>NC_051309.1:141093107-146093107 GCF_015220235.1 Choloepus didactylus
AAAAGAATGAGCATATAGAGGATAGTTCCATAATATAATCGAAGAACAGAAGCTGGGAAGAGAAAACAGTGAGCCTAATTTTGTTACTATTTCAATAGACAATAGATACTCAAAGACTTTGAAATCTTCACAATATTTACAGTTTCTGCGATATGTTTTATTATTTCATTTGCTGCAGGAGAGGGATCAGGGGAAATGGAAATATTTAATTCTGTCCTACCCTAAAGAAGGAATAAAAGGTAGGATAGGTGGTGACAGCTGCAGAAAAGAGGCCCTCTGGCCAAATCCCAAGGAGCTTTGGGAAAAAGGGAAGAGATGTTAGCCTGTGATGGAAAAAGAAGTGCAGAAGGAGGCATGAAGCTTTAACCAGCCTAAGATGTAATTGCTTTTCAATAGGTGATGGATTTAGGGCAGTGCCTCTCCACTCCGGCTGCACATTAGAATCACCTGGGGAGCTTTTACAACATACCCAGGCTAGAGCCAGAGCCCTCAGGACTCTGATACAGCTACTCTGAGGCAGGGCTGGGCATGAGTGTTTTGTAACGCTCCCAGGTGTTTCCTGTGTGCTATCAGGGTTTAGAACCACTGATTTGGTTTTTCTTACTAGTGTGTTTATTTTTGCAAGTTCAGCACTTGAAGACGTTTCTTACCAGTATGTTATGTGCAATTACTATATCCTGCCACTAAGTGAATAATGATCCCTTAGTTCTGTGGACCATATTCTAGTCAGGATGAAGGTACAAAAAGCCAAGAGAAAAAATTAGCCCACTTTAAATTTTTAAAGAAAAAATAAACTAGAATAAACTAGAATGTACTTTATTAAAATAATCAAGGACAATTAGAATTACTAAACACCATTATAGAATAATACTTAAAATAAGCTTTAAGGAAATAAATACCCAGGACCAATCTGCTACCTCCTCACCAATCTCTAATTGCTACCAATCAGTGCTTATACTTACCTTGGTTATTCATAATCAGACTTCTTTAAAATGTTCCCTTTGCTCTCTAAATCCTTATTATGGAGTTAGGCCTCAAATAATAACTCAAAATAAGTGTTATCTTACATGGGTCTTTTTGTCCAAAAGAAGTTTCTACTTTTTGGAAAGAAAAGCTGAAATACATGTTCATTTTTTCTTATCTCTTTAATTCCCTTTTCCATGTCTTGTGTGGGTCAAAAATAGAATACACTTTTTAAACATTAATAATCACAACACAAATTTAATTCTGATAGTACAAATTTATTTCTGACATATCTGCTACAAAAATGTTACATTTCACAAACATATAGCAAAAGAAATGATAGAGTTAGAAAATTACCATTTTACAACCACCGTAGAGATAGTTGATTCCGGAGAGAATCATCAATGGATGCTAAAACCGTTGAGTTCAAGTTTGACAGGATGTTTACCTAGTCTTTCACTGTAACAAAGGGGAAAACTGGAACTTTAGTGGAGAAAACTGGCGGTCACTACCTTAACCAAGACAGACCACAGAGGAAAGGACAAACTGGCATGGATGGCCTCCTGGGTTGATGCACTGAAAAGGTCACATCACTTACGTTGTATTCCTGTCAAAAAGGTATTTCCTGAAACTAATCATGGTAGTAATACATAGTATTCAGTTCCCCAACTGAGGAACGTATTATAATTGGCCTAACTCTTCAAAACTGTTCATCACATGAAAGAAAGTCTTAAGAACTGTTCCAGATTAAAGGAGATCGAAGAATATGACCACCAAATGCAATGCATGGGCCTGTTCTGGATTCTGGATAGAAAATTATTTTTTCCTTAGATTACGTTGTGGAGCCAACAGCAGAAATTTGTATGTCCATACAGGACTGCATCAATGTTAAATTTCCTGAATTTGATCATTGTATGGGGGATATGTAATACAATATCACTGTTTTTGTGAGATACATGTTAAATTGCATGTTGTCTGCAATTTACTCTCTAGCCTAAAATACCTCATCAAAAATAGTAAAATTATAAAAGAGTATATATATTAAGAGAGAGAGAGAATGTGGCAAATTGGCAAACTTGGATGATGGGTATAAGAAAGGTCATTGTACTATATCTGTAAGTTTTTAATTTTGTTTCCAAAACAAAAAATTTAGAAAATCCATATAAACAGAATACTCAATAGACTTGTTAGAAGACAAACATGGTTTTGCAAAGGTCCCTAGTATATTTTCTTTTTTCTTCCCTTTCTCCTTCTACCCACTCTTGACTGTGTTAACAAATGTTTAATGATTTGTAAAGCGACAGTAAAGCCCCAAGAGAGAGTCCTACTTAAAGGAAATCATTTGAAAATTGACAAATCCTGTTATAGTCCTATAACCATCTGCTAATTTATTGTTTTAATAAATTCAGGGTTTGGGGTAGTTACATTTCTTTGTTTTGCTTTTTGACATGGTGAATAGATGTAGGCTTTTTCTTTGAGTTTTAGAGAAGGAATGAAACTACTAGTTATTCATATTTTCTGGAATGTGCAAGCCATACATTCTGGCCTCAGCGGTGAGTAACTTCAAAATGAAATTACATTTCCTTTTTGTAATTAAATTATCACTGACCAATTTGCTGAAATTTAGTTCCTTTCAAGTCTTTCCTGCTATTTCTGGAAATGTCTCTGGATTTCCATGTACTCCAGAATAAATCCCTTGGGTTTTCCTGTTTGTTTGTTTTTCTGCTCAGGCTCTTCGTTTTGTCTGCGCTGAGGGCAACCCTTGCCACAGTGACCCATCCATTTTGAGGGGCACAGGTGTTCTCCAAACGTGTCCGTCACTGAGATCTTCAACTTCCCTCTGCCCCAGAGAGAAGAGGAAATGTTGCCTTGTGCCCAGCCCTGATCCAGGTACCTTGCACTTCCTGGCACAGTTGCCTGCCTCGACTTCCCTGGCCCTGGCAGGGCTGAGTTGCAGGGCCAGCCGCCCTTAGTACTTGTGAGTCTGCATTTGCTGCATGAATGTCCCAGTGCCAGAGGGAGTGCAACGGCAAACTAAAAAACCCATGAGAGTTTAAGAGAGAGACCATCGAAGACAGGAAAAAGCTTTTTATTTTAGTATCTTTAATGGTATTTTTTCCTGCTTTTTTGAAGGGCTCCACATTTTCATTTTGCACTGGACCCCACAAGCTGTCAGTCCTGTAAGGAGCTCACATAGCATGGCTACACACTCAGCCATGGATTAGTGTATTCCCGGGCATAAACTAGAGAAAAGTTTGGCCTAAGAATCCTTCTTGCCAAAATCTAGTCTCTTGATCTGATCTGACAAGGTCTACCACGTATCTCCCAAAGAACAAAATAATTTTTAGGCATAGGGAATTTGAAATTCAGATTATGCAGGGAAATATTTTCCATCTCCACAAAGCTTGGTTCCCTGAGAGCATACCGATTTTAATTACTAAGCAAAAACTTAGCATATCAGTGGGAATTATCTGCATTCTTATTACTTCCCTTGAGGGGTGGGGACTAATTGGCCTTAGGTTTGTATCACTAAAACATTTACCTAAGTGGTACTTCCTGAGCAGAACTGAGGAATTGACTTAAGGACAAAATCCAGTACCTTGCTTCTTATGCAGAATGCAGAAGCAATCCCCCAAACTGCAGATATCAACTACGAAGGCTTGAAAACCAAGTTTCCACCAGCCCTCTGATAATAAAAAGCTTTTACTACTGCAATTATTGCACCATACAATGCTTTGATTTTATGTTCACTGTACTTTTTTGGTCACTCTTTTCCACCTTCAGAACTTACCCTTCAACTGTCTTCTTCACTTTTTCTTTTATAGAACAAAACAAGCTTCACAGAAAAGGTGTGCATGGGATGTTATCTTTGAAAATAAAATTATTTCTTGATTTCTTCTTTCTTGCTACATTTAAGGTATTTATAAAAACACATCATATTCTAGTTTCTGATTAGGTAAAACAATAACAAGTGGATTGATAATCTAGTGTTTTCATTCTATAAAATTACTGCTTGTGAAAACTTCATCTGCACCAGACAACATACAGAGTGATTATATTGCAGTCTAATTCTTTGCCTTTTATAGAATATTTTCCAGAGAATTGTTCCTTGCTCTGACTTCATACTTCCTTTCTTATCTACCAAGTGTTTTCCATTTTTTCAGGTCCTATGGTCTTTTAATATACACACTTGAGCTTTAGAGTTTTTATGGCTGAGAATGGCATTGTGTTTGACATTTCATTTAGTTTCTAAGACTTCAAAGCCTTAACCTCAGAATAGCAAATAGTTTTCTTCCAGATAGCTAACACCAACAGTTGATAGTGTCTCTCTGGAGTATGTTGAGAAGTATTGTAGGGGCACAACACAGTTTAGTAAAACAGAGAATTATGGTAGAGTAGTGCTGTCTGCCCTGAGGGTGGGGCAGAGAATGATGGCATAGGTGCCACATATTTTCTATTCCTGCTTTAACCCAAAGGGGGCTTAACATGACATTTTCAAACACCACGGAGGAAACAGCATATGGTAGAAGACAAAGGAAGAACATTTGCATACTCCATAGCTTCTAGTTATGTGTCTTCATGTTTTACATCCTTCTGGTTGGGCACCTTTTGATGATTCTCTCATTATTGTACATAACTCAAGGTGAAATGGGTGACAGAACCTCTTTATGAGGTATAATACAAATTTGTCAAATATGACTTTTTAACCAATTTGACAAATTTAAGAGGCTCAAGTGCCTTCCCAGGGTCACATAATTCTCTATAATTTTGTAGGGAAGGAGAAAGAACAGATACCAAGACCAAAGGTTAGATGTAACACATGTGTTTAAACATCCCAGACTACTGAGTCAGCCCTAGTTGGCAGTAGGTGATATGGTTGACGTGGAAGAGACAAGGGCAATTTAGAACATGATAACTGCAATTTTGGTGAAGAAACTGATAGAGGATGTGTTTAAAAGTTTGGGCAAAATGAAGTTTGTACTTTGTTTTGTTAGACCTATCCCTGATTAATGTCACTGAGTGTCATGATATTTAATAAGAAGTTATATATCAGTCTTCTTAAATGTCTTGGCTTATCACGTGGATGTAACTTTAACCCTACTGTGATAGTGAGATTTCTTTGGCATGGGTTTTCCAAAATCTGAATCCTTCTAACTTGGAGTCTATTTGAATAGTACAGCTCTGATTTACAGACCCATGTTCTTCAGTGGATCTCTGCTGAGTTTAAGATTTAGGAGGGAAGTAAGAAGGAGCAGTCTAGTTTTCCATAAAGAGACCCCAAGAATTAAAACCTAGGCTAGGCCATCTATAAGCTTTTTATAAAATAAGTTTGGTTCTGAGAATTGAATCTGTTCTGAATAGCTCTAGAGGACCACAGGTTTGCTGAGATTCCTAAAAGCTTCTCACCCCAGGGGACCCAAAACAGGGTAAACCTGAAAGTTGAGTGACCAACTAAGGCATATCCTGACTATGGAAATCTATCCAAATGTAGCCCTTCACTCTCAAGATAACCTCGGTTACTCACATGGAAGCAAGCCAAGTTGTTATTAAGCATTGAATTTAGTATTTTGAGTAAAATATTAGAGTGTGTGTATGGCTAAAGCATATAGGGAATCCTTCTGATCACTGTGTTGGCTCTTTATTTTATATTCTTTGATTATGGAAAGCTCCAGAGGGAAACCCCTCAACACAAATCACAGTGGCTTTCATGATGGGTGATGATGCTTGAGAAATGCCATGTTATTTGATATTCAGCTTTTTTTTTTTGAACTGTGCTTCAAAGTATTGGGGTAAAATACTACCATGAAAGTCCCTCATGGAAAAATGTCCATAAACGTTTTCATTCTCTTGTAAATAAGTATTGCCTCCATTAGGAAAAAAAGAGCGAATAGAAGGAAGGGAATTCAGCATCCTAAGCTCTTGTGCTCCAGCCAAATCTGCTTCATAAAGTCTCTATGGAAGAGCCAGGGAGATTATTTTAACGGCCTGAGTGGGTCCTTGTATTGTAAGTGTACAAGCAGTACGTTGAGAAAGCTTATTGCATTGAATCACTCAATGTACTTTATACATTTATTTAGAGAAGAACAGTTTAGTTTTAATTATTTATGATCATAGCTCTCAGTGCACTAGTAAATGTCCTTTGGTGCATATTTCGTAAAAGTAATGAAGTCTTTGTAATTTGAGCTTTCTCTTCAGCTGTAAGCTGTCCCTCTTTGCTAAGGAACCAGGGCAGGAGAGTGTGTTTGTGTTTGTGTATAAGTGTGTGTATAAATTACTGGGTTTGAGGTTTAGCAAGATGCTATTGAATTTGATTGAGGATCTCCAAGAATTATTCCTGGATATACTGACCACCCCTCCCTCATTTACCTTCCTTTCTAACCATAACATTAGCAACTTGACTACAGAAAAGCAACTTGATCAAAAGAAAATGAGGGAGACGCGCAGCCTGTCAAACAATTTTTTAAAATTTCAGTGTTTTTCTTGTTTAAATGTTCTTCCCCTATTTCTACAATCTTATGGTGGTGTAAAAAAACACATAGCCAGAGAGAATATAAATCTACAATATTTCCCTCTAGCCTAAATTATATGTAGTGTAGTTTATAGACAAGACTTATTATGTCATGGAACCTTCTCTCTTGTTTTGCTTTTTTTCCTTGCTCCTCCTTCCCCTGTTTCCTCTGCCTGGGATTAGCATTCTTTTGTTTGCTCCTCTAGGGAACTTCTGCACACCAAAAGCAGGAGCGTCCAGAGGCCAAAGCTGGCTTTCATGTGTCATCCATTTAATTCACAATTTAAAAGACTAAGGCCACCAGCACTAAGGGTTCTGTTTTATACTTTTTTTTTAGTAGCTCCCATAGTGCCTAGTTAGGTCCCCAACAAATCCTGATAATGGTAATAATCATTGCTCACATTACAGTGAATGGAGTAAACCCCTGGCGTACTTTATTTAACATTTGCAACTTTGGTACTTGCAGGTGATCTAAAGGGTCCTCATGTGTTGTAGCATGTAATAGGGATTCCTACTTCATAGAGATTTGTGAGAATTATATGAGATGATGCCTGTGAAGTACCTTGAAGGAAAAAATCAGCCAAGCTTGAAAGCTGGTGGGTAAGAGTTACTTAGGTAGTGAACAAACCTAGTCATAGCTTCATTACTGATGTTGGGGATTTGGAGACTCAAGAAGACTTGTTATATACGTGTTATTCCTTTTAGGCTCACCATCCCTCCATAGGCTCCATGAAGAGTTTGATTATTTGAAAGCTGAATACAAAAGCCTCACTCTGAAATGAGATCCCAAAGAAATCACTAACCATTCAAGACAGGAAAACAGTCCTGGTAATTTCAGAATTATCCACCTACAGATTAAGCATGGCTTCTGTGGGAGTGAAACCCACTGACTAATTTTGTTCACAATTCTGCCTCCAGAAAAAAAAATAGCCCCCAGACATTGGATTTGAAGTCAATGGATCACCGATGAGTTAGCAGCAATGGCAGAAACCAGACAACCTGCTACCTGGGCACGGACACGGGCTTGATGGTCAGGGAGCAAATGCAGTGCATGACCCACGAGACAACAATGCCAGAAAGGATGTGTATGAAACACGTTGGACTGGCCAGGCACCCTGCTACTCAAAACTGGACATAAATAAGCAGCGGCTTCTAAAATGAATGGGAAAGCTACCTGCCCATCAAGGCTGGAATGCCAGCCCAGGGTGCAACAGAAAAGACAATGAGAACAATCATGAAAAATGCTTTGATTAGCCCTTCTATTCCCGAAGTTTTCCCTTTAAACGAAAGGGGACTGTTATAGTTACCTATTGCTGCATAACAAACAACTCCAAAACTTCATGGCTTAAACTACAACCATTTTATTTTATTTGCTTACAGTACATGTTTAAATCCATTAGTTCATAATGAGATCCTCCTTCTCTGAAAAAGAAGCTACATCCTTATGGATCACTTTTGGCAGATGCTAGGAAGAAAAGTTGGAGGTTAAAACATGGGAATGAATAACAGTGAATCTTGTGATGGACAATGTCCATGATTAACTGTACAAATATATAAAAAAATTCTTTAATGAACTAGAGCAAATGTATGACACAATTACAAGGAATTAATAATAGATGGGTACATGTGAAAAAATGTACCTATTGCAAACTAAGGACTAGAGCTAGCAGTGATATTTTAATATTCTTTCATTAACAGTAACAAATGTACCACACCAATACTATGGGTCAATAATAGGGGAGGATAAAGAGTATGGGAGGATTAGGGTTCACTTTTTATTTTTATTTCTTTTCTGGATTAATGAAAATGTTTTAAATTTGATCATGAGGATGTATGCACAACTATGTAATGATACTGTGAGCTACTGATTGTATACTTCAGATGGTTTCTATGGTGTGTAAATATATCTCAGTAAAATTGTATTTTAAACTTCTGATAAATTAAGAGACAGAATTGAGAATTATCCTGTCCAGCTAATATGGTTTTATCTCAGTATAACAGTATTTAATGAGGAGAAATATTCTCTGCAAAAGCCTTGCAGCTAATAAACAAAGAAGCAACTTAAAAAAAATCACTAACTCCTAAATAACTAGTGACTATAGGCAATGACCATCAATGTCTGAGAATATCATGAAAAGAGATAACAGGCAATTATGGACCTCCTGATGGACATCTGCAATGTCATCCATGAAGTAGTCTTCCAACAAAAACAGCAAACAAAAACAAGCAAATCCTTGAATCTGATCAAGTCTTTAGATCTAAATACATCATGGGAAATACAAGGCACAGTGGAACTTTTTTTTACATGAAACACTATGAGGGGGTGACATCATCAACATGGTGACATAAACAGCTACTGAAAACTTCTCTACAAAGATTCAACCAAAAAAAGGACAATTCTGAATTGTTTGAATCTGGAGGAAGTTATAGACTGAAGAAGGACCTGGCAATGCAGAATTGAAGAAAGAGAAGAAATATCAGGTAGGAATCTTCTGTCCTGGACTAGCCAGTCCTCTCCCCTCCCTGTCACTTGGTCTCATGTGGGAAAGGCACAGAATCAGCAGGCAAAATCCCTCCCACCAGGGACACAGACTATAAAAATCTCTCACAGCAGTGAGACATACCCCCTCCATTTGAAGTCCTGGGGGACAGGGGAGGACATTTGAAGGCCCAGGTCAGTGAGGGATAAAGAGACTGAGAAAACATGGACAGAGACTGTGTTTCCAGCCCTGGGTCTGAAAGCCCTTCCCCCTCCTTTGAGGGAAGCAGCAACAGGCAGCCATTTCCTTGCCTGAGGGAGGCTGGGACACTGGGTCAGTTGAGGGTGTCCTCTGCCACAGGTGGATCCCCACATTGAGCCAGGGTGATTCAGGAGTTGAAACAACTAATTAAAGAAGTTCAAATAAATCTTGTAAATAAAATCAACGATTTGAAAGAAAATGCAGCAAAAGAAATGAAGATTATAAAGAAGATATTGGGTGAAGATAAGGAAGAATTTGTAAGCTTGAGAAAACAAATGGCAGAACTTATGGGAATGAGAGTCACAATAGAAGAGATGAAAAACACAATGGAAACACTACAACAGCAGACATGGAGAGACAGAAGAAAGGATTAGGGAACTAGAGGACAGAACATCTGAAATCTTACACACAAAATAGCAGATAGGAGAAAGAATGGAAAAATACAAGCAGGCTCTCAGGGAACGGAATGACAACATAAAGCTGAAAAATATATGTGTTATACGTGTCCCAGAAGAGGAAGAGAAGGGAAAGGGGGCAAAAAGAGTAATAGAAGAAATAATGAAAATTTCCCAATTCTTATGAAAGCATAAAATTACAGGTCCAAGAAGCTCAGCATACCCAAACAGACCTACTCCAAGACACTTACTAACCAGATTTTTAAGTGTCACAGACAAAAAGAGAATTTTGAAAGCAGCAAGAGAAAAGCAATTCATCACATGAAAGGGAAGCTCAGTAAGAATAAGTGCAGATATCTCAGCAGAAACCATGAAGGTGAGAAGGCAGTGATATGAAATATTCACATATTGAAAGAGAAAAACTGCCAACCAAGAATCCTATATCTGGCAAAACTGTCCTTCGAAAATGAGGGAGAGTTTAAAATATTTACAGATAAACAGACACTGAGAGAGTTTGTGAGCATGAAACCTCCTCTACAAGAAATACTAAAGGGAATGCTACAAACAGATAGGAAAAGACAGGAGAGACAGGTTTGGAGAACAGTGTAGAAATGAAGATAATAGGATATAGAAAAAGGGTAGAGATTGGGATTTGATGCTGAAGGAGTAAAGAACCTTCAACAGGATTGATTGTATATATCCAGAAATGAACAGTACAAAAATGTGTGATGGTAACACAATTTTGTAAGTACACTGAACAAAGATGACTGTGAGTATGGTTGAAAGAGGAAGGTTAGGGTATGTATGACACCAGAAGGAAAGAGAAAAGATAAAGACTGGAATTGTATAACTTAGCAAAACCTAGAGTGGTCAATGATGGTGATTAAATGTACAAACATAAAAATGTTTTTACATGAGGAAGAACAAATTAATGCCAAATTTGCAAGGTGTTGAAAGTGGGATGGTATTGGGGAAAAAATACAATCAGTGCGAACTAGAGTCCATAGTTAACAGTAACATTGTAATATGGCAATATACCAAAGCTAAATGTCTGTAAGAGGGAGATATAAGAGAGGGGTATGGGTTTCTTGGCATTGGTACTGTTGTCTGAACTTTTTATTGTATTGCTTTGTGTTTTTATTTTTATTTTTTATTTTTTATTTTATTTATTTTATTTGTTTTTCTTTTCCTTTTTCCTTTTTTTCTCCTCTTCCTCTTTCTTTGCAGAGAAATAGAAATGTCCTCATAGAGATAGTGGTGGTGAATGCGTAACTATGTGATTATACTGGGAACCACTGATTGTTTACTTAGGAGGGAATGTATGGTATGTGCAGAAAACTGTTCAAAAAATAAACAGAGGGATATGAGTGCTGGAGAAAATGTGAAAAGAGGTATGTACCTATTCCCTGTTGCTGGGAAATTAGAATGGTGTAGCTTATCTGGGGGGAAGTGTGGTGGTTCCACAGGAAGCTAAGTATGAGGTTGCCATATGGCCCTGCAACCCTGTTATTAGGTATATACTTGGAAGAACTGAGAACAGGGACATGAATAGACATTTCCACAGTGGTGTTTATGGTGGCAGTATTCACAGTTTTCAATGGATGGAGGTGGCCTAAGGGTACATCAGCTGATGAACAGAATGATGAACTGTGGTGTATGCAGATGATGGACTATTGAGTGGCTACAAGAAGCAATGAAGTTGTGAGATGTGCAACTAGGTGAATGGACCTTGAGGACAGTATGTTGAGTGAAATAAACCAGAAATGAAAAGACAAACATTATAAAGCCTCACTATGTGCAAACTCAGAGAATTTAATCTGAAAGCATATGTTATCAGGGGAAAGCTTATGGTAAAGTTTCCTAGACTGTAAGCTCTTACAGCAGTCACATCTATTCCTTAGTTGTAATGGCTATTTTTAAATTCTGAGATGCTGAGCTCTTTATGTGTAACCTAGTCAGTCCCTGGAACTTTGGGCATCAGTGTGACCCTGAGACTCAGCACCAGAGTTTGGCAGCTATGGATGTCAGCATTACCCCATACAGCAAATGTTAAAGAGGCTGAAAAAGAGGTCAGACTTCAATTAGAGATATGAATGAAATGGACTTGATTAGGACTAAGGTAAATTAGACTAAGGAGTAAAGGACAATATTGATGGTGTTTTAGAACTTCAACTTGTGTGAGACCAAAGGAAGAGATGTTTATTTGTTGCAAAACCTATATTTTCCGTAGCACACTATATAATTTAACTTGTATGGTCAGTTTATTCTAACACCATAATTACATGGAACTTTGAATAAGGCATGAGATCTCATTGGTTTGTACAGGTTAGTGTGAAGCCTCAACATATCCCAGAGTAATTTGGGCAGAAAATAAAAATGTATTTGCAAAGCCCCCTTGAGGAACTCAGGAAAAATGTGGAAATATAAAATTTCCCCACCTGGGGAATTAATGATACTCTCACAAGCATAGAGGGCTACCAATTTAGAAGGCCGAGCCCTCGATCTTGGGGCTTGCACTTATGAAGTTTGTTACTGCAAAGGAGAGGCTAATCCTACTTATAATTGTGCCTGACAGTCACCCCCAGAGAACCTCTTTTGTTGCTCAGATGTGGCCTTTCTCTTAAACCAAAAGGGGGAAGAGAAGTGAAACAAAATAAAGTCTCAGCAGCTAAGATATTTCAAATGGGGTCGAGAGGCTATTCTGAAGGTTATTCTTATGTGTTATATAGATATCCCTCTAGTTTTTAGTGTATTGGAATAGCTAGAAAGAAATACTTGAAACTGTTGAACTGCAACCCAGTATCCTTGATTCTTGAAGATGATCTTAAAACTATATAGCTTACATGGTGTAACCATGTGATTGTGAAAGCCTTGTGGCTCGCACTCCCTTCATCCCTTGTATGGACAGATGAGTAGAAAAATGGGGACAGAAAGTAAATGAATAATAGGGAAGGATGGGGGGATGGGATGTTTTGGATGTTCTTTTTTACTTAAATTTTTATTCTTATTTTTACTTTGGGGGAGTAATGAAAATGTTCAAAAATTGATTGTGGTGATGAATGCATAGCTATGTAATGGTACAATGAACAACTGTGCACTTTGGATGATTGTATAGTATGTGACTATATCTCAATAAAGTTGAATTAAAAAGAACACTATGAGGATGCAATCAGCAAAGTTTCGACTGGGGAAACTCAGTAGGTCAAAAACCAAGTTTCTTCAATAATAAAAATTGCAAGATAAAACAGAAATAGAGAGAGACAGAGAAGGAAGGAAAAGCAGAAAGAGCCTTAAAAGACTTATCAATCAATTGCAATGTATGGACTTTATTTGTATCCCCTATGCAAACAAACTAGAAAAAAGAAGAAAAAAATACAAAAGACATGAGACAACAACAGGGGAAATGTGAATACTAACTGGATATTTGAGAATATAAAGGAATTATTGTTAATTATTTTTATATTGTGATGACAGTATTATGACTATGTTCTTATAAAAAGAGTTCTTTTAGAGGTACAAACTAAAATTTATACAGGTGAAATGATATATTATCTAGAATTTGTTCAAGAGTCAGGAGTGAGGTTGTAGATGGAGGTGGGTAAAACAAAACTGGCTATTGAGAACTGATGAAGGTAGGTGATAGATATATTTGGAAATTTATACTATTATCTCTAATTTGTTTCTGATTAAGAAATGCCATAGTGTTTTTCTTTTTTTGTTATTAAATTTATTTATCAAAAAATCAAAACAAAATTTCCAGACAAAATAAAACAAAGAAATAGGAAAAACAAATATTCTGAAATAACTTCATTGCATCTGACATAATGTCAGATACAAAAGGAGAGACATTGTATGTTACCACTAATGTGAACTCTTATTGTAGAATATAGGGGACCTAGAGATGGATAGCAGTTAGTGAAGGGGAATGATAATCTAATAAGAACAGATAAGATATTGAGGGTAATCTTAATGATACGGGAATGCTCAGGAATGACTATGGTTTGTTAATTTTCTTGCAGTATGGTACTATTTGTTCTTATTCATGGAAAACACTCAAAGAAATGAAACATAGCTTCCAAATCATTGCAGGGACAGAGTGCCCATGAGGGGAAAAAAAAAAAACCACAAAAAATAATATCAATTTAATGGAAGGAAAAAGGAAAGAGCCGGATAAGAAGCCCCCCCCCAAAAAAACCAACAATGAAACAATGCTCCCTGCCCCCCCCCCCCCAAAAAAAATGTCCAAATAGCTGTCTTCTCCTATTTTGAGCTAGGAGACCAGATTCTGATCAAGTCAGGGAGCCTCTCTGGCCTAAGGTGTGCATGGATATTCAGGCTATATTAAGAGCCAGGACCTCCTCTTGAATATTACCAGCTCTGTGACAGCTGGTCGGATAGAGATTCAGTTTGCTGCCACAGAAGAAAGCAAAGCCATCTGGTTCACATGAGGTAGTAACTTGAGCCCTTAGCCCAAACCCGGTGAGCTAAGTGTCAACTTGCCCGCCGTCATGGTGGCTATTCAGGGATAGCCTCGTGCTGTGTGACCAAATGAGACAACCCCTTCTAACACCTTACTCCAGGAGCATCAAGTCTTTCATAAACTTTTGAAATATGATTTGTCAAGTTTCTAGTAAGAGTGATTTACAGTTTACTTGAATGAAAATAAGTGTTAGGAAAGGGGGAAAATTAGCTTGGGGAATTGAATATCAGAAAGATTGCTGGGTCTTAGTGGCTGTATTTTCAGGGGGCAGGAAAACCTGGAAGAGGAAGGAAACTTTCTTTACTCTCATACATCTGTGAATGTGAGGTTTTTGCTTCTTTCCAGGTTCATCCCTTTCAGCTGCTTTCTAGTTATTTTCCCATTTGTTCCCTGATTTTTTCTCCTTTGATTTGTTTTTTCAAAGTTTAAAACTTGTTTACTGCCTTCTACTAAGTGCTGCATTTATTCCCAATTTTTCTCCCTGTATATGCAGCTTTCTTATTTAATTTCTCATCCTCTTCTCTTTTCTCTGAATCTCTATATCTTATTTTCTCTGAATCTCTATGGCTTCTTCTCTTCTTATTCTTGTCCTCTCTGTTTCATATAATGCCCCTGAAAGGATTAAGTAGCAAAAATCTCTCAGAGTGAAGACAGAACGTGTTCTGATGTGGAAAAGCTTGTATTGTAACTGTTCTTCATTGGTTGAGGTTGAAGTTGTCCCTTTTTATCATCCTTGGAACATTTACTATAAAAAGTGTGGAGCTTTTTTCGTTTTGCTCATAAAATCTCCTGAGTTCTGAAAGCCAGGTTGCTTTTTCCTTCTCAACTTGCTTCTTGATTCTATTATCACCTTAAGTGGCATCTGGTTGAAGATCAGAAGAAAGAATTCAGAGAAAGAGACAGAATGGGAAAAAGTGTGAAAAAATGACCTGCTTCACCCATCAAACCCTGACTTGGACTTTGATAAAGTCGTAGCCAACTTACTTTGTGAGAAATTGGGATGTACCAGTGCAGGTACTGAATTATATCTTTTGATGATAATGGGGATCTAGAACTGGTCTAAAAAGGGAAAACTATATGAAATAAGGTTAAAAAAGAAAAGAAAAGATATTGTCCCAGATAGTAGACTCAAAAATTGTTTCTTTCATTTGAAGACTTTATTGCATTGGGTAAAAATAGCTAAACTTACTACATCAGCACTGTTCTAAGTACTTTAAATATTCATTTATAATATTCTTGACACACTTATTGGGGAGGTACCATTACTAACCCAATTTTGCAGGTGAGAAAACTGAGGTACAGAGGGATTATATCTCTTGCCTAGAGTTTTGCAATTTATAAGTGGGAGCCCTGGGACTTGACCCCAGGAAGTCTGGCTATGCAGTCCATGTGATTAACAAATTATAGAATTTGTGCTTGCTTTTGTTAATAAAGCTTTAAATGAAGTCTAGCTCCCCAATATTTCAGTAGAAAGATGAATTTCAGGAAATGAGCAACTTAAAAATTATGTGTGAACCTTATCATATCCCAAAGACCCTACCAGATATCCTCAAGTTATAGGCAGTGGGAAGCCAAAGGGGAACCCAAAAGAGATGGTGTCCAACTATATGAAGAAAGCCTTCAGTTCTTTTAAGAACTTTGTTCTCCTGTTTTTTTCACTATTTATAAATATCCTTAGAGCTAAATCTTTGTTCATATCTGTGATTCTAATGAATTTGTAATGAAGAATGCTTTAAAATAAGCCACATAATTTTCACAGAAAAACATTTTTTTAAAAAAATTCTAAGGAGAACCATTACATAGAACTGTAACAAAATTCAAAAATGTAAAAAAAAAAAAGAGCAAGAATAGAAATCTGTTGAGGTCAAATTGCAATATAAAATAAGAATGAAATAAGAAATCAAATGTTTATACTGGAAATAAATACAAAATTTTTAAAAATGAGACACAAAATTTAATTTAGAGGAATTTTAGTCTAGCAATATATAGCCATGACATGGATAGGCTATTAATAAATGTGTTAGTGCAGGTTAATTGTCAAGATGATGTAGTAAATTTACAATGCTGGTGGTGGCAAGGATAGAAATCAGACAGATAAACCAAGTTAGGAATTTTCTATCACTCAGAGAAGGAATTATTTGCAAACTGTGAGATTTTGACCGTAAGCCAGGAAAAAGACTGTCAAGCCTCACTTAGTTCTTGCCTATGTGAAGCTACAGAGAAGCTGTCTCTCTTCTGTTTACAGTGAATTGTCTGTAATCTTTTGGTGGTTGGCAATGCCTTTGCTGGCATAGCTGAATGATTATCAATTCTCATGCTATGTAGATCAGTCCTCCATCATTAAACCTTGGTCACAGATTTCAGTTGGCTGTAAAAAGGAGGAAGCTGACCAGTTGCTTTTCCAGAATGCCTCATGGCAGGTGGTATGAGAGAGTAAACTGAGATTAGTACCTCCTGGTTAAAATATCCTTTAGACTCTAGAGTTTATATTACTCTGGGACATTGAGGGTGACTGAGAACCACCTCTTGAGTGACTGGCTCTCGGTTCAGCTCTATTCAATTCTGTGGGTGTAATGTGTGTCTTTTGGGCCTAGATAACAGACTTGGCAGTTCTACCATGGGCTCTTCCTTTTTCTTCTTACTGATATAGGGTGGGGTTAGTAGCACTATAGTGTAAATTCTTTTGATGTATGTGTGCAAGTGTGCATGCATGAATGCCTGTTATTCCTATACTATATCATATCATAAATATTCTGAAAATTCCTTTTTCTTTTCTAGACCCATCAACTTTTAACGTTTGATTTCTCTAATTTTTAAAGAGATAATTTAGATAATTCAAGATTTTAAAAATATAAAAGTGTATACAGTAAAAAAATCTTTCTCTCCTCTCTGTTCCCATTCTAACCAACCAGATCCCATTCCTGCAAACAACCAAAATTATTAGATTTCATATATCCTTCTAGAGATATTTTATGTGTATACAAGAGAAAAAATATAGATACATCCTTTTCTTTTTTCCTTTTTATACAAATGGCAGTCTATTTTACATAATTTTCAGTTTTCTTTTTCAAGTAAAAATAAATCTTGATATATTTCCTCACTATCTCTGTCCTGGCTGTCCTTCCTCTCTTCCCATGCTCCCATTTCTCACCCCTAATGTGTATTTACTCTGGACTTTTATATGTTAGAAACACATTAGTTTATTCACTAATTAGTTTATCCTTTATTATACTAAATCTTGTACATGTTTGTCCGCTCATGGTTGTCTGTTTAAATGTTAATCTCAAATGACATGATATATACACTGTGTCTTTCTTTTGTACAGACTCTAGCATGGCATCAAAACTAATTATGAGCTTAATAACTACCTCTTCATAACTCTGAGTTCTGATTTCTTTGCTACCCACTTATTATTTTTATACCAATTCTACCTACTTTTACTACTACTCAATTACTTTGGTAATAGATAAATAAATAACATGGATTGGCCAGATTCTGACTAAAGAAGAATAAATGACTAATTCATTTATTAAGTCAGCATGATAAGAAAAAGCATACAAAATCATTATAAATCCATCAATTCTTTCCAGTGTTTCTGTAAACTCAGTGCGATGCTGACAAAAATAACAGTTTTTTTAGGAAGTCAGTAAACATATCTAAAATTTATATGGAAAAAACACATGAATAACTAACTTAGTTTCCAAAAAACAAGGGTACAGGTATATAAAGGCATACTACAAAGCCCCAGTAAGAAAAATAAGGTGGTATTGGTGCTAGAGCAAATCAATGAATGGAGCAGGATGGTCAGAGATACACCACTGCATATATGATAATCATTGTTAATTTTGTGGAACCACAAAACAATGGATAGAGTATAGATTGTTTCGTAGATGGTTTTGGGAAAACTGACTCATAATATGGGAAAAAATATATAACTGGGTCCCTGCCTAAACCACAAACAGAGGTAGACTCTGGCTAGATTAAAGACCTAAATGTGAAAAATAAAATTATAAAATAAAGAAAAGAAAATGTAGGAAACTCTTTATGACTCTTTCCTTCTTAGGAGAAAGAGGGGAATTCTTTTTTTAGTATTTCATGTTGAAATTTTTCAAAGATACTCAAAAGTAGAAAGAATAGAACAATGAATTCTCAACAGTCATCACCCAGTATTTTTAAATTAATAAGATTTAGTGACATTTTCTTTTTCTATTCCCTTGTTTTCATTTTTTATCTTTTTAAAAATTTTGTTTAGGTGTTTTAAGCAAATCCAGGATTTCATGTCATTTCATCCTATATATTCCAGAGCATAGCTCTTAAAAATGTGAACACACTTTCTTATATAACCACAATGCCATCATTAGACTTATAAAAGTTAACAATAGTTAGGTAAAGACTTTTAAACAAGATTTGAAAATGCAAAATATTGGTGCATTTGATTACATCCAAGTTAAGGCTGCCTCTTCAAGGAAGAACACAATACAGAGATAACAATGCACAATGGAGAAGATATTTGCATTATCTAAAACTGATAATAGATTAGTATCTAGAATACACAAGAAACTCTTGCATACATACAACAAAGTGACACCAAATTCCAGCGAGAAAATGGCAAAGGCTAAAAACAGGCAAATTACAGAAAGGCCAATGAGCATCTCAAAAGATGCTCAAACTAGTAATTAGATAGATGCAAATTAAAACAAAAAAAAATGTCACTTTACACTGATTATAATGGAAAAATCAGCTGGCTATATTTAGCTATATTTTTATTTTCTCAGATTTCAAACGGAGTCGAGAAGTCATTCTGGAGGTCATTCTTAGATAGAATCCGTTAGATATCCTTTTTAGTTTCTAGGCAAATTAGAATAGCCAGAAGGTAATACCTTAATTTATTGAACCATAATCCAGGAGACTTGATTCTTGCTGGTAATTGTGTAACTATATAGCTTTTATCGTGTGACCATGTGATTGTGAAAACCTTGTGACTGACACTCCCTTTATACAATGTATGGGCAGATGAGTAATAAAATAAAGACAAAAAATATATAAATAATATGGGGGTAAGGAGTGTGCCAGTTTGAATGTATTATGTGCCCCAAATGCCATTATCTTTGATGTAATCTTGTGTGGGCAGACCTATCAGTGTTAATTAGATTGTAATTCTCTGAGTGTTTCTATGGAGATGTGTCCCACCCAACTGTGAGTGATAACTCTGATGAGATATTTCCATGGAGGCATGTCCCCACCCATTCAGGGTGGGCCTTGATCAGTGGAGCTATATGAATGAGCTGACAGGCAGAGTGAACTCAGTGCAGCTGTGAGTGACATTTTGAAGAGGAGCTACAGCCAAGAGGGACACTTTGAAGAAAGCACAGGAGCTGCAGATGAGAGACAGTTTGAGGCCATAGAAAGCAGACTCTTGCTCCAGAGAAGCTGAGAGAGGACAAATACCGCAAGTGCAACTAGGGTGACATTTTTGAGTAACTGCAGCCTAGAGAGGAATGTTCTGGGAGAAAGCCATTTTGAAACCAAAACTTTGGAGCAGACGCCAGCCATGTGCCTTCCCAGCTAACAGAGGTTTTCCGTACACTATTGACCATTCTCCAGTGAAGGTACCCTTTGTTGATGGACACTTTATGGCCTTAAGACTGTAACTGTGTAACCAAATAAACCCCCTTTTATAAGAGCCAATCCACCTCTGGTGTTTTGCATTCTGGCAGCATTAGCAAACTAGAACAAGGAGGATGGGATGTTTGGGGTGTTCTCTTTTATTTTTATTTTCATTTTTTTCTTTATTTTAGACTAATGAAAATGTTCTAAAATCAATTGTGGTGATGAATACAGAACTATATGATGACACTCTGAGCCATTGATTGTATAGTTTGGATGGATTATATGGTGTGTGAATATATCTCAGTAAAATTGCATTAAAAAATATAGCTAAGTAAAAAAGAATGAAATATACACTATGAATAATTTGTGTGTGAGTTAATGTTATCTGCGCATTAGTAATACACATTAGGTACATTAGAGTGGTGGCTGTTGGGGATTGAATCATGTTCCCCATAAAAGGCATGTTCAGATCCCAACACCTAGTCCTCTGGGTGTGAATCCATTTGAAAAATAGGACCTTTGAAGACGTTATTAATTAAGGTATGCCCAAATGGAATGAGGGTGGGCCTTATCCAATATGGCTGAAGTCCTTATAAACAAAGGAAATTGGGCACGGAAGAGCAAGCCATGGGAACAGCTGGATGCCGGGTGTCATTGGAATCGGGAAGAGAAAGGAGAAGATGCTGCCATTTGCTTTACCATGAGACAGAAAAGCCAAGGAATCCAAAGACTGCTGGCCAGCTGGAAGATTTGGACCCTAGAGGAAGCAAGCCTTGTAGCCTCTGAAACTGTGGGCTAATAAATTTGTGTTGTTAAGCCAACCCATATGTGGTATTTGTTTTAGCATCTGGGAAACTAGAACAGTTTCTGTTGGGGAGTGGGGATGGGAAGAGAATATGGGGATAACAGAACAGGAGAGGAAACTTGCACAGACTGATGATGTTAATGTGCTGTGAGTTGAGGAATATGATTAACTCTTCTTTCTACACCCAGAGTGGGACAGGGGTAGGGGGTACAGAGGAACTATAGCACCAGAGGCCAGAGACAGTTTAAATCATTGAGAGTGAGAATAAATTAGTGGGCACCATCATCATAAGATTTGAGAAAGTAGACCCAAATACCTTAAAAAAAAACTCCCCCACTGACTGAATCTCAATATTAGAGACTATTAAAGATTATTTCTTATAGTGAACAGGGGTCATAAAGTACTCAAGCAAACAAACAAACAAACAAAAAAAAACAAAACTCTCCAAACTAAACCAAAACAAAAACCCCACAATGATGTGAGATATGTCAAAGGGACACAGGAACGAAATGAAGAGCTCCCAA
Organism: Choloepus didactylus; assembly: GCF_015220235.1. Classification (NCBI taxonomy): domain Eukaryota; kingdom Metazoa; phylum Chordata; class Mammalia; order Pilosa; family Megalonychidae; genus Choloepus; species Choloepus didactylus. The sequence goes on from NC_051309.1 coordinate 141,114,135, forward strand.
TGGCCAAAGTTGAAACAATTTGAGCAACAAAATAAACAAGGTAGTACTGAATTATAACCCAAAGTATAAAATTAATATCTGTTAATTCAAACTGATATAAAGAAATGATTGAATAAATTAAAAAATGAAGAAGAGACAAATCACCCTGGCAGAATTCCAAATAACTTTTTGTAGATACTCCATCACAAAGAAGGAAGAGCATAACTCTCCACTCCTTAAGAGTGAGCTGTACATAGTGACTTCCTTCCAAAGAATACAGTATGGGAAGGGGGAAAAAGAATAACTTCATGGCAGAGAAACTGACAGGCATTACTTCTGCCAGGTGATCTATATCAACATTAATATCCATAAATAGTATTGGTAGTATGTACCCTTGACAAGTTGTGATAAGAATGACACTTCACTGCTGTTAACCTCACCCCACCCCAAATCTAAAACCCCAGTATAATCATGAGAAAAACATCAGATAAATTCCAATTCAAATAGAGAACATCCTACAATATACCTGATAAGTACTCCTGAAAACTCTCAAGGTAATCAAAAACAAGGAAAGTCTGAAGAACTATCACAGTCAAGAGGAGCCTAAGGAGACATAATGACTAAAATATAATGTGGTGTCCTGGAACAGAAAAAGAATATTGGATAAAATCAAAGGAACTCTAAATAAATATGTACTTTAGTTAATAACACCTATCAATATTGGTTCATTACTTGTAACAAATGTACCATACTAATGTAAGATGTGAATACTAGGGAAAATACGGGGTAGTGGTATTGGGAACTCTGTACCATCCTTTCAATTTTTCTGTAAATCTAAAAGTGTTCTCAAAAAGAGTGGGGGTCATGAAGTCAGTGGTCAGTGGAATGCCTTGTTAAAATGTGTTCTGATTTGCCCCCAGTACTCCTCTATCTCAACCAAAAATGTTGCCTTTCGTCTCTCCTAACTGGGCAAGTATTTTGTTTGTTTTTATTTTGTTTTTATTTTTTGTTAAACCCAGAAAAAATCTTGTCTCAGAGACAGGAAGTATTTTTCTTCTCCCACATTTGTCTCATGAGTGAGCTTGCCAAAGTTGAAGGGAGGTGCCTGGTACCTTTTAGTAGGTGTTCTTGTTTGCTAATGCTGCCATTAGGCAAAACACCAGAAATGGATTGGCTTTTATAAAGGAGATTTATTAGGTGTGCCAGTTTGGATGTATTATGTCCCCCAAAACGCCATGTTCTTTGATGCAATCTTGTGGGGGCAGACATATTAGTGTTGATTAGGTTGGAACATATTGATTGAGTGTTTCCATGGAGATGTGACTCAATCAACTGTGGGCAAGACCTCTGACTGGATGATTTCCATGGAACTATTACCCATCCAGTCAGGGTGGGTCTGAATTAAATCACTGGAGCCATATAAAAAAGCTGACAAACAGAAGAAACTCAGAGCAGCCAAGAGAGACATTTTGAAGACGGCCATTGAAAACAGACTTTTGCTGACACTTTGCTCTGGAGAAGCTAAGAGAGGACAAAATGCCCCAAGAGCAACATTTTAAAGAATGCACAGGAGCTGAGAGAGGAGCTGAGCACAACCCAGGATCAGCAGATGCCAGCCCCATACCTTCCCAGCTAAAAGAGGTTTTCCAGATGCCACTGGCCTTCCTTCAGTGAAGGTATACTTGTGTTGATGCCTTAATCTGGACATTTTCATGACCTTTAGACTGTAACTTTGTAACCAAATAAACCCCCTTTATAAAAGCCAATCCATTTTTGGGATTTTGCATAAGAGCAGCATTAGCAAACCAGAACATTAGGTTACAAATTTACAGTTCTAAGGCCATGAAAGTGTCCAAAACTAAGGATACCTTCACTGAAGAGCAGCCAATGGTATCCGGAACACCTCTGTCAGCTGGGAAGGCACGGGGCTGATGTTTACCGGTCCTTTGCTCTGATTCCAGTGGCTTTCTCTCTAAGTGTCTGGGAGTCCTCTCTTAGGTTCTCTGGGGGCAAACTCTGGGTTTCATTTCTTAGCTTAGCAACTCCAAACGTCCTTCTGTCCGCATCCCCAAGCATCTCTAAGCATCAGCAAGCATCTGGGTCTGTGCCGGCTCTTAGCTTCTCACTTAAATACTCCAGTAAACTAATTCAAGATCCACCCTGAATGCATGGGGCCACATTTCCATAGAAATAATTCAGTCAGCGGCTCCACCCTAATCATCAGACAAATCAGTCTGCCCCCACAAGATTGCATTAAGGAATATGGCTTTTTGGGGGACATCATACATCCAAACCAGCACAGTAGGTAATATAACTAGTTGAAACCTGAAGAAACTCCCATGGTACCTGAGAAATGGAGTTGTGTACACTAATAGCCAGAAAAGTCTAAATGTTAGAAAAATGGGCCATACCTTCATAGTCCTTAAATTTTAGTCACACGCAAGAAGATAGTTTTAACCAATCTGAAGTAACATAGATGATTCTAGTTATAGGATTCAGAGCAGAAGTGTTCAGACAGGATTACTTATTGGGGCTTTCATCCCCTGCTCTTAACAAGGTGACTGGCCCCTAGTAGGTACTTAACAAATTCTGGTTAAATAAATGGTAATTTATTTCCATAGTTCAGTGAAGTATTACAATATTTCACATATTGTTCTAATAAAGTAAAGAGCTGTATGGTCTGGGTGGCAAAATAATTATCACCTAAAAAAAATTATTAAATATCTTCTAGTGCATGACATTTATCTTTTATTAGTTCATTTACTATTAATTTCAAATCTCTGAATAGCAAAACTATGTCTATTATTATGGGGAATGTTGGACCATATGTCACTTGAAAGGTAACTTTCCCTAGTATATATTAATGTACTAGCTTGGATTCAAAATTGGCCTATCAGGAATGGTTAATGTTTTCCTCATGAGGAAATGTGAAGCAGTTGAATGTTATAATTTTTGTGTTTATTTTTTATTAGCTACAGAACCTTGCCAATTGAATCATGCTAATCTGCAAGTCCTGTAATTATCACACAAAAAAAGTCCTCTGGCAAATTGATCTCACTTCTCAATGCAGGCATAATAGGAAAGAAAGCTGTTCTGAAAGCTTATAGATGATAAGCTCTACTTTACAAAACGCATTGCAACACATTTATACTCTGAGATATAGGCTTAAATAGTTAAACAAAGTTCATTGGCATAAACTGGGTATATTTTTATCCTTATTTTTCCCTACTGACTTCATTACTCAAAATGTACCTGACTGAATACTGGCAAAGGGCCTCCTGGGAGTGTGTAGTGGTGGCAAGCAGAGGAGGCCCCGTAGCTGTGAAGGAGAGTGGAGATAATTGAAGATGTGTGTGATTTGAACAACCAGTGCCATTGGAATATCATTGAAAGAGCAATTCTTGGCTATAATCAGGGGTTATGCAGTGAAACTGTGGATTCAAAGTAACTAATAATTGCTTAGTATAATCTAATACTCAAAAAGACCCACGATAAAATAGCTACAAAGAAATAGAATCAAAACACAGTCTTGGGTGTCTTGATCATTGAAGCTGGAACAATAGGGATAGCCATGAAAGCTTATCTCTAAAATAAGTACTTGCAAGAATCAGTGAGCAGAGACCAAAAGCAGACTTTCAGAAGACCCAACTTCAAAAAAGATTTGCTTTATAATAAGGGTCAAATTATTAAACTAAAAATGATCAAGACGTCCCAGGGATTCTAGGTCATGCCTAAACCAGCAGTCAAGTTGAGCATTTCTAGAAACCTAGTACACTCGCCATTGCACTCTCCGTCCTACCTATGACCCAGACTCTGCATTGAAGTTCCCTGTCAGTCACTGGAAGGAGGAACAGGACAGGTCCCTTTAAACATAGAACTCCCCGGATACTGCCAGGACACTGGAAGAGCTCTTGTTAAAGTGGTTAAGTGCAGCCTGAGTGTCTGATGAGATCAAACCTAAAGAGAAAATGAGATAAGGGGAGAGTAGAGTCATTAGTTACTTCTTTTAACTAACTCTCTGATGTTGGCTGGATTCACACTGGTCCCGGTGATTAATGGTAAAGAGATAGCTCTTGCTATTCAACTTCTGTAAGTAGAAAGAAATATAAAGCTTCCCCTGAGCATTCCCTCCCTCTTTGAATACTTCAAAACAAACCTCAGCATCAGTAGGCTGATGCCGTTCTCATCTTGCACTCAGTCCTTGCCCTCTGGCAGGAGAGGGCCAGGAGAGGCCTATGGGACAGGGACACATGGCTCTCTGCCTTTTCTCCAAAGACAGAACCGGAGTCACAAAGTTACTGTTCAAAATGGCAGCCTACAGGGTCATTCCACTGTCAGAAAACACAGAAAACTCTCTTCTTCTGGAGAGAAGAAAATTACTGTCAGTTTTCTAAGGGGATACAGAAGTGCTTTTCATTCAATTATCCCATGTAGAAAAGTATATAATAAAAATTAAGAACATTCAAAACTGAGAATAATTTCTTTTCCTGGCTTTGAAATTTTCCTAATATGCAAGCAAGATCCTTAGTTCTGGAATTCCAGTTACTCAGCTATCAAAAGATGATATGGGTAAGGTAACAAGCCTCACCATCCACCCAGCTGCTCAAATACTTTAATTCTTCTACTATTAACATTCAGGATGAAGCCCTTTTTAATTTTGATGAAGTCCCATTTATCTATTTTTTCTTTTGTTGCTTATGCTTTCAGTGTAAAGTCTAAGAACTCATTGCCTAATAAAAGGTCCCGAAGATGTTTCTGTTTTTCTTCCAGGAATTTTATAGTTTTAGTTCTTGTATTTAGGTCTTTCATTCATTTTGAATGAATTTTTGAATATAGTGTGAGGAAGGGGTCCACTTTCATTGTTTTTCACATAGCTGTCTAGAAGAGACTATTCTTTCTCCACTGAGTGGACTTGGTACACATGTCAAAAATTAGTTGGCCACTCTCTAACTAAGCTGTCTTGGCAAGTGGACTCACTGCCCTCCCCCCTACGTGGGACTTAACTCCCAGCGGTATAAATCTCCTGGCAACGCAAGATATGACTCCCGGGGATGAACCTGGACCCTGCATCATGGGATTGAGAACATTTTCTTGACCAAAAAATGGATGTGAAATGAAATGAAATAAAGCTTCAGAGGCTGAGAGATTTCAAATGGAGTCGAGAGGTCACGCTAGTGAGCATTCTTACACACTATATAGATAACACTTTCTAGGTTTTAATGTATTGGAACAGCTAGAAGTAAATACCTGAAACTACCAAACTCCAACCCAGTAGCCTTGACTCTTGAAGACAATTGTATAACAATGTATCTTATAAGGGGTGACAGTGTGATTGTGAAAGCCTTGTGGATTGCACTCCCTTTATCCAGTGTATGGATGGATGAGTAGAAAAATGGGGACAAAAACTAAATGAAAAATAGGGTGGGATGGGGGGGATGGTTTGGGTGTTCTTTTTTATTTTTATTTTTAATTCTGATTCTGATTCTTTCTGGTATAAGGAAAATGTTCAAAAATAGATTGGGGTGATGAATGCACAACTATATAATGATACTGTGAACAGTTCACTGTACACCATGGATGACTGTATGGTAGGTGAATATATCTCAATAAAACTGAATTAAAAAAAATTAGTTGGCCATAGGTGTGAGGGTTTATTTCTTAATCCTCAATTTGACTCCATTGGTCTATACACCTGTACTTGTGAAAATACCATGCTGTTTTTTTTTTTTTTTTTAATCATCATTTTATTGAGATATATTCACATACCACGCAGTCATACAAAACAAATTGTACTTTCGATTGTTTACACTACCATTACATAGTTGTACATTCATCACCTAAATCAATCCCTGACACCTTCATTAGCACACACACAAAAATAACAAGAATAATAATTTGAGTGAAAAAGAGCAATTGAAGTAAAAAAGAACACTAGGTACCTTTGTCTGTTTGTTTGCTTCCCCTACTTTTCTACACATCGATCCATAAACTAGACAAAGTGGAGTTTGGTCCTTATGGCATTCCCAATCCCACTGTCACCCCTCATAAGCTACATTTTTATACAACTGTCTTCGAGATTCATGGGTTCTGGGTTGTAGTTTAATAGTTTCAGGTATCCACTACCAGCTACCCCAATTCTTTAGAACCTAAAAAAGGTTGTCTAAAGTGTGCGTAAGAGTGCCCACCAGAGTGATCTCTCGGCTCGTTTTGGAATCTCTCTGCCACTGAAGCTTATTTCATTTCCTTTCACATCCCCCTTTTGGTCAAGAAGATGTTCTCCATCCCACGATGCCGGGTCTACATTCCTCCCCGGGAGTCATATTCCACGTTGCCAGGGAGATTCACTTCCCTGGGTGTCTGATCCCACGTAGGGGGGAGGGCAGTGATTTCACCTTTCAAGTTGGCTTAGCTAGAGAGAGAGGGCCACATCTGAGCAACAAAGAGGCATTCAGGAGGAGACTCTTAGGCACAAATACAGGGAGGCCTAGCCTCTCCTTTGCAGCAACCGTCTTCCCAAGGGTAAAACTTATGGTAGAGGGCTCAACCCATCAAACCACCAGTCCCCTATGTCTGTGGTCATGTTAGCAACCATGGAGGTGGGGTAGGCGAATACCCCTGCATTCTCCACAGGCTCCTCAAGGGGGCACTACATCTTTTTTTTTTTTTCCTTGTTTGTCTTTTTTCTTTTTCTTTTTTTTTTTTTTTAACTTTCCCTTCTTTTTTCAAATCAACTGTATGAAAAAAAAAAGTTAAAAAGAAAACAAACATACAATAAAAGAACATTTCAAAGAGACCATAGCAAGGGAGTAAGAAAAAGACAACTAACCTAAGATAACTGCTTAACTTCCAACATGTTCCTACTTTACCCCAAGAAAGTTACATACTATAGCAACATTTCAGTGAACTTGTTCCTACTACATCCATCAGAAATTAACAGACCATAGTCATTTCTGGGCATCCCCAGAACGTTAAATAGCTTATCTGTTCTTCTTGGATTATTGTTCCCCCTTCCTTAATTGCTCTCTACTGCTAGTTCCCCTACATTCTACATTATAAACCATTTGTTTTACATTTTTCAAAGTTCACATTAGTGGTAGCATATAATATTTCTCTTTTTGTGCCTGGCTTATTTCGCTCAGCATTATGTCTTCAAGGTTCATCCATGTTGTCATATGTTTCACCAGATCGTTCCTTCTTACTGCCGCGTAGTATTCCATCGTGTGTATATACCACATTTTATTTATCCACTCATCTGTTGAAGGACATATGGGTTGTTTCCATCTCTTGGCAATTGTGAATAATGCTGCTATGAACATTGGCGTGCAGATATCTGTTCGTGTCACTGCTTTCCGATCTTCCGGGTATATACCGAGAAGTGCAATCGCTGGATCGAATGGTAGCTCTATCTCTAGTTTTCTAAGGAACTGCCAGACTGACTTCCAGAGTGGCTGAACCATTATACAGTCCCACCAACAATGAATAAGTGTTCCAATTTCTCCACATCCCCTCCAGCATTTGTAGTTTCCTGTTTGTTTAATGGCAGCCATTCTAACCGGTGTTAGATGGTATCTCATTGTGGTCTTAATTTGCATCTCTCTAATAGCTAGTGAAGCTGAACATTTTTTCATGTGTTTCTTGGCCATTTGTATTTCCTCTTCAGAGAACTGTCTTTTCATATCTTTTGCCCATTTTATAATTGGGCTGTCTGTACTATTGTCATTGAGTTGTAGGATTTCTTTGTATATGCAAGATATCAGTCTTTTGTCAGATACATGGTTTCCAAAAATTTTTTCCCATTGAGTTGGCTGCCTCTTTACCTTTTTGAGAAATTCCTTTGAGGTGCAGAAACTTCTAAGCTTGAGGAGTTCCCATTTATCTATTTTCTCTTTTGTTGCTTGTGCTTTGGGTGTAAAGTCTAGGAAGTGGCCTCCTAATACAAGGTCTTGAAGATGTTTTCCTACATTATCTTCTAGGAGTTTTATGGTACTTTCTTTTATATTGAGATCTTTGGTCCATTTTGAGTTAATTTTTGTGTAGGGGGTGAGGTAGGGGTCCTCTTTCATTCTTTTGGATATGGATATCCAACTCTCCCAGCCCCATTTGTTGAAAAGACCATTATGGCTCAGTTCGGTGACTTTGGGGGCCTTATCAAAGATCAGTCGGCCATAGATCTGAGGGTCTATCTCTGAATTCTCAATTCGATTCCATTGATCTATATGTCTATCTTTGTGCCAGTACCATGCTGTTTTGGCAACTGTGGCTTTATAATAGGCTTCAAAGTCAGGGAGTGTAAGTCCTCCCACTTCGTTTTTCTTTTTTAGAGTGTCTTTAGCAATTCGAGGCATCTTCCCTTTCCAAATAAATTTGACAACTAGCTTTTCCAAGTCTGCAAAGTAGGTTGTTGGAATTTTGATTGGGATTGCATTGAATCTGTAGATGAGTTTGGGTAGAATTGACATCTTAATGACATTTAGCCTTCCTATCCATGAACATGGAATATTTTTCCATCTTTTAAGGTCCCCTTCTATTTCTTTTAGTAGAGTTATGTAGTTTTCTTTGTATAGGTCTTTTACATCTTTGGTTAAGTTTATTCCTAGGTACTTGATTTTTTTAGTTGCTATTGAAAATGGTATCTTTTTCTTGAGTGTCTCTTCAGTTTGTTCATTTCTAGCATATAGAAACATTACTGACTTATGTGCATTAATCTTGTATCCCGCTACTTTGCTAAATTTGTTTATTAGCTCTAGTAGGTGTATCGTTGATTTCTCAGGGTTTTCTAGATATAAGATCATATCATCTGCAAACAATGACAGTTTTACTTCTTCTTTTCCAATTTGGATGCCTTTTATTTCTTTGTCTTGCCGGATTGCCCTGGCTAGCACTTCCAGCACAATGTTGAATAACAGTGGTGACAGCGGGCATCCTTGTCTTGTTCCCGATCTTAGAGGGAAGGCTTTCAGTCTCTCACCATTGAGTACTATGCTGGCTGTGGGTTTTTCATATATGCTCTTTATTATGTTGAGGAAGTTTCCTTCAATTCCTACCTTTTGAAGGGTTTTTATCAAAAACAGATGTTGGATTTTGTCAAATGCTTTTTCAGCATCTATTGAGATGATCAATTGATTTTTCCCTTTCGAGTTTTTAATGTGTTGTAATACATTGATTGTTTTTCTTATGTTGAACCATCCTTGCATGCCTGGAATGAACCCCACTTGGTCATGGTGTATGATTTTTTTAATGTGTCTTTGGATTCGATTTGCAAGTATTTTGTTGAGGATTTTTGCATCTATATTCATTAGGGAGATTGGCCGGTAGTTTTCCTTTTTTGTAGCATCTTTGCCTGGTTTTGGTATTAGATTGATGCTAGCTTCATAAAATGAGTTAGGTAGTGTTCCATTTTCTTCAATGTTTTGAAAGAGTTTGAGTAAGATTGGTGTCAGTTCTTTCTGGAAAGTTTGGTAGAATTCCCCTGTGAAGCCATCTGGCCCTGGGCATTTATTTGTGGGAAGATTTTTGATGACTGATTGGATCTCTTTGCTTGTGATGGGTTGGTTGAGGTCTTCTATTTCTTCTCTGGTCAGTCTAGGTTGTTCATATGTTTCCAGGAAATTGTCCATTTCTTCTACATTATCCAGTTTGTTGCCATACAGTTGTTCATAATATCCTCTTATAATTTTTTTAATTTCTTCAGGATCTGCAGTTATGTCACTTTTTTCATTCATTATTTTGTTTATATGGGTCTTCTCTCTTTTTGATTTTGTCAGTCTAGCTAGGGGCTTGTCAATCTTGTTGATCTTCTCAAAGAACCAACTTTTGGTGATATTTATCCTTTCTATTGTTTTTTTGTTCTCTATGTCATTTATTTCTGCTTTAATCCTTGTTATTTCTTTTCTTGTACTTGGTTTAGGATTGGTTTGCTGTTCATTTTCTAGCTTCTTCAGTTGATCCATTAGTTCTTTGATTTTGGCTCTTTCTTCCTTTTTAATATATGCGTTTAGTGCTATAAATTTCCCCCTTAGCACTGCTTTTGCTGCATCCCATAGGTTTTGGTATGTTGTGTTCTCATTTTCATTCGTCTCTATATATTTAGCAATTTCTCTTGCTATTTCTTCTTTAACCCACTGATTGTTTAGGAGTGTGTTGTTTAACCTCCAGGTATTTGTGAATTTTCTAAGTCTCTGATGGTTATTGACTTCTAATTGTATTCCATTGTGGTCAGAGAATGTGCTTTGAATAATTTCAATCTTTTTAAATTTATTGAGGCTTGTTTTATGTCCCAGCATATGATCTATTCTGGAGAAAGTTCCATGAGCACTAGAAAAGTATGTGTATCCTGTTGATTTGGGATGTAATGTCCTGTAGATGTCTGTTAAATCTAATTCATTTATCAGATTGTTTAGGTTTTCAATTTCCTTATTGGTCTTCTGTCTGGTTGATCTATCTATAGGAGAGAGTGATGTGTTGAAGTCTCCCACAATTATTGTGGAAACATCAATTGCTTCCTTTAGTTTTGTCAATGTTTCTCTCATGTATTTTGTGGCACCTTGATTGGGTGCATAGACATTTACAATTGTTATTTCTTCTTGCTGAATTGCCCCTTTTATTAGTATGTAGTGGCCTTCTTTGTCTCTCAAAACATCCCTGCATTTGAAGTCTATTTTATCTGAGATTAATATTGCTACACCTGCTTTCTTTTGGCTGTAGCTTGCATGAAATATTTTTTTCCATCCTTTCACTTTCAGTTTCTTTGTGTCCCTGTGTCTAAGATGAGTCTCTTGTATGCAACATATTGATGGTTCATTTTTTTTGATCCATTCTGCGAATCTATATCTTTTAATTGGGGAGTTTAATCCATTTACATTCAACGTTAAAACCGTGAAGGCATTTCTTGAATCGGCCATCTTATCCTTTGGATTATGTTTGCCATATTTTTCCCTCTCTCTATTAATATCCTTTATTGTACCCATACCGAATCTCTTTAGTACTGAACCTTTCTCCAAGTCTCTCTGTCCTGTCTTTGTTTCTCTGTCTGTAGGGCTCCCTTTAGTATCTCCAGTAGGGCAGGTCTCTTGTTAGCAAATTCTCTCAGCATTTCTTTGTCTGTGAAAAATTTAAGCTCTCCCTCAAATTTGAAGGAGAGCTTTGTTGGATAAAGTATTCTTGGCTGGAAATTCCTCTCACTCAGAATTTTAAATATATCGTGCCACTGCCTTCTTGCCTCCATGGTGGCTGCTGAGTAGTCACTACTTAGTCTTATGCTGTTTCCTTTGTATGTGGTGAATTGCTTTTCTCTTGCTGCTTTCAGAACTTGCTCCTTCTCTTCTATGTTTGACAGTGTGATCAGTATATGTCTCGGAGTGGGTTTTTTTGGATTTATTCTATTTGGAGTTCGCTGAGCATTTATGATTTGTGTATTTATGTTGTTTAGAAGATTTGGGAAGTTTTCCCCAGCAATTTCTTTGAATACTCTTCCTAGACCTTTACCCTTTTCTTCCCCTTCTGGGACACCAATGAGTCTTATATTTGGACGTTTCATATTATCTATCATATCCCTGAGGTCCATTTCGATTTTTTCAATTTTTTTCCCCATTCTTTCTTTTATGCTTTCATTTTCCATTCTGTCATCTTCCAGGTCACTGATTCGTTGTTCAACTTCCTCTAGTCTTGTACTATGAGTGTCCAGAATCTTTTTAATTTGGTCAACCGTTTCTTTAATTTCCATAAGATCATCCATTTTTTTATTTAGTCTTGCAATGTCTTCTTTATGCTCTTCTAGGGTCTTCTTGATTTCCTTCATATCCCGTACTATGGTCTCATTGTTCATCTTTAGTTCTTTGAGTAGCTGCTGTAGGTGCTGTGTCTCTTCTGGTCTTTTGATTTGGGTGCTTGGGCTTGGGTTATCCATATCGTCTGGTTTTTTCATATGCTTTATAATTTTCTGTTGATTTTGGCCTCGTGGCATTTGCTGAACTTGATAGGGTTCTTTTAGGGTTTGTAGACCTATTGAAGTCCTTATCTCTAATTTATCAGATCTACAGCTTCGTGGAGTACACTTTCTCTAACTAACCAGCAGGTGGCGTCCACGAGCCACCTGTTCTCCACAAGCCAGTTCTCCCCTGCTTAGCCTTTTTGGTGAGTGGGGGAGTGAGTCTTGTGGGGCCCAATTGGTGTACCAAGCTTGCGTGTGTAGTTGGTGTTGCCTGCCCTGTATGTGGGGCGTGTTTCTGGGCAGTCGGGGAGGGGGGGTGGCCCTAACAATCAAATCTCCCTGATGATCCTAGAGTTTTAAAGCTGCTGCAATAGTCTAATCCTTCAGTTCAGTCCTGCCACAGTTTGTCTCTGCCACTGACCCACAAGTCTTTGGTATTGGCGTATGGCTCCTGAGACTTGCAAGTGGGCCCCTCTTCCAGGCTGTGCACCCCAGGTCCTCTGTTGAGGGATGACTGTGCTATGTCACAGGTGAGTGCCGTCCCCCCAGGGCAGTTCTGGGCTGCTGGGCTGTGTAGGGAGGCTCCCAGTCTGCTCAAATGATGGCTGAATGGGGCTTTGTTAATTCACACTGCTCCACCTTCCCAGCTCTGGGACATTCAGCTGAGGTTGCAGGGAAGGCTAATGTCCGCGCCCAGTTTTGTGGTGTGTGCCTGTTATTTGAAGCACTTCCGTCACACTGGGTTGTCTGGGGCAGCTTTGGGCTATGGGGCTGGCGATGGGCAGGAGTGTTTCCTGTCCACCAGGATGGTGGCTGTGAGCGGACACCCCCCTTTTCTTGGGAAGTTGTGTTGTTTAGTGAATTTTCTCAGCCACTGGATTATTGCCTTTTGTCTCAGAGCTCTCTTAGTTCTGCTCTTGACTTGACGTGCCCAAATTGCAATTCTTTGAAGCTTTCTGTATTGAGCTTCTTAGAGTAATTGTTTTAGAAAAAGCAAAAAGGATTTAAAAAAAAAAAAAAAAAAAAAACGGCCCTCCTCAGAGATCTAATGGGTTATTGAAATGCTAATAGACAAAGCAACCAGGGCCATTAAGGAAAGGTGCACAGGGCAGAGAGATCAGCTTTGCTTCAGGATTTGCATATGCGCCTCAAGGCCTGAGCTCCGCCCTTCCCCTTTCTGTGTTCACCAGAACTCCAAAAATCCTCTGCTTTTATTTTGGAGTTTTTCGTGTTGTTTTTTTTCTATGCCTGTCTCCTCTCTGCTGGGCTGGCTGCTCTCAGAGTCTCTGGTGTCTGGTCTCAATCTATCTATGGTTGGAGTTTGAATCAGTAGAATGAGTTTTCGATAAGAGCAGCCACTGCAGTTCTCCCTTCTCCTTCCCGGAGCTGACAGCCCCTCCTCCCACGGGACTGAGCCTGGCAGGGAGGGGCGCGGGTCCCCTGGCCGCAAAAACTTACAGATTTCGCTGATCTCAGCAGTTCCACGTTTTCATGAGTGTTGTATGAAGTATGCCCAAAGACAGATTGCTCTGTGGTGTCCAGTCCACGCAGTTCCTGGCTTTTTACCTACTTTCCTGGAGGAGTAAGTAAAACTTACAGCTCACCAGTCTGCAATCTTGCCCCGCCTCCCATGCTGTTTTGATTACTAAATCTTTGTAATAATTTTTTAATTCAGCAAGTGTGAGTCCTCCAACTTTGTTCTTCTTTATTAGGATGATTTGGGCTATTTGGGGCTCCTGACTCTTCCATATGAATTTGATGATTGGCTTCTCCATTTCTATGAAGGGTGTTGGACTTTTGATTGGGATTGAGTTGAACCTGTAAATCACTTTGGGTAGAATTGACATCTTAACAATACTTAGTTTTCAAATCCATGAATACACAATGTGCTTCCATTTATTTAGGTCTTTAAAAAAATTTTTTTAGCAATATTTTGTAGTTTTCCATGTATAAGTGTATAAGAGAGATATTTTTAAAACAGTCATGAGATCATGTAGGTAAACCTTCAAAGGCTTCCCTTTACACCTAAAGAAAACCTTAATTCTTTACAAGGCCATTCAAGGCCCCTACTTACTTCCCAACTTTATTTCCTATCTCTCTCCCCTAACACTCTTGGCTTGTTTGGGGTTCTTTGCCTGGATAAACTCTTATTTGTCTTAGCAGCTTTGCTCTTGTTCGCTCTGGCTAGAATGCGAACCCCAGCCCTTCTCATGACTGGCTCTTTCTTGACCCTTAAGTCTTAGCATAAATGTCAAATCCATGGATAGGACTTCCCTCAGCACCCTGTCTAAAGTAGTCTCCCTTTCTCTAGTTATTCTTCTTTATTAGTGCCCCCTGATTATTTTGTCCATATAACTTATAATCTGAAATTGTCCTGCTTATTTATTAAAAGATATTCTGATTGTTGGCCTCTTACCACCCACAACAGAATTTAAGCTCCTCAAGGGCAGCAACATGTGACATCACCACGTCTCCAGTACTTAGAACAGCACCTAGAAACTAGGAGACTCAGTAAATATTTGTTAAACGAACGAAGAAGGAAGTAGATCATCTAGAGCAGGGGTTGGCAAACTTTTTCCATAAAGGGCAAGATAGTAAATAGCTTAGGCTTTGTGGGTCACATAAGCTCTGTGTCACTTATTCTCGTTTATGTAAAAACCATTCTTAGTTATCACAAAAATGAAACTCAGGCTGGATTTGGCCAGAGAGCCATAGCTTGCCAACCCTTGATTTAGATTAAGGAAGAAGCTAATCTATGACCCTACTTACTTCTAACATCTAATTTTTGGATACATGTCAGAATCCTTGGTTGGAATAGATAAAATTGGAGTAGACACTAATATGAACTAAATATAATGAGCAAACTCACAGAGTTAATATCTAGACTACAGGTTACCAGAAGACAGAATGAGGATAGAGAATGAGGAATTGATGCTTAATTTGTGCAGAAGTTTTTAATAAGTTTGATTGTAAATGTTTGGAAATGGTTAGAGACGATGGTAGCATGTTGTGTGTGTTAATAGTGCTGAATCGTATGTGATTGTGGTTGAAAGGGGAAGTGAAGGGTTGTGTATGTCACTAGAAGGAAAGCTAGAGGATGAAACAAGGGACTGTATAACATAGTGAGCCCTATTGTGGATGTTCTTCCATGAATCAGAACAAATGTATGTCATAACTACAAGGTGTTAATAATAGGGTGGTATATGGGGAAAAATGCACCTAATGCAAACTATGGATCATAGTTAACAGTAATATTTTAATGTTCTTTCACCAATTGTAACAAAGGTACTACACCAAAGTTAAGTGTCAACAATAGGGGGTCATAAAGGGCATCAGGTTTTTCTTTTTGGAGCAATGAGAATGTTCTCAAATTGATTATGCAATGAAAGCACAGCTCTGTGATTATATTGAGAGCCATGGATTGTATGTGAGTGAATAAAACTGTTTTGAAAAAAAAATTGGAGTAGATATACCAGTCTTTACTTCCTTGGCCATGACCCCTTCTTTGAGAGTTCCTAGAAAGGCATATCTGTGTGATTCCTCAGTACTCCCTACTTTTCTACTCATGGCTGATGGTACTGGTGCTGAACACCTGTCCTAATTAGACAATCTCTCTAAGAGATTTGGAATTGGGCCACTGAGACTGAACCAATTAGATGCTGGTGAGCTCTTGAAGTGGAAGAGTTGGATAGGTGCCATGATGGAAGAAAGCCGAATATAAGGTCACATTTTGGAGGGATGGAGAGGTCATGATAAAAATGAGGTCAGTCTGCTCAAAGAAGCTTGCAAAAGAAGAAGATACACAGAAACAGAGACCTGAAACCCCTGGAGGGTTGAAAGACTGGTCTTGGGTCCTGAATATCCAATTTCATGTCCCATATGGTTCAGGTGTGCTTTACTTTATGCTCCTGGATATCCGTGAAATGGTTTGTTGTATCTCTTCTTAACCAACCTAATTTGAGAAAATGTCTGTTCTTAACTGGAGGAATGGGTGTTGCAAGTTACTATCAAATCTATCAATCAACACAAACAAGTTTAATGGATGTCTGTTATGTTTAAGACACCTGATAGACATGATGGGCAAACAAATATGTATAAAAACTTGTTATGGCCCACAGGGAGAGTAAGCCTAGTTGAAGGATGAGACATAGATACAGAAAATGAAAAGTAACAGCGTAAGACAATGTATGGTAAGTACCACATGGCAGGATTTGATATATCTAAGATGTTTTAAAATTTTATTTAAATGGTATTTAAAGCAAAATGAGAATAGCTGCTGCAGAAATAATGCCTACTATTTCAAAAGAGCCACACAATAGTGAGTTTTGACAAAATTGCTTTTATCAGGATTATACTTTTATTTATGTTTTTAAGGCATATTTTAGGAGAATTTCAAAAGTGCTAACCATAAGTCAAATCTATTCAGGATTAATCAAGAATAAGCCATTCCTGTGCTCTTTCTAAAAGAGGTAATGACTATCCTCAGGGTGTCCAAAAAGTATTCTAACAACAAAGGACTAGATAAAGGCCCTGGTGTGTCCAAAGTGAACTCTTGAGTATTTCATCAATTCGGGCATCATGTTACCAATTGCTTTAAAAATATACTACCTGATATTGCCTCTGTGCTGACAAAACATTCACTCAGAAAAGCCATCTCTAGAGCCCCATGTCTGATATGAGTGCACATAGGAATTAATTTTCCCTGAACCAAGATTTGTAGAAATACCATCTTTTAGAGAGGCTTTCAGCAAAATCTTCTCAATCTGAGTGGAAATAAACTCAGTAAAGGAAACAACTTTATCAGGGTTTATGCTATTTTACTTTTTAAATAAGTTTTTATCAAAGCATTATTTTAAAAGGAAAGAAAGATGTGAGGGAAGAGTAATAAAATTAGTACCTGTCATACCAATACCTAGAAATTCATTACGTGTATCTTAATATGCTATTTAGCCCGAAGTTGTGTTTTTCTTCATCCATGGAACATATACACTTGGTACAAAACAGAGTATGAGTCAGTAATTAGTTTATGCTTATACGCCAATACTGTAGAACTACACCAGTTAACTAGCCAGTGGTTCTCAAACTTGAGGGTGGATCAGAATCTACTGCTCCCAGAGTTTCTGATTTGGTAGATCTCAAGTGTGCCTGGGAATTTGCATTTCTAACAAGTTCCTGGATGATACTGATGTTTCTGGTCTAGGGGATCACCCTCTGAGACCCACTCAACTAATAAATAACTATTACACTCTCACAAGTTTCATCCCAATCACTAGCCTGACCTTCCCTACTGAATATACTTGGTGAATCCACCAGAACTATATAAAGAAATAGTATAAGGTAGTTTTCTTATGAATTTCATTGCTCAAATTTCATACAAATGTTTGGGGGATTCTGTCTGTAATCCTGATTAATTTTTGATTTCTTCATCTTCATTTAAGGCTCAATGCTAGCTGACAGTGTTAGTTTAGGGAAAGAGGCCCATGTAGCAGGCACTAATGAAATTTGCCAGCAAGGAACCAATTCTAATGAAAATTTTCTCACCAAAGCTAAACAGATGGGTTGATGTTGATTCCTCCAGTGACTGTGCTGGCCAGCCCAGTTTCAGGATTTAGAAAGGAACGTCCCTGCACATGCTCTGCTCATCCTCGTACCATGCCATTGTTTTACTCTCCACAAAGCTTTTCTTAATACTTGTGCAGGCACTGACTGTGTCTCAAACACACTTCAAGGCACTAATATTAATGGCCATGTCTAAAAGGGAAGAATGGATCCCCCGAATTAAATCTTTGTTACTTATTATTTTTATCCAAAGTGAAAGAAAAAAGTATGAAAAGCACAAAAGGTATAAAACTAACAAAACAGTTAGGAAAATTTTTCTGGCTTCTTTTAGAAAGTGCATCTGTAAAATGAGCCTAAATGCTCAGAATGTGAGAATTAACCACTAAGAGCAAACCACTGACGCCACATCCCAGGAAGCGCAGTATGAAGAGGAACATGAGGCTGGGACTCCAGAAATAGGAAAGAAATTGAATTGTCCTCCCAAGGTATAAAAATGGTGTTAAGAAGCAAAATAACATTTTCTCTCAAGGTCTATAGGAAGAAGCTGGAAAAGAGGTGTGGAGCAGGTTGCTGTGTGGTGCATCATGGGAACACAGGCTCAGGCACCAAAGGAACTTTCAGCAAATGACCATTTTATTACTTACACAGCACAAAGGGCCCTAAAGAGCAGGAGAAGAAATCCTACCATGGCCAGTCTCCAGGGGAGACCAATTGCTAGGGCTGGGGTTGGTGGATGGCAGTTCTGCAGCCCCACTTTGTGTTGGAGAGGAGAGACAAATCTGTGCTGTTTGGGTGTTGGGTATGTATACAGCCCAGGAGGAAGGGGGCCCTTTATTGAGCGTTGCTGACCTTATAAGCTTCTCTGGCTGCTTGTTCCCATTTCCAGGTTCAAGGCATGGTTGGGCCTTTTCATTAGACCTAACATCTCCCCCAGACATCTGCACACAGTAGAAAAGGAGGTAGGAGGGGGTTGAGGGCTGGGAGATGGTGGCTGAGCACATGTCTGTGACTTCCCCAGCAGGAGGTATGAGGAAAAAGGCCTTGAATAGTCCAGGTCTTTTTATTGGACACATACAAAGGAAAGCAAATGTTTCATAAAATGGAGCTCATCGCAAAAGCAACTTATCTTAGAATTAATTCATTAGGTAATTAATATGTTCATGAACATTTTCTGAGCACATATAATAGCCTCCAGTGCTGTAGTCAGATACTGTACTGGGCTCAAGCAATACAAAGACAAGATGCCACCCTGCTCTTCAAAGAGATTCTTGTCTAGTGGGGAAGCTAAATAAACTTGTCATCACAGTACCTTTTGATGGTGACTATGATAAATGGTGCTTTAGATGCACAAAAGAGGAACATATAGATTACACTAAGGGCTCAGAGACAGTTTCCTGTAAAAAGTGAATTTTAAAGGACAAGTAGGAGATAGGTAGCTACAGAATGAAGGGATAGCATGTGCCAGGTTGGAGATAAGAGCAGGTGGGGAAACTTGGCCTTGGAAGCCATCTTTTTAATTTTATTTATTTATTTTTGGAAGGCATCTTTACAGTGGCTTGGGTCCTCTGTGGTCCTAGCACCTGCAGAACCTAGATTTCCCTTGGTGACCCTAACCTTTTGGGTCCAGTGACTCTACATCTTTCCTTTCTCCCTCCAGCCCTAGGACTTGCTGTTGGTGGTGGCTTGCTCTTGCTGCTCATTTCTAGGCAGTTTCACCATCCCGATTGGCTTCTCAATCTCCTATTTAACTGATTCCCTGTACTAAATGTCCTCTGCTTCAAAGATAAAAAGAGAGAGAGAGAGAGAGAGAGAGAGAGAGAGAGAGAGAGAGCAAACCAGTGGGGAGAAAGGAAAGCAATCAGAGGAACAAATAAAATTAGAGAAGTAGGGCCTTGAGTGCTGATTCACTGAAGGATTAAGCATTAGGAAGCGGGATGTAACAATGTGATAGAAGAGATTATTTGCTAATGAATGTTTCTATTTAAGAGGCAAGCAAACCTTTTTCAAAAATCCCTCAGCTGAGCCTCTCAATGCTTCAGCCAATCAGGGAGACAGAAGTATCCTGTTTGGTTGAGACTTGAACCAATCATGATTCACTGCCTGGGGCCAGGGTGATGCTAGGTCCAGCTTCCTCTGGAGCATATAAGTGCTCCTTAATGTTAGCAAGGAAGAAAGTGAGAAAGGGTAAGTGCTGTTGGACAAGCAACCACCAGTGGCAGTTGTGGGATTCATCAATGTCTAAGTCCTCAGTTGAAGTCCCATGATCAGCTAGTGATTAACCAGGGAGGCAATAAAGTAAGAGGAGCTGAGGCCTGAGGACAAGGCTGTCACTTAAAGAATGAGTAGCGTGAAAAGGAATTCTGAAAAACTGCGATGGGGCAGAAGAAAGCAGATACAAGAGTGCGAGCTCTCAGGTCAGACTGTCTGGGTTGGACCCTGCTAACATTACTAGTTGTCTGGTCCTGAGAAAATCAAGGTTTTCTACACCTTAGGTTTCTCATCTATAAAATGGGGAAAATAACTAAACCTATTTCACTAGTGTTGTTAAGGAGGATTACATATGATATAATGTATAAAGTAGTTAGCACAGAACCCTTACTAAATGAAGGCTATTATATTATTAGTTTTAGTATCAATGAGGATCTGCATCAGAGATGGAAGGATAATCAGATGTAACAGAAGCCAAGAGAGAAGAGAATTTTAAGAATATCTCTAGTGGTAAGTGCTGGAAAGAAATCAGATAAGGTAAGGACTGTCTCAAAATGCTTAAGGGTTGCTCTATTAGCATTTTTAGTGTCTACTATTGGCTTGTATTGAATGAAAAGTCAACTAAGATGATTATTTATTTTTTACAAACTCCAGACGAACTAGTCTCTCTCTTCCTGTATCTGTGTAACTGACTGCAGGATTTATGTTTTACCTATTACATTGTATCTAACTGTTGGTTTTAGTCCAGTGTTTTAATCTGACAAGATTAATTTAGATTTTGAATCTATCTTGCATTTGTTGGCTTTTCCATTGTTAATGTCATCTGTATATTCGATATGTATGCCTTGTTTAATATATTTATTGTCTTGCATATTTTTATTCAACTTATTTTAACACTTAAGTGGTAAGAATACTTAAAAGGGAAATAACTTTTCTCTAAGCTTCAGTTTTCTTATCTGTAAAATGGGTATACTTATTATTGAACTCACATCAGGTTTTGATAATCACATAAATGCCTTAACATGCCTAGCACTGTGTCTGGCACATAGATGTTCATAAATTCTTCCTTGTTTCTTCCCTTTCTCTCTGTATCACTTCTTTCCATCCTTTCATTTAAATTTTTTTGAAAATGTTGCTTTAACACATTGCCTTGTAAAACTACATGTGGAATAGAATAAAATATAGAGATGCAATAGGATGGAATAGATTAAACCAAATTTCATGCTTCAAATTAGTGGCAGTTCCCTAAACTGAGGATAGAAGTGTAAACATATTTCTGCCTCCTTTTCTTATGATCCCATAATCCCCACTCACACTCTTACTGCCTTCTCTAGGTCCCCAGCCCTATATCTACATGTCCTCCTCCCAGATCCCTTCTAGTCCTCAAAGCAGATCACAGGCACTTCTTTGTTAACAGAAAAATATTCATTGAAAATCTACAATGTGCACAGCATCAGCCTAGGTCCGAAGAAAATATACTAAGAGCCCCAAACAACTTCTCTGCCTTTTAGGACCTAATGAACTCCCGTATCTGGGTCTAATCCCCTCAGGCTAGAGTCTAGCCATCTTCCTAAATGTAAAGCAACTGCCTCCTGCTAATATCCGGGGGAATGGAAGTTAAAAGAACCCCTCTGGATTTTAGTGATATGTGCATTTTAGTCATTTATCCCATCATGCTTTCAACAAATATTTATTAAGCCCTTGTGATGTGCCAGGCATTATTATAGATATTAGGGGGACTATGGTGAGCAAGAGTGAGGCTGAAGGTCCCTGTTCTTGTGGAATTTATGTTCTAGACTGGGAGACAGACCATAAACATCAGAAAGAAGTGTGATCTGGAGCGTTTGAAGACGGTGACATGCTGACGTGGGACAGCATGACTCCTTTAGATTGGGTGGGCAGGAAAAGGCCTTCTGAGTAGGTGACATTTAAGCTGAGACCCGAATCACAAGAAAGAACCAGTCACAATAAGATTTAAAGGGCATTCCAGGCAGAAGAAACGCTACTACAAAACCCCTGACGTGAGGACTGAAAGGAGGTCAGTGTGGTTGGATTAGCGCTGGAGGCAGAGAGTGGTGTGAGATAAGTGGAAAGAGCCAGGGGCCAGGTCATGCTGAGCAGGGCCTCTCAAACCCGAAGGCCTGCTAGAATTCCCTGGGGGACTTTAAGAATACCTGGGGCTCTCCCCCCAGAGGTTCTGATTCAGTTCGTCTGGGGTGGAGCCCAGGCCTCATACATTCCCAGGGATTCATGTGTGCAGTCAGCGTTGAGAATGAAGTCTGGGTTCCACAGACCATGGTAGGGAGTTTGTATTTTCTTCTGACTGGGATGGGAAGTCACTAAATGGTATTAAGCAGAGGAATGATGAGATTTGAATAATTTATTTAAAAGATCCCTTTACCTGCTGTATAAAGAATGGCTTGTAGCAGCAGATCAGGAGAGGAGGCAGCCTATTATAAATAAAGTTACTATAAGCATTCTTGTTCAGGTCTTTTTGTGGACATACGCTTTCATTTCTCTTGGGTAAATACCTCGGAATGGAATTGCTGGAAACAATCCAAATGTTCTTCAAAAGGTGAATGGATAAACAAATTGTGATATGTCCATACAGTGAAATACTACTCAGCAATAAGAAATAAGAAATAAAGAACTTCTGATAAATGCAATAACATGCATGGATCTCAAAACCATCAGGTTGAGCAAAAACAGCTTATCACAAAAAGAGTGCATACTACACTATTCCTTTTTTTTTTTTTTTTTTTAATTCAGTTTTATTGAAATATATTCACAAACCATACAGTCATCCATGGTATACAATCAACTGTTCACAGTATGATCATATAGTTATGCATTCATCACCACAATCTATTTCTGAACATTTTCCTTACATCAGAAAGAATCAGAATAAGAATAAAAAATAAAAGTGAAAAGAGAATACCCAAACCATCCCCCATCCCACCCTATTTGTCATTTAGTTTTTACTCCCATTTTTCTACTGATTTTTTTTCAATTTTTTAACTTTGTTTATCCAAAAATTAAAAACAAACAGGCAAACAACAACCAAAAAAACCCCACAACATTTCAAACAAAGCAATGGATTAAGGAAAACAAATAATCTAAAATAATTACTTTGCTTCCAATATGTTCCTACCATACCCCAAGAAAATTAATAAACCATGTCCAAACAGAGGAGTAAGAAAAACAAATAATCTAAAATAACTACATTGCTTCCAACATGTTCCTAACATACCCCAAGAAAATTAACAACCCCTAAGAAAACAAAGGAATAAGAGAAAAAAAAACCTAAAATAACTCTATTGCTTCCAACATGATCTTACTATATCCAAGAAAGTTTACAAACCATAATCATTCCTGAGCATTCCCATAACATTGAGATTACCCTCCATAGTTTATCTGTTCTTATTAGATTATCATTCCCCCTCCACTAATTGGTATCTCTAGGTCCCCTACATTCTACAGAATAAAACATTGTACATTTTTCACAGAATTCACATTAGTGATAACATACAATATGTATCTTTTTGTGCCTGGCTTATTTTGCTCAGCATTAGGTCTTTTTTTTTTTTTAATCTTCATTTTATTGAGATATATTCACATACCACGCAGTCATACAAAACAAATCGTACTTTCGATTGTTTACAGTACCATTACATAGTTGTACATTCATCACCCAAATCAATCCCTGACACCTTCATTAGCACACACACAAGAATAACAAGAATAATAATTAGAGTGAAAAAGAGCAATTGAAGTAAAAAAGAACACTGGGTACCTTTGTCTGTTTGTTTCCTTCCCCTATTTTTCTACTCATCCATCCATAAACTAGACAAAGTGGAGTGTGGTCCTTATGGCTTTCCCAATCCCATTGTCACCCCTCATAAGCTACATTTTTATACAACTGTCTTCGAGATTCATGGGTTCTGGGTTGTAGTTTGATAGTTTCAGGTATCCACCACCAGCTACCCCAATTCTTTAGAACCTAAAAAGGGTTGTCTAAAGTGTGCGTAAGAGTGCCCACCAGAGTGACCTCTCGGCTCCTTTTGGATTCTCTCTGCCACTGAAGCTTATTTCATTTCCTTTCACATCCCCCTTTTGGTCAAGAAGATGTTCTCCGTCCCACGATGCCGGGTCTACACTCCTCCCCGGGAGTCATATTCCACGTTGCCAGGGAGATTCACTCCCCTGGGTGTCTGATCGCACGTAGGGGGGAGGGCAGTGATTTCACCTTTCAAGTTGGCTTAGCTAGAGAGACAGGGCCACATCTGAGCAACAAAGAGGCATTCGGGAGGAGGCTCTTAGGCACAACCATAGGGAGGCCTAGCCTCTCCTTTGCAGCAACCCTCTTCCCAAGGGTAAAACCTGTGGTAGAGGGCTGAACCCATCAAACCACCAGTCCCCTATGTCTGTGGTCATGTTAGCAACCATGGAGGTGGGGTAGGCCAATACCCCTGCATTCTCCACAGGCTCCTCAAGGGGGCACTGCATCTTTTTTTTTCCTTGTTTTTTTTTTTTTTTAACTTTCCCTTCTTTTTTAAATCAACTGTATGAAAAAAAAGTTAAAAAGAAAACAAACATACAATAAAAGAACATTTTAAAGAGACCATAACAAGGGAGTAAGAAAAAGACAACTAACCTAAGATAACTGCTTAACTTCCAACATGTTCCTACTTTACCCCAAGAAAGTTACATAATATAGCAACATTTCTGTGAACTTGTTCCTACTGTATCCATCAGAAATTAACAGACCATAGTCATTCCTGGGCATCCCCAGAACGTTAAATAGCTTATCTGTTCTTCTTGGATTATTGTTCCCCTTCCTTAATTGCTCTCTATTGCTAGTTCCCCTACATTCTACATTATAAGCCATTTGTTTTATATTTTTCAAAGTTCACATTAGTGGTAGCATATAATATTTCTCTTTTTGTGCCTGGCTTATTCGCTTAGCATTATGTCTTCAAGGTTAATCCATGTTGTCATATGTTTCACGAGATCGTTCCTTCTTACTGCCGCGTAGTATTCCATCGTGTGTATATACCACATTTTATTTATCCACTCATCTGTTGAAGGACATTTGGGTTGTTTCCATCTCTTGGCAATTGTGAATAATGCTGCTATGAACATTGGCGTGCAGATATCTGTTCGTGTCACTGCTTTCCGATCTTCCGGGTATATACCGAGAAGTGCAATCGCCGGATCGAATGGTAGCTCTATATCTAGTTTTCTAAGGAACTGACTTCCAGAGTGGCTGAACCATTATACAGTCCCACCAACAGTGAATAAGAGTTCCAATTTCTCCACATCCCCTCCAGCATTTGTAGTTTCCTGTTTGTTTAATGGCAGCCATTCTAACCGGTGTTAGATGGTATCTCATTGTGGTCTTAATTTGCATCTCTCTAATAGCTAGTGAAGTTGAACATTTTTTCATCTGTTTCTTGGCCATTTGTATTTCCTCTTCAGAGAACTGTCTTTTCATATCTTTTGCCCATTTTATAATTGGGCTGACTGTACTATTGTCATTGAGTTGTAGGATTTCTTTATATATGCAAGATATCAGTCTTTTGTCAGATACATGGTTTCCAAAAATTTTTTCCCATTGAGTTGGCTGCCTCTTTACCTTTTTGAGAAATTCCTTTGAGGTGCAGAAACTTCTAAGCTTGAGGAGTTCCCATTTATCTATTTTCTCTTTTGTTGCTTGTGCTTTGGGTGTAAAGTCTAGGAAGTGGCCGCCTAATACAAGGTCTTGAAGATGTTTTCCTACATTATCTTCTAGGAGTTTTATGGTACTTTCTTTTATATTGAGATCTTTGGTCCATTTTGAGTTAATTTTTGTGTAGGGGGTGAGGTAGGGGTCCTCTTTCATTCTTTTGGATATGGATATCCAACTCTCCCAGCCCCATTTGTTGAAAAGACCATTATGACTCAGTTCAGTGACTTTGGGGGCCTTATCAAAGATCAGTCGGCCATAGATCTGAGGGTCTATCTCCGAATTCTCAATTCGATTCCATTGATCTATATGTCTATCTTTGTGCCAATACCATGCTGTTTTGGTAACTGTGGCTTTATAATAAGCTTCAAAGTCAGGGAGTGTAAGTCCTCCCACTTCATTTTTCTTTTTTAGAGTGTCTTTAGCAATTCGAGGCATCTTCCCTTTCCAAATAAATTTGATAACTAGCTTTTCCAAGTCTGCAAAGTAGGTTGTTGGAATTTTGATTGGGATTGCATTGAATCTGTAGATGAGTTTGGGTAGAATTGACATCTTAATGACATTTAGTCTTCCTATCCATGAACATGGAATATTTTTCCATCTTTTAAGGTCCCCTTCTATTTCTTTTAGTAGAGTTATGTAGTTTTCTTTGTATAGGTCTTTTACATCTTTGGTTAAGTTTATTCCTAGGTACTTGATTTTTTTAGTTGCTATTGAAAATGGTATCTTTTTCTTGAGTGTCTCTTCAGTTTGTTCATTTCTAGCATATAGAAACATTACTGACTTATGTGCATTAACCTTGTATCCCGCTACTTTGCTAAATTTGTTTATTAGCTCTAGTAGCTGTATCGTCGATTTCTCAGGGTTTTCTAGATATAAGATCATATCGTCTGCAAACAATGACAGTTTTACTTCTTCTTTTCCAATTTGGATGCCTTTTATTTCTTTGTCTTGCCGGATTGCCCTGGCTAGCACTTCCAGCACAATGTTGAATAACAGTGGTGATAGCGGACATCCTTGTCTTGTTCCTGATCTTAGAGGGAAGGCTTTCAGTCTCTCTCCATTGAGTACTATGCTGGCTGTGGGTTTTTCATATATGCTCTTTATCATGTTGAGGAAGTTTCCTTCAATTCCTACCTTTTGAAGTGTTTTTATCAAAAAGGGATGTTGGATTTTGTCAAATGCTTTTTCAGCATCTATTGAGATGATCAATTGATTTTTCCCTTTTGACTTGTTAATGTGTTGTAATACATTGATTGATTTTCTTATGTTGAACCATCCTTGCATGCCTGGAATAAACCCCACTTGGTCATGGTGTATAATTTTTTTAATGTGTCTTTGGATTCGATTTGCAAGTATTTTGTTGAGGATTTTTGCATCTATATTCATTAGGGAGATTGGCCAGTAGTTTTCCTTTTTTGTAGCATCTTTGCCTGGTTTTGGTATTAGATTGATGTTAGCTTCATAAAATGAGTTAGGTAGTGTTCCATTTTCTTCAATGTTTTGAAAGAGTTTGAGTAAGATTGGTGTCAGTTCTTTCTGGAAAGTTTGGTAGAATTCCCCTGTGAAGCCATCTGGCCCTGGGCATTTACTTGTGGGAAGATTTTTGATGACTGATTGGATCTCTTTGCTTGTGATGGGTTGGTTGAGTTCTTCTATTTCTTCTCTGGTCAGTCTAGGTTGTTCATATGTTTCCAGGAAATTGTCCATTTCTTCTACATTGTCCAGTTTATTGCCATACAGTTGTTCATAATATCCTCTTATAATTTTTTTAATTTCTTCAGGATCTGCAGTTATGTCACCTTTTTCATTCATTATTTTGTTTGTATGGGTCTTCTCTCTTTTTGATTTTGTCAGTCTAGCTAGGGGCTTGTCAATCTTGTTGAACTTCTCAAAGAACCAACTTTTGGTGATATTTATCCTCTCTATTGTTTTTTTGTTCTCTATGTCATTTATTTCTGCTTTAATCCTTGTTATTTCTTTTCTTGTACTTGGTTTAGGATTGGTTTGCTGTTCATTTTCTAGCTTCTTCAGTTGATCCATTAGTTCTTTGATTTTGGCTCTTTCTTCCTTTTTAATATATGCGTTTAGTGCTATAAATTTCCCCCTTAGCACTGCTTTTGCTGCATCCCATAGGTTTTGGTATGTTGTGTTCTCATTTTCGTTCGTCTCTATATATTTAGCAATTTCTCTTGCTATTTCTTCTTTAACCCACTGATTGTTTAGGAGTGTGTTGTTTAACCTCCAGGTATTTGTGAATTTTCTAAGTCTCTGATGGTTATTGACTTCTAATTGTATTCCATTGTGGTCAGAGAATGTGCTTTGAATAATTTCAATCTTTTTAAATTTATTGAGGCTTGTTTTATGTCCCAGCATATGATCTATTCTGGAGAAAGTTCCGTGAGCACTAGAAAAGTATGTGTATCCTGCTGATTTGGGATGTAATGTCCTGTATATGTCTGTTAAATCTAATTCATTTATCAGATTGTTTAGGTTTTCAATTTCCTTATTGGTCTTCTGTCTGGTTGATCTATCTATAGGAGAGAGTGATGTGTTGAAGTCTCCCACAATTATTGTGGAAACATCAATTGCTTCCTTTAGTTTTGCCAGTGTTTCTCTCATGTATTTTGTGGCACCTTGATTGGGTGCATAGACATTTACGACTGTTATTTCTTCTTGCTGAATTGCCTCTTTTATTAGTACGTAGTGGCCTTCTTTGTCTCTCAAAACATCCCTGCATTTGAAGTCTATTTTATCTGAGAATATTGCTACACCTGCTTTCTTTTGGCTGTAGCTTGCATGAAATATTTTTTTCCATTCTTTCACTTTCAGTTTCTTTGTGTCCCTGTGTCTAAGATGAGTCTCTTGTATGCAACATATTGATGGTTCATTTTTTTTGATCCATTCTGCGAATCTATATCTTTTAATTGGGGAGTTTAATCCATTTACATTCAACGTTATAACCGTGAAGGCATTTCTTGAATCAGCCATCTTATCCTTTGGTTTATGTTTGTCATATTTTTCCCCTCTGTCTATTAATATCCTTTATTGTACCCATTCTGAATCTCTTTAGCACTGAACCTTTCTCCAAGTCTCTCTGTCCTGTCTTTGTTTCTCTGTCTGTAGGGCTCCCTTGAGTATCTCCAGTAGGGCAGGTCTCTTGTTAGCAAGTTCTCTCAGCATTTGTTTGTCTGTGAATAATTTAAGCTCTCCCTCAGATTTGAAGGAGAGCTTTGCTGGATAAAGTATTCTTGGCTGGAAATTTTTCTCACTCAGAATTTTAAATATATTGTGCCACTGCCTTCTCGCCTCCATGGTGGCTGCTGAGTAGTCACTACTTAGTCTTATGCTGTTTCCTTTGTATGTGCTGAATTGCTTTTCTCTTGCTGCTTTCAGAACTTGCTCCTTCTTTTCTGTGTTTGACAGTGTGATCAGTATATGTCTCGGAGTGGGTTTATTTGGACTTATTCTATTTGGAGTTCGCTGAGCATTTATGATTTGTGTATTTATGTTGTTTAGAAGATTTGGGAAGTTTTCCCCAACAATTTCTTTGAATACTCTTCCTAGACCTTTACCCTTTTCTTCCCCTTCTGGGACACCAATGAGTCTTATATTTGGACGTTTCATATTATCTATCATATCCCTGAGGTCCATTTCGATTTTTTCAATTTTTTTCCCCATTCTTTCTTTTATGCTTTGATTTTCCATTCTGTCATCTTCGAGGTCACTGATTCGTTGTTCAACTTCCTTTAGTCTTGTACTATGAGTGTCCAGAATCTTTTTAATTTGGTCAACAGTTTCTTTAATTTCCATAAGATCATCCATTTTTTTATTTAGTCTTGCAATGTCTTCTTTATGCTGTTCTAGGGTCTTCTTGATTTCCTTTATCTCCCGTACTATGGTCTCATTGTTCATCTTTAGTTCTTTGAGTAGCTGCTCTAGGTGCTGTGTCTCTTCTGGTCTTTTGATTTGGGTGCTTGGGCTTGGGTTATCCATATCGTCTGGTTTTTTCATATGCTTTATAATTTTCTGTTGTTTTTGGCCTCGTGGCATTTGCTGAACTTGATAGGGTTCTTTTAGGATTTGTAGACCAACTGAAGTCCTTATCTCTAATTTATCAGATCTACAGCTTCGTGGAGTACACTTTCTCTAACTAACCAGCAGGTGGCGTCCACAAACCACCTGTTCTCCACAAGCCAGTTCTCCCCTGCTTAGCCTTTTTGGTGAGTGGCGGAGTGAGTCTTGTGGGGTCCGATTGGTGTACCAAGCTTGTGTGTGTAGTTGGTGTTGCCTGCCCTGTGTATGGGGCGTGTTTCTGGGCAGTCAGGGAGGGGTGGGTGGCCCTAACAATCAAATCTCCCTGGTGATCCTAGAGTTTTAAAGCTGCTGCAATAGTCTAATCCTTCAGTTCAGTCCTGCCACAGTTTGTCTCTGCCACTGACCCACAAGTCCTTGGTATTGGCGTATGGCTCCTGAGACTTGCAAGTGGGCCCCTCTTCCAGGCCATGCACCCCGGGTCCTCTGTTGAGGGATGGCTGTGCTATGTCACAGGTGAATGCCGTCCCCCCAGGGCAGTTCTGGGCTGCTGGGCTGTGTAGGGAGGCTCCCAGTCTGCTGAAATGATGGCTGAATGGGGCTTTGTTAATTCACACTGCTCTACCTTCCCAACTCTGGGACAATCAGCTGAGGTTGCAGGGAAGGCTAAAGTCCACTCCCAGTTTTGTGGTTTGTGCCTGTTATTTGAAGCACTTCCGTCACACTGGGTTGTCTGGGGCAGATCTGGGCTATGGGGCTGGCGATGGGCAGGAGTGTTTCCTGTCCAGCAGGATGATGGCTGTGAGCGGACACCCCCGTTTTCTTGGGAAGTTGTGGTGTTTAGTGAATTTTCTCAGCCACTGGATTATTGCGTTTTGTCTCAGAGCTCTCCTAGTTCTGCTCTTGACTTGACCTGCCCAAATAGCAAGTCTTTGAAGCTTTCTGTATTGGGCTTCTTAGAGTAATTGTTTTAGAAAAAGAAAAAAGGATTAAAAAAAAAAAAAAAAGGGCCCTCCTCAGAGATCTAATGGGTTATTGAAATGCTAAGAGACAAAGCAACCAGGGCCATTAAGGAAAGGTCCACAGGGCAGAGAGGTCAGCTTTTCTTTGGGATTTGCATATGCGCCTCAGGGCCCTTCCCCTTTCTATGTTCACCAGAACTCCAAAAATCCTCCGCTTTTATTTTGGAGTTTTTCGTGTTGTTTTTTTTCTATGCCTGTCTCTTGTCTGCTGGGCTGGCTGCTCTCAGATTCTCTGGTGTCTTGTCTCAGTCTATCTATGGTTGGAGTTTGAATCAGTAGAATGAGTTTCCGATAAGAGCAGCCACTGCAGTTCTCCCTTCTCCTTCCCGGAGCTGACAGCCCCTCCTCCCCCGGGACTGAGCCTGGCAGGGAGGGGCGCGGGTCCCCTGGCCGCAAAAACTTACAGATTTCGCTGATCTCAGCAGTTCCACGTTTTCATGAGTGTTGTATGAAGTATGCCCAAAGTCAGATTGCTCTGTGGTGTCCAGTCCACGCAGTTCCTGGCTTTCTACCTACTTTCCTGGAGGAGTAACTAAAACATATAGCTCACCAGTCTGCCATCTTGCCCCGCCCTACACTATTCCTTTTATATGATGTTCTAGGAGAGGTGAAACTAATCTATGAGGATAGCAATCAGAACAGTGGCTGCCTCTACGGGATGGGGATTACCTAAGAGGGGGTTACTAGGGAACTTAAACTAATGGAAATGATTTATGTCTTGATAGCATGGATGTGTACATTTGTTAAAACATATTGAATTGTACACTTAGGAACTATACATTTCACTGTGTGTGACCTTTGCCTCAATTAAAAAAAAAAAAAAAAGAATCACTATACATTTACTAGACTGGCTTAAAAAAAGCTCCTGTTACTACTAAGTGCAGAAGAGGACATGGTGCAACTGGAACTCTCATATATTACTGGTGGAATGCAAAATGGTATAGCCACTTTGGAAAATAGTTTGGCAGTTTCTTATAAAATTAAACAGGCATTTACCATATGACTCAGCAATTCCAGTTTTTAAATTTTGGAGTTTATGACATATTAAGGATATAAAAAAGGAGTCATCCTGGCAGTGGTGTCATGAACAAAATTCCTGTAGATATTTGGGGCTCCAGACCTTATATGCAACTCAACCAGCTTTGGAAAGCAACCTCAAAAGAGTTTGAGAAAATAATTTTTATTTTTTAAGCAATAGCATTTTTTTAAAAACACTAGGAATATTTACTATTAAACATAGAAATGTTTAAGAAAATCATATGCAGAGTATTTGATATTTTTGTATAAAGGAATCTGTGTATTTAGCATTTTAAATATTTATAATGTTTAAGAGAATATGGCCTATTAAAATAACATATTAGACATGTAGTACTTATTTAAAGTAATTAAATAATCTAAGCAATTGATTACATTTGAGATTTTAAGTAGAAATTTTTCAAAAGGTAAATGCAATATTGGAACATTTAAAAGAACTGAAAATGGACATGCTAATAAGATTATTTTATTAGATATATATGAATTACCTAATTACTTGGGAAGGTATTTTTTTTTTTGTCAGACAACTAAAGTACTTAAAAAATAAATTGAATATATTAAATTTACAAATGCATCTAAAATAGTTAAAGTACATTAATTAAGAAAATTTGGAAGTATGACCAAATAGTAATCAAAAACTCCTTAAAAGTGATGGTTTAAATTTGGGTATATTTATAAAATTTATAAGTTGAATTTACAAGCTTAAAGAAAAATGCACTTGGGTTTTGATTTTGTAACTTTAATAAATTAAATATTAATTTTCAAAAGCAAAATAACTTCTGAATAATTTTTTCTATGCACAAAAATAATCCTTAAGTAAATGCATGCACTAGGCAGGTGGGGAAGAGGGAAAGAGAGATTTGAGCTGACGGGCCAGGCCCTCCCTGGATAATTACACAAGCTTGGGCTTAGCCTTTGCTCCTGCCTGGGAGCTCAGCTGGACCACTGGGTTGAGCTCCTAGATGCCAGGGCTAGTGGGTAGGCGAAAGGAAGCAGACAGCAGTGCCCCTGCTCAGGTTTGGTCTGCTGCTCCCACCTTACCCACTTTGCCCTCACTGTGCTTTGTGCATGTAATAAGTGCTGCACTGGCCTTAATACCAATTCACAGCATGATTCTTGTGCTCTCCAAAGAAGCTGAACACATGGTATAATGGTCTTTCTTAATTAACTTGCTCTTTGATTGTCCAAGGGACTTCTAACTGACCTGCTGGACTAATTGTAGCTTGTATTAAGCAAAAAGTACAGTAAAAACCTGCAGAGGGTCCTGGACATAAAAGCTGCAAATTCACCACACTGTAGTAATATGACTGATCAATAGAAAACAAAAATGTCACCAAATGCTGATTAATAGCAAAGTCTCACATTTACAGTTTTGGGTTGTAATATTGTGGTTTTAAAATTTGCTATAACAGATTTTACTCCTGAACCTGTTACCCAGCTGAGCTGTGGGTAGAGGCACTCTTACATTGCTAGTTAACTGTATTTCTGTGTCTTTCCATCTAAAACAGTCTCTGTTGGGTAAATATTCAAAGTTCAGGTCCCAGTCTGAGCTCTTTGCTCGGAATGGCATCAGAGTACAGGATGGGCTTTCAGAAAGTCTCTGAATGGTCAGCCATGTGGGGCTTCTCTTCAGATCCCATCATGGACAGCCAACTGGCTTGCTGACACCAGTGCCGACCCGATTGGGCCCCGGAAAAGGCGACTGGATGTCATAAACCCGAGCCACAGCCACCTCCCTCCGACCAGGTCGGGATTCCAGAGATTACCATCTGATCAACAACACACTGAGGTCTTGCTTTCCTCACGGGGACGGAGATAGTTGTTGGAATGTCGGCTTGACAAGACTTGCCCCATTTCTCCTCCCCCAACTTATCTTCGGAGTCTAGACTGTGCTGGATGCGGTTCCTTGCTCGGCAGGAAAACTTGTCCACTCAGCCCTGAGTCTTTGGTCTCTTAAACTCAGGCAAAAGCCCCTGTGCTTTTGACTTCCCTTCCATCCGAGCTTGTCCTCCTCCCTTTTTGGGTCCTTGGCTGTGTGTCTGGGTCTCTCCTTTCCCTGCCTCTGTCTTACTCTCCTCACAGTATGAGGGGGACTGACGGGATGGGTTCCCAGCAAGAACATCCTTAACTCGGCACTAAGCGCCATGCCTAGCCATGAGAGCACAAGGTGTTTTCATCATACTGTGCAAGAAGGTGGGTCCGAATCTACTATAGGAGTAGGGGATGATAGAAATTAGGTCATGTGCTGGAGAAAAAAATACATTTGTATTTTATATGTATCTGTATTTCAACTGAAAATTGTTTTTCTTGTTGTTAATAGGGTTTTTGAGGGAGTGAGGATGGAGAATTATATTTAACAAAGAGTTACTGTGTGACTGTTATGTGCAAAGTACTGGACCCAGTGTACAAGTAACTGATACCTTAGAAAGGGTGAACAATATCTATACAAGTATCCGCAATAAAAGACAGAAGATGGCAAGTACTATAAAAGAAGTTTGCACAAAGTACTATAGGTGCCTGGAGAAGGGTGGGATGAATTCTGAATTGATAGATCCAGGAAGGCTTCAAGGAGCAGCTGTAAGGTTTTTGAGACCTGCAAAGGGGGAAGAGACCATGAGAAGGAATAAGATATTGTGGTTTTCACCCTTGAGGATTCATCGTCAAATGGCAAAGACTGACGTATTTTGTGGAAGAGGTGATATTTAAGCTAGGCCTTGAAACATGGAGGATTTCAACGGGCAGAGATAGGGTATAAGAGAAAAGGGGATTTCCAGAAAAAGGGAAGCATGGATGTCATGGACCTGTGGGATGACTGGTAATTTCCCCCCTTCCCTTTCCCACTTTCACTGCATCTACACGGCTACTGTAAGATCCATCTTCTTGGTGCCACCTGCTTCCACTTTCTGACCATATATTATTGGTTGGGGGTTGTTCACCCAAGCCAACAAGCCAATGAATCCTTCTTTGGGAATTTTGGAACTGAAGCTGAGAAAAAGCAGTTTCTCTTTGGGAGTCTGATAGTAAACTTGGTAGCTCTTGATCACCATGACTTTGTTAAGTACAGGAAACAGAGAGTGAGAGAGAGAGAAAAATGAAGCAGACACAGAGGGGGAAAAATGTCATGGAGAGAACCCTGATGGTGTTGTGTCACTGTTGTGGGTTGAAATTGTACCTACCCCAGAAAAGCATGTTTTTAAAGTTAATCCAATCTTGTGGGTGTGGACTCATTGTAAGTAGGACCTTTGGATGAGGTTACTTCAGTTAAGGTGAGGCCCGACTCATTCAGGATGGATCTCAAACCCTTACTGGAGTCCTTTATAAAAGAATGAAATTTGAACTAAGAGAAAGAAAGCCAGGGAAGCAAGAAGATGAAATCAAGGAAACCTGGAAGAGAAGGGAGAGGCCAGCAGGCACTACCATGTGCCTTGCTGTGTGGCAGAGGAGCCAAGGATTGCTGGCAGCTGGCCTTTGGGAAGAAAGCATTGCCTTGATGATGTTTTGATCGGGACATTTTTCTCAGCCTCAAAACTGCAAGCTAATAAATTCCCATGGTTAAAAGCCAATGCATTTTGTGGCATCTGCTTTCAGCAGCCTAGCAAACTAAAATACTCTGATTCTGAGAGTATGTGAGATTCATCTGTATTTCTGACCTTGGGTTCCCTGAAAGTAGTATCTTTTTGAAAAATTTATTTTTCCTTAAGTTATATTGAGTTTTTGTTTGTTTTGTTTTTGCCACCAAAAAGCTCCTAACCAATTCAGTGAGCAAAAGGTGCCGGGACTGTAAGTCTAGGCCATGTTTAGAGCCAGGTACTTGAAGACTTGGAGTGTTGTGTTAAGGGTTCTAAGGTTTGTTCTCTACCCAGTGAGGAGGCATCAAGTGTCCTGAAAAGGAGAGTGTCATAGTCAAGAGTTTTGCGGAGGATTGCTTTGGTGGAAGTGCATAAAAATAAATTGGAGCAGGGAGCACTGAGGAGGCAGGAAAACCAGTTATACCATTTGACAATTCAGGTGAAAGTTGATATGGTCTTGAGCCAGGATAGAGCTTGTAGGAATGAGGAGAAAGGGGCAAATAGGAGAGACATTGCAGATTCCAAGTTATCCGGACCTGGTGATTAAGTACAGTGGGGTGGGTGGAAGAGTGTGAAAAAAGGAAAGCGTCTGTTTGTTTATGTTTATGGTAGCCCATAAACATCGTTAAGAGGTTGCCAAGTGAGAGATGGTATTACCCAGAAGGCTGATGTATAAAGACAAGGGTAAAGCTTGAGAATCCTGCCTGATCCAACCCATAGGCATTGTGAGAGAGGTCAGGGCGTTGGGAGTGAGCTCTCAGTTTGGAGTGCATCCATGAAACATATGCTGTTTTTGTGTAAGAGGATTCCATGGTATACACTTACCTGCTTTTATTTTGCTTTTTAAATACTCTTTACCCACACCAGAGTCCTTGTCTGGAGAGTATATTTTTATTTTAATGGATTGTCAGATTACTTTCCTAAAAGGCGGTAACAATTCACTTTTCCCCTGGCATTGTATGAGAGTCTCCTTTTCTTCTTATTCCCACTATTAGGTATTTTTGCTCTTTAATTTTTTACTATTTGAAGATGTGGTCTTTTTTTAATGGCTGCAAAACTTTCCATCATATCAATATACTATAAATTACTTAAACACTTTCCTCTTTGGAGACATTTAGATTGTTGCCCATTTTCCCCTTTAATAAAATTAATGATCCAGAAATGAGCATTTTTATATATAAATATCTGTCCATCATTAGTGTTTGCATAATTTGAAAGAAGACGATGTAGGTGTAGCTTCCCCAGGTTCTTTGCTTTGTGGTTTTTTCTCCCTGTGTACCTTTCTCTCATTTTACTGCTGATATTTTAGGTGGACAAGGAGGTGTATGAGACAGGGAAAAGGTTGAAACCAAACTTTTTTTATTATCTTTGAATAATACAGAATTGCTATTAACCACTATTAGTTCTCCAATTTTACCTTATGCATAAAGGAGGTTTCTCATTTTTGAGGAGGAACAAATGCAAGATTTTCCCAGAATTGCCTGTAACCTACAAAAGCATCTTGACTCTTTTCTTGTTGGACATAGAAATTCTGAAAAGCATCAACCTTTTCTTGCCATGATCAAAAAGAAGTCTAGGTTTATATGTTGATACCATAAATGATATATATTATAACATATGATTGGATAAACATCTTTTCCTATAGTCTTCTCCTTTAAACTTTAGCTATTAGTGAGTCAGAATGCTTTGTTTGCAGAATTCTCACTTGAACAAGCTTTTTATATAACATTATTCATATTCTTGGCCTTGGATGCCAATTAAGTCAAGTCTAAAATTGCTTTGTTTGCTTTTTAAGAAATCTGCCCACCTTACAGACCTACAAGTTAACTAACCAGCCTGTTTTTCCTCCCAGAAGACTTTGCTCTTTTGGTTTCCTGCCAGCTCTTACTTTCAAATGGAAATAGCTCAGTTTCTCTGTTTCTAAAGCATAGAATTCATAACCCCTGGATTTTTGCCAACAAAGTTCCTCTCATGTTTTTAAAACTAAGATGAATGTTACAGAGTGACCTAGTAGGTTCAACCCATGATTAGAAGCCAGGCAGAGACACATTCGATGTTGGCAGGGATGCTTGTTCTGGGTAATGGGGCAGCTAGGGGAATAGGTTTCTGTGAGAGTGGAGAGGGCATCCAGGGTGAAGCCTTAGAGACCAGAGTGGAGAAATATATGCAAGAGCTTAAGTAGGATTTGACTGATGTGAAGCAAAACTTAGATATTTCTCTGTCCCCTAGTTGGTGAGTTTCTACCTTTGAAAGGGCAGAACTGTTCATTCCTTTTGGCCATTTGTGTTGAAAACAGAAAATCAGGTGACAGAAAATATTTATAAAGGGCTCTAGGAAGAACCACTTTCTCTCTCTCTCTCTCTCTCTTTCTCCCCCCCCCTCCACTCTTTATCCTTGCTTATCCTCTTGTTTCAACTAGTAAAAAACGATAAGCCACCCTGCAACAGAGAAGTCTTAGGTATGTATACAGGTATACCTCATTTTATTGTGCTTTGCTTCACTGAGCTTTGCAGATATTGCATTTATTTTTACAAATTGAAGGTTTCTGGCAACCTTGCATTAGCAAGTCTATTGGTGTCATTTTTCTAATAGCATGTGCTCACTTCATGTCTCTGCGTCATACTTTGGTAATTCTAGTCATAATTCAAACTTTTTCTTTACTATCGTATTATCTATTGTGGTGGTCTGTGATCAATGATCTTTGATGCTACTATTGTAAATGTTTTTGGGGTACCACAAATCACATGCATGTAACACAACAAACTTACGTGATGAATGTTTGTGTTGTGTTCCACCAGCTGGCCTTTCTTGTCCCTCTCCTTCTCCTTGGGCTCCCCAATTCCCTGAGACACAAGAATTTTGAAATTAGGCCAATTAACAACCCTACAGTGGCCTCTAAATGTTCAAATGAAAGGAAGAGTCGCATGTCTCTCACTTTAAATCAAAAGCTAAGAATGATTAAGCTTAGGGAGGAAGGTGCATCAAAAACTGAGATAGGCTGAGAGCTAGACCTCTTGTGCCAAACAGTTAGCCAAGTTATGAATGCAAAGGAAAAGTTCTTGAAGGAAATTAAAAGTGCTACCCCAGTGAACACACGAATGAAAAGAGAGTGAAACAGAATTATTGCTGATATGGAGAAAGTTCCAGAGGTCTGGATAGAAGATCAAACCATCCACAACATTCCCTTAAACCAAAGCCTAATGCAGAACAAGGCCCTAACTCTCTTCAATTCTGTGGAGGCTGAGAGAGGGGAGGAAGTTGAAGGACAAAAAGTTGGAAGCTAGCAGAGGTTAACTCTTAAAGTTTAAGGAAAGAAGCCATCTCCATAACATCAAAGTGCAAGGTGAAGC
The DNA here is from genome assembly GCF_015220235.1 of Choloepus didactylus. NCBI lineage: Eukaryota > Metazoa > Chordata > Mammalia > Pilosa > Megalonychidae > Choloepus > Choloepus didactylus. Next base: position 141,152,546 of record NC_051309.1, read on the forward strand.
AGCAAGTGCTGATATAGAAACTGCAAGTATCCAGAAGATCTAGCTAAGATAATTGATGCAGGTGGCTACAGATTTTGAGTGGAGATGAAACTGCCTTATAGTAGAAGAAGATGCCATCTAGGACTTTCATAGCTAGAGAGAAGAAGTCAATGCCAAGTTTCAAAGCTTCAAAGGATGGGCTGACTGCATTAGGGGATGATGTAGCTGGTGACTTTAAGTTGAAGCCAATACTCATTAGGCATTCAGGAAATCCTAGGGCCCTTAAGAATTATGCTAAATTACTCTGTCTGCCTCTATAAATGGACAACAAAGCCTAGATTACAGCACATCTATTTACAATATGGTTTACAAAATATTTTAAGCCCACTGTTGAGACCTACTGCTCAGAAAAAAAGGTTCCTTTCAAAATATGAATTCACCTGTACCTGGTCACCCAAGAGCTCTGATGGAGATGGGCAATGAGATTTTTTTTATATATATATTCCTGTAATATTTTATTTGCTGACCCCTTTGAAACATTTCAAAATTCATGATGGCCAGTGGAATTTTCCATACTAAAATGTTGCTCAACATGATGAATTTCTAACAAAAAATTTCTTTAATGTATAGTGCCTTCATTTTATCTTGAGTAATCAACATGTGAAAATTGCATTTAGGTGGAAAACTCAGGTTACAAATATAAGATAAATATCAATTAATATATTTCTGGTTTACTGGAAAATATAACATTTGTGACAGTCATGCTTACCATCTTGATTACGAAAGAGAAAATGGGCAGGGGTGTCACAGAGTTTTGCAAAGATTTAACGGTTAAAATAACCCTTAGTCCTTCTGAGAAATTATAGATAGGATATGTGTAGTAAATATTTCTGTAATATGGTGAGTTCAGTCATTAGTTGCCATCATTCAGTTCTTGCATTCAAAGTAATTGTAGTTATTTTTGATCACTGAAAACTGGATTTAAGTAAGTTATAGCTTGGTGGACTAAGGATACTATAAATCCCTTACATTTAAAAATATAATTTAAATCTGGAAAGTTTAAGGTAAAGGAATACTTGTTATTCATAATTACCTTTAGATATAATTGAGACTAGATTACACTACTATACTTAATTAGGTGTACTACTACGCATAGTTAATTCCAGTTACCATATATATTTATCTGGTCATCGACAGCACAAATTTTTATGTTCCGAAAGAATTATCAATCCAATAAAATAGCTACTTTTAATTTTCTTTTAAAGACAGATGAACTAAATTGAAGGAAGATTGGCTTGTCTTGATATCTTTTTTCAAAGAACTGATACAAATTTATCAAAGAAATAATTATGTATTTTGCCTAACATTAAATAATCTGCAAAAAGTTTCCAAGCTAGATGCATTTCTTATTCAATTTACAAAAATAAATAGAGGCTTTCTAACTGAAAGCATTTACATTCCTAGCTTTCTAAAGTAAACATTTAAAAACAAAGTAAAAAAAAATGATCTCTCGGCTTTTGAATAGCCCACATTACTAAAGTATTTTCTGTCCCAACACTTCCTCAAATTCAAAAGATATTTATTTACTTCCTAAGAACATGACAAACAGTCTTCATTTTAAACCATTAAGCTGGTTTCCATGGCAACACTGTGGGATTCTTTGGCTACCGTAAGACACATTAGTTGACTGTGGAATTTCTCAATCTTCTTTACATCTTGAACTTGGTCTGTTTTATACACCAAACAAATAAATCATGTAATACAAAATAATGTAATTACTTTAATACACAGACTCCCATCCAGAATGCTTGTATTTGAGAACCACATGTGCCTTCATAGGCCCTGTGAGGTAGAGCTTCTACCTCTAGGCTGAACTCCTCCCAGGTTTGGTATTGCGACATCATGGGCTCAGAGTAGAAAGGGAGAGGGGAAGAAAGGTAAGTCCAAGGGACTGGAGTTAGTACAACCCGGCCCACCTACCTACTGACCTCCACAGCCACTGGACTCAAGAGTCCCCAAGATTAATGCTGTTTTCACGCCTGCTAACGCAACATCCATTCTGTAGCCCATGGATCAAGGAGTCATTTCAACTTTCAGGTCTTACTGAAGTAATGCATTTTGTAAGGCTACAGCTGCCACAGATAGTGATTCCTCTGATGGATCTGGGCAAAGTCAATTGAAAACCCTCTGGAAAGGATTCACCATTCTAGAAGCCATAAAGTACATTTATGATTCATGAGAGGAGGTCAAAATACGAACATTAACAGGAATTTGGAAGAAGTTGATTCCAAGATTCATGGATGACTTTAAGGGGTTCAAGACTTCAGTGGAGGAAGTAACTACAGATGTGGGGGAAATAGCAAGAGAATTAGAATTAGAAGTGGAGCCTGAAGATGTGACTGAATTGCTGCAATTTTATGTTAAAATTTTTATGGATGAAGAGTTGCTTTTTATGGATGAACAAAGAAAGTGGTTTCTTGAGATGAATCTACTCCTGGTGAAGAGGCTGTGAACATTGTAGAAATGACAACACAGGATTTAGAATATTACAAAAACTTAGTTGATAAAGCAGCAACAGAGTTTGAGAGGATTGACTCCAATTTTGAAAGAAATTCTACTGTGAGTAAATGCTATTAAACAGCAATGCATACTACAATCTTTCATGAAAGGAAGAGTCAATCGAAGCAGCAAACTTCACTGTTGTTTTATTTTAAGAAATTGCCATGGCCATACCAAACTTCAGCAACTGCCACCTTGGTCAGTCAGCAGCCATCAACACTGAGCCAAGATCCTCTACCAGGAAAAGATTATGACTCATTTAGGGCAAAGATTATGGTTAGCATTTTTTAGTAATAAAGTATTTTTTTAAGTTAAGGTATGTGCATTGTTTTGTTAGAGATATTGCTATTGCACACTTAATAGACTACAGGAAAGTGTAAACATAACTTTTATATGCACTGGGAAACCAAAAATCCATGTGACTCACTTTACTGTAATATTTGCTTTATTGCAGTGGTCTGGAACCAAACTCACAATGTCTCTGAGGTATGCCTGTCCATCAGCATAACCTTAGGGCTAGATGGTTTTTTATTCATGTGTTTCTGATGAATGACCTAGGGAAATTAGTTTACCATTAGGTTACCTTCTAATAATAATATGTCATTGTTTAAATTTTTTCTCTTCTAATTGTGTATTTATATATTTACTTTTAACTGTTTAGTTTTAGATAATTATAGATTCACATGCAGTCAGTTGTATGAAATATACCGAGCAATCCCATGTACCTTTACCCAGTTTATTCCAATGGTAGTGTCTTGCAAAACTTTAATTGATACAGTCAAGACACAGAGCATTTCCATCCCCACAAGGGTCCCTTATGTTGCCCCTTTTTAGCCACACCCACCTTCCACCCTCCCTCCCAGTCCTTTACTCCTAGCAATCACTAACCTGTTTTTCATTTATACAATTCTGTCATTTCATCAATGCAATATAAATGGAATGATACAGTATGTAACCTTTTGGGATTGGCTTTTTTTCACTTGGCATAATTCCCTGGAGGTTCCTTGTGCTTATCAATGATTTGTTCCTTTTTATTGCTCAGTAATATTCCACAGTATGGACTCACTACAGTTTGTTTAGACATTTGCCTGTTGGAGATCATTTGAGTTACGAATAAAGATGCTATGAACATTTGCATTCAGGTTTTTGTGCAAACATAAGTTTTCATTTCTCTGGGATAAATGCCCAATGGTGAAATTTCTGGATCATGTGGTAATTGCTTGGTTAGTTTTATAAGCAACTGCCAAACTGCTTTCTAGAGTGTCTCTACCATTTTACATTCCTGCCAGCAATGTATGAGTGAATTAGCGTCTCCATATCCTGGTCAGCATTTGGTGTTGTCACTTTTTTTTTTTTTAATTTCAACCATTCTGTAAGTTGTGTAGTGGTATATCAGTGTGGTTTAAATCTGCATTTTCTTGATGGCTAATGATGAAAATATTTTTCCCCAGTCTGTATCTTGTCCCTCTTAACAGGGACTTTTGCAGAGCAAGAGTTTTTAATTCTGTTATGGTCTAACGTATCAATTTTTCCTCTTATGGATTGTGATTTTTGTGTCAAATCTAAGAACCCTTTGCCTGGCCCTAGTTCCTAATGATTTTCTCCTGTATTTTTTTCTAAAAGTTTTATAGTTTTACTTTTTACATTTAAGCCCTAGGACACATATTTTTCAGTCAGTTTTTAGAGCCTGCATGATGTCTCTGCTGTCTGAAATAGGCCTTAGCATGTGGAGTCCGTCCTTTCCTCATTTTCATTCTCAAGTATCTACTTCGTGCCAACTATGACTCAAATCACTTATACCAAACCATGGGTACAATTTCTGATGGGGAACATGATTCTCACTTTGGTGATGAGTCAGTTGAGTGATGTCCTTAAGGGTGTGGGCTCTGGAGCCAGACTGTCGGGTTCAAATCCTGGTGCCACCACTCAATAGTTTTGTGATTTCTAGCAAGTTACTGAACACCCCAAACTTCAATTTTTCACATCATTAAAATCTGGATGAAAATAATAATAATACCTACTCCACAGAATTGTTATGAGAAGTAAATGAAGTATGTGTCGAATACTTAGCACACTGCCTGGAAGGCACATACATAGAAAATAGTCAATAAATGTTAGGCCTTCCCCTTTCCTCACCCTCTGCAAAGATCGTCCAAGCACCTTCCCCAGCTACCTGTCCCCTTCCCCACAGTCCCCATGCCTTCTTCCCTAACCGTCTTGGCCCTAAGAATTTGACCTCTTTTATGAAACCTTCTCAACCTACATTAGCATTTTGATGGAATCTTCTATCTCCAAATTTGTGTAGTATTCACATATTTGAGCAGGTAGCTCTATTGTTTCATATATTTTTTAATGTATCTTACCAGCTACATAGATCTTTGAGGGGAGGCCCCTAGCCCCCCATGGATTTAGCTCTATGCTGGTCAAGTGGCAAATACTCAACAAGCCTCTAATACATTGATAATGGGGATCTAAGTCACAACCTGTTTTGCAGAAAGCAATTTGTTAAAATGAATCTAAAGCCTTAAACCCTTTGTCATAATAATTTATCTTTTCCAGAATCCATCCTAAGAAAGATCAGACACTTGAACCAAAATTTATGTATAGAAATATTTCTCACAGCCTTATTTGTAAAAGGGTTTTGAAAAACATAAATATATAACAATTAAAAAACTGGTAATCATGACAAATTCCATTTGTATGGTGGAATACTGTGCTGTTTTCCTAATCATAGATTATATAGCTGTAAGGACATTAACTACAACACTCTTTATAATAGCAAAAAAAAAGAAATAATCTAAAAGCCTAACTATATAGATAAAATTACAGTATGATCTCATTTGTTTAAAAAAATGTATGCACACACATACACACAAACACATACACACAAAGACAGGAAAGATATACACTAAAATGTTAGTGAAGATTGTCTCTGAGTTATCTCTTTTTGGTGATTTTTATTTTAATTTTGGCTTCTCTAACACACATTTATTACTTTTATCATAAGAAAACAAGAATGAAAGTTATAATTTTTTTTTATTGGACAGTCTTTTACACACAATGTCCTTGAATCACAAATAGTCTAGTGAGGGGTATAAATAACTTCAAAACAGTGAGAGATGTGCCAAGATAGATAGAGTTCTCATGGAAGCTGAGTGAAGTGTGGGGGTTAGAGAGGTAGGACAAGGCTTCTTGGTGGGACTTGAATGAGTTAGAGCCAAGAGAAGAGGTGTAGGTAGGGAAGAATGACCTAAGTTTAGGGATAAACATTTTCAAAAGTTCTGAAGGGATACCTTTGAAGAGATTTAAAAAGTCATGGTGGGGTGGAGGTACAGTTATGGTTTGGAAGAGGACTAGCAAAAGAGTTTGGAAAATGAAAGTCCTTACAAGCCATGTGGATGAGTTTGGACTTTTATCCTTAAGAGTGAACAGGAAACAAAAAAGCCATTTAAGGGTTTTAAATGGGAAAGGCATGAATGGATTTTTTCTCGTAAAATCACACTGGCTACTGGGTGGGTATAAACTAGATGGAGGCAAGATCAGAGGCAGGGAGACTAGGTATGCATGGCTGAGGTCACAGTAGGGATGGAGGGATGAAAACTGACATAGAAGTGACTTGGTGATAAACTGGATTGTTGGGGGAAGGTGTCAAGGAAAAGCAAGAGTCATGGATGATGTTTTGGCTTCTTATCTGGCAACTGTGGCTGGGAATCGCACTAATTGAGATAGGGGACAGATGAGAAGACACAAATTGGGAGGGAAAATGAGCTGAGCTTAGGAAACATTGTCTGAAATGCCTGTTGGAAGCCCAAGAAGAAATGTTCAGGAAGGCAATTGGAGATAGTCTGAAGGTATGAAACTGACTGTATAGACATGAATTTGGGAAGCCATGAGAATGGATGAGATCATTCAGGAGATACATGTAGAATGAGAAGACGGCTTAGGAGAGAACCCCAAGGAAAATCAACATTGAAGAGACTGAAAGTGAGAAAGAAAATTGACTCAAACCTGGCCTGGGACAGAACTTTTTTGTGTAATGTAATTTACAACTCCTTCTGGGAAGCAATTAGCATTCCTGATAAAGTGCCTGAACAGTTTTCTGACAGACTTTAATAAGACTGAGAACGCCTTCTGGGAAGCTAGGGTTACCCACCCAGCTGATTGACTAGCCTAATAATCTTTAAACAGATGTTCTTTTTTTTGGTACCCATTGTAAAAATCATTATCGAAACTTTCCTTATTCCTTAAAAAAGGTCTTTATGAAAATTACCTTTCAGTTGACTTCTTTAGAAAGCCCCTTACCATGTGCTCATAAACAATTTATCTGGGGGCATTGCTTTAACAAAAGAGAAAGGGGCTTGGACGAGAATGAGATGATGCCAGAGAGGTAGGAGAGAAACCATAAGAATATTGGTGTTTTGGAAGCCAGGAAAAGATATTTCAAGAAATAGGGACTAAATGAACCACAATGTCAAATGTTGGTGAGAGGTCAAGTAAAACAAGGATGAGAAATTGCCACAGGGTTTAGCAATAAGCATGTCTATGGTGACTTTGGCAAGAGCAGTTGTAGGGAGTGGGAGCTGGTGTTTTAGTTTCCTTGTTGCTAAAGCAAATATCATGCAATGGGTTTACTTAAACAAAGGGAATTTATTGGCTCATGTTTTGAATCTAGAAGAAGTACAAAATCAAGGTGTCAGCAAGGTGATGTTTTCTCCCAGGAGGCTATGGTATTCATGGGCTGGTTGCTGGCAATCCTTGGTCTTTGGCTTTTCTGTCACATGGCAATGAGCATGGTGGCTTCTCCGGGCTTTTCAGGGTTCTGTTGACATCCAGCTCCTTCCTGTGACTTTTTTTTCTGTCTGACTTTCACTCTACTTGCAAAAGACTCCAATAATTTGGATTAAATCCCAACTTGATTCATTTGTGCCACACTTTAACTGAAGTAGCATTTTGAAGAGATTTTATTTAAATGGGTCCACACCCACAGGAATGGATTAAGTACATGAACATGTTTTTCTGGGGTACATAGCTCCAGACCACCACAGCTGGCTTAAGTCAGATTTTAGTGGGTGCAAGAGTGAGCACTGACTATTCTTTTAAAAGTGTGTCTGTAAAGGGGAGAAAAGAGGAAGAGCATTTTGGGAGGGTTTCTTTTTAGAGGGATACATAAGTACATTTAAATTTATTTGGGAAGGAATCAGTAGAGAGAGAAGCAGAAGGTACTGGAGAAGGGCTAATCTTGTGTCAGAGACCAGAGAGGTGGTCTAGTCTCAGGGACCCTGGAGGGGATTCTGAGTCCAGGTGGAGGGAACGACATCCGCCCTCGTTGTGACAGGGAGGAAGGGGAAGCCTGGGACCACAGGAAAGACTGTCTTCAAGTTTGGTGGCATAGAGTTGAAGGCACTCTTGTCTAATGGCCTCTGTTAAGTCTATGATGTAGGAGGTTGGGAACTCCACTGAAAGTGCCAAGGAGTGGCAGGATGACAGGCTTGAGGACAGAAAGGAAGCTTTGAGGTAGATCCTGAGGAAAATGGTAGATTGCACTGACTAGGAAAATACGGAATGATTTCAGGGTGGGTATCAGGAGGTGGAGGATCTTAAGTGTATCATGGCACCAATCTGTGCAGGTTTGTGATTTTCTCCATTGGGGTTTAGAAGTCTGAGTTCAGGCATGAAGAAGGCTAAAATAGTTGAATTGATCTAGCACTGGTTTTAATGTAATTGCATTCACTTCATTTTCCTCCTAATGTCTCAGTCTGCTTTGCAGTGTCCTCTTCCTCTGTTCCATCCTTTAAATATGATTTCTCGTCTGATTCTAGCCTAAAGCCTGTTTTCTTCCCTGTTATAAACACTTCCAGTTGATTTCACCTCTTCCCCTGGCCTCAGTTAATCTCTCTATGCTAATAACTCCTAAATAAACATTTGCAACCCCCAGCCTTTCTCTAAGAGCACCAAGACTCCTGGCGCCCCCTGCCTTCTGGGCATCTTTAATTGTCTGCCTTAGGCATCCCCAATCAACATCATCATATTCCCACTCTTGCCTTTCCTTCCTCGGATAATGAATCACAAGCTCCAGAATGAACTTAAGCTTCAGGAGGGCAGGATATTATGTCTTAGTCACCAGTTGTAAGCTCTGAGCTCAGTGCTCAATGAATGTATGTTGAATCAGTGAAGAAATCCATTCAGCTTTCTAAATCAGAAACTTGGGAGTCATCTTTTATCCTAACTTCTCCCTCACCTGTGACATTCTATCAGTCAGTGTGGTCCACAACTAAGAGGTCCTCATGGCGGGTGTCGGGGTTGCGGGGGAAGAGACTTTTCAAGCTATTTTAACAGAGAAAGTTAACTGTTTCCTTTTCTACACTTTCTTTGCTTCATTAGCATTCAAACCAGAGCAGGGGGGAGGCGCCTCCCTCCAGACTTCCCCTCCACTCCCCCTTCTTCCCACCTCTGGCTTAGAATAAAGCGAAACTAGTTTTTCATTTGCTAATGATTTGGGCCTAGGTTATAATGGGCCATTAAGGTGTATTGTGAAAGAGTAGAGGAAAATGGGAGCTTTCCGGCCTAGGAATAAAGAGACTGTGGGGTGGCGACCCCGGAGAGGTGGGGGAGGCAGGGCCTGAGATCTGAGCCAGGGTTGTCCGAAAGGGGGGCCAGAGCTGCCTGATGGGTGAGCCAAGAGGAGGCCTCCCCCGCCACAGTCAGGCAGGACCCTTCAGCCAGCCGAGGGACGTGCTGCGTGCGGGAAGGGGATCGGATCCGTGGGTTACCGCGGTTTCCAGTAGGAGCTTCGCTTGATGTTCCCGAGACGGTGTTCTCCCACACCACCCTGCCTCTCTACCTTGTGGACGCCCTCCTGAAATGAATGCCCCGGGGACCCTGCAAGCCGCAGGGACATCCTCTGGGCCCCTAACTAGGTGGGGGCAGGAGCTCCCGCACCCTTTCTGGGATCAGGTGCTGAACTGGGCACCGTGGAGAGCTTCGGAGAGGTGGGATGGCGTTCATGATGCCTCCATCACAGCGGGTTTGTCTACGTGTTTCCACTCCATAATCAACGACCATAGCCCAGGCCTGTTTCATTCCTCACTGGTAAATGTGGAAGCCGCCTACGCTGCCTCCCCACCACCAGTCTCGCCCCCCTGCCCACACCCCCACGCAATCTCTACCCAGCAGCCAGGGGTTTTGTAAAACACGCGGAACACTTGACCTCTACCTCCTCTTCACACCTATCATCTTTCAGGTTTCAGCTTTACTGTCGCTTATTCTGAGAAGGCTTCTTTACCCCCCCCCCCCAACACACACACATCGTGCTACTATACACTTCCCCAAACCCTATAGTTTATTGTAAACATTTATGTTTTCTATTGAGCTATGGGCAAAGAATAGGTCTGTTTTACCACTTTATCTCCAGTGTCCGGCCCTGGGCCTGGAACACAATAGTTGCTTAATACATATTTGTTTAGTAAGTGAAGGAAAATTAGGCAGGAAAGTTAAGAACACAGTACTGAGTGTGGTGGGTGGAAGTAAGACCTACCAGTGTTTCTCAAATTTGAGTGTGGATCAGAATTGCTTGGAGGGCTTGTCAAAACAGATTACTGGATCCCAATTTCTGATTCAGAAGGTCTGGAAATAATTTCTGAAGAGTTCCCAGGTGCTGCTGCTGCCGGTGGTGGTCAGTGATTACATTTGAGTACCACTGCTATGCCTCTAGTAAGAAAAGAAGGCTTCAGGGGTATATGAGGGTGCTTCCCAGATAAAAAGAAAGGTGGGTGGTAAGCATAGGATTTGGGAGGCTTGGAGGTTGTGGTAAGAATGGGAGAGATTTGAATTTGATATTAAAGACAGCAGAGCTTTCTAATAGTTGACAAAATCCCGGGACTAGGTACAAGAATGGATGGTTGAAGTGGCTGTAGATGCAGGTATAGTGTGGAGGAGGTCAAATACCTGAAAAATGTTATGATAAAGGACAATACCAAGATAAAAAAATGAAAGATGCTATGTGAAAAAGAGAAAATGGAATGTGTGGTATCATTGCAATCTTCTTAAAATGCATAGAAAAAAGACTGAAAGAATATATGGCAATATTTGTAAGTTATCCCAATGAATGGATTTCAAAATTTTCTCCATGCTCATGCATTCCTTTTATGATTAGGGAAAAGCTTTTATTATTTTGTGGCACCTCAGGCTCAGACATCTCCATCTGGCCTGGCTGAATTAAATTGATTATTTCCTCTCCTGTCCCCATGTCAGACTGGTTTCTCTTTGACATCTTAACTTGTACTAAAAGTATGAAAATCAACAAAATTAAAATAACTGAACCCATCAACATGCAAAAAGAAAGCAAAAAGTAAAGGAAGAAAGACCTCAAAGATTTGTTTTTCTTTCAGTTGGTGCTGACACCAACAAGAAAGTATTAGGAGTATGTGAAGGTTGTAATGATGTATCTGGAGGGAAACAAGACTGTTAAGGACTGATGGCCTCACCCTCTCGTCAGACAGGGAACTCGAGAGATTATGATCTCTCACCCACCACATCCTGTTTCTTCTCAGGATATGGTTCCCAACCTTACTCTTCTAATTCACAGTTATGCGTACTTGTGCCTCTTTGGACTAAATTTCTTTTTTTCCCAAATAATATTCAAAAACATTAATAAATGCTATTCTTTTCTATCATTTAACCATTAGAACTATTTAAAAAAAAAACTACTTGACAACCTAATTCCTGTTTATAATCGGGTTTATTTGGGGGTAAAACTTCAAAGTCCCAAAAAATTAAAATAGGGTAAACTTTTAGAAAATAACTTGTGTTATCCAGGAGAGTGCTTGTTCAACAAAAAATTCTGTTGCAGTGTATACCAACGGGCAATAGTATTTGCCAGTTACGAAGTTCTTGCTCATTTTCCTAAAGAAATGAGATAATATAGGACTTTAGTATAGGCATCAACTTCATTTCAAATAAGAACAATTCTGAATGTCTTGTCAAGGACTTGTCATTCTTCACCTACAGAGAAGTAGAAGAAGAAATGTCTAGGTAAACATGCATAGATTTCATCATGTATGGTTTTAAAATCAGGAATATGAGTATAAATATCCAAATTTTTAGTCCATAAAAATTCATTATTATGGAACAAAAAACAAACTCTGTATGACTACAGCAAAATGTAGGGAATACATAGAATTTTAATCATCACCAGTAATGTGGATCAGAATAGGAAAGACTAAAATCTTGGTATTTCAGCTACAATGACCACTTTGTAGCTATTTTCTTCAATATCCTTTCATTTCTGATAATAAAGTGTGAATTAACGGAACCATTCCTGATACTAGGAGATGTAGATCCTTAATGATTTGCCAGTGTAAGACAATAAGTGACAGGGTGGAACTAGAAACTCATTTTCCTAATTGCCAGCTCAGTACCTCTTATTCTATCTGTGTTGCCACAAGGCAAGCCATGTTACTACCTTTCCCATTTTAGAAATAGGTTGTATAAAAGTTTCCTTTTTGGTCTGATGGCAAAAGACACCTATTATTTAAGAAATGCCAACTGCTGATCATTAATGACAAAATGTTTTTATATGTGCCTTATGGATTCAAGTTGTCCTTCATTTCTTCAAATCATCATCACTTTTCTAAGTTTGGTAGGAATAATCAGAAATTATTGAATGTTCAAGAGGAAAGGGACCTTAGACCTCATCTTGTCTATCACCACAGTGGGGAAACTAAGGCTCAAACAGATTTGTCCAGAGTCAGATTGTGAGTTTGTGGGAGTCTCCTGAGTTCTAGTCTGCTGTTTCTACTACACAGCACTGTCTCTCAGCTCATCAGTATTCTGAAGACATGGCACAGTTGAGAGGATGTTCAGGGACTATCCGTTCTAATCAATGTATTGGTGTGGGGAGTTTGTGTACCATCTTACCTCTCTGTTTTTATCAACCATTTATTCAATACACTTTCATTTTGTTGCCTGAGGTTTTGGGGGAGAGGATGATCAGAAAAAAACAAGGAAAATAGTAAGTGATAAATGTGATTTTAAAGTTGTTTTAGAAAGAATAAGTGAAGTAAGTCTGGCTGGAATGTAGAAAAGTTGCATTTTCCATGGAGAGAACACCAAGAAAAACATACAGGAGGGAGGGCTGAGGGAGTCGATATCCCCCATGTGCCTCCTGCTAGGTACTTTTACGTGGTTATCTCACTCCTCTTAAGAATGCTTCAGGTTAGGGGATGTTGACCTCATTTTACTACCCTTGAAGAAACTGAGTTCTGTAACAGAGTTCTGTAGCTTACCCCACAGTCATAAAAGCTGGGAACTGGTAGAGCCAGATCCAATCCAGGTCTATCTGACTGTGAAGACTTCGTACTTTTACTTCTACAAGAGAGTATGTGTAAGGTAAACCAATGAAAATAACAGTAACTGTAGCAAGTAGTACTATTACTAATGATAGTTAACAGCGCTTTACACGAATGATGTCTTTGAGCAGGATTAAATGAGCACATGAGTAGGACTGGTAGGGAGTCTTTGTACTTCTCCTTAGTGAAACAGTGGCGGAAGAGGAAATATACTTAAGATTTCCTTTGGCTGTTTTCTGCAAAATAATAGAAAGGCTCAATTAGTTTTGTTTGGCCACATTTATCAGATTTTTATGTTCTGGATTTGGGTGGATGGGTTGGTGTGCGATTGTGTGAAATCAAACCTGATGATATATTCAGAATTCTTTGGTTTGATACTTGATATTGTAATTTGGGATCACTCTCCCTATTTACTGAATGGGTTTTTATCTGTACTCAGATCTTTTTTTCTTTTGAAACTGTCATATATGCCCTTATTTTCTTAGGTGGTCCATGAAAGAAGTATGTTTACCTCCACATAAATGATCAAGTTTGTATTCTGTGGAAAACCAGTAACCACTCAGTTTTACACCCAAATATCCCCCAAAGAAATCTCTGATGACTGATTTTATTTTAGTCTGCAACTTCAATAATAGCATTAAGCTAAATTTTCATATTTGGAAGGAGATTTCCAGTTCTGTAGTACTGTGTAACATAAAGGTGGCTCAATTTATAAATAATTACTATTTTTAACAGATTAATACTTATTTGCAATGACTGATTCGAGATAAATTTAGGTAAAGATGTGCTCAGGCTCAAGAATCGGATTCTCTGTATATGAAAATGTCATTCTAACCCACAACTCCCTAAAATTGTTACCACAAAAGAACCTCTTATTTTGTCAGTCACCTAAAAATAAAAACTTTACACCCAAATAACACGTCTTAAAAGTCATATTTTAATCCACATAATTTAAAACTAATATAAATAATCCATTTTTAGGTGCAGCGATGTTAGGCAAGAGTTGGAACTGGGACAATTTGAAAGGGCAATTTAAAAAATCCGCCTCCTTGCCTGCAGACACCTCAAGAATTTCTAGTTTGTCAAGGGAGCAGGAAGAGATTTTAAGATCTGAGCACTGCCGCTCTCTCCTAGCCCCCGCCGGACGGAGGACGGCGCCCTCAAAGGCCGAGCCCGTTGCGGCGAAGGCCGCCAAGAGTTAATCACGGACCGAGCCCCCCAGCTGAGGACTCTCGGCGCGCTCCCTCCCCTCTCCTGTCCCCACCCTCTCGTTTTGGCAAGGGATTAAAGTGCTCCCCCCTGTGGCAGCAGTGACCCAGAAATGAGTTTGATTCGCACGGTCCTTCCTCCATAAGAAGCCAAACGTCCGTCTGAGAGTGCCTCCGTGCGCGAGTGCCGGGTGTGTGCGAGCCGGCGAGAGCAGGGGCCCGGCTCCCAGCCCGCAGCGGCCCCAACTCATGCGGCGCGGAGCCCAGCGCCTCTGCCGAGCCCCTCCGCAGCAGGTACGCGCGCGGGCAGCGGGGGGCGCGCGGGGTGGGCGCGCCGCGCGTGTGACCGCGCGTGTCCGCGTGTGGGTCCGTGTGCGCGTTCCGATCCCGCGGCGGTGGTGGTGGCGGCGTCGGCTGCAGGACGAGCCGAGTAGGCTCAGCCATATTTGATGGTTTTGTTGCTTTGCTCGGGAGTTCTCGGGAGTAATTTAATGCCGAAGGTCGCTGCCTAGTGGAAATAATATAGTACGTCATTAATATGGCGCCAAAAGATTGGGTTCTCGATATGTAGCGAGGAGGGAGGGAGGCAGCTGCCGGGCGCAACGTTACTATCCCACCAGTAACTTGGGCATTGCCGGGGCGGGGGGCCGGAGGAGGAGGAGGACAGGATGAATTTTGGTTCCTGAGAATTGATCTATGTTGGATCAGTAAGTTTTATTATTACTATTATTTTCTATTTGGTGGTGGTGGTGGGGCTTTAGAGCTTTTTCTTCTTCTGGATTTGCGAAGAATCATCAATTAAACGTGTTCAGGAGCAGAAGCTCAGTTTAGTTGGCTTTAGTTTATTGAATTAAAAAGAAAAAAGCCAAAGTGCATCGGGCTGCATGCAAGTGGAAAGCATAGTAGCAACTTGGTAGACAGATGGCAATGGCAGAACGCAGGTCCGCGTACATATATGAATCCAGAGTGTGTGTGACGGTGTCAGGAGGGGGACTATATTTCTACATACATAGGTGTGTGTGTAGGTACATCTGTGTTAGGTGACCGCAGCCTTGTCTGTTGTCACCGCGTCACCACATGTCCAAAATATTCATTGCATCCATTCAAGGGCAGTGAGTAGGGGGTGGAGGGACAGTTTGGCAATTAGATTCTTCCAAATTGGGTCTCCAGTGATCAGACCTTTTACTTCGACCGAGACTGCCTAGAAAGTATAAAACCCTTCATCGGTGAAATTAGGAAGGAGTTGCATTGGTAGAGCAAAGTACCGATTAATCATGAACTTAAAATGGACTGCAAATTGCAACCTTTGGCACCTTCTGCAAATTGTGGGGGTGGGGTCGCTTAGTCTCTGCTGCCTTAAATGAACGTGCAGTGTGTGCTCCCGGACTGCAAGTTGCAAAGCCCTTCAGTGCACGTGTCTTGTGCTTGTGAGTGTGTGTTTGTGAGTTGGGGGCTGTTGTTCGGTAGCCAGCAGGCTTTCTCTGTTGCTCGGCTCTGGCTTGCAAATGCAGGAGAGGGATGGAATGTGGAATGTTGACCGGGGAACCTAATCCTGTCGGAACGGTCCCATTTGCTGGAGAAATTCGATCCTTTTCACCTCCTTCCCGCTCCCCCCCGCCCGCCTTCGGGGAGGAGGCGGGGCCCGGGACGCGGCTGCCGCTCAAAGTGGCGGAGCGCGGCGGCGGGAGGCAGGTGCACGGCACCCGCCAGTGGGGGTGCCTCAACTTCCGCGGGCGTTTAAATAGCAGCTTCTCTCCCCTCCCACCGGTAATAGGTGACCTGGCGGCCGAGGGCGGCGGGGGAAAGGGGAAGGGGGGGGACCCAGGAACGAGCCTCCGCGGCACGTGGGCAGGTGCTGGGTGGCCCCGGGGCCAACTTTTGTAGCCCGCCTCTGGCGTTGGAAGATAGGCGGCCCGGGGTGGGAATGGGGGTGGGCTGTGGTCAAGGCGCTGTTTCTCGACCGCTAGTGCGGCCGGAGCCTCACCTAACGGTCCCAGCAGCGCCGCCCGGAGCTGGGGTGGGGAGCTGCGGAGGCGGGGATGCCGGCCCACCGCGCCCGCGCCGCGGGAGCCCCTCACAAAGCCCGCGGCGCGGGGGCGAACGCCGCGCCCCCGCCCCGGGAACGGCCCGCAGCCGGTCGCCGTCCCCGCGTAGATTCCGGCGGGCGGCCGCAGGCGTTTGTTTGTTGGTTCCGCGCTGCCTTCCTGGTCGGATGGCTTCCTGTGACAGAGGTGATACACAGTTTCCAGAACTGTCTGGGGGCGGGAGTGGGAGCCGAGCCCACTCGGAGCTGCTCGCCGTAGCTGCTTCTATCGTAACCGTTTCTCGCCGGCGCGCTAGCCCCAACCCGAAGGTGCCGCCTGGGAGAGACTCGGGAGGGGGATGGCGCGGCCGTTTCCAGCGGCGCAAGTGGCTTCTGGATGAGAAGAGAGCGTTTGATTTGCAACTGGGGCCGAGCGGATTGGTGCAGCTGGCGGCGGCCGGGCGGGAGGGGCGGCGACGGCGAGGGGTGGCCACTTTCAAATGGAGAGGGTGGTGGCGGGGACGCTGCTGCGGAGGGAGCGGGGCTTGGTTGCCCCACGAGAAGGTGTCATCACTGCACCGGGGCTAATTCCGGCGGAGGTGCCGGGAGTTACTTTCCCCTCCTCCCGCGCTGTTGTTTCTGTCGCCTCGGGAGGAGGAGAGGAGGGAGGGAGGGAGACAAGCAGGGAGGGAGGGGGCGGCGCCGCGCGAAGCCGCGGCCCTGCGCACACCCCGGCGGGTGGCAGGAGCCGCGCGGTGGGTTTTTCGATGCGGGGCGGAGGCCCAGCTTCCCACCCTAGTCTTCCCCCTTCCTGGGGTCCTTCATCCCGGCTATCTTAGTCCCCTTCACCTCAGGCTCTCCAAGCTTCCCTTTCCGGGCTCACTCATCCTAGGGTCCCTCACCCTGGACTGCCCCCGCCTGGGCGCTCCCAACCCTGGCTTTCCCACCCCGGGCTCCCCCTCCCCGGCGCGCGGGGTGGGCCGCAGTCCCGGCGCGGGTGAATGGAGCGAGCGAACAAAAAAAGCGGGCGATTTAAACGTGCCTTCGAAACCCGTTAGGAATGCGTCGTCACCCTGAGACCGTTTAAAGGCAGCTTTCGCTGGCTTTCTAGTAACCCGGAGGCAGGCGCCCCGCCTCCTCTCGGCGGGGACGAGGGTCTGTTGCTCTCAGTTTACCCGGGCCAAGAGGGAATTTAAATGTTCTTTTTGTAAAATTATAGCTACAATAAAGGACTTAAGACAGAGCTACAGTTTTAGGAAAGTAGGAGAGGATCTGGGGTTTTCATTAAAGGGAATGCTTAGGGGTTCTTTCCCAAAGGTTTTTATTAGGTGAACTGTATTTCCTTTTCACAAAACCCGCTGTGAAAGGCTAGCTCTCTAGCTATTTGTAGCTCAAGGCTAATACCTTTTAATGTTAATGAACTAGTTTTAAGACACAGAGAAATGATTTCCTGAAAGCAGATTTAGGTAGTGACCCACCAATGGTTAAGAGATTGTTGTAGTAAATTGCATTTTGATCAAATCACAGCTCATGAAGACTTAAATCACCTAAAGGAAGGATGCTACATAACCATATTTAAACTGACTTAGCATTTTTGATACGGTAATTTTTAGGGGGGGTGGGCAACACATGTAGGGGAGATAAATGGAATGGTCTGTGAAGAACGCTTTCTAGCAGATACCTGCAATTTTCATTGCTTTTTTATCCAAAAGATCTCAGCTCCATTTAGTGTCACTTTTAAGTTGGATGACCTGGTTGTTAGTAACTTTATGTTTATATATCTGTATTTGACCTGGCATTTTCATTTTAACGTCTAAAACAAATAATTTTTAGCTATTTAAGCGTTAGGTTTCCGTGCATTTCTCCTCATCCCTATACTAGCAGATAAGAGGAGGTTGCCTGGACATGCAGTGTAACTTGAACTTGATTCCTTCTATAGACCATAGGCTGCTTTCTAGTAAGAAAAGTTGAGTGGGTTGCCATAGAGATTTAAACTTTGACAAAGCTGGATAGATGTTCTCTTAAAAGGAAAAGACAACCCTTATTATTTCCCCCTCCATCACATGACAGGCTTTCAGTCTATAAAACGGGTATGTTATTTATATTAGTTACCAAGGTTGAAAGAGTACCTGTAAAGGGAAAACAATGAAAAATAATACCTGTGCCACGAGCGAGGCCAGAGAGAAAATATTTAAGGAAATGTTGTATTTTAGAAACATGAACTGTTCCTTAGTCCAGAGAGAATTGGGGGAAAAGGATTAACTGAAAAAAACTTGGAGGACTTGGTGAGAATAAAAACAGATGACCATGTGTCTGAATAAATGTTGATTTTGACTTGAAGTAGCCCTTAGTAGCTTAAAGTATTGCAGAAGTGGTTGTACATGCACATGGTTGGAAATTAGGAAATACAGAGAAACAAACATTAAAATATAAATATAATATTCCTCCACTCAGACATCACCACTATATCACTTTACAGATGATTTTCTATGCACGTGGGCGTATGTGTTTAAGTCAAAATGAGATCATATTGTATATGCAGTTCTTTAAGAAGCTTTTTTCTGTCAAGTTGGTAAGTTTTCATCTTGTCCACTGCTGAGACGTTCAGATTTTCCCAGTTGGTCCCAAAATATAGCAGGGTGGCTTTATCCAAACTCTGCCAGTGGAGAACCATGTTTTACATCTGGTTATCTCAGTTAAGTAGCTTGTAATCTTTAGTAATTTTTTAACAGAACATCTGACACTAAGGAGCCAAGCCTTCAGAAATCATGGCTGGATTGGGAAAAAAAAGGTTGAAATCAAAATAGCATTTTCTTGTAATTTGCAAGTCTTAGATTTGGAGATCGTCTGCTTGAAAAATATTTTAAAGAAATAATGTTTGATGTATTTATTCACAGACTAATTGGGAAATAAATTTAAAAAAAGTTTGTTTCAGTACTTAGGTGGTTGGAACAGCAAACATCAAGACACCAAACACTGATCATATCCCACATCTTGAGGGTTTGTCAGGAGGGAGTGAGGAGGAGGTATAAGAATCTCACAATTCTGCTGCTTTTCCTTCCTGTTTGTGAAACTCTTCCCTGTCGTTTCATGTTATGGGACACCTGTTAACAGCATTACAGCTAATGGTCTGTTCAGATTTGCATTGTAAACCCTGTTTTTCCATAGGGTTTATAAAATAGACTTCCTCTAGAGAAAAATATGACATTATGAAAATCTTAGCCAGTACATCTTTTTTTCCTTAAATATGGATTGTCATTAAGAATTTTGTCTTGATTGTTAAAACAGTGAGAATTTTCTACCAGTTTTAAACTTCTTTCCTCCCCCTGTCCAAGCCTATAACTTAGAAAATTTGCACCATTTTTAACAATACCATTGTTAACAAAATAAAGGGTGGGCTTGTTTGGAGTTGTTAGTTTCTTGGAAGCTGGTAGAAGCCTGGTGGACACCCTAGTTGGAAAAGTATTTTGATTCCTGAGACATGTAAGTTGTTTCCTTGAAAGTTTTGGTGTTCAGTCTGTTTTCTCCATTTTCTTCAAGAGCACTTCGTAAATCTTCATGTATTTAAAATTTGTATGATACTGGTTTATGTTATTATCTTTGTAGAATGTATCTCAGAAAGTTGACATTTAATTGAGAGTCTTGTCATTTGCCTAGTGTATTTCTTATGCAAAAATATTGGTTCATGATCTGAGAGCATATATTGTGGTCTTTTCACAATTGATGGGCTCTGATGAAGTGACTGTATTCCAAATGAAGGCAGGAATGACCCTGAAGGACTTACTTGGAAGTGGAAATGACACCTTGTCTGTAAGGTTAGCTTAGGGTTGAGTGTCATGAAGCAGAGCAAAAATCTAATTAGGCTTGCTCATGTCTCATCTGGCCTAGGACCTGAATGATTATTAAGGATGTCTTTCCTTGCCTTGAAAGCAACATATACAAAGACTATCAGACTTGGAGTGGAAAGCTTAGTGAGGCAGGGACTGTGTATTTTCATTTTTATGTCTTTATTAATGGTAGACCAGTGGTATATATGATGTGCACACTCTACAGATGTTCAAAGACCAAAGTTTTCATTGCTCTAAAAGCAGTCCAGAATTTATTTTTTGCTTTTGGTTCTGCAGGTAGAGTCAATGCATAGTCAGGTGGTTGAGGACCGTTGAAAAAAGTTCATTTTAAAAACCCTAGGTTCTTTTGGGCTTACTTGTTGAGGGAATTAAACTACAATCTTCTGTTGTTTGAAAGCATTCAGAACTGGCAAAAACATTTTAAATACTGATCGTTTATAGTGTCAGCACAGGAGATTTTATTAATTTGAAAATTCATGACAGCTTCCAATTTCTAAGCAGTTATTTTAAGTGAAGATTTCCGTGGTGAGGATCCAAACTGAAAGATACTAATGGTCATTTCCCCCCACCCCCATACTCTGTTCTCCAGGGTAAGAAGCAAGAAATGACAAGGTTAGCGGGTTGCTTGAGGTTGAGCTGCATGGTTTGCCTTTGTTCTGCACAAAGTACATTAAACATAATTTAGAATCTTGATTACTCATGGTCATCTTTATGAGCCTCAGTTATTTCAGTATTGAAATATAATGATGCACTTAAGATGTGTAGGCTGAGTATGCGTGGTTCATAACTTTTTCTAAAAGTCAGGGACACCTTTGAAATTTAAAACCTATGGATCCTCTCCCCAGAAAATGTGGGTTGCACAGAAATATATGCATTTCAAGGGTTCAAGGCACATCCTTGGGTTCCAGTTAGGTGTTTAATTCTGGTGACTGCTTTTTATGGTTTTCTCTCTGATCATTTTACTGTCACTGTTCTATGTATTGTGGTTAAATTGCCTGTTTAGAACAGTCATTTTTCTTATTGGTTATTGACTTGAAAATCTAAGAAGCTTGTTCATAAGCTTGTTTTATAAGTTTTAATTTTTATAACTTAGTGTACACTGGCCCCAAGTAGGAGCTTTAGGGATCTTCCTTTGAGAAAAATTCATGGGTTTCTAGATATGGCTTTTATTCTGGTTTCTTGGAGCACCTTCTTCCCCCTTATCTTCCTTTTTCCTTTGGATTCTTGACTGTGTTTGTTCTGTTTAGGGACAGGAAAGGAGTGAGTGGGTCTGAACCCTAATTTTGTAAGCTTTAAGGTACTTGTCAGTTCCCAGGACCTAGTAATTGATTCACGTTTAACTAAACGGATACGATGCCGGTTTATAAATGATACTGCCAGTCTTGATTTATAGCAGGATCAGCAAACTTTCTATAAAGGGCCTGTCAGTAAATATTTTAGGCTTTGTAGGCCATGGAATCTCTTTTGCAACTACCCCAACTCGGCCGCTCTATCGTAGACAAAAGGTAAAGGAATGAGTTTGACCACATTCCAATAAAACTTTATTTACGGACACTTACATTTGAATTTTATTTAATTTTCATGTATCATGAAATGTTCTTTTTCTGATTTTCCTCCCTCCCCACAACCATTTAAAAATGTAAAGGCCATTTTTATTTCAGGGGCTGTAGAAAAATAGGCTGTTGGTCACATTTAGCCTATGGGCTATAGTTTGCTGATTTATACAGCATTACCTGGTCGACTTACTGCTTGTTTCTGCTGATGGCTGAGTTTCCTTTTGGAAGGAACTGGAAAAAAAGTTGAAAATGAAAGTTTGATAAATACGGAATGAGTTGGCAAGGCTGTGGTTCTTAACTCTTTGGTTCCTAGATCCATTTTGAGAATAGAATGTGTATTATGGGAACCTGCATACCTAGGAAAGCACACTGGGTAGTAATCATGCCCTCCTTAGGGGCCAGGTTAAGAAGGCCTGGGTAAGGTTATATGCATTATAAACTGAGGGATATAATGTCTCTCCAAGTAGAGAGTGCTTGTGCTGCACAAGTCAGAAGTTAATGTCTGCTGGTCAGAGGACTCATACCCTTGTGGTAGTGCTCAGGGAGCTACTAACATTCTGCTTCCAGCCCCAGCTTTTTATATGCTCCCCCAGGCAGAGTAGCAGTTGCAACCGTCTTCACATCTGCTTGCCAGGAAACCATGTTTCATTTTCCAAGTTGACAGAATGTTGTTCATTGATTACGTTTCAGTTGTCTGCTTCCTAGTAACATAGTGAGTGCATGGCCATAATCTAACAGAGAACCTCTTTCTAAATCCCAGTGGATGCCCCGGAGGGGGAAGCCAGGTCAGAGGCACCTGGGAGGAGGTGCTTGCCTTGCTTGGGAATTGGTCTTTGGTTCTGCTACTGGCTTTGCCCCAGAACCAACTGTGCAACTTTGCTCAAATAGCTTAACATCTCCAGAATTCAGTGTACTATTCTTTAATCAAGAAAGGTGGATTAATGCAATTATGATTTTTATGCATTTCTTTTGGGAAGATTTCCATGATGTGAGACTCTTTCAACTTTAGCCTCAGAGAATACTTCCCAGGACCTGCTGCTAGGTTTTGAGACTATTTTATGTTTCCCTACTGTAATAACAAGACTCATACCATTCTGATGAAAAGTTTGTTTTCATATGTGTTGAGGATTGAATCATGCCCCCCACAAAAGGCATGTTCAGGTCCCAACCCCTGCTCCTTTCCATTTGAAAATAGGACCTTTGAAGATGTTATTAGTTAAAGTATGCCCAAACAGAATGAGGGTGGGCCTTATCCAATATGGCTGAAATCCTTATAAACAAAGGAAGTTGGACATGGAAGAGGAAGCCATGGGAACAGGTAGATGCTGGAAGTCATTGAAATCTGGAAGAGAAAGGAGATGCCAGCTATGTGACAGAAAAAGAAACAAAGACTGCTGGCCAGCTGGAAGAGACTGACCCTGGAGGAAGCAAGCCTCCTAGCCCTCTGAAACCGTGAGCCAATAAATTGCTGATGTTAAGCCAACCCATTGTATGGTATTTGTTTTAGCAGCTGGGAAAATACATAATTCAGGTGATGTGTAGATGCAGTTTTTGTTAAGTGTGTCACCTAGGTCTTCTAATGTTGCACATTCTGAGTCTCCCTCTCTTTTTTGGGTAGTATTTTAAAATTTTATCATCATTAGTGGTAACTAATGGTTTTTGACAACCACCTATAATCAAGGAACAAAGTTCTTCAAAAACAGCTGCATTTCTGTGTGCATTGTAATTGTCATTAACTAGTTGAGTCTAGTTTCTGCAGAAGCTGCTTTGTATAACCCATATAAGAACATCTGGTTTGAGCATTTAAAAATCTTCAAAAATTATCCTGTAGGCACTTTGCATTTATTGATTTATACCACCAAGGGTGGAATAATGGGTTGTAGATGCCTTTCCAATCCTTACCCTTAACATGCAGAAACTCTTCTGTTAATACTTGGTTTTTCTAAAACGCCATTCTCTAATGAACTTTTGTAGTTTGACCTGAAAATTTTTGAGTGTGTGTGTATGACATAAATTACAATCTGATTCAAGATTCCAATGCAGAATGAAATGTACTCTTCTGATTTTAATGACATGTTTTAGAAAATAAACTTTATTTTCGTATGTTCTGAGATTAGTCTTCCTTGATAAATTATCAAAAATATGTCAGAAGAGGAACAAAACATGCAGGACGAGTAGGCTTCATCTTTTGTACTAATTCTTATTGGATGGTAGCACTGTGTTAAGAAGGATGCTGAAGTCATGTCTGAGCTTGTGCAAAAACATGACCTAATTGGTTAACCATGCCTGCCATGGTGGAGGGAATGGCATATTACTAGCCATCTCTCGAAGTAGCTTTTTAATTTTTTTCCAATATAGTAGTACTTTTGAAATAGGTAATAAGTTGAGGGTTTTTATTTAAAGGTAGTTTGTATCTTAGTTTTCCTGTCGGTCAGTTTTTTCCATTCTTTTCATTCCTATTCTATTCTTATTCTTATTTCCATTCTTATATAAAAATATACATAGCATATGTTTTTAGTGACCTCTCAGTGGCACATCTTTTGCTTTAGTTCATAATGATCTAATCAGGCAGAGTGGGTGATAATAGTATTTTATGACATCCTATTATCTTTTCCAGTTTTTCTTTCTGCATCTTTCTATCAGGTATTCTTTTAAAGCAGAACAAGGCTTTTGAGACCCCATCTCAGGAAGGAGATGGAAGATACATAGTTTATCAATAGCTGCTCATTTTAGGCTGATGGTTTGCATTGGGCCAAGAAGTGGTGCTCACATGGGGGTCTTTTTTATGGTGGGGAGCAGGAAAGAAGGTTTTGTGTTTTAAATCTTTGCTATTATAAGAGCTGTACAGATCATGGTAAAAAATTAAAACCATTTAAAAGGTCAGAAAGAGAATTAAAAGTTCCCAGACCATTCTAGCTGAACACTTTGGTCCCATTCCCCAGAGATAACCACTGTACCTTTTTTTGTATGTTCTTGTAGAAATTTTTCATGCTTTCCATGAAAGCAATTGGTGTATGTATTCTCTCTCCTTCCCCTTTTCTATATAAAGTGGGCCTAGAGCTTGTTTTTAAATGCAGTTTTATTGAGATACATTCACAGATGATATAACTCATTTTTTTTCTCCCTGTGTTTTGCCTGTTTCTCCCTCCTTTTTAATATCTCTTGTCTTTCCACATCTGAGCAGACAGATCTAATGGAAAGGAATTCTGAGTAGATGGAAATAGGGATATAAGCTCAAGATAGGAGGCTGAGGTGATTGACAATTTTTATTGTTTGGGTGTGAGTTCATTTATCCCAGGCCAAGGGAAGTTAAAAAAGAATGCATACCAAATACAAATGATTGGAATGTTTTGTCAGGATGGCTCTTCCTCATTCTTCCTTTAGTTAAGTCACCAATTATAGAGACCTGGAAGGGTTTGATAGATGTCTTAAGGCTCATTAGCAGTAACTAGATTATTTAGAAATTGGTAATCGGGAGCTGCTTGTGATTCGTTCAGAGCTCAAATTTATAAATTCCTTGAAATTTTGAAAAATGCTGTTACTGACTTTTAAATCTGAGTTCAAACATAATTTAAAAAGAATTAACAGTGAGCTAAAATGTGTTATAGCACGTGGACTTTATTGGTAATTAGTAGTGTTCCTAGGAGTAAATACTATAGTTGTGGTTATCTGGGTAGTCCTCATAATCTTTTTCTTTTGGTGGCACTTTATTATAAACTCCTTTCAGCTGAATATTTTTCACATTGGACATCTTTTCAAAGGTTCCAAAGGTTGGGCATCATTTTCTTTAAGCAAATTTTGATGGATGACGTTGTAAAGGACATATTTTTAAAAGTCCCATTTTTTTGTTGAAATATTTAGACAAGGTTAAAACTTTTAACACTTAAGATTTAAACTATTTGTCAGTTAAATCAAATTTATGACTTCTTTTTTTCACCATTTATAATCCTTTGGTTAAACTGAGGAAAAATCTGAGTTTAAGGTACAGTCACACTAGAATTTTTAGACCATTTCTGTGAGCATATGAATTAAATAATGATGCCATTTTGAAAACTTCCTTTCTAGGCGATTAATGTTTACTTTAAGAACTGAGGTAAGAAACCAGCTGGGTTCCCTTTACGTTTATTATGAACAGGAAATTACTTTGAGAGTATAGGCCATTATTTGGGTACTTGGAGAACTACACACTCCATAGAAGACAAGAAAGTGAGCTATTAAGAAAACGTAATTTATCTTCTTTTTTTAAATGCAAGTTTTGAGATATTCACACAACATACAGTCCTTCAGAGTGCACAGTCAGTTGTTCATAGTTGTGCGTTGATCACCACAATCAATCTCTGAACATTTTCATTGCTCCAAAAAATAAAATAAAATTAGAGTAAAAAAGAATATCCAAAACATTCCACTTCCCCCCTCCCCCCATTGTTGATTTACTTTTTAATTTATCTTTTTTGAGGAAAGGAATTCTATGATCAATAATTTGGAATCAAATTAATCAATTGCAGTGTTTCAAAAATAATGTTCAAACTATGTGAACTTAGCAAGCAGAAACAGAAAGAGGTAGCTCATTACACCATACTTATAGCTTTATGTAAGACCACACGGTTTTTGAAAATACACTTTTAAATATAGTACAATTAGGTATTAGATTATTAACTGCTTGACAGAATGGAAGGAGACCAGTAAGTTTAAAGCTAATGTAATAGAACTTACTCCAGTTAAAGGTCAATTAAATGTTAAAGTGAAAGCATCTTAAATTCCATAAAGCCCAGTGAGCATCGGACCTAGTTTGTAAAAACTAAGTGTATACTGGGACTGAGTCATTCATGCAGTAGACTTTTATGTAACATGTAGGATTGCTTTAGGTGATAGATATATATAAGTGTGTAGACAAGTCTTTAATTGGGTACCTTCTAGAACTTCTTGAGAGAGAAATAAATAAGAATGAACACATAGTGGGTAAAATTGATACTTTGAGTAGGAAACCAGCCTTTCTGCATATGAGCCATAAGATAATTAAAACCACTAGGGTGTACTCTGTATTATAGCTGTAGAGTTTATGGCCTGATAAATGGTCCCTTTTCCACCATAGAGAGTAATTCTAGTATCTGGATGGTTTGTTTCCCTCTTTCCCTGGAATAGCATTGAATAAACTTCCTCAAATTTTTAACCAGCTTATTTTTTTGTACAAGCCCATCTCTCCTCCTGAGGTCATTTGTCATTTTCTTAGTTTGAATCATATACCTGTCCTGCCTCCTTTTGGCCACACCCAGCCCAGTGAACTTGTTCACTCTCAAGTTCCTGTGCCACCCTCAGCTACTGGCTACTATTAATTTATTTCATGCTGGTTTTTCACAATTTCACTCCAAGGAAACGTAACATTTAATATTTTGAAGTACCTTGCTGTCTCAAATACTCATCTTATGTCCCACTGTGATCCATAAACAGTAAGCCTGTACGCTTCATAGTATTTACCACACTGAAGCTACTTGTCTAGTTATTTTCTTAAGGTTTTTCCCAAAGTAGACCAGAAGCTCCTGGAAAGTAGGCATTCCATCTTGTTCACCACATCTCTGGCATGTAACTTGATAAAATTACAGTAGGATTAATATTATATGCTCGTCCATGACATTTTAACCCGTGTGATAGAAGGGATTGAAGGAGAGTGATCTGCATGATGCCCTGAGCAACCACCACAAAGGCCCATTTGTCTTGGTGGTCTCTCCCTACAGTGGAGATGGAGGCCCCAGGGAGGTAATCATTTGGCTGATCCTGCCCTGGTCTTTGGCCAGCTACTTCTTCCATGTTGCCCTCCAGACAACATTCTGATTATGATTTGATTATAATCTGACCTCCTAGGTAGTCTTCCCCTTTTTGGTCAAGGTTCCTATTGTCCATTAGTTAGTATTTTTGTCTACCTGGATGATATGCCTCTCATGGTAAAAGGACAGGCAAGGCTGCTGTAAATTGAATCTCTTGATTCATCAGTTTCTGTGAAAGCCAGACAGAATGTCAGGACGAGCAGTATTGAGGTCTGGATCCAGCGTTCTAGGGGCATCCGTTGGAGCCACCTTGTGAGGCCCTGTTTTTGACCACCAGCTGGCCCCTCTCTGTGATGTCTTTATTTCATATTTAACTCAGGGAATCTCTGTTCACCAGAAACTTAATATAATCTTTTAGAGACGCACGTATGGAACACTTAGGTAATGATGCAAGGCAGGAGCTGATTGACTATTAAAGAAAATAGTCCACTAAAAAACAAGTTGAAAAAGTTGTAAAAGTAAGAAAAAAGATGAAACCAAGTGGTTCAGAATCTGAGTATTTGTCATTGGCATGATGGTTAGTGAGCTTTGAGCTGAGCCCTGGCGAAGAGGTGGGATTGGAATAGGTCAAGAGGAAAAGGCAACAGGAGCAGCGTTAGTGGAGGCTGAGAACTGAGAGAACGGGGTGTTTCAGGGGGCATGTGGGGAAGAGGCCTGGCCCACCCGAGGCAGGATAGTGTTGGGGTCTTGCTAGGCGAGAGGGCTGGGTAGAGCCGGGAGGGGCCAGATGGCAGAAAACCTCTGAGTTTCTGACTGGAGAGCTTGGACTCAGACTTGTTACAGGTGGAACAGAGGGAAGAGGTTTGCATAGGGAGTGGCTTGATGAAGTCACCTGCTAGGGATGATTAACTTGTAATAATTAGAAATGGGGAAAAATTACTGGCTTGCAGAATGGAAGGATGTTTAAAGCAATCTAGGTAGAGGTGGTTGAGGTTCAAACTCGTGGAACAGTAGAGGGACTGGAAAGGGTTGTACATTATGATCCAACAAGACTTGGTAAGGAGGGATGGAGGTTAGTAAAGATTCTGAGTAAGAACATACTGCCCAGGGCAATATGCTAGGTGATATGAATATCCTTCTGTATTACAGTGCTTTGTGTGAAATGCTGTGCTCCCTTTTCTGGCTACCTCCCTTTTGTTCTGATGTGGCTCAGAATCAGTCCTTCCCTGCCATGTCAACTTCTGTGTTCCCTTAGAACCTGTGCTGACTACTGCTATTTTGAATTCCTGTTGATTTGTCTGTCTCCCTGACTAGACCAGAAGCTCCCGGAGGTCAGAGACAATCATTTTCTTTCAGTATGTCCTAAGATACTAGATATTTAAATGTTTGAGGATATAGTAGCATACATTATATGCTACTATATCCTCTTGCTGTTTTCTCTGGAGTGTTATGAATAGCCCTTTTAATTGACTATTCTTTATCCTACCACCATTTAGATAATAATCAGCTATTGCCCTGAAGGAGTCGGGAAAGGAGTCAGAGAGCTTTCTGCTTGGCTTGCTGGCTTGTAGTGGACAGATGTTTGCAGTATATAACCACTGTATTGTGTATCTTAAAGATAGTAACATGTACTTTGATTTCTTGATACAGTAAGTAACCCTGGGTGAGATAAATCAGCCTGAAGTCAAGGTTTAAGTACATTAGAGCCACAGAGGAGGAAATGCTGCCGTGCACTAACCCCCCGTTACTGTGCCAGGCTCCCTAGAAAAGTAAAGTATGGTATTCTTAGCCTTCGTTACTCAAGATCTTTCAGGGTGGTGGAAAATGGAATTCATTAGAAGGAAGATACTTTTTACTTTTCTTTTACTTGAGAAAATTTTTTTGAGAGCGTATATATATGTATTTGGGAACTTCATTCTATTTTGGCCAAAGCTTGCATTTTTCATTCAGTGATTGTTGAAGTGGTTTCCCTGGGAGTTGTGTTTGAGAGCTGGGAGGAAGGCATTTTGACTCAAAAAGATCTAAGTTTTCCAAGTTATTCTGTTTAGGCACTTTAAGTTGTCTGAATCATTGAAGATGTAATAAGCATTTGTTTCATTGTTTCTAGTCGGAAACTGTTTTATGGGCTTTCTCAGCCTTTTATTCCCCATAGTTCTCACACCCGTTCATGAGGTGGCAAACTGCATTCTCCTTGCTGGGTTGCATCACACTGTTACTTTTAAGGAATTCCTCTTTTGGTGGCACTTTCTATTCTTTTTTTTTTTTTTTAACCTTGTTTATAGCATAAGGCTGAAGCTTGTATTAGGAATGAATAGTCTTTTGCTTTAACCTTTTCTCTTTTCTCCTTGTACCTCCTGATGGGTCCAGAGGGGAACAGTGCCCTCTCTAGAAGGTTGGAGGAGAATTTAGGTGTCAGCATTTGATGTTTTTCCTGCACCACCATAAGCTAGGAAACAGTCATTTCAAGTGAGGAGTGGGCCACAGTGTTTGTCAGTCATGGAGGCTTTGGCTGAAATGGGCCTGGCTCAGGCTAATTTGTGGGCTGCTGGGTGTTAGAGTTATGGGTTAATGGGGCTCCGCTGAAAGGGAGCAGGGTTGCCTTTTAGGATTGCGATGCTGTCCACAGTATCTTAACCCTAGCCCCCCCACCCCCGTCCTTAAATAGCTTATGACTCAGTTAAGGACTCAAGTCCAGGCTTCCTCTTAGTAAATTCCTGTAATGGTTTTTGAAGAACCATTGGAAAACAAATACCTACAAACTTTTTACACCCACACTGGGTGAGTTTCTTTGAAAGTAAATTTAAAATATCAGAATTATAGACTAGGGACCTGAATATTTCAATGAATCATATAGGTGTGTTTCGTAAGTGGGAATGGACTGCATTGTACAATGCATTTTGTTTATCTCTTATTAGAGAAGTTGTGTTTACAGAAAAATCTGGCATAAAATGTAGGGTTCCCCTATGCCACCGTATTATTAACACCTTGCCTTAGTGTAGTACATTTGTTACATCTGATGAAAGTACATTTTTATAATTGTACTATTGACTATAGTTCATGGCTTACCTTAGGGTTCACTGTGTTGTACTGTCCCATGGATTTTTTTAAAAATTTTTATTCTAGTAACCTATATACAACCTAAAATTTCCCCTTTTAAACATGTTCAAATAAATCAGTGCTTTTAATTACTTTCACAATGTGAAGTGCTACCATCACTACCATTCATTACCAAAACTTTTCCATCATCCCAAATAGAAACTGTACAGTTTAAGCACTAAATTTTTGTTTATTTTTGATTGTTGTTTTACATGTCTGTTTAATTTGGAACTTTGGTTTTTTTATTTACAATCTTGTTCTAGCACAGTGGTTCTATACACTATTCCTGTTCCTTTTGTGCTGCACTGCCATTGGAAACACCACATTATGTGTGGTGTGATTCTCAGTGGGGGGGGGGGAGGCTAGGATGTTCTTTTCTGAGGGGATGGTTGGATAAGTGATGGGCTCCCATACTTTTCTGAATCTTCATTGAGAATCATTGTTTGGCAGTAAGAGCAGGCCCTGAATGTGTCAAGGCGATCAGTAATTTTAGTTTAGAAAAGGTTTTGGATGTATGTAGAGAGCTGCCCTGTGAGAATAAACATGGGATCATTATTAGTTCACTGGCCATTGCCCCTCAGTCCACTGCCCTCTTTCCTAAATGTGGTCCTGCTCTTACTTCGTGGGTGTGGAGGCTTGTTACCACCAGTTACCTGGATGGAGTTGGCATAGTGGACCAGCTGATTTCTTAGTTTGACTGGATTTGGCTCTACCTGATTTGAAAGGAGGCACGGTGAAGTGTGGAAGCAGCATTGGATTTAGAATTAGAAGCTCCCACCCACAGTTTCCTTGGGCAAGTTGCTGCTTCACCTTTTTTGGCTTCAGTTTCCTAATGAGTAAAAGGGGAGGGCTCTGGATCAGAATTGTATATCTGCGGTCCCTTCCTGTCCTAGGATTTTGGATTCTAAATGAAGTCACATTCCATCTGTGGATAGCTGAGGGGTTGGAGCTGGCTGGAGGAGACATTTGTGTTACCATTGCCCTGTGTGTTTTGTTCCTAGAATTCTAGGTTATTCTGCTTTTAGGATTATTTTAGGAAAATTTGCCCAAGAAGCATCATCATGCCGAGAGCAGTGTAGATATTCACACTCTCAGGTACACAACCCTTATCTCCACCCTCCTTCCTCACTCCATACATATACCCATAAAATATGAATCTGGCTGTAGTGAGGGAGTACAGTGCTCAGTGCTGTGGATTTTTTTCTGCAGCGGTTGCTGCCAGTCAGCTAAAGACTCCTGGAGAAGTAGTAATAATGTCATAGGAATATAGAGAGAAACCTGGCACCTCTGGAAGACCTACTGATACGGGACTGCCTTCTCTCTCCCTCTCTTTTATTTTGACCTGTCTGTTAATGATTGTACCTAATTATGTATCTTGGGTCTTTTTAGTGTTTACAATTCAAATGCTACTTAAAGCCGTTAGTTTGCTTTTGTATGCTGTAAATCTTGGGCTGCCATCTGAAGCACAACTTGATGATTGTGTATTATCATCTTGGGTTAAGTGCTGTCTCATTGCTTTGCAGGCTGCCTGCTGTTTCCTGGGGAGATCATGAAACGAGGTCGCCTTCCTAGCAGCAGTGAGGATTCTGACGACAATGGCAGTAAGTCCTGCTTTGTTGTGCTTGGAGTCTGCTGGGGTTTGGGTCAGTGTAAAAACATGATTTTTTAATGTAATGCTCTAAATAGCTGAGGCCCTTTGCATAGCAGGCAGGTCAGAGAAAGCCAAAGCCGGGAGAAACACATCTGAGTGTGATACTGCAGGTCTGTAACCAAACCTTTCTGGTAAGGTGGATTGCAGGCAGTCACGCCCAAGGGTTCCTGTTTTTTTTCCAAGGATGAATAATCCAGTTCCCAGAGTCACTGGTGTGTCTGATTTTCCTAAACATCATTTAGGGTACTCCATATTTGTTACTTATGAAAAGGGAACTGAAAACCAGTTAATTATTAAATAGTTCAACTAGATAGAAGGAGTTAGAGAGGACTGCCTTGTGTGGTGTGAAAATAGAAGGTAGAGGTTTTTAATAGGTTGCAAGCCTGTGCTCTTCATTTGATTTTGACTTGACTATGTTTAAAGCTACCACTCAGCTGAGAGCATCTTAGCTCTCTGGCAACCTCATAGTTTCACAGTGCAGCTGAGAACCAGAAGTTAGTTGGCTTCTAGGCAGTCAAAATAAATGTCACAGCATCTGTGGATTGAGAAGCTCACAGACTACTCAGAGAAGGGTCTCCCCTCCCAGACACCAGAAGGAAATTTTGTACCTAGCACAGTGCCTGAACTTCAGCCCACGAGCTATGTTTTACATCACGAAGTAAACTCAAGAGACTCTGAATGAGTGCTTGCTGGACTGTGTGATGGAAAAAGAATTGGGCCTACTTTCAAATCAGTCTTAGACATACAGAAAAAGTAGTAGCTCTGGTATAAAGTTGTCAGGGTAGTAATAGAGATGTCTTTTTGATGCTCTGTGATGATTATACATATGCAGGTACTCATTCAGAGGAGGGGAGGGCCAGGGAGAGACCTACTGAGGAGATGAAAATTGAGCTGGTTCTGAAGGATGACTAGTTTTTAGGTGAACAGGGTTGTTTTTAGTTTTCTGGTCTCTTAAGTTTTCAGCAGATTAAAAGCTGCCAATTAGAAAGCAAGGTTTTGCTGCTATTGTGGGTGGGGCTGGGTAGGGCGGCGAAGGGCGGGTGGGCACACTGACAGACATGGGAAATGTGGGAGGGGACCAGAAACATGAAGCACAGAAGAACTCACAATGGCATTTCAGTTGGAACTTTAGGGCAGACATGAAGCAGTGGGAAATAAAATGGGTGGTGAGGGGATGGTTTAGGTGTTGGGGTATGTGCAAGGGTAAGCTGGGACCAGATCTTGAAGGTCTTAGAATGAGGAGCCAAGGGTTCAGGACATTTGGGCAGGCAGTGGGAGCCACCGATGTTGGGTGTGAACTGGGAGAGGGAAGGAGAGACTCCAGGAGTAGGGGCATTTCTTTTTTGCCCTGTTGTGGTGCCTATCAAAGTGTCCTGATGATTTGTAACTACTCAATACATGCTTGCTGCTTGCTTTATTTTGTCCTGGAGCAATTAAAAAAAAAAAAATCTTGTGTTTTAATTAGAAGAAGGTTTCATGAATTTCTTCTGCATACTAATGATACTCCATAAAGGGCTGAGATCTACTGTTTTGTTTTGTTTTATTTTATTTTGTTTTATTTTGTTTTATTTTATTTTATTTTATTTATTTATTTATTTCTTTATTTATTGGTGTGGAACAACAGGTTTATGCTTACTCTTTTTGCTCTTATTTGTGCCTCACTTCTCCTTGGGAGAGCTGGGTTAGAGTAGGCTACAGAGCAGTCATTCCCCCCTTCTCTTTCTGGACCTGCTAGTGCTGTCCAATAGGATGGAAATATTCTGTATCTGCTAGTGTGACTGAGGACCTGGATTTTTCATTTAATTTTAACTGAAACAGCTGCATGTGGATAGTGGCTATGGTATTGGATGGTAGTTCTGGACCCTGGCCTAGTCTAGACTTTCTGATTTGGCCAGAGGGTCCTAGTACCCC
The DNA here is from genome assembly GCF_015220235.1 of Choloepus didactylus. Classification (NCBI taxonomy): domain Eukaryota; kingdom Metazoa; phylum Chordata; class Mammalia; order Pilosa; family Megalonychidae; genus Choloepus; species Choloepus didactylus. Next base: position 141,186,485 of record NC_051309.1, read on the forward strand.
CAAAGGCCCCAGAAGACCAAATCCTTAAAAAAGTATTTCCACCCAGAACGCTGGTTAGAAAGGGAGGTAGAAAGCACCCAAAGTCACCCAAAAGTCACTTCATCTGCTACCTTCTGTCTCTGTGATGGGGCGTTTTCTTCCTCTTTCTATTATTTTCATGTCTGTGCTGGCCTCCCTGAGGACATTGTGGGGGCAGAGGGGTTAAGGCAAATCTTTATGGGATACAGGAAGGTTAACCTAGACAGACTGCGAAGCTCCTAGGCTGGATGTGGAAATCTGATGGTGGTGGGAGGGGAGTAGGATGATGGTTGCTGGTAGATGGTAGGCTGTCCTTTGTCACAGTTAGTTCAGTATAAAGCATATGTTGATCCTTTATGGCTGTACTCTGTTGGTATAGGCTTAATGATTTGGTAATTATGCTGGGTGATGAGAGTGGTAAATAAACAGCTCTCATTAAAAACCCTTGGAATGCTGGGCCTTATAAAAATACACACATCTCCACACCACAGAACACACCCGTTTCTACCCTCTCTGAGGACAGCTGGTTCACAGTGTAGGCTTCTGCCACCAGCCCGCCTATTTCAGTGGGAGCCAGTCCTTTTATATAGGCCCACAGTGGCTTTGGAGGTATGTTGGGGGGTGCCTTCTGCCCCTCCAGTCATATCCACAGAAGTGAGCCTTCCAAGCTTGGGAAGCTCATCACACCCTGCCCTCCCTCATGCCAGGTCTGAACATTTGGAAATCTCTGCTTGTAAGAAGGAGTGGGTCTGTGCAGTGGCCACTCACCAGCCTGCAGCCCTGACAGAATTTTGGCAGCAGCTCCCAGCCCAATGTAGAGCATGTCCAAGTGGAGGAGAGGCGGCTGCAGACGTCAACATGGGTCTACAGCACCAGCCGCAGCCATGCTGAGCTGGGCTGGCCTCCTGGTCTGGAGCCCTTTGCTTTGTTTTCTGGCCTGGTCCTGGGGAATACCAGTGTGGTATTTACAGTAGGGGATAAAGGAGCATATTCTGTGCCAGGTGCAAGCCCGCATCAAGCTGCAGTAGTTGTTGAAGTCATTCTCCAGTTGCCCTGGAGGGCGGGCCCTGCAGTTGGATGGCATGGCTCGGAGGTGCTTGCAGGTTGCGTGTGTGATTGCTAGGCTCCTGTGATTGGGTGGCCCACTCAATCTCTGAAGTTACACATTGTGCCAGGGTGTGGCCCAGGGAAACAAGCCCTTAATGTCCTGTTCTCAGCCCAGGATCCTCTGTCCTTAAGGGTTTCAGCAAATACAGGAATGGGGTCCACTAGCCATTTTTAGTATTTCCAGCACTTAAAGGAGGTTGCATTTTATCCTCAGTAAATCTGCAGAGGCTAATTAAAACATTGTGTCCCTGCTTTTGGCAGGAATTATACATTATTGGTTATCTCAGGCCAATTACTAGCTCTGATTAGCAACCTTATATTTTTTTCCTATAAAAATAAGGCTGAGAATTAAATAGTACTTACTGAATACTGTTCAGTTTGCAGATTGTTTTCAAAACATGCGGTCTTTGGCTAGGATAAGTTGCAGAAGTAGAGGGAATGAGTTGTGAATGGTGTTTTTGTTCATTTGGGTTGTTTTAAAATGTGATGCCTCTCAAAGATCCAGAGGGAAACTGGTTCCTTTATTTTCTATGAGGAATGATCGAAGTGTGCTGTTACTTTGAAGTTTTTCCTAAAGTTGTGAAGTAAGGCTTCCTTTTCTTGTTTAATTTCTTAAATTACAGGGCTGCATTGCCCTCCTAGTGGGAAGAAGTCTGGAGTATGGTATCTGGGGCCTTCCCTGTCGTGGTCTCCACACCTGGAAACACATCTGTCTTCCCCAGTTATCAGAGCTGGGCTCTGCTCCACTAGTTGTGATAAAAATGGCCAGAAAAGTGAAATTCAAACCTACAAATTTTGCCACTCCGCTGTACAGGTTAATGAGTGGCAAACATGATATTTGGGGATTATGTGAGGACTTTTTGTTTTTCTGGGCTCTCTCTGGCCTTAACAGGCAAACAAGGAAGACAGACAAAAATGTTTGTTGGTGAGACATACTTTCTGCTTTGGACCCTTTTATATCTCACTGCAATTAATTCCTTTACATTTTTTGATAACTTTTTTTTTTTTTAATGTACTCTGTGCTGTCACCTTCACACAAGTTTTTGGTGGGTTCTCTTTTGCCTCCAGTTCTATTCTTGTTTGACTTGGGCCTCTAATTTGCTCCTTTTCCCCCATCAATTACATCTTATCACACCAAGGAGTTGTGGAGGAATTCTTGAAATACTGGAGTTTTGGTTCAAGTACTGCAGAGTGCGTATTGTACCCACATCTCCTCAAGGCACATGGAGATGACTTTGCCTGTTTTCAAACCTGTCTTGTGGCTTTGTGTTGACATTGGCTGCAGAGCATCTTCTTGGACTTGCAAACAGCTAGCGCAAAATGATCTAGTCAATGGATTAATCTTCTCTTCTGTGGCCCTTGGACTTGGAACTCAGCAGGAGTGGTGGTTGACTATGAAGCATTTGCGTGTTAATTGGTTGAAGGCCCAAGTGTGTTTAAGGTTGAAACATTTCTGGGCCATTTCTTTGAATGTATGTTCTTTGCCTTTGTTAAACATTTTTGGAAGTGAGTTGGGCCATGGGGCTGGGATATAAGGGTCAGCCCCTGATAAGATGTGGTTGTGTTAGAGACTTGCCTTCTATCATTCCGTTATTGGGAAGGAGAGAGGGAAAGTAATAACTTATAAAGCAGCGGTAACTAGATTAAATTTGCGAACTTCTAGATAGAAATTTATATGGCTCTGCTTTCCTTGCAGAGGAATGGCCTTATCCTTTACGGAATTTGTGGTTGCCTGAGTGCATGTCTGGGCACCACTGCTGTGACACCTGCTTGCTGGACTAGAGACTTCCTTGTCAAGCTAGTTTAACACTCCTAAAAATACCATACCAGCATATTATTTAGTGTCCTGGGGCTGTGTCGGAGAACTGAGGAGTTTTGCTGTTTGGTCAGTGGTCAGATTCTTGGGTAGTTTGAATTTTGTGGTGGTGTGAACACTGAGACCACCATTCATTCTCATTTTTGAACCTCTCGTGCTGTGCAACCTGAGATATATAACACACAGGAACTATCAAATATGGGAGGTTTATGCAATATGTATTAGGTTTACTCTTGAGGTTTTTCCTTCTTTTAAATGTAGGGCAAAGGCAGCTTGGCTATTTTTAATATTTTAAAGGAGCACATTCTAGTGTCTATGTTATTACGAGACCAGAAAGCAGAGTACAGAATGTTATGCATGAGCAGTGTCCCATTTGCTTGAAAATGCTCATAATGCTGCAGTGTATGAGCCTTTCATGTATTTGCATTACTCCAAAAAGTTCTATTTTAATGAGGGGCGTAGAAGATAGCAAAACAAATAAATGAAACAAAACAAAAAAACAAAAACCACCATTTTTTCCTTTTTTCAGTATTTAATAAAGATTGTTCTTACTCAAACAGTATACATGTCAAGAATTTTTTTAAGTCAAATGTGTCTCTTGAGTGGACTTAAAACTCGAGGTAATAATTTTACTTGTGTGTGGGTCACATATAATTTTAGACATTGATACCAAATTTTTGGAGTTCCCAACTCCTCACCTGAAAAGCAGAAACAAAAATAAAACAGTTTTACTTGTCATATCCTTAGTTTGTCATTAAATTCCTAGCACTCTGAAAACAAAAACAAAATGCAGCACCTACCAAGCATAATTTTAGCACACAGTTTTTAAAATGACAAGCAGCTGGTGTTCTGCTATAACATAAATCACTATTTTCTAGTCCTTTTTTGATTTGGATTTTCTTCCCACATTGCTTTCCAAAAATGCTTTATAACATAACTTTTTAAAAGTTTTTAATGCGTTTTTATTGAGATGTACTCACATACCATATAATCCATCTAAAGTGTACAATCAGTGGCTCACAGTATCATCATATACTTGTGCATTCATTGCCACAAATTGAGAACATTTTATTATTCCAAAATAAAGAAAAAAATAAAAATAAAAAACACCCAAACCATCCCATACCCCTTATCCCCCCTTATTTTTTATATACATATTTTGTCATTATTTTGTTACTCATTTGCCCATATACTGGGTAAAGGGAATGTCAGTCACCCGGTTTTTGCAATCACATGGCCACATGATAAAAGCTATATAGATATACACTTATCATCAAGAATCTATAACATAGCTTTTAATTTTAATTAAAAGGATATGGATTATTTTTATTGTGATAATATTCTGAGAGCTTCTGGACCATTGGGGAGTATTTGGAGAGGGCATGGCTCTGGGGAGAAGTGCTGGTATAGTAATAAGGTCTTTAGTTGTGTTTCTGTAGATGTAGTTGCATTCTAATCAGGAAACAGTAGCCCCACCAATTATTTCTTTAAATATATTATTTCTTTAGTTTCCTTTAACTCATTTTCCTTGAGCTCAAAAGCATACCTTCGATAGGCAAATCAGGAGTATATTCTTGGTTCCTGTTGTCTTCAGTTCTAGGGTTACAGTGATGGTTCTCGTTGAGCATGACTGACTGTGCATTACATTTTTGTCCACTCCCTTTCTCAAAAAATATTTATTTAGAATCTGCTGTGTGCACAGCACTGACTTAGGTGCACTGTATATTCTAAATCATCATTCTGTGTCTGGTATCAGTGGCTCCTGAGAGAGTAACAATTTTTGGTAGGAGAATGTAAATCAGAAGGAAGAGATCATGAGCACAAATGGCTCTACTGGAAATGGAAGGAAGAGCATTGCCCCTCTGATTCTCTAGTTGCCCATCCCCGATTTCCACCTGGTTCAGCAATATACTGAAAGCTTTATACAAACCATCTCTGTCTGTGTAAAGTAAAATAGAACATTTTCTTTTCCTTTACTGTTAGTGGATGATACAAAGTCATCAGTTATTTTCTGTGGTAATTTTTTAACAGCTTTATGGAGGGATAATTGACATCATTATATAATTGACTGCATATATTTAAAATGTACAGTTTGATAGGTTTTGACATATTTACATCCATGAAATCACAATCAAGACAGTAATGGCCATCACCTCGCAAAGTTTTTTTGTGTCCCTTTGGGATCCTTCCCTCCCACCTCTTCCCAGTCAACCACTGATCTGCTTTCTGTCACTATAGATAGTTTGCATTTTCTAGACTTGTATATTATTTGGACAATACAGTATGCACTTTCTTTTTTTGGGGGGGGTGTCTAGCTTCTTTCACGCAACACAGTTAAATAATTCATCCATGTTGTATGTATTAGTAGTTCATTGCTTTTTTTTTTTTTTTTAAATCACCTTAAACAATAGGAATTTATTAGCTCACAGTTTTGAGTCTAAAAGAAAGTCCAAATCAAGGCGTCATCAATGCCAAGCTTTTTTCCTGAAGACTGACTTTCAGGGCTGGCTGCCAGCTACCCTTGGCTCCTCTGTCATGGCAGCATCTCCTGGTCTCCCTTCTCTTCCAGGTTCTGCTGATGTCCAGCCTCTTGCTTCCAATGTCTTTGTCTCTCTGTGTCTGAATTTCATTCTGCTTATAAAGGACTCCAGTAATAGAATAAGACCCATCCTGATTGAGTTGGGACACAACTTAACTGAAGCAGCCTCATCAAAAAGTCCTATTTAAAATGGGTTCACACCCACAGGAATGGATTAAGTTTAAGAAGATGTTTTCCTGGGTACATACATCTCCAAATCACCACGTAAGCATTGCAAAAACCAGATCAAATCAATGGACTATGCTATGATTGGTTCAGTGGGAGTTCATTGCTTTTTATTGTTGGATAGTATTCCATTGCATGGATAGACCATGATTAGTTTAATTATTCACAGTCTGTTGGTGGAAATTCAGGCTGTTTCCATTTTAGGGCTTTTACAAATAAAGCTGCTGAAATTGTTCCTTATATCAGTCATAATTTAAATTGAACTTCTTCCCCAGTCTTCCCCTTTCTGCAAAGTGAATTTAGTGTGTGCCATTAAATTTTTTTTTTTTTGTGGTAAAATACATATAACATAAAATTTGCCATTTTAAGTTTACGATTTAGTGGTATTAATTACATTCACAATATGCAACCATCACCACTATTTCCAAAACTTTTATCACCCCAAACAGAAATGGTATACCCATTAGGCAATAACTCCCCCATGAATAGAATTCATTTTTGTTTCTCTTCCTCCTTAAGAATATCAACACTAGGTAAATCAAAGGAAGAGTAACCGACTTCTTGGATGGACCACAGTGTGTCTTGGTTAATACTGTATCCGCCAACTTTGTAGCATGTTTGGATACTACTATTAAAAGCAAACATCATTTGTTTTTCTTAATCCTTTGCTTTGTTGTGTTTGAAAAGTGTGTGGTTTTTTTTGTTTGCTTGTTTGTCTAATTTTTTCGATAAAGTTTAAAAAAAAAGCAAACATGGTGCAGACACTGTTTTACAAGATTATAAAGGCAGTTCTAGGAAAAGTTTCTAAATAATTATCATTACTTGGGTTGTATTCTGTGCCAGGAAAGCTGCAAGCTTCCTGGGAACTTTGGAAATGACCTGTGGAGGATCCTGACAGATCCCTAAGAAGAGGCAAAAGGGTCACAGAAAACAAGGAAGAGCAAATTTGTTTCTGCTTTAACTCTGAAAATATTTGACTATAAGGAACCGCCTCCCCCATGTTAAGTTTTAAAGTATACCCATGGAATGATTCTTTTTGAGTTTCTGACTTTGCTCCTTATCATTTATCTTTAACCCTTTCCATAGTAATTCAAAGTAAATGGTCCATCTCTTTCTGCCCTGCTCTCTTCTTTTTCACTCCCTGAACCCTCTAGGAGTCCCAACCAGATGTGACATATGCTCTTCCCTGTCTTTACCTTCTCTCGGGCTGTGTATCGGCTGGAGGTGGTTTCCAGAATCAGAGGGTGAAAGAGAAGCCTCTAGACATTGTGAGCTACCCAACCACCTTCGTCTCCAGGTTCCTAAGTTGGCTTCTGTTTTCCCTTTTGCCAGAAACGACTAGATTTAGAACTTCTGCAAGCTGGGCTCACCCAGGATATTTCTTTCTGAGTGCTCAGAACATTTTTTGCAGTGTGGGAGTGAAACATTGTTGTTCGTTTGGACTATAAAGAGACATGCTTTATTATTTTTTTTTTTGGAAGAATTTTCTAAAATATTTTCTGAGATACGCAATTGTATCAGGAATGAGGCCACCTGTCAGAAATCTTAATTCTGGCTGATGTACAACAGTCAGTAAGTTGACCCGGTAATGGACCTCAGAACTGGTGATCAAGGGTAGCAACGATATCTTTCCCATCAGAGGGAGGCTGGGAATCCCCTTTAGTCTTGGTCATCGCAAATCTGATGATAGGCTTATGTGCAGGATCTATGTCGTAATATCTCCAAGGTCTTATGGATGCTTTGATTCTGTGTGCCTGTCCCTGGAATCCAGAGATAAGGGCTTCCTGTTTGAGTGACAGGTGATTTTGCTGGGAGAATGACTGTTCTCTCAGGCTTTCAACTTGTTTTTGCAGGGGGCAGGGTGCTTGTTAATTCTGGGAAACAGTACTGTTAGATTTTCAGGGTCTTGGTTTGAGGCAGAGGGGAGTTTATTAGGAAGTTAAACGGATACTACAGGTGATTGAGGGCAGTTTTGGATCTCTAGCAGCAGGATTGGCACCCACAAATAGGCCGTTGCAGTTGTCCATAAAATAACAGGAGGCAGCAGCAGCAGTGGAGAAGAGGGGCCAGAATTCTGAAGTATTGGGAGGTAGAATTAATACAACTTGGCCATTGATTGGGTATGTCCTAAGAGAGGGGAGTCTCAGATAACTCATATTTCTGATTAAGTAGAAATGGTGGTGATATTCGTCAAAGTAGGAATATAAGAGGAAGAGCAGGTTTGGGAAAAATGTGAGCTCAGATTTTGTAATGCTGAGTTTGCAGATCTAGGGAACCACCCTAGGGTTGGTGTCTTATGAGAAGGTGAAAACTGGGTCTGGAGCTTGGGAGGGAGATTAGTCTAGGAATGTAGACCAGTGTCCTCTGGGTGTGCTGGGTAAGACAGTGAGCATGAATGGGGGCTCCTTAGGGAGTGGGGGGAGGAGAGCGTTGAGATCAACCCCAGTGTTTACACGGCACACGGGAGAGTAGGAACCCGTAGAGTGGGAACTCCAGGAAAATAGAAGTGTCACTGAGGCTGAGGGAGCATTTCAAGCAGGATGGAGTTGGTGTTACAGAGAGGTCTTATGGTCCGGAAGAGCACAAATTTGGAGGCCCTTGGGAAGCATGGTCTCCTTGTAGGGTCCAGTGGCAGCAGGCTGGTGTGGCTAAGGGGCCAGACTGCAGAGTATTAGGGCACTTTAGGGAAAAGAGCCAGCTGGCCTTTTCATGGGAGGGTAGAGTAGAAAATTTTTAAGGTTATTGGCAATAGCACTTGAAGAAATTTCTACTATTGGTCTGAGGTTCCACCTCCTGTAGGGAATACTAAGTTTTCATGCTTTGGGGAGTAATAACTTGTTTCTGTGTTTTGGGTGGGCTTAGGTTAGGATTTAGCTTAATGATCCTAACAGTTAGAAAGCTTACTGAAAAGTCAGTAAAATGTTTTTCAATTTGTATTTACCCTTTTGAGACTTGGAACCCCTTAACTTAAAAAGTGCAGGCTTACGGATGAAGGCTCCATCTCTCTTGTGTGCTGTACCTGGGATGCAGCATCACTGGGCACAGTGCAGCCCCACTGCTCTTGTTGGGCTTGTTTTGGGGTATGAGTGTCAAGTCAGTGGTGGAGGGGAGGAGTAGAGATGGGGGCAGGGCATCTCGGGTCATCTGTGGTGCGCTGCTGAGGTGAATGGGTAAAAGAAAAACAAAACACCCTGTGAACACCCAGTGGTCTGTGCAGCTTTTAATTGTTCTTATTTGGATATTTGTCTTTTTAGGTCTGTCAACTACTTGGTCCCAGAATTCCAGATCACAGCACAGGAGGAGTTCGTGCTCCAGACATGAAGATCGAAAGCCTTCAGAGGTATTTCCTGAATGCTTGTGTGGCTGTGCATGTCATACACGTGCCTGCGTGAGTACATCTATTGACACATGCACACCTGCTTGATTGACTCCTGTCTGTGCAATCTTGGGCAAGTTACTCAACCTCTGTGCCTCAGTTTCAAAATCTGTAAGATGAGGGTTGCACAGGTGTGTGTCTATTTCAGGACTCTTGTGAGGATTAAGTGGGCTAATACATAGGTTAATACGTGCAAGCATGTGAATAGTTGGTAGCACGTAAAAAGTACTCAGTAAATGTTAGCTATTATTATTAATTATATTCCTTTTTTCCTTTTCTGTTCCATCTTTGCTGGCTCCCAACAACTTGTCCTCTGGTTATTAGATCAGCAAGTTTGCTGCCAGTCACTGCAGCCTCAACTTAGTTTTAGCCACACATTTGTGGCTTATTTGTCAACAACCCAGTGTAATTCTGGGAGTTTTGTTTTGGGGATTATGCTAGGGCTTTTCTCCCTACTTTCCCAATTTGTTTCTCATCTTAATGTTTCCCCTGCTCCGCTATATTTTATTTATTTATTTTTCTATCTGTTTAAAATTGTTTTCAGGTGCATTTACCTCTGCTGGCCTTGGTTGATTAAGGGACCCTACCAGTCCTGAGATGTGTTTTCTCTGAAAATCTTTGCTGGGCTCTGAGGACTTAAATCAGTGAAGAAAATGACATTTAGTGTTCAAGTGAGCAGGTTATGGGAAGGAATTTTCTGTTAAACCCTTTGGTTTTGTGCTGTCTCTTAATGGGATGACTTCATAGACAGCCTCATCCTATAATGGTGAAGCGAGGCAGGCATTCCTTGGAGGACTTCTTTTTCTCAGGATGTGCGGGGGATGCCAGGAGAGTAGAAGTTTTTTAGTTGTGGAATAGCTTCCTCCACGAGGAAGCAGTGTGCATCCTTTAGAATTATAGAAGACCACTTAAACATGTTCATGAGAAGGTGGCTTTTTATCACCTTGATTTATTTTAGTCCTTTTGAACCTTCAGGGCTCCCTCCCTCTCCTGTGGTACTGGGGTGTCTCTGCTGCTCCTTTTTTTAATTTCTTCTTTAATTCCCTGTGTTGTCTGCACAGCCCCCTGAATACTTTCCTGATGTTGACACCGGGCTCCTGTTATTTCAGCACAGGAATACAAGGGGGTCTGAAATAAGCTGTTATTTGATGGGAAGAGAACCCCTGTCCGGGAGCATAGCTGGAGCCGTCCTTTCTGTGCCGCACCGAGCAGCCAGGAGGAGGCTGAGCAGCAGGGATCAGTGCGCTGGCCTCGACCGGGACCCCTGCTTTGGTCCAGATCTATTTCTAAGACTTCTGAGTTCGGCCCTGAGCTCAGACTTCTTTATACTTGAAGCAGTTGTGTTGAACTCGGCCAGGGACTCAGGAATTTACCCCCTCTTGAGGCATATGTTTCAATTCTTTGTCAGTTGCTCATCTGGGTCTTTAAGTAAAAGAATGATGGGCTGCCTTTCCTGATCTCTTTGCTTCAGTTTGCTTTTCCTTCTTTGGCAAACTTCCTTATTTTTTACTTGTAGGACTTAGTTGGAGTATGTTTTTGACAGATTTGCTTATTTGCTTTTTGCTAGACTTGTGACTTCCGTATCAAAGAACTTTCCTTTTAGGGGTGGGGAAGAGTAGGGCTGATGAAGGTGACATCTGCCTGCACTGGGCACCTGCTCCAGGGGCTCATCGCTTTGAGGGATCCCCATCTTACTCAGATTTTGTGGAAGGTGGAAGGCCAGGTTCTTGTTCATTATTGGAACTTTAGAAAGGAGGAATGGCATCCTGCAGAAGAGTCGGTGTCAAAAACGGGAGTCTGGACAAACGGCCTTTTTATTCAGACACTGCTCCAGACTCCATTATGGTGACGCTTGTTAAAGTGATCACCACCCTGAAAAGCCACCAGGAAAAACAAACATTGACCTATTAGCAGGCATATAATGTGAACTGTGCTTAGCAGCACAAGAAAGAACTCCCTGTCCTGAGAAGAGAGGTTTCAGTATTGTGACTTGTGTAAACACAGAGTGTAGCTTACAGATGCAGGCTCGCTCTGTGCCAAACACAACTTTTGGCCGGTGCTAATGCCAAGGTCAGCGCTCCCTTATGTAGCCCTTAGACTTGAGGACAAGGCTGGAGAGGGAGCTGGTGTGCATCCCCGGCTGCAGGAAGGCGCTGTGATCCTGCTGTTTCTCCCTGCCTGATTGGGCTTTGTTTACCACAGATGCCACAGGCTGCTGAGCCGAGGAGCAGGCGCTGGGAGGGCACCCTGCCTGTGGTTTTCTTCTTTTGGCCTGTGATGGGGAATTGAGTAGTTCTCTTGGCAGAGTGGTGCTCTTGAGCCTTATGGGTCTGTTTGTTTTTTGGCAGGGTGAGAAGAGGGTAGTGGCTTTTTTTCCCCCCTTCCGTCGCCTTTACCCACAAATACTGCTTCCCATGTAGAACTTATGCCAGGTGAGGGTGTGTGAACAGTATGTTCTTTACAGACCTGTCCTCTGACTTGGCATTCTGGCAGTCTATTGTTGCTTGTCTCCCACATTTTTCCAGGTCGGTGCTTCTGCCTGGCATTAGCCAACCAGGAGCTTGACCTCACCAGACACTTTGCTTAAGCCCTGGTGTCCTGGGAGGCCAGGTTGTGTTGTGGTGTGTGTGTGTGTGTGTGTGTGTGTGTGTGTGTGTGGCATTTTGAGTGAGCATTGAACTGAGCAGCATGTTGAAGACAAGGCCCTGGTGGTTATAGAAGCGGTTGGCTTGAAGTTGTTATATAGTTAGAGTAGTTTTATTTCTAAACATTTACCAAAAGAGCACCCTTGTGTGAAATATCACCCTCCACAGGTTCTCAGGTTCATGTTTTTAGCAGCTGTCTTGGTAAATCTGAGAAGCTCAGAAATTTTTCAGAGCAGAACAGCCAGATTTCTTTGTTGTCCTTGATGAGCAGACACTTCTGTGTCTTGTGGTGTTAATGAGGGAGTGAGAGGGCAGGGATCTGTCAGTGCTGCCACCCAAGCCTGAGTGAGGTGAAAGGCTTGCTAGGCTAAGGGTTTTTCTGTAATAGGTCAGGCTTGTTTTATGTTGATACAGTGACCTTGTTACACAGCAGCTCCATGGTTACCCTGTGGCTGCCAGCAATCCATATAAGAATGCAAATATCAAATGTCAGTGTCCCCTTTTCTCTCTTTCCAGGTGTTTAGGACAGACCTGATCACTGCTATGAAGTTGCATGACTCTTACCAGCTGAACCCAGATGAGTACTATGTCTTGGCAGACCCTTGGAGGCAGGAGTGGGAGAAAGGTGTCCAGGTGCCTGTGAGCCCCGGGACCATCCCTCAGCCTGTGGCCAGGTAAAGATGCCTCAGGGCGAGACATGCCCACACCCCCTTGTCCTTCTTCCGTGACAGCCAGGGCAGATAGATGGTGCCTGAGAGGAGGCCGTTTTTGAGTTAGCAGTAAAATAATGTGTGGTCTCATGTAGAAATAGACATACAGTAGAAACACACTTCAAGCCCAAAGGCTGGTGATTTGAGGACCCTGCACTGCCAAATTTAACATCACAGCCATCTTGAGAAGGTGCTGCTTTCTTAGAAGGAGGCCCAATTCCAAGACCTCCTGGGAAGTGACTGGCTGGAGGAGGGACATGTGGACGTCCACGTGGCTGCTTCCTCATTTCCTGCACTTGCTTCCTCCCCTGGACCCTACTCACCCTGGAGGGGGCTCTACCAGAGAGAAGTGTCTGGACTTGCTGGAAATCAGCAAGGGTGCCTCTTGGGTCCTGCAGTGGTTCACTCTTTTGGAGGAAGTACTTTCTCTGGATTTACTTACAAATCGCTCATCCCCTTAAGAGTGCCTGCGAGTTAGATTCTCGCTGACTTGGCTCAGAATAAGGTTGGAGCTTGTTTGTTCATTTCCTCCCCATGTTGACCTGGAGGCTCACCTTAGGGAGAGAGGCTTGAGTGTCTTCTGAGCAGAGAGGACCTTTCATTCCAAGGAGGGAGTGATTTGATGTTGTCATGAGCTGTCATTGATTTTGAGAAAGCACTTCTCCAGGTGCTGAGAGGTTTGGGGAGAGTGTGTAGCAGTATGAGAACACACACCTGTCTCCATGTAACTTGTGCTCTTGTCCTGGGACCATAGTGTCTGTTGGTCAAGTCCCTTACTTGGCTGGGATGCTGATTCTTAGACTTCTTAGTAACAGCCAAGGCCTGATTTTCTCTCTCTCTCCCTCTTTATTTTTAAGGTTGGAGTTGACAGGCTTCTTCCCTTGGTCCCCCTGCATTCTGCGTAGCCCCTGCTTATGTGGCTCGTGTGGCTGCTCTTGCCTCTTCAGATGCTCTTGAAAACCCAGTGCTTGGCAAGCAGTCTGGGCCTAATGCCCTCCAGTGGGGATGAGCAGGCCTGACTAATGGAAAGTGATTTAATTTTTAGCCCTTGAAACAGGGGTCACTGTTTTCTGGTGTTGCCAACAGGCCAGAGCAACTGCTGCCATGGATAGTGGCAGGGCACCGTGGTGTCCTGAGAAGCCAAGTTTTGGAAACATTTGCTCCTTGCAGTGTTTTTCACTTACATCAGTTTCCCTTTGGGAGGACTTGGAGTACTACTAGTTAGAGTTTAATTGGCAGTGATATTTGGGTTTTTATTAACCTGGGTCCTCCTGTGGTGGTTTCTGTGAGATGACCTGGGGTTTTGAGGGTTGGAGAAAGCCTTCTGACAAACTTCTTTTTTTGTGGCAGAAAAGATAACCTGGCTGCCTTGTTTTCTTGTGAACTAGGGTCGTGTCTGAAGAGAAATCCCTCATGTTCATCAGGCCCAAGAAATACATTGTTTCATCGGGCTCTGAGCCTCCAGAATTGGGCTACGTGGATATCCGGACCCTGGCTGACAGCGTGTGTCGTTATGACCTCAATGACATGGATGCTGCGTGGCTAGAGCTGACCAATGAAGAATTTAAGGAGATGGGTGAGAGTTTATGTATTACATTATTGTGTTAACTCATGATGAAGTATTTTAGGCATACGGGTGAGTAGTAAAAGCTCATCATTGTCTGATACCAGCTCCCTCATAGCTTCAGTTAGTCATGGTATCATGGTCTCTTTTTAGGGATGAGCTTGTCTGGAGGTGGAGATGTGTTGAGATGGATTCAGAGCCTGCATGTGGCTCAGTAGGAGAGTGGTGGGATTGCTGAGGGGTGTTTTCCAGGAGCATGGGCACAGGGCTCCTAGTGGCTCAGGTGCCCTAGATTTACTATTCCTGCTCTCATCTAACCCCCCTCTCATGTACCTGGAGGAAACTGAAGCCAAAGAAATTTAATGTCTCCCCTAGGTCACGGAAGTGTCTGGTCTATACAATATCCTGCTCTAGTTTTTTTTTACCATCTACAGTGTTATTCTAAATTCCCTTCTTCAGCCATGGCCTGCTATTTCTTAAAATGAATGCCACTCTTGCCATGCTCGCTATTTTCCAAATCCATCACTTGCATTTTCTCTTCCATGATTTTCTGTAAGTCCTTCTCCAACCCTGAAGTCGTTTTCCTGTTTGTCTCTGTCCTGGCTTTCCTTCACTGAAGCCTTACCCTTGCTGAATGTTCAGTCCATCACCATCTCTTTTCTATAAGTTACTCATTTTTGTGCACGTAGAAGTCAGGGCTTCTGCCTCTCAGTTACTTGCATCTCACTGTGTTGAGACCGTGATGTCACATAGGTCTCATCCTGCAGGCCAGTTCTGATTGCTAAGGGTTACCTTGAGTATTGTGAGGAGGAATTCTGGGCTAAACCTGGGCTCAGTGTCACAAGACTACGAGGATTAACTAGCATTGTGTGCTGTGGGTCCAGGTTGGGGACCTGGTGGCATATGCTATTTGTTTACAGCGTAGCACATGATAAATGCTTTACTAAATGTTTGGTGCTGGATTTCCAGACTTTGAAGAGCAAAGTCTGTTGTGTTTTTTGAGTTGATTCCATAGAACCATGCACAGGGCCTGGCATGTATAGATGCCTGTCGTCGTCCTGTTCTGATGCTTGCTAGCTTGTTGAGTGGGAACGGCACTGTACAGGGGTGTAGACTGAACCAGAATGTTGTCATTTTCTACTTGATTGGTTGCTCTGGAACTTGGTAGATTGAACATTGATTTCCTTTCTCCTGGTCCTTGCTTTTATGTATCAGTGGCCAGAAAGTTAGCAGGCCAGGAGGCTGTTTTATAGAATCTGTTCAGAACTAACTTTTCAGAGCTGTTTTGGAACTCAATAGTGTATTTTAACTTCTTTGGTTATAAAGCTCTGCTTTGTAAAGACCAGTTTAATGCACTTGACTGACCCTAGGTGTCCTATGCTAAGTTGCAGGATAGAGCCACAGACACTTGGGGCTTTTGTGAATGGTTTAAAAAATAAGTACTGGGCTAACTCATCTGATTTAAAGGTATTGCTGATTATTTTGGCAGAATAAATTGTGCAGTTGTATAACTAATAAGTTAAACATATGCTTAAAGACACCTATCTTAGCTGTTATTGGTCTTGTTTTCAGTAAAAAATTAATTAAAGGGCATAGTATTATATTTCCAAAGCCTTTTTTCAAAACAGATTAAAGGAATTGGAATAGAAAGTGCCTAGCTGTGCGGACACCATCTCCTAATTATTTAGGGTTTGAGATGGTAGGAGGCTTCTTGGAATGTGTGTTGAGGGCCTATCATGGTGTTAGCCCTAAGGTATTCTGTTTTTAAAAACTTGAGCTAATGTGATGGTTTCAAAATTCATGATAATGCACTAAACTCATTATTGGCTCTAATCACATTTCCATTATTAGTTGTCAATTAAATGTTTTGTTTTAGTATATTTCTGGTAACCTGTTTTTCTCTCTGCACAAGTATTTTCATACTGGAAATTTGGAAAATATTCACAAATAGATGAAAATAAAAGTCTTGTAATACCCCCCACTAACTATAACCCGGATAACCACTTGAAGTTTATTTTTGATCATTCTTGCATAAGAATGTGTTTTATTTGATTCACAATGATCTGTCTCCTTTGCTTCAGACATTTCCTTGTGTTTCTGTCTGTCATGTATCTGAATAACTATGCATTCAGTAACCCAGTTAACAACATTTGAGTGCTCAGAGTGAATTCTGGTTTGAGAGCACGTATTAAGCACCATCAAAGGAATGTTTTAAAAAAACAAATACCCAACCCATAGTATGTGGTCCTGGTTTTGAAATCACTTATATGTTAGTTATTATGTATAATAGTTACAGTAGTGACTTATTTTACAGTAAATGAATTTAATATCCTTGAACTGCTTTGAGATTTATCTTTTGCATTTCTGTTTACTCTGCTACATTTTCAGAGTCCAACCATAAGGAACGAACTGTTGGATAGAAGACTGTTTCTGCCTTTTAATGTAAAGATCTTTCCTTGGATGGGTCTCTGTTGGTATTCAGTAGAAAATATTTGGGACACTCAAGGATGCATTTAATTACAATATTATTTAATTGTAAAATTATTTATAAATACAAACAAATCAATATTATTTATAGTAGTTATTAACATGGATAAATAGGAATGGGTTGTGTGGTATTTTTCCTTCAGGAATGCCAGAACTCGATGAATATACCATGGAAAGGGTCCTAGAGGAGTTTGAACAGCGATGCTATGACAATATGAATCATGCTATAGAGACCGAAGAGGGACTGGGGATTGAATATGACGAAGATGTGGTCTGTGACGTGTGCCAGTCGCCGGACGGTGAGGACGGCAATGAGATGGTGTTTTGTGACAAATGCAACATCTGCGTGCACCAGGTGTGTGGACAGTGTGGCACAGAAGCGCTCTGTGGCCTGCACCCACCTGCCGACAGAGACCCAGCGATTGTCCTCCTAACTGGGCCCATTTTCCCTCTGGCCTCAGTGAATTAAAGAAATGTGCCCCATAGACAACATTATGTCCCCCACCCCACTCCCCGTAATGGTTTCTTACAGTGTTTGAAGTATTGTTGCTTTTAGAACCTGAAGATTAGGATCCTCTGTGGAAGTCTTCATCCTTCACTTTGTGTTTTCCTTTCCACAGAAGTCAGGCTTACTTAAAAAGAATATATGAACCCCTTCTGTTCTGCTATAACACCTGAATTTAGGTATCAAAAACACTGGGGAAAAAAATCCCTTGGAAGGATGGTTAGTTTGCTAAGATGTGTTAATATATAAACAGAGCTGGTAAAGGATAGGAAAGGGACCATTTTTCTTGAAGGTCATTGCCTGGCATCCTTGATGCCAAGTACGATTTGGTGGTTGCTTTCTCCCATCCATAGAGAGGTAAATCCTTTGACTTCAGCAAGGCTGGGCACTGGGCACTTTAAAAAGCTTTTGACAGCCTCATTTGCTCTTACCTCTTTTGTTGTTAATGCACTAAAGAAGGAATTCAGATTTGTGTGGGGACATGGGCCTACATATGCTCCTATGGTTTAAAAAGCTATTCTGAGGTACTTCCTTTGACTTACCTGCTGATGCTGAGATTAAAAAAAAAAAAAGACGGAGAGATTAGTTGCTTGAGTAACCTAACCAGAAGAATCAAGTTTGTTCTGCGAAGCTCCTGACTATCATTTTCTTTATGATTTGTCTACCTCTTGGACTTGACCTCGGTTTGAAGACTTCTCTACCGTGGCCTGTCCCTGCTCATTGGAGAAGACTCGAGGACATACTCTCTTGTGTTAGTCCTTTTGTTGCCCATCTTGTAGCTCTGAATTTTCAAATTGTCTAGGGAGTTTTCTTATGATAACGGAGGATTCTTTTAGTGGGTTTGTTGCATCTTGATCATGTGTAATGTGGCTGCTATTTGTTGCTTTTTTGTTGCTGGTGCTTCTCCTATTTAGGTGGATGACTTTTCAGTCTTTTTCCTGCCACTTTAGTTTTTTGTTTTTTTTTTCCCCTGTGAAGAGATTGGGAACATAGAAGCATTCTAGCAAAAAAGGCTTGAAAACCACCAGCCAAACCCTCTATTTTATAAAACCCTCTCTTTTATAAAAGAGCCAGTGTCAGGGTCTGGCTCTTCAGAGTTGGGATTGGAATTCGGGGCTCCTGACCCTATATTCTTTCTGCCCCACCATGTTGTCTCTTTTCATTTTCCTTAACATTTACTTCATTTTCCTTTTTAGAAGTCCTTCATGGCTTGTCTTTAAGCATATTTTAATTAGCTTAGACGTTTTAAAAAAATTCTCTCTTCAAATGTGACTTCCTCTAAGAATGCCTGTTAGAGACAATGTATAGCCACCTATGGTATTTGAAACCTTACGAAAAAATTAAAATTTTCTTTTCCAGGACATTTGTGTTGACAGTGGCTCATTCATAGTACCCTCCTGAGCGCCAGTCGTAGTGCCATTTTACTTCACTCGATGCTTTTCCTTGTGGCTTCCTTTCTGTGCCCTGGATAGTCAGGTTGCATAGTGGCTGTGTTTTTTCTGTCTGGAGAATTGGGCTATGTTACTGTAACTCTCGACTTCCTGACTTCCAGTTCATTTAAGGATAAAATTCTGAACAGTTTGGTTTTAAAAGGCTCTGAGTGTGTCTGTGGTACCATCCTGGCTTTGTTTCTTCACTTAATTATCATTTGCCTCTTCTCTCTTCAAGCCACCTTAATTACTTAAGTTGTGAAAGCCTTGATTTCTGCAGTTTCTCCCGTCTTGTGTAATTTTACCATCTTGTGCAAAATTGGCTTTGTTTCAAATATCACCAAAAGAGACTAAATTCTCTTTTTGTCTAGAATGTCTCATTTTTCTGTGCCTGTTATGTTCACTGGAGAGAATACTGTGACGTAGTTAGTAGCGTTTGTGTAGCCTGGGGAATGGAGACACTCCTGTTTGTTTAATAGCTTTGGGAGAGTTTCTCAACTGCTTTGTGTTTTTTTCCCTCCCTTTGTGTCCTCCAACCCCCTCCCCATCAGTAAAGCGGAGGGGAGCGGATTCCTCCCACTTAACCCTGTACCCTGTTTTGACGATTTACTGCTTAATATTTGTAAATTTGGTAGAGTTAGGTTTCTGCAGCAGCACATCAAGAGCAGGTGTTCTGTAAATCTTTCTGTCCTCAGGTAGTTTTCAGGAGCAAGCCCTTCCTGCCAGATGAGCATGAACTGTGTCTCAGGTACCTCCTGTCGCCACCGTCAGGCTGCTGTCATTTTTCCTGACCTCTGTAGTGGACAGGGCAGTGCCTCTATTTTGGTGGTGGTTCTGTTAAAATCCTTCTAGGTGTTTTAAAATTCAGAGTTATATATAATGGGAAAAATGATCTTTTCTCTTTCTCTCTTTTCCTGGTGATGTGCTGTGGTGCCTCAGGCCTGTTACGGAATCCTCAAGGTTCCCGAGGGCAGTTGGCTGTGCCGGACTTGCGCCCTGGGGGTTCAGCCAAAGTGTCTACTGTGTCCCAAGAAAGGTGGAGCCATGAAGCCCACCCGCAGTGGGACCAAGTGGGTCCATGTCAGCTGCGCTCTGTGGATCCCCGAGGTAGGTGTGGTTCTTACCAAGGAGAACTTGATCTCAGGAGGTTGTGGGACTGGGTGCGGTGGGGGGCAGCATTCATAAATAGGCAGCTGATGGGTAACAAGACATATTATAGTTGCTACCTATTTTTTTTTTTTAAAACTGAATCTCATGTTTTGTAAATTTGTGGAAGTATTAACTGGAAGCAGCAGTGAGTTGGACTGTAGGTTGGTGGTGTGCAAACTTGGCTTCAGATATCCATCACTGCTGACTGCCCCTTCCTGACGTGCACTCCCGGAACCGACCCGGCTTGCTTACCAGCAGTGGCCTGGATGTGGCTGTGCCCTAGCTCTGCCCTCCTTAAGGATCTGCCCTCCGTAAGGATTGGCTGGAAATCCTTGCTCTTGCTGAGCCACACTCCCGGCTCCTGGTTAGGAACCACTGCTCTGGGTCACGTGTTTGTGATTTTTATTTAAATTCTTACTTAGCCTCAACCTTTTAAATTTCACGTCTGTTAAATTTCACGTCTGGTGTAATTTACTGAAAATCCCAGACCTCGATTAACGTAATTTGCATGGCTCCCCATGAGAATATCATTTGTGATTCAAATTTCAGCATTTTTTTGGTGTGTGATTTTGGTGCATATTTCCTCCTGAGTAAAATTACATGGGGATGATTTGGATTGAGGCTGAGAAGAGGCGGTTGTGATTTGAATCTTGGTGGCACCAATCTCATGGTTACAGTTTGGCATTCCAGGCCAAATAAAGAGATGATACCTTATTTATCTTGGTAGTTTTCCACTTTGAATGTAGTAATGCTTTCTGACTGAAGAGAATGGTTTTCTTTAGTGAGAGAGATAGAAACATAGCCTATATTTACTCACTCCGTTGTTGACAACCTATTTAAATATATTTAAGATGCTATATAGTCTTGATGACTTCCTGGTGAGCCAGAACGTATAGTAGATTGCATTGCCCTGATACATAAGCACATCTCACTTCTCATGCCTAACGCAGTGAGACGTGAGCATTCAGTTACCTGACTATTTCTATAAATGTGGATTTCCGTGGACATATGTAGGGCCCGGAGTTGCAGGGTGGGGCTCTGGGCCGTCCACTGCTGTTGACCTTGGATCTGTCCTGATGGTTTTGAAGTAGGGATATGCTTGTTCCAAGAGGGTGAGCATCCCTTGCCACTTGTGTGGTGGGAGGAAGGATACAGGGGAATAACGGATTTTTAAATCTCTACTTTCCATTTCAGCCTCTGTCTGACGGCCTCTGCCACCCTGTCCTATTTCTTGGTCCTCTAGGTGAGCATTGGCAGCCCAGAGAAGATGGAGCCCATCACAAAGGTGTCTCACATCCCCAGCAGTCGGTGGGCTTTAGTGTGCAGCCTCTGCAATGAGAAGTTTGGGGCCTCCATACAGGTAATTAGCTGAGTGAGAATGGCTTCATTTTCCTTTTCTATGCTGTGGGGAGTGGGATGAGGGGCCCTGAATTATCAGAGGGGCTGGAGATGGGACTGGAATCCAGAGTGCAGGGCAAGATTTGGACAGCCCTTCTGAGGTTCCTTCAGGGTGACTCCGTGGGTATGAACAGTTTACTGGGCTGATTGCATCCCATGTAACCAGAAACCCAGCGTTAACAGTCACAAAGGTAGTTCAGAAATCTGCCTAAACTGTGAGGCAGTTCTTGTTGTCTCAGACAGAGAGAGAGAGAGAGAGAGAGAAATGGCTTACATGTAAAAATTTTGCCTGCATTTTCTATGTCCAGACACAGAAAACTGTAGAAAGTTATGAGGTAGAAAGAATTAAGAAGTGATTGTAGATGGCTTTTGCTGTCTTTTTTCTCTACCTGAAAAGTTAATTTGTGGGCCTCACATTATTGGCATCTAGACAACTGTGATTTGAGAGGCTGCAGTGTTGTTCTACCACGGGTTCTCTGTGTTGCATTATTGGCATTGACACTGAAGGTTGAGTCGGGCCCTTTTTTGGGTATGTACCAGTGCAGGGACATAGGCTCTTCCTAGTTTCCTCATTGCACTCTGAGAGCAGAGGCACTGTTGTGGGCCGCTTCTCTTTTGATGCATAAAACACACAGCTAAGCACAAGCTCCATGAACATGGTCAAACTGCCAGTTGGGGTTTTTAAAAAACATAACCTCATTTGGCGAACTCAGTTTGTGCTCTGGCTGATAAATACTTCTTTTGGTAAGGTACTCATTGGCTCATGGTTTTTAGATTTTGATTTCTTGACAAGCCAAGTGGCTCAACTTTCTTTATCAGTTACACTGGTGTTCAAGAATCTAAAATGTAACAGAAATACTCTGGAGGGTGGGGCGTGAGGGCAGCTGGTGGGATTTGGTTGGGGAGTACTCGAAAACACTGAGGGTTTTTTTGGATGTGAACAAAATCTGTTTAAAACTAAAGCATGACAAAAACCTCTGGCCTGAGCTTTGAGAAATTGGATTGAGGAAGAATGGAGGAGATCCTCAGGTACAGTTTCAAAAAAGGTGTTAGTGGTGTGCATGTACACTAGCCGGAGGCAAGCTCCTGCAAACCAAGAAAAGCAGAAATAATCTTTCTTCCAAGTTACCTGATGTTCTTCTGAGGGATAGAATTCATGTCTTTTCCTCAGCAAGCCAATCCTGGTCCTTAAATGATGTTTAAAAGAGGCGGGCAAATGAGATCTTTGTTTTCTCTTCTGAAGAGATATGATCTAATGACTCTTTTTTGTTGTTGTTGCCATTGACCTCTTTTTCCCAGAGCATTAAATTGAAGGAAAAGAGGCCAAGGAAGGAAGGAAGGTTGATGATTTTTCATATCTTCACAGAATGGATTGATTTTATTAAAGAATTCCTCTCTGAAATGTGTGCAGCTGTGAAGGCTCTGGTTTACGTTTCTGTAACATCTGTTTGCTGAGTCAACCTGAATAGGAAAACCCAGAGGAAGGCCATTTGGCATCTTTACAAAGTCCTGTATAAATATTCTGCTGCAGCTCATTTCTCTTTAAGGTTAGAGCACTTGGGTTAAGTGTAGTTTAAGCCGTACACAGATAGCGTCTCAGTCATTTGTTTCCACTTTTGCTTCCCACTTGGCTGTGTGTTAAAAGGGAGGAGCACGTTGCTTTTTAATGATAGTGGCCAGGTGTGTATGTATGTGTTCTGCCACCAAAGCTTATTTCACACATTTTTTTGGGCTTGAGGTTATTCAGATAAAATTACCAGTTTATGTTAGTACATGTGCTTTAGCAGTTTGTAATGGGGGAAATGGTGAAGGGAGCTGGGTTTTCTGTCCTCTGAGTGTAAGAGAGAGACTTTATAGTAACGGAAGAAATCGTGGCTGGCAGTGGAGTCATCTCTTTAAATACTAAAATGACGGGGAGAAAGCCCCAACTCTAGCCTCTGCCGTTTGTAATGTGACTCAGGGTCTGTTGAATGAGTTTAATTAAGCTTTTCCGTTGGCCTGGAGCAACTGGGTTTTGCTCCTCTCTGCAGCCCTGGTGTGCCCAGGGGATCACTTGGCTTTACACAATAGTGTTGCTTTTAAGGGACTGGCCTTAGTTGCCACAGGAACCTCTTTCCAGGGATTGGCTCAGCAACATCAGACAGGGAGACCTGAATCATTTTTCTCCTGTTAGGCCTCTGGCTTGCTTTCTGGATCAAAGGCACTAAATTGTAGCTGCGATTAAGCAGTGAGAGGGGAGGTGTTTAGCAAGGAGGGAAAGCGCACCTTGATCATGCCTGGCTTCCAGGTTGACCTTCCGATTGCCCACAGGAAGTGGGGCCCTCATGATTCTGCAGCTGCTCTTCAGTCAGTCCAGCAGGATGCCGGGAGTGGCCAGCACTGCCAGGATTGTGGAGCTGGGAGCCCTCCCCTGGGTCCCGGGAGCAGTCTGTGTCCAGGGAAGCTTGCTCACTGGTGCCGAGGCCCTCCCTGCCTTCCTGTGCTTGGTTCATCCCTTCTCCTGTTTTCCACGCTTCTGCCCGCAGTCTCACAGTCCTGGGGTGTTTTTATTGACCGTCCCCAGCTCTTTGCCCTGGATGCTGCTTCGAGGAAGCAAGCCATCCATTTTTGCACTGTGTGGGGGACTCTTCCTGGCCAGGGGTTTGAAAACGAGGGCTCATGTTCCTTTTGAAACTCTTGACTAGTAGTCATTCTAGCTGAGAAGATTCTTACCATTCAAACTTTTAATATAAACACTAGAAGAGCTCAAATCTATAAGAAAAGCTAAATTAATGCCTGAAAGTAATGCACTGCGTATTTTGTGTATAAGCCGAGTGTCACTGCCTTCATCTACATGTGCCATTGGTGTAATTCCATCTGCTTTGAGAGGGGATTTGAATGAGGTTACTTTTCTAACCAAGCTATGGTTTGGTTTACAAAACCTTTTAGCTGAGGTGTTCCCTTAAATCCCAAGCCTTGATTTATTAACAACATGGTTCGATCTGCTAGGGTTAACCCATGTAAAACTTTTCTGTCATAGCAAACGCTTGAAGCACAGTTCTTCTTTGTGCATATATGTATGGGGACACCTAACGCTGAGGGGCTTCAGTTGTTGCTGCTCCATAATGGTCTTGTTTTTTGTTCTCTGTGTTCTTCCTAGTGCTCTGTGAAGAACTGCCGCACTGCCTTCCATGTGACCTGTGCTTTTGATCGGGGCCTGGAGATGAAGACCATCTTGGCGGAGAACGATGAAGTCAAGTTCAAGTCCTACTGCCCGAAGCACAGCTCACATAGGAAACCCGAGGAGAGCCTCAGTGAGGGGGCTACTCAGGAGAATGGGGCTCCTGAGTGCTCCCCCCGGAATCCGCTGGAGCCCTTTGCTAGCCTGGAGCAGAATCGGGAGGAGGCCCACCGGGTGAGTGTCCGGAAGCAGAAGCTGCAACAGCTGGAGGACGAGTTTTACACGTTCGTCAACCTGCTGGATGTGGCCAGGGCCCTGCGGCTGCCCGAGGAAGTGGTGGACTTCCTGTACCAGTACTGGAAGTTGAAGAGGAAGGTCAACTTCAACAAGCCCCTGATCACTCCAAAGAAAGACGAAGAGGACAATCTAGCGAAGCGGGAGCAGGATGTCTTGTTTAGGAGGCTGCAGCTGTTCACTCACCTGCGGCAGGACCTGGAGAGGGTAATGATTGACACTGACACCTTATAGTGACTTAGAGAAGAAGATTGCAAAGAGGCGAACACTTGCCCCGAGCAAGAAATGATAGCCAGTTGCGTTTACTCCCAGACCCTTGTACATACTGCAGCATGAGGTTGTGTTGGTTAAATATAATTGTGGGCTGGTAAACTCATTGTACCTATGTGCAACACTGCCACAGAGTGGGGAGTTTTTCTCTGTGATGTTTTCTTTTCTTTCCTTTTTTTTTTTTTTAACACTTTCCCATTAATCCTTACTGTTCTTCTGTAAGATCAAATGGGGCATGTCTTTTTTTTCTTTTTCTTTTTTTTTTTTTTTTCATTCAGTTAGAGGGACCTGAGCCCGAGGAAAATGGCCAGGGGATTGGCTGGCTCAACATTGTTTACAAGATGGATTTAATTTATGGGGGCAAAAGTAGGGGAATCTGTTGTTCAGCCTGGGGAAATACTTACTAGGTGCTGGTGATGGGCACATGAGGGAGTGCTAAGTACTGCCTCTCACTGGCTCATTCCCGGAGGCATTCCTGGTGCTGTCACGGAGCAGAGCACGTATGGGTGCTGATACGTGTGCGTGAACTTACAGACACGAGCATATCTGTTACAGAAGATACTCCTGGCAGCGAGGTGCTAAGTCATCACTGAGGCTATGTATATACTGTATGTGTGTGTAGAGTGTGTGTGTGTGTGTAGTGTCTGTGTGGGTGTGGGGTGAGATTCCCGGGGCACAGGGGCATCAGCTCTGCCCAAGGAGCCCCTATGACGCTCAGCACACCACAGATAGGTTGTTTTGTCACACTACTGGATCGCTGAATTCAGTGCCTGGAGCCTCAGCTGATGGCACTTCCTTCAGCTCTTTGCTTCTCTCCCCCAGTCTCTATCACCTTCAGAGTCCCGATAGGCTGGATCACCCTCCTTGCTACCGGAGTAATTAGGAGTGCACTGCCTTATCCGCCAGGGCCTTGCGCTCCCTGTAGGTAGTTTCTGACTGAGGCTTGCTAATTGGGGGTGCCTACCTTCTGCGTTAACTCCCCTGACTGTGGACTGTGATTAAATTCATTAGTGCAAGGGAGATGGGACTGATGCGTTCTGGCCTGAAACAGCCTGCACCGAAAGGTACCCAAGTGGCCGCAGCAGTCAACGCACTCCCCTCAAGCACCCGACTTATTAGTGGGGAGTGATTCATCTGCCTGGGAGAGGATCTGACTCACGGATGATCTGGAATGAGAAAGTGGGCAAAGAATAGGGATAAACTGGAGAAGTAGTGAACCGAAAGGTCCAGATCTCATAAAGAGACCTGTATGGCCCTGTTAGAGAAGGCACAGAATTGAAAGAATTTATGTGTCCATTAGAGACCCTTTCAGGCTATGACCTGACGGCTGGCTTGAGGTGGTGTCCCCGCCGGGCCCAGGTTCATTCAAGGAAGGCTGTGGCCTCAGGGAGAGGCCAGAGGCAGGAGCGGGAGATGGGTTTGTGAGGCTTTTTTGCTTCCATACACCCCCTGGTGGTGAGTGTAAAGAAGACTTGCCTCTCAACCACAAGTATGTGTGGCATTTCTGCTAAGAGATGAGAAAGGGATTCGGAAGGATAAATTGGAATCCTGGTGAGAAGCCATTATCCCAAACCGACAACGGCTGTAACTGGGGTGCATCAGCTATGGAGGCAGATAGTCCTCCGGAGGGGAGGACGAGAAGTCTAATGTTTGGACTGTTTGTCTCAAAATCACCACAAAATAAAAGTGTAGAAAATGCTTGTGGTGTACTAACTCTTTTCTGTACTTAAGTCATCAGATTAACACGCACTAATGATTAAATTCTAAACATTTTTTGGAGTCATCACTGTTGCTTTTTAAGTAGAATGATGCCAACGATGTATGAGAAACAGGGAATAAATCAGGATTTGTGTGTGTGTGTGTGGCATTACTTACATTTACTTTATTAAAGAGATTTTAGGGAATTTAGTGGTAGTTTAAAATGTGATGGCGGAGGCTTAAAAACAACTGAAATCTCTGCCATACTCCTGAGTTGCACTGTTCTTTGTCATAATAAATAATAAGCATTTTAGGCTCATCAGGGCAGGGGCAATAATAATAACAAATCATAAATTACTTCTTACTTGCTTTCTCAAGTTCTGCCTCATTCTCACAATAGTGTCAACATAAGCAGATAGGCAGAATCAGTTAACACATGTGACTGGGCCTCTGGCCATTCCTGAACCAACAAGGCCAGTAGCTTTTACTGGAAATGTCAACAACCCTGAATGATTATGATAATTGCTCTTCCCTGCAAATTCACACCTGGGGGTATTGTACACCTGGGGTACCAGTTCCGGATGAAAAAGTTAGATGACAGGAATGGTTAGCAGGAGAGTTTGGGAACCCCAGATTTTACAGACATGATGGCAAACTTGGTGGGTGGCCACGCCAAGTCCTCAAGGCTACCAGTTCACTCTGGTGGGATTCTCTTTCCTTGACCATGGGCTTCTGAAAGAAGCAGTTAACGTGAGGCCAGCAAGTGAGTTGATAAAGACCTGCTACCTCTTCAGCTTCTGGCTAGTGATAACGGAAAGAGAGGGGCCGAGTCCCCAGGGACTGCCATACTCGACACTGTGAGAGTCTTTAAAAATCTCATAGAGGCTACAGTTCTCCCCTGTAAAAATGCTTCATTGTTGAAGCAGTCTTGGGGATTCAAGAAAACCCCTTGGAACCATTCTTGGGTTCCTTAGGGCAGTGGTTCTCAAAGGGTAAGCTTTGCCTGGAAACTTACTGGAAATGCAGATTCTTGGACACCACCTCTTAACTCCAGAATCTGCAGGTGGAGGCCAGTGTTGTGTTTTAAATTCCCGCCCCCAGGTGTTTTGATACATGCTCCATTTTGACAACCACTGTTTTAGGGGAAAGTGTGATTCCCAGGAATAACATGGCAGGAGAGCGCATCCATGAGGTGGCTTTTTTGGGTACTCCTTGCTGGCAACGGGGAGATGAAGAAGTGGGGGAGTTTGGTCAAGCAGTATTCAGGAAGTGGATATGTTTTGAGGATAATAGAACCTCAGTTCATGTCCTTTAAGGGGAGTTTTTTGGTGCACAAGGGAGGTAAGGTTTAGCTTGCTATTAAGTATGGTCAGCAAGTCCTGAATTATTTAGGACCTGATTTGTTCCAAGTGAAAATTCACCAAGACCTTTGCTTTCTGGTTTATATAGAGGTTTCTCATCAGAGGTCATGGGGAACAGAAATGGGATTTTCCCACTTAGCAGCACTGGGGAAGTCACTCCTGGGGAAAGTGGTTGAAGCTACCAAAACTCAGTTTGAATAATCCACGAATTTCAGGTCCCCTGATTTCCTTTTTTTCAATTTTCGTGGGTAATTTCAAGTAAGAGATAAGTCTCTATATTTGACTTGAACATGAGGATAACCTTGTATACTCCTAGGATGTTAGAGACTTTGTCTCTATTTCCTATTTACAGATGTCTGATTCTCTGTTTTAATGTAGAAACTGTTAGGGGTTGAGGTCCTGCCTCTTTCTCTTTGACCTTCAACTCTATCTCATCTGACTTGGACGACATTTATCCAAAAGAACAGTCTGTTAACCACCTCCATCCCCAAATCAGTTAAGGTTTATTTTTATAAAGGACATCTACTTCCTGGCCTGGGGGTATGAAGTTTTCAAGGGACTTGCCTTAACCAGGATGAATGGCACTAAAATAATAATCTGTGATGGGGAGAGTGACTTAATCTTAAGTCTTTAATTTTAATACCATTTTCTTATTAAGAAAAGTGATAGTAAGATAAAGAATCTATGTGGAAAAAAATGACAGTCAGTGAATGAATTGGTTAGGGTCAGAAGTCTAACTTGGTGTTCCAGATCTAAGCTGGAAAATTACACCATGATGCCAATGTGAAAGCCAGCCAACCCATTTTGTTTCTCTCGTGCCTCCTGCAGTTTGGAACACAAGTCAGGGAAGAACAACTGCCAATTGTTAGGGTTCAGAAAGAACTGAAGACCTTAGGGGAGGTGTCTGTACTTAAGCCAAAGTGCAGAATCCTGTATGCATGGATTGGTGCCATTCTCACTGCCAAAGAAGTCTGGTGACCTTTGAACGTCTGCCATTTTAAAGTAAGGAAGGGATTGCCCAAGCATAGGCAGATGAGATTTTTAGCAGTGTTGTCATGCCGTTAATAGTAGGAGCTGGATGGGTCCTTTTCACTCCTGCCACTGAGATAATTTGGTATGTCTTGTCCATATCTTGCCGAGGAAAGGCTTAATTGCAAATCCGTATGTTGGGCATTTGACACTGTTTTCAGGCCCATGTAATCTAGTCAAATTTACCAATAGAAGATTTTGGGACTGAAGGATTAAGGGGTTTTACTGACTAAAGTTTGTTTCTGTATTGACTGATCACAGATGGCTTTAAAAATGGGGAATGACTAAGTATTGATGTGGTTAGTGAGCATTCTCACGTGGACCCCGGTGGTGGGGCCGCAGATAGATCAAAGTGGAGCTCTTAGCACTTTGGGGCTTTTCCGCAGTTACTTATACATGGGCCAGGAAGAGGGCACTACCACTTCCTCCGTTTTAAAAAGTGGTGATACAGAGATCTGGATTTGAGATGTTGATACAGCACATCATTGACAAAGCCAGAAGAAGTTCCTTAGGCATTTCACCTCCCTATGGAACATGTTAGCGTCCTGCTAGCTCCAGGCATTTGTGACCAGTTGGCAAAGAAATTTTCTTGGATTCTCGGCTGTTTGGTCTGCTAGTAGGCCCTGTGTGAGGACATTTCTTGGGGCTGGACTGGGCAGGGGCTTCTCCTCTAATGGCCTTTGACCCTGAGTTTACCTGATTCCACCTTCAGAAGATGCTTGAGAAAAGTGCAGCAGAGGTGGCTTCTGAACTGCTCTAAAACCTCTAGAAGATAAAACGAGGGGTGGTGAGTGAAGTCTTTTGGCGAGAGGTAGCAAGTCCTGACTTGGACAACAATGACCTTCTGTTTGTTGGGATGGGCCACAGGTTGGGTGTGTTGGAGGAGGCAGGGTTTTTGTATGAGTTCTGTGGGCATCCCTCCCAAAATCTAACCTCCTCCTGTGTTGTTGCTTTCTAAATTGAAGGGTATACTTTGAATCCTGTTAGCCACCCAAAAGGAAATTAGAGATTGGATAAAATGTTTAAAGTACATTTTGATTTTAAATGTCTGTAAGGCCCAAGTAGGAACAGATTCTCTCAGGTAAAGGAAAAAAAAAAGCACCAAAGAACTCTTACGATGTAATGCTTACTTAGAATCTTTATTCTCTATATTCTAGGTTCGGAACCTCACTTACATGGTGACCCGCAGGGAAAAGATTAAACGATCTGTGTGCAAAGTCCAGGAACAGATATTCAATCTTTACACTAAGCTCTTGGAGCAAGAAAGAGTTTCAGGTATGCCTTAAGCCATTGTAGATTAAAAAAAAAAAATAGGGCAGGGGTTTGTAAGCCTTAGAATACATAACTCTGTTAGGGCAAAATCATTTCTCTAATTTTAGAATTTCTCTAATTTCTCTAATTTTTCTGTTCTACAGAGAAATCTGAGAAACACAGGCTTTCATATTTAAAGAAAATCACAGGCATTTGTGACATCATGGTATAGGGGAAAGTGTTATGAATTTGGCCCCAAATATGGGTTGAATCCTGTATCCTCTACTTAACAGGCCACACGCAAACAAGACTCAACTTTTCTGAGTCTCAATTTTCCTCAGATGCAAAGTGGAGATATCTCAGGCCATCTCCTAGGAGTGCTGTGAGGCTGAAATGAAACAGTGGCTTTTATATTGCAAAGCACTTGATAAATGTGAAGATTCATTATCAGGGTACCTAAAAAGATTTATAACTTAACTAGCATTTGGATTTATCTGTAACATATGATAAATATATCTTAAGAGTATGTACTTAAGTACACATGCCCAAGTACATTTAGATAACATTCACAGTGGACTTTGTTGGTGCAGATGGAATTTTGAGTATCTCTAAGATTGACGCTTAGCATTTATTCAATGCCTTCTATTGTACAATGCTAGGCAAAGAGAAGAAGAAAAGCAAAGATACATACTTTCCGGTGCTCTGGGGAATGCATCATGATATGAAATAGTTAAATAAAAATGCAAAGCTGGCCAAGTTGTTTAACCTCTCTGGGACTCAGTGTATCTGCAAAAGAGGTTTGGTCCAGAATCCTGACCTCCCAAGTGCCTGTCAGCACTGACATTCTGTGACCGTAAGCACCAGAAAGTAGGTTATAAACAGGATTTCAGAGGAGGAGATGTTTTGTGTGTGCATCTGTCAGAATGATGGACTCATGGCGCAGGTTGGTCCATCGCTGGATGTAAGTGGGCTTCTCTCTTCTGCCTTGGTCTGCCCTGTAAAGTTAAACTAGCAGCAATATTCTCAGTCTTTGCCTTGTACAGAGATTCCCAGTTGGTTTATTCTGTTATTTTTCTGTTTTTGTGCCTTTTATTCTCTGTAATAGATTATTATGACACATAGAAATAACAATGATGGTGTTATAACCTGTTATGTTGAAATCCAAATTCTGGCTTATCTGTGATTAATCAGTTATGTGTGACTCGAGGTAAACTGGCCAGCTGAACAAAGAGCAAAAGCACTTAGGGAGTTTTAAATGATAGTCAAGTGTTGCATAATTTTAATTGCATTAACTTATTAATAATATCATCTTAGATATTTTCTCCCCAGGATGAAATATTTTCCAGATGTTTCAAGCATATATCATTAGCTAGAGTTTGGAGTTTACCTGTAAACCTCTTCTCTTAAATTAAATTCTTATAAGGAGATATCATATGTAAAAGCACTTTTATTCAGATTCTTTACTGAAGTGAACTTCCTTCTCTTAATTATACCTAGTTGGATACGAATCTGTTGGATCTTATTTTATCCCATGCCTTTGTGTCCTTATGTCAGTCGCTCACATGGAAGGCCTCTGGTGCAGTTCACCCAGCCTCTGGCCAGCAGAAACTGAGCTGCTGTCATCTGGTATCATTAATGCAAGTTGTGCCTGTGGAACTGCCACTGGAGGGCTTTCTGGGACTCTTGTTAAGTTGTTATGTAATGAGTGATTACCTATAAAAATAAGCTATAAAGACCATTCTCATCTGATTTCACTTAAGGGTCATTTTTCATGGATGTTACAGGCAGCTTTTTGTATTTCATGGCAGAGGTTTTTATTTGGGTGAGTGAATGAGATTCATAACCAGGTCAGGAAGTGTTTTGTGTAACAGAACTGTAATATAGATCTGCATTGGGAGTCCTATGCAATTCCAGAAAAGGAAAACAAATCCTCCCTTCACTCTGTGGTAGGATTGGTTGAAAGCTACATTAATCTGCCTATGAGTTGCCACAGGGAATGAAGTCAACCCTTTAGGATGCCCTTTTTTTTTCTTTTTCTTTTCCCAGGTTTAGACTTTCATTTGCATTCTTATTCACGCCCAAATTTAGTCTCTGACTTGTACGATAGATGATTCCAAGTGAAGCAGAGCACATGCCATGACTTCTATGTGTCATTCAGGGTCCACGATTTAAACCCTGTTAAGCGATTCTGGGCAGGGTCATTCAGCTGCATGAGAGTGAGTCCTCAGTGGAGACAGTGTTTAAGGGAGGTCACGAATTGGGGAGGCTCCTCAGAGATATGAATCCCAAGTCGAATAGAAATCACACTTCAGAAGCTGTTAGCCCCTCTTTCTTACCTTTCTGTTTTCCCATGATAGGTCATTAAGAGAAATAAATATTTCTCTTGTTTTAGTATTAAGATTTACCCTAATGTTTGATCATTGAGAAAATGGGCATTTCCAAACCAGCAGACTGTAAAATAGATGCTGTCACCTGTTGTCATGACACTTGTAAGTTCAGAGGTGCTAGTTAGGTTTCATTTGATTTCAGTGTCCATGCCTGCTCAGCCGTAAATTCTCCTATGGTGGGCTCCTGTCTCCTACTTGGGGGGCTGCACCTTATTTTGCTGGTGGTTCATACTGTATAGAAGACAGAAAACATATAAACTGCTTTTTGTAGATGCTCTTGAGGCTTTTGTACAAACACAGTCATCCTGGTAAACTCCGGTGTGTTATGAATTCATCCAGTGTTTTTCAAACTATGGGTTATGACTCATTAGATTGTGAGATGAATTCAGTGGGTCATGACCAGCATTAAAAACAAGTGGAATAGAATAGAGAATATCAGAGTGCATATCAGGTGATGAGGGTTAATACTATTTCATGAAGCGTGAGCTTTCATACTGTTATATTGCGAAATTTCTTACTGATTTGCATCAAAAGAATTTGAAAAACACTAACTTACCCCTCAAGCTGGGTGACCATTCAGTTGAATCGCACAAATGGGTTATTGTATTTAATGGTAAACATCTTTTTTAAAAAATGTTCTGTGTGTCAAGAACTATCTTAAACACTTGTACTTAATCCTCACAATAACCTTGCGAAGGTATGGACACTTTGGAGAAAGAAACTTAAAAGCCCTGGTTCCTGCCCTTCTGGTGCTCCCAGTGTGGGAGGGGAGGCAGATGAGTGGTTCCCTGTAACCAGGTGGAGTGGTCAAGGAGGGAGTGAGTGACGCTAGACTGGTTCTGCATGAGTTACCCTTTGAAAACCAGATGTGTTATTTTGTTTGAAGGAAAATGGATTCCTTGAAAAGATGTTTCATCAAAAAATTATGTGAACTTTAGCTGTTTTAAAAACTGTAGCATATTAAATTGAGTATGCAGAGAACATGCAGATACTCAAGGCGGGTCATATTTTTACTATAAAAACTGAAGTTTTATGAACTGAGTGGTATAGGTTATATATGCTCTTGGGTGGGAAATTTGCATAAATAAGGCCATGGTATGGGTCTAGAATTTTATTCTTTTGGATTTGCTTCTGCTTTAACTTTTCTTTACTTGTGATTTTATATTCATAGGTGTGCCTTCTTCCTCCTGCTCCTCTTCCTCACTGGAAAACATACTTTTGTTTAACAGTCCTTCTGTGGGCCCTGATGCTCCCAAGATCGAGGACTTGAAGTGGCATTCCGCGTTCTTCAGGAAACAAATGGGAACTTCCTTGGTTCATTCACTGAAGAAGTCCCATAAGCGAGATCCATTGCAGAATAGCTCTGGGAGTGAAGGCAAAACTCTGCTAAAGCAGCCAGACCTGTGCGGTAGAAGGGAGGGGATGGTGGTCCCGGAGAGCTTCTTGAGTTTTGAGAAGACCTTTGCAGAAGCACGTATCATATCAGCACAACAGAAAAATGGTGTGGTGAT
Source organism: Choloepus didactylus (assembly GCF_015220235.1). Taxonomy (NCBI): domain Eukaryota; kingdom Metazoa; phylum Chordata; class Mammalia; order Pilosa; family Megalonychidae; genus Choloepus; species Choloepus didactylus. The sequence goes on from NC_051309.1 coordinate 141,220,415, forward strand.
GTCAGACCATGGGAAAAGAAGAGACAATCGTTTTCATTGTGATCTCATTAAGGGAGACTTAAAGGACAAACCTTTTAAACAGAGTCACAAGCCTCTTAGGTCCACAGACGTGTCCCAGAGGCATCTGGACAACTCAAGAGCTGCCACCTCCCCTGGAGTGGGGCTGTCAGCACCTGGCACAAGGAAGGAGATAGTGCCCAAGTGCAACGGCTCCCTAATCAAAGTAAACTATAATCAGACTGCAGTCAAAGTGCCTACAACACCTGCCAGCCCAGTGAAGAACTGGGGAGGATTCCGGATTCCAAAGAAGGGGGAGCGGCAGCAGCAGGGAGAGGCCCATGAGGGGGCCTGCCACCAGCACTCAGACTACCCATATTTGGGCTTAGGCCGGGTTCCAGCCAAGGAAAGGGCAAAAAGCAAATTAAAATCCGACAATGAGAATGATGGGTATGCCCCTGATGTAGAAATGAGTGACTCAGAGAGTGAGGCATCAGAAAAAAAATGTATACATGCCAGCAGCACTATCAGCAGGAGGACAGACATTATCAGGAGAAGCATCTTGGCCTCTTGATGGAACAGAGATGGCAGAGGAAGCGCTGCCAGCTTGTGATGGGGTGTGCTGGAGGAAAGCTCTGCCATGGTGGATAAGCGGAGACCCATCGTTACACCGGAGCTACACAAACACATTTTCTCGCAGTTCAGACCTATTTTTTTTATTCAGAGTCATTTCTAAACCGTTGTGAGAATTCTATGTTATTTGCAACTTGTTAAGGAAACACGAGTAGATTGTAACCATAAGACACTGCTAAGACTAGAACCTGAATTCAACACTAAAACAGGAATGAACGAGATGAGTTTTAAAGAGGGCAAGGCTTAAATAAGCCTCGTGAGTTCTTATTGCCCCTTGCATTTATTCCAAAGCACAAACTTGGTTACCTGAATACATATGGAATCAGACATGGTTCCTAAGAAACCCTAATCTACCATTTAATAGCCCATAAAACTTATTTCTAGGACTGTGGTAGATCTTGAAATCATTTATATTCGGCTTACAAGGCTGTTTTGTTGCAGTATAGTATATAGGTAGCAGCTCTGAAGCTTCAGTAACTAGGGAGTTCATGTGTAAATTTAGCAGATGGGGAAGAGAGAATTTTTTAGAGAAAGGTCATTGCTGGAAGAGCTGAAGGGGCAGGGTAGAGCTGCTGCAGCTGGAGATTTAGGGTAAATGTAGCACAAGGTCCTGCTGCCTGAAGCCCTTGAGTGGGTTGTGGATATAGACTGGTGGAGAGTGAAGCCATTTAGGAGAGCTCTATCTAAAAAGTCCAGTTTTACCAGTCCTCTTGACCTTTCTCTTCCCTGACCAAGGCCCTTAGGCCAGCTGGGGATTTCCCTCACCATTGGCAATACCTGGCCATCTGGCTTCCAACAATAAAATCGCTATTCAAGTTCAAGCGATGAACTTCTAGACTCTGGTGACTTGTATTTTCCAGAGCCAACCACTAGTGCATATGTTGGGGAATCTGAGTTCTCAACATAAACAGATTCCTTAAAAAAAGAAAAAAAAAAAGAAAAGAAAAGGAAAAAAAAAAAGGGAAAAAAGAAAATTTTAAAAAAGTGAAATAGGTTATATTTTAAAAACAATAGAAAGGCAATAAGTTGCGATAAGATCTTACCATTGGTCAAGGTTACACAGGAAAGAGATTGAAGTGTCTCCTTGAACAGGTTTTCTGGAGTCAAGAGTTCTAAGCTCTTAATTCGCAACTTGTACTTTCTAATTGCAAATGGCAATAATTAGTAAGTTATCAGCAATAATAAATTTAGCATTAAATTTGAGTACAATGTTTTGTTTTTGCACTCAGTGTAGTGCGTATGTATTGATAGTGGATAGAGTTAAGGTCATGTTAATTTTTGTTTGGAATTCAATGTAGTTGTGAATCAAACTTAAGAGAAGGAGAGTTTAAATAGCAATGAAATTTAAATGGGCACTTGGAACACGCCCAGCTTCCCCTAAACTGCCCCTTAGTTTGTTAATATCAGTATTCAGATTCCTGATTCATTTATACATCTGTTTCCATGTGGCAGGGACATTCTGATACTTAATGAAAAACACTTTGCAGTTCTGTAGTTAACTTTCAAGTCTTCCAGATGCTTGTCAACAACAAAAAGGCTTATTGAATTCCATCTTGCTATGCAAGTTTTATCAGATGATCAAATAGTAGATCTGATGCATCCCCATTGTATGTATGACATTTTCAAAACCAAGTCTTAACTTTTCAAGTACAGTTTAGTAGCTAATTCAGGGGAGGGGAAAGAATGACCCAGGTTTTTAAAAAGATTGACTATTTTTAAGCTATAGGGCTCATTTTCAAAGACTGCTGTCCTGATAAGCTTGTTGCTACAGATATTAGAAGGTTCTTATGAATCCAAATTGTATATTCACTCGTAGAATAATTTAAAAATCAGATTTTTTGCATATGAGCCAAAACCTTTTTCTGGATACAGGAGAAGGTGGACTCTATGTACAGTTATCCTTTAACTATAGCAACAGCTCTGGGTGAGAATAGAATTTATAGAGGGATGATCTGTCAAGCCATAGAAAGAAAAACAAAATTAATTCTAGCGAACGTATGACCTCTCACCATTTTAAGAGGTACCAGATTTATTTGCACTATTAGGAATGCTAGTTTTGTGCAAAAATAATGCCTTACCTGTTTTTCCCCACATTTAGGTTGAAAAGCTTTCAAATGTTCCAAGTTATGCTGAACCAAAAAAACAAAACAAAAGAAAAGCAAAACAAAAACCCACATGCAAAACACACACAAAATAAAAAGCCCCACAGTTTTTATTCCTGTTTCAAAATGCAATTGGTATAGAGCATGGTTTCTCTGACAGTAAAATGATAGCTTTGTAAGTTAATTTTATGTCATGCTGGGAACTCTGTATGAGGTGGCCACAAGCAGCAACCAATCCTACCTACCCACTTGCATTCTATTAGTATGGAACCATTTACTTTTTTTTTTTTTTTAAAGCTTTATCTTTCCTTGTGCATCCTGACCAAGAAATATCTTTGATTATGATCAATGTATTATGTCAAAGTGTAGACTAGTTAAACTTTTGTAAAGTTGCCTGGAATGTCATTTGTTAGGTTATAAACACAAAATCTAAATGAAGGGTTATATGTGTTGTGTACAAATCTTAATTATTTTGAAATGGACAAACTTGTCATTACATTTGTAACCTTGTACAGAGAATTTTTCACTATGTGCCTAGCTTGGTGTCCATTCAGCTAAAATTGAAAAAAAAAGGTGCATGAAGAGTTAAAAATCAGAAATTAAACAAAGTATATGTAGAGATGACTATTTTATATTACATGGCCCAATCCTGTATTTATTTCTATCCCCTTTTTGAAAGTATTTATAAAACTAGTTGAGGACAGCTGTATTTTTTTGTTCAACTATTTAGTAGAATTTGTGCCTTTTTGTCTGTATGTGAATAAATGCTGTACATTTTGCAATACATTTTTAAGTGTCTTTTGAAATTTGCTTTTGCTAAATATTTAAATATATGACGTAGCAGTCCTGAATTGGTATGTTTACTGTCTCAATTTAGATCAGGAATAAGAACTGTAGGGAACTATATAAAGATTGTGGAAGAGCACAGATTCACTGGGTTGCTTTCTGGCTCCAGTCTCATGGTGAGACTGTGAAAAGTGATATACTTTGGTTTAATCTTTCCCACCTAGAGTTCTTTCCAGAATACAATTTTGGATCTGAAAACTAGTTTTTGAAGCAATACATAGACTTGAGGGTTAGACAGACCTGGGTTTAAATGCTGAACTACAATATACCAGTCAGGTGACCTTGGTCAACTCACTTAACCTTTCTGAGCTTGTTTTCCCATCTCGAAAAAGAGGGGAACATCTTACTGGGATTCTTGTGGTATTTAAAGAAAGTTCATAGAACAAATCATACACGGAATTCAGGGAATGGTAGCCTATTATTACTGTTATTATTAGGAAGAAGGCTGATTTTTACAACATAATTTTAAATGTTGAGGATTCTGAGGTAAAAATGTTCCTGAATGATGGGAAGGTTTCCTTCATAAGGTACTTAAAAACATTTTTTTTGAGAGAGAAGTTTCATTAAATGCTTTCATTTGACCCCAGAACTTGAATACTAGACAAAGCACAGGTATTCCCTGCATTTAACAGACTTGTCCAAAGATCACAGCACATTAGGCATTGGCAGAACTGGGCCTGAGGCCTAGTTAGGATTTCTGGTGTTCTCCCTGCCTGAAACTTACACAACCGCTCCTTGCGGAATTTAACATAAAATGAAATGCATTTTTCTTTGTATTGGGAATAGCAGAGCTGGTGTGGATTTCCCATCCTCATGTAGATTATGATGAACATCATAAGTAGTGATGTTTTCCTGGTCTAATTTATAAGTTTTGTAAAAATTGGGCCTTTTTTTTCCAATTTAATATGAATTGTTCATTCATTTGGCTAAAAGCTTGTTTATTTCTTCTTGTTCCTCCTTAGTGACTATTTACTCCCTTGTTTCTTACTCTCAGTAACACACCAGAGAGAAATAACTGATTCTTCCTACAAGGTCTTAAATTTGAATAACCACAATTGTTCTCTAGGGAAATTAAGTCCCAGAAGCCAAAGGAAGGGCCCATCATTGGCAATTCTGCTATCTATGATGGGAAATGCGGCATCAGGGACTCATGGTCCAGGTTTTCACCCAAGTCACTTAGAAAACTGGGTCGACTTTGAAACATCCATCTGCAACAAACTTTGCAACTAACTTCGAAGTTGAAATCTTCAATATGATTTCCCTTTAATAATCAGAACTGCATTAGATGATGTGTTCCAGTCTAGGGAAGAGTAGAAGAGCTTCGATTGTCTGGTCATTGAAAAAGAGGATAAAAGCATATCCAATTTTATCTCATCTACTTCCTTGACTTCAATGATTCTCTATGCTGCTGAGTTTGATATCTTCTCTGCAATCCAGCTTCTCCTGAACTCGAACAGACTGCTTTTTGGGCATTTCCTCTTTGATGTATACCAGTACTTGGGATTTGTGAACTCAGCCTTTTATTATATCCTGTCTTAGAGAATGTCATCCAAGCTTGAAACCCGAGTGTCCTTTGTGAGTCTTTTCTTCTTGAATCCCCACAGCCAAATGGTGGTCATGGTCTTTGTATTATACTTAATTAACATGTCCCCCACATTTTTCGCTCCTCTAATCCGACTGCCACTTGTCTTGCCATATAGCTCAGCCCTCGTCATTTCCTGCCTGTACTACTGCAGCAATCTGGTTTCCCTGACTCAAATCAGGGATTAGCTGCAACCTTGTCAATGCTATCTCCACAGTGATAACTTCTGAAATAAAAACTGACTTTGTCATTCTACATAGCCTTCAGGGTAAACTCCAGACTTCTTAGAATGGGGCTCAAGGCCTCCCAGCCCTCAACTCCAAAACTACAGACTGAATTACACAGTTTCCTCAGTGTGCTATGCTCTCCTCTCTATGACTTTCTACCTTGCTCCCTTTATCTAGAATACCCTCCTTTTCTTTGTGTAGAGAACACCTTTTGCCTTTCAAGCACAGCTCAACTGTCATCACCTCTGGGAACTTTCATCACTCCTGGGTAGGCACCTCTCCCCTCTGTGCTCCATTGTGCCCAGATAACTAGTGTCACAGCATTCTTCGCAGCATACTGCTGCATTTTTATTTTCCCTGAGAGCAAGGACCATGTCTCACTTGTCTTCATCCCCTCTGCCTGTAACAATGCCTGGAATGGTGAGAATCACAGGAAGCTGACACTGTAAGAACAGTGAGGTGGCTTGATGCTAAGGTTCCATTTTCCAAGAGTAAAGCAAGAATTAACCATCTGTTGAGACTTCTGTTGATATAATTGAATCCAAAATATATTTGCAAACTCAGTGAACATTGGGTGCCAATAAAAGAATGAATAGGCCAATGGTTTTGTTTGGCAGAACAACAGCTAACAATTACAAGGGGCTTATCAATTGGCAGGCACTGATCTTTGTTAATTTGTCTACTCATCACAACATGTGAGGTAGGTACTATTATTACTCCCAATTTGCAGATGAGGAAACTAAGGCACAGAGAAATTAAGTAATTTGCTCAAGGTCAGTGGGTGGCAGAGCTGGGAGTCAATCAGCCAGTCTGGGCACCCTTGTCTCTACTGCCTTTTGTAATACAGAAATAGTTGACATAAAGCAACTCATCTGTTTTTGAGTATCTGAGGACTATACATATGCATTTTAGTTCAGTGAATTCCTATAAAATATAGCTAATAATTTTGGCTTAAACATATTAATGTACTGGTTAAAAGACTGAACATAACCTAATGGATATTGAGCAGCACAGTCTGCTTGTGGTTGGTTAGTCCCTGCCTTACGCTAGGGAAAACGGTTAAACACATAAACATTGATGCAACACACACACATAGATACACAAATATACAGATGAAATGTATGCATATATGATCAAAGATAAAATAACACTGCTACCAGAAGTGAGCAATGAGAATAAATTAGTTCCCACTATATCCTGACATACTGCTTGGAAAGTTAAAGAGAAATACTTAAAATCACATAGTTTCTTGTGATTTCTTGAGACCTTAAATGGAAGCTACGAGAAACCTCCAAATCAGCATTTCTTGTGATGTAAATACAAAACATTTATAATAAATCCAGTTATTTTTACAAAAAAGTCAAACAATGCCAAGTTAAATTGCAAAGATAAAACAAAAAAGTAACGTGCACTCTCATTCCTAATTGTTATCAGCATAAAATTATTACTCAGCTTATAAATGGCTGAGTTTTAAATAATACATTTATAATTATGGGTTAATGTGGCTATTTTACCCACTAATATGGGTTCTAATAATCAGGATGATTATTATGAAACTTTTTTTTTCATGAAGCATGTCTTTTTCTCCATTCTTCCCCACCACGTAGCAGCCTCAAAAGAAGCTTCCCTTCTTTTTTCTTGCCCATTTCGGCTCTGCTCCATCTTTACTGTTCGAATTGTTTGAGCTTTTCTTTTTTTTTTATACCAGATGTTTGTGATGATATCTTTGCCTCAACTAGTCACAAGTACTCAATGAAAGTGAGTAAATACCATTTCAAGTTGGCTTTTAAAGCACCATGCTTATTTTGATGCAGGAAATCATCCAATATTACATAAATCATTTTATGATTGCTAAATACAATTTGATGCATCTTTCTTTATGATCTTTTTTGGTATATTAAAATTGATGAAATTGTCATCACCCCATTAAACAAATCTGGAAAACTTCAGGGGAGATATCCATTAGTTATTATAATGTTCTTTGCTTATATGTATCTATAAATATTATCTACTGAAGTTACTTGGTCTAATTTTAGATTATGGTCAATTTCTATTCTAGGTTTGGAAAAATTACTAAATGCTGTTAGATATGAAGATACTCTTTCTAGGAAGTTTTCTATGTAATGCAAATAGTTTGACAATCGAAAGGGCTTTTGGGGTTAGGTTAAGAGTCAGAAAAGGCTAAAAAGTTTCACAGCTCTGACTTTTTGTTATAAAGTTGATGAATGAAAAAGGGGAAGTTGATTTGTTCAAATGCTATTTTATGTCTGTACTTTCCATTAAGAACACTGATGCTTGAACTGAAAAGGGCAGAATGGACATAGGTAAGAGTCACAAGTTTAGGATACGTGAAGCACCTGTAGAAGAACATCTAGCTGTTCACAATGTGTTCAGGCCTCCTGACCCAGACGACACTCAGAAAACCTTTAAAGGGAACTGCCGAATCACTGTCAGAAAATGGGAGAGGTGTCAAAAGTATGGATTCTGCAAACTAAAAAAGTAATGGTGCACTGAAGAAATTTTTGTGATTTGAAACCCAGCTGTGCCACTTTCCATCTATATGACCCTGGGCAAGTCATTTAACTTCTGTGATACTTTACATACTTTGAAAGGGAATGGTGATAGCTACCTAGCAGTGCTGTTGGATTATATCAGGTAAATGCAAAATGCCAGCACAACACCTGGCACATGATAGGTACTCAGTAAAAAGACATTATTAATACAGACCAGCATGCTGATTGCAATCCTGGGAAAGATTCTCCAGTGGATTTTTACAGCTGTTATTTATAGAAATATGATTATAACTTCTATTATTCTCTTTTATCCCCTGGAGTATAGTTTAATATGACAGGAGATACTAGTCTCATATTTTAAATCTTTACAGATATAAGTGCTAACAGATTTTCTTATAGATCATATTTTGCTCTGATGGCTTTTTAAATTCTTTAAAGAAAGGATTATGCTGCCATTGAATGAAAATATTGGATGAAAATTTCCATGATGCAATATCAAAGGAATTTTATGTTTTAATAAATGCAAAAAGAACACACAGTGATTATTAGGATGCTACATGGATTTACTAAGAAGAAATTCCCCTAACTTAATTTTTTTCTTGTACAGGATTACTAGATTAGTGTATCTGGAAAATATGACAGGTACAGCATAACTGAACTTCTGCTAGGCAGAAGGCATGGTCTTTCTTGATGTTTTTACAATAGTGTACAAGTAGCAATATGGACCAGATGAAAAACAGGTTGAATGTCCATGCCTGAAGGGTGCTGATTAGTTGCTGAGTAAGAGAGCTGGCGGCTGGTATGCTTTAAGAGTGTCTGGTCTGGTCCTCATCTTTTCAATGGTTTGCATGAAGATATGGATAGCATGTTTATCAAATCTGCAGATGGCATTCATTGTAAATCAACACTGTCCTGGGTGCAAGAAATATAGCAGCAAAACGAAATAAAACAAAACAGACATGGTCCTACCCTTATAGTTAACAAAGTGGATGAGAGGATAAGGATTTAATGACCTTAGCAGGCTATAATAATGTAAAAAATTTAATAGAGATAAATGGCCAGTCCTGTTTCTGGGGTAAAATAGCAATCATACAGGTACAGGCTGGCTGGCTTGTTAAGATTTGGCTTAAAAATAAAACTTTATTGTTGATAATATGCTCAATATCTGTCTAACAGTGTGACTCAACTTTCAAAACAGCTAACATGATTTTAAACTGCATTAATGGAAATGTAGAAGTACTCTGCAACAGTAATTTTCATTTTTCTCATCCTGAACACTTATGAGAAATATTATATATATGTACATTTCCATGAATATTACCTGTAGTAACTCTCAAAGCATGCTCTTTTAAGAAAATATGTCAGACACTTCTTGGAATGGAGAAAGGGAAAGGGTTTGTAGTTTGAAGCCAACTCCAACCCCTGACAGTCTATATGTGTCCCCCACACTCAGGCAGGTACCACTTACCCTCCTCCCACCCTTCTCAATCATGATCTAGAACAAGAGTCTATACCTTGAAAATAATGTTTGATTCTGGGCATAAGATTAATGCATCCCAAATATTCCTGTGGTAAAGGAGGTGCTCAATAAATATTTATTGAATGGATGAATGAAGAAGAACATATGCAAATTGAGGTACTTCAGGGTCCAGTGACTAGGCCAGTGCAAGGACTCAAAACCGTGATGTTTACTAAATGCAGAGAGAACATGATAATTACTTTCAAAAGACTAAAGAGCTGCCACGTGCAAGATGGTTTAGACTTACTCTGTTGCACAAGGTAGAACTAAGAGAGGGAGACAAATTTCAGTTCAATGAAAGGAAGACCTTTCTAATGGGCAAAGATGATGAAAGGGGATTGGGCCATCTCAAGGGGGAGTGAGCTGCCCCTCAATGAATTTCAACAGCTGTATACAATAGCCATGGTAATTTGTTACTAAAAATAAAATACTGAACTTCAATAACATGTATTTAAAAAGAAATAAACTAGGGTAGATTCAAAGTTCTATCTCTAATGCCATTCTCATTTGTTTACATTCCAATACACCTTTTGAGGGCAAGTGACAAGAGTGGGGTTAGAGCCACTGGGAGTGGCTATGGGAGCCTGTGGCACATGTGAACATTTTGTGAAGATTTGTAAACAAGGTGGTGGACACTTGGCTAGAGGACTACTTACTTAGTAAAGATTTTTTTCTTGGTAGGTGGGAGGGTGCCAGGGTTGTAAAGGGTTACCTTGAAGATGCTTTCAATTCTATGATTTTTGTTATCTTAATTAGAAAAACATTTATTTATTTGGTTCCTTCTTATATAAATACTAAGATAATATTGTCACAAAAGTCACACTTTTTTTTAAGGTCTGGTAAGAGACAGATTTTATATGGAACCTCAGGGTATTGCTTTCTCTCTGTGTGTGTGTATTTATGTGAGTGTGTGTGTGTATTTTTGTGAGTATATATATTTAAATAAAACAAAAAATTTATGATTTTTTGATAAAAAGTTTTGCAAAAATGCTTATTACACATTTGTTATTTTGGAAGAATTGATAAAAGCACATTGTGGTTAAAAAACAGAATTTATAGTAAAATGCTTACAGAGTTTTTCATTCTTCCTTGATTTGTCTAAAAGTTGGTTTGGCAGACTGTACACTATGAAATATTCAATATTTGCTGAAAAACGAATGACTGAATTGTTGCTAATGTTCTCCCATATTTGGGGTAGTTATAGTTCTCACCCCGGAGGAGAAATTAGAAGATTGCTGGCTGTCCCAATTTGCATATTTGTATACAAAGAGAAAAGGAGGTAATCATATCTCCTTTCTTCTTCAGGGAGATGCAATAAAGAAACATGAATAAATAAAATGAACTAGCTGTGTGGACAACAATTTCAGATTTATATAATTTCCTTTCTCTCTTACCTCTTCATTTTCCCTTCCTCCTAAAAAAACAGTTCACAGAATAAATGATATACTGTCTGTGTAAATGAAGTCAAGGCTGACCAATAGGAGAAATGTTAAAAACTCCATACATTATTACATTAGAAATTATTTACTCACTCAGTTTCCTGAAAGAAAAATAACCATACATTGCTCAGTTCTGTTGCTAAACACAGCTTAAGTCTGCTCAAATTCAACAGAGGTCAGAGAGACATATTCTCTGTATATTAGTAGCACAGCCTCTCCATGGAGACTACCTGAGTATGCAAAAATGGGACCCAACTGGAGGATGAGGTTATTCATATTAGAATTTGAAGAGCTGTTGCCTGTGGCTGGAGTTTGGAGCAAGTGCCATGTTCAGAGATTTTACCTTGAAATGAGTCTGGGAGGTCAGACTTTCTTTGTGAAAATAATAATAATAATACTAGTTATATTCCATTTATCTAGGATGTTAGTTTCTGCAATGCTTTCTCCTATGTCTTATTTATTTATTTATTTTTTGGTCAGGCATAATTCTATTATCTTCTCTAATGAAAAGCTTTTAAAAATAAATTCTATACCTATAAACAGAAATATGAACATAACTCTTGCTACATGGAAATCAGCCTATGAATGATATGAGAAGGAATTTACTTGAGAGACTCAAATGAAAAATTCTTTAAGAAATGGAAGTGCCTTCCATCTAATTGCCACTTAACTGCCATATTTGTACTCTTTGGTCTTATCATTGCTTTTGACACTATGAACCATTTGCTCCCATCTAGTGAATAAGATCAGATTTCCTCCCTCCTTTAGTTTTTACCATTTGGATTCTTTTGGTTACAACTCTCTCTCATTGGTCCTATTTAGTCTGCCAATGACTCCTCTTTCTGAGCTCGTTCAACAAACAAAAGACATTTCCTAAGGTTCTTCCCGGCTTTAAAAACTGTTTCATTTTAGGAACAGTTAATGAATACCCACATGTGCCAGGAACTATGTTGACTGTTAAGGATACAATGATGAATGAGAGTAGACATGACTTCTGCTTTTGGGGACCTTGCAGTCTACTGGGGAGGAGATGACATTAATGAAAAAATTACAAAGAATTAATTACAAATTTGGGTTAAGTGGTATGAAGGAAAATGAAGCACACTATTAAGAGCAATATAACAAGGGGACCTAACCTACTCTGGGAGCCTCCTCTGAGGAAGCGATGTTTGAGTAGAGAGCTACAGAATGTATATATGGAACAGGATATGCACAGACCCTGAGGTGGGAGGGAAGGTGATGTACTGATGGAACTAAAAGAATGTCATCAGAGCCAGAGTCCAAGAAATGGAAGGGAAGAGTAGTGTAGGAAGAAGCTGAAGAGGCAGCTAAAGACATCACGTCAAGGCTCGAAGGCAAGATCCTATGGCTTCACTTCTCAGGTCCATGCCAAAGACATCTATGACTATTGCAATTTGTTGGCATTAGTCCTAAACTTCCAACTGTTGGTTGAATATCTACACAAGGAGGTTTTCATGTCACCTCAAACTCAAACTCATTAGCTTTTATCTGGGCTACTGTAACAGTATCCTAACTGGTCTCCCAGATGCAAACCTATCCACTCTAGTCACTAGAAATCAGGGTGCACCAAGTTCACACCAGGAGCTGAGAGTGATATATGGATGCATGAAGATCAATGATTGTGATCTTCAATGCCCACGCATTCTCAGAACCTAAGATTCCATTTGATTAGTACTGCTTTGAGTACTGGGGAAAAAACAATCCTTTCAAATTCTTAGACATCAAGTTTTATAAAAACTGGGAACCATATTAAGTTAAAAATGAATCACTACAATTATACATTAAAATACATGAAAGCATAATTTTAGAAAGCACATAATTTATTACATTTATGAGTTCATAATGGAAAATGGATACTTAGGAACTTCAAAAATGAGTTAGGAGTAACAGACATAAAATTCTTAAATCTTGGAACCTGAAATTAAAAAATTCTAGAGTTTTCTCAAAACCTCTTTCTCACAATTAGCATAGATTGGAAATTATTACATTCTTCCAAGGAAAAAAAGGGAGAATTAAAAAATAGACACGTTGATGAAGGCAATGAGTTCTTCTCAGCTGGCTTTATTCTCCACTGAAGCTCAATATAGGATTATTTTTTATTTACTTACAGGAAGCTGCCACTGTTCTGTTTCCCAATAACCCTCAAAACAGAATGGAAAATGCTTATGCAAAATGACAAAGCCTTAACCATTCTCTGCAGGCTTTACCATTTCAATAAACTTCTAGTCCAACAGCTTTCCCAACTCTAAAGTTCTGTGAATGAACTGTGTATATTTTTAAATATTTTCCAAATTCATCATGGAGGCTGCTTTTCTTCTCTGTACTGAAATCACATTGAGCTGCAATTAAAATAAACAATCATTAAGAAGTTACTTTTTCTATGGAAATCCTATACTAATACAAAGTATAATGCATCACAACCTACAATAATTGAAAATAATCTTCTTATTGGAAAAGGTCACTTTTTACATTCATTTCTGTTTTTCAATTGAGAATTTAAAATGTCCATATTATGTTAGAGAAATGCATGTCAAAGGGCAGTATGACATTCCATACCTCAGAATGATATACTTAGAATTCCAAAACATACCTCACAGGTGGATGAAAACTTTTAGATAAAAGTTCATTAAAAAAGTATCTAAAACATAAACTAAATGTGGGCCAGCACAATGCGGAACTGGCAATAAAAAGATAATGATAAATCATAGTAAAAAAAAGTCTAATAGAAAAATAATCTTTAAATATTAATTATAATTGGTAATATATACACATGGTAAAAAAAATCAAATACTGTAGTACAAAAGAGAATAGAGGATAAAGGAAGTCTTCTTCCCATCACTGTCTCTCCTTCCATAGCCTCTCTCCAGATACAACCACTGTTTCCAATTTCTAAGTACAATTCTGGAAATATTCTAAATGAGAAAATAGGTATATATTCTCTCAACCCTTTTTATTTAAAAAATGCTAAAGTACTATACACATTTTTCACCTTGTTTTTTCCTTCTAAACAATCTACCTTAGATATAGTTCTCAATTAGATCCACTTGATTCTTCTTAATGACCTCACACTATTCCACTGTATGGATACACCATAATTTAACAGGTCCCCTGCTGATGGGCATTTAACGGTTTCCAATCTTTTAAAATTCTGGACAATGAAATATTTTTATATGCTTCCTTGCACAGACTTGCCCAGCTGCAAGCACACCACCCGTGGAATAAATTCTTATAACTGTGGGGTTAAAGGTTATGCATATTTACAATTTTCGAGATATGATACACTGCCAAATTAAGCTCTGAAAATGTACTAATGTACACTTACATCAGCGATGTGTGAAAGTGCTAGCACATGCATTATCAAACATCATGATCTGATAGGTGAAAAATTATATGTTTACAGTTTAAATTTGTATTTGTCTTAGTGTGGGTGAGAATGAGTACCTCTTTAAATGTTTAAAAGCCATTTGACTTTCCTTCTCTGTGAATGTCCTTTACCCATTTGTCTACTGGATTGCAGAACTTTCTTTTTGTTGACTTAGACACTCTTTGTAAGTATTCAGGATATTAGCTTTTTATCATATGTGTTGTAAATATTTTTTTCTCAGTTTGTCATTTGGCTTTGTGACTCTTTTTCTGTGCAGAAGTAGGAAATTTTATGTGGTCACATTTATTAATCTTTTTTTCTCCCATAGTTTCTAGGGTTTGTGTTCTTGCTTAGAAAGGCTCTACCACACATTGCTTTTTAAAAATGCCATACTGTCTAAAAGAACTCAGTATGGCATTCAATAGTTCAGAGTGATACGCTTAGAACCCATACCCATACTCCATAGACGGATGAAGAATGTATAGGAAAAGTCAATCAGAACAGCACATTCAGAGCACAACTGAGACATTATGATGTAGGGCTTGTTTTAAACCAATAACATGATGCTGGGCTGCATCATGGTAAGTATGACATAATAGAAACAATAATAATATTTTAATTCCTTTCATTTCATTAACTATCAGCCTTTAGTAGGAAATTATTTCTGATATCAGCATCCAGTTTTAGAGGAAAATGGGAAAATTAGAAAGGGTTCACAGAAGGCATAAAAATTGTATATATGTCTTACAAAGAAAGTTTATAAGACCTGTCTTGACTCATTTAAAGTAGAAAACTTCTTCAGAGAAGAAGTTTATTTTTGTGCTTATCTTCAAGTAAAAACAGAATTGAAAGAGAACAGCTTAAGGAAAAATTTGTTAAAAAAAATCTGTGGTTACTGATAAAACATTAATAAAAAAGGAGAATGGTGGAATATTGCCATTGGAGACTTTAAATAACAGTAGCTTAAACAACAGGAGAAACACCTGAGTTGGACTGTTTAGGTTTAATTCTGTCAGGAGGGAGGCTAAACTAGATGCCAAATAAATGATTTAATTAAGGTCCTCTAACTGTACCCTTTTATTATGTAGAATGAAAGGTAGGTTGATTTTAAGTAAGTATTTTCTTTAGCATCTTCCTTAGAAAAAGATAAACCTGAAACTTTAAGGACTGTTAAACAGAAATTTAATTTGTTAAATATCTACCTAACTACTTAGCATTTTATGATTATGCTAAATGCTTTACATGTATTAATTCTTTTGATTCTCCAAAAACTGTATGAAAGTGATATCAATATTCTGTATTAAACAGGAGGAACTAAGGCTTTAGAGAAGTAGATTTGCCCAAAGTCACACGGCTACTTAATGGCACCAGGTTGATTTGCATGGCACCAAAAACACATACTCTCAAGACATTGTCCAGCACATCTTGATCCTGTTACCTTACAATGTAAACGAAATGAATGAATTCATGAATGATTAATTAAATGCACTTCATAGGAAATTAAAATTATTTGACAAGGTTATAATTACTCACAAAAGGGAGGGGAATAGAAGGGCAAATTTTTATTGGTTTTTCTTTAAGTGCCATGCCATGTTCATACCAGAAGTGAAACGTAAAAAAATCTATAAACATCAGTAATATAAACTGAATTCAGTGAGTATTTAGAGTTACTTAGTTGTGTTTAAGATGCTATAGTAGCTAAAAAACCCTAATTTTGATTGAAATAGTACATTTATAAGCAAATGTGATTAATAATAGTAATTTGGTTTGTTTTTGTTTATCTACCTATGTATTCTGTCTGTTTCCAGCCTATATTTATAACAACTGAACTGGTCTCACTTTCTTCTTAATATGAGGGATTATTGCTTCCACTTTAGAACAAATAGTCTATTTCATTTATATCATGTGTTTGTGCATTATGAGAAATTATCCCTTAGTATTTCACCCATGTTCTGCATTTTCTACTTTACTCCCTATTGGACAACTGTAATATTGTATTTTAGATTTATATGTTCATATACAAATGTGCATTACACTGAAGTTAACTGGTAAGCCAAGAATTTTTTTTTTGTCATTTAAAAACTACCAAAACAAAACAAAACAAAACAGGAAGGTAGTGCATTTTGAAATATTACATTCAAAGTAATGTTATCTACTTTCAAATTTGGAGTGAATATTTGCCTAGTTTTAGACAGAACATAATTCTAGAGCAGTGCTGTCCAATAGAACTTTTTGTGATGATATAAATGTTCTATGTCTATGCTGTCCTGTATGGTAGCCACAGCTACATAAGGTTATCGAACACTCAAAATGTGGCTAGTGACCAAGGACCTGAATTTTAAATTTTATTTAATTTTCATTAATTTAGATCTAAACAGCCATCTGTGGTTAGTGGCCATTCTAGATTTAGGTGGCAATTTGGAGGATGAATATTGTTTATTCTTAAAGTTTACTTTTTCAACCTCAAATGTTAAAGGGACTAATTTTAAATAGTTTAACCAAGGAAAAAGAAAACTACTAGTTCTTTGGGAACAACTGAGGAACTTTTCTAATCTTTGATCTACTCAGACCACTTCTCACCCAGGGATAATGAGGACGCTCCCTACCTGGTGTGATGCTGAAGCAGCTCTCTGTTCTGCCTGACTTAGACGCCTTTGAAGTCTGTTGGCTTTTTCTTGATGTTCTAGAATTAATTTTTCATTCTATTAAGGGGAAACAACAAAATAAACAAGTTAGAAATCCATATGTGACATATTTTGTGGAATAATCAATGAAAAATCTGGACATCATTTTACCACTTATAAAATGCAAAGATATCTCCAAATTTACATTTCAAGTTATGAGCTTCAGGGTACAATGTGGGTTTTACATTCCGACTACATTGCTTTTTTCCTACAGAGCTAGCAAAGAAAGTGAATTAACAAATTCAAAAGCAAAGTGAATCAGAAGTTAAGAAAAAGACTTCCACCTTTTGATCTGATCTGTTAACCTTGAGATGCTAGCTCAGTGCTTTAGAACCACTGGAGAACTTCTGAAAACATAGGACACTGGGCCTCACCACCAGAACTTTGGCTTCAGTAGGGGTGGGATGGGTCTTGAGAATCTGCCCTTCTATCAAGTTGCTAGGTGATGCTGCTGATGCTGGGATGGGGACCACACTTTGAGAACCACTGTGCTAAAGCAAGCATCTGGGGACATTGTGAAATCATCATTATCAAAGTCAAAGGAACAGAAAATATTCCTTCTAGAAATCTTGACTTTTAAAGAGTTAGCCTTGTCTCAAATGATTTATATGTTAAAAATACAAAAAGGGAATAACTCTATTTCTGTATGTGCCCTAATACATTTGTATAGTCCAGAGGCTATTAGGGCCAACAGAGTTATCTGGCATCATGAATGAAAATTTGTCACAACATGCTATCATGCAGACAAGTTCAAAGAATCTTCAATAAAAAATGTACTAGCCATCTCCATACTTACTAGCCTGGTTATAGTGCATTTGATGATAGTACATATTAAAGCCAAAAGCAGTATATAACATTAGTGACATAGCTCTAAGAACAAGTATTTATTTGAACTTTTTCTTGCTGTGTTGGATTTCTTTTAGGTCTTGCCCTTTGGTTCCACTTTAAATGGCACTACTGCTTGTATATATCAAGTCCACATTATATGCACGGACTTTCCTGATAAAAATGTTTTCTTACAACTAGAATTGTTAAACGGTTTTGCTGACATTTATCTGAGCTGAGAGAAAAATATAAGTCCAATCACAGGACTAGCAAGAAAAACATACTTTCTTATGAAGAACTAGATAGTTTCCATGTCCTAATATACAAGTGATAACAACGAATGTCATGCCTAGCAATATAAAACATTAAAATAACAGCATCCTTGTAAAATGAGTTTATTACATTTCTTATTATACCCAGAAGCAAAAATTAAAATTTATAAGGGAACTATGTTGGCTCTTCCAATTTACCAAAATGTTTAAATATGTGGTCTTAAATTTTAAGAGGATCACCATAACATTAGAGAAAACCTGGGCAAAAAAACTCCATTATTTATAATAATTTTCATAGTTATCATAAGAATACATAACATGTACAATTTTCCATATTGCTACCACAATGGTTAAGGAACTGCCCATATTGGGTATATCATAATATAATATATGCAACTATTCCTTCTCAATTGATCATTTTGGTTGCTTTTGACCTCCCAATTTTATTAACATTACAGTGTTGAATATCTTTCTTTAAAATTTTTCATATTTTAAATCATTTCCTTAAAAAAGATTCCTGGAAGTGGGAGATACTTAAAAGAGTATTTAAATGACTCTTGTTTAGCTGTTTTCTAACTTATCACTTTATAATGCTACAATGCTTAAGCGTAATGATTTTACTGTGGCTCCTGTAGTAGTTCATGAAGAGAGAATTTCAACAAACACATTGAAAGTTAGAACATCAATGAAGAACTAGAGTTCTAGAAAGCCCTAATAATAATCTATAAATTGTTTACTTTTGTGAAGCCTCAAAGGAAAAAAAATGATGAACTCTTGCTGTATTTAGTTCTAAGGCATCAATTTATAGGGGTATTTTAATATATTCCGATAGGCAAATGCATTTTCTACATGCTTTTGTTATGGATTAAAACAAAATAATAGGGATGGGCTTAAAAAGAATATTCTTAGACGTAAATAGGAATAAAGAGGATCCCATCACATTTTGTGAAGTACTGTACAAGTTGCACTGGAAAGTTAAAATAAGAGCTCTACCTTTTATCATTTATGTATGATGAGTCACTGATTTTCAAAGCTTTTATTCACATTATATTAAGTGTGGACTTTTAGGATTATGGATGATTTCTACAAGAAATACATCTGTACCAACATTTCCAAGTAGAGAATTAATTTGGACTTGGCTCAGGTAAAATTCCATAATATGTTTATCAAACTGCAGCAGAAAGTACTTCCTGGGAGAGTGACTATCTTACCTCAACTACCTTTTCATTTGCCATTTCCAGCTGAGAAAGCAGCTCTTGCGTATAAAGTTTCTGTCGGCTCAGCTCACTCCTATTAATCAAGAGAGAGCAAAAATTTTTTAAAATGCCATTAATTGTTCAAAAGCTAACAAAATAGAATCTTTATTAGCAAGACATGTTCAAGTTTTGAACAAAAGTATTTTGATATGCAAAATAAAGTTGCTCATTTATAGACCATATTTCAAAGGATTCATTCATTTTAAAAATAAAATGCATACGTATTTTAAATGTGCAAGTATCTTCAAAATTATCTGGAGATATTATTTGGCATTAAAATTAAAGTCAATTCATTTTCAACACACCATTTGTTATTACAAAATCTCATAGGCTACTGTGCTTCTTATCACAGAATGCATTTTCAAGATTCATATTCAATGCTTCTTAAAGGAACACAACTCTTGGAAATTCGAGGTAATGTTAATCATTCCAACATTATCTTACTGTAGTCTACTTATGGTTGAATATGTTCTACATTTTATGTATTCATATTCTTTATGTTTCATTAGCTGGAATTATCTTATACAAAGAAGCTGTCTTCTTTTATGTTGTTTAATACATAAGCATTAAATTGCTTTTGACCAAAGATCAATCTCAAGAGTTGCAGGTTAAGAGTAGATACACTGTAGTCTTAAAAATAACGGAAAAAAAATAAAACAAGAACAAAAATCAATTTCTATGAAAATAGTTAATTTAGGATTGACCTTACTTTTGTTTCTTAAAGCAATCATCAAATTAACACTTCCAAAATTTGATTTTTTTCAAATGAGTCATGCATCTAGTCTAAAAACTTAAATTCCTCAGATGTCTTATATTTGAGTAATACCTGTTAAAATTGGCAAGCAATTTCTGGATAGGTTATATATATATATATATATGACAGAACAATTAATCACACAACTATTTACTGAACACTCTTTATGGGCCAGGTGCAAGGTATGTAGGGGTAAATATATAGTCCTTGCCATCAAGAAACTTACAGACTAATTAGGAGACAGCTTATTCTAACTTGGTGGCTTCATCAATTCAGGTTCACTGACAATGAGGAGTTTGAATATCTATCATTGATTCTATGACAGACAAACCTAAATGTTTTATCTTAGCTTTATTTTGGTGGTTATGATAATGCAGAATAAATTACTGTGTTTTCATTAAGGTATCTTGTGCATCTTAAAATTACTGCCTCCATCCAAAACAACACAAAGAAAACTGAAATGGCTGAAGTGGCAAGTTTTCTACGTCAAATGCAATTGAAGGTAAAAGTTATACATATTAGTGCTGATGAGAAATAACCTGTGAGTTCTACTGAGATAAAATAAAGATGAACCAATGATCATATTTATAAAGTTAACCATCATGCTGTTGTTGAAAATAGCAAGTTTGAGAGAAAAACTCTCAAAGGAACTTCAGTTTCCTTAAGCGTTTAATGAGGGTCAATAGGACATAGGCTATCCACATGCAAAAGAATGAATTTAGACCCCCACCCCTCAAACCATACATAAAAAGCAACTCAAATCAAGGATCTAAATATAAGAGCTAAAACTACAAAAGTCTTAGAAGATAACAGAGGAGCAAATCTTCATGACCTAGGATTCGGCAATGGATTCTTAGATATGATATCAAAAGCATGAGTAACAAAAGAAACAATAGAGAACCTTGATTTCATTAAAATTAAAAACTTTTGTGCATAGAAGGAAATGACCAAGAAAGCAAAAAGACAACTGACAGAATGGGAGAAAATATTTCAAACCATTTATAACATAAAGGCTGAAGATACAGATTATTTAAGAACTCCTACAACTCAATAACAAAAGGACAAACAACCCAATTAAAAAAAAAAAAAATGAGCAAAGGATTTGAGTAGACTTTTCTCCAAAGAAGCTATACAAATGGTCAATAACACATGAAAAGATGCTCAACATCATTAGTCATTAGGGAAATGCAAATCAAAACCACAATGAGACGCCACTTCATACCCACAAACTATTGTCAAAGAAAAAAAACCCAGAAAATAATAAGTATTGGAAAGGATGCAGAAAAACGAGAACTCTGGTGCACTGTTGGTGGGAATGCAAAATGTTGCAGTCACGGTGCAAAGCAATATGGTATGGTGGTTGCTCAAAAAGTTATATATAGAATTACTGTATGAACTGGCAATCCCACATTTAGGTATATACCCAAAAAGAGCGAAAAAAGAGGTTCTCAAACAGATATTTGTACACCAGTGTTTATAGCAGAATTATTCATAATAGCCAAAAGGTGGAAACAACCCAAGTACCCATCAAAAAATGAATGGATAAACAAAATGTGGTACATTTTCCATGGAATATTATTTGACTGCAAGAAAGAATGAAGCTATGTTCAGAAGACAGAGCAATAGACGATTGATGATAGGGAGGGAGGGAAGGAAAGAGAAATGGTGGTGTGACAGCATGTTAAAGTTGGTGGATGGGGTATCGGGGGTGGGGGGCTAGGGTATGCTGGAGTTCTGTATATGGGGTTTGTATTGTTTTTGCAACTGTTCCTCTAACTTTGAATTTATTTCAAAATAAAATTAAAAAAAAAAGAATGAAATTTTGAGATATGCTACATCATGGAAGAACCTTGAAAACATGCTTGGTGAAGTAAGCAAGTTATGTAAGGACAGAAATTGTATGACATCACTTATAAGAGATGACTAAGAAATTTGCAGAGCTTGAAAGCAGATTAGAGTTTACTGGGAGGGTGGAGAGAAAGGGGAAAGAGGAAGGGGAAATGTTTGTGAAAACAGAAAAACAAAGAAAAAAATTAAAAAAAACAAATGTCAAAAAATTAAAAAATATATATAAGTAGCTAAGCCAAACAATAAAACAGAGAAATCAGATTCATTGTGGAGAGAGAGCCAGGATACATATCAAAACCTGAGTGGCTAGAGACAAAAGTCCCTATCAAGGTCTGGGATCCAAAGAGTTTTGATATACAAAGATCAAATTAATTGTGTCTAGATAAAGACTGTGAGGATGGTAAGAAGGATCATATTTGTGCCTTCCCTTATGGGCTGAAATAGCTAACATTGAATCAGCCACCATGCGAAAATTTTGTATACATTACACTATCTCAAGAGCTCTTCTCACAAATACTACTGTCTTCACTTGAGGAATCTGAAGATGGGGGACTTACCCAGAATCACACAAATGATGCTCAAACCCAGGGCTATCTGAATCTAAAGGCTAGTGCTCCGGATCAAAACCCAGACTCTTACTACTGTGCAAACTGTTCTCTGAAATTATTAGGTCAAGTTCCCAAGAGATGGAGGGCCAGAGGATAGAAAAATTTTCATGACTCTTTGATAAGTATAACCATTTCTGCATACCTCCCTGATATCAGCCACAGCACTCATTTTTAAAACACATTGCACAACAAAATGCCAGAAAAATATGGGTCAAACAATAACAACAACAGCACAACAGCTGGAAAGTTAGCAGTGAAATTCTAGATGAAAGGGAGCTACAGAGTAGCTGAATGTCAAATTTACATATAACCCCATCCAAATCCTCGGTTGACTACTGAACCATATATATATACAAAAGAGATCCCAAACAGAAGGACAGAGATCTTGAAAAAGAGGAAGAGTTCCAGGCCAGATAACTAAAACTCTTTAGTTTAGGAAAAGATCAACTAGAAAAGGGACTGGGAAAGCAGAAAACCTCTTTTATCCAGCAGAGACACCGTTGTAAAGAGTTGAAACAGAAGTAAAAGATGTTTCTTAGTAATAGCGCCAACAGATTTTATGCCCAAGTCTCTTTCTTCTGGTCAAGTCAAGGCTAACTACATTTAAAAATGTACCATATGAGGATGTTTAGTAGGTTCCTGGATATTTTGTTATATGTATTGTTAAGAGGGTTTTATTTGGGCTAGTCACAAAGGCACCCTCTACCTAGCATGCACCAAAATTCCAGATGCCCAGAAGGAAAGCAGGTGTTCAGCATAAACCACATTATCTGTGCAAACAGTTAGGCAAAGTGAACCACACTTGCTAGTTTTTGGAATGGTGGGACACCTCCTAAAACACAACTTCCTAGATGCCAGCCAAAAGCCAAGAGGAATGAATTAAATTTAAGAACATAATTTTCTTCTGGGGTATATACAGCTTCAAACCACCAGACTCCACCCTATGGACACCCAAAAGACATGTTCTTTCTATATATAAGATGCATTCATTCCATCACAATATCCCCAAAGCCTTGTCATTTCAGAAGCAATGCTTAGTACAAAGTCTCCTCATAATCGTTTGTGGGTGTGGTCTGTTCTGGAGCACACTATCTATAGACCTGTGAAACCTAGAGACCAAGTTATCTGCCTCTGATATACAGTGAAGGGACAGGCATAGGATAAACATTTCCATTCCCATAGGGAGAAAATGGAAGGAAAACAGGCATCATGGATCTCAAACAATTTTGAAACCCTGCAGGGCATACTACATTAGTACCTTCCAGGCCTGATGAAGCGGCAGTCCCATCCCTTCCAAGTGCTTGCCCAGTAGGCTTGCTCTCCTCTAACAATGGTGTGAAGGCTCCCCTCTCTCCAAGCATTGGGATGGTGACCAAGCTCTCGGCTACTGCTGGGGCACAGGCTCCATCCTCTCAGAGCACTGGGGTAACAGCACTCTTCCTGAACAATGGGAAGGCCTGCCCTCTCCACATGCTGGGGCAGACTCACCCTCTCCACACCCATGGGTGGGCTACTCTCTTGGTCCAAGAAGATATCTTTGGTTCAGACCTCAGTTCCATGGTTCTGCCTTTGAAGTGATTTTTCTTTTTACCTCAGGCTGGCAGTGGTTCTGTTCATATAAACTGTGCAAAAAAAATTCTTGCATATAGTTCACAGGGGTCCAAGCTATCAGACAAAATAACTTTCCACAGATCCTTCCTGGACAACTGCATCTTCAATCCTGACTTGCACTGAAATGGTTGACGAGTTCCATGTTCAGTTAAACCCTCATAGGGAGCACTATTCTCTGGGGACTCACTTTCCCGAATTTTCCAAACCATCATTTTCTGTTTTCTTTGTGCCCAGGGATTCAGTTCTCAACTTATCCCTTTCCTCTTGCATTTCACTATAAGCTGCAAGGAGAAACCAAGTTGCACTTGCCAAACTTAGCTTGGAAATCTCCTCAGCTTACCACACAAGTTCATCACTCTCAAGTTCTGCCTTCCATTCAATAGTAGACCGCAATTTCACCAAGTTCTCTGCCACTTTAAAACAAGGATTGTCTTCCTTCAGTTTCCAATAACACACTCATTATTTCCTTCTAAGGCCCCATCAGAAGTACCTTTAGCATCCATATTTCTACTAACAGTCTCTTCAAAGCAATCTATGCTTTTTCTACCTGGCACCTCACAATTCTTCCAACCTCTACCCATCGCCCAATTCCAAAGCTGTTTCTACATTTTTGGCATTTGCAATAGCAGCACTGCACTAGGCTGCTCAAGCAAATACCACGAGACAGGTTGGCTTAAACAAAGGGACTTTGTTAGCTTATGGTTTTGGGGTTAAAAGAAAGTCCAAATCAAGGCATCATCAAAGCAATGCTTTCTTCCTGAAGAACAAGGTATTGTGGGACTGGGTGCCGGCAATCCTTGGCTCCTCTGTCACATGGCAAGGCACATGGCATCTCCAGATCTCTCCCTTCTCTTCTGGGTTCTTGTGCTTTCTAGCTTCTTGCTTCCTGTGGCTTTCTCTCTCTGCGTCTGAATTTCATTCTCTTATAAAGGACTCCAGTAATAGGATTAAGATCCATCCTGACTGAGGTGGGATACACTTTAACTGAAGTAGCCTCATCAAAAGGTCCTACTTACAATGGGTTTACACCCTTAGGAATGGATAAGCTTTTTTTTATTTTAACTTTTTTTGTTGTTTTGTGAAATGTAACATATATACATAAAAGTGACAACTTAAGAACAAGTTTTTCCGCGGTACATACAGCTTCAAGCCATCACACCAATCTAGCAGTCTTAGATCTGCTATGAGTCTTCTTTCCTGCATAGTAAATAAATATATTTATAAAATAAAATGGTCTGATCTGCACTAAATTATGATGTACTGAATTACTGCTGATACAATTACTGTTTATAGTAACATTTACATTATTATATAAAAAGCTAACTCAGATTTACAAACATTCAGTTTCTCAAAACTTTTTGAGGAAAACATCTATTGCACAATTTGTGCCTCCAATATTTGTTTACTTACCCATGGCAATTTATCTGAATAATGACTAATAATAATTTTCTGCAAAATGTAAGATCATAAACTTACATATTAACTGAAAACAGATTTTTAAGTTAATTTTTATTTGTGTAAATATTTATCTTTGTATATCAAGCTCCGTCCCCTCTTCAAAAGTGAGTATACTCACTCCCCATCCCTATTGCATGGTGTGCCAGTTTGGATGTATTATGTCCCCCAAAACACCATGTTATTTGATGCAATCTTGTGGGGCCAGATGTATTAGTGTTGATTAGATTGGAATCCTTTGATTGGATAATTTCCATGGAGGTGTTAACCTGCCCATTCAGGGTGGGTGTTAATTGGATCACTGGAGTTGTATAAAGGAGTTCACAGACAGAAGGACCTCAGAGCAACTGAGAGTGACATTTTGAAGCGGAGCTGCAGCTGAGAGAGGACAAAATGCCCCAAGAGCAACATTTTGGAGAATGCCATTTTGAAACGCAACCTGGGAGCAAGCAGACGCCAGCCATGTGCCTTTGGAGCTAACAGAGGATTTCCAGATGCCATTGGCCATTCTTCAGTGAAGGTACCCTATTGTAGATGTCTTACCTTGGATACTTTAAGGCCTTAAGACTGCAACTGTGTAACCAAATAAACCCCCTTTATAAAAGCCAATCCACTTCTGGTATTTTGCATTCTGGCAGCATTAGCAAACCAGAACACATGGTGAGCAACTTTGTTATTCGTCTTTGTATCCTTATAACCTAGTACTGACAGAGCTTGGAAAATAAAGTAAAGATGATGGTGATGGTAATAATAACAGCAAATATTTTCATAGTGCTTACTATGTGCCAAGCACTGGCACTGTTTGACTTATTTTATTTTCATGACAACCTACGATAGTCCCATTTTACATATGAGAAAATTAAAAGTCAGAAATTAAAAAATAAAGTTAAGTAATTTGCCTGGAGTCACAAAGCTAGTCAGGTATAGAGCCAAGATTAGAAAACTAGGCCCTTTGGTTCCACAATCTGTGCTCTTAACTACTCTCCTGTACTGCGTCATGGCAGGACAATCACCAAATGTTGGCTAAATGAATAAGTGAAATACTATGTATGTGTGAGGGGTATATTAGGCATTCTATGAATATAAACATTTACATATTTACTTGGAAACCTAATTGATTGTAAGTCTACCGACTTCCCAAAAGTTCCACCCTATAGTCAAATTGAACATACTTTTTGCATTGACTTGCAGACCTATTTCTCATCCTGCCGCCCAATTTTTACATCTCTGCTCTAGTTGCCTAGGTTAAAGCCATCTCTGATTTCTCACTTTCTTTTAACTATAACATCTAGTTTGCCCCTAAATAGATTCTTTCTTTGAAATGTCTCTTGCATCTATTCTTCATTTCTATTCACTGTTACCATCATAACTCAAGTTCTTATAATTTAGTTCTTGGATTTATTGCAATAGCCAACTGCTCAGGTTCCTTAATATCAAGTGAAAAATATTTGTAAAGTACCCAGCACAGTTCACATAGAAGTGATCAACTAATATAGTGGTTTTCCCTCTGAAATCCACATATTACCAGCAGATTTCTCTTTCTAAAACACTAAGAATTTACATCTTTGAGCAATAATTTTCAGCAGCTCTTTGCTACTGGACAAAGTAGAGTCCAAATTCCTAAGAATGGTATTCAAAGCCCCACAAAATTTCTGCGATTTATCCTTCCAACCTTATCTCCAATAGAACTTTCCTAATCTGTTAGGCTCTGTCTTGCAAACAAACCATATATATCTCATCTTTAGGGCCATGTTTATGTCATTTTCTGCTTATTTTTTCAATTAAAATCTTGACCATTCTTTTTTTAATTTTTAATTTATTTTTAAATTCAATTTTATTGAGATATATTCACATACCATACAGTCATTCAAAGTGTACAATCAGTTGTTCACAGTACCATCATAGAATTGTGCATTCATCACCCCGATCTATTTTCTGAACATTTTCCTTGTACCAGAAAAAGTGAAAATAAGAATAAAAAATAAAAGTGAAAAAGAACACCCAAATCACCCCCCTTTTCCCACCCTATTTTTCATTCAGTTTTCTGTCCTCATTTTTCTACTCATCCATCCATACACTGGATAAAAGGAGTGTGATCCACATGGCTTTCACAATCACAGTCACCTCTTGTAAGCTACATTGCTATACAATCGTCTTCAAGAGTCAAGACTACTGGGTGGCAGTTGACAGTTTCAGGTATTTACTTCTAGCTATTCCAATGTATTAAAACCTAAAAAGGATTATGTATATATTGCATAAGAATGCCCACCAGAGTGACCTCTCAACTCCATTTGGAATCTCAAACAAAACATTATTTTGTTTCATTGCACATCCTCCTTTTGGTCAAGAAGATGTTCTCAATCCCATGATGCTGGGCCCAGATTCATGCCAGGGAGTCATATCCTGTGGGAGTTGCCCATTCTTTTAGACTCTAACCTTACCCCACTTCTTTCCATGCCCCCTCCTAGTTCATTTCAATCCACAGGGTTTTCTTCCCACATCAAACCTTTTGATACTTATTTTATGTATAAGACATTTAGCAATCCCGTATTATAATGCTAATTAGTTGTTTATAAGTGTGAGTATGCATGAGTGTATGTTTACATACATACACCATGTATGTATACACACACACACACACACACTCCCAAATAGACACTTTTTAAAGGGGATTGGTTTTAGTTTCCACTGTATCTATTACAGTGTTTTACACATAGGGATTCAATAAACATTTGCTGATTTATGGCTAAAATTTTACAGAAAACCTAGCAATCAGAAATTTTATTCCTTATTTGCTCAACAAACATTTACTGAAGGACTCCACCACAAAAACATTATTTTAGATAAAGATTATTTGAATTTATTCAGATTTATTTATATTCTACTCCTTTCTATAAAGGAATTAAAAAATATCTAAATGCTAAAAAAGGTTATTTTTCAGTTAAGAATTTCCTTTAAGCTCACAGTTACCTTCTGAATGTAATCTTAGAAGGCATCAAAGACTGAAAAGAAAAGTGATCTAGCCAACTCTATCTCCCCCAGAGACTTTCCTAGAGCCTGCCTGTCAGTACTCTGTAACTCCTTATCTTTCTGTCAGGATATTTCATTGCAGGGATAATGGAAAGACCCAGGAGGATGGTCCAACTCTAGATTATCTATGAGAAAATTTCCATTCATTAGAGAACATAATTGAGAGTTACCTATATCATGATGATTTGAGCATAAACATTAAAAGAGACTTTCCAGAAAGTTTCACAGTGGTATTACAGTTGAAACACTTGCCAAGTAAAACTATATAATCTCTTCTCTGGAAATCTTTTAAAAACAGAAAGATTCTTAGTTAGGGATAATTTAAGTTGAGCCTGCCAGAAGACATGTAAATAGATGACATTTCCAGTTTCTGTATGACATTATTGTACTTAAAAGAGTATTTCACAAGAAATAAAAAATTTAAATGAAACTGTACCCAATTTTTCTATAATCTCTGGCGCATGATATATAGTGTTAAAAGATTTAAGGTAATTTTAAAGTATAGAAGAAACAAGAATCCTTTATGGTAGAACTGGGAACTACCTAGCCCACAGTGCCCCAAACATTTTTAATTCATTATATAATTTATGTTCATGTGATATAAAAATCATAGGCATGTTATTCAAACATAATTTAGAAATATGGTTATCAAACATAATTGAATTACTTCTCTCATTTTCACTCACTATATTTTAATCATGCAAGTTTCCTTCTTAACATGGGACCTTTTGGGCTTGTTCTTTTGTGTAAGTAAAATTTCATGAAATAACTTATAAAACAGAGCAATTTATGCTGTATTTATTAGGAAAACATTAAGTGCTTTAATAAACAAAATACCACAAGCAGCACTGATGAGTCATCAAATTAGACTATTTGTAGGTTAATACCAACATTATTTAGTAAACAGGTTTAAAATTGGCAGTTCTCTAATCCAAAGTGTCAGCAGGTGATGGGTGAGAGGCTAAGGTAAGGGTTCTCAATCTGTGGGTCATGGACGGGCTTCATGATGTCCATGAATACCCTGACACCATATCAAGACCTTGTGAGTTTGTGCAGCTGTCTGGGAAAAGAGTGCTTAGATTTCTGGATTTTCTAAAAAGTCTGAGACCTAAAGAAGGATAAGGATTATCTGTCTGGGCTTTTCACTTGGAATATACAAAGTTTTAGATTTTTTTTCTAGTATGGATACACTGAAGTGTTTCAATGTCTTTCTTATACAAACCACATCCATATGTACCATCTACAATTATTTCCAATTTTCATTTCAATTATGTAGAATAAGAGTTTAAGGGCAGTTGGCAAGCAATTGGAGCACAAAATTCTTCTAGATTTTTACATTATTTCCTCTATTCTTTTAGAGTTGGCTTGTACACACCTAATTCAATAGCAAGTCCTCCAAAGTATTCAACTTAGTTTAAAAAGAAATAACCTTCTCTTTGTGTACTCTTATAACACTGGTATACTGAATGCTAATTAAATTACATATTTCCCAAACAACTACAACTGGTATAACTTGATTTGGGACCAAACACAATGGAAAATTGTAAACAAGTGAGAGACAAGGACTCTTGAGTGCTGTCAATCACGTAGAGGTAGGTAAGATACTGTGGACATTGGTCAGCATACTTTGCATGGGTTAATTTGTTTACTGGTTAATCTGGCAAAATGATTAAGTAGACGTCAACCAAGAGAGTTTGCACTGTACTTTAATCTTTACTTCAAGGCTGCAGAATAGTTATTACTCTCATTTTATAAGTTAAGGAGTTGAGACCCAGAGAAGTAATTTAATATTCCTAAGGTCACACAGTGATTGAATGAAAACATGGGATCCATACCCAGTCTGCTAATCAAAATGTTCTCTGAAATAAATCACATTGTCTCTCACCTTAAGCCTAATAATTACAAGACATGTTAGTAAAGCATATTTGTGGCATCATATAATATCAAGACCTAAAGGCAAAATGAAGATTCTCTGAACAAACAAAAAAAAAACAATAAAAACAAAACAAACAAAAAATTTATATATATATATATATATATACATATATATATATATATATATATATTAATCCTAGTATGTGGTAAGATGGTCAGTAATTGCAAAGATCATGATATCAAGTCATCAGTCATCAGTCTGGAATATCTTTCTGGCTTTTTTTGTATAGCTAATTTCTTTTCTTCCAGGTCTCACTTTAAATATCACCGTCTTTAACTGTTTTTTGTTTTTTTTTTCTGAAATAGTCCAGCCCTTCCAATCCCCACCCTCATAACAGTTACTATCACATTATCCAATTTATTTTCTTCATACCACTTAAAACATCTAAAATTACTTTTTTGTTGGTTTGCTTACCTCATTATTATTTACTTCTCCCTATTAGAATGAAAGCTCCAAAAGGGAAGCTACAACTACAGGGCTTAGAATAGTGCCTGGTAAACAGAAAGAGGTTTTTGGCCTAGGCAAATTTTATTTAATTTCACAGAATCGGTTAACTAGTCAATTCAATAATAACATTTCTAATATTCTATATATTGCTCTTTCAAAGTTTTAGCTATCTACCTGCTCTCGTAACAGAACCAATAAGATAATTCAGTGATTACATTTCAAAGTAGCTGCCAATTGGTATAATAAAATCGGGAGACTACTGCTATGAAATCCAATATAGTTGTATTATAAAGCTTTATCAATACAGATTATTCATATAAAGCTAATTTTAAGAAGTTATTTGAAGAATGAGCTCAAAGTTAAAAAGCAATAGACAAAATTTCCTCACAACACCTAATTTTAAGTGCTTATCTTGAGATAAGATTGGGGAAATTATCAAGTTCATTCATTCAGTAAATACTGAAATTAATGTTTAATGATAGATCCTAAGATGGGTGCTATGGGGACAATGGGGAACAAGGTCCATTCCATAAAAGAACTTACAAACTACTAGAAAAGCTACAATATAGGTGGTGAATGCTATAAAAAGTTCATGATGCTGTGGGAACACATATAGAGGCTTGGAGGATTAGAGCTGTCTCTCCAGATGAAGTAGAGTTTTAAGCTGATATATGAAAGATAAATGTAAGTTAGATTGACAAAGGCAAGGGAAGGAAAGGAAGAGTGTTCCAGATAATCAAATCTATGTGTAAAGCCCATAAAATACAGGATAATAAAATTAGGAAATTGAAAGAAGCTCAGTATGGACGAGACTAGGAGACAGGAGCAGGGGTGAGAGAGGAAGAAGCTGGAATTGTAAGGAAAGACAGATCACAAAGGATCTTATATGTCATGAAAGGAAATTGAGACCACATCCTAAATACTGTGGGGAGGCACTGAAATATTTTAAACAGAGAAGTGACATCATTAAATTATAATAACAGCAGATCCTGTAGATTACAGCAGGAAAAATAGACTATAAGGAAATAAGATTGTGTAGTCAAATTGGGGGGGGGGGGGGGGGGGGTGGTTAAAGCAGTAATCCAGATGAGCAATGGTGATAGCCTGAACTACAGTAATTGGAAAGAAATGGGTAGATTCAAGAGCTACTCAGGAGGCAGAATTAGTAGCACCTGATTTAGGGGAGTGAGGAGAAAGAAGAGTTCAGGATGACAACCAGATATTTTCTTGAGCAACTGGGCAGGACATTGTTACTGTTAATGGAATAAGAAATGAAGGATGAGATAAAATGTGGCTATGGGGTGAAATAATTGGTTCAGCTTTGAATACACAGTATTGAGTTTGAGGTGTGTACAGAAATGTTCAGTAGATATAGATTATCTCAAAAAATGTCTGCATTAGAAGTTGTTTTATAATAATAATTAGTCCCTTCACTGTTTGTTTCTATCATAGAAATGGATTATCCTAATCCATGTTGAAAGAGACAAATTTCTACACAAATGTATTTTGATTTTCAGTATCACTGACATATATAATAAATGAATTGTATGATTTTGAGGTTAAGTGCAAGGTTTTTCCTTACCATGCGTAGTCTCTTTGAAAACGCAACAAATGCTTTAAATAAATAAAACAAGTAAGAGAGTTACGTTCCTAAGACATGGGAGATTAAATTTGGGCCAATATCTTAGACTTTATATAATTAATTACTTTAATTTCATCAAATCATTCTGGTATTACTGAAGCACAGTTTAAAGTAAGGATAAGTCATGTAGATTTTGGTTGACACAACGTTAAGAGAAAATTTCCTCAATGCATGAAATCTTTCAGAGATGACTGAAGATTAAATCACATGTGTCTTTATTCTATATTATATGAGATAATTAAAAACAAAAGGTGTACCATTCATTTCAGCAAAATGATGGATCTGCCAGCTGTGGCAAATGCTTTCTCCAAAGTCTCCTATAACAAATTAACATAGTATGTGCCAGATGTTTTTTTTTTTTCTGTTGAATTATACTTTAATATGCTCCAGCTACTTTTAGTAATTATGCATTTTGTAATCTGTCAGTACCTGCAGCTGCCTCTCATCCTGTTAATTAAAAAAAAAAGCCTTTTTTTTTAAAGAAAGAAGTTATGGCAGCAAACATTGCAAATGTTCAACTAAAGAATAATATTTTAGAAATTAAAGAGAATTCCTTAGGGCTCAAATACTGTGTACTTCATTAAAATATACAAAATACTGAATGAATATTAATATTCCATTATAAAATAATGAATATTATATATCATTCATTCACTCAATAAATTTTACTTGAACACACATGCCAGGCAGGATGTTAACTCACGGTCTTTTGAAAGAGACAGAAATAAATGATAATTATCCTAAAATTCAGTAAGTGCCATAATAGCAGAATGAGCAGCATAGTATGGGATCATAGGAAAAGGAAAGACCCAATCTGTCTGGGGAATGAAGAATGCCTTATAGAAAAAATTATATTTGAGTTGGGTTTGGAAGGAAGAAAATTTTTTCAGGTGGGGGAAGAGCATCCCTAGAAAGAAACAGCACGTGCAAACCACTCCCAGAATCATCCTTGACTCCTGTTTTCTCCTTTGTACTCCACAACCAATCCATTAGCAAGCTCTATCACCTCTAAATAAAAAAAGAGCCCCAATTAATCCACATTTCTCTCTTCTTAGTTTAAGCCACCATCACGTATTAATAAGACTCTTGCAATAGTCTTCTAATTGCTTCATCTATTTTTTAAGGAACTTGATTTTAAGATGTAATTCACATACCACATAATTGACCCATTTAAAATGCAAAATTCAATGGTTTTTAATACATTCACAGATATGTGCAATCATCACCACAGTCAATTTTAGAACATTTCCATCATCTCAAAAAGAAACCCTCTACATTTAGCTATGACTCCCCACTACCACCACATGTACATTCTCTCTGTCTCTCATACACACACCTCCCATAGTCCTGGGCAACCACTATTGTTCTTTCTGTATCTATTTACCATATTGTGGACATTTCATATGAATGGAATCACATAACACATGGTCTTTTGTGACTGACTTCTTTCACTTAGCACCATGTCTTTAAGGTTCATCCATGTTGTAGCATGTATCAATTCATTCCTTTTATGGCTGAATAACATTTCATTGTATAGATCTATGACATTTCATTTATCCATCTGACCTTTTGACTGTTAATGGTGCTGTGAACATTTGTATACAAATTTTTGCATGAACATGTGTTTTCAACTATTTTGAGTATACATTTAGGAGTGGAATTGCTGGGTCATGTGGTAACTCCAAGTGTATTAGGGTTTTCTAAGGAGACAGGAGATATACATATTTGTGTAAATATACTATACATATATATTATGCAAATATTATGAGATTTTTTTTTATGGGGACTGGTTTATGTGACTATGAAGATGGGTGAGTCCAAATTCTATAGGGCAGGCTTCAAGCTGGGAATTCCGATGAGGGTTTAAATGAATTCCCTAGTTATTCTGATGTGAAATCATCATGTCTCCTTTTAAAACCTTCAACTAATTGGATGAGAATCCTTTCACTATTGAAGGCAATTTCCTCAGTTGATTGTAGATGTAATCAGTCATAGATACAATCAACATTCTGAGGATTTAAATCCATGAAATATCCTCACAATTACAATCAGACCAGTACTTGCTTGACCAAATAACTGGACACCATAAACTGGTCAAGTTAACACATGAACATAACTATCACACCATGTTTAACTTTTAGAAAAAATTTCAGACTTTTCCAAAGCAGTTGCACCATTTTACATTTCACCAGTTCACGAGGGTTCAAATTTCTCTATATCTTTGCCAATATTTGTTAATATCTGATTTTTAGATTCCAGTTATCCTACGGGGTATGAATGGTATCTCATTGTGGTTTTGGTTTGCATTTTGCTGATGAATAATGATCTTGAGCATTTTTTTCTGTGCTTAATGGCCATTTGTATATCTTCCTTGGAGAAATGTCTATTCAGATGCTTTGCCCAGTTTTAATTGGGTTGTCTTTTTGTTAACTGAGTTGTAAGAGTTCTTCATATAGTCTATATTTAAGTCCCTTATCTGATACAAGCTTTGGAAATATTTCCTCCCATTCTGTGGCTTCTCTTTTCACTTTGTTGATGGTTGTTCTCCAGTTTTTTCACTCACTTTGATTCTCCACACAACATCCTGAGTGATTTTTAAAGAAAATATCAGATCAGGTGACCTCTCCAGTTAAAACTGTCTAGTAGCTTTCATTCATATTTACAGTCCCTTACCCTGGCTTATAAAACCCTTCATGATTAGGTCTCTGTCTGCAGCAGACATGATCAGTGATCACAAAACATTCCAGGTGCTCTGTAACTTTTCCAGCCTCCTATATAGTTAGGATAGGTTCATGTGATTTGTTCTGGCCAATGGAAGTGAAAAGAAGTAATATATACCACTCCAAAGCTTAGTTAAGAACAGTGTCCCTCTTACAGCCCTCTTCCCTTATTACAGTGGTATCAGAAAACCACATGACAAGATGATAGAACCTCTATCAGCAGAGCTCTCCTGCCAACTTGCCTTAAATATGTGACATAAGCAAGAACAAAATGTTTCTTGTGTTAAGCCACTGAGATTTCAGAGTCTGTTTGCTACGGCAGTTGGCATTCTTTAACATAACACATTGCCTAAATGTGACCTCATCTTGTACCACTATTGCCTCATTTTGGATACTATTTCTTTTATTTCAAACACACCAAGTGTATATCTGCTTTGGGGTCTGCTTGATAGTCTTCCAAAGGTCTCTTAGGCTATTTTTGCTTTTTATCTTTTTTCCTTCTGCTCCTTAGCCTGACTCATTTCAATTGTCTTGTCTTTGAGTTCACTGATTATTTCTTCTGCCAGCTCCAATCCGCTGTTGATGCCCTCCTCGGAATTTCTCATTTCAGTTATTGTAGTCTTCAACTCCAGTAGTTACGCTTGGTTCCTTTTTTTTTTTTTTTTGTTTTTAACAATGAGAATTTATTAGTTTACAAGCTTACGCTTGGTTCCTTTTTAAAATTTCTATCTCTTTACTGAGATTCTCATATTGTTCATTCATTGTTTTCCTGACATCATTTAGTTCTTTCTCTATAATTTCCTTCATCTCCTTGAACATACTGAAGATCTCGTTTTTTAATGTCTTTGTCCATTATGTCCACAATCTTGTCATCTTCACTGAAGTTTTCTGGATTTTTATCCTCTTCTTTGAATGGGTCATCATTTCCTGTTTCTTTGTTTGTCTTGTAATCTTTTGTTGCACACTGCACATCTTAATATTTTAAAAAGTCAACTCTGATATATATTCCCTGAGATGTCTGTTTCTTGAGTTTGTATCCAGCTACTTACATGAGAGAGATTTTCTTGAGTGTCAGGAGTCAACAAAACCAAGCAAACCTAAGCAATAAACACCTTTCAGTCTTTGCAAAATTGGCTGAGTTCAGCCCTCCTATCAAGGTCAGCACTAAGTGAATGCAAAGTGCAGGGTCCTCTCTGTGTTTTTTGGGATTATGTCTTGTCCTGGGCTGTGCTTGCTACTGCCTGTCTTTCCCCTATTTAAAGAAATTAGAATGTCCCCTCTACCCCCAGGAAATAGATCTTCTCTCTTTCCTGGGTGTTATGCTGCAGGATGGAAAGCAGGTAAACCTTTGCCCCAGGCCCCTGATTCAACTTCTTACTCTGCTTTTGTGGTCCCAAGCTGCTTTTTAGGCCTGGAGGGCAAATTCTGGGAGGGAGGGCATGCTAAAGAGAAGTTTTCCAACTCAGTGTTTACTGACCAGAACAAGGCTAGGGAACCATAAAAGGAGTACTGTCTCAAATCTCCCCTGGGGAGGGGCTCATGGTGAAGACAGGAAGGGCACCAGGAGTTTCTCACACAGCTCCCCAAAGCTTTGACTTGACACCTGCCCAGCATATGCTTCCTCTGCAGCTCTGAGGAAGCATACCATTTCCAAATCTCCTCCATAGCCTTTGCCCAGGGTAGGCTGGAATAATGGCTACCCTCAGAGCTGGATGCCCAGTGATCTGAAGTAGCTAATCAAGAGCAGTCATCAGAAATTGAACCATATTTCCCTGGAACTACATCTTTATGTCCCACCCTGGCACCAACACACCATATCAGGGGCTGGGTTTGAGTACCTCACAACTGCCAGCTGCAAGACCGGGCAATGGGTGATGGTAGCTGCCACACGGAGAGTGCAATTCATTGGTATTTATGATGATTTACCAGCCTCTTTCTACCATTCTTCCCTGGATGCTGTACAGTGTTCTGCTAGACTCCAGATTTTCAAAACAGTTGATTCAGACAGACAGTTCCTGTCTCTTTAATAGCTGTTCTGGTGGAGGGACTGATTCCTGAGCTTCCTCCTCTACCATCTTCCCATGATCTTCTTCCAAATATGCATATATTTAATTCTGTGATAATTTCCTCTTCCCCTTCTAAAATCTTACTTTGGATACTATTTTTAATAAAATAGGGACTTTGTCTACTTTTGTTTCTGCTATATCCCTAGCACTTAAAGAACAGTGCCTGCTCAATAAATATGTGGTGAGTAAATG
Organism: Choloepus didactylus; assembly: GCF_015220235.1. Taxonomy (NCBI): domain Eukaryota; kingdom Metazoa; phylum Chordata; class Mammalia; order Pilosa; family Megalonychidae; genus Choloepus; species Choloepus didactylus. The sequence goes on from NC_051309.1 coordinate 141,258,004, forward strand.
AAGTGTGAAGACTGAGTAAAAGGTCTAGCTGAGCATGTTTGGTTTATTGAGTGGGGTGTTCACTGGGGTTGGAGCACTGGGAACACGACTGAAAGAAGTGGAGAGGCAGGCTTGATAATAAATAAAGCAGAGGAAAGATTGTGAAAAACCTATAGGCAATATTAAAACAGAAGTCTTTAAGTAGGTAGGGTCAGGATCGTATCTGCTGTTTAGGAAAATCATTCTGACAGTTTTATGAAATATAGAGTAGAGTGGGAGAGAAACTGACCAGAGAAACCAGAGGGAAGTGGGCTACTATAACAGTCATGGTGAAAGATGAAGGGGCTGACTTACAGCAGGGACAGGTATGTTACTGCATGCTTACACATGTGCAAACACTTCTGTAGGACACAGTCCTGTAGCTGAAATTGCCATATTATCTTATTGTATGATGGTTCCTCTTTCCTATGCATTTGCAGACATTGGATGTTAACCATCTTTTAGATTTTTGCTGAGTAAAATTAATGTTTAAACTTGCATTTTTTTTTCAATGATTAATGAGGCTGAACCTTCTTTTATATGTTTAAAGGAGAGTTGTATTTCTGCTCTTAGGAGTTGCCAGTTCACATACTTTATCCATTTTCTATTACGTTGCTAACCTTTTTCTTAATTTGTGGAATTCTTTATTCATATTAATCCTTGGTTTGCTTTATTTTCCCAGTATGTCATTTGTCTTTTATTTTTGTGTAGTATCTTTCTTCATATAAAATTTTAATTTTTATGGTTAAATCAACCAATCACTCAATCTTTTCCTTTTGGCTTCTGGGCTTTGTGTTTTGGTTAGAAAGACTCCTCCATTCTAAGATAATAAAAATAATCTGATTTATTCTAATAGCTTCTTTGTTATATTTAGCTCTTTAAACCATCTGGAATTTATTTTATGCATAAGGAATAGTCTAAGTGATTTTCAGTTTTTTTCAACACCATCCTTTCACCAATGATTTAAAATACCATTGTTACCAGAAGCAAAATTACCAATTTTACATTGTTTTTGTTTTCCTGTATTCTGTTCAGAATTATCCATCCCTGTGTCAATACCACCAGACAGCTTTATATATTTTGATGTCTGGCAGGGCAAATCCCATCTGATTTTTTTTTCCCAAAAGAGGTTTTTGATTCTATCTATAAAAATTAACAACAAGCTTATTTAAGTCAGATTAATAGAGATACATTACATTTACAGATGTTACATATGAGTAAGTAGCTATCAACAACTGTTTATTCTTGGTTGCTGTTTATTCTGGGTTACATGCATTTCAAGATAAAAGAGTAACTAAAAGGGTATAATTATAGATAAATTAATAAAGATTTATAAATTAAAAGAAACTACAAAGTAAAATAAGATATCATAGAGGAGCCCAATTTTTTTACAAAGCTTCTGATATTTGATATTTGTAAGATGAAAGATTACCTCCAATGGGAAAACTATTTTATTTAATTATTTTGTGTTATGCTTAATTATGGTTATAGTTGCTTATGGGTAAATCATATCATAATTATGATTACAGGTACTTGGTAATCATATTTGTTATTTTTCAGAAAAAGAGGTTTCTAAAGGCAGCATAACTAGTTCAGAGTGGACTCTAGTGTCCTAAGTATTTTATGGCTATACTTGTATTTGGATTTCTCTCTAATATTCTCCTTATTGTAGGAAATAGGTGGACAAGTAGGAAGCAACAAAATGGCCAAGTTGTAAGAATTTAAATGTTATGAAGTAGAGAGGACAGAGGCAAACAGCCAAGTACTTTCGAGATTTGGAGAGTAAAACCTATTTGAAAGACAAAGTAATATTAGTACTAAATTTTTTTTTTTTTTTGTTTTGTTTTGTTTTTTTTTTTTTTTTGTTTTTTTTTTTTTTTTTTTATATTTTAAAAGTTTATTTATATTTTAAATAGACCACAGACCCAATTCATTGAGGGCAGAGTTGATTTCTTTCTAGCACAAAGTCTATGGACCTTTTATCTTTCCATCACCTTCCAATAAAGTCAGCACCTTCCATCATGATGCACCTTTTAAGTTAAAATCGCCAATACAACCCTCAAAATGTAAGTTTATTGAATAAAGCTGAGAAGAGCAGTAAACAGACAAAAATGCAGCCACCTAAATAAAAAAATTCACATATTTACAAAGTTCAGTAACTGTTAAGTTTTCACATGCAGAAGTTAATGCACAGGAAAATGATGATAGTAGTGTCTGGATGTCTTGAAATGCTGAAAGCAACGAACAGACACACAAACACATTAAAATCTAGCTATAGGCCAATTAACAAACCTCTGAGGTCTCCACAAAGTTACACATTCTAGTTCTGATTCTTCCTTTTAGGCACAAGCAAACTGCCAATTCTTTGTAATGGTTCCGTGACCGTTAATGGTGTTGAAAGACATAGCAAGTTTAAATATCCCTTCATTTACCCAACAGGGAAGTGTGCAACATGCTTCAAAGGATAACAACAGAATTTTAAAAGACCAGATTCTATTCATAAAAATGTGAATGGAGAAAAACAAATAATGTCTGTGCAACACAGCGCAGTATTTTGTACAGAATATTTTTAAGGCCATGGCAGTCAATAAAATAAAACTGGTATTCATTAAAAGAACTCACTGTTGACTACACTTTGAGTGCTCAACATGTTTGGAAATGCACTGTCTAAATATAAGTGCTGCTTAACAAAAGAAACAATCACATACAGTGTGAGGCAACACATAAGCAGGTAGTACTAAATTTTTAAAGGACATATTTTCAAGGGCAAAGCTTTGATGCTTAATAAATCAACCACAGCACACTGAAAAGCAAGGTGCTGGGCCCTAACCTGAAGAAGCTCATTTTTAAAGCTATTAATAACATTTTTTATATGAATGGTAGAATGCATAAATTTGTGATAAATAAAAGCATCTCTAGGTAGAGCAAGCAAATACTTCCCCAAAAGATGTATGCATGAAGTAGCAACTAGCAGTTAATCTGGTATTCTGTTGGTATAACGCATCATACATAAAACTGCTAATGCCCAATATGGACTCTATTGTAAACAAGCCCAGGATAGATCATGATCTTTGTAAACATATTTAAGCATAATTATTCCCTTTAAAAATTTCTAAATAAATGTGACTAAATCTAAAAATCCCAATTTTATTTTATTTTTAATTAAACTTTTATTTTTCATAACCAATTAAATTGTCTTTTTTTTGGTAACAGTTTTATTCATATACCATACAATCAATCCATTCAAAGCTTACAATCAATGGCTCTTAGTGTAATCACAGAGCAATTTATGTTTAAGTAATCCTCCTCAACCTACTAAATCCATCAAACATGCCACAGAATATGGGGATTTTAAAATATAATGAAAATTAACAACAGACCAGACTGTCATAAAATCAGGAGAAATGATGGCTAGGAAAATTCAGTTCATTTTCTCCTGTTTTTAATAAGAGAATGCAAAGGAGAATTCTTTCCCTATGTAGTTACTGTGGATTTATTAAGACCTTATATTACACTGAACTAGAATGGCAGAAGGAAAAGCAACAACAATAATTTATATGCATCTGAACTTGAAAAAAGATAAGAACATGATAAGAATTGGAAAGGATGTTGAAAATGATCTCAAGGACAGTCAAGGACTACTAATTCAAGAATAGTAAGATAAACAACTAAAATCTGAGTATAAACTATTTCTCATTCTAATAATTATATATTGGCAATATTTTTGTTTTAGTTTTCTAGGCTGCTCAAGCAAATATCGTGCAATGGTTTGGCTTAAACAATTGGAATTCATTAGCTTACGATTTTGAGGCTAAAAGCAAGTCCAAATCAAAGTGTCATTGAGGTGATTGTTTCCCCCCCACAAACTGTGGTGTTCTGGGGCTGGCTGCCTGATCCTTGGTTCCTCAGCCATATGTTAAGGCACATGGTGCTGTCTCCTGGTTTCTTCTTTCTCTTTTGGGTTCAGCTTTTTGCTTCCTTTGCCTTTCTATCTGCTTGTCTGAATTTCATTCTGCTTACAAAGGACTCCAGTAATACAATTAATACCCGTCCTGATTGAGGTGGGCCACACCTTAAGTGAAGTAACTTCATCAAAGTCCTACTTATTATGGGTTCACACCCACAGGAATGGATTTAAAGAAATTTAAATCTAAGAATGTTTTTCTGGGGTACATATAGCTTCAAATCACCACAATGACTGAGAAAGCCTTCTGGACCAAAAGGGGGAAGAAAATTGAAACAATAAAATTTCAGTGGTTGAGAGATTTCACATGGAGTCGAGAGGTCATTCTGGAGGTAACTCTGATGCATCATATAGGCATTCCTTTTTAGTTGTTTATTAGTATAGTTTATTAGAATAGTTAGAAGGAAATATCTGAAACTGTTGAACTGCAATCCAGTATCCTTGATTCTTGAAGGCGATTGTATAACTATATAGCTTATATGGTATGACCGTGTGACTGTGAAAACCTTATGGCTCACACTCCCTTTACCCCATGTATGGAAAAATGAGTAGAAAAATGGGGACAAAAAGTAAATGAATAATATGGAGGAAAGGAGTAGAGGACATTTTGGATATTCTTTTTACTTTTACTTTTATTCTTATTTTTAATTTTTGGAGTAAGGGAAATGTTCAAAAATTGATTGTGGTAATGAATGCACAACTATATGATGATACTGTGAACAACTGTTTTATACTTTGGATGACTGTAGGGTATGTGGATATATTTCAATTAAAAAATTAAAAAAAAGTAAATGAGAGGGGGAGGAGGGGTATGGGATGCTTTGTTCTCTTTCACTTTTATTTTTATTCTTATTTTCATTTTTATTTTTTGGAGTAATGAAAATGTTCAAAAATTGATTGTGGTATTGAATGCACAACTATACTGATGAAAACTGTGAACTGTTGTACACTTTGGATGACTGTATGGTATGTGAATATATTTCAATAAAATTACATTAAAAAAAAGATAAAGAGGCATGATAGCATGCCCCTTAACAGCAAAACTACAAAAAAACAAAAAACACACAAAAAACCACTACAATGCTTTACAGTTTATACGATACTTTGATAATCCTAGCAACCCAATGTGGTTTTTCTTTTTACAGATGATAAAATTGAGGCTTGGTAAAATTAAGTGACATACATAATCACATTTGTGGGACAGAGCTGTGACTTCAATCTAGTGTTTTAGCCTTTTATATACCCCAATGGACCTACACTACAACTTAAGTCAGTCATCACACATAATTAGAAGAAAATTTTTTGGTCTTTAAAACTGGTATTTGTTCATTGTTTAAGGTCTTTGATAAATATGTGATTATGTTTTCAATCTGGTGAAAGGCTGGCAAATTTATGGCAAGTTATGCATAAAACTCTGAGGGCATCTCTTAGAATAGAAACTATTTTGGGAAGACATATACTATACTCTAGGATTCTACGTAAACTGGAAATAAAATGAACATAATCCCTTGACTTGCTTGTGCTAAATGGATGATCTGAAAATTTTATATTAATTCTGAAACATTATTTAATAAGCTTTGAGAATAATGTAAGTCCTTAGCAATGATCTACAAATTGAGTTTGACATAAATTCTAATACATAGATACAGTAAAAGAGCTAATTCACTAAAATTAAAGATCAAATTGCTCAAAACTTGGTACCAGGGTAAATTTCCATGAGTACAGATCTTTACATTTTGACTTCTCAATTATAATATAATGTCTCTGAGGGCAGAGATATGTTTGTTTACTTTTGAATTGATGTCAAAAACTATTCTTGAAAAACGGCAAAATATAAGAAAAACAATAATATTACCCATGTTTGCTCTCAAGTGATGGTATTATTCTTTTGATGATGAACTAAATATTCTATTTACTCCATGCCTCCCCCCTCTTTTGTTTAAGGGGTAAAAAATACTCACAAAACTATTAGAAACTTAGTAGTTTTGAATTATGTAGGGTTTTGAAAGGTCATTTACCAACCAACACTTACTTTTTAAGACTGGGCAGAAAAGGGAGTAAGCTTTGAAGCTAAAAAAAAAGATTGAAAAAACCCTAGTTGTAATTACTAGATTCAAGGATACAGCTGAAGTCAAGATACAAACTGTTTCTTGACTATTTAGGCAAAGTTGGAGTTTGCTACCTAATATAAACTGCTGAGCATATATCTGATCATAGTGAACCAGCAATGGTGGAAAGTGCAAATAAATTTACAAACCAAGATTTCATTTAAGTAGGAAAGTTCCTCAGAGGGTTGTTGGTTTGGTTTTAAATGGTTTATTTCATGGATTATTTCTATTTCTCTCAGGGCAGTTAACCACTTGATACTGCTATATTATGCATTCTAGTTTTATGGAAAATTGTTCTCAAAAAAAGATTCTTTGTACTTTAATTGATAATCCAACAAGGAGGTAGTAGAGCAAAGTGGAGATGGGATCTGCAGGACAAAAAAAAAAGAGAGACTGGCCTTACACTAGGCATGACAGCTGTCTACTATTACAGCAGAGCATTTGGGCACAGATGCACACAGGGATACAAATGTGCCCTATCAAGGTTATGTAAAATTACTGACAACGTGGTACTTGAGCACCTCCAATATTTCTGCTTCTAGGGTCTTAACACAATTAATGGATGACAAGTTTGTGTATTACTGCATCAGTATACAGAAATGATAATGTGAGACTTTGTTCTCACATGAAGGGAACTGTGGAAGTTTTCTTCTGACTGCTCTCTTTTCTCAGTGAAATAGGCACTGAGGTTATCTACTGAAAGTGGTGATGGGGAAGGAGTTGCAAAAGATTTGAGGAGAAAGAAAGTATGAAATAGTCACAAAGAACAGCAGAATGAATTGTATGACTGCCTAGCAGCATTAAGGGTCTGTTTTGTGATCTTGAATTTAAAGTGAGATTTTCTGTTTTTTCCCCAACCTTTTTGAGCTGCATGGCAAAGGTACAGAGGGCAATGAATTGGATTTAACCAAGGTGGCATTTGGGCAAGGAAAAAGAGAAGGGGAGGAGAGTTGAGGATGATTATCCCTGCTGACCCTTTCTAAAACCGCACCTCTCTCACAAAAATATATACATTGCCTCTTCTCTTTTTCTGCTTAGCACTTATCACAATCTGTTATACTATATACTTAATTTGTCTTTGCTTACTGTCTGTCTCCCCTGTTAGAATGAAATATCCATGAAGGCAGGGATTTCTGTATGTTCGATGCTATTGTCGTTTTAAAGATACAATTCTTTGCTGAATAATGGCAAAACAATTATTAAATTAATATCTTTCCTCACCCTCAACCTGTTACTACAAAGAGAAGTAACTGGCTGGTTTATTACCTAGAAGTTCTTTTAAAATATTTTTACATATTTTAATTCGTTCATATTAGTATAATCATACAATATTTGTCTTTTTGTGTCTGACTTATTTCATGCAACATTATGTCCTCAAGGTTCATCCATGTTGTCGTGTGCTTCAGGACTTCATTCCTTCTTACTGCTGAATAATATTCCTTTGTATGTATGTACCACATTTTGTTTATCCATTCATTGTTTGATGAACACTTTGGTTGTTTCCATCTTTTGGCAATTGTGAATAATGCCATTATGGAACATCGGTGTGCAAATGTCTGTTCATGTCCCTGTTTTCAGATCTTCTGGGTATATACCAAGCAGTGGAACTGCCGGGTCACAGGGCAACTCAATATTTACTTTTCTGAGGAACTGCCAAACAGACTTCCACCATTTTACATTTCTACCAGCAATAAATAAGTGTCTCTATTTCTCCACATCTTCTCCAACACTTGTAGTTTCCTGTTTGTTTAATGGAGGTCATTCTAATGGGTATGAGATGATATCTTATTGTGGTTTTGATTTGCATTTCCCTAATAGCTAAAGAGGATGAGCACCTTTGCATGTGCTTTTTAGCTATTTGTATTTCCTCTTTGGAGAAATGTCTATTCATGTCTTTTGCCCATTTTATAATTGGGTTGCTTGTCTTTTTATTGTTGAGTTATAGGATTTCTTCATATATTCTGGAAATCAAACCCTTATCCGATGTATGGTTACCAAATATTTCCTCCCATTTAGTTGGCTAACTTTTCACCCTTTTGACAAAGTCCTTTGAAACACAGGCCCCCATTTACTTCTGTTGTCTTTCATTACTTGTGCTTTGGGTGTAAGGCCTAGGAAACTGCCTCCTATCACTAGATCTTGAAGATGTTTCCCTATATTATCTTCTAGGAGTTTTATGGTAGTGACACATTAAGGTCTTTGATCCACTTTGAGTTAATTTTTGTGTAGGGTGTGAGGTAGGGGTCCTCTTTCTTTCCTTTGGATATGGATATCTGGTTCTCCCAACACCATTTATTGAAGAGATTATTCTGTCCCAGTTTAGTGGATTTGGGGGCCTTGTCAAAAGTCAGTTGACCATAGATTTGAAGGTCTATTCCTGACCTTATTTTTTTTTTTTTTTTGGATTTCATTCTTATTTATTTTACTTAATATCTGGGATACTCTGATTACCTTTTTTTTCTATAAAAAGGAGACTTGAATATTATGAACTCTTAAGTCTCTCCTAACTCTAAAAATTTTAATCTAGACATATACATTTCCTTTTTTTTTTTTTTTTAATCATCATTTTATTGAGATATATTCACATACCACGCAGTCATACAAAACAAATTGTACTTTCGATTGTTTACAGTACCATTACATAGTTGTACATTCATCACCTAAATCAATCCCTGACACCTTCATTAGCACACACACAAAAATAACAAGAATAATAATTAGAGTGAAAAAGAGCAATTGAAGTAAAAAAGAACACTGGGTACCTTTGTCTGTTTGTTTGCTTCCCCTACTTTTCTACACATCCATCCATAAACTAGACAAAGTGGAGTTTGGTCCTTATGGCATTCCCAATCCCACTGTCACCCCTCATAAGCTACATTTTTATACAACTGTCTTCGAGATTCATGGGTTCTGGGTTGTAGTTTAATAGTTTCAGGTATCCACCACCAGCTACCCCAATTCTTTAGAACCTAAAAAAGGTTGTCTAAAGTGTGCGTAAGAGTGCCCACCAGAGTGATCTCTCGGCTCGTTTTGGAATCTCTCTGCCACTGAAGCTTATTTCATTTCCTTTCACATCCCCCTTTTGGTCAAGAAGATGTTCTCCATCCCACGAAGCCGGGTCTACATTCCTCCCCGGGAGTCATATTCCACGTTGCCAGGGAGATTCACTTCCCTGGGTCTGACCTTATTTTTAATCTCCATTATTGGGCCTTTCATCCCCATAATTTCTGTTATGTTTCTTCTTAAACTTCTTAATTCTTCTTTTTGCTCATGCATTGTTTTCTCAATATACTTTAGCTTTCTATCCATCATTAGTTTATTTCTATCCACATTTTATTTCATCTCTTTGAATTGATTTAGGATATTTGTTTGAACTTCTTTGATTAGTTGTTCCAAAGTCTGTGTCTCCTCTGAAGTTTTAATTTGTTCCTCTGACTGAGCCATATCTTTCTGTTTCTTAGTATGCCTTGTAATTTTTTCCTGATGTCTGGTCACCTGATTATTTTGATGTGTTAACCCTGAAAACAAGCTTCTCCCTGTTCCCTAAGGTTTTACTATAGATTGGTTTTGTGCTCAGGCTCTTCTTTGATGCTTAGTCCAACTTATACTGGACATTTGGAGGAGCCTGTGTTTCACTGTTCAGATTTTCTCAGGTTTTCTCACCTAATTCTCATCCTGGACAAGTGGTATGCAAGTTTTAAGATTGCCCTTTTATGTGCAACTGTTTTACCTTCAGGAGAAAGCTTCCTTTCCTCTGTTCCTTTTCTGGGAATGATGATCTGTTCTGTTTTTGTGTGGAATTTTCTCCCCAGCTCCTAAGATTTAACTTCTCTTCCTCACTCAGTGCTCCCTTTTCATTATACTTTTCAGTTCTGGCACCTGTCCTGCCTTACAGTAGTTCAGTCCCCCCCCACCATGTTTTTTTTTTCTGTGATGCTTTTCTCCTTCTGGTTACTTCTCCATTAGGGTAGCCCAACCCTGGGAACCAGATGCAGCCTGTGTTCAAAAGAGTTCTTTTTTTGTTTACATGATCCAGCAATCAGACTGGGTGGGTGTGTGCATGTGTGCACATCCTGCCAACAGTTCAGCTATGGTATCTTTTATTTCCTGGGGGTCCTTTTGTATGCATGCACTCGCCAGCTGCTTGTGTTCTGCCCTTGGTCTCTGCAGACTTGGATATAAGTGGGGTTCTAACTAACTGCTGCGAATCCACTGCAGGAGAGACCCAGGTTGTGCTGCCTCCGTGTGATCTTAAGCTATGCAGGACTGGGTGATGGGGAGGGATCTGGACTGGCAGGTCTGGGTCACAGATTTCCTACCTTTTTATCTTTTTGGTAGGTTTTTGTTCCATTTTCTTTGATCCAGCATTTGTGAAATCCTTCTCCAGTCTCTATGATCATCCAGAGTTCCAAGCAAGTGGGATTTGTCCTTTTATTAGTTGTTTCTGAGGGCAGACTTTTCCAGGGGATGTCTCAGGTTGCCATGCTGATGACATCTCTCACATGTTATTTTTAACATCACTCACATGTTATTTTGGTTAAAGTTAAATCAAACTGATTTATTTGTTTTTTTTTTTTTCTCCTGAGAGCTATGGGAAAATCAAAAGTAATGTGATCCACAAAGAGGTGATTCTGCCTTTCTCTTAAACTAGACAGAAAATATCTGTCAAGTGACGAAAGCTTTCTATGAATAAATTTGTATTTCTAATTATCATGGTATACTGACTGATGAGAAAGCTATTATGATAGAAATGGGATGTTAAATCCTCATCATGGGTAGTCCTTTACTAAGCAAGAAGCATAAATTATGCGGCATTTTCCAAGATGTTTTTAAGATCTCTGCCAATACATCAGGTACTTTTTAATCTACCATTTCAACATTGTGATACAAACAAACCTTGGTTAGGTACTTCTGGCCTATTAGAACAATGTGTCCTCATATCCTAGGCTTAGGATCCCATACTTTTAGTTGCTTCAAGGGTATACACCATATTTCCATTACTTAAAAAATAATACTAAGATCAATTGCTAATGTCTCTTAATTAAAAGTAAAATATATAATAAGTACAACATTGGTTCTAATGTCCCTGATGCTGATTCTCTGCAATAGTTTTAGTGGCTTGTTTTGATACCACAGTCCATTTCAACTTCCAGGATGCTGTAATTGGCCACAGACACATGTAAACTGTAGAAGACAAAAGTTATCTAAAGCCGAGTGTTTATGAAGATATAGTATATTAATCATTGTTGTAATTGAGGTGGGATATTTTTAAAAAGTATAAGTTTGGATCTAATAAAGGCAAGTTAGGTTATTCAGATTAATCGACCAATTAACAACAAAAAATAATGGGTAAAAAATATATTGCAACACTTTGAAAGCATTATAGAGATGTAAAATATAGTGAGAAAGTTGCAAGACAATTTTCAAACAAAAGCCTGAAATAGGAAAAGTAAGCAGAATATTGGAGTACCAACACTTCCCATGCCCTGGATGGCATGTGTAATACCTCACATTTGGGATCTGGTTCTTTTACCACTCAAAGACAGGCATGTGGTGGAGAGACATAGAGGAGATCCTCCTCACCACTGATCTGGGTCCCCAAAGGGGTACCCCCTTCAAGGTAAAGGTAAACCCTATCTGAATCTAGGCCCCTCCTCTCAAAATCACAGGACTATAGAGAAACTAATTTGTGTATGAGAAAATCAGGAAAAGAAAAGAAAAAACATTTCTGAGAAGTTGTGGCTACATACCAGTCATCTTACAGATTTGCCTTAAAGAACAAATACCTAGTGTAGGCCTCAACCCTTGGCTGAGATGCTCACAACTAGTAGTGCTCTCAGTTACCTGGCAGAAGCAAAAACAAAGCTTCTTTATGGATGCTCCAAAACAACAACAACAAAATATTTCAAGGGCAATTACCAAGAAGCAATAGAGAAATCAGACAATATGCATAGCAACCAGCAGAAATAGACCTGTCTGATAACAGATATTAGAATTATCAGATACAGTCTTTCAAATAGTGATTACCATTCTTAAAGAAAAGCATGGAAAACTTGAAAATATATGTATGGACAAGAAGCTATACAAATGTAAAACAGAAGACTTGAAAAAAGTTAAGCTGAACTTCTAGACATAAAAACATAAAATAACTCAATAGTCATATCTGGCAGCAGACAACATAAAAAAGAGAACTTATGTAATAGATCACTATCACTACTCTGAACCTGCATTGTACTAAAGGTCCTAGCCAATGCAGCAAGAAAAGAAAGAAATAAAATGTGATGATTAGAAAGGAAGAAATAAAACTGCCATATTCATAGATGACAAATTACATGTAAACAAAATCCAAAAGAATCTACAACTTTTGTACTGAGCAAGTTCATGGGTTAAAAAAATCAATATAAAAAGTCATCTGTATTTCTGTATGTAAGCAATGAACAGAAAAAGAAATTAGAGAGATACCAATTACACAAGAAAAAGAAATAAAAGACTTCCAGATTGGAAAGGAAGAAGTAAAACTATTTCTTCATAAATGACATAATCTTATGTATAGAAAATCCTAAGGAATCCACTAAAAATACTATTAGAAATAATAAGTTCACCAAGGTTGCAGGATACAAGAGTGAGACAGAAAAATCAATTATATAGTTTTGCGCATTTGCAATGAACAATCTGAAAATGAAATTAAGAAAACAATTCCACTCACAGCATCAAAAACAATAAAATACTTAGGAATACATTTTTAAAAAGAGGTACAAACTTATACTCTGAAAACAAAATCATTCTTGAAAGAAATTAAAGAAGATCTAATTAAATGGAAAAAACACCCCATGTTCATGGATTGGTAGACTTAACATTTTTAAGATGGCAGTACTCTCCAAACTAATCTACAGAATCAATGCACTCCCTCTCAGAAGCCCAGCTATTTTTTTTTTTTTTTTGTAGAAATGCATAAAGAGTTGCAAGAGACCCAGAGTAGATGAAACAATCCTGAAAAAGAAGAATAAAGTAGGAGAACTCATACTTCCCAATTTCAAAATTTACCATAAAACAGTAATAACTAAGATGTGTAGCACTGGCACAAGGATAGACATTATAGACTGATGGAACAGAACTAAGAGTCTAGGAAGAAACCGACACATCTCTGGTCAACTGATTTTCAACAATGGTGCTAAGACCACCCAATGAGAAAAGAATAGCTTTTTCAACAAATGGTGCTAGAATAACTGGATATCCACATGTGAAAGAACAAAGTTGGACCATTACCTCACACTATATACAAAAATTAACTCAAAATGGATAAAGATATAAATATAATATCTAAAACTGTAAAATCCTTAGAATAAAACAGGGATAAATCTTCATGACCTAATATTTGGAAAAGGATTCTTAGATATGTCACCAAAGTATAAACAGCAAAAGAAAAATAAATTGAACTCCATCAGAATTAAAACCTTCGTGCTTCAAATGACACTATCACTCTCTAAGCCCACTCAGCAGCTAAACTCACTGCCCTACCCTCTACGTGGGACAAGACTCCCAAGGGTGTAAATCTCCCTGGCAAGGTGGGGCATGAATCATGTGGATGAGGATGGCCCTGGCATCCTGGGATTGAGAAAGCCTTCTTGGACCAATAAGGGGAAGAGAAATGAAACAAAGTTTCAGTGGCTGAGATATTTCAAATGGAGGAGAGAGGTGATTCTGGAGGTTATTCTTAATTCATTTTTTTGAGATATATTCACATACCACACAGCCATACAAAACAAATCGTACTTTCGATTGTTCACACTACCATTACATAGTTGTACATTCATCACCTAAATCAATCCCTGACACCTTCATTAGCACACACACAAAAATAACAAGAATAATAATTAGAGTGAAAAAGAGCAACTGAAGTAAAAAAGAACACTGGGTACCTTTGTCTGTTTGTTTCCTTCCCCTATTTTTCTACTCATCCATCCATAAACTAGACAAAGTGGAGTGTGGTCCTTATGGCTTTCCCAATCCCATTGTCACCCCTCATAAGCTACATTTTTATACAACTGTCTTTGAGATTCATGGGTTCTGGGTTGTAGTTTGATAGTTTCAGGTATCCACCACCAGCTACCCCAATTCTTTAGAACCTAAAAAGGGTTGTCTATATCATGTGTAAGAGTGCCTGCCAGAGTGACTTCTAGGCTCCTTTTGGAATCTTTCAGCCATTGAAACTTATTTCATTTCCTTTCACATCCCCCTTTTGGTCAAGAAGATGTTCTCCATCCCATGATGCCGGGTCTAGATTCCTCCCCAGGAGTCATATTTCATGTTGCCAGGGAGATTCACTCCCCTGGGTGTCTGGAGGTTATTCTTATGCATTACATAGATATCCGTTTTTAGTTTTTAGTGTATTGGAATAGCTAGAAGGAAATCCTGAAACTGATGAGCTGCAACCCCATAGCCTTGATTCTTGAAGACGAATGTATAATTATACAGCTTATACTGTGTGACCATGTGATTGTGAAAACCTTGTGGCTCCCACTCCCTTTATCCAGAGTATGGACAGATGAGTAGAAAAATAAGGACAAAAAGTAAATGAATAATAGGGAGGAATGGGGGGTGTGGGATGTTCTGTGTGTTCTTTTTAACTTTAATTTCTATTCTTTTTGTGTGTGTGTAATGACAACGTTCAAAAATTGATAGTGGTGATGAATGCACAACTATATAATGGTATTTTGAACAAGTGATTGTACACCATGGATAACTGTATGGTTTGTGACCATAACTCAATAAAATTGAATTAAAAAAAGAAAGTAAAAAGACAACTCACAGAGGCTAGGCCTCCCTATGGTTGTGCTTAAGAGCCTCCTCCCGAATGCCTCTTTGTTGCTCAGATGTGGCCCTGTCTCTCTAGCTAAGCCAACTTGAAAGGTGAAATCACTGCCCTCTCCCCTACGTGGGATCAGACACCCAGGGGAGTGAATCTCCCTGGCAACGTGGAATATGACTCCCGGGGAGGAATGTAGACCTGGCATCGTGGGACGGAGAACATCTTCTTGACCAAAAGGGGGATGTGAAAGGAAATGAAATAAGCTTCAGTGGCAGAGAGAATCCAAAAGGAGCCGAGAGGTCACTCTGGTGGGCACTCTTACGCACACTTTAGACAACCCTTTTTAGGTTCTAAAGAATTGGGGTAGCTGGTGGTGGATATCTGAAACTATCAAACTACAACCCAGAACCCATGAATCTCGAAGACAGTTGTATAAAAATGTAGCTTATGAGGGGTGACAAGGGGATTGGGAAAGCCATAAGGACCACACTCCACTTTGTCTAGTTTATGGATGGATGAGTAGAAAAATAGGGGAAGGAAACAAACAGACAAAGGTACCCAGTGTTCTTTTTTACTTCAATTGCTCTTTTTCACTCTAATTATTATTCTTGTTATTCTTGTGTGTGTGCTAATGAAGGTGTCAGGGATTGATTTGGGTGATGAATGTACAATTATGTAATGGTACTGTGAACAATCGAAAGTACGATTTGTTTTGTATGACTGCGTGGTATATGAATATATCTCAATAAAATGAAGATTAAAAAAAAAAGACATAATGCTAAAAAAAAAAAAAGACAACTCACAAAATACAAATCATATATTATAAGGGACTTGTATCTAGAATATATTAAAACTCTTATGACTCAATAACAAAAAAAAACAATTACCCAATTAAAAAGTGGACAAATGATTTAAATAGACATTTCCCCAAAGGAAGATATACAAATACCAATAAATACATGAAAAGATACTTGACATCATTAGTCATCACAAGATACCACCTTATACCCAATGGGATGGCTAGAATAAAAAAGTCAGATAATAACAAGTGTTGTTAAAAATGTGGGGAAACTGAAACCCTTTTACACTGCTGGAATGTAAAATGGTAGAGGCACTTTGGAAAACACGTCTGGTATTTCCTCAACAATTGCTGGAGTGGATCCAGCAATTCCACTCCTAGGTATATACCCCAAATAGTTGAAAGCAGACATTCACATAAAAATGTGTACATGAACGTTTGCAACAGCTTTATTCAAAAAAGCCAAAAGGTGGAAACTATACAAGTTAAGTGTCCATCAACTGACAAGTGGATGTAGCATTTGGTCACAAAAGGAATGAAGCTCTGATACATGCTACAACTTGGATGAACCCTGAAAACATGATGCTAAGTGAAAGAGCCAGTCACAAAATTCCACATATTATGTGATTCCATCTGTATGAAACTCTAGAATAGGGAAACTTACTGAGACAAAAAGCAGATTATTGGTTGCTTAAGGTTGGGGGGATAGGGGTGCTGGTAAGTAAAGGGTAAGAGTTTTGCTTTTTTGAGGTGATGAAAATGTTCTAAAATGACTTCGTTGATGGATGCACATATCTATAAATATATTAAAAACCACTGAATTGTACACTTTAAATGGGTGAACTGTATGGTATATGAATTTTATCTCAACAAAGCTGTGCTTTTTTTAAACAAAAAGATATACCATTTACAATAGCATGAAAATATCACTTAGGCATAAATCTAATAAAGAAGTGTAAGACTTCTACAAGGAAATTAATAAACCTTATTGAAAGACATTAAAGAAGACGTAAACAATTGGAGAGATATATCATGTCCATAGATTGGAAGACAATATTGTAAAAATGTTATGTTACTTTGCTCTAAATTTATTTATCAATTCAATACAATTTCAATCAAAATCCCATCAGATTTCTTGATAGGACTTGACAAGGTAATTTTAAAATGAATATGGAAATGCCCGTGGCCAAGAATAGATAAGAAAATTTTGGGAAAAAAACAAACAAAAAACAAGGTAAGAGGAGTGACTGTTTCTGATATCAAGTCACTTCTCTAAGTTTGTGTTTGTTTCCAAAGGTGTCAAATAAACCTAAAATAAACATGACAGCCTGATATTGACAAAAGAATATGTAAACAAACAATGGAACATAAAAGACAGCCCAGACAATTTTATAAGTTAAAGCATATACCTCTTTACCTAAAACCACCTTCTATTGAGGTATTAAACATTTAATACCTCAATATTATTTCATCCTCAAAAAACCCTAGGACTAAGTTTTATTTCCCAATTTTATAGATGAATGATCTGAGGCTCAGAAAGATTAAGTAACTTCTCCAAGATCACACAGTTAATGAAGTACGACACAAAGTCTGTCCTTTTCCCCAACTGCATGCATTGCTGCTAAGGTATATCACTGCAGAGAAGATAATTTGTATTCTGATGTTTCAGAGTTTACCCAACTGTAATAAGACAAATGTAGACATGACAAACTCAAAAATTGCTTTTTGTTTAAGTGGTTGCATTGTTTAAGCAAAATACACACAATAATTTACACAGTATAAATGTTAAATCTTCATTAAAAATGGTGTGTACCGAATCTTAATTGAATATTTAAACGCTGTATTATTAACAAAAAAGACAAACAGCAAAAAAAAAAAAAAAAAAAAAAAAAAAATAGAGAGCGAGCCCAGAAACACACCCACACATACATGGACACAAATTATAACCACCATATGGAAAAAATGGAATTTGACATAACCTATATGCAAAATCAATTCTAGTTTAAATAGACTTAAATAGGAAAGGCAAATCTATAAAGCTTTTAGCAGGAAACATGAGAGAATTTCTTTAGATTTCAGTACATAAAAGGATTTCTTAAGACAAACAAAGCACTAATCATAGAGGGAAACATGGATACATTTGACTCCATTAAAAATAAGAACTTCATTTATGAAAAGATTGCAAGAGATGCAACCTCATTATGGGATATATACCTGGAAGATCTGAGAGCAGAGACATGAATGGACATTTGCACACTGGTGTTTATGGAGGCAGAATTCATGATTTGCATTGGGTAGAGGTGGCCTAAGGATACACCGACTGAGGAACAGAATGGTGAACTGTGGTGTATGCATACAATGGAATATTGAACAATTATGAGAAGATGTGAAGCTATGAGACACCCAATGATGTGAATGGATCCTGTAAACAGCATTCTGAATGAAGTATGCCAGAAACAAAGGCAAACACTATAATGCCTCACCAATATGGACTAACTACAATGTGTAAATTCAGTATTGAACCTTAGAGCACAGCTTATCAGGGGAACAATTATTGTAATGGTGCCTAGATTGTAAGCTCTTACAGCAGTAATATCTATTCCTGAATCGTAATGGCTATCTCCAAACTCTGGTCGGTCTGATCGGTCTCTGGGACATTGGGTATCTGTGTGACACCTGAAACTCAGAGCTAGAGCTCCGCAGATATGTCAGTATTAGCACATACAGCAACTTTTAAAAAAAAAAAAAAAAAGCTGAAAAAGAGCCCAGATTTCAATTAGAGATATAAATGAAGCAGATCTGGTTAAGACTAGAGTAAATCAGGCCAAAAGGTAAAGGTTGAAACTGACTGTGCTTTTAAACTTCAACTTCCATGTGAGACCAAGGGAAGAGATATTTATTTGGTGTAGGATCTATATTTTCTAAATATAACTTCTACAGTCCGTTTGGTCAAACACCATAATTACATGGAACTTTGAATAGGAAGTGAGATAAGGTAGGTTTGTATAGGTTAGTGTGAAATAGCAACACATCCCAAAGTAATTTGGGCAGAGAATAAAAATATACATGCAGGGCTCCCCAGAGGAGCTGGGGGAAAATGCGGAAGTGTTGGACTTCCTCACCTGGATTGCTGATGATGTTCTCACCGACATTGAGGACTGACGGTTTGGTATGCCGAGCACTCTGTCTTGGGGCTTGCCATTATGAAGCTCATTACTGCAAATTAGAGGCTAAACCTACTTATAATTGTGTCTAAGAGTCTCCCTGAGTACTTTGTTGCTCAGATGTGGCCCTCTCTCTCTAGCTAAGCCAACTTGGCAGTGAACTCACTGCCCTCTCCCCTACATGGGATCTGACTCCCAGGGGTGTAAATCTTCCTGGTAATGCAGGATATGACTCCCAGGGATGAATCTGAACCCAATATCGTGGGATTGAGAACATCTTCTAGGCCAAAAGGGGTATGCAAAATGAAATGAAATAAAGTTTCAGTGGCTGAGAGATTCCAAATGGAGTCCAGAAGTCACTCTGGTGGGCATTCTTACCCAATATATAGATAATCTTTTTTAGGTTTTAATGCATTGGAACAGCTAGAAGTAAATACCTGAAACTACCAAACTGCAACCCTTGACTCTTGAAGACAATTGTGTAGCAATGTAGCTTACAAGAGGTGACAGTGTGATTGTGAAAGCCTTGTAGATCACACTCCCTTTATCCAGTGTATGGATGGATGAGTAGAAAAATGGGGACAAAAAATGAAATGAAAAATAGGGTGGAAGGGTATTTTGGGTGTTCTTCTTTACCTTTTATTTTTTATTCTTATTATCACTTTTTCTGATACAAGGAAAATGTTCACAAAATAGATCGTGGTGATGAATGCACAACTCTATGATGGTACCGTGAACAACTGATTGTACACTTTGGATAACTGTATGGTATGTGAATATATCTCAATAAAATTGAATTAAAAAATATGTACACAAATTCTTTGAGACTCCTCTCCAGAATAGATGGAGCCTAACTCTCCCTATCTTGAATATGGTCTGGCCATAGTGACTGTTATCTAACGAATAGAATAACGTGGAAATTAGGATGTGTGGCTTTGGAGATTAGGTTATCAAAGGCACTGCATATTCCTCTTGCTTTCTTTTGGGTTGCTTACTCTGAGGGAAGACATGAATGAGTACATTCAAGTTTCTCTATGGAGAGGACCCATGAGGTGAGGAACTAAGGTCTCCAGCCATAACCAGTTAGGAACTCAGGCCTTCTGCCAACAGCCCATGAGTGAACTTGGAAGCAGATCCACCAGCTCCCATCAAGCCTTCAGACTATATCTTGACTGCAAACTTATAAGCAACCTTGAGCCAGAACCACCCAGCTTAACATACTTCCAAATTTCCTGACCCATGAAATTATTAGATACTGTGCCAGTTTGAATGTATTGTGTCCCCCAAATGCCATTATCTTTGATGTAGTCTTGTGGGGCAGACGTTTTGGTGCTGACTAGATTTGCTTGGAATGTGCCCCACCCAGCTGTGGGTGATGACTCTGATGAGATACTCCCATAGAGGCATGGCCCCACCCATTCAGGGTGGGCCTTGATCAGTGGAGCCATATAAATGAGCTGACTCAAAGAGAAGGAACTCAGTGCAGCTGTGAGTGACGTTTTGAAGAGGAGCAAGCTTGCTAGAGAGGAACGTCCTGGGAGAAAGCCATTTTGAAACCAGAACTTTGGAGCAGATGCCAGCCATGTGCCTTCCCAGCTAACAGAGGTTTTCTGGACGCCATTGGCCATCCTCCAGTGAAGGTAACCGATTACTGATGTGTTACCTTGGACACTTTATGGCCTTAAGAATGTAACTGTGTAGCCAAATAAACCCCCTTTTTATAAAAGCCAATCCATCTTTGGTGTTTTGCATTCTGCAGCATTAGCAAACTAGAACAGATACCAAATGCTTATTGTTGTAAGCCACTATGTTTTGGAGTAATTTGTTATTATGTAGCAAGAAATAACTAATGCAGTTCTATTGTCATGGTTGTGGAAATGGAGAGAAAGGGAATAGACAGGAGGCATTTCAAAGGAAGAATAAATATATTTTGTTATTAAAAGAAGGTAAAGAGAAAGAATAAGCCAAGGATGTCTATGAGGTTTTATACCAAGCAGATTAGGGAAAGAGTGGTACTGACAAGAAAAGACTGATAGAAGCAGAAATCTATTTGGAACATTTAATATTGTAAATTAGGTTTTGGAAATGTAGAAATTAAGATAGTAATATAACATATAGTAAATGTCCAATAGACAGTTATAAACATAGGGCAAATATTAAGTAAGCTGTAGGGTATGGAGCTGCAGTGGAGAATTCATCAACAGAGAGATGATAATTAACAGCTTAAGAATGGATATCCCTTTAAAGAAAATACCTTGAGAAAATCAGAAGGCCTAGTTCTTTAAAGCTTTTTATACGTGAATACAGAGAGAAAAAGTAAAAGAAAAATTATTGAAGCAGCTGGATAAAATAAGCTTGATAATTAAACATAGGGGGAGAAGGACATGAGGGGACAGAAGAGAAAGAAGAACCGTTTTCACTCCAAACACTGGCACAGACATCTAAAACCCTGTAAAGAACAAAGAGAAGGGGGGTGAGGAGAAGGAGGGAAGGAAAGAAAGCCAGGATACAAATGGGAGAGAGTGAGAAAGTGAGCCAGAGAGTGAGCAAATAGTTTTTTGGAATAGAAATCATAAATTTCTTTTTTCTCTCTCAAATGGGCCAGATTGAAAGCTTTAGGAGAGATCAGTAAATCAGCAATGAAGCTGATAATGAAAGTTCTGAACAGAGAAGATTAAATCAAAATAATTTCTGTGGGAATAGTAATTCCATAATATGATTAAATAAGAATTCCCTCTTGTGATATTTCTTCCTTAGATCTCAGCATTCAATTATCTTTTATTGTCAAGATTTGCATCTTAAAAAACAAATGCAGATATATTTCACTATATAAACATTTGCTATTGCAGAATATATAAACCAGGGATCATTAAAGTTGTCATTCACTATTCAGTTTTGGTTACCAATGTCTTTATGTTCCATTAAATATGTTCCTCCAAAACTGTTATTCACTGCTGAACTTTTGAATCTTTTCTTCTGAAATGTATTTCCTACTTTCAACTCTCAAGCCAGATCAATATGTTTATTACTAGAATCTATTATAATTCTCATTATTTGAAATCTAGGTTTGAGCAATCAATGAAGACTTTTGTTATCTTGATTTAGCTCATTTAAAGGAGTTTTACCAAAAGATGGATGACTTTTCAGTCTAGTAGCACCTTAACGTTATCAGTAGATAACAAAATGAATTGAGTGATTGTATCAAATAACCACAACTACCCAAGTTTCATGTTTTGATATTAACTCTATGTTCACTAATGAAATTTTATCATATTTTCTATGATTATAACACATCTAGTTCAAAATCAGCTATATGCTCTCTATTTTCTTCTAAGATTGAAGTTCACTCTCCTTTTTTTATCTCCACTCTGTTTTGATCTTTTGGATATGCCACATGTGGGGGCACATATCTTTTACATCCATGTCATATCTCTGTCTCAGGTCATGCTTTGCAGGAAAATAATTCATGTGAATCATCAATTTGACTACAACTGAAAACAGAGCTGAACAGATTTTCCTCCCTAGAGTACTTACTTACAGGTTATTTTAAAAATATGAACTGTCTTAGAGCATTTAAAACAAGATTTTAGTTGTAATAATTCATTTTATAGATACTTATATATTATATAAGTTAAGGTGTCTATTAGTCAAATATATTTAACCCTACATATTAAAATATTCATGTACTAAGAATCTAAGATCTCTAAAATCTAAAATCTAAGATCTCTGTTATTTTTTAAAGAACATTCTTTGATTTTTCTTAACTAATAAAATAATTTCTTACCCAAAATATGGATAATCTCACAACTCACAGACCTTTATATAATAATAGGGCACATCAGGGGAAGTATGATGTAAAAACTTCCTGGACCATTAAATGTGTATAATTGAGGTAAATTATCTTTCAAAAAGTCAAGTAGAAATTCTGAAGTCACAAGTTATAAAATAAAGGGTCCCCAAGAGTCTCTCAAGCCCAGGCTATAAGCAACAGGCAGGGATATATTGAAACTAGTTTGGTAGACTCAAGGCAATTCAATTTAACATCCTATGTGCTTCTTTTGTACAACGCACTTTGTTTGATGCTTCAGGGAATATAAACTAAAACAAAACACATTTACTATCATTAAGGAATTTATTAAATTTATTGGAAGTTATGGTGCAGTTAGCTTGCATGCACAAGTTACATATACAAAAATAGCATAAATGAAGACACCCAAGAAAAACGTTTTAGGGGTTTAGAGCAGGATAGAGATCACAATAATCATACATATTTCCCAGTAAAACATATAAATAGGCACAATAAATGGAATATGTTAATGAGTATATACGTGTATGTACGTATATACATACTACATAAACACACACACCACCTATACCATAAATAGCCTCACATCAGTTCAATTCAGATTCTGCAACCAAAGAGTGGGTTGCTAACTTAGGTATAGCCTGCTTTCAGAGTTTTTGGATGTTGGAAATAAAGATAAGGGATGTGAACTACAACACAAACTGAATTCCCAACCTTGCAGGGTCCTTTTTGTTTCTCCTGAAAATTTATATGAGGATATGTGAGCAGACTCCTGTGAGGCTGGTGCCTTGAACCCCTAAATTCTGCCATGCCTCCTTTGCCAGTATTAGCAGTCCTTCTACCTTATTTGGGAAGGTAAGTCTCCCTTGCCTGAAGCATCTATAATGAATCACCCATAAGGTAGTTGCCTCTCAAGGGACAGATGATTCTCCTCAGGCTTTACCCCACCATCACTAATTGCCACTAGCCCTGTAGCCAGTCTCAAGTCTAAAAGGCTTAAGAGAATGTGGTACAAAGTGTGACCTGTAAGGAGGCAGAATACAATAAATATATGAGTTTATCAATTGTATGTAGACAGAATCTTGGGGAATGGATCTAAAGGGTGCTGGATTATAGTGGAAGGAATAAACTGTTGGATCAGCCCAAATTTACTGATGTGGACTCACAAAGCAGATATTCTGAATTTGATGTGTTAGCTTGAGTGTCTCAGTTAGCTGGGTTGGTTGAATGTATTCTGGCATCAACTGAATGATATTGGCCTATACTGAATGATATTGGAATGTCAGTACTTTCTTTTACACTGCAGGGCAGGGTTTCTCACTGTTGGCACTAGTGGCATTTTGGGTCAGAAAATTCTTTGTAGTAGGGGGCTGTCGAATTCATCACAGGATGTTTAGCAGCATCCCTGTCCTCTATGTGCTAGAAGCCAGTAGTACCCTCCAGTGACTCCAGACATGTATCCCCTGGGGGGCAAAATCATCATCCCTGGTTGAGAACTACTGGTGTAGAGAAGTTATATGAAGGTTTAGGGAGATTGAAAAGCTAGAGTGGATTTTTCATGTAAAACCAGCTCACCCATCCCTGAACCATGCCCCCATTCATGAAGGAAGACCTGGCATCTCTGAAGAGGACTGTGGTAGTTATTCTCTATAGGCCAGAGATGACTGATGCAACAGAACTGGGCTCCCTGAATTCAATAGAGATGATGGGATTCTGGATGGCAAAACTGCAGTGGCAGCATAACTCTCCAAAGACAATGTGGGCATGGTTATTGGAATAATAATCTGCTCCCTCTTTCTTCATTTAAAGGGCACTGTGTATGTGAACTGTCCTTCAACTCTGCTATAATCAAAAGAGGCTGACTTGCAGAAATCTTTGGCTAGTTGACCATTGCTAGCTTTCTGTATTAGTTTTCTAGCTGCTAAAACAAATACCACTTAATGGGTTGGTGTAAGCAATAGGCATTTACTGACTCAGGGTTTTGAGGTTAGAAGAAGTCCACAATTGAGGTGTCAGCAAGGTGATGCTTTCTCTCCAAAGGCTGTGGTGTTTTAGGGGCTGGCTGGCAATCTTGGGGATTCCTTGACTTTGCTGTCACACAGCAATGCATGTGGTGGCATCTTCTCCCTTCTTTCCTGGGTTCTGTTGACTTACAGCTTCTGGGTCCTCCCTGTGGCTTCTCTTTCCATGTCCAATATCCTGTGGCTTCTCTTTCCACGTCCAATTTCCTTTTCTTATAAGGACTTCAGTCATATTAGATTAAGGCCCACCCTCATTCAGTTTGGACATACCTTAACTAATAACAGCTTCAAAGGTCCTGTTTAAAATGGGTTCACACCCACAGGAGCAGGGGTTGGGACCCGAACATGCCTTCTGTGGGATACATGATTCAACCCCTAACACTTCCTAAAGTCTTATTTGATTGTAGAGGTAGAGAAGCTCTAGGTCTGGTGAACAGAAGTCTGACTGTGTCACTAAAAGAGAGTGACATGGCCTTAACCAAATTTCAGCCAGTTCACATACTCAGCACCCTTTAAATGAAGAAAGGGGGTGCAGATCTCTTTGATGAAGGACCCTGTTACACATC
This sequence comes from Choloepus didactylus, assembly GCF_015220235.1. Classification (NCBI taxonomy): domain Eukaryota; kingdom Metazoa; phylum Chordata; class Mammalia; order Pilosa; family Megalonychidae; genus Choloepus; species Choloepus didactylus. The sequence goes on from NC_051309.1 coordinate 141,283,258, forward strand.
CATATATACTTCCTCCTGGTTTTCCCCTAAAGGACCCATGAACATTTCACAAGGTGACCATGCAATGGTGAAGGGAAATACAGACATTTGCTGCTCATAATTTAAATGCTGAAACTAAAAATTCCTGGAGATTCCAAAAGCCACTGTAGTCTACCAAACAGAGAAGAGGTTTACCTAAGGTCTGTAAGTCAGGTCATCAAAGAGGGTAGCTGGATTATCTCACATTTGGCCCACAGTATCTATAATTTTACCCTGTGGTTATTGCTCCAGTTCTAAAACGCACAATTGGAATAGACACATTCAACAACAGGAAGAATCCCTATATTGATTCTTTGACTTGTAAAGTAAGGACTACTATGGTAGGAAAGACCAAGTGGCATTTGATGAGGTACCATGAGTACAGGCAGGGTAGAATAAATGTGTGATTCTTTCCTTTAATTCATCTTTTTTCAGAATGAATTGGTTCCATAGTATCTTCAAAAGGTGACAGAGTTTTTTTCTTTATTTAATATCATTTTGAAGTCATGGAAATTTAATATATTTGATATGTTTCAATTTACTTCAGATATTCCTTTTGGTGTTCAAACAGTCTGCATATGGGCCACTGGGAGCCTCCTCAAGTTGGCTCCTGAGTACTTTTGATACGACCCCGGTAATCTTGATATTTTCCTTGCTTTTTGCTATGACTAGGTATTATCTAGGCTCACCTTGTACTTTCCTGTCTCAGATTTCTTTTAGGGGACTTTCCATTGAAACTGAATTGGTCATTGTGTCTAGGTCCTATCAGTGGACAGAGCTAGGAAATACATATTTTTAAAGTGTAAAGATACCATGAATTTATAAACTATTTCCAATTCAAATTTAGAATTATAAGTTTTACTTAAATTCTTTGAGTTTGTTCTCTGTTATGCTGAAAAACTAGGCTCTCAAAGACATTTATATAATTACTCAATTGCTTTATCCTATAATTATGAGCTTCAAATTAACAATGTCAGTATTATTACTAACAACATTACTATTAAAAAATAGTTTGTGATTTTTTTTTCAGTTCTTTTTACTCTTAGGATTCATCCTACTAGGGGCTATATAGTCTAATTACTATGTTTAATGTCACTTGAAGTAATTCATCTGTTAAGTTAGTTAAGCCACCAACTTCCTACACAATTAAGTTCATTTGTTTAATTCTACTTTTGATTTTTAGGTATTATTTTTCATTTTGATATAATTTAAAAAATAATTATATAAATGGATATTAAATTTCTGCATCTTATGATTTTTCTCTTTTAATAAGTTAAGGTGATAAATTATATAAATTTATTTTTAATGTTATATCAACTTTGAACTCATGGGAAAAGCCAAATGGTAGTAATGTATTTTTTGTTGCTGTTGTGAGTTTTTTAAGGCTCTTAGTAGATGTTTTTTATAATCCATCTAACTGGTTTAGCTGTGGAAGTTTGGTCCAAATTGCCTAGTTCACTAATAACTAGAAGCAGAAGTTTGCTTTCTCTCTTGTTTTTAAACACTTCTTCTCAGTCTCATTCACTAGAGTCTTTATATTCCCCAACTTTAAATTTTAGAACTCAGTCCTTGGATATCTTCATTTCTTTATCTATACTCCCTTTCTAAATGTTCATATCCTACAGCTTTAAAAAGTGCATGCACGTTAATGACTCCCAAATTTATAGCTCTCTCCTGAACTCCAGACTTACATACTAAATTGATAAACTGATAACCCCAATTAAATGTCTTTTAGGCAGCTCATACTTAACATGGCCCAAAGCAACCTTTTTTTTTTAATCCCCACTCTTTAAACCCTAGTCCAAGCATTATCATCTTATACTTGAACTATTACAGAATGGTCTCTCTTTTCCCTTCTACCTTTGCCCCCTACAGTCTGTTCTTCAACCAGCAAAGTTATCCTTTGAAGATTAAGTCTGATGGCACCACTTTGCTCAAAACCTCCTGTAGTTTCCATTTCATTCAGCATGAAATCTCAAGTTCTTATTAGGCAAAGGTTGACAAACTTTTTTTTAAAGGGCCAAATAGTAAATATTCTAGCTTTTGCAAGCCAAACAGATTCTGTCACAAGTATAAAACATTTAGATGCTATACCTTTATGCAAATAGTATTAAGATTCTAAACTGCGATGTCCAACCAACAATCATTGTATCTTGTGGAATTTGCATAATATTTACAAATATATACAACATTAGTTTTAGTTTAGAATGCTTAATATCATAGCAGTTCAATAAATATTAGTTGGATAAAAAAATAAGTATAAGGTTCAGAATTATATATGTTATAAAATAACTATGGCAAGGACATTAAACTACAGGTTAAATCACTCTTGTAAAACAAATCAAACACTCATTACTGAACTTACTTTAAATTACTGATCCTAATTTCTGCACTTTCAGAAAGTTTCTTTGTTTCTTCTTTCCATCTATTGGTTGCCTTCTGTTGGGTCAGTAAGAGATGCCTCAGTTCAACAGTGGAATTTCGATTACTGTCTTCCATTTCTCTCAATCGAACTTCAAACCCATGTTCCTTTATTGAAAGTTCATGTTCCATTGTACTGATCTAGGGAATAAAATGAACACAGTTTCTTCTTTTTTTTTTTTTCTGTTATTTTAGGAGCTATACTGATCAATGATATACACAAAAGGAATCATTAATTGTGTTGTATGATTTGTCTTTGTCCACAAGAGAAGACATCCTATCTAATAAAGAAAATTTAACAAAACCAGAATTATGACGGACTATAATATTTGCAACATTTCCCCTCACACCTTCAAATGCCAGTAGAAAAAAAGTTTATCATCTAAAATAAAACTTCTCTCTTTACTCTTAACTTTGTTGCTAGAAGCCAGACATGCCAAGTGCTCATGCTCTCAGTAAGAGTTAGGGTGTTATTCATGCCACTTTTGATTTATATTCTAAATTTCCAATGGTCTTTCACAGAGCTTTGTAAAGTCAAAGAAAATTATACACAAGAATTCCTTTAGCACTTCTAACACAGTATCTATCAATGAATGATGTATCCTTTTTTGAGGGAAAAAAACAATATTATATAAATAATAATTTTCAGAATCTCATATGCAAATGTTTTCAGTATATTTTTGGGTATCTTAAGTTATTATAGTAAAAATTCCTTGATGCAGAAAGAATACACAAGTAAATGTTCTTAGGATAACTAGTATAATTAAGAATTTGGCTGGCAATGCTCCCAATTCCTCAGAGATACCCTCTAACTCCTTGGAATCTCTTAGTGATAGGAGTGTCTTTGTTATTCACGGTGCCTCCCCCCTCACACCCCTAAACAAATGTCAGGATGGGGCCAGCCACACCTGTAGTTTTTTTTTTTTTTTTTTTTTTTTTTTTAATCATCATTTTATTGAGATATATTCACATACCACGCAGTCATACAAAACAAATTGTACTTTCGATTGTTTACAGTACCATTACATAGTTGTACATTCATCACCTAAATCAATCCCTGACACCTTCATTAGCACACACACAAAAATAACAAGAATAATAATTAGAGTGAAAAAAGAGCAATTGAAGTAAAAAAGAACACTAGGTACCTTTGTCTGTTTGTTTGCTTCCCCTACTTTTCTACACATCGATCCATAAACTAGACAAAGTGGAGTTTGGTCCTTATGGCATTCCCAATCCCACTGTCACCCCTCATAAGCTACATTTTTATACAACTGTCTTCGAGATTCATGGGTTCTGGGTTGTAGTTTAATAGTTTCAGGTATCCACCACCAGCTACCCCAATTCTTTAGAACCTAAAAAAGGTTGTCTAAAGTGTGCGTAAGAGTGCCCACCAGAGTGATCTCTCGGCTCGTTTTGGAATCTCTCTGCCACTGAAGCTTATTTCATTTCCTTTCACATCTCCCTTTTGGTCAAGAAGATGTTCTCCATCCCACGATGCCGGGTCTACATTCCTCCCCGGGAGTCATATTCCACGTTGCTAGGGAGATTCACTTCCCTGGGTGTCTGATCCCACGTAGGGGGGAGGGCAGTGATTTCACCTTTCAAGTTGGCTTAGCCAGAGAGAGAGGGCCACATCTGAGCAACAAAGAGGCATTCAGGAGGAGACTCTTAGGCACAAATACACACACCTGTAGTTTTAGGGTGGGTATATGCTATGCCAGAAAGACCAACCGCGTGATAGCCTGACCTCCCGGGGAGGTAGACTGGAGACTGAGTTCAACCATGTGGTCACTGATTCAATCAATCATGCCTATGTAATGAAACGCCAAATAAAAACATTGAACAATGAAGCTCAGGTGAGCCTCCCTGGATGGTAACACATATTAATGTGCTAGGGGGATGACATGCATGTTTTGACTCCATGGGGGGAGGACACCAGAGGCTTTGTGCCTGAGACCCTCTCAGACCTTGTCTTGTATGCTTCTTCTTTAGGCTCCTTCTTATTTGTATCTCTTTTGCTGTAATAAAACTTTAATCATAAGCATAGTGCTTTCCTGAGTTCTATGAGTCATGCTAGTGAATTATCTAACCTGAGGGGGTGGTTGGGAACTCCAAACATGTAGCCAGTTGGTCAGACGTGAGGGTGACTTGGGAATCCCTGATTTTGTGGCTGATGTCTAGTTTTGTGGAGGACTGTGCCCTTAACTTATACATTTACACTAACTCCAGATAGTGTCAGAATTGTATTGCAATATTCCAGCAGCCTTCCTTGACTAGGGTTCAGGAAGAGAATTGAGCCCTAATGCCCCAAGGCATTCAATATAAGTAATGAATGACCTTCTCTTACATACATCTAAAATGGAATTACTTAGGTGCTATTATTGGGGCAACTGAGTAAATAGTTAAAGGAATTACTTTCTGTTCTGTGGTTCAGATGAAAAACCCTGGTGGAGAAAGGCTGTAAGGTCATCTGAATTCTTTGGTGTATTATAAAGAATACTAAGGAAATAGTAAAAAAAAGGAGATCTTATGATATTTTAAAGTAATGTGCTTTTAAAATAGTCACAGCTGGCTTGGCTTCTGGTAATTCATTAAATATGGTTACTTTCAAAATCAGAAAAAGAATGAATAAGGGAATCAACTTCATCAATTCCCAAATACTAAAACAAAGGCCAACAGCAGCAAAATCCACGGCTCACGGAAGAAAACTGCAAACACCTTGTCCTTGCCATCCTGCTAAATGCAACATGCTTCCTAAAACTCTTAAACTTCTTCAAATAGGCACGCAAGTAGAAATTTAATACTTTATGAATACAGATACTGGAAAAACAACCTTAGATTTATTACTTTTGTGTAGTATTATTGTGCAAGCCTCCTAAGGCTGCTTAACTCCTGCTATTTTAATAATTTTTGTATTATTGGATTCTGTAAATTCAGATTTGAATCTGCTCCTCCTCCTTCCTTGTCTCAATTTCCACTTTTTCTGGAGAAGCCATGTTCTAACATCTTGGATAGAAAACAAACATTCCAGTCTCAATCAGTATATGTCTCTGTTACCTTCTTACACACACTAAAAACTGACCTACACATCTATTCTGTTTTAGAACTTTGCCTGCCTAGCAATACCACCGGGAAAAATCATGATAATCTGGTCCCTGCCTACTTCTCCAAGCTTGTGTAGTGCCACTCTTCTTTTCCCTTTCTTTGTTTCAGCCACATTGCCCTCTCATTCTTGGGTACTTTTCACATGTACTTGTCACTTGGGTATTTTTCACTTTGCCTGGAAGGAATAATCTTTCCCTTCCTGCTTATCTTCAGTATTTCTATTCAACTTCTAAAACTCAATTATTGCTTCTCAAGGGAAATTTTCTCTTACCATCCATCTAGACAAAGTCTGGTTCCTCTATCAAAAGCTTTCAGAGTGCCCTATACTTTTCCTGAAGAGCATTCATTAGTTGTAATTATATGTTTAAAGTTTGCCCATCTTTACACAAATTCTAAGCTTTTAAGGGCAGGGACCATACCTGTTTTGTACACCATTTCATCCTCAGCACCTCATACAGTTCTGGGAACACAGTAAGGTGCTCAAAACATATTTGCAGGCTGAATGAATGATAGCTTTTTGGTGTCAAAATTCAGTCTTTAAACAAACCTCATTTAATTTAGCTAATTCAATTCTGACTGCTAAAGTGGACAAGCCTGCAGTGCTGTTGGAAGGCTAAAGGTCACAATAATTGGGTCTCCTGTTACAAAGTCCTTGTTGATGAAATTCAGAATGCTGGGTAGGAAAAAAGGGTTTATGTTCTCCTTCTCTTCTTCATGTGCCCTTCATCTGAATAGAACTACCTAAACCACAAATAGACAGTAGGATCGCTGAAAATGACTCCATGACTCCATTTCCTCATTTTAGATACCTATTATGAGGGTATGTAAACTACAAAGAAATGGTGATCCTTGGCAGAAATAAAGAGGGAATTAGGAAAGAAGACAGCTAGGGCTAAAAGGAATGCAGTGTCTTGAAAACTTCGTATGCTAAGGTTCTCAGCCAACTGATGTCATAGTATCCAACAGTTTTCATCTTTTTTGGCTCTTTCTATTTACCTACCTAAGATCACATTCTTTTCCCATGATGGAGGAATGAAGCAAAAAGTGCAAATAAAGAATCAGCTACAAAGCAGCAGTTTATCTGCCAGCCTTACTATTAAAAAAAAAAAAAAAAAAAATAGAATTACAGCTATTTAGTTAGCTAAAAGGAGTTTTTGTCCATTATTTACCAATGATTCTTTTCTTAAGCCAAACATAGATTTGGCAAAAAAAGGAGCATTTTAATGGGAACATGTTGGGTAGACAACCCTTTTGTTGGCTATAACATTAGTTACTGTCCTTCTGAACTGTTAAAAATCAATCAAATACAATACCCGGTAGGGGAAATATATTGATTTTCCACCCCTCATTTTCAAAAACAAAATTTCAAAATATATGCATATTATAAAATTACAGAAAATACAAAAACTTAAAAAGACAAATATAAGGTCCCTGTAATCCTACCACTGAGAGATAACAACTTTGAGCATCTACATGATTTTTTGAAAGATTTTTAAGTTGAGATTACACTGTAAAAATATATATACATATATACATATAAAATACATGTAATATTCTTTCATCAATTGTAAAAAATATACCACACTAATGCAAGGTGTTAATAATGGGGTGGGGGTAGGGCATAATATGAAAACCCTGTGTTTTCTGCATGATTTTCCTTTAAATATACAACTTCTCTAACAATAAAAAATTTATCTTAATTGAGATTATATTGTATATAGGATTAAACATATACATATATTTAACTTAGGACACAGCACTATAGAAGCATTATAAATTATTTGCAAACATGGTTTTTAGTTAACAGCTTAATAGAGAATTTTACAGGTGTACCCCAATTTAATCATTCCTTTATTTCTAGATATTTAGGTTGTTTTTAATTTGTTATAGAACAATACTACAGGGAACTTATTTATGAGATTTTTTTTATGATTGATTTTAGATTCTTTTAAATAAATGTGAACCATTTTATACTTTTAGTTGCAAGGTATGAGTACTCATTCATTTCATAGTACATTCACTCACACAGATTACTTTGCAATTAATTATGATTTTGAACTTTTAGAAGACTTTTTATTGGCCATTTGTTTTTCTTAGCTTGTGAACTGTTTATGCCTCATAAATGTTTTCTCTTGTGTCACAGTAAATATTCACCTACATTTCCTACTAATGTGTTTATAGTATCATTAAAATTTTTAAGTTATTAATCCATTATTTGTGTCACAAGTGTTTCTATTTTTAAAGCTCCTTCTCTAAATGGTTTTATTCCTTTATCATATTTATTAAAACTATTTCCCCCAGCTATTTATTTTAAGCATTTAAAAAATAATTTTAAACATTTAAAATTTTATATATTAAAATCTATCAACATTTTCCTCGGAATTTTCTCCATTTTTTCTTTGGCTTAGAAAGTCTTTTGCTATCAGTTAAATATTCACCTACATTTCCTACTAATGGTTTATAGTACCATTAAAATTTTTAAGTTATTAATCCATTTGAAATTTATAATATGAACTTGTAGTTAGATATGAGGATATGATATCTTTTCACCAAAGTACAATGACTGTTTTCTTTAAATTATGGAAATACTTGTAGGGCAACTTTCAAGCATACAAAAGGAGAAAGAAAAGTATAATAGGCTTCTATAAGTACATAGGTAGCAACCTTGTCTCATCTATATTCCTAACCATTTTCTTCTGCCAAGATTTATCTTTTTCTCAAAATAAGTACATAAACCCTAATGGCATACCGCAATTAATTTTGACCCACATATCAGCACAACAAAATCACCACCCAGATTTAGATCCTGCAGGAGCACAGTTCCTTTCAGTCAGTAGTTATCCATTCAAAAGGTAACCTCTATTCTGACCCTACCCTCATTGGTTATTATGCCTATTCTTCACTCTCATATGTGAAATAATAGACTATTAGCATTTTAAAAAGATGTTTGGCTTCTTTGTTCAACATTATGTCTGTTGAGATTAATTCACTATTGTTTGCAGACATAGTTCATTCTTTTCCACTGCTGCACGTATTCCATTATATGAATCTACTACAATTTATTAATACATTCTCATATTGATGGACATTTCAGTTATTTTCAGTTTTTTGATGTTAAGATTAAAGCTTCTATGAATATTCTTGTACATGTTTTGGTGAACATGAGCACTCTTATCTATAGGGTATGTAGCAAGATTATTTGATATTGGATATATGTATGTCCAGCTTTAAAAGATATTGCTAAACAGTAGCTGTACCAATTTACATTCACTGCAGTAAGGTAAAAAATTCCAAGTGCTTTATATCCTTGTCCACACTTGATACTGCTTTTTTAATTTTAGCTATTCAGGTAGCTGTGTAGTTAAGTTTTTTATTTTTATTTTTATTTTTTTAGCTTTTTATTTTGAAATACTTTCAAATCTATGGGACAGAAATAATACAGATATCCAGATGCACCAATCTAAATATCTGCCACATTTGCCATTTCTTTCTGTCTTTGTCAGGTATGTCCTGGGTCTGGTCCTCCTCAGTGATGGTTTCTAAAGCTTTAATCTCCTTTGCTTGAACCACCACTTCTTGTTTCTTTATATGTTCTGCAACCTTTTCTTAAAACCTCGACATTTTGATATTTTAATGGGCTATTGCTGGGATTTAGACTCTGAGGCATCTGTTCCTTAAGATTGCATCCAGCTCACTTTAGGACAGAGCTTCCCTTGAATGCCATGAGCTAACAATGAAAAAAATTAAGAAGGAAAAAAAGAAAACACGCTTTTTAGTCTTTGCAGATTGACATGTGTGAGTACTCCCTTCAGGGCTTAAGCACACAAAGGATTTAGAGAATAGCTCTTGGCCAAAGCATAGGGGACTCCTTTATCCTTTCTGTGCATGTATCTTGTCTTGAGGATTTGTATGTGGTCCTAGAAATTTCCTCGTTTATAAGGCTCCGAATGTCCCCTCTTCCCTAGGGAACAGTTTCCTCATGGTCCTGTGCCCTGCACTGTATGTGCTGCAGCCAGTAATCCCTTGCCTCAGGCAGCACAACTTGACTGCTCCTTTACAGTGTTCTGTAGGAGAGTTCCATGAGTTGTCTTCTACATACAGGGCAAGTTCTGGGACAGTGAGTTCCTCAAGCCACCACCAGACTGACTGGGCCAAACATACATGCTTCCAGTAGATACATGAGGGATACTCTGCTCCTTCTGGAATCGGGACCAGGGATCTGCACTGCACAGGCCAGCTCCATGTTGAACTGATAAGGGGTGGAGGGAGGGGCCAGCCACAGTGCCACAAGAACCTATGGCTTCCGAGTAGCCTTTCTCTTGATTTGGCACTTGCCCTGTTACTGGAGTCCTTTAACTGTTTTCTGGAGCTTTGAGAAAGATGTTTCTGTCAGTTCTTACAGATTGTTCAAAGCTTCTGTGGTGGAATGGGAGTCCTTAACCATCTCACTGCACCATCTTCATTGGGCCAGGACTCACTATAGCTTTATTTACATTTTTCTTATAACTAATGAAGTTGAATACCTCTTTTTTTAGGTGCCTATTTAACTCTTTTGCCATTTTTGGAAATGGGCTGGTTCTTTTTTTCCCCTTTTCTTATTATTGGTAGAATTTCTTTATATTTTGGATATGAATCTTTCTTTAGTTGTATATAGTATAAGTACTTTCTCCTACTTCTCACTCTCTTTGTGGTGTTTTTTAATGGCCAAAATATGTTCATTTTAATGAAATCCAATTTATCTATCTTTATGATTAGTGCTGTTTGCATTCTCTTTAAAAAACTTTTTCCTCTCAAGGTCAAGATTTTCTCCTAGAAGCTCCATTGTTTTACAGTTCTCATGTAGTTCTATAAGTTAGCTCAAAATAATTAGCATATGTTGTGTGAGATAGGGGTCAATGCTCATTTTAAAAATAAGGATCCAATCGACCTAGTGCCATTTATTGTAAAGACAGTTCTTCCCCCAATGAACTGTAGTAGTGCTTTTGTTGTAAATCAGGTAATTATACATAGATAGGTTTGTTTCTGGACTCCATTCTGTTCCACTGATCAAGCTGATTATTCTCATGCTCATAACACATTTTCTTAGTTACTATGGCTTTATAACAAATCTTGATATGTGGTAGTGTGAGTTCTTCTTTGTTCTTCAAAGACCTTCCACAGTCTAAAGTATAAAGTACAAACTTCTCTGTATGGTATATAAGGTCTGTTTTTCAAACTTTCAATTTTGATAACAAAACACTACAGTGTTTGGATAATTGCAGTGAGGGACATGCAATAAATTTATGTTGCTATGAATTAGGTTGAAATATGATTTCAAAAGAGGTCTAAATCTTACGAGTCCTTGTAGTAAGAACAAAGTAAAACACTGCCACTACCATCCCACAGCCTTACTATGGAACTGGAAGATGTAACTCTTCATCATTAAGTATTAGTGCCACTTTTTACAAAAATCTCATGGAATGGTAAAGGTAAGCAAAATGTTGATGTCGATGCTTCCTGAAACTCCCTTAAACAGGTTATCATGTTCCTACTGCAAAAGCATGCAAGCATTAGAATAAGGAAGGGCGACAAGGGAGAGAAAATAATAGAAGGAAAATTTATTTTTATAAGATGAGCCTTTGTTTTGCATTCTTCTTAGCATGGAATTCTCAGAAGAGTTATGAGTTTCTCAGAGCATAGTGATGTAGTGTCTCCTGTAGAGTTAGTTTTGGAGAAGTTCAATTTCTGAGGGGCTATTATAGCTGGAGAAGGGAAGATGACAGTCTGTAAAGTCATCTAATACACAGTTTTGCTAGTGCTGCTTAAATTGCTTTGGCAGGAATATCAGTATTTATTTCATGATTGGAAAAGATTTTTTTCTTTTTTTGGTGGACAGTGAAAGCAATCATTTTCAAGTGTGCTTTTCAAGTTCTACAATACAGAAATGACTGGTTAACACTCTGAATTATGATTTAGTGCTGTCTGATGAGCAGGCAAAAAAAAAAAAGAAAGAGGGAGGCACTTAAAATGTTTTACTAGATCTCTCTAAATATTCTTTATGTTTCAATTTTCATAAGTATACCTTATTTCCAACTAGTCCAGAAAATACCTTTAATTTAGCTTTTTTTTGGGCCTCCAGAGCAATCTTTCTTAAATCCTCAGTCTCCTTCTGTAACTGTTCATTTTCTTGCTGAAGTTTCAGCCTTTGTTCACTGACAAGTCCACAATTCTCTCTCTCAGACTCCAATACATTTTGAAGTTTCTGAATCATTTCTTGGCAACGTGATATCTCTTCTGAGGAACTGATTAAAAAACAAAACAAAAAGAACCTTTAAATTTAATGACCTACAATAAAAGTCATGATTCTGTCTATATTTTACAGTACAGGCTTGTTTTCTTTTTTTACAAGACGTTTCTCTGCAGCTGAGACTTACATTTTATGCTTTCAAAATATGTTATATTAGGCAAATATACACAACTTAGCAATCTTAAATAAGAATAGATAAATTGATGTGGTTATCACTTAACCTAAAAAATCAGTGTGAAACCTCTTTCAAATTTTTACTGACACTGAGAATCACTGTGTGAGGAAGAATTCAAGAGGTTGAACTGAAGCTAATAATAAAGAAGACCAAGTAGGTAATAATGAAAACATCTACTTCAAATAAATAACATAGGAAAACACAAAAGTTTATTACAGTATGCAATTATAATGATAGGATCTATTTTCATACTCTCCTGTTACATGTCTTTGAAATAGATTTTATAAATTTCCAGTTGTTTTATCATAGGTTAAATAGGTTGTATTTCTTGGATTTTCTGAGCAATGACTTATTGGGTGAGACAATCTCTAAACATGTCTGTTGCTTCAATATACTGCTAATTTTCATCCATATCCTTTTTTTTTTTTTTTAGTTACAGTCTAGTTTATGCTGATTGCATCCCTCCCCCAATGCCTCCCCATTTTTAACACCTTGCAAGGTTGACATTTGCTTGTTCTCCCTCGTAAAACAACATATTTGTACATTTTATCACAATTGTTGAATACTCTAGATTTCACCAAGTTACACAGTCCCAGTCTTTATCTTTCCTCCTTTCTTGTGGTGTCTCACATGCTCCCCACCTTCCTCTCTCATCCATATTCATAGTTATCTTTGTTCAGTGTACTTACATTGTTGTGCTACCATCTCCCAAAATTGTGTTCCAAATCACGCACTCCTGTCTTCTATCACTCTGTAGTGCTCCCTTTAGTATTTCCTGTAGGGTGGGTGTCTTGTTCACAAAGTCTCTCATTGTCTGTTCGTCAGAAAATATTTTGAGCTCTCCCTTATATTTGAAGGACAGCTTTGCTGGATATAGGATTCTTGGTTGGCGGTTTTTCTCTTTCAGTATCTTAAATATATCACGTCACTTCCTTCTTGCCTCCATGGTTTCTGCTGAGAGATCCGCACATAGTCTTATTAAGCTTCCTTTGCATGTGATGGATCGCTTTTCTCTTGCTGCTTTCAGGATTCTCTCTTTGTCTTTGACATTTGATAATCTGATTATTAAGTGTCTTGGCGTAGGCCTATTCATATCTCTTCTGTTTGGAGTACGCTGCGCTTCTTGGATCTGTAATTTTATGTCTTTCATAAAAGATGGGAAATTTTCATTAATTATTTCTTCTATTATTGCTTCTGCCCCCTTTCCCTTCTCTTCTCCTTCTGGGACACCAATGATACGTACATTATTGTACTTTGTTTCATCCTTGAGTTCCCGGAGACGTTGCTCATATTTTTTCATTCTTTTCTCCATCTGCTCCTTTGTGTGTAGGCTTTCAGGTGTTTTGTTCTCCAGTTCCTAAGTGTTTTCTTCTGCCTCTTGAGATCTGCTGTTCTATGTTTCCATTGTGTCTTTCATCTCTTGTGTTGTGCCTTTCATTTCCATAGATTCTACTAGTTGTTTTTTGAACTTTTGATTTCTGCCGTATGTATGCCCAGTGTTTCCTTTACAGCCTCTATCTCTTTTGCAATATCTTCTCTAAACTTTTTGATTTGATTTAGCATTAGTTTAAATTCCTGTATCTCAGTTGAAGTGTACATTTGTTCCTTTGACTGGTCCATAACTTTGTTTTTCTTAGTGTAGGTTGTAATTTTCTGTCGTCTAGGCATGGTTTCCTTGGTCATCCAAATCAGGTTTTCCCAGACCAGAATAGGCTCAGGTCCCAGAGGGAAGAAATATTCAGTATCTGGTTTCCCTGCGGGTGTGTCTTAGAAAATTGCTCCACCCTTTGATGCCTCAGGTCACTGTGCTTTTCTGCCCAGCAGGTGATGCCTGTTAGCCTATAATTCTTGGCTGGTGTGGGGAGGTATGGCCATGTTCCCCCAGGCTCTGGGGTCTGGTTCTGAATGGAAAGGGCCCCACCCCTTTCCTCCTAGAGAAGACAGAGCGCCCAGGTGGAGGTCATTAGCATTTCAATGGTCTCGCTTTCTGCTTCTGCTGTCTCCACCCTTCCCCAAGTCACAGCCCTGGAAACTGAATATGACTGGGGCTTTCTCCACTGAGCAGAAAAAGAAACAGATAGTCCTCTTCAGGCCCAGTCCAAGGCGATCCTCCAGCTCTCCAAGGTCAGTCGTCACCCAAAGCCTCTGTCTGTTTTTTGGGGATGCGTACCTGTAGTGAGCAGTTCACACTCGCTACTTTAAAACTCCAGTTGGAGCTCAGATGAGCTATATTCGCTTGCTGGGAGAGAGCTTCTCTCTGGCACCACGAGTCTTTGCAGCTCGGCTATGGGGGAGGGGGTCTCACGACTTGGATCTGCTGGTTTTACTTACAGATTTTATGCTGTGTTCTCGGGCATTCCTCCCAATTCAGGTTGGTGTATGATGAGTGGATGGTCTTGTTTGTCCCCCCGCAGTTATTCTGGATTATTTGCTAGTTGTTTTTGGTTTTTTGTAGTTGTTCCAGGGGGACTACTTAGCTTCCACTCCTCTCTATGCCGCCATCTCGCCCCGCCTCCCATCCCTATCCTTTTTAATTTCTATTCTTTCAATTCCAGAAAATCAATCACTGTGAACATTCACTGCTCAATAGATGTCAAATACTTCCTAGTCAACAAATGTCATAGGGAATACATAAATGCTATTAATATTGTTACAGCTTAAGATAACTACTGGCTGAAAGTTCCTTGCAAGTAGAGAAATTCTTAAATAAGTTCCAAATAGTGAATGAATTACTCTTTTATAGCCCTATTTGGCAGCCTAACAATCATGGCTTCTTGAATCTTCCTGCAAGCTCTGACTTACCCATATGTGCAAATGCTTCAGGCACACATGGTTAGTGACTGTTTCTCTGATCCTCTACTCTGCCCTTCTAAAACTGCTTTCCTAGCTCCTCCTACATTCTTATCAATGCTAATTCCTACATTAAGTCTCTTATTCCCATAATACTTGTAGCTCTGTTTTCCAGTCTAAATCTTGACTGATAAAGTTTCTAACGAAATGATGGATTTAGGCAATGATCATCAAAGGATAATAAGATCAGAAAGGAAAACAACACATTATATGCTTCCTGATAGAAGTCAATAACATCACAACCTTTGACTTATGTACCCCAAGAAACACATATTCTTTATCTTAATTTGTGTTCCTGTTGGTGTGAACCCATTGCTATTAGGACCTTTTTTTTTTTTTTTTTTTTTTAATCATCATTTTATTGAGATATATTCACATACCACGCAGTCATACAAAACAAATTGTACTTTCGATTGTTTACAGTACCATTACATAGTTGTACATTCATCACCTAAATCAATCCCTGACACCTTCATTAGCACACACACAAAAATAACAAGAATAATAATTAGAGTGAAAAAGAGCAATTGAAGTAAAAAAGAACACTAGGTACCTTTGTCTGTTTGTTTGCTTCCCCTACTTTTCTACACATCCATCCATAAACTAGACAAAGTGGAGTTTGGTCCTTATGGCATTCCCAATCCCACTGTCACCCCTCATAAGCTACATTTTTATACAACTGTCTTCGAGATTCATGGGTTCTGGGTTGTAGTTTAATAGTTTCAGGTATCCACCATCAGCTACCCCAATTCTTTAGAACCTAAAAAAGGTTGTCTAAAGTGTGCGTAAGAGTGCCCACCAGAGTGATCTCTCGGCTCGTTTTGGAATCTCTCTGCCACTGAAGCTTATCTCATTTCCTTTCACATCCCCCTTTTGGTCAAGAAGATGTTCTCCATCCCACGATGCCGGGTCTACATTCCTCCCCGGGAGTCATATTCCACGTTGCCAGGGAGATTCACTTCCCTGGGTGTCTGATCCCACGTAGGGGGGAGGGCAGTGATTTCACCTTTCAAGTTGGCTTAGCCAGAGTGAGAGGGCCACATCTGAGCAACAAAGAGGCATTCAGGAGGAGACTCTTAGGCACAAATACAGGGAGGCCTAGCCTCTCCTTTGCAGCAACCGTCTTCCCAAGGGTAAAACTTATGGTAGAGGGCTCAACCCATCAAACCACCAGTCCCCTATGTCTGTGGTCATGTTAGCCATATTAGGACCTTTTAATGATGTTATTTTTATTTAAGGTGTGACCCAACTGAATTAGGGTGGGTCTTAATCCATATTACTGAAGGCCTTATAAAGAGAACCTGGAAGTCACAGAATCAAGAAAGGAGAGGATATCATCATGTGACTGAAGGCAGAAATATAAGCCAAGGAACCCCAAGGATTGCTAGCGGACAGCACCAGAACGCTAGACTCTGGGAGAAAGTAAGCCTTGCAGATATCTTGATTTTGGATTTCTTCAAGCCTCAAAACAGTGAGACAATAAACTGCTGTTGTTTAAGCCAACTCACTGTGTGGTATTTGTCATAGCAACCTGGCAAACTAAGATACCAACTATGAAGAATTCTTACAAAAAAGTTGAAAGCTAGATCAGACCAAGTCACTTGATCTAATTATTAGCTTTTAGGAACTACCGGAGACACAGAAACAAGTTCAATGGCATCATATATATTCATGTGGAAACTCTACAATACAAACAACTCAGTTTTTTCAACAAATTATTTATGGGGAAAAAATAGAGAAGGGGGAATACCTATAGATTAAAGGACAGGAAACTTAAGAAATATAGCATACTTAGCATATGGAACCAGAACAGAACAAGATAATTCACACTCACAAGAAACTCTTTGAATGAAGTCACTGTAAGAAAGCCTTCATCAATCATGCCTTGTTAAAGTGCATATGAGAATTCACACCAGGTTAAAACCCTGTATGTTGGGAATATAGGAATGCTTCATTGTCTTCTCATGCCTTACTGAATTTGCAAGAACTTACACCGGAGAGAGACACTGTAAAGAATTTACAGAAGAACATGGGCTAATTCTTATCTTTTAATGAATGTTTAAAATTAATCCTGAGAGAACCTTTTGGAATGTAATGAACATGGAAAGTCTTTCACACATTCCTCATACTTCATATGTAAGAATACATACAAGAAAGACTTATTATTGTAATAGTTGTAAGAAAGTCTTTAGAGTATCCTCACACCTTACTTAACATGTAAGAATTTACACTGGAGAGAGGCCCTATGAAAGTAGTAAAAGTGGGAAAGTCTTTAGATATTCCTCATCTCTTACTCAATACATAAGAACTCACACAGGAAAGAAGCACTATGAATGTGGGAAAACTGTAAAATTTTCACATTACCTAATGTTTACACTGGAGAATGTAGGAAAGGCTTTAGATATCCCACTCTCTTTAATGAACATGTATAAACTCAAAGTATAAGGCAGATCTATACAAGATAGGCATATGGAAAAGTTATAGTTGATCCTCAAATCTTAGTAGGCACACTTACACTTTAGAAAAAAACTCTATGAATACAAAGAATATGGGATAGCCTTCATTTGTTATTCATCTCTTAAGAAACATATACACAAACTTAATATTCATATGTGAACTTCCACTGGAGAAAAACCTTATTAATGTAAGGAATATGGAACAGTCTTAAATTTTTACTCTTCCCTTAGGAAGCAAGTAAAAATTCACACTAGAGAGAAATCATAATAATATGAAAAAAGCCTTTACTTTTTCCTCATATCTTAAAATTCTCCATTGAACTTACAGTAGAATAAAACCTTATAAATATAAGAATTGTGGAAAAATATTCATTTTCTCCTCATCCCTTAGAGAGTTGTGAACACACAACTAAAGAGAAACCTCAAAGATGTAAGAAATGTGGGAAAACCTTCAGTTTTCCCTGGATAGTTAAGAGATATTTGAGAACTCATAAAGGAAAGAAACCCCAGGAATAAAAGGAATAGGCAGAGCTTTCTGTTGCTCTACATCCTTTAAAAAATATGAGAGAATTCACTCTGGAGAGAAAGTCTGAATATAAGGAATATTATAATGTGATAAAGACTTCACTGATTCCTCTTTTTCCTGCACATATAAAAAAAAAAAATCATACTGCAGAGAAGCCTTGTGAATTAAACAAAATGCAGGAATGCTTTTATTCAATACTCTTCTCTTAAGAGGTACATGGATATACACATTCAAGAGAAACCCTACGAATGTATGGTATTCGGAGAAGCCTTCACGTATGACCCTTGAACTACTATGTACAAGAGAATTCATATTGGAATAAACTGGCATTGCCTGCAATCTTGCTTTAGAAGTAATCACATGAGTAGATAATCTGAATAGGTTATTGAAAATGATACATTTATTGAAACTTGCACAATCCTTTTTTGAAAAAAACAACACTTCATTAAGTAACTTAACAGTAAACATTTGAAAGTAATAAACTTGTCTGTATTTAAAAAAATATCTTTTAAACATATTCCATGATAGAGATTGGGATTTCATGCAATTAGAGTAAGTAAGATTTACTATATTAAGTAACATTCTTGGAGGAAAAGGAAGAAAAATATTCAGAATGGATATACCATATTACAAGTTTATTATTTTTATGAATATTATTATAAACAGGATGGATCAATGTAGAATGCTCAATACTACAAGAAATTTATTAAATATAAATTGAGTATAAAAGCAATAAGAATAAGCAAGAACTATAATAGCTGCATATTTAGTATGGAAAAAACAATTTATGAACAGTCTACCTAAAGCATACGCCAGAAGGATAAATTTAAAATAAAATAATTTACTGCTGTTAAATCCTTTCTTCCTTAATAAATCAGTGTTCAGCAATAACCTTGAAAAAAGTTCTACTTGGTCCTCAAAAATTTTTCTTTTCAACCTAAGGCATGACTATGAATCCCACCAAAAAAGAAAAAATAGACTCCACCAAGAATTGTATGAATTCTAAAGAAGTTACCAGAGAAAATCCAAAGAAAAAACTTACTTAATTTCAAGTTGTTTTATTCTGGTTTCTGCTGTCTTAAGTCTTATCTGAAGATCATCTTTTGAACCCTCTGCAACCAAGCATCTTTGATGCATTTCTTCTAGTTTTCTGTAGTCACTTTCATTTCCTCGGCCTTCACGGTAAATCTGCATAAGAAGCTCATATGTATATTACCTTACAGAAGGAAAATGCCCTAATAAATTATACAATTTAGAAAATGAAAGCAATCATGAACAATAAAAACTACAGAATAATACCCATGATGAGGCTTTCATCTGTTACCACTCTCTAACACTTAAAACATATTAATAATTAATTCTGGATGTTGTACATTTATAAAATAAAATGCTGAAAACTGACACAAAATAAAATAGCCTATTTTTTGAAATTATTCAAGCTTATGGTAAACTATTCAACTAATATGGAAATGAAAAATAGCTGAAGTTAAAAAACACTCTAAATGTCACATCTCACAGAGATAATCATTGTTGATTCTCTGATTAATACCTTTAAGATAATTTTCAATATCAATATTCAAAAATACAGATAGACGCTATGGTGCAATGAATAGAACAGTCTGAACTGACTCCAGAATCTTACTCTAGGTTACCTGGACAACAGTCTAGCTGGGATGGGGCTTCCTCTTTTCCCAGCAGGAGGGGTTGTATGTACTCAAGCTCAGCTTCCCATGAGGCTACAGTAGACTTCCTCCCACACACAGCATGGGAGCTGTAACATCCCAAGGGTCCCAAGGTTTCCGGGTGCTAGGCAGCTCACGCTTTCAGACAAATCCTTCACTTAGCCCCTTTAAATATGGCCTGTCTGGTTGAGTAACCTGTGTCTTCCTCCACTGCTTTGTTACTCCTGCTCTATAAAAAGGTAGAATATCAGCATGCCAATGTCCCATCAATGGAACACAGACCTGCATTGTGGTTTCAACAGTACTTTGATCTCAGCATGCTTGTCTGTGGGAAGTGGGATAACAGGGACCTCTGCCTTCTCTCTACCTGCTGCCTTTAGCCTTGTAAGTTTTTCATTTCTCCAATAAAGCCTATTCCTTAACTTATGTCATGTGATATTACAAATTCATCCCAAACTCTGATGTATAGTAGGCAGCAACCTAAATGGAACTTACCTGACACAACAGATGGAAACCCAGAAGGGACCCACCTCACAGGACAGTGGTGACCATAAAACTCCTACCTTGGATGCAACATGTATACTTTTTTTTTTCATAAATGTAATCAGACACAATGTTCTCCTTTGTAAATTACTCTTTTACTGATTGATATTGTTATGATCTCTCCACGTCAATAATATAGATATATTACTTCATTTTTATATTACATTGCTTTTCTTTGAAAATCAAAATCATTTACTATTTTTTAATGCTGGGCAAATTACTTAACCTCTGTGTAAAAGTTCCTAATACAGTGCCTAAAACACAGAAAGGACTCAATCAAATTTAGTCTCCCTTTCTTTTCCCAAGTACTTTAAAAGATGGGATATCTACTGCTAATGAAAAATTATGTAAATTACAAATAAATTCCAAACTATAGATCTGGCAACAATTTTTCTCAAATATCATTGTGCTAACTATTTTTCCTAACTATAAAGTAAAAATCTGTACTTTAAAAAGGTAAAAATCACAGAAATATTACAATTTTCTTGTTTTACATACTTGCTAATCTTTGTTGATGGCCTAAATCCAATAAGACTTGGCATAAAATTCTAATACACTAGAAAGACAAAATGAAATTTACTATTGGGATGTGGTTCAAGCAAGCAAGATAGCAATTTCATAAAATTTAAACCTTTAAGTACAAATTTCAAAGAATGTGTCCACTCTTGGAAAGAAATGTTTGCAGGCAATACCAGTATGTAAATGCAGACTCTGAATATATTCCAAGAAAATCAAAACACTCACCAGGAGAATACTTATAAATAAAGGGTTGCTAGTAGATAGTGTGATGGAAGCAGATAGTAATGTTGAATATTTGCAGTTGGATTTTAGGTAGCTATTTTTTCCTTTTTCTTTTTACCTTTTCTAGTTCTTCTTCCACTGCTCTTTTCTCCCTAATGGCTCGTTCAATCTGGCCTCGTTTTTCTGCACACTCCTATAAATTCAAATAAAGACATATAGTAAAACCATAAGAGCAAATGGGAAAAGAATGGAGAAATAAAATTATTTGTTCATAAGGAGAATACCACACTCTATCAATACAGTAAGGCCATACTGGAAGAAAAAAGTTCAACCTTCAAAAAGTCATATGTCTTAGGATTTTAGAAATTGCTACCAGCTACAGAATGCAAGGAGCTTTAATTTAGCAGACTAGGTAGGGGTTAAAGAGGTTGGGGGAGTCTAGAAAGAAAAAGTAATAATAAACAAAGAGGACCCCTTTTTCAAACTACAGCTTTTCTTTTCATAAACTTTGATCACATTATTTTGAAATGGAAACACAGAACTAGACAGCAGCATAACATCTGGAGGGACAACTTGTGGCACGTAGGTATATAAATCCTAAACCGTTTAATTTTTTCTTTGCAAAATTTACAAAAAGCCAATGGGAATACTTCTAAAAATGTTTTATAAGCATGAATACAAAACATTTTTGCCCAAAAGGTTTTATCAGCAAATTCAGCAAGTATAACAGTCAAAAAGTTTAATATTTTACTAAGGAGACTAAAACAAAAAAAATTCACTATAATTATTGGTTCTTCAGTCTTTTTTTTTTTTTTTTTTTACAACTTAGAGAATGGGCATGGTTGTTTTTCACTAACTGTGAATCATGCTTTGGATGAACCCACTTTGCTGACAGTACAATACTAGTGATATTTAATTATCTTTATTTTATAGCAGTAGTTTATTTCAATATGTTTTCACATTATAAAATAAGCTTCCAAATTACAACAAAAATAATCACCTCTGATTATAACAATGATCTATAATCCTGCATTACAAATAAGATGATTAATTTACATTTTAAGATAGATTCTTTAAAGTATAAGAAGTACACCTTTTAATCTACGAAAAAGTAGTTTCATGGTAGGGAATTGTGATTTCTCCTGGTTATAACTCCTCCCATGTGATTTTTAAGGTAGAGGCCAATAAAGTAGGATCTCACTTCTGGGTCTGGTGAATGACATATAAAAATAACATATATGTATGCTATGTATCCCTCTCTACCCAATCTACCATTTCATTGCCAAATGATGACAGCTGGAAGATATTTGGTTAAACTGAAGTAACAAATGTAAAATAAAACAGAAAAGTTGAAACCTCTACAGAGAAGTATCATACTATTTCTATTAGAAAGGCACTATAATACTAAAGCAAACATTAAATTACATTTAAATATTTAGATTAAATAACTGCTAAGGAGTTTTCACAGATACTAGCTACACTGGCTACCACTGATATGCCCTACCTTTTGGGGAAAATGTTAACAAAATTATAACAGATTTTTTTTTTCAAGTACTCGGAGTATTTCCAAAATCATGCCACATAGCGTATCAAAAAGGAAGTTTTTACAAATACTACAAATTAATTGTATGCACCATGTTCTGTAAGCCCTATGTATCCAGATTAGAAATCAAAATAAAAAGACAGCCTAAACCCCTGTGTATTTGGAAATTCAAAAACAGAATTTGAAAAAATTCATGGATCAAAGAAACAATCATAATGAATTTTACTTGCATAAATTTGGACATTTTATAACTAATCTTCTCCCTCATTTGCTATAGATTAACAGCAATCTCCGCTATTTGGCAAAATTAAAATCTTGAGGATTCTTAAGGAGAATGGTAGGAGAAAATAAGGCTGTGAGGGGTGTGTTGCTCTCCAAAGGCAGATACGTGGCTGGTGATACACTGACCCTGGCCCTTCTTAAACTTATCAAAAAACATCTGCACACTAACTTAAAATACAAATTTTTCTCTTTTTGTAATCATAACTTAATTTTGGGTCAGCTAAAAGTATGCTTATCATCTCTATCAGATTTCATCTTTATAGCTTAGATAGTAAAACTATGACCTAATAACAGAAAACAGTAGTCAGGCATCATGTTGTTATGCCTCTCACAAAACTTAGCATGAGAAAATCTTAGCTTCCTGAGAAAACCTTTTTTTTAAAAGTAGTTGAATACAACTTCTAGAATATATTTTCTAATATACTTATTTCGAACACTTTTAGAGTACAGTTTTCCCCACAGAATAAATATATCATATTTCAAATCTTTAGAAAAATTCACTTAACCATGAAGTAGAATTGTTTTACTATAAAGTTTAAGAAACATTTTCTGCAATAATATGAAATAGTCACAATTTTCTTTTTTTTTTTTTTTTTTTACTCTAAAGTGAGTTTATATAGCTGTGTTTGTAAAAGTAGCTAACAATTAATTTAAAAATCCCTGCAGGTAGTTTAGTCAGGGAAAACAGAACAAATGCTCTAGCCTTTGAAGAGTCTGCAATCCACTAAGTGATCCTGGACTGGAGTAGGTCCCTGATATTCCTTTTTTCCCACAAAGATGTGAATCTTTTGATAGCTAATCAGCCCATGAAAGAGAACAAGTAAAATAGCAAGGTGACAGAAGAGGAAGCAAAACTGAAAAATGCCAAAGAATTAGACATGAATTGGCTACACTGCATCCCAGTAATTTTACTTAATGCATCTATATCACAAAATCAAATTGACATTAAACAAATGAATAAAAAGTAACTTTCTTGTTTTATTATACTCAGGACCTAGACACAATTATTAAGCTCTATCATGTAGATACTAGGGAGTTTGTAGAATGTGGAAAAGACATGTTTCCTCTTTCAAAGGTGCTTAAATATCAATTAAGCAATATACATTTATTAAAATTACTGTATGAAACATACACAATGGAAAAAATGAGGGTATAATACTCTTCTACTTTGAGGAGCTTACAATATAACTGGAGAGATAAGACTCTCACAATGAAGAGAGGGAGAAAGAGAAAGAGGGAGAGAAAGGGAGATGAGAGAGAATACATACATTAAAACATACTATTTATTACAAGACATAATTCTTTGCTAAATTTTGCCATGGAGATTGAAAGTGATACAGAGATTCTGAAAAGATGAGAGTTTGTGAAGTTTTAAATTATCTCCCTGGAAATCTTGAGACTTTTCTTCTCTTGTAAGCAAGTTCCATTTAATCAAATCTTCAAGTTAAATTTATATTCTTAATTCTACCTCTACTCATATAAATTCCTTTTCCTTTCCCTTCTTTGCTTACTCATCAGGGACCATCCTACTTCTTTCAGGAAGCTTCCTGTTTTTCTTTCTTCTCACTGGCATATAAACTATTTTTTCTCCTTTTCTTTCTCTCTGGTTTCACAGATGAATCCAGCAAACGGTAGGAGATACAGCTGGATGCTTCAGAAGCACCCTGAGCTTTCTGTCATAGTTAGGTAATATGAATAAAATGTACGTGCCATTCATTTTTCCTGCTAGACCATAATATCCATGGCCTCATAATACATGTCTATCTTGAGTTTCACTCTTTTTCTAGGATCTGGTGTAGATCCTAGTTTTGTAAGTATCCTTTGAATGAATGAATGCCCAAAATACATATCTTGGCCTCTAAAATAAGCAACATTCAGAAGGAAATATCAAGATGGTCTTCTAACATACCATCTGAAGGGCTGATAGTTCTTCTGTTAATCGAGAAATCTGCACATTACATTGTTTTCTTATGTTTTCAACCTGCAAATAAAGATGTTTACAAATTATTTAGGTCCAGAATAAAAATGATTAATATCTGATAAAATATTTAGGATTATTCTGATAAAAAATAAAACTGTAACCTTTAGGGAATAAAAGAAAAATAAGCACAGGACATATTAAACAGCCAGGAATCTGCATGAGAGTAGAAGGAATCTGAATAGGATGCTATATATAAGAAAAAGAACAGCAGTTGTCAACCTTTTTGGTCTCTAGATCCTTTTACACTATAAAAACAAAGAGCTTTTGTTTATAATGGGTTGTTTCTATCCATATTTACAACTAGAAGTGAAAACAGAAAATTTAAAAACATTTGCTTACTAAATCCTTTAAAAATAACAATAAATTAATTAGATGCTAACAAAATATTTTATGAAAAATAATGTTTTCTGAAAAACTTTTGAGAACAGTAGCATTGTTTTATGTTTTTGCAAATCTCTTTAATGTCTGGCTCAATAAAAGACAGACTCTCTTATCTGCCTCGTATTCAACCTGCTGAATTATCTCATATTATGTAGATTCTGGAAAACAACACTGCACCCTGGTGAAAGAATGAGTGAAAAAAGCAAACAATGTCTTACTATGATTATAAAAGTAGGTGTGTCCTTGTAGATTCCCTAAACCATACATACTCTGAGAAATGCTGCCATTACAGGTGAGTCAAGAGAAAAACAGAATTATACACAAAAGTGTAATTAAAAAATTTTAAGGTACTCTTGTTTTAAATAGAATATTTTTTACATATCACATCCTCATGCTAAGTAAATTACTTTGTAAGGAATATCTCATTTGAATCAAGATTTTAAACATCTGCAGAAATTAATGTGCACAAGGTATTTTGACGAATTAGTCACATCTCATCAGGATGGCTCCTATAATAATATCTTTCTCTAATAACTATGCATTCTTTTTGAAAAGATGGCTCTAGAGATAATAGAAAGATAAGTGGTTGCCAGTGGTTCAGGGACAGAGGGAAGAGTGAATAGGTGAAACATGGAATTTTTAGGGCAGTGAAACTATTCTGTATAGACCTATGACATTATGCATTTGTCAAAACCCATAGAGACGTACAACACAAAGTGAACTCTGATGCAAACTATGGACTTTAGTTACTAATAATGTATTAATATTGATTCCTCAATTGTTGCAAATATAGCACACTAATGGAAGATGTTAATAATAGGGGAAACTGGGTGCAGGGAGAGAGATGGATATGGGAACTCTACGTTCTGCTCAATGTTTCTGTAAACCTAAAACTGCCCTAAAAATAATGTCTGTTTAATATATTAAAAAAAGGGACTGTGTAGGAATATTGATACCAGTGACAAATCATCAGTAAACTTCTACCATCCAAAGGCCCCTGGGAATTTTCTAGGGTGAGTATATTACAAAATGGATTATTTCTAAAATACAATGTAAACCTTCTCTAGAGCATGTGTACCACACTGCCATAAACTTTATTTGGTTGATAATATAGGTTATTATTTTGACGGTTTCCCAAACATATTATATAAGGATCCATCTTTACTTTGTTTTAGATTATAATTTGATATAGGCATTTCTCATTTATAATTATATTAAAGATCAATCTACTGTGTACATGGGTCAGAAATAATCAAGTTAGCATTTATTGAGCATTAATGTGTGTTAGGCACCATTCAGGGTGCTTTATGTACCAGTACCTCTTCTAACTCTCACAATACTGTAATTGACAAGCTAGTTATTATCTCCACTATGAGGATAACTGAGACACAGAGAAATTATGCCATGAAAGTTTCAACATTACCAAATTTTTGATTCTTACAAGCCTAGCTATATCTTTTTCTGAGAAAATTTTTAAAAAGTATTCTTTTTTGTGTCTAGCAATGATGCAGCTAACATCAGGTGTAAGAGGACAGTAAGGTATGTATTTTTAAATATTTTTCAGTAATGATAAAGTCAGGTAAATTAAACTGTTCACACTTTTTTAAAAGACCGTGTAAGACTACTGACACTGATGGTATAGAGTCAGTGAACTTCTATGATCCAAAGGTCATAGAAAATTCTCTAGGGTTGGGATCTGATGAAACACAATCTAAACCTTCTTTATGTGAGCAAATACACATGTCTGTGAGGTAGTTTACTGTGGCTGGGGCTCAGAAGCCTGTAAAGGGACTAATACCACTCTCTCACCCTCACCTCACTTTTTTTTTTTTTTTTTTTAGTTTTTCACATATTTAATAAGTATTGTAAGAAATGTACATTATGATCCAACTTTGATTTTTTTTGTAAAATGTGTTAATAGGACAACAACAAAATGTCTAATTCTGAGCTGTCAAGAATGAGTATTTGACTTTAAATAGCCCTAATAGTGGTCACTTAAATCAATGTTCTCTAAAGTGTAACACTTCACTTACATCCAAGTAAAGATACAAGACCATGAATTGGAGTGGAGTAGAGAAAGAAGATAACATATGTATACATATATACGTATATTTATAGATAAAATATATGCACACATGTATATGTAATCTACAAAGAGAAAGTAAGATTTAAGTCAATTTTAATCCAGAGCTTGCTATTGGTGTGATTTGTGAAACAGTGGTTTAATGTTTTTGCATCAACTTTGGAAGCTTCTTGCCAGCCTTCTTCAAAGGTGGCTTCTTCTCATTATCTCTGCACCTTCTAGCTTCGACACCAATTGCAAATATGCACAATGTTCTCATTATGTCCATTTCCCTCAATATCTTTTGTGCTTA
Source organism: Choloepus didactylus (assembly GCF_015220235.1). Classification (NCBI taxonomy): domain Eukaryota; kingdom Metazoa; phylum Chordata; class Mammalia; order Pilosa; family Megalonychidae; genus Choloepus; species Choloepus didactylus. The sequence continues at coordinate 141,310,626 of NC_051309.1, forward strand.
TTTATCCTTTTTCCTTGCTATGCTTCAATGTGGATTTCCTGAGAGTGGGTCTTCCTGCTCATCAATCCTTGTTTCTGCTGTACCTAAGCTGTTATTAAAACTCATCTTTTGAATTCTTAATTTGATTTCCAAAATTTCTGTTATACTCCTTTTTAAGCATTTCTGCCATCTTTTTCTTTCTTTTTAATTAAATTCAGTTTTACTGAGATATATTCACATACCATACAATCACCTATGCTGTACAACCAACTATTCACAGTACCATCATATAGTTATGCATTCATCACCCCAATCATTTTTTTATAATTTCTATTATTTACTTTTTTAATTAAATTCAGTTTTACTGAAATATTATTCACATACCATACAATCATCCATGGTGTACAATCAACTGTTCACAGTACCATCATACAGTTATGCATTCATCACCCCAATCTATTTTTGAACATTTTCCTTATACCAGAATCAGAATAAGAATAAAAAACGAACATAAAAAAGAACACCCAAATCATCCCTCCCATCCCACCCCACTTTTCATTTAGCTTTTGTCCCCATTTATCTACTCATCTATCCATACACTGGATAAAGGGAGTGCGATCCACAAGGTATTGACAATCACACTGTCACCCTTTGTAAGCAACATTGTTATACAGTCATCTTCAAGAGTCAAGGCTACTGGGTTGGAGTTTGATAGTTTTAGGTATTTACTTCTAGCTATTCCAATACATGAAAACCTAAAAAGTGTTATCTATATAGTGTAAGAACGTCCATCAGAGTGATCTCTGGACTGCATTTGGAATCTCTCAGCCACTGAAGCTTAATTTTGTTTCCTTTCCTATCCCCTGTTTGGTCAAGAAGATGTTCTCAATCCCATGACGCTGGGTCCAGACTCATCCTCGGGAGTCATATCCTGCGTTGCCAGGGAGATTTAAACCCTTGGGAGTCAGGTCCCATGTAGAGGGGAGGGCAGCGAGTTCACCTGCTCAGCTGGTCTAGCTAGAGAGAGAAGGGCCACATCTGAGCAACAAAGAAGCATTCAGGGGGAGACTCTTAGGCACAATTATAAGCAGGCTTAGCCTCTCCTTTTGCAGTAACAAGCTTCATAAGAGCAAGCCCCAAGACAGAGGGCTCAGCATACCAAGTCGTCACTCCTCAACGTTTGTGAGAACATCAGCAACAATCCAGGTGAGGAAGTCCAACACTTCCGCATTTTCCCCCAGCTCTTCAGGGGGCCCCTGAATATGTATTTTTATTCTCTGCCAAATTATTTTGGGATGTGTTGCTATCTCACTCTAAGCTATACAAACCTATCATATCTCACTTCCTATTCGAAGTTCCATGTAATTGTGGTGCTTGAACAAACTGACTGTAGAAGTTTTATTGTTTATAAAATATAGATGCTACACCAAATAAACATCTCTTCCCTTGGTCTCACATGGAAGCTGAAGTTTTAACACACAGTCAATTTCAACCTTTACCCTTTGGTCTGATTTGCCCTAGTCTTAACCAGATCTGCGTCATTCATATCTCTAAGTAAAGTCTGGACTCTTTTTCAGCTTTTTTTTTTTTTTTAACAGTTGGCTGTATGCATTAACACTGACATTCATATCTGCCAAGCTCCAGCTCTAAGTTTCAGGTGTCACACAGATATCCAATGTTGCAGAGACAGCCATTGCAATTCAGGAATAGATTTGACTGCTTTAAGAGCTTACAATCTAGTGACCATTACAATAATTGTTTCCCTGTTAAGCTGTGCTCTAAGATTCAATTCTGAGTTTACACATTGTAGTTAGTACATATTGGTGAGGCATTATAGTGTTTGCCTTTGTTTCTGGTGTACTTCACTCAGAATGCTGTCTACAGCATCCATTCACATCGTTGCGTGTCTCACAGCTTCACTCCTTCTGGTAGTTGCTCAATATTCCATTTACCACAATTCCATACACCACAATTCACCATTCTGTTCCTCAGTTGGTGTACCCTTAGGCCACCTCTACTCATTGCAAATCATGAGTACTGCCTCCATAAACACCAGTGTGCAAATGTCCATTCATGTCTCTGCTCTCAGATCTTCCAAGTACATACCCCATAATGAGGTTTCAGGACCTTATGGACCCCACATACTTAGCTTCTTGTGGAACCACCACACTGACCTCCAGAAAGGCTACATCATTCTGCCTCCTCATCAACAGTAAATAGGTAAATCCTTCTCTTCATGTTTTCTCCAACACTTTTATCCCTATTTATATTTTTTCTTACAATTTTATAGAGATATATTCACATACCATACAACTATCCATAGTGTACAGTCAGTTGTTCACGGTATCATCATATAGTTGTACATTTATTACTACAGTCAGCACTTGAACATACTGATTACTATGAAAAAGTTTTTTTTTGTGAATAAAAAAGATAATAAAAAGAAAAATGAAATGTCATACAATACAATATAATAGTAAGGACAGAAGACAACACCATTACCAAGAATCCCATATCCCTCCCTTATACCCCCCTCTCTTACACATTTAACTTTGGTATATTGCATTTGTTACATTTAATGGAAGCATACTACAATATTACTGTTAACCATAGACTCCAGTTTGCCTTGATTATATTTTTTCCCAAATACCATCCCTTTTTCAACTGTCTGCATGGTTGACACTCATTTGTTCTCCCACATGTGAAAACATTTTTATATTTGTATATTTAGTAACAGTCATTGGCCACTCCAGTTTTTGCCAACTTATACAATCTCAGTCTTTATCATCTATCTTTACCTCTGGTGCCATACATTCCCCTATCCCACCTCTTTCAGCTTTAATCAGAAACATCTTTGTTCAGTGTACTTACAATATTGTGCTACCATCACTCAATATTATGCTATTTCTGGATCCATACAATCAATCCTGTTGAACATTCTGTAGTCCTTCAGCATCAAATACTTGATCTCTACCCTCTTTCCATCTCCTGGTAGCCTGTGTTATCAGCTTTTAACTCCCAAAGTTTGCTCATTAACATTAGTTCATATTAGTGAGACCATACAGTATTTGTTCTTTTGTTTCTGGCTCAACATAATGTTCTCAAGGTTCATCCATGTTATTTTATGTTCCGTGTCTTCGTTCTGTCTTACAGCTGTGTAATATTCCATCATGTGTATATACCACAGTTTGTTTATCCACTCGTTTGTTGATGGACATTTGAACTGCTTCTATCTCTTGGCAATCATGAATAATGCTGCAGTAAACATCGGTTTATAAATGTTCGTTTGTGTCTTAACTTTCAGCTCCTTTGAGCTGGAATAGCCAGGTCATATGGCAAATCTATACTTAGCTTCCTGAGGAACCTCCACACTATCTTCCAGAGTGGCGGCACCATTTTACATTCCCACCAACAATGAGTAAGTGTGCCTCTTTCTCCACATCCTCTCCAGCACTTGTAATTTTCTTTTTTTTTTTTGGATAAAGGCCATTCTGGTAGCTGTGAGATGATATCTCATCATGTTTTTGATTTGCATTTCCCTAATAGCCAGTGAAGTTGGGCATTTTTTTCATATGTTTTTGAGCCATTTGTATTTCCTCTTTAGAAAAGTGTCTGTCTATGTCTTTTGCCCATTTTTTAATTGGGTTGTTTGTCTTTCTGTTGTTGAGTCATAGGATTGCCTTATATATTCGGGATAGTAAACCCTTATCTGATATGTGGTTTCCAAATATTGTCTCCCATTATGTAGGCTGCCTTTTTACTTTTCTAACAAAGTCCTTTGATGTACTAAAGTGTTTGATTTTGAGGAGATCCCATTTGTCTGTTTGTTCTCTGGTTGCTCACACTTTGGGTGTAAGGTCTAGGAAACCACCTCCTATCATAAGATCTTGAAGATATTGCCCTACATTTTCTTTTGAGAGTCTTATGGTCTTAGCGCTTATGTTTAGGTCTCTGATCCATCTGGAGTTAATTTTTTGTATAAGGTGTGAGACAGGGGTCCGCTTTCATTCTTTTGGAAATGGATATCCAGTTCTCCAAACACCATTTATTAAAGAGGCTGTTCTGTCCCAGGTGCTTTGGCTTGATTGTCTTATCAAAGATCAGTTGTCCATAGACAATTATCTATTTCTGAATACTCAATTCAATTCTGTTGGTTGGTATCTCTGTCCTTATGCCAGTACCATGCTGTTTTGAGCACTGTAGCTGTGTAATATGCTTCAAAGTCAGGTAGTGTTAGACTTCCCACTTCATTCCTCTTTCTCAAGATATTTTTGGCTATTCTGGGCACCTTGCCCTTGTAAATAAATTTGGTTATTGGTTTTTCTATTTATGCAAAGTAAGTTATTGAGATTTTAATTGGTATTGCATTGAATCTACAAATCAGTTTAGGTAGAGTTGACATCTTAATTATATTTAGTCTTCCAATCCACGAACATGGTATGTTCTTCCATTTTTTAAGGTCCTGTTCGATTTCTTTTAGCAGTTTCTTGTAGTTTTCTTTGTATAGGCCTTTTGTGGCCTTCGTTATGTTTATTCCTAAATACTTGATTCTTTTGGTTGCTATTGTAAATGGACTTTTTTTTTTTTTTTGGTTTCTTCCTCTTGTCGCACATTACTTGTGTATAAGAACACTACAGATTTTTATGTGTTGATCTTGTAGCCTGCTATTTTGCTGTATTCATTGATTAGCTCTAATAGCTTTGCTGTAGATTTTTCTGGATTTTCTACATAGAGCATCATGTCATCTGCAAACAGTGAAAGTTTACTTCTTCCTCTCCAATTTGGATGCCTTTTATTTCTGTTTCTTGACTAATTGCTCTAGCTAGAACTTCCAGCACAGTGTTGGATAACAATGGTGACAGCGGGCCTCCCTGTCTTGTTCCTGATCTTAGAGGGAAAGCTTTCAGTCTCTCCCCATTGAGTACAAGGTTAGCTGTCGGTTTTTCATCTATTGCCTTTATCATATTGAGAAAATTCCCTTCTATTCCTATCCTTTGAAGTGTTTTCATCAAGAAAGGATGTTGAATTTTGTCAAATGCCTTTTCTGCATCAATTGAGATGATCATGTGGTTCTTCTGCTTTGATTTACTGATGTGGTGTATTACATTAATTGATTTTCTTGTGTTGAACCAGCCTTGCATACCTGGAATAAACCCCACTTGGTCAGGGTGTATAATTATTTTAATGTGCTGCTGGATTCTATCTGTGAATATTTTGTTGAGGATTTTTGTATCTATATTCATTAAAGACACTGGTGTATAATTTTCTTTTTTTTGTGGTACCTTTGATTTTGGTATTAGGGTGATGCTAGCTTCATAGAATGAGTTGGGTAGCTTTCCCTCCACTTCAATTTTTTTGAAGAGTTTGAGCAGGATTGATATTCTTTCTTGAATGCTTGGTAGAATTCACATGTGAAGCCATATGGTCCTGGGATTTTCTTTTTTGGGAGCTTTTTGATGACTGACTCAATCTCTTTACTTGTGATTGGTTTGTTGAGGTCATCTATTTCTTCTCTGGTCAATGTTGGTTGTTTATGCTTTTCTAGGAAGTTGTCCATTTCACTTAAGTTGTCTAGTTTATTAGCATATAGTTGCTTATTTTCTCATTATCTCCTTTATTTCTGCAGGGTGAGTAGTTATGTTTCCTTTCCCGTTTCTGATTGCATTTATTTGCATCCTCTCTCTCTCTCTCTCTCTCTCTCTCTTTTTTTTTTTTGTTAGCCTAGCCAGGGTCCATCAATTTTGTTGATTTTCTTGAAGAACCAGCTTCTGGTTTTGTTGATTCTCTCTACTGTTTTCCTATTCTCAGTTTCATTTATTTCTGCTCTAATCTTTGTTATTTCTTTCCTTCTGTTTGCTTTGGGGTCAGTTTGCTGTTCTTTCTCTAGTTCCTCCAGGTGGACAGTTAATTCCTCAATTTTTGCCTTCTTCTCTTTTAATATGGCATTTAGGGCAATAAATTTCCCTCTCAGCACTGCCTTTGCTGCATCCCCTAAGTTTTGATATGTTGTGTTTTCATTGTCAGTTGCCTTGAGGTATTTACTAATTTCTCTTGTAATTTCTTCCTTTACCCACTGGTTTTCTATGAGTGTGTTGTTTAGTCTTCATATATTTGTGAATTTTACAATCTTCTGCCTGTTATTTATTTCCAACTTCATTCCACTACGATCTGAGAAAGTGTTTTTTATAATATCAATATTTTTAAGTTTGTTGAGACTTGCTTTGTGACCCAACATGTGGTCTATCCTAGAGAATGTTCCATGAGCACTTGAGAAAAACGTGTACCCTGCTGTTGTGGGGTGTAGTGTTCTATAAATGTCTGTCAAGTCTAGTTCATTTATCATACAATTCAACATCTCCATTTCCTTATTGAGCCTCTGTCTAGATGTTCTATCCATTGATGAGAGCGGTGTATTGAAGTCTTTATTACTGTGGAGTTATTCACTTCTCCTTTCAGTGTTCTCAGTGCTTGTTTCATGAATTTTGGGGCACTCTGGCTTGGTGCATAAATATTTATGATTGTTATGTTTTCTTGATGAATTAACCCTTTTATTAATATATAGTGTCCTTCTTTGCTCTTTCAATTGTTTTACTTTTGAAGTCTACTTTGTCTGAAATTAATGTAGCTACTGCTGCTTTTTTTCTGGTTGCTGTTTGCAGGAAATATCTTTTTCCAACCGTTCATTTTCAGCCTATTTTTGTCCTTGTGTCTAAAGTGAGTTTCTTGTAGACAGCATATAGATGGGTCCTGTTTTTTAATCCATTCTGCCAGTCTGTGTCATTTTATTGGGGAGTTTAATCCATTAACAGTGTTACTACTGTAAGGGCAGTACTTTCTTCTATCATTTTGTCTTTTGGATTTTATAAGTAATGTCTTATTTTTTCCTCTTTCTCTTTTTACTCTTCCTGAAAATTGTCATTTCTACACTCTTCTCCAAACCTTTCTTCTGTCTTTTGCTATCAGCCTGTAGTATTCCCCTTAGTATTTCTTGTAGTGCCAGTCTCTTATTCACAAACTCTCCCAGTATCTGTTTGTCTGAAAGTATTTTAATCTCTCCCTCATTTTTGAAGGACAGTTTTGCTGAATATAGAATTCTTGGTTGGCAGTTCTTCTCTTTCAGTATCTTAAATAGATCATACCACTGTTTTCTTGCCTCCATGGTTTCTGTGGAGAAATCTGTACATAGTCTTATTGAGTTTCCCTTGTATGTGATGGATTGCTTTTCTTTTGCTGCTTTCCGAATTCTCTCTTTATCTTTGCCATTGGACAATCTGATCAGTAAGTGTCTTGGAGTGTTCTATTGGGGTCTATTCTGTTTGGGGTACACTATACTTCTTGAATCTGTAATTTTCTGTCTTTCATAAGAGTTGGGAAATTTTCAGTGATTATTTCTTCTATTATTCTTCCTGCCCCCTTTCCCCTCTCTTCTCCCTCTTGGACACCCATAACATTTATTTATTTGTGTGCTTCATGTTGTCACTCAGCTCCCTAAGACCCTGCTCATATTTTTCCATTCTTTTCACCATCTGTTCTTTTGTGTGTATGAATTCAAATGTCTGGTCTTCCAATTCACTGATCCTTTCTTCTGCCTGTTCAAATCTACTGTTGTATCCCTCCATTGTCTTTTTCATCTCCTCCATTATGCCCTTCATTCCCATAAGTTCTGCCATTTGTTTTTTCAAGTTTATGAATTCTTGTTTATGGTCATCCAGTGTCTTCCTTATATCCTTCATCTCTTTTGCTGTATCTTCCCTCAGTTCATTGACTTGATTTTTTAATTCATTTAGGAGATTTGTTTGAACATCTTTAATTAGTTCTTCCTTCAGTTCATTGAACTGATTAAGCATTAGTTGTCTCAGCTCCTGTATCTCGGTTGAACTATTAGTTTGTTCCTTCAGCTGGCCCATATTTTCATGTTTCCTAGCATGGCTCATTATCTTGAGCTGTCTAGGCATCTGACTTTCTTTACTAGTTTATTCTGGAGCTTGCTTTCTCTCTTTTACATAGGGTTTTCTTCTTGGTTTGCTTTGTTCTCTAACCTCTGATGTTTAGTACCGCTTATTCTATGCCTCTATCTTAGGTTCTATTTAGCTGATCGGTGTTTTTCACCTCGTTTTTCTGTTTCTTGCCCTGCCTCTATGTAGCCTTTTTGTGTGAGAGTCTCCTCAGATATGGTCAACCCCAGTCAGGTTTTCCCAGTCCAGAGACGCCCAGGTCTCAGGAGGAGGTTATGAAGTTTCCTTGAGAATGAGACCCTCCTGTGAGTCCTTTAGACTTGGTGCTTTTCCTATGCTGTCCAGCAGGTGGCGCTTGCCAGCCCACAGCTCCCCTACCAGAGTAAGGAGGTGTGGTGCCTTTAGTTCTCCTGGTGACCCTGACCGTTTTGGGGGCATGGCTGACTGAAGCTGGTTTCTGAATTCCAGTCCCTGGAGTCTGAGCTCCCCAAAGGAGGGCTGCCACTGGAGCTGAGCCATGCCCCCCTTTACTTGGGAAGTTATGGTGTTTAATGAATTTTTTCTGCCACTAGACTTATTGCTTTGTCTCTCAGAGCTATCTTAGCTCTGCTCTTGCCTGGGCCCAAATTTCAAGTCTTTGAGGCTTTCTGTAATGGGCTTCCTAGAATCATTATTTGAAAAAAAAAAGAGAAAAAGATAAAAAAAGAAAAAAAAGGGCCCAGGGTATGGACTATTTATAGTCCTTGCAGTTCTGATGGGCTATTGAAATGCTAAAAGACAAGGAATTGAGGGCAATTTAGGAAAAATCAAGAAAGCAGAGAAACTGGCTTTTCAGAGAGGGGCCCTGGCCTCTTGGATTTGCATATGTGCCTGACTGTGTTTGAGCCCAGCCCTTCTCTGTATTATGTTCACCCCAATTCCAAAAGTCTCTGTTTTTATTTATTTTTATTCATTTATTTATTTTTGCTGTTTTTGCTAGCCCTGCCTCCTCTCCACTGGGTTGACTGCTCCCAGATTCTTTGGTGTCTGGTCTCAGTTTATGTATGGTTGGAGCTTTCATTCAGCAGTTTGAGTTTGTTAATCAGTGCTGCAACTGTGGTATTCTTTCCTGGTTCCCAGCACCGACGACCCTTCCTCCCTCACAGCTGTGACTGGCAGGGAGGGGCGTGGGGCCCCTGGCCATGAGAACTTTCATATTTCGCTGATCTCAGCTGCTACACGCATCCGTGAGTGTTGTATGAAGTATGTCCAGACTCAAATTCCTCTATGGTGTCCGGTCCACGCAGCTCCTAGCATTCTACCAACTGCCCCAGAGGAGTAACTAAAGCCCACAACTCACTACTCAGCCATCTTGTCCCACCCCTTGAGCTAACCTTACTTTTAAATGTAAACTTTCTTCCATAATTTTGTTGTAAGTACATTCATAAACTAAATAGTAAGGTAAATTAACATGAAATAGTACTTGAAAAGGCCAGTGATGGGGCTGCTAATATAGCTTAACAGGATAAATATCATTTTGATCACCAATTTTAAGCCATGATTTAAAATAACAAATAAAGGACACAGTGTTTTCACACAAAAATTTTTATTTGTTTGAGAGATGTCTTAGCAATAGCTATTTTCATATTTTAAAGAAATAAGCTATTTTCAAATTTTTGTTCAATTTTAAAGCCCAAACAGAAATATGTGACAATTTGTTAATTATATTTACTTTAGTTGAGAAAAACACATGACTTGTACAGTCATTAGAGGTAAATTATCTTCAATTCAATAGGATAATTCTACACATATAGAGGACTTGTCAAACTGTAAAAAAGAGAGCAATTATCACCAACATTACTGAAAATGTTCATATATACACTTTTAAATATATTTGAAATATAAATGGATATAAGCAAATATATATATTCCATAAAATATAATATATAACAAATATGTATTTATATATTTATAAAAATAATACCCACTTTTTGAAATTCCAAACACTGCAGAAATATATTGTTTAGAAAGTGAAAGATCTCTCATTATTCATTCTTCTACTCTTAATACTATTCACAGGTTGGTGGATATTATTCAAAATTTTTTTGTTTCACACATAATTATTCCATATCATGGTTAACTTGGGATTAAACTGAAAGCTCAAAGGACAATGCTAAACATAGTGGATATCTTTGCTTAGTGTAATTATAAGTGACTTTAATTTTCTTTTATATACTTCTATATATTTTCCCTTTTTTTATACAATGAGCTTGTATTGCTTTTTTTTCTAACTTCATGCATCTCTAAAATAATAATTTTATTAGAGATGTTGTACTTTTTGTATGCAGAAAATACAGAGTTCCCATATATCCTCCCTATTATTAACACCGCATTATTGTGGTAACTCTGTTACAGATAATGAAAGAATAGTATTATAATTGTACTATTAACTAGTTCAATAGTTCTTACTATTGTTTTTTAAACTCCACAGTTTGTATTATGGTTAACTGTGTTGAACACTCCTATGTTTTTTATATATTTTTAAAAATTTTTATTCTAGTAACATATATACAACCCAAAGTTTTGTCTTTTAATCACGCTCAAATATATAATTTAGTGGTGTTAATTACAGCCACAATGTTGGGTTATCACCATGACCATCCATTACCAAAACTTGCTCATCAACCCAAATAAAAACTCTCTACCAATTAAGGATCAATCCCACAATTCCTACCCCCATCCCAGCTCCTGTTAACCTATATTCTAGTTTCTAACTCGGTGAATTTGCTTATTCTAATTATTTCATATCGGGGGATCACACTATATTTATCCTTTGTGTGTGGTTTATTTCACTCAACATGATGTCTTCAAGGTTCACATGTTGGGTGTATCAAATGTCTTTCTTTTTAACAGCTAAATAATATATATTGTATGTATATACTACATTGTATTTACCCATAATCTGCTGATGGACACTTAGGTTTGCTTCCACCTTGTTTTTTTTTTTGTTTTGGAATGAAGTTTTTTTTTTTTTTTTTTTTCCATTGGAGAAGTTATAGATTTACAGAAAGAGCATGCAGAAAATATAGAGTTCTCATATATTTGTTCCCATTTTTAACATCTTGCATTAGTTTGGTAACTTTCTTACAACTGATGAAAGAATATTATTATAATTGTATATTATTAATTATAGTTCATAGTTTACATGAACGTTCACTGCTTGGGTTGCACAACCTATGGTTGTTTTTGTTGGATTGTTAACTTTTTTTCTAGCAACATATATACCTCTGAAAATTTCCTTTTAATCATATTCAAATATATAATTCTGTAAATTATATTCACAATGTTGTGCTACCATCACCACCATCTATTACCAAAACTTTTCCACCACCCCAAACAGAAACTCTGTAAAATGTAAGCATTAATTTTCCATTCTCTAACCCTACCCCCATTCCTACTCCCAGCCCCCAGTAACCTACATATTAGCTTCTGACTCTATGAATTTGCTTATTCTAATTACTTTATTTAAGTGAGATCATAAATTATTTGTTTTTTATCTCTAGTTTATTTCACTCAACATGATGTCTTCAAGGTTCATCCAAATTGTTGCATGTATCAAGATTTCATACCTTTCTATGGCTTAGTATCTTTTTTTGTTTTTTGAGATTCTCATTCATTCACTGTCTTTTTTTATATCTTTTAGTTATTTCTTTGTGTTTTCCTTTCTCTTCTTGAGCATATTGAGGATTACTTTTTTTTTTTTCACAGTACCATTATATAGTTGTGCATTCGTCATCAAAATTAATTTTTGAACATTTTCATTACCACACACAAAAATAATAAGAATAAAAATTAATGTGAAAAAGAACAATTAAAGTAAAAAAAGAACACTGGGTGCTTTTTTTTTTGCCCCCATTTTTCTACTCATCCATCCATACACTGGACAAAGGGGAGTGTGGTCCACATGGCTTTCCCAATCACATGGTCACCCCTCATAAGCTACATTTTTATACAATCATCTTCAAGATTTAAGGGTTCTGGGTTCTAGTTTCATAGTTTCAGGTATTTACTGCTGGCTATTCCAATTCATTAGAACCTAAAATGGGTTGTCTATATTGTGATTAAGAGTGCCCACCAGAGTGACCTCTTGGCTCCTTTTGGAAACTCTCTGCCACTGAAGCTTATTTCATTTCCTTTCACATCCCCCTTTTGGTCAAGAAGATGTTCTCCATTCCACGATGCTGGGTCTAGATTCCTCCCTGGGAGTCATATTCCACATTGCCAGGGAGATTTACTCTCCTGGGTGTCTGATCCCATGTAGGAGGGAGGGGAGTGCTTTCATCTGCCAACTTGGCTTAGTTAGAGAGAGAGGGCCACATCTGAGCAACAAAGAGGCATTCGGGAGGAGAATCTTAGGCACAGTTATAGGGAAGCCTAGCATCTCCTTTGCAGCAACAGTCTTCCCAAGGGCAAATCCCATGGTAGAGGGCTCAGCCCATCAAACCACCAGTCCCCTGTATCTGTGAGCACATCAGCAACCATCGAGGTGGGGAAGCCCAACACCCCTGCATTCTCCCCCAGCTCCTCAGGGGGGCTCTGCATATTTTTTTCATTTTTTTTTAATTAACTACTTTTTAAAAAAATTAACTATTAACTATATAAAAAAATTGAAAAAAAAAAAAAAGCATTACTTTTAAAAAAGTCTTTGTCAAGTATGTCCCAACCAAGTCTGATCTTCATTGGTGATTTATGGATTTTCATCTTGTTCCTTTGGATGGGACATCATTTCCTGTTTCTTTGTCTGTAAACTTTTGTTGTACATTGTACATTTTAATATTTCAAAGTGACAACTCTGGGATTTAGCCCTTGACCTGTCTGTTCTGTAAGTTTGCATCCAGCTAGTGAGGTGACCGAGATTTCCCTCAGTGCTAGGAGCTAACAAAAACAAACCTATGCCAATAACATCTTTCACCATCTTTGTGAATTGGCTTTGCATTGGCTGATATCTTCCTTCAGAATTTAGCCCTCCTATCAAGATGATCAACCTAAGCTAATAATGAAGTGCAGGGTCCTCTCCATCTTTTCTGTGCCTGTTTCTTTTCCTGGGCTTTGCTTGCTTATGGCCTTAGGATTTCCTCCCTTTACAGGAATTTGAATGCCTTCCCTACTCTGTATGAAACTGACACTCTCCCCTTTCTGGGTGCTCTCTTCTATGACAAAGTAGGTAATTCTTTGCCCTAGGCAGCTACGACTTAATTGTTTCTTACAGTGTTTTAACTTTCTACAAGCTGCTCAGCCTGCAGCACAAGTTCTGGGATAGTGAGCTGGAGATGAGTTTCCTGTTTCAATCTTTCAGTCTCCCACCTGCCACACTGGCATGGAAATACATGCACACTAGAATGTGCATAGGGATTACGCTGTTCCCTTTGGGAACAGGACTAGGGATCTACAATAGGAATATAGGGAGGCTCCACACTGTGGCAGGGAGGCGGTAGTAGGAAAGGTCAATAAGGGTGCTGCAAGTTTCTTCTACCAATTTTTTTTTTGATTTTTTTTTTAAATCTTCATTTTATTGATATATTCACATATCATGCAGTCATAAAAAACAAATTGTACATTCGATTGTTCACAGTACCATTACATAGTTGTACATTCATCACCTAAATCAATCCCTGACACCTTCATTAGCACACACACAAAAATAACAAGAATAATTAAAGTGAAAAAAAGCAATTAAAGTAAAAAAGAACACTGGGTGCCTTTGTCTGTCTGTTTGTTTGTGTGTTTCCTTCTTCTATTTTTCTACTCATCCATCCAAAAACTAGACAAAGGGGAGGGTGATCCTTATGGCTTTCCCAATGCCATTGTCACCCCTCATAAGCTACATTTTTATACAATTGTCTTCGAGATTCATGGGTTCTGGGTTGTAGGTTGATAGTTTCAGGTATCCACCACCAGCTACCCCAGTTCTTTAGAAACAAAAAAGGGTTGCCTAAATTGTGTGTAAGAGTGCCCACCAGAGTGACCTCTCGGCTCCTTTTGGAATCTCTCTGCCACTGAAGCTTATTTCATTTCTTTTCACATCCCCCTTTTGGTCAAGAAGATGTTCTTCATCCCATGATGCTGGGTCTACATTCCTCCCCGGTAGTCATATTCTACGTTGCCAGGGAGATTCACTCCCCTGGGTGTCTGATCCCACGTAGTGGGGAGGGCAGTGATTTCACCTTTCAAGTTGGCTTAGGTAGAGAGAGAGGGCCACATCTGAGCAACAGAGAGGCATTCGGGAGGAGGCTCTTAGGCACAATTATAGGGAGGCCTAGCCTCTCCTTTGCAGCAACAGTCTTCCCAAGGTCTTCTACCAGTTTTAAAGTTGCATTTTCTTGGTTTGATCCATTTTACTAGTTACTGCAATATTTGAACTGTTTTCCAGAGTTCTGAGGAAGAATGGCTTTGCCAGTTTTTCTAGTTGTGGGGGATTCTATGGGAGAACGGCACCCAAGATCATTTTATGTCATTGTTTTGGTTGAATGGACCATGTATTACTATTAATAACTAGAAAAGTTTACTTTAAAAATGTCACCTTAGCAACTGTGGGAAACTCAGAGGGGAAAGGGACCCAGCAAAGTTCTTCGCAGACAGGTAATGCTCAATAAAAACTTCTTGGAGTTATAATTGGAATAGCAGGAAAAAGCTGGCTATATGAAAATCAGTAGTAACACATGAGGAGGGCAGATGTGAGAGTAAGAAAGCAAATTCAGTTTCAGATATGTTGAGCCTCAGATGCCTAACAGGACCATTTAGATAAGGAGATAACTACATTTTAGGAGGGGACTGAATAGTCATGTTTTCAAAGGTTTAGACTGAACATAGAGATAAGATTTTTGAAAATTACACTGAGATTATTTAAAGGTTCATGCAAAAGTCAACCTTCATCTCTCAATGTTATGGGAATGCTCAGGAATGATTATGGTTTGCAAACTTTCTTGGGTATGGTAGGATCACGTTGGAAGCCATGTAGTGATTTTAGGTTATTTACTTTTCTTATTACTTTGTTGTGTTAGGGTTTGTTAATTTTCTTGGCTTATGGTAGGGACATGTTGGAAGCAATACAGTTATTTTAGGTTATTTAGTTTTCCTTAATTCTTTGTTTTGTTTGAATTCTTTTTTAAACTTTTTGATAAAGTAAAAAAAAAGCTATTGAATTAAAAAATTAACTTCATTGTAGTTATTTTAGGTTATTTGGTTTTTCTTATACCTTTCTTTGATTATGGTTTGTTAATTTTCTTGGGGTATGGCAGGAATATATAGGAAGCAATGTAGTTATTTTAGATTATTTGTTCTTCTTAATCCTTTGCTTTGTTTTGTTTGAAATGTGTTTTTTTTTGTTTGTTTTTCTGTTTTAATTTTTCGATAAATAAAGTTAAAAAAAAAGTCAACCTTCATCAACCATAAAATCAATGTGAATTTATGATTAGGAAATACAATTGGAGGAGTACCCATACCATGGGTACTTTGATAAAACATTTTTGTTGTTAAAAGCCACAAAATTTAATAATATCTATTTTTAAATATGTCATCAAGAATATTTTAGGCCACAGTCCAAAGTTAAAATACTCTCATCTCTAAGAATAAGACAAGGGTTCTTACAGAGAAGAGAAACAAGATAGTAATAAACAAAAACAACAGGCTTTAGTTTGGACTCTGCCTCAAATTAGAAATTTTATATTAGGAGATTATCTAGTTTCAGTCAGGTGGTGACAATATAATGGATTTCTAAAAAATACTTTTTCAGAACAAAATGTTTTACAGTGGCTTTGTAGGAATGAAAAATCTACCACTTAGTTGCTTGGGAGAAAGGAGACACGTTAACTTATTTTTTTAAACTGATGAGGCTTTTAAAAATCAGTTTACTTCAGTCTATCTCGGAGGGAAATTTTTCCCAAAGGAAACTATGGTTAAGAGAAAAAGTAACACAATTTTATTTAGTGGAGCACTATATGGTATATCCAAATATCCAAACTATCCTATAGGGGCTCATTTTAAAGGAAAGGAATATTGGTTTTCAATTCATTTATGTTAATAATTTCTAAGACAGTATTTATGATTATGTAGGTAAGCATTTCAATGTAAATATTACAGTAAAAATGGAGACAGCAAATTCTGCTTGCTAATTCACGTTTCTGACAAAAATATCAAATTAAAATAATTATCAATAAGAGCTTCTTGGAGAAGTGGCTGATTTTAGGTCTGAGTCAGGTAAAGTATAAGATGAAACAGGAATATTATTTATGCAAGAAAGCCAGGGAGCCAATTTGAGATTAAAAAAGAATATTGACTGTAATGGATTATAACTTATTAAAAATTTAAAAGATCCACGAAACCATAGTGATGTTAATAAAAAGGGGGGGGGAGTTCTTCTTTGCAGAAAAATGATAGCTATTAAATGAATGGAAGAAATGTAAGAATTAGAATAAAATCATTTTCAACCTCCCGCCCAGGTGAGAATCATTAAAGGATGCTAAAATCACTGAGTGAAAGATTTTGGTAGAAAAGGATATCTGGAGGAGGGCGGGGCAAGATGGCAGACTGGTGAGCTGTATGTTTTAGTTACTCCTCCAGGAAAGTAGGTAAAAAGCCAGGAACTGCGTGGACTGGACACCACAGAGCAATCTGTCTTTGGGCATACTTCATACAACACTCATGAAAACGTGGAACTGCTGAGATCAGCGAAATCTGTAAGTTTTTGCGGCCAGGGGACCCGCGCCCCTCCCTGCCAGGCTCAGTCCCGGGGGAGGAGGGGCTGTCAGCTCCAGGAAGGAGAAGGGAGAATTGCAGTGGCTGCTCTTACCGGAAACTCATTCTACTGATTCAAACTCCAACCATAGATAGACTGAGGCCAGACACCAGAGACTCTGAGAGCAGCCAGCCCAGCAGAGAGGAGACAGGCATAGAAAAAAAACAACACGAAAAACTCCAAAATAAAAGCAGAGGATTTTTGGAGTTCTGGTGAACACAGAAAGGGGAAGGGCGGAGATCAGGCCTTGAGGCGCATATGCAAATCCCGAAGCAAGGCTGATCTCTCTGCCCTGGGCACCTTTCCTTAATGGCCCTGGTTGCTTTGTCTATTAGCATTTCAATAACCCATTAGATCTCTGAGGAGGGCCGGTTTTTTTTTTTTTTTTTTTTTTTTTTTTTTTTTTTTTTAAATCCTTTTTGCTTTTTCTAAAACAATTACTCTAAGAAGCTCAATACAGAAAGCTTCAAAGAATTGAAATTTGAGCACGTCAAGTCAAGAGCAGAACTAAGAGAGCTCTGAGACAAAAGGCAATAATCCAGTGGCTGAGAAAATTCACTAAACAACACAACTTCCCAAGAAAAGGGGGGTGTCCGCTCACAGCCACCATCCTGGTGGACAGGAAACACTCCTGCCCATCGCCAGCCCCATAGCCCAGAGCTGCCCCAGACAACCCAGTGTGACGGAAGTGCTTCAAATAACAGACACACACCACAAAACTGGGCGTGGACATTAGCCTTCCCTGCAACCTCAGCTGAATGTCCCAGAGCTGGGAAGGGGGAGCAGTGTGAATTAACAGAGCCCCATTCAGCCATCATTTGAGCAGACTGAGAGCCTCCCAACACAGCCCAGCAGCCCAGAACTGCCCTGGGGGGACGGCACTCACCTGTGACATAGCACAGTCATCCCTCAACAGAGGACCCGGGGTGCACAGCCTGGAAGAGGGGCCCACTTGCAAGTCTCAGGAGCCATACGCCAATACCAAAGACTTGTGGGTCAGTGGCAGAGACAAACTGTGGCAGGACTGAACTGAAGGATTAGACTATTGCAGTAGCTTTAAAACTCTAGGATCATCAGGGAGATTTGATTGTTAGGGCCACCCCCCCTCCCCGACTGCCCAGAAACACGCCCCACATACAGGGCAGGCAACACCAACTACACACGCAAGCTTGGGACACCAATTGGGCCCCACAAGACTCACTCCCCCACTCACCAAAAAGGCTAAGCAGGGGAGATCTGGCTTGTGGAGAACAGGTGGCTCGTGGACGCCACCTGCTGGTTAGTTAGAGAAAGTGTACTCCACGAAGCTGTAGATCTGATAAATTAGAGATAAGGACTTCAACTGGTCTACAAACCCTAAAAGAACCCTATCAAGGTCAGCAAATGCCACGAGGCCAAAAACAACAGAAAATTATAAAGCATATGAAAAAAACCAGACGATATGGATAACCCAAGCCCAAGCACCCAAATCAAAAGACCAGAAGAGACACACCTAGAGCAGCTACTCAAAGAACTAAAGATGAACAATGAGACCCTAGTACGGGATATGAAGGAAATCAAGAAGACCCTAGAAGAGCATAAAGAAGACATTGCAAGACTAAATAAAAAAAATGGATGATCTTATGGAAATTAAAGAAACTGTTGACCAAATTAAAAAGATTCTGGACACTCATAGTACAAGACTAGAGGAAGTTGAACAACGAATCAGTGACCTGGAAGATGACAGAATGGAAAATGAAAACATAAAAGAAAGAATGGGGAAAAAAATTGAAAAACTCGAAATGGACCTCAGGGATATGATAGATAATATGAAACGTCCGAATATAAGACTCATTGGTGTCCCGGAAGGGGAAGAAAAGGGTAAAGGTCTAGGAAGAGTATTCAAAGAAAATTGTTGGGGAAAACTTCCCAAATCTTCTAAACAACATAAATACACAAATCATAAATGCTCAGCGAACTCCAAATAGAATAAATCCAAAAAAACCCACTCCGAGACATATACTGATCACACTGTCAAACATAGAAGAGAAGGAGCAAGTTCTGAAAGCAGCAAGAGAAAAGCAATTCACCACATACAAAGGAAACAGCATAAGACTAAGTAGTGACTACTCAGCAGCCACCATGGAGGCGAGAAGGCAGTGGCACGATATATTTAAAATTCTGAGTGAGAGGAATTTCCAGCCAAGAATACTTTATCCAGCAAAGCTCTCCTTCAAATTTGAGGGAGAGCTTAAATTTTTCACAGACAAAGAAATGCTGAGAGAATTTGCTAACAAGAGACCTGCCCTACTGGAGATACTAAAGGGAGCCCTACAGACAGAGAAACAAAGACAGGACAGAGAGACTTGGAGAAAGGTTCAGTACTAAAGAGATTCGGTATGGGTACAATAAAGGATATTAATAGAGAGAGGGAAAAATATGGCAAACATAATCCAAAGGATAAGATGGCCGATTCAAGAAATGCCTTCACGGTTTTAACGTTGAATGTAAATGGATTAAACTCCCCAATTAAAAGATATAGATTCGCAGAATGGATCAAAAAAAATGAACCATCAATATGTTGCATACAAGAGACTCATCTTAGACACAGGGACACAAAGAAACTGAAAGTGAAAGGATGGAAAAAAATATTTCATGCAAGCTACAGCCAAAAGAAAGCAGGTGTAGCAATATTAATCTCAGATAAAATAGACTTCAAATGCAGGGATGTTTTGAGAGACAAAGAAGGCCACTACATACTAATAAAAGGGGCAATTCAGCAAGAAGAAATAACAATCGTAAATGTCTATGCACCCAATCAAGGTGCCACAAAATACATGAGAGAAACATTGGCAAAACTAAAGGAAGCAATTGATGTTTCCACAATAATTGTGGGAGACTTCAACACATCACTCTCTCCTATAGATAGATCAACCAGACAGAAGACCAATAAGGAAATTGAAAACCTAAACAATCTGATAAATGAATTAGATTTAACAGACATCTACAGGACATTACATCCCAAATCAACAGGATACACATACTTTTCTAGTGCTCACGGAACTTTCTCCAGAATAGATCATATGCTGGGACATAAAACAAGCCTCAATAAATTTAAAAAGATTGAAATTATTCAAAGCACATTCTCTGACCACAATGGAATACAATTAGAAGTCAATAACCATCAGAGACTTAGAAAATTCACAAATACCTGGAGGTTAAACAACACACTCCTAAACAATCAGTGGGTTAAAGAAGAAATAGCAAGAGAAATTGCTAAATATATAGAGACGAATGAAAATGAGAACACAACATACCAAAACCTATGGGATGCAGCAAAAGCAGTGCTAAGGGGGAAATTTATAGCACTAAACGCATATATTAAAAAGGAAGAAAGAGCCAAAATCAAAGAACTAATGGATCAACTGAAGAAGCTAGAAAATGAACAGCAAACCAATCCTAAACCAAGTAGAAGAAAAGAAATAACAAGGATTAAAGCAGAAATAAATGACATAGAGAACAAAAAAACAATAGAAAGGATAAATATCACCAAAAGTTGGTTCTTTGAGAAGATCAACAAGATTGACAAGCCCCTAGCTAGACTGACAAAATCAAAAAGAGAGAAGACCCATATAAACAAAATAATGAATGAAAAAGGTGACATAACTGCAGATCCTGAAGAAATTAAAAAAATTATAAGAGGATATTATGAACAACTGTATGGCAACAAACTGGATAATGTAGAAGAAATGGACAATTTCCTGGAAACATATGAACAACCTAGACTGACCAGAGAAGAAATAGAAGACCTCAACCAACCCATCACAAGCAAAGAGATCCAATCAGTCATCAAAAATCTTCCCACAAATAAATGCCCAGGGCCAGATGGCTTCACAGGGGAATTCTACCAAACTTTCCAGAAAGAACTGACACCAATCTTACTCAAACTCTTTCAAAACATTGAAAAAAATGGAACACTACCTAACTCATTTTATGAAGCTAACATCAATCTAATACCAAAACCAGGCAAAGATGCTACAAAAAAGGAAAACTACCGGCCAATCTCCCTAATGAATATAGATGCAAAAATCCTCAACAAAATACTTGCAAATCGAATCCAAAGACACATTAAAAAAATCATACACCATGACCAAGTGGGGTTCATTCCAGGCATGCAAGGATGGTTCAACATCAGAAAAACAATCAATGTATTACAACACATTAAAAACTCGAAAGGGAAAAATCAATTGATCATCTCAATAGATGCTGAAAAAGCATTTGACAAAATCCAACATCCCTTTTTGATAAAAACACTTCAAAAGGTAGGAATTGAAGGAAACTTCCTCAACATGATAAAGAGCATATATGAAAAACCCACAGCCAGCATAGTACTCAATGGTGAGAGACTGAAAGCCTTCCCTCTAAGATCAGGAACAAGACAAGGATGCCCGCTGTCACCACTGTTATTCAACATTGTGCTGGAAGTGCTAGCCAGGGCAATCCGGCAAGACAAAGAAATAAAAGGCATCCAAATTGGAAAAGAAGAAGTAAAACTGTCATTGTTTGCAGATGATATGATCTTATATCTAGAAAACCCTGAGAAATCAACGATACACCTACTAGAGCTAATAAACAAATTTAGCAAAGTAGCGGGATACAAGATTAATGCACATAAGTCAACAATGTTTCTATATGCTAGAAATGAACAAACTGAAGAGACACTCAAGAAAAAGATACCATTTTCAATAGCAACTAAAAAAATCAAGTACCTAGGAATAAACTTAACCAAAGATGTAAAAGACCTATACAAAGAAAACTACATAACTCTACTAAAAGAAATAGAAGGGGACCTTAAAAGATGGAAAAATATTCCATGTTCATGGATAGGAAGGCTAAATGTCATTAAGATGTCAATTCTACCCAAACTCATCTACAGATTCAATGCAATCCCAATCAAAATTCCAACAACCTACTTTGCAGACTTGGAAAAGCTAGTTATCAAATTTATTTGGAAAGGGAAGATGCCTCGAATTGCTAAAGACACTTTAAAAAAGAAAAACGAAGTGGGAGGACTTACACTCCCTGACTTTGAAGCTTATTATAAAGCCACAGTTGCCAAAACAGCATGGTACTGGCACAAAGATAGACATATAGATCAATGGAATCGAATTGAGAATTCAGAGATAGACCCTCAGATCTATGGCCGACTGATCTTTGATAAGGCCCCCAAAGTCACCGAACTGAGCCATAATGGTCTTTTCAACAAATGGGGCTGGGAGAGTTGGATATCCATATCCAAAAGAATGAAAGAGGACCCCTACCTCACCCCCTACACAAAAATTAACTCAAAATGGACCAAAGATCTCAATATAAAAGAAAGTACCATAAAACTCCTAGAAGATAATGTAGGAAAACATCTTCAAGACCTTGTATTAGGAGGCCACTTCCTAGACTTTACACCCAAAGCACAAGCAACAAAAGAGAAAATAGATAAATGGGAACTCCTCAAGCTTAGAAGTTTCTGCACCTCAAAGGAATTTCTCAAAAAGGTAAAGAGGCAGCCAACTTAATGGGAAAAAATTTTTGGAAACCATGTATCTGACAAAAGACTGATATCTTGCATATACAAAGAAATCCTACAACTCAATGACAATAGTACAGACAGCCCAATTATAAAATGGGCAAAAGATATGAAAAGACAGTTCTCTGAAGAGGAAATACAAATGGCCAAGAAACACATGAAAAAATGTTCAGCTTCACTAGCTATTAGAGAGATGCAAATTAAGACCACAATGAGATACCATCTAACACCGGTTAGAATGGCTGCCATTAAACAAACAGGAAACTACAAATGCTGGAGGGGATGTGGAGAAATTGGAACTCTTATTCATTGTTGGTGGGACTGTATAATGGTTCAGCCACTCTGGAAGTCAGTCTGGCAGTTCCTTAGAAAACTAGAGATAGAGCTACCATTCGATCCAGCGATTGCACTTCTCGGGATATACCCGGAAGATCGGAAAGCAGTGACACGAACAGATATCTGCACGCCAATGTTCATAGCAGCATTATTCACAATTGCCAAGAGATGGAAACAACCCAAATGTCCATTAACAGATGAGTGGATAAATAAAATGTGGTATATACACACGATGGAATACTACGCGGCAGTAAGAAGGAACGATCTGGTGAAACATATGACAACATGGATGAACCTTGAAGACATAATGCTGAGCGAAATAAGCCAGGCACAAAAAGAGAAATATTATATGCTACCACTAATGTGAACTTTGAAAAATGTAAAACAAATGGTTTATAATGTAGAATGTAGGGGAACTAGCAGTAGAGAGCAATTAAGGAAGGGGGAACAATAATCCAAGAAGAACAGATAAGCTATTTAACGTTCTGGGGATGCCCAGAAATGACTATGGTCTGTTAATTTCTGATGGATGTAGTAGGAACAAGTTCACTGAAATGTTGCTATAGTATGTAACTTTCTTGGGGTAAAGTAGGAACATGTTGGAAGTTAAGCAGTTATCTTAGGTTAGTTGTCTTTTTCTTACTCCCTTGCTATGGTCTCTTTGAAATGTTCTTTTATTGTATGTTTGTTTTCTTTTTAACTTTTTTTTTCATACAGTTGATTTGAAAAAAGAAGGGAAAGTTAAAAAAAAAAAAAAGAAAAAAGAAAAAAGACAAACAAGGAAAAAAAAAAAAAACAAAAAACGATGTAGTGCCCCCTTGAGGAGCCTGTGGAGAATGCAGGGGTATTCGCCTACCCCACCTCCATGGTTGCTAACATGACCACAGACATAGGGGACTGGTGGTTTGATGGGTTGAGCCCTCTACCATAAGTTTTACCCTTGGGAAGACGGTTGCTGCAAAGGAGAGGCTAGGCCTCCCTGTATTTGTGCCTAAGAGTCTCCTCCTGAATGCCTCTTTGTTGCTCAGATGTGGCCCTCTCTCTCTGGCTAAGCCAACTTGAAAGGTGAAATCACTGCCCTCCCCCCTACGTGGGATCAGACACCCAGGGAAGTGAATCTCCCTGGCAACGTGGAATATGACTCCCGGGGAGGAATGTAGACCCGGCATCGTGGGATGGAGAACATCTTCTTGACCAAAAGGGGGATGTGAAAGGAAATGAAATAAGCTTCAGTGGCAGAGAGATTCCAAAACGAGCCGAGAGATCACTCTGGTGGGCACTCTTACGCACACTTTAGACAACCTTTTTTAGGTTCTAAAGAATTGGGGTAGCTGGTGGTGGATACCTGAAACTATTAAACTACAACCCAGAACCCATGAATCTCGAAGACAGTTGTATAAAAATGTAGCTTATGAGGGGTGACAGTGGGATTGGGAATGCCATAAGGACCAAACTCCACTTTGTCTAGTTTATGGATCGATGTGTAGAAAAGTAGGGGAAGCAAACAAACAGACAAAGGTACCTAGTGTTCTTTTTACTTCAATTGCTCTTTTTTCACTCTAATTATTATTCTTGTTATTTTTGTGTGTGTGCTAATGAAGGTGTCAGGGATTGATTTAGGTGATGAATGTACAACTATGTAATGGTACTGTAAACAATCGAAAGTACAATTTGTTTTGTATGACTGCGTGGTATGTGAATATATCTCAATAAAATGATGATTAAAAAAAAAAAAAAAAAAGCAAATTAACAAGAAAAAAAAAAAAAAAAAAAAAAAAAAGAAAAGGATATCTGCATGGTCTTAAAGTATCTCCCCCAATTGCTTATTAAGTATACAATGGAGAGACATGGTTTTACCATTTTAACCACGTGGTCAAGCTTAGCATCTTTAATAGAAGCATGACCTGACATTATAGCATCCTGATGTAATGCAGTAAGAGGAACACATCATCACCTTTTCAGAAATGACCTGAATCTGATCATGAAGAAACAGTCACATGAATCCAGAGTGTGGGAAATTCTGCAGGTCAGCTAGTGTGGATTTCAAGGACTGTATATCATACAGAGAGGCAAGCAGAGAACTGGGATACATCGATGGAGACTATAGAGACATAGTAGCCAAATGCAATGTATGAACCTTGATTAGATCCTGGATTAAAAAAAAAAAACAGCTATGAAGGATATTTTAAAGCAATTGGGGGAATCTGAATGTGGATTTTATTGAAGTAATCTTGATTTTTTTTTTTTTTTTAAGGTAGGATAATAGAGGTGGGTTTGTGTCGTAAAATGCCCCTTTTCAGGGGAAAGAGATACTAAGGTATTTAGGAGTGAAGTGTATGATGACAGCCTACATTGACTGTCTGGCAAAAGGGAAGTGTGTATATGTATATAAAGAGAGATGGAAAGGGTGTTGTAAGACATTCTAAGTTATCTGGGTGAGTGGGTAAATGGATGTTTACTGTATTATTCTTTCAATCTTTCTATGGGTTTGGAAATGTCTAAAAATAAAAAAATACAAAACTAATGGGAAACAATCTCTCACAGTGATCTAGAGTAGAGCTCCAGAATTGGTAAACTTGCATTTCCAACTTAGGGCTGCTACTTCCTAGAGATAGAAGCTAAGCAAGTTACTTAATGTCTCTGCATTTCAGTTTTCTTGTCTTTAAAATGGGTTTTTGTGTTTTATTCCAACTAAACTTCATTTATACTTTCACCACTTAAGAATTGGTTCATATCCACACTGGGGAAAAGGGAAATATATGTTTTGCATTTCTTTTTGTATGAAAGCATACTCGCATTTCCAATACAGTTTTTACTATACTCCTAACCTAAATCCCCCTTTCCCTTCTCCACTCAATAGTAGGGGCTACTATCCTGAAATTCTTTTCACTTAAAATATAGCACAATTAATGCAAATAACTGTTAATTAGCTAAGTTCATCAGACAAAAACTTAGGGAGTATTTAGCTGTGACTTAAATTTTGGATTTTACATATATTAAAAAACCCTTACTTCTTTCCTGGTTCTTATGGTAACATCTTGTACAAGTCGAGAAGTAGTTTCTTTCATTTTCTCTTTATCTTCTTCTTTTTGCTTCTTTTCAAGCAGGGCCTTCAAAAAAAAAATAATCATTTCATGTTATTATAGATCATATCATCATTAATAAAGATAACAATATATGAGTAAAATCCTATCCACTAATCAATTTCTTGAAAGTAAACACCTTATTGCAAATTGCTGGAACACTTCCACTTGGAGATCTAAGTCATGAATAACATTTATTTTCTCTAACCTCCTCATGGCCCTTGCCCTACTAAAAACTTGTTTTTATTCTTTGAAATTGAATCTAATCTCTACAGTGAGAAATTCTAGACTCATTTTTGAATTTTCCTTCTCCTTCAGTCCCTATACAAAATTATTCGTTAAAGAGATACTATATCCTTGGTAAAATCCCTTGATCTCCTTTTCTTTTTTTTTCTGTTTTTCAATTGTGCTTCTCATCACCTCATGCCTACATCACTGTAGACACCAACTACTTAGTCTCCTTGATGTTTTTTTGCCCCTCTAATTATTTCCATCTCCCACCTAAAAAAATATTCCCACAATCCTAGTTCTTCTGCCAGGTCACACCCTACTTCTTTGCTTCCATGCAGCAGAACTCCTTTAAAGTCTGCACTCACTTACCTCTGATTCTTTTCCTCCCATTCTCTTTTACACTCATTCTAATCAGGCTTTCACTACCCATGATCTCCATATGGATAATCCATGAATCAATTTTCAGTACCTATCTTACTTGATCTATCAGTAGCACTAGAGATAATTACTTTCTTCTTGTTTCACTTTCTTTTTTTAGCTTTCAGCACACCAGAGTTGGTTTTCCTTCTATGTCACTGATAATTTCTTTTCAGACTGCATTGCTGGCTCTTCCTCTTCTCTGGAACCTCTTACTATTAGAATACCTGAGGTTTACTCCTTGGTCCTCTTCTCTATCTAAATTCATCCTTTGATGATCTAACCGGTTTTCATGGTTTTAGATATCACATCTATATGGACAATTCCAAAATTTACCTGTCTAAGCCAGACATCTTTCAGAGCCTGAACTTCTCCAGTTAGGCCTGATTGAATGTCTTTTTTTATCACTACATAATAAGTAGCCATGTGTTCCACACCATTGTCTTTCATAGATACCATACATATTACACTCTGTATTAAAAAAAAATTTTTTTTAAACAAAATCCTCCTACTTAAATAAGTTAGTGAGAGGTAACTGTGGTTCTGATGTAACAATCTTGGGGTGGGGGGTGGGGAGAATATGACAATGAGGAAAAGGGGAAGCACCATAAGAGAGCTGAGCCTAGGGGGTCAAAAAGAAGGAATACTAGGATTGCTTCCTTCTTGTTTATATGATGGGGTGAGAGAATCCCTGCCTTCTTTGAACAAGCAACTGAACTCTTTAGCAATTAAGCAATAAGCCAAAAGGAATCTTAATATTGTAGTCATAGACAGTCACTATGAGAGTCTTAGGACTTGGGTGAGATTTAGGGAGCAGGTAATGTGTCACTACTTTCTTCTTTGTCCATTGTGACCCACTCAAAATGTTTTCCTTTTTAGGAACCTGATGTTAAGAATGCTCTTACATCTAGGCTTTGGAGGGTGAGATCAATTTTGTCTACCCTTAATTTTTCTAGCTAATTTAGGTGTTTAGAGCAATTCCCAAGCATATTATGTATAATTTGTCTTTAACCATTCTAAAAGACAGTATTCAGATCATAGATGGGAAGGCCAGCTGAAAAGCATGATTAACAGCTTTGCCTTTCTATAGTATGGATTTGATAATTTTTTCTTTTTCATTTCTTATTAGCTCTTTTACAGTCAATGTATATAGCTTGTTTTGTTTTTTAATAACTCTCTTGAAAAACCCTCTACCATGTAAAAAAGGAAAAATAAAAAAAACAAAGTGTGGTGGTTTGAAGTTATATACCCCAGAAAACATGTTCTTAAACTTAATTCATTCTTGTTGGTGTGAACCCCTATAAATACGACCTTTTGATGAGGTTACTTCAGATAAGGTATGGCCCAGGATGGGTCTTAATCCTATCACTGAAGACCTTATAGGGAAAGTCACAGAGAGAGAGAAAGCCACTGGAAATAAGAAACTGAAGGTCAATGGAACCTGGAAGAGAAAAGAGAGGCCAGCAGTAGCTGCCATGTGCATTGCCATGTGACAGGGCAGCCAAGGACCTAGGATCACTGGCAACCAACCCCAGAATGTCAGTCTTCAGAAAGAAAACATTGCCTTGATTTGGAGTTCTCTTAGTCTCAAAATCTTGAGCCAATACATTCCCATCGTTTAAGCCATACCACTGTGTGGTATTTGCTTTAGCAGCAAGGAAACTAAAACATAAAGCATTTTCTTTTTACCCTCCATATGTCCCAGCAGAGTATTACGGATATACTAGGTATTCAATAAATGTGGTTAAATGAGTTAATGATTAATGGTCTCTACATAATGGAGGCAAAAACATTAAAAACAAATCAAATCTATCCACTTTGGGATTCCTATAAACTCTATACCATTCCTATGGATGTGGCATAAGACAAAAAAGATGACATATGATAGCCTAGGAATCACAGTTGTTAGAGGGCTAAAAAAAAAAAAAAAAGAACAGTGACATGAAGGTCCTGTTAATAAATCTTTATAGCTAAATTTATTTCCTTATAATTAAGCTTCTCCTTTACCAGGGTTAATTGTGTAGGTGCTGAGGGGAAAATAAAGATGAATAAAATTCATATGCTTCAACTCAATAAAATATAGAGTATACTGCAGGAAAGTGCTATATAACAGATCTTTTTAAAGCATTCGACCCCAGGGTATAAAGATTAGTTACAGAGGGATTGGGGGACATAAGAAAAGTCTGATATTTATACATTACTTTTGAGAGAGAATTGACATTTTATAATGTTGTCTGATTTTAAGTCTTACCATCCAAAAACTATGCCTATTAATGGAAAGTGTAGCAATTTGATTTCATGCATTTCTTTTACATCTACTGATTTTCTTATGATTAGGAATGTTCAGAATTCTGTTATTTTTGAACACATTTTCTAGTTTCCTTACCTGATTTCTTTGAAGGTTAGCTTCCTCTAAGAGTTGTATGCTATTTCTGGCTCTTACAATAGCCTCGTAGTTCTCATTTTCTAACTCGGTACACTTTCCTTGTAACTCTCTTGTCTGTTTTTCCAGATGTGTTTTTTCTGTTCTTAATTGGTTTGCTTCTTGGATTGCCACACATAGTCTAGAAATTAATAATCACATTGTGTAAGTTAAATTTTTTTAAAGGCAAGGAGGGAGACAGGAGATTTACTAATCATCTATTACAGGTCAGGCATTGTGCCAGTTACTTTCACATATATTTTCTCATTTGATTTTCATAACAGTTCCGTAAAGCAGGTTTCATTATCCCCATTTTGAAGAACAACAAACAGATCCAGAGAGGTTAATCACTTGATTAGGGTCATATGACTAACAAAACAGTAGGGCTGTGACTGAGCCTAGATATTCTGACTGTAATTGTTTCTTTTATATCACACTGCATTATACAGTTACATGACAATGTTTTGAAGCAAATTCTTAAGGAATGAGTTGTTCTTCATATTTATATGGTCCTCTTTCTCTATCTTTTTTTCTTGCATGGCTCTCTTTTACTACTCTCTTCCTACTCTCTACCCAGGCAATCCATATTAACTTACCAATATATATATAGAAATATATTTTATATATATATAATATATATTTTTTCTTCATGTCTATATAATCATATACATATATACACATACATATACACATGTAATATGCATACATCTATTCCAAGAAGGTTTTTAAACATAATTTTTCTGTCTTATAAATATTAAGATCACAGCATATACCTTTTCTGCACTTGATTTTCTTATTCAATAATGTCTTGTGGAAATCCCTTCAAGCAATACATTCAAAAGTTCATTCCTTTCTTAGTCCAATAGATGTGACCTCATTTCACTGCTAATTTGCATTTCCCTGAGTACTAGAGAATTTAATCATATTTTCTTAAGTTTGTTACCCACGTGAATTTTGTTCTTTTAATCGCCCCTTCATATCCTTTGCCCGTTTTTTTCTGACAGGTTATTTACTTTTCCTTGTTCCTTTAAAACAGTTCTTTGAATGTTATAGATATTAAACCTCTGTCTGTCCTTCATGCTGCAAATATTTTCCCAAATCTAACTTCTTTTTTTTTTTTTTGCCTATTGTAGAAATTTTACCACACTAATATTTTTCACTTTAATAATGCTAAATTTGACTACCTGGTTCGTGGTTTTGTTTCATTTTTAACAGCTTCTGGGGTTTGAGTCTTTGTAAAGATGACCTCTTTTATCCATAGATTGCTAACGTAATTTCCTAGATTTCCTCAAAAGATTGCTGTGGCTTTAAATTTTTATCCCTAAGTCATTAATTCATCTGGAATTTGCTTCTGAATGAGGTATAAGAGAGAAGTCCAATTTAACTTTCTTCCAGACTGATGGCCAGTTGTAAGAGTACCATTAGTAACTGATGTACTGAAATACTCCTTTTATAATGCCTAAAATATGCAAATGTCATGATTTAGTTATGGATTTGATTATCATGATCCACTGATCCATTTGTCTATTCTATGCCCAAATCATATTAATTTGATTACAATGGCTTTATAACATGTTCTGATTTGTTCCAGTAATGCAACCATTCCTCCCATTTCATACTTTTCTTTGTTTATTTTTGAGCATTTCTTTTTCCTGAGTGGTGGAAGGAGAAGTCTCTACTTTCTCCCCATCTTCCCACCCACATACAAACACAAACACCAGGAGGAAGCTTCCCTACTCTCAGCACACCTTGCACTCTTCCAGCATTGGGAATTGAGAACTTAGCCTACTTTTTATCTTATTCCTCTAAATTTTAAACTTTTTATTTTGTCCAATAAATCTGTCCAATTTGGAATGAGGTACATTAAAGT
Organism: Choloepus didactylus; assembly: GCF_015220235.1. Lineage (NCBI taxonomy): Eukaryota > Metazoa > Chordata > Mammalia > Pilosa > Megalonychidae > Choloepus > Choloepus didactylus. The sequence goes on from NC_051309.1 coordinate 141,341,252, forward strand.
CTATTGCTACTTTAGTTTGGGTTCTTGGTTGCCAACAACAGAAGCCAATTCTAAGTAAAGCAGGAAAGGAGTTTATTAAAAAGGGTACTGGTTAGTTCAAACTCATTGGGACAGCTGGAGAACCAGTTTTGAAGCTTTGTAGCAAGGAAAATGCCCAAACCACCACAGAATTATATTATGCCCTTCAAAGCGCATGCTCTTTAACGCAATCGTGTGGGGGCAGACGTATTAGTGCTGATTAGGTTGTAATCTTTGGATCGGGTTATTTCCTTGGAGATGTGACCAACTGTAGGTAATACCTTTGACTGGATTATTTCCATGAAGGTGTGGCCCCACCCATTCAGTGTGGGTCTCGAGTGGTTACTGGAGTACTTTAAAAAGAGCCACACAAGCCCAGAGCTGCTGCAGCTTAGAGAGACATATGAAGACAGCCATTGAAAGTTGACGCTGACATTTTGGAGAACGCCATTTTGAAATGCAACCTGGGAACAAGCAGACGCCAGTGACGTGCCTTCCCAGCTAAAGGAGGTTTTCTGGACGCCAATGGCCTTTCTTCAGTGAAGGTACCCTATTGTTGATGCCTTACCTTGGACACTTTATGGCCTTAAGACTGTAACTTTGTAACCAAGTAAACTTCCTTTATAAAAGCCAATCCATTTCTGGTGCTTTGCAAAATGGCAGCATTAGCAAACTGGAACAGCCTCCCATGAAGAACTATAACTGGGGGAATTTCCCAAACATGGAAGGGAGTCAAGATGCAGATGACCCTTGTCTACCAACCATACCTGTATTTTTACAAAAGCATCCTTGTTTTTCGTATATTTAGCTGTACTGCTATTTGCTGTATTGAGGTTTACTACCACCATATTTTTTTCAAAATGGTGCTTTTGTTCATTACATAAGATCCTTCTTTATCTTGTTTACTGCTTTTAACACTAAACCCTACTTTGCTTGATATTAATATTGCTATTTGGCTTTCATTTTGTTTATAGTTGCTGATATTTCTCAACTAATACATTTATTTTATATTTAAAAGAGATTATCTTTCTTTTCCGGTATTTCTGGCCTAGTTCAGTCTTTGTTTTAGGTATTTTCTAAACTAACATATTACTGGACTTTGTTTTTAATCAAAATCTGAAAGTCTCTGCCTTAGTGCAATGATTTATATACATGATATTTATTCTATCTTACTTTGGTTAAAGCCTTTGTAGTAGAATATGAAGCAGTTTCTACCTCTACCACAGAGGACACTTCCCTGGCTTCCCTAATCTCAGGATGCCTGGCGATTCAGTAGAATCAGCTCAATCCTTTCAGCTTCACTGTGGTCTCTTGGAAGCCAGGTAGAGTAGGCATACTCATGAAGGGCTTCTGTCATTTCATTTCCCAAGGGTCCATGGGCTTCAGTGGGGAAAGATTTTTTCAGGCTTCTGAATTCTGATACTCAGTCAAGGCTCTTTGACACCCACTCAACCCATGTCAGAAAAAGCCCTGCAACATTACTCCCCAGAAGAAGTCTCAAAGAACAAAAGGTTTCACATGCACTCAACCATCTAGCAGCCCCAGAAGACATTTAGCTCTGAAAAGGCAGATTAGTGTTAAAAGTAGAGTTATAGTAAAGCATATTCAGATCATCAGCTTTCTAGGTTAGAGGTTTCCACAATTTAATAACATAAAAGATGTATTACTACTATTCTTACTCCCATCAGGCACTCCCATACCCTCTGTAGCCAAATTGTGCCCTTTCTGTCAACTTACTAAAATTGGGCCAAGTTCCCTCTCTCTAATAATAATAGCAATGATAATAGCAAATATTTGTACAGGGTTTTCTTTGTACAAGGTACTTCACATAAGTTAAAGTAAGTAAAGCAAATATAATCTTCAACATCCTCAAAGATACTGAGTTTTTTTGTACATACAATAAATTAGCTATGGATCTGTGACTAGAACTGAGATCTCAATTCTTGATGTAGATCAGTAGACTGTTTCTAAGTGTAATTGCAACCATACAGAGTAGAAAGAATAATATGAATTTACAGGCTGTAGTCACTGTATCTTTAATAGATTACTGCTGACAATATTCAAGTTCCTTAAAGGAACATCCAGTGAGGACAAGAGCTAGGAAAAAAACAATAGCAGAACCAACAAAAGATTCTAGAGTGAACTTAAGAAATAAGACTACAATTTAAGACAAAGCTACTGAGAGGCAGGGCAAGATGGCAGACTGGTGAGCTGTATGTTTTAGTTACTCCTCCAGGAAAGTAGGTAGAAAGCCAGGAACTGCGTGGACTGGACACCACAGAGCAATCTGTCTTTAGGCATACTTCATACAACACTCATGAAAATGTCGAACTGCTGAGATCAGCGAAATCTGTAAGTTTTTGCGGCCAGGGGACCCACGCCCCTCCCTGCCAGGCTCAGTCCCGTGGGAGGAGGGGCTGTCAGCTCCGGGAAGGAGAAGGGAGAACTGCAGTGGCAGCCCTTATCGGAAACTCATTCTACTGATCCAAATAACAACCATAGATAGACTGAGACCAGACACCAGAGAATCTGAGAGCAGCCAGCCCAGCAGAGAGGAGACAGGCATAGAAAAAAAAACAACACGAAAAACTCCAAAATAAAAGCAGAGGATTTTTGGAGTTCTGGTGAACACAGAAAGGGGAAGGGCGGAGCTCAGGCCTTGAGGTGCATATGCAAATCCCAAAGAAAAGCTGATCTCTCTGCCCTGTGGACCTTTCCTTAATGGCCCTGGTTGCTTTGTCTATTAGCATTTCAATAACCCATTAGATCTCTGAGGAGGGCACCCCCCCCCTTTTTTTTTTTAATCCTTTTTTCTTTTTCTAAAACAATTACTCTAAGAAGCCCAATACAGAAAGCTTCAAAGACTTTCAATTTGGGCACGTCAAGTCAAGAGCAGAACTAAGAGAGCTCTGAGACAAAAGGCAATAATCCAGTGGCTGATTATGTTTTGAGAGACAAAGAAGGCCACTACATACTAATAAATGGGGCAATTCAGCAAGAAGAAATAACAGTCGTAAATGTCTATGCACCCAATCAAGGTGCCACAAAATACATGAGAGAAACACTGGCAAAACTAAAGGAAGCAATTGATGTTTCCACAATAATTGTGGGAGACTTCAACACATCACTCTCTCCTATAGATAGATCAACCAGACAGAAGACCAATAAGGAAATTGAAAACCTAAACAATCTGATAAATGAATTAGATTTAACAGACATATACAGGACATTACATCCCAAATCACCAGGATACACATACTTTTCTAGTGCTCACGGAACTTTCTCCAGAATAGATCATATGCTGGGACATAAAACAAGCCTCAATAAATTTAAAAAGATTGAAATTATTCAAAGCACATTCTCTGACCACAATGGAATACAATTAGAAGTCAATAACCATCAGAGACTTAGAAAATTCACAAATACCTGGAGGTTAAACAACACACTCCTAAACAATCAGTGGGTTAAAGAAGAAATAGCAAGAGAAATTGCTAAGTATATAGAGACGAATGAACATGAGAACACAACATACCAAAACCTATGGGATGCAGCAAAAGCAGTGCTGAGGGGGAAATTTATAGCACTAAACGCATATATTAAAAAGGAAGAAAGAGCCAAAATCAAAGAACTAATGGATCAACTGAAGAAGCTAGAAAATGAACAGCAAACCAATCCTAAACCAAGTAGAAGAAAAGAAATAACAAGGATTAAAGCAGAAATAAATGACATAGAGAACAAAAAAACAATAGAGAGGATAAATATCACCAAAAGTTGGTTCTTTGAGAAGATCAACAAGATTGACAAGCCCCTAGCTAGACTGACAAAATCAAAAAGAGAGAAGACCCATATAAACAAAATAATGAATGAAAAAGGTGACATAACTGCAGATCCTGAAGAAATTAAAAAAATTATAAGAGGATATTATGAACAACTGTATGGCAACAAACTGGATAATGTAGAGGAAATGGACAATTTCCTGGAAACATATGAACAACATAGACTGACCAGAGAAGAAATAGAAGACCTCAACCAACCCATCACAAGCAAAGAGATCCAAACAGTCATCAAAAATCTTCCCACAAATAAATGCCCAGGGCCAGATGGCTTCACAGGGGAATTCTACCAAACTTTCCAGAAAGAACTGACACCAATCTTACTCAAACTCTTTCAAAACATTGAAGAAAAGGGAACACTACCCAACTCATTTTATGAAGCTAACATCAATCTAATACCAAAACCAGGCAAAGATGCTACAAAAAAGGAAAACTACCGGCCAATCTCCCTAATGAATATAGATGCAAAAATCCTCAACAAAATACTTGCAAATCGAATCCAAAGACACATTAAAAAAATCATACACCATGACCAAGTGGGGTTCATTCCAGGCATGCAAGGATGGTTCAACATAAGAAAAACAATCAATGTATTACAACACATTAAAAACTCGAAAGGGAAAAATCAATTGACCATCTCAATAGATGCTGAAAAAGCATTTGACAAAATCCAACATCCGTTTTTGATAAAAACACTTCAAAAGGTAGGAATTGAAGGAAACTTCCTCAACATGATAAAGAACATATATGAAAAACCCACAGCCAGCATAGTACTCAATGGTGAGAGACTGAAATCCTTCCCTCTAAGATCAGGAACAAGACAAGGATGCCCGCTGTCACCACTGTTATTCAACATTGTGCTGGAAGTGCTAGCCAGGGCAATCCGGCAAGACAAAGAAATAAAAGGCATCCAAATTGGAAAAGAAGAAGTAAAACTGTCATTGTTTGCAGATGATATGATCTTATATCTAGAAAACCCTGAGAAATCAACGATACAGCTACTAGAGCTAATAAACAAATTTAGCAAAGTAGCGGGATACAAGATTAATGCACATAAGTCAGTAATGTTTCTATATGCTAGAAATGAACAAACTGAAGAGACACTCAAGAAAAAGATACCATTTTCAATAGCAACTAAAAAAATCAAGTACCTAGGAATAAACTTAACCAAAGATGTAAAAGACGTATCCAAAGAAAACTACATAACTCTACTAAAAGAAATAGAAGGGGACCTTAAAAGATGGAAAAATATTCCATGTTCATGGATAGGAAGGCTAAATGTCATTAAGATGTCAATTCTACCCAAACTCATCTACAGATTCAATGCAATCCCAATCAAAATTCCAACAACCTACTTTGCAGACTTGGAAAAGCTAGTTATCAAATTTATTTGGAAAGGGAAGATGCCTCTAATTGCTAAAGACACTCTAAAAAAGAAAAACCAAGTGGGAGGACTTACACTCCCTGACTTTGAAGCTTATTATAAAGCCACAGTTGCCAAAACAGCATGGTAGTGGCACAAAGATAGACATATAGATCAATGGAATCGAATTGAGAATTCAGAGATAGACCCTCAGATCTATGGCCGACTGATCTTTGATAAGCCCCTCAAAGTCACTGAACTGAGCCATAATGGTCTTTTCAACAAATGGGGCTGGGAGAGTTGGATATCCATATCCAAAAGAATGAAAGAGGACCCCTACCTCACCCCCTACACAAAAATTAACTCAAAATGGACCAAAGATCTCAATATAAAAGAAAGTACCATAAAACTCCTAGAAGATAATGTAGGGAAACATCTTCAAGACCTTGTATTAGGCGGCCACTTCCTAGACTTTACACCCAAAGCACAAGCAACAAAAGAGAAAATAGATAAATGGGAACTCCTCAAGCTTAGAAGTTTCTGCACCTCAAAGGAATTTCTCAAAAAGGTAAAGAGGCAGCCAACTCAATGGGAAAAAATTTTTGGAAACCATGTATCTGACAAAAGACTGATATCTTGCATATACAAAGAAATCCTACAACTCAATGACAATAGTACAGACAGCCCAATTATAAAATGGTCAAAAGATATGAAAAGACAGTTCTCTGAAGAGGAAATACAAATGGCCAAGAAACACATGAAAACATGTTCAGCTTCACTAGCTATTAGAGAGATGCAAATTAAGACCACAATGAGATACCATCTAACACCGGTTAGAATGGCTGCCATTAAACAAACAGGAAACTACGAATGCTGGAGGGGATGTGGAGAAACTGGAACTCTTATTCATTGTTGGTGGGACTGTATAATGGTTCAGCCACTCTGGAAGTCAGTCTGGCAGTTCCTTAGAAAACAAGATATAGAGCTACCATTCGATCCAGCGATTGCACTTCTCGGTATACACCCGGAAGATTGGAAAGCAGTGACACGAACAGATATCTGCACGCCAATGTTCATAGCAGCATTATTCACAATTGCCAAGAGATGGAAACAACCCAAATGTCCTTCAACAGATGAGTGGATAAATAAAATGTGGTATATACACACGATGGAATACTACGCGGCAGTAAGAAGGAACGATCTCGTGAAACATATGACAACATGGATGAACCTTGAAGACATAATGCTGAGCGAAATAAGCCAGGCACAAAAAGAGAAATATTATATGCTACCACTAATGTGAACTTTGAAAAATGTAAAACAAATGGTTTATAATGTAGAATGTAGGGGAACTAGCAGTAGAGAGCAATTAAGGAAGGGGGAACAATAATCCAAGAAGAACAGATAAGCTATTTAACGTTCTGGGGATGCCCAGAAATGACTATGGTCTGTTAATTTCTGATGGATATAGTAGGACCAAGTTCACAGAAATGTTGGTATATTATGTAACTTTCTTGGGGTAAAGTAGGAACATGTTGGAAGTTAAGCAGTTATCTTAGGTTAGTTGTCTTTTTCTTACTCCCTTGTTATGGTCTCTTTGAAATGTTCTTTTATTGTATGTTTGTTTTCTTTTTAACTTTTTTTTCATACAGTTGATTTGAAAAAGAAGGGAAAGTTAAAAAAAAAAAAAAAGAAAGAAAGAAAAACAAGGAAAAAAAAAAAGATGTAGTGCCCCCTTGAGGAGCCTGTGGAGAGTGCAGGGGTATTCGCCTAACCCACCTCCATGGTTGCTAACATGACCACAGACATAGGGGACTGGTGGTTTGATGGGTTGAGCCCTCTACCATAAGTTTTACCCTTGGGAAGACGGTTGCTGCAAAGGAGAGGCTAGGCCTCCCTATATTTGTGCCTAAGAGTCTCCTCCTGAATGCCTCTTTGTTGCTCAGATGTGGCCCTCTCTCTCTGGCTAAGCCAACTTGAGAGGTGAAATCACTGCCCTCCCCCCTACGTGGGATCAGACACCCAGGGGAGTGAATCTCCCTGGCAACGTAGAATATGACTCCCGGGGCGGAATGTAGACCCGGCATCGAGGGACGGAGAACATCTTCTTGACCAAAAGGGGGATGTGAAAGGAAATGAAATAAGCTTCAGTGGCAGAGAGATTCCAAAATGAGCCGAGAGGTCACTCTGGAGGGCACTCTTACGCACACTTTAGACAACCCTTTTTAGGTTCTAAAGAATTGGGGTAGCTGGTGGTGGATACCTGAAACTGTCAAACTACAACCCAGAACCCTTGAATCTCGAAGACAGTTGTATAAAAATGTAGCTTATGAGGGGTGACAAGGGGATTGGGAAAGCCATAAGGACCACACTCCACTTTGTCTAGTTTATGGATGGATGAGTAGAAAAATAGGGGAAGGAAACAAACAGACAAAGGTACCCAGTGTTCTTTTTTACTTCAATTGCTCTTTTTCACTCTAATTATTATTCTTGTTATTTTTGTGTGTGTGCTAATGAAGGTGTCAGGGATTGATTTAGGTGATGAATGTACAAGTATGTAATGGTACTGTATACAATCGAAAGTACGATTTGTTTTGTATGACTGCGTGGTATGTGAATATATCTCAATAAAATGATGATTAAAACAAACAAACAAACAAACAAACAAAAAAAGACAAAGCTACTGAATATTTTTAAAAAGTAGTCTAGACCATCAAAGGCAACTAGAAATTATCACTCCAGAAAACTCAATGGAAAGCAGCTATAATAATTTTTCAAGTATTTTTTTCTTGTGTATCTACTTAGGAAGAAATAATTTTTTTCAGACTGTGTAAGTGCAAAATGGTGGAGTAGAAAGTTTTACAGATCACTCTCTCCATTAGAAAAACGAATGAGCTGGAAAAAGAGATAGGACTTAACTAGGTGATAACCCTGGAAGCAAAATGGACACCTAGAACAACTTACAGGAGTGCCAGAGAAAGTGAGAGGCTGCCACGAATTCAGCTTTTGTAAGTGAAAGCCCAAACCAGCGATCAGCCCCTATTTCTCAGCTTTGGAAACGGCAGTGGCTATGCAATGCCAGGAGTGGCTGAATGGGGCCAGGGTAAGCAGAAGAAGCCCTGTCCTCCAAAAGTTGGGGTTGAGGGTCAAGGTAAGTCTGGGGCAATCTCTGAGGGACCAAAGTAAGAGGCTGGCCTCAGTTTTGGACCTCTGGAAAGCAGCAGCTTTTGCATCACATCAGCATCCACCGAGACCTAAAGAGCTAGTACACTGTCATTGGCTGCTTGTTTGTCTTACTTCTGTGTAAACAGCAGTGCAGGTAAAAGTATGGGTAAATATAAATGCCAGTAATTTTGCACTTTTCATAGTAATGTTATCTTTCACATCTTATATGCCTTAAAATTCAAATCCATGAAAACAAGCATAAACCTTTTTACTGGGCACAAATGTATAAAGCGGTAATTTGTGACTAGAACAATGTAAAATGGAAGGACAGAGAGGTAAAGGAACAGAGTATGCATAGGCTATTGAAGCCAAGTTAGTATCAACACAAACTAAATTGTAACAGATTCTGGATGTTAAATTGCCATGGTAATCATAAAGTATCTTTAAAATATATATAAAAAGGAAGTGATTAAAAATGGCTCACTAAAAAAGACCATCTGAACAAAAATTAACTCAGTATTTGTATTTCCTCTTCAGGAAAATGTCTTTTCCTATCTTTTGTCCATTTTACAATTGGGCTATTTGTACAGTGTAGTTGTGATACAGGATTTCTTTATATATGCTGGATATCAGTCTCTCATCAGATACATGGGTTCCAAATATTTTCTCCCATTGAGTTGGAGACCCCTTCACCGTTTTTTTGACAAAGGCCTTTGAGGCACCAAAACTCTTGATTTTGAGGAGTTTCCATTTATCTATTTTTTCTTTTGTTGCTTGTGCTTTGGGTGTAAGGTCTAAGAAGCTACCTCCTATTACTAGGTCTTGAAGATGCTTCCCTATATTATCTTCTAGGAGTTTTATGGTACTGTCTCTTATATTGAGGTCTTTGATCCACTTTGAGTTAATTTCTGTGCAGGATGTGAAGTAGGAGTCCTCTTTCATTCTTTTGGATATGGATATCCAGTTTTCCCAACACCATCTGTTGAACAGACTATTCTGTCCCAGTTCCCAGAAAAAGCCATATTCTTTAATACATTCTTGTAGGGACAGACACATTAGTGTTGATTAAGTTGGAACCTTTGCATTAGGTAGTGTCCCTGGAGATGTGACCCACCCAGCTGTAGGTGATAACTCTGTAAGATTTCCATGGAGGTGTGGTCCTGCCCATTCAGCGTGGGCCTTAATTGGTTCCCTGGAGCTCTATGAAAGCTCAGATAGAAGGAGCTCACAGTTAGCTGTTGCTGAGACAGACATTTTGAAGATGGCTGTTGGAGCTGATGCAGACATTTTGGAGAATACCATTTTGAAACACAACCTAGGAGCAAGAAGATACCAGCCACGTGCCTTTCCAGCTAACAGAGGTTTTCTGGAAGCCAATAGCCTTTCTCCAGTGAAGGTACCCTTTGTTGATGGACACATCATGGTCTTAAGACTGTAACTGTGTAGCCAAATAAACCCCCCTCTACAAAAGCCAATCCATTTCTGGTGTTTTGCATTCCAGCAGCATTAGCAAACTCGGACAGGGGGCCTTATCAAAAGTCAGTTGACCATAGATCTGGGGGGTCTATTTCCATACTCTCAGCATGATTCCATTGATCAGTATGTCTGTCTCTGTGCCAGTATCATGCTGTTTGACCACTGACATTACAGTAGGCTTTAAGTTAGGAAGTATAAGTCCTCCCACTCCATTCTTTTTTTTTTTTTTTTTTTTAGAATGTTTTTGGCAATTCAAGGCCACTTTCCCTTCCAAATAAATTTGATAACTAGCTTTTCCAAGACTGGAAAGTAGGTTGTTGGAATTTCGATTGCAATTGAATTGAATCTGCAGATCATTTTGGGTAGAATTGACATCTTAACAAAGTTTAGCCTTCCTATTCATGAACACGGAATATCTTTCCACCTAATTAGGTCCTCTTCGATTTCTTCTGGTAAAGTTTTATAATTTTCTGCCTAGAGGTCTTTTACATCCTTGGTTAAGTTTATTCCTAGGTAATTCATTTTTTTAGTTGCTATTGTGAATAGAATTTTTTCTCGATTGCCTCTTCAGTTAGGTCACTACTAGTGTATAGGAACATTACTGACTTGCACATTAATCTTGTATCCAGCCACTCTGCTGAATTTGTCTATTAGCTCAAGTAGCTTTGTCATCAATTTCTCAGAATTTTCCAAATATGAGATCATGTCATCTGCAAATAATGACAGTTTTACTTCTTCCTTTCCAATTTGGATACCTTTTATTTCTTTGTCTTGCTGAATTACTCTGGATAGAACTTCTAGCACAGTGTTGAATAACAGTGGTGACAGCTGGCTCTTGTCTGATTCCCAATCTTAGTGGGAAGGTTTTCAGTTTCTTACCACTGAATACTATGCTGACTGTGGGTTTTTCATATATATCCTTTAGCATATTGAGGAAGTTTCCTTTAATTTGTAACTTTTGAAGTGTTTTTACCAAAAAGCTATGCTGAATTTTTTCAAACACTATTTCAGTATCTATCAAGATGATCACTTGATTTTTCCCTTTCAATTTGTTAATGTGTTATAGTACATTAATTGATTTTCTTACGTTAAACCACTCTTGCATGCCTGGAATGAACCCTACTTAGTTGTGGTGTATAATTCTTTTAATGTGCCTTTGGATTCGATTTGTAAGTATTTTGTTGAAATTTTCTGCATCTATATTCATTAGGGAGATTGGCCTGTAGTTTTCCTTTCTTCTAGTAGCTATACCTGGTTTTGGTATAAGGGTAGTGTTAGCTTAATAAAGTGAGTCAGGTAGTATTCCTTTTACTTCAATTTTTTGAAAGACTTTGAGCAGGAAAGGTGTCAGTTCTTTTTAGAAAGTTTGGTAAAATTCCCCTGTGAAGCCATCTGGCCCTAGGCTTTTATTTGTAGGAAGAATTTTGGTGACTGATTGGCTCTCTTTACTTGTGATTGGTTTATTGAGGCCTTCTATTTCTTCTCTGTTCAGTCTAGGCTGTTCACATGTTTTCAGGAAATTTTCCACTTCCCCTAAATTGTCTAGTTGATGGTGTACAGTTGTTCATAGTATCCTCTTATGATTTTAAAAATTTCTTCAGGATCCATAGTAATACCCTGTTCTCATTTCTGAATTTGTTTATTTGGGCCTTCTCTCTTTTAGACTTTGTCAGTCTAGCTAAGGGTTTGTCAATCGTCTCAAAGAACCAACTTTTTGGTTTTATTTATTCTCTCTATGGTTTTTATGTTTTGTTTTGTTTTTTGTTCTCCGGATCATTTATTTCTGCTTTAATCTTTGTTATTCCTTGTCTTCTACTAGCCTCTCTGGTTGTTCAGTTAGGTCTTTGGTTTTAGCTCTTTCTTCCTTTTTAATGTATGCATTTAGAGCTATAATTTTCCTTTCAGTACCATCTTTGCCGCATCCCATAGGTTTTGATATGTTGTGTTCTCATTTTCATTCCTCTCTATATATTTACTGATTTATCTTGCAATTTCTTCTTTGACCCTCTGATTGTTTAGAGCTGTGTTGTTTAACCCTCATATATATGTGGAAGTTCTGGATCTTTGGTAGTTATTGATTTCTAGTTGCATTCCATTATGGTCAGAAAACGTGCTTTGAATAATCTCAATCTTTTCAAATTTATTAAAACTTGTTTTGTGGCCTAGCACATGATCTATCCTGGAGAATGTTCCATAAGTGCTAGAGAAAGATGTATATTCAGGTAAGTTGGGATATAATGATTTATATATGTCTGTTAAGTCTAATTCATGCATCACATTGTTTAGGTTCTCAGTTTCCTCATTGGTCCCCTGTCTAGTTGTTCTATCTACCGAAGAGAATGGTGTATTGAAGTCTTCTACTATTTTTTTAGAAATGTCTATTCCTCCCTTCATTTTGCCAATGTTTGTCTCATGTACTTTGGAGCTACCTGATTGGGTGCTAGACATTTAAGATTGTTATTTCTTCTTGGTGAGTTGTCCTTTTTATTAATATATAGTGTCCTTGTCTCTTATGACATCTTTGCATTTAAAGTCTATTTTGCCTGATACTAGTAGAGCTACCCCTGCTTTCTTTTGTTTGCTGCTTGCATGGAATATTTTTTCCCATACTTTCACTTTCAATCTCTGTGTCACTGGGTCTAAGGTGAGTCTCTTGTAAACAGCATTTTGATGGATCATACGTTTTAATACATTCTGCCACTCTGTATCTTTTAATTGGGTAGTTTAATCCATTCACATTCAAAGTTATTACTGTAAAGTCAGTTCTTAAATCAGCCATCTTATCCTTTGGTTTTTAATAGATCTATTCGCCACCGTTTTTCTTTCCTTTAAGTTACCCTTACCAATACTCTTCAGTTCTGTGCCCTTCTCCAGACCTCTGTTTACTTTTATTTATTTATTTTTTTTCAGCTAGTAGGATACCTCTTAGTCTTTCTTGCGGGGCTGGACACTTGTTAACAAATTCTCTCAGCATTTGTTTGTCTGTGAAACTTTTAAAGTCTCCCTCAATTTCAAAGAGCCTTGCTGGATAAAGAATCCTTGGGTGGCAATTTTTCTCTTTCAGAATCTTAAATCTGCAGACCACTGTCTTTTCACTTCCATGGTGCATGCTGAGTAGTCAGTACTTAGTCTTATGTGGTTGCCTTTGTATGTGGTGAACGGCTTCTCTCTTGCTGCTTTCAGGACTTTCTCCTTCTCTTCTGCATTTGATAATCTGTTTAGTATATGTCTTGGAGTGGGTCTATTTGGATTTATTGTATTTGGAGTTCATTGGGGTTTTTGATTTGCATATTTATGTCATTTATAAGGGTTGCGAAGTTTTCCCAAACTATGTCCTCAAATACACTTCCTAGCCCTTTACTCTTCTCTTCTACTTCTGGGACACCAATGGCTCTTCTATTTGTTTGCTTCATGCTGTCCATCATTTCCCTGAGATTCATTTCAAATTTTTTTATTTTTTCACCTTTTGTTCTTTTGTGCATTCACATTCAATTTCTCTGTACTCTAGTTCAATTATTCTTTCTTCTGCCTCTTCAAGTCTGCTGTTGTGTGTCTTTAGCATATTTTTAATTTGATCTCCAGTACCTTTTATTTCCATAAGAGCTGCTCTTATTTAAATTTACACTTTCAAATTCTTCTTTATGGTCTTCTAGCATCTTCTTCATGCCCTTTATGTCTTTAGCAAACACACTGAAGCTGTTTTGAAGATTTGTATGAACTTCTTTGATTAATTGCTGCAGATTCTGTGTCTCCTCCAGCTTTTTAATTGGGTCATTTGGCTTGTCCATATCTACTTTGGTCTCTATGTGCTCTGTGATTTTCTGTTGGCCTCAGGGCATTTGCTTATCTTGATATGGTTATTTTGGGAGATGCAGGATTACCTGGACATTTATTTAAAATTTGGCAGAACCACAGCTTGTTTGGAGTGCACTTTCCCTGTCTTCCCAGAAGATGGTGTTCTTGAGCCACCTCTTACGCTCAAGGCATCTTTTCCCCATCTGGGCCTGCTTGCTGAGCGGGGTCTTCAATCAGCACACCAGTTCTCCATGTGCACTGGGGACTTTCAGTCCTGGAGGGGCGGGTGCTGGTCCTGTACAGTTGGTCAGGGAATCCGCTAAATGGCACAGTAAGTCTGGTGATTCCCACGTCTCTGAGTGGATCACTCTCAGGCTGTGGGGCTGTGTATCTCAACCTCCAGTTCAAATGTACCCTGGTCCCTGCCTGCTGTGCATCAGTGAGCCTCAGGTGGAGGAGGTTCTCCTGGTGCATCTGTGTGGCACAGTCCTTGTCCCTGTGCACCTGTGAACCTCTGGGGTGAAGGAGGGGCTCCTGGTGCTTTCGTGTGGTACCCTTGCCTCTCCCAGCTTCTTACCCATGCACACAGTAGGATTCCATGGAGGAACAATAAATAATGTCAACAGGGGTCTGCTGAATCCCAAGTTCCATCACAGGAACTTCTGGCTATGGGGCTTTGGAGGGTTATCTCCCCAGCTAATTACCGAGATGGGTGCATGGGGAGTGTAGAGCTGTTCCCACCCCCGCTCAGAAGCCTGCTCCAGCTGCCAGCCACCAGTGGTGGTCCCAGTTCAATAAACTCACCTCAGCTTTTCAGACATAATTTCTCCGCTTTTTCATCCAAGTCCCCACTATGGATTGTAGAGGTTCTTCTCTAGCTCGCACCCTGGGAATGCTGTCCTAGGTGTTTTCTGCCTTTTCGCTAGTTTTTTTCACAGAGAAGTTTGCACTGCCTATTCTATTTAGCCATCTTCCAGGCCAATTAATTTTTTTTTTAAATTCACTTTTATTGGGATTATTCACATACCATACAATCATCCAAAGTGTATAATCAGTTATTCATGGTAACATTATATAGTTGTGTGTTCATCACCACTAGTAACTTTTTTTCAATTTTAGAACATTTTCATTACTTCAGAAAGGAAATAAAAATAAAAAAGAAAACTCAAATTCTCCCATACCCCTGACCCCCCTACTCCATAATTGACTCATAGCATTGGTATAGTACATTTGTTACTGTAGGTGAAAGAATGTTAAAATATTACTAACTGTAGTACATAGTTTGCAATAGGACAGGACCATGTCTGTAACTGATTTTGATAGGATCTTGTACTTACTTATTGTTACTGAAATGATTTAAGTTTTTGTCATATTGTGATGGGATGAAGTATCTTGTATATGGAAGGATCATGTTATTTTGGGGTCCAAGGGGTGGAATGTGCCAGTTTGAATGTATTATGTCCCCCCAAACACCATTATCTTCGATGCAATCTTGTGTGGGCAGATGTATTAATGTTAATTAGGTTGTAATTCTTTGTTTCCATGGAGATGCGACCCACCCAACTAAACGTGATAACTCTGATTAGACAATTTCCATGGAGGTGTGGCCCTGCCCGTTCAGCGTGGGCCTTGATTAGTTTACTAGAGCCCTATATAAGTTCAGACAGAAGGAGCGAGCTTGCTGCAGCCAAGAGGGACACTTTGAAGAATGCACAGAGCTGAGAGAGAAGCTGCAGCTTACAGAGTTATTTTGGAGATGGCCTTCGAAAACAGACTTTTGCTCCGGAGAAGCTAAGAGAGAACAAATGCCCCAAGGGCAACTAAGAGTGAGATTTTTGAGGAGCTGAAGCCTAGAGAGGAACGTCCTGGGAGAAAGCCATTTTGAAACCAGAACTCTGGAGCAGATGCCAGCCACGTGCCTTCTCAGCTAAGAGGTTTGCTGGACACCATTGGCCATCTTCCAGTAAAGGGACCAGATTGTTGATGTGTTACCTTGGACACTTTATGGCCTTTTAAGACTGTAACTGTGTAACCAAATAAACCCCCTTTTATAAAAGCCAATCCATTTCTGGTGTTTTGCAAATGACAGCATTAGCAAACCGGAACAATACCCCTCTGTTATTAACTTCTAGTTATAGTGTCATACATTTGTTCTAGTTTATGAAAGAAATTTCTAATATTTGTAGTTAAACATGGACATTGTCCACCACAAGATTCACTGTGTTATACATTCCCATGGCACCACCACAGAGCTGTGCATTCATCACCACAAAGATTTTTTTTCAATTTTTATAGTATTTTCATTACTCCAGAAAATAAATAAAAATAAAAAAGAAAACTCAAGTCCTCCCATACCCCTAACACCCCCCCCCCCATTATTAATTCATAGTATTGGTATAGTACATTTGTTACTGTTGATGAAAGAATATTAAAATATTACTAACTGCAGTACATAGTTTGTAATAGGCATATTTTCCCCTATATACCCCTCTATTATTGACTTCCAATTATAGCGTCATACATTTGTTCTAGTTCATAAAAGAGAATACTAATATTTGTACAGTTAATCATGGGCCTCGTCCACCACAAGATTCACTGTTTTATGCATTCCCATATTGTAACCTCCAACTTTCCTTCTGGTGATATACATGACTAAACTTCCCCTTTCTACCACATTCACACACTATTCAGAACTGTGAGATATTCTCACAATAACATGCTACTGTCACCTCTGTCCATTTCCAAACACTTAAGTTCAACCTTGTTAGACATTCTGCTCATGTTAAGCAACTGCTCCCCATTCTTTAGCCTAATTCTATATCCTGGTAACCTATATTTCACATCTGTGAGTTTACATATTATCATTAGTTTCTATCAGTGAGATCATACAATATTTGTCCTTTTGTGTCTGACTTATTTCACTCAATATAATGTCCTCAAGGTTCATCCATCAACCCTTTTTTTTAAAGATGGTTTTGCTCACACACCATACATTCCATTCTAAGTAAACAATTGATGGTTCCCTGTATAATCAGGTAATTATGCATTCATCACCACCACCACTATCTATATAAGGACATTTCCATTTCTTCCACAAAGAAAAAGGAAGAGTCAAAAAAAGGTAGAGAGACTAAAGAAAATGAAAAAAAGAGAAAAAAAATGACAGCTAAAAAGCAACAAAAGAAAAGATAAAAATAAAGTACAATAAAAGAGTCAGACAACATCACCAATGCCAAGAATCCCATAACCCTCCCTTATATCCCCCTTACAGGCACTCCACTTTGGTATATTCCTTTTGTTACATTAAAGAAGCATAATACAATGTTTCTGTTAATATAGACTCTAGTTTGCATTGATTGCATTTATTCCCCAACACCACCCCCTTTTCAACACCTTGCAAGGCTGACATTCATATGTTCTCCCTCAAATAGAAACGTATTTGAACATTTTGTCATAATCATTAACCATTCTAGGTTTCACTAAGCTATCCAGTCTCAGTCTTCCCCTTCACTCGTTCATTCTGGTGTCCCACATGCCCCTAACTTTCCTCTTTCAACAATACTCACAGTCACCTTTGTTCAGTGTACCCACATTATTGTGCTACCATCACCCAAAGTTGTGTTCCAAACCTCTCAGTCCGTCTTTTCCTATCTGTCTGTAGTGCTCCCTTTGGTATTTTCTGTAGAACAGATGTCTTGTTCACAAACTCTGTCATTGTCTGTCAGGGAATATTTTAAACTTCCCTCATATTTGAACGACAGTTTTGCCAGATATAAAATTCTTGGTTGGCAGTTTTTCTCTTTCAGTATCTTAAATATATCACACCACTTCCTTCTTGCCTCCATGGTTTCTACTGAGAAATCCACACACAGTCTTATCAAGCTTCCCTTGTATGTGATGGATCACTTTTCTCTTGCTGCTTTCAGTATTCTCTCTTTATCTAGATGTTTGATAGTCTTATTATTAAGTGTCTTGGTGTAGGGCTATTCAGATCTATTCTGTTTGGGGTACACTGTGCTTCTTGGATCTGTAATTTTATGCCTTTCATAAGGGATGGGAAATTTTCAGTAATTCTTTCCTCCATTATTGCTTCTGCCCCTTTTCCCTTCTCTTCTCCTTTGGGGACACCCATGACAAGTACTTGACAAGTACATGACATGTCATGCACTTCCTGTTGTCATTCAATTCCCTGAGACATTGCTCATATTTTTCCATTCTTTTCCCTATCTGTTCTTTTGTGTGTAGGATGTTCAGGTATCTTGTTCTCCAATTCCTGAATGTTTTCTTCTGTCTCTTGAAATCTGCTGTTGTATGTCTCCATTGTGTTTTTCATCTCTTGAGTTGTGCCTTTCATTTCCATAGGTTCTGCCATTTGTTTTTTCAAACTTTTTAGTTCTTCGTTATAGTCACACAATGTTTTCTTTAGATCCTTCATCTCTTTTGCCATATCTTCCCTCAGCTTGTTGATTTGATTTTTGGAATTTTTAGGAGATTTGTTTGATTAATAATTAGTTGATTCAATTCCTGTATCTCAGTTGAAGTATAAGTTTGTTCCTTTGACTGGTTCATATCTTCATTTTTCCTGATGTGATTTGTAGTTTTCTCTTGTCTAGGCATCTGGTTTCCCTGGTTACCCCAATCAGGTTTTCCCAGGCCAGAATGGGCTCAGGTATCAGAAGGGGTCAATATTTAGTATCAGGTTTCCCTGAGGGTGTGTCTTAGAAGATTGACAGACTCTCCTGTGAGGCCTCTAGCTGCTGTGCTTTTCCTAACCTGCCCACCAGGTGGCACCTGTCAGCCTTTCACTCCTGACTGGTGTAAAGAGGTGTGGTGCCTTTAGTTCTCAGCTTCAGTTGTCTCTGTTTTGACTGTTTTCCCTCAGGCCCTAGGGTCTGAGTGCTGAAGGGAGGGCTGGCACTTGAGCCGGGCCCCACTTCCCTTCTTGTAGGGAAGATACACCCCCTAGGGAGTTATCCTCTGCATCTGAATTACTTTGTCTCTCTGACTTTGTTAACTCCACCCCTGCCTGGGTCAGAGCAGTGAAAACGGAAAATTCCTGAGGCTTTCTCCACTGAGCCACACAGATTGAGAGAGAAAAAAAAAAGGGGGAAGAAAGTCCCTTTTCAGAGCCAGTCTCTGGCCCCCCAGTTTTGTCTGTTGGCCAGACAGTGTCCAGTGTTCTGCGCTCCTTTTCTTGGGGCACATGCTTTTTGGAGTATTTTAAGCACTGCCATCTCCAAAAGCCTCTGTATTTTTTTTTTTTTCTGTCACCCCCATTTCCTCTCCACTGGGAGCGACCTCAGGGTACTTTGCTGCTTTTAGGGGTTTATCTGTGTTTGTAGCTTGTATTCAGCAGTCCACATTTGTTAATTAAACCCCCCACTGGAGCTAGGTTGAGCTATATTCCCTTGCTCCTGGCAGGGACTGCTGCTTTCTCCCAAGTGAGGTTTTGCAGTTCAGCCTGCCATTGGGGGAGGGTGCTTCTAGCATGGGTCCATAGTTTTTACTTACAGCTTTTATGCTGCAGTGTCAGCCATTCCACCCATTACAGGCTGGTGTTTGATGTGTGGACAGTCACAGTTGTCCCTCAGCAGTTGTTCCAGACTATTTACTAGTTGTTCCTGGTTATTTACTATTTGCTCTAGAGGACTAACTAAATTCCACACCTCTCTATGCCACCATCTTGCCCCCTCTGTCCCGGGGCAATTAATTTTTGACAAATGTGCTATGTACTTGCAATGGGGAAAGAATAGTCTCAAGTGGTGGTGGGCAAACTGTATATTTACATGTAAAAGAATGAAGTTAGATCCCTACCTCAATACCATATACAAAAATCAACTCAAAATGGGTCACGGACCTCAATATAGGAACCAAAACTATAAAACTCTTAGAAGATAACATAGAGACAAATCTTCATGACCTCGGATATAGCAATGCATTCTTAGGTATGACACCAAAAGCATAAGCAACTAAAGAAGCAATAAATTTGATTTCATCAAAATTAAAAACTTTTGTGTATCAAAGAAAGCTACCAAGAAAATGTAAAGAGAAACAACAGAAAGGCAGAAAATAGTTGCAAACCATATATCGGGTAAGGACTTTATATCTAGAATATATAAAGAATTTTACAATGCAAGAACATCAAAAAACAACCTAATTAAAAAATAGGCAGGACACCACCAACATGGCAACCTAGGATATCTCCCGAAAAAAACCTCTCCAGAGATTCAGCAAATAAGAGAACAAATAACACTTGCTTAGAACTCTGGAAGATGGCAGAGACCGGAGAAGAACTCCACAAATGCTGACTCAAAGAAAGAGAAAAATATTAGATAGGAAAATTCTGTCCTGGACTGACCATATAAAAGAAGACAAGCTGGTACTCTTCCCTCCCACTCACTCAGTCCCACACAGCTTGGAAAGTGTTCAGAGGCAAAGGTACAGATACTTCCCACTGGACACAGACTATAAAGCCACTCACAGTGGTGAGTTAGAACCCCATGCATAGTAGATACAGGGACCCGAGTCCACAAAGATCCGGGGAAGAACAGAAGCCGCTGAGGAGTGCAGCATACAAAAGCACCCCCAGGAGGAGCTTCCAAAATGGAGAGAATTTACTTATCTTCCAAAAGCAGTGAGTTTTCAGGAATAAACTGTCCAAATCAACCGTTTGGGGATCCAGAGACCAGGGAAGGTCAGTACAATACCCAGGGAGACGTGTGATGAAGAGTCTGAGAAAATGTGGTCAGAGACTGTAATTCTGTCTGTGGCTCCTGGTGCCCACCACCCACCCTTGAGGGAGGCAGTTAAGAGCAGCTTGATCCTTGCCTGGGGGATGGCTGCTGACTGGAATGACCATGGGAGTCTTCCGCCCAAAGTACAGAGGGGGACACAGCCCAACATTGAGCCAGATATTCACCAGCAAAGGTAGAACAAGGGATTCCCACAATTTCAGCTCGTCCCAATCAGATACCACTGGGCACCACTATTTTGACTCTGTCAGAGGTGGAACTGGCAAAAAGCCATAACAACCTGCCGTTGTAGGGGTAACCAAAGAGCACCATTTGCTGGGCAGGGTGGAAAGTGCAGCTTGGTGACAAGAAAGGAAAAAAAAAAGTAAAAAGGGCTTTTTGGAGTCTTGACAGACCCTCTCCCAGGGACCACTGGATCTGGTCTACACGCCTCTGCATGGGTACCTGTCCCTGTTTCAGCTGTGAAATATTGGCAATTCACTGTCAAAGAAGAGACTTAATACAAACCCAATCCACAATAAAGACCTAGACAAGAGAGAAAAACTGACCTTCAAAATAAACCATAAGATAATCAGATGACCAGATATCAGCAAAATATCACAAGGCATACTAAAATATGGGAAGATATGGTCTAGTCAAAGGAACAGATTAAAAAGTAAGAGGGATACAGAATTTGGAAGAACTCATCAAAGATAGTCCAACAAATCTCCTTAACCAATTCAAGGATATCGCTAAAGAGATAAAGGATATTAAGAAGACACTGGGTGAGCATAAAGAAGAATTTAAAGAATACAAAGAAAAATGAGAGATCTTATGGAGATGGAAGACATAACAGATGAAATTAAAAATACACTAGGGATACACAACAGCAGATTTGAAGAGTCAGAAGAAAGAATAAGTGAGATAGAAGACAGAGCAACCAAATTCGAATAGACAAAAAAACAGATGAAAAAAATAGAAAAATTTGAATAGGGTTTCAGGTAAATAACCGACAACATGAAATGCATAAACACATGCATCACTGGTATCCAGGAGACGAAGAGAAGGGAAAATGGCCAGGAAGAATATTTGAGGAAACAAAGGCCAAAAATTTTCCAGCCCTAATAAAAGACATAAATATGCAAATACAACAAGCCCAACACACTCCAAATAGAATAAATCCGAACAGACCCATTCCAAGATATATACTAATCAGACTGTCAAATGTCAAAGAGAAAGAATTCTGAAAGCAGCAAGAGAAAAGCAATTAACCACATACAAGTGAAGCTAAATAAGTCTAAGTGCTGATTTCTCATCAGAAATCAC
Organism: Choloepus didactylus; assembly: GCF_015220235.1. Classification (NCBI taxonomy): domain Eukaryota; kingdom Metazoa; phylum Chordata; class Mammalia; order Pilosa; family Megalonychidae; genus Choloepus; species Choloepus didactylus. The sequence goes on from NC_051309.1 coordinate 141,362,959, forward strand.
AGAGTTAAGAAGGTAGTGTTTCAATATATTTAAGATACTGAAAGAGATAAATTGACAACCAAGAATTTTTTATCTAGCAAAGCTGTCCTTCAAAAATGAGGGAGGGTTTACAATATTCACAGATAAACAGAAGCTGAGAGAGTTCATTACCAAGAGACCTGCCTTAAAAGAAATACTAAAGGGAGTTCTGGCAGTTGAAAAGAAAGGAGAGAAAGGCCTGGAGGAGAGTATAGAAATGAAGATTATTAGAAAGAATATAAAAAAGGATAAAAAGTGAAAAAAGAAAAAGATCTGACAAATAAAAGCCAAAGAATAAAATGGTTGAAGTAAGTACTGCCTTAACAGTAATAACATTGACTGTTAATGGATTAAACTCCCTAATCAAAAGACACAGATTGGAAGAACGGATAAAAAAAAAAAAAGACCCTTTTTTTTTTTTTTTAACAAAGTTTACAAGACTCATTTTAGATCAAAAGATACAAACAGGTTGGAAATGAAAGGCTGGAAAAAGAGACTCCATGTAAGCAAATAACCAAAAAAAAGCTGGGGTTGTATACTAATGTAAGGTAAAATAGACTTTAAATGCAAAAATGTTGTAAGAGACAAGGACAATATATATAAATAAAAGGGGCAATTCACCAAGAAGAAATAATAGTCACAAATACCTATGTACCTAATCAAGGTGCCCCAAAGTACATGAGGTAAACACTGGCAAAGCAGAGAGGAGTAACAGACATCTCAACAATAAGAGTGGGAAACTTCAACACACCACTGTCTTCAACAGACAGAACATCTAAACAAAGGATCAATAAGGAAACAAAGAACCCAAATAATACGATAAATGAACTAGACCTAACAGACATATATAAACCCCAAAACAGCAGGATATATACTCTCAAGTGCTTGTGGAACATTCTTCAGGATAGAACACATGTTAGGGCACAAAACAGATGTTAATAAATTAAAAAAGACCGAAATTATACATGGCACTTTCTCTGATCATAATGGAATGAAGCTGGAAATCAATAACAGCCGGAGAACTGGAAATTTCACAAATATATGGAGGTTAAATAGCATGTTCTTAAACAATCAGTGAGTTAAAGAAGAAATTGCAAGAGAAATCAGTAAATATTTCAAGATGAATGAAAATGAGGACACAAAATATCAAAACTTATGGGATGCAGCAAAAGCAGTTCTGAGAGAGAAATTTATATGCCTACATTAAAAAATGAAGAAAGAGCTAAAATCAAAGACCTATCTGAATACCTGGAAAAACTTTAGAAAAAGAACAGCAAAATAATCCTAAAGCAAGCAGAAGGAAAGAAATAATAAAGATTAGAACAGAAATATATGAAACTGAAAATAAACAATTGAGAGAATCAATAAAACCATAAGTTGGTTCTTTAAAAAGATTAATAAAATTGACAAACCCTTAGACTGACAGACAAAAAGAGAAAAGATGCAAATGAATAAAATCAGAAATGAGACCCCATTGAAAAAAAACAAGATCATAAGAGGATATTATGAACAACTGTCTGCCAACAAACTAGACAACTTAGATGAAATGGACAATATCCTAGAAACATACAAACAACTTACACTGACTTCAGAAGAAACAGAAGACCTCAACAAACCAATCACAAGTAAAGAGATTGAATGAGTCATCAAAAACTTACCAACAAAGAAAAGTCCAGGACCAGATGTCTTCACAGAGGAATTTTACTAATCATTCCAAGAAGAACTAATACCAATCCTGTTCAAACTCTTCCAAAAAACTGAGGAGGAGGGAACACTCCTAACTCATTCTATGAGGCCAACATCACCCTAATACCAAAGCCTGATAAAGATATTATAAGAGTATTTAAATCTACAATGGTCAAAACAGCATGGTCCTACATAAAGATAGACATACTGATCGATGTAATTGAATTGAGAATTCAGAAATAGACCCTCAGATGTATGGTCAATTGATTTTTGACAAGTTTCTCAAGTCCACTCAACCAGGACAAAACAATCTCTTCAATAAATGGTGCTGGGAGAAGTGGACATACATATCCAAAAGAATGAAAGAGGACCCCTATCTCACATCCTATACAAAAATTAATTCAAAATGGATCAAAACCTTAATATAAGAGACAGTACCATAAAACTTCTAGAAGAAAATGTAGGGAAGCATCTTCAAGATCTAGTGATAGGGTGTAGTTTCTTAGACCTTACACCCAAAGCACAAGCAACAATAGAGAAAATAGATAAATGGGACCTCCTCAAAGTTGAATACTTCTGTACTTCAAAGGCCTTTGTCAAAAGGGTGAAAAGACAGCTTACTCAATGGCAGACAGCATATATCCAATAAGGATTTGTTATCCAGCATACATAAAGAAATCTTAGAACTCAACAATAAAAAGACAAACAACCCAATAAAAAATTGGCAACAGAGATGAACAGAAATTTGTCCAAAGAGGAAATATAAATGGCTAAAAAGCACATGAAAAGATGCTCATCTTCCCTAGGTATTAGGGAAATGCAAGTCAAAATCATGAGATTACATTTCACACCTACTAGAACGGCCACTGTTAAACAAACAGGAAACTATAGCAGTTGGAAACAATGTGGTGAAATAAGAAAACCGATTCACTGCTGTTGGGAGTGTAAAAAGGTACAGCTGCTGTGGAAGATAGTTTGGCAATTCCTCAGGAAGCTAGGTATAGAGCTGCCATATGATCTGGCAATCCTGCCACTATGTATACTGTATACTCAGAAGAACTGAGAGCAGAGATGTGAGTAGACATTTGCACACTGATGTTTATAGCAGCATTATTCACAATTGCTAAATATGTCGATGGTTGAAAATATCTATAAATATACTAAAAACCACTAAATTGTACACTTTAAATGGGTGAACTGTATGGCATTTGAATTATCACTTAATAAAGGTGTTTAAATTTTTTTAAAAAATAGGCAAAGGATTTGAATAAATATTTCTCCAGAGAAGATACAGAAATGGCCAAGAAGCATGTAAAAAGATGTTCAACATCACTAGCCATCAGGGAAATGCAAATCAAAACCACAATGAGATACCACTTCATACCCTCAAGGATGGCTACCATTAAAAAAAACGGAAAATAAGTTTTGGGGAGTATGCTCAGGAAATGGAACTCTAGTGCATTGCTGGTGGGAATGTAAAACGGTGCAGCCACTATGGAAACCAACATGGTGGTTCTTTAAAAAGTGAAATATAGAATTACCATATGACACAGCAACTCCACTTCTAGGTATATAACCAAAGAAAGTAAAAAAGGGTCTCAGATGTTTATAGTGGCATTACTCACAACAGCCAAAAGAGGAAATAAATGTTCATCAACAAATGGATAAACAAAATGTAGTACATATACATGATGGAATATTATTTGGCCAGAAGAAAGAATGAAGTTATGGGATATAGAAGATCACTGAAAACATGCTCTGTGAAATAAGCAAGGCACATAAGGATAAATATTGTATGATATAATCTATAATAGACTACTAGAAATATCAAATTTGCAGAGATAGAAAGTAGATTAGAGGTTACCAGGGGCAGGAATGGGGGTGGTGTTTGTAAAATTAACAAATAGTAAAAAAAATAATTTTTTCTATATCATTTTTACCCAACTTCATTATTCTTTTTTTTTTTTAAATAATTTTTAAAATTTTTAAATAATTTTGGGGTTGAATAAAATAGACTATGACTGCTTTTGGGAAAAGGTAAAGACAGTAAAAAATAACTTCTCTGCTCTCTTGTTATTTCTATACTAAAAAAAAAAAAACCCAGCTCATTGTTTCTTTAATTATTCAATACATGTTTTATATTCTATATTTGATGATTTTATTATCTGAAGTTCTTTTGGGGGAGTGGGAAAGGTTCTAAATCTCTTGCTTGCTTTTCTCATGTCATTTTTTGCCTGCTTTCTCATGTGTCTGTGACTTTTTGATTAAGCTGATAATCAACTTAATTCATGAGAACTTAATTTGTGGGAATCCTGAGGGTCCTAGGTTGAAAAATACATTCTCCAAAAAGGGATTTGCTTTTGCTACTTTCACGTACAAGAACTTGCTGCCATCTGGTAGCACTTAATTTTCTGGCTTGGCGTTTACAATTGAAAAGGTAGTAAAAATTTGAACTGACTTGTAGGAAGTCAAGGCTATGGTTACACATTCTCAGAGAAGAATATAATGGTTATTATGTGTTTTTTTTTCTTCCTCATTTCGTAGCATGGCAGAAATAGTTTTCCACGGTGGCTGCCTTTGCCAAGAGAAAGATATTTTTCCTAGCCCACCCTTTCAATTAGGGCATCACCTTTGGGCAGGCTGGAGAGAGATTCAGCTTCCTGCCTCCTTGTGTAGGTCCAGCCCTGGTTCCTCATTTACTTACCACTCTGGTTTTAGCTTCTTTTTGTTGTTGTTGTTGTTTTGCTTTTGAACCTTGGGAACTTCCTTTACTTTTTTTTTTTTTATTTAATAAATTTTATTTTGAAATAAATTCAGTCTTACAGGAAGAGTTGCAAAAACAGTACAAACCCCATACATAGAACTCCATCATACCCAGACTCCCCTCCCGATACCCTGATCCATCACCTTTAACATCCTGTCACACCACCATTTCTTTCTTTCCCTCCCTCTCCCTCCCTATCTATCATACATCATCTATTGCTCTGTCCTCTGAACATATGAGAGCAAGCTGCACATACCTCTGAACAAACAATATAATTCACATATACCTTTCCCATGGACAAGAACATTCTTTTATGCAATCTCATTAAGTGCAGCTAAGAAGTTCAAGAAATTCAACATTGATACAAAGCTTACATTCTATATTTCCTTTTTTTTGTGTGTGTGCCCTATCTGTGTCCTTTTGTGTCTCCTCTCCTCCATCCTCAGATCCCATCCAGGATCATCCTTGGCATTTAACTGTCATCTATTTAGACTGTCTTTTTTTTTCTTTCTTCTTTTCAATTGTGGAAACATATATACAGCCTAAATCTTCCCATTCCATCCCGTCCCTAGCATTCCATTAGTGGTATTAATCACATTTAGAATGTTGCAATGTTATCACCTTCCCACCATCCATTTCTAGAAGTTTCCCTTCACCCCAAATAGAAAACCTATTCTCATTTCTTAACTCCTCATTGTCCCTTCCCCCACTTCTCGGAACCCCTACTCTACTTTTCATCTCTATGGTCATATTCTCTGATACTTTCTTTGTGTTTACTGTGGGGCTTAAATTTAACATCTTAAGTCTATAACAATCTTGTTTTTCTTTGACACCAACTTAACTTCAATATGACACATAAACTATGTTCCTATACTCCATCATTCCCCCACCTTTATGTAGTTCTTGTCAAAAATTACGTATTTTACACTGAGTCCAAAACTATTGATTTATCATTACAGTTTATGTATTTTAGATCCTGTGGGAAGTAAATAGTGGAGTTATAAATCAAAAATACAGTAGTATTGGTATTTATATTTACCATGTGATCTTTACTGCAAATCTTTATTTCTTCATGTAGTTTCAGTCAATTGCTTAGTGTCCCTTCCTTTCAGCCTGCTCAACTCCCTTTAGCATTTCTTATAGGACTGATTATTGGTGATGAAGTCCCTCAGCTTTTGATTATCTGGAAATGTTTTTATCTCCCCTTCATTTTTAACCTCCAGGTGTTTGTGAATTCTCCAAGTCTCTGACAGTTATTGACTTCTATTTGTATTCCATTGTGGTCAGAGAATGTGCTTTGAACAAATTCATTTTTTTTTTTTTAATTTATTGAGGCTTGTTTTTATGTCCCAGCATACAGTCCATTCTGGAGAAAGATCCGTGATCACTAGAGAAGAATGTGTGTCCCGGTGACCTGGGATATAATATTCTATATATGTCTGTTAAAATTTTCTATATCTCTCTCTCCTTTCTTTGTTTCTCTGTCAGTAGGACTCCCTTCAGTATTTGAAGTAGCGCATGTCTTTTATTAGCAAAATCTCTCAGCATTTGTTTGTCTGGGAAAAATGTAAGCTCTCCTTCAAATTTGAAGGAGAGTTTTGCTGGATAAAGTCTTCTTGGTTGGAAATTTTTCTCTCTCAGAATTTTAAATATGTCATGCCACTGCCTTCTTGCCTCCATGATGGCTGCTGAGTAGTCACTACTTAGTCTTATGTTGTTTCCTTTGTATGTGGTGAATTGCTTTCCTCTTGCTGCTTTCAGAATTTGCTCCTTCTCTTCAGTATTTGACAGTCTGATCAGAATATGTCTCCAAGTGGGTTTATTTGGATTTATTCTATTTGGAGTTCACTGGGCATTTATGCTTTGTGTATTTATATTGTGTAGAAGGTTTGGGAAGTTTTCCCCAACAATTTCTTTGAATACTCTTTCTAGACCTTTACCCTTCTCTTCTTCTGGGACACCAATGAGTCTTAAATTTGGATGTTTTATTTAATCTATCATATCCCTGAGGTCCATTTTGATTTTTTTGATTTTTTTCCCCATTCTTTCTTTTGTTCTTTCATTTTCTGTTCTGTGGTCCTTGAGGAGGCTGAGTTGTTGTTCAGCCTCCTCTAATCTTGTATTATGAGTATCCACAGTCTTTTTAATTTGGCCTACAGTTTCTTTAATTTCCATAAGATCTTCTATTTTTTTATTTACTCTTGCAATTTCTTCTTCATGTTCTTCTAGGGTCTTCTTTATGTCTTTTATATCCTGTGCCATGCTCTCGTTGTCTGTCTGTAGTTCTGTGATTAATTGCGCCAAGTACTGTGTGTCTTCTGATCTTTTGATTTGGGTGTTTGGGTTTGGGTTCTCCATATTGTCTGGTTTTATCATATGCTTTAAGATTTTCTGTTGTTTTTGGCCTCTTGGCATTTGCTTTACTTGATCTCTAATTTGTCAGTAACTGCAGCTTGGTGGCATACACTTTCTCTATCTAACCAGCAGATGGCATCTGTGAGTCACCTATTTCCCTGAAGTCAGTTCTCCTCAACTTTGTCTTTGTGGTGTGTGGGGATCTGACTCTTGTGGGGTCCAGTTGGTGCACTTAATTTGGGTGTGCTGTTGGTGCTGTCTGCCCTGAATGAGGGGTGTGTATCTGAGTGGTTAGGGAGGAAGGGCAGCTTTAATAATCAAATCTCCCAGGTGTTCTTGAGATTTAAGGCTGTTCTCTGCCGCTGACCCACAAGTCCTTGGTATTGGGGAAGGTTCCCTGGGATTTCCAAGTGGTTGCCCCTTTCCTGCTGTGCTCTTCCAGAACCTCTGCTGAGGGAGGGCCACACCACGTCACAAGTGTGCGCTGGCCTCCAGGGAAGCCCTGGGACGCTGGGCCGTGCAGGGGTGTTCCCAGCCCGCTTCAAAGATGGTTGAATGGGATGCGTTATCTTCTCCCTTTCTGCATAGCACCGCCCTCCAAGCTCTGGGACAATCAGCCGTGGGTGCATTAAAGGCCACTGTCCATGGCCGACACTGTGGTGTGTGTGCAGTGCTGCGGGAAAGACTTCTTCACACTGGGCTTCCCTGCACAGCTCTGGGCTGTGGGTCTGGCCCTGGGCAGGAGCGTCCCCCGCCCGCTGGGGAGATGGCTTCAAGTCGTGTGGTTCTTTCTCCCTTTGGCTCCCCTTTGCTCCCCTGGGCCTGAGACAGTCAGCAGCGGGTGTGGGAAGGGGTATCCTCCATGCCAGACACAAGGCATTAGCCCAGCCCGCTCCCACTGCGCTTCTCTGTGGGGTTCTCCCTGTCGTATCTGCAGCTACTCCTGGACTTTTTTTTTTTTTTTTAAAGAACTAGTTCGTCTCCAAACGCCAACCCACCATTTCCTCACACTGCAGCGTGGCTGAGGGACTTTCAGCTGACTCACTCACTCGTTTCAGAATGCAGACTCCTGGTTTCACCAAATACATAGTCCCTGTAGATTTAGCAGACCTTGTCTGGCTGGTGCTACTCTGGAAGTGGTGTTCTGGGTCACTTTCTGGTTTTTATCTAGTATTTTTCATGGAGCTGTTTTTTTTTGCCCTGTCTCACCTAGCCACCATCTTAGGTTCTCCCACTTCGTTTACTTTTAAATGCTCAACTCATAATAAAATGTTTGTTGTAATTTCCCACTGAGATGTTTACATTGAGAGGCTTTTTCAGAATATTTGGCTTCCTATTATACAATTAGAATAGTCTGTACATTATGAATCAATATTTCTGTCTCCTTCATTTCTGGTCTGCAGCAGTGAATGGTTGGTTCACTCATAATCTGCCTCAGACCTTGAGAACAGATGTTACTGGTGTAGCATACTTGAAAAACTTTTTGTTTTATTTGTTTTTTACTGACAATTTTGGATTTCCCTGTACTAACCCCACCCTGTTGTGTTGAGGAAAGGTCTAACAGCATAGGACCTACCCTGGCATACTCTGAGATAAGACTCACTTCCATCCTTCCTCATGATATCTATAAGACCCTTCGTTTTATTTGAGACATTTCCTCATTAATGAACATTCTCCCTATTGCAACAGCTTGCATAAAATTATTCCTTTTTATGCTCTCAAACACCCCCCAACTCCTCACCCCCCCCCCCACACCTAACTTTTAAAATGTCTTCAGTTTAGGAAGTGAATATTTGCTGAAGAAAAAAGAAAAAAAGTGACTTGGATTCTGATTAAGTATTAAATGATGTGAAAATCTAGATGCATTCTTTGGTAAATAAGGGAGAAATCCCAACATCAACTGAGGTTGACAGTGGCAGCCAACAAAGAGCCAATCATATTGTCATGCAACTTGCTTTCCCTGAGAATTTAAGCATATGAATGATAGATGTCAGAAGGGAGTGGGGCTGATTATTCAAGTAAGTGCTGCAGAATTCATTCTAAATTTTGAGATTGAATATAAATCAGACTTCATCCTAAATTTTTATTTATCTTTAAAAAAACCATTTAATTGCAGTACCCAAATGGTGTGTTTTCACTACTGACTACAATGTAAGACAACTTAGTGAACATTCAATGTTTACTTCAGAATATTCTTTGTATTATTTAAACTAAAGGGTATTGTAGTTTATGACTTTTCTCCATCATCTATGGAGATAACAATAAGATGTCAACAGACAGTGGTCACCACTGGAGCCCTAGAACCTAAAACAGTGACTGGTATGGAGTAGGTGCTCAATACAGGTTGAATATATGATGTTTCACCTGTGAATATGGAAGTCACTCTCAACTGGGAGTCTTAAAGACCTTTCTCCTGACAATGCCTGGGGAAGTGTAAACCATCCCTTTGGGATATATTTCAGTTTCCTCTTAGACCTTCTCTACTACTCCTGATTAATAGGCATAGGAGTATATGCCTTCTTTCTCCTGCCCAAAACAAAATTACCAAAACGAAACAAACAAAAACAAAAATACAACTTTATCTCACTTTTTTTCCCTTCTGAAACGTAATGATTATATTCAAGTGTCTTACCAATGTCCTTCTGCCCATTTGAGTTATTCTAAACCTTAGGTGGTAAAATTTTTAGCACAAAAAAGGTATGTTGAGGTTTGGGTGGGGAAGAGAACATATATGTACTGTCAAATTTGATTATTATAGTCATAGGATCATATGAAAATATTTTATAAAAAAGATAAATTATTTATTTTATAACAAAAGCATCAAAGCATTTGAAAAAGGTCTCTTTTATATAGAACACCACCAACATATACCAATATAAACACTCAAAGGAGTGTTACAATGAAATAAGAAATAATTGAAATATTGGCATGTATCACCAGTTCTTATACATTGTATTATGAGCTTTGATTTTAAAATATCTTCATTAAAACCTCAACCATTAAAGCTCAAGTTTGGTCTAAGAGGGTGACAGAGGGAAGCAGCTTAAGCATGTGGATATTACTAACTTAAGAATACTCAACTGATAAATAAAACGAGACATCTTTTTTGGCATCATGTTGAAAATCACTTCCTTATTTCCAAAAGGGTCAAATATATATTCTCCCTACCTAACATAAGACCTGCAATCTAATTTCAAACCCTGTTGCTCAGCCCATACACAGAAAAAGGATTAAAGAAAAAGAGCACTGAGGGAGACCAATTTAACACAGTGTCCTTTTACAATTCCTCATCCTGAGGCATCTATATAAAATGGTTCGCAACTGCAGTGGTACTGGCTTTTGAGATACATGGGGAGATTCTGGTGGTTACAATAGGAGGTACAACTAGAATTTTATGTTTGGTGCCAGACATGCTAAAGATTCAATAATTATTGGCAGAACCCCAAACAACTAAGAATTGTCTCATCTAAAAGTCCATAGCCCTATTGAGAACACGGCACCAACTGATGATGGCTGTGAGAGAAGAGAACAGTGATTGGGGCAAAGAGATGCCAAGGGCAATCTTGGAGATTAGAATTCCTGAGAACACAGGATAGAAGAGCATTGGTAAACAGGAAGCTTGCCTTTTGGGGGCTTCAGTTTGCAATGCTTTCCTGCTATACTGAGCCCACAATGCAAAAAGAATTCAAAATCCTCAGCACTTGGAGCTAATCTTTTTCCAGGGTTTATGATTCATGCTTCTTAAAAAAATGATATTTTAAAAAATGACATAAACCTTTCTTTGTTTTTTATTTCAAAGGTTTATTTCTGCTGTAACTGCATGATTTGTAGGAGCACAGAATTATGGAGGGATTGTTGAGGAAATATCAAATTTTCTCTGGCACAATGATTATAAAACTTTAACTGCTCTCGAGAAAAAGAGGTAAAGAAGGATTTTAGGCTCCTGAGGAACAGCTAAGGTTCACTCCCAAATCTGTAAGGTGATGTCAAAGGGAATGAAAATGAAAGTGCACTTTGTGTTGCAGTACTGATACAAAAATGCATGATTATCTAGAGTCTTATTCCTTTTCAAAAACATGCTTGACTTAATTTTGTTCAACTGATCTCTTTCAAAGTTATGATATGAATTAATGCACTCAGTAAAGGGTCTAGACTCCTATTAAACAAATGATCTTTGAATATATGGTCAAAATATATGCTCTCTTTGTTGGGAATTGTAATGGTCTGGAGCTGTTATGTACCCCTAAAAAGGCTATGTTCTTTTAATCCATTCTTGTGGGGACAGACCTATTGTAGGTGGGACCTTCTGATTAGGTTGTTTCCATGAAGATGTTACCCAGCCCACACAAGATGGGTTTAAAATCCTTTACTGGAGTCCTTTGTGAGAGGAAAAAAGATGGTAAAAGCCCAGAGAAGCAGAGAAAGAAAATGCCCTGGAGAAGAAAAGAAGAACCCATAGAAACTGAGAACTGAGAGAGCCATTTTGAAACCAGTGCCCAGGAGAGAAGGACCAGCAGACATCACCATGTGCCTTCCCATGTGACAGAGAAGCCCTGGATGCCATCAGCCTTTCTTCAGAGAAAGTATCCTGTTGATGCCATAATTGGGACATTTTCATGGTCTTAGAACTGTAAATTTATAACTAATAAATCCCCATTGTAAAAGCCAACCCATTTCTGGTATATTGCATTCTGGCGGATTTAGTAAACTGAAACAGGGATTGAATCATGTCCCTCACAAAAGACATGTCTTTTAGTTTTAATCTGCATTCCTGTGGCTATCAACTTATTTGTAAACAGAACCTCTGAAGATGTTATTATTAGTTAAGTTATGAATTCATTTGTGAATAGGAACTCCAAAGATCCTATTTAGATGAAGCCAAACTAAATCAGGGTGGACCTTACATATGGCTGAAGTCCTTACAAGGAGAGTAAATCTAGACAGTGACACAGACAACTGAGTAGAAGCAGAAGAAGCCAGGAGAAGAAGGCTGTGACAGAGACAGAGATGCAAGTGCAGGAACCCCAAGGACTGAAGCTAGCCAGCACAGAATGCTACAGACTCCAAGAGAAAGCATTGTCTGTCAAGGCCTTGATTTGGGCTTCCAGTTATCCCACACAATAAATAAATTCCATTGCTTAAGCCAAAACATTTGTGATAATTGTTAAAGCAACCCTGGCAAACTAAGACATTGTTGAATATGATTTTTTTTTGAAACACGCCCAGTAAATAAGATTTTAAACCAGTGTCTATAGTTTGATTTAGCATTTATAAAACACATATTCTAGTAAATACCATACACCAATATTCTGATGTGGAATGTCTTCTGAGGCATATAGAAACAGCTAGATGTATTTAAACATTTACCTTGTTTCTAATTGTTTTATACTAGATTGTAATTGCTGTAAACGTCTATCTGATGCTTCTTCTCTTCCTTGGGCAGAAACCATATCTTCCTCCTAAGGAAAAAAGGAACCTGGAGACTTAGTCTGAACATGTGAAAACTGAATACACCATTATATAGTATAAAGAAAATAGTTTATAATATAAAATTATTATATTGCTAGAATTCTAATAAATATGAGTTTGAAGAAGCAACACAAATTTGGAAACAACTATATGTATACTAAAAAAAAAGGGAGGGGGGACCTCACCATCAATCCTGTATTAGAAAAATAATTAAAACAATCACTGTATATAGATTTCTGCAAATATTTCAAGCTATTTCTTCAGTGCAAGTCTAATAAAACAAAGCAGATGGTCTGTCTTTAGAATTTGTTCTTTTAACCAGGTTATACTGCCTATCAATATCTATCATGTTGATCTCAGGAGATTTCTCCTTTGACATAATTATGCTTTGAACTGTATTAACAGATTTCCTAAAGCATTTCCATATTCCTAGAGTAAACTCCCTAAAGTCATAAAATCAAATAATAACTTATTATCAGATTTTTGCATCCATTTACATGACTATGGCCAAACGTGTATTTATGCAATCTTGATAGATTTATGTATCCATATTATAACAGTGTCATGAGATAAACTGAGATACTTTCTTTTTGAAATGGCCTGGAACATTTATATAACATGGAAATTATTTCAGAATGAAATACATAAAAACATCTGGGATTGATGGTTTCAATTTTATTTTCATAAATAATTCCAGGAATTTTGATTTAGATTGCATTGAATCTATACATCAATTTAGGGATAATCAACATCTTAATAGTATTAAGTCTTTTAATCCATGAACATGGTCTATCTTTACATTTATTGAGATATGACTCCTTTTAATTTTTCCCAGAAATGTTTTATGTTATTAAGTATATAGGACTTGCATACATTTTGTTAAATTTATCATGAAACTTTTCAAGTTTTTGGATGCTATTAAGTGGAATTGTATTTCTATTTCATTTTCCTATCATTTTGGCTATATAGATATACTGTTGATTTTTATATACTGATATTTTATCCTGGGATATTATTGATTCCTTTTTTTTTTGGTAGAATTCTTAGGATTTTCTATACAAACACAACATGTTTGAAATGAAAGACATCAATATATATCTGAAAAATGTAAAAAAAATGATACACATCATAACAATGTGAGGCTTATTCCACACAGTATTGTTTCTCATCAAAGAAATCATTTCAAAGTAAATGAAATATAGCAGTGGGCCAATACACTTGGAATCCTGACTAGATTCAATTTGCTAACATTTTGTTAAATATTTTTGTACCTATGTTCCTGCGGATTATGTTTTGTTGTTTTCTTATGATGTCTTTGGCTTTGGTATCAGGGTAACACTAGTCATGTATAATGAATTGGAAAGTATTTCTTCTTCCCATGGTTTTTTAAATTTTATTTTATATATTTATTAGAGAAGTTGTGGGTTTAGAAAACAATCATGTAAAATAAAGGATTCCTGTATACCACCCTACTATTAACACCTTGCATTTGTGTGGAACATTTGTGACAACTGATGATAGCATATTCTTAGAAGTGTGCTATTAATTGTAGTCCATGGTTTAATTTAGGGTTAACAGTTTGTGTACTGTACTTCCATGGATTTTTTTAAAAAACATTATTCTGTTATCATATTTATGATCTAACATTTCTGCCTTTAAACATATTCAGATATATATTTCAAGGCTGCTAATTACAATTACAAGGTTGTGCCACCATCACCACAATTTCTTACCACAAGATTTCCATCATTTTGAATAGGAACCCTGTACATTTTAAGCCTTAACATCTCATTCTCTATTCCCACCCTGTCCTTTGGTAACCTTTATTCTAGATTCTGACTCTATGAGTTTGCTTATTCTAATTATTTCAAATCAGTGAGATCATACAGTATTTGTCCATTTGTGTCTGGCTTATTTCACTCAACATGATGTCTTCAAGGTTCATCCAGGTTGCTGCATATAGCAGGACTTCAATTTTTTTAGGGCTGAAAATATATATACACACACCATATTTTATTTATCCATTTATCAGCTGATGGACACGTGGGTTGTTTCCATCTATTGGCAATTGTGAATAATGTTGCTATGAACATTGGTGTGCAAATATCTGTTCGAGTCCCTGCTTTCACTACTTTTGGGTATATACATAGCAATAGTAGGATTTCTGGGTCATAAGGTAGTTCTATATTTAGCAGAACTTACAGTTCTGGGGAACTGCCAAAATGTCTTGCACAGCGGCTGCACCATTTTATATTGCCGTGAGAAATGAGCGAGTGTTCCTACTTCTCTGCATCCTCTTCAACACTTGTTATTTTCTGTTTTTTTATTTTTTTATTTTTTTAATAGCAGGCACTCTAATTAAAGTGTGAAATGGTATCTCATTGTGGTTTTGATACGCACTTCCCTGATGTCTAATTATGTTAAGCATTTTTTCATGTGTTTCCTAGTCATTTGTCTAGTTTCTTTTCAGAGACGTCTGTTCAAGTCTTTTGCCTATTTTTAAACTGTGTTTTTGTCTTTATGTTGTTAGGTTGAAGGATTTCCTTATATATTCTGGAATATTAACCTTTACAGGATATGTGGTTTCCAAATAATTTCTTCCACTAGAAATGGAGAATGTAGGTTGTTTTACTTTCTTAATAAAGACTTTTGAGTCACAGAATTTTTAATTTTGATGAGGTTGCATTTCTTTTGCTGCTTGTGTTTTGGGTGTAAAGTCTGAAGAAACCATTGCTGAACACAAGGTCTGAAAATGCTTCCTTGCATTTTCTTCTAGGAGTTTGATAGTTCTGCCTTTTAAATTTACATGTTGATCCACTTTGAGATGATTTTTATATAAGGTGTAAGATAGGGGTCCTCCTTTTTTTTTTTTTCCTTTTTTTGCAAATGGAGATCCAGTACACTTGGCATCATTAGAAGAGCCTACTCTTTAGCAATTCAGTGGTCTATGCCTGCTTCTCAAATATCAAGTTGGCTATAAATGTGAGAGTTGATTTCTGAGATCTCAATTCTATTCCATTGGTCTATGTGCCTGTCTTTGTGCCAGTACCTTCCTGTTTTGATTACTGGGCTTTGTAATAAGTTTTCAGGTGAGGAAGTGTGAGTCCTCCAACTTCATCCTTTTTCAAGATGGTTTTAGCTATTCAGGACCCCTGCCCATCCATATAAATTTGATGATTGGCTTTCGATTTCTGCAAAGAAGGTTATTAGAATTTTGATTGGGATTGCATTGAATCTATAAATTGCTTTGGGTAGTACTGACATCTTAATGACATTTAGTCTTCCAATCCATGGTCGTGGACTATCCTTCCACTTATTTAGGTATTTTATTTCTTTTAGCAGTGTTTTGTAGTTTTCTGTGTTCAACTCCTTTACATCCTTGGTTAGATTTATTCCTAGGTATTTGATTCTTTTAGTTGCTATTCTGAACGGAACTTTTTTCTTGATTTCTTCTGACTGTTCATTGCTTGTGTATATAAACATTACTGATTTTGGAGTGTTGGTCTTGTACCTTTCCACTTTGCTGAATTCATTTATGAGCTCTAGGAGCTTTTTTGTGGATTTTTCAGGATATTCTGTATATAGGATCATGTTGTCTGCAAATAGGGAAAGTTTTACTTCTTTCTTTCCAATTTGGATGCCTTTTATTTCTTTTTTCTTGCCTAACTGATCTGGCAGGATCTCCCAGTACAATGCTGAGTAACAGTGGTGACAGTGAACACCCTGTCTTGTTCCTGATCTTAGACGGAAAACTTTCAGTCATTCACCATTAAATAGGATGTTACCTGTGGGCTTTTCATATATGTCCCTTACCATGTTGAGGAAGTTTCCTTCTATATCTAGTGTTCTAAGTGTTTTTATTATGAAGGTGTTGGATTTTGTCAAATGTTCTTTTCTGCATCAACTGAGAAGACCATGTGGTTTTGTCCTTTCGATGTGTTAATGCTGTGTATTATATTAATTGATTTTCTTATGTTGAACTACCCTTGCATACCAGGGATAAATCCTACATACAGTGTATGTTTTCAATATTTTTGAATTCATTGAGATTTGCCTTTTGACTTAAAATATGGTTCCTACTGGAGAATGATCCATGTACACTTGAGGAGAATGTATATTCTGTTTTTGTTGGGTGAAGTGTTTTATATATGCCTGTAAGGTCTAGTTGGTTTGGAGTATCATTCAAGACTTGTATTTCCTTATTGATTTTCTGACTACATGGTCTATGCATTATTGAAAATAATACACTGCAGCCTCTTTATATTTATAATGCAAGACTATCTTCTGTCATTTTGCTATTTAGCCTTTGTGTGTCTTATACCTTTATTTATTTATTTTTCACATCAATTCTTTTGTAATACCTACCTTTATATTCATTTGATTTTTTGTGTGTGTTGTACCATTTTGAGTGCCTTCTCTTTTCTATTTGGATATATTTTTCATCTATTTTTCTTGTGGTTTTCATGGGGTTAAAATTTAACATACTAAATATATAACAATTGTATCTGGTTTGACAGCAATTTAACTTCAATAGCATACACATATACATTTCCTACACCCCTCCAGTCCCCCACCTTTTTTCACACTTGTTACCACTTATATCTTTTTACATTGGATGTCCAAAACCATAGATTTATCATTACTTTTTTTTTTTTTTTGCATTTTCACATCTGTAGGAAGAAGTGGTGTTACATACCAAACAATACACTACAATAATAATGGCATTTATAATTACTCCAAATGTTACCTTTACTGCAGGTCTTTACTCTTTACACTGCTTTCAACTACTGTCTAGCATCTTTTCCTTTCAGTCTGAAACTCCCTTTAGTGTTGCTTGTAGGGCACGTCCGGTATTGATGAACTCCCTCAGCTTTTGTTTATCTGGGAATGTTTTAATCTTCCCCTAATTTTTGAAAGAACACCTTGTCAGATATAAAATTCTTTGTTGGCAGTTGTTTTCTTTCAGCACTTTAAATATTTCAACCCGCTGCCTTCTTGCCTCCATGGATTCTGATGAGAAATCGGTACTCCAACTAATTAGGACTCCCTTGTACATAAAATGTTGCTTTTCTCTTGCAGTTTTCAGAATGCTCTTCTTGTCCTTTGCATTCTGTAGTGTGATCAAGATATGATTGGCTGTATTTTTTTTCATGTTTACCCCATTTGGTGTTTTCTGGGCTTCTTGGATGTGCATATTCATGTCTTTTACTAAGTTTTGTGAGTTCTTTGTCATTATTCCTTTGACTATTTCTTCTGCTCCTTTCTCTCTTCTTTTTCTGGGACCCCTGTGTATTGGAATGCTCTATGGTGTCCCAGAGATGTCTCAGGCTATTTTCAATTTTTATAATTCTTTTTTTCTTTCTGCTCCTCAACCTGAACTCTTTTCAAGTGTATTGTCTTCAAGTTCACTGTTTCTTTCTTCTACTGGCTGCAATCTGCTCTCAAAACCCTTCTAAGAATTTTTCATTTCAGTTATTGTGGTCTTCAATTCCAGTAGTTCTGTTTGCTTCCTTTTTAAAATTTCTATCTCTTTTCTAACATTCTCATATTGCTCATTCATTGTCTATCTGACACACTTTAGTTCTTTCTCTGTATTTTCCTTCATCTCCTTGTGCATCTTTAAGTTCATTCTTTTAAAGGTTTTGTTTGTGTTGTCTACATTCTGGATTTCTTCTTTAGCATTTTCTTAATTTTTATGTTCTTCCTGTGGATGGGCCATAATTTCCTTTTTCTGTGTTAAACTCTTGTTGTACACTGTACATTTTAACAGTTTAAAATGTCAACTCGGGGATTTATTCTCTGAGATGACTAGTTCTTGATTTTGAAACCAGCTGATGATAAGACAGATTTTCTCGAGCTTCAGCTCTCCTATCAGGAAGGTCTGCCCAAAGTGAATGCAGTGTGCAGGGTTTCCTTGTCTTTCTGAGTACAACTGAAAACACACTAAGCCTTTCTCCAGAAGAGGATGCAAAGCCTTTGGGTGATGTTTACTCTTCTCCTTTATATCCTATAACTTAAATACTATGATACAAAGTTAATACATCTTATCTTACATGATTAGGGGATAAGATAGGGAAAAAACAAAGATAAACATACATAAACACACACAGTCTTAAGAAAATAAAGAAGAAATATTCATAACAATTACAGTACTAGTTTCTGCAAATGGCCATGTAGTAATAGCTGGTATTCATAATTATCTTTTTCCTTCCTCTGCTACACACTTCATACTCCCTTTGCCCTCAGTAAGCACTTCAGCTAGCTGTGGCTCTTTGCTTGGTGGGGTAACCCAAACATTCATTCCTGAAGGGTTTGGGCCATTAGTAGTCTTGCATGAATTGGGTTGTTGTAATTTCCCATTGACTTTAATCACAGAGCAAGGTAGGACTAAGAGACATCCTAAGGCATCTCATTCCAGACATATTCTTCCTTACCTCTACTGCATAGTAGCAATCAAATTTGTCCTTAGTAATCAGAATCAATCACCCCAGCCAGTAGAGTAAGTACCTTTTATGACTGTTGATGTAGAGGTATGAGGAGCACAAAGTGGCCAGGTGGCAGTCTTAGCTTCCAGTTCAATAGAATGATTATTGTGCCTCCTGATGGAAGCATTCCTTTCTTTGGAACTAATACTCTAGACCAACATAGCATAAGGTCATGGGGAAACAGCAAAACTTTTGCTAGTGTATCACTGGAAATAGGAGAAACAGCACCATATATTGGGTACGGATTTATGCATATACAGCCTCCTGGAAAACTGTCCCAGCCCTTCAAGGTACTGCCTCTAGCTGGTACTGAAGTGAGTCTTCAAACGGCCATTGCACCATTCTTTGAAGCCAGCTGCTTTAGGATGATGGGGAACGTCATCAGGATTCCATGAGCATGGAACCACTGCAGTACTTCATTTACTATGAGGTGATTTCCTTGATCAGAAGCAATGCTATGTAGACTACCATAAGGGTGGATAAGGCATTCTGTACTTCCATGGATGGTAGTTATTTTAGTTTCCTAGGCCCCTTAAAGCAGATACCATGAAATGTGCTGGCTTAAACAATGGGAATTTATTAGCTTACAGTTTGCGTCCACGAAAATGTCCAAATCAAGACATCATCAGGGCAATGCTTTCTTCCCAAAGACCGGCTGCCAGCGATCCCTGGTTCCTCCACCACATGGCGGTGTCTCCTGGTCTCCCCTTTCTCTTCCAGGTTTCATTGCTTTCAGCTTCTTGCTTCCATGGCTTTCTCTCTGTTTCTCTGTATTCATCCCATTTATAAAGGAATCCAGTAAGAGGATTAAGACCCATCCTGAATGAGGTGGGTCACACCTTACCCGAAGTAGCACTGTCAAAAAGTCCTACTTACAATGGGTCCACAACTACAGGAATGGAATAAATTTAATAACATGTCTTTCTGGGGTATCTATAGCTTCAAACTACCATTGTAGTTTTGGTAGAAGAATTGCATGCAGAGAAGGCCAATCCATATTTTGAGTGTCTACTCTAGTAAGCATAAAATGCTGCCCCTTCCATGACAGCAGCAGTTCAATTTAATGAACCTGCTACTAGGAAGCTGGCTCATCACTTTGAAGAATGGTGCCATATTGGACTCAGTGTTGGTCTCTGCTACTGACAGACTGGACACTCAGCAGCGACTGTAGTCAGGTAAGCCTTGGTGAGTGGTAGTCCATGTTGTTGAGCCGATGCTTAATCTCCATCCCTGCCACCATGGCCACTTCATTCATGAGTCTATTGGGCAATGCTAAGAATTGAATTGTGTCCTCCAAAAAGATATGCTGAAGTCATACTACCCTGTACCACAGAACATGTTCTTATTTGGAAATTGCATCATTACAGATGGAATTAGGCAAGTTAGAATGAGGCTGTACTGGATGGGCCCTCAATCCAACAACAAATTAAGACACAGACACACAGAATACTGTAGAATACCATGTGATAACTGAGGCAAAGAATAGTACAGATTGCTGGCAAGCCACCACCAGAAGCTGGGAGAGAGGTATGGAACGGATTCTTCCCTACAGACTTCCAAGAAAGCATGGTCCCATCAAACCTTGATTTTGGACTTCTAGACTCCAGAACTCTGAGACAATAAACTCTGTTGTTTAAGCCACCTAGTTTGTTATACTTTGTTACAGCAGCTCTAGCAAACTAAGATAGACAATGACAGGCATGACTAGTAAAAGTGCCTGACTCACTACAGAACAGGTCATCTGATCCATTTGATTATTAAAATCCTCCTCTGCTAAGCATTCACATGGGACACAAATATCTTCTCACTTTTTGCCCATTCAGATATTTCTATACACATAACTTTTCCCCAAACCTCCTTGTCACCAGTTTTCCAAATGTGTTCCTTCCAAGTCTCTGACCATCCAACCAAACCACTTGCTGCAGTCCCCTTACTTCCGTGTAAGCTGAACCACTGAGTGCACTGTTTGAATTTCTGCCCACTGAGACAATTCCCCTTCATCACTGTCCTTCAGTAATGTAATGTCCTAGGCCATAGTGCTGTAGCTATCCAGTTTTGGGTGGCGCTGGCCCAATAATCTTCAGTCAACTGATTGCAGTGAGTTTCTCATAAGGCCATAGGTATGGGCTGGGAGAGAGAAGGTAATGTGACAGGAGTGGGGGTCATAAACGTTTAGGTCATTTCCTTCTGTAATATTTTTGTGCCTGTAGGGCCTGCTTGAGCCTGATCTTGTATATACCACTTCTATATGATGATGGAGTACTGCTCTCCATGCCCAACTTTATGGCTTGGTAGGTCAGACAATACTCAGTTTGTGATGAGTAACTCTGGATACATGGTAATTGGATGGTCCATGCTTAACAGTTCAGTCTCTACTTATGACAGATGCTAAGCCAAAAGCTATTTATCAAAAAGACAGTAGTTATTCACAGAGGATGGCAGAGCTTTACTCCAAAATCCTAAGGGTCTGTGGATTCATCCCTCCCCCCCACCCCGCCCCTCTCTGACACACAAATGTCTTACCAATAAGCCTGGAGTAGTTGCTACTTTTTTCTCATTAGGTCTGATCAGCATAATGTTAGCCATATAATGGACAACTCTGACTCACAGACTACACTGACATTTTGGGTCTTCTGGAATTAGTGTCAGTTCAGAGCCAGTGTCCAGTCCCTTTCCTCATTATAATAAGCCTTATAAAAGGCCATAGGTCTCTTTGGGGAAGAATGGGTAACAGATTTAACAGTATAAATTTTGGGCAGTGTAGCAGGAACCTTAATCAAGGGTACTTGGTTTCCCCTTCATTTTAAGGTTCTGGGTCTGTAAACTGGCTCAAGTCTGGGAAATGATGGAGGAGAAGTTACTTTGTGCTTTGGTGATTCAAGTTAGACTTCTGTTCACTTGACCTAGAACACTTCTGCTTATACATAGCAAGTATAAATTAGACTGGTTACCTATTTCTCTTCTAGATGTACCAGGATCAACTAGCCAGTGTCCCAGGTCTCTATGAGTCAGAGTATTCTGATTAAATGCTTTGACTCTGCTGTCTACTATCATAACCATGCCTACTTGTGTTCAGTGATTAACTGCCACCACTTGGCCTGCCACCCTGGGATCCAATAATGCACACTGCATTCAAATATCCTAGTTCAGTGGCAGCAGTTGCCATTGTAATTCCTGACTTACAGAGAAGAGCAGCCACAGGGCTCCTACAAGAGCTGAGACTCCCCTCAAAAATTTATTTTTCACAGTTGTGGTGAAAAGGTATGTCCTCTGGACCCTCCTGGGGTAGGGGAGCAGGTCTTACATGATAAATCTACTCTAATATTCCAATTTTCTGAAGCCTTTTGATAGCTTCTTCTATATTACACTAAGGAATTTCTAGCATTTCAACTTCATTTAGCATAGGCCACCTTTTGGCTGATGTGTTAGCCCGACCAAAACCAAACAAACTATAAGAGCCCTTTCTAACCCCTGGAGCTAAAACATGGAACCCAGAATCTGCTTAGTGGGCCTGTTCCAGTTTGCTAACGCTGCCTTTTCGCAAAACACCAGAAATGGATCAGCTTTTATAAAGGGGGTTTATTTGGTTACACAGTTACAGTCTTAAGGCCATAAAGTGTCCAAGGTAATGCATCAACAATAGGATACCTTCACTGGAGGTGCCCAATGGCGTCCGGAAAACCTCTGTTAGCTGGGAAGGCACGTGGCTGGCGTCTGCTCCAAAGTTCTGGTTTCAAAATGGCTTTCTCCCAGGACATTCCTCTCTAGGCTGCAGTTCCTCAAAAATGTCACTCTCATCTGCAGCTCCTCTCTCAGCTCCTGGGCATTCTTCAGGGTGTCCCTCTTGGTTGTAGTAAGCTCACTCCTTCTGTCTGAGCTTATATAGTGCTCTGGTAAACTAATCAAGGCCCACGCTGAACGGATGGGTCCACCACTCCATGGAAATTATCCAATGAAAGATCTCGCCCTCAATTGAGTAATCACATCTTCATGGAAACATCCAATCAAAAGTCTCCATCCCAATCAACACCAATATGTTTTCCTGCCCACGCAAGACTGCATCAAAGATAATGGCGTTTTGGGGGACATAATCCATCCAAACCAGCACAGGGCCCATCTCAATAAATGCAGCCTGATCCAACTTTATAGTCCTTCCTCCATTATCCCACAACCTTAATATCCATTCCCACATGTATTCTCCAGTTTTGTCTGCATAAATTGGAAAAACCATCCAGCTTGTTTGGGGGGAAGTATACCTACCTATGTGTCACACTTTGTACCTCACTTTTTGGTGTCTGCTGGGACTTTAGTGTAGTTATAGGTATAGTTATAGAGTGGTGGTAAGGGTGGGTCCTGAAGAGAATTAGTAGTGTCTTGCCAGTCAGCTACCTCAGGGGATTTCATGACAGGTTCATCCAGCAAAGTGGGGGTGAAATGGCTGCTTGTACTGGCAAAGAAAACACAGCAGTATTTAGAGGTTCAATGTCTCCAGCTTCATGAGGAATTATCCATATGTTCCCATTCTAATTTTCTGGATCTCATTCCTTCCCAATCAATGCTCTCACTTTAATAGCAGACACCCTGCAAGGCTGGGAATTCAGTATGTGATGTAATTCAATCATTCACAGTATGAGACTCTGGGTTTGGTTGTTAGAAATTGAACTCTGTGGCTACAGGAGATAAGGGTTTCTTTAAAGGCAGACAGAAAATTTCAACTCATTTATGCAGCGCTTCAGCTGGGGATTTGAAGCTCTAAGCACATTCATTTCTTTGTTCACTTTCTCCAGTATAATTAGGAGCAACTGGCCAATCTCATTACACTCCTTAGATGAACAAAATATTCTAAGCTGTCAAAGACATGGTCATCCAGAGCCTTTCCTCTGAAAAGTATTTGATTCAGAGTAGCCAATGGTGATATTCTGCAGAGCTCTATTGCCATATCACATATCTCTATTGGGAATAGAGTCATTAGTGCCTTTAAATCAATCCGATTAAAGAAACAATACCCCAAACTTCAGAAGTGATTCAGGAAACTCATCCTTAAGATTCTATTCCTCTACAACCATTGTCGATACTAAAATGTGTAACAGCCATGACTATCCAGAGAAAGAGAACCAACAGGACATATGTGTGTATATATGTATAAATATATTAAGATATTTATTTTCTGGTATTGGATCACAGAACTGAGCGGCCTGGCAAGTCTGAAATCTATAGGATAGGCTAGCAGGCTGGAAATTCCTTACAGCAAATGTTGCAACCTTGAGTCTGAAATCTGTAGGGATAGCTTGCAGTCTGGAAACTCAGACAAGAGTCAAGCAGTAGTCTTGAGGTAGAATTTCTTCTTCTTCAGTAAAATTCAGTATTTGCTCTTAAGGTCTTCAACTGATTGGAAGAGACCCACCCACATTATTGAGGGTTATCTCCTACTTAAATCAACTGATTGCAGATCTAATGATATCTACAAAATACCTTCACAGCAACATCTAGGCTAGTGATTGACCAAAGAAGTGGACATCACAGCCTAGCCAAATTAACATATAAAATTAACCATTATGGTATTTTCAAGGAATATATCCATTTCATCCAACTTACCAAATTTAATGGCATAACATTCAAAATATTCCACTGTTTCCCTTTCAATGTCTGTAAGTTCTGCAGCAGCGTCCTTTCTTTCATTCATGATATTGGTAATTTGTGTACTCTTTTTTTATTCTTAAGAAATTTGGTCACATCTTCCTCAATTTTATTGATCTTTTCAAAGATGGAGTTTTTGGTTTCACTGATTTTTTTCTCTATTATTCATCTCTATTGTACTTTACAGATTTCTGTTCATTTAAGAAATTATTTCCTTCCACTAACTTCCTAAATTAGGAGCTTGGATCACTGATTTTAGGCTTCCTTTTTTCTAACATAAACAATTGAAAATACAAATTTTTCTCCAAGCACTAGTTTAGCTGCACTCCACACATTTTAATCTGTGTGCATTCACTATCATTTCAGTTTAAAATATTTTCTAACTTTTTTGGAATTTATTTTTTAGTCCATGGTTTAATTTCAGATATTTGAGACTTTTCTGGATATTTGATTATTTTAAAAATCTAATTTAATTCCAACGTGATCAGACATACTCAGTAAGATTTCAATCTTTTAAAATCAATTAGGACTTATTTAAGGTCCTGCATATGGTCTACCTGGGTGAATCTCCTGAGATGTCTTGAAAAAAATGTATGTTCTGCAGTTGTTGCAAACAGTGTTCTATAATTAACAAATAGCTTAAGATAGTTGAAAGTGCCATTCAGATATTGCATATTCTTACTTGTTTTTTTTTGGTTCACTATCCTGTCAATTACTGAAATGTGGTGAAGTCTCCAACTATTATTGTGGATTTGTCTATTACTCCCTTTAGGTTTTTCAGATATGCTCCATATTAATTTCAAGCTCTGCTTCAAACTCTTTATTAGGCTCATATACATTTATAACTTTTATTTCTTCCTGATGTGTTTACCCTTGTATTATTTTCAAGTGTCCCTTTTATCTTGAAATCAATTTTTTTAAAAAAATTAACATGGGCACTCTAGCTTTGTTATAATTATTGTTTACATAATATATCTTTTTCTAGAAGTTTACTTCCAATCTTTGTTTCTTTGTATTTAAAGTGTCTCATATAGAGCACATATAATTGGTTCTTTCTTTTTACTTTTAATTCAATCTTATAATCTGTAACTTCTGTTACAGTGTTTATCCATTATATATAATTATATGGTTATATTTATATATTTAATTTTGTTATTTATTTTTATCATCTTCTTTTATTCCTTTGTTCATCCTTTCATGCTTTCTTTTGTGTTAAACAAACATTATTTACAATGTCATTTTAATTCCTCTATAGGCTTTCAGCTATATGTCTGCATCATTTTTTAGTGGTTGCTTAGGAAATACAATACACATCTTTAACTTATCCCAATATATTTAAAGTTAAGATTTCATTAATTCTGATATAACACTAGAAACTTGCAACACTGTATTTCCATTTACCACTCCACTCCTTAGAGTTACTGTCATAATATATCACATGTGCATGTTTTACAAATCCATCAAATACAGTGTTATAAGTCCTGTATTAAGCAGTCACATTTTTTAAAGAAATGAAAAGGAAAATATATAAATACATTATTTTATATTTACCCACAAATTACCATTTCTGTTGCTTTTACTTTCTTCCTATATTTGAGTTGCTATTTGGTGTCATTTTTTTTCAGCCTAAGAACTTCCAATAGCATTTTTTTGAGTGCTGGTCTGCTGATGAAAATTCTCTCTGCTTCTGCTCATCTGAAAATGCCTTTATTTCACTGACAATTTTAGAAATATTTTTCACTAGAAATTGAATTCTTTATGGACATTTTTCTTCCTTCAGAACTTTGAATATATTTGTCCAATATTTTTTGCTTCCAGTTTATGAGATATCAACCATTAATCTTATGGTTTTTCTCTTTATATAATATGCCATTCTTCTGTTGCTTCTTTCAATACTTTCCTTTTAAATTGGCTTTCAGCAGTTCGATCATGATATATCCACAAGTTTCTTTATATCCTTTTATATTCTTTTTATCCTACTTGAACTTCACTGAGATTCTTGAATCTCAGTGGAATTAGTGAAATTTAGGAAATTTTCAGCCATTACTTCTTCAAGTATTTTTTTCTGATCCACGTCCTGAGAATCCAATTAGATGTATGTTGAGCTGCTTCATATTGTCTAAAGGGTCTCTGAGATCCTGTTCATTTTTCTTCAACATTTTAAACCTTTGTTCTTTGGATAGGGAAATTTCTGTTAATATGTCAAGTTCCTTGATTATTTCTTCTGACTTTTCCAATCTATTTTTCAACCCATCCAATGGACTTTTATTTCACTTATTGTAGTTTTCAACTCCAGAATTTCTACTTTTAAATTATTTTCTAGCTTTCAATTAAAACTCTCTATCTGTTGCTCCACTGATGCCATATTTTACTTTAATTTAAAAACAAATTTTATTTAATTCTTTGAACTTATTTTTAATGGCTGACTTGAAGGCTCTGTTTGCTAAATCTAACAGCTGGGCAACACTCAAAGTCACTTTATACTGAATGCCTTTTTTGATTCAAGTATGGGTCTCACTTTCCTGCCTAATAATTTTTGGTTAACAAATTGATGTTGTAGATAATATATTCCAGGAATTGTAGAGTCTACTTTGTTCTTTGAATGAATATTGGCATTTTCATTCAAATAGGCAATTATCTTGCTTGGACTCATGCTTTGCTATGTGTATGGCAGAAACTGGTGTCTGTGATCAGTTATTATTTCTTTCCACTGTTGCCTTTTTAGCTAGGGCCCCGGAAAATCTCCCAGTGTGCCTGCATAATTTGAGGATCAACCACAGATTTGGGCAGAAGTAAGGATCATCCTCTTTGTTCTTCCTTGCTCCTAGAATTTTCCTGCAACTTCCAGCTACTCTTCCAGTTTGGAGCACTGTCCTCTGCTACTTCAAACCCATAAGGTTTCAGTTTTCTGCTCTCAAGCTGCACACCTGCTCATTTATAAAAAGCAGGAGACTCAAATATCTAATCCCATTTAGTGCTATCTTTCAAGACAGACACTCTAAGGTGTCTGTCTGCTTTTTCACCGAGTTCCTTTGAGATCTCACCTCATAATCTCATATACATAGGTTAGCTGTCAGCCATGAATGTGGTCAGAGTTCACACCCATAATTTATTTCTCATTCTTTTTGTGGTTCTAGGATTTCATCTTTCATCACTGTCAGGATTTCATCTTTAAATTTCCAACTGCTTTCTAGCCCTAAATGCCGATCTTTGGCATGTTTAACCCATATATGGCTGTTTCTGAAGCCATAGGTGTGGGGGTTGGGAGAGCTCTCAGGTCAGAAAGCCACAAACTCACAATTCTTAACTATTATAGCCTCTTTCTGTTTTGGGATGCTTTCCAGTGTTTTAAAAATGTATCCAGTTTTCATAATTATTATCTATAGGTGGGTTCACTCAAGCACTTCAGAACTCTACCATTACTAGAAATCTATCATCAACTTTTTACAGATGAGGAAATAAGGACTAGAAAAGTTACACAGATGATAACTGTCAGTGCTAGAATTCTAAATACTTAGAGCCCCCTAAACCTAAAGCCTGATATTTCCTTTACACCCTCCCAGTATTTCTCTATTACACATATAAAGGACCAGAGGCTACTATGCCAATAAATATTTTAATAGTTAATACAAAATATTGTACTGAACAAAATGTAGTATTAAATGCTTCTCTTCCATCTATACATAATCAATTAAGTGAAACTTGATCTTGTATTAATTGAATTCAGTAATGATCTTATGGATGACTATGATGTTTTATTGACTTAAACTTAATTTATTTAAATTTAATCAATTAATATAAATAAATATGCTTTATAAAGTTATTTCCAATATTATAATTTAATTTCCCAATATCATATTTTATATTGGGGCAATAAAATAATCAATGCATCTTCTAACAACACTCTTTAACACCTAATCCAAAACATATCAACAATCAAATATTTAGAAAACTAAGTCACAGGTATCAAATTGTATTAGAAAAAGAAAATACCTTCTTTTGCATCTGTTCTTGAAGATCTTCAGTCACTTTTGTTAATTCTTCCACTTTCGCTGCTGCAACTCTCAGATCTAACTTGGATTGCCTAAAAAAGAAAGTTAATTAATGAACAATGCTTTCACAGACCATAAAGAATAAAAAATTAGAAATCTAAATTTGGCGAAATCAGTACTATTGTGTACCTAAAAATGGATCTAAGGGGTAAATTCTGAATGATTCCTTTATTACTAATAAAATATATGTGGGATAGCTGAATGACGATGGTGGCGCAAAGTGGGAGTCATTAATATTTCATTCTGGTAAATTATATTTTATATTAAAATAATTCACTTCCTGAAAAAGAATTTTGTTACCTAACAACAGTGCCAGTGAACAAAGTAGAATATAGGAATACAGTTATATCTATAATTTCCTGAAGTTATAAAGTTAGAGAAGTATTGTAGATTAGCCTTTTCGTGACCATAAGGTTCAATATCCCAGTCATTCCTTAAACACCAGAAGTATGTATTTATGTAACCTATTAACATAATAAAAGACTTGTCCCATGATGGCATAATATTTACTTTCTTCAGAGACTGTAGGTGCAAAAGACCAAATGACAAATTTTTAAAACAATCTGAAAGTATTAAATAAGTTTCAGTATCTCTTTGACTACCCACAGGAAATGAATTTAGAACAATGTAACAAGAATTTCTGAAACAGCATAAAACATTTTTAAAATCACACCAATTAAGTAAATACAGAATACTTCAATTATATAAAAAATACGTTTTTAGAAAGTAAGCTTATGTTAGCGTAGGAACTGCCTCTGTTTATTTCTTAATTTTATTTTATGTTTATAAATTTATATTTATGTTTTTATAAATGCAACTCATTTATAAATGCAACTCATTTATTAGTACTATTGAATCCAGTTCTGTCAGTAACTAATAATGTGGACTAATGCAATTAACTTGACCACGCTGGGTCTCAGTGACCTCATATCAAACAACAGGGAGGTGGATCAGATAATCTGCCAATACCAAAACTCTGTAACAGTTGTATCCCTCATTTCCATTTAATTTTCTTAATGAGTCTACTTCTAAATTGTCTCTCAATTATATATTCCATTTTCACTTCCATGCTACAATCTTCAGACCCCATCATCACTTTTCAGGCCTATTCCCATAGATTCCAAACCTGATCTTTTCACTACTGGTCTCCTTGTTAATTCATTCTCTAAAATGCATCTTATCTGTAAAAAAAAGTTATCTGGTCATAAAAATTCCTGTTTAAAAATGATTTCTGGATTCCCCTCTTCTTTTGCCATAATTCCTCTGCATGACATATAAAGCCAGTTACCATGTAGCCTCAAAGAGTCTCCCTCTTTGTAATTTATGTCCAGATATAACAGTCTACTAACTTACTGTTTCCTAAACACATCCTTTTCTCTTTTGTTACATATTTCATTAAACTGGCCCTCTTTCTCTTTTTCTGACAAATTCCTCAACAGTCTTCAACACCTAGCTCAAAAGTCTCTCCATCTCAAGTCTTCCCTAACTTCACCTAGGAAAAAGACCCTATGAACCCAGTTCTTAAAATATGTAATACTTCGTATATTAACAAATCACTCTGTATTATAATCAGTAGTCTAGGGACTCTCCTCATAGAACTGTTAGTACATCAAAAAATATAGAACGTAAAATCATTAAAGGATCACATCTTATGCATTTTTAAACCCTCAGGAGCTAGCACAATGTCTGAAACATAAGTAAGTATATCATGAATGAGGAAAGGAGACAGATAGTCACAAGTTTGGCTATATTTTAATGATTTTACTTAGATCTTACACATCCAATTTGATCTTCACATGTGGAAAATCATAGACTAATAATTTTATAAATAATCTTCCAAACATATATCTTACATATCTTATAGGAAACATATCAATATATTATACATATCCTTTGAAACAGAATCTCTCTTCTACAACATAAGCAAAAAGAAAAGACTCAGGCACTACCCCTAGACCTAATTTTGTAAGTCATAAAAAGAGAAAATACTCTGAAAGCATTTAAACTATATTATATATAACCTAAAACACAAAATGCTATGTTTTGGAGGGAAAATAAGTAGTTTTATACATATTTAATTATTCTCACATTGTTTCACAAAGTAGCCAGAAAATAACAGTTTTTGGTATTTACTTCAGGCATGACATACTGAAAACAAAATTATAGAATAAAAGTCAAAAGCCCTGTGAGCTAGACCGGGCTTTACCACCAGTTCACATGGCTTAACTCGATGAGTTTCAACACTGCATCTGTAACATGGAGATAAAAACAATTCCCCTGCATAGCTCACAGGATTATCATAAAACTCAAATAAGTTAATACATATTAAAGCACTTTATTAATTTTATTGTAATGTATACAAATATAAGCTATCACCATGATCAGCCCCTTATTTAGGTTAAGTTGTCAAGAACTGTGCAGGACAGAGTTAATTTTACAGTTGGATTGGGAAAGCTCTGGGGATGTCTGAATGTCTAGGACAACATACGGGCAGTGGGATTTATGATGTGCTGTTTAAAGCCTGAATCTCCTCTGGCGACTCACAGAGCTCATTTGCGTACTGAAGGTTTTTACCTGGCGTAACTGGTTAGACAGCCAGGCTGGACTATATGATCAGAGGGGCATAAAAAGACCCCACTGGGAAATTCTAGCTTGAGCTCTCCTGAAGCCAAGATTCACTGCACAGATCTTGGTGTTTCAATCTGGAGACACAGTATGTCTGTGTGCAAAACAAGACTCTGGGGAGTGTGTGTCTGGATGCCACTTGGACTTCCCATGCTAGCTAATGCTCTCTTTCTCTTGCTGTACATTAACCCTTTCCTTTAAATAGAAACCTTAGGTAAGTATGCTCTGGAGTCAACAGTCCTTTCAAAATCTGAATTTGTGAAATCTTTGAAGAAACACAAAAATTATCCTAATTTTATTACATAAACTTTTTTTTTGTCTTTTTTTTTTTTTCATTTTTATTGAGATTGTTCAGAGCTCATACAATTATCCAAAGATCCAAAGTGTATAATCACTTGCCCCTGGGTACCCTCATACAGCTGTGCATCCATCACCACACTTAATTTTTGTTCAATTTTTAGAAACTTTTCATTACTCCAGACAAGAAATAAAGTGAAAGATGAAAAAAGAAAAAAAGAAAAGGAAACCCTAATCCTCCCCTATCCCTAACCAACCCCCCTCAATTGTTGACTCATAGTATGGGTATAGCACATTTGTTACTGTTTATGAAAAAATGTTGAAATACTACTAACTGTAGTATATAGTTTGCAATAGGTATATATTTCTTCCCTATATGCCCCTCTATTATTAACCTCTAATTGTATTGTCATACATTTGTTCTGGTTCATGGAAGAGATTTCTAGTATTTGTACATTGATCATGGACATTGCTCACCATAGGATTCAGTTTTATACATTCCCATCTTTTGACCTCCAACTTTCCTTCTGGTGACATATATGACTCTGAGCTTCCCCTTTCCACCTCATTCACACGCCATTTGGCACTGTTAGTTATTCTCACATCTTGCTACCGACACCTCTGTTCATTTCCAAACATTTAAGTTCATCCTAGTTGAACATTCTGCTCATACTAAGCAACCACTCCCCATTCTTAAGCCTCGTCCTATATCTTGGTACCTTATATTTCATGTCTATGAGTCTACATATTATAATTAGTTCCTATCAGTGAGACCCTGCAATAATTGTCCTTATGTGTCTGGCTTATTTCACTCAGTATATTGCCCTCAAGGTTTTGTCATCAACCCATTTTTTTTTTTTAATATGGTTTTGTTCACTCACCATACAGTCCATCCTAAGTAAATAATTGATGGTTCTCTGTATGGTCATATATTTATGTGTTCACCACCTTCACCACTATCTATATAAGGGCATCTACATTTCTTCCACAAGGCAGGAGAGAGAGTCAAAGAAGGTAGAGAGGCAAAAGAAAGAGGAAAAAAAAATGACAGCTAGGAAGCAGCAAAAGGAAAAATAACCTTATATCAAAGTAGAATAAAGAATCAGACAATACCACCAATGTCAAGTATCTAACATGCCTCCCCTATCCCCCCCTCTTATCTGCATTTACCTTGGTATATCACCTTTGTTACATTACAGGAAGCATAATACAATGATTCTATTAGTTACAGTCTCTAGTTTATGCTGATTGCATCCCTCCCCCAATGCCTCCCCATTTTTAACACCTTGCAAGGTTGACATTTGCTTGTTCTCCCTCGTAAAACAATATATTTGTACATTTTATCACAATTGTTGAATACTCTAGATTTCACCAAGTTACACAGTCCCAGTCTTTATCTTTCCTCCTTTCTTGTGGTGTCTCACATGCTCCCCACCTTCCTCTCTCAACCGTATTCATAGTTATCTTTGTTCAGTGTACTTACATTGTTGTGCTACCATCTCCCAAAATTGTGTTCCAAACCACGCACTCCTGTCTTCTATGACTCTGTAGTGCTGCCTTTAGTATTTCCTGTAGGGCGGGTGTCTTGTTCACAAAGTCTCTCATTGTCTGTTTGTCAGAAAATATTTTGAGCTCTCCCTTATATTTGAAGGACAGCTTTGCTGGATATAGGATTCTTGGTTGGAGGTTTTTCTCTTTCACTATCTTAAATATATCACACCACTTCCTTCTTGCCTCCATGGTTTCTGCTGAGAGATCCGCACATAGTCTTATTAACCTTCCTTTGTATGTGATGGATCACTTTTCTCTTGCTGTTTTCAGGATTCTCTCTTTGTCTTTGACATTTGATAATCTGATTATTAAGTGTCTTGGCGTAGGCCTATTCACATCTCTTCTGTTTGGAGTATGCTGCGCTTCCTGGATCTGTAATTTTATGTCTTTCATAAGAGATGGGAAATTTTCATTAATTATTTCCTCTATTTTTGCTTCTTCCCCTTTTCCCCTCTC
Organism: Choloepus didactylus; assembly: GCF_015220235.1. Lineage (NCBI taxonomy): Eukaryota > Metazoa > Chordata > Mammalia > Pilosa > Megalonychidae > Choloepus > Choloepus didactylus. Next base: position 141,396,354 of record NC_051309.1, read on the forward strand.
TTCTCCTTCTGGGACACCAATGATATGTACATTATTGTACTTTGTTTCATCCTTGAGTTCCCGGAGACGTTGCTCATATGTTTTCATTCTTTTCTCCATCTGCTCCTTTGCATGTAGGCTTTCAGATGTTTTGTTCTCCAGTTCCTGAGTGTTTTCTTCTGCCTCTTGAGATCTGCTGTTGTATGTTTCCATTGTGTCTTTCATCTCTTGTGTTGTGCCTTTCATTTCCATAGATTGTACTAGTTGTTTTTTTGAACTTTCGATTTCTGCCTTATATATGCCCAGTGTTTTCTTTACAGCCTCTATCTCTTTTGCAATATCTTCTCTAAACTTTTTGAATTGATTTAGCATTAGTTGTTTAAATTCTTGTATCTCAGTTGAAGTGTACGTTTGTTTCTTTGACTGGGCCATAACTTTGTTTTTCTTAGTGTAGGTTGTAATTTTCTGTTGTCTAGGCATGGTTTCCTTGGTTATCCAAATCAGGTTTTTACATAAACTTTTAATAACTATATGTTTATACTATCTACATGCAAATGTTTCAGATATATGTCTGCTTGTGTATATAATTTTATAAAGGTCAAAACCAGTTTTCATTTTTAAAAAAGCAATTTGATTTTAAAAATGAGAACAACTAGCTAAATATTAACAATCTTGATGTCTGAATTATCAAATATTTTATTTTTCCTCCAAAGGACTATTTTTAAAAAGCATCTTATTTCATTTCAGGTATGTTTTGTTGTCAACCAATTTAAAATGTATTGTCTTTCTCTTTAATGTAATTTTTCATTACTTATAATATTAAAGAGATTTGAATTAAATCCTTAAAATACAAAACTTTGTTCTGCTAAGCAAAATATAACCAAATTATTATAACATAAAGGACAGGATATACTACTAGCCTTATAGAAACCATAGCATGGGAGTAGAAATGAACATGCCTTAATTATGAATACATTTCTTGTAGATTCAACATCAAACACAATGAGTTTATTTTAAGATAATTTTTTTGTTTCTTCTTATAGTTTCATACCAGAAGAATACTAAAAATGTTTCTAATATTTCTTTCATACAATGAAAAGTGTTAAGATTCTGAGAGAAATAAAATTCAGTTTTTACTGCTTTTATATGTATTCATGTTTTTCTCTTTAAAATCAAAGAAAAATGGATATATTAAGGTACTTTTAATAAATACTTCTGTAATTATCCAATGTAATAAAACCAATCATTTATGGTTATAAACCTTACAGTATCCCCAAACATAATTTTAGACAAAGTACTAAACTTTTAAAATCAGTATAGATTTTAAGAAACTCATGGCAAGGAGCAAAACTGGAAGAAATTTTAGTTTTTTTCTCTTTTCCGACCTTTAGGAGGCAGTCTAACGATTAAACGTAGTCAAAATATAGGAGTCTTAGGAAGAAGCTCTGATAGTAATGGACATTAATAATCTCTCTATTGAGCTATCAAAACTTTTTAAAACAGTGGCTCTTAAGTCTTTAAATAGTTCACTTGTGTACAGTTTTAAATTATACACAATTTAAGTTGATTCAAAATTATATGCAACATAAGGTAATTCAAAATTTTAATTTCTATGCAGGGTATAATTTTCTATCATTTAGTAGCAGTAGTTCTCTACCCTTTCTGTGTATGAACTTTTTAAAACTATAAGTGTGTAGGTTCTATCTCAGATTCATTCATTCAAATATCTGGGGGTGGTACCTGGTCATCTCTTGCTTTTCAGAGGTGATTCTAATGTGCAGCTAGAATTGAGGACCACTGTATTAGATTTTACAGAATAACTGCACTATTGATATGTTACTCTCTTCATAAACAATGTTTATAAATGTAGTTTTAGAATCACAGAACTTTGGTTTGACAAAGTGGATAAAATATTAATTCATGTTCTATTATTAAGTAGGCTATCCAAACCCCTCATGCAATGGACCTTCTCCATATATGTTAATCATGTGTCCACGAAGTTTCAGACACCATGGTAAGGTGGTACCAAACACATATGTGATAGGTGGGATACAGTAAACTTTAGGAAGACACAAAGCAGACTTTAAGCCCCGCAAAAGATTAAAAGCAAAGAAATTATAAGGCTTATTCAAAAAAGTTGGGAAATAAAAATGAAAAGACCATGGGGGCTACAATGTCAATGGCCTGAAGTGGTAAATTAAATAAACTATTAATTTAAAGGCAATAGGGAACAGACCAAATCATAGACCAGAGCTGCACTTTAGAGATTTTGTCCTGACATTAGTGAAAAAGAATGAACTAGAATTATAGTCCTGTCTCTCTTTAACCAAGATATTGTAATAGATGACCAAGGGGTAAGAAAGGCCTAAACTACAGCAATGTCAATACACTGGGAGAATGGAGTAGATTTTACTAACGGTAAAATTAAGGGATTCTATTCATTCATTCTTTGAACAAATATTGAATGCTTATAATATGCCAGGCACAGTAAATATATTCAACAAAGTATTTTCAACTTAAGAAAATATAGGATGAAAGACTTACAGGCAGAGAGAACTAATAATAAATGCTGAGGCTGAGAAAAGTACAAACATGGCAATCAGGCAGGAATATATCACAAAGAGAAAAGTGGAAGATGAAATCAAAGAAGAAGGGAGGTGGCAGATCACATTAAGTATCTTTCAGACACAGTAAGAATTTTGGAATTTGTTCCAATTATGATGAAAATCCACTTAAGTGTTTTAAGCAGGTGAGTAATGTGATCTGTTTTATACTTTGGGGGAGACCATTGGGTTGAGTGTGGAAAATGAACTGCAGTAGGATAAGAGTGAAAGCAGAGAGGAGTTAGGGGGCAACTGCAAATGAGAGAAAGTGATGGCTTGTGGTAGAGTAGAAAGTAATGATAACTGGATTTGTAATAATCTGGGCATAAAGCCAATATGACTTGGATGTGGGAATGAAGTGAGAGGAATCAGGCAAAATTCATAGGTTTGATGATGTACCAGTTACTAAGATGGGGAAGACCTCCACCCTTTGGTTCAATCATAGTAGTTCCACTTTTATAACTTTTATATATTAGGGCTCTATCTATAGCTTTGTTTGCTTGCTTGTCTGTTTGTTTGTTTTAAGGGTTCTGCTGCTAAAATCCAAAGTGTTTGAAAACCATTCCTCTAGCAGTTCAAGAACAGAGCTCAACAAAGTAATCAAGACTAGAAGTACATATTTGGGAAACATTACTATTGAGAGAGAAAGTTCAAACTGGGGAGGGTAGGTGTGATAATCTAAAGAGAGGAAAAAAAGTGTGCAACACTGGTAGAAATTTAAGAAAGGTCTACAATTAGTAGGTAGGATAAAGAAATGAGGGAAATCAAAATAATCAAAGAAATGGCCACAAAGGTCAGAGAAGAAATCAGGACACAAACACAAACGACTTTAGTAGAGAAATGTTCAAAAAGGAAAGAAAAATAAAAAATTAATCAAGGAGAATGGAGGAATTTTTTTAAAGGCCATTTGACTTGGCAAAAAAGGTACAAGTAATCTTGAGGAGAAAGGGAGGTGGGGCTAAATCAAGAATAACAGAAATTTCAGAGTGACTATAGCAAATACAGACTCTTCTTAACAGGAGAAAGAATTTGAATGAATGGGAAGGGAAAATCTACGTAGCTGAGGTTTTGGAAAAGAGAGAGACCAAGATTTCAAGAAAGAAGAATATATAACTGATGGAAAAAATACAAATACAAGAAGAAATAGGAAGGATTTGGGACCTACTAGTAGGCAAGGAAGAGTGATACAACTTAATAGAAAGGAGGGAAAAGGAAAGCAATGCTTCCTCTGGCCTTAGAAACTACAGCAGCAGGAAGAAAAGTAAGACTGATTTCCCACATCCAGGACAGTACATAATCTACAGTCTACTTCTCACAACATCACTATCAATTCCCAACTTTACTAGCATCTACTTTGTAAATATTACACAAGTTTGCCCATATAAGTTGCATACTAAAGTAGAATGGAGTAGAGAAATGATAAGAGTTATAGTACATTGCAACACTGCAAGGAAGGTCATTTAATTTCCATTACAGAGATGAAGAAACTGAAGTTCATGAAGTCAAGCAACCTGCTCAAGTAGGAATACAAAACTAAAGCCATATTTTGAAATAAACTGATAATCGATTATTAGAGGCAAGTTCCAAAACAATGAAGTTATGGATTTGTTTCTCCTTTTGGACCAATGTGTTCTGGAAGTAAAGGCTAATATTTTTCTTACATCTCCTTAGAGATGAAAAGGGAAAAACAGAAACATTTTTGAATAAAGGGTGGCTATAAGTCACCTCCTTATACAAAAGTAAAGCAGTGTGAAAAATAGGAAAATGAGAGCAAAGCCCTATTTCTTATCTTAAAACATGTTTCCTGTGTTCAGAAAACTAGCTGCCAACACATAATGAACCGTCTGGCAATGTTAAGACTAAGCACATCTGCTCAGGGCCATTTCTCACATGGGACAGCTTCCAAAAGACACTATGATTCAAAACTAGTAATTCATGAATTCCAGATTTCAATAGCATTTTCATAATAGAAGACACAATATTATTCAAATTGGAACATGAAACATCTGAGAAAAATCTGTTGTCTCAGCTATAATAAAACTATTACCTGGTAAAGGTACATACTCCTTTTAAAGATATTATATAAAAATTATTAGCACATATAATAACTTTTGAGTTAAAAGGTATGCATCTGTAAAAAAGATGAACTACAAACAATATAATATACAGTAATTGTGGTTTATATAATTTATCTTTGTTGTGTTTAATATGATAGAGTGATATCATGAATTGCATTCCTATTATATCAGACTTTATGTTCTTCAATAACACTATTTATTTATAAATCATTTCACTATCACATTTTAAAGACTTCTTGGAGTTAATTTCATATTTAAATGGAGAGAGCACTAAACATAAAAAGAACCCTTAAGCTTCTATCAAATATTCAGACTTTGAGATTACAGGTAACAAAAACAAATTTAAAAATTAATATACCTTTGGCCTGGATTCAGAATGGGAAATACTGAAAATCTTTTCACTCATGCAAAGTTAATATTAATTATATTTAAAAATGATTTTTTCAGGTGTTTTGTTTTGGAAATCAAAACTCCTAAATGGCCACCTATTTCTGCATACCTGAAGAATGTAACTAAATAATTTTTCTAAATAATGAAAGTTCTTTTTGAAAGAACAATTGTGCCCCAAAATGATCAAAAAGCAAAGGACAAAAATAAGATAATCCAAACAAATAAATTAGTTTTGGCCTTGCCCCTTATCAATGAAGTGCAATTTAATTAAATATTTAAGTAATTATTTAGTTAACTTAATCACTCAACATAATTTCTGAGTGCATGCCATGTGTCTAGCACTGTGCTAGACAATGACAGACAGAAATGACCAAATCATGATCCGTACCTTCAAGGAGTTTAAATACTAGTGAAGACAGATTGATTTGTAAACAATTGAGTACAATGAAGTTTTCAAAATGCCATGACAGATGTTTGTGCAGTCCACAGGTGAGGTAAAAAGGAAGGTCTAATTGGCTGTATTTGGTGAATGAACTAGAGAAGTATTCCTGGAGAAGGCAAGTTTTAGCCAAGTTTAGAAAGTTAAAACTTTCCTGAGTAACAGATTCATGATCAAAGACAAAAAGGAAAGAACCAAAAGTTCTTCCATGAGACACAGCAAAGTGATACTTTGAGCAGTTTGTACTAAGAAGCAATCTGATATAACTGGAGGGTTGGGGAGGAACAGGTTCTTAAAAACTAGACTGAAGAGTCTTCTCTACTATAACGGGGCATCACGAAAAACTCTTAAGAAGAAAAATGATAAAAGCTTTAATTATCTATTCATGATTTAATCTTTTCCCACCATAATATCAGACAACAAATGGAACTAATATGTTTTCAAATTATTGTGCCTAATATGTAGGCACAAACTCATCTTAGTGTTTAAAGAGTTTCTAACTTATTTATTCTTGGCATGGTTATAGGGCATCTCAAAACTAAAATTCTGGTAATGTCAATATGTCCATCATTCAAAATTTGTCAAACTTTAAAGCAATACCCTCTTCCCTAAAAGAAGCATCTGTTTATCCTTATGTTCTTTCAAATCTGTGGCAGGCGAGGCAAGCACAGCTTTATGTATACAACTCTGAACTGCTTAATGTTAAGTTATAGAATATTATGGTAAATACTATGCCAAAATTGCTTATGGACCACTGAACACTTAAGACCTTTTAGGTTTTAGAAAACCACAACTAGTTTTATCAATCTCTAATCTCAATTTATTATATTTATGCCCAAATGTCCAAAAATTAAATGAAACTTCCAAGCAGATGTCAAAAATCAATGCAGGCATTCATCATCCTTTCTTTACCAATCAACTTTCATTCTTGACTTCCATAATGTTGTCTATGAATATTGTGAGACAGAAACTTTTGATGAGGCTACTTCAGTTAAAGTGTTTCAGTTAAGGTGTGTGTGGTCCAGCCCAAACAGGAAGGGTCTTAATCCTACTACTGGAGTCCTTTATAAGAGAATGAAATTCAGATAGAGAGAGAAAAAAGCCATGGAAGCAAGAAGCTGACTTCAGCGTAACCTGGAAGAGAATGGAGAGACCAGCAGATACCACCATGTGCCTTGCCATGTGACAGAGGAGCTAGGATTGCTGGCAGCCAGCCCCAGAACATCTGTTTTCAGGGAGTAAGCATTGCCTTGATGACTGCCTTGATGATTTCTGTATTTGGACTTTTTCTGACTTTAAAACCATGAGTGAATAAATTCCCACTGTTTAACCAACCCATTTCATGGCATATTTACCCTTTCCACATACATGGGTGGGCTTGCTCTCTTGGCACAACCTCAGTTCTCTTCGGTCCGACCTCAGCTTCCATGGTTCTACCTTTGAAGTCATTTTTCCTTCAATCTGTCCCTTTTCTGTCCCTTTTATTCCAGGCTCGCAGTGGTTCCATTCATACACATCTTGCAAAGAACTTGTTGGTTTTGCATGTAGTACACAGGGATCCAAACCATCAGACAAAAGAACTTTCCACAGATCCTTTCTGGGTAACTGCATTTCCAGTCCTGACTTGCACTGAAACGGCTGACTGGATTCATGTTCACCTCACATGGAACGCTATTTTCTTGGGACTCATTTTCTGGAAGCTCAGAATTTTCCAACCATTAATTTTGGGTTTCTTTGTGCCCAGGAATTCACTTCTCAGCTTATCCCTCAGCCTTTGCACTTTACTCTAAACTTCAAGGAGAAACCAGGCTACACTTTCCACATTTAGCTTGGAAATCTCCTTAGTTAAATATTCAACTTAGTCCTTCTCAAATTCTGCCTTCCATCTGACATCAAAACTCAATTTTGCCAAAATCTCTATACTTTAAAACAAAGATCATCTTTCTTCCAATTTGTGATAACACATTCATCATTTCAGTCTAAGGCCTCATCATAAGTACCATTAGCATCCATATTCCACCAACAGTCTCTTTAAAGCAATCTAAACTTTTCTATCAAAAAGCTCACAATTCTTCCACCCTCTACCTATTAAACAATTCCAAAGCTGTTTCCACATATTTGGTATTTGCAATAGCAGCACTCCACTCCCAATACCAAAATCTGTTTTACACTGCTGAAAGCAGATACCATGAAATAGACTGGGTTAACAAAGGGAAATTATTAGCTTACAGTTTTGATGCTGAAAAAAAATGTTGAAATTAAGGGATCATCAAGGTGATGCTTTTTTCCTGAAGACTGGATGCCAGTGATCCTTGACTCTTCTGTCTTATGACAAGACCCATGGGGGCATCAGCTCATCTCTCCATTCTCTTCCGGGTTCCATTGCTTTAAGCTTTTAAGACCTGCCCTGGGCTATGCCTCAACTGAGGTAACCTCATCAAAATGTCTATATCCAATAGATTTACACCAATAAAGGAATGGATTAGCTTTAAGAACATGATTTTCTGGGGTACATACAGTTCCAAACCACCACAGGTCACCACCTCAGTATTCTGAGGGTGAAGCCTGTGTCCTGGGGATTACAGAAAGCCTGGCCAACACCTCAATGCTTGAAGAGGGTGGAGCCTATGTCCCTGAATTCAATGAGAGTCTGGCCACCAGATGCTTGGAGAGGGTGGAGCCTTCACCCTAGGATTTGGGGAGAGCATGGCTGCTGGGCAAACACTTGGAATGGGTCGGGCTGCTGCTTCATCAGGTCCAGAGGCCAAAACATTGATCCAGAGATGACTCTCAGAACTTAAAATCTAATGGAGTATGCCCTGCTGGGTTCTGGAATTGTTTGGGACCTGGGACCCCCATTTTCCTTACAATTTCTTGCTTCTGGAATGGAAATGTTCATCTTAATGCCTGTCCTTCCATTGTATAACTGGATACAGATAATCTCTTCTCTAGTTTCATAGGTCTACAGATCACAACGATCCCCAATTTTGATGAAACTTTGTAGTAAGCAATGTTCCTGAAATGACTTAAGGCTTTTGGGATCTTGTGAATGAATGAATGAATATATTTTGCATGTAGAAAGAACATGAATTTTTGGGGTCCAGAGGCTGAATTCAATGTGCTGGTTTGGAAAAGTATGTGCCCCAGAAAAGCATGTCCTTAAAGTTAATCCATTCCTGTGAGTGTGAACTCATATCTCTAATTGAGGTCTGAACTCTTTTCCAGAGTTTTTAACAGTTGCTGTAGGAGGTAGGTAACACTGACATTTGTAGCCGCCAAGCTCTAGCGCTGAGTTTCAGGTGTCATACAGATACCCAAATTTCCAGAGACTGACCAGGTATACACAAAGAACTCAGCATCTCAGAATTTAGAGACAACCATTACAACTCAGGAATAGATGTGTCAGCTTGTGCTGGTTTGGATATATTATGTCCCCCAAGAAAAAGCCATCATCTTTTAATCCAATTTTATTGGATATTTTGATTAGGTTGTTTCCATAGAGCTGTGAATCACCCAACTGTAGGTGATACTTTTGATTAGATATAATTTCCATGGAGGTGTGGCCCTGCCCATTCAGAGAGAGTCTTGATTATTTTACTGATGCCCTATAAGAGCTCAGACAGAAGGAGCTCGATGCTACACCTGAGAGACATTTTGGAGATGGATGTTGAAAGCAGACTTTTGCTAGCCCAGAATTTGCCTGATAAACTAAGAGAACACCCCCAGATGCTTAGAGAGAAACATCCTGGGAGAAAGCCATTTTGAAACCAGAATTCTGGAGCAGACACCAGCCATGTGCCTTCCTAGCTGACATTTTCCAGACTCCATTGGCCATTCTTCAGAGAAGGTATCCTATTGTTCATGCCTTACTTTGGACACTTTTATGGCCTTAGGACTGTAACTTTGTAACCAAATAAACCCCCTTTATAAAAGCCAATTCACTTCCAGTATTTTGCATAACAGCAACATTAGCAAACTGGAACACTGCTGTAAGAGCTTACAGTAAGAGAGACCATTACAATAAGCATTCCTTTGATAAACTGTACTCTAAGATTCAATTCTCAGCGTTTACACATTACAGTTAGTCCGTATTAGTGAGGCATTTTAATGCTTGTCTTTTCATTCTGGCATACTTCACTCAAAATACTGTCCTGAAGATCCATTCACCACAGCTTCATTCCTCCTTGCAGCTGCTCAATATTCTATTGTATGCATACACCACAGTTCACCATTCTGTTCATCAGTCGACGTACCCTTAGGTCACCTTCATCTATTGCAAATCATGAATACTGCCGCCAAAAACATCGGTATGCAAATGTCCATTCATGTACCGGTTCTCAGATCTTCCAAGTATATCCACCATAATGACGCTGCAGGACCTTATGGCACCCACATACTTAACTTCTTGTGGAACCACCACACTGTCCTCCAGATAGGTGACACCATTCTATTTCCCCACCAACAATAAATAGGTACATCCCCCTCTCCATGTTTTCACCAGCACTTGTATCCCTGTTTATATTTCTCTCTGCAATTTTATAGAGATATATTCACATATCATGCAATCATACACAGTATACAATCAATTGTTCACAGTATTAGCATACAGTTGTGTACTCATCATCATAATCAGCACTTGAACATATTCATTATTTCAAGAATAATTTTTTAAAATAAAAAGATAAAAAAATTAAAATACCATAAAATACAATATAATAAGGTCAGACAACAACTCCACTAACAAGAATCCCATACCTCTCTCTCATATCCCCCTCTCCTAGACATTTAGATTTGGTATATTGCCTTTGTTACATTTAATGGACGCATATTACAATGTCATTGTTAACCATAGACTTCAGTTTGCTTTGATTGTATTTTTCCCCACACCATCCCTGTTTCAACACCTTGCAAGGTTGACATTCATTTGTTCTCCCACATGTAACAACATTTTTTGTGATTGTACATTTAGTCACCATCATTGACCACTCTAGATTTCAAGAAGTTATACAGTCTCTGTCTTTATCGTCTATCTTTCCTTCTGGTGTCATACTTGCCCCTAGGACTCCTCTTTCAGCTTTACTTACATACATCTTTGTTCAGTGTACTTACAATATTGTGCTACCATCACACAGTATTATACTATCCATTTCCGGATCTGTACAATCAATCCTGCTGAACATTCTATACTCCGCCAGCATCAAATGTATGATCTCTACCCTCTCTCTATCTCCTGATACCTGTACTCTCAGCTTTTGGCTCCAAAGTTTGCTCATTAATGTTAGTTCATATTAGTGAGACCATATAGTATTTGTCCTTTTGTTTCTGGCTAACTTCACTCAACATAACGTGCTCAAGGTTCACCCACATTATATCTTCCATGACTTTGCTCTCTTACAGCTGCATAATATTCCATCATATGTATATACCACAGTTAATCCACTTGTCCATTGATGGACATTTGGGCTGTTTCCATTTCTTAGCAATTGAGAATAATGCTGTTATAAACATTGGTTTACAAATGTCCATTCATGTCTTAGTTTTCAGTTCCTCTGAGTACATATCTAGTAATGGAATTGCTGGATCATATGGCAATTCTATACTTCGCTTTCTGAGGAACTGCCACACTGCCTTGCAGAGTGGCTGCACCACTCTACATTCCCACCAACAGTGAATAAGTGTGCCTCTTTCTTCACATCCTCTCCAGCACTTGTAATTTTGTTTTATTGATAATGGCCATTCTAGTAGGTGTGAGATGATATCTCACTGTGGTTCTAATTTGCATTTCCCTAATAGGCAGTGAAGTTGAGCATCTTTTCATATGTTTTTGAGCAATTTGTTTTTTTCTCTTTAAAAAAGTCTTTATCCATGTTTTTTGCCCATTTTTTAATTGGGTTGTTCTGTCTTTCTGTTGTTGAGTTGTAGGATCTCTCTATATATTCTGGATATTAAACCCTATCTGATGTGTGGTTTCCAAATATTGTCTCCCATTGTGTGGGCTGTCTTTTTACTTTTCTGACAAAGTCCTCTGAAGTACAAAAGTGTTTGATTTTACGGAGAACCCATTCATTTATTTTTTCTTTCACTGCTTGTGCTTTGGGTGTACAGTCTAGGAAACCACCTCCTTTCACAAGATTTTTAAGATATTTTCCTACATTTTCTTCTAAAAGTCTTGTGGTCTTAAGCTAATGTTTTGGTGTTTGATGCATTTCAAGTTAATTTTTGTATAAGGTATGATACAGGAGTCTTCTTTCATTCTTTTGGATATGGATATCCAGTTCTACAAACACCGTCTATTGAAGAGGCTGTTCTGTCTCAGTTGCTTTGGCATGACTACCTTAACAAAGATCAATTGTCTGTAGATGAGAGGGTTTACTTTGGAACACTCAATTCTATTCCATTGGTCAGTATATCTATCTTTACGCCAGTACCATGCTGTTTTGACCACTGTAGCTTTGTAGTATGCTTTAAAGTCAGGTAGTGTGAGACCTCCCACTTCGTTCCTCTTTCTCAAGATATTTTTGGCTATCTGGGGGTACCCCGCCCTTCCAAATAAATTTGGTAATTGTTTTTTACTATTTCTGCAAAGTAAGTTGTTGGGATTTTAACTGGTATTGCATTGAATCTATAAACCAGTTTAGGCAGAATTGACATCTTAACTATATTTAGTCTTCCAATCCATGAACATGGTATGTTCTTCCATTTCTTTGGGTCCTGTTTGATTTCTTTCAGCAGTTTCTTGCAGTTTTCTCTGTATAGGTCTTTTGCGACCTTGGTTACATTTATTCCTAAACACTTGATTCTTCTGGTTGCTATTGTAAACGGGATTTTTTTCCTGATTTCCTCCTCCTGTTGCTCATTACTTGTGTATAGGAGCACTACTGATTTCTGCGTGTTGATCTTGTATCCTGCCACTTTGCTGTATTCATTAATTAGCTCTAGTAGCTTTGCTGTGGATTTTTCTGGATTTTCTACTTATAGGATCACATCATCTGCAAATAGTGAAAGTTTTACTTCTTCCTCTACAATTTGGATGCCTTTTATTTCGTTTTCTTGCTTAACTGCTCTAGCTAGAACTTTCAGCACAATGATGAATAACAATGGTGATAGTGGGCATCCGTCTTGTTCCCGATCATAGAGGGAAAGCTTTCAGTTTTTCCCCATTGAGTATGATGCTGGTTGTGATTTTTCATATATTGCCTTCATCATATTGAGAAAATTCCCTTCTATTCCTATCCTTTGAAGTGTTTTCATCAAGAAAGGATGCTGAATTTTCTCAAATGCCTTTTCTGCATCAATTGAGATGATCATGTGGTCCTTCTGCTTTGATTTATAAATGTGGTGTATTACATTAATTGATTTTCTTGTGTTGAACCAGCCTTGCATACCTGGAATAAACCCCACTTGGTCAGGGTGTATAATTATTTTAATGTGCTCCTGGATTTGATTTCCAAGTATTTTGTTGAGGATTTTTGCATCTATATGCATTAAAGAGATTGGTCTATAATTTTATTTTTTTTGTAAAATTGTCTAACTTTGGTATTAGGGTTATGTTGGCTTCATAGAATGAGTTTGGTAGCTTTGCCTCCTCTTCAATTTTTTTGAAGAGTTTGGGCAGTATTTGTACTAATTCTTTCTTGAATGCTTGGTTGAATTCACATGTGAAGCCATCTGGTCCTGGGCTTTTGCTTTGACTCAATCTCTTTACTCGTGATTGGTTTGTTGAGGTCGTCTATTTCTTTTCGAGTCAATGTTGGTGTTTATGCTTTCCAAGGAAGTTGTCCATTTCATCTATGTTGTCTAGTTTATTAGGATATAGTTGCTCGTAGTATCCTCTCATTATCTCCTTTATTTCTGTGGGGTTAGTGGTTATGTCCCTTTTCCCACTTCTGATTGTGTTTATTTGCATTTGCTCTCTTTTCTTTTTTGTTAGCCTAGCTAAGGGTCAATCGATTTTATTGATTTTCTTATGAAACAACTTCTGGTTTTGTTGATTATCTCTACTGTTTTCCTGTTTCAATTTCACTGATTTCTGCTCTAATCTTTGTTATTTCTTTCCTTCTGTTTACTTTAGGGCTAGTTGGTGTTCTTTCTCTAGTTCTTCCAGGTGAATAGTTAATTCCTCAATTTTTTTCTCCTTCTTCTAAAATAGGTATTTAGGGCAATAAATTTCTCTCTCAGCACTGCCTTTGCTGCTTCCATAAGCTTTGGTATGTTGTATTTTTCATTGTCATTTGCCTCAAGGTATTTACTAATTTCTCTTGTAATTTCTTTCTTTTCCCACTGATTGTCTAAGATTTTGTTATTTAGCCTCCATATATTTGTGAATTTTCTGACATTCTGCCTGTTATTGGTTTCCAGCTTCATTCCATTATGATACGAGAAGGTGTTTTGTATAATATCAATTTTGAAAAATTTGTTGAGACTTGCTTTGTGAGCCAACATGTGGCCTATTCTACAGAATGATCCATGAGCATGTGACAAGAATGTGTATCCTGCTGTTGTGAGGTACAGAGTTCTATAAGTGTCAAGTCTAGTTCATTTATCATACATTTCAACATCTGTTTCTATATTAATCTTCTGTCTAGATGTTCTATCCATTGATGAAAGCAGTGTATTGAAGTCTCCAACTATTATTGTGGTGGTATCTACTTCTCCCTTCAGTGTTGTCAGTGTTGGCCTCATGTATTTTGGGGCACTCTGGCTCAGTGCATAAATATTTATGATTGTTATGTTTTCCTGATGCATTGTCCCTTTTATTAATATATGGTGTCCTTCTTTGTCTCTGTTAATTGTGTTACATTTGAAATCTAATTTGTCTGATAACAACAGAGTTACTCCCGCTTTTTTTTCTGATTGTTGTTTGCATGAAATATCTTTTTCCAACCTTTCACTTTCAGCCTATTTTTGTCCTTATGTCTGAAGTGAGTTTCTTATAGACAACATATAGAGGGATCATATTTTTTAAATCTGTTCTGCCAGTCTGTGTCTTTTTATTGGGGAGTTTAATCCATTAACATTTAGCATTATTACTCTAAGGGCAGTACTTTCTTTTACCATTTGTCCTTTGGTTTCCATATGTCATATCTTATTTTTTCTCTCTCCTTTTACCCTTCCTGATAGTTTTCTTTACCACACTGTTCCCAAAACCTCTCTCTCCTGTCTTTTCCTATCAGCCTGTAGCACTTCCTTTAGTATTTCTTGACGTGCAGGTTTCTTGTTCACAAACTCTCTCAGTGTCTGTTTGTCTGAAAATATTTTAACCTTTCACTCATTTTTTGAAAGTCAGTTTTGCTGGATACAGAATTCTTGGTTGGCACTTTTTCTCTTTCCTATATTAAATATATCATACCACTGCTTTCTCTCCTCCATGGTTTCTGGGGAGAAATCTGTACATAGTCTTATCAAGGTTCCCTTGTATGTGATGGATCACATTTCTCTTGGTGCTTTCAGAATTCTCTCCTTGTCTTTGACATTGGACAATGAATGTGATCAGTAACTGTCTTGGAGTAGGTCTATTGGGATCTATTCTGTTTGGGGTATGCTGCACTTCTTGAATCTGCAATTTTATGTCTTTTATAAGAGTTGGGAAATTTTCAGTGATTATTTCTTCTACTATTCTTTCTGTCCCTTTTCCCTTCTCTTTTCATTCTGGGACACTAATAACACGTATAGTCATGTGCTTCATGTTGTCATTCAGTTCCCTAAGAGCCTGCTCATATTCTTCCATTCTTTTCCCTATCTATTCCTTTGTGTGTAGGATTTCAGATGTTCTGTCTCCTAGTTCACTTATCCTTTCTTCTGCCTCTTCACATCTGGTGTTGTACGTCTCCACTGTGTTTTTCATCTCTTCTACTGAGAGTTGCATTCACATAAGTTCTGCCACATGTTAATCCTCTCCACTGCTCCTTGTTTTTTAGTTCATTAATTATAGCACCATTTTTTTCCAATTTTTTACTTTTTACAATTCTTTTGTTCTAATTTCTTAAGTAACTTATTTATTTTACATTTTTATTCCTTTCTAATATATGTTAGTTGTCTAATCAATTTTTCAGTGAGATTGGACTGTATTCCATGCTACCTTTCATCTCGCATACTAAGCACTGCCAGGTCTTACGAAGAGTAGTTATTCAATAAGTATGAGTGAAAGGAAATGTAAAAAACTTGTTCCAATGGCTTATAATGAAAACTTTCAAAAATTCAAATGTCTTTTAGGACAAAATAGCCTTAAAAGGCATTGTAATGAGAACTGAAGGGTATAAAGAAGAAATAAAAAAAAGATTACCATGAGTCAATAAATTATTAGAATAGGATCACAAAATTTATTTGTAAAACATAAAGCAAGCTAATGAATTTCTAGAAATATCATTTTAATACATCCTAGATATTAAAAACTGCTCCTACATATTAAAATCTGCTATGTAATAAGAAAAAATTAAAAATCTGGAATTAAGAATTAAAAATTAGATCAGCTCTGTATAATAAATATGCTGACGCTTATATCAGTTTATGTAGATTTATTTTGAATGACTGATAATTCTCTAACAAACTAAACTTGCCATTGATTTTTTAATTACTTTTTTTATTAAATTTTTTATTTTGAGATTCGTAGATTCAGAAGCAATTGTAAGGAATAATACAAGAGACCACATGTGCTCTTTAGCCAGTTTCTCCCAATGATAATATTTTGCAAAATCATAGTACAATATCACAATATTGACACTGATACAATCAAGATAAAGAACATTTCATCATCCAGGATGCCTCATCCTCTATGTTGTCCTTTGATAACATTTACTTCCTCCCCACCTCCCACTATTACCTCCTGGCCACTGCTAATCTGCTCAAACAATTTTGTTATTTAAGAACGTTATATTAACAGAATCATACAATATGTAACCTCTTGGGATTGGCTTTTGTGCTCTATTCTTGTTTGATTTTTTTTTTTTTTTTTTTTTTTAGTGCTTTGGAGATTTCAGCATAAAAGTCCTGTATATGTTTTGTTAGATTTACACTTTAAGTATTTGATTCTCTTTTCAGAGATTATAAAAACTATTGTATGTTTAATTTCAGATTCAGCATGTCAATGGCTAAAATACAGAAACACAAATTGATTTTGGTATATTTTGAATGCTATGACCATCTCGAATTCACTTATTAGTCTATGAGGCATTTGTAGATTCCTTGGGATTTTCTATGTATACAATCATGTCATCTGCAAATAATCTATATGCCTGTCACTTTACTTTATTGTCTTATTGTACTGACTAGAATTTGCAATAGCATGTTAAACAAGAATGGTAAAAGTGGACATCCTTGCCTGGCTCTTGATCTTACGGGGAAAGCCTTCAGCTTTTCACAAGTATAATGTTTGTTGTAGGTTTTTGGTTGACCCTCTGTCAACTTGAGGAAGGTCCTCTCTATTTTACTTTTTCTGAGAGATTTTATTATGAATGGGTGTTGAATTTTTTCAAATATTTTTTGTATGCTGATTTATTTGATCATGTGATTCTTCTGCTTTAGCAGTTAATATGGAGAATTATACTGATTAATTTTCAAATACAGAACCAGCTCTTCATCCCTGGAATACAATCCTCGTGGTCAAAGGATATAATTCTTTTTATATATTGCTGAATAATAGGATTTTTGTGTCTATATTCATGACGGATATTGGATTATAGTGCTATTTTTTTTCTTTTTTGTACTGTCTCCACCCAGTTTGGGTATCCAAACCAGAACTGGAAATATTCCTTCCTTTCCTATTTTTCAGAAGAGTTTATACAAGAATTGGTGTTAATTCTTCTTTAAAACTTTTACAGAATTCTCCATTAAATTACCTAGACTTGGAGATTTCTTTTTTGGAAATCTTAAAATTACAAATGAAATTTCCTTAATAGTTACAGGGCTATTCAAATTATCCATTTCACAATGGGTGAGTTGTGGTAATTTGTGCCTATCTAGGAACTGCTACAGGTTTGTTGACTTTCTGACCTTTTAAAAGAACCAACTTTTTGTTTCACTGATTTTATCTATTGTCTTTTTGTTTTCGATTTCATAGATCTCTGCTCATTTTATATGTTTTCCCTTCTTTCTGCTAGCTTTGGGTTTACTTTCTTCTTCTTCTTCACTAGATTCCTGAGGTAGGAGCGTACACTATTTATTTGACACTTTTTTTTGATGTATGCTTCCAGTGCTATATACTTCCCTCTCAGCACTGCTTTAGCTATGCCCCCAAATTTTAATACAGTGAATTTTCATTTTTACTCAGTTCAATGTATATTTTATTTTCCTTTGAGACTTCCTTTTTGACATAGATGCAACATTGTTTGAATTGCAAGCTGAACTAGCTGCTTTATTTTCCAAGTGTCTGAAGACTTTCTTGTTATCTTTCTAACATTGATTTCTAATTTGATACTATTATGGTCAGAGGACACACTCTATACTATTTCAATTCTGTTAAATGAGGTTTGTTTTATGGACCATGATTGGTACATATCCATATACTGAGACAGACAAATATCAATAATATAAACATCAATTATATCTTGTTGGTTGATAGTGTTGTTGAGTTATATTATATCCTTACTGATTTTATGACTAGTTGTTTTTATCAATTGCTGAGAGAGGGTTTTTGAAATCTCCAACCATAATTGTAGATTTATTTCTCCTTTCAGTTCTATCAGTTTTCTTTCATGTATTTTACAGCTATGTTCCTTGGTGTATATACATTTATAATTCCTAAGTCTTCTTGATGGATTGCCCCATTTATCATTATGTAATGTCCCACTCTGTCTCTGGTAATTTTCTTTGCTCTAAAGTTTATTTTATCTCATATTAATATATCTACTCCTGCCTTCTTTTGATTAATGTTTGTATAATATATATTTTTTTCTCCATTTCCTTTCAACTTACTATACTGTTACATTTAAAGTTAGTTTCCTGTACAAAACATGAAGTTTGGTTAAGGTTTTTAATTTATTCATCCAATCTCATCTTTCAATTGGTGTAATAATTATTGGTATTTTAAGACTTAACTCCTCCATTTTATTTTTTGTTTTCTGTTTTTCTCTTTTGTTCCCTTGTTTTCATTTTCTTGTCACTGCTGAACTACTTGAACATTTTTTATAATTCCATTTTGATTTATGTATATCTTTTTGTGTAACCTTTTTAGTGGTTGTTCTAAGCATTACATTATTTATACATAATTTTTCAGTCTACTGCTCTCGTTTTGCTAGTTTGAGTGAAGTGTAGAAATATTACCTTCCTTAAGTTTCTTTTCCTCCCCTCTTTATAATGTCTTAAATATTTCCTCTACATTCATTCAGTATATCAGTGTTTCAGTTTCTCACTTGTTAAAATAAAACTCAAGAGAAGGACCATCTTTTGTATTTATCAATATTTTTACTCTTTCCATTGTTTTTTCTTCCTTCCTGATATATCAAGATTCATTCATTTATTGTTTCCTTTCTGTTCAAAGAATTTATTTTAGCCATCATTTTGGGTAGTCTGCTGGAAACAAATCACCTTTTTCTAAGAATGTCTTGATTTCCCCTTCATTCCTGAAGGATATTTCTGCTGGATATAAAATTCTAGCTTGATAATTCATTTCTTTCAATATTTGAAAAAGTTTGGCCTCTTCCTGCTGACCTCCATGATTTCTGATGAGAAAAGCATGATCATTCAAATCGTTTTTCCCCTATAGATAAGGTGTCATCTCTCTTACAGCTTTAAACATTTTTTTCTTTGTCTTTAGATAGTTTGACTATCACACATTTTGCTGTATATTTTCTTGGGTTTATTCCTTTTGTGGTTAACTTCTTTAATCTGTAGGGTTTATGTCTTTTGCCAAATTTGGGAAGCTTCCAGCCATTATTTTTTGAGTACTTTTTCAACCTTGCCTTATTTCTCCTCTTGTTCTGGGACTGACTTCCATGACAGAAATGCTACATCTTTTGTTATAATCCTACAGGTCTCTGAGGCTCTGTTCTTTTTTTTTTTTTTCTATTTTATTTTTCCTCCATTGTTGAGGTTAGGTAATTTCCATTACTCTATCTTCAAGTTCTGATTCTTTCCTCTCTCCCTTCCATTCTGATGCTGATCACATAGAATGAGGTTTTTTTTTGTTTTTTTTTTTGTATTTTTTTTTATTTCTAAAGTTTCCATTTGGCTCTTATATATATCCTCTCTTTCTTTGTTGAGGCTTCTTATTTCTTTGTTCAGAATTTTATTTTTTTTTCATTTTGAGCTTGTTCAAATTGCTGGTTGGAGCCTTTTTATGACAGTTGTTTTAAAAACTTTGTGAAATAATTTTAAAATCTCTGTCATTGAGGTGTTGGTGCTCACTGATTGTCTTTTTTTTTTTTTCATTTAAGTAGAGATTTTCCTGATTCTTGACACGAAAAGTGATTTTTGGCAGAAACTTGGTCATTTTGGGTATTATGTTACAAGACTCTGGATATTGTTTAATATCCTCTGACGTTGTTCCTTTAGGGAAGAGGGTAGTCACCATATTACTGCTAGTAGGAGTTCAAGTCCAAGCTGTCTGCCAGGACTTCAGTGACCCCCAAGGCAGGGAGAAGTTCAGTTCTCCACCACCAGATAGACTTTCTCCACCAAATCTGTCCATTTACACATATCCTTCTCTCAGTCTATGGCAATATCATCTTTCTGGCTGCTCAGGAAAAAATCTTGGTGTCATCCTTGATGACTTGATATCTGTCTCTGTTGCTTATATCCAATCTATCAGGAGATCTTCTTGACTCTACCATACTGTGCTGGTTTGGATCTGTTTTCTACTTCAGAAAAGACTAAGATCTTTTAATCTAATCTTGTGGGTAGGACCTTTTGATTTGGTTGTTTCCATGGAACTGTGACCCCATCCATTCATGGTGGGTGGGTTTTAATCCCCTTGCTTCAGTCCTCTATGAGAGGATAAATAGGCAGAGACATTTTGGAAAAAGCACGGAGAAACTGATACAGAAGCCCAGAGACATTTTGGAGAAAGCCACTGAAACCAGAAGTTAAACCCAGGAGAGAAGGATCAGCAGAGCCAGCCATGTGTCTTCCCAGGTAACAGAGGATCCTGGATACCACTGGCCTTTCTTCAGGGAAGGTATCATCTTGTTGATGCCTTAATTGGGACATTTTCATGGCCTTAGAACTGTAAATCTGTGAACTAGTAAATACTCATTTTAAACGCCAATCCATTTCTGGTATATTGCATTCTGGCAGCTTTAGCAAACCAAAACACATACCAAACATTAATAAAAAAGAAAAGAAAAGAAAAGAAAACCACATCCAGGATCTAATCACTTCTGACTATTTCCCACTGCAACCACCATGGACCAAGTCAACATAATCTCTTGTCCTGGGTATTGCAACAGTCTCTTCACTGTACTCCTTACTTCCATTTTTGCCTCTCTATAGTCATTTTCAATACAGCAGCCAGAGTGATTCTATTGAAATAAGTAAGAACATGTCAATCTCTACCAAAAAAAAAAACGAAAACAAAAAACTTCCTATTTCATCCACAGTAAAAACCAAAGTTCTTACAACAGTCTACAAGGCCCCATATCATCTTGCCCCCATCTTCCATAACCTCTTTCACTTCATCTCACACTACTCTCCTCCCCACTTACTCTGCTCCAGCTATACTACTGTGATACATTGTAAAAATGGCCACAAATTCTTCCCTCCTTCCATCCATACCCTTGAAACATGCTGTTGCATGTCTTTTTCCACATTCTTTGAATCTGGGTTGACCAGGTAACTTGCTTTGCCATCAGGTATTACAAACATGATTCAAGAGAGGCTTGAAAAGATTTGTGCATTGGAATTTTCTATCTTGCTATTCTTGGGAACTTCTACATTGCTATTCTTCACTTCCCATGGCGAAGTGAAGTTGGACCAGTCCTGTTGCCCAGACTAAGAGTCTGCCAACTTCCACAGGCTGACCATCCATTGCCAACCATCAGACCATTCTGCCACCCACATACCTCCCCAGGCCAGAGACACAAGCTCAGCAGAGATTAGTTCAGGAGAGCCAGACCAAAAAACCTTCTCTGTTGTCCCCCCCAAATCATAATCTTAATAAGTTACTGTTTTCAGCCACAAAGTTTTAGAATATTTTGTTACTCAGAAATATATAACCAAGACATCCAGCTTTCTTGATGTTAACTCAAGATATTTCCACCTTTGCAATGGCCAGTTCTCTACCTGGAATACTCTTGAGCTATACACATGGGTAATTCATTCACCTCCTTCAAGTCTTTGCTCAAATCTCAACCTCTCAGTAAAGCCTACTCTAATTATCTTATTTACCGTTGCAACCCACCACCACCTCTAGCACTCTAGATCCCTCTTATCCTGATATTTCTCCTTCTTTTTCTGAAGCACTTATGATCTCCTAACATACTACATATCTTACTTAGATACTGTGTTTGTTTATTGCCTGTATGCTCCTGCTAGAATGTAAGTTCCAAAAGGAGGTCTAAAACTCTATTGTAAATTGATGTACTTCATGTACCAAGAACAGAGCCTGGTACATAGTAGATGTTCACTAAATATTTATACAATAAATGAATAAACTTAATATTCTATAGATGCCTATTAGATCAAATTGTTAATCACATAATTGACATCTATATTCTTAACCATTTTTTATTTATTTGCTCTAACAGTTACCAAGACAGCTAAAATCTTTCCCTATGTTTGTGGAGTTATCTACCATGCCTTATATTTTTGTCAGTTTTATTCTTTCATGTCTGGTGTTTCCATTAAAAACCAATTTTAAAAGTAAACTTTTAAATACTTTATAGCAACCATTCAACCAAGCTGTTCTTTCTCTACTGTTCTAAATCAGACAGGTTTCACTTTAATTTTTTTGAATAGTAATAAATTAAATTTTATTTAACAATAACAATGAATAACAGAAATAGCCAAGATGAATTTCAAGCATGTATCATGTATTTGCCATTCCAATACTGTTCTACTTCTAATATTTAGTCTACTAAAGACAACATAGTATAACAGTGGTCAGCATATAAGAATTCATGTTATAAATGTGGAGTACCCATATAATAGTATACTATGCAGCATTAAGAATGATAACATTGATATGATGTTCACATATTGATAAGTGAAAATGAGGTTATTAAACAGCATATATATTACTCCATTTTTGCTAAAATACAAAAAAAAAACCCTAAGTTACACGTTTAAAAGTTAACAAATGTTGTCTCTAAATAATGGAATTAGAAGATTTTCATTTTCTGTTTGATATATTTAAGAATAAAGTTATGAGATTTTTCATTTTCCATTTGATATATTTAAGACCAAAGTTTTTTATAATGGGCTTAAATTTCTTTTATAATTTAAAAAACTACTTCCATTTTGAAAAGAAATCATTACATTTTTAAACTGTAAAATCAAAAACATCTAAAGAAATTAAGGAGGATCAAATAAGAACCCACTAGTAGAAATATCTATGGACTAAAAAGTAAATTTATTTAAATTAAATTTAAAAGTTGATGAAGGTAATAAAATAAAAATATAAAAAGAGGAACATAAAATCTTGAAAACTAAAATCCTTTTTGTGAAAACAATACTCTATTTTGTATGGAAAAGTACAAATTATGGGAAAAATATAAAAGAAATAGCAAAGATCACAATAATTTTAAGGATATTTTAAAATGATTGCATCATAGAACAAAACCTTATATGACTATTGTGCCAGTTTGGATATATTATGTACCCCAGAAAAACCTAAATTCTTTAATGGAATCTTGTTGGGGCAGATTAATCTTTTTTATTAGGGTGTGCCTTTGGTTGGATGTTTCCATGGAGACTTGACCCCACCCATTCTGGGTAGGTCTTGATTAGTTTACCAGAGTCCTTTAAAGGGAACTTCCACAGAGAGCAGAGAGAGGAAAAATGCCCTGGGATATGCTAAGCCAATGCCCAGATTCTTGCTGACACTTAGAGATTACTGCAGATGTGGACAGAAGGACGTTTGGAGATGTTAAACTAAGAGATGAAACCCAGAGTTTGCCCCAGAGAAGCTAAGAGAGACCCAGAGACATTTTGGAGACAGCTATGAAAGCAGACTTTTGCTAGCCCAGAGTTTGCTTAAAAGAAACTAAGAGAACACCCCCAGATGCTTGCTTGGAGAGAAACATCCTGGGAAAAAGCCATTTTGAAACCGGAATCCCAGAGCAGATGCCAGTCACGTGCCTTCCCAGCTGACAGAGGTTTTCCGGATGCCATCGGTGTTCTTCAGTGAAGGTACGCTAGTGTTGATGCCTTTGTTTTGGATACTTTTATGGCCTCAGGACTGTTACTTTGTAAACAAATAAAACTTACTTCATAAAAGCCAATCTATTTCTGGTATTCTGCATAATGGCAGCATTAGCAAACCAGAACAATTATACTTTCTAAATTTTAAGTATTATGACTCAGGAGAGTGAAAAGTCAAAAATATATATATTTTTTGTCATTAGGTGTTTTTTCCTGTGAAGTCTATTATAAACCACTGGGCCAAAATATATAGGTACAGTATTAAGTTGCTTGATTTTGAGAATTCTTTTACTGGCTCTCCTCCCTTTCCCTTCCCTGTCGTAATTCCCTACTCCTATATTGGTGCTCTTTGGTTTAACTCCCTAAATAAACTACATGCTTGGAACCCTTTTCTCAGGGTCTGCTAAGGGGGGAATCCAAATAAAGATATGAAGTAGTCTTCTACATGTAGACAAATTTTCTTCTAAGGAAGTTCATTTTATTCTATAACTGCTGATTTTATCATCATGGTTCATCCCTTATTCCTTTTATATATATTATACTTACCTCCTGACAGCCTGAGCCCTTTTGACTCTTCCCATCTCAACAGACCATACTTACAAAAAGCTACTGACAGAAACTTAATCAAAGGAAGAAAAAAATGACCTCAGGAAAAATTATGCTATCATTAGTTCTCCTGAAGAAAAATAATAATAAAATAACAAAATTCAGTTTTGAAAATACCTAAGTTGTTTTCGTAGTTGCTCAATTTCCACATTTTGCTCAGTTACTGTTTTCAGAAAATGTTGATTGGTCTGTCACAAGAAAAAAAATAGAAACATTCACCATTAGAACATTCTAGAACTAGATCTTTGATGTTCATAAGGCATATAAGCAGAAAAAGTGAAATGAAACTCGTGACGATTAGATTTTTTGTTGGTGAACTATAGCCCTGATGGTCTTTCCCTGCACCTTTACCACTACAGTTGGTACCTGCTTAACTTCATTACCACTACCAGTGGATACCTGCTTGACTCCAAACTGCCTGCACCTACGTGAGGGCTTTTCTAGAGCTTTCTCTGGCAATCTGAGCCCACTTTGCTCACCCACCTGTGCAGAAAGCTACAGGTGCAGAATTAATGTCCCACCCTGCACTGGGCAGACCAATGACTGCTAGGGAGTTGTAAATACCCCAAACTCCCTCACCCCATGGGTGTGATAACTCTGAGGCCTATGTTCTACACGGGCTTCCAGTGTTCAGTAGTGGGATTTAATTTCAGTCCCCCCTGGTGTTAACTTGATTTTTTAAAACCCTTTATTGTTTGTTGGCTGCCTTCCCTTCCCTTTTTTGTCTCACTTCCCCACTCTCTTTGGTGCTCCCTGGTATTACCTCCTAAATAAATTATATGCTTTGGAATCCTTTTCTCAGGGTTGGCTTGTGGAGGAATCCAAAGATATTAAGTAGTCTTGTAAGTGTAGAAAAAATTTTCTAAGGGAATTCATTCTTAAGTGCTGGTCTTACCATCATGGTACAAATCCCTTACCACTTAACATATACATTATAGTTAACTTCCTAACTCATGGTCTTAATGTCAATCTCTTCCATCACAATAGATCATATATACATCTCTCCCACTAGAGTCCCTGAAGCAGCTTCCATTATGTTTTCTCACATACTCTTCCCAATTTCATTGACTTCATATTTTTAACACATCTAGTTAAACTCTTTTGCTTAATTTTCAGCCGATAAATTTATCAAGAAGTACTAAGGACCTATTACATAAATGCACCATGAGCTTATGAGGGAATAAGCATTATATTGATCATAATAGCCTGGGCTCTACATTCAGGCCCTCATTATTTCTTTTCTAGACTACTACAAAATTCTTATGCCTCTATCCTACATTACTACTACTAAAGCAATCTTTCTAACATACATTTATGTTATGTCACAACTTTGCTTAAAAGCCATCAGTGGCTTCCAAACACATACTCAAAGTTTTACGGCACATTCAGACATTTATAATCTGGATTTAAGCAACCTTCCAGCTTAAACCCCCTGCATTCCCTAGCATGCCATCGAGATTCCTGCTATTAAATTATTTACTACCGTACTGCCCTCTGCCTGGGATGTCCTCATTATGCCTGCATTCATCCTTCAACATCTACCAGTTCAAGGTTACTTGTGTAAGGAAGGCTTCCCATTGTGGTCACTCACTCTCAGACAGAATTAACTGTTTCCTCTCTGCATTTTGTTAAAACTTTATGCAGACGTTTGTAATATCTCTGATCACACTGCATTACATTTAAATTTCATATTTAAAGTTTATGTATTCCTGGCTATGATGTGAACAGTTTTGAGGATCAGCTTATCCCAGAACTTCTAGCGCCTGGCACATGGTTTAGTACATTTGAGGCACCTATACCTTTGAGTAATGAATGAACCAGTGTTTTTATTAAGACATGAAAGAAAGCATTGGGATTGCATCTTGATCTTGGGAAACAGACAACTGCAGACCAGAATTTAGTAGACCAACTACTGTACATAGAAAAGGAAGGAAAGAATAAGTAGGTAAATCATACAACACCAGAAAGGTTAAAAAAATAAAAAATAAAAACTGGGTATAATATTTAGCAGAAATCAGGGGAGACATCATGTATATATGTAAACAACTTAAGGTTTCCTGAAGAGTACTTGTTTTGTATTGCTCCAGAAGATAAAACTGTCTATCAATGGGAGGAAATTTGACCAGAAAAATTTAAGCTTTCTATTAGTCAGAGGGTTTAAAGGATGAGGCTCTTTGGGAAAGTGATAAAATCTTACAGTGAATATTCAAGCAGAGGCAAGATGATCATCTAACTAAAAGGCATTTAATAGAAGGATGTCTATATCATTTGGGGGTATGGAAGACCTCTAATCTCTT
The DNA here is from genome assembly GCF_015220235.1 of Choloepus didactylus. Classification (NCBI taxonomy): domain Eukaryota; kingdom Metazoa; phylum Chordata; class Mammalia; order Pilosa; family Megalonychidae; genus Choloepus; species Choloepus didactylus. The sequence continues at coordinate 141,423,037 of NC_051309.1, forward strand.
TTCAGATTATCTGGTGAAGTGATTTCAATTACTTCAGCCCAAACTGGTTTATGTTTCTGATTTCTACAGTTATCTGTAATGTGTAATTAGTACTTTATTATATACCTTCTTGGTGTCAGCATAATTAACGTTTATGTTATGATTATTTGGGAGCAGCTCAAAGATAAATGACAGAGTAATTAGCAGGAATAAAATTATACTTACGCATTTTAAGAAGCTAATGTTGGGAACAAAGGCACGTAACTTACTAGCAAGCCTAATAGGAATGTAACAACTGCATCTGAATATCACTTAGTTGTTCTGTAATTATGATAACAAAGAAAATTATGTATTATACTATTATTCTAGAATTTGGAAATTCATAAAGGCCTAGAGGGCATCCTTTTCAATAACTGTCTATTTTAACATCTAGTCACTGATTAACTCATGTTAGTACTGTTATCCAAGTAGAAAGAGGCTTTGTTGGTACATGGACACTTCTTTTGCAATTCAGAGAACCTATGATACTGCAAAGAACATGGTGTGCAATTAACAGATATTTTTCAGTAATTTTACAGAGATGAGCAAACTTCAAAAAACATAATTTTAGTAAAGAGAATCACTAAGATATGCAAACTCTCATTGTATCTATAGGCATAGTAAAGAAATATAAACTTGCACTTTTAGGTACCATTCAAGCCAGCATACTTTATACAATTTGCCTTCTGCATATTACTAACATACACTGGTAATGAGAAATAGTTCCATTGATTTACTGCATACTCATGAATTTATTATACATCTACATGAACCTATTCATTTAGTTTATTCATGTAATCATAAAACTTTTTAATGGAAACTTCTTGATTTTTTTCATTGTTTTTTCTTAAATTAACTATTAACTATATCAAAAAATAAAACAAAAAAAACATACAATAAAAAAAACATTTCAAACAAACCAAAACAAAGGAATAAGAAAAACAGAACTAACCTAAACTACATTACTTCCAACATGTTCCTACTCTACCCCAAGAAAATATACAGACTATAACAAAGCAAAGGAATAAGAGAGATAAGCTAAGCTAACAACATTTCTGTGAATTGTTCTTACCATACCCACCAGAAATTAACAAACCATAGTCATTCCTGAGCATTCCCAGAATGTTAAATTTACCTATGATAACTTACCTGCTTTTATTAGGTTATCATTCCCCCTTCACTGATTGCTATTGCTAGGTCCCCTACATTCTACATTACAAACCATTTATTTTACATTTTTCAGTGTTCACATTAGTGGTAGCATATAATATTTCTCTTTTTGTGCCCAGCTTATTTTGCTCAGTATTATGTCTTCCAGGTTCATCCATGTTGTCATATGTTTCATGACATCATTCCTTTTTACTGCCGCGTAGTATTCCATTGTGTGTATACACCACATTTTATTTATCCACTCATCTGTTGAAGGACATTTGGGTCGTTTCCATCTCTTGGCAATTGTGAATATTGCTGCTATGAACATTGGAGTGCAGATGTCTGTTCGTGTCACTGCTTTCAGATCTTCTGGATATATACTGAGAAGTGTGATTGCTAGATCGAAGGGTAACACTATTATCTAGTTTTCTAAGGAACTGCCAGACTGTCTTCCAGAGTGGCTGAACCATTATATAGTCCCATCAACAATGAATAAGAGTTCCAATTTCTCCATATCCTCTCCAGCATTTGTAGTTACCTGTTTGTTTAATGGCAGCCATTCTAATTGGTGTGAGATGGTATTATCTCATCTATTAACTCTCTAATAGCTAGTGAAGCTGAACATTTTTTCATGTGTTTTTTGGCCATTTGTATTTCCTCTTTGGGGAACTGTCCTTTCATATCTTTTTCCCATTTTATAATTGGGCTGTCTGTACTATTGTCATTGAGTTGTAGGATTTCTTTGTATATATAACATATCAGTCTTTTCTCAGATACATGGTTTCCCAAAATTTTTTCCCATTGAGTTGGCTGTCTTCACCTTTTTGGCAAATCCCTTTGAGATACAGAAACTTCTAAGTTTGTGGAGTCCCCATTTATCTATTTTTTCTTTTGTTGCTTGTGCTTTGGGTGTAAGGTCTAGGAAGTGACAGCCTAATAAAAGGTCTTGAAGATGTTTCCCTACATTATCTTCCAGGAGTTTTATGGTACTGCCTCTTATGTTGAGGTCTTTAACCCATTTTGAGTTAATTTTTGTATGTGAGGTAGGGGTCCTCTTTCATTCTTTTGGATATGGATATCCAACTCTCCCAGTCCCATTTGTTGAAAAGACTGTTACGTCCCAGCTCAGTGGCTTTGGGGGCCTTATCAAAGATCAGTCATCAGATCTGGAAGTCTATCTCCGAATTCTCAATTCTATTTCATTGATCAATATGTCTATCTTTGTGCCAGTACCATACTGTTTTGAGTACCGTGGCTTTACAATAAGCTTCAAAGTCAGGGAGTGTAAGTCCTTCCACTTCATTTTTCTTTTTTAGAGTGTTTTTAGCAATTTGAGGCATCTTCCCTTTCCAAATAAATTTGATAACTAGCTTTCCAAGTCTGCAAAGTAGGTTGTTGGAATTCTGATAGGGATGGCAATGAATATGTAGATGAGTTTGGGTAGAATTGACATCTTAATGACATTTAGCCTTCCTATCCATGAATATGGAATTTTTTCCATATTTTAGGTCCCTTTCTATTTCTTTTAGTAGAGTTATGTAATTTTCTTTGTATAGGTCTTTTACATCTTTGGTTAAGTTTATTCCTATGTAATTGATTTTTTAGTTGCTACTGAAAATGGTATCCTTTTCTTGAGTGTCTCTTCACTTCAGTCATTTCTAGTGTATAGAAACATTACTGACTTAAGTGCATTAATCTTGTACCCCACTACTTTGCTAAATTTGTTTATTAGCTCTAGTAGCTGTGTCATTGATTTCTCAGGGTTTTCCAGATATAAGATCATATCATCTGCAAATAATGACAGTTTTACTTTTTCCTTTCCAGTTTGGGTGCCTTTTATTTCTTTGTCTTGCCAGATTGCCCTGTCTAGCTCTTCTAGCACAATGTTGAATAACAGTGGTGACAGTGGGCATCCTTGTCTCTTTCCTGATCTTACAGGGAAGGCTTTCAGTCTCTGACCATTGAGTACAATACTGGCTGTGGTCTTTCATATATGCTCTTTATCATATTGAGGAAGATTCCTTCAATTCCTAACTTCTGAAGTGTTTTTATCAAGAAGGGAGGTTGGATTTTGTTGAATGCTTTTTCAGCATCTATTGAAATGATCATTTGATTTTTCTCTTTTGATTTGTTAATATGTTGTAATACATTCATTTTCTTATGTTGAACCATCCTTGCATGCCTGGAATGAACCCCACTTAGTCATGGTGTACGATTTTTTAAATGTGTCTTTGGATTTGATTTGCAAGTATTTTTTTTTTGAGAATTTTTCATCTATATTCATTAGGGAGATTGGCCGGTAGTTTTCCTTTTTTGTAGCATCTTTGCTTGGTTTTGGTATTAGAGTGACATTAGCTTCATAAAATGTGTTAGGTAGTGTTCCATTTTCTTCAATGTTTTGAAAGAATTTAAGTAAGATTCGTGTCAGTTCTTTTTGGAAAGTTTGGTAGAATTCCCCTGTGAAGCCATCTGGCCCTGGGCATTTATTTGTGGGAAACTTTTTGATGACTAATTGGATCTCTTTGCTTCTGATTGGTTGGTTGAAGTCTTCTATTTCTTCTCTGGTCAGTCTAGGTTGTTCATGTGTTTCCAGGAAATTGTCCATTTCCTCTACATTATCTAGTTTGTTGGTGTACAGTTGTTCATAGTATCCTCTTATAAATTTTTTTTTAAATTTCTTTGGGATCTGCAGTAATGTCACCTCTCTCATTCATTATTTTGTTTCTTTGGGTCTTCTCTCTTTTTGATTTTGTCAGTTTAGCTAGGGGCTTATCAATCTTGTTGATCTTCTGAAAGAACCAACTTTTGGTGTTATTTATTTTATTATTTTTTTGTTCTCTACGTCATTTATTTCTGCTTTAATCCTTATCATTTCTTTTCTTCTACTTGGTTTAGGATTAGTTTGCTGTTCATTTTCTAGTTTCTTCAATTGCTCCACTAGTTCTTCAATTTTAGCTCTTTGTTCCTTTTTAATGTATCCATTTAGAGCTATAAATTTCCCCCTCAGGACTGCTTTTGCTGCATCCCATAGGTTTTGATATGTTGTGTTCTCATTTTCATTTGTCTCTCTGTATTTAGCAATTTCTCTTGCTATTTCTTCTTTAACCAATTGATTGTTTAGGAGTGTGTTGTTTAACCTCCAGGTATTTTTGAATTTTCTAAGTCTCTGATGGTTATTGACTTCTACTTGCATTCCATTGTGGTCAGAGCATGTGCTTTGAATAATTTCAATTTTTAAAAATTTATTGAGGCTTGTTTTATGTCCCAGAATATGATCTATTCTGGAAAAAGTTCCATGGGCACTAAAGAAGAATGTGTATCCTGGTGATCTGGGATGTAATGTTCTATATACGTCTGTTAATTCAAATTCATTTATCAGATTGTTTAGGTTTTCAGTTTCCTTATTGGTATTCTGTCTGGTTGATCTAGCTATAGAAGAGAGCGATGTGTTGAAGTCTCCCATAATTATTGTGGAAACATCTATTGCTTCCTTTAGTTTTGCGCCAATGTTTTTCTCATATATTTTGCAGCACCTTGATTGGGTGCACAAACATTTATGATTGTTATTTTTTCTTGGTGAATTGTCTCTTTTATTAGCATGTAGTGGCCTTCTTTGTCTCTCATAACATTCTTGCATTTAAACTTTATTTTACATGAGATTAACATTGCTACACATGCTTTCTTTTGGCTGTACCTCGCATGAAATATTTTTTTCCATCCTTTCACTTTCCATTTCTTTGTGTCCCTGTGTCCTAGATGAGTCTCTTGCATGCAACATATTGATGGTCATATTTTTTGATCCATTCTGCCAATCTATATCTTTTAATTGGGGAGTTTAATCCATTTACATTCAATGTTATTACTGTGAAGGCATTTCTTGAATCAGCTTCCTTGTCCTTTAGTTTATGTTTGTCAGATATATTTTTTTTCTCTCTCTCTCTTAATGTCCTTTAATGTACCCATACTGAATCTCTTTAGTACTGAACCCTTCTCCATATCTCTCTCTCCTTTCTTTGTTTCTCTGTCAGTACGGCTCCCTTTCGTATCTCAAGTAGGGCAGGCCTCTTGTCAGCAAATTCTCTCAGCATTAGTTTGTGAAAAATTTTAAGCTCTCCCTCAGATTTGAAGGAGAGCTTTGCTGGATAAAGAATTCTTGTTGGCAGTTTTTCTCTTTCAGAGGCCTTCTTGCCTCCATGGTGGCCACTGAGTAATCACTGCATAGCCTTATGCTGTCTCCTTTGTACGTGGTGAATTGCTTTTCTCTTGCTGCTTTCAGAACTTGCTCCTTCTCTTCAGCATTTGACAATCTGATCAGAATATATCTCGGGGTAGGTTTATTTGAATTTATTCTGTTTGGAGTTCGCTGGGCATTTATGATTTGTGTATTTATGTTGTTTAGAAGGTTTGGGAAGTTTCATCCAACAATTTCTTTGAATACTTTTCCTAGACCTTTACCTTTCTCTTCCCCATCTGGAACAGCAATGAGTCTTATATTTGGATGTTTTATATTGTCCTTCATATCTCTGAGGTCCATTTCAATTTTTTCAATGTTTTTCCCCATTCTTTCTTTTTTCTTTCACTTTCCATTGTGTCCTCTTCAAGGTCACTGATTTGCTGTTCAGCTTCCTCTAATCTAGTACTGTGAGTATCCAGAATCTTTTTAATTTGGTCAACAGTTTCCTTTATTTCCATAAGATCATCTATCTTTAAATTTACCCTTGCAAATTCTTCTTTATGCTCTTCTAGGGTCTTCTTCATGTCCTTTATATCCTGTACCATGATCTCATTGTTTGTCTTTAGTTCTTTGATTAATTGCTCCAAGTACTGTGCCTCCTCTGATCTTTTGATTTGTGTGTTTGGGTTTGAATTATCCTATCTTCTGGTTTCTTCATATGCTTTAAAATTTTTTGTTGCTTTTGGCCTCTTGGCATTTGCTTATCTTGATAGGGTTCTTTTAGGATATGTAGACTTATTAGAACAATTATCTCTAATTTGTCAGATCTCCAGCTTGGTGTAGTACACTTTCTCTAACTAACCAGCAAGTAGCGTCTGCGATCCACCTTTTCCCCTCAAGTCAGTTCTCCCCAACTTTGTCTTTGTGGTGAGTGGGGGTCTGAGCCTTGTGGGGATCCAATTGGTGCACCAAGTTTGCATGTGTAGTTGGTGCTACCTGCCCTGAATGTGGGGCATGTGTCTGAGTGGTTAGGAAAGGAAGGCTGCTTTAATAATCAAAATCCCAGGTGTTTCTGGAGATTTAAAGCTGTTGCAGGAGTCTAAACCTTCGGTTCAGTCTTTCCACAGTTTGTCTCTGCTGCTGACCCACAAGTCCCTGGTACTGGTGTATGGTCCCTGGGACTTGCGAGTGGGTCCCTCTTCCAGGTCATGGCCTCCTAGGGCCTCTGCTGAGGGAAGACTGTTCTATGTCACAAGTGGGCACAGTCCCCCTCTTGCTTTTTTTTATGGGCACTTTTCTTCAAGTCTTTAAACTCTTACTTTGATCTTGACCCAAATCTGCTCTTCTGACTACACTTTGAATATTCTTTGAGATGTTCAAGATTTTTAATCACTTAGCTAACTCTTTCTACACTTAGCAGTCTTGCTTGATATGCATTAAGTACATTAGGAAAAACACAAGTTTTAAAATTTCTCTTAACCATTTTCCTTTATTTTAACCACCTGTGTAATCCTTGCTTTGCTCTTTATAGCACAACTCTCTTTTATACATTTTGTCATTCCATCAAATTTGTTTAACCTGTAATATATTATTCTTAGCTTTTGGCCTTAAACTATGAATTCTTGTGCCTTAGAAAATCTTGTGACTGCTCCAACATCCTTCTTCCCATGAATTACTTGATTACTTGATGATTCAGGGTTGTTTATAATAAAATAGGGGCTCTGTGGTGTAAGAGACCAAAGGATTATATAATTCCCACAATTCTAGGAGATAAATTGAAAGAATGAAAAACTGTGGGGTTCTGTTATTAAAGTATTATCCCATGTAGAAATATATTCAGTTAAAAATGCCTTTCTTATTTATGGAAATCAGTCATTTTGTTCTGGAGTATTTTAATAATATTTTTAAAGTATATTATCAAAATTAAGTGACTGGAAACTCCTACATGTTAATACAAATAGAATATGGAGAGATTTTTAAAATAAATTTTTACATGGTTGAAGGAAAAAAAAATTTAAGTGGAATGAAATTCGATAACTTACTTTTGATAATGCACTTTTACCCTTATACAAAGAGATTTTCATTAGGTACAAACAAGAAGTAGCACAGTAGCTAAGCAAGAATGAAGGAAGGAAAAAGAGGAATTATCTGGGATGTCATAATGCTATTACTCAACAATAAGGTAAAAATAAAATTCTAAGAAGGTAAACAAAAGAATGAAAAATGAGAGGAAAAAAGGTTAAGAGCAAATTGGGAGGACTAATTATTTTTTTATGAAAAAGTTACAAGGAATTTAGTTGTACCAAAGTTAGCTCTGGTGGTCAATCAACTAACAAATGCTTCCTGGTTTCCATGTATTTTTAAAGGAATGGGGCCTTTCATTTCTTAATAAACATTCACACTATTCTTATTATATGCCTAGCAATATACCAGACAAAATACAAAGAATAACGCATGAGCCCTCCTCTTGAGGAACTTCACAGTCTAGATTACTCTCAGGATATCTTACTAAGGATCCTAAAAGTATTTTCATATTAGGATATATTTCTGATAGATGTCAGCTTTTAGATCTCCAAAAAGTACTGTGAGCCATGATGTGCTATTGAATGTGAAACAAAAAAAGACAAACAGAAAAGAGTACTGCCTATTTTAACTTAATGCAACATGTTTCTTTTTGTTGTTGATTAATATTAGCATAAATAAATAAATGTTTATTTATAGTAACAATTTATAGTTTATATAAACGATTACACTGAACAGATGTTTCCACTTACCATTTCTATGTTCTCATTAGTAACATGAAGTTGTTTGGTCAACTGTCGAAAATTGGTCAGCTGATCCTAAAACCGGAAAGTATGGGGGAGGGGCAGGAGTATAGTAAATAACATTTTGTTCGCAACCTGTACCTAAAATTTTTAAAAATCAAAATAAATTCAAGTCTAAAATCATTATGCCTGAGCCTAGATGAAATCAGTTGTTTTTTCTAACTATTGTTATATGAATTAATACTTGAAGAAATTATTTTTTAATGATTAAAAAATTAAGTAAGGTGGCAATGTTGAAAGTAATGCAGCCATTTATGTCTTGTGTGTAGCCCATTACTTCAAGAAATCAACCCATTAGTAAATATATATGGTAGAAAGACCTTGTCCAAGATTGGAGAACTGCATTCAAACCCATTCAAGACATATAATACAAAGCATGATACAAAGAGTTAGTACTCCCACCCCACCCCCCAACATATTTTAAAAAAAATTTTCATGGCTTGAATGTCATACAAGTTTTCAATTGTTTGATTACCTGTTCTTGTCCTATTAATCATATATTTGTGCAGATGACACAAAATTAGAAGGGGCTATTAATATGTCAGAAGCCAAAATTAAAGATTAATAGATAATTAGGGAAATAAGGACAAATACAAAGTTTTATAGAAGAAAACTAACTGCATAGCTACTGTACAAGACTGATGTTACTCAGGTGAAAAAATAAACAACTAATCAGTTTAAAGTTGATTGACCTAAATGAGGAAATATACCTAGAGAACTATGTTAAAAGTGTTTTTCAGATCTCAGAGTTGTAAAAGTCCTTTGGATCAGATTACATGTGGGTTATTTTTAAAGTGGTACATGTTAAGAAAAATCAACTTTTAAACTGCAAAGCATTATATAAGTATTTTATGATTTTTTTTAGGTAGAAATCACTAATTATAATGATAATAATGGGAACAGTCAGAACTGGAATCTGAAAAGTCTAAATGAGAGTTGAATATAGGCATAACTTATTTAAACAACTGCTTTCTGAAAACCACAGAAAACTGATTAGAATTGGAATTCCTCCATTTTGCTCAAGTACCTAGCAGAAAAAGAATGAATGGAAGAATAAAGAAGACAGATTTTCCAATGGAATGGATAGCCTTGTGAGATACTGACTTTCAATAAAGTTGTACAGCAAAAGCTAGGTGCTCACTTAACAGAAAGAATATTAAATGATTTTTGCTTTGGATAGAAAGAAGACCTTAATAACCATTAAGATTCCTTCCTATTGTAAAACTCTATTCTGATAAATTTATGTTAGACAAACTTGACATTCGTTTTAGTAATAGGTCACATTTAAGGGTGTTACCACTTTCATTTTACACAGTATTGTCCATTATATTTGCACAAGTTTCTTCACTGGCTATGATCTAATGAACAGGTTTTTTGTTGTTTTGTTTTAAACCAGTCAGGGAATCAAGCAAATAAAAGTTTTGGAGATCCATTTATACATAATAATCTGAACCATTTCACATAGCTACATCTTAGAACTAAAAACTTTACTGCTAACCACATTGTAGAACCCAGTATATACCAGGTACTGCTTTAACCATCTTATCTGCTTCAAGAGCTGTCTAATCATCAAAGTCATTGCTAATATAAATAGCAGAACAGAAACTTAGGTATTCCTTTCAAATCAGATTTCCTTCAGAATGCAATTTCTTACTGATAACAAGAAAAACATGAAACCCAGGATTACCTTTTGCTTCAGACTTTCAACTACATGAATCTGAGCCTCAGTCATATGCTCCTGGTAAAGTTTCTGTAGTCTGTCTAACTCCTGAGAAACAGTTTGCCAGAGTTCCACAGCCTGAGTTTTTTCCTATGAAACAAAAGTAGACAATACTTGATTAAATTATTAGCAGGTTACTGCACAGTACAAATAAATCATTCTTTTACAGAACAAATTCTTATCAAGTCACAAATAAAAACAGAACTTATGAAAAGATGGAATATAGCTATAATTTTTGAAGATATGAATTTGTATATAATAAATTTAGAGAATAAATCTAAAGATGAAAAATTCCTTACTTTGAAATTGTCTTTTTACTCAGATTTCATAGTTAAAAGGGCCTTAATTCAGTTACAAATTTAAACTTTTAGGCTTGTTCTACAAGGAAGTGTAGCCTTAGAAATTACTGAAGAAAACTCCCTCCCCAGCCTGCACTGCAAAGTACAAGTTTTTTTTTCTTTCTGATTGTAAAAGTAATAAATATTCCTTGTAGAAAATCAGGAAAATAAGGAGGAATAAAGAAGAAAATAAGAATTAGCTACAATTTTACCAACTGCTAGTAAATATTGATAACGTTTGAATGTAACTCTAGGGGGCAGAGACGATTCTCTTTTTAACGAAGGGAAACGTGAGGCTCAGGCAATTTACCTATGGTCTTTCAGCCAGTTGTTGGCAGAGTCTGGAAGAATCCTTCATCTGTTTGTTTCTGAAGCCAAAACTTTCAAATCCCAGGTCAGAGATAATCCACCCACTTAGTTTTAATAAGGTAAGACAGTGTAGTGAAAAGAAATGCATTTTAATAAATGTTGTATGTATTCATACTTATAAATGTGGTTTTAGGTTAGAGCTTTGTGTTCTTTCTTTCAACAAAATAGGGAATCATATAGAATATTGTTTGCAGTATACTGTTTTCATTTGGCATTTTATAATGAGAATTTTCTCAGGTCAATGACTATTCTTTCAATAGAGCAATTCTCCAAGTTTGTTACAAGGACCTTTAGGATCCCCAAGACTCACAGGAGCTCTTGAGGTCAAAATAATGTTCATAGTAATCCCAAGACATTATTTGTCTTTTTCACTCTTATTCTCTCACCAGCATGCAGTATCGTTTTCCATTTTCCAAGGGCTACATGATGTGTGATGTCATTATCATTCTAAGGGTTAATGGACGTGTACCTATGCTCCTTTTTATGTGAAAAAAAGAAGTCTCGGTTTTAATTGCTAATATGATAATTATTGATAGAAATATAACCCATAAAAACAAAAAGTTCCTTGGGGTCTTCAATACATTTTAAGAGTGTAAAGGGGTCCTGAAACCAAAAAGACTGAGAAATGCTGACCTAGGAGGTAGAGACTATTCTCTTTTTAATGAAGGGAAACCTGAGGCTCAGGCAATTTACCTATGGTCCTTCAGCCAGTTGTTGGCAGAGTCTGGAAGAATCCTTCATCTGTTTGTTTCTGAAGCCAAAACTTTCAAATCCCAGGTCAGAGATAATCCACCCACTTAGTTTTAATAAGGTAAGACAGTATAGTGAAAAGAAATGCATTTTTTTTAACATAACGCGTAGACCTTTAAAATAATTCTTAGTAAATAAGTTTTAAATGAATTATTATTGAAGTAAAACATACATTCAGAAAATGCAAAAATTATAAATTTTTACAAAATGAGCACACCCATGTAACCAGCACCCAGTTCAAGAAATAGAACATTACCAGCACCCAGAAAGCCAGATGCTCCTCTTGTGAATGCCTCCAATTACTACCATTCCCTCCACCCCAAAGTACTATTATCTTGACTTTTAACACCATATTATATTAGTTTTGCCCAAAGCTTACATAGTTTAAGAAACTACAGACAAACACAGAATATGGAACCAGACATTTGCATAGTGGCGTTTATGGTGGCAGTATTCACGATTTTCAGAATGGAGGTCGCCTAAGGGTACACAGATTTATAAATGAAATGGTGAACTGTGGCATATACATACAAAGGAATACTGAGCGACAGCAAGAAGGAATGAAGCTGTGAGATATGCAACTAGGTAAATGGACCTTGAGGACAAATGTCCATTCATGTCCCTACTCTCAGTTCTTCTAAGTATATACCCAATAACAGGGTTGCAGGACCATATGTAACCCCATTCTTAGCATCCTGTGGAGCCACCACACTGCCTTCTAGATGGGCTGCACCATTCTACTTCCCCACCAACAGGGAATAAGTACATATTTCTTTCCACATTTTCTCCAGCACGTGCATCCCTCTGTTTATTTTTTAAACAGTTTTATTCACACACCATACAATCCATCCTAAGTAAATAATCAATGACTCCTGGTATACATAGTTATGCATTGACCACCACAATCTATATGAGGATATTTCCATTTCTTCCACAAATAAAGAGGAAGAGGAGAAAAAAATGAAGAATAAAAAAATAAAAAGATAGGAAAATAAAACTAAACTAAACTAAAATAAAATAAAATGAAAAGGTCAGACAACACCACCACCACCAAGAATCCCATACCACTCCCTTATATCTCCTACTTATAGACATTTAGCTTTGGTATATTGCCTTTGTTACAATTAACAGAAGCTCTTACACTGTTACTTCTAACTATGGATTCTAGTTTGCACTGATTGTATTTTTTCTGTTCTTTTGTGTGTAGGGATTTCCAATGTCCTGTCTTCTAGTTCATGAATCCTTTCTTCTGCCTCTTTAAATCTGCTGTTTTATGTCTCCATCGTGTTTTTCATCTCTTTATTTTGCCTCTCATTACCAAAAGTTCTGCCATTTGTTTTTTCAAGCTTACAAATTCTTCTTTATGGTCATCCAGTGTCTTCTTTACATCCTTCATCTCTTTTGTCACATTTTCCTTTAGCTCATTGATTTGATTTAGCGTATTTGTTTGAAGATCTTTAATTAGTTGTTTCAACTCCTATATCTCACTTGAAGTGTAAGTTTTTTCCTTTGACTGGGCCATATCCTCATTTTTACTTGTGTGAATTGTAATTTTTTGTTGTCGAGGCATCTGGTTTCCTTGATTACCCCAATCAGATTTTCCCAGATCAGAAGGGCCCAGTTCCCAAGAGAAGGCTGTAATCAGTATCAAGTTTCCCTGAGGATTAGACCCAGAAGATTGTCAAACTTTCCTGTGAGGCCTCTAGACTCTGTGCTTTTCCTATCCTGCCCAGCAGGTGGTGCTTGTCAGCCCACAGCTCCCCACTGGTGTAAAGAGGTTCAGTGCCTTTAATTTTCAGGGAACCCTGTCCGGCCAGGGGCCAAGGATGTCAGAAGCTAAGCTTAAGCTGTTCCTGTTTTTTTTTTTTTTTTCTTTTTTCTTTCTCCCCAGGCCCTGGGGTCTGAATTCTCTCATGGAGGGCAGCCACTTGAGCTGGGCCCTGCCCCTTTCCTTAGGGAAGATAAGCCCTTTATGGAATTCTCTCCACTTGAATTCTTCGTCTCTCTGTCTTAACTTCACCCTTGCCTGGGTCAGTGCTGACAGTTGTAAATGCCTGAGGCTTTCCCTAATGAGCTACTTAGAATGAGAGAAAAAAAGAAAAAAGAAAGAAATCTCCTTTTCAGAACTCCCCAGTTTCACTGGTTGACCAGAGTTGGTACCTAGTTCTATGTCCCTATTTTCTTGGGACACAGCCCTTTTCCAGTGTTCTGAGATCAGTGACTCAAAAAGCCTCTGTTTTTGTTTATTTATTATTTTTTTTCCCATCAACCCTGCCCCCTCTCTGCTGGGAGAGACCTCAGAGTTCCTTTCCTGCTTGTTCTGGATTTATCTGTGCTTATAATTTGTATTCAGTAGTCCAAATTTGTTAATTAAAACTGAATTTGGCACTTGGTTGAGCTACCTTCCCTTGCTCCCAGCAGATAGTACTTCTTTTTCCCAAAGGGAAGTGTTCCAACTCAGCTTGCTGTGCTGGTGGGGGAGCAGTGCCAGCTCCGCAGTTTGGGGAGCTTTACTTAACAGTTCTATGCTGCGATTTCAGCAGTCCCACCCATTCCAGACTGGTGTATGATGTGTGTCTGGTTACAGATGTCCCCCCAACAGTTGTTATAGACTATTTTCTAGTTATTCCTGGCTATTTACTAGTTGCTTTAGGGGACTAACTAAATTCCACACCTCCCTATGCTGCTATCTTGTCCTATCTCCAATACGTTATTTTTAAAACTGGTATAATAACCCATTATTTGGGTAAACCACAATTGAACTGGTTCCATATTTTTAGATATTTAAACTATTGCCAATTTTTCCATTATCATATATAATACTAAAATTAACACACTTATTCACTAATCTTTACATACAGTTCCAGAGGATAGATCCCAGAAATTGAATTATGTGGTTAAAGAATAGTTCTAAGGCTCTTACTGACAAAAGTCTTCCAGAAAGATTTTACAAGTCATATTACCATAAGAGAAAATACTCTGTACTAACAATATTAAGTGCCTAATATTGTACTATTGCTATTAGCTCCCAAATCAATACACTTTCTCTGCACATATCTTCTGCATCTAATTTTAATTGTTATTTGCCTGTCTGGCTGATCAATAATAATAATGATAAAAAATAATAGGCAATGTGTACTAACACATGTATTAGGCATTATGATAAGTGCTTTATGGGCATTTAAAAAATTTAATTACTATAAGAAACCCATAAGTTAAGAACTTTTACAATCCCCATTTATAAATGAGGAAGGTGAGGCACAAAGAAGTTTGCCATGATCACAGAGCTAGAAAACAGAATGGGGACCAAACTCAAAACAGTTTGACTTCAGAACGCAACATTCAATCACCTTGCTATATTTATCCAAAAGTCTGGGTGCTCCCTGAAAGCAGGAACCAAAATTCTCTAGTGTATCTTCAATACTTGGTACATTGTCTGGTATATAACAGACACCTAACAAATATTTGTGGAACCACTGAAGATAGCTGAACAGCTGGTTAAACTTTTTATGCTTTTTACATTGATAAAAAATATTGTAGTAAGGTATTTTTTTCTCTCAATTTTCTACTTTCCACTTTATTTAATTTAGCTTTTATCTATACAGTTTGGATTCATGCAGTTTTCATGCATGGCACGAAGATCTCTTAATCTAGTGACAGATCCAAATATAATTGTGTTTTACCAGACCTTTAAAAACCCATCAATGGCATGGTGGAACTGTAGCCTATAGCATCCCTTGGGATTTGCTCTATAGCTGCTAACTGAATTGTGCCCTGAAGGTCTTCACCTTTCTGTATATACCTTATATGGCATAATAAGGAAAGAACTGAAATTGTGGAACTGTAACCCATAACAATTTTTGAAATTACCTATATGACTGCTTGTTGAGCTGTCCCTTGAGAGATGACACCTTTCTGTATGTATGTTATATTTTACAATAATGGAAATGGCTGAAGTTGTGGGGGAAAAAAAAAAAAACCATTAATACATAAACACTGTAGATATAAGTAATAAATGGGATTAACTAACATTATTTTTATAGAATTTTTAACATTTTCTGTTAGTCATACAAAAGTTGCAAAAGCTCCAATTTTTTAAATAATTCTGTTTATACACAAAGTACACTAGAGATTTTGTGGGAAACTTGGTTTTAGTCAATTTGCTTTTCTCTTTTGACTGTTCAAGCTTGGACCTCACCAAAACCCCAAATTTAGCAAAAAGTAGGACAATCTTCAGACACATAGGAAACCGAGCAAGTTGTAGATGGAGAAAGGCAAAGAAAGGAGCAGTAAATATAAGAGGAGAAAGAGTGAAAAACGAGAGAAAAGTATATACAGTAATGGGCAATATGCATTAGAGTCAAACACTATTTCTGAATTTACCATTGTTTTCATATGATACAATATTCTTTTCATGAGATTTCAAAGGAGAACATGTGATTAATCACAGATCCCTTGTCCTATTCACATAGTTTTCTTTCTTTCCACTCTATAAACCAAAATAAAATCATGGCAGAGGAACGTGGTAAAAAACAAGAATAAGTAACTTACAAGTTTTAATATCAACAACAAAAGTGATAATATCAATGCTAACTGTCTAAGGTGTCCACCTTTCTTACAGTGTGGCACTGAAAAATGAAACAGGAGTCTTGGGATGAACAGACATTGAGACGGGTAGTTCTACAAAAGGCATTTGGTCTTAGAAATAAAAAAGGATGAGTTACATAAATGAAGGATGAGCCATACCTCACGATCAGTAAATTTTACTTATTTTATCAGTAGGATAGTATTTACTAACCTATAGTCTGTGAGTGTAATTTTCAAAGGAGAAATGCACAGAGAAGATAAATTATTTATATGTGTACAATTACAAAGAAAACTTTAAGTATATAACACAATTGTAAAGTACAATACAGAGATGCTTTTACAGATAGAGTCCTTTAATACATGGCCTATTTACAATCTTTTTCAGGAGTAATAATAAATGCGTATTGTGCTCCAACTTTTGAAAGAAGCATTTAATATCTGTTTAGAAAGCATTTACAAATCTACTTGTAAGTAATTTCTCTTTATATTTATATAAATCCTTCTCGATAACACTAGTCAACAACACAGTAAAGAACATACTCTTCTCATTTTTTTCTCTATTACTTTTTAACTCCTTCCCTTTTTAATTCAGTGTTCAATAATGTTATTTACCAAACTAAATTTAACCACTCTGATTAACCTAAAGTATTATTCTCATGAATGGAGGCTTCCAAAACCAAATTTCCAAGGCATAAAAGCAGATAACTCTAAAATCTAAATGTGATTCAGAATTTCTAATTCTGATTTATAAATGAGGAAGCTGAGGCACAAAGAAGGTTTCTAAGATCACACAGCTAGAATGTAGAATAGAGATCCAAACCAATTCAAGATATAATACACCTAAACTTTAAATTATGAATTAAAATAAATTCCCTTATGTATAAATTCACAAACAATTAAGGGTTGAAAATCAGGAAGTATACAACATAGCTTCCCAAAGATCTCAATTACTATGAAGGATGGAAAAAAAAGAAAATGTGTAATTCTAGCAGAAGTATAACTGTAGATAAATATAATTCCCTAATCTTTGAAAACAGAAGAAAAGATAGTACCACAGGGAAACACAGAAAAATGGAAAAAAAAAAAAAAAAAAAGTAAGGCAAGTGGACTAAACTTTCTTTAAAAATTTCTTTTGACATTAAAATATTTTTATAATAAATAAGAAATCATGTCAAAAGTCTTTATGATTCAACTAAATACATATTTGTCAACCATATTTATAATAAATAGTGAGAATATTCACTACAAGTTTTACTACCTGAGGAAAAGACAGCATCAGAGACCTTTTAAATTGTAGAAAATGAAGTGCTAACATTTTTTTATTTTGTTTTCACTTATAATGATTGTGATTTTTAAAAATTCTTTATTCAAAATATAATTTAAAATATATGTCGACTTACTTGATTGGCTAGTTGCAATTGTTCTTGAAGGTTCTTGATGGTTTCGTCATCTATATATATATCGTTTCCCATCTCTGTGCCAAAGGGAAGGGCCTCCAATTGCTTTTCAATGGCATCTTTTAATTGACTGTGTAACCTTTGAAACAAACAGTTAACACAGTAATAATCTAAATTCATTTAGTAACAGTATTATTATTTCAGAGTCAATTAAATAAACATTGGGTCAAAATCATTCTTTACAGAGAACCATTTTAGCCCAAAATTAAAAGCATTTATTTAATAACTATTAAATAATATGTTGTGAGGGTAAAAAGATTATATAATAATTTCCAATGCAATAATTTGTCATAATCAATTCAAGTATATTCAGTTTGTCCCTAGGAAGATTTTAAATTTTTCAGAAAGGTAAAATTCAGATATTAAACCACATTCACTGATAAAACAGGTCATTCAGAAAAATCTATAAAGTACAATAGTGGTTTCAACTAGTCATTAAATGGAAATGGGATATTAAACCTTATAGAATTATTTATTTTTTTCTTTGTATTTCAGAAAACTCATTTCACTTCTTACTAGTTCTATTTAATAAACAGAGTAAAATAAATGGTTGCTAGTTCTGAAACCAAGCTTTATACTTCAGTAGTTCTTACATGAGCTTGATCATATTTCTGGAAGTTCTAAATGCAACTTTAGTTTTACCATTACATTATAGATATTTTGTATTTTAAAACAAATACTGAAAAAAAAAAAAAAAGGATAGGAAAGTACAACTTAAAAGAACTGATGAAGTGTTTTACTTTAGTGATACAAACCTAAGAGGAAAAAATTTATAATTTAATATCAGAAAAACTCAAATAAATTTCATATAATTAGAAGGGAAAATATTATTTATAATATACAGTTTCCAACCGTGAAAATTACCCAAAGACATTACTTCTATCCACCTAAAACATTTAAAGAAAATCTCCTTTAAAGCCACAAAAATTTAATCTTAATTTTTAGAACACATTTATTGGAAATCATGTTCATCAAATACAACAAAGCTAACAATAACTACTGCTAGCAGCAACAACAAAAAACTATTTACTCAATAAGGAAAGGACAGTGCTTGCTAATTATTCTCTAGTTTAAAATAAGTACTTAGAAGTATCAATAAAGGTTCTTATTTTTACCTATGTAACCATATATTTTTTTAAAATGCTTAAATAGAAGAAAATGAATATACAGAAAAATGTTTTAAAAAACACCCCAGACAGTGTGATTGTGAAGACCTTGTGGATCACACCCCCTTTATCTAGTGTATGGATGAGTAGAAAAATGGGGATAAAAACTAAAGGACAAATGTGGTGGGATGGGGGGATGATTTGGGTGTTCTTTTTTCACTTTTATTTTTTATTCTTGTTCTGGTTCTTTCTGATGTAAGGAAAGTGTTCAGAGATAGATTGTGGTGATGAACGCATAACTATGTTATCATACTGTGGACAGTGGATTGTATAGCATGGATGATTGTATGGTGTTCAAATGTATTTCAATAAAACTGAATTTAAAAAAAAAAAAACCCAAATCCCAGAGAAAACCCTCCATTAATGCTGTAATATGTTTTCTAGCAGAACCTAATCTCCATTAAAAATAGCAAATAGATATATCATATTAATAGAATATTGTAATCTGACTTTTTAACTATATTACTTAAATATATGCATTTTCCCATATTATGAAAAGTTTTCTGTATTTTAATGGTAACATAATATTCCATTTTATAGATATTTGTATCTATTTGTATCTATTTGGCTACTTTCCTAGTAATTTTAAACTAATAATAAATAAGCACTGACCATACACAAGGTATAATACTGATGAGGAGGATGGGGAGGAGGCAGTGGCGATGGTAGCAGTGTGAAAGCAAGGTGAAATGAAATAATGGGCAAAAGTTACATGGTGTTTCTTTTGGAGGTGATGAACTGCTCTAAAATTAGATGGTGTAGATGGCTGCACAACTTTGTGAATATAGCAAAACCACTGAACTGTACAAGTAAAAGGGTGAATTTTATGTGAATTTTATCTCCATTAAAAAATTGATGATTCTTTTTGTTTGGCCATTTTAAGCATATTTTTCTAGTTACCTTTTCTGGGTTCTGCTGTGGTTAATCAGAAGTCAGTTGTCAGAGTTATTCTATAAGAGGAAGATCTGTAATTTTTCTGAAGGAACAGCTACTTTTGCCACAATTAGGAAGCTGGACAATCAGGAGGCAGTTATATCAAGTGTTGGTTCCAGGATCACACCTCTTTAGTTGAGATCCTGGGATCAGGAAATTACTGCCAAAGCTGCTGCCTGCAGGATAAGCAGACTTAGCTTTGTCAGAAGATGCTGCCAGAACTGTCAGCTCTAGAGCCAGCCACACTACACTTGTTAGAGCTGCATCTGTAAAACTGATGCCTCAGGCACAGCCTCTCACCCCATTTAGCACCCAATTCAAGTTCTTACAAGTACATATCATTAGCAGAAGCTAACTCACATCTTGAACTAGTTTTTAGTATTCCAGCCTCTTCAGTACAGGAAGCCTGGAACAGATGTTAAACCAATCTACCATATCTGCCACAGCCTGCTGTAAATTGTAAATTGCACAATTTAATAATATACCACCCAAAGTGATATAAATATAAGTACAAAGAGTTATTTTTTTCTATAAAATCAAAACTGAATGTGAAAAGTCCAATAAAGATGAATTTAAAAACTGCTGTTAAATTAGAAGTAGATAATTATAAAAAGTCAGAAAAATTATAAAACTATTCTACACTTCAAAAGGATCTCTAAGTTGTTGCTCTTCTTCACAGAAACTGAAACTGAAAATTGTAAACAATGAATTATATTAGTAAGGGTTCTCCAGAGAAACTGAACCAGCAGAATGAATAAGTAAATATATATATTATTTACACATACATAGATAAAACGAGATTTATTATAGGAATTGGATCATTTGACTGTGGGGATTGGCAAAACTGAGTTTCACAGAGCAGGCTGCAAGAAGTTGGGAACTCCAATGACAGTTCTGATGAATTCTCCAGGAGAAGCTGGCTGGCTGAAGTAGAGATGGAAATTCTCTCTTACTGCTGAAATCATCACTTCATTTAAGGCCCTCAACTGGATAAGACTTCTCTCATTGCGGAACCCACTCTTCTTTGTCGAATGTAGATGTAATCAGCCATTTTTATGCAAGCAACTGACTAATGATTTAAATCCATGAAATACCCTCACAGTAACAACCAGGACAGTGCTCACTTGACCAAAAAATTGGACACCATAACCTAGCCAAGTTGACACATGGAATTAACCATCACATATGGTTTATGCATGAAAGGCAACAAAAAGCTACTTTCAGCAGGCCTATTCCAAGTAAAGACCTTGGCATCATTAAAAAAAATATTAAAGAATAAATTCACATTTATATTGTTTAAGTCAGAGTCAAAATTTTTTTAAAGGTATTTTTTTTTTTTTGATTCCCTGTTTTATGTGACTCAATCAACACACCAACTACTAATCTAGACAGGCTTCTACTGTATCTTACATCAGGTATAATATGAGCAACACAAAAAGAAACAGCTTTCCCAAACTCTTGGCATTGATTATTAGCTGGAGTAAAGATATTTCTAATTAATCTAAAAGTATTTTTTAAGAAAATGAATATTGTACTATATTACTGCCAGTAACTGCAGTAAGTGAAATTATAACTATCACAAATAATCAACAGAAACTTGGCATAGATAATTTAAACACTGTGTTGATCTTTTTTTAAATTTTATTTTGAATTAAGTTCAAAGTTATAGGAACAGTTGCAAAAACAATACAAACCCCATACACAGAACTCCAGCATACCCTGACCCCCCTCCCCTGATACCCTGATCCACCAACTTTAACATGCTGTCACACCACCATTTCTCTTTCCCTCCCTATCTATCATCCATCATCTATTGCTCTGTCTTCTGAACATATGAGAGCAAGCTGCACACATCCTTGAACAAACACTATAATTCACATATACAATTCCCATGAACAAGAACATTCTTTTATGCAATTACATTAAGCACAGCTAAGAAGTTCAAGAAATTCAACATTGATACAAAGCTTACATTCTACATATCCTTTTTTTTTTTTTTTTTTTCTTATTTCTCAACTGTGTCCCTTTCAGCCGCCTCTCCTCCATCCTCAGATCCCATCCAGGATAATCCTTGGCATTCAATTGTCATCTATTTAGACTGCCTTTTTTTTTTCAATTGTGGAAACATATATACAGCCTAAATCTTCCTATTCCAACCCCTCCCTAGCATTCCATTAGTGGGATAGTGGGATTAATCACATTTAGAATGTTATAATACTATCACCTTCACCATCCATTACTAGAAATTTCCCTTCACCTCAAACAGAAACCCTATACCCATTTCTTAACTTCCCATTGCCCCTTCTCCCACTTCTCATAACTCATACTCTACTTTTCATCTCTATGGTCATATCTCTGATAATTTCTTTGTGTTTACTGTGGGGCTTAAAATTAACCTCTTAAATCCATAACAATCTTGTTTTTCTTTGATACCAACTTAACTTCAATAGGACACATAAACTATGTTCCTATACTCCTCCATTCCCCCACCTTTATATAGTTCTTGTCAAAAATCACATATTGTACATTGAGTCCAAAACCACTGATTTGTCATTAGAGTTTGTGTATTTTATATCATGTAGGAAGTAAATAGTGGAATTACAAATCAAAAATTACTGACTTCTATTTGTATTCCATTGTGGTCAGAGAATGTGCTTTGAATATATTCAACTGTTTTGTTTTGTTTTTTTAAATTATTGAGGCTTGTTTTATGTCCCAGCATATGGTCTATTCTGGAGAAAGATCTGTGATCACTAGAGAAAAATGTGTGTCCTGGAGATTTGGAATGTAAGGTTCTATATATGTCTGTTAAAATTCTCTGTATCTCTTTCTCCTTTCTTTGTTTCTCTGTTGATAGGGCTCCCTTTAGTATCTGAAGTAGGGCAGGTCTTTTATTGGCAAAATCTCTCAGCATTTGTTTGTCTGTGAAAAATTTAAGCTCTCCCTCAAATTTGAAGGAGACTTTTGCTGGATAGAGTATTCTTGGTTGGAAATTTTTCTGTCTCAGAATTTTAAATATGTCATGCCACTGCCTTCTAGCCTCCATGGTGGCCGCTGAGTAGTCACTACTTAGTCTTATGTTGTTTCCTTTGTATGTGGTGAATTGCTTTTCTCTTGCTGCTTTCAGAACTTGCTCCTTCTCTTCAGTATTTGACAGTCTGATCAGAATATGTCTTGGAGTGGGTTTATTTGGATTTATTCTATTTGGAGTTCGCTGGGCATTTATGCTTTGTGTATCTATATTGTGTAGAAGGTTTGGGAAGTTTTCCCCAACAATTTCTTTCACTACTCTTTCTAGACCTTTACCCTTCTCTTCCCCTTCTCGGACATCACTGAGTCTAAAATTTGGATGTTTTAGCTATCCTACACCTGAGATCCATTTTGATTTTTTCCATTTTTTTCCCCATTCTTTCTTTTGTTCTTTCATTTTCTGTTCTGTGGTCCTCGAGGACACTGATTTCAGCTTCCTCTAGTCTTGTACTTAAAGAAACTTTTTAATTTGGTCAGCAGTTTCCTTTATTTCCATAAGATCATGTATTTTTAAATTTACTCTTGCAAGTTCTTCTTTATGCTCTTCTAGGGTCTTCTTCATGTCCTTTATATCCTATGCCACGTCCTTCTTCATGTCCTTTATATCCTGTGCCATGCTCTCGTTGTTTGTCTTTAGTTCTTTGATTAATTGCTCCAAGTACTGTGTCTTCTCTGATCTTTTGATTTGGGTGTTTGGGTTTGGGTTATCCATATCATCTGGTTTTATCATATGCTTTAAAATTTTCTGTTGTTTTTGGCCTCTTGGCATTTGCTTTACTTGATAGGGTTCTTTCAGAATATGAAAAACACCAATCTCTAATTTGTCAGATATACACTTTCTCTAACCAGCAGATGGCATCCGTGAGTCACCTATTCCCTTCAAGTCAGTTCTCCCCAACTTTGTCTTTGTGGTGTGTGGGGGTTTTACTCTTGTGAGGTTCAATTGGTGCACCAAGTTTGGGTGTGTTGTTGTTGCTGTCTGCCCTGAATGAAGGGCATGTGTCTGAGTGGTTAGGGAGGCAGGGCAGCTTTAATAATCAAATCTCCCAAGTGTTCCCAGAGATTTAAGGCTGTTGCAAGAGTCTAAGCCTTCATTTCAGTCTCACCACAGATTGTCTCTGCTGCTGACCCACAAGTCTTTGGTATTGCCGTAGGGTCCCTGGGATTTCCGAGTGGGTCCCCCTTCTCAGCTGCGCTCTTCCAGGACCTCTGCTGAGGGAAGGCTGTGCCACGTTACAAGTGTGCACCGGCCCTCCAGGGAAGCCCTGGACTGCTGGGCTGTGCAGGGGCGTTCCCAGCCTGCTGTAAAGATGGCTGAATGGGGCATGTTAATTTCCCCCTTTTCACACAGTTCTGCCTTCCCAGCTCTGGGACAATTAGCTGTGGGTGCTCTAAAGGCCACTGTCCACGGCCGATATTGTGGCATGTGCATGGTGTTGTGGGAAACACTCCCCGTCATGCTGGGACCCTTGGCACAACTCTGGGCTGTGGCTCTGGTCCCGGGCAGGAGCATCCCTAGCCCACTGGGAAGATGGCTGCAAGGGATGCGATTTCTTTCTCCTTTTGGCTCCCCTCTGCCCTCCTGGCTATCTTCCATGCCAAATACTGAGGTGTTGGCACAGCCCGTTCCTACTGCACTTCACTGCACAGTTCTCACCACCGTATTTGCAGCCTCAAAAACAAACTAGTCCGTTTCCAAATGCCAACCCATGGTTTCTCCACACCACAGCATGGCCGCTGGACTTCGCAGCTGCTCCCGGGTTTTTTGTTTGTTTGTTTTTTGTTTCTTTTAAAAAAAGAACTAGTCCGTTTCCAAACGCCAACCCATGGTTTCCCCACCCCGCAGCATGGCTGCTGGACTTTCAGCCAGCTCACTCACTCGTTTCAGAATGCAAACTCCCGGTTTCACCAAATACATGGTCCCTGTGGATTCAGCAGACCTTGTCTGGCTGGTGCGCAGCTGGAACTGGTGCTCTGGGTCACTTTCTGGCTTTTATCTAGTATTTTTCATGGAAGTGTTTTTTCATCCTGTCTCACCTAGCTGCCATCTTAGGTTCCTCTCTCTGCCTCTCTTTTTATCAGGGAGAAAAATCTTTTCCAATAGTTTCACAAAAAACTCCCTTTCAGCTCACTGACTAAAAAGGGGTCACACGACCACCCATAGGCCAATCCCTGGAAAAAAGAAATGGAAACTGGAGTAAGTCAATGATTTATCCCGAGATTGTGAAAGAAGCTTACCTACCTTGCCATGGGAACAAAATCAGGGTTATATGAACTGTGGCAGAAAGGAAAAATGACTTTTGGGGAGGCAATAAATGATGTCTTCCACACCTTCAATAATAAAATTAAAAAATAATGACAATAAAATTTACTTAGTACTTACTAAGTGCCAGAAAGTGCTGTACATGTATTCACTCATTTAATTGCCTTACCCAATTTATTTTCTCTGGCAGGATATTGAAAAGATAATATTAGAAGAATAAAACTAAACAAAGAAAACAAAAGGAAAACAGTATGTTCTCAACATGAACTAAATTTCCAGGAATAGATAACTTTAAAATGGGAGGAAAGATGATAAAATGAATATCTTGTCACCTCTTTCTTAGCCTGATATTTACAAACTGACTTCATTATTTCCTATTTTAGTCAATTCCCAGAAAATATATACCCATAAACAAATGCAAGTATTAAAATGTTTCCAAAACTCAATAAAAATAATGAGAAATTGCATATTATAACATAATCTATGCCATTGCTAACTTCCATTATTCAGATCTGACCACACATACACATATTTTAAGATATCTTCCTAAAAAATGATAAACTCTAGATTTTGTAGTCCTTAGCAGCAATATATAATTAAAGGTAGACTACTTTTAGTAGAGCTCATCTAAAAATGTGATAACATTTTTGAGTTACCAAAAATGCCTTTATTAAGAATCCATTTTTTCTCACTTTCCTATTGTACTGGGAATAAATACATACATGAGACAAGACTATTACTGTTGAACAAGTGAAGGTAGATTTTGAAAATACTGACCTTAAAAGACCTGGACATGAAAGGAAGAGTGTGGATCCAAATATAGGAACAAATAAATAATTATCCCAACCATAAAATATCTTCACCACCACCCGAACATAAAGACATTTATCTAAAGACACTGCTAATTCAGAAATCTTAGTAATATTCTTTGCTAGGAAGAGCATAAATCATTTTAACAGTTGCTTTGAAAAGAATAGTAAATCATGAAAAATTAAAGTTAGAAAAATTTTCCCATTGAAAAAAACACAAAAATAAATGAGAAAAACTGAAAGCCCAATTAAAGATTTACTTTATTTTGCACTTCAGCAAACACTAATAGCTCAAATATATGAACCTGTCAGAAATTAGAATGGAAGAGAACTAATAGAAATATAGTTTTAAAAATGGTAGAGAAACATGACAAAATAGTCAAGGACAAGGTATAGTAATTCCATGGTATTCTATATTATTCTAAGAACATGCATTAATGTATCTTAAATAAAATTACACCAAAATAGAATATAAAAAAAAAAAAAGGAAACTGCTATTGAACATAGAGGAATGCAAACAAGAGTGCCAAATTTTAAAAGTGCTCATATTTTGAATGAATTTATAGCTCAAAATTTTGATTTCTTTGTTTTTTGGTTTAGTTATGCAAATCAACAACAAAAAATGTATCAGATTTCAATCCAGCTGCATGACCTTCTTAAAGCTCAAAGTTAAGGAATTTGGGAAAGAGTAACATTATTAGAAGAAAATATGAAAGAACATCTTTATGCTCTTAGGCTGAGAAAGGCTTTCCTGAAGAATAAAGAGCAACAACCATAAGTGTGCCAGTTTGAATGTATTATGTCCCCCCAAATGCCATTATCTTTGATGTAATCTTGTGTGGGCAGACCTATCAGTGTTAATTAGACTGTAATTCTTTGAGTGTTTCCATGGAGATGTGCCCTACCCAACTGTGGATGATGACTCTGATTGGATACTTTCCATGGAGGTGTTGGCCTGCCCATTGGGTGGGTCTGAATTAAAACTGGAGCAGTATATAAGATCAGACAGAAGGAGCAAGCTGCTACAGCCAAGAGGGACACTGAAGAAAGCACAGGAGCTGCAGATGAGAGACAGTTTGAAGACAGCTGTTGAAAGCAGACTCTTGCTCCGGAGAAGCTGAGAGAGGACAAATATCGCAAGTGCAACTAAAAGTGACGTTTTTGAGGAACTGCAGCCTAGAGAGGAATGTCCTGGGAGAAAGCCATTTTGAAACCAGAACTTTGGAGCAGATGCCAGCCACGTGCCTTCCCAGCTAACAGAGGTTTTCCAGACACCATTGGCCATCCTCCAGTGAAAGTATCCGATTGCTGATGTGTTACCTTGGATACTTTATGGCCTTAAGACTGCAACTGTGTAACCAAATAAACCCCTTTTTATAAAAGCTAATCCATCTCTGGTGTTTTGTATTCCAGCAGCATTACAAACTAAAACAATAAGTGAAAAGACTGATAGACTCAACTCCCCTAAAATTAAAACAAAAAAACTACGTTCATCCAACACACCACAATCTGAGAAAAGAAAGTGAAACACCCATTACTTCATGTGTTGCATGGACCATTGGCACTTATTATTCACTCCTGCCATCTTCCATATTCCTGCATCTATCACAATGGCTGAAAGACCAAAACTATATTTTCTAGATATTCTTACAGCTAGAGTTCTGGATGAGATTAAAGTTCCACCAAAGAGAGCCACTTGAGGGAAATATGGAAGGCAGAAGTGAGGCTGAGACCATTTTTCTTGCAAAACTGGATAGAATGAGGATCTCTTGTAATCATTCTCCATGCCCTACTTTCCAGGCCACGTCTCCAGAGTCACAGAAATGATGCTGTAGTGAGGGCAACAGAAGTGGTAGCAGCAGCAAAAACTGCTGACCTCAGGATAGCAGCCTCTAAGGTGTGATCTTGAAACCAATGATCTAGTAGCATTGAAGTGTAAGGGAATTACATCCCTCTTGTTTGAAATTTCTAAAATGGTTATTGTTTACCGCACTGACATTGACTGGTATACAAACAAATATTCAGAATACATATTATATGAAGTACTTTGACAATTTAACAAATAAAAAGTAAACAAATAGAAAAATGGGGAAAAGAAACCAACATTTCACAGGTATTTCATAGGAAAAGAAAACCATGAGTAAATAAACATGAAAAATTGTCAACCATATTAGCATTCAGGAAAATGCTAACGCAAATTAAAACCACTCTGGAAATTAAGTTGGCATTATATTGCAAAACTGAATGTTCATATAACCTAAGACCTGGCAATTTCATCCCTTGAAACCTTGTATTTGTACATGATACTGAATGAAAAAGTAAATCTCATAAAACTATATGCAGGATGTTACTATTTTTATAAAGTTAAAAAAATGCAAAACTAAACAAAGTATTGTTTGAGGGTACACACAAAAAATGTAAAAAGCAAGACAATGATAAACACAAAATTCAAGATAGCATTTATCTCTGGCAGAGGGAAAGAGGGCTGGTATATGGAGGAGAGACATGGGTAGATACACCAGTATTGGTAACATTTTACCTTTTAAGCTGAATGGTGGGTTGAAAGGTTTTCATTTTTGTATAACATGCATATATATTTTATACCGCAATACTAATAAATGCTAATATTTACAAGATGTTTATTATGTACCTTATTCTAAGAACTTATTATATACTTTTTGGTCAACCCTAAGAAATAGGTTCTATTAATACCTCCAATGCATAAATGAGGAAACTAAAGAGGTTAAGTAATTTGTCCAAGGTCACATAGTTAATAAGTAAAGGAATCAGAAGTCAAAGAGGAAGTCAGGCTCTAGAATCCACACTCTTTGTATGTATCAAATAACAAATAACAAATAAAAAGATACCTAAGATAACAATAAAAGAAAGAACCAAGAGCTAATTGATTCACCTTTCATTTTCCTTGATGACATTTTCAAGTTGTAGTTTCATCTCACCCACCTGTTTCTGAAAGAATAAAATATGCTTGTAGACATAAATTTTCCAATTGGATCTCCATTAAGTAATCCACTCATATGAAGCAATCAGATTCTATGACATTAGGCTACTGATAATAAAAAATTACTCTTTACTTCTAACAAACAATATTAAATATAGATGTTTTAATGATACACAGTACATAATAAAACATTCATTTTGAACAGAATATAAATAAAATAAAAATATTTCATATACCTTGAGAAACATTTATAAATGTAATTCCTGTGATTTTTAGATTTTGAAAAACAGATGAAGGATATTTCTCAGTATGTCACTATAACAAATTCCTGAAAATCCCTGCATCTTGACTATATATCTTAAATAATACACCTCAATTTGGGTGAAGCCCATACAAGCATTTGTATTTTTGTACTATTACAAAAGGTAAAACATTAATGATAAAAAAGAAAACAGAGCCCTTTAACAGTTATTTGTTCCATCCCTGATTTACCACCTTTCTTAAATATATAATTACTGCAGTATACAAAGTTGCTATGGGAAATAATCACTATCTTAAAAACATATCCTCTAGTACGAAAGATGGGAAAAGATCACTACCTGTACCAGTTTGTATATATTATATCCCTCAGAAAAAGCCATGTTCTTTGACGCAATCTTGTGGGGGCAGACATATTGGAGACATATTGGTGGGGATTAAGTTGGAAAGTTTGGATTAGGTTGTGTCCATGGAAACGTGCCCCACCCAACTGTGGGTGATAACTCTGATTGAATAGTTTCCATGGAGGTGTGGTCCCACCCATTCAGCATGGGCCTTGATTAGTTTACTAGAGCACTATATAAGCTCAGACAGAAGGAGCAAGCTTGCTACAGCCAAGAGGGACACTTTGAAGATGCACAGAAGCTGAGAGAGCAGCTGCAGATGAGACAGTTTGAAGATGGCCACTGAAGTAGACTCTTGCTCCAGAGAAGATAAGAGAGGACAAACACCCCAAGAGCAACTGAGAGTGACATTTTTGAGGAACTGCAGCCTAGAGAGAAAGGACCTGGGAGAAAGCCATTTTGAAATCAGAACTTTGGAGGAGACGCCAGCCACGTGCCTTCCCAGCTAACAGAGGTTTTCTGGACACCACTGGCCATCCTCCAGTGAATGTACCTGATTGTTGGTGACTTACCTTGGATACTTTATGGCCTTAAGACTGTAACTTTGTAACCAAATAAACCCCCTTTATAAAAGCTGATCCATTTCTGGTGTTTTGCATTCTGGCAGCATTAAGCAAACTAGAACACTACTAAACACAAAAAACAAAATGCATGAAGGGAATGAGATGAAGATATGACTAATTCTTTCTCAGAGAATCAAAGGATTAAAATTTAAACAGAAGAGGAAGGGCATTTGAAGCAGGGAGAAATATGAATAAACACAAAGAGGGAAAAATACTAGGCAACCAGGCATAGTACAGAACTCCGCTATCAAAAAGAGTGAATAGGCAGAATGGAAGCACGAGGGAGACCATGTAAAATCACTTAAAACAAAACTGCAATCAACTCCTGTTATATCCATTAGTCTGGATTGTGCACCCTAGGCTAAAGGAGTGGAGCCAAGCCTGAAGTGAGCTGAAAAGGAGAGGGTGGACCAGGCAGTGTTCCAAACTTTTCTTTCCCCCTTTCAACCGGAGAAACTCAAAGCAGCTTGGTTCAGGAAATCGGTAACAGCCAAGTTTAGCTACAAAGTTGGCTTGTATAGTGAACAATTCCCAGATTCCTGCTGTGCCTGAATTATAATTAATCTAAAAATGAATTAATTCACTACCATATAATTGAGAAATGATCATATATGGAAGAATGCAGTGGGAGATAAAATTGGAAAGGCAGGTAGAGGGTTTTGAATGCCATGCTCACTAAGAAGTTTGGATTTTAATGTGGCAATTAGAGCAACTTTATAATTTTTTAAAAAATGATCCTTAAAAGTTACAAAAACGTTAGTGTATCTTAAAATTTATTTCTTACTCCTAAATAATTATGTAGGATAAATATACATTAGCTAGAATTAAAGACGGAGCATTACAGTTACATAAAAATTCCTTGCTCTAAAATATTTCAAAATATTTAATAGCTGGAAGGAAACAAGATCTAAGCAGTACTTCTCAGATCAGATTTTCCCCTGTTATTTATGTTTTCTGGCAGAAAATGTTTCATATAGAGAATTGCAGCAGTACTTTTCTTGCTTTCAAGATATATTATTTTTTGACTGGGTCAATAAGGTAAGTCACAAGAACAGTTCTACTAATCACTAATATCTATGTGAGCAACTATTCTTATAAATAGTTGTCGAGATCTTTTTTCTCTATATAAGAAGTAGCAACTATTCTTATCATCACAGACTTTGGCTTTCTGTCATAGCTGCTTCTCATAATTAACAAAAAAATCATCCCTAGGTGGTAGAGAAGGCCAAATGAAAAATGAAGTTAAACACCTTAAATAGCTGATTAAAGAACTATAAATCAGATAGACTATTAAAAATAAAGAAATTTAAAGAGTTCAGTATAACCAGTTATTCCATGTTAAAGTAATCAAACCACAAAATGTCATTATAGCAACTCAGAAAGCATGAATTCAGCAGAAACTAGACTCCCTAGTCCTAAAAATAAAAGCAAAATGTCATTTGTGCATAAGAGAGCTTTCTGTTGCTCTTTAATTGTCAGAATGATTAAAAGACATTACTATGGTTGGCTCAAATTTAAATGACCACAGGCTAAAAATTTTTTAAAAGCATGAAGTAAAGACTAGGAAAAGATTTAATTAAACTGTAATAAAACAGAGACTTCAATTTAAGGAGAGGTTTGATTTTGAAATTTAGGTCTAGAAGATCACTATATAAGTTTATATATTAGATAATAACCATAGAAATGAAAGTATAAATCATTAAGCATTCCATGTTCCTTTTATAAAGCTACACATCAATGCACTAATTTATAAATAGGAGTTTTTTAAACTAGATCTAATTCATCTTGCTCCTCAAAGCCCTGACGATTATTCATTTGTCAAATATTCAAGGCCCACTATATGTTAGACTTCAAAGCAAATCCTAGGGTCTCTTTCCAGTCCATGCATGAAGAGGAAAGTAAATAACAGAGATATAAATAAAGTTCTTAGTGTCTGCCATGTCCACAGCCCCATTCTGAAGAAATCAGCCTCAAGAGGAGTTTTTTTTTAATACAATTATTATATTTTCTACCATTTGCATTACATGAAGTCAATACTGTTACTCTTGCTACAACTGAAATTAGTTCAGGGATTGGTATCTGAGTCAAATACAATCATGACTATATTCAAGCTCTATGAAAGAGAGGTCATCGCCTCCTGGTGGGCTTAGTTTGAGACAAACAACTTCAATTTAAGAAATGCTTCTATTGTATGGTCATCCAAATATCACAAATTTGGGGGAAAATATAAAAGATGTTTTCAAATCAAAGAAACACATCAAAAATCATGCACAAATGGATCCATCACACTTTGAAAGTTACCACTTTTATGTACATATGTTATATTCCACAATAAAAAACAAAAAAACAAAAGAACAATGACCCCTAAGTTAAACAATGGACTATAGTTAATAGTACAACTATAAAAATGTGCTTTCATCAATTTTAACAAATGTTCCACACCAATGCAAAGTGTTAATAATAGGGTGTTATATGGGAATCTTGTATTTTATGCATTATGTTTTATAATCCACAACTTCTCTAACAAGGAAAAAAATCTTTTCTAAAAAAAAAAAAAAAAAAAAAAGGATGTTATTGAAACTCAGGTTGCAACCCCCCAAAATACTGTTCTATTATTCTAGTTCTCAATGAGCTTGCTATTCATCCTAGGTCTTAGAAACCTGGGTACCCAGAATAGTGTGTCTGTACAGGTAGCTTTCACAGCTTCTTCATTACCTTAAAATAAACTCCTATTACTGAGAGGCACTACTATTTTAGAAAAAAAGCTGCCACAGCTTAAATTTATATGAGAAGCAGATTAATAGCATCTAAAATCTGATAAGACATAATATTTGAAATTAAGCAAAATCCATTCTGTAAATAAAGGGGAAAGCAGATAAAATCAGGGCAAGAAGAAAGGTCTAAAAGGATGTGAGATGATTTGGGGTCTTCCTGGGAGGAGGGGTGAAAGAAAGAAGCAAACAATAATGAGATTAGGGATGCTTCTAAGGGATTGGCAGACAGCAGGATCAAGAAAATACTGGATGAAAAGACAAAACCAAAGATAATCCTCAAACACACGCACATACTAACAGAGAGCCAAGAATTGATTATACTAAATATTTTCTTCCTCATCAAGTTTTTAAAAAGAAAGGAAGTCTATTTTACTTCTCCTGTATATTACATAATGCTTCATAACTATGATTTCATACCTGATAATATTTCAGCTGCCCATTTAGCTCTTCCAGATGTTTATCATACTCAGTAATAAGAGGAGCTAAAAAGCTAAAGAAAAAATAAAGAATTAAAAACAATGGCGTATTATTTTATCTAGTTCCATAAATGTACAACACGTGAAACAAATAACAAATAAAAATTTTTATGGTAAATTTATCCATAGGAACAAACCTTTGCCTTTTTTCTAAACCAAGGTTTCTCAACCTTAGCACAATTAATACTTTGGGCTGGATAATTCTTTGTTTCGGGAGACTGGCCTGTTCACTGTAAGATATTTAGCAGCATCCCTGGCCCCTCCCTACCCACTAGATGCCAGTACACCCCAAATACAAGCTGAGTTGTGACAAACAAAAATGTTTCCAGGCATTGCCAAATATCTCCTAGGGAGCAAAATCACCTCCAGGTAAGAGTCACTATCTTATACTCTATAATATTTTGCTTTTATCTTGTTAATTTGAAGACAGATCATTTAGACCTAGTTAGAACAGACAATAAAATAAAAATTTCTAACATAAAAGGATTTATTTTAACAATACTTAAATATATCAATAAAAAATGTTTTTCTGGTAAGCCACACTTACCTTTGGTCAACTACTGAGTTTCCTAATGTGTCATCTCCATCTCCTTTGAAGACAACTTTCTACAACAGAGAATATTGCATCTTAAAATGTTTTTGCACATCACTCTAGCAAAAAGTGACAATGGTTTAAAATTAAATATAGTTAAAAGTTTTATAACCTTAGAAGCTCTATTAATATAATTCAAAGAGAGAAATAGATAAAATAATCATACCAAATGATAATGAAAATGCATTTGGCAAATTTTAACATCCATATATAAGAAAAACTCTTGGAAAACTAGAAATAGGGGGAAATTTTCTTAATTTAATAAAGAATATCTACCAGAAACCTGACATATTACCACCACTATTCATGGTGAAATATCAGAAGCACTATATTAAATTCAGTAATAATACAAGGCTACTCAATATCACCACTAAAATTCAATATTGTACTAGGGGTTCAGTATGTTGGGAAGGGAGTCCTGAATTTAAAGGTTGAAAAGGGAAGATCCAATAGTATTATTATTTACAGACAATTTGACTATTTACCTAGAAATCTGCATACAATCTACCAATTATTAGGACTAATAAGAGAGTACACTAAGTCACCAGATAAATCAACATTAAAAAAAAACAACAAAAAAAGAGATTTCCCAAACACCAGCAATAATTAGAAAACATAACAGTTAAAAATATCCAATTTGCTATTATAATGAAAGATAACACCTGCCTGAGAATCAAACACAAAAATAGTGCAAGAACTTTGTTGGGAAAATTAACTTTAACCTGTGGAACAGTCAACATCATAAGTATGTCAATGCTTGAAAATTCACTGCAACTTCAATGCAATTCCAAAAAAGTTCCAACAGGATAATTCATGAAATTTAATCCTACACAGATGGTAAACTTCCTATGAAAGAGTAAATGGGCAAGAATAGCCAAGGTATTCTGGCAAAAAAGAAAAAGGAGGGAAGGGCTTACCTTATCACGTATCAAAACACTGTGATGCTAGAATAATTAACAAAGTACAGTATGCACACAGTAACAAACAGAACAGTACAGAATAGAAAGTCCAAAAATAGATTCAAGCTTTTAGGGTATGTGATATACATAAGAAGTAGCATTATAATTGAATGGGCCA
Source organism: Choloepus didactylus (assembly GCF_015220235.1). Taxonomy (NCBI): domain Eukaryota; kingdom Metazoa; phylum Chordata; class Mammalia; order Pilosa; family Megalonychidae; genus Choloepus; species Choloepus didactylus. Next base: position 141,457,731 of record NC_051309.1, read on the forward strand.
AGTTCTCCTTTTCAACAAATAGTGTGGATAAGAAAAATAAAATTAGATCCTAGCACATACTAAATAGAAAAGTAAATTACAGATAGATTAAGGATCCAAGTGTTTTTAAAGTTTTAAAAAATGTATTATTCCTTGGGATAGAGAAAGTCTCCACCCCTCCCCCAACCTTTCTCTCTATTAGAAAAGTTGTAGATTTACAGAAAAATCATGCATAAAATAAAGAGTTCTCATATTCCACCCTATTATTAACACCTTGCCTTAGTGTGATATATTTGTTACAACTGATAAAAGAAATATTTTTATAATTGTTCTATCATAAAAATGGTTTACATAAGGGTTCACTGTGTTGTACACTGCTATGTTATTTTTTTGGTCTGTATTTTTTAAAAATTCATTTTATTGAGATATATTCACATACCATGCAGTCATACAAAACAAAGCGTACATTCTGTTGTTCACAGTACCATTACATAGCTGTGCATTCATCACCAAAATCAATCCCCAACATCTTCATTACCACACATACAAAAATAACAATAATAATAATTAAAGTGAAAAGGAGCAATTAAAGTAAAAAACAACACTGGGTGCCTTTGTTTGTTTGTTTTTTTCCTTCCCCCATTTTTCTACTCATCCATCCATAAACTAGACAAAGGGGAGTGTGGTCCATATGGCTTTCCCAATCACATTGTCACACCCCCCCCCCCCAAGAGCTACATTTTTATACAATCGTCTTCAAGATTCATGGGTTCCGGGTTGCAGTTTGACAGTTTACTGCTAGCTACTCCAATTCACTAGAACCTAAAAAGGGTTGCTTATATTGTGCATAAGAGTGCCCACCAGAGTGACCTCTTGGCTCCTTTTGGAATCTCTCTGCCACTGTAGCTTATTTCATTTCCTTTCACATCCCCCTTTTAGTCAAGAAGATGCTCTCCATCCCATGATGCTGGGTCTACATTCCTCCCTGGGAGTCATATTCCATGTTGCCAGAGAGATTCACTCCCCTGGGCGTCTGATCTAACACAGTGGGGAGGGCAGTGATTTCACCTGCCAAGTTGGCTTAGCGAGAGAGAGAGAGGGCCACATCTGAGCAACAAAGAAGTATTCAGGAGGAGGCTCTTAGGCACAACCATAGGGAGGCCTAGCCTCTCCCTTGCAGCACCAGTCTTCCCAAGGGCAAGTCCTGTGGTAGAGAGCTCAGTCCATCAAACCACCAGTCCCCTGTCTGTGAGCACTTCAGCAACCATCAAGATGGGGAAGCCCAACACCCCTGCACTCTCTCAAGGGGGCTCTGCATATTTTTTCATTCTTTTTCTTTTTTTAATTAACTCTTTTTTTTTTAAATCAACTATATAAAAATTAAAAAAATTAAAAAACATACAATAAAAAAACATTTCAAACAGACCATAACAAGGGAGTAAGAAAAAGACAACTAACCTAAGATAACTACTTTACTTCCAACATATTCCTACTCTACCCCAAGAAAGTAACCTAATATAGCAACATTTCTGTGAACTTGTTCCTACCATACCCATCAGAAATTAACAGACCATAGTCATTCCTGGGCATTCCCAGAACGTTAAATTTACCCACGGTAGCTTATCTGTTCTTACTGGATTATCATTCCCCCTTCCTTAATTGCTCTCTATCACTAGTTCCCCTACATTCTACATTATAAACTATTTGTTTTACATTTTTCAATGTTCACATTAGTGGCAGCATATATTTCTCCTTTTGTACCTGGCTTAATTCGCACAGCATTATGTCTTCAAGGTTCATCCATGTTGTCATATGTTTCACAACATTGTTCCTTCTTACTGCCGTGTAGTATTCGATCGTGTGTATATACCACATTTTATTTACCTACTCATGTGTTGAAGGACATTAAGGTTGTTTCCATCTCTTGGCAATTGTGAATAATGCTGCTGTGGACATTGGCATGCAGATATCTGTTCATGTCACTGCTTTCAGATCTTCCGGGTATATACTGAGAAGCGTAATCGCTGGATCGAAGGGAACTTTATATCCAGTTTTCTAAGGAACTGCCAGACTGACTTCCAGAGTGGCTGAACCATTATACAGTCCCTGCTATGTTATTTTGTTCTTAATTTTTATTCTAGTAGCATATATGCAACCTAAAATTTCCCCTATTAACCACAATCAAATATATAATTCAATGCTCTTAATTACATTCACAATGTCATGTTACCATCACTACCACCCATTACCAAAACTTTTCCATCAACCCAAACAGAAACTCTGTACTATTTAAGCACTAACTTCCCATTCTCTGCCCTCAACTGGCCCATGGAAACCTATATTCTAGTTTTTGACTCCACAAGTCTACTTATTCTAATTATTTCATATTAGTGAAATCATGCAATGTGTCTTTTTGTGTCTGGCTTACTTCACTCAACATGATGTCTTCAAGATCCATCCATGTTGTCACATGTATCAGACTTTCATTTCTTTCTATGGATGAATAATATTCCATTCTCTGTAAAAAATACATTTTGTTTACCCTTTCATCAATTGAAGGACACTTGGGTTGCTTCCATCTTTTGGCAATTGTGAATAATGCCACTATGAACATCAGTGTGCAAATATCTGTTCAGTTCTTTTGCTGAGTCATATGGTAATTCTATACTTAACTTTCTGAGGTACGACCAAACTGTCTTCCACGGCAGCTGCAACATTTTACATTCCCACCAACCACGAATGAGTGTTCCTATTTCTCCACATCCTCACCAACACTTGCAATTTTCCGGATTTTTTTGTTTTGTTTTGTTTTTTAAATACTAGCCACTCTGGTGGGTGTGAAATGGTATCTCATTGTGTTTTGATTTGCATTTCCTAATGGCTAATGATGCTGAGTATCTTTTCATGTACTTTTTGGCCATTTGTATATCTTCTTTGGAGAAATGTCTCCAAAAGATAGAATGGAATGCAGACATCACACAGGGTGGAGGGAGACCACCTGGGCACCTGGTGGAATGGTGTGGAAGGAAGCAGAATAGATCTGAATGCTAAGTCATGGTAGCCCTCAGGCCATGCTTCTACTCTTCTCTGCAGACATGAGCACAGGCACAGGGTGACAAGACTGAAAGGGAAATAGTTTCATCATGCAGGCTCTCCTCTTGCCAATGGGTCCCTCGTGGGCCCCCTCACATCTCACTATCACTCCTTCCTTTCTTCCCTACAGATACACCTCAGCAATCTGAGCAGAGGAGAGGGTGCCTCAGGAACCTTCTACCATCATCATCTACCACCTGAGTCCATCAAACTTTCTGTCTGCCAAACAGCTGCCTGGCAGATGACAGACTCACCCTCCTCATTGTGGTTTTGATTTTCAATTCCCTGATGGCTAATGATGTTCGGCATCTTTTCATGTGCTTTCTGGTCATTTGTATATCTTTTTTTGGAGAGATGTCTGTTCAAGTCTTTTGCCCATTTTTTAATTGGGTTGTTTCTCTTTTTGTTAAGTGGAAGGATTTCTTTATATATTTCTTTATATATTCTGGATATTAAACCTTTATTGGATATGTGGTTTCCAAATAATTTTTCCCATTGTGTAAGTTATCTTTTTACTTTCATGGTAAAGTACTTTGATGCACAAAAATTTTTAATGTTGATGAGACCCCATTTATCTGTTTCTTTTCTTTTGTTGTTTTCCTTTGGTGTAAAGTCTAAGAAACCCTTGCCTAAAGACCTAAAGTTGTTTCCCTATATTTTCTTCTAGGAGTTTCATAGTTCTGGTTCTTATATTTAGGTCTTTGATCTATTTTCAGTTAATTTTTGTACATAGTGTGAGGGAGGGGTACACACTCAATCTTTTGCATATGGATATCCAGTTTTCTCAGTATCAATTTTTTGAAGAGAGTGTTCTTTCCCTATTGAGTGGATTTGACAACCTTGTTAAAAATCAGTTGACCACAGATGAGATGGTTGATTTCTGAACTCTCAGATTCCATTGGTCTACATGTCTATCCTTGTGCGAGTACCATGCTGTTTTGTGACTGTGTATTTTTACTAAGTGTTAAGATTGGGAAGATTGTGTAAGCTTTTTGAATATAATAAGTTCATAAGCAAGACTGCCTGTAAATATTCTTTTATGTAATGTCTGTTGCAGATTATGCTATCAAGTTTATGGTGGCCAAATATTAAGTAAAAAAGGGATTCTCCTTTTTCAATTATCTGGAAGAAATGTGAGATTGGATTTATTTTTTCCTTAAGATGTTTGGAAGAATTCACTGTAACGCCCTCTGGATCTATGGTTTGTTTTGGTGGGAAGGTTTTTAATATTAAATTCAATTTTTTAAATAAATGAATACTACTCAGATTTTCTACTGTGTCCATTTTATGAAAGCTGTGATTTTCAAGGCATTTTCCCATTTCACCTAAATTGCCAAAGTAATTGAAGTAAATTACTTCAAAATATATTATAATTGTTTTTAATGTATGTAGGATCTGTAACGATGTCAGTTTTTTTTCATCTGATCTTTATAATATTTGCTTTCTCTTTTTATTCAATCTACTTTGGTAGGGGTCTGTCAATTTTATTGATATTTTCAAATAACCAACTTTTAGCTTTGATGTTTTTCCCATCGTTATGTTAATTTCTATTTCATTGACTTCTACCTACTTTTTCCCTTCCTTGTTTCTTTGGGTTTTAATTTTCTCTGTTTTTTCTATCTTTTCTCTTTTTTAAAGACATGCTATTATGACTATAAATTTCCCTTTAAGCATTGCTTTAGCCATAACTTACAAGTTTTTTATACAATATTTTTAGTCTTTTAATTTTAAGATAATTGTAGATTCACATGTAACGGTAAGAAATTATAGAGATGCTTCATATTTTTTGCTCAGTTTCCCAATAGTAACATCATGAAAAATAATAGTATAATTATACAATCAAGACACTGATATTTATATTCAAGATCTAGAACAGTTCTACCACCACAATAACCCTTCACCTTGCCCATTTACAGCCACATTCACTTACCTCCTACATCTCCCCATCACTGAATCCTGGCAACCACTATTTTGTTCTCCATTTATATAATTTTATATTTCAAACATGTTACAGAAAGGGAATCCTTCCATATGTAATCTTTTGGGATTGGCTTTTTTCAATCAGCATAATTTCCTGGAGATTCATGCATGTATCAACAGTTAATTCCTTTTTATTACTGAATAATATTCCATGGTAAGGATGTACCACACTTTAACCCTTTATCCCCTGAAGGACATTTGGGTTGTTCCCAGATTGGGGCTATTATAAACATACAGGTAGAGGTTTTTTATGTAAATATAAGTTGTCATTTACCTGCAATAAATGTTCAGGAGTGCAAATGCTGGGTTGTGTGGTATTTGCATGTTTTCTTTTTTAAATAAATTGCCAAACAGTTCTACAGAGTGGCTGTATCATTTTACATTCTGACCAACCATGTATGAGTGATTCAATTTTTCTGCATCCTTACCAGCATTTGGTGTTGTCACTTTGCTTTATTTTAGCCATTCTGAAAGTTATGTAGTGACATTTTGTTATAGTTTTAATTTGCAATTCCTTAATGGTTAATTGTGGTAGACTGAATAAAGGCCACCTAAAGATGTCTGGGTCCTAATATGTGAAACTGTGAATATACTATGGAATATGGCAAAACAGACTTTGCAGATGTTAAGAATCATGACGTTGGGCTTATCCAGGTTGACTCAATGTAATCACAAGAATCCTTGTGAGAGGGAAAGCAGTTAGAGTCAGAAGTCAAGATGAAGACAGAAAAAGAGAGATCTGAAGATGCTATATTGCTTGCTTTAAAGATGGAGGAAGGGGCCATAAATCAAGGAATATAAGGAATGCAGCTCTAAAAACTGGAAAAGGCAAGGAATTGGGTTTTCCTCTATGGCCTGTGGAGAGAGTACAAATTTTGGTCTACCGAGACTCATTTTAAACTTCTGACTCCAGATAAGGTAATAGTTTGTCTTATTTTAAGTCACTAAGTTTATGGTAATTTGTTAAGCAGCAACAGGGAACTGATAAATAGGGTTGAACATCTTTTCATGTGCTTATTTGCAATTGTATATCCTTTTCAGTGAAATGACTCTTCATTTCTTTTCCTCATTTTCTAATTAAATTGTTGGGTTTTTTACTGCTGAGTTCTGAATGGCATATATAAATTTCCGATAGTAGAATTCAGTCAGATATAACTTGCATATTTTCTCCAAGTCTGTACTAAGTCTTTTCATCCTTTTAACAGGGCCTTTTGCAGAGCAAAAGTTTTTAATATTGATGAGATCCAATTTTTCAATTCTTTCTGTTTCTTTTTATGAACCATGATTGTGGTGTGAAGAACTCTTTGCCTAACTCTAGATCCCAAATTAATCTCCAATTTTTTGTTTTATAAATGTTATAATCTTACATCTTTTATTTAAGTCTGTGATCAACTCTGAGTTAATTTTGTATAAGATGTTTCAGTTGATGTTATTTTTTTAAACTATGGATGTCCAATGACTCCAGTACCATGTGTTGAAAAGGCTCTTTCCTCTACTGAATTTCTTTCCTGTCTTTGTAAAATCAGTAGGTATATTTGTTTGAATCTATTTCTAGTTTCTCTATTCTGTTCCATAGATCTGTATGTCTATCTCTCTGTCAATAACTCATAGTCATGATTACTGTAGCAAATAATAATTCTTAAAATAGGGTAGACCGATTCCCCCAACTTTATTCTACTTTTTCTTGGCTGTTTTAACCATTATAGCTCTTTTCCATTTCCTCATAATTTTAGAATATTTAGCTATCTCTACAAAAATCTTAATGGGATATTGATAGGAATTACAATAAATCTGTATATCAATATGGAAAGAATTCACATCTTTAAAATGTTGAATCTTCAGAAGCATGAAATTGATATATCTCTCCATTTATTTGGAGCTTCTTTCATTTCTTTCATCAGTGTTGTGTTTCACCACACATGCCTGTTGGGGATTGGATTAAGTACCCAAGAAAACATGTTTTAAATCTTAATCCATTCCTGTGGATATGAATCCACTGTAAATAGTAACTTCTGAAGATGACATTTTTACTTACGGTGTGGCCAGCTGACTCAGGATGCATCATAATCCTCTTACTGGGGGCCTTATAGAGAAGGCCATAGAGAGAAGCCATGGAAAAAGCAAGAAGCAAAGTCAATGGAGAGAAAGGAGAAATGCTGCCATGTGCACTGCCATGTGTTTTAGTTTCCTTGGCTGCTTAAGAAAATACCATGCAATGGATTGGCTTAACCAATGGGAATTTATTAGCTTATGGTTTCCAAATCAAGGCATCATCAAGGCAGTGCTTTCTTCCTGAATACTGGTGTTCTGTGGCTGGCTTCAAATATCCTTGGTTTTGGCTCCTCTATCAAATAGCAATGCACATGGCAGTCATTCCTGGCCTCGCCATTCTCTTTGAGGTTCCACTGAAGTTAGCTTCTTGTTTATCATGGCTTTCTCTTGCTCTGTCTGAATTTCATTCTGCTTATACAGGACTCCAGTAATAGGATTAAGATGCATCCTGACTGAGGTGGACCAAACCACAACCAAAATAATCTCATCAAAAAGTTCTATTTACAATGGTTTCACAGTCATAGGAATGGATTAAATTTATGAGCATGTTTTTCTGAGGTTACATACAGCTTCAAACCACAACACCATGCGGTGGAAAAGCCAAGAAAACCTAAAGATTGCAGGCCAGCCCTGACCCTGAGAGAAAACTAAAACAACATCCTATACTTCTTTGCTTAGATTTACACCCAATAATATCATTTGTTTTTTGAGCAAATGTAAATAGAAGTTTATTTTTAATTCCATTGTCCACATGTTCATCATTGGTACCTAGAAATATGATGGATTTTTGCATGTTTATCTTAATATCCTGCAATCTTGCCAAAATTCCTTTTTTGGTTCTAGGAGATTTTTTTTTTTTTTTTTTTTTTTTTTGGTATATTCCTTTGGAATTTCTGTGTAAACAACTTTATTATCTGCAAACAGGGGCACTTTTATTTCTTCCTTTCCAATAAGTATGCCTTTCACTCCCTTTTCTTACCTTGTGGTCTTCCAGTATTATAACAAATAAGAGTTGTACAAGCAGACATCTTGCCTTGTTCTGGATTTTAGGGAGAAAGCATTCAGTCTTTCACCACTAAATATAATGTTAGCTGTAGGTTTATTATAGATATTTTCTATCAAGTTGAGGAAGTAGTTTTCTATTCTTATTTCTCTGAGAGTTTTTATCCCTGATAGGTATTGAATTTGGTTTAATGGTATGTGTGCATCACTTGATATGATCATGTGATTTTACTTTAGCAATTAACATTGTGGATTAACTTGAGTTTTTAAATTTTTTATTGCATTAACAAATAAAAAGCACAAAATTTTCCATTTTAACCACAAACAAGTGTATGCTTAATAATATTAATTATACTCACAATGTTGTACGACTACCATCACTAATATCCATTATCCCAATTATATTTTGTTTTCTATTTTAATTTCTATTCTAGTAACATATATATAATCTAAAATTAACCCAATTAACAACATTCAAACATATAATTCATGGTATTAATCACACTAAAAGTGTAGTGCTACCATTAGCAATATCCATTACCAAAACATTCCATCATCCTAAACAGAAATTCTGTACCAATTAAGCACTAACTTCCCATTTCCTATCATTGCTCCAGCCCCAGGTAATCTGTATTCTAGTTTCTGACTCTATGAATTTGCTTATTCTAATTACTTATCAATGATATCATGCAATATTTGTCCTTTTGTGTCTGGCTTATATTACTCAAAATGAGGTCTTCATCATCTTTATTGTTCTATGTATCAGAACTTCAATCCCTTTTACAGCTTAACAATATTCCATTGGGTGTATATACCACATTGTACATTGTATATTGTTACTTCAATGTAAGTGGATTAAATTCTCCAGTCAAAAGGCAGAGAGTGGCAGAATGGATAAAGAACATGACCCAACTGTATGCAAGACACTCACCATAAATTCAAAGACACGAGTATGGTTTAAAGGGAAAGGATGGAAAAAAATTTACCATGCAACTAGCAACCCAAAAGAGCTTGAATAGCTATTCTAATATAAGACTATATCATCATACAATGTACGAATGACAGATTTATCATTACTTTTTATACATTTCCATTTTATAACCTATAAGAAGGAAAATGTAGAGTTACATATCAAAAATGCAGTTCAATAGTACTGGTATTTCTAATTACCTATATGGTTACTGTGGTAGTTTGGAGGCTGTATGTACCCAAGAAAGGATCATTTTCTTTTAATTCATTCCTATGGGTACAGGCCTACTGTAGGTGAGGCCTTTTGATTAGGTTATTTCAATTGAGAAGTTGCCCTAAGGAGGATCTCAATCCTTTTACCTTTATAAGAGATGAAATTAAGATCACAGAGAAAGCCGCAGAGAAGCTGAGAGGAAGCCACTGAAGCCAGAAGCTGGAAGCAATGAAACCTTAGAGAGAAGGACAAGCAGATGTCACCACGTATCTTGCTATCTGACAGAGGAGCCCACGCTTACTGGTAATCAGTCTTCAGAGAAAATATTGTCCTATTGATGCCTTAATTTGGACATTTTCATGGCCTTAGAATTGTAAACTTGTAAGCTAATAAATCCCCATTGCAAAAGCCAACCTATTTCTGTTATTGCATTGCAATAGCTTTAGCAAACCAAAATAGCTATCTTTACTGGAGGTCTTTCTTTATGGCGCTTCAATCTACTGTGTACTGTCCTTTCCATTCAGTTTGAAGAACTCCCTTTAGCATTACTTGTAGGGCAGGTCTAGTGTTGACAAAATACCTCAGCTTTTGTTTGTTTGGGCATTTCTAAAACTCTCCCTCATTTTTGAAAGACAGTATCACCAGATATAAAGTACTTGGTTGGCAATTCTTTTCTTTCAGTATTAAAATATTTTGTCCCACTGCTTTCCTGTCTCCATGCTATCTGATGAGAAATTTTCACCTAATCTTATTGGGAGTCCCTTGTTAATAACACCTTGCTTTTGTCTTGCAGCTTTCAGAACTCTCTTCTTGTCCTTAGAATTTGACAGTTTGACTACTATGTGTCTGGGCATGGTTCTATTCAAGTGTTTCCTGTTTGGAGTACACTGGGTTTATTGAATGTACATATCCATGTTTGTTTGTTTGATTTTTTAATTTAAAGTTTTCTGCAATTATTTCTTTGAATGTTCCTTCTGACATTTTCTTTCTTCTTCTTCTGTGACTGTCACAATGCATATACTGGTACACATGATGGTGTGCCATAGGTCTCTTAGGCTCTGTTCACTTTTTTTCATTCTTTTTCTTTCTACCTCTCAGACTGAATCATTCCAATTGTCCTGCCTTTGAGTTTCCTATTCTTTTTCTTCCAGCTCTAATCTGCTGTTGAAACCCTTTAGGAAATTTTCGGTTATTGTCGTCTTCAACCCCAGTATTTCTGTTTGGTTCCTTTAAAAAATTTCTCTCTCTTTACTGAGAGTCTCGTATTGTTCATTCATTGTTTTCCTGATATCCTTTAGACCTTTCTTTGTGTTTTCCTTTATATTATTGAACACATTGAGGATATTTTCCCCTACATCTTTGTCTGGTATGTCCAAAAACTAGATGGCTTCTTGACTTTTATCTTGTTCCTTTGGATAGACAATCATTTCCTTTTTTTTGTCTTGTAATCTGTTATTGACACAGTACATTTTAATTTTTTAATGTGTTAACTCTGGAATTTAATCCCTGAGCTGTCTGTTCCTTAAGTTTGTATCCAGGTAGTGATATGACAGATTTCCTTGAGTGCCAGGAAGTAATAATGAAAACAAACAAAACAACACTAGTTTTTGCAAATTGGCTCTGCTTTGGCTGATGGCTTCCTTCAGAGTTTAGCCCTCCTATCACAGATCAGTCCAAGGCAAATGTGAAGTGGAGGGTCCTCTCCATCTTTTCTGAGTCTGATCTTGTTCTGGGGCTTTGCTTGCTTTTGTATTTAGGAATTCCTCCCTTTAGAGAAACTTTGCCCCTTATACTCTCTATGAAACAGACTTTCCCCCGCCTCATGTGTGCTCTATTATATGACTTAAGCACTTAATCCTTTCCCCAGCAGCTTTCACTTAATTGTTTCTTACACTGTTTTGGCAGTTTAAAAGCTACATTCTGCCTGCAGAGCAAGTTCTGGGAGGGTGAGGCAGAGATGCATTTCCTAGGTTTAGAGTTTCAGGCTGCCACCCAATAGACTGCCACTGACATACAGACACTGCAGTATGTGCATAAATTCCTCTGTTCCCTCCAGAACAGGGCCAGGGACTCATAAGTGGTGCACAGAGTGCCAGGAAGGGAGTGGTACAGAGCCAAGTAAGAGCCCCACAAGTTTCTCCTACCATTTTTTAAAGCTGCATTTTTTTGATTCAGTGCTCCTATAGTTGCTGCAACCCTTTAACTGTTTCCCAGATTTCCGAAGATGATGGCTCTGCAAGTTTTTGCTAATTTTCAAAGATAAATGAAGATTATCTTTGGGGGAGAGCACGTTGTAGCATGCAACACCACCATCCTGATTGACTAGAACATTGGTTTTTGAACACTAAACAGCCTGGCACTTCTGGAATAAATCCTACTTGGTCACAGTATATAATTCTTTTTTTAATTTTTTTTTATTGTGATTGTTCACATACCATACAATTACCCAAAGATCCAAAGTGCACAATCAGTTGCCCCCAGTGCCATCATACAGCTGTGCATCCATCACCACACTTAAATTTTGTTCAATTTTTAGAACATTTTCATTACTCCAGAAAAGAAATGAAGACAAAGAAGAAAAAAAAAAAGAAAGAAAAGGAAACTCAAATCCTCCCATATCCCTAACCACCCCTCCCCCTTCATTGTTGACTCATAGTAATTGTATAGTACATTTGTTACTGTTTATGAAAGAACATTGAAATACTACTAAGTGTAGTATAGAGTTTGCAATAGGTATATATATTTCCCTATATGCCTCTCTATTATTAACTTCTAGTTGTATTGTCATACATTTGTTCTGGTTCATGAAAGAGATTTCTAATATTTGCACAGTTAATCTTGGACATTGCCTACCACAAGGTTTACCATTTTATACATTCCCATCTTTTAACCTCCAATTTTCCTTCTGGTGACATACATGACTCTGAGCTTCCCCTTTCCACCACAGTCACGCATCATTCAGCACTGTTAGTTATTCTCACAACATGCTACCATCACCTCTGTTCATTTCCAAACATTTAAGTTCATCCTAGTTGAACATTATGCTCATACTAAGCAACCGCTCCCATTCTTTAGCCTTGTTCTATACCTTGGTAACATATTTCATGTCTATAAGTTTACATATCATAATTGGTTCCCATCAGTGAGACTCTGCAATATTTGTCCTTATGTGTCTGGCTTATTTCATTCAGTATATTGCCCTTGAGGTTTCGTCATCAACCCATTTTTTTTAAAGATGGTTTTGTTCACACGCCATACATTCCATCCTAAGTAAACAATCGATGGTTTCTTGTATAGTCACATATTTATGTCTTCACCACCCTCACCACTATCTATATAAGGACATCTACATTTCTTCCACAAAGCAGGAGGAAGAGTCAAAGAAGGTAGAGAGGCAAAAGAAAAAGAAAAAAGAAAGAGAAAAACAACATCAACATCAACAACAAAAACATGACAGATAGAAAGCAGCAAAAGGAAAGATAACCTTAGATCAAAGTAGAATACAGAGTCAGACACCACCACCAATGCCAGGAGTCTCACACCCTTCCATTATGCCCCCTCTTATCTGCATTTACCTTGGTATATTGCCTTTGTTACATTAAAGGAAGCATAATACAATGATTCTGTTAATTACAGTCTCTAGTTTACATTGATTGTATTTTTCTCCCAATATCTCCCTATTTTTAATACCTTGCAAGGTTGACATTCGTTTGTTCTCCCTTGTGAAAAAACATATTTGTACATTTTATCACAATTGTTGAATACTCTAGGTTTCACTGAGTTATACAAGTCCCAGTCTTTAACTTTCCTCTTTTCTTCTGGTGTCCCACATGCTCCTAACCTTCCTCTTTCAACCATATTCATAGTTATCTTTGTTCAGTGTACTTACATTGCTGTGCTACCATCACCCAAAACTATGTTCCAAACCTCTCACTCCTGTCTTTTCCTATTAGTCTGTAGTGCTCCCTTTAGTATTTCCTGTAGGGCAGGTATCTTGTTCACAAACTCTGTTTGTCACAGAATATTCTGAACTCTCCCTCATATTAAAAGGACAGTTTTGCCAGATATAGGATTCTTGGTTGGCAGTTTTTCTCTTTCAGTATCTTAAATATATCACACCACTTCCTTCTTGCCTCTGTGGTTTCTGCTGAGAAATCCGCACATAGACTTATTAAGCTTCCTTTGTATGTGATGGATCACTTTTCTCTTGCTGCTTTCAGGATTCTCTCTTTGTCTTTGACGTTTGATAATCTGATTTATTAAGTGTATTGGCGTAGGCCTATTCAGATCTATTCTGTTTGGAGTACGCTGTGCTTCTTGGATCTGTAATTTTGTCTTTCATAAGAGATGGGAAATTTTCATTGATTATTTCCTCTGTTATTGCTTCTGCTCCTTTTCCCTTCTCTTATCCTTCTGGGACACCAATGACACATACATTATTTTATTTCGTTTTGTTCTTAAGTTCTCAGAGACGTTGCTCATATTTTTCCATTCTTTTCTCCATCTGCTCCTTTGTGTGTAGGCTTTCAGGTGTTTTGTTCTCCAGTTCCTGAGTGTTTTCTTCTGCCTCTTGAGATCTGCTGTTTTATGTTTCCATTGCGTCTTTCATCTCTGTGTTGTGCCTTTCATTTCCATAGATTCTGCCAGTTGTTTTTTCGAACTTTCAATTTCTGCCAGTGTTTTCTTTATAGCCTTTATCTCTTTTGCCATATCTTCTGTAAATTTTTTGAATTGATTTAGCATTATTTGTTTAAATTCCTGTATCTCAGCTGAAGTGTAAGTTTGTTTCTTCCACTGGGCCACAGCTTTGTTTTTCTTAGTGTAGGTTGTAGTTTTCTGTTTGTCTAGGCATCTGACCTCCTTGGCCACCCCAATTAGGCTCTCCCAGATGAGAACAGGCTCAGGTTCCAGAAGGAGGAAATATTCAGCATCTGGTTTCCCTGATGGTGTGTCTTAGAGGACTGACACAGCCTGTGCTTTTCTGCCCAGCAGGTGGCACCTGTCAGTCTGTCACTCCAGACAGGTACAAGGAGGTGTGGCCCATGGCTGTTTTCCCCCAGGCTCTGGGGTCTGGTTCTAAATGGAAGGTGGGTAGTAGAGCTGGGCCCCACCTCTTTCCTCTTGGGAAGATATGCCCCCTAAAGAGAGGTTATTTGCAAATAAATAGATTCTTTGTTTCTCTGACTGCTATCTACACCTTTGTCTGGGTCAGAGTACCGTGAGTTTAAAAATGGCTGAGGCTTTCTCTACTGTAGAGCACTGCAAGCTGAAAACAGTTGAGGCTTTCTCCACTGAGCCGCCCAGGTTGAGAGAGAGAGAAAGGGACAGAAAGCCCCCTTTCAGGGTCAGTCTATGGCCCCCAGATTCACCAATTGACTAGAGACAGGACCCGATCCTTTTGGCTCCTGATCCCAAGACAGATATGTCCCATGACTCTCCAAGGCCAGTCGTCACCAAAAGTCTCTGTCTGCTTCTTGGGGATTCGCAGTCTGTATTGAGCAGTTAACATTAAAACCCCAGTTGGAGCTGGGCTGAGGTACACTCGCTTGTTCAGAGAGTGCTGCTGTCTAGCACCGGGAAGCTTCCATGAGCGAGGGGCTCTCCACTCAGATCCGCATTTTTTACTTACAGATTTTATGCTGTGATCTTGGGCATTCCTCCCAATTCAGGTTGGGGTATGATGAGCGGACAGTCACGTTTGCCTCCCTGCAGTTATTCTGGGTTATTTACTAGTTGTTCCTGTTGTGTATTAGTTGTTCTAGGGGAACTAACTAGTTTCCACTCCTCTCTATGCTGCCATCTTCTATAATTCTTTTTATATCAATAAATCAATTTACTAATTTTTTGTTAAGAATTTTTGCATATATATTCATAAAAGATATTGGTCTGTTGTTTTCTTTTTTTATATTGTCTTTTAAAAGGTAATACCAGCTCCATAAAATAAATTGGGAAGTGTTCCCTCTTCTTCTATTTTCTGGAAGAGATTGTGTAGAATTGGCGCTAAATCTTCTTTAAATATTTGGCAGAATTGTCCAATGAAACCACCTAGGCCTACAGATTTCACTTTTTTTTTAATATTACATATTAAATTACATATTTTTTTTAATATTACATATTAAATTTCATTAACAGTTACAGAAGCTACTCACAATTTCTATTTCATACTGGGTGACTTAGGGTAGTCTGTGCTTTTCAAGTAAAGGATCTACTTCATCTAAGTTATCAAACATATGTTAAGGGTTGTTCATAGTACTCCCCTTTATTATCCTTTTGATTATCTGCAGCATTATGGTGATATTCCCTATTTCATTTCTGTTATTGGTAGTTTGTGTCTTTTTTTGTTTTTTTGCTTTATCAGTCTTGCTAGGTCTGTTGATTTTATTGATCTCTTCAGATAATCAACTCTTTGATTTACTGATTTTCTCTATTGTCTGTAGGTTTTCTTTTTTTTTTGGTTCTCTTTTTCATGCCTTTTTGTGGTTTACTCTGGGAGTTTTTAGAATTCCATTTTGATTTCTCTATAGTGTTTTTGAGTATTTATCTTTGTATGATTTTTTTAGTGATTTATCTAGGTAATCTGACAATTCCTGATTTCACCCTCATTTCTGAAGGATTTCTCTACTGTATACACGATTCTGGCTTGATGCTCTTTTCTTTTGGCACTTGTGTTGCTTCCTTCTGGCCTTCATCATTTCTGGCCTTCATGGTTTCTAATGAGAAATTCTCAGTCATTCAAAGTGTTTATCTTTCACAGATAATTGTTTGTCACTGTTTTAAAAATGCTTTTTTCATCTTTATTTTCTAGAATTTTGATTAGGAGGTAATTTGCAGTGAATTTTTTTGGGTTTATACTATTTGTAGTGTGCTTAAGTTACTGAATAATAGGTTTATGTCTTTTCTAAACGTGAGCAGTTTTCGGCCATTATTTCTTTACGTTCTCTTTCAGTACCGTCCTGTCTCATCTCTCCTTCCAAGACTCCAATGACACAAAAGATAAGATTTTTTTGTTACAGTGCTAACAGGTGTTGAGGCTCTTTCATTTTTTTTCATTCTATTTTTTCTCTGTTGTTTAACCTCCATTCTGTTGCTGAGTCCATCCACTGAGTTTTTAATTTGTTATTTTATTTTTTAGTTCTAAAATATCCATTTAGTTCTTCTAAATATCTTCTATTTCTCTATCGAGACTTTCTATTTCTTTGCTGAGACTTCCAATTTTTTTTCATTTGTTTCAAGTGTGTTCATAATTGCTCATGGAAGCATTTTTATGATGGCTGCTTTAAAATTACTGTCAGATAATTATATCAAGCTCTGTCATCTTATTGTTCAAATGTGTTGTAGTTTGCTAAAACTGCCATTATGCAAAATATCAGAAATGCATTTGCTTTTATAAAAGGGATTTATTAGGTTTCAAATTTATAGTTCTAGCCCATGAAATTGTCCAAACTAAGCATCAAAAAGAGGATACCTTCACTGAGGAAAGGCTGATGGCTTCCGGAACACCTCTGTCAGCTGGGAAGGCATGTGGCTGGCATCTGCTGATCCTTTGCTCCCAGATTCTGGTTTCAAACGGCTTTCTCCAAAATGTCTCTGGGCTTCTGATTCTCTTAGCTTCTCTCTCAGCTCCTGGGCATCCTTGCTTGTTCTCCCAGGACATGTTTCTCTCCAAGCATCTGGGGTCCTCTCTAAGCATCTGGGGTCCTCTCTTACTTCTCCAGGGCAAACTCTGGGCTTCATCTCTTAGCTTAGCATCTCCAAATGTCTTTCTATCTGCATTTCTAAGTGTCTCCAAGCACCTGGGTCTGTGTCAGCTCTTGGCTTCTCCTGGAGGAAAACTCTGGATTACATAGCTTCTCTCCAAAACGTCTCTCTCAGCTTCTCTGAGCTTCTTCTCTCCATGAGCTCTCTTAAAAGACTCCAGTAAACTAATCAAGACTCACTCTGAATGGGCAGGTTCACACCTCCATGGAAATAATTTAATCAAAAGGTCTCACCTACAGTTGTGTGGGTCACTTCTCCATAGAAACATTCAATCAAAAGTTCCCATTCCACAAGATAGGATTAAGATATCATCGCTTTTCTGGGGTCCATAATAGCTTCAAACTGGCACAGCGTGTAATATATTGATTGATTGTGTTTCTCATTCAGTTTGACATCTTCCTGGTTCTCGGTATGATGGCTGATTTTTGGTTGAAATCTTGACACTTTTTGCAGTATGTTATCGGACTCTGCATCTTATTAAACCTAGTTTAGCTTGCTTCTTTTGACACCACTGATGCAGGGGAAGAAGGGACATACCACATTATTGCCTGTTGGAGATAAAAGTCCAGTTTCCTCACTTGGCCTCCTTTGACAACCAAGGGGAATGATTCCTTGTTTTTGTTGTCATTGTTTGTTTGTTTGTGGGGAGGGATGGAGGTTCTAGATTCTCCACGTACTTTCTATTTATACCACGGTAGAAGTGACCTCATTACTAGGTCATGGTGAAAGTCATGACTCTCCACTAGGCCTTCACTGACACCATGCCAGCAGGAAATGGGGAGAAGGGATTCATTACTGCCACATGTGGATAGAAGTCCAGGCTATCCAGGTTGTAGTCAGTGACACTGCATGTGGAGCGGACTTCATTACCATCTGGTTCTGACAACATTTCTGGATCTCTACTGGTGAGGAGTTTGGGGTGTCTCATTACAGTCTGGAGAGGCTAGAAGTCTAGACTCCCCACTTGGCCTGTGCTCGTGGCAATGGGGGCGAGCTCACCGTTTTTCCTGTGGTATTTGGATGGAGTACAGCAGTTATTATCTAAAAGTGTTCTGTCTTGTTATGTTGCCCCCTTCTGGGTCCTGTGGCTAGAGGGAGTATTCTTTTGTTATTACTTGCTTTCTCTGCACCTATTGGCACTTCCAGGTTGCTGGTATCTTCAGTTCCAAGTCTGGGATATATGGGCAAAAAGAAAACCCAGGGAATACATCACCATGTTTTTTTCTTGTATCCCTAGGTCCCTGGCTTGCCTGCCTTCTTCTCTCTGCCTTTCAGAGATTTATTTTTGTTTTATATATAATGTTCAGGGTTTTTAGTTGCAGTTAGTGGAGGAATAGGGAAAAGTACATGTATTCCATCTGACTGAAAGTGGAAGTCCATAGTACAAGTTGATATGTCAAAATTTTATCTTAAGTTCAAAATATTTTCTAATTTCATTTATAATTTTTCTTTGATCAGTTGGCCATTAGAAATATATGGCTTAATTTTTTAAGTAATAGAAGATTTTCTAGTTATCATTTTGTTGTTGATTTATACCTTAATTTCACTATGGTCAAAAAACAATCTCTGAGGATTTGAATTCTTTGAATTTTGTTGAGGCTGGCTTTATGATTCAGCTATGGTTAATTCTGATAACTGTTCCATTTGCACTGGAAAATAATGTGTAGTCTATTTTTTTATGAGTACAGTGTTCTATATATGTCGTTTAGGTTAAGTTTGTAAACTGTATTGCTTAGATCTTCTATATTGTTACTAGTTTTCTGTTTGCTTGTTTTTGCAGCTATTCTCCCTTGAAATTATATATTTGCCTCTTTTTCCTTTCAGTTTTGCCAGTTTTTCTTTTACATATTTTGAAGCTCTGTAATTTGGGTGCATATAAGCTTAAAATTTTTATAACTTACTGGTGAACTAACACCTTCACCATTACAAAATGTCCCTCTTTATCTTTGATATTACAAGAGCTATTTATCTACTTTCTTTTAGTTAACATTTTTTTAAAACAGTTTTATTCACACCACACAATCAATAGTTACTGGTATAATCACATAGTTACACATTCACCACAAGTTATATGAGAGCATTCCCATTTCTTCCCCAAAGAAAGAAAAACAGAATCCCATACCCCTCCCTTATATCCCCCTATTACTGACATTTAGCTTTGGTATAGTGCCTTTGTTACAATTAATGAAAGAATATTAATTAGTGTTACTGTTTATTTTAGTTAACATTTGCATAATGTAACTTTTTCTATTCTCTTCACTTTACATCTTTCTGATGTTCATGTAGCTGGATTTGTATGCATAGGTTTTAAATACTTGGAGTATTTGGTTCATTGACACTTAATGGAATTACTGTTCACAAGACAGGTGAATTAGAACAGGAGTTAGCAAACATTTTCTGTTAAAGGCCAGACAGTAAATATGTTAGGCTTTGCTGGTAACATGGTCTCTGTTACAATTATTCAACCCTGCTGTTATAGCACAAAAGCATCCCTAGACCTTATGTAAACAAATCAGCCTGGCTGTGATCCAATAACTTGATGTATGATAAGTCTGTCGGGAAAAGTCTACCCAATAAATGCTGAAACCACTGGTTATTCACACTGGGGGGGGGGGGAGGGCAAAACCAGACCCCTTTCCTTGACAATATGCAATAATAAATTCCAAGTTGATTAAAGACTTAAATATAAAAAGTAAAACAGAATATCTTTATGCTAGTAAAGGAATTCTTAAGACTCAACAGCATAATGCACACAATAGAAACACTTTGATACACTTAACTTTATTAAAAGTTAAAACTTCTCTATTACAAAACACATACACAAGACAAATGAAAGCCCACAAACTGAGACCTTCGTATGTATCAATGAACAAAGGGTGTTATTAGGCAAAATACAGAAGGGGAAATCTGATAGCAATAAAAAAGGAAAACAAGCTTGACCTCATTATTAATTAAGGAAAGACAATATAACAATGAGATATCATTTCACACCAATCAAATTGACAAAAATAAAATGTGTAACATATTTCACAATGAGTACTCCAATATACTATGAATCAGAATTTAAATCAGCATAACTTTGGAGAGCCCTTTGGCAATTTTTAGTAAGCCTGCAGAAAAGGAACTGCAACTCTAGGTATACATCCCAAAGAAACTCTCAGAGGTATATTTAAAGGCACGCTCAAGAATATGTTCAAGCATTATGGCAAAAATAAAGAAAAATTTAAATGTCCTTTAATAAGAGAATGGATAAAAAAATTGTGATACAGTAATACAATGGCATTTAGTAGGCAATGGTCATAATGCACGAACTGGTCACATATGTATCAAAACCTTAAAAAATAATATTGAGCAAAAAAAGCAAGTGTTGCAGAAGGACATACACAATATGATACCATTCATATTCACCTATACCATATAGGTGGTTTGTGCCTTTTTTCCCTTCAATCTCTGGCATAGTTTTAAAACATGTCAAATGGTACAATAAAATGATTTCAGATATAACCATTTATAATAAAAGTATCAAAGCATATACAGTATTGAAAAACACCAAATTCACAATAGTGGCTACAACTGGGAAGGGACAGAGAAAATGAGAAGGGACAGAAGTACACGGAAGGATTCGATTGTTTCTTTAACATTTTATTTCTTTAAAAAAAGAAAAAGACCTGAAATTATGGCAGAAAGCTAAGAATTGATACAGTTGGATGGTGGGCATACTGGTATTAGTTTTATTATCTTCTATTCTTTTCTGTATGTCTGTAATATATAAATTTTTTTAAATGACTAATAATTTATGTAAAGCATTTAGCATAATTCCTGACAGGCAGAAAGTTCTTAATAAATATCAGTTCTTTTATTTAAATTTATTTTTTTCTCAATATGGGGAAAAAATCTATTGGCTTACCAAAGTATAAATTATAAGTGTTCACCCAACATGGGAAGGATTAACTCTCTTTTTTTTTTTTTTTTTTTTTTTTTAAATCATCATTTTATTGAGATATATTCACATACCACGCAGTCATACAAAACAAATTGTACTTTCGATTGTTTACAGTACCATTACATAGTTGTACATTCATCACCTAAATCAATCCCTGACACCTTCATTAGCACACACACAAAAATAACAAGAATAATAATTAGAGTGAAAAAGAGCAATTGAAGTAAAAAAGAACACTGGGTACCTTTGTCTGTCTGTTTCCCTCCCCTACTTTTCTACACATCCATCCATAAACTAGACAAAGTGGTGTTTGGTCCTTATGGCTTTCCCAATCCCATTGTCACCCCTCATAAGCTACATTTTTATACAACTGTCTTCGAGATTCATGGGTTCTGGGTTGTAGTTTGATAGTTTCAGGTATCCACCACCAGCTACCCCAATTCTTTAGAACCTAAAAAGGGTTGTCTAAAGTGTGCATAAGAGTGCCCACCAGAGTGACCTCTCGGCTCCTTTTGGAATCTCTCTGCCACTGAAGCTTATTTCATTTCCTTTCACATCCCCCTTTTGGTCAAGAAGATGTTCTCCGTCCCACGGTGCCAGGTCTACATTCCTCCCTGGGAGTCATATTCCACGTTGCCAGGGAGATTCACTTCCCTGGGTGTCTGATCCCACGTAGGGGGGAGGGCAGTGATTTCACCTTTCAAGTTGGCTTAGCCAGAGAGAGAGGGCCACATCTGAGCAACAAAGAGGCATTCAGGAGGAGACTCTTAGGCACAAATACAGGGAGGCCTAGCCTCTCCTTTGCAGCAACCGTCTTCCCAAGGGTAAAACTTATGGTAGAGGGCTCAACCCATCAAACCACCAGTCCCCTATGTCTGTGGTCATGTTAGCAACCATGGAGGTGGGGTAGGCGAATACCCCTGCATTCTCCACAGGCTCCTCAAGGGGGCACTACATCTTTTTTTTTTTTTTTTTTTTCCCCTTGTTTGTGTTTTTTATTTTTTTTTTTTTTTTTTTTTTTTTTTTAACTTTCCCTTCTTTTTTCAAATCACCTGTATGAAAAAAAAAGTTAAAAAGAAAACAAACATACAATAAAAGAGCATTTCAAAGAGACCATAGCAAGGGAGTAAGAAAAAGACAACTAACCTAAGATAACTGCTTAACTTCCAACATGTTCCTACTTTACCCCAAGAAAGTTACATAATATAGCAACATTTCAGTGAACTTGTTCCTACTACAACCATCAGAAATTAACAGACCATAGTCATTTCTGGGCATCCCCAGAACGTTAAATAGCTTATCTGTTCTTCCTGGATTATTGTTCCCCCTTCCTTAATTGCTCTCTACTGCTAGTTCCCCTACATTCTACATTATAAACCATTTGTTTTACATTTTTCAAAGTTCACATTAGTGGTAGCATATAATATTTCTCTTTTTGTGCCTGGCTTATTTCGCTCAGCATTATGTCTTCAAGGTTCATCCATGTTGTCATATGTTTCACCAGATCGTTCCTTCTTACTGCCGCGTAGTATTCCATCGTGTGTATATACCACATTTTATTTATCCACTCATCTGTTGAAGGACATTTGGGTTGTTTCCATCTCTTGGCAATTGTGAATAATGCTGCTATGAACATTGGCGTGCAGATATCTGTTCGTGTCACTGCTTTCCGATCTTCCGGGTATATACCGAGGAGTGCAATCGCTGGATCGAATGGTAGCTCTATATCTAGTTTTCTAAGGAACTGCCAGACTGACTTCCAGAGTGGCTGAACCATTATACAGTCCCACCAACAATGAATAAGAGTTCCAATTTCTCCACATCCCCTCCAGCATTTGTAGTTTCCTGTTTGTTTAATGGCAGCCATTCTAACCGGTGTTAGATGGTATCTCATTGTGGTCTTAATTTGCATCTCTCTAATAGCTAGTGAAGCTGAACATTTTTTCATGTGTTTCTTGGTCATTTGTATTTCCTCTTCAGAGAACTGTCTTTTCATATCTTTTGCCCATTTTATAATTGGGCTGTCTGTACTATTGTCATTGAGTTGTAGGATTTCTTTGTATATGCAAGATATCAGTCTTTTGTCAGATACATGGTTTCCAAAAATTTTTTCCCATTGAGTTGGCTGCCTCTTTACCTTTTTGAGAAATTCCTTTGAGGTGCAGAAACTTCTAAGCTTGAGGAGTTCCCATTTATCTATTTTCTCTTTTGTTGCTTGTGCTTTGGGTGTAAAGTCTAGGAAGTGGCCTCCTAATACAAGGTCTTGAAGATGTTTTCCTACATTATCTTCTAGGAGTTTTATGGTACTTTCTTTTATATTGAGATCTTTGGTCCATTTTGAGTTAATTTTTGTGTAGGGGGTGAGGTAGGGGTCCTCTTTCATTCTTTTGGATATGGATATCCAACTCTCCCAGCCCCATTTGTTGAAAAGACCATTATGGCTCAGTTCGGTGACTTTGGGGGCCTTATCAAAGATCAGTCGGCCATAGATCTGAGGGTCTATCTCTGAATTCTCAATTCGATTCCATTGATCTATATGTCTATCTTTGTGCCAGTACCATGCTGTCTTGGCAACTGTGGCTTTATAATAAGCTTCAAAGTCAGGGAGTGTAAGTCCTCCCACTTCGTTTTTCTTTTTTAGAGTGTCTTTAGCAATTCGAGGCATCTTCCCTTTCCAAATAAATTTGATAACTAGCTTTTCCAAGTCTGCAAAGTAGGTTGTTGGAATTTTGATTGGGATTGCATTGAATCTGTAGATGAGTTTGGGTAGAATTGACATCTTAATGACATTTAGCCTTCCTATCCATGAACATGGAATATTTTTCCATCTTTTAAGGTCCCCTTCTATTTCTTTTAGTAGAGTTATGTAGTTTTCTTTGTATAGGTCTTTTACATCTTTGGTTAAGTTGATTCCTAGGTACTTGATTTTTTTAGTTGCTATTGAAAATGGTATCTTTTTCTTGAGTGTCTCTTCAGTTTGTTCATTTCTAGCATATAGAAACATTACTGACTTATGTGCATTAATCTTGTATCCCGCTACTTTGCTAAATTTGTTTATTAGCTCTAGTAGGTGTATCGTTGATTTCTCAGGGTTTTCTAGATATAAGATCATATCATCTGCAAACAATGACAGTTTTACTTCTTCTTTTCCAATTTGGATGCCTTTTATTTCTTTGTCTTGCCGGATTGCCCTGGCTAGCACTTCCAGCACAATGTTGAATAACAGTGGTGACAGCGGGCATCCTTGTCTTGTTCCTGATCTTAGAGGGAAGGCTTTCAGTCTCTCACCATTGAGTACTATGCTGGCTGTGGGTTTTTCATATATGCTCTTTATCATGTTGAGGAAGTTTCCTTCAATTCCTACCTTTTGAAGTGTTTTTATCAAAAAGGGATGTTGGATTTTGTCAAATGCTTTTTCAGCATCTATTGAGATGATCAATTGATTTTTCCCTTTCGAGTTTTTAATGTGTTGTAATACATTGATTGTTTTTCTGATGTTGAACCATCCTTGCATGCCTGGAATGAACCCCACTTGGTCATGGTGTATGATTTTTTTAATGTGTCTTTGGATTCGATTTGCAAGTATTTTGTTGAGGATTTTTGCATCTATATTCATTAGGGAGATTGGCCGGTAGTTTTCCTTTTTTGTAGCATCTTTGCCTGGTTTTGGTATTAGATTGATGTTAGCTTCATAAAATGAGTTAGGTAGTGTTCCATTTTTTTCAATGTTTTGAAAGAGTTTGAGTAAGATTGGTGTCAGTTCTTTCTGGAAAGTTTGGTAGAATTCCCCTGTGAAGCCATCTGGCCCTGGGCATTTATTTGTGGGAAGATTTTTGATGACTGATTGGATCTCTTTGCTTGTGATGGGTTGGTTGAGGTCTTCTATTTCTTCTCTGGTCAGTCTAGGTTGTTCATATGTTTCCAGGAAATTGTCCATTTCTTCTACATTATCCAGTTTGTTGCCATACAGTTGTTCATAATATCCTCTTATAATTTTTTTAATTTCTTCAGGATCTGCAGTTATGTCACCTTTTTCATTCATTATTTTGTTTATATGGGTCTTCTCTCTTTTTGATTTTGTCAGTCTAGCTAGGGGCTTGTCAATCTTGTTGATCTTCTCAAAGAACCAACTTTTGGTGATATTTATCCTTTCTATTGTTTTTTTGTTCTCTATGTCATTTATTTCTGCTTTAATCCTTGTTATTTCTTTTCTTGTACTTGGTTTAGGATTGGTTTGCTGTTCATTTTCTAGCTTCTTCAGTTGATCCATTAGTTCTTTGATTTTGGCTCTTTCTTCCTTTTTAATATATGCGTTTAGTGCTATAAATTTACCCCTTAGCACTGCTTTTGCTGCATCCCATAGGTTTTGGTATGTTGTGTTCTCATTTTCATTCGTCTCTATATATTTAGCAATTTCTCTTGCTATTTCTTCTTTAACCCACTGATTGTTTAGGAGTGTGTTGTTTAACCTCCAGGTATTTGTGAATTTTCTAAGTCTCTGATGGTTATTGACTTCTAATTGTATTCCATTGTGGTCAGAGAATGTGCTTTGAATGATTTCAATCTTTTTAAATTTATTGAGGCTTGTTTTATGTCCCAGCATATGATCTATTCTGGAGAAAGTTCCGTGAGCACTAGAAAAGTATGTGTATCCTGGTGATTTGGGATGTAATGTCCTGTAGATGTCTGTTAAATCTAATTCATTTATCAGATTGTTTAGGTTTTCAATTTCCTTATTGGTCTTCTGTCTGGTTGATCTATCTATAGGAGAGAGTGATGTGTTGAAGTCTCCCACAATTATTGTGGAAACATCAATTGCTTCCTTTAGTTTTGCCAATGTTTCTCTCATGTATTTTGTGGCACCTTGATTGGGTGCATAGACATTTACGATTGTTATTTCTTCTTGCTGAATTGCCCCTTTTATTAGTATGTAGTGGCCTTCTTTGTCTCTCAAAACATCCCTGCATTTGAAGTCTATTTTATCTGAGATTAATATTGCTACACCTGCTTTCTTTTGGCTGTAGCTTGCATGAAATATTTTTTTCCATCCTTTCACTTTCAATTTCTTTGTGTCCCTGTGTCTAAGATGAGTCTCTTGTATGCAACATATTGATGGTTCATTTTTTTGATCCATTCTGCGAATCTATATCTTTTAATTGGGGAGTTTAATCCATTTACATTCAACGTTAAAACCGTGAAGGCATTTCTTGAATCGGCCATCTTATCCTTTGGATTATGTTTGCCATATTTTTCCCTCTCTCTATTAATATCCTTTATTGTACCCATACCGAATCTCTTTAGTACTGAACCTTTCTCCAAGTCTCTCTGTCCTGTCTTTGTTTCTCTGTCTGTAGGGCTCCCTTTAGTATCTCCAGTAGGGCAGGTCTCTTGTTAGCAAATTCTCTCAGCATTTCTTTGTCTGTGAAAAATTTAAGCTCTCCCTCAAATTTGAAGGAGAGCTTTGCTGGATAAAGTATTCTTGGCTGGAAATTCCTCTCTCTCAGAATTTTAAATATATCGTGCCATTGCCTTCTCGCCTCCATGGTGGCTGCTGAGTAGTCACTACTTAGTCTTATGCTGTTTCCTTTGTATGTGGTGAATTGCTTTTCTCTTGCTGCTTTCAGAACTTGCTCCTTCTCTTCTATGTTTGACAGTGTGATCAGTATATGTCTCGGAGTGGGTTTTTTTGGATTTATTCTATTTGGAGTTCGCTGAGCATTTATGATTTGTGTATTTATGTTGTTTAGAAGATTTGGGAAGTTTTCCCCAACAATTTCTTTGAATACTCTTCCTAGACCTTTACCCTTTTCTTCCCCTTCTGGGACACCAATGAGTCTTATATTCGGACGCTTCATATTATCTATCATATCCCTGAGGTCCATTTCGAGTTTTTCAATTTTTTTCCCCATTCTTTCTTTTATGCTTTCATTTTCCATTCTGTCATCTTCCAGGTCACTGATTCGTTGTTCAACTTCCTCTAGTCTTGTACTATGAGTGTCCAGAATCTTTTTAATTTGGTCAACAGTTTCTTTAATTTCCATAAGATCATCCATTTTTTTATTTAGTCTTGCAATGTCTTCTTTATGCTCTTCTAGGGTCTTCTTGATTTCCTTCATATCCCGTACTAGGGTCTCATTGTTCATCTTTAGTTCTTTGAGTAGCTGCTCTAGGTGTGTCTCTTCTGGTCTTTTGATTTGGGTGCTTGGGCTTGGGTTATCCATATCGTCTGGTTTTTTCATATGCTTTATAATTTTCTGTTGTTTTTGGCCTCGTGGCATTTGCTGTCCTTGATAGGGTTCTTTTAGGGTTTGTAGACCAGTTGAAGTCCTTATCTCTAATTTATCAGATCTACAGCTTCGTGGAGTACACTTTCTCTAACTAACCAGCAGGTGGCGTCCACGAGCCACCTGTTCTCCACAAGCCAGATCTCCCCTGCTTAGCCTTTTTGGTGAGTGGGGGAGTGAGTCTTGTGGGGCCCAATTGGTGTCCCAAGCTTGCGTGTGTAGTTGGTGTTGCCTGCCCTGTATGTG
The DNA here is from genome assembly GCF_015220235.1 of Choloepus didactylus. Classification (NCBI taxonomy): domain Eukaryota; kingdom Metazoa; phylum Chordata; class Mammalia; order Pilosa; family Megalonychidae; genus Choloepus; species Choloepus didactylus. The sequence goes on from NC_051309.1 coordinate 141,485,251, forward strand.
GGGCGTGTTTCTGGGCAGTCGGGGAGGGGGGGTGGCCCTAACAATCAAATCTCCCTGATGATCCTAGAGTTTTAAAGCTGCTGCAATAGTCTAATCCTTCAGTTCAGTCCTGCCACAGTTTGTCTCTGCCACTGACCCACAAGTCTTTGGTATTGGCGTATGGCTCCTGAGACTTGCAAGTGGGCCCCTCTTCCAGGCTGTGCACCCCGGGTCCTCTGTTGAGGGATGACTGTGCTATGTCACAGGTGAGTGCCGTCCCCCCAGGGCAGTTCTGGGCTGCTGGGCTGTGTTGGGAGGCTCCCAGTCTGCTCAAATGATGGCTGAATGGGGCTCTGTTAATTCACACTGCTCCCCCTTCCCAGCTCTGGGACATTCAGCTGAGGTTGCAGGGAAGGCTAATGTCCACGCCCAGTTTTGTGGTGTGTGCCTGTTATTTGAAGCACTTCCGTCACACTGGGTTGTGTGGGGCAGCTCTGGGCTATGGGGCTGGCGATGGGCAGGAGTGTTTCCTGTCCACCAGGATGGTGGCTGTGAGCGGACACCCCCCTTTTCTTGGGAAGTTGTGGTGTTTAGTGAATTTTCTCAGCCACTGGATTATTGCCTTTTGTCTCAGAGCTCTCTTAGTTCTGCTCTTGACTTGACGTGCCCAAATTTCAATTCTTTGAAGCTTTCTGTATTGAGCTTCTTAGAGTAATTGTTTTAGAAAAAGCAAAAAGGATTTAAAAAAAAAAAAAAACAAAAAAAAAAAACGGCCCTCCTCAGAGATCTAATGGGTTATTGAAATGCTAATAGACAAAGCAACCAGGGCCATTAAGGAAAGGTGCCCTGGGCAGAGAGATCAGCCTTGCTTCGGGATTTGCATATGTGCCTCAAGGCCTGATCTCCGCCCTTCCCCTTTCTGTGTTCACCAGAACTCCAAAAATCCTCTGCTTTTACTTTGGAGCTTCTCGTGTTGTTTTCCTTCTATGCCCGTCTCCTCTCTGCTGGGCTGGCTGCTCTCAGAGTCTCTGGTGTCTGGCCTCAGTCTATCTATGGTTGGAGTTTGAATCAGTAGAATGAGTTTCCGATGAGAGCAGCCACTGCAATTCTCCCTTCTCCTTCCTGGAGCTGACAGCCCCTCCTCCCCCGGGACTGAGCCTGGCAGGGAGGGGCGCGGGTCCCCTGGCCGCAAAAACTTACAGATTTCGGTGATCTCAGCAGTTCCACGTTTTCATGAGTGTTGTATGAAGTATGCCCAAAGACAGATTGCTCTGTGGTGTCCAGTCCACGCAGTTCCTGGCTTTTTACCTACTTTCCTGGAGGAGTAACTAAAACATACAGCTCACCAGTCTGCCATCTTGCCCCGCCTCCCAGGATTAACTCTCAAAATGCAAAACCTCAAAGGACATGTTCACATGGTTCCAGAAGATGTTTTATGAATTAGTTAAAATGAAAAAGTAATCTTCCAGAGAGCACCCTGGTAAGTTGAAGAATAAAGGCAAAGACAACCAACTCAATGGGAGAAAATATTTGGAAACAACATATCTGATAAGGGTTTGAGATCCAGAACACATAAAAATGATCCTACAACTCAACAATAAAAAAGACAAACAATCCAATTAAAAAAATGGCCAAAAGACATGACTAGACATTTTTCTAAAGAGGAACTACAGATGGCTAAAAAGCACATGAAAAGATGCTCAGCTTCACTAGTTATCAGGGAAAAGCAAATCAAAACCACAGTGAGAGATTGTCTACACCTATTAAAATGGCTGCCATTAAACAAACAGGAAACTACAAGTGTTGAAGAGGATATGGAGAAACTGGAACACTTATTCACTGTTGGTGGGAATGTAAAATGGCACAGCCACTGTGGGAGATGGTTTGGCAGTTCCTCAGGAAGCTAAGTATAGAGTTGCCCTTCTCTAGGCAATCCCACTACTTGGGATATACCCAAAAGATCTGAAAACAGGGACCAAAGAGACATTTATACACCTATGTTCATAGCAGCATTATTCACAATTGCCAAAAGATGGAAATAACCCAAGTGTCCATCAACAGACGAATGGATAAACAAAATGTGATATATACATACAATGGAATATTATTCAGCAGTAAGAAGGAATGAAGTCCTGAACCTTGAGGACATTATGTTAAGGGAAATAAGACAGACACAAAAGGACAAAAATTGTATGATCTCATTGATATGAACTAATTATGATATGTAAACTCATAAATACAAAATATAGAATATAGGTTACCAGGATATAGAATGAGGCTAAAGAATGTGGAGCAGCTGCTTAATATGTACAGAATGTTTAATGAGGTTGAACTTAAACGTTTGGAACTGGACAGAGGTGACAGTAGGATGTCATTGTGAGAATAATTAACAGTCTTGAATGGTGTGTGAATGTGGTGGAATGGCAAAATTTAGGGTCATGTATGCCATCAGAAGGAAAGGTGGAGGTTAAACATAGGAATGTATAATACAGTGAATCTTGTGGTGGACAATGTTCGTAATTAACTGTACAGATATAAATAAGTTCTTTCATGAACTACAGCAAATGAACCACACTATACAAGGAGTTAATAATAGAGTGGTACATGGGGAAAAAATGTACCTATTGCAAACTATGGGCTATAGTTAACAGTAATATTTTAATAGTCTTTAACCAACAGTAACAAATATACCACACCAATACTATGAGTCAATAATAGAGGGGGATAAGCGGTACAGGAGGGTTTGGGTTTTTCTTTTTTCTTTTTTTTTTCTTTTCTGGAATAATGAAAATGTTCTAAAACTGGTCATGTGGATGTATGCACAACTTGTGATGATACTGTGAGCCAGTAATTGTATACTTCAGATGGTCTGTATGGTATATGACTATATCTCAATAAGATCACATTTTTTTTAAAAAAAGGAACTGCTTAACTTTCATGCAGCAATAAATATATGAATACATAAAAGAATAAAGGCATCCAGTAGTCTATTTAATTCCAGGGAGCGATTTACCAGCCTACTACTGAAAAAATAGTTATAGTATTTTTAAAAGGATTAATTAAGAGACAAGTGATATTTCAATTTTTTAATTTTTCAAAAGTTCATTAAGAAGCTATCTGGGATAACTAAATAGTTCAAACCTTAAAAACAATTCTTACATTTCTTAGGAATTTTTATAAAATCAAGTACTTTCAACTAATGGGATGACTGGTAGTTAGTGGTGGATGACATTTTGTTAAATAGTAATTTAAGCCTTCATTAAACTTCTACAAATCAATGATAAGAGTTCTAATTGTTACTCTTATCACATTTCTCTCCACTTTAATCTACCTTAAAGATCACAGACTAAATGCTCTATAAGGGCAAAGCACCATGTCTGTCCTATTCACTATTATATTCCCATAGTCTAATATAGTGTCTCATTTGTAATAGATTCATAATAAATTAGTGATACATAGGCAAATGAATTTCTGCAAGATTAGTTGGAAAGTCATTCTTTTAAAAAATATTTAGTGTTCTTTCAATGCTTATTAAATTAAAATCCAAACTCCTCAACTTTAACCATTCAAGGTCCTCTGTGATACAGATACAATTTACCCCTTCCTAATGTTCTCTTCCATTATTTCCTTCATATATGACAAACATGCTATACAAACTGAAGTACTTTTCATTCCCTAAATACAACTCTCACTTTCTCACCTCCTTTGGTTTCTGATCATGGCAATGGATCCATCTGAAATGCTCCCCACCATGCCCTCTTTCAGCCCAAGAACTAAGTTATTCTGAAATCCTATCTTCCCTTCAATGCCCATCAGATGGTAAATCATTCGAGAAGCTTCAACCAGTCTTCCAACTACATCTGATCTCCTTTTTGACCTTAATACCCATATTTGGTTTTAATGTCCTTAAGATACATATATAATCTGCCATTTGTTTAGTCATTTAATATTTGTCTCATTTCATATTTTTATTAGTCTTTAAGCTCCTAAGAGATGGTAATTTTATCTTACTCATCTTCATATCACTAAATCTTCTTGGTACAGTGCATTGAATTCTGTGAAATTGAATTTTGTGAAGACATTATTCCAAGACTATTTTATAATGACAGTTGCTAAGGAAATATAAGCCTAAAAATAAATGACTCAATAATCCAAAGTAATTATAGAAGTTCTAAGATTTTGATAATAAAACATAGATTAAAACATAGATAAATCTTTGAAAGAAGAATAAAAATAGAGATTCAGCAATCCCTTCCCACTTGTGAGTGGAACTCTTAGAATAGGAGACTCCATTAATTAATAACTCAAGACCTAGTAGAAAAAAATCAGGTTTGGAGAATAAGACTACAATTGAACTATAAATGCATTTATAAATATCCTTTTTGCATTCTCTAAAATAAATTTAAGTGTGCTGGTCTGGATCTGTTATGTACCCCAGAAAAGCCTATATTCTTTTAATCCAGTCTTGCAAGGGCAGACCTATTGTAGGTGGAACCTTTTGATTAGGTTATTTCCATGGAGCTGTGACCCCACCCATTCAAGGTGAGTCTTAATCCCTTTGCTGGAGTCCTCTATAAAAGGCAAAGACACATTTTTGGAGAGAGTAGAAAGAAGCTAAGAAATAAAGCTCCCAGGGAGAAGCAAGAAGGACCCACAGAAACTGTGAGACCAGAACCCAGAAGAATGGTCAGCAGACATTGTCATGTGCCTTCCCATGTGACAGAGGAACCCTTTCCTCAGAGAAGGTATCTACCTCTTGATGACTTAATTTGGACATCTTCATGGCCTTAGAACTGTAAATTTGCAAACTAATAAACCCCCACCAAAAAAGGCAACCCATTTCTGGTATATTACATTTCAGCAGCTTTAGCAAACTCAAACATTAAGCAAACTGCACTAAGAAAAAGAAAGATTTACAGAATTTTATATATCTTGACTCTTGAATAATGGATACTGAACAATTAGTTTCTCTTACTCTTTGGTCCCAAGATGATCTCCAGAGATGATGTTGATTGTGTATCACAGTAAGGATATCAGTAATACTGGATCACAGCTGGGTAAACAAATTCTCTGGACCTTTTTCTTACTCTAACAAAACTATACTCTCTCAGTATTCTAATTGTTTATTTTGTCAAACAATTCTGAATGTTTAATCTTGTGCCCCTGACTTTAATCAGCACTACCAGCTATGGAATATGCAAATGCCATCCTTTCCTACATCCTTTGGAAGAAAATAGAATTTTGTAAAGGTCTCCTTGCACATTTTAGAGGATTGCTGCAAACCCCTTAAGTTTTTCATTCATAAATAAATCATACAGTATTATAAGGATATTGATTTTCAACATACATCAATAAAAATTGATGTACAGCAAAAGAAATGGCTACACTTTTATAGGTGAACTCTTTACTAAGTGGTAAATCATCGATTTCCTGACATATCATCATAGGATGATGCAAAATCACTTCAAGATTTTACCTGAGCAATTCCTCAGATTGAGAGTCTAGAACTGCCCTGTCCAATATGACAGGTACAAGCCACATGCGGCTGTATAAAAATAAAAAAATCAGTTCCTTAATTGCACTAGCTTAAGTTTAAGTCTTCAAAAACCCTATATGGCTAGTGGCTACCATAATGGATTGTACAGAATTATACAATTCCATCATCACAGGAAGTTCTATTGGATAGTGCTAATTTGACTCAAGTCATTAAAAAGTACAAGTGGACTGTTAAATTTTAACTATTGACACATATGTTAACTTATCCTTACTACGTTCCATTCAACCTAATTTTCAAATAGTTATTATTTGATTACAGTTGGGGCCAGCTCCTACACATCGCACAAGACACGCCAAAAAGGCCTCTTCTTTGTACATTCCTTGGCTTCTTCTTCATTTTCAAGCTAGCTTAAATGCTACTTTCTTAGAGAGACTTTCTATGACCATTCTACCCAAAATAGGTCTCTGCAACCACCCCATCCCTGCCAACACAACTACATACACGTTAATACTTGATGTGACTTACTGCAATTATAATTAATTGATTCATTCATTCATATCTCTTCTACTGAAGGAGGCTTCTTTGTCTACCTTATTCACAGCTTGGCCTCTAGGGCTTATGTAGTATAGGCATGTACCAAAATATATTTTTTGAATGAAGAAATAAAATTTGTTGAATTAAATGAATAAATTCACCGTGACTGTCTTTCCCCTCCAGAGCCAATCCATACCTCCTTGGCACTATGATTTCATATTTTTTAATTTATTCTTTCCTGTTTATTCCAGGCTATACATTTCTTTTTCCCCAGTAGACTATTTATCTCAACTTAAATTTTTAAATTTGAGTAGAAAGAGAATTCCTCAAGCTAGAAGAGTAAAATATTTTTATGAGGACTTTCAGAGAAAATAAACTTCTTTTTAATATCCAACCCTATCCCCCAGTAAGTACCAAGAGAACCAAAAGACTAACCCAATCCCTCAGTGGTCTCTATTAAGACAGGTATTAGTGTAGCATAGATTAAAAAGAAGATTCAATTAGCCCAGGTGTAAAAAAAAGTAGGGACTGAAGAAAAGAAGAAAAAAAAAGTAGCGCAAGAGAGGGAAATTTTCCATTTATCTTCTTGAATAAAATCATTTTCTTAGGTTTGAATACTTTTCATGCAGTGGCTACTACTACACTCTCAGAGAGCAATTGCCACTTGAAATACTTTTTACTCATACTGAAAGCACAAAGTAATCATATAAAGACAACTAAATTTCACAATAATTCTGAAGGAATCATTCAAGAAACTGTTAAAATATCTTTAGAAGGTTACATACAACTATAAAGAAGGGAAAAGATTTTTGAAGATTAATGAGTTATGAAATTATAATGAATTAAATATTAAATATATAAGCTATTCAACACATTGGAAGACTCCAACTTTCAGTTTATGTCTACAGAACGTATGTAGAGTTACCAAAGGTAACATGTATTTCTCTAAGAAATCATAGTCTACAAAATGGTTATCCTTACACCAATTCACAAAACTTATTCTTATCCAAAATAAACCTAAATGATCATTATATAGTAACAGGACAAAAGAATTTTAAACATCACATATAACATAGTGTCTGTAGAAATCATGTTTGAAGATCCAACTTAAAATACAAGAAATAAATATCAAACTTCTGCAGCTTTGCTTTTCCAAGATTAGAAAAATGTCTCAAAAAGTATGTCTGCTGAACACAAGTTCTGGCAATTTTATACCATCTAGTGTAAGGGGGAGGCATTTCACTGGGACTTCATTTTGAGAAATAAAACTAAAAGGTATGAAATACTTGTATTTCCCAAGCTGATCATGACCCTCACAATTCCAAGACTTCCAAAGGATTTGGTACAATAGATGCTTAAATGATGTTGGAAGATGGATAGGTGGGAAGGAAAGAGAGGAAGGACATAGTTATTTCATTCACTCAACAAATATTCATTCAGTATCTACTGATAAGGAATGTTTTAGGCATTTGGGAAACACATTTAAACAAAAAAAAGGCAAATCTAAGTTTATGAGGGATTTCTGTTGCTAGCAGCAATGACTAAAGTTACAGTGACTAAGAGCTCTGACCAGTGTTCCTGGGTCCCTCATATCCTTTGATAATGGTTTCCTCATACATCTATACCTTCCTTCACTACAAAGCAAACAGAAACAAACCAAAAGAAAATTCTCCTGAATATGTTTTCCAAGAACCAGAATAAAGTTATTGTCATGAAGAACCACAAGGTATGCATTGTATATTGTCAAGGATATAGGCATTACTGCTACAAAGCAGATTTATTTCCCTCTTATTTCATATTACCTCCCCTCTCACTGTCATGACCCATGCAATGTCAGTCAAGATAAACAGTTCTGCAGAAGAGATGGAAGACTGCAGAGGAATCTCAGGCAGTAACAATATGTTATGACAAAAATGAAAGTTAGGAACCAAGATTTGATTCTTTGGAAACAAAAATTGTACATGTAAGAGAAGAACACGTACTTCCAGAAAATTAGGGGAGCTATAATTTCACTGAAGTGTACGCTAATAAGCAAAGGAAGACTTGTCCTTACTTGTCCTACCACCTTTAGGCTTTAATTAATCATAATCACAATGCATAATGCAGGCATATCTGAAGGGCTGGTTAGAATCATAGCTATGCTATCTGTGAAAAACAATCTTTCATAACCAAGTCAGCCATAGCTTCCAGCAGATATGCTGCAATACCATTGCCATCTTGGGCTTTAAAATCAATCTTTTATTTGAATCCTTCTTTCAGGCCTGGGCACTGAGGCACTAAGCAGAAGAAATAGAACCTAAGAATCTGGGTAAAATTTAGAACCTGTTGAATTATGAAATATTCTCTATTTAAATGATTATACCTCTTAGTTGAAGAATGCATAACAAAATAATATAAGAAATATAATATTGTGGTTAACAACATTTAAATAAAAACATTATACCTAAGGAAATAAATGTTAAAAACCATGTCATATGCTATTCATTGCCAATTTATGCTTCTGTCATAAATTGATCATTCAGAGAGTAAAGTATACAACTGGATCTATCTTAAGAAACAATTTTAGGATGTTTCAAAACTTGAATGAATTCTCACTTTAGAATGCAGACATTTTAACATCGTATATAACATGTAGGCTCTAATTCTGATTTTTTAAAAAAAGTTAATTTCTATGGTCAAAGAATTTACATTCATTAAACAAAATCATCAAGCTTTTCCACTTACTAGAATGAAAGTTGTAATCAAAATTTAAAAGTGTTACAGGAAACTTCACATGAGAATAATCCTAAATTGAATTTGTTTTGCATTCATATTTATGTTGATATATGTACACTTAAATTTGAACCTAGTTCATTATAACTTAAGTAATTTACATACCTGTTCAGATGAATATTTGGAAAAATTTTCCATTTGATACCGCCTAAGAACTTCATTTAGTCTCTGATCTGAAACAAAGAGAAAAACCAACTATAGTTCAGAGTAATATTCAATTAAATACTAGAAATACACTAGTTATGATTTGATATAACCTATGCTAAACCTTTAGTTTCCACTGCTTCTCAAAATAAGATGAATCACCAGTTTCAACACATCCTCTTACAGTTTAAGAACAAGCCTTCTAAATGCACCTAAGCCAACTAAGTCCTTTCATATAACAAGTGTTCTTGGATGTGTAGTTGTATTTCTGTGCTCTCTACTTTATTCCACCGATCGATCGATCTATTTGCCAATGTAGCATAATAAGGTATTTATAATAAATATTGTCAAAACTTTGGTATTTTTTGCTGGTTTGGATATATTATGTTCCAAAAGCCATTTCTTTAATGAAATCTTGTGGGGGCAGACGTATTATTCTTGATTAGGTGGAAAAGTTTGATTATTTCCATGGAGATGTAGACCCCGCCCATTCAGAGTGGGTCTTGATTAGTTTACTGGAGTGCTTTAAATAGAGCTGACATAGACCCAGATTCTTGCTGACACTTAGAAACGCTTGGAGACGCAGACAGAAGGACCTTTGGAGATGCTAAGCTAAGAGATGAAGCCCAGAGTTTGCCCCAGAGAACTAAGAGTGGTCCCCTAGACGCTTAGAGAGAAACACCCTGGGAGAAAGAAGCAAAGATGATATTTTGGAGAAAGCTGTTTTGAAACAACCTGGGAGCAAAGGACCAGCAGATGCCATTTTGAAATGCAAACCGGGAGCAAAGGCACAGAAGATGTCAGCCTTCTGCCTTCTCAGCCGAAAAGTGTTCCGGACACCACTAGCCTTTCTTCAGTAAAGGTATCCTCTTGTTGATGTCTTAGTTTGGACAGTTTTATGGCCTTAGAACTCTAAATTCGTAACCAAATAAACCCCCTTTAAAAAAGCCAATCCATTTCTGGCATTTTTGCATAACAGCAGCATTACCAAACCAGAACAGTATTATATTGAACATACCCATTCATTTGTGGGAAAACTGACATGTTTACCATATTGCATTTTCCAATTTGTAAATTTGCTATATTTTTCCATTTTTCTAGGTTTTCTTTTATGCACTCAATAATTTGATCATTTTCTCCATAAACAGCTTGCACATCTTTTGTTAGACTCATTCCTAGGTATCTGAAGTTTCTGTTGCTATTTCTAATGGTGCCTTTCTAAAATTATATGTTCTAATTTATTTTCCTGGTATACAGGATCACAAATTATTTATGTTTGTGTTTACTGAACCCAGCAACCCTGATGACCTCTATTATTTGTTCCAATAATTTGTTAATTTTCTTAAAATTTTTAGACAAGCAATCACATTGTCTACAAATAGCATTTTGACATTTTTTGTTCAATGCTCAGAACTTTTATTTCTTTTTCTTGTCTTACTATGTCGATTTGAACCTTTAATACAATGTTGGATTGTTCCTTTCAAGAAAATGCTTTTAAAATTTGCAATTACATATGACTGTTGTGGATTTTTGCAAACACCATTAATTAATTTGAGGAAGTTTTCATTTACTAAATGCTTGCTAAGAAGTTTTACCATGAACAAGTACTGAATTTTATCAAATGCCTTCTCAACTTCAGTTGAGATTATCACAGGTTCTCCCCCCCTCAATGTGTTAATGCAGTTATTATAAATGAATAGATTTTCTAATGCTAAAATATCCTTCCATTGCTGGGATGAATCCTATAGGAAGATGACCATGTGGTGTACATAAGCACACAGATACATGCACATACATGGGCATACTCATTCCTGGATTCCATCTGCTATTATTTTATTTAGGATTTTTGTTTCTGTGTTAAGAAGAACAGAATTATTAATTTTTATTTTTTGCAAATGTCTTTGTTGGGTAAGAGATAACACAGATACTGAAACAAGACTGCCTGAGTTAAAATCTCAGCTTTGAATTTGTGGTGAAACTTATGCAGAGGTTAGAAATTTTACCTTTATACTAAAAACTACAAAATATTGCTGAGAGAAATTAAAGAAGAAATACATCAGTGGAGAGATATAATTTTCATTGGTCAGAAGACTCAGTATCATAGGATGTGAATTCTACCACAAATTGAGCAATAGATTTAGCTGAATGCCTATCAAAATCGCAGACACTTTCTTATAGAACTTGACAAGCTGATTCTAAAATTCACATGGAAGCACAAAGGACCTAGGATAGCCAAAACAACTGTGAAAAAGAAGAAAAAATTTGGAAGGCTAATTATCTTAAGATTTATTATAAAGCTACAGTAATCAAAATAGTGGAGTGAGTAGTGGTCTCAGATAGACAAGGATATCAGTGGAACAGAATAGATCTCATAAACAGATCCACACATATATGGAGAACCGATTTTTTAAAAAACTTTTTACTCTGAAATATTTTCAAACTTATGGAACAGTTACAAAATAATACAAACCCCATACAGAGAACTCCAGCATACCCCTACCCCCCTAGATACATACAGATCCACCAATTTTAACATTTTTCCACTTATGCTATATAATTCTAGCTATCTATCCATCATTCTATCAATCCATCTAACTGTCTATCAAGATATTTTCTGAACACTTGAATGTAGGTTGTATACATCATTCTCTTTGAACCCTTAATATTGCCACGTATAGTATTAAGAAAAAGGATATTCACTTACATATCCACCTTAAGTGCAGACACCAAGTTCAAGATATTTTAAATTGATAAAAGCTTATAACCTCTATTCAATTTTTTCCATATGTCCCAGTAATGTTGTTTTAAGTCTTCTCTCCTCCCTTGTTTGAGCTCATCCAGGATCATGTACTGCCTTTACTTGAAACTGTCTTTTTAGTTGCCCCCTTTTTTTTATTATGGTAATATATACACAACCTAAAATTTCCCATCTCAACCGCTTCCAACCATAACATTCAGTGGGGTTGATCACATTCACTATGTTATAGTAGTCTCAACACCTTTTGTTTCAGTTTCCTTAGTTGCTCAAGCAAATACCATACAAAAGGATGGCTTAAACGTTGGGAATTTCATGGGTCACAGTTCTGAGGCCAGGAAAAAGTCCAAATCAAGGCATCATCAAGGCAATGCTTTCTCCCCAAACACTGTGGCTTTCTGGGGTTGACTACTAGCAATACTTGGACCTTGGCTCCTCTATCACATGGCAATGTACATGGCAGCCTCTCCTGGCTTCTCAGTTCTCTTCTGAGTTCTGCTAAATTTCAGCTTCTTACTTCCCATGGTTTTTCTATATGTCTGAATGTCATTCTTCTTATAAAGGACTCCAGTAAAAGGATTAAGATCCATCCTGACTGAGGTGGGACACACCTTAACTGAAGTAACCTCATCAAAAAGTCCTACTTACAAAGGGTTCATAGCTACAGGAATTGATTAAGTTTAAGAACATGTTTTTCCTGAGTTACATACAGCTCCACACCACCACATCTTCCATTACTAAAACTTTGCCATCTCCCTCAAAAGAAACCTTATACTCAATATTCGTTAACTCCCCCTTGTTCCTACCCCTCACCCCTGGCAACCTATATTCTAATTTCTATCTCTATGAGCTTGCATATTCTCCAATATTATCTTTGTAGTTTCCATGGGGCTTAAATTTAATATCCTGAATTTGTGACAATCTTGTTTGCTTTGATATCAACTTAACTTCAATAATATACACAAACTATGTTTCTATACTCCGCTATCACCCCACCTTCATGTACCTCTTATAACAAATTACAGTTGCCTTTTAGATCCTGTAGGAAGTAAAAAGTATAGTTACAAACCAAAAATATAATAGAACTGGCATGTATATTTACCCATGTCATTACCCTTACTGGAGAGCTTTATTTCTTCATGCAGCTTTGATCTATTGTCCATTGTTCTTTCCACCCGCAGAACTCTCTTTAGTATCTCTCATAGGGCCAGTCTAGTGGTGATAAACTCCCTCAGCTTTTGTATATATGTTAATATCTTAATCTCATCCTCATTTTTGAAGGACAGTTTTGTTGGATACAGAATTTTTGGTTGTCAGTTTTTTGCCTTTAGCACTCTAAATATGTCACACACTGCCTTCTTGCCTACGTGGTTTCTGATAAGAAACAGGCACTTTATCTTATTGAAGCTCCCTTGTATGTGATATGTTGCTTCTCTCTTGTGGCTTTCAGAATTCTCTATCTTTGGCATTTGAAAGTTTGATTATAATATGCTATGGCATAGATATATTTGTTTTTTTTTCCTGTTTGGCGTTGTTAAGCCTCTGGACATGTATATTCTTCCAGTCTCTGGTTAAATTTGGGAATTTTTTAGTGGTTATTTTTTTAAATAGTCTCTCTTTCTTTTCCTTCTGGGACTCCCACAATGTGTATACTGGTATACTTGATGGGGCCCCACAGAGTCCTCAGGTTCTGCTCACTTTTCTTCATTCTTTTTTCCTTCTGCTCAGAATGAATGATGTCATCCAGAATGAATGATGTCAAATGTCTTATCTTTAAGCTTACTAATTCTTTCTCCCGCCAGCTCCAATCCGTTGTTGAGCCCCTCTAGGGAATTTTTAATTTTTGTTACTGTGGTCTTCAGCTCTGGTTCCTTTCCATAACATCCATCTCTCTACTGATATTCTCTTTGCTTTCATCTATTGTTTTCCTGATTTCCTTTAGCTCTTTGTCCACATTTTCCTTTAGCTCTTTGAACATATATAGGATCTTTTTTTTTTTTAAGTCTTTTTCTGGTACATCCCAGGTCTGATCCTCCTCATTGACAGTTTCTAATGCTTTAATTTTCTCCTTTGCCTGAGCCATCACTTCCTGTTTCTATGTTTTCTAACCTTTTTTGAAACCTGGACATTTTGATATTTTAATGTGCTATTACTGGAATTTAGGCTGAAGTGTCTGTTCCTTAAGCTTGTATCCAGCTAGTGTTATGACAGTGCTTTTCTTGAATGCCAGGAGCTAGCAAAAAAAATTAAGAAGAAGAAGGGAAAAAGAAAACAGTTTTCCTAGTCTTTGCAGATTGACCTGTGTGAGTGTCCTCCTTCAGGGCTTATCCACACAAAGAGATTAGAAAATAGCTCCAGGACAAACCATATGGGACCCCTATTCTTTCTGTGCATGTGACTTGTCTACAGTATGTACAGGAGGCACTGGGAATCCCCCATTTACACAGTTCCAGATGTCTCCTCTTCTCTAAAACAGTTTACTCATGGTCCCAGCCCCAGGCAGCAGAACATGACTCTCTCCACAGCATTTTGTAGGAGAGTTCTGTGAGCTGCTTTCCACATGCAGGGCAAGTTCTGAGATAGCGAGTCCCTCAGGCCACCACCAGATAGACTGGGCCAGACACACATGCTCCCACTAAGTGCATGAGGGTTACTCTGCTACCTGTGGAACCAGTACCAGGGATCCCACTGGGGGCATGGGCTGGCTCTGCACTGAGCCAGTGAGAGGGGAGAAGAGTTCAGCCAGGGCACCATAAGATCCAACCACTTTTATTGATTTGGTGCTTGCCCTGTTACTGCAGTACTTTAACTCTTTTCTGGAGCCAGTTCTTGCTTGTTGTTCGAAGCTTCTGTGGAGGCAGTGAGCTCTGAGGTGTCTTACTCTGTCATCTTGATCAGGGAAGGGCCTGGACAACTGATTTTAAACAAAGGTGCTCAATGGAGAACCAACAGTCTTTTCAATTCATCATCCACATGCAAAAAAAAATAAGCCTTGACCTTCATCTTGTGCTTCAGACAAAATTTAACTCAAAATGGACCAAAAATCTTATTGTAAAACCTAAAACTATAAAACTTATAGAAGAAAACACATAAGAAAATCTTTGCAGCCTTAGGTTAGGCAAAGATTCTTAGATATAACACCAAAGGCATGAACCATAAAAGATCAAATTGATGAACTGAACTTCATCAAAATTAAAAACATCTGTGCTGAGAAAGACAACACTAACAGAATGAAAAGAAATACTCTACCACCACTACTCGTAACCACCACTACCAGAATGAAGACTTTGTTCCTTAGCTTGCTATGCAAGTTCCTCTTTGAACTGGTGTGAGAACTATCATCAGATCTCCTTTCTCAGGTGGAGGGAGAAGAATGTTAGAATTTTATTCTAGTCAAAGTTTGGTTGATGCGGAGTTGCCTGTGGCTATGATGTGTATACCTGAAACAGTAATTAGCAAAGGCAAGGTCACATGGGGCTGCCAGCTGAGAAGTACCAAAACAAACTGTCTTGAGTTGGGCTACTAAATCCAAATAGAACAAATAAAAAAGGCAATCAAGATCAACAGAAGTAAATGTAGGGAAGCTGGAAAGGGCAAGGAAGTGGATTCTTCCCTGGAGTCTCTACAAGGGAACACAGCCCTGCTGGCACCTTGATTTTAACCAAGCAAAACCCACAGCAGACTTCTGCCCTCCAGAACTGATACAGAGAGCTGGGAACATATAGTGCCTGTGAATCACCAGTATGCTCATGCAAATAACAATTTCCCACAACACTGAAGAAGAAGACCATATGAAAACAAAAAGGAAGACAGAGCTTGGACATTTGAAAAGAATGAAGTTGGGGGTGGGGGGCAGGGATCCAAGACAGCAGATTAGGAGAGAAAGAAGAAAATTTTCTTTCATCAAAAATAGTAGATAAAGGACAGAAAGTGCTCCAGAACAGCAGTTCCAGGGTTCCACCACCTGGGCAGGGACTTCTATATTCATAGTGAGTGTGCACTTGGAGAAACCGAGTTTAAGTGTTTGGCTGGAACATCACCAGGGAATGGGTGGCTGGAGCCAGCTGACGGCGAGCATGGGAGTAGCCTTCTATACCCTGGGAACCCTCCTCAGTACCTGGCATGGGTGATAACTTTTCACAGACCCACAGCCAAGAGCCCCCATGCCAGGAACTGGCCATTGGAGCAAGCAGATGATCGTGGAAGGGGGTAACTTTCCATGCCCCATGCAGCAAACTTTGCAGCTGACTGGGAGACAACCCTTCACAGCCCCACAGCTGAGAGCTTCCTTGAGGGAATTAGGGACTTGGCAGGCTTGTGATGGTATCCATTCTTCCTCCATGGAAGTCCATGGTGTGCACAGCCTACAGGCTGGGGTGCCACACAGAAGTGCCAGGAGCCCTCCCGCAATCCCAGGGACTTTAGGCGTATGGCAGAGAGGGACTGTAGGGCATCTGAACTGGAAAGTAAGATGTGTAGCTCTGCAGCCCCGGAGTACTCCATTGTGGACCCAGGAATGGCCAGGACTCCCTGCCAAACTGCACAGGCCATTTTTCCTACCCACAGGGCTGGAAGTCCCTAGTGCACATGAAAAACTGGTACACTGATTGGACCTCCACATGATTTGGACCCCTACTCAGTACACAGAAGAAACCGGGAGAACGAGCATAGGGTAAGAGGTGGCTCAGGAGTGCCATCTGCTGGTATGTCAGTGAAAGTGCATTCCACCAAGTTGTAGCTCTGTAAAATTATAGATAAATGTTCAAATAATCCTTATATCCTAAAAGAATGCTATCAAGATAAGCAAATGCCAAGAAGCCAAAAACAACAGAAAATTATAAAGCATATGAAGAAACCAGAAGATATGAATAACCCAAATGTCCAAATTAAAAAGCCAGAGAAGACACAGATGCTGGAACAATTCACCAAAGAAGTACACACAAACATCAATATCATGGCTCAGGATATAAAAGACATGAAGAGGACTCTAGAAAAGCATGAAGAAGATTTTGAAAGAGTAATAACAACAACAACAAAAAAATAGCAGATCTAATGGAGATAAAAGATACTGTTGATCAAATTAAAGATATTCTTGAGACACATAACACCAGATTGGAAGAGGTAGAGGAACAAATTAGTGATCTCAAGGGTAGGGTGATGGAAAGTGAAAGCACAAAAGAATGAATGCTGAAAAACAATAAAAAAAAATTTGAAATGGATCTCAGGGAAACGAAGAGAAAAGGGCTAGGAAGAATGTTCAAAGACATTTTTGAGGAAAACTTCCCAACCCCTCTAAACGACATAAATATGCCAATCAGAGATACCCAACGAACTCCAAATAGAATAAATCCAAATGAACCCACTCTGATACATATTCTGATCAGACTGTAAAATGCTGAAGAGAAGGAGAAAGTTCTGAAAGCAGCCAAGGAGAAGTGATTCACCACATACAAGGGAAACAACATGACTAAGTAATGACTACTCAGCAGCCACCATAGAGGGGAGAAGGCAGTGGTATGACATACTCAAAATTCTGAAAGATAAAAATTGCCAACCAAGAATTCTTTATCCAGCAAAGCTCTCCTTCAAAATTGAGAGAGATCTTAAAATTTTCACAGACAATAAAATGCTGACAGAATTCACTAATAAGAGACCTGCCCTATAAGAAATTCTAAAGGGAGATCTACCATCTCAGGAAAAAAAAAAAAAAAAAAAAAGGAGAGAGGAGTCTGGAAAAGGGCACAGAACTTAAGAGTTTTAGTAAGGGTATATTAAAGGAAATAAAGAGAGAGAGAGGAGAAAAAATACAACTGACAAATAAAAACCAAAGGATAAGATGGCTGATTCAAGAACTTCCTTCACAGTAGTAACACTGAATGTGAATGGATTAAACTCCCCCATTAAAAGATATAGACTGGCAGAATGGATTAAAAAATATGAATCATCAATATGTTGTTTACAAGAGACTCATCTTAGACCCAGTGACACAAAGAAACCAAAAGTGAAAGGATGAAAAAACTATTCCGTGCAAACTACAGCCAAAAGAAACCAGGGGTAGCAATACTAATTTCAGATAAAATAAACTTTAAATGCAAGGATGTCATAAGAGACAAAGAAGGACACTATATACTAATAAAAGGGAAAATTCACCAAGAAGAAATAACAATCAAAAATGTTTATGTACCCAATCAAGGTGCTCCAAAGTACATGAGACAAACACTGGCATAACGAAGGAAGCAACAGATGTTTCCAAAATAATGGAGGATCAATAAGGAAACTGGGCATCTAAACAACGTGATAAACGAATTAGAGTTAACAGATATACAAAGAGCATTACATCCCAAATTACCAAGATATACATTCTCCTCTAGTGCTCAAGGAACTTTCTCCAGGATAGATCATATGCTGCAGCATAAAACAAGCCTCAATAAATTTAAAAAGAGTAACATTATTCAAAGCACATTCTCTGACCACAACGGAATGCAAGTAGAAGTCAATAACCATCAAAGATCTACAACATTCACAGATATCTGGAGGTTAAACAACACATTCCTAAACAATCAGTGGGTCAAAGAAGAAATTGCAAGAAAAATTGCTAAATATCTAGAGACAAATGAAAACAAGAACACAACGTATCAAAACTTATGGGATGCAGCAAAGGTGGTACTGAGGGAGAAATTTACAGCTCTAAATGCATACATTAAAAAGGAAGAAAGAGCTAAAGTCAGAGAACTAATGGAACAACTGAAGAAGCTAGAAAATGAACAGCAAACTAATCCCAAAGCAAGTAGAAGAAAATAATAAGGCTTATAGCAGAAATAAATGATATGGAGAATAATAAATAAATAAAACCAAAAGTTGGTTCTCTGAGAAGATCAACAAGATTGACAAACCCTCAGCTAGACTGAGAAAGTCAAAAAGAGAGAAGACCCAAATAAACAAAATAATAAATGAGAGGGGGACATTACAGCAGATCCAGAAGGAATTTAAAAAATCATAAAAGGATACTATGAACAACTGTATGTTAACAAACTAGATAATTTAGAGGAAATGGATAATTTCCTGGAAACACATGAACAACCTAGACTGACCAGAGAAGAAGTAGAAGACATCAACAAACCAACCCCAAGCAAAGAGATCCAGTCATCAAAAAGCTTCCTACAAATAAAAGTTCAGGGCCAGATGGCTTCACAGGGAATTCTACCAAATTTTCCAAAAAGAAATGATACCAACCCTACTTAAACTCTTCTTAAAAAAAAAAAAAAAAAAAAAAAAACTGAAGAAAATGGAACACTATCTAACTCATTTTACGAACCTAACATCACTCTAATACCAAAACCATATAGAGGTGCTAAAAGAAAGGAAAACTAAAGGCCAATCTCCCTAATGAATATACATACAAAAATTCTCAACAAAATACTGCAAATCAAATCCAAAGACACATTAAAAAAACATACACCATGACCAAGTGGGGTTCATCCCAGGCATGCAAGGGTGGTTTAACATAAGAAAATCAACCAATGTAAGACAACACATTAACAAATCAAAAGGGAAAAATCAAATGATCATCTCAATAGATGCTGAAAAAAGCATTTGACAAAATTCAGCATCCTTTTTTGATAAAAACACTTCAAAAGGGAAGAATTGAAGGAAACTTCCTCAATATGATAAAGAGCATATATGAAGAAAACCCACAGTGAGCACAGTACTCAATGGTGAGAGATGGAAAGCCTTCCCTTTAAGATCAGGAACAAGACAAGGATGCCTGTTGTCACCACTATTATTCAACATTGTGCTAGAAGTTCTGGCCAGAGCCATTTGGCAAGACAAAGAAATAAAAGCCATTGACATTGGAAAGGAAGAAGTAAAACTGTCATTATTTTCAGATGATATGATCTTATATTTGGAAAACCCTGAGAAATTAACAACACAGATACCTGAGCTAATAAATTCAGCGAAGTGGCGGGATACAAGATTAATGCACAAAAGTCAGTAATGTTCCTATACATTAGAAATGACCTAACTGAAGAGACACTCAAGAAAAAGATTCCATTCTCAACAGCAATGGAAAAAAATCAAGTACATAGGAGTAAATTTAACCAAGGATGTAAAAGACCTCTACACAGAAAATTACATAACTTTACTAAAAGAAATAAAAGGGAACCTAAATAGATGGAAGGATTTTCTGTGTTCATGGACAGGAAGGCTAAACATCATTAAGATGTCAATCCTACCCAAATTGATCTATAGATTTAATGCAATTCCAATAAAAATTCCAACAACCTACTTTGCAGACTTGGAAAAGCTAGATATCAAATCTATTTGGAAGGGAAAGATGCCTTGAATTGTTAAAAACATTGTAAAAAAGAAAAACGAAGTGGGAGGACTTAACACTTCCTGACTTTGAAGCTTATAGTGAAGCCACAGTAGTAAAAACAGCATGGTATTGGCACAAAGATAGACATACTGATCAATGGAATAGAATTGAGAATTTGGAAACAGACCCCTAGATCTACAGTTGACTGATTTTTGATAAAAGCCCCCAAATCCACTGAACTGGGGCAGAAGAGTCTCTTCAACAAATGGAGCTGGAGAATTGGATATCCGTATCCAAAAGAATGAAAGAGGACCCCTAACTCACACCCTGTACAAAAATTAACTCAAAGTAGATCAAAGACCTCAATATAAGAGACAGTACCATAAAACTCCTAGAAGATAATGTAGGGAAACATTTTCAAGACCTAGTACTAGAAGGTCACTTCTTAAACCTTACACCCAAAGGACAAGCAATGAAAGAAAAAACAGAAAAATAGGAACTCCTCAAATTTAAAAGCTTCTGTACCTGAAAGGAATTTGTCAAAAATTAAAGAGGCAGCCAACTCAATGGGAGAAAATATTTGGAAACCATGTATCTGAGAAGAGACTGATACCTTGCATACATAAAGAAATCCTACAACTCAACAACACTAGTACAAACAGCCCAATTATAAAATGGGCAAAAGATATGAAAAGACATTTCTCCAAAGAGGAAATACAAATGGCTAAAAAAACACTTGAAAAAAATGCTCATTTTCAGTGGCTATTAGGGAGATGCAACTCAAGACCACAATGAGATACCATTTCACACCAATAAGAATGGCTGCCATTAAACAAACAGGAAACTACAAATTCTGGAGAGGATGTGGAAAAATTGGAACTCTTATTTATTGCTGGTGGGACTGTATAATAGTACAGCCACTCTGGAGGACAGTTTGGTGGTTCCTCAGAAAACTAGATATCGAGTTACCCTATGATCTAGCAATTTATCTTCTCGGTATATACCCAGAAGATCTGAAAGCAGTGACACAAACAGATGGCAGCATTGTTCACAAATGCCAATAGATGGAAACAATCCACATGTCCCTCAACAGATGAGTTGGTAAACAAAATGTGGTATACACATGGTGGAATAGCACACAGCAGTAAGAAGGAACGAGGTCATGAAACATATGACAACGTGGATGAACCCTGAAGACATAATGCTGAGTGAAAGAAGCCAGAGAAAAAAGGAAAGATATTGTATGTTACCACTTATGTGAACTCTGTAAAAAAATGTAAAAAAATGTAAAATAAGTGTCTTATTATGTAGAATACAGGGGACCTAGAGATAGTCAGAAGCTAGGGAAGGGGGAATGATAATCTAATATGTACAGATATGATAATGAACGTGATCTTAATGGTATAGGAATGGTCAGGTGTGACTAAGGTTCGTTAATGGGATTATAAGTATCATTGATGCACTGAAGGCGAACATGTCTGTAAACGGTTGTTAAAGGCATGTAACCCAAAGAGTAGCACCAGAAACCTAAATAATTGTTAGCATGATATACTGATAAGGTATGACACTGGTGCAGAAGGTTAACAACAGAGCGGTATGGAAAAACTACCCATTACATTTTAAAGAATATATTTAATAGGAATATTTTGCCAACTCTACAATATTAGGGATGAATAATTTGCAGCTGATAAAAGCTCTGGGATGTATTATGTTACGATAACTGTTTAAAGTTGAGAGTGATGATGATTGTACAACTAAGTGAAGATATTGTTAAGAAACTGACTGTTTATCCTAGGATAGAATATATATTAAGTGAAGTTAGGAACCCACTTCTTAATAAATCATGCCCTGTCTGTAAGGCTTGCCCCTGTTAAATTTAGGGTGGTAAATAGGAGGCTGAACCCTCCCATAATAATGCCTAAGAGGCACCTCCAGGGAACCTCTTTTGTTGCTCAGATGTGGCCTTTCTCTCTCTAAGCTCAACTCAGCAAATAAATTAATTAACCCCCACCCCCCAAAAGGGACATGGCTCCCAGGGGAATGAATCTCCCTGGTGATGTGGGACATAACATCCAGGAATGAGCCTGGCCCTGGCAGCGAGGGATTGAAAATGTCTACTTGACTGAAAGGAGGAAAAGAGAAGGGTAACAAGCTTTGGTCACAGTGGCTGAGAGATCCCAAATAGAGTCAAGAGGCTATCCTGGAGGTTTCTCTTATTCAAGCTCCAGCTAGACATCCTAAATGGCCACAGTTTGCCATGCCCTTACCAATAGCAGTCCCCAAATACCTAGGTCCCTACCTGAGAGTCTATCAAAGGTTCACTCAGTTTTATCTTTCAGAAACTTAAATCCACCAGAGTGTTCCTATACCAGACGAGTCCTAAAACCCAGAGGCAACAGCCTCTTTAAGATTAACAATCAGATGCAGCCCACTTCCCCATACTGTCAACACCCCCTTTCAATATGAACAAGTTAGGGTGCTCACTGCCTAGATACCCCTGAAGATGGAGGAAGAGATTAAGCTAGAGGAAGGTGTGACGGTTAGGTTCATGTGCAACTTGGCCAGGTGATGGTGCCCAGGTATTTGGTCAAGCAAGCACTGGCCTAACCATTACTGCAAGGACATTTGTCATTGCTTACTAAACCAGAAGGCTGGTTTGTAAAATCATCAGTCAACTGGCTGCAGCTGTGACTGATGATGTCAACAAAGGGCATGTCTTCCAAAATGAAAGAATGCAGTCAGCTGGATAAAGACTCTTAAGCGAGACAGATAGAGAACTTCACTTCTTCTTCGCATGACCAACGAAGCATTTCCTGAGGAGTTTGTCCAAGTTGCCAGTTTGTTTCCTGAGGAGTTCACTGAACACATTCATAGAAGTTGCCTGAGGAGTTCACTGAACATCTTCACTGGAGTTGCCAGTTTGCTGCCTGCACTATGGAATTTTGACTCATGTATACCCACAGTTGTGTGAGACACTTTTATAAATCTTATATTTATAGATACCTCTCATTGATTCTGTTTCCCTAGAGAACGCTAACTAATACAGAAGGGGTAGCAATAGAGCAAATTCCAAAGGATGCTACAGACTACAGTTCCACCATGTCATTTACCTCCTTCCAGTCATTCCAACACCCCAGCATCCAAAAAAATATAATTTATACAAAGTTTCAGTATTCATAGACCTTTGTTAAATCTTATCTCGTTTGTTGCTACCCCTTCTTCTCACTTAATCTCTTTCTTCATCTTCAGCTATGTTTAAGCAGTGAGCACCCTAACTTGTTTAAGTGAGAGGAGGGGGTAGCAACAAACGAGATAAGATTTAACAAAGGTCTATGAATACTGAATTTTTATGTAATTATATATATATATTTGGATGCTGGGGTTTTGGAAGGGCTGGAAGGAGGTAAACGAAATGGTGGAACTCTAGCCTATAGCATCCTTTGGGGTTTGCTCTACAGCTACTGGTTGAATTGTGCCTTGAAGGTCTTCACCTTTCTGTATATACCTTGTATTGCATAATAGGGAAGGGACTGAGACTGTGGAATGTAATCCACAACAATTTTTGAAATTACTTACATAACTGCTTGTTGAGCTGTACATCCAGAGTTGACACCTTTCTGTATGTATATTTTACAATAATGGAAATGGCTGAAGTTGTGGAACTGTGACCCATGACATTCTTTGAAATCTGCTAAATATTTGTGAAATCGTACTTTGAAAGTTATCACTGTTATGTATATATGTTAAAGTTCACAATAAAAAAAAAAAACAAAAAGAAAAGAAAAGAAAAGAAAAGAAAAGAAAAGAAAAGAAAAGAAGTAAATGTAGAGATGGTCAAAGATAGTGGGAGGAAAGCAAGCCATCTACATTTACCTAAGCTGGTGTTCCAGTAGTTTGCCTTATGGGGTAAGCTAGGTCCAATAAAAGGGGAAAAATGGGGAAGTTCATAGACACTGAACATTCATTCTCATCTCTTCATGCAAACTTTATCATTCTATGGATAAGCATTATTATTTCAAGCATTTGAACCTTTGCTCCTTCTGCTCCCTCTGTCTGAGATTCCATTCTCACACTTGTTTTCTAGTGCACTACCAAACATTTTTTCAAGGAATAACTTACTATGCTTTGTCTGTCTCATTTGGTTCTCTCAGGTATTTTTGGACCACAGTTATACCTAAGAATTCTGGCTTGCTCATTCCTTTAAAACTCATAGTTTCTGACTACCTCAGGTACTTTGTTCACCCTATCCAAGCTCCTCACCACCCAATTCCTGTCCCATGCCACTCACATGGTGGCCAGCTAGTCCTTATTGGGTGGGGATCTTCCCACCTCAAACCTAATACTGGTAATGTTCTAGTGTCATTAGTGTGTCATTAATAATTTAAGGTAATATATACAGTACACTTAATATGTGCTAGACATCATGCTAAATGCTTTATTTATGTCATCTTATTTAATCCTTACAACAACCCCATGAGAGTTATTGTGTTACTATACCCATTTTATAAATGAGAAAATTGATGCACAGAGAAGCTAAGTAACTCGCCCAAAGTCAAAGACCTAAAAAGAGGTAGAGCTTGGATATGGTTCCAGGCAGACTGAACTGAATCCAAAGGCTGAATTCTTAACCATTGGTCTATAATACATCCTCTAAAAGGGAACTCACCACCTCAACTTTCTCCTAACTTCACTGTTGCTCAAGCTAAAAACTTGAGTTGCCCTCTATCTCCTTCTCTGAAATCCCCTGATTTCCAATCTCACTATGCCTATTTTAGTTCGCTTCTTTAGCCAAGTACACTCTGCCAAAATGTATGTTCCTTTTAATAGACAGACTGGGCTTTCCAAATCACAATTTGGTCATGTCAATCTTAATTTCTTTCAGTGGTTCCTATAACCTGTGCAATGGTCCAAACTCGTTAACACATAGCAAACAAGGCCCTTTAGTATCTAGCCCCATTTTACTCCTTCAGCATTACCTGCCATCCTCTTTTATAAACCTCCACGTTTCATTCAAGTCATCCTTCTTGCAAGCCTTTAACAAAGCATATTTCTCATCCCTTGATGTTGCAAACACTGTTCTATTTGGGATGCCCACACAGTTTTAAATCTAGTACATGCATATTAATACCTCAAGTTTCACCTCAAATGGAACCTTTCCTGAACACAGTTTATAACAACACCATAATAGTTAATATTTGTCTAGCATTGACTATGTGTCAGATACTATTCTAAAGTCTTCATGTATTTTAACGTTCATTTAATCTTTCCAACAACCCAATTCGGAAACTCAGACAAAAGTGTTAACAATTGCTGCCACTTCAATGTATTCATGAGGGTTATATATCTCTTTCCCCAAATTAAATTCTTGGAGGGTAGAATTGTCCTCTTCATCTTTGTAGCAGCTATGCTACAAATAGAAGCAGAAGGAGCTCAATAAACATCATTCCAATGAATGGCCAGAGCAGTGCCTCAAAGTTCTAACAGCACACTTGGAAACTCTTTCTGGCCTCTAATTTCTTCAGAGCATGCGAGGAGCCTAACAAACGTCTAGTTCTAGTGGAGTCCCATGTAAGCTCAAGAAACCTACAAGTATTTACAGAACTGTCATGCTCAAGTATATATACATTCTTAATGTACGCCACCAAGGTTTTTCTGATGCTAACTTCTTTAGGTTGTTACAAATTTCCATGCACAAAACAGGCAGTCAAAAAATATCAGTTGGTCAACGATGACGATATTAAACATTACCTAAATGAATTCTCAATAAAGGAATATGGATCTTACTTTGATCTCTCAGAAAGTCGATTTCTGTGGCCATTTCGATCTAATTTTAGTTAGGAGTTTTCACCACCTTTGCCTCCCTCAGAATGACACCGAGTTCGCCATGCGAGAAAACAAAACTAAGACAACGCTCCAGAGGTTGTCAAGCACTTGAGCGGTGTAATCAGTATCCTCCCCACGCGGCGTCAACAGTCCAGCCGTGCCTCCTTCGTCCGACTCCGAGCCGACTCTTTGGCCCAGGCGCTAGACTTCAGCGTTCAGGTTTGCAGAGGACGCGCCAAGTTAACTCTCTTCCACGTTCATCCGAATCCCGTCAGGTTGGGAAGGGGGCGCGGACCGATACAGGCGTCCCACGGCTCACTGGAGGTTGTGTCAGGCCACCTAGGCGAGCGTCGTAGAAACCGACGGGAAGCCTGCTGGCGGCGTCCTCCGTGGAGGGCGCGGCGCCGCCAGAATGGCCAGGCAGCCCGGATCCAGCCGCGGAAGTCCACTCGACCCGCTCTGCGACTTTGAAACCGGTGCCCCGGACCGCTCCTTGGAGACGGTTACACCGCCTTCGTCATCACGCAGGCGTAAGCACTGACGGCATCACGCTTCCTGGAGTCCTCGTCCACCATTGGCTATCTGTCGAGCGACGGGCGGAGCCGTGAGAACCTGTATGACAGTGGACTGAGCCACCCCCGCTGCACCGCGGGCAACCTCGCGGGCCAGTGTTTCCGTGTGACCGGGTCTGGTCGGTTTTCTTTTTGGTTTGGTTTGGTTTGAAGAAAAATTCTAAAAATGTAAACATGGGTAGTGCATCAGATACATAATTTTAAGGCCCCCAGTATCTTTGGGTTACTGTACAATGCGGAGTGTGTAGAAAGGGTAAAGATTCCTGCGGTTGGGGGCGGAAACCCGAGTCCCGCACCCACATTAACCTTCTGAAAGATTTGTGGGTATGGATTTGGCAATCTCCAGGAGCTAAAAGCCGTACTGCAGAAATCGCCCCTTAAAAAGGTTTTTGGAGGTAGGATGACAGTTCTTGTTTATACTTAACTCTGGGGTAATGAGGCATGCAGTTTAGAGTTACTCGAAAGATTCTTCAAATTCAGCATTTATTTCGAGTTAAGTTAGCAGCCTCAAAAAGAAGGAAGGAGAAAAGCTACATTTTTTTTGAAAGGAAAAATTCGGCAAAATTTTACGTTTCTTAATGGATTACAATCCCCATTTTTATAAATTGATTTTGTCTGGGTTCAACTTTATGGGTTTCATTTAACAGTAACATTGCAGGAAGTCTCAACACTAGCAATAAAAGCCTGACTTGAAGCTAGCCGCTAAATTCAGTGTTTTTTAATCAATTATGTATTTTTATTTTATTTTATTTTTGTGGATTGAATTAAAGTTCCACTAATTAGACATGTTATAGATGCAGTTTGATTTGGCCTTTTTGTTTGGTTTTGTTTTCTTGTACTTATAATGCTAGATAATCTAAGTAATGTTAGCAAAATGTATTAAGAAATTAAAAGGATGTGTCCAGTTGTGTCCAATTAGGCACTTGAAGACCTGTTGTGAGCCTTATCCATACTCCCAATAAGAGAATGAGATAATCACTTCCTCTAAAGAATAGCAGTTAAATATGAAAGTGTAGTTAATAGGCATCAAAAGGTTTGATTTAGCTTTGATCAGAGAAGGATGAACTTGATCTGGTCTTTAGTAACCGTGAGATTAACACACAAACTTGTTGGAAGCAGAAATTGAGAGGGCAAGTTCCAACTCTTTTTGAACTCCAGTTTATTACTTTCTTCATGAATCTCTCACTGCCTCCCCAATGACGTGCTTGTACTTTCCCCTACACTGGGCTGAACCTTGTATATTGTCATATTGTGATTTTAAGTGTGCTCTCTCTGCCTCTGTGTGTCTAGCTTTAGAAGGTGCTCTGTTATTTGTTAATTGAATGAACATGTTGTTCATGTTATGTTGGGACCTCCAAATAAAAATGTTTGTAGGCATTTGAAAATACAAAGTTGCAGTTCAGGTGGCCAATATTAAATTATTTTTTCCCACAATAAGCACATGATTATGATCTTGCCTGATGTCCTCTTGACAAATTAAAACATATTTCCTTACCCAGCAAGTAGAGATACTACCTAAATTTAATCTGAAATAAAATCAGTGGCAGCTTGACATCAATCAAGTGGTTACAAAGTTAAGTCTACATTTACACTAAAAGTTGATGAGATATATTGGTGTGGGTGAAAGCAAAGAGTACTTTCTGGAAATAAATGATGAGTGGTCTTTGCATTGTACAAATTGAATATCCAGCACTGGAATTTTTATGACTACACTTGAATTATTTGCCTTGGATGATCATGGTCAATACAAGTCATAGTTTTTCTGTGTGTGCTTATAATTTTACTGGTTGAACTTTGGAATTTTCAAAATAATTTTCATCATGAGGAATCAAAATTGTTATGAGTCCATTTATCCTTAAAATATTCCCTCTAATGTTTCTCCTTTTTAAAACTTCCCCTGAGTTCACCCACTTCTTCCAAGACAGTTTCCCCCTTAGTACTCACTTCAGGTACCTTGCTACAATCCTTGTCATATTGTTTTGTAGTTTGTCTCTAGAGGCTCCATCATTATGCCTGGAACATAAAAAGGGCTCAATAAATATCTGGTGAAGGAATTAATTTAAAGTATTCAGTGAATGTGCATGGAAAGTATATATTAGTGTAAATTGAGTACAGGGAACAGGAAGTTGAATACTCAAGTCACTATTTCATGTTTTCATGTTAGATATTTTTCTGCAAAAAAGAAATCTCTTAAAATGGATATATTTCACCTATTTTAATTTATTCAATAAATTGACATTGAGCTCCTTGTACTATGTGCAGAGCATCACAAAAAATACAAAGTTCAAAGTAAACATGAGGGTCAAACTGTATTTAACCTTTTCTGATATAATGAAAACTCTTAAAAGTGATTTTTAATGTAATTTTATTGAAATATATTCACATACCATACAGTCATCCAAAGTTTCATCGTATAGTTGTGCATTCAGCACCACAATCAATTTTTGAACATTTTCATCACTCCAAAAAATAAAAATGAAAATAAGAATAAAAATAAAAGTAAGAGAGAACACTCAAAACAACCCATACCCCTCCTTAAAAGTAATTTTATAAAACAAAAACAATTGTTTTGGTAAACTAACAAACACAAAATCTGTTTTTCCCCAAGGATGTTTTAAGAATAATGTTATAAACAATACATTTAAGCTGAACCATATGAAATTGCCTATTTTCTGCAATTTCATATGATTTAGCTTAATATTTACTTGAAAATATTTGTATAACGGCAACACACCAATGTAATATCTGCTCTTGCAGATTGAGAGAAGATGATAGTGACTTCACTTGAGCATGTGGAATATGCACATTCTTCTCGAGGTAGCTGTGAAGTTCAGATGCTGTGACTCATTGCTGACTAAAGCCCACTGATCCTATAAAAGTTTTGGTAGCTGTCAGTAACCAAAATACAGTGATTCTGTTATTCGGAAATACTACAGTTCTGTAACTTACCACCTTTTCTTAAGAAGTTGAAAACTTTATACAGGATAATGTTATGAATTTATATCCAATCCTATACAGAAACAAAATAATTCCACATTGTCTTGAGCGAAAGAGACACTTAAGCTGACAAATGCTGTAACTACTGGGACAGTTAAGATTGAACCAACAAGAACGATGAACCAGGAACTCTGTCTCTAGGGTACTTAACCATATTTTATGATCTCGAGGGTCAGTTACACTATCCTGTCTCATAGTCTAGTTTTCTATAAATAAAACTACCTCAGAAATATGTAGTTTTGATTATTTGAACCAAAGAATATTCCCTTTAGGCAAATCTATATACTTTAATATAATAATAGCTAATCTTTTTTGAACACTTACTCTGTACACTGTCCTAAATGCTTTATACATATATTAATTCATTTAATCCTCACAGAAACTAGGTGCTGTTTTAAAACCTTTTTTTTTTTTTTTTTTTTTAGTAACTTGCTGACATTCACACAGCTAGAAAGTAGCTGAGTTGGGATTTCGACCTAGGCCTTCTGGTTCCAACGTCACAATTCTTAACCATTATGTATATGCTCCTCATTAGTGTAATAGAATTTACATCTATTATAATATAATTCATGTTCTCGCCTATATATCCCGTTAGCCTTTAGTTGTATTAAATGAATTATGCTGTATGTTCTACTGTAATCTTAATAATTTACAATTGATTTACAAATTGTTGCACAGTATTAATATTGTTGTTACTCTTCCTTCTTTTTGGAGAGAACTGCTTCAACTTTGGTGCAATGATTAAAAGACTTCATGTGTTCGCCGTTGTCCTTTCTACGGCCCTAGAAAATCGGGGCACTGTTTCAGCCGTCCAAGTCCCTCCCCCGGAGCGAGGGGCGGCTGGGCGGGGCCTATGGCTGAGTCCTCTCTAGGGACCTCCGCGGAGGCGGCAGCCAGTCTTGGACTGAGAAGAGCTTCCCGGTCTGTGTTCTCTTCGTGCCGGCTTCACTCTGTCATACCTTGTACCTTTGCCCAATCTTGCTAATAGCATTTTCTCTGGTATTTTAGTTCTCAGGGGCCTCCTCTTGCTGGTTCAGTTTATTTTTTCCCACTTTGAGGCTGGCTTCCCTGTATCTCCGTTTCTCTTTTAAGTGGGGGAGGGGGAATGCAAACTGCAAAGAAATAATTACTGTGGTAAAACGAAAGAAAATTTTGTGAATAGATGAATTTGGAAGTTTTCCTTGCCGAACGTTCTGCTGAGGAAACACGTTTTCCGTAACTTCCTTCTTTTAACCTTTGTAGATTTTTTTTTCCCTCTCTCATTTTTTAATGAAGGAGGGTTCTCTCTCCTCATTTCCTTCATTTCCTTCCAAAAGGCCTTTCCATAGTACAACTTAAAACAAAAAAATTGAAAAGTCTTTTATGAAAACTTAATTTGAAGAATAGAGGTTAAAATGTTGCAAAATACTGATTAACATTAAACATTCTTTTAAGAAAGTCTAAACAGCCAACAAGGAAATTGCTTAACAGGGCGGTGATTATGTTGAGAATATACATTCAACCTTTTTAGAAATATTCAAGCCCTGCAAAAAACAGAAGCACGAATAAGAATCTAATTAAAATCAAATGGATTTAAAATTTACTAATTGAATTGTGAATTTCAATTTTATAATTCTGCTAGAGAAAAAAAATTCCAAGTTTCAGTATTCCTGAGGAAAATTATTTACTTACTGCTTAATGAGATAATATTAGAAGTATTTTAGAGTTGTTATTAACATTTTGAGGATTATGGACCCCTGTGAATAGCTGATGAAAGCATGCTTCCTAGAGAAAAATACATTTATACAATAATTTCTATAAAATTCCAAGGCCATAAATAACCATAAGTACAAGTATCTTAGAATGACATTTAGGAGTCTACCCTTAGCCAAGTAAGGTAAGGTAAAATAAGTTCTTCTGGTCCACTGGGTAAAATAATATAAAGGAGAGAAGTCATCATATGCTCTTTAAGAGATCTAGCCTTATATTGGGCTTTAAAAAAAATATTTTTAACTATTTATTCATTTTGAATTGGTAAATCATGTATATCACAGTATAAAATTCAAGTAGGTACAAAAAAGTGATACAAGTGACATTGTCTCCCATCCTAGGCAGAAAATACCCTCTAGAGAGGCAACTACTGTTGCCACTATTTTCTTGTATGTGATTCCTGCTATAGTTTATGTATCATCAGCATGTATAAATATAGTCTTTCTTTTTTACTAAATAAATGCATATTTTTTGCACCATGCTTTTTTTTATTTAGTGTATTTTAGGTATACATATAGGGCTCCCTCACTCTTTTAAACAGCTACATGGTATTCCGTTGTATAATATAGCATAATTTCTTTGCCAGTCCTGTACTGAAGGGTGTTTAAGCTGCTTTCAGTATTTTGTCATTGTAAATAATGTTGCAGTGAATATCCTTATGCATATGTCATTTTGGGTATGTGCAGTTATAATTCCTGGAACTAGTATTCTGAGTCAAAGATATTTTCATTTTTTATTTTGATAGATAATGACATATTGCTCTTTACAAGGCTGTACCAATTATACCCAAACAGCAATGTATGATTGTTTCTCAGTGTCTTTACCAACACAGCATTTTAGCAAACTTTCTGATCCTTCACAATTTAAGTGAAAAATAGTAAGTTGTTGTTTTGGTTTGCATGCTTATTATATGTGAGGTGGAACATTTCACTTTTTTTTTCTGTGAACTGGCTGTTCATATCTTTTGCCCATTTTTCTGTTGGGGTGTTGATCTTTTCCATATTGATTTCTTGGACCCCTTTATGCATTAAAGAAATTAGTTCTTTGTCTGAAATATGAGTTGCAAATATTTTTTTCCATACTATCTTTTGATTTTGTTAATGGTGTATATTTTTTTTTTCAGGTGTGGCAGACTTCTGCTTTTAATTTTGTTAATTTATGTAGTGAAATGTCTCACTCTTTTATGACTACTCAGTTTTGGGTTATATTTTAAAATACTGTCTTCCCTAATATAATTTTTTAATACCCTCCTTTATTTTTCCTTTAAATGTTTATGATTTGATGTTTATGTTTAAATCTTTGATTCATCTAAAACTAAGTTTAGTGTAGGGATCCAATTTTATTAAATTGGACTGCAAAATGAACCAACTGATAATTAAAGTGGTGACCTGTTTGATCAGCTAAATGAGAATTATCCAACTCTCCCTAGACTTCTTATACTTTATTTCCCCAGTAACTGGCATGGTGCCTGAAACAAGGTGAATGTTAAATAAACACTTGATAAACTAAATTGAAAGGACATTACTGGGGATTCTATATCATTTGTAGCTATTTTCCATTGTATTGCTATACAGAGTTGAAATGGATAATGATACCACTAATACAGCAGTTTTCTTCTACACAAAATCTTAGAATCATAGAATTTAAGATACAGAGTATAAACCAATTATTCATTCAAAAATAAAATAGTGAGCTCCTGTTACTGAGAAACATTCTAGCTGACAGTGGTGGGAGGTGGGGTGGGCATATATATAATGTCATGGTGTGAATGCTGTGAATCAACCAGAGCAGTGTATGGGCAGTAGAAAATGATAGGGAATGGTTTAAGAGAGTCTTTGGAGAGTGGTCAGGAAAGGCGTCTATGATAGGGCATCCTAAAGAAACAGAAAATGAGCTGAATGCATATCCTTGGATCCAGGGAAGAGTGTTTCAGACAGAAAGTACAAGTCTGTAGGAGCTGCCTGGAGTTTCCATGGAGGAGGCCAGCATGGCTGGGGCCAGGTGAGCTAGGAAAGAGCGGTAGGTAGTCAGGACTGAGAGATATCGGGGACCAGATCATAAGGGCTCCACTATCCCGGATGGTAGCCACTGATCACAATTAATTAAAATTAGATAAAATTAAAATTCAGTTCCTCAGCCACATTCCAAATAGCCACATGTGGTTATTGACTTTAATATTGGGCTGTGTAGACATAGAACATTTCCATCATTGCAAGAAAGTTCTACAGGACAGTGCTGATATCAAGTCAGGTAAACCATTATAAGGATTTGGGTTTTTATTATAAAATTCAGGTCTCTTGAAGCTTTCATCTAGTCTCTCCTCACTCTTCTGCTAACTGGACAAATATCTACTTTGAGAACATGCCTTACTTGTAAGTGGGTAAAGGGGATACAGTCAATCCTCAATATTCTCTAGTTCTGTATTTATGAATTTGCCTACTTGTTAACATTTATCTCTAACTGCCAAATCAATATTTGTGGTGCTTTTGCTGTTATTTGCAGACATGCACTGAGTGGTGAAAATTTTGAGTTGCCCAATGCACATGGTCGTTTCATCTCATACTGTAAACAAGTTTCCTTTTCACAGTATGTTTAGTGCCATGTTTGTTTGTTTTGCATTTTTGTGCTTGCTTTGTTTTGTTTGTGTTGTTGGTGGTGGTGTTAGTAATTTCTTTGTTTAAAATAGCCCACAAACATAATGCTGAAATGCTGAAATGCTGAAATGCTGTAATGCTGTCTAGGGTTCCTGAGCACAAGAAAGCTGTGATGTGCCTTCTGGAGAAAATACGTGTGTTAGATGAACTTCCTTCAGACCTGAGTTATAGTGCAGTTAGCTGTGAGTTTAATGGTAATGAATCAACACCTTATTTCATGATTTCCAGTGACCTGCCCCCAGTGCGATTTATAATTAAACTTGCTTAAATTTATGTTCAAAGGTGTTATTTAAATATTGTTAATGCTCTGAAGGCAATGATACTGTTTCTAGATAGGGTTAAATGGGGGCAGTCTCTAAAAGGCTAGTGAAACAAAGAACTTCCTAGGGAATAATGGAATACAAATTTGAGGAAGCAAACAGAAACACATATAAATGAGATTTTGTATTGATCTGTGACCAGAGGCTTGTGGGAACCTATCCCTGTTTTCCTCCTGGTAGAAATCCATCAGTATTCACTAATCCGTTGCTCACAATGACACTATAGAACATAACCACCCCAAATAACCAGGAAAGACTGTATTTGTTACCAAGGAGCTTAAGTGACCTCTTCCTATATGTGACAGCTTCTGGCTTCTCAGAGTGCTGCAAGGAAGCACACTAGCTGAGATTGTGAAGGTTATTGACAACTAAATTTAAAGGAGTAAGGAGTAAGATTCAGGAGATTCCTTAGTACCCAGGTAGTTTAGGGAAGAATCAGTTGTCTTTGTCTGGGCACATGCTATCTTCAAACAGATTGCAAACTAGTGGGCAGGACTATGCTTTTTAGGTTACTATCGTTAAAAATGTTATGCACACTTAGATTGACTTGAGTGTTCTTTAAGCAACATGAATCAGGGACTAAAAAAAAAATGAACAAATTTGTCATTCCAATTAAAAACTAAAGCCATCCTACACAATTAAAGCCAAAGTTATATTCTTCGCTTGAACATCTCAGCCATGACCATACTCTCCTGCTTGTGGAAGTCCAGTCAATATTTTTTACAGTACTTTTTAAACAAAGCTCAAAGTAACTTAGGGGGAAGGTGCAAGGAACCAGTGGAAAGGCTTGGAGTACAGCCACCCTGTACTCTCTCAACAAGACTAACTCTGCCCTTATCATTTGTTGTCTTCCAGATAAGATTACTTTTTGAAGAAATTTGAAACCTATAAGATATCCCCCACTCTGACCATGAGATCCACCATGTATGTAGGGAAGTGGTAGGCCACTTTTAGAAGCACATCACTTGATTTAGTTTTATTCTGTTTAGACATAGAAGCACTGGTCCTCTGCAGTTGCCTGAAAGGGTTGGGAGTTGAAAGGTCCCTAATGGGGACCCACTGATTAGGCTAAGGAGCCCTTTAAGGTGTGCAATATTTTTGTGGATATGGTGCTTGGGGGAATAAGTAAATTTACCAAAAGCTTCTGGAATTGTCAAACTTCAAGTTAGGAGAAAAGCATATTCTCTAAGCAAATTGGTGCCAGAATCAGAGTAATCAGCATTTCTAACTTCTTGATTTATTCTCATTTCCTCCTCTATACTGAAAGAGCATATTTATTAATCAACATTTGGGAGAGAGGCTTACACATTTATTTATGTAGTATGCCCCTTGATATTTCAATTTAAGAAGATAAATTTATTATTGAGGTAGTTTATTCCATGCAAATCAGGACTTATATGATTTTAAAACTGAAATACTGTAGAATTCATCTTTGAATTGTTCTAAAATAGAGAACATAAAAAATTTATTCATTAACTTTTATAATTTAACTGCTCCATTTTGCATCCGTTCATAGATTTACAAAAATAATTACTACTGTATTTAAAGTAAAAATACCTGTAGGATTTGTTGCAGTCTTTTTTTTTTTTTTTTTTTTTTTTTTTTATTTTTTTTTTTATTTTTTTATTTTTTTATTTTTTAATCATCATTTTATTGAGATATATTCACATACCACGCAGTCATACAAAACAAATTGTACTTTCGATTGTTTACAGTACCATTACATAGTTGTACATTCATCACCTAAATCAATCCCTGACACCTTCATTAGCACACACACAAAAATAACAAGAATAATAATTAGAGTGAAAAAGAGCAATTGAAGTAAAAAAGAACACTGGGTACCTTTGTCTGTTTGTTTCCTTCCCCTACTTTTCTACACATCCATCCATAAACTAGACAAAGTGGTGTTTGGTCCTTATGGCTTTCCCAATCCCATTGTCACCCCTCATAAGCTACATTTTTATACAACTGTCTTCGAGATTCATGGGTTCTGGGTTGTAGTTTGATAGTTTCAGGTATCCACCACCAGCTACCCCAATTCTTTAGAACCTAAAAAGGGTTGTCTAAAGTGTGCATAAGAGTGCCCACCAGAGTGACCTCTCGGCTCCTTTTGGAATCTCTATGCCACTGAAGCTTATTTCATTTCCTTTCACATCCCCCTTTTGGTCAAGAAGATGTTCTCCGTCCCACGGTGCCAGGTCTACATTCCTCCCTGGGAGTCATATTCCACGTTGCCAGGGAGATTCACTTCCCTGGGTGTCTGATCCCACGTAGGGGGGAGGGCAGTGATTTCACCTTTCAAGTTGGCTTAGCCAGAGAGAGAGGGCCACATCTGAGCAACAAAGAGGCATTCAGGAGGAGACTCTTAGGCACAAATACAGGGAGGCCTAGCCTCTCCTTTGCAGCAACCGTCTTCCCAAGGGTAAAACTTATGGTAGAGGGCTCAACCCATCAAACCACCAGTCCCCTATGTCTGTGGTCATGTTAGCAACCATGGAGGTGGGGTAGGCGAATACCCCTGCATTCTCCACAGGCTCCTCAAGGGGGCACTACATCTTTTTTTTTTTTTTTTTTTTTTTTTTCCCCTTTTTTTTTTTTTTTCTTTTTTTTTTTTTTTTTTTTTTTTTTTAACTTTCCCTTCTTTTTTCAAATCACCTGTATGAAAAAAAAAGTTAAAAAGAAAACAAACATACAATAAAAGAGCATTTCAAAGAGACCATAGCAAGGGAGTAAGAAAAAGACAACTAACCTAAGATAACTGCTTAACTTCCAACATGTTCCTACTTTACCCCAAGAAAGTTACATAATATAGCAACATTTCCTACTACAACCATCAGAAATTAACAGACCATAGTCATTTCTGGGCATCCCCAGAACGTTAAATAGCTTATCTGTTCTTCCTGGATTATTGTTCCCCCTTCCTTAATTGCTCTCTACTGTTGCAGTCTTTTAAATAAATATATGCCTTACATCACATAAAATTGAAGTTTTTTTAACATTTGGGAGCTCTGAAGTTACCTGAAGTATTTAGTGACTTTTAAAGCTCCATGTCTAATGGACTGATAGAGACTAACTTGCAGCTTGCTCCTGTGTATTACTCACCCTA
The DNA here is from genome assembly GCF_015220235.1 of Choloepus didactylus. Taxonomy (NCBI): domain Eukaryota; kingdom Metazoa; phylum Chordata; class Mammalia; order Pilosa; family Megalonychidae; genus Choloepus; species Choloepus didactylus. The sequence continues at coordinate 141,522,473 of NC_051309.1, forward strand.
CAGAAACATTTACCTCATCAAGAAAGAGGAAGGTTTCTCCACTTTGTGTTTAATCCAACTTGGCCAGCTATTGTAATGCAAGTAGATCAAGGGATTGGAGAATCAATTTATACAGTCTTATGTCTCACTGAGCTTATTTCAATAATGAAGACTATGAATTGCTGAACATAATCTTCTTTTGCAGTGTTGTTAGTTTTCTACAAATGGGTTGCACTATCAATGCTATTTTTTAACTTTAGAGGTTGTCTGTTAGGTTTGTTAGCATATAGTGAAAATTAGAAAAGCTAGATACTTTAGAAAAAAGGTTTTCAGAGATTGTATTCTTTATGACATGGAACTTTTATATTTGGATCTCCTACTGTTTGACACATAGTAGGCACTCAATATATATTCATTGAATTAAATGTATTTAAAAATCACTGACTTCATTACTAGCAGTAACAATGACAGGTAAAGCAAGGGAATGCATTCAGACTTCGAATAAGGGACATTAGAGTATGGAAATATTATCCGTTACTAAATCAGAACTATCTTTGGGATAAAGCATAAGGACTTAGTATTATTTGGAGACTCCACCACTCCTAAAATAAAATTTTCATTTTACAGATGTCTGAAATGTCTTCTTCTGAGAAAACATGGCTGGTAATTGGTTTAATTATCAAATATGCCATTCATGTTACCTTGGACAACTCTGTTTCTTCATTTGTAATGAGGATAATAATAGTTCCTCTGCAAATTTGCTGCAAAATTAAATCAGATAATGTTTATAAAATGCCTGATCTATAGTGTTCAACAAAATTTTTATTAACGTAGTACTGTGTCCTTCCATTTAAGACTCAGGGAAACAATTTAAAATGCAAGCACTGTTCATTTCAAATTATTTAGTCTATTTCAAATTTTAAATGATGGCAGATTCTGTTCCCTTTTTTAATTGGAGAGAAGGGATTAACCAAACAAGGAGTCATTCAATGCCTGAAATATAAAAAATTGAAAGGCAAGAAAGTATATATACACTGGGATCGAGGAAGACAAAATTCAACTCTCCTAACCTTCAAAGGGTTATATCTCACCCCTCCAAATCTCCCACTACTCCAAAGAAAAGGTGTTTAATCAAAAGAGCAGTTGTGGACAGTACTGCTTCAGCTGATTTATGGAGATTTTATTTATCGAGTTGAATTTTATTATTAAGATTTTGATACCCAGAGGATCCAGTAGGAGATATCAGCATGCTTTACAAGAAAAAGCAGAGGATAAACTCATATAAACTCATAGTGTATAGTTGTAGTTAACTGCTTGAACATTTTCTGCAATGGGCTTAATTACAATTTTTATGATTTTGATGCTTTCTTTACGAAGGAGCTAGAGCTGGATCTGGACTTAAAGTCTTCAAGTTTTAGGATCCAACCACCTGTTTTACAACAGAACTAGGAGTCTAGGATTTGCCACAACACAGATGGCCTTTTGACTCCCAGGATCATATTCTTATTGCTCTGCTGCCTTCCTGCCTGGCATTGAATTTTTAATTTCATTTAATTTCTGACTAAAGGAAACATTTGTATATTGTTACAGAGATTGTTTTAATATGTTTTTTTTTTTTTCCGTTCAAGTCTTCAGATGGATTTTAAGATTGAACATACTTGGGATGGTTTTCCAGTGAAGCATGAGCCAGTGTGTCTCAGGCTGAACCCAGGTGATGGAGGAGTGATGATGGAAGTAAGTGCTCCATTTTTCAATGAGCCTCCAGCCCCACTTGGAGAACCAGGAAAGCCTTTCAGTGAACTGTGGGATTATGAAGGTAAGTGGAAGTACTGCCTTTTATTGCAAACATAAATCTTTTTATAATAACCTCTCACGGAACTATTATTTTATCTTGCTGTTATGAAGTGAGTGCTTCTGAGCAACTGACATGTACAGTTTCTGATATTTCCTACCAATCTTTCATTCTGACTTTTTCTCCATTATCTATGTGACTTCAACAGTGTAACTAGTACAGTGAAAAATGGCAATTACAAATCCAGATTTTTAGATTGCTGCCATATTTCCTTCCTTTACTTCTATTACCTATTTTAAGATGAGTTCAGCATTGCTTTTTTGTCTTTAACTATCTTCAAATTGCTGCTTTAAACTTATAAACCTTCTTCGTGGAAGTTTTGGAGTGTTTTGCTTATTATAGAAACACCATCAACTTCAACATGAAATTCAGTTTTTACTTTATACTGACAAGTAATCTCACATATCAAAATAAATTTAAAAGACATCATAAAATTACGCTGTTTCAGATTTGTTATATGATCCCCTTATAAGGTATCCTAATGAAGCTCGTAAATTATTCTTTTAGAAATACTCTTTACATTGTGCCATTCATTTCCCAGCTCACAAACCATTACTATTCCTGAGGAGTATTTCAAACCCTTCCTATAAGCTTTCAGGATACTAATGAACTGTGCCATCACGTTTAATCAAAAGTTCCTGACTTCTGAAAGCTAAGGTTTTATTGTCCATTCATATTTTCACCCATGTTCCTTTTCTCATTCCATTCCCCTTGCTGGAATGCACGTAGTTCAAGGTCTATCTATTTCAGGCCCTATTTCTCCGGAGAAGCCTTTGATGACTCTTCTAGTTCATTCAAACCTTTACTTTTTCTATGCCAGTTGTATAGTATGTATTTTGTTAGGGTTAATTTGTCATAGGTTAAACATATGGTGCCTTTTATTGATACAGAAATGTGCTGTCAGGTGTGTGTGTCTTATCTTTTCAATAAATTCTTATTGAGCCTAGGAACTCTTCTTCCATTCACCAGTGTGTCATGTGTGTTGCAGATTTAGACAAGAGTTCAAGTTGAATAGGACTCAGAGATATTGGTATACAGGGAACTGTATTATACAGTTTGTTATTACCTGGCCTTTTTTAACCAGAATTCCCTGATAACTCATCCTCTTATCTGGTCACAATGTCATAATTTATATGCAAAATGATGACTTTGAAAGAACGTAAAATCTGATGGTTCTGCCAAATCATTAAAAAAAAGATGTATGTTTAATAATGTTTAAAATAATGAAAATGACAGCTAAAATACTTTATAATCTGGAATGATTTAATTGTTTAAAGCCATCTACCTTTCAGTGAAAATATACTTTAGTTCTAACTTACACTAAAATAGCAGAGAAAGCAGAGCAAGCACAAGTGTTACAGTATCATTAGTCATACAGGATTCTCATACAGCAGCCTACCACCACACCTTGCTTTGGTGTGAGACATTTGTTACAATTGGTAATAGCACATTTCTGTAATTGTATTATTAATTATAGTCCATGATTTAACTTAGGATTCACTGGTTGAATACTGTAGTTCCATGGATTTTTAAAAAACTTTTTATTCTGTTACCATATATACAATCTAACATTTCCCTTTTTAATCATATTGAGATATATATTTCAATGCTGTTAATTACATTCACAATGTTGTGTTACCATCACCACCATCCATTACCAAAGTATTTCCATTATTTCAAATAGGAACCCCATGCATTTTAAGCCTTAACTTCCTGTTTTAGTTTGCTAAGGTTGCTGAAATACTATATGCCAGAAATGGGTTGGCTTTTACAATGGTGATTTATTAATTTACACGCTTACAGTTCTGAGGCCATAAAAATGTCCGAATCAAGGCATCGTCAGTTGCTATCTGGACTTGTCTATCAGATGGCAAGGCACTTGGCATCTGCTGGTCTTTCCCTTCTCATTCAGGTTTCATTGCTTCTGGCTTCAGTGGTTTCCTCTGTTTTCTGTGTCTTTCTCTCTCAGCTTCTATGTCTCTTTTTCTCATCCTCTTGTAAAGGACTCCAGTTAGAGGATTAAGATCCACCTGGGGCAAACCTCAACTGAAATAACCTAATCGGAAGGTCCCACCCACACTAGATCTACACCCACAGGAATGGATTAGCTTTAAGAACATAATCTTTTCTGGGGTCCGTAAAATTTCCAAACCATCACACCATTCCCTATCCCCACTCCGTCCCCTGGAAACCTATATTCTAAATTCTGACTCTATGAGTTTGCTTATTTTAATTGTTTCAAATCAGTGAGGTCATACAATATTTGTACTTTTGTGTCTGCTTATTTCATTCAACATGATGTCTTCAAGGTTCATCCAGGTTGTCACATGTATCAGGACTTCATTCGTTTTTATAGCTGAATAATATTCCATTGTATGTATATACCACATTTTATTTATCCACTCATCTTTTTAGGGACACTCAGGTTGCTTCCATCTGTTGGCATTTGTGAATAATGGCTCTGTGAACATTGGTTTGCAAATAAATGTTCAAGTACCTGCTTTCAATTGTTTGGGGTATATCCCTAGTAGAGAGATTACCAGGTCATATGGTAGTTCACTATTTTTTTTTTTTTTCAGAGTAAGTATGTATTTTATTTCATTCAAACAACAAAAATAAATTATTTCTCAATAGCTTAGAATTTTAAGTTTTCACTTCTATTACTAAAATGTATCTCATAAGAATTTGTCTAGATTTAAAAAAAACTTTTTTAAAGGATTAAAACTAGGTATCCCCACAATGACAGTCCTGGAATCATTTATCTCATTATGAAAAACATAAATGTAAAGTAATGGAGAGGTAAAAAACTATTGTAAAACCAGAATATTCTTATTATAATAAACAAAATTTACTTAGAGACTGTTTAATAGTTATATTCCAATTTAGTAGATTTTGTTGTTTTCCCTTAAAAGATGATGCAATATGAATGCCTACTCAATCATTTATCAAGTAGACTGGTCCAGGCAAGAGATGATGAGGGCCTATCAGTAGGAGGATGCATTTTTTCTTATGTATATTTTCTTCACTTACGTTCCCACCTTCCTCCCTCACTCTCCTTCATTATACTGTAAGATCAGACTGGTCAGCAGCTATTTCAGGCTATTTGAGAGGGAGCTCAAGCTGATAAGGTCTCCTTGTGCCCATCTCCTGACTCCTGACTGATGTCAGAATCAACACCTTGCCAGCAGTGGTAGAGATACATATCAGGAATATCTTCCCCTCTGCAGGAATATTACCATTTGTACAGCCCATCTTTAAAACATTCTTCCTTGATGTCATATTCGCCTTTAGCTTTTGACTCATTTCTTGGTTCACCTGAATAACCAGTGTTCTTGAAATAGTTGTCTGCCCCCATCAGTTCACTTCTCCAATACTTCTCGTTAACCCACTCTAATCTAACTCATGTTCCTATCACTCAAACGAAACTGCTCTTATTCATGTGCTTTTTTTTTTTTTTAATCTTCATTTTATTGAGATATATTCACATACCACGCAGTCATACAAAACAAATTGTACTTTCGATTGTTTACAGTACCATTACATAGTGGTACATTCATCACCCAAATCAATCCCTGACACCTTCATTAGCACACACACAAAAATAACAAGAATAATAATTAGAGTGAAAAAGAGCAATTGAAGTAAAAAAGAACACTGGGTACCTTTGTCTGTTTGTTTCCTTCCCCTATTTTTCTACTCATCCATCCATAAACTAGACAAAGTGGAGTGTGGTCCTTATGGCTTTCCCAATTCCACTGTCACCCCTCATAAGCTACATTTCTATACAACTGTCTTCGAGATTCATGGGTTCTGGGTTGCAGTTTGATAGTTTCAGGTATCCATCACCAGCTACCCCAATTCTTTAGAACCAAAAAGGGGTTGTCTAAAGTGTGCATAAGAGTGCCCACCAGAGTGACCTCTCGGCTCCTTTTGGAATCTCTCTGCCACTGAAGCTTATTTCATTTCCTTTCACATCCCCCTTTTGGTCAAGAAGATGTTCTCTGTCCCACGATGCTGGGTCTACATTCCTCCCTGGGAGTCATATTCCACGTTGCCAGGGAGATTCACTCCCCTGGGTGTCTGATCCCACGTAGGGGGGAGGGCAGTGATTTCACCTTTCAAGTTGGCTTAGCTAGAGAGACAGGGCCACATCTGAGCAACAAAGAGGCATTCGGGAGGAGGCTCTTAGGCACAACCATAGGGAGGCCTAGCCTCTCCTTTGCAGCAACCGTCTTCCCAAGGGTAAAACCTGTGGTAGAGGACTCAACCCCTCAAACCACCACTCCCCTTTGTCTGTGGTCATGTTAGCAACCATGGAGGTGGGGTAGGCGAATACCCCTGCATTCTCCACAGGCTCCTCAAGGGGGCACTACATCTTTTTTTTTTCCTTGTTTTTTTTTTTTTTTTTAACTTTCCCTTCTTTTTCAAATCAACTGTATGAAAAAAAAGTTAAAAAGAAAACAAACATACAATAAAAGAACATTTCAAAGAGACCATAACAAGGGAGTAAGAAAAAGACAACTAACCTAAGATAACTGCTTAACTTCCAACATGTTCCTACTTTACCCCAAGAAAGTTACATGATATAGCAACATTTCTGTGAACTTGTTCCTACTATATCCATCAGAAATTAACAGACCATAGTCATTCCTGGGCATCCCCAGAGCGTTAAATAGCATATCTGTTCTTCTTGGATTATTGTTCCCCCTTCCTTAATTGCTCTCTATTGCTAGTTCCCCTACATTCTACATTATAAACCATTTGTTTTACATTTTTCAAAGTTCACATTAGTGGTAGCATATAATATTTCTCTTTTTGTGCCTGGCTTATTTCGCTCAGCATTATGTCTTCAAGGTTCATCCATGTTGTCATATGTTTCACGAGATCGTTCCTTCTTACTGCTGCGTAGTATTCCATCGTGTGTATATACCACATTTTATTTATCCACTCATCTGTTGAAGGACATTTGGGTTGTTTCCATCTCTTGGCAATTGTGAATAATGCTGCTATGAACATTGGCGTGCAGATATCTGTTCGTGTCACTGCTTTCCGATCTTCCGGATATATACCGAGAAGTGCAATCGCTGGATCGAATGGTAACTCTATATCTAGTTTTCTAAGGAACTGCCAGACTGACTTCCAGAGTGGCTGAACCATTATACAGTCCCACCAACAATGAATAAGAGTTCCAATTTCTCCACATCCCCTCCAGCATTTGTAGTTTCCTGTTTGTTTAATGGCAGCCATTCTAACCGGTGTTAGATGGTATCTCATTGTGGTCTTAATTTGCATCTCTCTCATAGCTAGTGAAGCTGAACATTTTTTCATGTGTTTCTTGGCCATTTGTATTTCCTCTTCAGAGAACTGTCTTTTCATATCTTTTGCCCATTTTATAATTGGGCCGACTGTACTATTGTCATTGAGTTGTAGGATTTCTTTATATATGCAAGATATCAGTCTTTTGTCAGATACATGGTTTCCAAAAATTTTTTCCCATTGAGTTGGCTGCCTCTTTACCTTTTTGAGAAATTCCTTTGAGGTGCAGAAACTTCTAAGCTTGAGGAGTTCCCATTTATCTATTTTCTCTTTTGTTGCTTGTGCTTTGGGTGTAAAGTCTAGGAAGTGGCCGCCTAATACAAGGTCTTGAAGATGTTTTCCTACATTATCTTCTAGGAGTTTTATGGTACTTTCTTTTATATTGAGATCTTTGGTCCATTTTGAGTTAATTTTTGTGTAGGGGGTGAGGTAGGGGTCCTCTTTCATTCTTTTGGATATGGATATCCAACTCTCCCAGCCCCATTTGTTGAAAAGACCATTATGGCTCAGTTCAGTGACTTTGGGGGCCTTATCAAAGATCAGTCGGCCATAGATCTGCGGGTCTATCTCCGAATTCTCAATTCGATTCCATTGATCTATATGTCTATCTTTGTGCCAGTACCATGCTGTTTTGGCAACTATGGCTTTATAATAAGCTTCAAAGTCAGGGAGTGTAAGTCCTCCCACTTCGTTTTTCTTTTTTAGAGTGTCTTTAGCAATTCGAGGCATCTTCCCTTTCCAAATAAATTTGATAACTACCTTTTCCAAGTCTGCAAAGTAGGTTGTTTGAATTTTGATTGGGATTGCATTGAATCTGTAGATGAGTTTGGGTAGAATTGACATCTTAATGACATTTAGTCTTCCTATCCATGAACATGGAATATTTTTCCATCTTTTAAGGTCCCCTTCTATTTCTTTTAGTAGAGTTATGTAGTTTTCTTTGTATAGGTCTTTTACATGTTTGGTTAAGTTTATTCCTAGGTACTTGATTTTTTTAGTTGCTATTGAAAATGGTATCTTTTTCTTGAGTGTCTCTTCAGTTTGTTCATTTCTAGCATATAGAAACATTACTGACTTACGTGCATTAACCTTGTATCCCGCTACTTTGCTAAATTTGTTTATTAGCTCTAGTAGCTGTATCGTCGATTTCTCAGGGTTTTCTAGATATAAGATCATATCATCTGCAAACAATGACAGTTTTACTTCTTCTTTTCCAATTTGGATGCCTTTTATTTCTTTGTCTTGCCGGATTGCCCTGGCTAGCACTTCCAGCACAATGTTGAATAACAGTGGTGACAGCGGGCATCCTTGTCTTGTTCCTGATCTTAGAGGGAAGGCTTTCAGTCTCTCACCATTGAGTACTATGCTGGCTGTGGGTTTTTCACATATGCTCTTTATCGTGTTGAGGAAGTTTCCTTCAATTCCTACCTTTTGAAGTGTTTTTATCAAAAACGGATGTTGGATTTTGTCAAATGCTTTTGCAGCATCTATTGAGATGATCAATTGATTTTTCCCTTTTGACTTGTTAATGTGTTGTAATACATTGATTGATTTTCTTATGTTGAACCATCCTTGCATGACTGGAATAAACCCCACTTGGTCATGGTGTATAATTTTTTTAATGTGTCTTTGGATTCGATTTGCAAGTATTTTGTTGAGGATTTTTGCATCTATATTCATTAGGGAGATTGGCCGGTAGTTTTCCTTTTTTGTAGCATCTTTGCCTGGTTTTGGTATTAGATTGATGTTAGCTTCATAAAATGAGTTAGGTAGTGTTCCATTTTCTTCAATGTTTTGAAAGAGTTTGAGTAAGATTGGTGACAGTTCTTTCTGGAAAGTTTGGTAGAATTACCCTGTGAAGCCATCTGGCCCTGGGCATTTATTTTTGGGAAGATTTTTGATGACTGATTGGATCTCTTTGCTTGTGATGGGTTGATTGAGGTCTTCTATTTCTTCTCTGGTCAGTCTAGGTTGTTCATATGTTTCCAGGAAATTGTCCATTTCCTCTACATTATCCAGTTTGTTGCCATACAGTTGTTCATAGTATCCTCTTATAATTTTTTTAATTTCTTCAGGATCTGCAGTTATGTCACCTTTTCCATTCATTATTTTGTTTATATGGGTCTTCTCTCTTTTTGATTTTGTCAGTCTAGCTAGGGGCTTGTCAATCTTGTTGATCTTCTCAAAGAACGAACTTTTGGTGATATTTATCCTCTCTATTGTTTTTTGTTCTCTATGTCATTTATTTCTGCTTTAATCCTTGTTATTTCTTTTCTTGTACTTGGTTTCAGATTGGTTTGCTGTTCATTTTCTAGCTTCTTCAGTTGATCCATTAGTTCTTTGATTTTGGCTCTTTCTTCCTTTTTAATATATGCGTTTAGTGCTATAAATTTCCCCCTCAGCACTGCTTTTGCTGCATCCCATAGGTTTTGGTATGTTGTGTTCTCATTTTCATTCGTCTCTATATACTTATCAATTTCTCTTGCTATTTCTTCTTTAACCCACTGATTGTTTAGGAGTGTGCTGTTTAACCTCCAGCTATTTGTGAATTTTCTAAGTCTCTGATGGTTATTGACTTCTAATTGTATTCCATTGTGGTCAGAGAATGTGCTTTGAATAATTTCAATCTTTTTAAATTTATTGAGGCTTGTTTTATGTCCCAGCATATGATCTATTCTGGAGAAAGTTCCGTGAGCACTAGAAAAGTATGTGTATCCTGGTGATTTGGGATGTAATGTCCTGTATATGTCTGTTAAATCTAATTCATTTATCAGATTGTTTAGGTTTTCAATTTCCTTATTGGTCTTCTGTCTGGTTGATCTATCTATAGGAGAGAGTGATGTGTTGAAGTCTCCCACAATTATTGTGGAAACATCAATTGCTTCCTTTAGTTTTGCCAGTGTTTCTCTCATGTATTTTGTGGCACCTTGGTTGGGTGCATAGACATTTACGATTGTTATTTCTTCTTGCTGAATTGCCCCTTTTATTAGTATGTAGTGGCCTTCTTTGTCTCTCAAAACATCCCTGCATTTGAAGTCTATTTTATCTGAGATTAATATTGCTACACCTGCTTTCTTTTGGCTGTAGCTTGCATGAAATATTTTTTTCCATCCTTTCACTTTCAGTTTCTTTGTGTCCCTGTGTCTAAGATGAGTCTCTTGTATGCGACATATTGATGGTTCATTTTTTTTTGATCCATTCTGCAAATCTATATCTTTTAATTGGGGAGTTTAATCCATTTACATTCAACGTTATAACCGTGAAGGCATTTCTTGAATCAGCCATCTTATCCTTTGGTTTATGTTTGTCATATTTTCCCCTCTGTCTATTAATATCCTTTATTGTACCCATACTGAATCTCTTTAGTACTGAACCTTTCTCCAAGTCTCTCTGTCCTTTCTTTGTTTCTCTGTCTGTAGGGCTCCCTTTAGTATCTCCAGTAGGGCAGGTCTCTTGTTAGCAAATTCTCTCAGCATTTGTTTGTCTGTGAAAAATTTAAACTCTCCCTCAAATTTGAAGGAGAGCTTTGCTGGATAAAGTATTCTTGGCTGGAAATTCCTCTCACTCAGAATTTTAAATATATCGTGCCACTGCCTTCTTGCCTCCATGGTGGCTGCTGAGTAGTCACTACTTAGTCTTATGCTGTTTCCTTTGTATGTGGTGAATTGCTTTTCTCTTGCTGCTTTCAGAACTTGCTCCTTCTCTTCTGTGTTTGACAGTGTGATCAGTATATGTCTCGGAGTGGGTTTATTTGGATTTATTCTATTTGGGTTTCGCTGAGCATTTATGATTTGTGTATTTATGTTGTTTAGAAGATTTGGGAAGTTTTCCCCAACAATTTCTTTGAATACTCTTCCTAGACCTTTACCCTTTTCTTCCCCTTCTGGGACACCAATGAGTCTTATATTGGAACGTTTCATATTATCTATCATATCCCTGAGGTCCATTTCGATTTTTTCAATTTTTTTCCCTATTCTTTCTTTTATGCTTTCATTTTCCCTTCTGTCATCTTCGAGGTCACTGATTCGTTGTTCAACTTCCTCTAGTCTTGTACTATGAGTGTCCAGAATCTTTTTAATTTGGTCAACAGTTTCTTTAATTTCCATAAGATCATCCATTTTTTTATTTAGTCTTGCAATGTCTTCTTTATGCTCTTCTAGGGTCTTCTTGATTTCCTTTGTCTCCCGTACTATGGTCTCATTGTGCATCTTTAGTTCTTTGAGTAGCTGCTCTAGGTGCTGTGTCTCTTCTGCTCTTTTGATTTGGGTGCTTGGGCTTGGGTTATCCATATCGTCTGGTTTTTTCATATGCTTTATAGTTTTCTGTTGTTTTTGGCCTCGTGGCATTTGCTGAACTTGATAGGGTTCTTTTAGGATTTGTAGACCAATTGAAGTCCTTATCTCTAATTTATCAGATCTACAGCTTTGTGGAGCACACTTTCTCTAACGAACCAGCAGGTGGCGTCCACGAGCCACGTGTTCTCCACAAGCCAGTTCTCCCCTGCTTAGCCTTTTTGGTGAGTGAGGGAGTGAGTCTTGTGGGGTCCAATTGGTGTACCAAGCTTGCGTGTGTAGTTGGTGTTGCCTGCCCTGTATATGGGGCGTGTTTCTGGGCAGTCAGGGAGGGGGGGGGTGGCTCTAACAATCAAATCTCCCTGGTGATCCTAGAGTTTTAAAGCTGCTGCAATAGTCTAATCCTTCAGTTCAGTCCTGCCACAGTTTGTCTCTGCCACTGACCCACAAGTCCTTGGTATTGGCGTATGGCTCCTGAGACTTGCAAGTGGGCCCCTCTTCCAGGCCGTGCACCCCGGGTCCTCTGTTGAGGGATGACTGTGCTATGTCACAGGTGAGTGCCATCCCCCCAGGGCAGTTCTGGGCTGCTGGGCTGTGTAGGGAGGCTCCCAGTCTGCTGAAATGATGGCTGAATGGGGCTTTGTCAATTCACACTGCTCTACCTTCCCAACTCTGGGACAATCAGCTGAGGTTGCAGGGAAGGCTAATGTCCACGCCCAGTTTTGTGGTGTGTGCCTGTTATTTGAAGCACTTCCGTCACACTGGGTTGTCTGGGGCAGTTCTGGGCTATGGGGCTTGCCATGGGCAGGAGTGTTTCCTGTCCACCAGGATGATGGCTGTGAGCGGACACCCCCCTTTTCTTGGGAAGTTGTGGTGTTTAGTGAATTTTCTCAGCCACTGGATTATTGCATTTTGTCTCAGAGCTCTCCTAGTTCTGCTCTTGACTTGACCTGCCCAAATTTTAAGTCTTTGAAGCTTTCTGTATTGGGCTTCTTAGAGTAATTGTTTTAGAAAAAGAAAAAAGTATTAAAAAAAAAAAAAAAAAAAGGCCCTCCTCAGAGATCTAATGGGTTATTGAAATGCTAACAGACAAAGCAACCAGGGCCATTAAGGAAAGGTCCACAGGGCAGAGAGATCAGCTTTTCTTCGGGATTTGCATATGCGCCTCAGGGCCTGAGCTCGGGCCTGAGCTCTGCCTTTCCCCTTTCTATGTTCACCAGAACTCCAAAAATCCTCCGCTTTTATTTTGGAGTTTTTCGTGTTGTTTTTTTTTCTATGCCTGTCTCCTCTCTGCTGGGCTGGCTGCTCTCAGATTCTCTGATGTCTGTTCTCCGTCTATCTATGGTTGGAGTTTGGATCAGCAGAATGAGTTTCCGATAAGGGCTGCCACTGCAGTTCTCCCTTCTCCTTCCCGGAGCTGACAGCCCGTCCTCCCACGGGACTGAGCCTGGCAGGGAGGGGCGCGGGTCCCCTGGCCGCAAAAACTGACAGATTTCACTGATCTCAGCAGTTCCACGTTTTCATGAGTGTTGTATGAAGTATGCCCAAAGTCAGATTGCTGTGTGGTGTCCAGTCCACGCAGTTCCTGGCTTTCTACCTACTTTCCTGGAGGAGTAACTAAAACATACAGCTCACCAGTCTGCCATCTTGCCCCGCCCCCCGGTAGTTCACTATTCATTGTGGTTTTTCTTTTTGTTTTTTCCCCTCTTTGATCACCAGAGACTTTGTTTGTTTTTTTCAGAACACCACCACCACAATAATAAATAACCACAGTGTTTGTTGATAACATTCATAATGAATGATTTACAAGGTCCATTGACAACAACAATAAAAGAACAAATAAACAAACTCATTCATTCCCTCATTCATTCATTCTGTCATTCATGATATGACCAATAAACCAAAGGGGGCTCTGGAGAATGGAATGCAGACATCACGCGGGGTGGAGGGAGACTACCTGTGCATCCCGACAGATGACGTGTAATGCAACAAGACAGATCTCAGGCTGTGCTGTACAGTCCTCCACAGACATGAGCACGGGGCATGGGGCCACAAGGCCGAAGAAGAAATTGTTTCATTGTGCAGGCTCCCCCTCCTGCCAGAGGGTTTCTGATGGGTTTGCTCACGTCTCGCTATCAGTCCTTCCTTCCTTCCCTACGGATGTACCTCAGCGACCTGAGCAGGAGAGAGGGTCTCTTGGGAACCTTCTCCCATCATCATCCACACTTGAATCCATCAAACTTTCTGTCTACCAAGCGGGGACTTGAAGAATGTCTTGGGGGTACTGCTGCACAGCAGGAGACAGACTCCCTCTCCTCATTAGTAGTTTTGATTTGCAGTTCCCTGATGGGTAATGATGTTAGGCATCTTTTCATGTGCTTTCTGGACATTGGTGTGTCTGTTTTGGAGAGATGTCTGTTCAAGTCTTTTGCCCATTTTTAAATTGGGTTATTTGTCTTTTTGTTGTTCTAGTGAAGGATTCTTTATATACTTTTGTTACTGAACCTTTATTGGCTATATGGTTTCCACATGTTTTCTCCCATTGTGTAGGTTGTCATTTTACTTTCATGATAAAGTTCTTTGAGGCATAAAAAGGTTTAATTTTGATGAGGGCCACATTTATCTATTTTTTCTTTTGTTGCTAGTGCTTTGGGTGTAGAGTCTAAGAAACCACTGCCCAACACAAGGTCCTAAAGATGCTTCCCTACATTTTCTTCCAGGAGTTTGATAGGTCTGTCTCCTATGTTTAGGTCTTTGATCCATTTTGATTTGGTTTTTGTATATGGAGTGAGGTAGGGGTGCTCCTCCTTATTTTTACAAATGGAGATCCAGTTTTCCCAGCACCGTTTATTGAAGAGACTGTTGTTTCCCAATTGAGTGTTCTTAGCCATTTTGTCAAAAATCAGTTGGACGTAAATGCGAGGGTTGATTTTTGAGCTCTCAGTTCTATTCTTGTGGACTAAATGTCTGTCCTTGTGCCAGTCCCATGCTGTTTTGATTACTGTGGCTTGGCAATAAATTTCAAAATTGGGAAGTGTGAGTCCTCCAACTTCATTCTTTTTTTTCAAGATGATTGTAGCCATTTGGGGCCCCTTAACCTTCCATATAAATTTGATGTTTGGCTATTCCAAAAAATTCTGCAAAGAAAGCTGTTGGAATTTTTACATTATACATTGCCTAGGGTAGTATTGACATCTTGAATATTTAGTCTTCCCATCCATGAACATGAAATATCCTTCCATCTGTTTGGTCTGTTTGCTTTCTTTTAGCAATGTTTTGTAGTTTTCTGTATACAAGTCTTTTACAATTGTGAGTAGAATTTTTTTCTTGATTTCTTGTTTCAGTTGTTCACTGCTTTTGTATACAGGTAGTACTGATTTTGGGTGTTGATCATGTACCCCCCCCCCCACACACACACACACACTTCTCTGAATTCATTTATTAGCTCTAGGAGCTTTCTTGTGGATTTTTCAGGATTTTCTGAATATTGGATCATATCATCTGCAAATAGAGGAAGTTTTACTTCTTCCTTTCCAACTTAGGTGCCTTTTATTTCTTTTTATTTGCTAATTGCTCTGGCAAGAACTTCCAGTAGACTGTTAAATAGCAGTGGTGACAGTGGGCATCCTTGTCTTGTTCCTTATCTTAGAGAGGAAGCTTTCCGTCTTTCACCATTAAGTAAGATGTTAGCTGTGGGTTTTTCATATATGCCCTTTATCATGTTGAGGAAGTTTCCTTCTATTCCTAGTGTTCTAAGTGTTTTTATCATGGAAGGGTGCTGGATTTTTTCACATGCCTTTTCTGCATCAGCTGAGATGATCATGTTTTTTCCTTCATTTTGTAAATGTGGTATATTATTTTTATTGATTTTCTTATGTTGAACGAACCTTGTATATAGGAATAAATTCCATGTGATCAATTATACAATTATACAGTTCCCAATTGTATAATTCTTTTAATATGCTGCATGATTCAGTTTGTTAGTATTTTGTTGAGGATTTTTTCATGTATATTCATATGAGATTAATCTGCATTTTTATTTTCTCGTAGTATCTTTTCTGGCTTTGGTATAAGGGTGATGTTGGCCTTGTAGAATGAATTAGGGAGTGTTCCTTCCTCTTCAATTATTTGGAAGAGTTTGAACAGGATTGGAGTTCTGTCTTCTTGCAATGTTTGGTAGAATTCCCCTGTGAAGTCATCTGGTCCTGGGTTTTTCTTTGTTGGTAGGTTTTGAATTACTGATTCAGTCTCTTTACTAGTAATTTGCTTTTGTTTCTTCTTGAGTCAGTGTAGGTATTTTGTGTGTTCCCAAGAATTTGTCCATTTCATTTTGTTTATCTAATGGATTGGCATACAGTTGTTCATAGTTTCCTCTTATAGTCCTTTTTATTTCAGCAGTGTTAGTAGTAATATCCCCCTTGTCATTTCTAATTTTCCTTATTTGTATTCTCCCTCTTTTTTTTCTTCATCAGTCTAGCTAAATGTTTGTCAATTTTATTCGTCTTTTCAAAGAACCAACTTTTGGTTTTCTTGATTCTCTCTTTTGTTTTTTGTTTTCTCTTTCATTTATCTCAGCTCTAATCTTTGTTATTTCCTTCCTTCTGTTCACTTTGGGTTTAGTTTGCTCTTCTTTTTTTAGTTTCTCCACTCTTGAGATTGGGTATCAGATTTGAAGTCTTTTTCTATTTTAATGTAAGCATTTAGTGCTATAAATTACCCTCTCACCACTTCTTTTGCTGCATCCCATAAGTTTTGGTATGTTGTATTTTCGCTTTTATTCACCTCAAGGTATTTCCTAATTTTCCTTCTGATTTCCTCTTTGACCATTTGGTTGTTTAAGAGTGTGTTTTTAAATTTCCACTTATTTGTGAATTTTCCATTTCTCTGTTACTGATTTCTAGCTTCATTCCAATGTAGTCAGAGAATATACATTTTATGATTTCAGTATTTTTGAATTTGTTGAGTCTTGATTTGGGACTAAACATATTGTGTATCCTAGAGAATTATTCATGTGTATCTGAGAAGAATGTGTATTCTCTTTTTGTTTGGTGAAGTGTTCTATATATTTCTATTAGGTCTGGTTGGTTTATAGTGTCATTCAAGTCTTGCAGTTCCTTACTGATCTTCTGACGAGATGTTCTATCCATTATTGAGAGTAGTTTGTTAAAGTCTCCTACTATTAATGTAGAACTATCAGTCTCTCCCTTCAAGTCTGTTAGAGTTTGCTTCATATATTTTGGGGCTCTGCTCTTGAGTGCATATATATTTATAATTTTTACATCTTCCTGTTCAATTGTCTCCTTTATCGGTATGTAATGACCATCGTCATCCCTTATAACTATTTTTCAATTAAAATCTGTTTTATCCAATATTAGTATAGGCACCCTAGCTCTCTTTTGGTTATTACTTGCACAGTATATTTTTTCCATCCTTGCATCCTCAACCTACTTGTATCTTTGAATAGAAGGTGAATCTCTTGCAGACAGCATATAGTTGGATCATGCATTTTTGTCTATTCTGCCATTGTCTGCCTTTTGAGCAGTTTAATCCATTTATATTTAAAGTCATTACTGATAATTCAGGACTTTCTTCTATCATTTTGCTATTTAGCCTTTGTAAGTCTTATACCTTTTTTGTCCCTCACTTCCATTAATGCCTACTTGTTTATTTGTTTTTTTGTGTTTTACCATATTGAATGTCTTCTCATTTCTATTTCTGCCACATGGAAAGAGCACTTTACTATTCTTTACCGTAATTTATCAACTCTTCCTCCTGCTGTTTCCTGGATTCTGTACAGTGTTCTTCTGGCCTCTGGAGTTTCAAAATAGTTGTTTCAGACAATTCCTGTGTGTTTAATAGTTGTTTTGGTGGAAAGACTGAATCCTGGAACTTCCTATTCCACCATCTTCCCAGAAGTCCCTACCTTGGCTTTTATAACTTACCAGGAAAATGAAGCTTATCATTTGAATTTTATTGTTATATATTATTGTTACTAAAATTAACCATTAAAGTTATTTTATTTGTGCCATTTTATGGTAAGTGAAGCAGTTTAATTCATGATTTGCCTCCTTTGGACATTTAAATCCCAGTGTTTTCTGTGGATATCAAATGGAATTTCACTGGAGCAGATACTAAATTATTAACAAAAATAATTTATTTTATGTATCTGAATATAATAATTACTCGTTTATATAAACCAAATGGGCATTAACTGCCTTTATTTTGCAAGTATCTCCTTTTCTTCTTCCCTCCTTCCCTTCCTTCCTTCCTTTCTTCCTAATTTTTCAAGCCAATTTCACACTTGAGTTAAATATTTACATTAAATTGTAATCCACATTATCCGTTGTGTAATGATTGTGCTCTCTCCCACCCAAACTGAAGAGTATCTGCTTTTAGCTGTCATTTTTCTGCCTGTGTTTCTGTTTAGCCTTTTCCCAAAAAGACATGGGCTTGGGTAAGAGGCTTTTAGTCTAGCTAGCTTGCTAGAATCCTCTTCTTTCTTTGGGTACTTTCTGGGGCAATTTTTGTTTTGACTACCACATACATCTGCTGACCCCCACATGTACATCTCCATTCCTTACCTCTTAGCTGGTATATACCAACTATATTTACACCAATGTGACTTATCTTCTTTGAAGTACTACAAGTGCCAGGCTCAACAAGTCTTAAACTCATCTTATACACTTCTCTCTTAAAGCTGCTTCTTTCCCTAATGGTCTAGTCCCAATCAGTGACTGTAACAATACATCACATCACCAAATCTAGAAATGTGAGATCTTTCTAAGATATCCTCTCCCTCACTCTCCATATTTGAATTTACTTACTAAGTCCTAAGAATTTTGCCTCCTAAGTATTTGTCAATTCGGACCCTCCTCTTCACCCCTGCCATCCCTATTGTACGTTAGGCCTTCATCCTCTTTAACCTGGGTTAGCGCAGAGACTCCTAACTAGTCTTTTTGTCTTTAAGTCCATCCTTCACTTAAAAGCCAGAGTGATCTATCTAAATTGAAAATTTGAACTTGTCATTCAGCTACTTAAAAGCCTTTCAGGCTCACTGTCTTCTCAGGATAAATTTTAATCCTTCTTTATATCATCTTTATACAAGATTTTCCTGGACCTAACCTCTTACTCTCTCTCCAGCATCACCAGTTCTTCCTGTGTTGAAAGAACTGCCTGTAGTTCTTTAAACATGACACAATATTTCCTAATAGTGTACCTTTGATTATACTTCTCCCTCTTTCTGCAGTGCCCTTTCCATCATTCTTCTTCACCCAGCTCCAAATCACCTTCAAGATGGAGTGTAGATACAACTGACTCCAGGAAACCTTCCCTAAATTACCTTTTGGAGGTAGATGTCTGTTTTCCTTTGTCCTATAACACACCGTATAACCCTCCGTCTTTTTATTAAAATTATCCATTTTAATATGCTGATTGGATTGTAAGCCAAAGTACTCCCAACAACTGATACAGTGCTTAATATAGAAAAACTGCAAAAATGTTTATAAGGTGACAATGAAAAATAGAGATCAGAAGACACTCCCATTTGTTTAGGTAAAAGATTTAGAAAGCAACAGTAAGACTCTCAGTTATTGGAGGAATTATGTCTATATCTTAACTATTTTATTATTATAAAAATAGCACATAGAATATTGGAAACAACCTAAATGTCTGTCAATAAGGGATTAGGTGAATAAATTATAGTAATATTCCATAGAATACTTTGCAGCCATTAACAAGATAAGGTGTTTATTTGTGGAAAGTTTGTGTGTGTGTGTGTGTGTGTGTGTGTGTGTGTGTGTGTGTGTGAAAATAAATGATAAGAAAGTATGGTTCCATATTTATTTTTTTTTAATCTATTCAGGTAAAATAGTTTGTAGAAGCATAGAAAAGTCCTTGCAGGTTTTAGGCCAAAGCAGGACGAAATGGACTGACTTTTTACTTAACATATTTTTATGTTGTTTCAATTTGTACAAGGAGCATGTATTACTTTATAGTTAAACCATGTTAAAAATAACACAAGCACAGAAATTCTGGAAACTGTGAAGAAGAAAAGAGATCTAGCCTATCTGCTTTCCGCCATCAGAGATAGCCAGTTTTCATATGCCTTTCACAGCTATCTAAACACAGGTGCACGTGTACATTCTCATTTCATGTACATTTGATTACTATTCTGCAGCCTACTCATCAAATATCATGGATCTCTTCCCATGTCACTAAATATTTATTTCTTTAATTTTAATGACTGAATTGCCGTGGATGCTCCATAATTTATTTATCAGTTCTCTTACTGATAATCATTTATATCATTTCCAGTTTTTGTGCAGTACTTTGGTGAACAGCATTGTACTTAACTTCTTTTCCTTGCTGTCTGATTATTTCCTCAGGATAAATTCCTAGAAGAAGATAACTGGCTTAGAGTCTATGTATGTGACAATGTTGATTTCTTTACAGTCTCACCAGCACTAGGCTTTATTAATCTTTTTAATATATGGCATTCTGATAAGGGAGAAATTTGATGGTGATTTATTTCTTGTGTATTTCTGTTTCTGGGCAAAATCTGTTTATTTTCTTTGCCCATTTTCCTACTGGGGATAGAACTGAAAATTAAAAATGATTAGTTAATTCATTTTGTATTCTAAAGGAATAAACAAATTACTTATTGTTGAAGCAAAATTAAATTTCTTAATATGTCATATCTCTCTTTTCAAAAGTTGTAGAAGCATTTTTTTTGAATGACATAACTGAGCAGTATTTAGAAGTTGAACTTTGCCCGTGAGTATAAAATATTTTTCCTTAATCATTGCGATATAATTTGAACATATTTTTTTCTGGTTATATATTAATCATATAATCATAGTAAAAGCTCACTAATACCAGCTAAGTAGAAGGGATGCTAATCTAAATTAATCTGAATTATGTACTTTTATATAATCCCTTATTTTCAAGTACACTGCACATATTTAAAGCATATATAATCTAAATGTTTGAAAATATTGTTGTGTTGATGTTAGTTTCAATTCACTAAGCGAGTTGGTTTTCTAACAAGTTTGAAGAAAGTTTTTTGCCAAAATAAAAATCATTATAAAACAAATATTCATCCCTCATTATTTACTCCCTACTCTATGTTTGCAATATTATATATTAGCTGTTCAGAAATAAAGTGACACATGTAGGTATAGGTAATTGAAATTGTTTATGAAAATGTTTCTTTTAGGGCATTTTTAAAAGACTATTAAACTTTCACTCTACGTATCACGTAATTATGTATTCCTTCCTTTATTCATCATTTATGGAGTGTATACTGTGTCATTTTGCATTCAGTGCCAGGTGTAAATCTAGGTTACACATAACTATTTATAGACTTGTTAAAAATATTAACCTTGGGCTTTCTTTAATTTTATTTTATTTTATTTTATTTTTTTTTTTTTTATAAAGGGGTTTTATTTGGTTACACAGTTACAGTCTTAAGGCCATAAAGTGTCCAAGGAAACACATCAACAATCGGGTACCTTCACTGGAGGATGGCCAATGGCTTCTGGAAAACCTCTGTTAGCTAGAAAGGCACGTAGCTGGCAGCTGCTTCAGAGTTTTGGTTTCAAAATGGCTTTCTCCCAGGACGTTCCTCTCCAGGCTGCAGCTCCTCAAAAATGTCATTCTTAGTTGCTCTTGGAGCATTTGTCCTCTCAGCTTCTCCGGAGCAAAAGTCTGGTTTCAAAGGCCATCTCCAAAGTATCTCTGTAAGCTCCAGCTCTTCTCTCAGCTCCTGCGCATTCTTGGCTGTAGGAAGTTCACTCCTTCTGTCTGAGCTTATATAGTGCTCCAGTAAACTAATCAAGGCCCATGCTGAATGGGGCAGGGCCATACCTCCATAGAAATCATCCAATCAGAGTTATCACCTACAGTTGGGTGGGTTGCATCTCCATGGAAACACTCAAAGAATTACAACTAATCAACACTAATACGTCTGCCCACACAAGACTGCATCAAAGATAATGGTGTTTTGGGGGACATAATACATTCAAACTGGCACAGGGACCCTGCAAATACATTTTTATTCTCTGCCCAAATTGCTTTCAGATGCACTGGGATTTCACACTAGTTATGCTATTTTTAAGAGGAATTTTGAGAATGTACTTATAATAATAGCTTATTTTATCAGTAAGCTTGCACAAATTTACAGAGGACATACTTAAGCAAAATAAAATTGCATTTATTTGATTCAAAAAGTCATCAGGAATAAGACTAGACTAGATAATAATACTAGATTTTGCCACTGCAATTTCGTAGCTATAGTTGCTTTTTATTCCTTCTATTGGAGGTTAAAAAAAATCTTTTTTTCATAATATCCTAAAATTATGGACAACCTTAAAAGTACACTGATTACCAATTCTGCAAAATATACTACAATTGTTTAATTTGTCCCAAGCCCAAATCCAGGGCGTTTTGTCCTCTCTTAGCTGCAGCTCCTCTTCAAAATGTCACTCTCAGTTGCTTTGAGTTCCCTCTGTTTGTCAGCTTTTTATATGGCTTCAGTGATTTAATTCAGACCCACCATGAATGGGTGGGGAAACACCTCCATGGAAATTATGCAATCAGGTCTTGCCCACAGTTGATTGAGTCACATCTCTATGGAAACACTCAATCAATAGGTTCCAACCTAATCAACACTAATACGTCTGTCCCCACAAGACTGCAATAAAGATAATGGTATTTTGGGGGACATATTAACATCCAAACTGGCAAAGAACCTTTCTTTCTCTGACCACTTCATAACACTCGTATTCCATGAAATACATCTTGGGAAATGCTGGATACAAAATTTGCTAAGAAGCACAAAAATGGAGTAAATCAATATGGAGTTGGGCATAAGTTATTTCGATTTCTCTTTAATTACACAGGTTTCATGGAAGGGTAAGATTTCAGAAGGTACTTAAAGAAGAAAGGAAATGTGTTTACAAACAAAACAAACAGAAGCAATGGTTGAAAGAAGCAAAGACAGAATATGATCAAGAGATACATATAGTCAAGACAGAATAAAAGAGGAAGAGAATAAATAACAGAAAAGCTTTTGAAAAAGGAAATAAAGAGTTTTTAAAAGGAAAATGTGTATATTAATAGGAAAGTTAAAACAAGGAACCATGTGGGAAAAACATCTTTGGATCTTCAAGCAGGTGCAACTATTACAGTTCTTATTGAAGGGTAAAAGAAAATGAAAATCTGAAGTTTCTAAGCTTAGATCCCAAAGAGCAATAAAAATTTACTTACTTCACTAGAGCAGCTGCTTCAGGAAGTACATCAGCAAATGATTCACGGAATATGATTGCATTTTTTCTTTTACAGTTCTGTATGACATCATTGGCAAGGTAAAAGAGATTCAAACGGTGGGGATAGGCAGATCTCCGGAGCCACTTCATCCAATGGTAGACGATAGTACTGTGGTGTTTCTTGTTCTCTATACACCAAGACGACAAGCCTTGAATGGATTCCATGGTGTTAGTTACCGACTGGAATTTTCGATCCAGCGAGGACTCCAGAGCCCCTGCCGAAGAGGCCGACGAGGAGGAGGCCTTACTGCTGCCTCCGCCGCCGCCGGCCGCCATCTTCCCGGTTTACACAAGCGCTGCTGCTCCTCTGGCGGCGGCGGTGGCGACGGCGGCGGCGGCGGCAGCGGGCAAAACAATCACTGCCTCTTTAATTTTAAACATTCTGTTGGGAACCCATTTTACCTGCTTGACAATCATTTCTTTCCTGTAGATGTGAAAAGTAAACTTAACACCTACCTTTCATCTAAATTATAGCAAATTTTAAACTAGTAAAATGTCTAATAATTAAATATTTCTTTACATTTTCATAATCAATGTTAAATTCCCTTTAAATGCCTCTTAGTATCTAATATTCAGTAACCTTTGTTCCTTAATAGACTGGGCAGAGAGTCCCCAACAATTGATTTAAATGAGATTTTAGGATATTGTTTTATCTTCTCTTAGTTTGATTTTTTGCCACCTGTAATGTGGAAAATCTAGCTGCTCACAATTATTTTTTTAAGAAGACTAGTCATATATCTTTGTGTGTCACCTTTCAGCTACTGTGATAAAATCTGAAAAATATGATTAGTTCTTATAAACTGTCTTGTGAGGTAAGAACATTTCAGTTTTTGTGCAGTGATTTTCGCCATACAGGTGAGAAAAATAAGGCAAACAGATTTATAACTTGTCTAAAAGACAGTAAAGAACTTGTGTCTGCTAGAATTTTAAAGTTTGATCCTTGGTTTAATTTTATTGGATAATAGATCTTTTTCAGTAAGTGAAGACTTAACACTGGATGAATAGAATCATATTTAGATTTTCTTTTTTTAAAGAAATGGCACAGTAATCATTGTATATAAAATTAATAAATATGAAAAGCTAAGAAACTCCACAGAGCAGTTTGGTATTACACGCACCATCAGGACAGGTGCATAATCAAGAATCATGGTTTTACTTCGGACTGTCAACTCCTGTCTGTAACGTGTTAAGAGTTAGTTAACCTCTGGGAAAGCTACGTAAAGAATATCTTTTCAATTTATAAGAATTTTAACTCCTCCTAGGATATTCTTTAAACCTGCATAATAACAATAAAAATAAAGGACTTTTTTGCTCTTACTAAAAATGGAAAAGAATTTTTCTTCTGTTAGAGTAGTTTACTAAAGGAAATCCTTCCTGAAAAACTCACAAAACGCCATCTGTGTAAAAATGTTTAGATATAGTCTTTTTGGACACAATAAATTACTTCATGTAATTACTTTTCCGATATACTGATTCTTAATGATCTGGCCAATCCCAGTTATGCACAATTTTTAGAGTTTCCTTTTCAAGTATATATTGTGTTTCTCTTTGAAAATGTGACATCAGTATCTGAACTAACACTGAGTTAAGAAAGCAGGAAAATGCAAGAGACAGACAGGTTGAGGATACTTATGTGAGAAAATAGAGACAAATTAAAATCTTCAGCCTGTTGACTAATCTAGATAATCTATGTTTTATATTTTGTATTTTTCAAATGAGTTGCAAAAGTTACAGAAGTAACTTTTAGTCAAGTTGTTAGATTCAGACTTGGAAATTGGTGCCAGTTTCCCCTAGGACACTTCCATTTTTGAAACTGGTTTTGTTGTAAGCTGTAAAATATCCTCCTTCCCTTTTTCATACTTTGCAACATTTAATCAAATGAAGTATTTTGTATAATTTCTCATTTAACAATACAAAAAGCATGTTTAGCTTTATGCATTCGATTGCAGTGGTCACAAGTAGACTCATTCTCTGGAAAACGATATACCCAAAGGTATCACTGCTAAGTAATTGAGCACTCTTGTCTTCCCAATTAGGCAATAATCAAACTCCATCTTTTATTATTTGGAAATTTGTTCCAGACATAAAAGATGCTGAAGAAAATAACTGCTTCTTTCTTTCAAACACTCATGAGAAATTTTAATTTTGGCAGCCATGGACAGCATTTGGTGCTTTTACTCTCTGGAAGAAGAAATGTATGGAAAGTGAGTAAATAAAACTATGAGACAGAATCTTTCAGTGCACAAGTGTTTTGTATGTATATGTATATATTTAAAGTATGTCTGAATTTATCTTTCATGTTTTACATATTGTTTCTGGTAGCAAGAACTTCCTCTATCATTCAAAGTGTCCAGAGGAGAGAAAAAATGGGACGGCAAAGCATATCTTCCTTGGAGTTATTTTCCACCAAATGTGACAAAATTCAACTCATTTGCAATTCATGGATCAAAAGATAAAAGAAGTTATGAAGCTCTTTACCCTATACCTCAGCATGAACTGCAGCAAGGACAAAATCCTGATTTGTAAGTATAAAATGAATGAAGATATGTTCTGACTTTACGTGTTTTTTTGGAAATGAATTCTTAGTAGAGCAGTAGTTATATTTTTCTGTCAAAAAGGAGACATAAGTGTACAAGCACCTAGCATGGTCCTAGGATCCCTGATGGTCCTCAGTAAATACTTGCTGGATTGATTTTCTATTTGCGAGTATTTTGTTGAGGATTTTTGCGTCTATATTCATTAAAGAAATTGGTCTATAATTTTCTGTTTTTGTAGTATCTTTGTCTGGTTTTGGTATTAGGGTGATGTTGGCTTCATAGAAAGAGTTAGGTAGCTTTCCCTCTTCTTCAATTTTTTTGAAGAGTTTGAGCAGGATTGGTACTAATTCGTTCTTGAATGCTTGGTAGAATTCACATGTGAAACCATCTGGTCCTGGGCTTTTCCTTTTTGGGAGCTTTTTGATGACTGACTCAATCTCTTTACTTGTGAGTGGTTTGTTGAGGTCATCTATTTCTTCTTGAGTTAATGTTGGTTGTTTATGCTTTTCTAGGAAGTTGTCCATTTCATCTAAGTTGTCTAGTTTATTAGCATATAGTTGCTCATAGTATCTTCTGATTATCTCCTTAATTTCTGCAGGGTCGGTAGTTATATTTCCTTTCGCATTTCTGATTGCATTTATTTGCATCTGCTCTCTCTTTTTTTTTTGTTAGCCTAGCCAGTGGTCCATCGATTTTATTGATTTTCTCAAAGAACCAACTTCTGGTTTTGTTGATTCTCTCTATTGTTTTCCTGTTCTCAGTTGCATTTATTTCTGCTCTAATCTTTGTTATTTCTTCCCTTCTGCTTGCTTTGGGGTTAGTTTGCTGTTCTTTCTCTAATTCCTCCAGGTGAGCAGTTAACTCTTCAATTTTAATGTAGGCATTTAGGGCAATAAATTTCCCTCTCAGCACCACCTTTGCTGCATCCCATAAGTTTTGATAAGTTGTGTTTTCATTGTCATTTGCCTCGAGGTATTTACTAATTTCTCCTGTAATTTCTTCCTTTACCCACTGGTTTTCTAAGAGGGTGTTGTTTAGCCTCCATATGTTTGTGAATTTTATGACCTTCTGCCTTTTATTTATTTCCAACTTCATTCCATTGTGGTCTGAGAAAGTGTTTTGTATAATATCAATATTTTTAAATTTGTTGAGACTTGCTTTGTGACCCAACATGTGGTCTATCCTAGAGAATGTTCCATGAGCACTTGAGAAAAAAGTGTATCCTGCTGTTGTTGGATGTAGTGTTCTATAAATGTCTGTCAAGTCTAGTTCATTTATCATACAATTCAACATCTCTGTTTCTTTAGTGATCCTCTGTCTAGATGTTCTATCCATTGATGAGAGTGGTGTATTGAGGTCTCCAACTATTATTGTAGAGGTATCTGTTTCTCCTTTCAGTGATCGCAGTGTTTGCCTCACGAATTTTGGGGCATTCTGGCTTGGTGCATAAATACTTATGTTTGTTATGTTTTCTTGATGAATTGACCCTTTTATTAATATATAGTGTCCTTCTTTGTCTCTTTTAATTGTTTTGCTTTTGAAGTCTAACTTGTCTGATATTAATATACTCACTCCCGCTTTTTTCTGGTTGTTGTTTGCATGAAATATCTTTTTCCAACCTTTCACTTTCAGTCTATGTTTTTCCTTGTGTCTAATGTGAGTTTCTTGTAGACAGCATGTAGATGGGTCCTGTTTTTTAATCCATTCTGCCAGTCTGTGTCTTTTTATTGGGGAGTTTAATTCATTTACATTTAGTGTTATTACTGTAAGGGCAGTACTTTCTACTACCATTTTGTTTTTTGGAATTTATATGTCATATCTTATTTTTTTCCTCTCCTTTTACCTTTCCTGATAATCTTCATTTCTGCACTCTTCTCCAACTCTCTCTCTCCTGTCTTTTCCTATCAGCCTGTAGCACTCCCTGTAGTATTTCTTGTAGTGCCGGTCTCTTATTCACAAACTCTCTGTGTCTGTTTGTCTGAAAATGTTTTAATCTCTCCCTCATTTTTGAAGGAAAGTTTTGCTGGATATAGAATTCTTGGTTGGCAGTTTTTTTCTTAAATATATCATGCCACTGTCTTCTTGCTTCCATGGTTTCTGCAGAGAAATCTGTACATAGTCTTATAGACCTTCCCTTGTATGTGATGGATAGCTTTTCTCTTGCTGCTTTCAGAATCCTCTCTTTGTCTTTGACATTGGACAATCTGACCAGTAAGTGCCTTGGAGTAGGTCTGTTGGGATCTATTCTATTTGGGGTACGTTGTACTTCTTGAATCTCTAATTTTCTGTCTTTTATAAGAGTTGGGAAATTTTCAATGAGTATGTCTTCTATTACTCTTTCTGCCCCTTTTCCCCTCTCTTCTCCTTCTGGGATACCCATAACACGTATATTTGTGCATTTCGTGGTGTCCCTCAGCTCCCTAAGACCCTGCTCATATTTTTCCATTTTTTTCACCATCTGTTCTTTTGTGTGTATGAATTTGAATGACCTGTCTTCCAGTTCACTGATCCTTTCTTCTGCCTGTTCAAATCTACTGTTGTGTCCCTCCATTGTGTTTTTCATCTCCTCCATTGTGGCCTTCATTCCCATGAGTTCTGCCATTTGTTTTTTTAAGTTTATGAATTCTTCTTTATGGTCAGCCAGTGTCTTCTTTATATCCTTCAACTCTTTTGCTATATCTTCCTTCATTTCATCGAATTTATTTAGCATTAGTTGCCTCCACTCCTGTGTCTCAGCTGAGCTATTAGTTTGTTCCTTTGGCTGGTCCATGTTTTCGTGTTTCCTGGTATGGCTTGTTATCTTAAGTTGTCTAGGCATCAATTTTCTCGATTCATTTATTTTGGAGCTTGTTTTCTATCTTTTACCTAGTGGTTTTCTTGTTGGTTGGCTTTGTTCTCTGGCTTCTGTTATTCAGTTCAACTTATTCTAGACCTCTAACTTAGGTTCTATTTAGTTGATCAGAATTTTTCCCCTCTTGTTTTTTCTGTTTCTTGCTCTGCCTCTATGTAACCTTTTTGTGAGTGGGTCTCCTCAGATATGGTCGACGCTAGTCAGATTTTCCCAGTCTAGTGAGGCCCAGGTCTCATTGGGAGGGTATGGAGTTTTCCTGAGAATGAGACCCTTCTATGAGGCCTTTAGAATTGGTGCTTTTCCTCTCCTGTCCAGCAGGTAGTGCTTGCCAGCCCGCAGCTCCCCTACCAGTGTAAGGAGGTGTGGAGACTTTAGTTCTCCTGGTGACTCTGATCCTGTTGGGGGCGTGGCTGACTGAAGCAGGAGTCTGAATTCCAGCCCCTGGGGTCTGAGTTCCCAGAAGGAGGACTGCCAGTTGAGCTGGACCTCCCTCCACTCTCCCAATCCTCAGAACTCCAGTTGTCTCTCAGGGGCACTATTCCCTTCTCCCCTCTCCTCTTTGGGGCCTCTCCAGGTAGATTCCTTGGTCAGCCTGAGTTGCCAATTAAAGACGGGGGTGGAGAACTTCATTAGTGAATACGGAACTCAAAGACACTGTGGGTACTCTGTCTCCCCCGAAGCCCAGCCTAGTCCCTCAACCTGGGCTTTCCAATAGAAAATAACCACATATATTACTTTTAGATTAAAAAAAAAAAAAAGAGTCTCTTTTAAAAGTCTTTCCCCAGCCTGGAAGTTTTGTCAGTGTCAGAATAGAGCATTTAAAGATATGCTTTGGGCTATTGTCTGATAATTACTCTCCAACAGCTTCAGTTCCACCCCTGGTGGGGGCTATTGAAATGCAAAAAAGATAAGGGATCAGTGAGAAGCTAGAAGGGACAAAATGTAGGGGGAAAAAAATGGCTTTTTTGGAGTCTGGGAATGTGTGCCCACTTTTACGTGCCCCTACTTCTCGGAGCCCAGCCCTTCTTTAGCACTCCAGCTCCCAAAATTAATTAATTTGTTAATTAATTCTGCAGTTGAGGCTGGGTTGAGCCTCCCTTCTTGCCCTCAGCAGATTGCTGTTTTTTGGTAGGGAGCCGGCAGCAAGACAGTCTGTGAGGTCTGGGTGGGGAGGGGCGCCAGACCCCTGGTCTGGGGAACTTACAATGTTCGCTGTGATCTCAGCTTTTCCTCCAATTCCCAACTTGCGTCCAATGTGTGACTGGTTACAGGAGACCCTGAAAACACTGTTTCATATAGTTCTTGGGTAATTGCCAGCTGCTCTAGGGGAGAGACAAAATTCTGCTCCTCACCACTCCGCCATCTTGCCCCACCCTCCTTGCTAGATTGATTTTGAAGGGACATCATCTCACTCTCTACTGTCAGTAGAGTTTTCATATTTCCATAATAGTATGAGAAAAGTCTTACTTGATGAGTGTTGCAACAGCTGATATAGAAGGATGGTCACAGATTCATTTATGATCCTCTTCAGAGCTAAATGGCTGGAGCCATCAGTGTTTCCTGGTGTGAGCAAAGGGTTAATAAATTCTTTCTCCTGTTGCAGGAGAATCTGACCTTCAGTTTACTCTCTAGCTTTCTTCTAACATCATAAGGATAAAAATGTCAACTACTTTTATAGGCATCATTACTTATGATGACAATGACCCCTGGTTGGTAACTTGCATCTGGACCAAGATGCAACTATAAAAACCTGATGGGGAGAGTGTAATTTTGTTCTTCCTTTTAACAGACATGTTTCATGAAGGAACCTGGAAGCTATACCTGTAGAGTTATTACAAGAGATATTAGTTCCTATGGGGCATCAGGCATTTAAGTCAAGGTATCTCCTTTGCCTTCCCAATTTGAGTCTTGTCTCCTTGCACCTGAAGCTATCACCTAGCAAGAATATAGCACCTGGATGGCCACTGAATGATTCATGAACTACTGCAAGAATTACTCCCGTGGGGATGAAAGCCAGATGCTATCCTGTGACAAGCTGTGATTCTTTCCCTATATCTCTCTGAGTATAATGTGAGTCTGAATTTTTAGAAGAGCCTAAGAGAGACATCCTAGTGGGTATTGTAACATGGTAGACTGAAATTCCTGGATTTTACCCTTGGAAAGTGCTATACTGGCCTTCTTCTCCTTGTTAGCTCTTCTTCTGTCATTCTCTTACTTCACTCTATTTTGCCTTCATCTCTTCTAGCCTATACTAGTGTTGTGTCTGATACACTTTTGCCTTTTCTCTTTGCTTTTCTTCCCAGTTCAGACTCTTTCTGTCTAGCCATCTGTTCTCTCTTCACTGTTGTCATCATAACCACTTAATCAGGGATTGACAGCTGTGACTCTAAAACTGGTTCATCCTGGTCACGTGGGCAGAACAGGACAGGATTCTAGACACAGCTGACTCATGGCACCAATAACAAGATAGCTTGTCTCTGTGTCTGTTCACCAGTTAATGCCTGCCTGTATTCAAATTCTCTATCCATGCCTTACCCTGGGTGAACTATGGTTATGCATTGGCCAGGACCAAGCCAGGCAGATAGGTCTCCTCCAGAGCTGAGTCCCAATGTAGTGTGTTAGGTAAGCCTTTCTTTCATCATTTAGCCAAAAGGGAGAGTTTTTGTAATAGTTAAATGGCCTTCCTTAAAAGAAAAGAACTAGGATTAACATTCTTTTATATTATCTCCCTTGCTTTGACAAAGGAGGGAAACATGAATTCTATCCTGATCTGTGGAGATGAAACTTTTTAAAAAGATTGCTTATATGACTGTTATACATTATATTAAGCATAAAAACATCCACAGAATATAAAAACATCTGCAAGAATATATGATTTGTTTAAAGTTAGATGGAATGAGGCAGGTTTTGAGCATTGATTTTTTATTTCTCCCTTCAGCTGTGAGGGATCTATTTGCAGAATTGAAAGGCGAGTGCTTGGAGATGTGGGTGAATGTTTTCAGAGCTGAAAATTGTAAGAAAATTGTGCATATAAGAATACATCTTACTTATTTGGTATTTCTTAAAATAGCATGTTGTCTTACCACATATGTGACAAAATAAATAGACCTTTAGGACAACTGCTTCACAAATGCATAATTCATTTCAATTCCCACCTTCTTTTTCTTTGCTTTTAGCCATCGTCTGGAATACTTCAGGCCTTTCAGTTTTAACACATTTCTTGGAGAAGAATGGAAGCAGCCAGAATCAGACCTGTGGCTAATAGAGAAACCTGATGTATGGGAGTATAGTAGATAACCATATCATTTCTTCTCTATGCCTTTTAAACTAAACTGAGAATAAGTATCAATCTCTTTCAAAATACCATGAACACATTCAACAACAAATATTTTCATAGATGTCACTGAAAATATAGTGTCTCTATGGCAAATTGTGTATGAATTAACAAGAAAATAAAAAGTGTATAGGAGATTTTATCTTTAAAGTTGAAATGTTTCTCAGAATCACTTAGCCCCAGGAGCCATCCTATCTATGGGTTCTACCTTCTGCCTTACATCACAATCATCCCAAATATCTCTATCTCTGTTAACCAAAGTCATTATTTTTCTATACTTCCCTAAAACCAGTTACCTGAGACTGTAACCTCCTTATTTACATTATTTTAACTCCATGCAGTATACAATAGGTATTTACTAGGAATCTTCTGTCCATTCTTGAAATGAGCAGAAAACAGTTACCTCTTTCAGTTCAACAGGAGATCTACAGCTGTTAAGACTTCATTAAGATACATGAGTTATTTATCCACCTGTTTTTCCTGTCTTGTGGCTATTTTAACTCTGTAGAAGGAAATGAAACGAACAGTCTTGAATTTAGGCAATGAACTTTGCTTTCATTTACGAATAAATGAAAAATTTTTAATGCTGTTAAAAAATGTCAAAATTATCTCCGTTTTATTTTGTAAACATCAAACACTCCTGACCTAGAATTTTTAAATTTTTTGTTATAAGACAATATTTCAGAGCTTGAAGCAATCTTGTAGATCATCTATGAACTTCTCTACCAATTTAGTCCTTCTCCAGCCTCCTTAACTCAGAAATTGGCAGTCTTGTCTTTTTACTTATAGTGGTGATACCTAGTTTCCTATCCAACTTCTCCTCTTCTTTACTAACAGAACTTGATTTTTTTTTAGGGGCTTTGCATAAAAATACATTTCCCTAAATTCCTTTAAAAATATAAATTGTCCTATCATAAAGTTAAAGTTAAACACACATCTACTTTATGATTCAGCAGTTGCATTTTTAGATATACACATAAGAGAAATGAGTGTTCATAGCAGCTTTATAATAGCATAAAACTGTAAATAGTCCAACTTCCATCCACAGGAGAATGGACAAACTGCAGTGTAGTCAGACAATGGAATATTATTCAAATAAAAAAAGAACAGGCTACTGATACATGTAACGGCATAGATGCACCGCAAAAACAATATGTTAAGTCAAAGAAGCCAGACACAATACACTGTATGATTATTTTTATGTGAAAATCAATTATAGGCAAAGCTGGACAATGATAATAGATATCAGGACAACAGTTACTCTGGGTAGGATAGGGGATTCAAATTACTTGGAAAAGGAACATGAGAGATTTTTCTGGGGTGATGGAAATGTTCTGTACCTTCACCTGGATGGTGATTATTCAGTTCCATACATTTGTGAACATTCCTGAAGCTGTATGTTTATGATTTGTGATTTTACTGGGTGTTAATTAAACCTTAATAAAATACTGTTATATGACTATGATTTTAAATTAAATGAAGGAGCTATCTTGAAATTCGTATCGGTGTTCCATTGAACATTACATACACAACAACTCATTTCTACACTCACTAGTGCTAGTTAAATATTTCTTATCAACTAACTTTTTTATTAAATATATTATCTATCTAAAATGAAAGCTGGTCTAAGACTTTTACAAAGGGCACTAAAGCGTCTTAATAACTATCTACCTTGGTGGCAGTGTTAGACATTTTAGATAAACTTAGAAATTATTTTTAAAATTGTTAATAGCAACTAATAATTTGATATGATAATCTGGCAGTTTGGGATAGGAAAGACATTTAAAATAATATAGGATTGTTTATTTATAAATAACATGAAATAATTTTATAAATGTATATAAAACTGTCAAAAAATCAGATATATTTTAGGTTGTCCTGATTTTAGAAGTGATCCGATCACACTGCATCAAGGGTTCAGATATAAATAATAACTATTTATAATGTGGGAGAAAATAAAAACTCAAATATTTTTAGATACAATGACACCATATAAAATTTTGAATATGAATGTTGTGGTTCCTGAGTTTTCTAAAACCTAGTATGTGTCTCTTTTTATCTATGTTTTTAGACATTCGTTAAACATCTCTTAACTTTCTTCTAGACAAGAAGTGTTTTTCCTTCTAATACCATATTTTTGAAAGCAAAAATACATTATTTAAAATTTTTCTTTTGACAAGGACATGCAGTTCAACCATAGAATTCTGGAAAATTTATCCATTAGTAAGATACAAATAATGTATCCTATAGAAACTTCATATTTAAGAGTAGGCGTTTTAATAGATATTTCAAATTTGTTTTTCAACTTCAGGGCCAGGGAAGAGTAACCTTTTTTTTTGTTTAAAATATGTATATGCATTTCCTTGCTGTGTTTTGAATTTTTCACTCCAGTATCAAGCAGATTCTCTCTTCTCACCACCTAAATAGATTACACATCACATGTGTTTATTCAGGTGCTTCATCACACATTTTTCCAATTCCAAAAAAGTGTAAGTCACAGTCCAGAGTGAAATGTATATATATATACATATTTATTTTTTAGCCCCCAAATACTTTTTTAAAAAATTATAAAAAGTATATGCCACAAGAAATTTTTCCAAAAATTTTGGGTTATCTGAAGCAAACAAACAAATATACTTGATTTTTTCCCTTCTTCCCCTTCTTCCTCTTTTTCTTCTCTTGAAATGTAGGTTTCTGGGGACAGAAGATAATGAATACAATTAATCTGATGTTTTCAAAAGAAAAACAAAAAGTAACTCGCAATTATAGTAAACCCTCAGCACTCCTACACGTGACTCCAAGCCCAAGGGTGATCTCCTCTTTCACATTCAAGTTGCGTGAGTATTTTAGATATTGCTTTACCAGAACACTTACTCCTCTGTGTATTGGAAAGCTTTTTCAGTCACCTCACATCTTCTTGGCCTAACTTTTTTGTCTGTAAAATTTTATTGAGATATATTCACATACCATATAGTCCACCCAAAATATATCCTCACTGCCTTACAGTGTTATCACCTAGTTGTGCAATCATCATCACATTTAGTTTTTAACCATTTTCATTGCTCTAAGAAGAACAATAAGAGACATAAAAAAAGAAAACCCAAAACACCTCATACCTGTTATCCCCCCCATTACTGACCCTTTGTGTTGGTATGGTACACTTGGTACTATTGATGAAAGGATGTTAAGATATTACTGTTACCTGTTAACTATAGTCCATAGCTTTCAATAGGTACTTTTCCCCATATACCAATTTATTACTAACTTGTCTGTACTTTTGTGTCTGACTTATTTCAGTCAGCACTATGTCCTCAAGGTTCATCCACATTGTCACATGCTTCAGGAATTCATTCCTTCTTATTGCTGAATAATAGTATATCGTATGTAATCCCACATTTGTTTATCCGTTTATGGTAGATGGACACTTGGATTGTTTCCATCTTTTCACAATTGTGAATAATGCCGCTGTGAACATCATTGCACAAATGTCTGTTCATGTCCCTGCTTTCAGTTCTTCTGGGTATACACCAAGAAGTGGAATTGCTGGGATGTAGGGTGTATTAGTTAGGGTTCTCTAGGGAAACAGAATCAATGAGAGATATCTATAAATATAAGATTTATAAAAGTGTCTCACACAACTGTGGGTAAGCGTGAGTCCAAATTCCGTAGGGCAGGCAGCAAACTGGCAACTGCAATGAAGATGTTCGATGAACTCCTCAGGAAATGAACTGGCAACTTTGACGAACTCCTCAGGAAATGCTTCGATGGTCAGCCGAAGAAGTAGTGAAGGTCCTCTATCTGTCTCACTTAAAAGTCTTCAACTGATTGGATTAAGCCCGGCTGACTGCATTCTCTAATTGTGGAAGATACACCCTTCATTGATGCCATCAGTCACAGCTGCAGCCAATTGACTTACGATTTAATAAACCAGCTTGTTGGTTTATTAACCAGCCACAAACTTCCTTGCAGCATCAGTTAGGCAAGTGCTTGCTTGACCAGATAGCTGTGTAGCATCACCTGGCCAAGTTGATACATGAACCTAACCATCACAGACCACCCCTTGTCAACTTGGCAGTTATACATATCACGTAAAACCATACTTTATGTCTAAGTAGAGTACAATAATAGACATATATTTTGCCTAACAATATTCTGCTATGCAGTGTACAACCAGAAATGCACTTAATCTCTCCAGAATAGGGTGCATGTCCTTGGGTGATGCTAACTCTTAAAACTGATTTCCTTTAGCTTAAATACCACAAAATGAACAATACAGCTTATGTCATATGATAAGGGGATAAGACAGAGAAGAAAGCAAAACTGTTTCTTTACAGACGAATACAAACATAACAAAACAAAGAGGAAATATTCATGCTATCATGTCGTTTCTGTAACTGGTCATGTGGCTGTAGTTCCTATTTATCACTACCTTTTTCCACTACCCATTCCATGTTCCCTTTACCCTCAGCAAGCACTTCAGCTGGCCATGGTTCTTTGCCTGGTGGGGTGACCCAAACCTTCATTCCTGAAATTTCTTGGCCATTGATAGTCCTGCCTGGATTGGATTGTTGCAGTTTTTCATTGAGTTTAATCACAGGGCATGGTAGTACTGAGACACCCTAGGGGATCTCTTGTATTCCAGGAAAACTGTTCTTTACTTCCACTGTGTAGGTTGCAGTGCTGTTTCCCCTTGATAGGATCAATCACCCCAGCCAGTACAGTAATCTCCTTCCTTGCCTTTTGATTCAGAGGCATAAGAAGCCCAGAGTGGCCAGGTGGCAGTCTTAACTTCCAGTTGAATGGGATTATTGTGTTTCCTGGTGGAAGCACTCCTCCTTTTGGAACAAAGACTTGTAGGCCAGCAGAGCTTAAGCTTGCAGGGACAGGAAGCAAAAATTTATCTAGTGGATCACTAGGAGTGATGGTGAGTGGTGCCACTCCTGATTCTACCCCTTGATACCTGGACCCATGAATCCTGGCTATGTGAGAAATGGCACCATGGAGTAGACACTGATTGAGAGCACACACGGCCTCCTGGAGAACACTGCCCCAGCCTGCAAGGTATTGCCACCTAGTTGGCACCATAATTGAGTCTTCAACAGGCCATTCCACCTGCCTCTGGATGATGGAGAATATAGTAAGACCAGAAAATCCCATGAGCATGTGCCCATTCCCTTACTTCATTTGCTGTGAAGTGGGTTCCTTGGTCAGAAGCAATGCTGTATGAAATACCATGATGGTGGATAAGGCATTTTGTAAGTCCATGGATGGTAGTTTTGGCAGAAGCATTTCATGCAGGGAAGGCAAACCCATATCCAGAGTATGTGTCTATTCCAGTAAGAACAAATCACTGCCCCTTCCATGATGGAAGTGGTCTAATATAATCAACCTGCCACCAAGTAGCTGATCACCTCTGGGAATGGTGCCATATTGGATACTGAGTGTGGGTCTCTTCTGCTGGCAGATTGGGCACTCAGCAGTGGCTGTGGCCAGGTCAGCCTTGGCAAGAGGAAGCCCATGTTGCTGAACCCATGCATAATCTCCATCCCTGCCACCATGACCACTTTGTTCATGAGCCCATTGGGAAATTACAGGAGTGGCTGGGGAAAGAGGATGATTGGGATCCACCAAACGGGTCATTTTATCCACTTGGTTATAACATCGTCTTCTGCTGAAGTCACCCACTGGTGGGCATTCACAAGGGACACAAATATCTTCATGTTTTTTGCTCACTCAGAAAGATCTATCCACATACCTCTTCCCCAGACTTCTTTGTCACCAGTCTTCCAATCATGTTCCTTCCAAGTCCCTGACCATCCAGCCAAACCGTTAGCAACAGCCCATGAATCAGTATACAAATGTACCTCTGGCCAGTTCTCCTTCTAAGCAAAGTGAACAACCAGGTGTGCTGCTCGAAGTTCTCCCACTGGGAGGATTTCCCCTCACCACTGTCCTTCAGGGACATCTCAGAGAAGGGCGGCAGTGCTGCCCCTGTCCACTTTTGGGTAGTGCCTGCATATTGTGCAGAATCATCTGTAAACCAGGCCCGAGTTTTCTCTTCCTCAATCAAATGATTGTAAGTAACTCTCCAAGAGGCCATAGCTCTGGGCTGGGAAAGAAAAGGTAAGATGGAAGAAGTGGGGGCCGTGGACATTTGGGCCACTTCCTCATGTAACTTACTTGTGCTTTCAGGACCCGCTGGAACTCTATCTCCATTCCCATTTTATGATGGAGTGCTGCTGTGCATGCCCAGCTTTATGGCTTGGCAGGTCAAACAATACCCACCTCATGATAGGTTACTCAGGTCTCATGGTAACTTGGTGGCCCATGGTTAAGCATTATGTCTCTACTAAGGCCCAGTAACAGGCCATCAGCTGTTTCTCAAATGTAGAGTAGTTATCTGCAGAGAATGGTAAAGCTTTATTCCAAAATCCTAAGGGCCTGTGTTGTGATTCTCCTATGGGAGCCTGCCAAAGGCTCCAAAGAGCATCTCTATTTGCCACTGACACTTCCAGCACCATTGGTCAGCTGGATCATATGGTCCAAGTGGCAGAGCAGCTTGCACAGCAGCCTGGACCTGTCTCAGTTTCATCTTTTTCTGGTCCTGACTCAAAACTAGAAGCTTTTCTGGTCACTTGGTAAATGGGCCGGGATAGCACACCCAAATGACGAATATGTTGTCTCCAAAATCCAAAGAGGCCAACTAAACATTGTGCCTCTTTTTTGGTCATAGGAGGGGCCAGATGCAACAGCTTATCCTTCACCTTAGAAGGGATATCTCAACAGGCCCCACACCACTGGACACCTAGAAATTTTACTGAGGTGGAAGGCCCCCGTATTTTTGTTGGATTTATCTCCCATCCTCTGTCACGCAAATACCTTACCAACAAATCTAGAGTACTTGCTACTTCTTGCTCTGTAGGTCCAATCAACATGATATCATCAATATAATGGAGCAGTGTGATGTCTTGTGGAGGGAGAAAAAAATCAAGACCCTTGTGGACAATATTATGACTTAGGGCTGGAGAGTTGATATAACCCTGAGGTAGCACAGTGAATGTAAACTGCTGGCCTTGCCAGCTGAATGCAAACTGTTTCTGGTGGTCCTTACTAACAGCTATTGAGAAAAAAGCATTTGCCAGATCAATAGCTGCATACCAGGTACCAGGGGATGTGTTGATTTGCTCAAGCAGTGATACCACATCTGGAACAGCAGTTGGAAAATTCGAGTCACTACCTGGTTAAGTGTACAATAATCCACTGTCATCCTCCAAGACCCATCTGTTTTCTACACAGGCCAAATAGAGTTGAATGGGGATGTAGTGGGAATCACCACCTCTGCATCCTTCAAGTCCTTAAGAGTGGCATTAATCTTTGCAATCCCTCCAGGAATCCATATTTATTGCCTCTGGTTTACTATTTTGCTAGGCAGGGGCAGTTCTAATGGCTTCCACTTGGCCTTTCCTATATTAGCCCTCACTCCATGCTTCAGGGAACCAGTGTGAGGATTCTACCAGTTACAGAGTATTTCTATTCCAATTATACATTCTGGCACTGGGGAAATAACCATAGAATGGGTCCAGGGACTCACTGGGCCCACTTTGAGATGGATCTGAGCTAAAACTCCATTGATCACCTGACTTTCATAAGCCCCAACTCTGACTGGTGGGCCAGAGTGATGTTTTGGGTCTCCTGGAATTAATGTTACTTCTGAACCAGTGTCTAGTAATCCACAAAATATCTGATCATTTCCTTTTCCCCAGTGCACAGTTACCCTGGTAAAAGACTGTAGGTCCCCCTGGGGAAGGCTGGGAGGAAGATTAACAGTATAAATTTTTGGCAGTGTAACAAGGTCCTTCCCCAAGGGTACCCAGCCTTCCCTTCATTCAAGGGTCTCTGGATCTGTAAACTCTCTCAAGTCTGGGAATTGATTAAGGGGCCTTGACTCTCTGTTTTTGTAATTCAAGGGAGACTTTTGTTCACTTGACCTAGAATTCTTCAGCTTATATAGTTCAAACAAGAATTTAGTTGATTGCCCATCTATTTTACTACTTGGTACTCCATGATCTACTAGCCAATGCCATAAGTCTCTGTGAGTCAGATTATTTTGATTACTGCTTTGAGCCTGTTTTCCATTATGGTAGCCATGCCCACCTTGTCTGCAGTGATTAACTGCAGACACTTGGCTTCTGCTGACTCAGGATCTGATTATCCCCATTGTGTTTAAAGATTCCAGCTCAGCAGCAGCAGTTCCTACAGTAATATCTGACTTACAGAGAAGGGTGACTACAGAGCTGTTCAGCAATGATGGAGCTAGTATCAGAAATTTATTCCTCACAGTCTTGGTAAAAGGTGTGTCCCCTGGACATTCCAGGGGTGTGTGAGCAGGCCTTCCATGATAAATCCACTGTAACATTCCAATCTTTCTAAGCATTTGAATCCCTTCCTCTACATTATACCAAGGCAGTTCTGGCATTTCAACCACTGGTAATGCCGGCCACCTTTTGATCCATGTTTCACCCAGCCACCCAAGCAAATTGTTAATGCCCTTTCTAACCCCTTGAGCTACAACATTGAATGCAGAATCTCTTCTTAGTGGGCCCATATCAGTAAATTCAGCCTGATCCAACCCTATATTCCTTCTACCATTATCCCAAACCCTTAATATCCATTCCCACACATATTCCCCTGGTTTCTGTCTGTATATGTTGGAAAACTCATACAGTTCTTTTGGAGTATAGCGTACTTCCTCATTGGTCACACTTTGTACCTTACCCTTTGGGGCCTGTTGGGACTTCAGTCTAGTTATAGGTCTTGAAGCAAAGACTGGTGATGGGGGTAGGTAATAAAATGAATTAGAGTATACCTCAAGCCATTTACCTCAGGACATTCTGTTGCGTTTTCATCTCATAAAATGGGATTAATCTCTCCAGAGGAGTGAGGGCTGTTTCCTCAGGGGAGCTGATTACAGGATCAGCAGACACTGAAGGGTTAATCTCTTTAGGTGAAAGTTAGATGGCAGGCTCCCTAGGGCAGACTGGAGGTTGGGAAGCTGTTTCCTCAGGGCAGACTGGAGGTGGGGGGGCTGCTTCCTCAGGATAGTCCATTACATGTAAATCTAACAATGACTCAGCAGAATCCGGGGTTCCAATTTCCTCACTGCCTTTATTATCAATTGATATGTCCCCATCCCAAGTTTCAGGATCCCATTCTTTTTCAGTTAATGCCTTTACTTTAACAGCAGACACCCTGAGAAGTTGAGATTTTAGTTTACATTTTAAATCTGCTACTCACACAATGAGAGTCTGCATCAGGTTTTCAGAAATCTCAAGTCTGCAGCAAGGAAATAAGATTTTCTTTCAGGGCACACATAGAACCTTTACATCTGTCATACAGTGCTTAAGTTTTAAATTTGAAGCCTTTAGCTCATCCCTTTCCCTTATAACTTTATCCAACATATCTAAGAGCAGCCAGCCAACATCATTTTACCTCTTAATTCTGCAAAACTCTGTGAAGGTGTTGAAAACACTGTCACTCAGAGCCTCACCTCATACAAGCGTGTGATTAGGAGAATCAAATGGTGCTGTTTTGTGTATCTCCATTGCCAACTCACACCATGTACTGTCAGTGCCATCTTGATTATTGGAAATGGAGTCATTAGTGCCTTTGAATCTAATCAGAGTAAAAAACAAATTGTAAAAGCCCATTTTAAGATTCTATTTCTCAGGAACCACTCCTGGTACCAAATTGTATTAGTTAGGGTTCTCTGGGGAAACAGAATTAATGAGAGATATAT
This sequence comes from Choloepus didactylus, assembly GCF_015220235.1. Classification (NCBI taxonomy): domain Eukaryota; kingdom Metazoa; phylum Chordata; class Mammalia; order Pilosa; family Megalonychidae; genus Choloepus; species Choloepus didactylus. The sequence continues at coordinate 141,563,754 of NC_051309.1, forward strand.
ATAAATAAAAGATTTATAAAAGTGTCTCATGCAACTGTGGGTAAGCATCAGTCCAAATTCCTTAGGGCAGGTAGCAAACTGTCTACTCCAATGAAGATGTTCAATGAACTCCTCAGGAAACGAACTGGCAACTTCTATGAACTCCTCAGGAAACATTTCACTGGTCAGCTGAAGAAGAAGTGAAGGTCTTCTATCTGCCTCACTTAAAAGTCTGCAACTGATTGGATTAAGCCCAGCTGACTGCATTCTCTCATTGTGGAAGACACGCCCTTCAGTGAGTCATCAGTCACAGCTGCAGCCACTTATGATTTAATAAACCAGCTTGTTGGTTTATTAACCAGCCACAAACATCATTGCAGCAACAGTTAGGCTAGTGCTTGCTTGACCAGACAGCTGGGTAAGTTGTCACCTGGCCAAGTTGACACATGAACCTAACCACATAGGGTAACTCGATATTTAGTTTTCTGAGGAACTGCCAAACTGTCCTCCACAGTGGCTGTACCATTTTACATTCCCATCAGCAATGAATAAATGTTCTCCACATCCTCTCCAACACTGTAGTTTCCTGTTTGTTTAATAGCAGCCATTTTATTAGGTGTGAGATGATATCTCATTTTGGTTTTGATTTGCCTTTCCCTACTAGCTAATGAAGATGAACATGTTTTCATGTGCTTTTTAGCCCTTTGTGTTTTCTCTGTAGAGAAATATCTATTCATGTCTTTTTCCCATTTTATAATTTTTTTTTGTCTTTTTATTGTTGTGTTGTAGGACTTCTTTATATATATTGGATATCGAACCCTTATCAGATATGTTTCCAAATAGTTTCTCCCATTGAGTTGGTTGCTTTCTCACCCTTTCACAAAATCCTTTGAGGCCCAGAAGTATTCAATCTTGAGGAGTTCCATTTATTTTTTCTTTTGTTGCTTGTGCTTTGGGTGTAAGATCTAAGAAGCTACCTCCTATCACTAGCTTCCTGAAAATGTTTCCTGTATTTTCTTCTAGGAGTTTATGGTACTGGGTCTTATATTTAGGTCTTTGATCCACTTTGAGTTAATTTTTGTGTAGGGTGTGAGGTAGGGGTCCTTTTTCATTCCTTTGGATATGAATATCCAGTTCTCCCAGCACCATTTATTGAAGAGACTGTTCTTTCCCAGTTCATTGGATTTTAGGGCATTGCCAAAAATTTATTAAACTTAGGTCTGAGGATCTATTTCTGAACTCTAAATTTGATTCCATTGATCAATATGTTTATCTTTAGGCCAGGACCATGTTTTGACCACTATGGCTTTATAATAAACTTTAAGATCAGGAAGTGTGGGTCCTCCCACTTCATTCTTATTCAGGTTATTTTTGGCTATTTGAGGTCCCTTTCCCTTACAAATAAATTTGATAACTAACTTCTCCAACTCTGCAAACTAGGTTATTGGAATTTTGATTGGTATTGCCTTGAATTGGTAGATCAGTTTGGGCAGAATTGACATCTTAATGACATTTAGCCTTCCTATCCATGAATACGGAATGTCTTTCCACCTATATGTCTTCTTTGATTTCTTTTAGCAATGTTTTGTGTTTTTTTTATGTACAGATCCTTTACCTCCTTAGTTAAGTTTATTCCTAGATACTTGATTCAGTCTCTATTGTGAATGGAATTTTTTTTTTCTTAATTGCCTCCTTGAATAGCTCATTATTAGTGTCTAGAAGCACTATGGATTTTTGCATGTTTATCTTTTATCCCCCTACCTTGCTGAACTCGTTTATTAGCTCAAGTAGCTTTGTCATAGTTTTATCAGGATTTTCCAAATATAGGATCATGTCATCTGCAAACAATGAGAATTTTACTTCTTCCTTTCCAATTTGGGTGCCTTTTATTTCTTTTTCTTGCCTAATTGCTCTAGCTAGAACTTGTAGCATAATGTTGAATAATAATGGTGACAATGGGCATCCTTGTCTCATTCCTGATCTTAGAAGGAAGGCTTTCAGTCTCTCACAATTAAGTATGATGTTAGCTTTGTGTTTTTCATATATGCCATTTATAATATTGAGGAAGTTTCTCTTGATCACTACTTTTGAAGTGTTTTTATCAAGAAAGGATGCTGAATTTTGTTGAATGCCTTTTTAGTGTCAATCAAGATCATGCGATTTACCCCTTTTGATTTGTTAATGTGTTGTATTACATTAATTGGTTTTTCTGTGTTGAACCACCCTTACTTACCTGGAATAAAACCTACTTGGTCCTGGTGTATAAATCTTTTCATGTGCTGTTGGATTCTATTTGCATGTATTTTGTTGGGCTTTTTTGCATCTATATTCACTAGAGATATTGGTCTGTAGTTTTCCTTTCTTGTAGTATCTTGATCAGGTTTTGGTATTCGCTTCATAGAATGAGTTAGGTAGTGTTCCCTTTTCTTCAATGTTTTGGAAAATTTTGAGCAGTAATGGTGTCAGTTCTTTGAATGTTTGGTAAAATTCCCCTGTGAAGCCATTTAGTCTGGGCTTTTCTTTGTAGGAAGCTTTTAATGACTGATTCAATCTCTTTACTTGTGATTGGTTTGTTGAGGTCTTCTATTTCTATTTAGGTCAGTATAAGTTGTTTGCATGTTTCTGAGAATTTGTCCATTTCATCCAAGTTGTCTAGTTTATTGGCATACGGTTGTTTATAGTATCCTGTTATCCACCTTTATCAGAGTTTCCAACATGTGGCCTACCCTACAGAGTTCTGACTTACCAGCTCCCATGGTCATATGAGTCAATTCTTTATAATAAATCTTATATATATACATGTGTGTGTATGTATGTATGCATATTTATCTATATCTATTTACCTCTTTTTGTATGTGTATGTCTGTCTACTGTCTATTCTCTCTCTCTCTCTCTCTCTCTCTCTCTCTCTCTCTCTCTCACTCTCTCTCTCTCTCTCTCTCTCTCTCTCTCTCTCTCTCTCTCTCACTCTCTCTCTCTCTCTCTCTCTCCCTCTCCTCTCATTGGTCCTGTTTCTCTGGAGAACCCTAACAAATGTAATTACTCATCTACAAAATTGAGATATTGAATCAAAATCTCTTCCTTCTTGATTCTGTACTTATAAATAACATGGGGAAAAAAAAGAGATTTACTAACCCTTCACTCTTATGTGGTACACCCACAGAGAGGATAAGCATTCAAACCACTTTTTATTCCTAAGCCACTTGCTAAGAGAAACATATTCACTTTTTTTCCAGCCCCTCCAGGGCAATCATGTATTGCAGCAAAGACGTACATGCAAATTGCCTTTGGTGTCCTTTGGTGGTGCCCTCTTGGCCAATATCAATGCAACACTCTTAGGATTTATCATGATTAGGTAATGAATCATAGTGTAGAAGACTGTTGGAGAGGAAGAGAACCCCCTTGAATAACTTGCAATAAGTATAATGGCCTTTTATTTCTACATATCAGATACTGCTGAATTTAGCAGTAATTTATTCTAAATGATCCCCTTATTGTCATCCTGTACAGAAAACCTAAAGATTATGAATGGATCTGCTTCCCTGTCCTTAATATTTTACTTTTTGCAACAATGACAGTGCAACTTTTTTCTCTTGAGAGGACTGTCTTCCTTCAAAAATAATGGAGTAGAGTCATTTTTTATTAGTGATTTTCAAACTGTAATTTACAAACCCATTAGTGAGTGAATTATGGAAGTTATATAGTATGTTGGAATCAGCAATTAATAACAGACTTGAAAATATCAGCTCATCAAGGGTAAGTATTGTTTTAACAGTTTTGTTCTTACTTTGGATCTTGTCACAAAAATTCAAAATCCATCAATTAAGACTATTTACAGAAAACAAGCTTTAAACACTTTTGTTTTTCTTCATAATGCTATCTTTTGGATAATTAGCTAATATGCTAGTGGCTGGAGAAGACTTGGAGGGGTAACTGACTCCTTAATGTGTCTCTAATGCAGCTTTAAGACTAAGGAAGAGAAAAATCTGGCCTTTTCCTCTCCTCTTCACTTTTATTTTATTTCTAAATTAAGAATAAAACAGATTTTATGTAGAGAGATATGACTTGCATATAAAAAGCCTCACATTTTAAACCAATTCTTGGAAGAGGACCCTTTTCACAGTATGTAACCCCTTCCCTAATGTAATTAGGGTGCTACTGGTTATAAGTAAAAGTAAACTCAACGCAAACCAACTTAAACAATAAAATGAGGTATGGTGGACTTCTGGAAGAGCTTGATCCAGGGATTGATGATCTCATTGTGTCATCAGATCTCTGGCTACATTCATACCTGACTTACTTGCTGTCCCATCTTCTGAGTCATCTTCATCCATGTGGACAAATAGAAAACAACTTCCCTTCATGTATACAAATGACTTTAGCTGTTCCAGTTTACAATTACAATTACAAACCACAGAATCCAGCACCATTCTAGATATTGTCTCCGTGTTTTAAAAATCTTTGCCCTATAGAGTTTTCTGCAGACTGAATTTTGATAATTGCATTCCCATGCTTTCAGATGTTCATCTATTTGCTGTGTTTCCTGTGAATTCGATGTAGAAGTTTGATCACATTCAGTTTCAGTTTTTGGTAAGAATGTTTGCTAGGTAGTATTGTGTTCTATCAGGAACATGTAACATCTGGTTGTCTCCCTTTTTGTGGTGTTAGGAGCCATTGATGAGCATTGCCTTCATCCATGAATTCACTGGAGTTTGCAAAATGTTGGTATTCTAATTTTGTCATTACCTCTCTATTTCTTAACTAGGATAATTCTGTAAATAAAAACTTTCCTGACTCAACAATTTGGATAACATGAAGCACTGATTTTAAAGGAAAGGCAGGGCAAATATTTGGTTCCTTCTTTTTATTTAAAAAAATAAATAATTTTTATATTTTAAGTAAAGTAATTTTTATTTAAGAATATTGGTTCTCTAAAGGTCTCCAAAGATGACCAAATAGATTTTTTAAAGTATCTTTTTGAACTTATGGTTTTAAAAATACTTGATTTGTATCAATTCATTGCATTTTTCTTACTGATGCTCAAAGTGGTTCATCTTTGGCCCATGGAGTCTCCTTAAATTGGCTCCTTAGTCTTTTTGACATAAGCCTAGTAGCCTTTAATAACTAATTTGCTATAAAAAGATGTTCCAAGCTCATCTTGTACATTGCTTGCTATAGACATAAAGCTAGTCAGTTCTTTAGTAAATCTTTGTTGGCCTTAGTGGCAAATGATATTTAGAAACCACTATTTTTACATTAGGAGTGCTCATTGCTAATGGGTTGAGCATTTTTTCTAGGTCTTTTACAGAGAAAAGCTACCATGATTTCATTTTGATACTTCCTATTTAACATCATTCATCTTACATCTGTTTCCTTTCTGATACATCTTACATCTGTTTGAAAATTATTGAAATGAATCATTTTCAATGATTTCAACATAATTTCTCATTTTCTTTACCTGCAAAAGACGTACAACAGACAATAAAATAACAGCACTATTACCAACAATATGATATTAGAAAAGAGTTTAAAGCATATATTATTTTTATTTTGCAACTTTTTTTGAATTTAGGGTATATCCCACCAAGTATATATAGCTAAATTGCTATTTTACAGACATTTGAAAATAATTTGTTTGTGTGTTATACCACTATACTCAATACAGAATAATTAGGTTTATTGGTTTCATTCCCCTTTCAATTATTAGAAATTTTTAAAAACTTAAAATAATTTAAAATACCTGCAAGGTTCCAGATTAAATTCTATAAATCAAGGTATATTCAGAGAAGTCTGGCTTCCATTCTAGTTCTCTCTAACTCATTCCCTTCCTCCCCTATAGATAACGATTAAAAAATTATAGTTCATGCTTCCATTTTTTAATATAGGCAAATATGTATAAATAGCCTTATCCTCTTCTTCCTTCTTCAATATAGATTAGCATTTATGAGCTAACAAAGATTGGATGGTCAAATTAGAAGTATATTAGTAAGGGAGCTTACCCTGTATCAAGGCTTACTAATAATTTTAAGGTTATAAACCACCAAAAGTTTCAGGCAAAGGAGGAAGAGGTCTGGTCCATACTGTGTGACTACCTTGGTCCTTCGTTTTGGCCATGGGCATCCTCTCTAGCACAGAGTAATAAATAAGGTTTTTAAATGAGGTTTGTGGATGACCTCATACAGTGGGGGATGTTTAGGTTATGAAATGTCTACATTTTATACCCAGATTGTTACAGGTCTTATGTGACATTTTCCCAGGAGTCAGGCCTTATAAATCCATCCATTTTAGGGACAATCCTGCTAAGAGTGATCTGCAGATAAGAACACTCTTGCTAGCAAATATCTTTATCCTAAAGAAGTCAGTATCTGCATGTTTACAGGAAGATTACACTGGGACGCCTGCCTTTTATCTTTCCCAGAAAGTGTTCCCCTTCACAGGCCAGCAGCTTTAATTCCTTTATCCCAGACTGCATTCTGACCTCAGTCAATATCTCTTTGCCACAATTTTCTCAGGTATCTTTTCATTATTTGCCTTTAATGGTTTCTGTGATATTTTAATATAAAAGAATAAGCCTATAAACTCTGATGACTACCAGGATTTGAACCAATTTAATGGGGAGTGAGAATTCCCTCTACAAAGCATCTTAACAATGACTATACTGCTTCACAGGTCTTCTGATATTCTTTTATCAACTCAGTTCTTCTTTTTTTCTCCTTTACCCACAGTTATTTGAAACTCTTTATAATGTGTTGATGTAGGCATTTAATTTGAGTGCATAATTTTTCTAAGACCAAATTCATTTCCTTTTCTCGTCAGTCAGTTTTAATAGGTCTGACATCAATTAGGAGCTATAAATCAGCTTCCTGAAATATTCTGTTACCTTGGGAATCATTATTTACATATCTTGTTTTTATTTAATTATAAAATAAATTAAAAAATTCTTTTTTCTACCATATAGCTGTTGAAGAGAGATTAATGTTTGACATACCTTACATTAGTTTATATTATAGAGTCATTCCATCCCTTCCTATCAGAAGTAAACTCTTCCCACTTACTACTCATTCCTAATCATCAGGGTGGTGACTAAATTGTTCAATAAATTCTGGATTCCATTTGGCTTATTCCAGCTATTAAAGTACAGGTTTTTACAGGTGTCATTATGTAACATCTACCCCCTATAGAGAAGACATGGTGTTGTTCCTTTATCTGAACCTACACACCTGCTGGTTTCAAGAACTAGCTAGATCAGAAATCTGATTAAATTATCTGTTTTAGTAATCCAATCCACTATCTGAGCTGGGAACTGTTTTTTGTTTTTTTGTTCTTGTTTTTGTTTTTGTTTTGGTGAGCATCCACATGACCCACTTCAATTATTCTAAATTCCCATAGAGATTTCTATAATTGAATGCCACCTATAGGGGTATTCTTCATTGTTAGTCATCTCGGACCCATTTACCATTGGCTACAGCCCAAAGTCTGTACAGTAAATATCCAAATGCTCTTTTGAGATCAGGAGCCTAATTCTTCTCCCACTACTAAATAAGCAGCTCTCAATTCTACCAGATTTGCAGACTTGCCTGCTCCATCTTTCCACAGGGCTTTGTCTATCAGCAAGGTGTATAACTGCCAATTTCCAATAAGTAATGTGATCTTCAAGGTAGCAACTTCTATCAGTGAACCAAGCAGCTGCTTAGTCTTGGCTGGGCTTGGACCACAGAGCCAGCCATGTGGGGAAGAGAGATCCTCAAATGACTCATTAGCTCCATGGGCTACTTGCTTGTGTATGCACAACACTCCTCTTGAACTTCAATATAGCATTTCTCTTGATCAGCGAGTGACCTTTGCTGTGCTCTGCTGTGGTACCCTACTCAATGTCTCTCCAACATCATGCAAGACATGAAGAGTTTAGTCTCAGAATTATTTGATGCCTTTCTGTGGTAGGGTTAGTTTTGCCCAACTCCCAGTAACAGTCTAGAAATTGTCTTTCCAAAGGACTATAATTAGCAGCTACTGAGTTAGTTTTCAAGTTCAAGACCCAAGAGTTCTTTGTTGAGCAGCCCTATTTGATTTCCCCCAAAGGCTTCAGTCTGCACATGCTCTAGAAGCAGATATTCTAGTATAATCTGAGTAGTTGAATAACATGTCTTAGTGGATTTCCCTGGGTCATCACCTGCTGAAAATCTTTTTTTTTTTTTTTCCCGATACATAAACATTTATTTAGGGCTTACTTACAAGGTGAGAAGTCATGGAGAGATCATGATGACTCTTTCAGGCTGGGCGGGCATCACATTCACAGGGAAGTTGACTGCACAATTCTGCAAGTCTTTTAATGCTTATTTCTCCTGAGGACCTCCACTTGAAATAAAGTTTATTTTTGAAAATTTTGTTATAAGGATTCTTAAAAGAAGAATATAATTTTGCCTAAATCCAAATAACCCTGCTATCTCTTAGCTTCTTGCTTGTTGGAAGGATCTGTAAGAAACAATATCTTATTTCTCACAGTTTGAGGAATGGCTCTGGTTGCTCCCAGGAGTTTCTCACATTGTTTTGGACTAGAATTGAGCTGGATTTATCAACCACTCTCTATTTTTCATAAAGGTGATTATGGTTCTTAATTCCTCTTGAACTTCTTCTTTGGAGGAGGTAATTAGCATGATTGCATCAATGCATTGTACTAACTTGCTCTTAATGGTCATTAAGTCCAAGTCCTGTCTCACTAAATTATAATAATATGCCAGGAAATTCAAATACCCCTATGGCAATACAGTAAATGTATACTGATTTTCATTCCATAAAAATGCAAGGTGTACCTGGCTGGATTCTCAAATTGGGATTGAAAAGAAGGTGTATGATGGCGTACCAAGCCCCCATAGCCTTTTACATGTCCTTTAGAGTCTTTACCTTATTTGTAGATCTGAAGCAATCAGAGGAACCACCTTGTTTGACACCTGACAGTATATTGTTTACCTTTAGGAAACGTCTGCCTTATATAGAATCTAGAAGGACTGTTAAAAAGGGAGTTATTGGGAATCAAAACTCCCACTCCAACAATTTCCTTAATTATAAAGTAATCTGTTGTTGCCCTCCTGGAATTCTATATTGCCTAATGTTTACTACTGAGGAGGTTTCAGGCAATTCCAAACTTTCCCATTCAGCATGGCCAATCAAAATCAAATGAAGAGAGGACTTGGCCAATATCTCCAGTGAAAAGTACAAAGGCAATATTTCCCTTGTTCCCAGCTACAGGACTTAACACCAAAGGAGGCTATATTTTAGTCAATGAATATCTCCATTTTATATGCAGATAATTGTGCTGTTTATGTGACATTTTCCAAGGAGCTAAGCTTTATAAATCCTCATCCAGGTTTTTTTAATCATAAGCAATCTTAAACCAACTGAACACATCCAGCTAAAAGCATTCTATAGACTCTTCTGCTATCAAACATTATTAGTTTGTTTGTCATAGGTGGTTTAAAAGAAGATTTGACTGGATCACCTTTGTTCTTTCCCATGACATCCCCAAGTAAAAGAAGAGATGGATTGCTGACATGCTACTTTCCCTTGGCTTCCCAAAGTCTTTTGTGTTTTTGCCAGTATATCTATATTCCTAGGAGTGGTGTTGCTGTATCAAAGGGTAAATGTATATGCAGTTTTACTAGATAGTACAAAATTACCCACCCTTGGGAAATTTGAATTGCTACCAGCAAAGTACAGCTATTCCTGTTTTCCCACAGCCTCTTGACAGTGCACATTATCACACTTTTGGGATTTTGTTAGTCTGATAAGTGAGAAATTATATCTTAGATAATTTGCATTTACTGTTTTATAAGCTTGTCAGGTGTCATCTTACTTATACTCTTAGAAGAATTTGACAATGTCAGTCATTTCCTTCTAGAAACATTTCCCTCACTTGGCTCATGGGTATTACTTTCTCAGTCCGTCTAATTCTTCTCAGCTAGATCCTTCTCTTTTCAAACTTGAAAAATGGAATTCTTGAAGGGTCAATCCTTAGACGTCTTCTTTTTATATATTCACTCATTCCGTACTGTGGTTTTAAATACAATGTATGTGCTAATTATTCCCAAATATATATCTTCATTCCCCTAAGGTCTATGGGAAGATACACTCTCCTTGATTATGTCACTAAGTTGTCTAATGAGCATCTTTTACTTACATGTCCAAATGAGCTGTATTCAGCCACTGCATCTGATCCTCCCACAGTCTTTCCTAGCTTAGTAAGTTGCAAGTCTTTCTGTAGCTCAGGACCAACATTTCTTTCACCCAACCCAAGTCTAATACACTGGCAAATCTCTTCATTTCCACTTTTGAAATATATCCAGAATATTATCGTTTCTTAACACCCCCCACTTCTACCACTCTATCCCAAACTTATCATTTTCCTTGAATTATTGCAACCCTGGAATATTGCAGTATTCTTTGAACTGGTCTCCCTGCTTCTTCCCTAGTCCTGCCCCTACCCCAGAAAGTCTATTCCCTACCTGGAAGCCAGAATCTACTTTTTAATAATCAACATTATTGGGATAAAATTTACATAAAATAAAATGTTCCCTTTTTAAATGTTCAGTTTGATTATTCTGAAATTTCCCTTGTTCCTGTCTGCAGTCAATCTTTGCTCCCACCCCCAGTACCAGGCAACAACTGATCTATTTTCTGTCCCTATAGTTTTGCCCTTTCTAGGAATCTCATATACGAGCAACCATCAAGTATGATTCCAGTTTTTTTATGTGTAACCAGCACAATTCTGCTACTAGCATAATGTTTTTGATGTTTACCTGTGTTGTTTCATTTATCAGTCGTTTGTTCCTTTTAATTGCTCTGTAGTATTCCATTGAATGGATATACCACTATTTATCAGTTCACCTGTTGATGGACATTTGGGTTGCTTCCAGTTTCTGACTATTATGGATAAAGGTGCTATGAACATTTACTTTCAAGTCTTTTTGTGAATATAAGTTTTCATTTTCTCTTTGGTAAATATCAAAGAGCAAAATTACTGAGCTATATGTCAATTATATGTTTAGCTTGCAAGAAAATGGCAAATTATTTTGCAAAATGGTTTTACCACTTTATAGTTCCAACAAATGTGACAGTTCTAGTTGATTGACATTTTCACCAAATTTTAGTACTATAGTCTTTAATTTTAAACCTTCAGCTGTGGGTGTGCTGGTTTCTCAATGTGTTTTTCATTTGCATTTCTCAGCTGACCAATGATTTTGAATATCTTTTTATGTACTTATTGGCCATTCATATATTTTCTTTTATGACATCTGTTCAAATCGTTTGCACATTTCTTGTTTATCTTCTTATAATTTAGTTGTTCATCAGATATATGTATGGAAAATATTTTCTCCCAGTGTTTAGTATGGCTTGCCTTTTCTTTTTCCATTAACATTTACTACAGAAAAAAATGCTTTTAAAAATGATGGTCACACTTGAAGAGCTAAGATGGTGGCATAGAGAGGAGTGGAAGACAGTGAGTCCCCCTGGAAAAATTCATAAACAACAGAAAAATTAGTAAATAAGCTGGAATAACTGCAGGGAGACAAACATGACTGTCCACTCATCATACACCAACCTGAATTGGGAGGAATGCCCAAGATGGAGCATAAAATCTGTTAAGCAAAAACTGCCGACCCACTCTGAGAGCCGAGAGCCCCTCCCTCACAGAAGGCTTGCAGTACTAGAGAGCAGCACTCTCTGAACAAGTGAGTGTACCTCAGCCCAGCTCCAACTGGGGTTTTAATGTTAACTGCTCAATACAGACAGTGAATCCCCAACAAGCAGACAGAGGCTTTTGGTGATGACTGACCTTGGGAGAGTCAGGGGATGTATGTCTCAGGATGGCGAGCCCAGAGGATCAGGTGCTATCTCTGGCCGACAGGTGAATCTGGGGGCTTTCTGTCCCTTTCTCTCTCTATCAACCTGGGTGGCTCAGTGGAGAAATCCTCAATCATTTTCAGCTCATAGTGCTTTGTAGTAGAGAAAGCCTCAGCCATTTTAAAATTGCAGCACCCTGACCCAGACAACAGTGGAGATAGCAGAGCCAGAGAGACAAAGAATCTATTTATATACAAATGATCTCTCTCTAGTGGGCACAGCTTCCCATGAGGAAAGAGGAGAAGCCCAGCTCTACTACCTGCCTTACATTCAGAACCAGACCCCAGATCCTGGGGGAGGAGAGCTGTGGGCCACACACCCTTACACCAGCCCATGACCTGACAGGTGCCACCTGCTGGGCAGAAAAGCACAGGGTGTGTCAATCCTCTAAGACACACCATCAGGGAAACTGGGCACTCAATATTTCCTCCTTCTGTGACCTGAGCTTGTTCTCATCTGGGAAAACCTAATTGGGGTGGCCTAGGAGGTCAGATGCCTAGACAACAGAAAATTACAACCTACACTAAGAAAAACGAAGTTATGGCCCAGTCAAAGAAACAAATTTACACTTCAACTGAGATACAGGAATTTAAACAACTAATGCTAAATCAATTAAAAAAGTTTAGAGACGATATGGCAAAAGAGATAAAGGCTATAAAGAAAACGCTGGGTGAACATAAGGCAGAAATCAAAAGTTCAAAAAAACAACTTGCAGAATCTATGGAAATGAAAGGCACAACACAAGAGATGAAAGACACAATGGCAACATACAACAGCAGATCATGAGAGGCAGAAGGAAACACTCAGGAACTGGAGAACAAGACACCTGAAAGCCTACATGCAAAGGAGCAGATGGAGAAAAGAATGGAAAAATATGAGCAACATCTCCAGGAACTTAAGGACAAAATGAAATACAAGAATGTACATATTATTGGTGTCCCAGAAGGAGAAGAGAAGGGAAAAGGGGCAGAAGCAATAATAGAGGAAATAATCAATGAAAATTTCCTATCTCTTATGAAAGACATAAAATTACAGATCCAAGAAGCGCACCATACTCCAAACAGAATAGATCTGAATAGGCCTACACCAAGACACTTAATAATCAGATTATCAAATGTCAAAGACAAAGAGAGACTCCTGAAAGCAGCAAGAGAAAAGTGATCCAGCACATACAAAGGAAGCTTAATAAGACTATGTGCAGATCTCTCAGCAGAAATCATGGAGGCAATAAGGAAGTGGTGTGATATATTTAAGATACTGAAAGAGAAAAACTGCCAACCAAGAAACCTATCCAGCAAAACTGTCCTTCAAATATGAGCGAGAGCTCAAAATATTTTCTGACAAACAGGCAATGAGAGACTTTGTGAACAAGACGCCCGCCCTATAGGAAATACTAAAGGGAGCACTAGAGAGTGATAGGAGAAGACAGGAGTGCATGGTTTGGAACACTGTTTTGGGAGATGGTAGCACAGCAATGTAAATACACTGAACAAAGATAACTATGAATATGGTTGAGAGAGGAAGGTTGGGAGCATGTTGGACACAAAAAGAAAGGAGGAAAGATAAAGACTGGGACTGTGTAACTTGTTGAAACCTAGAGTGTTCAACAATTATGATACAATGTACAAATATCTTCTTTCATGAGGGAGAACAAGCGAATGTCAACCTTGCAAGGTGTTAAAAATGGGGAGGCATTGGGGGAGGGATGCAATCAACATAAACTAGAGACTATAACCAACAGAACCATTGTATCATGCTTCCTTTAATGTAACAAAGGTGATATAGCAAGATGAATGCAGATAAGAGGGGGGATAGGGGAGGGGTGTGAGACACTTGACATTGGTGGTATTGTCTGACTCTTTATTCTACTTTAATCTAAGGTTATCTTTCCTTTTGCTGCTTCCTAGCTGTCATTTTTCTTCTTTTTTTTCTCTTTCTTTTTTCTTTTTCTTTTGCCTCTCTACCTTCTTTGACTCTTCTTCCTGCTTTGTGGAAGAAATGTAGATGTCCTTATATAGATAGTGGTGAGGGTGGTGGACACATAAATATGTGACTATACAGGGAACCACTGATTGTTTACTTAGGATGGAATGTATGGCATGTGAACAAAACCATCTTAAAAAAAATTGGTTGATGATGAAACCTTGAGGGCAATAAATAAGCCAGACACATAAGGACAGATATTGCAGGGTCTCACTGATAGGAACTATTTATAATATGTAAACTCATATACATGAAATATAAGTTACCAAGATATAGAATGAGTCTAAAGAATGGGGAGTGGTTGCTTTGTATGAGCAGAATGTCCAGCTAGGATGAACTTAAACATTTGGCAATGAACAGAGGTGTTAGTTGCACATTGTGAGAGTAACTAACAGTGCTGAATGGTGTGTGAGTGAGGTGGAAAGGGGAAGCTCAGAGTCATATATGTCACACAAAGGAAAGCTGGAGGTCAAGAGAATCCTATGGTGCGCAGTGTCCGTGATTAACTGTACAAATATTAGAAATCTCTTCCATGAATTGGAAAAAAATGTATGACAATACAACTATAAGTTAATAATAGAGGGGCATATAGGGAAAAAATATATACCTATTGCAAACTATATTATAGTTAGTAGTACTTCAACGTTCTTTCAGAAACAGTAACAAATGTACTATACCAATACTATGAGTCAACAATGGAGGGGGGTTGGTTAGGGATATGGGAGGATTTGTCTTTCCCTTCCTTTCCTTTTCTTTCTTTCTTTCTTTCTTTCTTTCTTTTTTTTTTTTTGCTTCTTCATCTTTATTTCTTGTCTGGAGTAATGAAAAGTTTCTAAAAATTGAACAAAACTTAAATGTGGTGATGGATGCACAGCTGTATGGGGGTACCAGGGGCAACTGATTGTACACTTTGGGTCTTTGGATAATTGTATGGTATGTGAACAATCTCAATAAAAATTAAAATAATAAAAAATAATGGCCAAAAGCTTTCCAAATTCAATTAAAACTGTGAATTTATAGGTCCAAGAAGATCAATTTCATCTGAGGTGGTGATCTCTGGGGCCAACCTGGGGGTGGCTATCCCTCTCACAGAGCAATCCATAAAGGATGGGGAATTTTGTTATGGGCCTTTAAATACCATTGGGCAGCGCTAGTCATGATATCTCTGTAGGTTTTGTAAAAATGATTGTGGTCATAGAGCTCCATGACTTTTAGGGGGTCGTCTGTGTGTTTGGCTGTGTGTTCCCATGTGGCCCCTGCAATTCCTCCACAGGAATGTGCCAACTGGGTGTTAAGTTTTGTAGACCGTCTTTGCAATTTTAGCTCTTGTCTTAGAATAGTATGTCTGACATGTTGGGGTAGAGAAAATTTGCCATGCATGTTTGATTTGATCATACTCATGAGGCCACTGGTTTTGTATAAGAATCTTGTTTAGGTTATGCCTGGATTGAGAATCATTTGTGCATTGATGCCAGTGGACCCATTTGATATATAGGTTGGAAAGCTGTGGTCATCAGCCATGCTCAGTGGCATTTGTGGTGCAGGTGGTTTGGGAGTGACAGCCAGCAATCTCCTCTGTCCCACTCCTAGATACAAGTTTAGGATTAGCCAAATACTGTTTGAGCATGTGTTTGTGAGGTCTTATGGGTCAGTAAATAAGCCTATGACCCATGCAGCCAGCAAGAATGTTAAAACTCAGAGCCAAGGTGAACATTGACATTGTGCCAGTCATTGAGGACTGGCTTCTGGGGCTGCTATTTGCCACATGACAGCCTAACCTGGTGTTTCTCCCTTGCTGAGAGTTAGCATACTGCTTTCTCTCAAGGAGTGCTCTGTTACATGTATGCCAGCTTGGGTGTTGTGCCTTTTGAGGGTAATGGGCACTCATACAGGATAAAAGGAGGTCATTTTTTTTTAACGTGACTACCATCCACCAGAGGTAGCTTTTCTTCACCTCTAAAGGTGAAAACTGTTCACTACTTGGTTTGGAAGCTTTAATCTCTAGTTTCTGGTGACTCCGGTAGTGAGTTCCTGGGAATTTCTGCTTTAGGCTCTGCAACACAAGAATCAGGAAGTTCAGAATAGATCACAAAGACTGGCTATGTTCTGGTTAGTGGGGAAGGATATCACTCTTTATTTTTCAGTTTCCTTACACAGGGTGGACAAATCTAAATTAGTGTCCCAATAGAGTAATTGGCCCAAACATGAATATATGAATGAATTAAAGCTTTTCCTTAATTATACAGATGCCTAGATCCTATCCAAACATCAATGTTCTTCTGTTAGTAAACAAATTCCATAGAACTTTCTCTATGTAGATCATTCATAATGTACTTTTTCATTTTTGCACTGTCTTAACTGTTTAGTGAACCCATCGACTAAATTGTAAGCTCCTTGGAAACAGGATTTGTGCCTAATTTGCCTTTTCCCCACTACAATGCAGGCTGGGTGATTTGGAAACAGTAGGCCCTAAAAATTTTATTGAGTGAATGAAAATAATTTAAATAATGAAGATCTGTTTCCAATTTTTGCTCAGTAGATGTAACAAATGTCATACTTAAGGCTAGAAGCTGATTGTAAGGATTGCTGAAAATGTTTCCTCTAGATTTCTGCAAATACTGAGAAGATAAACAGAAAGTTTCTCTCTGTTAGTAATGTTCTCTTGATATTTTAAAAGAAAAAGCAACCTAAAAAGAAGTAAGCATTATATTGACTATAAGTAGCCCTCTCAGAGATAGGCTGTGACATATTGGTCTGTCCACCTTGACCTTGCCTTGTATTTGTCATACTTACCTGTCACCATTATCAATAAATGAACATAACCAAGGATGGTAAATATTATTAATCATAAACTCTCTAATAAATAATGAATCTTAATGTCTTAACCTTAATAAGATATATTAGAGTGTAAATATCATAGAGCTGTATTTTTGTTTTAGGCTTTCAAAAATGAAGGCAATCCTGATTCTAACACTTATTGCAGCATGCTGTGGAGGCCCTGTATGCCACTCTTTACCTAAAAGGTATTTGGCTCATTTTTATCATTTTTCAACCTTTAGGGAAGTGACTATTGGTTAGGGAGGGTCATAGTTCTTCCTCTCTTATGAAAATTCTGCTTAAGAATTTTTTTCTTTTTCACCATGCATTTATAGTAAAATTAGACATTTTGGAGAAACAGAATATATTGGTTACACTGGTAATTGCATATTTCTAATTGGTAGCATTTCAGATAAATAAATGAAGTTTTACTTTGAAAGGATACATTTGAATGGTTATTGAGTTGAGCTAAGTACTGGAGATATCAATCTTTATAAGGAGTTGCTGTAGAAAAAGAATTGCATTTCTAAAGATGAGGAAGAAAGCTGGCTGCCAGAGGCCCTTTTGCTAGTGAATATTAGCAGAACAATTTGGAAATGTTGAAGAATGTTCAGCACAGAGCTTTGTGTTTCATGAGACATATAGATTGGTGCAGATGAAGTAAGAGAGATTTAAAGTTCAGTAAATAAGTTCTACATTAAAGTCCAGTGGTTTAAGAGTCAAAATTGGAACACAACTATTACTTCTGATTTTAAAACCATGTGTAGACTCAGAAAGAAAAAGCAAATATGTGACATACAAATAAAACCTTTCACTTATGAGCCTAAAATATTTTAGAGTTGCCATGTATTTTTGTGGTCTTGGGTGTCCTTCAGAAATATTTTACATGAATCGTAGTGTAACCAAGAAGTTAGGATTCAAGGGATGATTATAATTACTAAATCATTATATAGAGATTCCTTTTTACTTTCTGGTATATTAGAGTAGACAGAGGGAAATGTCTGAAATCTCTGAACTGTAATCCAGCTGCCTTGATCTTTGATAATGATTGCATAGCTTTATCTTGTGCCCTTGTAATTGTAAAAATCTTGTGACTAACCTTCACTTGTACCCATTTATCCAGTTTTTCAACTTTAGAGTCTTATGATCACTAAGACAGCCCATAATGTTTATTAATGAAGGGCCTTGGGTCAGCCCAGAACTAACACACCCCAAGTCCAAAGTTATCTTGATAATCGAAGCTGGATCTAACCAAAATGGGCCCATATGACATATGCAGTAGCTTAGACTTTAACCTAAAGTCACCTATATTTCATTATAATACTAAAAATCATGCCCATCATCATATTAAGACCACCATTTTCTTATACACATTCTATGACTAAGTATGTAATCAATCTGCACGTGCTCAATAATTAGATCACCTCTAATTATATCATCTGGAGCCGTTGTGCTCAATATCCTAAAACCTGCCCATCTTTTGATAATATAAAACCATCAGAATTACTGCAGATCAGGGAGACAGATTTTGGGCCAATAGGTTTTGTGCCTAGCAATAAAACAAACCCCTGTGTGTCAGGAATTGATCATTTGAGTGCATCAGGCAAAGAATCCACTGCCTTGGTCTGGTGACAGTGGCGTGTATGTTAAAGGCGAGCAGCTAATAATTATAAGTTTGCTTCAGAAGAGTAAGTGAGCAAATTATGACAAAAAGTTCCTTTTATTTTTCTTCTCCTTAATTACCAAGAATAAAATTTCAAACCTTTAACAGGGGTTTAGTAATGCACATATTCTATCCAAGTATGAGAATACGCCTCTGTTCCCTACAAATGTTTTTGCAGAAAAATTTACCATATTACAGCCTGACTCTAATTCAGATTCACATGGGACAGGAGAACTGAGTCCTTTGGAATGCCCCACCCTGCTCCCTTTTTAAAACTCTCTGGGCTCATGGCTTTATACAAAATATAGGCTGCAATGTTTCTAGCAATTCATGATAGCTTCTATTCATTAGTGATTAAAAGTTTTTGATGACCATTTTATCTTCCTGTTTTTGTCCTTTAATAAGTGTTTATTTCTTTTTTAGTCACCTGCATGTTTTGTTTTAAATTATATATTTTAAAGTTTCCTTGCTTTTATCTTGAGCTCTTCAGAAAAGATTTACTAAGAAATTCAAAAAAGAAAAGAAACAAACAGATTTTTACAGAATTATAATAACTGTAATTGTCTGTTGGGTACCCAAAGACTTGAATTCAGCCTTGAAAATTGCTTACCCAAATCACCAGACCTATTTAGAAGAGTAATCCATAAGAGGAAATATGTATTTCATTAACATGTATTAAATAAATGTTTTTGAGGCAGAAGCCACATTATAGGCAGGATAATGTATTACAAAATGCTTGGTATATATTAGGTACCCAGTGGATAATAATATTTTGTATCTAGCAAGCCCTTACTATTTGCCAGGTACTTTATATGCATTTTCCCATTCAGTTCCTCAAAACAACTTTATCATGTAGGTATTATCATCACCTATATTTTAAAGTTAAGGAAACTGAGGCTCAAAGAAGTTAAATAACTTACCCAGGGTCACAGGGCTGATACATGACAGATTTGGGACTTAAACCCTGGAAAATGCACTACAGCATTCACTCTTGTGACTTATTACCAAACAACTTCTTCCCTTCAATCTGATATAAGATTGATCCCCCAAAATAATGAAAAAAATATTAGTACCAGTGACTATGGTGTTAGTTTGTCTGAAATTGGTTTCTCAGGAACTGAATTGTTCACTGTGAACAAGGAAAATTTTAAATACTGTGGTCTCTAGCTTTGCTAAAACTACACTGTAACACCGTAAGAGATGTCCACACAAGTCAGTTGCCCATAATGTGGGGACACCTGATGTAAAGTAAATGAAATGACCAGTATAAGGCTAGGTTCTGCCACAGGTGCCAGAGGTTCTGCTGGGCCACCAGATTCCATCCTCATCCTCACTCTTGCTGGCACCATACTACAAACAGACGTTTGTGTCAATTTAATTATTGAAGTGGCCTGTGACTACTGGGAAACCTAAATGGTGATGGTGAGTCCCACAATCTCCCAGTGAGTTGGTGCCATTTTCTGGGCTCTACCCAGGGAGATTGGTCACAAGAATCCAGGAGCATGGAAAACTTCTGCCTCCTGATTCCCTGGTGTTCTATCTTCTTTACCTCATCCTCCCCTTTATACCAGTCACCTCTGTGCCCACAAGCAGAAGGTAAAACTTTAGCCTGCTCTCATCTGAGGGCGCTATGTTCTATCTTCTTCACCTCATCCTCCCCTTTATACCAGTCACCTCTATGCCCACAAGCAGAAGGTAAAACTTTAGCCTGCTCTCATTTGAGGGGGAAAGTGTCTAGGGGGAGAAAGGAACCAACAGCCTATCCTATTATACTTCAATTTGCTTTGGGGGTCAAAGGTGTTAAGGCAGTGTTTTTCTCTTCTTGAAAATTAGGAAACAAACAAAAAAAGTTTATCTTCTTATTATAACAAACTATGGATTTTGAAATATTCATGAAGAGTTTATACTTACATTTCCCCCATACTTAAATTTCATAATATATTTAATAGCTTTGACAACTCTTAGGTTACTACTACATATTGTTAAGTGGTTCATTTGAATAGGGGAAGGGGAAAGTTTGCTGTTTTTTGGAACTTTCTATTTACGTGTAACCCACATTTAACTTTTAAAGTGTTAATTACATTTATGTTAGATTAATTATACCTAATTAGAGCAAGTGTTACAAGGACAGTCAACCTCATATATTAGGGATAAGCCAGTAGCCTTTGAGAGTGCAAAGAACGCACAATTATCTTGTGCACTGCATTTTCTTTTCATTAATTACTTTGAAGCAGTTCTCTCAATGCAGAGGAACTAATGTTACCTCCTTTTAAATTTTGCCTCTTATCCGCTCGATCAGTCCCCTCTCAAGCCATGAAATGTTTCACTACCCATTATTGCAAAAGTATTTTAACTGATAATTCCAATGCAATAGATAATTTCAGTGACTTCTCAGTGTGAGCTCTCTCGAAACTTCTAACAGCTCAGCTCTGCCCTTTTGTCAAAGAAGAAATGAAATTCTAAAAAGTTATCCAATGCTTGATAGAGACATGTAACTATCTATACCAAAGAAAATCCCCTCCAAATTGGTGTGGGGTGATACATACCCAACCATATGTAGCAAATGTCTTTGTTAAGATGTGCAAACAAACATGCCAATTAAAGTAACTTTGGTAGCTCTCCCAGCTGAACTTTGCTAATTTGGAAAAATTATGTTTTATAATTATTATGTACCTATAATTAAACCTTAGATATTGAACTCGCACTGTGAGTAATTCCTGAAATGGCGTTTAGAGCCATCTGATCATGATGCTTTTCTAGGACAAGTTTCTTACTGCCTTTTGCCACTAGATGGAAGAAGCAGGTTAACAAAATGATATTTTTGGTGCTCATTCATCTCTATCTAGAAACAACCACAAAATTGTGTTTAAAATAATGGCAGTCCCAGTACTCTTTATCTATTGTTACTGCTGATTTTTTTTCATGTGAATCCTCCTTCTAAGAGGTATTTTTCTGCAGAGATTAATTTTCTTTTTATTATTTTAAAGGACTGGAATTTTCCAAAGTAACCAAGAAAGAAAACAATTACTGGCTGGAAGAGGAGAGGTAAGAATTTATATAAAGATATTGATAGCAGGTGTGTCACAAAGCAATTCTTAGCTTGTATTATTGTCCAAAGAAGCCCCCACCCTCTCATTCATTCAGTAGTTCCTTCATATCACACATATTTACTAAGCACTTAGTATATTCAAGACACCAGACTAGGTGCTGTGAAACACTCAAGAGATGACCTAGGTACATTTCTCATTAATGAGGTTTTTACATTCTAAAAGAGAACAAAGCATGAAGTAGCACAAATATTTTTATACATACTTTTAGAATAAGGTAGAAATGTATAAATGTCAGAAATACGGATGTAGTGTTTTGGATGGTGCGGGGTGGGTGGGGAGGATGGTCAAGATATCACTTTCGTCCAAGGAGATCAGGAAAGGCTTCATGAAGAAATGGGCATTACATGAGTCCTGGAGGTGGGAGGGGTAGAGAATGGCACTCCATGGCTAGGGGCAGGAGGAGCAAAGGCACAGGGTAGAAAATAGCAAGCTTTACAATATTTAAAGATGAGCGGACAGTACATTTTAAAGAGCAATTTAAAAGTTTGAATAGACAAGACAAAAAAAAAAAAAAGTTTGAATAGACAGTTTGTAGTTTCAAGCAGATGACCTACATAGGAAGTACCCTCACAAGCTAAAGCACAATAGGAAGAGGAGGGGGCATTCTGCTCTCCAAATGAGAAAATTCTGTAAGATGAAAGACCCTGGACATGGGCATGCCAGCAGCCTTCTAATGGAGGTGTCAGATGTAGGCTTATCGTACACGTGGGTCTGCAAGTTGATGGGGAGACTCCATAACAGAGTTTCAAATTCTATGAAGGCAGTTTTCTGCTGCTTCCACCCTCCTTCACCACTCTCAAGCAAGTTAGAAAGGAGACCAGGGCGGTAAATGGCATCATTTGACTCCAAGGAACCACTATTTAACTGTCAAGACAACATAGAGTACTACCTACCTTCATACCCAGCAGTCAATTCATATGAATGATCAAGTAATTCTATTCCAGTCGCTGAAGGCAATGAGCTTGATCCTTGATATTATGAGCAGCTATAAAATTATCCAGCTTTTAAATCCAACTACAGAATTTGATTTTATGACCTCCTATGGAAGTGTAGCTACAGGTTAACTAAAGGTTATAAAGTAATATTTCCTATTTATAGTCCTCAATTCACTGCCTTGTAGATTCAGAGATCACCTTGCTCTATGGTGGAGCAAGCTGTATATTATTACAGTTTTGTAAAATTCATTGACAACTTGTAACTTTTTCTTTTCCAAATTCAGATTCTATATTCCTATAAGAAATCATGTAAATAGCTCATCACTATCCTAATTGCTAGAAATGTATGTAGGAGACTGAATGTAATTTGAAGCCTTGATTTCCTACTTTGTTCTGTACCTTGCTTCCAAGTAAGGTGCAGTTGAAACTTAAAATCCAATTTTATTTTATATCTTAATAGGGTAAGAATGCTATGCATTAAATTCTCTTTAAACTTGATATATGTGAGATGCTTACTATATAGGATTACTAGATTACCTAGAAATATATATATGTATATGTATAAGATTTAAAATGAAAAAATTAAAATTATAAATACCTTTTTATTTTACAAAGCAACTTTGTATCAATAGCTACATATACATTATTTAGTTGAATTCAAATAATAATCACAGTGATTTTAATATGCATATAACATGGTATTAGTCAAGTTTGGATCTTACTAGATAAAACTAATAATTATATTGTGTTGACTCTTTATATACCTTTAAAAATATAAGCTAATTCTCCCTATAAAGAGAATTACACCAGCTTGACTTTATCACTTTTCTGCCCATCTACAATTAAAATCTTCCAAAAAATGTAACTCAGTAGTAGTATTGGATCAGGAAAAATATAATTTCAAGGGTATTTATCAGAAGGATAAAAGATAGCTACAAAAGCTGACATGAATCACTGGCTTTCTTTTAGGGCCGTATCTATATAGGCAAGGTAGAGAATAGAGGCAATTATTTGAACAAAGCTGGGTGAAAATTTTAAACCCTGTAATTGAAGAAACAATACAGCAAGGAGTTTTTAGGCCTACTTACCCAGACTGTGTGTTCACATTGATTCTGTTGGTTTCATATAATTGCCCAGTTGTCTTTGCTCTTTATAGATGCAGGTAGAAAATCTAGAAAATAGAATTCTTTGATACAACTATTTGTTGTACTGATGTAACTCAGTCTTATCTTAAATGCAGCTTGGTTTCTATTATTATCATTTGAAAATCATTGGTGATTTTCCTACAGACAGTTTTAAAAAAGAAAGTTATCAAGAACAGGTTATACAGCTAAGCAAAACATGTTTGTTAAAAGACAATTCTCTGCTGTTCGATTGACTTTTAGAAGTTTGTTTCTTCCAGTTTAGAGAAATTTAGTTTTCCCTTTCAGAGTTCATAGAATTTTGGCAGAACATCTCTGTTATTATCAGTGGTATACTAGTCCTCTGTGGAAATCTGACAAAAAAGAAAAAAAGTTATCAGGCCAAATTCTGTTCTATGTAGTGCAGGCATCAAATGGGAATTTCACAAGTTTAACAGAAAGCAGATTTTAAGCAGCTGAGTATTTGGTAAACATCCAGCTCTTTTAGAAAGGGGTTGACATCATAATTACCTCAGCTATTGAGCATCAAGTTGCCTAAAATGCTGAGTATGTTTTATTTTCCATTAAAGCTTTACTTTATATTCAAAGTGGATTTTTAAAAATGAGAATCTTTCTTAAGATGTGCCATACCATAGAACATTTTTAAGTCAAAATAATTTTTTAATGGCATGCTGCTTGTCCACACACTCACTTTATTTTGTACCACAAATAAGAATTTTCTTGTTGACATTTGATATTTCTAAACAATATGACAGAACAACTGTAATTTCCTACTAAAAATGAAGATTATTTTCAACACTGAATTTTTACTAACGGTGACATTTTTTTCATCAAAATTTATAAATTACCAGAGGAATGCCTTTGACCATTTGGGGATATCAGAAAGAACAGTCTATTTATAGAGAGGAAAAAAAGCTTAACATAATACATTAAAAAAATTGCTCCAACTCTTTTTCTAAGTAAAAGTAGCTCAAAGCTAGACATAATTTGAGAATACTTAGGAGAAAAAGAACAATCATATCACTGAATATATGGAGTTTTAAACTTTGGAACAGATGAATTTCATTTGCTTTTATGACAGCGTAGTTTTCTAAATGGTGCTTTAAACCTATAGCCTTTAATGCTGATAGTAGTTAAATCTGGGCTGTAAATATTTGCTTTCTTTCCTTCACTCAGAATCACTTTGGTTAATATTCTTTATATAGTGAGAAATGAATAATTGAGAAGGCATGAGTGCATCTAGCACTAGGAGATTCAGGGATTCAAGAAGTGTTGTGCTGAAGAGAGAGAATAAAGAGTTCCATTGCTGTTGAATTGAATTCAGTTCTATTCTTCAAGGTCCTTTTCTCTTTCTGACATTTCATAAAAATGAAATGAAGATAACTTTGAAATAAAGATGTTAAGTTTGAAAATAAAAACTTACCAGTCTAGTAAGGGGCAATTGGGATAGAAAAATAAATTTTGAATAGTTTTGTTCTCTATACATCTTCCAGAATGACTTTTCTGGAACATAAACCTTGCCAGTAAATTCCCTGCTAAAAGCTCTTCAGTGGTTCACAGCTTTCAAGACCTCAACCGTAACTTCTATTAATTCTTTGCTGACAGTTCTCCAATTCTCATCATTAGATCTAGAGACTTCTTGGTCTGTGTTACCATATTTCTACTAAAGCATTTTTTACACTGTTTTTTCATGTGTTGTCCACAGTTCTGTGTTTTCCTCTAGATTGTGAGTGACCTGAGGACAAGGAAAATGTCTTGTTTTTATATCTCCTACATCTAGCACAGAACATGGCAGATGGTGATTACACAATAAATGTTTGTTACATTAAGTGATTAGTACTTACAAGTATTTAATGAATACCTGGTATGAACAACATTCTAATACATTTTTGGGAAATACATAGAAGTTAGAACCTAGGATGGAATGTGAACAATAAATACTGACAAACTGATGTCATTGTTTTTAGCTCCCCAAAATCTTGAAATTAAATTAGGCAAAATCCACAAGATAATTATAC
Source organism: Choloepus didactylus (assembly GCF_015220235.1). Classification (NCBI taxonomy): domain Eukaryota; kingdom Metazoa; phylum Chordata; class Mammalia; order Pilosa; family Megalonychidae; genus Choloepus; species Choloepus didactylus. Next base: position 141,589,299 of record NC_051309.1, read on the forward strand.
TCAACACATATATTTTCCTTTCTCAAATCCCAGGATGCATTTTCTGAGTACTCCATCTCATATTTATCTCATATTTAAATTACTCTTCTGTGTTATCCAGACAGGCTTTTAATCTATGCTTCATTGAACCGTTCATTGGTTTGTAGATTTTTGTTTTGTCTTTATTTCTAATCATGAAGTTTATATGCTCTTTTGGGGCAGGGATTAAATCTCCTACTTTCCTCTGCAGGACCTAGTGAGAAATTACACACATAGTATACACTCAAAAATTATTTGTGAAATGAATAAAAATGAAATTCATGCTTTCAATATTGAAAATACTACCTATATACTTTGTGTGGTAGGTCACAAAAATTCCTCAAAATATTTTCGTACAAATTTTTCCATGGGTAATTACTACATAAAAACATTTTATTGCACTTAATAGAATTCCCTCAAACCTAATGGAGTATTTATTGCCCTAGGGATATTAGTAAAAAAATGCTATTTGAGCTTAATTTAATAACAACCAGGGGAGCAAGAAACACATTGCTTTACTTCTGTCATGGCATTTGCTCTTCTGTCTCATTTCCATAGTTGGAATATAGAATCACCAAAGCATGGGCTAGTGTCCCAGTGATGCACAGGCCTGTAACTGTCAGATTTAAACCTGGGACTCAAGGCTTGATAATGGAAGTGAGTGCTCCTTTCTTTGATGACCCCCCAGCACCACCAGGAGCGGCCGGGCAACCTTTCAGTGGACTCTGGGAGTATAAAGGTGAGAGATTTTCCCTTTCAAGTGCCAGAGCTGAGATGAATGAGGTGCTCACATTATGATAAATGCCAGCACTTTCTTACAATATTGATTGCCCTTCTCAGTTTCCAAGTACCTTGTGCTACTCAACCTGAGTGTCTGGAAGTTGCATGACAGGGAAAGGTGGGGTCAAAAATCCTGTGATCTAGAATTCAGATTTTGAAAACTTTTAAGTGGAGTGGGCAGTTTATATCTTTTAGGCATTTAAAAAAATATCTTTGAAACAATATTAATTAGAAATTCATAATGAAATGTTTGTTCAAGTAATCAATATAGATGTTTGTTTTATTTCAGGTATTGAGTGGTATTTATAAAGCATGCATCATTGGATTTAAATTGACAATGTTCTCTAAGTTCTAGAAACTAAATTTAAATGGAAGCTTTTTATTTTACAGTAGTATTCTGACACTTATTTCTAAAAATTAGCTATATGCTTTGAATAAAGATTTTATGTCTAAATATTTTATGTTTTTTGTATTTTATAGATTTCATTAAATGATTTAGGGAAAATAAGGTGACCTTTTCTAGGAATCATAGCATATTGGAACTCAGCCTGCATCAATCTGTAGGGGATCTTATAGTTCAGCTGCCTTATACATATGTGTGTCTACAGTTGAGGTCTATTGATTCTAATATATACTGTTATTCTGTTAACAAATTTAATTCCTTAAGTTACTATAATTTAATCGTTAGAAATTCTTTCTCCAGAATCTCTCATGAAACCATATTTACAACTTCCATGTGAACCTGAAAATCTGAATATTCTTTCTTTAACCCAAGCTTTATATACCTAATCCTGAAGTCCTTCTTCTACAAGGTCACTTTTATTTTTGACTTTCCTGTTTCTATTAAGCTATTCGCCAAGTTACTACTTGAGATAATGGTATCATAATTGATCTCTTCCTTTTTCTTTCCCCACAAAGCAGATATCAAATCATGTTGTTTCTTCTTTGGGAATGTCCCTTGAATTTCTTCCTTCATTTCTTCCCCGAGGACATTTCTTACTTCCTGAGGACTGGCTAGACCATTAACATATGTGTTCAAATGGTGTTCCTGTTGATCCTGTGTATGGCATGAACAATGACCTGGCTATTTGTCCTAAAACACCACTTTGATTATTGTAAGAAAGGGATAAGTTTATTTTTCACATAGAGACAGCATGGAATAAGGGAAATGGAGGCAAAACCAGTTTAAACAAGCCCCGTGATAAAGAGAAGAATCTGCCAGCCCCTTACATGGAAAAGTAACCATGGTTACTGGAATGTAAAGAAATATGAGGTAAAATCAGAGGAGGGAACTCACAGCAAAAAGAAAAACTTTTTTTAAACTAAATGAACTCTCTGGGATAGGCTGATCAGTTCAAAATCTCAATAATGAGCTAGTTGGCTCTCTGGGATTGGCTGTACAAATTAAAATCTCAAAAGATGAATTAGTTAGTGTTCTCGGATAGGCTGTAACCTCTGTAGTACCCAGTCAATGGGGAAACAGGGGAGGGACTTGCGAATTAGGAGTAGGAAATTTAAAGATCGCCATTCTCTTCCTCTGGCGCGCCAGCCTTCCATGTGTTTGGCTGGACGCCCTGTCTTGCAAGATCGTAAATAAATTCTTTTCTCCTCCAAAACCGAGTGAGCGTTTATTCCCTTACAGGTACCGCTTTATTTCCGACAATTATGGCACTCTGATTTTCCAAGAACATGAGAAGCTCCATTTCTCCTGCATGGTTAAACCTAAAGTTGTTCGACTGATATTCAGTGCCTTTAATTGGCTGCTTCCCAACCTGTGTCCAACTACTGTCCTTCCAGGAGCCGGTCAGTTCATTTTTACTTAAATGATCCGAACCTCTGTATACAGAAAATTTTCCTTTCTGGCTACCCAAATCTGCCCTTTTTGGCCTGCCTAAAATGTCACCTCTTCTGTGAAGACTTCTAAGATAACTCCAATTCACAGTAATTACTGTATCTTTTGAACTCCTGCAATATATATTAGCTGTACTCATTCATTTGGAAATTTATTATATACTGCTTTGTGACATTCATGTGAATTTATTGCTGTTTAAACTTTTAGGCACTGTCTTATTTCCCTTGAAGGGAAATGACTTCTTGAAGGCAGCAGCATGTATTTTCTGTCCCCTGAGTAGCTGTTGCAATATTTTATGTCTAGACATGTGAACTGGAGGGATTTATGGTGAAGCTAATGAAGCTTGTGCTTCAAGGTCCCTTACTTGCATCGGTCTCTTCTAAGGTCTGTGTGTAATTCTGCTTTCATTATTTATATTTCTCTTTTTTCAGACTGTCACCCAAGTTATATAAGCTTCTGGCCCCACAAAACCTGGATCCACTCTGGATTGGGAATAATATATAATAGTTAATATTCATTGTGTGTTTCCTGTTGAGGCACTCTTCTGCTATAGTATTTCTGTTTAGCTAGAGATAGTCAGAAAGAACTCCCCTTCCCCACTGTCCCCAACCCAAATATAATTAATTACATTAATTTCTTGATTTATGATAACAAAAACAGAGAAATCTAACAGAAGTAAGGGCACACAATGCAGGAGAAAATACAGGATATCTCAGCGCAACTTTTCTTGGCCTTCCAAGTCCCTGCAGTGGCACATTCCCAGTGGGGCTGAGTCTTCACAGCTCTGACAGGCTGAATGACTTGTGGTACCCTGGCCCTTTATGGTTGGGACACAAATTGTTATCCAAGAAACTCTTATGCTAGCAATATCATGTTCTTAACCTGAAATATTTGCAGACATCTGAATTCTCCTGGTTCTCCAGTCAAACAGCAGTGGGAGGTCACAGGCTCAAGGTGTGGGGGGCAGAGGGCATGGGAGATGCGGGCACAGACAGTACACAGGATGCCCTGAGCAGAATCGCTGTCTCCCAGCTTGACAGCCTCTGGCAAGTGCTTTGCAAGTGTTGATCCATTTGAGCCTCACTTCCTTTCTGTGAGGTAGGTATGGCTACTATCCCTGTTTTTTTTTTTAAAAAACAAATGAGGAAGCAGAGGCCCAGAGAAATTCATTATCTTGCCCAAGATCACACAGTATGTAAGGAATGGCGGTGGTACTTCAAGTCAGGTTGCTTTGCCTGATTTTAGAGCGAAAACTCTCAGCCACTGTGCTAGGCTCTGGGGCATAAAAGAAAATTCCTAACTAGAATGATTACAATAGAAAGATTAGTTTGTATTATCTTTTAACAATTTTTCTTATTTGAAATATCCTTTTTATTTATTTATTTTCCTCAAGTCTATTCATTGACATTAGTTTTACAAAATATGCTGAGGAAAATAAATTTCCATAGTGAAATAAGTTTGGTAAGCACTGTTAGCTCTATCTGTCCCTTGGGGAGTCATATTAATAACTCCAAAATCCTTCAGAAGAGAAATCTGTTTAACTTTGTTAATAATCCAACATATTCCAAACATATTTGACTACTGTACCTTTTTATCACCTAACAGTAATATTAATACTACAACAATAGCAACTACCATTTATTGAGTGCTTACTATGTGCCAGACCCTGTTCTAAATACTTTATGTATAAACCTATGGGGCAATACTATGTTCACCCCTATTTCACAGATTGGTAAACTGAGGCATAAACTGAGGTCACATAGTTAAGTGGTGTAGCCAATAATTCAAACTCAACTTGCCTGAATGTAGAGTACTCATTTTTAACTATTTAAACTACCTTCCACATTAACTGCCTTATCTTGATAGAAATTCTGTGGAATTAATGTTACTTTGGGGAACAATGAAAGGCAACAGATAAATTCTTTCTTGAGGTTCTGAGGATGTTGTATTGCTTAAAATAGTTTGTAGTAATGTTGAATATAAGCCTTTCATTTGATAAGGTACTGGACTTGCCTTCTTCAAAGGGTGACCCTTTACAAATGTTTATTTTCTTAACTCTTTCAGAATCAAATTTCTCAATATAATTATTGTTATTTATTTACAGTTGTTGAATCATTTTTTTTTTTTTTTTGAACAGCAAGACTAAACAGTACCTCAAGGTAGAACTTTGCCTGTAAGTTCTCTTTTAATGCCTATTAAAAATTGCTCACAGCTTTAGGCTAGCTTTCCAAATAGTTATTAAATCATTCAATTCTCAAACATCCTGTTTGGTTTGCAGAATATGCCTGAGTCCCAGCCATATTTGTTGTTGTAGACATCATACAAAGTTAGAAGCATTAAAGTAGATTAACTATGTGTTTCCTCCAAGATGTAAAATCACACAGAAGATTGGAGTATGATGTTTCCTTAAGGGTAAAGCACTTCCTGATTTAGGTTCATCATGACTGGGGCTTTTTCATGAAATTAGTTTCATGCATCTCTAAACTGTAGAGAGCGTTTAGTCTAGTTATGATTCCCAATATTTTTAGGGTATTTATGATGCTAACTCAACTCCACTAAATGAGTTTTACACACACAGACACACTCACATGCACACCTTATGTTTATATGCTTTGTCTAAGAGTCAACAAATGAATTTCTTAATGAAGTTAGCTCTGAGCTCCAAAACCTTTGTTTAAAACTTTGAAACGTTAAAATTTATAGTGATCCATTCAGCTCTGTCCAGGGAACCATACCCCTGGGCTTTATACACAAAGTTTATACAGAGATAGGAATTCTTCTAGCCCTCATCAAGTTGTAACATTTCCTCTGGTGTTTGATGGACAAATAACATTGATATCTATAAGGACGCTTAGTCAACCTTTACAGTTTGGAGATGCATTGCATAGCTACAGCTTTAAAGAAAGAAATAATTCTTTAGATAGTCATTTTTGGCAAATATAATTTCACTGCATTTAAAAAGCAGTTACTGGAAGAGAACTTCCAGGGAAGATGGTGGAGTAGGGAATGCAGTGTTGGTCATCAGGAGACAGAATGGGACTAGAGAAAGGGGAGCTGATGCTAAATACTACTATCCAGAGCTAAATTTGTACAGAATTCTATTTAGGTTGATTGAAAACATTTGGAAATGGACAGTGGTGATACTAGCACATTATCTTGAGTCTAATTAACAGCCCTGAATTATGTTGGTGGATGTGGTTGAAAGGGGAAGTTTTGGGTTGGATGTGTTACTAGAAGGGAAGTTAGAAGATAAAACATGAGACTGTACAACACAGTAAATAAACCCTGTTGTGGACAATGGGCTGTGGTTAATACTACAAATACTACAAATATAAGAATGTTCTTTCATGATTATAACAAATATATGACACTATTACAAGGCATTAATAATAAGCTATATATGGAAAATTTACGCCTAATGTAAACTATGGACTATGGTTAGCAGTAATATTTTAATATTCTTTCATCAATTGTAACAAAGATACCACACTAATGCAAAGGGTTAATATTAGGAGGGTATATGGGAATGCTCTATCTTGTACATGATTTTTCTGTAAACCTACAACATCTCTAATGAAAAAAAATTTTTTAAATCATGCTAAATGAAAGAAACCAGATACAAAGTACTACATATTATATGATTAATATAAAATGTATATACAAATAAATTTATAGAGACAGAAAAAAAAGCAGTTACAACACTCAGACACTTTGAACCACTGTAAATTCTGTCCATTGTAAATGCTGTCCGTGCTGGGGACTTTTCTCTATAACAGACAAACATCTAAGGATGTTCTTTGCCTCCTCAAATTACTCTCAACCATAGATTTCTCTCTTTTTTTCAGTAAAACTTGTTCCTTAAAGTGTTTATTCTTTTTGTCCTCTTCTCATAAGACCTCCTGTGTGATTTTCTCAGAGGAAATAAATTAGTAAATTCAGTTAATCAGTTGTAACTGAGTCACTGAACCTGTAATTTTTTAAAAATCACATATTTTTTATCTTTTGATGACAAGAGGAAATCATATACATTGTAAAACACACGGAAAATAACATACACAATGTTCTGGTTTGCTAATGCTGCCGTTAAGCAAAATACCAGAAATGGATTGGCTTTTATAAAGGGGGATTATTTAATTACAAAGTTACAGTCTTAAGGCCATAAAGTGTCCAAGATAAGGTACCTTCACTGGAGGATGGCCAATGGCATCCAGAAAACCTGTTAGCTGGCATCTGTTCCAGAGTTCTGGTTTCAAAATGGCTTTCTCCCAGGACATTCCTCTCTCAGCTCCTGTGCGTTCTTCAAAGTGTCCCTCTTGGCTGTAGCAAGCTTGGTCCTTCTGTTTGAGCTTATATAGTGCTCTAGTAAACCAGTCAAAGCCCACGCTGAATGGGAGGGGCCACACCTCCATGGAAATTATCTAATCAGAGTTATTACCTACAGTTGGGTGGGTCACATCTCCATGGACACAACCTAATCCAAAGGTTCCAACTTAATCAATACTAATATGTCTGCCCCTACAAGAATGCATTAAAGAAAATGGCTTTTTCTGGGGGACATAATATATACAAACTAGTACACACACTAAAAATATTACTATCCACATAAAATCACTATTCATCTTTGGATGTATGCCCAGGTGTCTCAACTGGGCTTCTCAATGGCTGAATATGGCCAGCAGATATTTTTTTCTTTTTTTCTTTTTGCCTGCAGAGCCTTTATAATTTTGAAGTTGAGTGCTTATACACCATGCCAGTTTGTATATTTATGTCCCCCAGAAAAAGCCATATTCTTTAATGCATTCTTATGGGGTCAGACGTATTAGTGTGGATTGGGTTGGAACCTATTGGTTCAGTGTCCATGGAGATGTGACTCACCCAACTGTAGGTGATAACTCTGATTGGATAATTTCTATGAAGGTGTGGCCCTGCCCATTCAGCATGGGCCTTGTTTAGTTCACTGGAGCACTATATAAGTACAGAAAGAAGGAGTTCATAGCTAACTGTTGCTGAGACAGACATTTTTGAAGACGGCCATTGGAAGCTGATGCAGACATTTTGGGGAATGCCATTTTGAAACAGAACTTGGGAGCAAGCAGACACCAGCCACGTGCCTTCCCAGCTAATAGAGGTTTTCTGGATGCTAATGACCTTTCTCCAGTGAAAGTACCCTTTGTTGATGGACACTTTATGGCCTTAAGACTGTAATTGTGTAACCAAATAAACCCCCTTTATAAAAGCCAATCCATTTCTGCTGTTTTGCATTCTGGCAGCATTAGCAAACTAGAACATATCCAGAGTGGTTCTTGCAGTTACAGTGCAGGCCTGGCTTTCTACACATTTGGCATGGGACTTCTGGAATCACAGTTGGGCTGGTTTGAATCTATTATGTACCCCAGAAAAGACTATGTTCTTTTAATCCAATCTTGTGGGGGCAGACTTATTGTGGGTGGGCCTTTTGATTAGGTTGTTTCCGTGGAGATGTGATCCATCCAACTCAAGGTGGGTGTACTGGTTTGGATACATTATGTCTCCCAAAATGCCATTATCTTTGATGCAGTCTTGTGTGGGCAGGAAATGTTTGTTATTGATTGGGTTGGAGACTTTTGATTGGATGTTTCCGTGGAGATGTGATCACTCAACTGTGGGCAAGATCTTTCACTGGATAATTTCCATGGAGGTGTGGCCCCACCTATTCAGCATGGGCCTTGATTAGTTTACTAGAGTACTATATAAGCTCAGACAGAAGTAGCGAGCTTACTACAGCCAAGAGGGACACTGTGAAGAATGCTGAGAAAGGAGCTGAGAGAGGAGCTTCAGCTTCCAGAGATATTTTGGAGACAGCTGTTGAAAGCAGATTCTTGCTCTGGAGAAGCCAAGAGAGGACAAATGCCCCAAGAACAACTAAGAGTGACATTTTTGAGGAACTGCAGCCTAGAGAGGAATGTCTAGGGAGAAAGCCATTTTGAAACCAGAACTCTGGAGCAGATGCCAGCCACATGCCTTCCCAGCTAACAGAGGTTTTCCAGATGCCAATGGCCTTTCTCCAGTGAAGATACCCGTTGTTTTATGGCCTTAAGACTGTAACTGTGTAACCAAATAAACCTCCTTTATAAAAGCCAATCCGTTTCTGGTGTTTTGCGAAAAGGCAGCATTAGCAAACAGGAACAGTGGGTCTTAATCCTTTACTGGAGTCCTTTAAGAGAGAAGCTAAGAGACAAGCTAAGAGAGAAGCTATGATATGTAATCAAGAGTTTGCCCCTGGGAGAAGTAAGGGGGACCCACAGAAATTGAGAGAAGCTAAAATATGTAATCCAGGGTTTGCCTCCAGGAGAAGCTAGGACCCACAGGAGCTGAGACAGAAGCCCAAAGGTATTTTGGAGAAAGCCACTGAAACCAAAACCTAACCTGGGAGAGAAGTTTCAGCAGAGCCAGCCATGTGCCTTCCCACATGACAGAGGAACCCTGAATGCCATCGGCTTTTCTTCTTGTTGCCTTAATTTGGACATTTTCATGGCCTTAGAACTGTAAATTTGTGAGCTAATAAACCTCCATTGTAAAAGCCAATCCATTTTGGGTATACTGCATTCCAGCAGCTTTAGCAAACCCAAACGACAGTCCACCATTTTTTTTGAGCACATACTGTGGAAAATAAGCAGGAACAACCATCAATAGATTCTTTCAGTCTCAAGTCCCAAGTTCCCAGTCAGATAATTTGCTTCCCATTGCATTCTTCTCCCACAGAGGAAAAGGGCATATGACAAAGGGAACCACCCTGCTATTCTTGGCTTTGTCACTACTAATATTACTGAAATGCTTCTCAGTTTGAACTTGTGTATCTGAACTGTTGCGCACTATGTGACAGTTCTGATCCTTATTCTTTAATTGAAGCAAAGTTTGAGGTGATAAAATGAGCCAATCAATGAGGCATTTTAAAGCACTTCAGTGTTATTGCCAAGTTACACTGATGTGAACTGGGAACTGCTTTTTGCAAATTCATTTGCTTTGGATAACAACAAAAATGACCAACAAAAATGTCATGCTTACTCTATAAACATTTTTCCACATTTTACATTGTAACCACAAAATAATCTATTTTACAGATGAGGAACATGTATCTCTGTTGAATAACTTTTCCAAGTTCTTAAAGCTAGTAAGTGGCAGAGTCTAAATTTGAATCCAGGCAGTCTGGCTTCAGAGTTCATGCTTTTTAATTACTCTGCTATACTGTCTCTGTTGGTAACTTACTCTTAATTATATTAACTTGAGTTGCTAAAATAATTTCTTTAAAATACATTAGTTATTTTCTTCACTCATTATTTGCATGGAAATTCACATCTCCAAGAGAAGAGTAGTTCTAATGGGTGAAACCGAAGTGTTTTTCATTTTTAATCATATTAATATATAAAATATATTAAAAACAGAAAACAAAAAAATAGTGCCCATAATTGAAAATCTTGAATATTCATAAGACCTGAAATATTTTGATTTATAAACTTACACTGTATCTCTAGATATTTTGTGACTGAGTGTAATGGTTAGGTTCATGTGTCAATTTGGCCAGGTGATAGTGCCCATTTGTCTGGTCAAGGAAACACTGGCCTGTTACTGCAAGGACATTTCATGGCTGGTTAATAAACCAGAAGGCAAGTTTATTAAAACTTGATTGAGAAGATGGCAGACTGGTGAGCTGTAAGTTTTAGTTACTTCTCCAGGAAAGTAGGTAAAAAGCCAGGAACTGCGTGGACTGGACACCACAGAGCAATCTGTCTTTGGGCATACTTCATACAACACTCATGAAAACGTGGAACTGCTGAGATCAGCGAAATCTGTAAGTTTTTGCGGCCAGGGGACCCGCGCCCCTCCCTGCCAGGCTCAGTCCCAGGGAAGGAGGGGCTGTCAGCTCCGGGAAGGAGAAGGGAGAACTGCAGTGGCTGCTCTTATCGAAAACTCATTCTACTGATTCAAACTCCAACCAAAGATAGACTGAGACCAGACACCAGAGACTCTGAGAGCAGTCAGCCCAGCAGAGAGGAGACAAGCATAGAAAAAAAACAACACGAGAAACTCCAAAATAAAAGCAGAGGATTTTTGGAGTTCTGGTGAACACAGAAAGGGGAAGGGTGGAGCTCAGGCCTTGAGGCGCATATGCAAATCCCGAAGCAAAGCTGATCTCTCTGCCCTGTGCACCTTTCCTTAATGGCCCTGGTTGCTTTGTCTATTAGCATTTCAATAACCCATTAGATCTCTGAGGAGGGCCGTTTTTTTATTTTTAATTTTTTTTAAATCCTTTTTGCTTTTTCTAAAACAAGTACTCTAAGAAGCTCAATACAGAAAGCTTCAAAGAATTGCAATTTGGGCACGTCAAGTCAAGAGCAGAACTAAGAGAGCTCTGAGACAAAAGGCAATAATCCAGTGGCTGAGAAAATTCACTAAACAACACAACTTCCCAAGAAAAGGGGGGTGTCCGCTCACAGCCACCATCCTGGTGGACAGGAAACACTCCTGCCCATCGCCAGCCCCATAGCCCAGAGCTGCCCCAGATAACCCAGTGTGACGGAAGTGCTTCAAATAACAGGCACACACCACAAAACTGGGCGTGGACATTAGCGTTCCCTGCAACCTCAGCTGAATGTCCCAGAGCTGGGAAGGTGGAGCAGTGTGAATTAACAAAGCCCCATTCAGCCATCATTTGAGCAGACTGGGAGCCTCCCTACACAGCCCAGCAGCCCAGAACTGCCCTGGGGGGACGGCACTCACCTGTGAAATAGCACAGTCATCCCTCAACAGAGGACCCGGGGTGCACAGCCTGGAAGAGGGGCCCACTTGCAAGTCTCAGGAGCCATACGCCAATACCAAAGACTTGTGGGTCAGTGGCAGAGACAAACTGTGGCAGGACTGAACTGAAGGATTAGACTATTGCAGCAGCTTTAAAACTCTAGGATCATCAGGGAGATTTGATTGTTAGGGCCACCCCCCCTCCCCGACTGCCCAGAAGCACGCCCCACATACAGGGCAGGCAACACCAACTACACACGCAAGCTTGGTACACCAATTGGGCCCCACAAGACTCACTCCCCCACTCACCAAAAAGGCTAAGTAGGGGAGATCTGGCTTGTGGAGAACAGGTGGCTCGTGGACGCCACCTGCTGGTTAGTTAGAGAAAGTGTATTCCACGAAGCTGTAGATCTGATAAATTAGAGATAAGGACTTCAATAGGTCTACAAACCCTAAAAGAATCCTATCAAGTTCAGCAAATGCCACGAGGCCAAAAACAACAGAAAATTATAAAGCATATGAAAAAACCAGACGATATGGATAACCCAAGCCCAAGCACCCAAATCAAAAGACCAGAAGAGACACAGCACCTAGAGCAGCTACTCAAAGAACTAAAGATGAACAATGAGACCATAGTACGGGATATGAAGGAAATCAAGAAGACCCTAGAAGAGCATAAAGAAGACATTGCAAGACTAAATAAAAAAATGGATGATCTTATGGAAATTAAAGAAACTGTTGACCAAATTAAAAAGATTCTGGACACTCATAGTACAAGACTAGAGGAAGTTGAACAACGAATCAGTGACCTGGAAGATGACAGAATGGAAAATGAAAGCATAAAAGAAAGAATGGGGAAAAGAATTGAAAAACTCGAAATGGACCTCAGGGATATGATAGATAATATGAAACGTCCGAATATAAGACTCATTGGTGTCCCAGAAGGGGAAGAAAAGGGTAAAGGTCTAGGAAGAGTATTCAAAGAAATTGTTGGGGAAAACTTCCCAAATCTTCTAAACAACATAAATACACAAATCATAAATGCTCAGCGAACTCCAAATAGAATAAATCCAAAAAAACCCACTCCGAGACATATACTGATCACACTGTCAAACATAGAAGAGAAGGAGCAAGTTCTGAAAGCAGCAAGAGAAAAGCAATTCACCACATACAAAGGAAACAGCATAAGACTAAGTAGTGACTACTCAGCAGCCACCATGGAGGCAAGAAGGCAGTGGCATGATATATTTAAAATTCTGAGTGAGAGGAATTTCCAGCCAAGAATACTTTATCCAGCAAAGCTCTCCTTCAAATTTGAGGGAGAGCTTAAATTTTTCACAGACAAAGAAATGCTGAGAGAATTTGCTAACAAGAGACCTGCCCTACTGGAGATACTCAAGGGAGCCCTACAGACAGAGAAACAAAGACAGGACAGAGAGACTTGGAGAAAGGTTCAGTACTAAAGAGATTCGGTATCGGTACAATAAAGAATATTAATAGAGAGAGGGAAAAATATGGCAAACATAATCCAAAGGATAAGATGGCCGATTCAAGAAATGCCTTCACGGTTTTAACGTTGAATGTAAATGGATTAAACTCCCCAATTAAAAGATATAGATTCGCAGAATGGATCAAAAAAAATGAACCATCAATATGTTGCATACAAGAGACTCATCTTAGACACAGGGACACAAAGAAACTGAAAGTGAAAGGATGGAAAAAAATATTTCATGCAAGCTACAGCCAAAAGAAAGCAGGTGTAGCAATATTAATCTCAGATAAAATAGACTTCAAATGCAGGGATGTTTTGAGAGACAAAGAAGGCCACTACATACTAATAAAAGGGGCAATTCAGCAAGAAGAAATAACAATCGTAAATGTCTATGCACCCAATCAAGGTGCCACAAAATACATGAGAGAAACACTGGCAAAACTAAAGGAAGCAATTGATGTTTCCACAATAATTGTGGGAGACTTCAACACATCATTCTCTCCTATAGATAGATCAACCAGACAGAAGACCAATAAGGAAATTGAAAACCTAAACAATCTGATAAATGAATTAGATTAACAGACATATACAGGACATTACATCCCAAATCACCAGGATACACATACTTCTCTAGTGCTCACGGAACTTTCTCCAGAATAGATCATATGCTGGGACATAAAACAAGCCTCAATAAATTTAAAAAGATTGAAATTATTCAAAGCACATTCTCTGACCACCATGGAATACAATTAGAAGTCAATAACCATCAGAGACTTAGAAAATTCACAAATACCTGGAGGTTAAACAACACACTCCTAAACAATCAGTGGGTTAACGAAGAAATAGCAAGAGAAATTGCTAAATATATAGAGACGAATGAAAATGAGAACACAACATACCAAAACCTATGGGATGCAGCAAAAGCAGTGCTAAGGGGGAAATTTATAGCACTAAATGCATATATTAAAAAGGAAGAAAGAGCCAAAATCAAAGAACTAATGGATCAACTGAAGAAGCTAGAAAATGAACAGCAAACCAATCCTAAACCAAGTACAAGAAAAGAAATAACAAGGATTAAAGCAGAAATAAATGACATAGAGAACAAAAAAACAATAGAGAGGATAAATATCACCAAAAGTTGGTTCTTTGAGAAGATCAACAAGATTGACAAGCCCCTAGCTAGACTGACAAAATCAAAAAGAGAGAAGACCCATATAAACAAAATAATGAATGAAAAAGGTGACATAACTGCAGATCCTGAAGAAATTAAAAAAATTATAAGAGGATATTATGAACAACTGTATGGCAACAAACTGGATAATGTAGAAGAAATGGACAATTTCCTGGAAACATATGAACAACCTAGACTGACCAGAGAAGAAATAGAAGACCTCAACCAACCCATCACAAGCAAAGAGATCCAATCAGTCATCAAAAATCTTCCCACAAATAAATGCCCAGGGCCAGATGGCTTCACAGGGGAATTCTACCAAACTTTCCAGAAAGAACTGATCACCAATCTTACTCAAACTCTTTCAAAACATTGAAAAAAATGGAACACTACCTAACTCATTTTATGAAGCTAACATCAATCTAATACCAAAACCAGGCAAAGATGCTACAAAAAAGGAAAACTACCGGCCAATCTCCCTAATGAATATAGATGCAAAAATCCTCAACAAAATACTTGCAAATCGAATCCAAAGACACATTAAAAAAATCATACACCATGACCAAGTGGGGTTCATTCCAGGCATGCAAGGATGGTTCAACATAAGAAAAACAATCAATGTATTACAACACATTAAAAACTCGAAAGGGAAAAATCAATTGATCATCTCAATAGATGCTGAAAAAGCATTTGACAAAATCCAACATCCCTTTTTGATAAAAACACTTCAAAAGGTAGGAATTGAAGGAAACTTCCTCAACATGATAAAGAGCATATATGAAAAACCCACAGCCAGCATAGTACTCAATGGTGAGAGACTGAAAGCCTTCCCTCTAAGATCAGGAACAAGACAAGGATGCCCGCTGTCACCACTGTTATTCAACATTGTGCTGGAAGTGCTAGCCAGGGCAATCCGGCAAGACAAAGAAATAAAAGGCATCCAAATTGGAAAAGAAGAAGTAAAACTGTCATTGTTTGCAGATGATATGATCTTATATCTAGAAAACCCTGAGAAATCAACGATACACCTACTAGAGCTAATAAACAAATTTAGCAAAGTAGCGGGATACAAGATTAATGCACATAAGTCAGTAATGTTTCTATATGCTAGAAATGAACAAACTGAAGAGACACTCAAGAAAAAGATACCATTTTCAATAGCAACTAAAAAAATCAAGTACCTAGGAATCAACTTAACCAAAGATGTAAAAGACCTATACAAAGAAAACTACATAACTCTACTAAAAGAAATAGAAGGGGACCTTAAAAGATGGAAAAATATTCCATGTTCATGGATAGGAAGGCTAAATGTCATTAAGATGTCAATTCTACCCAAACTCATCTACAGATTCAATGCAATCCCAATCAAAATTCCAACAACCTACTTTGCAGACTTGGAAAAGCTAGTTATCAAATTTATTTGGAAAGGGAAGATGCCTCGAATTGCTAAAGTCACTCTGAAAAAGAAAAACGAAGTGGGAGGACTTACACTCCCTGACTTTGAAGCTTATTATAAAGCCACAGTTGCCAAAACAGCATGGTACTGGCACAAAGATAGACATATAGATCAATGGAATCGAATTGAGAATTCAGAGATAGACCCTCAGATCTATGGCCGTCTGATCTTTGATAAGGCCCCCAAAGTCACCGAACTGAGCCATAATGGTCTTTTCAACAAATGGGGCTGGGAGAGTTGGATATCCATATCCAAAAGAATGAAAGAGGACCCCTACCTCACCCCCTACACAAAAATTAGCTCAAACTGGACCAAAGATCTCAATATAAAAGAAAGTACCATTAAACTCCTAGAAGATAATGTAGGAAAACATCTTCAAGACCTTGTATTAGGAGGCCACTTCCTAGACTTTACACCCAAAGCACAAGCAACAAAAGAGAAAATAGATAAATGGGAACTCCTCAAGCTTAGAAGTTTCTGCACCTCAAAGGAATTTCTCAAAAAGGTAAAGAGGCAGCCAACTCAATGGGAAAAAATTTTTGGAAACCATGTATCTAACAAAAGACTGATATCTTGCATATACAAAGAAATCCTACAACTCAATGACAATAGTACAGACAGCCCAATTATAAAATGGGCAAAAGATATGAAAAGACAGTTCTCTGAAGAGGAAATACAAATGGCCAAGAAACACATGAAAAAATGTTCAGCTTCACTAGCTATTAGAGAGATGCAAATTAAGACCACAATGAGATACCATCTAACACCGGTTAGAATGGCTGCCATTAAACAAACAGGAAACTACAAATGCTGGAGGGGATGTGGAGAAATTGGAACTCTTATTCATTGTTGGTGGGACTGTATAATGGTTCAGCCACTCTGGAAGTCAGTCTGGCAGTTCCTTAGAAAACTAGATATAGAGCTACCATTCGATCCAGCGATTGCACTTCTCGGTATATACCCGGAAGATCGGAAAGCAGTGACACGAACAGATATCTGCACGCCAATGTTCATAGCAGCATTATTCACAATTGCCAAGAGATGGAAACAACCCAAATGTCCTTCAACAGATGAGTGGATAAATAAAATGTGGTACTCTACACACTGATGGAATACTACGCGGCAGTAAGAAGGAACGATCTGGTGAAACATATGACAACATGGATGAACCTTGAAGACATAATGCTGAGCGAAATAAGCCAGGCACAAAAAGAGAAATATTATATGCTACCACTAATGTGAACTTTGAAAAATGTAAAACAAATGGTTTATAATGTAGAATGTAGGGGAACTAGCAGTAGAGAGCAATTAAGGAAGGGGGAACAATAATCCAAGAAGAACAGATAAGCTATTTAACGTTCTGGGGATGCCCAGAAATGACTATGGTCTGTTAATTTCTGATGGATGTAGTAGGAACAAGTTCACCGAAATGTTGCTATATCATGTAACTTTCTTGGGGTAAAGTAGGAACATGTTGGAAGTTAAGCAGTTATCTTAGGTTAGTTGTCTTTTTCTTACTCCCTTGTTATGGTCTCTTTGAAATGTTCTTTTATTGTATGTTTGTTTTCTTTTTAACTTTTTTTTTCATGCAGTTGATTTAAAAAAGAAGGGAAAGTTAAAAAAAAAAAAGAAAAAAGACAAACAAGGAAAAAAAAAAAAAAGATGTAGTGCCCCCTTGAGGAGCCTGTGGAGAATGCAGGGGTATTCGCCTACCCCACCTCCATGGTTGCTAACATGACCACAGACATAGGGGACTGGTGGTTTGATGGGTTGAGCCCTCTACCATAAGTTTTACCCTTGGGAAGACGGTTGCTGCAAAGGAGAGGCTAGGCCTCCCTGTATTTGTGCCTAAGAGTCTCCTCCTGAATGCCTCTTTGTTGCTCAGATGTGGCCCTCTCTCTCTGGCTAAGCCAACATGAAAGGTGAAATCACTGCCCTCCCCCCTACGTGGGATCAGACACCCAGGGAAGTGAATCTCCCTGGCAACGTGGAATATGACTCCCGGGGAGGAATGTAGACCCGGCATCGTGGGATGGAGAACATCTTCTTGACCAAAAGGGGGATGTGAAAGGAAATGAAATAAGCTTCAGTGGCAGAGAGATTCCAAAACGAGCCGAGAGATCACTCTGGTGGGCACTCTTACGCACACTTTAGACAACCTTTTTTTAGGTTCTAAAGAATTGGGGTAGCTGGTGGTGGATACCTGAAACTATTAAACTACAACCCAGAACCCATGAATCTCGAAGACAGTTGTATAAAAATGTAGCTTATGAGGGGTGACAGTGGGATTGGGAATGCCATAAGGACCAAACTCCACTTTGTCTAGTTTATGGATGGATGTGTAGAAAAGTAGGGGAAGGAAACAAACAGACAAAGGTACCCAGTGTTCTTTTTTACTTCAATTGCTCTTTTTCACTCTAATTATTATTCTTGTTATTTTTGTGTGTGTGCTAATGAAGGTGTCAGGGATTGATTTAGGTGATGAGTGTACAACTATGTAATGGTACTGTAAACAATCGAAAGTACAATTTGTTTTGTATGACTGCGTGGTATGTGAATATATCTCAATAAAATGATGATTAAAAAAAAAAAAAAACTTGATTGAGAGGATACAATCAGTTGGATTTAATTCAATCAGTTGAAGACCTTTTAGGGAGAAGAGAGAACTTTCACTTCTTCAGCCAGCCAGCCTTTCCTGGGGAGTTCATTGAAGACCTTCATTGGAATTGTCAGTTTGTGGCCTTCCCTATGGAATTTGGATCAGTTGCATGAGACACTTATAAATCTCATATTTACAGATACCTCCTGTTGGTTGTGTTTCTCTAGAGAATACAGCTTGGTACTGGGAGTGGTTCTTGAGAAACAGAATCTTAAAATGGACTTTTACAATTGGTTTTCTACTCTGATTAGATTCAAAGGCACTAATGACTCCATTTCCAATAATCAAAATGGGACTGACAGTCCATGACATGAGTTATGAAACATATCACCATTTGATTCTCCTAATCATACCCTTGTATGAGGCAAGGCCCTGAGTGACAGTGTTTTTGACATCTTAACAGAGTTATATGGAGTTAAGAGTATAATGCTGTTGGTTGCTTGTTCTTAGATACTCTGGATACAGTTTTAAGAGAAAGAGACAAGCTGAAAGCTTCAAATTTGCACCTTAAATGCTGTATGAAAGATGTAAAGGTTTCTGTGTGTGCCCTGAAAGAAACTCTTATTTCCTGTGTCCACAAACTTGAGACTTCTGAAAACCAGACCCAGATGCTCATTGTGTGAGTAGCAGATTTACAACATAAACCAAAATCTCAACCTCACAGAGTATCTGCTGTTAAAGTAAAGGCTATGATTCAAAAAGAATGGGATCCTAAAAATTGGGGTGAGGACATATAGATTGATAATGATGGCAGTGGGAACATTGGAACCCTGGATTCTGCTGAGTCTTTCCTAGATATACCTGTAATGGTCCACCCTGAGGAAACAGCCCTCTCCCCACCTCCAGCCTGCCCTGAGGTAAGAGCCATCCAATCTCCAGCCTGCCTTGAGGAAACAGCTTTCCAACCTCCAGTCTGCCCTGAGTAGCCTGCCATCCAACCTTCACTTAAAGAGAGTAACCCTTCTTTGCCTGCTAAACCTGTAATCACCTCCCATGGGGAAAGAACCTTCACTCTGTCTGGAGAGATTAATCCTGTTCCACCAGATGAAACTGCAACAGAATGTCCAGAGGTAATTGGCCTGAAGGATACTTCTAAGTCTTTTCATGACCCACCCCCACCGCAGCTCTTTTCTTCAAGACCTATACACTAGACTAGAGTCCCAACAGGCTCTGACAGGTGAGATACAAAGTGTGACCCATGAGGAAGTATACTATACTCCAAAAGAACTGCATGAGTTTTTGAATTTATATAGGCAGAAATCAGGGGAATATGTGTGGGAATGGATAATAAGAGTGTGGGATATGCTGGAAGGAATATAAAGTTGGATTAGGCTGAATTTATTGATATGGGCCCACTAAGCAGAGATTCTGCATTCAGTGTAGCTTGAGGGGTTAGAAAGGGTGATAACAGATTGGGTGGTTGGCTGAGACATGGATCAAAAGGTGGCCGACCTTACCTGAGATTGGAATGCCAGAACTGCCCTGGTATAATGTAGAGGAGGAGGTCCAAAGGCATAGAGAGACTGGAATCTTAGAGTGGATTTATCGTGAAAGACCTGCTCATACACCCCAGTAGTGTCCAGAAGATACGCCTTTTACCAGGACTGTGAAGAATAAATTTGTGAGACTAGCTCCAACATCCCTGAAAAGCTCTGTAGTTGCCCTTCTCTGTAGGTCAGATATTACTGTGGAAATTGCTGTCACTGACCTGGAATCCTTAAACACAATGGGGATAATTGGATCCTGAGTTGGCAGAAGCAACATAGCAGCAGTAAATTGCCAAAGACAAGGTGGGCGTGGCTACCATAATGGACAGCAGACTCAAAGCAGCAGTCAAAATAATCTGACTCACAGAGACTTATGGCTTTGGCTAGTAGATCATAGAGTATCTAGAAGTAATATAGATGGGCAGTCAACTAAATCCTTGTTTGATCTGTATAAGCAGAATGATTCTAGGTCAAGTGAACAAAAGGTCTAACTTGAATTACAAAAACAGAGTCACAGCCCCTTAACCAATTTCCAGACTTGAGACAGGTTACAGACCTAGAGACTCTTGAATGAGGGGAAGTCTTGGGTAAGGACTCTGCCAAAAATTTATACCCTTAATCTTTCTCCCAGCCTTCCCCAAAGGGACCTACAACCTTTTTTCAGGGTAACTGTGCACTGGGGAAAAGGAAATGATCAAATATTTAGGGCATTACTAGCTACTGCCTCAGAAGTGAAATTAATTCCAGGAGACCCAAAATGTCTTTCTGGTCCACCAGTCAGAGTAGGGGCTTATGGAGGTCAGATGATTGATGGAGTTTTACCTTAGGTCCAGTGGGTCCCCAGACCCATTTTGTGGTTGTTTCCCCAGTTCTGAAATGCATAATTGGAATAGATATATTCAGCAACCGGCAGAATCCCCACATTGGGGTTCCCTGGCTCATGGAGTGAGGGCTATTATAGTAAGAAAGGCCAAGTAGAAGCCACCAGAACTGCCCCTGCCTAGCAAAATAGTAAATCAAAAGCAATACTGAATTCCTGGAGGGATTGCTGAGATTAATGCCACTCTTAAGGACTTAAAGAATGCAGGGGTAGTGATTCCCACCACATCCCCAGAGGATGACAGTGGATTATCATCATAAACTTAACCAGGTGGTGACTCTACATGTGGTATCATTGCTTGAGCAAATCAACACATCCCCTGGTAGCTGGGATGTAGCTATTGATCTGGCAAATACTTTTTTTCTCAATTGCTGTTAGTAAAGACCAACAGAAATAGTTTGCTTTCAGCTGGCAAGGCCAGCTGTATATGGTCACTGTGCTACCTCAGGGTTATACCAATGCTCCAGCCCTATATCATAATCTTGTCTGCAGGGATCTTGATCATTTCTCCCTCCGACAAGACATCACACTGGTCCATTATACTGATGTTATCATGTTGATTGGACATAGTGAGCAAGAAGTAGCAACTACTTGAGACTTATTGGTAAGGTGTTTGTGTGTCAGAGTATGGGAGATAAATCCAACAAAAATACAGGGACCTTCCACCTCAGTGAAATTTCTAGGTGTTCAGCGGTGTGGGGCATGTCAAGATATCCCTTCTAAGGTGAAGGATAAGCTGTTGCATCTGGCCCCTCCTATGACTGAAAAAGAGGCACAATGTCTAGTTGGCCTCTTTGGATTTTGGAGACAACATATTCCTCATTTGGGTATGCTACTCTGGCCCATTTACTGAGTGACTAGAAAAGCTTCTAGTTTTGATTGGGGACCAGAACAAGATGAAGCTCTGCGACAGGTCCGGCTTGCTGTGAAAGCTTCTCTGACACTTGGACCATATGATCCAGCTGACCAATGGTGCCAGAAGTGTCAGTGGCAAATAGAGGTGCTGTTTGGAGCCTTTGGCAGGCTCCTATAGGAGAATCACAATGCAGGCCCTTAGGATTTTGAAGTAAAGCCTTATCATCTCCTTTAGAGAAACAGCTTTTGTCCTGCTACTGAGTCTTAGTAGAGACAGAACACTTAACCATGGGCCACCAAGTTACCATGAGATCTGAGTTGCCTATCATGAGTTGGGTGTGGTCTGATCCACCAAGCCATAAAATTGGGTGTGCATGGTAGCACTCCATCGTAAAATAGAAATGGTATATATGAGATATACGAGATATGGCTTGAGCAGGTCCTGAAGGCACAAGTAAGTTGGATGGCCCTCACTTCTGCCCAGAGCTATGGCCTCTTGGGGAGTTACTTACAATCAGTTGACTGAGGAAAAGAAAACTTGGGCCTGGTTTACAGATGGTTGCATGATGTGCAGGTATCACCCAAAAGTGGACAGCTGCAGCACTGCAGCCCTTTCTGGGATGTCCCTGATGGACAATGTTTAGGGAAAATCCTCCCAGTGGGTAGAACTCTGAGCAGTGCACCTGGTTGTTCACTTTGCTTGGAACAACTGGCCAGAGGTGTGTTTGTATACTGATTCATGGGCTGTTGCTAATGGTTTGGATGGTAAGGGACTTGGAAGGAATATGAGTGGAAAATTGGCAACAAAGAGGTCTGGGGAAGAAGTGTGTGGCTAGACCTTTCTGAGAGGTCAAAAAACATGAAGATATTTGTGTCCCATGTAAATGCTCACCAGAGGGTTATGTCAGCAGAGGAAGGTTTTAATAATCAAGTGGATAAGATGACCCATTCTATGGATAATGGTAGACCTCTTTCCCTAGCCACTCCTGTAATTGCCCAGTGGGCTCATGAACAAAGAGGCTATGGTGGTAGGTATGGAGGTTATGCATGGGCTCAGCAACATGGACTTCCACTCACCAAGGCTGACCTGGCCACAGCCACTGCTGAGTGCCCAATCTGCTGGCAGCAGAGACCCATACTCAGTACCTGATATGGTACCATTCCCCGAGGTGATCAGCCTGCTACCTTGTGGCAGGTTGATTACATTAGAGCACTCCATAATGGAAGGGGCAATGATTTGTTTTAACTGGAATAGACATATGCTTCAGCTATGGGTTTGCGTTTGCCTTCCCTGCATGCAATTCTTCTGCTGAAACTACCATCTGTGGACTTATGGAATGCCTTATCCACCATATGGTATTCCACACAGCATTGTTTCTGATCAAGGAAACCACATCATAGCAAATAAAGTGTGGGAATGGGCTCATGCTCATGGAATTCTCTGGTCTTACCATATTACCCACCAATTAGAGGCAGCTGGATTGATAGATTGGTGGAATGGCCATTTGAAGACTCAATTACAGTGCCAACTAGGTGGCAATACCTTACAGGGCTGGGTTAATGTTCTCCAGGGGCTATGTTTGTTCTGAAGCAGTATCCACTATGGTGCAATTTCTCCCATAGCCAGGATTCACAGGTCCAGGAATCAATGGGTGAAAATAGGAGTGACACCATTTACTGACACCCCTATTGATCCACTAGGAATATTTTGGTTCCTGTCCCCGCAATCTTAAGCTCTGCTGGCCTCCAAGTCTTAGTTCCAAAAGGAGGAGTGCTCCCACCAGGAGATACAACAGTGGTTCAACTGAACTGGAAGTTAAGACTGCTACCTGGGCTCTTTGGGCTTCTCATGCCTTTGAAACAATAGGCAAGGAAGGGTATTACTGTATTGCCTGGGGTAATTGATCCTGACTATCAAGGGGAAATAGGACTGCAACTATACCATGTAAGTAAAGAAGAGTTTTCCTGGAAAGCAGGATATCACCTAGGGTGTCTCTTAGTACTACCATGCCCTATGATTAAAGTCAATGGAAAACTGCAACAATCCAATCCCAGTCCAATCCAGGCAGGACTACCAATAGCCTAGAAACTTCAAGAATCAAGGTTTGGGTAACCCCTCTAGGCAAAGAACCATGGCTAGCTGAAGTACTTGCAGATAGTAAAGGGAACTTGGAATGGATAGTGGAAGAAGGTAGTGCTACATATGAACTGCAACCATGTGACCAGTTACAGAAATGAGGACTGTGATAGTATGAAGTTTTCCTCCTTGTTTTGTTATGAGTTTGTTTGCATTTGTACATAAAGCAAATATCTTTATTTTCTCCTCTATCTTATACCCTTATCAAGTGATATAAGTTGTATTGTTCATTTCATAGTATTTAAGTTATAGGATATCAAGATTAAGAGTGAATGTTACCCAAGGACTTGTACCCTATTCTGGAGAAATTTAGTGTGTTTCTGATTGTAAGCAGGACAGTTGAGTATTGTTAGGCAAAACATGTTTTTTATTGTGTTCTATTCAGAGATTAAGTATGGTTTAAGGTGATGCATGTAGCTGCCAAGTTAACAAGGGGTGGAATGTGATAGTTAGGTTCATGTGTCAACTTGGCCAGGTGATGGTGCCCAGATGTCTGATCAAACAAACACTAACCTAACCATTACTTCCAGGACATTTTCTGGCTGTTTAATAAACCAGAGAACTGGTTTATTAAACCATCAGTCAATTGATTGCATCTGTAGCTGATTACATCTACAATCAACTAAGGGAGTGTCTTCTGCAATGAGCAGATATGATCAGTTGGATTTAGTCCAACCAGTTGATGATTGCTAAGGGAAAAGAGAGAACTTTCACTTCTTCAGCCAGCCAGCCTCTCCTGGGGAGTTCATCGAAGACCTTCATTGGAATTGCCAGCTCGCAGCCTGCCCTATGGAATTTGGACTGGACTCATGAATTCCCATAGTTGTGTGAGACTCTTTTATAAATCTCATATTTACAGATAATCTCCTGTTTCCCTAGAGAACCCTGTGTAATACACTTGAGTGAATTGAAAGTTCACTGTATTCATCAGAATTCTTGTGATTATAAGTGCACAAGGTAAACTAATGGAAATTTGAGCAAAAACAGAATTTTTGGCTCAGATACTTGAGAAGATCAAAGATGGACTAG
The DNA here is from genome assembly GCF_015220235.1 of Choloepus didactylus. Taxonomy (NCBI): domain Eukaryota; kingdom Metazoa; phylum Chordata; class Mammalia; order Pilosa; family Megalonychidae; genus Choloepus; species Choloepus didactylus. Next base: position 141,613,890 of record NC_051309.1, read on the forward strand.
TTGGCCTCAAGCTTGCCTCAATCCAAAGACTATAGTGGTGTCAACAGGCATTTCTCTGCACTATTCCCTTCTCACTCCAGTACACCCTTCCTCCCATTCATCTCCACATCTCTTCCACATCTCTGAGTATCTGTCTTAATTTATACTTTCCTTCTGTAGAGACAAGCTTCCTTCATGTGATGGTGGTAAGTAGAATGACTCAGGCAGTTGAAAATTTGTACCAATCCTGGCTTAGAGGAAACAGAGATTTCTTTCCATTTCAGTAGTCCACCAAGGAAGGACTATCCTTGGACCTGCTTGGGTAACATGTTCACTTCTTAGACTAATCACCCATGGCCACACGAATGGAATGCTTGGGCTCTTATCTAACCTGGGTCTCCTGTTCATCTCGGTCTGGGAGAGTGTGACACTGAAATTGGCAGCCCTTTCAGAATCACATTGTTGGAAGGTTGAGGAGCAGTTCCCCAAAGGGAGTGGGGGTTCTGAGAAAACGGGAGAAAGAATAGTGGCAAAGAGAAATGACTAGCATTCTCACCTCCAGTATATTTTATAATCCTTAAATATAAATCCTAATGGATTATTCAAGTTCTTCACTTTTTCATTCTTGTTTTCTGTGTGGAATCTTACCTTTTGCTCATTTTTCTGGAGTAGCGAATGGAAAAATAATTAAATATGCATAAGCCACTTTGCCTTACACCAGGAACTACTAAAATTTGTTGGGAGATGAAATTGAAATTTTTGACATTTTAATTTTTTCTGTAAAAATTCTTGTTTTGCATAGTCCCAGAGATTAAAAAGAATATCAAGAGTTAATCATTTTGGGTTTTAAAATGTTTTATGTTATGGCTTCTCTGAGTGCCTAACATGTATGCTGAATTAACCCACAATATTTCTTGCCAATTTGAAGATTTTATTATTTAGGTAGGCATTTTAATGTAACTAGTTACTGTCTATTTATCATAACTGATCTTGTATTCTTAAGGCAGGACCAAGGAAGGAACTAGATTATGTGATATGTTAGAAGTTCTGCTTCATTGATTCTTAGTAGAGCATTCTTCCATGCAGAAGAATGCTTCATTCTTATTCTTGAAATAAATATTTGTCATAAAGAAAATGAAATCATTTTTCTGTAGAAATGTATCTTGATTATTGATTGATTCATTCAAAATATGTATATTTTTTGAGTGCCTACTATGTTCCAGACAGTGTTCTAATCACTGGAGTTAAAGCAATGGAAAAAAATTAGGCAAAAAGTCCTTTCCTCATGGAACTTTTATTCAATGATTTATAATACATGGATCATAATATGAATGGTTGTATAATTATCATCTTTTTTGTAAATATTATGTAGTTGATTTATTACATGGGAGGCAGTGCTAGGCACTTTGCACATATTATCTTATTCAATTTTCACCTGGAAAGGAAGCATTATTATTTTACCCATTTTACAGATGAGGAAACTGAGGTATAAGAAGGTTAAATGACTTGCCATACAAAATGGCAGAGCAGGGATTCAAACACAGATTTGTCTGGCTTGGAAGCCCACACTCTTAACCATGGAGCTGTGTTGCTTCCAGCACCTAGGTCCTCAGCAGGTACAATCTTAGGGCTCAATAAATGCTTGTTAAATAAAAGTATTTCTGAGCCCCACTTACAACAATGGCACTGTGCTAGGCCCTAGAGATGATGCAAAGATATGTGTGACATAGTCGTTTACCTTATTCGCTTTCATTAAACATTAAACTGGAGGGAACCATTAACTGAGATGTTTGTAAGTGACAGACTCGAGGTCAGACATAAATATAAATTTGGCAAAAGTCAACAGATATCACATTATAAATTAGGATAGTAAATTACTGCCTGACTGGAGCATGAATCAATTAAGGAGTCTAAAAATGCTTCTATAAATGATGAATGAAAGGGATTTTCAATTCCCATCAAATTAATTTTGAAAGCCTGAGACATAGTTTTACTTCTAGACTCCAAATCTAGTGCTTGTTCTCTAGATTTTCAAACATACTCTGTTTGACAGATGTTGTGGTTACTTTTTGTTTTTTTTTTTTAAATGGGTAGGGCCATGTGGGACTTGGCATTGTAGAAGAAATTATAATTATAGAGAACATTTTTTTTTCTGGTTACTAAGACACAGTTCTCAGTAATCTATAACCTGGTTATAAATTTGTTCATTCTAAAAGTTGCCTTTTCATTACTTCTTCTTTTTGTCTCATTGCCTCCTGATGTTTTGTCCTGCCTTCCAACATTTTCTCCCTCCTCCTGACTGAGTTTCTTTCTCCTAAAAGGCACAGAATTTGTAAAATATTAGGGCTTCAAGAGACTTTATTCAATCCAGAAATATTTCCTTCCACCTCATTGGTGTAATATGTTATCCAGATTTTGTTGGAAAAGAAAACCTAGTTTGGAAGCTCAATAACTTCTAAAAAATGACATTAAAAGTAATTTCTTTTATTTTATTGAAATTCACACCTATGTTCTTGCTAGTTATTGTTCCTATACTTTTTAGATTAGTAAAACAAGTATTATTTCTCAACAATGTGATAAATTTTGTCAAAACCAAATCACAGAACCACATCCAGCTGCAAGGGAGGCTGGGAAATGTCACCTCTAGCCAGGCTAACATAGGCCAGCCAAAACCTAATGGTCTCTGTTATTAAAAAGTGGCAGGGGCAAATAAATACTAATGTAGAAATGCTACATATGGAAAACAGGAAAACTAAACATAAAAGTCACACGAAGACATAGGAAATTTGAGGTCAAAGAATACTAAATTGAGTGTCATTGTTTTTTATTGTAAATGAAATAAACATGATAAAAGATATTATTAAATAAAATAAAATGACCACCTGCATTAGGAGTTGCTCAGAGTGGCTCCTGCCCAAGAAATGGCAGAGACCTTTTAGAAAATAAAAGTTGACCACAGATGAATACAGACCAAAAAGTGGAGCATTCCTGATGAGCTGCAATTTGAGCAACATTTAATTATAAGATGGTCTTGGTCCAGTAGGAATAGTTTATTAAAAATAGACATGTACACAATACTAACAAATGTATATCCATTCCCATTTTTTTCCTTGTTTTCTTTAACTTTTTTTTTAAATCAACTGTATGAAAAATAAAAAATAAAAAAAAAATAAAAAAAATACAATGAAAGAACATTTCAAAGAGACCATAACAAGGGGAGTAAGAAAAAGACAACTAACATAAGACAACTACTTTACTTCCAACATGTTCCTACTCTATCTCAAGAAAGTTACCTAATATAGCAACATTTCTGTGAACTTGTTCCTGCTATACCCATCAGAAATTAACAGACCACAGTCATTCTTGGGCATTCCCAGAACGTTAAATTTACCTATGATAGCTAATCTGTTCTTCTTGGATTATCATTCCCCCTACCTTAATTGCTCTCTATTGCTAGTTCCCCTACATTCTACATTATAAACCATTTGTTTTACATTTTTCAAAGTTCACATTAGTGGTAGCATATAATATTTCTCTTTTTGTGCCTGGCTTATTTCGCTCAGCATTATGTCTTCAAGGTTCATCCATGTCATATGTTTCACGAGATCGTTCCTTCTTACTGCCGCGTAGTATTCCATCGTGTGTATATACCACATTTTATTTATCCACTCATCTGTTGAAGGACATTTGGGTTGTTTCCATCTCTTGGCAATTGTGAATAATGCTGCTATGAACATTGGCGTGCAGATATCTGTTCGTGTCACTGCTTTCCGATCTTCCGAGTATATACCGAGAAGTGCAATCACTGGATGGAAGGGTATCTCTATATCTAGTTTTCTAAGGAACTGCCAGACTGACTTCCAGAGTGACTGAACCATTATACAGTCCCACCAACAATGAATAAGAGTTCCAATTTCTCTACATCCCCTCCAACATTTGTAGTTTCCTGTTTGTTTAATGGCAGCCATTCTAATTGGTGTGAGATAGTATCTCATTGTGGTCTTAATTTGCATCTCTCTAATAGCTAGTGAAGCTGAACATTTTTTCATGTGTTTCTTGGCCATTTGTATTTCCTCTTCAGAGAACTGTCTTTTCATATCTTTTGCCCATTTTATAATTGGGCTGTCTGTACTATTGTCATTGAGTTGTAGGATTTCTTTATATATGCAAGATATCAGTCTTTTGTCAGATACATGGTTTCCAAAATTTTTTCCCATTGAGTTGGCTGCCTCTTTACTTTTTTGAGGAATTCCTTTAAGGTGCAGAAACTTCTAAGCTTGAGGAGTTCCCATTTAACTATTTTTTCTTTTGTTGCTTGTGCTTTGGGTGTAAAGTCTAGGAAGTGTCCACTTAATACAAGGTCTTGAAGATGTTTTCCTACATTATCTTCTAGGAGTTTTATGGTACTTTCTGTTATATTGAGATCTTTCATCCATTTTGAGTTGATTTTTGTGTAGGGGGTGAGGTAGGGGTCCTCTTTCATTCTTTTGGATATAGACATCCAACTCTCCCAGCCCCATTTGTTGAAAAGACCTTTATGACTCAGTTCAGTGACTTTGGGGGCCTTATCAAAGATCAGTCAGCCATAGATCTGGGGGTCTATCTCCAAATTCTCAATTTGATTCCATTGATCTATACGTCTATCTTTGTTCCAGTACCATGCTGTTTTGACAATTGTGGCTTTATAATAAGCTTCAAAGTCAGGGAGTGTAAGGCCTCCCACTTTGTTTTTCTTTTTTAGAGTGTTTTTAGCAAATCGAGGCATCTTCCTTTTCCAAATAAATTTGATAACTAGCTTTTCCAAGTCTGCAAAGTAGGCTGTTGGAATTTTGATTGGGATTGCATTGAATCTGTAGATGAGTTTGAGTAGAATTGACATCTTAATGACATTTAGCCTTCCTATCCATGAACATGGAATATTTTTCCATCTTTTAAAGTCCCCTTCTATTTCTTTTAGTAGAATTATATAGTTTTCTTTATATAGGTCTTTTACATCTTTGGTTAAGTTTATTCCTAGGTACTTGATTTTTTTAGTTGCTATTGAAAATGGTATCTTTTCTTGAGTGTCTCTTCAGTTTGTTCATTTCTAGCATATAGAAGCATTACTGACTTATGTGCATTAACCTTGTATCCCGCTACTTTGCTAAATTTGTTTATTAGCTCTAGTAGCTGTATCGTCGATTTCTCAGGGTTTTCCAGATATGAGATCATATCATCTGCAAACAATGACAGTTTTACTTCTTCTTTTCCAATTTGGATGCCTTTTATTTCTTTGTCTTGCTGGATTGCCCTGGCTAGCACTTCCAGCGCAATGTTGAATAACAGTGGTGACAGCGGGCATCCTTGTCTTGTTCCTGATCTTAGAGGGAAGGCTTCAAGTCTCTCACCATTGAGTACTATGCTGGCTGTGGGTTTTTCATATATGCTCTTTATCATATTGAGGAAGTTTCCTTCAGTTCCTACCTTTTGAAGTGTTTTTATCAAAAACGGATTTTGGATTTCATCAAATGCTTTTTCAGCATCTATTTAGATGATCATTGGATTTTTCCCTTTTCAATTGTTAATGTGTTGTAATACATTGATTGAGTTTCTTATGGTGAACCATCCTTGCATGCCTGGAATGAACCTCACTTGGTCATGGTGTATGATTTTTTTAACGTGTCTTTGGATTTGATTTGCACGTATTTTGTTGAGGATTTTTGCATCTATATTCATTAGGGAGATTGGCCTGTAGTTTTCCTTTTTTTGTAGCATCTTTGCCTGGTTTTGGTATTAGATTGATGTTAGCTTCATAAAATGAGTTAGGTAGTGTTCCATTTTCTTCAATGTTTTGAAAGGGTTTGAGTAAGATTGGTGTCAGTTCTTTCTGGAAAGTTTGGTAGAATTCCCCTGTGAAGCCATCTGGCCATGGGCATTTATTTGTGGGAAGATTTTTGATGACTAGATCTCTTTGCTTGTGATGTGTTGATTGAGGTCTTCTATTTCTTCTCTGGTCAGTCTAGGTTGTTCATATGTTTCCAGGAAATTGTCCATTTCCTCTACATTATCCAGTTTGTTGCCATGCAGTTGTTCATAGTATCCTCTTATAATTTTTTTAATTTCTTCGGGATCTGCAGTTATGTCACCTTTTTCATTCATTATTTTGTTTATATGGGTCTTCTCTCTTTTTGATTTTGTCAGTCTAGCTAGGGGCTTGTCAATCTTGTTGATCTTCTCAAAGAACCAACTTTTGGTGATATTTATCCTCTCTATTGTTTTTTTCTTCTCTATGTCATTTATTTCTGCTTTAATCCTTGTTATTTCTTGTCTTCTACTTGGTTTAGGATTGGTTTGCTGTTCATTTTCTAGCTTCTTCAGTTGATCCATTAGTTCTTTGATTTTGGCTCTTTCTTCCTTTTTAATATATGCATTTAGTGCTGTAAATTTCCCCCTCAGCACTGCTTTTGCTGCATCCCATAGGTTTTGGTATGTTGTGTTCTCATTTTCATTTGTCTCTATATATTTAGCAATTTCTCTTGCTATTTCTTCTTTAACCCACTGATTGTTTAAGAGTGTGTTGTTTATCCTCCAGGTATTTGTGAATTTTCTAAGTCTCTGATGGTTATTGACTTCTAATTGTATTCCATTGTGGTCAGAGAATGTGCTTTGAATAATTTCAATCTTTTTAAATTTATTGAGGCTTGTTTTATGTCCCAGCATATGATCTATTCTGGAGAAAGTTCCATGAGCACTAGAAAAGTATGTGTATCCTGGTGATTTGGGATATAATGGCCTGTATATGTCTGTTAAATCTAATTCATCTATCAGATTGTTTAGGTTTTCAATTCCCTTATTGGTCTTCTGTCTGGTTGATCTATCTATAGGAGAGAGTGATGTGTTGAAATCTCCCACAATTGTTGTGGAAACATTAATTGCTTCCTTTAGTTTTGCCAGTGTTTCTCTCATGTATTTTGTGGCACCTTGATTGGGTGCATAGAAATTTATGATTGTTATTTTTTCTTGTTGTATTGCCCCTTTTATTAGTATGTAGTGGGCTTCTTTGTCTCTCAAAACATCCCTGCATTTGAAGTCTATTTTATCTGAGATTAATATTGCTACACCTGCTTTCTTTTGGCTGTAGCTTGCATGAAATATTTTTTTCCATCCTTTCACTTTCAATTTCTTTGTATCCCTGTGTCTAAGATGAGTCTCTTGTATGCAACATATTGATGGTTCATTTTTTTTTGATCCATTCTGCGAATCTATATCTTTTAATTGGTAAGTTTAATCCATTTACGTTCAACGTTATAACCGTGAATGCATTTGTTGAATCAGCCATCTTTTCCTTTGATTTATGTTTGTCATGTATATTTTTCCCCTCTCTCTATTAATATCCTTTATTGTACCCATACCAAATCTCTTTAGTACTGAACCTTTCTCTAAGTTTCTCTCTCCTTTTTTGTTTCTCCGTCTGTAGGGCTCCCTTTAGTATCTCCAGTAGGGCAGGTCTTTTGGTAGCAAATTCTCTCAGCATTTGTTTCTCTGTGAAAAATTTAAGCTCTCCCTCAAATTTGAAGGAGAGCTTTGCTGGATAAAGTATTCTTGGTTGGAAATTTTTCTCACTCAGAATTTTAAATATATCGTGCCACTGCCTTCTCGCCTCCCTTGTGGCTGCTGAGTAGTCACTACTTAGTCTTGTGTTGTTTCCTTTGTATGTGGTGAATTGCTTTTCTCTTGCTGCTTTCAGAACTTGCTCCTTCTCTTCCGTGTTTGACAGTATGATCAGAATATGTCTTGGAGTGGGTTTATTTGGATTTATTCTATTTGGAGTTTGCTGGGCACTTATGATTTGTGTATTTATGGTGTTTAGAAGGTTTGGGAAGTTTTCCCCAACAATTTCTTTGAATACTCTTCCTAGACCTTTACCCTTTTCTTCCCCTTCTGGAACACCAATGAGTCTTATATTTAGACGTTTTATATAATCTATCATATCCCTGAGGTCCGTTTCTATTTTTTTGATTTTTTTCCCCATTCTTTCTTTTGTGCTTTCATTTTCAATTCTGTCATCTTCCAGGTCACTGATTTGTTGTTCAACTTCCTCTAGTCTTGTACTATGAGTATCCAGAATCTTTTTAATTTGGTCAACAGTTTCTTTAATTTCCATAAGATCATCTATTTTTTTATTTAGTCTTGCAATGTCTTCTTTATGCTCTTCTAGGGTCTTCTTGATATCATTTGTATCCCATACTATGGTCTCATTGTTCATCTTTAGTTCTTTGATTAGTTGCTTTAGGGACTGTGTCTCTTCTCATCTTTTGATTTGGGTGCTTGGGCTTGGGTTATCCATATCGTCTGGTTTTTTCATATGCTTTATAATTTTCTGTTGTTTTTGGGCTCGTGGCATTTGCTGAACTTGATAGGGTTCTTTTAGGATTTGTAGACCAATTGTTGTCCGTATCTCTGATTTATCAGATCTACAGCTTCGTGGAGTGCACTTTAACTAAGCAGCAGGTGGCGTCCATGAGCCACCTGTTCTCCACAGGCGAGTTCTCCCCTGCTTTGCCTTTGTGGTGAGTGGGGGAGTGAGTCTTGTGGGTCCAATTGGTGTTCCAAGCTTGCGTGTGTAGTTGGTGTTGCCCGCCCTGTATTTGGGGTGTGTGTCTGGGCAGTCAGGGAGGGGGGTGGCTCTAACAATCAAATCTCCCTGGTGTTCCTGGAGTTTTAAAGCTGCTGCAATAGTCTAATCCTTCAGTTCAGTCCTGCCACAGTTTGTCTCTGCCACTGACCCACAAGTCCTTGTTATTGGTTTATAGCTCCTTAGACTTGCGAGTGGGTCCCTCTTCCAGGCCGTGCACCCCATGGTCTTCTGTTGAGGGGTAACTGTGCTATGTCACAGGTGAGTGCTGTCCCCCCAGTGCAGTTCTGGGCTGCTGGGCTGTGTAGGGAGGCTTCCAGTCTGCTGAAATGATGGCTGAATGGGGCTTTGTTAATTCACACTGCTCCACCTTCCCAACTCTAGGACAACCAGCTGAGAGTGCAGGGAAGGCTAATGTCCACGCCCAATTTTGTTTTGTGTGCATGTTATTTGAAGCACTTCCGTCATACTGGGTTGTCTGGGGCAACTCTGGGCTACGGGGCTGGTGACAGGCAGGGGTGTTTCCTGTCCACCAGGATGATGGCTGTGAGTGGGCACCCCTCTTTTCTTGGGAAGTTGTGGTGTTTAGTGAATGTTCTCAGCCACTGGATTATTGCCTTTTGTCTCAGAGCTCTCTTAGTTCTGCTCTTGTCTTGACCTGCCCAAATTGCAAGTCTTTGAGGCTTTCTGTATTGGGCTTCTTAGAGTAATTGTTTTAGAAACAGAAAAAAAAAAAGATAAAAAAAAAAGCCCTCTTTGCAGATCTAATGGGTTATTGAAATGCTAAGAGACAAAGCAATTAGGGCCATTAAGGAAAGATCCAGGGGCAGAGAGATCAGTTTTTCTTTGACATTTGCATATGAGCCTCAGGGCCTTAGCTCTGCCCTTCCCCTTTCTATGTTCACCAGAACTCCAAAAATCCTCCGCTTTTATTTTGGAGTTTTTCTTGCTGTTTTTTGCTATGCCTGTCTCATCTCTGTTGGACTGGCTGCTCTCAGATTCTCTGGTGTCTGGTCTCAGTCTATCTATGGTTGGAGTTTGGATCAGTAGAATGAGTTTCCGATAAGAGCTGCCACTGCAGTTCTCCCTTCTCCTTCCCAGTGCTGAATGCCCCTCCTCCCACGGGACTGAGCCTGGCAGGGAGGGGCACGGGTCCCCTGGCTGCAAAAACTTACAGATTTCGCTGATCTCAGCAGTTCGACATGTTCATGAGCATTGTATGAAGTATGCCAAAAGTCAAATTGCTCTGCGGTGTCCAGTCCATGCAGTTCCTGGCTTTCTACCTACTTCCCTGGAGGAGTAACTAAAACATACAGCTCACCAATCCACCATCTTGCCCCATCTCCTCACATTCCCCTCTTATATGATGAAAAACTTTAAAGGTCAACCAATTACTGTAACTTCTGTTTGAATATCCTCTAACTGCCTGTGTTAGCCGCTGTAACCTGCTCCCTGTTTTGAGTCTCTCACTCCCCCAGTTTGAGATCTCTCTGCTTGAGCAGTTTCTCTTTCAATAAACTTGCAGCTTTGATAATATTGATGACTTCATTTCTTTTGACAATATAAAATTTAAAGAAGTAAAATTAAAATTCTGCAATTTAATTTGCTCATTTTGCAAATTTTAAATATTACTAATTTAGTTTAATGTTTTTTTTAAAACATCATTATTGGAAATCTTAATCCTTAAAAGAAATCTCTAAGATGCTCATTCTTTTACTTTTCTGATGAAGCAGTTTGGTTGCTGACCTTGTAAATATGACATTGGGCAAGCGTGTACTTAATGTAGACTTCATTTGAAATGCACATATCTTGCATGTGAAAGGTACCAGACTGTGGGTTGGGTAGATTCTGGTGCATTGTCATCACCCTATTTTGTGAGCAGAATACTTTGGCATATTATGTATAGAGTGTTGAGCATTATTAACATGAATCCAAATAGCTGGTCCTGAAATTGATTTTCTTTCATCTGGTAATTAGCTTCCCCTGTTAACAGAAATAAAACCTAAAATTTAAATGAAGTTTAGATTTATGGACAATGTTTAAACACACCTTTAATAGCAGGTTTTTAAAAAGTTGAAGCCATGTATATAATCTCCACAAATGGAAAAACACAAACCACTTTCTTTTAAGTATGTAAATACAAATACTGTCTGTCCCACTGTTACTTGCTTTTAACTCCAATCAGTTAAACAGCTGGAAGTTTTCTGAGAATGAGATATTGGAAGATCATGCATAAGATAAGATAAAAATTAAAATTCAATGATATTTTAATTTTTAAAAGTCTGAGCTAACTGTCTAATTTCAACTCTATCATGATTCTTCTGTTTGGATATGCACAGACAGTACCTAATCCTCTTGCTCTCAAAGGGCAATGTATTTGCAGTAAGTAATACGAATCTTTATTCAATCATTTGACCTTTGTTTTACAATGACTCTATGTATATTAAAATGCAGGTTTAAATGTTTTTGGAAATTTGAATACTTATATATTTCTAGTAATTTGAGTACTTACTAGAATTAAGGCTTTTAACCTTCATTTTCTTCTCCAAAATTGGAAAAAGTAAGCAAAATAAGAGCATTCAAGATCTTGAATAGGGCAGGTGTGCACAAGGCTAATTTCTTAAAGCAAACCACCAGTTTGGATTGTTTTTGGGTGGGTCATTAATAAGACTTGTTTCACATGTGTCCTTGAACATTGGAGTAATAATGATAACTGCTCTTCTGGGAATTGAGTTTTGACTCAGCCTCCTAGAAGGAACTACAGACAATAGTGTGTATTTGATTGGAAAATCTTCTGTAAACTGAGGACAATTTCAACAAAATTAAAAATTAATTGAATGTGAAATATTTTTAAATGATTGGAAAAGTACAGAAAATAATATGACACCTACCACCCAGATTTAACATTCACCACCTAGACTTAAAAAATTAAAAAATAAAACATTATATACATAGTCAAAACCCCACTTCCTATCCCTTTTTCTTCCTTCCTGCTTTCCCTGTTCCCCTTTTCAGCATTTTCCACTTTCACTATTATAAAGTTGGTCTGTGTCACTTCCATAGTGTCTTCAGGCCTTTCACATATATGGGCATCTGTAAATGTATGGCTATGTTTTGTTTATTTTGAAATGGTATCATATTCTTAATAAATTGGAGAGAGTAATTAACTGAGATGTTTTTGTAAATGACAGAATCTAGGGTGCACACACACATATAGCAAAGATCATATATTTTAAGATTTGCATTTTTATCCACTTTATTATGTTTTTGAAGTTTATATAGATAGATAGATAGATAGATAGATAGATAGATAGATACATAAGCTCTGATTCATCGATTTTAATTGCTGTATTCTATTCTAATATATAGAATTCATATGTTCCTCAACTTAAGGACATTTAGGTTGTTTCATAGTTTTTTTTGAGATTGTTCACAAATCATACAATTATCCAAAAATCCAAAGTGTACAATCAATAGCCCATGGTGCCATCATACAACTGTGCATCCATCACCACATTTTTTTTCAATTTTTAGAACATTTTCATTACTCCAGAAAAGAAATAAAGGCAAGAAAAGGAAACTCAAATCTTCCCATACCCCTAACCCCCACCCTCCATTATTGATTCATAATATTGGTATAGTACATTTGTTACTATTGATGAAAGAATGTTAAAATACTACTAACTTAGTATACAGTTTGCAATAGGCATGTATTTTTTCCTATATGCCCCTCTACTATTACTTCTAGTTATAGTGTCATACATTTGCTCTAGTTCATGGGAGAGACTTCTAATATCTGTACAGTTAATCACGTACATTGTCCACCACAAGATTCACTGTTTTATACATTCCATCTTTTAACCTCCAACTTTCCTTCAGGTGACATTCATGACTCTGAGCTTACCTTTTCCACCATATCACAGAGCATTGAGCACTGTTAGTCATTCTCACAATGTGCTACCATCACCTCTGTCCACTTCCAAACATTTACGTTCACCCTAGTTAAACATTTTGCTCATAACAAGCAACCGCTCCCCATTCTTTAGCCTCATTCTATATTCTGGTTACTTATATTTCATGTCTATGAGTTTACATATTATAACTAGTTCATATCAGTGAGACCCTGCAATATTTGTCCTTATGTGTCTGGCTTATTTCACTCAATCTAGTGCCCTCAAGTTTTCTTCATCAACCCATTTTTTTAAAGACCATTTTGTTCACACACCATACATTCCATCCTAAATAATCAATGGTTCCCTGTATAGTCATATATTTATGTGTTCAACACCCTCACCACTATCTATATAAGGACACCTCCATTTCTTCCACAAAGAAGGAGGAAGAGTCAAAGAAGGTAGAGACACAAAAGAAAAAGAAAAAAAAAAAAAACATGACAGCTAGGAAGCAACAAAAGGAAAGATAGCATTAAACCAAAGTAGAATAAAGAGTCAGACAACATAACCAATGCCAAAAGTCCCATACCCCTCCCCTATATCCCCCCCTGCCATATGCATTTAGGTTTGGTATATTGCCTTTGCTACATTAAAGGAAGCATAACACAATGTTTCTCTTAATTATAGTCTCTAGTTTGCATTGATTGTAGTTTCCCCAAAATCCTACCCCATTTTTAACACCTTGCAATGTTGACATTCATTTGTTCTCCTTCATGTAAAAACATATTTGTACCTTTTATCACAATCATTAAGCATCCTAGGTTTCACTGAGTTATACAGTCCCAGTCTTTATCCTTCCTCTTTCCTTCTGGTGTCCCACATCCTCCTGACCTTCCTCTTTCAACCATACTCACAGTCATCTTTGTTCAGTATGCTTACATTGCAGTAATACTATCTCCCAAAATTGTGTTCCAAACCTCTCACTCCTGTCTTTTCCTTTCTGTCTGTAGTGTTCCCTTTAGTATTTCCTGTAGAGCAGGTATCTTGTTCACAAACTCTGTCATTGTTTGTCAGAGAATATTTTAAGCTCTCCCTCATATTTGATGGACAGTTTTACTGGAAGTAGGATTCTTGGTTGGTGGTTTTTCTCTTTCAGCATCTTAAATATATCACTCCACTTCCTTCTTACCTCCATGGTTTCTATTAAGAAATCTGCACATAGTCTTATCAAGCTTCCTTTGTATATGATGGATTGCTTTTCTTTTGCTGCTTTCAGGATTCTCTCTTTATGTTTATGTTTGGTAATCTGATTATTAAGTGTCTTGGTATAGGCCTATTCAAATCTATCCTGTTTGGGGTATGCTGCATTTCTTGGGTCTGTATTGCTGACACGGCAGTGCAGGAATGAGACACAGACACAAAGTTAAGACTTAAGGGAGCAGGGGGCCCACTGCATCTCATGCTAAGTGGATGCCAATGCATCCTTGCTCCAGCTATTTATCTCAGAAGATCAGGTGTATATGGTAAAGGTCCTCAGGCTTGGGAGAGCCCACCAGATACCTATGTTTACATCAGGTGTATACAATCTAGGTTTACATCAGGTGTATAGAATCTAGGTTTAAGACAATGGTAGTCACAAGACACACATCTTTACAGGGTGGGCCTGCATGGCATCTATGCAGGCCTGCGGCTCAGCGTTCCAAGCCACCACCCCAGATATGCCTCAGGCAATATGGAAGACTTAGTTTCCCACATGTTCCCCTTTTTATTTTAGCCACTGGTCAGATCTCTGCCACTTGGGCTCTGATCTGAGCCGGGTGTGGGAAACAAATTAGCCATGGGGGCAGGAGACCTCCCTTAAAAAGGGGTGAAGGTTTGTCCGGCGCCCTCCCGCTCGGTCCCACGCGTCCTGTCCTCGGCCGGCAAGGAGAACAGGGGGAAAGAGGGAGAGACACAGACAAACTGACACCTGAGGCACACAGTGGCAGTGAATGCAAGCCTTTTACTGGAGCCAGGAAGAAAACTTTCTCTGTTACATATTCCACACGAGGCTTTACACCCCGTGGGAGAACAACCTCTATGCGGCCGTCAGGCACGGCTCCCTGTGGGCTGTCTCTCCGAGGCTAGCGCGGGCACTTTCTTATATACGATAGTTACAACCAATGTGCAGGCACTACGTAAGCGTGTACAATAGGCTAGCAGGCAACCGCCGCCCTAAGCGTCATATGCGGAAACGGGATGCAGGCGCCATCTTGGCTCACTCGATGGGCGGGGGTAACTCGAGAGCAGGTCTCGGCGTGTCCAACAGGCCCTAACTCTAGAGCAGGTCGCGGCTCGTTCACTAGGCCCCAACCCGGGAAGCGGCTCTCCACATCTCCCCCTTTTTTATATATTTCACCCAGTGTCTCCATTGATGAGTGTACTCCCGTGGGTTTGAGTGACCCACTACATGTTTTGGTGCTTTGGGGAGTCTGGACTAGGCCCCTGCCATTTCACGGCAGAACCTCTGGCACCGACCAGAATGCTTACCTCATATAGAGACCGGAGAGCCCGTGAGCTGGAAACGACGTGACTCTCCCTACCGGACTTTGCCTTGTAACTGGGTAGTGATAGTTGGGACAGGAGAGTGGCATCCAGTGTCAAAGGCGTCACTAGGCGTCTCTGTGCAATGGCCAGAGCCCCGTGCGGCCGTCACCGGGCTCCCGCCTACGAGACTCGCCTGAGACAAAATTTGAGACTGCTGGAACTATCAGCTAAATCCGGGATATGGCTATGGACTCTGCCGCGAACCCTGCCCCAGAGTGCCCCACCCCGAAGGGGATCGATCAGTCGAGAGCCTGCTGTTCAATATGAGGGAGGAGTAAAGGGAATCAACGATAGTTCAGCGAGTCGGGGGCTCAGCAGTGACAAAGCGTCTTGTCGATTGTCGATGGCTTAGCTGCTGCGGGCTAGGTGAAGGAATCACAGGCGGAGGGAGGTTCAAAGTCCAACAGTTCAGAGAAGCCGGAGCGCGGCGTCGGTGCGATGCTTTTGCGACCGAGAAAAGCCTCGTGGCCGTCGAGCCGACCGATGGCGACGGGGTCGCGGAGGATTGGCTGGTCCTCCGGAGCAGTGGTCATCAGAGGTGGCGAGTTGCTGGTAAAAGATAGCACCGGTCTGCTTCCTCACAAGTTGGACGATTCTGCGAATGATGCATGGTCCTAAAGCAAGAGCTAGAATAATTATTATTAGGGGGCCAAGAAAGGGAAGGATATATGGGAGGACGAGAGCGAAGAAACTGGACCAATAACTGGCAGCCTCACGATCTCTTTTACGTTTTTCCAGTCCTTCCCGGACCTTCTTTAGACTGTTCTCTGCAAGACCTGTGGTATTGGCATACACACAACACTCTTCCCCTAGGGCGGCACAGAGGCCTCCCTCTTTGAGGAGCAGAAGATCGAGGCCTCGGCGGTTTTGGAGCACCACCTCAGAGAGGGAATTAATAGAATTTTTAAGATGGGAAATAGCGTCTTGTAGGTGACGGATGTCTTCGTCGACAGCAGCCCGGAGTTGAGTTAGGGCGGAACTTTGACTGGCTAATGCAGCAATCCCGGTGCCAGCGCCTGCAAGACCTAGGAGGGAGGCAATCGTGAGGGCGGTGATGGGTTCTCGCTTTTGCAGAGTGGCAGGAACTGCAGTTGTTTCCAGGCGGAGGAAGAAGTCTTCCTCACTGTGGTATAGGACCCTGTAAGCAGGACTGCTTTCCACTTCCGGTTGTGTGCGGACTGGATGTCTCCGGATGGGTTATAGCACGAGTTATTGATGCGCTGGAAGAGAAAAGAAAAACATTTTTCTCAGGGAGAGACTTCTACCCTGGAAAGGTTATTATTAAGGGGAGCTTAATTTTGGATACTTGTGAAATTACAAGATGGCCAGCGTAAAATCTGGGGCATGGCTAAGGCCTTTAATTATAGCTTTAAAACCTAAGTAATGGTGGAGCAACACAGGGTTGTTTTCAAACAGAAAGCTCACCATGTGCTTTATATCAAAATCATATTTGAACCAGAGCCCTGATTCGAATTGTTATGTCTCCTAAAGATTTTAAATGCTTCTAAATCAAATTAATATTATTTCAGAGCAAATTTTTCCTTTTCCACCTTATAGAGTTTCTTTTAATCCACAATCTTAAATTTTTATGCCGCTGCAAAATAAAATTATCAGCAAACAAAGATCTGTAAATTAAAAGAGTTCACCATTTTAGTACAGAGTGCATGCAGCTATATGATAAGATTCCTTTAAACTCTAAAGACAATCCATCAGGGAAAAACTTTCCAGTGCATGTTATGGAAATGATTTGCACTGTGATAGTAAAATGAGGTTTTTGTTTTGTTTTATGTTATGTTTTAAAGACAATTCTGGAAAGCAAGACCTCAAACTCTTTATCAGGACATTTCCTTCTCTTATGCAAATAGACAGTCCGAAGGCAGTGAGTTATCTCAATCGATTGTTCACAGTCAGCTACAGACCGATCTCCCTGCTCCACTCCCTCCCCCCTTCTCACTACCGCACCCGACCAGTCCTACATGGAGTCAAAAGTATGAGCAGACAAATACTGTTTTATTTACTAGTATAGGAAATTTTCTTAATAGTACAATTCAACAGCAAACTGAAAGACGTGGCTCCTTTGTCCAGATCAAATTTTTGTTTATATAATTTATATACTCAGCACCTCTTCTATATGGTTGTCATCATGAACTATGTTTCCCTGAGAATAAAATTATGTAGTCTTTCCTCAAAGCAGCACCACAACATGAATGCATCCATTCCAGTCAACAGCATCGAAATGCCCACCGTAAGAAAGGAGAGTTTCCCAAGCAACACGCGGAACACAACTCCAAGAACGTGGCTGCCCCCAGCAGTGTGCTCTCAATGTCAAGGAAACATTGCCCAGGCGGGAGCTCCCATCTGCATCCAGTCCACCCTTTCTCGCCGGCTCTCTCTTCCTCTAAGTGCCTGGACCGCTGCACACACTCTCGCCTCCCGGGTGGCTCGCGGCCAACCCCCAGTTCAAGGATCGCGCGAACGGTCTCCCATATAGGGACTAAAGGTGGATTCAGACAAACGTTAGTCCGACGCGCCCAATCTATATCGTGACCAAACTTCAGCCAAGAAGGCAGACCGAGGCTGCCGGAGGAGGGAAACCAGGGGGCAAAAATTTCAACATCATTAAGAAACTTCTGTAGGGAGCTTTTCCTAACTGAAATACCCCTCTGCTTCAGGAGGGCTTTTAAAGGAGCTAACAAGGGTAAACTTTCAGACTGCCCCATGCTTGCAGTCGGCACTGTACTTTTAGCTAACAAAGATAAACTTTCAGACTGCCCCATGCTTGCAGTCGGCACTGTACTTTCAACCACTCGGAGAGCTCTTCCGAGTCCCCGGGACCGCCTGAGAATCCACGGGCCCTGACTCTCACGTAAAAGGAGCACTCACCTTCTCGCGCTGGCCGGGCGCAGGAAGTCCGCTGTCCACCACCAGCTCAGCTGGTCAGAGCTTGGTCGAGTGTTCGAAGTCCCCGTACGGGCCACCACTTGTCCGGCGCCCTCCCGCTCGGTCCCACGCGTCCTGTCCTCGGCCGGCAAGGAGAACAGGGGGAAAGAGGGAGAGACACAGACAAACTGACACCTGAGGCACACAGTGGCAGTGAATGCAAGCCTTTTACTGGAGCCAGGAAGAAAACTTTCTCTGTTACATATTCCACACGAGGCTTTACACCCCGTGGGAGAACAACCTCTATGCGGCCGTCAGGCACGGCTCCCTGTGGGCTGTCTCTCCGAGGCTAGCGCGGGCACTCTCTTATATACGATAGTTACAACCAATGTGCAGGCACTACGTAAGCGTGTACAATAGGCTAGCAGGCAACCGCCGCCCTAAGCGTCATATGCGGAAACGGGATGCAGGCGCCATCTTGGCTCACTCGATGGGCGGGGGTAACTCGAGAGCAGGTCTCGGCGTGTCCAACAGGCCCTAACTCTAGAGCAGGTCGCGGCTCGTTCACTAGGCCCCAACCCGGGAAGCGGCTCTCCACAAAGGTTCAGACCCTCACAAAGCTGGGGGGGGTGAGGTTCTGTGCCCCACCTCTGTTGGCCCCCAAGTTTTCTCCTGATGGCCCCTCTGCGACTGTGCCTGTCTTAGGTTGTTCCTTCCCTGAGGAAACTTACCCGTCTCTGGCTAATCAGCCATCTTCCGGGGCCATACAGGGTGATGTAAGGGAGGGGCAACACCCCCCAAGAGGGTTAGTTTTGTCTCCTTGACAGCCTATGCCCCGTGGCCTCCATGCCCAACAATGGTTTGGACCCAGGCAGCCAAAATAAGGAGGAGGGAAAACTGAACGAACTGTTGCCTTGTTGCAGCAATGGGGGGTTAGGAATATAAGTCCAATAGGTATAATTTCCAGAATGAGCACATGCCGGAGATATACTCACAGCAATAGCAATAAGAGCCAACATTGCTGCCATCAGGTTAGAACCTGTCATAGGCAGCTTGTCTCATTGGACTTGTTTTTCAGCATCCTGACATAATTTCTTTATCTGCCCACAAGTTGGATGTCGGGCTTCCCTAGTTCGGGGTGTTGGCCCAATCACTGTTGTCTTCAGTGTCAGACCCTGGAACTGCATCACTGGTGGCTTGATGTCCCATAGGAATTTTCTTTTCTTTGCTGGGTTCATGGTACGGCTTCAGTCGTCAGGCCGGTATCCAAAGTGGTGCTCATCCATCACCTGGGGAAACACAAGCATAACCTCTTCCGCATGTTAATAAAGTACCCATTGTCCATTCATTAGTTAGCATGTCCTTCCACCATATAGAAGGTGCTTTCTGGAAATAATGTTTCAGTGTTGTTTTTTCAGCTGGAAAATGTTGCTCTGTGGCAGTGCCACCCAGGTTTTCATAAAAATTTAGAAAATTTAAAGTAAATAAAGCTTTTGATAATTGTTCATGGGGAGTTCCATCATCTCCCCCTTTTTGTTTTGTTAACATAATTTTTAAAGTATTATGGGCATGCTTAACAATAGCTTGTCCTTGAGGATTATAAGGAATACCAGTGGTATGACGAATGCCCCAAGTCGTAGTAAAGGTAGCAAATTTTGCAGATGTATAGGCTGGGCCATTGTCAGTTTTTAAAGCATGAGGCAAGCCCATAGAGGCAAAACAGGCAAAAAGGTGAGTACAAACATGTCGAAATGTTTCACCGGTTTGTGCTGTGGCCCAAAGAAAGCCAGAGTATGTGTCAGTGCTGACATGAACAGTGGCTAAGAGGCCAAAGGAAGGGATATGAGTAACATCCATTTGCCATAAATCATTGGGGGCTAGACCACGAGGGTTAATACCAGGATCCTGCAAAGGTGGAGCAGTAAGGAGTTGACAATTAGGACAAGAAGAAACAATATCTTTAGCTTGTGTTCTAGTAAGGGTGCACATTAAGATGAGTAAGTGAGTGAAAATGAGAAGCTTCTGAAATAACAGGCAGTAATAATTTATCCACAGCAGCATTGCCAGCTGCTAAAGGGCCTGGGAGGTTGGTATGGGAATGAATATAGGTAATATAAAAAGGAGATACACGAGCGTGAATAGCTGATTGTAGCTCAAGAAAAAGGTTAAATAAACAAGGAGGCAACTGTTGCTTAATGGATGCTGTTTCAATTTTACTAACTATATGAACAACATAGGCAGAATCAGATAAAATATTAACAGCCCCAGAAAAATCTGTTAAGATGGCTATTACAGCAGCCAGTTTAGCTTGCCAGGCAGAGAAATGAGGAAGATCTAAAACTTTGGACTTAGGGCCAGTATAGGCAGCTCGACCTTTAGATGACCCATCAGTAAAAACAATGGGAGCATTGATTAAAGGCTTACAAGAAGTATACTTAGGCAGTATCCATTGTGAACATCGAATGAACTGGAAAAGATCATTTTTTGGATAATGATTATCCACCTGGCCAACATAGTCAGCTAGAGCAATTTGCCAAGCTAGATGTTGTTGCAAAATAACTGAGAGTTCTTTAGCAGTTATAGGGGGCACAATTAAACGAAGGTCAAAACCATTGAGTTGTTTTGCCTTTTTTCTGGCTTGAGCAACTAAAGTAGCTAAGAGATCTAGATAAGGGGAAATGGATTTTATGGAAGAATTGGGCAAGAAGATCCGTTCTACAAGCCTATCATTTTGCAAAAGCAAGCCTGTGGGGGATTTGGGAGTGGAAAAGATAAGTAGAGATAAAGGTTGTGTAGGATCAACATGGGATATCTGAGCTTGTTGAACTTTAGCTTCCACTAATTGTAATTCCTTCTCTGCAGCTGAAGTTAAATTTAGAATTTAATTTAGAATCTCCACAAAGGAGAGAAAATAGGTTGGAAAATTCATAGTTAGCTATACCTACTTTGGGGCAAAGCCAATTAATATCCCCTAGTAGTTTTTGTAAATCATTTAAGGTGGTAACAGCATCTCTGTGGAGTTGTACTTTTTGGGGTTGAATTGTAAGTCTATTGATACTAGAACCCAAATACTGTACAGGTAAAGTACGTTGCACTTTGTCAGTAGCAATATGCAACCCTAAATTCTGTAAAGCCTTTTGAACAGCATAGAACAAACCTTCTACTTCAGTCTCCTGAGGTGCAGAGCACAAAATATCATCCATATAATGGATTATATAAGCTTTAGGAAAATTTAAATAGACAGGCTGTAAAGCACGGTTGACATAATATTGACATATTGTAGGACTATTTAGCATACCTTGTGGTAAAACCTTCCACTGATATTGTTTAGAAGGGGTTTTATTGTTAAGGGACAAAATGATAAAAGCAAATTTTTCCTTATCTTGATCAGGTGATCAAGATAAAGTGATGGAAAAGAAACAGTCTTTAATATCAATGACCACTAAAGCCCAGTTTTCAGGAATCATGCTAGGATTGGGGAGCCCAGGTTGTAAAGGTCCCATGGACTGAATGACAGCATTAACACCTCTTAGGTCAGTTAACATTCTCCATTTTCCTGCTTTTTCTTTATTGGGAACACAGGAGAATTCCAAGGACTAAAAGACTCTTCGATATGCTGCAAGGACAATTGTTCTTGAATCAATTCATGTAAAGCCTCTAATTTTTCTTTTATAAGTGGCCACTGCTCTACCCATACCGGTTTTGTTGTAGTCCATACTAATGGGACAGGTTGGGGAGGCAAATAAACAGCGGCTGCCACTAAAAAGGTTTATATCCTAAACCAAATTGATCACATTTTGGTGAGACTTGGGTGGTTGAAGGGGTATCTTGCAAATGTACTCCAAGCCCATGGCTAGGGACATACCCCATATTTGCCATCATGTTGTGGCTTTGAATACTGTACACTCCACTAGGAGGAGGGATATGTACAGTAGCACCCCATTGTTCAAGTAGGTCTCTGCCCCAAAGATTAAGAGGCAGAGCAGCCACATAATGTTGTAAGGTGGCCTTCTGTCCCT
Source organism: Choloepus didactylus (assembly GCF_015220235.1). Lineage (NCBI taxonomy): Eukaryota > Metazoa > Chordata > Mammalia > Pilosa > Megalonychidae > Choloepus > Choloepus didactylus. Next base: position 141,635,861 of record NC_051309.1, read on the forward strand.
CAGGGCCAAGGCAAGGCAAAGTACAAACACCTTGCATAAGTCCCTGAGGGGAATCTAGGCCAGCAACAGTAATTCGTGCCTCTAAATCTCCTTGCATATGTTTTTGTTTCAATTCCTTACCTACCCACTCCCAGTCATGCAGTTCAAGGGAGCCAAGGGTAGGGAACCAAGAGCAGTATTTTTCAATAACCTGTAGCAAGTCTAAGATTTGTGACTCCCCCACCTTGACACCGCTGGCCCACAGCAGCTGCCATAAGAAGGAAATATAGGAAACATATTTATTGTGTCCTTCAACATTACCCATTACTCTGCTTATAATGCTCGGGGTCATTCTACAAGGAAAGCATACAAAAGACAGCCATCACCTCCACCCGAGTTCCAGCGCCGCTGTACCTCAGTCATTCAAGCGATTCTTCTGTCAGGAACCAGGTCCAGTTCTTAATGTCCCTGTTCGGGCGCCACTTATTGCTGACAGGGTGGTGCAGGAATGAGACACAGACACAAATTTAAGACTTAAGGGAGCAGGGGGCCCACTGCATCTCATGCTAAGTGGATGCCAATACATCCTTGCTCCAGCTATTTATTTCAGAAGATCAGGTGTATATGCTAAAGGTCCTCAGGCTTTGGAGAGCCCACCAGATACCTATGTTTACATCAGGTGTATACAATCTAGGTTTACATCAGGTGTATACAATCTAGGTTTAAGACAATGGTAGTCACAAGACACACATCTTTACAGGGCGAGCCTGCATGGCATCTATGCAGGCCTGCGGCTCAGCGTTCCAAGTCACCACCCCAGATATGCCTCAGGCAATGTGGAAGACTTAGTTTCCCACAGGTCTGTAATTTTATGTCTTTCGTAAGAGATGGGAAATTTTCATTGATTATTTCCTCTATTATTGCTTCTGTCCCTTTTCCTTTCTCTTCTCTTTCTGGGACACCCATGACACGTACATTCCTGTGCTTCATGTTGTCATTCAATTCCCAGAGATGCTGCTCATATTTTTCTATTCTTCTTTCTGTTATTTATTCATTTGTGTGTGTGTGTGTGTGTGTGTGTGTGTGTCTAGGCTTTCAGGTGTTTTGTTCTCCAGTTCCTGAGTGTTTTCTTCTGCCTCTTGAAATCTGCTGTTGTGTGTCTCCAATGTGTATTTCATCTCTTGTGTTGTGCCTTTAATTTCCATGTATTCTGCCAGTTTTTTCAAACTTTTGATTTCTACCTTTTGTCAGCCCAGTGTTTTCATTATATGCTTCATCTCTTTTGGCATATTTTCTCTAAACTTTTTGAATTGATTTAGCACTAGTTGTTTCAATTCCTGTATCTCAGTTAAAGTGTAAGTTTGTTCCTTTTACTGGCCCATAACTTTGTTTCTCTTAGTGTAGTTTGTAGTTTTCTGCTGTCTAGGCATGGTTTTCTTGGATACCCCATCAGGTTTTCCCAGCGCAGAATGAGCTCAGTTCCCAGAAGAAAGAAATGTCCAGTATCTGGTTTCCACCAGTGTCTTAGAAAATTGGTACACCCTGTGATGCCTCAGGTCACTGTGCTTTTCTGCCCAGCAGGTGGCACCTGTCAGCCTGTCACTCCAGACTGGTGTAAGGAGGTGTGGACCATGGCTGTTTTCCCCCAGGTCTGGGGTCTTGTTCTGAATGGAAGGCAGGTAGTAGAGCTTGGCACCACCTCTTTACTCTTAGGGAGGTTATATCCCCTGGGGAGATATCATTTGCATTTGAATAGTCTCTCTGACTCTGATATCCCCACCCTTGTTTGGGTCAGAGCACTGGGAACTGAAAAGGCTGAGGCTTTCTCCACTGAGCCAAAAATGGGACAGAAAGCCCCCCTTCAGGGCCAGTCTGCAGTCACCCTCTGTTTTACCCATTGGCCAGAGATAGCACCTGGCCCTCTGGGCTTCCCCTCCCTCCCAGAGAGGTCCTCCAGCTCTCCAAGGTCAGTCATCACCAAAAGCCTCTGTCTGCTTGTTGGGGATTTGTAGCTTATATTGAGCAGTCAACATTTGTTAATTAAAACCTCAGTTGGAGCTGGGCTGAGGTATATTCACTTGTTCAGAGAGTGCTGCTCTCTAGCACAATGAGGCTTTGTAGTTTGGGCTGCCATGGGAGAGGGGCTGTTGGCTTAGGTCCCCAGTCTTTACTTACAGATTTTATGTTGCCATCTCAGGAATTCCACCCAGTCTAGGTTGGTGCATGATGTGTGGACAGTCAGGTTTGTCCCCCAGCAGTTATTCCAGATTATTTACTAGTTGTTCCTGGTTATTTATTGGTTGTTCCAGGGGGACTAACTAGCTTCCACTCCTCTCTATGCCACCATCTTCTTCTGACTCCACTGTTTTCATAGATTTTTAAAAACAATTTTATTTTTAAAATTATTTAAAGAAAGGTGCACAATTTAAAAATAATCTGAAGGTCTTATGATTAAATGCAGCATTCCCTTGCTCTAGTCCTCCTCATTCCATTCATATTTCCCAGAGGTAACTTCTTTCAAGAGTTTTTACTGTTTGTTCTTCTATTTATTTCCATATTTCTGATAATTTACACATAATGGTCTTGTTTAATTTATCAACTTTAAATCTTATCTAATAAATTCCTGTTATTTAGCTCTCTTTTCTCACCACATTCTCTGCCTACCAGAGTCACATCACAGTGTCTGCTCAAATTATCAGTGTCTTTGCTAAGACTTTGTAAATATTGTTCCCTACCACAGAGTCAAGTAGTGTGTTCAATAACATTTACTTTATTACACAACTTTTTTCCTGAAGTTAATTATTGTCTTATTTTTCCCTTTGCCTAGTTTACTATTTGCCTATGATCAAGTTTCTCCCAAATGTTCCTGTGGCTCTGTCATAAACATATTAGTAATTTTTCCAAATGCTCAAATCCAGTTCCAAATATCAATTTCATTTTTATCCTGTAGCTCTTGTTCCCTTTGTTCTGCTTTGGATTGGCTACTCTCAGGCCTTCTGCACAGTTGTCACCCAGCAGCTTCCCTTTAGTACTTTCCTGTGTTGGATCTAATTCTTGGATAGTCCTTTTACTTGGTTTACTCCCCTGCTTTGCTGAAGCATATCATCTAAGGAAAGGGATGTGGATTGTCCAATTTTTGGCTCATTCTCTATCTGAAAATAATACCGACTTAAAGCTGATAGTCATGTTCCCTCAGGATTTTAAGAACATTGCTTCACAGTCTTCTAGCTTCCATTACTGTGGATGAGATGTTCAACTCTGTTATGATTTCTAGTATTTTTTGTGTGACAAAAGGTTTTATGATCTTTCCATGCTATTTTTAAAGTTTATGTACTTTAACCTGGTATGGGTCTCTTTTCATGTACAATGCCAGGCATTCAGTCAGCCCTTTAAGTCTGGAAACTCTTGTCCTTTAACTCTGGGAAATTTTTCTTCCATCATTTCTTTATTCATTTTCTCCTTTCTATTTTGTTTTCCATGATTAGTTGCTGGGCCATGGGGATTAATTCTCTCTCTCTTTTTAAAATTTATCCTCCTGTTTTCTATCTCTCTATAATTTTTTTATCACTCTGAGATTTCCTTGACTTCATTTCCCAAATTTCTATGTTTAAGTTTTTACTTTGGCAACCAGAATTTTAATTTCAAAAAGTTATTACTTTTTCTGTGTATATGCACTTTAAAAACAATAATATCCTGTAATTTTTAAATGTGTGCAATATCTCTTCTCATCTCTCAGAACATATGGAGACTATCGGTAACTTTTAAAGTTGTCTTTTTTTTTTTTTTTGCCACTTTTATTCCTCTATTTTCTCTGAGTTCTGTTTCTATGCTTGTTCTTATGCCTGCCATTCATGTTAGAGATTTTCTTCCAATGCCTGATGATTCTTGGCTCTCTGTTTTGAGAGAAGATGCTGTGAGTGCATAGACTTTTTACTATAAGACCCTGGATAATCAGTTTCTGTAAGTGATTTCTTAGAAGAATCTCTTAGTCTCTTTTTTAGGTAGTTGTCTTCAGGACTTTGAGCAAGATGACAAATGGGGTTGGGGTTATCATTCAGTATGTTGACTTTCATTTAACCCTTCCACATTCATTCTGGATTTTTTTTTTTTTTTTAACTTCTAACACTCTGCCTTTCGTCACTAAGGTTAAGAACCCCACTTGTTTAATTCTCTAAAGGGAATGGTCTCCTGGGGTTGGAATAGGTATATCTGATTTCTTATGTTTATGGAGGAGATCTGGGGATTCTAACCATTCTTTCTAAGGACTTTGAACTAACCTCCTGTGCTCACCCCTGAGCCTCACTTCTGCCTTTCAAAGCACCTGGTGTCTTACTGAGGTCTGAGGCTTTCTGAGGTTCTGTCCTTTCCCTTTACATGCACTTAAGTTGCAAGACTTCTGCTGTGCTAAGTCATTAAGTTTCCTCTCCTCCATCTAGTTGAAAACTTTGAAAATATGCTGACAGCTTATTTTCTTCATATTTAAGAAAAGAAAAACATGATAGTATGATATATCTCTTTCCTATAACAGGAATTCAGAAGAAGTTTAAACTTTTTGTTGTACAAGGTCTTTAACGATATCTCCATCAAAATTTGTGTGCTAATAAGGCCAAGATGAGAGATTGAATCTATGTGCTGGCCGGTTATCCTTTGTGTGCTCCATGACTATAGATTAAACCCTAACCTCTGTCAGCTTTTTCACATATGTATTTATTCATTCCAGGCTTTCTCAGAAAATAAGGAAACAAGGAAAAAACCAGAAACCTATTGTAGAGTTGCTGACAGTGGTAGAAATATAGGATTCAGGAGATGAATCCTCCTCTGAAATAATGACCTGTCTATAGAAAATATAACAAACTATTGAAGAGTTGTTTTCCAACCCTAGAAACAAAATTCTCAGCAGGAACAGCCCCCAGGAACAGATGGTCTCAACGCTGGATTTTATAAAGGACTGCACTCTATTAGAAAGGCTTGTTTTATTTATTTTTTTGGAGAAAGGAGAAATGACAAAAAAATGACTCAAGATTTATTGGCTATTTTGTTTAAGAACAACTCATGGTATATTTTTTGAATTTGGATACATTTACATAATTGATCTCACATTATTAACTATTTCTGGGATTATTATTGCAAAGTGGTAGTTAGTAGAAAAATTCATAGGACCTAAGTGTTGGCTGTAAAAAAGAAAGAAGGTAAGAGAGAAGATATTCTTAAGAGCAATAGCAAAACATACTGAAGATTGTCTTATTTATTGAATGTTTTAGAACATCCCTGTTTAATAGAAATTTCAGCAATGATGAAAAGGTTCTGTAGCTGCACTGTCCAGGACAGTATCTACTAGCCACATGTGGCTACTAAGCACTTCAAATGTACCTATTGCAACTGAGAAAGTGAATTTACAGTTTTACTTAATTTTGATTAATTCAAATTTAAATTTTAAAAGCCATGTGTTCCTAGTGGCTACTATATTGGACTCTGCAGTAAAATAGCACATAGATAGAGGCATGATGTCATCTTCTTTTTCTCCTTTTTTTTCCCTAAATATAAGTTTTCTTTCAACCTTAAATGTATTTTAGAAGATGAAACAGGAACCAATTATTGAATTTTATCTTTCTGAGTATTTTGTGATAGAATGAACTAGGAACTGACAAACTGATGCCTCCTTTCACGAATAAGAATTTAATTTTTTGTGTGCAGTGGACTAATAATTAAAATGTATTGATTTATAATTAATATTCTTACAATGAAGACTAAACAGATTGAGATAGAATTTTTACAAAGAAGACTATGTGCATTGTTGTCACATGGATGTGGTTCAGACCCCAGCTCAGCTGCTTATTTGCAGTGTGACTTTGAATGAGTTACCTAACCTTTTGGGGCTCAGTTTCCTTGTGGATAGAATGAAAATATTCACTTCACAGGTTTGGGGGAATGATGAAATGAGATAATGAATGTCAGGTATTTAGCATAATGTTTAATACATAGAGCAAGCCCTCAAACGGTAGTTAATATTAAATATTGAAGAAAATATCTATAAATTAGAAGAAACAGAACACTCAGAGTTTATGTCATCCATGTAAAGTATGGTGATGAAAACATAACCTAAAATCATGATTATAAAGAGGAGATATTAGCAAATACAGGTGAATGGAGGCATAGAAAATTCCAGAGGAAAAAAAGTACAAAATTAAAGAGTTTGAAGTGAGGGGGGTTATTAAACAAAATGTGGACATTTTATTAGAATTTGAAATTTCAGGAGGAAAGTGATTAAAATGAAAATGCTGCTTCAACAATTTTTTTTTTTGAAATGGTATGGAGTGGAAGTGAAGCCTCAACTCAAGGGAAGTAGAAATGGAAAGACTACTTGGCTGTGGACTTTTCAATTGGGAACAAGGCAAGGAAAAAGTAAGTCCATCATGATCAATGAGGTCTAATGTAGAAAGAGGGTAAATCCCATAAAAGACTTATCTGAAGACTTTTGATGCTATAGAGTCTCCATATGAAAGTAACTATAATTTTTACAAAACAGCAAAAAATCAGAAGTCAGTAAGATACTTATAAAAATTCTGATGTCTACTATTTAAAAGGCCTTCTAGTCCATCTCCAAAGTGTTCTCCTAAGTATTTTCCTGTTTTGTTTCTAGTAGGAAAACTGCACTCGCTGTTCCTTTTTCCTAAATGTGTTTATTTCTTAAGCCCTTGTAGTTCTGTTTTTAATCTATTGAAGTTATCTTGATCACCATATTTAATGGAATCTACTCATTATTTTGATAGGATGTGACATTGATGGTCATTCTTTCTTTCTTTTTTTTTTTTTGATTCTTTTCAGGATTCTTCTAATTCTCTTCTGATTATCCCTTCTTGATCTCATTCTTTTCTTTCCTCTTGGCCCTCTAAGTATGTTCTCTTTTCATTTTTGCACTCAGGTCCCTTGCCTATACGTTCTTTCCTATGGCCATTTGATTCTCTTCTATGCCTTAAACCTTCATTTTTATTCATATTCCCAAGTCTACATCTTTGGTTCTAACCTCTTGCCAGAGCTTTAGTCTTACATTCCTGAGGGTATCTATACTTGGATGTCCTGCCTGCAACTGAACTTAACATTTCAGAAACCTAACTTATCAGTTCCCAGGTTTTGGTTCTGTCTTCTCTATTACTAAAATTTTGCACCATTGCTTTCCAAATCAGGCAGACAAGATTATTCTGTCATTTCTATTTCTTCCATTTCCCTTTCCCCTGGTATCCAAATCAATCACCTTGCTTCATAAATTTCCTGCAGTTTTGTTGTGAATCAGTCTGTGAAGCATGTGAATGACCCCTGCATGGAATTACCATAGATTGAAACAAGCTTTGCAAGTACTGATTAGAAAGCCTGTTAGAGCCCTAGAAATTCCATGATTGGATCATCATGCAAGGAAACGGTGTTGCAAATAAAGCATGGCTTGACTGTGGAAGCAGGAAATGAGGGAAGACAGAGGTTGGAATGGACCATGGTCCCAGCCAACAAGGCACTTACATTATCCCCAAACTCTTGACACAGCAGTGCTTGAACCCATCTCTCACAGGAAGATAGCACTCTGTGGACAATGCCTCTGTAAATGTTTTTGAATAGTCTAACAGATTTCCAATATGTCAGCTGCTTTCCTAAACCATGCATGCTTCCTGGCTTGGCAAGGTTAAGCTCAGGTCATTTGTTTTCTGAACTCCCCACCCCCACCCCCATCCCCAAAAGATTGATAATATAGCAAGCACCATTTATACAATATCTTTTTTTTAATAAAGCAAGTGGAGTTTTGCATTTTGCCTTACTGACACATTTGCAAATTGCCAATCTTTGCTTTTATCTCCCGCCCAATTTTTCATGGTGGTAATTAAGGACTGTAAATTTCACTTTATCATTTGTGTTAGGAATAGTAGCATAAATCATAGTAATAGCACCGTTTATTTCAGTAATGCCAGCCTGCCTGAAAATCATTGGTAAATTGGTTCCATGGATGTACCTCTATCAAATTAATCAAGAAACCACCTGCATACATTTCCTAGACTTATTTCAAAGGCTTAGTGACAGTGAGGAAGAAAGGCTATTGCTGGGACCTTCCCGTTTTTATTTATTTGTAAGTTCTGAATGGCTCAAGCATATGTTTTCATTTGAAGCCCTGGCTAACAGCTAACTGAGCATTTTATGTAATCCGCCCCCCCCACCCCACCCTCAATTCCTTTTTATAAAACACCGCTGGGATTTGCGTCCCAAGTAATATGCCTGCCAGATGGTCCTACTGTGGTCCATACACAATAATAATAATGTTTGATTGAACATAAATTATATACCATTTGAGAATTTGTGAGAAGTATTGCTTTTGTGCTGACAAAATATTTTTCAAGTGAGCATAACAGTTTTCAATATGGGAAGTTAGGCAACAGTCACTTCTGTCTTCCCTCTTACACAGGAAGGTGATATCAATGAGCCCTTCTGAGTTTGGAGGAAAGGAGAGAATTTTTCCTTATGTGCTTTGCTTATGGGCCTGCCTTGGCAACTCCAGTTCCTGTGAGGCTGTTTCCAGTGTAATGTTTATATAACAGCGTGAGCTCTAGCCTGTATGTGATGTGCTCCTTGTATGGACTTCCTGACTTACTATGCTTGTGTCCAGCTTACCATTTACTTACTGGTCTGCCTTAAGGGGAAGAAGGGGGAATTTACATTTTAGTAATGGTCTACTCTTAGTCCTACCCTCAGTCAAACATTTTTCAGGGAAAAATACAGGTTCTTCATTTAATTTTACATTTGGAATTGCAAATCTGAGACAAACTCAAGTTCTGGGGCTTAAGTGATAAAAATAAATAATAAGCACAATATTTAGATTAACATTTTTGTTTAATTTCTTTTTCCTATTTCTATTTCTGGTATATATATTTGCTTTTGAGAAATTGTTATCTGTGTGGGCATTCATTATTTCAATGGGTGTTATACATTGTAGAGTCTTGAAGGTTAGCACAAGAAATCAGAAATAAGTATAGAGGGCTTTGCTTTTATAAACAGCCTGTTCTTGCATTTAATTAAGAAAATGACAAGTTTTCTTTAGATTCTTAATAGTTATATCTAATTTCTGTCATTTACTATTTAATAGTTTGCATTGAAAACCTCACACTTGGGAAGTCAGAATAGTCTTTTAAGCAAATCCACTATCCTTTCACTTCCACTCCCTGGATAGCTTGTGAGTAATTGGCAATAACTTACTTTGAAGAATTTCTTTTATTAGAAAAAGAAGACACAAGAGTAACAGATTGCTTTTAATCCTGCTATTCTCTAAAGAAATTAGTCTAAATATTTTATTTCTATGTAACAAAATCAGAGGGCCCAGAATGAATTAGATGTGATTTGAAATACTGTTGAATAATTGTTTCAGGAACCATCATATAATACACGCATAAGAATATAGGTGGTAATTCTTATATATAGAGAGAGCTTTGGAAAGCAATGTATTAAAATGTCGGTATATTAAATAGAGGCTTTTGAGAGTGAGAATTCCGATTATTATGGACTCTTGTCTGTGTGCAATAAGCTAGTTGTTAAAAACATCTGAAAGGACATGCACAGAATAAATAAATATTGCTTCATATATAGATTCATATATGAATAAATATAAATACATTTGTAAGTATATAAAAGTTAAAACATGTTTTGCATTGTCTAGTGTTGCAGTAATCCATTTTACCATATTAATATGGGAGACAATAAATTAAGATTAATTTAACCAAAGTAAATTGGTTACCCTATTGGATCTATGTTATTCATGACTGTCTTAGTACTACTTCTTAAACAAAGATAAAAGCAATAAAATTAAATGTTGAAAGCCATCACATTTCATTTAGAAATAAACCTAAGATTAACTGATAATCACATTCTCAAAGATGGTGGAATAAATGATCTCTCTTTCTACTTCTTTCACCTCTACTCTCTTCTAAAATAAATCATTTCCAGACTGTCAGCAAGTGTGAGAAATTTCTAGCTAAAGGCATTTCTTTCTGTAAGGCCCTGGAAAGAGAGGGGCTTAGAGTGGAAAGCACCATAACTACAATCGTAAGTGCATTCTACCAAGAATAAATAAAAATTGCAAAGCTTGACAGTGAAGAATACAGAGTGGAATTCAAGTGACTAAACCTCAAATAAAGGATTATCCTTGTTTGTGAGGAATTCATTCCAGTAAGAAATCGATCTAGGAGCCTTTGCATACAAAAGCAGCTGGGCAATTTTTCTGAACTGTAGGGAACTGTGGCTGAAACCAGTAATCCTAAACTGGACGGTGGTCTGCCACAGGTCTTCAAGCTCCAGCAATGGACCACTGCCTTTCACTTTTCCTGTACAGCTGTTAGACACCAAATCTCTTTTTATGCAGAGAGCAGCAGTCCTAAATCAATGACACCCACACTGTCTTTAAAATAAATTTGGTACTATATTTTTTATAGCTCTATTAACTTTACCACTTGGCTTTCTACTTTGTCAAAGGGGAAAAATACAGAAAATTGAGAACCGTGGGTATATTGTTTGTTAAGTGGATCCCAACTGCATTAAAATCCCATGAACACTAGTGAGGTAACAGAAACAAAGAAATGGATTTAACATTGCTGTCTATTTAAGTGCCAAATAGAATTAAGTACTTTTGCTACAGTCTTCAAAGGGTTTGGCACCATACTACTGTAGTATCTAGCATAGCCAACACTGAAAATTGGAGCATATTTTTGTCTTAATATGTGAAAAAAGCTGTATGCCCTTGAGTATCAAGCAAATTCCTACTGAAAGTGGTATGTTACCAGATTAAAAAGTGACTTTGACTAATGAAAACAAAATTAGTTATGGAAATGTATTGTTCAGTATCTCTTTCCTTCCTTCCTTCCTTCCTTCCTTCTTTCCTTTCTTCCTACCTTCCTTCCTTCCTTCCTTCCTTTTTCTTTCCTTTTTTCCTTTCCTCTCCTTCCCTTCTTTCCCCTTCCCTCTCCCCTATTCCCTTCCTTTTTTCTCTCTCTCTTTCTCTCATTGATTTATTTATCAAATATTTATTGAGTATCTGTTATGGCCCCAGCATTGTGGTAGGGGTAGAGGATACAAAGTCAAATAATGTTCTCTTGGAGCTTTCGCTCTAATGAAATATATTCATCTCTTCAAATGTTTTGTTGATTTAGTTAACATTTATTGGGTTTCTTACAAACAAGTTTTCTCCAAATTTTTGAGTATTTTTCTATATATACTTTAAATATCTCTGCTTCTATTTTGAAATACCAGAAAAAAAAAAAAAAGAAAAGAAAAAGAAAGCAAAGCAAAACAAAACACTAACAACAGCAAGTTATGCTACTACATTGGGAATCTATTAAATAGAGAAGTTTTCTTAGCTCTTGTTTCAGTGTACTAAAGCTGCCGAATGCAATATACCAGAAATGGGTTGGTTTTTAAAATGGGGATTTATTAACTTACAATTTGCAGTTCTTAGGCCACGAAAATGTCCCAATTAAGGCATCAACAAGATGATTCCGGGACTCTGAAGAAAGGCTGCTTGTATCTGGACACCTCTGTCATATGGGAAGGCACATGGCTGGCATCTGCAGGTCCTTTGCTCCTGGGTTCTGTTGCTTTCAGCTTCTGATTCCAGTTGCTTTCTCTCTGAGCATCTGTGGGTCCTCTCTTAGCATCTCTGTGGTGTTTCTCTGTGAGCTCCCTGGGTGTTTCTCTTTAAGTCTCTGGGTATTTCTCTCTGAGGTCTCTGGGCTTTTCCTGTCTTTTATCCTCATAAAAGGCTCCAGTGAAGGATAAGACCCATCTTGAATTGGGTGGGTTGCATCTCAACTGAAACAACCTAATCAAAAGGTCCTGTCTACAATAGGTCTGTACCTACAAGAATGGATTAAAAGAACATGGCCTTTTCAGGGGTACATAATAGCTTCGGACCAGCATAGCTCTGAAAGGAAAAAATGTTTTTCTTCTGTGTTAAGGACTGTATCTTCGAGTCTTTATTCCTAGAGTGGCTCTTTGACTTAGAAGTGTACTGAAATACTTGCTTCACTTCCAAAATCTGCCGCAATGTTAACACACTAATATGTTTTACATTTTTAGCTGTAGGTTTTATATAGGTTTTAATGAAAAGAATTTGATCTCTAATTGAGACATATCCCAATCTTTCCCCAAAGCACTGTATTATTTTTTGAATAAAGAGAAATGGAAGGCCATTAAAATGCGTTGAAATGATCGATGGCAACTTTTATTTCTGGGATGGATTCACCTGTGTTTTATGTTTTAAATTCTAATCTGGCTGAACACTCTTGGCATTCTATATGGAGTTTTATATGTTCATAGAACATTCATTCAATAAATATTTTTTGAGCATCTCCCCTGTGTAGGGCATTGTTCTTGTGGCTGGGGCTAAATGTGTGAACAAGGCAGTCAAGCTCCTTCTTCTCAAGGTTCTCACATTCCAGAGAAAATTTAGATTAGTGAAGAGTGTGAGTGGGGAAAATCATAGAGACTATCTCACAAAATGAATTGTCTGTCTTCAGGAAGTTAACTATTGCAGTATGACAATATGGGGCCCAAAACCCCATTCACTGAACCATCTAACATACTTATCATGCATTGACTATGGGCCAGGCACTGTTCTTAGCATTGGAATGCCCTTTGAGATTCAGATTCAAGAGCTCTTGAATGGATTTCAGGAATTTGTATTCTTACAAGTACTGTGGGTAAGTTTGCAATCAGACAAAATTTTGGAAAATAACTACTTTAATCAATTCCTTTTGAATATAGATGATCTTAGCTGGGTTTGTGATAAGAACTATATGACAGAAAATGCACGGTGGGAAGCAACAGCAAGCCTGCTATGTGCATGCCTTCTATTAAGTGTTGCTGATTGATAGAAGACTGTTGTGACCTTAGTCAGGCAAACTTGGCCAAGACAGTATTCCAGGGGAACTGTCCTACCCATCTTACCTGTTTTGATTCCTTATACCTGTTAAAAGATTATGTTAGTAAGAATTAATAAGCATTAATAAGCAGATAACAGTTTTTAAAAAGTAAAAATAAGATCAGCAAAAGAATATTTACTAAAAATATGCATAACTGATAAATTATTAAAATAAATGTTAATGAGTGAGTGAATGAGACTGATATAATAAATAGAATCAGCTTTTTAGAGCATGAGAAAGGATAAAATGATTAACTCAGGCACCTATGGGAATATAAAGTCCGTTAGATATTGTCTCTGTGAATCAGGTCAGTTTCCTTGGGCTAAAGTGGCTGCTTAACAGGTCTCCAGAATCTGGGCCTGCCTGCGAGGGATCAGCATGGATATTAACCATGCAAGAAAGTTAGGGCTGATGAAAAGCATTTTCATTTGCTTTTCCTTTGAGCAACAAGCATGAAGAGCCATTGTCCAGGTCAGCAATATCATTATGACCCCTTTAAAAATCAGTCATTTGTACAAAGTGAATCTGACATTTTATATGTTTTATATTGGACCATAAATACTTTTAACTTTTTATAAATAATAAATCATGATCAGGGTGATTCCCCAATGGCAATGCTAATGGTTCTTCAACCTAGGAGCCATAACTGTTTAATTTAATCCTTGGTTCTCTTTGCTTAACACATGAAATCAGCCTATTTTAAATTGTGCTGTCTTTGGTTATTTCCCCTGAACCATGAAAGAAAGATCTGAGCTTACAATTTAAAGCCAGCATTACTGGAAACCAGTGAAAAGGGATTGCAGTTCTTCCTTGGGAATATTTTCCACCTAGTATTGACAAGATGAATTCATATGCAACTCATGGATCTGGGATAGGAAGAATTTATGAAGCCCTTTATTCAATACCGCTTGAAGAGATTGAGGATTGACGAGGCCCTAATTTGTGAGTATGCCATAATAGTTTGATTACATTTTTACTTTCAGCTATTAGCTACACATGACTGTTAGAGGGCAATAAGTGCTTTAACAAAAAAGTTTGGAAATTCAAGTTTTTCAATAAACAAGTGTTCTGGTTTGCTAAAGCTGCCAGAAATGCAATATACAAGAAATGGATTGGCTTTTACAGTGGGAGTTTATTAATTCATAAATTTGCTGTTCTGAGGCCATGAAAATGTCCAAATTAAGGCATCAAGAAATAGATACCTTCTCTGGGGAAAAGGCCAATAGCGTCGGCAACCCTTCTGTCAGCTAGGAAGGCACGTGGCTGGCTTCTACTGGTCCTTGACTCTCGGGCTGTGTTGTGTTCAGTTTCTGATTCCAGTGGCTTTCTCCTTAAGTGTCTGGGTTCTCATTTAGCTTCTCTGGGGCAAACTCTGAGCGTCATCTCTTAGCTTAGAATCTCCAAATGTCTGGGTCTGTGTCAGCTCTGGGTATTTTCTCTCTAAGCGTCTCTGAGCTCTGTTCAAAATGTCTCTGCCTTTTAGCCTCTTGTAGAGGATGCCAGTAAACTAATTAAGACCCACCTTGGGTGGGGTCACAGCTCCATGGAAACAACCTAGTCAAAAAGTCCCACCCACAATAAGTCTGTATCCACAAGATTGGATAAAAGAAAAAGACTTTGGGGGGGCATAGTAGATTCAAACCAGCACAAGAAAGATCTTCATCGTTTTTAAAATAACAGGAATAAATGGCTCTATTATCAAATAGATGAGATTTTTGACTAAATATATTCTGAAATATTTTCCCCTTACACTATATGACCAATACAAGCAAATAGCAACTGAGAATGCCAATGGACAATTCTAGACTTTTTAAGCTTTTTAAATGTGGAATTAAATCTACCAAGTAACCTTTCTTGTATAATTACATTATACATAACCACAACCAAAAATCCAGATGTAAGACATTCATAGTATATCTTTTGCAAATATCTATTATGTATTATATTTTACAAGTATTTGAATTTTTTGGTTTGACATGGGTCATTACAGATACTAAACTTTTGGGGAAGATACTTTAGGCATTCATTATTATTTATAGCGCATAAAAAATTTTAAAAGTTATATATGCATATAAAATTATATATGTGTATCTATATACTATATATAGATATATAGTTTTAAATATTTTTAATATAGAGAACAATTGAGCTTGCCGTTTCAGCTACTTTTTATATTTTTAAATTTAACTGCTCTATCATTTGGATCAACTCCCAGCCAACTGAAAATGAATATTTATATGGCAGTGGATTTGAATCCGCTTCTTCAGGCTGTTCTATTACCAGGGTTTGTAGGTAATCAGGGTCACCCAGTCCCTCTGTATAGGACTGCATGATTCCTATTTGCTTTTCTGAATAATAGTAGTAACATTGCTGCTGGTGGGGAATGCTCGTGCACTTTAATAATCTATAGGTAAAGCTCATTTTACAATAGTTCTCTGTGAATGAAAATAATTAGTATACAGCGCTGCCGTTTGGATTGAGTCAGCATGTTTTGGAATTATCAGGGACTCATAGAAAACAGCAATAGATAGGACATGAGTTGAAAACATGACTTGGAGCATCCTGACATGGCTTCAAGTGTGAGTGCAATAAACTGCTCATGTACACTTTTAAAAGTGAGATTCAAATTAAAATATATATGTATTATGCATATATATATACTATTAGATCAGAATAGAAGGTGTCTCACTCAGTGAATATTGTGGCAAAGTCTGCCTACTATCACATAAGAAAAATAATATATATATAAATGATGTATATAATTTATATAAATATCATTTAAAATAATGTAAGACAGATATTATATTAATAAATAATTTCTAAAGTAAAGTATATATATAAAATGTTTTTTTCTTTCTAAATTTTCCTTGTAGGGAATGAGTAAATCAAAATATGTAGAAAAAAAAAAGTATGTAAAATACTTAAAATTTGAATTTTTTTTTTCCAGTTGTCCTTTAAGCCATTGCCTTGAATATTTTAAACCTTTCAATCTGAAGTGGATTATGGGAGATAACTGGGAGCAGCCACATTCAGAGCTGTGGAAGGAGCATTGCTGTGATATTTTACTTTCTGACTACATGGGTTATAATTCACAAAGAAAGGCAACTTAACAAATAGAACTCCAGGTACCACCACCTTTAGGCCTCAGTTGAATAGCTGAAGTCAAATCTTAGTGCACTATCACTGTGAATGTTCCAACAACATGCCAAAAATAAATCATTTAATTGAACATGACTTTTAGTCTTGTGTTTTACTATATAATCATTCTTTTAATAAATGAGAAGAGATAGTAATGGTTAGGATGCTTCTTTCCCATCAACTCTTCTTTCCTAGCAAGTTTCTGTTCCCTGAAATAGTTCTTTGAAAAATCAGGAAAGGGCATGCATTGCTTCTGTTAAAATGTCAGTGATACATTGTGTAGTACTGAGACCTGATCTAGAAAAAGGAGCTGCTGCAAATTTTGTACTTTTGTACTTTTGCTCTGCAAATGCATGGAGGAGGCTATAGCTTCTCTTCAGTGTTTTCCTTTAATACATGATCTAATTTCTAAATATGACACTTAGTGGTGGGCATGGCATGCAAGTCATCTGTCAGAATAAATGCTAATTTAGCCTGAATGAAGCCTGAAAATTAGTGGTTTAGGGGACTGGAGTAAGTGCATTAGGCATTATCAGTTTGGGCACTTGTAGAATTCAGGAATGTCCTGTATGTTAGAGGTGTATCTACTGACATTTTCACTCACTGAGAAACCATTTTATTCATGGTCGTTTTTGAAGCCATCTCTTTAAAGATAGAGTATTTCTTCTCACATCTGCTTTTATTTGATCACATTTTTATATTGTAGAATATAGTATATATACATAGAAGCAATAACTTTCCAAGTGCAATTTAACAAGTGGTTAGAGAGCAAATTTCAAATAATATTATAGGTTACATTTCCACAGTTTCAGTTATTTCCTTACTATGAATTATAACATACATACAAAAAAGTAATATCTTTCAAAGTATGATTTAACAAGTAGATATATAGGAAATTTCCAAGGTTATTATGAGTTATAGTATCATAGTTTCTGTTACTTCCTTCTGTGAAATATAACATATATACAAAAAGTATAGCTTTCAAATTACAATTTAACAAGTAGCTATAGAACTAATTTCAAAGGATGCTGTTACAGTTCCATTTCAATTCTTTCCTTCTAGCTATTCTAATACCCTTGCAACTAAGAAAAAGAAAATTGTATAAAGATTCAGTATTCATAATCCTTTGCTAAATTCCATCTTTTCTGCTGCTACCCCTTTCTCTAGTTTAATCACTTTCCCAATCTTCAGGGATGTCTAGGTAGTGACCACCCTAACCTGTTTATGTTGAAAGGGGGTGTCAACACGTGAGCAAAGGGGATACATCTAGTTGATGTTTTTGAAGAGGCCTATTGCTTTGGGTTTGGGGACTTAGCTGGCATAGAAGGACTCTGAAGGATTTAAATTTCTGAAGAATAAACTCAGTGAGTGAAACTTTTTATAGAGTCTCAGATAGGGATCCAAGTATTCTTTAGGGTTTTTGGAACTACTGTTGACTTGGGCTTATCATATTGTGGTCATTTGGCATATCTAGGTGAAGCTTGTGTAGGAGTAACCTCAGGACAACATCTTGACTCTATTTGAATTCCCTTAGCCACTGAAACCTTATTTTTTTGCCTTTCTTTTCCCCTGTACCAGTTTGTATATATTATGTCCCCCAGAAAAAGCCGTATTCTTTGATGCAATCTTGTGGGGACAGACATATTAGTGGGGATTAAGTTGGAACATTTGGATTAGGTTGCTTCCATGGAAATGTGCCCCACCCAACTGTAGGTGATAACTCTGATTGGATAATTTCCATGGAGGCGTGGCCCCACCCATTCAGTATGGGCCTTGATTAGTTTACTGGAGCACTATATAAGCTCAGACAGAAGGAGTGAGCTTGCTACAGCCAAAAGGGACACTTTGAAGAGTGCATAGGAGCTGAGAGTGGAGCTGAAACTTACAGAGACATTTTGGAGATGGCCTCTGAAAGCAGATTTTTGCCCTGGAGAAGCTAAGAGAGGAAAAATGCCCCAAGAGCAACTGAGAGTGACATTTTGGAGAGAAGCTGAAGCCTAGAGAGGAGCATCTTGGAAGAAAGCCATTTTGAAACCAGAACTCTGGAGCAGATGCCAGCCACGTGCCTTCCCATCTAACAGAGGTTTTCCGGGTACCATTGGCCATCCTCCATCCTCCAGTGAAGGTACACAATTGTTGATGCATTACCTTGGACACTTTATGGCCTTAAGACTGTAACTGTGTAACCAAATAAACCCCCTTTTATAAAAGCCAATCCATTTCTGGTGTTTTTCATTCTGGTAGTATTAGCAAACTACAGCACCCCCTTTTGGTCAAAAAGGCATTCTCAATCCTCGATGCCAGGGTCAGGCTCATTCCCAGAATCCATGTACCACATCACCTGGAAGGCTCATTCTTCTGGAGGGTCTTGTCCCACGTTGGCGGGAGGGTATTGAATTTATTTGCAGAATTAGGTTAGAGAAAGAAAGTCCACATTTCAGCAATAAAAGAGGTTCTCTGGAGGTGACTCCTAGGCATAATTATAGGTAGGCTTAGCCTCCCCTTTATAACCATAAGTTTCACTGGGGCAAGCCTTAATATCAAGGGCTTGACTAATGAAGTAGGGGGTTCCTAAATTCACATTGCATAAGTTATGCTCATGATAATCCATCCATATCTCACATTATCATCACTTAGTTGTATGATCCTCATCACCCTCCATTTTAAACAATTCTCATGACCCAAAACATCCCATAGCTCTTGTCAGCCCTTAATTATTTGTCCCTAGTATTTGTATAATACTAGTATGGTATTCCTTTTAATTATAGTCCCCAGTATGCAATATGTAGATTTTTCCCATATACCCTTCTGTTGTCAACTCTCCGTGCTTGTGTCATACCTTAGAAGTATATCATGCAAGCACCTATCTATATTTGTGGTGCTGATCTGTGGGAAACTTGCCTTTAAACAACCCTGTTCAATCCTATTTGCCTGCAATACTACTCTGGTACTTATAATCCCATTAACAACAAATTGTCACCCCTATCCATTACCATGCCTTTGAATTCACCATCATTCACATATGTGAGCATATTAGATTACTATTCCCTCTCACTAGCTACTGTCTATCACTAGGTCCCCAATATTCTGTATTATAAGACATTGGTTTTACATTGTTCAGATAGTTCATAGAAGTGGTAACATACAATATCTCTCCTTTTGTAGCTGACTTGTTTCACTCAGAATTATACCATTCATGTTGCCATATGTTTCAGGACCTTGTTGCTTCTTCCTGCTGCATAGTATTCCATCATACGCATATCCCACATTTTGTTTATCCACTTGTCTGTTGAAGGACACTTGGATTGTTTCTATCTCTTGGAAATTGTGAACAGTGCTGCTTTGAGCATCAGTGTACTAATGTCTGTTCATGTCACTGCTTTCAAATATTCTGGGTATATACCGAGAAGTGGAATTGCTGGATCATAGGGTAATTCAATATCTTAATTTTCTGAGAAACTGCCAAACTGTCTTCCAGAGTGGCAGAACCATTATATTGTCCCATTAGCAATGAATAAGAGTTCCAATTTCTCTACATACTCTCCTGCATTTGTAGTTTCCTGTTTGTTTGATGGCAGTCATTCTTATTGGTGTGAGATGATATCTCATTGTGGTCTTGCTTTTCATCTCCCTAATAGCTAGTGATGATGAATCTTTTTTTCATGTGTTTTTTAGGCATTTATATTTCCTCTTCAGAGAAATATCTTTTCATATATTTTGTCCATTTTGTAATTGGACTGTTTGTTCTATTGTCATTGAATTGTAGGATTTCTTTATATTTGCAAGATATCAGTCTCTTATCAGATACATGGTTTCCAAATATTTTCTCCCATTGCGTTGGCTGCCTCTTCACCTTTTTGACAGATTCCTTTGAGGTACAGAAGCTTTTGATTTTGAGGCTTTCCCATTTATCTATTTTTCTTTTGTTGCTTGTACTTTAGGTGTAAGGTCTATAAAGTGGACTTCTAAAACTAGGTCTTGAAGATGTTTCTCTACATTATCTTCTAAGAGTTTTATGTACTATCTCTTGTATTGAGATCTTTGATCCACTTTGAGTTAATTTCTGTATAGGGTATGATGTATGGGTCCTCTTTCATTCTTCTGGATATGGATATCCAGTTCTCCAAGCCCCATTTGTTGAAGAGACTGTCCTGTCCCAGTTCAGTGGACTTGGGAGCCTTATCAAAAATCAGCTGACCATATATCTGGGGGTCTATTTCTGAACTCTCATTTCGATTCTATTGATCAGTATGTCTCTATGCCAATACCATGTTGTTTTGACCACTTTATAGTAGACGTCAATATCTGGAAGTGTAAGTTCTCCCACTTTGTTCTTCTTTTTTAGGATATTTTTGGCAATTCAAGGCCTCTTTCTCATCCAAATATGTTTGATAACTAGCTTTTCCAAGTCCGCAAAGTAGGATATTGGAATTTTGATTGGAATTGCATTGTATCTTTAGATCAGTTTGGGTAGAATTGACATCTTAACAATGTTTAGTCTTCCTATCTTTGAGCATGGACTATTTTTCCACCTATTTAGGTCCTTTTTATTGCTTTTAGTAAAATTTTGTAATTTTCTTTGTAGAGGTCTTTTATTTCCTTGGTTAAGTTTATTCCTAGGTACTTGATTTTTTAATTCCTATTGTGAGTGGAATTTTTTTTTAATTTCCTCTTCAGTTAGGTCATTACTAGTGTATAGGAACATTCCTGACTTATGTGCATTATTCTTATGTCTTGCCACTCTGCTGAATTTGTTTATTGGCTCAGGTAGATTTGTAGTTGAATTCTCAGGATTTTTTCAAATATAAGATCATATGATCTGCAAATAATGACAGTTTCACTTCCTCCTTTCCCATTTGGTTACCTTTTATATCTTTGTCTTGGAGAACTGATCTGGCTAGAACTTCTAGCACAATGTTGAATAATAGAGCTGACAGTAGGCACCCTTGTCTCATTCCCAATCTTAGGGGGAAGGCTTTCAGCCTCTCACCATTGAGTACTATGCTGGCTGTGGGTTTTTCATATATGCCCTTTATCATATTGAGAAAGTTTCCTTCAGTTCCTGCCTTTTGAAGTGTTTTTATCAAAAAGAGATGTTGAATTTTGTCAAATGCTTTTTCAACATCTACTGAGATGATCGTTTGATTTTTTTCCTTTTGATTTGTTAATGGGTTGAATTACATTAATTGATTTTCTTATGTTGGACCATCCTCATGTGCCAGGAATGAACTCCACTTGGTCATGGTGTATAATTCTTTTAATGTGCCTTTGGATTCGATTTGAAAGTATTTTGTTTACGATTTTTGTCTATATTCATTAGGGAGATTGACATATAGTCTTCTTCTTTTGTAGTGTCTTTATCTGATTTTGATATCAATGATATTAGCTTCATAAAATGAGTTAGGAAGTATTCCTTTTTCTTCAATTTTTTGAAAGAGTTTGAGCAGGAATGTGTCAATTCTTTCTGGAAAGTTTGGCAAACTCCCCTATGAAGCCAGCTGGCCCTGGGCTTTATTTGCAGGTAGATTTTGATGACTGATTGGATCTCTTTGCTTGTGATTGGTTTTTTGAGGTCTTCTATTTATTCTTGGGTCAGTCTAGGTTGTTCATCTGTTTCCAGGAAATTGTCCATTTCCTCTAAATTTTTTAGCTTGTTGGCATACAGTTGTTCATAGTAACCTTCTTATGAGTTTTTTTTTTTTTTTATTTCTTGGGGATCTGTAGTAATTATCCCTTCTCATTTCTGATTCTGTTTATTTGGGTCTTCTCTCTTTTGGACTTTGTCAGTCTAGATAAAGGTAGTTAATCTTGTTGATCTTCTCAAAGAAACAACTCTTGGTTTTATTATTCTCTCTATTGTTTTTTGTTCTCCCAACTCATTTATTTCTTCTTTAATCTTGTTATTTCTTTTTCATGTGCTTGCTTTAAGGTTAGTTTGCCCAATTGTTCTTTAGGCTCTTCAGTTGTTCAGTTAGGTCTTTAGTTTTAGCTCTTTCTTGCCTTTTGATATATGCATTTAGAGCTATAAATTTCCCTCAGCCCTGCCTTTGCTGTATCCCAAAGGTTTTGTTATGTTGTATTCTCATTTTCATTCATGTCTTGATATTTACCAATCTCTCTTGCAATTTCTTCTTTTACCCACTGGTTGTTTAGGAGTGTGTTGTTTGAACTCCATATATTTGTGAAAGATCTGGCTCTTTGGTGCATTCTATTGTGGTCAGAGAATGTGCTTTGAATAATTTCAACTTTTTAAATTTATTGAGACTTGTTTTGTGCCCCAGAATATGATCTATCCTGGAAAACATTCCATGGGGAGAAGAATGTATATCCTGGTACTTTGGGATATAACATTCTATATATGTCTGTTAAGTCTAATTCATTTATCATATTGTTTATGTTCTCAATTTCCTTATTGGTCCTCTGTCTAGTTGTTCTAGGTATAAAAGAAAGTGGTGTATTGGAGTCTCCTACTATTATTGTGTATGTGTCTATTTCTCCCTTCAGTTTAGCCAATGTTTGTCTCATGTATTTTGGAGCTCCTTGATTGGGTCCATAACATTTATAGTTGCTATTTCTTCTTGGTGAATTATCCCTTTTATTAATATATTTTGTCCTTCTTTGTCTCTTATGACATCTTTGCATTTAAAGTCTATTTTGTCTGATATTAGTATAGCTAACCTAGCTTTCTTTTGATTGTAGTTTGCATAGAATATTTTTTCCATCCTTTCACTTTCAGTCTGTTTGTGTCACAGGGTCTAAGATGAGTCTCATGTAAACAGCATATTGATAGGTCATATTTTTAAATCCATTCTACCAGTCTATATCTTTTAATTGGAGAGTTTAATCCATTTAAATTCAAAGTTATTACTGTGAAGATAGTTCTTGAACTAACCATCTTATCCTTGGTTTTTAGCTTTTAGATATATATTTTTTCTCTGTCTTTTTTTCCTTTAAGTTATTCTTATTAATAACTCTTCAGTTCTGTTTTCTTCTCCTGACCTATCTCTCCTTTCATTTTTTTCTCAACTGGTAGATCTCCCTTTAGTATTTCTTGCAGGGAAGCTCTCTTATTAACAAATTCTCTCACTATTTGTTTGTGAAAATTTTATACTCTCCCTCAGTTTTGAAGGAGAGCTTTGATGGACAAAGAATTCTTGGCCAGCAATTTTTCTCTTTCAGAATCTTAAATATGTCATACCACTGCCTTCTTGCCTCCATGGTGCCCACTGAGTATTCAGTACTTGATCTTATGTTGTTTCCCTTGTACATGGTGAATTGCTTCTCTTTTGCTTATTTCAGAAGTTTCTCCTCTTCAGCATTTCACAATCTAATCAGTATATGTCTCAGAGTAGGTTTATTTGGATTTATTCTATTTGGAGTTTGTTGGGCATCTTTGATTTGCTTACTTATGTCATTTAGAAATTTTGGAAGTTTTCCTCAACTATATCTTGAAACAGTCTTCCTAACCCTTTATCCTTCCAGGACACCAATGATTCTTATATTTGTGTGCTTCATGTTGTCCATCATTTATCTGAGATCCTTTTCAATTTTTTTTCCCATTTGTCCTTTTGTGTGTTTGCATGCAAATACTCTGTCCTCAAGTTTACTTATCATTTCTTCTGCTTCTTCAAATCCACTATTGTGTGTCTCTAGTATATTTTTAATTTGAGCTACAGTGTCTTTTATTTCACTAAGGTCTGCTGTTTTTTTTATTTACTCTTTCAAATTATCCTTTATGCTCTTGTAGAGTGTACTTGATATCCTTTATGTCTTTAGCCATCTTATTGAAGTTGTTTTGGAGATTTGTTTGTATTTTTTTAATTAATTGTGCCAAATTTTGTGTCTCCTGTGGCTTTTTAATTTGTTCATTTGGCTTGTCCATATCTTCTAGATCCTTCAAGTGCTTTGTAATTTTCTGTTGGATTTGGGGTATTTGCTTTTCTAGATAGGGTTATTTTGGGAAGTGCAGAATTATTTGAGTATGTATATATAATTTGGTTTTCTGGAGTGCAGTTCCCCTAGCCTACCAGTGGGTAGTGCTCTTGAGGTACAGCTTGCTGATGTGCAGTTTCCCTAACCTACCAGCAGGAGGCACTCTCAGGTAGGTCTTCCCCAAACTTCTCCTGTGTGGTGGTGGATTCCAAACTGGGTGGGGAAGCAATTAGTGCACCCATTTTCCATGTGCACTGGGGAATGCGTGTCCTGGGGCTGTGAGGCAGGCCCTGGGCAGCTGGGCAGGGAGTCCACTCAAGGGCACTCTGAAGATGGAATGTGGGCACTGCCTGCCCACTTTCTGCCTGCTATGTGCCTGCAAGTCTCTGGCATGTGGGAGGGGCTCCTGATCACTGGTATGGCAGCTTTCCCTTCCCTGCTTCTTGCTGTTGCACCCCCTGGACTTCCATGGGGGGAGATAAAACACTGCCTGCCAGGTTCCCTCATGGGACCTCCCCACTGTCTGTGGAGGAACACCCCCCAGCAAACTGTCAAGGTAGGTGCCTGGGAGTGGAGTTCCATTGCTCACTCCCTTGCCCAGTGGTGGTTTTGCTGCTGCTGGCCAGGAGGCCATCCAATGGGAACACACTTACAGTGTCCCTCCAGCTTCCATCCCTCCTATTTTTGTTAGTGTCCCCTCCACATACTGTGGAGGACCCTTTATGGCCAGTCACACCCTGAAACCACAGTTCCTGGTGTACTCTGGCCCCTTTCTAGTTACTTTCATGGAGAAGAAGCCTGTCCCACCTCACCTATTCCACCATGTTACTGGAAGTCTCACATCTGCTTCCACAGATACTAAGCAGCATCCACAGGTAACTGCTGGGCAAAGATTACATTGCCCTGACAGGGAAGTGGAGCCTGATCCTGAGAATTAGATTATTTATGAATTGAATGCTTGCTTAATTAAAGCTTGTTCTAAGTAATACAGTGTAGCTCTACTCCTGTGGCAATATCAAAATCAGCTTTGGGGGTTGGAAAAAGTGAATATTCTTAACAAAACAAAGAAACAACAGGCACAAACAAACAAACAAAAAATCCAAGAGAATGAATTGAGTAATAACCTCTCTTGGAAACTTGTGCGGAGTATTTAAGCCCTGAAAAATTAAATAAGAAGAATTTCCATGATTTCTGAGCACATATTATAGTAAACCATTTCTGTTATAAATCTTAAAATTGCCAACACTTCAGGTTTAAGTTTGAAAACATACTATCATTTAAATATACGATGTGGCAAAATCTAAATGTGAAATCACCCCCTTTAGACCACCAGCATTCCCAGATGGGGTGAAACTAATGTATTTTTATGTCCTCATTCATCAAAGTCCAGTTTTCCAGTGTTTTGATTGATAGAATCTGTCTAGAGAGAGACTGTCAATTTTATACAGAGGTTTCTCTGTAAAGTTGTCTTGTCATACACTTCTGTAAATGGGAGCTTGAGAACTTTAAATGAAAGTGTGTGTGAAGTTTTCTTTGCTGAGTGTTATTAACTGAGGGACTCTGGATTAATTTAGCAGCCAGGTCTGTTCTTTCAGCCATAAGCTATGCTGTCAGGGAAACTTAATTACACTTTAAGTGGGATGCAAATGAGTTGTGACACTACATCATTTCACACGAGAGGTTCATTACTTACATTAGCTTGCACAATACTTGCTCCTAAGCCTAGACCTTATTACAATATTCCTGGGGTTACTTTTTTTTCTAACATAGCTCAGTGCAGTAGGGTTTTAACTTTTAATAGCCTGTTTCTTTCTTAATATTTAAATCTACAAATGTTCATTTTATTAAATGATTGTGAACTGAATTACTGGATACATGAAAGTATTAAGACTGGCAGGAAAAATTCAACCTACATCTGCCATGTGTCTTCTCTGCAGCACATTCCCAGATAAGATTATTCTTTAAAGTAACTTTTATGAATAAATTTCTTGGCATTCCTATAAATGCCTTGAAACAGAAAATTTAATGTGTTAAAATCAGAAATCCAAGGAATTTTATCCTGAGCTTTAGCAGATTATTCTGTGCATCAATTGGGTGGGGAAATGTATAAATAAAAACATATATAACATGTTGCATATTGGTAGTTTGGAATTTTGGGTGATAGGGATAAATCAGTTATGACTATTTGACAAGGTGGCTAGGACAGGTATAAAAATACATTTGGTCCTCTTTTGAAGAAACAGTTAAATGCATCTGGAATTCTAAAGGGAGAGAGAGTTTACTTTAGATTTATCCATCCATTCTCCATTGTGGTGACGTGTGGGTCTGAAGGAAATTAGTTGTTTCTTCAATCAAAGCTATTTGAGAGTTATTCTCATGGTGGTAGGAAGAAGAACAATAATAGAGAAGATTTATTGAACATTATGTTTTAGGCAAATTCTTAGGCATTTTACCTGTATTAATTCTTATAATACATACACAAAAAAACCTATGAGGTTTGTGCCCTATCCCTGTTTTACAGATCACAAAACAGAAAGGAAGAGTTAAATAAGTTTCCCATTCAAACCTACCTAGTTAGTCCAGCTCTAAAGTTCATGCATTTAACCACTATGATGTCTGCATTTTCCCCTGATGAAGTCACTCATGGCATTTATTTGAAATGGACTCCAATATCAAAATAGAACATATATGGAGAAATGAAATATATTCTCCAATTAAGAAATTGTGGTGTGTGCCGGTTTGGGTGTATTGCGTCCCCCAAATACCATTATCTTTGTGGTCTTGTGTGGGGCAGAAGTTTTGGTGCTGGTTGGATTTGCTTGGAGTGTGCCCCACCCAGCTGTCGGTGATGATTTTGATGAGATGTTCCTATGGAGGCATGGCCCCACCCATTCAGGGTGGGCCTTGATCAGTGGAGCCATATAAATGAGCTGACTCAGAGAGAGGGGTCTCAGTGAGTGCAGCTGTGAGTGATGTTTTGAAGAGGAGCAAGCTTGCTAGAGAGGAACGTCCTGGGAGAAAGCCATTTTGAGGCCAGAGCTTTGGAGCAGATGTTGGCTGCCTTCCTAGCTAGCAGAGGTCTTCCAGACGCCATTGGCCATCCTCCGGTGAAGGTACCCAATTGCTGATGTGTTACCTTGGACGCTTTGTGGCCTTAAGACTGTAACTGTGTAGCAAAATAAACCTCTGTTTTATAAAAGCCTATCCATCTCTGGTGTTTTGCATTCTGCAGTATTAGCAAACTAATACATGGTGTAAGCTAAAATCATATAATGCACTGAACTGCTCCACTACAATATAATATACTAAAATTTGTAGTTCATTAACTGATACTGTAGTGATTGGGAAGAATTACATAATTTTCTTATCCAAATTTACCTCCTACAATATCACATTGTAACATTTACACCTACCTTTTAGACTTTAAGAAATCTGCTCTCAAATTAAGAAATTTCAAATGTATGAAATGAAATCTATAGTCCATATTGTGCCAGTTATCAATTTATTGCCTCTCAGCTACAAATCCACCCTTCATTGTCTGCTTTGTGATAATGGAGCCAGATTCTGTAATAATTTCTCCTTTTCACATGCACAGTGTCAATCTTGTTTGATACAGGACTCTGAAAGGACATTGTAGGAGAAGGGGCTTCTCTTCCTGTTTCCAGTGTCTTCTGTCTGCCTTTTTCCTGATTCTTTTGTCTGGCCTCCAGCGGTGTGAGTGTGGGGCATCTGGTGGCCCTGGCTCCTGGCCCTGTACCCACAGCACGCAGTTCCTTGGTGTGCTTGCAATCATGGTTCTGACCCAGTGATCACCTCACTGTCAGCACAGAACCATGCACCCTGCCACATGTATATATGAAAATGTATATGAGATTGATGAATCATCATAACATATATATTTTTAAATTTTCATAAATACATTTTTTCATTTCAACTAGTTTCATGTATGCAATTCAGTGTTATTAATTACAATAACAGTGTTGTGCCACCACTACCACCATCCATTAAAAACATTTTCATCATCCTGAACAGAAACTCTGTACCAGTTAAGTACTAACTCCCCATGCCCTCCCAACCTCCTACCCTCCTGTAGCCTTTAGTCTACTTTCTGTCTTTTTGAATTTCTGCATAGTGTATATTTCATATAAGTGAAATTACATAATATGTGTAACTTCATGTCTGGCTTATTTCATTCAGCAAATGTCTTCAAGGTTAATCCATGTTGTAGCATATATCAGAATTTCATTTCCGAAATTATATGTAAAATATAATTATATATAAAATAGCTGAATAATGTTTTGTAGTATGTATATGTCACCTTTTGTTTATCCATTCATCTATTGATGGACACCTGGTTTGCTTCACATTTTGGCTGTTGTGAATAGTGCAATATCTGTTCGAATCCCTGCTTTTAATTCTTTTGGATATAAGCCTAGAAGTGGGATTGGCGGTCATATAGTAATTCTATGTTTAACTTTCTGAGGAAACACAAAAATTTTTTCCACAGCAGCTGCACCATTTAGCATTTCCACCAATGAAAGTGTTCTGTTTCTCCACATCCTTGTCAACACTTGTTATTTTTCATTTTTTTTGGAGAGTAGCCATTCTAGTGGGCCTTAGGTGGTATCTAATTAAGGTTTTGAATTACATTTCCTTAGGCTAATGATGTTGAGCATATTTTTATGTCCTTATTGGCCCTATATCTTCTTTGGAGAAACGTCTCTTCATGTCTTTTGCCCATTTTTAAATTGGTTTTGTCTTTTTGTGGTTGAGTTGTAAGGTTCTTTATATATTCTGGATATTAAACCCTTATCAGATCCATGGTTTCCAAATATTTTCTCCCATTCTGTAGGCTGTCTTTTCACTTTCTTGGTAATGTCCTTTGATGCACAAAAGTTGTGGGGTTTTTTGTTTGTTTGATGGCTTATATTTATTATGTTATGGAAGTGTCCCTCAGTTTTTTTTAAATGCAATTTTACTGAGATACATTCACACACTATACAAACCACCTGAAGTATACAATCACTGGCTCACAGTATCATCATATAGTTGTGCAGACATTCCCATGATCAATTTTAGAACATTTTCATTACTCCAGAAAACAAACAAAAAGAAAAAAGAAAACATAAATCTTTCCTGCACTAAAGTTTTTAATTTTGGTGAAATCTGATTTATATATTTTTTCTTTTGTTGCTTGTGCTTTTGGTATAAAAATCTAAGAATATCCTGCCTAATACAAGATAGTTTCCTATGTTTTCTTCTAAGAATTTTATAGTTTTAGCTCTTATATTTGGGTCATTGATCTATTTTGAATCAATTTTTATATACAGTGTGAGGCAGGGATCAACTTCCATTATTTTTCATATGGATATTCAGTTTTCCCAGCATCATTTGCAAAGGGATTATTCTTCTCCCATTAGTAAATTTGGTACCCTTGTCAAAAATCATTTGGCTATAGATGTTTGTCTTTATTTCTGAACTTTCTATTCTATTCCATTGATCTATAGATATAGTCTGGCCTTATGCCAGTACCACATTGCTTTGATTACTGTATCTCTGTAATAAATTTTGGCATTGGGAAGTGGGAATCTTCCAACTTAGTTCTTCTTTTTCAAGATAGTTTTGGCTATTCAGTGTCCCTTACCTTTCCATATAAATTTAATTGTTGACTTATCCATTCCTGCAAAGAAGGCTGTTAGAATTTTGACTGGGATTATGTTGAATATGTAAATTGTTTGGGTAGTAGTGACATCTTAACAATATAAGTCTTCCAATCCATGAACATGAGGTGTTTTCCAATTTATTTAGGTTTTTAGTTTCTTTCAGCAATGTTTTAAAGTTTTGTGGATAGAAGTTCTTTATACCCTTGGTTGTTTATTCCTAGATATTTTATTCTTCTAGCTGTTATAATAAATATAATTGTTTTCTTGATATCTTTTCCAAATGTTCATTGTTGGTATGTAGATAAATCAGAACATACTAGATATGGAAGAAACCATAGGAGTCATCAAGTCTAATCCTTCCTTCTAATAGGAATCCAGAGAGGTTTATTCTTTGAATTTGGTCACACCTTTTATGTAGCATGTAATTCTTCTGAATCTTCTCTTCATGTGTTTATATTTTGAATAATTACACTTCATATAATTATTTAAAACAATTATTTTGAATTGCAAAGGATCTTTTGTTTTGATTGTCACAAAGCTTTATCATTTCCATTTTATTTGTTCAACTTAAAAAAAAAACTGTGATTTTTTTATTTTTTATATTCAAACTATTTTTAAAATAATTTTTTTCTTTTACTTTTTATTGTGAAATATAATATATAGACAGAAAAGTAATAACTTTAAAAGTACAATTTAACAAGTAGTTAGAAAATTTCAAAGAGTATTATGGGTTACCATTCCACCATTTCAGTTATTTCCTTATTGTGAACTATATCATATATATAGAAAGGTGGTAACTTTCAAAGTACAATTTAACAAGTAGTTATAGAGCAAATTTCAAACAACATTATGGGTTACAATTCCACAATTTTAGTTATTTCTTTATTGTTAAATATAACATTTATACAGAAAAGTGATAACTTTCACAAAATAATTTAACAAGTAGCTGTAGAGCAAATTTCTAAGCATGTTATATGTTACAGTTCTACCATGTCAGTTATTTCCTTCTAGCTATTCTAGAATGTAGAAATTTTAAAAAAATATATAAACATTCAGTATTTGTAGTCCATCCTATCTTGTCAGTTGTACCCCTCTCTCTCATTTGATCACTGTCTCAATCTTCAGGGATATCCAGCCAGTGACCACTCTAACTTGTTCTTATTGAAAAAAGGTGTTGATGTTATGGGGAAGAAGGATGCATCTGGCTGATGTTCTTCGGAGAGGTTGCTGCTTCTGGGTTTTGGGACTTATCTGGCATAGGAACACTCTGGGTGATTTAAGTTTCTGAAAAGTAAACTTAGTGAGTGAAACTTTTGTAGCATCTCAGACAGGGACCTAGGTATTGTTTAGTTTTTTTGGGACTACTGCTGGTTAGGTCTTGGCATACCCTCCCCCACTGGCACAGCAGGCTGAGTTGGAATACTTCCCCGTGGGAAAAAGAAGCAGTCTCTTCTAGGAGCAAGGGAAGGAAGCTCAACCAAGCTCCAATCATGGATTTAATTCACAAATTTGGACTGCTGAATACAAGCTATGAGCATAGATAAACCCAGAGCAAGCAGGAAAGGAACCCTGACATCTCTCCCAGCAGAAAGGAGGTGGGTCTGATGGAAAAAAAAATAAAAACAAAGGCTTTTGCCTTCTTGACCAAAAGGGGGAAGAGAAATGAAACACAGTAAAGTTTCAGTGGCTGAGAGATTTCAAACGGAGATGAGGCCATTCTGGAGGTTATTCTTGTGCTTTATATAGATATCCCTTTTTAGTTTTTAGTGTATTAGAATAGCTAGAAGGAAATACCTGAAATGGTTGAACTGTAACCCAGTAGCCTTGCTTCTTGAAGATAAGCATGTAACTGTATGGCTTATACAGTATGACCATGTGATTGTTAAAACCCTGAGGCTCACATTCCCTGTATCCAGTGTATGGCACACTACTAGAAAAATGGGGACAAAAAAATAAATCAATAATATGGGGGAAAGAGGGATGGCATGTTTTGTGTGTTCTTTTTTACTTTTATTCTTATTCTTATTTTTATTTTAGTTACTTTTTTCTGAGTAATGAAAATGTTCAAAAATTGATTGTGGTGATGAATGCACAACTAAATGATGGAAATGTAAACAATTGTACACTTCAGATGATTGTATGGTATGAGACTATATCTCAAAAAAATTGCAAGAAAAATATAAAGACACAGATAGGATAAAGTTGAAAATAAAAAACAGGTGTTTGGAGTCAGCTGAGATCAGAATACTGGAAAAGGACTGTGTCCCAACAAAAGGGGCACATAGCACTGGGTACCAACTCTAGCTCTTGACTGGTGAAACTGGGAGGCTAGGGACTCACTCTGAAAAGGGGATTTCTTTCATTTTCTTTTCGTTTTTCTCTCATTATAAGTACCTCAGTAAAGAAGGCCTCAGGTGTTTTCAATTGTCAGTGCTGACCCAAGCAATGATGGAATTAAGATAGTGACAGACACAAAGAAAGAAGTCAAGTGAAGGAGTATCTTACCTAAGAAAAGGTGGGGGGGGGGTCCAGCTCACCTGGCTGCTTTCTCTCAGAGAATTCAGACTTCATGGCCTGGGAGAATATAAAACCAGATACAGCTTAAGTGTGGCTTCTGACTCACCCTTGGTACCTGGCAGGGACATGGTCTGCTGGTAATTAAAGGCATGGCACCTTTTTATGGCAGTGGGGATTGGCAGGCTGACAAATGCCACCTGCTTGTCAGGATAGGAAAAGCACAAAGACTAAAGGCCTCACAGGAAAGTCTGACAATCTGCTAGGTCTCATCCACAGGGAATCTTAATACTGATTACACCCTCCTACTGAGACCTGGGCCTATATGATCTGGCAAAATCTGACTGGGGTAATCAAGGAAACCAGATGCCAAGGAAACAAAAAAATATGGGTCACACTAGTAAAAATGAAGATATGTCCCAGTCAAAGGAACAAATTTAACACTTCAAATGAGATATAGGAGTTGAAACAACTAATTAAAGGTGTTTAAACAAATATGCTAAATCAGTTCAAAAATCAAATCAATGAGTTGAGGGAAGATATAGCAAAAGAGATAAAGGATATAAAGAAGACATTGGGTGAACATAAGGAAGAACTCAAAAGTATGAAAAAACAATTGGCAGAACTTATGGGAATGAAAGATGTAACAGAAGAGATGAAAAACACAATGGAGACATACAACAGCAGGTTTTCAGAAGCAGAGGAAAGAATTCATGAACTAAAGGACAGGACATCTGAAATCCTACACACAAAAGAACAGATAGGGAAAATAATGGAAAACTATGAGCAGGGCCTCAAGGAATTTAATGACAACACAAAGCACACAAATACATGTGTCATGGGTGTTGCAGAAGGAGGAAAAAAGGAAAAGGGACAGAAAGAATAATGAAGGAAATAATCACTGAAAATTTGCCATCTCTTATGAAATACATAAAATTGGAGATCCAATAAGTGCAACATACCCCCAAACAGAATAGATCTGAATAGACCTACATAAAGACACTTACAAATCAGATCATCAAATGTCAAAGACAAAAAGAGAATTCTGAAAGCAGCAAGAGAAAAGTGACCCATCACATACAAGAGAAGCTCGATAAAACTTTTTGCAGATTTCTCAGTTGAACCCATGGAAGTGAGAAGGCAGTGGTGTAATATATTTAAGATACTAAAAGAGAAAAACTTCCAACCAAGAATTCTATATCTGGCAAAACTGTCCTTCAAAACTGAGGGAGAGTTTAAAATATTTTCAGACAAACAGACACTGAGAGTGTTTGTGAATAAGATACCTGCTTTACAAGAAATACTAAAGACAGCACAACAGGCAGATAGGAAAATCAAGGAGAGAGAGGTTTGGAGAAGAGTGTAGAAATGAAGTTTATCAATAAGGGTAAAAAGAGAGAAAAAGAAAAAGAAAAAGAAAATAAAATGTGGCATAAAATCCAAAAGACAAAATGATAGACGGTAGACATTATGTTGCGTGAAATTAACCAGAAACAAAAGGACAAATACTGTATGGTCTTACTAATATGAACTAACATTGATGAGTGAACATTGAGAGTTAGAATTGGGAATACAGGTTATCAAGACGCAAAACGAGGTTAGAGAGCAGGCATTTGATGCTGAAGGAGTACAGAAGGGTCAAAAGGATTGATTGTATAGATCCAGAATAATGGATAGCACATTACTGTGTGTTGGTAGCACAATACTGTAAGTACTCTGAACAAAGATATGTGTGAGTATGGTTGAAAAAGGAGGGTTAGGGGGTGTATGACACCAGAAGGAAAGATACAAGAAAAAGATTGGGATTGCATAACTTAGTGAAACCTAGAGTGGTCAGTGATGGAGTTTAAATGTACAAAAATGAGAATATTTTTACGTGAGGGAGAACAAATGAATGTCAACATTGCAAGGTGTTGAAAATTGGATGGTACAAGGGAAAAATGCAATCAATGCAAACTAGAGTCTACAGTTAACCCCAAACACCCCAAAACTCTTATGAGCCCCTACTTACTTATCCCTAGTATTTGTGTGGTACTGGTAAGGTATTCCTATTAGATATAGTCTATAATATGCACTATGTAGTTTTTCCCTTGTACTATTCTGTTGTTAATTCTTTTTACCAGTGTCATACCTTAGAAATAGACCATGCAAGCACTTGTAGGATACATACCTTTAAAAAAGCCCTTTCAATCATATCCACCTGCAATGTGGCACTAATACTTCTAATCCTTTTAATGAGCTATCATCACCTCTGCCTATTCCTATACCTTATGTTCATCCCCATTAACATGTCTGTACAGATTATGTAAACAGTCCCCCTTCATTAGCTTCTATCTCTAGTTCCCCTATATTCTACATTATAAGACACTGATTTTACATTGTTCATGGAGTTCATATTAGTGATAACATGCACTATCTCTCTTTCCTGTCTGATTTACTTCTCTCAGCATTATGTCTGCAAGTTTCATCCATGTTGTCATATTTTCAGGACCTTGTTTCTTGTATTCCATTTTGTATATAACATGTTTTGTTTATCCACTCATCTATTGAAGGACACTAGGGTTGTTCCCACTTCTTGGTAATTGTGAACAATGCTACTGTGAATATCAGTGTGCAAATGTCTGTTCATGTCACTGCTTTCAGATCTTCTGGGTATATACCGAGAAGTGGAATTGCCATATCGTAGGGTAATTCAATATCTAGTTTTCTGAGGAACTGCCCAACTGTCTTCCACAGTGGCTGTACCACTGTACATTCCCACCAGCAATGAATAAGATTCCCAATTTCTCCATATATTTCCCAGCATTCGTAGTTTCCTTTTGTTTAATGGCAGCCATCCTCATTGGTGTGAGATGATATCTCATTGTGCTTTTGATTTGCATTTCCCTAATTGCTGTTGAAGATGAACGTTTTTTCATGTGTTATTTAGCCATCTATATTTCCTCTTCAGAAAAATGTCTTTTCATATATTTTGTCCATTTTATAAGCTAATTGTACTATTCTTATTGATTGGAGGAATTCTTTATATAAGCAGGATTTCAGCCTCTTATCAGATATATGGTTTCCAAATATTTTCTCCCATTGAGTTGGCTGCATGTTCACCTTTTTGATAAAGTCCTTTGAGATACAGAAGTTTTGATTTTCAGATTTCCCATTTATCTATTTTTTCTTTTGTTGCTTGTGCTTTGGGTGTAAGGTCTAAGAAACTACCTCCTTATATGAGGTCTTGAAGATCTTTCCCTGCATTATCTTCTAGGAGTTTTATAGTACCCTTTATAACACTGAGATCTTTAACCCACTTTTAGTTCATTTTTGTACTGGGTATGATGTAGGGGTCCTCTTTCATTCTTTGGGATATGGATAGCCAGTTCTCCCAACCTCATTTGTTGAACAGACTGTTCTCTCCCAGTTCAGTGGATTTGGGGATCTTATCAAAAATCAGTTGGCCATAGATCTGGGGGTCTATTTCTGAACTCTCAATTTGATTCCATTGATCAATATGTCTATCTTTGTGCCAGTACCATGCTGTTTTGACCACTGTGGCTTTATAGTAGGCTTAAAGTCAGGAAGTGTAAGTTCTCCCACAGTGTCCTTTTTTAGAGTGTTTTCTGCAATTCAATGTCCCTTTCCCTTCAAAATAAATTTGATGACTAGCTTTTCCAAGCTGCAAAGCAGGCTTTTGGAATTTTTATTGGAATTGCATTGAATCTGTAGATTAGTTTAGGTAGAATTGACATCTTAACAACATTTAGCCTTCCTATCCATGAACGTAGAGTATTTTTTCACCTATTTAGGTCCACTTTGATTCATTTTAGTAAAGTTTTGTAATTTGCTGTGTAGAGCTCTTTTATGTCCTTGGTTAAGTTTTTTCCTAGGTACTTGATATTTTTAGTTTTTAGATTTGTTTTTCTATTGTGAATGGAATTTTTTTTCTTGGGTATCTCTTCAGTTAGGTCATTTCTAGATTATAGGAACATTACTGACTTTTGCATATTAATTTTGTATCCTGCCACTTTGCTGAAGTTCATTAGCTCACTTTATTAGCTCAAGTAGCTTTGTAATCAGTTTCTCAGGATTTTCCAAATATGTGATCATATCATCTGTAAATAATGACAGTTTTACTTTTTCTTTTCCAATTTGGATGCCTTTTATTTCTTTGTCTTGCCATATTGCTCTGGCTAGAACTTTTAGCACAATGTTGAATTATAGTGGTGATAGAGGGCATCCTTCTCTCTTTCCTGATCTTAGGGGGAAGGCTTTCAGTCTCTCACCATTGAGTACTATGCTGGCTGTCGGTTTTTCATATATGTCCTTTATCATATTGAGGAAGTTTCCTTCAATTCCTACCTTTTGAAGTGATTATATATATATATACACACATATATATATACATATACGTATATATATATATGTGTATATATATATATATATATAAAAATATAAAGGATGCTTAATTTTGTTAAATGCTTTTTCAGCACCTATTGAGATGATAATTTCATTTTTCCCTTTCAATTTGTTAATGTATTATATTACATTGATTGATTTTCTTATGTTGAACTGCCCTTGCATGGCTGGAATGAAACCCACTTGGGCATGATGTATGATTCTTTTAATGTGCCTTTGGATTTGATTTGCAAGTATTTTCTTGAGAATTTTTGCATCCATATTCATTAGGGATATTGGCCTGTAGTTTTCCTTTCTTGTATCATCTTTATCTGGTTTTGGTATTAGAGTGATTTTAGCATTATAAAACAAGTTAGATAGTGTTCCTTTTTCTTCAAAGTTTTGAAAGAGTTTTAGTAGGAATGGTGTCAGTTCTGATTGGAAAATTTGGTAAAATTCCCCTGTGAAGCCATCTGCCCTGGGCTTTTATTTGTAGGAAGCTTTTCAATAACTGATTGGATCTCTTTACTAGTGATTGGTTTGTTGAGGTCTATGTCTTCTCCAGTTAGTCTAGGTTATTCATATGTTTCCAGGAAATTATCCATTTCCTCTAAATTGTCTAGTTTGTTGAAGTACGGTTGTTCCCAGTATCCTCTTATGACTTTTAATTTTTTTTCAGGATCCACAATAATGTCCCTCTTCTCATGTCTTTATTTGGGTCCTCTCTTTTTAACTTTCTCAGTCTAGCTAAGGGTTTGTCAATATTGCTTATCTTCTTAAAGTACCAACTTTTGGTTTTATTTGTTCTTTTTTTTTTTTTTTTTTTTGGTCTCCATGTAATTTAATCCTGCTTTTATCTTTGTTATTTCTTTTTTTCTACTTTCTTTAGGGTTAGTTAACTGATCATTCTCTAGTTTCTTCAGTTGTTCAGTTAGGTCTCTGATTTTAGCTCTTTCTTCCTTTTTAATGTGTGCATTTAGAGCTATAAATTCCCCCCTCAGCACCACCTTCACTGCATCCCATAGGTTTTGATAAGTTGTGTTCTTCTTTTCATTCATCTTGAGATATTTACTAATTTCTCTTGCAATTTCTTCTTTGACTCATTGATTGTTTAGGAGTGTGTTGTTTAACCTCCACATATTTGTGAATGTCCTGGTTCTTTGGTGGTTATTGATTTCTAGTTGCATTCCATTATCATCAGAGAATGTGTGTTGAATAATTTTAATATTTTAAATTTATTGAGGCTTGTTTTTTGCTGCAATATATGATCTATCCTAGAGAATGTTCCATGAGTGTTAAAGAAGAATGTATATCCTGGTAATTTGGGATGTAAACACTCTATAAATGTCTGTTAAGTCTAATTCATTTATTGCATTGTTTATGGTCTCAATTTCCTTATTGGTCTGTCTGGTTGTTCTATCTATAGAAGAGAGTGGTGTATTGAAGTCTTCCACTATTATTGTTGAAACATCTATTGCTCCCTTTGGTTTTGCCAATGCTTGCCTCATGTACTTTGGAGCACCTTGACTGGGGCATAAAATATTTATGATTTTTATTTCTTGGTGAATTTTCCCTTCTATTAATGTATAGTGTCTTTCTTTATCTCTTAAGATATGTTTACATTTAAAGTCCATTTTGTCTGAAATTAGTATTGCTACCCCTGCTTTCTTTTGGCTGCAGCTTGTGTGGAATTTTTCTTTCCTATCCTTTGACTTTCAATCTCTTTGTGTCACTGGGTCTAAGATGAGTCTGTTGTAAACAGCATATCAATGGATCACACTTTTTAATCCTTTCTGCCAGTCTGTGTCTTTTAATTGGGGAGTATAGTCCATTCACATTCAATGTTACTGCTGTGAAGGAAGTTCTTGAACTAACCATCTTATCCTTTCATTTTTATTCATCAGGTATATCCTGCCCTCTTTTTTTTCTTTAAGTTATCCTTACTAATACTGTTTAGTTCTGTGCCCTTCTCCAGACCTCTCTCTCCATTTTTTTTCTCAGCTGACTGAACTCCCTTAATATTTCTTGCAAGGCAGGTCTCTTGTTAACAAATTATTTCAGTATTTGTTTGTCTGTGAACATTTTAAACTCTCCCTCAATTTTGAAGAAGAGCTTTGCTGGATAAAGAATTATTGGCTGGTAATTTTTCTCTGTCAGAATCCTAAATAAGGCCTTCTTGCCTCCATGGTGCCCACTGAGTATTCGGTACTTAGTCTTATGTTGTCTCCCTTGTATATGGTGAATTGCTTCTCTCTTGCTGCTTTCAGGACTTTCTTTTTCTCTTCAGCATTTGACTATCTGATTAGTCTATGTATCAGACAGGGTTTGACAATCTATCTGATTAGTCTATGTATCAGACAGGGTTTATTTGGATTTATTCTATTTAGAATTCATTGGGTATCTCTGATTTGCATATTTATGTCATTTAGAAGGGTTAGGAAGTTTTCCTCAACTATGTCTTCACCTCTTCCTAGCCCTTTACTCTTCTTTCTCCTTCTGTGTCATCAATGATTCTTATATTTCTGTGCTTCATCTTGCCCATCATTTCCTAAGATCCATTTCAAAATTTTCAATTTTTTTCATCATTTGTTCTATTGTGCATTTGCATTCAATTGCTCTGTCCATTAGTTCACTTATTCTTTCTTTTGCCTCTTCACATCTGCTGTTGTATGTCTCTAGTATGTTTTTAATTTGATGACCAGTATCTTTTATTTCCATAGGAGCTGCTATTTTATTTACTCTTCCAAATTCTTCTTTATGTTCTTTTAGAGTCTTCTTGATGTCCTTTACGTCTTTAGCTAATCCACTGAATTTGTTTTGGAGATTTGTTTGTACTTTGATTAATAGCTCCAAGTTGTGTGTGTCCTCTGGATTTTTAATTTGGTCATTTGCTTGTCCATATCTTAATGTTTCCTCATGTTCTTTTTTTTCCCCATTACATTTTTAAATAAATGTAGTTTTATTGAAATATATTCACATACCATACGATCATCCAAAGTGTGCAGTTGTTCACAATTTCATCATATAGTTGTGCATTCAATGCCTCAATCAATTTTTGAACATTTTCATCACTCCAAAAAATAAAAATGAAAATAAGAATAAAAATAAAAGTACAAGAGAATATTCAAAGCATCCCATACCCCTCTTCCCCCATTTACTTTTTTAATTAAAATAAATTTACAAACCATACAATCATCCAAAGTGTAAAACAATTGTTCACAGTATCATCATATAGTTGTGCATTCACTGCCACTGTCAATTTTTGAACATTGTGATTACTCTAAAAAATAAAAATAAGAATAAAAGTAAAAAGTACACTCTAAACATTCCATGTCCCCCTTCTCCATATTATTCATTTACTTTTTGTCCTCATTTTTTCTACTTATTTGTCTGTACACTGGGTAAAGGGAATGTGAGCCATAAGGTTTTCACAATCACATATAACTATATAGTTATATGGTCACCTTCAAGAATCAAGGATACTGGATGGCAATTCAATAATTTCAGATGTTTCCTTCTTACTATTCTAATAAATGAAAAACTAAAAATGGATATCTATATAATGCCTAAGAGTTACCTCCAGAATGACCTCTCTACTCCATTTGAAATTTCTCAGCCATTGAAACTTTATTTTGTTTCAATTCTCACCCCCATTTTGTCCAAAAGACTTTCTCAATCACACAATGCAGGGTTCAGGGTCATTCTCAGGAGTCATGTTCCACATTGGCAGAAAGATTTATATCCCTGGGAATTATGTCCCATGTAGGGGGGAGGCAGTGAATTTGCCTGCCCAGTTGGCTTAGAGAGAGAGGCCACATCTAAGCAACAAAGGAGGTCCTCTGGGGGTGACTCTTAGGCACAACTATGAGTAGGATTAGCCTCTCCTCTGTAGTATCAAGCTTTGTGAGGACAAGCCCCAAGATTGAGGGATTGGCTTATTAAACTGGTAGTCTGCAATGCCTGTGAGAATATCAGGAATTCTCCAGCTGGTGAAGTTTAATATTTCCATGTTTTCCAACAGACCCTTTGTAAATATTATTTATTCTCTGCCCAAATTACTCTGGGTTGTATCAGGGCTTCATGCTAACCAGTACAAACTATAAGGTCTTCCTCCCTAGTCAAGATTCCATGTAATTATGGCATTTGAGAAAACTGACCATACAAGTTAAATTATATAGTGTGCTACAGAAAATATAGACTTTGCACTATAGAACCATCTTTTCCTTTGGTCCCACACAGAAGTCAAAGTTTTAAAACATGGTTAGTAT
Source organism: Choloepus didactylus (assembly GCF_015220235.1). NCBI lineage: Eukaryota > Metazoa > Chordata > Mammalia > Pilosa > Megalonychidae > Choloepus > Choloepus didactylus. Next base: position 141,676,682 of record NC_051309.1, read on the forward strand.
CATCCTGTACTCTTTAGTTGGCTCTACCCCAATCTCAACCAAGTAAATTTCATTTATATCTCTAATCGAAGTCTGATCTCCTTTTCAGCCCCTTTAGCAGTTGATTTATGGGGCAATGCAAACACTCACAGCTCCCTAACTCTGGCTCTGAGTCCCAAGTGCCACACAGACACCCAAAGCTCCAGGGACTGACCAGGTCACACACAAATAGCTCAGAATCTCAAAATTTGGAAATAACTTTTACAACTCATGAATAAATGTGACTGCTGTAAGAGCTTACAATCTAGGAACCTTTATATAAGCCTTCCTGTTATAGCCCATGCTCCCAGATTCAATTCTCAGAGTTAACACATTTTTATTAGTCTATATTAGTGAGGCATTGTGATGTTTGTCTTTTCATTTCTGGTTTATTTCACTCAACCTACTTTCCTCACAGTCCTTTCACTTCAACGCCTACTTCATAATTTCATTCTTCTTTGCTGCTCCCCTGTTCTAGTTTGCTAATGCTGCCAGAATGCAAAACACCAGAAATGGATTGGCTTTTATAAAGGGGGTTTATTTGGTTACACAGTTACAGTCTTAAGGCCATAGAGTGTCCAAGGTAATACATCAACAATTGGGTACCTTCACTGGAAGATGGCCAATGGCATCCGGAAAAACTCTGTTAGCTAGGAAGGCACGTGGCTGGTGTCTGTTCCAAAGTTCTGGGTTCAAATGGCTTTCAGGACTTCCTCTCTAGGCTTCAGTTCCACAAAAATGTCACTTTTAATTGCTCTTGGGGCATTTTTCCCATCTTAGCTTCCCTGGAACAAAAGTCTGCTTTTAACAACCATCTTCAAACAGTCTCTCGTCTGCAGCTCCTCTCTCAGCTCCTGGGCATTCTTCAAAGTGTCCCTCTTCAAAATGTCACTCTCAGCTGCACTGAGACCTTTTTGTTTGCCAGCCTATTTATATGTGATTTAATTTAGACCCGCCCTGAATGGGTGGGGTAACATTTCCATGGAAATTATCCAATCAGTCATCACCCACAGTTGGGTGGAGCACATCTACTTGGAAACACTTAAATTACAATCTAATTAACACTGATAGGTCAACCCACACAAGATTACATCAAAGATAATAGCATTTGAGGGGACATAATACATTCAAACTGGTACATCCCCCCTGCAAAAACATCCTTATATTTGTACATTTAGTGATACACATTGACCACTCTTAGTTTCACTATACAGTCCCAGTTTTTATCTTCTATCTTTCCTCCTGGTGTCATACAGACCCCTAACCCTCCTTTTTCAACTGTATTCATAGTCATCTTTCTTCAGTATATTTGCAATATTGTGATACCATCACACAGTATTGTGCTATCCATTTCTAGACCTACACAATCAATCCTCTAGAACACTCTATACTCTTTCAACATCAAATGTCCAATCACTACCCTCTTTCTCTCTCCTGATATCTTCATTTCTATGCTCTTCTGCAAACCTCTCCCTCCTGTCTTTTCCTATCTGTCTGTAGCACTCCCTTTAGTATTTCCTGTAGAGGAGGTCTCCTGTTCATGAACCCTCTCAGTGTCTTTTTGTCTGTAAATATTTTAAACTCTCCCTCATTTTTGAAGGACAGTTTTAACAGATATAGGATTTTGGTTGGCAGTTTTTCTCTTTCAGTATCTTGAATATGTCATACCACTGCCTTCTCACCTCCATGGTTTCTATTGAGAGATCCACACTTAATCTTATTGAGCTTCCCTTGTATGTGATGGATTGCTTTTCTCTTGCTTCTTTCAGAATTCTCTCTTTGTATTTGATGCTTGAAAATCTGATTAATAAGTTTCTTGGAGTAGGTATATTTGGATCAATTCTGTTTGGGGTATGCTTTGCTTCTTGAACCTGTAATTTTATGTCTTTCATAAGAGTTGGGAAATTTTCATTGATTATGTCCTCTATATTCCTTCTGCTGCTTTTCTCTTCTCTTCTTCTGGGACACCAATAACATGTATATTCATGTGCTTCATGTTGCCATTCAGTTCCCTGAGACCCTGCTCATATTTCTCCATTCTTTTCCCTATCTGTTCCTTTGTGTGCAGGATTTCAGATGTCCTGTCTTCCATCTCACTGAGCTTTTCTTCTGCCTCTCCAAGTCTGCTGTTATATGTCACCATTGTGTTTTTCATCTCTTCTATTATGACTTTTATTCCCATAAGTTCTGCCATTTGTTTTTTCAAGCTTACAAATTCTTCCTATGGTCACCCAGTGTCTTCTTTTATCACTTGTCACATTCTCTCTTACCTCATTGATTTGATTTAAAAGATTTGTTTGAACATCTGTAATGAGTTGTTTCAACTTCTGAATCTCAATTGAAATGGTAGCTTCTTCCTTTGACTGGGCCATATCTTCCCATTTCCTGATGTGGCTTGTGATTTTCTGCTCTCTTGGCATGTGGTTTTCTTGATTGGTTTAATCTGGAGGTTGTTTTTTCTCTTTTGTGTAAGGTTTTCTTGTTGGTTGACTTTGATCTCTATCTTTTCTTTGTTTCTCTCCTTGGCCAGTTGTCAGATTGGCTCTGCCCTCCATCTTCTCCCCCAAATCAGATGCCCACTGTGGCCTCCCACAGTGGTGGGAGGTAGACACTGGTCACCCAGCAGTTTGTTGTGTGTGATAATACAAATCTGCTGGCTTCCAGTGGCGCTCTATTTTCCACCAACTAGAAAAACCTAGGTTTGTTTTGGGTCCCTGCTTTAACAGTTGGGTCTTCCCTATTTCTCAGCCCAAACAGGGCCAGGTTTCCATACAGGGTGTATAGACTAGCTCTTGTGTTCCTAAGAAAGGGTCCTTTCACTTTCTGGACTGTCCAGCAGATGGTGCTGTTCAGTAACTTAATCATCCTCAGAGGTTGCTCTGCCTTGGAGCACAGCCGGGTTAAAACTGCAGAATTCCTATGTCCTTGCTCTGCTGGCCAAAATCCGGCTCAAAGTGAAGCTCTATCCATAGCACAGCACTCCCCCCAGCCGAGCTAGCACTCCAGTGATCCCCAAGGGAAGGAACCAGCTGTTGGCTGCTGCCTCTCTGTGGCAAAGTACGCCTTTAGCCAATCCAGCACTCCAGCTGTCTGCAAGACAAGGAAAAGGCTGCTGGCCATTGCTTCCCTCAAGGGTGGGGGAAGGGCTTTCAGACCCAGGACTGGAAATGTGTCTCTGTCTGCATTTTCTCAGTCTCTTTGACCCTCCTGATCAGGGCCTTGAAATGTCCTCTCCTGTCCACCGGGTCTTCAAACAGTGAAGGTATTTTTCACTGCTGTGAGATTTTAAAATCTGTGTTTCAGGTGGAAGGGGTCCTGTCTATTGTTTATGTGTCTTTCCTTCATGGAGACTGATTGAAAGGGATGAGAGACGACCAGCTGGTCTGCGACAGAAAATTTCTACCCGATATTTCTTTCCTTTCTTCAATTCAGCATTTGCAGGGTCTTACTCCAGTGTATATCCTCCTCCAGAGTTTCAAACAATTCAGAATTTTTCTTTTTCCCATTGAATCTCTGGAGAGAAGTTTTCAGTAGCTGTATATGTCATCATGTTGATGACCTCTTCATGTTCTTTATGATTTTCTGTTGGCCTTGGGGCAATTGCTTATCTTGATAAGGTTATTTTCAGAAATACAGGATATATTCAAATATATATATATAGGCAGAGCCACAGGTTGCTGGAATGCACTTTCCCTGTCTTCTCAGCAGAAGGTTTTCTTGATCCATATCTCTCCCTCAAGCCAGCTTTGCCTGTGTGCTGGGTGGGGTCCAAACTGGGTGAAAAATCCAATATGTAAACCAGTTTTCCATTTGTCCTGGAGTCTACCAACCCTGGGGGTATGGTGTGGGTCCCGTGTAATTCAGCAGGAAATCCACTTAAGGACACCACATGTCTGGTGATTTTCAGGCCTCCGAGTGGATCATTATTGTGCTGTGTGGGTGTGCATCTCACCCTCCAACTCAGATGTGCCCTGCTCTCTGCCTGCCATGCACCCATGAGCCTCTGGGGTGTAACAGGGACTCCTGGTGCTTCTATGTGGCACCCTTGCTTATTCTTGTCTCTTGTCCATGCACACCATGGACTTGCATGGAGAGAGAGTAAATGTGTCAACACTGGTGCACTGCCTGCTGGGTTCCCACACTGGAGCTCTTGGCTGTGTGGCTGTAGAGGATCAATTCCCCAGCTAATTGCTGAGAAGGGTACATGGCAGTGGAGAGCTGCTCAGTCCCCTGCTTGATGGCTATCTTACTGCTGCCAGCCCCCAGCAACAGTCCTGTCTGAATAAACGCACCTGTCCTTTGAGATAGTTTCTCCACTTTTTCATCCAAGTCCCATCACATATTGAAGAAGCCCCTCTGTGGCCACTTGCACCCTGAAACCATTGTCCTGGGCATCCTCTGGCCCTTCTCTAATTTCCTTCATGGAGATGAAGTTTGTTCTGCCTCACCTATTCTGCCATCTTCCCAGAAGTCACCCCTTTTATATTTTTTTGTAATTAGATGGATATATATTCATTTTCTACAAATTCTCAAAGCACTCCATGGAACATAAGAATTAAAAAAAAATACAATCTCTTATTTTCTTTGCTAAAACAAATATTGAAACTTCAATAAAACAATAACACAAGATAGAATATGGTGAGAATCATAAGAGTTATGCAGATGAGACTGGAGATCATATGTGCGGCAATAAGAAGAGGTTTCATGAAGATGACAGACATTCAGTTAGGTCCTGAAGGATGTATAGGATTTTGACAGTTGGACTTGAGGAGTGTGGAGTGAGGACATGTGGATAGATGGAAGCATATGCAAAGGCTCTGAGGCAGAAAAGTGTTTTACTTGTTGTGACGGTTTGGATATATTATGTCCCTCCAGAAACCATATTCTTTAATGCAATTTTGTGGGGGCAGACATTAATCTTTTTGATTAGGGTGTGACCTCTTGACTGAATGTTTCCATGGAGATTTGACCCTGCTCATTCAGGGTAGGTCTTGATTAGTTCACTGGACTATTTAAGAGAGCTCTAGGCCCAGATGCTGCTGATGCTTAAGATGCTTAGAGACGCTTGGAGTTGCGGATAGGTGGATGTTTGGAGATGCTAAACTAAGGATGCACAGGAGCTGAGAGAGGAGCTGAAATACAACCTGGGACCAGCAGATGGCAGCCATATGCCTTCCCAGCTGACAGAGGTGTCCCAGACGCTATTGACCGTTCTTCAGTGAAGGTGTCCTAGAGCTGATGCCTTAGTTTGGATGCTTTTATGGTCTCAGGACTATAAATTTTTAACCAAATAAACACCCTTTACAAAAGCCAATCCATTTCTGGTATTTTGCATAATGGCAGCATTAGCAAACCAGAACACTTGTATATGGAATATACCATCCAGATTGCTTTACTGTGGTGTAGGCTAGGTATGGGAAATAGTGGAAAAACTCAACAAAATTACTGGACTGGTGTTTTGAATCCTTGTAAATCATGACAGATGGTAGTCAAAGAAAATCAAGAAAATATAAAATGACTTGAACAATCATAATATATATGTAGTTTAAATAATAGATCTTTGAAAGCAACCAAATTCTTCATTTTTGGCTTCTGCAAAAAAAGGTAAAAAGTAGATCTAAGAAAGAGCTGAAATCATTGTGAATGTGACAACAGTAGAAAGATTTCTCACTGAATCATATATGGCATATTTGGTTTCATTTTTAATAATCATAAAATTTTCTCCATCACTGAATTGTATATTAAAAATAATATCCACTATTGACTATTATGAAAACTACTTAAAGGACTTCGTTTTTGGATAGTGAGGGTTAGATAACCTGAAATAGATTCAGTTTTTTAAAATCTAGAAACAGTATATAAAGTATAACAACTATCCATTTAAATACTCATAAGAGAATTTGGAAAGTCCCAAGGTAGACAAGCAATGAGGAAACAAAACCCCAGAGCAAAAGCTGATGTGGCAGCTACCTTGGGAGGCAGGAGTGAGGATTAGTTTCATTTCTTGGGAACTAGGAATTGAAATTTAATGTCCCTATAGTTACAGAAAATGATGCCATGGATCCATGTGAGACAGTTTTAAATAAAATAGAAAATAAAATGAAAAACTATTAGAAGGTTGAGGTACTAATGAATAGGTCAAGGGTGAACCAAAAAAATATTTACCTTCTGGCACAGGAAACCAATTAAACAATAACTTGTCTCACTGTGTAGGGGTTCAGGGTAGCAGAATTTTTCACCTGAGAATTTGTAAATATAGTCCTGCCTTCATATTCATTTGGAACTCAACTTTGCACTATCTAGGTGGTTTATAGTTTGAGAAATTAACCTAAAGCCTGATTCCAGCTGGTAATACCCCTGGGAATACTGGGTAGAAGCAATCAGAAATAACCCTAGAAACCTGGTTTCATAGGACTTAATTTTTCTTTTTCTGAAGAGTAGAGATGAAGATTAACCTCATACTTTGTTAAATCAATTAGTTAGCTTATGGGAACAAAAATGAATACATCAGTTAAATATTTAAAATAATTTTGTTTATTTTTTGTAATTAAAATGGTTTTATATATGAATTTTAAAAAGATATTAAAAAATCAGAAAAGAAAGAAAACATCTTATTCAGAAATAATCTGTTATCCATGGGTATATTTATATTTTAAATACAAATAGAAGTAGGTTGTATGTAGTGCTTTGTAACCTAACTCATTTTTTTGTGCTCAGTAGTAAATTGTGAACATTTTTTCTTGTCTTTTAATATCTTCTTCCGAGTCCAAGCCATCATTACCTTTTGCATTCTAATTTGCCCCGTTGCTTCTCACCTTGCCATTTACAGTCTGTTCTAAACACAACAATCAGATAATTTCAGTCCTCTGCATAAAACCCTCCAGTGGCATCCATCTCATTCAGATAAAAGCATGCCCATGATCATTTTTTAGACCATATTCTCCAAAATGGAATTGGTGGATCCAATGGAATGTAAGGTTCTCAGACTTTTGACTCCCATTGCCAAAATACCCTCCAGAAATTTTTTCCACTTAACATGTCATCAACAGTATATGAGTATCCATTTCTCTGAATCGCTACCCACACTGAATGTTATTACAAAACATTAAAAATTTACCAATTCATATGTAAAATGTTTTTCATATTTATTTACAGTTTACTGATGTCAAGTAAGGTTGTACTATTTCCCCTCCTTTTTTTTACTCATGTTAATAGTTGAAGTGTTTCTCATGTATTGATTTTGAAAATATCTTTTCCTGCACAGAAGGCAAGAATTTTGTCTTTAAATTTTAAAAAATAATTTTCTAGTCAATGCTATCGAACTTTTTTCTTTGTAATTTCTGCCTTGGTGTCATGTTTAAAATAATATTCTTGAAATCAAGATTATATTCATATTCATCTATATTCTGGGACTTTTATATATAGTTTTATTCATTTATTTTTGCACTTAACACTTCAATACACCTGAAGAACATTTTGATTATTGACAAATAATTCCAATATCCTTAATGTATGTGTCTTAAAAATCTATGTAAACCAAAAGACTAATATTAAAAATCAATTGAAGAAATCATAAAATGGATATATAAAATATCTTGGATTAATTTAAAGCAGATAATATCTTAGAGTAATATCACATAGTAATTTTGATATTTTGAAAAGAAAACTTTGATTTAGAAGGGTTTGAGAATTAATCTTTCTTTGTCTTTTTCTTTGTTATTTTTTAGACAGATGATAAAGCTCTAAATGCACAAAGGTTATGTAATTTACTCAAATCACTCTGTTAAATAGTTAGAACACAATTCCTTGTCTTTTTCCTAACATAGGATCTATATATCAGCACTGTAGATTTTCAGTATGCTAGATTACATGTTTTAAGATAGAAAATTACTGGAAACTATACTGATTGTTAGCTTTAATAAAGCATTCTTCCTTTAAATATCCCTCATCCCAGTTTCATGCATATGAAGTTCTAAATTTTAGTATGTAACAAAATTACAAAGGACAACTGATAATGGAAAATGCACTAGGGTAGCAATCTTTAGTCTTTCAGAACTTGAATTTTGTACATCTACAGAGTACCATGGCTCATTAACCATGATATCTAGGCAATTTGTCAAAAAGATATCAGTGTTGCAAGGCACCATTTGACTCAGCACTCTACTCCTCCCCACCAACTCCCTACCTGAAAACTAAATAATAATCTGCCATTTTAGCAGTGACCTGAAATACAGGTCTCTCTCTCAATTGGAGAGGAACGTTAAAAGGGAGGGTTTTTAAATGTTTGTCCTTGTTTCAGAACCTCAGCAAAACGGCTCTTCTGATGGTTTTCTGATCCATTACCACAAGACCAATGATCTCGCCTCCCTTAAGGGCTAGGGAAAAGTGCACCACTATTTCATCTCTGAAAAATGGCACATATGTAATCATCACAGTCCCACCATCAGCCTTTAATCTGCTCCCCGTTTCCTTCAACGCGTGGGCATCTTATTTTAAAAGAATTTTCTCTTTCCCCAAAATATCTGGCTCCCCACAGAACTGTTTTCCCTAACAAGATCTGAGAAAACAGATTTCTTCAGATATGTTGGTAAGACTTTACACTGGTGACTAGTTTAGACAAGGCTATTAAAAAAACTGTGACTAAATAAGAGCTGCTCTGGCATGCAACAAGGCAAACCTCAATTTGTGGCATAGCATTAACAAAGCGAACATCACTAGAGCTGAGAATGTTACGTTTTTAAAAAAAATGACCACTCAAATGCTAACAGCCCCATATATGCACTAAGATGAAAAATCAGTGCAACTGGAGAAAAAAACAATGCTTTAAAACAGTTTGGAAGAAAAGAAAGTATCCCAATAAATCACTTGTCACTGTGGATAATAGAATACTGCATCATCTTCTATCAGCTAGAATAAAGGTTAAAACACTGTGCTTGCTCTCTAAACCTTGTGATCTTGCTGGCATATTCAATAGTGGATTCCATCATTATTGCCTATTTAGTAATGGAAACACTTCTCCTTTTTCCTGTAATTGTTTACAATTCTTGAAATCTCTTAGGGAATATCATCTGCTTTAATAAGTAATAAATTCTCTGCTGAATGTGTTGAGAGATAGACATAAGAGGAAAAGAGAAGAAAATTTCTTTTCCTAGCAAGCATAAAATGCTGATAGCATGCCTCCTAAATTATTTAAAACATTTGGCATTTAAAAAAAGGAGTTTTAAAAAGAAGGGTTGTCTTGCTTTGAAAAATGATAGGTTTAAAATACAAAGCTATAGCCTTGAAAATTTAATTTTAAAACCTTGATATTCCATCTAGAACATCAGCAGCAGCCATCTATCACTCAATCCAACCATTAGTCCTTCTGAAGTTCATGTCCTGACTCTGATCTTTTCCTCCTAGTCTTTTTTGCATCACTCCCATCCTCTCTTGGAAAAAATTCAAAGTTTTTATTTAAATCAAAATTGTACATGCTCATCATTTAAAGAGTTGAAATATTCTGCAAAGCTTACTATAAAAACATCAATCCCAAGACATTCTTCCCACCATGTGCGCCACCCTAGAAGCAACCATTTTCACCTCCAAGGTGATGTTTTTGCTATCTTCCTGATGTGACTAAATAAAGTGTTTATATTGCTGCTTTTGACTTTTCATTTAGGCATTATCTCTTACCTTCCTATCACAAAAAATGAGGTTTTAGCTCTCTTTTTCTTTCCTCTCCCTCACCACACATGCACAACCTAGCCAGCCTCCCAATACATATATGTTAAAAACTATATATACATAAAATATGTATACATACGTTTACATATACATTAAAGTTGGTTACATAAATATTCAGCAATTGCATGATCATAGCCTTGTAAATGCTGTTCAGAGAGCAGAGATAGGTAGCAAACAATGTTTCTGCTATTTTTCCTATACAACTTTTGGTTTTACTTGAAATAAATAATTGTTTAATATTATTTGTTTGGCTTTCTATCTATCTATCTTTAATTGAACTCAAACTCTTTTCAGGAGCTTAAATCTCCTCTGTTCTGATGTTCACATATATCAGGTATTCTATCAAGTTAATCTTTTTGGAGGCACAACTCCTGGAGCTTGCTCCAATCTGGGCTGTTTTCCCTCCACTACTGGGGTGCAGCTGACATTCTGGGATCAAAACTCATCACCAGACTGGGTTCCCGTCAACTTCTCTTCTTCGTTAGATCTCCTGTTTTCCCTGTTCCAAGTCATCCTCTTTGTCCATTTACTCTCCCTTTTTGTAGAATATATCCTTGAGTAGATTTCATAAAAAAGCAAAGATTTTGTAATTTGTCAAGACAAAAAATGTTTTTGTTCTATTCTTAGACTAAACAAGTTTTTTGACTAAGTCTTTAAAAATTTTACAAAGGCATAATTTCATATATAAAGTTGCACAAATCTTAAATGTACCCAGTTTGATGAACTTTTCTTTTTTTTTTTTCCTTTTTTTTTTTTTTTTTTAAGTTCACATTAGTGGTAGCATATAATATTTCTCTTTTTGTGCCTGGCTTATTTCGCTCAGCATTATGTCTTCAAGGTTCATCCATGTTGTCATATGTTTCACCAGATCGTTCCTTCTTACTGCCGCGTAGTATTCCATCGTATGTATATACCACATTTTATTTATCCACTCATCTGTTGAAGGACATTTGGGTTGTTTCCATCTCTTGGCAATTGTGAATAATGCTGCTATGAACATTGGCGTGCAGATATCTGTTCGTGTCACTGCTTTCCGATCTTCCGGGTATATACCGAGGAGTGCAATCGCTGGATCGAATGGTAGCTCTATATCTAGTTTTCTAAGGAACTGCCAGACTGACTTCCAGAGTGGCTGAACCATTATACAGTCCCACCAACAATGAATAAGAGTTCCAATTTCTCCACATCCCCTCCAGCATTTGTAGTTTCCTGTTTGTTTAATGGCAGCCATTCTAACCGGTGTTAGATGGTATCTCATTGTGGTCTTAATTTGCATCTCTCTAATAGCTAGTGAAGCTGAACATTTTTTCATGTGTTTCTTGGTCATTTGTATTTCCTCTTCAGAGAACTGTCTTTTCATATCTTTTGCCCATTTTATAATTGGGCTGTCTGTACTATTGTCATTGAGTTGTAGGATTTCTTTGTATATGCAAGATATCAGTCTTTTGTCAGATACATGGTTTCCAAAAATTTTTTCCCATTGAGTTGGCTGCCTCTTTACCTTTTTGAGAAATTCCTTTGAGGTGCAGAAACTTCTAAGCTTGAGGAGTTCCCATTTATCTATTTTCTCTTTTGTTGCTTGTGCTTTGGGTGTAAAGTCTAGGAAGTGGCCTCCTAATACAAGGTCTTGAAGATGTTTTCCTACATTATCTTCTAGGAGTTTTATGGTACTTTCTTTTATATTGAGATCTTTGGTCCATTTTGAGTTAATTTTTGTGTAGGGGGTGAGGTAGGGGTCCTCTTTCATTCTTTTGGATATGGATATCCAACTCTCCCAGCCCCATTTGTTGAAAAGACCATTATGGCTCAGTTCGGTGACTTTGGAGGCCTTATCAAAGATCAGTCGGCCATAGATCTGAGGGTCTATCTCTGAATTCTCAATTCGATTCCATTGATCTATATGTCTATCTTTGTGCCAGTACCATGCTGTCTTGGCAACTGTGGCTTTATAATAAGCTTCAAAGTCAGGGAGTGTAAGTCCTCCCACTTCGTTTTTCTTTTTTAGAGTGTCTTTAGCAATTCGAGGCATCTTCCCTTTCCAAATAAATTTGATAACTAGCTTTTCCAAGTCTGCAAAGTAGGTTGTTGGAATTTTGATTGGGATTGCATTGAATCTGTAGATGAGTTTGGGTAGAATTGACATCTTAATGACATTTAGCCTTCCTATCCATGAACATGGAATATTTTTCCATCTTTTAAGGTCCCCTTCTATTTCTTTTAGTAGAGTTATGTAGTTTTCTTTGTATAGGTCTTTTACATCTTTGGTTAAGTTGATTCCTAGGTACTTGATTTTTTTAGTTGCTATTGAAAATGGTATCTTTTTCTTGAGTGTCTCTTCAGTTTGTTCATTTCTAGCATATAGAAACATTACTGACTTATGTGCATTAATCTTGTATCCCGCTACTTTGCTAAATTTGTTTATTAGCTCTAGTAGGTGTATCGTTGATTTCTCAGGGTTTTCTAGATATAAGATCATATCATCTGCAAACAATGACAGTTTTACTTCTTCTTTTCCAATTTGGATGCCTTTTATTTCTTTGTCTTGCCGGATTGCCCTGGCTAGCACTTCCAGCACAATGTTGAATAACAGTGGTGACAGCGGGCATCCTTGTCTTGTTCCTGATCTTAGAGGGAAGGCTTTCAGTCTCTCAGCATTGAGTACTATGCTGGCTGTGGGTTTTTCATATATGCTCTTTATCATGTTGAGGAAGTTTCCTTCAATTCCTACCTTTTGAAGTGTTTTTATCAAAAAGGGATGTTGGATTTTGTCAAATGCTTTTTCAGCATCTATTGAGATGATCAATTGATTTTTCCCTTTCGAGTTTTTAATGTGTTGTAATACATTGATTGTTTTTCTGATGTTGAACCATCCTTGCATGCCTGGAATGAACCCCACTTGGTCATGGTGTATGATTTTTTTAATGTGTCTTTGGATTCGATTTGCAAGTATTTTGTTGAGGATTTTTGCATCTATATTCATTAGGGAGATTGGCCGGTAGTTTTCCTTTTTTGTAGCATCTTTGCCTGGTTTTGGTATTAGATTGATGTTAGCTTCATAAAATGAGTTAGGTAGTGTTCCATTTTTTTCAATGTTTTGAAAGAGTTTGAGTAAGATTGGTGTCAGTTCTTTCTGGAAAGTTTGGTAGAATTCCCCTGTGAAGCCATCTGGCCCTGGGCATTTATTTGTGGGAAGATTTTTGATGACTGATTGGATCTCTTTGCTTGTGATGGGTTGGTTGAGGTCTTCTATTTCTTCTCTGGTCAGTCTAGGTTGTTCATATGTTTCCAGGAAATTGTCCATTTCTTCTACATTATCCAGTTTGTTGCCATACAGTTGTTCATAATATCCTCTTATAATTTTTTTAATTTCTTCAGGATCTGCAGTTATGTCACCTTTTTCATTCATTATTTTGTTTATATGGGTCTTCTCTCTTTTGATTTTGTCAGTCTAGCTAGGGGCTTGTCAATCTTGTTGATCTTCTCAAAGAACCAACTTTTGGTGATATTTATCCTTTCTATTGTTTTTTTGTTCTCTATGTCATTTATTTCTGCTTTAATCCTTGTTATTTCTTTTCTTCTACTTGGTTTAGGATTGGTTTGCTGTTCATTTTCTAGCTTCTTCAGTTGATCCATTAGTTCTTTGATTTTGGCTCTTTCTTCCTTTTTAATATATGCGTTTAGTGCTATAAATTTCCCCCTTAGCACTGCTTTTGCTGCATCCCATAGGTTTTGGTATGTTGTGTTCTCATTTTCATTCGTCTCTATATATTTAGCAATTTCTCTTGCTATTTCTTCTTTAACCCACTGATTGTTTAGGAGTGTGTTGTTTAACCTCCAGGTATTTGTGAATTTTCTAAGTCTCTGATGGTTATTGACTTCTAATTGTATTCCATTGTGGTCAGAGAATGTGCTTTGAATAATTTCAATCTTTTTAAATTTATTGAGGCTTGTTTTATGTCCCAGCATATGATCTATTCTGGAGAAAGTTCCGTGAGCACTAGAAAAGTATGTGTATCCTGGTGATTTGGGATGTAATGTCCTGTAGATGTCTGTTAAATCTAATTCATTTATCAGATTGTTTAGGTTTTCAATTTCCTTATTGGTCTTCTGTCTGGTTGATCTATCTATAGGAGAGAGTGATGTGTTGAAGTCTCCCACAATTATTGTGGAAACATCAATTGCTTCCTTTAGTTTTGCCAATGTTTCTCTCATGTATTTTGTGGCACCTTGATTGGGTGCATAGACATTTACGATTGTTATTTCTTCTTGCTGAATTGCCCCTTTTATTAGTATGTAGTGGCCTTCTTTGTCTCTCAAAACATCCCTGCATTTGAAGTCTATTTTATCTGAGATTAATATTGCTACACCTGCTTTCTTTTGGCTGTAGCTTGCATGAAATATTTTTTTCCATCCTTTCACTTTCAATTTCTTTGTGTCCCTGTGTCTAAGATGAGTCTCTTGTATGCAACATATTGATGGTTCATTTTTTTTTGATCCATTCTGCGAATCTATATCTTTTAATTGGGGAGTTTAATCCATTTACATTCAACGTTAAAACCGTGAAGGCATTTCTTGAATCGGCCGTCTTATCCTTTGGATTATGTTTGCCATATTTTTCCCTCTCTCTATTAATATCCTTTATTGTACCCATACCGAATCTCTTTAGTACTGAACCTTTCTCCAAGTCTCTCTGTCCTGTCTTTGTTTCTCTGTCTGTAGGGCTCCCTTTAGTATCTCCAGTAGGGCAGGTCTCTTGTTAGCAAATTCTCTCAGCATTTCTTTGTCTGTGAAAAATTTAAGCTCTCCCTCAAATTTGAAGGAGAGCTTTGCTGGATAAAGTATTCTTGGCTGGAAATTCCTCTCTCTCAGAATTTTAAATATATCGTGCCATTGCCTTCTCGCCTCCATGGTGGCTGCTGAGTAGTCACTACTTAGTCTTATGCTGTTTCCTTTGTATGTGGTGAATTGCTTTTCTCTTGCTGCTTTCAGAACTTGCTCCTTCTCTTCTATGTTTGACAGTGTGATCAGTATATGTCTCGGAGTGGGTTTTTTTGGATTTATTCTATTTGGAGTTCGCTGAGCATTTATGATTTGTGTATTTATGTTGTTTAGAAGATTTGGGAAGTTTTCCCCAACAATTTCTTTGAATACTCTTCCTAGACCTTTACCCTTTTCTTCCCCTTCTGGGACACCAATGAGTCTTATATTCGGACGTTTCATATTATCTATCATATCCCTGAGGTCCATTTCGAGTTTTTCAATTTTTTTCCCCATTCTTTCTTTTATGCTTTCATTTTCCATTCTGTCATCTTCCAGGTCACTGATTCGTTGTTCAACTTCCTCTAGTCTTGTACTATGAGTGTCCAGAATCTTTTTAATTTGGTCAACAGTTTCTTTAATTTCCATAAGATCATCCATTTTTTTATTTAGTCTTGCAATGTCTTCTTTATGCTCTTCTAGGGTCTTCTTGATTTCCTTCATATCCCGTACTAGGGTCTCATTGTTCATCTTTAGTTCTTTGAGTAGCTGCTCTAGGTGTGTCTCTTCTGGTCTTTTGATTTGGGTGCTTGGGCTTGGGTTATCCATATCGTCTGGTTTTTTCATATGCTTTATAATTTTCTGTTGTTTTTGGCCTCGTGGCATTTGCTGTCCTTGATAGGGTTCTTTTAGGGTTTGTAGACCAGTTGAAGTCCTTATCTCTAATTTATCAGATCTACAGCTTCGTGGAGTACACTTTCTCTAACTAACCAGCAGGTGGCGTCCACGAGCCACCTGTTCTCCACAAGCCAGTTCTCCCCTGCTTAGCCTTTTTGGTGAGTGGGGGGAGTGAGTCTTGTGGGGCCCAATTGGTGTCCCAAGCTTGCGTGTGTAGTTGGTGTTGCCTGCCCTGTATGTGGGGCGTGTTTCTGGGCAGTCGGGGAGGGGGGGTGGCCCTAACAATCAAATCTCCCTGATGATCCTAGAGTTTTAAAGCTGCTGCAATAGTCTAATCCTTCAGTTCAGTCCTGCCACAGTTTGTCTCTGCCACTGACCCACAAGTCTTTGGTATTGGCGTATGGCTCCTGAGACTTGCAAGTGGGCCCCTCTTCCAGGCTGTGCACCCCGGGTCCTCTGTTGAGGGATGACTGTGCTATGTCACAGGTGAGTGCCGTCCCCCCAGGGCAGTTCTGGGCTGCTGGGCTGTGTTGGGAGGCTCCCAGTCTGCTCAAATGATGGCTGAATGGGGCTCTGTTAATTCACACTGCTCCCCCTTCCCAGCTCTGGGACATTCAGCTGAGGTTGCAGGGAAGGCTAATGTCCACGCCCAGTTTTGTGGTGTGTGCCTGTTATTTGAAGCACTTCCGTCACACTGGGTTGTCTGGGGCAGCTCTGGGCTATGGGGCTGGCGATGGGCAGGAGTGTTTCCTGTCCACCAGGATGGTGGCTGTGAGCGGACACCCCCCTTTTCTTGGGAAGTTGTGTTGTTTAGTGAATTTTCTCAGCCACTGGATTATTGCCTTTTGTCTCAGAGCTCTCTTAGTTCTGCTCTTGACTTGACGTGCCCAAATTTCAATTCTTTGAAGCTTTCTGTATTGAGCTTCTTAGAGTAATTGTTTTAGAAAAAGCAAAAAGGATTTAAAAAAAAAAAAAAAAAAAAAAACGGCCCTCCTCAGAGATCTAATGGGTTATTGAAATGCTAATAGACAAAGCAACCAGGGCCATTAAGGAAAGGTGCCCTGGGCAGAGAGATCAGCCTTGCTTCGGGATTTGCATATGCGCCTCAAGGCCTGATCTCCGCCCTTCCCCTTTCTGTGTTCACCAGAACTCCAAAAATCCTCTGCTTTTACTTTGGAGCTTCTCCTGTTGTTTTCCTTCTATGCCCGTCTCCTCTCTGCTGGGCTGGCTGCTCTCAGAGTCTCTGGTGTCTGGCCTCAGTCTATCTATGGTTGGAGTTTGAATCAGTAGAATGAGTTTCCGATGAGAGCAGCCACTGCAATTCTCCCTTCTCCTTCCTGGAGCTGACAGCCCCTCCTCCCCCGGGACTGAGCCTGGCAGGGAGGGGCGCGGGTCCCCTGGCCGCAAAAACTTACAGATTTCGCTGATCTCAGCAGTTCCACGTTTTCATGAGTGTTGTATGAAGTATGCCCAAAGACAGATTGCTCTGTGGTGTCCAGTCCACGCAGTTCCTGGCTTTTTACCTACTTTCCTGGAGGAGTAACTAAAACATACAGCTCACCAGTCTGCCATCTTGCCCCGCCTCCCCCCAGTTTGATGAACTTTTACATATATATATACTCATATATGCACCACCCAAATTAAGATACAGAACATTTCCATCATCCAAAAAGTTTTCTTTGTGCCACAGGACAGTCAATACACACAGCTTATGGATTACCACTATTCTTGCTACGATGGTTATAGATTAATTTTGCCTTATTGAACTTCATAAAAATGGAATCATATACTATATACTCTTTGAATTTTTATTTTTCACTGAATATGTTTTTGAAGTTCATTCATATTATCATGTTTCCAACAGTGTGTTCATTTTTAAATTGCAATTTAGTACCACTAAATTTAGTACCAGTGTATGAATAGGCCACAAAATATTTTCTTTTATTTTCTTCAGGTAGCTTTCTAAAAATTTTTACATTTAACATTGAGGTCTATAATCCACCTAAAATTATTTTTTTCTCTATGTTTCAAAGTAGGGGTCAAGAGTCATTTTTTTTTTTTCCAGACCTGATTTACCATAGCTGATAGTCAGCAACATTCATTGGAAAAAGAACATAATTTGCCCCACTGCATTACAGTGACATCTTTGAAGTAAATCAGATAGGCATTCTGTTCAATTGACCTCTTTGTGTATCATTGAACCACTAACACAGTTTTGATTTCCATAGATTTGTAGTAAGTTTTGTTATCTGGAGGTGTAAGTCCTTCAATTTAATTCTTCTTCAAGTTTGTCTTGGCTGTTCGAGGTCCTTTGCATATCCATGTAGATTTCAGAATCACCTTGTCAGTGTCCACCAGAAAAACAAAAACAAAAACAAAAAGGATATTAATTGGGATTGAATCAAGTCTATAGACCAATTTGGGGGAGAATAGACATTCTATTCATATTGATTCTTCTAATAAATATGGTATGTTTTTCCATTTATTTAGGACTTCTTTAATTTGTTTCAGCAATGTTTTGTCGTTCTCAGTGTAGAGGTCTTGTACAACTTTCATTGGGTTTACTTCTATGTATCTGATGGTTTTGCTGCTTTAGAAATGGTACTTTTTAAAAAAAATTCATTTTCCAATTGTTTACTGTCAAATATGTAAAATACAATTAATTTCTGTATGTTGACTTTGCATCCTGTAACCTCTCAATTCATTTATTAATCCAAATAACTTACAGATTATTTTGTATTTATAACCACACAAACATAATATCTGCATGTAATGACAGTTTTACTTCTTCCATTCTAATATTAATGTCTTTTATTTCCTTTCCTTCTTACTATACTGACTAGAACCTCACATACACTGTTGAATAGAAATGGTAAAAATGGACATTCTTCATCTTCTTCTTACTTGTTTGTTCTTAGGGGGAATGTGTTCAATATTTCACCACTAAGTACATTATCAGCTGTAGGTTTTTCTATGTTGCCCTTTATCAGATTGAGAAAGTTCTTTTGTAGTTCTAGTTTGTTGAAAGTTTTTATCATGAATGGATGTTGAATTTTGTCAATTGCTCTTTCTTTATCTGATGAGGTACTTATATTGTTTTTCTCCTTTTTCACTTGATGTGGTAATATACATTATTTTCAAATGTTAAACCAACCTTACATTCTGGGAATAAAGACTACTTTGTGTTGATGCATTATCCTATTAATTCATTGCTAGGTTTTTGTTTACTGATATTCTATTTAGAGTTTTTAATCTATGAGCATTATTGGCCTTTAATTTTAACTTCTTGTAGTGTCTTGGTCAAGTTTTGGTATCAATATTACACTAAATGGCAGCTGATTTATGGTTTAGTCGGATATCGAGTACTTCATTGGGAATAATGTCCTTTAAAAATTTGAAGTTTTGCACTGCTACCTTCTAACTTCTAATGAGAAGAATAAAGTCATTGGTGATTTGCCCTGTAGCCTATAAGATCTTCATACTTCTCTGGTATTCTCTAATTTCAGTATAATGGGCTTTATTGTGGCTCTGTTTTCATCTCTGTGCTGGGAGGTCAGGTATCTTTTAAATTTCCAAACTCAGGCCCTTCAGTTGTGGGAAATTTTCATGAATTATTTCACTGAAGGTTTTTACCCTTTTCTTTTTTCTCTTCTTTCTTTGTGATACTCTTATCCTCAGATATTATAACTTCTTGATCAGATCTTCAATTTTCTTACATTTATTTTATCTTTTTCTTTTTACTATACTTTCCAGGGCATTTCCTTAATTTGTCTTCTAACTTATTTTTTGAGTTTTTCATTTCTGCTATCAAATTTCTAACTTCCTGCTCCCCCTACCCCTTTCTTTTTTGTTCTTGGAACATGCTGCCACAACTGCTGCTGCTGCTTCTTCCTATCCCCCCCTTCCTCTTCCTCCTCCTCCTCCTCCTGCTCCTGCTCCTCCTTCTCCTTCTTCCCCTTTAAAAATGGTATCCTGCTCTTGCTCATGTCACGAAGTTTTATTTTATTTTCTTCCTAAGGATACAAATAATTGTTTTCTTTTCCAGAGCTTTCTTCTCTTTGCCAATTCTGTCTCCTGCAAGTTTTATCAAACTATATGTTTTGATTTTTGTATTTCATAGTATAAGCTCTCCTCTGTTGTCTGGCAATATTTGGTTGTGATCTTAAAATTTGGCAACAAAAAATTAAAATGAAGCACTGAGCAAGTAGGTGGAGGTTTACCCCCACTTTCTAAATTATGCAGTGCTGCCAGTTCATACTGAGCCTTTTGGGATGCTAATTGGTAAATTGATTTGGTTCTTGGCCATCTTCAGTATTCCCCTAGGGTTCAAGGTTTTTATCCCCCACTTGCTCATTTATTTACTATTTGTCCGAATGTCTCCAGATTCCAAAGTTTTATGCTCTTGTGTTCTCTTTTATCTCACTCCTTTTCTCCCTGTCTTTATGAGTTATACTTTTAAATAAAAATAATTGTATTCTTATTTTAGTGTGGTTTCTGGAGGGACTGAAAATAGATGAATGTGTTCAATTGCTATTTTTTTTTTAACCAGATGTACTATGGTTCCCTTTGTTGGACTAATTATTGAAAATTGGTGCTCCTAGTACAGTTCAAAGAGGAAGGCTAGGGGCATGTAGGACACCAGAAGGAAAAATAGAAGATAAAGATTGGGGCCATATAACTTAGTGAAACCTAAAGCGGTCAGTGATGGTGATTAAATGTGCAGATATAAGAATGTTTTAATGTGAAGGAGAACAAATGAATGTCAGTTTGCAAAGTGTGGAGAATGGGATGGTATTGGGGAAAAAAATACTGTCAGCGCAAACTGGAGTCTATAGATAACAGTAACATTGTAATATGCCTCCACTAATTGTAACAAAGGCAATGTACCTAAGCTAAATGTCTATAAGGGGGATATAAGGGAGGTGTATGGGATTCTTGGTGGTGGTGGTGGTGTCTGAATTTTTTAATGTATTTTATTTTATGTTTTCTTTTATTCTTTTTATTTGTCATTTTTTTCTTTTTTCTTTTTTCTCATCTTCCTCTTTCTGTATGGAAGAAATGGAAATGTCTGCATGTGGATTGTGGTGGTAAATGCATAACTATGTGATTATACTGGAACAACTGACTGTTTACTTAGGATTGAATGTTTAAAAAACAAACAGAGGGGTATAAGAGCTGGAGAAAATGTGGAGAAAGGCATGTACCTAATCACGTTGACGGGGAAGTAGAAAGCTGTAGCCCATCTGGAGGGCAGTGTGGTGGTTCCACAGGAAGCTAAGTATGTGGGTGACATAAAGTCCTGCAACCTCATTATGGGTCAAGATCTGAGATCAGGGACACAAATGGACATTGCACACTGGTGTTTATGGCAGCAGAATTCACCACTTGCAGTGGATGGAGGTGGCCTAAGGGTACATTGACTGATGAATGGAATGGTGAACTGTGGTGTATATATGCAATGGAATATTGAATGGCTGCAAGAAGAAATGAAGGTATGAGGTATGCAACTAGGTAAATGGACCTTGAGGACAGTATGGTGAGTGAAATAAGCCAGAAATGAAAAGACAGACATTATAATGCCTCACTAATGTAGACTAACTATAATGTGCAAACTCTGAGAATTTAATCTGAGAGCATAGGTTATCAAGGGAAGGTTTATTGTAATGCTTCCTAAATCATAAGCTCTTCCAGTAGTTATATCTATTCCTGAGTTGTAGCAGTTATTTCTAGATTCTGAGATGCTGAGCTCTTTGTGTATAACCTGGTCAGTCCCTGGAACTTTGGGTATCTGTGTGACACCTAAGATTCAGAGCCAGCGTTCAGTAACTATGAATGTCAACATTACCCCACATAGCAAAGGTTAAAGAAGCTGAAAAATGGATCAGACTTCAGTTATAGATATGAATCAAATGGATTTGTTAGGACTAAGGTAAATCAGACTAAAGGGCAAAGGATGATGTTGACTGTGTTTTAAAGCATCAACTTCTGTGTGAGACCAAAGGAAGAGATGTTTATTTGGTGCAAAATCTATATTTTCTATAGCATGCTAAATAATTTAACTTGTATGGTCAGTTTATTCAAATACCATAATTATATGGAAACTTGAAAAGGGGGTGAGATCTGTTTTGCCTATACCGGTTAGCATGAAGCCCTGATACATCTCACAGTAATTTGGGCAGAAGGTAAAAAAGCATTTGAAAAGCCCTCTTTGAGAGACTGGGGAAAAATGTGGAAATATTAAAGTTACCCACCTGGGGAATTCCAAGCATTGGGGATTGGCAATTTAGAAGGCTGAGCCCTCGATCTTGGGGCTTGCCCTTGTGAAGCCTGTTACTGCCAAGGAGAAGTTAAGCCTACTTATAATTGTGCCTAAGAGTCACCCCCAGAGAACCTCTTTTGTTGCACAGATGTGGCCTCTCTCTCTAAACCAACTTGGCAGGTGGACTCGCTACCCTCCCCCCTACCTGGGACATGACTCCCAGGGGTGTAAATCTCCCTGGCAACGTGGGACATTACTCCTGGGGATGAGCCTGGACCCAGTATTGTAGGACTGAGAAAGCATTCTGGACCAAAAGTGGAAAGAGAAATGAAACAAAATAAAGTTTCAGTGGCTGAGAGATTTCAAATGGAGTAGAGAGGTCTTCTGGAGGTTATTCTTATGCATTATATAGATATCCCTTTTTTGTTTTTAATGTATTAGAATAGCTAGAAGGAAATACCTGTCACTGTGGAACTGCAATCCAGTAGCCTTTATTCTTGAAGATGACTGTATAAATATATAGCATACATGGGGTGACTGTGAGATTGTGAAAACCTTGTGGCTAACACTTCCTGTATCCAGTGTATGGACAGATAAGTAGAAAAATGGGGACAAAAAAGTAAATGAATAATAGGGTTGTGGGAAATGGGAGTTTTGGGTGTTCTTTTTATTTTATTTTTATTCCTATTTTTTGGAGCAATGAAAATGTTCAAAAATTGATTGTGGTGATAAATGGACAACTGTATGAAGATATTGTGAACAATTGATTGTATATTTTGGATGATTGTATGGTATATGACTATATCTCAATAAAATTGCGGGAAAAAATAATTCTTGGACACATAAAAAAAGAAATTGGTGCTCCTCAGATACCCTCCTCATTGCCTTTCCCTTTTCACTTGACATATTCTTTTTTGTTTTGGAAACAGATGTATTCAAATACCACACAATCCATCCAAAGTGTACAATCAGTGGCTTTCAGTATGATCACAGAGTTGTGTATTCATCACCATAGTCAATTTGAAGGACATTCTCATTGCTCCAAAAAGAAAAATCCCATACCTCTTGTATCCCCCCTCCCATTATTGCCACTTAGCATTGGTATAGTACCTTTGTTACAAATGATGAAAGAATATTACAATATTACTGTTAACCATAGTCCATAATTTGCATTAGTTGTATTTTTTCCTATATACCACCCTATTAGTCCACCCTATAATAGTGACATATATTTGTTCTAGTTCATGGAACAACATTCTTACATTTGCGCAATTAACCACAATCATCATCCAACAAAGGTTCACTGTTTTATCCTCTAGCTTTCCTTCTAATGACATACATGACCCTAAACTTCCCCTTTCAACAATAATCACACCCATAATTTGGTGCTGTTAATTACACTCACGGTAATGTGCTACCATCACCTCTATCCATTTCCAAACATATATAATCAACCTTATCAAAATTTCTGTACAAATTAGGAATCAACTCCCCATTCTCTACCCTCATTCTATCTCCTGGTAAACTATACTCTAGATTTTAACTCCAAAAGTTTGTTTATTATAATAAGTTTATATCAGTGAGATAATACTATATTTGTCCTTTTGTGTCTGGCTTATTTCACTCAACATAATGTCATCAAAGTTCATTCATGTTGTCACATGCATCAGGACTTTATTCCTTCTAACAGCTGAACAATATTGCATCATATGTATACACCACATTTTATTTATCCATTCTTCAGTTGATGGACACTTAGATTGTTTCCATCTTTTGGCAATTGTGAATAATGCCACTATGAACATCAGTGTGCAAATGTCTGTTTGTGTCCCTGCTTTCAGTTCTTCTGAGTGTATGTCTGGTAGTAGGATTGCCAGATCATATGGCAACTTTATACTTAGCTTCCTGATGACCTGCCAAACCATCCTCCACAGCAGCTGTACCATTTTACATTCCCACCAGCAATGAATAAGTAAGTGCTCCTATTTCTCCACATCCTCTCCAACACTTGTAGATTCATGTTTGTTTAATAGCAGGAATCTAGTAGGTATGAAATGATATCTCATTTATCTCATTGTGGTTTTGATTTGTATTTCCCTAATAGCTAGTGAACCTGAGCATCTTTTCATGAACTTTTTAGCCATTTGTATTTCCTCTGGAAAAAATGTCTATTCATGTCTTTTGCACATTTTTAATTGGGTTTTCTTTTTATTGTTGAGTTGTAGGTTTTCTTTATATATTCTGGATATTAAACCCTTATAGGATATGTGGTTTCCAAATATTTTCTCCCAGGTATAGTCTGCCTTTTTCTTGAAAAAGTCCTTTAAAGCACCAGAGTATTTAAGTTTGAAGAGGTTCCATTTATCTGTTTTTTTTTTTTTCTTTGCTTGTGCTCCTACCACAAGATCTTGAAGATGTTTCCCTACATTTTCTTCTTGGAATTTTATGTTCTAGCTCTTATATTTAGGTCTTTGATCTATTTTGAGTTAATTTTTTTATAAGGTGGGAGATAGGAGTCCTCTTTCATTCTTTTGGATATGGATATCCAGTTCTCACAGCAACATTTGTTAAAGAGCCTGTCCTGTCCCAGTTGTCACTCCACATAGTCTTCCTTCTCAATTTTATCCATTCCTGTAGTTTCAACTATCATCAACAGATCAATGACTCTGAACTCTGTATCTCTAATCCCTGCTTCTCTCCTGAATTTTCAGAACTTTATTTCAGGTTGGAAGTCCTTACACAGCAGCTAGATGCCTTAAAGTTCCCTCAAACTAAATGTGTTCAAAACTGATCTCACTCTTCCATAATCCTACTGTGCCTTCCTCACCCACGAGCTTGCTGTCTCTTTTATTGGTAACACTGTTACCCCTAACTCTTTTCCCCTCAACTCCAACATCCAGTTAATCACCAAGCATTGTCAAATTTACCTTCTAAGTATCTTTCAACTAGATCTCATGCATTTCCCACCCATTATTAATACTCCTACCTTATTTCAGGCTTTCAACATTTACTATTAGATGGACTGTTATAGTAATCTTACTCAATACAACACTCTGATATCTCTAACAGTCCAGACTCTGCAGACTGAGTCAAGCTAATAATTCAACAAATAGTTTTTGAGGACCTTGTTTGTACTCAGTACTTAGAGTACTTTACCAGGTAAGTACTGGAGATAACCACAGAGGAAAAGATAGATGTAGTTACACTTTGTATTAATGAATAAAATACTTTACTGGGAAAATCTCACATTCCTAGGCAATTACAAACAGTATTCTAAGAGGAAGGGGAAATAGAGGGTGTTAGAGAACTACAAAGTCAGGGGACAGGGGACTCTACATTACACTTAGGAGCCCTTGGAAAGACTTCCTAGAAGAAGGGCATGCATATAGACTACTAAACATGAGTACCTGTTTAATAAAGAAGGCATAGCCCCTGCTACTGGCCCTGAAGTGGGGAACATATTTGATAGACTGAAAGAAGTTCAATATGGTTGGATTGCCAAATTCTTCTTCCTCTATTATGCAAAGCAATTTAACTCTTTAGGTTCCTCTTAAACTTGCCTACCCAATCTCATTAAGAACATTTATTTTATAGGCTCTTCTTAAAAGGAGGAGGAAGTTGTGACTATAAGAACCAAAAACAAACAAAAAATTCAAATCTTTTATTTCTCATTAATACTTACTACATTGTAGTGTGATTATTTAAAAGATTTCTCTTTTCTCCACTAGGCTGTGAACAAAGAGCATGTGTTATTCATCTTTACATCCTCAAACTTAACATAGTGGCAAACACGTTGGAACTCAAAAAATGTTTGTTGAGTGACAGGATTAGTTTCTTTATTGTCTGAGAAGAATGTATTAGTTGTATTGGAAATTTACATTCATGCAATCAGTTTGGTTTAAATTAAGAATAATGATAAACACACCTCAATATACTTATATGTCTCCATTTTCCTTTTACCTTATAGATTGATCCCATGGTGATCACTTTAAGCTGTTCATTATATCTTTGTCAAAAATCTGAGCTAATATCATTCTTATCTGCACATATAAATAGAAGTAGAAAAGGAATTTAAATCAATATAGCTACCAAATAAATAACAAGCTGGTGTTACCTATCAATTAAGAACATGTGAGGCGAAGGGCTTATTGGTAGTGTTTGGTAATCAAGTAGACTGAGTATTGACAGCAGAAGTCATGAAATGAACACTTACTTGAGCTGATCATGTTTACACAAAGCTGTTATAGCAAGTAGGTGTTACAAATCCCACTACAGCATTGTCCTTGAACCTGTTAGGCCAGGGTTTTAAAGCATGCTGCAAACATAATTCCTTTAATGCATATTGAATGCATATTTTAAAGTTTGAAATGCATTTGCTGATTTCACACAATGGTAGTCCTCTAATGACAGGAACTTTGCCTGTAATTCAGAAGACAATTTCAGGAGAGACCAAGCATAAAGTGGTATGGTGAAAAATGATAATACAAATTGAGCCAGATTTTCCCAGTGGTTTAGGTACACTTTGGTTTTAAATATAAAACTTTTGGAAGTTGTTTTAACTATTTAAGGCCACACACTTAGTCATCTCTAGAGAAGTCTCATGATTTCTGTCCATAGAAGGCTCTAGGTTCTAAGGGAATATATATGAATAAGGAGAATGAGGCAAATATTAGCTTGCATTTTTGACAATCACTGTATTAATGTCGTTTTGAAACACTCTGATAATTAGAGAGAGTGTGTGCATCTTTCTCCCAAAACAAAGGATACATGCTTAGTGTACAATAGCTCAAATAAATGGATGATATGATGTACATGGGAACTAATCCAGTCTGTGGCACAGAAAGCTGCAGGAGAAGCAGTCATGCTTTACAATATGTCTGCAAATTCTGTATCTTCCCTTGCTGAAACTTGGTCCCTAAGATAGAGGGACAGGGCAATCTTAGGTATTTAGGTCATGATTTTAATATTTTAAGCATGCTAAATAATTGAATAAATAAAAATTTAAAAATATTACTAGCTTTCAATACTTTTTTTTCCTGTAGGTTCCTTAGCAACTAGTGCTTTGGGTTTAGTCAAAACCAGTAAATTCACCAGAAACAAGTGAAAACATGAGTATTATATCTTATCCCTATTTCACTGATTCCAAAGTATCAAAAATCCATCCAAGGAATGGATCCTCTCAGCAGTTTAGAGGAGTCTCATATAGGCTGAAATGCATGGAGAATTTGTTGTCATATATTATTTTAGAGTAATACTAAATTAAATTTGAGGAAGCAAAGTTCACCATAGTAAAATTTTCTTGAATGAAAATCAGCTACCTCTTCTTTCACTTTTTAGTATGTCTTCTCTGAAGAGATAAATTTTCCCAGAGCACAGTGGCTCCTATTTTTTGTTAACTTAGAGGATTGGTTATGGTTAAATCACTACCCTTATATATCATTCATTCCTTAGAGATTACAAATCTAAGCAGGTACAAACTAAAATAAGTTCATGCAGGGTGAAAACTCTATCTGATGGTATGGGGAAAATGTTCTAGTCATATACATACCTATCTGTTCAGTCTACTGGTTCTCTACCTTTTGTTTTCTTCTTTGTATCTGAAGAAACAAAATCAAGCAACTAATTAATTTCCTGGCAAGTGCTAATCTTTCATATTTCTCTGCTAGGTTGGGAGCACATTTCTAAGCTGCCTTTTGACTAGGTAGTCTTTATAATAATAATGTGATAATGAACATTCAACTTTCAAATAACAGTATAGTTTTAAAAAATTCCATATTGCACATATTTTACCGACCAAAAAACAGACACAAAAAAAAGGAGCAAAAAGAGAAAGTAAGAAATGTAATCAATGAGTAGTTTAGATGATAAGCTGACTTTGCATAACAATGACCACCAGAAAATATCTCAAAAATATGGAAATTGGCCAGTGCAGCAAACCTGACTACCATTTATCATACAATGAGAAAAAGGAGAGTAGGAGGGAATAGCAATTTTCATTCTAAAGCTTCTCTACCTCAAAAGCCATTTTCCATTAAGAAAAGTTTTTAGTATTCATAATATACATTCTCCCTGAAATTAACTAACTCTTTAATCCTTAAACTTTTTAATTTTCTCTGTTCTAGTTGATCACTTTTGTGGTTGTGATCCAGCAAAAGCCCAGAGTTAACGTTTCTTCTAAGGTATTTATCTGCAGGCGTACCTCAGTGGAAAACAGAGCAAGCTGGTAGACTAAGCATAACCATAGGAGTCAGAAGCTTTACTGGTTTTCCAGAGCAATTCACATAATCTTTTCCATTCCTTGAAAAAATACTTACCTATAGTGCTGTACTCTCAATTAAACTGAATGGTTACAGTTTAGGATTATTTCTCCTTCATAGATCCCAACTGAAATATACTCTACAATCCCTGTGCTTTCAGTATTACTGCAGTGCAATATTACACACTGATTAATACTCATAAAAGTCCCAAGATTTAGGATTAGAAATGGAAAATCAAATCCAAAAATTATAATCTCTCAAGGTGGATCATAAGGATAAGCAGAGTTATGATTTCAGTCCCTGTGGGGAAGAAGAGGAGATCAGAAGACCAACTCTCCTTGAAGTTTATAACAACTACACAGAAAGCAATCAACTGAAAAACAATTAAGCTGGTGGTCTGAAAAGGATCAAATTTCAGAAACACAGGTAGGATTTAAATAGCTAAAACCCTGCTGATGGACTTTGTGGAGAGAATGGCAATTAGTGAGAGATAACAGGTTTTGGCTAAGAATTAATGCAAATGATCATGCAAGATAACCTGCATATAACAGATATGTCTCCAAATCAAGTAAAAGACACCGGTAGTTTAATTTTGATGGCAACTCAGATTATTCCCACATTTGGTGGTTGTAATTTTCTCTTGGTTTTCTTGTTTATTTTTTGGCCTTTGGAATTTTTTTAGTTATCTTTTTTGGCTTTGGATAGAAAAGAAAAAAGACCTGATCCATTTTTGAAGGAAAAAAATAGTGATGAACTCAGCAAAGAACTTTGATCTCTTATCCAAATGATATTTTACCAAATTCAAATAGGCTGACCTAACTGCTTTCCAGAATATAATAGTTTCAAAGATGAGGCTCTAAGGAGAAAATGTAATCTTTGCATTCGTTGTTTTATGATAATTAAACCCAGTGGTATTAAGGCAGGTGCCAGGAGGTTAGAAATGCAGATGATTGTCCAATATTGATGTGCTGAGATCACTAACATGTGAGGCAAAGTAGGCACTGATCTGTCACAAAATCCTGGAGAGAGAAAGGCAGAGCTCAGAGTTAGAAATATATTCAGGAGGTCGGTTACTTGGGCTGAAATAAATTTATGAGATATATGCTGATCTATATCTAGTGGGCATTACTGCTACATAAAATAGTAACCTCCTTCCCCCCTTCATCCTGTTTTAGTATTTCCCCATAGCACTAATCACCATTTAGTACCCTCTACACTTGCTTATCTACTGACTTTCTTTGGACACTAGAATGTAAGTTCAATGAGGGCAACAACTTTGTTTTATCATGGCTATGTCTCCTGCACGTGGTAGTTAAATATTTGTTGAATAAGTGAATTAATTATGTATGACTTAGTGAAATGTTTAAAATACATACGAAATGTATGTTTTGAATAATATTCATGATATCTCAATAGTTATTCTGTATAAATAGCTATAAGAAAACCAGAGGTTAAGTGATGTTTAAGAATAGCATTTGAGTATGAAATTTTGAGAGTTTTTTAGTAGAGAATATCAAAGTGAAAATCAAAAAGACAGGGGTATGGGATATTGCACATCTGGAATATTTTAAGCACAGAAAATAACAAGTGCTATTTTTAGCATTTATACATCCTTTCACACAGTGTTTTACTTTTGGGCAAAGCCCATGGATTAGGGAGACTAACATAGTACACTCGAGAAAAGAAGTTCATTTATTTGCTTTGACTCTGTTTTTAGCAGAAAGAATTACAGCAATGGTTTGGTTACCTCATTTGGCTTGCTTTAGGTTGTGAAACAAATGTTTAAGAAATCAGTTTGAAAAGAAAGAAATATAGTCATTTTTAGTTCTCTTTATCATAATGAATCATGGCCAAGTTTGTAATGAATGCAAAATGGAACACAAATAGCCATTTTTTAAAACAGAAGTTATTCTCTAGAAAGCTAATTGTGAAGTGAGTTTTCTGTCAAATTCAATAAAAGTGTTTCTTCTTGATTAAACCATTTTGAGGTGAGGTTCAGCACTTGATTGTATTATACAATTAAACTTGTCAATTAAAAGGAACGATGACTGTAAAGAAGTATAGATTTTTCAGTGGAATGAAAAGATAAATTATACAGTAATATCTTTGGAAATCCTGCCAGTAAAAAAATTGTAAATAGATGAAAGGCAAATTGTTCATTCTGTTTCATAGATAGGTGAATGCAGCACTGAAGTGTTAAGCTACAAATCATTATTGAAGTCATAAACAGATTTGACTGCATTGATTTTTTAAGAAACTTAATATATAATTCAAAAACTTAGTTTAATTCCTCCACTATGTCTCAACCCCCTGCTAGCTACGTGAAGGTAGTTAGGATGGGTTAGCTACCAGGAGACATGGAAATAGAATGGCATCAGAGAGGGAGTAACACATTTTGGAGACGATTCCTAGGATTATGCCAAACAAATTGCATCAACTGAGAGAAGGGATAAATGTAAGGATAAAAGTGGGAGGCAAAGAAAGAGTTGGAGTTGCAGCAATACAGTGTCAATTTGGGGAGAAGTGGTGCAAAGGCAGAGTACGGTGATGTAGTCCAGGAGGTTGGATATGAATAGAGCTGGCTGGAGCTCTTACGCTTCTCTTACTAGTTGCTGGTCACAATGGTACATAAGTGGGTGGTGGATCAAATAGGGCTACAAATTCTAGACACTGGAATTTGAGCCAGATGCTATGATTGAGACATTTTGAGGTCTTGGGGGGGGGGGTGAGGAAATTTTGCATGTGCAAGGAATATAAACAATTATGGCCAGAGGTGGGCTGTAGATTAATTATGGTCACAAATTCTTTGCAGCTCCTACCTCCCAGAGGTAGAATATATTACCCTACACTTAAATTTGGCCTGGCATTATGTCTTTCTTTGATTGAGATGATGTAACTGAGGAGATGTTGTGTGAGTTTGGAAGCCTAGAAATCAAGAAGCCTTTCAGCTTCTGCCTTCAAACTCTTGGAATGCTGCTCTGAATCAACCATGTAAGGAAGCCCATCACTCTATTAGAAGATGAGAGGTTATGTGAAGAAGAACCAAGGTGTTTTGCTGACAGGAAACACCAACTGCCAGACATCTCAGTGGGGCCATCTTGTATCTTTCATCCCAGGTGATCCTGCAGCCAAGTGCAGCCAAATGAAGGAGTCTAGGCAAAACCAAAAGAAAAACTGCCCAGCTAGCCCACATAATCCTAAGAAATAACAAATCAATTTGTTTCAAGCCGTAGAGTAAGAGTTTACTGACACTGGGGAGTTATGCTGAGTTTAGCCATTCTTTCATTTATTTGTCCATCCATCCACTTATCCTTCCCTCCCACCCTGCCTCCCTCCATCCATCCAACCATCCATCACACAATTATTGAATTTCTTCAATGTCTGCAATGTGCAAGATGCTGAGGACCCTAAGGATCCAGATGCACATATTACCACTTTTAATCTTTGCTTACGTTGCACATTTCAAGGCAATTGGAACTCTGTCAGTAGCATGCAAGAAGGAATACATCTGAAAACTTCTGTTGCAAAGCAATGCCTGGGCTGAAACTAGGCCTTGATAGTGAGAAGATGGAAAAGTTTCCATTTCCAAGTGTTTTCTGCTCCCCTTTGGAGAAAGGATTTAAGGGATTTAAGTTCCCTTTTGAAGAAGACTATTTGCTCTGGGGGAAAATCTGATCAAACCCCCTCCCCCCCAATAAAAACAATAATAGAACTTTTAGTTTTAGAAAGTAAATAAATTGTTTTGAGGGGAGACTATATGTAGCAACTTGAACACAGGTATTCTAAGCTAAAAATGTAAGTGTTCTGTTTGTGGTACTATAAATTGGGTATATATTTACCAATATTAAGTTTCTGAAAATCCTTTGGATTTTGGAGGGGAAAGGGATGAGGATAGAGACAATTGTTTTTCTCTTTAAGTACAGCTTTAGGATGCTCCATGGATGTTATCATTGTTCTGGAAAGACATGTGCAAGTTCCTCTTGAAACAACTGCTTCTAGGATATTTAGCAAAGATTCTAAAGAGTGTAGAATGATCATGTAAGCCTGTTCTCTTCCTATTAAAAGGGAATGGATTGGGCAGACTTAGTATGATCAGGTAGGACCATATCACTAGGGTCTTATAGAAGTTATTATTAGGCAGAACTGAACACTCAGATTTGGAAAAACAGTATGTATTTAGGAAAGCACCCACTTTACAATCAGGTAACAAGTCTTCTTCCTGGGGAGAATTATTGGTTAGAGAAAGTGGACAATTACACCTGGAAAAGGCTGATCCTGGGAAAGGAAATAGGAATTTAGAAGGTGAGTGTGAGGGTAGAGTAGGGGGCTTCCCTTCCTATTGGTTTCCTGGACTCCAGGTAGAGTAGACATTCTTGAAGGCTTCTGTCATGGGGCTGGGTTGGTGCTGCCATAGGTGTCCCACAGCAACACCAGAGGAGCAGGCATATTTACTCTGGGATCTGCCTACCTTCTGCTATTCCCCAACTTTTAGTACATCTTTTAAAAATCTGCAGCTTTGTTTTAGTTAAACCATGGAAATTAAGAGAGGTGTCTGTGCCCATTGTCTCAGCTGTTCCCTAGCTCTAGGAACCTGGATAAGTCACTTTTCTTCTATGAACCTCTGTTTTCTTGTTTTGCAAAAATGTGTCTAATAAATGTCCCAGTGTTATTGTATGGGTCAAACAGAATAATTTATTCCCAAATACTCTGAAACTCCAAAGAACCATGCAAAATATAAGGAAGTCCTTCTATAAATCTTCCTGATTCTGGGCCAGCCTTTTTGAAATCATATCTTATACAGTAGAGTTTTATACTTATATTGAAACTAAATCTGATGAGTCAGTACTTAGAATCAGGTGTTCTATAATAAATCTAGTCTTAGTTCAACTTTAAAGTTTAAATAGCTTAGAAAACTGAGGGGGAGAAGAGTAAAATAGTGGCAAAATTTTGTGTTTCTCTACAATTAAAGTTCTTTTGTGGGGGGGGGGATTCTTAAAAATAGTAATGCAGCCAAAGAAATACTTCTTGACCAAGTTTTTATTTCTAAGAACCTATCATTAACATTAGAGGAACACAAAGAGATCCTTCTTCTTTTCGTTTTTTCTAAAAGAATGGCCCAACTTCCTGATGAATGGAGCAGGGGGGTAGTGGTGGTGGTGAAAGTTAATTTTTTTAGATGCACATGTGCTGGTACTCTAGCAAGCACAAATTAGCCCTTGTAAAGTATGAGGTCTGTCAGATTTTGGATAATAATAACTCATCCCGAGGAAGTTTCTGATGAGTTCAGCTATGATCCATCACTGAGAAGGTGGAAGTACGCTGACAATCCCAGGCACTTGACTGCTACTGAGGACAGAAATCCTCATAATTGGAGAGAGGTACCTCATTGACTGAAATAGGGTTTAGATGAAACAACTCATTAAGTCACAGTTTTGCAACCTGAATAGGTTTTGCAATAACATGGTAGACCTCTGTAAACCTTCTAAGCTTTCGTCATGTATTCTCAAAGATCACCAGCACCCAACACAATGCTTCTACACTGTAGGTGAGTAAATAAATGTCTATTGAGTGAATGAATCATAGAAGAACAAGTCAAATGAATTTCCTTCTGGGAAACTGGCAAAATTTTTTTTCTTCCTAAATTCCTCCTGCATAAGACATACTGTAGGATCCCCGAATCTACAATTATCTTTGATTTGTCAGCTGTCCTCTAAAATTCCCAGTAAAATCTATTGTGATCCATATTTTTGAAAGGGTGATCTAGTTTATATAACATGTTTAATTTAATACATGTTTATGGGTGTGTCTGTGTTCTATTTGGCATACTGTCTTCATCAGGATTTTCTGGTTTCTAGGCAGTCATTTTGCACAGAAGGAACTTCAGGAATCAGGCAACACCCAGTATGAATTGCCCATCTAAGGCATGAGCAAAATTGGGAGGTTATAGGGTTCAAAGTAGATGTTCATTATAATTTTAATGACCTTCAGAGATATCATGCTAGTAGACAGAGTTATGATTGGAGGTCAGAATAAAATATATAGAGAAAGGCCCTCATCTCAAAAACTCACAGTGGGGAAATAGACAAATACACAGATAATTTTAATTCAGTGGGATGAAAGTCACTTAAAAGTAAGCATTGAGTGCCATAAGCACATAAAGAAGGTCATCCCTCTAATTATTTTGTGAATCAGAGCAGGGTCAAGAGAATGAACTACAGGTGTTACCATCAAAGATGAGTTAGGTTCAAATAAGTCAAAAGGAACAGTTGGGAAATGGAATACTGGATAGTTTAAAGAGAAAATATATTATAAAAAGTATTTTTAGACCTCCAAAGATTACCTAGTGGGGACTTCTTGCTCCAGCCTCTTTTTCTGCTTTGTCTGTATGAGGTTGCCTTAGAGGACCCCAGCTGACCCAAAATGTCACTCCATTTTGAGCCTTTTATCTCTACAATACCATCATTTTAGACATGTATAGCAGTTTAGTTTAGTAATGATTGTATTTTGTGGCAGCAATATTGGCAGTCTGAAGAGTTTGGGGAGCACTCACTTTCAACTCAATAAAAATAAAAACTAGTTTTTGTATAATACTTTTATATTTATAAGCACATCATATAGACGTTATCTTATTTAATCTATGAAATTATTGACTTGAAAAACTTAGACTAATGTTATTGCACAAAAGGGAAAAATAGACAGGAAGAGAAGTCTAATTAATGAAAAATTACTTTCAAAGCTGAATTTCACTTTCATGCCATTAATTTTTGAGAAAGTTAAAGAGTGTAGGGGGAATTTTGATATCTTGTAGAAGTGTCTATGTTGTAAATCTTGAAAATCTACACATGCATTCATTGAACATATAGTTTTGGGGTATGTCAATGAATATTTTATAGGAATATTTAATATTTTTCACAGAATAATTGTGCACAAGTGTTGGTAAACAGGTTCTGTTGTCCAACTGATATACTAAAAGATTTGCTTTTCTCATGCCTACTAAAATCAGCATTAAGACATCAGTATTCTTTCTGTAGTAAATGTAACAGCTGGTGAACTAGAATTATGGTACTCTGCTCCTTCTTGTGCCTTGTGGCTGCTTAATGGGATGGAGGCTAATTATCAGAGTAGGACAAGGACTGGCCCCTCACCTCACTCATTCAACAGAGTTCCATTTATAGATGCCAGTGCAGCTGGCAGAGCTGCAGGAAGGCCTGAATTCTGGACAGATGATAGCCCAGAGTCTGATTATATTTTAGACTAATTTATAATGCAGGGAGCTGCCGTATCCATACTTCTGGTCTAGTCTAAAGGTAGTGGACAAAAAAAATATGTATGGACCTACTTTAAGAATTGCTCATTTCCTTACTCTGGGTGATGTAGACAGCTTTGCTTACAAAGTAAATTTGATTTTGCTATTCATAGTAAGCAAAGCTTGTATACTTTTCAAATACATGAGCCATTAGTCTTTAAAAAAGTTCTGAACTCTTCTGGTAGATCCATTAGGTCTCCCTTTCAGGTATTCCCTAATTCATTGTGCAGTGGAGTCATTGCTTCCCATTTGTATATTGATGTTGCATATTGTCTGTTGCTGTAATGGTGTCTCTTACCTAATTCTAATTTATTTGTTTTCTGAGTCAATTTTAGTCTATTCTAAAGAGGGACTTTTTCATTCTCTCTGTTGACTTCTTTTTTTGTATGATTCATTTTTTTGAGCCCTCATTCTTTTCAGGCAAATTGAGTTAATTATTAGATATTTTTAGTATTTCCTTAAAGACAAGAGTAGAAAAACTGTTACCATTAATTTGTGCCACTCTCACTTGAAGGCTTGTTGACCAAAGAATATTTATTTTCACGTTGACAGTGGTTTAATTTTCATAGAAATCTGCTTATGAACTATTTTTTTTCCTTCAGGTGGAATAAATTGCTTTAATCTGAAGACAATTGTCCCAAGGATTAAAAAAATATTATTTTGGAAGATTTAGAAAACTTCATCAAAAAACTTTAGTGACACACAATATTAGTTCAGTGTAACAAAAATTTAAAGATTGTCTATTGTGCTACACATTTTGCTGAGAGATAGGACTATAGATAAAAAGATACTGTCCCTGGTGTAAGGATATTACAGTCCAACAGGAGGAAAAGATGTAATAAATTCTGATTTTCAGCATGGGCTATCTAAACTTCATATGTTGAAAGTTCCTTGAATATACAAAAATGTTCTATTCTTTTCTGTTGGACACTTAGGATACACTTTTTAATCAGAGCATGTAAGGATTAGTCTATCACCGTTTATTAAAAATGAAATGCCTAATCATATATCTGTCAATTTATCTCTAAGCATAGATGTGTATTGATCATGAATTGAATATTGTCTATAGAATAAGGAGTTTTGCAATTATGTTTTTGATCAAACATATTTTATGATTAAATACAAATAATTGAAGCCAAAGAAGGCACTCTTTCTTTTTAAAATTATTCAGTCACGTCCTTAGTATTCACTACACCTTGACATTGCGAACAGTCTGAACCTTATTATACACAGCATTAAACTTCAGTGCACTTGCTTCAACTTCATGGCAGAGAATTACCTTGAGCTTTCCCTGAGGGCTTTAAGAACTGTTTTTCTTTTCTTTACATGCCAGTGAAGGGGGCCTATTCTAGCAGTAACCAACCTACAGTCAGCATAGTAAATTTGAAAGTCTCAGAACTCCCCCCTGATTTGGGATGTTTCTAAGGAAAACATGACTTTCTGCCTGTCTTTAGCTTTTTTATTACTGTTTTATAGTCACTAGCAAATGGATGTGGAGTATCTCCTTTAGAGAAATTGTTTGCTAAAAAAGGATTTGAATTTATAGTAATTCAATATATTCAATGCAGACCAATTTGCCATTCATTCTTTGGATTGTTATAGTAATACTGATATTCAAGACAAACCGTATTTCTTTTATCTTTAATGATGTGGAAATTAGAGGTGCTATTTTAATGGGATTTCTTCTGAATTTGACATTTGGCTAATGAAACTCTCATTTTAAAGAATTTTATTTCCAAATAAATAACCAATAGGTATTGCATCTGTGATCTACTAACCATTGAGAGCCACAGATATTTTTAAATTTTCAAGGGCTTTGCTATTAAAGATGCTTCCAAATACAATCACTTTTTAAAATCTCAAGACTCTTTCTAGGGCTATAATAACTGTCCAGGCTGAGCTGTTCTTGTCATCACAGTTTCCTGGAGATGGCAGCAAAGTACGCAGAAGCAAGGGGAACAACCACAACACATAAACAAGTGGTGAGATTAATGGTGCTGCACAGTCCCAGGGATGGCTCTGACGAGATGCGCCGGCCTCTCCTGCTCAAAGTGACAGGGCAGGTAAATAGGGCTGATGTATGTATTAATTTGAGTTTTAATTATGTTGGGTGGTTTCCAAAGAATCTTGTACAAACTGCTGCTTTTCATTTATTCCACACCTGTGGTCAAGGCCTAAGCTCTCCTTTCTCCCGGCTTTTTTGTTGCCCTTGTTTCTTTTTTGCTAAAAGTATTGATATATCTCCAGAACAGAAATTTTGAAGCCTTTACTTTATGTATCAATCTATAGCATTTGTTACCCTTACTCCATTTTCATATAGCTATTTCTATTCTTGTAGCACACTGCATTTCAATCTTTCTGGGTTGTCAGATTTTCAGAATTTATAACGGGATGATTAACTGGCAAGACAATGCACAGGCTAATAACAGATTGCAAAGGACATCATATTAGACATTGTAAAAGCCCTCTTTATTCCAAAGTATACATCCAATAATGCCCCTGCAGACATGAGTAATGAGCACTGTACCCAGGATAAAAGGGGCTTTCTCGTTTTGGAATTCAGGTAGAAATGTTATTAAAATGAAAAAGAGAGAACTTCTTTCTACTGAATTGCAACTGTTGGTTTCAATGCTAAACTTGTTTGTCAAAATACTGCTGCCTGGAATCAGTAAGAGCTTATATAAGAGTAATATATTTTACAAGTTTGTTGAGTACTATAAGAAATTTTGCTTTGGAGGAAGCTAAATGAAGGTTTTTTATTTAAAGATCCAGTATTTTTCAGCTAAAA
This sequence comes from Choloepus didactylus, assembly GCF_015220235.1. Lineage (NCBI taxonomy): Eukaryota > Metazoa > Chordata > Mammalia > Pilosa > Megalonychidae > Choloepus > Choloepus didactylus. The sequence goes on from NC_051309.1 coordinate 141,714,688, forward strand.
TGAATAACCATCCTTTGAGAATATTTTTGAAGTAATTTTTATTTTTAAGATGAAGGAAAAAAGAACATTCTTTATGATGACTGAATATTTTTAACATTAGTCCTTGAACATAAAATTAAAAATATAGAAGGATATTCACTTTCTCAGCCAACAGACAAATAAGATGAATTGATCAAGTTGGTTTGGGTCAGAGTATTCATTTAGTATAATCCATTTTGGTACAAACAAGAGCTTGATTTTTTAACTGGAGATATACCAGAAGCATTATTCTGTGTTTATATGATATGGTGCTCCAGTTTGCTAATGCTGCCAGAATGCAAAATACCAGAAATTGATTGGCTTTTATAAAGGGGATTTATTAGGTTACAAAGTCACAGTTCTAAGGCCATAGAAGAATCCAGACTAAGGCGTCAACATAATGATACCTTCACTGAACAATGGCCGATGGCGTCCAGAACACCTCTGTCCGCTGGGAAGGCACGTGGCTGGCGTCTGCTGTTCCTTTACTCCTGGGTTGCATTTCGAAATGGCATTCTCCCAAATGTCTCTGGGCTTCTCTCTCTTAGCTTCTCCAGAGCAAACTCTGGGCTAGCATCTCCAAGCATCTCCTTTCAATGGCCATCTCCAAAATGTGTCTCTCAGCTCCTCTTGGGGTGTTTTGTCCTCTTAGCTTCTCCAGAGCAAATTCTGGGCTAGCATCTCAAAGCATCAGCAAGCATCTGGGTCTCCTGGCTTAGCGTATCCTGGGGCATTTTTTTATCTGTCTGCTTTCTGTGTGAGCTGCCTTTAAAGGACTCCGGTAAACTAATCAAGACCAATCATGAATGGGTGGGGTCAAATCTCCATGGGAACATTTAATCAAGAGGTTACATGCTAATCAGAAAGATTAATAAATCTGCCCCCCACAAGATGGTATTAAATAATATGGCTTTTGGGGGGACATAAAAATCCAAACCAGCATATATGGAAAGTTCTGAAGCATTCATTTGCTTTCAAACATTTGATGGATTAAATATAAATCATTCCCATCTATTGGCTTGAGGGAGACAACTTGGGATAAGGTAAAGGAACATCAAAAGAAAATCCTGGAGGCTTGGCTTCAAATTTGGGTGCTATGTATTTGTGAAATCATTTAACCCAAAGATAGTTTGCTGTTGGGTAAGAGCTTGTCTAAATGTCATCTGAGCTTTCTTGTTTCTTCATCATTGTGTAATCAAAGTGGTACTCACGTAAACTGAGAGACTTCAATAGACCTATAAACGTGAACTATTATGGTGAAATAGAAGGGTATATTTATTGATGTGCATAGTCATAGTAGAATAGGGTGAGCTATTTTATATGTATATATAAACTAATATTAGCACTTTTCTCCATTCCTACCCCACGAAGGAAAGTTCTCAGCAAAGACCATTGTAAAGTCCTAACTACCCTTCTCCTACTCTAGAGATTTTTTTTTTTGCTTCAGAATCCTTGAGAAGGAGGTGCTAGAGGGAGTGTTTATAATGCAGGGGAAAAAGTGGCCAGGTTTGGGGGGTGATGGGAGTTTGGAGAATGGGAGTGGGAGAATGAATCTAACCGCAGTTTGGGGAGTTTTTGTCCCCACTTGTGTAGCATATCCTAGACGGGGGACAGCTGCAGATCCTTTTAATAGTAATGATGTGAGTGATAGCTATCTTTTATTGCATAATTGCCAAGTACCAGGCACTCTTTGGGGTGCTTTATGAGTATTAATAAATTTAAGAGTTACAAAAATCCTTTGTGGTATATTTGGTACCGGTATATTCTGTTAACTTTACAAATATGAGGCACAGAGGAGTTAAAAAAAACTTGCTCAAGTCAAAAAGTTAGTTGATTTGAACATGGTGGTCTGAAGCCAGAGCCAGAGCCCTTAATGAGGGGACACTTGCTTTGTGGCCTTAAGGCCACATGTGTCTCTCTGTGGATAAGTTCGTGATCAATGAGGAAACTGCTCTGAGGGCTGGAGAACCAGTTCTTGATGGAGGCATGTGGACCAACGTCACTATTTGGAATCACTGTGGACTAAAGACCTGGTTTCTTGCTTATTTTCTGCATACCATAAAGCCTGTGATTCATATATCCAATGGAGAAGAAAGTAATCCTGGTTATGACTGAGACTGGATACCCTGCCAGCCAGATAGGTAGGACTGAATATATCATGTCTGTGATGGTTAAAATCATGCGTCAACTTGGCTGGGTTATGGTGTCCAGCTGTTTGGTCAAGCAAGCACTGGCTTGATTCTTACTGTGAGGGTATCTTGTAGATTTAGATCATTAGTCAGTAGATTGCATCTATGACTGATTACATCTACAGTCAACAAAGGAAATTGCCTTCAGCAATGAGAAAAGTTTCATCCAATCAGTTGAAGTCCTTAAAGGGAGAACTATGATTTTTAGCAGTCAGAAAGAATTTCTCTCTCTACTTCAGCCGCCAGCTTCTCCTGGGGAATTCATTGAAGCCTTCATCACAGTTCCCAACGTGGAGCCTGCCCTACAGAATTCAGACTTTGCCCATGCCCACAGTCAAGTGAGCCAATTCCTATAATAAATCTCACAATATTTACATATATATATCCTGCTGATTCTGTTTCTCTGGAGAACCAATTGGCTTCTCAGCACCTTTAATTGGCTATCTAATAGGCAACTTGACCTAAACATGTCTAAAACAGAGCTCTTGACTTTTCCCTCAAATCAGCTCCTCCTTCAGTCTTTTCCATCTCAGTCATGGCAGCTCCATGCTTCCAGTCATTCAGGCCAGACCTTGGAGTTTTGGTTTCCCCTCTCTCACACAATCCATAACTAGTTTGTCAGCAAATTCTCTTTGATGCTATCCTCTATCAGAATTTGAACACTTACCACCCTCACGGATTTTCCTTTGGTCCAAGCCACCTTCATTTCTGGATTGTTGCAACAGTCTTTGGATTCATTCCCTGCTTCTTCCTTTACCCTCCTTTAATTTATTCTCAGCATAGCAGCCAGACTGACCCTGTCATGCACAAATCAGATTATGTCACCCCTTTGTTCAGAATATATAAATGCCTTTCTATTTGACTCAGAGAAGAAGCCAAAGTATTAACCACAGCATACAAAGCCCCATGGCATCTAGTTCCCCATTATCCCTCTGATTTATTACTGCCATTCTTGTCCTTTTCTCTGAGCTCCCTTCACACCAGCCTTCTTGCTTCTACTTGCAGCCCTAGAGTCTGTCTTGGAATTTGCTGCTCCCTCTGCATGGCTTGCTCTCCTTCCAGATACTAGCATGGCTAATTCCCTTGCTGTCTTCCTGTCTTAATTAAAAGTTACTTTTCAGTGCAGCCACCCCTGACCTCCCTGTCCAAAATTTAATCTCCTTACACACATTCCTTGTTTTATTTTTCTCACTGTTTCATGTTGTATGTAACACTATCTAATATATTATGTTTCATTTATTTATTTATCATCACGTGCATGTCTCACTAGAGTGTTAGCCCTCCTTGAGGGCAGGGATTTCTTTCTGATTTTTTTTTTTAATAACCACTGGCACATAGCAGGTACTCAATAAATACATGCTGAATGAATGAGTTTAGAGAACTGAAAGAATGTGGCATGTCATGCATCATGGAAATGTGTACAAAATCCATTCTCACTGCAACAGTATTTAGATTATAACGGATGTTAGTGTTTTGTAGACTGATAAATGAATAAATAAGTAATATAGCCTGCCAGCTAAGTATCCAAAGCATTTAAAATATGTGATGTAAAATTAAGATAGTTTATTATTTGATCTTATCATTTTATCCTAGCACACAGAGGGTACACAGGACCCTCTTTGTGTATTGTTATTGAGTATTGTTTTTCCCTTTCTTTCTTTTGTTTTTTTTTTAAAGGCTTAAAATGTATTTTAATAAGTTGATGCTGCATAACTGTTCCATTTCTCAGAAAAACTCTAAATTTAAGGTATCAGAGACAAATCAAACATGGTACACCAATAAAAATTGCACAACATAACTACCTATGATAGGCAAGGCTAAAAGCTACTGTCAGACCTTCAGCATACAGCAACCCTGTTCCTAAGATTGCGCTAAGCCTATCAAGAAAAGCTGTGAACAGCAACATCATAGACACAGAAAGGGTCATTCCTGGGCAGTCCTCACCCAAGAAAAAGATGGATGCAAATTAACACAAGATGTTTTTAAAGATATACTAAAATGAAAACCTATGAGAAAACTTCTTTAAGACATGAAGGGGTAATATATGGGATATAACAGAACCGTATGTATGCTATCTGTGATCTCTGTGGTCATTTGCCTGAATTCTGACCCAGGAGTGAATGAAATAATGGGTCTAAGATCACTGGGTGACATTTGGTTTTTGTGGTATATGTGGCAGTGTCTCAGGTTGGGGAACAGGGGGTATAAAGATAAGAAAGCAAACAGAACACGATGGACAAAGAATGGAATGATCAAGATTAATGGGACTCTAACTGAATCCATTTTTGCCATGGTTCCTCCCAGGCTGTCAACATCAATAACATTTGAGACTTCAGGAATGCACCGCACAGAACTGATTTGTTAAATAATATACCACACTGAACTGATCTGTTAAATACCACCCTCCCTCCCTTGTCCTAGGTCTCCCTAGAGGAGGACAGAAAGGGAAAACCTAACACTCTTCCAGGGTAGAATTCTGGCTAGTCCAAAAAGGGTCCTTCTTTTCAGGGTTTTGGGAAACTAGACACTGTCACTTCATTAGTATCAGTGATGTTTGCTTGGAGCAGATTCAGCTCCAGGAGCTGCACGGTTAAATGCAGGAGGGGTTCCACCAATTGCCCCAATTCCTTCCACTGTAGCAGCTTAGCCAAAGCTTTCAGTTGTTGGTGGGGTCAATCCCAAGGTTCCACCTGGCATCATAGTGGCTGGTCCTGGAGGAGCTGGAGTACCAGCTGGCACAGGAGCAGGGGGCATGGCACCTCTATTATTTATGCCCATAGCACCTCCCATAGCCATCTGGCCCATCCGTATCTCCTGCTCTCTTTCATCAGTGAGGGTTCCCCTGAATCTTTCTTGTTGTCGACGCATCATTTCCTCCTGTTGCCATCGCATCTCTTCCTCACGGCACCCGTGCTTCTCCTCCTGCCTGAGCTCCAGTTGCTTTAGTTTTTGTACCTCTTGGTTGTGCAGCTCCTCCACCCTCCAAAGTTCTTCTTGGCACCTCATCAAATTCTGCCTCATCAGCATGACCTGGTGCTCATGGTGAGCAGCCTCCATCTCCATTTCCAGCTTCTCACGAGCTTCCTTGATGTTGCGGTCCACTTGGTCCTGCTGCTGCTTCTCCATCTCAATGAGTGCCTTCCAGCACATGGCATACTCATACTCAAAAGAGCCAGGCTGTGCTAATCTGGGTGACTGTTCTCGCTCCTTGTGAAATTGCTGGTTCTTTATAACCAGCGTCTCTGGAAAGTCCCTCTTTACCATCTAACTGGTCCATGGGCTCCACAGTCACAGGTCAATGAAATGTGATTAACAGGAAGGAGGCTTTGCTGTATCTGTCCAGAGCTTTCTAAGCAGCTAGCTTCCCTGAGAACTCAATCCCTTTCCCTGAGGGCCTTGCTTGATCATCCAGGATGACTACAGCCCTCTCCACCTGATCAAACACAGAAAAGGCCTCCTCCAGAGATTCACTGGACATGTGCTGAGGAAGGTTGCTGACTGTAAGGGATGCACTATGGCAGGCAAAGCACACACACAGCTGCTTTCCACGGAGTGGCATGTTGTTGAGCTCCACCTTGGCAATCTCCGCTAGGGTTTGTGTTTCCGAGCAGATAAAGCCAAAGCCTTTATCCTTATGAATGAAGACCTCACCTACTTTCCCATATTTTTCGAAAAGTTTCCTCATTTCTTCCTCAGTGATGTCAGGAGGAAGATTGCCCACAAAGAGATGGCTATGTTGGGTGAAGGTCATCTCTCCTGGTTTCCTAAAATTCTTCAGGTCAATAGTCGAGCTTTCATTTGGCTGCTGGCCTGTTGCCCATTTGCAGTTATTGGTGGTGGCTGCTGCTGCTGCTGCTGTTGCTGTGGGTGGTGATGCTGATGATGCTTCCTTGGAGTTTGGTTTTGCTTCTCCAGGTTAAAGGTTTTGTTGCTCTGTATTTCTGTACCCTCTACCTACTGTTCTTTCCTCATAGTAACGGTGATGGTACACAGCCTTTACCATCCTGAGAAAAAAGGATTTATTTGTTTTTTATTCATCTGAGCTGGTGTACAGTTAGGTCATGACCCCTCTGACTACTCATCATATACTGGTTACTTTTTCATCTATGCTGATGGATTTAGTTCCTGCATGGTCATTGGGTAGACGGGACCAATGGCAGAGGGACTGTTACATTGGTGTGGCTCTATCAAATCCTGTTTATCCTTCTGCTCAGGAACTCTTTTCCTATTGTGGAACTGTGTATCCTTATTTCATTCCTGACTCACATAAGAATGCCTTTTAGGATACAAAGGATACACTGAGATAGCAGTGGCTACCCTCAAGGAGCCGATATTTCTGGCTTAACATTGCTTTGCTTACTACTAGCTCTGCATTCAATGAGAAAAGGGAAAGTTTGGGATCACCATGGGCTCAAACTTTCTTGAAGGGGAGGGGGCCTGTATACAATGAAAAGGAGCCCCAATGAAGGCTCCTTTTCATTGTATGAAGGGGATAAGGGATTTCAAAAGGTAGAAGACTGAGAGTAGAAGAGTGAAATACCTGATGATGAGGTAAAGAGACATAATGGTTTTGTCAGTCCACAGAGGTGGATGGTTATAATTTAAATTCAGTTATGGATTTTAGATTATTTAATTTAGAAACACATATGTAGATATATATTCTCTTGGTGCTGTTATTCATGATGAAAGCAACCATCCGCTGACTAGGCAGAAAGAGAAAGTAGAAGAGTAACAATTAACTCTATAACAGAGTCTTAAACATGTACTTTCCAAACATTTTAGCTCTATAAATATTGAGTAAATAACAATGGTAAGTGGCTTCCCTTCAGAAGCTGCAGACTTTTTAAAAAAATTGGAGGTAAAAAAGCCCTCCACTTTAAATAAAAAAGAAACCATGTGGTAGGCAGAATAATAACAGCCCTCGAAAGATGTTCACATTCCTAATCCTAAAACCTGTGAATTTGGTACCTTAGATGGCAAAAAGTACTGAAGTTAAGGGCTTTGAATGGGAAGATTATCTTGGAAGAAGGAGGCAGGAGGGTGAAAGGAGGTACGATGAGGAGCAGAGGTTGTAGTGATTTAGCTTCAAGCTAAGGAATGTGGATGGTCTCCAAAAGCTGGGAAAGGCAAGGAACCACACTCTTCTCTATAGCCTACAGAAGGAACGCTGTCCTGCTAACCCTTTTCAGACTTCTGAGCTCTAGAATCACAAAATAAGAAGTTCGAATTGTTTCAACACAGTAAGTCTGTGGCAATATATTAAGGCAGCAATACAAAACTACCACAGAACCTTAAAGCAGATGTTTAGACTTGTTGAGTGGTTAATCAAGACAGTTTTCCCGGTTTTATTTGTCTTTTCTTTCTAGATGATTGTTACAGACTTAATAAAGTAAACAGTATATGCCTCTGATTAATGATGCTAAGTGGCTGTGATACCAATACGTATCTGGATTTACAATGTACTGTTTACTCCTAGAAAAAACTGAATATTTCAGATGTGTGTTTTGAATGACCTCATAGTCTTTGTTCAATGGTATCTATTTAACCTCCATCCAGCAGGTGACAAATAAATAAATAAGCAGGTTAGCCTGCCAATTAAGTTTTCCAAGGCATTTAAAATACAAGAGGTAAAAAGAGAGAGAGAGCAGTCTTCTTTCATAAGTCCTGCAATTTTCAGAAAGCTTAAAGCACCAATCTTTTAGGCCTCACATTTGTGATAGAGTATAACAAAACCAGGAAAAATGGAGCTGTTTGAATCCATTTTTGAGTCAGAGACTAGAATAAGAATGGACAAACAGTATGAAACCTTTGTACTATTTTTACAAGTCATTCTCATTAAAGTCTAAAGACTGTAAAGCTATTGGGCTCCTTCTAAGATAATGTCCCCCCTACTGTTATATTTCTTCCAATGAAACCCATCTGTGAGCTTTTGCAGGATGCTCATGACATGCATTTAAATTGCCTGTGTGTTCTAGAAACCTCTTCTTCCTGCAAACAAGTGGTGACCTCTCTGCTCTATGTTCATTCAAGGGACAGACACTTGCATATCATCCCAGGCAGGCAGCCAAATGAGGGCCACATCCTGTTCAATACAAAATACAGATTTTCATTAAACCAAGATAATTAGAAGAAGTAGCATAGAGGAATATGAGTAATTCCATCAGTAATTACAGTAATTATGCCCTTAATTGCCATGCTACCTCCAGTGTCACATTATATATATGTACTGGCATTTTACAGAGGAAACACTCATATGTTTTAGATTAGAGATGTACCTGGTTACATCAGGTAACTCTAGTAGTTAGAAAATAATTGAGGGAGTATTGTTTCATCCTTGCAATGATCAAAGCAAAATATATTATATTGTCATTGTTATTATTGAGAGCTTCTTCAAGACATGAATTTTTGTATATTTAAGAAATACACAGAAGTAAAACCCAATATTCTAGACGTCATTTTATATAGTTTCCTTCCCAAACTGGTGAAAAACAGTTTCTCAAATTTCCTAATAAAAATGAAAATAGCTGTTATTAGATAGTTCTTCAATTCTGTGACTAGAGCATATGGTTATAGGTAGCCTATCAATATTTTAAATATTTACTTTTGGAACTGACTTTTCAGTCTCCCATTTCTCTGTTAGTGTATCAAAAACATGTCTTTATGTTCACCCAGGTTTGTTAGAGTAGGAAAGCCAAAAAAGGCTGCAGTGCTTTCAGCTACTTACTGGGATGAAGTTTCTTCCTCAGCCTTCAGACTAGTGTAAGTGGTAAAGAAAAGACAAAATGCATTTGTCCTCTTGCTCAGCTATTAGGGTAACATTTGTGCTTGGTTCCTTTGCTGCCAATCTTCCTGGTCAATATCAGCTCTTGGAGAAGTGATACAAGTTCCTGTCAGTAAGGCAGAAGGCAGAGTTGAGCTGGATGGGGGAAGAGGACCTGTTTTCAACCCTCAGATGGATATTCCTAAGGCAGATTTTCATAGCATTTGATTTTTTGATTCAGAATTTTGTATTTGATTGGGCTTATTTTATAGTCTCTTAATAGAAGACACTCTCACATTTGTATTTGTTCCCCTACCTGTCATCGAATGGTCTCAAATTGCAGCTAGGCCAAGGGAGAGGGTCATGGCAGTGGCATGCCCAAATGGCCATCCATCAGGAGAAGGTGCTTTACTGTCATCTAGACCTGGGGTTTTACCTCATGCAGCAATAGTCACCGATGGAACAAGTGAAGTTATGTGAATTCACAAATACCTAGTTCATTTGCGTTGAAGACAAAGATCATGTCATCTTTCTGTGCTACAATGGGTCAATGGTACCCAAGAAGTTCTCCAGGCACGCAGAGTGTAATCACGACATACAACTTTAGATCAGCCTCTTGTGGTCTCATCCTTTATCGGATGCAGATATCCCTCCCAGGTATCTTTTCAGGCCTTCCCTTAAGGTCATGATAGCTGTAACATATGTTGCTCTGTCCCTGATCACTCTCTAATCACTCATTATGACATTGTTAACATGGAAAACTTTCAACTGTGTTTTTGGTTGATAAACTTTCATTTCTGAATTTGCTGAGATGCAAACATCCTGAAGATTCCGCCTCTTTATTTTATATTGTTCTCCCCCAATGTCTTGCTGATCTCTGCCACTTACTTGCTGTGTATCTGGAACAAATGATTAAAACACTCCCTGCCTCAGTTTCCTCATCTATAAAAATGAGGACAAGAATACCTACCCCAAGAGGGTCATTCTGAGGATTGAATCAATTAAAACTTAGATGCTTAGAAGATGTCAGACATATAGATAGTGCTCAATACATCTTAGCTATTATTATCATCATGATCAATATTACCCTGAATTTACTAACTTAATATATTCTATTCTTTTAAACTTTTAACTTTTTGGATACAATGTATACATAGTTTTCTGATTAACATTTCTCAACAATTCAGACATAAGTACTGAACCCATTCCAAACTTCTAAATGAGTGCTTTTCAGATGATCTGCAGTGTTTACAGCTTCAGTTCTATAGTTATCAGCCAGGCTCAAATTTGGGCTCTGCCTATTAGCTCTGATCCTGAGTAAATTACTTAATCTCTTAGAGCCTCAATTTCCTCATCTGTAAGGTGGTGGTGATGATAACAGAATGTACCCTCTTATGGGTAAAAAAAAAAAAAATTCCTAAATGTGCTCAGTTAGCAGTATTTCTAGTACATAGAAAATGTTTAATGAGTATTTAAGTATATTATTAGTTTGCAATTAGATTATAGATGCCACTTTATGTTTTGGGTCATGGGCAATATGGAGGTGATCCCTTGTATTTTCCACTTGCTTATTTTTCTTTCTTTTGTCTTTTCTTCCCCTTTTAGTTGAGGTAAGATTTACATACAACAAAATGTTTAAGTCTTAAAGGTATAGGCCAGTGAGTTTTGATAAATGCATATATTCATGTGACCAAAAATCTGAATAAGATATAGAATATCTCCACTGTCCCTGAAAATTCTATTGAGTCCCCTTCCATGAAACCCTTAGCCCTTGGTAGGCAACCACTGCTCTGATTTCTAGCACTAGAGGTTAGTTTTGCTCATTCCTGAACTTCATGCATGTGAGTGGATTAATAGAGCATGTACTCTTCCATGTCTAGCTTCTTTCATTTAACATAATGTTTTTAAGATTCATTTATGTTGTTGCATTATCAATAATTCATTTTTTTATTGATAATTAGTATTTCAAGGTATGGCATACCATGTTTTGTTTATCCATTTTCCCATTAGCAATTTGGGTTATTTTCAGTTTTGGGTTATTAATATAGCTGCTATGAACATTCTGCCCAAGTCTTTGTGTCGGCATTCTTCTTTTTTTTTAATGTGAGGGAGAAAATCACATGAGATGAAGCTGGAAAGAAAAGAGTATAGCTATACCAATAATTCTGAGGGAAATATGGGGCCATTGCAGGGTTTCACAAGGGAAAACTGCGCTATTCAATTCGCCTTTTACAATGATCACCATAACTGCATTGTGTAGATTGGAGTGGAGGGAGCAAAACTGGAGACAGGGGAAACAATTAGTAATCTAAGAAGTAATCTAAGTGCTAGATAGTCATAGCCAGTATGAAAGGAGGGACAGTGGGGATGATGTCAAGAGGACATATTGAGAATTACAAGGACTGAATGATTGGTTTGATGACTTTTTGGAGGGGAAGAGAGGAATGCAATTGCATTTCTGGAATGGAGCTGAATCATGGCACCATTCATTGCATAGGGAATAATGGATATTAAGAAAGTTTTGTGGGGAAGATCACGAGTTCATTTTTGGGTATGTTAAGTTTTGCTGTCTGTGAAACATCTAAGTGATGATGTCTGATCTATACCAGGATATTTGAATCCACAGTTTAAGGGAGAACAAAATCAAGGCATCAAGATTTGCGATTTACATCCCATTCTTGTATTCATGTAGTATTCATGTCCATTTAATATTGTATAGAGTGAGAAGATTATAAGGCCCTGGGCAGTACCTGAGGAACATCAATAAGAGGCAAAAGGCCTGCAAAGTGATTGAGAAGGACCTTACAGATTCATAGGAGGAAAACCCAGAAAAGTGTAGGGTGGCAGAGAAGGAAAGAGATCAATTGAAAAAGGAAAATGTTAAGAGTCAAATGCCACTAATTTGTGATGTAGCAGATGAAAAATGACATTTGTGACTTTGGAGGGAATGGTGGGGGTAGAAATCAGACTGAGACATGAATGGGAGGAAATGTAGCCATCCATTATGGATAACTTGATGAAGAAGTTTGGCTGTGCTGGGATGAAATAGAATAAACTAAAAGGTGTGGTGACAAAGAGTTTTTTGTTGTTGTTTTGTTTTTGTTTTAAAAGATAAGAGAGCATGTCAAAAGGTCAGAGAAAACAGTTTGAATTCCCACTGGCCAAATCTGGGCAATATGAGCATCAAAATGATAATAACAGATGTAACCACTGAATAAAATAGAAATTCATGAGTGTACATTGAGATAAGTAAATGGAAAAAAGAGATTTTCCTTACACTAGAATAACTAATAAAGTAGATGAAATTAGAAAATCACTACTTAGCAACCATCATAATTCAGCCAAGAAACAGCAATAGATGCTGAAACCAGGGGATAAAAGTTTAAGGAATGCAATATTTATATAATCTCAAACCACTTCCTTAAAATACTAATTACTAACTTCACAGTGGAGAAACCTGGCAGGCACCGCCCTAATTAAGTGATCAAGGTTAATGTCACCCAAAGTGGGGAAATTCAGTCTGACACGATGCAATGGGAAGAACACAGCAACACTTCTGATATCCCCACCAAAAATGCATAATCTGAATCAAACCATGAGGAAACATCAACTTGACAGAGTCTACAAGTGTCAAGGTCATGAAAGCAAGCCAGAGAATGTTTCATATTGAAGGAGATAGACAACAACTAAATGCAGAACAAGAGATCTTTTTTTTTTTTTTTTACAATAGAGAACATTATTGGGACAATTGGGGAAATGGAATGGTGTCTGTGGACCATAGCAATGTTTCAACATTAATTCCTAATTTTGATGAACCTATTTTGGTGATAGAGAAGAACGTCCTTGGTTACAGGATTACACAAAAAACAGGTATTGGATCATCATCTTGCAACCTATTCTTAAATGGTTCAGAAAAAAATGAATTCTTTGACTACTGCAATTGTCCTGTACTATAATTTTCTGTAAATTTATTTAAAAAAAAAATAAAAGAAAAAAAACGGGGAAAAAAAAAGATAAGAGAAAGTTAAGAATTTTAAAATAGTAATGGGAATGAGTCAACAGGGAGGGAGAGCTTGAAAATATGGGTAAATGATATGATGATGTATTTAGTGGGGCTTCCAGGAAAGGTGGTGATGGTGGTGGGTGTGTGGGTGGCTGAGTGGCTAGAAGGGGTCTAGAACCTAGATGGAGAGAATTACCATTAGGCAGAAAAGAGAGAATATCTGATGTAAACCATGGGGAAAGAGGAGAGGAAATGGACAGAGGTAGGCATCTAGGTTTGGTGGTTGCAAGCTGGGGAAGTGCCCATAAGATGGTTTCTATTTTCCTAGAGAAATGAGAAATGAGGTCATCTGCTTAGACTGAGAGGGGTGGATGAGAACAGAGGTGTTCAGAAGCTCCAGAACAGTGGTGCCTTGCCATTATTTCTTTGAATATTCTGTCTGTGCCCCGTCTCCCCCCCTCTTTTTTTCTTCTCCTTCTGGGACTGCCATAATGTATGTATATCGGTACACTTGATAGTATCCCACAGGTCACTTAGGCTCTGTTTGCTTCTTTTAATTCTTTTTTCTTTCTGCTCCTCAGCCCAAATCATTTAAATTGTCTTGCCTTTGAGTTCACTAATTCTGTTTTCTGTCAGCTGCAATCTGCTGTTGAAACCCTGTAGGGAATTTTTCATTTCAGTTATCATGGCCTTCAACTCTAGTGTTTCTGTTTGTTTCCTTTTTACATTTTTTTTATCTCTTTCCTGAGATTCTCATATTGCTCATTCATTGTTTTCCTGATATCTTTAGTTCTCTCTCTGCTTTCCTTTATCTTCTTGAGCATACTGAGGATGGTTAAAAGAAAAAATCTTTGTCTGATATGTCTAAAGTCTAATCTTCTTCATTGATGGTTTCTAGATTTTACCTTGTTCCTCTGGATGGGCTATCATTTCTTGCTTATTTGTCTTGCACTCTACTGTTGCACACTGAACTTTTTAATATTTTAAAGTGTTATCTCTGAGATTTGGTCCCTGAACTGGCTGGGAATGTTTTTATATCTTTTTGGTAAATGCCCAGTAATAGGATTGTTAGGCTATAGGCTAGTTGTATGTTTAACTTAATAAGACACTGTCAAACAGTTTCCAAAGTGATTGTACCATTTTTCACTTTTATCACCAATTCATGAGAGTTTTTGATTTTAACTATTCTAGCGAGTATGAAGTAATAACTCATTCTGGTTTCAATTTGCAGTTCTTTAATGACTAATGATGATGAGCATTCTTTCATGTGTTTATTGGCCAGTCTATATCTCTTGGAAATATGTGTTCAAATATTTTGCCACCCTTTTAATTAGGTTGTTTGTCTTTTTATTATTGAGTTCTTTATATATTTAGGATATAAGTCCACTGTCAGATGAGAGTATTGCAAATATTGTCTCCCAATCTGTGGCTTGCTTTTTCATTTTCTTAATAGTGTCTTTTTGTGATTTTTAATTTTGAGGAAGTCAAATTTATCAATTTATTCTTTATGGGTTAGGGCTTTTAGTCTTCCTTAAGAAATATTTTTCTACCCCAAAGTCACATAAATATTCTCCTATTTTTTTCTCCTAAAAACTTTAGAGTTTCAGCTTTAAGTTCAGGTTTATAATCCATCTCAAATTAACTTTGTGTATGGTGTGAAGAAGGGGGTCAAAGTTCTTTTTCTTTTTTCATGTATTAAGGCAGTTATTCCAGAGCTATTTGTTGAAAAGACTTTCCTTAGGATTATTGTTGAAAATATACTGACCATATATGTATGGGTCTATTTCTGAATACTACAATCTGTTCCAATATTCTATTTGTCTATTATTATTCCAATATCACACTGTCTTGATCTTTGATGCTATTGTAAATGATACTGATTTTAAATTACCTTTTCCAATTGTTTGTTGCCAGTTTCAAGAAATACAACTGATTATTTGTATGTTGACCTTATAGCCTTACTTTTCTAAACTTATGTATTATTTCTTCTAGTAGCTTTTCTGCAGATTCCTTATGATTCTCTATATTCCCAATCATTTAGTCTGTAAATGGACAGTTTTATTTCTTCCTGTCTATTCTTGATACTTTTCTATATTCAATTGCAATTGCTGATTTTATATTAAAAGCTAAACTCAGTTTACCTGAGAAAAAGACTTGTTGAACATTTGATTATTTCTATTGCTTATCAGTCTAAAAAAGGATTTGAAGGGGCATGCCTAATTAGGATGTACTGCAGAAACTATCTTCAGAAATATTTTACTGAAAGGAAAATCCTTAAGATTGTGAAATTCTAGAAAGGTGACTTCTATTGATGCTACTCAGACCAGACACCCAGAGGGAATATGAGTAACCATTTGCGCTGTGGACAGTTGGAAGTAGAGATATTTTATTAGTCTGATTTCCATTGTTAGGATTTCATGTTACTATAAAACCTTGGTGAACCTCATATCTTTTCACATCATTAGGCTTCACTGTCTTTCTACAGGTATTAGCAACCTCATTTAAAACTGAAGAAAATGTTGTAAAATGAACTGAAATAAATAAGCAGCAGTGCAAAAAAAAAAAAAAAAAAGAGAGAGATTGAGAGAGAGAGATCGATAAGAGTTTCTATCCAAGGCAACTTCCTTTTTTACCAGATACTATGGGTTATCTAGATTAATCCAAATGATGACGCTGCCTCCTAGAAAAAGGAAATTAAAACTTTAAATCATCCCATCATGTTTTCTGCTCAGACTCCGGTGCAGAAGTTTCCTCGGATGCTCTTTCATTATCTTAAGCAAATAAGCAGCAGGGGCTTCTGTGTAAATATGCAAATGCACACTCTGAATTAAGGCGTATTGTTTGCTCAGTTAATATGTGCTTTGGAGGAGACATTATTTGCTTATAAAGCTCTGAAATCTCTTTGTAGATACATCATTTTGGGCTGACAGCTTTGAGAGATGGAAGTTGATGGAGTACTTACTCTAGCAGCCCTGCTTGAAGCGCTGTTGGCCCGGCTGGTGGGGAGGGGGTTGCTGATGGGTGATGCTTCTTCCTGTCACCCAGCACTGGCATAACCAGAAATAGTAGACAGCATGTGAAGAGACGATGATAGAGTATGAAGGATACACAGAAAGAAAATTATCCAGAATATGGCAGGACTTCTTCCTGCATAATTGAGAACTGGCAGAACAGTCACTTACAAAAAGGCACAAAGCGGGGGATCTTTCCATCAGCTTTGCTTGCAGAAATTGCTCTCCATATTCATGTGGGAGGGAGCATGTGAAGGGAAGATCCATGACTTCCCTCTCTGTCCAGCTCACTGTTTCTAAAAGGATGTCCGAGAAGAGAGAGCTGCTGTTTTTTTTGCTGAATTATGGCCATCTGGCTATTATAAGTACAGATAATTATAGATAATCACAACTCCCTTTCTCCTGTCTTCCAGAAGTTGGCATGCTGAAATTTGAGCTTGTGGCCTTGTATTTGGAAGCCAAGCAGGTGCATTCTGAGTCCGTCCATATAAAGAAATGTGACCTCAGAATACCACTGCATATATTCAATCCAAATAAGTGATCTTTGAATAATTAGAAACTTGGCCTTACGGAGTTAAATGTCATCTTGACCTAAGTTAGGAGCACTAGATTTTCTTTTAATGACAAGAGACTATAAATCAAGAGTGCTAGGAGGAGGAAAGCACCATTCCAGCTTGTCCCCTGTGGATGTGTATCTTATGGCTGATGACTCCATTAAGTGAGTGGTGGAAAGATTTCCCTTAGTAGCAAGCTTTCTGTTACTTCTACCTCTAGTCAATACTGGGAAATAGGTTATAACAAGAGAGAAGTAGTTCGAGTAAAAATTCAGAGGTAGAAAAGAGTGAACTTACTCCCTTTGATGAATTTGTTAAGAAAGATATATCTGACTTTCAAAAATCTTTTTTTTTTTTTCTGGCCAATTTGTCCAAGAGGAAGTTATAGAACCAAAAATTATGAAAAGAGTGACACACCGAGTAAATTCATAGGCTAACTTTGTCTGCAAAACAAAGCTCAAAGGCACAAAGCACAAAGCAAGGTTTCTGTGCCTGCTGCAAACCCACTCCCTTGAAGTTGTCCTGTTGCTTTTATAAGCTAAATCTCAGCATAGCCAATGGGCAGAGAGAAGCAGGTGGGGTCCCACTGTGGACATCTTCCATCTGTAGGCCATTAGGAGTCTGCTCCAGCAGCTCTGTGTCGTTCCCATTAAACACTAATCAAAAGACTGGGGCCCATCGTTTTGCAGTGCTCCCTATTTATTTTAATGCACCTGCAAATAAAATGAAATGGGCTTAATGGACTGAGGCTTTGACTGATTCTCATAGCTCTGCTGCATGGTCACTAGTTGCTTCTCCTGGTAATTTACAAGGTTTCCTGCTGTATGATAAAACACAGGTGCTCAGGCTGTCATCCAGAGCAATGATTTATTAGCTTTAGTGGTACCACAGACCTCAGGCAGCAGGCACTAAATCAAGAGAATATATACTGAAATAATATGTTTTCCAATGATGACCCACGGAGACTCTTTAGCTGTTCATGCCCTTTACCCACTGCTGTTGGTTTTGCCATTTCTCCTCATTATTTTAAAGCCCACAGGATTCACTTCCTATCTTAATTTCTCACCTGCCAGGATGGTCTCAGCACCAGCTTTATTGCTATAGATTTCTAGTTGATCCCTCACACTACCAAAGAGTTCCAGTTAATGAGGAGGAGGAAAGGAACCTCAGGGGCCTTTTCAGGCCTCAGGGACACTCAGAATCTCTATTCCAGGCTTCACTTTGATATGGGCTGCCAGACAATAAAAGCTCATGTTGGCCTTTTAAATAACCTTGCTTTGAGGTTAAATAGGTGGACATTCATTTGGAACATTTCATCTACTGAGTTTTTCTTCATGGAAATTTGTTAAGAGGTCTTGCCTTCCCAGTTTTGTGACAGTGACTATCAGTCAAAGTGACTTCTTGTTGATTATCAGCGAGCCCTATGAATAGATTAGAGAAATCTTTAATTGCTATTAAATGCCTGCCAAACACGGGCATGGGGAAAAACCACTCAGTCAATCAAAGTGGAAGCCTGGTGCGGACTCTGAATATTAATGAAAGGATAGATCGGAGGGGTAATGGGAGTCTTAATTAGAAAGTGAATAAGGGGAGGAAAATGCTCAAAATCACGTAAAAAACTGGAAAACTAAGAACAGAACGAAGATTCAATGATGTAAAAGATTAAGTAAGATAAAAATGAAAATTAATTCTTTACAAAAGATAAAGAAACGCAGACCTTTGCTTTTCTTTTGTGATCAGTGCAGACCCACAGGTTAGGCCCAAATCTTTTTTCATTTTTCATTCCTACCTCCCACAATTCATCTAAATTTTACCCCTTATTAGTCAAAATAGGAAGATCCAAAGTTTTGTCAAAGCCTTGGGGAGGCAGCAGTCATTGCCTTATGTGTGTTGCTGTGGGAGGGCAGGTGCAGGGTGGGTTCAACAGAGGGATAGAAGCAGAGAGATTCTAGAATGTTCTCTGCTAAGGAACCCAGAACTCACAAACCCCAAAGTGAGCTGGCCAACGACAATGATGGTGGGGTTGGTGACTACTCAGGGAGTTCCCGAACACCCTCAAAGGCAATGATGTCCCAATCAGTTAAAAGGAAGAAGTCAAAACATATGTCATTCCCCAGGGGTGTTATTTAGAAAGTTCCCCTACTGGTGAGGAGTGGTGCTGACCCTCCAGAATGGACACCAGCCCTAGCCCTGGCGTTAGGCCCTTAGTGGCTGTATCATGGGTGGGCCTGGGGATCCTGGGAATGGGCTATGGGGGTGTTTGTGGGACTCCAACAGTGATTTCATGTCAACCATTAAGAAAAGGTTTTAGTTTGCTGACAGCCTCATCAGCTCAATCAGTGCATACTGGGTGATTTTCAGTCCTGTCAAGTCTCAGTTTTCTGAATGTTAATTTATAAAGCTGCAGGTAATCTCTTTTATCTTTTCCTCTTAAGTTATGTAATGAAAGAAAGAAAGGCCTATTGTTTTTAGGACCACGTATATATGTTGTGAGGCAATGATTTTCCACTTTCATCTCTTCTTTCCCAGCTAGAAAACTGTGTGTGCCCTGGCGACAGCAGGAAGCGATGGTCTGACATTCCTTTCCAACTCCATAACTAATCATTCATAACCAGCCTGTAACAGTTCTACCTGTGTCACTACTTTCTGTTGGTTTTTAGACTGTAGATTATTTCTGCTGTTTTATCAGAATGTCAACTTCTTGAGTTTTCTTAAATACTGCAAATCACCATTTTCATTGTGGGTGGTAAGGAATTTGACTAAAAGAGCTAGAAGGGAACTTGAGAAGGTGTTTACACAACTGTCTGCTAATCTTGCATTGCTGAGAATAGGCACTCAAAATATTGGTTGAATGAATAAATGAATGAATAAATGGGTGTCAAATTATACTTAAATTATACAACAGAGAATACTTATCATCTATCTATATCATCATTTACTATGTCTCTATCATCTAACTCAATCTATCACATTATTTTTAGTATTATAAAAATAATATAAAAATTATAAGTAATATAGAGATGTCTATCCTTCTTTTTCTTGACTGTATGTTTTTCCATTGAACAGAAGAAATGTGATTTATATAACCTGCTTCCTTCTGATTGATAGTTATTTCTAATTTTCAATTTTCTAAACAATGCTACATGTTTATCTTTTGAACTTGATCAAATATTATTATAAGATATAGTATAGGAGGAAAATTGAGATGAGAAAGGGTGTACATATTTAAAATTGTAATACATGTTGTCAGGTCAGTCTCAAAAAAGTTGTACCAATCTATACTTCAACCATTAGTTTATGAGCATACTTGTTTCTTCACATCTTCAACAAATACTGGGTGATACTATTTTAAAAAATGCCAATCTGGGAGGTGGATAATTATACCTAATTACTGGTTAATTTAAATGTTCCCAACTATTGGTGAATCTGAACATCTTTTGATGTGTTTAGTGGCATTTGTGTTTCTTCCAAGCATTTCTGGCTTATGTCCTATGCCATTTTTTCAATTGGGGTGCTAGCATTTTTTTCTTATTTATTTGTAAGACCCCTTTGTATATTAGGGAAATCAATCTTTAGTCTGTGATCTGTATTGCATTTTCTCTGATTTGTTTTTTTACTTTGTTTATGCCATGTTATGCATATGTGGTTATATAGAAGTTTATAATATTCATGGTGTTAAATTTATAATTTTTTCCTTTGTGATTTTTGTGTTATGTTTAGAAAAACTTTCTGCACTCAAAATGAAAGTAAAATATGACTTTGGATATCTTCTAGTCCTTCGTTGTTTTTATGTTTTTACATTTAAATCTTTGGTCCATCTGGAATTTTCTAATTATATTTAAAGACTTCCAGAGAAAGATAATCTGCAGTCTTTCTTTAAAACATTCCAGTTATTAGCTTCTAGAGTGCTTAATCTTTCTTAGAAACATAAAAATTTAGAGCTGAAGACATAATCATTTTACTTTAAAAATAAGGGGTCTGTGATCATGAGAGGTTAATACACATAGCAACTTCAAGGCATAACAAAGAGTAGACCCCGATTTTCTAATTTTTTGTCTAGTAACCTTTTCCATTGTGTTTTGCTGCCATTCAAAATATCTAAATAAATCCTTCAGATAAAAACTTCAGTGCCTCTTTCTTGTTTTGTATCTTCAGTGGGAATAGATTTTACTCTGCATGTTCATGAAAACCATGTCTTTATTAATTTCTATTTTGCTGTTTCTTCACAGTAAGGAGTGTGTACAGATATTATATACTTGGGACTATATAGAAGTGTGAGGATGGAGATTGTAGTGGACAAAATTTAGAATCTTGAAAAGTGTTTGTTGAAGACCATCCTTATTCACATTTTACTGTGACAATTCAGTTTTAGGAAATACCAGTGATTCCTTATCAAGCAGCAGAAAACTTTCTCAAACTAGTATTTTCAATCATTTATTATTTGAGAAAGTATATAATGCTTGCATTTACTAAATAGTACATTCAATTACATAAAAAACGAAAACTTCAGAATTCAGTGCTAAATAGCTGACATCATTTAGAATCAATATTCAGTTTCTGTATTTTTTTGCCTAAAGAGGCACAGATATGTCATAAATATATACATGCCTATAAATCTGTTTACTCACCCACTCTGCCCACTCCCTTCATTCTCTGTGGAACCTCTGGTCCTCCCTTGTCTGTCCAGGGCCTGGAGCATCTACTTTCCCTTGCTCCGTGATGGTTATGTTTCCCTGTTTGTAGCCTGCCTGCTTGATTGGTGACCTTGTGTTTGCCTGGGATCTGTGAGACTCTGCCTTTGGTCTGTCTGCCTGATTCCTAAGTCACCGCATTTGCTTGACCTTTGATGTACAGTCTGTCTGGAATCCTGGCTGCCTGCCTTATTGCTAACTCACTGTTTAGCTCATAACTTTCCAAATTTGGTGAATTCCTGACCCTCTTAGTTTCAGATTTTCATCACCCTAAATTCTATGCCCACAATCCTAGCACTAATGCCTAAGATTCAAGACTACTTCTTTTTGCTTTTATCTATGGAGATGAGAATATGTAACATAAATTCAATTTCATCAAATCACAGGATGCACCTTGAAGTTGTTTCTTTAGTTTGGCACAGATTTTAGAATATTAATTAGGTTTTTCCTGGTTTCATTTAAGATTTTCCATAATTCTTAGATTCTTGGGAGCATTGCCCTCTTTTTTTTTTTTTAATTAAAAAAATAAATTAAAAAGGTTTTTTCCTGAAAATCCAGGATAACTGATTCTTTAGGTGGTATTCCCAGTTTGGGAAGAAGTCATCTTGGTACTAGGTCAAAATTTTTTTTTTTAATCCATTAGATTTATGCCTCAGCTGCTGCTGCACATGCTCTGGTGCACCAGTGCTTCCTCTGCATTTCTCAGCAGACTGAGGGGCAACCTCAAATTCTAGTTATACATCTTGGAATAGTCTCAGTTTTTTTGCTCTCAGTTCTCATTTCACCCTTTTTTGAACTGCCAAGTCCTCCAAAGGCTCTGTGTTTTTGTATAACCTTGGTCATAGCATTATGACCATTTCTGGATGGAGTTTCAAGACCTCCAGGCATTCTAGCTAATCACAAACTTTCCTTTTGCTTCCCACATGCCACATACTGTACATTAGGAGGTTACTTAACCTCTCTGAACCTTATTTTCTTCATCTATAAAGTGGCAACAACAATATACAGCAACATCAATAATTATAATGCCAAACATGTACTCAGCACTCAATAAATTCTGGCTTTCAAAAAATTATGTTTGCTGTCTCCATGTTTGTTTGTTATATATATTTTAAAGAGATGACTTAAATCTTGATTGGGCTAGTTTATTTGGTTTTAAATATCATGCAAGTCTTTTCCTCTAGTTAAATATTCCATTTGAAATGAATTATATACATGACACAAAACACTGCAGAGGAGGGAAAACTTAAAAATATTATTTGTATTGAATAAGTTATTTTAAATAGGCATTAATTGTATAGTGCCTATTTTTGCTAATTTTAGATGTGTAAAATGCTATTGCTATCCTGTTTGTTTGCATATTGGGTTTTTGTTTTTAGGAATGTAAGCGTTTTTATGGACTCACTCATCACTTACATCTCCTTATCCCAATTTCCTTTAAGGTTTAGCTTTAAAATCCATGAGAAGGCAAAACATCTTTTACAGCCCTGGGAAGCCTGTTCCTTCTGTCCCTTGGACTCATTTTGGGATACTGGCAAATTCAACCCCAGGGTGAATTTCCCAACCCCAGGGGTTTCCAGGGTCTTTTGGTTTAATTCAGTGATTAATCTGTGACTGAGGTGTTATGGGAAACAGGGTCTAGTCTTGGGGGTGGGGGAGACTGGTGTGAAAGTGGGGGTTGGAGGGGATCACGGTATACCTGTGTTACTCATTCCACTGTTGATCCCAAAGGAGAACTGGATAAAAGCCAAGACAGAAGTCAAGTCAGGCAGATCTATTTAAACTCTGCACATAATTAGATTGAAATAGAGTGACTGGTGGCCCAGGGGATTAGATCATTCTAGGCTGACTTCTCACCAGGTGTGGGACAACAGCCTATATCCAGGCCCTTACTTGGTGTCTACAGAAATCTTAGACTAAAGCTAGATTTCAGTCTTGCTCTATTTAGTCCCTTGAACAAATATTTTCTCTGCACTTCAATTTCCTCACGTATTTAATGAGAATAACCATACCTATCTGATATAAAATTAAATTTGGTAGTGTTTCAATTAAATTTGGTAATGCATGCAAAGTACTTAGGACAGTGATTGACACATAGTAAGCACTCGACAAATGGTAGATATTATTGTTGTCGTCGTTATTTAGGACTAAAGCTCACCAGGCAGAGGCAGTAAGAAGCATATGCAATGACTTTCAGGAGTAAGATTTTGCCATTCCCATTCTATAAAACACTTCATTCTAGAGGTATTTTACATTTAAAAATGAAATTTTCCTAAAATGGAGTAAACAGCACCATTAATATCTTCTCAGAGGACCTTTCTAATTTTTACATTTGATCTGCTTCCTAAATCCCCTTGATATTGATGAAAAATATATAAGATGAGGATGTTATAAATACAATTGGCCTATAAGCCAATAAAATCCAATTATATTCGGACTCATTTGCTCTTAGACCCAGAATGGAAGGGCTCTATCTGGAAACAAGGGTGGAACATTGTAGAACAAGTGGGGATGAGGTACAATTTATCTTAGGATTCCTTTAGTGACTGTTCTATATACGTAATTTCCTTCTCAATTGTTTAACATTGATTGACAGATTGTATATGATATTCAAGGTCTATGAGAAATTGAGTCTGTTTCAAGGATCTTATATTCTTGGAGGGAGATAAAATATATACGAATGTATCAGAAAAAAATTATTACCTCTGCCCTCCACTCATCAGTATGGCTAGAGATGAAGTCTTTTGAAAGGAACAGAGAAATCATTTCCTCTCAGCATTTGTCAGGTTATAGACAAAGGACATTGGGGGCAGCATTAAAATTATTCTTATTGTTATATTTATTGTTATTTAGGACTGAAGAGGAGGGCCAGGCAGACACAAGCAAGAAACTGATATGACTTTCAGAGTGAGGAAATAGCCCATGCCATTTTTTTCCCATGGATAAAATATTGGGGGAAAAAAGCAACAAAATTTGATGATGAGAGTAATCATGTCCAGAAAAACTCCCTGCTGAGTCTGTCTCTTGCTTTAAGAGACTGGACAGGAAATTATACACATAAAACCAGGAGCGTGGGGTCTTGGAAATAGGGCTAAGCAGCTGTCTGGCAGAGTGTGCACAGGGGCTAGAGGCCTGGAAGGAGCTGCTGTGTTGTATGAAACATATGAGATGAATTCTTTTCCTTTTCTTTCTGTGAACCCATGGATAAAATTGCCATTACTACTTACCAGTACATCTGGAATTGGGTTTTTGTGGTGGAGCTCTAAACACAGTTATGTGAAGAAGTACTGAGCTGGGTGTCAAGTGAACACAGGATGCAAGGGGACACTGTCCAAAGGATTCCATGTCATATTTGGATTACAATTTAATAAATATAAGAAGTGTTAATTTGATCATTGGCATAAACAAAGTACAGAAGAGATGTTATCGGAGGTCTGAGGAGTGAAAGATTACTTCTAGTTGAGGGGTGGAGGGAGGAGGGGAAAAGGAATAGGAAAGCTTTGCAAAAATGTTAATTGGATTGGCTTTGAGAGATAGTGTGGGGGATAAGTGGCTGATTACCTAGTACCCAATCTACCTCAGATGATTTGTGTTGCCCCCTCCCCCTACATTGTGGGATTCCATGTCCTTTGCCAGGGATTGGTTCAGAGATGGATAGTTACATGACAGTTTGGGCCAATAAGATGTTAGGAATGGCTCGAGGCTTCTGGGAAGAAGAAATGACTCTCTTCTATCAGATGGGAACAAGGAAGCATTTAGCCTCAATTACTACTGGCAGTACTCCTGCAACCACAAGGAAAACCAGTCTTCCCATGAAACTGTTAACTGAGGAGAGCAGACTGGAAGGATAGAAAGAGCCTGTTTCCCTGCTGACAATAATACACAAGGGAAGGATTGAATATGTGGAGTCATAGGAGTTCTGTGGAACTGTGAGCAAAGGCAGGAACATGACTAAGTTCAGGATATGTGTAGAGAGCAGGCAGGAGTTCTCCACCATCCTGTCTATACCCACTGACCCTGTATATTCAGTGTGACAGCCCCTGGCTTGAGCAAAACAGGCCTGCAGACCTTGGTACACAGCAGTCTGTGTGACCTAGGCAGATAGTGTTTAACCTGTCATCTTTGTAAACAAGTAAAGATAAAAAGGATAAATTGTAACTTTAAATGGGAAGTAAGCAGGAGGTGAGAAACTCTTGGTCTCATGAAAGAACAAGAATGTTAATCTAGTCTACCTGCTTCCTGGCCCCCAAGTGTTATCACTCTTGTGGTTATTTACAAAGCCCCATCCTATAATTCTTTCCTTCCTGCACCACCCCCAAGTTACAGGATGCTCTCCCACCCTTAGGAATGTCTTTGTCTTAAACCCTTATAACTGGCTTGCTGTCTTCTTTCAATCGTGCAGCCAACTTCCCTGTGAAAGCAGTACCTGCCTGGCGAGAAAAAAGCCCTTTGATTTCTGCTGATTTCTGCCTCCTTGTGAGTAAGCCCCAAATAAAGTTCATGTTTCAGAAAATGCTCGGTGTCTTCTTTGGTCTTCTGACTGGCAAAGCTCCCTTGGGCTATGACATCCAGCATCTGAAAATGATACACCATTTTTGTCATTTAAAAAAGGGAATTTTGTTGTTTTACTTCGAGTATGTGTATTATTGCTTTTTCGCTCTATAGATTTGAACATAATAAGGAAAATTTTAGCCTTGGAGAAAAATTGTTTGGTGTTTGATTACTTTCCTTGATGCTAACTTAATTTTTATATGTTTTAAGAAACTTTTGTATCAGTAGTTGTATTTGAGTCTCCATCACAGTTTCTCCACCACAGCAAGGTGTTGTGGGAAGAGCTTTGGAGAGAGTTATCTATGGCTTTGAATCCCATCTTTCTGGTTGTGCGACTGTTAACCTATGAGCCTCAATTTCTTTTACTACACCTTAACTGTCCAGTCTGTTAAAGTAATTTAAGTCTTGGCCATTCTCTAATGCTACTGTATTTCCTGGAGTAGAGATTTTATTATTATAGGTCTTTGCTGAAACAGTGATGTCTCTTTCAGGGTTGTGAGAGAAAGATGGCTCTAAGAAAAGTGTCTGTGGTGTCACTGGATGAGGAGATTGTTACTCTGAATGTTTGTTTCAACATTATTAAAATTAATACAAATTTTTAAGATTAATCATTTTCAGACGATTTTGTAATTCTCCCATATTTTTTATTTCATTTTTTAGTGAATGGTTTTCAGCTGGCTAGAATTTAAGCTCAATGAAGACAGGAATTTTTTCTCAGTTTTGTTTACTGGATTTTGTAACTAGGACATAGAAGAGTGCTTGGAGCATTGTAGACTCAAAAAAAGTTTGTTGTATGAATTAATTAATTACTCAGTACTATGACATACTCATGTGAGAGCTAGATTTTTTCCATTATTGGAAATAATGATTTCATCACGAAATTTTATTAATTTTTACTTGAATTTAAATGCTATTCAACTGGAAATTTGAATAAACAATTGTATGAAGTGTATTTCAAATTAAATCATGAAATATTTTGTTTTCTAAATTTTAAAATAAATTTAAGCTTTGAAAACAATACTGTCATCTATAAATACAGAATATTTCCTTTGTTAAGATGAGACAAATAAATAGCTTGGTTTAAGCAATACTGTTCATCTTGATGAACTTATTTTTTAAAGTTTAGTGTAGAACAAAATAAAAATTAGGAAAATTGTTTAATTCTACTTTCCATTCTTAACTGAATATATTTAAGCTCATTGGCTACTATTGTCGCCCTGATATTAAGATGGAAAGGAATCAAAGATGAGGAAAATATTAACTTAGCAAAATGAAGACTCTCCTCTACTTTGTCCCACCAACTGAGAAAACACACACACACACACACACACACACACACAATAAAACACGAGAAAATGAAAAGAAAAAAGAAAGAAAGAGCTATATCCCAATGGAAAGTTGACTGAAACAAAAATATTTGAAACAATAAATGTCTCTGGATACTAAGATTTGTACTCTGTTTTCCTTGATAAAAATAAATGGCTGCTATAAATAAGAGCAGGTATAAATGACTGTGACTGCACTGTATGGGTAGTGAAGGCATATGTCTTGATGGGAAACAAGGGACAAGTAACATAATGAGATTCAACAGAGAGGTATTTGGGACTTAACTTCTCTTCACGTTGGAGTGAAACCAGATTCATAGCAGTAGAAGAACTCCATAAACATAATTCACTGAAATGAGAGGGTGATAAAAGGCCTTTTTTTTTTTTCCCTTGCCTTTTGCAGGGATAAATTACACCCGAAGCTACAGAAATGTTCCTTTCCAGCTTCAGATTACATGTGCTTGTATAATAAACATTTCTGTAACATTCAGCTTCTTTAACCTAGACAGCTCAATTAGGGCTGAGCGATAAAATACAACTTCCATGCACTTTGTGAGCACTTAATGTGACTGAGAGCCTGTTAGCAAGAAATCTCAGAAAATAGGTCTTGTCAAGTATTTAAGGAACTTGAATTGCATTGTATTTAATGAATATATATATATATATAATTTTAGATTCTGTGTAATTTAATTATATTGATGTGTTTTAGCTGCCCTTTTGTGTGAAGATCTCTTATTCATTATCTTTGCTATTTGCTGGAGAACTATGGGGAAACTTGGAGAAATCATATCATTTAGGCATATTCTTTATGCTTAAAGAAGTCAGCAACTCTGAAGCCTCACAAACTAACCCAGTTGTATGGAGAAAACCTTATTCTAGTCTTTAAATTGCCATGGATAGAAGGTGGAACCAATGAGCCCCTTAACTTGGAGTTGTGTTGCTCCATTGATTTGTATGTTACTTTTCTGGAGGAAAGTAAATATCAAGACTCTTGCAGGATTGGTTGAGAAAAAGACCTCAAATGATGAGTGGCCTGTGAGCAGCACTGTAAGCTGATGACATTCTGTGATCTGCCCAGAGTCACTCATCTGCACGTTAGCATTGGAGGCTCCTTCCAGATTGTAATTCCAGCCTTGGTATGACACCGTTGTTGTGTCATAAATATTGTCATGATTATCTACCAACTAAGGATTCAGTGCCCAAGACTGGCTTTCAAGGACCTCTGTGACTAGCTCTAATTTGATTTACCCCACCTTACACACAAATTTCCATTCCCTAAAGTGTACAGAGACCCCATTCCAGGCTAGGGACTTTCACTTGATTTATCCTTTCAGTTGAAACTTATCTTCTACTACACCACTTCATACCCTCTACTTTCCCAACAATCTGCGGTCTTTGTTCACTTCTCTTGCTATCCCACCTTTTCTCCTCT
Source organism: Choloepus didactylus (assembly GCF_015220235.1). Classification (NCBI taxonomy): domain Eukaryota; kingdom Metazoa; phylum Chordata; class Mammalia; order Pilosa; family Megalonychidae; genus Choloepus; species Choloepus didactylus. Next base: position 141,743,222 of record NC_051309.1, read on the forward strand.
CGTTCACCCTGTGCCCTGTATCAGGTGTGGCCCTGTTTCTCCACTTGTTTAAAGCTCACCTGCCGATTCCCTCAGGTGGACCCTCCAAGTGGTGTGAAGCCTTTCCTGATGCCCCAGCCCTGAGGCAGGAGCCTCTCTCCAGCTGAACTCCTTTACTGCTTCATTTTTACTTCTCTTATGAAACATAAACTTCTACTTGCATTATTGTTATTTATGTACCTGTCTCGTCTCCCTCGAGGGCAGGGTTGGCGATTGATTCTCTGTCATTCTTGGGACTAGTGCAGTATATTCAACTCTTATTTTTACATTTATATGGAGCATATTTATAAAAGGCCCTACTTTCTGAGAACACTGACAATAGCTTTTTGAATAAACTTAAATGCCACAGATACATATAATTCAAGTACCTATAATAATGTTGTAAGGAGAACCTGAAGAATGGTGACTAGAATACAAAAAAAAACTCAGTTCCAATTGTAGAGCAAAAGGATCATAGTGCCTTCCTGAAAATTTTGTTACTTCCAGTTTGATAGGGAAACTCACAGACTAAACAAAGAGAAAGTTTGGAAACCATCATAAGATGGGAAGATTAATTTTCAATGTTCCATAATGTGTCTAGAAGGAGAAAATTCAGATAAGTTTGCTGCACTTTTTTCTTTACTAGACTGGTTTATCATCACGGTGAGGTGGAGGTGGAAGGAAGCACCTGAACTTGTCAAAGGATTTTTTTAGGAATGTTCAGATCAAACAAGGAAAGGGGGACGTTAGCGAATTCGTTATTTGCACTTCTAATTGTTTCCTTAAATGTGCCCATAAACATTCATTCAGAAAACTGCAGCAGATTTAAGGAGATAAAATAAGACCTCAGATGGCTGTTCGTAATACACATAAAATGTTTTTGCAAATTGTGTGTCAGCCACAATTAACAACATGATGTTTATTTTGGTGCGGATGGATACTCTCGGCAAGCAGTCTCTCCCAGTATATCAACGGTTCCTTTCATAATGTCGCTTTAATTGAAACATTTCTGCTTGCCTATGACAGATGGCTGTGCAGTAAGTGCTGATGACCATATATGCCGTCATACTTTGGAGACTCCAGCTTCTCCTTGTCAGGCTCACGTGGTGACAGTTCTCTCCGCAGAGAGAGACCGATGCAAACGTCGGATCTGGAATCACTGTCAGCACACACTAACACTCTCCCAGTGGCAGCAATTTTGGCATTGCCTAATTCACATGCAGTGGGATTGTGGGGAGGTTTTGAACAAATATTGATTTGGGAGAAACAGATGAGTGTCACAATTACCATTTTTAGTATTGCCTTTTCTCACTCAGTGTAAAAATTGTCTACTCTCTTGAGAAGAAGTAAATAAGGTATGGAAATGTTGCTCTACTGTGGGAGAAGCTAGCCAAATATTTTCTTTACTACCACAGAATGTTTCCTAGTGCTTGTCAAAATTCTTGTGTGCACTGTGATTCTTCATTCGTACGCCACAGCAGTGTCTGCTTGCACTTGGTACCAATACAAGCAATATTTGAAGACTTACTGAAATAGATTTAAAAGCCAGTGAGTTAGTCCAGTAATTAATCTGCCACCCCTCTCCCCTTGTCCTGCCACTGCAGTGCTAACCATAAAGTATGATTGGACCAGCAACTGCCCTTTTCCGATGAGGCATGGCTTAATGATAATGATTTTGTCCCTTCTAGGGGTGTTTTTGTGTCTCTGCTCAATCATCTTGATAGCTTTGTTTTTAACATAAACACCAAATAGTCCTATTTTGGGAACATTATGTAACAGTTAACCACATTCTAATTCATCTGACAATTCTGGAGACACAGTGCTGTCACGAGAATGGGCTGCCTCGCTGCTGTATTAAAGACTGTTACTGGAGTATCTTTTCTGTGTAAGACTGGTAGACAGAGCTGTTGCTTCCTTTGGTTAGGAATGTGCTTGGCTGCAAATAACAAAAACCCTACCGCAGTGCTTGAACATGCTCTGTCATTCTGTGTGTAGAATGATAGAAATCGGTGGTGGCAAGCCGGTTGCTGCACCTCCAGAATCCATCCTGGTCCCAGGCAGGAAGAAGGAAAGAAGTAGGGAGAACCAGTGCCTGCACCTGGAAATCATAGCTTTCCAGTAATTCTCACTTTATATCTTATTGAGCACTAGATTGCTGTATTTGCTGGGAAATCTGGGGAATGCTTCACAAGTCAGATCTTGATTCTGCTTCAGAGAAAGAGGCGATAATGAGATTTAGGGAGTCAATTAATAATATCAGCTGTACTGATTAAATATGATTGAAAAATAGAAGAGTTGAATGCTGGTTGTTGCTTTCCCACGTTGTGGCAGTTCACTCTGCTGGGCTGAATATGCCTGGAGATTGGGGACAGTTGGAGAGAATTGGAAACTGTATCAGAGCAATGCTTTTATTTCCTAGGTCATTTTGGCATATAAGCCAGGGAAACAGAGAGAAAAGTCCTTTGGTGACTGAAATATGAGTCCTTATTTTCATCCTTGCTTCCCTTTTATGCACTCTAGCCTTATCCTTGAAATGGGAAGTCTATAAAATTGCCAATCCATTGCTCATGACCTGTACTATGAAGACAATTGTTTTTGCAGATTTTATTGAGATATATTGCATACCATATATTCCATCCAAAGTATACAGTGTCTCACAGCACCATCACTTAGTTGTGCAATCATCGTCACACTCAATTTTAGACCATTTTCATTGCTCCAAAGAGAAAACTAACATATGGACACACAAAAAGAAAACCCCAAACACCCCATACCCCTTATACACCACCCCCCCTCCCAATGTTGACCTCTAGTATTGGCGTTGTATATCTGTTACTGTTGATGAAAGAATATTAAGGTATTGTTGTTAACTATGGTCTGTTGCTTGCAATAGGTAATTTTTCCTCTATACCACTCTATTATTAACACTTTGTACAAGTGTTGTACCTTTGTAGTAGCTCATGCAAGAACTTATTTATATTTGTGGTGTTAATTGGTGATGTACATGACTTTAAACACTCCTTTAAACCAAATTCAGCTACAGTATGGCACTATTACTTATAATCACAATAATGAGCTACCATCACCTCTATCCATTCCCAGACATTCAAATTCAACTTTGTTAACAATTCTGTACATATTAGGTAATCGCTCCCCCTTTTCTAGCTTCTGTCTATCTCTAGGTACCCTGTATTCTATGTTTTAAGACTTTGAGTTCACATATTCTAGTTATTTCACATTAGTGAAATCATAAATATCTGTTCTTTTGTCAAAGACAAAAATTTTGGGACGATAGATGGGGTTCAGGTAAGAAAAGCCTAGAAAAACCTAGACAAATGTCTCCTGCGTCAGAAAGAAAAGGAAAGGAGAATATAAGAAGGAAAAACATGAAATTCTAACAAATATGATCCATCAAAAACAGATACTTGTAAATCTGGTTCAATTTTCAAGATTTACAATCTTGCTAAGAAAATGGAGTTCTTGACATCAAGTTATTGTATCCTCAGTAGTTTCTAACGGAATGGCAGGTAAGTAATCAATTGCTTTAGACAAAAGTCATTCATTGGTGTCAGACCAGATTTTCACAGTTAGTTTTATATTCTGACAATTACATAAATTAGTCCAGTAAATCCAACTAAGCCTACAAGATTTGTCTGGATTTGTCATGAACATTAGAATGTCATCATCATATGTGGTAATTTACACCACCTACGATTAACTGTAATCCTTTCCATCTCCTCTGAGGATCTAATAATCAGAGCTAATGGCTTTAATGCTAAAATAAACAGCAGGGGATTGGAGCAGCATCTCTGCTGTGTAGCTTTTGGAAGTGGTCTGATGTGGAGTATTTTCCTGGTGCACTTTTTTTTTTTTCCCCAGAAGAATATCAATTGCTGATTACCATTCCAAATCAAAGTGTTTTAATACATCACAGAGCACACTGTTTCATTAGGTGAGTTACGTATCTTATTTTGTCTTCAGTAAAATAGTAATTAGAGTTAGTGTGGTAAATATTTATAATGCCTCACCTCCTCAAATAAATCCATGACTGTGATCTCGACTCAAAGTTTTAAGTGACTGTTAACCAAATTACCAACTTTGTTACTGTAACATGGAAATGACAATAGAGGCAGGGCTACCACTAGCAGTAAGAGGCCTGTGTGTGAAAAAAAATCATGCCCCTAGGTAGATGTGGCAGGTGGGTTGGAAAGCAAAACTTAGGCTGTATTTTAGTCCCTTCTTGACCCCACAGATGGGTGCCACTGTACAGGGCACAAACTGCACATGATATGAATCTACCATGAATAGCAGGATTCTATTATATAGTACAAATGGCATAAATTTAGAAGAGCCTCTATTAGGTGTTAATATATCTGGAAAACCATACTGAACAGATAATATTGTGTGGTGAGAATCAATTATCTGTTTATTTGCTATGTACAACCAGATATTTTGATATTGGAAAGGCTATATAGGTCCTTTTTCTTTTTCGAATGATACCAAATAAAAGCATAAATATAAATTCCTTAGCATTCATATGCCAGGTGCTTTCTAAATACATAATCACATTTATTTTTCACAGCAATCCCCATTTTATAGATAATGAAACCTAAGCTTAGGGAGGTGTACAGGAAACAGTTAATTTAGCAGGCCTAGCCTGTTCAAACTCTGCACATTCCCAAGGACTTCAGGACTGGCCCTTGGCCCAGCTCTTGGAAAATGATCTCTGAAGTCTTGAAATATCCTGCCTGACAAGAGTGCCTTTCTATGGCTGAGACCTTGGACCACTCCAGGTAGTTTTTGCCAGCAATCTGATTTATGGTAAATACCTGTTTTTGTATGCTTACAGCTTTGGGCTATGCTATATTTGTTTGACCTCTGGGGGGCTGTGGTCTGACTAACTGTACACCAACATCCTGTGCACCAAGGTTGGGGTGAGCTTTCCTGTTAGGCAACACTTTGGATGTGTTGTCACACATGTTACTGGAAGAATTAAATGCTCACTGTCCAAGTGGCTCCACTGGGACAGGACAACTGAAAGTTTGTACCTGCTTTCTCCTAGACTCTAGTCTTTTCCTTTTGTTGATTTTACTCTGTATTTCTTTGCTGTGATAAACCATAACCATAAGTATAACAGCTTTTCTGAGTTCTGTGAGTAGTTTTAGCAAATCATCAAGCATGAGGGTAATTTTAGGGACCCCCTGACAAAGTAGATTATGAGACTTTTTATGGTCATGCAGATGATTGTGACAGATCAAGCATTTGAACAGAGATTTTTGGCTCTGAATCAAATGTTCTATTTATGTCAATTATCTGTTAGAAACTTAGCACCACCCCCTTTTATGCTGTCCCTTCTCTCTTCAAATGAGAAACATTTGAAAATAGAGAAGGTAGATGAGAAAAAGACACTATATTTTTGTTCCTCTGGCATTGGTAGAGAAATTCATGGGCTTCAGCAGACATGAAATTTTGTGGTGGTCTCGAGTTTTTACTATGAATCACTTGCCTTTGTTGTGGATGCTCATTGCTCTGTTGATTTTAGTTTCCTAAGGTTTCTGAAACTTCCTAACTCTCTGTATTAGTCAGCGTTCTCTAGGGAAATAGAACCGAAAGGAAAGATAGATAGATAGATAGGTAGATAGATACGTAGTAACTCTTATGAGCTTTGTTTTTATAGGAATTGGCTCACGTGACAGTGGAGATGGGCAAGTCCAAATTCTGTAAGTCAGGTTGCAATCTGGAAAATCTGATGAAGGTTATTCCGGTTTGCTAATACTTCCGTCAAGCAAAATACCAGAAATGAATTGGTTTTTATAAAGGGGGTTTATTTGGTTATAAAGTTACAGTCTTAAGGCCATTAAGTGTCCAACGTAAGGCATCAACAATAGCGTACCTTCACTGGAGAAAGGCCATTGGCATCTGGAAAACCTCTGTTAGCTGGGATGGCACGTGGCTGGCGTCTGCTTGCTCCCAGCTTGCATTACAAAATGGTGTTCTCCAAAATGTCAGCGTCAGCTTTCAACAGCCATCTTCAAAATGTCTGTCTCAGCTGCAGCCAATGTCAGGGGTCCTTGCTCTAAACATCTCTGAGCTAAGCCAGCCAGCATCTGGGTCTGTGCCAGCATTTTTAAAGGACCCCAGTAAACTAATCAAGACCTACGCTTAATGGGTGGGGCCATGCCTCCATGGAAATAATCTAATCAAAGGTATTACCTACAGTTGGGTGGGTCACATCTCCATGGAAACAACCTAACCCAAAGATTCCAACCTAATCAACACTAATACATCTTCCCCCGCAAGATTGCATTAAAGGACATGGAGTTTTGGGGGACAAAATACATCCAAACTGGCACAAAGGTTTTCATTGAATTCCTTAGGAGAAGCTGGCTAGGTAAAATGGAGATGGAAATTCACCCCTTCTCTTCTGGTTTCTGTTGCTGTTCAGCTTCTTGCTTTCTCTCTCTCTCTCTCTCTCTCCCTCTCTCTCTTCTAAATCTCATTCTGTTTATAAAGGACTCCAGTAATAGGATTAAGACCCATTGTGATTGAATTGGGCCACACCGTAGCTGAAGTAATCTCACCAAAAGGTCCTACTTACAATGGGTTCATGCCCACAAGAATGGATTAAGTTTAAGAACATGCTATTCTGGGATACATGCACCTCCAATTACCATATTCCACCTTCTAGACCTCCAAAAAACCATGTTCTTTCTACATGCAAAATACGTTCATTCCATCACCACATCCCAAAAGCTTAAGTCATTTCAGTAATGAATGAAATACAAATAACTAGAAAGTCTAAATACAAAGTCTCATCAAAATTGGTTATGGGTGTGGACCTGTGAAACCTAGAGAACAAGTTATCTGCTTCCAATATACAATGATGGGACAGGCATAAGAGAAACATTTCTATTCCAGAAGGGAAAAATTGGAAGGACAACAGGTGTCAAAGGTCCCAAACAATTCTGAAACCCTGCAGGGCATACTTAATAGATTTCAAGGTCTGAGTGTCATCTATGAATCAATGTTTTATCCTCTGGTCCTGAAGAAGAGGCAGTCCTATCTCTTCCAAGTGCTTGCACAAAAGCTATGCACTCCCCAAACACTGGGGTGAAGTCTCCACCATCTCCAAGCATAGGAATGGTGCCCAGGCTCTCTGCAAACCCTGGGACATAGGCCCTGGTTTGGTTTGCTAAAACTGCCAGAACGCAATATACCGGAAATGGGTTGGCTTTTACAATGGAAGTTTATTAGTTCACAAATTTACACTTCTAAGGCCATGAATGTCCAGATTAAGGCATTACAGGATGATACCTTCTCTGAAGAAAGGCCAATGGCATCTGGAGTTCCTCTGTCATATGGGAGGCACATGGCTGGAGTCTGCTGGTCCTTCTCTCCCAGGTTTAGCTCCTCAATTCTGTGGCTTTCTCCAAAATGTCTCTTGGCTTATGTCTAAGCTCTCTCCAAAATATCTCTGCCTTTTATCCTTTCATAAAGGACTCCAGTGAAGGATTAAGTTGCATCTTGAATGGGCAGGGTCTCATCTTAATTGGAATTGCCTAACCAAAAGTTCCCACCCACAGTTGGTCTGCCCCCACAAGAATGGAATAACAGAACATAGTCTTTTCTGGGGTATATAACAGATTCAAACCATCACAAGCCCCACCCTCTCTGAGCATTGGGGTGGTAACATTCTTCCTGAACAATGTGGTAGAAGGCTCGACCTCTACAAGCACAGGAGCAGACTCTCTCTCTTGATACACATGGGTGGGCTTATTATCTTGGAGCAAGAAGGTATATTCAGTCCAGACCTCAGCTTCCATGTTTCTCCCCTTGAAATCACTATTCCTTCAATTTCTCCCTTCTCTATCCCTTTTATCCAGGCTGGCAGTGGTTCCATTCATACAAATTATGGAAAATCTTGTCATCCTTGCATATATTTCATAGGAGTCCAAACCTTCAGACAACAGAGACTTCCATGGGTCTTTCCTGTATAACTGCATTTCCAATCCTGACTTCCTTGAAATGACTGACTTGTTCCATGTTCAGTTAAGTTCTCACTTGGAGCACTATTCTCTGGGGATTCACTTTCCAAAAGCTCATAATTTTCCATACCATCAATTCCTGGTTTCCTTGTGCCCAGAAGTTAAGTTCTCAGCTTATTCTTTTCCTGTCACATTTTAATATAATCTGCAAGGAGAAACCAGGCTGCAAATAGCACACTTAGGTTGGAAATTTCCTCAGCTAAGTATCCAAGCTGATCACTTTCAAGTTCTGCCTTCTATCCAACATTAGAACTCAATTTTGCCAAGTTCTCTGCCACTTTAAAACAAGGATTACCTTTCATCCAGTTTCCAAAAACACATTCATCCTTTCCTTCTAAGGCTTCATTGGACATACCTTTAGCATCCATATTTCTACCAACAGTCTCTTCAAAGCAATCTAGGCCTTTTCTGTCAAGCACCTTACAATATTTACAAACCCTACTCATTACCCAATTCCAAAGCCATCTCCACATTTTGTGGCATTTGCAATAGCAGCATCCTCCACTCTATTGGTATCAAAATCTGTTTTAGTTTCCTAGTTTTCAAGCAAATACCATGAAATGAGACAGGTTAAACAATGGGAATTTTTATTCCCTCACAGTTTGAGGCCAAGCAAAAGTCCAAATCAAGGCATCATCAAGGTGATGCTTTCTTCCTGAAGACTGTGGCATTCTGGGGCTGGCTGCTGGTAGCTCTTGGTCCTTAGTTTGCCACAAGGCAAAGCACATGGAGGTGTCTCCTGGCTCCTGGTCTCTCCCCTCTCCTATGGTTTCTTGATTCCTGTGGCTCTCTTTCTCTCTCTCTCTCTGTCTCTCTCTCTTTCAATTCCATTCTGCTTATAAAGGACTCCAGTAATAGGATTAAGACCTAATGGGGCTGGACCACAGCTTAACTGAAGTAACCTCATAAAAAGCTCCTACTTACAATTGGTCTGTAGCCACAGGAATGTATTAGAGCTAAAAACATGTTTTTCTGGGGTACATACCAGGCTTTTCATGCCTAGAGTGAGACTTCATGATCCTTGGCAAAGGACAACTGGTAGGGAGCTTTAAGTTGAATAATTCCCCGAGTTTGCACAGGGCCTGGTATAGTTTAGTTCTGACAAATGACAGTGGAGTGACTTTGTTTAGTACCCAGAGTTTTAAGCTTAAAAACAAGGCTTGAAAAGATCAAGCTAATATGTTAATAACTTCCTGACAAAAAATCCCAACTCAACACTTTTTAAAGGTATTCAACAGAGTATACACTTTGAACTATGGAACAAAATGAAGTTTAGTATCCAGTAAAAATTACTAGACATGCAAAGAAGCAAGAAAATGGAGAAACATGAGTTATCAGAGGCAGACCTAGAATTGATAAAGGTAATGAAATTAGCAGACAGTGATCTTAAAACAGCTATTATAAATATGTGCAAAGGTTTAAAGCAAACATAGATATAGTGAGGAAAGAAATGGAAGATAATAAAAACAATTAAGTGGCTAGATACAAAAGTACACAGTTGTATAATCTCACTGATATGAAATAATTAGAATAAGCAAATTCACAGTGTCAGAAAGTAAATATAGTTTACCAGGGTCTGGGTTGGTACCAAGTTTCAGTTTTGGGTGATGGAAAAGTTTTGGTAATGGATAGTGGTGATAGTAGCACAACATTGTGAATGTAGTTATCTTCACTGAATGATGTATTTGAATGTGCTTAAAAAAGGGAAATTTTAGGTTATATACATATTACTAGAATAAAAATTAAAATAAAAAATAACAGAGGACTAAACAACACAAACAGTGAACCCTAATATAAACCATGGATTATAGATACTAGCATAATTATAAAATATTGTTTCATCTATTGTAATAAAAGTGTTAATAATTGGAAAAACTACATGTGTGTGTGGAGGGGGTGTATGGAAACTGTATTTTCTGCATGATTTTTCAGTGAACATACAACTTCTCTAATTAAAAAAAGAGGGAAAATACAGCAAAAGGAACTTCTAACATTTAGAATAAAATATATAACAAAAATAGCTAAAAACATGATAGAAGCATGCACCTTACACTACACATGACATGCTATAATCTTAATTGAAGGTAGACTGTGATATGTTAAAGGTGGATATCATAAAATCTAGAGTAACCACTAAAAGATACTGTTACTTGGCCAGTAGAGGAGCCAAAATGAAAAGCTAAAAGTATTATTCAATTAATCCAAAAGGATGAAAGAAAAGAGTTGGAAAATTACCCAAAAAACCATAAAGGTATAAATAGGAAGCACACAGTATGATGATAGAATTGAGTCCAATCATAAGGAGAAATACACTGAAACACTCTGTAAAAAGTCTGAGATTGTCTAAAAGAATAAAAGGAAAGCAACAACATAGGTAGCTTAAAAGTAAAAGGCTGGAAAAAGATATCATGCAACACTAATCCTTAGAAATCAGGAGTTCTATATTAATATCAGAAAAAATAGACTTCAGGACTAGGAATATTTACAGAGATTAAGTGGAGTATTTCATAGTGGTAAAATTTTAATTCATCAAGAAGATGTACAGTTCTTCATGTTTTTGTCTAGTTACAGAACTTCAGAAAATGAAGCAAAACTGGCAGAATGGAAAGAAGAAATTGACAAATTTAAATTATAATTGGTGATTTCAACATCCACTCTCAGTGAATTGATAGAATAAACAGAAAATCAATGAAGATTTAGAGGATTTAAGCAACATTATCAACTAACTTTACTTAATTGGCTTTTACAGAATACTATTCCCAATGTTTGCAGACCACACTCTTTTCAAGCACAAATGGAGCATTGACCAATATAGACAATATATTGGAAACTAAAACTACTCTCAAAAAATATAAAAGGATTGAAATTATGTAGAAGATAATCTTGTATCACAATGGAATGAATTAGAAATCGACAATAGAAGGATGATGTCTCTAATGGTTCAAAGTATGTAGAAATTGAACAATGCATTTCTAAATAACCAATGAGTCAAAATAGAAATCAAATTCAGCAACTATATATGGTAAATAATTTTTTCCCCATTTATAATTACTTAATTCAAAATAAAATTTTAAATATGGCACTTTTTATTAAATAATAGAAGTCAGAAGAAAATTAAATTATAGTTTGAAATGAATGAAATGAAGACATAAAAATTAGTAGGATCTGTCTAAATCAGGCATTTAATCACAGATAGAAATCTATGGCTTACAGTGCTTATATTAGAAAAGAAGAAAGGTTTAAAAAATGATCTAAATTTCTACCTTGAGAAGCTAGAATTGTGAAGTGAAAGAAAAAAAAAAGAGAAAATATAAATTATGAAAACACAAATGAATGACAAGCCACCACCACAGATCCTACAGAATATAAAAGGACAATAAGGGAAAGTTATGAACACCTTTATGCCCATAAATTAAAAAATCCAACAAATTATGTGAAAAATACAACTGTCTCAAGAAGAATAGGAAATATAAATAGCCACTTATCTTTTAAAAAATTGAATTCAGAGTTAAAATATTTTCCCCAAAGAAAACTCAAGACTTAGATGGCTTCAAGGGAAATTCTATCAAAAATTTGGCAAAGAAATAAGAACAATCTTACACCAAATCTTTCAGAAAACAGAGGCAGAGGAAACATCTCCCAGTTTGAATTATGATGCCATTATTATCCTGATTAAAAGAACAAGACAAACACATTATAAGAAAATAAAATCAATTATCAGTATCCTCCATGAGCATAGATACAAAAATGCCCCCCACATTAACAAATCAAATCCAGCAATATAGAGAAGTGACAATAAGTCATGACCAAGTGGAGTTGGTTCCAGGATTGTAAGATTGGTTCAACATTTTAAAAAGCCATCAATGCAATTCTCCATATTAACAGAGTAAAAGAGAAAACACATATTCTCAATCAATGCAGAAAAATAATTTAACAAACTTTAACCACCATGCATGATAAAAACTCTCAAAAACCTAGAAACTGAAGGGAATTTCCTCAAATGGATAAAAGAAACCTATGAAAACTGACAATTAACATCATGCTTAATGGTAAAAGACTGAATGCTTTACCACTAAAAATAGGAACATGGCCAGGATGTCTACTCTACCAAGACTTTTATTTAACATCATACTGGAGGATCTAGCCAGTGCTTTAAGGCTAGGAAAAATAATCAAAACCATACAGATTTGGAAAGGAATAAGTGAAGCTCTCTATATTCACTGATGACATAGTAATGAATTAGAGAATTCTAAGATATCTATAGAAAACCTCACAGAATGAATAAGTGAATTCAGCAAATTTCAAGACAGAAGGCCAATATAAAAAAGTCAGTTGTACTTTTATATACTAGTAACAAGCAATTATAAAGGGAAATTGAAAATATTATTTACAATAGCATCAAATGTGAAATATCTAGTTGTGGAGACATGGAAGCTTCCCTGGCTTGATAAATTACACAGGGAGGCCTCCTCATAAAAGGTTATGAGAAGGCCAAGATTTTGTGTGCCTGAAGGCAGGCAATTTAGATAAGGATAAGGACACTGGGCTCCTTCCACTTTCCTGTCTCCCACACAGCCCCCAAGAGATTATCCCTTAAGGTTAAGAACATGTTTACTGTCTCATCCTTGTACACACATACTGTAACATCCTCATGACTTTAGAAAAAATGCACCCTCCCTGAGACACCTGAAAACAGTCATGTAGGAGACTACATTGTATGCTACAAAAACCTGTAGGAATGAGTAGAATAAAGCTTCTTTTGCATGAACACAGAGATGGAGTCGACTCCCTTCTTTCACATCTAGTGATAAATTTAACAAAATATGTACAGTACATGTACACTGAAAACAAGAAGATAAGGATGTACATTTTCACTACTGCCATTCAACACTGTATTGGAAATTCTAGCCATTCTAAACAGGGAAATAAGGCAAGAAAAAGAAATAAAAGGCACCCAATTGGACAAGAAAAAGTAAAATTACCTCTATTCAAAGATGACATGATCCTTTATGTAGAAATCCTAAAGAAGCCACACAAACACAAAAAATCATTAGAACTAACTAAAAATTCAGAAAAGTTGAAGGGTACAATAACAACTTGCAAACATTGGTTGTATTTCTGTACACTACCAGAGAACAATATGAAAAGGATTTCTGAAAACAATTCCATTTTCAATAGCATTGAATGGGATAAAACACTTAGGAATAAATTTAACCAAGGCGGCTCAAAACTTAGACATTGCATAGTATAGAACATTACTGAAAGAAAGTTTAAAGGACCTAAATAAATGGAAAGGCATCCCATGTTCATGGATTGAAAGACAATATGGTTAAGATGACACTATGTGCAAGGCAGTCAACAGATTCAGTGCAATTCTTATCGAAATACCAATGGCCTTTTTTTTTTTTTTTGCAGATATGGAAAAACTGATCCTAAAATCCATTTGGAATTGCAAGGGATCCTGAATAACTTTCTTTAAGAATCTGTCTGAAGACAACTTGGTCCTCTTATCCCATAGGACATCATTCTAGTCTACTACACTGATGACATCATGCTGACTAGAACTTGCAAACAGGAAGTAGGAAATAACCTAAATGCTTTGTAAATCCTCATAAAAATTAAAGGAAACTGCATGTGGGTAAAAGTTCCAGAGATTTAGTAGTCTGAGAATGTTGAAGTGTCCCATTCAAAGTGAAAGATAAAACCTTGCACCTCCTACTACTTAGGAAAAAGCAGATTCTCCTCTGGATTAGGGAGGCAATATATATCATATCTGAGTAAACATTTTTGAACCACTCATAAGGCTGCCAGTTTGAGTGGGGACAATTCTTCAGGATACAGAGCAAGCTGCTCTATCAATTCAGCCTTGTGACATAGTGGATATGATTGGGTTGAAGTGTCTGCAGCAGTTATGTATGCTATATTAGAGTCTCTGTGAGTCCCAAAAGGAAAATTACATCACAGAACTTTAGTGTTTTGAAACAAACTTATGCCCATTTTGCAAATAATTATTGTCTTTTTTGAGAAAATCTTGATTTGGCATTGGGTTCTAACCATGGAACAAGTGGCAGTTAACCTAAGCTGCCTGTAATGAACTGGGAATTATCTGAGCTACCAAGCAATACAGGTGGGATGTGCAACAACACTGCATCATCAAGTGAAGTTTCATTTATATGAGATCAGTGTTTAATAGGTCCTAAAGGCACATATATTGCATGAGCAGGTGCTTAGCATGGGAGTTACTCCTGCAGCAATGGCATTTTCACCTCAACCTATGGTTAACTGAATTAGGAAGAAAAATCTCATTCCTAGTTTGCAGATGGTTATACATGGATATCCTGGCCCTAGCCATAATTGGACTTCTGTATCATTATAATCTTACTTAGGAGTGGTTCTGAAGGACAGTAGGGAAGGAAATGCTTCCAGTGGACAGAACATTAAGCAGTGCATCTGATTATCCTATAGTCTGGAAAGGGAGATGGACAGAAGAAAGATCTACATGGATTCAGTAGTTACCAGTTTGGCCAAATGGTCAAGGATGTGGAAGCAACCGGATTGGAAAATCAGTGACAAGGAGGTTGGGGAGAGATATGTGGTTGGAATGGGCACAGAATATGAGGACATTTGTACCCCACATAGATGCTCACCCAAGTGCACCCACTGTAGTGGGGTCTTTCAAATCAGATAGACAAGATGATCTGTTCTGTAAATCAGTAAGCTTCTTTCCCTTGCAACTCCAGTGCTTGTTCATAGGGTTCATAAGCAAAATGGACATAGTGGCATGGAAGGAGATTATGCATGCTAAAAATGATCACTGAGACTGATCTGGCTATTTGCACTACTAACTTGCTAACATCAGAAACTAATGTTCAGCCCCAAATATGGCACCATATAGGAACTAGCTAGCCACACTTTGGCAGGTTGTTGACATTGGACTTCTTCCAACATGGAAGGGGCAGTGATTTCTCCTTACAGAAGTAGATACTTAATTTGCATATGTGTTTTTCTGCTTTGTCTATAATGCTTCTGATATCAATGAAGATGGGGTGTATATGTTGAACCAGTGATAAACATATGGTGCTGTTTTTCTCACAGCCAGAACACATGGGTGTGGGAATCAAGATGTGGAAGTGAGAGTGGCTCCTTTCACTTTTTCCTTCTTATAACTCACATGCAAAATTTGTCTTCCTAGGTCAACAATTTTGGGCTCTGTTGATTGAGATATCTTGCTTCCCAAAGAAAAAATGCTTCCAACAGGGAACAAAACACTGATTCCATTAACTTGTAATATTTGTGCCCCTATCCACATTGGGATCCTCATACCAATGAACTAACAGGCAAAGAAGATTGTCACCACATTGACTGGATCAACTGATTAGAGAGGAGTATGTTTGAACCTATTGACTAAGTAGCTTCTTTGGAGCAGTCTTTTGGTACTTCCATGTCCAGTGGTAAAAGTTAATGGAAGGGTAAATCAACTTAATACAGATAGGACCACTAATGACTCATATACTCAGGAGTAAAGGATTAGGTCATGCTATGAGTTTAAGAATCTCTATTTACTAAAGTGCTGGTTGAGAAAAAAGGGAAAATTGATTGAGTAGTGTAAAAAGGAGGTCTGTAGTAGATATGCATATTTTTTCCTTGCTTTGTTATATGCATACTCACGTAAGTTAATCATTTTTTCCCTTTTTCTCCTTTTTACTATTTTATATAAAGTATATTGATAGAGGGTTAACATTACAACTTGATTTTTCAGTTACAGGATATCAAAGATAGATTGGAAATGAAATAGAGAGTAATAAATAAGATAGATTTCCATTTTATGGAGAGAATATGAGTGTATCTTTGGTTGAACCAGTGATATGTTATTGTTATAGTTTGGAAGTTAAATAAAGGTAGAATGGTGACTATAAATGCTGAGTGGTGAAGCATTCAGAAAAAGTGTAGATCTGCTCAATTACGTGTTTGTAACTCTTCAGCATTTTTCTTCTATAATGAATTCTGTATTGTAGGAGATGGAGACCTGGTTACTATATTTTCCAAAACTTTTTCTAGCAGGAATTATACTTACCAGTGAGATGCACTCCTGCAAAATTTGAAAGGAATAAGAAACCAAAGACATATTAATGGTTTTCAGTTATCAGCAAGTAGGTTCAAGGACTTTAGTAGACATGATATCTTGCCATGGTCTCCAGGATTTTCCCTGTACATTTTTCTGCTTTGGTGATGGAGGCAGTGTGACATCACGAATGTTTTCCTCCAGTTACTGCAACTTCTTCCCTCCTTGAAAGCTGGCAGTAAGTCTGATATACTGTAGAGGCCTTTTCTGATCTTTCCTCTGGCATTTCGCATGGTTTGGTAAGATCTCAATTCCTTGTATTTTATCCCTTCCTCCCTGAAACACTTGGTCTGTTTTCTTTTGTCTCAATAAATCCTGGTTGGTACACTATTCTTTAGAGCCAGATCTCTCCCCAAATAATTTCCAAGTTCTTGGATTTTGCTCACCATAGACATATTTTATTTTAGCCAATAAAGCATCCAGGATGTACTGTATACTGTATGACTTGAAATGTATAAAATGATTTGTTATTAATCTGCTCTTTCAATGAATATTGGTGGGTACCCACCATATGCCAGGCATGGTGCTTGGAACCTGGGTTTACCATAGTGACCAAGGTATAGTTATTGTTCCACATGGCTAAAGTCTATTGGGAAAGCTAAAAATTTTACAAGCACAAGCTAAATGCATAATTACAAAATATGTTGTGTTGTAAGAAGAACAGAGCAGAGAGACCAAATTTAGATCAAAGGATCATGGAAGGACTTAAAAAATAAAAATCTAAGATGAGATCTTGATGAGTCTGGATTCACTAGGGGAAGATTAGAGGAAAGAGTTTTAAAGGCAGAGTGAAATATGTTGGGAATAGTTTCTTGTGGTTGAGGAATTGTATGAGGACTGATGTGGCTGTAGTG
Organism: Choloepus didactylus; assembly: GCF_015220235.1. NCBI lineage: Eukaryota > Metazoa > Chordata > Mammalia > Pilosa > Megalonychidae > Choloepus > Choloepus didactylus. Next base: position 141,760,261 of record NC_051309.1, read on the forward strand.
TGTCGGCTGGGTGACAGTGGCAGTAGATGGAGATGGGGAAGTAAGAAAAGGCTAGGCCATGCAGGGCATTGACCATGGTGGTAAGGACTTTGGACTTTATTAGCTATGGAAGACATTGAAAGGTGTAAAGTGAGGGGATGACAAGATTCAATATAAGTTTTATAAATATACTTGCTGCTGAGGAGGGAGATGGGATTGGAGGAGATACGAGTAGATAAAGGGAGACTCATTATGAAGTTATAGCAATAATCTAGCAATAATCTAAGAGCTAATGTTAGTGGCAGTGGAAATGGAGAAAATGACAAATGGATGCACTGGAAATATATTTACAGATAAAATGAATGAAACTTGGTAATGGACTATGAATTGGAAATGAGGAAAGCTCTCTGGTGTATGGCATGAAAAACATGGTAAATGGAGTGATCATTTACTGAGGTGTGACACCAAGAATTCAAACAGGTTTGTGGGAGAAGATTGGGTTAACTCTTGGTCATACTGTTTTTGAGATGCTTGGTGAGATATCAAATAGAGACACTCATTAGACACTTGGATCTATGGATTCTAGTATGCTATATTCATTTGGAGTTATTGGCAAAATACATTTTTTAAAATTCATTTTTATTGAGATATATTCACATACCATGCAGTCATACAAAACAAAGCATACATTCAATTGTTTACATTACCACTGTACAGTTGTGCATTCATCACCAAAATTAATTTTGAAATTTTCATTACCACACACACAAAAATAATAAGAATAAAAATTAAAGTAAAAAAGAACAATTAAAGTAAAAAAGAACACTGGGTGCCTTTTTTTTTTCTTCCCCCATTTTTCTACTCATCCATCCATAAACTAGACAAAGGGGAGTGTGGTCCATATGGCTTTCCCAGTCACATTGCCACCCCTCATAAGCTACATTTTTATACAATCGTCTTCAAGATTCATGGGTTCTGGGTTGTAGTTTGATAGTTTCAGGTATTCACTGCTAGCTATTCCAATTCATTAGAACCTAAAAAGGATTGTCTATATTGTGCATAAGAGTGCCCACCAGAGTGACCTCTCGGCTCCTTTTGGAATCTCTCTGCCACGGAAACTTATTTCATTTCCTTTCACATTCCCCTTTTGGTCAAGAAGTTGTTCTCCATTCCACAATGCCAGGTCTAGATTCCTCCCCAGGAGTCATATTCCACATTGCCAGGGAGATTCACTCCCTTGGGTGTAAGATCCCAGGTAGTGGGGAGGGCAGTGATTTCACCTTTCAAGTTGGCTTAGCTAGAGAGAGAGGGCCACATCTGAGCAGCAAAGAGGTATTTGGGAGGAGGCTCTTAGGCACAATTATAGGGAGGCCTAGCCTCTCCTTTGCAGTAACAGTCTTCCCAAGGGCCAGTCCTGTGGTAGCAGGCTCAGCCCATCAAACCACCAGTCTCCTGTGTCTCTGAGCACATTAGCAACCATCAAGGTGGGGAAGCCCATCACCCCTGCATTCTCCACCAGCTCCTCAAGGGAACTCTGCATATTTTTTTCATTTTTTTTTAATTAACTTTTTTTTAAAATCAACTATATAAAAAAATTAAAAAAGAAAAACATACAAAAAAATTTCAAACAAACCATAACAAGGGAGTAAGAAAAAGACAATTAACCTAAGATAACCACTTTACTTCCAACATGTTCCTACTCTACCCAAAGAAAATAATCTAATATAGCAACATTTATGTGAACTTGTTCTTACCATATCCATCAGAAATTAACAGACCATAGTCATTCCTGGGCATTCCCAGAGCATTAATTTGCCCATGACAGCTTATCTGTTCTTATTGGGTTATCATTCCCCCTTCCTTAATTGCTCTCTATTGCTAGTTCCCCTACATTCTACATTATAAACCATTTGTTTTACATTTTTCAAAGTTCACATTACTGGTAGCATATATTTTTTTTTGTGCCTGGCTTATTTCACTCAGCATTATGTCTTCAAGTTTCATCCATGTTGTCATATGTTTCACAACACCATTCCTTCTTACAGCCACATAGTATTACATTGTGTGTATATACCACATTTTATTTATCCACTCATCTGTTGAAGGACATTTGGGTTGTCTCCATCTCTTGGCAATTGTGAATAATGCTGCTATGAACATTGGCATGCAGATATCTGTTTATGTCCCTGCTTTCAGATCTTCCAGGTATATACCAGGAAGTGCAATCGCTGGATGGAAGGGTAACTCTATATATAGTTTTCTAAGGAAGTGCCAGACTGACTTCCAGAGTGGCTGAACCATTATACAGTCCCACCAACAATGAATAAGAGTTCCAATTTCTCCATATTCTCTCCAGCATTTGTAGTTTCCTGTTTAATGGCAGCCATTCTAATTGGTGTGAGATGGTATCTCATTGTGGTCTTAATTTGCGTCTCTCTAATAGCTAGTGAAGCTGAACATTTTTTCATGTGTTTCTTGGCCATTTGTATTTCCTCTTCAGAGAACTGTCTTTTCATATCTTTTGCCCATTTTATAATTGGCCTGTCTGTAGTATTGTCATTGACTTGTAGGATTTCTTTATATCTGCAAGATGTCAGTCTTCTGTCAGATACATGGTTTCCAAAAATTTTTTTCCCATTGAGTTGGCTGCCTCTTCACCTTTTTGAGAAATTCCTTTGAGGTACAGAAACTTCTAAGCTTGAGGAGTTCCCATTTATCTATTTTTTCTTTTATTGCTCATGCTTTGTGTGGCCACAAATACAAGGTCTTGAAGATGTTTCCCTACATTATCTTCTAGGAGTTTTATGGTAGTGTCTTTTATATTGAGATCTTTGATCCACTTTGAGTTAATTTTTGTGTAGGGTGTGAGGTAGGGGTCCTCTTTCATTCTTTTGGATATGGATATCCAACTCTCCCAGCCCCATTTGTTGAAAAGACCATTATGACTCAGTTCAGTGACTTTGGGGGCCTTATCAAAGATCAGTTGGCCATAGATCTGGGGGTCTGTCTCTGAATTCTCAATTCAATTCCACTGATGAATATGTCTATCTTTGTGCCAGTACCATGCTGTTTTGACTACTGTGGCTTTATAATAAGCTTCAAAGTCAGGAAGTGTAAGTCCTCCCACTTCGTTTTTCTTTTTTAGAGTGTCTTTAGCAATTCAAGGTATCTTCCCTTTCCAAATAAATTTGATAACTAGCTTTTCCAAGTCTGCAAAGTAGGTTGTTGGAATTTTGATTGGGATTGCATTGAATCTGTAGATGAGTTTGGGTAGAATTGACATCTTAATGATGTTTAGCCTTCCTATCCATGAACATGGACTATTTTTCCATCTTTTAAGGTCCCCTTCTATTTCTTTTAGGAGAGTTATGTAGTTTTCTTTGTATAGGTCTTTTACATCTTTGGTTAAGTTTATTCCTAGGTACTTGATTTTTTTAGTTGCTATTGAAAATGGTATCTTTTTCTTGAGTGTCTCTTCAGTTTGTTCATTTCTAGCATATAGAAACATTACTGACTTATGTGCATTAATCTTGCATCCTGCTACTTTGCTAAATTTGTTTATTAGCTCTAGTAGCTGTATCATCGATTTCTCAGGGTTTTCTAGATATAAGATCATATCATTTGCAAACAATGACAGTTTTACTTCTTTCTTTCCAATTTGGGTGCCTTTTATTATGTTCTCATTTCATTCATCTCTACATATTTGTCTTTTATTACTTTGTCTTTTATTACTTTGTCTTGCTGGAGTGCCCTGGCTAGCACTTCCAGCACAATGTTAAATAACAGTGGTGACAGCCGGCATACTTGTCTTGTTCCTGATCTTAGAGGGAAGGCTTTCAGTCTCTCACATTGAGTAATATGCTGGCTGTAGGTTTTTCATATATGCTCTTTATCATATTGAGGAAGTTTCCTTCAGTTCCTACCCTTTGAATTCCTACACATTTATCAAAAAGTGATATCGGATTTTGTCGAATGCTTTTTCAGCATCTATTGAGATGATCATTTGATTTTTCTCTTTGGATTTGTTAATGTGTTGTAATACATTGATTTTCTTATGTTGAACCATGCTTGCATGCCTGGAATGAACCCTACTTGGTCATGGTGTATGATTTTTTTAATGTGTCTTTGGATTCGACTTGCAAGTATTTTGTTGAGAATTTTTACATCTATATTCATTAGGGAGATAGGCCTGCAAATTTCCTTTTTTGTAGCATCTTTGCCTGGTTTTGGTATTAGATTGATGTTAGCTTCATAAAATGAGTTAGGTAGTGTTCCATTTTCTTTAATGTTTTGAAAGAGTTTAAGTAAGATTGGTATCAGTTCTTTTTGGAAAATTTGGTAGAATTCCCCTGTGAAGCCATCTGGCCCTGGGCATTTATTTATGGGAAGCTTTTTGATGACTGATTGGATCTCTTTGCTTGTGACTGGTTGGTTGAGGTCTTCTGTTTCTTCTCTGGTCAGTATAGGTTGTTCATATGTTTCCAGGAAATTGTCCATTTTCTCTATATTATCCAGTTTGTTGGCATACAGTTGTTCATAGTATCCTCTTATAATTTTTTAAATTTTTTGGGATCTGCAGTAATGTCACCTTTCTCATTCATTATTGTTCATATGGGTCTTCTCTTTTTGATTTTTGTCAGTCTAGCCAGGAGTTTGTCAATCTTGTTGATCTTCTCAAAGAACCAACTTTTGGTGTTATTTATCCTCTCTATTTTTTTTTTGTTCTCTATGTCATTTTTCTGCTTTAATCCTTGTTATTTCTTTTCTTCTACTTGGTTTAGGATTGGTTTGCTGTTCATTTTCTAGCTTCTTCAGTTGATCCATTAGTTCTTTGATTTTAGCTCTTTCTTCCCTTTTTTTTTTCCATTTATATTGAGATTGTTCAGATACCATACAATTATCCAAAGATCCAAAGTGTACAATCACTTGCCCTTGGGTACCCTCATATAGCTGTGCATCCATCACACTTAATTTTTGTTCAATTTTTAGAAACTTTTCATTACTCCAGACAAGAAATAAAGTGAAAGATGAAAAAAGAAAAAAAGAAAAGGGAACTCTAAACCTCCCCTATCCCTAACCAACCCCGTCAATTGTTGACTCCTAGTATTGATATAGTATGTTTGTTACTGTTTCTGAAAAAATGTTGAAATACTACTAACTGTAGTATATAGTTTGTAATAGGTATATAGTTCTTCCCTATATGCCCCTCTATTATTAACTTCTAATTGTATTGTCATACATTTGTTCTGGTTCATGAAGTGATTTCTAGTATTTGTACAGTTGATCATGGACATTGCCCACCATAGGATTCAGTTTTATACATTTCCATTTTGACCTCCAACTTTCCTTCTGGTGACATATATGACTCTGAGCTTCCCCTTTCCACCTCATTCACACACCATTTGGTGCTGTTAGTTATTCTCACATCTTGCTACCAACACCCCTGTTCATTTCCAAACATTTAAGTTCATCCTAATTGAACATTCTGCTCATACTAAGCAAGAGCATCTACATTTCTTCCACAAGGCAGGAGGGAGAGTCAAAGAAGGTAGAGAGGCAAAAGAAAGAGGAAACAAAAAAAATGACAGCTAGGAAGCAGCAAAAGGAAAAATAACCTTAAATCAAAGTAGAATCAGACAATACCACCAATGTTAAGTGTCTAACATGCTCCCCTATCCCCCCCTCTTATCTGCATTCACCTTGGTATATCACCTTTGTTACATTAAAGGAAGCATAATACAATGATTCTATTAGTTACAGTCTCTAGTTTATGCTGATTGCATCCCTCCCCCAATGCCTCCCCATTTTTAACACCTTGCAAGGTTGACATTTGCTTGTTCTCCCTCGTAAAACAACATATTTGTACATTTTATCACAATTGTTGAATACTCTAGATTTCACCAAGTTACACAGTCCCAGTCTCTATCTTTCCTCCTTTCTTGTGGTGTCTCACATGCTCCCCATCTTTCTCTCTCAACCGTATTCATAGTTACCTTTGTTCAGTGTACTTACATTGTTGTGCTACCATCTCCCAAAATTGTGTTCCAAACCACGCACTCCTGTCTTCTATCACCCTGTAGTGCTCCCTTTAGTATTCCTGTAGGACAGGTGTCTTGTTCACAAAGTCTCTCATTGTCTGTTTGTCAGAAAATATTTTGAGCTCTCCCTCATATTTGAAGGACAGCTTTGCTGGATACAGGATTCTTGGTTGGTGGTTTTTCTCTTTCAGCATCTTAAATATATCACACCACTTCCTTCTTGCCTCCATGGTTTCTGCTGAGAGATCTGCACATAGTCTTATTAAGCTTCCTTTGTATGTAATGAATTGCTTTTCTCTTGCTGCTTTCAGGATTCTCTCTTTGTCTTTGACATTTGATAATCTGATTATTAAGTGTCTTGGTGTGGGCCTCTTCATATCTCTTCTGTTTGGAGTATGCTGCGCTTCTTGGATCTGTAATTTTATGTCTTTCATAAGAGATGGGAAATTTTCATTAATTATTTCCTCTATTATTGCTTCTGCCCCCTTTCCCTTCTCTTCTCCTTCTGGGACACCAATGATACGTACATTATTGTACTTTGTTTCATCCTTGAGTTCCCGGAGACGTTGCTCATATTTTTTCATTCTTTTCTCCATCTGCTCCTTTGCGTGTAGGCTTTCAGGTGTTTTGTTCTCCAGTTCCTGAGTGTTTTCTTCTGCCTCTTGAGATCTGCTGTTGTATGTTTCCATTGTGTCTTTCATCTCTTGTGTTGTGCCTTTCATTTCCATAGATTCTACTAGTAGGTTTTTTGAACTTTTGATTTCTGCCATATACATGTCCAGTCTTCCTTTACAGCCTCTATCTCTTTTGCAATATCTTCTCTAAATTTTTTGAATTGATTTAGCATTAGTTGTTTAAATTCCTGTATCTCAGTTGAAGTGTACGTTTGTTCCTTTGACTGGGCCATAATTTTGTTTTTCTTAGTGTAGGTTGTAATTTTCTGTTGTCTAGGCATGGTTTCCTTGGTTATCCAAATCGGGTTTTCTCAGACCAGAACAGGCTCAGGTCCCAGAGGGAAGAAATATTCAGTATCTGGTTTCCCTGTGGGTGTGTCTTAGAAAATTGCTCCACCCTTTGATGCCTCAGGTCACTGTGCTTTTCTGCCCAGCAGGTGATGCCTGTTAGCCTATAATTCTTGGCTGGTGTGAGGAGGTATGGCCGTGTTCTCCCAGGCTCTGGGGTCTGGTTCTGAATGGAAAGGGCCCCACCCCTTTCCTCCTAGAAGAAGACCCCTCAGGTGGAGGTCATTAGCATTTCAATGGTCTCGCTCTCTGGTTGTGGTGTCTCCACCCTTCCCAGAGTCACAGCCCTGGAAACTGAAAATGACTGGGGCTTTCTCCACTGAGCCAAAAAAGAGACAGATAGTCCCCTTCAGACCCAGTCCAAGGCAACCCTCCAGCTCTCCCAGGTCAGTCATCACCCAAAGCCTCTGTCTGTTTTTTGGGGATGCGTACCTGTAGTGAGCAGTTCACACTCGCTACTTAAAACCCCAGTTGGAGCTCAGCTGAGCTGTATTCGCTTGCTGGGAGAGAGCTTCTCTCTGGCACCATGCGGCTCCACAGCTTGGGCTATGGGGGAGGGGGTCTCCCCACCTGGTTCCGCAGGTTTTACTTACAGATTTTATGCTGTGTTCTCGGGCATTCCTCCCAATTCAGGTTGGTGTATGATGAGTGGATGGTCTCGTTTATCCCCCCGCAGTTATTCTGGATTATTTACTAGTTGTTTCTGGTTTTTTGTAGTTGTTCCAGGGGGACTACTTAGCTTCCACTCCTCTCTATGCCGCCATCTTGCCTGACCGTGAAATCTGTCTTTCTTCCTTTTTAATGTATGCATGTAGTGCGATAAATTTCCCCCTCAGTACCACTTTTGCTGCATCCTGTAGGTTTTGGTATGTTGTGTTCTCATTTGCATTCATCTCTACATATTTAGCAATTTCTCTTGCTATTTCTTCTTTAACACACTGATTGTTTAGGAGTGTGTACTTTAACCTCCAGGTATTTGTGAATTTCTAAGTGTCTGATGGTTATTGACTTCCAATTGTATTCCATTGTGGTCAGAGATTGTGCTTTGAATAATTTCAATTTTTTTTAATTTATTGAGGCTTGTTTTATGTCCCAGCTTATGATCTATTCTGGAGAAAGTTCTGTGAGCACTAGAGAAGAATATGTATCCTGGTGATTTGGGATGTAATGTTCTATATATGTCTGTTAAATCCAATGTATCAGATTGTTTAGGTTTTCAATTTCCTGATTGGTCTTCTGTCTTGTTGATCTATCTATAGGAGAAGTGATGTGTCTCCCACAATTATTGTGGAAACATCAGTTGCTTCCTTTAGTTTTGCCAGTGTTTGTCTCATGTATTTTGTGGCACCTTGATTGGGTACATAAACATTTATGATTGTTATTTCTTCTTGTTGAATTGCCCCTTTTATTAGTATTTAGTGGCCTTTGTCTCTCATAATATTCTTGCATTTAAAGTCTGTTTTATCTGAGATTAATATTGCTACTTCTGCTTTCTTTTGGCTGTTGCTTGCATGAAATATTTTTTTCCATCCTTTCACTTTCAATTTCTTTGTATCCCTGTGTCTAAGATGAGTCTTTTGTATCCAGCGTATTGATGGTTCATTTTTTTTTTTTTTTGATCCATTCTGCCAATCTATATCTTTTTATTGGGGAGTTTAATCCATTTACATTCAACATTATTATTGTGAAGGCATTTCTTGAATCAGCTGTCTTATCCTTTGGCTTATGCTTGTCAGATGTATTTTTTCCCTCTCTCTCTTAATGTCTTTTAACGTACCCATACTGAATCTCTTTAGTACTGAACCTTTCTCCATCTCTCTCTCTCCTTTCTTTGTTTCTCTGTCTGTAGGGCTCCCTTTAGTATCTCTAGTAGGGCAGGTCTGTTGTTAGCAAATTCTCTCAGCATTTGTTTGTCTGTGAAAAATTTAAGCTCTCCCTCAAATTTGAAGGAGAGCTTTGCTGGATAAAGAATTCTTGGTTGGGCAATTTTTCTCTTTCAGATTTGTAAATATGTCATGCCACTGCCTTCTCACCTCCATGGTGACTGCTGAGTAGCCACTACTTAGTCTTATGTTGTTTCCTTTGTATGTGGTGAATTGCTTTTCTCTTGCTTGCTGCTTTCAGAATTGCTCCTTCTCTTCAGTATTTGACAGTCTGATCAGAATATGTCTCAGAGTGGGTTTATTTGGATTTATTCTATTTGGAGTTCACTGGACATTTATGATTTGTGTATTTATGGTGTTTAGAAGATTTGGGAAGTTTTCCCCAACAATTTCTTTGAATAATCTTCCTAGACCTTTATGCTTCTCTTCCCCTTCTGGAACACCATTGAGTCTTATATTTGGACATTTTACATTATCTATCAGATCTCTGAGGTCCGTTTCAATTTTTTCAATTTTTTTCCCCCATTCTTTCTTTTGTTCTTTCATTTTCTGTTCTGTCATCCTCTAGGTCACTGATTTGCTGTTCAGCTTCCTCTAGTCTTGTATTATGAGTATCCAGAATCTTTTTAATTTTGTCAACAGTTTCTTTTATTTCCATAAAATTCTTTTTTTTTTTATTTACTCTTGCAATTTCTTTTTATGCTCTTCTATGGTCTTCTTGATGTCCTTTATATCCTGTGCCATGCTCTTCTTCATGTTCTTTATATCCTGTGCCATGCTTTCATTGTTCATCTTTAGTTCTTTGATTAATTGCTCCAAGTATTGTGTCTCCTCTGATCTTTTTGATTTGGGTGTTTGGGCTTGGGTTATCTATATCATCTGTTTTTTTCATATGCTTTAAAATTTTCTGTTGTTTTTTTGGCCTCTTGGCATTTGCTTAACTTGATAGGGCTCTTATCTCTAATTTGTCAGATCTATAGCTTCATGGAGTACACTTTCTCTAACTAACCAGCAGGTGGTGTCCATGAGCCACCTATTCCCCTCAAGCCAGTTCTCCCCCATTTTGTCTTTGTGGTGAGTGGGGATGTAAGTCTTGTGGGTTCCAATTGGTGTACCAAGCTTGCGTGTGTAGTTGGTGTTGCCTGCCCTGCATATGGAGCATATGTCTGAGTGGTTAGGGAGGGAGGGGGAGGCTTTAATAATCAAATCTCCCAGGTGTTCCTGGAAATTTAAAGCTGTTACAATAGTCTAATCCTTCAGTTCAGTCTTGCCGCAGTTTGTCTCTGCTGCTGACCCACAAGTCCTTGGTATTGGTGTATGGTCCCTGGGACTTGCGAGTGGGTCCTTCTTCCAAGCCATGCACTCCTAAGTCATCTGCTGAGGGGCAACTGTGCTATGTCACAGGTGAGTGCCATCCCCCAAGGGAGGTTCTGGGCTGCAGGGCTGTGTAGGGGCATTCCCAGTCTGCTGAAAGGATGGCTGATTGAGGCATGTTAATTTCCCCCTTTTCACACAGCTCTGCCTTCCGAGCTCTAGAATAATTAGCTGAGGGTGCGGGAAAGGCTATTGTCCATGCCCGATATTGTGGTGTGTGCATGTGTGTTGGAAACACTTCCCATCACACTGGGTTGTTTGGTGCAGTTCTGGGCTGTGGTGCTGGCACTGGGCAGGAGCATTCCCAGCCCACTGGGAAGATGGCTGTAAGGGGACACCCCCTTTTTCTTGGGAATTTGTGGTGTTATCAAATTTGTTAGTCACTGGACTTATTGCTTTGTGTCTCAGAGCTCTCCTAGCTCTGCTCTTGTCTGGGCCCAAATTGCAGGTATTTGAGGCTTTCTATAATGGGCTTCTTAGTGTAATTGTTTTAGAAAAAGAGAAAAAGATAAAAAAAAAAAAAGAAGAGGGGCCTTCCTTGCAGATCTAATGGACTATTGAAATGCTAAGGGATGAGGAGATTAGGGCCATTAAGGAACAATCAAGAAAGCAGAGAAATTGGCTCTTCAGACAAGGAAACTCGCCCTCTGGATTTGCATATGAGCCTGACTCTGTTTGAGCCCTGCCTTCTCTGTTCTATGTTCACCAGAACTCCAAAAAGTCTGTTTTTTAGTTTTGGGTTTTTGGTTTTTTTTTTTTTTTTTTTGCTGTTTTTGCTAGCCCTATCTGCTGTCCACCGGACTGACTGCTCCCAGATTCTCCAGTGTCTGGTCTCAGTCTATCTGTGTTTGGAGTTTGGATCAGCAGGCTGAGTTTTCAATAGGAGCCACAACTGCAGTTCTCCCTCTTCGTTTCCAGCACCGACAGCCCCTCTTCCCATGGTACTGAGCCTGGCAGGGAGGGTCATGGGTCCCCTGGCCGCGAGAACTTACAGATTTCACTGATCTCAGCTGTTCCATGCATTCATGAGTGTTTTATGAAGTATGTCCAAAGTCAGATTGCTCTCTGGTGTCTGGTCCATGCAGTTCCTGGATTTCTACCTACTGCCCTGGAGGAGTAACTAAAACCTATACCTCACCACTCCGCCATCTTGCCGCACCCTCTAAAATAAGTTTTTAATCTCTGAGAATGAACGAGGTTAGTCAGGGAGACAGGAAAAGAAAAGAAATTAAGTGGACCTAGGATAGAGCCTTGCCAAACTCCAGCACAAAGAGGAGGAAAAGGAATGAGCAAAGGACAACGGGAGTGAATACTTTTTCTAGTGAATAATAACTCCATATTTCTATTATCTAATTTATGTTAGTAAGTCATAAATATACAGCATATTACAATTAGTTATAGATTCATATCAATACACTATTTTATATAACTATGTAATAGCACATAACATAATACTATTAATTCAAACTAGTATGCTGCGTGTGCTAAATATCTTTACCATTGCAGTTGTTCCCTTGAGAGTTAAGAGACCATGATTTAGAGTCAGAAATTTGAGTCCAAATTGCGCCTCTGCCACTTACTAGCTTAGCAAGTTGATTAACCTCTTGAAGCCTTAGTTTCACTCTATGTAAAACAGAGATACTAATACTTGCCTCATTTAAGGATTGGAAGAGTTAATATCTAACATCTGTAGATCACGTTATGAGGTACACAGAAACTGCTTTAAACAGTGGTAAATATTTTTTGTTGTGTTACTGTAGTTACCTTTAGAATATGGTGGTTGCTGCAGTAGTTCTTCTATTCCCAGGGAGTCACGTACTGTTGACCACTTCTCTACGCTGACATCTTTTGTCTGGACTTCAGCAGTAGCAGATTTCCCACTCACCTGCTTCTTCTTCCTTTTATTCTTCATATAGGAATCTTCTTAAAATATATATTGAGTCATAGCTATCCTCCTTGTAAAAGTTTTCAATGGCTTCCATTTTCACTTAGAATAAAATCCAAACTCCTTACCAGGGCCTAGAAGGCCTTGCATCATGTAGTCCCTGACCAACTCTCACAACACATTTTATGCCACTTTCCCCTTTGCTCAACACTGACTTTGGGAGCATCTAGAACACAAGCTCTCTTTTGCACCGGCCTTTGATCTTGCCCTTCTCTCTGTTTGGAATATATTTTCCCTTACTTTTTGAATGGCAGACTAGACACATTATAATCTTCAGTCTTAGCTCAGAAGTCATCTCTTAGAGTGGAATTTTCTGACCAGGCTATCCAAAGTGTCCTCTACCACTCCCTGAGTTACTCTGTATCTCATCATCTTAATTATTCATTTACCTGTTTTTTGGTTTCCCACTAGAATATAAGCTCCATTAAGGCAGGTCTCTTTTTGTCATGTTCACTGCTAGCCCAGTGCCTGGAACATATTTGGAGTGCACTATATAGTTGCTTGAGTATATGCAGGGTTATTGTCACCCTTTGGAATCCCTGAGGGCAAGGACTCTGTTTGGTAACCACTGTATCAGTGGCATTTAGCACATTGATTAGCATGTAGTAACTACTCAATAGATATCTGCTGAATGAAAGAATGCATGAATAAATGAATCAATTTATCAAAGCTGTTTTCCCAGTCTTAACATCTCCAAAAGCTAAGTCTACAGCCTTTGTCACAAAATATTAATATGTTAGCACATTGGAAAATAAAAAGAAATATCAGAAGTACTAAAAATCATTATGTCAAGGATGTAAAATGTGGAATGACCATGTTCTAATCATGAGCTCGTTGACAACAGAGAAATCTTTTGCCTTTCCTTTCACCTTTTTCCAGCTCCTAGCACACAGTCTTATGTAGCATTTCCCTCTTCAGCTGATCTGTAAAGTAGAAGAAATATAATTATCACAGTACAATTTTAGAAGTGTGCCCTCCAAAAATGTTTTCAGACTAGTTGCTTCTGAACAATCAGGAAATATATTGACCTACATATCTAGGTGGTCTATTTTCTTCCTTCTCACCTGCAAATGTCATTCAAATAATGTGATCCTTTCACAGACTGGACAAACTGAAAAGGAGAGTTAATCAAAGAGCTGTCAGCTGGAATATTTGACTTGCTACACATACTCCCACAACTAATGGGGATTAGATTATTTTAAAAAGAAATCTCTAGAGAGAAAGAAATAGTCCAAATTTAAAAAGCACATGCACGTATATAGATCTAGATAAAGTCCCTTACCAATTCATGCTTCCTTACATCCATGAGGACTTTATTAACCCATGTTCTTTGGTTTGATTTAATAGATGGGCCAAGTCTCATGTGTGAGAATTTTATTATACTCCTCTTGGGTGCACAGTTTCTTTCCCCTCAAAGCTCAGTTCAGGTGTACTCTGGAATTTCTTTGACTTAAAAGGTTTGAGTTTGTTAAAACTTTATAGCTACCACTGGAATTTTAGGATGTTCTGAGATTTAAGTCTCAGATACTAGACACTGTTTAAGAATTTTTTCCTTGTTGGGAGAAGAACACCTAGGCCTAGACCTCCCTGCAGTGACAGATATATTATAAGGATTAATGATAATGTTTAGCAAATACAGAGCTCTTGAGATGAAATATGCCTCTCTGGTTCACAATATGAGTGATCCAGCTGAGACTTTTCACTTCTAAAAATCAAATAAAATATATTTACCAGAACAGTGCTTCTAGTGTGAATGTTACCCACACGTTTTTATGTATCTGGCATATATGTTAACTTATTAAAATATCTTATGGATGCAGTTGAATGACAATTTAATAACATTTAATTTATCAAATACTTTATCACAGTCCTGGCACAAAAGACCTCAAATTCTGTTTGGTAGATTTTGCAATAGAACTACAGTAATAGAAATGAATCTTCTAGATAATTTAGACCTCCCATATCACTCTGTCCTCCTGGTGGAAATTGCATCCTTCCATGGCAATTTTTTAACCTGACTTTAAGACCAATCTATATGGTAATAACTGCCTGAAGTCCTCAACTAGACATACCATTTCTATGCCTCACCAGTACTCTTTTAATTTCTCATTGCTGATGTTTTCTGCATTGATTTGATTTTATTTCAAATGTACAACAGAGATTGCTTCTTTAGATTCTGAAAATCATCATTTTTTGATGGTTAGCAAAGCATCATGTTTATATGCAAACAGAGAAAATATTAGTGCCTTACAGATTATAAATTAGACACAGTTGGAGATTGCATCAATTTTTTCAGGCTAATTTAATATAGAGAAACAGTAATTTACTAATGGCCTGGACTTTGTCACTATTGAATATGCTTAGAATAAAATATTCCAGAACAATTTTGTTCATAATTGATGCATTGCCTTCAGGATGGAGTAGGAGATTTTTTGGTCTGAAAGAACTCAAGGACCTTTTTAAAATATGAAATTTTGGGGAGAAATTGTGCTTTAAGAGTGTCAGGCTCCATAAGTACTATTTTGATGGGCATTTTTGTCATTAGATAACAAAAATATATGTGAATAAATGTTAAAAGAATGCAAACATACACAAATAAGAAAATAAGTACTTACCAAGGAAGTTGTCATCTTCTATGGAAATAGCCAAAAGAAATAAAAATTTCATGTTGATTTTTGGAAAAGATAGTCCACAATTGATTTGTTTTTGATGTTGATTTAACAAGATTTTCTTTGGTTAGCTTTTTACAAAATGTTTGTTTTGTACCTGTATAATAGTTTATCTCATTGAATATTATTATCATACTTATGAATAACATTATCAAATATTTATTGAGTTTCTTGCATAGTGTTTGGCACATAGTGCACATTAAATAATGCTTGATTGAATTCATTAAATTATATTGAATCAAATTAAATTTTAATACAGAAAGATAGCACTAAGGTGTGTTTAGCATTAAATGCAAACAATACATTTAAAATTAAAATCTGACTAGTCTTTTCATTCTGGACCACGTGTTCATAACAGTTTTTGTATTGGATCCAAATGTACCCTTATTTTCTATTACTTCAGTCCTCTAGGTCAACTTACCACAAGAAAGGAGAATGAACTAAAAAACTTGAGTTCCTCAATTCATGGACACAGAGCCTATCTCAATAGTTAGAAGAGTTCATAAAACCTAAGGGTGTAAGAACCCTCAGAAGTCTAACACATGTCCTGACCCTGGAATTTCTCTGAGTGCCTTCCATAGAACTCAAAGTCCTCCTGAGTTTTTCTATCAGGAAAAAATTAGAGTCTATGTCCAAATAAGTTTGGGAAATGTCATCTACTATATCTCTTCCCTGGTGAGTCATAATGAATATTTGATTATTAAAGCTCCAAGCAGCCCTGAAAAAATATATTTGATTGTGGAAGCCTTTTTTCAAGTAAATCTCATTACTTTCCCAAGAATCTAATGTTCTCTTCAGCACATTTTGGGCAATGCTGTCTTAAGGTGCTATCAATAATTTAACTGTGAAAGTAAGATGAGGAAAAGAGAATATGAAGATTTTGGATATTAGAGGAAGTTGGAGGGGGTGTTATAAGGGAGGAAAATGAAGCAAAATAGGAAGCTATGGGGTGACAGAGACGACTTTCAAAATTTATTGAGCAGTAGCCTGTCAGCTACTTCATAACTATTGGTAAGTACCATATGTAAATATTAGGGATTTCTTTGGATACAGAAATTATTATCCTTACTTATTCAGAAATAAAATTCTTTAAACCAATGGGAAAATGAAGGTAAGGCTGGTTTAATTTGTAACACAAATGGGATCTAAATGGAGATGAAAACAATGAAGGAAAATCATATAATCACAACATTGGGAGAGGCCTTGAAAGATTCTATTTTGTCTCTATTCCATCTCAGAGGTTCTTTTTTAGAAAAAATAAATAAAACATATTCAATTACTGTGTCGATGTGTTCCCAATTTTCATAACTGTTACATCGTGAAAGTCTTTCTACTATCTAATCTAAATCCCTTCTCTTACAATCTGAAATTGCTTCTTCATGTCTTGCCTTTGTGTGCCTATAGTGTGCTGTCAGTTAATGGAATTTTGTCGTCTTTCATCTGAATTCTTTAACTAATCCATTCTCTTCTTTAGAAAGAGGAATTTACAACATGTTTTGAAGCTAGATTTCAGTCACAGAGAAAACAGTGGCAATATCTTAATTTCCAACTGGAGTGTTTTCAGAGCCTCCAATGCAAAAAAGAGAAAACTTTATACCTGAGTGCCTTTTTGCTGGGAATAGAACAAAAGAGGATTTTTGGTTAATATATTTGAGAAAGAGCTGGGATTTTTCTGTATTTGGCACCTGGAAACACTAAACTAGTTTACGTGAGGATGTTGCTGACTTAATAACCGCACTGGTAAATAAAGTTAGGCAGCATGTGGAGTTTTCAATTCTCTTTCAAGTCAAGTCTCTGGTTAAAAAAGAGGGACTTTGTAGGAGTCAGGTGGAATTTCAAGGATAGTAAAAGTGCCTTGGAAAGCAGGCTCAGGTGCTCAGAAGGGATTCTGGATTGAGACTGCTCTCGGAGTGCTTTTGAACACCACAAAGCAGAATTCATCTACCTTCAGTTCAATAATTAATGCTGCTATTCCTACAGCTACTCTTAAAATAACAAATACAGGCAACTCAAGACATTAAAGGGATTTCATTTAAGATGCTTTATTTCATGGCATATTTTGGCCTTGATGGGTATATTGCTATAAGTATTACAGTGAAATGGAGTGGAGACATTTTAAAAAAATTAGGGAATCTTAGTGACCTTCACAAAAGAAGAGACAGTACATGATTTGACAGAATATTTTACCAAATTTTAATTTATCATAAAAAGGAGTGCAAAGCATTCAAATGACTGGCATAGCACCATGGAACAGAGCTCTAATTGGAAGCCAGATGATTATTTGCATTTGACATGGAAGAGGACTTTGCTATCACAACTCCGGAGTTCTTTCATGTGGCGCTTGGAGCACTCAGAAGAGATTTAAGTCCAGAATTTTATCTGAATTCTAAGGAAATTCTCCAATTGAAGTGGCTTCACAGAGAAAAGAAAACACACACACACAAACACATACATTTATAAACTCATTTTCTTGTTGGTTTAAAGAGCATCCTGTTGTGGCTGTTGCCACGGAGGGGAAAGCAGCCGTTAGTGTTTTTCTCTGGAGTTTTGTTTCTCAGAGTTTCTGCTGAAGAGTGGCTGTTTCTAACTAGCTTTCTTGTGTGTGCTTTGCTCTGCATATGAGGGAATTTTTACTGGTTAGCCATTAGGTTTTTATGTGTACTGGACATGAATTTCTACCACTTGTTCAATTTGCTACCATGTTATCAAACTTATTTCACATATTGTATATATGAAAATTAAATATAGCACTATATTTATACTTGTAATTGCTTTTTCATTTACTCATCCCCTTATTCACTGATGCACAGGATATTAGTGCTACAAGAGATCTTTGAGATCCTGTGCCCCAACCCTCCATTTTTTTCTGCTGTGGTAAAGTTATTTGCTTCACGTCATATGATAGGTTATTGAAAGAGTGACAGTTAAATTCCAATAATCTGAAATCATATATGATCACAGATCTATTGCGATGCCTATTCTGAAGTGAAGAAACAATTTCAAAATTAGTTGGTTCAAACCCCACAGCACAGTTCCAGTTACATCCTAACCTCTCAATATTTGTAGACTGAATGACTAAATAATAGATGTTGGTTAACAAATGATTCGTATATGAGTTTTGTGCAGTTGTTTGCTTTATTTACTATTTTAAAATAATTCTCTACTCACTTTTCTGCATACATTCATAAATCTAGCCTATTCTCCATGGAGACACCAGAGTCTTCGATAGTCTTTTCTAAAATGTCTATTGTTCCTGTGCTGGCCCATTGGGTGAGAAATATCTATTTATAAGTACAGAAACCAGCTCTCCTGAGTTGGGAGATAATATCCTTTACACATTTGAGGGTGTCTCAGAAGATAGCCAAGTACCAGCTAGTTCTCCTTTGATACCTAAAGTTTCTGTTCAGGAATGTTCCATCCTTTATACATACCTTTCAAATAAAGGAAACAGGAAAGACCAAATTTTAACTGGAAGTTTATATATTTGGTTTAAAAGAGGTTTATGAAAGCATTTTTTTTTCTGTTAAGCAATTATTGCTTAACACAGATATGGCAAAGTCACCTTTAGAACAATGACATCTAAGATTTTGACAGATGTCTACAGTTGTTAACAAATATTATTATAAAGAACAGAATGATTTATTTTACTTGTCTATTTGTATGTAAGTCTTATATGTCCATCAGAAATTATAGCATTTATTATTTTTTAAAAAATCTAGCTGAACTAGTACAAATAAGAGAGTGGAAGTGTCTATTGCTGGGTTAGTGGTTTTTTGAGAACATTTATACATTCAGTGATAGAGACAGATAATTAAAGGAGTATTATTTCAATGCTGTTTTAATGGAATATAATCAATCTTACAAACTTTGCATTATGCCTGGTTCTTAAATTCTTGGTGCTAAGTATCATTGTTTGTTCATTAAATAACCCACTTCTACTTTTCTTTGCTTATTAATTTTAAAAGTGCCATAATTAACTTCTTTAAAGCTGCATTTATTGTCTCTCAGACCCTTTTTTATGATATCCTGAGCATCATTAATTCTGAAACTAAGAATCACCATCTTGTGTTCAATTTGCTATTATTCAGGTGGTGTGAATACTGCTACCGCTTTTAAGTCCTTTAAACCTTACTCTGCTGTTCTCTTCTCATTTTCACATAAACTGGTGTGCGAGCTCTGAAATAGATCCTGTTAAGTGGAAAGAGTCAATTAATTCACACTTTGATCTAATGAGATAGACTCTATCCTTGGACAGGAGTTATGGGCATGACAGTAGATTCTCTCACACCATCCCAGTAGAACTCCCCCAGTTCAACAAGCTGTTAGGCATTTGGAAATCTTTTCTAATTTTCTGTATATGATTTTTCAGCCTAGCCTTCCACACTTCCATGGTGTAATTTATCGTTTTTTTAAATCTAAAATGTGCTTGAGCTATTTCTGAAAATTGTTCTCAATATAGTCAGTGTTTAATTGAAGATGGGACTGCAGTTCAAATGCATTCTCCTGAATTGTCACCAGGTGTCCAAAACAGCAGGAAGTAAACTATCTTCTTTTCAGCTAAGCACCTATTAAAGCTAGTAGCTGTATTTGTTGTAATACCATCCAGTTGGAATGAAGCCATTCCAGACAAATTTATCAATCATATAAACTACAGTTTTGACCTACTAGTCCCATTTAATACTCTCACTGCAGTTTCCTTTTAGAAATTAGCCAGCATATCTCTTCTTAACTCTCAAGTTTCTTGAACCTCTCTGATATTCTTAGTGGACAAACATATAAAACAGCACAGTTCCTAATTTATAGAGAGATTATAATCTGAAAGGTCATTTGTAAAGTAGTTGTTTGAAATAATGGCACTCATTTTCCCAAATAACGATGATGCTGTACTTGTGGCTTAGATTCCTTGGGCTGCCTTCATGTCTTTATCCTTATCATTTACCATATTAACACAGTGCCTGGTACATAGTGGGTACTAAATAACGTTTTGTATAATGAATGACTGAAAATAATGTTAATACTTTATTAACATTAATCACAATGTAAAAAACTATTCCTGCAAGAAAATGCTGTCAGAGTTCCACTTTGGGTGATGCCAGCCTCAAACTTTTCTCTAATGTATTGGAATAACAACTCTTTATCAGTTTTCACCACGTGTGAATAGAAACTTCTCTGATTCAAGTGGGCGAGTCTTTCTGGGAGCCCTTTTAAGTCCTGCCTGGCTTGTGCTCCTTCTTTTCTTTTCTTCTAGTGTTCCATGAATTGTTTTCTTGCTTCCCTGGACCTCTACGTAGTTCCATATAATAATTTTGTTTAAATTCCAAGTCCTGAAATAAGGGGGAAAGCCTATTTCTTAAGGGGCTTCCTTCTTTGCTTTACCTTTTTTCCTTGTGTTTATAACAAGTAAGTAAAGTATACCAAAATTAAAAAAAAATAGCCCCCAGATGTCCCCCAGTATCCCTTTTGTAAAATATACTCCTCTTTGTATTTTGTTTTCTGGTTTTTCACAGTAAAAAAGTAGAGTTTTTCATAAATGCTGAAAGATTGAAGTCATTTTACTCTCAAACATTAAATAGGTTCTTTTATTTACGTGGTTTGTGGTTAGGTTCACCTGGGCCTTTTATGAGGTTTGGGGCAGAGTCTGATAACAGAAATATGGAAGTAAGGCTTTATGGGTCTTAGCGGGGTGTATCAGTTAACTTTTACCACAATGATTTTGATTAAAAAACACTCTGAAACTCAGTGACAGGCAACAATAAACAATTCTCTCTTGCTTATGCATGTGCAAGTTTGCTGAGGCTTAGTTGATCCAGGTTGGGCTTGGCAACAGGCTAGAGGTAGTGTTCAGGTCTGCTCCAGGTTTCTCTCATTCTTCTGGGATCAATGGACTTCACGGGCATCTTCTTGTGCCTATGATGGAGGAAAAGCTGAGCTGAACAAGCACATTCTCAAGCCTCTGCTTATTAATGCTAGCTTATTGATTTCCCATGGCTAAATAAAGTCACATGTCTTGGTCCAAAGTCAAGGACTGCGAAGTAAACTCCCCATCTTGCAGGAGGAACTGCAAAGTCACATGGCAGAGGGTAGATACAAGGCAAGGTGTAGAACTGGGAACAACAATGCAATCTACCACCCAGGAATAGATGGAGAACATGTGCATGCTTCAGGGAAGCTAATAATTTGGCACCTTTCAAAATCCGTGTTCTTTAAAAAGTCATTTAGCAGATATTTAGTAGGGGTGCAGAGAAATTGAATGCCTATTAGAACAAATTGTGCAAAGACACATTTACTTAGTAATTTACTTCTGTTTGCCAAACCCGAGTCAATATTTTGGAAAAAAAAAAAAAAGACAAAAATGGTGTATTAGGTTCTGAACCAGGTTTCCTGGGTTAAAATATCAGCTCTGCCACTTACTAGCTGTGTGCCCCAGGGTGAGTCATTTAACCTCTGGTTATATATAATAATTATTAATATGGCTGTTGTTTTCTCTTCAGCTTTCTTTTTCTATATTGTAAGCCAGTCAACTTCTTAGGAGGGAAAATATTTAAAATTTAGGCAATAAATGAAATTATACTTTAGTAATCAATTTTTGGAAATTTACTGATTGCAATTGACTTTTAGCTGAATACAATCACAAATGTTCATTTGAAAAAAGACTCAGTAGAGGAGCCAGGTCTGCACTAGAAACAATGTTGACTTGAGGGCATTGTAAACTTGCAAAAGGGGTATGAACTTAAAATTTTACCATTTATTTCAGTGATATTTTAGCACACTTACAGTTGGCTCTTCATGCAGATGTTGGTATGGGTTTTCCCTTAATCCTGCTCTGGTTCTCCTAGTCCCAGACAAGGGGGCAGACCTGAATTCATTTAAGGGACTGGCCAGTCAGGGAATATTCCTAAATGCCTCATTACGTTGGCAGTATGAGCTTGCTATTGAAGCATGGACCAGAAAAACAGGGGTGGGCCCATGCATTGAAGCAGTAGCAAGAATGTCACCAGCTTATGTTAGGATTAACACTTGAGGTCGAGGGAGTCAATCTTCCAGAAAGGGAGGAGAAAGGGATTGGCATCTATTACCTGCTAGGAAGATTATAGAGAACTGGGTCAGTTCTCTGACCTTCTATTGAACAAAACTTGTGAATATAATTGCTGAGATGGGTGTTGTGAGGCTAAGTTGATCTATACAGTGTAGAGCTTTGCCAAGCAGAGCAGGAGAGAGAAGTGAGGAGCTTAATTGGAAAGGGTTGTGAGAGAGACACGACAATGGGGTACCTGCCATGTTTGGGAAATTTGAAGGAAGATGGAAGAAGAAGATGATAAGTTTTCCTAGGTCCCATGAATGTTTCTGAGAGAATGCAGTAACGATCTAAATTGCTTTAATTGTTTTTCAGTTGCCAGACTTATTTATTTGGAGAAGACTCCATGCTATGGCTTGCTTCTAGGCAAAGAGTAAGTCAGCCTGGATTAATGTGGAATATCATTATGATCAAGAATATCTATCCTGGTAACTTCACAATTTTGAGTGAGGTAGAAATACAGGCAGCATTTTTTTCTGTTACTGTAATTGGGACTTAATTGTATCTTCATATTGATGTAGTCTAGGGAAATGTGGTTATAGTTACAATTTCTAAAATTCAACTGTTAAACAAAATATCAAGAGATAAAAGTATATTCTGTGTTTTCAATTAATACTATATAACAAGCTACACTATTTTTAAAATGGAATATTTTGTGTATTTTGATGAATGTATGTACTTATGCATGCCAGGAAATATAACTTTTTATATCAGGTTTTAATTAAAAGTCAGCTAATAGCACAATATTCAGAATTATGTCCCATTTGACCAGGTAGAGTTCTGAAAGCTTGAAGAGAAAAAAATAATGTGCATAAGGAAAACAAATTACAGTAGATAAACAGACTGCTAGCCAAGCATTTTATTATTTTAGTGATGATTGCAATTAATTGTGATTATTTTTTAAGAAAACAAGTATATTGATAAATGCCTATTTAATTTGCCTTCATGAAAATAAGATTTTCCTTTTAAGCAGAAATGCAGTTTTTATTAAGTAAGTTCCACAAGTACATAATGATTTCATAGCAAATTAACAATACAAACAGGAATTTTGGAATTTCTTGAATATATTTTCTTTACTGTCCCTCAGTGATATTATATGTGTCAGAAACAAAATGATGCAAATAAACCCAAGACATGGTTAGACTTTTAAGTACCAACAGTAGACCAGGGTGACTTGTTTTTTCCTAAGATGCAAATAAAGAGCACATGCCCTTGGAAACCCCATCACCTCATGCGTCCAAACAGTCTGAATGAGTTATGAAGAGTCTGCTTTTAATATCTTAAAACAACTCGTTTCTAAAATGTCACAATTGGGGACTTTACTGTGTCAGTTAAATGGGCAATAAAACATGAAGGGATTTCAGAGGAAACTTTTCTGTTTGTGGAATGTGACAGCAGGCTCGGCTTGGCTGGGCAGTAGGTGAGGGCCTGGGGCTTTCGGGTGCACCTTGTCATGTAGGACTTGTCTGCCTCTCTTAATCTTTTCTTTCCCACCTCAGAAATGCAATCTCCTGAATTCATGTTTGATTAAATTCAACAGATATTTATTATTGCCTTAAATTCTGTTTGGAAAAAGAATATTAAAAATATAAATTTATCTTACTAGTGTGTATGACACTCTATGGCAAGGTGTAGAACTGGGAACAACAATGCAATCTACCACCCAGGAATAGATGGAGAACATGTGCATGCTTCAGGGAAGCTAATAATTTGGCACTAATGAAATATGATACATGAGGCAGCCATCAAGGAGCACACTAATTGGAGAGGTAGGATCTGGAAACCTAAAACAGATAACAAAATAAAGTTCTATATCATTGAGGGGGAATCAAATGTTACGTGTGAATTTGTTAGAGTAGGAATCTAGAGGTGGAAGAATTTGTTTTTGGCATGAAGTAGTTAGGAAAAGTTGGACAGGGTTTCTACAACAGGTGAAGCAGGGGAGGAAGTGGTTTAGCAGACATGGGAAGTGACTCTCCAGCAGAGTTAGTAAGACAGAAGCCTTCTCCTCCTGGATGCACAGGAGCAACAGCTAGTGGTGTAAACATGTTTATGTTAATGTCCTTCTGAAAAGGTTTTAGGGCAGATGTTGTTGAGTTTGTTTTCTCACTGCTGTGTCGTAATCTTAAAGGTGGGAATATCATCTAGAGGGAAGGAAGACAGTCAAAATAATGGAAAGAGCAGTTTCCTGACAGGAAGTCTGAATTTCAGTTCCTGTGCTGTCACTTAGCTTTTATTGAAGCTCAACTTAAGATGTGTTTTATTTCTCTTTCCTCATTTATAAAAGGAAGTTGTTGGTCAAGATGTTCTGAGGTTCCTTCCAAGTCTAGGATTCCGTGAGCTGGTACTACAGCAGGCTGGGAAAGGGTTTCTGGAGAAGACCTTTAGGCACCCTTTAATTCATGCTGTCCAGGTGGCCGCCTACAATGTGTGTTGGAGGTAGGCATGGTTCACCTTGCACTCCTGAAAGATAGCAGATGTCCCATAGGCCATTGTATTTTGCCCTTTTGGACAAACTTGATTGTTAAATTTAGAAGGCTGGTGTAAAATATTTCCCTTTCAGTTACTCTGCAAGTTGAATGAGGTTACTTTTACTCCTTTATAAGAGAGCCCTTTGAGAATAAAACAGCTTTAATGTTTCATAGGGTCAAACAATTTTGAACAGCCCAGAGTGCATTATTCTTATCATGGCTTAGCAGGTGTCCCTGGGTCAGAAGACTCTAAATATTAAATGGGGAACTTGGGAGATTTGTCTGTCTTTTCCTTTTGGACTAGTTGCATCCTTAGTGTTTAGTAAGAATTATACATGCATTCAGATTTATAAAACTTAATAATCTAAATGTGGTTCTACTGTCAGTCTCAACTAACATTTATTGAGCACCCTTTGTTTCTCTGGCATTGTATTATGCATTAGGGACTCTGCAGATTAAAGTCTTTTTTTCTCAGGGACAATGCAATGATCCTACTTAAGGTTTAGAAATAGGAACTGAAATTGAGGTAATGGTAACATCCAATGATACAATAGGTCATTGCAAGGTTTATATTCTTTTATTGTCATCTGATGCACTGTATTTATCTACATATATACAATTATCTTGTTATATATTCATTTTTTTCCTCCTGTTATTCAAATGTGGCAGCTGTAACTAATTTGGATATCAACCACCTGCTGTGTTGCACACATCTCTATAAAACTTTATTCTACAATCTGGAATATATCTAAAAATATTCAGAAGTAAATATATCATCATTAACCTGTCACTAGCAATGACAATCTCACAGAAATGAAAGATGAAAGCAAACTAAATGAATTGTGAGACAGAAGCCCTAAATTAGCCCACAATTCTGCATCTGATCTTGCACTGCCTGGAGGCAGGACAGCGTTGTGGAAAGCCAGGGGCTGGGTGTGTGTGGGGATTCAGGGGTGAGGGCAGTTGAGTCCTCTTGCATTTATCTTTGTGTTTCCACACAAAGTGCAGCCTTGTGAAAAATTTGCTCCCAATCAGCGTAGTAGCTTCCATCAGACCCAGGACGAATGTCTAGGATTCTGCTCTTTGTTCAGTGAATGGTATAGTGAGGAAATAACGTCATCTATCCTCTATTCTGTACATATGTGAGATGTAAGTATATAGTGCCAAAACTATTTTTTAAAAACATGATACCAGAATTTTACAACTGACTCCCCATGCCTGTCACTTTAATAAAAATCATTCTTCTGTGGCTCAGTGATAAATATTCTATCAACCAAATCCAGCTGCCTTTTATTTTTTCAGTTCTTTATTGAAATCACCGTTGGCTATTCTGCCTTTTTAAAATGAAAAACTCCCCCTCTTTATTAAAACAAACAAACAAACAAACACAACAAATCTGCCCGTTATTTTAAAATAATTGAAAATACAGCTGAGTAAAAATAAAAAAGGAAAGTCACCCTGTGCTGGTTTGAATGTATTATGTCCCCCAGAAAAAGCCATATTCTTTGATGCAATCTTGTGGGGCAGACATATTAGTGGGGATTAAGTTGGAACGTTTGGATTAGGTTGTTTGCATGGAAATGTGGCCCACCCAACTGTAGGTGATAGCTCTGATGAGATATTTCCATGGAGGTGTGGCCCCACCTATTCAGGGTGGGCCTTGATCAGTGGAGCCATGTAAATGGGCTGACAAACAGAAAGAACTCAGTGCAGCTGCAGCTGTGAGTGACATTTTGAAGAGGAGCTACAGCCAAGAGGGACACTTTGAAGAAAGCACAGGAGCTGCAGATGAGAGACATTTTGAAGACGGCTGTTGGAAGCAGACTCTTGCTCCGGAGAAACTAAGAGAGGACAAATACCCTAAGTGCAACTAAGAGTGACATTTTTGAGGAACTGCAGCCCGGAGAGGAACATCTTGGGAGAAAGTCATTTTGAAACCAAAACTTTGAAGCAGACGCCAGCCACGTGCCTTCTTAGCTAACAGAGGTTTTCCGGACACCACTGGCCGTCCTCCAGTGAAGGTACCCGACTGTTGATGTGTTACCTTGGACACTTTATGGCCTTGAGACTGTAACTGTGTAACCAAATAAACCCCCTTTTATAAAAGCCAATCCGTCTCTGGCGTTTTGCATTTCGGCAGCATTAGCAAACTAGAACACACCCGTAATGTTACGACTCAGAGAGAGATCCACTCTTAACAATAAGGTAAATAACTCAGTCTTTTTTTCTGTGTGTGTGTGTGTGTGTGTGTGTGTGTGTGTGTGTGTGTAGTTAAAAATGGGATTATGCTGTGTACTGGTTTGGATGTATTATGTCCCCCAAAATGCCATGTTCTTTGATGCAATCTTGTGGGGACAGACACGTTAGTGTTGATTAAGTTGGAACCTTTGGATTAGGTTGTTTCCATGGAGATGTGACCCACACAACTGTAGGCGATAACTCTCATTAGATAATTTCAATGGAGGCATGGCCCCACCCATTCAGCATGGGCCTTGATTAGTTCACTGGAGTCTTATAAAGGGGCTCACAAACAGAAGACTTCAGAGCAACTGAGAGTGACCTTTTGAAGAGGAGCTGCAGCTAATAGAGGACAAAATGGCCCAAGAGCAACATTTTGGAGAATGCCATTTTGAAACACAACTTGGGAGCAAGCAGACGCCCGCCACGTGCCTTCCGAGCTAACAGAGGTTTTCTGGATGCCAATGGGCATCCTCCAGTGAAGGTACCCAACTGTTGATGTGTTACCTTGGACACTTTATGGCCTTAAGACTGTAACTTTGTAACCAAATAAACCCCCTTTATAAAAACCAATCCATTTCTGGTGTTTTGCAAAATGGTAGCATCAGCAAACCAGAACACACTGCATGTACCAATTTTTTTTAAATTAGAGAAGTTGTGGGACAGAACAATCATTTATAAAATTCAGGATTTCCATATACCACCCCACCACAAACACCTTGCATTGGTGTGGAACATTTGTTGCAATTGATGATAGCACATTTTTATAATTGTACTATTAATTAAAGTCCATGTTTAACTTATGATTCATTGTTTAGCACAGTTTGATGAATTTTTAAAAATTTATTCCGTTACCATATATACATTTCCCCTTCTAATCATATTCAGATATATATTTCAGTGCTGTTAGCTGTGTTCACAATGTGCCACCATCGCCACCATTAAGAGAACATTTCCATCATTCCAAACAGGAACACTGTATATTTTAAACCCCAACACCCCATTCCCTAGTCCCACCTCATCTCCTGGTAACCTATATTCTTGATTCTGACTCAATGAGTTTGCTTATTCTAATTGTTTCAAAACAGTGAGGTCATACAATATTTGTCCTTTTGTATCTAGCTTATTACACTCAACATGATGTCTTCAAGGTTCATCCAAGTTGTCACATGTATCAGGACATCATTCCTTTTTACAGGTTGGATAATATTCCATTTCATGTATATACCACATTTCATTCATCTATTCATAGGTTGATGGACACTTGGGTTGTTTCCATCTTTTGGCAATTGTGCATAATGCCACTATGAACATTGGTGTACAAATATCTTTTCGAGGCCCTGCTTTTAGTTCTTCTGGGTATATACCAAGAAGCAGGATTGCCAGGTCATGGTAGTTCTAAACTTACCTTTCTGAGGGACCACCAAACTGTCTTCCACAGTGTCTTTACCATTTTACATTGCTACCAGCAATGAATGAGTGTTCCTATTTCTCCACATCCTTTCCAACACTTGCTTTTTTCCTTTTTTTTAATAGCAACTGTTCTAATGGGTGTGAAAAGATATCTCATTGTGGTTTTGATTTGCATTTCCCTGATGGCTAATGATGTTGAGCAGATTTTCATGTGCTTTCTGGTTCTTGTGTTAAGCAATGGTTTCATGTGCTTTTCTAGGACCATAAACTCCTAGAAGAAAATATAGGGAAGCATTTTCAGGATCTTGTGTTAGGTAATGATTTCTTAGAGTTTATACCCACAGCACAAGCAACAAAAGAAAAAATAAATGAATGAGGCCTCATAAAAATTAAAAACTTTTGTTTCTCAAAGGATATTATCATGAAAGTAAAATGACAACCTTCACAATGGGAGAAAATATTTGGAAACCACATATCCAATAAAGGATTAATATCTAAAATATACAATGAAATCCTTTAATTTAACAACACAAAGGCAAACAACCCAGTTAAAAACAACCCCATTAAAAAATGGGCAAAAGACTTGAACAGACATCTCTCCAAGGAAGATATACAAATGGCCAGAAAGTACATGAAAATCTGCTCAACATCATTAGCCATCAGGGAAATGCAAATCAAAACCACAATGAGATACTTTTTCACACCCATTAGAATGAAAATGGAACATAAGTGTTGGAGGGGATGTGGAGAAATAGGAACACACTAATTACTGGTGGCAATGTAAAATAGTACAGACACTGTGGGAGACAGTTTGGCTGTCCCTCAGAAAGCTAAGTATAGAACTACCAACTGACCTGGTAACCCTGCTACTAGGTATATACCCAGAAGACTCGAAAGCAGGGCCTCGAATAGATACTTGCAAACTGATGTTCACAGTGGTATTATGCACAATTGTCAAAAGATGGAAGTCAGCCAACTCAAGTGTCCACCAACCTATGAACAGATAAATAAAATGTGGTATATACACGCAATGGAACATTATTCAGCCATAAAAAGAAATGAAGTCCTGATACATGCAACAACTTGGATGAACCTTGAGGACATTATGCTGAGGGAAATAAACCAGGCCCAAAAGGACAAATATTGTATGATCTTACTGATATGAACTAGTTATAATAAAGAAAGTCATATAGTTAGAATCTAAGATATAGGTTACCAGGGGATTGATTGCCGTAGAGAATAGGGAGCTGATACTTAATTTGTATGGAATTTCTATTTAGATTGATTGTGAAGGTTTGAAAATGGATGGAGACTATGGTTGCACATTATTGTGAGTGTCATTGATAGTGCTGGATTATGTTTGTGAATGTGGTTGAAATGGGAAGTTTTGGTTCATGTATGTTACTGGAATGAAAGTTAGAAGATAAAACTTGAGACTGTATAATACTGTGAACCCTGTTGTGGATGATGGACTGGATAATAGTACACATTTAGGAATGTTCTTCCATGAATTATAACAAGTGTATGACACTAATACAAGGTGTTAATAATAGGATAGTACAGGGGAGAAAAACCTAATGTAAACTATGGACCATTTTTAATAGTACTATTTTGATATTCTTTCATCAATTGTAACAAAGGTACCACAATAATGCAAAGTGTCAACAATAGGGGGATATATGGGAACACTATTTTTACATGACTTTTTTGTAAAACTATAACTTGTCTACTTAAAAAAAAGCAATAAAAAACAGTATTAAAAAGGGGGTGCTGGAATTTGTCAAATGCCCTTTCTGCATCAATTGAGATGATCATGTAGTTTTTTTCCTTTCATTCTATTAATGTGGTATATTACGTTAATTGATTTTCTTTTGTTGAACCTTGTGTACCTGGGTAAATCCCATTTGATCACAGTGTATACTTCTTTTCATGTGGCTTCAATATACTATTTTTTTTTTTTAGAATTTTTTATCTGTGTTCATAAAAGATATTGGTCTGCAATTTTCTCTTCCTGTGGTAGCTTTATCTAGCTTTACTATTACTGTGAGGCTGACCTCATAGAATGAGTAAGGGAGTGTTCACTGCTTTTCAATTTTTTGGAATAATTTTAGCAAGATTGGTGTTAATTCTTCTTGGAATGTTTGGTAAAATTCACCAGTAAAGCCCTCTGATCCTGGGCTATTGCCTCCCTGCAAGCAAAGAAGTGAAGAATAAGAAAGAAGGAAGGAAGGAGACAGAAGAAAGAAAGAAGGGAGGGAGAAGAAGGGAAAAAGAAAGCCCTCCACCCCCACTACCTAACTTAATCCTTCCTTCAGTCCTCCCTCATTCCTTCCGTCCTTCCTTTTCTCCTTCTTCTTTCTTTCTTTCTTTCTTTCTTTCTTTCCTTCTTTCTTTCTTTCTCCCTCCCTCTCTCTCTTTCTTTCTTTCTTTCTTTCTCTTGAGGTTTTTGATTACTGATTCAATCTCTTGTTATTGGTCTATTAAGATCTTCTATTTTTTATTGAGGCAGTGTAGCTAGTTTGTGTATTTCTAGAAATCTGTCAGTTTCATCTAGGTTGTCTAATTTGTTGGTGAACAGTTGTTAATAGTACCTTCTTATAATCCTTTTTATTTTTGTCAGGTATGTAGTCATTTCACCCTTTAATTTCTGATTTTAGTTATTCATGTCTTCTTTTTTTTTTTTTTAATTTGTCAGTCTAGCTAAAGGTTTGTTGATTTTATTGATCTTGCCAAAGAACCAACTTTTGGTTTCTTTGATTATCTCTATTGCTTTTTCATTCTCAACTTCATTATCTCTGCTCTGTTCTTGGCTTGCTTTGAATTTAGATTACTTTTCTTTACTTGATCCTCCAGCTGTCAGGTTAGATCTCTGATTTGAGATCTTTCTTCTTTTTTAGTGTAAGGATTTAGAGGTTTTGCTGCATCTTGTAAATTTTTATATGTTGTATTTTCATTTTCATTTTCCTTGAGATATTTCCTAATTTCCCTTGTGATTTCTTCTTTGACCAATTGGTTATTCAAGAGGGTGATGTTTAATTTCCATATATTTGTGAATTTTCTAGCTCTTCCTGTGTTATTGATTTCTAGCTTTATTCCATTGTGGTTGGAGGAGATACATTGATGATTTCAATATTTTTAATTTATTGAGATTTTTTGTGCCCTAACATGGTATATCCCAGAGAATGATTCACCTGAACTTGAGAAGAATGTATATTCTGCTGCTGTTGAGTGTAGCATTCTCTATGTATCTGTTAACTGTAGTAGTTTCATAGTACTGTTCAAGTCTCCTATTGTCTTATTGTTCTTTGGTCTAGATCTTCCATCTATTTTTAAAAGTAGTGTATTGAAGTCTCATATATTAGTGTAGAACTATCTATTTCTTCAAATCTGTCAATATTTGCTTCATGTATTTTGGGGCTCTGTCATTAGGTGCATAGGTATTTATACCTAAAATGTCTTCTTGTTGAATTAACCTCTTTATCAATATATAATGACCTTCTTTGCCCCTTAAAACAGTTTTTGACTCAAAGTCTATTTTATCTGATAACAGGATTAGTTACTCCAGCTCTCTTTGGTTACTATTGGCATGGTATATTTTTTCCAACATTTCTATTTAACCTACTTCTGTCTTTGGATTTAAGGTAGGTCTCTTATAAACAATATGTATTTGGGTCATGCTTTTTTATCCATTCTTTTAATAGCTGCCCTTTGACTGGAAAATTTAATCCATTTCCATTTAAAGCAATTATTGACAATACAGGACTTTCTTCTGCCATTTTGCTATTTGGTCTTTTTGAGTCTTATGCCTTTTTTGCCCCTCAATTATTCCTTTAGTGCCTACTTTCATACTTATGTGATTTTTGTACTGTAACATATTACATGCCTTCTCTTTTCTTCCTGAATATATTTTTCATATATTTTCTTCATGGTTACCATGTAACTAAAATTTAACATCTTGCATTTGATTTGATACCACCTTTGTGGAGGTACGGAAGGTTTCCTGGCTTGGCAAGTTAGTAAGGGAGGCTGCCTCCTAAAATGTTGGGAGAAGGCCACGGCATGTGTCCCTGAAGACAGGCAACTAAGGTAAGGAATGATTCTGGGTTCCTCCTGTGCCTCTGCTTCCCACCCTGCCTAGAAGAGATTGTACTCAAGGTTATTATGACCCTGAAGTTTGTTCCCTAAGCCTGCAAAAAGGTAAGTCCTGTGATTTTAGAGAAAACGCAGTTCCCTTGTGAAATGGGAAAACCATCAGGTAGTCCAAAGAATGCTTATGCTATATAACCTTGTACTAAAAAGCAAATAAAGAACTTCTTGCAGGAACAGAGAGATGGAGTCAGCTCCCTTCTTACACACACTTTAACTTCATTAGTATGCATACACATTGTTTCTATTTCCCCATCTTTATGTTTTACTTGCTACAAATTATATCTTTATGCCCCAAACCATGATTTATTATTACTTTTTATGTATTTTCATTTTAGACTCTCTAAGAAGTAAGAAATGGAATTAAATACCAAAAAACACAGTACAATAGTACTGGCATTTATGAGTACCCATATGGTTCCCTTTACAAGAGATCTTCATTACTTTATGTCACTTTGATCTACTGACTAGTGTTCATTTCTTTTGGTATAAATTACTCCCTTTAGCATTGTTTGTAAGGCAAGTCTAGGGGTGACAAACTTTTGTTTATTTGGGAATGTCATAATCTCTTCCTCATTTTTGAAAGATGGTCTCTCCAGATATAAATTCTTGTTTGGCAATTGTTTTCTTCTCTTCAGTGCCTTAAATATTTTGTGCCAGTTCCTTCTTATCTCCATGGTTCTGATGAAAAATTGGCATTTGATCTTCTTGAGTCTCCCTTGTACACAGCACATTGGTTTTCTCTTGTAGCTTTTAGAACTCTCTCCTTGTCCTTAGCATTCAGCAGTTTGAGCACTATGTGTCTGGGTGTGGTTCTCTTTTAGAGATGTTTATGGGGCTTCTCAAATGTATTTATTCATGACTTTCATTAAATTTGGGAAGTTTTCTGTCAGTATTTCATTGAGTATTCCTTCTGTCCATTTGTCTCTTTTTTATACTCCTGGAACTCCCATGATGTGTATATAAGTATGCTTGATGGTGTCCCACAGATCTCTTAGACTTTGCTGCTTTTTAAAATTCTTTTTTCTTTCTGGTCCTCAGCTTGAATCAGTTTATTTGTCTTGTCTTCAAGCTCACTGACCCTTCTTCTGTCAGCTCCAATCTTCTGTTGAATCCCATTAAGGCATTTTTCATTTTAGTCATTGTGGTCTTCAAATCTAGTATTTCTGTTAGGTTCCTTTAAAAATGTCTAACTCTTTATTGTGATCCTATATTATTCAATGATCATTTTCCTGTTATTTTTTAGTTATTTCTTGGTGTTTTCTATTATCTCCTTGAGCATATTGAGGATCATTTTTGAAAATGTTTGTCTGGTGTGTCCAAAGTCTGATCCTCTTCATTTATGGTTATGGATTTTTATCTTGTTCCTTTCAATGGGCCATCTGAGATAGTTAAGGTCGTGTGTCAACTTGGCCAGGTTTTGGAGTCCAGTTATTTGGTCAAGTAAGTACTGGCCTGATTGTTACTGTGAGGACACTTTATGGACTTTAAAAAGTTGATTAAAAAGTTGATTGCATTTATGGCTGATTACGTGTACAATCAACTGAGGAGATTGCTGTTAACAATGAGAGAAATCTCATTAAATCAGTCAAAGGCTTTAAAAGGAGAAGTGATCATTTCAGCAGTCAGAAGAGATAATTTCCATTTCTACTTAACCCAGCCAGCTTCTCCTGGGGAATTCATTGACAAGTTTCATTGGAGCTACCAGCTTTCAGCCTGCCCTGTGGAATTTGGACTTGCACATCCCTCCACTCATGTGAGACAATTATTATAAAAATTTCATAACTTTTACAGATATCTCCTGTTGGTTCTGTTTCCCTAGAGATCCCTAACTAATACACCATCATTTCTCATTTCTGTTTGTCTTGTAACCTTTTGTTATACACTGTATATTTTAATATTTTAAAGTGCTCACTATAGTATTTAGTCCCTGAGCTGTCTGTTCCTCAAGTCTGTATACAGATAGTGACATGACAGAGATTTCGTTGAGTACCAGGAGCTAACAAAAACTAACAAACTCAAAAAAGCATCTTCATAGTCTTTGTAAATTGACTCTGCTTTGGCTGGTGCTATCCTTCAGAGTTTAGCCCTCCTATCAAGAAAATCAGCCAGAAACAAATGTGAAGTATAGTGTTCTGTCCATGTTTTCTGAATCTATGTCTTGTCCTGGGCTATGCTTGCTCCTGGCCTTAGGAATTCTCTTGTTTATGGAATTTTAATGTCCTCTCTACTCCCTATGAAATAGACTTTCTTCTTCTCCTAGGTGCTCTACTCTATGATTTGAGGCAGGTAATACTTTGTCCCAGGCAGGTTCAATTTTGTTTCTGACACTGTTGCAAACTGCTTCTGCCTGCAAGGCAAGTTTTTG
The DNA here is from genome assembly GCF_015220235.1 of Choloepus didactylus. NCBI lineage: Eukaryota > Metazoa > Chordata > Mammalia > Pilosa > Megalonychidae > Choloepus > Choloepus didactylus. The sequence continues at coordinate 141,794,882 of NC_051309.1, forward strand.
GAGGGTGAATCTGAGATGAGTTTCCTGGTTTAGTCTTTCAGGCTGCCACACCTGATAGGTTGGCTCTGACATACAGGCAGCCCAGTATGTGCCTAGAAGTTACTCTACCCTTCAGAACAGGACCAGGGACCTACAATGGGAGCACAGGCTGGTTCCACACCTCACTGGGGAGTGGTTGGGAGAGGGGCTAGCAAGAGTTCCATGTGTTATATCTACCATTTTTAAAGCTTCTTTTTCATGATTTGGCACTTGCTCAGTTACTGCAACCTTTTAACGGTTTTCTGGAATTTTGAGGACGATGGCTCTGGTAGTTTTTGCTGCTTGTTCAAAGATTCTTTGGGGAAACAGCACCCTGGATCTTACATTCCCATCTTGTTCAACTGGAAGCTAACATTTCTTTTTGACAAATATATGTTGAAAAAATAAAATCTACTCAACAGAACATAGACCTGTAAATTTTAACTAAGGAAAATTTAACTTAGAAGAAAAGAAAACTCACAATGGCCTGTACCATGATCAAATTTTGAAGTGCAAAAATCAGATGAGTGAAAAAGTATATTTTTATTATGAAATTTAAATGAAACATGATTGATCCTGGTGACAATAATTTTAGCTAAATATAAGTGAAAATAGAAAAAAAAATGAAATGTTATGTATACTTTATGGAAAATTGACTAACAAATACATTGCATAATTAACTTTGTTTCAGAAAATGCTTTATTTCTGAAATTCATTAGTATGTACAATTTTGACAAAAATATTGGTATATAGATATGAATTAAAATTAGCCTTGGTATGCACAACTATATGATGATAACATCAACAACTGATTGTACACTGTGGATAATTGTATGGTATGTGAATATATCTCTATAAAATTGTAGGGCAAAATATAAATAGGGATAAAAGTGCTGGAGAAAACATGGAGAGAAGGATATACCTATATACTGTTGTATCCTTTCTGGAGGACAGTATGATGGTTCCATGAGAAGCTAAGTATGTGGGTGCCATAAGGTCCCGCAACCTCATTATAGGGTATATGCTTAGACAATTTGAGAGTAGGGACATGGGTGGACATTTGCACACTGGTGTTTATTGAGGCAGTATTCATGATTTGCAATGTGTAGAGGTGGCCTAAGGGTACATTGACTAAGGAACAGAATGGTAAACTGTGGTGTATGCATACAATGGAATATTGAGCAACTGCAAAAAGGAGTGAAGCTGTGAGACATGCAATAAGGTGAATGGATCCTGTAGACAGCATTTTGAGGGAAGTATGCCTGAAACAAAGACAAACACTATAATGCCTCACCAATACAGGCTAACTACAATGTGTAAGCTCAGAATTGAATCTTAGAGCACAGCTTATAAGGGGAACACTCATTGTAATGGTCCCTAGACTGTAAGCTCTTATAGAAGTCACATACATTCCTGAATTGTAATGGTTGTCTCCAAATTCTGAGATGCTGATCCCTTGTGTATGACCTGATCAGTCTCTGGAACTTTGGGTATCTGTGTGACACCTGAAACTCAGAGCAAGAGCTCAGCAGATATGACAGTCACAGCATCAGCACATATAGCAACTGTTTAAGAAGCTGAAAAAAAGTCTAGACTTCAATTAGAGATATGAACGAAGCAGATCTGGTTAGGACTAGGGCAAATCGGGCCAAAGGGTGAAGGACAATACTGACTATGTTTTAAAACTTCAACTTCCATGTGAGATCAAGGGAAGAGATCGTTATCTGGAGCAGGATCTATATTTTCTGTAGTACACTAAACAATTTAACTTGTACAGACAGCTTGTTCAAACACCATGATTACATGGAACTTTGAACAGGAAGTGAGATCTTGTATGTTTGCACAGGTTGGTGTGAAATAGCAACACATCCCAGAGTAATTTGTGCAGAGAACAAAAATATTTATGCATGGCTCCCCTGAGGAGCTGGGGGAAAATGCAGAAATGTTGGATTTCCTTACTTGGATTGTTGCTGATGCTCTCATAAACATTGAGGGCTGACAGTGTGGTCTGCTCAGCCCTCTATCTTGGGGCTTGCCCTCGTGAGGCTCATTACTGCAAATGAGAGGGTAGCCCTGCTTATAACTGTGCCTAAGAGTCTCCCCCTGAGGGCCTCTTTGTTGCTCAGATGTGACTCTCTCACTCCAGCTAACACAACACGGCAGGTGAACTCAGTGCCCTCCCCCAACGTGGGTTCTGACTCCCAGGGGTGTAAATCTCCCTGGCAATGCAGGATATGACTTCTGGGGATGAACCTGGACCTGACATTGTGGGATGGAGAACATCTTCTTGACCAAAAATGGAATGAAACAAAATAAAGTTTCAGTGGCTGAGAGATTTCAAATGGAGTCGAGAGGTCACTCTGATGGGCTTTCTTATGCACCCTTTCTAGGTTTTAATGTACTGAAATAGCTAGAAGTAAATATCTGAAACTATCAAACTCCAACCCAGTGGCCTTGACTCTTGAAGACGATTGTATAACTATGTAGCTTACAAGGGGTGACAGTGTGATGGTGAAAACCTTGTGGATCCCAGTCCCATTACCTAGGGTAAGGATGGTTGAGTAGAAAAATGGGGACAGGCACTAAATGAAGATTGGGGTGGGATGGGGGGATGATTTGGGTATTCTTTTTTACTTTTGTTTTTTATTCTTATTTTTATTCTTTCTGGTGTAAAGAAAATGGTCAGAAATGGATTGGGGTGATGAAGGCACAACTATAGGGTGGTACTGTGAACAGTGGATTGCACACCATGGATAATTGTATGGTATGTGACTACACTGCAATAAAACTAAATTAAAAAAAAAAAGACAAACAACCCAATCAAACAATGGACAAAAGACCTGAATAAGCATATCTCTAAAGAATATGCACAAGCGGCCAGAAAGCACATGAAAAGATGCACAATATCATTAGCCATCATGGAAATGCAAATCAAAACCACAATGAGATAATATTTTACACCCATTAGAATGGCTATTATTAAAACAATGGAAAATAACCAGTGTTGGAAAGGATGTGGAGAAATAAGAATATTCATTCATTGCTGGTTTTCCTCTGATTTTATAAGAAATTGAATGAAATTAAAAGAAATTAATGAAATGTTCTAAAATTGATTATGGTGATGAATGTACAACTATAGGATGATAATGTGAGCCACTGATTGTATACTTTGGATGGATTATATGGTGCGTGAGTATATCTCAATAAAATTGCCGTTTAAAAAACAATTAGCCTTAGTGGTAATTTGGTAGGTACAAATTAATAGGATAGGAATATCCTGCATTAATTCTGGGGTAGAGGGGTAATTCTGGAGAAATGTGGTTGAGCTGGGTGAGTAGGTCATATGTTCAAGGAGTAAGACAATATCCCGTTATGCAGAATGGGAAGCACTAACTGCCCTCCATGTAGATGATGCCAAAAAGAAGGCAGAACAGAGTCATGGATAATGAGTCATACCCAAGAGTCCCAAGAGATGGGTAGACAGGTAGAATCTGGGAAGTATAAACCTAAAAGAGATGGTGGCATATCTTTTCCTTACTAGATCAAGGATGAAGTTTTGGGGAATGAAGCTAAGTCACTTTATCTTGCCTCAAGACATATTTGGTTGGAGATTGGTTTGGGACTGACCCAAATATGGTCCCAGCTATGGGGAGCCAGGAAACTATAGGTTGGAAAAATATTTCTCCACTCAAGCCTACTCACCTGTTTGTATCCCTATTTGTTATGTACCTTGTCCTCCATTCACTCAGGCTTGAAACCCTAGCCTCTCCCGTTTCAAGTGGACCTGTGATTAGTACCCAAGTTTTAGCAATTCTAGATTGAAAATGTATCCCAGATATTTTCCATCTTTATCTCCACAGACATTCTTTTATTTCTTGCTTAATTTGACAATAGTCTGTTAACTGGTCTACCGATCTCTAATGTTTTCTCTCATGAAAATATTTTGTAGTGTTGCCATCCCAGTTTTCATGAAATACAGTTTTAAGGTTACCACTTCCTTGTTAAGAATTTTAACACTTTTCCTCTTAATGCAACTCCTTGTACCTAGCCTGTACCTAGGCTCTCTTATCTCAGTTTAAATCTTACCCTATCATCAAGACCCAATTCAAGTCACCTGCTCCATTTCTCCTGATTAGAGGAGAAATGATTGTAGTTTCTTCTTCCTCTGACCTCTCAGTCTCTCTGATGAGATTTATCACTTTCTGAGTGGATCTCTAAAACTTTGTATGGCAGCAATAGGATGAGATTCAGAGAACATGGACTTAACCTCAACTATCCTATTTATTATTTTTTTTAGCCTTATGAAAACACACATTTAACACCTCTGATCTCCCTTCCCTCATATTATAATGGAGTTTATAATAATATTTTAATCTCAGGGTTGTCACAGGGAGGATTAAATGAGAAAGCGGAGGTTAAAAGCAGCCTATAAAAGCAGTACTATTGTTAGTTGTGTTTATATTTATTTCTGTACGTGCCCTATTTTTCCTAATAGATTTTAAGCTACTTAAGAATAGGCTTAAAGCCTGATTTAAATTGTATCTGCACAGTGCCAGAATTGCATTTGGTTTTACCAAATATGAAATACTTCCTCATAAAATAATAAGTTGAAAACAATGAAATTATTTTTTAAAACTGTGATGTGCACTTGGAAAAAATTCCAAAAAAGAAAATTCACCTTTTTTTTTCTGAAACATCATCATGATTGCTATAAAATATTACTTCAAAGTCAACTACTTTTAAGGAAATCATTCATTTCCATCCAAGCTTTGATATATTTATTAAAAATAATGTGAAGATAAAAGCAGACCAAAGATGGTGATATAATTATTGGGGAATTTTCCCCCATGTTTTTCTGTATCTATCTAAAATTTCTTCAAAGAATAAGTATTCTTTTAACCTCAAATTAAAATTTATTTTTTTTAAATGTAGGTCATTATCTAATTTACCTATCTCTACTAACTGTAATCTGAATCATTAGAAGAAAAGTTCAACTAATGGAGACTCAGAATATTACTGCAGTTTTACAGCATGTTTAGTATTTGTAAAATCATTTTTTTACCACATTTAAATAAATAATCATATCAATCTTTTCCTTTATACTAAAGTATAAATACAAGATGATTTTAGGTACTTGTTTAGAAAATCTCATCATTTGGATAGCATGTAATTTCTTAATAAAAGAACATGCCTATATTAAAAACAATCTTAAGTTTAGGCAGGCAGCTGTTTTTGAAGTAATCTAGCCCATTGTTCTGGGACTTGCTAAGGCTTGACAAGAAAGATGCTGGTGGTGACCCACAGCACATTCTTCTCAGGACTATATTTCTTTTTTCACCTGAAATTCCACTTCTCATCACTCTTCTCCATTCAGCAGAATCAACTCCTCACCGGAGGCTGGGAATAAAGACTTTGTACTTCTGCAGTTGTGAGATTTATGTACATAAAATTGAGGACTTGATTTATGAAATAATTCCATGAAAGTGACCACAATCTCACTCTAATGCCTATAGGTTCTTGGACAGTGTTCCTTAAGCAAAATTGGGATCTACCCATTCATTCATCTATTCATGTATTCATTCGTACATTTTCTCAAAAATTCTCTTTTGAGCCCTTCTGTATGTTAGACACTGTTCTAAGTGCTGAGGATACAGCAACAAACAAAATAGAGATTATGTAGGGCTTACATTCTAGTGGGAGAAATAAACAATGAACAGTATAAATAAATGAAATGTATGTTATGATAAATGATGTTAAATGCTACAGGGAAAAATAATGCAGAAAAGAATTCATGGAATACAGAGGGTTATGGAGTGAGGGGTGGATTTCAATTTTAAATAAGGTCTTCAGAGAAACTCTCACTGAGAAGGTTCTACTTGAGCAAAGATCTGAAGGAGGTGAGTAGTGGGCAATGGCTACTAGGGGAAGAGCATTCCAGGCAGAGAAACAGGCAAAGGCTCTGGGGCTGGAGCGTGCCCTGAGTATTGTGAAGCAGCAGAGGTGGCCACTGTGGCTGGGGGTAAAGCACAGAGGAAAAAGTCAAAGATTGAGTGTCTCAAGGAGATAACTGAAATCCAAATTAAGCTTTAAAACAATCATTCTGGCTGCTACGTGAAGAACAAAAATGGAAGAAAAAAGTGGAGGAAGTGAGACCATTTAGGAGGTTACTGTATTAGGCTAGTGGTGATGGGGTCTTGGATTAGTATGTTGACACTGAAAGGTTGTGAGAAATGGTTAGATTTGTTGATAAACTGATTTTGAAGTAGAAGAGAGAGAGAAGAGTCTGGCATTATGCTGTAGTTTTAGGTCTGAGTTACTAGAGAGATGGAGTGGCTATTAAATGAGATAAGGGAGACTGCACAGGCACATATATTTTGGGTGGAAATCAAGACTCTGATTTTGGACATGTAATTAATTTTTGAGATGCAGATTAGACATCCAAGAAGAGATATCAAGAACAAGTACCGAGTTCAGAGGAAGGTCAGGGCTAGAGTATGATTTTGAATGGCATCCATTGTATGGATAGTATTTAAAGCCATGGAGATCAAGGAAGTGAGTGAAGATAGAAAAGAGATGAGGACCAGGAGTGAGCCCTGAGTTACACAGTCAGTGATGGGCAAGAACTAGATAAGATGACTGAGCATCTGGAAACCAAGTAAATAAAATGTTTCCAGAGAGGGGAGGGCCATCACCTGCGTCAAATGCTGCCGAGAAGTAAAATGAGTCCTGAGGACTGATCACTGGATTTGGCTCCAGTCCATGACAAAGGACTTTTGGTGAAATGGTGTGAGAGTCTAATTCAAGTGGCCTCAAGGAAAAATGCAAGGAGAGGAATTAGGAAGTATGCTGTAAAGAGAAGCAGAGAAATGGAGCTGTAGGTGGAGTCGTAAGTGGGTTAAAGAGTACTTTTCAAAAGTTGGTAGAAGAAAAAAAAAAGCATGTTTCAGCTTACAGGGAAATTTGATGCAGTAGGAAACCAAGTAAATAGGGAATTGCTGGATTAATGCCCCTGAGTAGGCAAGGGGATGCATAAATGGTGCATAAATAGAAGGCTTTTCTGTACCAGTTACATAGGCAGTTCATCCAGAGTAATAGGAGGGAAGTCAGAAATTTTAGATACTGTTCTGGTGGAGGGTTCACATAGTTATGACAACTTGAGAAAGGTCTGTTAGTTTTATTTTTAATTTTATTTTTTAGTGAAACTGGAAGCAAGTCAACAATGAAGCTGTACAAGAAGTGTGAATTATTTTTTAGTTGAGTGGCAGCATGTATAGAACAGGAAAAAAGGGGTGATTTCTGGGAAACATTGGGGACTACTTTAGACCAAAGGTGAAATATTTATAATGAGACCAGCAAGGAAGGTTAAGGTGCAAGTTAAGCTGCAGGGGTTCTGTGTGGCATAGGTAGGGAGCTGGCATTCACCAGTTGAAGGTTTACCCAGTGAAATGAGAGACGGGCAAGGAATTGAGGGTGACCCAAGAGAGTCATTATAATCATTAACCATAAAAATTTAAACTGGGTAAGGAGGGAGGAAAGAATATGAGGGAGGTAAGGAACAGTGGAAAAAGTGATGGAATCAGTTAAGCGTCGGTGCAAATATCGTACTCTGGCTATTGAATTGGAGGACTAGAGGTAGTGATCCAGAAAGGGAGGAGATGGTTCCTGGGTTTACATTATAGTATATATATGTATATATAGACAATAGCTGGGTTTCAGTTATTGTTAATGACCAGGTAGGTCTAGGCTATGACCATGGAAGTGAGTGCCTGAGATTGGGTGTGGAGGACAACATCAAGGAATGGGGAAGTAGAACATTGGAAGGCTCATTTACATGGATATGGAAACCACAAGAATGACAGGTATAATGGAGTTGAACATGATAGCAACACAAGAGCAAAAATCTTTAAGGAAGGAGAGAAGTGATTTGGAGCTTGGTAGATGACTGCATGAAGTTTAGATGGAGATATATTCTGATTATGGAATCCATAGCTGGGCATTTTTAAAGTAGAGGAAGGTTGAGTGGCCTGAAGGCAGAATGAGGAACATGAAAGAGATCTACTCCATCTGCAGTACTATTAAGGAAGAAAACAGCTACCACTTGAGAAGGCTATGGGGAAGTTAGTACTCTCAGTGGAGATCCATGTTTCCTTCAGATCAAGTGAGAGGGATTTTGAGAGAAAAGGGGATTTTGGTGGTGACTGAATTCCAAAGAAACACAGGGGGAGAGTTTACTTAGGTAGTTGGTCAGAAAAAGGACTGCAAAGACCTGTATAGTATTCACATGTGGAGATGACACAAAGTAGGTGAAAGTCATTAGGAGACTAGTACTGATGATCTCAAGATGAGGCCATGCAAGTGGTGAGGCTGTGTCGGAGAGTGGGGAGAGTTTTTGCCAGGAACTTGTGGTGCTCTGGGGCTTTCTCTTGGTCCTTATCAGTGGAGATGTGATGGGGGCTGAGGTGCTTCCTTGTGATATCTGCTGACAGAGATGACAGGTGTGGAGGCCAGGAAAGGAGAGGTCTTATCATGATTCTACTGCGTTTTATGACAATCCTTTGTAATCAGCCACAACTCATTTTTTAACAACATTTTTATGATTTAAAAACTCATCCTCATAGTGATTTATCTCTCTCATCTCCTCAAGGACCTCCCCAAGGGGGCTGTTGGGGAAGAAATATTACTGCATGAATTTAAATATTAAAGAAGGCTATTAAATCTCACTAGTTCCAATAAGGAAATGAAATATAATATTTATACTGATCATTTGTTGAGGATGATGACAATATACATTGGGAATTATGTAATAACAAGGTTTATGGGCTTTGTTTTTTAATCTATAACATTAAGGCTATTTTATCATGGGTTGGAAGACTCTTTAAGGGGGTATTACTGCATTCATTTTATAGATGAAGAGTTGTAGATCAGAGAAGTTAAATAAGGTAAAGATTTGAACTTAACTTTCTCTTGGTCCAGGCCCTTACAACCTGACATGTGCTCATGCTTACACAGTGTCTTCATATGAATTACCTCATTTACATGGATCATACTTTAGTCTAGTCTTTGTGCTCCTCAAAGTGGAATGTCAGAGTTCATGTCAACCTACAAAACTTGCTCTAAAACTATGTTAATTAGAGTTTCTCTTACTGATCTTTGGAATCCGTGTATCCTTCTGTTCTCCTGTTTATGAGTGGGTTAAGAAAATTTCCTGCCCAGTAGAAATCCTGTGAATTTCTGAGGAAAACAAACTACTATGCAAACTTGATAAAAAAGGAATTTGAAATAAAGAACAGAGTAAATAACCCTTTTTGGACTTTTGATGTGGTTTTTCTTAAGTCTGTCTTGCTCTCTTATTAAATATTTTCATATTTTATATATACAAAAGAATACAAGCAATGTCTGTGTAAATATGAAACAAATTAAAGAAACACTCATGTGTCCACACCCCAGCCACAAGGCAAATATTGCTGAAGCTTACTGACGGCTTTTCCCAAGGCCATCCTCCTGCCTTCTGCACAGAGGAAAACATTATCCTGATTTTGCATTTATAATTTCCTTGCTTTAAAGACAATGCATCCCTATACAATATATTGTCCATTTTTAAATGTCTTTGAACTTTAAAATAATGGTATTATACAATATTTGGTCTTTTACATCATTTTTCCCTTAGAATATTATATATTTTAGACATGTCTGTGTGGTTGAATGTTCATTTATTTTCACTGCTTCGTAATATCAAGTTGTGTAAATATAACAATTTATTTATCCTTTCTTTGGCTGATGCATATATGGATTGCTCCCAGGTTTTGTCTTTATGAACAATGCTACAAGTTCTTGGTGCACATGTCTGAGAATTTCTCTGGTATATGGGGTATAATTTATGGGTTCTGGGGTATACTAATATTCAACTGTACAAGAAAATGCTAAATTATTTTCCAGAAAGGTTGGGCCAATTTACACTCCCACTGGCAGTGCATAAGAGCCGCTACTGTTCTACATACTGGCCAAGAATTTTGTCTCCTCTTCTGGAAATGCTTTTTCTGAACAAGCATTCTTTTTTTTTTTTTAATTCATTTTATTGAGATATATAAACATACCACGCAGTCATTTACAAAACAAATTGTACTTTCGATTGTTTACAGTACCATTACATAGTTGTACATTCATCACCTAAATCAATCCCTGACACCTTCATTAGCACACACACAAAAATAACAAGAATAATAATTAGAGTGAAAAAGAGCAATTGAAGTAAAAAAGAACACTGGGTACCTTTGTCTGTTTGTTTCCTTCCCCTACTTTTCTACACATCCATCCATAAACTAGACAAAGTGGAGTTTGGTCCTTATGGCTTTCCCAATCACATTGTCACCCCTCATAAGCTACATTTTTATACAACTGTCTTTGAGATTCATGGGTTCTGGGTTGTAGTTTGATAGTTTCAGGTATCCACCACCAGCTACCCCAATTCTTTAGAACCTAAGAAGGGTTGTCTAAAGTGTGCGTAAGAGTGCCCACCAGAGTGATCTCTCGGCTCCTTTTGGAATCTCTCTGCCACTGAAGCTTATTTCATTTCCTTTCACATCCCTCTTTTGGTCAAGAAGATGTTCTCCGTCCCACGATGCCGGGTCTACATTCCTCCCCGGGAGTCATATTCCACGTTGCCAGGGAGATTCACTCCCCTGGGTGTCTGATCCCACGTAGGGGGGAGGGCAGTGATTTCACCTTTCAAGTTGGCTTAGCCAGAGAGAGAGGGCCACATCTGAGCAACAAAGAGGCATTCAGGAGGAGACTCTTAGGCACAAATATAGGGAGGCCTAGCTTCTCCTTTGCAGCAACCGTCTTCCCAAGGGTAAAACTTATGGTAGAGGGCTCAACCCATCAAACCACCAGTCCCCTATGTCTGTGGTCATGCTAGCAACCATGGAGGTGGGGTAGGCGAATACCCCTGCATTCTCCACAGGCTCCTCAAGGGGGCACTACATCTTTTTTTTTTTTCCTTGTTTTTCTTTTTCTTTTTTTTTTTTTTAACTTTCCCTTCTTTTTTAAATCAACTGTATGAAAAAAAAAGTTAAAAAGAAAACAAACATACAATAAAAGAGCATTTCAAAGAGACCATAACAAGGGAGTAAGGAAAAGACAACTAACCTAAGATAACTGCTTAACTTCCAACATGTTCCTACTTTACCCCAAGAAAGTTACATAATATAGCAACATTTCTGTGAACTTGTTCCTACTATATCCATCAGAAATTAACAGACCATAGTCATTTCTGGGCATCCCCAGAACGTTAAATAGCTTATCTGTTCTTCTTGGATTATTGTTCCCCCTTCCTTAATTGCTCTCTACTGCTAGTTCCCCTACATTCTACATTATAAACCATTTGTTTTACATTTTTCAAAGTTCACATTAGTGGTAGCATATAATATTTCTCTTTTTGTGCCTGGCTTATTTCGCTCAGCATTATGTCTTCAAGGTTCATCCATGTTGTCATATGTTTCACCAGATCGTTCCTTCTTGCTGCCGCGTAGTATTCCATCGTGTGTATATACCACATTTTATTTATCCACTCATCTGTTGAAGGACATTTGGGTTGTTTCCATCTCTTGGCAATTGTGAATAATGCTGCTATGAACATTGGCTTGCAGATATCTGTTCGTGTCACTGCTTTCCGATCTTCCGGGTATATACCGAGAAGTGCAATCGCTGGATCGAATGGTAGCTCTATATCTAGTTTTCTAAGGAACTGCCAGACTGACTTCCAGAGTGGCTGAACCATTATACAGTCCCACCAACAGTGAATAAGAGTTCCAATTTCTCCACATCCCCTCCAGCATTTGTAGTTTCCTGTTTGTTTAATGACAGCCATTCTAACCGGTGTTAGATGGTATCTCATTGTGGTCTTCATTTGCATCTCTCTAATAGCTAGTGAAGCTGAACATTTTTTCATGTTTCTTGGCCATTTGTATTTCCTCTTCAGAGAACTGTCTTTTCATATCTTTTGCCCATTTTATAATTGGGCCGGCTGTACTATTGTCATTGAGTTGTAGGATTTCTTTGTATATGCAAGATATCAGTCTTTTGTCAGATACATGGTTTCCAAAAAATTTTCCCATTGAGTTGGCTGCCTCTTTACCTTTTTGAGAAATTCCTTTGAGGTGCAGAAACTTCTAAGCTTGAGGAGTTCCCATTTATCTATTTTCTCTTTTGTTGCTTGTGCTTTGGGTGTAAAGTCTAGGAAGTGGCCGCCTAATACAAGGTCTTGAAGATGTTTTCCTACATTATCTTCTAGGAGTTTTATGGTACTTTATTTTTTATTGAGATCTTTGGTCCATTTTGAGTTAATTTTTGTGTAGGGTGTGAGGTAGGGGTCCTCTTTCATTCTTTTGGATATGGATATCCAACTCTCCCAGCCCCATTTGTTGAAAACACCATTATGGCTCAGTTCAGTGACTTTGGGGGCCTTATCAAAGATCAGTCGGCCATAGATCTGAGGGTCTATCTCTGAATTCTCAATTCGATTCCATTGATCTATATGTCTATCTTTGTGCCAGTACCATGCTGTTTTGGCAACTGTGGCTTTATAATAAGCTTCAAAGTCAGGGAGTGTAAGTCCTCCCACTTCGTTTTTCTTTTTTAGAGTGTCTTTGGCAATTCGAGGCATCTTCCCTTTCCAAATAAATTTGATAACTAGCTTTTCCAAGTCTGCAAAGTAGGTTGTTGGAATTTTGATTGGGATTGCATTGAATCTGTAGATGAGTTTGGGTAGAATTGACATCTTAATGACATTTAGCCTTCCTATCCATGAACATGGAATATTTTTCCATCTTTTAAGGTCCCCTTCTATTTCTTTTAGTAGAGTTATGTAGTTTTCTTTGTATAGGTCTTTTACATCTTTGGTTAAGTTTATTCCTAGGTACTTGATTTTTTTAATTGCTATTGAAAATGGCATCTTTTTCTTGAGTGTCTCTTCAGTTTGTTCATTTCTAGCATATAGAAACATTACTGACTTATGTGCATTAACCTTGTATCCCGCTACTTTGCTAAATTTGTTTATTAGCTCTAGTAGCTGTTTCGTTGATTTCTCAGGGTTTTCTAGATATAAGATCATATCATCTGCAAACAATGACAGTTTTACTTCTTCTTTTCCAATTTGGATGTCTTTTATTTCTTTGTCTTGCCGGATTGCCCTGGCTAGCACTTCCAGCACAATGTTGAATAACAGTGGTGACAGCGTGCATCCTTGTCTTGTTCCTGATCTTAGAGGGAAGGCTTTCAGTCTCTCACCATTGAGTACTATGCTGGCTGTGGGTTTTTCATATATGCTCTTTATCATGTTGAGGAAGTTTCCTTCAATTCCTACCTTTTGAAGTGTTTTTATCAAAAAGGGATGTTGGATTTTGTCAAATGCTTTTTCAGCATCTATTGAGATGATCAATTGATTTTTCCCTTTCGAGTTTTTAATGTGTTGTAATACATTGATTGTTTTTCTTATGTTGAACCATCCTTGCATGCCTGGAATGAACCCCACTTGGTCATGGTGTATGATTTTTTTAATGTGTCTTTGGATTCGATTTGCAAGTATTTTGTTGAGGATTTTTGCATCTGTATTCATTAGGGAGATTGGCCGGTAGTTTTCCTTTTTTGTAGCATCTTTGCCTGGTTTTGGTATTACATTGATGTTAGCTTCATAAAATGAGTTAGGTAGTGTTCCATTTTTTTCAATGTTTTGAAAGAGTTTGAGTAAGATTGGTGTCAGTTCTTTCTGGAAAGCTTGGTAGAATTCCCCTGTGAAGCCATCTGGCCCTGGGCATTTATTTGTGGGATGATTTTTGATGACTGATTGGATCTCTTTGCTTGTGATGGGTTGGTTGAGGTCTTCTATTTCTTCTCTGGTCAGTCTAGGTTGTTCATATGTTTCCAGGAAATTGTCCATTTCTTCTACATTATCCAGTTTGTTGCCATACAGTTGTTCATGGTATCCTCTTATAATTTTTTTAATTTCTTCAGGATCTGCAGTTATGTCACCTTTTTCATTCATTATTTTGTTTATATGGGTCTTCTCTCTTTTTGATTTTGTCAGTCTAGCTAGGGGCTTGTCAATCTTGTTGATCTTCTCAAAGAACCAACTTTTGGTGATATTTATCCTCTCTATTGTTTTTTTGTTCTCTATGTCATTTATTTCTGCTTTAATCCTTGTTATTTCTTTTCTTCTACTTGGTTTAGGATTGGTTTGCTGTTCATTTTCTAGCTTCTTCAGTTGATCCATTAGTTCTTTGATTTTGGCTCTTTCTTCCTTTTTAATATATGTGTTTAGTGCTATAAATTTCCCCCTTAGCACTGCTTTTGCTGCATCCCATAGGTTTTGGTATGTTGTGTTCTCATTTTCATTCGTCTCTATATATTTAGCAATTTCTCTTGCTATTTCTTCTTTAACCCACTGATTGTTTAGGAGTGTGTTGTTTAACCTCCAGGTATTTGTGAATTTTCTAAGTCTCTGATGGTTATTGACTTCTAATTGTATTCCATTGTGGTCAGAGAATGTGCTTTGAATAATTTCAATCTTTTTAAATTTATTGAGGCTTGTTTTATGTCCGAGCATATGATCTATTCTGGAGAAAGTTCCATGAGCACTAGAAAAGTATGTGTATCCTGGTGATTTGGGATGTAATGTCCTGTATATGTCTGTTAAATCTAATTCATTTATCAGATTGTTTAGGTTTTCAATTTCCTTATTGGTCTTCTGTCTGGTTGATCTATCTATAGGAGAGAGTGATGTGTTGAAGTCTCCCACAATTATTGTGGAAACATCAATTGCTTCCTTTAGTTTTGCCAGTGTTTCTCTCATGTATTTTGTGGCACCTTGATTGGGTGCATAGACATTTACGATTGTTATTTCTTCTTGCTGAATTGCCCCTTTTATTAGTATGTAGTGGCCTTCTTTGTCTCTCAAAACATCCCTGCATTTGAAGTCTATTTTATCTGAGATTAATATTGCTACACCTGCTTTCTTTTGGCTGTAGCTTGCATGAAATATTTTTTTCCATCCTTTCACTTTCAGTTTCTTTGTGTCCCTGTGTCTAAGATGAGTCTCTTGTATGCAACATATTGATGGTTCATTTTTTCTGATCCATTCTGCGAATCTATATCTTTTAATTGGGGAGTTTAGTCCATTTACATTCAACGTTAAAACCGTGAAGGCATTTCTTGAATCGGCCATCTTATCCTTTGGTTTATGTTTGCCATATTTTTCCCTCTCTCTATTAATATCCTTTATTGCACCCATACCGAATCTCTTTAGTACTGAACCTTTCTCCAAGTCTCTCTGTCCTGTCTTTGTTTCTCTGTCTGTAGGGCTCCCTTTAGTATCTCCAGTGGGGCAGGTCTCTTGTTAGCAAATTCTCTCAGCATTTGTTTGTCTGTGAAAAATTTAAGCTCTCCCTCAAATTTGAAGGAGAGCTTTGCTGGATAAAGTATTCTTGGCTGGAAATTTTTCTCACTCAGAATTTTAAATATATCGTGCCACTGCCTTCTTGCCTCCATGGTGACTGCTGAGTAGTCACTACTTAGTCTTATGCTGTTTCCTTTGTATGTGGTGAATTGCTTTTCTCTTGCTGCTTTCAGAACTTGCTCCTTCTCTTCTGTGTTTGACAGTGTGATCAGTATATGTCTCGGAGTGGGTTTATTTGGATTTATTCTATTTGGAGTTCGCTGAGCATTTATGATTTGTGTATTTATGTTGTTTTGAAGATTTGGGAAGTTTTCCCCAACAATTTCTTTGAATACTCTTCCTAGACCTTTACCCTTTTCTTCCCCTTCTGGGACACCAATGAGTCTTATATTTGGACGTTTCATATTATCTATCATATCCCTGAGGTCCATTTTGATTTTTTCAATTTTTTTCCCCATTCTTTCTTTTATGCTTTCATTTTCCATTCTGTCATCTTCCAGGTCACTGATTCATTGTTCAACTTCCTCTAGTCTTGTACTATGAGTGTCCAGAATCTTTTTAATTCGGTCAACAGTTTCTTTAATTTCTATAAGATCATCCATTTTTTTATTTAGTCTTGCAATGTCTTCTTTATGCTCTTCTAGAATCTTCTTGATTTCCTTCATATCCCGTATTATGGTCTCATTGTTCATCTTTAGTTCTTTGAGTAGCTGCTCTAGGTGCTGTGTCTCTTCTGGTCTTTTGATTTGGGTGCTTGGGCTTGGGTTATCCATATCGTCTGGTTTTTTCATATGCTTTATAATTTTCTGTTGTTTTTGGCCTCGTGGCATTTGCTGAACTTGATAGGGTTCTTTTAGGGTTTGTAGGGCTATTGAAGTCCTTATCTCTAATTTATCAGATCTACAGCTTCGTGGAGTACACTTTCTCTAACTAACCAGCAGGTGGCGTCCACGAGCCACCTGTTCTCCACAATCCAGTTCTCCCCTGCTTAGCCTTTTTGGTGAGTGGGGGAGTGAGTCTTGTGGGGCCCAATTGGTGTACCAAGCTTGCGTGTGTAGTTGGTGTTGCCTGCCCTGTATGTGGGGTGTGTTTCTGGGCAGTCGGGGAGGGGGGGTGGCCCTAACAATCAAATCTCCCTGATGATCCTAGAGTTTTAAAGCTGCTGCAATAGTCTAATCCTTCAGTTCAGTCCTGCCACAGTTTGTCTCTGCCACTGACCCACAAGTCTTTGGTATTGGCGTATGGCTCCTGAGACTTGCAAGTGGGCCCCTCTTCCAGGCCGTGCACCCCGGCTCCTCTGTTGAGGGATGACTGTGCTATGTCACAGGTGAGTGCCGTCCCCTCAGGGCAGTTCTGGGCTGCTGGGCTGTGTAGGGAGGCTCCCAGTCTGCTCAAATGATGGCTGAATGGGGCTTTGTTAATTCACACTGCTCCACCTTCCCAGCTCTGGGACAATCAGCTGAGGTTGCAGGGAAGGCTAATGTCCACGCCCAATTTTGTGGTGTGTGCCTGTTATTTGAAGCACTTCCGTCACACTGGGTTGTCTGGGGCAGCTCTGGGCTATGGGGCTGGCGATGGGCAGGAGTGTTTCCTGTCCACCAGGATGGTGGCTGTGAGCAGACACCCCCCTTTTCTTGGGAAGTTGTGGTGTTTAGTGAATTTTCTCAGCCACTGGATTATTGCCTTTTGTCTCAGAGCTCTCTTAGTTCTGCTCTTGACTTGACGTGCCCAAATTGCAATTCTTTGAAGCTTTCTGTTTTGGGCTTCTTAGAGTAATTGTTTTAGAAAAAGAAAAAAGGATTAAAAAAAAAAAACAAAAAAAAAACGGGCCCTCCTCAGAGATCTAATGGGTTATTGAAATGGTAAGAGACAAAGCAACCAGGGCCATTAAGTAAAGGTCCACAGGGCAGAGAGATCAGCTTTTCTTCGGGATTTGCATATGCGCCTCAGGGCCCTTCCCCTTTCTATGTTCACCAGAACTCCAAAAATCCTCCGCTTTTATTTTGGAGTTTTTCGTGTTGTTTTTTTTCTATGCCTGTCTCCTCTCTGCTGGGCTGGCTGCTCTCAGATTCTCTGGTGTCTGGTCTCAGTCTATCTATGGTTGGAGTTTGAATCAGTAGAATGAGTTTCCGATAAGGGCAGCCACTGCAGTTCTCCCTTCTCCTTCCCAGAGCTGACAGCCCCTCCTCCCCTGGGACTGAGCCTGGCAGGGACGGGCGCGGGTCCCCTGGCCGCAAAAACTTACAGATTTCGCTGATTTCAGCAGTGCGACATTTTCATGAGTGTTGTATGAAGTATGCCCAAAGACAGATTGCTCTGTGGTGTCCAGTCCACGCAGTTCCTGGCTTTCTACCTACTTTCCTGGAGGAGTAACTAAAACTTACAGCTCACCAGTCTGCCATCTTGCCCCGCCTCCTGAACATACATTCTTAAATGTACTCTAATCAATTTCACCAATCCTTTATCTCATTTTTTTTGTGACTTGTTTAAGAAATAATTCATAAAATTTGAGGTAACAAAGGTACTTAGGTTATGAAGGTAGTTTCCTGTATTTTCTTCTAAAAAATTTAAGGCTGTATTCTTTACATTTAAGTGTTTAAGCTGTCTAAAACTGATTTTTCTGCATGGTATGAGATTGAAATCCAGCCATTGTTTCCCCTTATAGACAGCCAATTATTTTAGCAACATTTAATTAAATAGTCCATCTTTCCCACAGTAAACTAGAGTGCCACATCTGTTGTATATCAAGTGTCCATTTATATTTTGGTCTCTTTCTTATCATCTGATCTGCTTCTTTGGTCCATTTATCTATCCTTGTGCTATAATTACACTGCTTCTTAATAACTATAGTTTTGTAATAAGACTTATCTGGCAGGAGAAGTTTCCCCATATTCTTCTTCTTTTTGACCATTCTTGGACCTCTGCATTTCAATATAAATTTTAAAATCACCTTGTTAAGTTCCTCAAGAGACTGTGCTGAATTTTTGTTAGAATTTTGTTGTCAATTCTACAACATTGTCTTCCTATCCATGGACATGTAAGTCTTTCCATTCATATAAGCATTCTGTAATTGTTTTTAATAAACTTTTATAATTTTTTTCCATAAATGTCCTACAAATTTATTGTTAATTTATTTCTGTTTAACCTATTGATTCACTGTAAATGTAAATAAATGTCAATAGTAACTTTTATAAAACCTTTTCTGTTTTTTGGATGTATAAAAATGCATTTGATTTTTTATACTTATATTTTGACACCTTGCTAAATTCTCTTAACTTAAAAAAATCTACAGAAGTTTTTGTTTTATATTTTGGCAATCATATCAGTTGTCTTTGTTTCTTCCCTTTTGACGTTATTTCATACATTTTAATCTCTCACTATATATACCCTATTGCATCTAGTGTTGAATAAGATGGTGAGAGTAGGTTTCTTGCCTTGTATTTACTTTAAAAAGAACATTTCTTGGAAGCAATCCAGGTGTCCATCAACCAGTGAATGGATAAATAAAATGTGGTATACACATACAATGGCATTTCATTCAGCCGTAGAAGGGAATTAGAAATTTCTAATTTCAGAAAAGTTGCAGTAATAGTATAGAGAACATTTGCTTTATCATTTAACTTTCCCTCTCCCTCTCTCTCTCCCTGTTTCTCTCTCTCTCACACACACAAAGACACACACACGCTTTATTATTTCTGGACCATTTGAGGAGAGGTTGCATACATCAAGTTCCTTAAATTCTTAAAACGTCAGCATGATTTTCCTAGAAACATCGATGTTCTCTTGCAATACCACAGTACAATTATCCAATTCTGGAGACTTAATTTGATACATTTATTTAATCTCTAATCCATATTCTAGCCATTGAATTCTAAAATTTGGCTATTGTATTTTTCATTCAGTAATTCATATTTTATTCTTTTAAAAAACTTGTTTGGTCATGGCTGATTACTCTTTTTTTTTTTTTTAACAGCTTTATTGAGCTATGAAATTCAACAATGTGAATGTGCAGTTGGGTGATTTTTAGGGAATTTATACAGTTGTGCAACCATCACCACAACTGAGTTTTGGAATATTTTCATCAGTTCAGGAAGTTCTCTCATGCCCATCTGGAGTCAATCCTTACTTCCACCCCTAGCCGCAGGCTCACTGTTCCACTTTCTGTCCCTGTAGTTTTGCGTTTTCTGGAAATTTAAAAACGGAATTGTACAATCTGTGGTCTTTTGTTTCTGGTTTCTTCATTGTAGCAGGATATGTTTTGAGATTCATGTTTGTTGTCGTATGTATCAGTAGTTTGTTCTTTTTAATCGCTGAGTAATAGTCCATTGTTTGGATATACCACATTTCTTATCCATTCATCAGTTGATGGATATTTAGGTCATTTCCAGTTTTGGGCTATTATGAACATTGTTAACAACATTTGTGTGTCAGCCTTTGTGTGGCTATGTGTTTTAATTTCTATTTGTTAGATAGTAACGGAATTGCTAGATTGTATGGTAAGTTTATGTTTAACACTTGAAAAAATTGCCAAACAATATTCCAAAGTGGCTGCAGTACTTTACTCTCCCATTGGCAAAATATAAGAGTTCCAACTCCTTTACATCCTCATCAACCCTTGATATCATCAGTCTTTAATTTGAGCTGTTCCAGTGGGGTCCATAGTGGTATTCCATTATGGTTTTAATTTGTGTTTCCCTATGATGTTGAGCATCTTTTCATGTCCTTATGGCCATTCATATATCTTCTCTTGTGAAGTATTTGTTTAAATCTTTTTTTCCCATTTTTGAAAGTTGTTTGTCTTTTTATTGTTGAGTAGTAATAGCTCTTTTTTCATTCTAGATACAAGTTTTTAAAAGCAGATACATTATTTGCACATATTTTCTCCCAGTATGTGGCATATCTTTCCTTTTGCTTAATTGTTTCTTTTGAAGAGAAAAAGCTTTTAATTTTGAGGAAGACTGATTCATCAATTTTTTCCCCTGCCTAGATAATGATTTTGGTATAATATCTAAGCAATCTTCACCTAATCCAAGGAATAATTTTTCTCCTAGAAACTTTTAGAAGTGTTATGGTTTTAGCTCTTACATGTAGGTCTATAATCCACTTTGAGTTATTTTTTGTGCATAGCGTGAGATGAGTCTAATTTTTTTTGCATATAGATATCAAAAGAAAACACACCACTTTTTGAATAGTTTATGCTTTCCACCACTTGGCACCTTTGTTGAAAGTCAAGTGACCATAAATGTGATGCTTATTTCTGAATTCTCTTTTCTGATCGATAGATCTGTGTGACTATACTTCTTAGTACTGCACTGTTTTGATTACTAACTCATTTTTTATTCTATGTTTTATATCCTTAAATATTCTATCTCTTACACCTTTAAATAGTTTATATTAGTTATCTGTTATTCCAATATCTAAAGTTTTGTGTATCCAAGAAAATATTTTGGTTTCTCCTGATCTTAAATCATTGTGCTTGTTTCTTGTGGATATAGAGATATTTGTTAGCTCTTATTTGATTGAACTTCATCTGTGGGAATCTTGATGGTCAGAGAATGCCTTCATTCACAGAAAATTTGTATTTATTTTTTGTCAGAGCTGGAGCTGTGACACCAGCCTGCGACTAGGGTTGGGACTTAGTGTGAGACACTTAGGTTGCAAATTTTAGAAGGCACACTTTTACATGACCCTGAGAGTGAGTGCCTCCTTAAATTTTGCACCTTTGACCCCTCTCTTGCCTCACCCTAGTCCTGGCTCTACCTAAGACTGCTATAGTCCATTTTGTAGTTTTTAATTTACTATAGGGGTCAGAGTCAACTTTTCTCTTATGCAAATGCGTCTAAGGTTCAGTCTCCTGAGATCTCTTTAATCCCCTTTCAGGTTCTTTGACTGCAGGAGTGTTAGTTTCAGCTCCCTTAGCATGAAAGAGGCCTTAAAGTTCAATTTTCTTATCTCAGTGTTGTATAAGAATCTACCCCATGGAAAACTGGGGCTTTCGTGTTGCTTATAGCTCAATGTTTCTGTTCAGCTCAATGTTCTTTTCCTGTTCTTTGTTTTTTATTTCCCTTATTTTATCATAAACTTCAATGTGTTAAGAATATTTTATTTATTTAGGATTTAATTTTACTATCATGGGAGAATCCTTCAAAATATGTAGCACGTGGTACATCTGGAATAGCAATCCCTAATTTTTTCATTATTTTCATGGTTATATTTGATTAGAAATATGCTTTAAAGTTTGAAAAAGCAGAATTTATTTTTTTTTGAGAATAATTAGTAGATGAAAAATGTAGACAATAGCTTGAGTAATAAATATTTGCCAAAATGACTGGCTTGAATTTAAATGATAATTAACTTTTATTTTGACTTATTCATTGGTCCTGATCCTCAAAGTAATACTGTTAAGTGCTTAATGATTTTCTTCCTTGGTTGTGATTAAGCTCCTGCTAGGCAGTTGAGCCTGATCATGCTCAGAGAACATCGATTTGCATTCTTACAGGACTTTGCTCAAAGCAGTTTCTAGATATTGTCTGTATGCTCTGAAGCCCAAGAAAAATGAAATCTGATGCTGTACATGGTAGAACAGAGAGTTATAATTTCACCCTAAACCAATGGTGAACAAATACTTCTAGTTATTAAATGTTCTACTTCAGTGACAATTGGAATGAGCACAGAGTTGATTTAATTAAGAAGCCAAAGTATTTTTGTTGGAATCTCTACATTTTTTGTAAGAGATTAACCAGAGGCAGAATCCTAGAATGATTTTTATGATATAGAGAGCCAAAGCAGAGTCAATTGGTGTGCCAGTTTGGATGTATTATGTCCCCCAAAATGCCATCTTCTTTAATGCAATATTGTGAGGGAAGATGTGTTAGTGTTGATTAGGTTGGAATCCTTTGATTTAGCATTTCCATGGAGACGTGACTCAATCAACTGTAAGCTAAATGTTTGGTTGGATTATTTCCATGGAGAAATGAACCTCACCCATTCAGGGTGGGTCTTGATTTAATCACTGGAGTCCTATAAAAGAGCCCACAAACAGAAGGACCTCAAAACAGCTAGAGTGACATTTTGGAGAGAAGCTGCAGCCAAGAGAGACATTTTGAAGACAGCCATTGAAAGTAGACTTTTGCTACTCCAGAGTTTGCCTGGGAGAAACTAAAAGAATACCCCCAGATGCCTAGAGGGAAATGTTCTGGGAGAAAATCATTTTGAAACACAACCTGGGAGCAAAAGAAGAAGACACCAGACATGTGCCTTTCCAGACAACAGAGGTGCTCCAGATGCCATTGGCCTTTCTTCAGTGAAGGTGCCCTATTGTTGATGCCTTAGTTTGGGCACTTTTATGGCCTTAAGACTGTAACTGTGTAACCAAATAAACCCCCTTTATAAAAGCCAACCCATTTCTGGTGTTTTGCATAATGGCAGCATTAGCAAACTGCAACAATTGGTCTGAGTTTCAGCTCTATCTAATAATAATATAGGCTCTCTGAACCCTGGTGTCTTTCCCTATATAAAGAGGCATTGGACCAGAAGGTCTCTAACTTGATCAGCAGGGATGCTATGTGAACCTGCCCCATGGGCATTACAAGGTAATGTTCATAACCAGAGACAGAAAGGCTTTGGCTGGAATCAAAGTTCTGCCACTACTAGGGAAGTGACCTTGGATTGGTTACCTAGTGTATTAGTTTCCTAGGGCTGCTGTAGCAAAGTACCACAGACTAGGTGGCTTAAAACAACAGAAACTTATTGTCTTATAGTTCTGGAAGCTGGAACTCTGAAACCAAGGCATTGGCAGGGCCATGTTCCATCTGCATCTCTAGGAAGAATGTTTTTGTGCCTCTTTCCTGGCTTTTGGATGCTCCAGACATTCCTTGGCTGGTGCAGCATAACTCCGCTCTCTGCCTCCATCTTCACATGGCTGTCTTTTCTCTTGTCTCTGTGCCTAAAATTTCCCTCTTCTTGAAAGGACCCCACTGATTAGGGCCCACTCTTATCCAGCCTGGCCCCATCTTAACTAATCATATCTTCAAGAACCCTATTTCCCAACAAGGTCACATTCATAGGACTGGGTAGGGCTTGAACATGTCTTTCTGGAGGTCACAATTTGTTTCTGTTTGCTAAAGCTGCCAGAATGCAATATACCAGAAATTCACAGTTCTAAGGCCATGAAAATGTCCCAATTGAGGCATCAACAGGATGGTACCTTCTCTGAAGAAAGGCTGATGGCATGTGGGATTTCCCTGTCACATGGGAAGGCACATGGCCGGCACCTGCTGGTCTTTTGCTCTCAGGTTTTGTGACTTTCAGGTTCTGGCTCTTTCAGCTTCTGTGGGTCCCTGCTTGCTTCTTCAGGGCTTTTCTCTCTCTGGATGTTTTTTTCTCTGAGCTTTCTTGGCTTTTTTTGTCTTTCATTCCCTTCATAGAGGACTCCAGTAAAAAAGGATTAAGACCCACCTTGAATTGGGTGGGTCATCTCTCAATAGAAACAACCTAGTCAAAAGGTCCCACCCACAATATGTCTGCACCCACAGGAATGGATTAAAAGAACTTGGCTTTTCTGGGGTACATAACGGCTTCAAATCAGCACACAATTCAACCCATAACACCTAGCATATCTAAGCCTTGGTTTCAACATAAGGAAATGGAGACAACAGTATTTACCTCATTAGGTTGTTTTGAGGATTAAGTGAAATATTGCATGAAAAGTGATTAGCAGAGTGGTTGATTCATAGTATCTATTGAATAAATGTAGGTTGTTTTATTTTTATTCTTTTCCTGGTTTAGGGGATTTATACCAAATAAATTATAGGCATGGGTCATCATCTCCTTTTTGGGTAGTGCTATTTATCTTACAAAAAATGAGAGAAACAAGTCACTTTACAGAATACTTTGGAGTAGCTGAATTTTGAATATTTCATTAATGATATTATATTCTAACTACCATATTGAGGGATGTTATCAATTGAATTGCGTTCCTCAAAAAGATATGCTGAGCCCCTCCCTGTACACTAGAATGTGCTCTGATTTGCAAATCGGGTTATTACAGATAGAATTAGGCAAGTTAAAACGAGGTCACATGGAGCAGGGTAGGGCCTTAATCCAGCATGACTTCCTTATAAGAAGAGGAAATCTGGATACAGACAGACAGACATGGGGAGAATATCATACGACAACTGAGCAGAGAATACTATGTAATTTTTGGCAGGTCACCACCAGAAGCCTGGAGAGAGGCACAGAACAGATTCTTCCCTACAGACTTTAGTGGAAGCATGGCCTTGCTGACATCTTGATTTTGGACTTCCAAATTATGAGAGAATACATTTCTCTTCTTTTAAGCCACCTAGTTTGTGTTACTTTGTTATAGCTGCCTAGGAAACTAAGAAAAGGGGCAAATTCTGAGTTTAATTCCCTAAGGCATTATCTGTTATTAGACCTTAGACAACCAAATTATTGTAATTTAGAAGGAATACTTACACATTTTGGTCAGTGTTGTTTTCTCATATATACATAGCCAACTGCTGGTTTTTAAACAATTGAGATAACCAACTCCATTGTAATCACATTCTTTATTTTGCCATATAAGTGAAAAATTACTGTACATCTCATCAGATTGTGCTCTTGATTTGGTGAAGTCCTTTGACCAGTAGAATGTGAATGTGGGCCTCTGTCCACTTCCCAACCCCTTTTAGTGACTGACATAAAGTAATAGGTTTAGCTTGGTCGCTCACATTCCTCTCAGATCACCATGAAGTTTGCTAGAAACATTTCAGAAAAATGTTCTGACAGAATTAGACTTAGAAAGAGAGTGGTTTTCTTAAGCAGGAGCCAGTGAATACAAAAAAGATTCAAGTGCATATATTCATATACCTACAAAAATACATGATGTAGTCATAAAGCTGTTTTTGAAACGATCAGCAGGAGGTTATCAGGAGACTTTTGAGATTGTCAGGTAATTGGCTTCACTTGTAGAATAGGCCAAATTGCATTAACTGAGTTGATCACAAATAATAGTCTCAAGTACCACTACATCATGTGAATAATTATCTCAGGTACACAATACTATAATTAAGACTGTAGTTCTAAATCATACTTATCCAATTTGTTCTTGCTTGCTAAGTAAGGCATGTCAAGTGTCTTTAACTTAGCAGCTAGCACTGTGTGAAGCTTATTGTAGGGCTGAAAAGAAGAAAGATATCATTGGCCCATGTAACAAATATAAAGTAGTCTTTAAAAAGACTGGCCAAGCACCTTAGTGAGGTACAGAATGACGTGTTAACAGGACATAAGATGTAGGTGCTGTAATTGAGCAAAACTTAATGCTGCAATTCTTAAGGCAATTCCTAAAAAGGACTATGAACTTCTGTTTTCACCAGGAATTCTGATGGATTAAAAATACCTCATAGATGTTGATCATTTTTACATGCAAACCCTAAATTTTTTGTCAATGTTCTTGATTCAGTGATAAAAGAGATTCTGGCCACAGGGAGGCAAGTTCCTTGACTTGAGGGTAGGAGGTCCCTCATGCTGCATTCCTCTGTGAACCAGAGGGTGGACCAGAGGGTGACCTGGTTTTACAGTCAGAGGACCTGGGTTTGTTATCACCTCCTCTACTACCAGCTAAGTGATGGGGGTGAGCAGTTTAGCTCTGTGGAGACTTGTTTCCTTATCTGTAAAAGGGGATTATCAGGATTAGTAAAAACAAGAGACAACTAGGACTAGTATAAAACAGTATAGAGTAATGAGTGTGAAATGTCATACATGAATTGTAGTTTTTTGAAAACTCATTTTATATGTTTGCCTATTAATCTAGTTCTCTATCCACCTAGACCACTCTCCTCTTTGATTTTGGCCCCTCTATCCTGATCCAACTTCTCTATTGTGCCCATTATTTGGGCCAATTGGGGATTTACCTCCCCAATCTCTATGTGCCAGTTTGAATGTATTATGTCTCCCAAAATGCCATTATCTTTGATGCAATCTTGTGTGGGCAGATGTATTAGTGTTGAACAGATTGTAATTCTTTGATCGAGTGTTTCA
Source organism: Choloepus didactylus (assembly GCF_015220235.1). NCBI lineage: Eukaryota > Metazoa > Chordata > Mammalia > Pilosa > Megalonychidae > Choloepus > Choloepus didactylus. The sequence continues at coordinate 141,821,388 of NC_051309.1, forward strand.
TAGAGATGCGATCCACCCAACTGTAGGTGATAACTTTCATCAGATAATTTCCATGGAGATGTTGCCGTGCCCATTCAGCATGGGCCTTGATTAGTTTACTAAAGTACTCTATAAGCTCAGACAGAAGGATTGAGCTTACTACAGCCAAGAGGGACACTTTGAAGAATGCACAGAAGTTAAGAGAGTAGCTGCAGATGAGAGACAGTTTGAAGATGGCCGTTGAAAGTAGACTCTTGCTCTGGAGAAGCTAAGAAAGGACAAACACCCCAAGAGCAACTAAGAGTGACGTTTTTGAGGAGCTGCAGCCTAGAGAGGAACATCCTGGGGGAAAACCATTCTGAAACCAGATCACTGGAGCAAACACCAGCCATGTGTCTTCCCAGCTAACACAGGTTTTCCGGCCACCATTGGCCATCCTCCAGTGAAGGTATCCAATTGTTGATGACTTACCTTGGACACTTCATGGCTTTAAAACTGTAACTTTGTAACCAAGTAAACCCCCTTTATAAAAGCCAATCCATTTCTGGTGTTTTGCGAAAAGGCAGCATTAGCAAACTTAAACACCCTAGTTCTCTTCAACATGACTGATTGTGCTCTGGCCTCACATTTACTGGCTGATCTTGTTTTTGTTTGTTTGTTTTGTTTTTACTTTGAAAAGATCATTTTATTGTTCATATATGGCTTTCTGATGGCTGTATTTAGCTCTGGCTTTGTCAAACTTTGTTACTTAATTTTTTTTCTCATGCCCCGGTTGTTGTAATAACCTCTTAATGGGATCCTAAACCTGATCTCCTGGATGATAACTTTTGGATGCCCCTTAATGACATTAACTATTGCTCAGCCTTCAGGAAAACAAAACAGTCTCTCTGAGGGCAGCCATCTAGAATTGTATTTCTTAAATGGACCACCTAAACTAGAATCACCTGGGGAGAAAGCAAAAATGCAGATTTCTGTGTCCTCCCGGGCCAACTGTATCAGATTCTTGTGGTCTAAATCACCCCAGGAACTTGCCTTTTGAAAAAACAGTCCTGGTGATGCTTCGGCACATGAAAAGCTTTCCCACTTTGTTTTTTCCTTCTTTAATCAAAACCCTTAGAACTTACTTGCCTTCTATAGCAGCAACAACAGTAATAATAACATATGAGTGCTTAGTATGTGCCAAGTCCTACTCTAAATTCTACTATATTTATTATTTAATCCTTAAAACAACCTTATGGGGTATGTATTATTATTATCTTCATTTTTTTCAGATTAGTAAACTGAAGCAACAGAGAAGTCATGCAACTTGCCCAAGGCCATACCACTAGTAAATATTAAAGCTGGGATTCAGCTCCAAGCTAGTTTAATCTCAGATGCTATATTTTCAAGTACTATACTACAGCTGTTTCTGTACTTGAAACTTGAATTTGCTTCTTATCTTTGGGCTCCTTGGCTTTGATATAGGCCTGCTTATCTCACATTCTTTTCTGCTGGTTACCATTAAAGCATCCCTTTCCTCCCCAGAATCCTGTTTTTTATTAGCCCTCCTTACTGGGCTTCTTTTTTTTTTAGCTTGTTTCCCTCTGCTTCATTTAGGTATGACTCAGGTTCTTGTTGAGATCAATTCATCCTTTAGGATTTAAATAAAATTGGCCTGAACATTGTAACCCCTCAGCATGTGGGAGGGACAGTTGAAGGCCTTACCAATATTTCTGTGAATTCACTGGGGCTTGTGTTCTTTTGGTCCTGTCCCAAATCTGTTCCTTAGGTACTCAACCTCATTCATGTTATTTCCCGCAGTAGTTCTATCTGGCTTGAGTTGATTTAGCCATGGAATCTAGCACCTTTTTCTTGATTTCTTAAAATACCATTCTTGGAAGGCATTGTGTGTGTGTGTGTGTGTGTGTGTGTGTGTGTGTGTTGTGTGTGTGTTTAGTGAACTTAGGAGTTCGGAATGGTAAAGTGTAACCACATGCTTGGAAAGAATGTGTATTCTGTTGTTGGATGAAGTATTCTATGTATGTCAGATAGGTTAAATTGTGTGATTGTAGTTTCTATTTTTTAGTTTCATAATTTATTGCCTAGCTTTGTTATCAATAATTCAAGTAAAATTCTCTGATTTTAAAATTTACTCCATCATTGGGAAAGGATCACCAGCTTGCTGAGACAAAAGTCAAAGAGAGAGAACAATCTCTGTGGCAACCTGATGCCAGTTTCTCATCTCCCAAACCTTTAACCAGCTGAGAAGCACAAACTTGAGTTGTTGTTTAAGAGAATCTGATTTTAACAGTAAATATAAAGTCTAATTATTTTCACTTTTCCTCTGAAAGATTAAAAAGGACACAGTTCACAGTAATGTTTTATGATCTGGGTGACTGTCACCAATATAGAAGCTTGAAAAAGAACTGTGAATGCATTTGCTTTAATAAAAATTGATTACTACAAGCTTCAGGTAAAAATAATTTTTAAAGGGTAAATTTTTCATTTACATGTAACAAATTCATCTTATTTACATATATAAGATGTATTGTCTCAATTTGATTCAACTTTCTTCACATACTGTCCAAATTTTATCTGATATGCAACTGTTAATGTGCTGTTTTTATAGAAAGACTATTTGAATACCTTCTTATTCACAGGCAGTTTTGATGATAATTTTGTCTCACATTGAGAACTAGATACAGATAAAAACTTAATGAACAACATGAATATTATGACCCAGTCTTAACATCCTGGTATGGGCCATGTCAGTTATTTGAGTCCACGCCTGCCTACATACAACACTGCTGGTCCCCAGACATGACGTGAGGATGATTCCCACAACCCTGAGAAAGAGCTCTGATTTATAAGTCTGCGCGACCACTGCTCAGTGCAGCTGTTGATGTGAAATTCTTATATTGGGTTCATTATTTCCTTTCAAAAAACACTGATTTTTCTAGTGATATTTGAACTTTAAAAAAGGTTCCTTGGTTCTTTAACCCTCAGAGAACTAGTATATTTAGGCAGCTAAATAAAAACATAATCAGGAGATTGTATCTTTGTCTATGGTCTCCAAAGGGTTAAAGTGCATGGATTTTCTGTCGTCTGTTATAAAAGGCATCCTATTCTACTTTTTTCTTAAAAGAACTTTTTCTTTGGTTTCTTGTAATTTTTCAGTGAGCCTATCCTTCGTCTCTTCCATTTTCTCAGTGAGGAGCTCCTCCGTCTCTTCATCCTGTCCTTAATCCGGGGAGGTGCTGACATTCAGCCGCTATGACGCAAACGCTTCGCCCCAAGGATGGGGACCTCCTAGAGTCGCCGCATGCCTGGCGGGGGTGGCAATTTTAAAGAACGCGGACGCCGTGGGCGCATTTCCACTTGGAGTTTTTCAGAATTCTCACTATACTGTCGGGTAACCCGGTCAGTTCCAGAAAAGGAACGACATTTGCTCCTTTTATTGCTGCATAATAGAACATTCCAAACCAAACACCAGAAGTTATTAGGTGCACTGGGATCAAAACTTTTCCATATTGTCTAAATGGTTTCTTAAATTGTTGATACAAACTAATAGATTTGTCTATTAGGATCGGGTTCTTCCTTCTTTCCTGCAGGAGTTCCTTAGGATTTGGCACTGGCTGAAGCAACGCTCCTGGATGAAATATCTTGCTCCCACTGTTCATGGTGAAGGACCCCAGGTTGGGGTGAGTGGGCATCAGATGGCTTCTTTTCTTTGCAGCACGCCGGGCAGCCATTGTCATTGAGGGCCCTGTGCCAGAACTACCTTGGATTCAGCATTACACAGAAGGAATAGTCCCTTTAGGCTGTGACATTGTCCAAAAAGACCGGTTCTATGTGGGTCCAGCCATGTGCTATGTGTCAGTAGGGATACAGCCCATAGTGTCTTCCATTGCAAAAATGGTGACTGATGGATTTCAGCTTCCATGGAGACTCAGCGGTCGTGCAGCCGCGCTTCCTGCCGCGCAGGACCAACGACGGCTCCTCGGTGCAGAGGCGCGCCGCTGAGCAGATTCTACCTCCCGCCTCCTGCCAGGACCTGGCCGTGCCGGGCCGGGATAGTGTCTTTTAATTTTTTTATATCCTTTATAACTCAAGCTGTGCGTGGATTGAGGAATGCATTCAATGGCACATTATATACAAAAATATCCTCAGGCTTTCAATATGTGGTAAGATCTCTGTGGACGTCTCCTGCATTCATGCTTAGTATAGACATTATCTAGGGATGTTTGGGGGCATTTGTTATCTCAGATTTTCTGTGGCTCTTTCACTTCCCGAATCTCCCAGTTAAATTTTAACTGCTCTCTTGCCTGCCCAAACTGAATCTACCTCCTCTGACAAGTAAAGCTGTTGGTTTTTGCAGTGCGAGCTGCGACTGGAGTGGCCTCTGGCAAGAAGGCTACCAGCTCACAGTTCAGCCGCAGGTTTCATGGGTAAACAATTCTGGGTTTGTTTCTCGCCTTTGGTGGTTTTCCAGTGCCCCGAAATTGCTGGTTTTAATAAGTTTGTCCATGGGCTTGGTTTTTGTGGAGTAAAAAATACCCAACCTTTCATGTGACCATTACCAGAAGTATCTCCACTCCTTCCCTTAGAAACATTCTGTTTCCTTGGCTTCCATGATGCTGCACTTCTTGCTACCTTTCTGGCTACTCTTTCTTTCAGTTTTATTTAAATATTAGAAAGTCTCGGCATTTAGGACAAGACACTTTTAAAGGCTTATATTCTTTTCTCCTCTTGCTTTACACTTTTCTCTTATGGTTTCATGTATTCCCACAGCTTTAATAGCCATCCATATGCTACTTCTCAAATTTATATTTCCAACCTAGATTTTCCCTTTGAGCTCCTGACCCTTAAATCCACCAACTTAACCTCTGTCTTCTCTTAGCTGTTTTATTTTCACCTCAAATGCAAGTCCAAAATAGAATGCAATCTTTTTTCCCTAATCTGCTTTTCTTCCAGGGTTCCTTATCTTACTAAAGTGCCACCATCCACCATTATCTTGGCTTGCTCCTGGCATATTCATTCCTCTCCCTAAATCTCCATAAATAACCAACTGTCAAGTACCACCAATTCCATCTCCTAAGTCTCTCTTAACTCTGACCACATCTTCTCATTTGCATTGTCATTACATGAATCTAAGCTATCATCTCTTTCTTGAACTACCTTAAGAAAATCCTTATTTTTATTTCTGACTCATCTTTTAATCTTATGATGATCCTTCCCTGAAAACATTTCCATGTTTTTCTTGTGTTCTTAGGATTAAAATCAAAATACTTATCGTGGCCTATATGTCTGCAGCATCTTCTTTTAGTTCTTCAAACTGCACCTTCTCTGACTTCCTGGGATTATCCTATTATATGCTTTCAAGCACATTGTATTTCTTGATGACCCCTATCACACTTATCATGCAGTTATTTGTTTAATGTTTGTTTTCCCTGTTTATCTATAGGTTCCATACTCAAAGATCCAGGTCTGTTTTATTCATTACTATATCAGCAATATTTAATGGAATACCAGGCACAGATTAGCCTTTCAATAGGTTTTGTTTAATGAATGAATGCACAGGAATGCAATTTTATACTTGTTAGCTGTATTTCTGTAAGTATTGTTCATAATTCACTGTGTAGCCATTAAGAAGTCAGGCTACCCCAAATATTATAGAAGTGAAATAGGGTAAACATTTCCAGAATCTTTCCTCCCCTAAACTGCTTCCTGACTGCAGATAGGTCTCTCTGCCCTTAGCTCAGTGCCCTACCTATTTCCTATGTCTTTCCAGTGTTTTATGGCTTCTAGTTGAGGTTGAGTAGGAAACTATTGGAATAGTGGAAGTAACTCCCGCTGTTTGGAAACTTCTGCTAGAGTATTTCTTGACAAGCTTCCGTAAGGTCTTTGTTCTGTTTAGACACAATGCAATTTCCATTCAGTTCAATATGGAAGGTTTTCCCTTTAAGGCTTAGTATATGCTATTATCTACTAATATGTAAAATACCCAGGCTCTTCGTTACTGCAAAGGAAAGGCTAAACTTGCATGTAATTGTGCCTAAGAGTCTCCCCCTGAGTACCTCTTTGTTGCTCAGATGTGGCCCTCTCTCTCTCTAACTGAGCTATCTCGACAGGTGAACTTGCTGCCCTCCCTCCTACATGGGACCCGACTCCCAGGGTTGTAAATCGCACTGGCAATGCAGAATATGACTCCCGGGGATGAATCTGAACCCGGCATCATGGGACTGAGAGTACCTTCTTGACCAAAAGGGGGATGCAAAATGAGATGAAATAGTTTCAGTGGCTGAGAGATTTCAAATGGAGTCGAGAGGTCATTCTGGTGGACATTCTTATGCACTATATAGATAACACCTCTTAAGTTTTAATGTATTGGAATAGCTAGAAGTAAATACCTGAAACTACCAAACTTCAACCCAGCAGTCTGGACTCCTGAAGACAATTATACAATAATGTAGATTACAAGGGGTGACAGTGTGATTGTGAAGACCTTGTGGATCACACCCCCTTTATCTAGTGTATGGATGAGTAGAAAAATAGGGATAAACACTAAAGGACATATGGGGTGGGATGGGGGATGATTTGGGTGTTCTTTTTTCACTTTTATTTTTTATTCTTGTTCTGGTTCTTTCTGATGTAAGGAAAATGTTCAGAGATAGACTGTGGTGATGAGCGCATAACTATGTTATCATACTGTGGACAGTGGATTGTATACCATGGATGATTGTATGGTGTGTGAATGTATTTCAATAAAACTGAATTTAATAAAAACAAAAAACAAACAAACAAAAACATACCCAGGCTCTGACACTAGCCTTCCTGTGTTTATTTACCACACATTTCACTTACTAGCTTTACCTTTAGCACGTTTCCTACCTTTTCTAAGTTTCTCACCTGTAAGATAGTATTAATGATAGCATCTACTGTGCTTTAAAATGTGCTTATTTTGGCACTTACTACATACTCAATAAATGTTGGCTTTCATCTAGTATCCAGGTCTCTAGTTAGTTTCTCATGCCATAGCTCACATTTTCCCCAATAATTAGAGGACCTAATTGTCACTTAATTGTACAGAATCAAAAATCTTGGGGTAGCAATCCTTATCTTGGTTCCTCAATTCCATTATACATTCCCTGAAAGTAGGGACCATGCCCTAGCACAATGCCTTGTACATAAAAAATACTCAGTAAATATTTGTTAATTGGCTTCTTCTAAAGTATTCTCCAATTCAAACTTTCCATTCCAACTATCTCTCCCCTCAGTTAAATTTAGTGTATTCGATCTGTCTCATGAGAAACCCCCAAATTAGTTTGCATTAGAGTTGACTGATGGCAGAGAGCATACTTTTTAAATTAGCATTAATTGAGATAATTAGGTACCATTAGTAAACAAGATGAAAACATGGAATAAACTGTCTCCGAACCTATGGGTTCTTTAAAGTCTTATGGCTGCTGGGCCTTGCTGAAAGTCCACTTATTAAAAATGTTTAAAATATCAAGGACCATGAGCCTGCATTGGTATCAAAGCAAGATGAACAAAACCAAAAGAAACATGGAAAAAAGGGATGAGTCAGCTTCAAACAGAGGAACCAGCTGCTGTGGATACCTTTCAATCAGTCGGAGTTATGAACCAATCACACGGCAAATAGTTGAGAAGAGGTGAACAGAAATTAGGTCAATTGATTGAACTATTTTAACAGACTAGTCAGGGTGGACAAAAAAGGACTTAACTCTATATACTGGCATCAGTTGGAAAAGAAGCAGAAGTCAAGTGTGCTTTTGGGAGGAGGAGCCACATTTGAAGAATTTGAAGAAAAATCTTTTCTGTCTCTCTCTAGTTATTTGGTTTCATGCAGACAGGACTCACCTTAGTTTTGTTGCCACTTCTCACTCCTATCGTCAGCTGGAAGTGCTTGTAGCTGAGGCTGGAAAGAATAGTAAAGAGGCTTTGCTTGGTTCTCTGTGGCCATCTCATCTTCATTTCTCCATGGGAAACAGTCCTGATTGAGAAAGACATGGACTTGTGCAGCTGAAGAGAGGGGTGTTGGCATCTGCCAGAATCACAGCTCCTTGAGCTGCATTAATCAGGGCCAAGAGCCCACAGGAGATGAGCACAATTCCCCACCCCATTTTCCCTTGTATGGTATTTACCACATTTGCTTTCTGAAATCAAGGGCAAAGAGTCCCTTCTTCCTTTGTAATTCAATTTTGAAAAGTTACTTCTATTTTTCAATTTCTTTGAACTCTATTTCCACAGCTTATATGAGTTGTATTTTTTTATTCTACACCCTACTTCCTATGGCCATTCAATTTTCTCTTGCACTCTATTCAAATATATTCCCAGAGAATGTGATAAGGCTGGTCAAAAAGTAGGCACTTGTAATCACCAACTTCAAGTAAATCATGGAAGATTAACTTTATCTTTCTATAAAATATGGAGTAGTGTATGAAATGGGCAATTTGAATATTTTCAGGATAGAGGATTCTTGCCTTACTTGATTGCTTTAAACCAATTGGAGAGATAAAGAACATTGAACACTTGCTCTCCCCAGCTCTTCTCCTACCAGGCACTCTCTCCTTTACAGAGCTCACATTGACAACATAATGAATGCACAGCACAGCTGTCAAAGGAAATGTTTGAGCACTTGTGAAATTACAGGCTGCTGCAGAAATGACTTAAGCATGCCATTACCTCTTGCTGCATTTTGAACAAATAAGCCACCTGCCCTTTAGGTATTATCTGATCTGTTTGAATAGACTGCTATATAGACCCACACAGAAGACTCCAAACATTTTCTTCTACAATTCTGCTCAAAGAACTGCAGCTTCAGCATCTCACACTTCCTTTCCTCAGTGCCTCCTTCAAAGGCTCTGACTCAGCCTTTGCATACATTATATAAACAGTCACACATCCCCTGTGTTAAATGAAGGCTCCTCTTTGTGATCATAGTTACCTAGCCTTGGGCTTCTGTATCTGCCAGTTATGCTAGTCTGACTTCACAACCCTGTGTACCCGCTTAACTCGAAAGGAAATTGTTTGGTGATGAATCCATCTCACAACTATAAAGCTCTTTTCAATCAGACTTGGAATGAGTTTGAGAAATGTTCTGTGACTGGATCATCAATCAGAAATGGATAAATTACCTAAGCTGTGATGGCTGCATTACCATAGCTATTATCTCCTTGGCAAGGAAGAATCTTTTAGGTTTGTGTTCTCGGGAGCACTACCTTTGCCTTCCCATGCTCTTGGCCATCATCCTGGTCAAAGGCACTTGGTGACGCCTGCACCAGTCAGGGTCCTGACAAGACAGCCATGACACACTGAAACAGTGGAAGGAAAGGAAAGGTTGATAAAGGGATTCTTTGCTTAAGTATGGACGGGGGGTGGGAAAACCATCTGGGAAATGTGCTACCTCTGGGATAGTAGCTGTGGCTAATGTTACCAACCCTAGGCCTGAGGGGCAAGGAAAAGGAGCATTTCCTGGACTTCAGAGAGAGAGAGAGAAGTGCCTGGAGCAGGCTAGCTGGCAGGACCTTTGACTTTACATTGGGACAGGACACAGCAAGGCCAAGGTAACCTCATAGGAAGGGAGCTGAAGAAATGCATGTCTCAAGCGTGTTCTCCCTCCTTATCTCCTGTGAGTGCTCCCCAGTGGCTGAACATCATAGGAAACCAGTGGTCAGGGGAAGCAGGAATGCAGTGTCTCCCAGGAGAAAGATCAGAGAAGTGGAAAGTGTCCCTGGAGTGTCATCTCCTGAGGAATAGATCTCTTTCTAATGATTTCTGTTTCTTAGTCACCTTCCTCAATTCCCATTTATCCTTTAAACTGCAGCCAAGGTATTATTCTTAAAGCATAGCCTATTATATCATATCCTTACTGAAACATCTTTAATGGCTCATTCCATAGAGCCTGAAATCCAAATATTCTTTCATGGAATTCAAGACCATACAAGCTTCTTTTCAAACTAATTTTTGAGCTTTTTACCAATTACCTGCCTTTTACCCCAAACTATTTCCTTAATCTGACAATGTCCCGAACTTTCGCCTGACAGTGTCCCAAACTTTTTCTCTTGTTTCCTCACCTAGATTGCTTTTAACTATTGATAAAGTATCCTTCTTTATGGTCACTCTGAAACATCACATTTCCATGAATCTGCCTTCTATTGTTCTAGTCAGAAATAACCCTTCCCTTTAATATGCTGTCGGTTTTGTTTCTGTTATAACATTATAGCACATTCATGTCATGATTAATTGTGGACATGTCCACCTCTCCTGGTAGAATGTGAACTGTTCAATACTCATCTTGGGGCTCTGAGTCTGATTATAAAGAATTCCCATTCACACAGATAGAGCTGTCCAAGATTGGGATATGCCATGAGAGGCCAGAGATGGGTGAAATTCTTGGTGAATCCGGGTCATATATGAATAGGTAGAGAGAAGGGCCAGAGGCGCCATGTGAGTCTGAGAGGTGGGTGAAGATCTGAAAGCCAGAAATAAAGCTAGAAAAGGGAAACAGCTCTCAGAAAGTTTTAGAAGTGAGTGTTTAGAGTGGGAATGACATGGCTAGGCACAACCGCTGGATGTGAATTGTGATGCCCAGAGATATACTTCACGGTTCTGGTCATCTGGAGTACTGTCTGACTGGCTGGCCCTAATTAAAGGAGTCAGGTCAGTCCATGAGTGTGAGTTTTTTGAAGGTAGGGGCCATGTTCTAGTCATCTTCATATTTACCTTCCTCCTTTCCCTCAAGACACTTAGCATACTGTCTGGAACTTAGCAGGTGCACCAAATATATTTGTTGACTTGACTGGAAGTCAGCAGATTTTATTTATATAAAAATATTGTATGGAATGTGAAAAGATATATGTGTACATAATGATGACATTTTAAGAACCGTTAAAAGATAGCTTACTGTAAATATTTTTTTAAAAGTGCATCTTTTATATTTTCAGTGTAGGCTGTTGTGCCCACCTTAGGTAAACTTGCCTTCAATGTTTGCATAATTGGGGTACACTGGGTACTTGATGTCTGTACCCATCAAGAACTTATGTCACCTCTGAGTCACTTGGGGTGGGGAAATAAGGAGATGAATTTGGCCACTGTGGTCTTGAACATGTTGGTGATGTAGGAGGTCTTTGCCTATTTCTCAGATGCCTCCATCCCTTGGTACACTGGAGTGGTGTGAAAGAGTAAGAATTCCATAGTTCCATGCTGCCTGACTCAGAATTGCCTGGGGTAGGTCTTCATAAAAATGTGAGTGTCTGAACCCCAAATTATGCTCCTGGATGAGAATTTAAGATGATTTCTTTAAACACAAAACTTGTGAATCTTTGCCATGACCTACTAGAGAAACATTAGAATTACTTGAGATTCTTTAAATATTGGTTCCTGAGTCTCCCATCTCCTACACTGCTCACTCCAATTCCAAGTCTCATTGAAGGGGTCTTGGGTGGAATCCCTACTATCTGCAATCCCCAAACTGCATGCAGTTAACAGTACACCTTGCATGGGCCTTGGAGTCCTAACACATTGATGGGTAAGTTAGAAATAGGTTACCCTAACCTCACAGAGATACAAAGGATGGACTGGCAAATGTGCTGAGGCAAGCAAGCAGGGTGGTAGGAAAATGTCGTAGCCTAGTAACTAAGAGTAAGGATTCTGGAGTCTGAATCCTGGTCACTATAATATCTTGGCCACCGATAAGTGCTATGCCTGCTGGTGTGTCTGTGTGCCTCAGGTTCCTTCTGGAGATTAAAATATGCATAACTCACAGGGTAGTTGTTAGTGTTAAAATAAATTAATATAAATAACTTAATATAAAGAATCAGAACCAGCATAAGTAAGTGCTCAATAAATGTTAGCCATTATTATTATTAACATCAATAATACAGCTAAAGCTAACTGAAAGAACAATGATTTTCAAACATGGCGACATGAAGATGTGGCATGATAAAGGGGTGTGAAATGGACTAGAGGTTGGTCAAAAATAAGAACCAGGGTTAGAGGTTGCCAGGATTTTGATTAGATTCATTAGGCAGAGGAACATTCTAACAACTGGATACCTCCAAAATAAGCAGTGAATAACTGTGCAAGTACCTGGAAATACTCCCAAATAAACTGATTGACCACTTATTTGGAATTTGGTAGAGAAAATTCATGTAAAGTATAGAGATTTTGACTATAAATTCAATTGATAAACCCTGAAAATGGTTTTTAAACTCTAAAAGGACCAACTATAATTATCTTTAAGTTCTAGCTCTGAGAATCCAATCAAAATTCCGAATAGTAAATGATTAGATCTTGGCACCTAGAAAGTTACCGAATAAACATGAAACCAAAATAGAAAAGGCATATTTGATTAATTGTGACAGAGTATCAGTTTTATCTTAATATTTGGAAATTGATTTGGTTGCTCTTCTCCAAATTTTGTTGGAGAAGGCAGTTCTGAATAATCACTGAGGGATGAAGATGCTGATATGGCCATAAGGGTATCTACTTAACGTGAAATGTAACCATTGGCAGGTTTGAACAGATAGAAGAAGCAGATGCCACGTAAGACACATGCTAAAGGCTGCTCAGGAAGTTCATTGCATTAGGATTTAGTTTTTATGCAACAATATATTTTCAACATGAAATTCAAAGAACAAGGCAATAAACCATTTTATTAGTGTTGAAGATTTTTAATGCAGCCCCATTGGGGCCCAGTTCACAGACACAGCTATGGCTTTCACCACAGTTTTTTTTTTTTTTTTTTTTTTTTATCTCAATTCCTAAACACAAGCAGAACTTGATCAGACCTTGTTTGGAAAAGAGGGGTAGAGTAACAGAAAAAATGTTAAATGTTAAATGAGAGTGGAATGGTGTGTGTGTGTGTGTGTGTGTGTGTGTTTGTGTTGAACTTGATGAAAATATTATAATCTGATAACTGAGGTTATAAAGCAATCTGTGTTCATTATCTATGCAACAACAATTAGTTGAGCACCTAAAATGCACAAGGCCCTGAAGTATCAAAAGACTGATGTCATACCTTCTAGGAGCTTATAATCTGGTATATGTATAATATAAAGCAGAATTAAAGTGAAAAGAGGATTTGTGGGCGGTACAACACAATTTAATCCTGACTGGGGGATGGTTTTCCTGCAGACTTTAAGAAAGGATAAGATTTTTTAAAGGTAGAGAAGAAGAGAGGCTATTCCAGTGTAAGAACAAAAGCATAGAGGGTTTGAAAATGTGGAGTGCTATTACAAAATCAGCAAATGAGAACCTCTGCAAACAGAAATGTTTACCAGTAAAGTGAGAAGTCTCACGTATTTCTGCAGCTTGCTAGCAAGCCCACTCTCTAGTGAGCAGTTGAGTGGTAAAGAAATAATGCAATTATTTTTTAGAGTGAATCTGATCTTTTGAGAAACTGGTAAAAATATTGGTAATATACAATTAAATTTGCTTCTGGTTTAAAGAGCTACTACATCATAAGAAATGTCAGCTCTTTTTTTTCATTTCTGAAAGTTTTAGACTTGCCTCAAACTCACATCGGTGTCTTTACAAGTAAAACTTGACTATAAACAATAAGTTGCGAATCCCAACAATGAGGTCGCTAAAATACATTATTAGATGGCTCTTCTGGCTAGAATTTTTGTAGAGGACACGTGAGGCAAGTGTTTTAGTTTCCTTTGGCTGCTCAAGCAGGTATCATGCAATAGGTTGGCTTAAACAATGGGAATTTATTAGCTCGTGGTTTTGAGTCCAGGAAAATGTCCAAATTAAGGCATCATCAAGATGGTGTTTTCTCTATGAAGACTGTGGCATTCTGGGGCTGGCTGCCAGCAATCCTTTGTCCCAGGCTCCGCTGTCACATGGCAATGCACCTGGTGGCCCCTCCTGGCCTCTTATTTCTCTTCTGGGTCCTGTTGAATTTCAGCTTCTGGTTGCTCCCTCTGTGGCGGCCTTCTCTTTATCCATATGAATTTCATTGGCTTATAAGGGGCTCCAGTAATAGGATTAAGACCCATCCTGAGTGAGGTGAGTCACACCTTAATTGAGGTAACCTCATCAAAATTTCCACTTACAATGGGTCCACACCCACAGGAATGGATTAAGTTTAAGAACATGTTTTTCTGGGGTACATAGTGCTCTAAACCACCACAGCAAGTTATCTAACAAGCTTCTGCTGGAAAGATCCACATGCAGGTATTGCAAACTGGTACCATGGGGGTGGTGGGTGGAGGTAGGGACAAGGAAGGGTTAGGGCAACCCCGTAAGCACCCAGCTAAGTTCAGTCAAATGTCTGTCATGCTCTCCTGTCCATCTCTGCAGTCAGTTGTCCCTTTCCCTGCACACCCAAAGCGGTTTGTCATTCTTCCACTGTGGCACTTCCCACACTGTACTCTACCTGTTTGCCATGCTTCTTTCTTCATATAGGCTGTGAGGAGGTTGAAGCTGGGATTTCAGCAGCTATTTTGTAGTTCTAGGGATGAACATGGTGCCTGGCATATATTATTTTCTTACTTAAATATTTGCCTGATGGTGATTAATTTAATGATATGCCATAGCTGGAATTTTGCTAACCAAAAATAAGAGATAAATGACAGGATTATTGAATGGAGTTTGGGGATAGGAGTGGTTAATTCATGGGCTTCAGAAATCATAGTCCACAGATTAAGGCCACAGATGAGTGTTAAATTGATTTTAGTAGTTTTTAAGATCTAGAGCACTCTGAGGAAAGGAGGAAGAGCCATTAACAAATTAAATTGCAGTGTTGTAAAAATCCAAAAGGTGGACAAGCAGAGTGAAAAAGACAGACACACATTAGGCACTCAAAAATCAGTTTTGATAACATATAAGGGAGAATCATAGTTAAGGTGTAACTCCACAGTATGGAGACTCATTTCTGTAAACTACATTGGGAAAATACTACCATAATCTTGTAGACACTTGATCCCCAATTTTCTGATAAACTTCCCATTTTCTTGATGATTCAGGTCTGAGGATCAGGAGAACAGCAACGAAGAAGCTGCCATGATTGATTAGGATTATGAGGGACTACTGGGGCCCCTCCTATTTGTATATATATTATAGTTCTTCAAGGATACTGACAGACTGAAGTTTTATTCCAGTGAAAGGGCTTGTTCTATTAAGGGCGATCAAGTATTGCCAAATTATATCCCATGCTGAAGGCAATCTGCTTTTGTCAGATGCCATTTTCCAATTATTTCCTAGCACTTTTTACCCCCTGTATATGTTGTGATGAAATCAAAGTTTTAAAAACATGCAGAATTCATAGCTCATAGTAGAGCAGACTGTAAAATTCTGAGGACTTGAAGCTTTCATCTGGTCTGTTAGGAAAAACCCTACAATTCTAATCTGAATGAGGCCAGAGATGCACAGGATAATTTGAGTAGCTGCTGGTTAACGAGCTGTGGTTTACAGGTTGGTCCTCTGAATGCTTCCCCTGAAGCACATTGCATGCTAAGTAATCCACTCTCATTATAACCTCAGCCCAAGGAGTAGTCCATTTACAGACAATGTAATGGTGTGATGTTGTATATCACAAAAATTAGGGAGAGAGAAGAAGAACTGGTAGGTCATCTTGACTCTTCCTTGCCAGAGCACTGCTGCCCCCGACAGTGTTCGCTGAGTGCTTTTTGTCCAGTCTAGTTTTAAATGACCCAAGCAATGGAGCTCAAACCTCTCCCCTTGAGAGACCATTTGGCAGTCTAAATAGGTTTCACTGTTAGCAAACTTTTCCTTGATGTGCAGCCTAAGCTTTCCTTTGCTCAATTTCATCTCATTACTGCTGCTATTCTGCTTTTGTGCACCCCAAAGAATTCCTCTCTCTCCTGCCTGTTTACCCTTTCTCCATGCTTGTACATGTTTCCCCATACCTCTTCTTAGTCATTGTCTGGTCACACAAATTTTGCCACAGTCTTTTAAAACTTTCTACCCTTCCTCCATCAATGTTTGTGACTCCGAGTTCTTCCCTCTTTGATCAAAACCTTTCTGATTTGTAAGGGTTGGGAACTACATAGTGTATTTCATACGAGATGATGTTTCCTAAGGGCAACATCAGGGTGTTCTTCCCCTGCTCTGGGACAGATGTGTTTGTGTACACAGCTGAAAATTGCACTGCTTCTCTTTGCTGTGAAACCACACTAAGAAAGTTTAGACCTGATGTGCTATCAGGGCTCCCAATCTGCCAAACATGAGAGGAGCTACTCAGCAGGCACTGGTGATTGTACCTGTGCATGTGGCCATTTTTCTTTTCAAAACTCTACTTTAGGCTCTTGCCTTGATGAAAGTTTGATTAAGGACTGAAGAGGAAAGCAAATTGCCCAAATAACAACATTAAAAATAATAATACCTTGTACACTGAACCAGAGCATTCATTTTTTTTTTTCACCCTATAATTGCAGTTTGATGATGGTAAAGCGAATAAGCTCTAACTTTACCTGTTCTCTTTCATGAAATGAAGGGAGCTCATAGTGTCAGAAAAAGACATTCTTTTCTTAAGAATGTGGCAGTTTCTCAGGTTGAAGGGACTGGCAAAAGAGAGAAAAACAGAAATGGGAAATTATTAATCCTCACCTTCCTTCTGCTCCTCAGAGACAAGTCCATCCATGCATATAGATACAGGTCAGATCTCAACTTAAAGGATTCATTAAAGTATTTTGCTGAACTGAAATTATATTTAATAGAATGCAAATATATGCTTCATTAAATAATATTTGTTACAGTATAATTTGACAGGTACTATATAGGTATGTGTACTGCGTACTCCCTTAGTTGTAATATAATGAGGCAAAAACTATTTGCTATTTGTTGCTATTTGTGACTCTCCTTCTCTGCTTTGAAGTACATGTGACCTCATATGCTCAATATGAGTCAACTTATTTTGGGGGTTGCATTCTAGGTTGGTTCTGTTCCTCCATAAGATGCTGTAACATGGCCGCACTTAAAATGGTGTTCAGGCAAAATCATATACTTTTGCTCCTTCCTGCTTTACCTTAGCTTACCATTTAGCAGGTATGGAAGTATTTGGTTGGCATCCATCGTATGCAGAGCTATGCCACAGTAAGAATTGCTACAACTCAGGAAGTTTGCCTGATAGCATATCTGTGAAAGCTGCCGTCCTTTTGACCTGTAGTAAAAAAATGTATTGACACTATGATTAAAGTATGACCCTCGGTTATGCTGCTGTGTAGCATTTTGCCCAGTCGGATGCTCTTGATGGTCACTCACTGGTATGTGCTGGTCACCCTGGGGGACACAGGAGAGGGATAAACCATAATCTCAGCTCACAGAGAGATTCAAATTTCTTTTTAGAGGGAAGACTACTACATGAAAAATTATAAAGCTATAAATGACAGTAAATCTAACAACAGTTTATAAATTCATGCTTTTATGGGTTAAGTGGTAGAGGAAAATCTGAAAGTGTGGTTGTAGGTGAGGAAAGGGAAAAACCTTGGGACTCTATAATGCACATTTATTGAACACTTACCACCTGTCAGGAATAGTGGTAAGTGTTGTAATTGGGTTATTGCTTTTAATTCTCACTAAGAAGAAATCCCCATTTTTACAGATGAGGCTCAGAGAGGTTAAGTAACTTGCCTAAATTCACATGGGTATTAAGTAGTGAAGTTGAGATTCATACCCAAGGCATTTTCAATGCACAGCTAATGCTATTCATTGCTATAAAAGAAGGATTTGTACTGGACCTTGAAGTGTGAAAATTATTAGCAATTATGGTGAGGATTTTATGGTATCACTTGGCATCTGACCAAGGAATCTTCCTTCTCGAACCCACAGCCACTTCTCTTCTCATGAGATCCCAAGAGGGAGAGAAGCACAAGAAATAACAGCAATCAGTAAGTGAGGCACCACTGTGCCAACCGTGTCGTTCTTTGCATGTGGCCCAGCCCAAATGAGGCTCTTCCTCCATCTGTTTCCAGATCTTAACTCCACCTGGACACAAAGAATGCCAGCTTGCTCCACTACACTAGTGGCATGAACAGAGAAAAAGATGACTAGGTTTATCCAACAATACAGGTCCTAAAACTTGTGCAGTGCAAGGGCTGGAAGAGTGCCAAAGAGAGAAGCTGCACCCACAGCCATAAGCCATTAATGCATTGTGACTCCAAACCCTGATTGTGGCCCAGTTATATTCATGGAATCTGATTCCACTCAGATTAATATTCAAGAGAGAAAAGGAGCATAGATTTACCCTACCTATTACAAATACGGTGAGAAAGAGATGGAACAAGGTAATTTGTGATGAGGGGAGATGTGTGGGCAAAGACTGTGTTAGAGACAGGAGAGTCTTTGGTTTTTGAATAGGCAGCATTTGACGAGCTGATGAATGGGAATGTCATAGAGATGGTTAGATCTACACAGGTGAAGGGCAAGGGCTTGATGTGCAGATTTTGAAGTCATTTGCATTGAGTTGGAGGAAAGAGCAGAGGGTAAGTCAAGGGAATCTTCAAGAGAATCCACTTAAAAGGTGTCATTCACAGGAAGATAGTCCAGCAAAGAAGACAGGAGAAAAATGACAGTAGAGATAGAGGGACAAGGGCAACACAGCAGTAACTCTGGAATGAAGAGAATTTCAAGAAGCAGACCCCACTACCTTTATAAAACAATTCAGGGAAACCTAGAAGGATGTAGACTTTAAAAGGACTGTTAACCAAAGGGAGTTAATAATGACCCTGGAGAGAACAGTTTCAGTAGAATGAGGAGAATTTGAATGAGTTGAAATGATAGGAGGCTGGGAGGAAATATTGATGAAAAATAGAAAAGGCAGTTCTAGAACACACATATCTGAATTGCATAGGAAAAGAAAGATCCCTGCAAGAGGGAATCAGTGTTAAACATTATAATCATCTGTATGGAAGAGAGGTAAGGGAAAGCAAAATGGCGGACTGATAGAGTCACAGTAATATTTATCACTCCCTGATATTTTCTCATTTGTTTGCTTGACTGAGTGATTTATTGTCTATTATCACCTCAGACTAGAATGTAAGTTTCTTGAGAATGGGGGCATTATCTGCAGTGTTCAAAGGGGGATGCTTGCACTAGAATGCAAGCTCCATGAGACTTGTCTCTTTTGTTCTTTGCTAGATCCTCAATGCCAGAAACTGCCTATCACACTGTAAGTGCTCAGTCCTAATTGTTGAATAAATGAATGAATCACTGACTCAATTTCCAGTGTCTACCATACCACCTGGCACATAGTGAATGCCTGGACATGTTTGTTTAGTGAATTAATGGTGAATAAGAGTTGAGTAAAGATTGAGAGACCATGGTGAGATCCAGCTCTGAGTAAAGATTGAGAGACCATGGTGAGATCCAGCTGATGGCATCTCTTTGTAATGGGTCAGGGTAGCATGTTCTGTATCTTCCTCTGGGAATATTTAGCGTCCAAATGTAATGGAATAATATTATTAATAAGATTTAAATAGCTCTTGTCATTTGAGAAATGCCACTCTGTGCCAGGTGCTGTTCTAAATGCTTTCTGTGTATGAATTTATTTGATCCTCACAACCGCCATTTGTGAGGTAAGCACCATTGTCACCCTCATTTTGCAAGGAAGAAACTGAAGCACAGAGGTTTAGCTATAAAAGGTGGTTGAGGCAGGAGGATCTAAGATGGTGACATAGAGAAGAGTGGAAGCTAAGTAGTCCCCCTGGAACAACTAAAAAAATCCAGAAACAACTAGTAAATAAGCCGGAATAACTGCAGGGGTCAAATGTGACTGTCCACTCATCATACACCAACCTGAATTGGGAGGAATGCCTGAGATCACAGCATAAAATCTGTAAGTGAAAACTGTGGATTCAGACCTCCAGAAGATGGCAGTTAGGAGAAACAGGGCAAAAAAACACCTCTGTGAAAAATACTAGATAAAAAGCCAGAAAGTCACCCAGAACACCAGTTCCAATGATGCACCAGCTGGGGAAGGTCTGCTAAACCGACAGGGACCATGCACTTGGTAAAACCAGGAGTCTGTGTTCTGAAGTGAGTGAGTAAGCCTGCTGAATATCCGGCAGCCACACTGTGGTGTGGGGAAACCATGGCTTGGCGTTTGGAGTCAGACTAGTTCTTTTTAAAAACCCAAAAGTGGTTGTGGATACGGCAGTGAGAACCACGAAGGGAAGCGCAGCAAGAACGGTGTCTCCACAACCTGGAAGCGGATTATAGCCTTTTGCGCACCCGCTGCTAATTGTCTTGGAGTGAGGCAGGCAGAGGGTAGCCAAAAGGGGAAAAAAAACATGCCCCTTATAGCCATCTTCCCAGCAAGCTGGGAACACTCCTGCCCGGTGCTGGAGCCACAGCCCAGAGCTGCGCCAAAAAACCCAGTGTGATGGGAAGTGTTTCCAGCAATGTGCGCACACATTACAATATGGGGTGTGGACAATAGCCTTTCGCGCACCCGCAGCTAATTGTCCCAGAGCTAGGAAGGCAGAGTGGTGTGAAAAGGCGGAAATTAACACGCCCCATTCAGCCATCCTTTCAGCAGGCAGGGAACACCCCTACATAGCCCTGTGGCCCAGAACTTCCCTTGAGGGTCAGTGCACACTCATGACATAGCACAGCCTTCCCTCAGTAGAGGCCCTGGAAGGGCACGGCTTGGAAGAGGGACCCACTCGGAAATCCCAGGGACCATACACCAATACCAAGGACTTGTGGGTCAGTGGCAGAGACAATCTGTGGCAAGACTGAACTGAAGGTTTGGACTCCTGGAACAGCCTTAAATCTCCAGGAACACCTGGGAGGTTTGATTGTTAAAGCAGCCCTTGCTCCCTAACTGCTCAGACACACACCCCACATTCAGGGCAGACAGCACCAACTACACATGCAAAACTGGTGCACCAATTGGACCCCACAAGAATCAGACCCCCACACACCACAAAGACAAAGGAGGGGAGAACTGGCTTGAGGGGAATAGGTAGCTCACAGATGCCACCTGCTGGTTAGTTAGAGAAGTATGCCACCAAGCTGTAGATCTGACAAATTAGAGAGAAGTCTTTGAATTCGCATACATATCCTAAAGAACCCTATCAAGTTAAGCAAATGCCAAGAGGCCAAAAACAACAGAAAATTTTAAAGTATATGATAAAACCAGACGATATGAAGAACCCAAACCCAAACACCCAAATCAAAAGTTCAGAGGAGATGCAGTACTTGGAGCAATTAATCAAAGAACTAAAGACACACAACAAGACCATGGCACAGGATATAAAGGACATGAAGAAGAGCATGGCACAGGATATAAAGGACATGAAGAAGAGCCTAGAAGAGCATAAAGAGGAAATTGAAACAGTAAATAAAAAAATAGATGATCTTATGGAAATAAAAGAAACTGTTGCCCAAATTAAAAAGATTCTGGATACTCATAGTACAACAGTATAGGAAGCTGAATAACAAATCAGTGACCTGGAGTACAACAAAACAGAAAATGAAAGAACAAAAGAAAGAATGGGGAAAAATGGAAAAAATTGAAATGGATCTCAGGGATATGATAGATAAAATAAAACATCCAAATATAAGACTCATTGGTGTTCCAGAAGGGGAAGAGAAGGGTAAAGGTCTAGAAAGAGTTTTCAAACAAATTGTTGGGGAAAATTTCCCAAACCTTCTACACAACATAAATACACAAAACATCCCAGTGAACTCCAAATAGAATAAATCCAAATAAACCCACTCTGAGACATATTCTGATAAGACTGTCAAATACTGAAGAGAAGGAGCAAATTCTGAAAGCAGCAAGAGGAAAGCAATTCACCACATACAAAGGAAAAAACAAAGACTAAGTAGTGACTACTATGCAGCCACCATGAGGCAAGAAGGCAGTGGCACTACATATTTAAGATTCTGAGAGAGAAAAATTGCCAACCAAGAATTCTTTATCCATCAAAGCTCTCCTTCAAATTTGAGGGAGAGCTTAAATTTTTCACAGACAACAAATGTTGAGAGATTTTGCTAATAAAAGACCTGCCCTACTTCAGATGCTAAAGGGAGCTTTACCGACAGAGAAACAAAGGAAGGAGAGAGAGATATGGAGAAAGCTTCCATAATATTAAATGAAGATGCATTTTTTAAGCCATATAGTGACCACTGAATGTAAGTTTGGTTTTATCATCATAGTCATCATAAGACACAACCCTATATTAAATTATTTTTAATTCCATATTTCAGAGAGGAATAAACAGACATTGCAGAATAGTGACTTTATGAAGGAGAAAACATACTTGGTATCACATCCTATTCCATGCTACCATTTCTTTCACTCTCTTTCAAATAGAAAACTCAGGGTTATGGTATGGCATTCTTTCTTAAACACTAGAAGTCAGAAGATGAAGATACTTGCCTCAATTTTCTGTCTTGCTGATTGTAAATGTGGTCATCTCACTTAACTCGTAAGATGACTCTTAGTTGCCTAATTGATAAAACAGGAATTAGACTAAAAATAATTAAAAACTACTAAATCTACGTCTGAAAATATAGACTTCTTTTGAAAATCCAAAGGAATACTCTTATACTTTTTGAAACCATTGAAAAATGTGTATTCTCAATTATGTTTTGTTGGTTGGTGTAGATTAGATGCCATTGTCTGGAGACAGGCATGGGATATATAGAGCAAAGGCATATAGGGAGCAGTGTTGGTGAAAACGTCTATTTATATACGGAGAGACATCTGTTATGGTAGTCATTGAACCACTAAATTTAAGTGGTAATTATTAACTTCTATTTCATACACTGAAACAAAAGAACATTAATTGTGGACCCACGATTTGCTATTTATTGCATAGCTAATGGAAAATACTGAACTATTTTAGTTCCTGAGTTCAGATAGAGGGTTTGGCAAAAAAAAAAAAAAAACAAAAAAACAAAAAAACTATTTACTCTCTGATCCCTAAGCTTGTATAGTTTACAGTGAGAATTCCTACAAAAAAACAAAATTATCTCAATGCATTTAGTTCCTTGGTTCAGATAAAAATAATCCGAGTAGCAAGGGTTATGTGTAGGCATGTTTGTAAATATACAAACGAGGAAGAAGGACAAGTATTGATGTGTATTCAGATTTATTCTGCAACATATATATGATGAGAATAGTGCAACAATATCCTCATCTGTAAAATTTATAACATGGCCAGTATTTTGTGATATCAAATAAGATGACTATAAATATCTGAAAATTCAATACTATTCTGAAACTTTAAAAACAATAATAGAGGGGCATATAGGGAAAAATATACCTATTGCAAACTAATTGCAATTAGTAGTATTTTAATGTTCTTTCATCAACAGTAACAAATGTGCTATACCAATACTATGAGTCAACAGTGGATGGGAGGTGGTTGGAGGGTATGGGAGGATTTGAGTTTCCTTTTTTTTGTCTGTGTCTCTTTTCTGGAGTGGTGAAGAAGTTCTAAAAATTGAAAAAAAAATTAATTGTGGTGATGGATGCACAGCTATATGATGGTACCAAGGCAACTGATTATTTGATTGTACCCTTTGGATCTTTGGATAATTGTGTGGTATGTGAACAATCTCAATAAATAAAAAATTTTAAAATTAAAAAAAAAAAAAGGTGGTCGAGGTAATCAGGATTGGGAATTTCTACTAGGGTGACAAATCAGGGGTGACAAATTCCAATATGGTGATGAAGACAGCATTAAAATAGCTTCCTCTGAGGTTCAACATGGTAAGGAGTCCAGTGTAATCAGGGGGAGATGAATATTCAGGAGAACGGGGTGAGATGGAGTGATGAAATGACTTGGTGAGAAGGATGGGATCAGAATCTCAGAGTCAAAAGGAATCTTAGAGATCACAGCAGAATTCTCTTACCTTACAAATAAACTTTATTTTCACGAACGTCTAACTGAAATTTAGGGTTTTCTTCAATCATGAACATAGGACACAAATCTCAGTATTATTGCAGTACTTGTAACTTTGTCACCTATAGAAATCATAGATATTTTCAGGTATTTTTTCTTGTCACAGATATCTTGAAATGCCATTTATAATCATCCTCACTTCAAAATTAGAGTATTTATTAGAACTGCCAATGGATTCTTTTATTTTGAGTTAATAAAGAAGCATAGACAGTAACATATCACAATTGTGTTTTCTAAATATTTGATAGACATATTTCAGTGTAATTGGTTTTCTGTATAGTGTATTTTAATTTATACACTAAACTCATTATTCTGAGAGGGGCTCACCAGGTTTTACCATACTGCCAAAGGGGTCTATGGCTCAAAATCAATGAGGTAAAGACATGTAGACCTAGAGGGCTCACGGGACCTACCAGAAACCATACTGCTAATTAGTGTCAGCCCTGAAGCCAGAACCCAGGTCTCCTAACCTCTGATCCAGTGAGGCTCTCACCATCACCACGCTGGTGCATTTTGGAGTGGAGGAAAATGACAGATGGCCAGGAAAGAGGTTGTGCTATTCCAGGAGATGGAGCAGTAATGAGGACAAGTGCAATGGTTGGAGGTGGACAGTTGGAGTCCAGTATAGGCTGAGTAAAAGTGTGTCCAGTGTGGAGAGAAGACACAGGCCATGGTACTGGGAGAGTGAAGACAAGTGGGTAGAGAGATGGATACTCAGTGGAGACAGCAGAAGACAGTGAAAAAGTGGAGAGGAAGCTCATGAACTGTAATGAAGGGAACCTGGAGAATGTTAATAAGTCTCTTTCTCTCTCTGAAGAGGGATAACATTATACAGAAGTGGTAACTGTGGTGAAGATAAGAGAAGGTGATAGTCATGGTCTACTCTTTGGACTGGTATTGGATTCCCTGTTTAATCTCTCTCCAGCTCTCTCTTCTGTACATGTTAAGTGAAGAGAAAATAAATCCTTATGTCTGGAGTGGAGTTGAGTATTTTGTGAATAACTTCCATCTGGAAAATTTGTACCCAGTATTGAGGAATTATCTTGCTTTTTACTGCACTATCAATTTCCAACTTTTCTACTCATTCTCACCAGAACTTGGGTCAGGACCCAATCTCTGCTTTATTTTGACATTATTTTTCTTCTGTGTTAAGTTGTCTTAAATCTGCTGAGATTTTCTAGGGATGTCTTAAGTTTACAACTTTGTCATCCTGGACACTGTCTCCATGGGAAATTTCCCAATCATTGCTATCTTTCTGGGAGGGGAAGGGAACTGGAAACTTTTAAAGGAAAGGGAATTGGGTGATAGGATGTGCTAGAAGGATGGGGGAGAAAGGTAAGGGTGATGGGGACATTGGACTGTAATATAGAAGGGATTCAGTAGGGCCTAGGCAAAGGGTCTAGATGACAGGGCTTAGCTGGGTGTTAAGTTTGGAGGGTAGTGGCATGTTTGGGAAATTTGCTGAGGGAATTTCTTTTGAAGAATGGTAGAGAGGGAAGCTCTGAGGAACACTTGAGTAAACGTATGAGCACAATGGATGGATCTAGGGCATTGAAGGAAGGCAGGAGGAAGAAACTAATTTTGACCAGGTACTCACCACCTGGCAGTTGTTGTTAAGCACTCAACTTGTCATCTTGTCTAATCTTTAGCTGAATGGGAAAGCTGTTATATCCATATTACACATGAGGAAAATTAGACCCATAAAATCGAATGACTGACTTATCTAGTGTCATAAATATGGAAATTTGGATTTCAAATGATTCCAAGTCCCTTGTTGTGTTTTCCTCTGCACCTTGATGCTTTCCAAAGAATAAAGTGGCATTTGGAAGACTCGGAAATCTGACAAAGTGATAGGAGGTGTGTGTGTTCATAGGTAATAGGGTCTGGGAAGATTGCATAAAAAAAGTGCCAAAGAGGCATTGGGGATTTGTTACTTTACCTTTCAGAGTCTGCTATTGACTGCACTCCCATGTGAGAATTGGGTTTTGTTTTTTTTTTTTTTTTAGGAATGAAAGTGTCTGTATCCCTGTATTATAGTAACAATATAACAGCTCTCTAAATAGGTTCTAATAAAATATCTATACATTGCACAAGTCTTAGCTTCTGTAGATTTGTATTGTAATATCCTGCTAAGAATGAACTTTGTTTGAACTACAATGAGCAAGCTATATATATATATATATATATATATATATATATATATATATATATATATATAGATTTGGATATAGTGCCCAAGAACAAATTTTCTTCATTACCAATTTGCAGTACCACGTAAGTCTGAGAAGAGATTATTTCATTGCTTAGGACAGACGGGGGCTAAAAGAAGGTGTCATTCCATGGAAACAGAGTACACTAGCTTGGAATACTTGAAAAAAATGTTAAACATTTTGACATCCAGAGAGGAAATATCCATTTGCTATTTCTGAAAAATCAAATATTTAAAAATTTAGCTCTGAGAATTTTTTTTCTAATCTGATTAATTTTTTCAGAAAAAGAGCATATTTTCCAAGTCAGATTCTAATAATTTGGTACCATACTCTGCATCAGGAAAATAAGTAGATTTACTTACTCAAAATAAAAAGCCAGAATGATATATTTTTGTATTTCACTTTTCCTTTTAAATCAACAGCTATAATTCAGGAAACAGAAATACAAATTTTGAGAATGAGAAATGTGAATAATTAGTCAGATTAGTAAGTCCAATTTGTCAAAAATGATTTTTTTTAATCTTACCTTTTTTCATTTAGCACAGAAAATTTGTCCTGTAGGGCAGAACTTTAGTCATGCAAAGTTTTTTACATGTCTATGTGAAAGGCAACCAACAAAGATTTATTACTAAATGATTTTCTTAAGCTTACTTGTGTGTGTGTGTGGTGAGAGAGAGAGGGAGGGAGAGAGAGAGAGAGAGAAAGAGAGACCCCCTCTCTTACCCTCAGATAACTCAAAGCATGGCGTTTTTTCCATTAGGCATTCTGTGCAAATCTAAATACCACCAGGACTATGGTAAAACTGATTTTCTGTTTTTATTTCTTCTTGGATGAACATTTGGCTCTCCTGTTCATATATCTTTTTTACTTGTTTGTTTGTTTATATCTATCAAATAATGTATGGTATAGAAACACAATACTTTCTGCTCTTTGCAATTTTTCTTGGATGCCAGGTTCTATGAGAGTCCTGGCTTATTAATGAACCTGACTTTTTCAGCGTTTATCACAAATGTAAATGAACAGTCTGTGGTGTAGCCTGTTTTCAGGATTGCTCTGATGATCATGTTGCTATGGCAATAACAGAACATACAGGTTCATGAGACAGTATTAGTAATGCAGCAGCTTGAAACTTAATCAGTGCACTGCGACTTCTCCCCCATATTTCAATATCACTTCGGCAAATTGAATTCCAGGCAGTTGTCAATCCAATGTATTCCCTGTGGTTTCTCCTCTGCAAAATTGCCTCTTTATTCTATACACTGATGATCATGGAGTAATTGAAATCTGCAGCTGTTTGTCATGCTA
Organism: Choloepus didactylus; assembly: GCF_015220235.1. Classification (NCBI taxonomy): domain Eukaryota; kingdom Metazoa; phylum Chordata; class Mammalia; order Pilosa; family Megalonychidae; genus Choloepus; species Choloepus didactylus. The sequence continues at coordinate 141,848,767 of NC_051309.1, forward strand.
TTTATACAACTCTGTCTTGTAACCAGCAACCTTTGTATGGTGTGCACTGCAGGTAACAATTAGATCTAGAAACCTTTTCTTGGTTGCACAAGTGAATGATTGCTTTCCCAAAATACTCCTGACTTTGGGTACTTTATGTGATACCTTGTTTTGTGGGGGGAAGTTCAGCCAAGGTTTAATCACAGCCTATTGAGGCAGCATGACAGGGCTTTGCATTCTTTGCTTCCAATGATTGTGAGACAGCTGAAGTGTTGAGAGAAAGGGCTCACTCCTCAGGGAAGGTGTCCCCCTGATTCCCCAACAATCTGCTCACCAGCTGTGTCAGAAACCGGACTCTCCAGCTTTTTGCGCCCCTGAAACATTCGCAACAATGGATGTGAAAACACAATTCAGCGTGGAAAAGAAAGCCCACGATCCGGGCCTGTGGCATGGCTCAGGCATGGAATAATGCTCTCTCTTTAGGAAGCTTTGTAAGTGGGGAACTTAAGCCCTTTTGCTCTTTCCCAGTGAACTGTTCCATTATCAAGTCTTCCCACAGCCCCTTTTGGGTTGTTTTGAGGGTGACTACATGATTGTTTTTCCTGAATGTAAGCTCCAGGGGAATATAAACTGAGCTTTATTTGGAGCCCAGCAGGTAGAAAGGGTTCCTTTCTCTTATCCCTGTAATACGTGCTGAAACAAGTGGAAAGTGTTGCCTTCCCCCTCCCAGCTGAAGGTACATTTTATGTGTTCCCGCTACCAAATAAACAAACAAAAAACTGGAATGATGGCATGAGATGGGAATGAAAGATTTCCTGTTTTAGTAAAATACAACATTGAAATGCCCGGAGAAAAGCCAGGCCTTGAGAAACACAGGAGGATTTTGGCCTCTCCCGACGTCCTGTGAACCCATCAATAGTGATCTCTGCCACATTCTGTCCTTCGCCTCTTTGACCGAGGACTGTACTTACCTGCTTTCCAGTTGAGTCCCCTCCCTGCTGTGTGTATTCTTCTCTTCTCTTCCCTCTCGCCCCCACACCTTCTCTCCCTTGCTGTCGTGCTATTCAGGCACTGACACTGTCTAGGGATCTTCTGCACAGTTTAAAAGTTATTGAAGGTCAGTCTGTGAACAGTCTTTGAGTTGTTGTTGTTGCTGTCAAATACCTACTGGGTAGAGAAAAGAAGAGAAAATTGCTAGAGACTTTTAATGGAATAAATCAGCAACAAACAATGAATTGCACGCCTAACATTGAATAACCAATGAGGATATGAAAGCTAAAGTTTGCACTTCTTTTTGAGATAGTTGTTCCCTTTTTTGAGATAGTTGTCGCTCCGTTTCCCCTCCCCCCCAGTTTATGTAGACAGTTGTCCAGCAACTTGATGGAGTTTTTACTTAGCTAACTTTTGCCTTCTGGCCAGTATGCATGCAGTGTGATGTTGACTTCTGCACAACAGATGGCTTTTTATGTCTATAGGAGAGCTGGTGGTGACAAAGCTGAAATGTAGTCGCTGTTGGTGAATTGATGGTAGCTGGTGATCTTGAGAATCTCTCTTTGGCATCGCTTGGATGTGTCCTTACCGTATTTCCCTTAAAAGATTCACAAATAAGGAAAGGAAATAAGCTTCAGTGGCAGAGAGATTCCAAAAGGAGCCGAGAGGTCACTCTGGTGGGCACTCTTATGCACACTTTAGACAACCCTTTTTCGGTTCTAAAGAATTGGGGTAGCTGGTGGTGGATACCTGAAACTATCAAACTACAACCCAGAACCCATGAATCTCAAAGACAATTGTATAAAAATGTAGCTTATGAGGGGTGACAATGGGATTGGGAAAGCCATAAGGACCACACTCCACTTTGTCTAGTTTATGGATGGATGAGTAGAAAAATAGGGGAAGGAAACAAACAAACAGACAAAGGTACCCAGTGTTCTTTTTTACTTCAATTGCTCTTTTTCACTTTAATTATTATTCTTGTTATTTTTGTGTGTGTGCTAATGAAGGTGTCAGGGATTGATTTAGATGATGAATGTACAACTATGTAATGGTACTGTGAACAATCAAAAAAAAAAAAAAGATTCACAAATATACCCTCCTCTTCAATCCCTTCCAATGATACTTTAGTTCAAATGCCAATGCAACAAATTTCAAGGGCAGAACTGTAACTAGGGTAGAGGGTGCCAAAATTTAGAGGATACATTAAAATAATGTTTTTAAAAGATTGTTGCATTTACATATTTACAACACATGCACTCCTTCAGCATTACAGAAACAACTGATCTTAATACCTACTTAGCAAGAATGATTGGTTAAAACAGGAAGCTACCAGATGGTTCAGCATTGCTAATAATGCTCATCTGAGAGCTGCTTCATGAATTAGAAATCATTGAGGGCACATTTTAAGGCTCCAGGTGGCAAAATTGCTGTCCTAGAGATTGTTGAAATCATTTCTTTTAAAGTTTTGAAAATAAATGAATAGTAAATTGCAAAGTAGAAGTAATCTTTTAGTTATGTACTTTGTTATTCAGTTATAAATAACTTGATTTGCTGTAAACAAATGCAAGTTTTTAAAAGATGTCGTGCCATAGGGTCTTGGCATTTTTTTTCTTTCAATTTTTTATTTTTGGGTGTTAGAACTATCTGTTATGACTGAAACTGTGTGCTGATGATAATAGAGAGTCTGTAGAGTTATCATCTTGATTTGGTGGTTGTGTTTTTGGGTGTTTTTTTTTTTTTTATGACCCCAGGTAGTCCTTTTCATACCAGAGAAAGGGGTCTCATTCTGCTTAAAAGTGGCTCCCCAAGCTTGAGACTTTCCTAGGTTCCATTCTGAGGAGGTTACAGGGTTTTCTAAGTCCTTCAGTTGACCCTCAGGAAATATAGAAAACCTGGATGAACTTGTGCTCTTTAACCACTCCTTGGAATTCTTAGAGGAAATTCCGCCATCTTTTCTTTTTGGGAACTGACAAGAGAGGAGCAAATAAACAGGAGCCCACCTTGGATCCCACATTTATTGAATTTGATTTAAACTTTTCAGCGTGTTCCTTAAAATCATTCTCAAGTTACCTCATTGTACCAAAACACTGCCTGGTCAAATCAGTCTGTGGGTTTTAATTTACATTTGGGCTCAAATCACATTTCTCTGAGCCTCAGCTCATTCCATCTAAGTGGAACTCGCCCCTCACAGTTTCCCACATTAGGAACTGCACAAACACATCTGATAGTCTCAGGTCAGGGGCCTTTGCTGCTAACGCAGACTCACTTTTTGTGTCAAGTGGCTGCTCCCAAAGTTCCGGTCATCAGAGGGCAGGGAGGAGCTGGGCTTCTTGCAGAGTTGAGGAGAATTATTTCTTTCCAGTTCTGTGCCATCTTTGGTCACCTAGGCACTAAGGCAGTTTTATACATGCCAAAATCTAGTTATTAATTGCAACAACTTTTGAGTGTTTATTATACATTAAATTGTTGGTTTTTTTTTGTGTGTGTGTGTGTGTAATTTCATGAGTTGTTCCTTTGATGACAAGGAACTTCAGCTTCTCACCACATCTTCTCGTGAAATTCACCTGTTAGTCATGGACTTTACCCCATGGGTGTTCAGAGGTGCTCCAAGCTGCCAGATGAGGAATTTTCAGTCCTCCTTCTCTGTCTCCTAAATGCTCTTTATCCCTTAACCCAAAACAACTTTTTTTTTTTTTTTTTTAAATTCTCTTCCATGCTACCCCTAACTGGTTTTATCTCCTTGGAGCCACAGTAACTTATGTATCTCAAGTCCAGAATAGGAATTTTGCTTTATATTTTGCACAATTAAAGGGCCTTGTAGGGTGACTGGTTTATCCTAAAAACTGCTTCAAAGGGAAATTGAAACTTCTTGCAAAACAGAAATATTCTTGAACCTTTAATTTGCAATCTTTCAGGTTCTATCTTCCCTATCAGAGACAGAAAGACTTTACAGAGTCAAATTTAAATTTAAATCATACATGATTCTTGGGAATCCGTACTTCTCCATCCTTCAGCATTATCTGCTAGAACCTTTCATCTACCAACATATAACCTAGGAATGGAATCACAATCTTGAGATGTAGGAAAATCCACATTTCTCTATATTTCTCTGTGTATGTGTGTTTGTATATTTTCCCTAGGTAATTCAGGGACAATGCCTTCACTAGGGCCAGTGCTGCTGATCCTCTATTCACAGTAGCACAAAAGAGAGCAGGCCATACATACCGGTCACTCAGGTTACATAAAGTAGACTGGCAATCCCAACCTATACCCCTGGGACATTTGATTCCACTTTTGGAACCCAAGCTCAGTCACTGGCACCATTCACTCATGCATGCATGCATTGATTAATTGAAAACATTTATTATACTATGTACCAGGCACATGGGAGTATAGCCAAGAGCAAAATAGACAAAATTCCTTGCCCTCGTGGAGCTTGCAGTCTGGTCAGAGGAGACAGACAATAAATAGGATAAATAAGTAAATTATATAGTATGTTATTTAATGGTAAGTGCTAAGGGAAAAAAATAAAACATGGGTTTGAAATATGTAGTAGTTTGGTGGGGGTGGGTTGCAATGTCAAAAGGGTGATCAGGGAAGGTTCCACCAAGAAGTGACACCTGAGCAAAGATATGAAGGAGGGAAGCCATGAAACTCCTTGAGGGAAGATTCCAGACAGACGGACAGCCAGGGCGAAGGCTCTCAGGTGGAATGTGGTTGGCAAGTGACTAGTGCAGGGTGAGAAAGCAGTGGGAGTGGAGGCCTGGGAGTGAACTATGGGGTGAGGTTGTGGGAGGGCTTCCTGTAGGATCTCTGGTTTTACTGTGAGATGGAAAACAAGGGGAGCAAAGGGGCTGCATTTCCTGAGAGGGGAGACTGCAGAAGCAGACTGGGGCTGGTTGTGTAGTTTGGCTTTGACAATGTTAGGCATGAAGTGCCCGTTAGACCTTCAAATAGAGCTGCCAAACAGGAAGTTGTATACACACATCTGGAGTTCGAGGAGGACCTGGACTGGAGACATAAAGTGGGAGTCATCAGTGTGATCTGTGTTTATAGCCACAAGGTTGGATGAGGATCACAAGGGCAGCACCTAGGCCCACCTGAAGTCATGGCTGATGCATTTAAAGTGAGGAGAGCAGCAAGGCTGTGGTTTCCTCCAGGTCTGCTCACCTGCTGGCTCATGGGCCCAGAGGACACAGAGTTGAATTTAACCAGGGCCAGGGTTTTGCCTGGACAATATGACAAAGTAAGAGAGGAAGGGGGTAGAGGGAGTGCAAGGAAGGGGTTATAACAAGAGCTCATGGAATTCATCTGGTATGGAGGTTTTTGAGGATATAAAAAGATGGGTTCAAGGAAAAGGTGGTGGGATCAATGGATTATATGTCCTGGTTCAGCAGAAGAAGTATAAGAGCTGGGGTTCTCAAAGAATGAGCTGGAAATATAGGAAGGGAAATTTGGGGATTCAGGTGCTTCAACCAAGACTGTGTCAGGGTTTCTGTTACTTTGACAGAGTCTCTGGGTTGTCCCTTATATGGTGGACCATGACTTGTTTCAGTTGCCATGTAATCAGTTTAGTAGGTCAAGACCAGTGTTTAAAAAATGAAATCAGATAAAATGGAAAGTAACAGAGTACATTGCATGTATCACTTTGTGAAACATTTGTTTCAATGATGTTTATGTGTGTGTATAATAGTCATATAGAGTAAATACTTATGGGGCTGTTTGTACTGGATAACAATGTAAAATATATTCTTTATTTTAAGGCAATGTTGATAAGTTTGAAAAACACTGTAGGTTTTATTCATGAGAGAGTGGTTGAGTTAGGGTGGGGGATAAGGTCATGGAGGTGTTTGTGTATCCTGAAAATATATATTAAACAAACAAACAAAAAGAGCCAATTCTTGAGATATCGTGGCCTCTTTTGTGCAGTAAAAGTTAATACCTCAGCTTTTCCAAATCAAACAACAGCACACTTACTGAGAGACTTTACTGTTAAATGTGCAGGTCTTCTTCAAAACTAAACGTTTTTAATGCTATTCTTTTCTTTCTCAATCTCTCACAATTATAGACTCTTTTGAAATTCAAATAAAAAAGGTGGCTTTTTATATTGACTCTTTTATTACTTTTATATATATCCCTACCTGATTTCCTACAGGTTAAAACAAATCAAATTTCCTTTATTTCCCTGTTGGGTGTGTATTTTCATGGACTAGATAACATTCCGTATAAAATACATGAGCTTTCTTAATTAGAGTGCTTCTGGACACCTCAATTCCATGGCAAAACTTAATGACATAATAAAAATGATATACCTGCCCCTAAATGGGCAGATCTTACATTAGACAGATTATGTTCCTGAGCCAGTTTGGATGTATGTCCCATAATGCCATGTTCTTTAATGCACTCTTGTGGGGGCAGGTATATTAGTGTTGATTAGATTGGAATCTTTGGATTAAGTGTTTCCATGGAGATGTGACTCAATCAACTGAGGGTGAAATATTTGGTTAAATTATTTCCATGGAGATATGGGCCCTGCCCATTCAGGGTGGGTCTTGATTTAATCACTGGAGTCCAATAAAAGAACTCACAAACAGAAGGATCTCAGAGCAGCTGAGACTGACTTTTTGGAGCTGTAGTCAAGAGAGACATTTTGAAAACAGCCATTGAAAGTAGACTTTTCCTGCTCCAGTTTGCCTGGGAGAAACTAAGAGAACACCCCCAGATGCCTAGAGAGAAACATCCTGGGAGAAAGCCATTTTGAAACACTACCTGGGAGCAAAGGAAAAAGATACCAGCCACGTGCCCTCCCATATATCAGAGGTATTCCAGACGCTATCAGTGTTCTCCAGTGAAGGTACCCTATTGTTGATGCCTTAGCTTGGATGCATTTATGGCCTTAAGACTGTAACTTTGTAACCAAATAAACCCCCTTTATAAAAGCTGATCCATTACTGGAATTTTGCATAATGACAGCATTAGCAAACCGGAACAGTTCCAAAAAATCCATTTTTTTAAAACAATTATTTGAGATTTAGAACCATTTCCACATTAAAAGTATTATAATTGGATGGTTCACTTTCCAAGCAAGTCTATAAAATACAGTGAATCTGTAATACAAGTGAAACATGCATTGCCTAGAATCTAATCCCTCATAATTACTTCTGAGTCCATCTACCTCTAGGAGGTGGGAAATAGTGGTAATGGCAGGGTTGTTCGCTGCCAGGCTAAGCTTCTGGTAGGTCAGTGGGAAACTGGGAAGCCATACGAGGGTCCTAGCTGGCAGAAACCTAGTGTGGAGTATTGGGGACTATATTCACTTTCTATGGGTGTCATTATAAATTAACACAAATTTAGTAGCCTAGAACAACACACATTTATTATCTTATGGTTTTGGATACCAGAAGTCTAAGTCAGTTTCACCAGGTTAAATTCAAAGTATTGGCAGGGCTGTGTACCTTCTGGAGGCTGTAGGGGGAGAATCTGTTTTCTTGCCTTTACCAGGTTCTGGAGGCTGCCCCGTATTCCTTGGCTTATGGCCCCTTCCTTTATCTTCAATGTGCATCACTCCAATCTCTGCTTCCACAGTCAAATTGCCTTTTGTCTGATAAAGGACCCTGTGATTGCACTGGACCCATGTAATCCAGGATAATCTCATTTCAAGATTTTTGACTTAATCACATCTGCACTTTCCTTTGCCATGTAAAGTAACATATTCACAGTTTCTGGGTATTACATGGAGATCTTGGGGGTCCATTACTCTTCCACCACAGGGGCTGCAATGGCTTTAGGTCTCAGGCTCTACAGAGACACTGCTGGTTTCCATGAGTGTAGAGCTCATAAGGGAACTAAATTGTGGCTGCTTCTAGTTTAAACGACACACAATTACACTGGGTAGAAATAAACATATAAGAGAATTTTATGTTTAGATGAATTTTCTTCACAATCTGCAAAATTTTGGTTTTGAAGTATGAACTAAAAGCTTTCTTTCTTCTTCTAGGGCTCTAGCAATATCATCATCAGAGTAAACTATAATGTTAGGGAAAGAAGAGGAAGTCTTCAGCAGAGACTTAGTCAAAAAGTGAGGCCTGTTATGTAACAGCTGGCAAACTAAAGAATGAGGTGAACAAACACTGTTGATTGTGAACCAAATCTGGTGCTCAGCACACAGTGCATGTGCAGTGCATGGGAACTACGAGTGGCCGAGAGCAGGGGTGAGCTTCATAGCACATTGCTTTTTCTACAAATGTTCATTTCTTTCCAAGTTCACCTCAGATTTATCTCCTGAACAAGTAATTTTTAAAAAATAATTTCTACTTTTGGATCCACTCTGTAGATGTTGTGCTGGTCATAATCAATAGCAAATTTTGGAACCAGAAGATACCAAGGTAGGGGAATGGGGGATTAGCATTAAGGCAGCTTTTATCTTCCCTTGGTTTCTTAGAGAACTGTTTTTTTCATATAAAAGGACCCCTGATGTCCCAGTTTATTTTTTTCTTGTTCTTTAACAGGTAAAATATCAAACTGAATTAATCAGGAGTAAAGCCAACATGTTTATATCACATCATTGTTTTTAGCAAGTTTTTTATTAAAGTTGAACATATCTAAGAAAAAATTAAAACAGTAAAAAAGGTCTAATAAAAAGTCAGTCTCCCTCTCACCTCAACAACACATATTCTTGTTTTATTTTCATAAGAAATGTGACAAGACATTCTTGTAATATTTCCTTCAGTTATGAAGTTGTTACTCCTGGTTCCTAGTTACTAGGTTCCTAGTTAGTAGGTTCCTAGTGAGTTTGCTTTTCTAAAAAAGGAAAATGGATTGCTGATGCTTAGACTCTTTAACCCTCGGTGGCCAACACCAAAAGTTTAAAAGGTGGCCAGGGTGAGGAGCAGAATCTATGTAATTGGGAGAAACTGACCTCACCGGAAACTCAGGAAAAACCACTTAAAAAAAAAAATACCCACAGGACTTAAATCGGAATGGAAGAATTATCTAGAATACGAAATTAATTTTCTTGTTGGAAAAAGGAAAAATTGACTTAAACGGTTGTCCTTGGTTGGATGGGAACTTGCCTACAACCCAGATAGTCCTCATTAAAATGCCACCTGTGTGCTTTAGTCCTCCTGGGAAAACTACCAACACCAAGGAAGAGTCAGGACTTCTCAAGAAATACTTAATCACCTAAATTATTCCCATGCAGCCCTATAATCCAGTTTGTGGTTTAAAACACTGAAACTTGCTAAGGGTTTTTTGCTCTGCAGTGTGGCTCCTAATGAAAAGATATTATAAAAGGTTATTGCATGAAGGTCTATGAAAGTCCTGTCGATTGAGAAGGAAGAAAATGCAAGTAGACATTATAAAAGATTACTTTCTGTGCTGCTAATGATCACTTTTGGTTTCAGTTTTTTTCTTGAATGTCCAGGAAAGAAAGAGACCTCACAGGAAAGGAATTTATTGCAAAAGAATAATTGCCCAGTACATTACATAGCACAGTAGGGTTATAATGAGTATGAGAAAGTACAATACTAATCAACCCTTAGATTTACAATAATAGTTTGATTCAACTCCCTTGTACAGAATGCTGAGCAACCAGATAGTTTTGCCCAAAGTACCGTGCTGCAATTGTTTTGAAAGTTTCTTGGGGGGTATGCAATTAGTGACAGGATTTAATAAAGTCAGAACAACTGCATGTGATGAGATGAGCCCCTATTCTTTTGTTCTTTCTATGTAATGTAAGGAAATAGCAAGAAAACAATTACATTATAACCAAATGAATTAAACAAAGCTCCAAAACATAAATTAGAATTTAACTATGCCATTAAAAACTAATTTAATTTGTAAGCCATCATTACTAGGTAATAAAAGACCCATTGCAAAATGTACAACAGTATCTTGTGAAAATGTGATAAAAAAAACAAGTAATAAATCTTATTGAGCAGATGAGTTTCTGTTACATTAGCAGATAAAAATGCTGAATGGATGTTTCAGTATATAATGAAAACTAGCAAGTAATGGAACAACTGGTTTGTTTAATTTTGTGTGTGTGTGGCCATAATTAAAAATTTTATAGTTTAAAGGAGGCCTCAGGGAAAGTCAGGGAAGCTTACACAGTGTATGGAGTTGGTGCAGTAGAGCTGCTCTCAGGCCAAGAAAAGAAAAGGCATTTAAATATTTTGTCTATCAACATATGAAATAGAGTGTAGTCTATTTCATTCAAGTGCAAACATATTTTGTTTTAGCTATTTGAAAGTCTGGTAGCAAATGCAGTATTTTCCCAATAGTGCCTCTTATTAAACTGTACTGAAAATAACAAGGTATAGATGAAAGACGCAAAAAATCTGTTTAGTTTTGGGGTTACTACTTTAAAACTTACTAAGGAAACACCATTAACATTTGCTTATTTGATTAGAATTCAATTCAAAAATCGGTAACTTCATTTTATTAGAAATGAGGTTTAAACACATGCTTTCCAGTAAAATAGCTAATGGTAAGTATTTTTTTTCCCCTACCTGTACAGTTATCGTTTGCAGAACTGAGAGTCTGAGCCTGCACGTAGAACCCAGTGCCCTCTTCTTGACAGGCACTATGGAGTACTGCCAGCAGATGGCAGTATAACCTCGCTATTCCAGTCCAGCCTGCGCCAGCATTTAAAATTATGGTAACAATTTCTGTGGTATCACAGCATTAATATAAGGTGGAAATGAAAACTTATGTAGCCTCTTCATCACCCCGTTGTATCTTCCTTCTGAAGCCGCGCAGTGATACTGTACACAGATCAGCCTCCGAAGGAGCTGACTGGCTCATACACATAACGATGCTCCCATATAGATTTTCACAAAAGGTCACATGCTGGATGATTGAAGGAATGGTTTTACTAAATTACTTGGTGATTTGATGCAGTGGAACATGCTCATTTAATGTATTACATTCCGTCTTGAAGTCTACACGTTAAAAACGTTAACAACTGGCTTAAGTGCCATCCCAGTGCAGGAAGCATTCCCTAAATTACCCCATTGGGCTAATGCCTGTGTTCTGTGCTGCATTTGCCCTGGCCCCGAGGCCAGCACTTGCTGCTTTATCTTGAGATTGCCTGTTTATATATCTGCCGCTTCCCTAGATTGTAAGCTTCTCAAGGGCAGGAGTTACATCTTAGTTTTTGAATCTCTGGCACTCCTTCCAGGGCTGGGCACTTTGTAGTTACTGAAAAGTGTTCGCTGAACTGACTCAGCTCTTGTTCGGAAGCTCACAGGAAGTAAGCTTTTATGTACTGCTCCATTTTACAGAGTGGCAAAGTGATGTATTCAAGGAGAAGTCATGAGTCATTGCTTAACAACATGAAGCCAGACTCCTAACTATAAATTTGCTGAGCAAACAAGAAACGTTACTGACTGTGGTAATTAATAGAAAATGATATATTGAGTTGCATTGCCCAACTCTGAAATGGGGCCACTTTCTAACATAGCAACTTTCTTACAGTTCATTACCAAGAATGAAAAATTTAAAATCTAATGAAATGGCAAGGGAGACAGAATGTCAATACTAGGGTGAAATGAACCTTTAACTAAAGAATTATCAATAAATGTATTATTGATTTTGAGAGACTAGTCATAGATACAGTCGTTTATTTGTAAAACCACTTACTTTTTGTAAATGATTTATTAAAGAAGAAGTGAGGAAAGACTATATTTCATTTCAAAATTCTGGATGCAAAGAGATGAAATAATTATCTAAATGACCCTTCTGTGGGCTGCATTTCCTTTACTTATATTACTTTTAATGTCATAGCATCCTTTATTATATTATGCACAAAATGGCACCTTGAAATCTCTAAGTTGAAGACTCCATCTGTAAAGTGTTATTAATGCTAAAACATTAATTGACCCCCCGAGACTTTCAGCTGGAGAACACTTTCACCCACAACTCAAGTTTACTTGTCTTTATAACTAGATTTACTGGTTTCATATGGCAAAGAGTAATGTCCTTGTTGTGCTTCTCCCATTCCTCACTGCAATAACATATTGCTAGTAACAATTCCGGGACTCTCTTGTCTTCAGAAGAGATGGATTCTTCCTGGCAAAGGATTTTTCTGTCAACACTGGGGAAGACAGTGTGGATTACAGAGCCCAGGGTGCAGTGTGCTTTATGGGGGCTGTGACTACTTGCTACTTAAGCAGTGCACTGTCATTCAGACACTCCTAGGTTTGTCAGGTCTTCTTTTTCCATAATTCATTTGAATTTAATTCATAAATGGAAAGGAGAGAGGCTTCTGAATTTGAAACACAGACTTACAACTTCACCTAGTCCTTCGGTGTTTGAAAAGTGTTTTGCAGTTCATCTTTAGTAATGTGAACTAACACAGGTCCAATGAATAGCAATGCTTGGTAAACCCCACTTTACAGAGAGGAAATTGAGGTACCTAAGGAGTTTTTTTAATATCAGTGATCCATTTGTGTTAGCATTGCGGAAGATAATTACTGACATCTTGTTTTTTTTTTCCTTAAGGATCAAATGAAAATATGGAAATGTAAACAAGTACTCTGGAAAGGAGTAAGAAGAGTAGAATTATAATTGTAATTATCATTCATTGTGATTATAGGTCTTTGGAGCAGATAAGTCAAATTCTATGCCAGAGGTCTCATGATTTGAGAAACATCTATTTAATCAGTTGCAACTTGTGTCATCATGACAAAAAAGGGGCAGTGTTTCCTGATTCCTCTGCTTTTTATGGAGGAACAAACTAGATCATACCTTAATAAAAGCCAAACCAACAGGGTCACCTTCACAGATCTACTACTGCTGTGTTCAGGAGATAATGGGTGGGTGGGTGAGGGGGGTGGTTGATACAATGTGTTGGAAATTATTTTGTGCTTTTGGATTTTCAGAGGCAAAGGTCACCATCAGCAGCAGTTGTTAATCCAGAGGATTCTGCTTACTTTTTCACAACATTAATTTACAGTAGAGAGTCATACTTGGCATTCATTTGTCCCTAATAAGGGAATTCTGCATTCAGTCGGTGGTATTTAGCAGCAGGTTCTGCTATTTCTTCATCCTGGCGGGTCCACTGGTATGGCTCCTCACAGAGTCAAATTGCGGTAGGGAAATCCGAAAAGAAAGCTCCAAGATGCTGTCTTGTGTGGAACATAATGCACAGTTATAACAAACAGAGCTTGATAAAATACCAGCAGCAGGGAGCACAGTTATTCATTGCTTCAAGGGGGAAATCAAGCAAAATAGCTACAAATTGTTTAAAGTACATTGCCCCCATCTTTTCTTGAGTTTTAGTCTCTCTGGCTATGAAACAGAAAAGATCTTTGTTATTTCCTAAGCCAAGATTTGCCTTCCTGGGTGAGCAGTGCCGGCCTTGGCTTCGCTGTGAAGAAAGGAGCTTAAAGAAAACCCAGGGAGCACTTGCCGCGGAACCATTCCCTACACGTGCGGGAAGCCGAGCGCGCGCCTCCTGATGCAGTTTCCTCCCGGAGCCGTGGCTTGGGAGCTGTCTCGTTAGAGCGCCATCTCGCATTGCTGCTTTCCATGGTGCCTGGGGCTTCAGCCGGGACCCTGGGAATGCCTTCTCTAATTTCATGGACAGCACTAAAGGTTAGATGAGTTGGGTACCATGTTAAGGGGGAGAAGCTCCTTTGCGAGCAATGCTCGTTTCCCACGCCCTGAAACCCTGCAGTGGATTTCCTTTTCCTACCCACACTGCCTCCTTCCGTCATTATACAAGATAGCGACAAACTTACACACAGGTGCACCTCCTTGCCAGAGAATTGTGTACCCCACAAATCTAAACATACCTAACGCCTGGCTGACAGGGCCGACGTCAAAGGTCTCCGGTAACTCAGGGAAGTTTTCCTCTGCCGGGCTGAAGGTGTGGCCATAACGCAGCGAGAGGGTGTGGAAATGTCCAGTTCAGCAACAGCAGCACGTGGTCGTGGCTTGTCATGTAAATTGCATGTATTACTTTGTAATAAATTCTACAGACTTCACTCTGTTGTTCTTCTCTTAAGAGGCTGAGGTCAGTTAGAATATAATTATGAAAGTTGAAAATAAAGGGACACCTAGTTAACGATAAGAACTGGCAACACATAGAGCCCAGTAAAATAACTGAACATAAAATCTGGATGTCTGTAGGCTGCTGGAGATAATATCAGTAAACATTGTATGCTGCTAATATTACACATTTGCAATTAATCCTTAAATAAATTTTAATAAGTAGAAAGGAAAAAGGCCAGAAGTACTATTCCAAGTACAATTTAGAGACCAATTGCTATAAAATATACTGGGGTTAACCCATCAGATCTGACCAAAGAGTGTGAACAAACCATTGAAATGGAAGTGCAGCTTGTTAACAAAATGATTAATGCAAAACACTAGTCTATTTAGCTTTCTAGAGTAGGAAACAGAATAAAATATTTTGCAGAAATGAATGAGCAAGAATGTGGTGATAATCCTTATCAAAACACTGCGAATGACTGCCTAAAATAGCACAGCTAGTAAGTGGCAGAGGAGTTAAGGCAAATGTAGAAACTGGATTTTACTCACCAGTTATATAATGTTTCTGTACAAAGTTGTTTCTCATGAATTAACTGATTGAATATCTTATCAGTCTGGACAACTGTCATACTTTGACATCAGTTAGGAATGAAATGTTTTTTTTATGGTTTGTTTTTAATCTTTCAATCTTATAGATTGTTGATTGGTGTTGGTGAGTAAAATTCATCCATTCTGTTATTAATATATCAGTTACTCACAGATTATTATTTCATTGATTCCATAAAGATTAGTTGAACATCTGCTTGGGAATGCTGAGGTTACAAAAGTATTTAGGACTTGGTCCCTGTTTGCAAGGAGTTTACAGCCCAGTAGAGAAACACAAAAGGAGCTTACAAATAAGAATTAATTCAAAGCAGTGCATAATTAGTGACAAAAGTTAGAAACAGTAGGCTTTGGGCAGTCCCATTTAAAACCGGAAATAGTAGATGGGATGACCTGCCACACACCAGTGGTTTGAGCTTGGAAAATTGCATATATTTTCTCTGCCAAATTTTCTTATTTAAAATGGATAAGATAATATTTTGCATCAAATGATATAAAATATGAAAAAGTGCTTTGTAATGCACTTTTTAAAATTCTGGATGACATTTAGGATTCAGATGAGTGTGGTGTTGCATCTGGTTGAGAGAGTTCACTAAGGAAAGAGGTAATATTTAATCTGAGACCTTGAATAGAAGGTTGAATTTCCAAAACTGGAGGTAGAGTGGAGACATTTCAGACTACAGGAGCAAAGATACCCAGAGATGTTTTCAAAGAAGGGAACATTGCATGGATTAGTTAAGGATCTCATCCAAGAGCAGGCTAACAAATTAGTTTGTGGCCAGATTCTAGACAAATGCTGGGCTCAGGATGTTGGACTTAATTTAGTAGCGACTAAGGTGTCATTGATTAGAGCTGGAATTTAGGAAAATAAATCTGTTGGCAGTGTGCAGGATGGGTTAAAGTGGGGAGGGAGTGAGCAGCATAAGCAAGTTTGGATGCAAGGAAGGGAGGAATAGAAATGTTTTCTTTTCTTTGTTAATATCCATTATGTCTACTATAGAAACCCTTAAAAATATTGATTGATATTTATGTTCACATTTTTATGATCTATGAAGTACTATTAATGAATTTTACACTTGGAATTATTTTTTTCACAAAAAATGTGATTACTTGTAATTTTGAACTTGGAAAAATACAGAGCAGCAAAACAAACAAACAAACAAAAAAAAAACAACAACCCGAATCACCATTAATCCCACAATTCAGCTGTTACTAATACTGGCTGCCCATTAAGTCTAATTTTATAAACATATGTATTTTACATAACTAAGGATAATTTTGAATGTGAAGTTTTCCATCCTTGGTTTCTTTTTTCCACTTGACATCGTTCCGTGAGCACATTTCCTTGCCATTTTAATGAATTTTAAAGCGTGCTTAAGAAATAGGCAGAAGAACTGGTTCTAATCTCAGCAACAGCACAGACTTGCTCTATAGCCTTTACCAAATTTTCCAGCCAATCATGACTTCACTTTCACTGCCTGCAAAATTGGATAATACTTGCTACCCATTCCCTGGGGACGTGATGAAGAGCAATGAGGTGATGCTTGGAAATTGCTTTTTCTTCCCTGTAGGAAAGGTGCTATGCATGTGCAGATTATTATGTCACATTGGGCCCTTGCTGCACCAATGGTGGAATCAGGCCAGAACCACTTTCTTCCCTTCTCCACCATCAGCCTGTCTCGGTAGGCTTATTGGCCTGCTTTATATACGGAGAGCTTATCACATAAACACACAGCTGCTTTGTGTTTCTCCAGCTACAGAAATATATTTATGGGTTAGAAAGCACTTGTTCTTGATGATTTGATTAGTGTGTTATGAACACCCAGAGAATATCAGGAATATCCATTAGCATCTTGGTACTATAGCTTCATCTATTCCTCTAGCTATATTTATTATTGTTCTTTAAATTTGAGGTGGTTGCTGCTGGTGCTACTGCTGCCGACAGTGTTTCTAGCCATGCAAATAAGTGTGACTGTGTGACCTGCTGTCCTTGCCATGCTCCCTAATTGTGCCATTTGTCTGCTCATTTACAGGGCCTGCATCTGTTTGGGTATCATCCCTTTTTCCAGTAATGGAATGGACAAGATGATCATTCTACTCCTTTCCTCTGACTACAGAATTCTAGGATTGTCTATCACCTTTACCTGTAAACTATACCCATAATGACATGACTCTCAAGCGTTAGTACTGTGAATTTCTTTGGGGACGTTAACTACATTATTCATTTTGTGAGACCAGGGTCTTTGTATTCTCTTCAAACTTCTTTTCACTCTGAATCCACACATTGCTCAATTTTCCATAAATTGCCACCGGAAGATTTCTCTGTAGTCTTCTTGAGATTAGAAGGTGGTAGAAAGGGGGGCTAACTTCTTGCAATTAGTGCTTGCAGTTTGCAGTGTCTTTACTATCATTTATGTCATCCTTTGTGGGACAGCCATGCTATGGGGATCATATATGTCTATTTTAATGATAAGAGTGGATAGACTTTGAAGTACCTGAGACTTTGTCCTTGGTGAATGACCAAATCTGGATGCAAACCCTAGTCCCAACTATAGCCCAATGCTCTACCCTTGCAGAGAGAGAGAAGAGGTAAATGATTTTTCCAAGTAGAGATATAAGAAATAAGAAATAAAAGTAAGAATTTAAGATTGCTATATTTTAATCCAGCACTCTTGTCTTTCCTCCAAATTGTGTGATGTTGGTCAGCAGAGACACTTACGTTTTTAGTTTATATATTGTACAACATGTGAAACAGCACTGGGCAGCCAGCAAAGGTTTGAGATCTTATTCTGCTCTCTAGATCAAACAGCAGATTGTTTGTTTTTGCCATGGAGGCCTTTACAAATCCTACAAATGTAGACGAAGCCTCAAGCATCTAGAGAAATCTGCCCACGTATCAAGACTATTTGAAAGAGCAATTTTGAATAGCAGTCATCACCCTTTATGTCTATCACATTTCATTTGTGCATTTTGAAATGCATTCCCAGCTAGTTTTATTAATCCTTACACCTTTAAGACGAGGAAGGGAGCACTTTTTTTTTTTTTTTTTTTACCTCCATTTTACAGATGCACAGACTGAGTGGCAGGCAGTGTCAAGGGAAGCTTTTAGGCTTTCTAACTCACAGTGTTGAATAATGAGAGCATGGTTCCTCTTGTGCCCTCCTGCTCGATGCTATTTTCAATTTGCTTTCTCCTCTGAAGAGGGCACTTTCATCTTTTATTTTTGGGTGATAGTTTCAAGTTTCATTTGCACCACCAGATCTGTAAATTCTTTTGTTCACTGGAAGGATTGGTCAGGGTGACATCTCTTTTTTTGAGAATAATCTAATACATAGGAAGACCTGCTCCCAGTGAGTCATTTTCTTTGCTTTTTAGCTCTGCCTGGTTTATCATATGCTGAAGGCTTAGATTTAGATTTAAAAAAAACTGGCAATAATATCTATGATAGTGCTATTAAAAATTGCAATGCAATGCCTGAATTATTTTTTTCTTCTAGTGCTGCTTATCAATATATAAATATAGATAAACTGATCTTAGAAAATTAATTGGAAATCAGAAGAAATATTCACCAAGTTTTGTTTTGTTTTGTTTTAAACTATGCCCAGGGAAAGTACGAATTCTCCATGTGCAAATCTACAAGTAACCAGTTTGACAGAGTATAATGTGTGCCATTATCCTATGGGATTTTTGTCTATGATGATTTTTTTTTTTAAATAAAGAAGAGACACCATTTAATAGGAGCTTTGTGATGTGCTTGATGACCAAGGCCCTCGCCTTATTTAATAAGTTCACATTGAATAAATGAATGAGTGGACAAAGGACAAACAGTGCTAATAGAAGCAATTGGACATTAGAGGGCCATTCATGCTATATTTGTTAGGAGATATGTAGGGACAGCCACTAAGCCTGTATTGACTGACCTAAGGAATGACAAGTGGGAAGGGAAAAGTATAGTGGGAGGTCATTGCTTAAGAGTAAATTTCTAGTGAGGAAAAATAATCTAGGGAAAAGGCATAGGCATTGAGCTTAGGATGCCAGGCACAACCCTCATAGGTTCATTTATTTAATGAGCAAATATGTGTTGACTGCCCTGTGCTAGTGGTTGGGGCTACAAAGGTCCATCTGGACATGGCTTCTGCCCTTCAGCTTAATTCTAATGGGGACACAGACTTGAAATCCAATAGTAGCAGTGTAATATGATTACTGACATAGTACAGATATCTATAAAATTCTTCAAAACACAGAGCAAAGGGAATGAACAATTTTGCTTGGCAGAGTTAGAGAAGCTCTCACAGAGAAAGAAACAGAAGAGCCTTTTTTTGATTTTTTCTTTTCATTTTTTAAGCTTTCCTTTGTAGGTAGCCTACCATGAGGAACCCTGATGGGGTCTTTATGGGTAGCATCTCTTGCCCTCATTACTCTGCTATTCTCACTTTATAAATGAGACAGTCGAGTCCCCCAGGGACCATGTAAGCTGTCTAAGGTGACCCAGCTAATAAGTACATCAAACCCAGGTATGTGTGGTCCAAAGCTCAGGCTCCTGCCTCTTTGTCACACTGGGTCTCAAGGGGTCAGAGAAATTGAATTTATCAGGCAGGTGAGGAGCTGGAAGAGGGCACTCTAGGCAGGGGAAACTGAATCTCAAAGTGAGGGAGGCATTAAAGAGCAGGGAATGTGGGAAATAATGAGGAAGTCCTTGTGTGAGAGAGTAGGGCACTGGTGTGTGCGTGACTGAGAAGCACTGCAGTCAATAAAAGGATTTTAATGCCCCTTTCAGCCTTGAGGTTTTATAATAGTTAAGAAATCAACACTGGCCTCAAGGGACTTATTTAATCAAATATTTGCCAAATATTGTTGAGCACCTTCTATTTGCGAGACACTATTCAAGATGCTGGTGATATAAGAGTGAGCAAGATAGAAAAAGTACCTGCTCTCATGAAACTTACATTCTGGAGGGAAATCACAAATAAACAAACACATACTATGACAGGTAGTGACAATTGCTGTGAAGCAAAAAGAAAAGCTAGATAAGGAGAATAGACATTGATGGTGTGGGTAATAAAAAGGTCTTGGAAGACTTCTATTAATAAGTTGATATTTTAGCAATTATTATCTGGTAGAAGAGAGCAGACTTGTATATAAGCAACCACAGAATAGGGTATGTGGTAAATACTGTGAAAAGAACACAATAGGATTTAAAGAAAGAAATTAACATATACTGGGTACTGTCCGTATGCTGGAGACCACTCACAATCTGTCTGGAAGGTATTATTGTTTCCAAAATTTTACAGATGAGAAAACTGAGAATGAGAGAGGTAAGTGACTCTTCTAATGGCACATTCTGGATTCAATCTCAGGTTTGTCTGAATCCATAGCCTGTGCTCTGCCCATTCAAATGACTGGGAACTTTCTTTTCCTGGGATGAAGATGGGAGGCTTAAAGGAGGATTTCTTGGTAGAGAGGGTGGATTGGTAGAAGGGATTTTAAAAGATGGGTGGGGATTAAAATGGGAAATGAGATAAATGAATAAGAATGGAAAGCCCAAAGCAAAAGAAAGCAGAAGGTGGAAATGCAAGGTTTGCCTAAAGCTAAAAATGGGAAGAGATTGTGCAGGGTCTGGAGAGCCTTGCAGAGGAGGCTGCCCTTCACTTGGTAGGCAATGGGGGGCCACTGAAGGTGTTTCTCAAGAAAGAGCCCACCCGCCCATGGGACAGATTTTGGGGCTTTTATCGTTCTCTGCTTCTCTGATGATTTTACTAAACTCACCAGACTGAGCAGTTTATTGTTAATGAGCATTATCTGCACTTGCTCACTTCAAAATCAGGTCTAGCATTAACTTGATGCAATGCTACATCAGGGAGAGGTGCTTGGACAGAACTTTGCATTAAAAACTTCAGATGCACCAATTCTTAATTGATTCCTTAAGAAGTGGCATGGTCCCAGCCGTCATTTTACTAGATGGATGTAGTTTTTTGGATGAACTCCATTTGGCTGTAGCAACCCCCAACAAATGGAAGAGATGCTGACAGGCTGAGGAGGCTAGAAGTGTTGGCATTAGAGCAAGCAGTCAGAGAGATGCTATTCATGACAGAAGAAAAGAACACAACTAAATTCACCTTTGCTCCCAGTTGGAGAGCAGATTACATTCTTTACAGCCACAGATGACTCAAGCCACCCGCAGGGGCGGGAAAATAGGCTGTGTGAGTTCTTTAAGGAGGAGCTCAATAGTATCATGAGAAACCAATACAAGCCACTCTGGGTCAGTCTCCTAGAGTGTCCTTCAGGCATTTTTGGTGGCCTATTATGTGATCTGCCCTTTTTGTGCCTTCTGTCTATACTTTTCCCTCTGTGTATTCTATATTCCAGTCCCTGTGTATCGAGCTGCTGTATGCCAAAGGCTATAGACAAAATGTGTTTGTAAATCATCTCTCAGTTTTGTTTTTCATTGAAAGACATGGTTTTATGATAAATCCCAATGCAAGGGTTCAATCTATGAATGAGCTTTAGAGAGGTGTCTGTGAACTCCTGAAATTGTTTTCGAATTTTGTATTTACATGTACTTTAAAGGGTTCTGTTAACCAGCCAAAATCACACCCCTTTACCTCTCTTGGAATAGTTTTTCCTCCCTTCCTTCCTTCTCCCTCCCTTCCTTGCTTTCTCCCTTCTTAATGCTAATCCAGCTTACTCTAACTCCTCAATTTCTTTTATTCTTTCTCCTTCTCTCACTTAATTTTGCAAGTCTGCATTTTCTTCATGTGTCATAGAATGGGAAGGTTGGGAAACACCAAAGGCAGGTTAGTGGAAAGAAATGAGAGCTAAGTATAAAGTTACAGGAACTCAAACAGTTGTGGGTCAGATTTGGGCCAAGTATTGGTTATCATTTCTTTCCTTTCACACTTTTCATCCTTACCTCTTTGGTAGGATAGTTACAGTATCTATCAAAAAAAAAAAAAAAAAAAAAAGGCAGTCAGAAGAGATAATAAAGACCTAAATACTGCTCCACACAAAATTAAAAAAGGAAAATACATTAAATTTATGGACAGTTTTCTTATTTGGCATAAATATTAGAGTTTCAAGTGGATCAAAAGAAATAATGTTTGAAACAGGACTGAAGCAGTCAAGGAATCAAAGACAGAATTGGGTATAATGGAGAAAAATCCTGGAGAGTAATTAAGTTTATATATATCACAAGATATGTTACTCTTCCAAAATGTAGACAAATTCCTCTAGAACCGTGCTCTAATTTTATGGACTATCAGGAGTTACAACAAAGTGTCTTTCTTGATTTGCAAAATCTGGGTGCATTAGTACTATTTGTATAATATAATGGGAAAAGGAAACACTTTAGGGTTAAACAGGCTGGTTTTGAATCCAGTCTCTGAATGCTGTCTTTTTAGAGTGGGCAATTTCAACTCTTTAGGCCTCAATTTTCATATATAAGGAATGGGTTTAATAACTTTAATACATAAATTTAGTGTGAAATTGAAAGCCAATTATTTTTACTTGGAATATGATAAGTGCTCAATAAATGTTAACTCACACCACAAAGACAGACCTGAAGAAAAACAAACACAAACATTGTAAAATTAGGAAAGTAAACCATGATCTGTGTAATTTGGTGTCTTTCTCAATAATCTAGAATTTGACCCCATTCATGTATTTTAACACTAATTTTACATACAGTGTGTGACTACATGATCCTCTCCAACTCACTAAGCAGGTGATTCAGACTGCCTCTGTGCTTTTTCAGCTGTTAATATTTTCTCATTTTTTCCCTTTTTCAACTACCAAAGAAGAAACAGTCAAAGGGAAGTCAGTCAAGCAACGTTTACTCTCCAGTCCCCTGTTTCTGGCTATACTCTCCCTACTGCCTGGCAAATGGTGAGAATTCATTGAATACTAGCTGTTATTATGACTCCATTCTTCCATGCAGCAAAATCAGGAAACTAAGAAATTTCTAAATAAATGGAATGGGGCTACCGAAGGGGTGAGGACCTTAGGTCTGCTTTTCCTCTAACTAGAATAAAGTGCTTCTCCTGACACTGGAGTGGAGAAACGAAACTGCCCCTCCATTTTCTTCCTCTGATGTGGGTTATTTTCTATGCAATAGATTGCTCACTCATTAAACACTTCACACTTGGTTCCCCTTAGCTGTACCCCTACACACACTTTAAAAGAAGCTTTTGATAATAGCTTTTATTAAAACTGCTTCAATCATACTTCTCTTAAAGGGCCATTATCTATTAAACAGAACAAAATATTTTGAACAAAATTTAAATAAGATTTCTTTTTTGAACTGAGATTTTAACTTTCTTTTTAATAGCTAAAGAATATACGAGGATTTAGTATATTTTACTGCGAGACAGCTCTGATGATTGGGCAGTTATGAAGAAACAGCTCTGCAACAGCACTGACTCCAAAGACATGTACAGGGGCTAATCCACTTGCCAATCACTGCCGAGCTGTAGATGTCAACATCAGAGACCACTGGACACAAATTTACCCACCCTTAACCTACTAACCCGTGTTTATTTCCTATTTCCTTCGGCACCTTCAACTTTTCTTCAGTTATCTGAATCCCACTCTAGAAATAAGAACATCCGAGGTTGTCGTCTACTTCTCTGTTGAAATCTTTTGTCACTGCTTTTAAATTTAAATACATAAATTTGATAAAAGCTGAAATTCTCTTCACCTCCATTATGCTTTCTGTCAGCAGGAATACTTTCCAAGGGACTGCATGTTAAATAGATGCATAGTAACAGTTTTATCACCCTAAAGAATTAATCTTTTAGCTTGCCAGTCTCAATATCCAAATTTCTTCATAGTTTCTTTTATTTCTCTCATAGAGGATGTTCTAGTTTGCTAATGCTGCAGAATGCAAAACACCAGAGATGGATTGGCTTTTATAAAATGGGGGTTTATTTGGCTATACAGTTACAGTCTTAAGGCCATAAAGTGTCCAAGGTAACACATCAGTAATCAGGTACTTTCACTGGAGGATGGCAAATGGTGTCCGGAAAACCTCTGTTAGCTGGGAAGGCACGTGGCTGGTGTCTGCTCCAAAGTTCTGGTTTCAAAATGGCTTTCTCCCAGGACATTCCTCTCTAGCAAGCTTGCTCTTCTTCAAAACATCACTCACAGCTGCGCTCCCTTTCCTCTTTGAGTCAGCTCATTTATATAGCTCCACTGATCAAGGCCCACCCCGAATGGGCGGGGCCACGCCTCATGGGAACATCTCATCAAAATTATCTCCCACAGCTGGGTGGGGCACACTCCAAGCAAATCTAACCAACACCAAAAATGTCTGCCCCACACAAGACCACAAAGATAATGGCATTTGGGGGACACAATACATTCAAACTGGCACATTCCACCCCCTGGAACCCAAAATGACATTATCTTTCTAAATACAAAATACATTCATTTCATCACAATATCACAAAAACTTAAATCATTTCAGTAACAAAAGTTAAGTACAAAATCCCATCAAAATCAGTTTAGGCTTGGTCAGTTCTAAGGCATAATTCCCCTCTAGCTGTGGATCTGTGAACCTAGAACAAGTTATGTGCTTCCAATATACAAAAGAGAGACATTCATAGGATGAACATTTCCATTGCCATAAGGAGAAACAGTAAGGAAAACAGGGTTAACAGGAGCAAAACAGTTCCTAAAACCTGCAGGACAAACTCCATTAGATTTCAAAGTCTGAGAGTCATTAACAAAACAACGTTGCATCCTTGGGGCTTGAGACAGCGGGAGCCTAACCCTTCCTAAGGGCCTTTTCGGCAGCCCTTTCCTCTCCAAACGCTTAGGTGAGTGCTCCAACAAACCCACACATTGGGGAGACCACCTTCTCGGCCCCACCCTCCTCAAACATCGGGGCTGCTCCCGGATTCCCTTCCATCTCCGGGGCACACGCTCAACCCCTTCCGAACAGTGTGGTGGCAGCCAGGCTCTCCCCAATTCCCTGGGAATGTGCTCCACCCTCTTTGGGACCTCGGGTGGCAAAACTCTTCCAGAGCATCGAGGTGGAAAGCCCGCCCTCGACCTCCAGGGCAAACTCACCCTTTCCATGCATGTGGGCTGCTCCGCTCTCCCAGCCCGAGACCTCCTGACTCCAGACCTCAACCTCCATGGCTCTGTCTTTGAAGAGATTTTTCCTTTAATTTTTTCCTTGTCTGTCTCCTCCAGTCCAGACCGGCAATGGCTCTGTGTATAAAGATCTCGCAAAAATTCTGTTGGCTTTGCATGAAGCATGCAGGGGTCAAAGCCATCAGACAATAGGACTTTCCACAAATCCTTTCTGCTTAACTCCTTTTCCAATCTTGGCTTGTACTGAAATGGCGGCTGGGTTCCATGTTTAGTTACATCCTCATGTTGGGCTGTAGCTTCTGGGATTCCGCCCCCTGGAAGCCTGTAATTTTCCAAGCCATCAACTTCTGGTTTCTTTGAACCCAAGAGTTCAGTTCTAAGTTTATCTCTCTCTGCTCGCATTTTACTATAAGCTGCAAGGAGAAGCCAGGATATGTCCTCCACACATAGTCTGGAGATCTCCTCAGCTAAGTATTCCAGGTTGTTGCTTCCAGATTCTTCCTTCCATCTGACACCAGGACTCAATTTTGCCAAATTCTCTGCCACTTTAAAACAAGGATCGCCTTTCTTCCAGTTTACAACACATTCATCATTTCTGTTCAAGTCCTCATCAGAAGTATCTTTAGAGTCCACATTTCCACAAACAGTCTCTTTAAAGCAGTTTTGGCCTTTTCTATCAAGCTCCTCACAATTCTTCCAGAGTCTTCCCCTTATCCACTTAAAAAGCCGTTCCAACATGTTTGGTATTTGCAGACTCAGCAGCAAAAGCACCCCACTTCTCTGGTACCAAAATCTGTTCTAGTTTGCTAATGCTGCAGAATGCAAAACACCAGAGATGGATTGGCTTTTATAAAATGGGGGTTTATTTGGCTATACAGTTACAGTCTTAAGGCCATAAAGTGTCCAAGGTAACACATCAGTAATCAGGTACTTTCACTGGAGGATGGCAAATGGTGTCCGGAAAACCTCTGTTAGCTGGGAAGGCACGTGGCTGGTGTCTGCTCCAAAGTTCTGGTTTCAAAATGGCTTTCTCCCAGGACATTCCTCTCTAGCAAGCTTGCTCTTCTTCAAAACATCACTCACAGCTGCGCTCCCTTTCCTCTTTGAGTCAGCTCATTTATATAGCTCCACTGATCAAGGCCCACCCCGAATGGGCGGGGCCACGCCTCATGGGAACATCTCATCAAAATTATCTCCCACAGCTGGGTGGGGCACACTCCAAGCAAATCTAACCAACACCAAAAATGTCTGCCCCACACAAGACCACAAAGATAATGGCATTTGGGGGACACAATACATTCAAACTGGCACAGAGGAGTAATATATCCCAATACTACTGGTTTCTTCTTTCATTTGGATCTTTGCATGAAATTATATACGACATTACAATGTCCTCTTCCTAAATATTTAGAAAACTAAAAGATAACCCCACATCGAACATCTGGGGAAAACAATTTGGAAACTATGTCCCATCCAAGATTCAGCTTATTTTCTTATGTATTTGTTTTTAAATTAACTTCATTTGAGAAGTCCCAAAAACTGAATGGTATAAAACACTTATCATCCCATAATTCTAGCCAACCTAAGTCATTGTTACTTTTATTGCTTTCCTATCTTGTATCGACTGGATTTCTCCACTCTGTATCATCAGCACATTTCCACCACCTTAGTACATTTTCCTTCTTTCAGGTCAGCAAAGTAACCAAAATCAATACTAATGCTGATCCTTATGACAGGCCACAAGTCACTTCCCTCCGTTTGGTGCTGCTGCCACTCAAGCACCTTTGGCTTCAATATCTGATCCAGGTCGTTACCCACTTCAACAATTGTTTCTTATAGCTCTAAGTATGTTTTCCCACAGTCCACTTCCCTCAGAGGAAAGCAGGATTCCTGTTAAAGAGATTTCTGGGTCTTGTATCAGAGATCCTTTTTTGACATGAATACAAGTACCTTCCAGAAAGCAGTGATCATACAATAGTATGTTACTTCTAAAAGTAAAACAAGACAAAACAACCAACCACAAAACAAAACAAAGCTCTATTATGCCTTAATGGGAGTCTGAACAAATATTGGAAAAAACTGAGGAATGGGAAAGAGAATGCTTGGATATTAGATTAGTCCCTGACTTCTCTGTCACTGGTGATCCCAGGAAAGACACTTAAACCACTTATTTACTTGATTTTTGGTTTAGACTGAAACCCCCATTACTACTAGTGAATCCATTAGGTTGCTGTGCAATACCAATACAAT
Organism: Choloepus didactylus; assembly: GCF_015220235.1. Taxonomy (NCBI): domain Eukaryota; kingdom Metazoa; phylum Chordata; class Mammalia; order Pilosa; family Megalonychidae; genus Choloepus; species Choloepus didactylus. The sequence continues at coordinate 141,875,680 of NC_051309.1, forward strand.
AATAATGCACTGAGAATATCATCTGCAAAGAAAAGAGAGGAAGTTAGTGCTTAAATTCAGAAAGTGAGAAAGAAGAGCTTTATTCCTCCTTTACAAAAGGCATTTCACAGCTTTTGTAATTACCTTTATCATAAATTATTACCAGGCCCAAGATCCTGGAAAAGACTGACTATCTAATTTAGCTATAGAAATATTACAATAAGAATCCTGAATTGGAATCAAGAGTTCAATCAATTCTTTATAGGTCATAAATAATGAACAAAAATATTAAAGAAGTTGTTTTTCTTACGTTTTTCTACTTCCATAGTATTTCTAAAGAGTTCGCTAGTAAAAGACACAAGAGTTACCAGGGACCACACAAGTCACTGATAATATTATGGCTTTTCAACATTCAGACTTCATGATTTTTAAATTCAGTCTAGTTTCCTGTTAGATTTTTGAGACTAGTATAGGAAATATGCAATCTATCTCACTTGATTTGCCACAAAATACAATGTCCACTGTGCTGAATTATATCATGTCCTGAAACCTACACTTTGCTCTGATTTTATCAAAACAAAGATGGATAATTACTTCTGTATATAGAAAAATCATAGTGGCTGCTGCAATTTCAGCCTGAAATAATTTAGATGGTAGATAATTTTGTAGCATGTGTGCACTGCTGTCTAAGTCAAGCTTTAAGGTTAATGCTGATGACAAAATGGGCCTTGTATGGCTCCCGAAGGCAGTGGACTAGAAACAGAAAAACAAAACCAGTGACTCAGGCATCAGAGGAGGCAGAAGGGAGAGAATCAATATTTATGCAACTTAAAAGCACATCACGCTGCACTTTACCCTTTGGTTAGACACAGGCCAGATTAGGTCTGTCTACCTCTGATCATTTTAGCTGTTGTTTTAGTAAATGTCAAATGACCCACAACCTCCAAAGATTTCAGTTAAGGAGACCTTCTGATGAGTCTTTTACTTTGATTCCTTTCAATGCAGCAGGAATTATAATGAAATTAAATCATTCTTCATAGACAATAGGGATAGAGTCCCAAAAGCTTTTATGACTTGGTGCCCTCCTGGCAACAGCATGAGCAGAGCTTCAGACTTTGTATTTAAAGGACCGTTTTTCAAGAGGATAAAAATAAGGTTCTGAAATAAGTGTGTTCTTCAAGTGAATACATATTCTTATACCTTTGTATTATTACTCAACAATTTAAGGCACAATTCTTTAGAAATATCCAGACACAATGACATTTTCATTTACGATTAGGAAATAGCAGAATGATACTTCATTTTTATATAAAAATGTTTGCATACTATATGCATGCGATTGTGCTAAGTGCTAAATATATAATTTAATAGAACAAATATGATACCTGCTTTTATAAAGCCAGCATTACAGTGTTGTATACTGAAGTATAAGCTGGTAGTTGTATGACAGTGTGACCAGATCTGGGGTGGGGGGATGAGGGGTAAGGCACTGTTGAGGAACAAGAAAGGGCACCACTCAACCTGATTTGGGTCTCAGGGAAGGCTTCCTGGAGTAGGTGACAGATCAGCTAAAACTTGAAGGGTGACTAGAAAGAGAAGAGTGGTCTTGCAAAGAACTCAAGAACAGGAATATGGAGTGTGATTCAGTAGGGTTGAATGATGGTGGTAATGATAAAGGTGTTGATGATAACACTACAGAGATGGACATTATTCACACCTCTAAGCTTATTTGTAGGATGTGTTAGGGAGATTGAATTTTGTCCTGATGCAAGGGGCTGATAGAAAGGGTTTGAATGGGAAAGTGACAGCATAAGATTTATTTAAAAAGACCAGTCAAATCATTAAGTAATATGTAGCAAGAAGCCAAGTATTCAGTATCTCACGCTGTAGGGAACACAGTACAAGCATAGATTGATGTTTAGATTCATTGTAAAAGGACTTCTGTTTCCAACAGAAAGCCAGTCTAGATTCTTTGACAGATCTTCTGGCTAAAAACAACTGAAAATTTTGGAATTTTATATATATATATATGTATTCATCTCACATATTATCATACAATTGGTTTTCTGGCAAGGAATAAAGAAATTCTCAGAGGTCAAAACCTAAGTTAAATTGGAAACTCAGAAAAGTGGAGTGATGAGGCCAGCTTTCACTATGAGGTACTCAAATCCAGTGACCTGATTTTTAGTTTTTCTGTCCCCATAGGGCATGGGAAATGGGAGTAAACACCTAGGGTCTGCTAACTGTAGAGACTTAAAAATGGGTCCCCTAGAAAATGGAACTCCAAATCTCTTTACCCTCAGGATAAGGACACAATAAAAACTAGAAACAATACTCCCTGCTTTTCTGCCCCCATAACAGCAAGGGAAATCACTTATCTTAAAGTTTGACATTGGCTTGAAGGAAAAAGGTCTCTCTTTAGAATTTGTAGCTACAAACCACAAGGTTTGCAGTACTCTGAGACTTGTATGTTTTAGGAATGTGGAAGAAGAAAGCAAATGCTCTCTGGATAACTCTTCTTCAAACCGGTTCTCAAACAATTCCCACGGATATCCTAAGGAATGTGAACCCACAGCCCCAAACCCAAAGAATACAAGGAAACAAGAGAAGAGAGCAAGAGCTAGCAGAAACAGCAGATGGCAGTAGCAAATTTAAAAAAAGCATTCAGATAGGACATTATTATACAGAGACTATAAAATGATTATGTTTAATATGTTTATGGAAACAAAGTATGGTATTTAAAAATGAATAAGGAGAGAGATAATTAAAAATGACCAAATTGATATGAAAAAGTTAGAACTTCGAGAATTGGAAAATAATTTTTTAAAAATTGAAAGCTCAGTGAACAGGTTTAACTGGGCAGAACAAGAGAAAACTAATGAATTGGAAGACTTATCTGAAGAAAGTATCCAGAATGAAGTGCCAAGAGACAAACATATGGGAAACATGAAAGAGAAGTTAGGAGCATAGAATTCCACCTGAGAAAGTAAAGCATGTGTCTAATCAGAGTTCCAGAAGGAGAGAACACAGAGAATACAGGAGATAAAATATTTCAAGAAAAAAAGGCTGTGAATTTTTCCACAATTGATAAAGGATAGCAATACTCAAATCACAGAAGCCTAATGAATCCATAGGAGAAGGATGAATAAATGAAAATCCATATCTAGACTCATTATGATAAAATGAAGAATCAGAAATGAAGATAATATTTTAGATTCAGGACAACAAAGTTTATATCTTATCCATATCAACATCATCAATTTTCATTTATAAAGATCTCTTCAAATTACCATAGTAATTAATTATAACTGATTTCTTAATCAGAAGACCACCTTGGGCAAAACGTTGAATCTACTCCATTCATATATTTACTCATATTTGTTTACTGTTTTATTTTAGGTTGTATCTAATTTAAAAAAAATGGCAATATCATAATATAATTAGGATCTTGGACTCTTAGAGTGAAAAGAGATATTAAAGGTCATTTAGTTCAGTTCTTACCTTTTTTTAAATGAGGAAGTTGAGGCCTATAGAAATGAAGTATTGCTTTCCTGTACTATAAAACTGGTTAATACTTGCAGACTCCATGTTTCCTGAATCTCAAATAAGTAGTAATTCTAAATAACTAGGTATTGGTTGGTGCTATTACCCTTCTTTAGTCTATTGATAGGAAACATTAAATTATTGATTCAATTATAATACTAACAAGACTCATACGATAGGTAAAATAATCTTTGTTGAAACAATGTTGGTAAAACTTAAGTAAAATTGGATCCATTTTAAAAAAGAATTTCAAAGGCACAGTGGGAAGAAATAACACTTTTTGGCTAAAAGTCAGAAATCACATTTTAAATAACTACTAAGTAATGATAATAATGTTAAAATATAGGGATTGCTATTATAATTCACATGAAGTCTTTTCCTCAAGACTGCTAACACAGAAACAACCTACTTTCCATTCCAAGGGGTAAAATACTTTTAGGAACTAGTTTTGTTCCATGGGAACTGTAACATACAATCTAAATTAAACAACGTATGTTCAAAGCAATTGAAAACTTACCATGATAATTTCTGTTTTTCTGCTGTACCTGGCCTGAATATTAACAGGAAACATCAACCCCTTTATCTTCTTCATATCTTAACCCCTATAAGCCTAATAATGCCCCCCAGTTAATTTTTTTTCTGTTCATATTTATAGCTCTTGTATTCAGAATTTTCTAGGCTGTTTTCATAGAATATATGTTAAACATCTTTAGAACTTAGGTGGAGGGCAAAAAGAAGAAAGGAAATATTTTTTATGCTGTAAGGGAAATTATGTTGCAAAGGAAAAATGTTGTAAGGGTCTGGAAGGAAATAGGTACACTGGCTCTGGGTAAATACATCTCAGGAAAACCTATGTGTGCTCCGTTAAGTGCCAAAAGCAGAGTCGTTCAACACAATTACATGGCCATGCCAACTCTTGTGTACCTGTCAGGGAAGTGTTTTGCTAGGAGAGAACCACATTTCATGAACTCCCACACCCATCTGTCCTTGCAAAATCAATGCTTAAGTTAGAACAAAGAGTGAGTAAAGGTGACTGCTGGACACCAAATGAATAAGAAAATTAGTGGCAATGAGAATGATAATTAAAATCATGTCCCTGCCTGTTGGTAGTTGGCTGCTATCACTTCTCCCTTTAGATGGCAGTGGCATTCTTTCATTCGGATACTGTTTTGCCTTTTTTTTTTTTTTTCTCCCTTTCTTTTTTAGATCTGTTCTCTCACTCTCCCAGATAGTTGTTCTCAGCTCTGCTGTGAGATGATTTAAACAATGCTTTGATGCTGTAGGATGCTGGTGTTCACAAATCAGGTCTATCCTTTTCTTTTTTCTAAAAAGATAATATACTGCTTTTCCAAAGTCAATTAACACTTAGGGCAAATGAAATGGGGAAAGCAAAAGGTCACTTTCTAAAGAGTGGCCTTGAAATCTTTCAGTATTATTCAGGTCTCATCCAGGAATTGCAAATCATTGGGAAAAGAAAGGAAATAATAATTAGTTCATTTTGTTTTTTGATAACTCCCAATAAGATGGCTTAATATGCTTTTCTGCTTTATTTCCTAGCAATACCCGTTATGTGCTCAGAGTTCTGGCTGGCAATTTCTGTGTCTTGTAGTCACAAAGGCAATTGGAATGCATCAGGAGAGGGCTGAGAGAGTGAATCATTAAAATTTCTGGATTATAATTTGGCTAACTATGTTTTATAAAAGAAAGTTGTTCAGATCGTGACCTAAAATTGGGAGCAACAAGTAACTTCCTTGGAAAGATGACAGACAGAAGAGCAAAAATTATAGGATTTTCTTTTGCAATATGATCAGCATCAACTCCTTCTCCCAAAACAATGCTAAGTGAACTTAAATTAGTTATACTAGTCAGTAAAAGAAGAATGCATAAGTGTGGAGCTACTTCATATTTCAGTGTCAGATGCACTTTCAAACCATTGCTTGGGTATTAAGATAGCTCACCAAATGAGTGTCTGAGAATATATCCACTCAAGTTTTTAATAACTTGAATTTCATTTAGAAAACAAGCCTGGACACCTCAAAAAAAAAAAAAAAAAAAGCAAAACAATAAGCAGTTATTAAAAAGTAGTCAAACACATTGCAAATAAGATTGCTAACAAATCGACTTTTAAATTTACTGCTGGTAATGTGCCAGTTTGGACAGGCCAAGCTAGAGCTGTGCTTGTCTCACACCTCTTGCATCGTGCCTCACAGTTATGATTGCAGTCACGGTTCTTTTCTAACTTTCTATTTTAATATAGAAAAACCTTCACTCGGTTTAATAACCTTTTCCTTCTTGAATAAGGGGTTTCTGTTTGCAATCACATGAATAGAAAAAGGCCTGCTGCAGAAACTCTGGGAGATTATTTCATGCCTACCCACAAAAATAAGGTTTTGAAAGAGCAGAAGAGATGGAATAACGACATAATGAGCAAATTCTTGTGAGGTAAATTATTATTCGGGATTTTTGAACTGGCCTTTTAAAAGAGGAAATAATAATAATTACAATCCTGCAAATACTGCTGCTTGGTGGAAGACAACAGTAGCTTTGCTGGAAGTACTGCTGGGCGCCTGCACTTTGTTCTCCTCCCACGTCGCAGCCTGAAACATTATAAACCCAGGAAAAGACCTGCATTCACCCAATGGGCAACGTCTCCTTGCTTTGATTCTGGGTACCTTTGCCACTATAAAGAAATAGACACAATAACGTGTTGCCTTTCACCTCTATGGGCCAGAGTAAAATTTGAGGCTTCAGGTACATGATGATCAGCAAGGAGGACTGATTCAAACTACGATGGCTCATCGTTAGTAAGGCTGCTGTTGGGTGGGGTCATACAAACCTCCACAGGTCAAAGCCAGCAGTTGAATAAATGAAATGAAGGAGAAAAGGGAGGGTGAGCTCAAGCCTGTATTCTCAGGTCATAGTCCCACTTTCAGGTTCTAATAATCCCATTAGAATCTTTTGCTTCAGAAAGTCTTGGCCTTTGACTTCCTCCACCACTTCTTTTCCCATCTAATAGGATCGACTTTATTCCCAGTTCCAGAAACCATTAAAAATGACAAATGTCTCCCTTTGTAATCAGTTGGAGGTTTTAGCTGCATTTTGGGGGAGAAATATTTGAAAATCAGAGCTGGAAAGAGCTGTTAGGAAGGTTTGGTAGAAGGGGAGAGTGAGGATGAGTGATTTTTCCACCAGCATCTGAAACTCTTGGCCATGGAAGCAGCAGTTGATCCGAGGACAGCAGTCCACTGCTGCTCTTTGATTGGTCCTGGGTCTGACTGTTCTCACTCTTTGCTGTCGTGAAGAACTCCAGCGTGCGTCTCCCCTCAGCTCCCACTTCAGCACATTCAGTACATGTGACCCAAGACTGCCACCAGATTCAGCTTGGGCCTCCCCCATCAAAAGGACCAGTGGCACCTGAACCCCTTTTCCCCAAGTGACTCAGTCTCTGGCAGGTGTCACAAGCTAAAACTGCATTTGGTGGCAGCTGCTCCTGGAGTCTCGGAGGCAGCGCTGCATGCCTGGAACCAGGCTAACGATGAGGCAGCTGCCCATTAACAGTCCTGCGCCAGCTCCTGCTCCTCCATCTGGAGAAGGTGGCTGCTTGCAAAGAAAAGCTGTCTAACCTTACATGGAAAAAAATGTTGTTTTCTTGCATGTTTACCCAGAGCTGGCCATTTAAAAATAATGCAGCATCTTCATTAAGGGGTAAACTCATGAAACGTTACTCCTACTTGCATTTTTCTCTAGATGACAATGCACCTCAGCAAGCTTTCAGACAACGGTCACCCAGCAACAATTTTTTCATACATTAAATGATTTCCAAACTCTAACATTTCCCTCTATGAGAGCTGTATATTTCACCTTTCCTCTCCCTCTTACAGCTCAAGGGAAGAGCAGACATAAAATATAATAAAATATCAGTTTTAATCATAAAATATCAGTTTTAAACTATTGCTTTTAAATGTTTAAATGCTTTCCAGAATTTGATAAACCATTTATGACTTTTTATTGAATTGGGATTAGGTCCAGTTGCAGGTGACAAAAATGACAAAAAATAATAGTAATGTAAACATAAGCAGTCCTGGGCAGGTATGACAACTCCGGGGTCTCTGTTGTTCATTGCCCTGCCATCCTCAACATGCGGTGTCTATTTCTTTTTCTGAGATGACTGTTGGAGCTCCAGTCAATGTCTCCTCATTCAGGCATCAGGAAGGAGGAAAGGAAAGGAAAAAGGCTTGCTCCCTTGTTAAGGTTATTTCCCAGGAGTTCCACAGATTGCTTCTGCCTACATTCCATTGGCCAGAACCTAGTCACAGGGCCACATATAGCTTCAATGGAGAATGGGCAAAGCAGTCTTTTGTGTGTGTGCGTTCACGTTCCCAGCTAATATTCAGAGGTTCTATCACTGAGGAAGAAGGGCAGCATGGCTGTACGAGAACATTTAATAGTCTCTGCTACAGAGCAAACATCAAAGTTTAGATAAAATTCAGAATTTATATTTCATCATTAATGCTTTTTTCTTCTAGAAAAATTCTTCTCTTGAGAGCAATAGATGACTTAAAAGAGATGAAAATTTAAACATGATCTGAGTTGCAGTTGTTGGAAGGTTTTGAAAAATCCTTGTGGATCACAAAGAGGCTTAAAGCACAGAAAAAATATTGGAACTTGATTGTGCTTATTCTCATCCTGAGGAATTCCAAATAAAGTCTATCTTGGTGCCCATCCAAAAGCATTTTCATTAAATAGTGTACTAAAAGAATTTTCTAGGAGTTGTGTCACAGCATAGAGACAAGGTTATAGAGTACCACTCATTAAAAGAAAACTTAACCAAGGAATGTATGCTGAAAAGTATCTTGAGTTTATGTAAATGTCAGTGGTTGTTTTCAATTGACTTTTTTTTCTTTTATGAGGGAAATTGTGCATTTACAAAACAATCATACAGGATTCCCATATACTACCCTATTATGAACATCTTACATTGGTGTGGAATATTTGTTACAATTGATAGAATTTTTTATAATTGTACTAGTGACTGTGCAGTCAATGGTTTAACTAATGGTTCACTGTTTGTGTAGCATAGTTACATGGATTTTTAAAAGAATTTTTATTGTTACCATATATACAATCTAACATTTCCTTTTTTAATCACATTCAGATATTTATTTCAGTGCTTAGGTTACATTCCCAATGTTGTATCACCATCACCATTAAAAAATATTTCCATCATTCCAAACAGAAACTCTGTACCTTTTAAGCTTTAACTTCCCATTCGCTATCTCCACCCCATCCCCTGGTAATTTATATTCTAGAGTCTGACTCTATGAGTTTGCTTATTCTAATTGTTTCAAATCATTGAGATTATACAATATTTGTCTTTTTATACCTGGCTTATTTAATGTTCATCTAAATTGTCACATGTATCAGGACTTCATCCCTTTTTAAAGCTGAATAATATTCCATTGTATGTGTATACCACATTTAATTTATTTATTCATCAGTTGATGGGCAATTGAGTTGCATCCAACTTTTGTGAATAATACTGCAATAATATGCTGGGGTTTAGGATGATGGGGACTTAAGCTCACCTTCCAGATATGGGCTTGGCATCTAGGCCTTTACCAGCTGTTCCCTGGGTCAGCACTACCTTCACCCACTGGTTGAATATACTTCATTGATAAGATAAATACATTTAAAACCTATGTAGTATATTGATGCTTGTGTTTTCCTGCAGAAATGCTAATTTATTGGTCTTGGGTGAGGCCAGATAGTGGTAGGTTTCATAAGTTCCCCAGATAATTCTGGTGGTCACCCAGGCTTGAGGATAAGTGGATTAGTTGTCTCCAAGTCAACTCAGCTAAGTCCTAGAACCCCATGCGATAATCTCTTGGGAGGTTATCATCAAACTAAATATTAATGCCATGAATAACTTCCTAATCTTTGAAAGGTGGCTCAGTCCATATATTAAACAATATACCATTTAATGTTTTAAGATCCAGAAGTCATTAAAAACAATGATTTGGAGTCAGATCTTCCTATGTCCAAAACGTGGTCCTGCCAGTTGATATATGTGTGATTGGGACCAGTCAGTTAATCTTTATATGGTTTCATATCCTTATCTGAAAAATGGGGATAAAAGAATATCTATTTTTATAATTTTTGTGAGGATTAAATAAATGATTTAAGTAAGTGTTTAGTGCATTGTCTCACACCACCCAAGAGCTCATAAAGATAATATATGATAGTTTTATTATTCCACAATTATAGGTAAGTTAAGTAACTTACACTGGATAATTTGATTCATCATGTTTGTTGAGTTGCTACTATGTTTAATGCTCAACTACTCCATACTATATGAGAATATACAGTGTATAAGTACTATCTAACATAGTTAGGAAGGCAGGTCATGGATATAGAAGGGGCAATGGAAAAATATAAGGCAGTGTATTTGTAGGAGGGATTGCATTTTGACCCCCACATCTATTTTCTCCATGTTCCTTTTGTATAGTATAATGAAATTTTTAAAATTTCCTTTGCAGTTTTTGTGGCCTGGGAGCAGAAACTCTATGATTTGCTTCTGGATTTGGACTTTAATTCCTTGAGTGTACTTTCTCATTCCCACTGGATAGAACTTGCATGAAGCCAAGTCCTGGCTTTGATCATGTAGAAAATAACATACTAGGGAATGCTGAAGAAGTGTCACAAAATAGAATTCTGTATCCTGAATGGTAATCCTGAGGTGAGCTGCCCTGGGTGGCCATGCCTGAGAGAAATGAACTTTTTTCTTTAAATTTATGAATAGGTGAATTTCGTTGATACAAGTGCATAGCCTTCAATCCTAGTGGATGCCAGTGGTTAAGTGCACATTCTACAGACATTGATAGGATGCTGTAGAACAGTGGTTGATAAAATGAGAGTCTCAGGGCAGCAGCAGCCACATCAACCGTGAAATTGTTAGAAATGCAAAATTTCCAGTCCCATCCCAGATCTTCTTTATCAGAAACTCTGAGACTCCCAGTAGTCTGGGTTTTTGACAAGCTCTCCAGGTTATTCTGATACACACTCAAATTTGAGAACCACTCTTATGGGGAGAGGGTGATTAGGAAAGTGTAGGAGAGTATAGGGATTAGGCTAGTAGTACTTAAAATAATGGGCAGTGGAAATAGCATACCTTGGTTTAGATCCTGTTTCTGCCACTGACTCCTGGGTAATCTTGGGAAAGTTAGCCTCCCTCTGCCTCTGCTTTTTTATATCTGTAGAATAGGGATAGTAATTGTACAACAGTCATAGGACTGTGAAGATTAAATGAGTCAACATGCTTATAGCACTAAAACACTGAAAGGATATAATCATTATTAGCTATAATTATTAATCAAGAAATGAAGTTGTGTTGAAGAGTGTGGAATTGATGTGCATGAACAGAAGTTCAGAGGTGGGTCACAATAACTTGTCTGTGGCAACAATGGGCCTGACATTTATTAGGTCATTTAACACAAATTTATTGCACATTAGCCCTATACAACTTATTATGTTAATTGCTGGGGTAAGCAAAGATCAGATCTAACTATTAAGGGCGTGAAACATGGATTTTCTGACCTCTTACTTGGGCCTGTACACCCCTATCTTGAAATGATCTAATATCCATAATTCTAGGCAATTTCTAGGCAATTTCAAAATGTGGGATGCAATTATTCCTATATTCATCTGAAGACGCACCAGGAGGACAGAGTTACAAAGCACAAAAGCATTTAACTGCTCATCTATTTGATTTTAATGCTCTATAAAAGCTGTTTTTTTAATTGAAAAAATCTGGGACTTAACATCAAGTGAAGATTTGACTTTAATGCATATACCTCTCCAAAAGTAATCAAAGAACTGAGGTTTCCTATCAAAGCACCTGATTGCACTTTAAACTTTATTTTTCTATGGTATGGCACGAACTGAGAATACTCCTTATGATTTGGGAATGATTATGCACTTCTATATTCCACCCTACTCTATATATAGTAATAAGTTCAGGCTTATAAGCACTGTAAACTAATCACAGAAGAGAAATTCCAACATTTGCTATGAAGCACATTTCATCATTGCAGCTGGGAGATCATATATTTCTACCTTAAGAAGGCCTTGCTGGTTTATTTTAGACTAAAGCATTAGCAAATATACACAGAATAGACTATAGGATTTTCATTTTCTAAGCGAAATTTAGTCAAATATCAGAGACTTTCCTCTGTTCTGATATTGCATTTGAGAACCAGGGAGGTAATTTTTTTCCTGTGGGATTCATGCTTTTCCTTATTAGAAGCTCAACATCTGTTCCTTTACTGCTGAAAGAGAATGTGGCTAATGGATTAAAAAAAAAAAAAAGAAAACTCAACAACAACTTCACATCTCAGCAATTAGAATGTGGGCCTCTGTGACTTGGCATCGTTAGAACACATATTCCGAAATAAGGTAAGAGAAAAGAAAGGCTTAGTTTGAATATCAGAAAAACATTCAGAACAACAAAGAATATTGGAAGGAAATAAAAGTTTCTTCAGTAGTGGCGGACACACTTACACCAAGCACAGAAAAATATACTGAGAAGAAATATTCTTCACTGGTAGAAAAATGCATTCAGTGACCAAAAAGATACTTTTTTCCATTTTAAAAATGTGGATTTCTAAATAATTTTTAGAAATCTAAAATTTCTAGTTTGAGATGCATATACTAGTTTCAGAAAATTTGGGTCCTTGCTTTAAGCATTTACTGTTGCACTTTTTCTCTTTGTGTGATTTAAAACTATACACAAAAAATTGGATATATTTCTAATTCTCTTTCTCTGCCTCTAAGTGAAGCATGATGAATATAAGTTGTCATCTATAATACAAGGTATGGAATGAAAACTAGATATTTGTCTTACTGGATAAGACATTTATTTCAGCCTAATATGTTATTGCCTCCTCTTAGAAATGAGCCAATTGTTAAAAATGATGAGAAAAGTATCAATTAATTATCTAACTACTTGCAGGGATACACCAGACATTGAGCAGACAGATTTACACAGTTATGACTCCTCTGTCCTCCTGGCAAATGGGGGTAACTGAAAGCTTACTCTTTTTTTTTTTTTCCCCCAAGAAAGATTCAGGTGCAATTCACTGTTTGGTAGGGAGCCCAGTCCCACTATGCTGATTTGTGCTGATTTATTGGCTTTGAGGCATAACAATGTGAGTGCCCGAGTTTGGTTATTGTAGGCTTTGCTTTTCATTTAATTTAGATATTCAGGCACAGTGTAACTCCAGTATTAAAAGCCCAGTGTTACCAATCAAAACAAAAATCTCTTTCTGAACCCAGCTAGCTTGCAACATGGGGTTTTGAAACCTCAAAGCGGAGAATTTAGAGGAACATGAGTTATCTCTTTGTACATTCTTAGCCTGGCTTGAATGTCCTCAAAACATGGCCTAAAGCTTGGGTTTATCACTTTCTGTGTACTATTGCTCATTGCTCTGTTCCCACCAAAATAGGGGTATTCAACCAGGAATCCTGTTCTCAGTCCAGCGTGTCTGTTTCTCGAATGCCCTCCTTTACGGCCTGTGCAAATTCAAATGCCCTTCTAGGATCCATTCCAAAAGACCACCTTCAGCACAAAGCCTTTTTTGATCCTTTACTACTGCAAGCCATCTAGTTTGTGTCTGTCCCCACGTCTCCTCCCCTTGTGGTATTTTATTCATGTTCTCCTTATTGTCCTTATCACAGCCTGCCTTATGTATATACCTGAGTCTTCCTCTTTTCCCAACAGATTATAAGCGACTTCAGATAGAGCCTGGGTCTTACTTATCTAGTGCATCCAGTGCAGCACTGTACATAGAGTGTGTGGGCAGTTCAACAATCCTCAAATAGCAGTGAGTGCAGGCTTTATTTAAGGCACTGGGGTGGGTACTCTGAAAGGATATATGTTACCACCTTCAAAATATTATCAACCTGGATGGATGGTTAAGACTTGGAAAAATTAACCTATTCCATGAGGGAGAATAGAAGAGAAGTCAAATGAGGGTTAATAAACACTGTTAGGTATTCATGGAAGGGAAAAGTTTCTGTGTGTGGCAGGATGGGCATATTGGCAATGTGCGTCAAAGAAGACTTCAAGGAGAATGTGTGAGCAGGACCACAAAGGATGCTTGGGATGAAGATAGGAATTGATAGATTTGGCAAAATTCCAGGCAGAAAAGATCAAAGGAGCAAAAGATCAAGCTGGATGACAAGGTATGTTCAAGCTCTTAGAGATTTGGGGATAAGCTTTTGAAAGACACCCAATGGCAGTTGGAAATCATTACCAAGTAACAAGTTAAGAAGATTGATCTGTTGTTTGCATATAGGATATTTTCAAGGGAGGTGAGGCTGGTAGTGTTAGTATGTTTCTCACATGGTGTGTTCCTTCTAACACATATATACAGGGCAGTTCTCCACATAAAGCATAGCAATTATTTATATTTATGAAACAATGTATATTCCTATATATAATGTAATATAAAAATGTTCACACAGGATTCATTGCTTTATAGAAGACTTAGACATAAAATTCATTTCAGACAACAGCAAGTGGGTATAAGCTTATTTCTCTTAATGCTTTACAAAACTCTTTCAGAAACATAACTAAGAGTGTAATGCGAGGTGCATCTGTAGCCAATTATTTTGGAGCACCACCATATTTCTGGTTTATAAGGAAGAGTATCCTGAACAGAAGCTCTTGCACTATTTCATTTAGATTTTAAGACTTCCTCAGAGTTCTAACCTTCGATGATCTCATATGTGAATATTCTAAGCGGCATAGAGGTAGATAGGATAAAGCTTATAAACTTAAAAAAATTCTCACAGCTTTCACTTCTTAAAAAAAAATGCTGCAATGACTTCTTAACTTTCTTGAAATATCTGAGATTCACAAGGCCCACTCAGCCATCTGTTTTGCTTGATTTCAGACCATTTCCATCTTTTCCAGGGACACAGAGGCAAATAATATATGTGCATGCATGTGCATGCAAAGGCACATTCACACAGATCAGGCTGTGTTCTCCATCTCAAAGTTTGGAAACTCTTTTCTGGTTTTTGGGCTATGCAGAGCCGCCAGTTACTTAGCAGTTATATTTGTCTTGAAGTTATTATTTTGAAAACTCTGCAATTAAAAATATTTTTTCTCTTTTAACAGCAAAAAAACCCAGGTTGGGTGATTGTAGCAAATTTTCAAAGGCAATGCCATTAAGTGTCTTTTTCATGGTTGCAAGATTATTTACTTTTCATTTTCATCCAGTATTCAGGAGTTTTGGGGAGATGTTGTTGAAAGAGTTTTGATCAAGAATTATGATATTTGTGTCTAAAGAGATATTAAATATGTATTCAGTTCAGCTCTGAAACTAGATGAACCTAAGAATCCCACAGCTGACTGTTTTTACCCACAACAATTGGGAAAAGCACAAGAAATATTTCCTCTAGGGACCATGCATACTATTGACTCTTTTTGCCATAGTCTAAAGTCTGAGGAAGAGTTGTCAAACAAAATAATAATAGTGAACATTCATTGAGCACCTATCAAGTGCCAGGTCCTGATCTAAGCACTTCATAAGTATCATCTGGTTTAATTCTTACTCACCGATGAGGTAGGTACTGATGATGAAATTGAAACACAGAGGTGCTAAGTTACTTGCCCAAAGCAGGAGAGCTTGGAGAGCTGAAGTTTAACCCAGACAGTTTGGCTCTAGAGGCGACCTTCATATCAGTCCCTCTCTTCCTTTTCACGCCTTCCAGAATTCAATAGGCATGTCACATAGCATTATGCTTTTCTTTGGAGGGGTGAAATTAGGAAGAAGAAAATTAATGCTTATTGAGCCCATTTGTATGTGAGTGGCATGATCATATATAATACCTTAGTTTATTACTTCATCCTCATAAGAACTGTTCAAGTAGTTATTATTTTGTGTAGTTTACAGATGAAGAAACTGAAGCCAAACAGTGAAAGAAACTTTCCCTATAGTTTCTAAGGGGTAGAGTCAGGATTTGAACCTAAAATTAATAAATGGCAGTTGTCAAATACCTCCCATGTGCTAGGTGCTTTATATACATTTTGTCTGTGACTTTTACAACAACCTTTAAGGTAGATGTCTCTGGAAGAATGAGGCATCAGAAATGAACAGAAAATGTTGAGTGAATTTCAGCGTGCAGAAGGCTATAATAAACATGTAATAAAGAGAAGAAGGACTTGCCCAAGGGATGAGTGGGATATAGAGGCAGTCATTACACTGAATTTGCTTTGGTTAGGAGAGAGGGTATACAAGCAGTGAGGATAAAGGGCATTGGCAAAGGGTCACGAGTGGGAGACTGCATAAAGAAAGAAAAAATGCATAACTGGAAAGGAAACAACAAATAGGAGGTTGATATGTTTTCTGGCTATGGAGAGAATGGTCCTCACGGACGCATCTGGAACTGAATATTTGATCCTGAAGGAGAAACTGTTGTTTTTTAGGGAGGCTCCTTCATATGTCCAGGTCAGATTGTCTCTTTTGTGAGTCTGGTGGGAACTACCCAGGCATAGATTCCATTATGTCAATCCAAGGTTCATGACTGTAAATCTCCTAAGATTCTGTGCGTCAGGTTGGCTTTTGTTTATGTTTAAATCACTCCACGATCCCTAAGTGTATGGCTGGTGGAAGAGATACGTAGTTTCAGTGATAGGTACAACTCCCATTTTCTAGAGGAGGATCTATGACTTAGAGAGGTTCATTATCCTATCCAAGTTTAGATAGTCAATAAATTGAAGAGCTAGGGTTTGAAGTCAAGTCTGTTGACTTCATTCTTTGTGCTCATTTCACCATACCAACCTGACTTTTAAATCACATATATCAGAGAATAGAAACATTGTCTGGCTTGTAGAAATTTTGCTTCTCTAGCTTATAGGATTTTTGTTTCAGCAGTTTTTATGCTATTCAAACTTTATGTGCCTCTATTCCAGCAAGCATGTGTAGTAGTCAAATGTTGACCAGGCTGTATTTATACACTTACTTTTGATAACTGTAACTCTTCATTTGATATTAAAAAATCAATCCCTAAACTACTGCAGAATTTTCCTAAGTGTTCTCCATTCCCCATGCTTCTTTCCTTTACAGCAAATTGTTGGGAAAAATATTATTAAAACATAGATCAGATCACAAAAACTTGTAGTAACTCATCATTGCTGGTAGTAATTGTTCCTGGCTTCTGTGCTCCTGAGATCCAGGTTTGGAGCATTTTAAACATACAGGTGCTCATGCCCCACTGTGGACAGGTGCTCTCAAACTAGCTACTCAGCAAGTAGGTTATTTATACATGCATAATTTTTTTAAATTTTATAAGTTTGCATGTACCTGATAATCTCCCCTCCCCGCACAAAAACATCCCAGCACAAAAGTGCATAACATGATAATCAAAAATCTACATCCCACCATCAAATCCATTCCCAGGCCTCAATAGCAACTTCTAATTGGCACAACTTTTGTTTCTTTACCTGTAAAATGTGAAAAATGATAATTTTTCCTTAAAGGCTTGATTCTAAAGCATGAAGAGAATTTTACTCTTCTTTCTTCCTTCCTTTAGTTTGTGTCTAAGTTGTAGAGTCCAGAACTCGTTCACCAACATTCAGGACTCTTGCTTGCTGATGCAATATCCCCTCCTCACAGTATTTCAACTCCTTGAAATATATTAATTTTGTTTGAACAAGACATTTACTGCCATATGTAAAAAAAGTCATTATATACACACACACGTTTATGTGAATAAATTTAATCTGAATTACTTTGACTTAATTTGAATTTCTCCCCCAATGTGGGTATTCTTGTACAGTACAAAACATACGCAACCTCACATAATGGACTGAAATATTCAATCTGAGGTATAGGGATAACAAGATACCATTATCTTTTATGCCTTTATGAGCTCAAGTTTCATAAGTTTTTTTTTATTTTTTTAATTGAGATTGTTCACATTCCATACAATTATCCAAAGATCCAAAGTATACAATCAATTGCCCATTGTACCATCATACAGCTATGCATCCATCATCCATCACAGAAACAATTATTTTTTTTGAATTTTTAGAACACTTTCATTACTCCAGAAAAGAAATAAAGACCAAAAAAAAAAAAAAAAAAAAAAAGGAAACATCTTCCCATACCCCCCCGACCACCCCCACTCCATTATTGATTTATAGTGTTGGTATAGTACATTTGTTACTTTTGATGAAAGAATGTTAAAATACTACTAACTGTAGTATATAGTTTGCAATAGGTATACTTTTCTCCCTATATGCCCCTCTATTATTAACTTCATGTCGTGCATTTGTTCTGGTTCATGAAAGAGATTTCTAATATTTGTACAGTTAATCATGGACATTGCCCACCACAGGATTTGCTGTTTTATATATTCCCATCTTTTAACCTCTCACTTTCCTTCTGGTGACATGCATGACTCTGAGCTTCCCCTTTCCACCACATTCACAGACCATACAGCACTGTTAGCTATTCTCACAAAGTGCTACTGTCACCTCTGTCCATTTTCAAACATTTAAGTTCAGCCTAGTTAAACATTCTGCTCATAATAAGCAACCACTCCCCATTCTTTAGCCTTATTCTATATCCTGGTTACTTATATTTCATGTCTATGAGTTTAAATATTATATTTAGTTCATATCAGTGAGACCCTGTAATATTTGTCCTTATGTGTCTGACTTATTTCACTCAATATAGTGTCAAGTTTTCTTCATCAATCCATTTTTTTCAAGATGGTTTTGTTCACACCCAATACATTCCATCCTAAGTAAACAGTCACGTATTTATCTATTCAGCACCCTCACCACTATCTATATAAGGACATCTATCTCCATTTCTTCCACAAAGAAGGAGGAAGAGTCAAAGAAGGTAGAGAGACAAAAGGAAAAGAAAAAAGAAATAAAGAAAAAACAAACAAATAAAACATGACAGCTAGGAAGCAACAAAAGGAAAGACAGCATTAAACTAGAATAAAGAGTCAGACAACATCATCAATGCCAAGAGCCCCATACCCCTCCTTTATGTCCCCCTCTTATATGCATTTAGCTTTGGTATATTGTCTTTGTTACATTAAAGGAAGCATAATACAATGTTTCTGCTAATTATAGTCTCTAGTTTGCATTGATTGTATTTTTCCCCCCAAATCACCCTATTTTTAACATCTTGCAAGGTTCACATTCATTTGTTCTCCCTCATGTAAAAACGTATTTGTATATTTATCACAATTGTTGAGCACTCTAGGTTTCACTGAATTATACAGTCCCAGTCTTTATTTTTCCTCTTTCCTTCTGATATCCCATATGCTCCTAACCTTATTCTTTCAACCATACTCATAGTCATCTTTGTTCAGTGTACTTACATTGCTGTGCTACCATACCCAAGACTGTGTTCCAAGCCTCTCACTTCTGTCTTTTCTTATCTGTCTGTAGTGGTCCCTTTAGTATTTCCTGTAGCACAGGTATTTTGTTCACAAACTCTGTCATTGCCTATTTGTCAGAAAATATTTTAAGCTCTCCCTCATATTTGAAGGACAGTTTTGCCATATATGGTACTCTTGGTTGGCGGTTATTCTCTTTCAGTATCCTAAATTTATCACACTACTTCCTTCTTGCCTCCATGGCTTCTACTGAGAAATCTGCACATAGTCTTAACAAGCTTCCTTTGTATGTGATGGATTGCTTTTCTCTTGCTGCTTTTGGGATTCCCTCTTTGTCTTTGACATTTGATAATCTGATTAAGTGTCTTGGCATAGGGCTATTCAGATCTATTCTGTTTGGGGTAAACTGCACTTCTTGGGATCTGTAATTTTATGTCTTTCATAAGAGATGGGAAATTTTTGTTGATTATTTCCTCTATTATTGCTTCTGCCCCTTTTCCCTTCTCTTCTCCTTCTGGGACACTCATGACATGTACATTCATGCATTTCATGTTGACATTCAGTTCCCTGAGACGTTGCTTATATTTTTCCATTCTTTTCCCTACCTGTTCTTTTGTGTGTAGGATTTTAGGTGTCTTGTTCTCCAGTTTCTGAGTGTTTTCTTCTGCCTCTTGAGATCTGCTGTTGTATGTCTCCATTGTGTCTTTCATCTCTTGTGTTGGCCTTTCATTTCCATAGATTCTGCCAGTTGTTTTTTTGAACTTTCGATTTCTACCTTATATTTGCCCAGTGTTTTCATTATACACTTCATCTCTTTTGCCATATCTTCCCTAAACTTTTTGAATTGATTTAGCATTAGTTGTTTCAATTCCTGTGTCTCAGTTGAAGTGTAAGTTTGTTCCTGTAACTGGGTCATAACTTTGTTTTTCTTGGTGTAGGTTATAGTTTTCTGTTGTCTAGGCATCTGGTTTCCCAGACCAGAATGGGCTCAGATCTCAGAAGGGGGCAATATTCAGTATCAGGTCTACCTGAGGGTGTATCTTAGAAGATTGACATACCCTGTGAGGCCTCAAGCCACTGTGCTTTTCCTAACTTGCCCAGCAGGTGGCACCTGTCAGCCTGTAGCTCCTCACTGGTATAAGGAGGTGTAGTCCCCTTAGTTCTAAGTTTCTGTTTTGGCTGTTTTCCCCCAGACTCTGGGGCCTGGTTCTGAATGGGAGGCCAGTAGTAGGGCTGGGTGCCACCTCCTCCCTCTTAGGGAAGATACACCCCCTAGGGAGTTTTCATTTGCATTTAAATAGGCTCTTTGTATCTCTGACTCTGCTATCTCCACCCTTGTCTGGGTCAGAGAGCTGTGAACTGAAAATGGCTCCAGCTTTCACTGAGCTGCTTAGGTTGAGAGAGAGAAAAAAGGAAGGAAAGACCCTCTTCAGGGCCAGTTCGTGGTTCCCCCAGTTTCACCCTTTGGCCAGAGATAGCACCCAGTCCTCTGGGCTCCCCTTCCAGGCACAGAGAAGTCCTCTGGCTCTTTAAGGTCAGTCATCACTAAAAGCCTCTGTCTGCTTGTTGGGGATTTGTAGCTTGTATTGAGCAGCCAACATTTGTTAATCAAAACCCCAGTTGGAGCTGGAGTGAGGTATATTTGCTTGTTCAGAGAGTGCCACTCTCTATCACACTGAAGTTTTGCAGTTCAGGCTGCCATGGGGGAGGGGCTCTCCGTGTGGGGCCACAGTCTTTACTTTCACATTTTATGCCGTGATCTCAGGCATTCCTCCCAATCCAGGTTGGTGTATGACGTGTGGATAGTCACGTTTGTTCCCCAGCAGTTATTCCAGATTATTTACTAGCTGTTCCTGGTTGTTTATTAGTTGTGCCAGGGAAACTAACTTCCACTCCTCTCTGTGCTGCCATCTTCTTTCTTCCTCAACTTTTGTAAGTTTTTAAGAATTAAAAGGATTGAAGAAATCATAAAGCAAAATTACTAATAACTAATGAAATATTAACTAGTTCTTAAGCTTAATAAGATTAGGCTTGAAAAAGTGCTTTTTAGGAACATACTGTAAATGATACAGCAGTGAAAAAGGCAATGATTAATTAAGGTAAGTTCATTAATATAAAATTTCATATGAAACTCACAGATTTCTAAACTACTACTTAAACCTCGGTAAGTGGTTAATAATCTCAGCTGTAAGAAATGAAATCCCCTTAACGAAACCACCAAGATCAGAATAAATGGTCTTTGCTTTAAAACCTCACTCTGTGCCTTCAGAGTTGAGATAGAAGCCATCTAGAATGCAGTGTCATTTCCAAGCCTGTGAGAAACATGCTGCTATTCTTTCTGCTTTGAGAAGGGAGCCTGTCAATCAAGCAAGTTTATTTTGTGGATTGTGAAGGGGAGGGATAACACATTAAGCTTTAGGCTCTCTTATTCTTGGTAACACTTTATCTCAAGTGGCCATTAACCAGCACACTCTAAAACTTGGGCAGAATTTTGATGAACCGCTCTCACGGGAGCTGAAGGGATTTGCATCAACCATCCACTGCCATTAGTTTACGAGGAATCTCTGATCAGACCCCAACATAGGTGAAGGGCTGCCAATGGTCCTGTTTGGGAACCACACAGAGCCTGCCACACGGGGCCTGCCATAATGAAGAATCAGAGGAAATTCTTTTGTTCTCTGGTTCTCTCGCATCACTTATACCACATTAAGAAGCCAGTGGGCTGCACCTCATTTCTTCTTTTTATAATGATGTATGTGACACTTCATCCTGGGATTCAGATCTTAATTTTTCAGTTCCTTTTTTCATGTCATGATAAAAAATTCTGGGGAATATGTAATGTCAGCCCCCTTTCAGACTCATCACTTCCATATTTTCATCTGCTACAACTGTTTAATTAGGAAAGGCTTCTTTTGGTAGGCTCCTTTTGTATAACTTTAATGAAACTGAAGAGCATGAAATGTGGTTTCTCTGCTTTTAAATGAAGCTACTTTTATAGAAATAAGATGAGAAATGGAGAAATTGCTGAAGTCACAGTGCATGAAATTAAGGGAACCCAAACTGTATTGGCAATAGTGCTTTTTTTTTCCTTTCTTAAGTTGATGTTTTGAGGACCAAGGTTGTGGTTGCTAACAAACAGGGCTGATACTGCTTTCTCTTTTATTTTTATTTTTTTAAGCTCATAGACTCCTGACTGACATGCCCTTAAGGATGCAATTTGTTGTTGTTTAGGAAAATTTTATGAGGCAAACTATGTGCTATACAGAGCTACTTTCAAGTAACATAAAAGCAAATTAATGATAGCATCTCTTTATGAAATAAGACCTGCAATTGTGCAGGATCTCATGTAAAGCAGGATTAGATGTTCAGAATTGAAACAGAATAATTACAGAAAATTTTAAGCAACTTATCCTATAATTATAAGCCATATAGTGGGAGGCTCCACCAAACTAATAAGGTGTTAAAGTAAGGTGGTCATTCTGGTCATTGTTACATTGTCTATCAGACTCTTCTCTCTCTACAAATACAAAGGAAAGAGATGAGGTAGCAGTTTTCTTGCACATTTAACCAATGCAGACAACACTTTGGAAATTCAAGTACCAAACTCAAACTCAGAGGGTCTACATTGATTCATTACACAAATGACACTACTTTGATAATTAGTAAAAAAACATAATACCGTGAGTTTTGGATCTGGTTTTAAGTCCATTATCAAGTTATGATGATGTGAGATTTTCCTGCTGCCCTAGAATAGATGACAGCTCTCCAAGCTTAGGACAAAGAGGCACTAAGTACCTCCAGGTTCCAAAAAAGAGACTCCTGGAGCCAGACAATGGAGGCAGGACCACTCCTTTAGGGAGTGTTAGTGCATGAGCCCTAACCTTCAACCCAGCGCTCTCCCATCCCCATGCCAGCTGCAGGAAGGAGGGAAAAGGCAGGGATGAGAAAGACAGGCCTCCTGAGATTATGTTTTGAGCTACGACTTTTCCCTCCTCAGCTCAGAGGGTGTCTGGGCATTTGCCAGCTTCTACCCCACCCATCATGTAAGGGAGTTGAGAGCGAGGGAGGTTGGAAGGTATGGAAGCAGAACTTGCTTTCCTTTTTCAGAGAACTGAGCAGTAGAGATGCCACCCAGGGCCTCCTGGAAAACTCTGAAAAACATCCCCTGAGAGAGGTTAACCAAAAAGCACGACTACCATCTAGGAGGAGGCTATAGCCATCAACAACTAGTAAAGAGAACTTGCCCCTATTTTCCATCACTCCTCCCACATACCGCAAGAACAAAGAAGTTAGGCCTTGTAAGTTGTTGCTCACATGTGGCCTTGCTCTCTCCCTAAGCCAACTCTGCAGGCGAACTCACTGCCCTCCCCTCTACGTGGGACATGACTCCCAGGGGGTAAATCTTCCTGGCAACATGGGACATGACTTGCAGGGATGAGCTTGGCCCTGGCATTGTGGGATTTAGAAAGCCTTCTTGGACCAAAAAGGGGAAGGGAAATGAAACAAAACAAAGCTTCAGTGGCTGAGAGATCACAAATGGAGATGGGAGGTCATTCTGGAGGTTATTCTTATGCATTATGTAGATATCACTTTTTAGTTTTTAGTGTACTAGAATTGCTAGAAGGAAATACCTGAAACTGTTGAACTGCAATCCAGTAGCCTTGATTCTTGGAGATTATTGTATAACTATTTATCTTGTACAGTGTCACTGTGTGATTGTGAAAACCATGTGGCTCACAATCCCTTTATCTAGTATATGGACAGATAGGTAGAAAAATGATGATGAAAAATAAATGAATAACAGAGAGAGATGGGGGTATGGGATGTTTTGGGTGTTCTTTCTTACTTTAATTTTAATTTTTTTTCTTTTTTGTGTGTGGTAATGAAAATGTTCAAAAATTGATTGTGGTGATGAATGCACAACTATATAATGGTACTGTGAACAACTGACTGTACGCTGTAGATGATTGTCTGGTTTGTGAATACATCTCAATAAAATTGAATTTAAAAAAAAGCAGGGAAAAAATGGGACTGGGAAGAATTAGTCTCCCTGTCCCCATCCAGGTAAAGATGCTGAGTAAAAGAAATGAAAATCCGACCTTGCCTTGCTCCCCACACCCAAGTCTCTGGAGCCAGAGGCCTGGCCTCTCCTGGGGGATATTTGGGGCAGAGATTAAAATAGGATATAGGAGCAGTTTTAAACTGGAGAGTGTTTTAATAATTGAAAGTGAACTGAAATGCAGGAGACTCACTAAGATGTTGGATGAAACAAGGTTGAAAGCAGTAATTGGGATAAAAATAGTCTACACCCAAGAAGTCATTTAAATTAATTTTCATTTGGTTCCTTTAATGATTTGATTTCTTTTTGAAACTTTCTTTTCAATTTAGGATAAAACGATTGAGGCAATTCCTCTGAAAAATTACTAATACTAAGCCAATAAGAGCAAATGTTGACTTTTCCTCATAACTGAAAATCTGTTTCTTATATTTAATGACACATTAAAAATATTACCCAGGAGAATAGAAGTTTGGAAAAAGAGAACAACCACAACAACAGCCATGAAACTTTCCAAAACCCTAGAATTGTTCTGGCTTCCTTGTTTTAATCAATCATTCAAAACAGTATAAAAACAACTAAATAGTATTAAAGTTACTTTCTAGAATGATTAATTTTCTGTTTTAGCTCTGGGTAACATGCCTTCCATCCTTCTTATTCTTCTGTCCCAGGCTGGGTTCTCTGACATGGAGATTTACGTGCAGAAAGTTTACCTGGGAGCACTGTCTGGATCAACACTTGTTGGGAAGTGAAGGATGCAAATTGAACAGAAGAGGAAGCCACACTGCAATGCAATCAACAAGGAAGGCGAAAATGGTCCTTCAGAGTTTTCCTGAATTGAGGAAGTGGGGGGGCAGGCCTTTTTACCAACCCACTCCCCATACATGGACCAGTCTTAGATACAGCATGGCCATGGGAAGGGGATGTGACCTGATCCAACAGAGACTTCCAGCTGCCAATACTCCCTGCAGTGGTGTGCTGGGAACCCATCTCTCTGGAACAACTAAAACAACAAACTTGATTTGTTTGCCAATTTCTATGGTGTAAATGCTCCCACTGTGGCTGATTTCAAGTTACTATCATGATGTCACTGAATGCAGAGTTGAGAAGAGATGCTCACACTTGGCTCTCATTGCTGCCAAGAGTTGGCTCCAGCATATGATAGACTCAGTGTTTGGAGAGGGATCTTGGCGGGGCCCCAAGGCATCTACTACACTGTCTGGTTTTCATATAAAGAAATACTCTTAAAACTTAAAAAAAGCTACATTTGACATACCATTAAAAATATTTATAAGTTTCAACTCAGAGAAATTAAATCACCCCAGGTGAAAAAATCATTTATATTCTATAATATCCCAACAGCTTATCCTGATATGGCAGTCTCAGGCTCTGATCCAAAAAACATCTGCTGGCAATTTATTCTCTATTATATTCTACCTTCTACTTAACCTACTGGATCAAACAATTCTTTGTTCACTGTTCCCTATCCACCTATAATTTGTGGTGTTCACTTGTAAAAATTTAAATGTAGCTCTAGAAAGTTTTTCATACCCTTATTGAAATGTCTTTGTAAAGATTTCAAATATATAGTAATACCATTTACTGCAATCTGCCTCCACCTCCTGCACATTTATAATTTCTTTCCCTATGATTTCAGCACGATTGACTTTCTGAAGGTTAGAAAAGGGCAAAAAGGATAAAAGACAATTGAAAACAAAATGGAGAATACTTGATGACGGTAAATGCTGTAGACTTTTTTTTTACTTCTCCAGAGCCATTGAAATTGCTGACAGCAGAGTCATGTTTGTTTTCTCACCCATTCACCAGGGATTGGCTTGTCTGCTCCTGTTCTTCTGTCTGGGACTCTTTGTCCGACGCTTCTCCGCCCCGCCTCGAGTCCTCGGTCGGCCGGCGATGGGGACCAGAGAGATAAGGGGAGAGAGGGTGCGGACAACGTCTTACCCGGAGCACTTGTGATCACTCAGGACTCGCGGTGGTAAAGCAGATAAACTTTTAATGGGACTAGGCAATCATCATCTTTACAGGTTCCACCCGGGGCGAGACACCTCGGGGGAGAACAACCTCGATGCGGCCGTCAGGTACGGCTCCTTGTGGGCTGTCTCTCCGAGCTTTGCCCGGGAACTTTCTTATAAACCTTGCGTGTATCCAATGGGCTAACGCCACGCACACAAGCATGATTGGTGAATACAGCGGGTGGTTACATACATCAGAAGCCGGAAGCAGGATGTGGGCGCCATCTTGGCACCACTCGATGGGCGGGGGGAATTCAAGGGCAGGCTGCAGCTTGTCTACTAGGCCAAATCCGGAAGGTGGCTGCTCACATCTCCCCCTTTTTTGTTTTTTATGCCCCAGTGTCTCCAGTGATGAATGTGCTCCCGTGGACCAAGATGGCCCACAACGTATTTTTTGGTGCTTTGGGGAGTCTGGACTAGGTCCCGGCCATACCAAGGTGGGACCTCTGGCACCGACCAGAATGCTCACTTCATATAGAGACCGGAGAACCCGTGAGCCGGAAACCACGTGGCCCTCCTTGCAGTACTCAGTCTCGCAACTGGGGGACAGGAGGATTAGGAGAAGGTAGCCAGTGCCGAGGGCGTCACTAGGAGCCTCTGTGCAAACGCCAAGGGTCCCGTCTGGCCACAACTAGGACTCTGCGTAAGAGGTCCACCTGAGACAAAAATTAGGGCCACTGGTACCGAATGTTTATATACGAGATTTTTTCATATACTTAGCTGCGAACCTTACCCCCGAATGCCCAGCTTCGAGTGGTTGGGATGGGTGCTGGGCAGAGGGACTATAGTTATCAGGAGGGTTACAGGCAGAGGACATGGCCATCATGGCGGTAACACGTAATTGCTGTTGTCTTTGAAACAAACGCTCCAGCAAACTCTTAACAATGATCAAACCTACTAATAACCCCACAGCAAGAAGAACCCAGTTGGTCAGATTAGGCCAAGAGAACCAGGAGGGAAAAAAGGTCAATATTCCTGGCCCTCTTCCCGGTCTGCTGGGGAGTGGTCGACACCGTCGACATCATTTGGCCGCTCATCACGCGAGTTGAGGACTGGATCCAACAGGTCACGTTGGGGGTTTAACGACCCGTCAGGCTGCAGTTCTTTGGTGTTCTCAGGCGACTGCACGGTTCTCACCAATCTCTCCGGTACCCACACTGGTTGGCGTCCTGGTTCCTGGGGAAAGACACAAACAGAGCCTCTGGCCCAGCTGAGCACTGGGTCAGGACCTTTCCATTGCCCCGACAGAACATCCCTCCAACGGACCAGGCCTCTATGCGGAGGACCTGGGGTGGTATGTTGTAGGGCAGGCGTCATGGTTGATGCGTTTTCATTTAAATAATTGTATGTAAATAGGGCGGCAGACAATTGGGCCCTGGGGGACAGACCATGACCTATTCCCTCCTTTTGCTTTTGCAATAGTTCTTTAATGGTCCTATGCGCTCTCTCGATGACACCCTGCCCCTGAGGGTTGTATGGGATGCCGTGTTTTAGGTTAACTTCCATAACATCACAAAACTTTTGAAAAGCTTTGCTAACGTAAGCCGGGCCGTTGTCTGTCTTAAAGCAAATTTTGAGGCATCCTCAGGGTGAAGTGGGATAGAAAAGAAGCAATCTCTAATGTCTATGACAACAACAGGCCACCGCTCCGGTAGAGTTGAGAGAAGGGGCAACCCCATCTGGACAGGTCCTAGAGGCTCCATGCAACTATTTATGGCCCTCAAATCATGTAAAAGCCTCCACGCACCTGATTTCTTTTTGATGACGAAGATAGGGGTGTTCCAGGGTGACGTGGAAGGGACGATGTGCCCCCTCTCCAACTGATCTGACACCAAAGCATGCAATGCTGAAAGTTTTTCCTGAGGTAAGGGCCACTGAGGTACCCAGACTGGAGCCTTAACTTTCCATGTTAACTTTATAGGTGTAGGCGGGTATGCACCCTCAGTGGCCCCTAGGAAAAACCCAGGCCTTGTCTACCGGGGTTAGAGTCAGCCTGAATGGGCTTCATGCGCCCTTGCAAGGAGGCTCCCAGCCCCCTGCCCGGGACATATCCCATTCTATTCAGCAACTGTTTAGAAGTTGGAGAGTAACCAGTGGTTAAAGTCACGTCCATTTGAGCTAGAATATCTCTTCCCCATAACGAAACAGGCAGGGCCAGCACATAAGGCTGAAAACTGCCTTGATGCCCTTCCTCATCCTCCCAATGGAGAGTAATGGCGCTCACCATGGGCGCTGAGATTTGGCCGATCCCTCTGATGGTGTCTTCCGCTTGGTTCGTTGGCCAAGCGGGGGGCCAATCTTGCTGTCTTATAATCGACCTATCGGCTCCAGTATCTAACAGACCTAGGAAGGCTCGGCCTTGTACTTTAAGAGTCAGCATGGGTCGAGACTCTAGGGACATCTGAAGACCCTCAAAAACTTCTCCGGAGGACCCAAATCTTTTATTCCCCCTCTGTCCTGGCTTGCTTGGAAAGACTGAATGCAGGCTGGGCAAGAGCAGAAGCTGTGCCAACCTATCGCCCTCTGCAATGACCAGAGTGCCCTGCAGAGACTGCACCATAACCTGGACATTACCCGTGAAATCTGAGTCTACAACACCTGGCACAATTGTTAATCCTCTTAACGCTATGGATGCTCTCCCTAATATAAGCCCCACGGTTCCTACTGGAAGGGGCCCCCTGAAAGAGGTCCCCACCAATTGGACTCCCATAGCTGGGGTTAGCACGAGCCCGGAGGTGGCACGGAGGTCCAATCCTGCTGATCCGGGAGATGCGCGGGTCTGGATGGGGGCCGCATCGTCCGTTGGTGTGTTTGGGGGCCCACCGCAAGGGTGGACCCCCCCTGCCCGTTTTTTGAATCTTGCTCAGGACGACCAGAAAGGCGTACTCCTTGCGCATTGAAGACTGACTTACAGTCCTCGGCGCGGTGAGGCCCCTTGTGGCAGCGGCCACACAGCCTAGTGACTGCACGTGGCCCGCGGAGGTGCTGAACGGCAGGCGGTTGATCTTTATTGGGGCAGTCTCTCTTAAAATGCCCAGACTGGCCACAGCCATAGCATCTTTTTGGCTTTACCTCTAAAGCTCTGGGGTCCTTTGTGTTTACTTGTAAGGAGCTGGCTAACATAGCAGCCAGCCCCGCATTAGTTAACGGGCTGCCAGCGTCTCTGCAAAGCCGAACCCACTCTGTCAAGCTCTTTCCCTTATTCTGTGCCAGGATAACCTTGCACTCCTATTGCATTGCTCAAAAATCATCTGCTTAACCACAGTTTCTGCAACCATTGGATCTGAGAAAATCCTCTCAGCCGCAGTCTGCATTTTCGCTACAAAATCTACAAAAGGTTCTGTGGGACCCTGGTGTATGCCGCTAAGCGAAGCCTGCGCCTCTCCTTCCCCTGTCAATTTTTTCCAAGCCCCTATGAAACAGCGAAAAATTTGGGCATAAACCTCCTGGGGGTATCCTGTCTGATTCTGGGCGTGAGCACCTTTCCCTAAAAGCATATCCGCATTCCACCCGCCGTGCCTTGCCACAGCGTTTCTTGCGGCTTGTTCCTCAGCTAACTCCTCAAACCACGCCTTCCAATCGATAAACCTGCCAGGAGGCAAGCAAGAGCGAGCCAGCTGAAGGATATCTGCAGGTGTATGATTTAGGGCGGAGAGGTTTTCAACCATATTCAGGGTGTAAGGGGCGTTAGGGCCGTACTGATGGACGGCTTGCCTCAGCTCCTTCAAGAGCTTGTAATCATAGGGTTCATGATTACGAGCTTGCTGATTGATAATGACTGGGAACATCTCGGAGGCTGGTTCGGGTTCATTGAGCAGCGGTCGGTAGCCGCCAAGAACGCCAAAAGGTCTGAATGTGGTAAAAGGGCTCCACCTCCAAAAATGCCTCCTATTGGGTGAAGGGTGCGGAGGGTCCGCGTAGTCGGGTGGGGATTCTGGGCATTGCGCGGGAAGGTTAGGGTATGTACTCGGCATGTCCGCCAGAGGGAGCCCTCTATAAGGGCCCTTTACGGAACCGCTGAAACCATCCACCGGATGCAGGTGCATCCTCTGAGGCGCAGCAGCCGTTGCTGGTGGGGCGGAGGGCCGCGTGGGTGAGACAGGAGGCCCCTCTAGGTCAATCAGCGGAGGCGCTTCCGGCCCTTCATCTGCCTCACTTTCAGATTCTGAGTCAGAATTATCAGAACTAGCACTCGACTCCGGCGGCTTGCCCTTATGGGAGCCCTCCGCAGATGAAACAGACTGAGCCTCTTGGAGTGCATGTCGCGCCTGCAACAAGGCGGTAGGCGTAGTTAGGCCTGTGTCTGATTCTAACTCAAGTACTGCACGAACAGTCTCCCATATAAGGACTAGAATCGGGTCCAAACAGACACCCGTTTGGCGCGCTCGGTCTATATCACGACCAAGTTTCATCCAAGAGGGCAGATTAAGGCTGCCAGAACAAGGAAACCAGGGGGCAAAAGTGGCCACATCATCAAAAAATCGCTGGAGAGAGCTTCTCTTAACTGAGATACCCCACTGTTTCAAAAGGGTCTTTAAGGGGGTTAGTAGGGGTGAACTCCCGGACTGCCCCATGCTTGCAGCCGGCACTGTCTTGTAATCACTCGGAGAGCTCTTCCGAGTCCCCGGGGCTACCTGAACGCCCACGGGCCCTAGTCCTCGTATGGAAAGGGGGTGCTTACCTTCTCGCGGTGATCAGTCGCGGAGGTCAAACCACGGATCCCGGGAGCACGTCTCCGTCGGGGCGAGGGGAACGCAAATGAGGTTGCGGGTTCGAAGTTCCCCGTACGGGCCACCACTTGTCCGACGCTTCTCCGCCCCGCCTCAAGTCCTCGGTCGGCCGGCGATGGGGACCAGAGAGATAAGGGGAGAGAGGGTGCGGACAACGTCTTACCCGGAGCACTTGTGATCACTCAGGACTCGCGGTGGTAAAGCAGATAAACTTTTAATGGGACTAGGCAATCATCATCTTTACAGGTTCCACCCGGGGCGAGACACCTCGGGGGAGAACAACCTCGATGCGGCCGTCAGGTACGGCTCCTTGTGGGCTGTCTCTCCGAGCTTTGCCCGGGAACTTTCTTATAAACCTTGCGTGTATCCAATGGGCTAACGCCACGCACACAAGCATGATTGGTGAATACAGCGGGTGGTTACATACATCAGAAGCCGGAAGCAGGATGTGGGCGCCATCTTGGCACCACTCGATGGGCGGGGGGAACTCAAGGGCAGGCTGCAGCTTGTCTACTAGGCCAAATCCGGAAGGTGGCTGCTCACAACTCTTTCTTCCCCTGTCCACTGTGGAATTGAATGTAGCGATACAATGTCTCCCCTTCATTCTCGTTTCTAATCTCAGGAAAGAACGCACACTTGGAAAGTGGGAGGTGCACAATAAATACATATTGCTATGTTGAATGAGATTGCTTTCTCTAACGTCTAAAGGAAAGCAGAGAAGGCCCATGAGCTAAGATACAGAAGAATTTTCAAAACAATAAGATATTTGCACTCCTTAAAATAGTAGTTATCTGTAGTCTCCACTGAAGTGTAAAACAGGTCTCTTTGATTTTTCATCCACTTTATTTTTCAGTTTGTCTTCTATGAATTGGCAGTTTCTTTTGTTTCTGGGTTGACTTCCTGCATTTTTCCTGATTTGGAAAGACCCATAGTCCCTAGAAAGGGACAGGAATATGAATGATATGTTAGTCATGGCAAAGGTAAACTGTGTGTAAGAAATGAACCAGAAATAAAGTAACTTGGAGAGGTAGAGTCTACTCTTATGTAACAGCTCAGCCTGTCCAGGCTGGGATATGGAGTGGGCTGGGGGAAGGTGCAGCTGTAGTTCATGAAGGAGATTGTCCTTGAAGTACCCAGATTTCTTCTATCTTGTCCCACCATCCTTGCCCAAGCTGAGGTCTGGTATACTACCATGACTGTGTTCTAGTTCAAGGGAAGAGAAGTCCAGAGCAAGAAAGAAATTTCTTTTCACCAAAGTGACAAAGAGTTTGCCAAATGCAAACATCATTTCTGCTCACATTCTGCTGGAGGCTGGAAAAGGTCATTTCCAACTGGATGGCCATGAAAGATTGTGACAGTAGATTTGGGGAAACAATGATCAGTCTGCCTCTGGTCCCTTAAATATCCATGTACCCACTTCTTTACCAATGTCTTTTTGTGTCCTGAGGGAGACAGTCCCAAGCCCTGCCCATCATTCATTCAGATTGAAGTTTAGAAACTCTGGTGATGATTTGATGTTTCTCCCCAAGGGGTCCAGATGAAGTTCTTCATGATCTGGTGACCACAAACCAAAAGACAAATCAGCCTACCCCACACCCAATATACAATGATGGAGTGACATGTGATAACTGTAATTTAAAACTCCCATTATAAAAGGGAAAGAAATGGAAACCTAGCCATCCCTAATAATTATAAGGACATCTGTCCTAGCAGTAGAGTATGTTCTGTAGTTAGTCATCTGGCCACTGGTTTCTGCTCGCTGGGATAACTCCCTTGTCCATTTTCCTCTGTGGACACCAACTTTATCCCTTGGAAGAGTCCCACTTATCAGATTTTCTCTGTTGGAAGTGGATATTAAAGAGTAAAGGTTTTAAAGTTAGCTTCTGGCTGAAGCAAGCATGGGGACATGCATGTTTCCAGACTTCTGATTTCTTTGATACAATTTCCTAAAAATCTTAGGCCTTCAATCTATTTGCTTCTGGTCATTTCTATTGACAGATGATCTTTCATAAATTTTTTTTTTCTAGAAATTGTTCTTATGCCTGCTGATTACCTTTCATTTGCTGTTGGCTTGTCTGCCCACTGTATCTCCCAGTTAGGCTTGGGTTGGAAGATAACACTCTTCTGGTTTCTAATTTATGTACTGCAAGCATCTCATCCATCAAGTCTTTGTGGGAGGTGTTTGAGAAAGGCTCCAGTTTAAAGACTTAT
Source organism: Choloepus didactylus (assembly GCF_015220235.1). Taxonomy (NCBI): domain Eukaryota; kingdom Metazoa; phylum Chordata; class Mammalia; order Pilosa; family Megalonychidae; genus Choloepus; species Choloepus didactylus. The sequence continues at coordinate 141,908,655 of NC_051309.1, forward strand.
GCTCTGCTATTTTGGGTGCAGAACCAGTTTGCATTTCCAATCCTGTGAGACTTCAAATTTCTGGGTTCTCAGGCAATTTCAATTGCAGACTGCAAGCAGATAGTGTATCACTTAGCAGATTCATCTCCCGTCTATGTCTGATTCTAACTGACAAATTCTTGCTTGGTTTCATTTATTTCTTAAACATCTTACTAAAAGTGGCAAGGAATTAATCCCTAACTTTATGGTTATTTCCTACCACTTCCTTTAGAGCCATGGGCTCCTTGGGCATGCAGGTAAGTGTTTTACCAAATGCTTTACCATGGCATAACATGGGGTACAACAGTCCAGTCCGCACTGTTTATTTCTTCATTGCCTACCACCTAATTGCCAACCCAGTGACACATATTTTAGGTTTTTGCTGCAGTAGTATCTTGCTTCCAGGTATAATTTCTGTATGAGTTATGCTATGTCAAGGTAAAGGTTATGATACTATAACAAAGAGACTCCATAACACAGTGGTTTCTATTCTATAAGATGTGTCTGACTGGTCCAGGATGATAAGGCAGTTTCACTACAAGAGGTCTTTGATGAACCTAGACTTCTTCCATTTTATGCTCCACCAACACTGACAAATACCTATTATTATGGAATAAGTGAGGAAAGGATTTGGGGGAACCAACAAATAGTCTGCCACAAATTGTTCATAATTGGGCCCAAAGCATTCCAAGTAAGATTAGTTAATTTCTTAGAAATCACTATACTAGGCCATCCAGCTCAATATCCTTCTACTTCACAGAGAATCTTAAGCCATTCTCCACAAGTGTCTTTTGGATGGAATAAAAAAAAAAGTCATCTATTGTTTCTCAATTATGGGCAGTTTAGCCCTCTTGGGGGGCATTCGGGCATCTGTGGAGGTATTTTGGGTGATTACAATGTCTAAGTTTGCCTGAAAGACCTGATCTGAGTACAAGGGTGGGACATTCCCTCACAGTCAAGTATTGTCCCATCCCAAATGACTAAGAAACTAAGGTTCTTATCCCATAATACTCATTTCCAAGTCATTATTTTAAGTGTCAGACCTGAGACTAGATTGTAGAGCTTTGACTCTTTGTTGGGTTCCTTTTCTAAAATATAGTCCCCAAAGATCAGTCTTGATTGAAGTTACACTTTTTTTTTATTGTGCTTTTGGCTTCTGCTGGTTCTATAACAAGACCAACTTACCTGCATAATTCTGTCTTTTCATACCATGTCTGAAAAGCGAAATATCTATTAAAAATAGAATGATAGTTATAGGGGAAGGAAATAAAAATCTAAATATGACATTTATAAATCCATATGTAAATAGGAATATAAACACACGCATACAGACTCTGAGTATAAAACAATAAGACTTTATTTTGGTATGCGATGTGTGAAATCAATCTCTTTGCCTTACACTGATGCTTGTGTATATGTGTGTCCTATACTTTCCCAATTGTAAGAGAAGACTGCTCAGGAGTGGAGCATGCAGATACCGTGAAAGGAGTGACTGAGCCTTGGGTAATGGCCAGATGCCCATGGATTGAGTGTCAAGACAGAGCTTGGTGTCTGGAGGTCTGGGACTGAGGAACCAAGGGATGGAGAGGAAGAAGGAGAAAGACCCCAAGTCAGGAAGCATCTGGACAGCAGGGCTGACTGTAGCTGGCAGGTGGTCAAAGAAACAAGCCATGAGGCCATAGAAAGGAGACCTCATCGCTGAGTAACAGAATGCCCCCAGGTGCACCCAACAATCTAACAACAGCAACAACAAAATGAAATAGAAAAAAAAATAGCACAATCAGCCATCCTAATAAAAACTAGCAACTAGATTTTCAGGGAAAACCATCCTGGTGCTTGGAAGGGAGAATGAAATAGAAAAACATGTTATCTTGACTGGAGGCACAAGGGTTAGATAGAAGAGCACATTGTGGCATATTTATTTTTCTTGTTGAAAATGCAAAAGAGTATGTCATGATCTCAGGCCCAGTAACACCACTGAAGAGGGACAATATATCATTTGGTTTAATATTGTTGTGTCCTTCCCTTTCATGTATTGTTTAAACAATGCAAAAATCTGTTAAAAATAGGGATGACAATCGGAGAGGAAAATATAAAATGAAATATATATATATATATATATATATATATATATATATATACACACACACACACGCATTGCTTAGAATTTATATGAGCATTGCTTAGACAGTTGAGAATGTGTGAACTTAGTGTAATAAGACAGATTCCTCATCTTTTTAAAGGTTTATGCCTTCCAGTTTCTGCAGCTCCTCTGAGTTCCTCATAGTATTATTTGTAGTGGTTTCAAATATGGTTGAAAAACAATGTAAGTAACTTATGGTTTCAAATATGGTTGAAAAACAATGTAAGTAACTTATTGTTAACTTAACTACCTGTTCCTTCTTTGCTGCTGTACAGTTGATATTAACTGGCACTGTCAAATCCGGTATAGGGAGGGCCACTCTACTGACTTTCTTTACCTAGGACTTCTTTTCTCAGAACTCTAGCATAACTGGATTCTTTTTAACTTCTGATTTTTAATCTGTGCCTGCCACCCACCATTTCCCAGGCTAGAAGAAGATTATCTTTCTTTATCTTTACTTTCTTTTTTTATTTAAAAAATTAATTAATTTTTATTAGAGAAGTTGTGGGTTTACAGAACAATTGTGCATAAAGTACAGAATTCGCATATACCACCCTGTTATTAACACCTTGCATTATTGTGGTACATTTTTATGATTGATAAAAGCACATTTTTATAGTTATATTATTAACTATATTCCATAGTTTAACTTAAAGTTCATTGTTGGTGTCATGCAGTTCCATGTTTGTTTTTTAATTTTTTTATTCCAGTAACATATATACAACCTAAAATTTTCTTCTTTTAACCACATTTGAATATATAATTCAGTGTCATTAATTACATTCACAATTTTGCACTGCCATCACCACCATCCAATACAAAAGCTTTTCCGTCTTCCCAAATAGAAACTCTGCACATTTTAAGCCTTAACTTTCTTATTTTCCTTTTTTTTTTTAATGGTAGTTTCAGTTTAGGAACTTTTTACTTAGGGGTGTTTGAAAGACAGGCTGGCTAGCCACTCACCAGTCCACACACCAGACTTCTCCCTGGTTTGTATTGTTTAGTCTGGAGTTCAAGAATTTAGAATGGGAAGATGTGGGAGACGGAGTGGAGATAGCAACATCCTATTCTTCCTTCTCCCCACTCCCGCCTCACCGCAGCCCAGGTGGCGACACAGGCACAGAAGTCAGGGCGGATCTCATTCTTGAGTCTTCTGTCTCACCACTGCCTGGGTAATCAGTTTTGTTGTTTGTTTGTTTTTTGCATTCCTCTGGCTGGATTCCAGTCTTCATAGTGGCAAGTGGTCTCTATGGCTGCTGTCTAAATTAGAGATAAATCTTGGGACATTAGAGCTTTGAGAAACGTTAAGGACCATCTGCTCCATCTCTCCTTTTGCAGACCGGGAAATGGAATCTTGTGGCACACTAGCTGGGGAAGTGAATGAGGAAAGAGTTAATCCTGGAACCGGGTCTCCTTCTGGTCGCTGTTTCCAATAGGCCATATGTGTTCTTGCCCTCGGCAGGAGGCTGTGCAATGTTGTCCAAGCGTTTGCCTCTATAAACAGACATTTCTCAGGTTGTTTTATTTTTTATGTTCTATATAGTAACACTATCACTTCCAGCAATTTTCTGCCACCACACAGTGAGCAAACAGAATGAAAAATCCTTATATCCTCCTTTTCTTTTCTTTTTTTTTCCTTTTTGACTTTTCTCTGAGGAAGATCTGAGTAGAATCTAAAAAGGGATGGACTGCTTGAATCCCCTTTTTCCACCTTGTCTAATTTTTGGATTGGGAAACAAAATTGTATCCTTCTTCCAATTTTCTGAGAAGACAGTTGATTCCTCTGCCCCATTTGGAAATCTCTTAACTTCTCTTCTCTTCATATTAATATCCTCTCAGATTTCATGCTGAAGTGCAAAATGTTGTCTGACTGTCTTGGCTAATATCTTGGGTAGCTACATGCCACTGTAATGGGAGACATGGAAATCACTCTTCACAGATGGCTGTTTCGCCTCCTCTTGACAGTGTCTTAGCTAAAGTGTTTTCAGGTGTGTATTTCCTGATGGGTGCTTGGGCTTGTGACTGCCATATGGTGTCAAGAACAACATCTGCATTGGCATCTTCTGGATAATAAGTACCCAAAAAGCATTTGTTAGGGATTTGTGGAAAACCCACGAATATAGCCATAGAGTGATATGTTTTCATTTGACCATTTGTCTTTGCCTTTTACGTTCAATAGATATTTAGTGAGTTCCTATATGTCTTATACTGCACTGAATAACATGCAGTCTCTACTCTCCAGGACCTCACAACTTAGTTGGGGAGATCAACAAGAATGTGAATTATTACATAACCTGGTATGATAGCCTCTCTGAAAAGACACAATGAAAGAATCATAGAAGAAACATGAGGAGTTGCATCTCACTTGACTTGTGAGAGCAGAGAAAGTGGGAGTGGCAGTGCTTAACTGAGTATTTTAGTATGTCTTGATTTGTCCAGAAAGGATGTTTCCAGGAAGGAAAGAAGCCTCAGGCAGAGGAGAGAGCAAGGGGACTGAAGCACAAGAAAACATGACCTCTGTGGGAACTGCAACATTTTTTGGTATGGCATAGAGGGACTAGAGAAGAGATGAGGTCAGAAAAGTTGGCAGATGTCCAGATTTGAAAGGCTCTTCTTGGCCAGACTTGGACTTTGCATTTTATTGTGAAGTTAACGGAAAGTACTGAAACATAATGCAATCAGATGTATGGATTGGAAAGCTGACCTGAGCAGTATGGTAGATTGGGAGTGTGTGGAGTTGGTGATATGAGATAAGAATCGACCACAGTAGTTCTAACAGAAATATTGGTGGTTTGGACCAAGGCTAGATGGTGGAAGGTGGATAGAAAGGGCCCAGAGCTGTTGTAGTGTTAGAATTGATAAGACTTGCTAACTGGCTGAACGTAGAGAATTTGGTAGACTAGAATGACACCTGGCAGCTGAGTTGTTGGCATATATGATTTTTGGAAGAGGAGGGGAAGCTTACCTGATGTGGGTGGGGTTGGGGAACACAGAGTGAAAGGCTTATGGTGCATGTCTCAGAGCCAGTTGAGCACATAGGTCTGGAATTCAACAGAGAGATTTGATTAGAAACGTAGACTTGGTGGTCATCGGCAAATTTTTGGTAGTTGGAAACCTGTGTAGAGATGTGGTAAGTAGGAAGAGAGACCAAATAAATAGTAGCCATGAGTCTCACCTCCCAGACTCAAATTCCGGCTCTATCACTTATGGGCTGTTTAACACTGGGCAAGTTACCTCACCTCTCTGATCTCTGTTTTCCTTATCTGTAAAATGGGCATAATCATAGTGGCTATCTCATAGGTGATCTTAAGATGTAGCATGTAAAGCCTTTAGTAAATGCCTGGCATATGGTAAATGCCAATAAATATTGGCTACTATTATTGCTATTATTATACTGAGAGTCTATGTTGGGAGCTGAAAAGAGGATAGAATATGAGGTATTTTTAACATTTCAAAGAGAAGCATAGGGAGAGGAATGTCAGGAGAGTGTGTATATGTGGTGACGTGGGGGTGGGGGGCATGAACAAAAGGTGACCTAAGACTGGGGAGGGGAAAACATTTCAGAAGTGAGGGCCAATCATGCCAAACACTATGGCAAGCTCAAGAAACAGGAGGCTTGATAAAGAGAATGATACTTTTCAAGAACAAATACTTTGGAGAGTAGGCAGACGTGAGTGGACTTAAAAGTAAATGGAAGATGAGGTGATAGAGACAAGGAGTACAGAATACTGTCTTAAGCTTGGCTATAAAAATAAAGAGTCTCAGTATCCAGAGAAGGTTTTGGAGAGGAGAGCATGCTTTTGTGAAGATGGGAGGAAACTGGGAATGTTTATAAACTAAAGGAAAAGAGAAAAATAGGCAGGATGGCAAGACACAGGTTAAAACTGAAAGTGGCTCTCCCCTTCTATGCCAGATGAAGTGTATTTAGTCCTGAGGCCCAAGGTCATGGGAAAAAAGAGGAAGAGAATTAACTTTAGCTGATTGCCAGGCATTTTGCAAGGTGCTTTGCATTCAGCCTTTTATTGAATCTTCATGGAGTTCTGTCAAGAGATTTGTCCATTAATCATTCCCATTTTCTTCCCCAAGAAACTAAGACTTAGAGAAAGTAGATAATTCACCCAAGGTCACAAATAAAACTTGGGATTTAACCATGCTCGGTAGATTCCAAAGCTTGTATTGTGTCTTCTGAGCTTTTCTATGGTTTCATTTACATGATAGATTTTTTTAAATGCAATTTTATTGAGATATGTTCACACACTGTATAATCTATCCAAAGAATACAATCAATGGCTCACAATATCATCATATAGTTGTACATTCATCATCACAATCAATTTCATAACATTTTCATTATTCCAAGGTAAAGAAAAAAATAAAAATAAAAAAGAACACCCAAGATATCCCATACCCCTTATCCCCTTATTACACACACACATATATATATATATATGGTTATTTTATTTCTCATCTACACATACACTGGATCCAGGGAGTGTCAGTCACAAGGTTTTCACAATCACACAGTCACATGATAAAAGCTATATAGTTATATAATCACCATCAAGAATCAAGGCTACTGCATTACAGTTCAACAGTTTCAGGCATTTTCTTCTAGCTATTCTAACATACTAGAAACTTACAGGCAAATCTATATAATGCATAAGAATAGACTCCAGAGTGAGCTCTCGACTCTATACATGATAGATTTTTGACAGTACGTATTTATTGTGATGGATGATTTTACCAGACAGTATTGGTATTCTGCCCACATCTCCTTGGTTCTTTTTACCATTTTACTGCCCACTGGCTCCCATTGCTTTCTTTCCCTGCTGTGTGAGCACTTGTGCCTTTCTGTTGGAAGGCTGCACCCAAGCTACAAGAATCCACTTTCCTGTGCATGTGGAGAGTGGGAAATCCTGGAAAATTTACTCCCACTCCAGGTCTCCGGTTCCTGATCAGAAAAAATTCCGAGGTGTAGCCTATACTGTCACCAGAATTCCTCCAGGGAATTGAGCTAGTTACCCTTTATGGAAATTTGCGTGACATCAAATCTTTGCTTGGCCTTTGCATTGGTTTTCTATTATTGGTGTAACAAGTTATCACAACTTCAGCAGCTTAAAACAACTAAAATTATTATTTTATAGCTCTGTAGGTCAGAAGTCTAGTAGGGGTGTCATGGGGCTAAAAGGTCTGTGTTCCTTTTTGTAGGCTCCAGGGAAGAATCCTTTTCCTTGCTCACTCAGGTATTGTCAGAATTCAGTTCTATGCAGTCACAGGACTGATGCCACCATTCCCTTGCTTGCTATCGTTGTCATCTGGGACTGCCCTTAGTCCCTTGCACATGGCCCTGACAGATATCTAAGACCCAGCACGGGGTGTCGGAGCCTTCTCACACTGCCATCTCTCTGAGGTATTCATCTGCACCCCTCTTCCACGGTTAAGGACTCATATGATCAGATTGGGTGCACCCAGAAAATCCAGCATCATGTCCTTGTTTTGGGGTCAGATGACTAGCCACCTAAATTCCATCTGCAACCTTCATTCCCTTTTACCACATAAGATAGCATATTTGTAAGATCTGGAATTATGAGGCAGACATCACCAAGAGAGCACTGTCCTGTCTACCACACCCTCCTTTCTTTAATGTCCCACTTCCCCATTCCCCTGCTGGTTTTTCCAGGTAACATTTCCTAATATATCACTTTCCTAAGAATGCTTTCTCTGGGTCTGCTTTCAGGGATTTCATCCTAAGATAATGGTTTTGGCTCTGAATTCAACAATTGTTTTGACTAGTGAGTTGGAAGTCTGTGCCAGTACAACACGTATGGCCGGACAACAACCACTCCTGTGCCTGCATACTTACTTGCTGGGCTCATTGGCTTTCCGGCAGTGAAGCAGAAAGAATAGGGGGGACCTTGCTAATGAGATCCTCCCTGTTACCTGAAATCCTCTGCACATCATTGGCCTGGCACCCTCGGCAGCCTTGCCTACCATCACGTCTCTGTGCACTGCATTTATAAATACCAGTGTGCCATCCTGCTGTATCTGTCAAAGGCACCTGCTCATTAGTTAGCAACAGTTACCAGCCGAGGCTGGCCTAGCCCCGATGCTATGTGGTGAGGCATAGAAAATGAACATGCCACCCAGTTTCAGGGTCAATATGAAAAACAGGAAAGGGAAAAATTGGAGCTTGACAGCCTGTCACGATGATTATTAGCTGTCTCCCAGAGCCCAATCACCACGTACACATTTAGCCAGTCAGAGCTCTGTAACAGCTCTTTATCTCACACTCAACTTGCTGTGTGCATCACTTGGATCTGTTTCATCATATGCCAAATTCCTTGTTCTCTGAGTACACAGATGCTCCAGTTATACCCATGACAGCAGGGTCCCCCATGGTGGAGTTACACATATTTAAACCGAGGACACTGTCTGATGTGTTAGCCAGGTGGATCGCAGGCTTTGCAAGGTGATACAAGGGGGAGGGGTCCAGGCATAGCACACCATGCTGAGCACAGTTTACATCTGATCCTTGAAAATACCACTTCAGAAACTATTAGTTAGAAAGCCGTAACTGAATGAGGCCTCTGTATTAACAGTTGTGATATATGTCCCATGCTTACTTTTCCTTTGCCTTCACACCCTTTCTTTCACCAAACCTAAAGCTCCAATTTATACTTCCACTTCCCTTTGCAACATAATCCTCGCTCCCTGAAATTTATACCTACATTCCAGACTCCACATGACAGCTACGTTCATAATGCCACCCATGAAAAGGCTTTTATGATCTTGAATCTTATACTTTTCAACATTTTTTTACCACTACTTTCAAAATATACATTCTTAACATTCCAACAAAGGGGAGCAGATTAAAAAGAGAAATACCGTAAAATAATTCAGTGAAGACCTAATAAAAGATGCAATCAATCAAGTGAGTGACAGTAGCAGTTTCTTTTAACATCAAATCTAATGGTTTCTTTTTCTGGTACAAAAGTGCTCCATTAACAGTGTGAGTCTTTTATTTAGGTAATTCACACGAGTGGTTGCCAGATGTAGTTTATTTTCAGGAGGGCACACTTATAGAAGCAGCACACTGAGCTGGAGACAGCTTTATCTCCATCTAACGTACTCTCTAATGACCTTTCAGAGTGAAAATAGCAGTGAAATCCTAAAACCGAAACCCTCAAAATCAGATCCAAGTATCACTTCACATTTAAAATGATGGTTGGGTGTCAGGGCTAGTCTGCAGAGAATTGTGAAGTAACTCTCCGCCTCCCCTCTATGCTCAAAGCACAGCTTTTGTTTGACAGGGCTGCTCCCTGCGCTCCTGCACCTGCCCGCTCCATCAGCCAGGCCAGCCTCAGGCTTCCTGTCTGTTCAGACTCTCGCTTCAGTCGAAAGTCGCCTGTTTTATGCCCTTGTCCCTCTAATGCTTCCTTTCCACTAGTTCTTCCAATCCACTAATGTTCACTAATATATTCACGGTGCACGATGATTGATACATTCCAGCTCCGAGGTCCACTAAACAGCAGACGCCTCCTGACGATGAAGCCTTTAACCCAAAGAAGTGGCTAAATTCATGTCAGGGAGATGGGAAAGTAAATGGGTTTGGAATCCAGATGTGTTATACATCAGCTAGTGACTTCAGATATGTCATCTATCTCCTAGCACCCTAGGATGAGAGTGTGGATAACAGTGCCTAAATTATATTCCTTCACTCAGAAATATATATTGAGTATCTACTACGTTCTAATGATTAAATGTGAAGAGGCAGATTAGAATATACCTAACAAAATGTTCATCTCAAAGTAATTTTCCTATGAAGTTATTAAAAATACAGTGAAGATTTCTGAGAAGAGAGTTTTGAATATGTGTAACCTTCGTTCTCCTTCAGTTCAAGTTAGTTAACCCCTTACTCCACTGACTGAAATGGAGCTTGCTTTGGATGACGTACATCCGCAATTCCTTTAAAAGATGTTTGGGGACATTGAGATCTGATTCTAGTGAAATGCAAAAGAAAATTCTATTCCAGGGAAACTCCATTTAACATAAAGAACTTAGGCAAAGGCTTTGAATTAAAGATAGTTCTTATGAACGTATAATGGATTTCTGGGCTCATAACCTTGGAGACAGAAAGATTTAGGGATAGAAACTGTGTCTTAAGAGTAAGGCAAGTAGAGTTTAAGTCTTGAGTATGTTACTTAACAGTTATATGAACTAAAAAAATTGTATAAATTCTTTATTTGTAAAATGTTTAAGATGGAACAGTTTATCTCTAAGATTGTTTCCAGGTCTAGAATTCTCTGCAAAGTGTGTCCTCATAATTTTCTTAAACATCTCATTGTTGGAGCTACCATTGCACAGTACATATTTGGTTCAAGGCTTAAAAAATATCTCATAAGAAATTCAACTTCTTTCCACAAAATTTGTCTGACTTATTTCCCTATTTTTTTTCTTTCACCCTCTCTCACTCTCTGTATTTAAGTCTCTTGTGTTGGACAGGTCAGGCTATGAATAGAATTTGCTCTATATACAGTTTGCTAAGGAATTGTATCCTTAAGGGATTCAGTAAACTGCTTTTTAAATATAATGACAAAGAGAAGACCAATTCAGACATACGGGTGGGATACATTACAAGCATGGGTAAGGAAGGGCTTCTTCCAAAGCAATCACTAATTCTGTGGATAGGACAACATATCATTGTGCTGCAGGTAAGCAGAAGGAAGAAAAGCAAAGTTATGTGGCTTATCCAATAGGGTATGGTAATAGTAAAGGCTAATATTTATTGATTTTCACCATGTAAAATGTACCGCTTTCAGTACTTAATAGGTATTCGCTCATTACATTTTCACAGCAACCTGAAGAGAAAGATACTTTTAATATCCTTATAAAGACGAGGTAACCGAGACTCAGAAAATATAATTACATTACCCAAGATCACATGGCTTAGAAAGTGGCAGAGCCAGCATATGAATTCAAGAAATTTGGCTCCAAAGCCAAGGACGTTTTGAACTATAGTCTATGGTTTTCCAGGACTTGAAAATATGGGTTTAGACAGATATGAGGTGCGGACCCTACATGGTGGTTCCTTGCACATGGCAGGTGGATTAAGAGCAAATCAGATGGAAGCTAAGTTGAGTTAGATTCGTGTCTTAGTTTCCTGGCTACTAAAACAAATACCCATACAGTTGGTTGGCTTAAACAACAGGAATGTATTGGGTTATAGTTTAGAGACCAGGATAAGTCACAAATTGAAGTGTCAGCAAGGTGTTGCTTTCTCCCCGAAGACTTTGGCATTCCAGGCAATCCTTGGTCCACGGCTTTTCTGTCATGAGGCAATACACATGGCCTTTCTACTTCAGGTTCTGTTGACTTCTGGCTTCTTCCCATGGCTTTCTCTATGTCTGAATTTCATTCTGCTTATAAAGGACTTCAGTAATCTGAATTAAAGCCCAGCCTGACTCAGCTGGGTCACACCTTAATTGGAGTAGCACCTTCAAGACATCCTATTTACAGTGGGTCCACATCCACCAGAGTGGACCAAGACCAAGAACATGTCCAAACTGGAGCACACAATTCAACAATTCAAGCCATTATGATGGGAGGCATATTTCTTTCTCCAACTACACATGCCTTTTTTTTTTTTGGTGGGGGTGGGGGTTTTGGGGGTGACTTCACATGTAGCTTTCATTAGAGTAAGGAGGATAATAGGGAATTACTCCTTAGCATTCATAGGCTTCTGTAAGATTAAGTAGCAGTAGTCAGCATGGGAAAACATAAGGTAAAAGACATTTTAAAGTGGGAAAGAGAGAGAGAGAGTGTGTGTGTGTGTGCGTGTGTGTGTTGAAGTGTTATCTGAAAGACTCACTATGAAGAGAGGCTAATACATTCATTGACTCTTTCAGTTGTTTAAAGAATAATATACTTTTTTGCCTTATGGTGGACTAAAAGGATGTCCTCGACAGACACATAAAAAATAAAATAAGATATACCAACCTGTGTTGTCCTTGAACCTCTCTTCATACACTTGTTTAAAATTAATATTCTTGAATAGAATAACCCACCTATCTGTGGCACCCAGTGACTTGAAGCTATATATAATACATATTAATAAACCAGGAGAATGTGGTTCCTGCCACACTCATTTTGTTTTCATCTTCCTGACAGTGTTCTTGCTGTCAGAGGCTTCTTCTTAGATAATGAAAGGCAACATAAGACATATACATTTATTCCTTCCTCCCCTCAATCCTCTGTCCTGTCATCCCTGAGCAACAAAACCTTCCATTAGTGTTCATTTTAATAAGCCAATTTCATTGGGCTTCTAAGTGACAACTTTTAAATTAGTGGGGATCTATGCCAGATTTTCAAAGGGGGTCATCAGCATGTTACTCTCTCACCATTAGATTTTAATTAGCAAGGTCGTTGCTAATTTTCAGATAATGCAGCAGGCACTTTCTCTCCCCCTCCCTATTTTGGTAATGTCTGGTTGATAATAGAGCAGCAATTTTATCAGCACGCACCTAGATGATGTCAATGATGTCCACAAGGCATTAAGCCAGAGCTAATGCCTCCAGTACTTATACACAGATTTCTTCTCTCATTATAATTCTGTCTCGTGTTATGTCTTGTTTCTGTGACTCAATGGTCACATATCAAGAAAACTCTGTGAAACCATTTTCTTGTAAATTATGGTCTCCCCCCACCACCCCACTCTATTTAAATAGTGTAAAACCATTCAGAAAGAAGAAAACAGCTTGGTCCTAAGCTTGGGCAAAAGTTGTAGGAAGAACAAAAAACAAAATCAGACTACTTAACAGAGAAAATCCTTTCAAACCTAGAGACTTCATAAGGGGGTAATTCAAGTCAAGGTTATTAGCTGGGGTACTGCTGGCGATCTAAGTTCTTTCCATAGATTCAAAGGTGCTCAGTGGGAGCACTGAGGTTTGCTTTTGTCGTCTCTGGTCCTTGTAACATTTTGGCCTCCCAGCTACACCTGAGGCATCTGTCCATCAGTAGTTGCACCACACATGCTATTATTGGTAGATTCCCCAAATCTCTTTGCTCCACATCTTTTGCAGAGGGCTTTTTAATTAGATGTCAGATAGAGCTGTGGGGATGGCCTATCCCCCAGATACAACTAGTTAATGTAGGCTAGCTGCTCTAACAAATAGAACAAATCAATAAAAAAAGTTCAATTCTCTTTTACATAACTGTCCAAACAGGAGTTCCCAATTTTATGCTGTTTTAAGAATCATCCCACCGAACCAACTTCATATGTAACTCCTAGTTATGAAAGATAAGCTATATTTAAAAACAAATAAGTCAAGCCCTGCATCTTGAGGCTTGCTCTTGTGAAACTTATGGTTGTAAAGGGGAGGCTAAGCCCAGCTATAATTATGCCTAGGAGTCACCTCTAGAGAATCTCTTTTGTTGCTCAAATGTGGAATTTCTTTCTCTAAGCCCAAATCTGCAAATAAATTCATCACCCTCCCCCTGATGTGGAACAGGAACCCCCCCTCCCCCACCAGATGAGTGAGTCTCTCTGGAGATATGGGACATGGATTCTGGAAATGAGCCTGACCCTGGCATCAAGGGGTTAAGATTGCCTTTTTGACCAAAAGGGGGAAAGGAAAGACAATAAAAGAAGGTTTCAGTGGCTAATAGATTTCAAATAGAGTTGAGAAGCTGTCCTGGAGGTTACTCTTATGTAAACTTCAGCTAGATATTCCAAATGGCCACAGTATGATAAGCCCAAGTCAACAGTAGTCCCGAAAACTCTAAAGAATATCCAGGTCCCTGAGACTCTATAAAAGTTTCACTCACTAAGTTTAATCTTCAGAAACTTAAATCCTCTAGAGAGCTCCTATGGTAGCTAAGTCCCACCACCCAGAGGCCGCAGTCTCTTCGAGAACATCAACCAGTTGTGTCCCCTTTTCGCATAATGTTGACACCCCTTTTCAACGTGAACAAGTTAGGCTGGTCACTGCCTAGACATCCCTGAAGATTGGGAAAGTGATTAAACTAGAGGAAGGGGCAGCAACAGACAAGATGGAATTTAACAAAGGATTATGAATCTGAATCTCTATATAATTTTTTTTCCTAGTTGCTAGGGTATTAGAATAGCTAGAAGGAAAGACCTGAAATGGTGGAACTGTAGTCTAAAACATCCTTTGAAATTTGCTATATAGCTACTTATTAATACATAATTTGAAAGTTATCACTTTTTTGTATATATATTTCATATTAAGGAAATAACTGAAACTGTGGTACTGTAACCCATAACATTCTTGGAAATTTCCTATATAACTACTTGTTAAATTGTACTTTAAAAGTTACCACTTTTTTTGCATATATATTATATTTCACAATAAGGAAATAAGTGAAACTGTGGAACTATAGCCCACAATATTCTTTGAAATTTGCTAACTACTTGTTAAATTGCACTTGGAAAGTTATCACTTCTATGTAACTATATTATATTCCACACAAAAAAAACAAAGAACAAAAACAAAAACAAAAACAAACAAACCAAAATAACTCTTTCCAGACCAAAACCCTGTATACCCTCTTCTTTGAAAGTTCACAAAATACCATGCTATGAGATGTTTATAGAAGTTTTTAAATTAATTGCTGTGATGTTTGAAAGAAAGTGAAGCCTAGATTTAACTTGTCATCCATCATTGAGGTCTGCTGCTCTTCAGTTCTCAGAAAAGAGAACCTTAGAATTGGAAAGGACCCCTCAGATCATCTCTTCTACTTCTGTGGGAACCATCAGTGAGCATGTATAACAGAAAAATGTGTTTGTGGATGCAAATTAAAAAAATCATTCTAACCTGAGATCAGAGTAAATTTTCTACTCACATTTTCTTGCTTGGTGAATGATCACTGTTACTAGGTAATTTTTGAAAATGAGCAAAAAAAAGTGTGTGTGTGTGTGTGTATGTGGTGTGTGTGTGGGTGTGTGTGTGTGTGTGTGTGCGCGCATGCGTGCTGGGATTTAGCCAGACGACTGATGCTCCATAATTCATTGTCATGGAGATGGCCAGCTGTTGGAAAGATTTTGCCCAAGCAGTTATTTCTTACTGAGGTCCTAATCTTCTGTGTTCTGCTCTGGCTCCTCCTGTCTGTGCAACCTGGGGGAAGTAGAAAGGTGACTGATTATATAATGTTAAAAAATAAAACCAGCATAGAATTTCAACTCAATCTAAACAGCGTCCATGTTGACAGTGTCACTTAGTCTTCACTGCAAACTTCTAATTCAAGCTCCACTGAAATCTGCCTGGTGTTACTTGGAGTTTTTTTACAGTTAATTATTTTGCTTTCTGGACCCAAAATGCTGAATATCAAATGCATATTTGTAAGTAATTTTGGTAACTTGACTTCTTTCATGGCTGTCAATATTTATTACCATGGTAAAAATCCACATCTTGCTATT
The DNA here is from genome assembly GCF_015220235.1 of Choloepus didactylus. Lineage (NCBI taxonomy): Eukaryota > Metazoa > Chordata > Mammalia > Pilosa > Megalonychidae > Choloepus > Choloepus didactylus. The sequence goes on from NC_051309.1 coordinate 141,924,251, forward strand.
CCTAAGGAAGGCAACAACTTTTTTCCAAAGAGAGACAGTGTTATTACCGAACCCAACTAAAAACTTTGGCAGGTAAAAGTGTGTAGAAAACAAAAAACAAAAATACTGCTTCTCCCACTGTGGGCTTTCACACTGTTCCCATTGACTACTGAAGTCCTCTTGAAACTGATCGATTTTATCTGTAAAATAGGTGAAAAAATGTATCACAGCAAGATATTCCCTGAACTGTTCCTGATTTAAAAAAGCAACAAGAAGATATATGGAGGGCTTTTATTGGAAAGCACAGACACACATGAGACAGCACCCAGTGACAAAGCTGGAAATGTACTTCACTTCCAACAAGGGTTGAATGCAATGTCAGAGCTGTTGAGAAAGTGCTTAATATTGTCATCTATATAAAGAGAGTTTATGTTTACAAGGCAGTCTGGCAATTTTTCCCTCTATAGCTCTATCTGTTCTCAAGATCTCTGTGACAGTGGGTAATTCAATTCAACAAATATTTATTGAGCAACTGTTATGAGCAAGTCACTGTGCAACATTCTCCAGGGCTTATAAAATCAAGCAAGAGCATCAACCATGCTATTAATGAACTGTAAACTTAACAAGAATCAGACAAGTAAGCAAATGACAATATAACAAGGCAGAATATAATGCCAGAAAGTTCTATGCATATATATATATTGACGGGCATTGGAAGAGATTAGTGAAAACTTATTTTATACAGTTAAACATCAACTCTTGAAGGATAAATGCTATGTTTTAGGTTTTGTATAACATTTAGCATTCAACATGGACAACATATTTTGTAAGGTTTTCAAATGACTGAGATTGTGCCCATTGGTGTTCGCTAGCAACTGTTACACCAAGAAATTACTGGAAACAAAAGCATCTCATACAAACAATTGGATTTTCCCCCGAGGAATCCCTCTGGCCATAAATTTCTCAAATTTAGTTCTAGGGCAATTGAATGTGCTTGAAGGATCTTTAGAGGATTATAAGAGTGTCACTGCTTTTTAAGGATTCTTGATAAATTCTCTATGAAGATTATAGTGGATTGAATTCCAGGTGCAGATGTAGAGTCAAATTAGAATTCTTGACTCCTATGAAACAGTGATAATTCTAGGACTGGTGCATGTTAAAGCAATGGCAAGAATTTGGTGAAGACGTTTGCATCCCAACATTAGCCTGATGTATTTAGAGATCCTAGAGTATGTCAATCGCAAAATAATCTTTGCTGGTCCTTTGGGACCATGGATACCTGTGTTAGCTCTTTTTATGCTTTTGTTCTCATAGTTTCTCTCCATGCAATTTCAATTGTCATTTCTTCTGAATGGATCCCTAAAGCTCTATTGGTTATACATATCTGGGGTGGCATTGGGGAAGGGCTTATGGGATACCTATTAGGGTTGGGTGGGTGGGAGGCTCTCATATTTAGCTTGAAGGCTCTAAGTTATTAGAGTGTATGGCTACATTTTGCTAACATTCCAACAGCACAATCTGGTAAGTATTCATGTTGATTCAAAGGTAATGGTAGGGACACTTTGCTTTAGCTATCCAGGTTGAGAAATAACCACACTTTGCTCTATTAAAACACGTAATTTAATTATTTAATTTAATTCTTATTTATTTATGCTTTATTGTTATGTCTTGAAAGGAATTACTGCCCTGCATTGGTAATACTTTGGAATATATACAAATCTAATTTCCCATACATGCTATGTCCTATCAAGCTAGTGAGAGATGGAGATAGCACAATAGTATAATATGGCCTTGAGTTCAAATTATGGAACTCAAGCCTAAAATACTAAAATACATGTAAGACTGCATTAGGCTGTGCTTGTAGCATGCTAATAAATCACATTTCTACTCACTGCTCTGTTTTAAGAACTAGCGATTGGAAACTAGAGGCTTAAAAGAATAGGCTTGGAATGAATTTTAAGGAGTAATCTAGTTCATTTTTCTGCCTTTGGCAAATTTGGCCTAAACTCTTCTTCAACGGGGAGAATCTCTCTTATTTGAAAATACCTGCTGGGAAGGAAATTCTAGCATTCCCTATAACACCATTGTGATCAGAGGAAACATCTTGTTTCTTTCAAAAGTAAATAGTTTTCTCAGCTATTTTGTTCCTGGCAATGCCCATTCCAGGAATAATAAATTCTAATATAAGCGCCACACTTTTTTTTTTCCTTAAGGTTGTAGTAGAATATATTATTTGGAGAGAAATATGTATTCAACAGTGAAGAAAAAAGTTTTTTCTTCCAGATGAAGGTTAAGCCTAATAAGAAAATAGAAAGTCCATTACTAATGCCTTGGCATTAAAACTCGCTTCCTCTTGAGTGAGCCTGAAGGATGTTCTTGCATATCAATGTTGTACCCAAGGCTTTCATTATCTCTGTGGTTTTGTTTATTCAAATGTTTTCCCCACATGTGATTTCTTCATGGATAAGCTAAATAGATGCAAATACATGTCCTTCAAGAAGTCTGTAAATCTTCCCCTAATGAAGGTGCTCTTTGGTGCAATGGGCCTATTTGGGTCTGTTCAAAGAAGGGCTTATTACATTAATGTTTTCCATTTTACTTCTGATCAGAGATGGCAAACTGCAGGGAAACATAACTTTTCCTTTTTGGTGTTATTCAAGGCTCTTCATCCTTATGATGCTCTAGATAGCTGATTGTTCTCAACACAGCAGGAACCAGGCCAATATTGAGAAAGGGTTGGAATCACCTGGTAGTGGTGACCCCTGGAAAACTGCCTGATTTAAGCAGAGAAAAGAATTGTTATTTGCTTACTTGGTTGCATAATTTAAATCATTATCCACATAAGCATGGCAATGCACTGTGACTGAAAAGCAAATAACTCACCCTTGTCAAAAGTGTAGCTTTTTTTCTAGCTGTGAAATTAACTATCAATTCATATGCAATCCCAGATAAAAAATGGTGGTGAACCAGATGCACTGGTGCATGAGAATGGAAGTAATTGTTTGTGGTTTTCATGAGAAGATTGCCAGTTTGCAGCATTTAAATTACACGCAAACTGCTTTTTACATCTCTAATTGTAGCTCTGTTGTTTTCAGGGAGGGTTGAATTGACATTGACAAACATAGACTTAGAAAGAATACAAAGGAATGAAAACAGCACTAAATTTGCCCCAAAAATGATTCAGTGAATAATTCTTCAGTGTTCTATTTATTCCTTGAAATGCCAAAATTTCCTCTTTTTTTCCCCTAAGGAGTGATGCTGACTTTGGTAAGCTAATGAGAAGTAGTAAATGCAGAGAGGTTGAATAAATCATCAAGCACATGACTTTTGTGAATTATTGTATTCTTCCTCTTTTATTTTATTAGAAAGACTTATATTTAATGTAATTTTTTGCCTGTTTTTCTTCTTTAATTCTTATATTCCCCATTTACCTTCCGTGCTTAATTGACCTGTACCAGCTTTTCTCCATTCAAATCGCATTATAACTCTTAGCTGTGGGGAAGGGTAAAAATGGGACCCCATTAATAATGTTCTACTCATCACTTTTTGCTTTAATCCTTGAATTTTCTGTAAAATAAGGTTTCTAGCCTCTGGGGCCTAAACAATGAAACACTGGCTTATTAGAGAAATGAAACAATGAATAGAGAGAGGTAATTCACATTCTGAATTGTAAAGCCAGTTGAGTGTATGATGTTAATTCTAGTGTACAAACAACTACAACAAAAACGATCCCCACATCCACAAGTCGGTACTGGTTTCTTTTGAAAAACAGTTGATTTTTTTCTTTAAGGGTTACACTGAGTTAAAAATAGAGTTGTGAAGAGAAACAAAAGCTTAGTGAGAAGGAATATGATGTACATATATTGGGGAAAAGGTCATGTTAAAAATGGAAAACAAATGAAAAAAATTAGAAAAACCTTATACATTTGAGGTATGTTACAAAGAAAATTGCCTCCATTTTGCTTGGCGCGGCATTTTGAAAGTTCGTACAGCAAGAAAATTAGCCGTAGCCCTTAATGGTGCACTCCTGGAAGAGCTAGGTCCCATTCACCCATGCAGAGGATTGTGCTGGGAGAAGACTCTTTGTTTACCTTGCAAACTCTAAGGATATCATGGACACCTTCATCCCTTAATGCCCACAGGCTCTGAAGGAGGTGGAAGTGTTGGATACTGACATAGTATCTTAGTTAGCCAGAGTTGCTATGACAAATACCACACAGTGGGTGGCTTAAACAACAGGTATTTATTGTCTTACAGTTTTGGAGGCTAGAAGTTCAAAATCAAGGTCATTCTCTGTCTTGATTTCCTTTTCTTATAAGGACTTCAGCCTTATGGATTAAGGTCTTCCATGATTCAGTTTGGCTTCATCTAAATAGGGTCTTCCAAGAGCCTATTCACAAATGCGTCCACATCTTAATTAACAACAATTTCAAATGTCTTGTTTACAAATGCATTCACATTCACAGGAACACTGATTAAGATGTGAAATTGTCTTTAGGGGGAACATGATTCAATCCCCAAGACACAGCAAATAATTCAATGCTTCCTAAGGTGGTGTGTTACTTGCTGATATTCTTTTATTTTAACTTGATCCAGAGGGTGGTCTGCAAGATACAGACCATCGAGAGACTGCTTTGCCTTGCCTCATTTCTACCTTCTGACTCCTTTGTTGTTCTCACCTGACCACAGTCTTCAAATAATTGAAGGAATGCTGTGTGAAATATGGAGACGGCTTAATTTGTGTAGGTCCAAAGAATGGAAACTGAAGGAAGACAAGCTTTAGCTCAATAAAGGGAGACCACTGTTATATTGAACAAGTTGAAAATGGAATGGGCTGCCTTGGAAGATGGGAGCTTTCCATGAATGGGGGGTGTAAAACAGAGGTGGGATGGCCAGCTATGAAAGAGGCTTTGCAAGCAATTGAGTGGGAGGATGGGCTAATGACCTATAAAGTTCCTTTCCCTTCCAGTACATTTGTAAATTTGGGCTAATTTCAAATTCATTCTGAGCTTTTGGTCCCTTGACTTTGTGTCAATTACTAATCCTAGATCTCCAGTAGCTGTGTGGAGCTGCTGAAATATATGATGGTGGAGGTGGCAATGCAGCATCAGCAACACAATATTTTCCTATAAATTAAATCCCCTTCTTCATCACCATTCTCTCTTTTTCATGTGTGACACCAGCAGAGGGGCCACCAACAATTTGGTAATGCATTTATTTGAAGAAATTCACACTAACATCCCCAGGAACCTAAATTTTCTTTTATGTTTTAGAAACACATCTGCTTGCCTGCCAGTCCCATATATGGTTTAGACAAAATTAGAAGGAAATACAAATTGCAGCACTATAAATTAACTTGGAAATGATTCCCCTAAGCCATGACCTCTATGGTTTACCGGAAAACTCACTCTCCCCATCCCAAACAGAAAGGTTTTTAAGGTGAAGCTGTTTTTCAAACATATGATAATTCTACTTACTAACCCTTGACAGAGAGGCAGGTGACCTCAATTTATATTCCAGTGGCTTTTCCAGCAACCTGTGTCTTCTGTTTTTGCTAAACTCTGTTGTCTTTGTAGCTATTGGCATGTGTGACTACAGAATATTTTAAAATATTAATCTCTGTGCTTTCCTTTTTCCTCTTTCTTTTTCAAGAACTTTCCTCTACTCATGCACAGATATCCACCTTCTCTGGGGAGAAGTAGGATGGTTACAAGGAAATGGAAATGGTAAGAAGAAATCAGTGATCTTTCTTTTTTTAAAAAAACTTCCCAGTCAGGGTTTTGAGAACCAAAAGGAAAGGCCTGAAGGTAGCAGGACTGGATTTATGTCATAGCTATAGATTTGGAGAAATAGAAAGAACCACTCTCCCCTACACCTACCCCTGTCCTGTGATTTTGGAGTATGACAGCTACATGGGGGAAAGGAAAGATGATGGAGTAAGTCCTGAGAGGAAGTCTACAGTGGGAAATGAGAGGATTTGGGGGAGAACTCTTGAAGAGGAACAGGTCAGTTAGGATTCTTGGACATCCATTGATGGACAGTCTCTGTGAGCAATGAGCAAGTGGAGCCAATGCCTGCAGTTTAGCAATAGCTAGATTGCATGTTGTTTACGGCTCAGCCAGCTCAACATGCCCACCTGGACCCAAGACTTTGCTGAGTCCCAAGTAAATTGTCTCCTGTAGATACTCTCCTCCTATTAATAATCGAAGGCACTTGTATGCCTCTGCTTCCTCAGATAGGGAGTGAGGGCTCTTAATATTCAGATTAGAGGTGGTTTGATGGAGGGGAAGCATCAGCACTTGCGTTGGATGAAAATGGACAGTTGTGAAAACTATATCTATCTGCACCATGTATATTTGTGTACTATTTAAATGACATTAATTTTTTCTGCCTGTGGCTACTGACTATAAATCTGAGAAAAAGGATCTCTGAACAAAGCCACATGAGCACCATAGTTTCAATAGCAAAAGTTAATCAGCTCTAGGTAGAGAACCATGGCATCTTTGCACTGCCTCTGTCCTTACAAAAGTGTGCCCTATAATATACAGTTGTATTTTACCATTCATGTGTATTAACCACACCAAACTCAGAGCAACTGAATCCCATATTAATGATAAATGGAAGGAAATATCAAATTCCTTGATATTTATAAGGAAAACAATTACTAACTCATTCTTGGGATTCTGTAGTGAAGTAAAAAATTGATATTTCCACTGGCATGGTTTAATACAATGAATCAAGAATTGTGTCCATAGTGACTGTGTTAGTTACCTATTACCAGGCAGCAAATTATCCCAAAATTTAGAGTCTTAGAATAACAATGAATCATTCATAGTTTCTGCAGGTCAGGGATTCAATCAGGGCATAATGGATTGACTTGGCTCTGCTTTGTGATGCTCTGGGTCCTCAGATGGAAGACTCAAAGGTTAGGGGCTGGAATCATCTGAAGTTTCATTTACCCTCAGGTATGGTGGTAGAGTCCCATGGCTGACCAGGGATCTAACTCAGCTGTCAGCTGGAACACCCACAGGTGGCTACTCCATGTGGCCACAACTTCCCCATACCATGACGTTTGGGTTTCCAGGGCAAGAACCTTCATACAGAGAGAACTGGGTAGATTGAATTAGGTATCCCAAGTTAAACATGTTCTTGATCTTAACCTGCAATTCTCTGGGTGTGAATCCATTGTACATAAGCTCTCTTGAAGAGTTATTTTAGTTAAAATGTGGCTCAACTGAATGTATTACTGGAATACTTCATAAGCAGAAGAAATTCAAACATAGAGAAAGAAAACTACCAGGTAGAGCCAGGAGCTGGAAACTGGGAGGCAGAAGCTGCAAGTCAACAGAAGCCAGAAGAGAAGGAAGAGGACATTGATTTGTGATGCAAGGCAGGGATACAAGCCTAGAAACCCCAAGGACCACAGGCAGTCAGCAACAGAATATTATGGACTCTGAGGAGAAAGCATCACCTTTCTGATTACCTTGATTTTGGACTTCTCCTAGCCTAAAATATGTGAGCCAGTAAATTCTCATCGTTTAAAGCAAACTATAGTGTGGTATTTGTCATAGCAGAATGGAAAACTAAGAGAATGACAGAGAAATAAAGCAGAAGAAGCCATACTGACTTTTATGACATTGTCTTGGGAGTCAAGAAACATCACTTTCCTTTATTTCTGTTGGCTAAGGCAGTTACCAAGATTCTCTCAGTTGGAGGGCTGGGAATATAGATTCCACCTGTTTACGGAGGAATGTCAATGTCACATTGTATAGGCATACGGAATGGGATATACATGAGTCCAGCCTTCTATGGTTACAGTGGAACAGTGTATCCAGTGTACAATAAATCAAGAGAGGACAAAAGGAATTCTAACAATGCACAATTTTCAAAGAAATACACCAAGAGCTAAACACTGGTCAGAGTTTTATGTATGTAAACTTCTTGGATATTTTGGATAAAGTGACATTCTCCTGAAGTAAGGAGAGAGAATTTCATCAAAATTGACTACCAGTTTCATAGATGTGTAGTTAATTTGTCTTGGAGTGTAATAGAGACATTGCACATGTCATGATTTATATCTACCAATTTTATCTCAAGATGCTCTGTTATAATTTTCTAATTTTCCTATTTCTCTCATTTAAAATAATACTTCTTGAGGTGGGGCAAGATGGCAGACTGGTGAGCTGTAAGTTTTAGTTACTCCTCCAGGAAAGTAGGTAAAAAGCCAGGAACTGCGTGGACTGGACACCACAGAGCAATCTGTCTTTGGGCATACTTCATACAACACTCATGAAAATGTCGAACTGCTGAAATCAGCGAAATCTGTAAGTTTTTGCGGCCAGGGGACCCGCGCCCCTCCCTGCCAGGCTCAGTCCCGTGGGAGGAGGGGCTGCCAGCTCCGGGAAGGAGAAGGGAGAACTGCAGTGGTAGCCCTTCTCGGAAACTCATTCTACTGATCCATACTCCAACCATAGATAGACTGAGACCAGACACCAGAGAATCTGAGAGCTGCCAGCCCAGCAGAGAGGAGACAGGCATAGAAAAAAAAAAAACAACACGAAAAACTCCAAAATAAAAGCAGAGGATTTTTGGAGTTCTGGTGAACACAGAAAGGGGAAGGGCGGAGCTCAGGCCTTGAGGCACATATGCAAATCCCAAAGAAAAGCTGATCTCTCTGCCCTGTGGACCTTTCCTTAATAGCCCTGGTTGCTTTGTCTCTTAGCATTTCAATAACCCATTAGATCTCTGAGGAGGGCCGTTTTTTTTTTTTTTTTTTTTTTAAATCCTTTTTTCTTTTTCTAAAACAATTACTCTAAGAAGCCCAATACAGAAAGCTTCAAAGAATTGCAATTTGGGCACGTCAAGTCAAGAGCAGAACTAAGAGAGCTCTGAGACAAAAGGCAATAATCCAGTGGCTGAGAAAATTCACTAAACACCACAACTTCCCAAGAAAAGGGGGGTGTCTGCTCACAGCCACCATCCTGGTGGACAGGAAACACTCCTGCCCATCACCAGCCACATAGCCCAGAGCTGCCCCAGACAACCCAGTGTGACGGAAGTGCTTCAAATAACAGGCACACACCACAAAACTGGGCGTGGACATTAGCCTTCCCTGCAACCTCAGCTGATTGTCCCAGAGCTGGGAAGGTGGAGCAGTGTGAATTAACAAAGCCCCATTCAGCCATCATTTGAGCAGACTGGGAGCCTCCCTACACAGCCCAGCAGCCCAGAACTGCCCTGGGGGGACGGCACTCACCTGTGACATAGCACAGTCATCCCTCAACAGAGGACCCGGGGTGCACAGCCTGGAAGAGGGGCCCACTTGCAAGTCTCAGGAGCCATACGCCAATACCAAAGACTTGTGGGTCAGTGGCAGAGACAAACTGTGGCAGGACTGAACTGAAGGATTAGACTATTGCAGCAGCTTTAAAACTCTAGGATCATCAGGGAGATTTGATTGTTAGGGCCACCCCCCCTCCCCGACTGCCCAGAAACACGCCCCACATACAGGGCAGACAACACCAACTACACACGCAAGCTTGGTACACCAATTGAGCCCCACAAGACTCACTCCCCCACTCACCAAAAAGGCTAAGCAGGGGAGAACTGGCTTGTGGAGAACAGGTGGCTCGTGGAAACCACCTGCTGGTTAGTTAGAGAAAGTGTACTCCACGAAGCTGTAGATCTGATAAATTAGAGATAAGGACTTCAATAGGTCTACAAACCCTAAAAGAACCCTATCAAGTTCAGCAAATGCCACGAGGCCAAAAACAACAGAAAATTATAAAGCATATGAAAAAACCAGACGATATGGACAACCCAAGCCCAAGCACCCAAATCAAAAGATCAGAAGAGACACAGCACCTAGAGCAGCTACTCAAAGAACTAAAGATGAACAATGAGACCATAGTACGGGATATGAAGGAAATCAAGAAGACTCTAGAAGAGCATAAAGAAGACATTGCAAGACTAAATAAAAAAATGGATGATCTTATGGAAATTAAAGAAACTGTTGACCAAATTAAAAAGATTCTGGACACTCATAGTACAAGACTAGAGGAAGTTGAACAACGAATCAGTGACCTGGAAGATGACAGAATGGAAAATGAAAGCATAAAAGAAAGAATGGGGAAAAAAATTGAAAAAATCGAAATGGACCTCAGGGATATGATAGATAATATGAAACGTCCAAATAGAAGACTCATTGGTGTCCCAGAAGGGGAAGAAAAGGGTAAAGGTCTAGGAAGAGTATTCAAAGAAATTGTTGGGGAAAACTTCCCAAATCTTCAAAACAACATAAATACACAAATCATAAATGCTCAGCGAACTCCAAATAGAATAAATCCAAATAAACCCACTCCAAGACATATACTGATCACACTGTCAAACACAGAAGAGAAGGAGCAAGTTCTGAAAGCAGCAAGAGAAAAGCAATTCACCACATACAAAGGAAACAGCATAAGACTAAGTAGTGACTACTCAGCAGCCACCATGGAGGCAAGAAGGCAGTGGCACGATATATTTAAAATTCTGAGTGAGAAAAATTTCCAGCCAAGAATACTTTATCCAGCAAATCTCCTTAAAATTTGAGGGAGAGCTTAAATTTTTCACAGACAAACAAATGCTGAGAGAATTTGCTAACAAGAGAGCTGCCCTACTGGAGATACTAAAGGGAGCCCTACAGACAGAGAAACAAAGACAGGACAGAGAGACTTGGAGAAAGGTTCAGTACTAAAGAGATTCGGTATGGGTACAATAAAGGATATTAATAGAGAGAGGGAAAAATATGGCAAACATAAACCAAAGGATAAGATGGCCGATTCAAGAAATGCCTTCACGGTTTTAACGTTGAATGTAAATGGATTAAACTCCCCAATTAAATGATATAGATTCGCAGAATGGATCAAAAAAAATGAACCATCAATATGTTGCATACAAGAGACTCATCTTAGACACAGGGACACAAAGAAACTGAAAGTGAAAGGATGGAAAAAAATATTTCATGCAAGCTACAGCCAAAAGAAAGCAGGTGTAGCAATATTAATCTCAGATAAAATAGACTTCAAATGCAGGGATGTTTTGAGAGACAAAGAAGGCCACTACATACTAATAAAAGGGGCAATTCAGCAAGAAGAAATAACAAACGTAAATGTCTATGCACCCAATCAAGGTGCCACAAAATACATGAGAGAAACACTGGCAAAACTAAAGGAAGCAATTGATGTTTCCCCAATAATTGTGGGAGACTTCAACACATCACTCTCTCCTATAGATAGATCAACCAGACAGAAGACCAATAAGGAAATTGAAAACCTAAACAATCTGATAAATGAATTAGATTTAACAGACATATACAGGACATTACATCCCAAATCACCAGGATACACATACTTTTCTAGTGCTCATGGAACTTTCTCCAGAATAGATCATATGCTGGGACATAAAACAAGCCTCAATAAATTTAGAAAGATTGAAATTATTCAAAGCACATTCTCTGACCACAGTGGAATACAATTAGAAGTCAATAACCATCAGAGACTTAGAAAATTCACAAATACCTGGAGGTTAAACAACACACTCCTAAACAATCAGTGGGTTAAAGAAGAAATAGCGAGAGAAATTGCTAAATATATAGAGACGAATGAAAATGAGAACACAACATACCAAAACCTATGGGATGCAGCAAAAGCAGTGCTAAGGGGGAAATTTATAGCACTAAACGCATATATTAAAAAGGAACAAAGAGCCAAAATCAAAGAACTAATGGATCAACTGAAGAAGCTAGAAAATGAACAGCAAACCAATCCTAAACCAAGTAGAAGAAAAGAAATAACAAGGATTAAAGCAGAAATAAATGACATAGAGAGCAAAAAAACAATAGAGAGGATAAATATCACCAAAAGTTGGTTCTTTGAGAAGATCAACAAGATTGACAAGCCCCTAGCTAGACTGACAAAATCAAAAAGAGAGAAGACCCATATAAACAAAATAATGAATGAGAAAGGTGACATTACTGCAGATCCTGAAGAAATTAAAAAAATTATAAGAGGATACCATGAACAACTGTATGCCAACAAACTGGATAATGTAGAGAAAATGGACAATTTCCTGGAAACATATGAACAACCTAGACTGACCAGAGAAGAAACAGAAGACCTCAACCAACCAGTCACAAGCAAAGAGATCCAATCAGTCATCAAAAAGCTTCCCACAAATAAATGCCCAGGGCCAGATGGTTTCACAGGGGAATTCTACCAAACTTTCCAGAAAGAACTGACACCAATCTTACTCAAACTCTTTCAAAACATTGAAAAAAATGGAACACTACCTAACTCATTTTATGAAGCTAACATCAATCTAATACCAAAACCAGGCAAAGATGCTACAAAAAAGGAAAACTACCTGCCAATCTCCCTAATGAATATAGATGCAAAAATCCTCAACAAAATACTTGCAAATCGAATCCAAAGACACATTAAAAAAATCATACACCATGACCAAGTGGGGTTCATTCCAGGCATGCAAGGATGGTTCAACATAAGAAAATCAATCAATGTATTACAACACATTAACAAGTCAAAAGGGAAAAATCAATTGATCATCTCAATAGATGCTGAAAAAGCATTTGACAAAATCCAACATCCCTTTTTGATAACAACACTTCAAAAGGTAGGAATTGAAGGAAACTTCCTCAACATGATAAAAAGCATATATGAAAAACCCACAGCCAGCATAGTACTCAATGGTGAGAGACTGAAAGCCTTCCCTCTAAGATCAGGAACAAGACAAGGATGCCCGCTGTCACCACTGTTATTCAACATTGTGCTGGAAGTGCTAGCCAGGGCAATCCGGCAAGACAAAGAAATAAAAGGCATCCAAATTTGAAAAGAAGAAGTAAAACTGTCATTGTTTGCAGATGATATGATCTTATATCTAGAAAACCCTGAGAAATCAACGAAACAGCTACTAGAGCTAATAAACAAATTTAGCAAAGTAGTGGGATACAAGGTTAATGCACGTAAGTCAGTAATGTTTCTATATGCTAGAAATGAACAAACTGAAGAGACACTCAAGAAAAAGATGCCATTTTCAATAGCAACTAAAAAAATCAAGTACCTAGGAGTAAACTTAACCAAAGATGTAAAAGACCTATACAAAGAAAACTACATAACTCTACTAAAAGAAATAGAAGGGGACCTTAAAAGATGGAAAAATATTCCATGTTCATGGATAGGAAGGCTAAATGTCATTAAGATGTCAATTCTACCCAAACTCATCTACAGATTCAATGCAATCCCAATCAAAATTCCAACAACCTACTTTGCCCACTTGGAAAAGCTTGTTATCAAATTTATTTGGAAAGGGAAGATGCCTCGAATTGCTAAAGACACTCTAAAAAAGAAAAATGAAGTGGGAGGACTTACACTCCCTGACTTTGAAGCTTATTATAAAGCCACAGTTGCCAAAACAGCATGGTACTGGCACAAAGATAGACATATAGATCAATGGAATCGAATTGAGAATTCAGAGATAGACCCTCAGATCTATGGCCGACTGATCTTTGATAAGGCCCCCAAAGTCACCGAACTGAGCCATAATGGTCTTTTCAACAAATGGGGCTGGGAGAGTTGGATATCCATATCCAAAAGAATGAAAGAGGACCCCTACCTCACCCCCTACACAAAGATTAACTCAAAATGGACCAAAGATCTCAATATAAAAGAAAGTACCATAAAACTCCTAGAAGATAATGTAGGAAAACATCTTCAAGACCTTGTATTAGGCGGCCACTTCCTAGACTTTACACCCAAAGCACAAGCAACAAAAGAGAAAATAGATAAATGGGAACTCCTCAAGCTTAAAAGTTTCTGCTCCTCAAAGGAATTTCTCAAAAAGGTAAAGAGGCAGCCAACTCAATGGGAAAAAATTTTTGGAAACCATGTATCTGACAAAAGACTGATATCTTGCATATACAAAGAAATCCTACAACTCAATGACAATAGTACAGACAGCCCAAGTATAAAATGGGCAAAAGATATGAAAAGACAGTTCTCTGAAGAGGAAATACAAATGGCCAAGAAACATGAAAAAATGTTCAGCTTCACTAGCTATTAGAGAGATGCAAATTAAGACCACAATGAGATACCATCTAACACCGGTTAGAATGGCTGCCATTAAACAAACAGGAAACTACAAATGCTGGAGGGGATGTGGAGAAATTGGAACTCTTATTCATTGTTGGTGGGACTGTATAATGGTTCAGCCACTCTCGAAGTCAGTCTGGCAGTTCCTTAGAAAACTAGATATAGAGCTACCATTCGATCCAGCGATTGCACTTCTCGGTATATACCCGGAAGATCGGAAAGCAGTGACACGAACAGATATCTGCACGCCAATGTTCATAGCAGCATTATTCACAATTGCCAAGAGATGGAAACAACCCAAATGTCCTTCAACAGATGAGTGGATAAATAAAATGTGGTATATACACACGATGGAATACTACGTGGCAGTAAGAAGGAACGATCTCGTGAAACATATGACAACATGGATGAACCTTGAAGACATAATGCTGAGCGAAATAAGCCAGGCACAAAAAGAGAAATATTATATGCTACCACTAATGTGAACTTTGAAAAATGTAAAACAAATGGTTTATAATGTAGAATGTAGGGGAACTAGCAGTAGAGAGCAATTAAGGAAGGGGGAACAATAATCCAAGAAGAACAGATAAGCTATTTAACGTTCTGGGGATGCCCAGAAATGACTATGGTCTGTTAATTTCTGATGGATATAGTAGGAAGAAGTTCACAGAAATGTTGCTATATTATGTAACTTTCTTGGGGTAAAGTAGGAACATGTTGGAAGTTAAGCAGTTATCTTAGGTTAGTTGTCTTTTTCTTACCCCCTTGTTATGGTCTCTTTGAAATGTTCTTTTATTGTATGTTTGTTTTCTTTTTAACTTTTTTTTTCATACAGTTGATTAAAAAAGAAGGGAAAGTTAAAAAAAAAAAAAAAAAAGAAAAACAAGGAAAAAAAAAAGATGTAGTGCCCCCTTGAGGAGCCTGTGGAGAATGCAGGGGTATTCGCCTACCCCACCTCCATGGTTGCTAACATGACCACAGACATAGGGGACTGGTGGTTTGATGGGTTGAGCCCTCTACCATAAGTTTTACCCTTGGGAAGACGGTTGCTGCAAAGGAGAGGCTAGGCCTCCCTATATTTGTGCCTAAGAGTCTCCTCCTGAATGCCTCTTTGTTGCTCAGATGTGGCCCTCTCTCTCTGGCTAAGCCAACTTGAAAGGTGAAATCACTGCCCTCCCCCCTACGTGGGATCAGACACCCAGGGGAGTGAATCTCCCTGGCAACGTGGAATATGTCTCCCGGGGAGGAATGTAGACCTGGCATCGTGGGACGGAGAACATCTTCTTGACCAAAAGGGGGATGTGAAAGGAAATGAAATAAGCTTCAGTGGCAGATAGATTCCAAAACGAGCCGAGAGATCACTCTGGTGGGCACTCTTACGCACACTTTAGACAACCCTTTTTAGGTTCTAAAGAATTGGGGTAGCTGGTGGTGGGTACCTGAAACTATCAAACTACAAGCCAGAACCCATGAATCTCGAAGACAGTTGTATAAAAATGTAGCTTATGAGGGGTGACAATGGGATTGGGAAAGCCATAAGGACCAAACTCCACTTTGTCTAGTTTATGGATGGATGTGTAGAAAAGTAGGGGAAGGAAACAAACAGACAAAGGGACCCAGTGTTCTTTTTTACTTCAATTGCTCTTTTTCACTCTAATTATTATTCTTGTTATTTTTGTGTGTGTGCTAATGAAGGTGTCAGGGATTGATTTAGGTGATGAATGTACAACTATGTAATGGTACTGTAAACAATTGAAAGTACAATTTGTTTTGTATGACTGCGTGGTATGTGAATATATCTCAATAAAATGATGATTAAAAAAAAATAAAATAATACTTCTTGATATCTGGGATGGGAAGTTACCCTCAAACTTTTAAGTAAATTTCCTAGCCTAAGAAGTCAGATTCATGTATATTTTCAATTTTGATGTTTATACTATGAATAAGTAAATTATTAAGCAGTGGTATATTGAAATGATATAGATGAGGAAAAAGTAACTATTCCTATATTTTCTCTTTTTCTTTCTGTTTCAGTTAGGTTGCCTTAGGCTAACCCCCATTCAGAATGGCTTAATGAATGTGGAAATCTATTATCTTACTATCAAGAATTCAAGAAATAAAGCTTCTCAGGGTATAGCAGGTCAGCACTCTAGCCCCTCTTTTCAGAAGCCTCTTGGCTCTACCTTGTCAGAATGCAGGCTTTAGTTCAAGGCATCATAACCAAAGGCAACAAGGAGAACTAGAAAAAGACACTCTCTTCTGGTGTTTCCTTCTTAGGAGTGAGAAAACCTTTTCCAATTTTCCAGGTGACCTCATCCCCCTTGTATCTCATGGGCTAGCACTGGTCACATGCCCACTTTCAACAACTGCTGGCAAAAGGAACAGGACCACGCTGATGCATTTCCACTAATGTAGATTTGAATCTGAGAGCCAGGGATCATGTCACATTTCCGAAGTCAGAGTTTGGCAAACTATAGCCCGTGGCTCAGATCCAGCCCTCTGTTTTTGTAAGTAAAGTTTAACTGGGAAGACAGCCATGCCCACTATTTGCCATTTGCCTTTGGAATATGCTGCTTTTGCACAAAAGCAGCAGAGCTGAGTAGTAGCAGAGACCACATCGCCTGCAAAGCCAAAATTATTTACTATTTGGCCCTTTATAGGAAAAGTTTACCAGCTTTCCTCTTAAATCGCAGAACAAAACTGGGGCTCTGTCAGCAAGGAAAAAGAGAGGAAAGGACATTAGTTGGTGACTGTTTCTACTGCATTTCCTACTTCATTTCTAAAAAGTACCTTATGCCAATTTCCACAAACCTCATAGATATCATTACATTTATATTGTGACACTGTATGCTGTTACTTTATATCAGCGGTCCTGTTAGGTTTCTACGGTTATTATGAAGCTGTATATAATTCAAAAGTTTTCTATGCTCTGGTGTGTAGGATAAAATCTACTAAAATTGGTTAAGATCATACTTTTTCTCTTTCCTTTGTAATGCAGCCATGGGGCCCTACTGAACTTAATCCTATCAGTAACCACATTACATTTGCTGGTCAGTTCTTTATTTGGCTAAAATTTACAGAGTGAATTAACTAGAATGAAGGACCCATTCTATTTAAATATTAATGTGCTTTTTATTTCTATTAGCAGATCAATTTCAATCAAGCAGAGACCAATGCACATGAATAAAAACTATTTCCTGAGAAAATCCTGTGCTAGCTGGTAGCATCCAGGGTTCATAATTGGTGTGTGTGTGTGTGTGTGGGGGGTGCGGGGGGTGGGTGGGTGATGAAGGGGCTTCCGTGCAGGCATGTTTCCCACTCTGTACCTTTTAGAATAGAGAATATGAGCTCTACTTTCTACTCAAGGATGAACTGATGGTCAACAACCTAGAAAACCCATTTACCAGGTAATATTGCCTTGAACACTTTGGTCTAAAAGTATAATTATAAGAAACAATATTGTTTGAGGGTTGTTGGAGAAAAGCAGTCTAGTTACATATGGCCCTAGAATTCAGATATTTAAAACTGCTTCCTTCACTCAAGCCTGATTATCTGAAAACTATATGGTTGGATGAATTATGTTGACTCTTCTTAGACATGTTTTTACTGAGGCATTCTCTGGCATTATTTGGTACTAAGGAATGCTCTAAGAAGTAGCCATGTGTAAAATCTTATTGCACAAAATGTAGTGATGTTGTTGAAGATAATGTCAGCTCCACCACTCTGGGTGTGGTATGAGTTTCAGTGGCAAGAAAACTACCTCTCGAGGAGCTAAGATGGAGGCATAGAGAGGAGTGGAAGACTGTTAGTCCCCCTTGGAACAATGCATTAATGACCAAAAAAACTAGTAAATAACCTGGAATAACTGTGGGGAGACAAACATGACTGTCCACTCATCATCCACCAACCTGAATTAGGAGGAATGCCCGAGATCACAGCATAAAATCTCTGAGTAAAAAATGTAGACCCATGCCGAAAGCCGAGAGCTAAGAGCCACTCTCTCACAGAAGCCTCATGGTACTAGAGAGCAGAACTCTCCAAACAAGCTAGTGTACCTCAGCCCAGCCCCAACTGGGGTTTTAATGTTAACTGCTCAATACAGACAGGGAATCCCCAACAAGCAGACAGAGGCTTTTGGTGACAACTGACCTTGGGAGAGTCAGAGGACATATCTGTCTCAGGATGGGTTGCCCAGAGGATCGGGTGCTGTCTCTGGCTGATGGGTGAATCTGGGAGCTTTCTGTCCCTTTCTCTCTCTGTGGAGAAAACCTCAGCCATCTTCAGCCCACAGCGCTTTGCCGTAAAGAAAGCCTCAGCCATTTTAAAATTGCAGCACTTTGACTAGCAGAGTCAGAGAAACAAAGAACTTATTGATATGCAATGACCTCTCTGGAGGGGTCACAGCTTCCCAAGAGGAAAGGGAGGGGCCCAGCTCTACTGTCTGCCTTACCAGAACCAGACCCCAAAGCCTGGGGGACGAGAGCCATGGGCCACACCCCCTTACACCAGCTGGTGATAGGCTGACAGGTGCACCTGCTGGACAGAAAAGCACAGGGTATGTCAATCCTCTAAGAAAAGCCATCAGGAAAACCAGATACTGAATATTTCTTCCTTCTGTGACCTGAGCCTGTTCTTGTCTGGGAAAACCTGATTGGGGTGGCCTAGGAGGTCAGATGCCTAGACAACAGAAAACTACAACTTACACTAAGAAAAATGAAGTTATGGCCCAAAGTAACAAATGTACACTTCAACTGAGATACAGGAATTTAAATAACTAATGCTGAATCAATTCAGAAAGTTTAGAGAAGATTTGGTAAAAGAGATAAAGGCTATAAAGAAAACACTGGGCATACATAAAGCAGAAATCAAAAGTTCAAAAAAACAACTAGTAGAATCTATGGAAATGAAAGGCACAACACAAGAGACGAAAGACACAATGAAAACATACAACAGCAGATCTTAAGAGGAAGAAGAAAACACTCAGGAACTGGAGAACAAAACACCCGAAAGCCTACACGCAAAGGAGCAGATGGAGAAAAGAATGAGAAAATATGAGCAATGTCTCTAGGACTCTAAGAATGAAACAAAGTATAAGAATGTACCAATCATTGGTGTCCCAGAAGGAGAAGAGTAGGGAAAAGTGGCAGAAGCAATAACAGAGGAAATAATCAATGAAAATTTCTCATCTCTGATGAAAGACATAAAATTACAGATCCAAGAAGTGCAGCACACTCCAAACAGAATAGATCTGAATAGGCCTATGCCAAGACACTTAATAATCAGATTATCTAACGTCAAAGACAAAGAGAGAATCCTGAAAGCAGCAAGAGAAAAGCAATCTATCACATACAAGGAAGGTTAATAAGACTATGTGCGGATTTCTCAGCAGAAACCATGGAGGCAAGAAGGAAGTGGTGTGATATATTTAAGATACTGAAAGAGAAAAACCACCAACCAAGAATCCTATATCCAACAAAGCTGTCCTTCAAATATGAGGGAGATATCAAAATATTTTCTGACAAACAGACAATGAGAGACTTTGTGAACAAGACACCCTCCCTACAGGAAATACTAAAGGGAGCACTACAGAGTGATAGAAGACAGGAGTGTGTGGTTTGGAACGCAATTTTGGGAGATGGTAGCACAGCAATGTAAGTACACTGAACAAAGATAGCTATGAATACTTTTGAGAGAGGAAGGTGGGGAGCATGTGAGACACCAGAAGAAAGGAGGAAAGATAAAGACTGGGACTGTGTAACCTGGTGAAATCTAGAATATTCAACAATTGTGATAAAATGTACAAATATGTTCTTTTACAAGGGAGAACAAGCAAATGTCAACCTTGCAAGGTGTTAAAAATGGGGAGGCATTGGGGGAGGGATGCAATCAGCATAAACTAGAGACTGTAACTAATAGAATCATTGTATTATGCTTCCTTTAATGTAACAAAGGTGATATACCAAGGTAAACACAGATAAGAGGGTGGGATAGGGGAGGCATGTTAGACACTTGACATTGGTGGTATTGTCTGACTCTTTACTCTACTTTGATTTAAGGTTATCTTTCCTTTTGCTGCTTCCTAGCTGTCATTTTTTTTCCCTCTTTCTTTTTTCTTTTTCTTTTGCCTCTCTACCTTCTTTGACTCTCCCTCCTGCCTTGTGGAAGAAATGTAGATGCCCTTATATAGATAGTGGTGAAGGTGGTGAACGCATAAATATGTGACCTTACAGAGAACCCACCTATTGTTTACTTAGGATGGAATGTATAGTGTGTGAACAAAACCATCTTGAAAAAAAAAATGGGTTGATAAAGAAACCTCGAGGGCAATATACTGAGTGAAATAAGCCAGACACATAAGGACAATTATTGCAGGGTCTCACTGATAGGAACTAATTATAATATGTAAACTCATAGACATGAAATATAAGGTACCAAGATATAGGACGAGGCTAAAGAATGGGAAGTGGTTGCTTAGTATGGGCAGAATGTTCAACTAGGATGAACTTAAATGTTTGGAAATGAACAGAGGTGTTGGTAGCAAGATGTGAGGATAACTAACAGTGCTGAATGGTGCATGAATGAGGTGGAAAGGGGAAGCTCAGAGTCATATACATCACCAGAAGGAAAGCTGGAGGTCAAAAGATGGGAATGTATAAAACTGAATCCTATGGTGGGCAATGTCCATGATTAACTGTACAAATATTAGAAATCTCTTCCATGAAACAGAACAAATGTATGACAATACAATTAGAAGTTAATAGGGAAAAAATATATACCGATAGCAAACTATATACTACAGTTAGTAGTATTTCAACATTCTTTCATAAACAGTAACAAATGTACTATACCAATACTACAAGTCAACAATTGAGGGAGGTTGGTTAGAGATATGGGAAGATTCGAGTTTCCTTTCCTTTTCTTTTTTTTTTTTCCTTTTTTGTCTTTCGCTTTATTTCTTGTCTGGAGTAATGAAAAGCTTCTAAAAATTGAACAAAAATTAAGTGTGGTGGTGGATGCACAGCTGTATGAGGGTACCCAGGGGCAAGTGATTGTACACTTTGAATCTTTGGGTAATTGTATGGTATGTGAACAATCTCAATAAAAATTTAAAAAAAGAAAAGAAAACCACCTTTCCTGAATACCTAGTGTGTTTTTAAATGTGTAGTTGATGGAAGATTTTTTTTTTCCCTTTTTTTCCAGAACGATGTTCTCGAATGTTATTTTATATGGACTTCAAGTAAGATGAAACATGCCTGCGTAGTGGAGAACCTCTGGTTAAAATAGGGTTAGCAGCTGGATGCAACCCCTCTGCCTCTTCTTGGAGCCTTGCAACATCTTTGGGAGAACCCCTAGCTCTGCTGAGCTAGACTGGAATCCAGCCATGAACTAACTGCTTCCCTGCTTTGCCTTCCCCCACTAAGAAGCCGAGTGTTAGATTTGCCTTACTTTCTTTGTTTATATTAATGATTGACCCTCGTTTTACCTTTCCTCTGATTTCTATTTCTTTAACAACAACAGCAACAACAGAACCTTATTGTTTAAGAAAAAAAGTTATTTCTATAAAATGCTTCAAACCCTTTTTAGAAAGGGTAAAACA
Organism: Choloepus didactylus; assembly: GCF_015220235.1. Classification (NCBI taxonomy): domain Eukaryota; kingdom Metazoa; phylum Chordata; class Mammalia; order Pilosa; family Megalonychidae; genus Choloepus; species Choloepus didactylus. Next base: position 141,945,971 of record NC_051309.1, read on the forward strand.
TATTTTGTTAATTACAAATAGTTCTAGCATTCTGATCAAGAATTCCACCAAGGATCTATAATTAGCTCATTATATAATTGTTTTATGCAGAATAATAAGCTCTCTGTTAGATTCTTCCAGTAATATTCCAAACCCTAGGTAAATGCGCAGCTTATCACCTAATTTTAAAAGTCGTTGCTGGCCTCCCTGTCACCGGAAGGCACAGCTGATAAAAAGTGAGAATCGTAGGTGGAGACTTCACCTTAAAAAAGTTGGCCCTATTTCTAGCATGGAGATTTTTTTCCCCCTGAGATTCAGAAACAGTGTTCAAGCTAACTTTCTTCATGCTCATGAAGCTGGCTGAAAACCCAGCTGGTAATATGCTCCCTCTTTCCCTCTGTTAGCTTTTGTCACAACACAGTGGCAGATCTTTCAAGGGTCTTCTTTGCAACCCCTCTGGAATTTTGCACCTGCTCTCTGGGAGCCTCTCCGGCTTCTGCAGCAGCCTTCTGAAACTGTACCCTGCAAACCACCAGACACACAGTCTTTGACACTCTTCTATGTGGCATTTCCTTAATGCTTGCATCCGTAAAAACCTAGGTCTCTTTGGAATCCATTGAAAATAAGAAATATTTTAAAAGACTTTTTATAGAAAAGCAATATGCTGATACCTTAGCAAATCCAGCTGTCTCCAGTATGGGAGTTCGGGGAGGTTCAGATAAGGTGTCTCTGAGCGATAGTTGGGATGGGAAACGAAATGTGTGTGTGCGGGCAGGGGTGGGTAAGGCCTCACCATCATTTAGCTTTACAACCAGGTATTCCTAAATGGGCCCAGGGATTTTTTCCAAGGTGCTGGTAGCCTTACTTCGCTTTCTGCTTCTAGTTCAGCTGACTTAAATATTTCTGGGTGTGTAAATGAAATCATGAAAATAGACTCTTCATTATTAGATTTTATATTCTCTCTAATTGAACAGTGGTGTTCAAAGAGTAATGGTTAATAGATAGATTGAACCTGAGCAGATAGATAATATGAAGGATAATAGAATCTGGCTCATTTTCATTTCAATACCCTCCCAGAATAGCTACATTATCTGAATAAAAAATAGTGGTAGGATTAGCTGCTCTAGTGGGGACAGTGATAAACCAGAAAGTGCCTAAAAGACAGGGTCGAGGATGCAGAAAAAAATTAGAGAAAAATACCATGAGAGAAATAGGCTAAGGAATTAAGGATTTTTACTCAGAGGAGAGGAAAAGTTTGTGTGCATAGATGTGGTGCACGTGTGTTTATGTGTGTGCGTACATGCATATATTGGTTTACAGGGGTGATGAAGAGAGAATGTTGAAGGCCATCACATGGAAAAAGAAGAAAGGATAGCTTTAGATGCCAACTCTATTTATGGCATCAGAGGCTACAAAATATAATAGAATTTTTCTTTAGTGATTAGTTGACAGGAAATGGAAAGCTCTCACTGGGAAAAAGCATGCCTTTCTGTCACTGAATTTAGAGCCACGGTTGTTTTTCCAGTTATTGTTAAACTCTTTTAGAGGTGCTATTGAAGGCATCTGGCACACAGGTTGGTTTAAAGAACCCAAACTAAAAAATGCACCTCCAGCTCTGAGCTATCATAATTCTCAGATTATCATAATTCTGTGACAATTTTGGTCCTGATTCCAGCTGGCTACAGCTGGGCAGATTCCAAAATAAGTGTGACAGTGATACTCTGTCCAGTCTTTTCTTAGCTCTTGCCATAGAGTTATGACCACATGGTGATCAGAGGAGTTTCAGATACTGGAAGGCTCTTTCTATGAGCAGAAAAAAGCTAAACATTGCTACCTGTGGCACTTCTTTCAAGATAGTGGAGCAATAATGATCTTCTTGTGCTTAATTCTTGCATTAGCCAATTTCTTCCCACATACATTATAGTAGCAAATTCCTTGGTTCTTTAAAGAATGAACTATTTTCCTAAGAATCTAAGTTACTTTTACAGAATAATTCAGAGGGTAGAGAGAACAGGATCCAACAAATTCTAAATGTGTTTCCTTACTATCAGTTGCTCATAAAGATGGGAAATTCACCTCTTTCCCTTCGTCTTTATCAAGCTACACATTGCTGCCACTTTGCTTGTTTTGTAAGGAATATATGATTAAGACACTTTAGGCAAACATACATTCTTTGTTACTTAGGACTTCAGCCCCATATTTCAGTCTAGGTCCAATATGGCCCCTCAAATTAGGATAAATTAAGGAGGGCTTCATGAAGATACTCTGCAAAGGTGTGGGAAGGGTGTAGGTGAACTCAGGGAGTAGTAATTCTGGAGCTTTTAGCACCCATAGTTCCAAAGAGAAGAGGGAGAAGGCAATTACTCTACCTAAAAGGAGTGAGTCATGTAGAGATAGTTTCCTTGAGAGGAGTTTTGACCTCTGTTCAAGCTTAGAGCCAGTCTGAGACTCCCCATTGTCGAAACCCAACTGTTAAGCCAGATGATGGGCTCTCTTTGGTGTAGTGCATATGATCAGGATCTTGGAGCAGAGGAGGCCCTGGAGATGGGTGGAGTGTGGATACAAAGGGACCACTGGCAGATATCTGGCATCCAGCACGTGTCTGCTCTGGCAACATGGGTCAAACCTTGGATAGGCTTGATTATACCTTTTTACTTGTCTTCCCAAATATCTGGGGCAGACTATTTTGGACCCCTTTCCCCTTGGACCCTTGGCTTTAGTATCACATGTGTAATATGAAGGGAAAAAAATTAGAGGAGGAAAATAGCATTGTTCCTTATCCTTCTCCCACCAAAATGCCGACTTACCAGGACGGTAGCCCTGACAAGCACATTTTATTTCCTTTTTGACCTTTGGTATGATGGAGTTTCACTTTTCCCAGAGGAAAAGTAGAAGGCTGTCTTCACTTTCCACTGTGAGTTTGGAAAGAGGAATGTCAAGGGGCAGGACCCACAGCCATCCTGAAATTCTCAGGGAAGCGTACTGTCCTGAAATTGTTCTAAGGAAATAGACTTGACAATGGCACAATCAGTGTCAGTGGAGCATATACTTCTACTGATTTTTAATATTATAATGCCCCCTGGGGAAGTTTAGCCCTCAGGACTTTTCTTCCTTTTGTATTCTTATTGGGGAATAAACATTTTGCGGAGGTATTGGCTAACATTACTACCTCTGTTTGATATCACAGCCTGTGTTTGACATCTGCTTCTTTCTCACATATTGCTGAGTGAGAAATCAGTGTATTCAACTCAGCAAAACCAGGGCAAGAATTTGGTCTGTAATGTCACATGAAATGCCATGTTGAAACTCATAACAGGGCTTTAAAAATAGAAGTTTTAGCATATTTCCTTTTGTTTTTTTTGTAGATGGAGAGAAACCTTGCCTGTATTTAAGAACTAGATTGAAGTTTGTTGTTTAATAAACAAAAATAAAGGCAGCAGGTTGGGAAAAGATTTGCTAAAAGCATAGAACAGGTGGCATGAAACATGTAAGCACCACAGTCTTCTCTTTTTCAGTTAGCCAAACTCAGTACAACCAGAAAAGTCATTTTCGAAGCATGGACTAATAGTCTTTTGGTCTTGGTAGAGTTATACGAGGTAATAATACTTTGTGTACATTAATGTGCATGCTATTAGTTCAAAACTGGAAGTTGAGAAATGTTTTACCCTGCAAGATGGTACAGAAAAATAGTAATCAATGCTTGATTTTATATTTTTAAAAATATTTACATAGGTCTGATAATCTATTTTTCTAGTTGTTAGTCTGGATCTGGGATCACCAATTTTTTTGGGGACAGATAGTAAATATTTTAGGCTTTGCAGGCCGGATGGTCTGTCTACACTATTTAACTCTGCTATTACAGCCCGAAAGCGGCCATATACAGTTCACAAGTGAATGGGCATGGGAAACAGCCATATGCAGTTCATAAATGAATGAGCATGACTGTGTTCCACTAAAACTTTATGTACAAAGACAGGCATGGGCTGGACTTGGCCTGCAGGCTATAATTTGTGAACCCTTCACCTAGATCTATACATTTTTTTTTCCTACCATTTCTTAAAATTTTATATTCCAATGACTCTGGTAAAATTGGGCTTTATATAGAAATTGAAACTCTCTTCAATTCGTTTTATTGATATTCAATAAGTTGGGTGTTATAAAGTCTGGATTTTAGCTGTTTCACTTTAATCTCTTAGATACAATCCCCTTTTTAGGTGTTTTGTTAAATGAGAGTCATGAGGCACTTGAAAAGAATCCAGACTATTAGCAGCTCATCACATCTGTAGCAGTGATCTTCCAGGAGGGAATGACTCGCAGATAGGTGCTGTCACATTTTAAAGATACCTTGGAACATTTGATGATTTTGTGGTTTCAAAACAAAATTTGCTCTTGCCAAATAGTGCATCAATGTGATTTGGCCGTTCAACGCATAGAGACGTATATTTCCTCTTACTCTGAAATGGATCTATCAAAGGGCCAAAGAGCTGTACTCAATATGAGTAGGGCAAAATCTTTCTCTAAGTTGAGCAGAATAAAGTTAGTCGATCACAAGTTGAAAATAACCTGTGAGTTTCCTTTAGCTATGGAATATTTTTTGCCTTTTTGCCTTTTTCAATGCCCTTCAGCCAAAGACCACCAAGAACAGGCCTAAAATTGAACAAATTAGGTTTATTACTCATTGCCGTGAGGGAGAACACACATCATGAGGAACTATTGGTTGTCACAATTTGGGGAGTTAGAAGAGACTTTTAGGACTTGGGCTCTGGTTGGGTAATTTCTAAAGAAGTGGGAACCTGATCTGGATTGGGTGCTGTTAGAAACTGGGGAAGATTCTATGATTGAGTATCTTAGCAAATCATCTTTATGGGGAAGGCAGACTAGAGTAAGGATAAAATTGTAATTGGGAAAGAAATAGCAGTTCCTCATTTAGTGAAAGTGGGAATATTTTATGTTTTGTGGAAGGCACAGTGTCCTTATTTTGTCTCACTTTATCATGGTCTCAGAGTGATGTTGTCTGATGTTGATGTTCTGTGATGTAATGGTGGTGTTATGTCTAACAGGAGAACAAAATGTTGAGAATGTCGGGCTGCTTTTTCCTTTCTCACGTTCTTACATATGTAAAGGGAAATATTGCTCTGCAAATTTGAAACCTTTAAAGGCTTGCAACAAAATAAAGGTTTTAGAGTTTGTTCTGGTTTGCTAATGCTGCTGTTATGCAAAATACCAGAAATGGATTGGCTTTTTCTTAAAGGAGACATATTAGGCTACAAAGTTACAGTTCTAAGGCCATAAAAGTGTTCAAACTAAGACATCAACAAGAAGATACCTTCCCTGAAGAATGGCTGATGATGTCCAGAACACTTCTGTCAGTTGGGAAGGCACATGGCTGGCGCCTGCTGGTCCTTTGTTCCCAGGTTGTGTTTCAAAATGACTTTCTCCAAAATATCTGTGGATGTCTGTCTTAGCTCCTTCCAGATATTAGCAGGGCTTCATCTTTTAGCTTAGCATCTCCAAACATCCTTCTGTCTGCATTTCCAAGCATCTCTAAGTGTCAGCAAGCATCTGGGTCTGTGTTGTCTCTTTTTAAAGGACTCTAGACCCACTCTGAATGAGTGGGGTCACACCTCCATGGAAACAACCTAATCCAAACAGCCCACAAAATTGGATTAAAATATGGCTTTTGGGGGAACATAATATATCTAAAGCAGGCCAGAGTTCATAATTTCAGATCAGAAGGGTCCATTCAAATATATATATGTACACTTACATTGTCTGTCTCTTTCTTTTGTATTCTCCTGGTACCAGTGGAGTCTGGTTGGCTACAGTCTTGATGAACTTGGAAGAAACTTTACATAGATGTGAATAAAAGAATAAAATGCCCTCAAGAAATTCTAGTTTCAGATGAATTAATCTATGCTTATTTCATATTCTCTTGATCAGTGTCCTTTGAGTTTTATAACCAGCAAGTTTAGGATATTTTTCTTTTTTTTATCTTGAAAGGAAGGTCCTATAATAAATAAGTATCCCTTGAGTCCCTCTGGTTTTGATGAGTTGAGCAATCACTCTTATATCCAGGGTCTTGGCTGGAGGTGAGATGAAGCTCTTCTTGGTTGTATTATGTGTCAGAGACTGAGATTGTGAGCCAGTCATAGTGAATCTACAAGGCCCATTCTTGCTGCATGAGATGAGAATTCATTTGGTCCATTGAATTCTGCAGGCTCATTTTGATCTTGGAGGAATGTTCTTCTTGGTTCACTGGATCTTCAGTCCACTGTGTAAAAGATTCTCAACATTCATTCATTCATTCATTCATTTGCTTACTCATCCAAAAACTATTAACTGAACACTTCTTATATATCACACACTGTCCTAGATGCTGGATAAACATCAATAAATAAAACAGATTGTCATGGATCTTAACATTTATAGAGAGATAGACCCTAAACAAATAAATCAATAAATAATGTGACAATGTCTGTGAATGAAAACAGCAGAGTTACATTAGAAATAAATACAGGAAGGAAGGTGTTTAGAATTGGGTGGTCAGGAAAATTCTCTCTGAGGAGCTGAATTTAAGCTGAGATATTACAGTTGAGAAGGATCAGTCATGTAAGAACACATTCTTTCCTTCACTTTTTTTCTTCATTCAGTCATCAGCATAGAGTTAACTAACAGCCTTATTCCACTCTTTTGTTTTATGTATAAAACATGTACTTGTTTGGCTAGGACTGTGACTCTTATTAAATCTTGTTCTTTTACATTACACTTACAATTTTATTAATATAGTTCCTGTTACAGTTTGACCCATAAAGTCTCACAAATAGATGTTGCCTTAAAGTTCAGGAGGCAGGGTGCTTAACCTGTCTTACTTTTGGAATTCAGCTCCTTTTGATGGTGTTAATGCCAGTTTTCTTTTCATCAAAGTTTCTGACAGTGAGGAGTACCCATTTTTATTTGTAGATTTGATATATAGGTTAAGTTCCAACAGCATATCACATTTTTATATAGATCAGTACAGCTAGGAAAAGCAGGAAACCATGGATCCTGGTCGGTTTAAGTCTTTTTGTCATTTCCAGTGTCCAGGTGACTAGTTTGGGAGCTGTCTATTAAAAAAGGAGAGAGAGAGAAGAGTCAGAAAGAGTCCCCTTTTCCCTTCATCATTATCTCATCTGAGCCTCTTTCATTTTCTGTATTTGCAGTCCCTATAAGTGACATGATCATCCTTCTTTTCCTTCTGACTCCAGATCTTGTTATCAGCTAAATTCTCTGTCTTTATCACCTTGCAAATCCATATAGATATTCGATTTTGTTCACGCCACCTTTTTTTGCTCTCTTTTTGTATCTGTCTTGATGTTTCTTTCTATCTTCAGTTCCTGTTGCTCTAGGTTTGTGCCATCCAATAAAGTAGTCATTAGCTACATGTGGCTAGTAAAATTTAAATTAATTAAAATGAAACAAAATTTTAGAAATTTAGTTCCTCAGTTTCACTAGCTCTATTTCAAGTACTTAAAAGAAAACTGTGCCTAATGGTTACTATATTTAGCAAATTAGACATAAAACATTTCCATCATTGCAGAGAGTTCAGTTTGACAGTGCTGCCTTAGAAGATTACAAAAACCTCCCTCTTTCCAAAATTTTCTGGGTTCTTAAGCAAAGCCAATCTCATATTATCCTACTCCTGATTGGCAAAACAATTGTTCTAAAGGGCTGATCTTGATATTTTGCTTCTTGACCAAAAAGCTTCTATGGATTTCTCATTAACTTCAGAATTACATTCAAGTTATTGGGCCTAATATTCATGATGCTCCAAGATCTTATCCCATTTTCCATCATTAAATTGGCAATTTAAAAAAATTCTGGTATGCAGTTCTGGGAAAGGGGACAGTGAGACTGGTATTCTCATGTGCTGATGACAAATTAATGTCTTTCTAGAAATAAACATGGTAAATGTAACAAGACACTCAAGATGGGTATACCATTTGCTTCACTGACTTCACTTCTGAAAAGAAGTCTTTTCTGTCTTTCTAATCAGTTTTGAAAGTCTTATCTTTAAAAACTGATTAGAAAGACATTGCAAGACTAAATAAAAAAATAGATGATCTTATGCAAATTAAAGAAACTGTTGACCAAATTAAAAAGATTCTGGATACCCATAGTACAAGATTAGAGAGAGCTGAACAACGAATCAGTGACTTGGAAGATGACAGAATGGAAAATGAAAGCACAAAAGAAAGAACGGAAAAAAATAAAAAAAATCGAAATGGACATCAGGGATATGATAGATTATATAAAACGTCCAAATATAAGACTCATTGGTGTTTCAGAAGGAGAAGAAAAGGGTAAAGGTCTAGGAAGAGTATTCAAACAAATTGTTGGGGAAAACTTCCCAAATCTTCTAAACACCATAAATACACAAATCATAAATGCCCAGCGAACTCCAAATAGAATAAATCCAAATAAACCCACTCCGAGACACATTCTGATCACGCTGTCAAACACGGAAGAGAAGGAGCAAGTTCTGAAAGCAGCAAGAGAAAAGCAATTCACCACATACAAAGGAAACAGCATAAGACTAAGTAGTGACTACTCAGCAGCCACCATGGAGGCGAGAAGACAGTGGCAAGACATATTTAAAATTCTGAGTGAGAAAAATTTCCAACCAAGAATCCTTTATCCAGCAAAGCTCTCCTTCAAATTTGAGGGAGAGCTTAAATTTTTCATAGACAAACAAATGCTGAGAGAATTTGCTAACAAGAGACCTGCCCTACTGAAGATACTAAAGGGAGCCCTACAGACAGAGAAACAAAGAAAGGAGAGAGAGACATGGAGAAAGGTTCAGTATTAAAGAGATTCGGTATGGGTACATTAAAGGATATTAATAGAGAGAGGGAAAAATATATACAACAAACATAAACCAAAGGATAAGATGGCTGATTCAAGAAATGCCTTCACGGTTATAACGTTGAATGTAAATGGATTAAACTCACCAATTAAAAGGTATATATTTGCAAAATGGATCAAAAAAATGAACCATCAATATGTTGCATACAAGAGACTCATCTTAGACATGGGGACACAAAGAAGTTGAAAGTGAAAGGATAGAAAAAAATATTTCATGCCAGCTACAGCCAAAAGAAAGCAGGTGTAGCAATATTAATCTCAGATAAAATAGACTTTAAATGCAGGGATGTTTTGAGAGACAAAGAAGGTCACTGCATACTAATAAAAAGGGCAATTCAACAAGAAGAAATAACAATCATAAATGTTTATGCACCCAATCAAGGTGCCACAAAATACATGAGAGAAACACTGGCAAAACTAAAGGAAGCAATTAATGTTTCCACAATAATTGTGGGAGACTTCAACACATCACTCTCTCCTACAGATAGATCAACCAGACAGAAGACCAATAAGGAAATTGAAAACCTAAACAATCTGATAAATGAATTGGATTTAACAGACATATATAGAACATTACATCCCAAATCACCAGGCTACACATACTTCTCTAGTGCTCACAGGACTTTCTCCAGAATAGATCATATGCTGGGACATAACACAAGGCTCAATAAATTTAAAAAGATTGAAATTATTCAAAGCACATTCTCTGACCACAATGGAATACAATTAGAAGTCAATAACCCTAAGGGACTTAGAAAATTCACAAATACCTGGAGGTTAAACAACACACTCCTAAACAATCAGTGGGTTAAAGAAGAAATAGCAAGAGAAATTGCTAAATATATAGAGATGAATGAAAATGAGAACACAACATACCAAAACCTATGGGATGCAGCAAAAGCGGTACTGAGGGGGAAATTTATAGCACTAAATGCATATATTAAAAGGGAAGAAAGAGCCCAAATCAAAGAACTAATGGATCAACTGAAAAAGCTAGAAAATGAACAGCAAACCAATCCTAAACCAAGTAGGAGAAAAGAAATAACAAGGATTAAAGCCTAAATAAATGACATAGAGAACAAAAAAACAATAGCGAGGATAAATAACACCAAAAGTTCGTTCTTTGAGATCAACAAGATTGACAAGCCCCTAGCTAGACTGACAAAATCAATAAGAGAGAAGACCCATATAAACAAAATAATGAGTGAGAAAGGTGACATTACTGCAGATCCCGAAGAAATTAAAAAAATTATAAGAGGGTACTATGAACAACTGTATGGCAACAAACTGGATAATGTAGAGGAAATGGACAATTTCTTGGAAACATATGAACAACCTAGAGTGACCAGGGAAGAAACAGAAGATCTCAACCAACCAATCACAATCAAAGAGATCCAATCAGTCATCAAAAACTTCCCACAAATAAATGCCCAGGGCCAGATGGCTTCACAGGAGAATTCTACCAAACTTTCCAAAAAGAATTGGCACGAATCTTACTTAAACTCTTTCAAAACATTGAAGAAAATGGAACACTACATAACTCATTTTATGAAGCTAACATCAATCTAATACCAAAACCAGGCAAAGATGCTACAAAAAAGGAAAACTACCTGCCAATCTCCCTAATGAATATAGATGCAAAAATCCTCAACAAAATACTTGCAAATTGAATCCAAAGACACATTAAAAAAATCATGCAGCATGACCAAGTGGGGTTCATTCCAGGCATGCAAAGATGGTTCAACATAAGAAAATCAATCAATGTATTACAACACATTAACAAATCAAAAGGGAAAAATCAAATGATCATCTCAATAGATGCTGAAAAAGCATTCAACAAAATCCAACATCCCTTTTTGATAAAAACACTTCAAAAGGTAGGAATTGAAGGAAACTTCCTCAACATGGTAAAGAGCATATATGAAAAACCCATAGCCAGCATAGTACTCAATGGTGAGAGACTGAAAGCTTTCCCCCTAAGATCAGGAACAAGACAAGGGTGCCCGCTATCACCACTGTTATTCGACATTGTGCTAGGAGTGCTAGCCAGGGCAATCCAGCAAGACAAAGAAATAAAAGGCATCCAAATTGGAAAGGAAGAAGTAAAACTGTCATTGTTTGCAGATGATATGATCTTATATCTGGAAAACCCTGAGAAATCGACGATACAGCTACTAGAGCTAATAAACAAGTTTAGCAAAGTAGCAGGATACAAGATTAATGCACATAAGTCAGTAGTGTTTCTATATGCTAGAAATGAACAAACTTAGGAGACACTCAAGAAAAAGATACCATTTTCAATAGCAACTAAAAAAATCAAGTACCTAGGAATAAACTTAACCAAAGATGTAAAAGACCTATACAAAGAAAACTACATAACTCTACTAAAAGAAATAGAAGGGGACCTTAAAAGATGGAAAAATATTCCATGTTCATGGATAGGAAGGCTAAATGTCATTAAGATGTCAATTCTACCCAAACTCATCTACAGATTCAATGCAATCCCAATCAAAATTCCATCAACCTACTTTGCAGACTTGGAAAAGCTAGTTATCAAATTCATTTGGAAAGGGAAGATGCCTCAAATTGCTAAAGACACTCTAAAAAAGAAAAATGAAGTGGAAGGACTTACACTCCCTGACTTTGAAGCTTATTATAAAGCCACAGTTGTCAAAACAGCATGGTACTGGCACAAAGATAGACATATAGATCAATGGAATTGAATTGAGAATTCGGAGATAGACCCTCAGATCTATGGCCGACTGATCTTTGATAAGGCCCCCAAAGTCTCTGAACTGGGTCATAAAGGTCTTTTCAACAAATGGGGCTGGGAGAGTTGGATATCCATATCCAAAAGAATGAAAGAGGACCCCTACCTCACCCCCTACACAAAAATTAACTCAAAATGGACCAAAGATCTCAATATAAAAGAAAGCACCATAAAACTCCTAGAAGATAATGTAGGAAAACATCTTCAAGACCTTGTATTAAGTGGCTACTTCCTAGACTTTACACCCAAAGCACAAGCAACAAAATAAAAAATAGATAAATGGGAACTCCTCAAGCTTAGAAGTTTCTGTACCTCAAAGGAATTTCTCAAAAGGGTAAAGAGGCAGTCAACTCAATGGGAAAAAATTTTTGGAAACCATGTATCTGACAAATGACTGATATTTTGCATATATAAAGAAATCCTACAACTCAATGACAATAGTACAGACAGCCCAATTATAAAATGGGCAAAAGATATGAAAAGACAGTTCTCTGAAGAGGAAATATAAATGGCCAAGAAACACATGAAAAAATGTTCATCTTCACTAGCTATTAGAGAGATGCAAATTAAGACCACAATGAGATACCATCTCACACCAATTAGAATGGCTGCCATTAAACAAACAGGAAACTACAAATGCTGGAGGGGATGTGGAGAAATTGGAACTGTTATTCATTGTTGGTGGGACTGTATAATGATTCAGCCACTCTGGAAGTCAGTCTGGCAGTTCCTTAGAAAACTAAATATAGAGATACCCTTCGATCCAGCAATTGCACTTCTCGGTATGTACCTAGAAGATCGGAGAGCAGTGACACGAACAGATATCTGCACGCCAATGTTCATAGCAGCATTATTCACAATTGCCAAGAGATGGAAATAACCCAAATGTCGTTCAACAGATGAGTGGATAAACAAAATGTTGTATATGCACATGATGGAATACTACACGGCTGTAAGAAGGAACGATGCTGTGAAACATATGACAACATGGATGAACCTTGAAGACATAATGCTGAGCGAAATAAGCCAGGCACAAAAAGACAAATATTATATGCTACCGCTAATGTGAACTGTGAAAAATGTAAAACAAATGGTTTATAATGTAGAATGTAGGGGAACTAGCGATAGAGAGCAATTAAGGAAGGGGGAACAATAATCCAAGAAGAACAGATAAGCTATCATGGGTAAATTTAATGTTCTGGGAATGCCCAGGAATGACTATGGTCTGTTAATTTCTGATGGGTATAGTAGGACCAAGTTCACAGAAATGTTGCTATATTAGGTTACTTTCTTGGAGTAGAGTAAGAAAACGTTGGAAGTAAAGTAGTTATCTTAGGTTAGTTGTCTTTTTCTTATTCTCTTGTTATGGTCTCTTTGAAATGTTTTTTTTAGTGTGTTTTTTATTAAATTTTTTTTATTTTTCATACAGTTGATTTCGGAAAAAAAAGTTTAAGAAAAGGAAAAAAAAAACAAGGAAAAAATATGCAGAGCCCCCTTGAGGAGCTGGTGGAGAATGCAGGGGTATTCGCCTACCCCACTTCCATGGTTGCTAACATGCCCACAGACATAGGGGACTGGTGGTTTGATGGATTGAGCCCTCTACCACGGAATTTGCCCTTGGGAAGACTGTTGCTGCAAAGGAGAGGCTAGGCCTCCCTATAATTGTGCATAAGAGCCTCCTCCCGAATGCCTCTTTGTTGCTCTGATGTGGCCCTCTCTCTCTAGCTAAGCCAACTTCAAAAGTGAAATCACTGCCCTCCCCCCTACGTGGGATCAGACACCCAGGGGAGTGAATCTCCCTGGCAACGTGGAATATGACTCCCGGGGAGGAATGTAGACCCGGCATCGTGGGATGGAGAACATCTTCTTGACCAAAAGGGGGGATGTGAAAGGAAATGAAATAAGCTTCAGTGGCAGAGAGATTCCAAAAGGAGCCGAGAGGTCACTCTGGTGGGCACTCTTATGCACAATATAGACAACCCTTTTTAGGTTCTAATGAATTGGGGTAGCTGGTGTTGGATACCTGAAACTATCAAACTACAACCCAGAATCCATGAATCTTGAAGACAATTGTATAAAAATGTGGCTTATGAGGGGGGACAGTGGAATTGGGGGGGCCATAGGGATCACACTCCCGTTTGTCTAGTTTGTGGATGGATGAGTGGAAAGCTGGGGGAAGGAAACAAACAAACAAACAAACAGACAAGGGCGGCCAGTGTTCTTTTTTACTTTAGTTGCTCCTTTTCACTTTAATTATTATTCTGGTTATTTTTGTGTGTGTGGTAATGAGGGTGTCGGGGATTGATTTTGGTAATGAATGTACAACTATGTAATGGTACTGTGAACAATCAAATGTATGATGTGTTTTGTATGACTGCGTGGTATGTGAATATATCTCAACAAAATGAATTAAAAAAAAAAACTGATTAGATATGTGGCCAAAGAGCTGAACTGACAGGTGTCCATCGCAGCTTAATATTTGGGAAAAATTGGATATACTCTGCTCAACAAATAGGCATATGCTTAAATCACTTATTCTTCATTTATACCAGTGAGTTTCAACATTGTAATCTTGATACCACACAATACTTAGAGCTTCATTTCCTGCCACACCATCCATTTGTCCATTAGTGCTTTACTCCAGGCACATCAAGTACTTTTACACTGAACATTCACTTTCTTATCCATGCAGTTCTGTCTGTTTGGAATGTTTTCTCACTCCAGACCACCGAATGTCTACTGATGCTTTAAAACTCAGCTCAGATTTCAACTCTGTCCTGATTTCTTCTTGGACTTTCTCTAAAAGAGTTGTTAGTTCTTGTCTTTATTGTCCCATGGCACTTGTATAGTATTTATCATATTTCTGCAATTCACAGATTATGCATTATCTTTCCCACTGTCTTACAAAACATAAAATTCTCAAAGGTCTGAATAGGGTTTTTTTCTCTTCCCCATTTACTATGTGACACAGCACCCAGCTCATTTTTGTGCTCAAAATGTTACTGAACAAATTAATGCAGGCATTAATAAATGTAACCATAGTCCTTCATGTCTGGAGAGACAGCACTGTAAAATCTCCTTTCTTTTTCTTAATGATAGAGTTGGGGAAACCGATATGAGAAACAGGAGACAACCATAGAAATGAACTGGAGGAATGTCAAAGGTTTAATTTTGTAGTACTGTTAATGTTAATCTTCTTCAGGCTGTGTAAACTTTGTTCGGTTAAGCAAATACTCCAGAAGACAAAGATTTTATATTTGCTGGGAATTTCACAGTTGCAAGTGCCTGTGTGTTTTCAGTGTCTTTAGGAACCTTAGCAAATAACAAACAGATTTGCATTTTCCTTCCACCTAGACTGAAAGGTCTCTAAGTCTCTTACTGAACAATGACATTAAATAAATACTTAGAAAAGAGGCACAGAGTTGGTAGAAGGGATTTGGGTTGATCTCTGATTTTGGAATAGATTACTCACAAATACTGTAGCCCAGTAAAGAGAATAAAATTAAAATTACATTTTTAATTATATTTGCACTCATTTCATGTGCACTGTTAACATAAGGTTTTAAAAATCATGACTTTTATATATCAGGCAGGTCAGGTAATTTTGAAACAAATATTCAATTCAAAGTGAAGCAAGCTTATGTAGTGGGAAAAAAAAAATGGTCCTGATATATATAACTACTGGTAGCTTAAGAAATTATACTATTTCTGCATTTAAATAAATGCATGCAGAGTGTTTCACCACCATATCATCCAATTTTATAGCATATGTTTAGGAAACAGGGACATTAAATTCATCAAACCTATCTAATTTTGGATGCCCCATAAATAAATAATGAAAGAAAGTTCATAAATTCAAACGTCTTTTCCATATATTTATTTATATAAACTTATACTTTTGAGAATTTACATAATAATTTATTTGGAGGAAATGCTCTGGAAGGATTTTTGTCATCAATCGTTGCCAGAGTACTTTGACTTTAGCCAAATTTATGAATTTTGTTTTACATATGGTAAAATGGAGAGGACGTTGGTGGTTTCTGAAAGTGACAAATCAAGATGCTGGAAACTTCAGTGGAAAAATTCCTTGATTTCCACTTAAAAAGAGGGCATTTGAATATCAGCATTGTTAGAGGCCAGGAGTGTTATCAATAAGAAGTGTGCAGAGATGGCAACGAACCCTGGTGCATGGATTCCTGTGGATGATACAAAGACATGAGCAGAGTTTAGTGAAAGGGTTGCCTGACTATTGTTTTACAACCTTTGCTCCATGGAACAAATGCTTCTTTGCTAATTTCTGGGATTTAATTAGTTTTTGGTTATTTGTTTTAAGTGTATGTTTCTGCTATAATATGTAAGTATGTAGTCCATCTTATTTCATTCCTTAAAATGGTTTACACTGTTGTAGGGTGTCAAAACCATTCAGTTCTTGTTCCCAAAAAACTGGCATCTGTTCACACATGGTGGCAGCAAATCCTGAAAGATGAATTAAAACTCTTGACTGGATTTTTAAAATCCTAGTTAAGAAGTAGCTTCAGCCTCAAATATAGTGGGAGTGAGAATGTCACAGCAGGTGACCACAGAGGCCTTGTCCCAATTACACAAGAAGCTGGAGAGCAGGAAGCCTTTGAGATTTCTTTCAAATGGGAGCACACGGGCCCAGTGGGTCATTCTGATGGAGAATGCATCCACGTGGCTGGAATAAACTGCTGCAGAGTGTGCCTAGAGTAAGTCCAATAATTGTACTCATTGGAACACATTTTCTCCCAGAGGCATAGTGATTCTCTGAGGGAGACCACTGGGCTCTTTCCAGAGTTCTTAAAGCTTTTCAGAATTTTCTAGTGAATTTGTGTTATACAGTCTTGGCCCACTTTAGAAAATAATGCAGTATATTTTTGCCTCTAAATACATTTGATTTTCATTACATTTTCTCAGCCTGGATCCTGCAACTAGGTGACAATTTACCTCAGCAAGATTCCTCTATTTCCTTTTATGCATTGCTTCTTTAGAAAGAGGGGAAATCACTGGTGACAAAGTAATTTCTAAAACTTGTCTAAACTGCATTCAGTGATGCAACCAAGTTATTCTCTTCTCTAAAAATCTCCAAAAAATTGTCTCTTAGTATTAAATTATTATGCCTCTTTCTTTACTTTATGACTATAATCTAGTCTGTGTGGTTAATATTATCTGCACCATCTCTTGGTGAACTGTTTGTTTTCTTTCATCAAGAAACAAACCTGTTCTTTCTGGTTCCTTTGTCTGGTTCCTTTGTCTGGTTCTTTGAACTTACTCTTAAATGTCTTCTTTTCTATTTATATATCTAAAATGACTTATTTCTCACTCTTTCTGGTCATAAACTGTCTTCCAAGATGTCTAGCTTCATTAATTAAAGTAGATGACAAGCACTCATTCAATCAATTCTGGCTTACCACCTTGATCAATTCTTCATAATGACCCTACTTAGCTCCATGAAACACTTCCCCCCTGGTTTCTCAGCCTTTTTTTTTTTTAATTTGGGAAAGAAAAAAGCAAGAGATTTGCAACTTTGAATATCTGCTCAGAGCCATTCTTATAATAGTGCAAAAGAGGGCCAGGACAGCACACAGTTACACATCCTTACAGCTGGCTGGTCAAGCACACACAGGAAATTCAGACAATGATACTTTAACCCAGAATTAAATGGGAAGGGGAAGTGAGGTCTGCGTGGGGTTCCAAAAGGACTCCTTCGCTCTTTCGAATTCCTTCAATTTCAGGTCTACTGGCTCCTCATGTGACTTTTCATTGGACACCTTATCTCCAATTAATCTTCCCTTCTTTTCTTTCTTTCTTTCTTTCTTTCTTTCTTTCTTTCTTTCTTTCTTTCTTTCTTTCTTTCTTTCTTTCTTTTCTCTTTCTTTCTTTCTTTCTTTCTTTCTTTCTTTCTTTCTTTCCTTTCTCTCTCTCTCTCTCTCTCTCTCTCTCTCTCTCTCTCTCTCTCTCTTTCTATAGCCACTTAGCTCCTTTAAACCCTGATCTCTCTTCCTTCAGGTTTCTGTGGTGCTGGCTGTCCATTACTCAAATCTATCTCATTCCTTCATGGATGAGCCTAGAAGGGTGGGTCAGTGGGACTAGGACCACAATGACAGAGTGTCCACAGGACAACCAAAACATTCACACTGCCAACAGTGCTTGCTGCTCAGGAGATCCGCAATGTGTGAATCTCTGTCTCTTTCTGTCATTACTTATTGACCAGTTCTGCCATCTTAACTTTTTTAATATGTGCCCAGCTTTAAAATGGGAGATAGGAGAAAAGAAAACCTTCTTTATAACACTTTTCTTCTGTACAGGTTCCTTTTGAGCCCTTGAAAGTGGGATATGACAATTTTCCTGTAAATGGATAGCGAAGGCTGCTAAATTGAGTTATCACGGATATATTTAAGGAGTATGCTATGTCATCTCTCTGCTCAAAACCTTTT
Organism: Choloepus didactylus; assembly: GCF_015220235.1. Classification (NCBI taxonomy): domain Eukaryota; kingdom Metazoa; phylum Chordata; class Mammalia; order Pilosa; family Megalonychidae; genus Choloepus; species Choloepus didactylus. The sequence goes on from NC_051309.1 coordinate 141,964,076, forward strand.
GATGGCTTCCTGTCATGCAGATAATAAAATCTAGTCTCCATCTCAGTCTACAAGACCAAATGTAATCCTATTGCTGACTTCCTCTCCACTCTCATTTTCTAATCATATTTCCTTGAACACTCTCCTCCAGCCTTATTGGCTTAACTGCTTTTCCTTGAATATATCGAATGTCATCCTGCTCCAGGGTCTTTATATATGCTATTCTCCATGCTATTCTCCCAAGTGTTCACCTTACATTTCCAGTCAAATGTCACCTCCCAAGAGAGCATTTCTGGCCACTCTATTTGAGATAGCACCCCTTTACAACTTTTTTTTTCTTTAATTTTTATTGTGAAATAAATTCAAACTTACAGTAACAGTTGCGAAAATAATACAAACCCCATACACAGAACTCCAGCATACCCCAACCCCCCTCCACTGATACCCCGATCTACCAACTTTAATGTTTTGTCACTTTACCACTTCTTTCTTTCCCTCCCTCCCTCCCTCCCTGTCTATCATCCATCATCTATTGCTCTGTCTTCTGAACATATAAAAGCAAGTTGCACACATCCTTGAACAAATAATATAATTCACATATACACTTCCTTTGAACAAGAATATTCATTTATGTAAAAACATGAAGTGTAGTTAAGAAGTTCAAGAAATTTAACATTGATATAAAGCTTACATTCTATATTTCATTTTTTTCTTATGTCCCAGTTGTCTCCTTTTGAGTCTTTTCTCCTGTATTCTTAGATCTCATCCAGGATCATCTATCACATTTATTTGTTATTACCTATTTAGACTGTCTTTTTTTTCAATTGTGGAAACATATATACAGCATAAATCTTCCCATTCCAACCCCTCCCAAGCATTCCATTTAGTGAGATTAATCACATTCACAATGTTGCAATGCCATCACCTTCCCACCATTCATTACTAGAAATTTCCCTTCACCCCAGACAGAAACCCTACATTCATTTCTTAATAACTCCCCATTGCCCCTTCCCCCACTTCTTGGAACCCATACTCTTCTTTTCATCTCTATGATTATATTCTCTGATACTTTCTTTGTGTTTACCATGGGGCTTAAATTTAACATCTTAAGTCTATAACAATCTTGTTTTCTTTGATACCAACTTAACTTCAATAGGGCACACAAACTATGTTCCTATACTCCTTCATTCCCCCACCTTTATGTAGTTCTTGTTAAAAATTACATATTTTACATTGAGTCCAAAAGCACTGATTTATCATTACACTTTATGTATTCTAGATCCTGTAGGAAGTAAATAGTGGAATTACAAATAAAAAATATAGTAGTATTGGTATTTATATTTACCATGTGATCTTTACTGGAAATCTTTATTTCTTCATGTGGTTTCAGTGAATTGTTTAGTGTACCTTCCTTTCAGCCTCCACAATTCCCTTTAGCATTTCTTATAGGACTGATCTACTGGTGATGAAGTCCCTCAGCTTTTCATTATCTGGGAATGTTTTCATCTCTTCCTCATTTTTAACCTACAGGTGTTTGTGAATTTTCTAAGTCTCTGATGGTTATTGACTTCTATTTCTATTCCATTGTGTTCAGAGAATGTGCTTTGAATAAATTCATTTTTTTTTTTTTTAATTTATTGAGGCTTGTTTTATGTCCCAGCATATGGTCTATTCTGGAGAAAGATCCGTGATCACTAGAGAAGAATGTGTATCCTGGTGATTTGGGATGTGACGTTCTATATATGTCTGTTAAATTTCTCTATCTCTCTCTCTCCTTTCTTTGTTTCTCTGTCAGTAGAGCCCTCTTTAGTATCTGAAGTAGGTCAGGTCTTTTATTAGCAAAATCTCTCAGCATTTGTCTGTGAAAAATTAAAGCTCTCCCTCAAATTTGAAGGAGAGTTTTGCTGGATGAAGTATTCTTGGTTGGAAATTTTTCTTTCTCAGAATTTTAAATATGTCATGCCACTACCTTCTTGCCTCCATGGTGGCCACTGAGTAGTCACTACTTAGTCTTACATTGTTTCCTTTGTGTGTGGTGAATTGCTTTTCTCTTGCTGTTTTCAGAACTTGCTCCTTCTCTTCAGTATTTGACAGTCTGATCAGAGTGTCTTGGAGTGGGTTTATTTGGATTAATTCTATTTAGAGTTTGCTGGGCATTTATGCTTTGTGTATTTATATTGTGTAGAAGATTTGGGAAGTTTTCCCAACAATTTCTTTGAATAGTCTTTCTAGACCTTTACCCTTCTCTTTCCCTTCTGGGACACCAATTAATCTTATATTTGGACGTTTTATTTTATCTATCATATCCCTGAGGTTCATTTTGATTTTTTCAATTTTTCCCCATTCTTTCTTTTGTTCTTTCATTTTCCATTCTGTGGTTCTCGAGGTCGCTGAGTCATTGTTCAGCTTCCTCTAGTTTTGTGCTATGAGTATCCAGAATCTTTTCAATTTGGTCAACAGTTTCTTTTATTTACTCTTGCAATTTCTTCTTTACGTTCTTCTAGGGTCTTCTTCATGTCCTTTATATCCTGTGCCATGGTCTTGTTGTTTGTCTTTAGTTCTTTGATTAATTTCTCCAAGTACTGCATCTCCTCTGATCTTTTGATTTGGATGTTTGGGTTTGGGTTATCCATATCATCTGGTTTTTTCATATGCTTTAAAATTTTCTGTTGTTCTTGGCCTCTTGGCATTTGCTTTTCTTGACAGGGCTCTTTTAGGATATGAAGGATTGTTCAGAAACCAATCTCTAATTTGTCCAATCTAGAGCTTGGTGGCATACACTTTCACTAACTAACCAGCAGATGGCACCTGTGAGTCACCTATTCCCCTCAAGTCAGTTCTCCCCAACTTTGTCTTTGTGGTGTGTGGGGGTCTGGTTCTTGTGGGGTCCAATTGGTCCACCAAGTTTGGGTGTGTTGGTGGTGATGTCCACCCTGAATGTGGGGAGTGTGTCTGAGAGGTTAGGGAGGGAGGGCAGCTTTAATAATCAAACCTCCCAGGTGTTCCTGGAGATTTAAGGCTGTTGCAAGATTCCCAAACCTTCATTTCAGTCTTGCCACAGATTGTCTCTGCTGCTGACCCACATGTCCTTGGTGTTGGCGTATGATCCCTGGGATTTCCAAGTGGGTCCGTCTTCCCAGCCATGCCCTTCTAGGGTCTCTGCTGAGGGAAGGCTGTGCTATGTCACAAGTGTGTGCCGTCCCTCAAGGGAAGCCCTGGGCTGCCGGGCTGTGCAGGGGTGTTCCCAGTCTGTTGTAAAGATAGCTGAATGGTGTTAATTTCCCCCTTTTCACACAGCTCCACCTTCCCAGCTCCGGGACAATTAGCTCCGGGACAATTAGCTGTGGGTGCACGAAAGGCTATTGTCCATGCCCATGTGCGTGGTTTAGCTGGAAACACTTCTTGTCACACTGGGTCCCTTGGTGCAGCTCTAAGCTGTGGCTCTGGTGCCGGGCAGGAGCATTCCCAGACCGCCGGGAAGGTGGCTGCAAGGGGCATGGTTTTTTTCCCCTTTTGGCTCACCTCTGCCCTCCTCACTCCAAGACAACTAGCAGTGGGTGCATGAAAGGCTATCTTCCATAACAGATACTGAGGCACTTGCACAGCCCTTTCCTGCCATGCTTCACTGTGTGGTTCTCACTGCCATATCTGCAGTCACTTCGGTTTTTTTTTTTCAAAAAGAACTAGTCTGTCTCCAAACGCCAACCCACATTTTCCCCACACTGCAGTATGGCTACCGGACATTCAGCAGGCTCACTCACTCATTTCAGAATGCAGATTCCTGGTTTCACCAAGTGCATGGTCCCTGTGGATTTAGCAGACCTTGTGCAGCTGGTGCATCACTGGAACTTGTGTTCTGGGTCACTTTCTGGCTTTTATCTAGTATTTTTTATGGAGGTGATTTTTGCCCTGTCTCACCTAATTACCATCTTAGTTCCCCCTCATACAACTTTTATTTTCCTCATAGTCCTTATCATTAGCTGAGATTATATTATGTAAACCATCAGGGTAGGAGCTTTGTACTAGTCACACTGCTTCATCCCCCATGAAGTAATGCCTGGTTCATAAGAGTCAGTCAATAAATGTTAACCAATTTTTGTTTTTATTATTATCAATGGTTCCCTATATGAGTATTATAATTCCCCGTAATAGTAGGTTATGGCTGCAGTTGGGATTGCTGCAGAATTGCCACCCCATGATCATGAGAATGATAATGGAATGATGACTTGGCTACCTGCAGAAGATATAAAGGCTAGATTTTACTGGAGCATGGTTCTTATGGCTCAAGATAGTACAGAGTGTTAATGAAAAATATGACACATGGGCTTAATTCATTCAGGACAAACCATCAGGGTGATGCATCTTCAATCAATTATGACCTGCGAGCCACTGGAATTAGTTGGCATTGATATATTTCCTTTAATAACAATGCCATCTGAAGCCTGAGTGACATACTGTGGTGACTGATCTCTTTACCTCCTCTACCTGGAGATGAATAATTCTTAGGATGAGTAATTTTCCATCCTGTAATGATGCTACTGGGAAAAAAGATATTTATTTTTGATTTGGGGCTCCCTGTCTTGATCAATTCTGACCAAGGGACAGAGTTAAGAGCCTGAATGGAAAGCATTCAAATTATTGAGGGTCAGAAAGTTTAAGACTACTGCCTGTTATATTAAAATGGATGTGCAACCAGAGAAATTTAGTAGATTTTATATAAAAATTAACAGAAACTTCTGTATTAGAAGATGTTTTAGTTTGCTAGGCTCCTCAAAGCAGATCCCATGAAATGTGTTGGCTTTAAACAATGGGAACTTACAGTTTTGAGGCTGAGAAAAATGTCCAAATCAAGGCATTTTCAAGGCAATGCTTTCTTCATAAAGCCTGGCTGTCAGTGATTGTTAGCTTCTCTGCCACATGGCAAGGCACATGGCGATGTCTGCTGGTCTCTCTTCTCTTCCCATTGTTTTTGTTGCTTTCAGCTTTTTGCTTCCATGGTGTGCTCACCCTTGCACCCCCTGTATTCATTCTGCTTATAAAGGACTCTAGTAATAGGATTAAGACCCATCTGTTTGAGGTGGGTCACCTCATCAAAAGGTCCTACTTACAGTGGGTCCACACCCACAGGAATGGATTAAATTTAAGAACATGCCTTTTTGGGGTACATACAGCTTCAAACCATTAGTAGAAAATAGCTCAGTAAAACTGGTACTTGGGTTTTCTAGAACATGCACTCAGTGGCACTTGAAATGACTTCTCTTTTCTTCATGTTTGGGAGGACAGTGTAGATGCTCATTAACTTCTTCTCTGGGGTAAGTGAAAAAGAAAGCAAGCAGGGATGACTGCCACAAAGAAAATATTCCAAAACAGAGAAAATGTTCTCACTTTGGCTATTATGTTGGGAACTGCAGACCAGAGATTGCTTTGTCGAAATGACATTTTGGCATATGTCTCTATCTTTTTATTTGCCCTGAGTTGTAGTACCATGTACTTTTTCTGGCACTGTAACCATACCCTTGCAAGGATAGTGGGTAGAAAAAAACAGCTGTCTTACTAGACAAAATTTACCGTAGATTTGACCACATTAAATTTTTTGTGATTCTGACACAAAATTAATTTAGTTATGTACAAGTTACAAATACTATAACTGACTTAAGGGATATATTGTAAGTTGTATCCCTTTCTATTGTAGAAAATTTCTTCTTTGACCATGAACTTTATGTCAACAACTGCAGTAAACTGCCACATATAGATTTCAATTGGATCCCAATTTTGACTAATAAGATGGTTTTTTATGTACTTGAGGAGAAAAAAATTCTGTAAATTTAAATCTACACTGCATCCAGCAGGTACAACACTGTTTTGTTCTCTTTCCTTCCTGTTGCAACTGTAATCCTTAATCTTAAGGTTAAGGACATAAAGCCTACAATAAATTCATTAGTTGATTTGGTCGTTATGTTTAAATTGTACATTATTTTTTCCTGAATTACTTGGAGTGAAGTCACAAAATAACCCGCCTCAAGATCTGCTGCCTTAAAGGTTACTGAATTCAATCATATTGAGATAATAGTTTTAAATTAGCATTTATATTGAACTTTACAGATCTGCAGTTCTTAAATAATTGAAACTGGTTTATCAAATCATAGCATCCCAACTAGATTTTCTTGCCTCTAGCCTTTTCCTTCTCTAACTTATCCATTATCTTGTCACCAAAGTTGAATCTCTAAGTCATAGATTGGGTCATGTTGCTTTCCTGCTTGGAAATCTGTGATGACTAGTTCCAATCTGCAAAATTAAGTTCAAATGCCTTTGCTTAGTATTCAAGGCTATTTATAATCTCAAACCAACCTACCTTTCTAACCCCATCTCCTGCATACACCCAGCTTCCTCCACCCCTATCTTCCACACTCTGACCTTGACAAACAAGCCATAATTTTCTAGTCATGCAGATACTTTCATGTCCCTATATTCATGATCTGCTTTTTGAAATGAGTTTCCTCCCCTTCTTTATCTAGTTAAATCTTACTCAACTCCTTTGTCATCTCCTCTGACCCTCAATCCTTTTCTCACCTCAGAAAGAAGCTATTACTGTCTCCTCCAATTTTAAGCATAAATAAAGAGAAGGGTGTTACTCAAGAGTCTTAATAAAGTAAATTTTTCCCCTTGTACTGATTACTGGTTAAGCCATTGGGTCTATAGTATATCAGAGTAGTCTAAAAGGTAGAAAAACTTTTGACAACTGATTTGTGTGTAAAATCTGTGCTCTATATTTATGTGTATAAAACAAACAGCATTGTTCATATCTGCTGGGCAATTGGCCCTGTGAATCAGTTAGTCCTACACATCAACCACAATTCAGAAAAAGGGAATTCTCACAGAATACACAAGAAACATTGCTAGACTTCAGAGTCTGGCTGCCCTGTGGTTCTGCCCCCAAAGACCCCTGATTGGCCCTGGCTTCACAGATCCATTCTGATCTGTTGATCTGCCAGTGTAGAGCAAATTAAAACTGCATTGTGTGCCATCATAGAAGCAGCAGCAAGATACTATGGGATGGTTTTAGAGAGGGAGGTAAGGCTTCCAGAAAGAAGGACTGTCCACCTGAGTCTTGAAATAGGAGTCAGTGTTAGGAGTGAGCCAGTGAAACTGTTAGGCAACAGGAAGGAGCAAGGTCCAGACAGATGAAAGAGCCTTTGTAGAGTTGGAGGGGAAAGATACCAGAGATGCAAAAGTAATTTAGTACAGCTGAAACACTGAGAGTGTGTCTGTGTGTGCAGGCATGTGTGCATGTGTGCATATGTACATGTGTGTGGGGGCTTCCTGCGGGGAAAGAACACAAGAAAAGCAGAGGGTTATTTTTCCCATTATTTTGCTTTGTTTTGTTTGGAAATGTGTTTTTATTTGATAAATAAAGAGGGTAAATGTACTGAGGAAGTTTAGTTCAGTTGCTTTTAAACATTAATGTTTTCCTTCCATGGTTATTTTCGAGCTCTATTCAACCATTAACATTTAATGGCTGCCTACTATGTGCAAGGCACTATACTGAGTGCTGTGAGGAATAAAAAGAATTTTACGATCTTATAATACTATAGAAGGGATAAAACCTGCATACAAATAACTGTAATACAAGGTAGAAAGTGATAAGTGCCATATGAGAGATAAAAATAAAATGCTTCGGGAGTTCAGAGGAGGGAGAATTCACACATTTATGTGTGGCTGACCCATTTTTACTAACACTATGATAATCTTAGCTACGTAGCTCATCTCAACCATGGTATGTTAATTTTGCAACTACTTTGACCTTCTGTAGGGGACAGACTTTAGAAAACATCCTATTTATAATACCAAGTTTTTCCAATGGTTGAGTGTCTGCAGGCTGATTGCTGGAATGGGATCCCAACCCACGAGTTTCAGTGGGTTTAAGCTCTAGCTAGGTAAATAGAGGTAAGAGACATGGACATTGAATACTAATCAAATACAGGGAACATACCAGTAACTTCTGAGCCACTGTGAAATTTTAATTGCTGGGAATGGGCAAAAGGGAAAATTAAAACTGGAAATTATTGTTAATGTACAAAGGGTAGGTTTTTATTCTGCATCTAGGCACTAATGCTCTGCCTGTGGAACGTTTAAGACATACCATCTCTTCACTATATGACACCTTCTAAGCACCCCCACTGAATGGGCACTACCCACCCTAATCACAGACAAGTGGGGCAGTGGTCAGTCCCTGCTTTCCCAGTGACCTGCATGCTCAGCTCCAGCAGCCAGTGAGCCCAATTTTGCCAGGCCTGGTAAGTGGATGTTCCAATTCATCAGAAGAAAAGACTGGAATTAGTTGCAAGTCCATCTTTGTGCTTATTGAGCTGTGATCATTTCTTCTAAACCCTTCTGAGCTTCCTGGCCTCTAAGACTGGACTTGACATCCTTCCAATATAGTATAGTGCCATACTAACAGCACAAATAATTATTACCTTCCATTCTTTTGAAATAATAGTGGTCAGAGCCAATACCTTATACTTAAACATGACCCCTCAAGCAAACACTTTTAAAAGGCATATATATTAAATGCAACATAGTGGGAAAGTTCCAGACTTAAGAGTTGGAATCCCACTTTAGTTGCTTTTGTCAGTAGAGCAGACCAGCAAACCTCTTTGAGGCTCCGTGTAATCATCTGCAGAATGGATTGTTGTGGGTTACATGTGGGATATAAACAAGTCTTAAAACACTGTACAAGGTAAGGTATTATTTATTGAAGGTCAGCAGTTCTTTGGTATTGAGAAATGCTTTTGCATTTTCCCCTAATCTTACACATACCAGCATTTATTATAGCTATTCAATCTATAGATCAAAATAAAGGCTCCATTCTTCATTCAGTTGAAGACACTGTTAGAAAGTGGAGATGAGGTGATTTTATCTATCTTTCCAGAGCTGTATACACACAATCTCAGTAAAGAAGTGGTCATTTTATTAAATTCAGCCAGCTGAGAATGAACCTTATATTCCTTTTCTAAATGGTATGTTATTCCATCAAATTCATTTTAATACACTTCACATAGAACATGAACATTTAAGTGAAAGAACATTTCAGGAAAAAAAGAAAAAAGGACAGGATAGTAATTACAACCAAACTTCCCTTGTGCTGATGGCAGCCAACTCATTTATTAAGTCAATGTCGTCAAGGAACACAGCAACATCACACTTGATTGAAATCTTGGCCAAGTCTGACAGATGTTCTCTACTCATTGTCAATCTCAAGTATGTTTTAATGAGTTTCAAGTGGCTGGAGCTCCCCTCTGCAGATGCCACTGTTGCAGAGATTGCGAACAGATTCTTCAGGGCGATGGGTTTTGTGTTTAATAAGTGGAGCATGGTAGGTAACGGGCAGAAATCATTGCTGGAAATGCAATCACAACTCTAGAAAGAGCGGCTCTCAGTATGTAGTTGATGAGCCTCCTTCAAATCAGTTAAATTCAGAATACTGCCCCAAAGCTAGTCTCTGTGTATAACATCCCTGATCTTAAAAGTTGATAAGAGCATTTCAAAAACCTCAATCTTTTTGGAGATTTCAGAAGATTCCCACTTTAGAAGACTCACTAAAGTCATGGAAATATTCTTTAAATTGCTTTGGCTTTCTTTTCTTTCTTTCTTTGTTTTTTTTTTTTTTTTTTTTTTTTTCCATTATTCCTCAATGAAGTTGCAGACTAAATATGAGAGAAAGAGAGATAGAGAGTGAGGTTACAAAGTAATTCCTATTTACCTGTATACATTTCAAGTAGGTTCAGTATAAGGTTTTAGATGCTCTTTTTTAAAAAAATAGTTTGCAGAAAAATAATTTGATATTTCTAGTGGTGTATAGTGCTGCTTTTTTCACTTTAGAAAATTATTACTTGTGTAGATAAAAACCATGAGGACAATATTTTTTTTTGGTCAATCTCTATCTCAAACAAAATGGTTTATATATTTTGTATACTACACCATAAAAATGAATATTGCTTAGTTGCTGTAGTGTATTAGGCTTTAACCACACCAGGATAAATCTGCTTCCTATTACTAGTCTATCTCTCCAGTATAACATGATAGTTAATTTCTTTCTTTCTTTCTTTTCTTTTTTTTATTACCAGATATAAACATTTTAATGGTCACAAGTATCTTTACACAGATATCTGAGTTGAGCAACAATTCCTAAGAAATATCTTTAGTCTTATGATGCAGAAATTGTTTAAGAGCAGAGAAACTTTTAAGAAAGGGGATAAGCCTCAATATAAATCAGATGAGATGGTTTGAAGTAATAATTTCATTTACCCAACACATTGTCTAAAGTAAATGAAACTTGCAAATACTAAAGGAATGCTTTGTCAGATTGTTGATATTTACAACTTTTCTGCTTCATGCTTGATTTAAAATTCAGAGCCTGTCTGAAAGCCAGATGGCAAGTAAGGACATCTCTGATACATTGATATTTAGCTACCATGAGGAGGAAAAAGATTTACTTAATTCTGAGGAGGTGTGGGATAGTGTAGAACACTGTTTCCGGAACGTGTTCTGGGGTGTGATGATGGTGAGAGTTTCTGTGATAAGATGTTTTGTTTTTAATTATTTATTTATTATCTGTTAGGTGTTTATAGCTCCATGTCATGCAAGTCCACAGAGCCTGGCTGCTGCATACAGCAATTAGTTTGTGCCAGAGAGAAAAGGAGTAGTGAGAGAAATCTCTGGGCTGAAATGTGGTGTGTGACAAACACAGTGCAATCTGAAAGCACTGCTTGCTAGTTAGAAATTAGTTCTGGGCTAGCCCCCGGGTGGGTGAGGAGTGACTTTAGATTATTCACTCTCATTTTTCTGTGGGCAGTCTTGCCCTTCTCTCAGGTATGCCATGCTGTATGGGGGGTTGGTAAATGGCCCTGCCAGAAGTACACAACATTTAACTGGAACAGCAGGTGAGAAAAAGAAATTCTGTGTGGCTTGGAAAGGCAACCAATAAGGTGGGTATGGAGGCGGGGAGGAGGTCTCTCTTCTCTCCCTGAGAGAAGGGCAGTAAGTGCCCAGGTCCCTCATTGTAGGCTGATTACAAGGGTGAAGATGGTGGCATGCTTGGAGGTGTGTACACCACAGAATCTTTTCATCTGGGAGAGCATATTTGTGTGTGCTCATTCAAATGTAAAACAGAAAGGTGACTTAGATCAGCTGCAGTATTTAAAGTTATTGTTTACCAAAGCAGCATTGCAGTGTCCTTGGCAGTCTTATATATAAATTGTGGGCAGGATATACAGGCTGAAAAATTTAACCTCTGAAAAAATGCAGCTTTGAAGCTGTAAAAAGCCTTAGCTGATTACATAGCAGGCTCTTTAGACCGCCAATCTCCCAGCAGGCATCCCTGTCTCACGTTTTCCTATTTATTTTTGCTGAAACTTTACCATGGATTTTAACCTGAAAGAAAAAATAAACATGAAAGCATTTGTTTAAGAAGAATCTGGAACCTTTCTGATACACCATGTGAGCTGAGAAACACCGGTGTGGCAGTTTATTGTATGTCACTAGCTGTAACCACTTCAGCTGGAGAGCACTTTATATTCTTCTTTAAGGCAGTAATTGGTAAGTATATTTTCTGCCTGTAATCAATAGCTTCTACATTCAAAGTAATATTTCTTTTTGTTTAGAAATATTACACTGAATATAAAAGCTACTGATTGCAGGGAGCAAATGTCTTTTCCACATGCTGCTCCACATGACTGAGTACTACTGAAAATCTACACTCTTACCAATGTGACAAGTGCTTCAATCATTAATTGGTTCTCTAATATTTGAGAACCAAGGAAGAAAGGACATTTCTTTATTCAAATCTCCACTTAAACTGTGACTTATATATAAAAATAATGTCATGGATGCTATATAAACCAGAAAATATTATGGGTTTTGTGGATGTGGTAGTTTTTACACACATGTCCATATATATGTATATATACACACACTGACACACGTTCTCTTCCCTAGTATTTTCCATGACACACACACACTCACTCACACACATACACACATGTTTGTGAGTATATGGAATTATACATATGTGCATGCATACACATATATTGATCTTCATTGAAACATGCTCTTCCCTGGTCTTCTCCATGACTGATAAAAATTGAACTTCCTCGTCATCTCTCTACCTGTCTGTATCACTATCCATCTCTTTTTCTCTATCTACAGCTATATCTATAGCTATGTATCTTTTTCTCTATCTATACACTATCTCGCCTTGTCTCACACATATATTTATACTTATTTACACTCTCTCAACTGGTCTTTTACATGATTAAAGGAAAGCATTTCCAAAGCAGCAGATACTGGTTAGCAAATAGCCTCTGAAATGAGTTCAATTTTTTCACTGTTAAAGCAAATATGCTTATGTTATAGCATTTAAATTTTTTAGCTTCATAGAACTGGCCAATGTGTACAGTTGTGCAAGGACACCTGACTGACTTGGTAAGTGAGGAGCAGTCTATCCTCAGCTCTCTGAGTGCAAGGCTGCCTCCAATATTGCAGAAGGGAATGCTGGTGTGTGTGTGTGTGTGTGTGTGTGTGTGTGTTTAATTCTATGTGAAGATGCTAGTGATGATCTAAACCATAATGGAGAGGTGTTTTCTCAAAAGGGATATCCTTTTTCTAATTTGCACAATATGTTGTGTGAACTAACAGTGGTCTTGCTGGCAATATGACCTCTGAATTTCATGATAAATTAAGCACTAGACTTGTTATAATTCATAGAAAAATGGTGATCTGTGAGTGATCAACAGACAAAATAGATTATTTTCAAACTGAGAAAATAGTGCAAAGATATGAAAATTTGTAGAATGTAGCTAACCCAATAAGAGTTGGAATACAGACATCACCAAGGAGAAATTGGAATAACCAAGAAACTCTGAATTAGAAATAAAAAATATAATGCCTTCAATCTTACAACATTGACTTCAACATGATTTTGGTTGTTGTGGTGGTTTGAGGTGATATGTACTTCACAAAAACATTCTTAAATTTAATCCATTCTTGTGGGTGTGAACCCATTGTAAGTAGGACCTTTTGATGAGGTTACTTATTAAGGTGTGCCCCACCTCAATCAGGGTGAATCTTAATCCCATTACTGGAGACTGAAATTGAGACAGAAAAAGAGAAAGTCACAGGAAGCAAGAAGCTAAAACAGAAACTGGAAAAGAAGGAAGAGACCAGAAGATGCTGTCATGTGCCATGCCATGTGACAGAGGAACTAATGACCACCAGCCCAAAAGGCCACAGTCTTTCATGCAGAGAGCATTGCCTTGATGATGCCTTGACTTGGACATTTTCTAACGATGAGTGAATAAATTCCCATTGTTTAATCCAACTCATTTCATGGTATTTGCTTTAAGCAGCCCAGGAAACTAAAACAAGAGTTAATACATAATGAAATACAACATTATAGAAATTTGTTTCTTCAGAATTATACTTTAAAAGTATATTCCGGGAGAATAAGGAAGAAGATGTCAGCAGAGAGAGGAGTGAAAGCTAGTTCGTTCCCCTGGAACAACTAATAAACAACCAGGAACAACTAGTAAATAATCTGGAATAACTGCTGGGGGACAAATGCGACTGTCCACACCACCTGGATTGGAAGGAATGCCCAAGATTGCAGTGTAAAATCTGTAAGTAAAAACTGCAGACCTGAGCTGAAAGCCCCTTCCACACAGCAGCCGGAACTGCAAAGCCTTGCAGTGCTAGAGAGCAGCACTCACTGAACAAGTGAATATACCTCAGCCCAGCTCCAACTGAGGTTTTAATTAACAAATGTTGACTGTGCAATACAAGCTATGAATCCCCAAAAAGCAGACAGAGGCTTTTGTGATGACTGACCTTGGAGAGCCAGAGGACCTCTCTGGGAGGGAGGGGGAGTGCAGAGGACCAGGTGCTATCTCTGGCCAACAGGTGAAACTGAGGGTGGCCATAGATTGGTCCTGAAGGGGGTTGAGCCAGTTTGGATGTATTATGTCCCCCAAAGCGCCATGTTCTTTGATGCAATCTTGTGTGGGCAGATGTATTAGTGTTGATTAGATTGTAATTCTTTGATTGAGTGTTTCCATGGAGATGTGACCCACCCAATTGTAGGTGATGACTCTGATTGGATAATTTCCATGGAGGCATGGCCCTGCTCATTCAGTGTGGGCCTTGATTAGTTCACTGGAGCACTATATAAGCTCAGACAGAAGGAACAAGCTTGCTAAGCCAAGAGTGACACTTTGAAGAATGCATGGGAGCTGAGAGAGTAGCTGCAGATGAGAGACAGTTTGAAGATGGCTATTGAAACAGACTCTTGCTCTGGAGAAGCTAAGAGAGGACAAATGCCCCAAGAGCAACTGAGAATAACATTTTGAAGAAGAGCCATGGCCTAGAGAGGAACATACTGGGAGAAGCCATTTTGAAACCAGAGCTTGGAGCAGACACTAGCCACATGCCTTTCCAACTAATAGAGGTTTTACAGATGCCATTGACCATCCTCCAGTGAAGGTACCTGATTGTTGATGTGTTACTTTGGATACTTTATGCCTTTAAACTTTAACTGTGTAACCAAATAAACCCCCTTTTATAAAAACCAATCCATTTCTGGTGTTTTGCATTCCAGCAGCATTAGCAAACTAGAACAGGGGCCTTTCTGTCCCTTTTTAGGCTCAGTGGAAAAAGCCTCAGCCATTTTCAGTTCCCAGTTCTGTGACCCAGACAAGGATGGAGACATCAGAGTCAGAGAGAGATTCAAATGCAAATGATATCTCCCTAAGGGGTGTATCTTCCCTAAGAGGAAAGAGATGGTGCCAAGCTCTACTACCTGCCTTCCATTCAGAACCAGACCCCAGAGCCTGGGGGAAAACAGCCATGGCCACACCTCCTTACACAAGTCTGGAGTGACAGGCTGACAGTTGCCACCTGCTGGACAGAAAAGCACAGTGGCTTGAGGCCTCACAGGGTGTATCAATCTTCTAAGACACACCCTCAGGGAAACCTGATACTATTTCCTCCGTCAGAGACCTGAGCATGTTCCAGTCTGGGAAAACCTGATTGGGGTAACAAAGGATACCAGATGCCTAAACAACAGAAAACTACAACCTACACTAAGAAAACAAATTATGGCCCAGTTAAAGGAACAAACTTATACTTCAACTGAGATACAGAAATTGAAACAACTAATGCTAAATCAATTCAAAAAGTTTAGGGAAGATATGGCAAAAGAGATGAAGCATATAATGAAAACACTTGGCACACATAAGGTAGAAATTGAAAGTTTGAAAAAACAACTGGCAGAATCTATGGAAATGAAAGGCACAACACAAGAGACAAAAGACACAATGGAGACATACAACAGCAGTTCTCAAGAGGCAGAAGAAAACACTCAGGAACTGGAGAACAAGGTACCTGAAAGCTTACACACAAAAGAACAAATAGAGAAAAGAATGGAAAAATATGAGCAACGTCTCTGGGAATTGAATTACAACATGAAATGTAAGAATGTATACATCATGAGTGTCCCAGAAGGAGAAGAGAAGGGAAAAGGGGCAGAAGCAATAATAAAGGAAATCGTCAATGAAAATTTCCCATCTCTTATGAAAGACATAAAATTTCAGATCCAAGAAGTGCAGCATAACTCAAACACAATAGATCTGAACAGGCCTACGCCAAGACACTTAATAATCAGATTATTAAACGTCAAAGATAAAGAGAGAACCCTGAAAGCAGCAAGAGAGAAGGGATCTATCCTATACAAAGGAAGCTTGATAAGACTATGTGCAGATTTCTCAGCAGAAACCACAGACGCAAGAAGGAAGTGGGGTGATATATTTAAGATACTGAAAGAGAAAAAACCACCCACCAAGAATCCTATATCCGGCAAAAGTGTCCTTCAAATATGAGGGAGTGCTTAAAATATTCTCTGACAGACAATGACAGAGTTTTTGAACAAGATACCTGCTCTACAGGAAACACTGAAGGGAGCACTACAAACAGAAAGGAAAAGACAGGAGTGAGAGGTTGGGAACACAATCTTGGGTGATGGTAACACAGCAATGTAAGTACATTGAACAAAGATGACTGTGAGTATGGTTGAAAGATGATGGTTAGGGCCATGTGAGACACCAGAACAAACAGCAAAAATAAAGACTGGGGCTGTATAATTCAGGGAAACCTAGGGTGCTCAACAATTGTGATAAAAAGTATGAATATGTTTTACATGAGGGAGAACAAATGAGTGTCAACATTGCAAGGTGTTAAAAATATAGTGAGATTGGGGGAAAAATACAATCAGTGCAAACTAGAGATTATAATTAACAGAAACTTTGTATTATGCTTCCTTTAATGTAACAAAGCCAATATGCCAAAGCTAAATGCATATGGAGGGGAGGCTTGGGGGAAAGGTATGAGACTCTTGGCATTGGTGATTGTTCTGGTTTGCTAATGCTGCAGAATGCAAAACACCAGAGATGGATAGGCTTTTATAAAACGGGGGTTTATTTCGCTACACAGTTACAGTCTTAAGGCCACAAAGCATCCAAGGCAACACCTCAGCAATCGGGTAACTTCACCGGAGGATGGCCAATGGTGTCCGCTAAACCTCTGCTAGCTAGGAAGGCAGCTGGCATCTGCTCCAAAGCTCTGGCCTCAAAATGGCTTTCTCCCAGGACTTTCCTCTCTAGCAAGCTTGCTCCTCTTCAAAACATCACTCACAGCTGCACTCAGTTCCCTCTCTCTGAGTCAGCTCATTTATATGGCTCCACTGATCAAGGCCCACCCCGAATGGGCGGGGCCACACCTCCGTGGGAACATCTCATCAAAATCATCACCCACAGTTGGGTGGGGCACATTCCAAGCAAATCTAACCAGCACCAAAACGTCTGCCCCACAAGACTACAAAGACAATGGCATTTGGGGGACACAATACATTCAAACCGGCACAGTGATGTTGTCTCTTTATTCTACTCTAGTTTAATGCTATGTTTCCTTTTGTTGCTTCCCAGCTGTCATGTTTTTTTTTTTCTCTTTTTTTTTCTTTTTCTTCTGTCTCTCTACCTTCTTTGACTCTTCCTCGTTCTTTGTAGAAGAAATGGAGATGTCCCTTATATAGATAGTGGTGATGGTGGTGAATACATAAACACATGACTATACTGAGAACCATCAATTGTTTATTTAGGATGGAATGTATGGTGTGTGAACAAAACCATTTTAAAAAGTGGGTTGAGGAAGAAACCTTGAGAACACTATATTGAGTTAAATAAGACAGACACATAAGGACATATGTTACAGGGTCTCACTTTTATGAACTAATTATAATATGTAAACTCATAGACATGAAATATAAGTTACCAGGATATGGAATGAGGCTAAAGAATGGGGAGCACTTGCTTATTATGAGCAGAATGTTCAACTAGGGTGAACTTAAATGTTTGGAAATGTACAGAAGTGATGGTAGCACATTGTGAGAATAACTAACAGTGCTGAATGGTGTGTGAATGTGGTGGAAAGGGGAAGCTCAGAGTCACGTGTGTCACCAGAAGGAAAGTTAGAGGTTAAAAGATGTGAATGTATAAAACAGTGGATCTTGTGGTGGGTAATGTCCATGATTAAGTGTACAAATATTAGAAATCTCTTTCATGAGCCAGAATAAAAGTACGATACTGTATCTAGAAGTTAATAATAGAGGGGCATATAGGGAGAAAAGTATATCTATTGCAAACTATATACTATAGTTAGTAGTATTTCAACATTCTTTCAACAACAGTAACGAATGTACTATACCAAAACTATGAATCATTGATGGACAGGGTGAGGTGGTTAGGGGCAAGGGAGGATTTGAGTTTCCTTTTTTTGTTTTTATTTTTTTTCTGGGGTAATGAAAATGTTCTAAAAATGGAAAAAAAATTGTGGTGATGGATGCACAGCTCTATGATGGTACCACGGGCAATTGATTGTACACTTTGGATATTTGGATAATTGTATGGTAAGTGAACAATCTCAATAAAGAAAAAAGTATATTCTGAAACACAAATATAGAGTAAGGAAGATTAGAATGGGGGTTTCCTATCCTTACCAAGAGGTCAAAGCGAGGTCAACAATATATTTTTTTAAAAGGGCTTTATAGCAACAACATTTAAATCTCTGCCTTTATTCTGAATACACAAAATAATGCAGAAAGCTTAAACAGATAGCTCCCTCATTTTTGTCTCATTTATCTGGAAAATGGCCTCAGTTTTGTACTTTGCTTTTCACATAAAGTCCTGAATTAAATGAAGGTCTTCATAAACTGTTAATAGTTTATGGATGATAGCTGGCCATTTTGAGAATTTCTCCA
Organism: Choloepus didactylus; assembly: GCF_015220235.1. Taxonomy (NCBI): domain Eukaryota; kingdom Metazoa; phylum Chordata; class Mammalia; order Pilosa; family Megalonychidae; genus Choloepus; species Choloepus didactylus. Next base: position 141,982,413 of record NC_051309.1, read on the forward strand.
TAAACAGAGTCTTCATTTCAGGGCCCAGAGTCTCAGAGGCAGGTTGAGTGGAGTCACTAGGGACTAAACTATAAGAGACATCAAATAACCTCTCACCATTAATGCCAGGTTCCTCTAGAAAGGGGCTACAGAGGAAAGAAGACAGCTCGCTGAATTTATTTGGCACATGAAGAGAAGAACTCAGCCTCCAAAAGAGACCACCTGCTACTCTTTATAGGTGCTAAGAATACCAAAATTAAAAAGCTCAAGAAATACGGCACTCTAAATTAGGAAGGGAAAAGAATGGTAATGAATTTTCAGAATAGACAAGTAGACTGCAATGGTTGCTATTAAAAATACACGTCCACAGGCATAGAGACAGTCAACCAAAATGTACAGGAATGCTATAGCACTCTAGGGTAATGCTTTTAACTGATAATAAGGCCTGGTTAACAATATTCCTTTTTTTGTGCATGTGTGTATGGGTCTGTGGATTCACTCATCAGAGGAGGCACTGCTTTTGGGTGTATGTGTGTGTATATTTGTATACTGGGGGAAATTTCATTTCTCTAATTGTGTTTCTTTCTTGCATAAGGGGAAATATGACTAAAGGTTATTTCATGAAACAGTATTTTGTAGAGAATTAAATCCAAGATTTTATTATTTGGGGGATAGAATCATATTTCAGGACAAGACTCATAGGCATCTGTCCTTTTCTTGGCAAAAACATCCTGTAGGGACCTCCAAATAGTAATTCCCTCAAGTCATAGTATCAGAGAGCATCTTATTCACAGCAGTGAGGTATTTTTTTTTTTTTTTTCCAAGAAATGCTCTGAGTTATACATTTTAGCTGTAGATCTTAGCTCTCCTCACACTCAGGGGTAATGTTGACATTGAGTTGGGAGTGTTAAGTAGGAAGTTGCATGTTAAATTTTCAAATGTTGCACTTTAAATAGGTTTTACCTAGTTTAAGACACATTCCTATTCGTGGATACAAGTATTAATGCATACATGTAATACATCGTCAATTCTTCTCTTTCACCTTAACAATCCTAAAACCATCATTTGGACTAGCAGACTAGAGAGAAAAACAGCAAATTAATTTATGAACTGGTTGAATCCACCACAACTTACAATTGCTTGTGCAGGCATAATCTGTTATGAACATATCAGGTACAGCAAACTTTATAGCTGCCAACCTCATCACAAATAATACCATATACACACATACATGCACATGTACACATGCACATGCACATACACATGGTATGTCTTACATTTCTGGAATTTTCATGATTTGTACTTCTTAATCTAATCTAAAAAGGCAATTGTCATTGATCAGAATATGCAAAAAGCATGGGTTTGGCTAGCACTTAAGGATTGATTTCAATCCACATGACCAGTTTGAGGTAAAAGTAGAATAGGATACTTTAAAAACAGATGGCACTTAAATTTGGATGAGTATATTACTCCAAATACTTTTAAACCTGAAATCTTTCTTAATGTCATCATACTACTATGACAACCTGGATGGTCACACTTTAGGATTGAATGCACTTACATTAAGTGGCCTGAAATGAGGACTCCACTCCTGTGGTGTTTTTTTAAGCCCTATAGAAAATGGAGTTCTAAGTAATCAGGCTGAATAATTCCACATGCTATGGTCTGACTCATAATGTTTCCTATACCATGGCTCTTGTCTAAAGCTTTGCATCTGAATATATGTAGTCAACTTACATATACTGATATTAGAAATGAGAATTAATGGCTTCTCTAAGCATAGTTGAAAGATCATTCCATCTAACATGGTGAAAACTCTGGTTTAATGTATGAAAATGAAGCAGCCAAAGAAAGTTTTTTTCCTATGTTCTAGGCTTCATCTTGCATTCTTTCATTAAAAAGGTGAGATGACAGACAGCAGATGGATTTTTCTTTTTACTTAGCTGTAAAACTACAGATCAGTTTCATATAAACATATCTCTCAGCCAAATATAACTTGACAGTAATTCTATAAATTCATCAAGTCAAGGGAAGTGATTATATCTGATGACATGAAATAAATTAAATGTAGAATAGATCACCTGATTTCAATATATTAGGCTAGAGAGTCCATTAAATAGAATTTTTTCCTACAAAAATACTTTTCAGTGCAACGATGATTTCAGTATTCATTTACTGTTTAGAATGCTGAATAATTTTTATACCTTTCAAATTTTGATGCTATCTAATCTCAAAGTACTGAAACAGCTTCCAGGTTTCAAGCAATACTGGATGTTTTTTTGAAATATCAGAGGCCAGTGTTAGGTTTAAAAATATTTTTCTTTCATGTACTGGACTAATACACATGGAAACTGCAAATAGGATTTAAGTAATTAAATTTCTCATAAAAGAAGAGACAAAACATGATGTGTGTAAAGCATTTAGTCAGTTGTTGTTTAAAGCATGTTTTATGTCTCTGTAATATTTGGAGGCAGACCCAAACCAACTCAAGAAGAGTGAGGGAGAGAGATTCTGTATGTTACAGCAAGGCTCTCAGGCTGCACTTAATTCTGGTATAATGACATCTGGCCAACATTCTAAGAAGAAATTTTCAATAAATGCTGGCAACAAACACAATTCATTATGGTTTCTCCTGAAAAAGGATGTGGGCAAAAATTGCTTTGGCTCTAAAAAAGCTTTCACTTCATTATGAGACTGGATCAATCACCATCAGCAGTAGATACTACTCATTGGGCTACTTCTTTTGCAGCCATTATGCACTTTGTTGAAGACACTAAGAAATTGTTTCTATTAGACAGGCATTATTGCTAGACTCCTCTAAGCTAAATGCCCTTTTAAGTGTATTTCTTTAATAAAGAGATGGATAGGAACAATCAGTCTTAATGGAGACTGGTGTGAGATTACCTGCTAATCCCTATAAAAGCCATACCATTTAGATGGCATTTTATTTGTACTTCTGCACAAAAAGAAATGACAATATATTTTTCCACTAAGCTTAGAGAGGGAAGTTAAGTTATTCAATGAGCACTATACATTTTAGACAAGTGGAAGGTTAAAATTTCATTCTAGAGCCTTTTACTTTTCTCCTCAACCTTCCTCCTTATTAGGAAATTAAAATGTTCCTATAGGTGGAGGTTGTAGTGTAGGACAAATGTTCAAAACCGTATCTACCTGCTTTATCTTCTCATATCTTTTTTCCATTGACTTTTTCTGCATTTTTTGAGACTACGTAGGGAATAGTTGGCTAAAATAAAATCATTTTTAGAAAATAAAGATTTAATGACACTGAGATCAGTTTTAATAACCCTCTCTCCAAAGACAATGTGACATGTAAGTATTATTTTGCATTTTACATTGGTTTCTGAATATTCTACAATGTACTGTAACAAATTATTTTGGACAAGCTATCTCTAAATTTTTACTGTTTTCCTCTCCTGGGCCCTCTAGAAAAATTCTAAAATCTCATATTGCTCAGAAATCCAATTAATCCCTTCCATTAGATTTCCTTTACTATCAAAGAAAAATTCACAATGTTGCCTACCGTTTCATAGGTAGTTTATTCTGAATGTACCCAAAGAAAAGAACACAATTTAGAACATATGAATATACTCAAGGGCTCTCACATATGTGTGAATTACTGCAAATAAAAGAGATATTTGAAGACAAATATGCATGCTGCAATGATTGAGGGTGACAACTAAAACATTCCAAAATAGAACTTCTGAACCACCCTGTTTCGGTTTACTAAAGCTGCTGGAATGCAATATACCAGAAATGGGTTGGCTTTTAACAATAGGGATTTGTTAGTTTACAAATTTGCGGTTCTAAGGCCATGAAAATGTCCCATCAACAGGACGATACCTTCACTGAAGAAAGGCCAGTAGCATCTGGGGTTCCTCTGTCACATGGGAAGGTATATGGCCAGAGTCTGCTGGTTCTTCTTTCTGGGTTCCATTGCTTTCAGCTTCTTTGTGTCCTTGCTTGCTTCTCTGGGCTTTCCTCTCTGTATGAGCTCTCATAAAGGCCTCCAGTAAAGGGTTAAGGCACACCTTGAATTGGGTGGGTCACATCTCAACTGAAACAACTTAATCAAAAGTCCCCACCCACAGTAGTTCTGCACCCACAAGAACAGATTCAAAGAACACGATCTTTTCTGGGATGCATAACAGCTTCAAACCAGCTACATACCCCAAATATCAAACATAGGTTTTTGCTCTACTATAAATGTTCACCAGCAAAATAAGAGAGGTGATTTACCATCAGCTGTCAAATTGTATGGTATTTCACAAATGGATAAGGCTTATCATTCTTCAACCTTCTTTAAATGACTTTAGTAGAGTAGTAAAAACCGGCTAGAGAAAAAGAGCTGGAAAACTTTCTCCAAGTAGACACTCTCAACTTCCTCACAGTTTCATATTAGTGCTACATATAGGTCATAACATAAAATATATTTTGATGAAGTGAATTGGTAGTATTTATGGTCTTCTGTATGGACCCTAAATGAAACAGGACTTTATTTCCATGTTTGCTATAAATAAGTGCCAATTTTATTTTCATCTGTGTCAGTTCCTGGGAAAAATTGACATAGTTAATGAAAACTTCTAAAGTTTTGCTAAATGGTGGAAAAAGAAAAAAGAACAGATCAGAGAGCTTACAGATAATTTACTATTAAGGTAACATTAGTTCCTGTAACAAATGAACCCCAAAGTATTTTTAATGAATCAAAAAATTGGAAGGTATTTCCAAGTTGTTGGGTGTTTTGTTCCACACATTCATTATAGATCCAGGATGATGGGGATACTCCATCCTTGATATATAGCTATGAGGTTGTCCTGGGTTTTAACATCCAGCAGGTGGAATGGACAAAGCCTAGAACTGGTCAACTTTATTCCCATTCATATTCTGTTGAATAGAGCTGGGTACATTGCTACTCATTATACATGAGGCTGGGAATTATAATCTAGCTTTGTGTCCAGGAAGAAGAGGTGAACAGGCAGCCAGTCTGTGCAACAGGATTGTGCTATATTCATAGGACCACAGGGAAAAAGAAATAGAAAATTTGTTCATCTGAATGCTGTAGGGAGTCCCGTGAAGCCAGGTCATGAGATAGAATTTCTAAGTATAAAACTTCTAAGATTGGGACAAGAAGATGGAATTGGGTTGAATTGAAAACAGATTACACAAAAGTTGAATTTAGGGATTCGCCACCAGCCTGCTTCTCTTCTCTACCTCATCCTCCTTTCTTCTTGTTCCCTTCATTCCATTTCACTTTGGAAAACTATAAATGATATCATAAACTTTAGTAGGTTGAATTGTGTCCCCTACAAAGGTATGTTCAAATTCTAACTCCCATAGCTGTGAATGTGGCCTTATTTGGAAATAGAGACTTTGTAGATGTAATTAAGTTAAGATTCTCAAGATGAGATCATGCTGGTTTAGGGTGGGCCTTAATTCCAATGATTGATGTCCTTATGAGAGAAAAGAGAGGGAAACTTAACACAGAGATGCATGGAGGAGAAGATTATGTGCAGACAGAGGCAGAGATTGGAGTTATTCAACTAGAAGCAGATAAATAAAATCTAGTAGGCACAACTTGGGGGCACCAGTGCTAAGTCCCACGTCAGTAAAACCAAAAACCGAAGCAAGTTTCTATTTCCCGTAAATGCCTGGCTCGCCCAGAAAACCAAATTTAAATATAGCCAGTCAGTTATCACCAGCTAACTACCTCATTCCTAAGCAACCACCTACACGCACTAACCATAGACATTCTCTCCCAATGTACTTGCTTATTCTGCATATAAAAACCAGCTACTCTCTTTGCTCAGTGGAACTCCTCTCTAACTCATGGTAATTGGAGTCTCCCCAATTCAAGAATTGATTCAACAAAACTTTCTGAGATCTGAACAAAGTTTGCTCAAGTTTCTATTTTAACAGTTATTTTGTCCATGAGGATGGGATCTGCCGGAAACTACTGATGACTGCGAATAACCGGAACTACAGGTGTGGTACCTACTGGAACCCGTTGTCCTTCTCACTGTCCCCTCAGAGTCCGGAGTTGCTTTGGATCAGAGTTCTTCTCTTTTTGTGCTTGAGTTCCCTGATCTCACTGAATTCCTGTCTAGCAGTTAACTGGCCAGTTATTCCAGGAAGGTCCCTAAGAGGGGTCTGAGTCCTTACCCTTCAAATTCCAAGGGCACTCTATTGGCTGGTACTCCAGCATCTTTCATGTTTTAAAATTATGGGGTGCTGAGTTATGCCTACTTAACTAAATGGCAGAATATCACTAAGGATAACTAGAATTACAACGGCCCATGGGGAACTTTTCAGCTGAATGAGATTGCTCATCTTAGAAGCGTTCTTAAAAAGCCAGTTCCTGAATAATTAAGTTAAGATTCTCAAGATGAGATCATGCTGGTTTAGGGTGGGCCCTAATTCCAATGATTGATGTCCTTATAAGGTATGTTGAGTTGTCCAAAAAACTTCAAGACTCTAAAATAGCTTCCTTAAAGGACTCCTTAAAAAAAAGTAAATGATAAAGGCTCAAACCCTTAGTGCCAGTGAACACTGGGCTAGCACCTCCCCTGCCCCAACTGCTTTTTCTCTTTATCCACCTTTTTCTGAATATTCCCTCTTTACTAACACACAGAGTTACCCTACTTTCCAAAAGAGAAAGTTAAGCAGTTGCCTTCTAAAGTTAGACCCTATGAGATTACCAGAGAACCACCACGAATAACTTTCTCTCCATGTGTCAAAGGCTCCATTATGAGCTGTAGTCAAGGAATTTCCCAAGCTATGGAATGATCCTCAAAAATTCTATGAGGAATTTAAAATATTTATAGAGAGCTATGACCCCAAGCTGCTAGATCTTTAACTATTAATCCACGTTAGTTGGTCCACGAGAAGCTCAAAAATATATGCACGAGGCAGACTGGCTGGGGCTTGGGGAAGACATTCAAAGCCCGATAATATGCACGGCATCATCTTCCCATGGGCGTGAAGAGGCTCAAAAAATCATGGCTGGTTTACTAAAAGCTATTCCTAAGGTTTTTCCAGCACATACTGATTGGTTGATCATTCAAACCTTAAACAAACAAAGGATGAGTTTGTGGTAGATTTTAAAACTTTAGAAATGCTTTTCCTAAAACACTCAGTATTTAAAGAAATAAATGTCAATACCCAGCCTGCATTGGTGGCTCTATTTGTAAATGACCTATCCCTGAGCTAGTTAGAGGGATTTGGAAAAAAGACAAAGAATAGATGGGGAGGCAACAGATACAGTTAATTTTATAATTATGGCTGAACATTTTGAAAGTAACTTATAAAGAAATAAAAAACAGAAAACTGCCAATTTTATATCCTTGCAATTAAAACAATAACAAGGACCTAGAACTAGACCTACTATTCAAAGGTTTCAAACCAATCATAACTTTAAGTCCAGGAATCAAACGTCCAAACAATGGCCTAGAAATAGGTGCTTAATTTGCAACCAACTCAGCCATTGGAAGAGAAATTGCTCTCAGAAAAATGAAAAACAAAACACTTTCTATCAGGGCATAAAGGATACCCTATAAAATGTTGATGTGGCTCTGGGGACCTCAGTGACCTCTTCCCCATGATTCCTTTAAATACACAAGGTGAAACTGAATTAAAAATAAATGGGGAAATGTGTAAGTTTCTTTGTAGATTCTGGGGCCTTAACTTTTAAAACTGAACCTCACACTGTTTAAACAACAGGGCGCTAGGAGTTAAAAGCAAATTACAATAGTGAGGATTAGCAATAAAGCCCAAAGAGAATATATATCCCAACCAATCCAATTATCCATAGGCCCTTCTACTGAAAAACGTTCCTTTTTACTTTGTGACTCTGCCCCCATATATCTCCTGGGAAGACACCTGCTATCAAAAATGAGAGGCATAATTCACTTCTCCCCAGAGGAAGAACTCTCTTGAGAATTTCCCTAGGATAGTGAGGCAGACCTTATGTGTTCTTCGCAAACTTACTAGATGTTGAGGATGAAGAAATTACTCATGACACTTCTGACCTACCCGCTATATCAGAATCTCTGTGGGCTATATCTAGTACTGCCACAGGGAGAATCCAAAGTGCTCAACCTATAAAAATACAGATGGACACTCTCAAATCCTTACCCAAACCTCCTCAATATCCACTTAAACCAGAGGCTATTGCCAGTGTAACAACAGTAGTTAAAGACTTAGTATCTCAAGGGCTAATTATTCCCTAGTGCTAGTCCTTGTAATACTCCTAGTTTACCTGTAAAGAAACCTAATGGGTGTGGATGGTGCTTTGTTCAAGAGCTATTAACAAATTAGTTATCCTTGCTTTCCTATAGTTCTGAATCCAAATACCCCATTATCCTGGGTTCCTCCTAATTCTAAATGGTTTACAGTTATAGATATGTGAATGAATATAGATGCAAAAATTCTCGAGAAAATCCTCTGCTTTCTTTAGCATTCTGGTAGATGCAGATAGTGAATATCTATCTGCATTTACATGGAATAATCAGCAGTATACTTGAGCAGTTATGCCTCAAGACTTTACAGAGGTACCTTCATATTTCTCTCAAGTGTTCAGGACCTGAGCACCCTATAATTTTCTAATGGCTCCACTCTATTATAATATGTGGATGATTTATTGCTCTGCTCCTCTACTAAAGAGAACTCCTTGAGAAATTCTACTATTTACTCCAGCAAGTAGCTCAAAAGGGACATAAAGTCTCTATGGAAAAACTGCAGTTTACTCAAGAGAGATTTTGCTAGTTGGGTCATGATTAAAATGCTGAAGGAGTTCACCTATCACCCAAAAGAATAAAACTGATGTAGGAATTCCTGAAGCCCATGACAAAAAGACAATTCAGGGGATTCCTCAGGTTGGTAGGTTATTGTTGACTCTGCATTCCAAATTTTTCTTTATTGGCATTACTATTTTATGAATTATCTAAAGCCAATACAGCTGAAACTTAAACTTGGGATGAATCTCATGAACAGTCCTTTAAACAACTGAAGATGACTTTAACAGACCCTCTAGCCTTGGGATGATCAAATTATGCTAAGCCATTTAATTTGTTCATGAAAGAAATGAGTAGGCTCTTGGCTTACTAACACAAGGACATGGCAGATAATTAAGACCTGTGCCTATTATAGCTTACAATTAGATGCTGTGGCTTGAGCATACCATACTTGTTTAAAAGCAGAAGCTAAAGCTTCAAAAACAGTTGAAGTGTGTGCAGAAATAACACTGGGCAACAATGTATTTTTACAAAACCCTCATGCTATCCAAAGTTGAATTTACTCAGTACATAACCTCCAATTTTAAGTTCTATGAAAACCTTTAACTCTCATCTTCTAATTTAATTATAAAAAGATGCAATATCCTTAACCCTGCCATCTTATTGCGTTTGCCTGATGAAGTAGCTCCTCATAACTGTCACCTCTTAGTCAATGACTCCTCATTCTGACTTACAAGAAATAACACTGCACAACCTTGACCTTATTCTCTTTGTTGGTGTGTCTTACATCCTGGGAATTACTGGAAAATTTAAAGATGGATATGCAGTCACAACCCAAGTTGAATTAATTGAAAAAAATAACTTACCTCAATTTACCTCAGCCCAAGAAGCAGAATTATATCCTTTTGCTAGAGTTTGTATGCTGTCATCTCAGAAAACAATTAACAGATCCATGAACAATAAAATGCACATTCTTCTTGAGTGCATTTGCATCATTCTCCAGAATAGATCTTATCTTAGGTCACAAACAAGTCTTAATATATTCAAAAATATTGAAATCATGCAAGGTATTTTCTCTGACCACAATGGAAAGAAGAGATAAATCAATAGCAAAGGGAGAAATGGAAAATTCACAAATATGTGAAGATTAAACTGTACAATCAATGGGTTAATGAGGAAACCACACAGAAATGAGGACATATCTTGAGGTGAATTAAAATGAATATATACAGCACACCAAAACTTATGGGATGCAGCAAAGGTGATGCTGAGAAGGAAATTTATGGCTCTATATGCTTACATTAAAAGAGAAGAAGGACTTCAAATCAGAGACCTAATTTCAAAACTGGAAGAACGAGAAAAAGAAAAGCAAACTAAGCCCAAAGTGAGCAGAAGGAAGGAAATAACAGAATGGAGTGGAGATAAATAAAATAGAGAATTAAGGAAAAAACAATAGAGAGAATCAACAAGACTAAAAGTTGGTACTTTGAAAAGTTAATAAAACTGACAAATTTGTAGCTAGACTGATGAAGAAAAAAAGGAGAGGACACAAATGACTGAAAAGGCAGGACATTACTACTGACCCCACAGAAATAAAAAGGAATAGGAGAGGATACTATGAACAAATATACATGAACAAATTAGATACCTTATATGAGATGGACAAAAACCTAGAAACACACAATCTACATACACTGGCTCAAGAAGACACAGACGAACTCAACAAACCAATAACTAATAAAGAGATATTATCAGTAATAAAAAATCTCCAAACAAAGGTAAGCCTAGGACCAGCTGCTTTCACAGGGTAATTCTGCCAAACATTCCAAGAAGAATTAACACCAATTCACTCAAACTCTTCCAAAAAATTTAAGAGAAGGGAAAATACCCTCATTCATTCTATGAGGCCAACATCACCCTCATATCAAAGTCAGATAAAGATACCACAATAACAGAAAATTACAGACCAATAACTTATGAATATAGAAGCAAAAATGCTCAAGAAAATACTAGCAAACCAAATCCAACAGCAAATTAAAAGAACTATGCCCCATAATAAAGTGGGGTTTATTCCAGGTATTCAAGGATGGTTCAATATAAGAAAATCAATTAATGTAATTCACTACATCAACAGCATGAAGGAACCAAAAAAAAAAAAAAAAAAAAACAGAAAAAACCAAACACAAGATCATCTCATTTGATGCAAAAAACGTGTTTAACAAAATCCAGCACCGCTTCTTTATTAAAAAACAAAAACAAAAAAACTTTGAAAACCAGGAACAGAAGGAAACGTCGTCAACATGATAAAGGGCGGTTATGAAATACTCATAGGTAACATCACAATTAATGGTGAGAGACTGAAATCTTTCCCTCTAGGAGCAGGAAAAAGACAAGGATGCCCCCTCTCACCGCTGTTGTTCAACATTATACTGAAAGTTCCAGCCAGAGCTATTAGGCAAGAAAAGGAACTAAAATCATCCAAACTGGAAAAGAAGAAGTAAAACCACCCATATTTGCAGATGACATGATATTATCAACCAAAAACCATGAAAAACCCACAACAAAGATCCTAGAGGTATGTTTTGGTTTGCTAATACTGCCATTATGCAAAACACCAGAAATGGATTCACTTTTATAAAGGGGGTTTATATGGTTACAAAGGTACAGTCTTAAGGCCATAAAAGTGTCCAAGGTAAGGCATCAACAACAGGGTGTCTTCACAGAGTGGTGTCTGGAACAACTCTGTTGTCTGGGAAGGCATGTGGCTGGTATCTTCTTCCTTTGCTCCCAGGTTGTGTTTCAAAATGGCTTTCTCCCAGGATGTTTCTCTCTAGGCATCTGGGGGTATTCTCTTAGTTTCCCCCAGGCAAACTCTGAAGTAGCAAAAGCCTACTTTCAATGGCTGTCTTCAAAATGTTTCTCTTGGCTGCAGCTCTGAGGTGTTTGTGAGCCCTTTTATAAGACTCCAGTGAACTAATCAATACCCATACTGAGTGGGCAGGGCCACACCTCCATAGAAACATTGAATCAGAGGTCACACTCTAACCAAAGGTGTCACTCACAGTTGGTGGATCATATCTCTATGGAAACACTCAATCAAAAGGCTGCATCCTAATCAATACCAATATATCTGTCCCCACAAGATTGCACCAAAGAACATGGCATTTTGGGGGATATAATGCATCTGAAACAGCACAAGATAATAAATGAATTCAGCAAAGTGGTAGGGTACAAAATCAAGATGCAAAATCTGTAGTGCTTCTATACACCAGGAATGAACAATCAGAAGAAGAAATCAAGGAAAAAATCCAATTACAGTAGCAACTAAATGAATAAAATATCTAGGAATACTTTAACCAAGGATGTAAAATACACAGAAAACTACAAAACATTGCTAAAAGAAATCAAGGAAGTCCTAAATTAATGGAATGGCATGCTGTGTTCATGGATTGGAAGACTAAATATCATTAAGATTTAAATTCTACCCAAAGGGATTTACAGATTCAACACAATCCCAATCAAAATTCCAACAACCTTCTTTGCAGAAATGGAAAAGCCAATCATTAAAATTTATATGATATGGTAAGGGGATCTGAATAGCCAAAACCCTCCTGAAAAAGAACAAAGTTGGAGTATTCACACTTCCCAACCTTAAAACTTATTACAAGTATGGGGATAAAGAGAGACATAGATCAATGGAATCATATCTGGAAATGCGTTTTGGGGAAAGTAAGGGCAGTTGCTTGGTACCTCCTGAATCTTTAAAGGAACCAATCCTTCAAACTTTACACTCCCTCTCTCATCTTAGCACCAGCACAATGGCTCAAATACTAAATAAATATTGGTGGAGAAGTTTTCATAAGGCTGCAATCTGCATTTACAAAAAATGCATATTTTGTCAACAGCACAACCTGGGAAAAACCATGCCAGTTGCTAGATGTTATACACTGCCAACTTCTGGCTTTTTTGAGCATTTACATCTAGACTTCATTCAACTGCCATCCACCATGAACTATAGCTATGTCCTATTCATTGTCTGCTTATGCTTAGGATGGATAAGATACATTTCCTTGTCATAAGGTAGATGCTATAACAGCTGCTAAAAATCATTTAGAAAATGTATTCCCTGCCTGGGGAATGCCTTAGTGGTTTCTAGTGACCAAGGCACTCATTTTACTGGGCAGATTATTAAAGATCTAACTAAGATTCCATAAACACGTTGGCATTGTTACTGTCCCTTATCCCTACCACCTTCAATTCTCTGGAAAGGTGCATAGAACAAATGGCATATAAAAACTAAACTGTTTAAATTAACTGAGGAAACTGGGTTAATCACACCCTCACTGGTGTTCTATGCACACCTTTGGGTTATATTTTCATTCGACAAGGTAATGTGGACTGGGCCTCTTAGGAGCTCCCTTTGAAATTTATGACAAGTCCAAATCTTCACTCTGGGTTACCTCACTTAATTTACATCCCTGAGCCAAAAGTGAGTTGCTCAGGGTGTCATTGGATAAGTCTCCTTTGTTGAACTCTTACTTCTTTGGTTAGGAGTTACCAGTTGGAGAAATTTCTGAGTCTACTGCAAAACTTCTTGCCGCACAACAAAAATCTTTAGAATAGTTTTAGGTAATAGAGTTGTGCCTGACTACTGCTGGCTGAGAAAGGAGGAGTTAGTGCTATTATCAATACCACCTGCTGTACCTGGATAAATACTTCTGGGGAAGTCGAAACACAGTTACATCAAATAGTCAAATAAGCCTCATGGCTCAAACAAATAAGTCCTTCCTCGGGATCATTGTTTGATCTCTTTGATTTCAGTTGGTTTGGGTCCTGGGGTTTTTGGCTCAGAAGCATTTACTCCTCATAGTAGTAAATCATGTAAAACTGGACTGGACTTGATTTGGTTGAAGTATCTATAGGAATGAGAGTCTCTTCCTTTCAGCCTACTCCATGTCAATCTTAAAGCATCTCTAAGGGACAGAGTTGAAACAGCTGTTCTACAATATTATTACCAAGAGTCGTATATTACCAGCCAATTTTTTTGTGCTTAATCTAGAATTCGGCTGCTCCTATGTCTCTCAGTTCTCCAGGCTGTTTGGGTCATTTTGTTATGTGATGCTCAAATAAAAATGATTCATTTCTTTATCCACCCCAACTTTATTTATAGTATCCTAATAAATATTTTCAAAGATTCTCAGGCAGCATTCATTTATTCTTATCATTTCTATTTTAATTTGTTGGTTTTGCTGAATTCTCCATTGTTATTTTTCTTTTTTAATCTTTTCCATTCCATCATTCTGTTCTGAGTTGATCCAAAGGGATGATAGAGCTCAACTCCTATGCTGTAATTTTCATATTGAAATTCACAAAAGATAGTGTGTGAATAGACTTTTACTGAAAGTGAGGGATGGATCTAGAAGGAGAGTGTGTGTTTCTTTCATCAGATCCCAACACCGCCCAATAGACAACATATTTGTACAGTAGCCGTATCTATCCCTAAAACTGGCCAAACCACTACCAAGCACTTCCCACTAGCTGTTTCTTTCCTCATGTCCCAGCCTCCTGTCACTTTGGTGGGTTTTCTGTCCTACTCCTCAACATCCCCTCACTTTTCAGGGTTCCTAGGTCTTCTATCAACCTCTACTTATAGGGCAACTAGTGGAAACTCAACACTCTTTTCCTTATTTTGTAGAGGGTTTTTTTTTTTTTTTTTTTTTTTTTTTTGACTCTTTCACAGTCTATTCTGGTCAATGTAAGGCAACTATTTCTTCATATCTAAAATAGCTTTTCAAGGGTATTATTTGCTACACAACACATTTCTTTTCCCAAAGAAGTTTTCCTGCCGCTTTCAAAGTAACATTCTGTCTCTCCCCTCTCCCATCCCCCACATACACCTAAGGCTTATACAAAAAGAATCATATAGATTGTGGACTTTTCCTTTTTGGAATTCATGATTAGAGAAAGATACTTTGGAGTGAACACACAACTGGGAACTTTAAAGAGAGACAAAGAAATTAGATAAAGCTATTAAGACAATAATATACATATCTGGATAACAATGGAGATAATAAAATGCCTCTGGGGATCATCCTCCACACATAATCACCCTCTTTCTCTACTTTTCATTGTGTATACTAAATTTTGGGTTTCTAACTTTCTTTGCCTTTCTGTGCCATTTGAATAAATAGTGCATATGGAAAATAGGAGGGTGGGTGGCTCCTCAAATATGTTAAGCAGGAAACTTGACCAGGCTGTTTAAAAAAGAAAAACACTTCCTGATACATAACACTTAGGATTTTTATGATCTCTTCACATTCACATTTCTTACTCTGTTATCACTCTCTGGGCTCTCCATCTGATTTCCATAATGTATGTTCGTAGTGCACATGTTTATTACAAAAGAGTGCTAAGTTATCTCATCATGGCTTGTCTGCATTTATATTTTTTCCCAATTTCAAATTTTAAGAGACACTGAGGCAAATTTGACAGTTAGCTAATAAAGCTGAAATTTTGTCTACGGTTGGAGTACCCTGGGACCCTGACTGCCTTTGTCTCTATGAACACAGGCTGTCTGCTGGTGTTACACTGATCTGAGTGAATCTGCCTGCAGTGAGCCCTGGGCATGCTCTGGGCCGTGAAACTTAAGGGGAACAAGGGATAGTGTAATCATAGAGGGAGCAGCTTAGATACCATCGATCGATACTCATGACCAGCAATGAACCTCTCTCTGGAGGGGCATATTGCAGTTGTGAAGTCAAGCAAGTATAAGTGTGATGGGGTGAAACTTCAATTTTTCTCCAAGTAAAGAAACTAGTCCAGATGTCACAGCTGATGAATGATGAACTGCTTCATTCTTTGGGAGTGTCTATGAAGATGGGCTGGTATTCACAAAACCCTATTGATAATTCCATAAAGGGTCTCCTTTAATTCTGAATATACACCTTTGCTTTGGGCTATGGGAGCAAAGTAACTAATTCAAAAGAAACTTGGCTTGCCGTAGTTAAATATTGGATGTGATTGTACTCAAAAGTCTCTTCTGAGAGGGAAATGCTGATGGGCTGATGGATTTGGGATAGAAGAAAGCTTCTTCCCCAAATGACAGCCTCCTGTCATTTTGGTGGGTTTTCTTTCCTACTCCTCAGCATCCCCTCACTTTTCAGGGTTCCTAGGTCTTCTATCAACCTCTCCATTTACCCCATGCAGCCTTTCCTACAATGCTTGAAATGAGTGCTAGTGGTCATTTCAATCTGTTTGGAACATCACAGTGCTGGGGAGTTTATCTACTTGTAAGACAGTTATAGCTTTATTAATTTGGAAATTGTACTGGGCTGAAATTTGTCTTCCTATTACAGTTATAGTTTTAGTTCTAACATTTGGAGCTACCCTGCAACACATTCTAATCTTTCTTGTGAAGTCTTTCAAATATTTGAAGACTGCTTTTATATTCCTGATACGCTTTCACTTTTCCAGTCTATGTTAATTTGAATAGTCCTCAAATAATTTAATTTCTAGACTCTTCATTATTTTTGTTGCTATCCTCTGGATAACTCCAGCACACCAGTATCCTTTAAAAAATGCAGGGCACCCAAAACACAGTGTTCTGGATTTGGAGGGAAAAAAAAGTGCAGTATACTTTTCCTTATTTTCATATATGTATTTATCTGCAACCCAAGGTAACCGTGGCCTTTTAGCAGACACATCTCATTAATTTGTTATGATGGATACATATATATTTTAACAAAAACTGCTTTTTATATTATGTTTCTCTCACTCTGAAATTGTATAGTTGATTTTTTGAAACACTACTCAGTTTTTATATTTGTTCCTGTCAAATTGCATAGTTAGCTTCAATCTACTCTTCTCACACAGCAAGCATTTTTAATTTATTGTCAATTATTGTTACTAGATTGATCCATCATTCTTAACTTAGAGTCACCTACATTTAGTAAAAATGCCCTATATGACCTAATTAGACCATTAAAAAATTGGAAAAAGGCAGGGTGAAGAATATGGTCTCAACTATCATTCTACCTCTTAGCTGATATCAATATATTAATGTCCTCTTTGGATATGGTGCAAACAGCTATGAATATCCTGAACCATACTATCATCCGCCCTCCAATTATCCTAGGGAATCATGGGGAGATTGTTCATATTTCTTTCTTAAATACACATTTACTATTTCTAGGTTATTCTTCTTTACTAATGTAGGGATTCTATTGCAAAGGAGATGGCATGATTTGTTTTCAGTGGGATCATTGTAGCTCCTAGTAATTACTGTTTAATCTGCAGCCTGCCCACAAAACATCCATTTAAAAATTCATCCTCAAATTATGCAAGAAATGGATATACAATTTCCAAAACATTTGAAGGATGCAGGGACATGGACACTTGGCAGAAAAGACCACAATAAGGTGGGTCTACATATGGAAATCAATTCTAGGTTCCACTGATAGGACATAGTGGATCCTATCTATTTTACATAGATCTCGACTCAACAGGACGGGTTCTAGAAGGGAGGCCTGACCCTGGTGGGCTCATTGGTGGGTTCTCCCATGAGGGGCAGGAGCATAACAAATGCAGATAAGGGGATGGAGACAAAGGCTGGTGGAGCACAGACTGTTATAATTTCCGGAATCCACTTTCCCTCACTTTTGAAAACTGGGGAGATAATTTGACTACTTTCAATTCTCTGAGTCTTTTCTCATTGTCTAGATATTTGTTAATAGCTATTCCAAACTGCAAATGAATGTTCTATCACTGCCCTTATATGCATTCTATCTATGCTTGGAGACTGAAAGGTAATTTAAAGCAACTTGGTTTTCTTCAATTATTTCTTTGTCTACCTTGGACTCCAGTACCCTGGTAAACAAGTTTGTTTTATCACTTTGAATTTGAGGATCATTCTCTTTGTTAAAGAAGGTAAAATTAAAATAGAAATTGAATAGCTTTGCTTCTTCTCTGTCTCTGGTTGTCACTATATCATATATCCTAAACTCTAAGTCTGTGCCTTCCCTTTTTCCAAGCGCTTAAATAAAGTAAAAGTTCATTGTGTGCTGACCCTGTGTCAGGTATGGAGCTAAGTGCTTTATTTACACCATTTTGTCCAATCCTCAAAAATGCGATGAGAAATATTGCTATTCACATTATTCAAATGCAGAACTCATAACTCAGACAAATTGGGTAAATTTCCCAAAGTCACACAGTTGAAGCAATGAAGCCAAGCTTAGTATTAGGTGCTTGTGTCTTAAAATCTTCGTCTCATAAGCAATACATTCTGTGATGCCATTCTAGAATATCTGGCTTCAGGTTAGGGTTTTTGCCATCCTAATTATATTCTTATACTACCCCTACCATGCCTGTGATAATTTGTCATATCCATTTTTGTTTATGAGACTCTCCTTCCATTTTTAAATAAATGACCTTTAAAAATCCAAGTTCATTGCACTGCTCTTTCTCTAGCTACGTCAGTTTCTCTTGATAATTCCCTTTGTTCTTTCACTTAGATTATATTGTCAGGATGATTTTCAAAAACAGCTCATTCCCCTTGAGCCACTTACTAAACTTTATGACTTGATATCCTTTGTAAATGGGTTTAGGTCATCAAAACAAATCTATACTCAGCTGGAGCAAGTCTCCACTGGTCCACTTTACTGCTTTCATCAATGGGAAGGCTCATGGGAACAGAAGCCAGTCTAAAGGCATCAGGTAAGCAATTCAGGGTATGTGACTGATTGCCCTGAAGACTTCAGACTGCATTTGCTACAATCACCTACAGCATCTACATATATCTGTCACTCAGAACCGACTATTTGAATACAGATTAGTTCTGCAGGAGTGAAGCTAATGTAGCAACATGATAATAATTATCTGGCTAATTCTTATCCCTGATATTATTATTAGTTAGGAGAGAATAGTTGGAGGGGATGATAGATTGTACTTCATTGTTCAGACATTCCTGGCCATTTTGACTACATAGAATTTAGTTTCTCTGGGAATCTAACCATTTCAAGGATTAGTGTTTTGTTAATTTGAAAAATATATATGTTTTCCAGTTTTTACAAGTACTGCATCTTTCTAAATTGCAATGTTTTCATTTATATACAAGTTTTTAATGGAAAAACATAATTTTGAAAATCTAATCAATAGATGCACCTGTTTGCTACTCTAATTTTTTGTTTATATTTAAAGGTAGAGTATTTTACCCCTCTCCCTTTTAAGTGGACTCAATGGTTAGTAATTAGACTTAAATGTATAATTTCCCATTTTTCCGCAATAATCCTAGCAGTGACACTTTGAGAAGGCCATATATTTGGCAGTCTGTTTTTCATGCCCTGAAGCGTGTATAGCATTTTAATTATTTCAGAGTCGAGTGTCTGCTATACATATTAAACATTATTAAATACATAGGAAAAAGACCAAAGTTAAGCCCATACTTGGGAGAGGCACTTTACCATCTGACCTTGAGCTATAAAACAGGGATAGTCATACTACTTTCTTCATATGGTTGTGGTGAGGATTAAATCAGAATTCCTTTACAGATGATAAAATTATAAAGACATTGGTTATCTAAAATTTGGCTTTGGACCCTGAGCACGGCTGATTGCCACTATGGTCCTATGAAAACTGTGCTGTGTCTTTCTCACAACCTGCTTCCAGTTTCTTCAAATCCCTTGCTCTGATGTTATTCAGTGGAGAGCATCCTCTTCACAGTCAGGTATAGCAAGTCATACACTAAGGAGATTCCCATTGAAAGAGTGTGTCTCCTATGTAAATCATCACATCTTGTTCATTAACACAGCACAGGATAATCAGGCCACAGAGCCAAGAGCATGTTGGAAGAGGTCCAGACTGCTCCCAATCCAGATAGACAGAAACAGATTGGGGTATGTCTGGAAACCAGTCTGCCTACCAAACACTACCTGCTTTCTTTGCAATTGCTGATGAGGAAAAAAGAAAAAAAAAGGCACCCCCCTCCCTCCACCCCCAAAAACTCTCAGAAGGAGTCAGAATCATCTTGCCTTGCTTTATATAGATCATAGGAGCATTCTCAAATAAGCAATGCGGCATGCAATTTATTTTCTGTTACCCTCTGTTCTTCTGAATGACACCACTTGGCAGGAGGTTCTGCCACTTTCGGAAGGTTCAGGACCTGAGTGGGTAGCAGGCTGCCTCAGTGGAGATTTATCATGTAGAATAATTCATTGAGCCATATGTTCCAATGAATATATACAGAATGTTGTAAATACATCCACTGAATTTCTCATTTGCTACCAGAGGGAATCCATCTTTCACATTTTCCAGCAAAGCACTTGACTGCAGATGTTAGAAAATATTTTGCCTCAAGTTTTGTTCTGACTGTTCCCTCTGGTATGATTTACCTGGGTTTTATTTTCTGATAAAGTCTAAGCTCTGTGTGAATATTTCATTCAGAAATGCTATAAGCCCCCTTGGGTATTATGGACTGATTATTTCCACCAGAATAATCTCTCCTGGCATTTGCCTATAGCAACCTAGTGACACTGTCTCATATGCTACCTATTTAGGCACTGCCGTGGAAAGGCATGGAAAAGGATGCATGGAAAGGATTTGATTATAAATCTGAATTCAAGCATCATAACACAATGTTCTTCCAACTGTTTGAAATTGCTAATATAGACTCAGCCATTTTCAGGTAGTCCAGTCCATGCACTCCTTTTAGTTTTTACCTTCCAGACCCAACCTGGAACAACATTAATATCAGTTGCTTTAGCAGGATCTCAATTCAATATCAGTAGAGATCAACCTCACTATCTAAATTTTGATTAATGATCAGGAGCAGAAGGAGGTAATATTGGAGAGTGAGTTACTTTTAAGTGAGTTTTTCCTAGATAGGTTTTTTGGAGACAAGCATAATAAAATGGACAGTGTGGAAGTGGAAAGAATAGATGTAAGAAGGAGGTAGAAAGTGCCAAGTCTGCCTCTAAATCTTGTAGGGGGTCCTGAAGATAGTTGGTGAGCCAATGACGATCATTTCCTTCTGTGTTCTCCATGTGTGTTGTAGTTAGTTGACAGATTATGATATTGGATGTTGAGACTATTTTTGAGGCCTTAAAAATGGAAAGCCAGCATTATTTCTTGATTGTCTCCTTAGTTCAATTAGTTTAATCTCCTCCACTTCTTCAACTTGCTTTGTTGACCAAAGGATGTCCCTTTTCCATTCAAGACAGAAGAAGATAGATTGAGAAAGAGAAAGGAGCATGAAAAATCAATGGGGAAAACACTGATGAATATCATGGAGAAAAGAGGCCAGTTATCTACTTTTTCATTTTTATTATGGAAACTTAGAGATCTCTTAAAACTTACTGTTTCTCTCCAAAGGCCAAGAGCTACCATGCTTTACTGCTAGAGGAGGTTGGTTGGTATTCTGAATGAAGGGAGAGAAACAATGGGGGTGGAATGTGAATTGGCTGAAGTTGGAAAGATGGCAAACAAGCAAAATGTAATTTGGCTATTTGAATATTCATACCCCATTTCTACCTGTAACCATGAAATGAAAAATGAACAACAGAATTAGGAACTAACACACGCACTCTGAAGAAAGTTTCAGTGATAATTTTCTAATATCGTTAATATAACAGACCTTTTAATTTTTCACTTACCCTGCTTCTTTCAATTGTCTAATAAAGGAGCATTCCCTCCCATTCTTATATCCCCTGCAGTGATCTGCTAATAACCCAGGCAAAAAAAGTGCTTGCCATTGGTTTATGAAAATTGTGTGAAAGAAGCCGGTGACAGCAGACACAGCTGCTACCACAAAGAGACAGTTTTTTGGCAGCCTGACAGCTGTTGACTGTTTGAGTGTTTAAGTACTGAGGCCCTGAATGCCCCACAGTAATCTTACAGAAATACTGGAAACTCTCCAAGTTTAAGACACCAAGGATGTAACTGTCATGCCTACTTGTGCTTTCTTTTATCAAACACAGTTTTATCTTGTCAAGTTAATGTCATTTCTGAGGCAGAAAACAAGAATGAAAAAGAATGTGCCTTCCAGAAGACCAAATTCAAAATGGCACCTGGCTCTCTGGTACCATGATTGTCCATAAAGTTAACTTTCAATTAATGACACAAGATCAGGATCAATGGGTTCATTATAAAATCCTGTTGCTACTATTATTTAAACCACTTATAAATGTGTTTTCATCTCCATATTGAAATAGCCCATTGCTCACCACAGGAAAAATCAAATAAAATCCACAGTAAAATTTGTTTTTCCTTAGAATTCCAAAATCTTCCGGATTTAATAATAATAAATTTTACAGTTTGCCAAATAATGAGGAAGGTAAGAAAAGATGATATTCTGCTTTAAAATTAAGAAATTGATAGATATGTCTATAGCTGTATCTATACTTACATAAAGCAATTGGAATTGATATACATGCATTTCTGTAATTTGGGTCCAGTTTACCAATTCTTATCACTAGGTTATGAAAAAAACCTTTAAACAGAATTTGCTAGAATAATACCTTTGTCTTGATTCTTCATCATCCTTTAATTTCTTGTTACATCTCAAGCTGAATCAGGCTTTTCCATGTTGTGTTGGTCTCTTTCTTAGAGAACAGAGTGCTATGCTAATTGAACAGACTTTTTAGTTTATTTGCATGCAGTTGGTTAAAGTTTGGTCTCTAGGACACATCAACTTCCATTGCACTAGCTATTTCTGTGTCTATTTGTTACTACACATAATTGCACGATGCTGGAGAGACAGTTCTTTATGTGCTCTTCAAAATGCATGTAAATGCCTCCAGAAAAAAATGTTTACTGCAGCTGCAATTGGAGGAATTTTTTTTCCAGTCTCTCTGATGTTAAGAGAAAATAAGAATAACTTCTGATTAGATTTCTACCTGGGAAACTTTACTTCATTACTCAAAAAGTCTTGCTTCTCTGATTGTTTCCCTCAGTTAAACATCACACCACCTCTCAGTGTAGGACCTGGAGTTAAGAGAGGTTTGCTTGTTGTATCTTCAGGATTTTGATGCATACTTTAATCCCCGTTGCATGTGGGCTACATGGAACCATATCAAGCATTGTTGAGTAGCTCAAGAACATGTCTTTGAAACATTAATAGGATTTAAAGAGGTTGGAGTGTTAAAAAGAAGGAGTATAATATGCGCATGAAATCTTTCCAGAAAACACTCAAAGGAGTGTGGGAGATGACAGCAAAAAGCTTATTAATCTCTGCTGACCTGGAGCACATGTACTTGACAGGGACGTAAAGGGACAGGTTTAGATGCTGGATAGGCCTGTGCAATGAAGATCCTGATTATGCCCTTCATTCAGTATATGAGGGAACCATTCAGAGCTGTTTAGGAGGATTCATTTGGCAGTAGTGAAATGACGGATTTAAATAGGAGTACTCCCATGTTCCTCTGCTCCACTAGGAGGACCTGCCAGTTAGAGGTTTCTGTAAATTAGATAAGAGATAGTAGGAAACCAAGGTATAGTGGTGACACTAGGAATGGAAAGTAGAACATAAATGTAAGAGAAATTAGGGATGTCTCATCTAAAAAGAACAACCATTTCCCCATGTCCCTATTGTTGCCAGCGTCAGTGTTCGAGAGTTTAAAAATAAACCTGAATTTTCTGCCTGTGATATTCTGATGGTATTATTTAAAACTAGGTGAGAGAACAATGTGAAGGTCTGAGGACAGAGAGAAATAAATTTGGTTTTCATTGCATTGTGTTTGAAGTTCCAAGGAGAACATCTAGATTGAAATGTCAAGTGGGTAGTGGAAATGCTTATCTAGGACTTGGGAGAGAGAAGAGAGTTGGAGATATAAATTTGGGTAACTAGTGGAAGGTGTGGGAATGGATGGAATTTCGGGGTTCTCATGTACATACGAGCTATTCATTGGCTTTGATGGCGGTTCAACAGCATGTTTTGTAGAGCTAGGTCACCTTGGTTGGTTAAATGTCTATTAGGTAATGATACATCAGTAAGTTTGCACATGAAGAGTGTGGGAAGGAGGAAGGTATGGTCCTCTTTTACCGATGCAACTAAATATGTTGGTTTAAAAGACCACACTGAATTATTGAAGATGAATGTTCACAGTTTTCTTGTCAATTTTTGTTTGCTTTTTCCTTGTTTTTCTATTGTAGTTGGTTTTGAGATGAAGAAGATTCTGCTTTAACTGTTAGGCAATATTTTAACTCTACACAAACCATCTATTACTTCTTAAAATACCATTTCCTGCCATCACATAGATATGGATTATAATTAGCTGCTGTAGTTGATGGATTAAAACATTTATGAGTGTAAACTGAATTGAAACACAGAGCTCATATTTTTGAGTTACTTTTTAGTTTTTTCAAATGAATATAGATACAACTCAGAAATTAAAAATATAAGAAGTAGATAATTGAGTACTTGTAACACCTTGTTGAGGCTTGATTCAAGGGGATGAATCTAGGAATCCATATCATCTCATTCTAGGAGAGGCAGACCTGTACAGGACACAAATATGTTTAGTAACTAACATTGTAAAACTATTCACCGTAAAAGCAAAATTCTGTTTAAACTTTTCCAGTTAAATAGCAGGAATTACATACAAGATTGGCATTTCTGAGTATAGTCACTAAACTAAGATGTGAGACTTCATAGTATGGTTAAAAAAATCCTTCCTCACACCCAAATTATATTTGTATCATTTTGACACTTTTAAAAATCCCCAAGCTTTTGGAAATTAATGCTTTATCTCATTGTTTTCTCCTTTCAGTGTCTTTGGGATGAAATTTGTGTTTGGTACTGAAAAAAGAACACACAGCTGATGTATACTACTCTTAAATAAGTGCAGGGTGCGGCTTCTACAGTCCCTCTGCTCGGTGTCTGTGCATGTACTTAGCAACTCACTTATATTTAGGTGGTAGTTGTACGTAACATCCTCCAGGAAAGTTTTGATTGTTAGGAAGAAGAAGAAATGGTAATTGTAAGTGGCAACCTCCTCAAAGTTCGGAATTGAAGTTACATACCATAAGGTATTTGGGTTTTGACACATTGTTGCTAACCTCTTATGTCAGTAATATTGTATGGCTCCTGGTCTGCTTGAGTGGCACTACCTGCTTACACATTTCTCCTCAGCTTTCCACTTGAAGCTATGGTGTAACTGAAAAGTTGCTCTACAAAAGACTTACAGCACAATACTGTGCTCTCCTCAAATGAATCAATCTATGATTGTATACAAAGGTCAGCAAGGGGCTTTACAAATAAGCTCTTGCAAAGAAAGCCCTATTTTAAGTAGGTTTGCTGGCAGGAAAACTCATTAAATACTAAGAATTTCTGGGATTTTCTTTTTCAACTATATTAGCAGCAACTAGAAGCTTTCGTAAATTCTAAGAGTTATTCAGAGATGTTAAAAATAGTATCATTAATCCAAATATTGCTGAATGCTATAATTTCAAATTTTTTGTTACATTTTTAATCAAGATTATTTTGTCATATATCCTAATGCTTAGATGGAAACAGCATCATGACTATATCAACTATCAAATGTCCAAATAGTCATTCTTCATCATCCTTTGTAAGGGAGGGAAAAAATATGTTTACATCTTCAGAAATCAACCAGGTTTCTCCATAATAATGATAGACTTTTGCATTACTTATAACGGAAAGCCTTTCCATTTTCTGCTCTCTTTTTTGAAAAAGACATAAGTAGAAAATACAATATTGCATGTTAGGAATTTTAATAATATATTTATTCATGCTGCCTTATTAAATTGGCAATATTTTAAAAAATACTATGCCCAGCCACTTTTGAATTACTAATGTCTGTAGCAAAATATAAAAGGCGAGAATTTACCATCTTATAATGCAGTATTATTAGGTTTTGAAATTCATTCTCATATGACTAGCACCAGGGTTAATCCTGAAATAAATTAAACCTCAACCTTTCGATAATTTGAATTAGCCAACATAATCTGTTGGATTAGTGGCAAAAAGTTTGCACTTTATACTTTTTACTTGTTATATAAATTGAATAAACTTTGGCTACTGGCTTAGCCTAGCTCCTCTAAAAGCAGAGCATGAGACATGAAACAGAGCAGAGCATGCAAGTAGTTTATTTGGGAAGCCTTCTCAGGGAGCAAGAGTTCATGGGCAGGAAGAGTGACACAGGGAAGGAGGAAGAGCCAACACAAGGATGTGTTTTGGGCTTGCCTCAGCTATGGGGAGCATTGATCTTATCACATAGGATTTTCTGAGGGGCCTTATGGAATGTGTCTCAGAATTCTGACCAGGGGATCAAAGGGGAAAGCATTTATCTGTTGACTCTCATTCCTCATTAGTCAAGGGTGAGTCCACGGACAGAGGTTAAAGTCCCTGCACTTCTGTACTTCTAGATTGCCATGTGTGAGTACATTGGTTCCCATGGGCCTCCCTGAATGGTGGCATCAAAAAAGTCCTGGAGAAGAAAGCAAGAAGTATACGGAGCACCAGGCAAGATGTCAGTTTGCACCTGCAGGAAGCTTATTGAAGTCTGTTTTGACCTGGCCCCTAAAGTGGCAGTTTAAATAAGAGGTAAAGCCAATAGGATTTAAGCGGTGTGTATCAGGGGTTTTATACAGCCATTTAGACCATATAACAAATATTGTGAGTTCATTACTGATTTGCATGTATGCATAAAAATCTAATGAAGGTGTACATGTGAGCCACTTCATCATATTCTCAGTGGCATTTTGCCCCTTTCCCGAATATAGAGGACTTTTCTCCTGAATCATCTTTTGATTATAGCACTGGCCTAGCTGTAAGTCTGGTGTCATCATGGTCCCTCTCTTCTCCTCCAATCTCCATATCCAATTAGTTAACAAGACTTGACAACTTAAAGTGCAAAATATTACTCAAATCTATCCTTTCCTTGCTATATGTATTAACATGACTCTCATTGCTGATTATGTGGGGCAACTTTTTTCTTTGTTTGCAGTAGACTCGGGCAATTAGCTGTATAAAATCATGCATGGTGTCTTAGCAAGCCTCAACAACTCTCCATAATTAGTGGGGAAAATAAAGTTTGTCACAGAAATTTAATTGAACAATATCATTATTAGTACATGAAACAGTCTGTTTGATGATGGGGAACCAGCAGCAGTTAGAGAAGGGAAGTAAGGAAAAGGGCAGGGGAAATGATTCTAATCACAGCATTTCAAGAAATTTACAAAGGCATATACCTCATATTGTTTCCTTCCCTCAATGAAACCAGGGCCATACTGCCTATATGTGAGGTTTTCATGTCAGTGTATGGATTACCAAACATTTAAACAGATGGTAAATGACTTCTGAGGACTCAGATATTTAAAGAGTACAGAGATCAATATAAACATTAAGATATTCACCAATTGTGTTTTGAATAAATTGGATGGAAATATGTGCAACATTCTTAAAGACAGCTCTGCATATATTATTGGAGATAAGAATAGTACCCATTTGTTCTAGTTTGCTAATGCTGCTGGAATGCAAAACACCAGAGATGGATTGGCTTTTATAAAAGGGGGTTTATTTGGTTACACAGTTACAGTCTTAAGGCCTTAAAGTGTCCAAGGTAACACATCAGCAATCGGGTACCTTCACTGGAGGATGGC
This sequence comes from Choloepus didactylus, assembly GCF_015220235.1. Lineage (NCBI taxonomy): Eukaryota > Metazoa > Chordata > Mammalia > Pilosa > Megalonychidae > Choloepus > Choloepus didactylus. The sequence goes on from NC_051309.1 coordinate 142,009,751, forward strand.
CAATGGCGTCTAGAAAACCTCTGTTAGCTGGGAAGGCATGTGGCTGGCGTCTGCTCCAAAGTTCTGGTTTCAAAATGGCTTTCTCCCAGGACGTTCCTCTCTAGGCTGCAGTTCCTCAAAAATGTCACTCTCAGTTGCTCTTGGGGTGTTTGTCCTTTCTTAGCTTCTCTGGAGCAAAAGTCTGCTTTCAACAGCCGCCTTCAAATATCTCTCATCTGCAGCTACTCTCTCAGCGTCTGTGCATTCTTCAAAGTGTCCCTCTTGGCTGTAGCTCCTCTTCAAAATGTCACTCTCAGCTGCACTGAGTTCTTTCTGTTTGTCAGCTCATTTATATGGCTCCACTGATCAAGGCCCACCCTAAATGGGTGGGGCTACACCTCCATGGAAATATCAGAGTTATTGCCTACAGTTGGGTAGGGCATATTTCCATGCAAACAACCTAATCCAAATGTTCCGACTTAATCCCCACTAATTTGTCTGCCCCACAAGATTACATCAAAGAATATGATTTTTTTCTGGGGGACATAATACATTCAAACCAACACACCATTTCATAGGGTTATTCTAAGGTGTAAATGATTAAATGAGTTAATACAAACAAAGTAGTGGTTGGAATAACATATATATTCAATAATTGTTTATGATTATGATTATTATTATATTTTTCCCATCTTAGCTAAATATTTAGTATTTCCCAAGTTTTACTTCACTGAACAAGAACATAGATATTTGAAAGCTAACCATGTGAATCGTGAAAAGATCTTCCTCTTTTCGTATATGTAATGGTTGTCTAAAGTAGTCTTTTACTTTGTGTGGGGAGGGGGTGGGAAGGGGCTTTGAGGTGCTCAGAGAACTATCTACTATTTAATGAACAACACAATGAGGAATTGTCTCTGCTTTTTGTGATACAGAACCCAAAATTGTTATCTACAGCAAGTGATCAATTCACTGTGGTCATTCTAATGAACAAATTATTATGAAGCAAGATTCTTAGTTGGAGGACGTATTTTTTTCTATATATTTATTTTTTATTAGAATATTGCACACATAAGTAATGAAGAATTCTCTTTGTATTTTTTAATTTATTGTTATAATTACTTTGAATAAACATAATGTTGATTGAAATGAATAGGTCAACTCCCAAACAACAGCATTAGTACTTTGTAGAAAGAATTTTGTGGTAGTTGCAACAGAATGCTAGAAGAGGACTATCCAGCTCATTGCTTGGGCAAGTGTGTTTTCTTTAGGAAGACAGGAAATCTACCTGCCTACCAGGACAAGACTCAAGTCATCCATTCTATTGAATGTTGCTTTTGGTCTCCTCTGGCTGGACAGCACAGAGGGAGACGGGTTGTAATCATGCTCCCGTCGCTCAGTTGCTCAGTACAACATCTACAGTCTTTTCATTGGCACAAGAACCCAATACAATGGAGATGTCAATCAATACATATCTCTGACCAAAGAACTTCCCTTGAAAATCAGATAACAGCCAATGCTTCAGTCCAGTGGACTTTTTGCTCACCAGCAGACAGCAAAAGGTGATCACACTCTTAATACATCCAGGCAAGGGATAATTCTGAAGTTGAATTTAGCAGAATACATATGAAACATCACAAAAGATTGTAAGATACTCCACAGAACATAAGGTGTCACTTGTCACTGACTATTTCACCTGCTGCCTGTCCATTCAACACACGAGCCTAAACAAGTGAATTCGTGCTTCACTAAGAAAAAGAGATCTCTGTTTCCTTCTTTACCAATTTATGCAGCATCAATAAAAAATGAGTACTTGCTAGGAGTAAAATATGAAATAACATTATTTTCCATTGATACAGTTCTGGTAAAAATATTAGCTTAAATTCCTTTCAATGTTGCCATGGAGCAATTTGGAGCAGTGCGGCTTCACAGTGATCACTGGGGAGTCTTTACTTGGTCCCATTACTGTCAACAGGATTCATGAGTGTTATTCCATACAAAGTACTTTGAGAATTTACCCTACAGAGACTTGCACACTGAGGAAACAGGAGGTCATTGGTAAAACAGCATCAGGGAGTGAATGTTAACATGAGGAAATCCCTATCTGGTTAGAAAGGTGAATTTGGGACAAAATAGTATCTGGGCTGCAGAAATGTGGATGCTCAAAAAAACCCTTGATTTTTAAAATATCTTGGACATGAACATTTTCAGACAAATTTGATATTGCCTGCCAGAGTGAGGTTTAATCCCCACTGAGGAAAAAGGAGACAAAGATCAGCATGCTGTTCTTGAAATGGAGGATGAAATAAGAATTAGATGTTTTCTAGTCCCATTAGGATATAAAGTGTGAATCATAACCAAAGAAAAGAGGATGGCAGAATACATGTGATAGAATCATAGTATTTGAGCATTTTTGGTCTCCTCCAAAAAGATTTGAAATACTATACTTAAATAACCTTAGGTAATTTTTTTTTAATGAATGACTTCAGAGTTTCTGTAAAAATACTAGATTTGAATTATATTAAAAATAAAGTTTTCATAGACAATAATAAAAGCAGAAAAGTAAAATAGAAGATAGCAAATATAATCACCCAAACTTCAATTTTAGATTATTTTCTACTTCTCATAAGGTAATTAAAGCATTAGCCAAAGCTTATAAAAATAATCTTCTAAGTATATTATTTACTGTATCAATTTTTAGTTTCAAAGTACTTTTATTTAAATATTGTACCCTTTGTTCTGGTTTTCTAATGCTGCCATTATACAAAATACTAGAAATGAACTGGTCTTATAAGGGGATTTATTTGGCTACAAATCTACAGTCTGAAGGCCATGGAAATGTCCAAATTAAGATATCCATACAAGTATACCTTCTCTGAACGAAGGCCATTAGCATCCAGAAAACCTCTGTTAGCTGGGAAGGCACGTGGCTGGCATCTGCTGATCCTGGGTTGTGTTCCAGCTCCCTCTCAGCTCCTGTGCGTTCTTCAAAATATTGCTTTTGTGGTGTTTGTCCAACTTCCTTATTCTTTAATTGCAGAAAATTTTCATTTTTAGCTTTTTAAACACAAATTATAATGATAAATCCATTTTATTTTTTCATTTTATGTCATCTATTTCTTCCAATCCTTTTTGTATACACACGTGTTCAGAATTTGTCCGCTTAGAACCATACATCAAAAAGATGAAAGGATATTGTCACATGTACTTTTGACAAAATGGGATGGTCCAGGGTCTTGTCTCAAAACATTACGTGATGAAGTCCTTTCCATTAACTGACTGAGTGGATAATAACACTACATTTTCCCTTTGTCCTTAAAAATGTGTTCACTCATCAAATCTTGAGTTTGAGAAAGTTCGCGTAGGATATCATCATCCGAAGAGTCATAGGCTGAGATTTCATTTGTATCTTCAATTTCACCATCATTTGAGGCTAGAGAGCTGCTATTTGTTGCTTTGCATTCACCTTCTGAAACATCTAATAATTGTGTATCATTTTCCTCCGTACATTTGCTTCACTTTGCCAGTATGAGCAGAAAACAAAAAATTCTGCATTCATAACTGTGTTTGATGAAAGCTTAAAGTAGACTACAGTCTCCATTCTTCTTTTATGTCTTCTTAAAGATAATGATATTTTTGTCATTTCAATATGAAAATTGAAGGATGGTGCATTAGAGATGATTTATTTCACTGTTGCATCATCCTAGATGATTCCTCATGTTTCTGTTTTCTTACAATTTCAGTCTTAGCAGTGTTGAAAAAAATCAACTGATAAAATAAGTCTTAGTATGATAAACAACAAACTGTTTCAAGATATAATGTATCTTAGATTTATAAAGAAGGTCTAAGGGACCCCCTTGGTAATTGTGAGATAGAATAAATTTTATTCCATTTAAAATACATAAGTAAATTTTCTTTGTTCTTTTAAACACCTTTAAGAAAGAATAAAGGAATAAATGTCACGGAATTTCAATCCTTACAGATAGTTATAACTGTCCATCAAAGAAACTGAAAAGCTAATATTGGGTTCTGTGGATTCTGGTCGTGTATCAAGATTCAAGAGAGTGAAGCTATGGGGTCACAAGGTAAAGGCTTCAATAGATGGCAAAATAAGGGATAAACTTCTTTTCCTCAGAAATGCTGACTTAGATATTCCAGGCAAAGAAGGATCCTCCATGAAATGTTCTGATGCCATCCCATACTTCTCCTTAGTAGCACTAGTTGCAATTATAATGAATAATCTGGCTAAAGCCTACATACTAGACAGGTCTGTAAACTACATGGCAATAGGGACTTCATCATGGGTTCATTTTGGTGTTCTTAAGCACACAGCACAGAACCTGGCTCAGAAGCTATCCAGGAAGTACTGGTTGGTGAATGAAAAGAAAAAAACTCTAAAGGTCGTTTAGTTCAACTACCGGACAGAAGGTCATAGGTCATATGGTCAGTTTCTGCTTGGTACCTTCAGTGAAATGAAACTGTTTTTTTAAGGCAATCCTTTGCATTTCAGAGAGATCACATTTACAAAGCAAGGCAAAACAGCTCTGGAGTCCAGCTGCTAGTTTTAAATTCTGTTCATGCCCCTCACTAGTGTGATTTCAGCAAGCTTCAGGATCCTCAGCTTTACATTTGAAATAATATTAGTATCTTCTTATAAGATTGTTGTGAGGATTAAATGAGTTAATATATAGTACTTAGAACACTGTCTGGTACATAGTAGGCATTATAAAGTATTTTCTGTCATTGTTGTTGTTGTTGTTGTTATTATTATTATATTGACCTGCAATCTGATTTTGATTCTATTCCTGGAGCTTCCCAAACATGATAGTCATATAACTGTAAGAATTTGGCTGTTTTTTTGTCTTCTTTGAGGTGAACATCTTTATTGCTTCAATCTTCCTTATAATATGTGTTTTCTCTGTCCTCATCACTCTGGTCAGTTGAGTCTGAGTGCTTATCCACAATTAGTCTGGCTTCCTCCCTAAGTGCAGTGTCTGGCACTGAGGGCAGTTCCCCAGGCATAGCCTAACCAGCACAGAAGGAGGCCACGGCCACCTTTGATCAAAACATTGTATTTCCATCACCAAAGCTTGGGGTTATATTATCTATATATTTTTTTTTTATTGTTTATTTCATTCGAGAAGTTGTGGGTTTACAGCCAATCCTGCATATAATGCAGGATCCCATACACCACTCTATGATTAACAACTTGCATTGGTGGGGGGCATTTGTTACAACTGATGAAAGCACATTTTTATAATTGTAGTGTTAAATATGGTCCCTAGTTAAACTTAGGGTTCATTGTGTAGTGTAGTTCCATGGATTAAAAAAAAACATATTCTGTTACCGTATATACTATCTAACATTTTCCCTTTTAATCACATTCATACATATATATATATATTAGTGTTGTTAATTATGTTCACAATGTTGTGTTACCATCTTCAAATGTACAGGATTCCTATTCAGGATAGTGGTGATGGTATATTATCTATTTAAGCAGACACAGCCCATTGCTGAATTTTACTAAATTCAACTATCTTGTATATGGTTAACTGTATTAAATTCAACTACTATAAAATCTGCTTCTATTGTTTTTATTTCAAGCAAGTTATATTATATGTAATAACAATAATTATATATGCTTAGTTTTTTATAGCATAAGCTTTTCTCATGTAGATATTATTTAATATCAAAGGAAACTTGTATGGTAGAAATTATTGTTAATTCTATTTTATAGATTAGGAAACTGAGATCAAGAAAGGTCAGGTGACTTTCCCAAGATAATATAACCAAACAGTGGCAGAAATGACACGATTAACCAAACAACGATATTTCTTTACCTGATAGCTTATTGTCTTTCTATAAATTGTTATTCTTATTACAATTCATGTGGTTAGATTTGGCCTTTGGCTAGATTTTCTGTCTCTTCAGTCTTTATGCCATCCAAATAATTGATCAACTTGCCATCAATGCCCTCATCTCACATATTATTAAAATGTTGATCTAATTAGGACAAGTTTGATGAGAATTGTCTACTGAACATCCTTTAGACATCTCTCTCCAAGGGAGGTTGTGCCCATTCATTCCTAGTCTTTGTGATGGCCATTCGGGAAGTCCATCTAATGTTCTATTCTCTGGCTTTATTTCTCTATCTTGCCCATAAGATGGGAAACTTTGTTAAATACCTGTTGAAATCCAGATACACTATGCCTCCAGAATTTCCCTGAACTTTGTGAATAGTAACCTGGCCAAAATCTAAAATAAAACAAAATAAATCAAATGTCTGTTCTTCTGAATCTAATTCAGTTTCTAATAATTAAATGCTATAATGTTTTAACTCAAAACTGTTTTAATTATCATCTCTACAATAATTTCTTTCTTTGTTAATGCAATTTTATTGAGGTATATTCATATACCATGTAACCATCCAAAGTATACAATCAATGGCTCACAGTATCATTATACAGTTGTGCATTCATTGCCACAATCAATTTTAGAACATTTTCATTACTCCAAAATAAAACAAAAATCAAAATCAAAATCAAAAAGAACACCCAAAACATCCCATACCCCTGATCGCCTCTTATTATTTATATATATTTTTGTCTTTATTTTATTACTCATCTGCCCATACACTTTGATAAAGGGAGTGTCAGTCACCAGGTTTTCACAATCACATGGTCACATGATTCAAGCTATGTATAGTTATACAATCATCATCAAGATTCAAGTCTACTGGATTACAGCTCAATAGTAGAATCATTTCTAAAATTAACCTTAAGCTCATCAGTTTATAATTTGCAAATCCAAACCAGTCATCTAGCCACCTCTCCAATTCTGTTTATATCCTTAAGGGTATCATGTGAATGACCCCTAAATATCCTGATAATGCATTCAACCAGACCAGAAGATGTTGTTTCATTTAGATCTGTGACTTAAAGTCACTTTGACAATGATTTTCAAAAAGATTTTTATTTGAGGATTATTCTACTTGCTAGTAGAATTGGGAGTATAATACCAGATGAACATTTCTTTAACAAAAAATTGTTGGGTGTCTAATTTGTGACAGGCATTGGCTTTATTCAGACAAATAAGACTTGGCCACAGATCTCTAGGAAATCCAAAACTAGTGAAAGGATAGCACTACCATCTGTCTAATGCTTTTCATTGTACTAAGCATTTTAATATACACTTCCTTAACTAATTAGTCCAGACTTCTCTCTGTCATTTTCCTTTTTTCTTTATTTCTTACTTGCATTACTTGTTATTTTTATAATTTCCTACCCAGAAAACAGCTTTAATTGTCCCTTCTTTGCTCTTAGAATTTCCCTTAAACCTCAGCTCATTTGGTTATTGCCTGTATTAGTTTTCTATCACAGCTTTAGCAAGTTACTACAAAGTTAGTAGCTTAAAGCCACACCCATTTATTAACCAACAATTCTGTTCTTTAGAAGTCTGGCACAGCCTCACTAGGTGTTGCCAGGCCTGAGTTCCTTGTTGGAGGCTCTGGGGAGAATGCCTGCATTTTTCAGGTTCCAGAGGCCACCTCCATTCCTTGGCTTGTGGTCCCTTTCCTCCAGCTTCAAAGGCAGAAGTGCCAGGTCAAGTCCTTTGTGCATCACATCTCTCTGACTCTTTCTGTAGTCATATCTCCTTCTGACCACAGACTAAAAAGATCTCTCCACTTTCCAAGATTTATGTGATTAAATTGGGCCCACCTTTATAATCCAGGATATTCTCCTCATCTCAAGATCCTTAATCTTAATCATATCTGCAAAGTTCCTTTCACTATGCAAAATAATTTTCACAGGCTCCAGGATTTGCTATGTGGATATCTTTTCAGGGCCATTATTCTGCCTACAACACAGCCTAACTGGCAGGTCTGCAGTCCTCTCTTGATTTTGCCTTATTCCATTTTAAAAATACCATTGAAATATATGATCTTATTGAACAGCAATCTAGAGAAGATTTAGTGATTTATTAAGGCAATACCAGTTTTTCTTCATTATTGAGTTAACCTGCTACTACTTAATTGAAATCTGGTTTTTGAGATCTCTTCAACTTTTTTGAAAAATATTTTCATTTTGAATCTTAGGCCATAGTCCTAATATTTTTTGAACTATTTGTGGTCCCCCTTACACAATTCTCAGAAATTTATAGTGATAATACGTCTCCTTTTTCCCACAGCTAAACACAGTTAGTGTTGAGAAACTAATTCACACAGATTTGCTCAGATTGTATTTAAACTAATTGGAAATGTACAATTGCATTTATACACACTTTTCTGAACAGAAATGTTTTGTGGTAATATACGCAGTAGGAAGAAATATGTGTAGTATAGGGATATTGTTCGGATTTTTTTCTTTGCATGTGACGAAAGCTTGTGAACAGACATTAGTCCATGTGGTCATGCTTCAAATAGTTCTTACATTGGCCTCAATTAGGTGTCTGCTTATTAAAGGAAGTTGTGCTACAGACTTCTTTGTCTCCGTGGACCCAAAATATTAAGTTCACACTTTCTTTTTTATATGTCATTAAATTCAATGTCCCCAAATATTATGTGTACATTTTTTTTTTTTTTTTTTTTTTTTTTTTGCTATACATCATTAAATTTCATATCTCAAAGAAATTCTCCTCTGGATCCATTTCTTTTTTACCCTCCCCTCTATTCTCATTTTCTATACTACCTTGTCTTATACCTTAAATTAGCTAGTATCTTTTTATATATTCACATCACATGTTTTCAAGGTAGATAAAAGAAATTGCTCTCAAGTGATGAGAATTTTACTCGCTGTGTTTTGGCTTAAAACATACTTTTCATCCACAAAAACTAGTTTTATGAACATTTGCAAAGCAGGCTGCATAAAGGAAATTGCTGACACAACTGCATCTATAATCGTGCAAATGATATGATATGGGGAGATCGAAGAAGATAGAAGCAAAAATTGGGCTATATTTTCAACTTAAGTCTCTTTATGAAAAAGAGACTAATGCCATTTAGCTATAATTTGAAGTCTTCGGAATATTTCTACTTTGTAGACACTTGACCAGAGTGCTCCAAATGGAGACAGGTGTCTCATGGTCCAAAAGAAGCCCTGTGTTACATGCGTGTATATTAAGGGTCTTTAATGATTTGGGGAGATAGAATACACTACCACCTGGAAAAATTTACCTAACTTTCCTCAGGTTCTTCTTTTTTTAGTATAGAAGGAGTATTATAGAGTATTTCTGTATGGTGCCAGAGGGCTCATTATAACACCTGCAAATTGACACTATATATACAGAGAGAGAGAGAGAGAGAGAGAGAGAGAGAGAGAGAGGATAGACTACTATATTTGCTCATGCCAGATCTCTTTTCCTCTGTCTTTAGCATAAAATCTATGAACAGGAACAATGTCTGCAACTCCAGATATTAATCTCTGTATTTGCAATTTTCTTAAGTTAGGAACATAGATCATACTTCCTCTGAGTAGCATTTTAAATTAGATATTTTCATTTTGCAAATTGCTCCAGTATACAAAATTGCTTTCCTTCCCACAAATAAAATGCGGATTTGTAAAACATATATCTAAAGGAAAGGCTTTTGTGTTTTGTTTTATCTGTAGTCCTGATTAGGATTGTTTCTGCTTACCATCTGTGTGTCTTTGAGCAAGTCATTTACCACAGATTTTGTGGAATCAGTTTATCCCCGATCTTACCTAACCTCCAATATCAATATGCTAAGATTCTGGTAATACTAGTATAATCAATACTTACTGAATATTTACTGTGTGTCAGATACTTTTTAAAGTATTTTGAATATCTGAACACCCTTAATACTCATAAAGACTATGAGATGGATATTGTAATTTTCTATTTCATAAGGGAGTAAAATGAGGCACAGAAATATTCAGGAACTTGCCATAGGTCACACAGCTTGGAAGTGGCAGAGCTGGGATTTGAACCTGGCTCCAAAGCTCACTTGCTGAACCACCACATGAGGTTCTCTTTTGTGGAAGATTAGTATTCTACCTGTTGGAGACAGCCTTAAACAAATCACAAAGTAGACCATGTTATCCCAAGTTTGTCAAATGCCTCATGCTGCTCCCTCCTGTCCATTGCTCAGCACTCTGAAACCTTTCCACACACCAGGGGATATATCCACTTTCTATGTTCCTAGCCTTGGGTGTCCTGCTGCTATGTGATCCTGCTTTATGTTGAAAAACTGATAAACAGATTTAAAGCAAGGGCAAAATAGCATGTTTAATGGGGAGAGGTATTTTGGAAAGAAAAACATTTTTCTTTGACTCTAAAATTTCAATACATGAGTGGCTACTTACATGATTAAACATATGCTGACCCACTTCCGGATGCTCTTAGTACACACCAGTAAATTCATTTTTTTTGCATCTCACTTTGCTGCCATCAGTAAAAACCAGAAATGGATGCCAAATGTCTGCATCTTTTAAAACAAAGTTTTCCTGGATGTTTTAAGTCTCATCTAAATTTTTGGTGCTGTATTAATATGTTCTTTGGAAATAGAAGAGTGGATTTAAAAATGCGTTTCTTAGAGTTATAATTGGAAACAAACCTAAAAAAAATAAAGAAATTTCAATTTGAAGTGACAATATCCTTGCAAAAAACTGGGAAAGATACTTTTTATTAAAGTTATTTTACTGAATTGAGAACCAAGGAAAGCTATAATTTTGTTTTTAATTTTGACACACTTTTAGTCCTTGAGCCATGCTAATTGTAAATTTACTAAAACATGATATTAACTTAAAAAGCCTACAAATGGGCTTGATTTATAACATTCTTGTTTTGCCAAGTTTGTGGCTAGATAATCCTTTAGGGGCAATTTTGAACTATTTGAACAGGCCTATATTGAGATCTTATATAAACAATTTATTTACGTACAATTATAGTGTCTGCACCATTTTCTGTTCCTTTGCTCTTCATTTTTCCAGAGGATTATAGTAAATGTTTTAGACATTGTAAGAAAGGTCAGGTTGCTCTCTTCTCTCTATTGCCATTAGGAAAACGACCAGTGAAAAGCTATTTTTCAAACGATAAATGGTGGCATTTATGCACTCAAATATCAAGTTTACCTTGTGACAGCTCTGGATGAAGTAATAGGTGGCATTACTTAAACTGTGAAGAGCAAAAACTCTTGACCCACAGAAGAAATAAAAGTTGAAATGCTTCTTTAGTATTCTGTGCTTGACTTTGATCTTGGCACTATTTACATTACCTGTATTGCCCGTTTCCTCATCTATCCCTCAGCCGCACTGGGAGCTCTTCACTACCAGCCCTGTGTTTGCACATTGGAGTAGCTACTGCTCTAAGCGCAGAACCTAGGAACCACGGGGACCCTAATGTGGAATGAGTTAATGAATTTTTGGATCATTCCAATTAGTCAGTTACATTTGTTTTTCTGAAAAATCCACAGGCACCGCATCATAAGGTGGGCAGAAGTGGTACAACATACAGTCACAATCTGTGTGTGTGTAAATAAAGCATAAATGGTGAGAAGGATGGTAGTACTGTAAAAATTAGGTATATTATAGCCTTGGGTGGAGAGAATGCCTGCTGTAGATGTAATTTTCTAAGAATTTTGAAGGTGAAGACTAGATTTTATATATACAAGTAAGGGCCTGGTTTAATGTTTTTTTAATGACTTTTGAATATTTTTAGCAATTAGGACAACTAGAGATAAACAATCTGTGAGCGCCTGTAGAAACACTGGGAGGTATAACTAAGAAATTAATATCAATTAATTCCAAAGATATGGTTCCAGTAGTTCTGTTGTAGTAAAGATGCTCAGAAAAAAAGGGCTTTTTTAAAAAAAATTGGTCAAGGGTCGATACCTCATTAATATTAACACATTGACATTTTGGAATTTGTCTTTGACCTAGTTTAACTGGAAGAACTCTATCTTGGCTGAGCGTTATACTTCCTAGCATAAGTAATTTGTTACAAAAGGATGGAGTAGTTTAGACAGTCTGCAGAAGACTTGCAGTTTATCTTATAAATACCTGTTTAGGTTTTCATAGGAAGAAGCCATAATAGGATTAAAAATTTGACAGGACAACTCTTGTTGGCAAGGAAGGAAGAGTAGGATGATTAATGAGAAACCTAACAAATCTTACTGGCGATTCTCCAACTTCCTGTTGTCCTCAATAAAGTGAACCTTCCTTAGAACTTAGCTTGTAATTATATTTAAGTTTGGATGTTTGTCCTTTTCCCACTTCTAAACAGTGAGCTCTTTGAAGGCAGGGTCCTTTTAACTTCTGCATCACTAGCACTTAGTTTAGTACCTGATGCAAAGCCTGATTGATTGAAGGGATGCACAAGATAAGATAGGACAGGAATACAGTTCCTTTTGAAAAATTGCTTAAATATTAAAACTAATTTTTGTCTGGCTTAGTTATATCTGATATTCTGAGTATTGGTGATAATTGGTATGCAGGACTGATGATGATCAATGCCACACTTTGGAACAGAATTTAGATCCCTTCAGGTCATGTTAAGGTGAGATTTACCAAAATTAAGGTGTTCTTAGTCTGGAATAGTTCAGGCAAGCCATTTATCATTGACCAATTATTCTTGCTTACTTCCAGGTTAACGTAAAGTTTGAGAGATTTTGGCAAGTTACGTGGCTTATGCTAATCTTCTTTTATCTTAACTGATATTATGTCAAATTTAAGTTCATAGATCATAGCTTCAAGTCTATGCTTTCATGCAAAAGTAAATTCTCTAAGTATTGTGGTTAGCCCAATGCTTATTAAATAGCCATTGACAATTGAAATAACAAAACAGATATGTTTTTGAGTCATACCTACTAATGTCAAATCCCAGATGAAATTGTGGTATTTCTTGACGTAATGAACATAGCTAACTTTGGTCACTGTGATTGTAAGCTTTCTTTTGTGGGGTCCCTTAATTTTGAACACTCTCTTCTTCTCCTCTCATTCCATTCCCATGTTCCAAGATAACTCCTATATATGCTTCAGTTTTCAGCATCTTATCATTGTTTTTCTTGATACTTTCCCAAGTCCTCCAGTTTGGCTTAGTAACAGTTACCAATGCACTCTATACTACCTTTACCATAGCACTTACTGTACTGTGTTGCAATTGCCTGTTTACTTGCATAGCAGCATGTTAAACAGGACTTATTTCATGTGGGAGTATCAGCTAAATTCCTAAAGCTGAAGAAAATAGGTACATCTATATCCTATAGATGACAGATGTCTGTCTCATAGCTTACTATGCATGCCAAACTCTCCTACAACCCACACTGACACTCAACCAGGAATTGATTGATACAGGGAAGTCAATGAGAGGAAGATAGGCCCAGAGGAAGAAGGGCTTTGGATTTTTATCTCAGATTTGTGAGACAGGAAAATGGCAGTCTTCTTCTCTTCAAGCCATTTAAGGGGGGTATCAAGAGATTGGAATATCTGTAATCAGAGAAAACTGATATATCATTCATTGTCTAAATACTTGCCAAATCTCACTTGCCAGCTCCTCTGAAAGCAACAGAGTGGAGCATGGTGAGAGAGTTCTTGAGAGTTTGACTCATGGTTTCTGGAGTTTGAGGACATTGATGAACAAGAGACCAATGCCTACTATGTATCTAGAGCATTCTTAAGGCAGGATTTTGGCTGGAACAGTCATCTATGATAAAAAGAGGAGGCAGAGCAGAAGTATTGAAGTGTAAAGTCCTTTTGCTTCATGTGGTGAGGATGTGTGAGATTCCCATGGACAAGTAGACACCATGGAAAGGTGCCAGGCTGGTAAGATATCTGTAAGGTTCCTTCCCAAGGGAGTCTCCTAATGGGATAAGGGTTCTTAGCAGTAAGAGATGATGTGGTGCCAGGGCATAGATCCTATACTTGTGCACCTCCAAATGCCTGTCATGCAGGGTGCCTGACAACATGGAGTAGTTTATAATGGGGTCACATAAAACATTTGTTTCCTCTAATCACCCTCACAAACTGAAGAAGCCAGAAGCAGCATGAAGAGTAGGGGAAGAAAATACTGCCCCCTGTCCCATTCCCATGCTAGGTCCCTAAGCCAAGGTCAGGCCTGAGCCAGGTATAGGGTGGTAGTTGTTTTGAACTGGGTGTGAATTTTGATTGAGAATCTCTAGCCATTGCAAGGGACTAGTAAATGATGTACCCACCTGAGAAGTCTTGGGCAGTGATTGAGAGAGGGGGTATGGATAGAATGTTTTTGAATGAAGGCATTCTTTGAAAGCAATTTCTGCATCTATTGAGTTTAGACTTAATAAGCCAAGCATGTATGTATGCCTTCTTGAATAGATGTGAACTCTGTGAAAACAGGGATGATATCTTTCCTATTACCACTACCCAGCAGAGTGTAGCACAAAGGGGACCTGAAGAAATATTTGTCAAATGAGTGAATGGCAATTTTACACAAAAACCAAGCATACCTCTACTATAGAGTTATGCTGGTATGATATAAATAGTGCTGTTGGTCATAATACAGTCATAAAAGTCAGAGTCTCAGTGACAAAGAGTTCACCTGCAGTCTAAATAAATGAGAGGCAGAGGACTCTGGTATTGCACTAAGACCTTAGCTTGAAGTGAACTATTAGCCTTCTGGCCAAAAATCTTTAGGACTTTACTACTGAAAGATAACATTGCTTATAAGTCTCAAATGCAGCCTTTATCACTTCTTTTGGCTTAAAATAATTTATGGCCAGATCCAGGCAGTTAATAATATGAGATTCATGTTCTGAAGCTTTCCAAGAAAGTGAATGATGCTCTGGAAGGATTCTTTCATGATGGTTATCATCCAGCATTTGAGCAGGTTGTGGTATGGCAAATATACTCAAAAAGTGGATTACTAGTTCACCATTACTTTTACTACTGACATAAATGATGACAGATGGTTTGTAAAATTTAAACAAAAAAGGTATTTTATAACCAATGTTCATGAATAATACCTTTTATTTTAAATAAATTTTTGATTTTAGTATAGTTTTAAGTTTACAGAAAAGTTGTGAAGATAGTACGAAGAATTTCTATATACCCCACACAGAGTTTCCCCTATTATTAAAATTTTGCATCAGCATAATACATTTGTCACAATTAATAAAACCATATAGTACATTAGTATTAATTAAAACCCATACTTTATTCAGGCTTCTTTAGTTTTTAACCTAATGTCCTTTGTCTGTTCTAGAATCCCGTCCATATTACACATTACATTTAGTCATCATGTCTCCTTAGGCTCCCCTTGACTGTGACAGTTTTTCAGACTCTTCTTTATTATTTTTTTTGTGACCTTGAGAGTTTTGAAGAGTACTAGCCAGGTGTTTTGTAGAATGTCCCTCAATTTGGATTTATCTGATGTTTTCTTAGGATTAGACTGGAGTTCTATGTTTTGGGAAGGAAAATCACAGAAGCAGAGTACCATTTTCATCACATAGTATCAAGGGTATATGTTATCAATATTGATTAGCACTGTTGATGTTGACCTTGATCACTTGGAGGAGGTAGTTTTTGTCATATTTTTCCAACTTAAGTTATTCTTCTTTTCCTTCTCTTCAAATTGGGGATTTGCGCTCCATCTCTTTGAGGGTGGAGAATCTATATAAATTATTTGGAATTATTTTGCATGGGTGATTTGTCTGTCTCCCCATTTATTTAGTTATTCAATCATCTGTAGCAGTATAGATTCATGGATATTTATGTTATACTTTGAGATATAACCCAATACTACTTTATTTATTATGTTGCTCAAATTTTTCCAGGTTTGGTTAATGGGAGTTCTTTTAGTTGACTCCTGGGTCCCTTTGACATACCCCCATCATTGTAGTTTTTGTTGAGCACTTCTTTAATTTCTGACACTACAGGAAGCTCCAGGCTCATTTTATACAATCCCTGCCTCAGCCCTGGAATTAGCCATTTCTCCAGGTTTATAATTTTGGAGAATGGTTTTAGAAACCAGGATCTTTGGGTTCGGTATGCTTGTCGCTACTGGAGTGTCATTGCTTTTAGGCCCTCTTGGTTGAAAGAGCAAGGAAGTATGTATGAATCCTCGTATACACAAATATGCATTTGAATTTACAGTAAACTAAAGATGAATACAAATAGATGTCTCAATCTAATCCATCACCGTATGGATTATTCAAGCTTTCTCCTGTGTTTGTTGTAACCACGCAATCCAAAAGTGAGAAACCTGACTCCCACCATCTGACATTTATTTGCATAATTATTCAATTGTGGTATAGTGGTTTCAGAATAGTTAATGAGTACTCCATGGAAACAACTGTATCTACTAGATTATGGTGCTTATGTACAATTTCTTTTATATTTGGTCTTATAGTTTCTACTCTTTTCCAAAATTACTTAGCTGAGTAACTCATTCCCTTTATCCCCTTTAGTGAGGTTATTTCATACACTTTTAATACTTTTAGATTCTTTTGTCATAGTCCATCCCAGGATCCCCAACATCCTAAATGATTCTTATTTAAATTGCATACATTAACCTATTCCTACCTCCAACCTCCCATACTTCATTTTCATTCATCCGCACCCAACCTCCTTCCTCAGAAGGTACTCTGCATTGGGAGGAAAGGTAAGACTTGGGTTAGGATCCCTTGTAAACCTGTTCTCCATCTTTCTCATCTGTTTTTCCAGCCTTGGAAGGCTGACTTGTATGGAGCTCATCAATGGTCTCCCTTGCTCTCTGATCTTGATTAGATTAAGTCAGTGAGTTGTCTCTTCATAGGATAAGAGGAAAGGTGCTGAGTGAGGCCATGGTTTTATTAACCGTGCCCCCTCCCAGCCTGGTCTTTTGGTTATATGACTTAAAGATCATTGTTCTTCTCAAGGTAGACCTTCCCACAAAATTTCTCCTTTTGGTCTCCAATAGTCATTCTCTTCCTTTTTCCCTTGGAGCCTAATGGTGGTGACTGGTTAGTAGTAAGGCACTATCCCTTCTGGTTTCCTAAACCAGGCTACTCTTTGTAAACAAATCTTTTATCAAACCCTTTTTGAATTATCCTATTTTGGATGTGTCATATATTTCTTGTTGGGATCCTCACTGATAGATAATCTGATCTAGGCTATGCTTTTTGGCACACTGAGATTTTACTTCAGAAAACAGATATCCTGGGAAAAAAATACTGGACTGGACCTGCTGCAGAGCCCTCTATCTTTGTGGAATCCATTTGATTTTTGTAGACATCCAGTTCATTATTTGAGTAGTTGGAAGAGTAGTCACTCTAAAATCTAAAGTAATGCTGCCTCCAAAATCCAAAGAAGCCCACACAACAGTGTACCTCTTTCTGAGAGCTAGGAGGTTTGAAGTGCATTAACTTATCTTGTACAATAGATGGAATATCCTGGTATGACCCAGGCCATTGAGCTTCTAAAATCTTAAGTGATGTGGTAAACTCTTGAAGATTCATGGAGCTTGTTTTCCACCCTTCAGCATGCACATGTCTTACTATGACAGTTCCATTGGCATGGTATCAATATAGTAGGCATAGTTTGTGGAATCAAAAGACAATCCAGTTATTTCAGACTATATTATATAGACAAAGAACAGACGAATTAACATAGGTATGAGGCATTTCTCTAAATGTTTACTGCTATCCTTGCATGTAAAGATAAATTGATTCCAGCCCTCCTTGCTGTTGTGTATCAGGAAAAAGACATTTGCCACATTAACAGCCACATACTAAGTGACAGATATCTTGTTGATATACTCCAGTAAAGAACCACCTCTGGCACAGAAGTTGTGATTGGTTATCAGCTAGTTAAGCTACTTGCCTAAGGTTATAGGGCCAGAAAGCAATAGAGCTAGGATAAATTCTAGCCTAGCTAGTGTGATTCCAGGTGATCTTTATGGCAGAGATGATAGCAGTACACAATGGTTATTATGGATCTTATTTACCTTTTACATTTTTATCTTGGTAAGACCTTGCCTAGAAACCTTCAAGATAAATTATAGTGAGGTATGTTGGGATAACAATATTACTTATGTCGTAGGGTTGTGATAATTAAATAAACTAATCTAACTAAGATTAGTTCATTTGGGGTATGCCATAAGAGCTCAATACATGTTAGCTATAGTGCTATTATCAGTATTATTACTATTAGAGTTGGCTACTCCTTTTACAAAAATTCTAGCCACAATATATTAGATGGAAGATAAATAAAAGTCATTCAGAAATATTCATGAGTTTTTCACTCAATAATTGATAAAAGTAAGTTACTGATATTCTGATTCTAGTCAAGGACTTGATCTCAACCTGCCTATTCCCTTGTTGCTCCCTCCTAAACAGCCTTTATTTTCTCCTGGATGCTGAATCTTCACGACTCTGTTTTACGGAGTTCTTTCTGCTTGAATGAACTCGGCAACTTGTTCTGTCTCCTATGGCTCATCAGAACATAGCCCTAGTTTGTACTGGCTCTTGTCTGAGCCCTCATCTCCTGGAGTTTACTCCCAAGCATTCAGAGTACTTTCAGACTAGTCTTTTCTTAAATAATCCTGATATCAGCAGAGAATACTCTCACTAAGTCATTTTTAACGCATTTACTGTAGACTTAAATTTTGACCAGCAGTTGTGAGACTCTGAACCTTTTGCTAAACAAATCAGAGGGACATTCCTATTTAAACCACGGATTAAACCAGTCTTAAAAATAAACATGTAGTTCTTGCAAGGAGTCTTGAGCTTAGACATCCATAGGCCCTGCTTGTTAATCTCTGCATACATGGAAATTTATCTAGGAGCAGAAACTTTGGGCCTCCATTAAGGTTTCCAAATTTAGCAAAAACAAACAAACAAACAAACCAAAAAAAAAACAAAAAAATCTAAAAACCAAAAACCAAAAAACAAAAATAGGACTCCCAATTAAATCTGATTTTCAGATAAACTCTACTTTAAAAAAATACTTAAGTAAGTACCAAATATTGCACAGGACATACTTATGTTAAAATATTTTTTGTTGTTTATAAGAAATTCAAACTTAATTGGAATCCTGTATTATCTGGTAAACTCACCACCAAATGGCACCCCCGGTCACATCTCACTAGAGAAAACCATTTAGAACTCTGTTATCTGACAGCATTTGAGAAAGAGCCATGCTTTCTGTAACTTACTCTTATCCTGATCTTGACTTTGTATCTCCTTGAGATGAAACTATTCCAAGGTGACTTCACATCTTGTTTGTGTGGGACAGTCTCATTTTATGTTTGTTGTCTTGACATAATTGCTAACAGTCCTCTTTCATTTACAGAAGTGACTCAGTTTGGATGATAAATTATATGGCCCCATTCCATCCTCAATACCTTCCTGAACCTATTAGTAAGTAAATTTTTAGCTTCTTTCCCTCAAAGCCATGTTCTAATCTCCAGAAGTTCCCACTATTTTAACTAACTCTTATTTCACTTCCAAAAACACTGGGTCACCCTGTGGTGCTTAGGCTAACACAGACACATTCACACAAGAGGCTCCTGGGCATCAACTACTAGTCACGTAACTTTTCGAGCTTGTCGCTGTGGGAAAGGGAGAACTTAGCAAGTGGTTGATTAATTCAGTAAATATAAATGATTAATGTAGAAAATTCAGGTGAAAAATATGCAAATGTTATTTGTTTCAAACTATTTAGGCAATTTACACTTTCCTTTGTAAATGCACACTGAGGATGATGTTTATATACAATACATAGCAACAATTGATTAGACTATATTTTAGAACAATTGTGCAGAAGTAACATAATTTACTCTATATTGCCTCAGGTCACCATTTCCATTTCACAGTGTCTACCAAAATAATTCTTTTATCAAATATTAAAATATTCAGTCAAAGAATAAGGTTGCATTTTCTTTTCTTTGAAATATCAAATAAGTTGACTGATTTTCCTCTGTGGTTTACCAATTTATGTTTTACATTCAGTGTATGTGTGTTTCAGAGAGGTCTCAACAGAAATAGCCTTTTCATGCACAGCCATAATCATATAGGAGCAGTTGTCTGCTGAATCAAAATCACCCTTAATCTTTACTTCATAAGCATCTTATGAGTGGATTTTCTTGAAATAAATTTATTTTGTATAAATCAATGTATAACAGTGTAAGACAGAAAAAAAAGGGATCCCTCTCAATTAATATTGTAAGAATTAACATCTATTTCTAAATATATCTTTAATTTAAATATGCAAATATTATTTAGAACTTACTGTGGAAAAAAATGTGTCATTATATTGCCTTTATGTTAACTCACCCAAGATAAATAAATGCAATGTTGCGGTCGCAGTTAAATCGTCTGGGTGGATGGCGGCCGGTTGCTGAACCCTCGGCTCTCGGCGTTGCTCGGAGGGTACCGGCGGCGGGGGCTCTTTCCCGGAGGCGAGGGCGAGGCGGGGGACTGGGCCCGGTCCCCGGCTGAGGTGTGCAAGGTGTGGAGGGCGGCGAGAAGGAACAGGCGGGACACGTTTCTTTGAGGGTGAGGAAGCCAAGAGAGTTTATTAGGGGAGAGTACAAGCTTATATCGGGCGGTTTAGAGGGCGGGGTAGCTGTAGGGGTTAAAGGCTTGGATTGGTTCTGAGAGGGCGCGGAGGTTGATTGAAAAGGGGCGGGAGTTGCTCCGGTAACGAAGAGGGTGGAGGGTGCGGGTAAGGCACGGTGGGGGGGGGGGGGGGTGGGTTTCTCCGGCAAGCCCTCCCCAACGGTTGTACTTTGGGGTGAGGAAATGGGGCCTGCATTCGGCTCCACTTTCTCAGGCCCGGGGGGCCGTGGAGGGCGCTACCACCCGTGCCCCACTACCTTTCCTAGGGGCTGATCAGTTCCCCTGGCCCAGGCCCGCCAAGTCGGAACTCGATAACAGTGTCCCGCACAATGTATCATTATATCTTAGCACCATTGATTGGATTTTCTTTTTAGGTAGTAAAGTATAGTTGTCTTATTAAATTTAAATCAAAGACTTCTTTCAAAAGCTCAATTTGAAATATTGCTGCTGATTTCATCAATATTTTAATGATCTTGAAGGAAGACTGCAAATGTTCTGTGAATATTTAGAAATGATGTAGATATTTTGTGGAGAAAAAATGAAAAGAAAAAGAAAAAGATGTGTGATGTCATAGTTCTTTCTTTAGTGCAAAGAAGGCATCAGCTAGAAAATTCCAGGTGAGCAGAAAACGGTGTGATGAGGAGCACGCATTTTAATAACTCTCAGCAGAGGGTTGCTGCGTCCAAAACCAAAGCCTGTATTAGGTTGTGTAAATGGAATTTAAAAGCAAATAGCTGCCAGATGAACCCTTTGGCTTAGTGTAAAATGAAGGTGTGAAAATGTTTCTTTGCAAATTTGCCTTTGATAAGCAGAGTGTAACAAGTATATTTTACTAAAGAAAAGGTATAAATATTCAAATAAACAGAAATACAAGCTAATTAGTTGCTATTCTTATATCAAATAAAACGTTTGTTCAGATTGAATTATCTGGATCAGAGGTTGGCAAACTAGTCCTGTAGACAGAATCTGACAGCCACCTGTTTTAGTAAATAAAGTTTTATTGAAACACAGCCTTGCTCATTCATTTACTTATTGTCTATGGCTGCATATGTAGTACAATGGCAGAGTTAAGTGGTTGTGAAAGAGACCATATGGCCTGTAAAGCCTAAAATATTTAGTATATGGTCCTTTACAGAAAAAGTTTGCCAGTCCCTAACCTAGATCATCGGCTTAGTTCTTATATTCTCCAGAGATAATCCTTTAACCAGTTGTCAGTGTAGATGAGTCATTAGAATATTAATTATCACCAGTTATAAAGTTATAAAATTTTATTTATCTAGATTAATCTATAGATTAATCTATGAAACATTTATTAAGGATATACAGTGTTCTCTTAAAATACAGTGAATTTAAAGATTTAAACAATCTTGTCACTGATTTTAAGACTCACAAGATACGAGGAGGAACTTCCACATAGATGATTACAATGTATGTGTTTATTCATTTATCAAATATTTCAGAGCATGTGTAAACTTACATGTGCTTGTCCATATGTTTGTATGCAGTGGTGAAAAACTAGATAGGTTTTGTCCTCAGGAAATTTATAGTCTTGTGAGACAGACAGTATGTAGAAAAGGAACAAATAAATAGTTACAGATTGTGTTATCTATTGCTATTTATCAGCCACCCCATAACTTAGTGGCTTAAAATAACCACTGTCATTCATTCTGTTCACAAACTTGCAATTTTGTCTGGGTTTGGCAGGGATGATTCATCAGTGCTCCATGTGGTATCACCTGGAATGATCGTTGGGGCTGGAGTTTCCATTAACAAGTCGATAGTCAGCTGAGTGCTCAGCTTGGGTTGTGGCCAGGGGCCTTGGTTCCTCTCCATGTTGGCTTCCTAATAGATTACTTGACCTTCCTTACAGTGTAGTGGCTGGGTTCTGAGAGTGAGTGATCTCAGAGAAGTAGGTGGAAGCTGTAGTATTTTTTAATGATCAGAAATCACTTACTTATAATGTTACTTACACTGTAGTTGCAAATCCATTAGATTCAAGAGGAGAGATCCTCGACCCCATCTGTTCTAGTTTGCTGATGCTGCTGGAATGCAGAACACCAGAAATAGATTGGCTTTTATAAAAGGGGTTTATTTGGTTACACAGTTACAGTCTTAAGGCCATAAAGTGTCCAAGGTAACACATCAGCAATCAGGTACCTTCACTGGAGGATGGCCAATGGTGTCCGGAAAACCTCTGTTAGCTGGGAAGGCACGTGGCTGGTGTCTGCTCCAAAGTTCTGTTTTCAAAATGACTTTCTCCCAGGATGTTCCTCTCTAAGCTGCAGTTCCTCAAAAATGTCACTCTTAGTTGCACTTGGGATATTTGTCCTCTCTCAGCTTCTCCAGAGCAAAAGTCTGATTTCAACAGCCATCTTCAAACTGTCTCTCATCTGCAGCTCCTGTGCTTTCTTCAAAGTGTCCCTCTTGGCTATAGCAGCTTGCTCCTTCTGTCTGACCTTATATAGTGCTCCAGTAACTTAATTCAGACCCACCCTGAATGGGTGGGGCCAACACCTCCATGGAAATTATCCAGAGTCATTACCCACAGTTGGGTGGGGTGCATCTCCATGGAAACACTCAAAGAATTACAGTCTAATTAACACTGATAGGTCTGCCCACACAAGATTACATCAAAGATAATGGAATTTGGGGGACATAATACATCCAAACTGGTACATTCCACCCCCTGGACCCCAAAATGACATTATCTTTCCATATACAAAATACATTCATCCCACAACAATATCACAGAAACTTATATCATTTCAGTAACAATAGTTAAGTACAAGATTACATCAAAATCAATTATAGGAATGGTCAGTCCTAAGGCATAATTTTCCTTTAGCTGTGGATCTGTGAGCTTATAACAAGTTATGTGCTTCCAATATACAAATGAGGGACATTCACAGGATAAACATTTCCATTGCCATAAGGAGAAAGAGTAAGGAAAACAGGGTTCACAGGACCAAAACAGTTTCTAAAACCAGCAGGAAAAACTCTATTAGATTTCAAAGTCTGAGAGTCATTAACAGAATGAGGTTGCATCCTTGCAGCTTGAGAGAGTGGGAGTCTAACCCTTCCCAAGGGCCTTTTTGGCAGCTGTTTCCTCTCCAAATGCTGGGATGAGTTCTCCAACATATCCACACATTGGGAAGACCACCTTCTCGACCCCACCCTCCTCAAACATCGGGGCAGCACCCGGATTCCCTTCCATCTCCAGGGCACATGTTCAACCCCTTCAGAACAGTGTGGTGGCAGCCAGGTTCTCCCTAATTCCCTGGGAATGTGCTCCACCCTCTTTGGGACCTGGGGTGGCAAAACTCTTCCAGAGCATCAAGGCGGAATGCCCACCCTTGACCTCCAGGGCAAACTCACCCTTTCCATGCATGTGGGCCACTCTGCTCTCCCAGTCCAAGGCCTCTTGACTCCAGACCTCAACCTCCATGGCTCTGTCTTTGAAGAAATTTTTCCTTCAATTTGTTCCTTGTCTGTCTCCTCCAGTCCAGACCAGCAATGGCTCTGTCTATAAAGATTTCTCAAAAATTCTTTTGGCTTTGCATGAAGAATGCAGGGATCAAAGCCATCAGACAATAGGACTTTCCACAAATCCTTTCTTCTTAACTCCTTTTCCAATCTTGGCTTATACTGAAATGGCTCCTGGGTTCCATGTTTGGTTACTTACTCACGTTGGGCTGTAGCTCCTGGGATTCCACCTCCTGGAAGCCTGTAATTTTCCAAGCCATCAGCTTCTGGTTTCTTTGAACCCAAGAGTTCACTTCTAAGTTTATCTCTCTCCACTCACATTTTACTATAAGCTGCAAGGAGAAGCCAGGTTACATCCTCCACACATAGTCTGGAAATCTCCTCAGCTAAGTATTTCAGTTTGTCGCTTTCAAAGTCTTCCTTCCATCTGACACCAGGACTCAATTTTGCCAAATTCTCTGCACCTTAAAAACAAGGATCACCTTTCTTCCAGTTCACAATAACACATTCATCATTTCTGTTCAAAGTCCTGTCAAAAGTATCTTTAGAGTCCATATTTACACAAACTGTCCCTTCAAAGCAGTTTGGGCCTTTTTTATTGAGTGCCTCACAATTCTTCCAGAATCTTCCCCTTATCCATTTAAAAAGCCATTCCAGAGGAGCTCAGATGGCAGCATAGAGAGGAGTGGAAGACTGTTAGCCCCACCTGGAACAATCCATAAATGACCAAAAAACTAGTAAATTACCTGGAATAACTGTGGGGAGACAAACAGGACTCTCCACTCATCATCCACCAACCTGAATTAGGAGGAATGCCAGAAATCACAGCATAAAATCTGTAAGTAAAACTGCAGATCTGCTCTGAGAGCTGAGAGCTGAGAGCCCCTCCCTCACGGAAGCCTCGCGGTGCTAGAGAACAGCACTCTCTCAGCCCAGCTCCAACTGGGGTTTTAATGTTAACTGCTCAATACAGACAGTGAATCCTCAACAAGCAGACAGAGGCTTTTGGTGACAACTGACCTTGGGAGAGTCGGAGATGTATCTGTCTCAGGACGGGGAGCCCAGAGGATCGGGGGCTATCTCTGGCAGACAGGTGAAACTGGGAGCTTTTCTGTCCCTTTCTCTCTCTGTGGAGAAAACCTCAGCCAATTTCAGCCTGCAGCGCTTTGCAGTAAAGAAAGCCTCAGCCATTTTAAAATCAAAACACTTTGATTAGCAGAATCAGAGAAACAAGGAACTTATTGATATGCAGCTGACATCTCTGGAGGGGGCATAGCTTTCCAAGAGGAAAGGGAGGGTCTCAGCTCTACTGCCCGACTTACCAGAACCAGACCCCAAAGCCTGGGGGAGGAGAGCCACAGACCACACCCTCTTACACCAGCCAGTGACAGTCTGACAGGTGCACCTGCCGGGCAGAAAAGCCCAGGTGTATCAATCCTCTAAGAAAAACCATCAGGGAAGCCAGATACTGAAGATTTCCTCCTTCTGTGACCTGAGCCTGTTCTTGTCTGGGAAAACCTGATTGGGGTGGCCTAGGAGGTCAGATGCCTAGACAACAGAAAATTACAAACTATACTAAGAAAAACGAAGTTATGGCCCAGTCAAAGGAACAAATGTACTCTTCAACTCAGATACAGGAATTTAAACAACTAATGCTAAATCAATTAAAAAAGTTTAGAGAATATTTCACAAAAGAGAGAGGCTGTAAAGAAAACACTGGGCATACATAAGGCAGAAATCAAAAGTTCAAAAAAACAACTAGTAGAATCTATGGAAATGAAAGTCACAACACAAGAGACAAAAGACACAATGGAAACATACAACCACAGATCTCAAGAGGCAGGAGAAAATACTCAAGAACTGGAGAACAAAATGCCTGAAAGCCTACACGCAAAGGAGCAGATGGAGAAAAGAATGAAAAAATATGAGCAATGTCTCCGGGAACTTAAGGATGAAACAAAGTACAAGAATGTACATATCATTGGTGTCCCAGAAGGAGAAGAGAAGGGAAAAAGGGGCAGAGGCAATAATAGAGGAAATAATCAATGAAAATTTCCCATCTCTTAGGAAAGACATAAAATTACAGATCCAAGAAATGCAGCAGACTCCAAACAGAATAGATCTAAATAGGCCTATACCAAGACACTTAATAATCAGATTATCAGATGTCAAAGACAAAGAGAGAATCCTGAAAGCAGCAAGAGAAAAGCAACCCATCACACACAAAGGAAGCTTAATAAGACTATGTGCAGATCTCTCAGCAGAAACCATAGAGGCAAGAAGGAAGTGGTGCGATATATTTAAGATACTGAAAGAGAAAAACCGCCAACCAAGAACCGTATATCCAGCAAAGCTGTCCTTCAAATATGAGGGGGAGCTCAAAATATTTTCTTACCAACAGACAATGCAAGACTTTGTGAACAAGACACCCGCCCTATAGGAAATACTAAAGGGGGCACTACAGAGTGATAGGAGAAGACCAGAGTGCATGGTTTGGAACACAATTTTGGGAGATGGTAGCACAGCAATGTAAGTACACTGAACAAAGATAACTATGAATATGGTTGAGAGAGGAAGGTTGGGGCATGTGAGACACCAGAAGAAAGGAGGAAAGATAAAGAATGGTACTATGTAACTTGGTGAAATCTAGAGTGTTCAACAATTGTGATAAAATGTACAAATATGTTCTTTTACAAGGTAGAACAAGCAAAAGGCAACCTTGCAAGGTGTTAAAAATGGGGAGGCATGGGGGGAAGGATGCAATCAATGTAAACTAGAGACTATAACTAACAGAATCATTGTATTATGCTTCCTTTAATGTAACAAAGGTGATATACCAAGGTAAATGCAGATAAGGGGGGGATAGGGGAGGCATGTTAGACACTTGACATTGGTGGTGTTGTCTGATTCTTTACTTTGATTTAAGGTTACTTTCCCTTTTGCTACTTCCTAGCTGCCATTTTTTTTTCCTCTTTCTTTTGCCTCTCTACCTTCTTTGACTCTCCCTCCTGCCTTGTGGAAGAAATGTAGATGCCCTTATATAGATAGTGGTGAAGGTGGTGAACACATAAATATGTGACCATACAGAGAACCATTGATTGTTTACTTAGAATGGAATGTATGATGCATGAAAAAAACCATCTTAAAAAAAATATGGGTTGATGACAAAACCTCAAGGGCAATATACTGAATGAAATGAGCCAGACACATTAGGACAAATATTGCAGGGTCTCACTGATAGGAACTAATTATAATATGTAAACTCATAGACATGAAATATAAGGTACCAAAATATAGGATGAGGCTTAAGAATGGGGAGCAGTTGCTTAGTATGAGCAGAATGTTCAACTAGATGAACTTAAATGTTTGGAAATGAACAGAGGTGTCGGTAGCAAGATGTGAGAATAACTAACAGTGCTGAATGGTGCGTGAATGAGGTGGAAAGGGGAAGCTCAGAGTCATATATGTCACCAGAAGGAAAGTTGGAGGTCAAAAGATGGGAATGTATAAAACTGAATCCTATGGTGGGCAATGTACATGATTAACTATACAAATATTAGAAATCTCTTCCATGAACCAGAACAAATGTATGGCAATAGAACTAGAAGTTAATAATAGAGGGGCATATAGGGAAGAAATATTTACATATTGCAAACTATATACTACAATTAGTAGTATTTCAACATTCTTTCATAAACTATACCAACACTGTGAGTCAACAGTTGAGGGGATATGGGATATAGGAGGTTAGGATATGGGAGGATTTGAGTTTCCTTTTCTTTTCTTTTTTTTTTTTCTTTTTTCATCTTTCACTTTATTTCTTCTCTGAAGTAATGAAAAGTTTCTAAAAATTGAACAAAAATTAAGTGCAGTGATGGATGCACAGCTGTATGAGGGTACCAGGGGCAACTGATTGTACACTTGGGATCCTTGGATAATTGTATGGTATCTGAACACTCCCAATTAAAACAACAACAACAAAAAAGCTGTCCCAACATGTTTGGTATTTGCAAACGCAGCAGCACAAGCACCCTACTCGTGGTACCAAAATCTGTTCTAGTTTGCTAACGCTGCCGGAATGCAGAACACCAGAGATGGATTGGCTTTTATAAAAGGGGGTTTATTTGGTTACACAGTTACAGTCTTAACTGTAAAGTGTTCAAGGTAACACATCAGCAATCAGGTACCTTCACTGGAGGATGGTCAATGGTGTCCGGAAAACCTCTATTAGCTGGGAAGGCACGTGGCTGGCATCTGCCCCAAAGTTCTGGTTTCAAAATGGCTTTCTCCCAGGATGTTCCTCTCTAGGCTGCAGTTCCTCAAAAATGTCACTCTTAGTTGCACTTGGGATATTTGTCCTCTCTCAGCTTCTCCAGAGCAAGAGTCTGCTTTCAACGGCCATCTTCAAACTGTCTCTCATCAGCTGCTCCTGTGCTTTCTTCAAAGTGTCCCTCTTGGCTGTAACAGCTTGCTCCTTCTGTCTGACCTTATATAGTGCTCCAGTAACTTAATTCAGACCAACCCTGAATAGGCGGGGCCAACACTTCCATGGAAATTATCCAGTCAGAGTCATCACCCACAGTTGGGTGGGGTGTATCACCATGGAAACAATCAAAGAATTACAATCTAATTAACACTGATAGGTCTGCCCACACAAGATTTCATCAAAGGTAATGGTGTTTGGGGGACATAATACATTCAAACTGGCACAATGGGGAAGGCTAACAATTCATGGTAGGCTTCTCAGGAGAGGATATGTGATAGCTGTTCCAAGAAATATAATAGTCTGGCTTGCTTCCTTATGCTCTGAAATATATTCATTTAAAACTTTTTAACAGGAAAGTCTGAAATAGTTGAACATCCCATGAGTTTTTAAACAGAGGTTACAGGACATAAACGATATCCACAATTAGCGTCTCTTTGTATTCTTTGGCATATTTGGGTGCTTAAGAGATCATGTAGGACACCTAACTCTGATTCTAAATGACTCCAGATGCCTATGCTTTAAGGTTCCTATGTATGTGCATTGTGTGTGTGTGTGTGTGTGTGTGTGCATGTGTGTGTCTGTGTGCATGTATGTTTATCAAAGAGAGGGAAAAAGAGGGAGGTAAAGAGAGAGAGAAATACAGCCTAGCATTCAAATCCATGTTTGTTAGCCTCCAAAAACCCACGCCTGTTTCACTATGCCAGGCTATCTCTCTAATTAATAATCAGATTCATTCATTCAATAAATATTTTTGATTATCTTCTAAAATAGCAACCAACATGACAGCTAACCTCTGTAAAGTGCTTGCTGATGTGCCAGGTACTGTTTTAAGTACTTTACATGTATTAGCTCATTTAATCATCACAAAGGTCATATGAGATCAATACTATTATCATCTCATTTTACAGCATAGGGCAATTGAGACCTAGAGCATTTATTTAAATGCTGTTCTCCCTCCCCCAGCCTTGGGTATTATGGCACATGTGTCAGGACAGGCTTACCATTACCAGCGGTAAAAATGTACTGCTAGCATTGCAGACTGTGCTCTGAGCTTGACCATTTGGCCAGCACATGTCATAATGTTGCTTAATCTAGCCATGTTCATAAAAGCATAGTGACCAGTACTTTTTTTTAAATTCAGTTTTATTGAAATATATTCACATACCATACAATCATCCATGGTATACAGTCAACTGTTCACAGTACAATCATATAGTTATGCATTCATCACCACAATCTATTTCTGAACATTTTCCTTACATCAGAAAGAATCAGAATAACAGTAAAAAAAAAAAATAATAAAAGAACACCCAAACCATCCCCCCCATCCCACCCTATTTGTCATTTAGTTTTTATCCCCATTTTTCTACTCATCCATCCATACACTAGATAAAGGGAGTGTGATCCACAAGGTTTTCACAATCACACTGTCACCCCTTGTAATCTACATTATTATATAATCATCTTCAGGAGTCCAGACTGCTGGGTTGGAGTTTGGTGGTTT
Source organism: Choloepus didactylus (assembly GCF_015220235.1). Lineage (NCBI taxonomy): Eukaryota > Metazoa > Chordata > Mammalia > Pilosa > Megalonychidae > Choloepus > Choloepus didactylus. The sequence continues at coordinate 142,039,727 of NC_051309.1, forward strand.
CAGGTATTTACTTCTAGTTATTCCAATACATTAAAACCTAAGAGGTGTTATCTATATAGTTCATAAGAATGTCCGCAAGAGTGACCTCTCGACTCCAATTGAAATCTCTCAGCCACTGAAAGTATTTCATCTCATTTTGCATCCCCCTTTTGGTCAAGAAGATATTCTCAATCCCATGATGCTGGGTCCAGATTCATCCCCGGGAGTCATATCCAGCATTGCCAGGGAGATTTACACCCCTGGGAGTCTAACCAGCATTTTTAATGCTTTTCAATTAATAACTAGATTCATTAAAATATCTTTGGCTCTAATGTGGTTAGAGGTTGCACATCTAGGGAGTGATGCCATCAGGTACTCAATCAGGCAGTCTGGCTCCGGGGCTCTTTAACTCTGCTCTAGGATACTTGTGAAAAGGTGGATTTAGGCAGGCAGAAAGAAAATGAAACAGAAAGAAAGCCGTCGTTTCTGGAGCTTGGTCAGCTGGGAAAGGTAAGTGAAAATGCTGCAGAGGCAGACAGCTGCCATCCCATCACCGGTCCTCTGAGCCCTGCTCAGGCGTTTGGATGAGTTTGGGTTTTTATCCAAACAATTGCATTGCCTTCAGAGGTACTAAGCAGTGAGTGACAGGATGAAATTTGCTTCTAATCTATAGTCGACATTGAGTATAAAAAGTGAGAAGGCTTTGTAGAAATACAAAGTGCATCCCTTTGTTGCCTTCATCTTGGTTCTTAGACTCTCATTTCACAACCTCTTGGCTAAAATGATAATTCCAATGATGATTCCAATTATACCAAGTAATACTACCAGCTTGAAAGCAGTTAATAATGATAATCAAAAGCTTGAAGGCAGAAATATAAAATAAATCTCCACCCTGAGTCAGTTGAAGGCATACTTTACAGTTTGTTTTTATTCCTATTAGTTTCTAAATAAATGTGTTTTTTATGAAGGTGCTCAGATGCAACTTTGCATATTCGCTGCTAGTTGCTACATCCTCTATTTTCTCATAACAGTCTATTTGATTCTATTTGACCAGTTATTACTGTGTATTGTCATTTCTCTTTTGAGCTGTATATCACAGTTGTTTCAATTTGGTTTAGCAAAGATTTATCTAGCACTCTCACTGAAGTAGGCACTATGACATGCATACCCACATCATACTCTAAGTGACTTAGGGGCCTATGATAAACATTGAATTATTGCAAAGGAGAGACTAAAAATAATTTTAATTTGTTGCCTATCAAGACAAAACTAGAGTATACATGAGGAAACTGAGCTATTTCTTATACCTGCTTGATATAAAACATTATTTAATATTTAATGTACGATCTTAACTTTCTTTTATTTATTGGACAAGTCTTCTTTAAGAATTCTAGAACTGAGGTTTATAAAGACAATATAGTTATATGTGAATGCATATTTAAAAGGACAAACTTCTCTTGACCTTTCAAAGAATGAGTCCCTGGATTTTGTGAAGAATGACGAGTTTTAACTTTATACTTTATCAGATAGATATAGCCTGTCAGTAACTGATTGCCAAATAAACCCTTTGCCTTTACAAAATTGGCAAAGAAGAAAAATGTGCCTGTAATGTTGATTGTCTTTTTCTGCAGGCTGTAATTATGTCACTCACTGTAGGCAAGGTGGAAGTTATGACTGTATGATTATATGACAGACACTTTTAAGAAGGGGTTTGTTTGTTTACAAATGAAATTGAAGTATGTTGGATCTTTAGTTAGAAGTTTTGAAGTTTGTTTCAAATACAAGATTAGAAAGTGTTTATGGACATAAATCATCTAAGGATAAGATTTTAATAATGGATAATCATTAAGGAATAGAGAGAAGAATGGATTACTGCCCTGTCTGACAATGGATCTCAGGAGTGATGTGGGAAAAAAAAAATGCAATCCTGAAGTTACAGAATCAACTTGAGTTGTTGGAGAGCAATTATGTCATTGCCGAATATATTCAGAAACAATTCTGCAGTAACAGAAGGGAGTGAGTGTTTAAAATTCTGATTTTTATTTTCAGTTGTATTCAGGTGCCTCATAAAGGTATAATTTGTGTGTAAAGTATGCAAGAACTATCTTCTGTGGGTAGGGGAAGTTTTCATCTCAGGTGGAATCCTGAAGATTGGAATTTTGGATTCTTATTCAATTCATATGGTTATAAATTCTGAATATTAATAATATAGCAGTATATTTTATATAATTATTATATTATAGAAATTACATTTAAAATTACAATATTTCCTTAGAGCTATCTTTCCATAAGAATGAGTATATTTTATTGGTACCTGAAGCTTAATCTTTAAATTCCCTAAGTTTATATATTTTAAACATTTTTGATGGAAATAGCTCTAAATTAAAATAGTCAATTTTCTTTTACTTTTAAAAAGGGGGTAACTAATCATAAGAACTTTTAAAAACGATTCGGGAGCATTGTTATGAGCATCCACTATTATGGTAAATCATCATACTCTGTAAAATTCAGGATCTGCCTTTCAGTATTTCTGTCTCCTCATTTGCTGTCATACCATGGGCTACCACTTTCCCTTCTATCATTATGTCTTCCTCCAGGAGAACCTCATTCCAGAGTACCTTATTTCCTTTCTACTTTAACTCCATAAATGCACTGAAGTCTAGTTACCAAGGGAACAATAATGTGAGAATTTTGTCTTAAGAGAAAAGGGACTGAATGGGAGGGGTTTGGATTCCACTATTGAATACCAATACATAAAGAACTCTCTTGTGACACTGAGATTCTGTGGCACTGCTTTAGTGTTCCTAGATTTTTCTTATTATTAAATAGTTAGTAATAATTAGGTAGTCAAATTACTGTGAGATGGAACCTAGATGTCTTCTAATTTGTTTCAAGTTACACTTGTGGTTTTAAGAGACTTGAAGGTTTTTACCTTATCCATTTGACGGATATTGATTAGATTGTTGAAAAAGGCTAGAAAAAATAATACAGGTTTGGCAAATTGCTATGTGCGGTTTCATAAGAAATGAACAAAAAACATAGGCATTGTCAGCCATCTCTGGGCAGATGGTGAATGGCAACAGCAGATATTTCAAATATAGATGTAGCACATATATATTGCAAACAGCTGTAATAGTTAAAATGCGTGCCAGAAGACTTAATCATCCTGGATTTTTTTCCAATACATGCTAGCATTCAAAAATAGAGTCTTCTTTTCCACAATTGCTATGGAATTCTTTGAAATAGGCAAGTGCATCTCTGATATAAGAACTTTGCTGTGTGCTGATTAGGCTGCATTTTCAAGGCCTCTTGACTACTGGTTGATTAGCAAAATTCTTGTTGATTATGGTTTGGTGTGCATAACTTCTTGTTTTTGCTATTGTTGTCTGAATCAACTGTTTTATATGTATAGGCCATACCACCACCAAATATCTGAATGAAAACTGAAAAGCTGAATTTTCTGCACATTTAATATTTGAGCTTATAGCCATGTGTCCTACCCATACAAGTTAAGTTTTATGGGGTAATAATTATTATTAAATCAACACTGCTTTATTGTGTAGTATTGTCTTAGACACACAAATGTCTTAATAATCCAACAGGGCAGAGCTAAGGGAAAATAGTGCTGAAAAATGAAAATCATTAAATGTATTGGAATTTTACATACAGAGTCATATCTCCCATAAAGTAGTATGTGTGTTCTTTAAAATCAATATATTATGGAATTTCAGGCAATAAAAATAGGTTTGGGGTGGAAATCAAGTCCTGTAGAGTCTTATAAAGAGTAAGACTTAATAAAAATATGCAATTGCTACCAGAGTTATTAATATTCCTAATACATAGAGTAAATACAGTTAAGCATTAGAACTTGTTTTGAAAAGGGACATGTAATTTGCTTGTTATAATTAAGTGTGATGAAATGTAGTATTTGAGGTATCAAGAAGAGATGGAAGGAAGGACATCATTATTACTAAGGCAAAAACAGTGTTACTAGAGTTGACACAGGTCACTGTGGCTTGTCCCTTCAAACAAGACTGGATGCCAGCCCTTTGTCCAATAGCCCCGTCCTCTGCAAACACTCTCCAGTCTCCTTCAGAACAGATGGTAACTGTGGTGCATCCATCCCTTGTTTCAGTCGTTCTCTTAGCCTTGTTTTTGATGCTGCACACAATGGATTCCCTTACCCTGTTCCTTTCAAGCTGTCCAATATGTCCTCTCATTTCTTTCAAAAGTCTGTGTTATTTTAACTTCCCCATGTATCAAAGAGTTTACTGTTATATTTACTACTTGGATTCTTGTATTCAGGATGATGTTTGGATTGATTTATTAAATACTTTTAACAGGAAAAGTAGATAAACTCCGGAGTATAGCACAATATACACTCATATGGTTTCACAAGGGGTAAATAGATTAAGAGAGAAAATGAGTTAAATGAATGCTTTGTGTTTTCCTCTGCAGGTAACTAACCAACTGTATAGTTTTTCTCTTTCACCCAGTGTTACTTGAAGTAGACACCTTGTGAAAAATCAGCACAAGCTAATATGCTTTCTGTTTTGGTTATTTTATTTTCCTATTTATCAGTATATTAACAAATTCAGTGGTTAGAGATAAGCATTAAAACAGGAAAAAAAATCCAGTAATATTTTTTAAAGCATAAGATTTCCTATAAGGTGAATGAGATTGTTGTGTATCAGATAAGAAGCGGGACTAACATGCTTCATTTGGTCAGTCATCCATCAGCATTTTTTTTTTTCCACTTGGAAGATGAGATAAAAATCTTCTGTAAGTAAGATGGGAAAGCAAGAAAGTTAAATATATTTGAGGGTTCCAGAGAGAAGATCTGTGACCTGATAACTCCCTCTCTTCCTTTTAATCTCCTGAGAAGGGAGAGAGAGATGATCCCAACTGTTATCTGTGGATCCAAAATTAATTAGGAATCTCTGTTTGAATTCTCATTTAGAATCCTGGAGGCACCATTGCCTGGAGGCAAGAGGGTGGAGTTACCTGAAGAGAAAGAATCTGAGGCAGCCTGATCAAATCCCATGACCCCAAACAGTCACAGAAGAACACCTGAGTATGCATGTGCTCTCGGGAAGCTGTAACTGAGTGAGAAGCAGTTATCTCATGGTTGTGACGGGGGACTTGGCCGTGGATGTCAGCAGGGACCCAATGGCCAGTCAGCAGACAGGAATGCAGATATTTTGGTGAGTGCCAATTTAGAGGATGTGACCACAGTTGAGATCCAGATGGGGTGATGCTTATATTTCAGTGGATGCCATGCAGAGAGACAATGACAAGTGATGGGCTCACTCAACCTGTTAATTATTCATTCAAAAATATTGAGTACCTGTCATGCTTTGTGCAATGTTTTAGGCAATGAAAGAAAGTGCCTAGCTCCATATAAGCTTTTACATACCATCCTAGTGAGAAAGAGTTAAATTTCTGTCATGTATGCCATGACATACATACTTTGTTTATATTATCTGTGTCCCTTCCAATAGAATATGTGCTTCAAGAGAGTAGGGAATTTTAACTGTTCTGATGGCTTATAACCTAACCTAGCACATAGCAGTTGCCTAATAAATACTTATTGAGACAAACAAATGAGTTAGGAATAGGGACTATAGAAAGATACATGAATTAGGAAAAATAAAGTTACTTTTTTAAAAATATGAGTTGAAAAGAAAATTACTAACTGCTGTGGAGTCAAATCATACCCATGGAACAATAAAACTATCTTTACATGAATCAAATTGACAGGCAGGGCCAATGAGTGAGAGCAGGAACTTTTTTGTTTTTATTAGAGAAGTTGTGGGTTTACAGAACACTCATGAATAAAATAGAAAATTCCCACATACCACCCCACCACTAGCACCTTGCGTTGGTGTAGAATATTTGTTACAATTGATGATAGCACATGTTTATAATTGTACCATTAACTAAAGTCCATGGTTTAACTTGGGATCCACTGTCTGTGTGGTGTAGTTCCATGGACTTTTCATTGAATCTTTATTCTATTACAATATGCACAATCTAACATATCCCCTTTTAATCACATTTAACTATATATTTCAGTGTTGTTAATTGCATTCACAATGTTGTGCTGCTATCACCACCATCCATTACCAAAATATTTCCATCATTCCAAATAGGAACCCTGTACATTTTAAGCCTTAACTTCCCATTCCCTATCCCCATCCCGTACCCGGATAACCTATATGCTACATTGTTCTAGAATATTGCATTAATGAGAGTTCTGTTGGATGCATTACCAAATAGAACTCTACTTTTTCTATTTTAGTTATACTGAGCTGGTCAAGTGAATTTATAGACCATTTGACTATAAACAATTCATTTTTCCTTCTCTCTTCCTAAAGTCTACTAAATATCTATCTAATACAAATTGACATCACTAGAACAATGTGATATAGATGGCAAGAATTTGTGTGTGTGTGTACGTGTGTGTAGTTCAGTGAAGATATAGCATGATTAGCATGTGTGATCTTGACTTTGTTATCGGGATCTCTGCTCTCCACTACTATAGTCGCTAGTCATATGTGACTACTGAGCGCTTTAAATGTGTCTACTCCAAACTAAAATATGCTCCAAGTATAAAATACAAACTAGGTTAGAAAGACAGTACAAAAATGTAAAATATCTCAATAATTTTAAAAGTATTGAAAAGTATGAAATTATAATATTGAAATGATAGTGTTGTGATGCTAATATTTTGGATGTATTAGTTTCAATAAAAATATATTATTAACTTTAGTTTCATCTATTTCTTTTTACTTCTGACTACTAGAAAATTTAAAATTGTGAAAATGGCTTGCCCTATATTTTTATTGAACATTGAACAGTGGTTGTCCAGACCATTTTCTTCAGACACAGTCACTAGTCTCATCTCTTTCTTGGGAAAGAATATATTCCTGTCACTTGTCCTGACATTGTTCCTCCAGTAGCTTCCTACCTCCAGTTTGACTTTCTCTTCCACTTGGGAGTAAAAAGCCTAAACGAACATATCATTTAATTACTCAAGATAGGCTCTAATTACTTCAGTGTATCCACCAGTTCTAAACCACAGTCAAAGAACAAATTAATTGAATGCTAAGACTCCATTATATAGCTAGGAATCATATATAGCTTTGTATTCTTTGAGGTAATTATTTTATTCTGGTAGACATGAATTCTCTTCCACTCTATTAAACATAATGTTAGTGATGAACTCACCAAAAAGAAAGGTCTTACTTTTTACTTGGGCATTATTTACAAATGAAATTTCTATTTCACAGAGAATTATGAATGAGTTGGGTATATTATTATTATTAATGTAGAAGATAGTCACTTCCACATGGTTTTCAAAGGCAACTATCAGTAAATTGTAAGGTGGATATAAAGATAAGAGTGTAGATATCACAGGAAGTATGACTAATTCCAGACACTTATAAAAGAAAAATATATTTTTAATGATTGCAGACCATGTGGAAGCTTAACCTTTTGCTTGGCTGAACTGCTCTGTGTCTGATGTTGCCTATACAGAGTTAGTGAAGAGGATAATTTCAAGAATTACATGGCAAACATCAGCATTTAAAAATGCTATTGGAAAATGGAATTATTTCCACCCAGGCCACCTAGACTGGCAGACAACATTAATCAAATCACTTGGATGATTACTGTAATTTCCACATCTTTGAATTTATGTAATTGAAAGTTGCATAAGAAAAGTTGTATGCTAGGGAAAGTATATCTGTAGAGTATCATCTGTTCAACATGTTCATTTCAGGAAAGATGAAAACTAGAGAGGCAAGGTTCAATGTTGCTCAATGACTCAATGCCAAAGTTGAGCTTAGCTTAAGTCTTAGGTTTCCTGGTTCTTAGATTTTTGCTTGGTGGAATTGGAAGGCTGAAAGAAGATTCCACATGTCTTCTAACAATCTCCACATATTTGCTCCAAGAACCAAATCATGTTAGACAGACTGGCTTCTTATCCATCCTTATTTTTCTCTCTGTCCATCAATATTCTTGGTACATACAATTAAAAAACTTTATAACTTTATGTTGTAAGCATAGCATTTCAGATTATCCTCTGTGCTTCCCATATAGCTCATGCCTCCACTGTAAGAAATATGGAAACCAAACTGGTGTCACATAGATGTGATGAAGTCAGTTGTTTTATTGTCTGTAAGGAAATCACAGAACCCAATCAACTCTTGAATTCAGGATTTCACTGCAATTTTCACATTTCCAACTCTTTTTTTTTTTTCCTTTCTTAACCAGTGAATGCTTCCTTTAATAGAGATTGTTTTCATGTTGCCTCAATAATAATTTCTATGTTTCCTTACATACACAGTAACCTTACAATTTTTGCAAGTTAATGAAATAGCTCATAATGGCTATTTATGATCATGGCTCATAATGGCTATTTATCCAGTTTTGGACTTTTTTTAGTTTGAATCTGATTCTTTCTTATGTATACTGCCTATAATATTTTCTCATAAGACTTTCCTTCTGATTTAGTGTTCTATGTGACTTCATATTTTTTCTTCTTCCTTCCCTGCTCCTAGTAGTGAGTGTATTAGTCATTGTCACTAGAGTTCAGAGAAGAAAGGATTAGATCCTGAATTTACCTTCATTATTGCTCCTTGAATCTGAGAATTTATATTTAGCTCTATTTGTCATACATATTAAGTGCCTACTATGTGCAAAACATGATGTTTGGTAATGAGAAGGTGCAGATGTGAATGATGCTCTCAAGAACTATAGATATGTGTTGGAAATAACTCTATCTCCATTTTCCTTGCAGAGTCTGAAAAGCTTTAACTCTTGTATCCTTTCTGCTGATAATCAAGCAATTCTCTGAGTCAGAATCCAAAGTGAATAGCATTTTAACTTTAATACTATCTTACTTAAGGAGAATTTAAGTTTTTTCATGTATATTTGTACTAAAAACTCTTTTTTACCCTACACATGTATACCTGCATACACACACATACACACACTCAAAGAACTTTCCATCTGCTTCTAGATTTTCAATTGGTAAAGAATACAGGTTATTCCTATAACTCACACTAAGATAAACCAGGGAAATTTAAGTTAACACATTAAAATGTGTGATTTATATTAAGAAGTCACCACAAAGACAGAACATGCTATTGAGGAATTATTCAATGCTTTCAGCCAAAAAGTAATTTACTCTTTTTAAATATAAGAAGACATTTTAATTTACAGCCAGGCCTAAACATGTTTTTTTTTTTTTTTTTTTTTTTTTTTTTTTAACAAACTGAAGCTAAAAGATGGGAAGGATGATTTTTATGATCCCCTTTTCAAGTTAAAGTTTCATTAAAACAACTGTGTTAGATGTGTATTTTCCATCTGTTGCCTGAATTTCCATCTTACCCCCGTTAAGTAAAGTCATAATGGTACAGAATTATCAACAATCAAGAATTAAAACAAGAATTCTCTGGTTTTGGTTGCTAAATATTTTGTTATATATTGCATAGAGATCATAAATATTTATGATAAAGATATGTGGATGATATATATTGGCAAACATATCACACATCAGCCTAGATTAGGTGTTAAAAATAAGGCAGAATTGTTGTAACAGAAGACTTACTCACCCTGCCCAGCAATGGGGAAAGTGATTGCTTTAATTTATTTGAGACTGGATTTTACCACTCGGAGCTCAACCCTATGAACATGTGCAGTGAAGAGTCAGAAAGACCAGCGAAGAGATTGAAAATGGACATTGCTGTCCCTGAATCGTTTATGAATGAGGTTTCTATAAATAATTTGGGTGTGAACTTTGAAAATCACACACATCACATCACCAGTGCCAAAATGGCTGTCTCTGTGGCTGATTTTGGCACCTTGTCTGCCAGCGAGACCAATGGTCATCAGTGCTCACGCTCCGCATCAGCACGCTGCCCTCCACTCGGAGTGCAGCAAGCGGGGGCCCAGAAACAGTGGGCGTGCAGGACCAGGAAACTTGAGGGGAGCTGTCGGGTTTGCTTCGTCTTTCACTGGAAGTTTGAACCTTTTTCACTATGACATCAGTGATGTCAGTATGTATAGAACTATATCTTGATTTATCAAGAGTATTTTCATTTTTCAATCCATAAATGTGGAAATGAACTATGATCAGCAGAGTGGGAACTAAGATTGAACTCTGTGGTGCAGCTTTAAGCTCTGCTTTTCTCTTCCTTATCCCCAATACCTCCTCCCTATTCCCTTCCTTTTCTATAACTTTCTGTTCCCTGCTGCCCGCACTCCCACTTTTAAAACCTGTAGACAGGCCACCAGCTCAAAACCAGCACAGAAGTTCTGAACTGAATGGAGTGGCTTCTTTTTGTATAAATTCCTTTTGCCGTAATGGATGCAGTGGAATAACAATGTTTAAAGGTACCGATCCTGATCCCTGCTCGATATCATTTTTTTGGTTTTATTTTCTTAATTAAATAAAAGCAGGGTAGGTTTCTTTAAACTGCACAAACATGCAGGGATTTTTTTAAATGGAAACTTCTCTCATGTTATTCAACTAGAGCACTTCAGTTTACAAAACAGCAAGTCCATCTTTATGGAAGCCAGTACAAGGAACTGTGTGCAAATTATGAAGACACTTGCTTGGCTCCTGTTTCAAAATTCTAGACCAGGGCTACCTTACACAGAATTGGTCATTTTACTGCCAGAAGATTTCACTGTAACTTTATTTATTGGCTAAAAATTTGGTATTTGAAGAAATGGTATTCAGATGGGGTTTTGTCCACCATTGTTGAAGATTGTAATCTTAAAAATCAAACCAGTCATTGTATAATTTAGTTTATCCTGAGGCAGTTGACTTGCGGAGGCACAGTTTACAAAGCCTGAGATGTTGCCACTCAATGGTTTACATTTTGGGACACCTCTTAAGTTGTTTGCAGCACTGCAGTTCAAAGTGTTAATATTTAGGAGGGACTTCTAGATTTTATAGCTAATGCAGTAGAACCTTGAAGTATATTTAAACTTTTTTGTTTAGCTTGAACATTTGGAAGAAAAATATGAGTTCCTATGTGAAATAGATTGGTACTTTACCACTTTAAGTTTTAAAAAGTGATAGACCTTCAGATGCATCTCAAACTTAGTTTTATTTTTATACTATGCATTGTGAAAACAAAGCCATTGTCATAAACGTTGGCCATTTTGCATCTTTAAGTTGTAAGGTGAATTCGCACAATATATATTACAGTGTTAGAATGTAATAAGCTTTGCTTTTGTAGTACAGTTAAAACAGAATTTCACTTTTTTTTTGCTGTCTTAATTAAAACTCTATTTCTACTAGTTGTGTTGCTTGGCAAAAAACGTGTTATTTGCATTGCTGATATTTGTAAGTATAAGTTGCTTCAAGGTTGTGCTGACAAGTAGATAGAATATAGTGGGACCTTAGAACTGATTGAAAGGGAGGGTATTTATTATACAAACTGTGAACTGCAATGACATCCTTAGTTTTGGATGATGTGCATTCTTGTTTTCGTTTGCAGCAATTTAATGAAGATTGCTTTGACGTGTTTATGAAGTAGCACATTTACTATAAAATTTAGTTTATAGCCCAGTGGACAAAAGTAGTTAAGTTAATAACTTAAAATCAGTCTCTAATTTATACATTTAAAGTCTAGCATTCCTATATGCACACAGTGAATGATGGGTAGCCTGGGCCCTATGTTGCTTTCTAATATCTTTATCCAAGTTGTCAGTTTCTTATTGCTGTGTTGTGCTAAACTTTGAACCGTGTTTTTTTTTGTTGTTGTTAAAAATCAGTACATTTTCTGTAATTTAGTAAGATACTGGTTATAATCTTCCATTGTTACAACTTTAATTTTGACTCTGGGTTTACAGTAGCTGGTCTGTATAAAATAATTTACACGAAGATGACTGAATGCTAATACCAGTTGCACTTAAATAACATGCCCATTCTCAGTAGCTGATGCAGTAATATATTTAGTTTATCTATGCATTGCTGGGATCTTGATATAAGATGGAAACAGTGTTTCTTATCTAAAGTTTGGATTATCAGCAAGTTGAATGGACACTTTGGTTATTTAATAAAGATTTTTGACCAAAATCCAGAAAATGGTATGAGAGAAATAAATTCCAGCTAGTTTGATAGATTTTTAAATGCCAGTCTGATTTTAGCCTCTTGAAGAGTGCTAGCTAGCTGGTAATGTTTACTTTTAATTATTTGTTAAAATGAGGCAATAATTTGCAAGATTTTTGTATGTATGTGTAAATTTCTTCATATCTTTTTAGATCTAATTCAATATTTTCTGACTACTTCTGCCATGTATAATACCATTTTTGTGCATGCTTGATGTGACATTCATAAATTGTACCATTATGACTTTATCCATGTAAAATAGCTATTTATTGTATTTCTTTTTTAAAAGTTGGATTTTTCTGGTTTTCTTTCTGTTTAAGCATCTTAGCAAAGAATTTGTTACTGTTTATTAAAAGAATTGCATTAGAGAGCATGAAACAACCAATTTGCAATCATATGAAGAAACAATAATGCCTTTATTATCAAGTGTTAAGCACAATTCTTATAACAAACTGTGATGAATTCTTTTTTTTCCTTTGCTGTAATATTTTCTTATGAACAAACCAAAAATACATGATGAGCAATTGCAGTGTTGGCTGATGTATCTTTTATGTACAGGGAATTTGAGAGGACAGTGGATTCATTTAGAAGTGTAACTGGTGCTGTGATTATAGCAATACTTTACTTTTGTTAGTCATATTTCATCTTTTTCATGCTAGCTTTTTAAATGTTTAGTTTTCCTCTTGTCATGGTCAACTGCTGAATTTACTTAAAAGATGTAGAATACTGTTTAAAAAAATACTAAAGTATGTACAGTTAGGTCAAAGAATTGTGCAATTGTTTCCTTTTTAATTTTTAAAATTGAGGGTCATAAATATTTGAGAACATCAGATCTAATAGAGCATAGTGATACTATTTAATTTAACCAAAGTCTCTAGTGAATTTTTCAACTCTGAATGTAAACTAACAAATAAAACTGACCACCAAGGATATTGTTTGCCCAGAGTTTCAAAGCACATTGTCTACAAATGGAAATTGAAATTTATAAAAATATTGATGTTATTATGTTTTTTAAAACGTACCTATTTTTTTTTCACTAAAAGGAGGAAACTGTTAGTTTTATTGTTAAATATGGTAGATCTTAATATTTCTCTTAGCTGACCAGTGATTCCAGTTTGAAATAAGTACCCTGTGAGTTTGAGATAAATTAGTGACAATCAGAACAAGTTTTAGTATCAGATGTTCAAGAGGAAGTTGCTATTGTTGCATCGATTTTAATATTTGTACATAAACACTGATTTTTTTGAGCATTATTTTGTATTTGTTGTACTTTAATACCTGGTATACAGTTCCAGAAATAAAAATCTGGAAATCTGAAAAAAAAAAAAAAAATAAGGCAGAAAAGCTTTGCATATCACTGGATACATCTTTTGATAGTTATTGCAAGTATCCTTTATGTAGAAAAGTTTTCCCAATACAATAGAAATAAATATTTTACTGAAGTATTAGCTTTTAGATGAAAAACTTTAAAACATATGTATAAACTAAATTCTTGCCTATGATTGTGTCTGTACATATAGGATGGAATACCTCAGTGGAAGCTTTTTTTTTTTTTTTGACAATAAACAAAAAACCCTTAACTAGTAATAGTTATATAACCTCTTTATATTATTATAGCTTATGGTAATTACTCAGGATGCTCCATAATTTTACACATGAAATGTAAAAGCATTTTAGAAGTCTAAGGGACTCTACAATTCAGCTCTGTGGAGAATATGGTTTTTAATTTAGACTTCAATTGAGTAGTTTCTGTTATAGACCTAGAGTAGAATATTTCCCTTCTCCACTGTCAGGACAGAATGAGCACCAAGAAATTTCACTGAAGGAAGTGGACAACAAATGCAGAATGTCTGACTTAGACCAATTATTTTTTTAGGAACTATTTTTTAAGTAATAGGGTCTCTGTATCTCTGGTATAAGAAAATGATATACTACTGTAGATATCGGTGGGACAAAAAGATACTGAGACCCAAAGCAAAAATTAAAAGTGCAAGTGAGAGAACCAAAACCAAACCAAAGACCATTCTTCAGCTGAACTAAGGAGTTTCATTCATCAGGTCTCTATGAATAAAAATTGGATATTTATTTTACCACCCCAGCATATTCATTTATATTTTAAGTCATTAGATTAAAGTTGTATATAGTAAAATATACACAGTTTTCATTTCATAAATGGATTTCAATCATTCCCAGACCTTCATAAAATCCTGAATCAACAGCCCTCTAGAGATGGAGTGGGCCCAAATGACTACAGCATTTTCCAACAGATGGCCAGTTAGCTCTGAATTACTGAGATAACTTACAGCTTTTTGCACTAAATCCCATCTATTTTTTCCTTCTAACCTACAAGGAGCCAATCAAATTAAACATTTGACACAAAAGCCCTTAAAGCAAAAGTCGTTTATTGGATGGCAGCAATCAAAACATGAAAAGTAGAAATAGCCCTTCTGGGACCCAGAGATATGGAACCTCTTAAAGCAGAGAAGTTCTGTACGTTTGATACAAGGAAATGGCAAACAAATTGGAACGAGTTCCGCCCTGAACAGTCATGTTTGCCTGACCAGCCTGGTTTCCCTGGCAATTGTCCAGGAGAAAATATGTGAAAATAGAAAAGGGCCTCCTTGTATTGCAGTATCAAGGCAACCCTCCAGCCCCTCAACCTGTCTGGGTTGCTACAGTTAACCCCAAGCTGCTCAACTACTCACTTAGGCCATGAGTAGAGACTGAAATAAAGTGTCAAATTGGACAGTTCATCCATTTAATATGAAACCGTCTGTTCCTTTGGATTTGGATTTTGTTTTACGCTTGTCTGATAAATCGACCTGACATTTTTCATGTTTGCCTAATGGGGACACTTGCATTCCCCGCCTCTTCCCTGGCAACCCAACTTTTTCCCAAATAGGACTCCTTGCTTCTTATTATATACAGAAAAGGACCTCTGGGTTGTCCCTGTCTTCCTCTTATTTATTTGCCTAATCTGAGGCAGGGCAAAACTTGTTCTGTTTGTCTGATGTTTGAGCAAAAATGTTCATGATCATATCTTAAAAGCAAAAGCAATAAAAAAAAAAAAAAAAACAACAACTTCCAAATTCAATTCAGTGCTGACCCCAGTTTAGGACATAAAGATAACAGGCAGTGAGGTAGAGCTGGAGTGTGTTTTCTCAGAGAACTTCATCCCATTAAGGAGTGAAAACTTTAATGCCCAGAGTTTCCATACCAGGGAAATCACACTTTACTAAGAGCCTTGTTGTAGTAGAGCTACTTTTCAGTTTGGGTCTGGGTGTGATATGGATAGATACAACACATACAATGTTATTTTGAACTCTATTTTCAGATACTTATCTTACTTTCTTCACCTTATCTTGGATGCATAGCCAAAGTTCACACACACACAATGGAAATAGAACTGAAGAAAAAAAAGTCTTTGTTTATAGGTGTCAGTGAGATCTTCTGTATTTTTCTAACCTTCGGTGGTAGACATTGATGTCCAACAAAATTTATTCTGCTTTCTTCCTGGGTACAGCTGGGTTACATTTGTTAGAGTTCCTTATATGTCACGGTCAGACCTGGCTGTAAAGATCCCCCCTATATTTGTGATATTTTCCTTTGCTGGCTGATTGTAAAGGCAAAGCCCTGGTAATCCCTAGAAGCCATGGATTGCAGAAGCTGGGCAGCGATCAGTGTGGGTCTCTGATGATGGTGGAACAAGAACCCCTCCTCACTCTGAGACCTCATTTGAACCACCAGAACTCCTACATGAGTGTTAATCTTTGGCATTTTGGGACATTTTATTATGAGTTTAATGTGCCCCGACTAGTACCCTTTTCCAGAAGTGCAGGAGAAAACCTATACTACTGGAATCTAAGATTTGGGGAATCAGGAAAAACAAGCATTGGCCACCATGTTTTGTGTTTCTTGTCTACATTGGGAATGATATTTTTATCTTGGAAAACTCTGGGTGATGGAAACTGCCTGTTTTGTCCTAATGGCTTGGGATTCCTCCCATCTCTGGTGATTCCCAATTAAACAGTGCCTAAAGGCACTCAGCTGTATTTTTTTGTCACCAGGCTGAAACACCCTACTGAAAACTGAAGTTTCAAATCGTGAAACAAAGTCTTATTTGTTATACGTTTAAATATCACGTACATAGTTTGGATGGGAATTTTAGGTTTTTGTGGGAATATAAATGGATTCTAAATTGGATTGTGTCCACTTAACAAAGTAGATAATTGAAGGTAATTTATCCATATAATTTAAAACACCAATTTTGCCCGAGTTTGCAACAAATATAATCTGTGGATAGTTGACTACAAACTAACCATCCATGGTGGCTCACTTCTAAACTGAATTATTTTGTAGAAACAATCTTAGTATTTTCTGGGCTAGTATTAGTAGCATTAACTATTAATTTCTTACAAAATGATTTAATACATTTTTTTCTGACTAGATAGCTCATGCACAGTATACAAATTTCGAAAGGCACAAAAAGGTGGATATTGAAAAAACTTGTCTTCTCCAATTCCCATACCCCTGCTTCCAAGATTCTCTGTACGAGGGCAGTTACGTTATAGACTGATAAAAGTCACTGACGTCAGCTACATGTGCCATTGTCTAGAATATAAACCTGATGCACGTAAGTGCGTATATGCATGCACATGTTGGTCTGCAACTTGCTTTTGTTTAACTTAATGTTATGTCTTTGAGATCATTCTTTATAAATTCATAGAGGGTCTTGTTCTTTTAATGGACACAATATTTTCTTGTATAGATATACTTTAAATTATTTATCCAATTTCCTATTGATACTCATTTATGTTGTTTCCAATATTTTGCATTACACACAATGTAGCATTAAATGCTATTGTGTATTTGTCTAATACACATGTGCAAGTATGTCTGTAGGACAAGTCTTAGAAGTAAAATCACTAAGTCAAAAATGTGGATTTGAAATTTTTAATGACATTGTGAAGCTAGTCCCCTCAGAAGTTCTACCCATTTGTACTCTCTGAGTCTCTACACTTTTATCAATATGGTGCATTTTCAAAATTTTGATCTTCATTAGAGTTATAGATGAAAAATGATATCTCATAATTTTCAATTTTATATCTCTTATTATGAATGAGCAACATTTTTTCATATGGTATATATGCTTTGCAAATCCTTTTCTGTGAACTTCCATTCATATTCTTTGGCTATTTACATATTGGGCTGTTTTTCTTTCTCTTATTAGGCTTTTCATATATTTAACAAATTTGGCCCTTTTCTTTGATAGGAGTTATGAAAGTATTTCATAAATTTTCTATTTTCCTTTGTTTAGAACTTTTTAATATGAATTTTATAGTCTAATATATCAGGCTTTTTTATAACAGCTCAGTTTTGAATCATGCTTGGAAGAACTATTTTAATTTTATAAGAAAAAAATTTTCCATGTTTCTCATAACTACTTTTTTCTTAATTTTTTTTGCATATGAATATGTAACCCAATGACAATTATTGGTGAAAGTAATTAAGTTACAATTATTTGTTTCATATGGTAACCAGTTGCTCTGACATCATTTATAATTATGCCTATTTTCCTCAATGAATTGAAATGCCATGTTTGCCTTTACTAAATTCCTATATGTATTTATCTATTTTTAGGTTTCTACTTTGTTGTATTGTTCTTATTAGACATTTACACATCTTTATAGGCATAGAATTGAGTAGAGTATCCTCTTTTGATTCTTCACATTTTATCTGAGTCTGTGGTTATTTCCCTATTTTTTAATTCCTGTTTTGTGAATTGCTTGTTTGTTTCCTTTTTTAAACAAATTAAATTGGTTATTGGTTTTTCTATTCTATTGATTTAGTCTTCTAAGAACCCATTCTTGGAGTTAAAGTTTCTTGTCTTCTAATTCAGTTATTTCTGGTTTTATCTTTATTCATTCCTTTATTATGATTTTCTTAGGTAGGTTCATTGTTATTCTTTTTCAGAGTTCTTGACTTGGATGTTTAGCTTCTTACCATTTAGCAGTGCATAGTTCTTTAGAGAAACTATGCTGGAATCAGAGCATCTAATTTGAATCATGGCTCTACTGCTTATAACTGTGTGAACTTTGGCATATTGTTTGACATTTGGAGATTAGAAAAATTTCCCTCAGTTTTCCCATCTATAAAATGAGGCTGTAATTGTATTACATCTTAGGGTAATGTTGTCAGCAAAAATTGACTGACACGTAATAAGCACTATGTATTTATTTATTAAATGAAACTGTAAAATAAATTAACGTAAGTATTAAAGACTATGGATTTCCTTTCAAGCATTTTATTATGGCTATTTCCTAGATCCTCCAGTTTTCTTTGTACTTTATCTTTGACCCAGTAATTGAGAATGGTGACATGGTTTGCTTATGTTTTTGTTTATCCCAGGTGATAAGATATTTTCTGGATTGATGGCTAATTTCAATTTTTATTATATTGTGATCACAGAACAGTATCTATTAGTTTGACATAGTGTAATTAATTGAGGTTTTCTTCGGAGACTATATGTGGTCAGCTTTTGTAAAAGTTCCATGGGCGTTTGAGAAGTTATGCTCTATGTATTCATGGAACAAAATTCAATACTTATGAATTATTATTGCTTTTAATTATGTCATTTAGGTCTTTATGTTTTTTGACTACTTGATCTGCATGGGTGAAGATGGTTGAATTAAAATTTTTTACTAATAATGTAGTTCTATCTATTCTTCCTTGCATTTCCTGTGATTTTGGTTATATGAATGCTGATGCTTTGGTAGGTCTTTAGTTTTGCATATATATATTCAGAATTATTACATCTTCATTGTTGATTACATGCTGTTTCATTCTAAAGCATTTTCATGTACTTATTTAATGCATTCTTCTTTGTATTAAAACTACCATTCACTATGTGGTCTCTTTTGTTTGGATTTGTGTGTGCTTCTTCTGATATTTCTAAAGGTTTTAATTTTCTTTCCCTAGAGATTGCTATTTTAACATTGACTTCTTCTTTGAAATAATATACTTAACCACTTATTTTGTTAGTTTCTATGGCATTTCTATTGTAATCATTAATAGAATGAGTATACTTAACTCTTCTTTGCTTTCCATATTATGCTCTTTTCCATTATTTTAGTTTATTATGTTATGTTTTGCAATATTTACTTTTATACTTCCAAATATTCTTATACTGTACTTCAAAACTGGACTTACAGGTTTTGAAATATAGCTTTTGGACCCCAAGCTATAAAATGAGGAAGTCAGTATATTTACACTACTGTCTACCTTGTCTTCTCCTTCTTCTAACTTCTGCTATTTCTAATGTTTCCTATTCCTGGATTTATAGCATTTATATACTCTCTGTAACAATGATCTCTATATTTGTTATTGTCTTAGTCTTATAGTTAAACACACTTAGTGCTCAACATCAGTCCTCTTGCCATTTTTTCTCCATTCACCCTTTAGCTGACTGAAGTTGGCCTTTAATAGACCTTTAAGAAGGTGTCTTGGAGAATATACTCCCTGAAGTATTGTACATTTAGTGGTATTTTTTGATTACCTGTATACTTGAATAATAATGAGGATAGGAATTAAATCCTTGGGTCACACTTTGTCTGTCTCTAAGACTTAATAGGCTTTGCTCCACTGGATTTTATCATTGAGTGTTACCTTTCAGAAAGAAATCTGAAACCAGTCTGATTTTTCCCTATTTAGATGATTTTTTTTTCTAGATGTGCCCCCAAATTCTTTCTTTATGTTTGGTGCCCAACAAATCATAATCTTAGCATTGATTATGTATGTAAGTATATATGTATGTATGTATATATGTATTTAATTTTGTAGGTAGGGTGTGCTCTTACAATATGTAAGTTTTAAATATTTTATTTTAGGAAAGTTTCCTTAATTTTGTATTTATATATTTTTCAGTTTTATTATTTAGAATTATTTCTTTGGGGACTTCAGCTATGCAGTGTTGTATATCTGTTGCTTGCTTGTCTTCCATATATATCATTTTTAAAATCTTTTTAATCCTTTGCCTCCCATGTTTTTCACTGTGTATACACAGTGTCTAATTTCCTAGCTGTTTCTCCCAAAGTGAGCTTTCTTTCTGTGGTCAGTTTATTTTTTTTTTCTTCTTCTTTCCTGAACTTTCCAAGCTTAAATTTTTCCACTTTAGTTCTCTTGCCACTCATATATGAAGCACTTAATATGTGCCAAGCAATGTTATAGGGGCAAGAGATGAAGCAATGAAAAAGGAGACAACATTTCTTCTCTCATGGAGCTTACATTATAGTTGGTTATTGTATCTCTATTTTATGATCCTTTTTCATAGAAGTGATTACTTCATTAAATTTCTACAAAATTCAACTAATATTTTTGGTCACAATTTTTACTGATCCATGGAAAATTTTTATTTTGAGTTCAAACTTTTTGCTATTTGATTTTCTTCTTTGTTTTTACTTTTTTGGTGGCACAATCTTGTATATATTTCTATTATGTGTCACTGTATTACTTGTCCTTGAATGAAACAAATTCTTCCTAGACTAGTTATTTACATGAAGTGTGGTATTTGTCTGGTTTTGTTCTTGTTTTTGTTTGAGAGAGATATCAGATCCATGTTCTATGTCAGGGGTCAGTGAACTAGAGCCTGTAATCCAACCTGGCTCAGTCTTGATTTTCTACATCCTGTGAGCTAAGAACAGGTTTTACATTTTTAAAAAGTTGTAATAAAACTACTACTACCAATAATAACCAGCTACAGGGACTGTATATGACCCACAAAGCATATATATTTACTCTCTGGTGCTTTACATAAAAAGTTTGCCAATCCCTGTTTCAGGTAGCAACAATTTTCCTTATGAAACAAAATATTGTGCAAATGAACTTTTAGCCTTTATTTAGCCTTGGAAATTGTGATTAGCACAGCAGAGAGGCTCACAATGCAATCTTCCTCATCCTGCTTACCTCAGCTTAGGCTGCCTCCTTTAAATATGGCCCTGTGTGTATGCCTGTGCCTGTGTAGGTGCGTGTTTTATCACTTAGCTCAGTATTTCCTGCTTCTGAAGACCTTGACCAACTTGATCAAGGAAATAAATTGCTACCAGCACACACCCCATTTACATTAGCTCAAATAAGGGATTGTTGATTTTACCCATACGTGTACATGACTATCTGGAGAATAGTGCTCTGATGCTTTTCTTTGAGACTTGCAGCCATGTGTGTCTTCTCATGAATTCTTTCTCTGTTTCTAATTTTCACTAAATTTTGTAGATTCTATTCATGTATTGTTATCTGAGTTACACGTGTCAGTTGGTTTTATCAAAGAGGGGCATTGCATTTCTATTTCTTGTTTTCTTTCTTGTTTTTGTGTAATTTCTCAGAGGAAGAAAACACCTACATTAGTCTCTCATCACTAAAAATGGAATTTCTCTGTTTTATAGACATACATTATCTCTATCTTGGAATGTGCATCCAGGAAATTTTATGAATAAAGGAAGTGATGTAAAATAATAATTTCAATTAAAAAAAGTCAAAATTGAGATAGGGAAAGACTTTATTTGTAAGAAAAGCTATCACAATAGGGACAGTGCCTCAACTTCAGAAAGCTGTAAGAGTCTCAGAATCAAACAGAAAAAAGTTTTTTCTTTTATAGGGTAAGGACAAACAAGCAGAGATAAGCAGAATCTTTTAAGGAGAAGCTGGACAAGCAAGGGGATATGACCAGTGGGGTCTGACAGGGAAAGTATCATGCTGTGGTCAGCCAATTCCCAGGAGAAAGCTGATAAGGGGGGACACATTTCACTTTTTTTGTGCTTGGGCAGGCTTGAAAGCAAGCAGAGTTCAGGGAGCTGTGGGAAGAAAAGAAGCCTGAAAAAAATTTGGTCAATGCATAGGGTGAGGAATAGGCAGTCATAAACTTGGTCAGTAAAGATTATAGGAAAGCAAATTTGTCACACTGTTAATGAACAGCCCAATTAAGAGACTGCCTCATAAATATCTAACAAATACACAGTGGAACTGTGACTGCATACCTGTGGCAAATCTATCAGGGCCTTCTGTAGTTGGCCAACTAAAATCTATGATATGCTTTAAGCAGCGTTTTATTCCTTCCTCCCTCCCTCCCCCCTCCTTTCTTTCTTTCTTTCTTTCTTTCTTTCTTTCTTTCTTTCTTTCTTTCAAGTTAGCATCAGTCTTTAATGCCATCATGCTACACATTGACAGGTCACACGTTTTGGTCTTGTGTTGGCAGTGGCAACTTAACAATGAGTCTGAAGGGCTGAGCACCAGACTGGCCTCCTTGGCATATCCTAAAAATCGGGGATAAAGAGACTTGTTCAATTAGAATCAGCAAACCATCAGTGCCTACTCTGTGAAAGGCACTATGCTGGTTATAAGCTTATTCCTGTACTTAGTATCAAGCAGATGACTCTGTTCTACCAAAGATAAAAGGAAACAGTTTCAACTAGAGATACAGTTGATATAAAATGAATCTGTTAAAGTGAGAATTAAAAATAATACACGTAGAGAAAAACTGGTTTTGGGAAGTAATGAGGCCCAAGGGAGTAAGTAAGTAGTCGAGTGGCACTCATGACCCTTGACTTTTCTTCTAAGGTTCTTAACATGTAGGAAGAAAAAGTAGGAAAGCTAGATGAGTCCATTTGAAAGTGTAAATGAAAAAAAGAATGAGATTAAGTTCAGATTGGAAGTTTGTTTTAGTTTCTCTTCACACATATTAACCTACATAGTGGAGTTAAAATCCTTTAAATTTCAAATTGTGGATCTTATTTGGAATCATCTGGGCTTAGCTTAATTTTTGACATTTTGCAATTGCAACATGTTTCCAATATAATTAAAAAGTAAGTTTGTTCTATGTTCTCCCTCCCACTGTCATTTTCCACGAAGGGCATGAATTCTTAAAAAAAATTTGCATAGTAACATTTACTTTCTTTTCTGCTCCGTGAAGGAATATAATTAAAAAGGTGAAAGGCATTGAGCTGATGGTTCATAATGCACTACTTCATAATAGTGTATTAGCATTCTGATTAAAATAAAATACTTAATGAAACTGGAGAAAGATTTCATTCTCACCCTTCTCATTATATGTATGGTGAGTACTGAGATTCAGGCCGTGCTGCAACGGAGAGGCCATCATAAGCGAATGCTGCTTAGGAAGCTATTCAACGGGAGTTTTTAAACAGCTGTTCCCAAGCTTCATTAAGACTCATTATGAGTTGTCATGTAATGGAGAACTTATATTTTTTGATGATCTCTGCATACCAGTAAAGATAAAAGTATGTCTTAAGGCAGAACTAAAAAGAACAGAAGTTGGTATATATTAAAAATAGATTACTAAAATGCCCTAGTTAGCTGGCACAGACCTTAAAAGCTTTGTATAATCATTCAGATTTAAAGGGGAAAGATAAAAAGTGACTAAACTCACTGAGATTTTAATACATCAATTGTTATATTTTAAGGAAAAAAGCTCTATTCTTTTATATGAAAGGTACCTGGGGACCCCAAAGATTGATCTGCACCTCTCATGATGAGAATTCAGAGAGCTTGCATGATCATGCCTGAGTAGGGCAACGTTATGGCTTTCTAATTGTCATCTTGGCTTCAAGTGTTTGTAGAGTCATCCCTCCCTCCACACACTACACCCCAGACACTTGTTACACCACACCAAGAGAAAGGCTCACTCAATTCTTGGTCAAAGTGTAAGGGCCCTTGACACAGCTAGTTCTATAGCATCAAGGACCTCCAGAATTAATATATACATAGAAGGGACCTGGGGAAATGTGTTTGGGGGACCAGGGAATTAGAAGAATTAGTTTGAAGTTAAGTGTTTTCATGGAACAAGCATGCTGTTTTGACTTAGATCGTCTATGGAAAAAGTAGAAATTTTAGGAATGTCTTTATTTATATTTTAGGAAAGGTAAGAAAACATCAGATACCCAGATCAAATTTATCATTGCTACTATCTTGAGTTGTTTGGGGGAACTGATGGAAGTTAATGGTGATGAATTTATCATCCCAAACTCGCCACTATATCAAGCAAATATAGCACTTTCTCACAACAGAGGCAGTTATTGTGCTTACTTTTGTATCTAGGTCTCCATGTCAAAAAGACCCATAACTCTCAGCCCTATGCTCAACCACAGTCATCCAGAGCACTTTATATCTTAGAAAATCTGGGGGAAAAGCCAAGGAAATGGATTTCCTCTGGCCTAGTTGCTTTCGTCTGTGAAAAGGAGACAATGTGCAGCAGTTTCATGGCACACTTGCCATGAAGTTAAAGATAACTTGGAGCTGCTCAGAGAAAATATTCTTTCAAGATAGAGAACCAGGTGTGCAAGTAGTATAGGCAGAGTGCCTTGGAAGCTAAAGAATACAATTCCATGTGTTCACAAATGTTACAGGATGAGGGGGCACCATCTAACAGAAAGCCTGCAGGGGCAGAGTAAGAAATAACTAGATCGATGTGCACAACAATATAAGACCAATGTAATGTCTCTTTTATTCAAGATTAGTGTAAAAGGGAGAGAGTCAGTATTAGGTTAGTAAGAGCGTAATAGAGTTTGGGGAATGAAGAGAATGTGAGTCAGAAGAAAAAAACATTTTTCTAGGTTCTTGAAATGTGCTCAGATGTAACCATTTTGTTTTGAAAACCTTTTCCCCCCACCAAAGTAACTAATTAGCTTTGTCTGTCAAATGTTGCAAACTGGGTTGTTCACTTGTTTCAGATTTGATATCCTGTATATGAACATTTCGACATTGCCAGTAGTTGTGTTAACAGTTTGGAGACACAAGGAATACTTATTAGCATTGTTTGCCTATTTAAGGTGGTAAGGAGCTACCCAGGCAGGAGATGAGCTTCCTCTGGAAAAGTTCTAATTGCTTTCGAGAGTGCTCACAGATTGATTTGAATGGGCAAATGATGAATGCATTGTTTAGGGTACTCTACCTAACCTCAGTGCAGCAATTCCAATGTTCTCCCTCACACAGGCTTTCTGTTCTCTCTAACTTCTCAGCACCACAGAACTTTGAATAGTATCTACAGTTTCAAAAGATGTGTTCATGTCTTTATTCCATAACCCTGTGAGGAAGATATGGCCAGAATTGCAATTTCTATTTTATAGATGCAAATACAGGTCAAAGAGTCTACGTGAATAGGGCAAACCAGGGAGCTAGTTAGTGGCTGACCTAGACTTCAATACAGTTGTCCAGGAATCTAATCTTGAAAACATGTTCTCTCCAGGAAAACACAGAGCCACACATCCAATTATAGAAGAGGATTGTCCCAGGGAAAAGATGAACTGTTCTGGGCTACCTGTTTTCTAGGATTCCTGGGAAGATTTTGAGGGCAAGCCTGGACTGATGGCTATTCATTCCTTCCAATCAGTAGACATATTTTGGAAATTCCTGCAGCTTTTCTGTAGTTCAGGGTGTTTTTTTTTTTTTTTTTTTTAATCAATTATTTTATTTCAGAGAAACTGTCTGTTAAATGTACAGTGTCTTGAATAGTAATGCAAAGTCTATATGACTAGCTCAATATGTGAAAAGATGGCAGGCAATTTAGCTTCACTGTGCAGACTTTGGTTTTATCCTGAAATGGGTAGTACCACCTTAGTATTATGATGCTTTTCCCAGTGTTCCTAGGAATTTAACAAACTGCGTGGCTATGTGAATGACCTGTTCTCTCCATGAAAGATGACAAGCATGCTGTGATGACAACACCATGCAATCTTTTTTAGAAGATCCTCTCTAATCCCAATGCAGCTACTAAAATAAGAGTGGAATAAAGCAGAAAGGGCTTTGCTAAAGTAAAATTGGACTCAGATGCTAAGAGGTCATTGTCCTCCATTATATATTCTTGCAAGCATCACCCCTAAAGGTTATCATATAGGGTTTTTGCTTCTTTGAATAAATAGCCACTGATATGACTTGTCTTTCTTGTATATCATGCCTATGATTTCTCCGAAGAAAGAGAGCAATTATTTTAGTATGCTGTTCCATGCAAACTTTATTTCTCCACATGGCAAGTTCTTTCTTTTATTTGCCTTGTAATTCAGACTTCCATTTTGATAATCCCAGAGGCCAGCAGGTGATGACATTCAGATAAATATCATTTAAATATAGTCTGTCATGAGCCATTCACTGGAATAAGTCTGCATTATTTGGCTTGCTATCAAAGGTGCAATTTGTTCTCTGAGCTTTCTTTTCATTTTAGTATATTTTAAGTATTATGTGGTGTGTTAATTTGAAATATTTAAAATATGGCTACCACATGCTGTGGCAAGAACCACTGAATTTGATGTGAATGAATTTAGGGTGTTGGGCTCATGACAGACTAGCCTATGCCAAAATGTGTTCAGTATAACCTTAGTGCTGTGTGACATCTAGGATGGGGGTGGGAGAAGTTGTATTTGGAAAATGCTATATGTCTTCCTTTGGAATTCACAATGCACAATAGCATATTAATGGCCCTGAGAATTCTTACAGTAGATATATTTGTTTAGCTTTATTTAACCCAGTATTTCTCCATTTACTGCATTCAATCACAAATATTTTACTGAGCTTCAATTTTATGCTGAGCGTTCTTCTAAGTTCTGGTGATACTGCAAAGATAAAGAACATATAAAATCCTTGCTCCTATGCAGCTTGCACTCCAGTGGGGACACAGAAAATAAAGACATAAATAAGTAAAATAAATATTAATCAGATAGTGAAAAGTACTATGGAGATAAATAGAGGAGTGAAGGTATAGGAGAAAGGGTAGAACATTTGAATATTTATTTGGCCACAGAATCTACTTTTTACCTGAGAAATACTTATTAACACCTTGGCACCAGAATTCTACAGAAAACACTTTGGGAAACGCTGAGTTGAACCCTCACTAGGTTAAGCTTGGGAAGCTCTCATTCTGGATTCATGTTTTCTGTTTCTTTAGAAGATGATTTCTATTAATTGTACTCTCCATCCCCAAGGTACAGGTTTTTTTTTTTTTTTTTTTTGAATTACACTAACAATAGTTGTGATGTGTGAGATGTTGCTTATACAACATTTTGAAATTAACTAGTTTTGTCCTTTGAAGGAACGAAACAGAAAACCAAAGTTCAGACTAATAACCACTAGATGTCGGTGTTATCATTGGGTAACAGAGATGATCTTAAATATCCTCAGCAGGCTTGGTTGACCTAGATAATTCACTGCATAAGTAGATATTAAAATGTCGCTTCCTAATATATCAAAATATAACTGTTTAACTTTTATAAGCAGTTCCTAGAAGATAAAGACAAATAAAAATATAATTTGGAACAAGATTTAAAGAAACAAAAGGATGTTGGTTTATATCTACTAATCAAGTTAAATGGTTTTTCTGAACATATTTGCCATGATACTTCTTCAGTGTTAAGTGAAATATTTAATAAACCTCTATTGACCAACTGTTATGTGTGGAATAATTGACTAGGCATCAAGGAGGGGAAAATTAATAAACTACACCCCTCATAATAAGGTAGTTACCATATAATACCATAGGGGCAACATACATTTTTAGAGACAGATGACAAACAGATAAAGCAGGGGGAGAAGGATGGGAGGTGGAAGAGTGATATGGCCAGCCTCACGGACGATTTGGAGGAAATGGAGAGGACTGATTTGCAGGAAGGCAAGTCTGGGGGCTTGAAGGCCTTAAGAAACTACTGCAATGGTTTGGGTAAGTGGTAAAGAAGTTGTCAAATATGTACACTCACCTACTTCAGAGAGAAATTAGAAGGCATCTGATAGTAACTCCACTTTCTACTAAGAGATCTGTAAAAATTTCTGCATATTGATCAATTTTTCCTCCTTCCCTGTTTTTACTTTGGCATTGTACCTTTTTTCCTATATGAGATGAATATGCCTACTTGTCCTCTTGCCCCATACTCTCCATCTTGTCAAGGACCTTGTGGCATCGAGTATTCTGAACCTTCACTATCCTCCTTTTTCTAGGGCAACTTTCCATCAGAATTTAAATATACTCTGTTCTTTCCAATCTTAGAAAAGAACTAATCTGCCAATGAACCCACAAAGCTCTTACACTTGCCTTAATGGAATCCATTACACTCGCCATTCATTCACTCCTCAACTGGCAGCAATCTGCCTTCGTCCAAGAAAAAAGCTCCCAGCAGTGGTTACCAAAGGCTTCCATGTCCCCAAGTCCTATGGGGAATTTCATTCTTTACTTTACTTGGTGGTTTCACAGCATTTGACACTGTTGAACATTTCCTATCACTTGAAATACCCTTTTCCCTCTATCCACATATTCCCAGTTTTCCCTCTAATTCATACTACTATTTGGCAGACTTTTGAGTTTCTTCTCTTCCTCTCTCTTCATATCAGATATTGGTTTGGTTTAGGTACTTCCCTGTTTTCACTTTCTGTACTTTCCAAAGGTAATGCTTATTTACTTTCGTGGCTAACTGTTATTTATGTGCCAAATACTATGAAATCTTTGCCTCCAGTACAATCTTCCCTTGTTTTTCTCCTAGCAGCTTCATATCTGATATATCAATATGTTGGGGAAGTCACGGACATGTCAGCAGTCATCTCACAGCCCTCACCTATCCTCCTTTTCTTTGGGTGCAGAAGTTTCAATGGTTCCCTTTTGCAGCCCAGGAAAGATGTTGGGTCTCATGGAATGGCCTGATCCTGCCTTGAATCCAAAACCAGGAACAAGCAGCCCCAGCTGCTTTTCAGGGCAGGAAAATTTCAACAGAAGTTGATTGATACATGCTTTTTGCTCAATGGCAGGGCCTCCCTCTCCTTGGGTTATAAATACCCACTCTCGGACAATACGGGTTTCTCTCCTCTCCAATGGGAGCCAGGGTGCCTGACCCGAGAAGTTGGTCTCCCTGGCGACTGGCCATGATGGGATCTCTTTCCCTGCTCTTTTGGACCCTTTGTGCTGTGTAAATATTAAAGTGACCATTTGCTAAAAGTCTTTGTTGTGCCTGAGCCTGTGTTCCCACAACATGCAATATAAAACTCACTCCACACAATAATGAGCACATCATCTTTCTCTTAAAACTTGCTTCTTTGCTACATTGTCTCTCTTTCTTGTTGCTCAAACCAGAAAATTTGGAAACATCTTTGACTTTCCCTCTTCTTCTGTGAACACATCTAATAAATTCACTTACATTTAATGTTATTTATCAAATGCCTATTTTGTGCCAAGTGCTGAGGATATGGTAGTGAATAAAACAGAGATCCCTGACTTCATCATACTGAAGAGACAGACAACTTACAAGACTATGCCATTGAAAACATGTTATGATAGGCATTTTGAAAGATATGTTCTGAATAATATCACTGGGTGCCTAACATTAGACCAAGTGTTCACAGAAGTGATGTTTAAACTGGGATTCAAGGATCCTAATAACCCAGTTTTGTGTAAAGTGGGAGAAGAGTATTTAAGGCAGACGGAAAACCACATGCAAAGGAATTGAGGTGGGAAAGAGCTTGTCAGAGGCCAATATAAAAAACCAAAATCTGTTTGCTTCTCTTTCTGCTTAAAACTCAAGCTGTTTACTCTGGTTCATAAGACTCTTTTAGAATTGTGTTCTTGCCTCCTCCTGGCCCTACCTCTTTGTCTGATTCTTTACTCTTTATCTGGCTTCCTGTGCTTCCCCTGATGGGAGAAGCTTCTTTAACTTGGGACCCTTCCAGAAGGTGTTCTTTAGCTACAGGGAATGATCTCACTGCTTATCTCCTCTACCTGGCTTTTTCAAAGTCATTCTTCAGGGCTTTGCAATGACGTCTTGTCTAGCTGGCATTTCCACCCCCATCTCCTGGTAAGAGACAGTCTCATGTAGGCCCCTTTTCTAACTAGATTTGCTGTTGTTTAGTGTCAGTCTTCCATGCTAGACTACCAGCTTGATGAGGACAGGCACCCCTTTCTGTGTTTTTTTTAACCCTTTATCCTCAATGCTTAGCACTCT
Source organism: Choloepus didactylus (assembly GCF_015220235.1). Taxonomy (NCBI): domain Eukaryota; kingdom Metazoa; phylum Chordata; class Mammalia; order Pilosa; family Megalonychidae; genus Choloepus; species Choloepus didactylus. Next base: position 142,069,811 of record NC_051309.1, read on the forward strand.
TTCTATCATATTGTAATCTCCCAGTAAAATTTTGTTGCATGAATGAATGAATGAGTAAAATAAGCAGGATTTGGTGACTGGACATTGAAAGAGAGGCCGACATCAATGGTCAAGGCCCAGTTTCTGGCCTAGGTAAGAACACAGGGAATCACCACAGGTGCCACCCATAGAGATGCACAGGTTTATGTGGGAAACATACTGAAATCCATTTGGGAAATTTTGGATTTTAGTTAAGGAGTCACAATCTTTATCTGTAATATCTCCCATTAAAAAAAAAAAAATGCTTTCAACTCCCACATCTTGTCCTACATTCAACAGGAACTGCTATAATCAAGGTGTTTCATAACTTACCTGTTGCAAATCTAATGGCCCACACATCTTATTCAAGTACATTATCAGCAACCTTTCCTCTTTATGAAACACTTTATTCATTTGACTTCTGAGCCATGCCTCTCAGGTCTCGCCCTACCTTTTCTTCACTCTTTTCTTAGATTTGCCTCAACTTCCCAAACTTCAAATATTGGAGTCTCTAGGGCTTAGTCCTCAATTCTTTTTTACCTATGTGTTCTTGTCAAATCTTGGGGCTTTAAAAAAGTATCTACTCCATGGTGATTTCCAATTTTATGTCTATCACTGATCTCAATCCTGCACCCTGGACTTGACTATTCAATTTTCAACTTGACATCTGCACTTGGTACTTGTCATATGCATCTAGGCATCCAACTAGGCAGCTCAAGTCTAACACATCTACAACCAAACGTTTGAATTTCCTCCCAAAATCTGCTCCTCCAGAAGTCTTTCCCATTGCCTTCTGCCAGTTACTTAATCCAAAAGCCTTTAAATAATTCTTGACTTCTCTCTTGCTCTCACACCCCACATTCCATCTATTTAAATCCTAAATGCTCCAATTCTGAGACATCTTAGAACTAAGCCACTTTTCACTAGCTATGTCCAGCAAACAGTCTAACTGGTCTCCCTGAGTCTATCCTTGTCTCATACTACCTGTTCTTCACACAGCAGACAGTGATATTTTAGAAAAGTTCATTAGATAATATTGTTCCTATTTTCAAAGTCTTCAGTGACTCCCCATTTCATTCTGTCCTCAGTCTGAACCTCAAGGCCTTCATGTCATTCCCTTGCTGCCTTTTCTGATTTTGTCTCCTACTGTTTTCTCACATAGAAAACAGTACTCCAGGCACACTGACTTCTTTGCTATACTTGCTCCAAGGCAGCACCCACCTCGAAATCTTTGTGTGTTCATTCCACTTCATTCTCTGGGACCCTCTGCCTCCAGATGTCAATATAGCTGACTCTTTTAAGTCTCTATTCAGTGTTACTTTATTTGAATCCTTCCATTAACACCTCATCTAAAATAAAACTCTCCAACACTTGCTTCAACCCCCTCACCTTAACTTCATAGCACTCATCATCACTTGACATTTTCTTTCTTTCTTAGGGAGTGTTTTGGTTTGCTGAAGTTGCTGTTAAGCAAAATACTGAAATGGCTTGGCTTTTGTAAAGAGGATTTATTAGGTTACAAGTTTACAGTCCTAGGGCCATAAAAGTGTCCAAACTAAGGCATCAACAGGAGGATACCTTCACTGTAGAAAGGCTGATGACACCCAGAACACCTCTGTCAGCTGGGAAGGCATGTGGCCAGTGTCTGCTGGTCCTTTGTTCCCAGGTTTGTGTTTCAAAATTATTTTCTTCAAAATGTCTCTGGGCTTCTGTCTCTCTTAGCTTCTCTCTCTCAGCCTCTTGTGTACTTGCTTCTTTCTCGTAGGGTATTTCCCTCTAAGCATCTGGGAGTCCTCTCAGTTTGCCTTCTCCAGGGCAAACTCTGGGCTTTATTCTTAGCTTAGCATCTCCAAATGTTCTTCTATCTGCATCTCTCAGCATCTCCAAACATCTGGGTCTGTGTGGGTTCCTAGCTTCTCCGGGGGAAAAACTCTGGATTACATATCTTAGCTTCTCTCCAAAATGTCTCTCTCAGCTTTTCTGAGCTCCTTGTCTTCATGAGCTCTTTAAAAAAACTCCAGTGATCTAATCAAGATCCACCCTCACTGGGCAGGGTCCATACCTCCATGGAAATGATCTAATCAAAAAGTCTCACCTACAGTTTGGTGGGTTCACAGCTCCACGAAAACAACTCAATCAAATGTCCCTCCCAGACACTACCAAGTTTTCCCCCTTAAAATTGTATTAAAGAGCATGGCTTTTGTGGGGGACATCATAGATTCAAACAAGCACAGGGAGTAACCACATAATACATACATACATGAATTCAATCAGAATTCTAATTAGAATTTAAACATGTGCTCCAAATCCAGGAAACTTCTATTTTCTTCTACTTTATTCAAACCAGACAAAAATCGGAGAGCTTTTGCATAACATGTATGCTGTTGTACAGATTGCATGTTGTTTCTGAAGGAAAACTGATTACATGGTTTAATTATGTGGTTCCACCTTTGGCTAAAATTTAGACTCTTTTTCCATGTCCTTTCCCATACTTTTTACTTAGGTTACTCTGCTTATTCACAATTAACCTGATGGTTCATTTCTCTCATTCTTACAGCCCAGGCCTTCCTCAAAGTTTACTTCGCATAAAGAAAGAGCTATGGCACTGTCAGTAATTTAGTTTTCTAAGCCATTCTGATTCTTACAGAAAAATTCTGAAAAGGTTTACCTCATTCTTTTAACATTATAACACTTTCAAAACAACATAACACAACAAAAATAATTTGTAAAGAGTTATGCAGTAATTTCCCAACACCCCTCAACACCATGTGCCAGCTGGTATTCTCAGGGTGAACGACTGGGTAATGGCTCAGTTCCCTGGGAGAAGGAAATGAATATCTAAGCAAGTTTGTTTGGTTTTGTTTTGTTTTTAAGTGCAATTAAATTCCCTTAAGGCAGAGACTTTGTTTTGTTGAAGGCTGTTTTCCCTGGACCTAGGATTGTGCCTAGAATAATGTGGGGTACTCTAAAAATAAATACTTGTTGAATTAAATGAATGAATAAATGAATAAAAATAAGCAAAGGAAGTTCATCTAAATAAAGGAGCAACCTAATTTTCTAGAAGAAGCCTTAGATATGGTGTGAGGAGAACTGGGTTTTAAACCTTGGGCAGGGTAAGCACGTCACGGCCTCCATTGACTCATTGATAAAATGTAGATAATGATAACTCATGTGATTGTTGTGAGGAATACATGAAATAACATGAAATATGGAGCACATATTGCATAACAGATAAAAGTTAACTTTTTTCCAGGCCCCACCAGACCCCTTTTTTTCTTCTTTAGGTCCTTACACTGATTTGGCTTTTTCTAAATAAGCAAGCAAACTTGGGTAAATCATACCTCTGTGGCTCAGTTTCTTCCCTTGTTTATTAGAGATCATAATACCTGAACTTTTCTTTGAGAATCAAATGAGACCATGCATGGTAAGAAATTTCGAAGTGTACATACGTTCTGAAGCTTATGCAATACTATTATTTGGTAAAATTATTACATTTCCATTTTGTATAAAGGACAGTGTGGCATAGTATGGGTTGGTCACACTCTATTCCCTAGGTTCCAGATTCTGGGAGGAAACTAATAAATTAATTTGGTGTATCCCCAACCTTTCCCCCTTCTTTGCAACCCACTGTTTCCTTACTGCCTCCTTCCATTACCTCAACCATTCTAAGGAGGAACAGCTCTGATCTAGGTCAAGGTCAAACAGGAGCCTTCAAGGACACTTAATTATGTAACAATATTAAGGGGTGGAACATTTAATAGGAAGAAGAATGGAATTAAAAATGGAACTGAATAGTAATAATTATTTTCTTGGACCTTTTCTTCTTTGGTTACTTCAGGATTTGTTAGCACAATTGACATTTTGGGCCAGATGTTGGGGGCAACAGAAGGAGGGCAGGGAAGGGCTCTCTTATGCATTACAGACAATTTAGCAAGAGTCCTGGACTCTATACATTAGACTCCAGCAGCATCCTTCCGGGTGTGACAACCAAAAATGTCTTGCAATATTGCTGAATGTACCCTGGGTGGGTGGGGGCTGGTAAAATAGCCTCAGCTGAGAACCAGTGCAATACTGGAGAAATGTTAGACTGAAGAGCTTTCCCCAGCTAAAAGGATTCCTCTCACCCTTAGCAAAATAAGCCAATTTAGACTAGGTCTCAAGGTAACATAAATAAGGGGAGGCTTGTTCTGATATGAAGTCATCTCTTACTTCCTCTTACTTATGGACAGTGTGCCAGTTTGAATGTATTATGTCTCCCAAAATGTCATTATCTTTGATGCAATCTTGTGTGGGCAGACATATTAGTGTTGATTAGATTGTAATTCTTTGATTGAGTGTTTCCATGGAGATGTGACCCACCCAACTGTAGGTGATAACTCTGAAGAGATAATTTCTATGGAGATGTGGCCCTGCTCATTCAGCATGGGCCTTGATGAGTTTACTAGAGCACTATATAAGCTCAGTCAGTAGGAGCGAGCTTGCTATAGCCACGAGGGACACTTGGAAGAACACACAGAGAGCTGAGAGCAACTGAGGGTGACATTTTGAAGAGGAGCTGCAGCTAACAGAGGACAAAATTCCCCAAGAGCAACATTTTGGAGAACACCGTTTTGAAACGTAACCTGGGAGCAAGTGGATGCCAGCCACAAGCCTTCTGAGCTAACAGAGGTTTTCCGGACACCAATGGCCATCCTTTAGTGAAGGTACCCCCTTACCTTGGACATTTTATGGCCTTAAGATTGTAACTTTGTAACCAAATAAGCCCCCTTTATAATTGCATTAGCAAACCGGAACAGACAGAAAATTTCCTGAAACTGGCTTAGTTTGCAACTAATATTTTGATGTAATTATTAATAATGCTCTTTTTATTCTCAAAAGTTTTATTCTCAAAACTTTGGACAATAAGTTATATGGTAGCCTTAGCCTAGGAGAAAGGGATGTTCTATATGCTGACCACTATTCTCGATGCTGGGAATTCAGTGGTGGAAAAACATACAATGGTCACCCTTTCCCATTTGAAGCTCACATCACAGTGGGGAGGAAGAAAATGAATAAATATTTTGTGCAATGCTAGTTAGTGGCAAGTAGCATGAAATAAAAAAGCAAAACAAGTTGCTCTGAGAGTGACAAGAGTGGTTAGGAGGATGCTTTAGATGATGTAGCTGGGAAGACCTCGCCCATCAGTCCCATCTGACCAGAGATCAAATGATTTGTAGGCATGGAGCACAGCTCTCATCAAGTTAGGTTTAAGTTAAAGGAGCTAAACCTTCAGTTTGGTTTTATTTTTATATCATATGTATGAATCTCCTAAGCAAATCTATTGGCCTGAAACATATAATTTGTGTGTGGAAGGGGTGGGGGCTTTTAAAAAAAGAATATAAAATTATGAATGGCAATTAGGTACAGGTTGTTGGAAAGGGACTGGGTTTCGTTAACTCCTGGGATGGAGATCATTAGATCGCTAAGGGTGGATGCTGCTACCCTGGCTGGACATGCAAAGTGAGAACCTTCTTGAAGGGGCTGCATCTCCAGCAACCATTGACTATGGTGGGGCTAGTGAGAGTGGGAATTCCTGAGACATCACTAACAAACCAAGCCACATGTTTTTGCATAAAATTGAGTATTTACATTTTATTGTTACTTGGTCGTACTATCTCTGTCCCTACCTAAAACAATTATCTACAGCATTTTATCATGGGACAGCAAGTGGATGTCATTTTGTAAGACAGTCCACAAAGGAAACTTTGAGGAATAGGTGATTTTTAAAGTGCCATTAATGTTTCTAATGATAACTGACAGGTAATTAGCCTGAAAAATATCCTAACCAAGTAGCTCAAGCAATTAAAAGTGTCCAGCAAAAGTAAAGGATGCTTCATTTAATAAGAAAAGTGTAGGTTCCTTGCAGTTTATTACGTTAAATGAGCTGCTCCGTTATAAGCAGATTCAGATGCTCTTTCTTCTTTCTCTTAAAACCCATAGCTTCAAACTGTGGTCCTATTTGAAATCTGTCAGCTGCGGTTTTAACCATGACACTAGTCTTATCTTTTCAAAAGAAATGGATCAAAGTAGCTTAGTTTTCATCTGAGTTTAACAGGGAAAATGGCCTGTGGTTGTCAGTCTGTAATGAGAACTTCCCAAGTGGTCAGCACTAAGGAAATACAGTGATGTTTTGACTTTGTGTTTATCATCAGAATTTCCAATCTCTCAGTATTAGAAAAAATCATAGCTCTTTAGAGAAGTGATGTAAGAGTTAGTAATAAAATTTACTATTTCACCTATGAAAAGAGCTTTATGAGAACTAAAAATTTCTTCAAATTAGGTCAAAATCAGGGTAGTGATTCGTATCATGTATCCTAAAACATCAAACACTGTGCCAAAGAAGCAATGCATCATGAAAAGGACTATTTATGTTCAAGACAGGCTGTGCCACCAGATATTAAATTGGGAAAAGGAAGAATGAAACTTTGTACAAAGTTCAAGTAATGGGATTTTCCCATGGGCTCTAAATTAATATTTAAGCAGCTAAACCAAAACTATAGATTTTTTTCTCATATTCATTTATTTTCCATATTTTATCAACCAGGGTGAACATATTAGTAGTTATTGATTTGAGGTTTTTTCCTAATGGAATTAAATCCTTTAATATGCAAGGAATGTGAGGTTGTTTGTGCTTTTCTGTTCTTTGCTAAACTTGGAAAAGCTGGGGAATTTTAATATTTTTATTTGGAAGATTGCTTTACATTAATGTTTCAGTTAGATTTCTTTTTCCTCTATCTTCAAATATATTAACATGTAGATTTAAGAAAGTATCTTGTATTAGTGCAAATATTGGTTTCATATACATCTGAGTGAGGAATGGATCTGAAAATTGAATGTGATTAGAAAAGTCACTTAGAAATGTCTGCTAATCAGTCTGCTGAGACAAGAAAAACATATTTTGGAACTCTTAAAAAATTAAAAGCAAATTATCTGCCAAGTCAGTATCTATCTATTTATCTATCTATCTAAAACAATTTATGAGGGCAAATTATCTCTATATTTTTTTGATTTTTCTGCTGTTCTCCAGAAACATAAAATATCATACAATGGTGTGCCAGTTTGAATGTATTGTGTCCCCCAAATGCCATTATCTTTGATGTAGTCTTGTGGGGCAGATGTTTTCGTGCTGATTAGATTTGCTTGGAATGTGCCCCACCCAGCTGTGGGTGATGACTCTGAGGAGATATTCCCATGGAGGCATGGCCCCACCCATTCATGGTGGGCCTTGATCAGTGGAACCATATAAATGAGCTGACTCAAAGAGAAGGAACTCAGTGCAGCTGTGAGTGACGTTTTGAAGAGGAGCAAGCTTGCTAGAGAGGAACGTCCTGGGAGAAAGCCATTTTGAAACCAGAACTTTGGAGAAGACGCCAGCCATGTGCCTTCCCAGCTAACAGAGGTTTTCTGGACGCCATTGGCCATCCTCCAGTGAAGGTACCCGATTACTGATGTGTTACTTTGGAGACTTTATGGCCTTAAGACTGTAACTGTGTAGCCAAGTAAACCCCCTTTTTATAAAAGTCAATCCATCTCTGGTGTTTTGCATTCTGCAGCATTAGCAAACTAGAACAAATGGCTTTCCACAGTTCTCCAAAAACATAAAACACCATGGTGCCAGGTATAGAATTTGCACTTGATTCTATAACTTGATATGTATTTTTCCTAAAGAAACATAAATACAACTCTTTACCAATATCTGTACTGAATTTTAAGTTTTTCCAATATGATTAGAATTACCAGGTGCTTTAGATGTGAAAACTCATTTTATAACATTATATTTATTACAAAATAAAATATTTTTATTATAAAAACAAAATTATTAGAAGAAAGCTAAATAACCCAACAGAAGGAATTTTGTTAAAAATTTACTCATTTCACATAAAACTTTTTGAGGCAAAGTCTGCTAGTTCCTTCTCTATAGCAATTCCCCTTTTCCTTTGCAAAAGAATCCCTAAATCTAAGTGAACACACTCAGCTAAAAAGACTGCATTTCCTAGTGTCCCTTAAAATTGGGTATGACTAACTTCTAGCCAATGGGTGTAAACAAGGGGTTATTTGGTGCTTCTGGGAAGTTGTAGAATAGAGGTGTCTTTCCTGCCTCTGCCCTTGGACTAACTCATTCTCTTCTGATGGCTCGAGTTTGCGGATCTGTCTTGGTCGTACTGAAGGCCACATCCCAGAAATCATACCCAGGAATGGCAAAGTAGTGAGCTTGAAGGGGTCTCATGTGTCTATTAACCTTATGGAACTGCTCTACTAACTGCAAACTACCAACCTCTGGAATTCTTTTGTATGTGAGAGACATAAACTTCTATTTTTTTTAAAGCTATTGCTATTACTTTCTTACGCAGCCCACATTATTTACCAATGATTTTTTTTTCATTTTTTTATTGTGATTGTTCACATACCATACAATTATCCAAAGATCCAAAGTGTGCAATCAGCTGCCCCAGGACCATCATACAGCTGTGCATCCATCACCACAATTATTTTTGTTCAATTTTTAGGCATTTTCATTACTCCAGAAAAGAAATAAAGACAAAGAAGAAAAAAAAAGGAAAGGAAACTTACATCCTCCCATATCCCCAACCAACCCCCCCCCCATTGTTGACTCTTAGTATTGGTGTAGTACGTTTGTTACTATTTATGAAAGAACATTAAAATACTACTAAATGTAGTATATAGTTTGCAACAGATATATATTTTTTTCCTATATACCCCTCAATTAATAGTTTCTGGTTGTAGTGTCATACATTTGTTCTGGTTCATGAAAGAGATTTCTAATATTTGTACAGTTAATCAAGGACATTTCCCACCACAATTTTTACTGTTTTATACATTCCAATCTTTCAGCCTACGACTTTCTTTCTGGTGACAGAAATGACTCTGAGCTTCCCCTTCCACCACATTCACGCACCATTCAGCACTTTAGTTATTTTCACAACATGCTACAATCACCTCTGTTCATGTCCAAATATTTAAGTTCATCCTGGTTGAACGTTCTGCTCATACTAAACAACTGCTCCCCATTCTTTAGCCTCATTGTATATCTTGGTAACTTATATTTCATGTCTATGAGTTTACATGTTATAATTAGTTCTTATCAGTGATACCACGCAATATTTGTCCTTATGTGTCTGGCTTATTTCACTCAGTATATTGCTCTCAAGGTTTCATCATCAACCCATTTTTTTAAGATGGTTTTGTTCACACGTCATACATTCTGTCCTAAGTAAACAATCGATGGTTCCCTGTGTAGTCACATATTTATGTATTCAGCACACTCACCACTATCTATTTAAGGACATCTACATTTCTTCCACAAAGCAGGAGGAAGAGTTAAAGAAGGTAGAGAGGCAAAAGAAAAAGAAAAAAAGAGAGAAAAAACAAATAAAAAAACATGACAGCCAGGAAGCAGCAAAAGGAAAGATAACCTTAGATCAAAGTAGAATAAAGAGTCAGACAATACCACCAATGTCAAGAGTCTCACACCCCTCCACAATGCCCCTCTCTCTTGGTATATTGTCTTTGTTACATTAAAGGAAGCATAATACAATGATTTTGTTAATTATAGTCTCTAGTTTACATTGATTGTATTTTTCCCCCAATACCTCCCTATTTTTAACACCTTGCAAGGTTGACATTCATTTGTTCTCCCTCATGAAAAAACATATTTGTACCTTTTATCACAATTGTTGAGCACTCTAGGTTTCACTGAGTTATACAGTCCCAGTCTTTATCTTTCCTCTTTTCTTCTGGTGTCCCACATTCTCCTCACCTTCCTCTTTCAATCATATTCATAATTATTTTTGTTCAGTGTACTTACATTACTGTGCTACCATCACCCAAAATTGTGTTCCAAACCTCTCACTCCTGTCTTTTTCTATCAGTCTGTAGTGCCCCCTTTAGTATTTCCTGTAGGGCAGGCATCTTGTTCACAAACACTCTCATTGTCTGTCAGAGAATATTTTGAACTCTCCCTCATATTTGAAGGACAGTTTTGCTGGATATAGGATTCTTCATTGGTGGTTTTTCTCTTTCAGTATCTTAATTATATCACACCACTTCCTTCTTGCCTCCATGGTTCTGCTGAGAAATCCGCACATAGTCATATCAAGCTTCCTTTGTATGTGATGGATTACTTTTCTCTTGCTGCTTTCAGGATTCTCTCTTTGTCTTTGATGTTTGATAAACTGATCATTAAGTTTTCGGTATCTGGTTTCCTTGATGGTGTGTTTTAGAGGATTGACACACCCTGTGCTTTTCTGCCCAGCAGGTGGCACTTGTCAGCCTGTCACTCCAGACTGGTGTAAGGAGGTGTGGCCCGCAGCTCTCCTCCCCCAGGCTCTGGGGTCTGGCCCTGAATGGAAGGCGGGTAGTAGAGCTGGGCCCCACGTCTTTTCTCTTGGGAAGCTATGCCCCTTAGAGAGAGGTCATTTGCATATAAATAGATTCTTTGTTTCGCTGACTCTGCTATCTCCAGCCTTGTCCAGGTCAGAGTGCTATCAGTTTAAAATGGCTAAGGCTTTCTCTACTGCAGAGCACTGTGAGCCAAAAATGGTTGAGGGTTTCTCCACTGAGCCACCCAGGTTGACAGAGAGAGAAAGAGACAGAAAGCCCCTTTTCAGGGTCAATCTTTGGTTGCAGATTCACCTGTTAGCCAGAGATAGCACCCAATCCTTTGTGTTACCAGTCCTGAGACAGATCCATCTCCTGACTCTCCAAGGTCAGTCATCTCCAAAAGCCTCTGTCTGCATGTTTGGGATTCACAGTCTGTATTGAACAGTTAACATTAAAACCCCAGCTGGAGTTGGGCTGAGGTATATTCACTTGTTTAGAGAGTGTTGCTCTCTAGCTCTGCTAGACTTCCGTGAGGGAGGGGCTCTCGGCTTTCCGCTCTCAGCTTGGGTCCACAGTTTTTACTTGCAGATTTTATGCGGCAATCTCGGGCATTTCTCCCAATTCAGGTTGGTGTATGATGAGTAGATGGTCACGTTTGTCTCCCTGAAGTTAGTCCAGGTTATTTACTTGTTGCTCCTGTTGTTTTTTAATTGTTCCAGGTCAACTAAGTAGCTTCCACTCCTCTCTATGCCACCATCTTAGCTCCTCTTACCAATGATTTTTACTTTCTTCTTTACATCCATCTGTATTTTTAATATTTTCCAAAATGAATATGAGTAAGTCACACTGGGAAGAACATCTTTGTACATCACATTTATCTACATCATTGCTCACAGTGCCTTATAAAAAAAATCACTTTGGAATTTCAGGGTCAATAAGATTTTTATAAAGATTGCCAGGTCAGTGTCCACAAAAGTTGTTTTCATCTAATTTACCTTGAAGCCACTAGCAAAAATATAGAGAGTGCCTATTTCCTTGCATCACAATGCAACATGGAGAATTATTAAATATAAAAAGTTGCCAATATATTAGACTCATAGTATTTCACTTTTGTTTTGATTATGAAATTTTTTTCCTGTAAAAATTAATGGTGAATATAAATAGAAAATTTTTGAAATTTTGGAGAGAAATATGTATTTCAGAGAGGTGTCTTCTAAGGATATAATAAGATTATTTCTAAAAATTCTTTGATGCTTTAGTAACTTACATATAAATAATAAGATATTAATTCATTCATGCAGCCTTTCTGAATCCAGCAAGGGAATAGGCAGGTTTTCATATACAGTAAAGTTGGCCTCTGATCAGCCCATATTAAGATCTGTTTTTAAAATTCCAGTAATTTTTAAACAAAAAGAACCAATAAGCTTAAGTGATACAATGTATTTACCAATGGAGTGTGGAGATATTAGGCATATCTAACCCTCAGTTTGACTAAATAAAATAATTAGGTTATGAAATATTGGTGGAAAGAGAAAAGATGTGTCAGAACACTGAAGTGCTAGCTATAGCACATTTAATGACCACTGTAAAAACCTGGTATTAAGTGGAAAACTTAAAGCGTCAGAATGTAAAATCTGATTTTTGTTTCCAACTCAGTGTCCTGGCTTGCTAATATGCTATTTGTATGAATTGTTTGTCATTTACTCTTCCATTTAAAATATTTGCTACAAACATAAATTCTTAGACCATGTCAATATATGTTAAATCAACAGGGCAGTGGCTTTCTTGTTTATTTTTCAACAATTTAGGGCCCTGGCCCCTTCAAATGAAACATGAAATATAAGCATCCTCTTCCATTAAACATGCGTATGTGAATGATTACACATTTTGCACATATATCAAGGACCCAGGTGAAGAATGCTGTACCTCGGATATCATATGACATTGTCAGATCACTGGAAAAGCAGGGCAGCTGTGGCTAACGATGTTGCAAGTCACGACTAAAATGTAAGGAGCAGCTAATCATTTGTTTGTCTGAAGAGAAGCAACTGACACTGCTTCTCACTTTATATATTCATACTAATGCATGAAATCTTTTTGATGGTGTAGTGGATTAAGTATTTAATTCTACAAGTTTTATTTTATTTTTTTCCCAAATTTGGATGATTGCATGGCTTTTCTCTTTCATTTTTTTGGTTTGGATCAATTAGAGTACCTATTCAACTAGGATGATAGGAAAAGGTAATGCCAGAGTAGAATACCTGAAGACCTGAAGACCTGAAGGTTTTTGATTGTAAGTGAAGAATTTACTAGGTAAACTAGCAGTGAAGGGGAGCATGATCTAATACCAATGAAATGGTATATGAATGTGCTGAAATATTAATCAGTAAAAAAAAAATGAATTGAGTAGGAGAAGAACATGTCTTCACTGCTTTCTAACACTGTTGCCTGCTATGTAGTATGAATGCAATGCTTGCTGAATAAATGAATAGTCATGTTGATATTGGGAATTTCTACCACTTTTTAATCAAATCAGCATAATGTATTAGAAGGGGTACAATTCTAACCTCTCACTGGCTTTTTTTCTCCCTTCAATTCTGTGTGTGTCTTGCTTACTTTTACTGATTTTACACAGATGTTTGAAAGATCTAATGGAAATATTTTACTGGCTGTCCTTTTGTAATTATAAAATGATATACAAATGTAAAATGCCATGGTAATAGTTGGGCTCACATATGGTGTAGAGAAAATATTAAATAGAATTTTTTTCTGCTGGGCTTAAAATGCCAACAAATAAAATAAACAGGTGAAATTCAACTCAATTAATTATGCACCTCTTAAGTCCAAGGCACTATGTGGGATGTAATGCTGGATGGGGAAGTACAGAGGTAATGACAATAATAATGACAGCTAACATTTATTGAGCACCGTTCAAAATGCTTTCAAAACCATTAGCTGATTTTATTTTCACAACAACCCTTCATAATTATTATTATTCTCTGTTTTCCAGATAGGAAACACTGAGGCACAAAAGTTACATAACTTACCGTGGCCACACAACCAGTAAGCAGCAAAGCTGGGGTATAAATTCCACATTTCTGACTTCTGGGTACATACTCTTAACCATTATTCTATACTATTTTTTGTCTTGAGCAAAGCGTCATTTCAGGCCTCAAAAAGCTGATTATCTCTGTATGATATGAAGACACTCTAAGAATAAAGAGGTAGGGAGAAATATCACATATTAATCAAGGTTTCCTCTTCAGTTGTTCTTTCATGTATTGAATAGATATTTATTGAGTGACTGTGCTGGTTTGAATCTGTTATGTGCCCCATAAAAAGCCATATTCTTTAATGCAATCTTGTGGGGGCAGACCTATTGTGGGTAGGATCTTTTGATTTGGTTGTTCCCATGGAGATGTGACCTCAACCATCAAAGTGGGTCTTAATTAGTTTTACTGTCATCCTTTATGAGAAGATAAAAGGCAGAGAGACATTTTGAAGAGAGCTCAGAGCCTACACAGACCCAGATGTTTAGAGATGTTAAGCTAAGAGATGAAGTCCAGAGTTTGCCCTGGAGAAGCTAAGTGAGAACCCACAGACAAAGAGAAAGCCACGGAAATCAGAAGCTGAAAGCGACACAACCCAGGAGCAAAGGACCAGCAGATGCCAGCCACGTGTCTTCCCAGCTGACAGATGTGTCTGGACTCCATCAGCATTTTCCTTATAAGGGTATCTACCTCTTGCTGCCTTAATTTGGACATTTTCATGTCCTTAGAACTGTAAATTTGTGAACTAATAAACCCCAGTGGTAAAAGCCAATCCATTTCTGGTATATTGCATTTCTGGCAGTTTTAGCAAACCAGAGCAGTGACTGCTATGTACCATGTACTGTTCTAGGCATTTGGGTAATATAAGTGAAAAAAAAATTGGGAAAAAATTCCTGCCCCTTTGTAGTATATGAGTTGCTACTTATGATAGTAAATGAGTTAGATAATGAACAATAAGTAAACAAAGAAGAATTACAGAACATGTGGAATGGGGATGACAAAAAATAGAGCAGGGGAAAGGTTAGTGTTCGAGTTAGTGCAGGTTGCAACTTTCCATAGGCCCAGTGGATTGGCCTCACTGAAAAGCATCCAAGCAAAGACCTGAATGAGGTAAGGAATTTAATAATTTGGAAGTTCAGAGGGCTATGTTCTAACAGGAAGCAGCCAGTGCAAGGATCCTGAGGTAGGATTGTGCTTGAAGTATTCTAGAAAGTATTCTAGAAAGTATTCTAGGCCTAGAACAGAGAAGCAAGACAGAAAGAGAAGTAAATAGGAGAGGAGATCATAGAGTAAGGGGAGTGGTTCAGTCACATAGAGTTTTGTAGGCAACCCTAGGACTTTGCTTAATAACTGAGTGAGACTGAGGATGTTAAGCAAAAGAGTGATATGATCTAAGTTTCATTTTAGAAGGATCCACTCAAATTGCATTGCAAGAATAGTGTGGGAAGCCATTTGGGGGATTACTGCAATAATCCAACTAAAGAATAATAGCTTACACCATGGTGATATCTGTGAAGGCACACAGAAAGACACTAGATTCTGGAAATATTTGCAAGATATAGTCAATAGGAATGTCTTCTGAACTGAATATATGGAGAGAAATAGAGGCATTCAGGGTGATTCCAAGGTTTGGGGCATGAGCAACTGGATGCAGACCTGCCTCGATGGGAAGACGAAGAGTATGGAGGATATGAGGGTATTCAATGCTTCGTTTGGGGCATGTTAGGTATGAGATGTCTGTCAGAAATCCAAGGGATTTATGGAACATAGGAGATAAAAATATGGGAGTTATCTGCTTATAGATGATATTTGAAATCATGAGGTAGATGAGATCATCAAATTAGTGAGCAAATAGAGAAAAGATGAGAAAAAGTGAGGCAAGAGGAAAATCAAGAGGCTGTGGTGTCCCAGAAGTCATATGAAGGATTTCTATTAGGGAATGAGGTATGATTAATCCTGCCAAATGTTGACAGAACAGAAAATTGGCTGATGGAATTTTGTGGAAGTCTTTGGGTACCTTATTGACATGAGGAATGGGGGATAATAGAAATGGGAATAAGAAACAGCTGTAAGAGAGGAAACTTCGAGAGTTTTGCAGCAAATGGGAAGAGAGAATTGGAATAGTGGTTGGCAGGGAAAGTGGGCTGAAAAGGAAATTTTGGTTTGTTTTGTTTTAATATGGGAAATGAAACAGCATATCTTTATGCTGATAGTGATGATTTAGGAAAAACAGAAATATTACTGATGGAAGAGATAGAAAGGAAAAT
This sequence comes from Choloepus didactylus, assembly GCF_015220235.1. Taxonomy (NCBI): domain Eukaryota; kingdom Metazoa; phylum Chordata; class Mammalia; order Pilosa; family Megalonychidae; genus Choloepus; species Choloepus didactylus. The sequence continues at coordinate 142,085,526 of NC_051309.1, forward strand.
GGCTGGGACTGTTCCTGGAGAGGATGTGATGAATGATTGTGGAGAGACTGGCTTTAGTAAAGAACACCAAGAGCTCATTGATAATAACAGGCAGAAATGCAGGTTATGTGGGTAGATGCTGGTTGGTGGGTAGATAAAGGGATGCATTTTTGTGGATGCTCCCTGTTGATTGCCTCAATTTGTTTTTCAATGATGTAGGAAGAAAAGTCATCAGCTGAGAGTGATGGAGGACAAGAAGGTGTTGGACATTTGAGGAATCAGAAGAGGTGTGAAATATTGGGCTAAGATAGAGAAGTGAATGGACCAGGGAAATACATGAATGACAAGATGCTTCAGAAAGGGCCTATTGAGGTTTGTGGGTGTGAATTTAAAGAGGAACCAGAACAGCATGCTATGAATTTTTCTCTTTTCACTTTAAGCTGCTTGGATGCAGACAAAAAGTAGGCTTAAAATGATACTTAACCTAGATTGTGGTTTAGCCAGAGGAATATGAGGAAGCAAGAAATGACCAAGAGATTTGTGTAATCGTGTGAGAATGCAAGGGAATCATAATAAATGGCTGTGGAGCTTCAGCTGAGAAAGGAAGAGATGACATCCAGTGAGTGAGATGAAGAAAAATCAGTGGATTAGAAATTCCGGTTGGATAGAAGGGTTGTAGAAGTGGGGATACCAAAGGCAGTGAAGTGGAAAGATAGGGGTGGGAGTCTCAGGTATAATTGCAGGAGTGAGTGGCTAAGGTAGGGTAGAAGGCAAAATTGTTGGAGGAGTACAGGAAACTGGGGAAAAAGGAACCATGCCCTGAAGCTTGATTTTTGCTTATAATTTCATAAACTTTTCATTTTAATAAGGTAAAATTAGAGACTGCTTTAATGAACAGCAGATGAATTAAAGAGGAATGATTGGAAATTTCTTTTGGCATCTTGGCATCTGTATTAGTTTCTTGTGGTTGCCTTAACAAATTACCACAAATCTTGTGGCTTAAAACAACAGAAATTTATTTTCTCACAGTTTAGTCCAGAAATATGAAATCAGTTTCACTGGGCTGATACCAAGGTGCTGGCAGGAGCATCCTCCCTCCAGAGGCTCTAAGGGATCACTTGTTCCTTGTCTTTTCCAGCTTCTGGTGGCTGCTGGCATTGTTTACTTGTGCCCATGTCATTTCAATCGCTGCCTCGGTGACCACATTGCCTTCTGCTCTGTGTGTGCATGCGACATCTCCCTCTGCCTCACTCTTGTGAGTATACATGTGAACACATGTAGGGCACACCAGGATTCTCTCTCCCATTTAAAGATCCTTAACTTAATCACGTCTGAAAAATCCCTTTTTTGTTATATACATTCACAGATTCCGGGAATTAGGACATTGATATCTTTTGGAGGTTATCATTCAGCTGATCACCACATCTGTTAGGAAAAGGAATAAGATATCTGGATTTCTTTCCTTCTGGAAATGGAAAGCTGGACAGTAACACTGCTTTTTGTTTAAATCAATTCTGGTATTAGTTTTATGTTATATAGGTTAAGCCACAGGAAATTGCCAACACCCAAATGGCACTTTCATATGGCTCAACTTAATATGTGCGCATGTATCCATGCACAGTTATCAATACACATCAATATAGCTAAGATGCTCGAACACAAGTGAAAAAAAAAAGGCCAGAGATTGTGTTTGTAGGAATGGGTTTCCTGAAAAAAAAAACATGGTGAGTTTCTCTTTCTAAGGAGAAGAAAAAAATAGGGCAGAGCAGGCCGAGAGGGAATGGTTTTCATTTTACACCTGTACAGTCTTCCTCTCCGGTCTTGTTCTCAGCAAACTCATTATCAGAAGTTGGATGTCACTGATAGTTTTAATATTTTGGTTATAAAAATAATCCATGAACACATTTTTACTTTCAAACGATGCAAACAATATAAAAATTCACAAAGTAGAATATGAAAATCTATTTTCCTTCTTCCTTCCCAAAGTTCAACTGCATTTCCCAAAGGTAACATCTGCAAAATGCTCCTTCTATGCATTGGCCTATAGCTACCTGTATATAAACACACCCCCTTCTCTTTCCCCTTGTTTCTTTCATATAAATGGGAGAATAATATAGGTATATTTTTCAACTTTAATTTTTCATTTAGTGATATATCTTATAGATCTTTCTACACTAACACATATAGGGCCACTTTATTTTTAAATAGCTGTATTATATTCAAAGTATTGATAATTTAGGCAGCCACCTCTCTATTTATGGACTTTAGATAATTAGAAGTAAATGAAGATAATAAATAATACTACCTTCAAGGGGTGTTGTGAGAGTTGAATAAGTTAATACCTACAAAATATTTATGACAGTACCCTACATATCATAAGTACTCAAAAATATTAACCATTTTTATTATAAGCAATACTGTCATTAAAATATTCTGTATCAACAATATTAAGTTCTCTGAGTAGTTTTGCATGTTTTCATAGAAGAGAAATTGCTAGACCATTCTCTGCAAATTTAAAGTTTTATAGATGTTTGCCAAATTGCCTTTTCAAAAGATTCCATGAGTTAAACTCTCATCAATAATGGAAGTGCATTTCTTCTTTTTTTTCCTAATCTCAATACCAATATTTTGTTTTCAAATATGATGGATGAAAATAATGTCACATTGCTCTTTTAATTTGCGTTCCCTAATTAATAATGATTTTGAGTATCTTTTCATATGTGGATTTTTTATTTTTATCTTTTTCTCTAGTTGCAAGTTTGTATCTTTACAATCAATTCTTATTGGTTTGGGGACTCATATTCTGGATAAAATGCTTTGAGCACTAAATATATTGAAATATGTTATCCCAACACAATACCAGATTTTGTAATTTTTAAATAATGTCTATGGTGAACATTTTTGGTGTCCCTTTATACTTCCTCTCAGTCCAACCCTAATTTCACCCTTAGTGGTGGCGGACAGTGTCCCACTTTAGCTGCACACCAATTGCTCTCTAAACACATGGAGCTTTCCCAGCCATTATGTAATTGCAGCCCAGAAACTAGAAAAGTGATAATGTCCCCAAGGGCAACCTTCAGTCCTTGGGAGAGAGAAGCCAGAAGATAAACTCTTCAGTCTCCTTCCTGTGAGTCAACAATTCTAGGAGGTACTATGTAGGCTTCTTAAATATTCCAGGGTAATTGGCACTTCATTGCCTACAGCTCTGACTTCTGTATGGACTCTTATGTTTACTTTTCCTCCTTTCCTTTTTCACTTTCCCAAACACTTCATTCCTGCTTCCTAAGATCACCTCCTAAATAAATTATTGGCTGAGAGGGTGCAGAGGACATGTCCTTCAATGAGACAAGGAAGAACAGACTTGTCAAGGGGATGCTAATTATTGTTGAGAAGCTCAATGGTTGCTCTCCATTGAAGGCTAGTGTTGACAGTAGAGTATACTGCCATGGAATTGGGTTGACAGTGAGAGGTTAATGGAATGGTAGAGGCCAGGAGGAGATTCTTCCCCATCAAAGGTAAGTATGATGTAATTACCATAATAGGCAATAAGGATAGATTGACAACCATGTTGTGTTAACCTATGGGGATCTCTGGCAATGATTGTTAAATCATGGTGTTCCCAGGCTGAAAGTAAAGGGCAGTCAACTGTGTGTTTTTTGACTTGCAAATCCAATGCTATAATAGTAAAACAAAATAATACAATATAAAATAAATAGCTGGCAAGAAGAAAGCTGATTGCTTACAGCATAATGAAAAATTCAAATCCAATCCCTCAGCCTGGTTCAAGAACTTATCCAGTTCTTATATCCAGATTTAATCCATTGATCAAAAGTCTAGGCCCTTTGAGGAGGATACTTCAACATCACAGCAAGAAATGCAGTAAATATTCCCCAGTCCTTCCCCAGTGGACCTGTAGCAATTAACCAGGTTAACTATATACTAAAGAAAGAGGGGATACCTAGACTTTTGAGGGCTATGGGATACAAAGTTTCATCTGGCACTGATACTAGTTGATTCAGAATGTCATTGCGTCTCCCTGGTTAGAGATGACATATGGACTCACTCACAGTAAATTCAAATGGATCCACGAACCATCCTGTCCCAGTTTCCAGTTGGTATTTTGGAGAGTAACATTTCCCTCAAACTTAAAAGACACAGGGACAGTGATTTTATCATATCCCTGTTCAGTATACCTGTATGGTTTATGCAAAATCATGTGACTCATAACCTTTGTAGGTACTGGAAACTTAACCAAATGATATCAGCAATTGCTGTTGCTGCACGAGATATAGTGCCCTTATGGGATCATAAAAACAGCCTCTAGTACTTGTTATGTGATGACTGATTTGGCAAATTGTTCTTTTCAATCCATATCAGCAAAGAGGATTAAAAGCAATTGTTTATATGGGAAGGACAGCAGTACACATTCATGTTCTTTCCACAGGATTATCATATCTCCAGCTCTCTGCCATAACATAATTTGCAGAGTCATTGATTATTTTGACATTCTGCAAAATTATATGGCCAGTATATTGATTATATCATGCTAATAAGACCTAGTGGAAAGGAAGTGGCTATGCCCTAGATGCCATACTAAGACACACATGCAAGAGAGGATGGGTGATGAATCCTATAATGATTCAGAAACTTATCAAATTGATTAAATTTTGGAGAAATGTCTGGGGGCATCCTGGATTCTCCCCTCTAAGGTAAAGAACAAATGATTGCACCATATACCTTCTAACACTTAGAAAAATGCACAGTGCTTGTCACACTTGTACTTCTTTGAGTTGGGAGGCAATGTGTATCATAAATGGTAATATTCCCTCTAACAACTATCAGATTATTTGAAAGACTGTCAGTTCTGAATGAGACTCAGAAAAGAGACTTCTTCAGCAAGGAAAATGCTTCTTCAGTTGCTGTATAAACTTTTCTGCTGTTTAAACTGTTTGAGCCAACAGATCCAATGATGGTAGATATAACCAAATAAGTAAGGGCACCATGTGGAGACTAAAAAACCCCAGCAGGAGAGTTTTTGCATATACTCTTAGGCAACTAGGAAAAGGTGATGCCTTCTGCAGCAGAAAACTACTCATATCTGAAAAGCAGCTCCTGAGAAGTTAATGGGCCCTTGTAGTTACTGAGTGCATCACCATGATACATCAAGCAACTATGAGACAGGAGCTGCCAAGTAAGAGCAGCATTTGTCAGATCTACCAAGTCATAAGGCCTGGCAGATACATCAGCAAGTCATTGAATGATGGATATTGTGTATTATGGATTAGGCCCAAACAGTTTCAAAGGACAGACACACCACTGTTTTACTAATGCTTTTCTTCAACTTATACTTCATGGAATGTGCTCTCTAGCTAGTTGATGGAGCGGAGGAGATCTCAGTTCCAGTTCATATGAAGGTTGGCTCAATACGTTATGTGGGTCAAGTATGGAATACTGATGCACTACTGACTCTTCAGGGGTAGCCTAAATGACACTGATGAGAGAAAATCATTCTTTAGGCAGAGCTGCTAACAGTGTGCCTAATTTTCTACTTTTTCTGGGAGGGAAGTGGCCTGAGGTAAGAGTATACATTGATTCCTGTGAGTTGGCAGATGTTTTGGCTTGTTTGTCAAAGGCAGGGCTGGCAAACTATGCCCTGTGACCCAAATCTGGCCACTGACTGTTTTTGTATGGCCTGTAAGTTAGAAACAGTTTTTATATTTTAAATGGTTGGAAAAAACATTTAAACTTGTTTTTTTCATTATTAGAGAAGTTGTGGGTTTACAGAACAATCATTCAAGATTCCCATATAAAATTCCCATATAAAATTATACAGGATTCCCATATAAGACCCTATTATTAACACCTTACATTGGTGTGGATCATTTTCTGCAATCAATGATAGCACATTTTTATAATTGTACTATTAACTACACTCCTTAGTTTAATATAAGGTTCATTGTGTAGTGTAGTTCCAAGGATTAATTTTTAAAAGTTTTTATTCTGTTACCAAATATACAATCAAACATTTCCCACATTCAGATATATATTTCAGTGGTTAATTATGTTCACAATTTGTGCTACCATCACCACTGTCTATTGCCAAAAAAATTTCCATCATTCCAAATAGCAACCCTATACATTTTAAGCCTTAACTTCCCATTCCCTATCCCACCCTGTCCCCTGGTAAACTATATTCTATATTCTGACTCTATGAGTTTGCTTATTCTAATTGTTTCAAATCAGTGAGATCATACAATATTTGTTCTTTGTGTCTGACATTTCACTCAACCTCAAGTCTTCAAGATTCATCCATGTCATTGCATGTATCAGGAATTCATTCCTTTTACAGCTGAAGAATATTTCATTGCATGTATATACCAGATTTTATTTATCTGTTCATCAGTTGATGGAAACTTCAGTTGCTTCCATCTTTTTGGCAATTGTGAATAATATCACAATGAACGTCAGTATACAAATATCAGTTTCAGTTCTTCTGGGTGTATACCTATGTGAGGTTGATGAGTCATGTGGTAGTTCTATACTTAGTTTTCTGAGGAACCGCCAAAGTATCTTCCACAATGGCTGCACTATTTTACACTGCTACCCACAATGAATAATTGTTCCTATTTCTCTGCATCCTCTCCAACACTTGTTATTTTCATTTTTTTTTTTTTTTAATAGCAGCCATTGTAATGGGTGTGAAATGGTTTCTCATTGTGGCTTTGTTTTGCATTTCCTTGATGGCTACTAATGTTGAGCTACTTCTCATGTGCTTTCCGGTCATTTGTATGTCATCTCTAGAAAGATGTCTATTCAGAACTTTTGCCCATTTTTTAGTTGTTAAGTATTTGTTGTTGTTGTTGTTGTTAAATATTTCTTTTTTATATTCTGTGTAATTAACTTCTGTCAGATATGTGGTTTCCAAATATTTTCTCACATTGGGTACATTGTCATTTTACTTTCATGATTAAAGTCTTTTGAGGTGCAAGAGTTTTTAATTTTGGTGAGGTCCCATTGATCTATTTTGTCTTTTGTTGCTTGTGCTGTGGGTAGAAATTCTAAGAAAAATAGCCTAACACAAGGTTCTGAAGATGCTTCCCTAAGGTTTCTTCAAGGAGTTTGATAGTTTATGGCTCTTATTTAGGTCTTTGATCCATTTTGAGTTGATTTTTGTATAAAGTACAATGTAGGGGTCCTCCTTCTGTTTTTGCAAATGGAGATCCAGTTTTCCCAGCACCATTTGTTGAAGAGACTGTTCTTTGTCAATTGAGTGATTTTTGCCACCTTGTCAAAAATCAGTTGGCCATAAATGTGAAGGTTGATGTCTGAGCTCTCAATTTCATTCCACTGGTATATGTATCTGTTCATGTGCCAGTAACAAAGCTCCTAGGTCTAATAAATGAATTCAGCAGAGGCAACATCCCCCAAAATGGCAGTGTTTATACATAAGCAATGAACAACCAGAAGAAGAAATAAAAAAATAATCCATTCACTATAGCAACTAAAAGATTCAAATATCTAGAAATAAATCTAACTAAGGATGAAGGACTTGTACACAGTAAATGACAAAACATAGCTACAAGAAATCAAAGAAGATCTAAATAAATGGATTGGAAGACTAATATTTTACTATCACATGTTCATGGATTGGAAGACTAACATTTCACTATCACAAAAACTATACAAAATCCAATCTTCAATGTCCATAATTAAAGTTTTATTTAAACATAGCCACACTTATTCATTTGTATAATGTTATATATCATTTATATAATGTATAGGGCTGTTTTGTGCTACAAAGGCAGAGTCTGCATAGTCTGAAGAAACAAATGTTTATGGACCCCTGGTCATGCGTTTGAGAGAAAAGTGATTGGAAGAAAATGTTTTTAAAAGCTAAACAGATGGACCTATGGGAATAGTTGCCGATCTTTGGTGTCTCATATCAATTCCCCAAAAAAGGAATTAACTGCCCAAGAGGCATAAAACAACCAGTGGACAGGATGATTCATCCGATACTTGTCAGATAGTTTCTGTCCTCAGCCACATTATTGCTTGCCCTAAGGGCCTATGAATTGAATAACAATGGTAACTTAAATGAAGGCTATGCATGGAGTTCAACAGCTTTGGGCTTCCTTTTACTCACAATGATGTATCTATTGCCATTTCTGAATGCCTGACCTATCAGCGGTAGAGACCAATGCTGGGTCCGTGATATGGCACATCTTTGAGCAGACCAGCATTCTACTTATGGCCAAGTTCCAGCCAAGAACACTTTCTAGCCTGCTGGGGGCAGTGATTAACTGACATCCACTACAGATACGAGTTTGTCTACTCTACCTGCTGTGCAGGGTACCACTCTCAGGTAGCATGAATGCCTGAATGTTTAGAAAGTATAGTGAATTGATCATACATCCATTATTTAAGGTCATATCTTTGGTAATTAGAATATAACAATTTGAAGTTGAAGGGATGGAAGTAGGATTGGACCTTCTTAATATCACTTCCAATGACCCAATTTGAAAATTTGCACTTTCTATCCTTACAACTTTAGACTCTACTGGACTAGACCTCTAGTTCACAAATCTCTATCAGAGGTACAGTAAGGGTTTCACCTCAACTGAAGTTACAACTATCAGTGGGTAATTGATGTTTGTCTTTGTGATGGCCTGACAAGAATGTAGGGCATAATTTCTAGATTTCTAGAAATGGTGGTAGAGGAAAGAGAAAATTATGACCTTGCACTTAGCTGTAGCACTATGTCCCCTAGTTTTTTCCACTGATCCTTCTGTGTTATGCCAGTTTTAGAGACTGTGGCTGGTCAGCAGTTGGACATTTAGTGACAGAATGGTTTTAATAGGGGACATTAAAGGACAAGAGTGGTGCAAAAGGGGGACTGTAACAGATACTTTGGTGTGCTGAGTCACATCCCATCGGTCCACATCTGATTTTAGCTTCAGTATGTTGGAAAGTTTTGTGTAAGTTAAGACTTGTGTTGACAGAGTGTTACTTTAAGAGTGAACTGTTATTTCTCTCTTTTTTTCTGAAGTCATGTTAGCTCAGTAAATGTGCAAGTATATCCCAGAAGTTTGGGAAGGTAAGTACCCATGAGGGTTACCCTTAACCAAAGGGGGAAGAAAACAGTAAAGAAATGCTCACTCTCCTATCTTTTTCATGAATGATTCAGGGAGACATTATAGGAAATTGAGATCTCATTGCCTACCATATCAACCGCAAAAAAAATTCAATACCATTATATTCACTTTTCCTCATTTCCTGTCTACCTATTCCTCATTCTCATTTTCTGGGATCACTTCCAAAATAAATGAACTGCACTGAAGTTCTTGTCTCAGGTGCTCTTTCCAAGTAATTCAAGGGGAGATAGTATCATCTGAATTATTGAAGTTTAAGAATTTTTGTGTGCTCAAAACTGTTACTTTTTTCCTTTATGTTTTTTTGTATGTTGTGCTTTGCTTTTGAAAGTCTAACCCACTTAAAGATTATGAAAATGTTTGCCTATGTTTTCTTTTAATGATTTTATATTTTCTGACCATTGCTCATTTATTTTCATCTATTTTATTAGATATGAATTTAGTTTTATTCTTTAATAAACACATAGCCAATTATCTTTACAGCATTTTTTTTTGCATAGTTCATTCCCCTTGTAAATTGATTTTCATATATGCAATTCCATATATATATTATTCTGGTTTACTGGTCTATAATTATTTCACTATGCTAATATAATATTTTAATTATTTAAATGATATTTTGATATTGATAGGGAATATTCTGTTCTCAGTGCTTTATTTGCTTATTTTTCAAAATTCCTTTGAATATTTTTGTGAACATTCTGTTCATATAAAACTATAAATCATTGCTTAAAGAAATCAAAGAAGACCTAAATAAATGGAAGGAAATTCATGTTCATGGATTGGATGATTAAATATCATTAAGATGTCAATCCTACCCAAAGCAATTGTTAGATTCAATGTAATGCCAATCAAAGTTCTAACAGCATTCTTTGCAGAAATGGAAAAGCTGACCATCAAATTTATCTGGAAAGGGTGAAGAGCCCCAAAGAGCTAAAGCCAGACTGAAAATGAGGAATGAAGTTGGAGCACTTACACTTCCTGATCTTAAAACTTATTACAAAGCCACAATAATCAAAACAGCATGGTACTGGCACAAGGTCAGACAGATAGACAAATGGAACTGAATTAAGAGCTCATAAATCAACCCTCACATTTATGGTCAACTGATTTGTGACAAGGGGGCAAAAGCCACTTAACTGGAAAGCAGCAGAGTCTTAAAAAAATGATGTTGACAAAACTGGACCACCATTTGCAAAAAAAGAAAAGGAAGACCCCTACCTCATACCCTGTACAAAAATTAACTCAAATGGATTAAAGACCTACATAAAAGAGTCAGAACTATCAAACTCCTAGAAGAAAACAACAGGGAATTATCTTCAGGAGCTTTCATTAGACAATGGTTTCTTAGACTTTACACTAAAGCACAAGAAACAGATGAAAAAAGAGATAAATGGGATCTCATCAAAATTAAAACTGTACCTCTAAGGACTTTAATCATAAAAATAAATGAAAACCTACACAATGGGAGAAAGTATTTAGAAACCAAATATCTGATAAAGTTTTACTATCTGGAATATATCCTTCCACTTAACAAAAAGACAAACAACCCAACTAAAAAATGGGCAAAAGACGAGCAGACATCTATCAAAGAAGATATGCAAATGGCCAGAAAGTACATGAAAAGATGCTCAACATCATTAGCTATCAGGGAAATGCAAAGCAAAGCCACAATGAGATGCCATTTACCCATTAGAATGGCTGCTATTAAAAAAGAAAAAAGGAAACAATAGAAAATAAGCATTGGAGAGGATGTGGTGAAATATGAACACTCATTTATTGCTGGTGCAGCCACTGTTGGAGACAATTAGGCAGTTCCTCAGAAAGCTAAGTATAAAATTACCATATGACTCAGCGATCCCACTACTAGGTACATATGCCAAAGAAGTGGAAGCAGGGACACAAACAGATATTGATACACGATGTTCATAGTGGCATTATTCACAATTGCCAAAAGTTGGATGAAACCCAAGTGAGCATCAACTGATGAATGGATGAATAAAATGTGGTATACACATACAATGGAATATTATTCAGCCATAAAAAGGGATGAAGTTCTGATACAGGCAACAAAATGGGTGAAACTTCAAGACTTCATGTTGAGTGAAATAAGACAGACCACAAAAGGACAAATATCATATTATCTCACTGAATTGAAATAATTAGAATAAGCAAACTCGTAGAGTCAGAAATCAGAACATAGTTTATAAAGGGGCAAGGTGGGGATAGGAAATGTGAAGCTAAGGCTTAAAAGGTACAGGGTTCCTATTTGTAATGAGGAAAGTATTTTGAGAATGGATGATAATGATGGTAGCACAACATTATGAATGCAGTTGAAAACACTGAAACATATATCTGAATGTGATTAAAAAGGGAAATTTTAGATTGTATATATGATAGCAATAACAATTTTTAAAAAAATTCATGACACTACACTACACAAACAGTGAACCCTAAGTTAAACCATGGAGTATAGTTAATAGCACAATTATAAAAATGTGCTATCATCAATTATAACAAATGTTCAACATCAACACAAGGTGCTAATAACAGATTGGTATTTGGGGATCTGGTATTTTATGCATGAATGTTCCATAAACTCATAACTTTTCTAATAAAGAAAAGAAAAGGGAAAAAATTGCAGTTATAATTTTAAGACAATAAAATTTTAGAGAAAAGTTTATGACATTCACACTTTGCACGCTGATTCATCATAATTAAATCTGGTATGATAAATGCCACAAGAACAATTATGATTCAGCCATTATTTTACAGCTGTAGGGAAAAGATCTTATTTATACATCAAGTAAATAATTCAGATTCATATGCAATTGCTACCAATAAAAGAAAATTTAAAGTCAATTGTAACAAATAAGTCAAGTTCTAACAGTGACCTTTAATAAATTGTTTTCTTCAGCTTATTGAAGAAAACTTTAAATCATACACTTGAGGGTAGAGAGGAATTTATTCTTTTATCAGGAAACATTAAAATATTTAATGCTTTAAGGTCATAGCCAGGGCCAAAATTAATGAACAATTTACAAGTTTAGCAGTAGTAGCAAAGATCTAAATTTCTTGCAAAAGATAGAATTGAAATGATCAACATTTTTGAATAATTAGCTTTTATATAACATAATAACTGCCAGAACACTCACTTATGGGAAATATGTGTTTCCAAATTCTGACAAAGTGACATACATAATTGGTCATGCATTGCTATTCACTACTCCAAGAATTTGTCTACAGGGAATGTGGTAAAAGCTTCTCTCTTCCCTGTCAGTGCATTATATGGTTATGGTAGCTTGATCGTAATCAATATAGAGATGACAAATGACCAGTCTTTTTTTTTTCCTCTTCTTTTCTTTCTCTCTCTTTTTTTTATACTTTCTCTCAGTGAAGTTCTTATCTTTCTTCTCAGTACTGAGAAGGGTGCTACAGCTTCCTGTATAGAGAGTTTTACAGTTTTAAATGAAAGCTAGGGAGCAAAAGCTCTTGGGACTTCCTCAAATAGAGAGAGCATATGTTTTCTGCTGGGAACTAAGCTGCTAAGTGAAGGAATGAAAGGTTACTCTGTTCTCTAGAACTGGGCCACAGTCTTGCAGTGTGGAAATTTCAGCATATGTAAACTACATTATGAAGTGCCTCACTTTCTCTCTGCTGATTTCCCCAGAGTTAGTATGTATCTTGATAGACAAATTTTTAACGAACATGACATGTACACATTCAGTGCTCAGAGATATATAAGGTACCTCATGACAATAACAAATGAGGTAGGGAAGCATATGATCAAGGAAGTAAAAACATTAGGACACGTTACCAAACTCCTCTGAAATTTTTAGAAACATTTTATGAAAACTTTCTATGGCAAAGTGAAAATGCTGTGCTTTCCTCCTTGATAGTGTAGGAATAACTAATAAATGAAGGCATTGCAAGTCAATTACAGAACCAGAATTAGAAATAATTCTCTCACTTATATGTTCACTTGTATGTACAAGCAGAAAAAAAGATAATGAACAATATTCTATTCTTCCATAACTCTATGGTTACATACCTAAGAAACTACATGTTATCAAAAGTTGTGTTACAGCATTTTTAATGGGAAAAAAAGGATTAGGAGCCAAAGAGTTTACATCTGAAATACACCTATTTTGCTTTGAAGAAAGGTAAGAGGTAAATCTTGTGGCTCCAAATGTATTTTGTTATCACAAGTTACAAATAACATTTTAGTTGATCAAATTCAACCAAAGAGAAAATCCCAGAAAGAACTTCAACATGGACTTTGTTCAAAAGAAGCAGGTTTTTATAATAGCACAAGGCTAGAACATCATGACATATATGCATTGCTATCACCCTCAAAGCACAAAGATACAGTAATATTGTTTAAAAATATACGTGGAATCAGTTCACAATTGCCAAAGGTGGATTAAATAGCAAACAAGCATTAAATATACAATTTGAACACTCAGTCTCTGAAAGTGATTGTGTGGTACTAAGCTGGACATTTTTCCTATTTGTTTCATGGATGTTCTCAATTATCAGATACTGACTAATAGTGGTCACTGTAAAACAAATTCCATTTAAAAATCAATCTATTTTGTTAAGACCAATTCATGTTAGGAAGACTTACATTGCAGGGGAAATATTTTAGCTAAAATAACTTTTGTATTTGCACTTTCATTTCAATGACAAACTCTTTATAGCAGAATATTTTAGAATGTGGACAGCTACTCTGTTACGAAGTACTCCTTTTTGATTTTATTCCCAGCATTTACTTTCATGTTTATGATTACACTGGGGTCCAGTGGTCATTTGAAGTGACAACATATTCACTTTTCATATACTAGAGGGCATATCTGGTTGCCACTGAGTTGGCAGAACCTAAAATTAAATCACTAATATTGTGCATCTACTATTGCAGACATATGGAATTACTGTAATAGTCATTAGAAAACCTTATTTTGGCAATAATTTACAATTAACAGCTATTTTCATAGATTATGGCTTGAGTTTTAAGTTATTCAGTCAATCCAGACTTTGATTTAATAACACAAAACTAGCGTAGTGTAACAGAGTAATTCTAACAGGCTAATGAGAAAAGAGCAGTGGTAAATTTAAGAATGATGCATTTTCACAAGAGGAAGTCCAAAGAATTTTATAAAAGAAAGTTTCACATTAGTTTGAATAGTGAAAAGCAGTAGAAGAATAACTAGAGAATTAGTTGGGTTGAATTCAAAAAACCCATACCTTGTCATTTAGTATCAAATTTGCATTGCACAAATTCTGTCCTTGTGGGCATTAACTTGTAAAGTGGTTCATCAGCAGTAAGTATAATAGTAAATTCTCAAAAAAGAAGTTTTGGAATAGTACTTCTAACTTTTTTCAGAATTTTCTTTCGGTGTGTACTCTCAGATCGGTCCATCAAGCTATTGCGAAAGTACGTAAAAGGAGATCAGTGTTTAGTCTCAACAAAACAATATTTTTCAAAATATTAAATCAACATTATTAATTTGAATTTTATTAGATACATAATTCTGCTAGAAATTGACTTTTACATTTTTATCTATGAATTATAAACACCAGGAGTTTGTTGCTGGATTTACGTTTATATTCACTTAGGAAATATAATAAAAATAACAAGTTAATATGGGCAGCCTCTCAGAATTTTTAATTTAAAAGGGTGCATGATTTGTACATGAACTAGGAGATAATGGAATATTCTAATGCTTAATATTAGAGAATAATGTCCCTGGTTCTTCTGTGTTTTTGTAATGTAAAGTTACTTTGTGTCTGGGAAGCACAGTGAACTGGTTCATCTAGAGTTATATTGTACGTGTTTTAGAAGAAAGACTAAGGAATTATAAAAATATGAAAATAGATATGCAATTATATAGAAAAGACTCCTAGGATTTCAGCCAATTAATATGCAAGTAAAAGACTCATCTGTGATGAAAGGCATATGGTATTTGATAAAGTAGTTCTTTGTGTTAAGAAGTGACATGTTAAGAAAATAAATAGCACACTCATTTTTTTTTTTAATTTTACATTTAAATTATTTGGAAGAAAAGATTTCTCAGAATCTATTTGGCCATTTTAAAAAAAAGCCTCAGAATGGGCTTAGATATTTTGAACAGATCTAGATTGTGAAATAGGTCTTCAGTTTCTGGAGCCAAAAATAAAAGATTGAAGCCAAAGTTTAAAGGACAATATGGTTTAGAATTTAAATGGAAAGAGAACAGAGACAAAGAGAAAATGAATGGGCATTATGTGTTCACATCAATGGCAGTAATTAAGCTTTGCAGTGTCATTAGATATGATAACAATAATTTGTAGCCTTTCATGATGTTTCACATGCTAGGCATACAGAACCACATGATAGCAGAACCCTTAATATTTCTCATTGTTATCTTTTTCTAAGGAAATAATGACATTCGATTGTCATGAATTGAGGCAATGCACAACACAAATTTGGATTCTCATCTCTGAAGGAGAAAAGATGGAGTGCCATATGCCTTTTAACCAGGTACAAAATGTACAACAGCAGTAAAAATGCTAACAAGACATTGAGGTGTAAGAGCACATATTTAAATTTATAAAAGTTAATTTGGCATTATATTAGACATCAAGTTTATGTTCCTACCAGCCTAACAACTGAACTATGACATATTATACTACAGTGTTAAATTGAACTAAGAATGTTCCAGATTTTGATTGTGGGGAATCAGTCATTAATCAGTTCAAATTTTCTAATGCTGTGGTTAGTGAAGAGGAAAACCCCTGCATGGATACTTCAGCAATGCAGTCTCTGTGGTAGAAAATGAGAAATGTCTTAAATAGTTAAATATTATATTTAAATCAATAAAATGGTCAGCATTGATGGGTAACTATATTTATTTTTAATCTTGTGCACTTCCATTAAATTAAAGACCTAATTTTTATTTGGTTTTAGGGCACATTTACAGAGACCATTATAATAATTAAATTAGAATTTTTCCTTGAATTGGAGCTCTGAGTCTTAATATGCCCAAGTGGATGATTGTGAACAGGCAATTTCTATTTCAAACTTGATTTCCAAATTTAAATACTTAATATAGTCAGACTCTTTAACATAGTGCTATACAATTTTGAAAATTGATCAGATGCCCAGTTTTTGAAGAACTGCATTAGAGAGAGTTGATTCACTAATCCTAAAGGGCATGACACATGGGTGGAGCATATTGCACATTTCATAGGATTTAAGTATATTGTAAAAGTTATAAAAGGTAATGTGGCTATCCCAAAGTAATTTGGGAAGAGAATAAATATATATATATAGGGCCCTCCTGAAGAGCTGGGGGAAAATGCAGAAGTGTTGGACTTCCTCACCTGGATTGTTGCTGATGTTTTCACAAAACATTGAGGACTGACAGTTTGGTATGCTGAGCCCTCTATCTTGGGGATTGCCCTTATGAAGCTTGTTATTGCAAAGGAGAGGCTACACCTGCTTATAATTGTGCCTAAGAATCTCCCCTGAGTACCTCTTTGTTGCTCAGATGTGGCCCTTCTCTCTCTAGCTAAGCCAACTCAGCAGGTGAACTCACTACCCTCTCCCCTACCTGGGACCTGACTCCCAGGGGTGTAAATCTCCCTGCCAGTGCAGGATATGACTCCAGGGGATGAATCCAGACCTGGCATCATGGGATTGAGAACATCTTCTTGACCAAAAGGGGGATGTGAAATGAAACAAAATAAGATTTCACTGGCTGAGAGATTTCAAATGGAGTCAAGAGGTCACTCTGGTGGACATTCTTATGCCCTATAGAGATCACCCTTTTTAGGTTTTAATGTATTGGAATAGCTAGAAGTAAATACCTGAAATTATCAAACTCCAACCCAGTAGCCTTGACTCTTGAAGACGATTGTATAACAATGTAGCTTACAAGGGGGACAGTGTGATTGTGAAAACCTTGTGGATCGCACTCCCTTTATCCAGTGTATGGATGGATGAGTAGAAAAATGGGGACAAAAAACAAAATGAAAAATAGGGTGGGATGGGGGGGATGATTTGGGTGTTCATTTTTACTTTTATTTTTTATTCTTATTCTTTCTGGTATAAGGAAAATGTTCAAAAATAGATTGGGGTGATGAATGCCCAACTATATGATGGTACTGTGAACAGTTGATTGTACACCATGGATGATTGCATGGTTTGTGAATATATCTCAATAAAATGGTATTTAATTAAAAAAAGGCAATGTGGCTAATTCAATCCTCCTTAACAGATAAAGAGAGTACAAACGGCTCTTGGTTTTTGCACAGATAAAACTGTTATTTAGCCCATACAGTGGTTTTCGCTGGCTGGCTAGACTTCTAATTCAGGTACTCTTCTTGTGAAGTTTAAACCAGAAAACTTATAGAGAAGCAGAAGAGCTGCTCTCATATTATCTGGTTCTTATAATAAAAATATAAACACTACTTTCAGCCACATTTCAAGGTTCCTCTCTACTTACATTGAAAAGTTCTCTAGAAACTTGTAATTATTTCTGTAAAATCCCCTTTTCCCAGTTGTTAATTGACCTAATAATTGACCACTCTTCTTTTGAAATAAACCTCCAATTTCACACTCCAACTTAAGCCCTAAACAGGGCTAATATGTTTTTTAGAGGCGTTTAAGTAAGGAATACAATCCCAAGAGCAGTATGTGCACCTTAAGTGCAGAGACAGACTTAAAATGTAGAACATGAATCCAGAAACACCCTTGCTTATATTTGTCTGAGACTTGCAGACTTTTGAAAATAAAGTCCTCATCCTCACACAAATTCTTTTGCTTAACATTTTTATTTCATTCTCACTTCTGATGCTGTGCAATCTGATGGATTTGGGCTAATTCTTTATCTCTTAGAGACTAAGCATATAAGGTTAGTATCATTCATACCTTCTTTTGTCCTGCTCTCATTCATAACTTTTAATATTTACTCATTAAATTACAATTGATTAGGGGATAACCAGTGTGATTCTAGGATTGATGATATTCATCTAGATTCCAATGATGGCTGTCATGATAGAGAGAACAAATGGAGGCACTTGGGAGGCAGAATCAGCTAGATTTGGGGACTCCTGGGATGTGGTAGGTGAGATAGACACCACATGTTGTGGAAGAGTGACACCATTCAGTAGCTAGGGGCATGAAAAGTAGAGAATACAGGGTTTAAGATGGTGAGAGGAGGAGGGTCAGTTCAAATTCATCCTATTGGAATTGAAGTGCTTAGCTGTGAGCAGCCACCTTCCGGATTTGGCCTAGTAGACAAGCTGCAGCCTGCCCTTGAGTTCCCCCCGCCCATCGAGTGGTGCCAAGATGGCGCCCACATCCTGCTTCCGGCTTCTGATGTATGTAACCACCCGCTGTATTCACCAATCATGCTTGTGTGCGTGGCGTTAGCCCATTGGATACACGCAAGGTTTATAAGAAAGTTCCCGGGCAAAGCTCGGGGAGACAGCCCACAAGGAGCCGTACCTGACGGCCGCATCGAGGTTGTTCTCCCCCGAGGTGTCTCGCCCCGGGTGGAACCTGTAAAGATGATGATTGCCTAGTCCCATTAAAAGTTCATCTGCTTTACCACCGCGAGTCCTGAGTGATCACAAGTGCTCCGGGTAAGACGTTGTCCGCACCCTCTCTCCCCTTATCTCTCTGGTCCCCATCGCCGGCCGACCGAGGACTCGAGGCGGGGCGGAGAAGCGCCGGACAAGTGGTGGCCCGTACGGGGACACTTCGAACCCGCAACCTCATTTGCGTTCCCCTCGCCCCGACGGAGACGTGCTCCCGGGATCCGTGGTTTGACCTCCGCGACTGATCACCGCGAGAAGGTAAGCACCCCCTTTCCATACGAGGACTAGGGCCCGTGGGCGTTCAGGTAGCCCCGGGGACTCGGAAGAGCTCTCCGAGTGATTACAAGACAGTGCCGGCTGCAAGCATGGGGCAGTCCGGGAGTTCACCCCTACTAACCCCCTTAAAGACCCTTTTGAAACAGTGGGGTATCTCAGTTAAGAGAAGCTCTCTCCAGCGATTTTTTGATGATGTGGCCACTTTTGCCCCCTGGTTTCCTTGTTCTGGCAGCCTTAATCTGCCCTCTTGGATGAAACTTGGTCGTGATATAGACCGAGCGCGCCAAACGGGTGTCTGTTTGGACCCGATTCTAGTCCTTATATGGGAGACTGTTCGTGCAGTACTTGAGTTAGAATCAGCCACAGGCCTAACTACGCCTACCGCCTTGTTGCAGGCGCGACATGCACTCCAAGAGGCTCAGTCTGTTTCATCTGCGGAGGGCTCCCATAAGGGCAAGCCGCCGGAGTCGAGTGCTAGTTCTGATAATTCTGACTCAGAATCTGAAAGTGAGGCAGATGAAGGGCCGGAAGCGCCTCCGCTGATTGACCTAGAGGGGCCTCCTGTCTCACCCACGCGGCCTTCCGCCCCGCCAATGTCTACCGCTGCACCCCCAGGGACACCCCAGCTCCCAACTGACGCCTTGGGCGGTCCCACCAAAGGACCTTGCCGAGAGCTCCCTCTAGTGGCCATGCCCAGTAAATGTAATTATCCTTTGCTGCCAGACCCGGAAACCCCGATGGGTCGGTCAGGGGAGGGGCAACCTTTGCCGTACCCCCCGCCCGAGTATAAAGGCCCTGACCCAGTGCTCAGCTGGGCCAGAGGCTCTGTTTGTGTCTTTCCCCAGGAACCAGGACGCCAACCAGTGTGGGTACCGGAGAGATTGGTGAGAACCGTGCAGTCGCCTGAGAACACCAAAGAACTGCAGCCTGACGGGTCGTTAAACCCCCAACGTGACCTGTTGGATCCAGTCCTCAACTCGCGTGATGAGCGGTCAAATGATGTCGACGGTGTCGACCACTCCCCAGCAGACCGGGAAGAGGGCCAGGAATATTGACCTTTTTTCCCTCCTGGTTCTCTTGGCCTAATCTGACCAACTGGGTTCTTCTTGCTGTGGGGTTATTAGTAGGTTTGATCATTGTTAAGAGTTTGCTGGAGCGTTTGTTTCAAAGACAACAGCAATTACGTGTTACCGCCATGATGGCCATGTCCTCTGCCTGTAACCCTCCTGATAACTATAGTCCCTCTGCCCAGCACCCATCCCAACCACTCGAAGCTGGGCATTCGGGGGTAAGGTTCGCAGCTAAGTATATGAAAAAATCTCGTATATAAACATTCGGTACCAGTGGCCCTAATTTTTGTCTCAGGTGGACCTCTTACGCAGAGTCCTAGTTGTGGCCAGACGGGACCCTTGGCGTTTGCACAGAGGCTCCTAGTGACGCCCTCGGCACTGGCTACCTTCTCCTAATCCTCCTGTCCCCCAGTTGCGAGACTGAGTACTGCAAGGAGGGCCACGTGGTTTCCGGCTCACGGGTTCTCCGGTCTCTATATGAAGTGAGCATTCTGGTCGGTGCCAGAGGTCCCACCTTGGTATGGCCGGGACCTAGTCCAGACTCCCCAAAGCACCAAAAAATACGTTGTGGGCCATCTTGGTCCACGGGAGCACATTCATCACTGGAGACACTGGGGCATAAAAAACAAAAAAGGGGGAGATGTGAGCAGCCACCTTCCGGATTTGGCCTAGTAGACAAGCTGCAGCCTGCCCTTGAGTTCCCCCCGCCCATCGAGTGGTGCCAAGATGGCGCCCACATCCTGCTTCCGGCTTCTGATGTATGTAACCACCCGCTGTATTCACCAATCATGCTTGTGTGCGTGGCGTTAGCCCATTGGATACACGCAAGGTTTATAAGAAAGTTCCCGGGCAAAGCTCGGGGAGACAGCCCACAAGGAGCCGTACCTGACGGCCGCATCGAGGTTGTTCTCCCCCGAGGTGTCTCGCCCCGGGTGGAACCTGTAAAGATGATGATTGCCTAGTCCCATTAAAAGTTCATCTGCTTTACCACCGCGAGTCCTGAGTGATCACAAGTGCTCCGGGTAAGACGTTGTCCGCACCCTCTCTCCCCTTATCTCTCTGGTCCCCATCGCCGGCCGACCGAGGACTCGAGGCGGGGCGGAGAAGCGCCGGACACTTAGCTATATTTAAAAGGATAATCCATAGACAGTTTGATATATAGGACTGGAATGTAGGAGAGGGGTCTTGGCCAAAGGAATAGATTTGGGATTCATGAGTACAGTTATGAACCTGGACACTAAAAGTGGGAGGAATTGACTGGGTACAGTGTGTATTTGTTAAGAAAAAAAAATTCCAAAGAACATAAACAAAAGAATGGGTAGAAGAGAAGAACATCACAAACGGACTCAGGAGAAACAGCTTGAGAGGTAGGCTGTCCACTGACTGCAGAGGAAATGTCCAAACTCACAGCCCTTCACAGTCTGCTTCTACCCTAACTTTCTGCATTTATTTCTGGCAAACATTTCCGGTCCACTCTTCATTTCAATCAGGATAAACTCTTAGTTTTTTTCCAAACATGCCATGCACATGCATTTCTCTGGAGGCTTGCCAAAAATGCCTTTCTTCCTACAGCCTGCTAGCAAAATGAAGGTTTATTACATTAGTTCCTCCACTAAGAAGCTCATTATTACGCATAGTCTGGAAAAGGAACTGAAGATTTGAACACATGAATTTTCCAGAGTAGATGAGTATGGCCAACCTATAACATTTACCACATTTTTTTTTTCCTGATAAACAAAAAACTCTTGGAGACTGAGGACTTTGCAATATCTGCATTTGTAAAATAATAGTAATCTTAGGACTTCAAAGATACTCAATAAATTTATGCAAAGTTCAAATATAATTGATATGTGGGATCAGTTACAGAAACCCATTCACAATCAAAAACCCAGTGGAATTTCCAAATAATCTGGAAACTTGAGGCATTAATTATTTGTTGAGGATTTTGGTTCTCCAAGAAAAGACTGATAGCTTTTTTTCACCACTGACTTTCCCAAGTTGGTGAGCTGTCTTATTTTTCAGTCAATTACTTCTTCAATATACTCCAAACTTGAGATTAAAATGACTGATACTGAAAAAATACACGGAGGTGAAGAAATAGCTGCATCCTCAAAAAGTCAATATTACTATGCAAAGTTGTCTTCTAAGGGAGTGCAAAGGAAGCCATTTAGATATTTCTAGAATATTATATCCTTTCCAACCTGGCAGTTTATATTATTTGTAAATCTTTCAACACATTGATAAATTCATATTTGAACAAAGTGAAAAAAAAAAGAAGAAAAAGAAAACCAGTTTAGAACGTTCCAAAGTATTTCAAGTGTGTTAACTTTCCATTCCACGTAATCTAAACTGTATTTGTGTAATGTTCCTTAATTATGCATTTTTCTCCATTGTTATTAGTGAGATTTCTCACCATTACTCAGGCTATAAGCATTAGCACACACAGTCATGGTGGATTGACTCTACCTTAGGTGTTTATTATTAGATGGTGTGCTTGCTGTGATGATTATTTAAATTGAAAAATTATATTCCCGTAACATCCAGGGAATTTTCCAAAATCTCCTCTTTTTTTTTTTTAAATTTACTAGCAATTTAGATTCCACGTATATCTTGAAAAATGTCTGTTAGACCAAACTATTATTGGATATGAGAGCTGGTGAACCTGCCTTGATAGCTGGGATGTTAAAATTAGAAAAAAAACGAAGCCAATTTGCCTGAATGGCTTTGGAGGGATAAATCTGATAAAAGGCTTTTCGCAGACAAGAATATACTTTGACAAAGAGTATTTAGCTGGTATAGTTTCATAATTACTATAAAATTAGGAGGAGAGGAAGAGAGTTTACTGCTCAGATTTTGTTCTGGCTCTGCAGTTCCCAGACTCTCCTGGAAGAAGTTTCTTAGGAAAACTTATATTTGCTCCTGGCGAAGCTGCTATTACAGCAACTGAGCACAAGCCTCGGGCATTCTGTTGTTAACTAAACTGAAGAAGTGCCACTGTGATTCCAGCTGTAATCACTGGAATATGGAGCAAAATTAACTGCAGCTGATTCAAGATGAGCGATAAGAAAAAGCTATTTATGCAAAAAGAAGAGGCCCGCTGTGGTTTACCGTGTGTTGCATATTCTCACATACCATGGAAGAGGCTATCACTAGTCCTGTCTAAAGAAAATGTAATGAGTTCCTGAAATCTGGAGCTATAAGCCATGTCCCTAAGCAACACAAACCAGTCAGCCTCAGAATTGCTGGTAATTTTTTGCTTTACTTTATTTATTATTGCTATTTTTTTAACTATCATTCCAAGAATGAAGGTAGGGATAAGGGTTCTTGCCTACTATGCTGATGGGCTTTTTATACCTGAGAAAAAGTCTTTGCCTAGCAAATAATTTATTATACATTTAGCAAATGCATAATATTTAGGAAGGTCTTATTGTTTATTTCTTTGTTATTTTTATGCAACACTTTCCCCACCACACACAAACACACACACATAGAATAACATGCATAATAGCAATAACTTCTCAGGTTAGAAATATATGTTAGGAATGATGGTAGGGAAATGTTATATCCAGGTGGCTGTAAGTATTTTTAGCCTGGAAGTTGATGAAACCATTGCTATTGTTTAGAAGAAGCATAGATAAGAGGATGTGACTACAACATGGAAGAGTATTGGCTGTGAGCAGCAAGCATCGTGAGCACAACTAGTGTCAGATCATTTAAAAAGCTGTTGCAAGTTTGAGGCCCTGTCTATGACTTTTCCACAGTCTGTAAAGTTCGCTTGGATTCTTATCAAAACACAATCGAGATTTAGTGACCACCCAAGTGCCTCCGTCCTCTGATGAAGGAAGCATGAAGAGGTGACAATTCAGGGGATATTTAAAAATTCTATGAAGTAGAAAGGTTCTTCCATTCTCCCATCTCCTTAAAAATCAAATGCGACAGTGTGTCTTCCTGTTTAAAACCTTTTATTGGTTTCACAGTTCTCTTTAAATACATTCCAAACTCCTTACTGCATCTTACAAAGCCAGGCCCTCACCTCGGTCATCTACCTCATGTTTGGATTTCCTCCCTCCAAAATATCCTTCAGAGACAAAGCCCTCTTTAAGTTCCTGACTTTGGGATATCCCTCCCACTTTGGGGGTTTGGCACCTGCTCTTTCGTCTGCCTGGAACACTGTCTTCCCAGTGCTTTGCACAGCCGACTCCTCATGGTTCAGATTTTTCAGATTTTAGGTGTCTGACGCCTCCTCTGTGAGTTCATTCCCAGCCTTTCAAAACACTCATCCTACTTGGGATTTGTTTCCTGTTTACTTCATTTTTGGTTTTCTCTTTCTATTATTAAGAGGGAGGAAACTGTCTTATTCACTGTTATATGCTTGGCATCATGCTTGGCACCTAATTTTCTTCAGTAAATTCTCAATGAATTTATTCAGTGAACAGATAATAGGACTTGGGTACATATTTCATTTTCCAGTCATCAGCCATGTTAGAGCAATCTTTTAATAGAACCTATGTGAGTCTGTGTTCCCAGGTGCTAATGATCCTTCTGTGAGGGTGAGCCACCTCTGAAAGAAAGTGAGAGGATGTGAAAGCTGCCAAAGAGTGGAAGGATGCCTGGACTCCTTCAGATCTGGGCTAGCCTTATCACTGTGGAGGAGTTGGGCCTTCTTGTTTAAATATACACACGTTTACTTTCTCTTTTAGGGAAACAATTGTATCAGTAAAATTTAGTTAGCAGCCCAAAATAATTAGGATCCCTGCCTAATATTTACTTATTGCTTACTGAATAACAGGAGATGGTCTGCTGGAAATCTGATATACAGATGATGGTTCTTCACCTTAATTCTCAGTGTGATATTTCAAAATTGATAACTGAAGTCTTTATCCACTAAGATATGTTTAGTTGCAAGGAAAATATCCAACAAATGGTGTTCTTAAAGCATGAAGCTCTTTATTGTTTAATTAACAAGAATTGCAAAAGCAGACACTCCAAAAGGTTGGCCTCACAATGCAAGAACATGATCAAGAATAAGCTCTTTCTTTATTTTTCTGTTTCACCACTTTTATTAAGTGTTAGCTGTTAATTTCTATGTTTGTCATTATTTGGCCACAAGATGGCTGGCACAGCTCTTAAGAGAAGAATGATACCATGCCAACAGTTTTCCTCTCACATCTGTCTTGAAGGAGGTAGAAAAGTCCTTCTCCCAAATGTTCCCAGATTTGTACTTATGCTATATAGATTGGGCTGTGTATATAGCCATATTTAGCTGCAAAATGTGGTTCATAGACCCCTGCAGGCCTATGTGACCGTTTTTTTTTTTTTTTTTTTTTTTTTTTTGGAATGGGAGAGACCAAAACTGTTTCCATAATGACGCTAAAATGGTATTTGCCATTTTTTTTCTGCATTAGCATTTGTGCTGACATTACAATAGCAATACTGGTGGGTAAAACCACCAACACCTGAGCAGGAATCAAGGCAGTGTCACTTAAGTGTACTAGTTGTCATTACATTCTTTATGGCCATTTATAAACAGGAAAAAAAAATTCCTGTTTCACTTAACAAAGTCCTTGATAATGTAGTAAAAATTATTAATTTTATTTAAGATCACTCACCAAGTACACAGCCTTTGAATATTTGGGGTAATAACATAGGAAGTTAACAAAAAGCATTTTGGTGGCACTTTGAAGTATGACGGTTGTCTTCTCACTGGTGTGACTGAGTTTCAGGCTGAATTAGTGAATTTGTTCATTTCTTTTTGGTTCATTTTTGGAAAAACCTCTGCCACTTTTGGGTATAAACAAAGTGATATTAACGAATATTATTGTTTGATATTGTATAATGAAATATGTAAATGTTTGGATGATGTCTTTAACTCAATAAATCAATATTTTGCAAATGCTACAAAATTATACATACATAAATATCTATTCAAAGCACAAGACATATAACAAAATATAGCATTCATTGATAGGATTTCGGATTACACATTGCAACAAACCTTCAAGAAACTAACACTAGAAGAGTTTTAGTGTAATATCAAAAGAATACCTACAATTATCTAAAAAGGCTGTCAAAATGTTCCTTCAAAATGTACATATGTTTATGAGGTTGATTTTCTCCACATATTTTCCACAATAACATATTGCAAGAGACTGAAAGCAAAAGCAGATATAAAAATCTAGCCATCGTATATTAAACCAGACATTAAAGAGATTTGAAAATATGAGAAACAATGCCACTTTCCCACTAAATTATTTTTTCTGATTATTTTTGATAAAAATTCATATCTATGCCAACAAGTAATGGGTTCATTATATTATTTTAATTACTAGAAAAATATTTAAAATTTTCAGTTTTTATTTCTAATACAGTGTATGTTGATGAATAAAGCCTATATAAACCAAATGTTTGGAATCCTTGATAATTTTTAAGAGTGTAAAGGCACTAGGAATCCAAAAAGCTTTGAGATCTTGTTGCCTTAAATATAAATTATATCCCACTAAAATGAAATTATTAATGAAGTTGGCCACCATAGGCTGCTTGACAAAATTTAATATTATTTCACTTGTTGAATATATTAAGAATATAACATATAGTTTAAAAATTTGGGGAAAGATTTCAGATTTTAGGAGTATGATGAATCATATTGCTTTCACTCAGATTTCCCAATTGTTAAAATTCGACTTCATTTGTTTGCTCTCTTTCCCTCTCTCACATTCTCTTTCTCCCTCCCTCTCTCCCTCCTACTTTTCTTTCCTCCTTCTCTCTCTCACCTTCTTTCTGTCCTAGTTTGCTAATGCTGCAGAATGCAAAACACCAGAGATGGATAGGCTTTTATAAAATGGGGGTTTATTTCGCTACACAGTTACAGTCTTAAGGCCACAAAGTGTCCAAGGCAACACATCAGCAACTGGGCACCTTCACCGGAGGATGGCCAATGGCCTCCGGAAAACCTCTGTTAGCTAGGAAGGCAGCTGGCATCTGCTCCAAAGCTCCGGCCTCAAAACGGTTTTCTCCCAGGACGTTCCTTTCTAGCAAGCTTGCTTCTCTTCAAAACATCACTCCCAGCTGCACTCCCTTTCTTCCCCCCAAGTCAGCTCATTTATATAGCTCCACCGATCAAGGCCCACCCCGAATGGGTGGGGCCACGCCTCCATGGGAACATCTCATCAAAATTATCACCGACAGCTGGGTGGGGCACACTCCAAGCAAATCCAACCAGCACCAAAACTTCTGCCCCACACAAGACTACAAAGATAATGGCATTTGGGGGACACAATACACTCAAACTGGCACACCTTCCCTCGTTCCCCTCTCCTTCTCTGTAAATACACAAATGTGTATTGTATGTGTATAATACACACACAAATAGATACATACATATATCTATTCATTAGTCATTTCCTCAAACTTTTGAGCATAAGCTATGGATATGTCCCATCACCTCTAAACACTCAGTTATATATCCTCCCTCCCACCAAATAAGGACACCCTGTCTTATAACCAGCTTACAATCCTCCAATGAGAAAATTAGTGATGATACAATACTATCATCCAATCCAAAGACACAATTAAAACTTCACCAGCTGTCCTAAGATGCCTTCTTTTTCTTTCTGGTTCAGGATCTTATCCAGGATTATGTGTAGCATTTGGTTTTCATGTCTCTTTAGACTATTTCAGCCTGGAGCAGTTCCTCAATCTTTCCCTGCCTTTTTTTTTTTTTTTTTTTTTTTTGACATTGGCAGTTTTAGAACCTACCTTTTGTTCTGTAGAATGACTCATGATGAGACTCAGGACCCACATTCTTGGCAAGAACACCACAGACCACAGACATGAGGCTGCTCTTCATGCATGATGTCATCCTGTTGCAACACTGGGGATGTTAATCTTGGTCACTTGGCCATGTTTGTGTCTGCAGGTTTCTCCATGTAAATTCATTACTTATCTTTTTGTAATTGATTAGCATTTTTTTTTAATTCAGTTTTATTGAAATATATTCATAACCCATACAGTCATCCATGGTATACAATCAACTGTTCACAGTATGATCATATAGTTATGCGTTCATCACCACAATCTATTTCTGAACATTTTCCTTACATCAGAAAGAATCAGAATAAGAATAAAAAATAAAAGTGAAAAGAGAATACCCAAACCATCCCCCCATCCCACCCTATTTGTCATTTAGTTTTTACTCCCATTTTTCTACTGATTTTTTTTCAATTTTTTAACTTTGTTTATCAAAAAATTAAAAACTAACAGGCAAACAACAACCAAAAAAACCCCACAACATTTCAAACAAAGCAATGGATTAAGGAAAACAAATAACCTAAAATAACTACTTTGCTTCCAATATGTTCCTACCATAACCCAAGAAAATTAATAAACCATGTCCAAACAGAGGAGTAAGAAAAACAAATAATCTAAAATAACTACATTGCTTCCAACATGTTCCTACCATACCCCAAGAAAATTAACAACCCCTAAGAAAACAAAGGAATAAGAGAAAAAAAAAAACCTAAAATAACTCTATTGTTTCCAACATGATCTTACTATATCCAAGAAAGTTTACAAACCATAATCATTCCTGAGCATTCCCATAACATTGAGATTACCCTCCATAGTTTATCTGTTCTTATTAGATTATCATTCCCCCTCCACTAATTGGTATCTCTAGGTCCCCTACATTCTACAGTATAAAACATTGTACATTTTTCACAGAATTCACGTTAGTGGTAACATACAATATCTCTCTTTTTGTGCCTGGCTTATTTTGCTCAGCATTATGTCTTTTTTTTTTTTTTTTTTTTTTTTTTTTAATCTTCATTTCATTGAGATATATTCATATACCATGCAGTCATACAAAACAAATCATACTTTCGATTGTTCACAGTAACATTACATAGTTGTACATTCATCACCCAAATCAATCCCTGACACCTTCATTAGCACACACACAAGAATAACAAGAATAATAATTAGAGTGAAAAAGAGCAATTGAAGTAAAAAAGAACACTGGGTACCTTTGTCTGTTTGTTTCCTTCCCCTATTTTTCTACTCATCCATCCATCAACTAGACAAAGTGGAGTGTGGTCCTTATGGCTTTCCCAATCCCCTTGTCACCCCTCATAAGCTACATTTTTATACAACTGTCTTCGAGATTCATGGGTTCTGGGTTGTAGTTTGATAGTTTCAGGTATCCACCACCAGCTACCCCAATTCTTTAGAACCTAAAAAGGGTTGTCTAAAGTGTGCGTAAGAGTGCCCACCAGAGTGACCTCTCAGCTCCTTTTGGATTCTCTCTGCCACTGAAGCTTATTTCATTTCCTTTCACATCCCCCTTTTGGTCAAGAAGATGTTCTCCGTTCCATGATGCCAGGTCTACATTCCTCCCCGGGAGTCATATTCCACGTTGCCAGGGAGATTCACTCCCCTGGGTGTCTGATCCCACGTAGGGGGGAGGGCAGTGATTTCACCTTTCAAGTTGGCTTAGCTAGAGAGACAGGGCCACATCTGAGCAACAAAGAGGCATTCGGGAGGAGGCTCTTAGGCACAACCATAGGGAGGCCTAGCCTTTCCTTTGCAGCAACCATCTTCCCAAGGGTAAAACCTGTGGTAGAGGGCCCAACCCATCAAACCACCAGTCCCCTATGTCTGTGGTCATGTTAGCAACCACGGAGGTGGGGTAGGCGAATACCCCTGCATTCTCCACAGGCTCCTCAAGGGGGCACTACATCTTTTTTTTTTCCTTGTTTTTTTTTTTTTTTTTTTAACTTTCCCTTCTTTTTTAAATCAACTGTATGAAAAAAAAGTTAAAAAGAAAACAAACATACAATAAAAGAACATTTCAAAGAGACCATAACAAGGGAGTAAGAAAAAGACAACTAACCTAAGATATCTGCTTAACTTCCAACATGTTCCTACTTTACCCCAAGAAAGTTACCTAATATAGCAACATTTCTGTGAACTTGCTCCTACTATATCCATCAGAAATTAACAGACCATAGTCATTCCTGGGCATCCCCAGAACG
Organism: Choloepus didactylus; assembly: GCF_015220235.1. NCBI lineage: Eukaryota > Metazoa > Chordata > Mammalia > Pilosa > Megalonychidae > Choloepus > Choloepus didactylus. The sequence goes on from NC_051309.1 coordinate 142,115,610, forward strand.
TTAAATAGCTTATCTGTTCTTCTTGGATAATTGTTCCCCCTTCCTTAATTGCTCTCTATTGCTAGTTCCCCTACATTCTACATTATAAGCCATTTGTTGTACATTTTTCAGAGTTCACATTAGTGGTAGCATATAATATTTCTCTTTTTGTGCCTGGCTTATTTCGCTTAGCATTATGTCCTCAAGGTTCATCCATGTTGTCATATGTTTCACGAGATCGTTCCTTCTTACTGCCGCGTAGTATTCCATCGTGTGTATATACCACATTTTATTTATCCACTCATCTGTTGAAGGACATTTGGGTTGTTTACATCTCTTGGCAATTGTGAATAATGCTGCTATGAACATTGGCGTGCAGATATCTGTTCGTGTCACTGCTTTCCGATCTTCCGGGTATATACCGAGAAGTGCAATCGCTGGATCGAATGGTAACTCTATATCTAGTTTTCTAAGGAACTGCCAGACTGACTTCCAGAGTGGCTGAACCATTATACAGTCCCACCAACAGTGAATAAGAGTTCCAATTTCTCCACATCCCCTCCAGCATTTGTAGTTTCCTGTTTGTTTAATGACAGCCATTCTAACCGGTGTTAGATGGTATCTCATTGTGGTCTTCATTTGCATCTCTCTAATAGCTAGTGAAGCTGAACATTTTTTCATGTGTTTCTTGGCCATTTGTATTTCCTCTTCAGAGAACTGTCTTTTCATATCTTTTGCCCATTTTATAATTGGGCCGACTGTACTATTGTCATTGAGTTGTAGGATTTCTTTATATATGCAAGATATCAGTCTTTTGTCAGATACATGGTTTCCAAAAATTTTTTCCCATTGAGTTGGCTGCCTCTTTACCTTTTTGAGAAATTCCTTTGAGGTGCAGAAACTTCTAAGCTTGAGGAGTTCCCATTTATCTATTTTCTCTTTTGTTGCTTGTGCTTTGGGTGTAAAGTCTAGGAAGTGGCCGCCTAATATAAGGTCTTGAAGATGTTTTCCTACATTATCTTCTAGGAGTTTTCTGGTACTTTCTTTTATATTGAGATCTTTGGTCCATTTTGAGTTAATTTTTGTGTAGGGGGTGAGGTAGGGGTCCTCTTTCATTCTTTTGGATATGGATATCCAACTCTCCCAGCCCCATTTGTTGAAAAGACCATTATGACTCAGTTCAGTGACTTTGGGGGCCTTATCAAAGATCAGTCGGCCATAGATCTGAGGGTCTGTCTCCGAATTCTCAATTCGATTCCATTGATCTATATGTCTATCTTTGTGCCAGTACCATGCTGTTTTGGCAACTGTGGCTTTATAATAAGCTTCAAAGTCAGGGAGTGTAAGTCCTCCCACTTCGTTTTTCTTTTTTAGAGTGTCTTTAGCAATTCAAGGCATCTTCCCTTTCCAAATAAATTTGATAACTAACTTTTCCAAGTCTGCAAAGTAGGTTGTTGGAATTTTGATTGGGATTGCATTGAATCTGTAGATGAGTTTGGGTAGAATTGACATCTTAATGACATTTAGCCTTCCTATCCATGAACATGGAATATTTTTCCATCTTTTAAGGTCCTCTTCTATTTCTTTTAGTAGAGTTATGTAGTTTTCTTTGTATAGGTCTTTTACATCTTTGGTTAAGTTTATTCCTAGGTACTTGATTTTTTTAGTTGCTATTGAAAATGGTATCTTTTTCTTGAGTGTCTCTTCAGTTTGTTCATTTCTAGCATATAGAAACATTACTGACTTATGTGCATTAACCTTGTATCCCGCTACTTTGCTAAGTTTGTTTATTAGCTCTAGTAGCTGTATCGTCGATTTCTCAGGGTTTTCTAGATATAAGATCATATCATCTGCAAACAATGACAGTTTTACTTCTTCTTTTCCAATTTGGATGCCTTTTATTTCTTTGTCTTGCTGGATTGCCCTGGCTAGCACTTCCAGCACAATGTTGAATAACAGTGGTGATAGCGGGCATCCTTGTCTTGTTCCTGATCTTAGAGGGAAGGCTTTCAGTCTCTCACCATTGAGTACTATGCTGGCTGTGGGTTTTTCATATATGCTCTTTATCATGTTGAGGAAGTTTCCTTCAATTCCTACCTTTTGAAGTGTTTTTATCAAAAAGGGATGTTGGATTTTGTCAAATGCTTTTTCAGCATCTATTGAGATGATCAATTGATTTTTCCCTTTTGACTTGTTAATGTGTTGTAATACATTGATTGATTTTCTTATGTTGAACCATCCTTGCATGCCTGGAATAAACCCCACTTGGTCACGGTGTATGATTTTTTTAATGTGTCTTTGGATTCGATTTGCAAGTATTTTGTTGAGGATTTTTGCATCTATATTCATTAGGGAGATTGGCCGGTAGTTTTCCTTTTTTGTAGCATCTTTGCCTGGTTTTGGTATTAGATTGATGTTAGCTTCATAAAATGAGTTAGGTAGTGTTCCATTTTCTTCAATGTTTTGAAAGAGTTTGAGTAAGATTGGTGTCAGTTCTTTCTGGAAAGTTTGGTAGAATTCCCCTGTGAAGCCATCTGGCCCTGGGCATTTATTTGTGGGAAGATTTTTGATGACTGATTGGATCTCTTTGCTTGTGATGGGTTGGTTGAGGTCTTCTATTTCTTCTCTTGTCAGTCTAGGTTGTTCATATGTTTCCAGGAAATTTTCCATTTCCTCTACATTATCCAGTTTGTTGCCATACAGTTGTTCATAGTATCCTCTTATAATTTTTTTAATTTCTTCAGGATCTGCAGTTATGTCACCTTTTTCATTCATTATTTTGTTTATATGGGTCTTCTCTCTTTTTGATTTTGTCAGTCTAGCTAGGGGCTTGTCAATCTTGTTGATCTTCTCAAAGAACCAACTTTTGGTGATATTTATCCTCTCTATTGTTTTTTTGTATTCTATGTCATTTATTTCTGCGTTAATCCTTGTTATTTCTTTTCTTGTACTTGGTTTAGGATTGGTTTGCTGTTCATTTTCTAGCTTCTTCAGTTGATCCATTAGTTCTTTGATTTTGGCTCTTTCTTCCTTTTTAATATATGCGTTTAGTGCTATAAATTTCCCCCTCAGCACTGCTTTTGCTGCATCCCATAGGTTTTGGTATGTTGTGTTCTCATTTTCATTCGTCTCTATGTATTTAGCAATTTCTCTTGCTATTTCTTCTTTAACCCACTGATTGTTTAGGAGTGTGTTGTTTAACCTCCAGGTATTTGTGAATTTTCTAAGTCTCTGATGGTTATTGACTTCTAATTGTATTCCATTGTGGTCAGAGAATGTGCTTTGAATAATTTCAATCTTTTTAAATTTATTGAGGCTTGTTTTATGTCCCAGCATATGATCTATTCTGGAGAAAGTTCCATGAGCACTAGAAAAGTATGTGTATCCTGGTGATTTGGGATGTAATGTCCTGTATATGTCTGTTAAATCTAATTCATTTATCAGATTGTTTAGGCTTTCAATTTCCTTATTGGTCTTCTGTCTGGTTGATCTATCTATAGGAGAGAGTGATGTGTTGAAGTCTCCCACAATTATTGTGGAAACATCAATTGTTTCCTTTAGTTTTGCCAGTGTTTCTCTCATGTATTTTGTGGCACCTTTGTTGGGTGCATAGACATTTACGATTGTTATTTCTTCTTGTTGAATTGCCCCTTTTATTAGTACGTAGTGGCCTTCTTTGTCTCTCAAAACATCCCTGCATTTGAAGTCTATTTTATCTGAGATTAATATTGCTACACCTGCTTTCTTTTGGCTGTAGCTTGCATGAAATATTTTTTTCCATCCTTTCACTTTCAGTTTCTTTGTGTCCCTGTGTCTAAGATGAGTCTCTTGTATGCAACATATTGATGGTTCATTTTTTTTGATCCATTCTGAGAATCTATATCTTTTAATTGGGGAGTTTAATCCATTTACATTCAACGTTATAACCGTGAAGGCATTTCTTGAATCAGCCATCTTATCCTTTGGTTTATGTTTGTCATATTTTTCCCCTCTCTCTATTAATATCCTTTATTGTACCCATACCGAATCTCTTTAGTACTGAACCTTTCTCCAAGTCTCTCTGTCCTGTCTTTGTTTCTCTGTCTGTAGGGCTCCCTTGAGTATCTCCAGTAGGGCAGGTCTCTTGTTAGCAAATTCTCTCAGCATTTGTTTGTCTGTGAAAAATTTAAGCTCTCCCTCAAATTTGAAGGAGCGCTTTGCTGGATAAAGTATTCTTGGCTGGAAATTTTTCTCACTCAGAATTTTAAATATATCGTGGCACTGCCTTCTCGCCTCCATGGTGGCTGCTGAGTAGTCACTACTTAGTCTTATGCTGTTTCCTTTGTATGTGGTGAATTGCTTTTCTCTTGCTGCTTTCAGAACTTGCTCCTTCTCTTCTGTGTTTGACAGTGTGATCAGTATATGTCTCGGAGTGGGTTTATTTGGATTTATTCTATTTGGGGTTCGCTGAGCATTTATGATTTGTGTATTTCTGTTGTTTAGAAGATTTGGGAAGTTTTCCCCAACAATTCCTTTGAATACTCTTCCTAGACCTTTACCCTTTTCTTCCCCTTTTGGGACACCAATGAGTCTTATATTCGGACATTTCATATTATCTATCATATCCCTGAGGTCCATTTCGATTTTTTCAATTTTTTTCCCCATTCTTTCTTTTATGCTTTCATTTTCCATTCTGTCATCTTTGAGGTCACTGATTCGTTGTTCAACTTCCTCTAGTCTTGTACTATGAGTGTCCAGAATCTTTTTAATTTGGTCAACAGTTTCTTTAATTTCCATAAGATCATCCATTTTTTTATTTAGTCTTGCAATGTCTTCTTTATGCTCTTCTAGGGTCTTCTTGATTTCCTTTATCTCCCGTACTATGGTCTCATTGTTCATCTTTAGTTCTTTGAGTAGTTACTCTAGGTGCTGTGTCTCTTCTGGTCTTTTGATTTGGGTGCTTGGGCTTGGGTTATCCATATCGTCTGGTTTTTTCATATGCTTTATAATTTTCTGTTGTTTTTGGCCTCATGGCATTTGCTGAACTTGATAGGGTTCTTTTAGGATTTGTAGACTAATTGAAGTCCTTATCTCTAATTTATCAGATCTATAGCTTCGTGGAGTACACTTTCTCTAACTAACCAGCAGGTGGCGTCCACGAGCCCCCTGTTCTCCACAAGCCAGTTCTCCCCTGCTTAGCCTTTTTGGTGAGTGGGGGAGTGAGTCTTGTGGGGTCCAATTGGTGTACCAAGCTTGCGTGTGTAGTTGGTGTTGCCTGCCCTGTATATGGGGCGTGTTTCTGGGCAGTCAGGGAGGGGGGGGTGGCTCTAACAATCAAATCTCCCTGGTGATCCTAGAGTTTTAAAGCTGCTGCAATAGTGTAATCCTTCAGTTCAATCCTGCCACAGTTTGTCTCTGCCACTGACCCACAAGTCCTTGGTATTGGCGTATGGCTCCTGAGACTTGCAAGTGGGCCCCTCTTCCAGGCCTTGCACCCTGGGTCCTCTGTTGAGGGATGACTGTGCTATGTCACAGGTGAGTGACGTCCCCCCAGGGCAGTTCTGGGCTGCTGGGCTGTGTAGGGAGGCTCCCAGTCTGCTGAAATGATGGCTGAATGGGGCTTTGTTAATTCACACTGCTCTACCTTCCCAACTCTGGGACAATCAGCTGAGGTTGCAGAGAAGGCTAATGTCCACGCCCAGTTTTGTGGTGTGTGCCTGTTATTTGAAGCACTTCCGTCACACTGGGTTGTCTGGGGCAGTTCTGGGCTATGGGGCTGGCGATGGGCAGGAGTGTTTCCTGTCCACCAGGATGATGGCTGTGAGCGGACACCCCCCTTTTCTTGGGAAGTTGTGGTGTTTAGTGAATTTTCTCAGCCACTGGATTATTGCGTTTTGTCTCAGAGCTCTCCTAGTTCTGCTCTTGACTTGACCTGCCCAAATAGCAAGTCTTTGAAGCTTTCTGTATTGGGCTTCTTAGAGTAATTGTTTTAGAAAAAGAAAAAAGGATTAAAAACAAACAAACAAACAAACAAACAAACAAAAAAAAAAAAAAAACAGGCCCTCCTCAGAGATCTAATGGCTTATTGAAATGCTGAGACAAAGCAACCAGGGCCATTAAGGAAAGGTCCACAGGGCAGAGAGATCAGCTTTTCTTCAGGATTTGCATATGTGCCTCAGGGCCTGAGCTCTGCCCTTCCCCTTTCTATGTTCACCAGAACTCCAAAAATCCTCCGCTTTCATTTTGGAGTTTTTTGTGTTGTTTTTTTTCTATGCCTTTCTCCTCTCTGCTGGGCTGGCTGCTCTCAGATTCTCTGGTGTCTGGTTTCAGTCTATCTATGGTTGGAGTTTTATTCAGTAGAATGAGTTTCCGATAAGGGCTGCCACTGCAGTTCTCCCTTCTGCTTCCCGGAGCTGACAGCCCCTCCTCCCCTGGGACTGAGCCTGGCAGGGAGGGGCGCGGGTCCTCTGGCCGCAAAAACTTACAGATTTCGCTGATCTCAGCAGTTCCACGTTTTCATGAGTGTTGTATGAAGTATGCCCAAAGTCAGATTGCTCTGTGGTGTCCAGTCCACGCGGTTCCTGGCTTTCTACCTACTTTCCTGGAGGAGTAACTAAAACATACAGCTCACCAGTCTGCCATCTTGCCCCGCCCTGATTAGCATTTTGGAAGAAGATGCTCTGAGGCTTTGATAATGTTCTATTCCTCTTCAAATGTCCTCCCATCAGCTATGGCATCCACTGATAGCTCCCATCCAAATAAACTACTTATGTGATAGCTACCATCATTTTTACCATACATTTGTTACATTTGTTAGCTGTCAAACTAAAAAATAGCGCATTTCCTCCCTTATTTATTTATTTATATCAATATGGACTTGTGCATTTCTATTTATTCAATGGATTGTAGCCAATTACTATCATTTTTTAATTTATTGCTCAAATTGTTGTTCATTTGACCAGCAGGATGAAGCCCCTTCAAGTTGGGTCTTGTGTCTTTTTGATTTGTCTCCATAATCCATCGAGTATTTGCTTACTTTTCTGGTACTAACAAATATTCTAGGCCCATCTTGCATTTCCCCTATCCTCTCTCTGGAGTCATCCAAGTCTCTATAATGCCTGTCCTTTTACTGGAAATCCAGGATCTGGTAACTTGGCGTGCTTATTGCTACTGAGGTATGATAGCCTCTATGGCTTCTCAGGATAGTGCTAGGAAATATATATATACACACACATATATATACATATACATATACGGTACCCTGACACATGAATGTATAGTCAGTATATATCTGTAATACTTATGTACAAATCTGTAATATATGTGTATTATAAAATCATGAGTTTATACTAATACCTCCTATTTCATTCCAGCACATTGGGTTCTTTTTAGCCTTCTGTATGTTTATAAATATCCTTTCTGCCAGTGAAAAACATGACTCCCTTTATCCTCAGTATTTTTCTTTATTCATTAAATTTATTTATTTGCTATATTCCAACCTACACTGGCAAAGTCCTGCATGTTCTGCAACCTCGTCTACATGTTCACCTAACTGTGTTTTCATGGAGTTCCACTATTCTCCTCCCAACTCTGCATATTTGGCCTCTGGGCCTGCCAGCTGCACTTTCATAAGCTGTGAAGTATCCCTTCAATTAGGGAAAAGTATAGTAGTGACATGGTGGACTTTGTGTACGATTCAGATGTAGAGGTCCTGAAATTAAAGGAATATTAAAGATTTTGGATAATATAATGATTTACATATTAAACAGTTGATTATATGGAAATAAATATCAACTTGTGAAATCAAATATTAATTTCAGTGGAAAATGGAAAATTTGGAAGATATTAAACATTTTAGCAATCTGTAGATATCAAATGTGACATCTTAAAACCATTACAACCTTGGGTTAGGCAAAGAGGTCTTAAAATGAAATTATATAAACTAACAAATTATGTTATAAATAAAAGTAAGAAATACTCAAATATCACCACTTCCTAATTGTTACACTACATTTCACTGTTATTTATGCACTTGGAGTTACAAACTTCTAATGTATCTGTATGATGGAAATACTATATAACAGTGTTCTACAGCACATCTCTTCCTAACTCTGTGTTCAGTCATCTCAATTTGTAGTTTGAAAGAGACCAGGGTGGTAGTATTTATGCCATGGAAATCAGCAAATGCTGTATATCAGGGATTCTCTCCAGGAAAACCTATTAAACATTTAACACACTATTGCTCTTGAAGCTTTTCCTTTATAGTAGCAAAATGCTGCCACTGAAGTTCTGATTTCATAAGGCTGAAGGAAGAGTGATGGGTTGGGGGCTGGAGGTTGGGGTGGACTGAGGAAAGAATGGCAGGAATGGTGACTGTTGAAAATAGAAAAACAAAGGCCAAGTGTCATAGGCCACTTCTAGTGAGATATTAGGGAAAAGAGGGCTGAAAGTGACATTTGGCTAACCCATCCAGGGGCTGCCCCAGTGTTTGAGGTATAGAAGGATTCTGTGGCCAAAGCAAAGAGAACAAGGAAAATGGTAGCAGAATGATGCAGATGGAGCAGTACAACAAATGTAATTAGAAAGTAGATGATGTTTTGTAGACTGCCCTTCCATTTAACATGTGATGGATATCTTTTTACATTATTGAGTATTCTTCTACAGCACAATTCCTAAGACTAAAGAGAATTCTATATTGAATGCTTTATCTAAAGGGAATTCACTTAATGACTTAGAATATCTTCATATCATTTAGTTTTCAATCACTTCCATTTATGTTCAACAATCCAGGCCACATTTACTTATGCTCCATGGGGAAAAAAAAAGGGGACAGGAGAGAATATGGTTAAATACTGAAATTGGAAGTATTCTTGGGGGGAAAATTTGCTATTTTCAGGTTTTGATTTTGGTATTTCTACTGGCAAAGTAGAAGGGAAAAATTAGGAAATAAAAGACCAATTTGACACCCTAGCCTTAAGCTCCAGCTTTAAAATAAGAAGAAAATAATGTTCATATATCAAGGGAAATAGGTTACAAGCTGAAACATGCAAACCTCTTCACACAATCAAATGTGCTGCCAAAAAGGAATTAATGGTATTCTACTTTATTTTCATTGAAATAAGGTTAGAGACTCTAGCTCTGGTAAAAATTTAGCAACTGAATGCCCAACTGAATTAATTGAACTTCCCTGGGAAGAAGAATTCTAGTTATTGCTTTTCTATTTTTCCAAGCTTGTTTCTATTACCTTACAATAGGCACTTAAAGCCTGTGAAAGCACTGGCTATGGCACTAAAGCTTCCTTAGGCTGCTCAGGTCCTGGATGAACTACCTACGAGGAAAGGTCTCTGAACCAGCTACATTTAAAAGTTTGAGACTCAATCAATTCTGAAGCTTTTAGTCTCTGAAGAATGAACATAAAGAAAGGTTTTAACATGGAAGATATGAGGCTTTTTTGTTTCAGAGTACAATTTTTCTCTTTTCCTATAAGATTCAGTTAAGAATTGAGTGCTGTCAAACCTGTCTGGGGAGAAAGATAATTTCTGGCCTAAAAGAAGACTGATCTTAAATGCAAACCAGGGGAATAATGGGGCATCAGAAATCAAAACGAAGGGGAATGTTGCTAATCTCTTTCCATTGAGGAACAATGCAATTTAAATTAAGGAATCTTTTTTTTTTTCCTTTTACTTTTCAGTGAGATGTCAAAGTTAGGCAGGCTCTTCTTATCAGACAAGGAATGTGCTGGAGTCAAGATTTTCTCCCCTGTTGTCACCAACATGTAGCCTGAAATAAATACTCTATTTCAAAAAGAAATTTGACTGATAGTTCCTGTTCCTTTTTCAAATTATCATTTCATTTTTATTTCCTATACATCAGCATTTTGTTTCAGAGTGCTACATTTCTGGTCAAAAAAGGAAACAAAATGGAATCAAATAGTAAAAGAATGATAGAGAAAGCTCTCCTGTACATATCATTTCAAATGCCAGAATTACAGATGATGTGTTAACCTATGACATGCTTTTCTGTTCTTATATTTTTTGATGTCAGGAATTCTAAGAATAATAAAAGTGTGAAAAGCATGGATATTGTCTCCTTTGAGAGCCTCTTTCCATCTATCTAGTTGGACTCCAAAGAACATGAAATGCCCTAGAAGCTATAGCCTTTTTGAAAAGCATCTTGGCATTTCTCTTAAAAAGCAAAAGACTGGCTGCATTTTGTATTCTTTACAGTATTTCTCCAAATAATTTATTGAGCTTATAACATGTCAGCCATTGTTCTAAGCCATTTGTTGGTATTGTCTTTTTTAATCCTCACAAAAACCTTAGGAGGTAGTATCATTATATTCATTATACAGATGAAGAAATTGAGGCTTGGAGAGATTTATCAATGCTTTGTGGTCTATAAGTGGTGCAATTGTCAGAAGATTCTTTTAATCATTGCAATTTATTGCTTCCCAACTTACAGCATAAGGACAAACTGATCATAAAAAGACAGCTGCAATACAATAAATAGAATGTACCTTGCCACTCACTCTTTTATTCTTTTCTTCATAACTCTGCATGGAATTGCAGGAGTGGGGATAGGTAGAACCAGATATTTATGCTTTTGGATTTGAGTGTTCTTACTAGTAGTAAAGTAGAGAAGAAGAAGATACAAAATAGATGCAGGGAGGAAAGTGAGGGAGGGAAATCAGTAAAGATATTGGACTACATGTATTGCAATGGCTATCACTATTGTGAAAACTACTCACAGATAATTTTCATGATGCCTGTTTCTTGAAGAGTCAGTAACTATGAATGGGTGCTATCTGCATGCCAGTACCTAAAAACCTCAGAAAAACTTATCACTCATGTCAATGGATTATGAAAAATTTAGATATCTGTTAGGATTTTGATTGTGTCACATGAAAAATTGTGTTGAAATCCTAATGTAAATTTATTTGGACACTTATTTAGAAAGGATGTCCTAAAGAAGGAATCAGGCAAGTTAAAAGGAGGTCATACTGGAAAGGGTATAGCCTTAATTCAATATGACTGGTGCTCTTCTAAGAAGAGGAGAGGAAACACAGACAGAGAGAAGAATACCATATGATAACGGAGGAAGAGATTGAGTTATGCCTCAAGTGAAGGAAGGACTACCAAGGATTGCCAGCCAGTGCAAGAAGCCAGGGAAGAGGCCTGGAACAGATTCTATCCCACATACTTCACAGGAAGAAGGACCTTCCAACTCCTTAATTTTGGACACCTTCAAAACCATGAGATAATAAATTTAAGCCACTCTGTGGTATTTTATTACAACCGCCCTAGGAAACTAGGACAACATCCTTATGATAAAAATGAAACAACTTGATTTCCAGAGAAAATGGCAGAGTAGGAAGTTCCAGGACTCAATTCTTCCACCAAAACAATTATTAAACAGCCAGGAACTGTCAGAAACAACTACTTTGAAACTCCAAAGGCCAGACAAACACTGTATAGCATCCAGGGAAGAGCAGGAGGAAGAGGCTGATGAATTACAATAAAGAACTGTAAATTGCTCACTCCGTACAGCAAGGCAGCTACTGGCACCCATCTTCTACTCTCAGCTCAAGCCATTGGGAGGTCCAGTGGTGGCCATTGTTTCAATCCTCCCCATACAGACATACAGGGGTGGATACAATAGAGATTTAAAGACACAATGCTTCCTCAGGAGTGTGAGGGACAGTTAGCTAAAAGGTTACATTTGCTAGGCAGGTCAGGAAAGCTCAGCTGTGGGAAACCATCAGAGAAGCTTTTGGTGCCCTTCCTGAGTCTCACCACAGGGCACTCTGGGGCTGGTCTGTGCCCCCTTCATGGGTCCCTGACCATGTTTTGGCTGGGAAAGACCAACCTGGGAAAGTCCTTCCTGGGGTGACTCTCCAAGAATTTGCCCTCCAGACAAAAGCAGAGTGAGATGAGGAAAGGACTGTAAAATACTACAGAGGCATACAGTCTGGGCCAAAGGCCTGCCAGCTTTGAATACCCAAGAAAGGGAGGTTTGTCCCCAGGAAACAGAGCGGACAACCAAACTCCTATAAAAATGGGGACTCCAAACCAACCAACAAGCAAAAGTCCAGGAGAAGACAGAGACTGAGAAAGACGGTGAAAACCTTGCACACTGTATTTGAATCTGGCAGTCCTTCCTGATAAAAGGGCTGAAGCTCAAGAAAATCTTTTCTGATCCCCAGCTGGTTAAAAGACCAAGAAACAGATATCACAGGGAGTAAATCCCACAGTCAACATTTTAAATTATTAAAGTGTACTGTGTGTAACAGCAGTACAAGACAAACAAAGAAACAGGAAATGATGTCCCATCCAAAGGAAGAGGATAAAAATATAGAACACAGCAATGAAAAAGATGAGACTGTTGATACATTGAAAAAGCGTTTAAAAAATGATCTTAAAAATGCTTGAGAAGATGAAGGAAAGTCCAGAGAATGAACTAACGGATTTCAGGAAAACAATGAATGAACAATGTGAGAGTTTGAGTAAAGAGATACAAATTATAAAAAGGAACCAAACAGAACTACTAGAGTTGAAGACCTCAACAACTGAAGTGAAAAATTCCCAGGAGAGTTTCAAGAGCAACTTGGAGCTCTAGAGAAACTAGTAAATAGCCAGGAACAACTAGTATATAGTCTGGAACAACTGTTGGGGGCCACTGTGACTGTTCACACATTGCACATCAGCCTGGAATGGAAGAAACAGCTGACATTGCAACATAAAAGCTGTAAGTAAAAACTGCAGAACCAGTGCCCCTCCCCCACCAGCATGGCAGGCTAAGCTGTAAAACTTCACTGTGGGAGAAAGAAGCAGTCCCTCCTGGGAGTGAGGGAGTATAACTTGGCCAAGCTACAACTGTGGTTTTAATTAACAAATGTGGACTGCTGAATACAAGCTACAAGCACAGATAAACCCCTAACATGCAGCAAAATACCCTGAGGTCACTCCCAGTGGAAAGGAGGTGGGGCTGATGGAGAAAAAATACAGAGGCTTTTGAAGATGGCTGAGCTCAGAGTACTGGAAGACAGCTGTGTCCCAAGAAAAGGAGTATGGGGGACCAGGTAATATCTCTGGCCAACAGACAAAACTAGGAAACTGGGGACTGGCTCTGAAAAGGGGCTTTCTCTCTTTCTCCTTTTTTTGTCTCTCAATCTAGGTGGCTCAGTGGAGAAAGCCTCAGGCATTTTCAGTTCTCCCAGCTGACCTGGGCAGGAGTGGAATTGACAGAGTCAGAGAGACAAAGGAGTAATTCAAGTGGATCTTCCCTAAGAGAGAGGGGCAGGGCCTAGTGCAAGTGGCTGCCCTCCCTTCAGAACTCAGATTCCCTCATGAACTGAAGAACAGGACACCTGAAATCCTACAAACAAAAGAAAAGATAGAGAAGATAATGGAAAAGTATGAACAACCTCTCAGGGAATTGAATGACGACATGAAGCACATGAATGTACATTTCACAGGAGGCCCAGAAGGAGAAGAGAAGGGATAAGGAGCAGAAGCAATAGTGGAGGAAATAATCACTGAAAATTTCCCATCTCTTTTGAAAGACATAAAATTACAGATCCAAGAAGCACAGTGTACCCCAAAGAGAATAGATCTGAATAGGCCTACACCAAGATACTTAATAATCAGATTATCAAAAGAGAAGAGCAATCCATCACATACAAGGGAAGCTTGATAAGATTATATGCAGATTTCTCAGTGAAAACCATGGAGGCGAGAAGGCAGTGGTATGATATATTTAAGATACTGAAAGAGAAAAACTGCCAACCAAGAATTTTAAATCAGGCAAAGCTGTCCTTCAAATATGAGGGAAAGTATAAAATATTATCTGACAAACAGACAATGAGAGAGTTTATGAACAAGATACCTGCTCCACAGGCAATACTAAAGGGAGTGCTACAGACAGATAAGAAAAGACAAGAGTGAGAGGTTTGGAACACAATTTTGGGTTATGGTAGCACAATAATGTATGTACACTGAACAGAGATGGCTGTGAGTATGGTTGAAAGAGGAAGGTTAGGAGTATGTGGGATACCAGAAGGAAAGAGTGAAGATAAAGACTGGGACTATATAACTTAGTGATATCTAGAGCAGTCAACAATTGTGATAAAATGTACACATATGTTTTTACTTGAGGGAGAAAAAATGAATGCCAACCTTGCAAGGTGTTCAAAATGGGGTGGTATTGGGGAAAAAAGCAATCAATGCAAACTAGAGTCTATAGATAGCAGAAATATTGTATTATGCTTCCTTTAATGTAACAAAGGTAACCAATGCTAAATGCCTTTAAGAGGGAGATATAAGGGAGGGAATGGGATTCTTAACATTGGTGATGTTGTCTGACTTTTTTATTGTACTGAATTTTAATTTTATCTTTTGTTGCTTTTTAGCTGTCATTTTATTCTTTCTTTTTCTTTTGTCTTTCTACTTTTTTTTTTTTGACTCTTCCTCTTTCTTTCTGGAAGAAATGCAAATGTCCCTATATAGATAGTGATGGTGGTGGTGGATGCATAACTATGTGATTAGACAGGGAACCATTGATTGTTTACTTAGGATGGAAGGTATGGTGCATGAATAAAACCATCTTAAAAAAAAAAAAACTCCTTGGAGCTGGCAGAAAAAAGAATCAGTGATCTTGAAGACAAGACACTTCAAGTGAGTCAGGTGTCAGTTGAGGAACAGAAAGTAAAAAGAAATATTAAAAGTGAATATAGCCTAAGACAGCTATGGGTCATTTTTCCAGTTTGCTAAAACTGCCATCATGCAGAATACCAGAAATGGATTGACTTTTATAAAGGGGATTTATTGGGTTACAAATTTACTGTTCTAAGGCCATAAAAGTGTCCAAACTAAGGCATTAACAAGAGGATACCTTCACTGAAGAAAGGCTGATGGCATCTGGAACACCTCTGCCAACTGGCAAGTCATGTGGCTGGAGTCTGCTAGTATCCCAAATGTCTCTGGGATTCTGTCTCTCTTAGCTTCTCTCTTTGAGCTCCCATGCATCCTTGCTTTTTCTCCCATGATGTTGCTCTTTAAGCACCTGGGGGTCCTCTCTTAGCTTCTCTGGGGCAAACTCTGGGCTTCATCTCTTAGCTTAGTGCCTCCAAATGCCCAGGTCTGTGTCAGCTCTTAGCTTCTCCGGGGGCAAACTCTGGATTACATATTTTGGCTTCTCTCCAAAATGTCTCCCTGAACTTCTTTGATCTTCTTTCTTTGAGGTCTCTGAAAGGATTCCCATAAACTAATCAAGACCCACCCTGAATGGTGGGGTCACACTTCAATGGAAATACTTTAATCAAAGTTCCCATCCACAATTGGGTGGGTCACATCTCTGTGGAAACAATCTAATCAAAAGGTCTCACTGAGCAAGATTGGATTAAAAGATCATGACTCTTCTGGGGTTCATCACAGTTTCAAACCTGCACAGTCACTGTGAAGCACACCAATATAAGCATTATGGGAGTCTCAGAAGGAGAAGAAAGAGAGAAAGAGGCAGAAGGAATAGTCAAAGAAACAATGACAAAGGACTTCCAGAAGTTAGCAAAAGATATGCATATGTACCTCCAAGAAGCTCAGAGAGCACCAAATAGAATAAAATAAACAAAAAGAATAATACATCCAATCATCTATTGATTATACTGTCAAATATAAAGGACAAGGAGAGAGTTTTTAAAGCTGCAAGAGAAAAGCAAGTTATTACATATAAGGGAGTCCCAATAAGATTCAGTTCTGATAGTTCATCAGAAACCATTTGTTCTAGTTTGCTAATGCTGCAGAATGCAAAACACCAGAGATGGATTGGCTTTTATAAAAAGGGGTGTCCTAGTTTGCTAATGCTGCAGAATGCAAAACACCAGAGATGGATTGACTTTTATAAAAAGGGGGTTTATTTGGCTATACAGTTACAGTCTTAAGGCCATAAAGTGTCCAAGGTAACACATCAGTAATCAGGTACCTTCACTGGAGGATGGCCAATAGTGTCCGGAAAACCTCTGTTAGCTGGGAAGGCACATGGCTGGCGTCTGCTCCAAAGTTCTGGTTTCAAAATGGCTTTCTCCCAGGACGTTCCTCTCTAGCAAGCTTGCTCCTTTTCAAAAGGTCACTCACAGCTGCACTGAGTTCCTTCTGTTATGTCAGCTCATTTATATGGCTCCACTGGTCAACTTAAACCCACCCTAGATGGGTGGAGCAACACCTCCATGGAAATTATTCAATCAGAGTCATCACCCACAGCTGGGTGGGGCGCATTCCATAGAAGCACTCAAAGAATTACAATCTGATCATCCCTCATAAAGTCTGCCCATACAAGATTACATCAAAGATAATGCAATTTGGGGGACATAATACATTCAAACTGGCACACCATTGATGCAAGAAGGCAGTGGGTTGAAATACTTAAAATACTGAAGAAAAACATACTGGCCAAATTTTTTTGTGTTTAGCAAGACTCTCTTTCAGAAAATGAGGGAGAGGTTAAGACATTCTCAGATAAAAGCTAAGGGAGTACATCACCACTAGACCTACCCTACAAACAATGCTAAAGGAAATTTTTCAGAGTGAAAGGAAAGGACACTAGACAATGGTTCAAAGCAGCATAAAGAAATAAAGACCTGCGGTAAAAGTAACCTTTTTTGTAATTATAAATGCAAGTACTAATGTATTGTATTTTTTGGTATATAATTCCACTTCTTATTTCCTACTGGTGCTAAAATGCAAATGCATAAAAAGTAATGGTAAATCAGGGTTTTTGGATAACAAATACACAAATACAAAGACACAAGTGGTTATGAGTACAAAAAATGATGGGGGAACAAAAGGGTAAAGGAAAAGTACATATGCATGCTATTGAAGTTAAATTGATATCAAATCTAATATAATTGTTATATATTTAGGATGTCAAATTTTAACCCTATGGTAACCATAAGGAAAACATGAAAAATATATCCAGATAGAAATGAGAAGGCACTCAATATGGTAGAACACAGGAAGCAAAGAAATGTAGGATTTAACAGACTTGAGGGACAAGAAGGTCCAAGAGTTATAAAGACTTAATAGCAAAATGACAGAAGAAATACCTGTATTATCAGTAGTGGCTTTAAATGTAAATAGACTAAACTTTTCAGGCAAAAGACAGAGATTGGCAGAATGGATAAAAAAACATGACCCAACTATCTGCTGTCTGCAAGAGACTCACCTTAAAGTCAAAGATGCAAGTAGGTTGACAGTGAAAGGTTGGAAAAATTATACCATGCAGGTAGTAACCAAAAGAGACCTAGGGTGGCTATACTTATATCAGATAAAATAGACTTTAAATCAAAAGCAGTTACAAGGGACAAAGATGGTCATTATATACTAATAAAGGGGACAATTCAACAGTGAGATGTAGAAGTTACAAGTATAGATGCACCTAACAGCAGAGCCCCAAAATAAATGAAGGAAATATTAACAGATTTGAAGGGAGAAATTGATGGTTCTACATTAGTAGTAGGAGATTTTAACACACTTCTATCAATAATGGATAGGACATCTAGTCAGAAAATCAATAAAGAATTACAGGACTTGAATGATACACTAAACCAACTAGACCTAACAGATATACATAGAACACAGCACCCAATGAAAACAGTACAATTTCTTCTTGAGTGCAAATGGTTCATTCTCCAGGATAGATCATATGTTTGGTCACAAAACATGTCTCAAGAAATTCAAAAATATTGAAATCATGCAATATATACTCTCTAGCCATAATGCAATTAGGAAATCAATAATAAAGGGTGAAATGGAAAATTTACAAATATATGGAAATTAAATAACATACTGTCAAGCAACCAGTGGATTAAAGAGGAAATCAGAAGTGAAATTTGGAAATATCTTGAGGAGAATTAAAAAGAAAATACAACATACCAAAACTTACAGGATACAGCAAAGGTGGTGCTGACAGGGAAATTTATAGCTCTAAATTCTTACATTAAAAAGAAGAAAGGCTTCAAATCAGAGACCTAACCTCAAAACTGGAAGAACAAGAAAAAACAAGAGAAAACTAAACCCATAGCAAGCAGAAGGGAGGAAATAACAGAGATTCAAACCCAGATAAATTAATAGAAAACAATAACAAAAAATAGTGAATCAAAAAACCTAAAGTTTATTCTTTGAAAACAGCAACAAAATCAGCAAACCTTTAGCTAGACTGATGAGAGAGAGAGAGAGAGAGAGAGAGAGAGAGAGAGAGATTGCAAATAACAAAAATCAGAAATGAAAAAGGGCATTACTACTGAAATAAAAATGACTATAAGTGGATACTGTGAACAACTACATGCCAATAAATTAGAGAACACTGATGAAATGGGAAAATTCTTAGAAACACATAAACTACCTATATTGACCCAAGGAACAATAGAAGATTTCAACCAATCAATTACTAGTAAAGGGATTGAATAAGTAACCAAAACCCTTCCCAACAAAGAAAAGCCCAGTGTTCTGGTTTGCTAATGCTGCCATTATGCAAAAATACTATAAATGGATTAGCTTTTATAAAGGGGGTTTATTTGGCTACAAATTTGCAGTCTGAAGCCATGAAAATGTCCAAATTAAGGCATTAACACAAATATACCTTCGGCAAAGGAAGGTCAATGGCATCCAGAAAACTTCTGTTAGCTGGGAAGGCACGCGGCTGGTGTCTGCTGATCCCAGGTTGTGTTCCAGCTCCTCTCTCAGATTGCATTAAAGAACATGGCATTAGGGGGACACAATATATCCAAACCAGCACACCCAGGAACATATGGCTTCCCAAGGGAATTCTATCAAATATTCTAAAAAAATCTGCACAAACTCTTCTAAAAGATTGAAGAGGGAGGAACACACTCGAACGCATCCTACAAGGCCAAAGAAGAAGGACCCCTATCTCACACCTTATACAAAAATAACTCAAAATGGATCAAAGACCTAAATATCACATCTAGAACTGTACAACTCCTCCAAGAAAACATAGGGAAGAATCTTCAGGACTTATATTAGTAAGGGTTTCTTAAACTTTATACCTAAATCACAAGCAACAAAAGAAAAAATAGATAAATGGGATCTCATCAAAACTAAATGTTTTATACCTCAAGGGACTTTATCATGAAAATAAAATAACAGCATACACAATCGGAGAAAATATTTGGAAACAACATATCCAAAAAAGGTTTACTACCCAGAATATATAAAGAAATCCTTCAACTTAACATAATGAACACAAATGACCCAATTAACAAATAGGTAAAAGACTTGAATAGACATCTCTTCAAAGAAGATATACAAAATGCCAGAAAGCACATGAAAAATACTCAACATTATTAGCCATCTGGGAAATGCAAATCAAAATCACAATGAGATACCATTTCACACCCATTAAAATGGCCACTATTTAAAAAAAATAAAACAGAATATAACAAATGTTGGAGAGGATGCAGAGTAATAGGAACAGTCATTCATTGTTGGTGGCAATGTAAAATGCTGTGGCCCATTTGGGAGACAGTTTGACATTTCCTTAGAAAGCTAAGTATAAAAGTATCATATGACCCAGCAATGCCTCTAGAGACATATACCCAAAAGAATCAAAAACAACTGAACACATATTTGCACACCAATGTTCATAGCAACATTATTCTCAATTGCCAAAAGATGGAAGCAACCCAAGTGCCCATCAGCCAATGAATGGATAAACAAAATGTGGTATATACATACAATGGAACATTATTTGGCCATAAAAAGGAATGAAGTTCTGATTCATGTGACATCATAGATGAACCCTGAAGACTTCATGGTGAGTGAAATAAGCCAGACACCAAAGGACAGACTTTGAATGATCTCCCTGATATGAAACAATTAGAATAAGTAAACTCATTGAGTCAGAATTTAGACTATAGGGTATCAGGGGATGAGGTGGGGATAGGAAATGGGAAGTTAAGGCTTAAAATGTACAGGATTCCTATTTGGAATGATGGAAATGTTTTGGTAATGGATGGTGGTAATGGTAGCACAACATTGGAAACACAATAACACTGACATGTATGTCTGAATATGATTGAAAGGTGAAATGTTAGATTGTATATACAGTAACAAAAAAAATTAAAAATCTGTGGAACTACACTACCCAAACCGGAATCCCAAATTAAACCACGGACTTTAATTATAAACATGTGCTATTATCAATTATAACAGATATTCCACACCAATGCAAAGTGTTGGTGGTGGGGTGGTATATGGGAATCTTGTATTTTATGCATGATTGTACTATAAACTTACAACTTCTCTAATAAAGAAGAAAAATAAAACAACAGCTACTTTTTATCACCTGAGAGGTTGTGTATATTGAAATGGTTAAATTAGAGCTACATAAAACCCAAATTATTAAGGAAGTTTTGTATGTCAAAGTATATTTATGGGAATAACTCCTTGAATTCTAAGACAAACTAGAGACTGGCCACTTTCAGATTGGGAAGAATGGGCCTTAAGGCAAATTTGGGGAGGATGACCTGAGGAAATGAATATAGAACTTGGTAGATTAATTGAAAGTTATGCACTGTGTTGATTCTGGAGACTGTTGAAAGCTAATGAGGTAATTTCTTGGGAAGCATCCTCTGGCAGTGTTATTGATCAGGCTTTTGACAGCATATTCCCATCCAAAATATTTCTATCTTGTTTTTTTTTTATATTGTGTAAGTTTTTAATATTTTATCTACTTCCTATATTTATGTATTGCTTTCCCCACAGGAAATAAAGGTTCTTGACCAACATAAGCAGTAGATATTTACTCTGGGAACATGTTAAGAACTGGAAAAATTTACTGGGGATGTAAAACTAGGAAAAAAATATACATATATATTCCAGTTTATATATATGTGTCTGTGTGTGTATATATAGATGTATGTATGTGTATGTATGTCTGTGTGTGTGTGTGTGTGTGTGTGTGTGTATATATATATATATATATATATATATATATTTGGGGCTGTAAAAATTCCAAAACTCAAGAGTTGAAAACAAATTTTTATTATAGATTAATTGGATGGTTGACAGCAGATGTCAGCCTTCTAAAAGACTAGCGGAGTGTTCCAAGGGAAAGAATAATGAAGATACGTCTTAGAGAACTTTACAGAATAAAAGAAGGTAATAGTTATATTAATTTATACAGTGATTTCTCATTACTTGGACCTGTTAGTAAGAGAGCAGTTCAATGAGATGGAATCCCCATTCAGATATTATGGAAGATTGAGTTAGGTACCATCTCAAAATACATGTTCTTAATCTTAATTTGCATTCCTCTGGGAATGGGCCCTATTAAAGGTGATATCTTTAGTTAAGGTATTGTCCATCTGAAAAAGTGTGAGCCTTAATCTGGATTACTGGAGGGCTTAAAAGAAGACCCGATAGTCCCAGAAGTAAGAAAGGAGAGGACATAACAATGTGATGTAAAGCAGAATTCAGGCCAGGAATCCCAAAGATTGTGGCAAGCCAGCGCTGTTACATTACCCACCCAGGAAGGAAGCAAGCTTCTAGCCTCTGAGACTTTAAGACAATAAATTCATGTTCTTTAAGCCAAAACCAGTTTGTGATATTGTGATAGTAGCTCAGGCAAACTAAAATAATGTTCTGCTGTCTTGTGACACATGAATGCATGAAGTGGAAAAGTATTTCATGAAATCAGTCAAGAAATATTTATAAACATTCAGAAAAACTAAAATTATGTTAAATATAAACCAAAATATAAAAAAGCATATTTTATGCTAATCTTTGTACAAAAAATTTATCTTCTTTTGATTGTGAATGCTAAACTACTAGTAATTCTGCATTATCCTATATCCTCCTTTTGCAGTCTCAGAAAAATTCTTCAATTGTTCAATGCATCTTATTAATTTGCATGCAGTCTCACATTATACAAATTAATAGGACACATTTAAAATAGGGAAATATAAAATATTTTAAAATTTTACTTCTAGCAAGAAATTGAAATTATGTACATCTCTCAATTCAAAAAATACTAAAAATCTGTCATTTCAAAGCTGACATTCTCAGTGAATTGTAAACTGTGTTTATGTTCTGCCTCATGGCAGAAGTATTTCCATACTGTGTTTATATGAATCAAAATGTCTATGAGTATCTTTGGTAACTATTGCACAAAGCTCTTATAATTTGGTAGCAGTTTAAAAATATGCTATAGCAAAATTGTCAAAGCAAACATTAAATGATAGTATTAGTCCAAGTGTTGATACTTTTTCCGAAAATCCAATAATTTGGGATAAAAAATAAATATGACAAAATACTATTCTTGTGAATAATTATTATTTATTAATCATTGTGATTTTAAAGCATATTTAAAATATGTTCTTGCAGCTATAAATTTATGGTCATTCAAACAATCCCCCTATTTTCCATTAATTCCTTTTGGAAAATTTTCAGGGATTAGTGTACTTAAATGATCCTTGGGATAAAATGCAACCAAACTTATTTTAAACCAAAGACTTATCAGCATGGACTATAATGAGAATAAGACTAGGCATTCATGTTAGAGTATAGTTATGATCAAAGGTAAAATCCCAAAATTGCATTTAAAAGTTTATATACATTCAGATGGTCTAAATCCTTTGCTTAACTGTGATAAGGCTGAAAGCTTATCAGTCCTGGGAAGTTAAATGGGGCCACCATAGTTGGATTATATCAATCATAATTCTTCTCAGGCTTTGAGGTGGCACCTATCTCCCCAAAATGTATGATCAAGAGGAAAGGTAAGGGAAGAGAGAAAGTGGCTCTTGGGTGAACAGAAAGCCGTTCCTGCTTCAAGGAGCATGAAAAAGAGAAAAGGAAGAAGTATATGTTCAACTGGGATTGTAGGGAAATTGCCTTAATACTACTCTAGCTTCCATTTCTCTCTCTTGTTCACATGTGCACACACACACACATAAACATATAAAAATTATGCATGGTGTAAATAGTCATAAAAGGTAAAATTTTTAGTATTCTTTAAGTGGTTGCATGCATCTATTGTTCTTTTCAAACATATATAGATTAGCAAGAATGGGATGTATTCAATGGTGGACTAGCTGTGCAAGATCTGCTTTCTCAATGGAGAGAAACTTTAATGATGTTATGACTCTTTCCCAATTCCAAACATCACATGAAGATCTTGTTCCCTACTCCAGCATTTATTACAGAGGATTGGTAAATAGAACTACAAGGGTTTCAAAACCAAAAAATTAACTGTTTGGATTTATTTTGTAATTTTATCCCTAGTGTTTCTCATATTGCTTAAAAGATAGAAATATTGCCTTTTAGGAAAATATCCTGACTTTTCCTTTGCATCCATCTGTTCTGATAAGATCTCTTTGGATACATTTCACACAAATGCACTGTTAAAATAGTGACAGTTTTATTTCATGCTTCACATACCTGACTTTATTTTAGAGGTGGGTTTGTCTCTAGAATGGTTGAACTACTCTTTGGAGTCATACAGAGTAAAACTCCAGACCCATGCTGTCCTGTATGCTTGTGCCTCCATTAGAGACAATCTTGCTGAGCCATAATTTCAACTAACATTGTTGGACTGATGATGTGCAGGTTTACTTTTTCATCTTAACAGACCTGGAGGAGGGGGAAAGAAAAGCAATTTTTGGTTTGATGAGGTGCCTAGCTGACACTTAGGCCTGAATTTCTAAGATGTTCTGAAGCTAAATTCAGAAGAAATGGAGTTGATTTTTTGGTAGGTCCCTGCTGCCTTTTGAATGGTACTTTATCCGCTGCTATTGGTTTTGATGGGGCTATTATATAACCTGTTATTATTAAGTTCTATAACCTTGGGCTGTCTGTGATTTTGAACTTTCTTTTGATAACTGGTTCATACACTTTTTACTATTTTGGTTTTTGGGTAGATTCAGGATTCTGCTTTATCAATTTATACTAATTGCCTTGAATTGCAATTAAACGTATTTGGACATAGGAGAGGTTGCCCATTCTTAAATGTCTAGCCAAGGCCATTTATTAATGGTTAAAATGTCATAGGATGCCAAGAGCAAACAAGAAGAAGATGAATACCTTTTCTCCTGGTAATGTTTTCTTCACCTTCCTGTCCTATAATATAGATTAATGTGTTGTTTTGGGAAGGAGCTGAAATTGGATAATAGTCTGAAAGGCTGAGTTGAGGAGAAAGGGCTTTCTTGGAATCCATATGTCTTCATAAAAAATGTTTACTTTGAGACAGGCTGAGGTGTTGCATTGTCTGTTTTACAAGATGCTCATTGGCTGCTAGAGGTTAATAAAATCTCCAAAGTTACTCCAATTCAGATTGCTCTTTGCCTTCATTTAAGTTGTCCTAGAATCACAACTACACTACAGGCAGTAGTAACAGAAGAGTCACAATATAATATGGAAAGTATAATTGAAATAATAACTAATTTAACTACAAATTAATGCTCGCGATATCACACAAATCAAGTGGGAAATACCTATAATTCTTCTTGCCTTGTTAAAGAAGGGTTTGGAGTAGGCAGAAAATGAGCTAGGTCTTATATGTGAGATGATAGCCTGACAAAATTTGTGACAACTGAGTTACAGCTTTACTATTAACTAAAAATTTTGGCAATATATCAAATGATGGCAGAATATTTTAAATGAAAATGAGAGAATTGAGTGGTAATGACAACAAAATTAGGAACAGAGGAGGAGAAAGCTGGCCTGGGTAGATATTGGAGGGAAAAGTGTAGTTTCTATCTTGTGCTTCAAAATTTTCAGTGAACAATAGGATAAATATTCAGGGCTGAAACATACCAGCCTGAAAAGGCTTGTTAGTTTAAAAAAAAAAATGACTGTAATAACTAGCTATCATTTTAGAAAGCATGGGAACTAAATGTCATTTCAACCAGAGTTAGACATACTGATGTTGGAAAGAGAATCCACCAGAGTTAAGACATTTTGAAAGAGGAAGGAGAAGTATGTTAAAGACAAGAGTGTAAGAGTGTTCTATAGAAGTCATCTGGCAGCATGAGACATTTTATTGAGAAGCTATACAAACATTGCTTGTATATATAAATTGGTTGGGTGCCTTTAGCTATTAAGTAATAAAAAAATTAAACTGACTTCTACAATAAAGACATTTATTGCCTCACAAATTTGATAGTCTAGTGCTAGTGCTTCCTAACTGCCTTAATTAGTGACTCAATTCAGCTTACCCTCATATTTTCTTTAGTCTTCAAGACAGTAGCAAGATGGTCTCAGCTAATCTAGCCTTATATTTATGCATAGGACAGTCCAAAGGAAGAAAAGTGATTCCCTCTTAAGATCAAGGCATGGTTACTAAGAAGCCTCTAAAAAACTTCCTTTGTTGATATTGGGCACAGCTGAGACACATAATCATTCTTGAATCAAAATGGGTGCAGGATGGAATTAACGTGACATCAATTAGGTCCATACCTGAGCTGAATTCCCTGGCAATAAATAAACAAATCTGTAGCAATTTGGGGCAATTAAATTCTGCCGTGATAACTCCACAATCTCAGGAGCTTAAAACTAAAGTTGGGGTCCCCAGCCCCCACTTACCTGCTACACATTATTGGCTTTGTCATGTTCAAAGAACAGCTTCTATCTGGAACGGTGCTTGTCTATAGTGAAACACAGGGGCTTTTATTTAAAAATAAACTTTATTCAGGTATGTGCTACATGCAATAAAGTACATCCATTTGAAGTATTAAATGAAATGTGTGACAAATGTCTAGACCAGTATACTTTCTGCCATAACCAAAATAGAGAACATTTCCATCAAACCCTTTTGACCCTTCACTATCTATTCTTCTCTCCACTCCCTATTCCTGGTAACAAACTGATCAGCTTTTTGCTACTATAAATTAATGTGTATTTTCTAGAATTTTATGTAAGTGTCATTATTCAGTATGTGTGTTTTGGTGTTTGGCATCTTTCATTTAGCATAATGATTTTGGTGGTTCACCCATTTTTTTACATATCTCAATACTTCATTCCTTTTTTCTTGCTCCATAGTATTCCACTGTGTGGATTTATCACATTTTGTTTATCTATTTAACTTTGGGTAGCTTCCAGTTTTTGTCTAATTTGAATAAAGCTATTATGATCATTCATGCACAAGTCTGTGTATGGACATATGTTTTCTTTCCTCTTGGGTAAATAGAGGTGAAATAGTATAGTCATATGATAGATGTATGTTTAATTTTGAAGAAACTGCCAAACAGTTTCCAAAGTGATTTACCATTTTACATTTTCACCAGCAATGAATGAGTTTCAGTTTTTTCCACATCCTTGCCAAAATGTCATATCATCAGTATTTTTAATGTTAATCATTGTAATGTGTGTGTAGTATCTGTCTGTGGTTTTATTTTGCATTTTTCTGATTATTAATGATATTCAACATCTTACATGTTAATTGGACATTCATATATATTTTCAAGCTAAGTATCTGTTCAAATTTACTACCTAGTTTTCCATTTTTTAAACAATGTTGTCAGCTGAGGTCAAGATTCATATGCTTTATGATTTTAATTTTTTTAAGTATATTGAGACTTACTTTATGGCCTGATGGAGGTAGCTTGTTGAATATACCGTACATAATTGAAGAGACTCTGTATTCTGCAGTTTTTAGGAGTAGTATTTTATGTATCTGTGTATCTATTTACCTATCTATATCTATATCTATGTATCATCTATCCTCTTAACTGAGTCAAGGATATTGGTAGTGTTGTCACATCTTCTCTGCCTTTACTAATTTTGTCTGGCCAGTCTTTCAACTGCTGAGTGAGAGGTATTAAAATCTCCTTCTTTAATTGTAAAATTGCATATTTCTCCCTTTAATTCTGTCAGATTTCTTCAAGTATTTTGAGGCTTTATATCAGATACATATACATTTATAATGTAATGTCTTCCTGACTGATGCTTTTGTCATTACAAAATGCTGTATTCAAATCAGGTATTCTTGAAATCCATTTTGTCTGATACGAATATAGACACTCTTGGCTTCTTATGTTTACTGTTTATGTGGTATATCTTTTCTCATTTGTTTATTTTCAACCTATCTAAGTCTTTATTTTTAAAGTGTATCTATTGCAAAATGCATATAATGGGGTCTTACTGCTATATACATTCTAATAATCATTGCCTTTTATTTGAAGCACTTAATTTCATTAACTTTCTTTGAATTAGTTTATTATAAGGTATTCACATTTTTAAAAATTTGCACTGTAGAAACATTAAAAACAAGACCTCTTGATATCTTAAAGAATAATCATGTAAAAAGCAGTATATATGATTGACAGCTATTTTGGTTTCATTCATTTTTACTTGACTGATTTTGAAGAAACCAGGCAACTAGAAATTTTCCTCAGTAATCTATCTTTGCAGAGACCTCTGTCGAGATGGCTCTCAACAGAGACCTCCTTCTGTCACTTCAGTTTTGTGTGAGTCTGTCATAAATTTAAGCAGATGAGCAGACAGTTTCCTCTGCGTGGCTTAAGGTGGCACCTTCAGTAACTGCCAGCAGTGAGGAGTGGTGGGACGTGCTGTATGTACCTGAAGCTGTTTTGGACTCTGGTGTCTTAAGGAAAAGTAAGGGGAGGAAACCTATTGGTCAGTTGGAGTGACTGATGCATGTGAACAAGTCCTGGGCTGAGAGAGCCCTTGTAGGAAGAGCCTACCTCCAGGGCCTCGACGGGCATGGGACACTTGTCTGCTGATGCTTCGTAATTCACTCTCTTCAATTCATCTTTCAGACTCCCTACCTCTTTTTCATAATGGGATTTTGTTCTCACCGCTGTGTCACTGAGTACCTTCGTCAGATAGAGCTCTTTGCTTTAATCCTTAGGTCAAGCCATCTTAGTTCCTGTGCATAAATATGTGTTTGGTGTATCTGTTACAGAACATGTGTGTGTATGTGTGTATGTGTGTGCACATGTTTTTAATGATGTTTCACTGCCAGCTAGGGAAAAAGTCCTTTTAAAAGGATATGGTTAATTCCATTAACATTTAATGTAGTTATTGATATTGTTGGATTTGTCTATTTTAGTTTTTATCTATTTGTTTTCTGTTTTTTTTTTCTGTCCTTTGGTTTCCTCTTTCCTGCCTCTTGTTATTTTAACATAGTCAAGAATTTCTAATAAATTTTTAGATATATCTCTTTGCATTTTAGTGATAGCTGTAAGATAGCTATACATGTATTTAACTTTTCATAGTGCACTTAGAGATAATATTGTAATACCTCTCGTATAATGTAGAAAATGAGTTTTCATAGAGATCTGTTTACATCTTTGTACCCGCTGTCCTTTATGTTGTCATACAGTATTACATTTACAGACATCACTAACCCCATAATAAAATATTATAATTTTGCTTTAAACACTCATATGTATTTAAATGAAATGAAGAGTAAAATATAGTTTTTATTATATTTAGTTTTTTCAAAACTTTTCATTTCTTCTTGAAGATCCAAGTTTTTCTCTGGTATCATTTCTCTTTAGATTGAAGAACTTCTTATAGCACTTATTTGGCACAATTTTGCTAGAGATGAATTACCTTAGTTTTCTTTGATTTGAAAATGTCTTTATTTTGTTT
Organism: Choloepus didactylus; assembly: GCF_015220235.1. Classification (NCBI taxonomy): domain Eukaryota; kingdom Metazoa; phylum Chordata; class Mammalia; order Pilosa; family Megalonychidae; genus Choloepus; species Choloepus didactylus. Next base: position 142,144,190 of record NC_051309.1, read on the forward strand.
CCATTCATTAAGGAGACCTTTGCTATGTATAGACTTCTGTTTTTCAGATTTTTGTTGCATTACTTTAATGGTATTGCTCCACTGTCTTCTGGCTTCCATAGTTTCTGATGAAATGTCTACAAAAAATAAAATGCTCCCTCCTGTACATAATATGTCTCTTTACTCTGGCTGTGTTCAAGATTTTCTCTTTATTTTTTTGGTTTTCAGTAGCTTGACATTGATGTGCATGGGTATGTTTTTCTTTATATTCACCTTGTTTGTTGTTCTGTGAGCTTCTTGAGTAAGCAAATTTATGTTTTACTTTTATTACTAAATTTGGGAAATTTTAAGCCATTATTTCTTCCAATGTATTTTTCCTCCCAATTCTTTCTTCTTTTATTCTGTAACTCCAGTTAAATGTATGCCAGACTTTGTGAATATTGTCTTAATATTACATTTTTTAAACAATGTTGTCAGCTGAGGTCAATTCATATGCTCTATGATTTTATTTTTTTTCAACATTTTTCTCTTTAGTCATTCAGTTGGATATTTTCTAACACCTATATTTATGTTCAAGTGTTTTTCTCCTTTATCATATCCATTATATCCTTAAGACCATCTAGTGATGTTTTATAGAAAAATTTAGAGGCTCTAATTTTCAGTTACAGAACTTCTATTTGGTTTATTTTTATATTTTCTATTTCTATACAGTTATTTCCTACCTTTATATTTATTATGTGTGCATATTTCTTAATCTTATTTTATATGATGTTCATTGTTATGATAGTTGCATTATCATCTTTGTCAGATGATTTCAATATTTGAATCATCTCTAGGTTTAGTCTCCGTTGGTTGTCTTTTTCCTTAGAAATTGGGTGATTTTTTATTTTTTTATTTTTTGATTCTTCATATTTCAAGTAACTTTGACTTTTTTCCTTGAAACTGTAGTTGTTAGGTTGTGAAGACTCTGGATTCTATAATATTGCTCCAAAGAGTGTCAGTGTTTTGTTTTATCAGAACATAATTTCCTGGACCAAAGCAGAAAATTCTATCTTGCTTTTGATGTATTTAAGCCCAAATTTCTGCCTCTTATTTTTTAGCCTTAAATATAAACTGACTTTAAGTCTACTGTATTCATTCATAGTTCAAAGATTAGACAAGGACTTAGAGAATTTGTTCACAGAATCTAAAACTTCCTTTATTTGTTTCTCTATTTTTGTAGATTTTCTTTTTACTTTCAATCGGCTATGATTGCCTTAGGTTCTTCCCTCTAGCTTTTTAGGCCAGAAATATAGTGTCTTTTCTCTGCAAATTTTAGCTTCTTTGCACTGTGCCATGACTGTGGTATGAGCAAAGTCTAAAATCATGAAAATAGGAAACAGTCTGTTCTAGTCCTTTCTTTTGTTTTGACCCCCCTAAAATGTGTCTGTTTTTTTTTTTCCATACTCCAGAGCTTTCAGATAATTGGCTTTTTATATTTTATCCAGAGATTATAGTTGCTTTATATGGACGAATAAGTTGTTTAGGTCTTTATTCACCATTGCAGAATAAGAAACTTGACTTTTAAGCAAGTTCTGGCTTTTAAAGTTTCTGCTTGAAGATGACACAAATGACTTACATTCACATTTCCTTGGCTAAAGCCAGCCATGTGGTCATGCATATCTTTAAGAAGGCAAGGTTTATGATACAATAATGTGCCCAGAAGAAGAAAGGGATTGAATATTTGTAAATAGCCTTAAAAACTACCTTATCTGAGAATGAGGAAAGGAGAAAAAACATTAACCAAAATATTCTCTTCATGATACATCTTACAAAATGATAGATAAACTGGTTTCAAGGTAAATTGGAGGAATGATTAATTATGGTGGTCAAGGATATTTTAATCATTACGTAAAGTTTCAGCTTCATATGAAAAGAACATATTCATGCACTATTTGTGTAATAAAATCTTAAAGTTTTAAACAGATGAATCTGCACACTTGGAGGAAAGATCAAAAGGTACATAGCTGGCTGCTATCTTTTTAAACTATGCTTATCTTAGTTCTTATAGTTAGCAATATCTTCACACTTCTTAGACTGTTAATGTAATAAATATTTGATAAAAAAGATAAATAATAATATCTAAATATTCATGTTAATTGTTATGAAATAAATCTTAAGTGTATAGACAATTTTAAAATCTTTATTTTGACGATACCCTCCAGAGAATTTAGCTAAGGTATACTGCAGATATAATTTAGAAGTTATTATTTTAAGTAAATATAAGGACTTAAGTTTAGTTACTAGTAGATATTAAATATCTTATTTGGGTTGTTCAAAATGATATCAATAATATTCCTCAATTTATGAACTAGATAACTTACTCTTTATCACTTGATAATATGTCATGAGTAAAATCTATAATTGGAAATATAAATGCTATTATCAGATGAGACAATTTAATGCATTAGTTTCATACATATTTCACTAAAATTAGCTCATTAGTATAAAAATTTCACACTAAACCAGATTTGCCCATTTTAAATAAAATGCCACTAGTTCATTTTCCTAAGATACTGATCTTATGCAATTTTTACCTGTATTTTCCATTAAACTCCCAATGATCCTCATTTTGCCTAAAAGAAAAATTATTTCAGATAAAATGAATACATTTAGTTTATATACAGTTTCCAAAATTCAACATGAATGTCCAACTCAATTATTCCAAAGGAAAAGTCCATTGCATAACTTATATCTCAGTGGAAATTCTCTGAACTAAGGTTTTCCAATTTTGCCAGTCAAAAGGGTGTGACATAGGATCTCTTTTTTAATTTGGGTTTTCTTGCTGTCCAGTGAGATTGTACATATTTTTATATCTTTTCTGGTAAATGGGATTGTATGAATTACCTAGTCTCATCATTTGTTCACTTTTCTTTTCTATTGAATTTGTCTTTGGCTTAGTGATTTTTGGGGATTCTTTATATATATTCTGGGTATCAATCATTTGTCAATTATCTATGTCATAATAATTTTCTCCTTCATGGCTTGCAATTTCAAATTATTTATGCTATAATTTGATGCATAAATTTTATATTTTTATTGCAATCAAATTTAATTTAGTATTCTCTACCTTCATAAATTGTTTTTCTGTGCTGTATTAGTGAAATGAATTATGATTTATTGTATAACTTCTTCCAAAATCTTTAATATTTTTCATTCCCATTTTGGTGTTTAATACATACAGAATTTATTTTGTTGAGGGCTTTGAGTAAGATATATATTTTTTCCTACTGGATGACAAATTTTCCAAACAACATTCTTGAATACGTGTATTCTTACTGGCCTTGTGGCTCATAATACCACCTCAGATTCGTCTCACATTTTCATATATGTTTTATATGTGTTCCTAGCCATATCTTTTCTAATTTTTTTTATTATTTCTTGGAAATGATGTTGAGGGGAAGAATGGTATTTATTGAAGTTTTAAGGAGAAAAATAGGCCTCTGCTTGGATTCATGTGTATGCAAATCAAATGATTTTCTATACTTTGTCAATACTATCAGGGAAATGAGTAAAATGAGTGGAGTTCATCAAATATCATGCTTTATGTGCATAAACTTAAATAAATTTAAGAATTGATACTTCTTTTACATTTATCTTTGCATAACATACTTTATAAATTTCTTTTCCTTCACAAGTAATTCACTAACAGCTTCAGCAAGAATAAAAAGAGGTATATTTTCCATTTCTTCATTTATCAAAGACTTTATTTTTTAAAGCATTATTTGGAAAGGGTATAACAAAATCTAATCCATCAGCCACTGAACTTCAAGAATGCCTTTTCAAACCAGCTAAAATTAACACTTCATTTAGTTTAAATTGTATATTTAAAATGAAATTAAAAGGAATGCTTTTTCTATCTTAGATATTTCTTATAACATATGGGCATCTGCACTGAAATAGCTTGTTAGAATGAATTTCACATTTTATGGAAAATAAGACAAGGTAAATAGTTGTGCTTATTAATTCAAGGAAAAAGGAAGCACTTAGTATGTAGGAATTTAGATTTTATAATTTTATAAAGTTATATTTTACAAGATGAATGAATGACTTTATTGAGGCAATGTATGCTTCACAGACTTTGCTTTAGGAGAATAAAAAATTGAATTTTTAAGCACAGAGACATTGCAATTTCAATTAAAAATTATAACGTAAATTAAACAGAGCTTGAAAACAATTTATTGATGTAATAGAAATGATGAGTGCAATAGGATTGGAATTTGTGGCTGTGCACACTTAGTGCCAAAGATGTCAATTACTTTTGTGGAGCAAGTAGCTTCAAGATGTGTCATGGGAACACAGGCTCGGCACAACAGAAACTTTCAGCAAAATGACTACTTTGTTACTTACCCAGCACAAAGGATCCCAAAGGGCAGGGGAAGGGATCTTATCATGGCCAGTTCCCTGGGGGGAAGGCAACTGCTCAGGTCAGGGCCAATGGATGGCAGCTCCGCATTCCCCACTTTGTGTAGGAGAGGGGAGACCCTGGATGCTTGTGTGTTGAGTATTTAAACACCCCAGAGGTAGGGGGCCCTTCCAGTGAGAGTTCCTGCCCTGGCAAGTTATCTGATGCTGCTTTTTCCCAGTTTCTGGGTTTAAGGTATGGTTGGGCCTTTTCATTACACCTAACATCTTCCCCAGGGCTGTGAATGGAAACAGACTGAAAACATCTGCACACAATGGAAAAAGAGGTGGTGTCTGGTAGATGTTGGCTGGGAGATGGCTGCTTAGTGTGTGTCTTGACTTCCCCAGCAATTTTCTGGAACATGTGTATTAGATTCCTTTATTTCCAACATGACTTAGACTAGGCTCAGAATGGAAGGCAAGACAACAGTATTTGACTCCTGTTGTAGGCAGATTCTAAGGTGACCCCCAAAGATCCCTATATCTTGGCGTTCACACTCCTGTGTCGTACCCTCCTATGGAATGGAACTAGATTTAAAGACTTATTTCTAGTGAATAGTATGTAGCAGAAGCTATCAGTTTATGAAAAGACAGCAAGTTCTCTCTTGGGGACACTCTATCACGCTCTCAGATCCCTTACTCAGGGGGAAGTTTTCTGCATGTTGTGGTCAGTCTTGTTGGAGAGGCCCATGTGTCAAGGAATTGATGTCTCCAGCCACAAGCCGCAAGAGTGAGCGCAGAAGAAGTTTACCTCCAGTTGAGACTCAAGATGATTGCAGCTTCAGCCAGCACTTCGCAGCCTTTGAAAGACCTTGAGCCAAAGGACTTGACTAAACCATATCTGGATTCTTAAATTATAGAAACTGAAATTATACTGTTTGCTGTTTTAAGTTGCTAGGCTTTGGGGCAATTTATTACACAGAATAGATAATACAATGCTGCTCTTTCTTCCTTTATGACTATACCATTGCTATTGAATGTATAGTCCATGGACCAGCAGCATCTAGGAATTGTTAGAAATGCAGAATTTCAGGCCCTTCCAAGACCCAGTGAATCAGAGTCTGCCTTTTAACAAGTCTCCCAGATATTTTGTAAGCTAAGTAAATTTGAGGAATTCTGGTTTAGTAGGAATTACCCTTTACCAGATGCAGGTGTTGGTTGTCCAAAAATTGATTGCTGATAAATAAGAGACAGGACTATGAATGATGAAGGAAATTTCTCAGAAAAGAAAAACTAAGATTGGGCAAAACTATACCCCAGCAAAATTTACCTGAAGGAATGGTAATCTCACATCATTAATTACAAGCCATATGGAATTTTAACTTTGAAATCCAATGAAGAAACAATAATGAAATTATTGGCTTACTTCCGTAAGAAGTGAACTTTGAAGAGAGAAACGATAGAGAGGCAAAATCAAATGGGAAAGATTTTGATAATGTAGAAAAGAACCGTTTTTCTCAGTGGTCTGAGAAACTCCATTTGCTTATCCTAGGAATTTGAATAACTAGTAAGGAGTGAAACAAGTAGTGATAACATAAATACATGCCAACAGGATGATCTCTTTTCTGGGATATATTTATGTTTGTAAATGCCAGTTGTGTGTCACACAGATAGATTTTGATTCTTCGTTTGATTTGAGTCTCTGTTTAACCATTTTACTGTGATAGCCAACATTTTCAGTTCGTAGCATCCTATCATGACACTGACTCCAAATTCCTACTTAGCAAGAATGCTATGTCATTTTTCTTTCTTAATGGCAACTGTAATAATTTTGGGGTCTATTTTAATGCATTCCTTTTCTTAGTTCAGAATAATTGCTTACTGTGAGATCTTATAAATGCATAACTTACTTAAAAATAGGCCTTTGAAAGTTGGAAGTTTAATAATTACCACTTCAATGTCTATGATTTTGAGAAAATTTGTAGTTTTTACATTTATTCTACATTTAATTTTAACATTCTTTTGCAAACATTTTATGATTTAAAATGATTTTTTGAAGCAATGCATAATAATTATTATTTTATTTAAATTATATTAATTTAGTTAGGCACATATGATACCATACAATGGAGTAACAGACCACTATTAAAATGATGTTGAAAGGCTATTAATGATAAGGAGAGATTTTCTAGACATTAAATAAGAAAAACATTTTGTAACCAGAATACATGGCAAAATGTCATTTTGTAAAGTGTATGAAGAAAACATGCCACTTTTCCTAGCAGGTCATATCTCTGTGCTGTGGGATTATGGGATTATTATTACTTCTGCATTTTTAGTATTTTTGTTTATATGCAGTAGCTAAATGTTTTCATTGAATTTATCTCATTTTTTAAGTCTCTCTATATTATTTTTGTGTCTACATTTTATAGTAATGTGAAAATTATTTCTGTCTGTGGTAAATTTTATATATTGTATTGAAGTTTCAAATATTCTTCTGTTTAGTTGACCAAATGTCATGATTTCCCCTCTAAAATGGGACTGTTTTTTTCCCACTGATGTCCACTTTAGCATGTAACTTTCTAAATATAGAATAAACTTGATGAGCTTAGTTGATCATCTGAAGATTCATTGCTTGTTTTCACACAAGGAAGAAGGTATCATAAAACAAAACTATGCAATTAGTTCACTGTCACAAATACATTCTCTTTAGTGAAATGTGCAGGGGTATTAAGTAGTCTCCTAGTTTCAAGTTGAATACATTGGCTCTCTTCCAGAAAGGAAGGGGCAGGGATATGTCCTCCCTGGAATAGGCAGTATTCTAAATTCTTTCCTTGATTGCTATGTTTTTGTCCTCCTCATCACCCACGGAGTTCCTGAATCCCTCCTACTTGTCATGTCACCACACAAAAGATTGAGACAAGCTTGAGATTAAGACAATAGATTACTATTGATAGGATTCACTCCTTTTATCATGTACCTCATTACTGAGAAGCACCCTGCCTTAAAATACGGTTGCCTTTGATCTTCCACAGTAAGGTGAGTTTCTTGGTTAGAATTCATAACCTAAAGTAAAGTTTAGTTGGATACTACAGACTCTATCCTGTTGGAAGCACTAAGGACTCAAGGCCCTCCAGAAGGAAAATTAAATTAGTCCCTCCTGTAAATCAGCTTACTAGCTGAGGGACAGGCTGAAGATAAAGAGGCCAAGGGAATGGGTAGTGGAGGAAAGAAGCCATAAATGCCAACTCTGTGTTCAATAACAGATGCAGAGCCAAAAACTGTAACATCAAATTTTTATCCCTTGCTGTGCCATGCACATGTCCATATTTTTAACTGTTTATTTTCTTTCTTCTCCATCTTCTTGACTATTTTAGATAGGCTTCATTGGTAGAATTGACTTTTTAAATTTCACTTCCAGGTTTGAGAAAATCAAGGCATGTTTGTAATAAAGTAAAAGGCTGAATAGAGATCACTCAGAGATCCTGGACTAGGAACTGGATGCAGAAACCAATGTAGTTTTTAGGGAAAGTGTGTTTTTGTTTGACTCTGAAAGATTCCATTAAGTGGGATTGCTTTTTAAAAATAATTTTTATGTGGGAAGAAGGATGGTGATGTTAGGCACCAAAAGGAATGGCCTTTGTTGGAAAATTTTAATTTTTTTGGCTGCTCAAAATTCCAACCAATGTTCAGGAAATTTCCCACTTCATGGGTTTGGGGAGGGGGGACAATGAAAGCCTCTTGTTTTAAAACTCCAAAAAATAAAAATAAAAATAAAAATAAAAAGTGCTCACTTTCCTACTCTCCCTTCCATCTAGTCACTTGTAACTTATGCTTAGCAAATCTAACACAGCCGTATTGTATTTTGAAGTAGGTGATAATGTGCAGAAAGCAAAGGAAAACAAAACAAAATAATGTAAGCAAACAAAAACCCAACCAACTGAAACAGAACAAAAGACAGTGACTGGGCACACTCCTTTTAGGTCACAGTGGAAACTGCAGCCACGCCGGTGTCAGGTGTCTGCAGAGGAAGAGATATGCCAGGAAACACCCAGCAACCAGTGTTGCAGCAAGATGCAAGGCTTAGTGCTTGGTGGTGGCAGAGTGATGTCCTCACCAGACCACTTTTATGCCATTTCTTAGGGCATTGTTTTTCCTTGTCTTTCAGCCTGGTTTTTCAGCTAATATCTTTTTTTAGGGCCTTTCTCTCTCTCTCTTTCTCTCTCTCTCTCTCTCTCTCTCTCTCTCTCTCTCTCTCTCTTTCTCTTCCTTCCTTCCTTCCTTCTTTCCTTTCTTCCCTCCTTCCTTGCTTTCTCCATCCCTTCCTTTCTTTTCTTCTTTTTTGATTTTTGAAGCAGTCTCAAACTAAACAAAAGATCTTATAAGAAGTGGACAATGTATTTTTCCTGCACTATTTGAGAAAATGGACATTTTTCTAAATAACTGCAATAAAACCATCAAATTATGAAACTAGCATTGGTTGCCTCTATCATCTAATACTCAGGTCCCTTTTAACTTTTATCCATTGTCCCCATCCTTTTAGGAAAAAAGATACCTTACAGAATCACATTTCACATTTAGTTGCCCTTTCTCTTTAGTCACTGTTCCAGTTTGCTAATGCTGCCAGAATGCAAAACACCAGAAATGGATTGGCTTTTATAAAGGGGGTTTACTTGGTTACACAGTTACAGTCTTAAGAGCATAAAGTGTCCAAGGTAATGCATCAATAATCGGGCACCTTCACTAGAGGATGGCCAATGGTGTCCAGAAAACCTCTGTTAGCTGGGAAGGCAAGTGGCTGGCATCTGCTCCAATTTCTGGTTTCAGAATGGCTTTCTCCCAGGACATTCCTCTCTAGGCTGCAGCTCCTCTTCAAAATGTCACTTTCAGTTGCTCTTCGGATGTTTGTCCTCTCTTAACTTCTCCAGAGCAAGAGTCTGCTTTCAACAGCCATCTTCAAACTGTCTCTCATCTGCAGCTAGTCTCTCAGCTTCTGTGCATTCTTCAAAGTGTTCCTCTTGGGTGTTGCAAGCTCACTCCATCTGTCTGGGCTTATATAGTGCCCTAGTAAACTAATCAAGGGCCACACTGAATGGGTGGGGCCACACCTCCATGGAAACTATCCAATCAGAGTCATCACCTACAGTTGGGTGGGTCTCATCTCCATAGAAACACTCAAAGAATTACAATCTAATCAACACTGATATGTCTGCCCACACAAGATTATATCAAAGATATTGGCATTTTGGGGGACACAATACATTCAAACCAGCACAGTCACCTTCAGTGTATAACCCTTTCTCAATATATATATTTTGGCTTACATGATTTTGATGCTTTGAAATAAATGGATTGCTATGCAGAAATGCTCCTCAACTTTAATATGTCTGATTTTTCCTTGAGATTAGATTCATGTTATGTATATTTCTTGGGATATCACTGATATCATGCTATGTTCTTTTTACATTCTAGTTGGAGGCACACAATCTTGATGTGTTCCATTATTGGTGAGATTAACTTTGAACACTTAAATAAAGTACTGTCTGTCAGACATTATGAAGTTCCGTTTTTACCATTTGAAATTAATAAATATTTAATGTGGGAGACTTCATAAAGATCCCTTCAAATTTTCATTTTTTTCATGTATTAATTTTAGTATGGACTCATGGCTTTCTTTGTATTTTATGAGTTGTAACCTTTTCTACCTTTCATTTTGATAATCAAGTTGTTCCTGATTTGGTGGTGGCTCTTTCAGTAAGATGGGTATGATTCCATTATTATTTGAGCCTTTCCTTCCTTTCTGGCACAAGGAGGGATTTCAGGTTCATCTAGTTCTTTACCAGTTACAAACTTGGAATTAGCTCTTTCTTCAATGAGAGCTTGTTCTCTTTAGTGGGAATAGTATTTACAAGCCAATAATTTGGTAAGTAGATGTAGTCATTGCTACTGTCATATTGCTACTTATGAGCAGTGAGAAATCTGATTCCCATTATTCCTCATATATTAATTTTTAAAATCAATTCCCATGTATTTAACCATTACTACCATCACACTCCAATCCTTGGCCACAGATGGCCTCCTTACTTTGCTTGGTTTCCAACACCACAACCCAAGCTGTCACATGGTGCAGACACTCTCTACTCTTTGCTTGGTCTCCAAAACCAAGTCCTGGGCCGCCTCCTTTCTCATGATTCCCTCCTCACTTCACTCAGTCTCCAAACCTTACATTGGGTTGAGTCTGACAGTACCCACCCACCTCAGCCTCTGTGTGGACACCCTTCTCAAGCCATCAGGCTTTGATGCCCCACACTCAATCTCTCACTAAAGGGCAATCCTGCTTAACTTGTCAGTGAGATAATTCCATTGCTTCCCAACATGGATGTCCTCCTCACCCTGCCCAGGTCCTGAACCCAGGCCAGCTGCTCTCCTGTGCCGCTGCCCACTTACCTCCACTTTGGCACCTTTTATTGGTCCACCAGCATGGGTACCTTCCTTGCTCAGTTCCACCTAATAGCTTTTGGACTGAATTACTCAGGAAGAAAAAGAAAGGGAAAGAAAGGGAAGAGGTAAAGGAAGAGGAAGAGATTTAATTAATATCATTTTAGCAAATTACTTTTATGGTAAACCAACCAGAACTAATTTTTATTCTTTATAAATTAAGAATCATAATAAAACACACTCTAAGAAAGAACTTTCATTCAGGGAAGGACTTTTGTAGAAAATGCTTCCAACTGCTGAGGAAACAAGCCAATGATCTGTACTATATTCTATGTTCTTCAGTTCGCCTAGTCATGTTTTATAAGCTGTAATGGCAGAATGATAAATAGATATTTGAAGAAATTAAATAACATGATGCAAAAGACCAAGTTAAACAGAAAATAACCATAGAGAAAACAAAGTGTAAGAAAAGGAAGAAAACATAAATAATTAATCGAATTTATGATTCTGGGGATACTTAAGAGGCTTTGCACATGTAAAACAAGAACAAACGCCTGTGGGAGAGAAAAGGCCATAGCGTAGAGCTATATCCAGAACAACAGCACACATCCCCTCTGTTCTCTGATTGGCTAAACTTTTCTGAAATTCGTATTATTTTTTCCCACCCTGTAGAGGGACAGGGCAATCACCACAGCCTCCTCTCAGAGGACATACATATTTTCTCTTTATATGCAATATACATATATTTTTAAACCTATAACCTTTATATGTAAAGATAATTTGACATAATGATAAAGAACACAAACTTTAGAGCCTGGAGTCCGACTGCCTAGGTTTGAATTTGTGTTTTGCAATAGTAGCTGTGTGAACTAGGCAAGTTACTTAACTCTCCTCTATGGCTTGGCTTTGTCATCTTTAAAGTGGGACTGATCACAGAATTGTCCTAAAGATTAAATGGCAATATTGGCAAAGCGCTCTGATGAGTCCCTGACACATGATAAGTTCTTCATTAGTGTTATAACGATATTAATTTATTTATGTATTTTATGTATCCATATACATACCACTGTGCATTTGCTATGTACATTTAATATTATACACAGAAAAGAATTTTAAAATGATATAGTAAAAAGTACTAATATTTTAGTTCTGCATACCAGGAGACCATGTTGCACTGTCAATCAGTGATCTAGAAGCAGCAACATACACTTATGTTAAAAAATTTGTAGTTGGGAAATGTGTCAGGCCAAGGCTGTAAACTAGACTTGTGGTGCCAAGCCAATATAAAAAGATAGATGAAGGCATCCATCCAGGTAGCTACAACCACGAAACTCTCTGTAAATGGAATAGAAACAGGTTAAAAATGCAGGCAGGAATACACCACCACAAGAAGCCACCAATATCAAAGAGGACCCTGGCCTGAGCTAGTTAGTGTCTTTTACCCTAATATGTTTCCTCTCAGGAGAAGAACAAATTCTCACTTTGGGCATATAGGTGAACATAGGAGGAGAGCCTGACAGTAATAAGGAGTGAAGACATGGGAAAGAGATTTCCAGTAAGAGAACTTGACTCACACATCTGGTACCTCCTGTGGGGCAGAAGCTGTGTCCAGTGATGCTGTGGCCATTATGTCTTGGGCACTCACAGTAACCTTGTGAGGTTGCTTTTATTTTCTTTATGTGTACAGGGGAGAAAGTTTAGTTATTTTTTTCAATATGACACAACCTATGGAGATAGGTTCTAAACATGAGGTTTGAACTCAACATTCCTAACTCCTAGTCCAGCAGTATCTTCATCATACCCATCAAGTAGCTCCCTATTTGTTTGCTTACATTAGAATAATAATTTCTATTTTCCTCCCTGTCTTTCTCTGTCACACACACACATACACATAAACAATGGCTTCATGATTTAGTCATTAATGAGTATTTAATCATTCTCTAGAATTTTCACTTTACATTGTTTCTAGTAAACACAATTTTAGGTATATAATTTTGTAGTTAATCTTTACTGATGGATTCACAGAATTTGTGGTATCTGATTCCCTTGCTTGAAACTACCATCTGGCATCTCAACATTCAATGCATTCAACTTTGAGTTAGAAAGTATTGGCTTTCAACTTTATTTTAGGACTTCATTCCAACAGGAAATCATAGACACACATCATAATTTTCAACTGAGAAAAATTTCTGAGACCGAAAAGCAATGTTCTTTATGTTCTTCATGTACATGATTCGCTTCTGCAGGCCTAGGCTATTAATAGAATACAGCATTAGCAATCAATTTATATTACATTTGTTCAATATATAATCTCACTCACAAAAACCCTTGGATTCCTTAGTTTTCAACTGACAGTAATTTGCTTAAGGAAAAGTCTGATCAGATAGAAGGAAGATGAGGAGATATGTCCCTCTTGTATATTTTATATTATTATTCTTTTATATTTTGAGATGACTATGACAATTATTAAATTGTCAGTCAAGTAAAAATTGTTATTCATGTTCCTCTTTTTATGTCAAAGTGCATTGCTAATTTTATAAGCATCAAACTAAGGTAATCTGTTTTTATGCCTACACAGTGTCAATAAGATTTCATTTCTGATCCTGCAAATGGAAAGCACAGCTTCACTAATTGGTTTGATAAAATGGCAGCTCCAATACCTCAGGTATTTGTCAAATCCTTTTCATTTCACAAAAGGTCAGGAATATGTACACACAAGCAAATGTATTTTTAATATTCAGAAAATAGGTTAAAGTGATGTAGTAGTTAGAAATATTGAATATTGTCAGTCTAATAAAAAGTTACTAGTAAATATTTCATATAACCTTCAAACAGTAACTATATTAATAGGATTAGGACAATGATTAATGTCTTTATAATCCATTTTTTCATCATTAAAAGAATTGTTCACAGAAGAAATGAACATTTCAGAGAAAAAAGCTGTATGCATTTCAATTGCCTGTGTAGGCATGTGCTAAATTCAATTTTTGTTTTCATTTCTTTTACCTTGATTTACTTAGTTGACCTACAACTTTTAAGTTGACCTACAATTCCAGAGCTTACCTGAAACTAATCAACTATAACCTCACTGCTTATTTATAGCTAAGAAACAACCATAGTGGAAGGGATTATTGATTCTCACTGTTCATGCTGCTTTAAAAATTTTATTTATTAATGAGGAAATTTCTTAAGTGATTATGCAATGCTATATGTTTGCTCTTTTTGGAGATTTATTGCTGCATATTTCAACATATTAGCTCACATATCGGAAATTGCAGCTCTTTTATAGCAGATGGTTTAGCATCTTGACTCTGCAATGACCAAACCTCACATTTCAGAGACTGTGAACCTTGTTGCTTCTTTCCTCAGCCCTTCCGATGTGTCTACCCAAGTAAGCAGGGCTATAGATAATGCAAGGGACCAAGAGAAAAATTCTTTCCTTATCCCTGCAGGTAATCAGTTCATACCCTGAAGCATGAAATTTAATTACTCCTATATGAGCTTCTGTGCCTAATATAGTTGTTAGTGCTCACAAAATCAATGAGGTCTTTGTAAGCATGTAGCTCTAGAAATGGACTTAGTAACCTCCAGTTAGAGCAATTTCCATTCATTGACTGTATCCTTTGAATAAAGATATATATATGTATATCCCTCAAGATTTTTATGAACTGAGGTCTGACATTTAGAAGTGGTCACCACATCTTCTTCAGAAATGGAGGAAGAACTAAAATTCTAGATTAAATTCTAGACAGAATTTCAAGTAATCTCTGAACAATGCAAGGTAAACTTTTGTCTGTCAGCTGTGAGATCCGTTGCTCCTTCTTTTTCTGTGCCTGCTTATCACACATGCTTACAAAAGCTCACCTACTAAAGACCTCCAAACTTCCAAATCTCCAAACTACATCCATACATAAGCCCTCTCCCCTCACCACTCCACCCAAACCGTCCTGCCATTGACCTCTACATTACTAAATCAAATGGTCACTATTATGTTCTTATTCCATTTGATCTCTCAGTGGCAGTCAGCATAGCTAACCATACAATCCTTTTTGGAATGCTTCCCTGTTTTTTCTTATTCTTCATTGCACCATACTGATTTTCCTAGCAGCTTTCTGATCAATCACTCCTCCTCCATCTTCTTTGCTTTATCCTATACTTAAAATCATCCTATACATAAAAATTGTGCAGTTCTTCTAGGTAGTACCAGATCCTTGTATCTTTTGCCAATAAACTCCCTCAAAATAATCCCATAAGTATGTTGATGTCTTCTAAATTTATGAATGCAGCTCAAATCTTTCCTCTGGTTCTAACACTGTCTCTCTGATAGCCTACTTGAAATCTTCACAAACATGTCTTTCATGCTTTTAAAATTTAACATATTCAAATCCAAATTCTATTTCCTAACATCTATTCTCTTCCCTGGTTTTCCCTATTTGAGGGTTGACTATGTGCCAGGCATAGTGCTAAAAGTCTTGGGAATAACAGTGAATAACACGGGCATGGTCCTCACCTTCAATAAACTCATATGATAAAGAAGAGATGAACAAAGAAAAACATATGCAAATATGATAGTTGCAACTTGTAATAATATCTGCAAGGCAAAAACCGTAGACTTGAGATATTAATAGCCAGCGTCAACGGATAATTATTTTAAAAGGGAGAATGTTTCTCCACTCCTACTTTCTTTCTTTTTTTTTTCATTTTCTATTAGTGTAACTCCTGGGCTCTTTCTATACCATCAGTTCTCCTCAAGAATGATTATGAAGTTTGATCAGGACATGTGTACCTCAGCTCCTTCCTGTTTTTCCTTCATCTCCAAAGTGCACTTGGCTATCCAAGCAAGTGTTCTCAATTGTTTCTCTTATCATAAATCATTAGGACTCAGGTCCAACCCCCAAGGTTGTTATTCAACCCTTTCTTCCTCCTATTTCCCTCTTGAGAAGTACCCATAACCTTGCCATTAATTTTTTTTAATTTTTTTAATTGAGATTGTTCACATACCATATAATTATCCAAAGATCCAAAGTTTACAATCAGTTGCCTATGGTACCATCATACAGCTGTGCATCTGTCACCACAATTACTTTTTTTTTCAATTTTTAGAACATTTTCATTACTCCAGGAAAAAAGACAAAAAAAGAAAACTCAAATCCTTCCATACCCCTAACTATACCCCCCCCTCCATTGTTGATTCATAGTTTTGGTATAGTACATTTGTTACTGTTGATGAAAGAATGTTAAAATACTACTAACTGTAGTATATAGTTTGCAATAGGTATGCATTTTTTTCCTATATGCCCTTCCATTAATACCTTCTAGTTATAGTGCCATACATTTGTTCTAGTTCATGAGAGGGATTTCTAATACTTGTACAATTAATCACAGACATTGTCCACCACAAGATTCACTGTTTTATACATTCCCATCTTTTAACTTCCAGCTTTCCTTCTGGTGACATACATGATTCTGAGCTTACTCTTTCCACCACCTTCACACACCATTCAGCACTGTTAGTTATTCTCACAATGTGCTACCATCACCTCTGTCCATTTCCAAACATTTAAGTTCACCCTAGTTGAACATTCTGCTCATGATAAGCAACCGTTCCCCATTTTTAGCCTTTATCCTGGTAACTTATATTTCATGTCTATGAAATTTACATATTATAATTAGTTCAGATCGGTGAGGCCCTACAATATTTGTCCTTATGCATCTGTCTTATTTCACTCAATATAGTGCCCTCAAGACTTCTTCATCAACCCATTTTTTTAAGATAGTTTTGTTCACATACCATATATTCCGTCTTAAGTAAACAATCGTTCGTTCCCTGTATAGTCACGTATTTATGTATTCATCACCATCACCACTATCTATATAAGGACATCTCCATTTCCTCCACAAAGAAGGAGGAAGAGTCAAAGAAGGTAGAGAGACAAAAGAGAAAAGAAATAGAGAAATAAAAAACCAAACCAAACACGACAGCTAGGAAGCAACAAAAGGAAAGATGGTATTAAACAAAAGTAGAATAAAAAGTCAGACAACATCACCAATGCCAAGAGTCCCATACCCCTCCCCTATGCCCCCCATCGTCCACATGCATTTAGCTTTGGTATATGCCTTTGTTATATTAAAGGAAGTGTAATACAATGTTTCTGTTAATTATAGTCTCTAGTTTGCATTGATTGTATGTTCCCCCCATCCCAATCTATTTTTAACATCTTGCAATGTTGACATTCAATTGTTCTACCTCATGTAAAAACACATTTGTACCTTTTTTTATAACTGCTGAGCACCAAGTTTTCACTGGGTTATACAGTCCCAGTCTTTATCTTTCGTCTTTTGTTCTGGTGTCCCACATACTCCTAACTTTCCTCTTTCAACCATACTCACAGTCATCTTCAGTATACTTACATTGCTGTGCTACTATCTCCCCAAATTGTTTTCCAAACCTCTCACTCCTGTCTTTTCCTTTCTGTCTGTAGTGCTTTCTTTAGTGTTTCCTGTAGAGCAGGTATCTTGTTCACAAACTGTCATTGTCTGTTTGTCAGAGAATAATTTAAGCTTTCCCTCATATTTGAAGGACAGTTTTGATAGCTGCAGGATTCTTGGTTGGTGGTTTTCTCTTTCAGTATCTTAAATATATCACCCCACTTCCTTCTTGCCTCCATGGTTTCTATTGAGAAATCCACACATAATCTTATCAAGCTTCCTTTGTATGTGATAGATCACTTTTCTTCTGCTGCTTTCAGGATTCTTTTTTTATCTTTGACATTTGATAATCTGATTTTTAAGTGTCTTGGCGTAGGCCTATTTGGATCTATTCTGTTTGGGTTATGCTGCACTTCTTGGATATATAATTTTATATCTTTCAAAAGAGATGGGAAATTTTCATTGATTATTTCCTCTATTATTGCTTCTGCCCCTTTTCCCTTCTCTTCTCTTTTTGGGACACCAATGACACATACATTCCTGCATTTGATTAGGTCCTTAAGTTCCCAGAGACATTGCTCATATTTTTCCATTCTCTTTTCTATCTGTTCTTTTGTATGTAGGCTTTCAGATGCATTGTTCTCCAGTTCCTGAGTGTTTTCTTCTGCCTCTAGAGATCTGCTGTTATATGTTTCCATTGTGTCTTTCATCTCTTGTGTTGTGCCTTTCATTTCCATAGATTCTACCAGTTGTTTTTCCGAACTTTCAATTTCTACATTATGTGTGTCCCAGTGTTGTCATTATACGCTTCATCTCTTTTGCCATATCTTCCCTAAACTTTTTGAATTGATTTAGTATTAGTTGTTTAAATTCCTGTATCTCAGTTGAAGTGCAAATTTGTTCCTTTGACTGGGCCGCAACTTCATTTTTCTTAGTACAGGCTGTAGTTTTCTGTTCTCTAGGCATCTGATTTCCTTGGTTACCCCAATCAGGTTTTCCCGGACCAGAACAGGCTCAGGTATTGGAAGGAGGCAATAGTAGCCAGTTTCCCTGAGGGTGTTTTAGAAGACTGATATACCATGTGAGGCCTCAAGTCACTGTGCTTTTGTCTGGGTCAGCGCACTGGGAACTGAAAATCGCTGAGGATTTCTCCATTGAGCTGAAAAAGGGACAGAAAGTCCCCTTTGGGGCCAGTCCACGGCCACCTTCCAGCTCTCCAAGGTCAGTCATCACCAAAAGCCTCTGTCTGCTTGTTGGGGAGTCATAGCTTGTATTGAGGAGTCCACACTTGTTAATTAAAACCCCAGTTGGAGCTCAGCTGAGAGATATTCACTTGCTGGGAGAATGCCACTCTAGCACCTCGAGGTTTTGCAGTTCTGGCCATGGGGTGAGGGGGATCCCAGCTTGGATCAGCAGTTTTTACTTACAGATTTTATGTTGTGATCTTGGGAATTCCTCCCAATTCAGGTTGGTTCATGATGAGTGGACAGTCATGTTTGTCCCCCTGCAGTTATTCCAGATTATTTACTAGTTGTTCCTGGTTGTTTATTAGTTGTTCCAGGGGGACAAGCTAGCTTCTTCTCCTCTCTATGCTGCCATCTTCTTCTGTCTCCCCTTGCCATTAATTTTAAAGGGCCCATCTGTTCTTGTATAAGACAAACTCTACACCTTTAGGGGGGCTGGGAAAATTTTCAGATTTGTGTCTCTGGCTCAATGACTTTACCATCTAGAGTTGGGGTTGGAAAACCATAGCCCATGGACCAAATCTGTCCCTAGGCCTTTTTTGTTTTTTACAGGGCTGTTTTTAAAAACAAAACAGCAAACAAACAAACAAAACCAAAGAAGAAATGCAACAGAGACCTAGGTGGCCCATAAAGCCTAAAATATTTACTATTTAGCCCTTTACAAAAAAATGTTTGCAGATCCCTTATCTAATGCATGGGTCCAGGAATCTTGAGAAATGAGCATGAATAGAAAGGAGGGTGGTGGAGGATGGTCTGTTTTGGGTGTTCTTTTTTACTTATTTTTTATTCTTATTTTTATTTTTTATTTTTTTTGGAGTAATGAAAATATTCATAAATTGATTGTGGTGATGAATGCACAACTATATAATGGTACTGTGAACAATTGATTGCACACTTTGAATGAGTGTATGGTATGTGAATATATCTTAATAAAATTGAATTTAAAAAAGATACAGCGTGCTGCAGTTTGACCTACCTACATGCTTGGATTGCTCATGGACCTCAGCAGCTGCTGAAAGTGCCATGGACACTTCCGTCAACAAGCCCATCTAAGGCAAAGATTCAACTCTAAGGAAAAGAGTCTTTCCAGATACAGCCATTATGATATTAGGGTCCTGAATAATATTTGCCACTCCTACTGCATTGTTCAACCAGGTCTATAAGTATTCAGTTTAAACTGCACAGGCATTTAGATCTTACCAGGATTGGAGTGTCTAGATCTAAATTGTTAGCTACAGGCCTAGGTAGAGGCTGTAGATAAGTTGCTCCAATTTTGTTGCTTTTTTTTGTCTTTTTGTCTTGTTTTCAGAGCTGAGAGATGGAACTGTGGAAAGACCTGGACTTGAATTCATGTGATTTTTCCAAATCCCAAGAGACATGTATTCTCAAGTTGTCATTGGACTTTTTAACTACTTATGATAGAGAAACCTTACATACGGATCAGATTCCATAGATCTAAGTAATTCCATATCAATAGGCAGTGGAAACTTCTCAGTACATAGGATCAAAGATATTTGCTCTGGGAAATGGTGGAGATTATAACACTGGAGAGAACTCCCAGCCAACTTAGCAGTGTAGTACTCTAAAAAGTCTTCAGCCATGAAGTGGAAATTAAGACATATGGAATACTCTATATGAAAAAGAAAGTTTCCTCAGCTAAGATCCGGTATTGAGGGCCGCCCTCATTTCAAATTCCTAAACCTCATAAGAATGAAAAAACTATTTCTTAATTGTACCCCTTTTCCACTTTGTCTAACTACCAAATTTGGGAGACATAATGCTAAAATTAACCTTTTATGGCAATTTCTCCCATTTCAGTTCAGATTTCTAGGTCACAGATTCTGAACAACTGGCATCCTGGTGAGACTGAAACCAAGATATTCTCTGTCTCTGTCACTCTCTTCTCTCATTCTCTCCCTTTCCTGCTTAGATAACTGAGTATCTGCTAAAGTTTTTGGCAATGCAAGCTCTGGGATCTAAGAAAATCATTCTATTTGGGATAGCTGTTCTAGCACTGGGAATTGGCTTGTTCTCTCCATTTGGTGACTATGGAATTCCATTAACTTCTCAGATTCTTTAAGAATTAAGCTCATGAGAGTCATGGCACTAGGCTAATTTGACTTCTAAGGGCTTCTCTATTAGTGAGAAAGCCAGGGGTGCTGCGGGCTGCTCAAGGAGGCCCAGCTCCACCCAGGCATCAAGCCCCTTCTGGTGGAGAACAAGAGGACCAAAAAATTCAGAGATGTGAAATCTGCATTTTAATTGTTCTGAGCTTAGTTATAGAGACAAAGAAATTTGATTTGGAATGCTTTACTCCAAAGAGGTTTTCTATTTCTTTTTCTTTTGCTGGGTGACAGGCTATACTACCAACCCAGGATCCCTTTAATCACTTTAACCACTTGTGGTAGACTGAACTATGTCCCTTGACAAAGACTGTTTGTAATCTTAATCTGTGTTCCTATGGGTGTGAACTCACATGTAAATAGGACCTTTTGAAGATGTCATTTTTAGTGTAGATGTGGCCCAATTGTATCAGAGTGAGTATTAATCTGTGTTAATAGAGTCCTGTTTATGCATAAGAAATTTGGGAAGCAGTCAGAGAAGACCAGGAGCCAGAAGCAGAAGCAGAAGCCAGTGGAAACTGGAAGAGCAGACCCAGGAGAGATTGCCATAGGATGGAAAGCAGGTACAAGCCAAGGAAAATCCAGGATTGTGACAAGCCAGCACCAGGATGCAACAGAGAGTTGGGCGAAAGCAAGGCCTTGCTGACACCTTGGTTTTGAACTTCTAGCTTCTGAAAGCATGAGCCAATACATTCCAGTTGTTAAGTCAACACATTGTGTGGTATTTTTCACAACAGCTCTGGCTGTTGTGAAAAAAAAAAGCAGAACCCTTATGGTAAGTGGTTTGATATGTCAAATCCAGGGTGAAAACTCTCGTTTTAAAAGGAACTCCTTGTTTATTCAGCGGCGTTCTTTGTATCCAAGCTAGTTTTCCATTCTCTGCTCCTTTTTCCAAGTTCAGCTCCCCCCCCCCCTTTTTTTTGGCCCTTTGAGATTTCTCTTGTTTTCTGCAAGCCCAGAATGCATTAGAAATATTCATTATCCAGAGTCATACACTGTGTGGGTGCATCATGGTATTTGTATTTTATCAACTCTGGTACTTCAAGTGAAAAATCCTCCAATATATCTTTCACAATTTCAGCAGAAAAGTATTTTTGAAAGATAATTCTGAATAATTTTTCTCTTCTATTTAAAAATCCTACAATGATATTTATGTACTCTTCAGATAAAATCCCTACTCTTAAATGAATCATTTAAAAGTTAATTTCTGTCTAGTTTCCAAACTCATTGTTCACACTTTCCTTGTAACCATCAAAGTTCTGGCCATGCTGGTCTGATTTGGTTTGAGCACTTGATGGGATCTTCTGGTAATTCAGATCTGGGCCTATTGTGGCACTTTTTCAATGCCCTTCCTGAATACTTTATTTGGCTAGATCCTCTTATAGCACTTACAAATCATGCAATATGTTTAATTTTGCTTTTCCTTCTTTATTGCTTTTCTTCTCCACTAGATTGCAAGTTCCTTGAGGAAAGACCATTGTTTGGTTTCAATAATAATCTGTGCTTTGTAGGTGGCCTAGCATGTAAAGGGACTCAATAAAAGTTGGTGAATTAATGATTATCTGGAAAAATTAACACTCCTTATTTATTACAAATAGTTTTCTCCAAGATTTCAAACAGAACATAAGAAATATAAAAACCTAGTATAACTAAGTTCAACATTTTATAAAAGGAATTGAGTGATCTCTGAGATATCTAAATAATGATAATTGCCAAAAATATTCATTAGGATTCCACTTTACTTTGTTACTTTGTTACTGAGTAATATGCAAAATGAACTGGTATAGTTTCTGGTCCCAAAAGGGGTGGCAGGAAGACTGACTGATGACATCGCGGAATGCATAAAAATACGTAACAAGGAATTAAGGAGTTATTTCTTTTATTGTCTTATTCAAGGACTTTGTTCTAAACATGCAGTGATTCTTTTTTTGTCTTCCTCTCCAGCTCTTAGGTATATGACACACACGCACGCGCGCACACACACACACACATAAAATCATAGTCTAACACTTTCTTCTCCGTAAAAGTTTCCCAACAGCCTGATAAGGCATTTAGACTCAACTTAGTTTTACATTTCAGAATGATTCCTAAAAAAGGAAGGAGAAGAGCAAGGAAGAGGGAAGAAACATTTTAAATAGTGGAATTACCCATGGTATATCTAGACTGTGCTGAGACTTCATAAGAGTTGGAGAAAAATACTCTTTACCTACAATTCTAACATTTGCCAGAAACCACTTAAAATCAGAACATAGGTTAGTGCATGTTTTCAAAGAGAATCTATTTCCAGTCAGAATCAGAGAACTTTTTTCTGACAATGTGCAATTACCTTACACTTACTCAACTGTGATTTTCAAATGCTAACATGCTGCCCAATCCCCAGTGTATTTAAATCAATTTCAAACCTCTCACAATTTCCCTTGATTTAATTAAACAGAATAATCTAGTTATATCAGAAAGTTAATTTTTTTCTCTAATTGTTGAACATACTATTAGCAATATTAGGGAATATTTAGATTTCTTTGGACACCTTTTTAAGGAACTTTCTGGTAGTAAATGAGTTGCCAGTTTTTTCTGACATTTATTTCCTCAGAATTGCACCATTATCAATGAAGCTCTGGCTGACCAAATATTATCTTTCAAAAAATATTAGTTTCATTGTTTATTAGATTGTAATAATTTCTTTACTCTTTTCCCTGTAGATGTTTCAATTTAGTGGTCTTCAAATATTTGTTGCTTACATGCCACCTAAAAGAATTGTGAAAAATATTGTATCCTTCCCAAATTTTTTTAAGTTAACATGTAAAATCCCTTATTATAACTTTGAATAGCTGCAAAAGACATAGCTTCAGGCACAGTTTGCATATTCATCTTATAAGATAAAATGGTTACATCATTCTTTTAAATATCTCCAATGGAATATAAATATCATAGGGATATGATACTACATCATTTATATTAAAATAAATGAATAAGCTCTTCTTTATTTATCAATCATTTACATCATTCTTTTTCTTCCTTTTCCTCCTATTTTATTCCATGTTTCTTAGAACTTGTCTTAATGTAAAAACTCTTAATATTCACATGCTATTCATCACTATATTAATATTAACACAGACAAAAATAAAAAAAAGTTTAAAAATTACACATAGGGAGCTTATATAAATGCAAATAGATGCATATAGAATTTTATTTGGGGGCAATGTAAGATTTAGATATTAAATTTCTTCTAGATTGATTATTACAATTATTTTTAAAGAACTACTTAAAACAGTTCTTTATTAACATATCAATAAATTTTATTAAACAGATACAATAAAATTTTATTGGAAATGCATTTATTAAAATAACAGATGCCATCATCTTATTTTTCAAATAAATATTATTTTTTGCTATAATGAAACAGGTCAGCATCAATTCATATGCTATTTTCACAACTGTCAACATAAATAGTGGGGAATTTTGGTTAGATAAATAATTAAATAAGAACACAAAGAGTTTTTCAGGAAAAATTTCACATAATTCTTTGAATTCTGTTTGTATTATATGCCAAATACAAAACCACCTAAAGATTTGTTATCAAAAAGTTTTTCGTGATCAATTAAAAACTTGGTTAGGTCTTCCTTTATTTTTTGTCAAAGAAAAGAATTAGAAACCATTTGCTTTCCAGAAAAAATTATTACAAATTATTAGAGTTATGTACCAAAATGTAGCACATGACTTAATTATACCTCTCATTTTGGTTAGGTTGTTTCAGTTGGGATGTGACCTACCCAATTAAAGGTGGGTCTTAATCCTTTATTGGAGTCCTTTATGAGAGGACAAAAGGTAGAAACACACACACAGAGAGCAGAGAGATGAGAAATGCCAATAGAAGGAAGAAGGACCCAAAGGAGCTGAGAAAGAGAGCCACTGAAACCAGAACCCAGGAGAGAAGGACCAGCAGACATTGCCATGTACCTTCCCATGTGACAGAGGAACCCCAGATGCCAGCAGACTTTCTTTAGAGAAGGTATCCTGTTGTTGATGCCTTAATTTGGACATTTTCACCACCTTAGAATCATAACTTGTTAATAAATCTCCATTTTTAAAAGCCAACTCATTTTTGGTATATTGCATTCCAGCAGCTTTTGTAAACCCAAACACTTGCTAATATAATATTTGGATAAAATAATATTATATTATTGAACAAACTTTTGTAAAACTTTTAGGGGTTCAGATTTAGTTTATTCAAATTTGGAAAATGTTTTTTATAAAACCTATTTGACAAAGCCATTTCTCATTGTCAATCTCTTTGACAACATCAGACTTACTTCCTGCCAGAAAATTTTGGTTTTATTTTTTAATTCAATAAATATGTTAATATATTTTACTGTGAAAACTATCTTCTGATTTCAAAGATGGTTTAAGAATGGGTCCTTGACAAAAGTTTGCTCCTAAATGAAATAAGGGATGTCATCTTCAATATTTCTTACTGATAATAATTGCTTTACTGTATGAAACTCAATATCAGGAGCAATGCATTTTTTGACAATAAGAAAGGGATAGGATAGGTAAGGTGAAGTTATTAATTTAATTTCTTTATTAGCTTCACTACTCTACTTTACAATATAGCTGAATTCAGAGCATTCTAATACCATATTTCACAGAAGACAAGGAAACAAAATTCACTCCTGCATTTATGGTGTTTTCATTAAGAAAACATAAGTGTCAATGCCAATATTTCAATTGTCCTTTGGTCTGGTGCCTCAAAGGAATTGCTTAAGTGCAAAACATCATAATTTGGGTATAAACTGAGAGGAAGACAGTTGCCATTGGGTATGCTAATAAATATTTAACTGGCTCAGTTAATAATTTTCAGTCATATTCCTCCACAGAGTCTTTTAGATGGCATTTTATCTCTCTTTTTTTTCCTTTCCTCTGCTTTGATTTTTCACTGACACTGTAATTGATATTTCTCTCTATTCAAGGCCAGAATAATCTAAACTTTTATCACCAACACAGATATAGTACATTGAATTAATTGTCCCAAGCCTTTATGTCCATCTTTGTTGGCATTATACACCTCAACTCTTGCCATGGACTCTGGATGGGTGGAGTAAACTCTCCTACATTTAGGCATTTGGTTTGGCCACTTGTGTAGGTTAATGAGATGTGCCACCCTGCTCTCCCTTCAAATAAAGACTCTTGCACTAGCAGCTGGGAATGCTTTCAATTAACAGATCTCACCTTACAGCCCATGCAGAAACTGTCTTACTAAAGATAGTCTCCTTGCCCACAGTCAAGCCCTTCCAGGATTGGTTCAAATCTAAAGACAAGTAGAGGTGGAATAAAAAGGATTGGGCTTTGGCTAACTCTGGAACAACTCTGATGAGCCATTTTAATTTCAGATCTCTCCATGGGGTTGGATGAATCCATAGGACTGCTGTGTTGCTCAACTTCAACTGTGCAAACTTGCTCCCTTTCTCTCCCTTTAATAGATATTGATCCCAAGGGTCCTCCTTGATAAACAAACCTGAACACTAAACTCTACCTCAGAGTCTACTTCTTATAGAACCCAGAATAAACTATTATGCCAGAAATGATCAAGAAAGCAAGTAAAATATAGGGACTGTGAACTCGATGAGTAACCACAGAGCTTACAGTGACACCCATCACTAGTGGTAGGTGGAAGAAAGACAGCCCCTGGTACAAGTGGTAGTTCAATTGTTAAAAGTTTCAAAGGTGATGAATTTGGTCTCATATATGTGTGAAAAGGAAAATATTAGCTGGTACAATGTATAAAGCATTTGATAAATAAGATGAAAAGAGCATCCATAGGAACAATGAGATTGAATGGCTACTGCTAATCTGTACTGAAGCTCTAGAAAATAGACAGAGAGTGATTAATAGGCAATTGAAAGTCAAATGTGAAAGGCAGAGGTCCACTTTTGTAGTACATAAAGATGCTTTCATCTCCTGCTTTAGGAGGGCAGAGAAAGCTGGGGGCAAATCCCAGACAGAGTAGCTGAGCTCCAAAAAGGTTAAATGTCAAATCAATGTAGGTCAGCTATGCCAAGGTTGGCTATGTTTGATAAAGAATGGGAACAGAATTTAAGACTAGCTAATGAAGAGCTTTTGATTGGGAAGTACTTTCCTGAGAAAGAAGACTTAACACTCTGGCAAGGATTTTACCTTGTGAACCTCCTAATAACATAGAAAATGATAAATGGGAGAAGCAAAAGATACACGAGTCAAGTTCTACTCTAAGATAGTGATGTGAACCCAGATTATTATACAAATGAGATAAATGTGATATTCACAAAGTTAAGAGATGAAACCAATTATTTTAAAAGCTTTAAAAGGAAGTAGAAAGGTATCAATGAAGATAAAAGCAGAAATGGGTGAAATATAAAGCAGACAAGCAAACATTTTCAGATTTTATCAATAAACTAAAAATAGAATTAATAAGTAAAAACCTACTCAGACAGGGAGAAAAAATGGAAAAGACACAAATTTAAAAAAGAAAAACATTGAGATTGAGAAAATACTATGTAAAATGTTAGGCCAGTAAGTTGAAAAATAAGGTTGAAAAGTATAATTTTTTGAGTCTTTTATTTCAAAATATTGAATTAAAAATTGAAAACTTTAATAGAAAATATTAAAAATAGAATGGTAACTATTAAAGAAATGGAATAATCAATCAAAGATCTACAGCTTGGTGCAGAGCCATCCCATGCTCCCAGTATGGATCCTTGATCTTGAACAAATTTACTGTTCTAAGGCCATAAAAGTATCCAAATGAAGGCATCAACAAGAGGATACCTTTGCTGAAGAAAGGCTGATGGCATCTGGAACACCTCTGCCAGCTGGGAAAGCACTTGCCTGACATCTGCTGCTCCTTTGCTTCTGAGTTCTGGTTTCAAAATGTCTTTCTCGAAAATGTCTCTGGGCTTCTATCTCTCTTAGCTTCTCTCTTTCAGCCTTTGTGTATCCTTGCTTGTTCTCCCAGAGCATTTCTTTCTAAGCATCTGAGAGTCCTCTCTTAGCTTCTCTGGAGCAAACTCTCAGCTCTATCTCTTATCTTAGCATCTCTGAATGTCCTTCTGTCTGCATCTCTCTGCATCTCTAAGCATTTGGGTCTGTGTCAGCTTCTAGCTTCTCCTGAGGGCAAACTCTGGATTACATACCTTAGCTTCTCTCCAAAGTGTCTCTCTCAGCTTCTCTGAGCACCTTGTTTCCATGAGCTCTCTTAAAGGGCTCCAGGGATCCAACTAAGACCCACCCACAATGGGCAGGGTCACGCCACCATGGAAATCAAATGATCTTACCCACAGTTGTGTGGGTCACATCTCCATGGAAACATTCAATCCAAAGGTTCCACCCAAAAAGATTGGATTAAAAGATCATGATTCTTCTGGGGTCCATAACAGTTTCAAACTGGCACAGCTATTCTAAAATTATTGTATGGGTAATCCCTGAAGAAAAACACTTGCACAGGTCAATCTGCAAAGAATGGAAAAGGTATTCTCTTTTTCTCTTGTTTCTCCTCCCCTGTCTCCTCTTTCTCCTTCTCCTTCTCCTTGTTTTTGGTTAGATCCTGGTGATTAAGGAAAACTGTCATAACACTAGTTGGATACAATCTTACAGAATAGAAGCCTCAGAGTGTAAATTCTAGCAACAATACATCATTAAATATCAAAATACCCAAGGTTTCAACAAAAGACCACAAAATATATAAAGATACAGGGAATGATGACCCAGTCAGAGGACAGAATTAAAACATTAGAAACCATCAAAGAAGAAGACCAGATCTGGGACTTAGCAGACAAAAACTTTTTTAAAATGGCCCTAAATATGTTCAAAAACCTAAAGGAATACATGGAAAAGAACTAAAGGAGTCAGGAAAACTATAGATGAACAGAAAAGAATAACAATAGAGAGACAAAAATTATAAAAAGGAACCAAACAGAGCTGAAGACCACAGTAAAAGAAATTAGCACTTCTCGGAAAGGGTTCAATAGCAGATAGGAGCTGGCAGTAGAAAGAATCAGTGAACTTGAAGAGAATACAATTGAAATCATCCAGTCTTAGGGCAGAAAGAAGACAGGATGAAGAAAAGTGAAAAAAGCCTGAGGAAGCTGTGGGACACCAGCAAGCATAACATTGCACACATTGTAGGGTTCCCAGAAGAAGAAAAACAGAAAGAGGTGCAGAGAGAATATTCAAAGAAATAGCAGCTGAAAAATTCCCCAATTTTAGGAAAGCTGTGACTATACATATTTAAGATGGTCAATGAATTCCAGACAGGATAAATTCAAACAGACCCATACTGTAACACATGATAATTGAACTGTTGAATGCCAAAGATATAGAATTCTGAAAGCCGTAAGAGAGAAGCAACATGTCACATCACATACAAGGAAGCCTCAATAAGATTAAATGCTGATTTTTCATCAGAAACCATTGAGGCAAGAAGGCAGTTGAACGACATACTGAAAATGCTGAAAGTGAAAATATTCCTAACTAAGAATTCCATATCTGGCAAAACTGTCTTTGAAAAATGAGAGAAAGATGAATATATTCCCAAATTAACCAAAGCTGAGTGAGTTCATTACCACTAGACCATCCCTAAAGACATGGTAAAGAGAGTTTGGAAGGAAAAAAATCAATAGGCAATAAGCTGAAGCTGCATAAGAAAATAAAGTTTCTCCAGTAGGGATAACAACATGAGAAATATAAATGCTAGTACTATTGAATTTTTGGTTGGTAACTCCACTTTTTTACTTCCTACAGGATCTTAAAGACAAATGCATAGAAAGCAGTGATAAATCAGTGGTTTTGGACTCAACGTAATTTATGACAATAACTACTAAAGGTGAGGGAGACAGAGAGGTTCAGAAAAATAGTTTGTGAATATGATTGAAGTTAAGATGGTATCAAAGCAATCAAGGTTGTTAAAGCTTTAGGATTTTAAATTTAAGTCCCATAGTGTGATGGTTGGGTTCATGTGTCAACTTGGCTAGGTGGCCTAGCTGTCTGGTCAAGCGGGCACTGGCCTGACGATTCCTGTGAGGCTATTTGAGGCTGGTTGGTTTGTGGGATCATCAGTCAATTGACTGCAGCTGACTGATGACTCATCAAGGGGCGTGCTTCCACAGTGAGAGAATGCAATTGGCTGGATTTGGTCTGGGTGATCAGTTGGAGGCTTATAAGCCGGACAGTTAGAGAACCTTCACTTCTTCTTCAGCTGCTCAGTGAAGCTTTTCCTGGGGAGCTCGTCGAAGTTGTCGGTTCGTTTCCTGAGTTCTTCAAAGTTGCCG
The DNA here is from genome assembly GCF_015220235.1 of Choloepus didactylus. Classification (NCBI taxonomy): domain Eukaryota; kingdom Metazoa; phylum Chordata; class Mammalia; order Pilosa; family Megalonychidae; genus Choloepus; species Choloepus didactylus. The sequence continues at coordinate 142,174,085 of NC_051309.1, forward strand.
GTTCGTTTCCTGAGGAGTTCGTCAAAGTTGTCGGTTCGTTTCCCGAGGAGTTCGTCGGACGTCTTCCTTGGAGTTGACAGCTTGTTGACGGCTCTGCAGAATTTGGACTCGTGCGCTCCCGCAGTTGCGTGAGTCACTTTTACAATTTGATAATAAGAGACATCTCTCATTGATTCTGTTTCCAAGGAGAACCCTAACTAATACAACTTGGTACCGAGAGTGGTTCTTGAGAAACGGAATCTTAAAATGGGCTTTTACAACTTGTTTTCTACTCTGATTAGATTCAGAGGCACTAATGACTCTATTTCCAATAATCAAGAGGGTACTAAGAGTCCATGGCAGGAGTTGGCAAAGGAAATACGCAAAATAGCACCATTTGATTCTCCTAATTGTGCTCTAGTACGAAGCGAGGCTCTGGGTGACAGCGTTTTCGACACTTTCACAGAGTTTTGCAGTATTAAGAAGTATAATGATGTTGGCTGGCTGCTCTTAGATACTTTGGATACAGTTGTAAGAGAAAGGGATGAGCTAAAGGCTTCAAATTCAAAACTTGAATGCCGTATGACAGATGTAAAGAGTTCCATCTGTGCCCTGAAAGAAAATCTTATTTCCTGTGCCCGCAGACTGGAGGTTTCTGAAAATCAGACGCAGTCTCTTATTGTGCGAGTAGCACATTTACAGCGTAAACTAAAATCTCAACCTCTCAGGGTGTCTGCTGTTAAAGTAAAGGCATTGATTGGAAAAGAATGGGACCCAGAAACTTGGGATGGAGACATATGGATTGATAATAATGACAGTGAGGACATTGGAACCCTGGATTCTGCTGGGTCATTGTTAGATTTACCTGTAGAGGGCTGTCCTGGGGAAACAGCTTCTCTGCCTCCAGTCTGCCCTAAGGAGCCTGCCACGCAACTCCCACCTAAGGAGATTGACCCTTCAATGCCTGCTAATCTTGTAATCACCTCCCCTGAGGAAGCAGCCCTCACTCTTTCGTCTGGAGAGACTAATCCTGTTTTAAGAGATGAAAATGCAACAGAGTGCCCTGAGGTGAATGGCTTGAGAGATAATTCTAACTCTTTTTATGACCCACTCCCACCACCAGTTTTTGCTTCAAGACCTATAACTAGGCTCAAGTCCCAACAAGCCCCAAAGGGTGAGGTACAAAGTGTGACCCATGAGGAAGTACGCTATACTCCAAAAGAACTGTATGAGTTTTCCAACTTATACAGACAGAAACCAGGGGAATATGTGTGGGAATGGATATTGAGAGTGTGGGATAATGGTGGAAGGAATATAAGGTTGGATCAGGCTGAATTTACTGATATGGGCCCACTAAGCAGAGATTCTGCATTCAATGTTGTAGCTCGAGGGGTTAGAAAGGGTGTTAACAGTTTGTTTGGGTGGCTGGCTGAAACATGGATCAAAAGGTGGCCAGCATTACCAGAAGTTGAAATGCCAGAACTGCCCTGGTATAATGTGGAGGAGGGGATTCAAAGGCTTAGAGAGATTGGAATGTTAGAGTGGATTTATCATGGAAAACCTGCTCACACAGTCCTGGAATGTCCAGAGGACACACCTTTTACCAGGACTGTAAGGAATAAATTTGTGAAACTAGCTCCATCATCCCTGAAGAGCTCTGTAGTCGCCCTTCTCTGTAGGTCAGATATTACTGTAGGAACTGCTGTCACTGAGCTGGAATCCTTAAACACAATGGGGATAATCGGGTCCCGAGTCAGCAGAAGCCAAGTGGCTGCAGTTAATCGCCACAGACAAGGTGGACAGGGCTACCATAATGTAAAACAGGCTCAAAGTAGCAATCAAAATAATATGACTCGCAGAGACTTATGGCGTTGGCTAGTGGATCATGGAGTACCAAGTAGTAAAATAGATGAGCAATCGACTAAATTCTTGTTTGAACTATATAAGCAGAAGAATTCTAGGCCACGTGAACAAAAGTCTCCCTTGAATTACAAAAACAGAGAGTCACGGCCCCTTAATCAATTCCCAGACTTGAGACAGTTTACAGATCCAGAGCCTCTTGAATGAAGGGAAGGCAGGGTACCCTTGGAGAAGGACCCTGTCACACTGCCAAAAATTTACACTGTTACTCTTCCTCCCAGCCTTCCCCAGGGGGACCTACGGCCTTTTACCAGGGTGACTGTGCATTGGGGAAAAGGAAATGATCAGATATTTCGTGGATTATTAGACACTGGGTCAGAAGTGACATTAATTCCCGGAGACCCAAAACGTCACTCTGGTCCACCAGTCAGAGTTGGGGCTTATGGAGGTCAGATGATTGATGGAGTTTTAGCCCAGGTCCATCTCACAGTGGGTCCAGTGGGTCCCCGGACCCATTCTGTGGTTATTTCCCCAGTGCCGGAATGCATAATTGGAATAGACATACTCAGCAACTGGCAGAATCCTCACATTGGTTCCCTGACTCCTGGAGTGAGGGCTATTATGGTGGGAAAGGCCAAGTGGAAGCCACTAGAGCTGCCTCTGCCTAGCAAAGTAGTGAACCAGAAGCAATACCGGATTCCTGGAGGGATTGCAGAGATTAATGCCACTCTTAAGGACTTGAAGGATGCAGGGGTGGTGATTCCCACCACATCCCCATTCAACTCTCCTATTTGGCCTGTGCAGAAAACAGATGGGTCTTGGAGGATGACTGTGGATTATCGTAAGCTTAACCAGGTGGTGACTCCAATTGCAGCTGCTGTCCCAGATGTGGTATCATTGCTTGAGCAAATCAACACATCCCCTGGTACCTGGTATGCAGCTATTGATCTGGCAAATGCTTTTTTCTCAATTGCTGTCAGCAAGGACCACCAGAAACAGTTTGCATTTAGCTGGCAAGGCCAGCAGTTTACATTCACCGTGCTACCTCAGGGTTATATCAACTCTCCAGCCCTATGTCATAATATTGTCCGCAGGGATCTTGATCATTTCTCCCTCCCACAAGACATCACACTGGTCCATTATATTGATGATATCATGTTGATTGGACCTAGTGAGCAAGAAGTAGCAACTACTCTAGATTTGTTGGTAAGGTATTTGCGTGGCAGAGGATGGGAGATAAATCCAACAAAAATACAAGGCCCTTCCACCTCAGTAAAATTTCTAGGTGTCCAGTGGTGTGGGGCCTGTCGAGATATTCCTTCCAAGGTGAAGGATAAGCTGCTGCATCTGGCCCCTCCTACAACCAAAAAAGAGGCACAACGTTTAGTTGGCCTCTTTGGGTTTTGGAGACAACATATTCCTCATTTAGGTGTGCTCCTCCGGCCCATTTACCGAGTGACTAGAAAAGCTTCTAGTTTTGAGTGGGGACCGGAGCAAGATGAGGCTCTGCAACAGGTCCAGGCTGCTGTGCAAGCTGCTCTGCCACTTGGACCATATGATCCAGCTGATCCAATGGTGCTGGAAGTGTCAGTGGCAAATAGAGATGCTGTTTGGAGCCTTTGGCAGGCTCCTATAGGAGAATCACAACGCAGGCCCTTAGGATTTTGGAGTAAAGCTTTACCATCCTCTGTAGACAACTACTCTCCATTTGAGAAACAACTGTTGGCCTGCTACTGGGCCTTAGTAGAGACAGAACGCTTAACCATGGGCCACCAAGTTACCATGAGACCTGAGTTACCTATCATGAGCTGGGTGTTATCTGACCCACCAAGCCATAAAGTTGGGCGTGCACAGCAGCACTCCATCATAAAATGGAAATGGTATATACGAGATAGAGCTCGAGCAGGTCCTGAAGGTACAAGTAAGTTACATGAGGAAGTGGCCCAAATGCCCGTGGCCCCCACTCCTTCCACCTTACCTTTTCTTGCCCAGCCCACAGCTATGGCATCTTGGGGAGTTCCTTACAGTCAGTTGACTGAGGAAGAGAAGACTCGGGCCTGGTTTACAGATGGTTCTGCACGATATGCAAGTACCACCCGAAAGTGGACAGCTGCAGCACTGCAGCCCCTTTCTGGGATATCCCTGAAGGACAGTGGTGAGGGGAAATCCTCCCAGTGGGCAGAACTTCGAGCAGTGCACCTGGTTGTTCACTTTGCTTGGAAAGAGAACTGGCCAGAGGTGCGTCTGTATACTGATTCCTGGGCTGTTGCTAATGGTTTGGCTGGATGGTCAGGGACTTGGAAGGAACATGATTGGAAGATTGGTGACAAAGAAGTCTGGGGAAGGAGTATGTGGATAGACCTTTCTGAGTGGGCAAACAACATGAAGATATTTGTGTCCCATGTGAATGCTCACCAGAGGGTGACTTCAGCAGAAGAAGGTTTTAATAACCAAGTGGATAAAATGACCCATTTGGTGGATACCAATCAGCCTCTTTCCCCAGCAACTCCTGTCATTGCCCAATGGGCTCATGAACAAAGTGGTCATGGTGGTAGGGATGGAGGTTATGCATGGGCTCAGCAACATGGACTTCCACTCACCAAGGCTGACCTGGCCACAGCCACTGCTGAGTGTCCAATTTGCCAGCAGCAGAGACCCACACTCAGTCCCCGATATGGCACCATTCCTCGGGGTGATCAGCCTGCTACCTGGTGGCAGGTTGATTACATCGGACCACTTCCATCATGGAAAGGGCAGCGATTTGTTCTTACTGGAATAGACACATACTCTGGATATGGGTTTGCCTTCCCTGCACGACATGCTTCTGCCAAAACTACAATACGTGGACTTACAGAATGCCTCATCCACCGTCATGGTATTCCACACAGCATTGCTTCGGACCAAGGAACCCACTTCACAGCAAATGAAGTGAGGGGATGGGCACATGCTCATGGAATTCTGTGGTCTTACCATGTTCCCCATCATCCAGAAGCAGCTGGGTTGATAGAACGGTGGAATGGCCTATTGAAGACTCAATTACGGCGCCAACTAGGTGGCAATACCTTGCAGGGCTGGGGCAGTGTTCTCCAGGAGGCTGTGTATGCTCTGAATCAGCGTCCACTCTATGGTGCTGTTTCTCCCATAGCCAGGATTCATGGGTCCAGGAATCAAGGGGTGGAAACAGGAGTAGCACCACTCACTATCACTCCTAGTGATCCACTAGGGAAATTTTTGCTTCCTGTCCCTGCAAGTTTAAGCTCTGCTGGTCTACAGGTCTTGGTTCCAAAAGGAGGAGTGCTTCCACCAGGAAACACAACAATAATCCCATTGAACTGGAAGTTAAGGCTGCCACCTGGCCACTTTGGGCTTCTTATGCCTCTGAATCAACAGGCAAGTAAGGGGATTACTGTACTGGCTGGGGTGATTGATCCTGACTATCAAGGGGAAATATCACTGCAACTACACAATAGAAGTAAAGAAGAGTTTTCCTGGAATACAGGAGATCCCCTGGGGCGTCTCTTAGTACTACCATGCCCCGTGATTCAAGTCAATGGAAAACTGCAACAACCCAATCCAGGCAGGACTACCAATGGCCAAGAAACTTCAGGAATGAAGGTTTGGGTCACCCCACCAGGCAAAGAACCACGGCCAGCTGAAGTGCTTGCTGAGGGTAAAGGGAACATGGAATGGGTAGTGGAAGAAGGTCGTGATAAATATGAACTACGGCCACGTGACCAGTTACAGAAACGAGGACTATGATGATATGAATATTTCCTCCTCGTTTTGTGATGATTATGTTTGTATTTGTCTGTGAAGAAAATATTTTTGCTTTCTTCTCTGTCTTATCCCCTTATCATATGGCATAAGCTGTAACGTTCATTTTGAAGATATGGTTTTGGGTGATGTGTACGACTGCCAAGTTGACAAGGGGTGGACTGTGATGGTTGGGTTCATGTGTCAACTTGGCTAGGTGGCCTAGCTGTCTGGTCAAGCGGGCACTGGCCTGACGATTCCTGTGAGGCTATTTGAGGCTGGTTGGTTTGTGGGATCATCAGTCAATTGACTGCAGCTGACTGATGATTCATCAAGGGGCGTGCTTCCACAGTGAGAGAATGCAATTGGCTGGATTTGGTCCGGGTGATCAGTTGGAGGCTTATAAGCCGGACAGTTAGAGAACCTTCACTTCTTCTTCAGCTGCTCAGTGAAGCTTTTCCTGGGGAGCTCGTCGAAGTTGCCAGTTCGTTTCCTGAGGAGTTCGTCAAAGTTGTCGGTTCGTTTCCTGAGTTCTTCAAAGTTGCCGGTTCGTTTCCTGAGGAGTTCGTCAAAGTTGTCGGTTCGTTTCCCGAGGAGTTCGTCGGACGTCTTCCTTGGAGTTGACAGCTTGTTGACGGCTCTGCAGAATTTGGACTCGTGCGCTCCCGCAGTTGCGTGAGTCACTTTTACAATTTGATAATAAGAGACATCTCTCATTGATTCTGTTTCCAAGGAGAACCCTAACTAATACACATAGTAACTGGAAAGAAAATATTAGAAAATATACAACCTCAGAGAATACAGGTTTCCAGAGGCAGACACCAAAGAAAATGGGGAGCTAATGCAAAGTAGGTATAAAATTTCCATTTAAGGAGATGGGACATTTTAGTAATGAATGGTACTGAGGGCACTGAAACATATCAAATGTGATTAATTCCACTGAGTGGTATGCTTGGGAGTGGTTGAAATGAGAAACCTTATGTTGTATATTTGTTCCACACACACACACACAAATCAATTAAAGATGCAGTGACAATTAAAGGAAATACACAATTCTGGATGGGATTAAACAAGGAAAGAGAGAAGACTAAAAGGACATTACTCTGATGTAGGAGAAAATTGGAATATAGACTTTGAGCTTTATATTAAGGTTAATATTTTTAAATTGGCAACTTCACTTAAGGAAATGCACATGCAGTATTAAGTGTTCAAGGAGCATTACATATATATATATTTACAACTTACATTCAAGTGTCCAGAAAATGGATTGATAGTCAGACAGACAGATAGATGGGTTGATAGATTGGTGGATAGATACATGGAATGAAGTGGTAAAATGTTAAAATTGGTGGATCTGGGTATCTGGAAGGATAGCGGTATGGAGGAGTTCTCTGTATGCAATTTGAGATATTTTTTACCTGTCCTGTAAGTTTAAAAATATTTCAAAATATAAAGCCTGAAATTAATAGAAAAAATTAAAGGGACAAATAATATGTTTTGGAAACCATTTCAGAACAAAGAGTGAGAATTTTCTCATTTCACTCCATGAGGATAACTGATACTAAAACTGAACGAAATGCAAACAGGTCAATTATAGGACAATCTGACTTGTGCAAATACATGGTTTAAATCTAAAACAAAATATTAGCAAATTGAAGACAACCTGACAAGAGGGTGTAGGTCCGTTTCTCCCTACTCCTCCCCACTAAGGACAGTTATACACTGTGGACATAAAACCAGAGAAAACCAAACAAGAAAGGCAGTAAGATGATAAACTGGTTTGGGACTGGAGGAACAATGCAGTGCAATCTGTTTTATGTCCCTCCCCCCCAATCCAACAGATATGGCACCAGACCCAGCATTGTTTGACCCCCAATATAGCAACAGAAGTCAGCCCATGTAGGGTCGAATCCCACATACACACAAATAGAACGTGAGTCAATGTGAAATCAAGGGTGAAGGAGAATCAACTGGGATATCTGCCAACAATAAGCCACCACAGAGAGCAATCTCATTCCCTGCCAGGCCTGAGATACTCATTAACTGAGAGACATTAAAACTGGTGGGCAGAACCAGCAGGTGAAACAAGGATCCTGGACTGGCAAGTCTTTTGACCCCAAGTACCTGACACTACCCTTTCCTGCCCAGATATTCCAGGACAGCTGGAGGCACCAATAGGGGGATTATAAGACAACTATACCCCACTGACAGACATCCAGTAGCCCAGCACAGAGAAACACCATCCTTCTTCTTGTGCAGCAACAGCAGACACCAGTGGGAGCCACTGTACAGATATACCAATCAGACCAAAACAACATGGCAGAGACTCTGAAAATAAATTGCCATTGGAACTACAGCCTATAAAATTAGCCCAGACTCCTTGTGTGCTAAACTTAAACATCAGGAAAGCCAGCTAAAATAAAGATTTAAATAGGATCCAGAGTCTCCTAACATAATGCCAAAATATCTGGGCTATAGTAAAAAACAAAAAACAAAAAACAAAACTCAAAACCAAAAACAAAAACACGTCATATGAAGAACTAAAAAAAAAAAAAAAAAACTTCAATGAGAAAAGACAACTGACACCAATACTTTGATGAATTATATGTGAGAACTATTTGGCAAGGATTTTAAAGCAGCTATCATAATAATCCTTCACTAGTGAAATATAAAATTTCCTAAAAGAAATTAAAAAATATAAAATCTCAGAAAAGAAATAGAAGTTATGAAAAGGAATCAAATGGAGATTACAGATCCAAAAAACACAATTAGATAAATACAAACTTGCTGATGGAGTCAATAGTAGAGGGGAGATGAAAGAGGATAAAGTCAGTGAATTTGAAGAAAAATCCAAAGAATTCACCGAATCTGAATAAGAAATGGAAAATAGACTGCAAAATGATTGAATCGAACCTCAGACAACAAAAGATACAATGTTTATATCATAAAAGTTTCAGAAGGATATGAAAATTAAACTGAAGCTGAAAGAATATTTGCAGAAATAATGGCTGAAAACTTCCTAAATTTGCCAAAAGCATGAAATCTACAAATCCTAGAAGTTGAGCAAACCCCATATGGATTAAACCCAAAGAAATTCATATCAAAACAAATCATAATTAATTTTTGAAAACTAGAGAAAAAGAAAAAAAATCTTGATGACAGCCAGAGAAAAAGCATGCATTACATATAAGGATATAAGGAGAATGACAATTAGAATGATAACATATTTATTTCTTATCTGAAAACGTGGAGGCCAGAAGGAAGTGGCAAAACATTTTCATGTGCTAAAAGAAAAGAACTGCCAACCTCAGACTCTTTATCTAATGAAACATTCCTGCAGGAATGAAGGGGAAATCAAAACATCCTGATACAAAGGGGGAAAAATATGTAACTTACAGGCCTATGCTTAAATGTTGGCTAAAGGAAGTTCTTCAAACAAAAACTAAGGGGGTAAAGAAAGAATTTTGAATCATCAGGAAGAAAGAAGGAACAAAGGAGAGAACAAAAATATGGCTACATACAATAGACTAACATTTCCCTCATGAATTCTGTAAGTCATACTTTATGACTGAAAAAAAAATTAAGGACATTCAAGGCATGATATTTAAAAGTGTAAAAGTTAAAGAGTGAAATGGAAGTAGTTTCAACACTTCACTCAAAGTGGTAAAATGTTGACACCAGTATAGCTGACAAGTTGCATATGCACATTGTAACATCCAGAGAAAACATACACTCAAAATACAATCAATAAATCAAGATGGAATCCAGAAAAACATTTAAGTAATCCACAGTAAGTCAAGTGAAGCATAACAGAGGAATGTGAACCAGAAGAAAAAGAAAACAGATTGAAAAATGACAGACTTAAGCACTAACATAATAATTACCTTAAATGTAAATGTTCTAAATACACCAGTTGAAAGAAAAATATGGGCAGAATGGATTAAAAAATAAACCCAACCCAACCATGTGCTATTTTTGCAAAACTCATTTCAAAGTTTATGTAGGTAAGTTGAAAGTAAAAGGATGGGGAAAATATACCCTGCAAATGTTCATCAAGAAAGGGGGAGTGGCTATATTAAAATCTAATAAAGTAGAGCTCAGAGAAAGAATATCACTGGAGACAAAGGGGGGATATTACCTAATGATTAAAGGATCACTCCTCCAGGAAGACAAAATGACAATAAACCTATAGGCAACAAACAACACAACCTCCAGATAAATGAAGCAAAAACTGATAGAGCTGGAAGGAGAATTTAAAAAATCCACAGTTGTGGAACATCACCACCCTCTCAGCAACTAATTGAACTGCTATACAGAATATCAACAAGAATATAGAAGATTAGAACAATGCAATTAACAAAACACACATCCACATGTTTTATATATAAAAACCTTTCACCAAACAACAGCAGACTACACAACTTCTTCAACTGTCAATGGAACTTTCACCAAGATAGACAATATCCTGAGTTTTAAAACAAATGTCAACTTCAAAACAATCAAATTCATACTGATTTCTCTGAAATAATGAAAGTAAACTAGAAATTAATAGCAGAAAGATAACAGGAAAGTCTTTAATTTCATGGAAATTAAGTAGCATAACTACAAATAATCATGGACGAAAGAGGAAGTCTCAAAGAAAATAAAATTATTTGAAGAAATAAAAGAAAATGAAAACTCAGCATATCAAATATATGATGGGGGGAGCAGAACCTAAGATAGTGGCTAGGAGAGACAGGGCAAAAAAACACCTCTATGAAAAATGTTAGATAAAGGCCAGAAAGTGACCCAGAACATCAGTTCCAGTGATGCACAAGCTGGACAAGATCTGCTAAAACCACAGGGACCGTGTACTTGGTGAAACTGGGAGTCCGCATTCTGAAATCAGTGAGTAAGCTTGCTGAATGTCCAGCAGCCACACTGCAGTGTGGGGAAACCATGGGTTGTCATTTGGAGGTGAACTAGTTCTTTTAAAAAAAACCCAAAAGCAGCTGCAGATACGGCCCTGAGAACTGCACAGTGAAATGTGGCAGAAACGGCTGTGCGAACACCTCAATAGCCAGCATGGAAGATAGCCTTTCATGTACCCACTGCTAAGTGTCTTGGAGTGAGGAAGACAGAGGTGAGCCACAAGGGGAAAAAACCATGCCCCTTGCAGCCACCTTCTCAGCGGGCTGGGAACACTCCTGACTGGCACTGGAGCCACAGCCCAGAGCTGCACCAAAAATCCCAGTGCAATGAGAAGTGTTTCCAGCAACACATGCACATGCCACATTATCGGGCATGGACAATAGCCTTTCGCGTACCCACAGCTAATTGTCCCAGAGCTGGGAAGGTGGAGCTATGCAAAAAGAGGGAAATTAACGCGTCCCATACAGCCATCCTTTCAGCAGGCTGGGAACACACCTACATGGCCCAGCGGCCCACAGCTTCCTTTGAGGGATGGCGCACACTTGAGACGTAGCACAGCATTCCCTCAGCAGAGGCCCTAGAAGGGCATGGCTTGGAAGAGGGACCCACTCGGAGATCCCAGGGACCATACACCAATACCAAGGATTGTGGGTCAGTGGCAGAGACAATCTGTGGTGAGACTGAAATGAAGGTTTAGACTCTTGCAACAGCCTTAAATCTTCAGGAACACCTGGGAGGTTTGATTATTAAAGCTGCCCTCCCTCCCTAACTGCTCAGACACACGCCCCACATTCAGGGTGGACAGTACCAACAATGCACCCAAACTTGGGTCAAGCAAAGCAAATTCCAAGAAGCCAAAAACAACAGAAAATTTTAAAGCATATGAAAAATCCTGACAATATGCATAACCCAAACCCAAACACCCAAATCAAAAGATCAGAGGAGACACAGTACTCGGAGCAATTAACCAAAGAACTAAAGACGAACAATGAGAGCATGGCACAGGATATAAAGGACATGAAGAAGACCCTAGAAGAGCATAAAGAAGAAATTGCAAGAGTAAATAAAAAATAGATGATCTTATGGAAATAAAGAAACTGTTGACCAAATTTAAAAGATTCTGGATACTCATAGTACAAGACTAGAGGAAGCTGAACAATGACTCAGTGACCTCAAGGACCACAGAATGGAAAATGAAAGAACAAAAGAGAGAATGCAGAAAAAAAATAAAAAAAATTGAAAAGGACCTCAGGGACATGAAAGATAAAATAAAACGTCCAAATATAAGACTCATTGGTGTCCCAGAAGGGAAAGAGAAGGGTAAAGATCTAGAAAGAGTATTCAAAGAAATTGTTGGAGAAAACTTCCCAAACCTTCTACACAATATAAATACACAAAGCACAAATGCCCAGCAAACTACAAATAGAATAAATCCAAATAAACCCACTCTAAGACATATTTGACCAGACTGTCAAATACTGAGGAGAAGGAGCAAGTTCTGAGAGTAGGAAGAGAAAAGCAATTCACCACATACAAAGGAAACAACATAAGACTAAGTAGTGACTACTCAGCGACCACCATGGAGGCGAGAAGGCAGTGGCATGACATATTTAAAATTCTGAGAAAGAAAAATTTCCAACCAAGAATACTTTATCCAGCAAAACTCTCCTTCAAATTTGAGGGAGAGCTTACATTTTTCAGAGACAAGTAAATGCTGAGAGATTTTGCTAATAAAAGACCTGCCCTACTTCAGATACTAAAGGGAGCCCTACTGACAGAGAAACAAAGAAAGGAGAGAGAGAAATGGAGAAAGGTTCAGTACTAAAGAGATTCAATATTGGTTCATTAAAGGACAATAAGAGAGAGAGGGGAAAAATATATCTGACAAACATAAACCAAAGGATAGGATGGCTGATTCAAGAAATGTCTTCACAGTAATAATGTTGAATGTAAATGGATTAAACTCCCCAATTAAAAGATATAGATTGGCTGAATGGATCAAAAAATATGAACCATCAATATGTTGCATACAGGAGACTCATCTTAGACACAGGTACACAAAGAAATTAAAAGTGAATGGATGGGAAAAAATATTTCACGCAAGCTACAGCCAAAAGAAAGCAGGAGTAGCAATATTAATCTCAGATAAAATAGACTTTAAATGCAAGGATGTTATGAGAGACAAAGAAGGCCACTACATACTAATAAAAAGGGCAATTCAACAAGAAGAAATAACAATCATAAATGTTTATGCACGCAATCATGGTGCCACAAAATACATGAGACAAACACTGGCAAAACTAAAGGAAGCAATGGATGTTTCCACAATAATTGTGGGAGACTTCAACACATCACTCTCTCCTATAGATAGATCAACCAGACAGAAGACCAATAAGGAAACTGATAACCTAAATAATCAGATAAACGAATTTGATTTAACAGACATATATAGAACATTACATCCCAAATTACCAGGATACACATTCTTCTCTAGTGATCACAGAACTTTCTCCAGAATAGACCATATGCTGCAACATAAAACAAGCCTAAATAAATTTTTAAAAATTGAAATTATTCAAAGCACATTCTCTGACCACAATGGAATACAATTAGAAGTCAATAACCATGAGAGACTTACAAAATTCACAAACACCTGGAGGTTAAACAACACACTCCTAAAATAAATGGATTATAATGTAGAATGTAGGGGAACTAGAGATAGCAATTGGTAAAGGGGGAACGATATGACAATAAGAACAGATAAGCTATCCTGGGTGAGTTTAACATTGTGGAAATGCTCAGGAATGACTATGGTTTGTTAATTTCTGGTGGGTGTGGTGGGAACAAGTTCACAGAAATATTGCTGTATTGGTTGTTTTTGGGGGTAGAGTAGGAACAATTGGACTCCCTTGTTATGGTTTGTTTGAAATTTTATTTTTTTATTGTATGTTTAAAAATTTTTTTTGATATAGTTGATTTAAAAAAAGAGTTAATTGAAACAAAAAAGAAACAATGAAAAAAATATGCAGAGCCCCCCTGAGTAGCTGGTGGAGAATGCAGGGGTGTTGGGCTCCCCCACATCAGTGGTTGCTGATGTGCTCACAGATATAGGGGACTGGTGGTTTGATGGGTTGAGCCCTCTACCACAGGGCTTGCCCTTGGGAAGACGGTTGCTGCAAAGGAGAGGCTAGGCCTCCCTATAATTGTGCCTAAGAGCCTCCTCCCAAATGCCTCTTTGTTGCTCAGATGTGGCCCTCTCTCTCCGGCTAAGCCAACTTGGCAGGTGAAATCACTGCCCTTCCCCCGATGTGGGATCTGACACCCAGGGGAGTGAATCCCCCTTGTGAAGTGGAATATGCCTCCTGGGGAGGAATCTAGACCTGGCATCGTGGGATGGAGAACATCTTCTTGACCAAAAGGGGATGTGAAAGGAAATGAAATAAGCTTCAGTGACAGAGAGTTTCCAAAAGGAGCTGAGAGTTCACTTTGGTGGGCACTCTTATGCACAATATAGACAACCCTTTTTAGGTTCTAATGAATTGGAATAGCTAGCAGTAAATACCTGAAATTATCAAACTACAACCCACACTCCCCTTTGTCTTGTTTATGGATAGATGAGTAGAAGAATGGGGGAAGAAAAAAAAAAGGAGAAAAAGGCACCCAGTATTCTTTTTTACTTTAATTGTTCTTTTTCATTTTAATTTTTATTCTTTTTATTTTTTGTGTGTGGTAATGAAAATGTCAAAAATTAATTTTGTTGATGAATGCACAAATATATAATCATACTGTAAACAATTGAATGTATGCTTTGTTTTGTATGACTGCATAGTATGTGAATATATCTCAATAAATATGAATAAAATATGTATATGTATATATATATATATATATATATATATATATATATATGATGCTGCTACAGCAGCACTGAGAGGGAAACTTGTAACACCTAATGCTTTACATTAAAGGTAATGAAAGATCTCAAATCAATCTAAGAGTCTACCTCAAAAAACTAGAAAAAAAGAGCAAAATAAATTCAAAGAAAGCAAAAGGAAGGAAAAATGTACGTCCCCAGATATTTTGTAGACCAATTTCTCTATTTGATTCTGTTAGTTTTAGCTTCATATATTTTGGATCTCTGTTGTTAGGTGTGCATATTTTTATACTTGTTATATATTTTTTATGGACTGACCATTTATCAAACTTTGGATATTGGAAATTTGGCAATAATATGTTTTGGTATGGATCTTTTTGATTTTATCCTGCTTGGAGTTCATGGAAGTTCTTGGATGTGCAGATTCATGTATTCCATCAAATTTGGGGACTTTTTTGACCACTGTTTACTCAAATATTCTTTCTTCCCCTTTCTCTCACTCTTCTCTCTCTGAGCGTTCTATTATGCATATGTTGGTACGCTTGGTGATGTCCCACAATTCTCTTAGGCTCTGATCATTTTTCTTCACTTTTTTATCTTTTTTGCTTCACTGACTGTATAATCTCAATTGTCCTATCTTCAATTCTCTGATTGTTGATTCTGATTATTCATATCTGCTGGTGAATTCTTCTGGGTTCATTTCAGTTGTTGTACTTTTTGGTCCAGACCTTCTATTTAGTTCTTTTTCATAATTTCTGTCCCTTCATAAATATTCTGTATTTTATAAGACGTTTTTCTCCTCATTATTTTAGTACTTTGTCCATGGTTTCCACTGGGTATTTGAGTATACTTAAGACTGTCAATTAAAAATCTTTGTCATGTAAATCCAATACCTGGGCTTCCTCAGGGGCAGTTTGTATTAATTTATTTTTATTCTCCTAATAGAATGAAGTCATATTTTCTTGGCTTCATTGCATGCTTTGTAATTTTTGTTGAAAACTTGGCATCTTAAATATAATACAGCAATTCTTGACATCTGATTCTCATCCCTCCCTTAGGCTTGTTCATGCAATTTGTTGAGAGTTGTTGCAGTTTGTTTGTTTTGTGATTTTCTAAACTATTTTAAAAGTCTATATTATTTGCTGCATATGGCCACTGAAATCTGTGTTTTGTTGGCTTGGTGGTTCTAGTCTCACAGCAGATTTTCCTTAAATGTCTGGAGCCAAGAAAAGAATAAGGAAAAAACAAAACAGAACAGAAAAAACCTCTCCCAGTCTTTGCTTATTGGCTCTGTGTTGGGGTACACCTTCATTGCTTAACTAGACTGTTCACATATGCCTTAGCCTTCACTTCCCACTTGCATGGAAACTGAGAATTAGCCAGAGGTGGGAACATGGCATCTTACCAGGCTTTATCTGTGTTTGAGTCTTTCCTGGGTGTGGACTTGACTTTCTGATTTCCTGGTATACATGGAAACATGCTTTTGAAAGCCCTTGTTTCCCCAAATATGTCCTTTCCCAACTTATTCATTCCCAGGCTTTTTAGTCTGTCTGCTGCTTGTATCAACTTTTTTTCCCTTCTTGCAGGCTACTGTGACCAATATGTTTGCCTTTAAATGTTTTCTGCAAAATCCACTTTGGAAGGCAACCCAGCCCTGGGAACATGCTGATTCAGGTGAAACAAATGTTTTGAGAAAGCTGCCAGACAGATTGAAGGACACAGCTACAATTCTTTGAGAATAAGGTACATATTGTTCCCTCTGGTACTAACAGTGTATACCAGGAGTGCAGGCTGCCATCTTCATGACAATCTGATAAGAAACTGATGTAAAACACCACAACTCTCACCACAATGCAGCTGTTTCTTTTTTCATGAATCTTTGTCCTGGTTATTTTAAGTATCTGACTAGATTCCAAAGATCCATAAACATTGATTCTGACAGTTTTTTCCAGCTTATTGTTTTTGTGGAGGGATGTAGTCCTGGAGTTCTCTACGTCACCATTTTTTTTGTGTGTCACCCTAGCAGAATTTCTCCATTTCTTTTTAATTGTTTTATTCCCTCCTAAATGCTAGATCACTGTTTTGCATGTCTTCTCTCTTTAGATTATAATTCCTTTTATGCACAAGGGTTAATGCTTATCATAATGCATGTCCATGGTATATAATCAATTGACAATTTAACAATACAGTTAAGAGAAACATTCTTATGTAACGTAATTGGACCTGTGATTCAGTGTAGCTGGTTTGGTCCTCAGGTGTTTTGTAACATACGGTTACTAATCAAATATTTACTGAACATCTATTTTGTGCCAGAATCTGTTTTACGTAAAAGGTTTTCATATAGCAATAATCTATGGTACTTTAGGCAAAGTTATTTTTGTAGCAAAATTAAAATATAAGTAACTTAAGCATGTCCCTTTCCTGTATAGTGCATGGTTTCACACCCTTATACTGTTTTTATGGAAAAATGCACTGTAAGTATTAGTCAACTTTTAAGTGGATGCTTGCTTTCAATCCATTTAAATTGAAAACATTCTATATGGCCCCTTTTAATATTTATAAAATGCTTTGAAAGCTTATAAATTTCAGTTAACAATCAGAACTATATGAAGGTAATTTAACCCTTGCTTTAAATCATTTTTGACATTTCTTTTTCCTTGCAAATGATAAAGGAAAACACATAGAGACTTAGGAATTAGCTAAATATAGATCATTTTCCCAAACAAGGCTTAACCATTACCCGATGTTTCAAATCACAAAGAAATAATTACACTGAATAGTACATATCTAAGATCAAAACAAAAATTGACAATGGGAAAGATGCATATTGAATTTTCCCCTTTGGAAGTGATGGGTTTCAGAGGTGATTGTAACTATGCTATAATGATGATGTCACTCATTATTACATCATGAGATCATCAGTTCCCAGAAATGTTGACCATCTGTCTTGAAATATGTTCAGCTTTTATCACTCATAATATGGATTCTCTTTCCAGGATCCCCAATTTATTAGCTGTATCCATTTTTAAGTTTAGCAGGGTAAAGATTTCTGTTCTTGTAAGATGAGTCATTTAACTCCTGGTACATTTTTTGACAGAAAATTTTGTCATTTTTAACATATAGTAACAAAAATGCCTTTTAATATTTAGTTATTTTAACTGTTCAATGCATTCTTTACCTTTTTTATCCTATTTTAAAATAGAATTGTAGGTCATGTAATAATTTGAGATTTTTGTATCCTGTCTATCCATTCTCTCCTCAAAGAGTTTAAGAAACAGATGGTTTAGTTTCAGTCACAATTGTTCTAGTGGAAGAACAATAGAGTGAGCTAATGAGTCTTTTACCAAATCTGAAAACTGCATATTCCCAAAAGGAATGGTATTCTAGGTCATTTGCTCTGCCACTTTTCCAAAATTGATCACTGTCATTTGAGACCCTTTCCTTCCATCCTGCTGAGGGTGTGTGTGCTACTTCTTAAAAAGCTGTCATGCTGATTCTTATTTTTAGATCTAGAGTGGGTTTGCTTCCATTTGTCTCATTGCCACCCAGTATATAGACTGATTATGGATTTTTCAGCGAGACTTTAATTATGGGTTTTGCCATTTCGCATATTTGTGTTAATGTTAACAAATAGCACTTGTGCCTAAAAATAGTTACATTACAGGTAAGGATTTACCTATGAACTATGCTTTAAAACTCAACTTTCAAAAATATCAGCCCTTTAGGGGATTATTTACCATGAATCAATACATGCAGTGTTCCTGTATTCAGTATGCCTTTAGCAATAAGTTATTGCGCTAACTGATTCTTAGATTGTTTGTGAACATTTATCTGTTCCTAATAGACATCCATAGATCTCAGAAAATTACACTGTACTAGAGATCAGGTACATCTGTTACAGGTATTTCAGTCACAAAGGATAATTCAATTTAGTAAAGACAGAATCAACAGAATTCATGCTCTATACAGTTCTCTGTTGTCAAAACTGACTGAAAATGCCTCTGTTGTGGACATCGTGATTGTCTTCTAAACATATATTTTACCCCTGTCCATTGTCTAGCATTTACATGATTTGGGTGAAATTAACTCAACCTTGATTGTCAATCCCACAGTGGTCAGTTCAGTGAAGAGCTTGTGACCTAGTTCTGAGCTTAATGGTATAAGGTGCTCTCCTGCCCGGAGTGCTTGATTCAAGGTTGGCTCAATTAATACGAGCCTCAGGTGGTCTTTGGATAAGGGAAGCAAATATCTCTTCCCCATCTTTGAATGTGAATGAAGTGCCTAGCCTAGGACCTTGATACAACCTGCAAGAATAGACTACAACGTGAATGGTACCCCCAATAGATACGCCACATCTAATGAGCATGATCATACCCAGAGGCCCTGATGAAGCCCTGGTTACTGCTGGCAGCCATCTTGTGACCATGAGTAAAGCCAGTCTGAAACAAAGCTGACACACATACGGAAGCAGAGCTCAGAGAATTATAGAAGGGATTTGTGCATATGTAGAAAAATAATTTTGTAATAATAGCTATTATTTAATATTCACACTATTAAAATTTATATGTATTAAATCTTATTTTTTTCTGCAATTCATTTGAAGGAAAGATAAATCAAGGAAATTGAAGGAAATTAAATTTCAGGAAAAAATTTGCCACAAGAACTATTAGGTGTTTAAAAATTCCCCTAAACTTAGAATGATTATGAAAATATTTAAGAAAATAAAATATTTAAGTCATTGTGCTTTCTCATAATTAAATGTTCCAATTTTAGAGATAATACTATGAAGGAGAAAGCAAATAGCATTGACCACTTTCTTCCCACCCTATACTTTTTATTTTTAAAAAGTTCATAGTTTTGCATTCTTTTCTGCCCCATAATTCTCCTGGATGTCTGGCCATAGTTTTATATGCAAATGAATTCACTGCTTACCACTACCCCCTTTCCCAGGGCTTCTCCATTCCTGACCTCCTATTTGATTCATATTTTTGTCAGCCGTATCTCATAGCTGAATACTATATTTTTTCAAGGGGGGCTCATGAGTGTTAACATTCTCTAAGTTTGTCATTATAGAGAATACCTGCCTTCCATTCTGGTAATTCAATGATAAATAGGTAATAACTTTTGTTAGATAACACTTTCTTTCCCTTGGGATTTCATATAGTCCTTTAATTTATCCTAGTGTTGAATATTTTTGTGGAATCCTGAGGCTGATCTCATTTCCTTCCCTTATAAGTAACTTAAAAAAAAAACCATGGTAGAAGAATTCTTTCTTTATTCTTAATATTCTTTAACTGTGATGTATTTCCATTTAAGTCTTTCTAAATAACTTTTTTCCAAATAAAGAATATTTCTTTCAATCTTCAGATTTAAGTCTTTCTATCCTTCAGTGATGTTTTCTCATATTATACCTATGAATGCTTTTTCTATTTTTTTTTGTTTTCTATTCTTTATGGAGTCTCTACTTAAGGAATACAAATTATCTTTCTTTTGTTTCTTCTTTTTTTTTTTTTTTCTTACCCTAACCTAGGGTTTTTTTTAAATCTATGTGTGGTTGTGGTGGTATAGTGGAAAGAGTTTGAAATATAGGTCTAGATTCGGCTTCCAGTTAATCACATAGCCTTGGGCATGTCATGTCTCACCTATAAATTAGAACATAAAACTAGAAGGCTCAAACATTTAAGAACTCTTCCTCCAGGTAGCTTCTAGGTTTGTGGAACTCTGAAACAGTGTGCTTTTATTATTATTGTCATGACACTTGGTAGAAGTTTTGGGGGGATGACCAGTAGAAACATGACAGTTGATCAGTTTTACTAATAGGATTTGAAATTCAAAGCATTATAGTGGTTATTGGTTAATAATTGACCATGTGGCTAAGAAACAATCTTCTCTCTTGCAATAGTCTAGGTATGGATTGAGGGAGGGGGGATAGAGGGAGAATATAGGTGGGAAAAAAAATGCAAGGAGCAGACAGCTTGGCAAGAAAAGAATAGACCCAGAAAAACTAAGAATTAGCTGGAGGAGTAGGGGTCAACTTAGATTTTGGAAGAGTAGAAATCTAACTATATATGTACTTGAAAATTGTGGTACAGTACAAGCTGAGTCTCATTTGGCTTTCTGGAAAATAATTTACCTTGATTTAAGCCTTGTTGAAAAGGCAGTGATAGCTTCACTTTAGAACTGATTAAGCCAAGTACATTTTCTTATTTAAGTGACAGGTTTGTTACTTCAACATTAAGTCACACTTTTGAGAGTATTACATTTAAAAAAATCACCTGCTCCTCCCCACTCACCTTAGTAAACACTGTGTTTCCTACCTAAAGTTTTTTTTTTTATCTTCATTTTATTGAGATATATTCACATACCACGCAGTCATACAAAACAAATCGTACTTTCGATTGTTCACAGTACCATTACATAGTTGTACATTCATCACCTAAATCAATCCCTGACACCTTCATTAGCACACACACAAAAATAACAAGAATAATAATTAGAGTGAAAAAGAGCAATTGAAGTAAAAAAGAACACTGGGTACCTTTGTCTGTTTGTTTCCTTCCCCTATTTTTCTACTCATCCATCCATAAACTAGACAAAGTGGGGTGTGGTCCTTATGGCTTTCCCAATCCCATTGTCACCCCTCATAAGCTACATTTTTATACAACTGTTTTCGAGATTCATGGGTTCTGGGTTGTAGTTTGATAGTTTCAGGTATCCACCACCAGCTACCCCAATTCTTTAGAACCTAAAAAGGGTTGTCTAAAGTGTGCGTAAGAGTGCCCACCAGAGTGAACTCTCGGCTCCTTTTGGAATCTCTCTGCTACTGAAGCTTATTTCATTTCCTTTCACATCCCCCTTTTGGTCAAGAAGATGTTCTCCGTCCCACGATGCCAGGTCTACATTCCTCCCCGGGAGTCATATTCCACGTTGCCAGGGAGATTCACTCCCCTGGGTGTCTGATCCCACGTAGGGGGGAGGGCAGTGATTTCACCTTTCAAGTTGGCTTAGCCAGAGAGAGAGGGCCACATCTGAGCAACAAAGAGGCATACGGGAAGAGGCTCTTAGGCACAATTATAGGGAGGCCTAGTCTCTCCTTTGCAGCAACCATTTTCCCAAGGGTAAAACCTATGGTAGAGGGCTCAACCCATCAAACCACCAGTCCCCTATGTCTGTGGTCATGTTAGCAACCATTGAGGTGGGATAGGCCAATACCCCTGCATTCTCCACAGGCTCCTCAAGGGGGCACTACATCTTTTTTTCCTTGTTTTTTTTTTTTCTTTTAACTTTCCCTTCTTTTTTAAATCAACTGTATGAAAAAAAAGTTAAAAAGAAAACATACAATAAAAGAACATTTCAAAGAGACCATAACAAGGGCGTAAGAAAAAGACAACTAACCTAAGATAACTGCTTAACTTCCAACATGTTCCTACTTTACCCCAGGAAAGTTACCTAATATAGCAACATTTCTGTGAACTTGTTCCTACTATATCCATCAGAAATTAACAGACCATAGTCATTCCTGGGCATCCCCAGAACGTTAAATAGCTTATCTGTTCTTCTTGGATTATTGTTCCCCCTTCCTTAATTGCTCTCTACTGCTAGTTCCCCTACATTCTACATTATAAACCATTTGTTTTACATTTTTCAAAGTTCACATTAGTGGTAGCATATAATATTTCTCTTTTTGTGCCTGGCTTATTTCGTTCAGCATTATGTCTTCAAGGTTCATCCATGTTGTCATATGTTTCACGAGATCGTTCCTTATTACTGCCGCGTAGTATTCCATCGTGTGTATATACCACATTTTATTTATCCACTCATCTGTTGAAGGACATTTGGGTTGTTTCCATCACTTGGCAATTGTGAATAATGCTGCTATGAACATTGGCGTGCAGATATCTGTTCGTGTCACTGCTTTCTGATCTTCCGGGTATATACCGAGAAGTGCAATCGCTGGATCGAACGGTAACTCTATATCTAGTTTTCTAAGGAACTGCCAGACTGACTTCCAGAGTGGCTGAACCATTATACAGTCCCACCAACAATGAATAAGAGTTCCAATTTCTCCACATCCCCTCCAGCATTTGTAGTTTCCTGTTTGTTTAATGGCAGCCATTCTAATCGGTGTTAGATGGTATCTCATTGTGGTCTTAATTTGCATCTCTCTAATAGCTAGTGAAGCTGAACATTTTTTCATGTGTTTCTTGGCCATTTGTATTTCCTCTTCAGAGAACTGTCTTTTCATATCTTTTGCCCATTTTATAATTGGGCTGTCTGTACTATTGTCATTGAGTTGTAGGATTTCTTTATATATGGAAGATATCAGTCTTTTGTCAGATACATGGTTTCCAGAAATTTTTTCCTATTGAGTTGGCTGCCTCTTTACCTTTTTGAGAAATTCCTTTGAGGTGCAGAAACTTCTAAGCTTGAGGAATTCCCATTTATCTATTTTTTCTTTTGTTGCTTGTGCTTTGGGTGTAAAGTCTAGGAAGTGGCCGCCTAATACAAGGTCTTGAAGATGTTTTCCTACATTATCTTCTAGGAGTTTTGTGGTACTTTCTTTTATATTGAGATCTTTCATCCATTTTGAGTTAATTTTTGTGTAGGGGGTGAGGTAGGGGTCCTCTTTCATTCTTTTGGATATGGATATCCAACTCTCCCAACCCCATTTGTTGAAAAGACCATTATGACTCAGTTCAGTGACTTTGGGGGCCTTATCAAAGATCAGTCAGCCATAGAACTGAGGGTCTATCTCTGAATTCTCAATTCTATTCCATTGATCTATATGTCTATCTTTGTGCCAGTACCATGCTGTTTTGGCAACTGTGGCTTTATAATAAGCTTCAAAGTCAGGGAGTGTAAGTCCTCCCACTTCGTTTTTCTTTTTTAGAGTGTCTTTAGCAATTCAAGGCATCTTCCCTTTCCAAATAAATTTGATAACTAGCTTTTCCAAGTCTGCAAAGTAGGTTGTTGGAATTTTGATTGGGATTGCATTGAATCTGTAGATGAGTTTGGGTAGAATTGACATCTTAATGACATTTAGTCTTCCTGTCCATGAACATGGAATATTTTTCCATCTTTTAAGGTCCCTTCTATTTCTTTTAGTAGAGTTATGTAGTTTTCTTTGTATAGGTCTTTTACATCTTTGGTTAAGTTTATTCTTAGGTACTTGATTTTTTTAGTTGCTATTGAAAATGGTATCTTTTTCTTGAGTGTCTCTTCAGTTTGTTCATTTCTAGCATATAGAAACATTACTGACTTATGTGCATTAATCTTGTATCCCACTACTTTGCTAAATTTGTTTATTAGCTCTAGTAGCTGTATCGTCGATTTCTCAGGGTTTTCTAGATATAAGATCATATCATCTGCAAACAATGACAGTTTTACTTCTTCTTTTCCAATTTGGATGCCTTTTATTTCTTTGTCTTGCCGGATTGCCCTGGCTAGCACTTCCAGCTCAATGTTGAATAACAGTGGTGACAGCGGGCATCCTTGTCTTGTTCCTGTTCTTAGAGGGAAGTCTTTCAGTCTCTCACCATTGAGTACTATGCTGGCTGTGGGTTTTTCATATATGCTCTTTATCATGTTGAGGAAGTTTCCTTCAATTCCTACCTTTTGAAATGTTTTTATCAAAAACAGATGTTGGATTTTGTCAAATGCTTTTTCAGCATCTATTGAGATGATCAATTGATTTTTCCCTTTTGACTTGTTAATGTGTTGTAATACATTGATTGATTTTCTTATGTTGAACCATCCTTGCATGCCTGGAATGAACCCCACTTGGTCACGGTGTATGATTTTTTTAATGTGTCTTTGGATTCGATTTGCAAGTATTTTGTTGAGGATTTTTGCATCTATATTCATTAGGGAGATTGGCCGGTAGTTTTCCTTTTTTGTAGCATCTTTGCCTGGTTTTGGTATTAGATTGATGTTAGCTTCATAAAATGAGTTATGTAGTGTTCCATTTTCTTCAATGTTTTGAAAGAGTTTGAGTAAGATTGGTGTCAGTTCTTTCTGGAAAGTTTGGTAGAATTCCCCTGTGAAGCCATCTGGCCCTGGGCATTTATTTGTGGGAAGATTTTTGATGACTGATTGGATCTCTTTGCTTGTGATGGGTTGGTTGAGGTCTTCTATTTCTTCTCTTGTCAGTCTAGGTTGTTCATATGTTTCCAGGAAATTGTCCATTTCTTCTACATTATCCAGTTTGTTGCCATACAGTTGTTCATAATATCCTCTTATAATTTTTTTAATTTCTTCAGGATCTGCAGTTATGTCACCTTTTTCATTCATTATTTTGTTTATATGGGTCTTCTCTCTTTTTGATTTTGTCAGTCTAGCTAGGGGCTTGTCAATCTTGTTGATCTCAAAGAACCAACTTTTGGTGATATTTATCCTCTCTATTGTTTTTTTGTTCTCTATGTCATTTATTTCTGCTTTAATCCTTGTTATTTCTTTTCTTCTACTTGGTTTAGGATTGGTTTGCTGTTCATTTTCTAGCTTCTTCAGTTGATCCATTAGTTCTTTGATTTTGGCTCTTTCTTCCTTTTTAATATATGTGATTAGTGCTATAAATTTCCCCTTTAGCACTGCTTTTGCTGCATCCCATAGGTTTTGGTATGTTGTGTTCTCATTTTCATTTGTCTCTATATATTTAGCAATTTCTCTTGCTATTTCTTCTTTAACCCACTGATTGTTTAGGAGTGTGTTGTTTAACCTCCGGGTATTTGTGAATTTTCTAAGTCTGTGATGGTTATTGACTTCTAATTGTATTCCATTGTGATCAGATAATGTGCTTTGAATAATTTCAATCTTTTTAAATTTATTGAGGCTTGTTTTATGTCCCAGCATATGATCTATTCTGGAGAAAGTTCCATGAGCACTAGAAAAGTATGTGTATCCTGGTGATTTGGGATGTAATGTCCTGTATATGTCTGTTAAATCTAATTCATTTATCAGATTGTTTAGGTTTTCAATTTCCTTATTGGTCTTCTGTCTGGTTGATCTATCTATAGGAGAGAGTGATGTGTTGAAGTCTCCCACAATTATTGTGGAAACATCAATTGCTTCCTTTAGTTTTGCCAGTGTTTCTCTCATGTATTTTGTGGCACCTTGGTTGGGTGCATAGACATTTACGATTGTTATTTCTTCTTGTTGAATTGCCCCTTTTATTAGTACGTAGTGGCCTTCTTTGTCTCTCAAAACATCCCTGCATTTGAAGTCTATTTTATCTGAGATTAATATTGCTACACCTGCTTTCTTTTGGCTGTAGCTTGCATGAAATATTTTTTTCCATCCTTTCACTTTCAGGTTCTTTGTGTCCCTGTGTCTAAGATGAGTCTCTTGTATGCAACATATTGATGGTTCATTTTTTTTTTTGATCCATTCTGCGACTCTATATCTTTTAATTGGGGAGTTTAATCCATTTACATTCAATGTTATAACCGTGAAGGCATTTCTTGAATCAGCCATCTTATCCTTTGGTTTATGTTTGTCATATTTTTCCCCTCTCTCTATTAATATCCTTTATTGTACCCATACCGAATCTCTTTAGCACTGAACCTTTCTCCAAGTCTCTCTGTCCTTTCTTTGTTTCTCTGTCTGTAGGGCTCCCTTTAGTATCTCCAGTAGGGCAGGTCTCTTGTTAGCAAATTCTCTCAGCATTTGTTTGTCTGTGAAAAATTTAATCTCTCCCTCAAATTTGAAGGAGAGCTTTGCTGGATAAAGTATTCTTGGCTGGAAATTTTTCTCACTCAGAATTTTAAATATATTGTGCCACTGCCTTCTCGCCTCCATGGTGGCTGCTGAGTAGTCACTACTTAGTCTTCTGCTGTTTCCTTTGTATGTGGTGAATTGCTTTTCTCTTGCTGCTTTCAGAACTTGCTCCTTCTCTTCTGGGTTTGACAGTGTGATCAGAATATGTTTCGGAGTGGGTTTATTTGGATTTATTCTATTTAGAGTTCGCTGAGCATTTATGATTTGTGTATTTATGCTGTTTAGAAGATTTGGGAAGTTTTCCCCAACAATTTCTTTGAATACTCTTCCTAGACGTTTACCCTTTTCTTCCCCTTCTGGAACACCAATGAGTCTTATATTCGGACGTTTCATATTATCTATCATATCCCTGAGGTCCGTTTCGATTTTTTCAATTTTTTCCCCATTTTTTCTTTTATGCTTTCATTTTCCATTCTGTCATCTTCCAGGTCACTGATTCGTTGTTCAACTTTCTCTAGTCTTGTACTATGAGTGTCCAGAATCTTTTTAATTTGGTCAACAGTTTCTTTAATTTCCATAAGATCATCCATTTTTTTATTTAGTCTTGCAATGTCTTCTTTATGCTCTTCTAGGATCTTCTTGATTTCCTTTGTATCCCGTACTATGGTCTCATTGTTCATCTTTAGTTCTTTGAGTAGCTGCTGTAGGTGCTGTGTCTCTTCTGATTTTTTGATTTGGGTGCTTGGGCTTGGGTTATCCATATCGTCTGTTTTTTTCATATGCTTTAGAATTTTCTGTTGTTCTTGGCCTCTTGGCATTTGCTGAACTTGATAGGGTTCTTTTAGGGTCTGTAGACCAATTGAAGTTCTTATCTCTAATTTATCAGATCTACAGCTTCGTGGAGTACACTTTGTCTAACTAACCAGCAGGTGGCGTCCACGAGCCACCTGTTCTCCATAACCCAGTTCTCCCCTGCTTAGCCTTTTTGGTGAGTGGGGGAGTGAGTCTTGTGGGGTCCAATTGGTGTACCAAGCTTGTGTGTGTAGTTGGTGTTGCCTGCCCTGTGTATGGGGCATGTTTCTGGGCAGTCAGGGAGGGGGGTGGCTCTAACAATCAAATCTCCCTGGTGATCCTAGAGTTTTAAAGCTGCTGCAATAGTCTAATCCTTCAGTTCAGTCCTGCCACAGTTTGTCTCTGCCACTGACCCACAAGTCCTTGGTATTGGCGTATGGCTCCTGAGACTTGCAAGTGGGCCCCTCTTCCAGGCTGTGCACCCCGGGTCCTCTGTTGAGGGATGACTGTGCTATGCCACAGGTGAGTGCCGTCCCCCCAGGGCAGTTCTGGGCTGCTGGGCTGTGTAGGGAGGCTCCCAGTCTGCTGAAATGATGGCTGAATGGGGCTTTGTTAATTCACACTGCTCCACCTTCCCAACTCTGGGACAATCAGCTGAGGTTGCAGGGAAGGCTAATGTCCACGCCCAGTTTTGTGGTGTGTGCCTGTTATTTGAAGCATTTCCGTCACACTGGGTTGTGTGGGGCAGCTCTGGGCTATGGGGCTGGCGATGGGCAGGAGTGTTTCCTGTCCACCAGGATGATGGCTGTGAGCGGACACTCCCCTTTTCTTGGGAAGTTGTGGTGTTTAGTGAATTTTCTCAGCCATTGGATTATTGCCTTTTGTCTCAGAGCTCTCTTAGTTCTGCTCTTGACTTGACCTGCCCAACTTGCAATTCTTTGAAGCTTTCTGTATTGGGCTTCTTAGAGTAATTGTTTTAGAAAAAGAAAAAAGGATTAAAAAAGGGCCTTCCTCAGAGATCTAATGGGTTATTGAAATGCTAAGAGACAAAGCCATTAGGGCCATCAAGGAAAGGTCCACAGGGCAGAGAGATCAGCTTTTCTTCTGGATTTGCATATGTGCCTCAGGGCCTGAGCTCTGCCCTTCCCCTTTCTATGTTCACCAGAACTCCAAAAATCCTCAGCTTTTATTTTGGAGTTTTGCGTGTTGTTTTTTTCTATGCCTGTCTCGTCTCTGCTGGGCTGGCTGCTCTCAGATTCTCTGGTGTCTGGTCTCAGTCTGTCTATGGTTGGAATCTGGATCAGTAGAATGAGTTTCTGATAAGGGCTGCCACTGCAGTTCTCCCTTTTCCTTCCCGGAGCTGACAGCCCCTCCTCCCACGGGACTGAGCCTGACAGGGAGGGGTGCGGTTCCCTTGGCCACAAAAACTTACAGATTTCGCTGATCTCAGCAGTTCCACATTTTCATGAGTGTTGTATGAAGTATGTCCAAAGTCAGATTGCTCTGTGGTGTCCAGTCCACGCAGTTCCTGGCTTTCTACCTACTTTCCTGGAGGAGTAACTAAAACATACTGCTCACCAGTCCGCCATCTTGCTCCTGTTTCTTCTTTATCTATCTTTCATGTCCATCATCATAGCTCTAGTTGTTCTAATCTCCTTGCCTGTTTCTCTGTATTCATTTTTATTTTCTCAAGTCATTTCTATAACATTGATTTTATTTGATTTTAGCCATGCCTGTTCTGATTCTTGTTTTTTAGAGGTTAGTTTTATTAAAAGTTGTGTTTTGGTTCTCAATTTATTTCTGAAGTTCTGACATATCCATTGTGTTTATATTCTATTGTTATGTCACCTCATCTTTGAATTATCACATTTTCACTCATCTCTAAAAGTTTAAAAGAATTTCTTTATTACAGTATTTTATAGCACAATGCATTTTCAGGAAATCAACCAGTGCCCTTGGGTTATGTATCCTACCAAAATTATTTTTTCTATCATATATTTGTATAGTTTTCACACCATTTCTTTTCATCTTGTGCATGATGCATTGAATCATCTGCATCCAGATCTTGGTGTTTTGATATATTGCAAGTTAATTCTCTTTTAAACTTGATGTCCTTGTGACATTGATCAGTTTATTGGTTAACAAATGTTCACTCTCTCCTGTGCTCCATGAGAATTATAATTCTCTGCCTTGCTGACTTTGGGCTTGGCTATTCCACTTGCTTTGGCCAGTGGAATTTGGACAAAGATGACCTGAGCTCTAAATGTGTTTGCATGGCAGCTTTATCTCCTGTACTTTCACTTTCCACACCATGAGAAGAACATGCTCTGTGTGGTTGATGGTCCCAGAAAGAATAAATATGTGGAGCAGAACTAAATCTAATCTCCATCCTTGATCCAATTCAAGAATCTCCTAGTTTAGTCCAGAAGTGTTATAGCCATTTCACAGATCCATCAGTGAGAAAAATAAATGTCTTTTGTAGTCACTGAGGTTTTAGAATAGCTTGTCACTCAGCATCACTGCTTTAAAACTTGACTAATACACCCTCTCACTTTATTTGGAACCAGTATGCATTTCCCTCTCAAGCTGGAGGCTTTCAGTATACTTTTCTAAGGCTCAGATTATGGAGGTGGGGAAGGGAAAATTTAGCTGAAGCTGAGGCAGGCCTAGGTAGGAGCAGACCTGGGTTGTGTTCTCTTCTGAGAATCCATTTCATGTCCTGATTCAGGGGGATATCCTATTCCTATGACTTTTAACAGCTTATCCATTATGGCACAGCACCTTGGGAGATGATAATTCTTGGTGGCCCTTCCTGCCAATCTATGTCCTTAAGGTAGTCTTGCCTTAATACATAAGAGCTTTTACTTTGGAGAGTTTTCTCTGATGTGTCAAGATTGCTTAATCACTGACTTACTCTGTTTATCCTCAAATTGGAAGATAGGAATAAACATTGTCAGACCATTACTGAAACAAACCATATTTCCTTGTTACTAGCTCTGGGGAATGATAGTTGAAAGCCACATGACGTAACGTGCTTCAAGTAATATCTGGTTGCTCTGTTTTGGCTTTTGTTTTTCCTCAAACTTATGAAATAAGCCTGTTTGGTTGTTACAGAAGAATTTTTGCCAGCTTGCTTTTTTGTTGTTTATTCATTGGTTTATTTAATATATATGTTCTTCTTGTTAGGCGATGGGGATGGAGAATATTTGGTCATACTTTATATTGCTAACCTAGAATGCGTTAATACATAACAGGAATTTCACATGAAAGGCTGAAACAGTTCCTGTAGAGGAATGTATTTTTGTGTAGGCAGTGCATTGTGTGTATGTGTATGTGTTTTTTTAAAACAGTTCTAACTGAGAAGGGATTTTTTTTTCTAAAAATATGCTCTGGCTAATTATATATAATATTATATTTTGGTTCAACTTGAGACAATATTCCCTTTAGTGGCACAAAAGATATTCCAGAGGAAATCAGCTATATATGAATGTAAAGCAACTAATTAGCTCTCTGACAAATAAAGACATTAAAAACAACATGTTTTAGTATTTTTTGATTTGATGTTATGCAACTGGCTAATAGGAACAAATTGATAGAAGTCAATAAAATGAGGTGTATCTTTAATATTTTTCACCAGTATATTACATTAAGGCCTAAAAATAAATATTTAAATTTGCTCATACCACTTTATTTACATGAGCTTACTAATTAATAAATCTCTTAAACCCGCCAACATTTGACATTCAACAGAATGTGTTATTTTTGCTTGAGTTAAACCTGACCCAATTTACCGAGGTGGTTTGCTAGTGTATGACCTAGGAATTTTCAAATACTCTATTAGGAATGAACTTAAACATTTTTTATGTCTAGTGCATCAGCAAATAGGAAAAATGGCTTAGCAGAAGCATCTTTCATCTGAAACTGGTAAAGGGATCTGTATCAATATTTGCTGGAATTAGCATATAGTGGATTAGGTTATGCATTATACAATGATAATATTTATTTTAGAAATTGGGCTTCTTTGCAAAGTGAGGCTTTAATGGGAGTGGAGGAGCAGGGAGAAATGATTGCAATGCATATCAACTCTACCAGTTCTCTTGCATAAATTCCAAATAATTTACACCTTAACAAAAAGGACTAAAATGTCTTCAGTAACATGTAGGCAAACAAACTAAATTAAATTGATCGTAGTAATGAGTTACCCTGCTTATGTGAAATAGAAGCAAATAAGCATGAATAGAAGAAAACCACCCCTTATTGTCTGGCATAGGGTCACTTAGTATTTAAATCAACTTTAATCACTGGCAAACAGAATTATTCATTATAGGTTCATCTGTAGCAACAAAAATAGTACATTCAATATATTGTGCAAATACTGAACCACAATCATCTTCAGTGATTGGTACTGCTTGTATGTACAATTTTGGTTGATATACCCAATATCAATCATTAAGTCAGTAGCAACAAATTCTTGGCTTCTGAGTCTCTTTTTGTTGCTTAAAAAATTATTAATTTACATATATTTTGTGATTTCTTAATTAGCGATGGAAAGGTGGTGTGTGTATGTTTTAATTACCAAGTCATTTACCAAGAATTGGTGGAGACCAAAGAATTATCATAAGCAAACACTCTATGTTAGAAGGCTTTCTAGTGTGCATTCTGATTCATTTCTTGAATTGGTTATATATACTGTATATAATTTCCTATTTATGTTATATATTCATATAATATTACATTATTGCATGACTTTTACATAATATGCATTCTACTGCATCATTATCCTTCTTGTAGGTCAAACAGAAAGTCTTACATAATGATTTTAGTTTAATAGAGAAGTTACCAAATTATTTAAATATCTGATACAAATAATTTGAAATATGTGCTTTATTTCTAACACATTTTATTCCACGACTTCTTACACAGAATATTTGATCTAATTTCCAGGGATAACTTAAGAGTGAAAATAAACTCTACGTAAAAGCTGACTTATCTCCTTAACAGTCTTGAGGTATGCTTGCAGGGCACAGCTGTCATGGCACCAGGTTCACTGTGACATTTTGAAATGATTGTGGTTGTAGAACTTCCTGCAGGCAGTTGCTGCTTGCTTTGTTAAATTGCACACATTTTTCAGTCAAACATTTTCCGGGCTGCATCAAAGGTGTTGAGTAACTGTGTTAACCTTGGTGTGTTTTGGCAATAGGAGATCAAGCAAAAGTCAATAAATGTCTCCCACAGCCATGATAAACTCCAAGGGCACAAATAGAGGTGTTTATGAGCTGTGGGGAACAATTTGGTCAAGTATACGTTTCCTTTCAAATTGCTTATTGCCATTTTAGTGTTAGCAGAACATAATTTAAGTCACTTCTTTGACAGAACATATTGGTTGGCATTGTGTAGGCTTCTGTGTTTTTATGAGACAGATGGCAATTACCCATTTTTGTGCACTGCTGTCTTTTAGCTTTAAGTATCACATTTACTGGTGAACTGGACTTTGCTCTGAATTTTTTTTCTACTTTGAGAAGTCCCAATTTTTAAAATCTCTTTAAACAGAAACATTAAGATGAGTGCCTATGAAATTACAACATTAAATGATGTAAGAAGGAAAAGACTATTGTTTAAAATGGTTCAAATTTGTGTTGGAATTTTTTTTTCTTTGAATTGATTGTTCCTCTCTCTCTTCTGTTTTGAAATTATTGTAGAGGGATGGTCATGGTTAGTACAAATGCAGGTATATTCTTACTAGAGAAAATAAAGCCTTTTTTGCTATTCTTTTAGCTTTTTAGAAGTAAAAAGCTTAAGCATACATCTATCTTAGATTTTTACTTATCTCATTCTTTGGAAAAGTAATCTCTCTTATACAGAAATTATAAAGAATAAAAACATTCATTAAAATATCTAATATTTTAAAATATCAGCAAGATTGGTGAAAATATTCCCTTTTAGAAGTTAAAGTTAAAATCCGTGATCCTTCCGAGTAAATATTCAAGCTGGCATGTTTTAAAATCAAGTAAAATATAAAAGGTTAAGCAATTCATGATTCACCTCTTTCTCTCAAATTATTGTAGCACAAAGGAAAACAATTTTGATTTATTTAAATTTTGGCATCAAACTTTTGTACTTTGGTTATAGAGCCTGAAATGGAGTAGGTAAGTAACAATTATCTTGGGAGAATGAAAGGAAGATTATTCAATTTTTTGAAATGTCCTTAATGTAAAGCGATACAAATTTTTTCATCAATTTAGTGATTTTGAAATGTACTTAAATTGTTCTCAGGAGTTCTAAGAGTTGCAGATCACAATACAATCTGAGATGCTTTTTTAAAAAAATACCATATTTGTAATAACAAAGCTAGTATGACTGTGATATATTTATCACTGCTTTAGAATGGGTAGCAAAATGTTCTGCATTCCAGTTTCTAGGCAAGATTATGTCTAGCTAACTTGGATTGCAGACAATTTCTAGTCTAAAATTCATAGCCTCTATTAGTGCCCTGATCAATTTCCTAAGAACCTTGTAAGTTCTCCTTTCAATTGAGCTCCTGGGACTGTTAAAGCTTTTCTGAGTTATTCTATCACGGCTGCCTCCACTTCATGTTCCAATCACTTCCTAATCTGTTCCATTATCTTTTCATTGTT
The DNA here is from genome assembly GCF_015220235.1 of Choloepus didactylus. Taxonomy (NCBI): domain Eukaryota; kingdom Metazoa; phylum Chordata; class Mammalia; order Pilosa; family Megalonychidae; genus Choloepus; species Choloepus didactylus. The sequence goes on from NC_051309.1 coordinate 142,207,601, forward strand.
GTAATATCTTTGAAACTATTTCACTAAGTCACAAATAACCTTTTATTTGCCAAAAAACTAATGACTTCTTCCTGATCCTTATCCTAGTATGTCTTTGCAGGCTTTGAGACCATTTATCTTCCTCTTCTTTATGCTCCCCGCTCTGGCCTCAGTGACGTCTTTTTTTTTTTTTCCCTGCTGGGATTATTCTTTTTCAGTCTCCTTTAGAGAGCTCTCATCCATTGCCATGGTTTCAACCCTCATTATATGCTGTTGATTCCAGAAATTTTATCTCTACTGCTGTAATCTTTCTTGAGTTTCAGACCTTTAGTTACAATGCTTAGTTAATGGATACAGGCTCTTGAATGTTCCTCAAACTTCTAAACCTTTGTATGCTCTCATGTCCAACCTGCCATTTCACCATCTCTTCACTTTTGCTTCAAGTGTTCATTATCCTCCTGCACTTTTAACCTGGAGACCACAAAAAAGCTTTTATCTCCTCCCTTTTCCATGAAAGTACTACCCACACCCAATCAGTTGTCATGTCTTGAAAATTCCTTATCAGAAACGTTTCTTAAATCTGCCATCCCTTTTCCATTCATTTTTGCAATCACTCATCCTGTCTTGCTTGTTATAACTGCTAAATAATAGATTTTTTGCTTCCTACTCTAATATTTATCCCATTCTATTTTAAACTCCACAACATCACCAAAATATTAATGCTTCTAAGGGATCCAATCATGTCACTTTCCTGAATAAACACTTTACCCTCTCCTTGTCTTTAAGAAAAATGCCCATGCTCTTTTTTCTTGGTATTGTAGGCCCTTCACAATCTGTCTTTACATATGTATCTATGGTTATCTCCCACTAACTACCTTTCTCCCAACTCCACCTCTTACCTCCAACTTTTATACACATGTTCTACTCTAACCATTTCATCCACGACATTTTACATGAGAAGTAAAACATATTTAGCTAGTTTATTGAGAAGTAGCATCTCATTGGGATATGAAGATGGAATGGCTTCATTTATTTTTAATCCCAGTCATGCTCTCAATTGTTCTCTCCCCAACCATTCTTAATCTAGGGGTGCCGGCCCCCTTAGCAACATTAACTGACTTCCAAAACTTTGGGTTATTTTCTTTTTCTAACAACCTTATTTTATTTTAAGACACAATCCTGACCAAAGTTCCATCTTCCCAGCATAGGATAAAACCCTGACTCTTGCGACTTGCAAAGGGAAATGAGGATTGGTTTGAAGACTGCTTTTTATATACTCCCTCCCCCACTCTCTCTGCTTCTTCCCTACAGTGTGGAGTGGAAGAGCAAGAGGGAAAAGTCATACATCCCCTTAATTGTGTCAGAGAAGCTTCTCCTTGTTTGGCTCATTGTTTATGTTGTTGAGTGGTGTTGGCTTTAGCCTGACCTATCTATGAGGCTTTCAGAATAGCGTCTTAGGCATCTGCAGTCCCTTGGAAGATTTGGCCACATCTTCTGGCAGACTCCTGACTGCGGGCATCATTGTGATACAGTCTGCTGAAATGCAAGGCTCATTCTTCCACTAGTCCAGTGACCCCAATAAGGTCTACCATCCAGGTCCAATTCTCAGGCTTGAGGGTACCCGTGGGGAGAGTGGCCTGGTCTATTCATTGCCTGACAGTCTTTCCTGTACCATATCTCTCCAATTATTTATTCTCTGCTTGGATAGCAGAGGGAGACTGGCATGTGGCCCATGTTTCCTAAATGGCTAACTGTGATCAAAAAGCCTGTATCACAATTTTATGTGGACAGAGGATGTGTGGCAAGGATACTGGCACCCTCAAAATTATAACAGCAGTTAGAGCTTTCCTTGGCCCTATGATAGCTTCTCTTCATGAGCACTACTTTTTTAAAAGGGGACCTCCTCTTCCCTAATCTGAGGGTTCACACTTGCACTATCTATTTTGGTAGCCAATAGCCATGTGGCTACTGCGTACTTGAAATCTGACTGGTCCTAATTGAGATATGCTGTAAGTGTAAAAACACACAGATTTCACACACTCGATGTGAGCAAAAGAATATTACTATTTTTATACTAATTACATGGTGAAAAGATTTTGGCTATATCTGGTTAAACTTGATTATAAAATTAATTCCACCTGTTTCTTTTTAACATTTTTAATGTGGCTGCTTGAAAAATTTAAGTTACCTATGTGTCTTGCATTATATTTCTTTTGCTGATTTAAAGGCTAGGAAAAAACTAAAGCTGGCAGGCTGCTTCTCACCCTAAAGAACTCTGTTAATTTAGGACATGGAGTACTTAGCATCTTTTATTTGTAGCTTTTGGCTTTAATCACAAATCAGAGACTACAAGAATAATCCCACCAATGGTAACAGAAATTCTTTATTCTTTTAAAAATATTATTGTAAAGTTTTGTTTAACTTACACTATTCAGTTCTGAAAACATGGGTTGAGAATTAATCTGTTCTTTATATTCAACCAACCATTTATGTCAGGTAGGTTGTAGTATTCGATGGAAGTCAAGGAGATCTTTTTGAATTTGCAGTCTTAATCAACATTGGAATGGATAGGGAAATCTACATAATAATTAAAGTCAACCAAGGTTAATGCTAGAAGTCAATATGTTATGTTAGGAAGTTTTGTGGTAAAGTTTATTTAAATGGCATAAATTGTTTTCCTCATGATTTTTAGCATTACCTAGATATGGCAATTATTTCTAAAAATACATCTTATCCTGAAATTAAGTTAGGCTTTCAGCTGAGCACTACATATTGCACTGAAAAACATTGTTTTAATGTATTTATATGAAAGGGATGATGTTATATTAAATAATAGAATAGCAATGTTTTCTTTTTTAAGTTAAAATGAAAACATTTAAACATTTATAAATATAAATCATCTTAACTATAGAATGATATGTATTTATCTCTTTAGAAAGCCATAAAAAATTGCTACAAAAAAGGCAAACTCTAGCAAGGTAACCTCTGTTCCCTTATTATAGTCATTATGAAATATTTAAACGCTTACTTCAAATGAAGTTGTCCTTTTCCTTCTGCCTAGATGTCATGTCTTCTTGGTGAAAGAAGTGTCTAAAAATATTCCCCTTCCCTATCTAATTGAGAGTATATGAGAGCATGCTGTAATTGGTATTCTGATTGCACTCAGATTCCTCATCATTCCCATTTTTGTTTCAATACTGTCATTATCATAGTTTTACATTATCATACTCAAAGCTCTTATGATACATGCAGAGAAAGTTGTAAAAGATGAGAGTTATAATTGTGAGTCTTAGAAAAAATATGCATGAGAGTTTTTGAGGAGGACATTTAACTATGGAATAATAAAAATAGAAATAAATAATGATAAGTGATATTCCAAACAAGAAATGTGAATATAACCTTCATATAAATCCAGTATGGAACATTTTGAGATTTTCATATTATTAATCTAATAGAACTCATTCATCTGACACTGGTAGAAAGCTCTTACATTTATAAATTTCAACTAGATTTCAGATAGGAAGCATGAGGAGTAACAAAAGTTTCAGGTTTGGTATTTAGTTTTAGTTTTTGTTTTGTCTTGTTTCGGTCCTGAAGGAATTTATATTATAGTGGGAGATTCTTTGAAAGAATAAACCATATGATTGAGGCAGCTCTTTCATGCCTTTTCAGCTGCTATTTTGAGCTACTAGCTGCTGACCACCACACACTGCTTACCATTGTCATTTCTATTTGAAATGAACATTTCTAGGAAAGATGAAATCAGTTTAAAATACATGTGTTTTTGAAAGTAAATACATATATTTTATTCACAATAACGCAAACCTATATGAAATACATATGTATTACATGCATGTATACATACCTATGCACATGTTTATGATTATTCTCCAAAACAAAAATTAGATTATTTTGATTGATTCTTAAAAATAATCCCAAATTTCCTGTATACAAAAGGGTCATGGGTTTAAGGAAATTGAGTATTTGTTCTTATTTGGATGAACAAGGTAAAATAATGCAGTGTAGTAACAGAGAAATACAAAGAAGGTAAACTGACTGAAATTGCATGGCTTCTCAATCTCTGTAACAGGGTCATAAAACGTCAATAAGAACAAACAGCTTATGAAAACCTCTGAGCATTTTAGATTTCTGAAGCTGAGCTTTCCATGAGTATTATGCATTCTCTTCAATTTCCTGTTGGTTACCAAATAAATATTCTGATGGATTTTATATCCTTGGTAAACCTAAATATCTTAAAATAGTACCTCCACTTGAGGTTCCTAAAGAGTAGAATAAATTGCAATGTTTACTGTAATTTAGTCTTCTCTTGAAAATCTTTAAAATGGGGTAAAATAACTCATTTAGAAGAAATAGTGCTTGATACTTTCTAAGATAGATTTTATTAGATTTTATATTATCTTCCTTTCCATGCTTCAAAAAGTTTGTATCATGGGCTTGATGACCCTTCAAAAGTGGTTGACAAAATGCAAACCCCTGCATGTGTGTGCCTAGATTGGAAGTGGGGGCAGTTATAGATTGTATATCAGAATTCTCTTTGTAAGGAACAGATTTGGTATTAATCTTTCACAGTTAAATCAAACAAACAAAACTTCTCACTCTTACAGGTTAAAGTCAGAGGGCAGATACCCTGGTGGCAAGATCACTGAGAATGGGCCTCCAGAATCTGTATTTAAAATGCTCCCCAGGAAAAACTGATGTGACCAGTCTGCAGTCAGTCCTCAATCCACATTTGGGAATCAGTCCTTTAGGTACTTTATATGCTAGCCTTATTTTTTTGAGTGCATCGTTAGATATTTACATAGCTGCAGTTTTGCTTTCTGTCATGACATGGAGAGAGCTCAGACTAACTTTAAAATTTTTAATATTTAAAATTTTTAAATTAAGCCCACTGGAAGTAATTATTAGAACTCATATTTGCTTTTTCCTCCTATAGACAAATTTTAGTCCTTATCTCTATTTAAGAAAAAAAATCACCCAAGTAGCTTATAGAAGATGTGATTACATGTAATTCTGTTTCAGAAAGATGCAGCATATAAATACATAAAAGTACTCTGTAGCTTAACTTTCAATGGCCCTTCATAGTTTAACCCCAACCTACCTTTCCCACATCATTTCCCACATTGTTATAGGGCTGTAATGCACTGGTGCTCTTGGATGATTTCCAGTCCCCAAACAATTATTTTGTACTCATGCCTGTAATCTTGGCTCATCCAATTATTTCTTTCTGAAATACCCTCTTCCCTTCTCTGTTTAATTAATTTGTACTCATTCTTGAAAATCCAAATAAAGTATGTCTTCTTAAGCCTTCCCTATAGTCACCATGCAGAATTCACCCTCTGTTACAGCTGGTTCAATACAGTTCACTTTATTTCAATTAATTGTATATAATCTACCTTCTTAACTAGGAAGAGAAAGACTATGTTTTCCTCATTTTTACATGCTATCAACCCCCAGAAGAGGGCCCAGCACTTAGTAGACTCTCAGTAAATTTTCTTTGGAGTGAATGAAGTTAGTAGTGTCACTCTTTTTATAATATATTCTCTAATTATTAAATGAATTCTATTATAGAAAATCAGAAAATGAATGGAACTTATCCATGATAGATAATTTTGTAAAGGTAAAAATCTATAATCTTATCACCTAGAGAAATAGAATTTTAAAGTCTTGTCATTTGCTTTCCAATGATGTGTATCTTTTCCCACCTTCCTTACTTCTTTCTTCCTTGTTTCTTTCTTTCTCTTTCATCTGTCTTCTTTATTTCTTTGTCTGTTTGTCATCATACTTTAAAAGTAATTTTTTTTTCAAAACTTTTTTGTTATTCTACATTCACTAGGCTGGTGAATTCAAAAGCTAATTTCAATATTTTTATTTCTAGTTTCTGAATTGTGTATATGTCATTTACATATTTAATCATATTTATCCTTGACAGTATATGCCCTCTTGTTTCTGTGATGCATTGAAATCAACCACGCTCATGTAGGTACTTGAAATATTTGTAAACCAATAATAAATGCTTTATTTAAAGAGATCTCATCAATTCCACCTTGTAAATATTTATCAATCCTTTTCCTCTTCTCAAATTCACTGCTATTTCCCGGAAAATTTAACAACCTCTTAAGCAATATCCTTGCCGCCAATATTTCATTATTTAACATGATTGATGCACAAAATGTTTTCCTAGGGTGTGGGTTCAGGGATTGATCCCATTTTCTGAGTAACATTCTTAACCTTTATATTCTGGCTTTCTTTTTCCTTAACAATATGAATTCTGTTTCCTAAATTAGCCCCAATTCCCAACATTAAATTTTCCCAACACAAAGTGATCATTTAAATCTCCATGCCTTTATAAAGTTCCTACTACTTAGAATGCTCTTCTTTCTAGTTTCTTCCTAATTAAGATTAACTAATCCTTCAAGAATCAATTTAAATATTATTTCTTCCATGAGAGGATTCCACCAGAAAGAGGTTTCTCCTTACTCCTATATAGCGTTTCTAGTTTATTTTTCTTAATTAAAGAAATTAACTGTATAGAGAAAGACCATGTAAAAATACAGAATTCTAATATACAACACATACCCCATTAAAACACTTTGCATTAGTGTCACCTTTGTTAAACAATCAATGAAATAATATTATAATTGTATTATTAACTATTGTCCATAGTTTACATTACAGAGTATCTTTTATCCCCTATGCCATCTGTTTTGGTTTGTGAAAGTGGCAAAAATGTAATATACCAGAAATGGACTGGCTTTTAAAAATGAAGATTTATTAGATTACAGGTTACAATTATATAAATGTAAATAAAAATGTCCAAATTAAGGCATCTGAAGAAAGGCCAATGGCATCCAAGTTTCCTCTGTCACATGGGAAGGCACATGGCTGGCATCTGCTGGTCCTTCTATCCCAGGTTTCATTGCTTTTTTCAGTTTTCAGTTTTAATTTGGTTTTCAGTTTTAATTCAGTTTTCAGTTTCAATTGCTTTTTCATTGCTTTTTCAGCTCTTTCACTTTCTGTGAGTCCTTTCTTGATTCTCCAGGGTGTTTCTCTCTTAAGCTCTCTCCAAATGTCTCTGCCTTTTATCCTCTCATAAAGGACTCCAGTAAAGGATTAAGACCCATCTTGAATGGGCTGAGTCATATCTCAATTGAACTAAAAGGTCCCACCCACAATAGGTGTGCATCTACAGGGATGGATTAAAAGAACATGTCCTTTTCTGGGGTACATAAAAGCTCCAAACTACTACATTCCACCCTCTGGACCCCCAAAAGACATGCCATTTCCATATGTAAAATATATTTATTCTATCACAATATCACAAAAGCCTTTAATTATTTCAATAACAATGTCAATTACAAAGTTTCCTCAAAATCAGTTACAGACATGGTCTATTCTAAGGCAAAACTCTCTTCTGATTTTGAATCTGTGAAATGTAGAGTAAGTTATCTGCTTCCAATATATAAAGGAAGGACAGTGATAGGATTAACATTCCTATAACTGTAGCTAGAAATTGGAAGGAAAACAGGGGTCATGGGTCCAAACAGTTCCAAAAACCTGAAGGGCATACTTCATTAGATTTCTGGGTTTGAAAGTCATCCATATTTTATTCTCAGATATTGAGAGAGTGGAAGTCCCATCCTTTCTCTCCAAACACTGAGGTGAGGGTTTCAACATCTCCAAGCCTTGGGTTGACAACTGTGTTCTTGGCCCTACAATCTTTAACCATCTGGGTGGCACCTGGACTCTCAGCCATCTATGGGGTAGAGGATCAACCCCTTCAGAACAGTGAGGAAGTAGCCAGGCTCTTCCCAATCCCTGGGGAGTGTGTTCCATTCTCTCTGAACTCTGGGGCAGCAGCACTCTTCTTGAACAATGGGGCAGCTGAGCTCCTCTCAATTCCCCAGGTATCTGAGAACCCTGGGATGATAATACTTTTCTTGAACAATGGGGCCGAAAGCCCACCCTTTGCAAAGTCCAAGGCAAACTCATCCTTACCATGTGCATGGGTGGGTCCACTCTCCTGGCCCAAGGTTTATTGGCTCCAGAACTTAGCTTTCATGATTCTGCCTTTGCAGTAAGTTTTCCTTCAATCTGTCCTTTTTCTGTCCCTTTTAGTCTAGGCTGGCAGTGATTTTGTTCTTACAGATCTTGCAAAAAAAACTTGTTGGTTTTGTATGCAGCACAGAGGGGTCTCAACCATCAGACAATAGGACTTTCCATAAATCCTTTATGGATAACTCCATTTCCAATGCTGACTTGTCATGTAATGGCTGACTGGTTCCAGGTTTGGTTAAATCTTCACATGGGGCAGTATTCTCTGGGGTCTCATTTTTGAAAAGCTCAGAGTTTTCCAAACTATTAATTTCTGGTTTCTTTGTATCTAACAGTTCATTTATCAGCTTAACTATAACTATAAGCATTTTACTATAAGCTGCAAGGAGAAGCCAGGCTGCATTTTCCACATTTAGTTTGGAAACTTTCTCAGCTAGATATTCAAGTTTGTCACTTTTAAACTTTCCCTTCCATCCAACATCAGGACTCAATTTTGCCAAATTCTTGCCATTTTAAAACAAGAGTCACATTTCTTCCAGTTTGCAATGACACATTCATCCTTTCCATCTAAAGCCTCATTGAAAGTACCTATAGTGTCCATATTTCTACCAACAGTCTCTTCGAAGCAATCTAGGCCTCTTCTATTAAGTTCCTCACAATTCTTCCAGAATCTTCCCCTTACCTATTTATAAAGCCATTCCAGCATTTTTGGTATTTGAAAATTGCAGCACTTCACTACTCCTGTTACCAAAATTTGTTTCGGTTTGCTTAAGCTGCCGAAATGCAATATAAAGGATATGGACTGGCTTTTAACAATGGGGATTTATTAGGCTACAAGTTACAATTCTAAGTCCATGAAAAATATCCATATTAAGGCATCAGCAATAGGATACCTTCTCTGAAGAAAGGCTGCTGGCATCCAGGGTTCCTCTGCCACATAGAAAGGTACATGGCTGGCATTTGCTGATCCGTCTGTCCCAGGTATCATTGCTTTTAGGTTCTGGCTCTATCAGTTTCTGTGGGTTCTTTCATGCTTTTCTGGGGGTGTTTCTTTCTCTAAGCTCTCTCCAAATGTCTCTGACTTTTATCCTTTCATAAAAGACCCCAGTAAAGGATTAAGGCCCACATTGAATGGGCTGGGTCACATCTCAGTTGAGCTACAAGATCCTTCCCACAATAGATCTGCACCCACAGAGATGGATTAAAGGAACACATCCTTTTCTGGGGTACATAACAGCTCCAAACTACTATACCATCTTACTATTAACACCTTGCATTAGTGTGTACATTTGCTATAATTCATGAAAGAACATGTTTATAATTGTACTGTTAACTAGTTATAGTCCATCATTTACAATAGGGTTCATTGTGTTGTACAGTCTTATGTTATATCTTTTAATTTTTATACTAGTAGCATATATGCTACCTAAAATTTCCCTTGTTAGCCACATTCACATATATAATTCCATGCTGTTAATTACATTCACAATGTTGTTCTACCATCACAGCCATCCATTTCCAAAACTCTACAATTAATCCAAATAGAAATTCTATACAGATTAAGCATTCACTTCCAATTCCCTACCCCCAAACCAGCCCCTGGTAGCCTATATTCTAGATTCTCACCCTAGAGTTCTGCTTATTCTCATTATTTTATATCAGGGAAATCATACAATATTTATCCTTTTTTTTTTGGTCTGGCTTATTTCACTCCAAGTAATGCCTTCAGTGTTCATCCATATTGTCACATGAACCAAATCTTCACTTCTTTTTAGTGCTGAATAATATTCCACTGTATGTTTATACCACATTTTAGTATCCATTCATCGGTTGATGGACTTGGGTTGCTTCCATCTTTTGGAAATAGTGAATAATGTCACTATGAACAACAGTGTGCAAATATCTGTTCCAGTACCTGCATTCAATTCTTTAGGGTATATACCTAGTAGAGGGATTGCTGAGTCCTATGGTAATTCTATACTTAGATTTCTGTGGAACCACCAAACTATCTCCACAGGGGTTGCATAATTTTATATTGCCAACCGCAATGAACTAGTGTTCCCTCCACATCCTCTCCAACATTTGTAATTTTCATTTTTTTAAGTAGTAACCATTCTAGTGGGTGGAAATGGTATCTCATTGTGGCTTTGGTTTGCATTTCCCTAAAGGCTATTGATGTTGAATGTATTTCCATGCACCTTTTAGCCATTCATATATCCTCTTTGGAGAAATGTATATTAAAGTCTTTTGTCCATTGTTAATTGGGTTGTTTGTCTTTTATTGTTGAGTGTAGGATTTCTTTCTATATTCTTGTTATTAAACCTTTCTCAAATATGTGGTTTCAAAATATTTTGTCTCATTGAATAGGTTGTCATTTTATTTTCATGATAAAGTCCTTTGATGAAAAAAAGTTTTTAATTTGGAGAAGGTCCAAATAGAAATTTCTTTATTTCTTTTTTTGATTGTGCTTTTGGTGTAAAGTCTAAGAAACCTAACACATGATCCTGAAGATGTTTCCCTACATTTTCTTCTAGTTTTGCAGTCCTTGTTCTTATATTTAGGTCTTCGATCCATTTTGAGTTAATTTATTGTTTATTGTGTGAGGTAGGGGTCCTCCTTTTTTCTTTTGCATATGGATATCCAGTTCTCCAGCACCTTCTGTTGAAGAGACTCTTCTTTTCCAAATAAGTGGCCTTGTAGCCTTTTCAAAAGTCAATTGGCCACAGATGTGAGGATCTATTTATGAACTCTGAATTTGATTCCATTGATCTATGTATCTATTCTCTTGCCAGTACCAGGTTGTCTTGACCACTGGAGTTTTGTAATATATTTTAAAATCAGGAAATGTGAATCCTCTGACTCCATTTTATTTTCCCCCAAGATGTTTTTGGCTATTTGGGGTCCCTTACGCTTCAAAACAAATTTGGTATTTGCTTGCCAATTCTGCAAAGTAGGCTGTCAGAATTTTGATTGAGATTGCATTGATTCTATAAATCATTTTGGATAGAATTGACATCTTACTGATATTTAGTCTTCAATTCTTCAGCATGGAATAACTTCCATTTATTTAGATCTTCTTTCATTTCTTTTAGCAAAGTTTGGTAGTTTTCTGCTTATAAGTTCTTTATATACTTGGTTAAATTTATTTTGAGATATTTGATTCTTTTAGTTGGTATTGTAACTGGATTTTTTTTCTTGATTTCTTTCTCAGATTGCTCATTTCTAGTGTATAGAAACACTACTGATTTTTATGTATTAATCTTGAACCCCATCACTTTGCTGAATTCATTTACTGATGTAGATTTTTCAGGACTTTCTATATATAGATAATGTCATCTGAAAATAGTGAAAATTTTTCTTCTTCCACTCCAATTTTGATGTCTTTTATTACTTTTCCTTGCCTAACTCTCTGATTGCATCTTCCAGGATAATGTTGAATAACAGTGCTGACAGTGTACGTCCTTGTTTTGTTCCAGATCTTGAAGGAAAAGCTTTCATCTTTCACCATAGAGCATGATGTTAGCTGTGGATTGTTCATATATACCCATTATCATCTTGAGGAAGTTCCTTCTATTTTTATTTTTCTAAGTGTTTGATCAAGAAAGGATGCTGGCTTTTGGCAAATGCCTTTTCTGTGTCAATTGGTATGGTCATGTGTTTTTTTCCTCCTATGTTTGTTAATGTGGCAAATTACATTATTTTCTTATGGTGAACCACTCTTGGAAGTTTTTGATGACTGATTCAATTTCCTTACTTGTAATTAGTCTGTGTAGATCCTCAATTTTTTCTAGAGTTAGTGTAGGTTGTCCATATGTTTCTAGGAATTTGTCTATTTCATCTAGATTGTCTAATTTGTTGTCATACAGTTAGTTGTTCATAGTCTCCTCTTATGATACTTTTTTTATTTCTGTGGGGTCAGTAATAAAGTCCGCATTCTCATTACTGATTTTATTTATTTGTGTCTTCCCTCTCACTCTCTTTTTTTACAGTCTAGCTAAGGGTTTGTCAATTGTATCGATGTTGTCAAAGAACCAACTTTTAGTTTTGCTAATGTTCTCTGTTGTTTTCTTACTTCTTTATTCATTTATTTATGCTCTTATCTTTTTTATTTCCTTCCTTCTGCTTGCTTTGGGGTTAGTTTGTTGTTATTTTGCTAGTTCTTCCTGGTGTGCAGTTAAGTCTTTGATTTTATTCTTTCTTCTTTTTTAATGTAGGCACTTTGGGCTGTATATTTCCATCTTAGCACTGCTTTGGCTGCATCCAATAAATTTTGATATGTTGTATTCTTGTTTTCTTTCATTTCAAGATATTTACTGATTTCTTCTCCTATTTCTTCTTTGGCCCACTGATTGTTTATAAGTATGTTATTTAATTTCCAAATATTTGTGGATTTTTTGTTTTCCATTTTCTGCCTGTTGATTTCCAGCTTCATTCCATTATGGTTAGAGAAGATGCTTTGTATAATTTCAAACTTTTTACAGGTTTTGAGGCTTGTTTTGTGGCCCAACATCCAGTACATCCTGGAGTATGATCCATGTGCACTTGCAAAGAATGTATATCCTACAGTTTTGGGGTACAATGTTCTCTATATGTCTGGAATAGCTATTTTCATCCTTTTGCTTTCTAATCTATTTATGTCTTTGTGTCTAAAGTGAGTCTTTTGTAAGTAATGTATAGTTAGAGCATGCTTTTTTTTTATTTTGAAATAAATTCAAAGTTATATGAACAGTTGCAAAAACAATACTAGCCCCATACACAGAATTCCATCATACCCTGACCCCCTCTCCCCCGGTAGCTCAATCCACCAACTTTAACTTGCTGTCACATTGCTATTTCTTTCCCTCCCTATCATCCATCATCTATTGCTCTGTCATCTGAACGTATGAGAGTTAGCTGCACACATCCTTGAGCATTCACTATAATTCACATATACACTTCCCATGAACAAGAACATTCTTTCATGCAATCCCATTAAGCGCAGCTAAGAAGTACAATAGATTCAACAATGATAAAAAGCTTACATTCTATATTTCCTTTTCCTTATGTCTCAACTGTGTTCCTTTGAGCCAGCTGTCCTCTATCCTCCTGTCTCATCCAAGTTCATCCTTAGTATTCAATTGTCATCTAGTTAGACTGACTATTTTTTTAATTTCAGTTGTGGAAACATATATACAGCCTAAATCTTCCCATTCCACTCCCTCCCTAGCCTTCCATTAGTGGGATTAATCACATTTAGAATGTTGTAATGCTCTTTCCCACCATCCATTACTAGAAATTTCCCTTCACCTCAAACAGCAACCCTACACTCATTTCTTAACTCCCCATTGCCCCTTCCCCCAGTTCTCTTAACCCAAACTCTACTTTTCATCTCTATGGTTATATTCTCTGATAATTTCTTTGTGTTTACTGTGGGGCTTAAAATTAACCTCTTAAAATCATATCAATCTTGTTTTTCTTTGATGCCACCTTCACTTCAATAGGACACATAAACTATGTTCCTATACTCCTTCATTCCCCCACCTTTATATAGTTGTCTAAAATTACATATTTTACATTGAGTTCAAAACCACTGATTTGTCCTTAGAGTTTGTGTATTTTCTATCATGTAGGAAGTGACTAGTGGAATTACAGTTCAAAAATTATTGACTTCTATTTGTATTCCATTGTGGTTGGAGAATGTGCTTTGAGTATATTCAATGTTTTTTTTTTAAATTTCTTGAGGCTTGTTTTATGTCCCAGCTTATGGTCCCTTCTGGAGAAAGATCTGTGATCACTAGAGAAAAGTGAGTGTCCTGGTGATTTGGGATGTAAGGTACTATATATGTCTGTTAAAATTCTCTCTATCTCTTTCTCCTTTCCGTCTCTCCTTCAGCAGGGCTCCCCTCAGAATCTGAAGTAGGGCAGGTCTTTCATTGGCAAAGTCTCTCAGCATTTGTTTGTCTGTGAAAAATTTAAGCTCTCCCTCAAATTTGAAGGAGAGTTTTGCTGGATAAAATATTCTTGGCTGGAAATTTTTCTCTCTCAGAGTTTTAAATATGTCATGCCACTGCCTTCTCACCTCCATGGTTGCTGCTGAGTAGTCACTACTTAATCTTATGTTGTTTCCTTTGTATGTGGTGAATTGCTTTTCTCTTGCTGCTTTCAGAACTTGCTCCTCTTCAGTATTTGACAGTCTGATCAGAATACGTCCTGGGGTGGGTTTATTTGGATTTATTGTATTTGGAGTTTGCTGGGCATTTATGCTTTGTGTATTTATATTGTGTAGAAGGTTGGGGAAGTTTTCCCCAACAATTTCTTTGAATACTCTTTCTAGACCTTCTGGGACACCAATGAGTCTTAAGTTTGGACATTCTATTTTATCTATCATATCCCTGAGATCCATTTCGATTTTTTTGATTTTTTTCTCCATTCTTTCTTTTGTTCTTTCATTTTCTGTTCTGTGGGCTTCTAGGACACTGAGATGTTGTTCAGCTTCCTCTAGTCTTGTATTGTGAATATCCAGAGTCTTTTTAATTTGGCCAACAGTTTCTTTTATTTCCATAAGATCTTCTATTTTTTTTTATAGCTTACAGAAACATTGTATTATGCTTCCTTTAATGTAATGAAGGCAATATACCAAAGCTTAATGCATATAAAAGGGGTACACAAGGGAGGGGTATGGGACTCTTGGCATTGGTGATGTTGTCTGACTCTTTATTCTACTTTAGTTTAATGCTGTCTGTTTTAGTTTGCTAATGCTACCAGAATTCAAAACACCAGAGATGGATTGGCTTTTATAAAAGGGGGCTTATTTGGTTACACAGTTACAGTCTTAAGTCCATAAAGTGTCCAAGGTAACACATCAGCAATCAGGTACCTTCACTGGAGGATGGCCAATAGTGTCCAGGAAACCTCTGTTAGCTAGGAAGGCATGTGGCTGGCATCTGCTCCAAAGTTCTGGTTTCAAAATGTCTTTCTCCCAGGACGTTCCTCTCTAGGCTTCAGTTCCTCAAAAATGTCACTCTTAGTTGCACTTGGGGTATTTGTCCTCTCTTAGCTTCTCCAGAGCGAGTCTGCTTTTGATGGCCATCTTCAAAATGTCTCTCATCTGCAAATCCTGTGCTTTCTTCAAAGTGTCCCTCTTGACTACAGCTCCTCTTCAAAATGTCACTCTCAGCTGCACTGAGTTCCTTCTGTTTGTCAGCTCATTTATATGGCTCCAGTGATTTAATTTAGACCCACCCTGAATGGGTGGAATAACACCTCCATGGAAATTATCCAATCAGAGTCATCGTCCACAGTTGGGTGGGGCACATCTCCATGGAAACAGTCAAAGAATTGCAATCTAACCAACACTGATACCTCTGCCCACACAAGATTGCATCAAAGATAATGGCATTTTGGGGGACATATTACATTAAAACTGGCACACTATCTTTCCTTTCGTTGCTTCCTAGCTGCCATGTTTTTTGTTTGTTTGCTTGTTTTCTCTTTCCTTTTTCTTTTTCTTTTGTCTCACTAACTTCTTTGACTCTTCCTCCTTCTTTGTGGAAGAAATGGAGATGTCCTTATATTGATAGTGGATCTATTTTTTTTTTTTTTTATTTACTCTTGCTATGTCTTCTTTATGCTCTTCTAGGGTCTTCTTTATGTAGCGCATATCCTGGGCCATGGTCTTCTTGATGTCCTTTAAATCCTTTGCCATGTTTTCGTTCCTCAGTTGTAGATCTTTGATTAATTTTGCGAGGTATACTGTATCTTCCGACATTTTGGTTTGTGTGTTTGGAGTTGGATTCTCCATATCTTCTGGTTTTATCATATGCATTAAGATTTCCTGTTGTTTTTGGCCTCTTGGCATTTGTTTTGCTTGATAGGGCTCTTTCAAGTTGTAAAAAAAAAGGGATATCAATCTAATTTTTCAGGAACACAGTTTGGTGACGTACACTTTCTCTAACTAACCAGCAGATGGCGTCTGTGAGTCGTCTATATCCCTCGAGTCAGTTCTCAACCTTATTTCCACTTTGTGTGGGGAAATGATTCTTGTGGGTTCAGTTGAAGAACTCAGTTTGGGTGTGTTGCTGGAGCTGTCCGCCCTGAATGTGGGGCATGTGTATGGGTAGCCAGGGAGGAAGGGCAGTTCTAATGTTCAAATCCCCCAGGATCCCAGAGATTCAAGGCCGCCGCAAAAGTCTAAGCCTTCATTTCAGTTCATCCCCAGCCTCTCTTTCTCGCTGATCCATAAAGCACTGGACTTGGCGTAGCGTCCCTGGGTTCTCCGAGTGGATCCCCCCTCCCAGCCATGCTCCTCCAGTAGCTCAGCCAAGGGAAGGCTGTGCTATGTCATCAGTGCGCGCCATCCCACAAGGGAAGCCCCGGGCCGCCAGGCCATGCGGCGGTGCACTCCCAGCCCGAAGCAAAAATGGCCAAGCGGGGCATCTCAGCTCCCTCCTCCTTGCACTGTTCCTCCTTCCCAGCTCCGGGATAACTGGCGGGGCTTTGTGCTGTGGGCACGGCCCCGGGCAGGAGTTTATCCAGCTCTCCGGGGGCTAGCTGCTAGCCGCGGGGTTTCTTTCTGCTTCTGGCTCTCCCTTCCATTCCCCCAAACCCAAGGGTATCTGCTGCGGGCTATCTTCCTGGCCAGACAGGAAGAGGCCAGACCAGCCCCCTCTTACTATGTTTTACTGTGTTGTTCCCACAATTGCTACTGGAGCCACTCCTTTTTTTTTTTTTTAAGCAGCCAGCTGGTCTCCATACACTGAACGCTGGCTTCCCCAGCCCACCGCGCGGCTGCGGGTCTTCCAGCCAGCTTACTCACTCGTTTCAGAATGCTGACTCCCGGTTTCACCAAGTATATGGCCCCTCTGGAGCTAGGAGCCCTCATCCAGTTGGTGCATCACTGTAACCAGTATTCTAGGTCACTTTCTGGTTTTTAGCTAGTGTTTTTCACAGAGGTGCTTTTTTTGTCCTGTCTCAGCTAGCCGCCATCTTAGTTCCCCCAGAGCATGCTTTTTAAAATCCATTCTGCCAATCTGTGTCTTTTAATTGGGGGGTTAATCCATTAACATTCAGCATTATTACTGTAAAGGCCGTGCTTACTTTAGCTATGTTGTCCTGTGGTTTTTATATGTCATATCTTTTTTTTTTGTCTCTCTTTTCCTTTATTGCATCCTCCTTTTCTGCATAATTGATCTTTTTTGATATATCTGACTGTTCCTTTTCTCATTTCTGTACATGCATTAAAAAGTTCTTTCTTTGTGGTTATACAACCTACATTTATAACCTCTAATTGAAAAGATAATAACATAGTTTCAATAGCATACATGTTCTCTGCTCCTGTATCCCTGTTTCTTATCATTATGCTATTTTTGTCCCACATTACCTTCTTATATATTTCATGTCCATTTTCAAGAAATATGGCTTTTCCTTGTTCAATTGCATTCTGACTCTTAGAGGAATTGTTCTAGTTTGCTAATGCTGCCAGAATGCAAAGCACCAGAAATGGATCAGCTTTTATAAAAGGGTGTTTACTTGGTTACAAAGTTACAGTCTTAAGGCCACAAAGTATCCAAGGTAATTCATCAACAGTTGGGTTATCTTCACTGGAGGATGGCCAATGGCATCCAGAAAACCTCTGTTAGCTGGGAAGGCACAAGGCTGGCATCTGCTCTGGAGTTCTGGTTTCAAAATGGCTTTCTCCCAGGATGTTCCTCTCTAGGATGCAGCTTCCTCAAAAATATCACTTTCAGTTGCTCTTGGGGTGTTTGTCCTCTCTTAGCTTCTCTGGAGCAAGAGGCAGTTTTCAACGGCCATCTTCAAACTGTCTCTCATCTTCTCAGCTTCTGTGCATTCTTCAAAGTGTCCCTCTTGGCTGCAGCAAGCTCGTTTTTTTCTGTCTGAGCTTATATAGTGCTCCAGTAAACTAATCAAGGCCCATGCTGAATGGAAAGGGCCACACCTCCATGGAAATTATCCAGTCATAGTTATCACCCACAGTTCGGTGGGGTGCATTTTCATGGAAACAACCTAATCCAAATGTCCCAACGTAATCCCCAGTAATATGTCTGTCCCCACAAGATTGCATCAAAGAACATGGCTTTTTCTGGGGGATATAATGTATACAAAATAGTACATTCCACCCCCTGGACCCCAGAAAAACATGATCTTTCCATATACAAAATACATTCATCCCATCACAATATCACAGAAGCTTAAATCATTTCAGTAACAATAGTTAGGTATAAGATCCCATTAAAATCAATTCCAGGCATGGTTGGTCCTAAGGCACAATTCCCCTGTGGCTCTCTACCTGTGAAACTTAGAACAAGTTATGTGCCTCCAATATACAAAGGAGAGACAGTCACAAGGTAAACATTCCCATTGCCATAAGGAGAAACTGAAAGGAAAACAGGGTTTAAGGGACCAAAACAATTCCTAAAACCCACAGGACAAACTCCATTAGATTTCAAAGTATGAGAGTAATTTACAGAATGACATTTTATCCTTGGGGCTTGAGAGAGCTGGAGTCTAACCCTTCCTAAGGGCCTTTATGGCAGCCCTTTTCTCTCCAAACACTGGGGTGAGTGCTCCAACATAACTGCACATTGGGGAGACCACCTTCTCGGCTCCACCCTCCTCAAACATTGGGGCAGCACCCAGATTCTCTTCCATCTCTGTGGCACACACTCAACCCCTTCAGAACAGCAGGGTGGCAGCCAGGCTCTCCCCAGTCCCCTGGGAATGTGCTCCACCCTCTTTGAGGCCTGAAGTGGCAACACCTTTCCTGAACATCGAGGTGGAAGGACCACCCTCGACCTCTGGGACAAACTCACCCTTTCCATGCCTGTGGGCCACTCTGCTCTCCCAGCCCAAGACCGGTTGACTCCAGACCTCAACCTCCATGGCTGTCTTTGAAGAAATTTTTCCTTCAATTTGTTCCTTGTCTGTCTCCTCCAGTCCAGACCAGCAGCAGCTCCACCTATAAAGATCTCACAAAAATTCTGTTGGCTTCATATGAAGCACACAGTGCTCAAAGTTGTCAGACAATAAGACTTTCCACAAATCCTTTCTGGATAACTCCATCTCCAATTTTGGCTTGTACTGGAATGGTGGTCAAGTTCTATTTTGTGTTATATCCTCATGTTGGGCTGTAGCTTCTGGGTTCCACCCCCTGGAAGCCCAGAATTTTCCAAACCATCAGTTTCTGGTTTCTTTGAACCCAAGAGTTCAGTTCTATGTTTATCTCTCTCTGCTCACATTTTACTGTAAGCTGCAAGGAGAAGACATGCTATATCCACAACTTTTAGTTTTGAAATCTCATCAGCCTAGTATCTCAGCTTGTTTTCAACTTCTGCCTTCCATCCAACACCAGTATGCAATTTTGCCAAATTCTCTGCCACTTTAAAACAAGGATTGCCTTTCTTCCAGTTTGCAATAACACATTCATCATTTCTGCTCAAGTCCTCATCAGAAGTATCTTTAGAGTCCATGTTTCCACAAACAGTCTCTTCAAAGCAGCTTAGGCCTTTTCTATCAAGCTCCTCATAATTCTTCCAGAACCTTCCCCTTATCCATTTAAAAAGCCATTCCAACATGTTTGGTATTTGTAAATGCAGCAGCACCCCATTTCTCTGGTACCAAAATCTGTTCTAGTTTGCTAATGCTGCCAGAATGCAAAACACCAGAAATGGATTGGCTTTTATAAAAGGGGGTTTATTTGGTTACTGCGGGACACTGTTATCGAGTTCCGACTTGGTGGGCCTGGGCCAGGGGAACTGATCAGCCCCTAGGAAAGGTAGTGGGGCACGGGTGGTAGCGCCCTCCACGGCCCCCTGGGCCTGAGAAAGTGGAGCCGAATGCAGGCCCCATTTCCTCACCCCAAAGTACAACCGTTGGGGAGGGCTTGCCGGAGAAAACCGCCCCCCGTGCCTTACCCGCACCCTCCACCCTCTTCGTTACCGGAGCAACTCCCGCCCCTTTTCAATCAACCTCCGCGCCCTCTCAGAACCAATCCAAGCCTTTAACCCCTACAACTACCCCGCCCTCTAAACTGCCCGATATAAGCTTGTACTCTCCCCTAATAAACTCTCTTGGCTTCTTCATCCTCAAAGAAACGTGTCCCGCCTGTTCCTTCTCGCCGCCCTCCACACCTTGCACGCCACCGCCGGGGACCGGGCCCAGTCCCCCGCCTCGCCCTCGCCTCCGGGAAAGAGCCCCCGCCGCCGGTACCCTCCGAGCAATCCTGAGAGCCTAGGATTTAGCAACCGGCCGCCACCCCCTCCCAGACGAGTCAACTGCGACCGCAACTGGCGCCCAACGTGGGGCCGGTCCTCTCCACGCAGCGGTCCAGTAAAACCACCCGCTCGCCCGGACGCCTCTCCAACTCCCCTTCTGCTCGCCTGCAAGGTAAGGGCCGCCTCTCCCTCGCCGCCCCGCGGAGCCGCCTCTCCCTCACCGCTCCACGTCCGGAGCCGCCTCTCCCACGCCGCTCCGCGCCCGGGCTGCTCTTCCTTTCCCGCATTAACCCGGCTTTTGCCCCCGACTATCTTTCGTCTTCTCTTCCTATGTCCCCCCATTCCTCCTAACACTCTTCCTCCAGTAGCTTTCCCTCTTCCCCTCCATCACTTTGCTGTAGTCCTTTGTGTCTTTGTTTCTTTGTTTGGCGCCGTGTGCCTCTTTGCAACCGCCCCCCCCAAACTGCTCTCGCTACCAGAGGGTCCTGCTTTCTATTCTCGTCGTCTCCTTCGGCCTCGCGGCCACGGTTTACCTCATTTTCTTTACTCAATAAACAACCCCCCCGTTTTTTTTCTCCCTCCGCTATGGGTAATCGTCTATCTGCACGCCAAGCACCTCAAGTTCGCGCTCTAGCAGGTCTCCTAGACACACATCGCTGTAAGGTGTCTGTCCGGCAGCTGCAAGTATACTGGGACCTCCTGCTGCCCTTTAACCCATGGCTCACCACTTGCCATCTTTGGGACCCTGTTACTTATAATCGCCTTATTGATCGGGTCACCAACGCCATGGAACATGAGAGCAAGCGCTTCCCTCCCGGCTTGCTCCCCACCTTAATAACCGTCTGCTCCTGCCTTCAAGGCTCCCTCCCCGCTGATCGAGGCCCCATTAAATCCAAGGAGGCCCTATCAACCCAGTCAACAGATTCAGACAGCGATACTAATGTGGACCACGATTCGGACACAGAATCCTTAGTCGAGCAGATTAACAACGCGCTCGAAGTCGCCCCCCAAAAACAAAGCAATACTAAGCCTCTCCAAAATGGCGAACTTCCTCCTTCTTCTTCCACTGAGGGGAGGAAGTGCTCTAGTGATGACGTCAGCCCTAAGCCGGGCCGGAAACCGCATGCGCTTTACCCCGCCCTTTCACAGGGCGGAGCTAGTCCGCCATCTTATGCCTTAGGCCTCGCCCTTTCACAGGGCGGAGCTAGTCCACCATCTTGTGTCTTAGCCACGCCCACCGCGCCGCCATCTTGCGACGCTTGGGGCCTCCCACTTCCGCCTCGCCCTTCGACAAGCTCCCCCTCAGAGCCGATACCGGCAGCTGCCGCCGCTCCTCCCACCCTGCCGACTAACAACCCCTGGCTGCCTTCTACACCTCAAGGCAACCCTTGGGGCAACGCTGCCCCTACCCCCACTCCCGCGCCAGGCCCTCTGGAAATTTAGACTCCTCCATGATCTGCGGGAGATCAATAAGCATATTCTTCCCATGGGTTCCCCGCAGCCTGCACAATCCCCCTCCTTTGTTTTTAATGCCACTGATCTGTTCCCCCCTCCTAATTCAAAACCTATTGGTTATCCAGGCAGCCTAAATATACAAAATTATTATATGTGTCCATTTTCAAATCCTGGAAAATCATACTGCAATTCCCCCTATGAGTACTACTGTGCATACTGGGGGTGTGAAACATTAGACACTGGCTGGAAACCTTCTGTCCCTGACAAATTTCTAAATTTTACAGTAATCCCTTATACTTGCCTAAACTCAGGCAATCGCTATTTCGACAGGTACCTTTGTCCTAAAAGGCTAATGCTCACCGTACAAAACCCTACCGATACGTCTTGGCTCATGGGTCGAACCTGGGGCTTCCGAATTTATCTAGCAGGGTCCGATCCGGGATCCCTTATTCTCATAAAAAAGGAAGCAGCTCAACATTCATCTTCGGGCATTGGCCCCAATAAAGTCATTAACCCCCCTTTTCCACAGCTCTCCAGCCGCACCTCAGCTCCAACCAGCCGCACCTCAGCTGCAAACAACGCATCGCCAACACCACCACCCCAACCTTTTCTGCCCCCCTCTCGTTACTCCTCTCCCCTCCTCGACCTTATCCAAGCAACCTTCACCTCACTAAATGTCTCCTACCCCAATCTTACCTCCTCTTGTTGGCTTTGCCTCTCCACCTCTTCCTCACTGTATGAGCCCGTCGCCTCCAACCTCTCCTTTTCAGAAAACACAGAGGACAGCCCCTCGGAATGCAATTGGAATACCTCAACCTTCCCCCTAACCTTTCATTCAGTTTCCTCCACAGGAAAATGCATCCGCCCTCGCTTAAACAACTCTCCCAACCTCACAGCTTGTGCCAACTACTCATCTCCCAGCAGCTCTGCCAAATTTCTTATTCCTCACAACTCCTCCCTATGGCTCTGCTCCTCTACAGGACTTACCCCCTGCCTTAATGTGCAAACCCTCAATACAACTAATGAAACTTGCTTCCTAATTGTCCTTATCCCTAGGGTCCTATACCACAGCGAGGAAGATTTCTTCCTCTGCCTGGAAAGAACTGCAGCTCCTGCCACTCTGCAAAAGCGAGAACCCATCACCGCCCTCACAATTGCCTCCCTCCTAGGTCTTGCAGGCGCTGGCACCGGAATCGCTGCATTAGCCAGTCAAGGCTCCGCCCTAACTCACCTCCGGGCGGCTGTTGACGAGGACATTCGTCACCTACAAGACGCTATTTCCCATCTTAAAAATTCTGTCAATTCCCTCTCTGAGGTCGTGCTCCAAAACCGCCGAGGTCTCGACCTTCTCCTCCTCAAAGAAGGAGGCCTTTGCGCCGCCCTAGGAGAAGAGTGCTGTGTATATGCCAATTCCACAGGTCTCGCTGAAGACAGCCTAAAAAAGGTCCGAGAGGGACTAGAACAACGCAAAAGAAACCGTGAAACCACCAACTATTGGTCCCACATCTTTACCCCCCTCCTCCCATACCTCCTCCCTCTCATCGGCCCCCTACTAATGATTATTCTAGCTCTCACCCTAGGGCCCTGCATTATCCACAGAATTGTCCAGCTTGCTAAGAACCAAGCCAATGCTGTCTTTTCATCATTTGTGCAAGTCCAGTATCAACAACTTGCCTCCACTGAAGAAGCTGACCTTCCGCAGCGTCGCCACCCTCGTCCATCCCGCAAGCAGTGAGGCCCCTCTCGAACGCCCGGGCGCCACACCAACGTTGAGCTCCAGCCTCTCTAACTACCATCTACCCCTATCCCTTCCCCCACCTCCCCTTTCCCTCATCCCTTGGCGGATCTCTCCGGTAAGCTTCTTCCTCTAATTAGAAAAGAAGGGGGAAATGCGGGACACTGTTATCGAGTTCCGACTTGGCGGGCCTGGGCCAGGGGAACTGATCAGCCCCTAGGAAAGGTAGTGGGGCACGGGTGGTAGCGCCCTCCACGGCCCCCGGGGCCTGAGAAAGTGGAGCCGAATGCAGGCCCCATTTCCTCACCCCAAAGTACAACCGTTGGGGAGGGCTTGCCGGAGAAAACCCCCCCCCGTGCCTTACCCGCACTCTCCACCCTCTTCG
Source organism: Choloepus didactylus (assembly GCF_015220235.1). Lineage (NCBI taxonomy): Eukaryota > Metazoa > Chordata > Mammalia > Pilosa > Megalonychidae > Choloepus > Choloepus didactylus. Next base: position 142,231,437 of record NC_051309.1, read on the forward strand.
TTACCGGAGCAACTCCCGCTCCTTTTCAATCAACCTCCGCGCCCTCTCAGAACCAATCCAAGCCTTTAACCCCTACAGCTACCCCGCCCTCTAAACCGCCCGATATAAGCTTGTACTCTCCCCTAATAAACTCTCTTGGCTTCTTCACCCTCAAAGAAACGTGTCCCACCTGTTCCTTCTCGCCGCCCTCCACACCTTGCACGCCACCGCCGGGGACCGGGCCCAGTCCCCCGCCTCGCCCTCGCCTCCGGGAAAGAGCCCCTGCCGCCGGTACCCTCCGAGCAATCCTGAGAGCCTAGGATTTAGCAACCGGCTGCCACCCCCTCCCAGACGAGTCAACTGCGACCGCAGGTTACAAAGTTACAGTCTTAAGGCCACAAAGTATCCAAGCTAATTCATCAACAGTTGGGTATCTTCACTGGAGGATGGCCAATGGCATCCAGAAAACCTCTGTTAGCTGGGAACGCACAAAGCTGGCATCTGCTCTGGAGTTCTGGTTTCAAAATGGCTTTCTCCCAGGATGTTCCTCTTTAGGCTTCAGCTTCTCTCCAAAACATCACTCCCAGTTGCTCTTGGGGCATTTGTCCTCTCTTAGCTTCTCCAGAGCAAAAGTCTGCTTTCAAAGGCCACCTCCAAAATGTCTCTGTAAACTGTAGTTCCTCTCTCAGCTCCTGTGCATTCTTCGAAGTGTCCCTCTTGGCTGAAACAGCTTGCTCCTTCTGTCTGAGCTTATATAGTACTCTAGTAAACTAATCAAGGCCCACGCTGAATGGGTGGGGCCACACCTTCATAGAAATTATTCAGAGTTATCACTCACAGTTGGGTGGGGTGCATTTCCATGGAAACAACCTAATCCAAATGTTCTAACTTAATCCCCACTAATATGTCTGTCCCCACAAGATTGCATCAAAGAACATGGCTTTTTCTGGGGGCCATAATATATACAAACTGGTATAGAAATTAAACAGCAGAGTTTTATATTGAGGATACAGAACTATTGGGTTTTGAATTCACCCTTTTAATTTCCTTTACTTGAATATCTTTATTTCTTCTCACCACTCCAAGCCACTCTCTCCTGCCTCTTCCTTTCAACCTGCAGAACTCCCTTTAATAATTCTTGCTGGGCAGGTCTTTCATTGATGAATTCTCTCAGTTTCTGTTTATCTGTGAATATTTTAAACTCTCTCTCATTTTTGAAGGACAGTTTTGCTGGATAGAGAATTTTGGGCTTGAGCTTTTCTCTTTCAACACCTTAAATATATCATACCACTGCCTTCTCACCTCCATGGTATCTGATGAGAAATTGTCCTATAGTTCCTTGCATGTGATGAATCACTTGTCTCTTGCTGCTTTCAGAATTCTCTCTTTATCTTTGGCATGGGACATTCTGATTAGTAAGTGTCTCAGAATAAGACTATTAGGATTTATTCTTTTGGAGTATGTTGTACTTCTTGGACATATATATTTATGTCTTTCACAAGAGTTGGGAAGCTTTCAGGCATTATTTCCTCAAATATACTTTCTGCCCCTTTTCCCTTCTCTTCTTCTGGGACACTGATGATGCATGTTTACGCACTTCATACTGTTACTCAAAGCCCTGAGACTCTGTGCAATTTTTTCTATTCTCTTCTCTATCTCTTCTGACTGTATGATTTCAGTTATCTTGTCTTCTAGTTCACCAATTCTTCATTCTATCTGTTCAAATCTGCTGTTGTATGCCTCTAGTGTATTTTTAGTCATTATTATTGTGTCTTCATTCCATAATTTCTGTTATGCTTCTTTTTAAACTTTCAAATTCTTCTTGAGGCTTATATATTATCTTCGTAATATTATTTAGCTCTATCTCCATATTTTCCTTAATCTCTTTGAATTGATTTAGGAGATTTGCTTGAATTTCTTTGATTAAGTGTTCCAAATTCTGAGTCTCCTTTGAAGTTTTAATTTTTTCCCTGTGACTGAGCCATATATTCCTGTTTCTATACATGGCCTGTAATTTTTTGCTGACATTTGGGTATGTGATTATTTTGATGTGTTAACTCTGCAGGTAAATTTCTCTATCATCTTCCAGAGTTCCAAGTAAGTGAGATGTGTCCTTTTATTAGTTGATTCTGAGGGGAGATTTTTCCAGGGGATGTCTTATGTCACCATGTTGATGATATCACTCTCCTATATAACATTTGTAAATAGATTTTAAATAAACTCAGTATATTTTGGTTATTAATTAGAGTGTGTTATGTGGCCCAGATTGAGCATCCCTGTAGTTGTAATGACTTCTTGAGTCTTAAGTAAGATAGAAATAAAAGAAGAATTTTACAGAGCTCATGAGGTCTGCTATTCCTTGTGATTGTATAATAATGGTATAAGTCTGATTTGAAAAAATTAATGTCACTCAAATTTTATTTATCCAATGTTACATTCTTCTCCCAATTACACAGCTTCTCTTTACTCTAATAGATGCAATTATTTTCAAGGGAGATTTGAGGGGAAGCTCTTACTGTTTGTCTGGTCCTAGATCTTATCATCTTTCCTTTCCATCCCCTTAGATCTCATTGTGATATGATGATTTAAAGACATTTCGTACATTCAGGAGAAGCAGTCTCTGATTTTACATCAGAGGTTCCTAAACCCTATGGCTGTTGAAAATAAAGACTGTAGTTCAGATATTATAAAGTAATAACAACAGAGGAAAAAGGACTAATAAAACAAAGCTGTATTTAAAAACCAAACATTCTTTTAGGAGGGGTAAGGTTCAAAAAGCTTTCCTTCCACCAGGATTCCCTGAATTCTGTTAAAATCCAGTGGGTACACATGATTTACATCAAGTCTCTCAATTTTAGGTCTCTCATTTCTGATAACTTGAGGAGAGGGATCATGGTTCTTTTGACACTTCCAAAGGTATAATGCTTAAATGATTGCAGTCAGGCATTTGGTAAATAAATACTTGTTAAATGAATGAATGAATAAATGTAATCTTAAAAATATAATAAGTCCACATTTTAGTCTTTTCTATTTATTACCAAACACTTGAGTTCCTTGATATTTTATTGATATAAAATTATTGTATACTCATTCCACAAATTATGTCAAAAATCATTGAAAGAAATTAGAAGGCTGCATCTTTCCAAAAATGATTTAAGACTTTTGCTTCCAATAGTAGTGAAATGGGTATTTTAGACTCTTCTCTCCTTTCTTATATATACTCTTTTTATCAACTATAAATCTTGATAAAAATATTTTTAAAATAATTTAAAATCATTAAAGATATACAAAGATAATGCAAAGCTTAATGAAATAAGTAAGAAACATAAAAGTGGAGGGAAATAAGACACTAGAAACACAAAGGGAAAATAAATATACACAGAGAAGATTAAAAATATTAGAAGATATTATGTCAGCTTAACACATTTGAAAATCTAAAGTGGAAAATTTGAAATTTTAGGTAAAATGAAAAATTTTGTCGGAAAATACAAATTAACAAAATTAGAGATCTACATAGAGTAATAACTATAAAAGAAACAGAAAATACCATTAAACACCTACTATCATCCCCATCAAGTGTACCAGTCCCTCGGTGCCGTTGCACTGGCTCCTCCTCCTGCCTGTCCGGAACATTCTTCCACCTGATCTTAACTTGGCTAAATTCTCACCATTCACATCGAAGCTTAAATATCATTTGATAAATGTCTTCTCTGACTATACTTTCTAATGATATGTATGCCTGTTGTCAGATCTCTTTATTCCATTGATGCTTTATTTTCATCACAGAATTTTAACCTATCTGAGGTTATGTTAACTTTTACATTTTTTCTTTACTTGTGCACTGAGTCTTTTCCACTAAAGATAGTGTCACAAGACTAAAGACTTCAACAGTCTTTTCTGCCACTTTATCCCCAGGTCTAGAATATACTCTGGCACATTAGAAACACCTAATAAATATTTATGTATTGAATGAATTTTAATTAAAGTAGGAAATAAGATGAGAATCCCTGGTAAAATTGGCACCATTCAACCTTATAGTGGGAATTTTAGCCAATGCATTAACACAAGAAAGAGAAGCAGTTGATATAGGAATTGGGAAGGAACAAAAAAATTCATTATTTGCATGTTTTTATTGTCAGCTGGAAAACACCAAAAGGATTATTCTATAGCTGTGGAACCAAATAGGAAAGTTTTTCAAGATTGAAAAATATAAAATGAACACATAAAAATTAGGTTTCTATGTATAGTGATGGTAATAATTTAGGAACATGGTAGAAAAATATTGCATTCTCAATAGCATCAAACATTTTAAATACTTAGGAGTAAACCTAATAAGAAATGTACAGGAATATGATGGAAAAAGTTCAAAATATTACCCATAGCTAAAAAATACTGTAAATAAATGGAAAAACATTGTATCATTACAGATAAGAAGGCTAATTATTAGAATCACTATTCCCACTAATCTGTAAGGTTAATTCAATTCCAAGAACAGTAAGAGCAGGAATCCTCATGGAACTTGAACATTGATTCTAAAATCACTATAACAATAAATATGTAACAATAACTAAAATAATTACAAAATGATGTTTTGTTTATTTGTAAGCATGGCCTACTAAAATCCAAGTATTTCCTAAAACTGTATAATAGTACCAACATTGATGCAACAATGCACAAATATGAGTGCAGAAATAACCAACCAAATATGTGGGATTTAGTAACTAATAAAGATAGTCTTTCAAAGGAATTAAAAAAGATAAACTAGTCAAAAAGCAGTATTGATATTATTATCTAGTATACATAAAGTTTTCATTCAAATCAACAAAGGAATTATGAACTAAGTAGAAAAGTGAACAAAAATAAAACAAATACATACAGGAGTAATTATAAAGCATAATGAATTTAAGCATAATCTTTGAAATAATCAAGGAAATACAAATTCAGACAATGATAAGACATTGATTCTCCTGATTGATCTTCACTGCTTTTGGCAGTCCATCCTCCTGTTTTGTGTTTTGGGGCTTCAGATAACCCCTTATTTCATAAAAGACAAAATATGCATTTCTGTTTTTAATTCCTCTTGGAGGTAAGAGGAGATCTCTAAAAGAGCAAGAAAAACTGCCATACATAGTCTACCATTTTAAATTTGGAACTCAGCACAGTTGATAATTAAATATTAATTAAAAATCTAATTACTAAAAGAAAACAAAAGCTGATTTGTGGTTAAGAACTATGTTAAATGAAAATTGACTAAAGATTTGATAGACTTAATTTGAAAGTAGACTAAAGTATAAATACAAAAGTTAGTTGCCATTTTGTGTAATTCCTAAAAAAAAAAGATTTTTCTGGAATATTAACTCTTTGAGATCATATAAAGTTATAATCTAGAAAAATGGAATACATTTATAATAAAAATTAGCTTAGTGCTTAAAGGCATGTAACTTTTATAGTGTAACTTTAGGTCTTATTATTTACCACTTGTAGTTACATCTTAAACCTGATTTTTTTGCACACATTTAACAATATGGATCATTGACAGTCTCAAAGAACACCCAGAAAACCCATTGTAGATATGTCAGAATTTCCATAGAAAGTTAACTTTACCTTTAGCAGTGGCAAGGGAGCCAAAGAAACTAATAGTGATTAAAATGTCAAGTTGTAATTGCATTTGCCTCCAAATACACCATTACCTCCCCAAAAATAATTGAAGTAAGCAGTCTTCCTCAGGATGCACTAGTTAGGTAGCTGTTATTAAAAATATCTTGGAGCCATTATTAGGTTGTTTATGATAAATTTTCTCCTATTGCTGATTTGTCAACAATTTTTCCATTTTCTTTTCGTTACCTTTTGATTAATGTTTTTAATGAAAGCACGTTATTCCTTATAAAATATTCTTTATAGAATGAAGTATTCTTTATAGAATAAAGTATAAATCCAAACAGAAAATAACTGTCCACTTATGCAGGCCTTTAAGCTCCATCCCACAAGACCTCAGCATAACTACTTGTTCTAGTTTGCTAATGCTGCCATAATGCAAAACACCAGAAATGGATTGGCTTTTATAAAGGGGGTTTATTTGGTTACACAGTTAGAGTTTTAAGGCCATAAAATTCCCAAGGTAAGGCATCTACAATAGGGTACCTTCACTGGAGAAAGGCCATTGGCATCCGGAAAACCTCTGTTATCTGGGAAGACACATGGCTGGCGTCCGCTTGCTCCCATGTTGCATTTCAAAATTGCATTCTCCACAATGTTGCTCTTGGGACATTTTGTCCTCTCTTAGCTGCAGTGCCTCTTCAAAATGTCACTCTCAGTTGCTCTCCAAAATGTCACTCTCAGCTGCACTGAGTTCCTTCTGTTTGTCAGCTCATTTATATGGCTCCAGTGTTTTAATTCAGACCCACTCTGAAAGGGTGGGTAACACCTCCATGGAAATTATCCAATCAAAGTCATCATCACCCACAGTTGAGTGGGTCATATCTCCATGAAAACATCCAATCAAAAGGTCACACCCTAATCAAAAATATTAATCAATCTGCCCCCACAAGATTCCATCAAAGATAATGGCATTTGGGAAGCCATACATAATACATCCAAACCGGCACAATACTTAATCTTCAAACACAGAAGATACACATCTTTCTTTTTAACTCTCTTTACATATTTAATGGTAAATGGCTTTGTGTTAGATCATTCAATGGACCACTTAATGTTAATAAACTATGAATATATTTTGAAATTAATATTTTTTAAGAGTTAAAAAAAATCTGTAGGTTTATTTTAACTTTTCTTAAAAATTTCTGTTATTACAAAACAATATTGTTTTTACACAATATGTTTTTGAGATGTAGAAATCTTTAGTAACCTGATAGGTATTCTAATATTCCTTAAATTGAAGAAAATCTATGATTTGCTATTATTACTGCAAACATTTTGTTGAGTCTCAATGTCCTGCTAGGATGGAAAAGAGGATGGATCACCACAGGGAAAGATTCATTAAGCCACTAGAAGAAGCAGTGACTCAATTTGAAAGAGTTAACATCTTTGCCCTAAAACTTTGATTACATTTTATAATAAATATGCTGCTCTATATTTGTTAGTTGCATAAATTAATGAATGACCAAATGGAAGTGACACAGGCAACTAGAAAAAACTAAAATTAGTAAAGAAATTTCTTGTTGACAGCGATTGCTTATGGAGATGTTATTAAAAGCACATGAGTTATATACAAAAAGCTCATCAACTGGGGACTCTATCTGTGTGAATATTGTTTGTGTGTGTATGTCTTTATACAAGTTCTTGTCTGGATGCTCAGCGGAGGGTGCTTTTGTGGTTATTCTGGCCTTTCTATACCTGTGGTTTGAGTTGCTCTCTGAATGGATGATAAACGTCACTCTGTGGTCCTAGCTGATCAACCTGCCCCGATGCACCATCAAGCCTTAGTCTGAGAACAAAGAACCAGAAAGGCTCTCACTGCTCTGCTACATAGAAATAGGCTAGACTAGAGGAAGCAGGAGGAGACAAAGAATACTTATTTCAGGGCTTGTGATGTGTCGATGCTAAGGTGTATGCATCTGCAAGGATGGACCTACAAACTACGGTGAACCATGCTAAAATCATTCCACTGATTTTGCATTATTAAGCAGAAACCAGCCCAACATAGCCTATTCAACATAAATAATTGTCCAACAGAAAAGCATCTAATCTGTTTGGAGTAAATCTTCCTATTGACAAGCACACCACTCACAGAGCCTAGTCCCATGGGCTAGTGGTAAAAGGCCATACTGTGCCTTAAACTCTCAGAGGGGGTGACTGCACAAAAGTCCATTAGTTGTCTTTAGGCATGGTGGCTGCTCTCTCTCTGGCTTATGCAACCACAGTCATACATTGAATCCTGTATATGGACATCTCATGCCACTGAACCCACATGCCAAAAAAAAAAAAAAAAAAAAGAAAGAAAGAAAAGTAAAAGGACTACTCTACTGGAAAGATTGGAAAGATTCTATCTGTAACACAGGAAATTGTCTGAGGTGCCTACTGGTACTTTCATGTCCTACAAGATAAGGTTTATCAGAGCAACCAAAAAGCAGCAGAATTACAGAAGATTCATATCCCTCACAAATAGAGGTTTGGTTCAACTTACAAGGTAAAGAACCCTGAGCAGTTGACGTTTTGACTCAGGGAAAGCACCATAAAATGTTATAATCCATTAAAGAGTTGTTACCTCAAGCAGTTTTAGGTAACATATATAGCAAGAGAGTGAGCAGGAGAGAGAAAAATGGAGAGAGAGAGAGAGACAGAGAGAGAGGGAGGAGAGCATGCACACCTGTCCAGGGTTACCCTTTAAAACAACCTTTGGTTTACAGAATATTCAGATGTGACTGTGGCTGGATTTGAGGAGTAACCGGAAATGGATACAGTGAGTAGTTGGAATTTTTGTCTCCCATTTTTAGGGAGCAGTTGAGAATGGCCTTGATCGTATAATAGGTAGTTGCATCTCGGAGAACAAAAACACTACTTAATTGTTCTCTATAATCCTGGGCTGAGATTCTGCAAGCTACTTGTTACCATTTCCTCCTGGCTTTCTCTTAGATTTTCCAATAGGAGAGAATAAAGGAAGATTGGAAGACAGGAGGAGGGAGAAGGGAATGGTGCCTTCCTATGTGATTGTTCCTTTTAGTGTGTTCCATCAACCTGTCTTCACCCAGGCAGCAGAAATTGCTTCCAACAGCAGTTGGTTGCAATTTCAGCCTTTTCTCATACTTCCAGAGTCATCCACATGCAACCAACACTGAGGTTCCAGCAGCAATTAGCCTATTCTCTTTCCATAGGTCTGTGTTCCTTTTCCAGGAGTCCCTTGCGAAAACACCTGAAACAACTGTTGCTTCTGGACTGTACTCCCTCCTCAGAGGTGGTCTCTGTTTTGTGAGGTTTTTCTCCCAAGCTCTGAAGTACTGCCAGAAACTTGGCAGTTCCCTCTCCTCAAAGGTCTGGGTCTAGTTCCATGTGGCCCTATCTCCAAATTTCTCCAGGCTTCTAGGTTCTGACAACTACAACTTCTTCCCTTTGTTTCCCCAGCCTTAGGGAGAGTAGCTGCCCTCTGCAGTTATCTATCTTACTGCAGTGTTCCTTTTTGCTCCTGGATTCCTCAACATCTATTTGTATAATTATCTATACTGTTATTCCTTTTTGTGTTTTTTTGGATAGACACATTGATAAAGTCAGTTACCATGAGGGGTGTGCTTAATCTCCTATATGTTTACAGATTTGTCTATTTTCCCTCCAGTTCTGTTATTTTAAATATTTTGACCTACTGTAATTTTATACATACAAATTTAGAACTTTTATATCTTACTTATTATGTGCATGGTGCAATTTTCTGTCTTCCTGCTTCAATCTTTCTGTACCTTTTATATATAATGCTTCCTTTTATTAATAACATAGTTGGACATATAATTTGTTGATGTTTATCCTTTAATTCAACAACTTAAGTCTCTCCATTCTGCCTGTATGAGGTTTTTGTTTGCTTGTTTTCTTTCCTTTCTTCCTTTCTTTGGAATAGTTTTGTTATAATTACTGTTATTATTTATTATTGTTATTTTTCCAGTTTTCCTTTCTTTTAGTTTGCTAGTTTAATTATTTTTTATATTTCTTTTGGTGATGTCCCTAGAAGTTAAAACTTACATCTTTTAAGTTCTTAAATCTAAGTTCTTTGAGTTCTTACATGTTAGTACTTTTATTCCTTGCCAGACAAAGTGGTTAGAATAATTTAGCTTCACTTATGTCCCTTCTGAGTTCAATTTATGTGACATTTTGTCACGTATTTTAACTCTACATATACTTTAAACCACACAGGAAATTACTGTTGTTGTTTTAGTCAGTCAATATTCGTTTACATTGATCCACATACTTACATCCTTTTAAATTTTCATCCATTCTTGCATTTCTGAGCTTCTACTGGGATCGTTTACTTGCCAACAAAATGCCCTTTAGTATTTTCCACAGAATGGATCTGATGTTGACAAATCTTTACAATTGAACTTGCTATTTAATTCCAGCACTTTTGAGATATTAGTACATTGTCTTCTGTTTTGCATTGTTATTATTAATATTTCTATTTGAGAAATCAGCTCTCAGTCTTATTGTTGCTTCCTTGCAGATGACATATTTTTTTTTTCTTTACCTCTGGCTATTAAAAATTTTTTCTTCCTTGTCTTTGGTTTTCAACAGCTTTAGCATGAAGCAGCTGGGTTCAGTTTCCTGTTTTATAACTATTCTGCTTGAGGTTTATAATGCTTCTTGAATCTATGACCTTATGTCTTTTGTCAGTTTTGGAAAATTCTCGGCTAGTGTCTCTTTCAATGTTTCTTAAACCTTTTTCTCTTTCTTTTCCTTTTGGGAATATAATTACAAAAATATCCAATGTTTTCACAATGTCCCATACATTAATATATTTTCCTATATGTTCCATCTATTTTTCTGACTTTTTTTTTTAGAGAAGTTGTAGGTTGCAGAAAATCATGCCATATACACTCCCCATTTTTAACATTCTGCACTTGTGTGGTACCTTTGTTGTCATAGTTGATAAGAGAATATTATTAAAATTATACTATTAACTATAGTCTATAGCTTACACTAGGTTTCACTGTGATGTTCAGTCCTATATCTTTTTAAAAATTTTAATTTTAGCAACATATATATAATCTAAAATATCCCCTTTTAACCATATTCAAACATCTAATTCAGTGCCATTAATTACTTTCACAATGTTGTGCTACCATCACACCATCCATTACCAAAACTTTTCTATTACCCCAAACAGAAACTACTCGAATTAAGAATTAATTCCCTATTCCTTATCCTCACCCTGACCTCAGGTAACCTGTATTCTAGTTTCAGACTCTTATGAATTTGCTTCATATCAGTGAGATGATGCAATGTATGTCTTTTTCTGTCTGCCTTATTTCACTCAACATTATGTCTTCAAGGTTCATCCATGTTGTTTCAGAACTTTGTGTTTTTCACGTGAAATGTTATTCCATTGTATGTATATAACCACATTTCGTTTACTCATTTCTTCAGTTCTAGAATTTCTATTTGGTTAATTTATACATTTGTAGATTCCTTCCAAATTCTCCACTTTGCCTCTTAATTCCTTGAATATATTAATCATACTCATTTTATTTTTTAAAGTACTTATCAAATGACTCCATTATCTAGATCTCTCATGGGTTTATTTCTATTGTTTTGCAACAAAATATCTTCTTGTATGTGTGGTTATTTTATATAAAATTATGTTTTATATAAATTTTATATAAACTTATTTTTATATAGCCAGACATTGTATATAAATACTGTAGAGGTAATTTGAGGCTTTTGATGATGTAATGATTCTAAGAGAATTTGGTTTAGCTTTTGCTATGTAGCTAGGCTAACTGCTTGAGATTCCTCAGGTGACCTTAGTGTAACTGTGGACTGAAATGATGTGAAACTGGGCTTCAGTCCCCTTGATGACTGGTCTATTTTCAGTTTACTCTAACTTTTAGGGCATGGGCATTTTGTTATTTCTCAAGCCCTGTCCTCCTTGGTGGATTCATCCTCAAATTTTCCCTCTTCTCTTGAGACTCCTGAAAGTTCTGTTCGTTATGAAAATTACACAAGCCTTGAGGCAAAAAAGAAGTATCAAATTCTGGACTTATCACTCTGGGATCCCTTCCTCTTTAGTCTTGACCTGGACACATTTACTGACTTAGTATCTTTTCAATGCTTACATAAAGATGTTTAAAAATATTTTGTCTAGATTTTCTAGTTATTCTCAGCAGAAAATTTGGTCTGAAACAAGATAGTCTGACATTGTCTATCACAAGACTTTTAATGGTCTCAGGATAGAGATGCTACAGACAATAGTCTCTACTTTTTATTTACTGTCAAATGCATTTAGAAGATACAGTAGCTTAATATGGGGAATTTGATAAAACTTCTAGGTGGTACTAAATAGTATAATATACAATAATTTGAATATAAATTTATTTTCAAAATTATACTGTAAAATTAAGAATTTAGTGGAGAGAGTAAAGTTAAGCAAGTCTATTCCTGACAGTTGATCATTTTATTCCATGAAAATTTCTCCGGTTCAACTTGGGAGTAAATGCCACTGTTGTACTTGAAGGTGTGGGTCTAGGCAAGGGAGCCTGAAGGGGAAGTTACTGGAAGCAGGGATTGAGCCCATCTCTCCAGCCCTTTTCAAGTATTGTAACCATTTAATTTCCCGTATCATACTCTTTCTGTTCAAGAGAGATTCTTCTATTTGCAGCTGAACCCTTCCTGGTATTTACTGTTTTTAATTTGAGTCTTCATATGATTATTCTACAAAAATTACTTTTTAATTTAATCACATTAGTTTCTGCCCCGTTTCTTCCTCCTCCTCCCTCAGTCCTGCCAAGGCCAGTAGTTGAATGGCTCCTACCTTGGCTATAGTCTTCACAGGTGTGTTATCTGAGCTGTTGCTTAACAGTGATCCTGATCCCATTCCCTTGCTATCTTCCAGAAAATTGAATTTTTCTCTGCCCATGGCCTCACCAACTTGTTTACAGGATTTTTGGAGTTTATTTAATTTGTACTATTTTTCATCATTTTGATAAGTTTTGGGAAGGGATGAAAGTAAACACGGTTACCAGTCTGCCGTCTTGAACCCAAAGTCTAACTTATTTGTTTTAATACAACTTCTTGTTCACATAATTATTAGGGGTTTTATAGTTCTTATAAAGATAATTGAATTGTATGTCAATTTAACTTGGTAATTTATTGTTTTATAACTTGTTAATTAACTGTTGTGTAAAGCACTGCATTTATGTATACATAAATCTTTCAATGATCAGTTTTTCTAACCAAAATTTCTGAAGTAGCAGAATTTTTTTTTTTTTTTGAAGACCGATATTCTGGTTTGCTAATGCTGTCATTATGCAAAATACCAGAAATGGCATGGCTTTTATGAAAGGGGCTTACTTGGTTACAGAGTTACAGTCTTAAAGCCATAAAGTGTCCAAGATACCTTCACTGGAGAAAGGCCATAAGCATCCAGAAGACTTCTGTAAGCTTGGAAGGTACGTGGCTGGCATCTGCTGCTCCCAGATTGTGTTCCAGCTTGTCCTTCAGCTGCGGTGCACTCTTCAATATGTTGCTCTGGGGGCATTTTGTCTTTTCTTAGCTTTTCTGGAGCAAAAGTCTGCTTTCAATGGCCATCTTCAAAATGTCTCTCTAAGTTGCAGCTCTGAGGTTCTTCTGTTTGTGAGCCCCTTTATAAGACTCCAGTGAGCTTATCAAGGCCCACCCTGAATGGGTGGGGCCACACCTCCATGGAAGCATTCAATCAGAAGTTTCCAACCTAATCACTAATATGTCTGCCCCCAAAAAGATTGCACTGAAGAACATGGAGTTTTGGGGGACATAATACATCCAAACCAGCACAGTAGATAAGATTTGTTTCAGGAGTAAATGTGGAACAATCTAGAGCCCAGGAACTAGATTATTTTCATAGATAATTCTTATATGAGATTCATTGATCAAAAGTTCTGTTAATTTATAAACTGAATGGATATGAAGGTAGAAATTTATTGAAATATTTTAGCCATAAAAATGTAAGTTTAGATAAAAACACTACATTTCACTTTAATTTACATTTCAGTGGTTTTACATTTCTTTTGTGAAACAAATTATGTACTAATCATTGGCAATAGCATTCTATTTTTTTAAATAATGTTTCCCTTTTCATTTTAAAGATATAATATAAGTATTTCTATCTGTTAGATAATTGGATTTTAGTTTCTATCTCTGGGCATGGACAAGAATTTGATACTTTTTTTTTTCCTTTCAATTTTATGTAGAGAAGAGTTCAGCTCCATGAAAGGTGATAACAAAAATAATAGTGCAATGCTGGCTGGGAGGAAGCATTTTCTTTTTCAGAAATCAATAGGAAAAGAGAGTGATCCTATTTTTCACCTGCGGCAAATCACCATTACAGAACAGAAGAGTGCTCATTGAATAAGGGCAGCAGTGACACATACTTCCATCAGCGACTATTCAAGGTTAGGAGCAATACCCCATACTGTGGAGTGGCTAATTAAATTAATTCTATGGAAAAGTGACAAGATGACTTGGTGCAATCAAGTGCTTTAAAGGCTTTCCCTTTACCCTCAGTTTTCAGCATTGCTCAGCTTCTTGCTTTAGCAATTCACATACTTATTTAATCTGAGGTGTGTGATGCCTGGTTCCTTTGGGTCTTCTTGCTTAAACTGCCAGGAGAATATTTGACTTGTTCTAGGACTGATGAGTGCAGCAGGAGAGAGCTGTAACTGCTTTGACTATGTGGCAGTAAATGGATACCCCCTTGGAAACTCAACTTGCTTCATCGAGACCCAAACATGCCAAGCAGTTGCAGATGATCAATTCACAGCATATGATACAATACCCTTCTCTTTTATGCTCTGTTTTTAATGTAGTAACAAACCAACATCTGTTCTGCACATCACAAATATGTTCTTTTCAATGTAATGGTTTGCTGAGCATTGATATTTTTCTAAGAATAGAATGCATTGGCAATTAGATTACACTGTATTTTTATGACAAATACAAATGTTCTTTGGAAAGGTCATTGTGTGCATGTTACCTACTGAGCTGTACTACTTTGATAGACATACTTCCAGGGTAAAACTATGTAACTGATAATGTTCTGGAGAGTGGGTAAAGGAATGGAGAGGAGAAGAAATGTAATTTTTAAAGGGAAAATTCTGTATCGTCAGCACCATCTGAAACATTCTTTGAGCCTGGCTTTTACTAAGCACCTCTGTATCACGTAAGAAATGCTACAAACACTCTTAAGAATGAATATAATAATACCTTTCTTATAGTGTATCTGTGTGCCTTTTGTAGCTATCAAGATAGACCCTTGGATAAAATAGTAGTATTCAAATCTTTCTCTGTACCATCAAATCTTAGGGTTGCATGATGACTTAGGACAGTAAGGAAATACTGTGATATATATAATAGGAAAAATCAAGATTTAGAAAATGTTCACTTTAACATGGCTACTATTAGCTCGGATGTTTATACTGTGATGTGAATAAGTCTAAATCCTTGCATCAGACGTACCTGCTCACTTATTTCTCTTATGGAAAAATCTTGGTTGCATTGCAGGCATGTGCCCATTTTTGCTGACATTAGCATTACTGGCTGCAGAAGAAATCAGGTGAAACAGTGTGGTTTAGGGTTACTTAGCATCACATCTGGAAAAGCCAACTCCACATACATCTTCTGTATCATCCATATGCTACTTTTTTGTTAAATCAAAATAATACACTGGAAACAAACATAACTGAACATAAAATATAGCAATAATAACAATAATTACTATTATTCTTGGTTCCAATATCATATCTCAATTAGAAACTCCCACATTTTGAAGCCCACTTAAGCAGATCACTATTTTAAAGGGCATAATAAATTACATAGTTTTCATTTATAAGCAAAAATATTACTAAATATGATTTTTTTAAAATAGGGTCTCTTGTTGATTATAGTGCTTGAATCTGTGACTCTGGGAATTATGTCTTGTTGGTCCATTTCTCAATCCTACAATTCAAAAGCTTTTTTGCCACAAATTTCCTCTTAGCTCATAGCATATTTGTGGTGTACACATATGTATGTATGCTCATATATACTGAGGTGAATTAAACATTACAAACTTTATGAAGAAATCAAAGAATTAACCTAAACAGGAAAAGGATGAAATATTGAAATGTCATTCTTTGATTTAACCAGTAAAAAATGAAGCACCTGTGTCATGTTTAAAATAATAAAAAAGTCAAGAATATGGCACTGTATTACTGAGGTTTCCAAAGCTATCAAGCATTCCTGTTGAGAATGATTGGACTTATCAAAATATAAAAGAGCAGCTGGGGACATTTGAAGTGGCAATTTATATTTTGTGCAATCCTGGCCACAGACGTGAACAGCAGCGTGAAATAGTAAAAAGAGGTTTAAATCAAGCCAGGTTGCTATCAAAAAGACATGTCCAGACAAAGCGGAGCTCTTAACACTTAAGTATACAACAGTTACAATGAGATATTTACAGTTTCAGTGACAAGTAATTGAAAAAGCTAGGAATAACACAGTATTTAGATGATTTTCATTTACATTAATTTTTAAATATGGTATTAGTGAACATTACATTGATTTATATTTGAAAGATGCACCACATTTGAAAATAGAAACTGAAGCATTATATAAATAAATGTTTATTCAATTAACAAGTGTTCTGTGTGAACAGAAAATCATCTTCAATTTTGATAGAAACAAATATTCCAGGGGGTGGAGGGGGGCAGGAAAGTCTTTAAATTTAGTTTTAAAGGTATTTTACTTGTGGAGGGTGGTAGAAATTAATGCCCATTGTGGCAGTTCAGTTTGCAAAATACCTTTAGGTTCTTGAAAGATATCTCTATGTATTCTTTTAAAAATGTAAAACCAAATTTAGCAAAATACCATTAAAAAATACTTTCTGTAAGTGGAACACAGGGCATTTTTAGGGCAGTGAAACTGTTCTGCATGATAGTGTAATAATGGATATATGATATTAGGCATTTTTCAAAACCCATAGAACTATACATACAAAGAGTGAACAACAATATACAAATGTGGATTTTAGTTACTAATAATTATCAATATTCGTTCATCATTTGTAGCAATGGTACTATACCAATGCAAGATGTTAATAACAGGGAAAACTATGTGTGTGGTGGGGTGGGATATGGGAATTCTCTGTACTTTATGGGTAATTTTTCTATAAACCTAAAGCTGCTCTAAAATTTTTTTAAAACAAAAATGTTTCATTAGGGTACACATCCCTTGCTCTATTTGCTCTGTATTTTAATGTTTGGTGTATTGGGAATACAAGTTGTTGTCTAGAATTTATACATTCACTTAGTAAACATTCCCCAAGTTACTTTGAAGTATTGGGCAGTTCTTTTTCTTAAGTGTGAACTGAACATTGCATAAAAATATAAATAATTATATCAGTCCCTTATTGTATAGATAAGTTAGATTGGAGAACATTAGCTTAATGAAATTGAACAGATTTATTTACTGCTAGATTTTTCAGAACATTTCTCCAAGAGGATCTCCAAGAGCAGAAAATATTATGCAAGTTTTCATGCACTTCTTTGTGCACTTAACTTTTTTCATTTCCTAAACATTGAATTATTATGTATAATTAACATCTGATTTGCTAAAGCTATGATATATTCAACACCAGGGTTTATACACCTGATTTGAAAGTAGAAAAAAATTCTCAATTAACATGAATGGATCATAGCTGGAATGTTTTCTTCCATTACTCAGCTTATTGGTACTATGATAGAGTAATTGTGTAATGGTATAATTTTTTATGAAGTCTGAAATAGAAGCCGGCAATGAATAGAAATGGCTTTGGAATTTTCTAAATTTCTGATTACTTTTATTAATCAGAATAATTATTGTTGCTTGCACTGGAATCCAAAAGCATTATGGTCTATATGCATAATTCTGTAGTTCAAAAGTTTCTTTATCGTGACATAGAAGATATTTGACTGATGAATCTGTAAACTGGGGTTTAGAGCAATTTTCTCAAGCAGTACCCAGATATTCAGTCCCTTTTTTTCCCCATCACATAGAACAAATTGTAACACAACCAAGGGAGAGTGATATATAAGAATAACTTTGACCCATGCATAAAACAATGTTTTAAAATAAAGCCAATCATCTCACAAATTTTGGTATATTTAGGATTATGAGTAAAAAATTATTTATGGGATACCACTGTGTTATGACACTCACTGAGAACAAATGATAAAATTGTCACTGGTGTTTGCCTTCTCTAAAATGGTTTTTCTTTTAACATTCCTATGCCACTTTTGATTCTTGGGTTCTATAGTTGGATGGTGGTATGTCTTCCAATTTAAAATAATGGTTAGGCACACATTTGAAATGGCCTGGTCAGCCACAATATGCTGCTGTCAGAGCACTTCAGCTGAAAGATTCTCTTTTATAGTCCACCAGGATACCATTTAATTCACTGTGGATTTTCTTTTCTGAGGGTTGCTCAAGATTCCTCCAAAAGTGGGTATGCAGTCCAAAGATCTGCTATTCACGGAAAGCATTTAAATAGCAATGAAATTATAGGACAGCTGCAATTGAGTTGAAAAAATACTGAGTTTTTTACTTATACAGAGCCCCTCACCATAGAAGGGTCATAGTCTATTATAAATAAACATGATACAAGTATGATGCTGTGTGCTGTGGAAGCACAGATGAGGAGACAGAGAAGAACTATTTTTCTTATATAATTTCCTACCAAAAAATCTGAATAAAATCCTAAAATTTAGTAATCAAATGCTATTTTCTTCTTATATAAAGTTGGGTATAAAAACATCACTCAGGCTTCTAATGGAAAGCTCTTGATTTTTCTGAGAGTTTAGGGTTCTTGAGATTGGATGTCCCCTTCTGGTTCTTCCTGAAATTACCTCTTCCTCTATTATTAAGCAGACATTGGGGCTGGTGGGAAAAGAGCAAAGGTGAGAATGAGAGAGCGGCAAGAATGGCCACTCTTGCTTTATTTGTATTAACAATAATGAAGATGGCAATGATGTTAAAAGAAATAGTTAACATTTATTGATTACTTACTACATGCCAGGTGTCCACTAAGCACTCTACATACATTATTCCTTTTACCCTCGTAACAACCCTGAGTTGGGCACTGTTCCTGTGAGTTGGGCACTGCTATTATCGGGCACTTGTATTACTTTTCATTTTACAGATGAGGAAACAGATTTAGAAAGTTTAGGCAATTTTTCCAGGATCACAGAGGATGATCTAAATAGCTGAACCAAGATTTGAACTCTAATACTAATGTAAAAACAAAATTGTATATGATATATCTGTATTGTATATTCAGAACCAAGTAAATACTAGGTGTATTTTAAAAAAGGAATCAAATACTCATATTAATATGGATATAGGCCAACCTTTCCCAAAAATGTGTTCGAGAAGACATTAACAGATATCTTAAAATTTATCTGTTAATAAACAGGATTTGTATGGGTAGATAAGATTGAGGAACTTTAGGTTAGGTAAAATTAAAAAGCAGATTTATTTACTGCTATATTTTTTAGAGCATTTACTATGTGGCTTTCCAAAAGGAAAATATATTATTTATTATTTCCTACACTTCTTTGTATACTTAACTTTTTCCATTGAATAATTTGGAATAAACATTAGGAAATTATCCAGATAAAATGTGGTTTGCAAGGTAAATCTGTCATAATGCATATAGTTAGTTAAAGAAAATCCACTTGGCTTAGAAAATAAACAGATTTATTGGCTCTCTTGATGGAAAAGTTCAGATGGGTAGGGACATGCTTCAGTTATGCTTCTGTCAGAAGTTTCTCTTCATTTCACTGTTGTTCTCTCAGCTCTGCCCTCTGCTCTATGTAAATTCCATTCTCAGGATGGCTTCCCCTGGTGATCACCCTCACCACCATCACCACCATGGGGCATGTTTATTGGACTGTGAACATTAGCTGTGGGCTGGAGCATGTCATGTGCTGATTGGTTTAGGTTAATCAAAGTCTGTGCCTGGAGCTGAGGCAAGAAGTTAATCTACTCTAATCTAAAGGCAGATACTCAAGATGAAATGATACAATGCATATTTGGGTAAAACCATAATATTCACCATACACTCTAGATTGTGCTTATTTTTAGCTTATGGACTGCTTCAGTGAAGCCTTGATTCATAGCTTTCCACTTACTGAGTTGGTGGTCTTATGACTAGCTATTTCTAGTATCCCTCCAACCCAGCAAACCCAGAGCCACTGTAAAATAACTGGTATTGCTGTCCTACAATTTCTAAACTACTTATAATTTAAAAACAAAGCAAAAGCTGGGATAGGGAAGCAGAGGTTCCTATCCCACCTACCTAAAGCTTGTGTTCCCAGATGGTTTCTTATTTGAAGATCTTGCCTAGTATGTCTGATAGGGGCAATTATTTTTCATTTTCTGCAATATAAACTTCCTACCTGCTGAGTTGTGACATTATGTTGGCTTACTCTTATTCTCTAGGACAATTATTTTAAAACTGTACTGAGGCGGGGCAAGATGGCGGACTGGTGAGCTGTATGTTTTAGTTACTCCTCCAGGAAAGTAGGTAGAAAGCCAGGAACTGCGTGGACTGGACACCACAGAGCAATCTGACTTTGGGCATACTTCATACAACACTCATGAAAACGTGGAACTGCTGAGATCAGCGAAATCTGTGAGTTTTTGTGGCCAGGGGACCGCACCCCTCCCTGCCAGGCTCAGTCCCGTGGGAGGAGGGGCTGTCAGCTCCGGGAAGGAGAAGGGAGAACTGCAGTGGCAGCCCTTATCAGAAACTCATTCTACTGATCCAAACTCCAACCATAGATAGACTGAGACCAGACACCAGAGAACCTGAGAGCAGCCAGCCCAGCAGAGAGGAGACAGGCATAGAAAAAAACAACATGAAAAACTCCAAAATAAAAGCGGAGGATTTTTGGAGTTCTGGTGAACATAGAAAGGGGAAGGGCAGAGCTCAGGCCCTGAGGCACATATGCAAATCCCGAAGAAAAGCTGATCTCTCTGCCCTGTGGACCTTTCCTTAATGGCCCTAAGTGCTTTGTCTCTTAGCATTTCAATAGCCCATTAGATATCTGAAGAGGGCCCTTTTTTTTAATCCTTTTTTCTTTTTCTAAAACAATTACTCTAAGAAGCCCAATACAGAAAGCTTCAAAGACTTCCAATTTGGGCAGGTCAAGACAAGAGCAGAACTAAGAGAGCTCTGAGACAAAAGGCAATAATCCAGTGGCTGAGAAAATTCACTAAACACGACAACTTCCCAAGAAAAGGGGGGTGTCCGCTCACAGCCATCATCCTGGTGGACAGGAAACACTCCTGCCCATCGCCAGCTTCATAGACCAGAGCTGCCCCACACAACCCAGTGTGACGGAAGTGCTTCAAATAACAGGCACACACCACAAAACTGGGCGTGGACATTAGCCTTCCCTGCAACCTCAGCTTATTGTCCCAGAGTTGGGAAGGTGGAGCAGTGTAAATTAACAAAGCCCATTCAGTCATCATTTCAGCAGACTGGGAGACTCACTACACAGCCCAGCAGCCCAGAACTGCCCTGGGGGGACGGCACTCACCTGTGACATAGCACAGTCATCCCTCAACAGAGGACCCAGGGTGCACAGCCTGGAAGAGGGGCCCACTTGCAAGTCTCAGGAGCCATACGCCAATACCAAGGACTTGTGGGTCAGTGGAAGAGACAAACTGTGGCAGGACTGAACTGAAGGATTAGACTATTGCAGCAGCTTCAAAACTCTAGGATCACCAGGGAGATTTGATTGTTAGAGCCACCCCCCTCCCTGACTGCCCAGAAACACGCCCCATATACAGGGCGGGCAACACCAACTACACACGCAAGCTTGGTACACCAATTGGACCCCACAAGACTCACTCCCCCACTCACCAAAAAGGCTAAGCAGGGGAGTACTGGCTTGTGGAGAACAGGTGGCTCGTGGACGCCACCTGCTGGTTAGTTAGAGAAAGTGTATTCCACGAAGTTGTAGATCTGATAAATTAGAGATAAGGACTTCAATTGGTCTACAAATCCTAAAAGAACCCTATCAAGTTCAGCAAATGCCAAGAGGCCAAAAATAACAGAAAATTATAAAGCATATGAAAAAACCAGACGATATGGATAACCCAAGCCCAAGCACTCAAATCAAAAGATCAGAAGAGACACAGCACCTAGAGCAGCTAATCAAAGAACTAAAGATGAACAATGAAACCATAGTACAGGATACAAAGGATATCAAGAAGACCCTAGAAGAGCATAAAGAAGACATTGCAAGACTAAATAAAAAAATGGATGATCTTATGGAAATTAAAGAAACTGTTGACCAAATTAAAAAGATTCTGGACACTCATAGTACAAGACTAGAGGAAGTTGAACAACAAATCAGTGACCTGGAAGATGACAGAATGGAAAATGAAAGCATAAAAGAAAGAATGGGGAAAAAAATTGAAAAAATCGAAATGGACCTCAGGGATACAATAGATAATATGAAACGTCCGAATATAAGACTCATTGGTGTTCCAGAAGGGGAAGAAAAGGGTAAAGGTCTACGAAGAGTATTCAAAGAAATTGTTGGGGAAAACTTCCCAAATCTTCTAAATAACATAAATACACAAATCATGAATGCTCAGCAAACTCCAAATAGAATAAATCCAAATAAACCCACTCTGAGACATATTCTGATCACACTGTCAAACACAGAAGAGAAGGAGCAAGTTCTGAAAGCAGCAAGAGAAAAGCAATTCACCACATACAAAGGAAACAGCATAAGACTAAGTAGTGACTACTCAGCAGCCACCATGGAGGCAAGAAGGCAGTGGCACGATATATTTAAAATTCTGAGTGAGAAAAATTTCCAGCCAAGAATACTTTATCCAGCAAAGCTCTCCTTCAAATTTGAGGGAGAGATTAAATTTTTCACAGACAAACAAATGCTGAGAGAATTTGCTAACAAGAGACCTGCCCTACTGGAGATACTAAAGGGAGCCCTACAGACAGAGAAACAAAGAAAGGACAGAGAGACTTGGAGAAAGGTTCAGTGCTAAAGAGATTCGGTATGGGTACAATAAAGGATATTAATAGAGAGGGGAAAAATATGACAAACATAAACCAAAGGATAAGATGGCTGATTCAAGAAATGCCTTCATGGTTATAACATTGAATATAAATGGATTAAACTCCCCAATTAAAAGATATAGATTCACAGAATGGATCAAAAAAAATGAACCATCAATATGTTGCATACAAGAGACTCATCTTAGACACAGGGACACAAAGAAATTGAAAATGAAAGGATGGAAAAAAATATTTCATGCAAGCTACAGCCAAAAGAAAGCAGGTGTAGCAATATTAATGTCAGATAAAATAGACTTTAAATGCAGGGATGTTTTGAGAGACAAAGAAGGCCACTACATACTAATAAAAGGGGCAAATCAACAAGAAGAAATAACAATTGTAAATGTCTATGCACCCTATCAAGGTGCCACAAAATACATGAGAGAAACACTGGCGAAACTAAAGAAAGCAATTGATGTTTCCACAATAATTGTGGGAGACTTCAACACATCACTCTCTCCTATAGATAGATCAACCAGACAGAAGACCAATAAGGAAATTGAAAACCTAAGCACTCTGATAAATGAATTAGATTTAACAGACATATACAGGACATTACATCCCAAATCACCAGGATACACATACTTTTCTAGTGCTCATGGAACTTTCTCCAGAGTAGATCATATGCTGGGACATAAAACAAGCCTCAATAAATTTAAAAAGATTGAAATTATTCAAAGCACATTCTCTGACCACAATGGAATACAATTAGAAGTCAATAACCCTAAGGGACTTAGAAAATTCACAAATACCTGGAGGTTAAACAACACACTCCTAAACAATCAGTGGGTTAATGAAGAAATAGCAAGAGAAATTGCTAAATATATAGAGACATACCAAAACCTATGGGATGCAGCAAAAGCAGTGCTAAGGGGGAAATTTATAGCACTAAACGCATATATTAAAAAGGAAGAAAGAGCCAAAATCAAAGAACTAATGGATCAACTGAAGAAGTTAGAAAATGAAGAGGAAACCAATCCTAAACCAAGTAGAAGAAAAGAAATAACAAGGATTAAAGCAGAAATAAATGACATAGAGAACAAAAAAACAATAGAGAGGATAAATATCACCAAAAGTTGGTTCTTTGAGAAGATCAACAAGATTGACAAGCCCCTAGCTAGACTGACAAAATCAAAAAGAGAGAAGACCCATATAAACAAAATAATGAATGAAAAAGGTGACATAACTGCAGATCCTGAAGAAATTAAAAAAATTATAAGAGGATATTATGAACAACTGTATGGCAACAAACTGGATAATGTAGAAGAAATGGACAATTTCCTGGAAACATATGAACAACCTAGACTAACCAGAGAGGAAATAGAAGACCTCAACCAACCCATCACAAGCAAAGAGATCCAATCAGTCATCAAAAATCTTCCCACAAATAAATGCCCAGGGCCAGATGGCTTCACAGGGGAATTCTACCAAACTTTCCAGAAAGAACTGACACCAATCTTACTCAAACTCTTTCAAAACATTGAAGAAAATGGAACACTACATAACTCATTTTATGAAGCTAACATCAATCTAATACCAAAACCAGGCAAAGATGCTACAAAAAAGGAAAACTACCGGCCAATCTCCCTAATGAATATAGATGCAAAAATCCTCAACAAAATACTTGCAAATCGAATCCAAAGACACATTAAAAAAATCATATACCATGACCAAGTGGGGTTCATTCCAGGCATGCAAGGATGGTTCAACATAAGAAAATCAATCAATGTATTACAACACATTAACAAGTCAAAAGGGAAAAATCAATTGATCATCTCAATAGATGCTGAAAAACATTTGACAAAATCCAACACCCGTTTTTGATAAAAACACTTCAAAAGGTAGGAATTGAAGGAAACTTCCTCAACATGATAAAGAGCATATATAAAAAACCCACAGCCAGCATAGTACTCAATGGTGAGAGACTGAAAGCCTTCCCTCTAAGATCAGGAACAAGACAAGGATGCCCGCTGTCACCACTGTTATTCAACATTGTGCTGGAAGTGCTAGCCAGGGCAATCCGGCAAGACAAAGAAATAAAAGGCATCAAAATTGGAAAAGAAGAAGTAAAACTGTCATTGTTTGCAGATGATATGATCTTATATCTAGAAAACCCTGAGAAATCGACAATACAGCTACTAGAGCTAATAAACAAATTTAGCAAAGTAGCGGGATACAAGATTAATGCCCATAAGTCAGTAATGTTTCTATATGGTAGAAATGAACAAACTGAAGAGACACTCAATAAAAAGATACCATTTTCAATAGCAGCTAAAAAAATCTAGTACCTAGGAATAAACTTAACCAAAGATGTAAAAGACCTATACAAAGAAAACTACATAATTCTACTAAAAGAAATAGAAGGGGACCTTAAAAGATGGAAAAATATTCCATGTTCATGGATAGGAAGACTAAATGTCATTAAGATGTCAATTCTACCCAAACTCATCTACAGATTCAATGCAATCCCAATCAAAATTCCAACAACCTACTTTGCAGACTTGGAAAAGCTAGTTATCAAATTTATTTGGAAAGGGAAGATGCCTCGAATTGCTAAAGACACTCTAAAAAAGAAAAACCAAGTGGGAGGACTTACACTCCCTGACTTTGAAGCTCATTATAAAGCCACAGTTGCCAAAACAGCATGGTACTGGCAAAAAGATAGACATATAGATCAATGGAATCGAATTGAGAATTCAGAGATAGACCCTCAGATCTATGGCCGACTGATCTTTGATAAGGCCCCCAAAGCCAGTGAACTGAGTCATAATGGTCTTTTCAACAAATGGGGCTGGGAAAGTTGGATATCCATATCCAAAAGAATGAAAGGGGACCCCTACCTCACCCCCTACACAAAAAGTAACTCAAAATGTTCCAAAGATCTCAATATAAAAGAAAGTACCATAAAACTCCTAGAAGATAATGTAGGAAAACATCTTCAAGACCTTGTATTAGGCGGCCACTTCCTAGACTTTACACCCAAAGCACAGGCAACAAAAGAAAAAATAGATAAATGGGAACTCCTCAAGCTTGGAAATTTCTGCACCTCAAAGGAATTTCTCAAAAAGGTTAAGAGGCAGCCAACTCAATGGGAAAAAATTTTTGGAAACCATGTATCTGACAAAAGACTGATATCTTGCATATATAAAGAAATCCTACAACTCAATGACAGTAGTACACTCGGCCCAATTATAAAATGGGCAAAAGATATGAAAAGACAGTTCTCTGAAGAGGAAATACAAATGGCCAAGAAACACATGAAAAAATGTTCAGCTTCACTAGCTATTAGAGAGATGTAAATTAAGACCACAATGAGATACCATCTAACACCGATTAGAATGGCTGCCATTAAACAAACAGGAAACTACAAATGCTGGAGGGGATGTGGAGAAATTGGAACTCTTATTCATTGTTGGTGGGACTGTATAATGGTTCAGCCACTCTGGAAGTCAGTCTGGCAATTCCTTAGAAAACTAGATATAGAGTTACCATTCCATCCAGCGATTGCACTTCTCAGTATATACCCGGAAGATCGGAAAGCAGTGACACGAACAGATATCTGCACGCCAATGTTCATAGCAGCATTATTCACAATTGCCAAGAGATGGAAACAACCCAAATGTCCTTCAACAGATGAGTGGATAAATAAAATGTGGTATATACACACGATGGAATACTACGCGGCAGTAAGAAGGAACGATCTCGTGAAACATATGACAACATGGATGAACCTTGAAGACATAATGCTGAGCAAAATAAGCCAGGCACAAAAAGACAAATATTATATGGTACCACTAATGTGAACTTTGAAAAATGTAAAACAAATGGTTTATAATGTAGAATGTAGGGGAACTAGCAATAGAGAGCAATTAAGGAAGGGGGAACAATAATCCAAGAAGAACAGATAAGCTATTTAACGTTCTGGGGATGCCCAGGAATGACTATGGTCTGTTAATTACTGATGGATATAGTAGGAACAAGTTCACAGAAATGTTGCTATATTAGGTAACTTTCTTGGGGTAAAGTAGGAACATGTTGGAAGTTTAGCAATTATCTTAGTTTAGTTGTCTTTTTCTTACTCCCTTGTTATGGTCTCTTTGAAATGTTCTTTTATTGTATGTTTGTTTTCTTTTTAACTTTTTTTTCATACAGTTGATTTAAAAAAGAAGGGAAAGTTAAAAAAAAAAAAAAAAAGAAAAACAAGGAAAAAAAGATGTAGTGCCCCCTTGAGGAGCCTGTGGAGAATGCAGGGGTATTCGCCTACCCCACCTCGATGGTTGCTAACATGACCACAGACATAGGGGACTGGTGGTTTGATGGGTGGAGCCCTCTACCATAGGTTTTACCCTTGGGAAGTCGGTTGCTGCAAAGGAGAGGCTAGGCCTCCCTATGGTTGTGCCTAAGAGCCTCCTCCCGAATGCCACTTTGTTGCTCAGATGTGGCCCTCTCTCTCTGGCTAAGCCAACTTGAAAGGTGAAATCACTGCCCTCTCCCCTACGTGGGATCAGACACCCAGGGGAGTGAATCTCCCTGGCAACGTGGAATATGACTCCCGGGGAGGAATGTAGACCTGGCATCGTGGGACGGAGAACATCTTCTTGACCAAAAGGGGGATGTGAAAGGAAATGAAATAAGCTTCAGTGGCAGAGAGATTCCAAAAGGAGCCGAGAGGTCACTCTGGTGGGCACTCTTACGCACACTTTAGACAACCCTTTTTAGGTACTAAAGAATTGGGGTAGCTGGTGGTGGATGCCTGAAACTATCAAACTACAACCCAGAACCCATGAATCTCGAAGACAGTTGTATAAAAATGTAGCTTATGAGGGGTGACAATGGGATTGGGAAAGCCATAAGGAACACACCCCACTTTGTCTAGTTTATGGATGGATGAGTAGAAAATAGGGGAAGGAAACAATCAGACAAAGGTACCCAGTGTTCTTTTTTACTTCAATTGCTCTTTTTCACTCTAATTATTATTCTTGTTATTTTTGTGTGTGTGCTAATGAAGGTGTCAGGGATTGATTTAGGTGATGAATGTACAACTATGTAATGGTAGTGTGAACAATCGAAAGTACGATTTGTTTTGTATGGCTGCGTGGTATGTGAATATATCTCAATAAAATGAAGATTAAAAAAAAAAAGCAAAAAAAAAAAAAAAACTATACTATCCTTAGCTCCCTCAAACTCTCTTACCTAGAACAGATGACCTCCTTGCCTTCTGAAAAGGGAAGGAAAATAGATATCACAAATGGGAATTACCTCAACTTTTCTGCATTCATACTCTAAGGCAATTGACATCAACACATCTGCCTGTTACAATAGAATAAACATCTCCTCTCCTCTGGGCAAAACCCTCCATCTTTGCCCTCAATTCATCCTCTCAATTTCATCCTCACATCCCTTTGCACATATCTTAAGAGATTACTCCATATCTTAGTATTTCTCATAACTCTCTTGATGCTCCTTCTAAGTTTTCTTTGTTAATTATACCTTCTCTACTTAACCTTAAATATTAATATTCCTTGTGACTCAGTTGTAGACCACTTCTCTTCTTACTTTACTTTCTTCTTCTAAGTGATCTCATCCTCTTGCCAGATTTCAATTACTTCCTATGTGTCAATTACAATTAAATATAAATCTCTAGCTCATACTTCTCTCTTGAACTTCCAATGCCAATTCCTATTGATGTCTTCTTAAAGAAGCCTCATACCAGTAATGATTTCACTCTATCCCCAGTGCCACCCAACTAGTCCAATTCACCATCATGTCTGACCTGGACTGATCTTCATGGACCCCAACATCCATTCTTTCTTGCTTCTGCCATATTACATTCTCCACTGTATTCCTTTCTCCAGTTGGTTTTATTAATAAACTTTTTAATTTTGAATAGTTTTAGATTTACAGACAAACTGAAAACATACTGAGAGTCCCCACATATCCCGTATATACTGTACAAAGTTTCCCATATTGTTAACATCTTACATTAATACAATTAATTGGCATGATTATTAACTGAAGCATATATTTTATTCAGATATCCTTAGTTTTCGTCTCATGTCATTTTTCTGTTCCACAACCTCATTCAGAATATCACAATGCATTTAGTCATGATGTCTTCTTAGGTTCCCCTAGATTGTGGAAGTTTCTCAGACGTCCCCTTGATGACCTTGGTGATTTTGAGTATTATTGATCAGCTATTTTGTAGAATGTCTTTCAATTGAGTTTTTCTCATGAGTAGTCAAATATTATGGGATTTTGGCAGGAAGACCACAGAGGTAAACTGCTATTTTTATCATATATTAAGACCGCATACAGTCAACATGACATCACTATTTAAGTTAATTTTGCTCACTTGGCCAAGATGGTATTTGTCAGGTTTCTCCACTGTAATGTTATTCTGCAACTCCCCTTCCATCCTGTACTCTTTGGAGGGAAGTTACTAAGTGCTGCCAGTTGCAAGTAAATGAAAATCCCTTTGTAAAATAATAAGAAGTCAATTGATAATGTCTATGAATCATGAGATTGCAGTATTTGTATATTATTTAGAAATATGTGGTTAAGTATTAGAAAAAAACAACCAAAAGGTTGAAAATCGTCTCTGTAAAATATGATGAGGGTGGGAATGGGGGAAGATATGCTACCTGAATTTTTATGTGTTCATTTTAATCTTTAGAGCACTATTGATTATTTATTTTGAATATTTTCATTTTTTGTTTTTAGTTTTTAGTAAACTTTTTACATTTACATTTTGCATTTACAGAATTATTACAAAAGTAGTACAAGGAGTTCCCATATACCCCACACCCAGTTTCCCCTATTATTAACATCTTAACATCTTATTAACATCTTAAATTAATAAGGTACATCTGGCAACAATTAATGAACCAATAATATTCATGCAATATTATTACCTAAGTTCATACCTTATTCAGAT
Organism: Choloepus didactylus; assembly: GCF_015220235.1. Classification (NCBI taxonomy): domain Eukaryota; kingdom Metazoa; phylum Chordata; class Mammalia; order Pilosa; family Megalonychidae; genus Choloepus; species Choloepus didactylus. Next base: position 142,261,148 of record NC_051309.1, read on the forward strand.
TTCCTCAGTTTTTCCCTAAATCCCTATTTCTGTTCTGGGATCCCATCTAGGATGTCACATTACATTTAGCTGTCATGTGTTCTTTGGCTCCTCTTGGTTGTGATAGTTTCTCAGACTTTCCTTGTTTGATGATCTTGACAGTTTTGTGGAGGACCTTACAGATACTTTGTAAAGTGTAGAGCATGACTGCACTGGGGTTGCAGGCATTTGGGAGGAAGACTGCAGAGCTAACGTGTCATTCTTATCATATCAAGGGTACATACTATGAACATGAATTTTTATTATTTAAGTGAAACATAATCACCTGATTGAGTTAGTGTTTGTCTGGTGTTGGTAATTCTAACTGTAAATTACTTTTTTCCCCCTTTTCATACTGTACTCTTGGGAAGAAAGTCACTGCATGCAACCCACAATGAAGGGGTAGCGAGAAATGCTCCATCTCCTTGAGTGGGGATGTATCAACACAAAGTATTTGAAATTGTTTTGCAAGTGAGATTTGTCACTTCTTTCCCATTTGTTTATTTATTCAGTAATTTGTTTATAACTATATGGACTCATGGATATTTATTTTACACATTGGGTTATAATCTAACACTACATTGTTTATTTTAGTGCTCAAATTGTTCCAGTTTTGTCATTGAGAGCTTTTTCAGCTGGCTTCTGTGTCCCTTTAGTATACCCCATCATCGTGTGTGTGTGTGTGTGTGTGTGTGTGTGTGTGTGTGTGTGTCTGTATTTGTGTCCACTTTATTTGTTGTTGTTGCATGTACTTTCTGGAACTAGGTAATGTTATAGGTTCATGTTGTGTATTTCCTGCCCCTGCCCTGGGATTAGCCATTTCTCCAAGGAGCCTTATTTATTTTATGGGAAAATGGTATTAGAAATGAGGTTGTGTTCTGGGAGTCTTTGTTCCTACTGGGTGTTCTTGCTTCTAGGCCTTCAAGGCTGATAAAGTAAGGAAACACATGTGTGGATCCTAATTGGCTTATATAAACATATCTATAACTATTTATATGTGTATCTATTTGTGTCTATGTTAAGCTAAACGAGCTCATACTGATATCCTAAACTCTAATGCAGTAGCACATGGATCATTCTAGCCTTTTCCCCTTGCTTTTCTGACCTACCACTCCAACAGTGAGAAGCATGGCTCCCAACATCCACAATCCATTTATTTAATTATTCAATTTCAGTATACATATATGGAGGATTCAGAATTTTTTAAGTTGTATCTCCATGAAGCAACTTTACCAAGAAGAGTAATTTGCTTCTCTGCAGTTCCTTTTGCCTTTAGTTTTACAGACTCCACTCATTTCTAAAGTTACTTAGTTCGGCACCCTTCCCCCCATACTCTTCAGTGAGGCTATTTTATACATTAGCAACACAGTTTGATTCTTTGGTCACAGGTTGCGTCCCATCCTGGGATCTTTCAACCTCCTAAAATAGGTTTTAATTTTCAAACATTAAGATTCGCTTTTTGTGCTATAAAGTTCAGTGGGTTTTGAAACATGTGTAGTGAAATGTATCTACCATTACAATATGTTGCTGACTAGTTTCACCATCCAGAAAATCCCTGTCCTTTTCTATTTGACCTTATCCTCTCTGACAATCACTGATCTGTTTATTCTCCCTGTAGTTTTGCCTTTTCCAGAATGTCATATAGGGCAATTATATAGCATGCAACCTTTCCTGACTGTTTTCTTTCACTTACCAATATGAATTTTAGATGCATCCATGCTTTTTTGTTGTGGTGGTGGTGCTGTCTTGCTAGTTCATTCATTTTATTGCTGATTGGTATTCCATTGTATGGATGTACCAGTTTTTTTTTTTATCTCTTCAACTACTGAAAGCCTTCTTGGTTGCTTCAAGTTTTGGATGATTATGAATAAAGCTGCTATAAACATTTGCACCAAGTTTTGTGTGGGCCTGTTTTCAAACTAGAAATACCTAGGAATAGGATTGCTGGATCATATGATAAGATTATGTTTAGTTTTGTAGGAAACTTCCAAACTGTCATCCAAAGTGGCTGTGCAATTTTGTGTTCCCACCAGCAATGAATGAGAGTTCCTATAGCTCTGCTTCCTCACCAGCAGTTGACATTGTCAAGTTTTTGGACTTTAGCCATTCTCAGTAGGTATGTGGTAGAGAATCATTATTGTTGAATTTCTATTTTTTAATTATGAATTATGTTGAGCATGTTTTTGTATGCTCAGTTGTCAACTGTATAACTTCTTTGATATGATATATCTTCAGAGCTTTTGACAAGTTTTTAATTGCGTTGTTTTTGTATTTTAGAGTTTTAAGCCTTCATTGTATATTTTTGAAACAAGTCCATCTGGTATGTGATTTTGAAATATTTTTTCTCAGTAGTGACTTCTAATTTCATTCTCTTAACAGTACAGGTATTTAATTTTAATAGAGCCCAACTTAATTTTTCTTTCATTGATCATGCTTTTTATGTTGCATCTAAAAACTTAACAACAGATCCAAGGTCATGTATATTTTCTTCTATGTTTATTATACAAAATTTATAGATGTATATTTTATATTTAGTTCTATGAACATTTTGAGTTAACTTTTATGCAAGGTGTAATATCTGTGTATAGGTTCACATTTTAAAAAAATATAGGTGTCTAATTGTTCTAGAACCATTTATTGAAAATATTATTCTTTTCTCCATTGAAATGCCTTTGCTTCTTTGTCAAAACTCAATTGACTGTATTTATGTGGGTGTATTTCTGGACTCTATGTTCTGTTTCATTGTTGTATACATCTATTCTTTCATGAAACTATACTGCCTCGATTACTGTAGGTTTTGAGTAAGGCTTGAAATCAGGTAGTGTGTGTGCTCCAATTTTGTTCTTCCTCAATATTTTGTTGGCTATTCTAGGTTCTTTAAATTTCCATATACATTTTTAAACCTTTTTTTCAATATCTACAAAATAGTTTGCTGGCATTTTTAATGGGATTTTATTGAATCTGTAGGTCAAGTTGGGAATAATTTACTCCTAATATAACCTCTACCTCTACCATTCCACTAAAATGGTTCTCTTAATATCAACAATCAACTCCACATTGTGAGTCCGTGGGCACACTTTTTGCTCTTATCTTATTTGCTTTCTGTGCAATATTTTCACTATTTATTATTAAAATATTCTAGAAGCTATATGTTTAGTCAACTTTGGTTCCATGACACTATTCTCTTTTGCTCTTTTTCCTACCTTCCTGCCCTTCTCAATCCAACTCCAGGTTCTCCTCTTTGGGTTAAGTTCCCCATGGGTTTACCCTCAGTCCTTTGTTTCTTGTGTTGCTTTGTATGGTTCCCAAGAGGAAAAAACCTACTACAGAGCCCCATACTCAGGAACAGTGTTCAATGCTGCCACTTCTTCTTGTTCTGAATATGTCTCATTCTTGTTCCTTTCCAGGGGATTTTCTCAAAGATAAGGATTTCAAATTTAATGCCCATCTTATTATTAGCTACAATTATTCATAACACTTTCTGGAAGTCTCACGGATCATTTTTTTTTTTTTTTTCAGAATTTATTTGACTGAGATGAAAATAAAGTTTTTGACCTACTACCAATTTGAAAATGGAAACAATGTCATGGGTATTCCAAACATAACTGAGGAAGAAATAAAAAAGGGTTTTTTTCCTCTAAAGCATTCTTCACCAGAAAGAATCCTTCAGATCAGAAATATTTCATGAAGACCATGGAAAAAATAAAATCTGAAAATTCCACAAACTATTGAAAAAATCTAAAATGTTGTCAAAGCATTCCCTATTAGAGGAGAGAATACCAAATGATTGTATAGATTAATAGAAAGCTACAAAAATGATGAGATATTTTGATTGGAAAAAAATAAAATTTATCCTGATTAAAGATGATATGATTATCTAAAATAAGTGAGAAATCTACCTGAACAACTATAGGACTATAATGGGGATTTGGTAAAATGGCTATTTATAAAGTCCTTGCTTTCAGCAGAGAATATGATTCTCTGAAATATGATTTTATGATGACCTGAAAGTGGCCCCCTTCTGATTTAATCCCATATTTGAATTACTGCATACCCCTAAACCAGGTGGGCTATCAGGTGAGGATGAAGCCTTGGGCTCCTTTGCAGAGAAAACTGATAATGAATGTCTTTCCCCATAATCTGTTTAATTACTATTTAATCTGTATAAAAAGTAAAGCAATGCCCCAATACATCCCAGAGAAATCTGGGCAGAGAATAAAAATGTATTTGCAATGCCCCCTTAAGGGACTTGGATAAAATGTGGAAATATTAAACTTCCCCACCTGGGGAATTACTGATACTCTCACAAGCACTGAGGGCTACCAATTTAGAAGACTGAGCCCTTGATCTTGGAGCTTGCCCTTATGAAGTTTGTTACTGCAAAGGAGATGCTAAGCCTACTTAAAATTGTTCTTAAGAGTCACCCCCAGAGAACCTCTTTGTTGCTCAGATGTGGTCTCTCTCCCCCCCCACCCCACCTCTCTCTAAGCCAACTCTGCAGGTAAACTCATTGCCCTCCCCAGTATGTGGGACATGACTCCCAGGAATATAAATCTCCCTGGCAATGTGGGACATGACTGTCAGGGATGAGTTTGGCCCTGGCATCATGGGATTGAGAAAGACTTCTTGGACCTAAAGGGGGAAAAGAAATGAAACAAAGTAAAGTTTCAGTGACAGAGATCTCAAATAGAGTTGAGAGGTCATTCTGGAGATTATTCTTATGCATAATATAGATATCCCTTTTTAGTTTTTAGTGTATTGGAATAGCTAGAAGGAAATGCCTGAAACTGTTGAACTGCAACCAGTAGCCTTTATTCTTGAAGATGATTATATAACTATATCACTTTCACTGTATGACCATGTGACTATGAAAACTTTGTGGCTCCCACTCCCTTTATACAGTGTATGGAAAGATGACTACAAAAATGAGGACAAAAAGTAAATGAATAATAGGGAGGGATGGGGGGTATGGGATGTTTGGGGTGTTCTTTTTAACTTCAGCTTTCATTCTTATCCTTTTTTTGTGTGTGGTAATGAAAATGTTCAAAATCAACTGTGGTGATGAATGCACAGATATATAATGGTACTGTGAACAATCGATAATACACTGTGGCTGATTGTATGGCATGTGAATATATTTCAATAAAATTGATTTTTTTTTTTTAAAGTAAAGGAACATGAAAAATATGGACTGGATGGACCAGTTTATGAATTCAGAAAGAGGAGCCACTCATCATCACAAAGGAAATTCTGGTATAAACATTGGCAATTTGGAAATTGCCATATTTAGTATAGTAAACAAATAAATTATAAACATTGTGCAACTGCTACCAAAAAGTGTTTTATAATGCATCAAAAAATCCGTAACAAAATTTTATCCACAAATGAGTATCAATAAAATAAGCTCAAATGAAGGGAAAAAATTGCCCTATAACTATTTGTTAAATTGTATTTTGAAAGTTATCATCTTTCTGTATGTACGTTATATTTCACAATAAAGAATTAACAGAAATTGTGGAATTGTAGCCCATAACATTCTTTGAAATTTGCTCTCTAACTACTTGTTAAATGTACTTTGAAAGTTATCACTTTTCTGTATATACATTATATTTCACAATAAAAAAGGTCATTGATGACAAAATAAAAAAAAAAAAGCACTAATAAACATTAGCAGATCCTTTGAGGAACCAGATGTTGGGATATCTTCCAACTTTAGAGGAATATTTTGGTTATATTTGTTTGAAGTCTAAGTCTTCCTCATTTCCCTATGACAGATTGCCACATTAATGGCTCCAGTGAATCTTGAATCTTGTTACCCATGCACTGTGTAGTTCCTTCCCATATCAAATTTGGACTTGGCCATGTGACTTCTAGCCAATGGGACATCAGCAACTGAGACATAAACAGAAACTTGATAAATTCTCTTACTAGGCCTTCTGGAATGCCATCTTGACACTGCCATGTAAAGAAGCTTTGTTTAGTCTAAATAAATATAAAGAAACTCATTGAGAGAAAGATTCATTAATACCATTTATCCCAGCTTAGTACAAGCAACCCACAGACTTGTGAGAAACAATCCCTTGTTTTGTGTTAAGCCACTCAGCTTTCTAGTGGTGTGTTGTGAAACAATAGATAACTGATAAGAAATCAGTTCCAGAGTAGTTTATGAAGGGAGCTGATTAGATGGGCTGACTCTATTCTATCTATTCTATCTTTGAATTAAGAAGAACATGGTGAGGTCAGAGAACAGATAAGCAATATCGGAAAGATAACAAGATCTTTTTTCTTTTTCTGATGTAGAAAGAAACTCCCTTGTGTTTTAATTATTCAAGATGTCTAAAGTGAAATGTATGCTCGCCCCAAAAACACTGTAAAGGAAAATAGCTGCATAAATGAAGTATCCACACATCAAGATACAGGAAGAACAGGTTAAACAATGAAAACATAAGCTGATTGGGACACAGATTCCTGGGGGAGACAAACACCAAAACCAAATAAGCAAACAAAAAAACAACAAAAACCAAAAATCACTTAATTAGACCCAAGTGCAATACAAAGAAGCCCTTCTATAAAATGATTTTCAAACTGAAAAATTCTATAAAGATAAAAAGAGAGATGATCACTGTTATGTTCTCTAATGTTAATTGCAAGTAAAATCTCAAAGTCACTTCTATTTCTGCCAATATTTAGTGGACTGTGATTTTCATGTCTTCAGGGATTCAGAAAACAGGAGAGAAAGTTGAGAGTCTGACTAAGGAAGGAAGTATAATTGAAGATTCCCTTGAATAAAGTTAGAGTCTCAAAGTGCTAATTCTCACATGATACCAAGTATAGGGAGGAATGAATATTCCCTGAAAATTATTTGGGGCCTACATGTGTTTATAGCTTGAATTCATTTTACATGGTTGGTCCAAAATAGTCTCAAGCTGAGAATTTAATTTGAAATCATCTTAAATTTTTAATGTGCCCAGGCACTTGACAAAGAGCTAATTTTTCTCTAAAGAAATCCATCTCAAAGTCCTCAAATAATTCCCACAGAAAAAATTTCTGAGAAATATGAGCTATAGTATAAAAGCCATAAAATCGCAAAGAAAAAAGACAACACGAATGACAGTCAAGAAGAAATTACCTTAAAAAAGGCCCACAAAGACATCAAATATTGGAAATATTGATGATAAAATATAAAGTTTGATATGTTTAAGTTAATAACATAAGGGATTAAAATATAAGCATAGAATAATAAAATAAAAATAAGCAAGCAGATATGACACCCTAAAGTGAAATATAAGTTGAAATTAAATTTCAATGATTGGGTCAAGAAGCAAAGGTAACATAGCTAAAGAGATAATGAGTAAACTAGATGATGGAGCTGAAACTCTGATATAGAATATAATATATAGAGATAAGGATAGGTGGAAATTAAAGGAAGTATAAAAGATATGGAGGAACAAGTGAGAATGTCTGCCATATGGTTAAACAGATTCCCAGAAGAATGAGAGAATGAATATGGAGCAGAGGAAATTACTGAGGAGAAACTAACAATATTCCAGATCTGTAAAATCTACAGATACAAGAATTTCAATGCATCCCAATATAAATAAAGAGAAATGCACACCTAAACCTGGATGTAGCTAAATGAGACTTTAAAACTATTGCCATTATAGAAAACCTTAAAAGAAGCTAGATTTTAAAATAATGGAATACATTTAAACATTGGCAATTAGAGTGATAGTCAACTTTTCAGTGGTAAAAATAAAACACAGAAGACAGCAAAATATTTTACTCAGTCTTTTAAAGATAGAGAACCAACAACTCAGGTTTTTATAACGTGAAAATAGCCCTTAGGAATATGGGCAAAATATAGCCATTTTCATAGAAATAAAAGCTTTGAAAAATTACACAAAAATTACATCACTAAAAAAATCATAAAAAATATAATTTACAGATAAGGTTGGGAAACTATTGAAGATCTAAAATGTCAGAAGAAATGGTGAGTAAAGAAGGTATTAAATATATGAGAAAATTTAAGCAAACTTTGGTTTCATAGCACATTAATAATGTCTTGTCAGGATAAAAAGACAATAATGATAAGAGCAAATTAAAATACACTAAAATAGGGACTAAATTGGGCAGTGATGTATAGTTTGGGAGGAGAGTAAAAATGGCAATAAGTATGCATGCTAAGATATCTAGGGTGACATCCAAAGAAGTTGAGGGAAAAAAGCATCATGGAATACAAATAATCAATCCAATGTTAGAGAAAAAGAATAGTAAAAATATGAAAATATAAAAAGTAAAATATGAAAATTTTAGAGTTCAATTCAGAAAGAAAATAATGACTAGTTAATAAATGTTTATATAATTGACTATCTAAAGAAAATTAAAATGGAGACTTCCTGTTCAAACTAGGATTAAAAAGTAAACTTACACACTGAAAACTACTAGACATTGCTGAAAGAAATTAAAGAAGACTCAAATAAATGGAAAGATATCCCATGTTCATGGATTGGAAGACAATATTCTTAAGACGTTAATTCTGCCCAAAGTGATCTACAAATTCAATGTAATCTCTATCAAAATATCAGCAGTCTTTTTTTGCAGAAATGGAAAAGCTGATCCTCAGAATCATAAGAAATTGCGAGGGGCCCTGAATAGCCAAGGAATCTTGAAAAAGAACAAAGTTGGAGGACTCACATTTCCTGATTGCAAAATGTACTACAAAGCTATAGTAATGAAAACAATGTAGTCCTGGCATAAAGATAGACAAATAGATCAATGGAAAAAAATTGAGAGTCCAGAGTTAAATCCACACAGCTATGACTAATTGATTTTTGACAAGGGTGCTGAGTCCATTCAGTGCTGAAAGAAAAGTCTCTTCAACAAATAGTGTTGGAACAAGTGGAAATCCACATGCAAAAATAAATGAATGCTAAGCCTTACCTCTTGTAATTTACAAAAAGTAATTAATTCAAAAGGGATCAAAGACCTAAATATAAAAGCTAATACTATAAAACACTTGAAAGAAAACATAGGAAAATATCTTCAGGACCCTGTAGCAGGCAACAGATTTTTAGATTTTATACCAAAAGCAGTAGCAACGAAAGAAAAAATATATAAATGGGATTTCACCAAAATTAAGAACCTTTGTGCATCAAGGAACAGTAGCAAGATAGTGAAAAAATAACCTACAGAATGGGAGAAAATATTTGGAAACCATATATATGATAAGGGTTTAATATCTAGAATATATAAGGAATACTTACAATTCAATAAGAAAATGAAAGATAACCCAATTGAAAAATCAGTCAAGGATTTCAATATACATTTCTCTGAAGCTGATATTCAAATATTCAATAAGTATTTGAAAACATGCTCAAAGTCATTAGCCATTACAGAAATGTAAATTAAAACTACAAGGAGATACCACTTCACACCTATAAGATGGTTATCATTTTAAAAAAACTGAAAATAATGTGTTACCAAGATGTAGAGAAATAGAAATTCTTGTTCATTGTTGGTGGGAATGTAAAATTGTGCAGCTACTTTGGAAAACAGTTTGGCAGTTCCTTGGAAAATTAAACATAGAATTACTGTATGATCCATCAATTCCACACATATATATGTACCCAAAAGAATTGAAAGGAGGGTCCTGGGCAGATATTTTTACCCCAATGTTTATTGTAGCATTATTCACAATGGCCAAAAAGTGGAAACAACCTAAGTGTCCATCAACAGATGAATGGATATATCCATGCAATGGAGTAATATTCAACTGTAAAAAGAAGCAAAGTGCTGGTATATGTTACAACATAGGTGAAACTTGGAGACATCATATTGAGTGAAATAAGCCAGAATAAGAGAAAAAATATGTTGTATTTCTTTTATATGAAATATTAAAGATAAGCAAATTCATAGAGATAGAAAGCAGAATAGTGGTTAACAGGAGTAGGGAGAGGGGGAAATTGGGAGTTATTGCTAACTTTCTATGAAAATAGTCTGGAAATAGATACTGGTGAAAAGTTACATAGTATTATCAATGCAGTATTATAATGTCAAGGAATTGTCCAGTTAAAATTGTTGAAATTATCTTTATTTTATGCATATTTTACCACAATTAAAAATAAATTAATTTTAAAAAGAACGAGACCAAAAACACAGAAGCTGCAAGAGAAAGAAAACATATGTAACCACACTGTATTTAAAAGCTCCTTTGCTTTCCAAAAGCTAACACAAAAAAGTTCAAATGATAGATATGGAAAAATATTTGCATATGATGACAGAGGGTTAACTTTTATAATAAATGAAAAGAGCTCTATCAATTGTCATAAAATACAATTAACTCAAGAGAAAACAAAGGATATAATTAGAAAATTCACAGAAAAGAAAACATGAATTGTGAAAAACGTTTTAAAGGATACTCAAATTCTCTAGTATTGGGGAAATGCAAATTAAAACATCGATGAAATATTGTTTTTCTCCTGGCAGATTACCAAAAATTAGATAAATGTATTAATACCTATTGCTGATAGGAACATGTGGTAAAGAGATATTCTGTGTTTTGTGGGTGGATATTTAAAATGTTATAGGCTTTGATGGAAGCACTTAATATGCAATAAAGGCAAATTTCCAAAATCACATCCAAGTAATTCTTACATGTATGATCGTTTTGATTATAAAAACAAATCTGTATGAGATTTTGTTGTCTATTGAAAGAAATTTACCTTCGTTTTCAGATGGCTCAGCTGACTGAAGGACGTCTTCATTAGCCTTATCCTTCATTGCTACCACCCAAGGCCTTTGTGGACATAAAACTTCTTATAGTTATTTCTACCCATGTGCATCTGTCATATCTTTATGTCTCATATGTCCTGTTTTGTGCTATAATAACTTGCATTCTAGGCTTAGTCGATCTTCAAAATTTGGTTTAAGTATCATCACCTCTTGAGTAATTTCCATGATGTGTTTTCACTTCCCTTCTACTGCCATAAATCCCTAGTCTTATGAGTATCACAGTATTCTTAACATTATTATGTAATTAATCATTTAATTCTACCATCATCTCCTGTATATTCTGAAGTCCTTAAGGAGAATGTGTTCTTTAACTTTGTATGTTCCAACCCTGGGTATTTTTTAAGTATACATAATATGTATTCATTAAATTTTTGTTTCAACAAAGTCAGGTATTGAGTGAATTTTGAGCATGTCTTGGAAGTATCAAAGTGTACCCATTCACTATATTCTTAGTTTTAATCATGATTTGGAAACATATATAAGCTTAATAGATATTTACTGAATGTTTCAACCAATGAACTAGAAGCAGAGAAATTATTTTCAGTAGAAGTAATAACAATCTATAGCAAAATGTTTTTTAAGTCTTCAATAACTAGTAAGGAAAAATAGAATCCACTCTAAATAACACTTTTAATCTAGTTAGTTGTTAGAAAGAAGAAGGGTGTCTACATTACACTCCTGAAGCTGAGTAGATGTAGATGACGTCCTTGTATTCATTATCTAGGTCTTATATAAGTCCTCAGAGCAACTCAATCAACATTAGAAGCATCTGGAGTTGGATCAGTTGGGCCTCCTATTATGGATAGAGAAATTTTCAAAACACACTGAATTGGCACGTTTTATTTGCAAGCAATACAAACTAGCTCTTACAATCAATTTAAAAATTGAAAGAAAGTTATTTAAAGGATATTGGAGCTCATAGTATCAGAGCAAATTTGAAGAATGAGCTGGAATACAGGGAAGGATTATGCACCAACTGAAAAGCTGGGCAATAAAAATCAGACCAAGTATATAATAGACCAAGAACAGGTAGATTTGTGTGTTACTGCTACTAAAGGCCATGAATCTGACTTTAACTGTTCTTAAGTAAGTGATCTTGATTTGTATCAGGACAATGAGATGGAGAATCTGGCTCCTGCAGAAGCGAGAGATGGCCACCGCCTCCCAATCAGATCTCAAGGGAGATCAGGGTGTTAAGGAGAGGAGATATTGGTTACTGAACAGCCAAAAAGAGAAACATGCCTTCTACAGAGGATAATGATCCCACTGTGGTATACATCAAAGAAATCATCTCATCCCCCAAAACCTAAAGTTGAGATGGGAGAAGTCAGAAAAAGATAATGGGGTTACCAAAAAGGATCCCAACCATGTTCAAAATGTATTGTTTTCTTCTTAGAATTGATGGGAACATCAGAGATGTGAATGTTAGGTGTATACAAGGATGAATTTTTATAAAATATTGAATCCTAAGCCTCAGATAGTAATTTTCAAACCTTTTGTGAACAATATCTGACACACCAGTTGCTTATTGAATAGAATTGTCTCCCTTAGGTACTGAAGCTTATCCACATTATAAATTTAAAAATTTAAAAGAGATTGTTAAAGGAAAAGAAACACTTAAGAGAGGCACTTAGGAGGGTTTGTGTTTTCTGAATTTATGTTGTGGGACTGATCTTAAGTCTAGTCATTGCAGTATTTCATGCAGCAGGCTGCTGTCAGGTATTTAACTTCATTTTCATACTTGTCTTGTGTGCCGGTTTGAGTGTATTGTGTCCCCCAAATGCCATTATCTTTGTGGTCTTGTGGGACAGACGTTTTGGTGCTGGTTAGATTTGCTTGGAATGTGCCCCACCCAGCTGTGGGTGGTGACTTTGGTGGGATACTCCCATGGAGGTGTGATCCCACCCATTCAGGGTGGGCCTTGATCAGTGGAGCCATATAAAACATGCTGACTCAAAGAGACTGAACAGAGTGCAGCTGTGAGTGATGTTTTGAAGAAGAGCAAGCTTGCTAGAGAGGAACGTCCTGGGAGAAAGCCATTTTTGAAACCAGAACTTTGGAGCAGATGCCAGCCACGTGCCTTCCCAGCTAACAGAGGTTTTCTGGACACCATTGGCCATCCTCCAGTGAAGGTACCCGATTGCTGAGGTGTTACCTTGGACACTTTGTGGCCTTAAGACTGTAACTGTGTAGTGAAATAAACCCCCGTTTTATAAAAGCCTGTCCATCTCTGCTGTTTTGCATTCTGCAGCATTAGCAAACTAGAACATCTTGTATCTAACAAAATGAAAAAAGTCAGAGCAGTAGGAAAAGAAACAAATTTTTAAATTTATTTTTCCTCCTACTGAGGCATTTTCATAGGACATTTCATTAACTGAGTTCAGGAATTTTTACTGTGGACAAATCCTGCTTCTTTAATGGAAGGAAATTAGGAGAGACCTCAGTACAGAGCCAAAATATTTTTGTATATGATTAGTACATGGGAGAAAGCCATGACAGATTACCTATTAAGGGAAATGCTTCAAATTTGTTCCAGAACACACTAAGAGACTTGTATCATTAGGTATTAATAATTTGAGGGAACACATTAATAGAATATGGAATCTTCATCAAATTTCGAAGTACCTTTACCTTCCGGTTTGTGACAGTGACATAAAATTAACAAAATTACAACATACATGCTTTTTGTATATTTCCAGTTACAAGGCTAATACAAATACATGGAACACAGAACTTCTTATGGTTAGAGTGTCTGAAAGGTTTAAGGGTATTGATATATATTCACGTTAATGTGGGTGAAGAGGAAATTACTTTTGTCAGCCTGCAGACATTTTATAACTTGGACAGTATGTCTCATGGTGATTGCTGGAATCTATGCTAACTTTCATGCTAAATGGAGGAGAGAGTTTGTGATATGATGTGCCTTGAGGTGCTAGTGAACTTGGTTGATGAGATTCCTTTTGGCAGAATTTAATAAGCACAAGAAATTGGTTCCTTAAGATCTTAAGCAGTCTGAGGTTGGTGTAAATTATACCCTAGATAAGTGATCATTATGTATGGACAGACACACTAGGCTATACTTTTATATTTCAGAACATCTTGAATTTACTTATATTTTTTCTTCCAGCATAGAATACTTTTCAGTAAAACATACACCAAAATAATGTCTTGTGACCTGGCATAAATATAGACAATCTATTTGTATATTTTGCTCAATAAGTCAGATTTAGTGACAACAATTATTTTATTGAGAGTGATGTTTCCTTAAGTAATGAAATAACTTGTTCCAAAGATAAGAAATTAATCATTCTATCATTTTGAAAATTAAAGGAAACAAGAGAAATAATTGAAGATTTAAACATTTTTAAATCAATATGATACAGATTGACTTGAAAAACTTTAAAACCTGTTCAAATGACAGTTCACAAAGATTTAATATTCTTAATAGAAAAAGAGCTCTATAGATGTAAAAAAATCATGAGACTCATTTTTGGCAAACAATCCTAAAAAAGGAAGATAAGCCTAAAAACTAATAGTTTTTAAAGCCCATCAGAGACAAATACAAACGAATATAAATCCAGTAAGTGTGGAGCCCTTTATAGAAGAGAAGAGAACTACAGCTACTCTCATCTTTGGAAGACTGTTGAAAGAGGGGGAATGCACCAAAGACCCATAAAGGAAGAACCAGCCAAACTTGTAATCAACATTTAATGATCCTATGTGGGCTCGTATGACAGGTTAGACTTCCCAGTTGCAAAGCAAGTGCTCCTCTCTCTCCCACAGGTCTTTACTGTGTAATTTTATCTCTTTAAGACTATTTACTACTCAAAGGAAAAATAAGAACAAGGTATTATGGTTTGTGGTAATATGTGGTAGTGTAATATAAAACTAAAAGAGCACAAAGACAAGGGACAGATTGTTGAAAACATACTGTTTTAAGGCTCTTAACCTGTTTGTGAAGCAGTATAATATTTTGAAGGTTTCTGTAAGCAGACTTTGAGATGGGGATAAATGAGCAGGATATTTCTTAGGAGTGCTCTGGAGATCCACACCTGTGAAAGGGAAGGGACAGGATTGGGAAGAGGGAGATCTGTGATGCCAAACCCATGAAGGGCTCCGTCCACCCCATGGGCACTTTGGAGCTGGCATGGGACTTTAGATTTGGAAAAGGCAATTTTCACAGCCAAGGGAATCTCCAAAGTGTACGGATAGCTGAGATTCTCTTTTCAGCTGTACTTCCAACAGCTGGAGAATAAGTCCTCCATTCCTGAAAGGGGATGTGGTAGTGCAAGACAACATCCCTTATATATAAGTATATGTTTGTATGGACATGCAGAAAGTGACAGAAGTATATACATGAAAGTCCAATATAGGTCTCCTCAGGAGGTTGGAATTGGGCTGCATGATGGAAATATTAATTATGTATTTATATATCTTTCTATTATATCATACTTTACAAATTAAACCAATCTTCATTAAAAATTGAAATGGTATTTTAATTTCAGCAATCTTTTTTCATCTGATGCTAATCATCATCATACCAATCAGAATTTAAAGGGAAATAAGAATATTTCTTCAACTAGTTTATTGAATCTGAAAGATTTTCTTATCTATATTCAGTGCATCAGATTTCCTTCTCATTTTTGAAGCTGTGTGTGGGAGAATATACTATTCTTGATATCTTGGTTGCCAACCAAGGATAAGCCTCTCTAAGCAGAAAACCAATTAGTGGTTATTCTTATTCTATGGTTTGATGTAAGAGTGCTTTCATATTGGGGGAAAATAATTAGTGCACTGTTAGCCAATAATAGATTTTTCTTTGTCTCTTGGTAGTTCCTGATCAAGTCTCAATTCTTACTTGAGTTAGATTTATAGCTTTGTGCATTTCATTTCTTTTAAGCCTCAGTAATTCTGAATTGGAGGATTGTAAATATTCATGGAAAATATTAGTCATGACTCAAGGTGGACAACTGAAACAGATGCCAAGAAGACAGCATGATTTTCTCTATCAAAGGTATGTTCAAATTCTTCTGCTTTTTTGTAAATTTAAAAAGATTTATGATAGACGAAAATCAAAACAACTTTGATTTTAGAATCAATGGCTTTTTTATATTGAAGGGAATAAATGTGATGGCTATGAGTGGGTTTATGAGCAAGGATCATGCACAGATATTCTTCCTATACAAGAGATTTATAAAAGTAGTTTTACACTGATAAAGCAACTTATTTTCCTATTATTAAATGCCTCTAAAACCCAAGCCCTTCTGACTGATTAGTTCTCTTATCTAACAGTTGTAGATGTCCTCATTCAAAGTATATGAATGTAGGGTGTTTTTTTACTACAGTATATATGCTATAAAATAGTTGTGCAAAGTGCAACCAATATCACAGAAGTAGACTGTGAGGTATTTTATTTTAATTTTTAAAAGGTAATGGAATTTCCATATTTTTCTGTGGCAAATTAACAACGCTTTATACCATCTTGAATGTGGTATTGATTATATCATTTTTAAAACCTTCTACCTGAAGTTTAACTTACAGACTCTAGCATTTTATTGGTCTGATAATTGCACTTCAATTCACTTTGGGAAACCATGGCTGTATTAATTGAGTCATTATATCTAAAGTTGGTAATAAACAATAATAGGAAATATTTGTCTGTTCAGTGCTGTTATTGTCTTTAACCATTTTAAATTATTAAACTATCCAAATCAATACTGTTCACTTATTTTTAATAATGAGTTCAATGACATAAGAGCAAACAGTTTTAGGAAGTGACTTTCTTTTTGAAGCCCAGCACATGTTATATATACAGAGTGCAGAGTGAACTTGCAGCAGCTTTTGGCAGTTTAAAAATTATTGTTAATTAACTTTTCTGCTCAAATTCCTGCAAGCTCTACTGTAGTTGATGAGTTATCATGTTTCAGGCATTAAATTCTGAAATAATTTCATAAACATAGTTATTTAACCTAAATTGGATTCTCTGTCAATTGAGACAAATCAATTTTTAAATGCCCTATTATTGTGAGTTTCAGTAATACTGCTTTGCACTTATATTGGTTTACACCAAAAGAACTTAGCATTCATGTATTCTAATATTTCTTCAGGGAAAGTATTATAAATAGAAAGATTATTAGTAGTGATATTATGCAGAATATTTGCATATTTGAAAAATATTTGTTTACCATAACTGATATTTAATAAAGATATACTGTTGTACAGTGCAAAGAGAAGTGACCTATGAATCGGGAGCCCTCAACTATCCACCTATTATTTGCATGAAAACCAACAAGTCATTTATATTACTGAGTTTCAGTTTATGCATTGACAAAATAGAATAATGCCCCAAATTCTTGTAAAGATCAAGAGTTAATGCATCAGAAAGTGCCTTATATAGTATAAAGAATTTTGTAAGCTCAGGGATTATTTTTATTGTCTATGATTCTTTCATTTTCACAAATTCAATTTTTATAATCACATTATGTATTTCTATATCTCTATATTTTATATGACTACCAGCTACTACAAATTTGTTTCCAAGATAACCAGGACTGGATATTAAAATCTATTTTTTAAATATAAGATTTAACTTGCTTTGGAACATTCTATCTTTATAAATTAGATGTAGAAAATTATCTGTTTAATATCAAATTGTACAAAGAGAATCCCAGGTTGCTAAATGTTCTTTCTGGGTTAAAACAGTAATATTTGATGCTGAAACATTTTCAGCAGTGATTATTTATTTCTCATTATTTTAACTGACATGCAAAGAAACATTTGGTCAAAGAAATATACACCCAATAATGCATAATAATATATCAAGAGAATGAAAGTAAATGAAATTCCTTGGAAACCTAGTTTGCTGTTTTCTGAATAAACATAATGAGGAAGGGAAAGAGATTGATGTATTTTGTTCCTCAGTAGCTATTTATTGTCCTAAGCATGAGTAAATAATTCATTCATTCATTTATGAATGCGGCCATGTATTGATTGTATGTTATATGTCCATTTCTAGGTGCTGACTCTGCAAGGAAGACAAAAAAGAGTTCTGCTTTTAGGGACTCCCAGCATAGTGAGGGCAGCAACTTGTAAGAGATGATTACACAATATGATATGTATCATAATAGGCACATGTCTAAAATGTTAAAGACACATCAAGGGAGAGATGTGATGGAGAGCGTTGGGAAGCCTTTCTAGGGGAGTAGATATTTGCAGCCAGGATTAGCTGATCAGTTTTACACAAAACTTTCCATTTTCAACTGCTTCTCATTTTTTTCTCCAGGAAAAGAAATTTCATGACTACATTTACCTGTCTAAATTCATATTAACATTTTGAATACTCTGTTTATATCATCTCATGGGATTTTAGATGATGCTGAGATCTTCTAGTTTCATATTATCAGTTTGCAGAGAGTCACATGGATTCTTCCATCCCAGATTGATCCGGGAAGGTGGAAGGCTAGAAAGTGGGTGCTCTGACCTCAGTTCAGGGAGCTTTTAATGACACCCTACTGCTTCTCCTCACACATCTAGTTTCCATATTATGCTCTTAATTCCCTTCAAGTTCATAAAGTGCACAAAAGCCAAACATCTCTATCATTTGTGTTTTTATTTTATATATCCATTATTTTTATACAGCCTAAAATCTAGTGGTGGTGACCAAAAGTTGATGAAAGATTTTCTGAGAGAAAGAGTCCAGTTTGCATTATTCACTTATTCACTGTAGGTAGCAAAGAAACTCACTGGATGCAGAATACTGGGAAAAAAAAGAGATAAGTTTTGTAGTTATATGGGAAAAAGTGATTTTTGTTGGTTTTGGAAAGGTTGTTCATGAACAGAATGATTCCAATCCCTCATGAAGCCTCAAATGTCTACTCTGAGCCAGAATACAGTTGCATATTTAAGGTCTTAAAAAAGCAAACAGTGATCTATCAAATGCAAAACACATTAAATTTTCAAGTGTGAAATTTTGGTGCAGTTGAAAACTTTGCCATTAGATTTAGGTAAAGGCATATGTAAGTACCTTTGTTATCCAATTCTTGCTTTTTCTCAGAAGTCACCCAGTTTTCTGTCCCAATGATTGTGGAGCAAGTTGCTACATGGTGCTCCATGGGAATACAGGCTCAGGCACAACAGAAACCTTCAGCAAATGATCACTTTATGAGTTACACATCACAGAGGGTCCAAAAGAGCAGGGAAAGAAATTCTATCATGGTTTGTCCCCTGGGGAGGCCAACTGCTTAGGTCAGGGCTGGTAGAAGGCAGTTCTGAACACCCAACTTCACATCAGAAAGGAGAAACCATGTTGCCATTTGACTGTTGAGTATTTACGCAGCCTCAAGAGGAGGGGACCTTCCACTGAAAGTTCCCACCCTGATAAGCTTCTGATGTTGCTTGTCTCCCGTTTATGGGGCCTTTTCATTAGACTTAACATCTTCCCTGGGCTGCTGAATGGAAAACAGAACGAAACATCTGTACACAAATAGAAAAGAAGTAGGGGGTAGGCAAGGGCTGGGAGATGTCTGCTAAGCATGTGTTTGTGACTTCCCCAGCAGTGACACTCTCAGTTGATTTTTGAGTTCAATGTAACAGCAGATTCTTTTTATGCCCTGGTTCCTTATTTTACAAGTTTTACTTGTATATTTCTTAATGCTACAGTTGTTTATATTTTGTATATGTTTTTCATATATATATAAAACTAGATGGTAAGAAATTACATATGTTGTTTTGTAGTCTCTTTTTCACTTAGAAATATATCTACATATTTTTCTGCCTTAAGCTAAATACTCTTCTATAATGTGATATAGTAATGGCATCACAGTATATCACAGTATGGATGAACATAATGTGTTTAACCAACTCTCTATTCTGAACATATTATTGATTTTAATTTTTGACAACATAAAGAGATAAAAACATGATGATGCATAGCTAGTTATTTCTTGGAGATACATTTTTTTAGAGAGAGAATTTTGGGGTCAAGGAGTTCAAAGTGACTCTGACAAGTCACTTTATGCCTCTGTGGAAGAAACACCAGAGGGTGAACCCCAGTGGGTCTTTCCTTGTATAATCCCAAGCTTTAATGGCAAGCAGAACCTGTGACTTGCTTCTAGCCAATAGAATAGTCACTCCCTTGATTAGATTACTTAGCAAAGGAGGTTTAATTCAGATGTAATTCAGCTTCCAAATTAGTTGCTTTCATTTAATCCAAAGAGAGATTACCATGACTGGTCATAACTTTATTAGGAGAAAGTCCTTAAAAAGAGGGTCTAGGTGGGTCAAGGTAGTGGAGGCAGGGAAAGATGGCAGCATAGGAAGGTATGGAATTTAGTTAGTCCTCTACAGCAACTAGCAAATAGCCAAGAACAACTTGTAAATAGACTATAACAATTTTGGGGGAATATCCGTGATGGACACACATCATACACCAGTCTGAGTAAAAAGGATGAGACGCTGGCATAGAACTGTAAGTAAAGCCCTCCAAACAACAGAGGCTGGCACACCTCACCCACTGGCATGGCAGGCTGAGTTGGAACATTCCCTGTGGGAAAAAGAAGTAGTCTCTACTAGTAAGGGAAGATAGCTCAACCAAGTTCAGATTGCAGTTTTAATTAACAAATTTGGACTACTGAATACAAGCTGTGGGCACAGATAAACCCAGAACGAGCAGGAAAGGAACCCTGAGGTCACTTCTGGCAGAGAGGAGGTTGGAATGATGGAAAAAATAAATAAATAAAAACAAAGGCTTTGGGAGTCAGCTGAGCTCAGAACACTGAAAAAGGGCTGTGTCCCAAGAAAAGGGGCTCATAGAACCAGGTACTAATTCCAGCTCTTAACTGGGGGGCTGGGGACTAGCTCTGAAAAGGGAATTTCCTTATTTTTTCTTTTTTTTTTCTCTCATTCTAAGTAGCTCTTTAGAGAAAGCCTAGGCAATTTCAATTGACAGTGCTGATCAAGGCAAGGGTGGAGTTAAGATAGTCAAAGAGACAAACGAAGAAGTCAAGTGAAGGAGATAATTCCCTTAAGGGCTTATCATCCCTAAGAGGAAGGGGGTGGGGTCCAGATCAAGGGGCTGCCCTCTCTCAGAGAATTTACACCCCAGAGCCTAGGACAAAAAACAAAAAACAAAAAACAAAGAGCTGGGGGGTGGGGAAACAAAACAGAAACAGCATAAGCTTGGCTTTTGAGTCACCCTGGGTGCAGGGACAGGGTCTGCTGAGAATTTAAGGTATCACACTTCTTTATGCCAGTGGGGAGCTGCAGGCTGACAAGTCCAACCTGCCGGGAAGGATAGGAAAAGCACAGAGTGTAGAGTCCTATCAGAAAGTCTGATGGCCTGCTATTTCTCATCCTCAGGGAAACGTGATACTGATTACACCTTCCTCCTGAAATCTGGGCCTGTCTTATCTAGGAAAATATGGGTGGGGTAATCAAAGAAACCAGATGCCTAGACAACAAAAAAATAGAGTGCATTAGGAAAATGAAGATATGGCCTAGTCAGAGGAACAAGCTTACACTTTGTTCCAGTTTGCTAATGCTGCTGTTATGCAAATCACCAGAAATGGATTGGCTTTTATAAAGGGGATTTATTTGGTTATAATTTTACAGTTCTACAGACATAAAAATGTTCAAACAAAGGCATAAACATGAGTATACCTTCAATGGAGAAAGGTCATTGGTGTCCGGAAAAACCTCTGTTAGCTTGAAGGCACATGACTGGGATCTGCTTGCTCCCAGGTTGCATTTCAAAATGGCATTCTCCAAAATGTCTCTCAGTTTAGCTTCTTGGGGCAAACTCTGGGCTAGTATCTCCAAGTAGTCAGCAAAAGTCTGCTTTCAGTGGCTGAGGGACAGACTGGACATTTGATGCTGAAAAAACAATTGGCAGCACTTATGGGAATGAAAGACACAATAGAAGAGATGAAAACTACAATAGAGAAATACAACAGCAGATTTGAAGAGGCAGAAGAAAGGATTCAAGATCTAAAGGACAGAACATCTGAAGTCCTACACACAAAAGAGCAGATAAGGAAAAGAATGGAAAAATACTAGGAGGGGCTCAGAGAATTGACTGACAACATGAAGTGCATGAATATACATGTCATGGGTGTCCAAGAAGGAGAGGAGAAGGGAAAGGGGCAGAAAGAATAATCAAGGAAATAATAACTGAAAATTTCCTATCTCTTATGAAAGACATAAAATTACAAATCCAAGAAGCACAGCATACCCCAAACAGAATATATCTGAATAGACCAATGCCAAGACACTTAATAATCAGATTATAAAATATCAAAGACAAAGAGAAAATTCTGAAAGCAGCAAGAGAAAAGTGATCCATCACATACAAGGGAGGCTTGATAAGACTATGTGCAGATTTTTAGTAGAAACCATGGAAGCAAGGAGGCAGTGGTATGATGTATTTAATATACTGAAAGAGAAAAACTGCAAACCAAGAATTCTGTATCCACCAAAACTGTCCTTCAAAAATGATGGAGAGTTTAAAATATTTTCAAACAGACCCTGATTGAGTTTGTGAACAAGACACTTGTTCTAAAAGAAATACTAAAGGGAGCAGTACAGGCAGATAGGAAAAGAAGGATAGAGGTTTGGAGAAGAGTATAGAACTGAAGACTATCAGAAAGGGTAGAAACAGAGAGAGAAAAAATAAAAATAAATTAAGTTATGACATATAAAACCCAAAAGAAAAAATGATAGACAGTACATATTACATCGAGTGAAATCAGCCAGAAACAAAAGGACAAATACTGTTTGGTCTCATTAATATGAACTAACATTAATGAGTGAACTTTGGGAGTTAAAGTTGAAAACATGGGTTATCAGGACATAGAAAGAGGGTAGAGATAGGGCATTTCATGCTGAAGAGTACAGAATGTTCAAAGGATTGATTGTGTAGATCCAGAAATGGATAGCACAATACTCTGTGGTGGTAGCCCAATGCTGTAAGTACACTGAACAAAAATGAGTGTGAATATGATTGAAAGAGGAAGGTTAGGGGCATATATGATACCAGAAAGAATGATAGAAGATAAAGACTGGGCTGGGATAACTTACTGAAACTTAGAGTGGTCAATCATGGTGATTATATCTACAAATATAAGAATGATTTTACATGAGGGAGAACAAATGAATATCAACTTTTCATGGTGTTGAAAATTGGATGGCATGGGGAAAAATACAATCCATGCAAACTAGAGTCTATAGTTAACAGTAACACTGTAATATGCTTCCATTAATTTTAACAAAGGCAATATACCAAAGCTAAATGTCTATAAGAGGGGAATATAAGGGAGTGGTATGGGATTCATGGTGGTGTTGCCTGAACTTTTCATTACATTTTATGTCTTTATTTTTATTTTTCTTCTATCTTTTATTGTATTATTCCTCATTTTTTCCCTCCTCTTCCTCTTTCTTTGAAGAAAAAATAAAATAGAAATATCCTCATATAGATTATAGTAGTGAATGCATAACTATGTGATTATCCTGGGAATCATTGTTTACCTAGGATGGATTGTATGGTGGGTGAATAAAATTGTTTAAAAAATAAACAGAAGGATACAAGTGCTGGAGAAAATATGGAGGGAGTATGAACCTGTTCACTGTTGGTGGTGAAGTAGAATGGTGGAGCCCATCTGGAGGGCAGTGTAGTGCTTCCACAGGAAGCTAAGTATGGGGTTGCCATATGGTCCTGCAACCCTGTTATTGGGTATATACTTGGCAAAACTGAGAGCAGGGACACTAATGAACAAATGCAAACTGGTGTTTATGGCAGCAGTATTCATGATTTTCAACAGATGTAGGTGGCCTAAGGGTACATCGACTGATAAATGGAATGGTGAACTGTGATGTATAAATACAATGGAATATTAAGCAGTGGCAGGAAGGAATGAAGTTGTGAGGAAGGCAATTAGGTGAAGGGATCTTGAGGACAGTATGTTAAGTGACATAAGTCAGAAACAAAAAGACAAATATGATGCCTCACTAATATGGACTAACTATAATGTGAAAACTCAGAATTGAATCTGAGACCACAGGTTTTCAGGGGAAGGCTTATGGTAAAGTTTCCTAGATTGTAAGCTCTTGCAGCAGTCACATCTATTCGTAAGTTGTAATGGTTATTTCTAAATTCTGAGATGCTGAACTATTTGTGTATAACCTGGCCAGTCCTTGGAACATCAGATATCTTTATGACACCTGAGAGTCAGAGCCAGAGTCTGGCAGGTATGAATGTCAGCATTACCCTGTACAGAAACTGTTAAAGAAGCTGAAAAAGAGATCAGACTTCAAATAGAGATATGAATGAAATGGACTTGGTTAGGACTAAGGTAAATCAGACTAAAAGGTAAAGGATGATATTGACCGTTTTAAAACTTCAACTTCTGTGTGAGACCAAAGGAAGAGATGCTTGTTTTGAAATCTATATTTTCTGTAGCACACTAAATAATTTAACTTGTATGGTCAGTTTATTTAAACACCATAATTACATGGAATATTGAATAGGAAGTGACATCTGGTTGGTTTGTACAGATTAGTATGAATCCCCAGTGCATCCCAGAGTAATTTGGGCAGAGAATAAAAAGTATTTGCAAAGCCCCTTGAGGGACTGGTGAAAATGTGGAAATATTCAACTTCCCCACCTGGGGAATTATTGATATTCTCTGGGGATTACCAGTTTAGTAGGCCAAGCCCTTGATCTTGGGGCTTGCCCTTATGAAACTGTTACTGCAAAAGAGAGGCTAAGCCTACTTACAGTTGAACCTAAGAGTCACCCCCCAGAGAACCTCTTTTGTGGCTCATATGTGGCCTCTCTCTTTAAGCCAACTCAGCAGGTGTACTTGCTGCCTTCCCCCAGGTGGGACATGACTCCCAGGGGTGTAAATCTCCCTGGCAATGTGGGACATGACACCCAGGGTTGATTAGCCTGGACCTGGAATCATAGATTGATAAGGTCTTCTGGACCAAAAAGGGGAAGAGAAATGAAACACAATAAAGTTTCAGTGGCTGAGAGATTTCAAATAGAGTCAAAAAGTCATTTTGGAGGTTATTCTTATACATTATGCAGATATCCCTTTTTAATTTTTCGTGTATCAGAATAGCTAGAAGGAAATACCTGAAACTGTTGAAAAGCACCCCAGTAGCCTTGATTCTTAAAGATGGTCATATAACTCTATAGCTTCTACTGTGTTACCATGTGATTGTTAAAACCTTGTGGCTCTACAATTCAGGGATAGAGTTAACTGCTGTAAGAGCTTACAATCTAGGGACTATTACAATTATTATGTCCACGTTAGGCTATGTTCTAAGACTCAATTCTGAGTCTACACATTGCAGTTAGTCCATATTGGTGGGGCATCATCCCTCTCACCATGTTTTCTCCAACACTTTTACTCCTATATATATATTTCCCATGTGACAGAGGAACCCCATATGTCACTGGCCTTTCTTCAGTGAAGTTATCCTCTTGTTGATGCCTGAGTCTGGACACTTTCATGGCCTTAGAATTTTTAACCTAATAAACCCCCTTTATAGAAGCCAATTCA
The DNA here is from genome assembly GCF_015220235.1 of Choloepus didactylus. NCBI lineage: Eukaryota > Metazoa > Chordata > Mammalia > Pilosa > Megalonychidae > Choloepus > Choloepus didactylus. Next base: position 142,286,515 of record NC_051309.1, read on the forward strand.
TTTCAGGTATTTTGCATTCCAACCACTTTAGCAAACTGGGACATGTGGGAATTACTCTGATACAAGTGATACTTGGATTTATACACAAAATATTACATTAACCATTTTCATAACTCCATGAGGTAGCCTCTTGTGCTGGATGTGTTGTGTCAAATTGATTAAGCTGGGATTTATGTTCTCTGAACCTCCTCCCTTCTCTTCACAGTTCTGGGTTAGAATTTGCTGAAGGAGGAACTTGGGTGAAATTTGGAGGACAGAAGTATAAGAAGCAGCCATTACTCAGAGACAGGTTTTTTTTTTTTTTTTTTTTTTTAATAGTCAGATATGGTCATGACAACATAGGGTCATGACAACATGGAAGTGTCTGATATGTGCCTGCTTATTGTCGCTTTCCTTCTGCATTGAACTTGTCTCTGGTCTCATGGACCTGCTGGCCAACAGTGGCACTAGGTCCATGTCAAAATACTTGGTTATGGATGCACAAAAGCAGTAGCTGCTACACAGGGGACACAGCTTCTCACAGACCTCTCCAGAAACCCCCCTTTATAGTCCTACTTTGGCAGCAGGACATGGTTGGACTCTTGGATTTTCCAGTGAGCTCCAACTTGCCTACCGATTCTAGTGCTTAGGCTAATTATTTAGTGATTGTCTCCATTTTCCAGTTTCCCATTCTAAATTCTCATTTCCCACCCCTTCGTCTGCCACTATTAAGTGTGAGGGATTTATTCCCACTATGTTCACAGAGAGTCTCTTTACCTGACCAAAAAGTGACAGACGCAGTTTTATTATTCTTTTTTATATTGAAGCTCAAAGAGGTTGATTGATTTGCCCAAAGTTTTACAACTTGTAAGTGGCAGAACTGTGATTTAACCTAGTTTATTCTGACTGTAAAGCAGGGATCCTGACCGCAAATGGCCTCAGAGGACAGGAAACTAAAGTAAGAAAATGATACAAGCTTAGAGTAAGAAATGTTTTTCAAAAAGAAACAATTGAGTCTTCTAGTATATAGCTCTGTAAGAAGAACGTACTCAGTTTTACTAAGAACCAAGGCCTAAATTATCTGTCAAAAACACTTGCCTTCAGTTCAGGTCAATGCAAGAAAACTAAGTGAACATAAACTTGGCATTTGAACAACCTAAAAGGCTCTTGGTGGCAGTTTTTGGGAAAAAAGGTACTGTCTGCTCAAAAATTGGTATGTATAGACTGGGATCTACATTCAGCTCTAGATAATTGTTACCATCCAGAAAATCTGACTTAGTGTGGTCTGATATTCTGATATCTCAAAAGATGCTGACGATTTGGATTTTCAAATAAAACTCTCCAAAATTAATTTTTTGTTGTTCCAAAAAAAGGTAGAGACTGGAGAATCTTCCAAGCACTTTAGGTCATTTATGACGGGGAATGTGCCATTCTATAATGTCTTATCTTTCTTAACACTGTGATACATTTAGTAAATGCTTGTGGTTCAGAATTTTTTAGTCTGATGGAATATAGTAACTTGTTTATATATTAACTGTATCCATAAGTATTTTTGGAGAAAGTATTCTTATATATGAAAGCTAAAGATATAAGCTTGCCGAATCATCTGTACTAGTTTTTTCTATAGGTGGGAATAGCTACTCCCTTACCTGTTATCATTAGCATACCAATGTGTCAATATTAGTCATAAATGTGCATTATTCATTGATTCATTGTGGCATATTATTTTTTTCATAATTGCACATTGAGAAAATATAAAAAGTAATCAATTAGTACCATAATTCTTACTTAAATAACTATCAATGAATCATGGAAAATCTGTATGCTTGTACTAGCAGTGTTTCATTCCACTATTAATAAAAAAATTAACATCAGCTAGTTATTGCTAAAGTTGTACATCAACTTTAAAAAATAGCCTTGAAAGAGATATATGGACTTGCTTCAGGAATATTTTTTATAATATGTTTTCCTTAAAAGTGCTAATATAAAAATGACTAAAAGCAGTCAACTGGTGCTCATAAATCAGTTGCTCTTTGTGCATACTTTGCTAAAAGTTAAAAATGTCTCCTATTCTATAATTTGTGATTGGACAATTTAAGCTTATGCTGTATTCAGCATTGTAGCTGTCTTTATTCCTCAAGAGGTAATTTGAATTGAATAGATGGATGTGATTGGGATGGTAGTAAATCATTTTTAGGGCAGGTAGAAATTTTTCTGCATATTATTTCGTATCATTTATTTCACAAGATTACAAAATCAAAAGGAATAGTTTTTTGACTGTTTTATTTTGAAGTGAATGTTTTTAAATTTAATTTGTAAACTTTTGGTCATCAAAATTTTACATTGAGGTTTCTGATGTCAGCTCCGACATGTAAAGGGTATGAAAATTGTTGGTTCTGTCCTTGTAGGAATAAAAAGCTGAACAAACTAAAAACCAATGGCTTATCAATGGCTTTTCTTTGGACCCATGAAAGAACTGAGTTTTCAGGGCAAACTGCCAACCCAAAATCTGGAGCAAGGCAAATGCAAAATAACAGCTGAGACCAGCTTTCCTGTAGTTGAAGCCACTAGAGCCAAACTGATTGGAACATTTGAATGACAATTTTGGCAAATCACTGGGGGTTAAGTGTTGACTAACATGCAAGTGAAAGTCTCCTGGGAGCCATAGTCTTTAGGGAGCCCCCACACATTGGGGGCTATAGCTCCAAGAACCCTACCTGATTCTCATGGTGAAGATTTGAGAAAAATGTTCTATTTCTGGCAAGGGGAGGGAAAGCATAATCATTGTGAAATGTGCCAAGAGGCTTCACCATAACAAAGGCTGACTTTCAAGGTGAAAGATTTTACAAGAGCCTTATCTGAGGGCCATGAGGAAAGGGCATTCCTCTCACCCCACTTCTCTCTAGATTTCTTGTCTTACAAATGGGTAGGGGAAGCTACAAAAGAAGAAACCTTGTGAAGATCACAGGCCCAGATACACAAGCCAGTGAAATAATAAGACTTAAGTGGAAGATTATATAGAAAGCTTTCCACCCCCACGCTTTACCACCACACTGAGAAGGATTTAGTACCATGATAGTGGATTACAGCTGACAGAACTGCAAGACAAAGAAGATCTCTGAGGAGGAGCACTTAGGGAAGGCCACAGTCAACAGGGGAGACAAAACAAGGAAAATAGAGGAATTTGAACCCTCTGGCACCAAAGCTATAGCATACATTAAATACAGTCCAAGTCCTAGCAAGATTAACATAAGTCCTCACACTAGAGTCCTATATACCTTATTTCCTATTACCTGATGCCAGAAGGGATGAAAAACACAGTCTGAAGAGATAAAGTAAGCACCAGAAACAGACCTACATATGGCACAGATATTAGAATTAACAGGAAAGCAATTAAAAATAACTATGTGAAGGGCTCTAGTAAAAAAAAGTAAGCAACATGCAAGAACAGAAGGGTAATGCAAGCAGAAACATAGAACTTTCAAGAAAGAATCAAAATGGAATTCGGAAACCAAAAACACAGTAACAGAAATGAAGAATGCTTTGGTTGAGCTCATCAGTAGAACAGACATGGTCAAGGAAAGAATCAATGAGCTTTAATATGAATCAATAGAGACAATATGACAGTTTCAAAATATGTAACATCTGCATTGTTACCATGTTACTATGGCAATATCAGAAGGAGAAGAAAGAGAATAGAGCAGAATAAATATTTGAAGCAATGATGGCCACAAACTTTCCGAAAGTGACAGACACTAAAACTTCAGATCCAAAAAGCTCTGAGAAAACACAAAAAAGAGTAAGTACCAAAAACAAAAAACAAAGAAACATATTTAGGTATTTCATACTCAAACTTCAGAACACTAAACACCAAGGAAAAGATCTTAAATACAGGTAGAGAGGAAAAACAAACAAACAAACAAAAAAAACACTGCACACACAGAGGAACAAGGAGAAGAATTACTACAGACTTCTTATCAGGAAACACACAAGCCAGAAGCAAGTAAAGTGAAATATTTGAAGTTTTGGGGAAGTAGTGAGTTTCCAACTTATAATTTTATTTCCATTGAAGCTATCCTTCAAAAATGAAGGAGAAATACTTTCTCAGACAAACAAAACTGAGGTAATTCATTGCCAGCCAATCTACCATGCAAGAAATATTAAATTTAATACCAAAAGAAAATATGTAATAAATATGGATCTACATAAAGAGAAAAAGGGCATCAGAGGACTAAATTAAGATAAAATAAATACTTCATTTTTTTAGAATTTTTTATAGTCCCTAGTATGCAAAAAGTAGACCCCTCCATATGCCACTCTGTTTTCAGCTCTCTGCACCAGTGCCACACCCCAGAAGTACACCATGCAAACACCCATCCACATCCGCAGTGCTGATCTGTGGGACACATGCCTCCAAACAACCCCTTTCAATCCATTTGCCTTCAATACAGTTCTGATACTTATAATCCCATTTTATTTTATTTTTTGTTTTATTTACTTTGTTTTTATTGTTTTTAATTGATCTAAGATAACAGTTTAAATAAAAAATAACAGCAATGTGATGAGTGATGAGACTATATGGATAAGTGAAATTAATGACAAAAATGTCACAAGGGATGGGAAGGAAGAATTGGAAATATTCTGTTATAAGGAACGTGCAGTACATGCTAAGTGAAAGGGTGTTATTTGAAAGTAGACTTATGTTACACTCCTTTTTTTAAAGAAGGATAATTGACCTATAAGAGAGGAAAAAAATGGAATCATATAAAATGTTCAATGAAAACTAGAGAAGTCAGGAAAGAAATTTCTTATAATGAGTAGAATGCAGTTACAAGCATGGCTCATATTAATACAAATGTATCAATAATTAAATGTGAATGGTCTAAACACATCAATTAAAAAATAGAGATTGTCAGAGTAGATTTATTAAAAAGAATAAAATATCCACTATATGCTGTCTATAAGAAACCCAATATAAATATAAATATCTAAAGAAATAAAAAGTAAAGGGATATAGAAAGATGCCATGGTAACACTAATGAAACTAAAGCTGCAAAGCTGCAGTGGTTATATTAATTTTAAAAAAGAAGTCTTAAGAAACAGGAAAATTATTAAGGATAAAGAGTGATACCACATAATAATAAAGAGATTAATTCTCCAAGAGGACATGTCAACCTTCAACATATACACACTTAACAACAACACATCAAAGTATGTTTGAACTGAATAGCTATTAGAATCGAAAGGAGAAACAAATACGCTTCTATAGTTGGAAACGTCAACAACTTCCTGTCAGTAATTGAAAGTTAAAGCAGAGAGAACACCAATAAGGATATGATTAACCTAAGAAAGCATTGCTGATCACTTGGTATAATAGATATTTACAGAATACTCTATCAAACAACAGCAGAATACACATTCTTCCAAAGTGTTCATGGAACATTCACCAAGGTAGACCACATTCTGGGCCAGAAAACATACCTTAAAAAATTTCAAAAATTAGAAATCATGCATATATGTTCTTGTACCACAATGGAAATAAATTAGAAATAAATGACAGAAAGATGGTATAACTAGTTCCTGGATCTTGGTTTCTAATACAATTCACGTATAAAAGCAAACAGGGATCTTTGGATAAACATCTGACTCTAGGACAGGGGCAGGATATACAAGATGAGTCTGGAATATCTCGTAGTGACAGAAGGTAAGGATGTGCTAAAGACAGCAACCCTATGATGGAGGAATGCCACAGGGGTTCTGGAGCCAACTGAATGGGCTCTCAACGACCAAAGGTGGAACAACTTGACAGACAAAATAAATAAACTAACATTGGCTTATAACCCAAAGTATCAAATACATATTCATGAATTCATAGTGTTACAAATAAAAGATTGATTAAGTAAATTATTGGGGGAGGAGAGGCAAATCTCATGTGCGAATAATTCCAAAAAATTATGTAGATATTTCACCCAAATGCATACTGGCAGTTTCACTGTTCTGGGTGATGCAGGGTTGCACTTAATCTTCCATGCTTGTACTTTCCCCTGCCTTGAATACTTTAGTATGGAATCTGTATAGATCCAAACTATACATCGCTGGTTTCACTTAGGGCTGACAGTCGGGGTAGTTGCCTGACAAAACAAACTGGGAGTGAGAATTTGGGTGTCTAACTGATCCTTATGCAGTTATTTAAAACAAACAAACAAACCAATAAAGCCTCTCAGTTTTCAGGCTCCAATGTCAACCTTAAATTCATCAGGCCTATAGTCCTGAATCTTTTAGGAGTTTTTCCATGGCAAATGGGTTTGCTCCTCATTGGTACCTTTGTCACTGACATTTCAATATAAATTTCGTACTTTCTAGTTGTACTTCCTTCCACTTTTAGTCTTCATAGTTTGGGATTCAGGGTCACAGATGTTTCTGCATGTCTACCTGTTTTTACCAAAAATAGAGTCTGTTTCTGTTTTGTGTTCCTCCTGTTTTAGTAGTGATTTTTAAGGCAAAGGTACAGAAATATCGTTACTGCATCACCTTGAAACTGGAAGTCCACAGTTGATTTCTTATGGTTCATCGTTATTTGATGACTAATTTCTTTGACAATGTTATAAAAAAGTAGGCCGACTAGCCTGATAACATTCTAACACACCATTCATCAATAATGAAAATGGCCTTTCCAGCAAAGACAATCATTTCATGACATTTTCAAGGCATTTACCTATCCTTAAGGAAAACATGAAATATTCTTCACCTTTCAAATTCTGCTTCCTAGGGAATTCCACTATGTTACTTTTTATTCTCCTAACTGTTCACATACAGCATGGCTCTCCTCTAAAATAAATATATCTCCATGTAAGTAAAATAGTAAATATGAACCTAGAGGCTGGTGATAATATAAAAAAATTAAAATTAAGTTTAATCAATAATTTGTCAACATTTACCTGAATGCATGAGGGAGAGGGAATCATAAAGATATCCATCCAAGAGATACAAAATTTATACTTTCTTTTTTTTTTTTATTAAATTCAGTTTTATTGAAATACATTCACACACCATACAATCATCCATGGTATACAATCCACTGTCCACAGTATGATAACATAGTTATGCGTTCATCACCACAATCTATCTCTGAACATTTTCCTTACATCAGAAAGAACCAGAATGAGAATAAAAAATAAAAGTGAAAAAAGAACACCCAAATCATCCCCCAATCCCACCCCATTTGTCCTTTAGTTTTTATCCCCATTCCTCCACTCATCCATACACTAGATAAAGGGGGTGTGATCCACAAGGTCTTCACAATCACACTGTCACCCCTTGTAATCTACATTATTATATAATTGTCTTCAGGAGTCCAGATTGCTGGGTTGGAGTTTGGTAGTTTCAGGTATTTACTTCTAGCTATTCCAATACATTAAAGCCTAAGAGGTGTTATCTATATAGTGCATAAGAATCTCCACCAGAGTGACCTCTCGACTCCATTTGGAATCTCTCAGCCACTGAAACTATTTTGTCTCATTTTGCATCCCCCTTTTGGTCAAGAAGATACTCTCAGTCCCACGATGCCGGGTCCACATTCATCCCTGGGAGTCATACTCTGCGTTGCCAGGGAGATTTACACCCCTGGGAGTCGGGTTCCACGTAGGGGGGAGGGCAGCGAGTTCACCTGTCGAGATGGCTCAGTTAGAGAGAGAGAGAGGGCCACATCTGAGCAACAAAGAGGTACTCAGGGGGAGACTCTTAGGCACCATTACATACAGCTTTAGACTCTCCTTTGTGGTAATGAGCTTCATGAGGGCAAGTCCCATGCTCGAGGGCTCAGCACATCAAACTGCCAGTCCCAATGTTTGTGACAACATCAACACCAGTCCAGGTGAGGATGTCCAAGACATCCGTACCTTCCCCCAGATCCTTGGGGCTGGGGAGGGGGAGGCTGTAAATATATTTTTTATTATCTGCCCAAATTACTCTGGGATGTGTCACTATTTCACTCCAGCCTATACTAACCTACCGTATCTCACTTCCTATTCAAAGTTCCATGCAATTGTGGTATTTGAACAAATCGACTGTAGAGTTGTACTGTTAAGAAAATTTAGATCCTGTACCAAATAGATATCTATTCCCTTGGTATCATATGAAAGTTGAAGTTTTAAAGCACAATCAGTTTCAACCTTTACCCTTTGGCCTGGCTTGCCCTGGTCTTAACCAGACCTGCTTCATTCATATCACTACTTGAAGTCTGGGCTCTTTTTCAGCTTTTTTTTTTTTTTTTTTTTTTGACAGTGGCTGTATGCACTAATAGTGACATTCATATCTGCCGAGCTCTAGCTCTGAGTTTCAGGTGTCTCAGAGATATGCATTGTTCCAGAGACCAATCAGGTTATACACTAGGGGATCAGCATCTCAAATTTTAGAGATAGGCCTTACAATTCAGGGATAGAGTTAACTGCTGTAAAAGCTTACAGTCTAGGGACTATTACAATTATTGTGTCCAAGTTAGGCTATGTTCTAAGATTCAATTCTGAGTTTACACATTATAGTTCGTCCATATTGGTGAGGCATCATCCCTCTCACCATGTTTTCTCCAACACTTTTACTCCTATATATATATTTTCCTACAATTTTATAGAGTTATGTTCACATACCATACATTTATCCACAGTGTACAATCAGTTGTTCATGATATCATCATAAAGTTGTACATTTATCACCACAATCAGCACTTGAACATACTGATTACTACAAGAAAAATTGTTATTTTTTTTTTAGCAATAAGAAAAAATGATAAAAAGAAAAAATAACATGTCATACAATACAATATACTACTAAGGACAGCAAATAACACCACTACTGAGAATCCCATATTACTCCCCTATATCCCCCTCTCATATACATTTAGCATTGGCATATTGCCTTTTTACATTTAATGGAGGTATATTACAATGTTACTGTTGACCATAGACTCCAGTTTGCTTTGATTATGTTTTTTCCTGAATACCATCACTTTTTCAAATTTTTACATGGTTGACATTCATTTGCTTTCCCACATGCAAAAACATTTTTATATTTGTATATTTAGTAACAGTCATTGGCCACTCCAGTTTTTGCTACGTTATACAGTCCCAGTCTTTATCATCTATCTTTACCTCTGGTGTCATACATTCTCCTATCCCACCTCTTTCAGCTTTACTCACAGACATCTGTTCAGTGTACTTACAATACCGTGCTACCATCACACAGTATTATGCTATCTATTTCTGGATCTATGCAATCAATCCTAAACATTCTGTAGTCCTTCAGCATCAAATGGCTGATCTCTGCCCTCTTTCTATCTCCTGGTCGCCTGTGTTGTCAGCTTTTAACTCCCAAAGTTTGTTCATTAATGTCTGTTCATATTAGTGAGACCATACAGAATCTGTCCTTTTGTTTCTGGCTAACTTCCCTCAACATAATGTCCTCAAGGGTCATCCACATTATTACATGATCTATGTCTTTGTTCTGTCTTACAGCTGCATAATATTCCATCATGTGTATATACCACAGTTTGTTTATCCACTCGTCCTTTGATGGACATTTGGGCTGTTTCCATCCCTTGGCAATTGTGAATAATGCTGCAATAAACATTGGTTTACAAATGTCTGTTTGTGTCTTAAGTTTCAGTTCCTCTGAGTATATACCCAGCAATGGAATAGCTGGGTCATATGGCAAATCTATATTTAGCTTCCTGAGGAACCTCCATACTGTCTTCCAGAGTGGTTGCACCATTCTACATTCTCACCAACAATGAATAAGTGTGCCTCTTTCTCCACATACTCTCCAGCACTTGTCATTTTCTGTTTTTTGGATAATGGCCATTGTGGTAGGTGTGAGATGATATCTCATTGTGGTTTTTATTTGCACTTCCTTAATAGCCGGTGAAGTTGAGCATTTTTTCATATGCTTTTGAGCCATTTGTATTTCCTCTTCAGAAAAATGTCTGTTCATGTCTTTTGCCCATTTTTTAATTGGATTGTTTGTCTTTCTGTTATTGAGATGCAGGATTCTTTATATATTCGGGATATTAAATCCTTATCTGATATGTGGTTTCCAAATATCATCTCCCATTGTGTAGGTTGCCTTTTGGCTTTTCTGACAAAGTCCTTTGATGTACAAAAGTGTTTAATTTTGAGGAGATCCCATTTGTCTATTTGTTCTTTGGTTGCTCGTGCCTTGGGTGTGAGGTCTAAGAAACCACCTCCTTTCACAAGATCTTTAAGATATTGCCCTACATTTTCTTCTAAGAGTTTTATGGTCTTGGTGCTAATGTTTAGGTCTTTGATCCACTTTGAGTTAACTTTGGTATAAGGTGTGAGATGGACATCCTCTTTCATTCTTTTGGAAATGGATATCCAGTTCTCCAAACACCATTTATTGAACAGGCTGCTCTTTCCCAGTTGCTTCGGCTTCACTGCCTTATCAAAGATCAGTTGTCCATAGATGTAAGGGTCTACTTCTGAACACTCAGTACAATTCCACTGATCAGTATATCTGTCCTTATGCCAGTACCATGCTGTTTTGAGCACTGTAGCCTTGTAATATGCTTCAAAGTCAGGTAGTGTGAGACCTCCCACTTCATTCCTGTTTCTCAAGACATTTTTGGCTATTCGGGGCAACTTACCCTTCCAAATAAATTTAGTTATTGGTTTTTCTATTTCTGTAAAGGAAGTTGTTGGGATTTGAATTGGTATTGCATTGAATCTGTAAATCAGTTTAGGTAAAATTGCCATCTTAACTATATTTAGTCTTCCAATCCATGAACATGGTATGTTCTTCCATTTTTTCAGGTCTTGTTCAATTTCTTTTAGCAGTTTCTTATAGTTTTCTATGTAAAGGTCTTTTGTGTCTTTGGTTAAGTTTATTCCTAAATACTTGATTCTTTTGGTTGCTATTGTAAATGGGATATTTTTCTTGATTTCCTCCTCTTGTTGCATATTACTTGTGTATAGGAACACTACAGATTTTTGCGTGTTGATCTTGTAGCCTGCTACTTTGCTGTATTCATTGACTGGTTCTAGTAGCTTTGCTGTAGATTTTTCTGGATTTGCTACATATAGAATCATGTCATCTGCAAATAGTGAAAGTTTCACTTCTTCCTCTCCAATTTGGATGCATTTTATTTCTTTTTCTTGCCTAATTGCTCTAGCTAGAACTTCCAGCCCAATGTTGAATAACAATGGTGATAGTGGGCATCCCTGTCTTGTTCCTGATCTTAGAGGAAAAGGTTTCAGTCTCTCCTCATTGAGTGTGATGTTAGCTGTGGGTTTTTCATATATTGCCTTTATCATATTGAAAAAGTTCCCTTCTATTCTTATCCTTTGAAGTGTTTTCATCAGGAAAGGATGTTGAATTTTGTCAAATGCCTTTTCTGCGTCAATCGAGATGATCATGTGGTTCTTCTGCTTTGATTTATTGATGTGGTGTATTACCTTAATTGATTTTCTTGTGTTGAACCAGCCTTGCATACCTGAAATAAATCCCACTGGGTCATGGTGTATAATTCTTTTAATCTGCTGCTGGATTCGATTTGTGAGTATTTTGTTGAGGATTTTTGCATCTATATTCATTAAAGAAATTGGTCTATAATTTTCTTTTTTTGTAGTATCTTTGCCTGGTTTTGGTATTAGGGTGATGATGGCCTCATAGAAAGAGTTAGGTAGCTTTCCCTCTTCTTCAATTTTTTTGAAGAGATTCAGCAGGATTTGTACTAATTCATTCTTGAATGCTTGCTAGAATTCACCTGTGAAACCATCTGGTCCTGGGCTTTTCCTTTTCGGGAGCTTTTTGATAACTGACTCAATCTCTTTACTTGTGATTGGTTTGTTGAGGTCATCTATTTCTTCTTGAGTTAATGTTGGTTGTTTATGCTTTTCTAGGAAGTTGTCCATTTCATTGAAGTTGTCCAGTTTATTAGCGTATAGTTGCTCATAGTATCTTCTCATTATCTCCTTAATTTCTGCAGGGTCAGTAGTTATATTTCCTTTCCCATCTCTGATTGCATTTATTTGCATCTGCTGTCTCTTTTTTTTTTTGTTAGCCTAGCCAGTGGTCCATCGATTTTATTGATTTTCTTAAAGAACCAACTTCTGGTTTTGTTGATTCTCTCTATTGTTTTCCTGTTCTCAATTGCATTTATTTCTGCTCTAATCTTTGTTATTTCTTCCCTTCTGCTTGCTTTGGGGTTAGTTTGCTGTTCTTTCTCTAATTCCTCCAGGTGAGCAGTTAACTCTTCAGTGCTCTCTCTTTTCTTTTAATATAGGCATTTAGGGCAATAAATTTCCCTCTCATCACCACCTTTGCTGCATCCCATAAGTTTTGATAAGTTGTGTTTTCATTGTCATTTGCCTCGAGGTATTTACTAATTTCTCTTGTAATTTCTTCCTTTACCCACTGGTTTTCTAAGAGGGTGTTGTTTAGCCTCCATATGTTTGTGAATTTTATGACCTTCTTCCTTTTATTTATTTCCAACTTCATTCCATTGTGGTCTGAGAAAGTGTTTTGTATAATATCAATATTTTTAAATTTGTTGAGACTTGCTTTGTGACCCAACATGTGGTCTATCCTAGAGAGTGTTCCATGAGCACTTGAGAAAAAAGTGTATCCTGCTGTTGTTGGATGTAGTATTCTATAAATGTCTGTCAAGTCTAGCTCATTTATCATGCAATTCAACATCTCTGTTGCTTTAGTGATCCTCTGTCTAGATGTTCTATCCATTGATGAGAGTGGTGTATTGAAGTCTCCAACCATTATTGTAGAGGTATCTATTTCTCCTTTCAGTGATCGCAGTGTTTGCCTCATGAATTTTGGGGCATTCTGGCTTGGTGCATAAATATTTATGACTGTTATGTTTCCTTGATGAATTGACCCTTTTATTAATATATAGTGTCCTTCTTTGTCTCTTTTAATTGTTTCACTTTTGAAGTCTAACTTCTCTGATATTAATATAGCTACTCCCGCTTTTTTTCTGGTTGTTGTTTGCATGAAATATCTTTTTCCAACCTTTCACTTTCAGTCTATGTTTGTCCTTGTGTCTAAAGTGAGTTTCTTGTAGACAGCATATAGATGGGTCCTGTTTTTTAATCCATTCTGCCAGTCTGTGTCTTTTTATTGGGGAGTTTAATCCATTTACATTTAGTGTTATTACTGTAAGGGCAGTACTTTCTACTACCATTTTGTTTTTTGGAATTTATATGTCATATCTTATTTTTTCCCTCTCCTTTTACCTTTCCTGATAATCTTCATTTCTGCACTCTTCTCCAACTCTCTCTGTCCTGTCTTTTCCTGTCAGTCTGTAGCACTCCCTTTAGTATTTCTTGTAGCGCCGATCTCTTATTCACAAACTCTCTCAGTGTCTGTTTGTCTGAAAATGTTTTAATCTCTCCCTCATTTTTGAAGGAAAGTTTTGCTGGATATAGAATTCTTGGTTTTTCTCTTTCAGTATCTTAAATATATCATGCCACTGTCTTCTTGCCTCCATGGTTTCTGCAGAGAAATCTGTACATAGTCTATTGACCTTCCCTTGTATGTGATGGACTGCTTTTCTCTTGCTGCTTTCAGAATCCTCTCTTTGTCTTTGACATTGGACAATCTGACCAGTAAGTGTCTTGGAGTAGGTCTATTGGGATCTATTCTATTTAGGGTACATTGTACTTCTTGAATCTCTAATTTTCTGTCTTTTATAAGAGTTGGGAAATTTTCAGTGAATATGTCTTCTATTACTCTTTCTGCCCCTTTTCCCCTCTCTTCTCCTTCTGGGATACCCATAACACGTATATTTGTGTGTTTCATGTTGTCACTCAGCTCCCTAAGACCCTGCTCATATTTTTCCATTTTTTTCACCATCTGTTCTTCTGTGTGTATGAATTCGAATGACCTGTCTTCCAGTTCACTGATCCTTTCTTCTGCCTGTTCAAATCTACTGTTATGTCCCTCCATTGTGTTTTTCATCTCCTCCATTGTGGCCTTCAGTCCCATGAGTTGTGCCATTTGTTTTTTTAAGTTTATGAATTCTTCTTTATGGTCAGCCAGTGTTCTTTATATCCTTTAGCTCTTTTGCTATATCTTCCTTCATTTCATCAAATTTATTTAGCATTAGTTGCCTCCACTCCTGTGTCTCAGCTGAGCTATTAGTTTGTTCCTTTGGCTGGTCCATGTTTTCGTGTTTCCTGGTATGACTTGTTATCTTAAGTTGTCTAGGCATCTGATTTTCTTGATTAGTTTATTTTGGAGCTTGTTTTCTGTCTTTTACTTAGTGGTTTTCTTGTTGATTGGCTTTGTTCTCTGTCCTCTGTTACTCAGTTCAACTTATTCTAAACCTCTAACTTAGGTTCTATTTAGTTGATCTGAATTTTTCCCCTCTTGTTTTTTTCTGTTTCTTGCTCTGCCTCTATGTAACCTTTTTGTGAGTGGGTCTCCTCAGATATGGTCGATGCTAGTCAGATTTTCCCAGTCTAGTGAGGCCCAGGTCTCATTGGGAGGGTATGGAGTTTTCCTGAGAATGAGACCCTCCTATGAGGCCTTTAGAATTGGTGCTTTTCCTCTCCTGTCAAGCAGGTGGCGCTGGCCAGCCCGCAGCTCCCCCACCAGTGTAAGGAGGTATGGAGCCTTTAGTTCTCCTGGTAACTCTGATCCTGTCAGGGGCGTGGCTGACTGAAGCCGGAATCTGAATTCCAGCCCCTGGGGTCTGAATTCCCAGAAGGAGGACTGCCAGTTGAGCTGGACCTCCCTCCACTCTCCCAATCCTCAGAACTCCAGTTGTCTCTCAGGGGCACTATTCCCTTCTCCCCTCTCCTCTTTGGGGCCTCTCCAGGTAGATTCCTTGGTCAACCTGAGTTGCCAATTAAAGAAGGGGCTGGAGGCCTTCAGTAGTGAATATGGAATTCAAAGACACTGTGGGTACTCTGTCTCCCCCAAGCCCAGCCTAGTCCCTCAACCTGGGCTTTCCGATAGAAAATAACCACATATATTACTTTTAGATTTAAAAAAAAAAAAAAAATAGAAAAGAAATCAAGAAAAAGAAAAAAGGAAAAAAAAAAAAGAGTCTCTTTTAAAAGTCTTTCCCCAGCCTGGAAGTTTTGTCAGTGTCAGAATAGAGCATTTAAAGATATGCTTTAGGCTATTGTCTGATAATTACTCTCCAACCCCTTCAGTTCCACCCCTGCCTGGGGCTATTGAAATGCAAAAAGATAAGGGATCAGTGAGAAGCCAGAAGGGACAAAATGTAGGGGAAAAAAAAATGGCTTTTTTGGAGTCTGGGAATGGGTGCCCGCTTTTCGTGCCCCCACTTCTCAGAGCCCAGCCCTTCTTTAGCACCCCAGCTCCCAAAGTTAGTTAATTAATTTGTTAATTAATTCTGCAGTTGAGGCTGGGTTGAGCCTCCCTTCTTGCCCTCAGCAGATTGCTGTTTTTTGGATTTTTTTTCCCTCCTTTCAGGGAGCCGGCAGCAAGACAGTCTGTGAGGTCTGGGTGGGGAGGGGCGCCAGACCCCTGGTTCTGGGAACTTACAATGTTCGCTGCGATCTCAGCTTTTCCTCCAATTCCAAACTTGTGTCCAATGTGTGACTGTTTACTGGAGACCCCGAAAACACTGTTTCATATAGTTCTTGGGTAATTGCCAGCTGCTCTAGGGGAGAGACGAAATTCTGCTCCTCACCACTCCGCCATTTTGCCCCGCCTCTATATTTTCTTTAATTTAAAAAAGGAACTGAATTAGACAACAGGCATTTAATTACACCTGAATAAGTACACATTCATCAAAACTAATAAGCTTCGTCAATGCTCAATGATTTTTTTTTTTTTTTTTTTTTTTTAATCATCATTTTATTGAGATATATTCACATACCACGCAGTCATACAAAACAAATTGTACTTTCGATTGTTTACAGTACCATTACATAGTTGTACATTCATCACCTAAATCAATCCCTGACACCTTCATTAGCACACACACAAAAATAACAAGAATAATAATTAGAGTGAAAAAGAGCAATTGAAGTAAAAAAGAACACTGGGTACCTTTGTCTGTTTGTTTGCTTCCCCTACTTTTCTACACATCCATCCATAAACTAGACAAAGTGGTGTTTGGTCCTTATGGCTTTCCCAATCCCATTGTCACCCCTCATAAGCTACATTTTTATACAACCGTCTTCGAGATTCATGGGTTCTGGGTTGTAGTTTGATAGTTTCAGGTATCCACCACCAGCTACCCCAATTCTTTAGAACCTAAAAAGGGTTGTCTAAAGTGTGCATAAGAGTGCCCACCAGAGTGACCTCTCGGCTCCTTTTGGAATCTCTCTGCCACTGAAGCTTATTTCATTTCCTTTCACATCCCCCTTTTGGTCAAGAAGATGTTCTCCGTCCCACGGTGCCAGGTCTACATTCCTCCCTGGGAGTCATATTCCACATTGCCAGGGAGATTCACTTCCCTGGGTGTCTGATCCCACGTAGGGGGGAGGGCAGTGATTTCACCTTTCAAGTTGGCTTAGCCAGAGAGAGAGGGCCACATCTGAATGCTCAATGATTTTATGTGTCAATTATAATTCTTACTAAAGTAATAAGCAAGGGATTCCTTTCTTCCTTCCTCTCTTCCTTTGTCTTCCCTGTGTTCATTCATTGTATATTTATTTAGTTCCAACTATTGCCTGGCACTGTTCTATGTTCTGGGAATCTAGCAGTGAACAGAACAGATGAGAATACTTGCCTTTATTGAGCCTGCATTAAACTGAGGGGAATAAAAATTGTAGCCCTTATGTAGTGTTCACCACAAACCAGGTATAGGTCATTGTTCTTTATGACATTGACTTATTTTGTCCTCAGAAACCTATGAGATAGGAAAATATTAATGTCATATTTTATAGATAAGTGAACTGGAACACTGAAAAATTAAGTAATTTGCCTAAATTACCCAACACTAGAATTTGAACTGATGCTATCTGATAGCCAGAGACTTTAACCTCAACTTTTATACACACTATTTATCTCTGGTATGAGTGCTGGCCTGATTTAAATACTAGAAATAATCAGTTATCAACTTTCTTATTAAACCCATAATATATGATCTCCCTGGCAGGGATCCCAGACCTTGGTCCCCCCCCCAATCATTCTTCATAAAGAGACTAATTTTGGGGTACAGGTGAAAGGGATCATCCTCTGTATCTGACACATCATGCTCACATCAGAATTGTCTTCCTCACTGTCCTGATCAGGGCACAAGGAGACCTTAATTACTGTTGCTTCCCTACTCAGAGGGCAGCAATGCAGGATTCAAAATCTTTCCAGTCCCATGAGTCCTCTTCCTCCTGCTCCCTTATGGCCCTCACCCCAGGGACTTAAGCCCCAGCTTAGAAGAACCCCCTTCCACCCTGTAGGACCGGCAGAGTTCTGTAGGAATCTCATCAATTTCTGCTTCTGTCTATTCTTTGCTTTAGAAACCAAATCCACATCGCCCAGCAGGTAGGCTCTGCCCCCTCCTTTGTCTTTCCGTGGCAGCTCTTTTTATTCTCCTAATGGTCTTTGGGTGGAGCAGCTCCCCTTTGCTGGGCCTCAGTGAAGATAGCAGACTCCTCCCTGCTATTTCCACCCAAGAGTGGGACGTTAGGATGCAGCTTTTCTACTGCTCCCCCACTGCCATCCTGGGACAACAAAATGGACAAGGTGTCTTCCATGGGGAGGCCCCTGCTCATGAACCCCTCAAATGCATCTAAGACAGGACCATCTCATCTATGGCCTGCTCTAGGGTAGGGCCATATAGCCAACTGTCTATTGCCTTAACTGTCAAGGTGGTTATAGCCTCATGAACAGCTTTTCATGAGGTTTTACTTTTGGTGTAGTCTTCTGGAGTTGGAAATACCACGTTTATGCTCCCAGCAACCCAGAGTGACAGCAGAATGGGCTATTAGTTTCCCTACTCTTCCTGATCCCCACCTCCCTCATCTCTGCCTTTATCCACTACACCAATCCACCCCTGTTAACAGGGAGAGGGAGGCTGCTTACTCCCACTCGTCCCCATGTGGCCAGAGTGGGGCCAGCACCTCAGTTAGTCTGTCACCGCTCAGGAGACGGCACCACTCTGGATGTCTGAACTGACAACCTCTTATGCTGCCACCGTGCCATGGTGTGCTTATTTTGCAATTCTGCCAACTACCCCAAATTGTAGGTCAGAAGGAAAGACACCTAACGAGATGTCACCCCACTCCAATACAGGGGTCGTCAACAGAAGCAATAATCACAGAACACTGGATGGGACAACATTTTGCTCACATAGAGAAGAGACAAAGCAAGGACAGCTTTACTAGTGGCTCCTGGTTCCCCACAGCCAGTGGGTTTCAACCTATGGCCAATGCTGGGAAATGTATTACATGCAGAAGCCCTCTCTTGTGTTTGTGTGCCATAGTGGAGGAACCCCATGGCCTCCCAACGAGGGTGGGAGCTGGATGTCACTAAACATGCCCACCAGAACCAGACTCTCACCAGTGAATATTTCTATAGGCTTGGGACAATAGGGGAAGGAATGTACCAGCAGTCTCCTTATCTGCTAGAGGTTTGTGTTTTATTTCTCCAGGCTGACACACCTGGTCCTGAGCACAGGATGTATGTGTGGTCCACGGGAAAGGCTGCAGACAGCATCAGGACTGACCCCTATGACAGGATACATTCTTGAAAGAATTGCTGGAGAAACAGTATTCAGAATTTTATTTTCCTTTAAGGATTTTGGTCCATATTGTCGAATTATTTTCCAATAAAGTTTTATTCATCACTCTCACAGCCATTTCATTTCAGTTATGAATGTTTTTTACTCTTTGCCAGTCTGAGAGCAAGATGTGCTATCTCAGGATCATGAATTATTTAACGGACTTTTTTTAAGTAACAAAATAGTCATTGCTCATTTTTTTTTCTTGGATAGACTTGTTTTTAAGTTTATATTCTAATTTGGATTTTTTGTTTGTTTATTTTTGCTTGCTTTCTTATTTTCTTGGAATTTCTTCCCAACTGTGTAAAATTACTATGTTTTCCTTTTTAAATAGATAGTTTAAATGCTTTTAGGGAATGTTATTTAAATTTACAACTGCAGAAAACTAAAACTAATTGACCATTACCTCATCACTTCTTTCAGCCTAGAATGTGACATCTTTTTGTGACCAAAATGATTATATGGTAGCAGTATTAGTCACATAGTGAGACTACTTCCTTATTCAAACTGGCTAATGATATACCAACAATTGGTGAATGATATTTAAAAATAACAGATATGCTTTTCTATAAATGATACAGTTGCCTTTTATAAACTTTTGTGTTTTGTTTTGTTTTCTTTTTTACTTAATATGGGAAATTTCAAAACAATGAAGGTTGATCTAAAATAGGCCTCAGCCAAATATATTAATAAAATGCTTTTATCTATTTTACCAAATAGGTCTAAAATGCTTCCAATTTCTTAAATGGAAAGTAATAATTACAAAATTTCATTTTATTCTTAGATGTGTTACTAAACATCCTATTGTTTATTTACAAACATGCACACACTATAAGATGGATTCTCAAAACTGATAATAACATCAAAGGTAAACCTAAATAGGCCCTTTATCTAATAACAACCAACAATTTAACAGGTGATCTTGTTTCTAGAAACAGTTCTCTCTCCGGGGAAAGGCATCTGAATATGCAATCTGATAGGATTTCTTTATTATTATTATTAATAATATTAATATTTTAGCAAGCTTAAACTCTGTTTCACTACTACTAAAAGGGAATTAAAGAAAGGGAAAGGAGAACGAAACCATGTACCCACCAGTCTTTAAAAGGCTTGCACTCCCACCCACTGTCTTCTTTGTCTGTAGAACTGTGACGACCCTTCAGGAGGCACCAACTGCACTCAAGAGTCCTGTCTCCTACTGTTCTCTGAAAGTCTGTGCTCTCAATACCTCTGCAACTTTTATTTCCATAATACTGGCTGATGCACAATCATCAAGAATAACAGTAACCATTGTAGGACACTGTCACTCATTACCTCCATCCAATGTGGCCATCTGTCTGGAGTTATACCAGCTCTTCATTTTGAAGTCTTGGCCTCACCTGTCCTGGCTTGATTGCCTCCCAGCCAGTATTGGAGAAGCTTCCCTGACACTCCTCATCAAAGCCAAGGTAAAGCACCAAGCTCTAAAGTCAATCTTGTCTTAAACACTTGTGTATCTTTCAAGAACACTTAAAAATAAAAACTTCATTTTTCCTCTGTTAGGAAAATTTTTCATAAGAAAGTGTATTTTTAGCACCTGAGAAGTCTGTTGATGTCACTTATAAACAGAATTTCCAGAAGATCAGCAAAATCTCTATATCCTGGTGAGGGATAATTTGCTTCCTTGTGGTTTGACACAACTCTGCATATTAGGACATAACCTGTGCCCAAGTTTCCAGGTAACCTTTCATTTTTAGCAGTTGCATGCTGTAGTATGCCAAAGGAGTAGCTCTCATCCCAGGCCAAATAAAATGAAAGATGGGAAGGGTTATTTAAAGTCAGTGTTCATTTGTTATTGGAAAGTATTATTATTTGTTAATAAATACATAACAATGTTTTAATCTAGTCATCTAGCAACAAAATAATATCATTAATGGGATAGCTGCATATGGCAATGATATTTGTAATATTGTTATGGCTTCTTGGTAGAAAATCTCTGCCCTTGTTGCATTCAATTGTACAGAATTATCATGTCTCATAAAGCTGTCAAGTTAATCTGAATCAAAGATGTTTGACAGGCAAATAAAGATGAAAATCATTGTTCCAAAAATAGGAGATGATGCATCTCCTACAGAAATATACATGGGCAATTTAGTAGTGATAATCCTTCAATTTAAATGAACAGCATTATCTGCCTTGATAAAAATGTTTTATTATCAAGGTTAGACTTTTATCTTCCTCATCAAATGTACTTTGAAAAATTATTACTTGGGGGACACTGTGCACACTGCAAAAGTAAAAGTAGTTATCTAACATGTCTTTTTTCTTAGATACACTAAAGTGGCATTAGAAACTATGCATTTATAGGTTAAAAAATCTCTTCAAGCTTATTTTCAATACACTTCTAACAAATTCAAAGCACTTTGTCTCTCTTAAGGGAATTCATCACTATGGTTATTGCTCCACTCAACCTGTCTCTTTAAATCTCTACAAAAAAGGAAGAAATTGTACTACGTTAAGAAATGTTTACTGAAGGTATTTTAAGAAGCCTTGACCTTTAACTGCAACTTTCATATGCAGCCCTTATGACTATTTCATTTCATAGTGTAACAAGGAAAAATATAAAGAAAAGTAATGAGCAAATGCAATAAAGTATGCTGCACCATTATTTTAATCAGATGTTGCTAATAGCTTTCATTTTTATATTTTGTTGATAAAATTAAATAGCTTTATAGAAAGTATAATTTAAGGACCCAGTAGTAGTTCTTATTCAGTGGGGATTGGAAATTGTTGAACATCTTCTTATTGAACATTCTGAATAATTTCCTTTTAGATGCAAAGCTCAGATATTAAAGAATGAATACCATCAAGTTCTAAAGGCATTGTTTTAATTAATGTATTTACGGTTTGAAAGTATAAATTTCAGTGGTAATTAATTGCATTTCTTTCCAAGTCCACTCATGATGATATTTGCATTTTGTAGAAATATGTACATACTAGCAGGTTCAATGATAAAAGAGCAGATTCACTACAGAAATAAATGCAGAATGAAGAATAGAGGATCTTCAAATATTGGTTCTTGTCATTCCTAAATTTTAATTGCATATTAGATACAAAAATGCAAAAACATATGTATATATTGCAGATCTTTTAGTAATTATTCAAAGATTGCCTAAGGTGGTTTTAACCATTATTCTTTAAAATAATATATAGCTTTCATGCCTGTGCCTGTTTATGGTTTGAAGACTGCTTTTAAGGATATCTCCTTTGAATCACACAATGATTGATGAGATGAGCAAGTATCATAATACCTATTTTGTATATGAGAAATCTTACTCTGAAAGTTAAGATATATTTTCAATGTCACACAACTAGAAATTGATGGAGCTGTGGCTTGAATGAAGCTTTTTGACTCAAATCTTTTCTAAAGTTTCCACAGACACCTCACTTGCATATTTATTTTGAGAGCACTGGTAAACTTAGTTATGTAAGTATGACATTATAATCTTGATCTATATGAAATTATCTTAAGAAATTCAATTCAGCATCTATAAATTGCCTGCTATGTGCCTGGCACTTTGCTGTTACTGGATAAACAGGTGTAAATGAAACATTAGACCTGATCTCACAGTAGTATAGTAGGAGAGACAGAAAGATGCATTATATAATATGATGTATTGAGAAAGCCAATAATTAAGGAATATGCAAGGAACTCAGAGGAGGGAAGTTTCTACTCAAGAAGGAATGAACAGGCTTCATGGAGAATGTCGTATCTGAATTGTAATTTGATGGACCATGGAGAACTTGTGTGAGAAGTTGAGGAAAGACAAAGAAGTGACAGAGTTTTAAATTTACTGAGAAAACAGCAAGTTTCTTGGGTTAATGGAATGAAAAGCAAATGAAATTTAGGGCCTTGGTTTGCCAAGCTACTATAACATATACCAAACAATGGGGTGGCTTAAACAGCAGGAATTTATTGGCTCACAGTTTCAGAGGCCAGAAGTCTGAATCAAGGCATTGGCAAAACCACAGTTTATCCTGGGGTTGGTAGCATTCTGGTGCTGGCTGCCAACAATCATTGGGATTCCTTGGCTTGTGTTTCTACCTCCCATCACATGGTGATGTCCTCTCCTTTCCAGCTTCTGTGACTTCCAGATGCTTTTTATAAGACCTCCACCAATACAGATTGAGACTCATCCATATTCAGTGGGTCACACCTTAACTAAAAATAGCATCCTCAAAACATCCTATTTACAATGGGTTCATATCCCCAGGAATGCAAAATAAGATTAAGGGAGTGTTTGCTGGTGTACATAATTCAAAGTAACACATTCTGCTAGAACAAAAATTTTTGTTTCCAGTTCCCTCTCCATCTAGTGCCTCCTTTTATGTTACTACCTTGGCTGGAAATAAAATTGGCCACCCATTATCTGAAACAAAAACCAGACCTCCTGAATCTCTCTCTGACACATTTTTACATCAGTACACGTTCTCCCTTCCCATGGCCATCTCATCTCTCAGTCAAATATTGCAAAGCTGTATTGGCTGGTCCCCTATGCACGGCTAGAATAATCTTTCTAAAATGCAGATATGGGTCTGTCACTGTGAGGCCTAAATCTGTTGATGGATTTCTGTGGCTTATGGAATAAAATCTAAGTTTGGTCTTTATAATAGGCCAATACAGTTTTCATAATGTTTAGTTTTTGAAAATGTTTAGTTATTTGGGAGCAGGAGTTGAGTTGCAGATTTGGGAGAGTTGACTAGAATTTAACCTACTAGTGACAGGCGTTGTCAGCCTGGTTCAGACTTTATTGCTAGTGCCACCACATTGCATGTTTAGGAGTAGACACTCAATGTTATTTATTATGTTAATGTACTTATACAAATATTATAATTTAAATACTAGAATTTGTAAATAGTATATAATAAATTCCTTTTTGTTGAGAATTTGTAAATAGTATATAATAAATTCCTTTTTGTTGAGTACAAGCCATCACGCTAATTGGTTTATTTGCATTAATTTTAAACTCGAATGTTGCTAGAGGACCACTATAGTCTTTATTGTTTTGGTGCAATTACTGAGACAGAGAGGTTAAAAAAACTTGCCCAACATCACATAGCTGATAACTGGCAGAACTGAGATTCAAAGCCAAGTCTGCTTGGCTCTAAATTTCTGTGCTCTATTCTTCATGTTGTAACATACGTCAGAATTTCATTCCTTTTTATAGCTGAATACTATTTCATTGTATGTTTTTCCTGTTTGCTAATGCTGCCATTTTGCAAAATACCAGAAATAGATTGACTTTTATAAAGGAGGTTTATTTGGTTATAAAGTTACAGTCTTAAGGCCATAAAGTTTCCAAGGTAAGGCATCAACAATAGGGTACCTTCACTGAAGGATGGCTGATGGCGCCGAAAACCTCTGTTAGCTGGGAAGGCACATGGCTGGCATCTGCTTGCTCCCAGGTTGCATTTCAAAATGGCATTCTCCAAAATATTAGTGTCAGCTTCCAATGGCTGTCTTCAAAATGTGTCCTTCAGCTGCAGCTCTATGTTCTTTCTGTTTGTCAGCTCTTTTATGGCTCCTGTGATGTAATTAAGACCCACCCTGAATGGGCGGAGTAACACCTCCATGGGAATTATCCAATCAAATGCCTTGCCCATAGTTGATTGAGTCACTTCTCTGTGGAAACACAAATCAAAGGATTCCAACCTAATCAACACTAATATGTCTCCCCCCACAAGAACATGGCATTTTTGGGGACATAATACATTCAAACTGGCACATATGTATATATCACATTTTGTTTATCTATTCATCTGTTAATGGGTACTTGGGTTGTTTTCACCTTTTGCCTATTGTGAATAACGCTGCTACAAACATTAGTGTGCATGTATCTGTTCATGTTCCTATTGTCAGTTCTTTTGCGTGTATCCCTAGGAGAGAATTCCCTGGTCATGTGGTGATTCAATATACAAATTTTGAGGAACCACCAAACTGTTTTCCCTAGCAGCTGCATCATTTTATAATCTCACCAAGCTACAAAGTTTCCAGTTTTTCCACATCCTTGTCAACCTTATTATTATCTATTTTTTAATAATAAGCATCCTAGTGTGTTTCAAGTGGTATCTTGTGGTTTTCATTTGCATTCCCTGATGGCTAATGATGTTGAGCATCTTTTCATGTGCTTGTTCACCAATTGTATATCTTCTTTGGAGAAATGTCTATTCACATCCTTTGTGCATTTTTAAAAATTGGGTTGGTTATCTTTTTGTCATTGAGTTGCAGCAGTTCCTTATATATTTAGGATCTTAAACTTGAAAGAATTATGTTGAATGAAATAATCCAGACACAAGGGGCAAATATTGTGATTTTGCTGCTATAATATGTCTAGAAAAGTAAACTCAGAGAGATAGAAAGTAGATTATAGGTAGATTATAGGTTTCCAGGTGACAAAGGAAGAGGAAGATGGGGAGTTATTGCATAATAGGTACCGAGTTTCTGTTTGGGGTCATGAAAAATTCTTAGTAATGAATGGTGATGATAGCACAACCTTGGGAATTTAATTAATGCCACTGAATTGCACACTTGGAAATAGTTAAAAATGGGAAATTTTGAGTTATATCTATGTTACCACAATAAAAAATCTGTACTATTTTCCTTTACAACAATCTGCCTCCTATTTCAGATTTCTTGTAGGTCCCACCTGAGAATGTTATTTATGAAGGTACACAAAGGTTTTATTTATAAAATATATCACCCTATGTCAGAGAAAGCCTCCTTTGTACAATTACCCTGTCCTCGCTACCCCATTTCTCACTGTAATTACATTGGAGCTATTTTAAATGGCTGAAAATGCTTCCCAAGCTTTTGTGATTTTTTGGGGGGGTGGGGTGGGGTGGGGTGGGGCAGGACACTTGGAGAGGGTTTGGAAACAACTGCTCTGCCTGGACATCACTTATTTTATCTCCATGCATTGTCTAATAACAAGAAATATTCATACTCTGCCAGAATTTGTCCCTTCAAAGAATTTACCGTTTTTATAGTTATTGTATTTTCATAATGTTTGAATAGATTCAGTATTTATCTCCACTGGGTTTGATGGATGAACCCTGCTAGCTTAAGAGTTCATATTGGCTCACTTTAGAAATATACCTGTGCATCTAATGAATCCTACCAGGGAATAAACTAACTTTTAAATGAAATTATAGAAACAAAAACTAATGAGCTAATAATTTCTCCAGGGCTAAGTTAGGACAGGAACTGGCTACTTATCACAAGCCAATAGAAATCAGATTTTAGTAAATGTGGATTGGCTAATACTGTTTTTGTTTTCTATTTTATTATTTATTGTTTTATCTTCTATTTTTGTCTTCCATTTTATTACATTGGGTCTTTATCTTTTATAAACTTTCTACTTTAATTTTCTTTATTTTTTCTTAATTTTATAAACTTTCTACTTTAATTTTCTTTATTTTTTCTTAATTTTTCTTGTTTTCAATAAATGTATTTAATAGGTGTGTGGGTTTGGATATATTATGTCCCCCAGAAAAGTCATAATCTTGAATGCAATCTTGTAGGGGCAGACTGATTAGTCTGTTGATTATGGTAGAACCTCTGAATTATTTCCATGGAAGTGTGGACCCCACCCATTCAGGATGGGTCTTGATTAGTTCACTGGACTAAAGAGAGCTCAAGAGCAGACCCAGGTGCTTGCTGATGCTTGGAGACCCTTGGAGATGCAGACAGAAGGATGTTTGGAGATCCTAAGCTAAGAGATGAAGCCCAGAGTTTGCTCTGGCTAAAAGAGTACTTCCAGATGCTTAGAGAGAAATGCCCCAGGAAAACTAAGCAGAGCACCGAGAAGCTAAGAGAAATGAGAAGCTAAGAGAGACAGAAGGCCAGAGACATTTTGGGGAAAGCCATTTTGAAATGCCACCCGGGAGCAAAGGACCAGCAGACACCAACCACATGCCTTCCCAGCTGACAGAGGTGCTCCAGACACCATTGGCCTTCTTTCAGTGAAGGCATTCTCTTGTTGATATCTTAGTTTAGACACTTCTATGGCTTTAGGACTTAAATTTGTAATCCAGTAAATCCTCTTTATAAAAGCCAATCCTTTCTGGTATTTTGCATAATGGCAGCATTAGCAAACTGGAACAATAGGTATACAATTTTCCATGAATCCTGTTTATCGGATTCCATAGATAGTCATATGTTGCTCTGGTCATGCTTTGGTTATAAGTAGTATAATTCAAAATTTGAATTCAATTTTGACCCAAGAATTATTTAAAAGCACATTTTATTGTTATTTTATAATTATATTGCATTGTGGGGAAAGAATGTGGTACGGGTGATTTCCACTTTTTGAAAATTGTAGAGCTGTTCTTTTCTCTGAGCTAATATAGGCTCACTTTAAAAATATTTATTGGGAATTTGAAAAAATATTGTATTCTTTCTTTTTTGTCCACAGCTATCTACATTACTCAACCAAGTTTTATCTTTTTTTCTATAAATTGTTAGTTACTAAGAAAGGCTTGTCAAGTATTTGACTATGATGGCATTTTTCTAATACATCATTTATATTGGACATATGTCCATGCTATAATGTGTGCTGGATAACTTTCATTATAGTTTTATCTTCCTGAAGACTTGTAACTTTTAACAGTATAAAATATTCATCTTTATTACTTTTTGCCTTTAATTCTACTTTATGCTGGTTAGTACTGCTGATACTCTTTTCTTTCTTATCTTCTTGCCTACTGTGTCTTTTTATATTCTTATTTTCAAAGTTTTGTTTCCTTATATTTTAGTTGCATTTCTGATAAGTAGCATATAGCTGGATTTTAAAATGAAAATATTTTTATTTGGTGGGGTATTTAATCCATTTACAATTATTTGAATATTGAATATTGCTTTTATTCCTGTCATTTTATTTTATGTTTGCCACTCACTCATAAGGTCTTTTTTACAACTTGTGGTAAATTGATTCACCCAAATATTTTTTTATTTAAGTCTGCTTGGAATGCTCTGTTCCTTTAACTTCTCTGACAGCACATGTGTATAGCATTTCTCCTATTTGGCCGGCTCTTTTTTTGTCATCTTCAAGGGTTTTCTCCTTTACTTATCTCTAATAATAGAGCTCCTTAGCATTTGGTTCTATACCCATATCTCTTCTTACTCTGTGCTCTGACCCTGGATACTTTCATCTACCACTCAGTTTCAATTACGGTCTATATCCTGGACTGAATTCTGGGAGTATATATTCAAATTCTTGTCTGATATTTTCCCCTGGGTACCCCTAATATCAAATTTAATGTGTCACTTTTTCTCAATTATTCCTTATCTTAGAGAATTATACCATCCAGATGCCAAACTCAGAAACTTAGGTATTATCCTGGATTCCTCATCTTTGTTCATGTTGGTTATAAATTGACACATCTCTTGAATTCATTGACTTCTCTACCTTCTTACTGCCAATCTCCTTGTTGAGACCACTACAAACTTCAGCATCACTTACTACCATACTTTCTCACTCATCTTCTCCCCTTCAGTTCATCTTTGGTATCATAGCTATAGTTGTCTTCCTAATATATAAATAGGATCATGCAATTCCTTAATTTAAAATCACTAGACAGCTCCTGATTGTCTAAAAGATAAAAATCCAAACTCTTGAACACAACTTCTATATTCTTCATCCTCTGAACCTTGCCTACATTTTAGCCTTTTTCTCTACTATTTTTATAGTAGTAGCCTTTTAAATATAACCTTAAAACTGCAAGCAAGTTGTGAAGTTGAGCTCTTAGTCTCACAAAGGAGCAATATGTAAACGTAAAGTCTTCCCCCAGATATTAATAAGCTTTATCTATTGCCCCAGACTTGGAGGATCATGACCAGGTATCAGAGAGGATGTAAATCCTAAAGGAAGTAGTAAATGACTGAGATAAGGAACTAATGAAGTTCTCCAGACCCTGTTACCTGTTACCCAAGGTGATTATCTTTCTTTGTCTTAATGTGTATAAATGCCAATTGAAAAATCACTGTGGGCATGCAGATTTCTGAAGTTTGCCATGACTGCTCACTGGTGTAAATAAACCTCTTTTTCCCTACTCAGACCTATCAGTGTGTCTCACATTAAGCCAAGGGACAAACCCTTGGGGGCATATCTGCACTTTCTTCCACAATTGTATCCTCCAGCAATATTATTTTACCTTTATTAAGAAGGGTTACCTCAGTTTTTATGTCACTGCCTCTCTTAAGCCTTTCCCGACTATCCAAGTCTGGATTAGGTGTTAATTTCCTCCATAGACCCCTTCTCATGGCATTTATCTCATTTGACTTGCTTTCATGATTCACTTTCCCGTATCCCCACCTGCATGATTTCCTTGAAAGAATGCCCATTGTCTACTGTACTTCCCTTGTATTCCCAGCACCTTACATTGAGGGAAAACATACAGCACAATGAACAAATGAACGTGCTTATATTGAGGGGTTTGTATAAGGATACAGGGGAGGCCAGAATTTAGCGGAAAGAGAAAAACATGCCATTTTACTGTTTTAAAATGCACTACCATTTATAAATCTTTAAGCAGTGAATATAACAATGATCCACCTAACATTCAGAAAAGCTAAGTAACTTGCTCTATATCACAAGAGTAGCAAATGACAGAACTGAGGTTCAAACTCTGAAAGTGATGGTTCTTTCCACTTTACAATATTTATTCATTCCTACCAGAAGCTTGGGAAATAAGGGAAAATGTGGGGGACATTGTGCATTTCTTTGGCAGGGATCCATTTAAGACTCTTGGAACATCTAATAATGGTGAGTCTGTGATGGGTTATTGGTATCTTTACATAATCAGAAGCTCACCTACTGCTATCATTCCAGATCCCATGTCAACAAGAAACACAATTTTATTATTCCTTCAGCTATGGTCTCATTGTTTAGTAGGCTGATCTCAGTTCAGAGATATTTATAAATCACTGAAGGCCACCTGTTTAGGAATGTGTGAAGAGACATAATGGCACTTACAGAAATGCATTGGAGATATTGATATTGATTGCCATCCTGGAAAAGCTGATTCAGCATTTAGTGATGCCAAATACGAGAATGAACTGAGTGGGCCCTGAGGATCTTTGGGGTCCTTGCCTGGAGTAGAGAAATTGATACATCACACCTGTTAGGTCACAAAACAAAGTGATTTAATGGCTGGCAGAGGCAGGGACCTCTGGTCTAAGAACTACTTCTCCTAAGGACTGCAAGAACAGATTTATATGCATTAATTGGATCAAAGAGAATTGGGAAGGAACAAAGGAAAATCAGGGAGATGACACTTATGGATTCTTTAGGAAATGAGAAAAGTTAGGGAATTTAATTAAAAGTTTAAGGGCACAATCTAGTTTCCTATTTTGGTCTGCTAAAAAGGTAACTAAGATGCCTGTGCTGGTTTGAATGTATTATGTCCCCCAAATGCCATTATCTTTGATGTAATCTTGTGTGGGCAGACCTATCAGTGTTAATTAGATTGTTATTCTTTGAGTGTTTCCATGGAGATGTGCCCCACACAACTGTGGGTGATGACTCTGATGAGATAATTTCCATGGAGGCGTGGCCCCACCCATTCAGGGTGGGCCTTGATTACTGGAGCAGTATATAAGCTCAGACAGAAGGAGCAAGCTTGCCACAGCCAAGAGGGACACTGGGAAGAAAGCACAGGAGCTGCAGATGGGAGACAGTTTGAAGACGGCTGATGAAATCAGACTCTTGCTCTGGAGAAGCTAAGAGAGTACAAATACCCCAAGTGCAAAGAAGAGTGACATTTTTGAGGAACTGCAGCTTATAGAGGAACGTCCTGTGAGAAAGCCATTTCGAAACCAGAATTTTCCAGCAGATGCCAGCCACATGCCTTCCCAGCTAACAGAGGTTTTCTTGACACCATTGGCCATCCTCCAGTGAAGGTACCCAATTGCTGATGTGTTACCTTGGACACTTTATGGCCTTAAGACTGTAACTGTGTAACCAAATAAACCCCCTTTTATAAAAGTTAATCCTTCTCTGGTGTTTCGCATTCGGCAGCATTAGCAAACTAGAATAATGCCTAAGTATAAGCATTTGGTGAGGGAAACTTGGATCAAGCCTGGAAGTCTGTTTACTGCTGAAATTGACCCATCCTCCCTTTGTCAGAAAGGACTGTGTAGCTGGGAGAGGTTAAAGATAACAGCATAGTGTTATTACTTCTGCTAGGGACTAGGGAACTTAATTACAGGTTTTTTTTTTTTTTTTAACAAAGATTAACACATTGATCCTATAATTAAAGCTGGGGACCCAGAGACCTGGTTGCAAGGGCTCTTTCAGACCCTGCTACATACAATACTAGTGCAAATCTTATTTGAATAAAATGATTAAAGCTTATTCTCATACAATACTTATTAACATATAATATGTTAGCCACTGTTTTGTGTGCTTCAAATTTACTAATTCAATCATACCAACTACCCAATGAAATATCTTAAGTTTATATAGGAAATTTAGGCACACCAAAGTTAAAAAAAAGTCCTAGTATGCACAAATAATGAGTAGTTGAATTGACATTTGTGATGGTGATTGACATTGGCATCATGTTTTGAAGTATCTTTTCCTATGATATCCGTTTAATTTTTCAGAAGCTGTTGTTTTTGTTGTAGTGAATTAAACTCCTTATTCTCACCTGGCTAAAGGTCTTTGTACATATTCATTCATCACTAGGAAAGATGTATTGCATACTGCATTTCAGTGCTCTTGGATGATAGGGAGAAAAGAGATAAAACAAAATGGAGTTACTATGGCCAAAAGATTTTAAATGGAGTCAGCAGGCCATTCAGGAAGTTATGCTGATGCATGCCTCAGCCATATATTACAAACTGCCAAGGTATGCAAAACCAGAGCAACAATGTTTCCAGGGTCATCTGGACTCCATGAATCAACTGCAGGATAAAGAAATCGGTGAACTGTCTAACTTGAAGAACACTTGGAAAGCCCCAAATATCCACTAAGCATAATTCCTTATAAACAACTTACATAATCTTTTTTACATTAAAAAAAAAACACAAAAAAACAAAAAAAACCTTGCTTGGAAGCCCCAAGACAGGACACATTTGGGCTGCTACCTGAATCCGTGCTCCCCAAACTGCCATTCTAAAACCCCGGATAACAGCTTCTGTTGCCTTGCAGCTCAGTCTGTCATTTCTCAGCTGACAATAACAAAATGAAATTTGCTCCTAAGAAGATAGAATTTCTAAGCCTTTCTACTTTATTTTGTGCCCTATACATTTTTGTTTATCGTTCCATAGCCATATCTGTAGAGAACATATGCCAAAATCAAGGTAAACATGTTGACATTACAGATCAGTCTTTTCTAGGTCTTCACACTTTACAAACATTCAAAAGAGCAAGACTTTGGCGAAGAAGATTAGTGCTACTATTTATATATTTTTGAAAGAAGAAACTGAGGCACAAAATACTCTGATGAAGTCTTGCTTACGGTTAAGTAAAAAAACAAAACAAAACAAAAAAAACTGTTCTGGAGAAGAGAGCAAATTTTCCCTGCTTTTTGTTGAGGGCTCAAGGCATCACATTCCTATAAAAGTGTTCAGAAGTTACAAATCTGAAATGAAATAACTGAAAAATCTGAAGTGAACATCTGAAAATAATATGTGACCACATTAACTGAGGTGTGGGGCATTTTTAACCATACAGAGAATATAAATCACAGAATTTAAGAAACAAACATTCAAACGAGAAACATGAATTCAAAAGACAAAAAGTGCTTATTTTCACCATGGACTTCCTTAGGCAATCATCCTTGATCTACTTGCCTATTTGGGAGGAAGAACCAACATGAAGATGAGATAGCTAACCAGGAAATCACTGTTGTTTTAACCACCTGTGGTCATTTAAATATTTTTAATGTAGCCAAAAGAGAGTGTTGTTAGCAATTCTGTCTGCTACTTTTGTTTTACTAGAAACATCTCCAATCTCCAGCGGTTTCCACAAATGATTGACTAGAAATAAGTTCTTTTTATTCTGCTTTTCTTTTGGAAGTTCTCAGTTACACTCAGTTATTTATCTTGCATTTCCATAGGGAGCTGTGATTTTTATCTTCTTCAGGAATAAAAAGGGCACGTATGCTCAAGTAGGCCACGTTTTATTTTTTCCTCCAACAGTTACAAAACAACACAACACAGTATTTGCATATTTTTCAAATTACTTTGTGTGTCTCTGAAACAGTGCTAAGCAAATCAGCATATTTATCTGTAGAGAAAATGACATCCTAAAATACTTTGAGAAACCTTATTTGCTAAACAACATCTTAGCGTACATGTGCCTCTATACTAGAAAAGCAAACCAAAATCGCACGAAATACAAAAAGACCATACGTCAAGTGATCTGGTTAATAGCTTCCTTTAAGACACTTAAGCAAATTTTAAAAGTGCATTTCAGTATAAAAATTAAAAAAAAAAATCGACTACATTGGCAAGAAAACAGATATCATTTGAGCAGGATATGAACTGGCGTTTGGAAAAATATTAGAGAATTCAATCCACCAGATTTGACAAAATATTTTTCATAAACCATATCTCTAGAGATAAATACTAAGTGAAATTTGGTTGTTTCCCCATAATTCCTATCACTCTAAAACAGACCATATTTGGTTTTATGTTTTAAAGCCAGAAAATAGCTCTTTCTCAGAAATCTAGTCTACAGTGCAACGTATTAAACAGCATGTGGTGGCTAGTTTTAATCAATTACTTTGGCTCCTATTTCTGGAATCACTAACTCTGAATAGCAGACATAATAACAGCATGTTATGTCTTCCATGAATTTTAGTATCAAACCATAAGGTTTTTATCATTAATTCAAAATAGGTATTTCATATGGAAAAATAAACATCTTTTGGAGAAAACGCCTTTTAATCCTCTAGGCATTTGGATGTGGGCAGTTACTAGAGCTTTTACCTGAAAGTGGTACTCCTTAGTGATTCTCTGCCAGAGCTACCCCCTGCCTGCAAGGTTAGATCAAAAGCATCAACATCAACAGATTTCTCTTCATGCTCACTCTGACAGTTTAGATTAGAAATATCTACCAGCTGTTCCGTTCCCTACCTTTCTAGGTTTTGGTAAAATGACAAATATAACAGATTTATCAAAGTTTTTTTCTATTGCTAAAATGTCAGAGTCAATTTTCCAAATACAACAACAACAACAAATCCTGGCTTTTCAAAGTTATCAGGACTTGAAGCACATTGCACTTGATTTTTTAATAATGAGACCGCCCATAAAATTAAATGGAAATATATAAACTACTTTTCCTAGAACAAGAGGAAAAAAATTAAATATTAGTGTGTCTTATTAAAATTGCAAAATAATATGAGTGTCTACAAAAATGGGATAAAGAAACAAAAAGGAAAACATAGCTTATGACTACTTGTTAGAAGGCATATAACTTTGACAAGAGACATGACCAAGGGGAAAGAGCAGAAACAGGCATTTATTGACTGCTTTGAAATTTACTTCCTATGTGACTTTGGCTATTTCCCTTAACCTCTATGATCCTTAGTTTCCTAGTTTTGAAGTGGAAATAATACTTGCCCTTCCTACCTGAAAGAACTCAAAGGAGGCTAGTTGGATGAGACAGCTTTGTATATTGTAAAGCATTGTGCAAATCAGAGGGATTACTATTTTTTGAAACTTCTATTATGTAAGTTCTAAAATAATCACTACAGGAAAATCTTTTTCATCTTTACGATAGATTTCGGAGCTTAATTGTGTCCAATAGAATCTTAATTTGGAATTCTTGAGAGAATCCAAGTGATTCCTGCTCATTATATCAGGTCCATGTTGACTTTGCCTGATTCCCTGCCGTGCCTATTCTTTTGCTAATTGCAAACAGTGACAAGGTGCCAGAGCTGAGAGATGTTCTGTCCTTCCAAAAAGGAATGCAGTGGAGAGATCAGAATTGGAGTCTGGCTGGGCATCAGTTCCAAGGGATGAATAAGAAGAAGGGAGAGAGAAAGCGAAATCATTATGCTGACCATGCAGTTAGTCTTGCCTCTCCTTGACGGTAGGAAGCTGACCTGCAGGATTCCCTAGAATATGTGCTGCCTATAAGAACAACCACTTTTCTAGATAGCTGCATCTGCTTTCCAGCCATTATCTATTCTTAGAATATGCCCAAAGGAGATGTGGAAGGCTGTTAACAAATTTATATTTAAAAGGCATGGCTCAAGTGATCAAGGCATGTCCCAGGCTGAATCCCCCCTTTCTCTAAACACTTGGTTGGAAGTTTTCCTTCTAGCAGTTTTGGTTTTGGTTTTGGGGTGTGAGTGGCTTGTAGTTTAGCTGGTATGTTGAGAAAACATCTCAGGGAAACGAAAGGAGGTTGGACACTGTATAGAAAACACAGTGAAGTTCCAATTGTCAGGCAAGTTGCCGCACTTTGCTATCATTCACCATGACTGCACAGGTGATTGTGCCCCTTCACTTCTGCCCCAGGCTAGATCAGGGAGCACATACCCTAAAACAGAAAAGAGGAAAGTGAGGTAAAAGGTGGTAGCCCTAGGTGAGGAGTGGTTGGATCATTGAGCTGAACATGTTCTGTGTCCCGCTCGATATTATTTTCAGCCCAAATCGTATTGATACAGTGTGTTATGATGAGAGTGACCAGGTGGAGGTGATCCCCTTTCCTCCTTGGGCTTGATGATACACTTTCCAGAAACATAACAGCTGTTCCTTTCTTAATAAGAGAAGTCATGGCAAATCTGGAAGAATACCCCCTTATTCTCCAGGAAACTTCTCATAGAAGCTCCCTGCATTTAGGTGGCATTCTAAAATCTTGGAACAATAATCCAGGAAGATGATTTCAAGCACGTTAATAATCACTGAATTACTTCAGTTATCTAACTAACCCCTCAAGGTACAGACACATCAATCAGACATCCCAGAATAATAGCATTAGAAGAGACTTTAGTAAAAAATCTTCTGAAGCAAAAATTAGTCCTTAAAATTGCAGCATTGGCAAAAAATGATAGTGACTTGAATACCCACAATGGCAAAGAATACACTTCCTCCCAAAGCATTTTGTTAGAGGAAATAGCATCCAGATATGGGGGTTAAAAAAAGACTTTGGTTCCCATATCTCTACCTTGCTATGTGAATGAAGGCTAGATATTTTACCTGTGGCTTCCTAATATATTCACAGTGGAGGATAAAACGATGCCATTCTCATTGTCCTCATCTAAGCATGTGGGGAGACAGTGGAAATAAAGCATCAAAGAATGTGTTTAACAATTGGTAGTTTTCTTCCCAGCTATTTCATGGTTAGAATCTGCCTTCTACCTTTAAGTACTGCCACAAACTATATAACCTCAAGAAAAGTACTTAACCTCTCTGGCCTCAACTCCTTTGAATAGAAAATGAGAGCCTTGGACTCATTGATTCTAAAGTCCCTCCACGGACATTTTTCACTAAAATATAAAACATCCTGGTAGATTTCTGAAGACATTACCTTCGCTTTAGTTCTCGTATAGCCAGCTGTTATCACAGGCTTGGACGGGATAGACATAATTACTTTTTCCCAATGGAGCCAAGAACCAAACTAAATGGCAGTGTCCTTGAATAATTTATTTGACTCCTAGAATTAGTACATTATCATTGTTGCTATGGAAGAAGTAATTTACATTTTGAAAGGGTATTTTACTTCTTTTATCTCTGAATGTATTTTAATCCTTTTACTACTTAGAAGACATGATTCCATTATTTTATATCAATACTTCCCATATCCTGTCATTTGGGTGGGGTCATCTGCAGTGTCTGATGAGGTTAATGCACTGACTCTAAGTGCCTACCTTTAGTTAATTAATTTGAAACAGAGTCTCCAGAGTGTGCATGCCAACCAAGACCTTATCAGCCCTTAAGTTTTTGTTTGCTTTCTATTTCTGTGATCTGTAGAAAAATAGGTTATATATACACAAAGTTTAATAATGAAAAGTGGATATCGGATTTGAGAGTATGTAGTGCTGTGGAAAGAATATATATTCTGTGATCAGACTAGACTCAAATCCAGACTTTATCACTTACTATTCTGTGACCTTGGCTGGCCACTATGCTTCCCTGAAATTCAGTTTCTTTACCTTTAAAATGGGGGATGATATTGACCTCCATTTCTGTTGTGCTATTAAGTGAGATATTATTTTTGAAAATACTTTTAAGTATTTATCTATGCCAATATAATACATTATTTTGATTAGTTTGGAGGGGGTGATCAGTCAGGAGAAGGTGGTAAGATATGTATGTTATGGTAGGATCAACTAAATGAATAGCAGTAGCTGGAAGTTTGTTAGAATAAATGGCCTGGAGTTAGGGTGGCAGTAAAGAAATCACAATACATGACAAGAAGGAGCCCTGAGAGTGGATATGAGAGGTTCATTTTTTTGTCTTTAGAATTCCTAATAACAGTAAATATATACAGTCATTATGATTACTTACCAAGATTCTGGTTCTCCTCATTTCAGAAATAGCGTAGGATCGCCCTCTGTGTTAGATGTGACTGTGTGACTTGCTTTGTAGCTGTGCGTGGCCATGGGATGCAGTTATGTACCAGTGGTGGATCACTTCCTCAGCCTCCCTCCCCAGTTAGGATCATGTAGCACAGAATCCTCAGCCAACCTGTGACAGTCATGAAAAATCAGCAAGGAATAAACGCGTGTGATCTTAAAACATTGTGACTTTAGAGTTGTCTGTTAGTGCTCTCCTGACCTATACAGTAAGTCAAGATAATCAACTTATCCAGAGGTTTAAAAGAGAATCTCTCTCTCTGCCCTTTCCTTCAAGTGAGAAGCCGAAGCAAGGGATTAGGTGGATTTTAATTTGTGGGATTAATGTGGGAGTGGGAGTGGGAGAGAGAATTGCCATCTTCAGTGAATGGGTTTTGCAGGTAAAGGTTGGAAGTTCAGGATCTGCCCATGGCCCAGTGGCCACACCTGTTTCTACTGTCTCTTTTCTGTCCCATTACATGATGTACAAGGCTAGTTATTGTATAAATTAATATGCTCATGAGGGGCTTCATACTACTTTTAAGACCACATGTATTACGTAGCTGGGAATATATTAAGAAACACAGAGAAGTTATGTTTTAAAGTTCTGTTCACATTGATTAGCCATACAAGACCTCAGCAGCAATGAATTCAAAGGGGAATAGAGTAGCTTTCATGTGCTGGGAATCTCCTTAAGCATACACTTTCCATCCTCCATAATCTCAGCATCTTTGCCTCTCCAGTCTCGTCTAATGACATACTCTCATTCTCCATTTCGTTTTGACTTTTTTACCCAGTGAACTCCTGTTCATCCTTCTAATATCAGCTCAATTGCCACTTTTCCGATGCCTTCCTTGACCTCTCTCTATACATCAAATATTCATGTGACCTATTCTCATAATAGCTTGCACCTTTCCTTTACAATGTGGTTGCTATTTTAACATTTGGCTTTGTAATTATGTGATTACCACCTGCTTCCTAAGTCTGTAAGCAACATTAGATGGGGAGGTTTTTTATTTGCGTTTGATCACAAGGTATGACCAGAAACTAGCACAATGCCTCCAATGTGGTAGCATTCAACAAATTTTCTTAAATGAATAATGAATGCAAGTCACAGCGCTGGTCCTTTAACATACCCATCATTTTTTACACATTCAAAACTCTGTGAGATAGGTAGCTATCTCCTCATTTTCAAAATAAGATTTGGTTTAAAAATTTACTCCAAATCACACACTTGTAGATGGTGGAGCCGGATTTTGAATCCATGTTTATCTGACTTCAAAGCCTATGATCTTTCAACTACACGCCTCTGCCTTGCCAGAGACTAAAAGAAATGCTTTAATTTCGAGGGAGTTAATAATGCATAGGGCCTGAATTGAATATAATTTTATGCTGTTCTGCTCCAGAAGAATTTATTATTCAGCTGTAACTTTGTGCCTTCATCTCTTATCAAGAAGAGGTAATTATCTTCATTAGTAGGCAGCCCCTTTACTCCCATATAACTTTGATGCAATTGGTAAAACTATTTTCCTTACTCCTTGCTTCCTATGAGCTACTGTCTTCAAAAGCTGTCAACATCTGCAACCAGATGGCCAACTATTATTCACTCTTAATGTTCCTCCGCAGCAATGCATCATCAGGTCCATCAGCAAATAGTAACATATGAAAACATATTGTCTCATCTTCAGTATCTCCAAATGTTGCTTTCACATTTGTTATTCCACTGTTGTTCCTAATTAAAGAAAGCTCATTTCCAATTCCCCTGACTGATATCTACCATTTCAATAATGCCCTTTATGTTTGTCCTAGAATATTCATCACTGTCTTGTTAATGCTGTTGTTTCCAAATAAAATGGTAACTAACAAAGCCCTTTCTGGCTTTTCTGCAGTCAGAGAGTATTTATTTCCATTGGCATTCTCATCTATCTCATGCTATGATTCCACCTGGGCTCATGTACTGTGACATCTGCCATCTGAAACTTGATGGGCATTTTTACCTTTTTAAGCTCTTTATCACACTTTATCCCTCTACTTCTGCTGGCAGTCTGAGTGTTATCTTTCCTGCAGTTCCTAGTCACTGTCCCTTTTTCCATCTTATTCGCTGGGCTGTTTATCTCACGCACTCAGCCTGCTCCACTCTTTGCTCAGGTTCTCTGAGGTCTAATACCTCTCATGTCATTCATTTTGCTCGCATATTCATTGAGCTTCTTAAGAAGTTCAGCGCGTGTCTGTGATTTAATATCCAGTTCTTAATTTTATACCTAAAAGATAATACTCAAAGAAAATCGTTCTTACTTCCTCTGCTCTGTGTTTGAAAGGCATTTGATCCTATCACAGTGACATTGATTTGCATTTTGAATTTGTTGCCATTTAAAATAAATGAGATTTTTGACTTAGCCTATAATCAGATTACAGCAGCAGCGTGAATCCACCTGACTAAAAATCTGGAGAGTCATTTGCTTGGATAATAGGTCAACTCAAATAATATCACTTTGAATGTGTATTGCAGTGTACTGGTTTTTCTAGCTAATGATGCTATTCTTCTAAAAACTCAAGGATTGGACCACGACAAAAATTCCTTTCATGGAGAGAGTAAGTTCCAGTGATTGTGTGGTGTTTTTTTACAGAGTTAATTGGAAGTAGTGGGATATATTTGCTTTAATGGACTCAGAAAACTGGATGGGTGGCAAGGTAACTCTAACAGGGTGAAGAGCTGCGGGCCAGGGTGACCCTACAATTGTTCCTGCAGACTTGCCTTGTTTACTGTTGATAAAGCGAACGTTGTCACACCATATTTTAAAAAATATTCTATCAAAGTCACAGAAATTGACCTGACTGAAACGCCACACACAAGTAATTTTCTTTACTGGGTATAAAAGTAGATCAAAAGTGGATTCAGAATAGGGCTACTGAGAATGAGGCAGTGGACTTATATATATTTTGCCTGTCTATGCAAAATTCTTAAAGGGAGACCTTATTTCTTGGAAAATAAGTGTATTTGCCAAGTATATTGTTGAAATAGGAATAAATGGCAGTGATGAAATCAAGTAGAGACAGGATGATATTGTTAAATATGGCTTTGTCAATATTTAACAGGCCTTAAACAAATCTTTGTTATATACCTGCTACTTGCTGGGAACTCTTCTAGTTACTCTATGATTCAGCAGTTAGTAAGACAAAGTTCCTCATAATAAGCGCTTACATTCTATTATGGGGGAGAGAGAAAAAAATAATTTATAACTAAATAAACAAAATGGTTTTCAGTGCTGCTAAGTGCTACAAAGAAAAGGAGGCAACATTTGGACTTAGATTTGAAAGACCCAAAGGTGTTAGCCATGTGAAGATCTGGAGACATGGGACATTGGGAAAAGCAAGCAAGAAGGCTAAGCAAGAATGAGAATTCTGGATAAGGGGAACAGAAAGAAGAGGAGTGTGACCGGATATAAAAGAGAAAGTGAGACAAGAGTAATTCAAAGAGGTAGATGGGGGTCCAATCATATAGGCTTTGTAGGGACGGTTGAAAACACTAGATATGGGGATATATACAAGATAAAGCATACAGCAAACTATAAATATGTTCAAATATGTGAAGGTCTTTCCATTAAAAAGGGAATTAAAGCAAATTCTATGTTGCTGCAGGCAGCCACCATTAGGTGTAATGGGTGGTTGTTAAAAGAGGGATGATTTTGGTTCCACAAACTGTCCAGGCATGAACAGAGCTGCCTGTTACTTGAGATACTTATGCAGAGTCAGTGGAAGGAACTTTTGCTCTATGTGAAAGGCAGTACTATTTTGTCTCTAAAGTCTCTTTCCACTGTAAATTTTTTAGTTCATTCAGGGAAAATAAGTTGTATTAAAATTTCCTAAATTCACTATCAGAAGCTTTTGTCAGCTGCTGTTATCAACATATGTAGTTAAAAGGTACATAGGGGAAGACCCTGAGGAGGTCTAATGTGTCTGTTTTTGTGAGTCCTTAGTTATTAAACAGATTGGCTGGGGGCTATGCTTTATGCTTGCTTCTAAGTGACATAGCGTATCTCGGTTTCATTGATCAGAGACAGAAAAATGTAGCATTTTCCTACATAAATACTATTCTAAATAAGATAATCATGCTTTAGATGGGAAACAAAGAATAAAATTTTCCATATTCCCAAATAAATGCAGTAGGCAGTTTCTTTGTAGCATTTTGAAGCACACACACACGTATTTATATTTTTTACTTGCTTTCTAGGTTGCACATGTAGTATTTACACCTATTAATAAATTCAAGAAGGGGTATCATAAGCCTTCTAAAATTGCATTTATTGTAACTACTATATTAGTAATACATTGGTTAATCAAGGAGTCATATAGAAGTTATGTTTGGGTGTCACTATGTGGGTTGGCCACAGATAATAATTTCAAGCTTGGACACAAAGGGAGAAGCAACAGCAGCTCATATTTGCTGAGCATCCTCTTACATGCATACTTCAGTACCTTTCCACTGACTTCAGGATAAAGATGATAGTTCCTCTTGGCTTGTTCTATCTTACCTGCTCATGATAGCATGACCTTTCTAGCATCTTCTCACACTAAGTACAGAAAGCATCAACTCTAGATTAGACTTGTTCTCTTAAAATATTCACATTTATGCATTTAGTTTAAGCTTCTGGTAAAGGTTGTTCTAAAATGAAGATCTAAAACTTAATCTACATGTCTACCTTAGTTCAGGAGATAACACATTTGAACTGGTCTTAATATCCACTGATGACAGAACTTTTAGGGTCCCAGGCAGGGTGTGTATGTGGGAGTGGGAGGGGCAGGAGTGGAGTGGGTGGAACAAATTTGAAGCCAAAATTAAAAAATAAAGTCTAATTTGTATGATAAACCATTCTGGAGGAATCGTATATTACCAAGCATAGGTAGGTATGCTTTGCCTGAGGATTTTAAAAAGAACACTTGTCAATGTTTTAATATGGTGCTGTAAATTCTTACACTTTTTCCCACTTAAAATAGTATTGTATATAAAATGGCATTTATACCAGGAACACTGCATTTGATGTGATGTGAAAATGGTTCTTTTTAGAAGGAATAAGTTCCTTAAGAATTCTCTGGACAGCAGAATTTCTTTAGGACTGATGGGTTGCTTGTAATCATTTTAGTTTTCTGCTTTTGTGACTGCTGTTGCTCCATTTTTTAGATTTCTTTTAGTTTTACATTAGCCTGTGTCCATTTAGAGCAAGATAAGGATAACATTCCTTAGCCAGATCATCAACTTTTGAAGGATTCATCTTCTTTCATAAAACAAAGTAGAGGTTTGTGTCAATTAGCCAAATGGTCAGAGCAAAAAATTCAACTTTCCTCTAGCTTTTGTTAAAAGGTGCTTTGAGCTGAACTGCAATATTATATTAGAATTGTAACAATGAGCTCATGACTTTGTTAAAGCACATTTCATACTTCCTTTTATGGCTGAAAGTGCTCAGGAGAACATTTCTGTACATGAGTGAAATTTTGCTGAAAAATTACAAAGTTTATCTTGTGCATTGAACTATTTCAAAGAAGCTCCCTAGTTGAAAAAAAAACAAAATAAAACAAACAAAACCTGAAATGCTAAAAACAGAACAAAACAAAACATTTGAACCTAAAACTTTATAAAACAATGACTAATTTATACAATTTAAATATTTACCTTAATTTCTCTACTTTGACATATAAATTGTCGTTTCTTATGCTTTCTTAAAGTTACGCTGATTGCATTAAGATTTAGGTCTATGTGCCATAATCCATGCATTTCATTTCTTTCTTGTTTTGTTGAATTCCTTAGATTGTAGGATAAAAGAAAGCAGGGGCAATGTTTTTTGGATAATACACAGCATGATGGTATGAGTCAGTTATGGACAACAGCTATGAATATTTTTTCATTTCCTTAAAGAGTTGGGCCTTGGTTATAGTCTTCTCTGCCCTTGAGAGTTTTCAAATGGATTTTTATCCCCATAAAGGAATGAGAGTTTGTATTTGTCTATGAAACTTTTCTCTTTGTAAAAATATATGTTTTAAAAATTAAATCATGGAAGAAGTTTTTGTGGATTCATGCTCCCTGTGCTAAAATTATGTTAGAAATGAAAATGTCTGAAAACAGAGATAATACAATGCAAATTGACCCTTACATGTCATTACCCTGACATCTATTATGTGCTTTGCTCAATTTCAATATTTAATAAGTGTCCGATTTCTTAAGTATGAATAAAAATTAGAAACAATAACAAGTAAGTTACTTTTCAATAAATAGACATGACCTCGCTGATTTAAGAATAGTAATTGGGTGTAACACATTAGCTGAGTGGCCTAGAGCAATTTTATAGTAATCTTCTAAGAGCTTAGCAAAGAAAAATTCACTTTATTACTTTTAACACACTGCAGCTACTGTTTCTCTTAATTCATTTTAGCGAGCTATCAATAAATTTCACTCCATTAGATGCTGAATTTAATTAGCCCGAGGGGTCACAATTTATGCAATTTCTAAGGTCCTCACTATTTATAATGTCTAGTAAACGTTACCTGTGGCAAAATAAATATATTTGATCTATAGCAAGTAGTGGACAATTATTATTCACTCCCTGGATGTTAAGCATTGCAAAACTGCTGTTTCCTACTATTTTCTGGATTCCTCTGCCACTTACCTGGAAACAGGACTGGCTATATAATTCATGGGTCCTAATGTAAAATGAAAGCGTGGGGCCCCTTGTGAAAAAATTGTTAAGAATTTGAAAACAGCCACAGCACATCATTAGCACAGGACCATTTTGAGTGATACATCCTATTTGAATACATGGCTTACACATCCATGAACACAGCCCAGTGTGGGAGTCTAATATGCTTTAACTTAATATCAAACATGTAAAAATCATATTCATGTTAAATACTATTGCTGGATAAATAAAGGTAGCCAGAGATGAGCCTACTATTTTTAAAGGCAGAACTTTGTATTCTCTTTCACTTTTAACAAAATTGACTTATACTTATGATGTAACAGCACAGTCATTGTGAAAAGACACGGGATCCTTTGATCAAGTGTTTGATCTGAAGATCTGTATCCCAAACTGGTGGATTCTAATGCCAGGCATTATTTTTGAATTTCCACGTCATATTCTAAATCAAGAGTGTATTCAAGATAAGTGAGTTTTCCTTTGGAATCGTGATGTGGCAAGAAATGCTGGTTGTCTATCTACCCTCCCTTCTTCCTTTCTTTTCAGGTATCAGAATGCTGGAAACATGACATCCTGAAAAGCTACATCTACATCTTCCTTGAAGAGATGTGTGACCAATAAATTTTAAGTAAATCCTCCCTCCTTTCCTTGTGTTGTAACTACTGTGAAGGGCGAAACTATAGCAGTTATCTTTCAACCATGAGGCAATCTTGAGGATGGAAGACACATGAAATTTATGGTGGAACAGAGAGAGAGAATGGTCCTGCTTCCTTGTTGACTTCAAAAGGCTTGAAAACTGGCCCTTCGTGGTCTGTATGTGTGAATACTCCCTTAATTTGCTC
This sequence comes from Choloepus didactylus, assembly GCF_015220235.1. Lineage (NCBI taxonomy): Eukaryota > Metazoa > Chordata > Mammalia > Pilosa > Megalonychidae > Choloepus > Choloepus didactylus. The sequence goes on from NC_051309.1 coordinate 142,331,295, forward strand.
CAAGTCTTGAAACTGGTCTCTGTTAACTGCATCATAATTTCAACTGATGTAAACATTTCCCTTTTTTGTTTGTTTAACAGATGTTCTACTGCATTCTACTGTTGGTGTGGCATTAACAGATTAACTTAAATCATTGATACAATCATGTAATGCAGAAAAAAGTTATTAAAGACAAAACAAACATTTTTTTGTTAGACGGCTTTTAAAATCTGTCCAATGTTTCCTTTGTTTGCTCTATGCAGTTAATTAGGGCTTTTATTTTGTTTTAGTTTTTTATTTTTGTGCTTGGTTGTCTTACAAATTACCTCTTACAAATTACCCTAGCATTTATTCATTCAATTGAGCTGTGTGCCATACTGAAGACACAAATGCAACTAAAATACGTGAAAATATAATTTAAAACACAACATAGTAGGAGCTAAAATAGAAGTTAAAAAATTATATGGATCTCTAAATCCACTATAGCAAATGGCTGTCCACCTTCCTTGGAAAATTAAGAGGGCCAGCAAACATCCATTCAGAATGAAATAAGTGGTAGCTTTCTGGAATTTGATTTGCTTAGCCGTAATTGCTAATTACATCAAACATTATTCTTTGACCTTTTCTACCTTTAGCAATGAGAAATATTAGGTTGAATCCATAAACTATTTCTACACCTATATAGAAATCTAAATATAAGATTTATATATATAAATTAAGCTTCATAATAAAAACAGAGGTAGCATGCTTTACTCCAAGTAATGGAGAATAGCAACATTCATATCCTTAGGTAAAACCTATATATTATATCTACCAGGAGGTGACGTTAGCTTTTAAGTCACTGTTACCTAGGGAGTATTTGGTTACACTCTAAATTTTATAGTTAGTGTTTCTGCCATTCATTCATTTTTAATATTTTAGTGGAGCTGGGTCCAGCTGAGACAATACATTTCTTTCTCAACAGGATTCTGTAACAGACAGCTGAAAAGTATGATTTCACATATGTATGATATTAAAGAAACATGGAAAGCAAAGCTGCATTTGATAAGAGACTAGACTAATACAGGTTTCAAAATAGATAGAGCTTGCAGTCTTTATCAGTAGATGTAACTTCAACAGCTACTATCCTCCTTATTGAAAAAAAAAAACTAAGAAATTCAAAATTTCAAAACATTTCTAAGTACATGAAATATCTAAAAGCAAGTGAAGTATGCTACCTACCCAGAGCTTCAAATTCACAAATACAGCACACAAATTAAAAAAAAATAAATCTTAACCAAAGGCCATGAGCAGCTAAAATGTTATAATTTTTTTGTGATATTCATACACACATGTGCATGCACACACACATACACAGTCACACACAAGGTTAGAAAAAGAAAACTTGGAAAATACAAGGAAGAAAAACAGATCACTTATCTTTCAGTGATCTAGAAACAAAATTCTGTGAGTAATCTTCCATTTTCAATGTAACAATATAAACATAGGTTCTTATAAATTTATATAAATATATATTTACAACATTGTGCTTGCATATAGCTTAACACTAATAAATGGTGTATCATGCCCTTTTTTTAAACATATTTGGGGCTACTGGGGACAAGTAAGGAATACGCAATCTGAACTCTTTATTTCATCTACTCCTAGCCCCAATCTACCTGCTTTCTCTGAGCCTCACGGCAGGTGGACGAGGCTTGCACTTCACTGGATTTCCATGGAGAAAACTGGCAACCAGATTAAGGAAGCTTTGAGAGAAGTGAAGCGTCCTGGAAAGTTATTGGTTCTTGGAGAATTCTAAAATCCTTAGCAAATTTTGATATTGATCTTTTACAAATGTATCTGGTTTCTTTGACAATGAAGCCAATGGACAGCTGGGTTAAGCCTCCACATATCTAAGATGGAGATAGTTCAGAGAGAATGGAGACGCTTCTTCTGTAGTAGGGACACACAGAAAAGTTTAGTGGGTAAGACAATCCATTTTGGTGGGAGGTGCAGTGGATATTTTACATTCAAAGAATAACGGAAAAATATATATTTTATTATGAAGTAAGGGGAAAATAATAAAAAGGTGGGTGGAACTTCATAGGTAGTGAGAAAAGGAAAGAATAGCAGTAAAGAAAGCAAAGAAAAATAGAAAATAGCAATTTAAAATATATAATAAACACAAAATAAAGAGAGAAGGATTAAATTCAGTTGGATGCTAGTATATCTGAAAAAATGAAAGAATGGTATCACTTTTCAAATATTTCAAACTTCTTAAATATTTTTATTAAGTTTTCCTACAAACTGAAAGCTAAGAAAAATATTTTTAGAATTATTTAATATCAAGAATAATGCATCCTAGTAGGTATTATAAAAATAAATGTTCTTATGATTTGCCATTAAAACATTTGTATGTGTATATCTGAATGATACTAATCTAAAATCTCAGCTTCGGGACTTCAGTTATCCAAAATGGTTGATTTCCTGTTAACGCTGTAGAAGCGTAAATGACAATCCTGGATGTTGATAAAATTCCCTATTAATACTATCAGTGTTGCACTGTTTAATTAAAAGTCAACTGTGGTACAATTATCTTAAGGCATATAGTAAAAACACAAATGTCTTAGTTTTCTAGGCTGTTATGACAAATATGACACAATGGGTTGGCTAAACAATGAGAATTTATTGGTACACCGTTTTGGAAGCAGAAGTCCAAAATCAAGGAAAGGCTTTCTCTCCGAAGACCCTAGTATTCTGGTGCTGGTTTGCCACAATCTTTGGGATTCCTTGTCTTGCATCCCCACCCCGTCGCATAGCAACCTCTCTCCTTGTATCTACTCTTCTGATTTCCGCTGACTTCCTGCTTCTGACTGCTCTAATCTTCTCTGACTGCTATCTGAATTTTTTTCTGCTTATGAAGGATAACAGTAATATGGATTATGGCCTGCCCTCATTCAGTTAGGCCACACCCTAACTAAAGATACAAAATGAGTTTACAAATGAGTTCACACCCACTGGAACATAGATTAAGATTAAGAATACCTTAATTAATCTAATTGATGAGGTACATAATTGAATCTACCACAAGAAATATTTATTGAAGTGATTTAAAGTCTATTGATTTGGCTAAGAAAAAAAAAAAAAACAAAATTGAAAATTATTATTCATGAAAAGTAGAAATAAATCAATTTTATTTTTTTCTTAATAGACAATTTTATCTGGGAGTCTAAAAGTCTAGGAATATTATATGTTCAAATTTATACCTATTTATAACATCAAAGTAAATTTTAATAAACTTCATAAATAATTAGCCATAAACACAGAGTAGAATATGAATCTACTTTTTACTGTTGAGCCTATGTTGTAAAATTTTGAATGTATGTTGGAAAACAGTTCCACTGATAATAACATCACCTTGTATAGAGACATTTAATGGGAGAATAAAACAAGCAAACAAACCAAACACATAATGAAAAGAGTAGAAAGTATAGAAACAAAATTCTCAATGCAGGCACAATGCTTTAATTGCCAAATTTTGTTCTGGGATACATCGAACTCCAGAAGGTGAGAGCATATAGTGGAGTACCGTAGAACCGTATTCTTTAAATTTCTTTTGACAACAGAACATGATTCAAAGCCTGAGAATTATAACAAGGTCATTTTTTATATTTGTTTACAACTTCACTATTTATAGTTCATTTTCAGATACACAAGTTCATTTGATTTTCATAAAAATCCTATAAAGTAAATTTAAAAATATTAGCTGCATTTCACAATCAAAGAAACTGAGGAGTGGAAACTTCACCATTTGCCACAATTATATGTCCAGTATGTGACACCCAGTGAAAAAATCTGGATCTAGAACCCAAGTGTTCTGAATTCTTGTTTAGTATGTTACTCTCACGTATTTAACTTTATCTTGAATATGAGGAAAGAAATCAACTGTTCTCTTCTATCTACTCATATCAAATTACTTTTTATTTATATTGTATAAAAACACTTAAATACTCAGCTTCCTTTTTTAAAACGTGTAAATTTGTTTATTCATACTTTTTTCTACATGCTATTTTGTTATTTAAGGCAATTTGTAGAGAGTTCAAGACTAATAGTTTGGTAAATATATTTTGTTGGTTGAATGGATTTTTTTTTTTTTTTTTTTGGTTTGTTTTTGTAATTGAAGGAACAGGTTATTTATATATCACATACTTAGGCAACAAAAAAGAGATAAACTAAATATAAGCAACTTAAAATGAGACACAAATGGAGAAAATGTTACAATAGTGCAGAAGGCATACACAGTAACTTGAACTGCATGTTATTTTCATGTACTTCAATTCCTGAAACAGAATTACTTAGATAGCAGTATTTTATTGATATTAATCACATGCCAGATTACTTGCATATCAAGTATTTTGTCCAAATTCTGCAAACAAAAGTATTGGAAGCTTCACAGAAGGTTTCCATGTAGTGAAATTACCATTGCAAAGTCAGTAACTGTATTCAGGGAAGATTTATCCAACCACTACCATTGAGCCCCTTTGAAAGGATTTTTAGAAATTATTTATGATTTTAAGTTTTAGAGTTGCATTTCAACCCCCAACGATTGCCTGTGGGAATGCAAATGGATTCACAGTATTTAACCAACCTAAAATGTTTCTTTCTAAGAACAAAACATTTCTCGATCCTCAAATGATAGAACAGTCATTTTATAAAGATTAATCCTGTCTAAACAATGCAAATTGGAACAGACCAAAATATCTGCTCTCTGTAGAATATGATCTGAGTACTAAAAAGATCTTAAGATTTTTTAACTGCCAATCCCCAAAGAAAGACAAGAGCAATATTAGACAATGATGTGGCTACAAATTCCACTTCTCTGAGAACTTTTCAAGGTTTCAAGAATTAAAAGAAAATACAACCCACTGGAGCTTCCACCTCCCCCCTTAATAATTGCAAAATATTTTTATAGTCAATTCTTGGACAATATTAAATTAAAAACTGAAATCTGGAGTGTGCTAGAGACACAAAGGACATATAAATACACATAACTTCTATGAAACAGACATGCACAGTGGCATTTTAAAGACAATTTATGTATGTAGGTTAGAAATAAAAGAATGTAAATAAGCTGCATTCTAATTTGCATCCATTTGGAAATCAGAAATGGAACCTCATAAATTTCATGTTAAATGATACATAAATATTGTGGATTAGAGGACACATTTTAAATGCAATGTTATGCTCCAAAAGTAAAAGTCACTGAAGCTAGTAAAATGAATAGAATCAATGCCCCAGTTATCAAACTGGAAATATAATCTGCAGATACTCAAAGCAGACTTTGAAAACTCATGATATTTTCTTCAGGATATGCAAATTTCTAAATTTGACAGCAGTATTGTGTTCACCTAATTTTCCTCTGCATTTCAAGCAGACTTCCTGAGTTTGTGGGACCAGGGATGTGAATATTTTCCTGAAAGTGAAAGGTGCTAATCATCTTCCGAGAGTCACTGCTCCTTTGAGAATGTCAGTTTTGCCTCCACATCTTCCATGTCAGCATCCTTCCTCCCCATGCCTCCTACCCCACTTCAATCACTGGAGTCATGCCAGAGAAGCTCTGATTAATAACCTGATGAGTTGCCACCAGGGTGTTACTACTCTCTTTAGAATCTTGTCTGAGTACTAAAAAGAATCACAGTAGGGATAGAATTGCATTCATCTCTAACACTTCTGGTCTGACACGTCCCCATTCATGATGCCTGGTAAAACAACTCACAGTTGTGCACTGTCCCCATGGAGCACAAATGTAAGGCTGCCTAAAATGTGTGAATGGAGTTGGACCCAGCCAATATCACCTCTGGTCTGCTATGGAGAGTTATTTCCAAAATCTATCTCATCCCACAATAGGGCACAGTCTCAATTTATTGAACCCTAGGTATTAGACCAGTTTATAGATTGCAAAGTGCTCTATTCCCAATGGAGTTATATTATTGCTTTCACTTGATCTTATTTTTTTCTCTTAGCCCCCTCCTTTCTTTCTTTTCCATGTTCCTCTTCATTATATGCTCTTCACTGTCTGTTGAATTCTCCTTATAATGCCTGTTTTAGACTGCAGGTCAGAAAGGAAGGCCACTGCCAACTTGCAGGGCAAGTTGTTCCTCCTTTCCCCTTTAACACTGCCCTTCTCCATCCTTCTTCATACCCCTCTTGTGGCTTTATCAGAGTTATTTAGAAGAATACCTCTTAGATTCACTCTCATACTATTTTCAGGGTCCATATCCCATGTGTTAAGGTAATGTTTCATAAAGTAACCTTTTCAATTCTTTAGTTGCAAAGCCATCTCTTAAATAGGGTTCAGATCCTTTTTTTTTTTTTTACTTGAATACAATTCTATAAAAAAGAAAGTCAATTTCATTTTTAAAAAGTGTGGAGAGTAAGCCCCACTGGGAAAAAAATCCTCTCATTTGGTTTGAGACAGATGAATAATAAAAAGAAAGAAAAAGATAATCAAATTGTTAAAATTTGACTGCAAGGAGAAGATAATTTCAACTCAAGAACTGTCAGCAGAGAACAGAGGAAGGATGATGAAACAGAGAACAGAGATACTAGAGGCAAGGGAAAGTTTTGAATGAACATCTAATAATATTGAAAAACCTGTAGACATTTTGAGAACTTAAAGAAAGCATTATTATCTAAAATTACCTTTCTCTCTACTTTGTGTTCTATGCAATCTGAATACATTACTAAATCACAACTATTTATACACAGTGTTCAAATATTCTTAATTTGTCATTAAATGCTACCAAAATTGAAATGTACCAAATGGTAGTGGAGCCCTACATATGAAAAGAACTGGTCTTTTTATGTTATAGTAAAATTTATTTATATATAAGGATATATAATTGTACATATAAATGCTATCATATCATATATACTTTTAATTCAATCTTTTTCTTTTTCTTTTGTAATTGGGTCCCCTTTCTCTCTTTTCAATCTCACCAGTATCATCCTTCCCCACAGCCTTGTCAACAACCTATTGTATATTTGTTATCCATGATATACTTGTATCTCCTAGTCTTTCTTGTTCAATTTTTTTTTACCTCATTGTTCACTTTTTCCATTTAAATTCATCAAGGATTTATCTTTATTTATGGCCCAATGACCCATTTTAATTTTCTTTCAGAGAGATTGAACTTGTATAAATTCAATTACATAACCTACTTACTCACCATTCTCCCTTTTCCATTGAATAGAATGGCCACATTCTACACACACTAATTCTTATGTAAACTGGGATATGTTTTTAAATTCTCTTCTGTTCTACTGTCCTGCTTGCTATTCCTCCTCCCAAATCATATAGAATTGGTTATAATGGTGTATTAGTTTTCTATAGCTGCTGAAACAAATAACCACTGATGTTGTGACTTAAGCAACACAGATATATTACCTTACTGTTAGGTCGGAAGTCCAACATGGATCTCACTGGGCTAAAATCAAGGTGTTGGCAGAGCTGTGTTCCTTCCACAGACTCCATGGGTAAAATCCATTTCCTTGTCTTTTCTGGTTTCTAGAACTGCTCACATTTCTTGGTTTGTGACCTTTTTCTTCTCTATTCAAAACTAGCAAAAGTGAGTCACATCATTTACACAGAGCTATCTCTCTGGTTCTCTGCTTTGAAGAATTCATGTGATTAGACTGAACTCACCAGGATAATCTCCCATAGTAATATCCTTAATTTTAATCACACCTGCAAAATACCTTTTACCATACAAAGTAACATATTTACAGGTTCTGTGGATTTGGGCCTGGGCACCTTTGGAAGTTATTATTCTGCCTTCCACATATGGCTTTGGATTATGTTTTGATACCTGATAAGGCTAGTCTCACTCTTGCCCTTCCACTGTTCCTTTTCATACATTTGTTTTTGACAATTACCCAAAATTTATTCTTTCATTTATGATTTAAAAGGTTTTATAAAATTCTAGATAAACAATTTATAATTTTGGAATCACATTAAAATAAAATTCTATTAATTCAATATATTTTTTGGGGGAAAATTTGTACCCTTTCATCCAAGTACATAATTTATGTATCCTTTGACTTTTTTCAGATTGGTTTTCATGTTTTATTTCTTTTAATAAGATTTCATAACTTTCTCTTAAGTTAAGAAATTACAAGTTATGCTGGCTTCACAAGAAATTGGGGAAATTTCTATCTCTTTCTATAGTCTAGACTATCTTAAGTAAGTGTGGAAGTATCTGCTGTTTAGAAATTAGATAAAACTCAGCTATGAGTCACCTATCGTTTTATCCAACAGAATATTTTTAATCATCTTTCTGAAAACATCTTGGTTTTCCACTTCATCAAGTGTCAATTTTGTCAGTTTATATATTGCAAGAGAATTGTCTTTTTCTTCTAGATTTCAAAATTTGTTTCCATAGAACTCTAAGTAGAAAACACATACAATTTTATCAGTCTTTCAGTTATTTGTGTTTAGGACTTCTTCCTCATTCTTGAAACTTCTCCCAAGACCAGCTGTTGTGTTGTCTGGTTATATTTTTAATAACAAACAAACAAAAAAAAAACAAACAGAAAAACAGAAAAACCAAACTTCTATTTTGAGATTTCAAAGTTGTAGTCAAATCCACATTATTCACATAACATTAAGGAATATATAAATGTTGTGTTTATATATACACACATACACACACACACACACACATACACATTATACAGGTGTGTATATATGTATAAAATATATGTCAGCATCTTGAGGGGGGTCCTTTTTGTAAACCAAGTTGCTAAGAATCTATATGTTGCTTGGGAAGTGTATTGGATATCTCTGCTACTCTGCCACAGATCCTTCTTGCCCCCTGTCTCTTATGTCAGGCACTGTTGCAGTGATCAGGTCTGCATGGGGTCTGACAGCTTCATGTAGGTTTAGCTTAGTCTGGGCCTACAGAGCATACTTCTTAGTGTCCATAATTATCAACCTTCAAATTGAAGGTCATTAATACTTCATGGGGAATCTTTGAATGATAAGAAAATGTTTCCCCTTTCGTCTCTCAGTTATCTGATACTCTCATCTGAGGGCAGTAGTCCTCACGATGATATCCATCCAGGGCATCTCATAAGTGACGGCCTTTACTTCTGTTACCTGCCTTAGGCACCTGACAAACCTTTCGTGATAAAATGTTCTTGTTTCACTAGAATGTTCTTGCCTAATAACTTGCTAGGCAGTCTTTGGTCTGCTTAACCAAAATCACATTGAGAGATTCTTACTCGAGAATCATGATACCTAACTCTCAAGGAACATTTTTCCAGGACTTACTACCTAAGAGAAAAGTGACCCAAAGATCTGCACTCCTCCTGCTAGTTCACCAAAATGTTAAGACAGAAAATGTAAAGGTTTCATAGGAATGGTTTCAAGTTGATAGCAAAGGTTTATATTTCTTAATCTATAATCAAAATCCAGAGAGTTTATTGATTCCAAGCTAAACTTCTAAGGTATTTTCTCTCAAACTGATATAAGAAAAATATTACTAGTTACCTGGTCTCTTTAGGTGATGTTTTATCTCATTTAAAGCTCCTGTTATCATATAGAATCCCAGAGTCTCTCACCATGTTTGCCTCTGAGTGGACTTGATCTCCCTGGGATTCTGAATCATTTCTACCCACTAAGTTAAGCCTTTAGGTGGGTCTTCCCTTAAGAATGATCAGGCTCTTGCGTGCTGTGCTGGTTTGGATATATTATATCCCCCAAAATGTCATGTTCTTTGATGCAATCTTGTGGGGGCAGAGGTATTTAGTCTTGATTAGGTTGGAACATTTGGATTGTGTTGTTTCCATGGAGATGCAACCCAATCAACTGTGGGTAATATCTTTGATTGGATTATTTCCATGGAGGTGTAGTCCCACCCATTTAGGGTGTGTCTTGATTGATTTACTGGAGTACTTTAAAAAGAGCCACAGAGGCCCAGATGCTTGCTGCAGCTTAGAGAACATTTGAAGATGGCCATTGAAAGCTAATGCTGACATTTTGGAGAACGCCATTTTGAAATGCAACCTGGGAGCAACCAGATGCCAGCCATGTGCCTTTCCAGCTAATAGAGGTTTTCCAGATGCCAATGGCCATTCTCCAGTGAAGTTACCCTATTGTTGATACCTTACCTTGGACACTTGATGGCTTTAAGACTGTAACTTTGTAACCAAATAAACCCCTGTTCCAGTTTGCTAGTGCTGCCTTTTCTCAAAACACCAGAAATGGATTGGCTTTTATAAAGTGTCCAAGGTAACACATCAGCAATTGGGTACCTTCACTGGAGGATGGCCAACAGTGTCCAGAAAACCTCTGTTAGCTGGGAAGGCATGTGGCTGGTGTCTGCTCTGGAGTTCTGATTTCAAAATGGCTTTCTCCCAGGATGTTCCTCTCTAGGCTTCAGCTTCTCTCCAAAATGTCACTCACAGTTGCTCTTGGGGCGTTTGTCCTCTCTTAGCTTCTCTGGAGCAAAACTCTGCTTTCAAAGGCTGTCTCCAAAATGCTTCTATAAACTGCAGTTCCTCTGTCAGCTTCTGTGCATTCTTCAAAGTGTCCCTCTTGGCTGTAGTAAGCTCGCTCCTTCTGTCTGAGACCATATACTGCTCCAGTAAACTAATCAAGGCCCATGCTGAATGGTTGGGGCCACACCTCCATGGAAATTATTCAGTGAAAGATCTCGCCCACATTTGAGTGATCACATTTCCACGGAAACACCCAATCAAAAGTCTCCAACCCAATCAAGACCAATACATTTCCTGCCCACACAAGACTGCATCAAAGATAATGGTATTTTCAGGGACATAATACATCCAAACTAGTACACCTCCTTTATAAAAGCCAATCCATTTCTGGTGTTTTGCAAAACAGCAGCATTAGTAAACCGGAACACGTGCCTTGCACATTACTGTTTAAACAGTTTCCTCCAACCCATCAGCATGACTGTGCTTCACAAAGCAGTAACCCTAGAGCCTTTGCATTCATTGCTCCTGAAGTGTTGAGCAAATGGGTATTTAATGTGAAGTCCATTTTTCCAATCTGGAAAAATCAAGTATCCACAGTTATTTTGTGAATTCTAACATTTGTAAATAGTCTAGACCCCAAAGTGAATTTGTGTAACTATTTATCATCACTGTCTGCAAGCAATTGCTGTGTATTCCCAAAGAGAATATCTTATAGGCACTAAAAGGGTTTCAGAGATTTGGTGAGATGAGCCCTCAGGGAGCTCAGAGTCTCATGAATGAGTTTACAATCTACGAAATTCTGTTATTCAATTGCCTGGAAACACCAGGTACTTTGATTTCTAATCCCTCCATTTAAATTAGGCTTGAAAGACACCAAAAGGAAGAAAATAAGTAAGATTTTAGAATATTTGGACATTCAGAAATTGTAGCCTGTAAAAAGTTAGGTTATTAAAACTTGCTGATTTGATGTACATTTCTACTAAATTCCAAGCAGATTCTGGAGTATTCTTATTGCTTGAAGAGGTCCACATTACTTATTTTTGGGCATGGGATTTAATACGTATCATCTTGCAAATATAAATGCCTTGTATTAACATGGTTTATACATATTCATTTATTTGTTCATATATCTAATAAATATTTAATGAATTTCGGCTATGGACCAGATACAATACCAAATGCCAAGGATACAACAGTGAATAAGGCAGATGTGGTCACTGCCTTCATGGAGCTTATATTCTACTGGTGGTGGTGGTGGTGGGATTTCAGTAAATAAGTAACTAAGAAAAAAAAGAAATTATAAATTTTGTAAAGCAAATGAAAGGGTGATGTGGTAGGCAAAAAATGTGGCTGTATTTTAGATAGAGTGGTCAGGAAAAGTTCTCTAGGGAGGTCATATTTTAGCTGAAAATGATAGATAAACCAAAAACAGCTAGGCAAATATTCTGAAGAAAACATAGCAGATAAGTCAGAGAAACACTCAGTGACTTCTAGGACCTCTCCAAGTTGGAGGCCAGGAGGTGGGAATTAGCATTAAGAAATGACTATGGAGATGTAAGCAGTGTCCAAATCATGCAGAGCAAAGAGGCCCTGAGGAGGAGTTACCATTTTATTCTAAATATGGGGGGAGGTCCATGGAGGATTTTAAGCAAGAGTTAAATTAATAGCAATAATATAACCAGTTGCATTTTTCTGAAAAGGTATTAAAATGCAATATATAGCACCTCAGTGCAGTATAGATACTTACGCTTTTCCAAAGCATGAGTGGAACAATAAAGGTTGTGAGGAAATTGATGTGATAGACTGACCAACAGCAGAAAGATCGATGGGTAAGGAAATCAGTTGGGATCATATGGCTCTAGGCCTGAGAACAAGAACCCAGTCTGGAGAAAAGGAAAGTCCTAAAGAAGTACAAGAGAGTATGCTGTGCTAATCAAACTCAATCCTTGAAGAAAAGTGCAGCTTGTGGAATTTAATTTAGTTTGTAAGAGTAGGAGAGGTAAATAAAAAAAAAAAAGTTCTGAGTCTGAGATAAAGATAAATAACTATTGGGGAAAAACAGATAGAACCAACAAGAAATACACTTCTTGTTTCAAAGAACAATTGTCAAAAGAGTGAACTCCCTATTGGTCTGTAAGTGAAGAAGGGTGACTAACAAAAGAAGCCAAGTGCACATTTCAAGGGAGAAAGTTGACTATTTGGTACTTAACCCCATATAATTTGCATTTCAAGAATCCTTGCATTGTATTAAAACAGCTCTTATATCAACCTGAGTGTAATAATTTAAAATATATTGTGGAGAAAGTGCAGAATAAAAGGGAGAGTTCATGCTCCACTCCCAAGGTTACAGTCTAGAACTCTTAGAGAATGGGACTGAGTAAACTAGGAAAATTTGTTTGAGAATACTTCTGAATAGTGACTTGCTCAAAAAGTTCACTGAAATATTAACCATCTCTTCTAAGTAATGACCATCCATATGAGCAGAGGCAGAAGACCATATACAAGAAAGAAACTTCAGGGGCAGGAAGTGTAGATCTAAGGGCAGGTAATGAAAAAATATGTAGAAAAAAAGAAAATCAAGAAAGAGCTACTTACATGATAGTAAAATTGAAGTTTAACGCGGAAAAACACGCACATACCAAATGTAGGAAGAAGATCTATGCATGTGATTATGCTAATGAAGTGAAAAGAGCTAAGGGTTAAAGTTTTTTACAAGTGAAAATGCCCCTAGGCATTAGCTCATGTCAGTCTGGGTTCATTACTAGAAAATGATTAGAATCAATGCTATGAAGTCAAGAGGTACTCAAATGGAGAATTTGGCTTGTGAAAAACAATAATAGAATTAATGAAGGGGCTTTAACCTCTAAGTTCAATACATATTTAATTCTGTTTGTCTGGGCAAAACTTAAATATAAGGTAAGTAATTTATTGTTAAAGTCATGTAAAGTGAAATGATTATTATGCTAATAAGACCGGATAAGTAAAATCTCTTGCTTTATAAATGTCATAGATTAAAAATGGATTGTGCTAATAATTAGAGCAATGATGATTTTATGATTTTAACAGAGATCATTTTACTCCAGCTTTAATTGCCTTTTTTAATTTAAAATTTTTATTTTAATTATGGAGAGTCATATATAATTATTTTGAACTTCACAAAATTATTCACGTATACAACAATTTAAAGCCTTACGCTAGGCATTTAAAAGACATGAATCTTTTCATAGTGTCAGTTGAAGACTTTTCTAAAGGAATGTGCAGCTTAAAATTAAATAAGGCGACTTCTATAAGGTGACAATTTGCTTTAACAGTTGCTACTTTTGGCTTCCTATCTCTAAATGAAGGCTGTTCATGCATAAGTGGTTCTCATATTTTGAACCAATTATCTCTGGTATTTGCAATTAATGTACCGGTCACTTTTAGAATAAATTAAACTCATTTTGTGAACTTTTATATGAATACTGTGTATTTTCAGTATTTTATTCTACAGATTACCTTTAAAGTAATTCAAAATTTTCTAAGTGATCTGGTTGTGGAAAGTTCAGTTGGATGTATGGTAGGTGGAGTGGGGGATAGACTGGGCAATAGATTAACAGTAGGCTCATTGCACAAAAATTTGGGTTGTGCAAAGTCATGAAATGCAAAACAGCAGAAGCAATAATTTAGTGTTTTTGAATATCCTTTTTCCTCTTAGAATGGAATGATAAAAAGTATTTTAGGGAAGGCAATCATTTTGTAATAGATAACTAATCCTCTTGATTTTACCTCCTATATTTACCCTTCCATCCAGACAACAACTCTCCTCATTCAGGCCCTGATTATCTTTCACTTGTCCAAATTTCTGCTTTAGGTCTTTCCCATCCAGTTTTGACTGGCTACTTTTTACTTGTCCTTTAAAATTCAACACAAGTATAACTTCTTCAAGTGTGTCTTTCTAAAATATATTCTCCTTTCTGTGTGTTCCTGCTAATGAAATCTTATTTTAACCATGTTATCTAACCTTCAGGGAAGGGGACCCTTTCCCTGTGTAGGAATTGGATAATGTGACCTAGTTAGGTCCAAAGGATGTGAGGAAAATCTCTGCTGGGGACTTTCAACCAAAGGTTTCTTTGCCAAGAGAAAATAGAAAGGAACAGCCCTTCTTCTAATGCCAGACTTGTCATGTCTGGATGTGATTGTTGGATCTGCTGCAAGATGAAGCCAACTTCCAGGTGGATATTGCTAAAAGAATCATAAATAAGCAAAGCGGGAATTTTAGTTTGCAGATCCTAGAGCCTGCCCTATTGATAAGTCTCTTGTTTCTTAGAATAATCAATCTCCTTTTTATTTAAAACATTTTTAGTTATTTCAGGTCACTCCCAATTGTTGTACATAGAACTGACTACAGCTGGAATTGGTGAAATGAGTGGTGGCAGAAACTTGGGACATTAAATAAGTTCTATTTCCGTTTCTTTAAGAACCTCCATGCTCCCACCAAAGGATAGCTGGAAATAAATAGAGGAGATTAAAAATCACCAGATTGGATGGAAATCTAGCCAGATTGGGGAGGAAAGCAACTGTGGAGGGTTTGGGTAAATGAAAACTGGTTTGGCTCCCTCTTGATATTTCCTGATTTTTCAAAATGTGACTTGGAAAAATGAGTGTATTTGTTTTCTATTGCTGTAAAATAAATTACCACAAATTTATTGGCTTGAAACAACACACATTTGCAGTTTCTGCGGGTCAAGATTCTAGGCATGGCTTAGTTGGGTCATCTGCAGAGGGTCTCATCCAGAGACTTGACTGGGGAGGAATCTACTTCTGAACTCATCCAGGTTGTTGGCAAAATTAACTTCCTTGTGGCTCCTAGACTGACGCCCTGGCTTCTGGCTGGCTATTGGCTGGACACTGTCCTTGGATCCAACAGACTGCCTTCAGTTCCTGCTGTATGGCCTTATCCATGGGCAGGTCATGGCACAGCAGCTGACTTGTTCCAGGCTGTCAGGAGAGGCTCTCTTGTGCTAGCCAAAAAGAGTCTTATAAATATATCATATAAATATATCATATAAATATAAATATAAATAGATCATATTTATATTTATATAAATATAATATATTTTTATAAATATATATATATAAATATATATATATATATATAAATATTATAATAGTCTTATAAATAGATCATAACCTGGTCATGGGAGTGCACCCCATTCCCCATTACCTTTGCTGTATTGGATTGGTCAGAAACAAGTCACAGGTCCTGCCCATACTCCAGGAGAGGGAGAGAGTAACACTAGGGAGTGGAGATTGTTGGGGCGATCCTAGAATTCTTTCCAACCACAATGAGCTAAATAAGTAAGTTAGTGCACAAGATCTTTACTATCGGTTGGAAGCAAATTGGATATAATTCTACAGCATTGGTAACTAGATGAGGGTAATGGGGAGAAAACTGCTTTGTGTGACTTTGTGCTTTAAATGCATTGCACAAGAGGATTTATATAAGTTATAAGGATTATAATAACTGCCTTTAAGCAAAAGTTGTGTTTAATGATGTTGAATTTATTCCATGATAAATTCCATGATATTTAGATTTTTTTTTAATGTATCAGTTATTTAATTAGGTTCTTTGAAAAAAGTTTAGAACACCAATTTGTGAGGATAAACTCCATTTGTGAGAGAGAACACAGAACGCAGATAGCCTTGGAGCTGAGGAACAGCTTTGATTTTTGGCATAAGTTGTGAGTCCACAGTTTTCTGATCAACCTTGCGCTGCTCTGTAAGCTCATATTTCTCTTTCTCTGTGTCGAAGATCTCACCTTCCTGGTGTCTGGGCTTACGCAGCTTCTTCTTCTTGAAGTAAGCATCAGTGAGATGTTTTGGGATTTTCACACTACTTATATCAACTTTGGTGGAGGTGGCAATGACAAATTTCTGGTGTGCCCTATGCAGCGGAACTCGATTGAGGACCAGGGGTCCAGTCACAAGTAGCAAGCCACTGCCCAGCTGCTTCAGGAAAACCACTCTCTTGCCCCTGTGGCGACCAGTGAGGATGATCAGAACGGTCCCAGGAGTGATGCTGGATCGCAGCTTTCTCACGTGCTGACTGAAGGGTTTTTTGCCATGGCTCAACATCTTCCGAGGCACATCTTCAGTAGGATAATATCTAGGCATTTTGCGAAGTTTAACCACTCTGGTACCTCCATTTTTGTCACCATCTACGGGTTTTGTGACAGTAGCAAGAACCTTCTCCTTCTTTTTCTTTTCAATCCTGGATTTAGCTGCTGAATACTTCCTCTTGTACATGGCCTTTCTGGAATACATCGCAGATCGGGAATATCTGCCAATTCCTCTGACAAGAACTGGGTTTCGACTGTAGTGAGGCTTCCCTTTTTTGGGCTTTTTGGTTTTGAGGCTACTCTTCTTAACCTTGCCACTGGCATCAGCCTTCTTGGCCTCAGGTTTCTTCTCCATAGTTGCCGGCTTTTCAGCCTTTTCACCCGCCATCTTCCGAGATGGGAAAGAGAACTAAACACCCCGATATTTAGATTTTATAAATATAAATATATAGCCACCAAAACCAAAATGAAATAAAACTTTATACCTAAAATTTCTGATATAATTTTGCTGTTGTTTTGACCTAATTTTCTGTCCCGTTGAGCCTCTTTCCTCCATTGAAACAACTGTTTTTATAACTTGATTTTCAACAGGGTTACTTTAGTTTGAGACCCTGAAGTCATAGGAAAGAGAATATTTTGGAATGTTTTATATTAATGAGACAAAATATGAAGATAACCCTGTGACCCTAAAAAGACATTATCTATACAGTATTTACAGACTTAATTTGTATTTAGGTTTTAAAAGGCAGAGAGAGCTTATATAAGTAGTTTAGACTTTTATTTTCTGCCAAACATCCTACAGGGTGATATGCCTATTTTTACTAACCGATCTTATTATCAAACTTTTGTGGGTCTTATACTTAAAGGGAATCAGAGTGAAGTCAGATAGGCAGAACGCTTTTGACTATAACCTCTTCTCAAGTGTGGAACAGCTCTGAATAGCTCTCTATTTACACAATGACCTACCTACCTTTATTAAATGGTTTTATGAGGAAATAGGCTCATAACAAAGATATTAAAAATAATAATAGAAGAAAAAATAACACAAAATACCAGTATCACCAAACGAGGCAACATTTATTAAAGTTGACTTCTGTATCCTGGGGAATCTGGTTTTAATAATACATACATATATAATTATTAACTATATAATAATTATTAATATATATAATCTCATTTAGTCCTCACAGTAACTTTATAAGGTATGTTCTATTACCAAATCCTATATGTGAATGAAGAAATAGACAAGAATAGGGGTAGTTAAATTACCTAAGGGCACATAGATATTAATTATCAATTCCAGACTGACCCAGGTAATCTGATTCCGAAGCTCATATGCCAGACTACTGTGCCATAGATTTTTCAAAGAATGGAGAAGCTTCCCTGACTGGTTGTATTACTTGTGAATAAGGGACAAATTAAAACACAGATAAAAGTTATCTGTTCTTCTAGGTTGTAGATAAAACTCCGTAGTGACTTGAAATATTTGATGAATGGGTTGTAAGGAGTGTATTGCCTCTAATCTGAAATATTTAAGAAGTCTCTGGAAAACCTGTGTCAGGAATTTTTCTGTTTTTGTATTACTGCACATGTTGGCATACTTAACCTCATGTTGATGGAAAGGGATATAAATGGAAGCAGACTGGAGAATAATGATTACATTTAACATTGAAGGGGCTAATTTAGACTATCTTTTTGAAGTTTTCTCTTTGGAATCAGGATTGAACTTGGACATAGAATAGTGTTATGGAATGACAGAAAGAAACCACAAGATGCATAATATAGAAGATTTTGTAACTCAAGTTTTCTGGGCCCCTTCTATGTACTCTCAAGATTAGCCAGTCATATGTTTTGAGGGATTCTTATTGCCAGAAATAAATTATTTCCCAACAGATGAAGGTGGATAGGAAAATCCACCAAAGAGAAGGATTAGTAAGGTTTAGAGAAAACATTCTATTCGGTGAATTTTCCACTTTTCATCAGATTGCCTAGTCATAATGTAGACATAGTTTAAAAGTAAAACTGAAATTGCATTTAGTGACCTCTGAAGAGTGTTGGGAAAATGCACTACTATTTTGTAAATAGCTTTCAATATGAAATGTGATGGGTATTTTGGAACTTTCCAAAAAGCAATCTTGAAACTTCAAGCAAGGTTAACAAAAATGTCTGTAGTGTTTGAGGGTGTCCCCCATACTGTAGGAAACTGACAGTTTCTAGACACTTTTGCTGTCCAGAAAAAAACTCAGTGCAAATAAGGAAATTTTCTCAATAGCGGAAGTAGAGAGATGCTTAAAGACAGAAGGATTAAAAGTATATAAGGTTGCTCAATGATATTTACTGAACCTTAATACTCAATTTTCAGTATTTCTGTTTGTTTACAGATTTTTCTTAACTGACTTTGTTTTGCAAATAAATCTAAAGTGAATTAGCCTGTTTGATTATTGCAGTACACACAAACAGCCCTTAAATTTTTAAATACAGAAGGGAACTTATTCTAATAGGCTGAACATTAAAATATTGTACTTTGATGAACCTAATAGGAAGTGTTGATAAACTAAGGTCATTTCAAATGGAATTCATTTCATCCACAGCTATTTAGTATTGACAAATAATGGTGTGTTGTCTATTTATATTAAAGAGATGTGAAATGAACATTGTCAAATTTACTGTCCTAAACCCTCTAAGTACCAAAATACTGCTTCTTCCTGTTGTTTGTTACATAATTGTGGGCATCGGTATATCACTCTCTCCTAATTCAAATAAAGCTTATTTGAGTTCTGTGTAAATACACTCCTTCCTACTTCAATATGAGGAGAAAAAAAGTCTTTTAAGGACAGCCTCAGTATTTTTTCCTTTGGTGCTAAAAACGTAGCAATTATTGGAACAAATAAAGGGATGAACATTATCAGTTGATTAAATGAGTTTCCTTTTTAGGTTATGAAATCAGTTTCTATCGAGGGATATTTGAAAAAAAAAAAAGAACAGTTTTTGGGTAAAAGCAAAGCAAATTCTCTCTCAATACATAATTAGGTCACTAAAGATTTATCTTTTGTTTAGAAGATCATATGGATTATGGCGAACATTGACCACTGTGGAAAATTTGTCTTGAGCTAATTGAACTATAAATCTATTTTTTAATTGATAATAAATTCAGAGTGCATTCTTGACATTCTGATTGGTTATTAGATAAAATTATTGAATACATTAACAGTTATATAGTATCATCAAGAAAAGACACATTTGTCAAACACCCAATTTTACATTTCTAAATTCTTTTTTGATACCTGATGTTAGAATCAAAAGAACCTCAATATGACAGTGTGTGTATAAATCTATATATAGTAGGGTTGAAAATAAACATGGAAATAAATATTGGTCTAAAGTTTATTTCATGAAAACATCATTTGTCCTTTTCCCTTTCTCTTCTTAAGATGCTAGTGCTTCTATGTTATTTTTATTTGTGTTTTCCATTTAAAATACTTGTTCATAGTTGCTTGACTTTCTCAGTTCCCCAAACTTCTTTTTGCTTTAACAATCTGCTTCTGCCACTCTTAAGTATGATTATTCCCCAAGTCGGTCAATATTGAACATCGTTTTATGTTCATGGCTTCAAACTTTGAAATCCCTTTCTCTTATCACAAACTTTTTCCGCTCGCTCAGTCAGTCCCTTAATCCTACTGAGCCTGTGTTTTGCTTTCAGGTTTTCAACTCCATTCTCTTCTCTTTGACTTATCATCCTAGTCTGGATTCTCCCACGGGCTCCATGTATCCTTTAAACACCATATCGCTGTCATTTTACCTTCGTAGTCACTAGTGACCTAAAAGTTATATTTGACTTTATGGAGGTAGCAACTAAGAATATGGGCTCTAGAATTAAACTGTCTTCTTTTGATTATAAATTTCACCATTCGCTGCTCTGTTACCTTAGTCAGGTTAGTTGTTCCATCTCCCAGTTTCTTTATCTGCCAGATGGGGATTATAAAAGATCTCCATAGTACAAAAGTGTGAGGATTAAATGATTTAACATGTTAACAGTATAGAACAGCACCTGGAACATAGCGCTCAATACATATTATTCATAGGTATTATTACATGGATATAATTTTATCCTATGACCCTTAACCTGACAAGTCACACACTTGGACATATTCTGCTGACCATTTTTTTCTTAGTTCTGAATCTTTGAGTATTGCTGCAATGCATTGTGTGGTGTATTTCAGCTCTACTACAATTTATTATCAAAATGTTATATATCGGTATATTATTATATATAAATATATTGGATAACTATAAATTATAATACTTGTCAAGGGGAAAAAATGAAAAAAAAATAAAGCTTCAGGAGTTGAGAGATCTCAAATAGAGTTGAGAGGTCAATCTGGGGGTTATTCTTACGCATTATATAGATATTCTTTCTTAGTTTCTAATGTATTAGGATAGATAGAAGGAAACACTTGAATCTGTTGAATGGTAATCTAATAGACTTGAGTCCTGATGATAATTATGTAACTATATAGCTTTTATTGTGTGACCATGTGATAGTGAAAACCTGGTGACTGACACTCCCTTTAACCAGTGTATGGGCAGATGAGTAATAGAATAATGACCAAAAATATATAAATAAAAGGGGGACAGAGAAGGGGTATGGGATGGTTTGTGTGTTCTTTTTTTATTTCTTTTTTTCTTTTTTATATATTCTTTCTTTATTTTGGAGTAATGAAAATGTTTGAAAATTGATTGTGGTGATGAATGCACAACTATATGATGATACTGTGAGTCATTGATTGTATTCTTTGGATGGATTATATGGTGTGTGAGTACATCTCAATAAAATTGCATTAAAAATAATAATACTTATCAAAAACTGGGAAACATGAGGAGAAAAGCAGAGGCTATTAATAATTAATACTGATTCTGTCATGGGAATACTGTTATCCTGTTGTTATTTGAGCAAACCTGAGCTATGAAATGTGCTTTACAATCTCATTTGTTATCTTCTTATTTGCTATCTATTTTTTTTTTTTTTTCTTTTGTGTTAAGGAGGATGTGACCAACATGGTTGCCCAGGATGAGTGAACAGGCAGTTGAAATGCAAGCAAACTGTTCATAAAGATCACTTTAGAGGTGAAATTTCCAAGAAAAGATTAGTGGTGTCTCAGCTACACTTCCTGGCTGAATGTCCTTCTTTAACATGCTTTTCATAGAACTTGAGTCCATATTACATGGAGTTTATCTTTCCACTTTACTTCCATGATATTTAGGCAGTAAAAGTCATCATGGATTTCAGGACATGGTCCTAATTGCTCCATAATCACTATGTTGACATCCATCTGCCTGCCTTTTTGATCACTTCTTAACCTACCTCTAACATTCATTCTTTAATTCTTTGAAACTTCTCTGACCATTTCTCCTTGACATACAAACATGTGCAAGTTATCCCCATCTTACAAAGATATTCAAATTGTTGTTCCTTGTTTTTATTTATTTTTTTTCCCTATCAGCTGATGTCACACTTTTGGCGAGCTGTCCATGTTCACTGCCTTGATGACTTCATCTTGCTCTCACTCCTCTGTCATTTACAAACTGGCTTCAGCTCTCACTATTCTGATCTAGTTCAAATACCTTAGATTTCATCCTACTTAACATTGCTGAGTGTTCATTGCAGTTGGTGATATTGATCATTCTTTGCATATGAAAGACTCTTCCCAACTCAACCTTGGTTTATGTGAATTGGAATTTGTTTTTCTACTCTTATATTTTTATTTCCTGATGGTTTCTTCCATTCCTTGATACTCAAATCTTGTCCTTCTTTTCTGATTGTTTCTATTAGTGAGCTCAACCACTTCTGTGGAAACTATTATCTTTATTCAATTGAATCTACGTTTATGTTTCTCATACTAATTGCTCCATTGAGCCTCGAACTACTGAAAGTCACTTCTTGGATCTTCTGGTACTTCCTCTTCAGCCAATTAAGGATGTCTCTTCTAAACTTCATCCTCCAACTGTGTTTTGTATCCACAATAAAGTCATCACTATTTACTTAGTCATTTAGTCTCTCAACTTCATTCATTATTAATTCTTTCTATTGCTCATGCCTCTAATATTGTTTTGGTTAGAAATTATACATTTGTTAATTAATCATCCATGCAACAAACATCAATTCTTTGCTGTTTGATGGGTGCTGCTCTGGAGACTGAGGATCAAATGACAAAAACTACAAAATGTTCCCAGATGCATGGAACTTTCATTCTAGTGGAAGGAGACATACAATAATATATAAAAGCTAATTTTGCATAGTGACAGTTGCTGCGAATATCAAGATAGGTAAATATGTTAGAAAGTTATTGGAGTGATAATTAATTTGGATTAGCAGGAAACATTCATTAGCATTCACTTTGTAGCTAAAACCAAATGATTCGAAAGAACCAGGCACATGAAGATCAGTGGGGAAGATTGTTTCAGGGAGAGAATGAAAAATGCCAAGTCCTTAAGGTGGGATCAGACTTACCGTGTTGTAGGAGCAGGAGAGTGAGTGTGGCTAAAGCATAGCAAGCAAGGGGTAGAGTGGTGAAAGAGCTGATGATGTGGACAGGTTTAAGGTCATGTAACATTTTTTAGACCTTGATTAGAAGAGTTATGGATAAGGAAGTAGCATAATTTCATTTATGCTTTTAAAAGATGACTCTGGCTTCTGATGTAGAGAATGGACTACAAGCTAAGAAGGCAGCTAGGAGGCTTTTGAGGCACCCTGGTTGATAGCTGATGGTGGCTTGCCTTGGGGTGGGCTTAGGGTGCTAATAGTGGAGATGAATTTGGGATATGCTTTGGAGTTAGTAGTAGCAGACTTTAATAATGCATGGTTAAGGAAGAAGGTGAGAAAGACTTGTGTAATGGGGTCTGTAATGGTGAATTTTACTGAGATGAGGAAGACTGTGGTAGCAAAATGTGTGGTTGTTAATCAAGAGTTCAGGTTTTAGATAATTATTAGATATCAAAATGTAAATGCTAAGTAAGCAGTTGGCTCTTTGGTTCTGGGGCTTAGTGGAATGTTCAGATATAGGGAAGAGGAAATTGTGATATGATGGAAGCTAAAATAAGCTAAGTGTTACATGTGAGACCAATGATATAAAGGTCAATTAAATTGGGTGGGGACAGATTTTGATCATTGTATTTGACCACTTAAATGTGATTGGTTACTTTCTTGTTTTAATATACTGGTGGCCATGGGAGCCTAATTGGAGTAGGTAAAGAAAGAATGTAGTTAGAAACTGGAGACTATGGATTTTACACCAAAATATTTCTGCATTAACTTTCTATTTACTATTACCATTTTGTCTCCCTTATTTCATGTTGTATTGATTATCATCTGAACTTTTAAAATAATCTCTGGACCTCTTTCTGCTGATGAAGGTTATGTCTCTCTTCTGGAAAAGCTCCTTATTGCCTGGAATCATCCTCTATAAGTGACTTAATGGGCAGATTAAAAATGGTCAAAGGGGAATGTGACGATATTCTGTGCTATAAAAATAGAATCCTTTTGTGGATCCTTTTGTTCACAAATATTTCATACATTTGACATTTTAGATCAAATATTCACAGAAATTCTATTGAATCCATAATTATTAAATTTTTAATAATGGGCTGTAAGTACAGTTTTGGGCAGTTGGTCTAGGCTAACATTCATTACACAGGGAGTAAGTTGTTTTAACTAAGGTATGTGGTGGTTTGGAGCTATGTACAAAAACAAATTCTTAAATTTAGTCAATTCCTGTGGATGTGAACCCACTGTAGATAGGCCTTTTGATGAGGTTACTTCAGTTAATGTGTGGCCCAACTCAATCAGGATAAGTCTTAAATCTATTACTGGGGACCTTTATAAGAAGAATGAAATTCAGACACATAGACAGAAAGCAGCAGAGGGATCAGCCAGAAGCTCAAAGTCAACAGAACCAGGAAGAGAAGGGAGAGACCAGAGGAGGCCGCCATGTGCATTACCATGTGACAGAAAAGCCAAGGACCAAGGATCACTGCAGCTGTCCCCAGAATCCCAGTCTTTGGGAAGAAAGCATTGCCTTGATGATGCCTTGATTTGGACTTTTCCTAGTCTGAAAACTATGAACCAATTAATTCCCATTGTTTAAGCCAACACATCGCATGATACTTTCTTTAGCAATGAGGAAACTAAAACACGTATTTTCATATAAATTTCATTTTATTAATTAAATCTGTTAAATTTGAATTTTTATTGTAATTGGGATATTGCTTCATTGTATTCCTAATTCACACACAAAAATCAGTATCTTAAAAGTCACTTACTGAAGCATGAGGGTAGTGATAAAATAAGACAATAAATAGAATGCAGAATAAAGTGATAAATACAAACAGTGACTAGGACTCAGTTTCAAATATAAAATGTGAATTCGTTTGTTCTTAGAACAAAAATTCTGAGTATGTAATGATTTCACACAGGTAGCAGGAAAAGAAAATTGCAAGTAGGAATTTCAAAGAAGATGATCTTAAATTAGGTTTGCTTAACTGATAACCATTTACACTGAATTGCAATGCCTAAAATGTTATGAAACTCTGACAAATAGTTCAATGAATTTGTCCCCATTTATGTGCCAGTTTCTTTTTTTAAAGTTTGTTTTAAACAGGTTTATTGAGATATAATCCACATACCCAAGGAACAAGATTCTATATGGTGGCTGTGGGAATACAGACTCAGGCAGAACAGAGATTTTCAGCAAATAACCAATTTATTATTACACAGCACAAAGGATCCAAAAGAGCAGGGGAATTGGTCCAAATATGGCCAATCCTCTGGAGAGGTAAACTGTTCAGGTCAGGATCTGTGAATGGTGGCTCTGTATTCCCTGCTTCATGTCAGAGATGAGGGACACCTGTGCTGCCTGAATATAGGATTTTGTACACCCCAGATGAGAGTACTCTAGCCTGGATAGCTGTCTACTATGACCAAGGTGTAGGACATTCCTTGGGATGATGGGAACAAGTTGATGTAGTCCACTTGCTATGAGCAGCCCAGTGTGGTTCCTCTGAGAATCACCTCTAAATGCCCTTTCTGGGCTCTGGAGTTTAGTTGACATTTCTCACATTGATAAATTGCAGCTTGGGTCTCTTTTAATGAAGGAAGTACTCCATGCTTCTGGGTCCATAATTTCATGGTGCCAATATTTCCATGTTCAATTAAGTGTTGGATCCACCCAGTGGCAGAAGCAACCATAGGAAAGTCAGCCATTTCATATATGTCACCAAGGCTAAGTTCATTGTTCTCATCTTCCAGGCAGGGCTTATCCTCTGCTTCTCTCCAAGAAGGATCTCTGAGCTCATTTGTGGCAGATAGGTCATTCCAATGGAGCTCACCTTGATTCAGTCCTTGCCATGTATATTAACATGGGTAACACACATGGTGCCTTTCCAAGCCACCAATTGACTCCAAAGTTCCGTTCCTCACACATTGGGAACCTGTGATTCTCCAATCATGTAACTTCCATGAATCTGACCAGACCACTAAGTTGTTGGCAATGGTCCATGAGTCAGTAAACAGGTACACAGAGATGCTTGTGTCCAAGTGTTCCAGGACTAAGAGGACCAACTCTCAGTTAAGGCCCATTGGGCACATTTTCCAGTGCCAGAGCTGGTATATAATCTTCCCGAGACAGGTAAACAGTGATTGCTGCCCAATGGACATCAGATGCCTTCAGTCTGGCCAATCCATCTATGAACCATCACTGAGCATGTGGTTGGACATCCTTGAGTTGGGGTCCCCAAGATGCCAATGTAGAGAGGGAAGAACCCTCATCTATTGCTGCAACAGGATCATTGTTGAGGGGGCCTCCAGTACCTGTTCATGCCCTGGGGGGCCTGGGCAAGCATCATCCTGAATATATCACTTCCATTTGATGATGCTTTTGTTGAACACTACCTGGATGTTCTGATTACCCAGGACCCAGGACTTGATGGGGATTTCTGGCCTCAGGAAGACCTTACATTTTACATTTAGATTAAGTCCAATTTATCTATTATTTTCTGTTGTTGCTATACTTTTGGTGTCATCTCTAAGAATCCTTTGCCAAATCCAAAATCATGTATATTTACCCCTATGCTTTATTCTCCAAGAGGTTTATAGTTTTAGCTCTTGAATTTAGCATATAGTTGAGGTAAGGTCCAAATTCATTTTTTGACATGTGCCTATCTAGTTATTCCAGCACCATTTGTTGAAAAAGACTATTCTTTCCCCATTGAATGGTCTTTGTGCCTTTGTTGAAAATCAGTTGACCATAGATGTATGGTATCCCCCATTTCTCTGAGGCTCTGTCCATTTTCCTTCATTCTTCTTTCTGTTTATTCTTCAGTTTCTATTACCTTTATAGATTTACCTTGAGGTTTGCTGTTTTTTTCTTTTAATTCAAATCTACTGTTGATCCCCCTAGTGAATTTTAATTTCGTTTATTGTACTTTTCAATTTTGGAATTTTCATTTGTTTCCTTTTTACAATTTCTATCTTTTGATTAATGATATCTATCTTATGAGATATAATCACACACTTTCTTTTACTTCTTTGATCATGATTTCCTTTAACACTTTGATCATATTTGCAATGGCTAATTTTAAATAATTTTTTGGTCACATCTCACATTGGATCTCTCTCACAGGTAGTCTGTGTTGTGCTTTTTTTCCCCCCAAGGTATGGGATATACTTTCCTGTTTCTTTGCATACCACATAATTTTTTGTTGGAAACTGGACAATTTAGATAATATACTGTAGCAACTCTGAGTACTGGTACTCTCCTCCAGGGTTTGTTATTGTTATTTGATTGTTTATCTTTTAGTGACTGGCCAGATTATTTTAGTGACATCTAGCCCCTACCCCCAACTGTCCACTCACCCACCTCATGCCACAGTGTTAAACCTCTGGTGCTGTTCTTCAGGGAGCTAAGCTTTAAGTAGGCCCATGGTCACCCTAGAATGACAGTGGTGTTGGTTGAGGTCTTTTTCTTTCTTCCCTAACCACACCCAGCTGTGAAATTCCACTAATTTTTGGCTAACTTTCTATTGTTGAAAACAATGCCCTGGGGCATACATTGTACTACAAACTAGTCCAGTTAAATCAAGACTCCTTTGAAGGCATCATTTCTGAGGTCAGTGTTTGATATTTGTGCTGACACAATGAAGGCTCCTCCCAGTTGTCTTATTCCCTATTTCTCTCCTGCAAATGAGCTGGACTATAATCTAAGCTGGATCTTCATCAAATCCACAAATCTGCTGCCAGTTGCCTTTCACCACAACTTCCACTATTTCTAAGAGCACCCTTAGGTTTGAGGTTCTCCACTCTGTGCTGCCATGAAGTCAGTTCTTTTGAAAAGGATTAGAACTATTTGTTTCATGGTCTGATTCGTCCTGCTGACAGTGTCCCCCTATCACCCCCAATCTCAAGAGCTCTGGAGCTGGGAATAGGGACAATGGCAGGGTCCTCTCTGAGTGATACTCCTGTTTCAGGTGATGAGACCTCAGTGGGGAGGCATTGCCAGCAGCCTGAGTTCCTCTTGGTTTTCTTCTCCTGGTGTATAACCACTGCCTCATATACTAGGCCATGATGACTGGGGCCCCAGGACTCTCAGCATCCCCTTCTCAAGGCAGGAACTCCATTTCACAAGTGGTGTCTGGGTGGAAGAAGGGAGCTTTACCACATGTCTACATTCACCTGGAGCTTAGCCTCACTAACAGGCAGCTGGGGACAGGGTGAGAAATGCTGAAATCCTGCTCATACCAGGATGAAATTCCTCTTCTGACTATGAGCTGGGGAGAGAAGCAGCCCTGTGTTCTTGGTTGCAGCAGACTAGAGTGGAATCTCCACCTTGCTGAGGTGAGGGGGTGGGGGTGGTCTTGATTCACATAAAACAGACTCTCCCCTTTCTTACTGAATTTTCATAGATTTTCTTGAATAAATGTTTCTTCATTTGTTGTTTGTCCTTAGGACCATATTTTAAAATATTTAAAAAAGCTTTAAATATTTGCTTTTTCAAAAAATAATTTTCAAGTTACACACTGTCATACTGGAAGTCAATCTCAATGTGGCAGTTTCAAACAAAGCAGAATGTTCTCTGTGGTAAAACAATATAATTTTACCCAAACAGGAACAAAATCATCATTTCCCATATGGACTTAATTTAGATCTAATAGGAGAGAGGCAAGCAAAGTTTTAGTCTTTATAACCAGAAAAGGAAAAAAAGATGCAAGTCATGCCATTTTTAAAGAGCTTTACAAAACAGTTGATGATAAATATGACCATGTTAGAGAAAGCTGAACAAACTATGAGGGTGAAAAATGCTTTTCAACTGATTTTGCATGTTTTTGCATACTATCGTTCATACATACAGTAAAGGAGCTATCTCCATCCAATACATGTGCCATCAGTTATGTTCCTTATCTGTGGATGGAACAGTGATACAGAAATTGTAAACCAACTCTTAACCTATGTGTGGTACACATATAAAAGAAAAGTGCTCAACAATTTTTGTTTTGCTTATTATTGAAAAACCATGATTTCGGAGAAGATTTTCTCATATACTTAGTACTATTTTATGGTCTGAATGGAAGTGGCTATATAATATATCCATGCCAATTTTGTGCACCATTTTATTTTCCAAATATAGGTGGCTGTCAAAGATATGCCTGCTGCTCTTTATCCACTGTTTAATGAAGTGGAGAAAGATTTAAATAAGATCAAATTGTGGTCATTTTGTCTGCATATTTTTAGTGTGCTTTTTGCAAAGAGAGAGAGAGAGAGAATATTGAATCTTGACTTTACTTTTCTATCCTGCAGTACCCAGAACTGTAAAAGGTAATGATTGTGAAATGAGATTAGGAAAAAATAATAAAACAATACGTTTACTCATGATGCTGAAAATGCTTCTGAAATCTGTAACAGTGACTTCAAGAATCATATTTAGTGATCTGTCTCAAGGATAAATTTGGTATATTTGGTATATCTAGAGTAGCCAGAACTATCACTTAATGATCAACATTCAGCAATTTTAAAAATTAAGGAAAAATATAAGGATTTATTAGGAAGAAAACTATGATAAGAGGGGCTATCTTACCAAGAGTTTGGTTCCTTCACAATAATATTTTCTTCACTTGTTGATGAAAGAAATTAATGATATCTTTTTTAAATGATATATTTGATGATATATATTTAATGTACATATTTAAATCATGCGTACCTAAATGCTATAAAAGAACCTAAATATATCCAATAATTTTTGAAGGGTTTATTTGCCATCATCTGAATTTAACCATTCAACCCTGAATTTTAATTGTGATAATTTTCAACTTAGAGTCTGATGGGGCACTGAAAATAGTCCCAATTTAGATATTATCCATGGATTCTATCCAAATATCTTGTAACAGTAACCAGTTAATAGAACAACCGTAAACTTGCTATCATTCCCTGTAAATGCTATCTACTTATCAGAATGAAAGACTAAGGAGATACTCTTTTCCAGAAACAGAGGTAACTATTATATTGAGCATACATTGTCAATAATTTTCTACTGTGCTGGATATATAACAAATGGACATTTTATATGGTTCAACTTAGATTATATGAAAACCCTTCTGCTTAAAAACATTTAGAAATATTAGATAGATATAAAAAATGCTTTCAAATGTCTAATTTAATTCATAAGAGAGTAAGAAAAATCCCTGAGAACCAAAAAGAATAATGATGGCATACATGAAAAGTGGGAGCTGAAGTCATGGTTTCCATGGGTTTATTAGTTCATGTGGATAATCAGGATGCTTAGCTTTCCATATTGCCATAGGACAGGGCACAAGGCTTTGACTAGTTAGAGTTATCTGAGACTGCATAAAACCAGAACCTTTGAATATCCACATCTATTCTGGGGTTCTCAAGGAAAACACCTTCTCTTCTGAGATTTTGTAACCAAATCCTGACCTTTACAAAATCTGGGGTTTCAATTTATACTACCAGTGAAGTCAAGGACATCTAAGTCCCAATAAATTAAAGCACTGGAAGAAGCAAATATGAATCCTTTCTGGAACAAAGCACTCACAATCTAGGCTGCACAGGGGTCTCACAGCATTCCGAACACCAAATTACCTAAAATAAGCCATTTAAAGGAAGAATCAGCAAAATTAAACATCAAATTATCAGGTAATGAAATAATCAGATATAAAATATCAGTATGTTTAAAATGTTTTGAAAATAAAATACTGAATTGAAAACATGGGCAAGAAACAAAATGCTTTCAAAAATGATCAGGAAATTTCAAGATAAACCAATAAGAACTTATAGACATGAAAAATGTAATCATTGAAAGTAAAAATGAAATGTAATAGAGGAGTTAAATAGAATACTAGGTATATCTGTTGGAAAATTAGCAAACTGGGAATAAGAGCTGAATGAAGCACAGGAATTAAAGGAGTAAAAATATGAAATAAGTCTTAGCAAAAGAGGAAGAACAAATGAAATAGGCTAATATATTTCTAATTAATAAGAAGGAGTGAATAGAGAGAATAGAAGAAAAAGAATATTAAAGACATAACTCAGGAGAATTTTCCAGAGTTGAAGAAAATCATGATTTCTCCTGTACAAGGTTTGTGGTGAATCCCAAACAGAATGAATAGGCAGAAATCCATATCAAGACATGATTTTATGAAATACAAAACATCAAAGAAAAGTATATCACTTAAAAGAAATTGTACATAAAATATTAAAAAGAATGAACCTTAGACTTACTGTTTGTTGCTTGTTAAATTGCATCTTCAAAAGGATATTCCAAGTCCTAACTCTATTTAGAAACAGGGTCTTTGCAGATGTAATTAGTTAAGATGATTCATACTGCATTAGGGTGGTCACTAATCCATTATGAGTGGTTTTCTTATAAGAAGAGGGGAATTTGGACACACAGAGGAGAAAGCTATGTGAGGACAGAGGCAATGATTGAATAATGCATCTACTACCCAAGGAATGCCAAGGATTGCCAGCAAATACCAGAAGCTAGAATAGGAAAGAAGGATTTTTTCCCTTTTGAATTTCAGAGGGAACATGGCCCTGCTAAAACCTTGATTTCAGACTTGTAGTCTCCAGAAATGTAAGGCAATAAATTTCTGTTGTCTTAAGCTACCCAGTCTGTGGTACTTCATTACAGAAGCCCTAGGAAAATAATATACTAACACACACCAACAATAGAAACATGATAGTGAAAAATAGTTAAAATACTGATAGTATATAACTAACAACTTAGAATTTTGTATTCTGATATTTGGTGAATTTTATATCCAATAAGGAAATGGAAGTGAAATAAAGAACATTTTAGGAAAACAAACACCATGGGATAGGGGTACGAGCAAAGTCTTACCAAAATATATACTAAATAATATAATGTGGAAAAAACAAAATTAAGTCTAGAAAGGATTAAAATGTAAGTAGAAATGATGAACAAAGAAACAGTAAAACATATGGGTTATATAAACAAACTGTTTGGATAAAATAATAATGAACAATTGGGCCTAAATTCAGAAAGTTCTTAGATCTCATCTCTCCAAGGCAGGTTGTCAAATATTTTGTGGCCATCTTAAACCTGCCATAGATCAGATGTGATCTAGGATAAAGATTAACATTAATAGGTGTTTTGGTTTTGGCCCTCATAGAGTAGCAGGCCTTTGGACAGAGATTTGGGAATGGCAAGCTTTCTGGGAGGTAATTCAAGGACACAAGAGTAGAGAAAGGGTGAGTTTAGACAAGGAAGAGAAGAAGACAACAAAGGGTGCATTAGCAAACAAGGTACAAATGTGAACGTTTAGAGATTAGTCCTTCTGGAGGACCGTAGGAAATTGTATGTAGAATAGACATCTCAGAGATATTCCACCTGAAGGGTGAGGAAGCTAGGGCATTACACATCGATTCCTGTCAGTGATTGGTTGAGGGTTATGGGGATGGGGGACATTAATCACCTACTTTGGACTACCTGCCGGGTAAACAGGTAGAGCAGGTTCCAGATGTCAGAGAGAGAGTCCTTAGGCAAAGAGTGCATGTGCTGGAAATTGGAAGTGTTTTAAACAGGCACTAGAGTTGTAAGGTTTGGTGGATATGAGTAGGGTACTGAGAATAATATTATACTAAAAAAGACATTTTGTACGTATTTTTTGTTTGTTTGTTTTTAAATCAGAGTTCTTTCTTCTAGTTTCTGCCTTAGCCAAAGTGGAGTATTTCTTTTTCTTAGACCATAAGCTATTCCTTCCTCTCCCCTTAATGAGGATTGAATTTTTTCTTCTTTGGACTTTCTGAAAGTAAAAATACAATGGAACCATCTTCCACTTGAATAAGAGAAGGCTTATGTATGTTTTTGAAAGGATATTTTAATGTGTTTATCTAAAGGGAAGGCTTAGAGGGAGCTCCTTTTTCCATCAAGGGTCTCTCAGTAGTCCACCTGGAGCCACCATTTGGTCACAAAAGAGAACTCAGAGGTGAGTGCTCTGATAGTGAAGTGACATACAAAACTATCACGCTCAACACTGACAAATCCAAATGATTCTTTTTATAGGTCAGTTTTATATCATCTGCAGAATTGGGAAGATGTTAGTCAAACAGATTCCTGGCCACCTACTTACCAGTTAGCCTGAGCATGTGATAGGAAGTGAGGAAGTTCTGGGGAATTTAGCTGTAGAGTTCCTTTAAGTCAACCAGGAAAGTCTGAGATCAGAAGACGGTTTTGGAACCTTGCTTGGCATCACAGTCAGGACTTGGGATGTAAAAGAAAAGTGGTATTACGTGTACCTCGTAAGAAACACTACGTTAGTTTAACAATACATCATGTTCCTTACCTTCTGAAACTCCTTCATTGTCTCAGGCTAAGATTCAGGACCATTTCCCTGTTTTTTTTAAAGTTCACTTCTAAGAGGGAGATGTTGTATGTTCAACAAGTCAGGTGGTAAATGTATGTGCATATACATTAGTCATAACTCTTCAGTTGCAAGTGTTAGAGATCCATTCAAATTATCAAGGGCAAAAAGGGGAATTTATCATATCATACAACTGGTTGGAGGGGTTGTCAAAAGAGTAAACCTTACTTGGACACCACAGTTCAGGGATTCAAACAATGCCATGAAGATGTTCCCCTTACTTCTGGTTTCCTTGGAGTTGGCTTCATTTTCAGGTAGTCTCCTCCTAGGTTGTGACACAGTGTCAGGCCAGTACGAGCTCTAGGCTAATGTCTCCCTCACATCAACTCTCCCAGTGAAAAGACAGAGAACCTCTTTCCCAATCATTCAAGCAGAAGTGAAAGGGAGGGCTCTGTTGCTTTGACATGTCTGCACCTCTTAGGCATCAATCTGGGCAAGGGAATGTGGGTGTGATAGCTGAAGACGGGCTCATCTGCCTACCCTGTGCTTGTGATTGAAGGATTCCTCACAAAAAAGAACTGTATTGCTAATAGCACAAAGGTGAAAGGGAAGTGTTCTGGGAAGCCAGAAACTTTTCTTGCTCAGAAGATAAAGGGTATGCTCATGAAAGTAAATATTTGAAGTTGAAATTTTAGAGTATAACAGAGAGATATGCCTTCCTCAGAGTTTAATATGAGCAAACAAAGAGCATATCCAAACTTTTCAGCAAAGTATTGCTCTGTATTCATAGGTGGGAGAATCTCCTTCCAGTAAATTTTTCATATGATTAAATCTTGTTTATTTCCCTTGAAGTTAATTGAAACAGAAATGCACATCATCATTGTGACACCTATTGGTAATTACTATAGTGCACATTATCGATTGCATTTTCTGAAGCTGCTTTCACATCTTAAAGTTGAATAGAAGAAAGACGTCACTAACAACATTGGAAATAAAATTCTTTTAAAACAATCCCATGTGGTTATGCACTTTGTTTTGCTGTAATAGGATTCTGTTAATATCAATATATTTCTGTAAATCTCTTTCTCAGTACACATGATCAAAAGAAAATAGAAGGGAAAAGTGGTCCCTCAGTAGTTAATTAGCATGTAAAAAATTGTATTTGAGACTAGAAATAGAGAAAGAGATGTACTATTTTCTTACCATTTCAATCCTTCTGAGCTCCTCAGACTTGTTATACATATATAACTAGATAGATTAATTTTAATTCATGCATTTGTGATTAATTTTTCTGTACAGTAAATTAATCATATTACTTTTATGTATGTGTGTATAGTATACACAATGTATATATAGTATTTATATACATTATAAAACATATACATCTACTATAAAACTCTGTGTGTGTGTGTATATATATATATTTGTGTTTGCGTGTGTGTGTGTGTACTTTCCATGTGTTAAACCCTATCACACATTCTCAGCCTAGGAAGCTGGTGCTGCAGATCAGCTGTATTCCTTTGGCCAGTGACCACTAGTGTACACTGTTGGAAATGTTCTCAGCCAAATAGCTCCCTTCTGGGCTCTGAGCAGAGAGTATCCTCTGATGCATTACTCTCCCACTCACTGCCATTTGTTTTGTAATCCCCAAAACAGCTTTGCTCCAAAAAGGGAATAAATAAAGAAATAAAATACAAAGTCAAATTGATAGGGCAAACCTGTCCAAAGATGTGACCAAGGCTTCAGTAACTTGAGATAGTGTAGTCTCCTGGGGATCAGACACAATGGTCAATTAGTGATTGTTGTAAGTCAGTTAGCGTTATAAAGGGAATCATAAGCATCAGTATAGACTAGCGAGTAGAATAACAATTCTTTGCATAGTAGATGGAACAAATGTCAGAAGTATGCTGTGATTTCAGGGTATGTGGAGAGAATAAAAGAGAGATTTCTAAAACCTGGAATATTCCACTATGAAAAAAACAACTATGCCATTTCATTGAATCTGGAATTTTCAGGAAAACATTCACCTACCAGAGCAGCCCAAACGGTAGGCTTTTATATATTTAGAAGGAATTTCTCTGAGTATCCAGAGTTTCACAAGTGAAAGAATAGGGAAGTTAAAGAATAATTATTTTTGTATGGCAGAATATAAAAACTCAGTTCAGAATACCTTCTCTTGGTTATAAATAAACAATTCTGATTAATTATTTCTTATTGTTATATGTCATATATGTTATATGATACATAATATGTGTAATGGTTTATACCATTATTAAGTATAAATAATTTTATGTGGACCATTTAATCTTTTCAAAATATTAAAGGTGAATTGTTTTTACAGAAATATTTGTAAATACATTGTTAAAATGGCCATTTGTCTCATTTTCCTTTTTGAAAAAATATATTCTTCACAGAAGATTTGTTGAAAGCAAAGTAAATCCATAAACGACCTTTTTAATAATAGTTTAATTATAATTAGACTCTTCCTTGGATTAACACACCTCTAACAATCATTTTCAGTGCAGCAAAGGAGGAAAGAATTAAAAAAAACAGGGACTCTGTAGTCTGCATTTCCTTTTCCTCCCTCCAATTTTTATAAATAGAAAGTATCACTCTAATCATTACTTTATGCCTTATCCTTAATCAAACACAACTGCAATTTCTAATTATTATTCAACTTAATAATTAATGAAATTATATTGGAAGAGTTCCTACAATATGTACAGACTGCTCTCAAACTGCCCAATATAATTACTAATGAATAAAAAGCCACAGTGAAATGGTACTTCACAGGTTTTTGAAGTTAACATTCACACAAGGGAGTTTGCTATGAATCCTTGGCAATAACTAATGATGACCTGAGATCAAAGACTCGGCCCTATGGAACTCCAGCTTTCAAGGTAGCATAATAAGTCTGAAATGTCAAATGAAATCTTCCAAAAATGAAATTTAAACTACAATAATGGCCCATCAAAACTGTCAAGCTAGCTCTCCAAGTGATATATATATGTTTGTAAGACTGATGATTTCAAAGCTTTGGGAAAGTGAAATAGTTCCAGACATGGCTGAAAGCAACTTCTTAACACCAATTACAAAAAAATAAATTTGATCAAAGCTGTCATGCAGTGCAGCTTACCTCTTGCCATGTCAGTGATATACAGAGTAACATACCTTACTAGAAAGCAAAACAATGGACAAAAACAAAGATCAGTGAACAATACCTTGAAATACTTCTAAACAACAATTTTAATCAAGAAAATATAATTCCCCTGTAATATTATATATGCTTACTTCTAAAGCTCTAAATTCTTGGTGTCTAAAGAGTAGACATACTGTATTTGAAAATGCAAAAACACAAGGTAAGGATTTGGCACAGC
Source organism: Choloepus didactylus (assembly GCF_015220235.1). Taxonomy (NCBI): domain Eukaryota; kingdom Metazoa; phylum Chordata; class Mammalia; order Pilosa; family Megalonychidae; genus Choloepus; species Choloepus didactylus. Next base: position 142,368,115 of record NC_051309.1, read on the forward strand.
AGAGAATGACAAGCTGTAAGATTGCAGAAAACTGTGGTGATAGCAAATCACTGATTATGTAAAATTAATTAGTACAATTCTGATCAGAATGATTTTTCCTCTGCAACAGCTTTTTGGAATTAATAATAATAAGACTTTCAAAAAAAGTTTTTAACGTGTGTCTCCAACTCCACTGCAAGCATTAAAAATAGAGCTGTGAAATCTTTGTGAAGTCTGCAAGTTGAGCATTCATTGCTTCTTTTCTGAGAGAGAGAAGGCAAAAAGACAAGCTTATGGAGGATATTTAATTAAAGTCAGAAAGAACATTAAAATAGAAAAAATTAGTTCAGTGAAAAATCTCTTTTCATTTCCACCAGATTGGAAACAATTTAAACTCCGAAACGGAAACTGGAAGAATGTAAAAAAATATATAACTTCTTTAATTGGTCTGGACTTTTCCATTGTGCTTCTGGAATTCTGACTCTGATAGCTCCATTGCCACTTCTTGTTTCCATTATTTGCTTATTTGTTCCTGCTTTCATTCATGCTTTTATCCATTTAGTGATTAATATATTGTTTCATACATTCATTCATTTATTTAACATTTTCTCTTGTTGGTTAGGTACTGGACTATGCATTGAACATAAAAGAGTATGTGTGGTATAGAGTCTACCCTTGAAGTAGTCAAAGGGACAGACAAGTATGTAAATCAGTGAGTATAATAAAATTTGGTGCAATTTAATATGTTAAAGAGAGGCAGAAACATATTAAAATCTATCTGTGCTAGTGTGATAGATGTGGTCAAATAAGCTTTCGGAAAGGGATGTTATTTGAACTATTTCTCATGATGCTTTGAAATTTACCACAGAATCTACAAAATGTATGCTTAAACAGGAAGAATATTTTGAGGAACATTGACATTTGCAGATAATTACAAATTTAAGACTTATCTTTATTATGTTTCATATAATTGCATCTTTCATGCAATAGATAGTAAGATTTATATGTAATGGGCAAGTAGAATAAGCAATCAGAATAATAATTCTTAGGAAAACAGTGATTATTTTAAAAATTATGTCAGTAGTAATCACAAGCCCCAAAATATGAGTGAAGTAGGTTACTAAAATGGCATTAAACTTCCCTCCACATTTATTCAATAATTACTAATCAGGATGTACTAAGTGAGAGATCTTGGTTTCTGACTTCTTAGTACAACCAGGGTAGGTTTATTTCTTCTCAGCACACGCACATGGGGCTAAAACTCTGCCAGAGGAGATTCTGGAAGTAAATGATGACCAACAAGAAGCACGACATGATGTTAATAAGGATAGGAAGGAATTGGAGTCATAGGACAAATGCTTTTCTGAGGACAGAAAAAGTATGCAAAATTGTAAAGCACTGAGCAGATTGCCTTCAACAGTGAGAGAAGTCTCATGCAGTCAGTTGAAGTCCTCAGAGGAGAAGTGGTGATTCTAGCAGTCAGAAAGGAGAATTTCCATCTCTACTTCAGCCAGCGAGCTTTTCCTGGGGAATTCATTGAAAACCTTTACTGGAGTTCCCAACTTGTGACCTGCCCATACCCACAGTCATGTGAGTCAATTCCTTAAATTTCTTAATGCTTACGTTATATTATCTCCTCATGGTTCTGTTTCCTGGGAGAACTCTAATACAGCATCCCACATCAGTCTCCAGACAAGCCCAGCAGGGAACAAAGATGTAGGCAGCACAGGCCTGAGTCAAGGCAGATGGCTCCTGGGCATTCATCAAAGACCCTGCAGGTCAGCACAGCAGTGATGGCAGTAGCAAGAAGGATCAAGAGATTTGGAAGTGGTACTCTAGAGATGCCCAAATAAATGCTTGTGTACTCTTTCAGATTCAAATTCTATTTATACTTGTTTACAAGTTTATAAATGTTAGAAAACAGACTCATTAGTGAAATACAGCAGATAAATATGACACCAGACCAAGCTCTGAAATCTGATCATGACCCCTCCTTTTCAAAAATTTCCAGTGCCATCCTCTTCCCCTAACCCACTCCTTATGGAGAAAGCCTCAATTCTTGAATCTATACCAGCAGGTATCAAACATTTGGTTTCAGGGCCCCTCTATATTCTTAAAAATCATGCAGGGGGCGGGGCAAGATGGCAGACTGGTGAGCTGTATGTTTTAGTTACTCCTCCAGGAAAGTAGGCAGAAAGCTAGGAACTGCGTGGACTGGACACCACAGAGCAATCTGACTTTGGGCATACTTCATACAACACTCAAGAAAACATGGAACTGCTGAGATCAGCGAAATCTGTAAGTTTTTGTGGCCAGGGGACCCGCGCCCCTCCCTGCCAGGCTCAGTCCCGTGGGAGGAGGGGCTGTCAGCTCCGGGAAGGAGAAGGGAGAACTGCAGTGGCAGCCCTTATCAGAAACTCATTCTACTGATCCAAACTCCAACCATAGATAGACTGAGACCAGACACCAGAGAATCTGAGAGCAGCCAGCCCAGCAGAGAGGAGACAGGCATAGAAAAAAACAACACGAAAAACTCCAAAATAAGAGCGGAGGATTTTTGGAGTTCTGGTGAACATAGAAAGGGGAAGGGCAGAGCCCAGGCCCGAGCTCAGGCCCTGAGGCGCATATGCAAATCCCGAAGAAAAGCTGATCTCTCTGCCCTGTGGACCTTTCCTTAATGGCCCTGGTTGCTTTGTCTCTTAGCATTTCAATAACCCATTAGATCTCTGAGGAGGGCACTTTTTTTTTTTTTTTTTTTTTAATCCTTTTTTCTTTTTCTAAAACAATTACTCTAAGAAGCCCAATACAGAAAGCTTCAAAGACTTGCAATTTGGGCAGGTCAAGTCAAGAGGAGAACTAGGAGAGCTCTGAAACAAAACGCAATAATCCAGTGGCTGAGAAAATTCACTAAACACCACAACTTCCCAAGAAAAGGGGGGTGTCCGCTCACAGCCATCATCCTGGTGGACAGGAAACACTCCTGCCCATCGCCAGCCCCATAGCCCAGAACTGCCCCAGACAACGCAGTGTGACGGAAGTGCTTCAAATAACAGGCACACACCACAAAACTGGGCGTGGACATTAGCCTTCCCTGCAACCTCAGCTGATTGTCCCAGAGTTGGGAAGGTAGAGCAGTGTGAATTAGCAAAGCCCCATTCAGCCATCATTTGAGCAGACTGGGAGCCTCCCTACACAGCCCAGCAGCCCAGAACTGCCCTGGGGGGCTGCACTCACCTGTGGCATAGCACAGTCATCCCTCAAAAGAGGACCCGGGGTGCACGGCCTGGAAGAGGGGCCCACTTGCAAGTCTCAGGAGCCATACGCCAATACCAAGGACTTGTGGGTCAGTGGCAGAGACAAACTGTGGCAGGACTGAACTGAAGGATTAGACTATTGCAGCAGCTTTAAAACTCTAGGATCACCAGGGAGATTTGATTGTTAGAGCCACCCCCCCTCCCTGACTGCCCAGAAACACGCCCCATATACAGGGCAGGCAACACCAACTACACACGCAAGCTTGGTACACCAATTGGACCCCACAAGACTCACTCCCCCACTCACCAAAAAGGCTAAGCAGGGGAGAACTGGCTTTTGGGGAACAGGTGGCTCGTGGATGCCACCTGCTGGTTAGTTAGAGAAAGTGTACTCCACGAAGCTGTAGATCTGATAAATTAGAGATAAGGACTTCAATTGGTCTACAAATCCTAAAAGAACCCTATCAAGTTCAGCAAATGCCACGAGGCCAAAAACAACAGAAAATTCTAAAGCATATGAAAAAACCAGACGATATGGATAACCCAAGCCCAAGCACCCAAATCAAAAGATCAGAAGAGACACAGCACCTAGAGCAGCTACTCAAAGAACTAAAGATGAACAATGAGACCATAGTATGGGAGACAAAAGAAATCAAGAAGACCTTGGAAGAGCATAAAGAAGACATTGCAAGACTAAATAAAAAATGGATGATCTTATGGAAATTAAAGAAACTGTTGACCAAATTAAAAAGATTCTGGACACTCATAGTACAAGACTAGAGGAAGTTGAACAACGAATCAGTGACCTCAAAGATGACAGAATGGAAAATGAAAGCATAAAAGAAAGAATGGGGAAAAAATTGAAAAAATCGAAATGGACCTCAGGGATATGATAGATAATATGAAACGTCCAAATATAAGACTCATTGGTGTCCCAGAAGGGGAAGAAAAGGGTAAAGGTCTAGGAAGAGTATTCAAAGAAATTGTTGGGGAAAACTTCCCAAATCTTCTAAACAACATAAATACACAAATCATAAATGCTCAGCGAACCCCAAATAGAATAAACCCAAATAAACCCACTCCGAGACATATACTGATCACACTGTCAAACACAGAAGAGAAGGAGCAAGTTCTGAAAGCAGCAAGAGAAAAGCAATTCACCACATACAAAGGAAACAGCATAAGACTAAGTAGTGACTACTCAGCAGCCACCATGGATGCGAGAAAGCAGTGGCATGATATATTTAAAATTCTGAGTGAGAAAAATTTCCAGCCAAGAATACTTTATCCAGCAAAGCTCTCCTTCAAATTTGAGGGAGAGCTTAAATTTTTCACAGACAAACAAATGCTGAGAGTATTTGCTAACAAGAGACCTGCCCTACTGGAGATACTAAAGAGAGCCCTACAGACAGAGAAACAAAGAAAGGACAGAGAGACTTGGAGAAAGGTTCAGTACTAAAGAGATTCGGTATGGGTACAATAAAGGATATTAATAGACAGAGGGGAAAAATATGACAAACATAAACCAAAGGATAAGATGGCTGATTCAAGAAATGCCTTCACGGTTATAACGTTGAATGTAAATGGATTAAACTCCCCAATTAAAAGATATAGATTCGCAGAATGGATCAAAAAAAATGAACCATCAATATGTTGCATACAAGAGACTCATCTTAGACACAGGGACACAAAGAAACTGAAAGTGAAAGGATGGAAAAAAATATTTCATGCAAGCTACAGCCAAAAGAAAGCAGGTGTAGCAATATTAATCTCAGATAAAATAGACTTCAAATGCAGGGATGTTTTGAGAGACAAAGAAGGCCACTACATACTAATAAAAGGGGCAATTCAGCAAGAAGAAATAACAATCGTAAATGTCTATGCACCCAATCAAGGTGCCACAAAATACATGAGAGAAACACTGGCAAAACTAAAGGAAGCAATTGATGTTTCCACAATAATTGTGGGAGACTTCAACACATCACTCTCTCCTATATATAGATCAACCAGACAGAAGACCAATAAGGAAATTGAAAACCTAAACAATCTGATAAATGAATTAGATTTAACAGACATATACAGGACATTACATCCCAAATCACCAGGATACACATACTTTTCTAGTGTTCATGGAACTTTCTCCAGAATAGATCATATGCTGGGACATAAAACAAGCTCAATGAATTTAAAAAGATTGAAATTATTCAAAGCACATTCTCTGACCACAATGGAATACAATTAGAAGTCAATAACCATCAGAGACTTAGAAAATTCACAAATACCTGGAGGTTAAACAACACACTCCTAAACAATCAGTGGGTTAAAGAAGAAATAGCAAGAGAAATTGCTAAATATATAGAGACGAATGAAAATGAGAACACAACATACCAAAACCTATGGGATGCAGCAAAAGCAGTGCTAAGGGGTAAATTTATAGCACTAAACGCATATATTAAAAAGGAAGAAAGAGCCAAAATCAAAGAACTAATGGATCAACTGAAGAAGCTAGAAAATGAACAGCAAACCAATCCTAAACCAAGTAGAAGAAAAGAAATAACAAGGATTAAAGCAGAAATAAATGACATAGAGATCAAAAAAACAATAGAGAGGATAAATATCACCAAAAGTTGGTTCTTTGAGAAGATCAACAAGATTGACAAGCCCCTAGCTAGACTGACAAAATCAAAAAGAGAGAAGACCCATATAAACAAAATAATGAATGAAAAAGGTGACATAACTGCAGATCCTGAAGAAATTAAAAAAATTATAAGAGGATGCTATGAACAACTGTATGGCAACAAACTGGATAATGTAGAAGAAATGGACAATTTCCTGGAAACATATGAACAACCTAGACTGACCAGAGAAGAAATAGAAGACCTCAACCAACCCATCACAAGCAAAGAGATCCAATCAGTCATCAAAAATCTTCCCACAAATAAATGCCCAGGGCCAGATGGCTTCACAGGGGAATTCTACCAAACTTTCCAGAAAGAACTGACACCAATCTGACTCAAACTCTTTCAAAACATTGAAGAAAATGGAACACTACCTAACTCATTTGATGAAGCTAACATCAATCTAATACCAAAACCAGGCAAAGATGCTACAAAAAAGGAAAACTACCGGCCAATCTCCCTAATGAATATAGATGCAAAAATCCTCAACAAAATACTTGCAAATCGAATCCAAAGACACATTAAAAAAATCATACACCATGACCAAGTGGGGTTTATTCCAGGCATGCAAGGATGGTTCAACTTAAGAAAATCAATCAATGTATTACAACACATTAACAAGTCAAAAGGGAAAAATCAATTGATCATCTCAATAGATGCTGAAAAAGCATTTGACAAAATCCAACATCCCTTTTTGATAAAAACACTTCAAAAGGTAGGAATTGAAGGAAACTTCCTCAACATGATAAAGAGCATATATGAAAAACCCACAGCCAGCATAGTACTCAATGGTGAGAGACTGAAAGCCTTCCCCCTAAGATCAGGAACAAGACAAGGATGCCCGCTGTCACCACTGTTATTCAACATTGTGCTGGAAGTGCTAGCCAGGGCAATCCGGCAAGACAAAGAAATAAAAGGCATCCAAATTGGAAAAGAAGAAGTAAAACTGTCATTGTTTGCAGATGATATGATCTTATATCTAGAAAACCCTGAGAAATCGACGATACAGCTACTAGAGCTAATAAACAAATTTAGCAAAGTAGCGGGATACAGGTTAATGCACATTAGTCAGTAATGTTTCTATATGCTAGAAATGAACAAACTGAAGAGACACTCAAGAAAAAGATACCATTTTCAATAGCAACTAAAAAAATCAAGTACCTAGGAATAAACTTAACCAAAGATGTAAAAGTCCTACACAAAGAATACTACATAACTCTACTAAAAGAAATAGAAGGGGACCTTAAAAGATGGAAAAATATTCCATGTTCATGGATAGGAAGGCTAAATGTCATTAAGATGTCAATTCTACCCAAACTCTTCTACAGATTCAATGCAATCCCAATCAAAATTCCAACAACCTACTTTGCAGACTTGGAAAAGCTAGTTATCAAATTTATTTGGAAAGGGAAGATGCCTCGAATTGCTAAAGACACTCTAAAAAAGAAAAACGAAGTGGGAGGACTTACACTCCCTGACTCTGAAGCTTATTATAAAGCCACAGTTGCCGAAACAGCATGGTACTGGCACAAAGATAGACATATAGATCAATGGAATCGAATTGAGAATTCAGAGATAGACCCTCAGATCTATGGCCGACTGATCTTTGATAAGGCCCCCAAAGTCACTGAACTGAGTCATAATGGTCTTTTCAAAAAATGGGGCTGGGAGAGTTGGATATCCATATCCAAAAGAATGAAAGAGGACCCCTACCTCACCCCCTACACAAAAATTAACTCAAAATGGACCAAAGATCTCAATATAAAAGAAAGTACCATAAAACTCCTAGAAGATAATGTAGGAAAACATCTTCAAGACCTTGTATTAGGCGGCCACTTCCTAGACTTTACACCCAAAGCACAAGCAACAAAAGAGAAAATAGATAAATGAGAACTCCTCAAGCTTAGAAGTTTCTGCACCTCAAAGGAATTTCTCAAAAAGGTAAAGAGGCAGCCAACTCAATGGGAAAAAATTTTTGGAAACCATGTATCTGACAAAAGACTGATATCTTGCACATATAAAGAAATCCTTCAACTCAATGACAATAGTACAGTCGGCCCAATTATAAAATGGGCAAAAGATATGAAAAGACAGTTCTCTGAAGAGGAAATACAAATGGCCAAGAAACACATGAAAAAATGTTCAGCTTCACTAGCTATTAGAGAGATACAAATTAAGACCACAATGAGATACCATCTAACACCGGTTAGAATGGCTGCCATTAAACAAACAGGAAACTACAAATGCTGGAGGGGATGTGGAGAAATTGGAACTCTTATTCATTGTTGGTGGGACTGTATAATGGTTCAGCCACTCTGGAAGTCAGTCTGGCAGTTCCTTAGAAAACTAGATATAGTGTTACCATTCGATCCAGCGATTGCACTTCTCGGTATATACCCGGAAGATCGGAAAGCAGTGACACGAACAGATATCTGCACGCCAATGTTCACAGCAGCATTATTCACAATAGCCAAGAGATGGAAACAACCCAAATGTCCTTCAACAGATGAGTGGATAAATAAAATGTGGTATATACACACGATGCAATACTACGCGGCAGTAAGAAGGAACGATCTCGTGAAACATATGACAACATGGATGAACCTTGAAGACATAATGCTGAGCGAAATAAGCCAGGCACAAAAAGAGAAATATTATATGCTACCACTAATGTGAACTTTGAAAAATGTAAAACAAATGGTTTATAATGTAGAATGTAGGGGAACTAGCAATAGAGAGCAATTAAGGAAGGGGGAACAATAATCCAAGAAGAACAGATAAGCTATTTAACGTTCTGGGGATGCCCAGGAATGACTATGGTCTGTTAATTTCTGATGGATATAGTAGGAACAAGTTCACAGAAATGTTGCTATATTAGGTAACTTTCTTGGGGTAAAGTAGGAACATGTTGGAAGTTAAGCAGTTATCTTAGGTTAGTTGTCTTTTTCTTACTCCCTTGTTATGGTCTCTTTGAAATGTTCTTTTATTGTATGTTTGTTTCCTTTTTAACTTTTTTTTCATACAGTTGATTTAAAAAAGAAGGGAAAGTTATAAAAAAAAAAAAAAAAAGAAAAACAAGGAAAAAAAAGATGTAGTGCCCCCTTGAGGAGCCTGTGCAGAATGCAGGGGTATTCGCCTACTCCACCTCCATGGTTGCTAACATGACCACAGACATAGGGACTGGTGGTTTGATGGGTTGAGCCCTCTACCACAGGTTTTACCCTTGGGAAGACGGTTGCTGCAAAGGAGAGGCTAGGCCTCCCTATGTTTGTGCCTAAGAGCCTCCTCCCGAATGCCTCTTTGTTGCTCAGATGTGGCCCTGTCTCTCTAGCTAAGCCAACTTGAAAGGTGAAATCACTGCCCTCCCCCCTACGTGGGATCAGACACCCAGGGGAGTGAATCTCCCTGGCAACGTGGAATATGACTCCCGGGGAGGAATGTAGACCTGGCATCGTGGGACGGAGAACATCTTCTTGACCAAAAGGGGGATGTGAAAGGAAATGAAATAAGCTTCAGTGGCAGAGAGATTCCAAAGGGAGCCGCGAGGTCACTCTGGTGGGCACTTTTATGCACACTTTAGACAACCCTTTTTCTGTTCTAAAGAATTGGGGTAGCTGGTGGTGGATACCTGAAACTATCAAACTACAACCCAGAACCCATGAATCTCGAAGACAGTTGTATAAAAATTTAGCTTATGAGGGGTGACAATGGGATTGGGAAAGCCATAAGGACCACACTCCACTTTGTCTAGTTTATGGATGGATGAGTAGAAAAATAGGGGAAGGAAACAAACAGACAAAGGTACCCAGTGTTCTTTTTTACTTCAATTGCTCTTTTTCACTCTAATTATTATTCTTGTTATTTTTGTGTGTGTGCTAATGAAGGTGTCAGGGATTGATTTGGTGATGAATGTACCACTATGTAATGGTACTGTAAACAATCTAAAATACGATTTGTTTTGTATGACTGCGTGGTATGTGAATATATCTCAATAAAATGAAGATTAAAAAAATAAATAAATAAAAACAGTACAAAGAAAAACAAAACAAAACAAAACAAAACAAAAAAAATCATGCAGGATTCAAAAGTGCTTTTTAAATGAGTTATATTTGCCACTTATTTGAAATTAAAAGTAATTTTAAAATAGTTTACATTTATTTTAAAATACAGCAATAAACATTACTTTTTAAGTAATATAACATATTTTTAATGAAAAATAAATATCTCTATCCCCAGTAATTAGTGAGTAGAGTCACATTGCTCTAGAATTTTATAAATCTCTTTAATATCTTGCCTAATAGAAGATACCTGGTTTCTCATATCTGCTTCTGCATTCAATCTGCTGAGATATCATCTATCATGAATCCTTTGGAAAACTCCACTGTACATTCTTGATAGAATCACAGTGAAGAAGGTAAATAACATCTTCGTATTATTATTAAAATCATTTTGATCTTCCACACCTGGAATGGTCTCACTGACTCCCAGGTGTTTCTGGAGAAATGCTGGCTATACAAACACACACAGTCTGATCGACCTTTCTAAGTTCATTTCACTCCCATTCCATAAGTCAGTCTTATGCTCCTGTTGCAGTGAACATTACCATTGCCCCAAATACAGCCTCCAGACTTCCTGCACCCAAATTTTGCACCCACCTTTCCCTCTTCCAATCTTCCTATCCTCTATCATTGCTTCTCCAAGTCATCCTTACCTTTCAAGTCCCTTCCAGAAAGTTTCCACAAACCTATTACTTCTACATCTATTTAGTGAGCATTATTTTCTTCTTGTACAATAGATATCTGTGTTTTCCCTCCATTATGACTTTACATTAAAGTTCACCATACCCTCTAACTTATGCTTGTGCATAATGTGTTGCCAGTAAGTATCTGTTGAAAGTGTACTACTATTTTTTACTTCATCATGTCTCTATCTTATGGTTTTTAGCATATGGACCAACAAACATTATTTTTCTCCTCTACGCATTTTATTACTGATGAATTTTTTATTATGGATGGAGGCTTCATATATCTGTAAGAGAAGACTCAGGTGTATAAGTAAATCCAGCCTGACAAATGATGTAGGTGGATCACACATTTCTTTGGCCTTACTCCCATCCAATTATTGTTTCTTGTTACTAAGACTAGACAGTCATATCTGACAGAGGTTAGTGAGGACTGCAGAGATAGTTTACTGAATGCAAGGGCAATACTTGCAATTAATGACTATGTATTTCTTGCCAGTTTTCATGGAAGGTTGAGGAAGGCTCATCTTGTCTTTTTGTAGGAGATTGAAATACTATTGAACCTGTGAATGGAAGGGTGTAATTTCCACACTGTGGTCCCACTCATATACAGTATGGCCAACTCTCTGATGGACTTTGTGAGGTAATTGGTACCTGATTGGCACAGCCCCTGTGGTATATTAGTTTGCCAGTACTGCTGTGACACAAATGCCACATACACAGTGGTTTGCTTTAAAAAATGGGAAATTATTTTCTTATGGTTTTAAAGGCTAGAAGTCCAAGACCAAGACCTCCACAGACCATGCTTTCTTCTGGCATCTATAGCTTTCTGATGCTGGTTTGCCCCAGACCTTGGGGTTCCTTAGCTTACACATCTGCCTCCATCACTTGCCTTTTCCTTCTGGCTCCTACTTCTCCTACTCAATTATTTGTGTCTCTGTCTTGATTTCCTCTTATTAGAAGGACTTCAGCCGTATGGATTAAGACCCAACCCTGTTCAATTTGGCTTCATCTAAACAGGATCCCATTCACAAATGAGTCCACACTAAAACTAATAATAACATCTTCAAAGGTCCTATTGAAAAATGGGTTTACACACATGGGAACACAGATTAAGACTTGGGCATGTTTTTTTTTTTGTGGGATACAAGATTCAATCTAACCAAGGTAATAATTCAATCCAAACTTGGCAACAAGTATTTTCAGATTGTCCTTACTCTCTCTGGATAACTAAAGATAGCTGAATTTGAAAAGAACACAACTCCATTTTTTAATAATTCACAGATTGCCAAATCATGACCATCTAAGTGCATATATCTATGAGATTAGTTATTTTCTTACTTCTCCACATTTACAAATATTATACATTAGATTTAATCATAATACATAGAAAGATGGACAAATATATTTGTATATTTTTCCCTATTTGACTAAGATAGGCCAGTGTAAACACTGAAATGCCCTTGAATCAAGAACTAGTCAAAATGAAAATAGTTTGGCATTCTTAAACGCAATGAGCTTGGAAGTGCCCATATTTTCTACAAGTTATCCTCATCCATCCTGTATACTAATCCTCCTTATATTCACATTACAGAGAAGGTGTACCTCAAAGAATCTGTATACTAATTGATTTCAAAGTTTTAAATGACAGCAAAGGAATTTGTCGTTTAATATAATTGGATTAGTTAGATTAAATGACAATTCAATAGAAAAGGAAATTTTAAATTCTACTTAAATGCCCAATTAACAAGCTGCAAATTTGTCTATGGAGAGAAGCCTTACTTGCTTCAGCTGTACACAAAGAGTGACAGATAAAAAAGATACCTCAGAGTTTGGTTAATGTGTTTGCTTGTATAGTGCAAGCACACGATGATGACATAGCTTAGGCATCTCAGGTCATTTTATGAAACTTCTCTTAAAATAATTATCACCATATGCTTATACTGATACTCCCCTAAAATCGATGTTTCACTAGCTTAAAAATACCTCTCATACAAATATTATACAAAGCAGAATTTTTGTGTGTGTGGCTTGGTCTGTCAGTTGAGAAAATATCAGGACATTTCATTGTTGTGTTGGATTTCTAATAATTGAACAAATATTTGTCTGCTCCAAACTGTGACCAACACTCTCTGCTTTTTCAGTATACTGTTTCTTAGTACTCCATCTCCCACAATGCATGGACCTTCATGAAAACTTTGATCCATTTACTGTCCCTCACACTCCTGTGTCCTTTCCTCCTAAGCCAGCTCCTAATCTTATGGTCGTTTCTTGTAAGTATTCCCTTGCATATACCATTAACTCACTTGACCTTCTCTTACTTGGTCTTATTCTCCTGGCTGAACTACAGCCCTGATTAAATCCAATTCTTCACTCTCTCTGTGCTTGGTCCTGTGTTATTGATATACACGCATGTTTCAATTTAACTTCATAATAATTTCTCTCATTAAACCTTAAAGCTTCAAAGGAATCATGCTGTATTTCCCAAGTGGCTTCTGGTTCACACTCCTCTAAATAATCATTTCATATGTTATTTTTTCTACTTGATTCTTCCAATACCTTATCCATAATCCTCACTCGTAGATCTTATCTTCACTAAGAAAACTGAAGCTGTCAGAAAGTCCTTCCACTACTGCATCTATCCACTTATACCCATATTCTCTACTTTTTCTTTGCTACTGCAGAAGAGCTGTCCATGCCCCTTGCTGGGCAAAGTACTCTACATGTGCACTAGATATTAGTTCCTCTTGTCAACTCGAGTGTGTTGCTCCAACAATTCTCTCCTTTCTTATCTCTTCCTTACATTTTCCTCTCTGTTGGATTATTGCTATTAGCATAAAAACATGCTGTTAGTTCTCTCATTTATAAAGAAACTGTGCTTGTTTACACTTTCATTTCCAGCTAACACCCAATTTATCTCGTACAACTGACAGAAAAGTTCCTCAAAAGAATTTTCTAATCTCTTCTCTTCCATTCTCTCTGCTTTTTTTTTTTTTTCCACATGACTGCAGGAAAATACTTAATCATGGTCACCAGTAATTTCTGTATTGCTAAAGCCAATGACCGATTCTTATTGTTCATCTTATTTTACCCATCAATAGTATTTGATCTAGTTAGTCACTCATCTTTAAAGCACTATTCTTCCTTTCTCTTTGTTCTCCTGTCTTACTGGCTGTCCCTTTGGTAGTTGTTTCTTTGCTAGATCCTAGTTTTCCAGGGCTGTCCATTAACTTTTCTCCTCTATATTTATTTCTTCCCATGGTGATCATGAGTGCAGAGATGGATTTTAAATCCCAACTCTGCACTCATGACTCTGAAATATGTGTCTCTATCACTATTGTTCCTGAAAGGTAACTTGCCTGGTATTGTTTCCTAATGGCTAGGACCTTAATATTAAGATAGACATAGCATAATTACTTTTTTAATTCCTTCATCCTCCATATGTGTAAATAGTTCAGAAACATCATTGTTAAGGCACTGTTTTTAATCCCCACTACTCTAGGACACTGATGTTTTTTGTTTGACCTCTCCCAGGACAAAGTGACTCAGGTAAGGGAAGAGAAAATGGTGGCCAAGTTCATAAGCTTAGGAACTGAATAATTGCACTGGTGAAATGGGAGAGACAGTTGCACATTTGTTTTGGTCAACAATTTCAAATAGTCATGATCACTAGGGAGAAAACATCCATAGTAGATTGGAAGAGTATACAAAGCAATATGAAGTTTGAAAGTCTGTCCTTTGCAAAATGTATTCATACAGAGAGGTTTGCTGAACACCAATGGGGTAGATATAATTTGATAATAAAAAACTGTTATTAGCTTTCATTTATTCATATGTTATGAGCTAATAAAAATCTGTAATTTTTACATTCTTGCAGAAAAATAGATATTAGCTTATGTTCTCACATTTTGTGTAGCTAGTATTATGGTCTTTGTACAGTTCTGTCACAATTTGAGTGGTTTTAGTTTCATTTTGAAGGGAAGGGATTAACTTTTCAATTTAGTTAGTGAATGGTCTCATCTTCCAAGCTGTCTTCCTTCCTTATTTTGTCATGCTTACAAAGACAAGTTGAATTGCAATGACCTTTTACAAGGCCCCTGTCATAGATGGCATTTATGCAACCATTGAGCCTCTTTGGGGCTTTTCCTTCCATCTTTCACAGTCCAGATACTTCCTTATACTGCTGTACCAGCACTAAAGATGATTCTAATATTGTTGCTTTATTCAACGCTACTGCTACTTTTATCAAGTGCTACTCATGTTGTCATTGGATTCTGTCAGGTGTCTATCAAATTCCCATGAGCTAAAACAACCTACCTTTTCTATTATTTTCACCATTGCTCTATGAGTGAAAAGAGGACTAAACTTTTGAAGAATTCATTTGTATAAAACAAGGAATCCTTGATAGCCATTCTTAAGAGTTAGCCTAGAAGAAAGGGGGTAAAGCAGATGACCCAAAGTAAACCCCAATCTATTCTTGAGTCACTCTTTAAATACTAGAGGCTTTACCTAAACTCTTCTCACTTCCAAAGTGCAGTCTTCCCTCTAATTCTACTTTGTTCTAGAATTTGTCCTTGTCCATAATTCCATTTCCCCATAGCACATATTCATTGCCTGCATTCAGTCATTCAAGCATACCAATATCTAGAGCATATGTGGATATCAGGTTTTTAAAACACAAGTGATAAGACAGCTTGGCAGTCAGGGGAAGTGGTTAGAAATCATATTGTATGTAGGTCCATAGAAATCTGATTCAAAATCCATTTGTACTGTTTACTAGATGTATATATTTGATTACATTTTAAAGTCTTTATGATATTCCAATTCATTATCTACAAAAAAACAAAAACAAATTAAAGCAACAAAAAAGTGGATAAGTCTGATCTAGAAGGAATACTATAGGAGTTGTATAAGAATATGCTTAAAGCAGGTAGTTGGTGTTTGACCAACGGAAGTCAATATAATTATTTTTATTTAGCAACAAAGTAAAGTGACAATAATAAAGGAAGAATTAATTATTTAATTAATTTTACTAAATCATTCTTAAGGCTTTTAATATTAGATATTTGCCTTCATCCGGACATGTTTTGAAAGTCTTTCCCCATTGAAACTGATTTTGTCACCAAGTTCATCTTGACAAATATCAGGTTTGGCTTCTTCTTAGTGTGTTTCAGGGCTGCAAATTACCCTTACAGGCATTATATGTTTGTAAATTTTGCACTAAAACTTGTTAGCCTTTTAACTTCTCATGTAGGATAATTTCTCTATTCATAAGCATCATGTTAATTGCTTTTTGTTACACATTTTCTGATCGCAAAAGTAATGCACATTATTGCAGAAATTTTAGAAATTACAAAAGTCACAAAGAAGAACATTAAGCTATCTATAAGCCAATGAACTAGAGACAACCATTACAGAATTTGATATATAGACATCTATAAAAATATGTATATAATTAATCAAAATGTGAACCAACTGAACATACTATTTTGTATTTCTCTTTGGGGGGAAAAATACTTGTTAATATAGGTGATACATCATGTTAGGAGGAAATGTCCACAGCCTTATTTTAATGAATTCATGGTATTTGTATTATGGATGAATCATAATTTACTTAACCACACTCTTATGTTGCATGATTAGCTATTTTCTATCTTTTTTACAATAAACAATGCTGCAATAAACATTGCATACATAAATATTTATGCACATTTTTAATCATTTCTTTAGGACAAATTCTAGAAACAAAGTTACTCTGTCAAAGCCTATCTATGCATATTTCATTTGTCTTCTATACCTTAGTTTTTAATCATGAAAGTAATAAATGCACTTTGGAAAAAACAGTACTGAAATGCAAAATGTACATAGGAAAATGTATTCTCATCTGGTACTACATTTTAGTGATAACCACTATTAACAGCTTTATTTTTGTAATATTTTTCACAAATATTTTTTTCATATTTAGGCATATTTAAATATTTATATTTATCCTTGCTAATATATGTGGGCTCCTAATATATATTTTCTTTGTATCCTAAATTTTTCCTTAGCATATATCAGAGACATTTACTTACAGTTTTACCTCTTTCATTTTTTACCTGTTGCATAGCATTTCACAACTTGGGTGTACTATATTTTAATTGCTGATTCTCTCTTGGTAAATGTTTGGGCAATTTTCTTGTTTTTGCTGTTACAATCCATATTGTAATTAACATCATTATATAATTGTTTTCGGAAACATTTGAAAATATATTTATACAATGGATTTCCAGAAGTGGAAATAAATGATGGTCAAACAGTGTTTGTATTTTAAAATTTAGTAATATAGATAAGTATTTTGTGGAGTTTTTATACTCAAATCAGTATGCTATTTTCCTGAAATGTTATTTCTGGGTTATAATGTAAATTAAGCGGTACATTTTGAAGTAAAATTTTTATCTTCTCTGAATATTGAACACCTTTAGTGTTCTTTGCATGTAATAAATTGACTCTTATTTTAGGTTTGCAGAGGAACAATTCTAAAATTTAATGGTAAACAGTAATCTTCATTTTGAATGTTGAAAAATACCACTTTTTTCTGGGGATGGTTGGGTTTATAAATTATGCTATGTTATTTAATGATATCATTTTAGAGCATCACACCCTTTTCCCACTACTAATTTTTAGTTACATTTACATAACAGAAACTGTTGTGGAGCTCAGGCAACTATCTGCCTATTTTTTTTATTCATTTAATAAATATTTAATGAGGGTCTGTTCTGAGCCAAGCCCTATACTAGGTTTTGGGCATATAAGAATGAACCAACAAACAAAAATACCCATATTCATGGTGCTTACATGTTAATAGGGGAAAAAGGATAAATTAGATCAGCAAAGTATAGATTATGAAAGGCAGTAAATTTTTAAAGAAAAAATAATAAAGTAGAGAAAGAGAATATAAAATATTTGATGGGAGGTGGCCTCATTGAGAGGCCACTTTTCTGAGGATAGAGGCTGGAGGAGGACTCATTGAGAAGATGTTTGTTACAGAGGCATCTGAAAGAAGTGAGAAGTTTTGATCAACAAATCTGGGTGTGATGGTCTGTTGTATGAACCAAGTTGGCTAGGCTACAGTCCCCAATTATTCAATCAAATGCTAATTTAGGTATTCTGTGAAAGTATTCTGCAGATGTGATTGGAGCCTGTAATCATTTGACTTGAAGTAAGGGAGATTATGCTAGGTAATATAGGTGGCTTTAATTCAATCATCTGAAAGGCTCTAAGAGCAGAGCTGAGGCATTATCAAGGAAGAAAAAATTCCACCCATGGATAGCCGCTTTGTCTTATGACCAGGAATTCCAGCCTACCCTTCCTGATCGTCTGCCTGCAGATTCTCTATTTTCTGCAACAGCACTCACAATCATGTAAACCAATTCCTAATAATACATATTTTAATGTGTACCTCCTACTTATGATTTTCTGGTTAAAGCCTGACAGATACACTAGGCACAGTGGATATTTCAGATACATCTTTTAATTTCATGGTGTAGAATGGATGAATGTCTAAAACAGATATTTGACCTGGAATGATTATATCCTGGAATGATTATATCCTGGAATGATTATATCCACACCTGGAATGATTATATCCAACAGATATTTGACCTGGAATGATTATATCATTGGATGATTCTTATCCCTGGACACTTTCTTTGCCCTCCTGGTATCTTTCTGACAATGCCCACTCTCTTGTCAACTCTCTGGTGGAACTGTCAACCCATAATATGCTTTGAAATTTGATCTCTAAATACTTGTCAAATTACACTTGAAAAGTTATCATTTCTAAGTAAATATGTTATATCCCACAATTAAAAAAAATGGGTGGACTCGGGTAAAGCAATGCTGGAAGGGAAATTTATAGCAACAAATGCTTACATTAGAAAAGAGGAAAAGTCTCAAACAAATAACTGATGCTTCTACCTCAGGAACCTCAGGAACCAAGATAAAAAGGACCAAATAAACCCAAAGCAAGCAGATGAAAGGAAATAATAAATATAAGAGCAGAAATATAGTAAATATAAACTCTAAAACAATAGAGAAAATCAATGAAAGAAAGCTGGTTCCTTGAAAAGTTCAATAAAATTGACGTGTCTCTAGCAAGACTGACAAAGATAAAAAGAGAGAGGATGCAAATTAACAACCCCAGAAACAAAGCAGGGCAAGTCACCACAGACTCTGCAGACATCAAAATGATATCAAGGGAATACTATAAACAGCTACATAAACACAAATATTACAACTTAGATGAAACGGATCAATTCTTCCAGAAACCCAAATTGCCCCAATTCCAAATCTAATTTGAAAAGTCTCACAGTTGTTAAGAAATCCAAATTTGTAATTAAAAATCTCTGGAAAGAAAAAAAACTGAAGATCCGGGTAGTTTCACTGGATAATTCTACTAAATATTTAAAGAAGAATTGACACTAATTCTGCATAAATCCATTTTTCACAATTTCTCAAGAAAGAGTAATATTTTGATGAAAATATATCAAAACAATTATGTGACTTGTAAATTGAAGACTACAAAATGCAGATGAAAAGAATCAAAGATGTAAGTTAAATGGAGAGAGACATACAATATTTATGGATTGTGAGATTCAATATAGTAATGTCACTAAAAAGAAACAAATTATTGACACAAGCAACAATCTTGATGAATCTTCTGAGAATTACGTTGAGTGAAATAAGGCAGTTCCAAGAGGTTATATGTTGTACGATTATATTTACATATTTTCAAAATGACAAAATTATAGAAATGGAGAACAGCTTAGTGGTTTCCAGGAGTTAAGGAAGCTGGAATGAAGGAAGGATGACAGGGAAGTGGGCATGGCTATAAAAAGGCAGCATGAGAAGGCCTCATGGTGATAAAAATGCTCTGTAAATTGACTATGTCAATGTCAATATCTGGATATAATATTGTTACACAGTTTTGCAAGATTGCAAAATATTTTTCCATTGGGGGAAAATGTGTACAGGCGACATGGGATCTCTGTGTATTATTTCCCACATCTGCATATTAATTTACAATAATCTTAAAAAGTTTAATTTTTATAAAAAACAAAAACATTAGCAAACAAGTGTAATATCACTTCTAAATGCACACAAATCTCATTTATGCTGCAATACAAATTTTTGTAAATTAAATAGTTTTGTTTTTAATCCAGGAACCACCACTTTCTGCCTATATAAACCCACCTACTCATTTATTAAATATTATTTCACTATACCCAGCCCTCCCAAAATATAAATTCATATTATTGTGCAGGAATTTCATTCTTCAATATTATTTTTCATGACTAAATTTCAATTAAGTATGTTCTGCTCCAGAGTACATTTCCTGGAATTTCTTAATTCCAGTATAAACTACAAAATAATAGCAGCAGGCATAGTCTGTAACTTATTAAAACATTTTATCCACAAATAGCAGAATAAGGAGAGTAAAATGCATTATACATGCCTCAAGCATTTTTAAAAATGAAACTAAATGAAAATACTTTGAATAAGTGACCTTTTTGAATATGTAATGGGATACTCCATGAACTGTTACAGTGATTTTTGGTAGTCTGTCAAAGTAATTTCCTTATGGAGCAATCAAATCATTCATTAAAAAAGAAAAACAAAAACTGAGATATATATTTAAGACATTCTAGGCATATACTCATTCAAGCCTTTTATATAAAAATCACAAAAATAATAGTTACAGTAGTATTAGTTATGGTATCTTTGTTAAGAGGGCACATAACTGTGTAAAAGTAAGTTTGCCTACAGTTTTCACAGAAATAGTCACATGAACTTTGGCAAATATTATTTTGCAAATGCCACTCTTAAGAGCAGTAGCACTAGCAGTAACCTGACATTTATAACTATTCTGAATAATGCAACAAAAGCATTTTCTAGGTTCATGTGCATCTTTTCATATGCAGACTTTGCCGTTCTGTTCAATAATTTAGCTTGTTTGGACACATCATACTGAATCATGTTTTTTTGAATTGGAAATGTACATTATCTATGAGTCAGTCAAGAACTTGCAGAAAAAGTCATGCTTTGGTTCTATGTTTTAACCTGACCTTTTTTTGTTGTTGTTGTTTATTTTGGCCTAATCTACTACTCTTGATCATATATAAGATCCTTGGTAAGAAAGCATATTGTGCATCACACTTGTCTTTTAGGCATATGCTCAATTAGCCCAAGTAATTGTTTGGAGTGTGTCTGGTAAATTGTCTGAGAATCTGAGGTCCTGAATGTGTGATTACTAACATTTCAGACTGTTTTCCTAAATAACCTTGTCTCTTGACACCTACATTCCCACTCCTGTTTTACTGATTCACTTGGGCATAATTTCTTATTCTCTTTCAAGCTATATGAACTCTACCAACTAGTTTCCATCCTAGGAATGCACCCTGGGGTGGCCTAATTCACATTGCCTGACAATACTGACAACTGAAAATGTAAAATAATAGCTAACGTGAGGATTACTATCATGTGCAATGACAGATCACTATTTAAATTATTGACAAAATAAATACATATCATATTATTTTGTTCTCTGTAAGCCAGAATATGTTACCCTGCTTAAATTTTAATTAACCTTGTGTGTTCTGGGGAAATTTCCTAAAACCAAGTATATAGACAAAGCCATTACACACATGAAAATTTTAGTGATGGTGTACGATTGAAGTCAGACAGAGGGTTCAAATTCCTTCTCTCTCCCATTTAATAGCTGCAGAATCATAAGCAATTTTGTTAATGAATTTTCTTAAGTGGATGAGATGAATTTAACTGGGTGGTGTGCTTTAGAGCTGTATATACCCCAGAAAAACATTCTTAACTTTAATCCATTCCTGTGGCTGTGAAACCATTGTAAGTAGGACCTTTTGATGAGATTACTTCAGTCAAGCTGTGGCCCACTTCAGTGAGGATGGGTCTTAATCCTATTACTGGAGTCCTTTATAAGCAGAATGAAATTCAGACAGAGAGAAAGAAAGTCACAGATGGAGCAGCCAGAAGCTGAACATCAGCAGAATCCCAGAAAGGAAGGGAGAGAGCAAGAGACACTGCCTTGTGCCTTGCCATGTATCAAGCTAAGGACCAAGGATCACTGGCAACCATTCCCAGAATGCCATAGTCTTCAGGGAGAAAGCATAGCCTTGATGACCTCAAAACCATAAGCTAGCCTCAAAACCATAAGCTAGTAAATCCCTGTAATTTAAGCCAACCCATTGCATATGGCATTTGCTTGAGCAGCCAAGGAAACTGAAGAACGGGGCATATAGTAAATGCTCAATAAATGACAGTTCTTATTGCTATTATTACCATGACTACTACAACAATCACTACTACCATTGCTACCAGCAGTTCATCCACTACTGCTTAGACCCAAGAAAGGAGAAAAAAGGAAACTAAAGAAATGCAAAACACAGTTGTTGGACTCCAATAGTTTTATAGTGGGATAGTTATTTAGTTGTTCTGTATGTTATGCTAATATTTTATAATTTGAAGTTACAATGTTCTTTTTAACCAGATCTTGTTCATCATTAAGCCAAGTTTTTAGAATATTTTCACTGCTCCAGCTCAGGACTTCCGTTGGATAAGTTTTGTCTTTGACTATCACAGTTCAAATAGTTAATATTTAATGTTCTTGCTCCTCAAAGGACATTTCTTTGATTTGAAATGGCATTAGTTTTGTAGGTAGCACCTCTCTTGCAATGTGAAATAATATAGAAAAGTTAATTTAATCCAAATCCAATTGAATGGGAAAATTTCAACTGCCATCTGAGGCTTAAAATTAATCACCTTTGGAAAGAAAAGTAGCATTAAAATTCAAGCAGTCAGAAAAAGATAGGGATATTTGGGACAAATAATATATTAATTTTGGTACAAAAATCACGAATACTCTGTGTATGTTTGAGTGTCTAATTCCAGATGATTTTTAATCCCTGGAGATACCTATTGTCCAATGTGAACTGATTTTTTTCTTGTTGAAATTGGTTCTGATTAATAATAAAATTGCACATTTTCTCAACTTCCCAAATAGTATTGCCACAAGTTGATTCTGTTTATTGCATCATATCTACATATAATTTTGTTTACTGAGGAGCCATTCAATAAACATCCATTGAATAACTTTAAATCTGAATTGATATACAAAGTGCAATTCCACGTGAAATGTCGCCAGGTAAAGATGATTGTATACAACCTTCTCTCCTTTCCTGCCACCACATGTGGCGGAATTCACTCTCTACAATGGTATAAACATATAATTTTGTCCCCATGTTCTCAAAATTAGAATTTATACAAACAATTCAAAAATAGAATTTTGAAAAATATATTTTGCATGTGACAGAAGTAGGTGACTGCAGTACTATAAAGCTATTTCAATGACTAATTATTCACCAGAGGCTATGGCATCTTCATGGTGTGTTTGCCTCCATGCTGCACTTTAGTGCTCAAAAAGAAGCCACAAATAATTAGCAAAATGAATACCAGTATGTACAATGTCAAATTTAATTTCATAATTGACTTGACAATTTCTGCATTTCTAGGGAAAGAGAGTAAAAGAGCTAAACAATAGGAACAATAGGCATTTTTTGTATGTCTGGGGGTAGTCCTGTTTCACGTTTGCAAAATAAGTATGCTTCCCTGCACAATCCAAACACTGACCTGGGCTTCATAGCACAGTGCCAGGTTTCCAAGAGGGACAATCCACAATGGGTACTCCCCCAGGCCTGTCTGAAGCTGCAAGCTTTCTTCTGACCCAGTGTCCATTCATTCTGACCACTGAAGCACCTTCACTGAATTCTGTTGGTCAAGAGTGGTCACAGAGTCAGCTTAGGGTCAAGAGGAGGGGACTACGTAAGGGATGAATACCAGGAAGCATAGCTCCTTGGGCCACCATCTTCGGAGACTAGCTAACATGGCACTTTTACACAGTATCTAAATTCATCTTTATTAAAAATCTCTGGATTAGATTGTATATATGGTAAATGAATAAAAATTTTAAAAGATTCATGGAACTATACTACATTGCACAGTAAACCCTAAATTAAACCATGGACTGTAGTTAATAGTGTAATTATAAAAATGTGCTATAATTGATTGTTACAAATGATGCTCACCAATGTAAGGTCTTAATGATAGAGTGATATAAGGGAAACTTGTGTTTTATGCATGATTGCCCTGTAAACCCACAACTTCTCTAATAAAGAAAACAAAAAATAAAGAGCATCTATAATTTTATAGCCAAGAAAACAATCACAAGTAAAATTGGGGTGTATTTCTTTTCATTCTTAAAAAATATCAATTTATATAACACATTTTTAAAACAAAATTATCATACTCTATATGCTGTTTCATACTTCATCTTTCTTTCACTTGAAATATCATAAGCATAATTCCATGTCATTAATGCTCTTTGAAAACACAATATTAAGGGCTACATATTATTATTTCTTATGTACCTAACAAAATTTCATCAGATGATCCCATGTTGCTGGACATTTTGGATTTTACTATTTTTTTCTATAAAATTAAAATGTAGTGAACAGGATTATACATTAATTTTTGTGTATATCTGTCATTATTCTTTAGAATAAATTCCTAGAATTAGACTTACTGGGTTGAATGAATAGAACATTTTTAGTGCACCTAATAACTATTACTAAATTTTCTTTCCTCAATAAAATTGTACAAATTACATTCCCAGCAATGGTGTACAAATATGAATATTTCTCCACACATTCTAAAACATGGTCTTTTCATTTTTACAAATCTGGAAATTTGGTAGGTAAAAATAATGTTTTAAATGTATTTATTTCATTTTTAATTTTCATAAAGTAGATTTCTCTCTTTAATGGTGTGTATTTCATAGGTTTTGACATAAATGTAGAGTCACGTATCTACCACCCTGGGACCATACAAAACAGTTTTATCACCCTAATAATTTCTCTGGGCAGCCCTTTTTGCAGACTTTCCCCAACGTCCAAACCCTGGAAACCACTAATTTCTTCTCCATCCTTTTGGTTTTGCCTTTTTCAAAATGTCATGTTAAAAAAAATCCAAAACACCTCTATAAGATACTGTTAATCAAGAAGAACTTGTTCTTTTGATAAGTTACAGAAATGGACATATTTCTCTATATAATCAGTTGGCTTTATTACTGATAAATTAGTTCTTTAAAAGGTTGTGCTTTCTATAGTCACCTGCTTAGTGTCAGACATTTGCTTTTATAGCCCCATTGGTCAGTGAAACATGTTGTATGCAAGGATTTCATTCTGGGCTCCACATAATTCCTGCACCGCTATGCCACAGACATAGTTCCCCAGTTCTCATTATTCTCTGTACCTTCCCCTACACATCTCAACAGACATCTGGGACCTGCACCAATGGAAAAAAAAAATCTAAGTAGTTTTTAAATTAAATAAGCATGCTTAATTGGGAAACAACTGAACAAACAAAACACCTATGTCCCAATTATCGATAAGCTACTCTGTGCCAGTAATGTGCTAAGTACTTTATGTTTCCTACCTAATTTAATCTCCACAACACCCCAGTGAGGCAGATGTTATTATCCTCATTTTCATGAAGAAACCAAAGCTAAGAGAGGCAACGAACTTCTGAAACACTAAAAAATGTGGTAGAGAATTATATCAGATGGTGTCTATTTGTTAACTAGCCCCAAATCCCAAAATGGATATTTGGGTTTTGTCTCAGTTAATGCTGAGCTGTTCTCTCTCCCTGTAATTAATCAATATTTTAACCTGATTCCTGTGGCAGTTCTTTGATTTATGATAAATTATCTATGTCCAATTAGAGGAGAAGTCTTGTCTTCCTACTGCTGCTGTGGCAGGGAAAATATATGTGGCTTCTCTCAATGTTGCATCAGGTTGTCCAAATAATCTTAAAAGAGGAGGCAGTATTCACTGTTTTGTACTGTTTAGGAACAGTGTGATATGCTACGATTCTATTCTTGTCAATTCTGACACTTGTAGTGTTATAAAGTTACAATCTTAGAAGCAATACTCTGTATCAATATAACGGGATTGATGCTGAAATCCAAGAGTTTATCCCAAAGATAATACTGCCTAGAAAATCGAAGGCTGATCAATAAATTAATGCCATATAGTCTTTTGCTATGTATGTCTGGATTTTCCCTGCACTGGCCTGCTCCTCATTGAAGACATTAGACTGAGAAAACAAAAGCTAGTGTCTTGGCCTCTTCTGCAGGTTTAAGAAAAGTGGTATACAGTTTGGATAAAATATCTGGCAGATAGTTGGGTATGTAATTTAGGGATAAGAAAGATTGATCTTTACAAGCAATTTGCTGGAGATGAGCTCAGATCCCCTATACACAGTGTTAGTTTTTTCTCTCCACTAGCCTGAAAGCCTTTTTCCACTGGTCAACACATATCAGTCAACCAGTTTATCATCATGTCTTCTCTTTTTGGTATCTGTAAGCCTTTATCTTGAACTCACAATTGTTTTATGTCCTATGGGACAAAATTATTAGCTCAAACCTGAGAATTATGGCTACCATAGAATTATGATGTATTTGCCTCCATTTCCTCATTCAACAAATACTATTTTTAATCACATTCTTTGTGTGTGAATAGTGATTGTCTCTGCCTTCAAAGGTCTTACTCTCTAGCGGAAATATAGACAAGGAAGCAATCAGTTTATGGAAGGGTACATACTATGATATGGAAAGTAGAAGAAGCTAGAAGAACACAAAGCAGAGACCCCTTCCCTAGCAAAGCCAGAGAAGCCTTCTCAGAGGAAGTTTCTTCTAAAAGCACAAATCTGCAGGGAAAATGAGAGTTTGGCCAGGTAAAAGAGATTAAGGAGAAAGACAAAATTCCTAGCCAGAGTAATTAGTTTATGCAAAGGCACACGACTGAAGGGAAGCATGGTGTACCCAAAAGTACATGAGACTGGTCAACCTGGCTATATCATGTAAAGTGACCATGTAAAGGTAGGAGTTAGTGCTGGTGATGTTAGAAGGGCTACATCATGAAGCTATCCTAGTATTTTGAATTGTGTCCTGAGGGTAGGGTGCTGTGCCAGATTGGATGTATTATGTCCCCCAAAATGCCATGTTCTTTGATGCAATCTTGTGGGAGCAGATGTATAAATATTGATTAGGTTGGAATACTTCGATTGAGTGTTTCCATGGAGATGTGACTCAATGAACTGAGGGCGAGACCTTTGTTTGGATAATTTCCAGGGAGGTGTTACTGTACCCATTCAAGCTGGGTCTTAATTGAATCAGTGGAGTCCTATTAAAAGGGTTCACAGACAGAAGGAGGTGCTGCAGCCAAAAGGGACACTTTGAAGAATGCACAGGAGCTGAGAGTGGAGCTGGAATACAATCTGGGATCAGCAGACACCAGCCACGTGCCTTTCCAGCTAACAGAGGTTTTACAGATGCCATTGGCCTTCCATTGTTGAAGGTATACTTATGTTGATGCCTTCATTTGGACATTTTCAGGGCCTTCAGACTGGAACTTTGCAACCAAATAAACCCCCTTTATAAAAACCAATCCATTTCTGGTATTTTGCACAATGGCAGCATTTAGCAAAGTAGAACAGGTGCCAATGAATTATTTTTAAGCAAGGGAATAACAAAGGAGCTTTGCAGTGAATAAGCTAGTCCCTCAGATGGCAACTTGGAGAATAGAATGGTAGAGAGGGAGGAGGATAAAGACTGACGGCAAGGTGGCCTTGGAAAATCCTTTTATTTTCATTTGACTGATGACCCAAATGAATGCCTAAGAAACAGTGTTATTCACTCATTCATTCATTCATTCATTCATTCAATAAACATACATTGAGCACCTACTCTATGCCTATGCTGACTTCTGTTCAAATCATTGGGGGATATAGCCTCAGACAAAGCGCAATATCTAGCTTTACTCAATCCCAGTATTTCTGGAAAATGGTGACATTTAAGAAATACACCCTGCCCACCTGTTGTGTCCTGGAAAATGGCTCACTGAATGAACCACACTTTCCAATAAGACCTAGATAAGATTCACAGATGACCCCTTGTTTATCCATGATAAAACCCTTAAAATTCCTATTTTTATCATACAATCAGCTGAACTGCTTATCCCCACTGAAGAATTGGAGAAAAAAGCTTGATAACCAAACTTTGTTTATACTTCTCTCCTTCTTCCAGACTCCTGAACTTCATGGGTACTTTCCAAAAAATGGGCTATTTCAGCATAAAATATACTCAGATATATTTTGCCCTAAGTCTTGAGGTGCTTGGCGATCTTATGGTAAGATCATTCTCCCCATTGTAATAGATACCCTTTTTCCCCTTGCAATAATCCTTTTGAATATGAAGTCTCTCCTTACCTACTCCAGATTTGTTCTTTATTTGACACATTCAACAGATATTTATTGAGCACCCAATCTACGCCAGGTGTTGTTCAAGTCATGGGTGATATAGCAGCAGACAAGACAGAAAGCATCTTTGTCATTATGGAGTTTATATACATATATAAATATATGTTGGGTATTATATATGCTTTAAGAAAAATAAAGCAAGGTAAGGAGAAAGAGATGAGAGGAGGAGGATGGTCTTATTTTATATAGGTTGGTCAGGGAAATACACATAGCCCATCCAACTCTTTTCTCTGGATGCTTCTTGTCCAAGGAAAAAGTTGCAATGTTTTTTTGTCTATTTTTTCAATACTTATTTAGTGCCTCTGTATTGCACACTCTTGCATTGTTCTGGCAGGTATACAGAAAGGAAATCAAGCAGTACTTTGTAGGCCATGTTAAGCATCAAAGGTTTGGGCATTTTTCCTAAGGACAATGCAAGATATTGAGGTGTTTTAATTAAGCATTCCATCTGATCAGTTTTGTGTTTTTAAAAGATCATTCTAGCTGCACTGAGAAGAATGAATTGATTAACAGAGTCAGAATGGATTCTCTTCTACTGAAGGGAAAAGAACAGATTTTGCTTTGCTTAGCTATTAACAGTAATGGCTAAATTTCTTTCCATTCATGGAATACTATTGCTTTTATTACTATGAATGCAGGGTTTTCTTCTCCCAGCTGGAAAAAAAAAAATGCTTGAGCTAAATAGAATCTTATATTTCTAAAAGTTGTTATCCTCCAAGGCTTTGAGTTCCTGACTTATTTGTTTTCAGACCCGTGAACAAATTTCCTATGAATACACTTTTCCTCTTGAGTGCTGAACCTACTCACATTTTTTGAAAAGAATAAGGTGTGGCTGCTTGAACCCAGTGAACTTACCAAAGAAATCCTAATGCGTCCTCAACTCCTGATCAGAAGACCTTTTGTCTCCAGAAAGAGAGTTATGTTGTCTTTATGCATAACACTTAATTGGCAGAAAATGCACATTTTATTGTGAAAATACACCAAACACACTTGTTTCTACTAGTAAACACCTTTCTTATTCACATTTTGTATAAGTAGAATGTTCAAATATTTGTTTGTATAACGTTATGCAAGGAAGTATCTTAATACAGTTTTGACCAAATTAAAAATGCCTTCTGGGCCATGTTGCTCAGATGGCATGTTTATGAATACGTTTTCAAAGCTCCATATGCACAAATATGAAATCTGAAGTCTTACCCTGAATACTAAAATGCATCTCATTCTACATTTGCTGGTTTATAGTGCTAACATTTATCTGCATCTCCATATCCCAAGATTTGCAAATGAGATAATTCTGTTGCAGTATGCCGCCAAGTATGAACAGCTGGCTCTCTTTGGCTGAACAGAATCTCATCTGAACATTTAATACAGCCCTTTCTCTAGGATGTCTTTTATCATCAGAATTTAGGGAGGGACAGTTGCTTGGCATATTTCAAATGTATTTTTCTCGGGAGACTTACAAACCTTGGATTCTCTTGATAGCAATAATAGTAAGAGACATGACAAGGACAAGATATTAATACTAAACATTGTGAATAAAATCTTATGAACCTCTAAGAGGTACATTTCAGGAAGCCACTCAAATTTTAAATAGGTAGTTTAATATAGTGATATCTTCTTAAATTATTTTGAAATGGAATGAAATTCAGTCAGTGTTGATTTTTTTCACTATCAACATGAGGTAAATTATAAATAAGATAAACAAGTGTTTCTGGATCCAGCAATCCATATCTGGAGCATATTGCTATCACTCTTTCACAAGTGAAAATAATATTCATTGACATTCATAAGTTTGAAAATAACAGCTAAAAAATAAGAAATCAGGACTAGTTTGGTAAAGAAATTATATGTTTGAATGTAAGAACAGGGGAAGCCAGTGTAAACTAACTTTCACTGTATCCTGGAAAAAGTATACAATCCTTGGCTTCAGGCTTTGGTGGTATCTTTGTTCTCCCAAGGACCACTGACTGTTCATTGTTTTTAATTTAAAAAAACACAACTTTTTCTTTTGAATATTTTAAAAATTACATAACAGTTACAATAATAATGCAGACCCCATACAGAGAACTCCAATACGGGTCTATGCCCAGATATTCAAATATGCACCAATTTTAATATTTTGCCCAATTTACTATATCATTTATTCATCTACCTTCCTATCTATCTATCTACCTATCTATCTATCTATCTATCTATCCACCCAACCATCATCTATTGATTGATCAACACTGTATCTTCCTGGCTTTCCATTTATCTATTCATTAATTTGTTTTCTGAACACATAGATCTAGGTTGTATAAATCATGGTCTTTGAACACTTAATACTGCAATGTACATTTCTAAGAACATGGGCATTCTCTTAATTAACTCCTTAAGTCCTATTATCAAGTTCAAGAAGTTTAACATTGATATCAAACTTGCAGACTATATTCCAATTTTTTAATGTCCCAATAATGTCTTTTGAGCCTTTTCTGCCCTCTATTTGAGCCCATGTGGGATCACATATTGCATTTAATTGACTTTCTCTTTACTTGCGCTTTCTTCTTTCTTAAATTGTGTGAACATATATACAGTATATACTTTCTTATCTCAACCACTTCTAAGCACAATATTTAATGGGATTAATCACATTCACAATATTGTGTTACCCTCACTAGCTTCCATTAATAAAACATTCCCATCTCCCCAAACAGAAATCCTACATGTATTGTGTGTTAACTCCATGTTCACCCTGTTTCCTGCCCCCTGGCAAACTGCACTCTACTTTCTGTCTCTTTGAGTTTGCATTTTCTCCAATATTTTTTTTGAAGTTACCATGGGGATTAAATTTAGCATCCTAAATGTAGAACAATTTCATCTGATTTGATACCAACTTAACTTCAACCATATATACATACTATGTTCTTCTACCCCACCACTCCTTCACCTTTATGTACTTCTTGTCACAAATTACATGTTTATACATTACGAGTCCAAAACCATTCATCATTAAAATTTTGGCATTTGCCTTTTAGAATCCATAGGGAGTAAAAAGTGGAGTTACAAACCAAACACACAGTAGTACTAGCATTTAAATTTACTCATTTTTTTACCCTTACTGAAGATCTTTATTTCTTCATGTTGCTTTAATCTATTGTCCATTGTTCTTTCTTTTCAACATACAGAACTCTCTTTAATATCTCTTACAGTGCCAGTCTAATGAAGACAAACTCTCTCAGCTTTAATTATCTGAAAATGTCTTAATCTAGCTCTCATTTTTTAAAGACAGCTTTGCCCAACATAGAATTCTTGGTTTGCAGTTTTTTTTTTTTTTTTTTTTTTATTTCAGCACTTTAAATGTTTCATCCCTCTGCCTTCATGCTTCCATGGCTTCTGATGAGAAATTGGCACTTAATCTTATTGAGTGTTCCTTGTACATGATATGTTGCTTCTAACTTGTGGCTTTCAGAATTGTCTCTTAATCTTGGCTTTTAACTTTTTGATTATAATATGTCACATTGTGGATCTATTTGGGTTTATCCTGGCTGGAGTTTGTGGAGCATCTTGGATGTGTATATTCATGTCTTTCCTTACATTTGGGAAGTTTTCAATCATTGTTTATTTGAGAATTCTCTTTTCCCCTTTTCTCTATTTCTTCTCCTCCTGAGACATGCAATATGTAAATTGGTAAGCTTGATGTTCCACATCTTTTTCAGGCACTGTTTACTTTTTTTCATTCTCTCTTCTTTCTTCTCCTCAAACTGGGTGATTTCAATTGTTCTATGCTCAAGTTCACTGTTTCTTTCTTCTGCCAGTTTTAATCTGCTTTTGAACCCCTCTAGGGAATTTTAGTTTTTGTTATTGTGGTCTTAACTTCTGTTTCCTTTTGTTAATTTCCATTTCTCTATTGATAGTCTCTTTGTGTTTATCTATCATTTTCCTGATTGTTCTAGTTTACTAATGCTGCCAGAATGCAAAACACCAGAGATGGATTGGCTTTTATAAAAGGGGGTTTATTTGGTTACACAGTTACAGTTTTAAGGCCATAAAGAGTCCAAAGTAACACATCAGCAATTGGGTACCTTCACTGGAGGATGGCCAATGGTGTCCGGAAAACCTCTGTTAGCTGGGAAGGCACGTGGCTGGCGTCTGCTTTAATGTTCTGGTATCAAAATGGCTTTCTCCCAGGACATTCCTCTCTAGGCTGCATTTCCTCAAAAATGTCACTCTTAGTTGCACTTGGGATATTTGTCCTCTCTTAGCTTCTCTGGAGCAAGAGTCTGCTTTCAACGGCTGTCTTCCAACTGCCTCTCATCTGCAGCTCCTATGCTTTCTTCAAAGTGTCCCTCTTGGCTGTAGCTCCTCTTCAAAATGTCACTAACAGCTGCACTGAGTTCCCCCTGTCCATCAGCTCATTTATATGGCTGCAGTGACTTAACTTATACTTACCCCGAATGGGCGGAGCAACACCTCCATGGAAATTATCCAGTCAGAGTCATCACCCACAGCTGGGTGGGGTGCATCTCCAGAGAAACACTCAAAGAATTACAATCTAATCAATACTGATAACATCTGCCCATACAAGATTACATCAAAGATTATGGCATTTGGGGGACACAATATATTCAAACTGGCACACTGATTTTCTTAAGTCCATGTTTGATGTTTTCCTTTAGCTCTTTGAGCATATTTAAAAACCATTTTTTAAAAAGTCTTTTTCCGGAATACCCCAGGCCCTTATCATTGATTTTTCTTAAGTTTTAATCTTCTCCTTTGTCTAAATTATCACTTCCTATTTCTTTGCATGTATTGTAACTTTATGTTGAATCCTGGACCAATTGCTATTTTATTGGGTTATTGCTGGAATTTGGACTCTGAGGCATCTGTTCTTAAAACTTGTATCCAGCTAATGTTATGACAGAGCTTTACTTGAATGCCAGGAGCTAACAGAAAAAAAAAAAAATAGGAAGGAAAGCAAAGAAAGCACCTTTCCCATTCTTTGCAGTGTGTGAGTGCTTTGCTTCAGAGCTCATACATCCAATATGTTTGTAGCCAAACCATATGGGCTTCTCTAATCCTTTCTATGAATATGTCTTGCCTTGGGTATGTGCAGATGGCCCTAGGGATTTCTCCATTGACACAGATATGAATGTTCCCCTTCCATAGGAAACAGTTTTTTCATAGTCCCAGGCACTACTCTTTATGTTCTATAGCCAGCAATCCCTTATCATTGGCAACCATTCTGTAGGCAAACTCTGTGAGCTACCTTCTATATTCTGGGCAAGTTCTGGGATGGCAAGCCTGCACTGAGTTTCCTGGTTTAGTCTCTCAGGCTGCCACTAGAAATATTGATCCAGTCATATATGCTCCCAGTATGTGCATGAGGGTTACGCTGCTCCTTCTGGAACCAGGACCAGAGATCCACACTGGTGGTAGCATAGGTCAAATCTGCATCAATCTGGTGAGAGGATTGGAGAGGGCCAGCCAGAGCACCAAGATATACTATTGCTTTTAAGTTGCCTTTTCTTGACTTGGCAGTCACCCTGTTAGGATCTTTTAACTGTTTTCTGGAGCTTTTAGAAAGATGTTTCTTATCAATTCTTGCTGGTTGTTCAAAGGTTCCGAGGGGTTATGGAGCCCTGAAGTGTCTCACTCTGCCATCTTGACAGGGCTCACTGGTCATTCTTAAGGTTTACTCAGAAGTGATGACAACCTAGATGAGGTGAATATTTTGGCTACCTATATAGGTATAATCATTAACTTGGTTAAAATAAAATATTTCACAAGGTAGATATGGTTAGAGGAAAGAAACTTACTGTTAACATTATAGATATCACTTTATGATGTTTCAAAATGTTACTTTAATTTAGTAGTGATATTTATGAAGTATTTCTCTTGCTGCAAAGACATCTAATAGCCTCAAACCTCCTTCATTTATTTTAACCATAAAGGATAAACCTATATGACAGTACAGGAGACTCAGATTTATTTATTAATTGTTCTTTATTATTTCAAGGTAAATTAAATGAAAATTATCTATTTGAAATATGAATGCTAAAAAATGGAATACCTAAACAAATAACAAAAACTAAACAAATACTGGGCAGGTAAAATAAGATTCTATTACAAACAACTATTGTTGAAATGTACTTGAAATATTTATTAATACTAAAGCTAATAAAATAAAAGCTAATATTTACTATGTATGTACTAGATACCTGACACTATGACAAGTAGTTTATATGGATTATATCTCTAATAAATCTATAAAATGGGTGATATTGTTATTTCCATTTTGAAGATGAGAATCCTGGGACCCAGAGATATGAAATAATGCTAATAAATTCACAAGCAAGTAAGTGGTTTTCACAAATCCATTTTAATCAATGAAATGAAAACATCTGAAGATATAAAATGAGTTAATTTGGCGTCAGAGATTGTTGGGATGAAAACTTTCTGTGGACAAAGAATGACTTTTCCCAAGAAAGCCAACTGACCACAGAAAATCTGAATTCATATACAATGTACACATTATTGTTAGTTATTTCA
This sequence comes from Choloepus didactylus, assembly GCF_015220235.1. Classification (NCBI taxonomy): domain Eukaryota; kingdom Metazoa; phylum Chordata; class Mammalia; order Pilosa; family Megalonychidae; genus Choloepus; species Choloepus didactylus. The sequence continues at coordinate 142,402,740 of NC_051309.1, forward strand.
AAATTAAGATACAAGTGATATTATTTTTGCATGTGTATAATTTGAGCATAACATACCAAATATATGACAATGAAATCAATCATATGGCTGAAATTGTAACACTAGAAGATTTGAAGGGTACAAGAGAGTGTTTGGGCTACTATTGCCATTTAAGGCTTTGATTTTGGGCTACTGCTGTCTTTTTAGGGCACTGTGTGTCCACTTGCCAATTTGGCCAGGTGAATGATTACATCTCTGAAATCAATGTACAACTACCCCCAGAGGAATTGAAAAAATGTTTCCTCTATTCCTTTTGACAAGAAGTCATTACCAGTAGCCTTTGGGAGAATTGTAGAAGCTTCATGAAAAGTACAAGGCCTTTATTTACTTTTGCTACTGGAAGCATAGTTCTGAATGGACAGACAATAAGACCTTTTGCTCATGGGGAGTAAGTCTCTCTGTGACCCTCAACTAACTTAAAAAATATGTAACTGAGATCTGAACATGAATTTTATTGCAGATTTTGTTTTGGGTTTTCACTTGTTTGTGGTTCTTATTCTGCTAATATCACTGGTCTTAGTATAACACACATATGGAATCATTAGTGTAATATCTTCTTTTGGATCTCAATACAATTCTACTGAGGATTCATTACTGTTTAATTCAGGATTAGGGGAAGATCACATTAGAAGGAGCCTTGGCAATATAAACTTGAAACATGGTTAAGGAAAATGGAGAAGCATTGTTTTTTCCTGTGAAAATTCATACAACACATTTTTAAGAACTTTTTTCAAGCAAGGAGATGCAGATAATCCTGTGTATACTAAAAATTGATCTAGATTTTGATTTAGTTTATGTGGGTCTGATATTAGTCCTCAGTTTGGGTCTGCTCTTTACCAGCTGAGTCATTTTGGGTAAATCACTTAATCTTTAAGAATGTCTACATGCCTTTAAGAATGTCTCTACAAATAGGGCTACTATATTACCTTTGTAGTGGAGATCAAATGAAATGCAAACTTCGGAAATAAACTGTAAAAATATAGAAATGTGAAAGAATATTATTTTATGATTTAGTGACATGTTTGTGTCAAAATTGCATAAAGTAACACTTGCATTTAGCATTCTTTGTTTTAAAACTACATTTTAGATTGAATGTGTCTAATGTTTTCAATTCTTCGTACATTTACCACAGATATCACTAGACAGATAAGTTATTTAATATCTTGCTGATTTATTTCAACAGTTGAGGTCTTAAAAAATTGAATTTTGCAAGAGAATCACCAATCAACCCAAAACCTAATTTATTCAAATTATTATACAAATGTATAAGAGATGTCATTTATGGTTTTATCCATGATCTTTATCTAAAGGATTAGCAAGAGGGAAGGTTACTAACATATGTAGGTTTGTGTTAATATTTATTTTGCTTTTCCTTATTGGAAAACATACAGATGTTCAAAGTATCTTTAGCATTAGAAGTGAAAATTTAGAGTCTCCCTAAGGGCTATAAAGGAGGTCAAAAGCTTCTGTCTGCTTCTGTGTACCACCACCAGTCATAACTCTGAAGGTGGATTGGTTTTTTAAGCACGTGGCATTTTAGAAGATGTAGGAGGTATATGTGGGTGATGGTATGTCTCATCCCCAACCTCTTTACTCCAAGAACTTGGAAACAGGGAAAATCAGGTTGGATAAAAGCAAAAGCAGAATAGTCACATTGGAGATAGTCTTGACTGAATAGTTAATCAAAGAGGGGAGAATGTTGAAATAAATTCAGGAAGACAGAGAGAGACTAGTAAGATAATGAGTCCTTCTTGTATATCCTTGTAGTAGTTAGGAGCACAGCTCATGAGAATAATATAACTAACTGTCTGAATTATGTAACTAACTCTCCTTATTTTGATTTTTTTTCTTTTCAAGATGGGCCCTCATGAAAAGACTGTGATTGAAATCCTTATGTACTGCTCTGGCCAATGAGGTCAGCTGGAGTCCTGGCTTACACCTACTATTTACTGTGAGTATCATTTTCAAGACACACCCTCAACTCTGGGGTACAAACTGATCTAGTTTAAACAAAACCCAAGGCCAACATCTAGACATGGTGAAATTACCAAGTTAACATCATGCTGTGACATCTCTTGGTGGATAGTCACTGGATTTTTTTGGACATCCTTAATTTTTTCACATGCCTTTGAAAAGCATCTATATAAATCATATGCCATCTTCATACAAATCCAGTGTGTGTGCTTTTTGTGTATGTGTCAGGTGACACTTCAGATTTTAACAAAGGTTCCCTTCTCACTCATATTTGTGCTACATTTCTTAAGAGCTAGTTTCAACATTTATTTTGCACTCTCCATTTTCAATTATCTAATTTTGGGTTTTGTGGGTATGTTCTTCTTATTCTTTCAATACCCTCTCCTTAACCATATGATCTGTACTTAATGCAGATTACTTCAATGCTATCCTATCAATTGTGTTCAAGGACTTCAGTATTGATCTGATTTAGCCTGAATGTGCATTAGAGGAGGAAAAGGGAAGACAATATTGCTAAAATATTTTGTAATAGGTGTATTTTTTATAGTAAGATAGAGTATTTCTTAGAAATCATTCTTGAATTTTAGATTTGATGAATTTGTTTAAACCACTGTTGGTCAGTTTCTCAAGTCATCCATTATTCAGTTACTTATATTATGATCCATAAGTCACTGGATTATGTGTTTCAGATATGTGGAAATCTTAAATTGAATTTGGGATTTGACTGATTTATATTTTTTGGAAGTAACTTGATTCTATGTCAAAGTTTCAGTCATTAATTTTATATTTATAAAACTTACATCTATATATTTTAGCCTATTTAAGTTGTACATAATTTTATATTGTGAATATAACTTTATGTTGAAAGTATACTTTTCAGTTTTATCACTCCTTATAGATTTTGAACTTCTTGAGGACAGTAACCACATCTTATTCATCATTGTATCCATGGTACCCTCTGTAGTACACAGAAGACAAGGGAACATATATTTACTGATACTCAGTTATTTCTACTACCACTCCCTTTTCCTCAAAACCTAAATAATCCAAATCTATCCCTTAATTTAAAAATTAATATCATCTCCAAATTCTCTTAATGCAATGAACAAGAGTCATCTTTGCAATCAAGAAAATTTCCACTCAGCTGGCCAAGACAGACTTATAAACAAGTTCAGGATGGAGCACGGGTGAGGACATCATGAAAGGGTTTGAGTAGAGTGCAGTGAGTAAACAAAGGGGAAAGGGCTGCATAATTCTTTTGTGGGGAAGGCAGCAATAGTTAGCAAAGCCTCCCATCAGGAGGTGATGCTGGAACTCAAATTTGAATGTTGACTGTATCTGCTTGTTGAGTAAATATAGTCATTGAAGTATGAGTAGGATAATGCACAACATTTAGAACATAGGTAGTCAAAAACTACATGGGTACTGATGAATAATGGTCCCCTTTGTGTAGGATACAACAAGGGGAAAAGCAGCTTTGAGCTTGTAAGAACCATACTACTTTTTTTCTGACTGGAGTATGGTATGTGAGGGCAGCTTCAAAAGAGATAAACTACCATGAGGTAGACATAGAACAGGCTATGAAGGGACTTGCATCCAATGGAAAGCACAAATGCATTTATTCTCTTTGTCAGAAAACTCCATGTCACCTTTAATCTTTCCTTTTGTGTATTCTATCTTCTGCTGATTAACAAACCCTATTTTAGAATATTTTATGAGATTTCTTTTTTTATCATTTTTCATTCCACTATTACTACTGTGCCAGCTTGAATGTATTATGCCCCCCAAACACCATTATCTTTGATGTAATCTTTTGTTGACAGATGCATTAATGTTGATTAGATTGTAATTCTTGATTGAGTGTTTCCATGGAGATGTGACCCACCCAACTGTAGGTGGTAACTCTGATTAGATAATTTCCATGGAGATGTGACCCTGCCCATTCAGCATGGGCCTTGATTAGTTTACTAGAGCCCTATATAGGCTCAGACAGAAGCAAAAAGCTTGCTACAGCCAAGAGGGACACTTTGAAGAATGCACAGGAACTGAGAAAGTAGCTGCAGATGAGAGACAGTTTGAAGATGGTTGTTGAAAGCAGACTTTTTCTCCAGAGAAACTAAAAGAGGACAAATGTCCCAAGAGCAACAAAGAGTGACATTATAGAGGAACTGTAGCCTGGAGAGGAACATCCTGGGAGAAAGACATTTTGAAATCAGAACTCTGGAGCAGTTGCCATGTGCCTTCCCAGCTAACAGAGGTTTTCCAGACACCACTGGCCATCCTCCAGAGAAGGTACCCAATTGTTGATAACTTATCTTGGGCACTATATGGCCTTAAAAGTGTAACTTTGTAACCAAATAAACCCCCTTTATAAAAGCCAATCCATTTCTGGTGTTTTGCAAAAAGGTAGCATTAGCAAACCGCAACAGATTTTGGTACCGGAAGTGGGATGCTGCTGAGTTTGCAAATACCAAACATGTTGGAATGGTTTTTTAACTGGGTAAGGGGAAGATTCTGGAAGAATTCTGAGGAACTTGATAGAAAAGGCCTAGACTGCTTTAAAGAGACTATTGGTAGAAATATGGACTCTAAAGATACTTTTGATAAGGTCTTGAGCAGAAATGATGAATGTGTTGTTGCAAAGTGGAAGAAAGGTGATCCTTGTTTTAAAGTGGCAGAGAATTTGGCAAAATTGAGTCCTGGTGTCAGATGGAAGGAAGAATTTGAGAGAAACAAGCTGGGATACTTGGCTGATGAGATTTTGAAACTAAAAGTTTTGAGTATAGCGTGGCTTCTCCTCGCAGCTTATAATAAAATGTGAGCAGAGAGAGATAAACTTAGAACAGAATTCTTGGGTTCAAAGAAGCCAGGAACTGATGGTTTGGAAAATTCTGGGCTTCCAGGGGTGGAACCCCAGAAGTTACAGCCCCATGTGAGGATTTAACCAAACATGGAACCCAGCCACCATTTCAGTACAAGACAAGACTGGAGATTGAGTTATCCAGAAGGGATTTGTGGAAAGTCCTATTGTCTGACGGTTTTGACCCCTCTGTGCTTCATGTGAAGCCAACAGAATTTTTGCAAGATCTTTATAGATGGAGCCACTGCTGGTCTGGACTGGAGGAGACAGACAAGGTACAAACTGAAGAAAAAAATTCTTCAAAGACAGAGCAATGGAGGTTAAGGTCTGGAGTCAAGAGGTCTCAGGCTGAGAGAGCAGAGTGTCCCACATGTATGGAAAAGGAGAGTTTGCCCTGGAGATCAAGGGTGAACCTTCTGCCTCAATGCTCAGGAATAGTTCTGCCACCCCAAGCCCCAAAGAGGGTGGAGCACATTCCCAGGGAATTAAGGAGAGGCTGGCTGCCACCACACTGTTCTGAAGGGATTGAGCATGTGCCCCAGAGATGGAAGAGAACCCAGGTGCTGCCCCTATGTTTGAGGAGGGTGGGGCCAAAAAGGTGGTCTCCCCAATGTAAGAATATATTGGAGCACTCTTCCCAGTGTTTGGAGAGAAAAGGGCTGATGCATAGGCCCTTGGAAAGTGTGGGAAAGCCACTCTCTGAAGCCCCAAGGATGCAACATCATTCTGTAAATGACTCTCAGACTTTGAAATCTAATGGAGTTTGCCCCGCAGGTTTTAGGAACTGTTTTGGTCCTGTTTTCCTTTCAGTTTCTCCTTATGGCAATGGGAATGTTTATCCTATGACTGTCCCTCCTTTGTATATTGGCAGTACATAATTTGTTATAAGTTTCACAGGTCCACAGCTAGTGGGGAACTATGCCTTGGGACAGACCATGCCTGTAACTGATTCTGATGGGATCTTGTACCTACTATTATTACTGAAATGATTTAAGTTTTTGTGATATTGTGATGGGATGAATGTATTTTGTATATGGAAAGATCATGTCATTTTGGGGTCCAGGGGGTGGAATGTGCCAGTTTGAATGTATTATGTTCCCCAAAATGCCATTATCTTTGACGCAATCTTGTGTGGAGAGATGCATTAATGTTGATTAGATTGTAATTCTTGATTGAGTGTTTCCATGGAGATGTGACCCACCCAAATGTAGGTGATAACTCTGATTAGATAATTTCCATGGAGGTGTGGCCCTGCCCATTCAGCATGGGCCTTGATTAGTTTACTAGAGCACTATATAGGCTCAGACAGAAAGAGCAAGCTTGCTACAGCCAAAAGGGACACTTTGAAGAATGCACAGGAGCTAAGAGAGGAGCTGCAGATGAGAGACAGTTTGAAGATGGTCGTTGAAAGCAGACTTTTTCTCCAGAGAAACTAAAAGAGGACAAATGTCCCAAGAGCAACAAAGAGTGACATTTTAGAGGAACTGTAGCCTAGAGAGGAACGTCCTGGGAGAAAGCTGTTTTGAAACCAGAACTCTGAAGCTGTCGCCAGCCACGTGCCTTCCCAGCTAACAGAGGTTTTCCAGACACCATTGGCCATCCTCCAGTGAAGGTACCTAATTGTTGATGACTTACCTTGGGCACTATATGGCCTTAAGACTGTAACTTTTTAACCAAATAAACCCCCTTTATAAAAGCTGATCCATTTCTGGTGTTTTGCAAAAAGGCAGCATTAGCAAACTGGAACAACTACCATCCTGGCCATTGATTCATTCTGTCATTCAACAAATAATATTTTAGTGTTTCTTATGTGCCAGATACTATTCTTGGTTATGGGAATACAATGGTGAACAAGACCAAAAAAAATCTGCCTTCATGAAGTTTATATACTGGTGAAGAAGATAACTAAAAATTTACCCATTTAATTTGCCTTTAGATGTCAAGAAGTAATGAGACTTGTTAATAGAAGTGACATGTGATAAAAAGATAGTGAGTTATGGAGGAAACCTCATTAGATAGGGTGTCAAGGAGTCTGTTCTGTGGAGGTAACTGTTTAGTTGAGACCTGGGTGAAACTGGGAACCAGCTATGAGAAAACTTTTGAAAGGAGTCCCAGGCAGAGGCGACACACTAGAGCAAAGGCTGTTTGGTTGGAATGAATTTGGCCTGCTTAAGGGTGGAGCTGAACATCTCCATAATTATTTAATATCTAATAAATTCCTTACTTGCTAATAATCACAGAGATTTTGATCAAATCTGGCAGATACAGGTCCAGGCTACTGGAGCAGAATGAAAGGAAGACAGTATTCAATTTTCTTGTTTCTCGCCTTAAACAGTGGGATATAAACCTGGACATTTCAGTAGATATTCTTCTAACTCCTACTTAGAATATACACTGAGCATTTTAAGGAAAGTGAGGATAAAAGTTTGAATAACATACAAATATTGTATTTAGCCCCCCATTTATATAATACTATTAATCAACATATCTCACAGAATATACTGTGATATGGTCCTGACTGAAGGCAAGTTTTCAGCTTCAATGTATTTGATATGCACTTATTATATTTTGCAATATAGAGTGCAGCAGATTAAATTAGCTGAGGCAGTCACAGAAATGAAATATTTTTATCTACATTATAATGAATTCCCTATTCATTATTAGGAGAATTAAACGTAGCTTTATAAAAATACCTTTGCCCTTAAAGTAATACCTGTTATCCTTAGAACTGCTTTTTGATTTATTTTAAAAAGGCATAAAATTTTACCCATGGATTGTTTTTCCACTTAGAATTGCAATCATATTTCTATGAATGTAGCCATATTTTTTGACTGGCAACTATAAATATTTAAAAAATTCACCTTTGAGAATGACACTTGTCATGTTTGGGACTGGTTCCTTTTTAAGATTCAGCAGCCCATCTTGCAAATGATACAGAATTTCTCAAGAGATTTACTTCCTAAAACATTGTTAAAATGTAAGTAAAATAAATCAAATGGAATTTGGATCCACAGGGTGCCTCTAACAGCTTTTCCTTCTTGGCATGGAGCTGACATGAACTTCAACTAACCAGCCGACTTTTATAAGGTTGTAGAAACAGACAGCTATTTTCCAAGGCTGCTTTTCTCGTTGTTCCTATGACTTTAATTCCAGATTCAAGGGGCAAGGCTTATTTCTATGGATTACATGCTAAAAGATATTTATGAATTATTAATGAACTAGTATGGCTATTGGTATTTAAAGGCATCATACTTCATGCTCAATATTAACAAGAATGAAAGACCAGAGGACTATAGTTGAAAGAAAGAAAGAAAGAAGGAAAGAAAGAAAGAAAGGGAAAGAAAGAAGAAAAGAAAGGAAGAAACAACTTTCAAACAGGGTAGCTTTGAATTCATGGAATATAAGAATACATGTTGAAAGAAATTATAGTTGATTCATTTAGTGACAATTTCTATAACAATAAAGACTATGGATGAGAACTCACCACTGAAGGTTTAAAAATTGCATTCCATTAGGAGAAATCTAATCTGGATATTAAATAAAAAGATAGTTAAACAAATATTGTCCTATATTGTGACAGTGTCTATTGTCTCATTGTTTGGTTTAATATGATTGCTAAAAGGAAGACTCAGTAACAATATGAAATGTAAAGGAAATCTAATTTTAAGTTTCATTTGTAAGGGTTCAAGTCACTCAGGAAAATAGGAAAACATCTTTTTAATTCACACTTTTGAGGTTAAATCATAAATGATTACATTTTAGTATCTTATGCTAGTTAAATTGGAGCAGAGTGATGGTGGCTAAGTCTCCACCTCTTGGTTTTAAGATCCAACTTCCCAAATTTGCATGATCCAGAAAAGGGATTCAATCTTTCTTTTCAGTTGTAAGGGATTGGATCATACTCACTAACCCACAAGAACCTGATAAGCCAGAATATTAACCAGTCATAGATTACTGTATAATGAGAAATAAATGAGAAACAGTACTACCAAGAAGATCAGAATATATATGCCAACTATACAGTACCATATATTATATTCCCAGTAAGAATGTCATTTATTATGCATTCATCAAATGTGTATTGATTTCTGATTTATGTCAGACAGTTTGCTAGAAACTGGGGTGAAGCATCAAATAGGGCATAGACTTCACCATCAGGGAGCTTGTGACTGGTCATAACAGAGAGACAGCCATGTAAAAACCACAACTATAGCAGCATGAAGAGAAGATTCCAAATCTAAATAGGGATCTGGAAAGGCTTCCCTGAGGGGATGAAACAATATGAAACTGAAAAGAAAGTAGAAATAAGTTAGTTGAAGAAAAGAATTAGGTCACCCTTGGCTCTCTGGCTTCTACACCAGTGGGATGGCATAGTGGTAAATGCAGGTATGCGTGTGGAGTGAGTATATCCATCTTCATGTAACCAGGTTTGCATTTATAAAATATATTTACTTATTCTTTCATTCAACAAATACTTTGAACACTTATTGTATGCAAAGCACTATACAAAGTGCTAGGGATAGAGTAGAGAGCAAAACAGAATCCCTGGCCACCATGGAGCTTAGAATTTATCTTAAGATCCCTTCCCTTGACCAAATCCCCAGTTTAGTTAGTGTCCTACTTTTCTACCAAGCTTACTGAAAGTGTCCCCTTCTCACTATTTCTACTGCCTTGTCTCTCATTCTTTCCTCATCTATTCTACATCCTTCCACCCCACTGTTCTTAAGGATGTCACAGCAAACTCAACATGTCAAAATCAGTGGTCACACCCCTATTCTTATTTTACTCAAATTCTCAGCGGAATTGTGCATACTTGCACTTTCCCTTCTCTTTATTTCTCTTTCTTCTTTTGACTTCAAAGACAACATGTTCTTCTACCTCACTGGCTCCTCCTTCTTCATCTCCTTTGCTGTCTTTGTTTTTTCTGTTCTCCAAATGCTGTAATGATATAGGCTTGGTCCTGAATTCTTGCCCTTTATCTTTTATCCCACCCTTCCTTTTTATTTCTATTTTTCCCTTCTTATCCCCTTCTGTTCCCTTCCCTCCCCTTCCCTTTCTTTTCTCCTCTCCCCTCCCCTCCCCTCTTCTCCCCTCTTCTCTTTTCTTCCTTATCTATATTCTCCATAGGTAATCTTATTCTGACTCATAACATGATTATTTCAAAATTTGAGGCCCTTTCTTCTCTTTTTATGTCCAGTCTTTAAATCCCATGGTTACCTTGATGTAGCTAAATCTTGAATTTAAAGTATCTGAAACAAAACCCTTTATCCCAGCTCTAATCTTTTCCTTCACTGGATCTTTTCCATATCCCTAAGTCATATACTTGCTTGCTCAAATAAAAACTTAGGAGTCACCCTTGATTCATCTCTCTTCCTCTTCCTTGTATCCAGTAATATGGCTTCTGGTTTCCATGTTGCCAGTGAAAGCTACCACCATCCCTTGCTGGGACTACTGCCATAGCCTTCTAACTGAGCTCCTGCCCTACTCTTTATCCCTAAAGCCCATTTTTCACATTGTGCCCAAAGTTATTTTTGAAAGTGCAAATAATTCCATGTCACTCATTTGCTTAATAACATCTAATGATTTCCCTTCATACCTAGAAATAAAAACAAACTTCTTATCCTGATTTAGAAGGCCCTGAATGCTCTGGGCCATGCGTTCTCAAAATACATTGCTTATTATGATCACTCAGACTCTGTCTTCAAGTTAATAGTAACCTTTCTTCTATTCCTAAAGTATGATGCATGTGTTCCAAAATTTAAACTTTTGAATATGCTTTTTTTTCCTCTTGGCACTTTTCTTCCTGTACTTGACAGCTTATACCTTCCCATCAATCTGATTTTGGACCTTACCTGTCTCTTCAGAGAGTTTTCTGTTCATCCTATGTAATGTTGTCCTTCTATTCATTCACGCTACTTTCAAAATATCAGTTCTTCTTGCAAAATATGAATAAAATCAGAGCTCTTCTCACCTTTTACACTACTATCATCTTGATCCAAATTGCCTTTATTTTTACTTGGTTTTGACGTTTTTACCTTTGCCCCATGCAGTTGGTTCTCACAGAGCAGCCAGAGTAATCTTTTCAAAAAGTAAGTTTATTGAGTTGCTCCTTTGGTCAAAATCCTTCAAGGTTTCCCAGTTTACTCAGAGGAAGAGCCAGTCTTAAAATGGACCATAAAGTCTTGTTGGGCCTGCAACAAACTACCTCTATGACATTATTTCTTATCACTGACCCCCTTGACAATTGCTTTCCACTATGTTGTACTATTTCTTCAACCCATCAAGTGTGCTACTGCCTCAGGGCCTTTCTACATATTGTTTCCACCAAAATGATCCTTCTTAGGGTATCCTAGGCTCATCTCCTTTAGGTCTCCTCTCAAATGGCATCTTCCTAATGAGAATTTTACTAGCCACTGAATTTAAAATAGAATCCATTCCAATAATCCCTGTATCCATTTCATTCTTTACTTTTCCCCATCATTATCTGCTGATATCCTATCTCTTCTAATGGTTAGTTTTTGTTTATTGTCTGTCTATCTCTACCTACTAGAATGGAAGCGCCAATTAATGTTTTGCAAATGAAAAATGGTAACACTTTTAAGTAGTTTAACATGAAATAACCAGCAAATTTAATCATAACAAAGTTTTCCCTGACTAAGGCATATTGCCTTGTAATGTATTGCAAAAATAAAATAATCCCTAAATTCTCTTACCCTGGCACATGTGAAACTCCATGTTCCCTCAGTCTATCTCTCAAAACTTACATAAAACTCAACCCTCTGAAATGCAGACTTAGTGAGTGTGCCTGGGTCATTATCTGTATGTTAAATACCAGTCACCTGTAACACTAGACTATGCCCAGCTCTGTGCTAGCCTGTCCCTTGTTCCACTTTACCACCTGTTATGGATTGAATTGTATTCTCCAAAAAGCTATGTTGAAGTCCTAGCCCCCAGGACCTCAAAAAGTGACCTTATTTGGAAATAGGGCAGTTGTACATGAAATTGGGTAAGATGAGATCATACTGGAATACGGTGGGTCCTTAATTCAATGTGAATGTTGTCCTTTTAAGAAAAGAAGAGACAGGGACAGAGGGAAGAACCCCATGTAAAGACTGAAGCAGAAATAGAAGTGCTGCACCTGCAAGCCAAGGAATGCCAGGGTTTCCTGCAAACCACCAGAAGCTAGAAGAGGCAGGGAAGGATTCTCCCCTACAGGGTCCAGAGGGAGCGTGGCTCTGCTGACTCCTTACTTCAGACCAGAAAAATAGACCGAGTGAGACACAAATTTCTGTTGTTTTAAGCCACCACTTTTGTGTTAATTTGTTATGGCAGCCCTAGGAAACTAAGACACCATGCTAATGTAAGCTATTTCAGTGAATTTATCATAACTTCCTCATTTATTCTGTTTTTGGACTTGAGTCATTCATAGGACCCATTTTCGTCCTTCTCTTTTGATTTTGTTGTTTTAAGCCTGAGATTTCCTGATACATTTTTTATATATTTGTTCATTACACTATAGATAGAAGTAGTGTGAAGTGGCTGAAGTTTATAATGTACAGTTTCTGGAGAAAAACTGAAATCCTCTTTTAAGATCACATGTTTGTGGAATCCAGTGACTCTACATTGGCTGCTTTTGTAATCAGGAATACAGAAATCATCACTCTTAATATTCAGTAGTAAAAACTTGATCGTTAGGGAGAAGGGAAAAAAAAGAACAGCATAAGGTGATATTTCCTAGAGTGTCATTTACTATATAATGATTTTTTAAAGATTTGGGTTTATGATAATCAACATGATGTTGGGAAATTTGACAATTTTTAGCATATAATTAGCTGTAAATGTTTGTGTATTACATAATTAGCTGTAAATGTTTGATGCAACATAATTTTAAAATGAAATGTTCATTGAAAATAGAGTGCTTAGCCTTACAGTCATTGGTTTTGTGGTTAAAGAAAAATATTGATTATTTACTTATTGTTTTGTACTTGAAAACATTTAATATTTTTAATGGTATCATTTGATTATTGAGATATACTAGTATTTTAATTGCAATACCATAGTGAAAATATTCAAAACTTAGATTAAAACATTTTATAAGTTGGTTTCTGACTCAAAAGTATAATAATATGAACTACTTACAACCTGGGATTGATATACTTAGAGTTCTAAAAAGAAAGTCCTATTTAATAGGTTTCAATCTGGATACTAGGTAAAGATAGGCAGTTTCATATTTAGCTATGCAATAACAGAAGATAATACATGAACAGCTTTGAGTGAATCTGACCAATATTTATAGCTCAGATTGGATACTTCAGCCCCCCCTAAATACTTGCACATCAATGAACATTTTTTCATGAATCATTTGTATAATTATTTGAACTCAACCATTTAATGTCTTTATCTAAATGGACATAAAAAGAGACATTGAAAGTGGAAACTATTAACTTGAGTCAATTACTTGGCTATCTCCAACGATGGAAATATATTGTTAGAATAGCAAATTAGCTAATTATGACTTTATCTACTCTTTGGGAGTCAATTGATTTTATTCCTTGCCTTTGCAGATGAGAAAATGTTGCTCTTCACTAAGCCTCTGTAGGTGCCCTTTCAGATGTCTATCCTCTCTGGTCTATTTCCCCTGCCTTGTGGCCTCCTCTTGAGCTTTCTATGGTGATTAACTTGGTAACATTATACTCTGTCATTGATTATTCTTCCTTACTTCTTATATGTCTTGCTGTAGGACACACGTTTGTTTTCCAGTAATAATAATGAGAGGACAACTCAGCAGTGTGCAGGAAAGAAAAAGATCTGTGTTGTAGCTCAAATTTAGATTTTTGTAGCTATAGTCTAAAATTGAGCCTTAGTGTTTGTTAAGTGTTTCTAGCCTGTGTGTGCATGTGTGTGCTGGTGGAGCAGAAGATGTTTGGGTGGAAAGTTAAGTGGAAGGCACAAAGAATGGGGATAAAGGAAATTAAATAAGGGGAGAGCAAAATGCTACCGTGAAAGAAGGCTTTTGTTTGAGACATACATTTATGTAAAGTTTACAAGGTAAGACTTGGGATGGGAATGATGGAGACACACTTCAGCTTCAGTGAGAGAAGAGTTTGGAGTTTAAACAAACTTGCATACTATTACCAGCGAGGCAAAACTACAGCAACATAAGGCTTTCCTACTAGAGAGAGGGAGAAACTGAGGAATGAAGACGAGCAAGTTTCAACAAGACCTCCATGTTTGTCAGGCAAGAGAGAGGCTGATTTCTTAAGAGGGAAGTGGAAAGTGAGTATCTTAGTTTTCCTTGCTACTATGACAAATACTATTCCTCATGGTGCTCTTTTTAAAATCAGAATGTCATATTTACAATTTGAATAGCTCCACTGCTTGAGGTTAAGTTTTGCCAAACTTTAAAAATTATACACCACCATTAGCTTTAATTTTTTTGAGCATGCACTTCTATTACATGTGTATTTATCATCCATTTTTATAAAGTATGTAGTCATACAACTTTATAAAATATTATATGTACATTAGACAGCATACAGAAATCTTTAAAAAGGATGAATTAAAAATAAATGTAATCAGAAGTGCTAATATTTCTTGCCTGTATCCCAAATAATTGCCAAATTATCCCCCAGGATAAGTTAGACTCTACTGTGTAGAACATTGTTCTCGGACATCGATGCTACCTCTAATAAAACATACATTTGGATTACATAATTACAACAAAATATCAGCATTTATTTAAGCTTTTACAACAGTATGTGATGGCTATGAATTCATTATGGTGATCAGCGTGTCATCTGGTTTGCTATGTCTCACAATTAATTAAGGGATGTGACTTACCTTTACCTGATACCTTGTTAAGAAGAGAGTCCATCTGCAAAATGTTATTTTCTAAGAAGTCATGGTAAAGTAGTGTGCACTGCTGGAGTGAGGTTTAGTAAAATGTATGATGCAAAGGGTATTTGTTATCCCTAAGCCTTTGAGAAACCTTCTCATTTGACGATGGCTTCTTTCCCACAGGCCAGCAGGGCAGGAGACATGATCTGTAGAGACTGAAGCTGTAATTACAGAGTCTCTGTGTGGAGCCTTTCGAGAGGATGTCCTCACTGTGAAGCCTTGTTTTGTCAATACTCTTAAATCAATACTTGGCAGTCAGTTCTCCTGCTTTAAGGTTTCAGCATATCAAACAAAGTCACTAATATCAAATTGGAGCTACTTCTGCATTTGCAATTGACAAATCCTATTTTAGAAATATGCGTGAGCCTAAGGATCAGATCAAGCTTTTAACATTTACATTTTTTTTCCAGTGGGGAAGTCTCTGATCCTCTCCTAATTTACCTGTTGTTGATTTCCTGAATCTTTTTTAATCCCTTGCAACTGAGGGTAGTCTCTCTGTCAGAGATGCAATTAACCAAATCCCTGACTAGAGTGTATGTGGCATCTGTTATAAAAGTATAAAAGGTTAACTTAAATCCCAGCACACAAAGGAGATGTCAGACCAGAACAAATCAGCATGCAGAATTACCTGGAGGGGACTCAAGGTTAAGGTGGAGCATATGTACAGTTAAAAGGATGTCTATGACTAGTGGAATTTGTTTTTCAGACTGCAAAGATTGGAAGGTTGGAAATGACATGTCTATTATAAATCAACATAATTCATATTCTGCAGCTTTTACCTGACAAAAGAAAATGTGCCTTATTTTTCCCTATGCAACTCCAAATCCAAACAGAGAGTTATAGAGGTGTCAGCTTTCATACCAAATAAATGTTAGGTGTTTTTTATTTAAAGAAAAAGAGAAAGACTGTAAAAAGGTCATGCATTGCCTGAGTTAGATTAGTAAAGCATATTTCAAGGAATTTATTTAGTTTATATAGATAGATGGAACTTTTAATCAGTTAAATTGTACAATGGCATAAGAAAAATACTAAAATTCTATAAATATAAAACTTACATTTATGAATTTAATGGGCTGGACTATTACAATTTTAGATTAAATCATAAAATGGATTGAAGTTCTTTAATACTGTTCCGATTGGCAGGAGGGTTCAAGGTCCCCTCCATTTGAATCTTAGTGGGCTCTGTGATTCCTCAATCAACAGAATATAGAAGAATTCGTTATGCCAGCTTTGGGGCCAAAGTCTTAAAAGACTGGTAGCCTCCACTTCCTGTCTCTTGGAAACCTCCCTCTCAGTGCCTTACACTATAGTGTAGATAGAACTATACTCCTGAAAAGACTATGTGGAGATGCCCTGAGATTACGTATTGTGAAAGAGGGACCTATGGGATCTGCCCTGCCATGATCCCAAACACTCGAATGAGCCTGACTCAGACCTAACTGACCACCCTAGCTATGAGCTGAATGCCTCTAAGTGACCTTGGTGACATCATGTGGGGCCAAATAATTGCTCAGAAAGTCTATCAAAAAATTATAAATACATTTAAAGGTGGTTTTCTAAGTCCCTAAGTTTTGGGGTGTTTGGCTATACTAATGGGTAACTGGGTTAGTAGATATGATTATTTTTAGAGTCAATCTTTAAGTATTAGTATATATTCAATTTAATATTAGTAAATGAAAATGTAAATATGATACCTGGAGAAATGGAAATTATAAAATTATATGTCAGAGTGGTACATGCTGCTTAGGAAGCTCCTTAACTTGATGTTATTATATAGCTACGCTATGAGGTAAGTGCATCAGAATATTTGTGTTTCTTCATCTTCCTGAAGGGTGAGTCAGATGTGTTTTCTTTAAAGTAAATGCTCTAAACCATTGTCCCACACTTAGGATTTCAAAAATATATGTTGCTACATCAAATATGAACTGACTTTCTTATAAACGGAATGCAGCTTTCACTGTGAATCACTGTTTGCAGATTCAAAATCCATCATACAGACAATTAACTCCTAAATTCCTGCAAATCTCTATGGAGTTTCTGGGGAAGAAGAATGGCAGCCCCTCCATCTCCTTCTCTTCTTCCCTTTTTCTTTCTCCTTTCTAGGTATATTGTTCCCTAAGCTCCTTATTCCAATGAATTCCATGATGGCTCATTTTACCGTCCTGGGTTATTTCACACAGATGTGAAATAGTTTTTATCGTTGTTTCTGTCTTAGTTTCAAACTGAACATTACTCACAGAAAGCGTTTTTGTGCTTCAGACTCTACTGAAGGGTTGGTGTGGTGGGCATTTTACACCGTCTAGCTTCCCTCCCATCACACACTCCCAAACCTCTCCCGGCACCTCCATTCCAGAACACTGGATTCTTCACTTTATTTTGCAAATAAATTGTTCTATCTACCTTTCACCTTTTTTTGTAAGTCCACTTTTATAGATACAAAGATTTATTAATACCAAATCTTTTAGGCTTTGTTAATCTTGAAACAATATTCCATGATTCAGACCAAGTAGGCAGAGAGGAACTGACAGAGGCTATTAAGTTTCTGTTTTTATCATTTTCCTACCCCACATGTCTCTGTGAGTAAAGGTAAAAAAAAAATGGGAAAGGACAACATTCAGATACTGCACTGTTCGAGAATTGGATTAAGAAACCAGATACAAGTGAATCCAAGACCTTATGCAGTATGAAGCTTTACTAATACTTTCAAGGATACAGTTCAAGAAACTTGGATAGAGATGAGAGGGATGTGGAACATTGAAGGAGCTTTCCCAGGTTCTTTCTTCTCACATCAAATATGCATCTTTGGCCCAGAATTAATAGAGGAGTTTTCAGGAAAGGCTTCATGGGTTATTGCTACACGCAGGAGATGGAGGGGTTAAATTATGAAATAGTTCCATTTTGTACCCCTAGAGAGTTGTGTATCTTACCTGACTTTCAACATGGAGCCGGGTCTCATAAAATCATAAATTTGAGTTTATTTACTAAAAGTAACCCTCAACCAACAACATTTTGAAAATGACACTCTGTGTAAAAGAACTTTCCCTTCTAGAAAATATAATTTGTCTGTTTACCTGGAAGTCCAATTGACAACAAGATTAAACAAGATCAAGTACCTTCTTTCTTTCACTGAGAGAAAAGAAAGTCTGGTAAAGTGAGTGACTTGATCATAGGCCAGACACTCTAATGCCTTTCTCTCTTTCTCTCTTAAAAAGTGCAAACATTCATATTCAAATGTACTTGTGTTCTTCACTTAAGTACTATGCCATGCTTTAGTGTCCATTAGCTCACTATTAATTCACAACTACGTTCAAGATATTTGGCAGATATAATTGTTTCCACTTTACAAATGAAAAGATGCTTGTGATTCAATACATTCCATTACACTCCTAAACCTACAGCAACTTAACAGGTTATCTTTCAACAACTTCAATGTACCAAGCACTGTCCTGGATATGGGGGATTCAAACAAGGCGGAGACACAACTGATATGTCTCAGTACTCCAGTATCAGTTATTAATATATTAAAATGTTTACATATTGTTTTTCTTCCCTTCCCCTTTGCCAGCTGTTCTCTAGACCTCATTCTAGATCCACCTCTACTATGACGGAGCAACTAAAGGTATAAACCGGACTCAGGGAAAATCCATGATCCTGCTTCAGCTGTAAATGTAGATAGAGTCCATGCAGAAGCCGTTTGCCCATTTAATACATACCTTGCTTCACAGCCACCTCTACTGGGTAGTAGCCCAACTTACAAGACTAAACTGTGCCCTGCTGTGGGCGTTACCCCACCATGGGCATTACCGAGAAACCATTTGAATAGATTACAACCCTTTAGCTGTGATGGAATCCAAGGGGACTAATGCTTCTTTACTATCTGGCTCCTGCTACTTGGTCTGTTTCCCTTTCACTAGAGACTTTCCCTTTCCACTCTTTATGTTTGAGTTGCCCTTTTGTGATACCTTAAGGGAACTCTAGCTTTTTTTAGGACTTAGAGTTTGAGATCCAAGGAAAATTCTGAAGAGAAGGTAGGCAAGCATCAATGGAGATACCACTGTCATACTGCTCTTAGCTATGCAACAGGGCTGGACATACCATGACAAGATTTGGGGGGAGTGATGGGGACTTGATGAGGGATTAAGGATCTGGTAATCCTAGGATGCAGGTTCTACTTTCGACATCCAATTGAAATTTACCTTTATTTATTGAAAGGAGATCATTAAAATGAATCTAATGTTTGTTGGTCATTTCATTAACAGTATTATTATTTTTTTAATTAAAAAGAAAGCAAATGCATATTATATAGCGTTTGATCTGAGACAGGGCATGTTCTAAACATATTTTAATTAATTTGGATACTAGATGAATTACAGGTGGAAGTGACAGTGCTCTGGTTCTAACAGAGACTGTGAAAGGCATTGGATATTTCCATTTGCCACTCTGTTGTTTCTGTCACTGCAATAAGATTTTTTGGATAACTACTAGTTCCAGACTGATGTTGGATACATGTAGCTGATCTGAACCTAACCTTCAGCTTGGAGTCCTGCCCAGACAACATGTAGTCTAAAAGAGAGGCACCTGGATTAGTCTACCTTAGATTAGCCAAAACCCCAGTGGATCTGCAGATCCAGCAGCAAAAGAATAAATGCTTATCATTATAGGACATTGAGCTTTTCGGTCATTGGTTTTGCAACATTATTGCAACCATACCTGGCAAATATATTCAATAAGAAATATTTTGAATATGTTAAAATACCAGACATCATTATAAGAGCTATATAAGGTTTTAATGTAATTGCTATTTTTTCCACCAAAAAAGAGTTATGAATTATATTGTCAATATTAAGAGAAATTTAGACTATAAGTCATCTAACGTCTAACAATTTAATGAGGAAATGTTGGAAAATTTGATGTTTTTCCTTATGTCAAATCATGACTCCGACAGCCATGTCAAACAAATCTGGTAGCAACAATTTCTAAAAACCAACAAATGTTTTGGAAGTCATTAGAATAGTTTAATGAAAAATCAGTGCTATAATTTGTATCACTTAGTGTTTGAAAATGTAGCTTAATTTATTTAGAGAATAAAAGAGAATATAGTTTTGAGCTTTTGATTTATATACCAACTTATATTACCATACTGATTTTAAATATTTTGAATATTGTTCTGGAATTCAAACAGGAATGGGAAAAAACCTTTTCCTTCAGGTACTTCACCCAGTTATTAAGAAGAAAGGTATTTAAGGATATAGTTAAATAAATCAAGGTACAAATAACAATAGTGGCAGAGAAATATATGACATGAAACTAACTCATAACACATATTCAAGTTTTGAACTGAGCTATCTCATCTTATAAACTGGCTTATCTCAACAATTTTATTCTGTTGAAGTAAAGATGCCTTTTTTTTTTTTTATTGAGGGGAGATTTGTGAACAGATGGCTGACATTTTCCATTTGTCCTGTCTAATTTTCATTTTCATGTTTTCCTGTCTGACTAGGAGTGGGTACAGTTTTTGTGGTGTCTGAAGTTTATGTAATTTGAGGGATTCTGTTTAAGCAAAAGGATATAAAATTATGAGTGTGAAATTACTTTTGCAAGTAAATATCTATTTAAAACAAGACAATAAAGTGAAACAAATTATTTCAGACTTGGAGCTTCTAATCCCTTGGGCAATTTACTATAAGTAGTCAGAAATGCTTGCCACTTGTAGCCTGCCATCCTTTCCCTCCTGGAATATCTGGTAATTCTCAGCAGTTCTAGCCCTCTCAGGGATTGTGCAAGGAAGAGGCCACTATCTTCATGGCAAATCTCCCTCTGCTGATTCATGACACTCTTTCTTAATCTCCCTCTAAATTTCCATATTTGCTATTTGTTTCTTCTGTTTTTACTTAATTTACTTTTCAACTGTCCTACTTTAATTATATAAAGCTTATATTAAGTTTGTTAAATGTATCAAGTACAGTGATTGGTGCTATTTTCAAAGGAACATCTGATATGCCTCCTGTCATCATGAAGTTTATAGTCAAGATAAACTGGCATGTAAGTTAAAAATTATAATCTGTGGTAGTAAGTACAATAGTGGAAACTAGTTAAGGATATAAGGATAAGAACACAAAGGAAAGGAAATGATAGACAATTATTTTGGGGAGAAAAAGAAAAACTTTATGGATATGAAGTTTGGACTAATTGTGAAAGATGGGGACATTGTAGATAAAAAAGAATGGGAGGTTGACATCATCAATAAGGCGATGTAAACAGCTATTAAAAACCCCTCTCCAGACATTCAATAATATAAAGGTCAATTCTGAATTGTTTGAAACTCTGGAGGAAGATATAGACTGGAGAAGGGCCATGAAGATGCTGAATTGAAGAAACAGAAGAAATATCAGGTAGGAATTGCCCATCCCAGACCAGCTAGTCCTCTCCCCTACCCTTCACTCAGTCTCTGTGTGGGAAAGGCATGAAATCAGCATATGGGACCCCTCCCACCAGGAACACAGATTTAAAACCTCTCACAGCAGTGAGATATACCACCACTATTTGAAGACTCAGGGGACAGGGGAGGCCATTTCAAGGTCAACATCAGTGAGGGACAAAGAGACTGAGAAAATGTGGAGAGAGATGGCATTCAAGCCCTGGGTCTGAAAACCCTTCCCCCACCCTTGAGGAAAGCAGCAGGCAGAGGTCATTTGCTTGCCTGGGGAATGGCTGGAGTACTGGGTCAGCTGAAGGAGTACTCTGATACAGGTGGGGCTCCACATTGAGTCAGATTTTGGCTGGCAAAGTGAAGGCATAGGAATCCCACAGTTTCAGCTCACCTGTGTAGACCAGCATGTGCTTGGAGGAAAAGCAACCTCTGAGGATGATTAAGTTACTGAAGAGCACCACCTGCTGGACAACGTGGAAAGTGCAAGGGAAAATAGAGCACCAATGGAAGCCAGCAGATCTATATTATCACACACACAGTGAACTGGCTGGGGTGCCCAGTGCCTACCTCCCATCCCTGTGGCAGGCTGTGGTTGGTGCTTGACTTTGTGAGAAACCTGGGGAACAGAGCCAATCTGACAACTGGCCATGAGAGAAACAAAGAAATATAGAGATCAAAGAGCTTCAACAAGAAAAACAAAGGCAAAAGAGAGCAAACAAACTCCAGAATAAACTAATCAAGAAAATCAGTTGCATAGACAGCAAAAAATCATGAGCCACACCAGGAAATACAAAGATATGGCCCAGTCGAAGGAACAAACTAACACCTCAAATGAGATTCAAGAGTTGAAACAACTAATTAAAGATGTACAAACAAATCTTCTAAATCAAATCAACAAGTTGAAGAAAATGTGACAAGAGAGATGAAGATATAAAGAAGACACTGGGTGACAGTAAGGAAGAATTCATAAGCTTGAAAAACAAATGGTAGAACTTATGGAAATGAAGGACACAATGGAAGAGATGAAAAACACAATGGAGAAATATAACAGCAGACTTGAAGAGGGAGAAGAAAGGAATACTGAACTAGAAGACAGGACATCTGAAATCCTACCCACAAAAGAACAGATAGGGAAAAGAACGGAGAAATACAAGCAGGGGCTCAGAGAACTGAATGACAAAATGAAGCACATGAGTATATGTGTTATGGTTGTCCCAGAAGGAGAAGAGAAGGCAAAAGGGGCAGAATGAATAATAGAGGAAATAATCAATGAAAATTTCCTGATTTTTATGAAAGACATAAAATTACAGGTCCAAGAAGCACAACATACCCCAAACAGAATTGATCCAAATAAACCTACTCCAAGACACTTACTAATCAGATTGTCAAATTTCAAGGACAAAGACAGGCTTCTAAAAGCAACAAGAGAAAAGCAACCCATGACATACAAGGGAAGCTCAATGTTCTGGTTTGCTAATGTTGCTGTTTTGCAAAATACTAGAAATGGATTGGCTTTTATAAAGGGGGATTATTTGGTTACAAAGTTACAATTTTATGGCCATGAAAACATCCAGACAAAGGCATCAACAGTAGGATACCTTCCCCCAAGGAAGGCCAATGGCATCCAGAAAACCTCTGTTAGCTCAGAAGACATGTGGCTGGTGTCTGTTTACTCCCAGGTTGTGTTGCAAAGTGGCATTCTCCAAAATGTCTCTGTGTCAGCTTCTTGGGGCAAACTCTGGGCTAGTAACTCCAAAGCATCAGCAAAACTCTGCCTTCAATGGCCATCTTCAAAATGTCTCTGTAAGTTGCAACAACAAGCTTCTTTAGTAAACTAATCAAGGCACATGTTGAATGGGTGGGGCCATACCTCAATGGAAATGACTTAATCCAATGATTCCAACTTAATCAACAGTAATAGCTCTGCCCCCACAAGATTGTATCACAGGACATGGCTTTTTCTGGGGGACATAATATATACAAACCAGCACACTCAGTAAGAGTAAGTGTGGATTTATCAGTAGAAACCATGGAGGTGAGAAGGCAGCGGTATGGTATATTCAGATACTGAAAGAGAAAAGCCAACCAAGAGTCCTA
Organism: Choloepus didactylus; assembly: GCF_015220235.1. NCBI lineage: Eukaryota > Metazoa > Chordata > Mammalia > Pilosa > Megalonychidae > Choloepus > Choloepus didactylus. The sequence continues at coordinate 142,426,037 of NC_051309.1, forward strand.
TATCCAGCAAAACTATCCTTCAAAAATTATGGAGCATTTAAATATTTACAGAGAGACATTGAGAGAGTTTGTGAGCAGGAGACCTCCTCTACAAGAAGTACTAAAAAGATTGCTACAGACAGATAGGAAAATACAGGGGAGAGAGGTTTGGAAAAGAGTGTAGAAATGAAAATACCAGGAGATAGAAAGAGGGTAAAAATCAGGCATTTGATGCTGAAGGAGTACAGAATGTTCAACAGAATTGATTGTATAGATCCAGAAATTGATAGCACAATATTGGGTGATGGTAGCACAATATTGTAAGTACACTGAACAAAGATCACTTTGAGTATGGGTGAAATAGGAAGGTTAGGAACATGTAGGACACCAGAAGGAAAGATAGACAATAAAGACTGGGATGGCATAACTTAGTGACCCTTAGAGTGGTCAGTGATTGATATTAAATGTAGAAATATAAGAATGCTTTTACATGAGGGAGAACAAATGAATGTCAACTTTGTAAGGTGTTAAAAAATGGGATGGTATTGGGGAAAAATACAATCAATGCAAACTGGAGTCTATAGTTAACAGTAACATTGTGATATGCTTCCATTAATTGTAACAAAGGCAATATACCAAAGCTAAATGTCTATAAGAGGTAGAAATAAGGGAAGAGTATGGGATTCTTGGCATTGGTGTTGCTGTCTAACTATTTAATTGTATTTTATTTTATTTTTTTATTTTATTTTTTATTTTTGGCTTTTATAAAAGGGGATTTATTTGGTTGCACAGTTACAGTCTTAAGGCCATCAAGTGTCCAAGGTAACACATCAGCAATCGGGTACCTTCACTGGAGGATGGCCAAAGGTGTCTGGAAAACCTCTGTTAGCTGGGAAGGCACATGGCTGGCATCTGCTCTAGAGTTCTGGTTCCAAAATGGCTTTGTCCCAGGACATTCCTCTCTAGGCTGCAGTTCCTCAAAAATGTCACTCTTAGTTGCACTTGGGTTATTTGTCCTCTCTTAGCTTCTCCGGAGCAAGAGTCTGCTTTCAATGGCCGTCTTCAAAATATCTCTATAAGCTGAAGCTTCTCTCTCAGCTCCTGTGCATTTGTCAAAGTGTCCCGCTTGGCTTTAGCTCCTCTTCAAAATGTCACTCTCAGCTGCACTGAGTTCTTTCTGTTTGTCAGCTCATTTATATGGCTCCACTGATGAAGGCCCACCCTGAATGGGTGGGGCCACACCTCCATGGAAATTATGTCATTAGAGTTATCACCTACAGTTGGGTGGGGCACATTTCTGTGCAAACAACCCAATCCAAAGGTTCCAATTTAATCCCCACTAATATGTCTGCCCCACTAGATTGCATCAAAGAATATGGCTTTTTCTGGGGGACATAATACATTCAAACCAGCATAACTGTTATCCCAATAATGTAGTTTTTCAATTGTCTACCAGTGATACCAACCCAATAGAGCAGAGCATTGATAATATCCAAAAATTAAAGAATATTTCATTAACACCAGACATTCTTAAAGTCTAAAAGCTGATAAAATGTATTTAAATCCAAACCAAACAAAACAAAAGAAAACACTGGTAGTTAAAATATGGAGCCTGTGCTTTAAAATGCTTTGCTACATTTTATTGAATAGACTAAAATTCTGGTTTGGTAGACTCAGTAATACTAAATTGCCTACAGGGCTTAGTAGCTTCTTGCATTAACTCATGCAAGTGTCCAATCTGTTCATCACGAAAGTCATTCACTTTTTCTGCTGGGAGGGCAGTTCCAAAATGTGCTTTTTCATATGATTTGTGTCTGCTTTCGTTAGCTTGTTGCCGGAGCATTGCTGCATATGCCTCCCATTCCTGCAAGAAGCGCTTGGCCTCGGCAGAACTAACGGTCTTGTGTCTCCTAAATTCATCCTTCACATACTGATCCCCCAGGGATTTGAGGTCAGGGGGTAGAACTCGGTGCAGCAGCAAGATGGAATGATACAAACTCCGGACGCAGGAGACATGCCGGCTAGGCATCTCGCCGAGTATGGAGCGACGAATGCCTGTATTTTATTTTATTTTTTCTTTTGTTCCTTTTTAGTCATTTTTTCCTTTCTTTTTCTTTTTCTTTTTCCTTTTTTTTTTTTTTTGCCACTTCCTCCTTATTTCTGGAAGAAATGGAAATGTCCTCATATAGATAGTAGTGGTGAAGAATTCATAATTATGTGATTATGCAGGGAACCCTTGATTGTTTACTTAGGATGGAATGTATGGTGTGTGAATAAAACCATGTAAAAATAAACAGAGGGATATAAGTGCTGGAGAAAATGTGGGGAAAGGGATGTACCTAATCACCTTTAGTGGGGAAGTAGTATGGTACAGCCCTTCTGGAGGGCAGTGTGGTAGAAGCATGGGGATGCCATATGGTCCCGCAACTCTGTTATTGGGTATATACTCAGAAGAACTGAAGAGAGAGTCATGAGTGGACATTTGCACACAGTTGGGTTTATGGGGGCAGCATTCATGATTTGCTGTGCATGGAGGAGGTGGCCTAAAGGTACATCGACTGATGAACAGCATGGCAAACTGTGGTGTATACTTGCAATGGAATATTGAGCTTTTACAAGAAGGAATGAAGTTATGAGATGAATGGACATTAAGGACAGTATGTTGAATGAAACAAATCAGAAATAAAAAGAAAAACATTATAATGTCTCACTAATGTGGCCTAACTATAAGGTGCATACTCTGAGAATTGAATCTGAAAGCATAGTTCATCAGGGGAAGGCTTATTGTAAAGTTTCCTAGATTGTAAGCACTTACAGCAGTTACATCTATTCCTGAGTTGTAATGGCTACTTCTAGGTTCTGAGATGCTGAGCTCTTTGTGTATAATCTGGCTGTTCTCTGGAACTTTAGGTATCTGTGTGACACAGAACCAGAGTCTAGGAGCTATGAATGTCAGCATTACCCCAAACATCAAATGTTAAAGAATCTGAAAAAAGATATCAGACTTCAATTAGAGATATGAATGAAATGGACTTGGTTAGGACAAAGGTAAACCAGACTAAGTGGTAAAGGACAATACTGATGGTGTTTTGTGTGACACCAAAGGAAGAGATGTTTATTCAGTGCACAGGCTATATTTTTTTGCAACACACCATATAATTTAACTTGTATGGTCAGTTTATTCAAACACCATAATTGCATGGAACCTTGAATAGAGGGTGAAATCTGGTTAGTTTGAAAGTTTAATGTGAAGCCCTGATACAAAAATGTATTTGTAAAGCCCCCTTGAGGGACTGGGGGTAAATATGGAAAGATTAAACTTCACCACCTGGGGAATTAACGATATTCTCACAAGCATTGGGGGCTACCAATCTAGAAGACCAAGCTCTTGATCTTTGGGGCTTGCCCTTATGAAACATATTCTTGCAATGGATAAGCTAATCCTACTTTAATTGTGCCTAAGAGTAACCCCCAGAAAACCTCTTTTGTTTGTCAGATGCGGCCTCTCCAAGCCAACTTTGCAGGTAAACTCACTGCCTTCCCCTCTATGTGGAACGTGACTCCCAGGGGTGTAAATCTCCTTGGCAATGTTGGACATGATTTGTGGGGATGAGCTTGGCCCTGGCATCATGGGATTGAGAAAGCCTTCTTGTACTAAAAGGGGTAAGAAAAATGAAACAAAGTAAAGTTTCAGTGGCTGAGAGATTGCAAATAGAGTTGAGAGGTCATTCTGGAGGTTCTTCTTATTCATTATACAGATATCCCTTTTTGGTTTTTAATATATTGGAGTAGCTAGAAGGAAATACCTGAAACAGCTGAACTGCAATCCAGTAGCCTTGATTCTTGAAGACAATTATATAACTATATAGCTTACACTGTGTGACTGTGTGGTCATGAAAACCTTGTGGCTGCCACTCCCTTTATCCAGTGTATGGACAGATGAGTAGAAACATGAGGACAAAAATTAAATGAATAATAGGGAGGTATGGGTGATATGGGATATTTTGGGTGTTCTTTTCACCTTAATTTTTTTTCTTTTTCTTTTTTGTGAGTGGTAATGAAAATGTTCCAAAATTGTGGTGATACATGCACAACTATATAATGGTACTGTGAATAACTGATTGTACACTGTGGATTATTGTATCATTTGTGAATACATCTCAATAAAATTGAATTAAAAAACTACTGAAAAAAAAAAAAGAATGGGAAAGGTTTGGAGGCAGAGCATGGCCTATAAAAAAAAAATAAAGGAGTGATCAAAAGTGCAGAAGCTCAACTCAACACAGTTGTTGGATACAAAGGAAAGTTTTAGATAGTATGACCAGGGTAAAAGGTATGAAAGGGGTCATGGATCTTACGATGGGAAACCATTATGTCACTGATTGTACAGGAAGTATGGACTATTGATATACTATAAGCAGAGGCTTGAGGTGATCAGATTTTATTTTAGAAAGATAATTCTGTCAGTGATAAGGAAGGAGGATTTTTTGATGAGGTTCAAAAAAGAAATGGAAAGAACAATTAGGAGACTGTAGATTTGTAGTTGACGTTTTGATGCCAGCCAGTTTTGATACTGCTATTTGACTTATGACAATGGCCCCTTTAAAATAAAGGAAAGCAGTTCGTTAAGAGATAGATTTCTTTGAATGCAACATCAAATGATTTTAAATTATTTCTTGATTTTAAATCTTAATTATTTTATCTTTTGATTAATGTTTGAAAATGATATAAAAGTACTCACAAGCAAAACCAACCTGGACGTGAAAAAGGTTTTTATTGTAATTTTTACTGCAAGAAAATCATTAAAATGCTATGAAACTGACCATATCCCAATGTCCATGAGGTCTAACTGATTGAGAAAACATGGCCAAATCGAAAAGCCATCTGCCTTGTAGTTGTTCAATGTACCTGAGTTTATCAGGCAGGTGAAAAAATGAAGTGTTAAGAGGAGGAAGGGAGATGGATGGACAGCAGCTCAATGGGAGCATCTAGGACAAGTGCATGGTGGGGACTCCATGGGTTAAATCAGAAGGATAATAGATCATGGAGTGGGAATACACAAATCAAAGACAAAAGAATATAAAAATGGAGAATGTTGAAGTAGCCAAGAACTCCATCATTCAAAAAGTGGGAGAAAACTTAGAAAATATTTTCATCTTGAGGGATTGAAATATATGGCTGTGAAAACAAGAGCATCCATAGTTCTCCACTGATGTACTTTTTAAACATTAATTCAACATCATTTTTTGTCTTAATCCCTTTTAAGTGATACAAATCCAATCTAGGATACAAGGACTGGGAAATGTTTAACTGCACTGAGAGTTGTTGGACTAATGTCTGAAATTGATCAAGACAGTTTCCCTTTTCCACCCTCTCTGATTCCTGGTTTATCACAAATCACAGCTCCAGACATTTGTCTTAAGATTATTCCCCAGCTTTGTCTTCCACTCCCTCTTTGATGGCACATGTTGTGTACATCTTGTTGATTGACTTTGGTGCTTTTCTTTGGACAGGCTTCTAACATTCAATCTCTAGCCCCATCTACATCCTGTTTTAACCCCAATGGTTAATCTGTACTTACAGGCAAGATCTGCAAATATAGTGCATAAATGGAGGGGAATTTACAGTGGGTGAGAAGGTTGGGGGAAAGGGGAAACATTTGCAGGCAGAAAATAAACAATATGTTTTTTGCACAAGAAATAATTTATACTTGAGTGGAGGATAGCACAACAAACACTAGAAAGTACAAAAATCCCTAAAAGGGTATACATTGAGCACTTTCTGAACTCTGCCATAGCATGTTGATGTCATGTTCACTTGAGATCAGAGAGACATGGAGTGTGTTCTCTCAAGTCTGGTGTCAGGGGAGAAGGTTGACTTGGGAGGGACATGTCTAAGTGCTATTCCAGCAGTATCCTTGTAAGGAAAACATTCTCTTTATTCTAAAGGGAATGATGCACACTGCATCCTTTGTCTCTAATACAATAAGTTATTAGGTGTAATGGAAAAAGCAAGGACTATGGTTGAGTTCACATTCTGCAATTTTATCTGTGAATTTAGTTAAACCACTTAAACTGTTCAGAACCTCAGATTTTTTCATCTGAAGTTATGATAATTTAATAATAACTGGGAGAAAATGAGAAGAGATGATGAAGTTAGCACGTGGGAGGGTTGAATAAATGAATAAGTAGGTTTTATCTTCCCATCAAAAGAGCACTTTCACAAATATTCTTCATGCCAGGATAAAATTTTATGGAAAATTATAAGACAACATTAAGAGAGAAATTTTATGACATCCCTTTTTGGCCATCATGTGGATTTATGTTAGACCTAATCTGATTCCATTTAGACAGGGCAATTTGCTAATTTGTATAATTGACTTTATGGGGTTCATGGTAATGAAACTTTATTTGAAATGCCATATATACTGTATTCATCATTCTATCTAGTTCTAATTCACACCAGCCAAGGCAATTGATACTGTATTTTTGCGTGATATTTTGGATGACATATTTTTTGAAGTTTTTTTTGCTTAGTATTTATCCTCCTCTTGTCAAAATATTTCTAATTAAGTTCTAAAAATTTCTTTAAATTACTTATAAAATCATGTATGTGGCCATTATGAAGCAGAAACTTTTTCTATAAAAAAACATTTGGCTAAATTAGCTGCCTTAAAGAAAATCAATATGTAACCTCATGTTAATGAGTATCTATGTAAGATACGATTATGGACAATATTTCTATTTTCTATGTGTGTGTGTGCGAATTTTGTTTATGTAAACCTTTCTAAAATAAAATAGCATAATATCAAATACATAAAATGGGTTTGGTTAATTTAAAAGTACTTAAATAAAATAAGTTTCTTAGATAGCCTTAAAATCAATCTTACATGTGAGAAAAGAAAGAGCCAGGTATTGAAATATTATTTTCTGATATGCTTGCTTTTTTAGTTTCCTGGGCTGCTCAAGCAAATACCATGCAATGGTTCTGCTTAAACAATGGAAATTTATTTGTTTATGGTTTTTATGCTAAGAGAAATTCCAAATCAAGATATCATCAAGGTGATGATTTCTTCCCAAAGATTGGCATTCTGGAGCAGGCTGCCAGTGATCCTTGGTTCCTCTGCTTCATGGAAAGGCACAAAGTGGAGCCTCCTAGTCTCTCCCTTCTCTTCTGGGTTCCATTGGAGCTCAGCCCTGGGGAAAATGCAATTAATTCACTGGATGATTTTGAGCAGAGTGATCATTCTGGCAGTGGCAGTGGCAAGTAGATTGCCATATGGTCAGAAAAAATGTAGGGAGGCAAGCTGGGTGAAAAGAGAGTTTTAGAACAGAGGGTAATGAGGTTTAGGATGTTCTTTGAGAGAAGAGCTCACAGCTCTCAGGTATGGAGAAATGGAACAGGTCTGTAGTTTTTGTTTGTTTGTTTTCCCTGAGAAACTACGTGCCTTTTACTGAAATAATAATGGATGCTGATATTTGTGAAGCACTTTATATATATATATATATATATATATATATATATATATATATATATATATATATATATATATGTATGTATGTATAATCATGTGAATCTCACCTTAACCCTATAGTTTGGTACTTTTACTACCTACATTTTCCAGTAAGAAAACTGAGGAGCAGAGAACTTATAGGTAGCCACCAGATTTACACATCCAGTAGTCAGTAGCACAGACAGTATTTGAACATTGGTAATCTCTGCACCATTATGATTTTACATCTGTAGGGGGTGGGGGAACTGTGGAAATAAAATTTCAGGCCACATGGCAATGCAAGGGGCAAGTTTTGAAAAGTCTATAAAAGAATTAATTAGGAAATATTTAGGAATTCCCATTTAGTAAAGGCTAATTATAGCAGAATGGTGTTAGGTATAACTTCATTGGCCTCCCTCTGCCCACCAGTTTTGGAGCTTCCAAATTCTCCAACATGCAGCAATCAAAATGTGGTTTCTTTAACCTACTGAAGAAACGTTGTGAGCAACAAGTTCAGTATTCCAGGCCATATCATCTCAAGAAAAGGGGTGTTTCCTGCACATTTTAGATCTTCGTGTCACAGTTGGGCTATAGAAACAAATATAATTTGTACTTTTACATAGCACTTAACTTTACAAAGCACTTTCTTTCTTACACTCCATTTCATTTTTATTTTAATTCTCACATTAATTCTTTCTCTCATATATATATATATATATATATATATATATATATATATACATATATGATACAAATATTATTCCCATTTCAGATGTAAGTCAGTTCATCCACACACAGATTAAGTGGTTTGCCCAATATCAAACTGGAAATCAGTGGTCAAGGTGGGATAATGAGATTTGAATTCGAATCTCTAGAGTTCATATCGTTGTTCATTCATTCAAGGGCTTTAGATACAACATTACAATTGAAGGCTCTGTGTGAATCTTATATATCCTACTGGCAGTACCAAAACTTGATATCGTTTAAGTTTACCTTGAAGTATCTGAACACAGACTCCCAGGTAGTCTAGGGGCACATTCAATACATATGGATTATTTTGTGGTTGGTTTCACATGTATATGGAGAAGACAGGGCTATTCAGATTTATCATCTACTTCCTACTGCTCCAACAGAATGCTGAGTGGAAAGAAATGGTCAAGTGATTGGAGACTCTAGGCATAGTTACATAGTTTTATCCCGAATCCCATGAAACTCCCAGTCTTGGTTACGTAACCTGGACTATACACAAGAAGTGAAGACATCTTTTGTTCTGCTTTGGACTTAAACCAATGTTTTACACAATTTCTTTCCAGTAATGTACCACATTCTAATTCATGGCATTTTCATGGCCATATTCAGATTTTGATGCTCACTCACTGTGGTCTGTACAGTATTGCTCAAAATTTTAAGCTAATTTAAACTTTAAGCACCCAAACCTTTCAAAGAAATAATACCCCTCTCCCTCTGGCCCTGGAGAATATGAAAAGAGCCACCACTAACCTTCCCACTGGAAGTCACTCACCTGCACCACATGCAGGCCTCTTTTACACCTGGGCTCACACCACATTCCCGTCTCTTGACAATTTACCATGGCAATGGGCAGAAGAGCAGGGCATGAAAACCTCAGGAAAATAAACATGAGTGAAATAATCTTCTTCCCCAAAGGTTACAGAAGAAATGACTTAATCCACTGGTCCATTTATAATCCTTTCCACTATTAGGATTTCCAAAGTGGCAGCTTTGCCCCCTGTGTGCACCTGTCACAAGGAAATAAGCAATTCAGAAGTAAAGAACAATTTTGGAAGCAGAATCCACAAATGAAGAGATGTAAAGAGAAAGCAGGCACATAGAGGAAAGCACATTTAGTGTTGAGAGCTAACATCTGAAAACTGCACACATTAGTTCCTTGATAGTAAGAGGTCTCCTTGACCAGACGGAGTTGGAGTGAAGCGGAGCAAGAAAGCCGTGTGCCATTAATAGTGGGAGAAAGAAAGGCACTGCAAAACAATGTTCTCTTTGATTTTTAATTTTAAAATGTTAAGCATTTAGATGGTTAAAATGGCAAGTTATAAGCATGTGTTACTTTGTAGTTTACATCTTTCTTTGGGATACATTCTGTTCTTCATTTCCTTTACTTGTTCCTCTGGTCTGCAGTTTTGAACAGCAATTCATTGCAGAGATTACCGAGTTAAGTAGTTAGGGAAATCATTTCGGCTTAAGCATGGTAAATTTGCAGGAGGGTACAGAATTCTAGAAGAAATTGAAACTTACAATTGTGCTTCATTGGCTTTAACCCTTCAACATATTGTGTAGAACTACATAGGGTATTAACACATACTGTTGCACTGTGCAGATGTTAAAATGTAAAATCCTTTAAATGCAAACAACACTTGTCACTTCATCAACTATTCAAATTGTCAGAGATGTATCAGCCAATCCTAACTACCCTCTGTAGGCAATCTGGAGCCAGCCTGCTGTTTAATAATCAGCATTTAACAAGAAATAACATGTAGATGTGGTGTGTGGTTTAAAACATTGTGTTAAGCGTCATTAAAACTCAGTCTCCTAAGAGCCTTATTAAAAGAGTCCTTTCCTCTCTATAATAAAACATTTCTCTGTGACTGTTTCGATCTAGCTGCTAACAATACAAACAAAATGCCTCTTAATTTAGCATCCCACTAGAGGGCTGTTGTGATTATAGAACTGTAAAGGCAGGGAAAAAAGCAAAAAACAAAAACCAAACCATCCTTCCCAAATCCCACCTAATCAGTGAAACTAATGTGCTAGAGGCTTTTGATATTAGGATTTATTTTTACAGGTTTTTTTTTCCTTCCCTCATACTCCATGTGTGGCTATTATCTGCAGCACTGTGTTTTTCTGGAACTGTGAGGAAAGGTTGCTGATGACTTAGAAATGGGCCCTGCATCATAGGGTAAGTACTCTGAAGCTCTTGCATGGGCTGGTATATTTGCAAAAACAATTCATGCATGAAACTTCTTCTGTAAGCATTTACGTGATCTGGATGATAATATTTATTTGGAAAAAAATGAAATTTCCTTACCCTACAATTAGTCAGAAGTCCACCCATCCTGTTATTACAATAAAAAAATACATGCATAATTGTGTCAATTAATACAGATTATAATTCACACCTTCCATGACAGAAACACAGAACAAATCCAATTCTGTTTCAGATCTCATTCCTTTGAAAATGTGTATACCAATTTTCTCTGTGCAGCTATCCCCACTGCCTCATAAACAGTTGCAGGGCTTACAAAATTGACAAATCACAATAATATTTTGATGGAGAATGCTAAGAAATTAGATTTAGAAAGATCCTATCCTAATATTACTGAAACTGCAATATTCAAAGTGACTAAAATGGAAGTACATAGATTGTAAGTGGCCGGTTGATTGGATTTGAACTTTGCTTTCTTTAAAATGGACTATCAAGATATAAGAAATTATTTTATCACATTTTAGTCAATCTTGCCTAAGATATTGAGACAAGATGTTAATTTCTTAGACAAGAAGCATAGTGACTCTACTTTCATTCTTGTTTATCCAAATGCTAGAAAAAGTAGTATTTGTATGCCAGATCCTTTAAATTTTCATGAAACATGGAATACCTCTCAAGGTTTGCAAAAATTCATGGTATTTGTTGCTAAAAAATATTAGGGTTCAGAAATATAATATTTAAGGTTCAAATAGCACATTAATCATACCGTTTTGTTAATGGAGGATGATCTACCTTCAAAATATATTTGAATATATTAGAAATATTTGATACCTCTCACAAATATCAAAGCTATCTGTTGTTAGGAATGTACCTGGTTCTTGCATGCTATTTTCATAATAGAAACCATAGATATTATTCCAAATATTAGTTGGCAGGCAATAGTACTCAGGTTACTTTTATTGTATATCTCTAGAAATATTTAGGTTGAACCATATGAAGGTGTCATTTTGTAGTTCAAAAATGGTCAACAATCCACAGTCTCATGGGATTCAATTGTGTCCCTCTGAGATTAAGGTGAATTACAGACTCAATTTAATACCAGTTTCTCTGAATATAAAGATCAGGGCTCAAACAGCCTTCTTCATGAAGGACTGATTCCAACACTTGTATTTCTGTAACACAGTTTTCCTAAAAACTTAGACGACCCATAAAAGCCCCATGGGTGAACCAAGCATATCATTAAAAAAGTTCTATTTTAAAGTACATGATGACAGTAAAGGATGAAAGGAATGGGAGATTAAATTACTTACCCCAAAAGTGATGTCTCAAGATACCATTAGAGGAGAATGCTCTATTTTCACCCTCTGGCTTATTAAGATGTAGGACTGTGAATTCACTGTGTTTTTACTACGTTCAAATTCACTCAGGGCCCAATAAAATCTGCCAGTTGATTCCCGTGAGGCCTTCTGGGGACAGAGCCATTGTTGAAGTGCACAATATAATTAAAGTGTAGAACTGTGAAATCCATTCACACTAGTGTGATGTGAGATATTACCTGCACCCAATTGTAGATTACTTTCAAATCTCCTCTCTAGAGTGTGCATGAGGCATTTTCCTTATAATCCACCTCCTGTATTTAGGCACATGTGCTTCAGGAATTTAGAGAAATTACACAGTATTCTATCTCAATAGGAAGCATGTCATTGAAAGTTAGCCCATAAGAAAAGTTTTATGGAATTCACAGTTTTAATGTAAATTAGATCATTATATTTTACATCTTTGTTTTAGTTTGCCAGAGCTGCTATTAAAAGCAACAGGAATTTATTGACTCAAAATTTAGAGGTTAGAAATCAAAAATCAAGGAATTGGCAGGCTGCATCCTCTGAAGTCTGTAGCATTCTGGTGGTGGCTTGCTGGCAATCAATCTCTGTCTCTGGGACTTGTTGAGTTGTATCCTCTGGTGGTTTCTATTTCTGAGTCCAAATTTCCTTTGCTTATAAGGACAGTCATATTAGATTGAAGCCCACTTGGCTTCAGTTTCCTCTCATCTAGCAGATCTTCAAAGATTCCACTTACAAATGAGTTCATACCCATAGAACCAGAGGTTAAGAGTTGAACATGGCTTGTAGGAGCTATCACTCAATCCTCAACACCCTTATTAACAAAAATTTACATATCTCCTATAATAATTTTCCATAAATGATAGAAGCACATGATATAACTTGCTTTGCTATCAAGTTGATTTTTTAAAATCATGCTAAAATGTGAATTTTCACTCCTCTGTTCTTTCATTCAACACCAATTTTTTGAATGCCTACTTAGTGGCCCTAGTAGACACCGTGGATCCAAAAATGCAAGGATGCAGACTTTGCCTTGAAATTACTTCCTAAATACTGGGTAGACTGAAAGCAAATATAAACTCCAACAAAGAAATGTGCAAAAAGCAGTGAAGAATTGCTTACCAAGAGGATCAGAAAATGCTTTATTCTTGAGACTTGAAGAATGAAAAGATATTTTTCCAGGCAAAAGAGGAGGCATAAATAACAAATGTAAAATCATAGAGGTTTGAGAAAGCCTGAATAATTGGGTAGTCTATTTCAGGACATTGAAGGATTAGGTGGCATAGATGAAGGGGTTGAAGGTAAAATTTGGTAAGTAGTGAGGTTCTAGATCATATAGGGGATATTAGAAGGATGAAGATATGGATTATTGTCTTTGTGAAATTTACCAAATATGGAAAAGAGAGTTCACATTAAGATGAGAAAATAAGCCAGGGAGTTGGATGTATGGACAATTGTGGGGATGATACCTTTATAGAGGAAGGATACTGAAGGATGGTCATATAGATGGTAATGGATGACAGGAGAAGAGTCATAGAATTTTAGTTTCAAAGTTCCTGAATATAATGTAGATTTAAATTATATGATACAAATCTCCCTGTGATTGGGGAGGTAATACATATCTCCTTTTGTTGTCCCAATTGCATTGAAAGGATAAATTTAAACAGGTCTGCAGGTCTAAGGAGTAGGGAGTAAGGACAGATAAGTATTAATTATTACACAGAACAGGGATCTTCAAACTACAGCCTGTGGCAGAATCTGGCCCTATGGCTGTTTTTATATGATCCATGAGTTGTGAATGGTTTCACATTTTTAAAAAGTTGAAAAATATCAAAAGCAGAATAATGTTTATATTGAGTGATTTGCAACATGCCATGCATTGTTCTAAATCTTATCATTTATTAGCTCATCTAATGTTTATAACAACTCTGTGAAGTGGCTACTATACTTATTTTTAGATGAAACTGAAGCATCTAGATAGGTTAAGTAGTAGTCAAAGATCACACAGCCAATGAGTGGTTCAGCTAGAAATAAAACCCAGGGATCCTCACCACAGATCCTGCTCCTTACCTGCTTCCTCATGTGAAAATTTATCCAACATTATGAGGGCAGTCTATATGTGTCAAAAGAGAAATACAGGTACCATGTTTCAGAGAAGTGAGGGAAAGCTTTGTCAGATAAGGAGGCAAAATTTCTACCATGATGAAAGGGAATTAACTTTGGATCCAAATTAATCTAAATGCTGTCCCACAAAAAAGAATTGCATTCTCCTCATTAATGGACCTGCATTACAAAAATTGTTCTCAATTATTATTATATTTGGAATTCCATCAACAAAAAAATCTGTGGAAAATTTTTCTCTTTTGTTATTATGTACCTTTATAGTATACTCAGTTTTGTGTCTTGGACCACATAGCCTAACATATTTACTATCTGGCTCTGTACAGAAAATATTTAATAAACCCTGACTTAGAGTAATAACTTTCAACTTTCTCAACCCCAGCTGAAAAATGGGATTAATGTGGAGTAAGAAGCTGTTAGCTGTCGATATCTAATAAGATCTTTTGAAATTTTGTGCATCATATGGTGCTTTGACTTCCCTGACCCAAGTCTTTGATCCCTTTTTCTATCACTCCTGCTTTCTCACTAACTAGACAAATGATTCCAAAACTTCTCCCATTACAGGGAGTTTGCTTTCTCATAGGGGATTTTGCCAATGTGAAGTGCATCTGTTCTTGCTGTTTGTGGTTCCTTTGTTAGCTTGTTCTTCCTCCACAACCAATACCAACTGTCCCCTGTGCATATACTCACCTCATTTCTGCTAAATTTTACCAGATGTTAGTTGTGTTACTGAGAGAGGAAGACGGACAAGATCCAAAATCCCAGATCAGTTATCTCCTGCCAGTGCTCACCTTAATTCTTAGGGGACATATACATACCACAAAAACCCTGCTTAAAGCATCTCATTTTGATAATTTCAGTATTGATCAAATTCTATCCCAGTGTTGCTGTATTTGCACATAATGAGGAAGCCTTAATAGTTACAATCCAGTTCATTTTTCAATTTTTCTACACGTTTATGTCTGAGTGAAAATGATATTGTTACGGATGTAAATTGCAAATATCATAAATCCTAGACCTTCAGTACCTAGTCCAGAAAGTCAGAATGCCAAGGAGAGAGAATTGTGTGGAGTCAGTCACCTTGAGAGGACCAGTCAAGAGTCACAACCAACAGGCAACTCTCAAGAGGGAACCAGGAAAATAAATTCCCTGAACTCGTTCCCTAATCTCTACTCCAAATCTCTCTCTAGAGATCTCCATTGGCTAAAGCAAAGCCAGATAGTGGAGCCTCCCAGTAAAAAGTAGGGTGAGAAGACGTCTCCACTTCTTATAAAGTTGGAGTGACTGAAAGAAGTTTTCTCACATGACTTCCCTTTCCCAATGCAGTCAACAAATACTCACCCAGTGCTTATTTGCCAGTTATTGTGCTAGACTCGGAATAAAGCTTGCTCAGAGTCTAGTCCAAGAGTCATTCTGGTGGGGTAGTGTAGCATTATGTCATGAAAGAGCTAGATCCAGGAGTGCTAGTACCAAAAGACACAAAACATACATTGATTATACAGTTAAGAGTCACAAAGGAAGCATTGTTCTCTTATGTTTTAATTTTCACAACAGATGGCTGAATGAAAAACTCCAATAAACTCAGAATACTGATTCCATTAATGGAATATTATCAGTAAAGCTCATTTAGAATTTGTAATTAGATTTCATCTTTGGTTATAACTACAAATACCTCCTAAGAAAAGAGCAGCTTAATTTTGATGTAGTAACCATTTCAAGACTTTGAACCTCATGATTTTTAAATTTTGTTGTAGTATGATAGGCTCTAAAAATAATGTGCATTTATTTATAAATTGAAAGTTATACAGTCTTGAGTTTCTCCTAGGAAAATAAACAATTTTGTTGTTTGAGAAAAGGAAAATTTCTATAGAAATCTATTGCCCTGTGATATAACTCAGGAGAAACCAATGGTCATCTATTTTTGATGCATATTAAAGTTTATGCATAAAGTTGATTCTTCCCAAACTCTACCACTAAATTTCTATTACAATGGATTCTAGATTCCAAAGAGAAAAGATTTTAGTTGTATTTTGTCTCAAAATTTTTGAAATTTTGAAAAAATATTTTGACTCTGAGACTAGAAACTGATAATTAATATGATAGTTACTTATCTCCTTATTTTAAGGACTGTATTCCTAAGATTATTTAATCTTTCAATAATGGGAATCATAAAAGACTCTCATACCCAGCTTGTGGTCAACTAAAATTCCATAAAATTTTCCATTAATTTATTTGAACCTAAATCTGTCTCTTAAATGTATTTTTTTCCAAAAACTCAAACACAGTTATATTTGCCACATTTTATTGATTTTTTTGTTTTGAGTCAGTTATTCTAGTTTATCATATTCTTTATTCACATTGATTCTACTATATGGTATATTAATTATTCTTCCTCTTTGTGATTGGATCATAATTTTGATAAGGGCAGATGAATGAAGAAGCCTGTGGTATATCAGTAGAAACATTCCTACAAGTTGACAGTGATTAATTAAGCTGCAGCAGCTCTGAATTTATCTAACTGCACAGTTTTAAACTTTTCACTTTTTAAAAAACTTCTGTTCAGTGCACTTAAATATCTATAAAACCCTGACTATGTGAAAGGAATTGAGCCAGGTGATGGGAATAAAAAATGAACAAGCCATAATCAACACCCTCAAAGATCTCATAGTCTAGATGGGAAAACTGTCACATTTATACCTTCTGGTTAATTCTCTAAGAACCATGGAAAGCCTCAGAGACACATCTGAATGATCCCTGGAGGTTCAGTAGGAAAAGCCCATGCATTGCATAGTTCCAAAGTATCTGTAGGATATGTATGTGTTGGAGTATGTGGATATGTTTAACTTTTCTTGTTGATTACTGGGTGACAGAAACTGTTCTAAATGCTTTATATGCTAGCTGATTAAATCCTCACACCATTACAAGAACCCTTTGAGTAATGTCAAACACTTAACATTTGCGAAGCCTGGATTTGAACACTGGCATTCTCTCACCCAGAATTTGTGTTCTTTGGGGCCACATTTGAATAACACTAAATATTGTGTTGAGTGATTAACTTATGTTATGTAGCATTAGAGAAATATCAAAGGGTTGAGAGTGAAAATAACTAATTCAGCTGCAAATTTAAGAAAGATGATTCTAGAATCAGTTTGAAAAGAATGGAAATAGACATTGAAGGAGACTGGAAAAATGGAGATTTGATTGATGTACTGAAGTGAGAAGGGCCTGAACTAGGGCATGATTTTACTCACCTTGCTCAGCTCTACCTCCACACTTATTGCTCCACTTATGAAATGAGTTACAGGAACTGCTAAAATAGACATTCTCTCTGTTTACCTCATTTTTTCAGGGAATCCTTTTCAGTTGCTACCAACTAAAGCCACTTGCTCTGCACTATTTTTCAGATTTGCCATTTTGATTCCATGCTTGCTCATGACAGTCTACACTGTTTCTTAATGTCTTGGACTTTGCTCTCCTAAAATGAAGATTTTGATTTCCTAAAGCCCTGTGTCATCATTTTCTACTTTTGTGCCAGCTACATATCCTGGGAATCCTAATTTGAGTCTGAGCACTGAACCCTGGGCTTGACCAGGACACTTGAGGTGGAGTGGAGGGGATGTTTAAAAAAGAAACGTGATCCTTTTCCTCACTGAACTTCATAGCGGGTTTTGAGGCAACTTTCTTGCCCTGCCTCACTTCTGTGTTACAATGCCCCATGGATTCTACATCTACAACAATCTTGAAAACTCTAGGTCAATTTGTCATATGATCTGTGCTTTACTAGCAATAGCATGCTCCTGTCTCATGCCTGCTGCAAACATCTCCTATAGTGTTTACATGAGATGTGTCTTTGTGCCCAAGTCCACCTCTGCAAACATCTACTTCTAAATACATTTGCTTCTCTTTTATTCATATGCGGAATTTGTGATCTCTCATGGAATATTAGCAATGTATTACCATTCCTCTTGTAAACATATATATGACACTGGATGTGTGAATGTATAAGTTGTGACTAGAGGCCTCATCTTAGCTAGCAGCTGTCATAGGGAGAACACAGCAGATTAATTCATTTTGATATTCATTCTTAATGTGAATTATTTGTTTAATTAGCTTCCTTATTCCTTAACAGAGGGTATTAGCATGCAGAAGCATCTGTTGAGAGTAGCTTCCTGATGTAAAATGCAAGATTTCTGAAATTCAAACATTTACACAGATATATGAGCACACGTTCAATGCTATAATCAGCGAAGTTATTCATGGATAAAGGTATAAAATGAATCACAATACATGATGATGTAAACCTTTATTCTGTAGATATTCATAAGTATTTTTTTTAGCTCCATCAATGATGGAGTTTGTTAGGCAATTGGGTTTATAAGTACAAATTAGAATTAATTTGAGAAAGTTTTATGAAAGTGGTAACTTTGTAAAACCAATTAAGAAAATTAAGTGGAGAAGAAATGGAGGTGTGGGGAAAAATCATTTGGAGTCTATGTAAACAGAAAGTTATATTTGAAGAAGGTTAGATAAAAGCTAGTTAATGTTCATAATTAGGAGACTCAGTTTGATTTGAAAGGTAAGTAGCAGTCACTGTAGGAGTCAAAGTGAATGAAGTGACTGCTTTACATAAATTAGTAGTGGAAAAAGTTGACTGTAGTACAATAGCTATAGCCATAGATGACCACAGTGTTCAGGAGTGAAACCAAGTCTATGATGGCAAGAATCAAAAAGAAATGCATATATGCAAGAAATATTTGAGGCAGAAAAGTGTTAAAATAAATCATTCAAAGTTTTAATACTCTGAAACTGCAAACACTTTTATAGAATTAAGAAAGGAAGATATTTTAGGGAAGGTAAGAGATTTCACAATAAGAGTAAGGAAATAATAAATTAATGTGTAGAAATGCTAAGTTTTACATATTGCTGTACTGGTTGAAATATTTTTAAAGGCCAAATATATATATTAAAAAAAAAAACAAATTAAAAATAAAGTCAATTCTGCATCAGTAAAAAAATTCATGAAATCTGTATATTCTTGTCTGACCAGCAGATGGACCAGGTACTGCAAATCTAGGCTTCCATCTGTGTGACTTTTCCTATTTTATTGTTGACACTGACTCTTTTAAGAGTTCCTGGTGTGTGTGTGTGTGCGTGTGTGTATGTACATGCACACATATGCTATTCCTGCCTTCTTACTGCTCTTCATCTGTATTATGGTGCTGAGCATCAGCTTTGAAAAGTAGGCAACAGCAGGTTGACTACTAAATGAAAAGGGTAAAAATAGAAGCAGCAGACTCAATGATGTGGCAAGATCTATAAGACTGAGGGATTAAGGGAAGAGAGCAACTGCTCTTTTCTGACATTTGCTTAAAAAGATGCAATGGAGTAAGGCATAACCACTTGCCATATAATAAGATAAAAAATAACAATAACTCTGAAACATTGTTAGGCTTCAGTAACCACCCCATGGACCCTGATCCCAATCAAAAGCCCCCGTGGGGGAATGGGAGCCAAGCATAAAGGAGGAGTAGCCTCAAACTTTGTGGTGGGGACATTACCAGATTAATCATGACAATTTCAAGGAGTAAGTGACCTAAAGATCTCAGATGTATACAGAAGTATTTATCTGAATGTCTGTAGGTGAAAACACTATTTTAAACAATTGTCAGTTCTTCCTACTCACATTTTAGCATAAATATAGTCTATCTCATTTATCAAATTAAAGGAACAAATAAGATGAAGCAGAATTATTGGAGGTGGAAACAATACCGAAAAGACCCAAACCTGATAACCTTAAGATATCACATTTGTAAAAATACATTGTGAATTCAGGAAAACCATTCTAACCCTAATTAGAACATTATAGAAACATTAATTGTCGAGAAAGGAATTGTGCCCCTTTACTGAAAGCCTCAAACAAGAGGTGATTATCCAAGTTCACTATTTTTCTTTGTTTTTAGGCTGTTGTCTTTCTCCTAATTCTGTATCACACAAAGTAATTCATGACAATTTAGAAAATTAATTTTCCTCTCTTTGCCATTCTGGACATTGTGTGATAATTATTTCTCTTTTAGAGAGCATTCTGTTCCCTTATTCCGTGTGACCTTTCAGCTTCCTGTTTGATTCTTTTAAGACATTAATTTGTGTTTCCTTTAATATAATTTTTTTTTTCATTTTACTATTCTTTATTTGATTAACAATGATCCTGTGAAACGACTTCCTGAATGGAAGCTAGACAGTCTGTGGGTGAGTCGGCTTCCAGATGACTAGTGGGACTGGAGCAGTATTCCTCACAGAGGACCTTTTCTGTATCTACCCACACTTTACTTCCCAGACATTGGCCTTCCTCCTTCCTGGAAACTTCTCTAAGAACAGGCTCCAGGCCCTTCTTCAAACCACTTCCTAGCTCACCAACTTCTCTGTCCTCCTTTTATGCTCAAAGAAACCCCCTACTTCTTCTTCTGCTTTCCTCCAGAGTCACCCTCTCCTACTTCTCAAACTCAATTGTCGTCCATTTCTTTCACAGGAGCTCTTGGTGGCTCATAAAACTCAGATTGAATCACTAGCAATTGAAAAACAACTTTGACTTTCTTTGAGGGCTTCAAATTAAATTTCAGAAAGAGAGGGAAACACAGAAAATAAAATAGCTAACTTTCTTATTAAAGCAATCCGAACATCTTTTCCTGTCACATATTCAGTTAAAAAAAATTCATGAAGTGATCGTTTATATAGCTGAACGCTTTTTTTTCCATTTTTCTCTAGAGAGGGTGGCAATCTTTTTTGCAGCTTAAGGTGACCCTGTGACACAGTTTTGGTCCAAAGGAGAAGAACATCTGCTGGTGGTGTTGTGGTGGGCAGGGATTCTGAGTTTTTTTCTTCCTTGTTAAATGATCAAATGAGGTTGAACATGGATATGACACCAGGAGATGCAATGCTGTTTGTATTCTTGAGGCAACACACCTGCCGATGAAGAGCCATACACCTCTGATGCTGAAGCAGGTGGATAGAAGTATCCTGGGTCATGGATGACATCTCTGGGTGGGTGAACAACTACCAGCAACTACTTGTCCTTTTGTACTTTTTTCTACATGAGAAAAATTTGTTTGATCAGTTGTTTGTCTAGTTTTGTTACTTGCAATCAAAACTATTCTTAACACACTATCTCAAAGCACTTCAACTGCCCAAACTTCATACCACAGAATTACATGCTCTGGAGTCCTTACTCTTAACAAGCCAAGTATGTTCCTTAACAAGAAGGACCCTTTCCCAGTCTTTGCCTCTGAATCTCAGTATACCTTGGGGAGAAGACCTTGTTTAACTTCATCTATGTCTCTTGTTCAGACAGAAATTTATAGCATTAGAAAGAGGAAAAGTTATTGAATGCTGGCAGTGTGCTGTCTTTCCTCCCACCCCACAGTAGCCACTTTAATAACATCAGTTTCTACCTGAGGCTAAAATTAATCACCCAACTGGCTCCTTTTGTCTTAATTACCAGTTCAGGAGACATGTCAAGAAACATCTGAATTTCTACTTTGTCCAAGTTTGGATGTCCAGAATATTTATTATACTTACACAGCTTATTTAATTAAAAGTATTTGGGGTGGCTGTACGTTACTCAGCAATTCTCAAGTAATGATGTAGATAAGGTCACTCTCTTGCTAGGAGGGATTGAACTAGTCATGGCTCTTTATCTATATTTTGGATAACTAAGTTCTTTTCTGACTTTGTTTTGCCCCTAGAAATCGACCTTAGATTTTAAAATTGCTGTTGTAGAACTTGGGCTTGTTTTTCCTTCCACTATAAGTTTTTTTTTGTTTTGTTTTGTTTTTTTTTTTTGCACTCTTAAAGGTTGGCATTGTTGGTAGAAACTTCTCTTACAGATATCATAGCTTGCTCCTTCTAACTTATTTCCTTTCCCACTCGGATCCATTCCATTTAGCTTCTGATAATTTTTCCCTTAATTCAAAGCTTACAACCAATTTTGAAGCTATCTTCATTTTGAAAATATTGCTAGTATTATAAGCTCACCTACTAAAGAGAATGTGCCAGATATAGTATCCACTACAAATAAAGTAATTTGAAGCCATGTTCTTTTTAAAGAGAGCATGACTTAAATTATTAACAATGTTCAAAATTTTCTATATTTTAAAAGCACTTAAACATCCAGTTCTACAAACTCTGATTCTTGTGTTCCTAAAATTGATATCTTATACTGGCTTGACAAAGATAAAATATGCTTGTTACTAGGGTTTAATTTAATTACTACCTTTACATTATGTACAAAGATGAAAACTGACCTATCATGTATAAAATAATTAAATTGTTCAATAACGTTGAAACAATTAAAACTATTTTCAATTCAAAACCTAGTATTTCCTATAGTCATTGAAGACATTGTAACAAATATAAACATTGGAAGGCTTTAGCTGCTCTCTGGGGTAATAACAGGGAGAGGCTTTGGAACATGACAAAGCTGGGCTCAAACATCATCTCTGCTACTCTGCCTGTTACCTTGGATGTGTCACTTTTCCATTCTGAAGCACAATGACCTTAATTATAAAAAGGTGACAGTATTAGCTATTTAGCAACTGTAATTAAAATTAAATGTATAAACCAACAAGCCTTTTGTGTGAGAATCCCGTTCATCCTATTAACAACTAAAGACTTAATTCCTTCAGGGAATCTTTCTGCATTAACTAAGTTTATTCTTCAAATCAACCTTCCTCCATATCAGAATAATTTGCAAATTTTGGATGAATGTTACTGTTCTGCACTTCTACTTCTAAGGCTTTTTCCCTCTCTGTGTGATAGGTTGAATTTTGTGTTCCCAAAAGTCACATGTTCTTAATCTGCATTCCCGTGGGTGTGAACCCATTGCAAAAAAGACCTCTTGAAGATGTTATTTTTAGTTAAGCTGTGGCTCAGCTGAATGAAGGAAGGTCTTAACTGGATTATTGAAGTCCTCTACAAGCAGAAGAAATTCAGACATAGTCAGAGAATGCCACAGGGAAGTCAACAGAATATGGAAGAAAAGAGGACATCACCATGTGACGCAGAAGCCAAGGAACCCAAGGATGGCCAGCCCACCGGGATGCTACCAACCCAGGAGGAAGCAAGCCTTCCAGCCACCAGAACTGTAAGGCCATACTTTCCTGTTGTTTAAGCCAACCCATATGTGGTATTTGTCATGGCAAACAGGGAACTAAGATATTCTATCACCTGTTGCTTCAGTTGGAGATTTAGCAAACGCATTGAAGATTCCATTGATACACTTGTTAGCTTGTTGACTAACTGTCTATGATTCAGTGTTCACTAGTGCTCTAGTTTGCTAATGCTGCTTGGATGCAAAACACCAGAGATGGATTGGCTTTCATAAAAGGGGGTTTATTTGGTTACACAGTTACAGTCTTAAGGCCATAAAGTGTCCAAAGTAACACATAAGCAATCGGGTACCTTCCCTGGAGGATGGCCAATAGTGTCCGGAAAACCTCTATTAGCTGGGAAGGCACATGGCTGGTGTCTGCTCCAAAGTTCTGGTTTCAAAATGGCTTTCTCCCAGGACATTCCTCTCTAGGCTGCAGTTCCTCAAAAATGTCACTCGTAGTTGTACTTGGGGTATTTGTCCTCTCTTAGCTTCTCTGGAGCAAGAGTCTGTTTTCAATGACTGTCTTCAAAATGTCTCTGTAAGCTGAAGCTCCTCTCTCAGTTCCTGTGCATTCTTCAAAGTGACTGTAGTTCCTCTTCAAAATGTCACTCTCAGCTGCACTGAATTCCTTCTGTTTATCAGCTCTTTTATGTGGCTCCAGGGATTTAATTTAGACACACCTTGAGTGGGCGGTATAACATCTCCATGGAAATTATCCAATCAGAGTCATCACCCACAGCTGGGTGGGGCACATCTCCATGGAAACACTGAAAGAATCTAATCAACACAGATACATCTACCCACACAAGATTACATTAAAGATAATGGCATTTTGGAGGCCATAACACATTCAAACTGGCACAACTAGCTCCTATTACTGTGATACAGTTTTATCTTCTTTAGCTCTGTTTTTCACAATTTAAAAATAAAATAAATAGCCATGATTTCTTTCTTTTAAGGATAGATAAGAGTGATCATTCTCATAAACATTTGGTAGGATCTCTAGCACTTACCATCACCTGTTACCTTAGCTATTTTCATAAAAATAGTTATACATGTGTCTGTTTTCCCTGGTGTCCAAACCCAAGTGGGCTTTTTAAGGTATACTGGGCCCAATGGCAATTTGATCTAGTGGGCAGATGCCTTAGTTTGCCAGGGTTACCATAACAAACACCACAGTCTGGTTGGTATAAACAACAGGAATTTATTGTTTCACAGTTTTGGAGGCTAGAAGTCCAAATCATTGCATCGACAGAATCATGCTTTCTCTGAAGTCTTTAGTAGCATTCTGATGGTGACTTGCTGGCAATCTCTACTTCCATCACATGACCACCTGTCTCCTCCTTCTCCTACTCCTCCTTCTCCTCTTGTGTCCAAATTTCCTCTGCTTGTAAGGACTCCAGTTAGATTGGATGAAGGCCCACCCTGATTCAGTTTGACCTCACCTTAAGTAATAACGTCTTCAAAGATCTTTTTAACAAGTGGGTTCACATCCACAGGACAGGGGGTTAGAATTTGAACATGTTTTTGTGGGGGATAGGATTCAATCCTTAGAGACAGGGAAGCACACTGGAACCATGAAAGATTATGCAGCAGACAGCTGTGGTGCTCTGCCTCATGTTTTCTTGACCTGCCTCTGACGTTAGCTGTAGTTGTGGTTGATGATTTTTTCCCAAGCTCTGATTCATCTCATGATGACCCATCTATAGCTGGTCATATATGTTCCCATTTTCTTACTGTGGAGTCTTATTTGGCACAACAAGAACCTACTTAGTCTACCATGTCACCTTTTTGTGAGCAATTCAAGAAGGCATTAATTTTTATGTTTCTTAGAATATCCAGGAAGAATCAAGAATCAATGTGTAGTCAGCACATTCATAGTGAGATCCCAGCTGACAACTGAGAATAGAGGACTTTTGTTAAAGGGAGTGAACAGCTAGGCAAGTGTTGTGGGTCCAGCCAGATGGTCCAATGCCAGCACAAAGCTTATGGCCTACCCATCAGAAGACTGGATTTCTGGAAGGGCCTGAATAAGATACCTAAATGTGACAGTAGTTCAACATGTCAAGTGATTCTGAAGCCACATAGGGACCTCCAAATCATTCACAGACCATTAAATACTAAGCCTATTCCATAAGATGATTCCAAACATTTGGGGCTAGTTGCCCACAGTTATATGACCCTTTTTATTCCTGCTTACGAAATAAAGTCTTCCACAACTTCACCTTCATAACTCTGAGGAAAGTAAGAGCTGATGAAAATACATCAGTTTTTCTACCTTTAAAAAAAAAGTAATGGAGTGGAGGTAATTGGAGTTTAGAGAGATGGAAGAAGAGGGACAATTCCTCCCACTGCCTTTGGAAGTGCTGAGTCATGTTCTTCTGGCTCAATAATCCTTGTTGGTAAAAAGTTTTGAAATTTGATCAACTTCCATAATGAACAGTCTGATTGACAAGGCAAAATATTGTTTCATAGTGGATATTGTATTACCCAGATATCTGGAAAAAAATGAAACAAAGCAGAACAAAGCAGAGAATAGGTGAAAGTCTTAAGGTTTAGATAGACCATGCAATAAGTAACTAGATGAACAGCAATCATGGATATGTTTTAACTTTGATTTATTAGGCTCTGTGATGGCTAATTTCATGTTTCAAGTTAGCTAAGTTATGGTGTCCAGTTGTTTGGTCAAGCAATCCCTGGCCTAATTGTTACATGGATTTAAATCATTGGTCGGTTGATTGCGTCTAAGGGAAGGAGAGAAGTCACCACATCCAATCAGCTGAAAACCTTAAAAGGAAAACTGACGATTTCAGCTGTCAGAAAGAAAAGTTTCTATTTCCACTTCAACCAGCCTGTTTCTCCTGGGGAATACATCATCACCTTCATCAAGTGTCCAACTTGCAGTCTGCCATATGGAATTTGGATGTGCCAATCCCCATGTTGCATAAACCATTTCCTATAACAAATTCCTATAATAAATCTCTTAATCTTACACATATATTATAATGTGTAATAGATATTGTATATATATTGTAACATGCATATATGTAATGTAATATATATACACGAGTGTGTGGTGTGTGTGTGTGTGTGTGTGTGTGTGTGTGTGTGTATCTTGTTTGTTCTGTTTCTCTGGAGAACCCTGACAAATACAGGATCCTTTGAAAATTTTGTCATAGGCTCTCATATTGGTCTTGGGAGACATAAAATTTGAATTCGAATCTCAGCTTTTCCCTTAATGATCACATTACTTTGGGCAAGTCACTTGATCTCTCAGTTTGCCTTCTCCTAAGTGAGTGGTTAGCTATTAGAAATAATTTCAAAGCTCCCTTCACAACAATTTCAAATGACCCAAATTTTCATAAAGTATTTTGGAATTGACAGTATATGAGTCATCAGTTTCCTAAGTGAACAAAATGAGTCAGTTTTGGATATTTACACTAAACATTTAATGATCATGTTATTTTTCTCAAAATGCATGTTTATTTTTAGTCTAAGGTTTGAAGTGTAGATTAAGTGTTGCTGGCATGAAGGCTCTAGCCATTTTTACAAAAGAATGGTACTCTTCCCAGATTAAAAATTCTAAGATGCAAAAAATGTCTGGGAAATGTAAATTATATTTTAGTGAACCAACTGATTTTGCAATTGTCAAACACATTTATATTCATATTCACAATAGATTTCATTAGATATTCTTAGCATATTTTTACCATATGATTAAAGCTTTTATAATGTTTGAAGACATATCTCCTAAAGGAAGAAATGCACCAGAAATAGATGTAGAAATCAAATAAGATAATATATGTGAAATTTTCTTGAAAATTGTAAAGTGTTACATAAATAAAAGGAAGTGTTGCAATTGGGTTTGATGTAGTTACTGAATGTGTGTAAATTCTTTCTAGAAAATTAGAAAAGTCAAGGTGAACAATTTGACATTCCAGTCTTATTTTTATTCTTGTTACACTTTTATGTAGTCTAAAATTAGAATTCTATGCTTCACAGTTGCTGATTTTACAAATTTCATGTTGATCTGGAAATAAGGAATGGCAAAACTGACTGATTTTTGTGGTGTGAGCATTTTGGTTTTCTAGGTCACTTCTTGGTGAAGTGTTAGCCTCTATACAGGGTAATGGAAGTCCCTAAATGAGCAAGAGTGCAATGGGGTAGGGGCAGAAGTGGAGATTGAAGTTTCACTGTAAAGGATAATGGAATAGAAATTGAGAAAAATCACACTAGGGGACAAAGGGGATGACACCATAAAGTTATGGCTATTCAGACTCACCAATGGCAGTTTTCTGAAGGAAAGTCCTTCAGCAGATTGAGCAGGAGTGTGGTGGAGTTAGTGTGACAAGCTGCCCTCTAAGGCCTCTAGCCTGCCCTTAACAGAAGGTTCATCAGACACCTATTTTTTGACAACTCAAGGTTTGTGAGTGCCAAGAAGAAAAAGTCAGCATCCTGGTATTGAGTAAGTTTAGCATGCCTTCTTTTGTGACGTGGGAAAAGATAACAGCAGTGCTACTAATTTTTCCTTGTCATTAGTACATAAGTGAGTGTGTCAATCTCACAAATGACAAGTCCTAAAAATATCCATAAGTTGTAGAGGAAAAATAAGCAAATTATAATAATGAAGTTAGAATAAAGTATATGTTTTGTAGATGAGCTATTTTATTTCAAAAATTGATATTTTGGATTCTTTTCCAAGATATTTTTTGGGAAAAGGTGTTTATTTTATTTCTCAAAGAATCAAGCTACTGGTTCTCACCCTTTCAGGCCAATCCCTCCAGACTTGGTTGATGTCACCAGCAGCCTTTACACTCTTTGCATTGGTGAGGTTTGGAAGTTAGGGATGATGAAAGATAGGGTGAACTTGGTAAACTGAATTATTTTTTCTGCAACTCTGGTGGTCTACTTACGTGCCCCATAGCAGACTGCTCCTTATGCACAGAGGGTAGCACTAAATGAGGCAATAGAAAAACCAGCATTAGAACACAGATTCCTCAGTGTTACTCTCAATTGCTTGGTTCACTGAGCCATGCTGATTCTATGGAGGTGCTGACTCTGTCCTAGCATCTTACAGGTATTTCAGACATCTGTCAGCCAAGTCAATGGAGCTGGCTTATTGGTCATAAGCTTATACTCTCTGAATTTGCACTTAAATAAAAACAGATGGTTTTTTAAAGCTCTCCATCATCAGAAGAAGGCAATGACCATCTGCTAAATATACACTTATCGATCTCCTGTGAATATCATGATAAAGAAAGAAAAGGGATAGGTAATATACACCAGCTATAAAATGACTTCAAGATTTATAGTCTAATTTTCGTTAGGATCATTGTCTGTTTTTCTTAGGCCCATTGGGATTTTTTATAGTTGCTTTGGGAGTAAGTGGCTATTTTTATGTTGATACAGGGGATTTTTACTAGCAAAGTTATCAATAGAGTGATTACCCTAAGTCTGGTCTTGATATTCAAAATCCTTTCCAAATAAATTTCAAAATGAAAATGACTATTGCCGAGTTTTTAGTAGCATGCAACCTTGACAATTCGTGGAGAACTAAATGCTGTTTAGAGGCACTCTGTTTTCTGCTGGTCAATGCCATTGATTTTAGAAAATCTCTGAAAACAGAGATTTCAGCTCATTGCAATTTTCCCACAAAGTTCTCCTTCTTTATTTCATTAAAACCAATTAGGCATATTGCACTGACAGAGATTAATACTGCTAAATGTCAATGATATGCCTACTTTGAAAAAACTATTGAGCTGAAGAGTAAATAGCAATACAATAAAAATGCCCTGACATCTTGCTTGCAGGAAAGCAGAGAGCTGTAAGATGGCAGGAAGAGTAAAGAAGAAGATAATAATGGTTGATCACTAAATTGATTTCAGTGCCGTGTGTTCCTAGAAAATCAACTGGATATGTATGCAGAAAGCAAAACAAACCAAAAAAAAAAAAAAAAAAAAGATGGAAGGTTATAGCTGGTGGGCACAATCTTTGACATAAGTAGAAGCTCTTGGCAATGATGTAAAGAATGTGTTGAAAATGAAATACTGAACTTTCCTCCTCTTTAACACCCAAATGTTCATCAATTAGCAGCATCCTTGAAAAGCCTGTTGTCCTCCAGGCTTTTCTAAAATCTAGTTTCTACAAGGAACTTTTCACTATGCAGCAAAATATCAGCCATTACAGAAATACTTTATTTACTTAGTTGGAAACCAAGGTGACTGGCTAGGTCATGGATCATAGAACTATGGACAGCAGGTCAAATCTAGCTCACCACCTGTTTTTCTAAGTCCTATAAACTGAGATTTTTTCATTTTTAAATAACCTAAAAAAAATCAAAAGAAGAATATTTTGTAACGTGAAAATTATATGAAACTCAAATTCAGTGTCCCTAAATAAAGCTTCATTGGAATGCAGCCACACCCATTCATCTCTGTGTTGTCTATGGCTGCTCTCACACTAAAATGCAGCACTAAGTAGTTGCCACAGAGACCATATGGTCTGCAAAGACTAAAATGGTCCTTCTCTTAGTTTGCCAAGGATGTTTTAACAAAGTACCACAAACTGGTTGGCTTAAACAAAAGGAATTTATTGCCTAGCAGTTTTGAAGACTAGAAGCCCCAAATGCAAGTGTTAGCAGGAACATGCTCTCTTTGAAGTCTGTAGCAAACTGGTAGTAGCTTGCCGGCAATCTACAGCTCAGTCTTCATGTCCGTCAAGTGGCCATCTATCATATTCTGTCTCTTATTCCTCCTGCTGCTCTTGTGTCCAAATTTCCTCTGCTTTTAAGGACTCCAGTCACATGGGATTAAGGCCCACCCTGATTCAGTTTGGCCTCACCTTAACTAATGGCATCTTCAAAGATCCTATTTACAAATGGGTCCACACCCACAGTCCAGGGAGTTTGGACTTGAACAAGTGTTTGAGGGAGACATGAGCCATTCCATAACAATCCTTTACAGAAAAAGCTTGTGAAACATTGGGTAAGATATTAACTAAAAATAAGTTTGAGGCCTGAAATTCAATATTGAATATTTTTTTTTTTTTCTTTTTGTGTTCACCAATTTTTCAAACATAAGGAGAGGAAGAAAATCATTGGGGGACAAGAAGAAAGAATTGAAGTTGCAAAACAATTGAGTTATATTTAGGAATTGAAAATCATTCTGGAATGATATAAATGAGTCAATAAGGATAATTATCAGGTACAACATGAATAGCTTTCTACTTTAACTGGGGCAAATTAAATTCTCTGCCTCATTTTCAAGTTGGAAAAACAAACCGAGGAAGACAGAAATTTTTAAAATAAATTTCAACTTATGAATCAGACCAATGAATCAAACATAAGAGCATAAATAAAAGCTTGGAAAATTTTTCTCCTTCATTTTCCAGAATTACATGCACATTTTTCAGGGCTATATTCCTACATGTCCTTTGTTACTCTCCACATAAAAATGACAACAGATGTAAATGAAAACCTGGCAAATATTCAATGACTGAATATTTTCCATCCACTAATGGAAAATTAGTACATATGATTAATTTTTAAGCCTAAAGAGTTTCTTTTAATAACATTTAAATTGGAGCATGATATATAAAGGAAATGTGCACAAATCATAAGTGTACAGCTTAGTGAATTATCATAAATGTATACTTGGAAATTATTACCATACCTCTAGAATCCTCCTCTGTTTCTCCTTCCTATAATTACCACCCCCTCCTCTCAAAGTCAGCTACTATCTTGTCTTGTTTGGTTTTCATCTTTATATGAACAGAATGTATTCTTTTTGTGTCTGTATTCTTTCACACGTTATGTTTATAAAATTCATCCTTCTTGTTTATGGGACAGAGTTAGTTCATTTTCATTACTGTAGAATATTTGTTGTGTGACTATACTACAATTTACTCACGGTGTTTGTGGAGTGAATTGCTACAGTGATATATTGTGGGAACACAGGTTCAGGACAGAACAGAAATATTCATCATGTGATTCCTTTGTTACTTGCACAGTACAAAGAGTCCAGAAAGGGAAAATAATCTTTTTGTCACTTACACAGCACCGAGTCCAAAAGAGCTGGGAAAGAAGTCCCATCATGATTGGTCTCCAGAAGTGGCCCAAACTGCTCCAGGTCAGGGTCTCTGCATGCCCCACTTCGAGTTGGAGAAGAGAGGCTGGTCCACACTGTTTGAATGTGCTCTCTATTCCCCTTGGGGGAAGGGGCCCTGCCACTAAGAATTCCTGTTCTGATAAGCATCTGAAGCTGCCAGGATTAAGGTCTGGCTGGGTTTTTTCATTAGACTTAACGTTTCCCCCAGGTTGTGGAGTGGAACATGATAAAAAGAAAGTGGGGGTAGTGGAAGGCCTGGAGGATGGCTGCTTAGCGAATGTTTGTGACTTTCCCAGAGAAAAAGATAGGGGTAGGGGAGGTCTGGGCAATGGCTGCTTAATAGGTATCTGAGACTTTCCTAACACTGTTTCTAGTTATTGGCTAGTATGAATCATACTGCTATGAATATTTGTATGCACTTTTAAAGCACTTGAAACTGTAACTTAGTATATCAAAATTAGTATTATTAAAGAATAAATAAAAGGAAACACCCTTTCTCATGTGGTTTATTTTGAAAATATTGTTTTTAAAATTTATGCATCCTATTGATGAATTCATCCTATTGACATGTTCTTTTTTCTGTTTGCTTGGTGTTTTTTTTGTTGTTGTTTTTTGTTTTTGACATGTATATTCCAGATATTGTGCTAAGTTACTATGGATACATTAATAAGCACCTTGTAAATTCTTCTTTGAAGGATTTTGGAGTGTAATATAGTAGGGCAGTAATTTTCAAAGGATGGTCCCTTCACCATCATCACCCACATCAACATCATCTGGGACTTGTTAGAAATGGAAATTCTCAGAATGTCTGACTTACTGAATTAGAAACTCCAGGGATGGTACCTGGCAATCGGGGATCTAACAAGCCCTCCAGTTGATTTTGCCAATAAAGTTTGAGAACAACTAGAGTGGAGGAAGGGTAGAAGAGGGAAAATTAAGATGCAATGTGTAGGTTTCTTTTTTAGAAACTAAGAGGGTCAATGGCAGGGCCACTTAAATCAGGATGGGATGAACAGGGGAGGCTTTCTGGAGGCCATTTGTCGTCAATATTTAATAAAGACAGAATCCTTCTTTTGGTGTCCTTAGCATTTTTTTTAATTATAATTAAGAACATTTACCTGCTGGCTTTTGATTTCTTTCAAGCTTGTCTCAAAACCTGTTCCCACCTGTTAGGAAAGATCACGTATACCCCAGTACACGTTACACAGCTAGGAAGTGAGGGAGCAGCCTCAGTTTTAATACTTCTACAGAGATGTTCTTGCTGACACTATGACTTCTCAAACTCCAGATCTTACTTGCTGGATCTACAAGGTATGCCAGGTATAGACATGAATCAAACAGACAAACTCCCTCTTAGAAAAGCAGTATAACATTGTGGATAATAACACAGGGGCTGAAAAGGGATGCCTGGGTTCACATCCCAGCTTTCTGTTTCCTTAACCACCTCATTCTCAGTTTCCTCCTCTGTGTTGTGTCCGACTGAGCCATCAGCAGAACTTGCTCTGAAAGAAGAAATAGATGTGACCCAGCTGGGATTACCACCAACTGCCCCACAATGGGACCTGTTGAGATTCTGAAGAAAGAGACACTGAATGCCAGGGTGATCAGTTCTTTAAGTGTTTATTAGGGGAACTTGAATACAGAAAGCTGAAGCTACTAAGAGAAGGACAGACAACAAGAAGTTCACTAAAGTATGTTTGCACCTATTACAGCTGTCCTACAGGCTAAATATGGCCAAGGGACCAAGGTGGCTAAGTGACAGTGGCTTATATGCAGGTAGCGGGAAAACATCTTCATGTGTGCTGTTTTCTCAAAACAAGATGCTCTTGGAGAAGGCAGTGTTTAAAGTTGTAGAGCAGTCAAAGCTTGGCAGGCTTCCAGGGAGTTACAGGGAGGGATGCCTGAGGAGGGGGCAAGGGCAAGGCCAGTCCTGAGTTGGGTAGGAGATGCTATATGTATCATACACTCTAAAATGGGTATAACAGTATTTCACTTGTAATGTTGATATATTTCTTAGTGAAATTCACAGTCCTTTTTCTTCTTCAACAACATTCCAGTGTGAGAACACTTAGGTTTTTTTCATTCAATTTTATTGAGATGTAATAACATACCATACAATCATCCAAAGCATAAAATCAATTGTTCACAGTACCACCATATAGTTGTGCATATATCACCACAATTTTTGAACATTTTCATTACTCCAAAAAAAAATAAGAATAAAAATAAAAGTAAAAAAAGAACACCCAAAACATCCCTTCCCCACATCTTCCCCTATCATACATTTAATTTTTGTCCCCATTTTTCTACTCATCTGTCCATACACCAGGTAAAGGGAGTATGAGCCACAAAATTGTCACAATCACACAGTCCCACCAAAAACTTCATTTTAAATAGACAATTTGGGTAGATTTTTGTGATTACCAGTGACTCCAGTAGATTCTTACAATTTTTAACCTTTTCAAATTATAGATACTATTCTACAATATGAAATTCATTGCATTCATATGGACTGTTGCATATACATGTGATATTTAGATCCAGAGCCACAGTGTGTATAGATGCTCCAACTACCATGTATTATAAACTTAGGATCTTTTTTGGAAATGTGCAGTTATGAATTATACTGGAAGGTGTTTAGCATCAAGACATAAACACATAAATCAATGCAATTAGAGATGCTTTCTAGACTCTTTAGATCAAGGTTCTTGCAAACACTAAGAAGGAAGTAAAAATAATTTTCTTCTGGATTGTCTAGGAGCTATGAACTCATTATATTTTCCTGCATTAAACTCCCATAACCTTCTTGAGACCCAGGTTAGCCCCAGGAACTTTATTTCTCTCCTTTCATCTGGGATCTAATTCTCTAACTTCTCCATATCTTTTTCTGCTGCTGATTAATCTGTTCTTTGGGGATCCCTTCTCTTCATGATTAACTATGGGGCAGGACATAAGTTTTCCAGGAGGAAAACCTCTTCACTATCTTGCAAAAGAAACACATAGACATATTTCATCAAAATAATTTTTTTTTAATAATTTTTACTATGGGAGCTCTCAAAAGCTGAAACATAAGGCACATGAAAAGAGAAATGTCCAATCTTTTTGCAGTCATTGACCTTAGGTATGAAGTTATTGCATCCCTTGTTCAATAAAAGTGGGACTCTTGGATTTAATATGAGACCTCAAGCATTTAGGACCTACTCAGATGTACCTGATATACAGTAATTTTTACATTTTGATGAATGAATTTTTACTCAGAGCTTGAAAGTCTTATGTTTGTAATGTCAGTAAGAACTATTTCAGGTGCAAGTGGCAGAAAACACAACTAAGACAGGCTTGAATACTTTGGTTTCAGGAATAACTTAATTCAGTATTCAACTGCTGAGATAGGACCAATCCCTGTTGTTGGCTTCCTCTAGATGGTTCTGTGATCAAGTTTCACAGGGCAGGTCTAGGGGTTTCCTGTGTGGCGGTAGCAGTTCCAAACCTCATATATTCACAAAAAGTCAATCAGAGATAGGGTCTTACATTCCCTTCTACACCCTGATTTGAGACATTTGCCCAAATCTGAAGCAATCACTGTGGTCCACAGATAGGATAGGCTGATAGATATACACAAATCATAAACGACCCAAACTACACAAGGGGGAGAGGAATACCCTAAGGAAAATTTGAGAGGTTGTTACTGAGAGCCAGATGAGTGGCAGGGTTGGGGCATGGGGTTGGGGTGTAGCAAAAGGAGATTCGCTTCAGTATCAGACAGCATTTTAGATCGTGATTGGACCTAGTAGGCAGCCAGTATCCAGCTCTGTGGCCTTCACGCATCTACATTTACACAGTGCTTCTGGTTCAGTGATAGAAACTTTTTCCTGCTGAAATATGGCCCTGAAAAGAAAGCCAAATACTTGTGCTAGGCACGACGCGAAGAGAAAGAAAAAAGGACTAGAGAAGTAAAAGAATTCCCATATTTGGAGATAATGATGTCAGAATTTTCTGTTACAAATATCAAAGGTCTACTATATTATCTCCTTTTATTTCTGTAGTTGGAAGCATCTTCTTTCCAGGGTATGCAGACTACTTTCCAGCAAAATTAGTTAGGTCAAATAGTTCAAGCCTTTTCCTCTAAAGGGCATCTAAATTTCCAAAAATATTTGAACAAGATTAAAACCTCAGTGGAACTCTGTCCAAGTAGAATGTTTATACTCACTCTAATTATATGCTTGCTGATTTTTCTTTATTTTTAGCTAGTGTAAATTTTTACAGCTTCCACTTACTACCTGAGAGTCCCTCTCACCAACTCCCCCTTTAAAATGCTGCCAATAATATCTGTATAAACACTTTAATTATATGTCCAATAAAATGCAAAATTCTTAGTTTGGTTGTCAAAGTCA
Organism: Choloepus didactylus; assembly: GCF_015220235.1. NCBI lineage: Eukaryota > Metazoa > Chordata > Mammalia > Pilosa > Megalonychidae > Choloepus > Choloepus didactylus. The sequence goes on from NC_051309.1 coordinate 142,461,569, forward strand.
CTTCACTTTTTCCTTCTGGGTTCCTTTTTGCTCTACTGTGTGTCCTAAATTTCATCAACATTTAGTCACTATTTCCTCAATCTGATTTGGACTTTTGTGTCTCCATAAAGCTTTGCCATTTCTTTATTTTGAAAAGCTCTTTTTCCCTTCCCTATCTTCCATCTGTCCTTCAAGCCCACATAACTGGTGAACTCCTACTGGAGGTAATATTTTGGAATACTTTAATCAGAAGTAACTTCTGCCTAGGAACTCACTTTGGACTTCTTTTATAAATGGCATTGCTGTGGTGCTGAAGTCTGTCTCCCCACTGGACTGAAGCTGGGTCTCTGGAGAGCAGAACGATTGGAAGCACAGGCTTGGGAGTCAGAAAGAATGACATTCACATTCTAATTTTGCTGCTCTCTCATTGTATGACCTAAATCAACTTATACTATCAGTTTCTCCATCTGTAAAATGGTTTAGCACAAGGATTCCTGGGATGGCTCATGTAATTTGCAATCAGCTTCTTTCAAATTTTCCTGACCAAACCCACAGAGTGTTACTGAATTTAGCACTACGCCTACCAAACACTCAAAAATACCACAAACCAATTGGGAGGAACAGAGTGATCAAATGAAGAACAGCTAATCATCCAAATGAATGTGATTAGCAATGGATGTGATGTAAAAGACCTCTTTGTCAGGAATTGGTTATGATGGACAAGTTTTTCCTTAGCTTAGTTTGTTCCTAAAGGCGGGACTGTGGAGCTTATGGGCTAACCATATAATTTATCATCTAAACCCAGACATGTTTGAGAGTGAAAAGGGTGCTATTAATAAATACTGGTACAACAGACTTAAAGATGAGTCACCCAAGCAAGCCTGCCCTGTGCATGTTAGGAGGTTAAGTTGGATCACTCAGCATATGATAAATAATGATGTGTCCTGCAGCAGGACTCATCCTGATTGGGAGCCCAGCTTCTTATAGTTGTCCTTCCCATCTTATGCCAACCGAGGAGCAGCCATCTTCAGAGCTTCTCTCTGGCCCACTTCACTCAAGGCTCTTTCATCAGAATATAGGGTTTGGGGAGACATAACTTTTTACAAACTTATTTCACCTTAACACCAAGTCAAAGAACAAAATGTGTAATATCTGTTACTCTGTTTAGGAATACAAGTTTAATAGCATAAATTAAAACCTTTCTTGTCCAATATCATATTGACCAGAATAGTTATCTCTAGTTTGTCATCTCTTTTGACATTTACTATCTGATCCTAAACTTGGTCAGCATCATGTTGTTTATTCTTTTATGGGGGATGAAAACAGCATGATTATGTAAGAAAATCCTTAATATCCAGGCTTGTGTATATATTGTATTATTTTTCAGTCTCCCAGGCTAGAATATTTCAAGCAGGACTTAAAATTCCAAGCAGGATTTAAATTTTCCTTATATGTGGAGATAATGCCCCCAATTCAAAAGAAGAAGATTGAGGTTGTAATTTTCAATAGGCATGTTTTATAGAAGATCAGAGCATATGAATGCATGGCTTATTAATAATTTTACCTCTTTTTCAGCAAAATATGCTGCTGGTTTCTCATGGTACAAGTATCAATCAAATGTCTGAATGTTGGAGTTCTCCAAGTATTGTTCCTGAGCAGTCCTCACTCTTCTGTGTAAATTGCCTCCTTAGGTTATTTCTTGCAGTTCCGTAGCTTAAATTCCATTGATAAACTAAGACTCGTAATTATTCATTTCTAAGTCCCAATTCAAATAACTAAATTCTTTGTTGCATCTCCGTTTGAATATATAATAAATATTTTTCTAACTTAATATGTCCAAAACAGACTCTTGATTTCCTGACTCCTCAAAAACCTTTCCTTATTCTATTGTTCAAATCTCAGTGAAGATTGTCACCATCCATCCAGTAGCTTATGCCAAAATTCTAGGAATATACTTGGTTTTACCCCTTTTCCTTATCTACTAATATCCTTAAAAAATATCTATTTACTCACAAAATAAATCTCTAAATAATTTATTTGTTTTATATCCATCACCATAATATAATTGTACTACCTAGAGCACTGTAATTGCCAGAAGGCAATTTAGAAAACTCCTACCTGCCTCCAACACACACAGCCCATTCTCCTTGATGATTCTCTTTAAAAAGTACATACAAGATCATATTATGCTGTTGCTTAAAATATTCACTGAACTATTTTTAATTTTTTTACAAAGCTTAAAGGATCCTGTCCTCCAAGCTCTCTGACATCATCTGCACTTCCTGAATGTACCCAAGACACACTGTCTCCTATTTCTTACTTGAACATGCCTGTGCTCTCCTGTCTCCCTGCTTTGCCACTTCTTTTGCTGCTGCTTGAGTATTTCTCCTCCATATCTTTGCAGAGCTCACTGCTTCTCATCCTTCAAGTATGGGCTCAAGGGTCAGTTCTTCAAGGCAGTGTTCCTTGACCACCTTATCATTCCCAGTTATTCTATTTCATGGTACTTATCCCATTTACGTATGTGTTTTCTTATTTGCGAACTGTCTCCTTCCATAAGAATTTGATCACAAATGAATATATCTATATTCCTTATTGTAACTTTAGCACCCAGTTCAAGGCCAAGTTCATAGTAGGTTCCCAGTGAATATATGTTGAATCATTTAATGAATATGTTTGATTAATTAAAGTAACTTCAAAAAAAGATGAGAGCAAGAATTATTGCCTCTTCTCCGTAGACTGTGTGAGTGGATTTTTGTAGTAGCACAGCAAAATGAAACACATTTGTACTCTGACCTCTTAGTACAGGAATAGAAGACTAAACCCTAATAACATGACCTTATATTCTCCTGATAATTTGTGAAAGGGCCAAGTGGTTCCAGAAGCATTTTTTAGGACTTAAAATAACATGAAATCAAATGTAAACGAACAAGGTGTTAAATTTCAAGCCAGTAAACGTCGTGTGGAAACTTTAGAAAGTGGTATAATTTGAATAGACATATCACTAAATCAGCAGATAGATGGCAAAGCAATATTTCCTGAACAATTAAAGAAAGAGATTCAGGATAAGACTTACTTGCCTAAGCAGGTTTTTAATGCAGATAAATTTGGTTTGTTTTGGAAGCAGATGCTTTTTAGAAGACATTTATTACAGTTCAAAACACATATTTAATTCTATTTTTATCACTTTTCCGAAAGCCCACTATTTTCTGCGTCACTTTGATTTTACCCCGACGATTCTGTCAAACATTTTGCTTTTTCTAAGTCATGTATCTCGTAGTTGGTAGAGATTGTGAATGTATCCATATATCTAGGCAACAAGAGAGTCCTGCTTCACAGGTATAAATATGGTATAAATAATTAACCCTAGCCAGTTCCCAAGATATAATCCTGAACTATCCTTCTATAGGAAAGAGCAGGCTTAATCTAAGAGTCTGTACTGTTCATCACCATGGATCCAATCTGCTTCCTTTTCAGGAGTTTAAGGATCCCTGTTACATCTATAGAAATGTCTTGAGCTCAGAGTGTCTATTCCTGTCTAGATCAATCTCTATTCACAGTCTATGGCTGCTTAAGTGGCTATTGGTCCCAAATGAGGCATGTCTAAGCAGAGAAGCTGAGGTGTTGGTGTGGTATATTGCAACAGTGGTTGTGGGTCTGAGGGGGTACATAGACCCCCTTTTCAGTATTAGATTCATAAAGAGGACTTCAGTCATACAGGCCAGAGGAATTTGTGTTAAAAATATTTTCATTTGGTCACTTGTCTACTTCACAAAATGTCAGGCCTCTCCAAGATAGACAACAAAGGATGTATCCCGGAGATAGAGGTTTAAGTGAAACACTGACATTGTCACCAAACTGCTTATAAGGGGAGGCAAATCAGGGACTTGGTGGTGGTACAATTGAATGCACATTAGGCAAAATGTGAATTTTGTTTCAAGAGGTGATTTATCTCAGAATCAGATGTGCCTGTTAAGATGTGAAACCTTCTAGAGTGTAATACTGTGTTACACTCTGCCTGCATTACTCTCTACTGAAAGGGTTTGGAGCTTTAATAGGACTTAGACCCAATGATTATAATGTTCACAGATCAGTTCTTTTGTTTGAAATCTGCGGTCACTTCCCAGAGTGCAAGTCAACTCCAAAAGGGATATGTCACATAACCACGAATTTCCTTTCTTTTTGATATCGTTTTAGAATAATCCAACTGGTTCTTTTTGGTTTTTCTTCTTCCTTGATGTGGGCCTTGATCTATGGCCAGCCTATTCCAAGCCAAATGATCACTCTATTGCCACATTCCAGAAAGGAAGGTTGAATGCATCTTGATTTCTTTCCTTCCAGGACAGTGATTACAAGTCAGTCCACATTCTCTGCCATCATCAGCTCTAGATATGAAGGGGCAAAATAAACTTGGTATAGTCACTATAAATAAGCAAACAAGCAATCAAATAAAAGATTTCTTTACAGCCTTATTTCAGGAAAATAGGATCTCCCTAACCTGTATTTGACAAGCCTAGTGGGACTTCTGAAATAATCCTTTGTAGGGAGAAAATAAGTTTCTGATAATTAAAACACAATAGCATTCATGATACAACTTAACAACCATAAATGTTTATGAGACTAATAAAAGAGCTTCATACACACAAATGAGAGTAAAACACAGACAATTCTGCAAATGTAGTAATAGACTTTAACAACCTTCTTTCAAAACTTAAAGAGCAGCTCAAAACAGCATCATATTGATTTTTGACAAAGGCACTAGGCAATCCAATGTGTAAAAGAAAATCTTTCCAGCAAACAGTGGTGGAACAATTAATGGAGCATACTGCTGGAGAAAGAGCGAATCCATCTCTCACATCATACACAAAAAATTAACTTCAAAGACTGTTGACCTAAATGTAAAAACTAAACTATAAAACTTCTAGAATAAAACATAGAAAAAAAGTTTTTGACTTTGGAATAGGCACTAATTTTTTAGGGCAGGAAAAACACAAACAATATAAGAAAAGAGATATATTCTACTTAATCAAAAGTCAAGCTTCTCACTCTTTTGAATAACGTTTAGAAAACCAAAAGGCAAGCCAAATGCTGAAAGAAAATACACATACCTGAAAAAGAATTTATTTATAGAATATATAAAGTACTCTTACAAATCAACAATAAGAAGACAAACAAGCCTATATAGGAGAATGACCCAAAGACTTAAGATGTTTCAAACAAGAATATGTACAAATAGCCATCACGTACATGTAAGAAGCTCAACATCAATCATACGGGAAGGCAAATTAAAATCACAAGGGCAAACCACTACACATGAACTAGAATGGCTGAAATTAAAAAGACTGAATAAAACAAGTGTTGACAAGTTTGTGGAGCAATAAGAACTCTCATACAGTGCTGGTGGAAAATCTTTGGAAAACTGTTTGTACCATGCAAACCAGTCATTCAACTCTTATGTGTTGATTTCAGAGAAATGAACACATATATCCACATGAAGACTTGTACAACTATGTTGTTAGGAACTTTACTAATAGTATCCCAAACTGTAGATAACCCAAGTGTCCATCAGCAGGTGAATGGATGAAAACGTGGTAGATTCGTATACTGGAAGATGACTCAGCAATAAAAAGGATCAAAATACTGATAATTGCTACATTAATGAATCTGAAAATCATTCTGCTAAGTGAGAGAAGCCATAAATAAAAGAGCACACAGTATATGTTTCCATATGCATGAAAGTCTAGAAAATGACTAATTTAGCATGACGAAAATCTGATCAATAGTTGCATTGGGCCATGGAAAGAAAGAAAACAGGACTGTAATGGGACATGAAGAACCTTTGGAAATATTGAGAATATTGTTTGTACGTGGTTTCGTGAGTGCATCTGCCAAAATTCATCAAAATGTGTACTTTGAATGAAGATTATTGTTTGTATGTCATGCCTCAATAAAAGGTGATTTAAAAATAGACTGATGGGTTATAAGTTCACAGTTGTCTGGATGTGAAGTAGACTTATTTGACAGACTTGAATTCTTTCTCTCAGTATGTGTATGTAGTGTCATGATTCAAGCTGAGGATTTTGCTGATGTGGTAGAACCATCCTGGATGGTGATTCTGTCTGTGTGGAAGAGCTACCTCTCAGCACCCTCCTAGCAGTCATCTGTGTGCCATGAAATCTGAGAAGTTACTTTGTGAGCATGTGTGAGGTTTGCGGTATCCCAGGCTTCTTATGCTATTTTTGTTTTCACGCTTGTGCACATGCCAGTAAGCATTCAAAATTCCATGATAGAATGGGAAAACAACTAAATGAATCTCTCTGGATATTGCCAGGTTTTCCTTCCTCTATTCTTGTCATCCCCAAGCAGTTACATATTATGCTTATTGGGCATCCCCAGGTCCCTTGTTTCTTATTTTATAAATCCTTCTGTTACACAGTATAGGCCTGTATTATAGTCTGGATAAACATAATTAGTTTAAATCTTACCAGAGATAATATGTCCTTGAACTTATAGGAAGTCGTTTTTGCAGTTGTTGGCTGTGTATCTGTGTGTATATATGTGTGTGTGTGTGTGTGTGTGTGTGTGTGTGTGTGTGTGTGTGTGTGTGTGTGTGTGACTCCAAATGTATAAAAGCCTAGAAAATGTGACCCTCACCAAGGCCAATCTCATGCTGCACACCACACACATACATACATGTATATATAGAGAGGAGACTTGTTCTTAAAAGTAAAATGCAGAGGTCAGTTCTCTTGTAATAAAACCTTTTGGTTTATGATTTAGACATGCAAAAGGTAATAATTTGACTTCAACAATTGGAACTAGAAATGAAATTATGTAGCAATTCTTCCATTTCTCTTCACAGAAAAAAAGAATCAATGGAATTTATCATGCAGCTAAAGTTTACAGATACTACAAACAAGGTGGTGACTCTTACCCTGGCAACACAAATTTGCATTTATTCACTTTTCCAATTTTTCAGCAGTCATTTTTCAACATAGTACATTTAAAAGTTTTTTTTTCTTTCTTGATTTTATTTATATCACATTTATATGTTCTTAAATTTAACTCCACAAAGTACTGAATTGCTCTTTTTGTTGATTATTATTACTATTTGTTTTGGAGGTTTCAAATCAACTTTTTGCCTATTATCCTTGCAATTTTTAAAAACAGTATGTCTGGGAAGAGGTTCATTTTTCTAATTACCTGATTTTGTAGAAGTATCTAAAATTGGAATTTCAAAAAAAAAAAAAAAAAAATTCCCAAGTCTTGTGTTTTGTTCAACTCATTTCCTCATTGCTTGTTTTTAATGTTTTAAATTCATTTCAACAGCTTTAGTTCTGGATTTTGAGTTTATCTTTGCTTGACTTTGTTTATCTGTTTTTATCTTGATCAGAGTTTGTATCTAGTCTGGTTTCTAGCTTTGAGCCTTTGAGCGGGCAGGCAGCCTAGAGAAGTGAACGGAATAAGGGCCTTAAACCCGTGAAGAAGGGAATATGCATCCCATTTGCTCTACTGCCTACTTGTGACCATAGGTGACTTATTTAATCATGCTGAGGTTTATGCATCGTATGGATTAATAATGCTTAAATTACCATGTGGTTGTGAGAATCCAATTACACTGTATATGTAAAGCGTCTGGATAGTAAGTACTAGTTCTCTGTGCTTGATGCTGTCTTTTTCCCAGCTGCCCTAATCCTGACCCCCTCACCCTGGTATCTTCATTTATCTCTTGCCAGTCAGTGATTCTAAAGGACACCCCTCCTGATGTTTGACAGATTCTGAGTTATTAAATTTTTCTCAGTTTTTACACTGCAATTATCTTGCTGTCCTGGCTTCACCTGGGCTAATTGTTTTATTATTTACAATGTGAGATTGACCTTGGTGAGGGTCACAGTCCTTATCCTATTTATTGTTTTCTGTTGATTTTTTCAGATGTAGTAACTAAACTTTCCATACTTAATTTTAAATTTAATTGATATACCAAAGTCATTATTCAATGCCTATTATATCTGCTGAGATGATAGTAAATAGAGATAGAATCTAGAGAATAATATTGATAATATTTATTGAGCAATTCTTCAAAGTACATCAACTATATTCTACAAACTGTATTAATTCCTGAATGATTAAGATTTTAAGTTTCATAACCATAATTGTAAGACTAGATAGAATGATATTTGGCAAGAAATTGTAGTAAAGGGACCTGAAAATGATCACCTAGTTCAACTTTATGGGGCAGTATTCTTTAAAGAGTGACCATAATTATTGATTTAATATCTGGATTTAATATTGTTAAATAGTTTCTATTAATTTGCACTCATTTCTTAATTTCACTATAAATATTTAATAGGCCAATGAGACTTTGGGCACAAATTCAAATAAAATAATTTCCACTTATTTAAACATATATTCCTATCCATGACTTTATATCTCTTAGTTCATTTTTGTTGGAGGCACTACCTTAAAACACAAAAATAAAAAAATAAAAACACTAATTTAAATCTAGGGACTGCATGAGCTACTGAATTTGAAATATTTGATTTTCATAATAAACTAAGATAATTCAAAGTGATATTTACTTCTTTCAAATAATAATTATGAAGGGGCACAGTAAATTTTGCCAATCCAGAGTACCTTATAGGAATGGACTTGCTTGCCTGTTTTGTTTGGGGAAAAAAGAAAACATAAAAAGGAAAGGAGGCCAGACGAATACTTTTGCTGCAATTAGTGGTGATGCATGTAGTGAACTGCGAAGTATCCATGACTAATCGAGCTAGACATGGCTGTCTCTGGGTAATCACAAAAGATATTGCCTGTCCATCAGAGAAGACAGTGATTTTATCAAAAAGAACAGTCAGCTATTGCCAGGGCAAATGCAGTCAAGAGTGTCAATGAATGATAAGACAAAAGGGTAGAGATGAAATTAAAAGCTATGTTAATTATCTTTAAATAAGATAGCAGTTTTATGCACTCATGTATTCTATTGAAAGATGCTTTGTTTAATTTCCCTTTCCAATATGTACTTTTTAAAGGAACCCACTACTTTTGGACAGTAAATTCATTGTCACGAAAAAATTAACTCTGGTAATTATTTCTTACAATAATTTAAACCACTTACAACTTCATAATTATATTTCTTAAAATCTTTTATGTACTAATTAAAGCATGCTATCAGTCAAATTTAGAACCAAAGATGAAGCCAAAAGGAGCAGGTGGGTTGAGTTGTTGTGGTATGGGAAGGCAGTTCTGTTTGTTTTTTGTCTGCCATTAGATATGTAAATATACAATTAAGTTTTAGTTTATAATTCATAAATGATCCTTTCTTTCCAAACACAGCCTTAACTTTTAAGTTTTGTTGATGTTGCTGCTGCTTCTGTTTGGATACCATTTGTTGGGTACAACAAACATCTTTTTCAGGTAATAAGTAGCTGGAAAATAACTTTCATATGGGTAGGCACTTAATCATCTCCTTTCTTTCATTATTGGAGTTTTTGGAAATATTCCTTTTGCCAGGATCATTGCCTAAATTTAACGAATCAAAAGAAAAACAAGTCAAAATCCATAAAAGTTCAGCAGCTTACAAAGAAATATATTTTTAAACTTCAGAGCTCTGATTGAATATAGTTAGTGCAGAAATAAAGTTGCTGTGAGTCAAAAATCAACAGAATTTTGGGGAATTTTTTATTACTATCTAGAGCATGCACACACAATGACTTCAGTAGAAGAGCAAATTCTGAATCAATGAAAATAACAATATCAAAAAATATATATACCAGACATTGCTGTATCTGCTTTTACATATATTAATGAATTGAACCCTCACATCAACACTATGGATTAGGTTCTGTTTTTAATCCCTGTTTTACATAGCAAGAACTACTATACAGGGGAGTTAGCAATTTTCTTAATGTCACACAGCTAATAGATGATAAAACAATAATTTAAATGCATACACTCTGGCCCCTAATTCTGTAAGATTCATTATCAAAATAACTTTCTTCTCAGAAAAGTTGTGTGACAGAACTTTGACTAGTAGGATAGGATAAGTTTGGTGTAGACTGCTATAGAATAAATGGAAGGAATGGGTGTATACTTAGACTTTTTTTTTTTCTCAGTGATTATTGCTGTAACCCATCTCAGATAAAGGACCCTAGAGATCAGGCTTAGATTTTTGCTTGTCTGATGTGACTTCAAATCTTGCTAAGGCATAAAGGGATTAATAGAATTTGAGGGCCTCAACTAGGTCACATTGAAACTCTTTGGAGTGTTTACATGACTAATTTACTGCATTTATTCAATTCTAAGACATCAATTTTAGAACAACTTCTGGCTGGGGAAGGGGTTTAACTGAAATAGTAGGAATTCACTGAATGTGAGATGCAAGCAAAATTTGGAAATGAGAAAGCTTGGTAATGCTAATTAATCAATAACACATAAACATCTTGATTTTGGTGGTTGCTGACCCTCAAGTGGCTGTCCATGACTATGATCAAAATCATTTTGAGGAGGGTGGGGCCAGGCTGAATGATAATAACTTTCCTGAGATTGGCCCCTGAAAATTTGATCCTATGAGAATTTATTTTTCCAAATAATTTTTTTTTTTTCCATTTTGTGCTGGTTTGAATCTATTATGTACCCACAGAAAAGCCAAGTTCTTTTAATTCAATCTTTTGGGAGCAGACCTATTGTGGGTGGGAATCTTTTGATTAGGTTGTTTCCATGGAGATGTGGCCCCAGCCAATTGTGAGTGAGACCTTTCGATTAGATCATTTCCACGGAGATGTGACGCCGCCCATTCAAGGTGGGTCTTAATTAGTTTACTGGTGTCTTCTATGAGAGGATAAAAGGCAGAGACATTTTGAAGACAGGAGAGAGATGCTTAGAGAGAAAACAGCCAGAGACATTTTGGAGACTGCTGTTGCAACCAGAATCAGGAGAAAAGCTAAGAGATGAAGTCCAGAGTTTGCCCTGGGGAAGCTAAGAGAGGACCCCCAGACACTTAGAGAGAGATACCTGGAAGAAGCAAGCAAGGACCCACAGGAGCTGAGAGAGAGAAGCTATGCCAGAAGCCCAGAGACATTTTGGAGAAAATAATGGAAACCAGAACCCAACCCTAGGAGAGGCCCAGCAGACTCCAGCCATGTGCCTTCCCATGTGACAGAGGAACCCCAGATGCCATCGGCCTTTCTTCAGAGAAGTTATCACCTATTGATGCCTTAATTGGGACATTTTCATGGCCTTAGAACTGTAAATTTGTGAACTTATAAGTTCCCATTATAAAAGTCAATCCATTTCTGGTATTTTGCATTCTGGCACCTGAGCAAACAGGAACACATTTCACAAGGGCTTTTTCCCTCAACCAGAAGAAATCCTACCCTGTTTTCCTCACTGTCTCAGATAAGAGCTTACCACTGCTGATGCTGGAGACCTTGTTCTCCAAGTGAACAGTATCTCTGTATTTTCATATTGTCCTGCATAAGACCTGAGCCAACAAATGCAGTCTTCCTCAGAGTGTTCCTTTATAAGCAGCACTGCACTGACGTTTGAAAATCACGATTGTCCACATCTTCCAAGTGAGGTTCAATTCTGGTGTTTTGTCAACTGGTCACTAATATTCCACAACTATCCATTTAACCTGTCCTCTCTCCCCTCAGGGTGAATTGGACATAACTGCTCCAAAAGATATTGCCAATTACAGTCTATGCTCTGAGGTCTTAAAGTTACCTTATGCAGTTTTTTCTTCCCCTAAATAATCATGGGACCTATTTTAAATCTTTCCTAGCTAAGTTAATGGCATGTTATATACAAAACACTCCTTTAAACACTGATTTTGTCTTCTAAAAATTTCTTCCTTCTGACTTTGGGGATATAGGTGCCCTTGGCTCCCAGTAAGTCCCTTTCTTTTCTTTTGAAGACCACATCCATCCATAAACAAGCCTGGTGCACAGTTTTTACCAAGCTCTGCTTTCTCAATTAGATGTTCAGAGGCTGTGCTTCCTAGGCTCTGAATTGCATTTTACCTGCCCTTCAGATAGTTCTCTGTCTAACTAACCTACTCCTACAAGCTAGACTAGCTTTTCTAGCCGAGACATGAGTCTAAGAACTTTTTATGTATTAATTCATTGAATATGTTTACCAACCATGGAAGTATAAATACCCCTATTTTACAAATAAGAAATATGGTGGGGTTAAATAACATACCCAAAGACACTAGCAGGCAGTGACACCAAGACATGAATTCAGGAAATTTGAGTATAGAGTTAACATGGTCAACCACTATCCTTCACTACAGTGAGAAGAGGACTGATCTATAGCTAAGGGTCAGGGAACTGAGGTAGTTCATGTCTTATGGCCTTAATATCTTCTATGTCTCTGATGTACAGAAGGTTCAGTAGGATTGAGCATCATGGAAGAGAGGTGAAGAGAGGGGCAAAGATTTTGCCAGAGACTTAACAATGGTGTGATTTTCTCTGTCTGCACTCAACAAACCAAAAAAACTGTATTTGCAGGATGACAGGGACACAAGGAGGTAGAGGACATTGAGAAAGAATGGTGCAGGTGACCGAAACAACATCCAGAGTGAGTACTGAAGAGAAGCTTTGAGATTAATGTTGGAATGGGAGATCGCAGAGCGAGTTGAATATGTGGTTTATCTCGTTTTTAGTTCAAGTGAGACGTGAATCTTGGGGAATCCAAGGCAGTAGAGAGTGGAGCCTGAGTTTCCTGATTCAGATGTGAGTGGATAAAGGAAAAGGTAGAGAATGTTATAACCTGTTAAATCTCAAAGGAGGAGTGATTTGTGAGGGGAAGAGTAATTTGTGGTTTAGATTCTAAATTGGGAAGACAGGATCTCACCCCCAGGACTGAAGAATATGAGCCTGGAACACTGTTAGACAGGGGGTGCTTTGGATGAATTGGTCAGGGATAGAATGATAATTCTACTATGGTGTTATCATGCTTTTCTGCCCAAAAGATGTTTCAGGCCTTGCACTTGAAGTATTATGTTAGGAATCTTCTCTGGATTTAGTCATAGGCTGCTGTGCATATCTGATAGGATTGTGATTGTTTATGACTTGCAATATGTGAGCATGTTGTGCAGTGATTCCTATGAAAAGGAAATTTTACAGACAGGACATACTGTCAAGATCACTCCTAACAAAGTTCTCTTATTGCTTGTAAATTCTTCTGACAAAATCAAGGACTGAAAGAGGAGTTTTTGTCCCCTTTAGGCTGTATTCTTTCACTTTTATTATTTTAGCAAGTTTCTTAACTTTCTTTATAGCTTAAAAACAACCCTGAATATATTATAAGGAATCATTGGAAATAAATACATACACTAGTTATGCAAAATAATTACAAGGCCCAGAATGATTCCAGATCAGTTGCTCATTTCCTTCTCTACCAACAGATTCACATTTTGGTAACAAGCAGAGACTTCGTCTCCAGCTCTTATTGTCTATCTCAGATCCTTCTATTTTCCCCCATCCCCATTGCTACCATCTTCATTCAAGTCACCATCATCCCTCTACTGGAATGCTGCAATAGCTGCCTAACTGATCTCCCAAACTCTTGTCTTATCCATACTCCTATTCTTTCTCTACATTTTACCTAAAATAACCTTTATAATGCACAGAGGCAAAATATATATATTTTTTTTTCTTTCAATTCTTCCTCATTTTGCTTGGTAAAAAGTTGGGACCTTCCTTGATCTCTCTCTTGATCTCCCTAGTCTTCTATGTCGTCTTCCATCTCTTAGCACAAGTGTCCTTGTCTTTAGGAATTTGACTAGGACACTCTTCGCCCCTACCCCTACTCTGTTTCTTCCACTTGGCTGACTCCTTATTCCTCCTTCAAGCTTCAGTTTGGATGTCACTTCCTAGGAGAAGACCTTTCCCTTTAGACTAATTCCTCTTCTCTGTGCTCCCAAATATCCTATACTTACTTCTTCCTTACTTAAACCAGTCACCAGGCTTTGTGATCATCTGCTTCTTTCTGTGGAGTTTAAGCTCCTTGAGGCCAAGTTCCACATCCAGTTCACGACTGCGTCTCTTGTGTTTATCCCACTGCTGGGCACATAGTATGTGATCAGTATGTACTGGGTAACTTGGAAGTGATTTGACTTGACTCCACAATTCTTTCTTGGTTCTCTGGGTTAGAAAGGATATTGAAGGTCAGTTTGGGATGATTTTAAAGTTACATATCATGAAATAACCAAGAGGGTGTCTGATATATTAAGTTGATTGATCAGAAAGTTTCCTGATCCAGCTCTTCAAAGATATTCTGCCTATCTTAAATGTCTAAAGTATGTATCTCATTCACTCAGAAATTTCCTAATCCAGCTCTCTAGAGACATTAAACCTGTCTTTAAACCAACTTTCTCTTGCTTTTAACTCATTTTTTCCTTGGGTTTCACCTTCTGACTCATCATGCTTTCCTCTTCTTCACACACCCACACCCATATGGATTAAACATTTTTAAAAATATTACTATTTTCTGGTCAAAATCTGGACCATCATTTTAGGTTGTGTACATGTTACCAGAATAATTTTTTTCTTTAAAAATCATAAAACCGTACAATATAAAATTTGACATTAATACAAATTACACATTATAGCCAATAGCATAATTATTGAAATATTGTTTCATCAGTTGTAACAAAGATACCCACACTAAAGCAAAATGTTAGCAACAAGGAAACTGTGTGGGGTTTGTAAAGAGAAACTACTTTCTGCATGATTTTTCTGTAAATTTACAACTGCTTTAATAAAAAAATCCATGTAAAAAAAATCCACATATAAATCCCCTTCAGTAACATATTATAACAAACATAGAACAAAATGGATTATGCAAATACCTATATATTTGACAAGAAACATATACAGTTATAGAAAAATTCAGAATCTTTTCTATAACATTGCAGTAGGCATTGCAAGCAGAGATAGCAGAAGATCAGTAGCTGGCATTTCAGGTTCCCTTAATTTAATAGATACCCCAAAGCATCCATGCATTTTTATCTAAGGTAAGTCAAATTCAGAGTAAATAATTACAAAGTCTCAAATGGCTTTGGGTTTTATTTTGATTTTTGAACACTGATTTAACAAATCCTTAAAAATGGAGTTATGTAGGCTCTGTACACATTGCTTCATAGACAGGTCTTATACTGAAACATTTGTGACTAAGACAATAAGAGGTAACGTTATAGTTTCATATAAGTGGATGGATTGTTTCCTCTATAGCATTGGTTTGCTCTTTATTAACAGTCCTCTCTCCCCCAGCAGCCCTTTGGAATGTGACATTTCAAGAAGCCCCCAGAAGACAGACAGTAGCATCCGATTACTTTAGGGTTAATCGTTAGCAACATGGTTGTACTAGTGACATTGTTTAGTGTTCAATTAAATGCCAATTTAATGACACTCCACATTTAAACAGCAGTGCTGAGCCTTTGTCTAGTTCCAGCAGTGGACTGACCAGCTGTCCACCCTTGCTGACCCTCACATGCCTTTCTATCTATGTTTCAAGGATGCAGGTAATTGCTAATCCTGAAGGAGACTCAGACAAGCTATTGTTGGGCAGTATCCATTATGCCTTTCTTAATAGCAAACGACTTGGAACTCTTAATGGTGCCAAGTACCCAACAGGATACCGGATTTGGGTATTAATATGGTAGGGATTTTGTTTCATGAAGTCTTGGCCAAATATTCCACTCTATATTTGCAGGTCTTTATTATGTATTGTAATTTGAGAGGACTGATGGCTGAATTGCCACTGACTAAGCAGCTGCAGGGTTATCTCTTCCACTCACCAATTCACTTGGGCCTTTTGAAATTAAGGTTTTCAGACCTGAGAAGTAGTCTATTCCAGGAGGGAAAGCACGCAAACTGACCAAGTGCTAATACTCATCTGCAATGAGACTGCCGGCCCCTGATGATTTACAGGTAAAGAAACCAATTTTGAGCCAAAACGCTGTGACTGAAATGTGTCTTTTACTAATACACTGCTATAAATATATGATACTTAGCTCATTCATATATCCTCAGGTGAAAGAAAATAAAGTTAAGGTCATTTTCACCCCACTGTTATACTAGCTACTTGTTCAGATATATTTTAGAGATTATCTTAGATGGGGATGTATCTTGAACATGTCAATCACAACACACCTGGCCACTTTGGGCAAATACAGTAGACAAGAGCTTATTTAGTACTAAGCAAGGGGTTTTCTCTGGTGATACAAATATACAAGACTTCACAGTCTAGTGGGAAAGACAGGAAAGTAAACAATAAAATATAATGCAGTATGAATTTGACCACAGCATTAGAGACAATACAGAGGCAACAAAGGAGAGAGAACTTATCAACCTAACACAGGAAAAGGAAGAATTAAAAGAAAATAGCATACTGAAAAAAGTGGAGAGAATAGCAAATCTTAAGTGATGTTCAGCTCCTGGTTCATGTAACTATTTTGTCATCTTCTAGAATATAAAATTTTAAATATACCATGTATCATCTATCAGGAAAATTCTGTGCTAAAGAATTGAGAGAACATTAGTATCAAATTGACTAATGTGAGAATTAAATATCTCTTCTAAACTCCTTGACACAGTAACACTGGCATATGACAAATGTGAGCATTCTGTGTAAATAATCGGGAAGTATTATTAATCAAATATGGTTAAATTCTTTCTTATAAGAATATACATATGTGTGTATGAGTGTTATACATATGGGGAGAGTCTTAAAATGAACTGCAATGTTATATATATTATTTATCAGATAACACTACAAAGGAGGCCTCTCAAGGAATCCTGCCTTATGGCAAAGCACATTCTGTGAAATTATCTCCTAGCTAAACCATAACAAGAAGGAAACTATACTTCAATATCCTGGTTTACCATGGGTACACCTTTGTTTCTATCATTCTAGCTACTCAAGTGAGAATTTAATTAAATGTTTCTTACTTGAATAAATAATCTGATAAAGTGAGATCAGTGATGGCTAGTGGCTGGAGGGGACTGTCTCTGGTGATTGATGGCTCTGAGAATGCAACGATGAATCTTATTTTACATTGTATTTAGACCCTTAAGGGGTATTTGATCTCAGGTACACAGCCTGGATCCAAATACTGAATCAGATGGTGGAGGGTGAAGCGTGAACATGTGATATTTTTCCCCTAATGCTTCAGATCAGCTGTTTGAATTAATAATAATTTGTGACACATCATTATCATCAATCCACATAAGATTTTACTCTTGTTTAATTTAATTTTATCACAATTCCCAATTTCCATCTTTTCTTTGGTAACCACTCTAATGAGGTCAATTTAATTCTTTAAATTTACATGTATCCTGAAGAATGCCCAGAATTTTTGTTGTTACTACCATTCTTATTGGTTTTTTTTTTTGTTGTTGTTGTTGTCAAATACATGCTATTACACATGTAATATTGTGTCATAATCTTGTCCTCTTTCTTATTTGTGTCACTTAACATCAATTTTCATATGTATTCATGATGTTGTATGTATATCTAGTTCATCAATTCTGTTTTGTAGTTCCCATTACATATAGCCAAGAATGTCTGTTGTGTTGTAAGGTATTTGCATACTTATTTTAACTAAATATTGTCAGACCATTCTCCAGAAGGTCTGTACTGTTTTACTGTCCCACCAGAAATGCCAGGTGGATTCCATCAACCTTTTACTTGCAAAATAAGAATTTTGAACACAAACTCACAGGCAAGTTTCTTTAAGAGTAAATATCTATATTGTATGATATGAAATGTATGCAAAACATCTTGGCATGCCTTGTGTTACGCATATGGTTGATAAATATTTGTTGAATAAATTGAATTAAGTATAGTGGACTTCAGGCTTTATCATGTAAGAACTGTTTCACCTTGAGAAAATTGCTGAATCTCTTAGTTCCCTCATCTGTTGAATGGATATAATAATACTCATTTTATTAGGTTGTTCAGTTAAATGAGATAATGCTAGAGAAAATTGAGTCAAGCATTCAGAAATAAGAAACATTATCTACTTCTGATATTCTTTTTCTTGTAATTGTTGCTATATGTTGAGGTTCGTATATAACTGCAGAATAGTGAAATAATACTACTTTTGAAGATGAAGGCAAACCCACACAACATATCTCTGTTGTTGTGTTCTAAGCAGAATATTCCTTGGTTTTTTAATACCCAAACTTTGTAGAATGCATGTTGCTCTCAATATATTTATCAGCTGATGTTTGCATAGGGTATTTTAATACTTACATTCCCTAAACAAAATACATCAAATTTGAGAAAACGACATGTATGAAAATACTCAAGTTACATTTCAAAAACAATCAACTAAGCCTCACAATCATATGTAGACAGTTTGAAAAGGATGAGCCAACAGAGGAGAGGTGCACTGGAGATGTTTCTGGCTCCAGGAGGCATTGCAGCATCATGCTCACTGTGAGCCATTCTTTGCCACTGTGGACTTTCCCACAGGTGTTTCCAGAGTGCTTTTCAAAGTTAAACTTTTTTTTGTTTTTTAAACTTAGCATTAGGGGAGTCCCCCAAATTTAAGTAAGTCTTAAAGTGTGAAGAAAACTAATAAATGAAAAAAAGTAGTGTAGTGGAAGAGATGTTATTATATACAGAAGCAACTTTTTGCACTAACCATATCAATTATTTGGTAATCAGTAAACAATGTTTTAATCATTTTACATCAAATCGTACTTACATAAAGTGGTTTTCTATGTTTTATTTATATTTAGGAAATATGTTGAATGTCTTGCTTGGGAGGAGCTAGGTTTTATCAGGGCTGCAGCTTACAAATTTGGAGGATCTTCTTCAATGACAACAATACAAAATTATCTTACATTTACAAATGTTGCAAGTGTCCATTGCTAAATACCTTCCTGGGATCTTGGAAGGGTGCAAGTGAGGGGATCTGAAGATTAAGCTTCATCAGTTTCATAGTGAATCGACCTCTGTGATTTCTGATTGATATTTCCCGTTGAAAATAACTGTGTATAGGTTCTCAGTTAGCATTTTGGCACCGAATATCTGAATTTTTGGAATGGATTACTGATTGACATTAAACATGGATGGAGATAAATCTGTGCAAAGGAAAAAAAAATGATTTAGAAACAAATTCAAGCAATTGTATCCAAAACTTCCCCATCATTACTTGATGCAGTAAGTCACTACCAATTCTTATTTCTTTTACTCATTTGCTGTTATTTACTGTACCAGTCCTTGGGTTCTCAATTTAATTGAAAAAGGTTGTATTTGTAGGGGGAATCATGAGGGAATTTTAATGTTATTCCTCATTGTTCTTAAAATCTATTGTATGGAATTATTTGTTCCCCTGTCCCTGAATGAAAACTCATGCTTGTTCCAGGACTTTTCCCATCATTCTTGGGTGGTAAATATCCTCAGTTTCTTTTGAGTAATAGTTTAAATGTTAAAATATTCAATGCCAAATAAAATGAAAACTTCATTGATAAGTTACAGTTTACCTTATCCTTCCTCACTTAGCCTTGTTTTGGTTTCCAGACTGCTAAAACAAATGCCATACCACAGATTGGCTTAAGCAATCAGAATTGGGTCATGGTTTTGAGACAAGAAGTCCAAAATTGAGGCGTCAGCAAAGCTTTGCTTTCTCCCTGAATGCTGTGTCATTCTGGGGCTGGCTGACTTTTCTATCTCATGGCAATGCACGTGGCAGAGTCTTCTTCCTCTTCTGGTTTCTGTGGACTTCTAGCTTCTGGCTGCTCCATGTGGCTTCTCCTTCAGGTTCTAATTTGCTCTGGCCATAAGAACTTCAGCCATGTAGGATTAAGGCCTACCATTATTCCGTTTGGGCACATCTTACTTAACAACATCTTCAAAGGTCCTATTTACAAATATGTTCACACCCACAGGACCAGGGGTTGGGACATGAACATGTCTTTTGCGGGGACATGATTCAATCCCCAATAGCCCCTGTGATGGTCAGGTTCATGTGTCATCTTGGCTATGTTATGGTGTCCAGTTGTCTGGTCAAGCAAGAACTGGCCTAACTGCTACTGCGAGGACATTTCATGGATTTAAATCATCAGTAAGTTGATAGCAATATGGCTGATTACATCTACAATCAGCTATCTGGAGTGCCTTCAGCAATGAGAGACATTTAATCCAATCAGTTGAAGGCTGTAAAAAGAGAAGTGATGACTTCAGCAGTCAGGAGAGATAATTTTCATTTCTACTTCACACAGCTAGCCTCTGCGGGGGAATTCATCAAAAATCTTCATTGAAGTTACCAGCTTGCAGCCTGTCCTATGGAATTTGGACTCATGCATCCCCACAGTTGCATGAGACACTTTTATAAAACCACATATTTACAGATATCTCCTGTTGGTTATGTTTCCCTAGAGAACCCTGACTAATACAGTCCCTCTTCTCCTTTCTCTCATCTTGCCATGGGCATTTTTTGACCTCTTCCAAATTTAGAGTAAAGGGATGAAGAATAAAAGGATCAGAAAACTTCCGAATTGACTGGTACTAATGAGGTGATTTAGTAATGGCTTTTCTCCCCTAATCCTTTAGGATTTTCAATTGCAGTTCCCTGGACAGAGCAATTGAGCCTCTCTCCATGTTTGTCACTTACTATTTTCTCATCTATAGCTATCTGTGCCAGTTTGGATGTATTACGTCTCCTGAAACACCATCTTCTTTAATGCAATCTTGTGGGGTCAGATGTATTAGTGTTGATTAGGTTGGAATTCTTTGACTGAGTGTTTCCATGGAGATGTGACTCAGTGAACTGTGGGCGAGACTTTTGATAGGATAATTTCCATGAAGGTATTACTCCACCCTTCAGGGTGGGTCATAATTGAATCACTGGAGTCCTAAAAAAGTGTTCATAGACAGAAGGAGGTGCTGCAGCCAAGAGAGACACTTTGAAGAATGCACAGGAGCTGAGAGTAGAGCTGGAACACAATCTGGGATCAGCAGATGCCAGCCACATGCATTCCCAACCAACAGAGGTTTTCTGGATGCCATTGGCCTTCCTTTGGTGAGGGGATTCTTGTGTTGATGCCTTCATTTGGACATTTTCATGGCCTTCAGACTGTAACTTTGTAACCAACTAAACCTCCTTTATAAAAGCCAATCAATTTCTGGTATTTTGCACAAAGGCAGCATTAGCAAACTGGAGCACTGTACTTCAATTTCTTTTTTCTCTAGGTTTCTTGCCCTTCAACGAAGCCCTCTCAAACAGGATCTAAGATGACACCATACTGGCTCTTTCCTTGTGATATAATCTGGTTCATAGGAAACACGCATTTATCCTTTACTCTGTCTTCCTACTATTGTACCTCTTTTTTGCACAGCTTCAAAGCAGGTCCCAGCTTACCTGTTGCCCTATAGATTTTCCAGGCAGAAATCAGACTACTGCATCCCCAAACTAAGTTCTCCAAACAGTGAAGGGGGAAGGAAGCACTCTCCTTCCGACCCTGTTATGGGGTAGTGAGTGTTAAGTCTCATGAGCACACAGACTGCTCACAACAAATAGTCTCTCCCTTATATTTATATCCTCAATGTTGGTAGGCAATTTTAGGATTTACATGACTACTTTCTTACCATCTTCTTTGAAATATATTTATCCTGACCTTGCAACTAACTTGTAATGGGAATTGATTATCTTAGTACCTTATGAAAAATTTCCATAAGAAATGAAGAAACAAAACACTTTTTCCAACCTAAATGAATTATTTTCAGCAGAGTCTTCTAGTTTGTGTATGGTACATATTGTGGTTCATCATTATCCATGAATTCTGTATTTGAAAATTCACCTATATGCTAAAATTTATTTGTAACCCCCACAATATATACTCCAGTACTTCTTTTGTAGATATGCACAGAAAAGTGAAACATTTGAATCACCCCACACACATTAACAGCTGAGGTTGAACAAGGTGATGCTCTGACTTCTTGTTTTGACTCTCATACTGTAAACAGGTATCTTTTTCGTGGTATATTTAGTGCCATGTTTTTCACACTTCTGCACTATTTGTCAGTGATTTTGCTGTTTGAAATGGTCCCCAATTGTAGAGCTGAAGGGTTGCCTAGTGTTCTTAAGTGCAAGAAGCTCTGATGTGCCTTACGGAGAAAATACGTGTTTGACAAGCTTTGTTCAGGCATGAGATATGGTGGTGTTGGTCATGAGTTTAATGATTATGATTCAACAATATATGTGACATAAACTGTCTTTAAACAGAAACACTTAAAACAAAGTTATGTATTGATAAATTGATGAAAATGTTGAGGCTCTCAGGAATCTAACCCTGCGTTTCCCCTAGGAACAATGATTCAGAATTCACAATTCAGTGTTCATAGTGACTTCATAGAACGTAAGTACTGACAATAATGAGAATTGGCTGTAAATAAGCTGTAGAATTTGCAGAGATTCTTCCTGTATTTACATATGATGCAACTAGTCATTGATTCAAAAGAGTATTAAACGCTTTACTTTGTAATATCCTTAGTCATTTTCCTTTAAAAAGATGCTAATCATAGTTAGGCAGGTATTATGAGACTAGCGTTTTTCACATAGTATTACATGGACCATTGGCATGTTAGCTTTAACCTGAAAAAGACAAAAGGGTAAAAATGCCTCAGGGAGAGAGATGGGTTCTTTAACTGTAAGGGACCTCTAAGATTCAGATATTACATTTAGTTTTGTTTGGATTTTTCTTATTTAAAAAAGTAACAGATTTTGTTAGCTATTATATATGCTAAGTGTTTCTAAAGGATAGTTTTGCCAAATATTATGAATGGTATGATTACTGACCCACTTATTAGGAAAACACACACACACACACACACACACACACACACACACACACACACACACACATATATACTTAAGACCCTATTCCAGCAATACCACAGAAGAGTCAAGATGCTAAAAGGAAATAAACTGGCAACCAACAAAGTTAAAAAAAAAAAAAAAGGAAAATGAAAAAGAGTACATAAAGAAGACTGGATTATAGAGAACATACAAAGATATTTTTACCCTTCAAAATTTTTAGGATCCACTGTTTCAGTGACAGACAGAAACTGTAAATAAAGTTGCTTTGCAAATTACTTGTTTATTTATTCTCCGCAGAGATTTATGTTTAAATGATTCACAGTACAATTAAAACCACTGTAATTTATTTTTGTAGGTAAAAATTGAAATTGTAAATAGTTGCATACATATAAGTTTGAAATGACTTCCTAAAAAAAATTTGAACGTTTTTCCCAGATGGAAAAACAGCCTTTTTTTATACATCAATCTTTTATTTCACTGTATTCTGTCCAATACATCAGGAATAGAAAAATGAGGTTTCACTTTTTAAATATAAGTTATTTCTTCTTTTAATGTTTATACTAGGTGACAGTTTGGTAATAACAGAATTAGGGAGGAAATTTCTGTTTTCAAATTAATCTTTTAACAATGAAAAAAAGAAAAAAAAATCAGATCCAGAGCCTGTAAGGATCAAGTACAGTTGCCACAAGTTTTGAACGTAGTAAATTTAAGTAATGGTGCTTTTATTCTGACTCTGATACAGTGATTTTATAGTTTAAAACCTCTGGTGGCATTAGATCCATGCTATCTATTCACTGCTAATGAGTCCTGCTTTGATTAAGTCATGTCAGTAGTGTGATAGAAGAGGGTTTTTTTGTTGTTCTTTTTTTTTTTTTCTGTAAGTTTTTTCCAAATCTAGTATCTGCTTATGCTGTTTGAGAAACAAAAATCTTTAACAAAATCGAGAAAATCAAGTTTGAACCTGCTTAAATGACTGTTTTATATTGTACTGAAAAGTTGACCTTAACTCTTTACTGAGCACATTTCCTGGCTTTTACTTTGGTCCTTGTGTGCAAATTGAGAGATACAAGTGACATTCTTGCTCATTTACTTGAGGCTTTTCCTTCAATTAAACCTATGGAGGATTATAATACTCCAATTTGATGAATCTCGGTAATGTATTGGCATTTGGATCAATGTAACTGATAAATATCAATCCACTTAATTTCAAGATCACTTCTTGGACTGAAAGTAACTACAAATTGCAGAACTATTTGAAATGTTGAAGAATTGAGACATTAAATTCCAGCTATAGAATTTTAGATCTAGAAAGGACAATAATTTGAGAACGTTAGGACAATATTTTCATTATTACAGGTAAGAAATCTAAGGTAATGCAGACAGAAGTAACAGCTGATTAGTGGTGGGATAACTAATTATGACTGAACGTCACTGGAACACAAGCATCTCACCTGCCAACCAACACTGAACACAAGCAGGAAGAAATAAGAAAAAAATGTGCTTCCCAATCTTAAGCCATCTGACATTTATTTTAAACATGCTTAAACTAATAAGGCCTCATACTTTCATCGTTATTCATAAACAACACTTCACATGTAGTAAATGCTTGATAAATATTGGTTCAAATGAATTAAATTTATTCAAGGATAAATATAATGTAATACATTTTGTCAAAGCTCTACCACATTAATATCAATTCATAAATTTCACTAGCACTGAAGTTCCACCAAGTCAATGGCAACACCTGTCTTTTACCTAAAAATTCTTATTTCTGAGAGACTTCAGAGCAGTCTCCCCTGTGCTTAAGAACCTGTCATTGTGCACTGTTTTGCTCTGAATCAAGAAAACTTTTTCCTACTTCTGCTATGTGTTCCTTCCATTTGAATATCGTCCCACGGGGCAATGGCATCCTCTAATAAAGGCCACCTTGCCCCATCCCGATGCCAAAGGTCTTCCATGGTCAGGCTGGAGGTGGGAAGAATAGCTTGCTTTGCATCCCTGCGATTCCTTTCTTCCCAGGACTGAAGTGCCAGTGCTAGATCACACAGCAAGTAAGTGGCAGTGCTAATTTATAAACACAGTCTGGAGCAAGTGCCCTAAACTCTGTGGAGTATGTTAGTGGCAATTCATCCCCTGCCTCTTGCTCCATTCTCTGAGGTTCGTACAGAAAACCACCTCCTTTCCATCTTCAGAGAAACAATATTCACACATAAGTTACTTTAATTGGTTTGTCTTGGATCACCAGGCTGCTATGATAATGATTACACAGTGGGTTGACAATGGTAATTTATCACCTCGTGGTTTATGGGGTAAGAGGGCTTGCTTCCTCACAGGGGCCATAGCAACATAGCAATCTGCTGCTGACTTGCTGGTAATCCTTGGAGTCCCTTGGTTTTTTCAGCACATGGCTCTGTTCTTTCCTTTCTCTTCCAGGTTCCTGCTGAGTTCTGCTTCCAGGTCCTCCTTATGGCTTTTTTTAACAGGCCTCTAAGAATCCAAATTATGTCCAACCTGATTCAGTTGGGTTACACTTTAATTAAAAATAGCATCTTCAAAAAATCCTATTTACAATGAGTTCACACCCACAGGGTCATGGATTAAGATTAAAAACATATCTAAATTGGGGTACAAAATTCGAGGTACCATATGGTGGTTTGTGGAGGATAGAAAAGGAAAGGATTTCCTCTATCTTCACTTTCTACAAATATCCCAATCACAACTCCAGCTTCCCAACCTGGAATACTCAGATTTTTCATTCTAGGATATATATTTCATATTTTGCCTTCATATTTTTAAACTTATTTATTGATCTAATATAGATGGTCTTTTGCCAGTTTGTATATATTATGTACCCCAGAAAAAACCATGTTGTTTGATGAAATCTTGTGGGGGCACATTGATTAATCTTTTTGATTAGGGTATGATCTTTTGATTGGATGCTTCCATGAAGATGTGACCCACTCAACTGTGGGTGATAACTCTGATTACATAATTCCCATAAAGCATGGGCCTTAATTAGTTGAATGGAGCCCTAAAAAACTCAGACACAAGGAGCTCAGAGCTAGCTGCAACTGAGAGACACATTTTGAAGAAGGCTGTTGGAAGATAACACCGATATTTTGGAGAATGCCATTTTGAAATGCAACCTGGGAGCAAGCAGATGCCAGCCACATGCCTTCCCAGCTAACAGGTTTTCCGGATGCCATTGGCCTTCCTTCAGCAAAGGTTCCCTGTTGTTAATGACTTAGCTTGGATACTATTATGGTCTTAAGACTTTAACTTGTAACCAAATAAACCCCCTTTATAAAATCCAATCCATTTCTGGTGTTTTGCAAAATGGCAGCATTAGCTAATCAGAACAGTTTTGTTTTGAAAAACTATAAAATACTATTCAATTTTTGTTATTCTATTAGATAGTTTCCTTTTGTGATGCTGTCATAATGTAAACAATTCCAAAATCTCAGTGCCTTTCAATACTTATCATTTTTTGTGCCTGGGTTTGCAGGTCATCTGTGGCAGTGGGAGCTCTGCTGGCTCAGCTCGGTTCAGCTGGGCTTGGATCAAGGCTTCAAGTTATATTCAGGTTTGTTCAATGTTTCCCCTCATTCTGGTACCAGCACATGTTTCTTTGCATGGCAGATGACAAAAGTACAAGTGGTGAAGCCAAATTATGCAAGTATATTCAATGCTTCTGCTTGCATCACATTCAGTAACATACCATTAATCAAGTCAAATGGATAAGCCTAAAGTTAGGGGAATAAGGATGGATCCTCTACCCACTCTACTAGGAGGAACCACCCAGTTATAGGAAAAAGGATTTGAATATAACCCTATTACAAGGAGGAGGTGAAGAGTTGAGAACAATAATCCATTTTAATACAGTTGCCAAAAATGATGAATGCTAGGGTGATGGTGATGACGATTATGTAGGCAATTTTTCCCCCTCAGCTTTTAAAATTAAGCTTTATTCACCCTGAGATTTTTGTCCTTGATATTAGAAGCCTAATAAGTTGGACTTAAAGACACTTTTTTTAAATGAGCAATTAAAGAAAATTTTAGAAAAAGTAAGTGCCTTCTGAGTAAGTGAAGAGAGAAATTCAAAGGAGGTGATGTGCCACTGCCAGAGGGGATATGGGACTTTGAGAGTTGCTTTGAGCATGTGTCAGTCAGTTTGATGTCTTACATGGTTCCCATGGTTTTAATGCTTGTGTATTATGGAGAAGAGATTGTGATTTCAAATTTGTGCATTTTTCTAAATTAAAAATACAGGCCACAATTGCCAACTTTGAGGTATGATGACTTTGAGGCAGACTGAGGGAGGAGGAAAATGGTAGAACCCATGGTCAGTGAGAGAACTGACTCTCATGCGTGTACAGATGTCCTAGTTAAGATGAGAATGTAGGGGGTGGATTTTATTGCTGCTGTTTGTTTTCATCGAGGCTAGTCTGTTAGGAAGAATTGTGTTTTATGTTTCTATGGCTATTATTATTATAAATTACCATTATTATTTACATAGTGTTTTATCTTCATTGATGCGACAGAATGGTGAACTCTGACAATTATTTTGTCCTTGAAAGGTTGCCCAGTTCAAATTCCCTTGCTTAGGCTGAGATAAAGAAACAACATTGGATCTATCTTTAGGAAACAAGAATAGCTTATTGGGTCAATGAAAAATTATTTATATTTGGATAAGAAATAGGAAATGTAGGAAAAATTGTTTTGTGCTGCTAAGTTTTTATATTGCTATAATATGCTATATATGTGCTGCAATTTATTCATTGCTATCAAGTTAGAAGAAAATGAAAGTTACAGCATCAGTACCATAGAATTGTATTCCAATACTTTTCACCACCTGAGAGACATTTCACAGGCTGTGAAATTCACAATAAAATTGTGGACCTCATTGAACTCTCTCACACTGAGTTGGATATCAATAAAACTACAATTTCATTGGCAAGTGCTGACCAGCAAAAATGGGAATCACATTGGTTTACATTATCATAGTTTAATGTCCTTTAACAGACATTGTCCCCTAGGTTTTCTCTTCAAATATCTTTCGTTCTTTTCTCTTTAAACCTGCCCTTTCTTTGGTACTTTATTTCTTAGTAATCTCATCCACTCCCCTGCTTTAGCATCAATGAATCCTAAAATGTATCCATAGACCTGTACTTCACTCTCCTTGACACACTGCTTAAAAAAAAAAAAAAACAAATCCATTCATTTCCTATCCTCAATATTTCCCCAAACATACTTTCCTCTTGACTTTTTCATTTCTGTTAATAAATCTACTTTTTAAAAAATGGAGTTATTCTTTTCCCACTTTATATTTAATCGATGTAAATTCTGTGTCTATGATGTATGAATATTTTATTCCCACATTTCCATTTTTACCCATTTCCTCTACTGCATAGCCTACTAATTCTTGAGTTCTTTGAAAAGTCCTTCCAAGAATAATTCTCAGATTTTATCTCCTGCTTTTTTAAACCATCCACAAAACCTTGTCCTATGTTAATCTTCCTAAGTAAGGCTCCTCTGCTACTCCGAACTTTTTCTCTCTTTGGGGTCCCACCTACTTCAACTGCTGTTAACTCAATTAAAATTTTTCCAGTGTCGTACAGTCTCTTCATCATGTGAAGTTCCTTGTAAATTTTATCCCTCAAATAGTAAGTCACCCACTTTTGGAAATGAGATCATTTTTATGTTTGTTCCCTACTTCCTTCCTCCCACCAGGCACAAAACTGAGTGCCTTCTGATATTAAGGGTGGTCTGTTACTCATCTTTCCATCTGTGTGCTACAACTTGTACATAGAAGATGAACAATAAATGCTTTACTAAATTTAATCACTGACTCAACTCAGGCCTTGTGAATTAACAAGTTATTTTCCAGCCAGAAAAATTGTCAGGTTTTTCTTCCATTAGTAATGCAATTGAAGGATTACTTAGGGTCACATCTCTACCCCAGAACACAAATGCTCACAAATAACTGTTGATGCTCTTGCTTTGATTTATTGAAATACAGTTTTTCTCCTAAACTGAGGAAGACATTTATGGCCTCTGTCAGGATAAAGCTCTTGCTAAAGATACTGGAGCTAGAATACTGGATCAGAAGCCCCTGCCATTACCAGACTTGTAAGTGCCTTTCAAAGAGTTGGTCTCTCATATATCTTTTGAATAAATTAATTTGGACAATTATTCATATTGAAAATAGTGTATTTTTGGCAAAACAGAGAAAGGCATTAATTAGCAGAAATTGTGGGGAGATAGTTTATGTGCCCAATAATTCTTAGCTAATTATCCTCCACATTTGCTGTTTTCTACCTCCCTTTATTATCCAATCTAAACAAACTTGTGCTGTTTCCCCCCATGATAGTTAGAGTTGAATAGGTGCTGAATCTTATAGGTATCTCTACTATGAAAATAAGTACAGTACATTTGAGGTGGTTTCTTTTATTTTCTTAGATCTTTTGGATTACATGATTCCAATAACCATGCTCTCCTTCAACTTCTGTTTCATGAATTGACATTAAATAGGTCTTGAAACCCTGGTGCTAAAATGGACAATTCAACAATTAAAGAGAGAGAAAAACGGAGATTGCATATTTACTTTAAGACTGCCTCCATTATTCTAAATCTCCTAACAACAGTAATAAAATATTTTAGCAAGAACTTCAAGATGCAATATGAATTTAATTTCTTTTCAGAAAGAGGAATTTATTCATAACTCACCAGAGAAGACTGGGCTTATAAGTTATTTAATTATTCTTATTGTGTTAAAATTGGGCCATAGAGTAATTTATTTTCCCTTTCAATGTGGTACGTACACATAAAGCTAAAAAAGCAAAGCAAAAATTAATATGTTTGAGTTACAAATTATTACTTTTGGGAAAATATAATCCTAGTTGGTGGTTTCAGTATTATAGCTCTGAATATCTATCTTTCTTTTGCCTTCATCCTATAATGGGCTTTGCTAATGGTCATGTCTTAGTGTCAGGGTATGGACTGGCATACTGGGTAAACAGGAATAACTGTATCTATGCTGTACCAGTAGCAAGGCAAAAAATCCCACCATACACCTTTGCTTTTAAAAGGCCATCTTTTAAAGTGAGCAGTGTAGTGCTGTCTACTGCAGAGGATTTCATTTTAAAGGCATGAGTCACATTGTTCTTAAAGAGCTACTTGTGCCCAATGTCCAATTTCAGTTACAGAACTGCAGCAGTTCAGGAAATATATCTTCTATACAGTCATTTACATTAGTATTGAATTTGGTGGAAGGGAGGTTGCTACAAATAAATAGTTAAATTATGGTTTTAAAAATGGGCTTTTGCTTATTACAAAAGTAATTCAAGGATGTAGAGATCTGGAAAATATTTACAAATATATATGAGAAAGCAATATTTCCCCATAATCTTGTAACCTATTGCTAACTTTTTTTTTTTTTTAGATTTCACTCTCTCTTTCTTTTAATTTAAGCAGTTACATTTAGATATATTCACATAACAAACAATCCATACAAGTTGTACAGCCAATGGCTTTTACTATAATCAGAGTTATGCATTCATCACCACAATCAATTTTAGAGCATTTTTCATTACTCTAGAAAGAAAAATTCCATACCCGCTAGAAGTCACCTCTCAATCCGTCTATCCATCCTCCATCCTACATAACCTCAGACCTAATTCTGTCTCTAAAGATTTATTTGCATTTAAAGAATATTAAAGTATTACTTACTATAGTCCATAGTTTTCTTTAGGTATGTTTTCCCCACATACCACCCTGTTATTATCACCTTGCAATAGTGAAGCTCATTTGTTACAGTTCATGAAAGAACATTCTTATATTTGTACTATTCACCTCAAAAATCATCCACAACAGGGTTCACTATGTTATACAGTCCCATGTTTTATCCTCTAGCTTTCCTTCTAGTAACATACACAACCTTAAACTTTCCCTTTCTATCCCGTTCACAGGCATAATTCAGCACTGTTAATTACAGTCACAGTAATATACTACAATCATACCTATCCATTTATAATCAACCTAAAATTCTGCACAAATTAAAAATCAGCTCCTCATTCTCTACCCTTGTATTTCTTGTTAACCTATATTCTAATTGCTACTCTGAGTTTGCTTATTATAATTAGTTCATATCACTGCAATCATATGATATTTGTCCTTTTGTGACTGTATTATTTCACTCAACGTAATCCCCTCAAGGTTCATCCATGTAGTTGCATGTATCAGGACTTCATTTCTTCTTACCACTGGAGAATATTGTATCCTATGTATATACCATGTTTTGCTTATACATTCATCTGTTGATGGGCACTTAGTTTGCACCAATTGTTTGGCAATTGTGAATAATGCCACTATGAACATCAGTGTGCACACATCCCTGCTTTCAATTCTTCTGGGTATATACCTAGTAGCAGGATTGACAGATCATATGATAATTCTATCTTAACTTACTGAGGAACCACCAATCTATCTTCCACAGTTACTGCACCATTCTATATTCAAGTGTTCCTATTTCTCCACATCCTCACAAACACTTGTAGTTGTCTGTTTTTGTTTTGTTTTTAAATAGTAGCCATTCCAGTAGGTGTGAAATGATATTTCATTGTGGTTTTGATTTGCATTTCCCTAATAGCTAATTATATTGAACATCTTTTCAAGTGCCATTTGGACATGTGTTTTTCCTATTTGAAGAGTTGTCTATTTAAGTCTTTTGATCATTTTTATTTAGATTTTTTGTCTTTTTATTGTTGAGTTGTAGGATTTTTAATATATCCTTACAGATTAAAACATTATTGGATATGTGGATTCCAAATATTTTTCCCATTATGTAGGCTGTCTTTTCACTTCCTTGACAAAGTCCTTTGAAGCACAGAAGATTTTAATTTTGAGGAGGTCCAATTTATCTATTTTTTCTTTCATTGCTTGTGCTTTGTGTGCAAAGTCTAAGAAACCACCGCCTACCACAATATCTTTAAGATGCTTCCCTACATTTTCTTCTAGGAGTTTAAAGTTCCTGGTTCTTATTTTAGGTCTTTGATCCATTTTGAGTTCATTTTTGTATAAGGTGTGAGGTAGGAGTCTGAGTTGGATGGACTTGACAGCCTTGTCAAGCGTCATTTGTCCATAGATGTGTGGGTCTATTTCTGCACTCTCAATTCTATTCTTTTGATCAATATATCTGTCTTTATGCCAGTACCATGCTGTTTTGACAACTGTAGCTTTGTAATATGCTTTAAAGTCAGGACGTATGAGTCCTCTGTACTTGTTCTTTTTCAATAAATGTGTTTTTTTTGTTACTCAGGGCTCCTTACTCTCCAAATAAATTTAATCATTGCCTTTTCCAATTCTGCAAATAGGCTGTTGGAATTTGATGGGGATTGCATTTAATCTGTAAATCAATTTGGGGAGAATTAAATCTTAATGATATTTAGTTGTCCAATCCATGAACACAGAAAGTTCTTCCATTTATTTAGGTCTTTGATTTCTTTAAGCAATGTTTTGTAGTTTTCTGTGTACAGATCCTTTACATCTTTGGTTAAATTGATTTCTAGGTATTTGATTCTTTTAGTTTCTCTTGCAAGTGGAATATTTTTCTTGATTTCTCCTCAGATTGCTCCTTACCAGAGTACAGAAATCCTACTGATTTTTGCATATTGATCTTGTATCCCTCCACTTTACTGAATGTGTTTAACTCTAGTAGCTTAGTTTTAAATTTTCAGGACTTTCTACATGCAGGATCATGTCAAATGCAAATAGTGAAATTTTTGCTTCTTCCTTTCCAATTTGTATGCCTTTTATTTCTTTTTCTCACCTAACTTCATTATCTAGAACTTTTACCTAATATTGAATAACATTGGTGACAGTTGCAGACCTTAGAGAGAAAGCTTTCAATCCTTAACCATTGGATGTAATATGAGCTGTGGGTTTTTCATATATCCCCTTAATCATGTTGAGGAAGCTTCCTTCTATTCCCATCTTTTGAAGTGTTTTTGTCAAGAAAGGTTGCTGGATTTTGTCAAATGCCTTTTCCATATCAATCAAGATGATCATGTGTTTTTCCCCCTTCAATTTATTAATATGATGTATTATATTAATTGACTGTCTCATGTTGAACTACTTTGCATTCTTGTGTTGATCAGGATAAAGACCTCTTGATCTTCCCTAAGAAGCAATCTTCATCTGTTCAAGATTTATCATGGAATTGCAGCAATTCACATCTTCAGGCTCTACTTCTAATTCTAGTTTTCTTGCTCTTTCCACCACATCTGCAGTTACTTTCTCCACTTAAGTCTTGAACTCCTCAAAATCATTCATGAGGGTTGGAGTCAACTTGCTCATGTTAATGTTGCTATTTTTACCTCCTCCCATGAATCCTGAATGTTCTTAACTGCATTTAGAATGGTGAATCCTTTCCAGAAGGTTTTCAATTGACTTTGTCCAAGTCCACCAGAGGAATCACTATCTTTGCCAGGAATACCCTTACAAAATGTATTTCTTAAATAATAAAATTTGAGAGTAGAAATGACTCCTTTGTCCATTTGATGTACACAGGTTGTTGTATTAGCAAGCATGAAAGCAACATTAATCTTGTACGTCTCCATCAGAGCTCTTGGATGACAAAGCACATTGTCAATGAGCAGTCATATTTTGAAAGGAATTTTTTTTTCTAAGCAGTAAGTCCCAAAAGTGGGGTTAAACTATTCAGTAAACCAAGTATAAACAGATATGTTGTCATATATGCTTTGTAGTTCCATTTATAGAGCACAGGCAGAGTAGATTTAGTATAATTATTAAGGGCCCTAGGGTTTTCAGAATGGTAAATGACCAATGGCTTCAACTTAAAGTAACAAGCTGTCTTAGACCCTAACAAGAGAGTCAGCCTGTCCTTTGAAGCTTTGAAGTCAGGCATTGACTTCTTTTCTCTCACTATGAAAACCTTAGATGGTATTTTCAATAGAAGACTGTTTCATCTACAGAAAATCTGTTGCTCAGTGTAGCCACCTTGATCAATTATCTTAGCGAGATCTTCTGAATTACTTGGTGCAGCTTCTCTATCAGCACTTGCTCCTTCTCCTTCCACTTTTATGTTTTGGAGATGGCATTTATTTTTCCTTAAACATCATGAACCAACTACTGCTAGCTTCAAACTTTTCTTCTGCAGCTTTCTCATCTCTCTTGGCCTTCACAGAATTGAGCATTAGGGTCTTGTTCTGGATTAGGTGCTGGCTTAATTGAATGTTTTGGCTGGTTTGATCTTCTAACAAGATCGTTAAACTTTCTCCATATCAGCAACAAGGCTGTTTTGCTTTCTTATCATTCATGTGTTCACTGGATTAGCACTTTTAATTTCCTTCAAGAACTTTTCATTGGCATTCACAACTTTGCTAACTGTTCTACATGAAAGGCCTAGTTTTCAGTCTATCTTGGCTTTTGACATGCTTTCCTCATTAAGAATAATTATTTCTAGGTTTTGGTTTAAATATCTGCAACAATTCCTATCCCTTGAACACACACAGGCCATTGTAGGGTTCTTAATTGGCCTAATGTCAATTTGTGGTGTCTCAGGGAATAAAGAGCTCTAAGGAGAGGGAGAGAGACAGGGATGACCACTTGGTGGAGCATCACACACAACATTTATTGAGTAAGTTTGCTCTTTTACATGGGTATGGTTTGTGGTGTCTCCCAAAAATTACATTAGTAACATCAAAGATCATTGACCTCAGATGTCTGAAACAGATATAATGATAATGAAAAAGTTTAAATATTGTGAGAATTATCAAAGTGTGACACAGAGACCTGAAGTGAGCACATGGTGTTGGAAAACTGATGCCAATAGACTTGCTGGATGCAGGGTTGCCACAAACCTTCAATTTAAAAAAAAAAAAAGCAATCATCTTTCTGGTCTGTCTTACTGGATGAGCTTCATCTTGAAGACTTCAACAACCAATGCCTTATGAATTGAGCCTATTTTTGTTTTTTACATATCTTATCTCTTACTATTGGAAAAGACTCTTGAATCCGAGAATACACTAAATGATATCTTCCCTTCTTTTATATGGTTAATACAATTACCATGTTTACTACTAATACTAGCCATATTTGCTAGTAATTTAATGTAAATACCAAAAATTTTATATTTGTCAGCTGCATTAACCTTCACAAATATTCCATATGATAGGATTGCTATTCTCATTTCACAAATAATGTGTGTTACCAGGATAAGTAATTCACCAAGGTCTATATGACCCTAAACAGCCAAATAATGGGTTTTACCTATTACACCATTCAGAGTCATTATAATACACAGGGCATTATCATATTTGCAATTAGCTCATTTGTAAGTCAGATTTGTTTTTAACGCCTAATCCAAAATTCAACACAGAGCTTAACCATGGTATCCAGAAATGGTCCTGAGAGAAAACAACTCAGAATTTACACCTGGAATGTGAGATGATAGGTTCCTTATTAAGAGTTGTATCATTCCTCCATTGGTTATCTGAATGCATTTCCTTCCAGCTTGCAAAGCATGCCTTCATTTTCCTGTTCTACTCTTCCTTGCCCTCTTTAGCCAGTGGGTCCTGGATAGCGGAAGTAGGGTTGGGCCTGAAGAATTTTGGGGATCAGTAAATGATATGGACACAGATCTCTAGATGTAGAATTGGAATCTGGTGCCTCCTGGAAATATGAAACCCTTTCAGGAAAAAAAAAATCTCTCTTAGACTACTCCTCCATCTATCTTCGTTGATATTTTCTACGGCTTCAGGATGCTTTTTTTCTCTTTCTTTTCCTTTCTCTGTTGTTGCTTTTTACTAACATTTCTCTCCTGAAGAATGCTGTGTCACAATTAGTCTCCTGACTGAGAAAGAACCACATGGTTCATTGAACTTTACTTCTAGCCAAGTTTCCTTTAAAAAAAAAAAAAAAAGTGGCCAAAATTTTCTTCTGGAAGTAATTCCTAAGCCTACTGCCCCCATTCTAGCTGTGGAGAACACAGCATTGAGCACCAACCTGGATTCCAACTGTGCCACTTGAGTAAGTTGTTCAATCTTTCAGAAATACAGTTCCTTCATGTTTAAAATGAAAGCTGTACATTCTAGCTATACTTTATAGCACAATCTGCAATTAATGTTTCCTTTGTTTTGTGGCAATAAGCATAACAGGAAAGGGAGAAGAAGGCAGCTCCAGATTCTAGCAGAATGAAGTAATGTTCACCTCCTCAGTCACCTGGCAGTGCCATAGGGAATATAGACAGGGTCAGTAACTGCTTCTGTTTACTGTCAATAAATACATGCAGTTTGATTGACTTAAAGTTTATTAACTAAAGATAAGTATTGCATTTGTAACTGGGAAGTGTCTTAAAACTATCATTAACCTTGTCAAATTGCTAAATTTGGAAAAGGCTAGTACAATTTTAACTTCAAAAATCAGGTTATTTCTTTGATCCTTCCCTACATTCTTTCTCTTCATAGATGGTTGCTGAACTACATATTACCTTTTTTTAATTCTGCATCTTTGTTTCATAGCATAACCTCATTTGCATTTCTAAGATCAGATGTTCCTTTCATATAATACAGCATCCTAATTAAAATATTAAAAGATGCTTTCTGAATGAAGAGAATTTACATTGCCATAAAAAATGCTGGGAGTGATGCAGGATGTTTCCTTTTTATATTTCAATGACATGCTCTCTAAATTGTTTCGGGTTATTTAGTTAACCCTATCTGCCTTTTAGGGTGGTTTCAAAGTGTGGAAGAGGAATAGGAAGGAAAGAGAATTGTGGCAAATAGAAAATTTTTAACTCACAGTAAAATTTTAGAAAACATTTTAATGTACTTATTTTCAATTAACTCCCACCAAGATGTCTGGTTTTCTTGACTGATTGAACACTTCATTTGAATTTCACATGCAGAGTAGAGTTAATCACAATTTTTGGTTCACAGCTCATTGTTCTCATCAGTCTGTGGAAATCCAGTCTCTTGTTTGACTTTGCTTTTCTTTCCTTCCCTGATTTCCATTCCTATCCTGCTTACCCTCCATGGGATGGCTGAAGTAAACCTTTAAATATTCATAAATTCTTTAAATATCTAGTAGCATTATGCGGTATCTATATATGCTTTATGTTGACTAAATGATGTCTTAGTCTGTTTCCCACACTCCTTATTCTACACTATGATTTTGAGGTCTGGCTATTATTTCTCTTTTTAGCAGCATTCAACTCATTTTTCTCATGGTTACTTCAGAGAGAGACATCTGTGCTTCTTTTAATTCCCTGCACCCACTACAACACCATGATAAGCATTCTAGCACAACTATGTGTGAACTTTGCTATGCAAACCCTAGGTTATGGGGGATCCATGTCCTTAATCTTTTAAAATTCTCCATATGGCTTTCCGGAATGTCTGAAACAGTATACAGCCACTCTAAATTTCCTATCTTCTCCACTTATTCAGAGGCATATTTAATTTTCATTATTGAGTGGGGAAAAAGTGGTAACTCTCCTTTAGTTTCTAGTTCCATGCATAGCTCCAGAGGAGGCTGCATGAGTTGGAATCCTAACACCACCACTCCAGAACTGTGTGAGCTAAGCAGGTTTTTCAATCTCTCTGTCCTTCAGATCCTTCATAATAAAGGAGAAACAACACTAGCACAGAATTTGTGGGGTTGCTGTGAAGGCTCTATGACCAAAGATATATAAAAGCCCTTAGAACTGAAGCTGGCTCATCATAAATGACATTGAAGTGGCAAGTATTATTATCACTTTATGTATCAGAACATGAACTACATGTTGAGGAGAAATTCTATTTGTTTACTGCTTTAGTCCCAGTGCCTTGAATTGTATTTACTAGGTGAAATGCATTGGTGATTTTGAATTTTTCTTGTTTTCCTGAAAACTAACTCAACTTATTCATGATATATCATTTTTAATACATTACAGGATTTCGTTTATCTGTTTTTTTTCTGTTCCACAGTGGCATAAATCCAGAAAATCTTCCACCAAAGGCAATGTAGAAAAAAATATCAAAGCATAAATCAAATCCTCCTTCCTACCCTCTCATGGTAATCAGCCCTCCTCTGCTGGGGGATGTTGTTTCCTCATAATACTTGGTCGCAACTCTCTCCCAAGGAATTGCATTAGCCTTTACTGTATATCACTGTTCACCTTTCTTTCTATTTCTATGTCATTTCCAGGGTTGAGCTGTGGGAGAGAGTCAGCAGCAGCCTAGGTTACTTTGCTTCTTTTATTAATTTATCAAATTTGAGAATGGTCTATTGCTAAGAGAAAATGCCAATATTGGAATGAAATAAGTAAGATTCAAAGAACATATAGACTTGACTAAAACAGCCAAAGTGTAATATAAATTGAAATGTAAGGTATTGTAATTACAATGAAAGCGCAAATATATGGGATATGCAAGAATAAAAAGTTGTTTCTGTTAAAATATGGAAATTACTTAACTGACCAATAGACCTAATAGGAACTAGCAATTCAATGTGCTTTCTAAAAGAATTTTCTGGGATAATTGCTTCTGGTAGACTTGATGATCAAATGGAACTTCCTTCATTATAAAATTAGGTTCAAAATAATACACTTTTTTTTTAATCCAATGATGGCTTGCAAGCAGAGATGAGGTCTCCATGGATACTACAAATTCATCATCATCATATCATCATCATCATTTGTGGGCTTGTGTCTAAGTTGGAACAGGGAGCATTGTGATATGAGAAGGAATGGTCTCCTGCAAATAGCTGCCAACAGCAGTGCTGCATTGGATCATAGATCCTAAGGGAAGGAGCAGGGTTTTTGACCTGAACCTGGAGCTCCCCTTTTGAGCCCTTTAATGGGGTTGAAGCAGTTTAAGATCAGTGGTAAACTATGTCTACCTTTAGGTATAATGCCTCTCAGGAAGAAAACATTGCTTTAGGTTAATAAGATTTCTACAATTAATACCACAAAATATGCTTGTAATCAAGATCACCAAGCACACAAAAGGGAGGGGAATCTTCCACAAGTGAGTGTCAGCAGAAATGATTAACATATTGAGATTGCTGACTACAGATATTTGAGCTATCATAGGTAGGCTATGAAATAGCTATGTGTGCTTGTTTGGAGCTGTTATGTACCCCAGAAAAGACTATGTTCTTTTAATCCATTCTTGTGGGGGAAGACCTATTGTTGGGTAGGACCTTTTGATTGGGTTGTTTTCATGGAGATGTGACCCAGACCATTCAAGATGGATCTTAATCCCCTTGCTGGAATCCTTTATGAGAGGATAAATGGCAGAAGAAACTCAGAGAGCTCAGAGAAGCTGAGAGAAGAAATCCAGATTTTTCCCAGGAGAAGTGAAGAAAGGACCCACAGGAGCTGAGAGAGAAAACCACTGAAACCAGAAGTTAAACCTGGGAGAGAAGGACAAGCAGTCATCACCATGTGCCATCCCATGTGACCCAGGAATGTCAGATGCCAGCAGCCTTTCCTCACAGAAGCTTTAGCAAACCAAAACACTACAAAAAATGTTAACAAAAATAAATGATGAAATAAAAAACATGAACAAGCAACAAGTGACTATTAAGAATGACAAAGCATATTAGAAAAAGAAAGAAAAGTAATTTTCAGAAAATTTTTAAAAGGTATTTACATAAAAACAAACAAACAAACAAAAACAGAATCACCTCAGTGCATATGTTTAGAGAATTATTGAGGTAGAAAATAAATCTGCAGGAATTATCCAGAATTCCTCACAGATAGATTAGCTTATGGAATATGTGAGAAATGACTAGAAAGATACTATAATGAGACTTTAATCTGAATCTTAGAGAGAAAGAATAGAGAGAATGGAGGAGAAGCAATGTGACATATTTTTTAGAAATAGATTAGAAATTTTCAGAAGTGATAAAACACATGAATGCACTGACTGAAAAGGCACTGGCAAAAGTAGTTTTGTTCACAAGATATGGAATAGGTATAGATATGCTGAGAACTTTGTAGTATGAAACAGACAAACTTGCAGTGATTCTCCTCAAGAAGGAAAACACCAAATTATCAGTGGAGATACGAAAGCTGCCTGCAAGTGTTTGAAGAAAATATTTGAAAAAATGTCACTTATTTTGTTTCTCTTTGAGGATAGAATTAAGATCAACAGTTTAAAGTGATGCAGGTTGATTTTGTCCAATAATAGAGAAAACTAAATAGTAATTGGCATTATCTATAAATTTAAGTAAATAGTTTTCTTTATCTGAGATGTTTTTAGAAGCCTCCTAAGATTTTTTTTTTTTGGTTGTTAAAATACCCAACAATATATTACAAGTAGGCATCTAGAATGCTGGCACTATAAGATTGTGTAATAGACAAAAACTTACAGCTATAGTGCACTTTAAATAGCCATGTTAGATGATTGTAGAGGTTTAGGATTATTTTGTGAGACATATGAAAGAGATATGCATGAGGAAGTTAGATTTAAAATTAAAATATAGCACTGATGGCATTTTAATGAATGGATGGAGAGCAAAGTGGAGAATTTGACAAACATTTTTATTTCCCCTCTGTATTGTAGTCAATTTCCATGAGAGTTTTCTATATTAGATGTGATGGTTAAGTTCATATGTCAACTTGGCAAAGTTATGGTGTCCAGTTGTTTGATCAAGAAAGCATTGGTCTGATTGTTATGATGAGGATATTTCATAGACTTAAATCATCAGCTGGTTGATTGCATCTATGACTGAGTAAATTTACAACTGACTGAGGAGATTGCCTCCAACAATGAGAGAAGTCTTATCCAATCAGTTGAAGTCTTTAAAGGAAGAGGTGATGATTTCAGCAGCCAGAAGAGAGAATTTCCATCTCTACTTCAGCCAGGTACCTTATCTTGGGGAATTCATCAAAAATCTTCATTGGAATTCCAAGCTTGCAGCCTGCCCTAGAGAATTTGGGTTTTCCGGTCTACACAGTCACATGAGACAATTCTTTTACAAATCTTATAATATTTACATGTATCTTTTGCTCATTCTGTTTTGCTAGAGAACATTGACTAATACACTGGGCAAAAGTATTCTTTAAAAAGTTGCATTAGACTTCTAGTTTTAGCTCTGACTACCATCCCCATAACAAGACAAAAGCTGAACAAACTGAAAATCAGTGGCTTTTCTTAGATCCATCAGAGAATTGGGGTCAGAAGGTAACCTGCCACCATAAAAACTGGAGACAGGAGAAAATGGAGAATCACAGCTTACTGAGAGCAGAAGGTGATAGAACCAGTAACTGGTGGGGACACTTTAATGGTAATTTTGATGAGTTGCTGCAGGCTGACTGTGGAACGGCTTGAAAGTTAAAATCTCTTGGGGGCCCTGTCTTAGGAGTGCCACCAAACTTTCCTGAGTTGTACCTCCAACTACAGGTACCTGCCCCCTACAGGTTTTACTGGTACAGATAAGAGAAAAAAAACACCCTCCTGTTTCTAGCAGTAGGAAAAGAAAAGTAAATTTTTTTTTTCTTCAGGAAATTAATTTTTTTCATTTTTATTGAGATTGTTCAGATACCATACAATTATCCAAAGATCCAAAGTGTACAATCACTTGCCCCTGGGTACCCTCATACAGCTGTGCATCCATCACATTTAATTTTTGTTCAATTTTTAGAAACTTTTCATTACTCCAGACAAGAAATAAAGTGAAAGATGAAAAAAGAAAAAAAGAAAAGGAAACTCAAATCCTCCCCTATCCCTAACCAACCCCCCTCAATTGTTGACTCATAGTATTGATATAGTACATTTGTTACTGTTTATGAAAAAATGTTGAAATACTACTAACTGTAGTATATAGTTTGTAATAGGTATATAGTTCTTCCCTATATGCCCCTCCATTATTAACTTCTAATTGTATTGTCATACATTTGTTCTGGTTCATGGAAGCGATTTCTAGTATTTGTACAGTTGATCATGGACATTGCCCACCATAGGATTCAGTTTTATATATTCCCGTCTTTTGACCTCCAACTTTCCTTCTGGTGACACATATGACTCTGAGCTTCCCCTTTTCCACCTCATTCACACACCATTCAGTGCTGTTAGTTATTCTCACATCTTGCTACCAACACCCCTGTTCATTTCCAAACATTTAAGTTCATCCTAATTGAACATTGTGCTCATACTAAGCAACCACTCCCCATTCTTAAGCCTCGTCCTATATCTTGGTACCTTATATTTCATGTCTATGAGTTTACATATTATAATTAGTTCCTGTCAGTGAGACCCTGCAATAATTGTCCTAATGTGTCTGGCTTATTTCACTCGGTATATTGCCCTCGAGGTTTTGTCATCAACCCATTTTTTTTTAATATGCTTTTGTTCACTCACCATACATTCCATCCCAAGTAAATAATCGATGGTTTTCTGCACGGTCATACAATTTTGTGTTCACCACCTTCACCATTATCTATATAAGGGCATCTACATTTCTTCCACAAGGCAGGAGGGAGAGTCAAAGAAGGTAGAGAGGCAAAAGAAAAAGAAAAAAAAAAGACAGCTAGGAAGCAGCAAAAGGAAAAATAACCTTAAATCAAAGTAGAGTAAAGAATCAGACAATACCACCAATGTCAAGTGTCTAACATGCCTGCCCTATCCACCCCCTCTTATTTGCATTCACCTTGGTATATCACCTTTGTTATATTAAAGGAAGCATAATACAATGATTCTATTAGTTACGGTCTCTAGTTTATGCTGATTGCATCCCTCCCCCAATGCCTCCCCATTTTTAACACCTTGCAAGGTTGACATTTGCTTGTTTTCCCTCGTAAAAGAACATATTTGTACATTTTATCACAATTGTTGAATAGATTTCACCAAGTTACACAGTCCCAGTCTTTATCTTTCCTCCTCTTTTCTGGTGTCTCACATGCTCCCCACCTTCCTCTCTCAACCGTATTCATAGTTACCTTTGTTCAGTGTACTTACATTGTTGTGCTACCATCTCCCAAAACTGTGTTCCAAACCACGCACTCCTGTCTTCTATCACCCTGTAGTGCTCCCTTTAGTATTTCCTGTAGGACAGGTGTCTTGTTCACAAAGTCTCTCATTGTCTGTTTGTCAGAAAATGTTTTGAGCTCTCCCTCATATTCGAAGGACAGCTTTGCTGGATACAGGATTCTTGGTTGGTGGTTTTTCTCTTTCAGTATCTTATATATATCACACCACTTCCTTCTTGCCTCCATGGTTTCTGCTGAGAGATCTGCACATAGTCTTATTAAGCTTCTTTTGTATGTAATGGATTGCTTTTCTCTTGCTGCTTTCAGGATTCTCTCTTTGTCTTTGACATTTGATAATCTGATTATTAAGTGTCTTGGCGTAGGTCTAGTCATATCTCTTCTGTTTGGAGTACGCTGAGCTTCTTGGATCTGTAATTTTATGTTTTTCATGAGAGATGGGAAATTTTCATGAATTATTTCCTCTATTATTGCTTCTGCCCCCTTTCCCTTCTCTTCTCCTTCTGGGACACCAATGATACATACATTATTGTACTTTGTTTCATCCTTGAGTTTCCGGAGACGCTGCTCATATTTTTTCATTCTTTTCTCCATCTGCTCCTTTGCGTGTAGGCTTTCAGGTGTTTTGTTCTCCAGTTCCTGAGTGTTTTCTTCTGCCTCTTGAGATCTACTGTTGTATGTTTCCATTGTGTCTTTCATCTCTTGTGTTGTGCCTTTCATGTCCATAGATTCTACTAGTTGTTTTTTTGAACTTTTGATTTCTGCCGTATACATGTCCAGTGCTTCCTTTACAGCCTCTATATCTTTTGCAATATCTTCTCTAAACTTTTTGATTTGATTTAGCATTAGTTGTTTAAATTCCTGTATCTCAGT
This sequence comes from Choloepus didactylus, assembly GCF_015220235.1. Lineage (NCBI taxonomy): Eukaryota > Metazoa > Chordata > Mammalia > Pilosa > Megalonychidae > Choloepus > Choloepus didactylus. The sequence goes on from NC_051309.1 coordinate 142,505,245, forward strand.
TGAAGTGTACGTTTGTTCCTTTGACTGGGCCATAACTTTGTTTTTCTTAGTGTAGGTTGTAATTTTCTGTTGTCTAGGCATGGTTTCCTTGGTTATCCAAATCAGGTTTTCCCAGACCAGAACAGGCTCAGGTCCCAGAGGGAAGAAATATTCAGTATCTGGTTTCCCTGCAGGTGTGTCTTAGAAAATTGCTCCACCCTTTGATGCCTCAGGTCACTGTGCTTTTTTGCCCAGCAGGTGACGCCTGTTAGCCTATAATTCTTGACTGGTGTGAGGAGGTATGACCGTGTTCCCCCAGGCTCTGGGGTCTGGTTCTGAATGGAAAGGGCCCCACCCCTTTCCTCCTAGAAAAGACAGAGCCCCCAGGTGGAGGTCATTAGCATTTCAGTGGTCTCGCGCTCTGCTTGTGCTGTCTCCACCCTTCACTTCACAGCCCTGGAAACTGAAAATGACTGGGGCTTTCTCCACTGAGCCAAAAAAGAAACAGATAGTCCTCTTCAGACCCAGTCCAAGGCAACCCTCTGGCTCTCCCAGGTCAGTCGTCACCCAAAGCCTCTGTCTGTTTTTTGGGGATGCGTACCTGTAGTGAGCAGTTCACACTCGCTACTTAAAACCCCAGTTGGAGCTCAGCTGAGCTATATTCGCTTGCTGGGAGAGAGCTTCTCTCTGGCACCATGAGGCTTTGCAGCTCGGGCTATGGGGGAGGGGGTCTCACGACTTGGTTCTGCAGGTTTTACTTACAGATTTTATGCTGTATTCTCAGGCATTCCTCCCAATTCAGGTTGGTGTATGATGAGTGGATGGTCTCATTTGTCCCCCCGCAGTTATTCTGGATTATTTACTAGTTGTTTCTGGTTTTTTGTAGTTGTTCCAGGGGGACTACTTAGCTTCCACTCCTCTCTATGCCATCATCTTCTATGAATCTCAAAAAGTAAATTTTTTTAAATAATCCTAGGAAAAATTAACCATTTCAAAATATGCCAGAACATTATACATAACAAAGGCCTTCTCTCTAAGGATAACTACTTTTTCAGAGACTTTTGGATCTAGAGGAAGGAAAATTAACCAACTCCAGCCCCTTCTAGCTTTTCTGTCCATGTAAGGGGAGAAAAAATATGGCTAAGCACCTCAAATGTCAGTGTCCAGAGATTCAGGCTCACTAAAAAAAAAAAAAAAAAAAAAAATTGAGATTGGATAAGATTTTAGGCACATCCCTCCTCAACTCTTTACCACCACATCAACAGAACTCTAGTAAAGTAAGCATGGATTATAACTAAGATAGCTTCAAGATACAGACTCTGTATTAAAATAAGTTCTTAGGGAAGCCCAAAAAAGCAACAGGAAAGAAAAATAAAACAATGGAACTAGAGAAAGTAGAAGACTCTGACATCAAAATCTACAGCAAACATTAACCAAACAGCTCAACTCCTAGCTAGACTAGCATAAACCTCATGTCATAAGCCTAATTACATCATTTCTTATTACCTGATACCTCATGTATGGATTTAAACAAGCAACAATAAAAATATAAGGTGTGATAAAAGGCAAGAAGAAACAGTCTGATGAGACAAAGCAACAACCACCAGAACAAATCTCAGATATGACACTGATTTTGGAATTATCAGATAGAAAATGTAAAATAAATAAGTTTAATTTTTAAGGCCTCTTTGAAAAAGTAAACATACAAGAACAGTTGGGTGAGGTAAGCAGAGATGGACACTCCCAGAAAGAATAAAAAGGAAATAATACAAATAAAACACGTGGTAACAAAAACAAAGAATGCCTTCAAATTCTGGACATAGCTGAGGAAAAAATCAGTGATCTTGAAACTTTTCATACTGAAATTAAAGAGAAAAAGACTTAAAAAATGGAACAAAATATTCAATAATTGTGGGTCAGTTAAGAAAGCTGTAACACATGCATATTAAGAATACCAGAAGGAAAAGTGAATAAGGAGCAAAAGAAATGTTTGAAGTAATAATGGCTGAGAATTTTCCAAAATTAATGATCTAAACCAAACCACAGATCCAGGAAACTCAGAGACCATCAAGCAGGATAAATACCAAAAATCTACATCTTGGATATCACACTCAAAGTACAGAAAACTGAAAACAATGAGAAAATCTTGAAAGAGACTGGGGGGTGGGGGTTATTACATATAGAAGAATGAGGATAAGAATAACATCAGACTTTACACCAGAAACCATGCAAGCAAGAAGAGAGTAGGGTAAATTTATTAAAATTTTGAAAGAAAAATCCACCAACATAGAATTCTATGTCCAGGAAAATTATGTTTCAAAATGAAGAAGAGATAAAGAATTTATTACACAAAACAACAACAACAACAAAAACAAAAACAACAACTAGGCAGTCTGTCATAAGTAGACCTGCCTTGAAAGAGATGTTAGAAGAATATCTTCAGAGAAAAGGGAATGTTATAGGCCAGAAAAGTGAACCTATAGGAAGACAAGAAGAGTATCAGAAAAAGAATGAAAGAAGGTTAAAAAAACAAACTAAAAAACAAAACAAAACAAAAGACTTTTGTTTTTCTTGTTCTTCATCTAATAGAAAACAGTTCAGAGTAATAACATCAACAATGTATTGGGGAATTATAGCATATGGATAAGAGAAATGAATGACAGCAATATTGTAAAGAACAGGAGGGGAGGAATTGGGGATGCCTTGTTGTAAGTTACCTGCACTAACTGTGAGTTGATATGGTAGAGTTTGAAAGTAGACTTAGTTTAGCTGTACATGTACATATTGTAAAAGGTAAGGAAGCCACTATTTTTTTAAAAGAAGTATAATTGATATAAATATGCTAAGAAAAGAGGGAAAATAGAATCATATATATTGCTCAATTAAAACCAGAGAAAGCCAAAAAACAGGGGCAGATTTTTTAAAGAAGAAAGATCAAGTGCAAACAATAAAAGAAGTGCAAACATGGTAGATATTAATTGAATCCTATCAATAATCACCTTAAATTTGTGATTTAAATACACCAAGACTATGGGAATGGATAAAAACTAGACAAAACTATATGTTACCTGCAAGAAACAATTTTAAATATAAAAAGACAGAAAAATTAAAAGTAAAGGGATAGAGAAAAATATACCATGCTACTACCAACCAAAAGAAGCCAGAGTAACTACATGAATTTCAGACAAAGTTGACTTCAGAGCAAGGAAGATTATCAGGGAAAAAGAGGGGCATTACATAATGATACAGGAGCCAATTCTCCAACAGAACATAATAATCTTTAATGTGTATGCACCTAACAAAAGAACATCAAAATATGTGAGGCAAAAATGGTTGGAACTACAAGAAGAAACAGGCAAGTCCACTTCTATATTTAGAGAGTTCAACACCTTTCTATCAGTAACTGACAAGTCCAGCAGGCCAAAACTCAGCAAGAATACAGTTGACCTTAACAGCGCATCAATCCACTGGATCTATTTGAAATTTATAGAATATTTCATCGAATAACAGCAGAATACACATTCTTCTCAAGTTAACATAGAACATTCACCAAGATACATCACATTCTGAGCCATAAAGTGCAATTTAACATATTTAAAAGAATATAAATTACACAATATATACTCTCAGCCCACAATGGAATTAAACTATAAATCAACAACAGAAAGATAACTGGAAAATTCCAAAATCTTTGACATTTAAACAACACAATTCTAAACATATTGGTCAAAGCAAAGTCAAGAGAAATTAAAAAAAAATATTTTGAACTAAATGAAAATGAAAATATAACTTATTAAAATTTGTGGAATGCCAGGAAAGCAGACTGAGAGGGACATTTATAGCATTGAATGGATATTTTAGAACAGATGAAAGATTTATGATGAATAATTTAAGCTTCCACTTTAGGAAACTTGAAAAATAAGAGTAAATTAAATATGAAATAAGCAGAAGAAAAGAAATAATAAAATTTAGAGGAGAAATCAATTAAATTGAAAACAGAAAACCAATAGATAAAATCAATGAAATCAAAAGGTGTTTCTTTAAAAACATCAGTAAAATTGATAAACTTTATCTAGGTTAAACAAGAGAAAAAGAAAGAACACACAAATTACTAAGATCAGAAATGAAAGAGGGGTAATCACTACTGATCCTATGGGCATTTAAGTATAAAAAATGAATATTATGAGAAAATCTGTGCCTACAGATTTGATAACATAGATTAAATGGACCAAGTCCTTGGAATATTAAATCTACAAAAACTCAAAAAAGGAGAAATAGATAATCTAATTCAGTCTATAACTATTAAAATAAATGAATCAATAATCAAAAAGCTTTCAAACCACTAGGCCCATGAATTTTCACTGATCAATTTTACCAGGCATTTAAGGATGGAATGATACCAATTCTCTACAATTTCCTCAACTAAATGAATGCAAAAGAAACACCTTCTAACTCATTCTACAAGTCTAGAATTACCCTCGTACCAAAACCAGATAAACAGATTACAAGAAAGGAAAACTACAAACCAATATCTCTCTTGAACATAGAAGCAAAAAATCAGAAAATATTACCAAATCAAATCCATTGCATAAAAAGAATTATACACCATAACCAAGTGAGATTTATACTAGATAGTCCATACTGGTTCAACACTTGAAAATCAATTTATGGAATCTACCACAACAACAAGAAAAATAATATGGTTATATAAACAGATCCAGAAAAAGCATTTGACAAAATCCAATACCCATTTATGATAAGAACTCTCAGCAAATCAACAATAATGAACAACTTCCTCAAAAAACTAAGTCTAACAAAAACAAAAACAAATACTACTGCTAACATCATCTCAATGGTGACAAATGTTTTCAGTCTTAGAAAAGTAATGAGGTCAGGCTGTTACCTTTTCCTACTCCTATTCAACATTGTACTTGAAGTCCTAGTTAATGCAGTAAGCCACAACAAGGAGATAAAGGTATACAGATTGGAAAGGAAGAAATAAAACTGCTTATATTATCATATGATGTGATTGCTTATGTGGAAAATCTTAAAGAATCAACAACAAAAAGAAACAAACCCTAAAAAATCTTCTGAAACTAAGTGATTTTAGCAATGTTTCGGGACACAAAGTTAATATACAAAAACCGACTGATCTCCTATAAACCAACAATGAACAGTTGCAATATGAAATTAAAACACAACTCAGGTTACATTAGACAAAATAAAATGAAATACTTAGGTGTAATCTAAGAAAATATGTACAGGATCTGTATGACATAAACTAAAAACTCTCATAAAAGATGGCAAAGATGATCTGAAGTATTGGAGGGACATTCCATGTTCATGGATAAGAAGACCAATATAGTTAAGAAGCCATTTTTTTTCCCAACTTGTTCTATAGATTCAATGCAATCCCAACCAAAATGCCAGCAAGTTCTTTTTTGGATACTGAAAAACTGATTCTAAAGTTTATATGGAAAAGCAAAAACACCCAGAATATCTAACACAATACTGAAGAACAAAGTCAAGGAGCTGACACTACCTGACTTCAAGACTGTTTTAGTTTCCTTGGTTGCTCAAGCAAATATTATACAATCGGTTGGCTTAAAAAATGGAAATTTATTAGCTCATGGTTCTGAGGCTAAGAAAGGTCTGAATCAAGGTATCATCAAGGCAATGATTTCCCCTTGAAGACTGTGGCATTCTGGTTCTGGCTGATGATAATCCTAGTTCCTTAGCTTGTGACATGGCAAAGCACATGGCAGCATCTCCTGGTCATTCCCTTCTCTTCCAGGTTCCTTTGATATGCAACTTCTGGATTCTCCCTTTGTGGTTTTCTCTTTCTCTGAATTTTATTCTATTATAAAGGGCTCCAGCAATAGGATTAAGACCCATCAGATTGAGGTGGGGCATACCTTACCTGGAGTAACTTCATCAAAATGCCCTGTTTAAAATGAGTTCACACCCACATGAATGGTTAAGTTCAAGAACATGTCCCTCTGGGGTACTTACAGCTCCAAAACACCACAAAGACTTACTCTCTATCTATAGCAATCATGATAGAATGGTATGGCAAAAATAGACAAATAGATCAATAGAAGAGAATAGTGCACCCAGAAATAGACCACACAAATATAGTCACCTGATTTTGTATAATGGAGCAAAGCAAATTAAAGAAGAATGGATTGTTTTTTCAGCAAATGATGTAAAAAAATGAAGCTGTACACAGACCCTAAACCTTTCATAAAAACTAACTCAAAATAGATCACATACCTAAATATAGAACCTAAAACTATGAAACTTCTAGAAGAAAATATAGGAAAAATTCTAGGTAACCTCAAATTTGGCAAAAACTTAATAGATATAAGATCAAAATCAAGATCCAAGAAAAAAAATGAATGATGTGTTGGACTTGATTTAAATTAAAACTTCTATTCTGCAAAAGACACAGTAAAGTGAATAAAAAGACAAGTCACAAGCTGGGAGAAAATATTTTCAAAGTGTATGTCTCATAAAGGTCTCTTAATCAAAATATACAAAGTTCTATTAAAACTCAAAATAAGAGCAAAAACAAACAAAAAACAATTAGAACATAAAATATCTGATAAAAACACCTCATTAAAGATGACATATAGGATGAAAATAAGACTGAAAAAATGCAAAAGGTCATATGTCATTAGAGAATTGCAAATTAAAACAACAATGAACCATCTCTATGCACCTACTAGAACGGCTAAAATTTAAAACACTGACACCATTCCAAGTTGGTGAGGGTTTGCAGTAAAAAGAACTCATTTTTTGTGGGAATGCAAAATGGTACAGCCACCTTGAAAGACAATTTGGCAATTACTTATAAAGCTAAATATAATCTTACTATATTTATATAGTATGCTAAATATGATCCAGGAATTAAACTTTTAGGCATTTACCCAAATGAGTTGAAAATTCATGTCCACACACAATACTATACACAATGTTTATATCAGAATTATTTACATTTTCCAGAAATTGGAAGCAACTCAGATGAACTTCAATGAGTGAATGGATAAATGAACTAAAGTGAATTTATACAGTGGAATCAGTAAAAAAGAAATGAATTATCTAGCCACAAAAAGCATGGAAAAGACTATTCATATTGCCAAGTGAAAGATGTCAGTTTTAAAAGATAGTATTCTATATGATTCCAAGTGCAAGGCATTCTGGAAAAGGTAAAAACTACAGATACAAAAAAAGTTATCTGTTGTGATGGTTTGAAGCTCTCTGAACCCTAGAAAATATTATGTTCTTAAAGCTAATTCATTCTCTAGGGTGTGGACCCACTGTGAGATCTTTTGGTAAGTAGCATCTTAAGTTGAAATGTGACCCAGTTCATTCAGGGTGAGTCTTAATCCTCTTATTTGAGTCCATTATAAGAGGATAAAAGAAGAGAGAAGACACAGAAAAAAGCCCCAGAGAAGCTCAGAGAGGAAACCCAGAGACACTGAGAGAGGACATACAGAAAACAGAGAGGAAACCCCTGAAGCCAGAAGCTAGAAGCAGCAAAACCCAGGAGAAAAGGGAAAGATGAGCAGACATTGCCAAATGCCTGGACATGTGAGAGAGGAGCTGAGGATCACCAGTAGCTGATCTTTGGGGAGAAAGCATCACCTGTTGGTGCTTTGATTTGGACATTTTCATGGCCTCAGAACTGTAAGTTGTAAGTTAATACACCCCGATTGTAAAAACCAGTCCATTTCAGGAATATTGCATTTTGTCAGGCTAGAAAACTAAAATGGTTGTCAAGGGTTTGGGAGAAGGGATGGTAGATGAAGAGATGAAGCACTGGGGAATTTTAGGGCAGTGAAACCCTCCTCTTTAAAAAAAAAATTCTGTTATTTTATTTAAATTAAAAAAACATTTTATGATTCCACTTACTAAATTTTACATGAAAGAAACAAACAGGGCATGAAGAAAATTTCTACCTTTAAATTTATTAAATTTATTTTAACATTTGATGATCATTTTTTCATTCACTAATAGGATTAATATGACTAGCTGCAGTATTATGTGAGGCACTTCAGTGCCAGTTAAATTGGATGAGTAGCCATGTTATTGGGGATTGAGTTATGTCCTCTACTGTGCTAATTTTAGTCTTTTATGTACCCCATAAAAGACTGTTCTTTTAACCCACTCTTGTGGGGTAGACCTACTGAGGGAGGGATCTTTTGATTAGGTTGTTTCCATGGAGATGTGACCCACCAATTGTGGGTGGGACTTTTGATTAGATTATTTCCATGGAGATGTGACCCCTCCCACTCAAGGTGGGTCTTAATTAGTTTACTGGAGTCCTTAAAGAGCTCAGGGAGACAGAGAGAGCTGAGAGCCAGCACAGACCTAGATGCTTGGAGATGTAGACAGAAAGACATTTGGAGATGCTAAGCTAAGATATGAAGCCCAGAATTTTCCCCGTGGAAGCTAAGTGAGAACCCCCAGACACTTAAAGAGAAAGCCACTGGAATTAGAAGCTGAAAGCAACACAACCCAGGAGTGAAGGACCAGCAGATGCCAGCCCTGTGCCTTCCCAGCTGGCAAAAGTATTCCAGATGCCATTGGACTTTCTTCAGTGAAAGTATCCTCTTGTTGATGCCTTAGTTTGAACACTTTTATGGCCTTAATACTGTAAATTTGTAACCTAATAAATCCCCTTTATAAAAGCCAATTCATTTCTGTTTTTTTTTTTGCATTTTGGCAGCTTTAAGAAACTAGAACACCTATGGAAGGTGTGTTCTGGTCTCAACGCCTGGTCTTGTGAGTGTGAATCCATCTGTAAATAGGATCTGAGAAAGTGTTATCTGTTAAGGACTTAATGAGGGTAGACCTTACTCCAGTATGGCTGAAAGGAAAGCAAAGAAAACTGGGCAGAGAACAATGCTGTGAGTCAAAAGAACCAAGAAGAGAAAGGAGATGTCACCCTGTGCACTGCTGTGTGACAGAAAGGCCAAAGACCAAAGGATTGCGTCAGACAGTTCCAGAGTGCCATTGTTAAGGGCAAAAATATCACCTTGCTGGTGCCTGGATTTTGGACGTCTAGCCTCAAAACCACGAACCAATATTTTTGTTGTTAAGCTATGGTATTTATTTTAGCAGCTAGGAAACTGAGACAAATGTGAGCCAAAAATTATTATTTGTACTTCAAGGTCAGGACTATTAATAAAAATGTGTAAAATGTATAAAGATGGTGGATTTTTATTTTCTGTTTATGGATTTTTAATTTTAGGGTAAGTTATACAGGAAGTTAAAATTTGTTACATGGGTAAGAGCAAAGTTATCGTATTTTTAAAATAGTTTTTTATAATTAAAGTAAATATGGGGACAATATTCCTACTTCTCTGAAAGCAACAAAAATTATTCAAGAAAACTCATTTTGTATTGTTTAGATAGGGAGAATTTGAATTGCAAATTAGAAATCTATATTCTTAATATATAAAAATGTCCAAAAATGTGCTATCAGTTGGCAATCTATTGAGTGCAAATGCATATAAGCATTTCTTCTTGATTCATTTTCAGAAAGTTGTTTGAAAGCTTAATGAATTGCCAAGCAATAATCAACTACCTATCAAAAAGGGACTTCTGTACACCTTAGAGGACAGTAAAGCTTGGGTTGTCACCATTGTCTGGGAAAGCATGAGTCAGTTTAAAATATGTTTTTTCTCTACTGGAATGATATATCTTTTACTTGGGAGTTTTGGATCTTCTACAAAATATTGCTACATTAGCATATCTGAAATTTCCTTTTAGAATGCTCTTCAAAGTAAGGACACATCAAAGTGGCAGGGCTTTAGATCACAACAAATTCTAAAAATAAACTCTTATTTTGCTATATTTCAAGGCAAGCTCATAAATACTAACTCTTCCACATCATTAAAGGAAGACAAAAATTAAATATTATGCTGACTCTGAAGAGAAAGATGGTTTTTAAAAAATAGAAAAGCAAGAGTTTATATTGCTTTATATAATGAAGAAAATAGCAGAGGCTAGTGATACAAGAAGTAAGTAAATGCCCACAATGGAAACACTTGAAAAAACTCAGTGACTACCTCTGTCAGAAAACCTAGGACTTTGGATTGTGATGATATGCTTATATTTTGTTTCACTGGCTGAATCATAAACTTCTAAAGAAAAAAAAATGTGGATTTATTAATCTTTCTTTCTTTAGCACCTAGAAAAAAAACCTGCTTCACAGTAACTCCTTAATAAGTGTCTAAAGATCTGAAATTATGTAAAACAAACAAACAAAAAACCTTGATAATGGATGTTTTTTAATAACTATGCCATGAGCAAGATAAAACTTTTTCTTATGATTAATTTTGCCATATGTAAAGCTTAAAAGGTTTTGTAAATTGACTAATCAAATAACATTTATTCAAGAGTATTTTCCTTCCATTTAAACCAAGCATATATTTTGTGCTTACAGTATAAAGACAACTGAAGGTGACACTATCACACTAAAGACATGAAGCTCATTTTAACCTTTAGTTTTCTCTAAAAACATGGTCATGTTTCAATAATGTTAGGGAATTTATAAGTTGAAATTAATCATTTACAATCTATTAAATGAATTATGCAAAACTCTAAATTAAACAGATGCCCCCATATGAACCTGCTTTCTGTTTTCATCTCATTTGTAAAGAACTTATGCTAGCTAACTGGATTACTAATATTCCACATGGATTAAAATGAACCTTCAGATTTGCTATAAAATAATATGTTAGATATTCATGACAATATTGGCATTTATTAAGAAAGATTGAGTCACAACTAAGCCAAACATATTGCACATAAATGTGATTTAAAAAATATTCCACAGTCCCAAATAAAGTTTTAAAAAATTGATGTTTTCAGAACATTGTCATACGAGGTGTCCATCAGAAGTTAAAACAAAACCAAACAAAACAATTGATGAGTAAATAGTTTTACTATATGCTGGGAAAACAAAGTTTAAAAGGCTTATTTATGACGGGATTTATCAACTACAGATCCTAAAGTATGCTAAGGTCAATTTTAAATGTCTAAGTGGAGGCTATAGTGAACTGCATTTTGAAGAGGCATTTGATCATGAAAGCATTTGGCTCTTTCCTTGAGAGGAATACATTAACCTTTCCTAGAAGATATGTTTTGTGGCACATACTTTGGGAAATACTGGGCTGATCTAGTGGGTCGGCATCCACTAGATATTGGTATTCTGTCTTTGGAACAATAAAATATAATTGAACTGCAATTTAGTGAGCTTGAATTTGGTACATGAATCCACAGTTCTCCACGAACAATTTTTCTGAAAGTCATTTATTCCTAAAGACAACAAACATGGAAAATAGTTCAAAAAGTTTGGTTGTAAAAGTAAATAAATAGTTTGGTAGACAAGGGGAAATATATATCGAAGGAAGTTAAAATGGGAAGGATCTTGTTGGGAGCAAGCTGTGGAAACTGTAGGAAAGAGGAAGACAAATTGAGTATACATTCCTGAGACAATAGGGTGGGTATCAGCTTCTAAATCACATATAGGAAGACTAGGATTAGACAAGAGGAAAGACACTTAAGAAGAGGTTAAGTAGAGATGTACATCTGTTTGCAACTCACGGTTTCAATTTTCTCTGTAAAATGGGATCAGCAGTAAATCATGAATTTTAAATGCCATTGTTGCAATTTTGGGAAATCCTCATCTCCAAGCAGGCAATAGAGAGGAGGTATGGCTGGAATGTGCTTTGGTTCCAACGTCCGACTACACCTATTTGAGAGGAACGCAATTGTAGCCTAGGTTTGAAAAAATGGATACAGTACAACAAAAATGTAAGTGTCAGTGTATGCATATGTGCTAAAGTACTTCATAGAAGAAATGTGATTTAATGGGAAGGCCAGATTTTCTTTTGGCTCTTCCCTTATGTTGTTAATGGTATTACACAAGTGCTCTATTCTCTCTGGCCTTTGGTGTCTTCAACCTTAAAATTAGGGCATTCACCCAGATCAGTCCTTCTTAAAATTTACGGTGCATATGAATCATCTGGTGATGTTATGAAAGTGCCAATTCAGATTGAGTAGGTTTGGAGTTGAGCCTGAGATTCTGCACTTCTAATGAATTCTGATTTCTTGGATGATGCTGTTATTGCCAGTTCTAGAAACAGTATTTTGGGTTGTAAGAGCTTAAATAACCTGATTACTAGTATTCTTCTATGTTTATACCAACTGTTGTATGTTGAAAGAAGCATATCAAACTGTCCAGATTACCATACTTTAGTCTCTCTTTAGTTTGGAAACTTCATCAATATATTCCACATTAGTATGTAATAATGAATGTACACATATTCATGATACATTCCAAACCTGTATGAAATTTAGGTTATTCTTAGATGAATACTACAATATAGTCACTATAATAATACACCTGAATATCCTACTATACTTATCTAATTACCTATTATAATTGCTTATTATATTTTTCTTCTTCCTTTTTTCTTTTCCTTCCCTCCTCTAACTTCCTCTCCCTTTCTTTCTCTACTTCTTTATCCTTTCAGATGTATAAGACCAGAACTCAGTGGTAAGAAGACATGCCCCAAGTTGTCAAATTATTTTGATGTGCATAATCCAATGATGAATGATCAAGAGTTGATAGTATGGAATCACAATGGTGTGGAAGATTCTGCATTGAAATTGTTACCTTGCATTCTTTCTAGTGAGAAATGAATATAAACTAGCTCAGCAATCAGATTGATCAGTCTGAAAATATTTCAAATCATGGGTGTCTTACAGGTAAATATTAAAAATCTTAAAATTATTAAAATTTTAATTTTTTCAAAACTGAAAATCTGCTTACATTCAATTAATTTTGTCAAAATCACCAAAAATATTTTATTTTATTGCAAAATAAGAATAAAAAATCATAGTTTCCATTTTATGAATAATTGCATATGAATTTAGAAGTAGATATCAGATATTAACTGATTGCTAGATCAAATAATTGTATCTATATCTGCATTTATATTGATATCCTTTACATTTATATCAACATTTATATTGACATCCATATTTATATTACATTTATTTCTGTTTCTCATAAGAGTTTCCTTAGGCCTCATGAATCTATAGGCATATTAGCAGAAATAAGCAAAATATGTCTGGCTCTCAGACTTCTGCCAAAACACCTCAATTGTTTCTGGGAGTTTCTAGATCGTCCCACAGGCATGTGGAGTGCTATATTCTTCCTCCCTTCTTCACTGGTTGTTCTCTGAAAAGTCATTGGAGGACACTATCTTGCCAGAAATCTGACTGGACCCTTTACAGAAAAGTCCATGTCTATTCTAGAAAACAGGTTCTTTGTGCTCCCAGAGTATAAACTAAGGGAAAAAAATATATCATTGCCAAAGAAAATAATCATAATCATAATAAAACTGGCATATAAAGTAGGTTGCAAAGTATATGAAATACTTAAATTTTATTGCATATACTCACCAATTTAAAATGGGGGCCAAGTTTTTGAGTCCCCAGATCAGTCCCACATTCAGAAACTCAAGAAAGATGGGGTGGAAGGAAACAAAGTAGGTGACTGAATCAGAGAAACAATAGTTCACTAAGCCTTGGTAAAGTAAAATCCATTTAAATTCTTTCCAAAATGAAAAGATCTTTGAGAGTCAGGTCTTTGTGACACTTTTAGGGAAAATGAAAACGTGTTTGCAAGATTTATAGTCTGAGGTTACTGGGAACTCTGAGGAGCAGGAGAGAATGTGTGTGTATGGGATTGAGCAAAAGACCTTAGATGGGAAACAAGAAGTTATTAAGCATCTGCTGTGATGCATTAGTTGGAAAATTCACTCTATTGGCTATGGCATGATGCTAATGAGCCCAAAGTCGGTGTTCCCCGTCAACTTTGGGGTCAGTTAGGTGTGGTCTTAAGTGGCCTCTAATTACAATAAAGTCTTGGCAACGATTTATGTGTTCAGAGTACAGTGACTACAGAAGCTCTGTAAATCCATCAGTTCTACTGGATTTATTCTCTTAATTCATATACATTCCAGTTGTTATTACAGGATCATCAGGTTATATATATATATAAATTTGGTGTGAGCAAAAACAAAATCACTTCTCAAGTATAATTTTTTTTTATATTCTTCTTTGATGTTAGTAGTGTTAGTAATGGAGAATGTGGTGAGAGTTCAATGAAACATTTGGTATTATGAATAAGAAGTAATACAAATGCTTATATTCTTTCAGAATCTCTTTTCTGAAAATTTAGCCTGGAAAATAGTTTGATAACTTGAAAAAATTTATATTGTAAAAATTTTTATTCTACAGTTTTTTATGTTAAGCAAACATGTAAAGGAAGTTAAATGAAATATCCAATCATAGAAGAATGCATTTTTCAATTTTAGAATATTAAACATAGAACAATTATACAATATAGAATATTATGCATGAATATTATGCATGAATAAAATAAAATATAATTATGTCAATTCAAGGTGAATAATTGGGAAAAAAAACATGGTGCAATTCTAGAAGAAAAAAGCAGCATGAAAATGTTGAGTACATTATGAATACAACTTCTGAATTATTTAAAATGAATAAAACTGTTTGAATTTATAAATATATACATATTTTTTTTTCAGGGAAAAAAACAGAAAAGAATAACCTGCAAAAAAGAGAACATTTTGGTTTAAGTGTTGGCAGGCAGCATATTCTATTATGTAGAGCTTGAATGTACAGTTTCTGTAGTCACACAGGCATGGTTCTGAATTTTGGCTTCTCCGTTTGCTATGTGACCATGAGTGACTTAACTTCAATTTCTGTGCCTCAGTTTGCTCATCTGTGATTCTGGGGTACTAAGGGCCCTAGTGTCACAAGGATGTTTGACTATTGAATGAGATGATGTATGCAACGGCCCTGATAATATACTGGTGCTCAATAAATATTTGCTATTATTTGAGCAATGATATTATTTGAGCAGTAATGATTAATTTTATCATTAGTGACTTTGTATTTTTCCAGTTTCTTGAATCTTAATAATGATAGCAGCAAATATTTACTTAAATATTACTCTTTGTCAGGCAGGGCTCAGAAGCACATTCTTCAAATCCAAGCAGACCTGGATTTGAGACCCAGTCAGTAATTTACTAGTTTTGTGATACTAGCAATGTTACCCATCATTACTGTCAGTTCCCTCATCTGTAAACAACACATTCATGGGGTTCTTGCACAAATTAAAATAAGATGGTTTTCTTAAAGCACTTGGAAGTTATTCAACAAAGGGCAATTATTTAACTTAAATATTATAAAAATTCCACAAGACAGTTTATATATATATATATATATATATATATATATATATATATATATATATATAATTATTCAAGCTTATAAATTGATCACATATTGAAATTGAGGAAATTGAAGCATATATAATCAAGAATCTACCCCAGCCATAGACTATGTTCATAATTGATACAATATACCATTGCCACTGATGGCTATTAGTAACTAAACATTTGCCATGGCCTCATCAGTTTGAGAGAAACATGGTAAATGGAGGAATGAATCCTGGCTGGGGGTTGGGGTGGGTGCACAGGCATGTGGGGAGGGGGCGGAAATGGCCTGGGGGTTTCACAATTGCCATCGTCTTTAGTCTCTCTAGGAGCCCTGACTCCCAGGTTGCGGTGTCCCTATTTGTCCTGGCTCTGCCACCAGTGCCTTGACTGCAGTGCTGTTTCCCTCACCTTGATGTCTCTCTGTTAATTATTCCTCTCAATTCTCTCCACTCACATTCACATAGCCCTGCTTGGGATGAGGCACTATGAGCCATCTGAGATGTCTGCTGAGCTTTAGAAATTGTACCACACAAATGCTCAAGTGTTCCTTCCCCTGCCACGATTGCTCCCTACTAAGCCACAGGGGAAGCGACTGCACTGACTTTCTCTGTTCCTTTCCTGGAGTGGACTCCTCACTCTGCCATCCCAGTCCCAGGGGTGTAAATCTACTGAAAGTCTGAGTGTTGGGAAAGAAGGGGTCCTTGAAGACCCTCCGGTGCCAACTGGTATGATGGACAAAAGGAGAGAATGTCATGAGCTGCTCAGCAAGTTGATTTTGTGTAAGAAAATGATAATAAATAAAGTAGCATAAAAAGATACATGGCATTTAAATCAAAGTTTTAGTTTCTTAGCTTGTTTCAATAAAGGTTAAGCAGAACTATGTTTATTCAGATATTTCCTCCTCTCATATATTTTGAATCGACAGTCAAATGTTTTCCCTTTATAATTCAGCCTCCCATACCTTTTTCCATTTGAAATTGTGTCACTCAATATTACAGCTGAAGGCAGTGACATGCTGGCAGAAGGTGGAAAATACAAGATCTGGTTTCCAATTAAGTTTGCCATTTGCTGCTCTAAATTTTTGGATAAATTAATTTCTTTTAAAACTGGGATTGAAAGCCTCATAAAGGCAAATCTTAGTTAACAATATTGTGAGGTCCTACAAAGCCAGATGTGAGTAGTACTTGGATTATAAATTCTTAGCTTGAGAATTTGGGGATACGTGTGTCCCTCTTGATGTTTCTGAATCTGTTCCTGGAAATCCCTTTCTTCCCATGATTTAATTAATCAAAAAAGCTTTGATTTTCTTTTTTCCCCTTCTGTCCTTCTGTCCTTTAACTATTCAATTTCCACCCCTGTTTCTGGATTACATTCCCTCCCCCATAGCGTTCATAACAGAAACAAATATAACACATACATACTCAAACCTTCTTTCCTATCACTGAATTCTTCCTTAGGGGAAAGTGTCAAACCTCCAAATACCTACTATATATCACTTGAGTGCCTTATTGTGACTTGAAACTTAACTTTGTCAGAATAAAGGACATTGATTTCCCACCATACCAACTTTCTTGACTTTTCCCAATGTCATCACGGCCCTATCCATACAAACAAATCAATCTTTGTAGCGTCTACATTTGTAATTCTTGTTTTTCCTCCTCAAATTCAATACCTTATTGATTCTCTTATATTTTGTTGTTCATACGTTTTTGAGATTTCTTTCTCCCAAACAGTGGAGAATCATACTTAATGAGTAGACATTTCCGTATCAGAAATTTTAATGTAAATGATTTAGTAGCCAGCCTCTATGATGGCCCCAATAATCCTGAACTTCTTGTATCTATGCCTTGAGTAACCTGTTATCACATATATTTGGCTAAGTCTGGATGATGGATAGAATTTACCAGAATTTTTGGCTTGTCACTTCTGAGATTCGGTTATAAAAGACACTGCAGCTTTTGTCTTTGTCACGCCCTCTCACTCCCTATTCTCTTTTGGTTCACTTCTGCCATGGCGTAAGAAGCCCTAGAGAGAGGTTGATGAAGAAAGGAAATAAGATCCCTGCCTAATAGCTAGAGAGCAACTGAACCTACTGTCAAGAACCACATGAGTAAACTTAGAAGTAGATCCTCTTTAATCCCAGCTAAACTGATAGCTTACTTGCAACCTTAGACATATAGCTAAGTTTCTTTTGAATTCCTGCCCTACAGAAACTGTTTAAGATAATTAAAAGGTATTTTTTGTTTGTTTGTTTTAAGATGGTAAGTTTTGGGGTAAATTGTTGTACATCAATAACAAAACTAACACAATGACTTTCCAATAAAAATAATATATCTACATAATTGAATTGTCTTGAAAAATAAAAAAAGAATAGCAAGTAGTTGAGCAAAGGCCTGGTGAAGCCATGAAGCCCTGGACAGAGAAGTGTGCCCCATGAGTAGAAAGAGGGCTCAGTGGTCCTGGGAGTGGGGGCAACCTCTCCCTTTGAGGCTTTGATAGAAAATGTAAAGGAGTTGAGTCATAATTGATGTTAAAATCATGTAAGTTGAGCCTCTCACACCAAGCCAACATTGCTTCTGCAGCCTCTTGATAAGTGGCTGAATGGATCTGTGAGGAAAGAAGAAATTCATTTAGGATGTTTCAGGTTATGTGATAGATTTAGTGAGGGGCCAAGTATCAGCTCAGATTTTGATGAGCAAATGGAAGAAGTTGTTCCTTTCCCTTTTAATCTCCCAAATAAAAGTAAGTAATGGACAAGCCTATATATATACAGAGGGTAAACCTGGCAAAGCTACTGGCATATCTGTGGAATAGTTGGTATACAAGATGTTTTTTACTCTCAACTAAGTATTCTTGCAGAGTTTCATGATCAAGAAGATATTTATCAAACTCCAAGAGATTTGGCCAGACTTCAAGTAACAGGTAAGCCTTTATCAAAGAAAGCAGAAGTTCTTCAGAAACAGATTTAGTTGTGAAATTAGTAGCATATGCTCTCTATCATGACACCTCGGAAGAATCAAATGATGCCTAAAGTCACAGCAGTCTCTATGGAAGTTTGAGATAACATCATTAGCAATAGCTTTATGAAGGTTGTTTCCTGCTTTAAGCATGCACCCATGGGAATTGCTGGGGTGATAACTCAGAAAGCATGAGAATAGGTGTTCCCCTACATACTGTAGCCTACCTACTACAGCCTCCTGGATTTCTGAAATTGTGATATTTTCAGATTTTAATGCCTTTTTAGGATATGGAGCATTTGAAATGAACTGAAATCTGGACTTTTGGTATGATATATGTGGTTCTGACATTCATCACATTGGTTGATATGCAGACAAAGAAGATCTTATCCATCCTGGAGCTATTCAACATAAGTATTCAAACTGGAAAGCTTTTCTAGTGGAATAATGCCATGGTGACCAAATGCTTCTGCCTGACTTCTCATTAAAAAAAAAAAAAAAAAAAAATAGATGTGCGAGATCCTTTTGGTCTTTGTGAAAGCAATTGCCAAGACATACTCAAGCCAAAACATGAGTAGCAATAGTGAAATGTGAAATTGGAGAAAGATTTAAACTCATGCAAAAAAGAAGTAAAAATAAAACTGGAGCCATGAATATGGCCCTTTACTTCATTATTTTGATTGGTCTTGAGGTATAGGCAGTTGATTCAAAGATATGATATTACACAAAAATGGGATGGGTATTTTGATACATCATCAGATTTATTTTCTAAGACACAAGAAATAGACCAGAGTGATGAATGGTTTAAAGGAGAAATGACACTGGAAGATATAGACTCATTAAATCCTTCTACAATATGTGTTGTAACCACTGAAGAGGTGCTGGATGATGGAGTACTTATACATAAGATCAATAGCTCTGATTGCTTTTGTTATTGTGTACCCTCCCATTCTATTTTCTCCCTTGGCTTCTGTGAAGTCGGCACTTCCTTTTGAATGTTATGAATACTTTAAAGGAACTGGATCCATTCCACAACCAGTAAAACTGTTTATAAAGGAAGTTCAAAATCACAAGTTTCATCCAGAAATAACATTTAAAAGGACTGGATTTTATGAAGTCACGTTTAGCATCCATAGTAAGTTGAATTACTCATTGTCTCTTGAGGATACGTTTTGATGGATGGAAGACAATCACAATCAGTGGGAAGGAAGTAGTCTCTGACCTCTGCCTTATAAGATGATGCCAATTAATTTGATATCAACTAAGCCTTGAGAAAGTCTCAAGTAGATTCATTTAAAAGAATAAAAGATCTCAATCTTAGAAAGGCAAGGATATAAAAAAAATAGTCATTATATGGAAAGAATTAAGATTTTGTTCCAGAACATATCCGATGAGGAAAACAATGGCTCCATTAACCTCTACATTTCACGAGACCTATCAGGTAGCCCAGAAACCTTGGGAAGGGAATTTTACACAGAAAAACAGAACTCTACAACAGCACCATGTTTTTGCTAAACATAGAGAAAATGTCAGTTCCAAATTTGTCAGGTGGCTGGGGAAACTATTTTAGTCAGCATGGAGGAAGGGTCATTTTAGAAGGATAGGAAATTTTTGTGCTATATTCGAAGCTTCTGGAATAATTTTTTAGTGTTTTAAGAGTTAGGATTTATGTGTATTTTTATCAGGAACTGACACATTAACTCTTTGGTAAGAGGATTAGAAGCAGGATTCAAGAAAATGATAGGAGAGTCAAGTTGTTAATGCATAAGGTCTGCAGCTACTAATGAGGCTTTTTGATTCTGGATGAATATTTGCGGATTTTAGAAGTTACGCCAGTCATCGCTCTAACATTCTCTCTCGTAAAAATACATAATTGAACCCTCACAGTTTATTAATTACTATACAGGTTATGGAATGTATAATTAATTTTGAGCTTGTTAGCACTTTACAGCAGCCCATTTTAAATTTTTACAGAAATGTTTTTAATTCTCTGAATTCTTGTTTAGAGTTCTATGTGAAATGGAAAACTCTGTATATTGGTAAATGTTCTATTTTATTTGTTTAAAAATCAAAATTATCCTAAAACTAAAATATTAAACTAGAATGGTTGACAAGAGTTTGTTTGTTCATAGAATCTAGTTCTACATGTTGAAGAGTTGGAATAAAATACAGTCCTGAGTTGATTTTATTTTTCTTACTAAAAATACATTCCCTCCCCCCAAAAGGGATTATGTTCTGCTTTCTGCCATTTCCCTCAGTCTCTGAGATAATACTTGGTATAGCCAGATCCCCAAACAGATGTTCTGAATTGCCAGGAGAATCAAATTAAAAGTTTTTATAGGTGAGGTAATTTTAGATTTAAGAACCATTCCATCTCTACTTTAAGCATCTCAAATTTGTTAGAAAATCAATCTGAAAGGGAAATTCTTCATTTTATTAAAATTCAACACATATGGTAAGATTTGTCTTGCATTGTGTTCAGTAATAATTTTGACAATAATGTCTGATTGAATGAATTTAAACATTTCCTTAGAAAAAAGAGAGGATATAAGGATAAGTGATAAAAGGTTTACTCTCTTCATTTTGTTTAACTTTCTACTGACCTATGACTGTGTAAGAGAGCTTTAGTATTTACTAGTGAGGCATATTAACTGAATTGTCAAAAAGTAACTGCATATTTTTAGAAACGCTGCTGGATTTTAGCCTGACTTCTTCAAAATGGTAATATTGATCATCTCCTCTGGAATATAGGTAAAGCTAACTAGAAATTACTCAAAATGATTAACCTCTGCTCTCCTTCAGCCCATGAATCACTTGAAAAGTTGTCAGTGGAAAGTGCCAAGAGACCATTACAGTTAAGATTTCCGTTTGAAGTTAAAATTCAGAGAAAGTTAAAAAATAAGCAATTTATTAATCTAAAATATTGCCCTACTTTTGGATATGATAGCATTGTCAATATGCACAGGTTTACTTCATTTTATGCAAGAGACATTAATGACATCAAGTTTTATCATTGCTACCAGAATTAAAGTTTGTTGTTCTATAACATAGGAGAATCTGGAACCACATGTCAAATTTCTTAAAGCTGACCCTTTGAAGGCATAAATATAAATCATATCAACACAATTTGGTTCTCATGTATCAAATATATATTACTCAGCTTCAAAATTATGGGACACACATGCAAGAAAAAAACAGTGATTCTCAAAGTGTGGGCTCTTCATCAGCTGCATAAGCAACATCTGAAACTTGTTACAAATGCAAATATACGGCCCCACATAGACCTATTGAACTAGAAATTCACAGGGTCTGACGCAGCAATCTGGGTTTTATCTAGCTGGCAGTTGATTCTGATGCACACTCAAGACAAAGAAACATTGTCCTTAAACCAGTATTGCTAAAAGGGACCTACTATTAAATGTGACATTCTCACAATTACCAGTCTTCCAAAGCAAAAGTTACAGCCATCTGTATTTTCAGGCTTAGTGAATTAAAACCAAATCTTAAATTTCATAATTTTGGGCTCAAGAAACCAGTTGTAGGGAGACTTTCTGGGGCATTGGCAAAACCAAGACGCTTATGATTTGGACTCAGTAAGTTATGGTGATTAGTTCTTTGAATTGTTCATTTGTAGCTATGTTTTATTAGCCTCCAATTGTAGAGTAATACAAGGTCCTGGCTATTTTAAGATTTCCCACCCAACTGCAAAGTCTATGTGTATACACAAATACAAAATAACACCTGGAGAGCTTTACTTGTTTGGATCCTGTAAACAATAGTTAAAGGAGGGTAATGACTTCGTAAGGTCTAAACACAACCCAAAATTCTGTAAAGTATTTAGACTCTTTAACTGCTACTGATATTGAATGGAAAACAACATGCATAGGGTTTTTAGGTCTTAACCATACTCCAGTTGTAGAAATTAGTGGCCACAATTCTTCTTTATGTTTCAAAATGGATTGCTCACTTGGGTCTGTCTTAATTTTTTCACGTTGATATATTTTGTGTGTGGTGTGTTTTTTGGGGAACATGGGATAAGGAGGATTTTAAACTCTTTAGTACGTTTCGTTCTGTGTATGAGAAAACTAAAGCTACTATTAATTTAGTATTCTATGAATACCCATTCAATCAATATTTATGTTATGGTGCTATATGTCTTATTGTAATATAGCACCATAACATAAATATAGCACCACAACATAAATATAATTGTTTTAAAAACTTAAAAATAGATATTTCAACTGAGTGTCTTCCTTTAATTTTAATTTGACAATTGTCAAATAGACAATTGACGTTTCTGTATTTTTTTTGAAATAGAGACTATCTCTAAAGATTTAGTATTTTTATTTTGGTAAATTGTATGATTATTGAAAAAATATCTGAAACTCTCTCATGAAGAATATATGGTAAAGTAAAAGAATACTTTGGATTAATGTATGTTTCATCCAATTTTACCAAAAGTCAAAAGTTCTGTGTGGATATGTAAAGCATTCAAATTATAACTGTGCACAAGATATAAATAACAAACTAAATTTATAGTTTTTACACAAAAAGTTAAAGTTAAAAATACGAAAGAAGGAAAGAATGATCAGGTTTCTTTGAATACTGAAAACTATCTTTGTTTGCTTAGTTATTAGAAGAGACTGATTTGAAACCATTTTCTAGGCATTTTGGTAACCAGTATGAGCTAGGGATCCTGTGTCCAATATTCCAGAATTTTTTTTTTTCTTTGATAAAATAGGATGTAACAAGATGAATAAGAAAACAGAAAAAAGGTAACACAAACCAGCACAGTCCCTTAGAACTTTCTGCAGTGGTGGAAATGTTCTATAATCTGTGTAGTCCAATATACTAGCCACTGTATATTCTATAGAGCCCTTGAAATGTGATTAGAGTGATTGAAACTGAATTTTTTATTTTATTTAATTTTAATAGCCACATGTGGTTAGTAGCTACCATATAAGACAGTACAGAACTAGACTTTGTCAACCACATAGACACACTAAGGACACAGAAAATTTATTGTGAGTCATTTGGGAAGGGGATAAAATATATGGAACTAGGCAAACTTCTTAGAAGTTTAGAAATAAATATATGAGCCTTTTGTTGTGTAGATAATAAAATAATCTATTATTTTTCATAGTTTGAAATTCAC
Source organism: Choloepus didactylus (assembly GCF_015220235.1). Classification (NCBI taxonomy): domain Eukaryota; kingdom Metazoa; phylum Chordata; class Mammalia; order Pilosa; family Megalonychidae; genus Choloepus; species Choloepus didactylus. The sequence continues at coordinate 142,528,668 of NC_051309.1, forward strand.
GTTATTGAAATCCTGAATATGTTTGGTACCAAGGTGTTAAAAATGAGAAAACCTTGTTAGTTGTATTTGGGATTGAATGTGTTTGAGTGTGTTATGAGTGTCTATACATGTGCACATGCATGTGTGTGTTTCTTTGTTAGAAAGAGAGGAAGAAACTTTTATTCACAGCAGATTTAGAGGGTTCACACAGAATAAGCTTCCTTAATCCAATAATATTCTACAATATTCAGAAAAGTTTTGGATGTATGAAATCATGATCCTTAATGTCTGGATCCTTGATTTGTTCTTATTGTATTCTTTTCCTTATTCCTATTTTATATAATTAAGATCACATACAAATATCCTCCTTTCTTTATTTAATATTGAAACACTGGGATTTAATTTTTTGTTTAACATTCTTATAAGCTAGCTATGATTACTATGGCCTGTTCCAAATTACGGATTTAAATAGACCATAATTTCCATCAACACTTTGATATTGTTAAGTTTACTATTTTCGTACTCAGCTAGAAATACTACTGTGATGAACACTTTTGTTGATGAAAATTATTTTGAATTTGGATTACTTTTTAATGAATTTCTGAAAGTAGCATATTTAGTCAAAGGGTATATACAAACAATTTAAGGTTCACTGAATTGTTCCCCCAAATAACTGGCATAGTGATCTACAGAAACCTATATGCAACTAAGTTAGTAAAAATGAAAAATGGAAATGTTTGCAGCCAACTACTATAAAAACAAAGTTTTCTTATGAATAATCTTAGAACACAATTTTAAAGTATACAATTAAATGTTTTTACTAAAACTATAAATGACATGAAAATAATTTGCTAAATAAAAGTATGTAGCTCATAACCTTACCTAAATTTATTTACATATAATTCAACAAATCTCTAATTAGCCTATTCAAGACAGAAGCCTGGCAGTAAACAACAACAACTCACAAAGGCTACACTTCATAACCAAGATATGATTGATAATCACATGAAGAATTTAATAAAAGACATCCAAATCAGAAGGAAGAAGTAAAACATTCACTATTTGCAGATGACATGATCCTGTATTTAAGAAGTCCCAAAAATCTACAGCAAAGCTCCTAGAGCTAATATACAAGTTCAGCAAAGTGGCAGGATAGAAGATCAACACCTCCAAATCAGTAGTTTCCATATACTAGTAATGAGCAATCTAAGGAGGAAATCAAGAAAAAAATTCCATTTACAATAACAGCTAAAAGAATCAAATATCTATGAATAAATTTAATTGAGATTGTAAAGCACCCGTACAAAGAAAACTACAAAACATTTCTTAAAGAAATCAAAGAAGACCTAAATAAATGAAAGGGCATTCCATATTCATGGGTTGGAATACTAAATATCATTAAGATATAGATTCTACCCAAATTGATTTATAGATTCAATGCAATCCTAATCAAAATTCCAATAGCCTACTTTGAAGAAATGGAAAGTCAATTTTCAAATTTATTTGGAAGAGTAAGGAACCCTGAATAGCCAAAAACATCTTGAGAAAGAAGAATGAAGTTGGGGGACTCACACTTCCTGACTTTAAAGCATATTATAAAGCTACAGTGGTCAAAAGAGTGTGGCACTGGTGTAAAGATAGATATATTGATCAATGGAAGCAAACTCAGAGTTCAGAAATAGACCCACACATTTATGGTCAATTGATTTTTCACAATGCTGCAAAATCTATGTAACTGGGACAGAACTGTCTCTTTAACAAATGGTGCTGGGAGAACTGGATGTCCATATCCAAAAGAATGAAAGAGGGCCTTATCTCACACCTTATACAAAAATTAACTCAAAATGGATCAAAGGCCTAAATATAAAAACCAGGACCTTAAAACTCTTAGAAGAAAATGTAGGGAAGCTTCTTCAATATTATGTGGTAGGCTGTGGTTTCTTTGACTTTACACCCAAAGAACAAACAAGCAACAAAAGAAAAAAACAGATGAATAGAACCTCCTCAAAATTCAATACTTTTGAGCTTCAAAGAGTTTTTTTTGTCAAGAAAGTGAAAAGGCAGCCTACACAATGGGAGAGAATGTTGGGAAACCACATATCCAATGAAGGATTAACATCCAGAATATTTAAAGAAATCCTACAATTCAACAATAAAAAGACAAACAACCCAATTGAAAAATGGGTGAAAGACTTGAATAGGCACTTTTCCAGAGAGGAAATACAAATGGCTAAAAACACATGAAAAGATGCTCAATATCACTGATTATTAGGGCAACTCAAATCAAAACCATAATGAGATATCATTCTATACATACTAGAATGTCTTCTATTAAAAAAAAACAAAAACAAAAACATAAAACTATAAGTGTTGGAGAGGATGTGGATCAATAAAAACACTTATTCACTGCTGGTTGGAATGTAGAATGTTGCAGCCACTGTGGAAAACAGTTTGGTGGTTCCTCAGGAAGAGAAATCATAGAATTTCTGTATGATTCAGCAATCCTGCTTTGAGGTATATACTCAGAAGAACTTAAAGAATGGATAAAAATAGACATTTGCACATCAATGTTCATAGTGACATTATTCACAATTGCCAAAAGGTGGAAACAACCCAAGTATCCATCAACAAATGAATGGATAAACAAAATGTGGTATATACATATGATGGATTATTATCTGGCTGTAAGAAGGAATGAAGTCCTGATGCATAGAACAACATAGATGAACCTCAAGGACACTACTTTGAATGAAATAAGCCAGACACAGAAGGACAAATATTGTGTTGTCTCACTAATATGAACTAATTATAATGAGCAAATTCAGGGGGTTAAAATCTAGAGTGTATATTACCAGGGGATAGAATGGGGGTAGAGAATGAGGAGCCATTGCTTAATTTGTGTAGAATTTTTAATATGGTTGATTTTAAATGTTTGGAAATGAATAGAGTTTATGATACTGCATTTTTTTCACCATGAAATTAACAGCATTGAATAATGGGCATGATTTTGGTTGAAAGGGGGAGTTTAGAATAGTGCATATCACTAGAGGGAAAGCTAGAGGATAAAACATGGGATTGTATAACATAGTGAACCCTGTTGTGGAAGATGACTGTGGTTAATGTACAAAATGTAAAAATGTTTTTCCATGAATTAGACCAAATGCATGTTACTATTATAAGGTCTTAATAATAAATGTGGTTGTGCTGGTTTGGATGTATTATGGACCCCAAAATGCCATTATCTTTGATGCAGTCTTGTGGAGGCAAATGTATTGGTTGTTACCTTTGGATTAGGTTGTTTCCAAGGAAATGTGACCCACCCAACTACAGGTGATAATTCTGATTAGATAATTTCCATGGAGATGTGGCCCTGCAGATTCAGCATGGGCCTTCATTAGTTTACTAGAGCCCTATATAAGAGTACAAACAGAAGGAATTCAGAGATGCAGCCACGAGGAACACTTTGAAGAATGCCCAGGAGATAAGAGAGGGCAAAACACCCTAAGAGCAACATTTTGAAGAGCAGCTGCAACTTACAGAGATGTTTTGAAGATGGCCATTGAAAGCTGACATTTGGAGAACATCATTTTTAAACACAGACTGGGAGATAGCAGAGGCCAGCCACGTTGCCTTACCAGCTAATGGAGGTTTTCCAGATGCCAATGGCCTTTCTCCATTCAAGGTACCCTATTGTTGATGCTTTAACCTGGACACTTTACGGCCTTATGACTGTAACTTTGTAACCAAATAAACCTCCTTTATAAAAGTCAATTCATTTCTGGTGTTTTGCAAAATGACAACATTAGCAAACCAGGACAGTGGTATATGGGAAAAAATACAACTAATACAAACTATAAGCTATAGTTAAAAGTAATATTGTAATATTCTTTCACTGTTTGTAATGTAGATACCATACCAATGCTAAGTGTCAATAATGGGAGTGGGTATAATGTTCTCAAATTGATTGTGGTGATGAAAGCACATCTCTGCAATTATACTGACAGCTACTATTGTACACTTTGGATGGATTGTATGATGTGTGAATAAAACTATTTAAAAAATTTTATAGCTCTAAATGCATACATTAAAAAGGAAGAATGAGCTAAATCAAAGAACTCTTGGAACAACTGAAGAAGCTAGAAAATGATCAGAAAACTAATCCTAAAGCAAGGAGAAGAAAAGAAATAACAAAGATAAAAGCAGAAATAAATGATATGGAGAACAAAAAAAGAACAACAGAGAGAATAAATAAAACCAAAAGTTGATTATTTGAGAAGATTAACAAGATTGACAAAGCCTTATCTAGATTATCGAAGTCAAAAAGAGAGAAAACTCAAATAAACAAAATAATAAATGAGAGGGGGAACATTACTTCAGATCCCCCCAAAATTTAATAAAAAAACAAACATGTACTAAGAACAACTGTACGCCAACAAACTAGACAATTTAGAGGAAATAGATAATTTCCTGGAAACACATGAATGACCTAGACTGACTAGAGAAGAAATAGAAGACCTTAACAAATGAATCACAAATAAAGAGATTCAATCAGTCATCAAAAAGCTTCCTACAATAAGAGCCCAGGGCCAGATGGCTTCACAGGAAAAGTTGACCAAACTTTCCAAAAAGAACTGATACCTTTCCTACTTAAACACTTTCAAAAATTGAAGAAAATGGAACACTACCTAACTCATTTTATGCAGCCAACATCACTGTAATACCAAAACCAGATAAAGATGCTACAAGAAAGGAAAACTACAGGCAATCTCCCTAATTAACACAGGTGCAAAAGCTCGCAATAAAATGCTTTCAAATCAAATCCAAAGACACATTAAAAAAAATCATGCACCATGACCAAATGGGGTTCATTCCAGGTATGCAAGGGTGGTTCAACATAAGAAAATCTATCAATGTAATACAAAACATTAACAAATCAAAAGGGAAAATTCAATAGTCTCGATAGATGCTGAGAAAGCATTCAACAAAATTCAGCATTCTTTTTTGATAAAAACATTTCAATAGGTAGGAATTGAAGGAAACTTCCACAATATAATAAATGGCATATATGAAAAATCCATAACCAGCATAGTACTCAATGGTGAGAAACTGAGAGCTTTTCTTCTAAGATCAGGAAGGAGACAAGGATGACCACTGTCACTGCTGTTATTTAACATTGTGCTAGAAGTTCTAGCCAGAGCAATATGCAAGACAAAGAAATATAAGGCATCCAAATCGGAAAGGAAGAAGTAAAACTGTCATTATTTACAGATGATTATTCTTAGATTTGGAAAACTCTAAGAAGTCAACAATACACTCACTTGACCTAATAAACAAATACAGCAAAGTGGCAGGATAAAAGATTAATGCACATAATCCAGTAATGTTCCTATACACTAGAAATGACCTAACTGAAGAGACACACAAGAAAAAGATTCCATTCTCAAGAGCAACTAAAAAAATCAAGTACCTAGAAATAAACTTAACCAAGGATGTAAAAGACTTCTACACAGAAAATAGCATAATTTTGCTACAAGAAATAAAAGGGGACCTAAAGAGATGGAAAGATATTCTGTGTTCATGGATAGGAAGGCTAAACATTGTTAAGATATCAATCCTATTCAAACTGATCTACAGATTCAATGCAATTCCAATCAAAATTCCAGCAACTTACTTTGCATACTTGGAAAAGCTGGTTATCAAATTTGTTTGGAAAGGAAAGATGCTTTGAATTGCTAAATACATTCTAAAAAGGAAAAACAAAGTGGGAGGATTTACATTTTCTGACTTTGAAGGCTACTATAAGGCCATGGTGGTCAAAACAGCATGCTACTGGCACAAAGATAGACATATTGTTCAAAGGAATTGAATAGAGAATTCAGAAATAAGTCCCCAGATCTAAAGTTGACTGATTTTTGATGAGGCCCCCAAATACAGTGAACTGGGACAGAACAGTCTCTTCAACAAATGGGGCTGGGAGAACTGGATATCCATATCCAAAAGAATGAAAGAGGGCCCTATCTCACACCTTATACAAAAATTAACTCAAAGTGGGTCAAAGACCTAATATAAGTGACAGTATCATAAAACTCCTGGAAGATAGTGTAGGGAAACATCTTCAAGACCTAGTATTAAGAAGTCACTTCTTAGACATTACACCCAAAGCACAAGCAATGAAAGAAAAAAAAAATAGATAAATGGGAACTCCCCAAAATTAAAAGCTTCTGTAACCTCAAATGAATTTGTCAAAAAGGTAAAGAGGCAGCCAATGCAATGGGAGAAAATATTTGGAAACCATGTATCTGATGAGACTGATATCTTGCATACATAAAGAAATCCTACAACTCAACTACAATAGTACAAACAGCCCAATTATAAAATGGGCAAAAGATATGAAAAGACATTTCTCCAAAGAGGAAATACAAATGGCTAAAAAACATATGGAAAAATATTCATCTTCACTAGCTATTAGGGAGATGGAAATCAGACCACAATAAGATATAATCTAACACCGATAAGAATGGTTGCCATAAACAAAGAGAAAACCACAAATGCTGGAGAGGACGTGGAGAAATTGGAACTCTCATTCATAGCTGGTGGGATTGTATAATGGTAAAGCCATTGTGGAAGACAGTTTGGCAGTTCCTCAGAAAATTAGATATTGAGTTACCCTATGACCCAGCAATTTCACTACTCGGTATATACCCAGAAGATCTGAAAGCAGTTGACATGAACAGATCTTTGCACACCAATATTCAGAGCAGCATTGTTCACAATTGCCAAGAGATGGAAACAATCCAAATGTCCTTCAGCAGGTAAGTAGATAAACAAAATGTGGTATAAACACACAATGGAATGCTATGCAGTAGTAAGAAGGAATGAGGTTATGAAACATATGACAATATGGATGAATCTTGAAGACATAATGCTGAGTGAAATAAGCCAGACACAAAAGGAGAGATATTGTATGTTCCACTAATGTGAACTCTGAAAAATGTAATGTAAGGGTCTTATCATGTAAAATATAGAGGTCATAGAGACGGTCAGAAGCTAGTGAAGAGGGAATGATAATCTGATATGTACATATATGCCAATGAGGGTGAACTTAATGGTAGGGGAATGGTTAGGTGTGACTATGGTTCATTAATGGGATTGTAAATATCAGTGATGTGTTGAAGGCAAGCATGTTCATAAATGGGGGCTTAAAGACATGTAACCCACAGAGTAACACCACAAATGAAAATAGGTGTTAGCATGATATAGTTATAAGGTGCGACACTGGAGCAGAAGGTTAACAACAGAGTGGTATATGGAAAAACTACTCATTGTATATTAAAGACTGTATTTAATAGGAATGTCTTACCAACACTATACTCGTTCTAGGGATGAATAATTGGCAGCTGAGAAGAGCTCTGTTATGCATTATGTTATGATAATTGTTTAAACATAAGAGTGATGATGATTGTACAGCTAAGTGAAGATAATGTAAGAAACTGACTGTTTATCTTGGGATAGAATATATAACAAGTGAAATTGGGAACCCACTACTTAATAAATCAAGCCCTTGACTTGAGGCTTGCTCTTGTGAAATTCAGGATTGTAAATGGAAAGCTGAGCTCTCCTATAATTATGACTGAGAGGCAACTCCAGGGAACCTCTTTTGTTGCTCAGATGTGGCCTTTCTCTCTCTAAGCCCAACTCAGCAAATAAATTCATTAACCTCCCCCCATCCCCACAAGGGACATGACTCCCAGGAATGAGCCTGGCCCTGAAAGTGAGGGATTGAAAATGCCTACTTGACCAAAAGGGGGATAAAAAGTGTAACAAGCTGAGGTCTTTGTGGCTGAGAGATCCCAAATAGAGCTGAGCAGTATTCTGGAGATTTCTCTTATGCAAGCTCCAGCTAGACATCCCAAATGGCCACAGTATGCCAGGCCCTTACCGAAAGTAGTCCCCAAAAACTTAGGTCTCTACCTGAGATTCTAAGGAAGATTCAGTAGCTGAGTTTTATCTCTCAGCGACTTGGATCTACCAGAGAGTTCCTACACTAGGCAAGTCCTAAAATCCAGAGGCAACACCCTCTTTAAGATCAACAATCAGATGCAGCCCCTTCCCCATACTATTGACACTCACTTTCAATATGAACAAGTCAGGGTGCTCACTGTCTAGATACCCCTGGAGATGGAGAGAGTGATTGAGAGGAAGGGGCAGCAACAGACAAGATAAGATTTAACAAAGGTCTATGAATAATGACACTTTATATAAATATATATATATTTAGATACTGGGGTGTTGGAATAACTGGAAGGAGGTAAATGACATGGTGGAACCATAACTTATAACATCATTTGAAATTTTCTCTATAGTTACTCATTGAATTGTGTGTTGAATCTTCACCTTTCTGTATATACCTTATACTGCATAATGAGGAAAAAAATGAGACTGTGGAATTGTAACCCATAATAATTTTTGAAATAACCTATATAGCTGCTTGTCAAGCTGTACATTGAAAATTAGCACTTTTTTGAATGTATGGTATGTTTGCAATAATGGAAATAGCTGAAACTGGAGATATGATCCATGACATTCTTTGAAATTTGAATAATATTTTGAAAGTTATCACTATTATGCATATATGTTATAGTTCATAATAAAAATAAAATAAAATAAAACATAATATACAAAATGAAAGCAAAAAAGGTGAGTTACAATGTGGAATCAGTGCAATAAACTTTTTGCACTTTGATACTTTAAAATCCAAAAGGGAATTTAAATACATGCATGCACCTGGAAATCATTCTAGAAAAAAGTCAATTCTAGGAGAAAAATGTCCAATATACGAAGTTCAGAGCTTTATAAATTTAATTCATTTTAAGAATTTTTCATTTAAATCAATCTGAACAGTATATGATAACTTGGAAACCTGACAAATAAAGAATCTGTGATATGCTGCTGTTTTTGATTTTTCACTTTTCTGGGGCTTGCCTGGAAAAACTTTTACATCTACTATCATGGTTTTCTCAGCTCATTTTCCAACAATTAAGCATTAGTTCCCTTTTCCTATACCCACCCTGGACCTGGTAACCTGTATTCTAGTTCTTTACTCTATTAATTTGTATATTCTAATTATTTCATATAAGTGATATCATAATATTTGTACTTTTGTGTCTTACATTTTTCATTCAATGTGATGTCCTCAAGTTTAATCCATGTTGTACCATATGTAAGAACTTCATTTCTTTTTATGACTGAATATTATGTCGTAGTATGTATATATCCCATTTTGTTTATTCATTCATCTGTTGATGGACACTCAACTTGCATTGATCTTTTGAAAACTGTGAATAATGTCACTGTGAATATTGGTGTGAAAATATCTGTTTGCTTTCAATTCTTTTGTGTATACACCTAGAAGTGAGAATGCTGGATCATATGGTAATTTTATGCTTAGCTTTCTGTGGAATGGCCAAACTGTTTTCCAAAGCAGCTGCACCATTTTATAGTCACACCAGCAATGAACAGTCTTGCTAGTTCTCCACCTCCTCTCCAACACTTGTTATTTCCAAATTTTTTAATAGTAGTCTTTCTAGTGGGTGTGAAATGGAACCTTATCCTGGTTTTAACTTGCATTTCGTTATTGGCTAACAATGTTGACCATCTTTTTGTGTACCTTTTACCATTTTTTTATCTTCTTTGGAGAAATGTCTATTCAGGTCTTCTGCCAATTTCTTAATGGGTTTGTTTTTCTTTTTGTTGTTGAATTGTAGGCCTTCTTTAGGTATTTTGGATATTAAACTCATATTGGATGGATGGTTTCTGAATATTTTCTTCAATTCTGTAGGTTGTCATTTTACTTTCATGAGTAAGGTCTTTGGTTTACAAAAGTTTTTAATTTTTAATTTTTAATTGATGAAATCCCAATAATCTATTTTTAACTTTGTTGTTCAGGCTTTTGGTGTGAAGTCTGAGAAACTATTGCCTAACACAAAGTCTTACTCTACTATACATTTCTTCTAGAAATTTTATATTTTGCTCCTTATATTTAGGACTGATCCATTTTGAATTAATTTTGTGTATGGCATGAGGGAGGGTTCAAGCTAGAAGAATGTGAAGAAATGTTTTTAAAATTCTGAGACAAGGTGGTGTGCATCTAGCCATACTACCAACCATGTGTGAAGATTGTTTAGAAAGGTGTTTTCAGATGGTACAGGTCTTCATCACATATACGCACTCGGGGAGGGAGTGTGTGCTCCCCGAAGGAGCATGCAAAACAAGAAAGGGGAAGACTAGGGACACTGGAAAGAAGGCCTTCTCACAGAAGAAGAGTGAAAGGAAGTCCCATATTGATGGTCCAGGGAAGGATGTTCCACGGTGACCACTAAATAATGATCCTAGAGAGCAAACAGTTCAAATTAGAGCTGGAGAAGAGAAGACTTCAGTGAGGATTCTTCTAAGAAAAAGTAAAAATGATCAATTATGTGAATGTGTTTTAATTCATTCAGAAGATATTTGGGTACTCAGGATGAACTCATAGTGGCCATACTGAAAGGTGACCAAGTGGAAATACTTACTCAAGGGCAAACAAAGAGTTGAACAAAATAAGAAATATAATGATAATATATTACATGGAATATTCTAGATGGCTCAGCTATAATCTTACATAGTCATAATAAGGCAAATATTGAACATTGATTTAAGCAAAAACTAATATACAATTCTACTGAGAGAAAATGTGTGTGCATGTGTATGTGTATGCAAATATATATGCGTGTGTTTGAGTGTATGTGCTTTGGTAGGAAGAGGGCAGAATAAGAAAGCCAAATACTTTTCTTCTATTTCTGTTTTAGGAAGTCTATAGATAATATTTATGACTGAGTAATCAAGAAAGAAGAGAATACACAGGTTATCTGTATAACACTGATATAAATAACAGAAGAAATGTTAAATGTAATTCTGGGGATTGACAATTTTACTGTGGAAGAACAGAAAAAGGGATTCTTGATTTGTTGCAAGACTCATGGGACTGACTATTGAATTCTTTCAAAAAGTAGCAGGCATAATTTTGATAAAAATGAAAACTAAATTAAAACAATAAGTAGAATGTTTCTAAAAACATAGGACAAATTTATTTGTGTACTTTTAACAAGCAGAAAGTGAGTGGCTGTGGAAGCAGTCTTAGTTTTGTCAGTTCTTTTGTAGCTGTAATGTGTGCTGTGTGCATGTATGACCTCTTCAAAAATTAATAATGGGATATGCAAAGAGAAAGGAAAGCCAAGTACTACCATGACATCCATCACACTCCATGAAATATAGACATATTTTTAATGAATTGATGCCTGGAAAACAGGCACAATGTCTGGCACAAAATAGACAATAAATATGTGTTGAATACTGTTCCAGTTTGCTAATACTGCTGTTATGCAAAATACCAGAAATGAATTGGCTTTTATAAAGGGGGTTTGTTTGGTTACAAATTTACAGTCCGAAGGCCATGAAAATGTCCAAATTAGGGCATCAACACAAGTATGCCTTCACTGAAAGAAGGCCAAGGGCTTTCAGAAAACCCGTTAGTTGGGAAGGCCTATGGCTGTCGTCTGCTGATCCTGGGTTGTGTTCAGCTCCTCTCTCAGCTCTGGTGCATTCTACAAATTGTTGCTCTTTGGGCCTTTGTCCTCTCTTAGCTTCTCCAGAGCAAACTCTGGGCTAGCATCTCCAAAGTTTCAGCAGAAGTCTGCTTTCAGTGGCCATCTTCAAGATGTCTCTCTCAGCTGCTCTTAGCTCCCTCTGTTTGTAAGCTCTTTTATAGGACCCCAGTGACTAAATCAATGGACAGGGCCACACCTCCATGAAAACAATCCAATCAAAGTTATTACCCACAGCTGGGTGTGTCACTTCTCCATGGAAACAACCCAATCCAAAGATTTCAACCTAATCAACACTAATATGTCTGCCCCACAAGATTGCACCAAAGAACACGAGGTTTTGGGGGACACAATACATCCAAACCAGAAAAAATACCTTGGAGAAAATTGTATGCAAAGAAATTCTCTCCATTCCAATGCTAATTAATTATCAATATTTAGTTTAAAAAAAGAGAATTAATATTGAAATTAGTACCTCTGTCCTTTGAAACCTTTTTTTTTGAAAGGTTTTATCTGTCCACTAAATTTTCTGTTAAACAGAAACTTCATCTTAGTGATTTCAGAATTGTTCTGAGACAGTAATATTTTCATATTTTAGTATTTTATACAATAAAGACATTCCATTTTTATACTATCTGTATTCCATCAAGGGTGTCTTTGAATAAAACATGTATCTATCCCTGGATAGCAACTGCCTAGTAAATAGGCCCAGATGTTTATGATAACAACTTTCCACCTGCATGTCTTTAGGATTCCATTGCCTTCCCCTTCTCCACCACCTACCAAGTTCCCTTCTGCCATATCTTATTTAATGTAGCAGATGTGGAGTAACTAGGGCATACAACAGCTTCTTAGAAATTAAACAATTACAGACTTTATCAGCATGGTAATGAAATGTCATCATGCCCTCCTAGCTCAAAAGACCATTAGTTGCTAGAAAACATTTAACAAATTTATAATTCTCATATTACTATTGACTGCTTTTATAAAGAGTAGTTCATATGACAACCACAGAGAATTTCAGAGAGGGAGTACAGATTTTTATTGTAAAATATATAGCCAGATCTGGATGCAGTTGCTGCATTTATAGTGAAGTAGAATTAGAGATATGGTTGCTTAGTTCCCTAAGTGATAGAGATAGCACCTGAAGGTGAAGTATGTGTCCTATGTAATATAAGGAGTTTGTATTCAGGGAAACCTGCACTGCTAGAGAAAAGGCACTCCACTATACCCGAGGGTTGATCTAGTCTTTCACAAATGCAAAAGCCATGGTTCTGTAGGGCAAGCACCCTTCCATGCTTGTGTTAGCTCCTGTGCCAAGCTACTGAGGAAGAGAAAAATGATTATGCTATATGTCCAATTGATTCTGCCTCTCCTGTGGTATGAGTCAAATAAATTGGATTTTTGCTGAGCCCATTTAGATGGAATATTATCCTGCTGTGTTCCTTTGGATCCCGTACAGATTTCTGATTGCAGAATTGTAACACTAATCATAATAATTATCTATGTAATAAGTTCACAATATGAATTGTTACAGATGGTCACATTTTCTATCACAGAGCAATCAAGCTTATTTGTACAATCTACTTGGTCCTAGATAAAACAAAAAACAACATGCAAGATTCTGTATGTTCATCACACATCATAAGAGGCAATTTAGGTCTAGTACATCAGAGGAAATGGGAGATGATAAGAGAGAGAGCGAAAGAACTTTTCAATAAAAGCATATTTGAATTTTGTTAACAGTTTTACAGGTATTATCATCATATATCCAATTAAACACTAAAGGTTTGCTTGTGTGTGTTTTCTTTTTATCATAGCCAGCACTTTATTTTTTTTTACCTAGAATCTTAAATCCATTTTGACGATGGAGGACATGCAAATGAACTACAATTCAAATATAACACAAAGTAAGTATAAACTTTCAAAATTGACTGTGGAGCATATTGTATGATCTTCACAAAACTAGTCCTCTAGGAATGAATGCACTAGGAAGCAGGGTACCCTTTCTGTCATTTCACACTTGGCATGTGGTGCTTTGTAATGAATTGAGTCTGGTCACCTTTCATAGATGGTGTTAGAACTATGGCACTGACAAGATTCTTTGATTTGTTTCCTTGTTGCTTATTCTGAAACAGGGCCCATTTTGCCTACCAATGTTTTTTACTAGTATGCCAAAAAATTCATTGCAGCAAATGGAAAATTGCTTCTTCTCTGACTTTTATCTAATATTTCATCTAAATCGAAGCAGATTTTCATTTGCTGAGGGCAAATGCATGGAAGAACATACTTGAAAAAGCTAGCAACTCAATTAATTGCCCTCTGTCATCTATCTTGTATCTATTCATGACCAAACAGTAGCATAATCATATGCATATATTCGTCTATAAATCTATAATGGTGATTACAGCTTAAATCTCTGCACTTTCAATTATTTCTTAACTTAATTAATGGTTTAATTTATAGCCACTAATAATTTACACTGGCCCATGCTGAAATAAAATTATAATGTAACTTTTGCTTAGTAAAGTCACAATGTAGTTGCTGTTGTATATTGTACCATCTTATTGTATTCTTAGTACTGTGGTATGTGTTAGAAGTGCAAATAGTGTAATTGTTTAACATTTCCTTAATTATACACATATGACAATGAATTTTAAACCAAATGTCATAAATCCATTTGTGTAGCCAAGTAACAGTTGCGTTATTTGAGAAATGAAGATTTCAAATGCTCTTCAGAAAATGAAAACGTACCAAGTAGACCTTTTTCTTTAGAATTATCTATAGTTCATCCTCTTGACATTCATATCCACATCATAAAATAATTAAAACATATAAAATCTTTATGTATTTCTTTTTCTGAGCTACAATTCCTGTTTGTTTCTCCTGAAAATTTGATTCCTCTTCATTATAAAGAATAAATATCTTAAATTTCCCAACATTCAAATTTTCAAACCAAAGGAATAGGCACTCTCTTCTGGGATAGCCAGAAGGACATCAATTAATTAATTTAACCCCCCATACAAAAATAGCAAATGTAACAAACTCCACGTTCATATTGGTGCCTGGCAGTTAGTTAACTGAATGACTTCGATGCGTTCAAATATAAACAAATAATTCACACACAAGATTCTTTTCATTAGATACTAAATGGTGTACAGCAACAGCAAAAATCATGTAAATATGCCACAGTGATTTCCATAACTATGTACTTTCTTGCTGGCTCCCAAAGAAGTGATTTTTTTCTAAGATCATGTGGCAACATAAATGATTTTTAGACTAACTTACATATTTCTTTTTCAAAATGATTTCAGACTAACTTATTTATGTCCTTTAATGCAGTTTTTGAGAATGAAAATTACATTAGTTAATATTTATTTTCAGCTTTTTTGGCTCGGTACTGTACTCAGCAACTTCATGAAGAGTAAATGTCATTTATATTTTCAGTTCAAAAACCTGAAGTTTAGTACCATTGTTTGTTTTACCCTATATCATGAAGCAAGACTTAAGCACTTAACGTTTCTCATTCTGGTGCCAGAGATCTTAAACATGATTATTTTCAAGAAAAGTATTCAAAAGTGCAAAGAGATTATAAACATGCAAAAATTCTGTAAAGATATTTTCTTACTAAATACTACTTCCAGGTATCAAAGCATAGTTTTCATAAGGCAAACTCATGATTCTCATACAATTATGGAATGAGCATGTGTCAAACATTTAACTTATTAATGATTGAAGCAGTGAGAAAGTAAAGATGGTTTATAGAACATTTTGAAGAACTAGGCATTTATGGACATTTGAAAGGTCAGAGGTAGAACTGATTAATGTCTGACAGGGGAGTAAAAAACACAAATTTGAGGTTATCTTTTTTTAGTGGGAATTATTTGCATCTTTAGCAATCAACAGAAAGTAATGGGTAACTTTCACAGCTGACTTGATTAATAGTAAAATTCAAACAAAAATACATTGATTAGATGATGAAATAATTCTTGAGTGAGCTTGATAAGCAATGTTCCCGTACTCTCCTGGTCTTATTTCCATGTATTTGATTATTTTCCATTTCACAGTTATCAGTCCTATTTCCTGACACTTTGTTTGTGTTCTGATATTCACATTCTGAGGCCTCCTTCTCACTGTATCTCCTCATTTAGGCCCGACTCACTCTTTGATATTCTATAGTTTCCCTCTGAAGTATGAGTATAGGATTTCCTGTTTTCATTCCTCTTTAGCACTCTGAGGGCCCTTTTAGTCTGAAAACACTTTTTAAAACATTTCTGGGAAATTTATATTCATTATCATTTCAGTAATTATTACTCTTCATTTTTATTATTTTTCTTTTGTTCTGAAATAATTAAATTTAGTTATCCAGATGTTAGTACTTTTTCTTCTAGGCTCTATTTCTTAGCTTATCTTTTAATCATCTGACTCTCTTGCTCTGAGAAATTCTCTTGATCTAGTTTTCCAATTTGCTAACTTTTTCCTTATCTGTATCCATGCAACTCCTTAATTGCATCTATTTTTTATTTATAAAGATGCACACATGTATGTAGATACATATATATATACACATATGTATCTGTACATATACACATATTCTGCTTATTTGTTTGTTTACTTATCCTTGTTTCATCCTGATAATATCTTTCCTTTTGTTTTTTTAACTTTATTATTTGGCTAAATTTACGTCTTAATAAATATGGCCTAATACTTTAGCTTCTAACAGATCAGTAGCAGTGCTTCTCAAACATATTGTTATTTTTACTTATGACTTCATTTTCCCCTAAGGAATATAAACTACTCTGTCAGTTAGTGCTTATGGAGGACATTCAGTCTCTAGATGTCAACTCCAATGCACTGAAGGGGTTTGCAGAGAAGGGAGATGGATGAGCCCTAGATTGGAAAACCTCAGGCACTAGAATAACAATGACTTATCCCATTAAACAAACCCTTAGGTAATTGCTTCACCCTTTGTCTCCCAAGGTGAATCAGCATTAGGAATGGACAATTTCTACAATAGATTATAAACCATCAACCCAGGGAGTTTGGAGGAGGTGTGGGGAAGTGACTGTCCAAATTTACTCCTCATCTCTTCTTTCAACCCCCCACAAGCACAGGACTTCTGTGCTGTTCTGATTTGATTCTTAAGGACACCTGTATGGGAGCTCTGGGTAGCGAAAGGGCTGAGACAGGTATTCTTGGTCCTAAGATATTTGCAGGGAAGAAACTGAAGCAGAGCTCCTGTAGATGCTTCCTATTTTTCGCTATTACAGGTTCCCTCCTGCCCATCCTAAACCACTGCCTCACATTACCAGTTCAGACTTCACCACAAGATTTTCTCACATTATCTTTCTAGTTGTTTGATTGCTTTTGTATTTTATTTTTATTATTACAATCATGTATAATTTTGAACAATCCTTTTTTATTCAAGGTACACATGCTTATAATATGAAATAAACAATATCAAGTCAAAATTGTTAAAATAAAAAGCACTATAATCAAGATTCTATGAAGTGAAGTAATTCTATTAATAGAAATGTTTTATATATATATAGAATTGCAGTCTTTTAAGTGTATTTTCAATGGAGGTAAAGGAAATCTTAAGTATCTTTCTCTCGTTAGTTTCGTTGTTGTTTTTTTTATGTTGGCTATAACAGAATTATCATTTGGAAATGCTTTATTTTGAAAAGTCAGGTAATGTAGTAAGAAATCTTTAACATTTATTTACACCTTGTTGAAAGGTGGCATGAAAATGTAGACTCTTCCTCTCTTCTCGAATGATTTCTTATTCAAACTCAGCTGGAGTTCTGAGAGCAGAACAGTCTGACTTCTTGCTTCTCAAGTCAAGGGAGCTTTTAATTCACTCAGTTTTATAATAAATCTAGAGAGAGCCAGTTATGACAAAATATGTGACAGTGTACCCTACTTGAATAGTGCATGGATTTTAAATCTGCAGTAATGCATTTTCTACATTCATTGATTTATTTCAGGCAAAAAGTACATAAAATGATAGCAATGATATGTCCCCTGAATTTATTTTGCAAATATTTAAGCTATTTTAAGCAATTTAAGGTTAAACATTTTACTTGCTGTTTGTGAAGATTATGGTTATTTTTACATGGGGTTCAGACCTCAGGATAATAATAGGTTCAAACTATTATTATGAGTCTAGGTAAAGAGTTTGTATGCTTCTTTTTATTTTATGTTTAAGTTTTTAAGCATGCACTTCATGTGGTTATATATAAAACTGAAATAATATTCATGACTTTTTTGAAAAGATAATAGTCTAAAGTTGAATTTTAATTTGAAGAAAAACCTATTCCATCCTTTGGAACATGGCAGAAAGATAATGCAATGACACTATTCCATGGAAATACTTTGGGGAGTGAACTCTATTTGATGTGTGAAATGATTACTACTAACTTTGGGAGGATGTGATACTTGCCATCTATAGGATCACAATCACAGTTTATTAGGAAGCTATATCTGAAAGCTACAAGTTCATCGGAAGCACTGACATGAGTTCTTGATCTATATACAAGAGCACTGCAGTTTTTCTTATATCTAGATTGACAGAGTCAAAAAAAATTCTGGAGAAAAGGATAGGAATGAAAATGTTTCAATGTGTAGGTACTGCAAGTATCGATGCACTTTTGTGTTTCAGGTTATAATACAGGCCCTTAACACAAATCCTA
Source organism: Choloepus didactylus (assembly GCF_015220235.1). NCBI lineage: Eukaryota > Metazoa > Chordata > Mammalia > Pilosa > Megalonychidae > Choloepus > Choloepus didactylus. The sequence goes on from NC_051309.1 coordinate 142,546,978, forward strand.
TTTTTCACATAATATAATAACAACACTGCTGTTACATAGTGAGTGGTATTTTAGAATGTGCTGTGAGATAGATGCTATTATTATGGAAATCCTATTAGCAAGTCACTATGTACCTTACCTACAGGGCAGATTTATTAACATACCCTTCTGTAGTCATTTTCCTGAAAACAGTTTTATCAGCTATGAAATATGATCCAATAATGTCATTAATAAATGTATCTAATTGCAGTATATCAAAGTGAAACACTGAGTAGCTAGAAATGGCTACTGTGAATGGTGAGATTATTTCCAGTAGATGCACTGAGCAATGGATACACTGTTTCCCTTTTTTCACAGCTACAGGTCAAGTAATAGATCATATAAGTGCATAGTCTGAGAGTTAAGTTAATGAGAAAATGTTGGTTCTTTTCTAAAAACTGTCAGTAGATGGCAATGTGACTGTTCTATAAAAATTTTTACTCCATGTGGATCCAAAAACTGGAGATCATTCACATTTGCTACCCAAATTACTGTAATTTTTCCCCCCAAAAGTACTCTAAGAGCCCTTTTAAACTATTCTTTAAATAATTGATAGTTACAAATGAAAAACCAAGCCTAGCATTTCCAAAGTGATGAAAGTTATTTTAATTTTCCATTGGTCAGGGTTGAATAAAAATAAGTTACAATATATGCCATCAATAACCAGGGATTGCAGAGCCTACATTTCAAACTAAAACACTTTCGGCAAATCTGTGTTATACCCTCACTTAGATACTGTGGTCAGCTATGGCCCACTGATATAATATTTGTTACAAGACCCAGAAGGAATAATGCTGCATTGAAAATTGTTATTTCAGTTTGTTTTTATCTTTCCTTTCATCCTTTCAACTCTTCACTTATCCAGATGAATCACCTCTGCTATTTCTCATGAGATTTTATATAAATACATATACACACACACACACACACACAAACCCCTCCCCACAAACACACACACACACACATACTGATAACCCTACATATATATGCATGTATATAAAATAGCATAAAATATTAAATATGTCTAAAAAGGCACAACACTCTAGGCAGACTGTAAACACTTTAAGAAGTCATGGTTTCTGATTTCATTGTCGATTACTAAAAACAAGATGGGGTAATATAATCTAGAGAGAAATTCTGGCACTTCAGTTTTGGCTAACACGGAAATTCTAAGAATGGGAAAAATATGTTAAAATTCTTGAATAATTTGTCCAGATGATACAATGATATAATGTGACTCTATAGAATTATTTAATTTATTATGCCTTAAACTTGTGAATCTATTTTAGGATGTATGAAGTATGAAGATGGAGATATTAAGAATGGAATTCTATAAATGGGCAGCATGGTATAATGGGAAACAATTAAGAAATCTGAGTACTAATCACAGCCTGGTGGGGAAAGTCAACACAATGATCTGTATTGCCATTTTATCTGTAAAGTATAACTTGTTGATATTTAATATTTCTTCAACTCTGATTAGTGCTTGATAGCCTAGCCTCACTTTGATTCCATTATGATCAGTAAACCACCTTAAAATGCGATAAATACTGGGGCTCTGTTCAATCCGGAAACCCTGAAATTTAATTAAAGTCCATTCCAAATGAACTGGTACTAATCAGTTCAGATCTCAGAAACTGGGAATTACTGAAGAAGGCTTTTTTCTCCCCCCAACTCCTGAGAAGTCTTCTTGAATATGGCAATAGGAAATCCATAAACCACAAACAATCCTTGGGTATGCATTTAAATATCTAATATAAACAATAACTTTGCAAGGATTTAAAAATAAGAATCACATCCTTGTAGAGATATAAAATTTTGTATCTATATGTATTAAACAATTCAGGAAGATAGTAATCTTGCTTAGAAATTTCGATTTTATAATTTGAAATAATTATCTGTAGTTCTTTCTTGATGATTTTATTTTACATAAACTTTACCACTTTGTATTTAATCAGAAATTTGGATTTGATACTATTGCTTTGAATTTCCTCCTACCTACTCAATTCACCATTGCTCTGGGGAAGAATGAGATTCCTAGGCTAGTTGCTGATTCCTACTGACAGTATAGTTGCAGTTTAACTTCACAATCTTTTATTTCTCATTGAATGTAACTGTGTTACTTACAGCATGCTACTTTCTTACAAATAAAGCAATCACATAAGATATAAAAGAATCAGTTTTCAGAGAAATTTTAATACTTTTTTGTACAATAAAGAAGCTAATCCTTTAGAATATTTTCCATTAAAAAAACCATAAAGTTACATATGAAATTCTTTAGTCAATAAAAGTAGTTTTCTTTGGCAATATCTGCAGCTAAAACAGTGTGAAAAAAGAAGTGTAAAATTTATAAAATATTAGTCAGAGTTCTATCATTCTATTTGTGAAGGAAATGATATTTATCATAAAACATTCTATTAAAATAGAACTTTAAGTTCAAGGAAAACATGAGGAGACAGAGATTATTGGATTTCTTTGGAAGTAGAATATGAATATAATTGAGTTCTATATATTTAAAGTTTTTTTTCCTTCAAATACTCTTGAAGTTCTTGAAACCATGGCTTCATTAGACATTGCTCCATCTGCCATCATCACATACATATGTGAGTGAGAAAACCTGTTCTGAGAAGTGATACTTAAATAATTATTTTTAAATCAAGTGTCTGGGATGGAAGGTTACATATCTTCAATTTTCAAGATTTTCTTTAAAGACCAATTAAAACACATACAAAATAGATTTTCCTTTTATTATTGGAACATTTCTACCTTTTAAAAACAGATGATTTTTCTTACTATACTAAATATATTTAGAATAATAACCATAAAATACCCATGATGTTTTTCTAACTTTTAGTCTTGCCATTTTATTTTTTTTGTTATAAGGCTTTATATAGAGACATAAAATGAAGACTATTATCCCACTCCCAGTTCTATAATAGAGTTTGGAGATCAATCTTAAAGACTAGATTTGATTCTTTAAGGAGAGGGAGTTGAATGAATAGCATAAATAATTTTGGTATTCTTAATATCTGAACTCTATGCTATCCAGGCCTCCTAAATCATTAGGTGTTGAAGGTTAGACTATATGTCATTTAAAAGACAATTTTCCTTGGACTACCAATAATATCATGGGCTGGCCTAAGACCTCAAAGTCATAAGTTATTATCAGTCTATCTTCTTCAGGAGAAATGTTATTTTATAAAAATCTCTGAGGTTAACGGAAGAGACTCAATTTGCATTAAATATCTTTTACTTCACTTGTTTGAAGAGAGGTATGCAGCAAATTTCTATACACTTATTTTTGGAGAATTCCATGATGAATTGATTGTGAAATGTATTTCTTGAGATTAACCTTTAAACACTAATTTAAAACAAGTATATTTTCGGCATGCAATCAAGTTTCGTAGATGTCTATAGTATTCTAAGCTTTGTGCCAGATGCTATTTGGTGCTAAATAAAAGCCTGTTCCAGGGTTATAATTTTGAAAATAAGAGCTGCTTGACTTCTCAATGTACTTACTCTGTTTTGTTTACTCAATGTAGCTTTGATATCATGCTTGAGAATGAAAATCTGAAGGCTAAATGGAATCATAGCCTTACCTAGTATTGAAAAACCTTTAGACAGTTTCTTCTTCTAGTCAGAACTACTTTATCTCAGACACTTATTCTCTCAGAGATGGAGTGGGATTTACTGGGGGCTTGTTTGATACAGTTTGTGACAGTTAATAAATTATAGCCCTCAACTTGGGGCATTCCTGTGTGAATAAATACATTTCTTTTATTTTCTATGATTATAATGATTGGAAGATAAATATGCTTAGCTTATTCTTCAAGACATATATTTGGAAATAACATCTTGATTTCTAATCAAGTTCAGGTAGATATAGATTGCGTTTCTAAGGAATTCATTTACATTTTTTTAATTTTCTTTTTTTTTTTCTTGTGAATTTAAGACTTTTTCTAAGGGAATAAAATTAATGCTTGCCTCAGTATTTTATTGTTGTTGTTTTTATGGAAATCTAAATATACCACAGTGCTTAGGTCTTTATTTTAAAATTCTCTGTGTTAAAATACTCTGGGAACAGGCCGCTTTTCATTTAATAATAGATCTACTTATTTAATTGCCATTCTTGTAAAATGCAGAACTGTTATCAGAGTTCAGATATCTAATACATATGCTTACTCATATTCATTCCATGATCAATGTTAAAATCTCTCTTGCTGTAACATCCATCTTCAATTGGATTTTATGTGCTCATCCTGCTATTCTTTGGAGTTCATCTTGGTTTTGTATGTCTTCAATGGGCAGGTAAATGGTGAAATAATAATATTTTTAGGGCTAAATAAGTTACTTCCATAGCAGACATAGTACAGGAAAGGGGAAATTGGGTTGGGCAAACTAAAGAATGATTAGTGTTTTTTATGTGCTCTAAACTTCATAGAACCAAAGGGTAATAACTTAGATCCATTGGCACTGGCCCTTGAGTTTGCAGTAATTCCTCCAGAATTCCACAGTGAATAGTTTTAAATAATTGTTTTAAAATGTTTAAATAAATAAATAAATAAATAAATAAATAAATTTATTTCATATTTATCTAAAATAACAATTAGTGTTTTATTAGCAATATCCAGGTCCCATTTAGACCCAAAGCTTAGTGGTCATTAAATTTGCTTCTACCCTTTTCTAAGTTTGAGTTAGAAAGGTCCTCATATACAGAGATTTCTCTTAGAAGAAAGTAACTGATTAATATAAGCAGGTAGCAGCAGCTGCGTGGTGAACAAATAAGTCTGGAATAAAACAATTTAAGTAAGAGAAAAACTGTTCTCTATTTCTATGTCTGAAATGGGTGTCGTTCCATTTTGCTAATGCTGCCATTATACAAAACACCAGAAATGGATTGGCTTTTATAAAAGGGATTTCTTAGGTTACAAATTTACAGTTCTAAGGCCATAGACATTTCCAAACTAAGGCATCCACAAGAAGATACCTGCACTGAAGGAAGGCCAATGGCATCTGGAGCACCTCTGTCAGCTGGGAAGGCACGTGACTGGCATCTGCTGATCCTTTGCTCCTGGGTTGTGTTTCAAAATGGCTTTCTCCAAAACGTTTCTGGTTTTCTGCCTCTCTTATCTCTCACAGCTCCTGTGATTCTTTGCTTGTTCTCCCAGCGCATTTCTCTCTGAGAGTCTGGGGTTCCTCTCTTAGCTTCTCCAGGGCAAACTCTGGATTATACATTAGCATCCCCAAATGTCCTTCTGTCTGTATTTCCAAGTATCTCCAGGCATTAGCATCTGTGTCAGCTTTTGAGCTCTCTTAAGTACTCTAGTGAACTAATCAAGATCTACCCTGAATGGGTGGGGTCTGCACCTTCATGGAAATAATTTAATCAAAGGTCTCACCCACAGCTGGGTTAGTCACATCTCCAAGGAAACTCTCAATCAGAAGTTTCCACCCTAATCAAAAGAATAATAAGTCTGCCCCCACAAGACTGCATTAAAGAACATTGCTTTTCTGGGGGGCATAATATATCCAAACCAGCACAGGCATATTTATTCATATATATAAATTACTACTGTTGCAATTTGCATTATTCATTTTAAAGATCACTGTATGTGTATAGTTAGATATTTTTATAGCTTCCATCCTGCATTTACTAATGCACACTTATATAGGCAAATAGTAAACATTTTATCTTACTGATACCCAACTGTAACATATTTTCACTGTAAAAGAATGAATATTAGCTACTACTGTGTGCTAACATCTTTGATGATATTGTTTCATTAAATGTATCATGAGTCGTATAACCTTCCAGGTCCATGATCCATTATCCACAATTCTGAAATACAAAAGTATGTAAAACTACAAATGTTTTAAAAATTGTTTTTATTTGTTGTAAATCTGACCCAAAGTTATACATCGGTATATATAGTGTTTCTGTCTGAGAGTGGACATTCATTTCTTTTACTTCATATATATTAATGTTTGGTTCCTGTATGAAGTGCTGACCCTGCTTTAAGTGTTGCACAATATCAGTTTATGCACTAAATTAACCTTACACAGCTTGACAAATTCTGAAACACATCTAGCCCCAAGGATTTTGGACAAAGAATTGGGGACTGGAGTAATTTAAAACTAAGTTAAATTTTTTTAACTCCTCTGTTTTGGTGATGCATATCTTATTTTGCACCATCAATTTGTTACTGGAGATTATATAGAAATTCAGATTATTAATGCTGGAAACTAGAAACCAGGCAGTACAGTACCCTCTTTGTTAGCTAAAGAAATGATGGCCAAGGAAGTAAATTATTTCATTTCAAATCATGCAGACTGTAAGTGATTGATGGAACAATTGAATCTAACTCTCTGTGCTAATTGTCACTCCCTGTAAACAACTGTGGTCTATCCCTTTCATGCACCACACATCTGTATATAATTCTACATTGATACATCATTTTGTTGTTGGAAAGACCTGGATTCTAAACCCAATTCTGCTACCTCTTTGACTGTGGGCAAGTTGTTTAACCTGATTGACCTTTGTTTTCTACTGTTATAGAGAAACACTATTTACTAAACGGTTATTTAATGCCAGATATTGTTCAAAGTATTCTATAGGTACTCCCATGAGCTATGAAATGAAAAGGACATGAACGTTATTATCTTCACTTTAGGAATGAAGAACCTTGAAGACCAGACAGTTCAAGTAACTTGCCTGAGATTGCATAATACGTAAGTGATTTAAAGTCAGTTTTTGAAACCCAATATGGCTAGAACTTGCTTTATGATTACTATGCTCTACTGCTGTACAGTAACGGTAGCATCATGAATAATAATACCTCATAAGGTTATTTCAAAGATGCATTTAATTAACACATATAAAGTTCTTAGAAGCATTCCTAGCATATAGTAAATATTCTATAAGTGTTAGTAATCATCATTTTAAAAATTGCAATCATAATACTATCTTTTTCTAATGAGTACTAAATAAGATATTGTATGTAAATCACCTAGCACATTTAAAATTCTTCCTTTTAACTTATCATTATTATTAATTATTTTACCAGCTCCAAAGGAAGGAGTGTTCTAAAAAAAGTAAAAAAGAAGGAATTCAAATATTCAAATTGGACCTATTATATGAAGATGGAATAATTTAATCTTTTCACTTGTACCTGAAGCATCTACCTTCCAATACTTTGTGGCTTTGCAGTCTTTTTAATATCTTTCTTCTAGGAAAGGGAGAGGGTCACAGGTATTAAGCATCTCCTACTTGTTGAAGGAAATAACAAAAAGTTAGAGAGAAAAATTATTTTACACTTTTATATGGGCAAGGCACATACTTTACACTATGGCCAAGTCCAGTAACTCTACTCCCATGTATGTCCCTTAGCTAATTCCAGAAACCAAGTTAAATTAAAGTAAATGAGTTTGGTTAACAGAAAACTACTCTACACGATGGGTATTACATAGTGCATTTGAACAAGTTCCCTACATATTATGTGTCATCCTAAATTTGAGAGAAAGAATTCCTAAGCATGACAAGAATAAATTGACAGAATGAACTGACAGAATAGAATAAATAATCTGACAGTACCAATAGAAGTAAAATAAGATTGGAGAGCAAATCAGATATATTGTGGGAGAAATATCTTTCTTGGTAGATTTTACAATTTATTTGGAAGAGCATCATGAAAAAACTTGCCTGTAATATATGGATTTTACTTTTGAAGTTTCAAGTTGATTCAAAATCACATGGATTTAAGAGTAATACAGAAAGGAGTATGTCATTCTCTTGTAGTTAAGGCTTTATGAAACAAACACAAGAAAAATATATTATTGGACTTATTAAACCAAATTGTTTAATTTATTACCTAGTTTCAGCTATGCAGTGATTTTTTTTTAATAAATATAATCTGAGGGCAAAGAACAACTGGAAGTAATATGTAATGTCTTGCTAAACCTGTGATTTTTATGTTTAATACTTAAATTTTACAAAGAAATTCAAGAGTAATTTAAATAAGATGACCAAAGAATAGTGGGTTCTATTTATACCCTTTAACTAGTTTGGTATTTGTAAACCTATAAATAGGTTTTAGAAAGCTCCTTCTCTTTTATTTAACTACGTTCATTTACTTTCATGGCTTTAATTATCATTTTAAAGGAGTATTTCCAGAATCTTTATTTTCATATAGGAGCTTCATTGAAGTATCTGATTGTAATGAAGCAATTTTATCTGGATGTTTCATAAGCCCCTCAAATTTATTATCTTCCTCATCAATCTTAATTCCCTTCCTTGGTTAATGTTACTGCATCTACTTAGGCAACCAGACCAGAAACATGGACAGATGGTTCACCCATTCCTCATATCATAAATATCTTGTAAAATGTCTATTTTGAAATATGTCCTTGCTAAAAGTTTGCTAAATGTATAAATGAGCATATGAAAGAATGAATCAAAGGCTACTCAAAATTTATGATGGATATTGGATAAGGACACACAGTAGAGCCTTTTTTTTTTTTTTAGTTTTCCTAAGTTTGGGAAGAAACACATTTATGAGGAGAACTTTCTCAGTTGAGTGTTTAAATCAAAGGGTACAACATATGCACTACATTCTAGTCTACTTTTCCTTCCTTCCCTTTTTAAAATGCCTCCCTCAGCAAAATATTTTGACATGAAAATCAATTTAATGATATTTCATGACATATTGGCTATGAAAATACATTCTTTTGAAGAAGTGACACTGTTTTACCATCAGTTTAGAGGAGAAGGTATGGAAATTCCCAGTAAGCCAAAACAAATTTGGCATATGGCAGTGAAAGAATTGTTAATGTTGCATAGGTAATAAAAAAGTTTTCTATATTCCCTTCAACTTTACACTAGATCTACAGCAATTGTCATGAAAGTCTTCAGATAAGTTTTTGAAAAGCAAAATTCAACTATTTTAACAAAATTAATTCAGCCACAATGAACTTTTATTTTTTGTTGTTTAATTAGAAGGTAATTCTGACATATCTAAACCAAAGCTCTCATTAAATACCAGCAGTAAAAGCTTTACTGCCAGTCATGCAGAAACTATGAGGATATGACAAATTGTTTTTAATCATCATAAAAACATATTAAAAGCACAATTTAATGGCCAAGAAATTCAAGTAAGATGAACCAATTTATAATTATGTAAATAAATATAGGAACTACATTAAAACTTAAATATCACCAAAAATCTTTCTTGTTAAAAAATTTACTTCCCTTATACATGAATGGAAAGATTACATATTCTTTTGTTCTATCAAATATTCATTAATGTTCACAAATAGAAGTTATTTAATGCCTATCATTTGAAATTCTTAAGTTTTAGAATTTTTTTCTCATATAATTTAACATAAAGTCATAAAAATTAGAGATACATCCAAAGAGAAGAATTTTTAGTAATCATCTGCAAATTTTAATGAATTTTCTTGACTCCTGTATGAAAAAAATATCATGGAATAAAATCATCCATATCAAAGTAGTAGCATCTTCCCCCATACATTTATTTCATCATTTGTATTTATGGCCCAGTAATCTTATCTTGAGTCACTTTCTCAATTTTGTATATAATTTAAGGAGTTTAAAATTTCATTAGTGGCTATTTCAATACCTGCCATTTCAAGAGTTGGGAGGAGATCTGTTTACATGAAGAGCATTAATGAGTCAATGTTATGAGTCATTATATTATTTAAGTCCTAATTATAAACCTTTAACATATTCTTTTTAAAAACTTTTTAAAATCCCTAATATAGTACAGATTTAAAATAACAGAAAAGGAGGATTTTTCTTCTTTTCCAAATCAAGTTCTTTGTTCCCAAAAGTTGTCTTCTTCTGACTTACTGATCTTAAATATCTATTATCTATAACACTATACTTTTTTTTAAGTGGAAAGCAAATGAGAGGTATTATTCTTTTTTGGTTTTTGGTTATTATTCTTCATGATTTAAATTTACCCACTTCACAGAGAGATTCCAAAAGTAGCCGAGAGGTCACTCTGGCAGGCACTCTCACACACAATAGAGACAACCCTTTTTAGGTTCTAATGAATTAGAATAGCTAGCAGTAAATACCTGAAACTATCAAACTACGACTCAGAACCCATGAATCTTGAAGACAATTGTATAAAAATGTAGCTTATGAGGGATGACAATGTGATTGGGAAAGCCATATGGACCACACTCCCCTTTGTCCAGTGTATGGATGGATGAGTAGAAAAATGGGGGCAAAAAAAAAAAAAAAAAAAGGCACCCAGTGTTCTTTTTTACTTTACTTGTTCTTTTTCACTTTAATTTTTATTCTTATTATTTTTGTGTGTATGGTAATGAAAATGTTCAAAAATTAGTTTTGGTGATGAATGCACAACTACATAACAGTACTGTGAACAACTGAATGTATGCTTTGTATGACTGCATGGTATGTGAATATATCTCAATAAAAAAAAATTGACCCACTTCAGAAACTTTTCTTTAGGTGTCAATTTTATGCTTCAGAAAGTTATTTAATTTACTGAATTTTTACAGCCATGTTAACATACAGGAATTCCCCCCCCCCCCATGTTTGGGATAAGAAGGAAATAGGCAATGGAATACTTCTTTGTTAAATAGACACAGGAGTGAACACTGGTTCCTTTCCTAGGAAAAGAATACATTGGGATTTGGTTTGTGAATTGAATAACTTTAAGTATTAAATAAAATCATACATCAAACTGTATTTTGAACTGCATACATCAGTTCCTACTCTTTATACAAAATGCTTCTGTATTACTCAGGGTTCTCTAGGGAAACAGAATCAACAGAAGATATCTGTAAATATGAGATTTTATGAAAGAGTTTCATGCAACTGTGGGGATTCATAATTCCTAATTCCATAGGGCAGGATGCACAAATCCAAACTCCTCAGGATGGACAGCGAGCTGGCAACTCTGATGAAGGTCTGTGATGAACTCCCCAGGACAGGCTGACTAGATGAAGAAGAGAAATTCCATAGGGTAGGCTGTGAGCTGGCACTCTGGTGAGGGTCTTCAGTGAACTCCCCAGGAGAGGCTGGATGGCTGAAGAAGAAATGAAAGTTCTCGCACTTCTCCCTTAAAAGTTTTCAACTAACTGGATTAAATCCAGGTCAGTGAATTCTCTCATTTTGGAAGACACCTCATTCATTGATGTAATCAGTCACAGATGCAGTCAATTGACTGATGATTAATAAACCAGTCTTCTGGTTTATTAACCAGCCACAAATGTTCTTGCAGTAATGGTTAGGCCAGTGCTTGCTTGACCAGACACCTGGGTACTATCACCTGGACAAGTTGACACATGAACCTAAGCATCACAGATGCCAAACCCTGTGTTCTGTGTTTGAGAAACTATGTTCATAGTATTCTAGAAATGTTGAAATGCCACCATAATTTTCCAAGCAAGGGAGTAGTTTATGTGCTGGTATCCTTTTTCTCAAAACCACGACCTAATATGATCATTAATTTATAGCATAACATTTAAGCAAAACAAAACAAAATAAAAATAAAAACACACCAAGATTCAATATGGATGAATCTTGAAGACATAATGCTGAGTGAAATAAGCCGGACACAAAAGGAGAGATACTGTATGTTACCACTAATGTGAACTCTGTGAAAAATGTAAAATAAGTGTCTTATCTTTTAGAATATATGGGACCTAGAGATAGCAGCTAGGGAAGGGGGAATGGTAATCTAATAAGAACAGACAAGATATTGAGGGTGATCTTAACGATATGTGAAAGCTCAGGTGTGACTATGGTTTGTTAATTTTCTTTTGGTATGGTAGGTGTATATTGGAAGGAATGAAGTTATTTCAGGATATTTGTTTTTCCCTTTGCTTTGCTTTATTTTGTTTGGAAATGTTTTTTTTTTTTTTTTTTTTTTTTTAATTTGATAAATAAAGTAATCAAAAAACACACACACACCAATAGGAATACGACTGACTGGGGCACCAGCTCTGTGGAATTCATATTGTTATTTATTTTCTCAAAATATTGACTTCTTCAGTCAAACTCCTAGTTCAGTAGACAAACAGAAATTTCTGGTGGCTTCAGTTTCCCTAGAATATACATCCTGGCTGTTATTTCATTTTTACTCTAATCTACATGTTAAGACTTGTGCCTTCAAGTTGATTTTTCCATTATCTTACATGTTGGCTCCCTGATACATTACTGAAGATTGGTGGAAAATTGGTGGTGACAACTTGTAAAGAAGTATTTTGGATTGCTTTATTGAACTCTGTCATTGACCTTTTATTTATTTGCAAGTTGTAGGCATTGATTTTGAGGTTTATGTCAGTTAGCTTTATTTGATCCATGGTACAGCCTAATAAAGACTCCTTTCAGACTACATCAGAAAAACTGTATTGCAGTTCTTAAAGTGGATTGTGTAAGAAAGTGGGGCGTAATTAAGCAAATCACTAGGTATTACTAGAAAAAACAACCCAGATGTCATACTCTGCAGTTTAGAGTCTATTACTAAATAGGTTCCCAGAAGAGAACAGATTGCATTTTCAAACTGGGGATTTGAAGAGAGTTCAACAAAAATATTTACAAAGATGTTGCAAAGTATAGCCATATCAAGCGGGATAGTGTAGTACCTTGGGGTAACCACAAAAATATGGCATAGGTGAGGTTACAGGAATCAGGAGAGAAGGCACCCTTACAGGATCTGTGCTCTTCACTTGAAGAACATAACAGGTGTTGGGCTGTGAAAACTCCAGAGTGAAAGAGTTGGGTGCGGGAGAAGGGGAAAGCACCATGATCCCTCTCTCTTCCTTTCTCCAACCTCTTGCTGATAAACCTCTTGGTAGACCCCAAATGGCATCCAGACAGCAAGGAATTTTGTTGATATTCTGTCATAGGGCATAGACAGGGTTTGGAAGATTGGGAAAACAAAAGGATTGAAGGAAATATCCAATATGGTCTGTATGCAGTAATTTGTGATGGTGGAAAAATTTGACAGCTAAATAATTTGGCACTGGTGAAGGTTGCTTACATTTTTTAACCCATTGGCATAACTCCAAATCAAAGATACTATGTTTTAATTTATAACACAACTTGAAGTGTTATATTAATCCCTTAAAATTTCCTGTGTAGCAGAAGTCAGGTAATGGTGACATTGTTTTATAAATGATTAAACAATCTAGCCAAGGACATGTAGCTAGGGAGGGGTTGAACTTGGATTCAAACTCATCTTTGGCTTTCAAGTCCAGTATTATTTCTTTTACTTTACAGTTATTAAAACAACTTGGGGGTGCTTATTTTTTTTCCATAAAAAAGTAAATTATTAAATCTTTTTTGATTAGTATATGAAGTTGAGCAACAATTTTGGTTGAATTGTTTGACACATAATTGACTATTAATCAATTAAGTTGGTGGCTTGTAGACTCAGCTATAATAGTGTTAAACTAAAAGAAAAATCCAAAAGTGGTTTCTTCACCATCTATTAGAATATTAGGGAATTTCTGTCTGACATACAGTTTATCATATTCATTATCTCTTAACCATGTATTACCTTTCAGAGGAAATATTTTAATTGGGTATTTGTATATTTGTTCAAGCTGTATAAATCTAAACTGCCTTATCTTCATAATTTCTAAGTTATCTAGTAGGAATCCAAGCAGAATCCTTCTTTACTGGTTGCATTAAAAAGTTAAAGGCAGAGAGACATTTTACCATGTTAGGATGTCCTTGGTTAAAGTTATTTTTCTGTAGTCATCATGGTAGCACAAATGTTCTGACTATGCAGCCCCAAAGAATAATGCCAGTGTGATGTGGTAGATAGACCCCTGGGTTACAGATCAGAGGAAGATCTGTTCTCAGTTCTGCCACTAACAAGTTACAAGAGTGTTAGCTTCTGAATCTATAAAACATGCTTCTTGAAAAGTCTGAAGTGGAGTTATATGCTCTAAAAATTCTCTTCTATATCAACAATTCTTTGGTTTTAAAATTGTTTGCCTGAGTAAAAAGTATTGAATTCGTGTAAATGTGACAATTACTTCTTATGTGTTGTTTAAAAATAAGCAGCATAAAAGTTATTCTTAATCCCTGCAATGAGAATTTGGGTCCAGGAGTAATTAGCTCATTTGTTCCACGTTAATTAAAATATGTACTTTCATTGTAGCAATAGTGAAAAGGACTGCTAATTTAGTTTCTATTTTTTTCATAAACTTTAACCTTATATTTATATAGAAGAAAAGCTACACAGAGGCAAAATAAAGGCCTAATATGATAATTTGGTGACACTGAATATATAGAAGCTCTATATATCTTTATAATTTAGAAAAAAAATATATTAGGGTTCACATAATCAAAAAAGGTCGTAGTACTATTGCAGAGTAATGTTAACAGGTTAATTTGAATACCAATTAATTTTTATTGTGTTAATTTTAATAAGGCATAGAGACAGCATTAAAAATTAAAAATAGATTATATTGCTTAAGAAACCGTTTAAGCACTTCCAAACTTTAATGGGATTTCTGGTAGAGCCCTGACCAAGAAATCATCCTTTAAATGTTTCTTAAAGGAAAAAAAAATAGCTCAACATTTAACACATTTTAGTGTTAATTTTTTTTTTGCAAAAATATTTAATGATTTTTGTATTATGTAAAATCCAGTTGCATGCAAATCTATTAACTATCAGGAGTATTGAATTTAGTTTGCAAAATTATTTTAAATTATTTCTATCTAGGTCACTCCTTAGAGAGTAATTATTCATGTGCATATTATAGAGATTGGGGAGTGGCTGGAGTTAAAAAAGTTAAAGTGAATGAAGTGTCATTTTTATTCCATCCTGTGGGACATCCTACCTGAGGGGGAATGGGGCTGTTCTAGATGTCCACACATCATTCCCGAATGGGTTGGTATCTCATCCTAATTCTTGAATTTCATTTTTAACACCATGTCGAAGAAACCTTGTTCTAGGTATTCCAAACACATTGCTTAATACTTTCTAATATCTCATCTCTATCTTTGTTAAAATGTTCTTTTTATCATGCCCCATATCACATGCTTTGACAAGCCAGGCTTTCATTCACGGTATTTCTTCTCTTTGGAGCACGTTCTAACCCCTTACTCCTTCTTAAACATGGTTTAATATGTTTTCCTTTCAAAAGCTTTCTCTAATTTTCAGGATCCATCTGTATGTTCAATTCTCTGATCCACCCTTCTACTCAGGAGGTAATTGTTAAATAGTTGTCAAATATTTAAATGAATGTTTGTCTTTTTCCCTTGAGGCTGTGCTGTGTTCTTTGTAGAGATACTTTCTTTCACATATCATAGAGTTATGCTTGGAGGCTTGAGAGAAATACTTGGTGGTTACTTTCACTCTCTAAATTGACAAGAAATAAATTTTCTGAGGTTGTTTCAGATAATGAAAAATGTGGACTAGTTGTAAACCTGTAACAATTTTCCAATAAAGCAAAACAAAACAAAACAACAACAAAAACACTCAATTAATATGGGTCCAGGAACACTGTCTTAAGGTTTTCTAGGGAAACAGAATCAACAGGAGATACCTCTAAATATGAGATTTTATAAAAGTGTTTTATGAAACTCTGGGGATATGCATGAATCCAATTTCTGTAGGGCAGGATGCAAAAGTCCAAATTCCATAGGGCAGGCAGCAAGCTGGCAACTCTGATAAAGGTCTTCCATGAACTCCCCAGGAGAGGCTGGTTGGCTGAAGAAGAAATGAAAGTTCTCTCTTTTCTCCCTTAAAAGTTTTCAACTGATAGGATTAAATCCAGCTCAGTGAATTCTCTCATTTTGGAAGACACTTCGTTCATTGATGTAATCAGCCACAGATGCAGTCAATTGACTTATGATTAATAAACCAGTCTTCTGGTTTATTAACCAGCCACAAATGTCCTTGCAGTAATAGTTAGGCCAGTGTTTGCTTGACCAGACACCTGGGCACCATCACCTGGCCAAGTTGACACATGAACCTAACCATCATAGGCCACCCCTTGCCAACTTGGCAGCTGTAAACATCACTTTAAATAGCACTTAGTTTCTAATAGAACACAATAACAAACATACGTATTGCCTAACAATACTCAACTGTCCTGCATACAACCAGAAATGCACTAAATCTCTCCAGAATAGGGTACAAGTCCTTAGATAACATTCACTCTTAAATTTGATATCCTATATCTTAAAAATTATGATATGAACAATACAACTTATGTCATATAATAAGGGGATAAAAGAAAACTAAGATATTTGCTTTACGGACAAATACAAACATACTCAAGAAAACAAGGAAGAAATATTCATGCCACCATAGTCCTTGTTTCTGTAACATGTCATGTGCTCATACTTTGTATTTATCACTGCCTTCTTCCACGACCCATTCTATGTTACATTTACCCTCAGCAAGCACTTCAGCTGGCCCTGGTTCTTTGCCTGGTGGGGTGATCCAAACCTTCATTCCTGAAGTTTCTGGACCCTTGGTAGTCCTGCCTGGACTGGGTTGTTGCAGTTTTCCATTGACTTTAATCACAGGGCATGGTAGTACTAAGAGATGCCCTAGGGGATCGCCTGTATTCCAGGAAGACTCTTCTTTACCTCCATGGTGTAGTTTCAGTCCTATTTCCCCTTGATAGTCTCAGTCTCCCCAGCCAGTTGATTAAGAGGCATGAGAAGCCCAAAGTGGTACGGTGGCAGTCTTAATGTCCAGTTCAAAGGAATTATTATTGTGCCTCCTGGTGGAAGCACTCCTCCTTTTGGAACTAAGACTTGTAGACCAGCAGAGCTTAAGGTTGCAGGGACAGGGAGCAAAAATTTTCCTAGCAGATCACTAGGAGTGTTAGTGAGTGGTGCCACTCCTGTTTCTACCCCTTGATTCCTGGACCTGTGAATCCTGGCTATGGGAGAAACAGCACCATAGAGTGGATGCTGATTCAGAGCATACACAGCCTCCTGGAGAACACTGTCCCAGCCCTGCAAGGTGTTGCTGCCTAGTTGGTGCCATAATTGAGTCTTCAAAAGGCTATTCCACCACTCTATCAACCCAGCTGCCTCTGGATGATGGGGAACATGGTAAGACCAGAGAATTCCATGAGCATGTGCACATTCCCTCACTTCATTTGCTGTGAAGTGAATTCCTTGGCCAGAAGCAATGCTGTGTGGAATACCATGACAGTGGATAAGGCATTCATCATTGTAAGCCATAGCTCTGGGCTGGAAAAGAGAAGGTAATGCGGCAGGAAAGGGGGCCATGGGTATTTAGGACACATCCTCATGTAATTATTTGTGCCTTTAGGGCCCACTTGCACCCTATCTCATGTATACCATTTCCACTTTATGATGGAGTGCAGCTGTGCACAACCAACTTTATGGCTTGGCAGGTCAGACAATACCCAGCTCATGATAGGCAACTCAGGTCTCATGGTAACTTGGTGGCTATAGTTAAGCATTCTGTCTCTCTTAAGGCCCAATTCCTAAGGGAAATGGTTATCTGCAGAGGATGGTAAAGCTTTATTCCAAAATCCTGAGGGCCTGCATTGTGATTCTCCTATAGGAGCTTGCCAAAGGCTCCAAACAGCATCATTGGGTCATATGGTCCAAGTGGCAGAGCAGCTTGCACAGCAGCCTGGACCTGTTGCAGAACCTCATCTTGTTCCAGATCCCACTCAAAACTAGAAGATTTTCTGGTCACTCAGTAAATGGGCCAGAGTGGCACACCCAAATCAGGAATATGTTGTCTCCAAAATCCAAAGAGGCTAACTAGGCATTGTGCTTCATTTTTGTGTATAAGAGGGGCCAGATGCAACAGCTTATCCTTCACCTTAGAAGGGATATCTCCACATGCCCCACTCCAATGGACAACTAGAAATTTTACTGAGGTGGAAGGCCCCTGTATTTTTGACTTATCTCCCATCCTCTGACACACAAATGACTTACCAGTAAGTCTAGTGTAGTTGTTACTTCTTGCTCACTAGATGCCATCAATATGAAATCATCAACATAATGGAACAGTGTGATGTCTGGTAGGAGGGAGAAACAATCAAGGTCCCTGAGGAGAATATTATGATATAGGGCTGGAAAGTTGATGTAACCCTGAGGTAAGGCCATGACAGTATACTGCTAGCTTTGCCAGCTGAATGCAAACAGTTTCTGTTGGTTGTTACTAAAAGCTATTGAGGAAAAAACATTTTCCAGATCAATAACTGCATACCAGGTACCAGGGGAAGTGTTGATTTGCTCAAGTAATGATACCACATCTGGAACAGCAGGTGCAATTGGAGTCATCACCTGATTAAGTTGATGATAATCCACTTGCATCCTCCAGGGCCCATCTGTGTTCTGCACAGTCCAAATAGGAGAGTTCAATGGGAATGTGGTGGTAATCACCACCCCTGCATCCTTCAAATCCTTAAGAGTGGCATTAGTCTCTGAAATCCTTCCAGGAATCTGGTATTATTTCTGATTTGCTATTTTGCTAGTCAGGGGCATTTCTAGTGGCTTCCATTTGGCCTTTCCTACCATAATAGCCCTCAATCTGTGAGTCAGGAAAACAATGTGGGAATTCTGCTAGTTGTTGAGTATGTCTATCCCAATTATGCATGCCAGAACTGGAGAAATAATCACACAATGGGTCTGTGGATCCACTGGACCCACTGTTAAACAGACCTGAGCTAAAAGTCCACTGACCTTCATAAGCCCCTACTCTGACTGTTGGACCAGAGTGATATTTTGGGTCTCCTGGAATTAAAGCCAATCTGAGCCAGTATTTAATAATACCCAATGCACAGTTATCTTTGTAAAAGGCCATAGGACCCCTTGGGGAAAGCTGGGAGGAAGATTAACAGTATAAATTTTTGGCAGTAATGGGGTCCTTCCCCAAGGGTACCTGGTTTTCCCCTCATTCATGGGGCTCTGAGTCTATAAACTGTCTCAAATCCGGGAATTGATTAAGGGGCCTTGACTCTCTGTTTTTTTTTATTTCAAGTTAGTCTTTTGTTCACTTGACCTATAATTTGTCTGCTTATACAGATCAAACAAGAATTTAGTAGACTGCCCATCTATTTTACTTCTAAGTAGTCCATGATCTAGCTAACGCCATAAGTCTCTGCGAATCAGATTATTTTGACTGCTGCTTTGAGACTGTTGTCCATTACAATAGCCACACCCACCTTGTCTTTGGCGATTAACTGCTGCCCCATGGCTTCTGCCAATTTGGGATCTGATTATCCCCATTGTGTTTAAGAATTCCAGCTCAGTGACAGCAGTTCCCACAGTACTATTTGACCTACAGAGAAGGGTGACTACAGAGCTCTTCAGGGATGATGGAACTAGTCTGCCAAATTTATTCCTCACAGTCCTGGTCAAAGTTGTGTCCCCTGGACATTCCTGTGGTGTGTGAGCAGATCTTCCTTGATAAATCCACTCTAACATTCAAATCCCTCTAAGCCTTTGAATCCCCTCCACTACATTATACCAGGGCAGTTCTGGCATTTTGACCTCACGTAATGTCAGCCAACTTTTGATCCATGTTTTACCTAGTTAATGCTCTTTCTAACCCCTCAAGCTACAACATTGAATGCAGAATCTCTGCTTAGTGGGCCAATATCAATAATTTCAGCCGGATCCAACTTTATATTCCTTCCACCATTATCCACACACTTAATATCCGTTCCCACGCATATTCCCCTGATTTCTGTTTACATAAATTGGAAAATTCATGCAATTCTTTTGGAATATAGCATACTTCCTCATAGGTCACACTTTACACCTCACCCTTCTGGGCCTCTTGGGACTTTAGTCTAGTTATAGGTCTTGAAGAAAAGAGTGGTGGTGGGGGTGGGTCATGAAAATAATTAGAAGTATCCTTCATGCCAATTACTTCAGGACATTCCATTGTACTTTTATCTGGTGAAACAGGATTAATCTATCCAGACAGAGGAGTGAGGGCTACTTCCTCAGGGGAGGTGATTACATGTTTAGCAGGCACTGAATTGTTAATCTCCTTAGGTGGTGTTTGGATAACAGACTCCTCAGGGCAGACTGGATGTGTTTGTGGAGTGGGGGGAGCTATTTCCTCAGGGCAGATCATAACAGGTATATCTAGCAAAGACTCAGCAGAATCCAGGGTTCCAACATCCTCACTGCCATTATTATCAATTCCTATGTCCCCATCCCAAGTTTCAGGGTCTCATTCTCTTCCAATCAATGGCTTTACTTAAACTGCAGACACCCTATGAGGTTGAGATTTTAATTTACATTGTAAATATGCTACTTGCACAATGAGACTCTGGGTCTGGTTTTCTGAAATCTCACATCTGCAGGCAAAGACTGATTTTCTTTCAGGGCACATATAGAAACTTTTATGTCTGTCATATGGCATTTACATTTTAAAGTTCAAGACTTCAGCTTGTCCCTTTCTAACTTTATCCAGCATATCTAAGGTCAACCAGCCAACATCATTGTACCTCTTAACTCCCCGAAACTCTGTTAAGGTTTAAAAACCACCATCAACACAGAGCCTTGGCTTGTACAAAGGTATTATTAGGAGAAATCAAATGGTGATACTTTTCATATCTCCATTGCCAACTCACACCATGGAATGTCAGTGCCATCTTGATTATTGGAAATGGAGTCATTAGTGCCTTTGAATCTAATCATAGTAGAAACCCAATTGTAAAAGCCCCTTTTAAGTTTCTGTTTCTCAAGAACCATCCCACTTCTGATACCAAGCTGTCTTAGTCATGGGTCTCTAGGGAAACAGAATCAACAGGAGATAGCTCTAAATCTGAGATTTTATAAAAGTGTCTCATGCAACTGTGCGGATGCCCATGAGTCCTTATTCTGTAGGGCAGGATGTAAGAGTTCAGATTCCATAGGGCAGGCAGTGAGATGGCAACTCTGATGAAGGTCTTTGATGAACTCCCTAGGAGAGGCCGGCTGGCTAAAGAAGAAATGGAAGTTCTGTCTCTTCTCCCTTAAAAGTATTCAATTGATTGGATTAAATCCAGCTGATTGAATTCTCTCATTGCGGAAGACATGCCCTTCATTGATGTAATCAGCCAGAGAAGCAGTCAATAGACTGATGACTTAATAAACAAGCCTTCTGGTTTATTAACCAGCCACTAATGTCCTTGCAGTAATGTTTAGGCCAGTGCTTGCTTGACCACACACCTGGGCACCATCACCTGGCCAAGTTAACACATGATCCTAATCATCACAAACACCCATATATTATCTTATAATGGTGAGGTGATTGTTGTCTTATTTCTAATTATCTTATTGAAATTCACCAAACTAAAAGTGCATGCTTAATATACCCACTAGACAGAATACTTGGTATAACATTTATTCTTTTTCTCATGGATTTCAAACCCTTACAAAAAACCTAGGGACAAGTGCTAAGTCATATGATTTATTTAACTCTGATTTTCTTTGCTTTAGGATTATAAACCAGACCCTTAGTGTCACTTTAATGCAGAAAGTGTTCCTTTGTGTTCATAATACAGATCAAGATGTGATTTAAGTCAAATCTTGTCAAGGTAACTCCTTTTTAAACTATGAGAAGAGATTTGGCTGTAGCCCAAAACTAATGGGAGTCATATTTTAAAATAAAATGCAATATGTTAGTAATAGAGGCTTTGCTGCTACTTGGCATCTCCACAAGCACAGATTCTTGTCAGTAATACCAGCTAATACATTTTTTTGTCAAGTCATAAGCACTTTTAAAAAGCCTCTATTTAATATTGTGGAAAACAGAAGTTCTAATTTTCCAAAGGAAGTCGTGAAAATAGAGATCTTAGCCTGAAGGAACAGGATATAAGATGCCTGACTATCAAAGGAATCCCATTTTGAAGAGAGACCATCAGAAAGTATAGTAACGTGAATGTAAAATTGAACAAACGTTCAAATGGAACATAAAGGAGTGTCGTATTGCCAATACTTTTCTTCTTCCCCACATCCTATAAAGAGATTGTTCAACTGATCAAATGTAAAAAGATGACAAGAAGTAATTTATATTGTTCACATCTACAATTTAATGACTCTTCTGAGACCTGAAAGCTACTTTCTCTTCTGTTTGCATATACTGCAGACGCTTGTCACACAATGTCTAAAACTCATAAGGCTACTTGTCTCCAGTGCAGAGTTGTAGCAAGGCCCCAGGTATATGCCGGCCTGACCTGCCCCCACAGTTCCTCTGAACAAAACAACTAACCACCGCTTTGCCTTGTTTTGCTATTGCCCATCGCACCGAGCATGCCAGGTGTGCACCCTGGAGTTTGAGAAACCACTGCACCCCCTTGAGAGAAAAACATGCAAGAACCAGAAACTCAGGTCTCTGCAGTCAGCAATATCCTAGAGCAGCAGTGAACCGAGCAGGCCTTGCAAATACATCCCGCAAGAACCTTCACAATGCTTGGGGGGCAGGGGTGGGACCTGCCTTAGTATAAAAGACTCTGCAGCAGAAGGAGAGCAGGCTGGATTTGGGTACAGCACCCACAGTCTTTTGCCCCAGCAGATGCAATGAAAAGTTTTTTTTTCCCTCAAAGACTCATCTTGTCCTTGCAGCATCAGGCAGAACAAACCTAAAACTTAAGTAGCCTGTGCTACAGAGTTAGATATTGATGTGAATTTATAACAGAAGTTTAAGGAAGACTGATTACTTCAACTTGTAAATTCTGTGATTGCCAATGTGAGAAAGTCAAAGATTTACTGTATTAAAAAAAATGCCAGTGGGAGCAATGAAATATAAAGTGAGGAAAATTAAATATTAGTGATTACATTAAAAAGACATCTTTCTAGAAAAGCAAGTCAGTTTTATTTGTTACATTTATAAATTTTAAGGAAAAGAAAAGCTAATCCAATTTAAGACTTAAACTTATAAAAACTCAATTTATTCATAAAATTCTACCTAGGCTTTGAGGCTTCCAAATCTTCCTTTTGCCTATGAACTTGCTGGGATTTCAGAGAGTTTCAGCCTTCCAAGGGCACTCATGTAGCTCTTTAAACTTTAGTTTTGAATTATGCAAATCTCTGCTGCCATCTTTATGCCTGTCTGCATTTTTTCCTCCTTCAGTGAGAGTGTTCTTTGATATCAGTGCTGCTTTCCTTCAACATGGGCTAGTGGTGACTTAGATGTGCCTTTTCTCCTTTACTCTTAAATCCTCCAGAATATATTAGTTATGCCACATATGCCTTTGTTTTTTGTTTTTCCTTCAATAGTATGATAATAGTTGTCTTTTGTGTTTTGTCTTTTGGGCCTAACACCAAAAAGCAGTTAAGCACTTTGGACATTGTAATAAAATCTATCACTTATCTCTTTTTCCTCACAAATTGATTCACAAGGCAAGAGAATTGTATATCTGTTTTCCAGATGAAAATACTGAGTTTCAAAGATTTAAATAAATAGTAAATTTGGGATATAATCGAGGTCTTGTAACTACAGTGGCCTTTTCCTCACAAAAAGTTGCTTCAAATTATTTTGAAGGCAAAGTTAAATCAACTTCTCTTAATATCATATACTTAATAACCAAAGTATGTCAGAATATGAATGAGTCTTATAGGGAGAAATTAATGCCTATGAAAATATATATATGTTCTTTGTTATTTTCAAAAATATATATATGTTGTTATTTTCTTGTTTTGAGAACCATATTGTGCAATAAAACATTTCAATAAATCCTTAAGTTTTGTTTCAAAAAATTACATCCACAGTTTTAGTGGGTTTTTATCTCATTTTTCTGTTATGACTACACACTTTTAAATTTCATTTTATTTTTTTCTCGAACACCTTCTCTAGACAGTTATATGCAAAAGAAGTAGTATTTTATTCAAATGATCTTTCACTGTACTCCAATAAGAGAGTTAATTTCATTAACTGAACAATGTTACTATCACTTTCATGGTCTAGGTATTATATTCAGTGGCTTATTAAATTATTATATTTTATAATTCTTCTGCCTTTTTTAAGTTAACTTTTTTGTTCTTGAAATTAATGCCTTTTATTAAAAATCATTAATTTTTCAAAAAAGGTGATTGCTCATATTTGATCCTAGGTGTATGCCAAAAATGGGGAATTGTGTGGATAACTTTGTTTAAACCATTAAATAAAGTGAAAGAAAATTGTTCACCTCATTTCTATGTCTTGTTTTAATCTCTCTTACTATGTATTTGTCATATTTTAATATTCTCCCTTTGTAATCTCATCCATTTCCATAGATTCAACTACCACCAATAGGCTGCAAATTCTTGAATCCCTGTTTCCAATCTATTACATCTCCTGAGCTCCGAATGATATATTCCCTGTCCTACTTGTCTCTCTACTTTGGCGTCTTTAAAGACAACTTAAGCTAATGGGCTCAAAGACCTCAAATCCCAATCTAGCACTTCCTTCAGTGTTTTCAGTCTCATTAAATAATAACACTATATACCCAGTTGCTGAAGCCAGTAATCTTGGAACCATCCTTCACTCCTCTCTCTTCTTCACTCCTCTTCTAATTGATCACCAAATTTTATTGATTCAACCTCTTCTACATTCTGTTAACTTCTCTAAAGCCATTGCTATACAACAGGTAGAACACTGCCTTCTCTTGCCAGGACTAGTGATTGACCATCTTGGATGTTCTTCCTACTTCAGCTCCTACTCCACTCTAATCCACGCTTTGCTCTGATTTAGTAGGTAATGGATTACAAATGCAAATCTTAATGTATCCTCATCCTACCAAGAACTCTTTAATTATCTCATATTGCCTTTTTCAAAAAGTTCTAAGCATTTAATATGGATAGCAAATCCCTCTAAAGTTTGTCTCTGTCCAATTCTTGAAGTTTCGCTCTCTGTTCTTTCTACTCCCATGTCTACTTATGATCCACAAAACTGGGACTTACTACAAATGATCCAGATACACTTTCACTTTTCATATCCAGGCATTAACATAGGAAATTGTTTCTTCCTTGAATTCCTCTTCCTCCAATACCACAATCTTTATGCAGGTAAGTTTATTTCATCTTTTATGTGTTAAATAAAATGGCACTTCCTCTGCTAATCTCTGGAGAGTAGATTATATGCCTCAGTAAATGATCTCTCTGAATTTCCTTTCATGACACTAATCAAAATTGCAATTATGTGTTTATTGTCTGTCTTTGCCCCTAGAATTTAAACTTCATTAGGCCATATTCTCACTGGTGAATTCCTTTTATTATCACAGGACCTGGAGCAGAGAAAGCATGTAATGAGCTTAAGAGTATTTATTGAGGGAATGAATATCATTTTGATTCTTGATTATTTAACCACTATACTAGCCAAATTTTGAAGCATCATATAATCTACTTTTTGGATAAATATATATTAAAAATGTATATACAATTCTTAATTTTCAAATTAAAATCCAGCCAAGGACAAAGACTTTCCTGAACCTTGGAGCAAGTAGTATTCTTTCTTTGATCCTGCCGTTTAGTTAGACTTATGTAGTGATTATCAAGAATTGTGACCCTTCTCAAGTAAATAAATTTTATTTCCTTAGTAATCAAACCAAGACTTCAACATTTTTTACCAAGTTTTGTTAAAATTAATGAAAATGAATTGAACAGCATATGCAAATCTAAGGATTTTAGAAATCAATAATAAATTTCCATTTAGACCTCGGGAATTGAAGTCATACCATAACAAACTGCACTGACTTCACTTATCCACTTGTTTTTATATGACAACAGATCCGTACATGACTCTTGTGACCATAGCAAGTCAGAAATTGCATTTGAAAATTTTAATTATATTCTATGGGGATGTCAGTCCATTGTGAATTAAATAAGTATGTGCATTTCATATTACGGGACTATGATTTGCTATTTTGTGTGATCTTGTAAACAGTTGTTCATTTAAGCATCCACATGGAGCCTTTTCTTCCATGGACTCCCTTCCCCAAAGTTTAGGGAGTTTTCTGATAGAGCCCCTTCTGGCCCCAGTCTCATTGCATGCTATCTGGATAGACTCAAAATTTTCCATACAATCAGTTTCTGATTTCTTTGTGCTTAAGAGTTCATTTATTAGCTTATCCCTTTCTTCTCACATTTTTACTATAGGCTGTGAGGAGAAGCCAGTCTGCACCTGTCATGCTTAGCTTTGAAATCTCCTTAGATAAATATCCAAGTTTATCACTTAAAATTTCCACTTTCAACCCAATATCAGAACATAATTTTGCCAACTTCTCTGCCATTTTATAACAAGGATGGACTTTCTTCCAATTTCCAGTAGCACACTCAACATTTACTTCAACCTTGAAATCCATTATTTCTACCAACAGTCTCTTCAAAGCAATTTAGGATCCAATTCCAAAATTTTTCTACATTGGTAGGTATTTGTCATAGCAGCACCCCACTTTCTGGTATCAAAAATGATTTTAGTTTCCTGGCTGCTAATACAAATACTATAGACTGTGTCTTCTTAAATAACAGACATTTCTTGGCTCATGGTTTTGAGGCTAAGAGAAGTCCAAAATTGAGGTGTCAGTGTAGCTATGCTTTTTGGGCCTTCTGGGGATTTTCTGTTGCTTGGCAATGCACATGACAGCCTCTTCTGGCTTCTCTCTCCATCTGACTTTACTCTAACTATAAAACACTCAAGTAATCTGGATGAAAGGCCAACCTGATTCCGTGGGGCCACACCTCAACAGAAGTAGAATCTTGAAGAGATCTTACTAACCATGGGTTCATATCCATCAAAATGCAGACCAAGACTAAGAACATGTTCAAACTTGGGTGCACAATTCAATTCACCACACTGTGTAATGTTCTGAATAGAGTACCACTGGCCATTTCCTCTCAAAAATGCATGTGACATCACCACTACCTGGAATTACCATTATAGACTATGTAGTACATGCAATGGACTTGAGCTCATAAAAACTCTTAACTCTGACAACGCCAGAGGCCAAAGGAGGGGAGGATTGTTCACCAGATTAAGTTTTTAAATACTAATTTGAAAGGGAAACGGTGTCTAGGGAACTCTCATTCCAAAGTACTAATGAATTTCCTTGAGCTGACAAATATTTCCACATTTTCTAATTAGAGAAGTTCAAAATTTCCAGTTAGAAAATGTATCAATATGGCAAAGCTTACTAACTTTCTCCAGTATCTTACCATACTATCCCATTCCCTCCACACTTATTTTAGTAGGTACATGAGAGTCCAACTGGAGACTATACTTTCCAGCTTGCCTTATCTATTTCCACATGACTAAGTTCTTACTAATGGACCTTAAGGAGGAACGTATAGCCAAGTCTCATGCCAATTCCTTAAGAGAACATTGCTTTCTCTGTTTCTTGTCTTCTTTCTTTGTTGGAGTTGATGAGTAAGCCAGCTTCAAACACACAGATGGGATAATGGCCTATTGGGTGGCAGAGTGAAAAGTCGGAAGAAATTTGGTCCTTAGGGTATCTATGGAAAAGATGGAACACCTAACTTGGCCTTATACATAAGGCAAAATATATCTTGGT
Organism: Choloepus didactylus; assembly: GCF_015220235.1. NCBI lineage: Eukaryota > Metazoa > Chordata > Mammalia > Pilosa > Megalonychidae > Choloepus > Choloepus didactylus. The sequence continues at coordinate 142,574,491 of NC_051309.1, forward strand.
AGGAGCACTATATTTTTGTATTTCTTTTATAGTAGTTTCTAAATTCTCTAAATAATACAATTAAATATAAATGCATATGATATGAATATATTTGTATGTATGACTATATATACATGCATATATACATCTAAAAATCTGCTAACCCAAAGCTTAATTTACATAATATGTTTTGTGTTAAATTAAGGGCAGGATTCCTTACAATTGCATAAATGTACTATAGTTAGGGAAGGGATTATCAAGGAAAGTAGACTTGAATTTTTCTTTCAAGCCAATTATGTATTCCCTTTTTCAGTGAAAAATCCTCAAATATAGACTACTCTGTTATAAAGATCAGAAATAGATTTAAAAAATTGCTTGCTCTAAAAGTCTGTTGACTCTTCTCTCTTTGCATAGTAGTGTACAGCCAATTACTCCTCATGGATAATTGTCTTTCTATAGTTGCCTGTGTTTGATGAATTTGCCTTTAATATCTTTCTAGAATTCTGAATCAAACTTTCTTTGAAAACATGAAGATGGTGCATGCACCTAAGAATGTTTTAATAACTTTAACCTAATAAGCAATTTTAACAACATAAATATATACCAGACTTTTTGCATTTCTTTTTCTTTGTTTTCAAAATTCATTGTGATTGCTGCATATTAACTTTTGTGTAGAGAAACAACAAGGATGTTTATGGTTCTAGTTATTCAGTCAAAATGTCTTTATCTCAAGATGTGGCATAGTGTCTTAGGCTTTCCCCATTTTGCTCCTGCTAGTCATTATTAATAAGTGATTTAAAAGTCTGTGGCTGATTTATGGATGGATGAGTAGAAAAATAGGGGAAGGAAACAAACAGACAAAGGTACCCAGTGTTCTTTTTTACTTCAATTGTTCTTTTTCACTTTAATTATTATTCTTGTTATTTTTGTGTGTGTGCTAATGAAGGTGTCAAGGATTGATTTAGGTGAAGAATGTACAACTATGTAATGGTACTGTAAATAATCGAAAGTACGATTTGTTTTGTATGACTGCGTGGTATGTGAATATATCTCAATAAAATGAAGATAAAAAAAAACTCAGTGAAATATAATAAGAAATTTGGTTACTTTAAAAAGTTGGGTTATATGTAATTTTTACTTTTTCTCATTGAAACTTTTATATGTTTTCCAATTTTATTCAAGGAGCATATATTTGTGTTGTAATCAGAAAATAAACAATAAACATTATTTTTACTGTTATCTCTAAAAAAAAAAAATTAGTATTGTTGATATTCTACCTTTGCATCATGCTCTTAAATGGCTTGGCATGGCACCATTACCAATGTTATCTGTATTTGAAATTTTGATATTTTGTTCACCATGGACTTTTTGCATTACTTTTGATTTTTTAAAACCTTGCATTCAAATACTATTTCCTGAGTTTTTTGGTGCCCCTTAAATTTGGGGCCCAAGGCAAATGCCTCACTATCCTTCCCTGCTTTAAAACCTGAAGCACATTTTTTCACTTTAATTATTATTCTGGTTATTTTTGTGCGTGTGGTAATGAGGGTGTTGGGGATTGATTTTGGTGATGAATGTACAACTATGTAACAGTACTGTGAACAATCAAATGTATGATTTGTTTTATATGACTGTGTGGTATGTGAATATATCTCAATAAAATGAATATTAAAAAAAAAAAAAAGTCTGTGGCTGAGCCTTCCATTAGTCATTTTCATAGCATCACAAAGTCATTCACAAGAATAGATGTAACATCTAGCATCTTGCTAACTTATTGGGGCTTTCTAAGAAGTCTTACGAATATAATTTTAAAAGGCAACATTTAAATTCCATTTTCATAAAGGCTAATGTAAGCACAATGTTCTAAATTTGGCTTTCCAAATTAGTATCATTACCAGAAAGCCTGAATGCCCACAAGATGGGCTGGTGACAACTTGATTGTGTTCAGACACTTCCCAAATTAGGTGCTATGTTTGAAAACTTGGCCAAGTGAGATTGACACAAGCTTCTCAGGGAACAGTGAGAAAAACAGAAGGCAGATCAAATTTGGGCCTGCCAACCCTTGACAGGCTTGCTTTAACTTTCTCTCCCTGATGTTCTTTGTCTTGTATTCTCTATGCACTGAAACTGTGACACAAAGGTTATGACAAGCATGTGAAAATAGCTAGTGACTTATTAATGTCTGCTATGACTTGAACATCACAGAGCAGCACAGTGTGGCTTCAGTGATTGCCTTTCTTTCCTTCCATATATTGCAGCCAATCTCTTGAGCTGTCCAGAAGTGTCATATTCCCTTAGTGAAATAAGATCACTACATTAATATGCTCTTTTACCTCCAAGCTCATAGTTACTTGTCACATTAAGATTTTGCCTAAACCAACTTTCCCTGAAATATAAGAATGCAAATTACTCTGTTCTTGAAACCCAACTGTGGGTTCTTTTCCAATACTTAATTTACGTGTATATTGGAGTAATAGGCATTCCTAAAATACGGGAGTTTTCATTTATTTGTTTCATTCATATTGAACTTAAAATACAAAATTGAAATAGTTCTTTTATAAAATGGATCTAAGAGTTACACTCTTTCATAATACTACATTTTGAAACCTTTAAAAAAATCTTTCCTTTCATATTTTGGGATATGATTGTTTTTATTCTTGGTTGTTTTGCTTTGCTTTAGTAAGACTCATTTTTATGCTTAAATTTGAGTACAGCTATGCAAAAGCCTTCTGTGTAGAGTGATAGTTTAGTCTGCATTTCCTTCCTCCAAAATTTTAGAACATTGTATTGTCAATAACGATAATAACACAGGCTTTTGGCAAATCTGACATTACATACAACAATGTTTTTTGTTTTTGTTTTTGTTTTTTTTTTAATTTGGAAGATAAATGAGAAGAATTTTAAGGAACAATTTAACATTCCTAGAGCCAAACAATTCTTTTTATTTATCTTTGAAGGAAGGAGAAGTCAGCTAATAAAATGACATCTTTTTTTATACTATGTTTTTTGTTCTTCACTATTCATTTGGAAGTATATCATCTGCCTTATAAAAGTGTATATATATTTTGATACTTACTATTCTTTCTGAAAACAAAAGTCCAATACTACCTTTTTGCATATCCACATTCCCATTATGGATTTTGATTGTAATTACCAAAGAGATTAAGGGAGCAATCCATTTATCTAATACTTATTTTCACTCAAGTTATAGTCAAACAAAATAAGTGTGTAGTGACTCAAAATGTAGTTATTGATAACAATAGTAAATATTTAAATTCAGAAGGCATTATTCTAAGTATGTTATATTATTTCTTTTAAGAATTACAGTTGTCTCTACATAGATTTTATTATTCCAATTTTACAGATAAACAGTTTCAGAGCTCTTGTAACGTGCTTAATGTACAAAGTAAATAGGGAACAGGAGAGTAACATTTCAGTCTTAGAAAACAATTCAGAATTTATGAGGAGGGGTATGATTATTGCCTGCCTGGCACCCATGTGGACCGTGGGCAATTCAAGACTTTACCAACCCTTAAAGTCTGTCATATCCTGTAAGTCTGATGACAGCTTTAGTCTAGAAAATAGGATGGATTTGAACACTGTAAGGAAATATGTATTAATATCAACTTATTGTCTCTGTGAAATTTCTGTATTTTAAATAGACATAGCTGTAAATTATAAAGAAATGATAACTTTTAAGCATATTTAGTTCAAGCAACTGAAAATCTCTTGAAATAGTGATGAGGGAATTAAATCAATCACAAACTTTATATCCTACAAACTTCCTAATAATCAGACACCTAGGAAGACTCCCCCATCCTACCACCACCATCACCACCCGACTGTGTAAAGTGAGATAACTGAGGAACTGAGAGATTAGGTCATTCGTTTCTGAGGCCTAAGTCTCTTGGCTCATAGTTTTCTGTATACATGTATTTTTCACTGGAAATCTCAAACATTAACAACTACAGCTTTTTACTCTGAAAGGTCATTGTGCTCAAAATTTTAAATGTGCAGAATGACTAATACTGATAAAAACAATATGACTGGCTCAAAATTTGGATTTTTTATCTTACATATAGCTGGCACCAACAAGCTGTGTGATCTTTTGCAAATCACTTTACTTCTTTGAGTCTCAGTTTATAATCTGTCAAATGAGGGGTCTGTTGTGAACTTTCTGGTCTCTTGTAATGTCACCATGTATCGTAGAGATATATGCCTGGTGGCATCGGTGTTGGCAGAGCCAAAAGAAGAACACATCTCATGACTCTGTTCCCGGTTCCTTTCCATCACCTCCGTGCATTCTTCATTTGAATTTCTGTACAGAGCATTGAGTTAGGATGGCTTATCCGATTCTGGGTGAACACAGAATTTATGTGCAGATGATTCCATATACAAGGATTTGGCAGAGGAGAGGTGACCATTGGTCTTTTAAGTTCAAGCCTTTATTTGTTTAGTTTTTTATTATTTTTTATTTATTATTTGCTTTATTTTTATTGGTCTTTTAAGTCCAAGCTTTTAATGCTTCTGTGGTGGTGAACCTCAGATTAATATCTTATCCACAAAGCTGAAATGCTAGCACATTATTTAGTGTGGTTCTTAATGGTAGTATTTAATTAAACTAGAATTGCAGAATAGTAATCAACATTTAACTGTTCCTAAAATGAGTATTTTGCTTTGCATATGAATCAAGTCCCTTTGTCCTCTGCATAAAATTCATTCCACAAAATGAATATTCACCTGCAGTTTGGCATTTTATTATGGTTTATTTGAAGCATACCCACATATGGAAGGCCATTCTACCTTTTTTTTTTCCTTTAAATCTATGTCATGTGCCAATATCCTGCTTGTTAAACACCAAAGGATACTTGCGATGTAGAGTCTCCCACTAAAGCTTTGGAGAAAAATAGATCTGGATTGAGTAACCTTGAAAAAGTCAATGTTTAAATAATTACAGGTCTATTGTGCAATTTAAATGAAACTACACATACACACACACACACACACACACACACACACACACACACACAATTAGCCCTATACATGGAATATAGTAGATACTTGATAAATATTAGCTATGTTTTTCCTTATGAAAGAGTTTACATAGAAACTAGATTCTCTATGTGTGGATGTTTCCATAATGGAGACAAATATTAAGCATTGTTATAACTTGTGATACTCTGTAAGAAAAAATGCTTTTCAAATGAAATCAGAACCTGAAAATTTTATCCAAGAGATTTAAAAGATTAAAGAAGAGTGCCAAACATTAGATATATACTATATCAAAAATTAGAGTGACAGGATCTAGAGTTAGAACCTTATTATTTCACAGATTATTACTATTTTTCAGTAGTAAATTAGCATTAAAATTTATACAAGGACTCCTTTGTATTGTTGATTTTCAACCATTGCAACACTAAGGTCCACCTTTCCCAGTAAGCCTTATTCTCAGTATATTTGTGAAAGCATTTGCTATTCAATGGCCTCTACATCCATAATTTGGATAGATGTGATATTTCCCTTGATCTGGAAGTATGCAAAAATATTACTATATTCAAACACTTCTGTGATTTCCTAGAACTATTTCTTAGAAATCTTGAGCTAAAATTTTATAACTTTTCTTATGTTTGTATTTTGCTGTAGAGTATATGAAGTGTGTAACAATGTTTACATGAATTAGTCATTTAATCCTGCAAACAGCACAGAAGACTTTGGTATGCTCTTTTTACATTTGATGTAACTAGAATTCATTAAGGGACATGAAGTGATTCAGCTAAGCTTGCTAGTAGGTGCTAGAAAAAGCCTGATACATTGTGACTTCAGATCCTCTATGTGTTTAATCCCTATCTTTCTGCATCCCAAAAAGATCTGCAATTTAAATGGGATACATGACAGCCATGTAGGAGTTCAGAATGTTTATAAGACAAAAACAGGGGCTTTGATTCATGATTGAATTCTTTGAAAGTGTTTTATTTGTATTTTAAATGGTCACTATTCTATTATCAGACGACATGTACCATGAGGACTCTCAGTTTGGTTAGCCAGATGGTACAGCCAGGAGACGTAGGTAAGACTCAAGTAGATTAATTATGTGGCTAGAGGGAGGAATATGATTAAAATGCGAAGCCTCCATTTGCCACCCATGCTTCTGATGCTGGGCTGCTCTCTCCAAATGTTTTACCCAGTTGCCCAAAAATCTGCATAGAAAAAAAGTTGCGCATTTGTGCTTGCAGCATTCATTAGTTACCCTGCATTTTCTCTGAATATCAAATACATGCCCAAGTGAGATGAGATATAAAAGCAGCAGGAATGCAATCCACTTATTCAAGGAAGACTGCTAGTTCTCTGTCTAGCAGCAATATGACTGAACCATAAGGCCCCTGTTATGTGTATCTATGATAGCTAATATTTTGGAGTTTAGGTTAGTAGTCAGTTTTAAAGACCCTAATGCATTGCTTAAGATGACACTTTGCTTTTTTAAAAATCATATCTGATTTCAACTTTGAGCATAGGTCTCATTCATCTTTGTTTGAATGGCTCTGTCTTAGCAATCCTTCCTTCACTTGTTTTGTGACTCACTGTGCATGACCTCTCGTTTAATGACTCAGGCGTGTTTTCCTTCTTTCTGTACTTCTTTATCCTGTTTCCTTCTCTCAGTAATTCTAGCCATCTTATATTTATTCTCTAAGTGACAGCATGCCTCAACATATTTTTCATTGTTTACTGATTCATTCATTCAGCTGAGCTACAGGGTGTCAGTGAACTGACTACAAGATGACACATATAATGCTGGCAGGCAACACATAGGGAAAATCGAGGGAAGATGGGTGGGCATTCCAGATTGCTCAATTGAAGAGATCCATGCTCTCCAATCAATATTCTTTGCTTAAAATTGCTCCTGGATTTATAAATAGAGCAATATCCAGTGCTATATATTTCCATCTGTGCTTATAATTGTGATTTTGATTTTCTATTTGGATTATAAACCTATCCCAGCTGGATTTTCTTGTGTGGCTTCATTCTGGATGGTAGAAGTGAGGTATATCTAATATTATAATCATATTACAGTTTAAAAACTACTTTTGCCTTCTATCCTAGGGCAGGTAGTTTCATTTAAATTTTAAAAATACAGCAATGTGGGTTATAGATTATAACTTGCCATGCAACCCTAACCCAATTTCATTTAATTCTAAATACTGTCTATCCCTGTCTTTCCTCAATAGATAGTTTAAAGCTATAAGAGGATATCTTTTTAAAATTATTGCTATTCAGCTTTTGTGTTTAGCCATACTCCACTTATTTGCTGAGGACCCTCTGTGAACCAGGCTCTGTGCTGGCTGATGAGTGAATGCAGGTGTTCAAGAATAGATGCAGGTCCAGGATTGCAGTCTGTCACCACCACAACCTCCAGTTTTAATATGGTTTATAATTTGATAGTAATTAGTGACATTTGCCAATAGTTCCATTCTTCTTAGCACATGTCAGAATTTCACATCCCATGACTTTGTCTGGTGTATGTGACCAGTTCTAGCCAATGAGTTGTAAGCACAAGTATCACCTTTAATTAGGTGTTTGTCATTATGAAGTTGATCAGGATACTTTTCCCTTTGCTGGGGAAACCAGCAATGCTCCAGGTGTTGGCTAGTCCATAAGGCTGGTTCTGAGACTGAGAACAATGGCAACATAAAAAAAGAACCCAAACTAAATGCATGATAGGTGTTGATGTGAAAAGAGATGACATTTTGTTTTCTAAGTTACTGGGGTTTGGAGGATTGTTGGTTACTGCGACATAACCTAACTTTTCCTGACTAGTACAGTAAGAAAAACTTCAAATTAAATTCCAAACTATATTTCAAAAGTCCTTCCTGATGACTGAAAGACAAGAAAAACAAGGAATATATATGTATATACAGAAACACACACATACATATGCATATGTATCAGCATATACATACAGATAGATAGAGTACGTTATAACAAACAGCATTGGCCCCTGAGTGTGGTCAATCTACAAAATCTCTCCTCAGCTGGTACTTAATGAGCTAATATTAAGTCCTAGAGAAACAAGTGTTGGGAGCAGAAGCAGTAGGATTGGTTTTTATATAAAATATCTAACATATTAGACATGTAAGTTCACCTAGGCATGTCATGTCCAAGGCATGTTTGGAGAAGAAACCCTTTTCATTTCGGTGGAGCCCCTTAAGTAAAGCAAGGCCATGGTCCAGGGCAACTTTGGCCTTTGTGGTTACCAATGAGCAACAACACACAGAGAACACAGTCCTAGGAAGAAGCAGGATCTTTGACAATGGCACGGAGTCTTATGTGGAAAGGAGAGCCAGAACAAAAGAGGAGGGGAAATATGGACCCATTGTGATTGTCTGGAGAAAGTGATAAGTGCTGTACTCTCTGAGGGATCAAAAAAATACAAACAACAAAGAGGATTCTGGTTCTACTGAAAAATTGGGAGAATTGAGCTGGGAAAATAGAGTACCATCCTTTCAGTATCATATATTTATCCCCGTCATTTAACACTATTAACACTTTCCAAAAAATGTAGGGCAAAAGACCAAATGTATTTAGGAAAAAGACATGTATCATTGATTAGGTGAGGAATATTATAATTTGTTCTCAGTCCTTCAAAAGTTAGACTCATTTTTCAAATAAATCATAAAATGTTTATAAATAAAGTAAGTATAATTAATGTATAATTTATTTAAAATATCAATATTTTAAAATGCATTTTAAATTAATTAGCAGGGGAAACAGGGTATGAGCAAATTTGGGGGGTAAATGACCACTGTGTAATGAAGTTGACCAAGTAAGTTCAGCTTCTATAATCATATAAGAAAACTACTTCTGTGTTTCCCTCTTATTCTATTTCTATTGAAAATTATAGATGATAAAAATAGACAACTGTTGGAAATTCAGAGCTCCTCTTCAATGAGGACAAGTTTTGAGATATGCCAAGGAGGTGAAGAGATCAATTAGAAGGCAAGGGTGAACAGATGAATCTTGGAAACGGATCTAAAATATTGACATTGGTGCTTGAGTCCCATTCAAATTCTGAGTCTCAGTGGATCTGGATAATAATATCTATACCATCTGAATATTTTAAAATTGGAAAGTAATTTTCTTTATAACTGTTGAGAAAATTGCTAATTACCAAAATGAGGATGTATATGTTCTTCTTGGAACCATGATGAAAAAAAGGTAATGCAAATGATCACAAACAGAGGGACTTGTGCATATGTCTGTCAAGTCCCTGCTAGGACTTTATGTGTACTATGTAATTCAAGTCTCAACATTGTCCTGAAAATTGATACTATTCTTCCCATTGTTTGATATCCCCCACCCAATAAATAGAGGAATCCAATTCCAGGCAATTTCTGCCTGACTACAAAAGCTATCCTCTTTCCACTAAGAGGGCCCAAATAACAACAATTTGTTATCAAAATAGCATATCCATCATTTACCTATTGAGAACTGAACTTGTCCTCTAATGTAATCTTTTCTAAAGATTATGAATATTAGAAATTTATTAAACTTTATTAAACTTTTCTGCCTTCATGGTACGCATATTTTACAACTAAAGCATATGATAGAATAATGGAGCTAATATCAGAAAGAGCCCCCAGGAGGTGATCTAGCAGATGAATGGTAGTGTACATTTGGGATACCTGTCAAATGAGCTATAAATGATTGTGTGGTACTCCTGAACTCCATAAATCCAAAAAGGGAGCTCATGTAGAGTTCCCTCTCTACAAAGCACACAGCTTTCCTTTGAACAAAAGCAATAGACTCTTGGGAAACTTATACATTAATATCCATATCAGTATGAGGGAAAGAGTGATTTGGCTAGCAGCATACAAAATTGGGGATGTCCTAAAGATTCACAGTTCTTTCTGTCTTGTCAACAGAAAAACATCCAGCTCGTTTTCCCTCATGCTGTGAATGAGAGTAACTGTAGAGGCTATCCCTGTAGCTGTCAGTAAATAATTTGTTCCATGATATAACCAAGGGATAGGACTTGATGCCATACCTCAAAATGAATTAAAATAAAAAAGATAAAAATATACGTAAAAGGCAAGGACCCTGTTATCTATCTATTGTGAAATCTGAAGTAGATGATTTTTATCTCCCAGACAGCTTTTAAATCAACCTGGTAAATTTAGATTTATTGGTACCAGAATTAGTATTTGGCTGCCATTTTCAATACCCTGACTTAAACCCTTCCAGACTTTTCTATACATGTGTTGTGAAGTCGTTGGCTGGAACAGTGAGTGACAAGGGAATCAGGCTCCCGCCTTCCCTTCATCTGGCCTGAGTATCATTGCCATTTAAATAGTGAAACAAAAAATATCCAATTTTTTTCCCCAACATATTTGATTAGTTTCTTTTAAGTTTATCTTTTATGGTAAGATTGTTTAAAGGAAAATAAAGTCACATAGTAATTTATTTACATAATTAGAGAGTTTTTAAACTTCAGTGAAGCAAAGTTCCCGGAAATGTGGTCTTCTAGTCAATTTTCAAGATGTTTTTCTAATGTCTAATTCCCATTCACTGTAATGGGATTTTGTGTTATTGACATTCTCATGAGATTTTTATAATATAAATCCATAGACACGATGTAACAATGTCAAATGAAATGAGCTAGCAAGTGTGTGGAGATATATGCCAATGATGCAAACCTGAAGAAGTAGCAATATGTCAAGATGACAGTAAGGAATATCAGGGGATTTCTGTGGGTACTATTTTCTGTAGCAAAAATAAATGCAAAAAAGGATGTCATTGCAATTCTTTTGAGATAATGATCTGATCATCAAGGTGATAATAAAACACTGTTCATGTTTGCTGTTATCTGAATTGTTTTTTCTATATTTAGGGAATTGACATATTTTCTCTATCCCATTCATTGCAAAGCACTTAAGAGCTTTTCTTTCCTTAAAAAGTAAGTTTCTCATCTTGTAACACAGTTCAAATAAAGAGGAAAGGAGACTGTTTTGCTTACATCTTTCTGTACTGTGTCTTGTCTGAAACTGATTATCAACTACTGAAGTAATCATTAATATTATTTGCTCCCATGCTTGCTTTTTAGGAGGTCTTCCAACTTTAGTTAAAGAACTGTATTTGACATACTCCAATATGTTCATAAAATTTCTGACCTAGGATTTTAAAAATAAGGCATGGCTCTAATCAGATAAATGGAGGAAAGGAATAAAGGGCATCCATGGTTTATTTAGTTCTTTAAATTTGCTCAAGATAACACTCAAAGGAGAGTGATTTGAACTTACTGTGTAAATCAATTTATTATATTTATTGTAAATAAAGATGTTTTTGGTGCCACTCATTAGTGCACATGATAAAATATAGAAATTCAAGATTCTAAATTATGTGAGCTATTCAATCAGTACCACTGGAGATCCAGACATAAGGAGTAATTTCCAGCAATTAGGTTGTTAGATTGATGGTGAAGTGGCCAAGAGAGTCTGTCCTGGAAAATCACCTGGAGAAATAATCAAAAGAGGAGCTTAAATACACAAACACAAGAATCAAACCTTTCAAATAGCGCTAAGTACTTTTATCTTCTCTTTTCATGATATTCTTGTGATAGAGATAAGGGCAAAGATTGTTCTATTTTGTATGGGGAAAATGAACACAAGCTTTTAGTGCAGGTCTTTCTGACATTGTATCTAAGTAGTGTCATGTAAAATTTAGTTACTCATGTCTAAAATTATGTCTAAAATACCTCAATTTTCATGTATACCAGGATATTTCAAAGGTGTATATCAGGCTATTTTTCTTTAAGATTCTACTTCTTCCTTAACACCATATTTCTCCATATGTCAGACTGAAATTAATTTTCATTTTCTTGTGCTCTCATTTTGTTTCTCACTTACAAAAGTCCATTTCAGACTTTGGGCCTGCTGCAAAAGTGTAGATTTAATTTTGTTCAGCATTTACTATGTTACAGGTTATTTTTAATGCATATTATTTATTTCTTACAATAATGTTCTTTTATTCAAGATTACGAACCCTGTGAAATCTGAGACATGGAGATGATAAGGAAATTGCCAAAGTCGAGCAAGCCTAGCCAGGAATTTTCAAGTTGTGAATCGAGTGTGTGTTGGACTGCAAAGCATGTGTCCTTCAATGAGGCTCCTTGTTCCATCCATCCATCCGTCCATCCATCCACCTATCCATCTATCCACCCATCCATCCATCCAGAAAACAATTATTGTAGTGAAGAAAAATTACATTTAATCTGCCATAATTAATTACATTTCGTTTAGAAAACTGTGGTACGTAATGCAAAGATAGACAAAAATAAGTTTTTAAGAAGAGATGAACATGTGCATAATAATTAATATATTAAAGTGATTAACATAAAAATGTTAAGGGCTGTAAAGGGAGTGGCATCAATGCTAAGTGGAGAGATTACTGCCAGTTTGGTAGACAAAGACGCACTTAGAGAAGATCAATTTCTGAACGGTCAGTTGTCATGTTAATGAGGAAAAGATAAAGACTGGAAAGGCTCAGGACAAAAAAAAATGATTAGACTCAGGACAAGGAAGGATTCCTGGGCTCCTGTATTTTATTATTATTATTGCTATTATTGCCCTCTTAAAAATACTTTTTTCCAGTTAGAGCAGTTATGAGCTTACAGAAAATACATGCAGAATGCTATACAGTTCCCATATATCTCCAGACATAGTCACAGTTCTCCCTATTATTAACATTTTGCACTGGTAAGGTACCTTTGCTACTTGTTGAAACAATATTGTTATAATTATACTATTAACTGTAGCCCATAGTTTACATTAGGGTTCATTCTTTGTGTTGTACAGTTCTATGTTACTTTCTTGTTTTAATTTTTTACTGCGGTAACATATACACAATCTAGTCCTGCTTTCTTTTTACCCCTCGGCATGGCGTGCTATATCGTTTGCACAAGGATTGGGCACAGTAAGAGGTGTTAGATCTTCTGTAGAGTTTTTATATTTAACAGTTAACCAATACATACATATGTGCATATATGTGGATTGTTAGTTCTAGCAGAGTCATTTCTTACTGTACTTTTCTTTTCTCACAAGTTTTTATGGCTTTGAATGGGAGGTTTAGCTCAGGCATTATGTATTTGTAAATGGAAATTTTTCTAATAAAATATATTAAACTCTATTATATTGACACTTTGCCTTAATGTAGGAGCAGCTGATTCATTTTGTTTATAATAAAATTATAATTCCTTTATTTCCAACATGTACTGTGACATGATAAAGGGTTCTTTTAAACCAAAGCAGTGAGTAATGCTAGGAAAAAATTTTCCATATAAATAATTTTACATATGTTAAGCTACCTCTTGTTTTCCATAAATCCAAGTTAATAGGGGTAGTACTCAAAGTAGAGAAATGATTTTTGTTATTTATCTAGAAACGTTTTGTGGAAATGGGAGATGCTGTAGGCATTATCATTTTATGGTACAGTCTTCTAAAGGATTCTATGAGAGCTTCTCTGAAGTAAAAAGCAGATATGCAAGTAGAGTGTATTTAAGAATTCTTTTCGCAAGGAAAGGAAAAAAAATCTTTTATAGTTTATGTTTGTTTTGCTCAAAGTCAAAGCAAAACTAAAGACAAAAGCTAAAATCTCATAACTCAATTTGAAATTTCAAAATGGTCTTTATCTGTTAGATTCTCTATTCAGGATTTTCAGTGCCTAAAAATCTATCAGATAACTGGATTTGCTTTCTCTATGTCTGATAAAATACATTTTTTATTGGTTTTGATAATGTGTTTCTGTTAATTAATATTACCTGTTAGCAACTGCAAGTTTCTAGATTTGCCATTTCTAGAAATTACACTTCTTTGTGAAGTCTGTCTTAACACTTTTAAGGGGAACTGGTAACTGCATCTCCTCCCTTATTCATTTCCTGTTAATGCCAGTAGATATCTAAAATTGTCATCTTCATAGCAATTATTTCAGGGAACACCACAAAGAAACGCTCCTTCTTTACCTTTGTTTCCTGGTATCTAAGCAGTCTCCTCACCCTTCCAGGTTTTCTGTGGGTCCCTCTGAAGTTCTTTCCAGTCTTATCTTCATGCCTGGCTACTCTAACTTGCTTAGCTCCTTTTACAAAGGAAAAGCATTTTACTTCAGACTGTTCTGGGACCAATGACATAATTTGTAGAGTCCAGCACAAAATGAAAACGTAGGGCCCCTTGTTCCAAAATTTTTGAGAATTTCAAGATGGTGACAGCAGAGCATTAAGCCAAGTGCAGGACCTTTCTAAGCCTGGGGCCCTGTGCAACTATTCAGGCTGCAAACTCACAAAACCAGCCCTGGCCTATTCTCTTGGCTCTTATGTCCAGAATTCCCTTGCTCTTTGGTACATCGTTGCCCTCATTATACTGTTCACTACATCCTTTGATTCTCTTGTCTTCTCTTTATAGCACATGCTCTCAGGCTCTATCTCCAGAAAATCTTACATGAAGAAAGGTCAGAAATAATACTATGATTATTTGTTAATTTTTCATAGGCAATTTTAACATAAAGCATCATAAAACTATTCTTGGAATTAAACTCAATTAAATAATTGAAGTAGCATAAAAATTATGCTATCAAATATATCAAAACTTAGTTTTGGATATTTAATCTATGCTTATTTATTTAAAAGATAGATACATATGAAGAGCCTGGTTACATATGTATGAAAATTAATTTATTTGACAACTGTGTCTATGAATGGGATGGTATCAGTTACAGAGACTGCTATTTAATCAGCATGCTAAAATATTAATCCTTGTTTCACAATAAAAAGGACAGCTCCCTTCTTTAGGTGTGGCACCTTTTTTAGGATTTAAGAGGAGTTTTATAGCCTGCTGGCTGTCCACTGCAGCTGCTCCTCCCCTGTTTGATCTGTGTTCTGGCATCCTCTGGGTACTATTTCACTATTTCCTTTCTATTTTGAATCTTGTCCTTGTCTAGGTTTTGCTTTTCATGTTTCTAAGATAAAAAGTAATTAATATGATAACCCATCCGATGACCGGAAGGTACCAAAGCCATCTACTCTTTTCCCTCATGAGTCAAAGGGCGTTTGCTTTTATATTGACCTTGTAGAGGGTACAACAACTTCCGGTTTATGGACTCCGTCAAAGGAACGCTTCAAATACTGGCAATTACTAATTTCCTTCCACTTGGAAAGGCAGGAGTGGTGACCATGGTGGTGGATATGAGGAATATTTCTGGATATTCTTCCAAAATATAGGTATATACTTAATTACCAGATTTGGCAGTGTTGAATATAAAGATATAATAATTCTGCAATTTGTCTCTTATGCAAGGAGCATGGCAGTGGCAGCTTCTTCTAGCACTGACAAAACCAGTTTATTCTGCATTTTTGCTTACAGCTGGAAATCTTAGTTCAAACTGCTCAGTTCTTGCTAATGATTATCCTATCTTAAACAAAAAAAGATCTGATTAAAACAGTGTAACACTTCAGCTAAAAGACAAAATGCTAAGAAATAACTACAAAAGCAAGATATTAGTAATTGGTATAGAAAGTAACGATATGTGCAGAGATCTTTGAAAACATAGTTGCATAACAATTTATTAAATGTTAAAATGGACTTAATAATTATATTGCATTTGGTAAATGAATACATCTATAAAATGTTAATTTTGGCTCCTGATACTTTGTCATTATAACATCCCTTCACGTTACTTATTCTTGGACTCATTTTCAAAATACTATTTTCTCATAGAATGTTACCCTTTCTGGGAAAGGAATAGCCTTCTATATATTACATAATATATTCCATTGTATATATTGGTTATAATTATACTTTTCAAATTTTGGTTATTATAACTTTTATTGGTTATGTTTCCATCAGTTTATGACTATTTTCCTTTAGTTCTTTCAGAGTAACTTCTGATCTATAACATCAGAAAAATGTATAACTAAAACAATTTCTCAAAATTTCAAAGTTTACATTAGACTTAGAGGGAAGTGTTTTCTCTTTTTTGTTTTACCCAAATTATTATAATTGCTATTCTTATTCATTTGCTGTGTTGTTGTGTGTGAACAAATGTAGTTCAGCTTTTATTCATAATCAAAGACTGGTTTAGTCTTGACATAGTTTATCATTACCAACTATTTTGCCTGTTTATAGGGCTGTATTTAAAAGTAAGCTAATCTAGCAAGATGGCTTTTATAACCCTTTATGTCTGATCAAATGATACCAATGAAAATGTGTTTGTTGAAATTTAAATTATTCTGATGAAATGAGTCTTATAAGAAATGATATTACTCCCAGAGGTTTAAGATGTTTTTATTTTTTGGTGAGAATACCTTACCATTCAAACTATTTTATCTTAGTAAAACATCTTATAGATAGATACTCCTTATTATTAAGTTGAAGTGCCTTTGGTAA
This sequence comes from Choloepus didactylus, assembly GCF_015220235.1. Taxonomy (NCBI): domain Eukaryota; kingdom Metazoa; phylum Chordata; class Mammalia; order Pilosa; family Megalonychidae; genus Choloepus; species Choloepus didactylus. Next base: position 142,590,894 of record NC_051309.1, read on the forward strand.
TTCAGAAACAAATTTTGTAAGGTTCATAAATTACAAATTTTATTTTGTGTGAAACATTTTAATAAATCACTTTTCTTGTCTTTAAAGGAAACCACGTGGTATGAGATGTTGCTAAGAAAAATTAAAGTATCTCCAATGTACGTCTTACATTCAAAGATTGAATAAAGATGAGTTTTCATTGTCATAATGTATTGAATAGGCCTATGAATAACATTAGGAAAAAATCCAGTATTTATAAAAAATTATTTCTGCATATTAGCTACTTTCATTTTTACATTTTGAATGATGCAGATAAGAGGTGGTAAGAAATATTTATAATGGCTGGTCATCAGGATAAAATAGGTACAATGTAGTTTAATCACTTTATTTATTTTAGGAAATGTGTTCAATGGAATGGATGAATAACTGCCTTGCTGCAAAATTAAATTCTGTTTCCTTGAGTGAGAGATTTGGGTATTAGCATAACATTCTATTTATGTGAGTTATGCTGTAGTTTTGTCATTTTTTTACATTACAGTGCAGGGAATGCTACTGATTTATTGTTGCATTTTTAAAGGGCAATGCTATACTGAAAACAGAGACTGAAGTTACCTAAAAATTATATTTGTCAAAAACTCAGTCTTGACGTAGTTTATCATTACTGACTATTTTGCCTATTTATAGGGCTGTATTTAAAAGTAAGCTAATCTAGCAAGATCAATTATGATTGATGTTTGCCTACTTAGTATTTTTCAATGCTTCACTTTTTGGTTTCAACTTGTCATAAGATACAAGAAATATGAAGTCATGAGGAAATAAAAGAATGCATGGTGCTTTCAATTTTCATTATACTCTTTTGAAGGGAATTATTTTCTGAATATTCAGCTTCGGTACTATCAGCATCCAATATAATCAAAGTAATTTTAAAAATATCAAATGAATTATGAATACCCTCTTCAGCTATGCAAGTGAAATGTTACATGGTTGTGTGAGGATTTGAATGCTATAGTGTAGTATATGAAGTAATTATCACCAATGTGAAAACATTCCTGAATATAAATTACAAGGGCTTTTCAGGACTTGAAATTTTTACAAGTAAGGTTATTTCTATGTTGAAATGGAAGAAGTAAAACCTAACCAACTACTTCTTATTTAGTCAAGCATCTGGGGACATTCAGAGTGAGCCTATATGTTACTATGCAAAGCTTAAGAGTATGAATATATTTGCAGTGTACACTAAAATTAATTCAATTCATAATTCAATCTCTTAGACTCATAGAAGATGGGAATAATGGTCATATTTGCTTTAGTTTTTAACCAATATTTATGGTAAATTTTAATTCTGATTGAAGCTTTAATGTCCGCAATCATAAAATGTTACTTGATTTATCTGCAAGTAAATTACACTTTGATATTCCATACATCAAAATATAATTATCTAGGGTATAGCCAGAGCAAGAATATATTCTAAGTGACTTGAAACTTTAAGCCATTAGGTAAGGAGGCAGAAGAACCATCCATTAAAGAAGGGCAGTATTAGACAAATCATATCCAACAATTATAATCTTTGGAATTAATGTAGATTCAAATATTCAAATTACTATGTCCAGTTTGGCTGATTAGACTCGGCATAGTAAATAGCACTTACTAGAGTTATTATTCCATGGAAACTTTATTTTGCCATTTGGATTAAGAATGAAACAGAGCCAAGATATTCTTTCCAATTGGAATTAATGTAGATGGAAATGTTCAATTTACTATGTCCAGTTTGGCTGAATAGACTGGCCTTAGTAAATAGCACGTACTAGGGTTATTATTCCATGGAACCTTTATTTCATCATTTAGATTATGAATGAAACTGAGCCCAGATACACTTTATAATTTGATAAACAACTTAGATAATATATTCCACCCTGGAAAAATGATTTGTGTTTCTCGTTGGTAAATTCAAGTGGTTGGTGTTTCTAGACTTCAAAGCACAACAGGACTAAGAATGAAAAACATTGGATTAGTAAAGCTCAATCTATAATTACTACTTGCACCAGGCAAGGAAAATATTTTATTGCAACTGACCTGAATAATAGAGTGGGATGGAAGGAAGGAAGCTTATTTATTTGAGACACCAAATGAAAACTATGAAACACAAAGGGGAAAGGCAGTTTCATTGAGAATAAAATATTCATGTTGATAACTTACATAAAACAAAAGATGGAGTGTTTTCTGCAGGGAAATTACTTTCTTTGATGAGCTCCATTTATGCATGATGGAGTTTTAAATTTTTGAAAACCCCCTTGGTTATTTTTTCTTCATTTCAATTCTGGTGGTGTTAATTTCAGATGTAAACAGATGTAAAATTTTTGAGCTAACAGCTTCTTATTCTGTTTAAAGTCAAATTTATGACATTGGAAAAAAAACACAGAATGCCTTCTTACAATGACAGTGATTAAGAAATCAATACTTAAGGCATCAGTTTCATGAATTGCATGGTGAGCAGTGGCTCCATTCGTTTTGAAACTGCCCTGTGATAAAATATATCTTCATTTACTTTGCTCATTTTTAACATTGTTTTATTTGAAGCATATTCTTGAGGGATACTGAGTATTATATTTGCTAACTAGCAACTTGAGTCTTGGAAGCAATTTCATTTGAATGAAATCCACTATAATGACTGCTTGAGTCGCTTGCAAGCTACATGGTAAGGTTCACGTGTTTCCTTCTTGAGGATAAAACAGTATTTGTTTTACCTGGTAATTTAATGTGGGAGACATTTTAGAAACCACACTCAGACACGGATTGGAATCTTACATATTGCCTATCACCCTAATCAAAAGAGAAAGGAAAATAGAACATACCTCATCTCTAGAGACCTGAGTTCCAATGTTTGAGCATCTGAATAGATGGGAAAATAAATGTATTGGTCTTGGTATGTAAATTTCTTTGATTGTGCATCACAAAGTCTCCATGCAATTTGATGCTGTTTGAGAGAGGTTGCCAGTATCAACCTCACAAAGGTCTCACAAAGGACTGGGATAAGAATGGACAAGATAATGAATGTTTGCAAGTAGATGTACATCAGCAAAGCTTTCACAGGTGCCTGCTTGCATGAAATTGTCTGATCCATTAAGAGCAAACCTTTAGGGAAATAAAGTTAGTAAAACAACCCTAAACAAAGCTCTATGGAATTACTAAGTATGGAATAGATACCTGTACTGGCAGAGCATGTGTTATTGGGATGAAGGGACTCTGAATTTACTGCCTGCATGGAAAAAGGTCGCAAACCTCTCTCAGTGGCCCAATTCTGCACTCTGACAAAAGAGGAAGGAAAATCTGGTTCTCAGAGCCAGGGACTATGCTTCTACTCCTTAGAATTTAGCAAAATGTAGTGATTGCAACATGTTTTGGAAGCTCAGAAAAATGTTGAACAATTAAATGGACATACACATGCACATATGTGTGTATATGACCTGCCCCCCCAACATGTACTAATATTTTTGAAACCTCATATATAGTTAGATAATTGCAAATCATGTGAATTCATAAAACAACAATGGTTAAGAAACTGATGAGTTTTGAATGTCTCTGCCTCTAAATGTGAGATGGTGGTTTTGCTAAAAAGGCGTACATATATGTATTGATTGTTGGTCCCGGGGTTTAGAGGTAAATGTGACACATTTATACCTTCTAGGAACTTGCAGTCAACTGAGGTAGACCTAAAAGTAAGCAAGATTTTTGTAACTTAAAGTGGTAAGTATAAGCAAGTATAAGTTTGTTACAGAAGGGTACTTTACTCAATTGAAGAATTCAGAGGAAGTTTTTGGAGAAGGTGATGTTGAGTTGCATTCTGAAGACTAAATGAGTGGAGGTTGGGATGCCATGTGGGGGTTATCAATGAACAAGACATGGAACTATGAGAAAATCTGAAGCTTAAAGAATAAGAGAACAGAAAACAGTTCCATATCCCTACCATGAAGCACCTGGTGGGTAGAGAGATCACTGGCTTGGAGTCTGCGCTGGGACTGAGTCATGGCTCTGTCCAATCACTCTTTGATGGCCTTCAGCAAGCACTTAACTTCTGAGTTTCTTGTTTTTTTTTTTATCAGTAAAATACATCTTATAACAACTTGCTTTCTAGGATTGTACATAGTGGGCATTCAATAAATAGTATTTGAAGAAGTAAAGCTTAGTCAAGAAGTTCTCAATTTGGCTGCATATTGGGATTACCTAGGAGACTTTCAAAAGTGCTCAATTCTGGAGCTTACACTGAGATTCTGATTTAATTGAATAGCATATGTCCTAGATATCAGACTAAAGAAGGATATAGGAAATTGATAAATTCTAAGGCTGAGGAACAACATAAGAAATAATTGAGGAAATGTGGTCTTCACTGGGGGATGTTTTATAAGTCTACCAATATGGTAAGGAATAGATTTCATTCATTTCATAGAACAGAAGACTGCCACCACTGAGTGAAGCTGAGAAGTGTTTCCAGGTTTCTCCTGTTCCAAAGTAGCTGATTTGGGGGAGAGGCTACAAAACAAAGCTAGGGTTTCTGCATTCCCAATGTCCCTACTAATATAGAGTGCATTAACTATTTCTTTTATATTATGACAGAAGAAGTTTTAATGTCTTAGAATGGCATGGAAAGAGCATAGAAAGAGTGATCGTGGATTCTAATATTGAAGATAAATTTCTTGGAACTGTTCAAAGCACCACAGTTTAGTCTACCTGATTAATATGTATCTCAAAAGAGACTGAGGCCCTGCTTTGGAGATGCAAGATAGATCAAAAGCCATCCTGCCCAATCCTTTCACCATAAGTTTGATGACAAGAAACAGTATTTTCAACTATGTTAGGAGAAAAATAATTAGATGGAATTACAACAGGAAGAATTTAAAATACATAATAGAGAAAAAGGTCCAGCTCTGTTTGAATCTTAAAACAACTCACTTCTGGTCGTATGGGTCAGGATGAATAAGTCCTGTTGTTTCATCTTGCTTACCAGAGAAGAGATTGTGCAGTAGGATAATATTCTCTAAAATTGCACAGAGGTAAACAAAAAGAAACAAAACTCTTTTTAACAGATTGAGATTCCTATGGTCTAAAGAGGTTCATTTTTCACAAGAACAGCAGCTATATCAATATTTTGATTTTAATTATGTAAATATGACATAAATGCTACACTTCTGTGATTGTTATCTGGGGTTCCTAGATAAATGAATTATGTTATCTATGTGTTGCTTTTCCATAAAAATACTGCAGGCTAATTGGAAAATAATTAACTACATTTATTTTTTCCCCATAAAAATCTTTTAATAGTGTTGAAATAGTTTCCTGTGAAATACATAATTGTTGAAAAATTTCCCACCTAAAATCATACTAGTTACATTTTGCCAATTTGGGAGGGTAGGAATACTTTAAATCTCTTCCTTATCAAAAGAGCTTTAAAGACCTTTTTTAATTGGGTAACATGTTAAGCAATATCTACAAAGTATGTTAGGAATGGAGGTTAAGGACCAGAGCATATAAAGATAATCATTGGTGATATGTGTTCATTTTTTCTCTTCTTCATGGCCAAACTTCTCATGTCTTTGCAAACTTGTCTGCACATGCTGTTCTTATTTTCATACTCCATATTTACATATTCCCATTGCAGTCTGAGATTTGCTTCAATCACTCAAAGGGATCTTCTGTTATTAAAAATGCCAACTATTTTCATGTAAACAAATCCATTGATCATTTTTTGGCCCTCATCTTATTTGACTTCTCATCTTCTGATGCAGTTGAACAGTTCTTTCTTGAGACATTCTCTATGTTGATGTCCGACAGTCAAAAATGGCCTGTAGTCGAACAAAGTTGGGCTTTTGGGTTCTTGGTGCAAGAAGATAAACTGCACACCATGAGGAACTGTGGGGCATCTTAATAAGAGCATGCTAAGAGTGTCTTGTTACAGGTTGTGGGTTTGTGCAAGGTGATTGAGGGGAAGGTTCAAGCAAGTGGGATCTGTTCTGGATTGGGTACTTCCAGGAAGCACTGAGATTCTAGGACTGTGTATCATAACTTTTGTTTGGGCAGAAGAACAGAATGAGGCTAAAGCTGTAATTGGTAAAGAAGCAGTAAATACTCATGTTCGCTTAGAGAAGGAGATGTTGAGTCATCTTCATAGTTTGCTTAGTGTTCTTGTATTTTTCTGTGTTCAGACATGATTATAGTCATCTTGTTTTTGTCTCACACTATCATAGTTACATAGTGTCTTTTCTGTTGATGGTATTCTATCAAATTGCTCATATTCAATAGCCTAGCTTCCAGGCTAGCTACCAGCTGACAGCTGTCAAGAACTGCCCTTTTCTTTCTCACTATCACAGTACCATACTCTGTTTTCCTTCTATATCTTTGCCCACTCCTTTTCAGTCTTCCTAACATTACTCTCTTCCTCTATCTGATTTTTAACTCTGAGTTTCCCTGGCCTGATTCTTAAATCATCTTTTATATTTGTCGACACATTTTTCCCTATGCAATTGTGTTAAATTTTTATGAATTTAATTACTCTCTGGATTATTCTTCTGTACTCTGAAAAAGGGTGGGCAAAGGACAGTCCATAGACCAAATCCAGCCCACTTTCTGCATTTGCCATGATATGAGATATTTTTATAGGTTTAAATGGCTGCAAAAAATCAAAAGAAGAATAATATCCCATGGCATTTGAAAATTATATCAGTTCAAACTACTGTGTCTATAAATAATATTTTATTGGAATTCACACATGCCCGTTTGTTTACACATTGTCTCTGGCTGCTTTCTCACTGCAACAGCAAAACTGAGTAGTTGCAACAGAAATCACATGACCCACAAAGCCGAAAGTGTCTATTTTCTAGAACTTTACAGAAAAAGTTTACTGACCTTTGTTTTAAGCTCAGATGTATGACTAACTCTGGTATTTCCATGTGAAAATATTTTGTGATCATCCTGAAGGTAAAATATCAAAAACAGATATTTTATGCATCTGCATTCCATACCATAAATCTATTGCTTTCCTACTCTTTTCCATTTTAAAATATGGGGCCATTGTCTACTCGGTTGCTCAAACCAAAAACTGAGTCATCCTTAAATTTTACCTTTCCTCTACCCAGTAATTTCTAATTCTGCACCACTCATTATTTCAGCCTTCTAACTATATCTCTAGTAGGGCCTCAGTGTCCATTTCTTCTTCCACTTTCCTATATCACACCACCACCACCTCATATGTGGTCTACTCAGACACCCTCCTTATTGGGTTCCCATTTACATGAATCTAAGTAGGGCCGTAATTCTTGGTATCCTTACAGTCATGTCTGTTTTCTTCTTAGCAACTATCACGAACTCTTATAGGAATATGTATGTTTAAATTGTATATATTTAATTGCTTATCATTTATCCAAACAGATATGTTCTAAGAAGGTAAATGCGTGTATCCTAGGTCATCAGTGCATACAAAGACTTTAAACAATGATTGGTATGGAGCAGGGGTCTTTTTTTGAATGAGTGACTGGCATGCTTAGAGATCACAAAGGGAAAAGGAAAGACATCCCCTACAGTCCATATCTAAGGCAAATATATGCATATTAATTAATTGATTATGTACCACTTAATCTATAGGAAAGGAACATTTGCTCTGGGAGGGGAGAGAATGATTTTGACTCTATCTTGATTTTAAGAATTAGGTATAGGTTTTTGTTTTTTGTTATTGTTGGAGGTAGGGGTGGTGGTGGTAACTTTTTTTTTCTTATTGCAAACAAAGCAAAACAGACAATTTGCTTGAAATCATTCTGGTGACTAAAGAGCGATCTCAAAGTACACTAGTCATTTACTTGATAATTTGCTGTCAGGCATCAGTATACTTTACACTATATTGGAGAGAACTTCCTTATTGTTATTATGTGACTTTTAAAGAAACAACTCCAAAACAAGACTAAGATGAGACTGTACACTAACAGTATCAGCACTGTTTTTGCTTGTTCAGCAATTGATAACTGCTGAATGGGTGGATGTTGTAGGTAGAATCAGCATAGTGAAATGATCGTAGGATTTGACATAAAGAAGGTCACTCAAGAAAAGTTTTAGTTCTTAAGCAGGGAAAACAACAAGCCCTTCCTCCAGCCCTTCCAGTTATATTATGCCTTCGTAAAGGTTTGGAAGGTCTTCATCCACCTGTTTACAGGCGCACTCAGGCCAGCAGGAAAAGGAGCCTGCTCATGCTCTCACCCAGGGTGAACTCAGGAACAGCTGCCCTCTGGACTTGAAAGGAGCTGACGGTTCAGAGCAGAAAACTGCTAGCTATGTGTTTTGTCTGGCTCCTCCCCACTCCCTTGGGCCACACCTTTTGCCCAAGCATGAGTAGGAAAAGCAATTCTTTCTACTCAGTTTCTAAAACGAATGCAGATTGGACTCCCAGGCCCCCCTTTCTACTTGCAAATGACTTTACCACTCATTTCTGCTCTTTCCTTCCCTCCACTGTGGTGAGGAGAAATAAAACTGATGGAAAGAAAAAAAAATTGAGATATCTAAAAAAAATCTGTTTTAGTTTTTTTACCTTTTGGATGATGGGAAAAGAGGCCACACTGCAGAGTTTTACAGATAAATTACCTGATGAGAAAAGAAGGCATTAAGTTTGGCTGTAAAGGGGAAAACAGAAATATGATGATAAACGGATGGAGACTCAAATAGAGCAGAAGGAGAGAGGGGGAGTTCTCCATGTTTGAAAGCAAAAGAAAAGAAATTTGCTGAAGTAGAAAGAATTAAAATTGGCAGAAAGTGAGGAAAACATAAGAACAATATCTTTCAGAAAGCTTATATAGGTCTTCCTCAGTTTTGAATAATAATTTGAATTCTAAAAATGTTTTAAAAGAAAGTATATCATATGACCCTCACAAAAACTGTATAAATATGAATGAAGTGAGACAGGTGGTTCTACTCCCATTTCACAGATTACGGAACAGAAACTCAATTCTCAGGTCATGCAGTGGGTAAGTAACATAAGGGAGAACAGAAGTGTTCTGACGCCTACGTATTTAAACTTTCTACTACGCTATGTTGACAGTGCAGTGTTAATCTTTAAACAGGAGGAGGTTGAAGTCTGCTATGAGGAAAGGAAGCATTTAAGGCAATGATACAAAAGAAGTCTATTTCCTACCCACCTACCCACTTAACTTAAACTACTACCACATCTTAAGTGGATTTCAGTAAACCACGTATGCAAGAAGAAATGACTGTCATAAAGGAGCATTGGTAGCATGCATTTATATTTTAAATTATCAGACATACACCATGTACCAGGTGTTGGAGATATAATGGTGAACAAAAATAGCTATATGCTGAGATTTCATGAAGCTCATACTCTAGTGGAAAAGATTGGGTTTTATCAAATCACAAAAACAAATACTTGAGTGCTATAGTGGCTTCAAGCTATGCGTCCCAGAAAAACATGTTCTTAATTTTAATCCATTCCTCTGAGTGTAAACTCTTGTAAATGGGAACTTTTGATGAGTGCATTTCAGTTAAGCTATGGTCATAATGGATCAGGATATGTCTTAATCCTCTTATGAGGGCCTTATAGGGAAGATCACAGTGAAGAGAAAGCCACAGGGAGCAGCCTGAAGCTAGAAGTCAGCTGAACCCAAAAGGGAAAGGAGAAACAGGAGAGGCCACCATGTGTATTGCCATGTTACAGAAAAGCCAAGGACCAAGGTTGGCTGGCAACCAGATCCAGAAAATCACAGTCTTCTAGAAGAAAGCATCACCCTGATGATCCCTTCATTTTGGACTTATTGAAGCCTCAAAATAATAAGCAAATAACTTCCCATTGTTTAAGTCACCCAATTGCATGGCTTTTGTTTTAACAGCCAGGAAACTAAACAAGTACAAACTGAAATAAGAAGGAAAGTTACCCAATGCTACGAAAGAATTTTACATGGGACTTCACAGAGTCTGTAGGGCCACGAAAATCTTGTTCACCTGAAAAGTTGAGAATTGATCTAAACTCCAAAGTAAGAATAGGAGTAAAATATCAGAAAAGGAGCGGTACAGGGAGCTTTCCAAGAAGGTTGAATGGCACATTCACAGGTCTTTACATTGAGGAAATGAAAGAATCCAGTATACCAGAAACATTTTGGTTAACTCATTTTCATGTGCCCTGAATTATAACCAATGTAGCAGAATTCTATCTTTATCTTAACTAGCTATGTGATTGGAATTAGTCATGTAATCCTGATTCACATTTGTTAAGTGATGACTTAAAAATTATTTCTGTAAAATACTAATTATTGGTAGAATGTGAGACAAAAGTCTCAAATACTGTTTTACACATGATACGCAGTCAAAGAATAGTGATTGCTTAATTTTCCCAATTTTACTTATTAAAAATCTAGTAACTGCGCTATGTGCAAACACCCTGTTGGATGCTATTGTGATTTTCTCATACTCTAATATTTGGCAAAAGAATGTCCTAAACATCCCTAAAAGGAATTCTTCTTGCCTTGGAAAGAGCCATCAGCGTAAGTGTTTGATGTACTTATATTCTCTAGATTTCTGTTCTGTTCTGTGATTTAGTCTCAGGTAGAGCAGGAAGAAACCATTCTCACAGAGCTGTCTAATAGAACTTCCTGCAATGATGGAAATGTTCCATATCTGTGCTGTCCAATATGGTAATTATTAGTCACATGTGCCTATTGTGCAACTGAAATGTGGCTAGTGTGACTGAGAACTGAATTTTTAATTTAATTTAATTTAAATTAATTTAAATAGCCACATATGGCTGGTGCCAACTGTACTGGCCAGCACTACTGTAGAGGGATTCAGCAGAAATTTGTAATTCCCACTAAAATACTTTAATAATTTTGATACATTTGACATGAACTTGATATTTCCTGTATCTTGTGGCCTAGAAGATTATTGAAAGATCTGGTTTATGAGAGAACTTATCTAGAAGAAAAAATGCAGGTGTGAACAGAAGTTCATTTTCCCAACTCACTTGGGGAATAAAACTGAACATGTTTATATCAAAAATCTGCCAAAGCATATAAATGGAATTACCCTGAAAGTGATTTTTTGCAAGAACCCAGAAGAGTTAAAGTGAGCAATTTTCTTTATACTTACCATTGGATTAACAGCCCCTCACAAAAAGAAACTATAAAAATAAAGGAAATAAAATTACTTTTATAATCAACATTCAGGGAAATCTAGCAGTCATTTATAAAGGACAAATGGAGATTAATATCTGGTCAGCCAACTCACTTATTTTCTTTCTATCCAATATTCAGAGTTTCTATGAAGCATCCTTTCTCTTTAAAGTATTTGTATTTTAAAATGAATGCATACAATCGAATGTGTTCATTCAAAAGGTAGAGAGTGATAGAGTAAAAAGGATATTTCTCTTCAATATTTGTACAATATCCATCTATTATCATTAGAGACAACTATTATTTCTTTTTTCTATTCATTCTTTTGCATAATTTCAGTACTATTTTATTTTTTTTTTCAATGTAAATATCTGCCTATGATATACTAAGCACTAGAAATATATTGTAAAGGGAATAAAAAGCAGGGGGAAAATACTCTCAAAGAAATTATGCTATAAGGAAAGGAAAAAGGCAATAACAATAAATAAGTAAAATTCATGGTATATTAAATAATGGCAAGTATAGCAGATTAAAAAGGATGTGTGTGTGATGGCAGTGACAGAGGAAAAGTCAGTGCCTCATATAGGGAAGGAGTCTCCACTTTAAAAGGGTGTGCCGGTTTGTATATATTATGTCCCCCAGAAAAAGCCATGTTGTTTGATGCAATCCTGTAGGGCAGACATAATAATGGGGATTAAGTTGGAATGGTTGGATTAGGTTGTTTCCATGGAAATGTGCCCCACCCAACTGTGGGTGATAACTCTGATTGGATAATTTCCATGGAGGTGTGGCCCCACCCATTCAGTATGGGCCTTGATTAGTTTACTAGAGCACTATATAAGCTCAGACAGAAGGAGCAAGCTTGATACAGCCAAAAGGGACGCTTTGAGGAATGCACAGGAGCTCAGAAGGAACTGAAGCTTACAGAGACATTTTGGAGATGGCCTTTGAAAGCAGACTCTTGCTCTGGAGAAGCTAAGAGAGGAAAAACACCCCAAGAGCAACCAAGAGTGACATTTTGAAGAGGAGCTGTGGCCTAGAGAGGAACGTCCTGGGAGAAAGCCATTTTGAAACCAGGACTTTGGAGCAGACGCCAGCCACGTGCCTTCCCAGCTAACAGAGGTTTTCCAGACACCTTTGGCCATCCTCCAGTGAAGGTACCAGATTGTTGATGTGTTACCTTGGACACTTTATGGACTTAAGACTATAACTGTGTAACCAAATAAACCCCCTTATAAAAGCCAGTCCATCTCTGGTGTTTTGCATTCCAGCAGCATTAGCAAACTAGAACATAGGGTGATCAGAGAAGATTTTCTAAAAAGCTTTACTTTCAGCAAACTCCAAGGAAATGAAGGAGCAAGACATGTTCAGGTAGAGAGGAGCACACTGCCAAGGCCTTAAGGTTGGAGCTTGCTGGCGTCTTCCAGGAAAGCATCTTTACTATGTGGCTAGAGTAGAGGGATCATGAGGCAGATTTTTACGTCACTCCTAATCTATACCATCAGTCTGTTGATTAATTAATCATAGTTATAATGTTCTATGTACTGTGTAGGTTTTGTGTCATAACATATTTTATAAGAAGTTCTAGATTAGGAATAGGGCTGTGTCTCTCTAGTAACTATTACTTTTATTAACTATGCATTAACTTCAATTAAAATCATTACATATTAGTTCTGATCATTTCTCTTATGGAATATATTACATAATACAGAAATAGCTAAGCTAGTTTCTTCTGCAATGCTCTTTTCAAAGGCCAAGTTTGTTTTAAAAATATAAGAATTAGACCCCTAACTGCGGATATAAGACAGACTGTTTTGCATTGAATATAGTTCTGCAGAGAATTATTAAAATGCTAATTTACTTGATTATAATGACATTATTACTTGTTATTATTTCTATAACAAAAATAAGACATAAGGGAGAGAATATTAAACTAATTTGGTTTATTAATGAAAACATCAAGGCCTAGAGAGTAAGATAAAATGATTTGCACAAATTCACAGGGATGGTAGCTTTAGCTTTTGCTATCATTAGTGTATATTTAATATGTGGCTGCCATTGTTCTAAATACAGGTGTTATGCAATTGAAATCCTCTCAACAATTCTGTGAGATAACCACTATTATCATTCTTATTTTACTGATGATGAAGGAAACCCAGGGAAGCAAGCAATTTCCTCAAAGTCACATGTTTATGAATAGGTATAGCTGGGAATCCATCTAGATCTTTATAACTTCAGGAAGAGCTTACGCTGATGAGTATGTTAGGTTTTTTGCATACTGCTGGAAGAAAAAGGTGTGTGTGTGTGGGGGGGTTACAGAAAGAGAGAGAGAGAGAGAGAGGTTGGAGCTACAAGAAGTAGAGAGATATCACAGGAAAAGAGTGGACTTTTGCTTTAGTCAAATGTTGAATTGAATTGCACCTCCACATAATAGCTGAGTGTTCGAGGCAGGTTCTATAATTTTTTTTTTTCAATTTCCATTGAGATCAGTTTTCTTTAAAGTGTTTTCAAAATTTTGTTTTGCATTTTGGTTCAGCAACTTTTGTTTGCTTATGATATAACCAGGTCATGGACTGAAAAGCCTTCACATACTAGAGGAAAAACTTAAAATATATATTATCAACCTGTGAGTGAATGCTAAGTCCAGAAGGTATTGTATGGCCTAAACTCAGTTTGTTATGTATAACAACATGACTGCTTTGTACGTCAGGGCTACAGATTTGATCTGAATAAGGCTTTTCCCAGATTTCTTATTTTCTGTGTTCCTTTGCTACAGCCTAGAGTATTAATTAGGCTTACCCAGTCTACAGAACTTCAACTTTGTAGCAGAGGTTTTTAAAGGTCCTGTAAAGGATGTAAAACAGAATGGTAAAACCGCCTTACTTTGTTCTGTTCTGCAAGGGCTTTTATTTACTGACACCCCACCCACCCACACTTGTTACCCATTAGCTGGTAAATCTTGAAGTTATGTGTCTGACCACATTCAGAAGGTATTGAAGCCTAACCTTGCTGCTGCCTGGGAGGAGATAGGAGACACTTTTGAGAAAGAGGAGACCAGTGCTCTCAGTTCTACCAAAATCCTGGAAGGTGAGAACAATTTTGCTATCAGTGTATTGCCTGGATTAAACCTAATAGACAAATTTATTGACCCAGAAGAACTCCCTTTTCTTTAAATACTTCATAGATCATTTCTCTTAATAGGCCAAGACCCTGTCTTCATCATCTAGCTGAGTCAAAACTGTTCTAGTCCAATAACCTCCCTCCACACAGCAGCACCACCACCGTGCTCTCCCCCACCTTCCAGAACAAACGGGCGGGCAGGCAGTTTCCCTACACTTAACTTGTCTAATACTGTTACATGCAACTTCTAAGCACAGAAGCTGTCAACAACATCATCACATTTCTGGGTTTGCAGCCATGGAAGAGGTCAGGCAAAGTACCTGAGAACAATAATTCTCATTCCCTAAATCTGGCAGGTAACAAGCTTCTATCAGATTTCCCATCTTTTGTCATAAGATTTAACAGGGAGGGATGCAGATGGGCATCTCATATCCTGCTGTTGTCCCATCATCCCATCATGAGATACAATGTGAAGCCCAGTCAGAATGAGCACTTTGTTTGGCTATTTAACTAATTTGCATGATATTCTTAAGTTATTTTTTTAAGATAGCTGTATGGCTAAAAACACTTATTTTCTGTGTTCCTTTGCTCAATACTTGGAGTACTTTCTATGCATCTGGTATCATGAGAATACAAAGGATTATTTAGAATTTTATGTAAGATTCAATTCCTACCATAAATGCAAATCTCTAGAAAAGCTTAACTGGAAGATACTAGAAAGGAGATGTAGGCACAGCATGATAAATTTCATTATATCAGAATTTGTTTTGAATTCTTAATATGGTTTTCCTCACCTTTTGGTGAGGTCCAGGATGGCCTTATCAGACAGAGTGGCCATGCAGGTGACTGTCAGAAGCAAAGTTGGAACACCTTGTAGATGTTATCTTGGCTTCTGCTGATAAGATTTTACTGGGCAAGATGAAATTGATACATACTTTACTGTCAGTGGGCTTTAGGTAGGTGACATGAATTTCCCAGAATCACATTTTTAAACACCAAAGGTAAATGCTTTCAGAGAAGCAAATTAAATATTTGTCCCTAAACCAGTAGATACAACAAATGTCTGTTCTTGTGCATCAATGTTTTTGCTTGCTTGTTTGTTTTTCTCTTTTTACTATTCTTGGCCAACTTTTGTATGGTAGTCCAGCTTTGTGTGATCTTGAAAATTAAATGCTATCATATACCCCAGCTGCTGAACTTCATTACATTCTTTAATTTAATATGTGTCTGAAACTCCTGGAAATGTTGTAAAATTTATATACCAAAGCAGTGGTGGGGGAGGGGAAGCTAGAGTCAACTTTTGTCAAAATTCTTTTTAACAGAAAACAGACACTTATTTCCAGGTTCAAAGTTGTACTTGAAGTTGCTAATAAAAAAGAATTAAAAATAATCATATAGTCATTTAATAATACTGTTTTGACTTAAACAATGAAACTGTGGCTTCAAAAAATATTCAGCACCATTTGCTCATAAGTCTTTGAGAGTTTATTTTTAGAACTATCATATCTGAAAGCACAGGAATTGCTGAGCTTCATGAGAAAGACTCTTTGGGACAACCAATGAGAAGTTAAGCAATCATCATAAAAAGAATCAATGTCCATTCAGCATGGTAACTTGGACTATACAACTATCACCTGCCTCTACTTTAGCTAGAAGGGACATGCTCCTAACATTGAGGTATGACTAGTCAAAGACTATTCTAGCTAATAATGGGAAATCCCTGGCACAGACACTATTGGTCCTTAACGTCTTGTGATTTTAGAAAATTCTGAAAATAGTTTGGATTTAGTTCAATTTATTCAGAAATTAAACATGTTTAATAAGGTTCCCTACTCTGCCAGAGTAAGTGTCTTCTGGTTTAGTATAAAATGCATGTACACACGTAGGTAAATCATAGCCTTAAAGCATACTTAGAACACTGCATTATTTAACATTATTAAACATTCTGTTTTAACAAAATGTCTATAATTAGAAGCAGCTGATGAAACTAAATCCAAAGTTATGGCAAGGGAGACTCACTCTCATTGGAAGCTGTGTTGCTTAGAGACATTCAAAGTTACCCTCTCTCCTCATTCTTTACTACATGATTTCAGTTGGAGTTAGACCAGAAATTAACATTTCTAAGTATTTCAGAAAAAAAATCCATAGAAGTGTCTAAAAGTCTGTGCATGTTTGGATGTATTGTGTTCCCCAAACACCATTATCTTTTATGTAATCTTGTGTAGGCAGATGTTGTCAGTGTTGATTAGATTGTAATTCTTTGAGTGTTTCTTTGGAGATGTGCCCCACCCAGCTGTGGGTGATAACTCTGATGAGATAATTTCCATGGAGGCATGGCCCCACCCATTCAGGGTGGGCCTTGATCAGTGGAGCCATATAAATGAGCTGACAGGCAAAGGGAACTCAGTGCAGCTGAGAGTGACATTTTGAAGAGGAGCTACAGTCAAGAGGGACACTTGGAAGAAAGCACAGGGGCTGCAGATGAGACATATTTTGAAGATGGCTGTTGAAAGACACTCTTGCTCTGGAGAAGGTAAGAGAGGGCAAATACCCCAAGTGCAACTAAGAGTAACATTTCTGAGGAACTGCAGCCTAGAGAGGAACATCCTGGGAGAAAGCCATTTTGAAACCAGAACTTTGGAGCAGACGCCAGCCACATGCCTTCCCAGCTAACAGAGGTTTTCTAGACACCATTGGCTATCCTCCAGTGAACGTACCCGATTGCTGATGTGTTACCTTGGACACTTTATGGCCTTAAGACTGTAACTGTGTAACCAAATAAACCCTCTTTTATAAAAGCCAATCCATTTCTGGTGTTTTGCACTCTGGCAGCATCAGCAAACTAGAACAAAGTCTTTTACGGAAAAGAATGTCTGCCTCTCTTTCTGCATCAGTGAATAGTAGTGCTCAATCAGAATTTCCTCATTACACAAAGACAAAGTCAAGTCCATACATTTGATGAAGATGTCAAAGGAATGTGAATGTAGAATATTAGGTCAACCCTTAGTCAAAGCTTCTGCTGGCTTTTTACAATATACTTTTCACCAATGTGAGTAAATGATTTTTTGTAACAGAATAGTGTTTGGTGGCCAGGATCTCTTTTGGGAATTTCTTCCTATGTTGAATACAGAACAGATAAGGGAGTAGGCAAGGTAATGCAGGGGAGCTACTCTTTCCTGCTCAGAAGGAGTTGATGAATCCCATATATGCATTCAAGAAGCCCATGGGATCCTCTAGCTGTGGGTAGTGGCTAATGTGGTCTCCAGAATTGACACTGTGGACTGTGGTGACATTATCCCAAAACACTGGATAGGGACTTTTGGGATCCAGTGGCCCACAGATGAAATCAATGGGAATAGTTACAGAGGCGCAAGCTCCCACCCAGCATCTTCTAAACTCCTTCCTCTGATTGATGTACTGTAAGAGAATGTCAGTGGCCAAGTTCCCATCATTTTGGGAGCTCCCTGCCCACATGCTCGCTCTCAGAGGGTTGGGTATGGCCCAAAGACTGATGTGAAACCTCAGAAGAATACGAAGAAGTTCATTAATTGTGTGAGGATGGTGACAACATGCCTCTATCTTTGAGCAGCTTCTGGAGAAGGAGAAGGAGAAGACGGTTAGTATTAGGAAATATACTTCCATTTGATAAAGAATCGTTATGGTAAGCTGATCAGATCGATTCTGTTTGTACCCATAGAGCAGCTCCTGAGCAGTGATAACTCCATAATCATGAGACAAGATTGTTCCTATAGTTCTGAAGCCCCAGATGCCGCAAAAGTGCCTCTACAAATGCTAGGTTGCTGAAATATGGAGTAGTGATGCGGTCTCGGTTTGTCAAAGCCAAAACCTAACAAATCAAGGGCAATCACCTGATGAAACCTGAGGGGTCAGTCTTTCCCAAATCTTGTACCAGTCAAAGCTAGAAGGTGGAAAACCCTGTGAAAGCACGATAATCTCTGGACTTCCAACCATACCAGCTGAGTCTTGGTAGAAGATGTGTAGTCCCTTGTAGGTGAAAAAACTGCCTGAAGATTTCCAACAGTGAACAACAGGGGAAACTGGAGAAGGCAGGATGCACAGATATGCAGCAAGCAGGGGCACAGCCAGCAGCCCCACCTGGACCCACCATTCTCTCATCCTGATTCAGGTAAGACCAGGGCTCCATGTTTGGGTAACTTTTTAAACCTCTACTTTTTCTTGTCAAAATTAATGGCCCCAATTTGCTTAATCAGGTCCTTGCATTTACTATCTTGAGTAAAAGTTAGAAGCCATTAAACTTCCTAATTTAATTTGCCAGTATATTATTACAAAAGTAAATAAAAGAATATGTTCATCTGAAATGATAACCATTGTATGCCTAAAAACAACAGATCACTATATTCAAAAAAAAGACTCATAATTTCAAATAATATTTTAGTCTGATATCAATAGAAAACCCAAAGTATCCACTGATTTTGAGGTTAAAAGAATATTTTGAAATTAATAAGGTGCTCATTAATTTACCTAATATTGTCTGCTTACTTTTCATTTACTCTTAAATACACTTGAAATTTGAATTATGTTCAATGAAGAAAACGTATATTCTCAGCCTGGATCATTATGTATCTATATTTTAAAGAGCATTTAAAAAGTAACATTTTTGTTTATACATGCATAGCTATAAACTGTGAGGATCAAAATAATATTTATACTGGAGGTAACTTTATTTTTTTCCAAATTCAAAATAAATTTATTTTATAAGGGCTTTGAATAAGCTATTAATCTTAAGTCATAACTGCTTTTTATTGTAGTTACTCAGAAGCAAGATTTCAGTTACTTGATTGCTGTATATTGCCAAATATCTTTTTATTCATCTTGTTCTTTTGCATATGAAAATGATATGATTTAACCATTGTGGGTAGGGAAGCTTTTCAAGTTATTTTTACATTATTAGTAATGAAAGTACAATACGCATCCAACCTCCCACACTGAACTCCATGGTGATCAATTGAATGCATTTACTGGATCCCCAGCTGAGATTACAGGGTGCTTTCTGTGGCTAGGGATCAGAGATTTCTCTCTGTAAATTTAATTTTCCCTTACGGGGATCAAAAGCTCATTAACACCCCATTCTTTCCAACTGAGCGCAAAGCTTGAAGCAATTAGCATTTGAAAAATATTTTCTTTCATTAATAGTTTTGCTTTGTTTTTTTGTGTGTTTTTTTTTAGTACATAATCTGTGTTGGTTCCACTTTAGACACTGATGTGGTGTGTTTTAAAATTAGAAATACATGGACTACAACTTTTGTATTTTTGCTGTTGTTTTGGATTACAATTTCCTAGCAAGTATATACAGCAACTTAAACAACAATAAAACAATAGTACCTAGGTGCAAATTTCATGTTTTCCAAATTCAGTGACTAATAACTTTCAAGAGTTCTAGAAATTAAGAAAACATTTGTAATCATAAACACAAGAGAGTTTTCTGCTTTTCAGTGGGGAAGACAGTGTGTACTAGCTGCTTTAGCCTTGAGGCTGCTGATTAGATACACAGATATGTTGGAAACAGCACTTCTAGCAATGTTTAACATAACTAGTGTATGAATAAGCAGTTTTTTTCCTCTCTTTTTGTCTTCATATAAGACATTAAACTATTCTTATCAATAAGTATATGCAAGTAAAATACAAGCTTTTGTGATTATCTAGTTTCCCCTATATTCAATGATTATTCACAAAGAAAATATTCAGAACCAGAAAGAGATGATAAATGTTAATGGAAAACAACCAAAAAACCAAAGGTTTGTGTTTGCTTCAAAATGCTGACATAATTTGAAACTGTGATATATTACCAACTCTCTTTATGTAATAGCATATTGACAAACGGTATTATAAATAGATAACCTGTAATACTACCAGCTTGCAGATTAGGGTGAACTTTGTATAATAAGTTAGAATCTTTCTTTCCTCAATATTCCTCCCTGGTAGGACATCTATGCCATAGAGGGGCATATTGATTCTTTTGGTCCATTAATGAACTTTTGAGGACTTTAGAGATATGATGAGAAATACACTAAATGTTACTACAGCAGCTCTGACAGGGAATGCCCCTACAAATGCCTTAGTTACACACAAATACCTTTCAAACAAATAAAAATTTTTCTAAAGAAGTAATTACCTTGTAATTACAACTATTAGAAAATCAAAATTTTCAACTGCTTTTGATATTTCTTTCTCTTCGCTGTGGAGAACTGTAAAACACGTATTAGAGAAATAACTTCCTACTGTCTAATTTACCATGGCATTACAAATGGAATGCCCTTTGCAGATTGGCTGCTTGAGTGTGCCAAATTAGATATGATTTTTAAAATCCTCTAAAGCCAATCTAGCACATGAAACTTGGTCATCAGGTATCTATGCCACTGGGTTAAGCATTGCTTTATCCTTATGATATTTATAAAAATCTAATATTACTTGGAAAGGCAGTAGATTAAACCACAGTCGTGTGACTTAATCTTCCTTTAATTCAGAAAGAAGTTCTTACTTGAGTTCTACAGACTTCTTCAGAGTCCATGGATAGACTCTAGGGGTATAATAACTTTGATGGGAAAAAAAAAAAATCACACTTTATTTTCAATAATCTCTAAATTAAGTTCAGTATCTTTCAAATATAAATATAGGCAAAAGACCTCAGGAGTACCCAGTGGTATCTGTGACTTTCATATTAATAGAAATCACATGTTTTTATCTCACATTATTGCTGCAACAGATACCTCAAATATTATTTGCATTCATTACTACTTTAAAACTATGATAGACATCTGAACCACTGCTAAATGTTGTTTTTAATGGGCTAAAAATGCTATATATATTATTATATCACACACATATTTTTTAATTTTTGGTAACTGTATCTCAAAATAATTATGTTTATTTGTATTTGCTAGACTGCTAAAAGGTTGACAGAATTTAAAAATTGTCAAGAACTCCCACTTTAATTGCTTCTGTAAGAGTCAAGGCAAGGGAGGTATGGATGTTTCAAGTGCATTTAAATTGAGGAAAAAGAAAATCAAATGAATAATAGACATTTAAAATCACAGTCTTGTGTGCTCACCACTTTAACATATTATTGGTTGTATTTTTTGTTCAATAGATGTATTTATATTATTCATTAGAGCTAACCTATTAGGAACAAAAGTTAAAGGAATATAACAATGAACTTTTACTATCTTAATCCACTGCACTAAATATAAAGAGAATCAGAATCACTAACTTGATCTATAAGGATTGAGAATCTATGGGTCATAGACAAATGAAAGGATAAATAATGATAAAGGAGATTGATAATTATTCCAAATAATATAAGCTATATAACAAGGTATTAAAAGATTAATTGATGGACCGATGGCAACATGTTCTAGGAAAAGTTTTAGATGTTTTTTAAAGATGAGTAGAGATTTCAAGGTAAAGAATGTAACGATGACCCGAATTGTAATGGCTATCACTTACATAGTAATTTCTATATTCCAGGCCCTTCTGTAAGCTCTTTACATATATTAATTTACTTATTTCTCCCAACAACCGTATGAGGTGGATACTCTTACTCACCCCATTGTGTAGATAAGAAAAGTGAGGCAGAGCGATTAAACAATTTGACCGTAGTCATGCAACTACTATGGTAGAGTCATAATCTGAACCTGGCATTTGGTTGCCAGTGCCCTTGTTATTAAGACATTCTGTTATCCTTCCTTGTTAACAGAAAATAATGGAAATAGGAATACGCAAAATCTTGAGAGGATCAGATCTGAGTGGATGATTTGAGAGCAGATGGTAAAGTTTCTTTCAAGGGAAGTCCTTGAAAAGCAGCTGATCATACAACGGAAGAGCCATGGATGGCCTCTGGCTGTGAGAACTCACATCCCTTATTTAGATTGGGATCAAACTAACGACCCTTACCCTGACCACACTTTGCTCCTCCAGAAAACTTGCTAAGAAGTAAACTTAACTTACCTTTATCACAATAACAAGCAAGCATCAGAGACAACTGACTTCCTCTTGTCTTGCTCTTAGTTCACTTGAATTTTTGCCTCTTTATCCAAGACAACTCTTACTATACCTTTTTAGGAAAAAGTTCTAGCATTGTTCCTTTAAAATCCCTGTCAAACTCTCAAGGGCACAGACCATAATTTCCGTCTCTTTAACGTGTGCCCCTGCTCTTAATATATTATGTTGGAAATCTCACTAATTTCGGGTATATCCTAGTTCTGGTCTGCAATAAACTTAAATGTAAAGCAGTTGGAAAAAACAATGATTTAGTCATAGCCCTGTTGTACAATTTAGAATAAATTTTACAGTTATCTATTTATTGAAACTAGACACTGAGCTAACTGCCTTATAAGTATTAGCCCACTTACTCCTTACACTGAACCAATTTATGGGTAGATACTACTAGTAAACCCATTTTAAAAATGAGAAAATGAATGTTTCTGGAAGAGTAAATTTTTTTCTCAAAGTTACGTAACTGGTTATTGGCAGCTCCCAGACTGAAGTCTTAACCACTATAACTTAACTACTAGAGCCAAATTTATTTTTTAGCAAATTACATTCTACAAAATGTAATCTACATTATTTTTAATGCAAAAACCTGGCTTTAGGCTTATTTTAACATTAGAGAGTTAAGTCTTCAGAAATTGAATATTTTAAATAAAAGTATTTTGCATATTTATAGTTAACTTTAATCTACAGCAGGATATTTAAAATATAATTTAATCTGATTATTTGGAATAATTTTCTGTTACTGCACTTTCATTTTGCCCTTTTGGATAACAGAATTTACACATTACATAGATAAGAAAAATGCTAAGAACAAAGAAGTATTTTATATCAATTTGTCTGACTATATTTTACTTCTTTTCCATTTATTGGTCTTGTCTTCAAATAAATTAATAGATAGTTGAAGTCAAAATTTCATAATGCTTATATATAGTAACTCATAAATATCTACTAAATCATCAGTTTATTGTATATTCAATTAACATAAACATTACCTGCCAAATGATTAAGGAATATTAGACATCAGTGCTATTTTGTTAATTGCACAGGGTAAATAAACCCTTACTATATCTTACTGCATTACATATCTTAGGTAAATTATTACTAGGACTGCAAAAATTAAAAAGATCAAAGAAAACCAGAGTAGAGTAGGAGGTATGAAATAGTAAATCATACCACAGAGGTATGTACAGAGTTTAATGGGATGACATGAAAGAGGGCCTAAGTTTCTAATGCAGCAAAGGGCATTAAAAAATTCTTAGAAGAATTTAGTTTTAAAGGTTGAGTAGGAATTTGGCAAAGGTGCATAACCCTGAAGGACACACATGTTTTTACATTCATTCATTGTGTACATGTGCAAAGTTATACTGGGGCCTTAAGCATGAATTCTCATCATGAATTGCCCTACATGAATCACAAACCCTTGATATTAGCCCCATGAAATTATCTTAAAGTCACTCTTTAGTATTTTGATTGAAGTCATTGTTCATATACCAATGCCACATTTTTTTTCAATATATATTAAAGTCACTTTTCCTTGTTGATAATCCTAACTTAAAGGTGAAATTTTGCATCTCCGTGCTCCAGGGAAGATCTCATGGCCCAGAGAGTTTTCTCTGGAAACACATTGAATTCATACATAATAATGCAGCTGTTTATTTCTATTAAATTAAAATACTGCTTAGATTTTAATTTCAAAACTTTAACTCTAGCATCAAGTCAGAAAAATGAAATAGTGAATAAGTAACAGTGGGAGGAAGTTAGGAAAAGACTAGGCAACATGTGCAAAGGGTTTACCCTATGTAGTAACAATAAGGATAAAGGTAACATATTCCAAAAATATTTTGGAGCCAGAATAAAGCACATCTGGTTGGAAGTACTGTTGGAGTCAAAGATGACTGAAATTTATAACTTGGGCAACTGGGTCATGGGGTAACTGAGCTAGGGGATACATTCAAGGAACAGGGGTACAGCTTTTGAATATGTTTAATCTTAGATGCCTGCTTGACATCTGTGCGTAGTTGATTTTGGAAATGAAAGTACAATGCAGTAGAGATGCCGATGTGTTAATATGGATGTGGGAGGTAAACGAAGTCACTGCTGTTGAGGTATTTGGAAAAGCATGCCTAGGAAAAGAAGGTTCCAATTCCAGAATCACAGAGAATGCAAATATTGAAAACTCTGGGTGTAAAGTGGAAACAATGAGAAATCTTAAAAAAAAAAAAAAAAAAAAAAAAAAAAACTCGAAAGGGAGAAGAGCGAAGATAAATGATAATGTTGAATACAAAGGATTTCTACAGTTAACCAAAAAAGATTGTTCTCCCTAAGTTTTATTCAAATATTATTTTCAATGAGCTTTACTTTAGAACTAAAGACAGTCTTTTCCACTAAGTTCAAGTCACTCTTACCTGAACTTAGAGTAGGTGGTGTGCCAGTTTGAATATATTGTGTCCCCCAAACACCATTACCTTTGATGTAATCTTGTGTGGGCAGATGTTATCTGTGTTGATTAGATTTGCATGTAAATGCGCCCCACCCAACTGTAGGTGATAACTCTGATGAGATATTTCCATGGAGGCATGGCCCCACTTCAGGGTGGGCCTTGATCAGTGGAGCCATATAAATGAGCTGATGGTCAGAGGGGACTCAGTGCAGCTGAGAGTGACATTTTGAAGAGGAGCTACAGCCAAGAGGGACACTTTGAAGAAAACACAGGAGCTGCAGATGAGAGACAGTTTGAAAACGGATGTTGGAAGCAGACTCTTGCTGCAGAGAAGCTAAGAGAGGACAAACACCCCAAGTGCAACCAAGAGTGACATTTTTGAGGAACTGCAGCCTAGAGAGGAACATCCTGGGAGAAAGCCATTTTGAAACCAGAACTTTGGAGCAGACACCAGCCACGTGCCTTCCCAGCTAACAGAGGTTTTCCAGACACCATTGGCCCTCCTCCAGTGAAGGTACCCGATTGCTGATGGCCTTAAGACTGTAACTGTGTAACCAAATAAACCCCCTTTTATAAAAGCCAATCCATCTCTGGTGTTTTGCATTCTGGCAGCATTAGCAAACTAGAACAGGTGGTGAATGAAGATCACCCCTTTTGGACGTCCAAGAAAGTTTTACAGAAATTTTTGGCTTCCTTTTTTGGCTTATTTTCTGGTCAGATGATTTCTTCTTAGTGGTGGTAGTTCTGTCCTTGTCTATAAAGGGAAAGGCTGTGAAGGCTGCTCTCATTCAATGCTACAGATTCTTTACCCATATGAGAACACTGAATAAATTATACACTGCAGAGACTAACATCTCAGTCTTCAGTGCCAAACAGATCTCTGGAAATCCAGGGTTTGTCACTAACTACTCCTGTAACTTTGGGGCAGGAGCTAATCTTTTTAGAATGCCAGTTTTGTTTGTACAATGGGGATAATAGGACTTGCACACGCATAGTTTTGAGGATTAAGTAACACAGTGGAAGTAAAGTGCTTAACCCATTGCCTGGGTCACAGTAGGCATTCAATAAGTAACAACTAATAAAATTATTATATACTACAATAGATTATGTTATTCTATGGGGTAGTAATATTACTTACTACTGATTTGTGGAAATGTAGATATGCCAATTTGATAATGGAGGAAGCCTCCCTTATTTCTCACTATTTTTTTCAACCTTCTAAGCCAATGAATCCTTTTTGTTTGCAATCCATGACCTATGTGAGGATGAAAACATAGTAAAATCTATTATGATTAGTTTAGTTTTCTGTCTTGATTCTTCTTTCATATTACATGATATAGTATTCTGACTTAAATAGTACCACTTCTATTTAACATCAAACTTGTGAAAGAAAAGAAAAAGAAAAAAAAATGCAAGAAAGGATTGTGCTGACACTTTTAGGTTTCATAGTGTCTGATGAAGTCTAGAGAAAATTGAGTAGTGTCTAAGTGCCGAAAAAGGCTGTAGGCACTGATATTGTGCTCAGTCTTTCCATGCATGAAATGAACTTTGAAGATGACCACTTAAAATTAAAATTACTTAATGTAACAGTACAGCATGGCCTACTACTGTTATCAGTTATTAAAGAAACTGACAATATGCCCTTGAGAAGGAGGGTAGGAAATATTCTTGAGCAATTATAATGATTTATGTATTTTCATATATAATATCTCAATTAATTTAATGATGAAAAACTGTAGCAGATATGATTTTTTACCCAGTCTAAATAAAGTAATAGAAAGTCACAGAAATTAATGAACCTATTCACACTTGGAATTCCTCCAAGTACAATATTTCAAGTTACATGCATTAAAAAAAATCACCTAACCCAGCTTAAAATATGATTTGGAGATGAATCATTCTATATATGGCAAATATTTGCAGTCAGTTCATGACTGTTAGAAAGTAGAATTGAAAATAGAATGCATTTGGTGGGGAGAAGTACAAACACCTCTCAAATCTCTTTTTTGCTTTTTGTGATTTATTTTAAATGAATTAAGGCCATACTATTTTAAAATATTCTTCAGGCTTCTAAATGAAGTCTCAAACCTCAAGAAACAAGTCCATAGAAATTATAAAGTGTATTGTTAAATGGAAATATACAACAACTAGGATTCTAACAAAATTATGCTCCCTAGTTTGAGTATTCCAAGTAAGTGATTAGTTTTTATAGACATTAAATAGTCTATTAGAGGTTTAGGATTCAAGAAGCAAATTTCTAATTTTAATTCTGCCACTAACTCCAACTTGGTGACCTTGGAATTTCTTATCACTGCTGCCCCTGATTCCCGATTGATAAAATATTAATAATCATGTCCTACCTCACCTAGAGAATACATTAGTACAATATAATAAAAATTCTCCTGATAAGAACATAAATAATCAAGTTTAAGGTATTAAGGTATCTAAACTTCCTGAATTTTAGATTTCATGAAACTTTTTTAAACTGAAAAACCATATGGATGATGTAGAGCATTTCACTGAGGCAATATTATCATTTTAATATTCAGTAATGGCATTAAAAGACTTTGCATTGTCTAACTACATTTCCTTGTTCAGTAAACGGATGAGCATCCTTCCTCTATTTTTTAGTACTTCTTTAAAAATTGCTACTCACAAGTTGAGGTGTCTTTTTTTTAAGGCTAAAGAAAAAATCTTAATGGAAAAGTAAAATTTCAACTTCTTGGCCTGAAACCATATAACACTATGTTTCAGATGGGAAAAGAGGAAGAGCGAAAATGTGATGAACCCTTAATACCATAAGCTCCTCTAACTGAGATGTGGTGGTAATTGCTTTTTATATTTTTTTTTCCGAAACATCTCCTGGAAATGGTAATGCTTTCAAGTGAGGATCAAAGACAATGACCTACATAAGAAATAGATTGCAACATGTAGTTACATTTTTCATCCTTTGTAATATGCTTCTTGCATCCCTACTTCTAAAATGAAATAGAGCATAATGCTCATCACTTTTTAAAATGAGTTGTCACTAAGGTCAGATGGTATACTTGGAGCCTAGAAAGAAAGATGATTTGGACCACAGCGTTAATGCCGATAGATGGAACAGTAGATGGATCAGTCTTCACACATCACCCTGCACATTTAAAGACAGTAAGACCAAAGCCACACACACACACACAAAACATGTGTTTTTTTGTGTGTATACACATCTTATCAGAAATAGGTAATTTGTATATATATTTTTTACACAAAATATTCATTAAAAACAAAAGTTTAGTATAAGGGGAGGTAATAAAATGACACTGTTTTTAAAGATTACAAGCAAATTTAATTTATAATTTTTTGCTATTGTTTTTCCGGACTTAAATTTGACCAGTGAGGATGTGCAATTCAAATAGGTTGTTACTGAGAATTCTTCTCAAGGAGAAATTATCTCTTTCCAACATGTCACAAGGCCAAAGTAATATCATTAGTGTTCTGTTTCCTAATGATGTGCAAATTTTCCTGAAGGAGTGGTTCCTTGTGAGATTATTAGCTAACCTAATGTTTCAGATATTTCCAATGATGAAATTTGCCTGAGGAGACCTGGGACCTATGGGAAGTTCTGGAGTCTAGGAATTGACAGAAAGAAGAAATTCTGTGGTATCAGGAAGCAAACAGACCACTTAATTCACAAATTTTCCCAAGGGCTGTACTTTTCCAATCTTCTTTCTGTCAATAAATTTAAAAAAAGTATATGACATTCTAATGCCCCTAGGGAAATGTGGATGGTCACTGTCTGATATCATTTTTAAATGCCCTTGCTAGCAAAGGAAGGTGAAAGAGAAACTATAGTCACATGTCTTTTACTTGAAAATGATATTATACTATAAAGGTATCTGGAGAAGCACTCTATGATTATAGCATCATCCTGCCTTCAGAAGGCAAAATTAGTTTATACATACAGTCTAGATGCGGCTTTCCAGAAACATTTCAGAGGCCGGAATGAGCTGATGGATGTCTGCCAACATGCACTTAGCAGTTTTGGGACAAGTATAAAGGGCTGTAAAGCTCCAAAAGGAAATAGAAATATATTAGTCAATAAGCCTATAACAAAAGGAGATGCTTCTGTAAAGAGAAAGATGCCTTTTCTTTTGCAAAATAGATTTATCTACCATACAGAGTTTGATACATATTTATGGAACATCTGTTTATTGAATATTGTTTGGCCTATAATCATGAGAAAATTTGATATGTATTTATATTAAAAGAAAACCTGTTTCTAAGATAGCAACTTCTGTACAATATACCACTCAAACAATTTAACGAAATGCCTTTCTGATAAGAGAATTGCACTTAAGCAAAAAACAAACACAAGAACTTGAGTATAAAGTTTTAAAATTTTGAAACAAAACTACTTTCATATGAGAACTAACTTTAATTTTTAAAGAGAAACTGGTCATGCTACAAAATGAAACATCTTGAATCAAAGCCCTTCAGCTTCTATTAGAGTATATTTCTAATATGCTAATATTCCAAACTGTTCAGGCTTGAATCTTAATAAATTGCCAGTTTTAAATGTGAACCAATGAGTCCAGATTAAAAGTAGGAGATGATTAAAAAAAAAAAAAAAAAAGAAAAAAAAAGTGCTGCTTTCCAAACTGACAGTGCTCAAAAATTGAGAAAATGTGCTTCAACCTTTAAAAATACATATTGACTAAAGAATCTTCAAGTTCTGTATTCAGACAATAAATAGCACAAAAGTTCCTTGGTTCATTTATCCAACGTAAAAAGGAAAAAGTAATCTAGTGTAAAAAACACAGCATTTTAAAGTTTTAAAGGGAAGATCAATACACATAGACTAAATTATTAATTTTAAAAAGCTTTATTATTCAGCTATTCTATATTATGAACACTTTAAAGAATTTCTGTTAATGTATGTTATATATTTATACTTACTTTAACTATAATATTACCTGAAGTAGCTGTTAAATAGAAGTAATAGTATTTCTAAGTAGGCCTTTTAAAAAAAAAAATCAGTTTTATTGAGATATACTCATGTATCATATAATCATCCATGGTGTACAATCAGCTATTCACAGTACCACAATACAGTTGTGCATTCATCACCCCAATCAATTTTTGACCATTTTCCTTACTCCAAAAAAACTGAAAATAAGAATAAAAAGTAAAAGTAAAGAAGAACACCCATGAGGAGAATGTTCAAGGGATGTGTGAATGTATCTCAATAAAACTGAATTAAAACAAACAAACAAACAAACAAAGAACTCCCAAATTATTCCATCCTCACCATCACACCCTATTTTCCATTTAGTTTTTGTCTCTATTTTTTCACTCATCCATCCATACATTGGATAAAGTGAGTGTGAGCCACAAGGTTTTCACATTCATACCATCACAGCATGTAAGCTACATAGTTATACAGTGGTCTTCAAGAATCAAGGCTACTGGTTCTTCTGTGTGGCAGTTTGACAGTTTCAGGTATTTACTTCTAGCTATTCCAATACACTAAAAGTTAAAAAGGGATATGTATAAAGCGCATAAGAATGCCCTCCAGAGTGACCTCTCGACTCCATTTGAAATCTCTCAGCCACTGAAACTTTATTTTGTCTCATTTCCCTTCATCCTTTTGGTCAAGAAGATTTTCTCAATCCCAAGATGCCAGGTCCAGGATCATCCCTGGGAGTCACGTCCTGCATTGCCAGGGAGATTTATATCCCTGGTAGTCATGCCCAACATGGAGTGGGGGGAAAAGTGAGTTCACCTGCCGAGTGGGCTTGGGAGGAGGGCTACATCCGAGCAACGAAGAGATTTCTGGGGGAGACTCTTAAGCACAATTATAAGTAGGCTTAGCCTCTCCTTTGTAGTAACAAGCTTCACATCAGCAAGCCCCAAGATCGAGGTCTTGGCCTACTAAATTGTTGGTTCTCAATGTTTGTGAGCATATCAGTAATAACCCAGGTGGGGATGTCTAACATTTCTGAATTTTTCTCCAGTTCTTCAGGGGGGCCCTGAAATATAATTTTATTCTCTGCCCAAATTACTTTGGGATGTATCAGTATTTCACACTACTCTGTACAAACCTACCAGATCTCACTTCCTATTCAAAATTCCATGAAATTATGATATTTGAATAAACTGACCACACAAGTTAAATTATTTAGTGTGCTGCAGAAAATATAGACCCTGCACCAAATAAACATATCTTCTATTGGTCTCACACAGAAGTTGAAGTTTTAGAACACAGTCTATATCGCACTTTACTCTTTAGCCTGCTTTGCCTTAGTCCTAACCAGATCTACTTCATCCATATCTCAGGTTGAAGTCTGAACTCTTTTTCAGCTTTTTTAACAGTTGCTGTATGTGATAATACGGACACTTACAGCTGCTGAGCTCTGGCTCTGGGTTATAGGTGTCACACAGATACCCAAAGTTCCAGAGACTGACCAGGTTATACACAAAGAGCTCAGCTTCTCAGAATTTAGAAATAGCCATTACTACACAGGAATAGATGTAACTAGTGTAAGAGCTTACAATCTAGGAACCTTTACAATAAGCCTTCCCCTGATAAACTATGCTTTCAGATTCAATTCTCAGAGTTTGCACATTATAGTTAGTCCATATTAGTGAGGCATTACAATGTTTATCCTTTTGTTTCTGGTGTACTTCACTCAAAATGCTGTCCACAAGATCATTGTGTGTCTCACAGCTTCACTCCTTCTCACAGTTGCTCAGTATTCCATTGTATGCATACACCGCAGTTCACTATTCTGTTCATCAGTCGATGTACTTACGCCACCTCCATCCATTGTAAATTGTGAACACTGCCACCATAAACATCAGTGTGCAAATGTGCATTCGTGTCCCTGCTCTCAGATCTTCCAAGTATATACCCCATAATGAGGTTGCAGGACCTTATGGCAACCACATACTTAGCTTCTTGTGGAACCACCCCACCGTCCTCCAGATAGGTGACACCATTCTACTTCGCCACCAACAGTGTATAGGTACATCCCTCTTTCCATATTTTCTCCAGCACTTGTATCCCTGTTTATATTTTTCCCTGCAATTTTATAGAGATATATTCACATACCATACAATCATCCATGGTGTACAATCAATTGTTCACAGTATCATTATATATTGTGCATTCATCACCATAATCAGCACTTGAACATAGTCATTACTATGAAAAAAAATTTTAGAATGATAAAAAGATAACTGGAAACATAAAATGCCATACAATAAAATATAATAATAAGGTCAGACAACAATACCACTACCAAGAATCCCATATCCCTTCCTTATATCCCCCTCTCACACAAATTTAGCTTTGATATATTGCCTTTGTTAAATTTAATGGCAGCATATCACAGTGCTACCGTTAGCCACAGACTCCAGTTTGCTTTGATTATATTTTTTCCCCAATATCATCCCTTTTTCAACACCTTGCAAAGTTGACATTCATTTTTTCTCCCACATGTAAAAGCATTTTTATATTTGTACATTTAGTCACAATCATTGACCTCTCTACATTTCACTAAGTTATACACTCCCAGTCTTTATCGTCTGTCTTTCCTTCTGGTGTCATACATGTCTCTAGCCCTCTTTCAGCTTTACTCACAGTCATCTTTGTTCAGTGTACTTACAACTTATCATCACTCAGTATTATGCTATCCATTTCTGAATCTATACAATCAATCCTGTTGAACATTCTATACTCTTTCAGCATCAAATGCCCAATCTCTACCCTCTTTCTATATGCTGATAACCTGTGTTCTCAGCTTTTGACTCTCAAAGTTTGCTCATTAATGTTAGTTCATATTAGTGAGACCATACAGTATTTGTCCTTTTGTTTCTGGCTAACTTTGCTCAACATAACATCCTCAAGTTTCATCCACATTATTATATGTTCCCTGACTTTATTCTGTCTTACAGCTGCATAATATTCCATCTTTATGTATGTAACAAAGTTTGTTTATCTACTTGTCCATGGATGGACATTTGGGCTGTTTCCATCTCTTGGCAATCTTGAATACTGTCGCTATAAACATCGGTTTACAAGTGTCCGTTCGTGTCTTACCTTTCAGTTTCCCTGAGTATATACCTAGTAATGGAATTGCTGGATCATATGGCAGTTCTATACTTAGCTTCCTGAGGAACTGCCACACTGCCTTCCAGAGTGGCTGCACTAATCTATATTGCCACCAACAATGAATAAGTATACCCTTTCACCACATCCTCTCCAGCACTTGTGATTTTCTGTTTTTTTTGTATAATGGCTGTTCTGGTAGGTGTGAGATGATGTCTCATTGTGGTTTTGTTTTGTGTTTCCCTAATAGCCAGTGAAGTTGAGCATCTTTTCATATGTTTTTGAGCCATAGGCCATTCATTTGAGGGTTATTTTTTTCTAAAGGTTCTTTAGTTTGTATTTGAAACAATTTGAAAATTTTAAATTGAGATAATGTACTGATTCAGTATTTTGATATTTGTTTCTGATGCTTTCATTTTGACAGACATTGGGCATGTTTTCATTACCATGTTTGCAAAGGAAAAACAATATTTTTCATGCAGATTCTAAACTCTTAGCTTAGGAGCTAGAAATCTGTAACTTCTATGAGCAATAGAAGCAACAGGGGCAATAAATATCCATCTCATTGAATAGCTCAATTCAGAATGGGTAGTAAAGATGAGGGAGATACCTTCAGAAATTAGGTTCAGGACTTTGGGAAAGATCATGTCTTTGGTGATTTATACTTATTCCCTTCCATAAGGAGTTAGCCTTGGGAAGAAAGAATCTTTCTTTTTCTTGGTATGACAGGTAGTATCACATGTCCAGAAAAAGAGGTCATATTTCCCACAAGTCTAGAATGTCTCTTTTGCTTTCTGGACCATGTACCTGATTCAATACCAGAATGTCAGAGCTAGAAGGGATCTTAGATATTGTGAGGCTAACCTCACATTTTACAGAAGAGAAAACTGAATTTCAGACACATACACCTCATCCAAAATGACCTTGATTTGCACAGGATATGATCTACAAATAAAGGATGAACTATAGGGCTTTATAGACAGATTTACCATTTTATGAATGTTCTGTACTGAAAGTCTGTTGCTCTTCTAAAAACTGTTACTGTAATCCCAAGCATTTAACATCATTTTAATTCTACATCTTGCCTTCTTCCCACATCTATCCAACCAGAAAACAGCAATAATTGAAGTGGTTGTGAATGATGAATGATACTGAATAGTCAACAAGATAATGTAAATTATGGGATTATAATTCCCATAGAAATTTGTTTTTGTAAAATGAGCCATTTTTATAGCCAAAAGCATCCTGGTATGTAGTATTACTGTCTTATGTTTCAAACTATTCTTGGTTTTTATTTGATGTAACACAAGAACTAAAGAATGAAATCTAAATGTCTTATTATTTAATCTGTAGTTTTAATTTCACAAAATTCTCTAAAAGATATGCCTCCAACCAAACCAACATGACTAAATGTGGTGTTAGTCACTTGGTATACTCAATATCACTTGTTTAGGACATGCAGCAGCAGTCTCTTTAGCAGTGAAAATTCATGTAGTTTTCTTTTTCTTTTTTTACTTCAGACTCTGTATTTATTCCCAACAAAAGCAGTTGGAATTTATTGCAGGGAAGCTAGGAATGAGCAGTTGAGTGAGGGTCTCCACAGGAAGACCTGTCACTGAACAGGACTGCCAGGCCCCAAGTCTGTTTGGAATCCAGGAAGAAAGAGGTTTGGCTCACAGGACTATGGGATGGGCAAGTCTGAATTCCATATGGCAGGCCACAAGCTGTTAATTCTGATGAAGGTTTTTGATTAGTTCCCTAGAAGAAGCTGGCTGGCTTAAGCAGAGATGGAATTTTTCTTCAATTTTTCCATTCTCTGTCCCTCTCAGTCCAGGCTGGCAGTGGTTCCCTCACACAAATTTTACAAAAACCTGCTTGTCAACTTTACATGCAGTTCACAGGGGACCAAACTATCCAACAGTACAACTTTCCATAGATTGTTCCTGTATAACTGTATTTCCAATCCTGACTTCCACAGAAACAGCTTACTGGATCCATGTTCAATTAAACTTTCACAAGAAGCCCTATTCTGCAGGGACTTCCTTTCTGGTAGTTCATGGAGGTCCCTGGTGGAGCTGCTTCTGGCCCTAATCTTAGAGCAAGCTATCTGGGTAGGCTCACAATTTTCCAAACTGTCAATTTCTGGTTTCTTTGTGCTTAAGAGTGCAGTTCACAGCTTATACCAGTCTTCTCACATTTTACTAAAAGCTGCAAGGAGAAACCAACCTGTACCTTCTACATTTAGCTTGGAAAGCTCCTCAGCTCAACATCCAAGTTCAACACTTATAAGTTCCACTTTCAATCCAACACCAGAATATAATTTCACCAAGTTCTCTGTCACTTTATGACAAGGATAACCTGCCTCCTAATTTTCAATAATATATTAATCATTTCCTTTTAAGGCCTCATCAGAAGTATCTTTAACATCCATATTTCAACCAACAGTCTCTTCGAAGCTTTCTAGACCTTTTCTATCAAGCACCACATATTTTTCCCCACTTCTATTCATCACCCAATTCCAAAGTCATTTCCACATTTTAGATACTTGAAATAACAGCACCTCATTCTTTGTGCCAAACTCTGTTTTACTTTCCTGGCTGCTAAAGCAAATACCAAGCAATGGATTGGCTTAAATGATGGGAATTTATTGGCCCATGGTTTTGAGGCCAGAAGTGCAAAATGAAGGCAACATCAAGGAGATTCTTACTTCCAGAAGACTGATGTTCTGGGACTGGTTGCCAGCAATCCCTTGTCCTTCATTTTCTGCCACAAGGCAAAGCACAGGGCAACTTCTCCTGGCTTCTCCTTTCCCTTCCAGGTTCTGTTGACTTCCAGCTTCTGGAAGCTCCTGTGGCTTTCTCTTTTCTGTGAACTTCCCTATAAGGACTCCAGGAATAGGATTAAGACCCATCTTGATTCAGATGGGCCACACCTTAATGGAGGTAAACCCATCAAAAGGTCCTATTTACAAACGTTCATACCCACAGGAATGGGATAAGGTTAAGAACATGTTTTTCTGGAGTACACTGCTCTAGGCCACCACAGATACATAAATGTGCTTTTTATTCTGTGACCAGAGCTGGAAGCTGAGCAAGGCTGTTTTTACTCCATGACCTCAGAAGACTAAGTTTAAATATCTCATTTAAAAATAGAAAATATTTTATGATGTCTGTGTTAAGATTAGTTCTCTTGTTTGATTGGTTATTTTAAGGTCTGGAGGGAACACACACACACACACACAAAGATTTCTAGTATTTTCTTCTCTTAACCCTTTATGTACAAAATCTAGAGTTGTCATCAGTTAAACCAGCTTATGCTCACTCCAACTTGCTAATGTCACCATGGAATAGTTGAATGAGCAGGAAAGACCTCAGCAGGCCCTCAGCCAGTCAAGGGCCTTATTGTGAACATTTCAGCATCCACACTGATGGATAGGAGTGATGGCTCAAAGCTCACACTGGTATCCAGAACATGATTCTATAGAACAGTTTGTAAAATTGCATTTATATTCAATAGCATGCTATATGTGTGTATACATTTTTCCATTACTTTTTGAAAAATGATATTTGAGAATACTAAATGGGGAATAAAAAGAAAGACATCTAATTTACTTTCTTCCTATTTTTTCTTTCTTTATGCTTGTTCTACTATATAAATGACTAATCATTTAGTGCTATTATTAATCAATTGTAGTTAGTAAAGTAATTTATGTATATGCTTTTAACCTATGTGTCCTGATGATCAAAGCAAAAAGCACTTTCTTCCATATTATGCAGAGAGGAGAGTAAGTCACTAAGAAATTGCATTTTAGATCCATCACTATACATAAAGGGACATTCTGGGTGAAAATATAATGTGCCTCCTTTTGTGGCTGCTCTTTGCTATGATTTTTTTTTTTTTATTAAATTCAGTTTTATTGAAATACATTCGCACACCATACAATCATCCATGATATACAATCCACTGTCCACAGTATGATAACATAGTTATGCGTTCATCACCACAGTCTAATCTCTGAACATTTTCTTTACATCAGAAAGAACCAGAACAAGAATAAAAAATGAAAGTGAAAAAAGAACACCCAAATCATCCCCCCATCCCACCCCATTTGTCCTTTAGTTTTTATCCCCATTCCTCCACTCATCCATACACTAGATAAAGGGGGTGTTATCCACAAGGTCTTCACAATCACACTGTCACCCCTTGTAATCTACATTATTATATAATTGTCTTCAGGAGTCCAGATTGCTGGGTTGGAGTTTGGTAGTTTCAGGTATTTACTTCTAGCTATTCCAATACATTAAAGCCTAAGAGGTGTTATCTATATAGTGCATAAGAATGTCCACCAGAGTGACCTCTCGACTCCATTTGGAATCTCTCAGCCACTGAAACTATTTCGTCTCATTTTGCATCCCCCTTTTGGTCAAGAAGATACTCTCAGTCCCATGATGCCGGGTCCACGCTCATCCCCGGGAGTCATACTCTGCGTTGCCAGGGAGATCCACAACCCTGGGAGTTGGGTCCCACGTAGGGGGGAGGGCAGCGAGTCCACCGGTAGAGATGGCTCAGTTAGAGAGAGAGAGGGCCACATCTGAGCAACAAAGAGGCACTCAGGGGGAGACTCTCAGGCACCATTACATACAACTTTAGACTTTCCTTTGTGGTAATGAGCTTCATAAGAGCAAGTCCCATGCTTGAGGGCTCGGCACATCAAACCGCCAGTCCCAATGTCTGTGACAACATACGCTAGGGGATCAGCATCTTAAAGTTTAGAGATAGGCCTTACAATTCAGGGATAGAGTTAACTGCTGTAAGAGCTTACAATCTAGGAACTATTACAATTATTGTGTCCACGTTAGGCTATGTTCTAAGATTCAATTCTGAGTTTACACATTGTAGTTAGTCCATATTGGTGAGGCATCATCCCTCTCACCATGTTTTCTCCAACACTTTTACTCCTATATATATATATTTTCCTACAATTTTATAGAGTTATATTCACATACCATACATTTATCCACAGTGTACAAGCAGTTGTTCATGGTATCATCATAAAGTTGTACATTTATCACCACAATCAGCATTTGAACATACTGATTACTACAAGAAAAATTTTTTTTTTTTTTTAGCAATAAGAAAAAAATGATAAAAAGAAAAATAACATGTCATACAATACAATATACTACTAAGGACAACAAATAACACCACTACCAAGAATCCCATATTACTCCCCTATATCCCCTTCTCATATACATTTAGCATCGGCGTATTGCCTTTGTTACATTTAATGGAGGTATATTACAATGTTACTGTTGACCATAGACTCCAGTTTGCTTTGATTATGTTTTTTCCTGAATACCATCCCTTTTTCAAATTTCTACATGGTTGACATTCATTTGCTTTCCCACATGCAAAAACATTTTTATATTTGTATATTTAGGAACAGTCATTGGCCATTCCAGTTTTTGCCATGTTATACAGTCCCAGTCTTTATCATCTATCTTTACCTCTGGTGTCATACATTCTCCTATCCCACCTCTTTCAGCTTTACTCACAGACATCTTTGTTCAGTGTACTTACAATACTGTGTTACCATCACACAGTATTATGCTATCTATTTCTGGATCTATGCAATCAATCCTAAACATTTTGTAGTCCTTCAGCATCAAATGGCTGATCTCTGCCCTCTTTTTATCTCCTGGTCGCCTGTGTTGTCAGCTTTTAACTCCCAAAGTTTGTTCATTAATGTCTGTTCATATTAGTGAGACCATACAAAATCTGTCCTTTTGTTTCTGGCTAACTTCACTCAACATAATGTCCTCAAGGTTCATCCACATTATTACATGATCCATGTCTTTGTTCTGTCTTACAGCTGCATAATATTCCATCATGTGTATATACCACAGTTTGTTTATCCACTCGTCCTTTGATGGACATTTGGGCTGTTTCCATCTCTTGGCAGTTGTGAATAATGCTGCAATAAACATTGGTTTACAAATGTCTGTTTGTGTCTTAAGTTTCAGTTCCTCTGAGTATATACCCAGCAATGGAATAGCTGGGTCATATGGCAAATCTATATTTAGCTTCCTGAGGAACCTCCATACCATCTTCCAGAGTGGTTGCACCATTCTACATTCCCACCAACAATGAATAAGTGTGCCTCTTTCTCCACATACTCTCCAGCACTTGTCATTTTCTGTTTTTTGGATAATGGCCATTCTGGTAGTTGTGAGATGATATCTCATTGTGGTTTTGATTTGCATTTCCTTAATAGCCAGTGAAGTTGAACATTTTTTCATATGCTTTTGAGCTATTTGTATTTCCTCTTCAGAAAAATGTCTGTTCATGTCTTTTGCCCATTTTTTAATTGGATTGTTTGTCTTTCTGTTATTGAGATGCAGGATTCCTTTATATATTCGGGATATTAAACCCTTATCTGATATGTGGTTTCCAAATATCATCTCCCATTGTGTAGTTTGCCTTTTGACTTTTCTGACAAAGTCCTTTGATGTACAAAAGTGTTTAATTTTGAGGAGATCCCATTTGTCTATTTGTTCTTTGGTTGCTCGTGCCTTGGGTGTGAGGTCTAAGAAACCACCTCCTTTCACAAGATCTTTAAGATATTGCCCTACATTTTCTTCTAAGAGTTTTATGGTCTTGGTGCTAATGTTTAGGTCTTTGGTCCACTTTGAGTTAATTTTGGTATAAGGTGTGAGATGGACATCCTCTTTCATTCTTTTGGAAATGGATATCCAGTTCTCCAAACACCATTTATTGAACAGGCTGCTCTTTCCCAGTTGCTTCGGCTTCACTGCCTTATCAAAGATCAGTTGTCCATAGATGTGAGGGTCTACTTCTGAACACTCAATTCGATTCCATTGATCAGTATATCTGTCCTTATGCCAGTACCATGCTGTTTTGAGCACTGTAGCTTTGTAATATGCTTCAAAGTCAGGTAGTGTGAGACCTCCCACTTTACTCCTCTTTCCCAAGACATTTTTGTCTATTCGGGGCATCTTACCCTTCCAAATAAATTTAGTTATTGGTTTTCCTATTTCTGTAAAGTAAGTTGTTGGGATTTGAATTGGTATTGCATTGAATCTGTAAATCAGTTTAGGTAAAATTGCCATCTTAACTATATTTAGTCTTCCAATCCATGAACATGGTATGTTCTTCCATTTTTTCAGGTCTTGTTCAATTTCTTTTAGCAGTTTCTTATAGTTTTCTATGTAAAGGTCTTTTGTGTCCTTGGCTAAGTTTATTCCTAAATACTTGATTCTTTTGGTTGCTATTGTAAATGGGATTTTTTTCTTGATTTCCTCCTCTTGTTGCACATTACTTGTGTAAAGGAACACTACAGAGTTTTGTGTGTTGATCTTGTAGCCTGCTACTTTGCTGTATTCATTGACTAGTTCTAGTACCTTTGCTGTAGATTTTTCTGGATTTCCTACATATAGAATCATGTCATCTGCAAATAGTGAAAGTTTTACTTCTTCCTCTCCAATTTGGATGCCTTTTATTTCTTTTTCTTGCCTAATTGCTCTAGCTAGAACTTCCGGCACAATGTTGAATAGCAATGGTGATAGTGGGCATCCCTGTCTTGTTCCTGATCTTAGAGGAAAAGCTTTCAGTCTCTCCCCATTGAGTGTGATGTTAGCTGTGGGTTTTTCATATATTGCCTTTATCATATTGAAAAAGTTCCCTTCTATTCCTATCCTTTGAAGTGTTTTCATCAGGAAAGGATGTTGAATTTTGTCAAATGCCTTTTCTGCATCAATCGAGATGATCATGTGGTTCTTCTGCTTTGATTTATTGATGTGGTGTATTACATTAATTGATTTTCTTGTGTTGAAACAGCCTTGCATACCTGGAATAAATCCCACCTGGTCGTGGTGTATAATTCTTTTAGTGTGCTGCTGGATTCGATTTGCGAGTATTTTGTTGAGGATTTTTGCATCTATATTCATTAAAGAAATTGGTCTATAATTTTCTTTTTTTGTAGTGTCTTTGCCTGGATTTGGTATTAGGGTGATGATGGCTTCATAGAAAGAGTTAGGTAGCTTTCCCTCTTCTTCAATTTTTTTGAAGAGATTGAGCAGGATTGGTACTAATTCATTCTTGAATGCTTGGTAGAATTCGCATGTGAAACCATCTGGTCCTGGGCTTTTCCTTTTTGGGAGCTTTTTGGTGACTGACTCAATCTCTTTACTTGTGATTGGTTTGTTGAGGTCATCTATTTCTTGTTGAGTTAATGTTGGTTGTTTATGCTTTTCTAGGAAGTTGTCCATTTCATGTAAGTTGTCTAGTTTATTAGCATATAGTTGCTCATAGTATCTTCTCATTATCTCCTTAATTTCTGCAGGGTTGGTAGTTATATTTCCTTTCCCATTTGTGATTGCATTTATTTGCATCTGCTCTCTCTTTTTTTTTGTTAGCCTAGCCAGTGGTCCATCGATTTTATTGATTTTCTCAAAGAACCAACTTCTGGTTTTGTTGATTCTCTCTAATGTTTTCCTGTTCTCAATTGCATTTATTTCTGCTCTAATCTTTGTTATTTCTTCCCTTCTGCTTGCTTTGGGGTTAGTTTGCTGTTCTTTCTCTAATTCCTCCAGGTGAGCAGTTAACTCTTCAATTTTTGCTCTCTCTTCTCTTTTAATATAGGCATTTAGGGCAATAAATTTCCCTCTCAGCACCGCCTTTGCTGCATCCCATAAGTTTTGATAAGTTGTGTTTTCATTGTCATTTGCTTTGAAGTATTTACTAATTTCTCTTGTAATTTCTTCCTTTACCCACTGGTTTTCTAAGAGGGTGTTGTTTAGCCTCCTTATGTCTGTGAATTTTCTGACCTTCTGCCTTTTATTTATTTCCAACTTAATTCCATTGTGGTCTGAGAAAGTGTTTTGTATAATATCAATATTTTTAAATTTGTTGAGACTTGCTTTGTGACCCAACATGTGGTCTATCCTAGAGAATGTTCCATGAGCACTTGAGAAAAAAGTGTATCCTGCTGTTGTTGGATGTAGTGTTCTATAAATGTCTGTCAAGTCTAGTTCATTTATCATACAATTCAACATCTCTGTTTGTTTAGTGATCCACTGTCTAGATGTTCTA
Source organism: Choloepus didactylus (assembly GCF_015220235.1). Lineage (NCBI taxonomy): Eukaryota > Metazoa > Chordata > Mammalia > Pilosa > Megalonychidae > Choloepus > Choloepus didactylus. Next base: position 142,632,817 of record NC_051309.1, read on the forward strand.
TCCATTGATGAGAGTGGTGTATTGAAGTCTCCAACTATTATTGTAGAGATATCTATTTCTCCTTTCAGTGATTGCAGTGTTTGCCTCATGAATTTTGGGGCATTCTGGCTTGGTGCATAAATATTTATGACTGTTATGTTTTCTTGATGAATTGACCCTTTTATTAATATATAGTGTCCTTCTTTGTCTCTTTTAATTGTTTTGCTTTTGAAGTCTAACTTGTCTGATATTAATATAGCTACTCCCGCTTTTTTCTGGTTGTTGTTTGCATGAAATATCTTTTTCCAACCTTTCACTTTCAGTCTATGTTTGTCCTTGTGTCTAAAGTGAGTTTCTTGTAGACAGCATATAGATGGGTCCTGTTTTTTCATCCATTCTGCCAGTCTGTGTCTTTTCATTGGGGAGTTTAATCCATTTACATTTAGTGTTATTACTGTAAGGGCAGTACTTTCTACTACCATTTTGTTTTTTGGAATTTATATGTCATATCTTATTTTTTCCTCTCCTTTTACCTTTCCTGATAATCTTCATTTCTGCACTCTTCTCCAACTCTCTCTCTCCTGTCTTTTCCTATCAGCCTGTAGCACTCCCTTTAGTATTTCTTGTAGTGCCAGTCTCTTATTCACAAACTCTCTCAGTGTCTGTTTGTCTGAAAATGTTTTAATCTCTCCCTCATTTTTGAAGGAAAGTTTTTCTGGATATAGAATTCTTGGTTGGCAGCTTTTCTCTTCCAATATCTTAAATATATCATGCCACTGTCTTCTTGCCTCCATGGTTTCTGCAGAGAAATCTGTACATAGTCTTATTGACTTTCCCTTGTACGTGATGGATTGCTTTTCTCTTGCTGCTTTCAGAATCCTCTCTTTGTCTTTGACATTGGACAATCTGACCAGTAAGTGCCTTGGAGTAGATCTATTGGGATCTATTCTATTTGGGGTATGTTGTACTTCTTGAATCTCTAATTTTCTGTCTTTTATAAGAGTTGGGAAATTTTCAGTGAATATGTCTTCTATTACTCTTTCTGCCCCTTTTCCCCTCTCTTCTCCTTCTGGGATACCCATAACACGTATATTTGTGCATTTCATGTTGTCACTCAGCTCCCTAAGACCCTGCTCATATTTTTCCATTTTTTTCACCATCTGTTCTTTTGTGAGTATGAATTCGAATGACCTGTCTTCCAGTTCACTGATCCTTTCTTCTGCCTGTTCAAATCTACTGTTGTGTCCCTCCATTGTGTTTTTCATCTCCTCCATTGTGGCCTTCATTCCCATGAGTTCTGCCATTTGTTTTTTTAAGTTTATGAATTCTTCTTTATGGTCAGCCAGTGTCTTCTTTATATCCTTCAGCTCTTTTGCTATATCTTCCTTCATTTCATCAAATTTATTTAGCATTAGTTGCCTCCACTCCTGTGTCTCAGCTGAGCTATTAGTTTGTTCCTTTGGCTGGTCCATGTTTTCGTGTTTCCTGGTATGGCTTGTTATCTTAAGTTGTCTAGGCATCTGATTCTCTTGATTAGTTTATTTTGGAGCTTGTTTTCTGTCTTTTACTTAGTGGTTTTCTTGTTGGTTGGCTTTGTTCTCTGGCCTCTGTTATTCATTTCAACTTATTCTAGACCTCTAACTTAGGTTCTATTTAGTTGATCGGAATTTTTCCCCTCTTGTTTTTTCTGTTTCTTGCTCTGCCTCTACGTAACCTTTTTGTGAGTGGGTCTCCTCAGATGTGGTCGACCCTAGTCAGATTTTCCCAGTCTAGTGAGGCCCAGGTCTCATTGGGAGGGTATGGAGTTTTCCTGAGAATGAGACCCTCCTATGAGGCCTTTAGAATTGGTGCTTTTCCTCTCCTGTCCAGCAGGTGGCGCTGGCCAGCCCGCAGCTCCCCCACCAGTGTAAGGAGGTATGGAGCCTTTAGTTCTCCTGGTGACTCTGATCCTGTCAGGGGCGTGGCTGACTGAAGCTGGAATCTGAATTCCAGCCCCTGGGGTCTGAATTCCCAGAAGGAGGACTGCCAGTTGACCTGGGCCTCCCTCCACTCTCCCAATCCTCAGAATTCCAGTTGTCTCTCAGGGGCACTATTCCCTTCTCCTCTCTCCTCTTTGGGGCCTCTCCAGGTAGATTCCTTGGTCAGCCTGAGTTGCCAATTAAAGACAGGGGTGGAGGCCTTCAGTAGTGAATACGGAATTCAAAGACACTGTAGGTACTCTGTCTCCCCTCAAGCCCAGCCTAGTCCCTCAACATGGGCTTTCCAATAGAAAATAACCACATATATTACTTTTAGATTTAAAAAAAAAAAAAAAAAAAAAGAGTCTCTTTTAAATGTTTTTCCCCAGCCTGGAAGTTTTGTCAGTGTCAGAATAGAGCATTTAAAGATATGCTTTGGGCTATTGTCTGATAATTACTCTCCAAAGGCTTCAGTTCCACCTCTGCCGGGGGCTACTGAAATGCAAAAAGATAAGGGATCAGCGAGAAGCCAGAAGGGACAAAATGTAAGGCAAAAAAAAATGGCTTTTTTGGAGTCTGGGAATGGGTGCCCGCTTTTACGTGCCCCCACTTTTTGGAGCCCAGCCCTTCTTTAGCACCCCAGCTCCCAAAGTTAGTTAATTAATTTGTTAATTAATTCTGCAGTTGAGGCTGGTTTGAGCCTCCCTTCTTGCCCTCAGCAGATTGCTGTTTTTTGTTTTTTTTTTCCCCCCTTTCAGGGAGCCGGCAGCAAGACAGTCTGTGAGGTCTGGGTGGGGAGGGGTGCCAGACCCCTGGTCCGGGAAACTTACAATGTTCGCTGCGATCTCCGCTTTTCCTCCAATTCCAAACTTGTGTCCAATGTGTGACTGGTTACTGGAGATCCCGAAAACACTGTTTCATATAGTTCTTGGGTAACTGCCAGCTGCTCTACCGGAGAGACGAAATTCTGCTCCTCACCACTCCGCCATCTTGCTCTGCCTCCTCTCCTTGCTTTGATTTTTAACTTAAAGAGTTATGATAAAAAAAAAATAAGTCACCAAATGCCATGCTCATTGTCCCTAAAAATTTATTCTCGAGTATCATTCATAATCTTATTTCTTACACTTAATTTAGGAACAATGACAACCTACAAGATACACGTTTTAATGTTTCAGTTTCTTTTTTCCTATTGTTCTCAGAAGGTTTCAAAGCAATATGGCCAAAAAGTTTTATTTCTTTTCCTTGTTAACTTTGTCACACTGTTCAGATCTTTGTTTTTTCCTATGATTCAATCTTAGAAATAAACTCAGTAAAGCCTATTTCCTTAGATTTTTGAAATATGTTCTTTAGAGCTAATCATAGTTACATACATATATTCATATATCCCTAGGTGCATTAGGAAACACAATAAAAATTATCTAGATTCTCCTTCTAATTCAATATATAAAGAAAATGAACTTCATAAACATTAAATAAATTGTATGCGTATTTGAAGCACCTTTAGATATATAACTAGACCCTCAGTTTTCAAATGTCCCCTTTCCTAGCAATGATCGTGCAGGTTCCAAAGGCACACAATTAAAATTTTCAGTCAACCAGCAATGAATGGAATTATGCAAACAACTTTAAAGTACCCCCTGAATATTAGAAAATGATCAGCATGTCTGCTTTACATTGAATTATTATAATGAGTTTTTAAAATATTTTTTTACGTTGGGAAGCAAGAAAAAAATGGTTCATCATTATGCGACTTTTAATCCTGCAGCACCTTGTAAAATGCATCCAAGTGCTAAACCCACCATCCATTCATCTAAGGACTGTGGCACTTAACTCAAAATTGTGGAGTTCATGCCTAATAGCTTTCTTGTATACTCAGCTGATGCACTAGAGATTATTGGGTCTTGTGGGTAGTTCTCTAGGAATGTTATCTCAGCCTGCATTTTATCTGAATTTATTATGTCTGGCAGTACTGTGCACAAGTCCATAAAGTAGTAGATAACTACTGTACTTCTGAGATATATATGTCTCATGGGATGTCCACTAGCTGGAATTTCTCCAGATTTCATTTTGACACAAAATGGCCTCAATTGCTTGGGTCTGGCCTCTGAATTGTGTCTGTCTGGACAGTCTAAAATATAGTGTAATTTAGTGAACAAATCATGTACAAGGGAAGTTTAAAATGGCATTAAATTAAAATAGGATAACATTAGTTGTATAAAGGCAGTGACGGTAAACTATAAAGGTCTTGCAGGTTTTTCAGTCTAACAACCTATTTTCAAGGATGGCAAGCAAGCTGATAAACTTGTCTCTGAACTAAAACCTGGAGAGTTATTACAGATGTCAGACTGCAAACAATGTTTATTGGCTGACTCTGAAAATATCAGTCTGGTCCTTTAATGGTAAAAGGGTCTAGTGCACAGAGTTGATAGATGTTAGAGGTTTTTTCTGAAATTTTAAAGTAAAAAATGGCCATATTTCTCAGTTTATTACAAAACAATAAATACACACACAAATAATCAGGTCATTAAGGAGTATGTGTATCAAATATTTTATAATTCTTTGAAGTGCATTGATATATTGATGGGTTTGTATATATATGTATATATATATATATATATGTATCATATTTCATGTTAATAGGGCTAAATTAAAATATTGTTAAAGTGAGTCAAAGATCAATGGTACACTTTTCAATAAGCGCCTGATATAAACAGTCTGTTAAACTAAAATCGGTGAGAACATAAATATCCTATGACAGAAAGAAGAAAATATAGTCGTGGATTTTAGAATACAGGATCATGTTACTTTGTCTGAATGTATTTGCTGAACTTGCTTGTTTTAAAAAACATCTACTTGAAATACTGCACAGCAATGATTGTTAAACAATTCTTCTTTGCTTTGAAACTTGTATCCTCAGTCCTACTTTACTATAGGAATAATACAAAATGGCTTGATTGACCCCATCTACCATTTTGTAATTATTCTTTTTCAAGTTTTATATCTACTGGTCTTTCCCCTAAAGGTGAGTAGGATAGAGAGGGAAAATAAATAAAATTTACAATTATTTGAGAAATATTGCTTAAACCCACTGGACATCTATTTTGAAATTCTGAATTTACACCTTTTGGAAAGTCACCAAACTTTAAAATGACAATATTAACTTACTAAACAGATCCTTTATTAGAATTGCCACTCTGTTGTATATTAAGATTACACTGAAATCTTGCTTAAGCTGTTTAACTGGAGCCTCCATTCCCTAGATAATGGGGATTATCCTCATTAATCATACATGTAATGAGATCAGATGAAATAATGGATATAAGTTTGTAATACAGAATCTCACAAAATAGAAGTCTAAAATGTATTAATTATTAGCTTTTATTTTTGTTCCAAAGCATGTGCATAAATTCCTATGACTCTAGTTATGTATAAAATTCCATGGAAAATATTGACTCTCTGCTATTGGTTAATTCCGCTTTTTTTTTTTTTTTTTTTTGAGAAAAGTTAGCTACCTTTTAAGTGAGATTATATATAAATCTACATTGAAGCTCCTTTCATTATTTAAAAGGTTGCATTTAATTGAAGGAGATTGTCTTTAGGTTGTTACATAAAAAAATGAGGAAATGCATTTAAGATTGTCATTGTTAATTCAGAGGACCTTCAGATAGACTGGGGCAATTCTACTAACTAATACAGATTCAACTGCAGGTTAAAGTCTTGCTCAGTACTATTTCTGGAACTTACATTCATCAGGTACTCACTTTGTGTAAATTGCAATCATAATATATATAATTTCCTTTATTCTTCCTAACAATCCAGTGAGGTAAGTACTGATTCTACTAAAGCACAGAGGGCTTCAGTAATTTGTTTAAAGTTGTTATGTAAATATTATGTATGAAGTGAGGTTTCAACCCAGGAGGTGTAACTTTAGGATCCATCTATTCCAGTTGTTGTGACTGTATTATAACTACCCCTAAAATTTAGTGGCTTAAAACTACAACAACTTTTATTTTGCTTGCTAATCTGCAGTTTGGACATGCCTTATCTCTTCCCTACTTGTGTCAGATGTGGTGACTTGGGGACTAGATCAACTGAGAGTGAAGGGCACTGGGAATTAACTGAAGGCTCACTCACTCACATGCCTGGTACCTAGATTGGGAAGATAGAAATAAAATCATGAGGCTTGAATCCCTGCCTTGGGCTTTCCCTCTAGAAAACTCAACGTAAGATATCAGGTTAAAGTGTAAGTACAAAGATTGTGGGAAATGATTCCTTATTGAAATAAAGCAGTAGACAAGTTTTACTCACTGGTAGCTTTTTAGCAATATTAAGTTGATTTCTCCCTAACATTAGTTAATTTTGTTCAAGAGATGTCATCACTGGGATTTTCGAAGTTCCTATTAGAGCATGCTCTTCACAACACTTGGCATTGTTTTTGTCGAAATCTGCAATCAAAAATCTGGGTACATGATTATTTTTTGCACAACTCAACCAAGTCAATTAAGTTGAATTTCATTCTAGCATCCCTTTTCATACTTGAAGCACATAACGCACTTTTGGAGAAAAACAACCTTGCCTGTTTGAACATTATCAACAATTGTTACTAGACACTAGCATTCACCATTTATTTTGACAGCTTTTTATGGACTCTGTGCTTTTTCCCTTAAAGAAGAGGCTGAATTTTCATTATTGTTCAATATCAAATAATATTGGGTGATTCAAATGGAACTTGAAAAAAACTGAATAATTTAGAAATCTAAGTTTAATAAATGTCCTATACATAAATTTTCCACATTTATAGAATTTAAAAGTTATTTCCCCAAAACAACTCAAAAATGGATTTCATTTGTAATAGTATTTTCAATTTCCCAGTTATGTTTGCACTTCTAAAGAATATTTTCTCAAACCATAAATCCATTTGAATCATCCAAATATCATTTGATATTGAACAATAATAAAAATTTAGTCTCTACTCTAAAGGAAAAGGCACAGTGGATTGAATCAGGAATTTTACTGGGTTAGAGTTCTTTTTATGAAGTAGTCCCCATTTTTATTTTTAAAAATACAGAAAGACTTCTGAGAAAATGTGGTATGGAAGTCACATAAGTATAAATCTTCCTACGGTTCTAAAATAAAGACAATAAACAAAAATAAATAAAAATAGCAAAATCTATTTGAGACTTGAAAAGGAAAACAGATTCATACGTTAATACTAAAAAGTGTTTGGGAGCAGAAATTTTGGCAATTACCCCTAATCCATCTCTCCAGAAATAGCTGCCAGTAATTTGAAATGAGAGGATTAGGGGTAGAAATAAGTAGCCCAGAATATGGAATGTTTCTCTAGGCAAGCTGCCCTCAGTGATGACTAGAGATTTTACTTCCTAGGGGACATGTGGCAATTCTGGAGGAATTTTTAATTGTTGCAGCTGTGGGCAGGAGTAATACTTTCATCTAGTGGGTAGAGAGCAGGTATGCTATTAAATATTCTACAATGAACAGGACAGCCCTCAAGAACAAAGGATTACGGAGCCCAGAATAGTGCCATGATTGAAAAAGCTTGCAGTAGGCTAAAGCCTCTCCCTGCCACTGCATTAGTTAGGGTTATCTAGGAAAATGAAACCAACAGTAAATAATAAGAGATTTTTATAAAAATTGTCTCATGTGACTGTGGGGATGCACAAGTCCAAATTCTGTAAGGCAGGTTGCAAGCTGGGAACTAATGAATGTTTTTGATGAATTCCCCAGCAAAAGCTGGTTGGCTGAAGGAGAAAATTCTCTCTTCTGATTGCCGATGTCATCACTTCTCCCTTTGAAACCATCAGTTGATTGGTTGAGATGTCTCTCATTGTTGAAGGCAATCTCCTCAGTTGATTATAGATGTAATCAGCCATAGATGCAATCAACTTACTGATGATTTAAGTCCAGGAAATGTCCTCACACTAACAATCAAGGCAGTGCTTGCTTAACCAAACAACTGAACACATCACCTGGCAAGTTAACACATGAACCTAACAATCACAGCCACCAAGAAAAAATTATGACTAAGGAAAATCATGATATTCAGAAGAATAAAGATCATTAATGTTTGATTTTGTTATTGGCTTAGAGGAAGATTTCATATGTATGTATATACACACACACACAGACACACACACACACACACACACACACAAACCCCTTACATGTATATAAACTTGGCTTTAAACTAATTGGCAACAAGAGATTTTAAAAGAAAAGAGAAAACAAAATAATCAAACAAAAATAAAGAGGAACTAAAGGAAATGTGATGAGACTAATGGGAAAGACACTTGACAAGTCCTGAGAAAGTACTTTCCCAGTGTATGCAGTATAAATAACACATCAGCCAGTGATTTTTGTTCATTCTTCTATTCCATTCTCTGTAGAAGATATCATTGTCAGATATAAAACTTTAACTCCTCATGATCAGAACAGTGCCTGACTCATAGTAGGTGATCAATAAATATCTAAAAAAATAAATGAAAAAAGCAAGAAAGGAAGGAATCATGTCACATTCTTAGCAGAATACAATATAGGACTATAAAGCTTGGTAGAATCACTCCCGGATTCACCTGGAATGGGGGAGAAATTTCTAAAATCTTCCATAGGACTATGGATTGGGCAGAGTCAATGTTAATAAAGACTTTTAACAAAAGTGAATAGAAACAGATGAGAGAATATAACCATCCAATGTAGAACTGCCCACACCTTTAGGTTAACTTAACTACAACCAATAAAATCCCATCCTAATTGAAATTCAAAATGGAGTTGCCCTTGGTTAGGATTAATAGGAAAGACATATAAAGCAGTTCCAAGATTGGTTAACTCGTCAAGCCAATGATGTCATTTGTCATCCTGATCTGCTTCCCCAGTATGTGGTTTCTTTATGGTGGCGAGATGGCTTCCACAGTTCTGGATGTCATGCCCCAACACCATTATATATAAAGGTGGGGAGGGAAATTTCTTTATTTTATACATCTGCTAGAGAGTGAAGCCTTTTTGAGAGGCGTCCTAGATGACATCCTATGATACCTTGGTACTTGCTTGAACTATGATTGAAACAGATCATGTTTCTCTAGACCTTCTCTGACCTAAGGCAGGAGGGAAAACTGCCTTTACTTATTAATTATTTTATTAAGTTCTTTATTATCCAGCTTACACTAAGTTATATTGCATATAAATATATGCAACTTATAATAACAAATACTTATTTCTCACTCATTTTGCATGTTGGCAGCTAGCAGAAGAGCTAGGGAGATCTTCCCCAAGCTCTGGATTAAGTTCAGCTTTGTATCCTGTTTGTTGTCATTTCAGGACCCATGGTGAGAGAACATCCCCTACCTGGAATATGATATGCTTATGGCAGATAGCTGGAGAGTAAAAAGATGGTAGAAATTTGCAATCCCTCTTAAATTCACCCAGGTATCAGTAAAGGATTACTTCTGTCCCCAAAATTGTCCGCTGTGAGTCACAGGACCAAGTTCAATATCTTTATGCAGGGGAACTACTCTAGAGGGGAGCAAATAGGGAAAGCAAAGAATGACTATTTGCTAAACAATGATACAATATTTCTCAAACTCAAGGAATCTAGAACTTAGGAAGGTGATTTTTCTTTTTTTTTAATTGAGATTCTTAGGATAAAGAAGAATTTTTGTTCAATAATACTTGTTAGGGTAGCAAACATTAGTGTCTACAACATTAGAAAATGACACCAGAAAATATAGTAAATCTAAGAAGACCATGTTAAAAACTTAGGGAGTTGTCTAATAGCTACATACTCAAGAAGCAGTAAACTCATTTTGCTTACTACAAGATTCTTTGAAATCTTTAAGTAATAGATCTCAGAGAGAGAAAGAAAACTTCCAAATTAATTTTTATAAACCCATCAGAATATGGAGAAAAATCTGACAAAGATAGCACAAAAATAGCTATTTTAGTAGATTATTATTAATTATAAAACTATTTAGTACCATTTTATAAGCAGAATTCCATAGCATAATTAATAGAGTAACTTACCATACCAATATAGTTTTATAGCCATGCATGGATGGCTCAATATTACAAAACCTATAAACATAAGCTAGCCACGTTATTAACTCAAAGGGAAAAAGTATCTAATTTAGTTCAGTAGCTGTTGTCATTGCAAAAGGGAAGGTAGAGTTAGCTATCCTTGCAGATGACATGACTGTAAAGCTAGCTAACTCAAAAGAATTGAGTGAGAAATATGCAATGGAAGAATTAATGAGGTCCCTGGTAATAAATTAGCACATAAAAATCAGTAACTTTTCCTAAACAAAGAATAACCACTCACATGATGCTCTAGAAGACATGGAAAATATAAAGGGAACATGTGGAAAAAATGGAAAGGCATACTGTATTTTTCATGAGATTCAATATTTTTTTTTTCATTTTATCTAAATTACTGTATGAATCAATATGCTCATAATGAAATCAACAATTTTTTGTTGTGCTGTGGTTTTAATAAAGTGATTCTTAATTTTATCTGAACATAAGCATGCTAAAGATGTATTCAAAGGAAAGGGATGGGGAGCGAGCTAACAGTATAGAGAGGCAAACAGTGAAAACTATAGTGATTTAAACAATACGGAACTGACAGAGACTGGACAGATATTCTCTGCAAGCAGGAAGAGTTAACTAAGTGATTATACAGGTGCTTAGAAAGCAAGGAGAAAGGACTAACCCTGATCTGAGTGCAGAATGTGCAGAGAATGCCGCTAGAGACGTGTGTGGAGATCAGGGAATGAAGTCCATTGTGGGCACTGTGAAACATCTTGCCTACAGAAAAACAGGACGTCATTGAAGTAATTTAACCAGGGAAATGATGGGATCAGAATATACTCTTGAAAAAAAAATCACAGCCATAGTATCACCAAATACGAGAAATAAACATGGTTGAACTAAAGCAAAAACTTGACACAGGAGGTGGGGCAGGAGGAAGAGAATCTAAGTGGAGAATAAAGGTCGTATATTCTGCATGATTGTTTATCCATGAAAAGTCTTGCTATATTCATAAGAGAAATGCAAGCTTTTTAAGGCACATAATCTTATTCTTCACAAAAAAGAACTGTTTTTAATATATTGCCTAACAGTGGGAAAGCTGAAAACAAAATTTTGTTATTTGTTGGTAGTCTATGTTGTTCTTTTAAGATGGATGCTTATAATATTTGACTTAAGATCCATAATATAAAAATTTTCCCAGCATTTTACCAGCATAGACCTCCTCATATCTATTTTTCCAACACATAAACACTTTTGACTCCATATGTAAACTTACTAAATTTAGATGGGAAAATTTATATTATTTTTAAAATAATATTTCTTCTCTGTATTTTTTTTTTTAAACTATGGAGGATTTGTGTCTATGATTACTAAAAATAATTACTATATTTTTATTATATTGTTTCATATTTTAACTTTCTTATTTCCTGATTTCTTACTATTTGGATTTTCTGCAGTTTAAAATCTGCTACTCACTATCTCAAATGTGGTTTAAATTTTGTTTACTTTGTTTTTCATTTTCTTGGAGTCTTTCCTTACCTCCACCTGTTCTACTTCTGTCATAGAAGCAACTTTCATAAAGAATAAAAAACACTTTTAATAGTTTCTTTTTTTAAAAAAAGGATCAGTTTCCTCCAGCAATTTGGTCCAAATAAATCCCCTGCTCTTCTACAGGTTAAACATTTTCTATTTCTTGTCTTCTTTTTGGCTTCTCTGAAACACTTACAGAAGTTAGAAGTAAATCCTTAACCACATGTATTTCAGATGACTGGATAGCAGGATTAAGTGTTTAAAGGCAAGAGAGAGAGAGAGAGAGAAGATTGCATAATCACAATATTATACATAATACATATTTTGTATAAAATAATATTAATAAAATAATCACTATTTTGCTTGTAAATGTAAATGTAGTTATTTGAGAAGGGCCAAATAAATACATGTCAATAACTTATAAAAGGATACATTGAAATTTGAGTTAAATGCTAAAAGAAGAAGAAATTTTCAAGAAATGGAATTAGGCAGCCTTCTCTCATGGGTAAAACAGTAATTTAAAGAGCAAAATAATAAAGGAAAAACCAGAACAGAGGGGCTTAAGCCACAACATCCTCCAGAAAGCCTTGACAATTCAGCTCATTGGGCTTTGTTTGCTTCCCAACTGCCCCAGGTGACTTTCTGGTCTGCTGTGCTCTGCTGGCATTATCTGTCTCCGGGAGAGTGAGAGTATACTACTCAGTGAGCAGTAAGTGACCATTAAAAGCTAAACTTCCTAACTACCTGGGGCTGAACTGACTTTCACTCATATCAGTGCTATAGAACTACTTAAAAAAAAAAAAAAAAATGGAGTAGAGCCGCCAGGCCTACCACCTACTCCTCCCTCTAGCCTTAGAAATCTTTTATTGGCAATGCAGATGAGAATGGCCAATCTGTGAATTAACAAAAAAGGAATGAGGACTTCCTATTTCTTCTAAGGAAAACATCTTTCCAAGGCTGCCTTTGTACATATTTGTACTATGTTATATACTATCTCTATCTCAAATATAATTTAATAATATTACTACTATGAATAATAATAATGATAAAGTCTCGACTAGAAATATTTATTTTTAATTGAAAAATTGCTATTTTTGAACTGTTTGAGCATATGTTAAACTTCATGGCTTAAAAAATGTGTTTTGGAGAATTCATGATACACTCAAAAGAATCTTTACAGAATTAGTTTTGTGAGTAGGATTCCTTTAAAAGAAGACTAATTTCTGATGTAGCTCTATACAGAGATTTGGGCAATTATGCAGTCTATCTTGACTCTTATATATATATTTCAAAGTGTAGAAATGATATTGTGCATCTACTTGGAAACCCGTAAAGCAGCCTTAATTGGAGGTATACTGGAATAAAGTATATGCCCAGGAGTTTGTTTCATGCAGCTAGGTAACGGTATCTTTATTCTGTCAGAAGGCATTCTTTAATTCTGAATGTCTTCCATTCTGATGTTTTATTTTTATTGTGGCCACAGATAAAAAAATAATTTATGATTGAAAATTTTGTGCAATGGGTTTTTAGTTCTCCTAGTTACCTTACTTGATATGCTAAAAATGTTATTCTATATTTGAGTACTGTAAACACCATCCAGAAAGAAGTCTTCTTAGAATAGAAACAGATTGTTTGACATTTGGCTGTTCTTTATTTCAATAAATGTGGTGCATGGAAAAAAGTTTAGCTTTTGAAAAAATTTTGACGTGTTAGCTTAGAAAAAAAGTTGATTTTGCTCAGAGATTTGGCCAAATTCAAGTATTAGACAAAAAGCTGGGATTAATAATGGGAATGGCAAGAGGTTACTTTCTTCATTTCACTAGATCAGTTTTCATACCAATACTTGCTGAACAAAAATTAATAATTTCACACACTCTATTTACTACAAGAAGGAGCCACAGGAGCCCACAGTTTCTGCAAGTGGGGCCTAATGACTTGGTACTGTTTAATGTTAGCAAATAGAATTTGGTGCAGTTTCAACTTCGGGGTATTCCAATGAAACAAGAGTTAACAGCTAAATAAATAAATCGTGTTCAATACCTTAGCTGAGTTTAACAAAATTTATTCAGCTGTTTGAAAAGACTGCTGGTGACATTGTAGCTAAGGTTTCCAAAATGTAATTGGGAATGTCAAAACGAATCATAACAGAATGTACAACTGTGCAGATTTATGCTTTGCACCAGGCATTCCTAATGCAGGAGATAGTTACACAGAAAAAGGACTTCAGTGTCAGTCATGAAACTGTATAATAGAGGAAAATTCATTTCTCTATTCCTTTATAATAGCACATTATAATGATTCTAGCTATATGAAAGCATTTTTAATACAAAGGCCATGAATTATATGAAAAACATATGAGTTTTGAGTGGAAAAAAGTAATTTTCAATATGCTAATGCCCATGCTATATTGCTTAGAACAGAGGGGTCCAATAGAAATATAATGTAAGCCTCAAATACAATGTAAAATTTTCCAGCAGTCATGTTTAAAGAAGTAGAAAAACAGGTGAAATTAATTTTAATACTTTATCTTATTTAGTCCAGAATTTCCAATACATTATATTATGAACTTGTAATCAGTATAAAAATAATTATTAATCAGATATTTAACATTCTTATTTTCATCTTCAAAATCTGGTGTGCATTTTTCATTTGTAGCACATCTCAATTCAGACTAGCCACAATTCCCATACCCAATAGTCAAGTATTGGACAATTCAGCTTTTGAAAATATACCTATATTATCCCTTCATTTGGTATCAAAGTGTTATTATCTTTATAAAACCATGTGTATCTATCATATTAAATGATGATTGAAATTAGAAATATGGTCATATAGCTGGGATTTTCCCTCTGTAAAACTCAAAATTGACTCAACATCACCATTTCTCAAATGGAAATGTTGCATTTGTTCATAGTAGATGAAAACTCAAATGCAAAACCTATGAATATTCGTTATGTTAATGAAATGTCTTAATATTAGAACAAGCCTTTCTCTCCCATGTATTAGGTGCCCTTATATTTCTTTGGTGTATAAAATGGACATAAGGTCAATCATTCCATGGGAGACCATGCATATGACTGAATTTTCATGTATCCACATTTATCTCCTCTGTTTTCAAAGAACTGAAGTACTGTAGGGTCCATGCTCTCAGCCACACTAAAATCTGTTTCATTTTCCTGCCTATTCTGTATCACAATCTTATCTCCCTGAATGACTTTCTAATTCTTTATGTTATTTGTCACCACTCACCATGTGATAATGGCTAATCCCTCTCTGCACACACAGCCTAAGCTGGAGATAACATCTAAGGCTTGTTATTGGGAAAAGTGTATAATGGGCAAGTTCAGTATCTGGATGGGGCCAAAGTAAATGTGAGTGGTCAAAAACACTCTTTCTGCAAGTACCTGCCCAAACAGTCCATGAGAAACCACAAGGACAGCTTGCTTAGAAGGATGACCTTAGTGAGCCCAAATCCACTGGTTTGTCTGAAGACAAAAACAAACAAGCAAACAAAAACCCTAAACCATAGTTACTCTTGGTATTTGAAAAGGAAATTGAGATAGCTGAAAGCAAGTACTTCATCATATGTGTAAGGTGTATAGGTCAAATTTATTAACAAGTTAATTTGATTGATGTACCTTAGTTTCTCAACTACTAAAACAAATGACATACAATGGGTTGGCATAACAAGGGGAATTTATTGGCTCAAGGTTTTGAGGCTAGGAAGGAAGTCAAAAATTGAGGTGCCAGCAAGGTGATGCTTTCTCCCTGAAGATTGTGATATTCTGGGGCTGGCTGCCAATGATCCTTAAGCCTTTGGCTTTTCTAATACATGGCAAAACATAGGCTGGCATCTCCTTTCTCTTCCAGGTTCCATTGGCTTTCAACTCTTTCATGTAGCTTTCTCTCTCTATATATATCTGAACTTCATTCTGCTCAGAAAGGATTCCAGTAATTTGTATTAAAGCCCATACTGATTCAGTTGGCCATATCTTAACTAAAAATAACATCTTCAAAAGGTCCTATTTATAATGGGTTCACACCCACAGGAACAGATTAAGAATAAGAACATGCTTGGCTGGGGTATATAATTCAATCCCCAACCATAAACAGTGGTTAAATTCTTAATTTCAGAAATTCAAAAATCACTATAAACCCATGGTCTTTTTATTTCATATCAACTTGTTCATGTTTTCCCAATGTTGTAGACATGTCTACTGCTAACTATTTAAACTGCCATTATGAATTTTTAATATCATAATAATGAACCACAATATTTGGAAATTTAAGCATTTGTTATTTTAAGGTTCATTAAGCACAAACATTTCTAGTCATAGCTGTAATACAGAGGTCAAGAATCAGTACCCTTATTTTGAAAGTGATAATTATTCTCTTCTGTTATCTATTGCCAAAGCAGAATTGAATGAAAATTAGTGTCAACCCTTGAAAAATAAGCTTGATGCCTTGAAAGAGTAATAGAAAATGTTATATCTAAATAAATCAATTTGATGGTAATAACATATTAAAATGTGCATTGAAGGGATGAAATATTGTGTCCATTTCAAGTCATAAGTTTTAACTAGCAAATGCTAGTTAAATAGAAAATGCTAATTAAAGGTAATTTTATCATGAAACAACAGTACATATTTATTTTTTCCACAAATATAATAATATATTTGATACTCATTTTTAACAACTTCATATAGCAAAACTGCCATGTCAAAAAATAACTAAAGTCAACTAGTTGGTATAGGTAATTCGCTAACAGTGTATCTAGAAAAATCAAGACTATTTTATCCATTAAAAAATTTAAAAATTGATAACTTAGTTTCCAAATAAAAAAAAAGTCAGAGATGCTGTTTTATCTGTATCATGATGTGTTAACCTCCTATTTATAAAATGTCAACAATTTCAACAGTTTCCTTGGAGCTTCACGAGGCTTATCTGTAAAGAAGACCCAGAAGTTCACTGCATGAAATGTTAGAGGATTTTCAAAAAAAGCATTGACCTAGAAGGTATATTTAAAATAACTAATATATAATACCCTTACTTTATAAATAAGGAATCTCTAGTAATTTTTACCAAATAGCATGCATGTAGATTCACAATATGTGAATTCACATTTCCTCTGGGAAATTTTCCTCCTACTATCCAATGCATGGGTTTTGACTTGGCAATGTCCACCCTTTCCCAGCTCCAGAAAAGAAAGCTAATTGGTTTAGATCATTTTTCTGGCTAGAGTGATTCAGTGAGGCAGAAGAACAGCATGGGACTGTGACTTTGTGAATGTCCATGCCTTGACCTGTTGTCCTACTGTCAGAGTTAAAAGCTCTCTCTTTCTCAACTCGTATTGGGATTATGAAGATGTGAGATCTGAAGTTTTTATGGTCATCTTTCAAATATGTCCGGGGAACTAGTTTGGAAGAGAAACATGAAGTTACTATTGTTACTAGTTATCACTGTCTATCTAATCACTACTTCATGAGGAACCACTGATCCTACTGTTCCTAAGCCAATCCTGTCTCTGGACTTTTTAATTAGAGGAAAAAATAAATTCTTTTTTTTTTCCTTAATAGAGTGTGTATTTGGTTTTCTGTCATCTACAATTTCAGGGATCTTAACTGCTTAAAGATGCAAAAATATTATTAATCTTTCCAAGGTCAAATGTTTTAAAATAACCCACAACTGGTAAAATAAAAATACCTTTGAATAAAAAGAGAACAATTGCAGGGCAAAGGACATTTTCAGAAAGTATGGTGGATTTCATCAGAGTTTAGACTATTTCCCTCCCCTTTCTGTGGTGCCTCTTCCCAGTGGCTCCTTTCTGCAAGAAAGTTACACTCTTTGCTCTGATAAACTTAGTTATGACCATGTGAACTGATTTGACCAAAGAAGTCAAAGCATGAGTTATGTGTGTCAGTATGATGTTCATTTTTATGTGTCAGTTTGGCAAGGCTATATTACCCTGTTATTCCATCAAACACTAATCTAGGTGTTGCTATGGAGGTATTTTGTAGATGTGATGAACATCTACAATCAGTTAACTTTGTGTAAATGAGATTCTCCTGGATAATCTATGTGGGCCCAATCCAACCAGTTGGAAAGACTTAAGAGCAGAACTGAAGTTTACCTGGAAAAGAAGAAATCTCACCTGTGGAGTGCAATCTGGGTTCCTGCCCATGAGTTTCCAGCTTTCCCTTGCTGAAGGCTTTTGTACTGCCTAGCCAGCTCCTGAATCACATAAGCCAATACCTTGAAATCTATCTATCTATCTATCTATCTATCTATCTATCTATCTATCTATCTATCTATCATTCTATCTACCTATGCTAGTTTGAAGCTATTATTTACCCCAGAAACTGCCATGTTCTTTTAATCTACTCCTGTGGGTGGGACCTTTTGGCTAGTTTATGTCAATTGAAATGTGACCCATCCTATTCAAGGTGGGTCTTAATCCTTTACTGGAGTCCTTTATGAAGAGGATAAAGGACACAGAAAAAGCTCAGAGAGTTCAGTGAAAAGCCCCCGGAGGTGCTGAGAGAGAGAAACACCCAGAGAGAGCCAAGAGAGAAAAACCCCAGAGGAGCTAAGAGAGGATCCACAGAAGCTCAGAAAGGAGTCCACTGGAACCAGGAGTTGAAAGCAAGGAAACACAGGAACAAAGGACCATCAGACTCCAGCCATGTGCCTTGCTATCTGACAGAGGAATGCCAGCAGCCCTTCTTCAGAGAAGGTATCATCCTATTAACTACTTAATTGGGACATTTTCATGGCCTTAGAATTATAAAATTATCAACTAACAAATTCCCATTGTAAAAGCCAACCAATTTCTAGCATATTGCATTCAGGCAGCTTTAGCAAACTGAAAACACTATCTTATCTATCTATCTATCTGTCTATTTGGTCTCCTGGTTGTATCTCTGGTAGAACTCTGACTATACAGTCAGTTTCAGGCTGAAGGTTTAAGAAGCAGTGCATGGTTCTCATCTCTCTTTTCCCTCTCCTACAAGTTCAATGATGTTCATATTCTGCTCCATAAATCTAGGTTGCAGAATGAAAAGCAAAATGAGGGACAGACTTAGCAAACCAGCAATGGAGATGTAGTATGAGCAAAAAAAAAATATTTTAATCATTACAAACCATTTGGATTTTGGGTTGTTTGTTATTAAATCGTATTTTAGCTTAAGCTGACTCAGAAAATATATGCAAAACTGAACTCCTGTATCTTTTTCCCAAAATATTTTGTACCTAGTCGGGTTTATATCAGTTTATGACAACTCTTCCAAATACCATCGAGTAGATCCTTTATTTTTCTCATGCAAACATCTAATCCATCATGGAATAATTTTGGAATAATATATTTGGAAGATGGTCATTTTCACCACCTCTGCTGCTGTAATCCTGGTCCTGGCCTCATTACCTCATGTCTGGATTATTGTAATTGTAGACCTACTGTTCTCCCTATTCCAATTGTTGTCTAACAAGTCCATTCTCAAAACAGTGTTGTGAGTGACACCACAAAAAATATTTCAGATCATGTTACTTCTTGGATCAAAACTCTGCAATGGCTTCTTATTTCCATAAAAATAAAAGCCAACATACATAGAATGAATGACATATTCTGTCTCTATGTTCCTGAAGTGGACCCCCTCCCCGTAATCTGTAACCTGTGGGTCCCCTCCCCCAGTCTGTAACTTCTGCAAAGTAAAAATGTTGTGTAAGCAGCATTAAGCCATGAGGAGGAGGGAGTGAAACTGTACCGTTTTAGGGAGTGAAACTTGCGGTTGTAAGCATTAGCCAAGCATAACCGTTATAACAATCAACAATTGCACCATTTCCAAGTGAAACCTTTTGTAACCAAGTGAAACTTTTTGTAAGATTTCTAAATGCCAACCTTGCTAAATTGTCTTTTGTAACCAATAGCTAACTGCCAACTCTGCTTCTTTTAAAATAGCTTGCTTGCGTTTCCAGGATGTGGTTTCTGCCTATATAAGGCACCAGCACACACAGGTTGGGGCTGCTTGCTGGATTCCCTGTGTGGAGGGACAGTAAGCAGTCGCCAGCTGGCTAATAAAGGCTCTTTCAAATTCTATTTGGCTGTCTCGAACTTAACTCGCGGGCACCGCAACATTCCTTGTCAGCTTTTTAACCAGGTCTTTTACTTACATTTCCCCTTCTGCTGCCCTGGTTTGCTGATGCTGCTGTTATGCAAAACACCAGAAATGGATTGGCTTTTATAAAGGGGGTTTATCTGGTTACAGAGTTACGGTCCAAAGGCCATAAATGTGTCCAAACAAAGGAATCAACAGTAGGGTACCTTCGCTGAAGAACACAGATGGCGTTAAGAAAACCTCTGTTGGCTCAGAAGGCATATGGCTGGCATCTGCTTGCTCCCAGGTTGCATTTCAAAATGACTTTCTCTCAGGAAGTTTCTTTGGTGGTGTCTGGAGGTATTTTCTTAGTTTCTTCCAGGCAAACTCTGGAGTAGCAAAAGTCTTCTTTCAATGGCTGTCTTCAAAATATCTCTCTTGGTTGCAGCCAACGTCAGTGGTCCACAACTCCAAGCATCTCTGAACAAAGCCAGCTAGTGTCTGGGTCTGTGCCAGCATATTTAAAGGACTCGAGTGATTAAATCAAGACCCACACTGAATGCGTGGGGCCACACCTCCATGGAAATAATTCCATCAGAGTTATTACCCTCAGTTGGGTGGGTCACATCTCCATGGAAACAACTTAATCCAAAGATTCCAACCTAATCAACACTCATGCATCTGCCCATACAATACTTCATTAAAGAACACGGCATTTTGGGGAACATAATGCATCCAAACCAGCACATCTGCTATCACAAATACCGCACAATGGGTTGTCTTAAAGAATAAACATTTATTGGCTCATAGTTTCGGATGCCAGAAGTCCAGTACCGTTTGGCAAGGTGTGCCTTCTTCCTGAAAATGGTAGTGTACTGGTGTTGGCTGCTAAAATCCCTCACATTCTTTGGCTTTTCTGTCACATGGCAATGTCTCTCCTCTCTTCTACTCTTCTGGTTTTCCACTGACTTCCTTCTTCTCACTGTGGCCTTCTCCTTTTATGGCCCCCAGTAATCAAGATAAAGACCCACCTTGGTTCAGGTTCAGTTTGCCACACCTTAACTAAAAATAACATCTTCAAAAAGTCCTATTTACAATGGTTTCACACTCACAGGAATGCAGGTTAAGATTACGAACAATTCTTAATTTGGGTGCATAATCCAATATGCCACACTGTACATCCTGTGTCCTCTATGCTACCACATGATATATCAAAGTGTAACTCCCCCAGTTAAGAATCAAATCATTCTTGAGGCACATTCCCTATCAGCCTCTCTTCCCCATCTACTCACCAAATTAAATCTTAGTAGGTCTTTATTCCTTTTCCTGAAGGACTTGCTAGATTGCCGTGATTTGATAAACCAAAACACACACAGTGATTTGTAAGGCATTATGTATCACATAGTAGATTGTGCTTAATTTTCAGATTTCTTCATTGTTGAACTCATAGAATGACTTGTGCAGCAATTTCGGTCAACAATACACATTTTGAAGAAGGGAGGCCTTTCAAAGCATGCCTTTCATCATATTTCACAAGCAACTTATATATATGATGAGTTATAGGTATGTAAATCACATGGATGATTGTGTTTATTTTTCTAAATTATAGACTCATACTTGGCATTTTAATACTATGAGCATTTTAGTACTAATATGTGATTGCCAAAGGAATGTAACCATGAATGGTAAAGCTATTCTGCATTTTATTTATAATATATGTGTATTATATATTATGTGTATATGTATATAGTGTCATAAAGCATAATATATGTATATAATGTTGTAAAATATAAAGCATATTTATTTAGCTTATTTTAATTAGTAGTAATTAATTAGTAATTAAGTGATAACAATTTGACAATAAGTTCATGAAAATTAGTTTGGCCAAATGGAAAGAAGGAGGAAACTAAGAATTAACTCAATATAGCATTCCAATTTAAAAAAGAAAATCTTATTACTATTAAATTAATCACTCATGGTTTAGAATTTGTGTGTTTTAAAAATTGACAACTGAGAAAAAATTATTGTTTGTATTATAATTGTGAAGACCTGTAAAATAACTTGGGTAACAGACTGGATGCATGTCAAACTTTCTCAAGAATCTTATATATTGTATTGCAATTTATAATAAATGAAGAGATTAAAAATTCAGTCCAATGGCTCTTTCAAAAAATGAAAAGAAATTAGTTTACCCAGACTCTTTACTTTGTCCCGTATCTAAGTATTTATACAGATGTTAAACACTAGGTTTTCCATTATATTGATGGATTCCAGTCATCTCAAGGAAATTCCTCTCAATATATGTCAGAACAATGGGTTTTTAAAAAGCTGTTGTATTGAGTGATGATCATGAAGGGGAGCAATATGACATTTTTAGGAGAATTTTAGTATCTCTGTGAAACATAAGATTAGCTTCTGGTAGTGGAGAGAAATGTATAATAACTTCAAACATATGAAATCTTTATAATGATGTCTCGAATACTTGATCACAAGAAAAGCATAGATAAAGAGAGATCCTTCCTTCTAGGGTATTTTGTTTTTTTAAGTAAAAAAGTGTTTCTCTGTGCTGCTGCAGTCCTCAAAACACAGTGAAGGTCACTGCAGTAGGAAATGTCTCTGCTGATTTAGATAAATGTGGCCTCAATCCAATATATTCTGTTTTTCCTTTCATCCAATTCAAAATCTACCACAGGTTTTTACTGTAGGCTGTCAGACAGAGTGCAAATATTTCATAAACCGTAGTGGGTTTATTAAATTGGCTCTGATTTTAGCCTTTAGGGTAGTTTGTTTCATGATTTAAAATGCTTTTCTCTCCTCCCTTCTTTATTACAGAATACACAATACAGATGTTCCTGTTTTGAAAACCTAATGTTAATGATCTCTCCTGATCCATGTGCTAGTGCCAGTATATCAATGAGAGTATAGACCATATTGCAGGAATGAAGATAGGTATGGGAGGTGTTGTTGCTGAGTTGTTTGCATAAAAAAAGTCCCTAAATTCAAAATAAATCAGCCTTTTAAAAATTTGATGATTCTAATGTTTAATTTATGCATATGATGTATGCTTGCCATAATGCAATAAATAAGGAAAATCAGATATAAAGTCATGTAAGAAACATGGCTTGGAATTTAAAATCTTTTTTTTTTCCTTGAAGGTTGCTCTAAGCCAGACACTATTAGATAAGTGTAAAATGTGTTCAATTTTTAATTTTTATGAAAATCCTATATTTGAGGAATTATTATTGTTACCACTCTATGGACAAGGAAATTTGGGCATGTTTCCTAAAGTTCCACATCTAATGAATATCAGCAAGGAAATTCAAACCTATGTAATAAGATCCCAGAATCCACACTTTCATCAACTATGCCACTGTTAGTTTATTTATATGAATGAAGAAATAAAATAAAATTAGTAATAAATGGAAAGTTGGAGGTAAAGGAATTAAAGTTGAAGGATGTACTAACCAATACAAGCAAGAATAAATATAAAAAGTTACAGAGTAGTATGGGAAAAGCAAAACAAGTTGAGGAATAATAAAAATATGAAAACTCATAACAAAAGCATTAACATTTTATTAGAATAAGATCACAAAAAAGGAAGAGACTGTTAAGAGAATAAAGCTGCATTAAAAGAAAAAAAAGCAGAGTAAAGTAGCAACATGAAATACGTCTTTTTTTTTTTTTATTAAATTCAGTTTTATTGAAATACATTCACACACCATACAATCATCCATGGTATACAATCCACTGTCCACAGTATGATAACATAGTTACGCGTTCATCACCACAATCTATCTCTGAACATTTTCCTTACATCAGAAAGAACCAGAACAAGAATAAAAAATGAAAAAAGAACACCCAAATCAACCCCCATCCCACTGCATTTGTCCTTTAGTTTTTATCCCCATTTTTCTACTCATCCATACACTAGATAAAGGGGGTGTGATCCACAAGGGGTTCACAATCACACTGTCACCCCTTGTAATCTACATTATTATATAATTGTCTTCAGGAGTCCAGACTGCTGGGTTGGAGTTTGGTAGTTTCAGGTATTTACTTCTAGCTATTCCAATACATTAAAACCTAAGAGGTGTTATCTATATAGTGCATAAGAATGTCCACCAGAGTGACCTCTCGACTCCATTTGAAATCTCTCGGCCACTGAAACTATTTCATCTCATTTTGCATCCCCCTTTTGGTCAAGAAGATACTCTCAGTCCCACGATGCCGGGTCCACATTCATCCCCGGGAGTCATATTCTGCATTGCCAGGGAGATTTACACCCCTGGGAGTTGGGTCCCACGTAGTAGGGAGGGCAGCAAGTTCACCTGTCGAGATGGCTCAGTTAGAGAGAGAGAGGGCCACATCTGAGCAACAAAGAGGTACTCAGGGGGAGACTTTTAGGCACCATTACATGCAAGTTTAGACTCTCCTTTGTGGTAATGAGCTCCATAAGGGCAAGTCCCATGCTCGAGGGCTCAGCACATCAAACTGCCAGTCCCAATGTTTGTGACAACTTCAACACCAGTCCAGGTGAGGATGTCCAACACATCCGCACCTTCCCCCAGATCCTTGGGGCCGGGGAGGGGGAGGCTGTAAATATATTTTTTATTATCTGCCCAAATTACTCTAGGATGTGTCACTATTTCACTCCAGCCTATACTAACCTACCGTATCTAACTTTCTATTCAAAGTTCCATGCAATTGTGGTGTTTGAACAAATTGACTGTAGAGTTGTACCGTTCAGAAAATTTAGATCCTGTACCAAATAGATATCTATTCCCTTGGTCTCATATGGAAGTTGAAGTTTTAAAACACAATCAGTTTCAACCTTTACCCTTTGGCCTGGCTTGCCCTAGTCTTAACCAGACCTGCTTCATTCATATCACTAATTGAAGTCTGGGCTCTTTTTCAGCTTTTTTTTTTTTTTTTTTTTTACAGTGGCTGTATGCACTAATACTGACATTCATATCTGCCGAGCTCTAGCTCTGAGTTTCAGGTGTCTCAGAGATGTACATTGTTCCAGAGACCAATCAAGTTATACGCTAGGGGATCAGCATCTCAAAGTTTAGATATAGGCCTTACAATTCAGGGATAGAGTTAACTGCTGTAAGATCTTGCAATCTAGGGACTATTACAATTATTGTGTCCACGTTAGGCTATGTTCTAAGGTTCAATTCTGAGTTTACACATTGTAGTTAGTCCATATTGGTGAGGCATCATCCCTCTCACCATGTTTTCTCCAACACTTTTACTCCTATACATAAATTTTCCTACAATTTTATAGAGTTATATTCACATACCATACATTTATCCACAGCGTACAATCAGTTGTTCACGATATCATCATAAAGTTGTACATTTATCACCACAATCAGCATTTGAACATACTGATTATTACAAGAAAAATTGTTTTTTTTTTAGCAATAAGAAAAAAATGATAAAAAGAAAAATAGCATGTCATATAATACAATATACTAGTAAGGACAGCAAATAACACCACTACCAAGAATCCCATATTCCTCCCCTATATCCCCCTCTCATATACATTTAGCACATGAAATATGTCTTAGCACACTGATCTAATGCAGAAGCAACAAAGATTCCACTGCAGTCAAGATTCGAATTCTCTGCTTAGATTCCTTCATTCACTCATACATGCATGCATACTTTAAGTACATTTTGAGTGTTTTCCATGCCCTAGACTCTGTTACAGGCACTGGGGATTCAGGGGTAAACAAAGGAAATCAAATGCCATATCCTCACTGAACTTACTTTACAGTCTAGGTAAATGGGTACCAAACAAATTCATAAGTAAAACAAAGTGTACTGGATAAGTGCTGTGGTGAGAAGTAAAGCAAAGAAGGGGGAGATGGAGTATGCGATTTAAATAGGGTGACTGGGGAAAGTCTCAATGAGTAGGTAGAACTTTAGGAAAGAACAAGAGAGGCCTTTTGGCAATCTGGTAAGAGAATATTTCAATCAGAAGGAAGTGGAGATATAGCATCCTTGAGCCTGGAGTGTGCTTGATGTTTTTACAGACAGCAAAGAGGCCAATATGACTAAAGCAGCAAACAGACTTATTAGTAAAACTTATTAGTAAAAGCAGCAAACAGACTTATTACCAAACAGCTGCATTAGTTTTGTGCAGCTGCTGCAACAAATTATCGCAATGGTGGTGGCTTAAAACAACAGAAATTTATTCCTTCACAGATGTGGAGGTCAGAAATCTGAAATTAAGGTATGGAGGTCAGAAATCTGAAATTAAGGTATGGTCAGGGCTGCACATCTTCCAGAGGCTTTAGGGAAGATTCTGTCCTTTGTCTCTTCCTACATTTGGTGGCTGCAGGCTTTCCTCAGCTTGTGGCTGCATTACTCCATTCTCTGTTTCCGTCTTCACAGCTTTTCTTCTGTGTGTCTCTCAAAACTTCCTCGGCCTTTCTCTTGTAAGGATACGTGTTATTGCATTTAGGCCCCACCTGGATAATCTAGGATAAACTCCTCAAAACCTTAACTTAATCACGTCTTTTGCCATTAGAGGTAACATTAATAGGTTCCAGGGATTTGACATGGATATTAATTGTTTTCTTTTTAATTTATTTTTAAATTAATCATGGGTCCTTTCTTCAGTCTACCACAGAGGCCAATATGACTAAAACAGAGTGGGAAGGAAAGAACAGGGGGACAGCAGTAAGTGAGGCAGAGTTGGGACACCAGCGGGTTAGATCGACTTTTGCTATGAATAAGATGGAGCCACTGGAGGAAGTTAAACAGAGGACTGACACCATCTGACTTTCATTTTAAAGGGAACACTTTTGGGCTGTGTGGAGGACAGATTGAGGAGGACAAGGGTGGAAGTGGCTCAACAGTTTGCAGTCTATTCAGGGATCTACGTGTGGATTGGAAGGGGGAGTGGAGTGGTAGCATTGAGAAGAAAGGTTACATATTGATATTATTTGAAATAAGTACTGATTTCTCAACGACTCCTGCTGTACTTCTGAGCTGTGACATCATTGTGCAGGAAGACCCTGGGAGTGTAGGTTTCTGGGAACATGTTTTCAACATGGAGCGCTGCAAGATCAGAGAAGCCTTGGTCTCTTCCCAGTGGTGCCAGGAACACAAGCTGTCACTTCTAACAATGTATGAGATGTCTCTTGAACTCAGACCTGTCAGCTGACTTGTCACTGGGGAATCTACTACAAACATGTAGTACCTCATGTCTGTAGATTGAACTATTAAATGAACATTTTGCATTGGGTAAACATAACAGATTCTTAATCCCAAATCATTTGTGAAGATTAAAAAAAAAAAAAAAAATCAGTGAGCTTGAGGAATTGGGTCAGCTAGAACCATAGCAACAAATAAGAGACATCATCAGAGCCTATCTGTTAGCTAAAAACACTGCTAGATCAGGGAAAATGAATGCTGTAGAGCAAAGACTCAGATTTGTGGCATGTTGGTGGAATTTATCCCAGAGATTTGATATGTTTGTGCAATAATATTTTTGAAATTGTTGTCAACATTTAAGAGTTGGGGATTTTCAGATAAAATCAAAGTTTTCATATAAAAATTTGTACTTCCAGCTTCAGAAACGGAAAATAGTGGCCAATGTTCCTACATAACACTAATATGTTGGGGCCTTGCAAAAGTGCCCCCCTTTAGAAGATCCCACAGTCAACTCCCTTCTTCCCTCCTTTCTTTAACGAGCATATCCATCCAGGAGCTCTCTGCCTTCCTGTTCCAGAACTGGCTGCTTACGATGACTCACTGCATAGCTGGAATCCTGGGATCTCCCTTCTTCAGCCCTGAGGATTCCATTAGCCTCTCAACTTTGTTAAATGCCTCATTTCTAGAACCCCGTGGCTCACTATTTTCCTGTTTCTTCCTCATTTTGATGGAGCATATTCTACAGTAGTTTCTTAAGATTGGAAGTTAGGAGGTAATAAAATATGGAAATTACTAGAAATGTGTGATTACTGCTAATTTGGCAGAGTAAAGAATTCTGTGCCCCACCCCATGCAAGCCAACATACATGTCACCCAGAAGACACAGCTTTTACTGATGTCTAAGAACCCTGACACCATTCTGACTCTTGCTCAACTATAAATGACTTTCTTTAGCTTTCTGACACTTTAGAATTTTCTTTTCATCTGTAGTGCCCTGAAATTTCATAATATGGGTCTTGGAGAGAACCTTTTCTAAATCATTACATTAGGATTTGGTTGGCAATTTTTTTTAACTTGGGGCCTCATGTTCTTCAATTCTAGGACTCTTATATCCTTTCCTTCATAATTCCACCTACTACATATTCTTTGTTTTCTGTTTTTGGAATGCCTATTACATAGGAAATGAAATTCTTGAATTATCATTTAATCTTAGCTTTCTCCCTTATATTTTCACATCTGACTTTTTGTGCTTTTGCTGGACAATTTTCATTCAATTCCTCCATAGAAAGCTGTTTGTTTTGTTTTGTTTTGGTAATTTCTACTGTCATTGTTTCTCTGAGGGCATTTTGCTTGTTTTCTGAATGCTCCTTTTATAGCATCCTTGCTTGATTTTACTGATACACTGTCTTCTCTTAATATTTGAAGATAAAAATTTTAGAATTTTGAATGTTTTTTGTCTTTATATTATATATATATTTTTAATTTAATTTTCTGAGTTTTTTGTTTTTCCCTTTGTTCTGGTCTTATTGAAAAAGAGGCTTTCCTCAAGTTGAGCCTTTTTTTTTAGCATTTATTCATATTTAATATTGAGCCATTAAAATGGTTATTGGAAGCTCTGTGTGAATAGATGGTATTTGTTGACTGGTGGGTCTCCCTGCAAGGGTGATTAGATGGGAATATGACTCTTTTATACTGAAAAATCTCTAGTTGTCAGTTTAGTAGTGTTTTTCTCTTGGACAGATCAGTCCCCAAAAGAAGGGAATCTGTCAGAAATACAGGTCTGCTCTTAGCATTCTGGGAAAAAGAATTCACCATAAAAATTTTCATATTTTCAGGTTGAAGCTTTACCACCCTCTTAATGATACCAAATATTTCCAAGATCAGAAACTATGAGAATATATATTTCCAGGGAGGAAACTTCCAGTGTTTCATCAGAGCGGAAAGGGATAATTGTTACTTGTACTGGGGGAAGACATTTGAAGATCTAATTACTTATTTTACGAACTTTCCAACAATCTTTCCTATATTCGATACTATACATAGGTAATGCCTTGTGAGATACCTGATTTCTCCAAATTCTGGGGATCTCTTAGTTGTTGCAGTGTTATCAGCTTGCTTTTGTTGCCCTGTCCCATTACAGGCTTAGATTTCAGTTTTTACTTGTGTAACTAATCTAATCATGCATCAAGTTTTTAGCTTTCAAAATGTCCATGGCAGCTATTATCTGTTGTAGTGTTCTATCTTGTTCTCTTTTCCCTGTGGGTTTGTGCAAGCTTTTTACCTCTTTTCTGCCATTTTAGTGGGTTTCAGCAGATTCTGGAAAAACACTTGTGTGTTCAACCTCCAAGCTAAAATCAAATGTCTAAACTGACAATTGACAAGTGGAATATCTATACCCAACTAAAATTTGACCCTAGTATTGCCACATCTGAGTTTATTCCTTCTATTCAAAGAATGGATTAATAAATCACTTGCTCATTGGGTACTTCCAGACCTGGATGTAACATAGAATAATCCTTAAAGCTATGGCAGGTTTATTCTGGATAATCTCAGGGTATTGATTTAGAGTTATGCAGTCTTTCATACATGTATTTCATTATACACACCCACTTGCATATATTCAGCCAATTGTTGTTGAACATTATGTATTGAGTACTTCCTATCATCCTGATCTTCAACTAGGTACTGGGAATAAAAGGATTAAAATGTAATTTTGCCTTCAAAGTGATTACAATTAAGTAGAATTCCTATGCATGTAGAAATGATTTGGACAGTAGGAACTCAGACATCAATCAAACATTATACTTCAGTATACAGCAGAGAATCAGAAAGTCATCAATGAAAACCTCCTGTAAATGAAAATAATTCTCAAATTGTTCACTAATTAAAGTTTGAATGCTGTATTCACAGAGTTGTCTATCAGCCCTTATACGGATTGCATTTGCCTATATTTTAGATTTAATTCTAGTAAGTTTAGCTGTATGATTTCATCAAATACTTGACGTTCAAAGTAGAAAATGAAATACATAGACCAAAGCTAGAGGGTAGGAAAACGACATTAGGCTGAAATGATGCCTGGCCCTGAAGGAGTAGCCACAATAAGCAGAACCAGTGTCGTTAAAAGACCAAATGTAAACCAAGGTTCTGCTATGGTTAACAAGTTAGCCTCGGACAAGACACATTCACTCATTAGGCCTCAGTTTCTTCATCTTTAAGACAAGAAAAATGATCATGTTGACCATTTAGAGTTGTTGGAAGGATTAAATAAAATAATATAAATCACATAGAAATTAATGGGTTTACAATTAATGTAAAATACTTATCATCATTCTTAAGAGAGCACAACTGACTGGGGTGATTTAGAGTAGTTGAAACCAGCACAACTCAACTTCAACGGCCCTTCAAATTAACTTTCTAGCATGATCTAGATTCTAGGAAGTGTGTTGGTCAGGGTCTTTCTCCCCAAACAAACACTACTTTGAGCATTTAAAACTCAGTGAACTTTAGGCATGGAATCGTTTAAATAGTGTAGAATCATTGAGACATGGAGCAGAGAAAGGGACAATGAAGCAACTCAGAGATGAGCAACAGCAGAAAGTCCCCATCGCTCCTAGGCTGAAAGATCAAGAAGGAGCGGGTGCCGCTGAAAATGAGCAGCTGCCTCACCCATGGAGAGGCAGCCCATGTAGAACAGGCTCACAAAACCAATGGAAAGGGCAAATTACTCCCTTTCTCCCTTTTTCCCACCACCCCTTTCTTTTGCCTCCCATTGGCTGAACCCAGCAGAAAGCCCACTGACATTGGCGTGGGGGACATACACCCTGGCTCTCAGTCATCCACCACACCACACACTACAGCAGGAGCAGGCAAAGAATGGATTTGTGGGCACAGGTCCAGGACCAACTCAGACACAGCATAATCATATAACCAACACTAAATAGAAGACTATTAAAATTATTGAATATTTACAACTCACGAAGTGCCAAAAATAGCAGTGCTTAAAAATATAAATTATAAATTGTGTGAGAATCTTGGCAACCTGAAGCTAAATATTAAAGTTCTAAAAGCTAATGATGTTGTGAGTGTATGTGTGTGTGTGTGTGCACATATGTGGAGAGAGAGAGAGAGACTGAGAGAGAGAGACTGAGAGAGAGAGAGTGCTCATTCATTGCAGAGAGCAAGTGAAAAGTGAATACTTTCCAGGAAACTGGAAACCCTCAGGCTGCAAGATTTTCTTTTCTGTGCTGCTATTGCATGTTATACCCTTATCATTGCAAAGCCTTCTGTTGAACTTACTCTTTTGGGTCTGTCTCTTCTGCTGCCTTCCATTAGAATTAAGCTAGTAGAGAGCTGGAATCTTTTGTTATTTATTATATTACTCTAGCTTCTGACAGTATTTGCAAAATAGAAGGTATTTAATAAAAGTTTATTGAACTGAAGTGGGAGATTGAAACAGGCTAAACTCCCTCCTTTGGGTTCTTTGTTAAAAAGTTGCTGGAGACTAAAAAATGATGGAATGTCAGTTCTTAGAAAATGGTAAGATCAAATTTGTAATTGCTATAGCTACTTTGATTTAACATCACTGGGAATTTTAACATAATTCCTTAACAGGAGAAATAAATTAGTTCAAACTTTGCCATAAAAACTTAAATGGAATTATATTAGGAAAAACACTTAAATGGAATTATATTAGGAAAAACACTTTTCTTCTATTTAGTTTAACTAGCTCATTTGCTATTCTAAACTTTGCTTTATGTGCTTTATGTTTTTTCTCTAATATATTGAAATGTATATTATTAAAATGCAAAACAAATCAGATTATCAATTAATGAAATATCCCCTTGTGTTTAGAGATATCTTCTTCAACTATGAAATAGCAGATGTGGCTTCTGTGTGTGAACATATTCTGGCTGTGACATCTGTCACCACATTGATGATAGGTTGGAGTCAGTTGATCTGAAGAGATTTCTTTCCTCACTAATTCATACATGTTTCCTTGGAAGCTGTATTATCTGAAAAATAAAAAAAGGGATTTTTCTATGAATGAGAGAAGTATTTATGACACTGTGTTGCTTCCATAAGAATTTATTTATTCTATTTGTTAAAATGTCCCTATAATTTCCATTTGCAAAAGGTCCTATGTAAGGAAATTCACATTAATTTCTTTAAATGAAAAAAGGACATAAAAAATACTAAAAGTTTTCCCAAGTTTGAAACAGAATCTGAATCAGAATCAGAATTAAAGAGTTGCTTTAAAAGCACTGAACAGGGGTCAGTGGACATGTATGCACTTTGTATATTTTTCCTCAATGTAATTAAATACAAATTAACCACGAAAATCTGCACCTTCTGTTCACTTCAACAAATACAACTGGGAAGAGCAGG
The DNA here is from genome assembly GCF_015220235.1 of Choloepus didactylus. Classification (NCBI taxonomy): domain Eukaryota; kingdom Metazoa; phylum Chordata; class Mammalia; order Pilosa; family Megalonychidae; genus Choloepus; species Choloepus didactylus. The sequence continues at coordinate 142,664,962 of NC_051309.1, forward strand.
TGAAAAATACCCTTCTGTCCCTTCTCTGCTCTTAGTTTCTAGTTTTCCTCTTCAAACAACTCACACAGCAAAAGGTAGAATGCACAGTAGGGGATTGATTTTAGCTTCCTTTTACCTTTTACAACGATGTTGCTGACTCTGCATTTTTAAAAGATCTTAAACTGGTGACTGACTAAGATTTATGTATAAAACAGTAAGACTTTGATGTTCTTGTTTTCTTCCCACTGAAGTGTGCAGTGGCAATGAAAGATCATGTAGGCTGAACAACCTTCCCAAGGGTAACTTTTATTAGGAACCAAATGAGTCTTGCCTTCTACAGATTATTTTCCAGGCTTTGTATGTGTAGGTAACTCCAGAGGCAAGATTCCTGTAAATAGACATTCCTTTGTGACCACACACTAATAATTATTTTAAAATAGAAGCGTGAAAGGTGGTTTAAAGGATCACTATTTCTTTGCTATGAAATCATTTTCTTCATTTAATTGTATCAAATAAACAGAAAATGCTCTGGTCAGTAATAAGTAACCAGAGTATTATATATTTACTGATAATTGTAAAAATGTGTATCTTATATAATTCTTCATGGGAAATTAAAGTTTTTATTATCTGCTAAGTAAAACAAACATGTTTTAGTTTCCTGGGATGCTCAAGCAAATACCATGCAATAGTTTAGCTTAAACAATGGGAATATATTTGCTCACTGTTTTGAGGCTAAGAGTCCAAATCAAGGCATCATGAAGGAGACACTTTCTTACAGAAAAATGGCATTCTGGGACTGGCTGTTGGCAATCCTTGGTTCCTAGCTTGTCACTTGTAAAGACACATGGTGGTATGTCTTGCCTTCCCTTCTCTTCTAGGTTCCACTGATGTTCAGCTCCTGGCTTCTTCCTCTGTGGCTTTCTCTCTGAATTTCATTCTGCTTGTAAAGGACTGCAGTAATAGGATTAAGACCCATATTAACTGAGGTGTGCTACAACTTAACTGATGTAACCTCATGAAAAGGTCTTATTTACAATGGGTTCATAACCGCAGGAATGGATTAAGTTTTAAGAACAGGTTTATCTGGGGATATAGCTCCAAACCATTACACAAAATAACTATATAATGGAAACCATTGTCATGAATTAATCATTTTTGAAATTTGAGAAATCAAATTTATCAAAATGCAAGGTATTCTGGAATTCTTGAGGATATTTCCAAGTCCCCAAATCTGTGCTGCATGTTGGCTTCTGCCTTTGTCTTTCTTCTGACTCTGGATTTTTGGACTCCTCATAGCCCACGGGCTCCTGTTCCTTCCTCATAAGTACACCTGAAGGTCCTAACCAGCCTGGCCTCTCCTCTTCCTACTTCATCTCCATTTTAGGGAAAAAAAAAACTTTTCTAATTTCCCTAAGACAAACTTTGTCTGTAACAATAAGTTACTGAAAGTGTGGAAATGGTGAAATCGAGTATAATGTAGGACTTATATGCCATCTTCAACAGGTTAATGTAGGAAGAAGGGGGAACTCAAATACAAGATACGTCTATGTCGGATATTGTTTTAGTTTCCCAGGATGTTCAACCAAATACCATGAAATGGGTTGATTTAGACAATGGGAATTTATTAGCTTACAGTTTTGAGGCTAAAAGAAATTCCAAATCAAGGCATCATGAAGGCGATGCTTTCTTCCCAAAGACTGGCATTCTGGGGCTGACTACCAGAGATCCTTGGCTCCTACGTCACAAGGCAAGGTGCATGGTGGCTTCTGCTGGTCTTTTCCTTCTCTTCAAGGTTTCATTGATTTCAGTTTCTTTCTTTCTGTGGCTTTTTCTCTGTTGATTTCATCCTCTAATAAAGGAATCCTGTAAGAAGATTTACTATCTTGATTGAAGCTGGTCACACCTTAACTGAAGTAACCTCATTAAAAGTTTCTACGTAAAATGGAATTGCACCCACAGAAGTGGATTAAATTTAAGAGCATGTTTTTATGGGATACACACAGCATAAAATCACCACAGATATCAACCTGATATTTTTTAAAAAATTAAATTTCCACAGAGATTCATCGAAAAGCAGATTGTCTTCAAACTCACCCCCAAATAGATTTGCCAAGTCATTGCTTTTATTGACTGCTTTGGCTTCTTTTAGACACAGCCTCAGAGCTTTTCATTTCAACTGTAGATGCTTAAGGCAGGACCACATCACAGCACTGAATGCTTTTGTACATTTTTTGAACTACTCAGAATAACAGCCAAAAAAGTGTTCTCTGGAAACCAGTATTGATTTTATGTAAGAAAATGACCTAACTAAGGAATGGAGGAAAAATAACCCCAAGAGAATGTTATTTTTATTAGTTATTCCCATGAATCTATTAATAGTAAACCCTATTTACATAGCCAAGTTTCCATTTTGTAGTAATTAGCAGTTTTTCTGCTATTTGTTAAAGTGTTTAAAATAATGGATATAAACATTGATTTCTTCACTTTAAAGTATGTTTAGCCTAATTAACAACATAAAAGGAATGAAACAAGAGTACTAAATTCATACCTGATTTGTAATTTGGTGGTATCATGTAGTTTGTAAATACTTATTCCTAGTAACTTTCTCTATTTTTGAAATAATTGAGTCTTATACACAGATATAAGAAGGACAAGTTACAATAGAAGAAAAAATGCAAAAATACAATCATTATTTTTATTTAAATAAAATAAATTAAACATAGGATACACACACACACAAATACAGTTTAAAATTTATCTTAAATACTTCCAAATACATCTGTACATATGATGCTTGTGATTTGAGTTTCAAGAAATATGGTCAATATTTCCAGTATTTAGGCTATTGTTTTCAAAATATTGTCTTAATGACTTTTAGTATACTATATTCAGGGTGATGTCTAATAAAAAATTTTGCAGATATACATATTCACCTTTTGACACATTAAAAATTTTAAAATATATACTTTGTAATTAAGTTAATGCTTCCAGAGTATATTTTGTATTTTGTACTTGAATGTATACTTTGGTCACTTCCTAGAAATAGTGGAAATGTACAAATTTAAAAAGTAGAAATTGTGAAAAAGGTATTAAAGCAATTGTCTGTGATAATATAAAGAAAATTCAAGCAGAATTTAGCATCATATCTATAATAGAATGTCAAAGAATACTATGCGGTCATTTTGTTTCATCTTAACTCAATGCATTTTCATGACTGTATCCAAAGGTCATTTTAAGAAAAAGATTAGGCTCACAATTCATATTTATAATCCTTTGTGCCTTCAGACAGTGGCATCAGATGACTAAAACCCTAAAGAAGGCTATTCTAAGATTTCTATTTGAGTCCCCTTTAAATTTAATTCCCTAGTAATGTGCCCTGGAAATTTATTAATAATAGCTGTGCCCAATTATCCAATATGTATAGAATACCAACAATGCGTGTCACTTGCCAATATCAATTTGACCCATAATGTACTCATTGGACAAGTGGCAAGGGTTATCAAATATTTCTAGGATCTTGCCAAAATAGTGAATTCATATTTGAGATGGAAATTAATAATGACTAGCAGGCTTCCCATGTATTCTTGGGGGAATAAGCAGCCATAATTAAGTATGGGACATCCTTTTGCACTCACCCTGAGCGCTCATTGTAAAGTTGTACATGTGGATAGTAGGTGGCAGTTGCATGCAAATCAAGGTATAGTTGAATGCTTTTTGAGATTTTCCCCCTCCCCAGATTTCCAAGTGAATGTCATTTATTTTGGTTGGCCTATGTTTATTTATTTTATTTTTTATTTTTTTTTGGTCAAAAACTTATATTTAGAATTTGCTAGCTAGACTCAGTTTAGATGATGCCAATTTTGTTGGTAACATCGAAAGCATCATAGTCGGGAGCCAGTGGAACAATTGAACATGTGCCTTCTCTCCATGAGGTCTAATCAGGGTGTTGACCTTTGCCACGTCAGTGTCATAGAGCTTCTTCACAGCCTGTTTGATCTGGTGCTTATTGGCCTTGACACCACAATGAGCACAAGTGTGTTGTTGTCTTCAATCTTCTTCATGACTGACTCAGTGGTCAGGGGGAACTTGATGATGGCATAGTGGTCAAGCTATGGGGGCTCTCTTCAGAGGATATTTGGGCTGTCTTCTGAGATGCAGCATCTTGGGCCACTGGAATGTGGGTGAAGTGCAGATATTTTTTTGTGTGGGGCTGTGGATGCCTTTTATTATTGCCTTTTTGGCTTTCAAAGCCTTTGCTTTGGCTTCGGTTTTAGGAGGAGCAGGGGATTCCGTCTTCACTTTTGGCGCCATCTTCGTGGAAAGTGGCCTATGCTTTTGACAAATCATTGAAAATATACTCTTCAAATTTAGAGTAGTTATCATATGATATGGTAAAAACAGTGATAAACATTCAGAAACTTTATTTATACATATATTATTATGAACGGAGATATTTATTCCAATATCTCTCCTAACTTTTTCATATCAATTTTTGATAGTATTCTTATGCATGTTTGATGTTTCATTTCCTTCTGTGATATCATATGATGTTGCAAAATACAGTAAATGCTAGAATTAAAATTTAATAATGCATTAAGTGCACTTAATATACATGTATATGTATATCTATGTCTTTAGATACAAGTATCTTAAATAATATTTCTAAAAATATTTTTTCCAAATTTTATTCAAAGTATAATACTAGGTTTGAAAAAATATACAATTAGATTCTTAACAACAGGTCTTCATTTTAATACATGCCATCTATTGAGTTATTGCTGATAAAGTAGGATTGATTATAGAATGTCAAAATGTAGTAATAACCGTAGTCTGGTTCACCGATACAATTTCAGTTTGTATTGTTTCATTTTATAAAAGAGACCTGAAAAATTAATAGTGCTTAGTTTTTTAGCAGATAAATCATACTGAAAATAAAAGTACAAAAATGGTGATCTAAGAATGTTACTTTTGAAATGTGTACCCACCTAAAGTTATTGCTGTACATATATAAATACACATCTGATTTCATGATTTCACATTATGGGAACTGAGAAAGGAAACCTATAATCGTGGAGTGCAAGCATTACCACATGGAAAGGAAAACAATCTGGAAGAATTATCAAATGTTGTGAAATGGCCCATGACATCAGTTCTGCATTGGTGCCTCTTTTGTCCATCCACACATTGACTAAATGACACGGGCATCCAGTATATTTTCAAGACTTCATGTGGTCATCTATTTCCATAGTTTATCTTGTCAACTATATTTTAAAACATTGATTTTTTAGCTTTCCAGATTCATTGGGACTCATTGAAATTGAGCACATTTTGCCACCATTTTTTCCCTCAAATTACATTCTGTGTTTATGTTCTCACTGGAAACTAGAAACTGAACTTCATGGGAATAAAGCCAAACAATTGGGCACTAGCAAGAGTGGAAGAAAAACACCCCATATTCAGCAGAATACTATTTTAGCACAGAGGATTTCAGGAAAACTTTGAGTCCAGTTGAAATTGCAGGGAGGATTAAAATGACAGTAAGTGCATATAATTAACCAAGCTGGAATTTGTTCAGGATAACAGGGCCAAGTGCTTTTTTAATTATTCAGTTAATGGGCCTGTTCATGCCAAAATAGCTACCCTACATGAGGCTGGCAGCCTGTTTTTCAGAAGTGTAACCTCATTTGTGCAGTCTAAACCCACACAGAAATTAATTGCTTATCTAATGCCTCCATTTTTGTGCCAAAATTCCAGTTTCACTCATGAAGCTAGGTACATGTGTCAGTCATTCTTCGGATTCTGGTGATTAGTTTAATGGTAGGTAAATACGTTTTATTTCATTGAGATTTTTTGTATCTATTGATCCCTGAAAACAGAATCTTAATCTTTAAGGACATGCCTGACTTTAAATCTTAAATAAAAGCTACATCTTACCTAAAAGAGTCTTGAACAGATGATTCACATTGTTCCTTTACTCATCCACCCACTGATGACATCATGATAATGTAAAATCTTTGTAACTTTCTTGCTTAGAAAATGATTTATGTTCTTTTATTACTCACCCTTTCAGATGTTTCCAAATATGTTTGGATCCAATTTCTAGTCAATTTGATGTTTTTCACATTTTATATTTATGCCTTAATGCCCTTTAACTAAGTGAAATTCTACCACTTTCTCAGATATTTCCTCCTAAAAAAAGATCTACATGAATTATGAAATGCTTCCACTCTTCTATAAGTCATAATGTCCCAAAACATTAAAGAGATCCATATAAATTTTACTCAAGCCCTGCAGTACAAACAAATGCGTGTTGCATGTTGACTCCTCCAGGGAATTATGGGAAGTATAAGGTAGTTTGTTTCAATTTTTCCTTATTATTGCACTGACTCTGAAATGTCTGATGCAAAGACAAATGTTCAGTTCTTCAGTGTTTTTCTCTCTCCCTCTAGCATTGCCTCCTCTTTTCTACAATCTGTCTCTAACTTCTACCCTGATCAGGAAGCTGTTTCTATATTTATAAAATAAGTTTGCCTTCCTTAAATCATATCATAACACAAAGTTATATAGCTGAAATTTAAAAGATGACTGCTGACACATTAAGGAAGCTAAAATTGAATAGTATTAATAGGTTTCCTTAGTATAGGCTACTCTAATTCAGTTACAAGAGATTTTATTTTGTGGGATGAAAATATCTATAGCATACATGGTTCTTTAATTGATTTTAAATGTGATGTAACTTTTAGTCTTCCTATATAACAGAATATAATAATTGAAATTTATTCTTTATTCCTGGGTTTGACATTTAAGAGGGTCATTGGCAAATTGGAAAGTGTTTTAAATCTGGAAGCTCTAAAAAAACAAAATTATAATAATCAAAGATTTTTCTAGATGTTTTTCTCTGAGATAAGGAGTCTCAGTATTTTTACCTACTTTATGTCTTGTAATGTTCAAAACAACCCTTTAAAGGAGGAAATAGAATTTTTAAAAAGCTGAAGGAAATGATATTCAGATGAGGTCATGAATTTTAATAAATGGCAGAACCAGAATTTTGTACCAGATGTGTTTACTAAAAATCCTTGACACTTTCAGACTACCACCATAATTCTGTAGAAGGAAACACCAGGTTATTTTCATTTGCTCTGGGAAGCAGAACTAGAATCAGTTAGTCTACAATGTGAAGGCATATTTGACTACATATACAAAACTATGAAATGAAGAGCTATGGTGATAATAAAATAAGAAAGATGGTCAAGAATCCTGACCACCCCCCAAAAAACATCTTCAGAGTGGAGAAAGTTAGCTGACATCAGTGTTCTGCAAACAAATTCTTGAAGTGCTTTTTCAGAATACATTACTGGATAGGTAAGATATAAGTATAGAGAGGAACAAGAACAAAACAATACATACATCTGATCAGGTACAGTTATCATAAGAACTTTAAGTATCAAGCTAATTTTTAAGAAAACTAACAGATGCACAGGTGTTTTAGATTCACTGGGGAATCTTGTGTTCCAACTTATCCTCACTGGTGCATTAGTGTTAGTCTTCTCTGCAGACCAGTGATATTAGCATACATTTTTCTCTTGGCAACAACATGATCGTTCTGATTTGAGGGAACTAAAAGTACCATATTGCCTGAAAGGTAAGATACAGAATGTATTGCTGCACAAAAGTTTTCTGACTCTCTTAACTTCATGAAAAAATACACAGATTTCTGGTGATAGAAAAAACAACAAACTGTAGATTTTGCTTCATCACTTTTAAAGAGTGCCCCAGCTGAAAACACTTGTTTTCCAAATCCACAAGGAAAAATTATTTTCTAGAAAGATGTTGCATGTATCTTGTGATTTTCCACTTTCTTAGCATTATTTTGATGCCCAAACTAAGCATGCCATGGTGTAAGTAGACATGAATTTTGTTGGTCCTTATAGCTATCTGCAGTGCTGTATTTTTGGCCCTACTTGTCCTTTTGATTCTTTAATAGAAATGGGTGAATTGACGGCAGAGAACAAGACTGCCTTCACAGCATATCTTTGGAACCAAAGTATTAACATCAGAATGGGGATAATTAGAAGGTATGCTTGGGAGGGCAATTATTAATTATTATTAATGGACCATAGGTAAATCTCTCTTTTAAACTAACAAACCAAAAGTTAGGGGACTTGGAAAAAAAGATGATAGGATGTCTTAAATTCCTCAACTTTTTTAACCAGAACTACAAAATTTGTATCTCAAAATCTGTGGTAAAAAAATGACTTTGATTTAAATATTAATCAAATACTTACAAAAGTTGATCCTCATTATGTCACTAATGTACCCAAGGTAGTGATGATAATTGTTTAGTTTGTTCCAAAGCTACTGTGTTCCTAACACAATCTAGGGGACCACTGTTTAAGGATAGCATTGTTTAAACTACATAATAAATCGTAAATTGCAGCATATGTGATTCATTTTTCAAATACATATTTAAGGAAGTTAAATATGAGGGTTTTTTCACTCACAATACCACCCCCCCCCCAAAAAAAAAGTTCCTATTTATACTATTCAGTTCTTAAGGGCAGAGATGTTTCCTTATTGTTGTATAACTAGCCCCTAGAATGGGTGCAAAAAAAAATGTTTCTTTAAGTATTTTTTTACTTCAGTTATAAAATTGATGATTGTCTTTACATTTTGAAACTTAGAATTCCCTTATTTGTAAATTGTTTCTTGCAATACAGCAGTAATTGCAGGAAACTTTGCACCAACAAAGACTTCCTACAAATTTGCCAGTTTCCATTCTCTAATGTTAAGATCTGAATTTTTCTTATGCATGTTTGTTGTTTTCTTGAATTTTTTTTTCCTAAATTCAGACATAGAAGATTTGAAAAGAAAAAAAAGAGAAGCTCTGCTAAGGTAACTTTAGTATTTTCTTATTTGCCTACTGGAGCATAATGAACATTTTGGCTGGTCTCTGTTCCTGGTTTCTGGGGAGGTAACCTCTATATCTTTGTAATTTCTTGTGTTACGAATGTCTTGTATTATTCATGGAAAGTTCAGAACGAAGCCTTTTAGTTCATATGCTAATAAGATGACAGGTTGGGGCCAACCAAGCTTGTACGTAGGGTGGGAGGGCTGGCAACACCAGAAAAACCAACCAAGAGAGTAAGGGGTTGGGGCTTTGAGCCAGGTCATGTCAGCCTGACATCCCTGGGGGAGATTGTGCTCAACCACGTGGACATTAATTCCACCAGTCAGGTCTATGTAATGATACCCCATATTAATTCACAGCACTCGAAGCTCTGGTGAGCTTCCATAAATGAAGAAATACATCTCTGTGCCTAGATAGTAACATGTTTTCATACCACATGCAGAAGACACAGCAGCTCGCATTTGAGACCATCACAGACTTTGCTCTATGAATCTCTTCTTTTCATTTTTTTTTTATTAAATTCAGTTTTATTGAAATACATTCACACACCATACAATCATCCATGGTATGCAATCCACTGTCCATAGTATGATAACATAGTTATGCGTTCATCACCACAATCTATCTCTGGACATTTTCCTTACATCAGAAAGAAGTAGAACAAGAATAAAAAATAAAAGTGAAAAAAGAACACCCAAATCATCCCCCCATCCCACCCCATTTGTCCTTTAGTTTTTAGCCCCATTTTTCTACTCATCCATACACTAGATAAAGGGGGTGTGATCCACAAGGTTTTCACAATCACACTGTCACCCCTTGTAATCTACATTATTATATAATTGTCTTCAGGAGTCCAGACTGCTGGGCTGGAGTTTGGTATTTTCAGGTATTTACTTCCAGCTATTACAATACATTAAAACCTAAGAGGTGTTATCTGTGTAGTGCATAAGAATGTCCACCAGAGTGACCTCTCGACTCCATTTGAAATCTCTCGGCCACTGAAACTATTTCGTCTCATTTTGCATCTCCCTTTTGGTCAAGAAGATACTCTCAGTCCCACGATGCCGGGTCCACATTCATCCCCGGGAGTCATTATGAATCTCTTCTTTTGACTTCTTCTTATTTGTATCCTTTTATTGTAATTTAACTATAATTGTAAGTATAGAACATTCAGTGAGTTTTGTGAGTTGTTGTAGCAAATTATCAAAACTGAGGGGTGGTGAATGGAAACCCTCAAATTTGTAACGAGTTTGCCAGAAGTTCAGGTAGCCAGGGCCCCTGAACTTGTGACTGGTGCCGAAGGACAATCTTGTCAAGTATTGCCTTTAGCTGGTAGAGTCTACCTAACTGGTTAATTAGAGTCAGAATTGAATTGATTGAGTTATTGCAGCATTTGCAGTTGCTGATTGAACTTTCATAGCCTCATAGTTGATGTTGAAGTTATTGAAGCTGCAGAAGTCTTTGCAAAGTTTGTAGTGTTCCAACCCAGGTTTTGGAGGGCTTTTGTTGGCAGAGCCCTGAGACCAAAGAACAGGTCAGGTACAGAGTGAGACATGGATCTATTAGGATTTACAAACAGGAAAGGATTCCTGATGCAACCATCCCAAGAAAATGGAATTAGTGCTCCAAAAGGGTAGGGCTATGACAGGACAGCTTATAACGGTTTAGGACAAAGACATTCCGCAGTGTATGAGGACAGAGTTTTAACAGGGTCTCTTGATTCAGGGGTCTGAAGATTTGTTACCAACAGTGATCAGGGGAGGGGCGTTTCTTTGCTTTGTTTATGATACCATCTGCAAATACGTTCTTCCCTGAGGAGGTCTGATGACCTTCAACTTCTGTCCTGGTCATGCAGGCTGCTATGTGCTGTGGGACCTCATTCCCCATTAGGGAGGGTGAACCCAGGCCCTGGGTCCCCAAATATAGGTACAAATGTAATGTGGTACTTATGGATCTATTAATGATTAGAGGCATAAGCATAAATAGAGATGCACAAACATAGGACTTGCGTATTTTTAGGGATATAAAACTCCAAAGAAAAATTAAAACTCCTTTAATAAAATATCTTCCAACTTTAAATTCCTGCTCTCAACATAATATCGCCAAAAAAAAACCAAAAAAAAACAAAAAACAAAAAACTCAAACCCATAACCTTAAATGTTTAAGTTGGATATAATGAAGGAAACAATCCACATTTCTGCAAATATCTTTCACTGTGCTGAGCTTAAATTTTCTTCTCAGAGTCTTCTCTCAAGCTTGCCCCCACACACACCCCTACCCCATACTAACGTGGTTGCCCTACTGAAGTATTTAGAGTACCAGGACTGCACATCGCCATTGGTCATTTCCTTATCCTAGTCCTTGTTCCTGGAATAAACTATGACTTTCACTCCCTTTCCAAAGCTTGATTAATGCCTACCCTTACTTCAGGGCTCAACTTAGATGTTATTTCCTCCAAAAAGCCTTATTTAACTCTCCTTGTCCAGGTATGCACTTCCATACTTCTTTTATACCTCTTATCACACAGTTATGAAATTACCTATTCACTTGTGTTTATGTCCCACTAGGAAATAAGGTCTATCATGTTAAGTACCCGGGACTGACATAGGATAGCCATTCAAAAAGTGCTTATTGAATATATGAATGAATGAGTGGATATGTAATGGGATGCTTACTTTTGTGGAAGGTGTTAGGGATACAAATATAATCTAGGAATGATGGGAACCAATTAGAAGTAACCCTACTGTTGGACAGTTTTAATATAGATCCCCACCCCCATCCCCTTGGTCTCCTACACATGACATTGCTTTGACTTTACTGATACACACAATTATGTCACTTTACAAAGCAGATTGTAAGTGTCTGTCAACTCTGGCTTCTTGGAATTGTATTCACTAAAGAAGCAGTGGGAAAATACGACAGGTGGGTATGTGTTGGGGATTAAAGTACATGGGGGACTGAAATGAAGCTACCAATCTCATGAGCTGTCTTCTGAGCTGCCAAATTCTACCTAGGTCCCCAAGGTGAAAGGCTAATAATTAATTCAATTTACTATCTATTCTGTAGGAAGCACCAAAGGTTAAGATTATGGAGGACCGATGAGGGCAATCTTTTATACTGTTTAAATTGCTGTTTAAATTTGAATTAGATTCTAATGGTGACAGCTTGAAACCGACACAGTTTAATTCATTTATCACATTCCAAAACCTGCCTATCTGAACTAGCTTTAAAGTATGTCTTAAATAAGCAGTCAGTCAGTACACTTATGTGTCTATTTTTTCTATTTGCTTGGAATTTAAATACAAATAGCATTGCTAGCCTTCTCACCTTTTCTGTTCTTTCTATTGTTTTAAATTTCTCTTCTATGGATTCTCCCACTCTCCATGATATAATTTTATTGATAGTGTCTCTCATATTCCCCTGGACACAGCACTCTAGGGTTAAAATTAGGTTATAACAGTATTATTAATAATAATAATAGCTAACATTTATATAGTTGTCATGATTTACCAGGGGATATGTTTGTGTATATGCATGTATATATATATATTTAATTCTCATTTAATTCTCCCAACAACCCTTCACATTGCTGTTATTATATTTTAGAGGAGAGTAAATTGACACCCAAAGAATAAAATTTTCTGATTACATAAAGTGAATGACAGAACTGCCTCTCAAAATGGGTAATAGAAATATCTCCCTAAGTTCACCATATTTGCTCCACTGGAATTCTAGCTCTCTCAAATTCCTTCCAATGGTTCTGTAAAATCTGAAGGAATCTGGAGTTTTGCCCGTAGACTTGTCTCTTAGTGTGTAGCAGCGCCAGTACAATTCTTACCTGCCCTGACCCGCTCTGATGCTTGATGTTATGCCACTGCTGCTCCCTAAAAGCATGAGATCTGCAGGTGCCTGCCCCCTCCATCATGTCTGCCCCCATGGGGCCTGCCAAACTCCACTGAAGCCTGTCACGAGCATGAGTGATCTGCCTAGAACCCAGGACCGCACAAATTCTGCTGACACTCTTCATCTCAGCTCTCCTGCTTTTCACTCAATGTACTCTTATAGGCAGTTACTTTTGGGTCTAGCAGCAGCCCAGAAAGGCAGGAATTAAGTATGTATTAAAAAAAGGTGCTATACTTGGAATCATCCCTCCATTTGCTTCACCAATGATATGTACCTCAGTTCTCCCTGTTTCGGTATTAGTCTAATTTTCAGAAAGTTGTTCCCTCTTATACCTAAGACCCCAGGGTTAATTCCTTTACCAATGTTAGCAAATGTGCAGAATTTGAACACACTTGGGTTAAAGAATAGAAACTACCAGGAGAAATTGTTTATTATTTTCTTAATTAATGTTATCTTTCAAGCATCCTGAAACCAACTTTGTCCAAAGATCTGAAAAAAAATCCTAATAAGGGTTAGACCACCTCATTTAACTAAGAATGATTAATTCCAAGTCTGTTGAATCACAAGGCAGAATTTCTGCTTTAGCAGTTCACAAGGCTTTTGTGCCTGTGAGCAGTGAACACCAGCTTTCTTCCCTTATTTTAATTAATGCTGCTTCTTTTCTTGCAAAATAAAGGAAAGAAAAGCTGTATCACTTTTTTCTCTTTGGGCCAACAGAATGTTACCTGAATCAATGAGAACTTTCAGTGTGCTTCAAATGGAGCTACATGCTTAAGAAAGACAGGAAGCTAGAGGAGGAGCATGGATTATCAATCTAAATATATAGTAAATAATGATAAAGTCTATATTGTGTCTAATGCTAGATTGGCAGAGGAAAACTGAATAAGTAATAGACAATGTAGCTACATTATTGAGTAAGTATATCTTCAGCACAGCTTTAAAATAAGACAGAATTGGAGCATACAAAATGAACCATACTCTGCATTTGTGAGAAAGCAAAAATGTGGCCTGTATAAAGGGATGATAGCTAATGTGGTTCCCAAAAAGATAGCAAATATGACAGAATATATAATATTACTTTGGATAAAATGGGAGATAGATGAAGAAAAGTAGATAGGAGACAACTTGCCCCATTGTTACAGAAGTGGCTGGCACTAGAATTGCTGACACCTTTGTGGATGGTCTTCTATTGCATTTTTTTTTCTGTTTGAAATTCTAAAGCCTGTTATGAATTAGCAATGATTCACAAAGATGGAGATTAGGTTTCATAACATTTTTAATGCAGTTTTATTTCACAGAATAAAAGAGTTATACAATTTATAATGTAGAAAAGATTGATTTGCATTTTATTAATCATATACATGTACATTTATTTTATATATTTCTTAATATTACCTTTCTTTCTAGACTGGGCATTCATTCATCATGTATGGAACAAATTTTTACTGAACAATTATTTTGTGATAAGAATTGTTTTAGAGTTAGAGTATGAAGATAGAGTAATGATTAGAACCTAAATACTCAGTTTTCCAGCACTTACACAAATTATTAATAAAAAATAATGATTTAATTTTTATAAAATATTTTGCATAGCATAAATAAATATATGAATAATGGGTGTAGAAAGTGTTATGGAGAATAACTAGGGTCTGGAGGAGAGAGGGTGAAGAATGTGTGTGTGTTTTATTTTACATATGATCATCAGAGAAAGCAACATTTCAGCAGAGACCTGAAGGAAGTGAGAAATTTTGTCATGTAGCTATCTGGGAAAAGCATTTTAGTCATAGAGAAGAAGTACAAACATTTCTGGGTGGGAAAATGCTTTAACATGCTTCAACACAGCAAGAAAGCCAGTGTAGTAGGAACATAGTGAGTAAGGGGACTGATGATAGGTGACAAGTTGACTTTAAAAATAAGAAAAAGTTCAGACAGGTGGTGAGTGATTGTTTTTGAGGACCATGACTTTATTTCCTTACTTTTAAAGTCAGTTTACTAGTGAATATTCTCACTGGAATACCATCCAGATTAAAGTACAGAACATTACCAAAGGACTGGAAGGCTTACACATGTTCTCTCTTAATTAATGTCTCCCACCTTGAAAGTCACCATTATTCTGATTTTCATCACCTTGATTAATTTCTTGTGTTCTTGAACTTCATAGAAATGAAATCATACTGCAAATATTCTTTTGCTCCTAGCTTCTTTTACTCAACATATCAACTGTGAGATTTATCCCATATCATTGTGTGCATCCCTGGTTTATTCTTTTTCATTGCTACATAGTATTCCTTTATACAAATTTATTAAAATTAATCTACCCATTATTTATTAATGGTCATTTGAATTGTTTGCCATTTCAGGCCATTATGAATAAAACTATTGTAAACTTTTGCATAGGTATCTTTTTTTGCATATATTCTCTTATTTCTATTGGGTATATGCTTACCAATAGAGCTGCCTGATAACATAGTGCACATATAATTGATTCTAGTGCATAATGGCAAACACATTTCTAAAGTGGATACATCAATTTATATTCACATAATAGTGTTTGAGTATTCCAGGTACTCCGTATCCTTGTCCAGACTGGAATTGTCAGATTTTTTGTTGGTTTTAAAGTGACTATATACTAATGTTTCACTTGGGTTTTAATTTGCATTTTTTGTGACTTATTTCCTGAGCCATGAAGCAGAAAAATGACCTGAGTGATAAAGCAGAAGAAAAGGCTAGGTTCTACTTACTGTACTTCCCTTTTTGTTTGCGTATTGTCTCTCATGTTCTGGCTGCTTGGTTGCTTTTCAATGTCCACAAACTATTGCTTTATTATTTTTCCTTAAGTTACTATGATAGCTTTATTTTGCTTTTGTTTTGCTTTAGTTTTTTGTTTTTAGTTTTTGTTTTTTTGAATATTTAGTCTAATGTAGTCTCTTTCTTCATAACATACTGTGGAGGTGCCTGAAAATGATTTTACTACTATTTTACCTGTTTTGAACAAGGTGTCAATATGATGTATATCAACATACCAGATATATCTGAAATACACATTCCACAAAAGCTTTGAGGAATTTACAAAGGGAATAAGGAAAACCTATTTCAAAATCTCTGAAACTCTCAGGAAGATCAAGGCTGTATAAAGGAACCAAAAGGGACAGAGAATGAAGTTAGTGAAGGGATTTATTTAGAGGTATTTGGAGAAAGGCTCATTAGTATACTGACTTTCCTACTTTCTTGTAGGAGGAGTTTTGATGGAATGCTGCCTTATACCCAAAGGACTAGAGAAAACAACTTAAGAAGAGGACTGAAGGAAAGGACCATTTAGGTAGTCATGGCTCTACAGAGAAACGAAACCCATGGGGTACACACTCATATGAAAAAAGATTCATTTTAAGGAATTGGCTAGTGATTGTGGGGGATGGCATGTCTGAAATTTGTAAGGCCAACCAGCAGGCTAGAAATTCAGGCAGAAATTAATGTTGTAGTCTTGAGGCAATTTTTTTTTCTTTCTAGGAAATCTCAGGTTTCCCTCTTAAGGCCTTCAACTGATTGAGTGAGTCTTCTCCAGACATCCTCACCCCCCATTATCAAGAATAATCATCTTAAAGTCATCTGATTGTAGATGTTAAGCACATCTACAAAATACCTTTACAGCAAAATCTAATGAAAGTGTTTGATTAAATAACCAGTTACTGTTATGTATCCAAGTTGACACGTAAAATAGCCGTCACAGGGACTTGCAAAATGTTTTCTGTTCAACTGGGAGACATACATATAATGCCCTTCTGCCTAAGGGAGCTAACACAGAATATGGATTTGGGAATGACCCAGTAAATCTAGGTCAACTAAAGTTGATCCAAGAGAGTGATGGTGGGATTGCCTTGTAGTTCTAGAGTTTATCAGCATAAGAGATAAATGAGTGCTTCTTTATGGCCAATGGGAGCCAGGCAGCAAAGATCAGTTAATAATGCTGAATCCATCCAGTCTAATAAGTGGAGATGCACAGGATAAATTGGCAGAAAGAGGTTAGAGCCCTGCTGTTGGACACCCAGTGGCTGATATAGGTGTCACAACCAACTACCAAGAGCAGTGGTAAATCCTTTGGGGTGTTACAGAAGATGCAAGCCTCAGACAAGGAGCCCCTGTAGTGTC
The DNA here is from genome assembly GCF_015220235.1 of Choloepus didactylus. Lineage (NCBI taxonomy): Eukaryota > Metazoa > Chordata > Mammalia > Pilosa > Megalonychidae > Choloepus > Choloepus didactylus. Next base: position 142,681,898 of record NC_051309.1, read on the forward strand.
TCTTTGATATAAAGAGTGAGCTTTAATCATTTCTTAAGGCCAATGATCAAGAATCCCAGAAGTAAAGTAAGAATTTCTGTATTCCCTGTCTCTCCTTCTTTCCTCAGTGTTAGTTGAGTGGTAGCAGTGTTATTAGAAAAACAACCTTCAACTTCTTCCAAATTGCTGATTTACAATAAGAAACAGTTTCAACCTGAGACAGGGAAGAAAACATATTGTGAAGTCAAGTTTGGAGTTTTATTCATTATATGGGACTAGATATTTTATGTGGGACTAGAAGATAGTCAAGATCACATTCAAGGTAAAAATTATGCAGAACCATGTATTAAATATCAGGAGAGGCATTTTTCTGCCAGAGTTTTATCATGGGCCAGGAGTATCATATATTACTTGAATAAAGTTTAAAAAGTTAGTGGAAGATAAAGAGTTGCATGCATGTATGTCTGTGTGATTAATTACTATCTATATATCATTCTTGTTCAACAAGCTTTTTACATATCAATCACTCTGACCATATGAGAATGGTGCATTTGTCACAACAACTGGATAAATCTTAGTACATTTTTGTTCATATTTCATTCAGATTTACGTAGTTTTAACCTAATGTCTTTTTTTCTGTGCCGAGTTCCCATCCAGGATTCCGTATTACATTTAGTATCTAGTCTCTTTGGGCTCCTGTTGACTGTCAGTTTCTCAGATTTTCCTTGTTTGTGATGACCTTGACAGTTTTGAGGAGTAGTGGTCAGGTATACTGTAGGGTACCCTCTATTGGAATTTGTTTGTTGTTTTTTCATGAGTAGACTGGGATTATTTTTTTGGTAGAAAGAATTTATTGTTGTTCTCATCACATCAAGAGTAAATGCCATCAATATGACTAACCACTATCAATATTAATCTTTATCTCTTGGTTGGGGTATGTTTGGCAAGTTTCTCCGCTGCAAAATTACTCTTTTACCTCCTTTCTATACTGTACTACTTAGAAAGAAGTCACTATGTGCAGCCCACATTTAAGGGGTAGGGAGTTATGTTCCATTTCCTTGAGGGGCTAAGTATCTACATACAATACTTGGAATTCTTCTGCGTGGGAAGTTTGTTCATTCTCCCCCATTTTATTGCTTATTCAGTCTTTTATTTATAGCAGCATGTTAGTTTGGGGCAATGTACAACATAAAAACATGTTCTTAAACCTAATCCATTCCTATGGGTGTGAACCCATTGAAAGTAGGAGCTTTTGATGAGGTTACTTTGGTTAAGGTGTGGCCTGACTCAGTCAGGTTGGGTCTTGATGCTATTACTGGAGTCCTTTGTAAGTAGAATGAAATTCAGAAAGTCACAGAAACAAATGAAATGAAAGTCACAGAAACAAGAAGCTGAAGGTCAATAGAAACAAGAAACAAGAAACAACAGAAACAAGTCAACAGAAACAAGAAGCTGAAGGTCAATAGAATCCAGAAAAGAAGGGAGAGTCCAGGAGAGATGGTCATGTGCATTGCCATGTGACAGAGAAGCCCAGGATCAATGATCACAAGCAGCCAGCCCAGAATATCAGTCTTATGGAAGAAAGCATCACCTTGATGATGCCTTGATTTGACTTCTGCTAGCATCAAAACTGTGAGCCAGTAAATTCTTGTTTAAGCCAACCCATTGAATGGTATTTCCTTTACCAATAATGAAAATCAAGCAATCAATATGGATCCATGGGTATTGCATTTATACTTGGGAATATAACCCAATACTGTGTTATTTATTTTGTTGCTCAAATTATTCAAGTTTTGGCCTTTGGGAGCTATTTCAGTTAGCTTCTATGTCTTTTTGACGTGACTCGCTCCCAACCCATTTTTTAGCCCTATCCTTATTTTCAGAATGCTGCAGGTTCATCTTGTATATTCCCCATTCCCAGTTCTAGAATCAGTCATGTCTCTAAGGAACAATGGGTCCTTTCATTGGTGTTAAAAAAAAAACAAGATCTCAGTGCTAGATACGCTCATTGCTACTGAAGTATCAGTGCTTCTAGGTATACTCAGCATATAGAGTAAGGACATATATTTACATAACAACTAATGTCCTATTTCTTTTACTGCTTAGTAATTTTTGATCAATTCCTGGACACTGTATATTAAAAATTGAATTCTTTCAGTGATACTGTCTTCCAACAGAAAGGATTTTTTAATTTAAAAAATTAAGCTGCTGATGAAAGATATATTAGAAGAATATCACCTTAATTCCAATCACAGGTTGAACTGATTCAAAATTAGAGTACATTCTTTGTGAGACTTGGCTTAATTTTGATTTGCCCTAACAATGAGGGTCCCAAGTGAGAAGCTGGGCCCTCTTCATTGGTGGGGCCTGAACCTTATCTCCTCAGCACTGTGAGACTGCCAGTGTTCACTTAGTTTCTTAGCAACTTAGTTGGTGCTCTGCTTGGTTTGTATTGCTTGGGAATTGACAGCTACCTCAAGTGGAGAACCAGCGCAGGGTGTCATATTCATGCTCGTGGGTTCCTATCTCTCTCCGTTCCTGTTCCCTCAAGTCCTGGTAGCCTTTCATGCTCTAAATGCAATTATTGTTTTCTAGCCCTGTGAGACTTCCAAAATCTCTGCTTAGTTACTGCTTTCAGTTGGGTGTTCTTGGGGCTTTTCACCCCCATGTTCCATGCCATTTAAAAAAGAGGCAAGTGCCTGGAGGGGAAATGTGGAGTTGAGTATTGGCATTACCTTAAAGAGTTTCTTTTGTCTCTGTAATCTTTGTTGTTCATGTCCTACCCTTGGTAGCAATCTGAACCCTTCAAAGAGATAAATATATTTTAAAATATGTAAGTATATTGTATCCACCTTTTTTGGTTGTTGTGTGAGGTTTGGTGTGCTGCAAGTTATTCTGTCAAAGCCAAAAGGAGAAGTCCCAGGGTCTTTTTTTGAATAATAATATGACACTTAAGCTTGAGAAATTGAGGAATCCATTATTGATTTATCTATATATCCATATTTTGAAATGGACCTGGAATCTTGAATCCTTTATTCCTTTAACAAGGAAAAACTAGTTGTAAGAATTCTATTTAATCTCAAATGTCACGATTAGTATTTGAACAATAACTTGAGTCACATGATTTGAATATAGACTTAGTAATGGAATGCTTTTTGTAAATAGGTGAATAATCACAATGAGATCTTGATGATTAAGTTGAAAGCTTTTTAAAAACTCGTTTGTTTTATTTTTTGCTAAGAACTAGAACTACCATGCCATAATTTTATGTTATCTTATGTATTTTTAGCAATGTTTAACTGATTATTGAACTGTTTGTTTGAAAGAGTGCCATGGCCTCATATTCCACTAAGAGTAGAACAGTATTTTCATTCATAGAGGATTTGACATGTCATATTATTATGTCTGGGTTGCTGAATCAAGTAAAGATTAGCCTCACCTGGCATGATCAATTCAAGGAAATAAATTCTATATGCTATTTTAGTTAAAAAGGTTAAATGAAATGTTAGTCATTTATTAGGAAATTTCAGTATTGGTTGATTTTGAATGTTCCATTATAGTAAATAACACTTGAACTGAACTTTCAGAAAGGCAGCATATTGTAGACTATAAATTAAATCTTTGTAACAGCTCTGAAAAGTTCAGTGACGATATCATTCTCAGGTCCATGAACATGAGCAGTTGTAAAAGTGAGATGATTTTGTTTTCATAATCTCTTTTCTGATTATTTTTTACTTATTTTTTCTTGGGCTTTATTATAGCTATGTATGAAATTACCTTACCCACTTAATCTTACACACACGAAAAGAGAAAGATGTGAATAAGCAAGTGCAGTCATTCTAATTTTCTATTTCTCTAAATCCCTGGGCACTTAACCTGATATTCTTCTGGGATGAACTACATGTAGATTTTTGTATCTGTTCTACTTTTCTTTCTGAATTTATTTACAGCAACTTTTTTTTTGGAAAAACTGGGTCTTATTTTGTAACATTATTTTATTTCATCTCTTACAAATATAGTAATCAGTTTGCCCCCAGAGTTTATAATCAAAGTGCATGAATACATATATATGTGTCATATTTTAGAATCAGTGTTTAAAATGCATGCCATTATTATAACAGAAACTCCATATGAATTTCTCTACTTTGAACTCCTTGAGAGGTATTTAACAAATTTTAACAAATTTTTATGCCTATCACCTAGAAGAGGGCCTGGCATATGTCCTTTTTTTTCTTTTTTTTTTCTTTTTTTTTTTTTTTTGTAGATGCATGAATACAAATTGTATGAAACAGTCATAGATTTTACATGACAAAAATGTGTAGGTTTTAGAAGTCAGCTGATAATCATTTCTTTACCCAAGATAAGTACCCCTTATAACTGAACTGTTTGTTGATAAGAGGGTTTGTAGATAGAAGCATCCTAGATCTTTGACTTTTAAATCTGAACTTCTTTTCAACTATGAAATTGCATTATGAATATGGTGAAACCTTTCAACATATGATCGTCATGGTACAGTCTACATAATGGAAGCTGAACATTTTTTTGGTGTTTTTACATGCAAAATCACATGAAATTCACTACGTCATCAGTCTCTCAAAATTTATTGCTTTCCTGTTACTTAGGAGAGATACAAAGATTTTTTCCAAGTTCACTTTAATTTTTTTGCCATGTACTTATGAGGTCCCTTAGAATGTAACATTTCATTTCTTTGCTCTGTTTAGTCCTTCTATCAGGGACAGATTTTCCTGACATGTGTTTGGCACTTGGTATATATTTTCTGCATGGCATCAACTATGTATGGCTCTACAACTGGAAAATTGTCCTCTGTAGTCCAGGTAATATTATACAAAGTGATGTCTTCAGTATTGATTTAAGCAGTTGATGGTTGCATTGGAGAGTGAAAGTCATTCCATTGTACCAAAGGACTTTCAGTAAAAATAAATTGGTTAAGCCAATCATCAAAAGATGTCTTCAGTAATAACTTCAAATTTAATCCAGAGGTTTCCTCTGCATTGCAGCATTGTGCAAAATGTTTAAAAAAAACAAAAAAGGCTTAGCCGTGGGTGCTTGCTAAGCATTAAATTTACTGAGAACTTTTTTTTTTTAACTAAAAAATTTTCTCAGCTGACATGTATCTTTGGTAGACATAATAGTAGTCAGTTTCCTTAGAAATAGCACAGCAGTTTGTTCTCAGGTTCCTATTTTGGGGACAGTTTAGAATAGTCACTTGCTACAGGTTACTTATACACACACACAACTTTATATTCTTGAAGTCTGTTTCAGTTTGCTAAATTAGAATTGTTCTCATCAAAGAATTTGAAACTATTGTATCAGCCTTGATTTTGGTGGATTCAGAGTTAACCAAAAGCTGTGAATTAAATTTGGATAGATATTTAACCCTTTGTAAAATTTCTTCATTGCCCCGTTTTGGTTATCACATTGACTGGCATGACATGGGAGATCTCCCTTCCCCCACAGCATCCAATAGCCCTTACCCTGCCCCTGGTTTGTCTTTTTTTCCATTGCACTTATCACTTTTTAATCCAACACATTATTTTTTCTACCTATTATTTTCTATATATTCTTTGTGATTATGATTTATTGTCCATCTTTTCAACTTATATGTAAGCTCCATGAGGGCAGGAATCTTCATGTATTTTTTGTTCACTCACATATCCCAAATGCCCAGGAAAATGTCTGCCACAGAGAAGGCCCTCAATAAGCACTGTTGAATAAATGAAGCTGCTCATTCATGAACGTGTGAATAATGATGGTATGCTTCCAAAAAAAGCAATGATTAAGCAACAAGAATATGGATATCTGTACACCATGAAGAAGTGATAGCTAAAAGAAATCCTACTCTAAAGGAGTTTACTAAAATAAATGCTAAATAAAAAAACATAAATAATTATAATACAGTTTAAAAAGAAAGCTTCAAAGTAAAGGGTGTTTTCAGTTTCTTCCTACAAAAGCATTAGGGAAAGTTCTATGGTGGGGGTGCCTAAGTACAGCTGTGGGGTGAACATGATATTGTCACACATTTTCAGTAGGTTGCTTTTCATCATCATCAGTTTCTGTGTGAAGTTTAGGAATCTTCAGTGTCCTTTATCCTCTTCCTGCAGGGTAATGATCTTCTTCCCAGTCTCCTTTTATATGGCCAGTATACAATAACAATTATAGTTTTGAAATAGTTTTTGTGTTCACTGTTTTATTTATTAAAGGAGACATGACACTTTTCCTTTAGGATATTAGATGCTTAAATATTATGATGCCTGCTTATATAAACCTCCCATAGTTGTCATTATTCAAAGCTCTTCGATTTCTTGAGCAATATTGTAAGGTTTGTTTTAAAGAGATATATTGACATCTAATTTATAGCTATATCTGTATTTATTGACATATAAAACCTTTTGAAACATATCATATGTATTTATAAAAATGCATCTAATATGTATGTATATAAATATGTCACATATATGTATAAAAGGGAGAGAGTGAGAAAGAGAGAGAGCAAGAGAGCAAGCGAGAGAGAAAGAGAGAGTGGACGTAAGTGGGAGCCTAGATGATGTCCTGTAAAAATATCACCCATTTCTGGGGGGGGGAGGGGAGAGTTATTCCCAAGAAAAACAGTTTACAGGCCAGCAAACCCAGTACAGCTATGTTGTGAAGTAGATTATACCTCATGGTGATCTGTTTTTTTCTAAGTTAGAGACAAGCTAAAGCCTAGAATTAAAACAGGCTGAATGATTTGATTAATACTGGTCCTTTCTTTAATCTCCCAATCTAAAATATACATGGATACTGTAGTTGTAATAGGAAAGAAAGAAAATTAAAATCTAGATAGAAAAGAAAAAGAGCAAGCGATCCAGAAAGCCGGAGAGAGCTTCTCCATATCTAGGCCCTCTCTCCCAAGTATTCTCTCCAGGCAGCCCTGGATTCTCACTTGTCCATCTGACATCCCAGCTGTGTGGGAGAGAGAATGATCAGAATGAAGAAAGAAGTTAGCAAAGACAGAACACTGATTGGTTTTTTTGTTTCTTTACTTTTTGAAATCATAGTAATCCTAGGCCCTGTTTATGTCTCCAGACTCTGGGGAATAAGAAAATAAAAAGATAACACCCCCCTGTTGGCTCTGGACCCTAATCTGTATCCTTGAATATCCTTCAACCTAACAAATAAAGAGCGATCCTTCTTGAGGGTAAAGTGAAGACGGCGGTAGAAGAGGAGGGCAAAGAAGTCCCTTTCACTAAGTCCTGCTATTGAAAATATAATTTGAAAAAACATTAATATATAATAGAGCTCCTAGTTATAAGGTGAAATATGGGATAAGAAAAATTGATGTTAAACCTTCAAAGAGAAAAACTACAAAGGGACTAAGTAAAGAGGTGAAAATTGTAGTAAAATCCTTTAATTTTTAGCTAAAAATCAATTTATATTGTAAAAAACACAAGTAAACTTGTATCTTTACTATCTTAAAAAATAAATTTTATAACAAGAAACAGCATCTTCACACATTAACTGAGTATATATTTTAGTTTAAGTTGAAGAAAACAAGTACTTTACAAATCAACCTGCTAATCCACAAACTTCCAGAAAACATTTGGCCAAGGGCAAAAAAAGTTAGGACTTTAAAAATGAGATGGAAGGAAAGTGAGCATGGAAGGACCCTCTCTGGCCCTCTTGCTTTGTCTTTCGTGCTCTTTCTTGACTTGTATCTTGTTCTTGTAATGGCAATATGTGATGTCAGGTTGTGGGCTTAAAAGAAAAATAAAGATAGAACATGTTATGAAATTTCTTCAAATAATTGTGGCTTTAATCCATATATGCTAACACTAGTTAACAACAATAACAACGAAAATAAAATTCATTACCTAATATTTTTAGGGCTTGCATTGCTTCTCTTATTATTTGAGTAAGTCTTATCATATATTTTGCATATTAGGAAACAATATTTCAATAGATATTGTCTGCATATATTATACATACCTATTGCTTTAAGGTTTTATGCATTCTTGCTAACTCATTATACTAGATCCATTCTGACCAATTGTTTGTTAAACTAAAAATAGATTGAAATATGTAATTAGTTCCCACAGTGAAGTGTAGTAAATAAGAAAGAGTGTACACCATGTAAAATATGTAATTTTATTATCAGGGGTTGAATTATGGATGTTAAGGATTAGGGTTCAGTTTTCCCTCATCCATTATATTGTATAAGATAAGTAAATAATTTAAAACATGTGCAGTGAAAGACATATTGTTCATTGTTTATATGACATGCTTAGTTACTTCATCTGGGGCTTTCAGTATCATCAGTGTGATAAAATAGTTTTTCCATAGAAAGACTTCAGTTTCTAATGGAAGAGGAATAATCTCTGTATTGCCATTCTGACTTTAGTTTTGATATATGAGGTAGAGAAATGCTACTTAGGGACGCTTAATATCTGGAAATGATTTTCAGAAGGAAAAATAGAGTATTATAAAAAATTCTAGATTTTTTATTGTTATACTGATTGTGATTCATATACGAGCATGGTTGGCGACCCCTAAGTAGCCACAAGTAATCTCCATCTCCTGGTATTCATGACCTTGTATAATCTACCCCTGTGAAGCAACTGCTTCTAATTAATAGAATACCTCAACTTTGAGGGGATGTGATTTCTGTGATTAGGTTACAAAACATTGTGACTTCCGTCTTGTTGGCCAACACTCTGTATTGACTTCTTGGCTTGTATGGTTTGATGGAGCAATTTTGGAGAACTTCATGTGGCAAGGAAATGAGGACAGCCTTCCACCAACAGATTGCAAGAACTGAGAATCATAGTCCAACAAACCATGAGGAACTGAATCCTGTCAACTATATTATCTTGAAAAATAATCTTTCCCGTGAAGACTTAAGATGGCTACAGTACAGCAACACTTCAATGGCAGCTTGTTTGGTTTCCTGTAGTAGATGACCCAGCTATACTGGATCTAGGTTATGATCCACAGAAAGTGTTTGCTGTTTTAAGTCACTAAGTTTTAGGGGTAATTTGTTAAGCAGTAATAGATAATCATTACGGTGAGATATAAAGTGTTCCTTTATCTTGCCTGTAAGGTATATGAGAAACAGAACACGTAATTTATTAGTTTATGAAAAATTACAAACATATAAAATTAATTGGAAGACAATTATAGGAATGTTTATAATGCTTAAATGTTGTTTACCATGTGTTTTTAGGCATGTTCTAATAATTTGATGCAATTTGTATTATTTTTAAATACATTAAATATCATAATTGAAATGTGTACATTATTTGAATTGTCTTATACTATGAAGACTTAGAAGTTCTTCACCAGTTCATAATATTTCAGGAAATAACTCATAAATTTCATATTTTATAAACTGGATTTATTTCAAAGTTCATCCCAATGGTTAAAATAAGAATTAGCCTGGATTAATGTTTAGCTTCAAAAATAAACCCAGTATCAATTTATTTTACCGTAACATAACTTCTATTTGAGAATGTTTTGCTTAGTTCCAAGATAATTCACTCAGATTCTAAACACAAATTTAAAGGTTTGAAACCACTGTCATGACATGATGACTCCAGACACATTTGCTACCTTGCCAAAACAAAAGAAATAGTATATATAGCAATGCACAGCTTACATTTGACTCTGTGTGACAACCAAGTGACAATGATAGATCTAAATGCAATCCAGACTTAGGGTGTCAATTAGGAAAATGGCAAAGGTCTTTCTAACATTACAAATTATTCTGTGAGTGCCCATAACAAAAACTCTCACTACCAGTAATTTTGCCTGATTACAGTTTGGATAGAAAATAGCCTTGTATTTATGAAGCTAAAAAATGTTTCTTACTAGACATATGACTGAGTGTGATTCCAATAGTTTCTATGGTTTTACACCACACCTATGCCAAGTGAATTGCAGTATTAAGCTATACTTTGCTATGTCTTTAAAAGACGACAATCACGTTTTTTGAAATATTAATATTCAAGTTCCTAACATTCATACAGCAGGTTGTTTTTCTATAAAAAGATACATACTCCTGCCTGGGTTGTCAATTATATCATTTACTGGCTCTGACAAGTGATTCATATTCTATTTATTGCAAGATTAGTTGCCTCTTCGGAATGTCTTAGAATATAGTGTCAATATACCCTGTTAGCTTTAGAATTTGGGGAATAAATGCACAGTTTACATTTTACTCTGTGTGACAAACAAATGACAAACTCTTAAGATCAAATTTGTAAGTATTTTATGTAACCTTTAAAATGCAGTATATTTCTGGACTTCTTGGTACTCATAGTATCATATATTTGCTGATATATGCATTAAAAATATCAAGCAACACCCAATTAATTATACTTCTCAGTCCATCACTATGTGACCTTTCTTTGATTGGTTCTTGAGCATGATCTTTAAACATGAAAATATTCAAGATTTAATGAGAATTCCATCGTGTCATTTTCTTTAGATTCATAGAATTTAAGTTTAAAAACCACTTAGAGATTGTAAACTTCAACCTCTGAATTTTACACACAAGGAAAGAATAGTTCAGAGAAGTGTAGTGACTTCTTTGAGATCAGTTAACTGGAAACCTCAACAATGTTAACTAAAGTCAAAATCCATGAATGGGTAAAAATGTCCTCTTGAAAGTCAGAGATAACTTCATAAATAATTGATTTCCTACACTCTCTCAATATTGAGTACTCTAAGAGTCAGTATCCTGTCAAGAATTAGGAATGACTACATATTTCACATAGACGGGGTTTAACTCAGGGAATTGATTATAAAGATGTTAGAACATTTTGCAAGGGTTTCACTGGTGAATAAAAATGTTGTCAAACATAGAAAACAAATGGCTTCTCTTTTCCTTCTGCACTTGCAAACTTCTGCCAGTTCCTCCCATTGGAAAAATCTTATAAGAAGTCAGATGGCAAGAATCTGGGAAGCTTAGTTTGTAGGCCTCAGCAAAAGAGAAACAGAGGAGATTATAAAATGCTGATTGCTGAGCTGACAGTCAAGAAACAGGGATGACGTAGTTGGAAAGCGGTACTTCTGATTCCGCAGAAGTGATGTTAGATGAGATGTTCCATGGCCTTTCTAAAGAAATAGTGATGATGTTGTTATTCTCAGTGGTCAAGGTAGGAGAGAGATAAGGTGGGTCCATTAATTTCCAGTACATATCCCGAGACAGAAAATATATATCCTGCCAGAATAAAGCATACATAGTTACCCCTGATGAGAGTTACCAGAATCTGCCTCTTGAGTACTGTGGAGAAAGCAGAGCAAAAATGGAAAGTTTATGCTGCCTGGATTTGGCTGTATCTCCATGGGGACCTTCTCTTTTGTTCTTCTTGAAACAGTACTCAGGTCTTCTTTAGATTTCTCTCAGAAGAAACCTACTTGAGAAAACATCAAGTAAGTAACAGGGTTTTTAGAGAAAGTAACCAAGATGGGCTGAAGAGTGGTCACCTCCAAAAATTTAAATTAGACATTTCTATAAGCATTTTTTTTCCCTACATTACAACCCACATGTCTTCTTCCTTTTCACACAGACTCTATTATCCCTTCCCTCTCTCTTCAGGTAATTTAGGTTGACTTCCGATCTCTCAAGTGTACTTACTAGCAGACACACAGGTTCTTGAGGTTCAGCTTCTTTCAGAGGTATATGTTGAACTTTGAGTTCCCCAGGAAGCAGACTCTGAGATGTAGATTTTTGTGCAGGAACTTTGTTGGATTTGGTTTCAAGTATATGGGGGGTATAAGTATCATTAGGTAGAGATAGAAGTTGGGCTGTGACACAATCACAAAAAAGCCCCAGTCTATTCCATAAGACTTCTGAAGCCAGCACAACCCTTCCATTGTCCTAAACTGGTTCAAAGGAGCTGAGCTTTTATACCTCTCCCATAGAGCAGTCATTGGATATACGCCCTATGAAGGTGTCGTGACAGTGGGTAAGTCCTTCATTCAATGGCAGCTAACAAGAGGGTGAAATCTGACAGCCATTAATACTCTCTGTAGTTGGGGAAATGAGTGCCTTGACCATGAAAGGAGAGTCCCAGGCATGCATCACATTGTCCACTACAGAAGGAATGGTGAATCCTTCTATTAATTGATAAGAAAAATGGAATTTTTAATCATTTTGTTCTTGCTCTCCCAGAGCAAATGCTTTTACCACTGGAAAATCAAAAACATTCTCTCTGAGAATGTTAAAGAGAAGACTTAGAACCATTACCTGTGCCTCCCTGCCGACCTCCACTTCCTGGCCCTGTTTGCTTGACTTTGACTTTCAAACCTTTAAAATAGTTCCATTAATATGAAGACTCTGACAGGTCCCTTACCTCTATGAAAAAAAAACCTAGGTTTCTTAAGAGAGACTTTGTTATGTATGAAAGTCACACAGGCTTGTGCAGCCTGGCCTAGTTTTCCATACCCTGAGCCACAGAACCTCATCATATTCCTACCTGTGAAAATCTCTCAAGACATAACTCATGTGTGCAAGTCCTCTCTTCTTGCTGCTGACGTCTGATCAGAAACCTGACATACAAAGCCCTGTCCTTATTACTGGAAACCAACTCAAGTGCTATTAGCAGCAGAGACAGAGGCATTTGGAAATTTGAGAACATTGATATTGCTAATGGTGCATATTGAAAAAAAGTATTAAAAGCCATTACTTTCTCTGACACCTCTCTCATCTTACAGTGGCATATCTCACCATAATTCAGTCTTACTCTATAATCTCTGGCAGTCTAGGGCTCATGCCTTTTATTGAAGATAACACATAGTTCCAATTATTAGTTCCAAAGCCTTCTTGAGATCTAACCATCCAATCATGATATAGCAGATAAAGAAAAAACGTAGGTCCTAAAATCAGTCCAAGCATACCTGCCTTTTGAGGGAAATATTAAAACTCTTAAGTAATTTTTTTCTTTCAAGGCAGTGCTGAAGATGATTTCCAGTCTGTTACTGCATGGAAGTTTCTTGGACACTGCCAAATTAGCTAAAACAAATGCTCCATAAAATATCATGTCTTTAAAAATGCATCCCCCCTGGCCCCAAAAGCAGTAATAAAGCAATTCAGAGGAATTTTCTTAACTTCCTTACAACATTGAAATTATATACAAATGACTATTGATTCAATTCAGATCCCCCAAAAGGGAATCTGGAAGTCATGGTAAATATATATCCTCATTTGCTGTATTGATTTAAAACAAAATGCCACTAAGTGCTGTGTCTTAGTTCATGGATTTTAGCTAGGATCTCAATAAATAGACCAGATACTGCTCTCTGCCCAAGGACAGCCTCTGTTTTTGCCCTATTACAACTGTGAAGCACAAGGCAGATGTTTTTGGATTAGCCCAAAATACCATCTTCTGCATAAGCCAGTTAGTGGACTACATGGATTTTACTAAAGAATATCATAAGGAAAATTTAGGTGGTTTGCATTGTATAACTCACCGAATTTCAGTCTTTAACAGTCATTCAAACATGCAAATACACATATAGATACATTATATGCATATACATATATCTATATCTTTATCTAGATATCTAATTTACATATACGTATCAGGTTCATTTACAGAAATTAAGGGTTACCAACAGCAGAGCCTTTCTCTCTTTTCTCCACTTTATATCAAATTTGTAGCCACTAAAATCACCCCATTTTTTTTAAGAGCAATTTAGCTCACTCTCAATATTTATAAGATTTTCAAGGTATCAACCACTTTCTGGAGCCCCATCCTCCAGGCATCCAAGGAAGCTTATTAAAGCATTCACCCAACACAAGTAGATCTAATCCCAGAGGGTGGGATGGGGTATGGATCATCCCACTGGTTACAAGGATAAATAAAATTGTCTCCACAATATTATTTCAAAAGTAAACAGCAACAGACTTTGGGCAAACATATTCCAGCATAGTGAAGGTCTCCACAGCAATAAAATTAAGACAAGTATTTTAGAAACAAACTTTAAGAAATTTCGGTGTAAAAGACAAAAAATCTTTATTATGCAGTAAGGACTAAGATCAGAGAAGCCTGGAACAGGTACCACATGTGCCTAAAAATTCAGTAAAACAAAGGCAACATATGGAGAAGCAGTATAAACTATTTAAAACAGAAACCATTCCTGTAAGAACCTTCAGATAGACATTTTTATGGTTTATTATACACAATCATGTTTTTAATAACTGCATAGTAAAACAGACTTACTTCTCATTTCATGAGTATGGAATCTCAACTTTTATTTAGATACAGATACTTTTATAGCTCAGTGCATAGACTAAATGAGCTCCACCTGACAATTGTCAAGAAATGGGAGGTCTAAAGTGAATGAGCATCTCAGCAGCATGCTGTGCAGAGTGATGTCTGCATGGGGTGTATTTACATGCCTGGGTGTGCTACACGTTACACAAATAGAAATGCTAATGCTTTCCCCTCTCAGGACCACATTTTCCCCCAGTCCTCCTTCTCCACCTATACTCTGTTAGCTTATTTGCAGTAATTTTATGCCAGGAAAGAGCTAGTAACTTCAGAAAGGAGTGATTTTAAGTAGTGATTTAGTAAATAGGAATATACAAATATAAGTCATTTGGATGCTGAAGTAGCTGTTGTATGTTAATTAATATTAAATTCAAGAGATCTTTGTATTTATTATATTGACATGCATAACCCTAATTACTATTAACCTCAAAATGACAGGCAAACCTACACCTTCTCTAATTAAAAAATATGACATTAAGTGATAAAATGCATAGGATATATTTTCAAAGAGGTATCAAGAACAAATGAGATTTTAGGGAATAATGACCATGACTTTGAATTAGCTTAAGGTATTGAAAATTTATTTTAAATGAGTGTTCAATTAGATTAGACAACCAGTAAAAATGTTTTGCCCAACTTTACTGAAACCATCAATTTGTACTTTGTGAGAATTTGAATTTATTTACCATTTTGGAAGGCAGTGAAAAATTGATGTTTCTTTGTCACAAGGCTACTTATAAAAATGTGACTCCCATTTTTTTTATATGTAGATAGTTTGTGGTTATTTTTGCTCTAAATAAAACGATATAGTTCATGTGACTCACTATTATGACCAAAATTACTTTAAAATTTTATGTCAATTATACTTCACGTATTTTTTTTCTCATTTTATATTTCCTTTCGATGTATCTCTAGTTAAATCAATAGATAGCCAAATGGTTTTCTGTAAAATCACTTTCAGGCACCATTTTAACACATTGCTTATTGTGTGATCTCTGTCTTCAATTTTTATTAATCAAAAATGCACTCATGTTATCTGATATAACCTATATATAACAATGCAATTATTTTATATATATTATATATGTATAATGCATAGAAAGAACTGAACATTATGATTACCATATATTAGAAAGTTCTGATACTTTTTTCTTCTAATCTTGGAGTGTCCTCATGCCAATGAAAACATAACATTGACATGCAGGAACAAATCAAGGGATATTTGCTTATACCATATGTTTGATGATAATAAATAAATCCATATACTTGTCATAATTAGTGGGGTCATACCATTTATTCTACAAACTGCACACTTTTGAGCAAGAAATAGGGCCTCCTTATACAATGGGCATCTGTTAAAAACCAGGATTTTTCCTGCCTACCTGGGAAACAGGTTCATCCTAATGACCTTAACTGTCTAAATGTAGAGCAAGAGACAACCTGTAGTAAATGTTTCTATGCTCATTATTTTGATGTTTACAATAGGACCTGAGAATGAGTGATTTTAATCCAAAATTCTTCAGTCTGGCTATGAAATAGATACTTAACAGGCAAATTGTAAGTGTGATTTTTGTTTTGGTTTGTTTTGTTTTGTTTTTTAACTTCAGCACTACGTGAATTATGGGAAAGATATCAGTAAACCTCTTCCCACCACCTTCTTTTTTTCAGGTCCAATCCTACGGCTGAAAGTTAGTTTAATGGCTTTTGTTAGGGAGTCTTTTGTTTGCGTCACAGACAGTAAGAATATTAGTGTATGATATCTCTGCATTCAGGATGCTTCACTTCCCCAGATATATAGAAAATCTTGGGCTTTTGGTCACGCATCTTTTAATTTTAGTTGGCTTCCAGCCCCATTTGAAGTGAGCTGAATAAAGATTTGTCCTGGAATTCAGCACTGCTGAGTCCAGTATGAATGGGCAGCTGAGGGGTCCTCTGGGCTAATGGAGCCACGAACTCATAAACCAAGCGCTTAAGTGAAACCGTTTTCAGTATCCCTTGCCCTCCAGTCTCCTCTTTCTCTTTCCACATTCTAAATTCCTGCTCCAGTTTTAAACGAAGTCTGTGGAAAAAAAAAAAAAAAAGACATTTGACATTGACTTTACCCTCTGTCCAAATTCAGTGCTTGAAGAAATGTGTCTGAGAGTATTCTGATGAACTTTCCATTGACATTTAAAATCTGCTAGACACTACACTATTCCCAAGAGGAGCTCTGCCATTGGGGCTAAAATCTAATTTATCTGTCACAAAACATAGAATAAATTTGGAGATTAAAAATAAATAGAGATCTTTAACTCTCTGGTTAGCAATAATATTGCCTCCAAATAGCAATCATCCTTTCTCAGGCATATGCAATAGGACCCTGGAGGAAATCCATGTAATCTTTGAAAGAAATAAATGTAACTAGTTCAATAATACAGGTAGGTAATATAGAGTGCTATGAGGTTGGATAACTGAAAAGGCATATGTGTCTTTGGAGAGCCAATGGAGGAGAAAAACAAGAGCCTGAACACTAGAAAAGTGAAGTCCTCATTCTTCTGGAGATAGTACAGAAATTTTCAGCCATATGTATATTGCTGGTGAAGAGGAAACTTGATTGTCACATGCCATTTTCTTCCTGGATACCAGAAGTAAAAAAGACAGAGCAAAACCAGGGGGCAAGTCCAGCAATGGTAGAAAATGAAAGTGGTGGTTCTGCTTAGAAAAAGCCAAAAGTATTTCTAGACAAAGTGAAGATTCAGCACATGATGTACAGGCTTGGGAATGCCAGTAGATTAAACCCCCAAGTTTCACATACAATTTTGGTCATGTGTTGCAATTAGTAGCATTTATGCTCCATCTGAACTCAAAATCAAATTTTTATTTGGCCAGCCTAAATGGAAATGAGAAATTCAGAATGATTTTGTTACTTCCTGGAAATCCCCACTTGTGTTTGAATGCACCTATATGCAGGGATCAACATGACCATTTTGAATTCTAAGTTAAGTCTTAATAGCTTTATTTATATGCAGAGATCAGCTGGGTTTTTCTGAAAATGGTCAGGTTTCTCACCAGGCCCAGAAATGTGGACTCTGGGCTTTTAGAAATAAAATTGGTTAAACAAACTCCCATAATGTGTTAGAAAGAATTAGGTATTAATTAATTCCTTGCACTGATTTCTGATTTGTGCATTTACTTTTTGATTCACGGAAGTTACTTTAGGAGTTCAGTTCTTTATGCCTTGGACACTTTCTTTCTGTGTTGTCTCTCAGTGCTTTAAACAGCTTTGCAATTTCCATGAAGATGCAAGGCTATGAACAACTTCAGAATTCTTCTTTTAAGAGTTTGAAACCATTGTGAGAATTTCAAGGAGAGGGTAAGGAAAGGACACAAAAGATTCAATGAAAGGATTAGAAGACAGTCTAGTAAAAGAATGTTAAGTACTTGGAACAGACAGGAGTAACTTTGGACAACTTAGAAATGCATTGCTGGGGAATCACAAGTGTTATTCAGACAATACCTAAAAGGGAGGCTGCCACTAAAGCTCTGGCAGTTATTTTCTTTACGGCTATAAGGATTTGCTTGTAATCTTTTTTTGTACTAACATTATAATATCACATTGAAAACATTAGTCACACTTTATGTAAGCATTTATGGATAATATATAGAGAATTATTCTAATTTATGTAGACATTTATAGCTAGAAACAAAACAAATGAGCTCGGTTACTGAAGAAGCACAATGCAGAGCTGCTTAACTTAAATTTGCATTATAATTTTCAATAAACATGAATTTTTGCATAGGAGTAGACTTTGAATCAGTAGCATTTATATTTTATTTTTACATGTTTGTATGATAAATAGCGTAATAAACTTAGATCTTAAAATTTCTATGAATAACAGCTCAGGTTTGTGTGATATAGCAGAATAGTAATAATCGTATCAATGAAAACAGAAAAATAATTTGGGGCCTAGCAATAAACTTACTACAATGAGGTTGTTGCATTTAGAAGAATTTCTTCTGAGATGCAGAGAGTTGCATGGTTGGCAAAGCACTAAATATTCAAAAAAAGAGAGAGATACAATTATCCTTCCTATCCTACCCAAATCTACAGATGGTTGTTAATAGAACGTATAGGCATATAACCATTCACAAGGGGACTTCTTAGATTTTTGTTTTGCTATAGATTTTTCTTTTATTATTTATTTATTTATTTATTTATTTATTTATTTATTTATTTATTTATTTATTTATTTATCCTATAGCAAAAGAAATATGTTTGTTCACTTACTTTTCAGGTCCATTTGTATATCTGATGGAGTTAAGGATGTTTTCCTTTAGAAAAATTTTCAAATGCAAAACATTTTGCTTAAGGTTTACTGGAAATTATAGAACCCCCTAAAGCCTATCCATAGAATCCAGGTCAAGAATTTCTAAATTATCAATTTTGCTTTGCAGATATGACCTTAAAACTGTCTCCTTCCCATTAGCTTGTTTCTCTCTTCTCACTGAGTTCTCAGACACATAGTCTAGAATAGTTTTGTTTGAGCTATATTGTGGGTGTGTTTATTGAGTTGGAATTATTGTACATATAATCATGATGTTTTCATTCATATAATTTCATCGAATCCTCTGCGATCAAACTGTGCTTCGAAGATGCCATGAGTTAAAACTTCTACACATTCTTCTCAGGAAGCTCAAAAACATTAAAAAGAAAGAATACACAAATCAGAGTGGCAAATGAGTTTTGCCGAATTCTTTGAACCATCCTGCCAGCAAGACCTTGTTCATGGTCTTTAATATCTCAAAACTACTTCTGATTCCCAAACTCAGCCTCCATAGAAAAGGACTAAATAATGTGACGTCTCTAAGATTAGGAGGAGCTTAGTACAATCAAGCAGCAGAAAGAATAACTGGTGTTCCTTGACCATAATGGACAAAGTCATAAGCGGTTTGAGAATTGGTTCCAACAATAGCCGGGACCAAATCATATGGGGCTTCATAAATCAAGAAGTTTGGGCATTCTTCTTAATTCAATATGAGAAAACATTGGAGGGTTTTAAGCAAAGGTATTAAGCGTTGTATTATAAACACCATTTTCAAAAGTTCACACTGGTTTCTTGTAGAGAAGGGTTGTCAGAGGCAAATAAATATAAAAGAAGGGAGACAATTCAAGAGTTTGGTCTCACCTTAATCAATAAGAAATGCCAGTGGCTTGGTTCCAGCCACAGTAAGGGCAAAAGAAACAGAGGGAAGAAAATATTAATGAAATTTGACTCAGTGTTAGAACTGAAACATTTTGCATATGGATTAAAAGATGGAGGCAAGGGGAAATCCTAGATTAACGGCTTGAGCAATCGCATGTATATTGATGCCATTATCTGAGATGGTAAGAACTTGGAGAATAGTGGATGGAATCTTACATACCTATTACACGTTCAAGTTGAAATGTCAAGTAGGTGGCCAAATACAGGAGTATGATTTCTGGAAGGAGGTTAGGACTGAAGCCTTAGATAGAGAACCATTTTCGTACTGTTGGTATTAAAAGTCATGAAACCTTTCCTAAAAGATTTTAATATTAAAAAATAAAACAGATGCCATTTTGTACAATTTTCATTCTATTTTTACATTATTATAATTTCCTGATCTAAAAAATAAAATCACAGAATATAATTTTTATAATTATCTAATATTCAGCCATATCAATATGTAAAAATACCCTCTACCAATCCCTTATTTTTGAAAACAAATATAGAATATGTTTTTAAAGTATTACTAGCAACAATCACATAGATAAATATTCTTGAGGCAAAATTTTGCTCACAGGCTGCTTAATTTTTGAGGTTTATTTGCATTTCATGTATTCCTTCTTTATAGCATACAAACAGAGAAAACAAAAGACCACTGGTGATTTGGAATAGAATGTATTTCATTTGCAAAATTTTCTACCCTTCCTAGTTTCCCCAAGTTCTGCATAAACTGAAGAAAATGATGTTGAGGATCTTTGAATCCAAAGTCTCACATTCTGTCTTCTAGATGGAAAAGTAACTTAATACCTGAAAGCCTGAGTAGGACATATATAAGTGTGGTTTGGGAACATTTGGCCAAGTCTTATGTTCCATGTAATCTAGAAACCATCTAGGTTGCATAGGACATCTAGATGACATCTGGTAAATTTCCAGAAAACAGAAAAATAAATCCACCCAGGGTAGTTCTGTAAAATTTTATTTTCTGGTTGATTTACCCGTTTAGTTTTGCCTCATAACCTGTTTAATTCCAAAAATACAAGAATTATTGCCATCATAGATAAGCTAGTTGAAGAAGACTGAGAACCTTCAGTTCTCACTTTAAGACCTTCACCCAACTGGATGAGGAGATTCGTCTTTTTGCCAAAGGCAATCTCGTTGTTTAATTTAAGTGTAATCAGATATAGATACAATTAACTGACTAATGATTTAAATCCATCTGCTAAATACCCTCACAGTAGCATTCAGGCCAGTGCTTGTTTGATCAAATAACTGGACACCATAACATACCCAAATTGACACATGAAATTAACCATCATAAAGATTAAGTTTTCTTACACCTATGTGTACATGCAAATACACACATACATTCTCCTGTAATACTCTTACAGTATTAATAATCATTCAATGCTTACATTATAACTTTATATATATACACACATAATGTATAGCTGAACCTTTGTATTCCAATTATATTTCTTTTCTTCTTCAATAGTTTTTCATAGACTGTATACTTAACATTTGCTCACCCTCAAACATTCTGATTAAACTATAAAACTCCTTTTGTTAGGATAAAACACATCAGTTCCTTTCTGTCTGTCTGTT
Source organism: Choloepus didactylus (assembly GCF_015220235.1). Taxonomy (NCBI): domain Eukaryota; kingdom Metazoa; phylum Chordata; class Mammalia; order Pilosa; family Megalonychidae; genus Choloepus; species Choloepus didactylus. The sequence goes on from NC_051309.1 coordinate 142,702,977, forward strand.
GTTGTTTTTTTCTCCTCCTCCTTAGAAACATTCCTCCTGAAGGCTTGGGATTCTCTTCTCTAATCTGGACAGGTTGAGATATACGTTTTAATACATAGTGTAGCTTTATATTTTATAATACACACTAGGACACCTTTGAGAGTAAAACACACTTTACAAAAATTATATCAGACTACAAAAATAAGCCGTGACTTCCTGGGACTAACTGAATTCCCTCTGTGTTTAACTTTTTTCTTTTCCTGTTTCTGTATTCCATATCCTCCCTTCTCTTGCTATTTTCATTTATTTTATATGGTTCATTCTCCCATATTCTCTAAGAGTGATGCATGAGAAAGTAGTTCATATTTCATATTGTGGTTTGTCCTGGTATAGTTTTAGAGGTAGTAAATTGTTTTCAATCAGAATTTTGAAGACATTTGTTCATGCTTTCTAGGTTTCAGTGTTGATGAGAAATCTCAGTCACTCTGATACTCTATCATTTGTATTTAGTCTCTTTTTCCTTTTCAGGGACATTTATATATCTTCTGTCTCTGATATTTTTCAATATCATTGTATGTAAACTGTTATTATCCTCCTCTGGAAGCTTTTAGGATACTTTCTATAGTATTCATATATACCACTATGTTGTAGTCTTATGTGGGTCTTTCTAAATTATGTTGGGTTGAAGGTAAGTCCTTTCATTTTAACAAATATTGTAGTATTTATTATACCCTTCTTCATAAATCTGCTTTCTCTAACCCACTAAGACAACTACCTCTTCCTATTTGTTTTCTACCCACCAATATTTTGATTTGATGCCTGGTTCTAACATTTTGTTTTCAACTCATTGGCCATTATCACTTCTCCAAGTTCCTCCCTCTCTCTCTCTCTCTCCCCCCTCTCTCTCTCTTTCTCTCTCTCTCTATTGGTGGGTTTATATATTTTTAATTCATTTGCTCTCATTTTAGAAGGATTTGGTGATGGAGGGAAGAGATTAACAATTGTGTTCTAGTTGCAATTTTTAAACCAAAGTTTTAATTATATATTTTTCTTTTATAAAAACAACCTTTGAAGCACCCTTGAAACACAGACTAAATTAGGGAAGGATTAGAATCAGGAAAATTATTTTGCCAGTTTAGAAACAAGATGATGAAAACCTGCAATTGCAATATGATGAGGAACAAATCTAGAAATCATTCCACTATGGCAGACAGGGAGGAGGTGAAGTTAGTGTTAACTCTAAAGTAGAATGAGGCACAAGAACAGTTTTTGATGAAAAACTGAAAATGGCCTTTTGATGATCCAGCATGCTTCCTCTTCTATCTTTCTGTACTAATTAAGAACATGTTACAGTACCTAAAAATAACTACCTTTATATGATTTGTTCAAATATGGGACAATGGAGTAACTCCCAGTCATTAACCAATAAGATGCTTATAAAATACTATGATAAATTCCAGTAAGGTACTCCTCAGCCTCTCTGCTTCCCTAATTCCTTTAGTCAAAAATTTTCTTAAGTATTAAACACATAAAATTAACCAATATCTCTTATGTGACATCAATTTGCCTATTTAGATTTTTTTAAAGGGATTTTAATTTCCTATCAGTGTCTGAGTTGACATGACTACAGACCAAAGATGAGACACCACCACCCAACTCACAGCTTTTCTCTCTCCCTTATCACACTGGCCTTCCTCTCTCTCTCTCTCTCTCTCTCTCTCTCTCTCTGTCTATCATCTATCATCTATCTATCTATCTAATCTATCTGTCCTCACTTCATTTCTTGATCTTCTCCATGGCTTTTCTCTCTAAAATGTTATGAACAGGTAGACTTTTAAAGAAGTAGAGTGGAAATGAAATACATTTGCTTATGTAGGGACATTTAGTGCTGGTGAAATTTATTATAAAAATCTTATATAGAATTTTAGTCCCAGTTCTGCAAACTGCTTGGTGAAAACAGTTTGTTCAACTTTTTGCTGTTCCCTTAGTTGGACTGTTTTATCCTCGGCTTGGTTACATTTCCCAGAATCTCCTTTACTTTATGCTCCTGATTTAGAGTTGGACAAAAATATAAATTGAAAAAATTGGGGATAAGTGACAGAGAAGTCATAAATATATGCTGTCTTTAGGGTAGGTACAATAAAGACCACATACAGAAATGCCCAGCACATTGAGGCTTGTCCTTGCTTTCCTCCACTCTGCCTCCTGGTTTCTTCCTGATGGACAGCCTCCCTGGCCGACAGTAGTCCCAGGCCTACCAATGCACACTTGGGTTGACAGAGCTACACAGAGGCAATTTTTCTCCATATGTGTCTCCCAACTCCACCACTGCCCATCATGATCCATGCCTTTCTTCCCAGAATTCTCTTCAAACTCCTAGTTGTCACTAGTGCCTCAGCTTTAGGAGGTCTGATTCATCAATTTTCTCTGATCTTCTTACTCCCTCATTTGGACTTTTACTTACCTACCTCCTTCTACAATTGTATAAGGTCTGATTTCTATTAAAAGTCCTTATTTCATTGTAATTGTTCTGTTTCTCTGATAAAACCTCAAATGATACACTCACCCAAGTCCATTTTCTTCTTCTTTTCTATTATTAAACATCTAGCGGGGCATGCACTTGTCTCCTAGTGACTATATTTCATAGCCTTACTTGTAGCTAGATCCTGAAACTAATTTTTTGTAATGGGGAATGATATGTGCAATTTCTGTTGTATTTACATAAAAGAAAATTGGCTTGGTCTCCACATCTATTTTCTTTTCTGTCTAACAGATAGAAGAGGAAGGACATGATGGTGACGCTACTTTTACCATGTAAAGGATGACCATTCTTAAAAGACAGTAGAACAATAAGAAGTAATGGACTTGGATCATTGAATGATCCCTAGAGTCCAGCTACCTGCCAGCTTGGATATGTCAGCTCTAAAGTGTTATGTCAGCATAAATAAAATGTTATCTTATTTAAGCCATACTATGGGTTCCCTTTGTTAAAAACAACATAGCCATACACTAAACATTATAGGTGATACAGATAAACCCTAGTAACATGTATGGCTTGCCTTTGGAGCCCTCCAGATTTTCTCCTGTTGAATTTGACTACATGTGCACATGCACACATACACACTGAAAGAAAAACCCCCACACAAAGCAAGCATGGAGGGACAAGGCATAAATCATAGACTGAGGAAGAGCTTTTATAAGAACCAGATAGACATGGAAAAGACATTTGACATCAGAGCTCTGGCTAGCACTTCCTAATGAAATAGTTACCAAGAACTGTTGAAATTCTCCAGGAAAACTCAACCTGCACAGTCAGGGTGTCCTCTGGAACTAGGCTAGTATTATATGAGCAAGTCTTTTTTTTTTTTTTTTTTTTTTTTTTTAATATTATGCTTAAAAAGCATGCATTTATTATTTACTTTTTATAACCTTGGTTATACACATACTCATTGCTCATTTCAATTTGATTTAAAGTTTAGAAGAGACACCTGTTCACAAGAAAGAAAGAATGTCAATTCAAGTTTGGATTAAGGACAAGTTTTACAAATGACAAACTTACTGGTAGCAAATTTGGCAGCAGAAAGTATATCCTAGAGCAGAGAGAACAGCCACATCTATCTTTAGTATGAACACCCAGTGGCTGTGATATCTATAGATATAGTAGCAAGGAAAAAGAAATAATTGACGGATGCAGTCTCAAAAAATATATATATATTCAGGGTAGTGTGGGAGTGGGAAACCAGGAGTTACATCAAACAAATATTTAGCAATATATAATTTTACGGGTAGAGGTAATGTGCAAAAGATCTAGATTATAACTAATGATGGCAAATGCCTCAGTAGTTGTAAAGTATGCCTGTTTGTAGTGGGAAATCTATGTGTAATGTAGAACTGATGCTTGTAAAGAGAAAAGAATAAGATAAGATGTTGAAGCAAGTCCATGAAGCATGAGACAAAATATACTTCAGATTAAATAGGCTTTAAACACTAGAATGCACCAAGTGATTAAAAGAATTAAAGTGGAGCAATTGAGATGTAAAGATGAAGGTGAATGCTCTTAGTGAAGGCGGTGTAGCATTCATTCTTCTAGTCAAGGATGCATAGCAGCCTTTGTCTTGAGAGAGAAAGAGCTGGGTGCCAAGCCTTCACCAAAGGCTGCCTAGCAACAAGCTCTTCTAGGGAGGGCAGTACATAAATTAATCTCTTTGGTAAGCATTTGTAGCTATTAATTTAATTAGGAAAGGCAGTGTAGCATGAATCATCCTGGTGCAATAGCAAAATATTAATGAAGATTTTGAAATTCTAACCTTGAATAGACACATGGGAGACTTTCCCCCAGTATAGTGGGCCAGGGGAATCTCGTTAGAAAAACAAACAAGTGATTCAAAAAACTTTCTCCTTTACAGTCATGTTCTATAGAGTTTCTTGAAGAGAGTGCAATTTAAATTTCCTTTCCCTATTTTCATATTACACACGAACTTATTGTCCCAACTTTGAATGTGGAGATTGAATGAGGTTTTAGTAACTAAAATTTTATGAATCCTGAATACTCCTTCAATTTCCTAGTTTTAATTGTATGATTTCTTTGAAGACCTATGGTTTTGTGAACATAACTGGCTTCAAGGCAAACTTTATTTGATGCCTTTCAGAAGCTGCTAATGTTCCCTTTGTTAGCTGGCTAGAAGGGTAACAGTTCAGTGATAACAAGAAATAATCTGTGGCTTTGACACAGACGCTGAATGTTTTATCCCCGTAAGGCTCCTGCCCAGACTTCTTCATTTCAATTAAATAAAAGATAGTCGTGTTTCAGGTGCTTCAGAAGTTCATACTCCACCTTAGGCAGATCGTCTAACATTTTATGTACTTTAAAACATCTTTTTCCTCTAGCAAAATGCTTTGTTGGGGTATTGGATCTCGACCTCATAAAAAAAAAATTGTGTGATAAAGCTTAAATGTTGTCTCACACTTTAATGAACATAAAATGGAAAAAAATTAATTCTCCAAAATCCTGCTTTACCTCCTCTTTTATTATTTTCTAATAGAAGGATTTAAAGATTTTTATTTTTTTACAATGAAAAACAGTAATTCTCTCATTTTTTTCCTCTACCTACTATGAATATGGTGCCCTTCCATTTTCTAAAAGGATCTGAAGTTTGAAATTAATTCTGTAGGATTCTTGTATACTGATTGTGAACAAGTCAAGCATGCCAAAGTCTGAGAAAATCACATGTCAAAAATGGGGGTGGGGCATAACAGAAGCAAAGATGGTTATTTAAAATCAGGATGTCAGTGTATTAATGTATGAAAATGTTCTTTTTCCCACGAACAGAAAGAAGTGTATGCATGTGTGGTGTGCCATAATTTCAACTCTACAAATACCTGTATGTTTAAATAGGATGTACAATTGTAAGAATAGAGTTATTTAGTTGGAACTAACTTACCTGTCTTCAATTCTTTACTGACCAGCAATATAGAAGGAAAAAAAACAGGTATAGAGGCAAACAATTTTTGCCTTTCAAGCACTAGTTTGGCTAAAGGAACAATTTAATCAACTGATATTATACATAAGAAATAAATTTCTAATCTGAAGTTACATGTGCAATTATTTAATGTATTATTCCTTAAAGTGTGTTCTTGGACCAGTAGCATCAGTATTCCCTGGGAAATAGGTGAAATGCAAATTTTTGGGCTGAGACTTAATTAATCAGAAACTCTTGTGGGTAGGACCTAGTAATTTTGGTTTTAAGAGCTTTCCAGAAATTCTGAGGTACTTTGAAATATGAAAAGCAGTGCTTTAATATGTCAAATATATATGCCATACATCTCTCTAATAAAATTCTCTGCCCCTTATTTTATGGCAACTATTATAACATTCTTACTTTAGAGAGGTTATATTTAAAATATAACATAAAAATGCAGTTCTAATTTTAGTATTTTATTAATTTTTAAAAATTAATGTTTCCAAATAGCCATAAAAATTGAAGATTTGTTATTGTATGCTGCTGAGATTTGAGATTTCTTGTGTACATATAACAGAAAAGTCCGCTAAAAGAATACAGGCATAGCTCTCTTTATTGAGCTTCATTTTATTGCAGTTCACAAATATTGTTTTTTTTTTCAAATTGAAGGTTTGTGGCAATCCTGCTTTGAGCAAGTCTGTTGATATCATTTTTCCAATGGCATGTGCTCACTTCCTGTCTCTGTGTCACATTTTGGTAATTCTTGCAATATTTCATATTTTTTCATTTTTATTATATCTGCTATGGTGATCTTGATCAGTGACCTTTGATGTTACTATTGTAATTGTTTGGGGGAGACAATGGACTGCATCCATATGAGATGGTGAACTTAATAAGTGTCTGCATTCTGATTGCTCCACCAACCAGCCGTTCCCCATCAGTCATCCTTTCCTAAAGTCTCTCTAGTCCCTCAGGCACAAGACTCTTGAAATTAGGCCAATTAACAACCCTACAATGGCCTCTAAATTGTCAGGTGAAAGAAAGAGTCGTACTTCTTTCACTTTAAATCAAAAGTTAGGAATGATCTGCGAGGTTTCAAGATGGTGGTGGCTGAGTGGCTGACTGAGGGAACGAATGGAAGACCACTACCAAGTAAAAGAAGCCAGGAATCGCCTACATCCCACTTCTCGCAGTCCCAGGAGCTCAGCTGAAGTGTTGCTTCTTTTTTTTTTTTTTAGGAACAAGTAAACAATACAGATTTTAAACATGGGACAGAGATCTACATCATCCACCAAGAATGGAAAATTTATGAACCCCACAGACCAGGCCCAAAAGGAAGCCCGGAAGAGAGAATTGAAGAACAAAAAACAAAAAACAGCGCATGATGGTACCAGCTACAATTCTGAAGATGAAGGATCCCAAGCAGATTATCCAGGACATGGAGAAATTCAATGAAATGGAATTTAACCCCATGCAATGGCCCCAGTTAAATGAAAAAGCTCTAAAAGACAAACATAAAAAGCTGTGCAAAACCTTTGAACATATTCTACAACTTTATGAAAAAGAGAATCTAGGTATTTACAAAGAATTAAGAAAGCTAGAAGTAGAATATTAACAGAAGAGGGCTCAACTTAGTCAATATTTTGATGCTGTCAAGAATGCTTAGCACATGGAGGTTTAGAGTATTCCTTTGTCAGATATGTCTCATGTCCCTTCCAATATCTTGATCCAGGACATTCCGCTTCCTGGTGCCCAGTCACCTTCCATCATTAAAAAGACTTCAGCCTATGAAGTATTCCATCTCAAGCAGTTTCTACACTTCCTCTTCTTGGACATGGTGTTCCAAGTTTGTCCCCTGGCAGAAAACCTCCTGGTTCTCCCCCTGGTCCACCTCCACCTCAAGTCTTGCAGATGTATGGCTGTAAAGTGGGCTTGCCCTAGATCTTCCTCCTTGTAGGCAAGAGAAAGATATGTTATATAGTCCTGAACTTGCTCAGCGAGATCATGATGATGATGTTTCTAGCAACAGTGAGGATGATGGCTATCCTGAAGACATGGATCAGAGTAAACATGATGACAGCACTGATGACAGTGGCGCTGACAGATCAGATGGAGAAAGTGTGGGGGATGAATTTGTGCACTGTGATGATAGTGAGAGAAAGCATTGAAGGAAAAAGTCAGGTCTGAGTGTACAATTTGCAGATATGCCTGGAAAATCAAGGAAAAAAAAGAAGAACATGAAGGAGCTGACTCTTCTTCAAGCCATGATGCTTCGAATGGCAGGTCAGGAAATCCCAGAGGAGGGATGAGAAGCAGAGGAATTTTCCGAGGATGATGATGAAGATGATTCTGGTGATTCTGAAGCAGAAAAGCAATCACAAAAACAGCATAAAGAAGAATCTCTTTCTGATGGCACATCTACAGCTTCTTCACAGCATTAGGCTCCTCCACAATCTGTTCCCCCTTCTCAGATACAAGGACCACCTCCTCTTGGACCACCATCTGCACCACCTTTTCGGCCACCTGGACAACCTACAGGCCTTCCTCCTGGGCCTCCTCCAGGAGCTCCTCCATTCCCAAGACCACCTGGAATGCCAGGACTCCGAGGGCCTTTATCCTGACTTTTACCTCCAGGACCACCACCAGGCTGACGGCCGGGCCCTCCCCCAGGTGCACCTCCAGGTCTGCCTCCTGGCCCTCCTCCTCCAGGACCTCCACCAAGGCTACCTCCCCCGGCACCTCCAGGTATCCCTCCACCTCGTCCTGCCATGATGCACCCACCTTTGGTGCTTCCACTTGGACTTGCCCCACCTGGGCTTTTCCCACCAGCTCCCTTGCCAAACCCAAGGGTTTTAAATGCCCCACCCAATTTGATTCAGTGACCCAAGGAAGATGATACAATTTACTGCATTTAAGAGGGGGTATTTCTTTCAGAATAGATTGATTCCCATGAATCCTGCATTGTATTAGGAAATGACGTGATCCATTTCACTACAAGTAAAATATTACAAAATATTTACAAGAAAATATTTAAAATAACTCAAACACAAAAGCCAAGATGGGGTAAAATAAACCAGTTCTTCAGAAATCTCTACTCAGGTTCCTATAGCACACAAGATAGAGTAAAAACAAATAAGTAACTGAGATTCCCCTGATCACATGTTTCAAAAGAACTGGATAAGGGAAAGAAATGGGATGGAAATGGTGATATTAAAGGGAATGGATGTTAGCAGCACTGCTTCAATAATCAATCTATTCTGAATGAAATACCCCCTCTTAAATGCAGTAAATTCTGACCAAGGATAAATTTTAGTATATTCTTTGCACTGAAATTAGAAAATACCCTGACAGTGGAAATAGCTCTTTCACCTAACCTTAATTAAGAGTGTGTTCCTCCATGAACCACTGATGTGAACAGAAGCCAGTTATGGCATCAAAAACTGTCACAGTAGCCCTTCTGTCTTCTTCATGAATGCTTCATGCACACTGTGCCGGTTTGAATGCATTTTGTACCCCAAACGCCATTATCTTTGATGTAGTCTTGTGGGACAGACTTTTGGTGCTGATTAGATTTCCTTGGAATGTGCCCCACCCAGCTGTGGGTGGTGACTCTGGTGGGATACTCCCATCGAGGCGTGGCCCCACCCATTCAGGGTGGGCCTTGATCAGTGAAGCCATATAAAAAACATGCTGACTCAGAAATGAAAGGGAGTGCAGCTGTGAGTGACGTTTTGAAGAGGAGCAAGCTTGCTAGAGAGGAATGTCCTGGGAGAAAGCCATTTTGAAACCAGAACTTTGGAGCAGACGCCAGCCACGTGCCTTCCCAGCTAACAGAGGTTTTCTGGACGCCATTGGCCATCCTCCAGTGAAGGTACCTGATTACTGATGTGTTACCTTGGACACTTTATGGCCTTAAGACTGTAACTGTATAGCCAAATAAACCCCCTTTTTATAAAAGCCAGTCCATCTCTGGTGTTTTGCATTCTGCAGCATTAGCAAACTAGAACACACATCATCCATAGTTTGTACTGAGACAGAAACAGAAGGACAAGACTTGGGGGCTGCTTTGGCAAGAGGCACAGCAGAATCATCCTCTGACTTTCTTTGGGGAGCAGCAGTAGCCCCTTTTATTCTCCTGACATATAGGTTGTGATTCCTCTGACGAATCTCAGCAAAGTCAATTGAAAACCATCTGGAAAGGATTCACCATTCCAGATGCCACTAAGAACATTCCTGATTCATGGGAGGAGGTCAAACTATCCACATTAACATGAGATTGGAAGAAGTTGTTTCCAACTCTCATGCATAACTTTGAAGGGTTTGAGATTTCAGTGGAGGAAAGAACTACAAATGTAGTGGAAATAGCCTGAAAATGTGACTGAATTTCTGCAACTTGTGAAGAAGCTTTAACTGATGTGGAGTTGCTTCTTATGGATGAGCAAGGAAAGTGGTTTCTTGAAATGGAAACAACTCCTGGTGAAGATGCTGTGAACATTGTTGAAATGACAACAAAGAGTTTTAAATATTCCATAAACTTAGTTGATAAGGCAGTGGTAGTGTTTGAGAGGACTGACTACAATTTTGAAAGAAGTTATTCTGTGGGTAAGACTATCAAACAGCATTGTGTGCTACAGAGAAATCTTTTGTAAAAGAAAGAGTCGATTGATGTGGCAAACTTCATTTTTGTCTTATTTTAAGAAATTGCTACAGCCAACCCAGCCTTCAACAACCACTACCCTGCTCAGTCAGCATCCATCAACATGGAGGCAAGATCCTCCTCCAGCAAAAAGAGTACAACTCGCTGAAGGCTCAGATGACGGTTAGCAGTTTTTAGCAATAATGTATATTTTAGTTAAGGTATGTGCATTGTTTTTTCAGACACAATGCTATTGCACTCTTAATAGACGACAATATAGTGTAAACATAACTTTTGTATGCACTGGGGAACCAAAAAAATCAAGTGATTTGCTTTATTTTGATATTCACCTTATTGCGTTGTTGGGGAACTGAACCCACAATATCTCCAATGTATGCCTGTATGTAAGTCACATTCTGAAAGAAAACAAAACAAGACACCCACATGCTTTGTCTCCACTAAAGCACCATGGATCACTATTATATATGTATATGTTTACACACAAATAAACAATTACCTCTCCAGATTTTTGTTAGTCTGGTTTGTTACGTTTGTTCCAGTCCATATTATTTGTTATTTTTATTGTGTAATATTTTCTCAACAATTTTAAAATCTACTTTCTATATTATACACATAATTACTAAATTATGTAGTGACATAATGTCACTGCTTGCCCTTCATAATACCTATCCCCACTTGTGTATTCTTTAGTTTGGGTTATCTCTTGGTTAGTGATGGGTTGCATTAATAGAGTTTTGTAGGAAGGGTATGTATAGCATAGAGCTTCTGAGTCCTCATATTTATGAAATGTCTTTATGTTAATTTTACAAGTGAACTATAATATTGTTGGAATAGAGTAGAATTAAAGGATATTCTATCTCACTAAAATTCTCTATACATTTTATGTATTTTTGGAACTGGTTGTTGTCAAAACACTACAAATTGTTGGGGCCAGTGCAGAGACCTTTATTTAAAATTTCTGCCCTCCATTTCTAATACCTGCCTGGCTGCTATATGGTGAATTCCCTAGGACTCATATTTGACCTACAGTCTCCTTCCTATAACTGTGAGTTATGAATTATTTACAATTGCTCTTAGAATAAAGACCGAAATCCTCAACATGACCCACACGTGATCTGATCCCAACACACAATTCCTACTCAAATTTGCCAAGAGCAAACATAAGCATCTCTGTCCCTAGGCCTTTGAACAAGAGAAGATATATTACTTTCAGTCAAAGGATTTCTATAACAGGGATATCATTTTCATCAGGCCAAAGTAAGGGCTAAATTCAATAAGATATTGAAATTTCCTGAACTAATAATGCTTTATTTCTCTTTGCCAATATTTCAACATTACTCTGGTCACAACTGTCAGTCTTCAGGAAAGAAAGGGATCAAAGGTTGTTTTTCTGCTGCTGAGGTAACTTGAGAAACAGATTCTAACCCCAGTGGCTCCTACAAATCTCTTTTATACATTAACTTTATACCTTCTGTAAAAGTAGAGGTTGACACTCAAAATTGTCCATTTCTCTTCCTAACTATTGTGCAGTCTAGGATGTTGCTGAAACCACTTCTTGAATAATGGGCAAGTGAGGAAAAAGCAGTGAAGTCATCTAGGAGCAGGGTGTCAGAGAGCTCCAGGAAGCCTGGGATTGGCTGCAAATATTTCAATAATACTTAATGTCAGCATTGTAATCAGAACTAGCATCAGAGCAGGAATTTGAGATGACATTTATCCATCTAAAAACTAGGCAGTGTAGAGAAATGTAAATATAGCCCTGTTCCTTAACTTCTGCTGAAATAATTTCCCTCTGTTTCTATTTTAAATCAAATGTATATATTTACCTACATATATATATATACAGTTTTTCTATAGTAGTTGAAAAAAATCTAGTTTTGTGTTTGTTACAGACAAGGCAAGAGGGAATTAATTTTTTTCCATTTTCCTTAATCAATAGGTATTGACTACTATTAGCATCCCATTAAACTTTAAATCTGGAAACAAAAGCCACTCTCTGAACACAATGGTAGGCAAAGGCTCAGATGGAGTTGGTATCCTCAATATTCAATAACATGAGTGTCATAGGTGTGCATGTATGTAAGTGTGTGTTTGTGTACACACGTGCTATATCAATGAAAATAATTTTGGTGTTTAAGTATCAGACACAAAATGGCTAAAAAACAAGGTCATTTTTATCTCACATTCCCCAAAGTCTGGAAGTAGTATAGCTCTAACTTCAACTTTATTTATCTTCTGTTCTCTCAGCTGTAACTTCTTTGATATGCAATTTGGTTGTTTGTTTGAATTATCTTTTTCCTCCCTTTGCTGAATGCTCTTTAAAACCTGCTCCTGAGATTGAGGGCTGAGGACTAGATATTCCTGGTTTTTATTATTTTCCTAATTGTATATCAGGCATTACACTACTTAGCCTGGCAAATTTTTGATCCTGTTAAAAATTTTCCTACAATCCATACTTCAGGATGAATCAGATATTATGGTGTTAACCTCTGGTGAATGAATAGATTTGTGTTTCAAGTGGTTATCTTTTTAATTATGTAGTTATTTTTACTTTTTGTTTGCTGCTGCAATGTCATCTGGTAGTATCAGTACACTTTGGAGATTATTCTCTGTCCTTATTTTGTCTTCTGTTGGGACAAAATAGGAAAATGTTGAATTTTAGTAGTTTTTCTCATCCAGACATCAGGATGTTACAAGTTTACAATGGAAATAAAGGACAATATTTGGGGACATTTAGCATTTTTCTCCCAAATACACTATTATTTATTTTTTCCCAAGTTATTGGGGGTGTGGTGTATCAATTAGGAATGTTCAGCAGGAAATAACAGAATACTGACTTACAATAGCTTAGGCAAATTGAATTTTATAGGTATTATTTAATAACAGTTATTCTAGAGGCAGGCAGATTAATGAATCTGCTAAATGATGTTATGATTGACATCTCTTCATTCTCTTGGTCTTTAATGACTGGATGATGCATCATGACAGCCAACAGGAAATTAGAAGCATATCTTCTGGAGAAATTAAATGGCCCAAGAAAATGGACACACAGATACTGAACATTTATGGTCTCCTGATGAAATACCTAGACACTTGCCCAATAGTAAAAAAAATACACGTTTTGTTTCCACACAAAAAGCTCTCTAGGTCATGGCCCTTAAATAGTAAATGTCACCAGATATTTGAGAAAAACTCAAATATAAGAGAAACAGACCAATATTAAACAATAATAAGATATAAAATTTCACAACAAATATTATTATTTCTCTCTCTAAACCCAACCTGCAAATAAATTCATTAACCTCCCCTCCTACATGGGACATGACTCCCAGAGGAGTGAATCTCCCTGGCGACAAGGGACACGACTTCCAGGAATGAGCCTGGCCCTGGGATTGAGGGATCGAAAATGCATCCTTGACCAATTGGATGAAAAGAAAGTTAACAAAATAAGGTTACAGTGGCTAAAAGATTTCAAATATAGTTGAGAGTTTATCCTAGAGGTTATTCTTATGCAAGCTACAGCTAGATATCCCAGATGGCCACAGCATGCTAAGCCCTAACCAACAGCAGTCCCAAAATACCTATGTCCCTATCTGAGAATCTGTAAAAGTTTCACTCAGTATTTTTCAGAAACTTAAATCCACCAGTGTTCCTATGCCAGCCGACTCCTAAAACTCAGAGGCCACAGCTTCTTTTAAAACATTAACATTATTCAGCTCCTTTCCCCATAATGTCAACACCCCTTTTCAACATGAAGAAGTTAGGGTGGTCACAGCCTAAGCACCTTGGAAGATCGAGAAACTGATTAAACAAGAGGAAGGAGTGGCAACAGACAAGATAGGATTTAACAAAGGATTATGAGTACTGAATCTTTATATAAATGTATATAGATATATTTTAGATGCTAGGGTATTAGAAAAGCTACGAGGAAATAACTAAAATGGTCAATCTGTAACCCATAACATTCTTTGAAATTTACTCTATAGCTACTCATTAAATTGTATTTTAAAAATTATCACCCTTCTGTATATATCTTATATTTCATGATGAGGAAATAACTGAAACTGTGGAAATGTAGCCCATAACACTCTTTGAAATTACCTTTATAGCCACTTGTTAAATCATACTTTGAAAGTTATCACCCTTCTGTATATATGTTATATATGACAATAAGGAAATCACTGAAATGGTGGAACTGTAACTCATAACATTCTTTGAAGTTTCCTCTCTGACTACTTGTTAAATCATACTGTGAAAGTTGTCACTGTTCTGTATATATGTTTAATTTCACAATAAAAAATGTATTAAAAATAAAATAATAACAGAATTTGATATTTCTTAAACTGTTTGGTAGCTAAATGGGGACTCAGTTATTATTGCTCTTTAACTTGCAAATAGAAAATACACACACTCATTTGCATGCATTATACGTTTTACCTTGAAAAACCTGTTTGAAAAGAAATAGCATTCTGAGACAGAAAGAAGGGAGAATGGCTAGCATCACACACCGTCTCTTCTGAGTTTCACGGCCACTGCCCAGCAGGCAGTAAACAAGTGGCTTTTTTGGCTTCTGTGATGGAGGACAGCAAGGGAGAAAAGGTTGGGTCTGAGACAAGGGCCCATCTCATTCCTGACTCACTTGTTCCCCACATTATGTATTCTGCAACCAAGCAAAATCAGACAGTTTAATATGTCCAAAATCCCCCATGAATTTTTTTTCAGACCAGGTCCCCACTTATTATGTTCACTGTGCCTAGACTATCCTTCACAGCTATTTCTACTTGTGGAAATTGTATTCACCCTTCAAGGTCCAGCTGATGTATCAACCCCTCCATGGACACTTCCTAGTCTTACTCATTACTCTTGGTTAGAATTTCTCTCTTCCTTCTCTGAGCTATTATTACATTTTTTTAAAGTGCCTTGTAGAATATTTTCAATTCCAACATATATTAAGGTGATTTTTCTAAATTTATTATCATTTTGACTAGATGGCAAAATCTGTCAAGTCAATCTTTTTTCTGCTTATCTATTCTGTAGCACATTAGTAAGTTTTTAGCACGTAGTAAATGCTCATTTTTGTCCATTTCCAAAAAAACAAAAAAGGCAAAATTGTTCAAGTGGATGCATCTGACTTGATCAGAAATTTTATTTATATTTAAAAACCTCTTTGGAAAGAAATGAAAGAATATCAGCATACACTGTGGTTTGTAATGCTTTTAAGAATACTTACACTAGAGAAGGCTATCCTTGCATAATTCCAAGCACTTCACTTACTGAAGAGGCTTTTCAGGAGAGTGGATGATTTACAAGAGGAAACAGCAATTCGATTCATCTTTCCTTTGCTCCCTGCCTGGGTCTCAGGGTGGCTGTGCTTTATCAGGTGGACGCCTGCTGTATAGGGCCTCATAGAGTTCTCCACTGGCACAGAAGTCTGTGACATTATGTAGTGACTGTGTCTATAGATGATAAATAAAGCTAGACTCCATGCTGCCTTTTTACGTCTTTTTGGAATCCAGACTAACTTTTAAGGCTATAAGTTACAGTTTCCCACAGTCTACTGGACTGCTAACAATAGGATTGTTCCCATGGGTTCAGCTGAGCTAACTGAAATTCTAAAGTTCAGAGGAAAGAGATGGGGTTTCTTGCTTTAATGTTGCATTCTACTTTTTTTCCAATTTAAAAAATCTTATATATAGTTGCACCTTAGCGATCGGTGACTTGTACACATTGTTGAACATTCAATGTCCCCCTTAAGGTAAACACAATCCTTTATAATCCTTTCCCAATCCCTTTTGATTAATACTGTTCCACGACTCCCTCTAAGTGAGAGCAGAGGGGCCATTGAAGCTGCTTTGCCTTAATTGTTGTTGGCATTCTTTTTCACTTGGGGCCTTCATGGGATGTTTCTCTTTGACGTTTTTTAGCATTAAAACTGTCTTGAATTCCCACACACTTTGCAAGAATGTTTGCATTAGTTTGACAGTCTGAATTTTTTTGTTCCTCCTAAATTAGCCCCTAAAAAAGGAATAAGATCAGTTATGGGAATTCTTGGTGAGAATCACAGAGCACTGGAGGCTATCAATCGTGATTTTTAAATGTTACAGACTATTCTGAGAAAAAAAAAATAGATACATGTTTAAGCATTATAAAGATTTATAGAATTCACTTTTACATATGCATATTGGAGAAAACAAAATTTCAGTAGTTTGTTGTGGTATCAAATATACATGATTTAAACTTTCTTTTAAGTTTTGCTTTCTTTAAACATTTTAAATCAAATGGATCAGTGAATGTAATCTAACATATATGCACTTTCCAAAAAACTAAAAACAAACATATGTAGCAACACAACTCAGTATTAATCAAGAATACACATTTCTATCAAACCAAGTTTTGGTTAGCGCGACCAACCAGAAAAGTGCCAGAAGACCAGAAATTTCTAAGTAAAAGATGATGCATTGAGTGTCTTTAATCTAGTAGACTATGAAATGTACTGACTATGGTAGTATGTAAGAAAATTTGGATCTCTTTTTTTAACATTTTGTTGACAATTCTTGCATATGCATGTACACTTATGGAGGCTTTTGACAATTTTAGCACCTTCTCTATATAAAGATGTAGTTTAGCTGCTATTATTCATTTACAGAATCAAAGAAGTACCTGCATATATGTTTTCTTAGAATCATGATTCAAAACCTATTGAATTAAAGGTCAACTTACATTGATACTTCTGACTAGGAGCCTGTTTTCCCAGAAAATTAAGCAAAGCTGATA
Source organism: Choloepus didactylus (assembly GCF_015220235.1). Classification (NCBI taxonomy): domain Eukaryota; kingdom Metazoa; phylum Chordata; class Mammalia; order Pilosa; family Megalonychidae; genus Choloepus; species Choloepus didactylus. The sequence goes on from NC_051309.1 coordinate 142,719,846, forward strand.
TTCTATTTTTTCTTTCAACAAAACCAGTTACCTCAAAAAAAAAAATCCAATATTTTCTCACTGTATGCCTAAATTTTCAGCTCACCTTAGAAACATACTTCTTCAAAGGAGATAGATGACATTCTGAAGTATATTTTTGAAACAACTATTTATATAAATAAAAGTATGCCCAATTATCACTCATTTGTGAAAATACCTTAATGTATATTTTCTTTAAATACACAAGTTACTATGGCTCCACCCTAATTTGTCCACATGGGAATTTAACTTCCTCAAATGCGTGTTAACTACAGGCACTCAGTCCATTGCTGAGGTGTTAGCAGTGTTACTGGAGCAGAACTTTTTACTGAAGATTTTCCAAGTATTTTGCTCAGTACCATGCTCACCCTACAAGCCAGAAAGGCTCCTATGATTAGCAACTAGCTTTTTAATCCCTTTTTTAAAGCCTCCTCTTGGAGCCAAAGTTAGTTCTAAGATCACTGAATGAGAATTGCTACTGGATTCTACCACTTCACAGAAACTAACCCTCCCTCCACTCCAAACACCCAGTTGGCAGAAATCTCAAGAGCTATATTTTTAAATTTTCAATTGAAAAATGTGATGTAGTTATTTTGTGACAACATCTGTGGAAAGCCGCCTCCCGAATCGGGCCTAGCGTATGCGCTGCAGCCTGCTCTAGAGTTACCCCCGCCCATCGAGTGAGCCAAGATGGCGCCTGCATCCTGTTTCCGCATAGTGACGCATGTATCCGCCACCCGCTCCTACCAATCGAAATCCTGTATACGCGATACTAGCCTAGAAGCTTATTGGTTGTTAATTGTGTATAAAAGGTCTTACCCGGACGGGGTAGGGTGAGACAGCCCACAAGGAGCCGTGCCTGACGGCCACATCGAGGCTGCTCTCCCACGAGGCGCCGTGCCCCGTGTGGGAACCAGTAACACAGAATGTTCATCTAGCTGTAGTAAAGGGCTTGCTTTCACAACTGCCGTGTGGTTCGAGTCGTGATTCATGACCAGGTTAGTTCGCGCAGTCTGCATCTCTCTCTCTCCTTCCCTGTTTCCCCTCGCCGGCCGGGAACCGGGGACCGAGCGGGGCAGCGCCGGACAAACATCCATTTAGGAAGTATCTAAAAATTTTACTGTTTTAAAAATATCTTTAAAAATTCAAAGACAACTGAGAAAACTTTTTGAAATAATAAAAATCATGCTTTTATTAATACTTTGACCTTGAGATTTATTTCTTCATAATATCAGAACAAACAGGAGAAGTCAGGATTGGAAAATGACATTAGTGCTACTGGAATGCTTCCAAATACTAGTGTAATATAGTCACTTACCTTCACAGAAAAAGATTTATTCTAGCACTTTAAATAATATTCTTTAAATTATGTCTTTTATTTTTGAGTTATAATGCAAAGATTTTTTTTTAATATTTCAAATGGGAAAGTTCTGTATGACAAAATCAAGAAGCTGAAATTTGGCAGAAAAAGTAAATAGATTATCATAATTCTTTCAGTTGGGACAGCTAAATTGAAGTACATGTAAATATGATAGATTCTATATTTTAGGCCCATTAGTAATCATGTACTATGTAATTATATTAAAAAAGATATATCTTAGTGTTTATGGCTTTTATTAATTTTGGAATTTGTGATTATATGTTTGGCTTTCATTTCCTTCATTTTAAAATAAGTCAAAATCTAAAAAGTTTACAATCTATTTATTTGTGTAACTTTACCTCATCTGTAGAAAAAGAAACTCTTTAGGGGTACATTTTATTTTTAAAGATTTCATTCGCAAAAAATAGCATGTATACACAGAACTCCTGCATATGGTTCACCAAGATTCCCTAATTATTAACAGTTTACCACATTTATTTTATCATGCTCAATCTCTCTCTTAAGGGTATATAAATATATATAGATATCTATATCTATCTATCTATCTATCTATCTATCTATCTATCTATCTATCTGAGAGAGGGATGCCCTATAACTAAATACTTCAGTGCATATTTAGTAAGAAAAAGTATATCCTCTTATATAACTACAGTGGAATTATGAAAATCAGGAAATTAACACTGATACAATACTGTTATCTAAGGTGCAAACCTTATTCAGATTTCATGAATTATCTCAATTATGTCCTTCATGGAAAATGTTATGATTATTATTATTATCCTAATATTCTACATAAATAAAAATGTTAATAATAATTATGATATTATTATTATTTTAGTCCAGGGTCATGGAATGCACTTATATCTCATGTATCTTTAGTATCCTTTTATAGAAACAGGCTAGTTATGTCTCATGGTTTGGGTTTATCTGACATTTCTCATTATTATATTAAGGTACATATTTTGAAGAGAAACACCACAGGAGTGATATCAACTCTTTTTCAGTATATTGTATAAGGGGGCATATGGTGTTGGTTTTTTCTAATATTGGTTATGTTAACTTTGATGGCTGAATTAAGATTGTATCTGCCAGGTTTGGAAAAGCTTCTTTCAATATTTACTTATTTTAGTGCACAAACTTGATGTTTATGTGTACTTTGCAACAAGATTTTAATAATCAGCTTTTCAAATTTGCGTCAGTGATGAAATTTAATCAGATGACAAATTAAAGCTATGAATTCTCATTATTATAACTTGAGAGCAAGACAGAAAAACATGAATCTTTTTTCTATCATATGGTGAGCAAACTAGTAACTAGTGTTTGACATTCCAGGGACATGTTCATTTTATACAACCTATTCTTCATCAGCTTACCCAGTGACTATCCGGAAACCTTCATGATATAACTTTTACACAAATAAGTTCAATCATGTGTGTAACAGTAAGAAAACTTAATGTTTATCTCAATTTCTATATGCTTCTGTTCTTTTGAATTTATTTTAAGGGGTTAGGTTATTTATTTACTTATTTATTTAGGCTCTGGATGAAAACTTGAGCAGGCCCAGATCTTAAGTTATAAACAGGCCCATTCCAGCAATTAAATGTTTGGGTGAAGTAATCCCAACTATGAACAAGGAATTAAAGGTTGAGTCTTTTCTGTTCCCATGGCCCTCATTATGGGCTATAAGAAGACAAGAAAGAGACAGAAATCTCTGGTCTGATCCTTTCCTCCTTTTACTTCTTGATTTCCATAGTGATAGCTTCTGTCTCTAACTTTACTGAGCCTTACTAAGTGATAGGTTGGAGGATTTGGAAGGAGACAATTAGAACTGTGAAAGTCAATTGTGCATTCTGTTCTTGGCAGCTATGCACAGCTGATTATTTCTGTCAGTGATAATTTTGTGAGTTCTTTAGAACCAACCATTATGAAGAATTTATATTAGTGCCCTTATCATATTAAACATGGTCATTTTTAAATGTCTATCTAATTTTTCTAATATCTGTATCACATATAATTCTGGTTCTGTCTCTTGGCAGTACATTATTTATCTTACTGTTTTGTATTTATCTTGTAATTTTTGAAAGCCCAGATACCTTATGTAGGACAGTAGAGGTAAATAGTTTTCAAATCTTAAATGGCCATGCGTTTTCTTCTGCTGCACCCTTAGTGTAAGGATTTGAGTTGATCTAGTCAGGAGTTGCTTTATTGCCAGCACCCCAAGCTACCTACCAGACACAGTTGTCAAACTTTTCTGGAAAAAAGTAGTATTATCATGCATCTTCAATTATTTCCATAGTTCTTCAAATGCAATATCCACTTCAATGAAAAATAATCAAGTAAGGAGCAAGATCATGTGACCACCCAAAAGCATAAACAAAAGTCAATAAATACAGAGGGACTCCAGGTATCAGAATGATCAGACTCAGGCTGTAAAATAACCATGCTTGCTATGTTCATGGAATTAAAAGACAATTGTGGTAGATTATTAGAAACAAACAACAGAAAGGAAAAGAGATTTAAAAATTAAGAAATTCTAAAACTGAAAAATAAAATAACCAAACTGAAAAATCACTGGAACACCTGAGAAGCAATGAGCACAATTAGCACCCACATCTTGACTTCTAACACCTCTCTTCAAGAGAAGGAACCAGGAATCTGGAGAAATGGATGATTTTATGACAAGGGCAGGAAGTACACCAAATGAGCCTAGAACATCTTGTAGTGTCAATAAGTAAAGAAGTGCTAAAAAAAAAAAAAGAAAAGAAAGAAAAGTAAAAAAAAGAAACCCACAATGATAGGGTTATGTCAAAAGGGCCCAGGAGTCAATTGAAAGAGCTCCCAATAGCCAAACTGATACAATTTAAGTACCAATATAAATATTATTGGATTATAAACCCAAAGTATAAAAAATAATCCATGAGCCCATATTGATATAAATAAATAATTGAATGAATAAATAAATGTGGACAAATAAGCAAATTTCCCATGTAGAAGAATTCTAAATAATTCAAGTATATACTCTCCCTTAAAGGAGTGGGAGCTATACATCCATAGTGTGGGCTATACATCCTCCCAAAAAGTACAGTATGGAAAGGGGAACTAAAGAGTGACTCTACAATAGAGAAATCTGACAAGCACTACTTATGATCAGGTGACCAAGAACAATGTCAACAAGCATAAGTCATGTTGACTGTATGTACCCTTGAAATGGTGTGATGCAAATGGCCATTTGCCATGTAGAAAGCTATTCCTCCCTGCCTGAAAACAAAACAAAGCAAAAAGAAAAAAAAAAAAACACCTCTACCTCTCCATCATGAGAAAAACATTGGGCAATTTCTGATGGGGGACATCCTACAATATACTTGGCCAGTGGTTTTCAAAACTGTCAATGTCATCAAAAACAAGGAAAGTCTGAGAAAATATCACAGCTAAGAGGAACATAAGGAGAAATGACAATGAAATGCAATGAAGTGCATGTGACCCTTGAAATGAAAAAGGACATTAAGTAAATATGTAAGGAAATCTGAATAGACTATGGACTTTAGTTAATAATAAGATGTCAATATCAACTCATTAATTGTAACAAATGCACATCATAGGATATGAGATATTAAGAATAGGGAAAGCTGTATACTCTAAAACTTTGCTAAAAGTTAATGTCTAACAACAAAAAGTAAAAAAAAAAAAAACTCAATAAGTTTAACAACAGGTTCAGTGTAATTGAAAATGGAATGTGTGAACTAAAAGACCAAGTTGAAGAATATATCCACAAAAAGCACAGAGAGACAAAATGGTCAGAAAAACAGGGAAGATGAAGAGAGACATAGATGGCTCAGAGAGATATTTGAGCATAAATGTAATTTAAATCTCAAGAGAAAGGCAGAGAGAAAAAGGGGTAAAATCAGTAAATGATGAGAAAAGGTTAAGAATTTTTCAGGCCTGATAAACAATATCACGACAAAGATTCTAGAATCACTGTTAACCCAATCAGTAGAAAAAGAACTATACTACAGAAAATCACTGTGAAAATGCTAAAAAGCAAAAGCAAAGTGAAAATATAAGAAGCAGCCAGAAAGAGGATAAAAGACATAAGTTTTTAAAAGGAGTGATAATTAAACTGAGCAGTCTTCTCAATAGAAAGGATAGAAATCAAAAGACAAGGTTGGATATTTCCAAAGTTGTAAAATAACTGCAAATTTTATATCCAATAAATATTCTTGCAAGAATAAAAGCAAAATAAATATATTTTGATAAAAATCTAAGAAAATTTGCACCAGCAAGTTCTCCTAAAGGAATTGTTAAAGTGTATTCTTGAGGCAAAAGGAATAAAACCCTGCAGAGTAAATTCATCAAGATAATCAGATGCTGAGATATCAGCAAAAAATTGCAAGCCATGCTAAGAAACAGGAAGTTATGGTCCAATAAAATAAAACTTCAGTTAAGACACAGAATTCAGAACAACTAATTAAAGATGTTCAAAAAATCTCCTAAGTCAATTCAAGGAGATGAAAGAAAATATGACTAAAGAGATAAAAGATATTAAGAAGACAATGGGTGAGCAAAAGAAGAATTTGAAAGCATGCAAAGAAACATAGCAGAACTTATGGATTTGAAAGGTACAGTAGAAGAGATTAAAATTATACTAAAGGCATACAACAGCAGATTTGAACAGGCAGAAGAAAGAACCAGCGAATTAGAAGATAGGACAATCGAAACAAGCAAACAAACAAAAAAAAAACATTGAGCAGGGTCTAAAGAAATTGAATGACAGCACAAAATGCAAAAACATACATGTCATGAGTTTCCCAGGAATAGAAAAGATGAGAAAAGGTGCAGAAAGAATACTTGAGGAAATAATGGCTGAAAATTTCCCAACTCTTATGAAAGATATATCCAAGAAGCTTAATGTGCTTCAAAACAGAAAAATTCTAATGGTCCTACTCCAAGACACATCCTAATCAGAATGTCAAGTGCCAAAGATAAAGGGAGAATTCTGAAAGAAGCAAGAGAAAAGTGATTCATCACGTACAAGGGAACTACAATATGACTAAGTGCTGATTCCTCATCAGAAACCAAGGAGACAAGAATGCAGTGGTATGATTAATTTAAGGTACTGAAAGAGAAAAAACTGCCAGCCAAGAATTCTTTATCTGGCAAAGCTGTCCTTCAAAAATGAGAGGAAGAGTTTAACATATTCACAGTTAAACAGAAACTGAGAGTTTGTCAACAAGAGACCAGCTCTATAAGAAATACTTGTAGAAGGGAGTTTTGCAGGCTGAAATAAAAAGACAGAAGAGAGAGGAGGGAGAGTGGAGAAATGAAGATTGCTATTTAAGGTAACTAGAAGGGTATAAAGAGAGACATAAATAAGATCTGTCATATAAAAAAACAAAGGATAATATGGTTGAAGTACTACTTTTACAGTAATGACATTGAATATTAATGGGTTAAAATCCCCAATCAAAAGACACAGACTGGCAGAATGGATAAAAAAGTATGATCCATCTATATGCTGTCTACAATAAGGATGAAGCTTGAGGACATTATGTTGAGTGAAAAAAGCCAGACACAAAAGGACAAATATTGTATGATCTTACTGATATGAGCTATCCATAATAAGCATACTCATAGACTTAGAATCTAGAATGCGGGTTTCAAGGAGATAGAAAGGGGTAAAGAGAGAGGAGCTGAGGCTTAATTGGTGCAGAATTTCTATTTAGGTTGATTGCAAATATTCGGAAAGGGATCATGGTAATAGTATCATATTATTATGAATATAATTAACAGTGCTGAATTATGTTCATGAAGGTGGGTGAAAGGGGAAGTTTTGGGTCTTTCATGTTACTAGAAGGAAGGTTAGAAGATTAAACATAGGACTGTGTAACCCAGTGATCCCTGTTGTGAACAACGGACTGTGATTAACAGTACAAATATGAGTGTTCTTTCATGAATTATAAAAAATACATGACATATTACAAGGTTTTAATAATAGGGTAGTATATGGGAAAAATATACCTAAGATAAACTATGGACTAAAGTTAGCCGTAGTATTTTAATATTCTTTCATCAGTTGTAAGAAAGGTACCACACTAATGAAAAGTGTCAACAATAGAGGGGTATATGGGGATGTTATATTTTTTACATTACTTTTCTATATAAAAAAACAAACAATAATTAAAAAAATATACTAAGTGAAAGAAACTAGACACAAAGTACTGCATATTGTATGATTCCATTTATATAAAATATAAATATAAGTAAATTTATATAGAAAGAATTATATTAGTGGTTATGCAGAACTAGGGTAGGATAGAGGGATTTAGTGGTGACTGCTAAGGTGTATGGAGTTTTTCTTTTTGGAATGATGAAAATATTCTAAAATTGATTGTGGTGATGAATGCACAACTCTGTGATTATACTAAGAGTCATTGACTATATATTTTGGATGGATTGTATGTTTTGTGAATATATTTCTATAAAACCGCTTGAGGAAAAGAAAGAATGAGGGAAGTCACAATCATAATGTATAATTCGATTTATAGAAAAGTCAAATGCCAATCAAAACTAAGTTACAGCACTAGAATTCCATACAGTAGTTAAATCTGGGTTTGAAGGAGAAATTAGTGATTGAGCAGGTCATTATGAGGGCTTCTGAGATTCTGGTTATTTATTTGTTATATTCAAGTTGGTGATTGTATTCTTGCCCACTTTATGGTAATTCACTCAGTGAAATATCTATTTTAAAATCTCACATGGATGTTTGATCTAGTCCTTCAACATTCAGTTCAAAACATCACTCCTCACCAAGGTCTTTTCTAGCTGTCTTATCTAATATAACTTTTCTATCTTTCTACCATATCTGTCATATTGTGTTTTTTTTCTTAATATTACTTGTCATAATACCAGTTGTTAATGTATTTACTTGTTTAATGATTGTCTTGCCTCCCTTCCACAATGCTCTCTCCATGAGTTAGGGACCCTTGTTAACCATTATATATCCGACATCTGAACAGTGCCTAGCATAATAGAACTCAATAAATATTTGTTGAATGGATAAGTAAATCCAGCCAATTATTTTTGAATCCTATATTGAATAACTTTTTACTAAATTACTCATTTTTAATATCTCTTTTATTACATATACAGTCATTTCACATTTCACATCTGGACTCTATTTTGTTTATGGTATTCTTCTCTATGCTTATGCCTACATGCAGATAAAGCTTAGTTATTTCATTTTCTTGAGCTGTAATATTTGTAGTAGTTTTCAATGATTTAAGGCTGGGGTGAAGCAGCTGTCATTTAAAATTTTTTTATCAACAATTATCAAATGTAGCTTTTGGTTGTCTTTTTTAAACATGAAGAGAGATTTATTTTTGATATTGTACCCATTTATAAAACTAAGTAGATGATGATTATATCCCTGAGAACATTGATATAAAGTAGCTATTGAGGCAAATATATTCATCTTCAATTGTTTGAAATATCATTCCTTACTTCTTCATTCTTTTAAAATTTTTCATGTAAGTTGTTTTAGTCTTTTAAAAAAGTGATTTAGTTCCTTTTAAAGAAATGGTAACTAAATGTGTTTAATTGGACACTAGCTTCACATATGTCCCTGTCTGTGAACGTATACATGCATGTCCAAAAGGTATAATAGATGTGGTAATAGCAAACATGGGAGAAAGGATCTACTCAAGGATTATAAACGTCTGAAAGAAAACAATGAACATGTTCCGATTCTGAAATATAACAATGGATATCTTATGAATAATATTGTTATCCATGACTTTTGAGATTAGATGTGTAGCATCAGAAGGAATGTAAAATCCAATACAGAAAATATGAGCCATAAAAATAAGACTCTGTGTGTGTCTGTGTGTGTGCATTTTTAGACGAATATTTAAATACCACTGAAAAGTTCAAGTCATTGAGGGACATCATTTCAGATTAGAACACAATATATATTATTAAATATAAATTATGCAAAGTTGAAAAATTTATTTGTTCTTTAAATATTCTGCCTTGGGAAAAGTTGGGTACTTGTCTCAGTTCCAACAATAGCTATACAGTATCGGTAACTGCTTTATGTGCACCCATACATGGGGAACTGTCAAAACCATCAACCCTTGAAAATTTCTACTCCTACTCATCCTATTATTCTGTTTAATCTTTTGTTTCAACTGTTTTTTATTCTTATAAGTGTAATAAGTGCACATAGTTTAAAAAGTCAAATAGTACTACAAGGCTATAATAAAAACTAGAACTCAATTGCCTTACTTTTTCCATTCCCAGTCTGACTCTCTGTAGGTAAATATTTACCCATCTCTTTTTTTAGAAGTTTGTTCTACTTATTCACATATTTAAAAATAATGTACTTTACTGTTATTTCTTGAAGTATGGTCAGAGATTACCAATTGCCTTTGTTATTTGAAAAATAAAAATTAGCGCTCAATCACCATTCTTGTTCCCTCCTTCCTTCTAAAACAAGACTATTTTTAAATTAAATCAATACTCTTTGCAGCAACATAATCAACTATGTGATATTGCAATTATTGTACCATTATTGCATTTACTTTCTGCCTTTCCTATAGATAATAATAGATTTTTATAAAGTGGGTATTTTCTAATGTATCTATCATGTAAGTTCCCAAATTTACAAAAGAACTGTAAATTCTCCTTCATAGTATTTACCTCACTGTAAAATATTTCGTGAAAATCTGTTAATATATTTTTCAGGATGTCTGTTCTGGATTCTCTTTTTTCATATTTGGTTCACACATGTTCCAGTTGTTTCTTGAGATGAAGTGCCAGGTAGGTAAATTTTCCAAAAGTTCCCTATCATTTTAAAAATAATCTTTTTCCTATGCTCTTACCTAATGGTTTGCCAAGTTTCTGAATATCTAAGTTGAAAACAATTTTATCTCAGAATTTGATTCTTTTGTTTCATTGTCTTATACCTTTCAGTGTTAGAGAAGTCCAGTGACAACTATACCCAAATTCTTTTGCATGTGATGTGGTTTTTTTTTTCCTTTTTTAACAACTTTAGAATGTTTCTTTATCCCTGCTGATCTAAAATTTCATTAAAATGTGCAGTTTGGGCCTGTTTTTAATATTTTTTCTAGGTTATTTGTGAGTTATTTCACTTCATTTCTGAAAATATTTTTTGATTTATCTCTTTGGTAATTTCCTCTCCTTCATTTACTCTGTCCTCAGGATTCCTATTAATTGTATTTTGAATATTTTAGATTAATCTTCCATGTTTTTGTCTATCAGCCATCTCTTTTTCTTTTGGTTCCATTTTCTCAATTTTAACTCCTAATACTTCTTTTTATTTATTTATTTTTTTAATTTCTATCTTCACTGGCTGCTCATTTTAAAATTGTATCGTCTTCTTTTCTCAAGGGATGCACCATTGACACTGAAGTGGTAATGAATGCATTAACTTCTCATCAGCATCCCTCCACTTCATCTGCTATTCTCTATCTACTTCTCATTATTCAAAAACTGATCTTTTCTCAACTTCTATTGCATTTTAGCCATCTGCTCTGACACTGTGATATAGCTGTATAATAGATATGGCATCTATTATATACTGTGTTAATATATAATTTTAGTTTTTGTTTACTTAATTATTAGTCAATAACCCAGCCTAAAATACATCACCTGTCTCTAGTCTTTGTTCTCCCACTCTGCACAATATCTCATTCTGCATCTGTTTTCCTTTTTAACATAAATTACTTTGTGACTCCATTTTTATTGCTGCGTGTTTATTTTTCTCTCTTGCACATACAGTGTGCCTGCCACATTGTGATAATTCAGTACATAATTGTTGGATTAGTGAATGTAGAAACGGTTTTCCAAATTCACTTACTGTGTATAATTTTATGGAAGTTGCCCTTCTTTTTGCTCTTTTGTTTATTATCTGGAATTGTGATGTGCCATTTTATAATCTAATCTAAATCTAAGCTAAATTTTCCTAATTATTGAATTGAATATTTAATATTAACTGAAATATTTCCAATGGTGATAAACTAAAAGTTATAAATATAAAAAATTTTATGAAATTAGTGTTAAATATGCCATGCAAGGAAGGGGAATAATTCTGGGAGGGATTCATAATATAATGTGACATATCACCTGTCATCAAGATGCAATAATTATAGAGAAATGATAGCACATATACAAGAATACCTAGAGTATAAGGCACAAATTACCATGTTGTATAATACACAAAGTCTCATGGCATTCAGAAGTACAAAAATTTATGCCACATGTGAACTAGAATTTGCACTTGCTAAACAAATATATTGCACTTCATAGTTTCACTGTTTTAAAACCAAAATACAAATATAAACTCCAAGTGGTTATATAGATTGTTAAAATTAAGGTAACTTGAGTTCTGTCTTTATAATTATTGTGCTATTATTTATTTTAAATCTACTTCTTGAATACAGGATTATTGGTTATCACTCTGCCTAAGATGAGTTCAACCATACTGGTTACAAACTTATTCTTGAAATGACCACATTTAGATGCGTTCCCATGTGTCCTTGATGACTGTATAACTGGGAGTTCTCCAAATTAACTTCCATGTAGAAAACAATGTTCACTAAAGGGTTAGTAATAAAAATGTGCTAATTTGAAGCTTACAGATATATTATTAAAATCCAACCTTATCTGCAGTTACTGTTTAGAAATTAGATGAACAAAAGTTTTTCCAGGGAGTAATACTTTATTTCAGACATTATTCAGAATTGGTAGAATATGGTGATAAACAGTAAACAGATTTTTAGTTGTTTTTAATATTTGTTTAGTAATTCCCTGCACATAATACATTTATCACTAAACTCCATTCCCCCACTCTCTCCTTTGCCTATATCTTGAGAAGATTACTTCAATTGCCTGGTCCTTTGTCTGCTGCTGAACGTCGAGTAGATGAAGGGAATTAGGACAGGCCAAATGATGAAAACATTAAAATATGGTAGGGAGAATGTGGTAGGCATAAAGCATTGAAATAGTTTCAATAGGAATCAGGAACTAACCTAAGCTTTTGAACAGGCCAGCATATAGAGCGATAGCTTTTAGCAATGTGGGCTAACGTGTGGGCTGTAATGGAGAGAAATACTGGAGTAGGGACACTGTCCTAAGAAGTCCATCAGAAGGCAATTTAAATAAAGTTGATGCCTAGAAATGATGGACTAAGATATTAATACTGGGAATGGATAAACAAATAGCAAGGTTTGACCCAAGACATGGATAGAAAGTAATACAAGATAGAAAGAAAGAGATAGGGGTTTTCTATAAATAATGACATTTTATATAATGTTGCTTTCTTTTGTAGAGTTACTTGACTAATTGCTGAGGCAAATATGTTGACCTCTGGACCTCAATAGGCCAGCTGGCATTTAACATGATAGTTTCATGTATGGTATAGAATAACTAAAGTAGGGTGCATCTCCTTTAAACCAGTGCTGAATATGAGGGTTAATTAGTTTCCTAATATAAAATGTCAGGAGTTTTGCAAAACAGTGATATCAAAATATATTATTATAATCATAATTTTTCACAGACTTTAAGAATAAAAATGTTCCAAGAAAAATATAGATAGGTATCTATAATATGAAACTTGCAAAATATATCATATTTCTTGTATAATCCCAAATATTGTAGTTGTGGAAGAAAAAGCAGAAATATCTAGATAATCTGGGGGTTTTGTCAGTAAATTCTTTAATGAATTCCTACTATGTGCTATGACTAAGATCAAACTTAGATGACCTATAAGAAGAGTAATGTTAATTTTCAAGTCTAAGATAAACTAAGGAATGACAAAATGATAAGGAAAAAAAGGTGTTTTTTTGACTTTTTCCCTCTAACTTCACTCTGCTTGGAATATAAACTTTGGGGCTATATGTTTGGTCAATAATGATTTCCTCCATATATGGTAGAAATTATTCCCTGCCAATGCACAAACATATCAACTCATATCAACTCATGCTTACGAACAGATTTCAATAACCCAAGAGATAAGTAGAGCTCCTTGTTATTAATGTTATCATTAGTCATTCAGAAATGGCTTGGCCAAGGGTATCATTATCTATGACTGCACAAATAGACCAGTGACCTGTGATCTTTCCCAATTCAAACTGCAGGTAACCCGCACTTCATACTGCCACACTCTTCTATTTCTGTTCCTCCTCTGGTACTGGAGCTGCAGATTTTAGTTATCTCACTAGTTATGTTAATTTTCATCCAAGATTCAAGATGTTTGGAAATTCTCTTTTTTCTTTTTTTTGCCTTTTACTGTATTCATTTATTTATAGGATTCATATAACCTTCAAAATGATTGTGAATTTATTTCATGCAAAACATTTGTTCTGTGCTTTGGAAAGCACAGATGAAAAATAAAAGACCTCACCCTTAGGAGATTTAAGCATATTTGAAGAGAGTGATAGGTAGAGGGAAAACTATAATTACAGGTAGCTAGTGATAAGAGCTATAAGAGAGTAACAGGTAGGTTGTTACAGGAGTTCAGATATAAAGGATACATTTTGTGAAAAAAAATGTATAGAATAAATGAGGTTAGAATGTTTATTTTAAATTTGGACTTTAGCCTACAAGGGAGATTCAAAACAAACTGATAACTGGTTTTATATAGCTTTAAACTGTTCACACAAAAACTCTTCATTTTTAGAAATGGGTTTTAAAAATTCCTAAGTAGACCAATGTAACCAATGAACAGATTGCAAGAAAATTTTGTTTTGATGAAATAGAATCTTGATTATATGTATTTTGGTAACTTATACATTGGGAAAGAAACCTTTTACTTGGGAAACATATTGACCCATGGGTTTAGACCGCTTGTATATTTATTGGTAATACATTTTAAAACATCTAAGGCTAGGAATTAATTCCTAATACGGAACTCAATTAGTGCTCCTCCTTACTTCTTAAGTGATTTCTCTTTTTAATTTCTAAAAGATGACCATTCTTTTCCAAATTATTTCTCCTCTTAGTTTTCATTATATTAGAAAGCTTCCCCCCATCTCTAACATTTTGTTATTTTGTCCCAGAATTTCTGTCTCTATCTGTCCCATTGTAGAGATAGTCCTGAGTTCCCAGTCTTAGCACCCTCTTCTTAATGCTCTCCACTCTCCCTGCACACTGACATTGACTTTTGTATTTATAACTACCACTTATGCAGATGACTCCTAACTCTAATCTCCAGCATAGGTCTGCTCTTACACTCCAAATCTATGTACTCAACTGGCTATTAAAATGTACCACAGGCACTTCCTACTCAGTATGTCAGAAAAGGAAACCTAACATGACACTCTACAAATCTACTTATCCCACAGAATTTCCACTTTCTATTAGTGGTCCTACAATACCAAAAGTAGCCTACACTAGAAAACAGGATTTAGTCCATAAGCATCATCTACTTAATTGTCCACATCCACCTGCTCACCAACTTTGTTGATAGTACTTCCCACACATTCCTTAATTCAGTTCTACCTTCTTTATCTTCAATGACACCAACTTTGCATGCTGATTCTCTCTCCTCTGGATAATAACAATAATTTGTCTGCCTCTATCACCATCTCTGACCAGTCTCAACCCTTCTTCCATGGTGGTAACAAAATGATATCTCTGGGTTACAAATCTTATCATGCCATGCCCATAACTATTATGCCTAGCTCAAAACCCTTCAGAAGGATAAAGTTTACTTCTTTTTCTTGGCACCCATAGTCCTCTAGCATCTGGATGCAGGTATGGCTCATGCCGCCTCATTCCTTACATCTTATGCCACTTTCTTACTGAAACTACAAGCATTATTATATTAACATGAACTCAGATTGCTCAGCTTTTCCTTTTGCCTGGCACAGTGCCTTTTCTCCCTTGTCTATCTATCAAACTCCTCATCACAGGAGAGACTGTTCTGTGAAGCCATCTCCCTTATCCTTCCAGTCAGATCTCCCTTCTAATTTTGTTATGCCCCCTATGTATGATCTACATACAATTTATACAGAATTCACCACTGCTGCACTATGATAGAAGTTTCCCGAGCATTTGCTCCCCAGTGCTTAGCAGTGTGTGATATAAAATATGATATCAATTACAGTTTCTTGAAGTTATTAATGATTAACTTTACTGGAACTTTTTTTTCTTAATGAAGTAAGCTAATAACACAAAGTCTTTGAAATCGGATCAGATTTCTGGAATGAGAGCTGAAGTAAATGGCTAAATTAATGAAAATGGTCGAATAAAATCGGGATTCTTTTAGGAAAGAGGAAAAAGGTAGTGGAAAGAATGGTGAAAAGACAACCAATGGCATGTGCCACAATGGCATTACTTTGGTATCGATTACGGAGAGATGTCAAAGCACTGAATGTGTAAGACTCTGAAATTACGAGGGAAATGAGATGTCCAATTGTATACTTTTACACACACACACAAGTGCTAACATAATATATATATCTATTGGGTGTTACTATATTCCATAATGTATTATATTATACAAAAACCTTCTTTTTGTTCAAATTTATGTCAGCCGCTTCCCACTACTAGAGAAAATAGACTCCTAAATAAGGGAAACGTGGGGAGGAGGGAGGCAGCAATATTCTTGTAGTGATTCAATGGCTGAGCCAGCTGATGTGCAGCTATTCAGCAAGAGAACAACTCTCAAAGAGGTTTGTGAATTAGGCTGGCTGAAGCTCAACAATTCTGGAGGAAAAAAAGAAAAAAAAGCAAAACAGATTTAGCCAAGAGGAAGTAAAGGACTGAGCATGCTGAAAACTTAATGAAACAGATGGCCCATTGTTTTGCAGTGGAGCCACTACAATCAAGTCTGTTTTTAACCCATTTTAAAGACGTATGTATTGATGTTTTAAAAAGTAGACGTTAATCCTGGAGAATCTATCAAGCAACAGTATTTTTGTCCACAACAGCTGATAGTGATGAACTAAACACTCCTTAGAAGAATGAATTTGCAAGTGGCTATGTAATTATTTTTTCCAATCTGGCATACTTTAATTTCTATCTTGGATAGAATGTGGAAGTGTAGAGAGGGAAAATATAACATTAATTAGTGGTCACCAGTTTCCATGTTGATAAAATCACAAATTATGATATACTAAATAACTGAAAATATACAAATGTTAATCAATGATGTATCACTTTATAACCTATTTATCATATAAAAATTAGCAAAATCAAGTTGTTTTGATCAAATTCTGATTCACAGGGAGAGGATCTATCCCTCAGTTTGGATAGGAAAATCAGGCTGCCATTTGCCTGGTGCAATTAGAAATATGTTGACAGTCCATTCTTGGTATGTTTCTAAACTTTCTTTTCACCTTCCTTAAAATTGTAGTTGTTTTTCAGACA
The DNA here is from genome assembly GCF_015220235.1 of Choloepus didactylus. Classification (NCBI taxonomy): domain Eukaryota; kingdom Metazoa; phylum Chordata; class Mammalia; order Pilosa; family Megalonychidae; genus Choloepus; species Choloepus didactylus. The sequence continues at coordinate 142,736,632 of NC_051309.1, forward strand.
AGTTTTATTAATACTTTATCAAATGTTGAAATATTGATACTAAATATTCTGTTTATTCTTCCATTTATTTATTTATTGGTTCAAGCATTTTTTTCTGAAATGGGTTATGGAGTCAGGCGCTACTCCCTTCTTTGCAATGAAAACTACATCCTCCAAATTTTTCCTCTATTGATTCAATAATACAAAACCATTTAGTGGATTATTTGTCACCTTTAATGATAAGGAACGGTGTCTTTAGGAAGCAGGGTACTGATATTGTATAGATGATGGGATTGCTTCTCTGTTCACTACTCTGTTTCTCTCTTCTGTTTATCCAGCATGTTCCTGAAGGAGTCATCTATACTCATTATCTGCTCTTCCAGGAGTGCCATTCTTTATTCTGAACTATTTGGAATTTGGCTCAACCACTGTTTTGAACTTGCCTTATTTAGTTCCTCTTTCTATTTAATTGACAAAAACAAACGTTTCCTTTCAGAACTCATCCTGCCTGAAATCACTGCTGAATTTCCATTAGATTCTGTTTTTTGTTCCTTTTCAAGTGAGAACTGTAGCCCTATTTGAAGGTTCACCTCTCACTGTTTCTGAGCTAGCCTATTGCTTCCAATGCAGAGTGATTAGCATCTGCTTCAAGCTTTCCAGTCTGTGAGGTCCAGCCTTCCTACCTTACATCTGGTTTCTTCAATAAACCCTAACCCCTCATATGCCTACCAAATTCTATTCTTTTGAAGTTTTTTTCTTGTCTGAGAAAGTAGACCGCAGCTCACATTTCTATCTAGCACTCCCTAGTGTCCTGTAGGGATTAACATTCTAAACGTCCTAAATGTGTCTCATTCTTGCCAGTCCTAACTTAAATCTACAAAAGAATCCTTTTGGAGTGATTGCTTAAAATAAAGAATGATGAGGATAAGAAATCTACATTTTTACAAGCACCTTCAGGTGACTGTGATTTGCCTCCTCTGGAAGCTACTCAGAAAACAAACAAGTTAATGACAAAACGCAAAATCAGATGCGTCCTCAAACTATGGCATTTGTGGTTGCTTGATGATGAGCATCACTTGCCATCTTTATTTCCTGCTGCTATCCCCACTTGAAAGCATGCCCATTCTGACACTGAAACACATCCAAATCAAGTACAATTATAAAAATGTGCTGTTATCAGTCATAACAAGGTATCACATCTAATGATGCAGCATGTTAATAATAGAATGGTATATGGGAATCCTGTATTATATGCATGATTGTTCTGCAAACCCACAACTTCTCTAATAAAAACAAATTTTAAAAAACAAAAAAGGAAATGTTTTAAAAAAAAAAAAAAACTGTCCAAAGAGGTGAAAGAAGAAAGGAGACTTCCTCGTGTCTTTCTTTCCTTTAATCAGGGAGAGCATTGTTATTTTTAAAGAACCCTAGTGCATTTTGTCATATACCTAAAATCACAAAAGTATTCCACATCATCCTCTCAACCGTATCGGTGTAAAGGGAAATGGGAAAAGCAGGATTATTTTATAGCAGAGGCTACAGGAGGATCCCATATTCCTTGAGCAAAATTGCACACAAATCCTGACACAAAATCAATGCCAATTCCTCTGATATTTTAAGAGTAGAAAAACAATATTTTAGGTTAACATGTTGTTTATGTTATTTTAATTGTATGTATAATCAAATAAATAAAACAAATATAATTATTAGATATTTTGCAATATTATCACAAACCCTGAAATTTATATATTCAAGTTGGCCAAAACACATTTTAATGGAATTTCTTACTGGGAAAAATGTAATTCACATTTTATTTAACATTGCCATATGGTGAAAATTGTTATATGTACTTTGTGCCATGTGTCACTTATATTTGGAGACTTTTGAGTTCTTATATTTGTCATACTTATATACTACTCACTGAAACTCTACTTTTATACATAAGCATCCTTCTCCTGCAGTTCTCTTCCTATTTCTCTCACTGATTCTGTATTTATTAATAACCTTACACATGTTGTAGATTGGTTTGGAGTATAAAAGCTTTTGTTTTCAGTCTTTTCTGCTTTCTGGTGACACATGCTCACTCTAAGAATTCCATCTAATACATTATTCACCTGCCAAACTATATGAGGAGGATTCTAAAATTTAGCTTAGATCTCTTTTCCACATTTCTATCTACCAGCAAAATTCAACATTTTCAAACTCAAAATGTTCAAAACAGGATCATTTTTCCACCTCAGTTCTCTCACCCAAATTTGCTTTTTGTGGCTCATTTAACACCATTGATATAGGTCTTTAATTGCTAATCTCATCTAAACTAGCATTCTTGGAGAGATTGCTCTAGTGACATCATACTGTCCTAGTTTATGCAGGTAAGAAAAAATGAGAAATATATTTATTTGTCCTATCAAGTATTTCCAAATAAACTATTCTTTTTGCAATTGTAATGAATTGTAATAAAAGTTTTAAATTCAAATATTTGAAGTTACCATCAAAGCTTCTCTTTCTGTTGCATCCCATATCCAGTGAATTAGCAAATCCTATTGGCTCCTCATAAAACATAAAATCCAGAATCAAATCATTTCTCAGTCTCCACCAGTACAACTAGGTAGAAACCACCATCGTCTTTAATCTGGGTTGCTGTAACTGACTTTTAACTAGTCTGGCTGTTCCCATCACATCCCACCCTCAGCTACCATTGTGGTTCTCTGTTCAAAATCCAACAGTCTGCATCTTCATTCAAAGGAAAAGCAAAAGTCTTGTCGTCATGTGGTGACCCTATATGAACTGGACCTCCAGTATGTTCTCAAGCTGAATTCCTACCAACCTCTTCCTTTTTCACTCTGCTCTAGACACATAGGCCATCTTTCCTCTAGCCTTCACTGTTGCTGTTTTCTCTGTGTGAATTTCCCTTTTCCTAGATATTTTTAAGTCTTTCTTCCTCAGTTCATTTAGGTCTTTGCTCAAATGGTACCATAAAATGAGGCCTCTGATGAACTCATTATTAAAATAACACAACTCACCCCAGTACTTACCCATTTGTATTTTTTTCTCTGCACTGATTACCCCCGGCACATTATTTATTTATTTAATTTATTATGTGCCAACCCATAAACAATGGGAGCTCCAAAAGAGCTGGGCCTTTTTCTATTGTTCACTACTGTGTTTCCAGTGTCTAGCAAAATGTCTAATGAAAGAAAAGGACTTAAAAAATTTTGTTGAATAAATTAATGAATAAATTTTATAAAATATACAAACCAAGTTCCAAAAATGGGTGCATGAGAGAAAGTAAAGTGAAAGGAACTGAGTATTTATGAACTCCTACTCAGCTACAGGTAGTCATTTAATAACATTACAAACATATGACATACAATCTTGAGCATACTATACCACCAAATATAAGTTCATTTTTATTTTTTCCATTGAGAAGGTTCATTGAAAAGTTGTTTGCTCAACTTGAATATACAAATTACAGGTTTTTAGGTAATACTGAAAATATCTAGTTATATCTAATTAGTTAATTTAATTATACACAGAATTAAAATAATATATAACCATGTATTCATTTAGGGTATTGTTTTTCTACCCTCAATACATATCATTTTATTCAAAACTCCATACCCTTCTTTGACTATAATGTCATCACCTAGCAGTTACTTTCTTATATTTTCCCTCTTCTAAATTATTTCAGATGAGTCATGTATGATGCAAGAGATTTTAGCTCAAATAACATGTTCTCATATTACTGAAATTAGAATGCTTTTATTTTAATTTTTTAAATTGTGTTCTCTACGGTATAATTATGTAGTTAAATGAGCTTCTAGACATTTTCTTTTCTTTCTTTCTTTTTTTAACATTGAAAATGAACATTTTAAATTGTGAGCGCATACTCCTTGGAATGATGGATAAATCTGCCTGTGAGTGTGTGTGTATGCATGTGTGTTTGTTGTTGTTTTTGCTATTCTTTGCTTTTGTTTTACTTATTTTGCCAGGTAACATCTATAAGAATGAAAGACTTTAATAATCCCTCTCAATGAGATGCTTCCTATTTTCTAAGGGTTAATTTTTCAGGGAAGAAACAAACAGTAGACAGATTATAGAATCACAATCACCCCTGTCTACTGTTTGTCCATATATTAATTTAATCATTATAATGACCCTGAGAGATAAATATCATTATCATTTTTGAAATAAAACAACAACCTTATAGAAATAAAATAATTTTCACTAAGTCACACTTGCAATAAATCTAAGATTTCTTCTCTCTTATGTATCAGGTCATATTACATCTCTGCCTTAGAAAGACAACAGTGGGTAGCATTAATCAGGGTGGGAAGAAACTAAAAGTGGAGAATCTATAATTACTGAAAGTGAACAATTAATTTGTTACTAAATTTGGTTTTGAAGAATAGTGAAAAATACTGGTGAAGAGAGGTATTTGATGATTTTGTTTTAATTATTAACCCTAATATTAACCTCATTTACAATTGCTAAATGGAACTTCTCTATCTTTGTACATGAGAACAAGTTGAGATAGACTATTATATTAGAGAGTAATAAAAATGTCCGTCATCACTATGTTTACTTTTGTTCAATTGTTGTTCACACACTGGAATCATAGTATCATTTTCAAGTAAATAATATTCTAAGATGTGTTTTTTCTGCCCCTAGCAGTGTAATAACATCAATAAGCAGTTTATTTCAAAGGCTGTTTTCATCCAAAGAACTCAAAGTTATCATAAATATTAACCAATTACATCTAAAAGTCCACAGGGTTAGGCTAATTTATATAAGCTTCTTTCATTGGATCACTTACAGATAATAGTGTTAAGTAACATTATACCTGCTAATCAGACAACTTGAAGCATGGGATTGACACAAGTCTCAATAAATAGAATGCTGATAAAGAATTTTATTTTACAATGTCAATTTTTCATTGTCTATATAGTCTTCATTAAACCCTCTCTAGAATTACAATGAAAATCTCATATCAGATATACCAAGGGAATCAGAGCCAGATTTTCTTGATAATCAATAAAGTGTAAGCTGTCAGGCCCTTCATTTGTATATCTCCCTTCATTACCCTGGAAGGTGACTTAGAAATGCATTGTTCATAAGGTCATTGGCGAACCATACCCAGCTCCAGAATTGTATGTGGAAGATGAAACTTCCTTCATACTATTTCCTTGGTAAATGTATTGACATTTGTGGCCTTAGTTTGAAAAATATATATATTTACACCTCCTTACTTATGTCACTAACAAGAATACATTCCAACCCAAATTGTCAAACAATAGGGTGCTCACAAGAGCAATTTAAGGGAACATGATATGGGGAGGAAAAACAAGATAATGAATTTTTCTGACTTTCCTAATATAGTTGGAAAATATTTTCCTTCTAAAAAAAATAGTTTTAAACTGTATATGTTCTTTTGTTGGACTCCTGCTTTATTTCCCTTGGGAATAAAAGCATTATCAGAGAAAAGATATTGAAGTTCTTTTCCAGCTTAACCATATGTCTGTTAGATGCCAATTTCCAAACAAATAAAATTTTTTAAGAGCAGGAAGAACAGGAGAAACTAAAGGAACAAGGCTTATGTTCCTTTGTATGGAAAAAAATAATAACAACAGATGATTTATTATCCTGTGCAACATGGAAATTGTATGGGTATGAAGGAGGAAAGGGAGGGTACTAGACTTTTTTGACATGCCCTCATGTCCTGAAAATTGGGTAGGGAAATTTCTTTTCCCAGTCAATTATTATTAATCTAGATGGACACTTGACTCTGGCAAGGGATCAGAGACTTCAATGAAATATGTCAAGTAGAATTGAGAATGAGAATTTTGAGAAATAGTAACTAACATGATGCTTAAAGAACTGGAATAGTGCTATTCAATATAACTTTCTGTGGTCATGGAAATATTGCTACTGAATACTTGAAATGCAATTAGTTAAACAAAGGCACTGAATATTTTACTTTATTCTTAATTGATTAACTTAAATCTAAAAAAGCCATGTGGTGGGGTGACACCATCAACATGGTGACATAAACAGTTACTGAAAACCTCTCCCCAAGGAGAGGTTCAGAAATCTGGAAGAAGCTATAGACTGGAGAAGGATCCCATAAATGCTGAATCAAAGAAAGAGAAAAATATCAGGTAGGAAACTTCTACCCTGGACCAGCATTTCCTCTCACTTGGTCCCACAAAGCTTGGGACATGCACAGAAGCAGCAGCCAAGATCCCTCCCACTTCTTGCTGGGGGCACTGACTATAAAATCTCTCACAGCAGTGAGACAGATCCTCACCCATATCCAGACACAGGAACCCAAGCCCACAGAATCCCACAGCAGGACCTAAGCTGCTCAGGAGAGTGCAATACAAAAGAGCAGCAAGAAGGAGTTTCCAAAATGGAGGATTAGGGAGGAAACCACAAAATCTTCCCTAAAAGCAGCAAGTCACCAGGTGGAAAATACCCCAAATCACCTGTCTGGGGACCTGATGCGCAGGGGAGAACATTTCAAGGCTCAGGTCAGTGAGGGACAAGAAGCCTGAGAAAACATGGACAGAGACCGTTTCCAGGCCTGGGTCCTGGTGCCCAACCCCCTCCCTGAGGAAAACAGCAATAATAAGCATGAGCCTTGCCTTGGGGGTGGCTGCAGAGTGGGAAAGTTGGGGGAATCCTCTGCCACAAGCAAAGTGGGTAACACAGCCACATGTTGAGCCAGATTTTAGTTGCTCAAGTGAGGGACCAGAAACCCTGAAGTTTCAGTCCTACCCAGTCAAATGCAGCTGGGCTCCAGAAGGTAAAATAAAGCTTCTGAGGATGATTAAATCACTGAAAAGCACCACCTGCTAGGGAGGCCCAAAAGTGCAAGGGAAAAGCAGGGCTTTTCAGAGTCTCTCCAGATCCTGTCCCAGGCCCATTGGAGCTGGTCTGCACCCTCTGCACAGGTACCCAGTACTGTTTTGGTTGAGAAATGTGGATGACACAACTGTCATAGCAGTGCCCTAAAACAAATCCAGGTCTTGCTGGCTGGTAAAAAGAAGAGTACTCCTGTACCAGCTATTGGCTGGGGAAACTGACTCACTGAGTCCCACAGCTCATCTTTCCATGTGGGAGCCTGGGAATCATCAGACACATTATGCCCACAAGTAGAGTCTCAGCCAAGGTGCACAATGCCAGTCACTATTCCTGAAGTCAGTGACTTCCAGCACCATGGAGATCTGTGGACTTGACTGGATTGTTGCCTGGTTGGGTCCCTGCCCAGTGAGCTGCTGGAGTTGGGGAGAAATGGGGTTATGAGAAAGAAGAGACCCAAGAGTGCCAAGTGCTGGGAAGATAGGGAAAGTGCACTCTGGAAAACTGCTTTAGTGCCTAGCCTCTAGCAGTCTTCCAAAAACTTGTTGCACCTTCTTTGTGAGTCCCCAGCCCTGTTTGGCTGGTATTTGCTGTCAAACCAAGTGCCAGGAAATATTAAATTCAAACCCAAGCAACTCTTACATGAGTAAGGGAAATCAACTTTCAAAATAACCTTATCAATATAATAAAATGCCAAGAAACCAACAAAAAATCACAAAGCACATGAAGAAGCAAAAAGATATGACCAAGCCAACTGACCAAATTTAAAAGCCATAGGAGACACAGAATTCGGAACAACTAATCAAAGATGTTCAAACAAATCTCCTAAATAACTTCAATAAATTGCCTAGAGAAAAAGGATATCAAGAAGACATTAGGAAAGCATAAAGAAGAATTTTGAAGAACAGAGAGAAAAATAGCAGATCTTACAGAAATGAAAGATACTGTAGATCAAATTAAAAATATACTACAGACACAATAGCAGATTTGAAGAGGCAGAAGAAGAAAGAATAAGCAAACTAGAGGACAGAAAAACTGAATTTGAACACACAAAAGAACAAATTGTGAAAAAGATGAAAAAATCAGAATTGGATCTCAGGGAGATGATTGACAACACAAAGCATACAAATAGAAGAATCATTGGTGTCCCAGAAGGAGAAGAGAAGAGTAAAGGGCTAGGAAGATTATTTGAGGAGATAATTGGGGAAAACTTCCCAACCCTTATAAAAGACATAAATATGCAAATCAAAGAATCCAAATGAACTCCAAATAGGATATATAGAAATAGACCCACTCTGATACATACGCTAATCAGACTGGCAAATGCTGAAGAGGAGAGAACCCTAAAAGCAGCAAGAGAAAAGCATATCACCAAATACAAGGGAAGTCACATAAGACTAAGTGCTGACTACTAATTGGGCACCATGGAGGTGAGAGGGCAGTGGTACAATATATTTAAAATTCCAAGAGAGAAAATTTGCCAGCCAAGAATTCTTAATCCAGCAAAGCTCAACTTCAAAAGGAGGGAGAGTTTACAATTTTCACAAATAAACAAATGCTGAGAGAATTTAACATGATTCCTGCCCTGCAAGAAATACTAAAGGGAGACCTGCCAGTTGAAAAAAAAAAAAAGGAGAGAGAGGTCTGGAGGAGGATATAGAACTGAAGTGTATCAGTAAGGGTAACTTAATGGATAAAAGGAGAGAGAGAAAAAAAACAGACCTGACAAATAAAAAACAAAAGATAAGATGGTCAAATCAAGTACAGCCTTTACAGTAATATTTTGAATGTTAGCAGATTGAACTCACCAATTAAAAGACACAGATTGTCAGAATGGACATAAAAATACGTTCCATCTATTTGCTGTTTACAAGAGACTCATCATAGACCCAAAGATACAAATAGGTTGAAAGTGAAAGGATGGTAAAATATATTCTACACAAGTAGTAACCAAAAGAAAGTTGTGGTAGCTATGCTAATATCAGACAAAATAAACTCTAAATGTAAAGATGTCATAAGAGACAAGGAAGAACATTATATATTAATAAAAGGTGCAATTCACCAGGAAGAAAAAACAATCATAAATGTTTGTGCACCTAATCAAGGAGCACCAAAGTACATGAGGCAAACACTAGCAAAACTGAAAGCATGTGACATCATAGATGAACCCTGAGGATGTAAAGCCAGACACAAAAGGACAGATATTATATGATTTCAGTAATATTAGCTAACTAGAGAACATAAACTCAGCATCTTAAAATATAGAATATAAGGTACTTAGAGTTAGGTAGAAGCTGGAGAAGGGAAAGCAGTTACCTAATATGCACAGAATTGTTAATGAGGTTGAAGTTAAATGTTTGGGAATGGATAGAGGGGATGGTAGCTTGTTATTGGGATTATTAAGTAATAGTGCTATATTATAGGTGTATTTGATTAAAAGGAGTAGTTTAAAGTCATGTGTCACCAATTAATACTACAAATATAAATAAGTTCTTGCATGAACTACTACAAATGTGTGACATTTCTACAAAGAGTTAATAATAGAGTGGTACATGGGGAAGATTACCTATCACAAACTACAGACTATATTTAATTGTGATGCCGTGCTATTCTTTCTTCAAGAGTAACAAGTGTACCACACCAATATTAGGGGTCAATACTAAGGGTTGATAAGGGATATGGAGTGTTTTGTTTTTTTTCTTTTTTGTATCTATCTGTTATTTTTCTCTCTGGAGCAATGAAAATTGTCTAAAATTGAGTGTGATGAAGATTGCACAACTAAGTGATGATACTGTGAGATGCTGATTGTATACTTCAGTTGGAATATTTTGTAGGTGAATATATCTCAATAAAATCTGCAGATTCAAAAAAAAATCTATGTAGTGAGTTTAATGAGGCCCTTTAAAAATTCATGTCCACCTGGAACCTCAGAATATGAACTTATTCAGAAATAAGATCTCTGCAGATGTAACTACCAAGTTAAAAAGGGAAACATATTGGATTAGGGTGGGTCCTAAATCCAAGGACTGATGACTTTGTAGGAATAGGAGAGGTTACACATTGCACACATGAGGAAGAAGACCATGTGATGATGGAAGTAAAGATTAGAGTGATGCCAAACTCCAAGGATTGTCACTAACTGCCAGTAGCTAGGAGAGACAGGCATGGAACAGATTCTTTCTTAGAGTCTTCCAAGGACTCACCTCTGCCAACATCTTGATTTTGTGCTTGTGACCTCCTGAAATGTGAAAGAATACATTTGCATTGTTTTAAGACACCAGTTTGCAGTAATTTGTTACAGCAGCACTAGGAAACTAATACAAGTTGTATGTGGCCAGTGGATACTTTTTTAGCAAGGAGCTGGAAGTCACAGTTCTAGTCAGGGTAAGTAGCTTTGTTGTGCTGTGTGTACAGTAAGTAAAGGAGGCCTTTGGAGAATATAGTTGAAATGCAGAATGAAATTAGAGAAGAAGTAGACAATGTGGTCCTGGAAAGGCAGCAACCATAGTCTTGGTTTTGGATTTTTAGTTTCAGTTTGCATGTGACACAGTTATTCTTGGTACTATCATTGAATTTGGTAAGAAGTTGTTTTCCAACCTGCAATCTGAATTTACACTTGGAGTTAGTTTATGTGGATTACTTTTAAACAAACTTGACTTGGAGAAAAAGAAATCACCTAACAAATGCCAAAACTTCCCCAGAATCCCAGGGAACCTACAGAAATAATTCTAGCCCAATATGCCCTACGCAGGTCTGTGGAGTTACTTATTTTCCTTCCAGAATAATATGGTAAAGAGAGCTTGAGCTCGCATGCAGTACAGACTAGGACAGAAATCTCAGCTCTGACACTAAGTTGTATGAATTTGGGGAAATGATTTAATATTCGTTAGCATCACTTTATCATCTTTTAAGGGGATAGGAAACAATAAATTATAATGCCTACTTTACAAAGAGTTGGGGATTAGATACAATGATGCATAAACAGAATTTTTGACAGTGACCGGCACACAGGCCTGTTCACTTTTTCTCTCTCAATCCCTGCCCATTCACAGACTGCTATGCAAAGCAAAGAAACAGGGGATATCATTCATCAGATTTTTTTTTCCACTTGTACTGTCATCTTTGTGAGAGAAAAGGGAGGGAGATGAGGTCATTTTTAATATTCTTGTTTTAGAGACTAATTTAAAATGTGAAAGCTGTGTATAAAAATCCCTACATTGTGTGTATTTTTTTGGCCTAATTGATAGTGAAAGGTAATAACATTGAAACATGAAAAAAGATACCATAATTAAGTTTGAATTATCTGGAAGTTTCCAGAGCAATCTTAAAAGTGTATCTTTTTTTCTGAAGTACTTCTATCTTCTTATCCAAACTTTGGTAAAACTAAATAAATTCATGAAAGAGAAATAACCATATAAAGGAATGTATCTGCCTTAGGCAAGATACAATCTTTTTGAAGATGAAAAGAATAATATTAGAAATTATAATGTGTTACTTTCATTGCAATCTTAAGCATGTTTGAAACAACAACAAAAATCTAATTTCTAAAAAAATGTTCTCTAGGCTATTATTTGCATACAATTGCAATGTATATGTGATATGTATAGAAAGTAGATGTTTGTCAAGATGGGGAAGAAATTCTAAATATACCCATGTTTATACATTGCTCTGATTTATTAATTAGATTAGTGAAACACAGTTTACATCTTCTAAGAGTTTAAGATGAGTAACATGGGCTCTCAAAATCAGTTATTTTAACAACTATAGCCTTTCGTGGCTGGGGACGTATCTATATTTTTGTTCAAGGCACTGCTACTCCTCATTTTGATATGGGACATTAGGTTAGGTATTTTAATGTTTGTTTAATTTAATAGAAACAATTTCTACTTTTATTTGTTAGATGCATTTTAATTTTTCCTATGTCTAGAGGCTAAAATCATAATTTTAAAAAAGGCAATCTGGCTGTTCTCATTTTAGTTGAAATAACATCACAGTTTAAATTGTATATAGACTTTTGTCTAGGTCTAAACTAAGGAAATTCAATAAAAAGTATATATCTAACAGCCATCTGGACACCTCAAATTCCACATGATCAAGATGAGACTTGTTTTTACCTCTAAACTTCTCTCTCCTCACCCTTGCATCCTTCAGCTAGGTAATAAGGTGCCAACACTTGTCCCCTAAGCTAGTAAATCAGTAATCTTCAATTTCTTTTCCTTTTTCTACCATTTCCCTTCCTCAAATCCATAACTGACTCCAGTTTATTCTCTCTTTAATATCTGTAAATTTACTTCTCTTTTTCATGACCTCTGTTCTTTGTCTAGATCAGGCTTTCTTTATATCTCACTTCATATATCAAAATAATCAATTGATGCTTCCTCCACACTGCAGCTGGAGTAAATTTAATAAAATATAAATACAATCTTTTTATTGCTCAGCCTATAAATTAACCTGAGTCTGTATCTACATACTATGGCTTCTTTCCTCTAATAATGGAAGAAATGTTCCCTTCCAACTCTGAACTAAACATTCCACTGATCTGTGGATCCCTTGCCATTTCAGACATCTTCTTCCCCTTAATGTTGAAGACCTCCCTTGATTCCATATTCTCCAACAAACACTGTATTTTATTGTCCTCCCTACTACAGATCATTATGTTAAAATACTGAGCTAAACTCATTGTCTCACTTCCTTACATGTCATTAAATCTTTCACGTCTCCAAACAATCCATTGAAATAACTTTTGTTGAGTTCAAAAACAACCTTTGTGTTGCCAAGTCCGATGACACTTCTCTCACTATCTTATTTTATGTCTCTCCAGCATTCTCCTCCTCACCTCAGTTTCCTTTCTTGAATTTTATGTCATCAACCACTTTTGATTTTTAACCTCAGTGACAACCTTTTCTTTGTCTATTTTGCAAATTTCTTCTCCTAAAACCTAAATTTAGGCATACCACAGATTTGTTTCAGCATCCTCTCCTCTATACATACTTATTTCTTCGGAGCTCCCATACTATCACGTCTTGAATTACCATACAGCCAATTTTAAATGCTTACTACTAATATTTCCCCTGAACATGGGACATGTTTCCAATCAATTCTCAAAATATACAGATAAGGGTCATTTTAAATGTAACATATTCAAACTAGAACTTTGGTTTGTGTCTCCAAATTCTATAGTTTTCCTTATCACAGTAAATAATATTGCTGATCCTACAGTTATTCAAGTCAAAAATGCATGGGTCCATTTTTAGTTCTCTTTCCCCATCTAGTCCATCAACAGGTCCCCTGAATCATTCCACTATCTTCACTCCCACTACTACCATGTTACTCCAAGAGTCATCTCTTCTCACATGTATTATTGCAATATTTCCCTAAATTGTATTTCAACTCTCACTCTTGCCCCCTAAAATCTAGAATCTAAAGAGTTACTAAAATTTAACATAAATCTAGTCATGTAATATTCCTCAGTCCCACTGCAGAAATACTAAAATATAACCTTGGTTTTAAGACTGAATATAAAAGGATGGATGAACGTGCACCATGCAAACATTTGAGAAAATAAAACTGAGGTAATTATATTAATATATTTCATAGTAAAATAGAAGAATAGAAAAAGAAATAATAAAAAAATCTGGTGTAATTATATTAATATTAGATAAAATAATCTATAAAACCGAACAACTCAGAGAAAGATGTCAATTCATCACTACAAAATGGATATACCAGGTTTGTTCTCATATAATACAATAGTAAAAAATATATAAAACAATAATTGACAATATAAAATAAAAACTATAAAATCTTTAAGCATGGTGCATTATTTTATAAAACTTTTTCACTAATTTAATAGAACCAAACAGGTAAAAATCAGTAAGGATATAGCCAGTTTGCACATCATCATAAAAATCATGACATAGACATGTATAGAACATACAAAAACAACTACAAAAACAATAAAATTGCTTTCTTGTCTTGTGAACACATAATAGCTACCAAAATTAGACACGCTGGTCCAGGAAGAAACTCAACCAGCTTCAATAGATGAAAGTTTTTCTTTGATCACGATGGAACTAAAATAGTAATTATTAATAAATGTTGAGTTAGAAACACCCATTGTATTAGTTATTACTGCATAACCAGTCTCCTTAATAATTAGTAATTTCAAACAAACATTTATATCTCACAGTTTCTGTGGGTCAGATATCTGGCCACCACTTAGCTCTGTCCTCTGGATCAGGGCACAAGTCTTCAATGAGAGATCAACAGGGACTACAGCATCTCAAGGCTAGATTAGGGGAGGGTCTCCCTCCAAGATCACTTGTGATTTTTGGCAGGATTCAGTTCTTTAAGGCAGTTGGGCTGAAGGCCTCAGCTCCTCACTGACAATTGGCCTGAATATATCAGTTTCTTGCTATGTGAGCCTCTCAATAGAGCAAACTGGCAGCTGGCTTCCTTCAGAGCAAGCAAGTAAGGGAACAGAGAAGGCAAGAAAGGTAGATGCTAGAGTCCTTTGGTAATCCAATCTGGATAGTGATATCCCATCACTTTTGCTGTAATCCATTTGTTAGAAGCAAGCCCTCCACTCAAGGGGTAGTGATACAAATGGATGTGAATATCAGGAGGCAGGGATGATGGGGAGTCATTAAGAGGGTTTCTAACACCTCGGAAATTCAGAAATAGGCTTGTAAAAATGTTTTATTATGGAATTTTCATATATACACTAATGTAGATAAAATAGAATATGGAACCTCCCAATCACCAAATCCAGTTATTCTTAGCTCATGATGAATCCTGCCTTATTGGTAACCCCATTAATTTTCCTTTCCCTGTATTATTTTAATGTAAATCCCAGATGCTGTATAATCTATAATGATTTCAGTAGGTAGCCCTAAAATATAAGGAATCTTTTAAAATATATTATCATGCCTAGAAAAAATGAAAAAATATTCCCTTCAATCTACCTATATAGTCAGTATTCTAATTTCAAATTGTCATTCAAAATGTTTATATATATATATGTAACACACACATAACAGCTTTTTCCAATGCTTGAGCCAGGAGCAAATACAGACTGCAAATTGCAATAGATGGTGAATCTTTTAAATCTATTGTAACCATCTTTTCTTCTCTTTGTCTTCTATTTTTTCCTTAAAATTTATGTGTTCGAAGCACATGAATAATTCCTCTGAAGAAATTCAAACCATCTGGATTAGGCTGACTATATATACTTGTGTCACAATATTGCATGTTTCCATATCCTTGCCTGTTTTAGAGGGATGAGCATATTCAGGTTTGATTTTGTTAAATTTGGAATGTCGACCTCATAAATTGTATTGTCTTGTTTCTTCTGGAAAAATCTTATCTGCTTGTGAATCTTTTTGTGAGGTTACCAATAACTGTTGCCTAATTCCTAGATACATTATTGAAGGGGAGTTAAGGAATAAGCTTTTAAAAAACCCATGGATCAAAGAATAAATTACAATGAATGTACAGAATATTTTGAATTGATAATAATGAAAATAGAATATATTAAAACTGGTGGAAAAACTAATATCATGCTAGATAAAAATACATAGCAAAATATGAATAGCATTAACTGAAAGTTTTTAAAATAATAAAAGGAAGAATAGCAATCATGTAAGCATCCTTCTCAATACATTTGAAAAAGAAACAAAATGAAAGCCAAAAAAAAGTGATATGAAGAAATTAATAAAATTGAAGGAATAATAATGAAATAATGAACAGAGAAAAGTCAAAGATAATGAAATATTGGAAGTAAGTTCTACCAGAGAAATGTTTCCTGGAATGGAAATGGGCAAGGAAAGTATCCAGGTTTCACAAATATAGGAAATAAGCTCAGTCAAGTTCTGACTGGAGATAGGTCTGTAAGTAATTCAGTGTTTGCATTTTGCCAACCTGTTTATGCCACACAGGAAAACGTGCAAAACAAGACCCTTAGTAACAAAAATACAATAAGAGATAATACTCGAAGAGTAATTCCTAAGAGCCAGCTACTATTTTATACTTGTTATAGGCAAGAAATCAAATTTTCCTCATGAAAACCCAAAGAGTTAAATACCTGAATTATACAAATGAGGTTAAGAAAACTTAAGGCCTAACAACCAGTAAGTGGATGATTTGGGATTTGCACCCAGGTCATCTCACATTACTGTCCTCAAAAATAAATCCTGGTTGGAGAGATCTCTTGGCCCAAACTCACATTGTTATTATCAGGATGATGATGCATCATAGGTAAAGGATGCTGCTGAATTTTAATATAGATATGTTCACAATATCTGTTAGACTTCTTCATCTCCCTATATCATAAACTAGAGCTCTCCAATCTGTAACTCAAATAATTTTTTTCCAGTTTCATGTCCTAAAAAGATATGTTTTCTTAATATTTTTTATTTTGAAACAAAAAATATCCATTATTCATTTGATTATTAACAAAAATTTTAAAACCTGAACTTTAGTTTTATAGAATAAATACAGCTCAATTTTTTTTAGTCAGGCCATATGTAGCCAGAAATATATTCTGATGAAAGGCAATATACATAAATTATTCAGCAAGAAAACATTCCATTAACTATAGACAGCTGACCTTCATTGCGTACAATGTGATTTATAATGTAGGCTGTTTTGCAAAAGAAGTTCTGAGAGTGGCAACAGTTGTTTAGATCTTGGCAGTGGTTTGGTGTCATTTCATAATTGAGCATTAGATTTATGAAGTCAGTAACATCAACAATATATTCTGATTTTATCTTAATTGGATGCAATTAGACCTAGGTGTGCTCTCTATAAAATTAAAGATCTGAAGCACAGCCATATCAAAGAGGCTAGTGTTCTTTGCTTTGATAGATGAAACAAATTGAGCTTTTATATACTATTGGTGTTTCTATATATTTATGGTGCTAAATACTAGAAAGTGATTTATGCTCTCCTTGATTTTCCCTTCTCAGGATGTATAAGATAAAAGTTACATATTGCCTGCGAATTCAGTCTTCAGTCATTAATTCATTTAACAAATATATATTTGAGGAACACTAAGTTTCTGTCTAGTCTCTGGGGTTACTCTGTGGAACACGACAGACAAAGGTCTATTTTCATGGACCTACTCAACAATTGGAGAAGAATAACAATACAATTGCAGAGTAATTTGTAATACAATATATGATGTGATATGATGATATGATATGATATGATATGATGTGATATAGTCATATCATGACCTAACATAACGCAGGATAGTGATAAGTGCTGTGAAAGGAAAGTGACTCAGGAATTGTTAAAGATGGGGTTATCAGAACGTCTCTGAAAATGTTCCTGTTACTGATGGAAAAGTAGCTGTTTGGAAGCAACATTTGCCTGCTTTGAGAATCCATGGTGAAGGGGCCAAAGAAGAATGAGGAAATTCAACTTAAAACAGTGAGAAAAGAAAAGGGAAATATCAGTTAAACTTAGGAGGCAAAAGAAATGTTTGTGAAATGGTAAATGGAATTGGAATAATTTTTTATCAAGGAAGAAGTTTCCCAGAAAGAGAGATGAACACATTTTGGAGTCAGATGAACAAAGGGCTAGTGGGTCTGATACAAACAAGCAGAAAGCTCTTGGAGGTTAAGAATAATACACAGAAAAAAAATTACCAGAGATGGGACATATAGATAATCTATTTAATTCTTGCAGTAACTATCATGCAGACAGCACGGTTTTCATTTATAAATAAGCTGCCAAGGATGACAAAGATATTAAACTTAGGGTCCAGGAAGTGAGCTATGTCTACCTAATTATGGGACACAGTAGAATATATTTGTTAAAGGTGTGACTCTAGATTCAGACTAAACCCTGATTCCACCACATACTCGGTCTAAAAACTTGATCATTTCCTAATCTTTCTGTACCAACAGTTTCATTATCTGTAAAATGGGGCAATAATACCACTTGCTACAAGAAGCTGCTATGAGGATTGAACTACATATTTCATTTTATTTGCCATGAAGCGTAACTGAAAGATCCTAAGTATTCAACTGAATTTAGCTGGTGATCTTTCCATTAATTACATCTTGGTCCTTCCTATGTCTTTCAGTGGCATGAGAAAAGGAATTCATGCCATAGATAAAAGCCACACTCAACCATCAGGAAGGAACGACTACAGATGACTCCGCCTATATTTTTCTCAGTTGTAGGTTCGAGGAGAAGGATCACTGATATATTTTGTCAGAGTTTAATTGGGTCACAGTCACTAATAGGCTGTTCTACTGGTGAGCAGGTTTGCTGTGTACTGAAAGAAGAACACCTCTGGGCCACCCCACTGAAATTCCCCCTCTGCATGGTATGAAGACCAAGGTTAGGCTTGAATCTTTAGGTTAGACTGCTCATCTTGGTCTCTTCTTTCTTTTCCAGCTCTCTTGTGCATACAACTTGATGCAAGGCTCTATGGATCAGATTACTTTGTCTTTGACTCCTTCCCTACTTCCACTTTGTTTCCTTAAATTCTGTTTTGTTTACTTTTTTCTTATATGCACCAAGACAGATGTGATGAAATCATATTATCCAAATTTGGGCCCAAGAGGAGGGGTCTGGCAACTCACCTGGGGCCATATACTTCATCCAGCCTTGGCTGAGTAGATGGTTGTATAAATTTGACTCACGTCCTAATATTTTCCCCTGTTTTTAAGTGTATGAAGGAAGTGAGACGCCAGCATAGGTCTTACTATGAGCTCTCACTCATGTCCTCTAAATGGTACATATCTTTCCCCATTGCTGACCAACCTTGTTTACATTTGGGAGTTATCCACATGTGACATTTTTGAGAATCCCAATTTTTGTTTTTCAGAGTGCCTCACCTCAAGGAGCAGATTGCATTTAAGAGAAAAAAAATTCCTAGAATATTTATGTATAATTGAAATTCCAATTGGACAGATTTCCATAAAAATAACACAGTTTGAAATAAAGAAATTATGGCTTGCTATTTGTTTTAGTATCCCAGGCTACTCAAAGCAAATGTCAAGAAAGGTATTAGGATAAATAATGGGAATTTCTTCACTCATGGTTTTGAGGACAGGAAAATGTCCAAATCAAGGCATCATCAAAGCAATACTTTCTTCCCGAAGACTGGCTGTCAGCGATCCTTGTCTCCTCTGTCACATGGCAAGGCACATGGTGGCATCTGCTGGTCTCTGCCTTCTCTTCTGGGTTTCCTTGATCTCAGCATCTTGCTTCCATGGCTTTCTTTCTCTCTATCTCTGTATGAATTTCATTCCACTTATAAGAGACTCATGTAATAGGAAGAAGACCCTTCTTGATTAAGGTGGGTCACACCTTAACTGAAGTATCCTCATCAAAAGATCCTTAGAATGGATTCACACCCACAGGAATGGATTAAATTTAAAAATGTGTTTTTCTGGGGTACCTACAACTAGAAACCACCACAGTATTATAAAAATGTGTCAAATATATATTTTTTTGTTATATGATAACATAAAAGCAAAGAAATGCATTCATTTCTTATTATAGTGAAAAAATAGAATGTTAAATATTTTAACATCTAACTTATTCTATAAAACTATGCAAGTTTCATTGTTTTATTAAATACTAAACCAGAGTTAATATTCATTTCTTTTTCATTTTAGTATTATGATTTACTTACCATCTAATGTGTGTCAGTTTTTAAAGGAACCATAGGATTTTTTTTAATCTGTTTAGAAAAGTAACATTTGTCTCTAAGTTTCTCTTGACTTTCTTTTGTCTCCTCATGGTTTAAAATAAAAAGACTCTCTTTATGCATCATCCTCAGAAGCAGAACTATTATTATCATTAGCAATTATATTTAAGACAATCTTCAGATCCCACTCTTTTCAATTTGTAACACAAATTCTACATGCACCCTCCAAATCACCACCCTCAAGAAAATCTGTAGCTGTGTTTGCCTCAAGATGTATTGTGCCTTCCTCAGAAACACTTATGCTAACTAAACCATTAGCACCTGCTGAACCTCCTCTCCATCAGTCATCAATCATCAGCAATCAGACAGCTACTTGATAATTAGTTGAGAAGGGGAAAAACACTTCAAAGAACTAAAAATATTTTCCACAGTGCATAAAATGCACTGCACATAAAATAATGATTTCCGCTCTATTAATCCACTTTCATGCCTATGTGCAACAGGAAAACTTAAAAATGTTGTGCGCATGCATCAGTATAATTGAGTATATGATATGTTTGTTTGCTCACAGGTAGAGAGAAGCAATGCATGCCAGATGCAAATAATTCCAAGATATTATATAAGTAATTTACTTTTTTTCTATTTTTTATGTATCACCTTTATCACTTTTCTTGACGAAGGGAGAGATTAACAAAAAATAAGAGGCACACAGGCAGAAAGTAGGTAAGAGCTACTTAGTGTACAGTGCCAAGATCTGCACTAAGATCGTTAAGTATATTAACACATTGAATCTTTAAAACCATCCTTTAAGGAAAGTACAATTTTTATTTCCACTTCACAGATGAAACCTGAGACATAGAAGGATTAAGTGATTGCCCAAATTCACAGAGCTTATCAGACATTCTGGCTTCAGATTCCATGTCCTCAACCACAAGTGACAGCAAGATATAAAAATACGTAAAATGATGGACACACACAGGAAAACTATGAGGAGCACATTGTAACTGTTGTTTTGATGAATATCCACACAGTCATAAGACTTATACATATTCTCATGAGGCACCATATATGGAGATGTCTTCCGATAATAAAATAGTAACAACAATAAAGATAAAAATGGTAAAAGTTTTGGTAGCTAAAAATTACTGTGTGCTACTCTGTGTAAGACATGGTAAGGTTCTTTACACGTCTCATCTCCTGTGACACATTACAGGCCCTATGCTCACAAACAAGTTCTCATTTCTAAGCCTGTATTTTTAATTACTGTTCTTTTCATACAGGAATGGGAAAACTAATTGCTCTTTAAGTTGTCAGTTTTCAAAACTTACCAAAACGTGGTGAGACCTTTTCAGTATGACTGCTTAAAAGATTACTTTGCAATATTTCATAATTTGCTTGGGTCTGTGTTTTCCTAATTTGAGAATTTGTCCCCTAAAAACTATCTGTACAGATACCAAAAATGTACAGAAGCTTTGGTATTAAAGTCTTTGTTCTTGACTGTTGTCCACAATCACTTGCAATTTTAATTGATACATAAATTTATGCACTTACAGATATATCAACTCTTGATGGCTGTAAAATCCATTGTATGCAGTGGATGAAAAATAAACAAGTTTGTGTAAGGTGTGAATTAGAAAAGATGTAATGAAAATATACTTCTCTTCACTGGTTCCCATGATATTATAAAAGTTGTTCATGTGTTTTAAATATCTATCCTTAGGTTTTAATAAACCTAACTTGCCCAGCATCTGTGCAGGCATGCCTAATGTGGCTACATGTTTCTGCAACACAATACTCTTTACTTAGAGATGCAAATGAAAAAGAGAGCAGAAGCTTAGAAAATATATAGATGCATTCCACATGCATATTTCATGATTTTTTCTATCTTCCTGCAGTCACACTTTAATTGAGTAATTATTCCAATATTTGTAAAGTGACACATTTTTATTATATTTGGTTGTGACAAGTACCTATTCTTTTATTTATAAATAAACACAAATGTGCCAATAAAATAAAATAAAAGATTGGAGTGGGAGAAAGGAGTGTTGAGCAAAAAAATGATACCATGCCATACTGATATTTTTTTTCATTTTTTGAATCACTACTTATTTTTAGAAAAGACTTTGAAAATAAAAGCTCTAATTTAAATATTTAGGCTTATAAGTCTTTCTGAGTAGAAATCATTTCCAAAAGTAGAACTTTAAAAGGGAAATTATTGATTATTTCATTTTCTGAGATAGGAATCATTTTCCTTATTCTTAAATATATCTACCTGTAATTATACAAATCCAGCTGCTAATTATCTGTCCTGCTATATTTACATGCAGAGAAGTTGCAAAGTAAGAATTTGAGGAAGAAAGATGGAAAGAAAGAGAAATGAAGAAAGGAAGGGAAGAAGGTTAAGAATATTGGGCGGTCTTCCTAGCCAAACACACCTCATTTATATTTATTATATTGTAAAAGCAAAATGCATAAAAAATTCTACTTTTTAAATGTTAATAGGGTGCATAAACCTTAATTAAATAATTACCAAAAAAAAAAAAAAAACTCCACCTGATTTGTTATAAGGTTATTTTTGACTGAAACCCAACAAGATCAAAAAGTAGAGGAAAAACAGAAATCTGAGTAAGTATCATAGAAAAAAGAGGAAGCACAACCAACGGACACATAAAGAAAGTGTGAGCAAGGAAACCACTAAGATGTGGTAGAAATAAAGAGATGCAGACATTCTGGGAGATAGAGAAATCTTGGGGAAACCAAGAGAGGCAAATGTTTACACTGAAAACACATGTACCCTTGTATCTAGCAGGTTAATTACTTAATAAATATATAAAGTTTTGCAATGTATATTGATATGGCTTGATATTAAGAATATAATAGGTTACTGAGAGAATATGTTAGAGATGTTTATAAAAGTTTATTTAGCTTATTAAGAGAAATGGAAAAATAATATGTAGGGTCATATTTATAGGAAATATTTCTCTAAAGAGTGGGCAAAGTAAAATAAAAGATGAAGACATAAAAAAATCAAAGTTAGACATATACAAAAAGAGAAAGATATTTAATTTTTAATCAAGGGATACATTCTTCAAATCAAAGAAAATTGGTATCATTTAACTTTATGGATGTTATCTCAGAAAGTGCAAATAATCCTGACTGAATTTTGAAAACACACAATCTTCATATTTTCTAAAGTCCTGAAAGGCCAAGATCAAAGTCATTTTCATTTTATTTAGTTAAGGGAAATAGAGTCCCTCAGATTAAAAGTAAATTCAATTTTGCAAGAATTTGCCAGTAAAAGTTCCTGTCTTCACAATTGTGAGCAGAAGCAATGAGACATTCAGAAGATTTTTTTTTCTCTGTATCAATGGAAAACTACTAACATTCTCTTCTCTGACAAAGCATGGTTTCTATTTTCCCTGAAATTGAAAAAAAAAAAAAAAGTATTCAAAGAGAGGTCTTCAAGTTATTTCCACCAAAGTCTCTTAAAGTCATGTTTCATTTGCTCAATGATAGAGATTTTTTTCTTTTATTTTCATCTTACAGTTCCGGCAAAGATAATATGAGAGTTGACTTGAGCCCCACATTCAATTCTCCTCTGACCATATTAAAAGTTCAAAACTTTAGTCTTTTCTGAAATGTTTGATAGTTTTTGGAATAGATCATTCATTCAAGTATAAGCTCTATATTTCAAGTGAGAAAATGTAAATAAATTAATAGAAAAGTAAGAAAAATTCTTAGAGTGCCATGAACTGAATGGGTAATGAGAAAACTTGCTTTGATGAGAGCTATGTAAATATCATATAAGTGTGAAAGCATAGGCATTTTGACCCACAAAACCATATATTTAAATATGTTAGTGAATATATATGGCCTAATTAAAAGTTGGTTTCATTAAAGAAAGGTGATAATCTCTTGAGAGGCATTTTGATTTAGCTATTAATTTAAAGAGTAGAGTTATGTTTTTATCAGAATCCTTTTCTCAGATAATATTAAAATGTTGAATGAAAGGGAGAACCAAGTATTTATCTTGATGATTCTTGCAAATGATGCATATTTTAGTATCTAATCTGAATAACATATATAATTAGTTTTTATTTTCTTTTCAATGTGCTATGTTTAAAGAATGCCTCAGTTTTATTCTTTTTTTTTGGCAATAATACCCAATTATTAATTATTTCCTAAAATTTTTATCTTACATGCAAGTTGGCTGCCTGTAAACACTCAAATAGCCCTTGCTCTTGTCACTAATATCTGCCTAGTGCTTCCCTGCTTCTAAATAGCTTTCACATACATTATCCATTGGCAAACCTCAGCAAATCTGTGAGATAGATAATCATAATAATTCCATTTTTGTGATAAAAATATGATTCAGAGTAACTTGAAGAGCTTTTCTCAGAAATTAAGCAGAGGGGCAAGCATTTACTCCCATTTCTTATAATTTTAAATCCTGTGTTATCACCACTACATGATGCTATTTGATGTAGTGGATTTAAATCACAAATTTGGGTACCTCCTTCCTGGATCTAAATGCTGTTTGCAGTGATAAAGTTAATCTCTGGGTCTTAGTTTCCACATCTGTAATACAGAAATAATACTAGCATCTACCTACTGGGTTCGCTACATAATTATCATGGTCCAGTGCAGACTGAAAATGTAGCACCTCAAATTCAAAAAAGCAGGTAAAAAATATCATTAACAGTACTAAAATGTAAAGTTTTGCTTATGGAAATTCTAGAATTACACAATTCTTATGAGCATAACTCATACATGCATATGTATTTGCTTTCTGCAAAAGAGTGGGGAACTAACAACTGTTTTATTTTCTTCTTCATAATCACACATTCTACCAACATTTTACCTCTGGCTTATTATGAGTATGGAAAGACTTAAAGGAAAACAGAAAAATTGTTTGCCCTGACTTTTCCTTTCATTCTGTCATTTTAAGCACATAGTTGGCAATATTAGTAAGTAATATGTGTAAAAAAAGACATGATAGGGTTGCTTGGTTGTTAGTGCTTCTTGGAATGCCACTTCCTTGTTTCTGTGTTTGAAACATGTTCTCTTTGAAGGCAAAACGTGGCCTCTTAGAGCTACCGAGGCCTCTGCTTACTCAGTTGCAGACATAACATGCACACCTTGTAGTTGCTTTGAGTCTTACTGAACTCCATTGCTATTGTGGGTCCACTGGAATTCTGTGCCCTTGGGGCATGTGAATGCTGTATGCAAATAAGGTGGCAAGGAACAGGGGGCACCCATGTCACATATACGTCCTCAGTTCATGTGCATGTGTCATTGTCCCATCAGACTCCACTTAAAAACACATGTTCAAAGATAACATTATTTAGGATATCAAAGTGGACAGAGAAGAGCATTAAATCAAGCAAGGGGCCCTTCTGATCAGGAGGCCCCATGTAACCCCAAATCTGCAAACTCATGAAGCTTCTCTGCCTCTCTCAAAGGGTTGTTTGAAGGATTTCATTAATTAATATATGTGGATTATCTAGAGTACTTCATCCTCAGTCAACACTTAGCAAATGTTAACCTATTATTACTAAGTAAACAAAGGTAAACTTTTTTTCTATTATATTAGGGATCCCTGGGTTAAGTTACTGAATAGATTATTTGGAGGACCTCTGATGAGATGGTTGACCCTGAATGTCATATACAATTGAAAAAAAAAAAAGCCTTGTGTTTTAGTTTGCTAATGCAGCCAGAATGCAAAATATCAGAAATGGATCAGCTTTTATAAAGGGGGTTTATTTGGTTACACAGTTACAGTCTTAAGGCCATAAAGTGTCCAAGGTAATGCATCAACAATCAGGTACCTTCACTGGAGGATGGCCAATGGTGTCCAGAAAGCCTCTGTTAGCTGGGAAGTCACGTGGCTGGCATCTACTCCAAAGTTCTGGTTTCAAAATGGCTTTCTCCCAGGATGTTCCTCTCTAGGCTGCAGTTCCTCAAAAATGTCACTCTTAGTTGCACTTGGGGTATTTGTCCTCTCTTAGCTTCTCTGGAGCAAGAGTCTGCTTTCAACGGCTGTCTTCAAACCGTCTCTCATCTGCAGCTCCTATACTTTCTTCAAAGTGTCCCTCTTGGCTGTAGCTCCTCTTCAAAAGTTCACTGTCAGCTGCACTGAGTTCCTTCTGTTATATCAGCTCATTTATATGGCTCCACTGATCAACTTAGACCCACCCTGAATGGGCGGAGCAACACCTCCATGGAAATTATCCAATCAGAGTCATCACCCACAGCTGGGTGTGGCACATTCCAAAGAAACACTCAAAGAATTACAATCTAATCAACACTGATAACTTCTGCCCACAAAAGATTACATCAAAGATAATGGCACTTGGGGGACACAATATATTCAAACTGGCACACCTTGTGTAACAGGTACAGGAACCATTGAATCAGGAATCCACTCAGAGTTCAGCCACACATTTTTGGCAGCACTAAAAGAGAAGCAGAGCCTCTTTTAAGATAACATTCTCGATTCGAGTAAAAGAGTATAGCATTGAGGTTGAAAGCAAATATTTAAGAATCAGAGAAACTTATGTTTTCAACCTGTATAATCTTGATTGTGTCCTTTGTAATTTTGGACCTTAGCTTCATCCTCTGTAAAATGCTAATAATAATTACATACTCAATGTTTAGAGAATTAAATCAGGCAATTCATGTAAATCATTTATTCAGTTACTCATTATTTTTTATTACAATTATTAATATTTAAAGTCTGGTAATTTAATTAGCACCTACATCATTTAAGGCATTGCACTGAGAGAAAGGGAAGGCAATTAAAAATAAATAAAAGGTATACAGGGGTATATATATCTTTTTTTTAACATTTGGTTCAAAATATATACTAGCTACATAGAGTCAAGCAATGGATGCAAGCTATATTGTTTCCTGATTCCTAGGTCCTGCACATTCTCTTTCTGAGCTGGGCTCCAGGTGCTCACAGGGTGCTGGGGTGCTGCTTTTGTCATGCTGCACAGCCAGTTCAACGCCATTGTGATGCAAAGCTTTGCTCTGCTCAAAAGGATTCACAAATGAAGCTTTTAAGTAAAAGAGGAATTCATGCAGGAGAAATTATATGTTCTAGGAAAAGAACTTAAAAAATAAAAAGAATAAAGACTTTGATTTTGTGTTTCTTTTTTGGAATACATATCATACTATCTTAATGCATAGATTGCATTTGAACTAGTCTTTCAAAAAGAGAGAAAACAGCATGAAAGTATTCAAATTATTTGTGTTTTTTTTTTTTTTTTTTTTTTTTGGCTTATTTTCAGTGTTCTGTTCCAACCCAGCTCTGCCCCCAAACCAAAGAACACTCCAGGCACAGAGTTAGACATGAGTTTAATGAGACTTACAGACAGGAGAGATGGTTCCATGGTGGTGGCCGGCTGGGAAAGATGGAAGTTAGCGCTCCACCAAAAGAGGGGTGAGGGGTTATTAGGGGGCAATTTATAAGGGTTAGGACAAAGACATTCTATAGGTTGTGAAAACAGAGTTTCAGCAGAGTCTTGTGTCACAGAGGTGAGGAGATTTATCAGCAGTGATCAGGAGAAGGGAGTTTTAATGCTTTGTTTCTGATATCATTTGTACATTCTTTTCCCCCCTGGGGATGTCTAATGACTTTTAACATCTGTCCAGGTCAAGTAGGAGGTTACATAAAATAACTCACTTTCACTGTGGAGAGGAGGGGTCCCGGCCCTGGGTCCCCACATACTCTTTGGAGAGTTTTGTGTACAATGCCATGTTCTTGTTTCCTTCTCATTCAGCAGTTACACATACTGTTTCTCTACTTCAAGCCTAGATCTGTATTTTGATATTCTATTCAGGGACTTTCCATTTGATCTGACTTCTCTCAGCCTTTCACTCAATCAAGTAATGTTCTCATTTTGAAATGCTAATGTACAGCTTTATATAGCACTTAGTTGAGACCTGTGACAATTCCTTTTAGTCTATGGTAAATATTTCATTTTTTTTTTTAAAAAGGTTCCTTGCTTTACAGCTTAATAAACTGTCACAGCTAATACAGAAACACACAGTAGTTTTAAAACCTTTTGTACTCCCCATTTCTTATTTAGCCATTTAGAGCCCCTTTTTCCTAGCCTCCAATAACTGTTACATGTAATGACATGAACATCCCCAAATAAGTAATACTTAAATAAATTAATTAATAGTTAAATACTTTAATTAGTTAATACTTTTTAAAATATATATGTCTTAAATGTATAACCTATAAAATGTTTTGTATAGCTACAGGTTTCTTTGCAAGGAGAGGTAAGAAATTTTAGATTACCCAAGTCTTTTCTATACCATGTTAGCATTTAGAGCTTTTTAATAACAATGCAGCACCCACAATTCCATCCACTTCATTTTTTCTTCACATCTTGTATATAGAACATCTTCTATGGGTCAAGTATTTTACAAGAGTTCCTTTCTTTGTATTGCATATTTGGATTTGACTCACTTGTTCATTTTATAATCATCTTTGGGTTATTTGTTTATAAACTTTTTTTTCTTTAATACATTTCAAGCGCAAAATATCCTAGAGCAAGTTTTCAAATTCCTTTCCCAAGACTGGTAATGAAACTGAATGTTTTAGCGTTGAATAGCAAAAAAAAAAAAAAAAAAAAAATTAAAAATTAGAGATTAGAACAACACTACCTAAAACTTAATTCATTCAATTTAAAGTTCTCATCTTTAATTGTGTTAATGTAGTTATCCTATGTTTCATCATTTTGTCATTAAAATGTTCTTTCTTTTTTGAAATGATGGTGAAATAGAGTGTGTATTTGTTAATTTATGTTTAAACACATGGCCATTCCCTCTAAAAAGATAATTTTCCTTGAAATTCAGCATAAATAGGCAGGTTAGTAGTTATTTTAAAAGCTCTGAAATAAATAGTTCTGTAAGTTATAAATGAGTTTTTAAATAGAATAATTTGCATCTGTTTCACGAATAACTTGTGTACCGTTATTGCCATAGATATAAACATAAGAGCAAACAAAGTATTTTGTGATAATGTCTCAAGCTAATTGTCAAACACTAACAAAAGGAAGTCAATTTTCCCATACATATACTCATGCCTTGAATATGAAATGTTCTCTTAAAATAATGGAAATGAGGACACTAGCAGACAAGTCATATTTAATTTGGTATACAGCTCTGGTGGCCTGTTTGGGAATTTGGATACTGGCATTCTTGGCTGGCACAAAAAGATATGGGACAAGCCAAGACCTTTATATACACATGAAAAATGTTATATTCATGATTTCAACACTGTCTGTCGGATATTATGGAGATTGAAAATGGAGCAAGGTAAAATGTTTTTCTCTCAAATTAAAAGAACATTAAGCTAAACAAAAGGTCTAATTATCGCTTGAAGCAATGTAATTAGAACAATGTATTCAAAAATACAAGGTATTATATTTCAAGGAGAATGTTGACATATATATCTCAGTGGAAGTTTACCGTGGGGCCTGTTTCCTTCACAACTACTTCATTCACTACTACTGGCTTCAGTGTGGCTCCAAGATCGTAGCCACACTTTTCTTTTTCTAATTTATCTTACAGGTGCCATTAACAGGGTGGGAGGCAATGCCATACAGTGCACCTCGAGTGAGAACTCCCTGAATTTGAATCCTAGCTCTATTACTTACCAACTGTGAAGCATGTCATAACCTCTGAGACTCAAGTTTCTTCATCTGTAAATTAGAGTATGAACGTTACAGGGAGGAATAAGTGAGATATTGCAAGTAGATCGCTCAAAGCAGCACCTGGCTTGTAGCAAGCATATGATAACGTTAACTACTATTATTTTCTGTTGAGATCCTACTTGAAGTTCATGCACCTCAAGAACCCTATATTCTAACACTACCAACTTGATAATTCTTCCTCTGTTCCCACAGGCTATTTGCCTTTAATTCGCCCACGGTTCTGTTACTCAACCTTGCGTGATTGTTACTTCTGTGCCAGTCTTATCTCCTTAGTCAATTTTAACTTCTTTAGAGTAGGTCTTGTGTTTTCTTTCTTTATAAACTTCTAAGTTGTGTTCACATGAAAAATATATGTTAGAATGAAAAATTTGCAATGATAGTATGATATTGAGCCCTCAGTAGCGTGTAACCTATTGGTATTTACTCTGGTGCACATATGTAATTATTTTCTTTCTTTGGTTATATAGCAGTGGAGGTGAGTATCTTGTTAATTGTTTCAAAGATGTTGTGATATTCATGCAAATTTGCAAGCTCACCCACTGCCGATGGTCCTGCAATTAAAGAAATGCCTTAAATGTGGGGCCAAAGCACCAGCTACAGATATTGCCAACTGTTTCATGATTAGTCCTGTTCACACACAAACTGGTTTTCCTCCTTAAAGGCGCATGGTAGTATTATAATTCTCCTCCCATTTGGAAGTTAAGCATTTCCAGGTAACGTATTATGAGCAATGAAATGTGAGGAGGTGGGACACATGTCACTTCTTGGTGAAAGTTTTAAAAGCCAATTTGTAGCTATTTGTGTTTTTTCCCCTAGTTGTTGCCACAAATGGAGCATATATTGAGAAGAAGCCTCTGAGGGCCTGAGACCCTGGTTGATGACTATGGTCAGACACCCCCACACACCGGTATTTTAAGAAAAGAGGAGCTTGAGAAATAAATCTGGTTTTGATTGACCACTAAGGTTTGTTGTTTTTGTTTTCCTGCAGGAGAACCTGACTTTTCTTGACTAAGCATTAGCCTTTCCTCAGATTTCAGTTGGGGGAATGGGGATTACTGCTGCTCTAATAATATTACTCTTACTCTTTCTAACATCACCACCACTACCAATATCAGCACAGTTACTTCTGGTGTCTGTTATTAGAGTGTCTGCTATGACACAGGTACTGACAAGTTGTTTGAGAATTTTTCCCCAAACGCTGCATGAGAAATAATCTTATAAATAAATATTGCTGCCACGTTCAGAATGAGCATGCTCTTTGAATGAGATTCTGATTGTCCTCCTGAATGACTGCCTATGCTTGAGAGAAAGGAGATGGGTCTTGTGACACTTAAATTCATGTATGCTTATTTTTCCTACCTAGCATCAAGATTAATGCTCAAAGTCCCTCCTGGAAGTCATTAGTTAGCATAACTAGAAATAAAATTCCATCAGGGATAAGGCTCCTGGAAACTAGAACACAGATGCAGTATTAAGCACTGTCTTACAGAAATGAAATGTATATTACAGAAGTATGGACAATTTTATATTCCATAGGATTATAAAGTAATGAGAATTGTGGTGGCATCCCAAACTAAGAGCAAAAGCAAAAGACCTGTTAGATTTCGGTTGTCTTCTACCGCTTTTTTGTGGTTAATTGCTACATCACGGTGGAGTAGAAAGAATATGAGTGTTAGAGTCTTCTGTCAATTCTTGATTCTGCCACATCTAGCTGTGTGATGCTGAGATCTTACTTTCCTTCCAAATGACAGTCTCATCATCCAGAAAATGGGATAAAAAAATATTTGCTCCATAGGTTTGCATGAAGAGTTGAAAAAATAAACAAAATAAACTTACCTGGATGGTTTAGCATCATAATTGCTACCTACTTTAAGCTCCTTTATTTAATAAGTCCAATGTTATTGAATGCCTTTTCCCAACCACTATTGCATCCTTTTGAAGCTACATTAATATGGTTTGAAATACACATTTCTGTCCCATCTATTATAGTTAATATAAATGATTTAATTATATGCATTGCATAATATGACACACACACACATATATTTCAGGAAGTTTTTCTTTGTAAAGTTGCACAATTGTTAGTGTCATGAAATGAAATCTTCTGACAATGTAATATTCTCAACGTAGTGTCTATCAATTAGAATATTTTCAAACTGATTAAGCCTTTAACTTACTCATTGTATTTGTTATCTTTGTATGAATGCTGAATCCCTATCAATGAAATTGGTTGAGAAGACAGGCAAATTCAGTAAATGGGACCTAGGGACAATAAGAGGTTCTGGCCAGGAAGTTTCTTTGACCTCAGGGCCCAAAACCTCCCTCCATCATGCAGATTCTTGTACAGGCAGGGAAAATGAGTGAGAGGAAAACTACCCACAGGAAGAATTTTGGCCCAGGAAGCCTCTTTTTTCCCATGAGCCTTAGATCTTCCTTCCTTATCCAGAAATATTGTAGGAGTTGGGGACGTTTAGCAGGGTTATTCCAACATACTCCTCTCCCTTGGAAGATACCCATTGGCCCAGCCTGTGAAAACACTTTCTATCCCCTCAGGCAGCTCTGGCAGAAATAAGTGATATCCAAGCTCCACTAGATAAACCAAGGAAACCAAAATAACACTGTAAAGCCTCTGAAAAGTAAACTTCCATTGGAACTACAGTCACAAGAGTCAATCAAACATGCATACTATGCCTAAAGAGAACAACTGGCTGTTAAAATAAAAGATTTGCATAGAACTCAGAGATTTCTAACATAATAGAGAAAAAAATGTCCAATATTCAATGCAAATCACCTACCATACCAAGTGTATTAGTTAGGGTTCTCTAGGGAAACAGAATCAATGAGAGGTATCTCTGACTATCAAATTGTAAAAATGACTCATGCAACTGTGGGTAAGCACAAGTCCAAATTCTGTAGAGCAGTCAGCAAACTGTCAACTCCAAGGAAGATGTCTGATGAACTCCTCAGGATACAAACTGGCAACTTCTACGAATGCCTCAGGAAATGCTCCACTGGGCAGCCGAAGAAGAAGTGAAGGTCCTCTATCTGTCTTGCTTATAAGTCTTCAACTGATTAATTGCATTAAATCCAGCCAATTGCATTCTCTCATTGTGGAAGACATGCCCTTTGGTGAGTCATCAGTCACAGGTGCAGTCAATTGATTGATGATTTAATAAACCAGTCTTTTGGTTTATTAATCAGCCTCAAACATCCTCACAGCAATTGTCAGGCCAGTGTTTGCTTGACCAGACAGCTGGGTACTATCACCTGGCCAAGTTGACACACGAACCTAACCATCACACCAAGAACCAAGAAAATCATGATTTGAATGAGAAAGACATTGACCAGTGTCAACTCTAAGATGAATCAGATGCTGGAATTATATAAAAAGTATTTTTAAGTATTTATAATAGAATTTCTTCAACATCAATAACAAATTATATTGAAACAAAGATAAAATGGACAGAAATGAAATATGAGAAAAATCTCAGCCAAATAGAAGAAGTAATAATGAAAGAATCAAATGGAAACTATAAAATTGAAACATACAATAGCAGGAAAAAATGGCAAGATGGGTTCTACAGTAGTGTGGAAATGACCCAGGATAGATTTGGAAAACTTGAGAACAGATCAATAGAATTCTTCCAGTCCAAAAAAAAAAAATAGAGTAAAGTAAGACTGAGATGTTATAACACAATCTCAGGGACCTATAAGAAAATAGTAACAATCACTCACTCACATATTTGCAGTCCCAGAAGGAAAGGAGAAAGAGAATAGGGCTGAAAGGCATTCAAAGAAATAATGGTTAACAAATCCTGAAACTTAACAAAAGATAAAAACTTACAGATCCAAGAAACTGTGAAAACCCTAAATAGAATAGACTCCTGATAATTCACACCAAGACACATCATAATTGCACTTTTGAAAACTAGAGGAAAAGAAAAACATTGAAAGCAGACAGATAAAAATAATAACTACTAAAAGGTATCACCAATTCAAACAACAGCAGATGTCTAATCTGAAACCATCCTCAGACAAAGGAAAACAACAAAAAAGTCACTGTCAGGTACACTGTCAAAAATTGGCTAAAGAAAGTTCTTTCATCAGAAAAGGCATGATAATAGAAATAATCTTGGCATACCAAGAAGGAAGAAAGAAACCTTAAAAAGTGTAAATATGGGCAATACAATAGACTTTCCCCCATTACTTAAATCAATCATATTTGATGATTGAAAAAAAAAAAGTATAATACCATCTGATACTAAAGTTAATAATATTTTAAAATGTGAAGGTAAATGGACTTAAATGCAAGTGAGAATTTCATACTTTTATCCAAGTGGTAAATGGTGTCAAAAATTTACAGCAACCAAGTAAACACTGCAAGAGGAACAAAACAATTTAATAATGGTAGGAAAGCTCTGTGGCATTTTTACTTACCTTTGCCTCATCGTCTCCCCAGCTCAGCAGCAGTTTTGATGACAGCAATCTAAATACACTTTAACATACATGGCTCAAAGAAGAAATCACAAAGGCAATTAGAAAATACTTTGAGATAAATTAAAAATAAAATGCAATGTACCAAAGCTTAAGCAAGGCTTTGCTGAGAGGGAAATTTAAAACTATAAATGCCTGCATTAGAAAAAAGAAAGATCTCAAACAACAACCTAATTGTACATACTAAGGAACTAGAAAATGAAAAGCAAACTAACCCTAAGCCTAACAGATGGAAGAAAATAATAAAGATTTCAGATAAACTACAGAATAGGAAAACAACAGAGAAAGTTAATGAAATGAAAAGTTGATTCTTTGAAAAGATCAACAAACTTGACAAAATTTTGGCTACATTATCTAAAAAGAGAGAGAAGACTGAAATGCCTAAAATCAGAAATAAAGAAATGTACAGTGCCACTGACTCTACAGAAATCAAAATGATTATAAAAGATTGCTATGAAAAACTATGCCAAAAACTTGAATAATGTGGATGAAATGGACACATTCCCAGAAATACATGAACTGCCAAATCTGAGTCAAGAATAAATAGAAAGTCTCAATAGATCTATTACAAGTTAGGAGATTGAATCAAAACACCCCAATTGCACTGAACATCCCTAAATATTCCTTTTGAGTTCTAAAAATATCCCACAAAGGAAAGCTTAAGACCAGAAGGATTCACTCATACACATCCTAACTCATTCTATGAAGCCAGCATCAGTCTGATATAAAAGCCAGACAAAGACACTACAAGAAAAGAAAACTGTGTTGTAAGGATCTTTATATGGATATTGAGGTGTGGCAAGGGCAAGTGATACTGGAAATGTATGAAAGAGAAGTATATTAATACTATGTCAGTTTGGAATATATTATGTTCCCCAGAAAAAGCCATGATCTTTTAAGAAAATCTTGTGGGATATTTGGATTATGTTTCCATGGGGATGTGACCCACTCAATTGTAGGTGATAATTTTGATTAGATTATTTCCATGAAACTATGGCCCCACCCATTCAGCATGGGACTTGATTGGCTTACTGGAGTCTTTTAAAAATGCTGACACAGGCCTATATGCAGCTGGCTTAGCTCAGAGATGCTTGGAGTTGTGGACCCTGATGTTGGCTGACCCGTAGACATTTTGGAGAATGCAATTTTGAAATGCAACCTGGGAGTAAGTAGACACCAGCCATGTGACTTCCCAGCCAACAGAGGTTTTTCAGACGCCAACAGCCTTTCTCCAGTGAAGGCATACTCATGTTTATGCCTTGGTTTGGACACTTTTATGGCTGCAGAACTGTAAATTTGAAACCAAATAAACCCCCTTTATAAAAGCCAATCCATTTCTGCTATTTTGCATAACAGCAGCATCAGCAAACCAGAACAGGTACTCACATATCCTAGAGCAGAAAGGAGTGACATGCCTTGCAGGGTCACGTGTGGAAACATGTCTGGAGTGTTGAGCTCAACAAAGCAGTTGAGGAGTAAAAGGTGACAGTGGATCTGGAGACCTGTAGCAGTTGGTCAAGCAAGAGTAGTGATTGGGGAATTTGTATTTGGCTTTTGTAGGGGCATGAACCTAGGTGGGACACAAAGAGGAGAGGGAGAAGATGTTTATCTTGTATAAGCAAGTGTCAGGGGTGGTCCCTGAAGGATCTAATGATAGGATCAGAGATGCTGAGGCATATGACAATGCCAAACCCCCTACATTATTAACAACAGGGTTGGGCATGTTGATGCATCATAATAGTGTGAAAAGTTCTTGTTTTATTTTAATTCACCACAAAAACTAAAGACCAATACACCTTATGAATATGGATCCAAGAGGGATTTCATTAGGAATGCAAAAGTGTTTCAACATATGAAAATCAATCAATATAATAAAACACATTAATGGAATGAAGGAATAAAAATTGATGCAGAAAAAGATTTGATAAAATTCAACACCTTTTAATGATATAAATGCCCAGAAAAAATAAGAATCAAATTAAACTTTTTCAACATGATAAAGGCCATATCTAAAAACCAACCCACATCTCAAATCATACTGAGTCGTAAAAGACTGAATGCTCTTCCCTTAAGATCAGCAACAAGACAGGAATACCTTTCTTTTCTTTTTCACCTCTTCTATTTGACATTGTACTGAAATTTTGGGCCAGAGCAATTAGGCAAGAAAAAGAAATAAATGATAAATGGCCTCCAAATTGGAAAAAAATAGTAAGAATATCTATATCCACAGATGACTACATCTTATATATAGAAAATCTCAAAGATTCCACAAAAATCTATTAGACCTAATAGATGAAGTCAGCAAAGATATTTGATACAAAATCAACGGCAAAAATTAGTTATATTTTTAAACACTAGCAACAAACAACTGAAAAGGAAACTGTGAAAACAATTCTATTATGAGAGTATCAAAAAGAATAAAATGTTTATGAATAAATTTAATCAAGGAGGCACAAGACTCATATACTACCAACTACAAAATATTAAAATTAAAGATGATCTAAATAAATGGAAAGGCATCGCTTGTGGATTGGAAGACTTAATATAGTGAAGATACTACCCAAAATGATATAAAGATCCAGTGTAATCTCTATCAAAATCCAAATAGAAAAAAACTCATACTAAAATTCATATGGAATTTCAAGGGACTCAGAAGAGCCAAAATAATCTTGTAAAGGAACAACATAGTTGGAGGACTGCTTTCTTCTGATTTCAAAACTTACTACAAGGCTACAGTAACTACACAGGTGTTGCATTGGTATAAAGGTAGACAAATAGACAAATGGAATAGAATTGAGAGCCCAGTAATAAATCCTCATATCTATGTTCAATGAATTTTTGACCATGCTGTCAAGCTCACACAAAGGGTTCAGAAAAGTCTCTGCAATAAATGATGTTGGGGAAACTGAATACCCATGTGCAAAAGAATCAGGTTACTGTCCTACTTTATACCATATACAAAAATTAACTCAAAGTAGATCAATTTTAGCTTTTAAATGTAAAAGCTTAACTTATAAAACTCTTAGAGCAGTATATACAGACAAATCTTTATGATCTTGGATTTGGCAATGTTTGCTTTTTTAATTTATAAAACCAAAAGCACAGACAACAAAAGAAAATCATGAGAAATTAGTGCCTCAAAGGATATCATCAAGTGAGTGAAAACAACCCACAGAATGGGGAAATATTAACAAATCGTGAATCTGATAAAATTAATATCAAAAATATATAAAGAAGTCTTACAACTCAACAACAAAGAGACAACTCAATTTAAAAAATGGGCGAAGGATTTGAATAGACATTTTTCTAAAGAAAGTATGCAAATGGTCAATAAGCACTTGAAAAGATGGTTTACATCTTGGGTCATTGTAAATCAATTGTAAATTGGGAATTGTAAATCAAAAACACAATAAAATTCCACTTTATTCCTACTACTATTGCTTTAATTTAAAAACGGGAAAACAACAATGATTTGGAGAAACTGGAACTCTCATACATTGCTGTCAGGAATGTAAAATGATGAAGCTACTGTGGAAAACAAGTTAGCAGTTACTCAAAATGTTAAACATAGAACTACCATATGACACAGCAACTACACTCCTATGAGAATTGAAAACAGGGACCCAGATAGTTGTACAGCAGTGTAAAAGCATTATTCATAATAGTCAAAAGCTGGAAACAACCTGAGTATCCATCAATAGATGAATGAACATAATGTAGTACATCCATACAATGGAGTATTATTCAGCTATAAAAAGGAATGAAGTTCTGATACATGTTACAAGGATGAACCTTGAAAACATCATGTTGAGTGAAATAAAGCACACACAAAAGGACAAATATTTTTTAATTATACTTAAATCATATCTAAAAATATCATAGAGACAGAAGTAGATTAGAAGTTACCAGGGACTGCAGTGAAGGGTCAGTAGGGAGTTACTGCTTACACGTACAGTATTTCAGCTTGGGGTAATGAAAAACTGGAAATAGTGGTGATGTTTGCAAAAGTATATGAATGCAAATTAATGCCAATGCAATTAATGTTACTGAATTGTATGCTTAAAATGGTTAAAATGGAAACTTTTTATAATACATATATTGTCACAATAAAAATATGTAGAAAAAAAACTTTGAACTCAAAAATGTATTCTTAACACTTTCCTATGAACACGCACTTACGCATCTTTTGCTACAATTTAAATAACTCTGTTAAAAATACTTTTAAACTTTCCTTCTTAGTAATTCCTAAAGTAAACTAGAAATTATAAACATTATTGACTTTCTGCATTCTATGAGTTCCTTCATGTGGATTAAGCCTAACTAGTTATGGAGTTTTATTTTCCTGATCTCAGCTAAGGAACATGGCATGTTAACAAATGCATGCAAAATTCATTTATCAATACAGAGATGTGAAGTCAATTGAACATTCACACACATCAGGTGATAGAGAGTGCATTGGAGAGAATAACAAGTTGATTTACCTCCATTTCATCTACAAAATGAGACTCAGGAAATCCTGCACCATCTTTTATACTTAGCATTTTTCCATTATTTTTTGAAGCATTCAAAGCACCATTTACAACTAATAACCACAGAAGGCTGTAGAATAATGGCTCTCAAAGGTAATCTTAGGAAGAATCCATAAGCTGAATCTACAAATACTATATGGCACTAATACAACTGCTTTGTAAATTTGAACTACTGGTAAGTTGAGAAAATGCAATAGAATATAGGTATATTTCTATATGGATATTTGCATATACATGTTCTTGTTTCTTTAGAAAGCAATTTTGATAGTCAATTAAATTCCCAGTCTCTTAATAAAGGGTTTTTAACGATGTTATCCTGGTTCCTTTAGTCACTTCCTTTATTAACTCTTCTATTTCTGTTTAACCTTTCCACTTAATCAATTTTGTATTTCTATGCTCATGGCTCATGGTCTTTTCCCCTTAATATAATGACAAAATTTAAGCCTTATATTCTTTTCAAGGTCTTATTGACATCCACGTGGCACACTGATGAGTGACCTATACCAAAACAGGAAAAGAAAGCCTTTTTTTTTTTTTTTTTTTTTTTTTTCAAAATGCTGTGACTGTGTGAGTACTTGTTCTGATATAAAGAGCTGCTTTGATAAATTCTTCTGCAGGACACTTGAATATACATATTCCTTTGGAATTCTGCATTCAGCTAAATTCTGGCTTCAGCTATTGTGATATCTAAAATAAAATGGAGATTCAAACAAACTGGAAGAACTACATTAAAGTGGAACTAGTTTTGTATCATGAGAAGAATTGAGGAAAATGAGAATACTTGAACCGGTAGAGAGAAGACAAAATGGAGGATGAAAATACATCTGAGTTTCCTTGATATAGTCAAGGTTCATAAGTTTAATATTACTCCTTCTACTCTCAAAAGTTTAGACAATAAATTTTATAACCAGCATACTTAAGAGGTACAAGATAACTGCCTTTAGTTGCTTGAAAGATTGTCATATGGAGAAGGCATAAGTCTAACTTTTTGTGGACCCAGAGATAGAACTAGTTCAATGAGTAGAAGATTTAAGAAAACATCTTTTTGGATCAGTATATGAAAGAACAGTTTAACATTTGGAGATAGTGTCTCTTCCAAAGACGGGAGAGTAAGGATGAGAGCTTTGTCACCATGGGGCCAACCGTGGAGGCAACGGGGCTCTGGGACATCTCTCAATAGCATCTACAGTATGCCCCCACCCAGTGGGAAGGGTTCCCCATGCAGCTAGTTCCCCAATCAGCCAGACCATATATACCCCACCTGGTCCTCAAACAACAGACATCACTTGCCTGCCAGCCTGAGTAATTATTCAAACAAGCCTATCATATCCACTACAATGCTTCTTCCTGTCACCCCCTGGTGGTTCAGTCTGCTGCAGCCCTGCATGGCATGTGCTGTCCTTCTCCAGATATATGAGGATATGTGATTTATAATCTGCTATCTCTAAAAAAAAAAGAGGTGAAACTACCATCAACAGAGGTATTTAAACATACACGAATGACAAGTTAGGTTTAGTCAAGAGAAATCATGTGTCAGATGAATGGCTGGATTTTAGTATATTTGTTTCCTTGAAAAGTTTACAGTAACTGAAAAATAAACATAATTAAGTATAAGTATAATGATATTTCTGGAGTGCCATTTTCGAATTCTTCCTTGTATTTTAACATTTAATTATCCAATTATCCCACCAAAGTTATGAGGGATGGTGTCATTATCCACCACCTCCCTTTTTAAATATTATTTTTTTATTTTTTAATGAGAAACTGAAAGATAGTGTGATTAAATAACTTGCTCTAAGGCACTATCAATTTTGTAGCAGTGGTTGTATTCAAGTCCTGGCAATCTGAATCCCAAACTTACAGGTTTTGACCATGTTTATATTTATCAACATGATTGAAATGATAATATACATATTTACAACATTGATACTCGTTATTGAGTGCTCACTATGTCCAGGTATTCTGGAAAGCATTTTTCATAGTATGGTTGTATTTTCTTTTTACAACGCTCTGAGGTATTGGTCAGGGCTCCCTTTAATGCAGGCGATGAAATCCAACTCAATCTACCGTAAGATGCTCTACCATGTAGCTCACAACTGAAAGCCCAGGGGTAGTGCTGCCTTAAAAATGTTGATCCAAGTGCTTCAGTGAGGTTGTCATTACTCTTCTCATCTCTAGGCTGCACTGTATATACTCTGTATTGACTTTGTAAGCAAGCTTTCTCCACATGAGGCAGAAAACCTCGCAATTTTAGATTTATGTCCTCTTAAGATCTAGCAGTATGAAAAAAGGACACAGACTATCTCTGCTGTGGGCTAGTATTTACCCTTGGACAGTCATCATGTCCAGGTACGTGAGATAATCAAATTCATTGGCCTGATAACATGACCACCATTCACGGAAGTTGAGGGCATAGGATTGACAAGTCCACTAGAGTCTTACTGACACAGATCCTAAAAGGAAATAAAGAATGTTATCAGAATGGGAGATATGCTGGACTGGACAAAAATGTATCTCATATATCCCTTAGATGTAGAGATAATTATTATGCCTGTTTCATAGATGAGGAAAACTAAGTTATTTGCCCAATGTGAAGAACTAGTTAATGGCAATGGTGAGTTGCAAAACCAGAATTTTGTTATTCCTATGCCTAACGTTACAACTACTGTGAAATGTTTAACAGCAAGATAGAGTTGTTGAATTTGTATACACTCTAGTTAAAATTTTTACACATCAATTCTCTCTTTTTCCAAGTTTACTTTGGCAAAGTTATTATATTAGTGGAAATAAAATGCTGTATGTTCACATAACCTGAATGGGTAATTCACTTACCCAAATCTCTAGCTCTAGATATAAAGGAATAGAACAATTGAAATTAACTGAGAAAAATATTTAAGGATATGGGATTACAATTTGGTTTAATTTTTAAGAATGGCATTAATTATTATTGGTCAAATAATTTATCATAAATATTTCAATAGTTTAGAAGCGAACATTGTTCTCAAATTGTGTACTGATCTGAGTCCTTTTGTTTATTAACTTATTGAATAAATATCTTATGTATGATCGCTCTTATTTTTCATAAGCATAGCAACAAATTAGTTTCATTTTTGATCAAAGAATGACCTTTGTATTTCTATTACTTTTGAAAAAGTCTTTAGAAATTTTTCATTCTTCATATAATAAAATATAAAACTGAGAAATTTATTTGGAGTATGTGAGCTTTAGGGTATAAAAACATTTCAGTTCCTTCCTAAATGAAGCATCTTTTACAAAATAAATAAAATACTTGTCCTAATTTTAAAATTAAGATTGTGCACACACTTTCTGCCTTTAAACCAGATTGTTTTGAGGGCAAATCCTAAGAACAGGATAAGGGAAATTACGATTTAATTTCAGGAAAGTAAAAGAACCCCTGAGGGCAACAATAATTATTTTCTGACTTTCTTTGCCAAAAAAAAGAATAAATTAATTTATGAGGAAATGATGAGAAACTTGAAAAGTAAGTAGGACAAAAGTACAATATCATCTTGCTAAATTTAGAATGAAAAATGTAGTATAAATCTAAAGTTAGTCACGTTTCAACATATAGTAGCTACATTTGATTGACTATCAAGTGTCTTTCAATGAAATTATTGGAACTAACGGATCTATTTATCTTCTTGATGGATAAAATGCTTAAATATAGGTATGGATTGAGTAGATCCCTCTGGACTATTATGTTGAGAAAAGCTTCAAGTAGAAATCTTTCAAAGCAAATAATTCATTTCAAATACCATGGACTTATCATCAAAGACATCCCTTTTTTGTCTTATAATTTAACTATTTTCCTATTGATTCAGTATTTATATACAAGTCACTTTAGATAAAAGCATGAGAACAAAATATTTCCTGCCCTTATGAAAACTATATTATAGCATTATAATATGAATTATAGCATTTTACATATGAATATATATATAATTACTCACATTCACAATATTACTTGACCACTACCTCTTCAAAGGAGTTCTAGTTCTTGTGGGTAGCATTTGATATCCCAGCTTCAACAAAGTGTATACAATGTGGAGTGCATTCCAAAACCACCTGTGGCAGTTGGGATCGGTTACCAGCTCAAGCACAGACTCTGCATTCAAACAGAAGTCGTCAAATTCTGATTCTACCGCTTGTTAGCCAGAGCACCTTCAGTCAGCTATTAAGCTCTCTAAACCTTTGTTTATGTGCCTATAAAAATTCCATTAAAATACATAATTTATCAATAATTTTGGAAAATAAACAAAATATAAAAATCAGGAGAGAGGAAATTGAGTTGTGAACAGGAAGTTTGAAGGATTTGAGTTTGTTTTGTCAAGAAACGACAAAAGGCAGAGTGATTCTTTGCAGCATCCCTATTTTGGATTCTATCAAATTCCTTACAACTTTGGTTCTAAAAGTTTGATTTCTTTTTTTCACTCAAATGGGAAAATCTCCCCTCACTCTCACTAGATGACCTTTACCCTTCTGAAACATATACCGATATTTTTCTTGATATAGACATGTCGCTTATTGGGAGAAGTGTCTGTTTTTGCTAAAGGTTGTATCTCTAGCCTACGCTCTTGTACCCATCATCAGCTGCTCCCTCCTAAACATAACAGTTTATCTTCCAGCAATTGCTATTTTAATCTTGAATTCTTATTACGAATCCAAAGAACTTTCTTATATGACATTCTTTAATGTATCCACATGATTCTTCAAGTTAACAATAACACTCTTTAGGTTATTTTTTTCTTGCACTTTGCACAGAACTATCAAACTTTTTCAAGACAACATACGCAGGGGTATTCATTACTCCACCAAAATAGATCTGATATTTTGGTACCCACAATTCTCCATCTGTAGGCCAGATGCTCGAAGCCACGTGGCGTTGCTCATATTTTAAACAAATAAATGTGAATTATACAAGATGGGTAAAGGGCAGTGTTAATGTTTTACACATGTGGCACCATTATTCAATACTATATTAATCTTCACAGGAATTTTAAATATCAGTTAAAAAATGAATCCTGCAATGCTGGGGAATAGATATAGAAAAATAAATCTACATAATTTAACTGCTTAGTACCAGTCCAACACATAATAATACTGAAACTCTTTCCAAAGCAAGGAACAGTTACTTGAATTAAGTTGACATTAAGCACAAAATGTAAAAGGTCATCAGATTACGGACAAATTTTGCTTGAAGAATTGCCTTCTCGATCTCAATGAGATAATGTTTTTTCATTATTTCCTGGTAATAGTATAAATTACATAAAATGAATATTTGGATAAATCCAATTGCAAAATTTGTTATGAAAACAAAATCTTAGATCAGATGTCTATACATGTAGGTTGATGCAATTTAAAATTATTATAAACATACCTTTTCCAGTTGAATTGTTAAAATGTTCTCATGTCTCCCTGGTGTTTTAAGAATATAAGCATTGTTGTTAGAATAGGTTATTTATCCTACTTCTTTCCTGTATGTTTTTACTGCTATCCTAATTAGTTTTCCCCATATTATATCAAAATTCTGCTATTTAAATAACTCCTTAAATGGTCTTTCTGCCTACATATTTCTTAAATTAGAGAAGCCCTCTCAGATGCCTGTTTATCCTTAAATATTACTTTTTTTTCTTGTTTCCTGTTTCAATTGGCTTTCAGTGGTTTCTCATTTGTTAAAGATAAGACCCAAACATATTGGCCTATCATGCATGTTATACCAGATTATGGACGACAAACTTTCCCAATCCTATTTCTTAATGTTTCCTCATAACAAAGGTTACTCAACATCTTTCAGATTTGTATTACTCTTCATTTTGCTCTCAGCATCCAAAACATGGAAGACATCCACACTGTCTTCCCAGACAACGCTAAATAGTTCTTAATAGCCAAGTTCAGTATTCAGGTTCAATTGATAGTAAAACCAAAGGAGGCAAATTTATTAATTTTTCCCCATTCTATAAGGAAAGGGTACAAGTACTTACATGGAAAGCTAATGCAGATATAAGCATATATGCATGGAAGAAAATACACGGAGATTTATGAATCTCTGGCTTGTAAAGTGATAGGTAGAGGTTACAATTTAAGTAGTGTTGCAAGTGTTCTTTAATATTGATATAATATATCATCCGTAGAAAAAGAGAACCTATTAAATAATAGAGAACCAGAAAAAGTTGTGAAAAATTGTTTCCCAAACATCTAATCATTAACCCCACAGATAATTTAGCAATTAATTGTCCACTGTGCAGGGTAATATTTCTGTTTTCTTGAACTTTTATTTAAACCTTCTGTTGTCCATTCTTCTTATACGTGTATCTATCTGGTCCGTCAAAAGACTAAGTCCTTTGATAACATGGACTTTTCTTAGGTTATTTTGAACATGTCAAAGCAGCTCGCAGAGAGTAAATACATTTCTATTTGACATAAGTCGAACTTGTCATTAGTACATACAGATTTTATTGTTCTATCTTTTAATATATAAAACATCTAGTCAAACTCTTATT
Organism: Choloepus didactylus; assembly: GCF_015220235.1. Lineage (NCBI taxonomy): Eukaryota > Metazoa > Chordata > Mammalia > Pilosa > Megalonychidae > Choloepus > Choloepus didactylus. The sequence continues at coordinate 142,781,411 of NC_051309.1, forward strand.
TACTTTTGCATGTCAGAACATGAAATATGTGAATATATCTCTGTAGAAAATTTCTTCCAGATTACAGATTTATTAAAACTAGAAGCCGATGATATCAAACATTTTTTCTGACCAACATTGCTTCTATAGTTTAATTCTCAAATTCTTGTAATAATTAAAAAGGGCTAATAATTGAATATTTTATTTTGGTGAGAGACACAAGTAGTGTATATTGTCATAATACATAAATGAGAAAATGAATAGATGGGTGAAGGAATTCATATACCTTCATATAAGTCATATAAATTTATAATCAGTGATACTTCTGATAGTGGTGAACTTTTAATTTGTCCTTTGGGCATTTTTGGCAGCAAGTACAAGATAATAAATGCAAACAAGTTGAAATCAAATTATTAGAATTGGGGTTAGGAGGTGGTATCCAAATTTTGGAAGACAACAGGGTAGTTCACAAATATCCAATAAAGTGTTTTTTGTTGTTTTTTTTTTCTTCAGGACTAGCATCATTTTATAATCCTTCTCACATGGTTGAGACAATAGCTCCATTGAGACATAATGCTCAGTCCTCAGCATCTAGCATGTTGGTGCCTGGTTCATAGCATGCACTCAATCAGTGTATGTTGAGTGGATGCCAACGGGTAAATCCGGGATCCTATCCTCAGGGATCTAGGGCATAAAAGCAAAAGCAGAGTCTTTCCTGCTTACTCCAAGAAAATAATTGAAGAGGGATGTCTACTAGCTTTGTCCAGTTCACATTCTTACTCCTGAGTTCAGGAGGGGCTACCAGAAAGTCTGGTGGGGAAGGGCTGCTGGGCAGATGACAGCAGACACAAAGAACTATTGGATAGTACATATCACTGTGTCCTTGCTCTTTTAACAGTGTTTGTTCAATAGCAAAAACATGCAGAAATCCCAGTTGGCTAATGGGTATGCATTTTGTTTCCTGGATATGAGTAATGCATTTTTTTTTTTTTTTTCCCTTGCGGGAAAGCATGAGCTGCAACTTCTCAGCAAGGGAAAACTAATTCTAAGTCATTTTAATGTTGTTTTCCATGGCGTCTCTTTGAATCCCTAAATTTCTCAAAAAAAGCATTATAGCTCTTTCCCTTCAATTCTTTTAGTTATTGATAGGAATTTCTAGAAGTTTTGGTGAAGTCACTTAGAAAGTAATGGTTCAAGTTATGCAGCAATTACCCAATGATGAAACTAAGTTACATTTTAAAAACTGAAATAAATTATTTCATTTCAAGTCGCTTTACTTTTTGTAATGTATCAAACTATGAGTGCTCTTTTGTAATAGTAACCCAAGGCTACTGAAATTAGAAAGCTAGAAAACATTTAAGCTGACTCTGGGAACAACATAAGTAGAAAAGATGAGGACTTTAATTCTAACTCTTAACAATTATTGTTCTAACATGGAAGTATTTAAGTTTCCTGAATCTTTCTTCCTACTCTTTTTCTTCAACTTCCCAAGCTCTAATTATTCCTAAAAATTTTTTGCACTATGGAATGATTTAGAATTGAATGTTTTCTTGTTGTTGTTACTGAGTCTGTACTTGTTATAAATATGACAAACTTATTATTCCATCGAAAAAGTCATAATTTAAATTGCTCTTCACACATTTTAATGCTGTTTCGCATTGTTCTTAATGAAGGTTGGGCCTGTGAGATAATATGCTATTATTGGCTGAATTCTAGCTATTTTGTATGCATTATACATTTGACAAGAATACAGCTCCAGAAGAAGCAATTCATTTACATAGAAAATGCTTTGCTATAAGCAAACCAAAGCATGCCTGCATACAAATATAGAAATGTGTTGGTGTCTTGATAGCTATGTTTTGTGGAGAATGCATATATGTGTGTGTTTATACACACACACACACACACACACATATGTGGGATATTCTTTTGGGTTCAGATAAAATAAATTTTATAGCTGAGGATATTTGTTTTCTTGTGTTTTTCACTTCATCTTTTGTTCATTTGCTTTTATTCTGGGTTTTGTGTTTTGTAGCTAATTAGTCATTCAGTTGATCACTCACTTAGCAGGGACATTATACTTAGCATTTTACAAATATTTCTCTTTAATTCTCACAAAAATTTAGACAATGACCTGTTTTACTTATAGGGAAACTTGGATTTTGAGTCTTAGTAAGTTTTTAAGTGACAAACTCATGTGAAAATCAAACATGACCCAAGTTTTTAACCAATATATTGTATTTCCTATCACATAATGAAGCTGTAAAGTGGGTAAGTTGAAAATTGTTTTCCTCTTTTTGAAAAAAAAAATCAGAAATTATGCACATAGTTTACAGAACTACTGCAGAGCTTATCCAGAAGTCATGAATGAAAAGATGGAAGTTTTTAATAAAGAAAACAGTAAATATATATTTTTTTTCAATTTTATACAGCCCTGTCTTCCCTTAATTGTGATAGACTGACATGTCTATGAAGGAGGCAGCAAACTGCAAATTCATGTACTTGAAATGAGTTAGGGAAAATGCATTTGGAAGTTCCTGTCTGCACTTATTACTTCAGACCTGACGGCCACAAGTACTGATAAATAAGAGAAGAATAACAAAGAGAAGCAAGGAAAGAGAGAGATATGAACAACCTGTGTTCTTTGAAGACTTTGAAAAAGGAATTTGTAGTTTTGGTGTGGCACACATATTTTGATTAACTAATCTGAGACCATAACAAAACCCTGTCTGTTTCCAACATGGGAAATTGAAGAAAACAAACAGGATTTGGATTGAGGAATTTATTTATAACATAATTTTGACTGAAACTTGGATGTAAAAAATATATGGGAATACTGAAATGTTTTGAGAACATTTCTTAGCTTCTAATGTTCAGTATTTCTATAAGACTGAGCTAAATTTGTACTTACATATTGCCTTTGTTTCATAGGAAATGCACACATACAGACACAAACAGAGCATATTCTAATTTTATCAATTAGCTGTAAAAATGCATATGTACTGAATACATTAAAATTCTTTTAATATCTTTAGAAATTAATTCAAAGAACTATACCTGTAGTCCCCTGTTGTCTGATGGAGCTGATGTATTTCCCTTCTTTTCATTAGGATGATTTCAGTTTTTTAAAACCTTCTTGAGTAAGAAGTTTTTTCAATACCTGTTTTGCAAATAGGGAGTGCTTAAATATTAAACTTAAGTACATTGTTCTAAAAGTACAAATCTCCAGCCAAATTAAGGGGAAATCACCTCTTAAACAATTTCATTTTAAGCAGTTTTACTGAGATATATTCACATAACCATACAATCCATCCAAAGTGTGCAATCACTGGTTTTCAGTGTAATCAGAGTTGTGCATTCACCATCACAATCAATTTTAGAATATTTTCATTACTCCAAAATGAACAACCCCATACCCCTTATAACACTTATTATTGACATTTAGCATTGGTGTGATACCTGTGTTAGAATTGATGGCAGAATATTAAAATATTACTATTAACTATTGTCCATAGTTTGCATAAGGTGTTTTTATGCCTTATACCACCCTATTATTAACACCTTATAATAGTGGCATACATTTGTTTTAGTTCATGGAGTATCATTCTTACATTTGTACTATTAACCACAGTCATCGTCTACAATAGGGTTCACTGTGTTATACAGTCCCATGTTTTATCCACTAGCTTTCCTTCTAGTGACACACAAGACCTTAAACTTCCCTTTCTACCTCATTCACACACATAATTCAACACTGTTAATTACACTCATGGTAATGTGCTGCCATCACCTCTATCTATTTCCAAACATTTACAATCAACCTAATGAAAAATTCTGTACAGATTAAGCATCAACTCCCTATTCTCTATCCCCATTCTATCTCTTGGTAACCTATACTCCAGATATTAGCTCCATGAGTTTCTCATTATAATTAGTTCATGTAAGTGAGATCATACAATATTTATCCTTTTGTGTCTGGCTTATTTCACTCAGCATTATGTTCTCAAGATTCATCCATGTTGTCACATGCATCAGGACGTCACTCCTTCTTACAACTGAATATTATTCCATCGTATGTATGTACCACATTTTATTTACCTATTCATTGGCTGATGGACACTTGGATTGCTTCCATCTTTTGGCAACTATGTATAATGCCACTATGAATATCAGTGTGAAAATGTCTAAATTCATCCATGCTATAAGTATTTCTGGGCATATACCTATTTTTCCAAACTTTCACTTTCAACCAAAATGTGTCCTTTGGTCTAAGGTGAATCTCTCATAGTCAACATACAATGGATCATACTTTTTACCTAGTCTGCCAACCTGTGTCTTTTGATTGGGGATTTTAATCCATTACTATTCAATATTATTAATGTGAAGGCAGTACTTGCTTCAATTATTTTATCATTTGGTTTTTATTTGTCATGTCTTATTTTTGTCTCTCTTTTTACCCCTTTAGTTACCCTCACTGATAATCTTCATTTCTTCCATCTCCTCCAAACCTTTCTCTCCTGTCTTCCTTTCAGCCTGCAGAACTCCCTTTATTATTTCTTATAGGGAAGGTCTCTAATTCATGAACTTTCACAGTTTCTATTAATCTGTGAATATTTTCAAATCTCCCTTATTTTTAAAGGATGGTTTTTCTTGATACGAATTCTAGGTTGGCAGTTTTTCTCCTTCAGTTCCTTCAATATATCATAACACTACCTTCTCATCTCCTTGGTTTCTGATGAGAAGTTGGAACTTAACCTTATTGCTGTTCCCATGAAGTGATGAATCACTTTTTTCTTGCTGCTTTGATGATTCTCCATCTTTGCCATTTGACAGTATGATTAATATGTGTTGTGTATTATGTTATTCAGATTTATTCTGTTTGGAGTATATTGCACTTCTTGGACATGTATAGTTATGTTTTTCATAAGTGTTGGGAAATTTTCAGCTATTATTTCCTCAAACATTCTTTCTGCTCCTTTTCCCCTCTCTTCTACTCTTGGAATACCCATGTTGCATATATTTATGTTCTCCATGCTGTCATTCAATTCCCTGAGTCCCTGCTCATTTTTTTCTATTCCTTTCTCTCTTCTGTCTACAAATTTTCAAATGCCCTATACTCAAGTTTGCTGATTCTTTCTTCTGCTTGTTCAAATCTGCTGCTATATACCTCTAGTGTATTTTAATCTGTTTTATTGTGCCTTTCATTCACGTAAGTTCTGTTATATTTCTTTTCCTACTTTCAAATTCTTCTTTATGGTCATCCAGCGTCTCCTTAATATCCTCTATCTCTTTAACCATTTTTCTCCTTCATCTCCTTGAATTGATTTAGTAGACCTGTTTGAATATCTTTGATCAGTTGTTCCAAATTCTGTGTTTCCTCCAACTTTTTAAATGTTTTCCATTAACTGGGCCATATCCTCCTGTTTCTTAGTATGGCTTGTAATTTTTTGCTGATGTCTAGGCATCTGATTATCTTGGTAAGTTTACTATGATGGTCAGTTTCTCTCTCTTTTCTAGGCTTTTGCTGTTGTTAGGCTTTATGTTAAGGCTCCTCATTGATAATTGGCTCAACTACCTTTAGACCTTTAGAGTTGCCAATGTTTAGCTGATCAGATTTACTCAACTCTTCTGCATCTGATTCGTGCCTTGATTATGGAGCACAATTTTTAAGATTGCTCTGTTTGTGCAGTTGTTTCACCCAGAACATAGTACTTTTCCTTTCTTCCTTCTCCAGGAATTTAGATCCATTCTGTTTGCTTTTGTTTTACCTCTGTAGTTTTTTTGTTGTTTTTGTTTTGTTTTGTTTTGTTTAATTTTCTTTCTCTCTCCTTTTGTTGACTATAGCCTTTTTTTCCAGGAAGCAAATTCTGGGAAAAGGACCACCCCAGAGTCAGTATTTCTCAGTCAAAACAGGGTCAGGAACCCATGAAAGGGTCACAGATCAGTTCCAAAGGGCCTTGGAGAGAAAGTCAGGAAAGATGCCTAAAAGTCTTTTTGTTAGCTCCCCAATACTACACTTTTTTGGACTGCCTAGCAGACAGCACTATTCAGGAAACAGTTCCCTGCATCCCTAAGTAGGCAGCATGTCTTTAAACTTCATTCAGTTCCACCTCTGTTAGGGGTAGGGTTGAAACAATGACAGTGGCATTTCCTTCTTGGGCAGACTAAAACTGCAGTTCAGAGCCAGAACCCAGCTGAAAGTCATGATCAGTATTTGGCTGTACCCCCTTCCCCTGTTGTTCCTTGCCCAAATCCAAGAAAACACCTCCCTTACTGTCCATTCTCCACCTAAGGTTAAAAATGCTGAACTCCACCTTTTTGTGATGAAAGTTGCTAGGACCTAGTATTTGTGGCTCACTGATTTTTTAATAGCCTTTTGGCTCCCTTCTACACTGAAGTAACCCCCCAGGGACTAACCATTTTCAGCAAACCAAGTCAGAGAGCTCTTGAGAGAGAAGAGTGGGCATCAACCTCCACCCTTCCCATTTCTAATCCTCTTCCATTTCTGGTTTGGAGCAGCAATGTTTATTCTACTGCCAAGGATGAGCTGCTGTCTTGGGGTCCCCTGTGGTTCTCTCTCACCTCTGAAGTCCTGCAACTCTTGCAGTTGGAACCACACAATTAAGGAAGAAGTGGATTACATGATGAGTCATAGTGAGTCCTGTCTGCTTTATTGGCAAAAGGCTTGTGGTTCCCAGCAGACTGTAGTAACAACATTCCCTTGTGCTAGCTTAGCACTTGATGGCTCCCAAAATGCATTCATCAGCATCTCTTCATGTAATGAAGAGACATGTAGTGAAGGAGGGCTAACTTATTTTAAAGATGGGGAAATGGAAGCCTTGCTTAAGTGAGTGACTTGAGAACCCAGGATGGACAACTCCAACTTCTCTACTCCAAATCCACAGAGGGTGACTGTTCCTCTTCCACTTTCCCTTCATGTCCAGACAGTGCTTAAATTATTCATCAATTGGTATCAGGTATTTGGTGGCCACTTCCTGGATTTGCTTCACCAGAAGGGAATTTTGCCTAGCAGAAAGGGAATGAACTTACTATTTTGGATCCTTCTGCCCTCCTTCCCTCTGAAATTTAGCCAACATCTGCATGGGGAGGTCAAAGAACTTGCTGTAGCACCAGTAAATAGCGTTGTTGGAGCCTGATGGCCCTGATGATATAGACCTATTGTTTTTGGGGGCAGCTGCTGTTCTGCACATCCAGCACCTCCTCCTCCATGATGCTGTACCTTGTAGCATGGCCAGGGCATGTGTCACTGTGGGCCAGCAGCCAGAGACCAAGATCAAGTCAGAGCTCAACCAAGGAGGCACTGCTACTGCCATCCTTTGCTCTACACACCCTCCTGCTGGGCAGGCTACCAACCATAGTTCTTTACTTCAGTTTCTCAGTCTCTTGACTTTCTCCTCCCTTGATGCTGTACAATGCTCCCTTGGCCTCTGGAGACCCAGAACAGTTATTTCAGACAGTTTCTGTCTGTCTATCAGCTGTTTTTGGAGGAGGAGTGAGTCCTTTAACTCCCTACTCTTCCATTGTCCCTGGAAGTTCAGTCAACAATTTCATTTCTGATCTTGCCAAATTTTTCATCCATGCAATGAATTACCAGGTGCACATGGAGGCCACTATTGACACATCCATCTAATTCCTTTCTCTTGCAATCCAAACAACAACAAAAAATATATAATTCTGATTGCTTTTCTGTTAGCAGTTGTACTGAGATTGATTACCAGAGCTCTCACTTTCAGCTTCATCATCACTGGCAGGCCTGGAGGTGAAATCCCTTTCCAATTCTTTGAAATGCTCTGATAGAATCTATCTTCTGGTTGTATGTCCAAAAACCCCACTTCATGGTCACTTTTTTCATCTTGCTGATGAATATTGCATTTCAAAAACAAAACGAAACAAAATAAAATTGTAATGTGCATGCTTTTAGCCTCATCTAGTCAATTGTTCTTTGGCTTTTTGTTCTGTTGTAAAGTTGATGGTAATGCGCTCACTGGCAATAAAGAAAACTATTTTTCTCTCATTTTAGGCATCATTTCTACTTAAAATCTGAGAATACTGAATGATTACATTCCCTTACATTCTGTTTTACTAATGATTCCACCTTATAAACACATATATGTACAAATGGTGGATATTAGATATGTATATACACAGATATAAGGCTTATATCTTTAAGAGAAACATCAGGTCTCAATATACGTGCAGTAAATAAGGTCTTTTTTTTTTGAAGTTTTCTAATATTTCCTCACTTCCCATCACTTTGCAAGGGAGGGAACAATGGTTACATACTGAGATTCTAAATATGTATGGAACCAGGTTTCAAACCTGACTCTGCCACTTATTTACTGTGTGATCTTGTACAATTTATTTTAATTTCTTATCCCTCAATTCCTTCATTTGTAAAACTGAGAAAAGTATCAACTTTTGAGGTTTAGATTGAAGAGAAAATTAGATATTTAAAATACTGAAGGCAGTCCTTGGTGATTGTGCTGGTTTGGAACTGTTATGTACCCCAGAAAATGCCATGTTCCTTTAATCCTTTCTTGTGGGTGCAGATCTATTGTGGGTGGGAACTTTGGTTAGTTTGTTTCAATTGGGATGTGACCCACCCAATTCAAGTTGGGATTTAATCCTTTACTGGAGCCCTTTATCAGAGGATACAAAGCAGAATCACAGAGAGGGCAGAGAGATGAGAAAGGACCAGAGACATTTGGAGATAGCCATTGAAACCAGATCCAGGAAAGGACCAGCAGATGTTGCCATGTGCCTTCGTATGTGACAGAGGAACCCTGGATGACAGCAGCCTTTCCTCAGAGAAGGTGTCTTCCCTTTGACGCCTTAATTTGAACATTTTCATGGCCTTAGAACTGTAGATTTGTAACCTAATAAAACTCCATTGAAAAAGCCAACCCATTTCTACAGCTTTAGCAAACTGAAGAGCACCTATTAAATATTAAATAAATATTAGACATCATGTAAGATTGATAAGCTTCCACCAAATAAATGCTTATTACTGAAGAATGGCTTTATGTTTTGACATTCCCGAAGTAAAGTAAGCTACATGAAGAAATATTTGTTCTGTTCACTTTTGTTTTCCCTGTGTTTAGAACAGTGCAAAGCTTATAAATGGTGTTCAATATACATTTCTTTGAGTGATTGAATGAAGAATGAAAGAATGAATGAGGGATTTTATCAGGAATAGAGTGTGTGTGTATGTGTATGTGTGTGTGTGTGTTGTGTGTATATGTATGGTACATGCATGCATATATATGTATATATATACTTATATGTATGTATATGGTCTATATACATAATTTATATTTTACAACATTAATAATTATAACCTAATCATTTTGGATACTTTTGCTTGAAAAATTAAAAGAAGACAATTTTAAGCAAAATGTTAAGAAATGGGAACACCCAGGAAGACTTTAGGATCTAAGGGACTGTAATACTATAACACTGAAGTGCCACAAGGCCTGGATTCCTGCTCTTAGTTATGCTGTGAAATCTTAGTTAATTACACTAAACATCTCTGAAACACTGTTTTATAATAAATACTCTGCTGATTTCTGGGTTGTTGAAATATTCATTTAATTGTAACATTCCCTCCTAATTTATTTATGGTGTACTAGGATGAAAACACCCTCCTCTCTTCCCCAATTACATTGCTTATTTTCCAATAAGAAGACTCCTCAACAAAAATTTACAATTTCCCCACCCAACTCCGAAAGTATCATAAAATTGAATAAATCACTAATTAGCTTGGACTGTTTTTCCATGAAGATCTAGATTAAGGTACACTTGCATTCCTATTCCATGTCCTATTCTATAGAAAAGCCTGAAGTCCTCCCCATAAATTTGATTAATTCCTCAAATTGTCATTTTTCTGTGATAACTTCTTGCTCCTTCTGAGTTCCTGTATCCACTTCATGCATCTTATAGCTGTTGCTTTATCTCTCTTGCAGTATTAAGCTGGATATGGACTCAGCATCTTCCTTTGAATTTCCCCCAAAAGTCTAAACACATGAGGCTTTTGTAAGATTGTTCAAAACCTTTGATCAGTTAGAAGTAGTGAATTACACTGCAGGAGCACAAGTTATTTAAAGCTGAATATTTGATATTCTTATGTTTAAAAAAATCTTTTTATCTTTTCTCTATGTGGCTCAGTAAATCTATTTCAACTTTCCTCTTCTTATCCTGAATCCCTTTTCACTGGTAATGCCCATCAGTGTAATTGCTTTTTGGGAGTCTTTTCTCCTCCCAGTCCAGATTACAAGGGAGTTCCCTTCTAACTTAAGTGCCTTATCAAGACATTTTCCTGAAAATAACAATTTTCCCTAAACATTTGTTACTGACACTAATTTTGTGTCTCAAAAATTTGGTTAAGCATACCAACTTTTCTGGTTTCCCAGTATCTCATCAGCTTTGTTCCAGATTTACAGTCTTAAAACTTGATAGTTATGTCTGAGTTGATGATTTCTAAAGTAGCACTTATTATACGCTAATGTCTTCCAAAAGTTAACCTTTGTAATATAAATTATATAATAAGGATAAAAGCTTATTGGTGGAAAACTAAAAAGGTGGAAAATTAATCCTAGTTAATCCATGCTTCAATTTCTTCTGTAGAAGAAACTAGTTTCTAGGAGAGTAATTTATAACCAGTACATTACAGGGAAGACATTTTGTCCTAGGTGTTATTTATCCATTCTGGGATCTACTGAGATATCCATCTTCACATTTCATCATTTTTCAATGATTTAAACAAGATGCTTTGTGAATAAACTTAGTTGTTCTCTCTGTTACATCCTTTCCACTCTCGGGAAGATGGTGAACATTCTGCTTTTTCAGTACAGAGTGACATTTTAAGGCTACATCTATACTTTAAGGCCATTTTGCATTTTTGAGGTCTTTGCTAACTCTCTGTGGCCCAACCTAGGAAGCAACACACAGATTCTAATCATGCTCAAAGCACAAATATCTTTGGGGTTTTGCCTCTTCTCTGTGATGAGGCCCACAGAACAGAGAACATGCTTCTCTCCTTGGAATCAGCTGAAACCTTACTGGTTATAATTACCCCTCCACCTATTTTCTTTCTTCTCCACCTCAACAAGGATTTTTTTCCTATTGTGTTACAGAGGGAGCCCTATCATTTACAAACAGCATTAAGAATTTTAAATTCATTGATCCTCATAGAGAATAGATTATTTGCCCTTTAGTAACCATTTTCTCTTACTTTCTTCATACACCTCTTAAAAAAAGATTGCATTTTTTAGCCACAGATGTGACCAGGGTCTAAGTTCAGGCAAATAAGAATAGAGCAAAAATGATGTGTTCAGTCTCCTTCTTTTGTCTAAATTAAATGGGCATATTTTCTCCTTCCCCTTTACCTTTATTCTCCCTGCATTCTCTTTGACTAGAGTACAGATGTGGTTACCTCTCTTAGACATCACATAGTATGAAAGCATGGACATTTTTATGAAAAAGGAATATGCTTCTATTTTAATTAAACTAATATTTAGTTATGTCTCTATTACATGCATTGAACTTATATATTAATTATTTAATTAAACATTTTCCTTATAGCAAGGCATTTGAAACACAAAATCCAGAATGACATTCATAAGCTATTTGTTTTCGTAATTTCTGCATCCCTTCCTTGAAGTAATGAGCCAAGAATCATGGGTTGCTTGAATGAAATTGGTGGCTAGGGTAAGGGAAGGACAAAGAAGAGAAAGAAAATTCCAAGAAAAAGCTGGATAATACATCATAATTTATTTAAAATATGGTACTGCCATGCTACCAGGAATGGAATGCTTGCAATTGAAATCTCAAAGACTTCCTACAAACTCATTGTAAGAAGAAAGCAGTACAACCACTCTGCTTGGGATGCTTTTTTGTTGTTGTTGTTTACTTACAATAGTGCATGCCATTTAGAAATAAATTAGAAAAATTAAGTTGAGAAAATTAAGTGATGATGAAGATAAATACAATTTTATCTGATATCAAAAAATGAGTAATTTTACTCAATTGCATTTACTTCAAATGTTGAGTTGCAGTAACTAAAAAAAATAGGGTACAATCTCCTGAACCACCACAATCAAATTTGTACATTCAGTTACTCATCCTATTTACAATTTTCCAACACTGTAATCCCTGCCACCTACAATGAAAACAAAAAAGGAAACAAAAAAACTGAGACATAGCTGCAATCTTAGATGACTTCAGGGCATTCAAAGGTATTCACTGATGAGCAGTCTGCAGAGGAGTGATGAATACAGGAACAGCATGAAGGTCAGTGAACAGTAGGACTTGTAGTCTTTTATGTACAGCGCTATTCTTTTTTGAAAATGGCAATTTATCTTTCTAACTTTGTAGGAAAGCTATTAAAGCAGAAGATGCTGATAGGGCCCAAGAGATCAATGCCTGATGATTGACAACCAATCATCGTAATTAAGCAATGGGTTGTACATATCAATTCACTCATCAGGACTAAATCTGGGAGGATAAATATGACAACATTAAAGTGAGCAGTGAGAAAGGATGGTGCACTTCAGGTGCCACGTCTTGTCAAATGTGTTCATATAGAGTGCTCTTGTTATTCAAAACGGAAAAGTACTTTAGAGATATTTGCTTTCAAGGGCAGTTCAACATTATGACATGCTTCTAAAACCATGGATAAATAACAAGGGATAATTTGAGCAACAGCTACCCAGGTCCACAGAAACCATAAAATGGATTCACACATAAAACCTTGTAGGAACCTTGGGATTGAGAAGTAGCCACTACCCTCTGATTTATCCTGACTGGCTTCACCATGAGGAATAGTTGCTGAGGAACATAGTGATCAAAGAAAAATACTCTGAAATGTGCAGATAGTCTACCAAGTCATAGATCAATCTAACCTGTAGCTGTCCCATTTCTTGCATTTTAAAAAAACATAAACCATATACTCCCTTATAATTATGTAAATGTTGATACACTAAAACAATTAAAGAAATTTAAAAGGGAAGAGTTGGGTCTCAAACAACAAGAAAAAAGTAGGATGACACAACTTTTGGGGACAAAGAAAGGGAAGTAGTAATAAAATAATTTACTGAGATGAACTAAGACATAAAAAGGTAACTGAAATACGATGAGAACCAGAAAACAAAATTTAAACTCAAAATTAAAACTCACTTTTGAAGTATTGTCAAGCAGAATTGACACTTCCAAATGAATTAGTATTTTGGAGAACAATTTTTTTTTCAATATTTGGGAGAATGAAGAAAATACAGAAAGAGAGAGATTAAAGATAAAGCAGTCGAAGAACAGATATCCAATGAAAGGGTTAGGGTTGTGAATAAAGAGAACACAGAAATAATATAATAGAAAACCACAATAATAGGAACATACATAATAAATCATTATGCAGAAGAAAATAGACCTAATGGAAATTATCCAAGTAGCTGAAATTCAAAGGAACAAACACCAAACATATAAGAAATCAGCGTATACTTAAATGCAATCTGAGAAATGTATTTAATATCAACCGTAAAGTAAAAACCCTAATAGCATTTACACATAAATAAAATTACTAATTTACAAAGGAAAAATATCACACAGCTTGTTTTCTTCAGTGTTAAACATCAGAACACTATGGACCAATATCAACAAAGTGTGAAGAGAAAAATTCAGGGGTCGAGAGATCTAGAATGATGAATGGCATATCTATTCAAAGGTAATTGAAAGTCAGTCTCAAGTATGCAATATTCAGGTGATATATTATTCATACGTTATTTTTGAGGAAATGGCTCAAAAACACATGAAAATCAATATTTAAGGAATGTAAAAATAAGAGTATAAAAAAGACAAGGTGAGTAGTAACAACTGAATGTTAAATATAAAGGATTTAAAAATTTAACGTTAACTGCAAATGGCAAAACCGTTATTAAAGTGTATAGGTATGTGACAAAAGAAAATGATAAAAATAACATGAATGAATGATGCCTGATTAATCTCCTGGCACTTGAGAATATTCATATAGAATGGAGGGCCTGGAGAAGAGGCAGGGGTAGCATGGGGACAAGGTGAAGGGTAGGGGCTGCAGGTTGCTGGAGGAGCTGTGGACAGTGTTGCTGTCCGAAGTTAAGGTGAGCAAGCAGGCTGGAAATAATGTATGAGAGCTGCATATGTGCCTGCCCTACACCCAATTTCAGAACATAAAAAAATGGCTACTGCTTCATTTCTACCTTTCAAATTGCATTCAAATTTCTCTTGTGACCAACTCTTACCTGGAACAATACAGGAAGAGAGGAATTTTTTGAAAAACAGTTTCAGCTTAGCTAAGTTGACACAACACAAAGCCACCAGAGTCCACACATACACGTCTATTTTAATAATCACAATTCACTTCCAAATAAAATTTATAGCAAAGTTTGTTTCACATCTATGATGTTTAGGTTCATGTGTCAACTTGGCCAGGTGGTGGTGTCCAAGTTTCTGGTCAAGTAAACACTGACCTTACCATTACTGCAAGGACATTTGTGGCTGGTTTATTAAATCATCAGTCAGTTGGCTGCAGCTGTGACTGATTACATCAATGAAGGGTGAGTCTTCCACAATGAGAGAATTCAATTAACTGGATTTAATCCAATCAGTTGAAGACTTTTAAGGGAGAAGAGAAAGAACTTTGAGCTCTTCAGCCAGCCAGCTCCACCTGGGGAGTTCATTGAAGACCTTCATCAGAGTTGCCAGCTTGCTGCCTGTACTACGCAATTTGGACTGGTGCATCCCCACAGTTGTGAGATACTTTTATAAAATCTCATATTTACAGATGTCTCTTGGTTCTGTTTCCCTAGAGAACCCTACCTAATACAACATCACACAAATAATCCACATAGTACCAAAAACATGCCAAACTCTTACTCAAGAATATTATTTATCTTCTAGCTCAATTATATTCAACTTTGTTATGCTATAAAATAAATATGGAAATATAGAGTTAGTTACTATTAATTCATCTTTGTTAGATAGCAGTTAAACTGCAAAGAGGAAGAATAAATAGAAAATTTTGATTAGGATATACTCAAATATAGTCATCAAAATTAGGTAGAAATATTCATAATACTACAAATCTAGTTTCTGCAATTTGTCAAGCCACTTCTGCAGGTGATCAGGTGGCAAATCCAATAATAAAAGTTGCTATCCCTTCCATGATGGAAGAACTTCCTCTTCCACCAGCTATTTCATTTTCCCTTTGAGTTCAACAAACACCAGACTGGTTGTAGGTCCTATTATGTGGAATGATCTGAAGGATCTGGGCTAGGATTGCCAGAAAAGGTCAGAACACCCAGTTAAACTCAAATTTAAGATCCATAAAGAAGAATTTTTTAGTATAGCATATCTCAAATAATGTATGTGTTAGTTTGGATGTATTATGACCCCCAAAACAACATGTTCTTTGATGCAATCTTGTCAGGGGAAACATTAGTATTGATTAGGTTGGAATCATTTGATTGAGTGTTTCCATGGAACTGTGACTCAATCGACTATGGGAAAGACACTTGCTTGGATAATTTCCATGGAGGTGTTACCCCACCCATTCAGGGTGGATCTGAATTAAATCACTGGAGCCATATAAAGGACAGCTATGAATGACATTTTAGATGGCAACTGAGAGACATTTTGAAGATGGCCATTGAAAGCAGACTTTTGCTCCAGAGAAGCTAAGAAAGGACAAATGCCCCAAGAGCAACATTTTAAAGAACCCACAGGAACAGAGAGAGGAGCTAGAACACAACCTGGGATCAGCAAATGCCAGCCATGTGCCTTCCCACCTTAGAGAGGTTTACCTGGATTCTACTGGCCTTCCTTCGATGAAGGTACCTGATTGTTGATGCCTTATCTTGAAGACTTTATGGCCTTAAGACTCTAACTGTGTAACCAAATAAACCCCCTTTATAAAAGCCAATCCATTTCTAGTATTTTGCTTAATGGCAGCATTAGCAAACTGGAACAATGTATGAAACATAAAAAGCACTTGTAATTTATCCAAAATTCAATTTTAACTGGGGCATCCTGTGTTTGTGTTTGCTAAATCTGGCAACTCTGGCCTGGACCATTAGCAATTTCTTGTTTTAGGATTATTGTAGTTTCAATTGACATTTATCATAGAACATGTGAGTACTAAGAGGCACTCCAGGGGTTTTCTTCTAATCCAGACATCTCATTCATTATGAGGTGGCAACCCAATTTCTCCCTAATAAGCAGGATCTACCCCTCAATTGTTTGATTCAAATCTCCTTCTTTGCCTGTTAAATTCTCTAACATGATCTTTGCAATATTTCCAGATAGCAGTCTCAACTTCCAATTTAATGAAATCATTTTTGTTTTCCCATGGTGGAAGCTTTCAAACCTTGGGAACTAAAAACCTCTCTCCTAGCATAATCCAAAATTGTGGGACTGGAAACAAAAATTCGCTAGTGGATCACTAGAGGAAATAATGAGAGAAGCCAGTTTTATTTCCATGCCTGATTCCTATACCTATAAACCTGGCTTTGGGAGAAACAGAACCATATATTGGTTGCTGATATGCTGCATATACCACATTTTGGAGAACATTATCCCAACACCTCAAGTTGGGTATAACTGGAGTTCTAAGTGCATTATTAAAATGCCATTTTATTTTATTTTTTCATCAAGCTAGGTGGGTTAAAGGGACTGAGAACATAGTGAATTCCATGAACATGGGTGAATTCCTTGGTCTAAAGCAATGCTGTACTTAATAACATGGTGATGAGTAAGGCATTAATAAGCCCAAATATTGTTTTTTTTTTCTTTTTTTGGCAAAAGCACTGCAGGCAAGAAAAGCAAATCCATACCCACCGAAACTGTCTATTCAAGTAAGAAAAAGCAGTGCCCTTTCCATAATGGAAGACGTCTGAGAAATCAGCATGCTACCGAGTAGCTGGTTGAAACCCCTGGGAACAGTATCATATTCAGTGCTCAGCATAATTTATCCTGTTGGCAACTTGGGCACTCAAGCAATGGCTGTAACAAGATCAGTCTTTTTGGTTGAAAGCCCATGTGCTTACCCCAGGCAAAACCTCCATCCCTTTTGCCATGGTTACTTTGTCCATGAATTCATTGAATAAGGACAAAGGTGACTCAAGAGACAGACTGACATCTACCAAACAGTTCACCTTTTCCACCTGACTATTAAGATTCTCACTCTTTGGTGAGGCCACTCTTTGGTGAGGATTCATATGAGAGACAAGTATTTTCACAATTTGCTCATTTGGAGAGCTCTAATGGCATACCTATTCCCTAGTCCAACTTGTCTCCATTTATCCCCCTGTGTTCCTTAAAAATGCCTGGCCATCCTGCCAAAGCATTAAACACGGTTCATGACTCAGTTAGGTCTATACATCTGGCCATCTCCCCACCCAGGAAAATTGATCAATTAAGTACACTACTTAAAGTTCTGTCCACTGATAAGATTTCTCTTCGCCATCCTTCAGGACATGACAGCCATCTCAGAGTTGGGTTGTAGTTCAATAGCCATACACTTCAGGTGGTGAAAGTAGAACAAATTGGAAAGAATAATAGTTTCTTCCTCAAACAGCTGGTTGTAGAGAACTCCTCATGAGACCTTATGTGTAGGCTGAGAGAAGGCAATATGTCAGAAATAGGAGTCATGAGCATCTGCTTATGAAACTTACTTGAACTTTCAGTACATGCTTGGTCTGCTCTTGTATTCCATTTGGAGATGGAGTGCAATTCTTCATGCCAATTTTATGGCTTGGGCATAAATTTATGTGTGGGACTTGATGGTTCAGTGCCCCATGATCAAAAATTCAAAACTATTAAAGTCTAATAGAAAGTCAAAAGCTGCTTCTCAGAAGGAGATTAATTATCTATAGAGGCTGGCATAGTTTTGATATCAATCATAAAAGTCTCAGCTTTATTTCACATATGAGGGTCTACCATACACAGTTCTATCTTTAATTGACATTTAGAGTACCACCAGATCTTTTGATTGTAAACCAAAGTGACAGAGCAGCTTTCATGGACTTTTGGAACTGTTGAAATACTTCTTTTTTTCTGGGTTTCACTAAAACTGCAGCCATTTGGTTCACCTGGAAATTGGGTAAGAGTAGAACACCCAAATTAGATATATGTTGCCTCAAAATTTAAAACAGAGCAATAGTCATTATGCTTTTTGTCTTAGTGGTAAGAGGGGTCAGAGATGGAAGACTGTCCTTCACCTAAGAATATATTGATACGTCGCAGATCACTAGATTCCCTAGAAATTTCACTGAGATGGCAGGCACCTGCATTTTGTTTGAATTAATTTTCTACTATCTGGCTCTCAAATATTTACAAAGCTGTCTAAAGTGTGTCTTCCTGCTCACCAGATCCAATTGCATGAAACTATATATGGAATGGAGAAGTGTGATGTAATGTGGAAGGGAAAAGTGAGCAACTCCTTGCAGACTAGGTTATGGCATGGAGGTAGAAATCTTAGATAGCCTTGAAGTAGGACAGTGAATATGTATTGCAGAACAAGCCAGCTAAAAGCAAACTCTTCTGATTTTTTTTTTATTAAATATACAGAAAAATGCCTTTGCTAGATCAACATACCAGGTTATACACACTCACTCTTTCACAGACACACATAGTTAAGTTTATGATGATCTACTGTCATTCTCCAAATCTGTTTTCTGCACTAGTGGTATAGGTAAATTGAATGGGAATATATTGGGAATCACCACTGTGGCATTTTTTAAGCCCTAGATGTGACATAGATCTCTGAAATCGCTCCAGAAATGCCACATTGCTTTTGGTTTACAATTGTGGTAGGCAGAATTGGTTCCTATGGCTTCTCCTTGACCCTTCCTAAAATAACAGTGCTTACTCCATGGGTCATGGAACCAAGGGGGTGATTCTATCATTTGCTAAATATGTTTATTTCATGTATGCGTTCTAGAACTAGGAAAATAATCATGCACCACGTATGGGTAATGATAATTATCCCCATAATAAAGATAATATATGTATTTTCCTTCCTTTAGTCCCTCTAATCTCTGAGATGCTTTTGTTTGAACTATTGAAGGAAATGATTTTCTATCCTGTTACATCGTCAGTTACATCACTCCCAATGTGTACATGCTAAATACACAAACCAAAGCATATTAAATTTTATATAAATTATTTGTAGAGCTACTGGCAACATTTTTATCTACAAATTTACACAGTCTTATAAATTATCATGCTAGGACATATATACTTATCAAACCTAAACATCCTTCTATTCCTTCTATTACTATAAGTGATACTATAAAAGTGATACTACTTTTAACCAATAATCAAGCATCACTCAATATTCAGCTATTTTTTTAAGTCTGGATTAAAATTCTAAACAAAGAATGAATATAAACTTCAATTTTTGTTCTAAGATACTATTGTTAGTTAATTTAGAGTCTTTTCCTTCATCATTGCTAACTGCTGTAGTCTGACATCCTTTCTCCAAATGAAATGTGACTTTGATGGATACACTCAATTAAAGCTCAGGTGTTAGATAAGTTAAACAAAGAATTGAACTGATCTTTACCAATCTACCTTTAAAATACCATAAATATTTCAAAATGAAGCAGCCATAAATTATACTGAAAATACGTTAGTGAAATTGGATTGAAATCTGAATCAATTACTCTATGTAAATTTCTATTGCTTAGAAAGCAGCATTTGTTTCTTCCCTTAGTCTAATATGTATAAATGTTTCAACAAACAAAATTGGAGAAATACCTGTTGTCTTTAATTTTCCTAAAATATTCTGTCTCTTTTAAAATATTTAGGTTTGTTAAAATATCTAGTTTTTAAACTAACTATGGAAATAGTTTGGCCATAATATGAGTACCCTTACAAGCAATTCTATTTAATACTTTTTAAAATGATTTAGTGAGTTTCTTGCCTAGGAGATCTAATCCTAGCATCTAATCCTGATGCTAGGATTGTACCTTTTCTATGCTAGATACAAGCAATTATGCTGGGTTATATAGGTGAATAAGGCATGTATTGGGAAACATATAAAGAAATAATTTGGTTTGATGTGATAAATAATTTACTAGGCATATTTACCAAATACAAAATAAATACAGAGAAGAAGGCACCTAATATTGTCAGGGAAGTTGGGGAAGTCATAGAATCACAACGTGGAATATGACTCCCAGGGAGGAATCTAGACCTGGCATCATGGGACAGAGAACATCTTCTTGACCAAAAGGAGGATGTGAAAGGAAATGAAATAAGCTTCAGTGGCTGAGAGATTCCAAAAGGAGCCGAGAGGTCACTCTGGTGGGCACTGTCACGCACAATTTAGACAACCCTTTTTAGGTTCCAAAGAATTGGGGTAGTTGGTGGTGGATACCTGAAACTATCAAACTACAACCCAGAACCCATGAATCTCGAAGACAATTGTATAAAAATGTAGCTTATGAGGGGTGACAATGGGATTGGGAAAGCCATAAGGACCACACTCCACTTTGTCTAGTTTATGGATGGATGAGTAGAAAAATAGGGGAAGGAAACAAACAGACAAAGGTACCCAGTGTTCTTTTTTACTTCAATTGCTCTTTTTCACTCTAATTATTATTCTTGTTATTTTTGTGTGTGTGCTAATGAAGGTGTCAGGGATTGATTTAGGTGATGAATGTACAACTATGTAATGGTACTGTGAACAATCGAAAGTACGATTTGTTTTGTATGACTGCGTGGTATGTGAATATATCTCAATAAAATGAAGATTAAAAAAATGCAAAAAAAAAAAAAAATACAGTTCCCCTTCTTTTGCAGGAGAAATAATGGAGAGAACTTGATGTGTTTTTCCCAGCACCAATATGGCCAAGGAGACAATCCTTATAGTAATTAATAATTTGGATTTGAGAAGCTGATAAATCTGAATTCAAATTCCAATTCTGAAGTTACCTTCCATTTGAGCCTGTGATTCAATTTCCTTTTTTTTTTTTTTACCAAATGAGGGCAATAATAACTAACAAACTGCTGAGGTTTTATTGTGAAGGTTATATGAGATGAGACATTTCACAGAGGATCCATCATCACATTAGTTCATAGGGTTGTTGTTGTGATTAAATGAGTTAACAATTGTAAACCACTTATAATAGTGCCTGGCATGTAAGAGGGTCTCTATATATGAAAGCTATTATTATTATTTTTCTTCTTATTAGTGTTGGCATTCTAATTTGTTACATTACAAACCTTATAATTCTACTTCATTGCAATTTCATGTAGAAAGCAAGAGATTTATTGCCTAAGAGAAGAATTTTATCACACAAAAAAAAATTGTAAAAGCCTTTTTGAATTTAAAATTTCTGGATTTTCAGGGATCCTTAGAGAAATGATTGATTCTAAGCTTGAGGTGAGAAATATACAATATGAGCCTAGAGCATCTTGTAGCACCAGAAATTAAGACGGTGTTAAAAACAAAAACAAAAAACAATAAAAATGCAATTATGATGGGAGTATGTCAAAGGAACACAGAACCAATTAAAAGTGCTCCCAAAGGCCAACACTGGAACAATACAAGCAGACAAAAATACATGAAACTGTTAGATTAAAACCCAAAATATAAAATAAATGTCATGAGTTCATACTGACATATATGAATTATTGAAAAAAAAATAAAATGTTGAGTAGACAGGTCTCCAATGCAGAAAATATTTATATACATACCCCAACTGCCTTCCAAGGAGTACAGTATAGGAAGAGGGTGGGGGAAGAATCACTTTATACTGGAAAAATCTGACAAATACTGAAAACTAGCACAGCCAAGAGGAACTTAAGGAGATATGGTGACTAAATATAATGTGGTATCTGGGAAGGAACATTAGGTATAAACTAAGGAACTCTGAATAAGTTATGGATTTTGCTTACTAAAAATGTATCGTTATCAGTTCATTAATTGTGACTGATGTGCAATACTAACATAATATGTTAATAATAGGGGAAACTGGGTGTAAGGCATATGGATAGTCTGTTTTATCTTCACAACTTTTCTGCAAAGATAAAACTACTATACAGTAAAAATTTATTAAAGAAAAGTCTGAATTTTTAACTTTAAAAGCCTAGGCCTAGAGATAACTCAGGGCATAAACAAAAAGATTTAAAAAAAAAATTTGTTTGGTCAAAAGTCAGTTTTATTGTTATTTGAATTAGACACATTTTTTCCAAAGTAGGTGAGAAGCAAAATCATAGAGGAGAGAGGAGAACTTAAAGATTTCTGGGTTCTGAAAAAGGAACTGTGCCCCGTGTCCTGGGCTGGGGCTTTGGAGGGATGAGCTGAGGGAAAAATAGAAAATTCAAAAAGGGTTTTGGAAAATGAAAGTGAAAAAGAGTCATCGTGCCCTGCTTCACAGGTAAGGGTTTTTTTAAATGCAATTTTATCGATATATATTCAATTCACATGCCAGATAATCATCCAAAGTGTACAGTCTGTGGTTCACGGTATCATCGTACAGTTGTGCATTCATCACCACAATCAATTTTTGAACATTTTCATTACTCCAAAAAATATATAAAAATACAAATACAAATAAAAAGGAACACCCAAAACATCCTATCCCCATTACCTCCCTATTATTTATTTGTTAATTGTCTTTTCTTACTCATCTATCCATACACTGGATAAAGGGAGTGTCAGTCACAAGGTTTTCACAATTACACTGTCACACCTTAAGAGCTATATAGTTATACAGTCATCTTCAGTAACCAAGGCTACTGGATTTTAGTTCAACAGTTTCAGGTATTTCCTTCTAGCTATTGTATTACACCAAAAACTAAAAAGAGATATCTATGTAATACAAAGAATAACCCCTAGAATGACTCCTTGATCCTATTTCAAATCTCTCTGACACTGAAACTTTATTTTGTTTCATTTCTCTTACCCCTTTTGAAGCAAGAAGACTTTCTCAATCCTACAATGGCAGGGCCAGACTCATCCCTTGGAGTCATGTCCCACATAGTGGGGAGGGTAATGAGTTTCCCTGCAGAGAGAGACCACATCTGAGCAACAAAGAGGTTCTATGGGGGAGTCTCTTAGGCACAATTATAAGCAGGCTTAGTTTCTCTTTTGCAGGAATAAGTTTCGTTATGGCAAGCCCAAGATTGAGGGCTTTGCCTATTATATTGGTGGCCCCCAATGCTTGCAAGTATATAAGGAATTCCCCAGGTGAGGAAGCTTAATATTTCCACATTTTCCCTCTGTCCCTCTACGGGGCTTTGTGAATACTTTTTTATTCTATGCCCAAATTACTTAGGGGTTGTGCTAGTTTGAATGTATTATGTCTCCCAGAAAAGGCCATATTCTTTGATGTAATCTTGTGTGGGCAGACATATCAATGTTGATTAGATTGTAATTTGAGTGTTCCATGGAGATGTGACCCACCCAACTGTAGGTGATAACTCTGATAATTTCCATGGAGGCGTGGCCCCACCCATTCAGCATGGGTCTTGATTACTGGAGCACTATATAAGAGCTCAGACAGAAGGAGCAAGCCTACTACAGCCAAGAGGGACACTCTGAAGAAAGCACAGGAGCCGCAGATAAGAGAAAGTTTGAAAAGGGCCATTGAAAGCAGACTCTTGCTCCAGAGAAGCTGAGAGAGGACAAATATCCCAAGTGCAACTAAGAGTGACATTTTTGAGGAAATGCAGCCTAGAGAGGAATGTCCTGGGAGAAAGCCATTTTGAAACCAGAACTTGGAGCAGACACTGGCCACATGCCTTCCCAGCTAACAGAGTTTTTCTGGATGCCATTGGCGATCCTCCAGTGAAGGTACCAGGCTGTTGATGCCTTACCTTGGACACTTTGTGGCCTTGGGACTATGACTGTGTAACCAAATAAACCCCCGTTTATAAAAGCCAATCCATCTCTGGTGTTTTGCATTCTGGCAGCATTAGCAGACTAGAAGAGGGGTGTATCAGGATATCACACTAACTGCACAAACCAACAAAATTTCAGTCCCTATTCGAAGTTTCACGTAATTATTGTGTTCATATATACTGACCATACAAGTTAAATTTGATAGTGTGCTGTGGAAAATATACATTTTGCACCAAATAAACATCTCTTCCTTTGGTCTCACACAAAAGTTGAAGTTTTAAAACACAGTCAATATTGTTCTTTACCCTTAGTCTGATTTACCTTAGTCTGAACAACATCAGCTTCATTCATTTGTTTAATTGAAGACTGATCTCCTTTTCAGCTTTTTAAACAGTTGCTGTATGGGTTAATGCTAACTTTCATGCTGCAGAACTCTATCTCTGAGTCTCAAGTGTCATACACATTACCAAATTCCTAGGGAATGACCAGGTTATACGCAAAGAGCATAGCATCTCAGAATTTAGAAATAAGCATAACAGCTCAGGAATAGATGTGACTGCTGTAGGAGTTTACAATCTAGCAAACTTTCTAATAAGCCTTCCCTGATAATCTATGCTCTCAAATTTAATTCTCAGAATTTGCACATTATATTTAATCCATATATTTGTCTTTTTGTTTCTGACTTATTTCACTCAATGTAATGTCCTCAAGGTCCATTCACCTAGTTGCATGCCTTACAACTTCATGCCTTCTTACAGCCACTTAGTATTCAATTGTATGTATACACCACAGTTTGCCCTTCTATTCATCAGTTGATGTACCCTTAGGCCACCTCTATCCATTGCAAATAGTAAATACTGTCACCACAAACACCAGTGTGCAAATGTCCATTCATATCCCTGCTTTCAGTTCTTCCAAGTATATACCCATAACAGAGTTTCAGGACCATATGGCAACCCCATACTTAACTTCCTATGGAACCACCACACTGCCTTCCAGATGGGCTGCACTCTTTTACTTCCCTACCAACAGTAAATATGTACATCCCTCTCTCCATATCCTCTCCAGTACTTGTATCTTTCTGCTTATTTTTTAAACAGTTTTATTCTCACACCATACTGTCCAGCCTAAGTAAACAATCAGTGGTTCCTGGTATATTCACATAGTTATGCATTCACCACCACAATCTATATAAGGACATTTCCACTTCTTCTGCAAAGAAAGAAGAGAAAAAAAATGAAGAATAAAAAATAAAATTAAATTAAAATAAAAAGGAAAAACCACAATGATAATACCAAGAATCCTATACCTCTTCCTTATATCTGCCTCTTATTGATATTCAACTTTTCTTTATCACATTGGTTGTATTTCATGGAAGTATATTACAATGCTACTGTTAATTATGGATTCTGATTTGCATTGATTATATTTTTCCATAAACCATCCCACTTTCAACACCTTGTAATGTTAACATTCATTTGTTCTCCTTCATATGAAACCATACTGAAATTTGTACATTTAATAACCATCATTGTCCACTCCAGGTTTCACTAAGTTATACAGTCCCAGTCCTTATCTTCTATCTTCCCTTCTGGTGTCACACATGACCGTAGCTTTCCTCTTTCAACCATATTCACACTCAGCTTTGTTCAGTGTACTTACAATATTGTGTTTCCATCAGGTAGTATTGTGCTATCCATTTCTGAATCTTTACCATCAATGCTGTTGAAGACTGTGTACTCTTTCAGCATCAAATGTCCAATCTCAAATCTCTTTCTATTTCCTGATAACCAGTATTTTCAACTTTAACTCTCAAAGTTTGCTCATTAATGCTAGTTCATATTAGTGAGACCATACTGTATCTGTTCTTTTGTTTCTGGCTAATTTCACTCAACATAACATCCTGAAGCTTCATCCATGTTGTTATATGCTTCATGATTTTATTCTGCCTTACAGCTATGTAATATTCCATAAAATTTATATACCACAGTTTGTTTATCCACTCATCCATCGATGGATATCTGGGCTGATTCTCTCTTGGTAATCATGAATAAGGCTGCTATAAACATGAGTGTGAAAGCATCCTTTTGTGTCCCTGCCTTCAGGTCCTCTGAATGTATACCTAGTAATGGGATTGCTGGATCATATGGCAATTCTCTATTTAGTTTCCTGAGGAACCACCACACTGCCTTCCAGAGTGGTTGCACCATTTTACATTCCTACCAACAGTGAATAAGTGTGTCCCTTTCTCCACATGCTCTCCAGCACTTGCAACTTTCTGTTTTTCTGTTTTTACTTTTATTATTTTTTTTTAATAATGGGCATTCTAGTGTGAAATGATATCTCAGTGTGGTTTTGATTTGCATTTCCCTAAAAGCCAGTGAAATTGAGCATCATTTCATATGTTTTTGAGCCATTTGCATTTCCTCTTTGGAAAAGTGTCTGTCCATGTGTTTTGCCCATTTTTTTTTTTAAATTAAGTTGTTTGTCTTTCTGTTATTGAATTGTAGGATCTCTTTAAATATTCTGGATAATAAACCCTTATCTGATACATGGTTTCCAAATATTGTCTCCCATTGCATAGGCTGCCTTTTCAATTTTCTAACAAAGTCCTTTGATACTCAAAAGTGTTCAGTTTTGAGGAGCTCCCATTCATCTATTTCTTCTTTGGTTTGGATGTAAGGTCTAGGAAACCACCTCCTGTCACAAGATCTTTAAGATGTTTCCCCTCATTTCTTCTAAAAGTCTTACATTCTTAGCTCTAATATTTAGGTCTTTGATCCATTTTTAGTTAATTTTTGTATAAGGTGTGAGATAGGAGTCCTCTTTCACTCTTTTTGATATGGCTATCCAGTTCTTCAAACACCATTTGTTGAAAAGGCTGCTCTGTCCCAGTTGGGTTGACTTGAATGCCTTATCAAAGATAATTGTCCGTAGATGATAAGGTCTATTTCCAAACACTAAATTCAATTTCATTCATCAATATATCTATCTTTATGCTAGTACCATGCTGTCTTGACCACTGTAGCTGTGTAATATGCTTCAAAGTTAGGTAGTGTGAGACCTCCCCCTTTATTCATCTTTCTCAAGATATTTTTGGCTATTGGGGCACCCTGCCCTTCCAAATAAATTGTTACAGGCTTTTGTATTTCTGCAAAGTAAGTTGTAAGGGTTTTAATTGTTATTGCATTGAGTATATGAATCAATTTGGGTAAAAATAAACTATATTTATTCTTCTAATCCATGAACATAATATATCCTTTCATTTATTTAGGTCTTCTTTGATTTATTTTAGCAATTTTTGTAGTTTTATGCATATTTCTCTTTTGTGGCCTTTCTTAAATTTATTCCTAAATATTTGACTCTTTTGGTTGCTATTGTAAATGGACTTTTTTTCCTGATGTTCTCCTCAGATTGTTCCTTACTAGTGTATAGGAACACTACTGATTTCTGCATGTTGATTTCATACTCATTTTGTAACGCTAGTAGATTTGCTGTCAGTTTTGGGGGGTTTTCTACATATAATGCCATGTTATCTGTGAACAGTAAAAGTTTTACTTCTTCCTTTCCAATTTGGACGCCTCTTATTTCTTTTGCTTGCCTAATTGCTCTAGCTAGAACATCCAGCACAATGTTCAATAAAAATGGTGACAGTGGTTATCCTTGTCTTGTTCCTGATCTTAGAGGGAAAGCTTTTAGTATTTCCCCATTCAGCATTATATTAGCTTTGAATTTTTCATATATTCCCTTTATCATGTTTAGGAAACTCCTTTCTATACCTATCATTTGAATTATTTTCATCAAGAAAGGATGCTGAATTTTGTCAAATGCTTTTTCTGCATCAATTGAGATGATCATGTTGTTTTTCCTCTTTGATTACATTAATTAATTGATCCATTACATTAATTGATTCTTTTGTGTTGAACCAGCTTTGCATACCTGTAATAAATCCCACATGGTCTTGGTGTATAATTCTTTTAATGAGCTGCTGGATTTGATTTCCGAGTATTTTGTTGAAGATTTTTCATCTGTATTCATTAATGAGATTGGTCTGTAATTTTCTTTTCTTGAAGTATTTTTGTCTGGTTTTGGTATTAGGGTGATGTTGCTTCACAGACTGAGTTAGGTAGCTTTCCTTGCTCTCCATTTGTCTTGAACAGTTTGAGCTGGATTTGTACTAATTTTTTCATGAATGCTTGGTAGAATTAACATGGGGAACCATCTGGTCCTGGAGTTTTCTTTTATGAGAGCCTTTTGATGACTGATTCAACTTCTTGTGATTGGTTTGTTAAGACCATCTATTTCTTCTTGAATTAATGTTGGTTGTTCATGCTTTTCTATGACGTTGTCCATTTCATTTATGTTGTCTAGTTTATTAGCATATAGTTGCTCATAACATCCTCTCATTATCTCATTTATTTTTGAAGGGTCAGTAGTTATGTTTCCTCTCCCATATATGATTTTTATTTATTAGCATCCTCACTCTTTTTTACCAGCCTAGCTTAGGGTCCATTGATTTTATTGATTTTCTCAAAGAACAAGTTTATGGTTTTGTTGATTCTCACTATTGTTTTCATATTCTCAATTTCATTTATTTCTGCTCTAAACTTTGTTTTTTCTTTCCTTCTGTTCAGGTAAGGTTTTTTTTTTTTTAATTCATTTTTATTGAGATATATTCACATACCATGCAGTCATGCAAAGCGTACATTCAATTGTTCACAGTACCATTATATAGTTGTGTGTTCATCACCAAAATTAATTTTTGAGCATTTTCATTACCACACACACAAAAATAATAAGAATAAATATTAAAGTGAAAAAGAACAATTAAAGTAAAAAGAATACTGGGTGTTTTTTCTTTTCTTTTTTTTTTTTTTTTTTTGTCCCTATTTTTCTACTCATCCATCCATACACTGGACAAAGGGGAGTGTGGTCCATATGGCTTTCCCAATCACATTGTCACCCCTCATAAGCTACATTTTTATGCAATCATCTTCAAGATTCATGGATTCTTGGCTGTACTTTGATAGTTTCAGGTATTTACTTCTAGATCTTCCAATCCATTAGAACATAAAAACTGTTGTCTATATTGCATGTAAGAGTGCCCATCAGAGTTATCTCTCGGCTCCTTTTGGAATCTCTCTGCCACTGAAGCTTATTTAATTTCCTTTCACATCCCCCTTTTGGTCAAGAAGGTGTTCTCCATCCCATGATGCTGGGGGACTAGATTCCTCCTGGGGAGTCATATTCCACATTACCAGGGAGATTTACTCCCCCAGGTGTCAGATCCCATGTAGGAGGGAGGGCAATGAATTCACCTGCCAAGTTGGCTTAGCTAGAGAGAGAGAGCCACATCTGAGCAACAAAGAGGCATTTGGGAGGAGGCTTTTAGGCACATTCTAGGCAGGTCTAGCCTCTCCTTTGCAGCAACAGTCTTGCCAAGGGAAGTCTCATGGTGGAGGGCTCAGCCCATCAAACCACCAGTCCCCTATATCTGTGAGCACATCGACAATCAGGTAGAGTTTTGAAACTAGATATGTGCTCCTAGAATTTTCCCATGCCAAACATGGTCAGATGAAATATCTGCATGGGCTACTTAAAAGAATCCATCACACCCAGTGTGTTGTAGCAGTAAATAGAATGCTTCCCTGTAAAACTAAGAATGACATGGAGAAGGAATGGAAGGCCAGCAGGTTTCAAAGGCTTTCAGGTGAAGATGGATGAGGGAGGCATCACAGTAACCTGTGAGAGCAGATTGCCAACAAATAAAGAAAATGGGGACTTCTCAGAGAAGGTCATCGAAAAGCAATTACAAGATGGTATTCTCAATGTCACGTCATGAAGTAAACATGCCAGAGTAAAAATGAAACTATGGGGAAAGTGCACAGGAGAATTCTGGTTTAGCTATTATGAAATTTCTGAAACATTAAAGAAAAATTTAAATTTATAAGTTCGGTTCAGCTTTAGAGTCTTGTATCAATGAGGATCCAGAAATAAGCATCATAAGGAGAAGTTTATCAGCAGATCAGCTGAATCAGATCTGGTCATGATTTCCTGGCAATCCTGAATTTGCTTGTCTGTATACATGATTTACAATAAAATTCACCCTTTTAAAGTGTACAATTCAGGGTTTTTTAGTATATTCACCATGTTGATCACTCCCCAAAGAAACCCTGAACACATGGACAGTTAGTTCCCTTTTATCCTTCTCCTTAGCCTCTGACAACCACTAATCTACTTTATGTCTTACAGATTTCCCTATTCTAGGCATGTCTTCTTAACAGAATAATGCAATATGTGACCTTTTGCATCTGGATTCTTTCATTTAGAACAATGTTTTCAGGGTCCATTCATGCTCTAGCATGTATCAGTACTTCATTCCTTTTCATGGCCAAATAATATGCCATTGGATGAATATACCACATTTTATCTTTCTATTGATAGACATTTACGTTGTATCCAATTTTTGGTGGTTGTGAATAATGTTACTATGAACAGCCATCTACAAGTTTTTAGTGGACATATATTTCAATCTTCTTGGGTATATAATTAGGAGTGAAATTGCTGACTCATATGATAACTCTATTTTTAACATACATAAAACATTCCTTTAAAATGGCCAAACTGCTTTAGAAATTGTTAACATGATTTTACAATCCAACCAACACTGGACATGGCTCCAATTTATTTACATCTTCACTAACATTTGTTATTAACTTTTTTTATTTTAGCCACTCTAGTATGTGTGAAGTGGCAACGTGTTTGATTTTAATTTGAATTTCACCAATATCTAATAGCACTAAGCATCTTTTCATATGCATATTAGTTATTTATAATATCTTCTTTGGAAAAATGTCTACTTAGATTATTTGTCCACTTTTTAATTAAGTTATTGGTCTTTCAATTGTTGAGTCATAGGGTTCCTTATATATTCTGGATTCAATTTTCTTATCTGATATATGATTTTAATATATTTTCTGCCATTCCAAAGGTTCTATTTTCACTTTCTTGATTGTATCTTTGGAAGCACAAAGTATTTAACTTTGATGAGGTTCAGTTTTACCTATTATAATTTGTTATTCTGTCCTCTGGTCCCTGGGGTCCCATCCTCGCATTTCCCTGGTTGAATCTTTAGCATGTGGTCCAGACAAAATGCTTTGAGAATGAGTAATCTAGAGCACTGCTTCTTTAAAACTAATGTGCACATGAAAATCTTGGGATCTTGTTAAAAATAAGAGTTCTGATTCAGAGGGTTTGAGGTGGAATCTATGGTTCTGCATTTCTTTTCTTTTTCCTTTCTTAAATAAACACTCCCCTTTCTTTCATTCTCCTGCTCCCTTCCCCCTGTAACCTCTAATTGTTTTCTATCTCTATGAATTCATTATTTCTAATCATCTCTAATAATAGATATCATATTATTTTTGTCCCTATGTGTCTTTCTTATTTTAGTGAATATACTGTTTTCAAGGTTTTTCCATGTTGCAGCATGTTTCAAAAATTCATTTTTTCTTATGACTGAATGATATTCTATTGTAAGTATGTATCCATTTTATTCATCTATTGATTTGTTGATGGGGACTTGGATTGTGACAAGTCTCCATCCTGTGAATAATTTTACTATAAATTATAGTAATTTATAATTACTTGTGAATAATTTTACTATAAATATTGTTATAAAAGTATCTGTGAGCCTGTTTCAATCTTTTTTGGTAAATACCTAGAAATGAGATTGTCGGATCAAATGGTAATTCTACATTTAGATTTTTGAGGAACTGTTATGTTGCTTTCCACAGTTGCTGAACCATTTTACCTTGCCAAGAGCAATGCAATATAGTCCCAGTTTCTCTACATGTTCTCCCAAACTTGATACTTTCCTTTTAAAAAAATTTGCCTTCCTAATGGGTGAGAAATGATTTTTCATTTTGTGTTTATTGTGAATTTTCCAAATGCCTAATGATGTTGACAATATTTTCATGTGCATATTGGCTATTTGTGTCTTCAATGGAAATATATCTATTCAAATCCTGTGCTCATTTTCTAAATTGGGTTTGTGGGGTTTTGTTGTTTTTGTTATTGTTGCATTGAAATTTTTTTCTGATATGTTCTGGGTATTTAACCTTTATCTGATACATGATTTGAAACTATTTTCTCCCATTCTGCAGGTTGTCTTTTTACTTTCTTGATAATTTTCTTTGATACCCCAAAATTTGTATTTTAATGAAATCAAATTTCTCTATTGTTACTTTTGTTGCTCATGCTTTTGGTATCAGATCTAAGAATCCATTGCTAAATCCTAGGTCATGAAGATTTGCCCCACTATGTTATCTTCTAATAGTTTCACAGTTTTAGTCCTTTTGTTTAGTTCTTCATCCTTTGGAGCTGATTTTTGTATGTGGTGTGAGTTAGGAGTTTGAGTTCATTCTTTTGCATTTGGATATCCAGTTTTCTCAACACAACTTCCCCACTGCATGAACTTCTTAGCACCATTGGCAAATGAGAAAGGTCTCAAATGATTAACTACAAAAAATTTAAAAAAACAATTGCAACAGGCAATAAGAGAAGAATTGGGGACAAAATGGTATAAAAATTACAGAGATTAAATAGCAAAATGATAGGAGAAACCTCTACATTATTAGTAGTTACTTTAAATGAAAAATGGATTATACTCTACAGTCAAAAGATAGCATGGATTAAAAACAAGTATGAATCAGGAGAATTGTTGGAAGATGACAGAGTAGGAAGCTCCAGGAAAGGGACCCTCCACCAGAACAACTATTAAACAGGCAAGGATTGTATGAATTAACTATTTCAAAATTCAGAATCCAGTAGAACACTCAGCAGCATC
Source organism: Choloepus didactylus (assembly GCF_015220235.1). Taxonomy (NCBI): domain Eukaryota; kingdom Metazoa; phylum Chordata; class Mammalia; order Pilosa; family Megalonychidae; genus Choloepus; species Choloepus didactylus. The sequence goes on from NC_051309.1 coordinate 142,814,131, forward strand.
CAAGGAAGATCAGGAGGAAGAGACTGGTAAATTGCAATAAATACAAGCCTACCTTATTATATTGAACTTTAATTTATTATGATTCACAGATATTGCATTGTTTACAAAACTGCATCTTTGTGGCAACCCTGCATCAAGAATCTATTGGTATCATTTTTCCAATAGATTGCGTTCACTTTGTGTATCTAGGTCACATTCTGGTAATTCTCACAATATTCTGAACTTTTCCATTATTATTTTATCTGGTATAGTGATCTGTGATCAGTGATCTTTGATGTTACTTTTGTAAATGTTTGGTGGTGCCACAAACTGAACCCATATGAGACGGTGAACTTAATTGATATATACTGTGTGTATTCTGTTTGCTCCCTCAGCCAGTCATTCCCTGTATATCTCCCCTTCCTTGGGACTGCCTATCCCATAAGATGCAAAATTGAATTTAAGTCAATTAATAACCTTACAATGGCCTCTATGTGTTCAAGTTAAAGGAAGAGTCACTCATCTTTTGCATTAGATCAAAAGCTAGAAATATTTAAGCTTAGAGAGGAAGGAATACCAAAAGCTGAGATAGGTCAAAATTTAAGCCTCTTGAACCAAACAGCCACATTGTGAATGTAAAGGGAAAGTTGTTGAAGGAAATTAAAAGTGCTACTTCAATGAACACACAAATGATAAGAAAGCAAATAGGATATTGCTCACATGAAGAAACTTTTGGTGGTCTGGATAGAAGAGCAAACCAGCCACAGCATTTGCTTAAACCAATGCCTAATCCAAGGCAAGACCCTATCTCTCTTCAATTCCATGAAGGCTGGGAGAGGGGAGGAAGGAGAAGAAGAAAAGTCTGAAGCTAGCAGAGGTTTATTCATGACATTTAAGGAAAAAAGTTGTTTCCATAACATAAAAGTGCAGGATAAAGTAGCAAATGTTGATGTTGAAGCAGCAGTAAGATATCCAGATCTAGCTGAGATAACTGATGAAGGTGGCTACACTGAACAACATATTTTCAATGTAGATGAAATAGCCTTCTATTGGAAAAAAGTTGCCCTCTAGGGCCATTGCTAGAGAGGAGAAGTCAATGCTTGGCTTCCAAGCTTCAAAGCATGGGCTAACACTCTTGTTAGGGGCTAATGCAGCTGGTGACTTTAAGTTGAAACCAATGCTCACTTAGTATTTTGAAAATCCTATGGCCCTTAAGAATTATGCTAAATGATTCTGCCTGCTAAATTAAACACCAAAGCCTGGAAGACAGCACATCTTATTACAACATGGTTTACTGAATATTTTAAGCCCACTGTTGAGATGTACTGTTGAGAAAAAAAAGGATTCCTTTCAAAAGATGACTGTTCATTGACAATGCATCTGTTTGCCCAAGAGCTCTGATGGAGATGTACAATGAAATTAATGTTGTTTTCATACCTGCTTACACAAACATCCATTCTGAAGCCTATGTATAAAGGAATAATTTCAACTTGCAAGTCATTTTTTAAGAAATACATTTCATAAGGCTACAGCTGCCATAGATAGTGATTCCTCTGATGGACCTGTGAAAAGCCAATTGAAAATCTTCTAGAAAGGTTAGATGTCATTAAGAATAATTTTGATTCATGAAAGGAGATCAAAATAACAACATTATCAGGATTTTGGATGCTGATTTCAGACCTCATGGATGACTTTGAGGGGTTCAAGACTTTGGTGGAGGAAATAATTGCAGATGTGGTGGAAGTGGCAAATGAACTAGTATTAGAAGTGAAGCTTGAAAATGTAAATGAATTCCTGCAATCTCAGAACAAAATTTAACAGATGCAGAGTTGTTTCTTAAGGATGAGCAATGAAAGTGGTTTCTTGAGATGGAATCTACTCCTGATAAAGATTCTGTAAACATTGTTGAAATGACAACAAAAGACATAGAGTATTCCATAAACTTACTTGATAAAGCAGTGGCAAGTTTGGAGAGGACTGATTCCAATTTTGAAAGAAGTTATACTGTGGACAAAATACTATCAAACAGCATTTCATGCTACAGAGAAATATTTCATGAAAGGCATGTCAATTCATGCAGCAAGCTTCACTGTTGTCTTATTTTAAGAAACTGCCAGAAACTAGAATACAGATTACCAGGGGCTAGGGTGGGGGTACAGAATGGGGAATTCATACTTAATGTGTACAGAGTTCTGTTTGATGTGATGGAAAGTTCCCATAATGGATGGTTATGATGGTAGCACAATGTTGTGAATGCAATTAACACCACTGAATTATATATTTGAATATTGTTAAAAGGGGAAATTTTAGTTTGTATGTATGTTGCTAGAATAAAATTTTTTTAAAAAAATAGAACTGTACAACATAGTGAACTCTAATGTAAATTCTGGACTATATTTAATAGTAAAATTATAATGATATTGTTTCATCAATTGTAACAAAGTTACCATACTAATGCAAAGTGTTAATAACAGGGAGAACTGTGTGTGAGGGGTGTTATATGGGAACTCTATATTTTCTGAATGATTTTTCTATAAACCTACAACTTCTCTAACTTAAAAAATGACTGAAAGACAAAAGACTGAGGAACTGTTCCAGATTAAAGGAGACCAAGAAGATATGACTACTAAACACAGTTTGATCCTGGAAGCATCCTATAACAGAAAAAAAAGGACATTAATGAGACAATAAGCAACACTTGAATATGATCTTTAGATTAGATAATAGTATTTTATCAATATTAATTTTCTGTTTTTTGATAATTGTACCGTGGTTATATAAGAAGTTAACATTTAGGAATTCTTTGTACTTATTTTTGCAACTTTTTTTGTAAATCTGAAATTATTTCAAAATGGAAAGTTAAACAAATAAAGAAAAATTTAAAACTTAAAAAAAAAAAAAGGAAAAAAAAAAGAAACTGCCACAGTCAATCCAACCTTCAGCAGTCACCATAAACATACAGGCAAGGCTGATCAGTCAGCAGCCATAAACATAGAGGCAAGGCCATTTACCAGTAAAATATTATGACTAAAGACTCAGATGATGGCTAACATGTTTTAGTATTAACATATTTTTAATGAAGTTATGGACATTGTTTTTTTAGACACAATGCTATTGCACACTTAGTAGAATACACTGTAGTGTAAATCTAACTTTTGTAGGCACTGGAAAATGAAAAAAAAGTACAACTCACTTTATTTTGATATTCACTTTATTGCAGAGGTCTGGAACTTAACCCATACTGTTTCTGAGGTATGCCTGTACCAATGAATTGCTCTTACCATGCAGTGATAACAGCCCACTCTAATGGCAGATAGCAGTGGGGTTTGCCCATAGAGTAGCATGTTAGTGCCAGAGAAAGACAAAAAAACCTAGTACTCAAGGAGGAAGGGAGTGATCTGATCAATAATCACTGTTTTTGATTAGCTACTTCAGGTCAACATTTGATCTTGGGACTCAGCTGTGAGAGTGGCTATTATTCCAACCTGCCCTGGACAAAGGTGGCCCAGGATATTTAAAGATGGCATGTTTCCTCAGAGTTGTGAAAGACAGTTGAAGGGCTACATTTGCTGGGCAGGGGGTGAGACAAGAAAACACAACCTGGGGACCATGGAAAAGGCTCCTGGCATCCCTCTGGCCCCTCCATGATCCTCTTCCCAGGGCAGTTTGGAGCCTACAGGTGCACCCTTTGTGGCCCCTGACCTTGTCCCAGCTGGGAAAAGACTTTTTGGGAAACTCCTCTCCCTTCCAGGAATTTGCCCTCCAGGCAAAGGCAGCTTGAAACAATAAAAAGCATGTAAGAAACAGTTGAAGTGGGCAATTTGGGGCAAAGTCTTGCCTTCTTTTAGTCTGCAGTTAAATGCTCAGGAAAGGGAGAAGATCTGTGTCCTTAGGAGTAGAGGAGATATTCAAGTTCCTTTAAACAGGGAAACTCTTAAGACCACTGGCAAGTACAAGCCTAGGGCAAGACACAAGCCCAGAAAAGACAAGGAGGACCCCTGCACTTTGCATTTGCCTTGGGCTGTACTTCCTGATAAGAGGGCTAAACTCTGGAACACCAGCTAAAGTCAAAGCCAATTTGCAAAGACAGAGAAAGACGATTTCTGTTTGGTTTTGCTTGGTTTTGTTAGCTCCTGATACTCAAGAAAATCTTTATCATATCACCAGCTTGATACAATCTCAGGATCAGGCATCTTAGGGAATAAATCTCAGAGTTGACACTTTAAAATATTAAAATGTACAAAATGCAACAAAAAAATTACAAGATAAAGAAATAGGAAATGTTTGCCCATCCAAAGGAAGAAGATTAAAACACACAACACATCTATGAAGAAGACCAGAAGACCAGACTGGACATACTAGACAAGGACTTTTTAAAAAGTGATCTTCAATATGCCCAAGGAGATAAACAAAAATACAGAGAAAGAACTGAAGGATATCAGGAAAAGAATAAATGAATAATATGAAACTCTTAATAAAGTGACAGAAAATTTTAAAAGGAAACAAAATAACTACTGCAGTTGAAGAACACAATATATGAAACAAAACAAACAAAAAAACTCTCAGTGGGTTGCAAAAGCAGTCTTGAACTGGCAAAAGAAAGAATCCATGAACTTGAAGACAAGACAATTGTAATGAGTCAGGCTGAGGAGAAAAGGTAGTATAAAAAGAGAAAATAACCTAAGAGAACTGTGGGACACCACAAAGTGTACCAATACATGTATTATGGAAGTCACAGAAAGAGAAGAAAGTGAGAAAGGGGCAAGAAATGATGTTAGAAAACTTCTGAAATGTAGCAAAAAATATGATTGTGCACATCTAAGAAGCCCAGAAAATACCAAGCCAGATAAACTTGAAGAAAAATTTGCCCCTCACTTACTGACCAAACTATCAAATGCAAAGGACAAGAAATGAGTTCTGAGAACTGCAAGAGAAAAGCAGCATGTTATAAACAAGGGACAACAAAATAGAGTAAATGCCAAAATCTCATCAGAAGCCCTGAAGGCAAGAAGGCAGTGGGTTGAAATAATTAAAGAGCTAAGAGAAAAAAATAATAAAAATGTATTTTTATTATAAAAACAGCAAGACTGTCTTTCAAATATGAAGGAGTGATTAACAGATTCCCAGATTTAAAGAAAAAAAAAGCAGAATGAGTTAATTACTACTAGACCTGCCCTACAAGCAATGCTAAAGGGAGTTCTTCAGAATATGAGGTAAGGGCACTAGAGACTGGTTCAAAGTGGCATAAAGAAATAAAGATCTCTGGTAAGGGAGTTATAAAAACCCAGTATTATTGTTTTGGGTTTTTTGGTATGTAATTCTTACTTCCTACAGGTGGTAAAATGCAAACGTATAAAAAGTAATGACATGACAAGTCTACGGTTTCAAACATGCAATGTAAAAAAAGATAATCTGTAAAAAGTATAAGAAAAGGTGGGAGGACAGAGGTGTATATGAACAATGTATGTGTTTCCTACTGAAGTCAAGTTGGTAACAAATTAAATATGATTGTTAGATATTTAGGATGTTAAATTTTAACCCTTGGTAACTACAAGGAAAATATATGAAAAACATATTCAGAAAGATATTAGAAGGAACTTAATATAATACAATAAAAATCATATAAATATGAAAGTAGACATTAACAAAATTGAGGAACAAAAAAGGTATAAGACTTATAGAGAATAAATAGAAAAATGGCAGAAATCATCCCTGCATTATTGCTAGTGACCTTAAATATAAATGTATTAAACTCTCCAGTCAAAAGGCAGAGATAGAACGGATACAAAAGCATGACTCAGCTATAAGATATTTACAAGACACTCACCTGAGATTGAAATACATAAGTAGGTGGTTCATGAAAGGATAGAAAATATACTATGCAAATAGTACCCAAAAGGGAGCTAGAATAGCTATAATAATATCAGATAATATAAACTTAAAGTAAAAAATGTTATGAGGGAAAGTGACAATCATTATATACTGATAAAAGTATAAATTCAACAAGAATGTGTAACAATTGCAAATCTATTATATTATATATAATATAAATATATTATCTTAAGTCACAAAACAAGTCTTAATAAATTAAAAAAAATACTGATATCATATAATGTTTCTTCCCTGACCACATCAGAATGAAGCTAGACATCAATAATGGAGAGAGAGATGGAAAATTCACAAAGATGTGCAAATTAAACAACACACTATTAAACAGCCAATGAGTTAAAGAGGAAATCACCAAGGCTATTAGGAAATATTTTAAGGTGAATGAAAATGAAAATACAACATACCAAACCTTACAGGATGTGGCAAGGGCAGTGCTCAGAGGAAAATGTATAACTACAAAGTCTTCTATTAAGAAAGAAGAAAGACTTAAAATCAGAGACCTAACTTCAAAACTGGAAAAACTAGAAAAATAAGAGCAAACTAAACCAAAAGTGAGCAGAAGGAAAGAAATAACCACAGTTAGAGCAGAGATACATGGAATATAGCATAAAAGACAATAGAGAGAATAAGCACAACCAAAAGTTGGTTCTTTGAAAAGATCAATAAAATTGGCAAACTTTTGATAGACTGAAAAAGAAAAAAAAAAAGAGTGGACACAAATAAAAGCAGAAATGAAAAGGGGAAAAGGGACTATTAATACTAAGCACACTGAAATAAAAAGGACTATAAAAGTATACTACTATCAACTGTATGCCAAAAAAATACCCAGATGAAATGGACAAATTCCTAGAAATGTACAAACTACCTACAGTGACTCAAGTAGAAATGGAAAATCTGAAAAAAAAAAAAAATTAGTAAAGAGATTGAACCAGTAATTGAGCACATTCCAACAAAGAAAAGTCCAGGACCAAATGGCTTCAAAGGAGAACTTTACCAAACATTCCAAAGCAAATTAACACAAATCCTGCTCAAACACTCCCAGAAATTTGAAGAGGATGGAAAATTCCCTAATTCACCTTATCGTCTCAAAACTAGATAAAGAAACCACAAGAAAAGTTAATTACAGACCAATATCTCTTGTGAATATACTAGCAAGCTGATCCAACAGCACATTAAAAATAATTACACACCACAATCAAGTGGGGTTTCACTCACGTATGCCAAGGCAATTTGACGTAAGAAATTCAAATAACAGAAAACACCACATTAAGAGAATGAAGGGAAAAAAAAATATGATCATCCTAATTAATGCAGAAAGTGCATTTGACAAAATCCAAAACCCTGTTTGATTTAAAAAAAAAATCTCAATAAGCAAGGAATAGAAAGAAACTTCTTCAACATGATGAAAAAGCTCCTTTGAAAAACCCACAGCTAACATTATGCTTACTGGAGAAAGACTGAAAGCTTTCCCTCTAAGATCATGAACAAGACAAGGATACCCACTGTCACCATTGTTATTCAACATTATACTGGAAGTTCTAGCCAGAGCGATTAGGCAACTAAAAGAAATAAATGGCATCCAAATTGGAGGGGAAGAAGTAAAATTATCTCTATCTGCAGATGACAGGATCCTACATATACAGAAAATCTTGAAAAATCCACAACAAAACTACTAGGGCTAATAAACAAATTCAGCAAATCTGTGGGGTAAAAGATCAGCTAGTAAAAGTCTGTAATGTATCTATCCACTCTTTTTATCATATTTTTTCATTGTAAAATATAGTATATATATACACACACATATATATATGATGCTTTCCAAGTGAAATTTAATGAGTAGAGGACAAATATAAAGAATCAGTATTCATAATCCGTTGTTAAATTCTGTCTTGTCTGTTGCTACCATATTCCATGTTCATGGATCAGAAGAATAAATATTAAGATGTAAATTTTAACCAACATAATTTATAGATTCAAGGCCATCCCAATCAATTTTCCATTAGCCTTCTTTGAAGAAATGGAAAACCCAATCATTAAATATTAATATGGAAAGGTAAAAGGCCCTGTATATCCAAAACTACTTTGAAAAATAATGGAGTTGTAGGGCTCACATTTACTGATTTAAAAATTTATTACAAAGTACAGTAATTGAAATAATATTTTACTGGCACAAAGACATACACATATATGAAGGAATCAAATTAAGAGTCCAGAAGTAAACCCTCACATCTATAGGCAGTTGATTTTTGACAAGGGTGCCAAATCCATTTAAAGGGGAAAGAAGAGTCTCTTTAGAAAATCATGTTAGGGAAACTGAGTTAGTCAGGGTTTTCTAGGGAAATAGAATTGACTGGGGAAATGTGTGTGTGCATGTATGTTTGTGTATGTTATGTTAATGTTATGAAATTTTTTATAGGACTTGGCTCATGTGATTGTGGGGATAAACAAGTCAAATTCTTTAGGGCAGGTTGAAATCTGGGAACTATGATGAAGATTTTCAGTGAATTCCCTGGGAGAAACTGGGTGACTGAAGTAGAGATGGAAATTCTCCCTTCTAACTGCTGAAATCATCACTTCACATTTTAGGCGTTCAACTGATTGGATAAGACTTTGTTCATTGTTGAAGGCAATCTCCTCATTGATTGTAGATGTAATCAGCTATAGATGCAATCAATTTACTAATGATTTAAATCCATGAAATATTCTCACAGTAACAATCAAGCCAGTGCTTGTCTAACCAAACAACTGTACCCCATAACCTGGCCAAGTAGACACATTAACTTAACCAACACACATCTTCAAGTTCTTTGATTCTTTCATCTTCCATTTACAATTTGCTGTTGAAAGCCTCTAGGGATTTTTTTTTTAAATTTCTATTACTGTGGTCTTCAGTTTATGAAAGAAACAAGGTTAAAAAACTAGAAGCTAAGTACCCTTCTTATAAAATTAGAAAAAAAAAGTCAAATAAAAAAAAAAGAAATTAGGAGAAATGACATAGTAAAATAAAATTATACATTAGTGGAATAGAAAACAAATATTCAATAAAGAAATGAAAAAAAGTGAAAATTTGATATTTTATAACGATTAACAAAATCTATAAAGACAAACAAAAAATTACAGCACAAATAATATCATAATTGAAAAAAGGGAGATCTCTGCAAATCATAGATATTGAAAAGATTACAAGAGGATATCTGTCATGAACTATTTTATAATAATAAATATGAAGTTAGATGAAATTAGTGGAAAAATGCAAACAAATAGAAAATCTGAATAAACTTGCATTTGTTGAAATAGTTGAATTCTAATACAATTTTAGTTACAAATCTTCCCATAAAATAACTTGAATCCAGTTTGTGTAATCAATGATCCCTAACAAACATTTAAGGAAGAAATAATATCAAAGTTTACACAAATTCTTACTGGAATGAAAAGAATAAGAGAGAGAACACCTTTTCCAAAATGTTTATGAGACTAGCATAATTCTGATTTCAAAACATGACAAGGATATTGAAAGAATAGAAAATCAGAGGATAGTATAACATATATTGATAAAAAGGTAATTTCATCAGCTTATAAAAAATAAAATATATTTCGACCAAGTTGGGTTTATTCCAGTTTGTAAGGGTAGAGTCATAATTTGAAATCAATGTGATTTACCATTTAACTGTATTAACAGAGTTAAAGACATAAATATGTAATCATTTGAATAGATCTTATAACAAAAAAGTAGTAATGTAAGAGTAGAATATCTTATATCTGCAGTGGATATATCTAAAATGAAAATTTGAAGTATTTACCATTAAATATTAAATGACATAAGGATGCCTGATATTAACAATTTTTACTCACCAATTTATTGAGTTTCTAACCTGGACTAAGGGAATGGGTGAATGAATGAATGAATTGGTTACAAAGATTGGAAAGGAAGAAACAATTCTGATATCATTTCTTATATAAATGATGCTATGTTTAAAATCAAAAGAATAAATAATGAATTTATGTTGGAGTATTCAAAGACAATATACAACAATTCAAGTTTTTTTTCCTATATGAGGGGTAAAAATGTAAAAAATAAAAGTGTAAACATTAATATTTACAATGATGTAAACGTATTAAATGAACAGGAATAAAAATTACAGTTGTATAAAACAATTTCAGATGACATTATAAAATATATCTAGGAGAAATTTAATGTCTTGAATTAATGGAAATATACACAATTCATAAATTAGAAGAAACAAAATTGTCATGGTTTCAGTTTTCCACAAATTGAATTATGGATCCAATGCATTCTCAAAGTCAAAATTGGTTATTTTTTGAAACCTTACAAGATAATTTCAAATACACTCTAGGAGGCAAAATACCAACTCTAGCAAAGATCTAATGAAGAAAAAACTGAAAAGGATTTGCTATGTAGATATCAAGACTAAAGAACTAAGCTTCAGTAATTAAGACAATGTGTATAGAGTAGAGAGTGCAGAAGAAGATGCACTCATGTAAAAATGTTATTCCAGAGTATTAGGGGAATAGCAATACATGCAGTGAGCAGTTTAATATCCGTGTAGAAAACAATAAAACTGGACCCCTACATCACATTGTACATCAAAATCAAATCCAAATGGATTTTAAATATAAATGTGAAAGGCAAAACTTTAGAGCCCCTAGAAAATAATATCTTCATGAACTTGAGATAGGATAAGACTTCCTAACAGGACAAAAATCTCCTATGATAAAGTTGAAAATGTGGGTATTATTAAAACAAAGGACTTCTGTTCATTAAAAGCAGTACTGGAGGGTCAGAAGAAGATGGTGGCATAGAGAGGAGTGGAAGCTAGTTAGTCCCCCTGGAACAACTAATAAACGACCAGGAACAACTAGTAAATAATCTGGAATAACTGCTGGGGGACAAAAGTGACTGTCCACATGTCATACACCAATCTGGATTGGGAGGAATGCCTGAGATCACAGCATAAAATCTGTAAGTAAAATTTGTGGACCTGAGCCAAAAGCCCATCCTCCACAGCAGCCCAAACTGCAGAGCCTTGCTGTGCTGGAGAGCAGCACTCTCTGAACAAGTGAATATACCTCAGCCCAGCTCCAACTGAGGTTTTAATTAACAAATGTAGACTGCTCAGTATGAACAATGAATCCCCAAAAAGCAGAGAGTGGCTTTTGGTGATGGCTGACCTTGGAGAGCCAGAAAACCTCTCTGGGAGGGAGGGGGAGCCCAGAGGACCAGGTGCTATCTCTGGCTGATGGGTGAAACTGAGGGTGGCCACAGACTGGCCCTGAAGGGGGGATTTCCATCCCTTTTTTAACAAAGTGGAGAAAGCCTCAGCCATTTTCATTTCCCAGGGCTTTGACCCAGACAAGGGTGGACATAGCAGAGTCCCAGAGACTACAGGAATGCAAATGGTATCTCCCCAGGGGGTGTATCTTCCCTAAGAGGAAAGAGGTGGTGCCAAGCTCTCCTACCCACCTTCCATTCAGAACAAGATCCCAGAGTCTGGGGGAAACCAGCCATGGGCTTACATCAGTCCAGAGTGACAGGCTGATAGGCCCCACCTGCTGGGCAGAAAAGCACAGTGACATGAGGCCTCAAAGTGTGTATCAATCTTCTAAGACACACACTCATGGAGACCTGATACTATTGCCTTCTTCTGACACCTGAGCCCATTCTGTCTGGGAAAAACTTTTGGGGTAACCAACGAAACCAGATGTCTAGAGAACAGAAAAATACAACCTACACTAAGAAAAACAAAGTTATGGCCCAGTCAAAGGAACAAACTCACACTTCAACTTAGATACAGGAATTGAAACAACTAATGCTAAATAAATTCAAAAACTTTAGGGAAGATAAGGCAAAAGGATAAATATGTAATGAAAACACTGGGCATACATAAAATAGAAATTGAAGGTTTGAAGAAACAGCTGGCAGAATCTATGGAAATGAAAGGCACAACACAAGGTATGAAAGACACAATCGCAACATACAACCGCAGATCTCTAGAGGCAGAAGGAAACACTCAGGAGATGGAGAACAAGGCACCTGAAAGCCTACACACAAAAGAACAGATGGAGAAAATAATGGAAAAATATGAGCAAAAATCCCTGGGAGCTTTAGGACAAAATGAAAGGCAGGAATGTACATGTCATTTGTGTCCCAGAAGGAGACGAAAAGGGAAAAGGGGCAGAAGCAATAATAGAGGAAATAATCAATGAAAATTTCCCATCTCTTATGAAAGACATAAAATTATGGATCCAAGAAGCACAGTGAACTCCAAACAGATCTAATAGGCCTAGGCCAAGACACTTAATAATCACATTATCAAATATCAAAGATAAAGAAAGAATCCTGAAAGCAGCAAGAGAAAAGTGATCCATCACATACAAAGGAAGCTTGATAAGACTATGTGCAGATTTCTCAATAGAAACCATGGAGGCAAGAAGGAAGTAGGGTGCTATACTTAAGATACTGAAAGAGAAAAACCACCAATGAAGAATCTTATATCCAGCCAAACTGTCCTTCAAATATGAGGGAGAGCTTAAAATATTCTGACAGACAGTGAAAAAATTTGTGAACAAGATACCTGCTCTACAGGAAACACTAAAGGGAGCATTACAGACAGAAAGGGAAAGTCAGGAGTGAGAGGTTTGGAACACAATTTTAGGAGATAGTAGCACAGCAATGTAAGTACACTGAACAAAGATGATTGTGATTATGTTTGAAATAGGAAGGTTAGGACCATGGGCAGTTGATCATACACTTTGGATCTTTGGATAATTGTATGGTTTGTGAACAATCTCAATAAAAAAAATCATGTGATAAAAAAAGCAGAGATTATTAAGGCAGAGAAAGTACAGTTCACATAAAGGAAATATTTGCAACACTTAAAAACAACAATGGGTTTATATCAATAAGCAAAAACAAATAAATTAATGAGAAAAATACAGACAATTCTATAGAAAAATAGGCAATATTTGAAGAGCCACTTCACAAAAGATCAAGTGCAAGAGTCAATGAATAGATGAATAGGTGCTTAAACTCTTTAGCAATAAAGGGCATGCAAATCATCTCTACGATGAGATACTACAGTGTAAGAGACAGAATGAGTAAAAGTTTAAAAAGACCAATTATACTCTAGTTTTGATGAGTATGTGGAATAAATGGAATCCCCTATATTATTATTGGAAGAACAAGCATTTGTATAGTTTAGCATTATCTGCTAAAGTTGATTAGAGGCCAACACTATTGTTAAGCAATTCCATTCTTAAGTATATATTTTAAAATGTATTTACATTTGAACTTAGAAATATGTGAGGATGTTTATAGTAGCATATATCATAATAGCTCCAAACTGGAGGCAATTTAAATGTCCATAAACTGTAGGCTAGACAGATTCATATTTGTGTAGCCATTTAAAGGAAAATTATGCAGCAATGAAAAATAAATGAACTCTACATGCAAAAATGTAGATGATTCACTAAATTAGAAAGTTCAGAAAAGAAGCCAGATCCCTTCAAAGCATCCATACTGTAATATTCCAATTATGGAACATTCACAAACAGGGAAAATTAAAATATAGTTTTAAGTTCAAAATATCCATGCACATTTAGGGAACATGGGAGAGGAATTATTAGAAAGGAGTATGAGGGGGTCGTTGTGTGGTGCTGTTAACTTAAAGATTGCTTAGGAATGTCTTAAGATAAAGTTAATAACATTAGGTTAGTAAGATAGTCTTAAAATCAGGAGTCATTTAAGTGAAAAATCTTGAGCCTAGTAATTCAATGAATGTACTTCATTATTTGATCATTTTAAGGGGTGGTATGTATTAGTGAATCCTTGTATTAACATCATCCTCCTCTACCATTCATTTCTTTTTTCAAATGCAATTTTATTGAGATATATTCACAGAGGACAGAAACCATCCAAAGTATACAATCACTGGTTCACAGTACATTCACTTCTTCTTATTATGATAATGCAGCATATTTTATTATCCTTGCCTAATAGAACATTTTATTATGAAGAAAATCATTTTACACAGCCATCCTCATTTATACTCTTTTATGTAAATAATTAGACAATACTGATATTTCTCAAACAATGATAAACACCTTAGGACAAATATTTTGCACAAAATATTTAATACTTTTTAATAATTTTAAAAGAAGATAAACTTTTTGTTCATATCGGGTGAAATAAAATTAAACTTCAATTTGTATGGTTTAAGCAATGTGACTCTTTTCCATCTTTGTACTATTTTTTTTTCTTTTTTATGATTTCTCCAAACAAGAAAACTAGATTAATTAATCTTCCAAATCTTAAAATCATAATTCTGACAAGTTCTTTCACCATATTACGCACTTTCAAGAAGTGAAAAAAATACTTTTTAAATCCTGAATAGGTTATGAATTTTGCAAAGTATTTTCCAACATTGATCAACTGTATCATGTTTTCTTCTTTTCTGTTTATTTTCCAATGTTAAACCATCTCTGCATTTCTCAAATAAACTTTTTCATGCATCATTCTTTTTATATATTGCTGCATTTTATTTACTTACATATTTCTAAGATTTTTGAATCCGTTTTTTGATGATTCACATAATCAGGCTTGAATTTTGAAATATGTTTTATATGAAATCATCTGAATTCTTGTTACAGTCATGATTAGTAGCACAACTTCCATACCAACATTTCTTTATGTTTAGGGTTTTTCATAGAATCTCCTATATTTGTTTTATTGTAGTCCATATTCATATTGCTGAGACTATCCTAAATTAATACTTATTTACTTATGTATGTATGTACTTATTTACTTATGTATGTATTTATTTATTATTTATGTATGTATTTATTGTTAACTCATTCATCTATTCATTTATTTTTCAGAAAAAATATATAAAATGTTTTTTTCCTCTAACTTTTCTTTGTTATTATTTATTTTGACTTCACAGAAGACTACTATTTTGACTGGTTATAGAATTCCTATTTCAGAATGTTTGCTCAGAACACTGAAGGCATTGTTTTATCATCTTTCTGCACTTAGTTAATCCAAAAATCTGATTTCATTTCTTATTAGGTAACCGATTCTTCCCTCTCTCCTGCCCCTCCTCAATTGATTTCTAAATGTTCACAGGGTAGATCAAGGTTCTGGTCCACTTTTATTGTGGACACCACTCTGTATAGAGCCTTTCCAGTCTAAAGCCTATAGCCTTTGTTTGGCCCAGGAAAATGTTTCATTTCCCTTATTCTTTCTTATTTTCTCCTCTTCCTTGTTTCTCTGTTTCTTCTGGAATATATTTTACGCTGTTGCTAAATTTCTTCTATTCTCCAGCTGTTTTCTTGGTGTTCCACTATTTTGATTGTGGTCTCACAATCTATTTCTATTCTCCCTATATCCTTCCTAATTTTACTTCCCTGGAACTCAAACTTGGAAAAATGGCCCCCACTTTCTTGGAAGTTACTCCAAAGATCCCTTTATTCTTCTCCTTTATCTGCTATATAATCCTGTTTACTTTTAGCATCTCCATAATCCATTGATATCTCTTGCCATTAATGCAACCCTGTTTTGCTACTAGCATGGCAAAGGAGTATTTTTGTTTTTAAACAGAATGAGGAGATTGATCCTTAATTCATATACTGTATTTTATTCACATTCTCATACCTATGTAAAGATAGGTTTACAACAAAGAACAAGTATAAATACCTTAAAAATATGTCCATAGATTCAATCACAAAACTATTAATTGAGTAAATGAAAAAGTATTTAAATAATTTCATACCAGCATAATGTTACTGGGGCATTTATGTAACGACATTAACAAAATATAGATAGTTCTAGGACTATGACAAGACATTATTTAATGTTGAGTTTCTTATATTGGCTGTGTCTCTAGGGAAAAAACCCAATTGTGATTGTAAAATGAAACAAAAATTGTTTTGATGGTTGCATTCTTCAAATGTAGACTAATAAAGACACAGCCTGCTTCTGTTAAGCCTCAGGGATACCTTTGGGGAAGGTCTTTTTTGTTTTCTCCTATGTTCAGTGGGAGAAGTGAGTAAAGTTATTCATTATTCATAATCCCCAGAGGACATACATTTGATGCCTGTATGACTGAGGGTGTGAGTGTGTGTGTGCGTGCAAGTAAACATGGGAGTGTTTAGTATTTCTTTAGATTTAGGGAAAGAAGTCCCAATAATTATCCCTTTACCAAAACAGTAATAAATGGTTGGATTAAGTACTTAATTTTTATAATTTTACTGATGCGAGTAAACATGCAAACTCATCCAGTTACTTTAGTTTTTTGTGCATGAGAAATTGGTGTGATTGACAGAAACTAAGGCTGTTATTTCTTTCTTTACAGACAACATTTTCCCATTATATGTTTAGTCAATAGACTACTGAAATAATAGTGAAATTCAATTCACTCTTTGGAAAACTTTAAATCTATCCAAATTTATATTTCCTACATTGCATTACAGCCTGACAAACAAACTAACTGATCTCCTACCTTGACATAAGGTTAAGTGAGTAGAGAGAGGGTAAGGCTGGTCAGAATTCCCAGAGTCCACCGTGACAGCTTCCTTCTCTACAGGTACAAAGCCTGCACAACATGGTGCTGCCTCTCTCAGCCGGGGAGGGATAAATCCATCTCAAGCTGAAAAATAAAACAATATTAAAATAAATAAAAGACAAATAATTAAGAAAAATTATTCATGGGCTTATCTGACAAAAAATGCAATTTTCATTATCAATAAGGAATGGAGGTTGACCAAAACAATGAAAAGAAAAAGCAAGAAAAGCAAAATATATCAAGAACAATCTAACAGGAAAAGAAACCCCAGGAACTATTTTCTCTTCTCATTATAACGCCTGCTGTAATGGGAAAATTAAACTACTTCAAGAAACAATCTTCAAATAAATGTTTGAAAATTGTGAAAACCCTCCAAGTATTTAACAGACACATACAAACACATACTACAATGCACACAAAGCATCTTTTCTTAATATAACAAATGCATTGCTTGTTAGTGCATTAGTTTCTATAGTGCATTTAGCAGGTCAGTGAAATTAACCACTAAATTACAGTTAACCTTATTTTAAAACCTTGTATTTTTTTACTCTATTTACTCCTATGAATAGTTATGAATAATTTATTTGTCACAATCAAAAGTAGAAGGAATTGTCTTATTATGTGTTCAATTGCCTCATTAATTATGTTCTTTTTAAAAAAGCTGCTTTTTGCAGTTACAGGACTAGAGGCAACAAATTAGCCCCTAACAAACTATACAATAAAATAGATATAGTAGATGTGATAGATATTATTTATACTTCAGTGAAGTATGCACTAAAATCATTCTCATGCAATCTTTTATGATTCACCAATTCTGATTGCATCAATCCCTATTGTGCGTGTATGCGTGTGTGCATGTGATACAGATTTGTTGATTATCACTCTTGAGTAATAAGTTGCACAAGAAAATATGCATATTTCATATAAACATGAACTAACATGTGACACTGTATTGGTATGCTATCTTATCTCATTCAAATAAAACTTACTCTATCAAAAAGTTCTTCAAAATTAACTTCAAGTTTTTCAATAGTTTCTGAAAACGGCAAAGGGGGATTGTACTTCTAATACAAGGCTGTTTTTTTTTCCCCCCTCTCCCTAAAATCTTCTCTTTCCCAGTTATTTGGTTGAAAGTAAAAATTCCATTGACAGATGTCTGGATTTATTTTCTGATTTCTCCACTCAGTAGTTTTGACCTTGGGTACTTATGTAACTTCACTGTGCATCCAGTTCCTTATGTGAATTATAGCAATAAATGCATGTATATTTTATGATTGTTGTAAAAATTAAACAACTTATAACATGGAAAGCACTTAGAACTTAGACAAATAAACACCCCATAAATGTAGGTCAACATTACTACCTTATGAATCTGACATCAGTTCAATGTCTCTCCTTGTAGTTTCCTCAAACTGTATCAAAACTCAAGCAGAACTGGATCTTATTTCTCTTTCCTCTTCTCATGTTTGAAGCTTTTTTTCCTTTTCTGTAATTCCTTATCCTTACCCTCATTTATCCATATCTACTTTCTCTCTTTCTCCCTCCCCCCTCCACCTCATGCACACACACACACAGCCCTCTAACTTGGCTTGTATCTTCTCAACTTTCCCACTTATTAATTAGATTCTGCCAAAGAAATGCCAAGAATCTAGCAAGAGAAGACAGAATTTTTCTCAACTGGCAGCTTGGGGCCAAAGCTATAATTGTAACTAGGGGATCAAAATTACAGACAAGAGAGAATATCAATTTACATTTAAGTAAATTAATCATACTTTAAATGTACTACATATCCTCTAGAACTGCATCAAGTTGAAGGATGCCCTTCTTCTTGATAACTTTGCTACACTGTGAATTTTTCCAAAGATCATACATTAACTAGAAGAACAATTCATTAAATTTAATATTCTCAGAATATAAATAAATTTAGGTGCTTTCAATTCTTTTTATTACTTTTATAAGGTGTCCTTATGTTAGGAACATAAAAGAAATCATGAAAGAAATGTAGTTGAAATATGGGGAAATCCAATTGTAGAATATAAATTTATAAGAAATTAAAATAAAGTAGTTAATTTCTAACACATCATAGAAATCATTTTTTGAAAGGATTTTGAAGAAATTAAAGAAACATATTGAGATTGCATGAAAAATGTGAAATGCTTTACTATTTGAAAAGTACACTTACCTTTTCTCCAAATTCTTGCATTTTAATTATTAGACCTTAAAAATACATAACACTCAAAAATGCCTTTATAACTTAAATTAACATAATCAAAACTTGAATTGTCAAATATTCAATTTTGCTTTTAATTAATTTTATTAACTTTAAAAGAGTTAAAAACTGTTTTATATTTGGGGACATATTTTTTTTTCTAAAAAGTCATGTAATTGGATCCCAGTTATCTGAATAATAAAGTAAGTTACAAAATCTTTTGTTATCCCAATAAGATATTTCCTATTGCAAAAGGGTAGCAATTTAGGAGCAAGCATAAAGACCTGAAGACAAATGAAAATTGTCTCTAATCTTTACTTTGTCTAATCTAAAAGTATAACCCTAACTAAGTTAACTCTTTGAATATTTGGTCTACTGATTCTGAGACTTTTCATCTTTTTTAGAAATTAGGAAATTCTATCACAATTCAATTACCTAAGCATCTTTGATGGCCCAAATAAAGCATGAGTTGCAAATATATTTAAGGTTATAACAGATTCGTTTCTCAAATTGGCAAAGTATATAGAACAAACTGTAAAATAGAAAGGCTTATGAAGTAGGCATGAGTATTTGGAAACCTATGTCTGCCTTTAGACGTATTTAGAGTTTATGCTAAGATTTGGGGCTCAAAAGATAAAAAAGAAATAGTGTTTCTCCAGGAAGACTTAAATAATAATAGCTCTGCTTTCATTAGTCCTTCCTACGGCCGCTTCATCATGATAGTTGAGCTCAGGAATATCTGTCATCCAAGACAGATATTCTTGTTGGTCCTAAGGTTGAAATGATTTATTAAAAATAAACCTTAAAACATTAATTTTATAGACTTGTACAACACAAACATTAAGCCCTATTGTAAATGATGGATTATAGTTAATAGTATAGTTACAAAAATATTCTTTCATGAATTGTGCCAAAAGTACTACCCTAATACAAGGTGTTAATAAAAGGTTGTTCATGAGAACTCTGTATTCTTTGTATGATTTTTCTGCAAACCTTCAACTTCTCTAATTTTAAAAAAAGCAGAGGGAACACAGCAAAGAAAAAATAATTCATTTTGGTTTGGTTTGACTGAATTAAATCTAATTCATTCACAGCATAACCAACATCCTTTTTCATTCGGCTTTTTATTTTGAAACAATTTCAGAATTACAGATAATGATTGTATTGTTTTGAAATCCAAAAGCATCAGAAAGAAAAAAAACTAAGATTTACATTTTGTATATAACAGCATATTACTAGAGAATCTTCTAGATCACTCTCTAATTTAACCACTGTTACCACCCTGAACAGATAAAGCAACTGTGAAAGAGAAAAAATAGGTCGGATATTTTGTTGTATAAATTTTGGTTGGTGACAGAGGTATTGATCAAAGTTCAGAGGAGGCCTAAGATTTTCCAGATGAATTAGCTATGTTAATGCCAAATACCTTTGCACTTTGTTGTTTTAAAGGAAGTTTATTGAAGACTTCCTGCCCACAAACTGGATTCTAGAGTAAGTCCCATAGATAAGACAAATAGGAGGTTTCCATTTGAGATCAGAGAAACAGCCTATCAGAAATTCATAGTGGGGCCAAAACCTTGATGCAAATGTAGCTTAAAAGTATAGCTTTAAATCTCTGCTTTCATTCTTTGGGGTATATAGCAAGAAGTGGGTTTGCCAGGTCATATGGTAATTTTATGGTCAATTATCTGAAGAACCACCAAACTGATTCCTACAGTGGCTGCACCATTTTACAGTGCCTCCAACAATGTATAAGGGTTCTACGTTGTATGCATAATCAAAACTTATTTTCTGTTGTCTTTTTTTAAAAAAAATAGCCATTCCAGTGGATGTGAAGTGATAGATCATTGTGTTTTTAATTTGCAATCCCTTGACGACTAGTGATGTTGGGCATCTTTTCATGTACTTGTTGATCATTTTAATATATTCTTTGGAGAAATATCTATTCAAGTTCTTTGCCCACTTTCAAAGAAATTGAGTTATTTGCTTTTTTGCTGTTGCACTTTTTTTTTTTTTTGCTCATGCTTTTAGTGGCATATTTAAGAAATAACTACCAAAATCAAGATTATGTTTCTGTCTAAAAGTTTTGCTGTTTTAGTTCTTACATTTAGGTCCACCAATATCCATAGAAGCATTCTTCATAATAGCAAAAAGGTGGAAGCCATGTGTCCATGTGTCCATCAACACATGAATGGAGAAACAAAATGTGGTATGTATCTATATATCCCAATATATATATATATATCCCAATGGAATATTATTCAGCCTTAAAAGGGGTGATGTTCTGATTCATGCTACAACATAGATGAACATTGAAGAACATCATGTTGAGTAAAATAAGCCAGACACAAACAAGACATATTGTATGATCTTGCTTAAATGAAATGCCTGGTATATACAAATTCACAGAGACAAAAGATTACAGGTTACTAAGGGCCAGAAGGAAGGGTACAGGGATGTTATTGCTTAATGGGTACAAAATGTCTGTTTGAGGTGACGAAAAATTGTGGTAATGGATATCGGTGGTGGTAACACAATGCTGGGAATGTAATTAATACCAGTGAATTCTATACTTGAAGGTGGTTAAAGTGGGAAGTGTTAAGTTATATATATGCTAGTACAATAAAAAGTTGTTTTCCTTTTAAAGTATAGGTTTAAGAAATGTCAGGGCTAAAGATAAACATTTGAAGATTCTGAAGTGACTGGGACACGAATTGTTTCAATTAAAATGTAAGATATAGGACATAAATAAAGGATTTATGCTACCTCTTGATTTAAAGAGAAACAATTAGAAGATAAATACAGATTTAGAATATTTTTGAGGATTTTGGTCTGACCCAAGGACAGATGACAGCAAAACCTTGGCCTGGGATTCTTTCTTATCTGGGCTAAAGGAACAAATGCAATTATGCAATAAACATATAGAGATGGAGGATAATTTCCATGGTTAAATCATGTTTTCCTTAAAATGTAAAAAAAAAAAAAGTAAGAAAAATAAAAGAAGGAGTAGGAAGGTAAAGAACAGGAAGAAAATAGAAGGCTATAGAGGAGGAATAGAAAAAAAGGAATTGTACTTGGGTCTCACAAACACATTTATAAGTTTTAGGATTATTTTTGAAAGTTGACATATGCTGAAAAAAGCAAAGTTAATGGACTCATACCATCCTGCCACTGCTTCTTACAAACAGTGACATTCATTCAGCAAGTTACCCCACCTTTATGAGTGTTTCTTTTCTGATAATAGTGATAATAAATCCAATTTCATGGTGCTCTGAAGATCAGATAAGGTGATACATGTGAAATTCTAGGCATACAGTAGGTCCTGAATAAGTGTTATCTCTAATATGCTTACAAAATCATTGCTTAATATGTTTTGGTTAGCTTTTCTTTATAGACTTTGAAGGTGAAACATATAGTTGAGGAATGTTTTAGTTTAGAGAGATTAAGTTACATTTTGAATAGAAAAACATTAAAATTTGACTTTGGGGATAAATGTATGTACATCAGTCAAATTAAATTGAGAGATCCTGTGTATCCCATTGCTTTCTTCTGGGTGGATATTGAAAATGTGTGACTTCTGAGTAGGGCACATATGCTAAGCTTCTTCATTCTCTGTGGTGTCAGTATATTTCAAAATAACACAGGTAGTAATTATTTTAACCTCGATACAATGTAATCTTAAGTATTTACTCATGAATAAAGCTTTTCTTCTAAGTGTTTCATGGCAGCCCAGAACAGTTACATTGAAGGACCAGCGAGATCTGAAGCAGTGGATTATTTTCATGAAATTCTCAGTATTAATTTCTTGAAATTCTCATCCAGATTTGACATATGGTACAGAAATTAAAGAGAAAAAAAATTCCAACCAGTTTTGACAGCTTGATTAAATGTCTAGGTATCAGTTTTAAATTCCTAAGTATTCATTTGATTAACTTTAGATGATAATGGAATTTTCAATGTGTGCACATTATGCCTTTTGTGTATTATTTAAGAAAGTCTTTCTCCTCATGTGCTCTCTTTAGCTTCATATATATTTTTGGGAGTGTATGTAAGTGTGCATGTTCAAAAGGAATCTTGGATTAAAGATAAAAGTAAAAAAATACATAATACTGAGTAAAAATCCAATTATATATAAGGTCCACACATGTTAATGAGTGTGCATGTGTGTGTGCATGTGTATATTGGGGAAGTCTAACTAAAGCAGCCATTCTAGAAAGCAATCTGAAAGTACTTAATAAATTTAATACTAGTGAAATTCTTTTGCATGTGCTCATGAGAACAAGAAAGAATATACATTACAACATTGTTTGTGATAGCAAAGATGTGGAAACAATCTAGGTGTTCATCATTAGTGAAATGGGTAAGTAAATGGTGATATAAGCCTACAATGGAGTACAGTTCAACAGTCAGAATTTATAAAATGATGCCAATTAGGTAAACTAAAACACATACCCTCACACACTTTTACAAAATAATGCTATGTGTTTTTCAAGCACCTCAAAAATGTAAAATTTATTGATATCACATTCAGCTATTTAAATTAGGATTGTAGTGTCTGGATTAGTTAATTTTTGCTTTAACTATGAATTCTGTGTACAGAGACTAGAGATTATCATTCCTAAATGACTAAATCTTGTTTACCTCAAATTTTTTTTTTATAAATACCACTTGATATGGAGAGACTTGAATGTGAATTAATCCTAAATCCTTCTCTAGCGCTGCAGTGGGGAACACCCCAGCCCCTCCCCACTGGGAAGAAATAGACGAGTGAGGGAGAGCAGCAGCCATATAATGCACACACTTAAGGGATACATAGAGTGCCATTATATACCCAGAACCAGGGAATCACCTAATATGGAGGGGGAATCCATCCAGATCAAACCACAGGCTCAGTGGCCAGCCTCCAGATAAGAGAACATTCTGGGCCCAGTGTTTAGATTGGGCAAGTCTGGGAAGGAGTAGGAGCAGGTCTTTTGATAGTTGCTCCTCCACAATAATCAACACTGAGCAGTAACTTCCTGCTTCTTGGTTTCTAGCCTGCCATTCTATACAAGCCCCCAAATTATTTCTGTGAAAGAAGTGAACATGAACAGTATTTTAATTAAAATGGAAGGGATATTATGCTATTTAATGACTAGTAGGCCAAAGACAATGAAGTATGTATAGTTTTCTATATTTCATTGTGAGGAAAGTAAAACTAAGAAAGTTTAGGTAACTTTCCAAGGACCAACAATTATTTTGAGCCTGATTCCATATCTGTAAAATGAGGTCAGTTAAGTTCTCATCTCTTAATTTGTATGAGGATAAATTGAGATATTGTTTAGAAATCATCTGGCATGTAGTAAACACTAGATTTAAATGAGTGGTAGTTGTGTTACTGTCATTAGTGTTGATAATAGTAAGAGTGCATGATTTGAATCAGAATGTCTCTGACTTTGAAATTCCATTTATCTCCAAGGAATATTTTCAAGAGACTCTGCATTGAAAATTGTATGTGTAGGTTTTAATTTTTATAAATAACTAAGAACAGTGCTTAAATATAAATCTGACATTTCAATAGAGCTGTAGTCTATAGTATTGTTTTATTTAAAAAATAAACTCCTAAAAAGTTTTATAATTAGCTTTATCTATCATTAAATATGCTTTCCCTGAATTTCAGAAAACTAAAAAATTACTCCGTATAGCCTAATGTATTCTTAGTGAACTACAAACTTTCCAAGTCAGGCTGTGTGCTCGTTCTTTTTTATTTAATATCAACCATAATTAAAAGTTCAAATAATGAATATGAAACATCTTTAAAAAGAAATGAGTTTTCTACATTAGCATGCCACTTGAATAGTACTGATGACCCCAAATAGTCTACCTTTTTTTTTAAGTGGAGGTTGATTGATTTTCACTGACAAAAATTGCCACACACTGATCTGAATAGGTAATGACTACAGGCATTTATTTAAGAAATAATTTTATGCTTCTTAAGTTTCCATGGTGTGATGGTTGGGTTCATGTGTCAACTTGGCCAGGTGGTGGTGTCCAGTTGTCTGGTCAAGAAGCACTGGCCTGTTACTGCAAGGACATTTCTGGACTGAAACCATCAGTAACTTGATTGCATCTATGACTGATTACATCTATAATCAACTAAGGGGAGTGTCTTCAGCAATGAGAGACATTTACTCCAACCAGCTGAAGTCTTTAAAATGAGAAGTGAAAAGTGTAAAACAAATGGTTTATAATGTAGAATGTAGGGGAACTAGCAGTAGAGAGCAATTAAGGAAGGGGGAACAATAATCCAAGAAGAACAGATAAGCTATTTAACGTTCTGGGGATGCCCAGAAATGACTATGGTCTGTTAATTTCTGATGGATGTAGTAGGAACAAGTTCACTGAAATGTTGCTATAGTATGTAACTTTCTTGGGGTAAAGTAGGAACATGTTGGAAGTTAAGCAGTTATCTTAGGTTAGTTGTCTTTTTCTTACTCCCTTGCTATGGTCTCTTTGAAATGTTCTTTTATTGTATGTTTGTTTTCTTTTTAACTTTTTTTTTCATACAGTTGATTTCAAAAAAGAAGGGAAAGTTAAAAAAAAAAAAAAAAAAAAGAAAAAAGACAAACAAGGAAAAAAAAAAAAAAAAAAGATGTAGTGCCCCCTTGAGGAGCCTGTGGAAAATGCAGGGGTATTCGCCTACCCCACCTCCATGGTTGCTAACATGACCACAGACATAGGGGACTGGTGGTTTGATGGGTTGAGCCCTCTACCATAAGTTTTACCCTTGGGAAGACGGTTGCTGCAAAGGAGAGGCTAGGCCTCCCTGTATTTGTGCCTAAGAGTCTCCTCCTGAATGCCTCTTTGTTGCTCAGATGTGGCCCTCTCTCTCTGGCTAAGCCAACTTGAAAGGTGAAATCACTGCCCTCCCCCCTACGTGGGATCAGACACCCAGGGAAGTGAATCTCCCTGGCAACGTGGAATATGACTCCCGGGGAGGAATGTAGACCCGGCATCGTGGGATGGAGAACATCTTCTTGACCAAAAGGGGGATGTGAAAGGAAATGAAATAAGCTTCAGTGGCAGAGAGATTCCAAAACGAGCCGAGAGATCACTCTGGTGGGCACTCTTACGCACACTTTAGACAACCTTTTTTAGGTTCTAAAGAATTGGGGTAGCTGGTGGTGGATACCTGAAACTATTAAACTACAACCCAGAACCCATGAATCTCAAAGACAGTTGTATAAAAATGTAGCTTATGAGGGGTGACAGTGGGATTGGGAATGCCATAAGGACCAAACTCCACTTTGTCTAGTTTATGGATCGATGTGTAGAAAAGTAGGGGAAGCAAACAAACAGACAAAGGTACCTAGTGTTCTTTTTTACTTCAATTGCTCTTTTTCACTCTAATTATTATTCTTGTTATTTTTGTGTGTGTGCTAATGAAGGTGTCAGGGATTGATTTAGGTGATGAATGTACAACTATGTAATGGTACTGTAAACAATCGAAAGTACAATTTGTTTTGTATGACTGCGTGGTATGTGAATATATCTCAATAAAATGATGATTAAAAAAATAAATAAATAAATAAATAAATAAAATGAGAAGTGATGACTTTAGTATTCAGAAGAGAGAATTTACATCTCTACATCAGCCAGCCAGTATCTGCTGGGGAATTGATGGAAATGCCAGCTTGCAGCCCACCTTATGGAATTTGGACTAATTCCATGGATAGCTCATCTCTCATATAAATGTGGATATCTCATATTTACAGGTATCTCCTGTTGGTTCTGTTTCCCTAGAGAAGCTTGACTGATACAAATGGGTATGTGTTTCAAAAATAGAAATCTTCCTAATTTTTGTTACCTTCCTCCACAAATCCACACACCAACGTCTGTTAATAGACATCATACACACACACACACACACACACACACACACACACACACCCCCTTAGCCTATAAAGGAAACTGGCAGAAACTGCTAAAGTGACTATAACATTTTGCAACCTCACCAGCAATGAATGAGAATTCCTGTTGCTCCACATACTTGTCAGCATTTTGTGGTGCTGGTGCTTTGGATTTCAGGCATTCTAATAGGTATGTAGTATTATTTCAATGTTGTTTTAATTTGTAGTTTCCTAATGATATACAGTATTTAGCATATTTTCATATACTTATTTGCCATCTATAGTCACATGTAGTTTTAAGAGTTAATACAGAGAAATCCCCTATGGCCTGTACCCAGTCTCCCCCAATGACAGCATGGATACAGTCAAGATTAAGAACATTTCTGTTAGAACAATGATCCGTCATATTATATTTCTAAAGCCAAAGCCATTTCCTTCCCATCATCATGCCCTCCTTAAACACTAGCAACCACAAGTCTTTTCCTCAATTCTATAATTTTGTTATTTCAAGATTGCTATGTGAGTTGAATCACACAGTATGTAATTCTGGGGATTGAATTGCTTGCTCAGCATAATTCTCTGGAGAATCAAATAGGTTAGTGCATGTTCATTCTTGTTTTTTGATTATGTATTATTCCATATTGTGGCTATACCATAATTTGTGGTTTATTTACCTATTTAAGGACATCAGGATTGTTTCCAGCTTGGGTTATTAAGAGTAAAGCTTATATACACATTTGTGTCCAGGTTTGTGTGAACACAATTCTTCATATTTCTGGGAAAAATGCGAAAGTGTGAAATTTCCGTGAAATATATTCATTTTAAGAAACTGCTAAGCTTCTTTCCAGAGTGGTTGTACCATTTTGCATTCCCAGCAGGAATGTATGAGTGATCATTTCTCCACATCCTTCCTAGCATTTGGTGTTGTCACCATTTTTTATTTTAGCCATTCTGGTAGATAAATGGTGATATAATATAGTGGTTTTAATTGATTTTTTCCTTAATGGCTAATGATGTTTAATGTTTTTTTCTTTTATTGAATAAATGCTTTGTAAATAATTTCTTCCATTCTGTGTATTTTATTTTCATGTTCTTAACAAGATCGATCACAGAGCAAAAATTTTTAATTTTGTGAAATAAAATTTGCCAATTTTTCCTTTCATGGATTATGCTTTGTGCCAAGTCCAAGAACTTTTTGCATAGAACTAGATAACAAGGATTTTATCTTACTTTTGTGTAAATGTTTTATTGCTGTACATTTTCCATTTAAGACTGAGATCCATTTTTTTATCAATAAGGAATGAGATTTAGGTCAAGATTCATTTTGTTAATCTATGGATAACCAATTTTTCCATCATCATTTGTTGAAAAGGCAGCCTTTAACCCATTGAGTTGCTTTCTCTCCTTTGTCAAAATTTAGTTGGACATATTTTTGTGTGTCTATATCTTGGTTTTCTGCTCTATTCAATTTATCTAGGTGTATGTTTCTCCCCCAATACCATACAATTTTGATCATTGCAGCTAGATAACAAGTATTGAAATTTGTTAGATTGTTTTCTATTTTATTCTTTTCGAAGTTTTTTGCTATTGTAGTTCTTTACCTTTCCATATATAATTTAGAATAAGCTGGCCTATATCCAAAAAATATCTTGCTTAAATATTGATAGGAATTGCATTAAATCTGTATATGAATTTAGAGAGAATTGACATCATTTCTACATTAAGTCTTCCAATCCATGAACATTAAATAATTTACCATTTATTTTAGCCTTATTGATTTCTTTCATCAGTGTTTAGTTTTCAGCACAAATGTCCTGTACATGTTTTGTTATATTTACACTTAAATATTTCATATATTTTAGTGATTGTAAATCATATTGTCTTTTTAAATTTGTGTCTAAGTTTTCACTGCTAGAATAAAAACATTCCATGAATTTTTGTACATTTATCTTCTATCATGCAACTTTGCCTAATGGAAATTTATAGCATTAAATGAATATCTTAGAAAAGATAAAATGTTTCATATTAATATTGGAATTAATAATTAAAATAAAGTACTAAGAGGTTTCCTGGAATTCCCCAGGGAATGTGCTCCATCCTCTCTGAGGCCTGGGTGGCAGCATTATTCATGAACATTGAGGCAGAAGGCCCACCCTCTGCCTCCTGGGAAATCTCACCCTCTTCACATGCATGGGTGGGTCTGCTCTCCTGGCCTGAGATTTCTTGGCTTCAGACCTTGGCTTCCATTGTTCTAGATTTGAAGAAATTTTTCCTTCAATCTCCGTCTCTTCTGTCCCTTTTAATCCAGACTGGTAGTGGTTCTGTTTATACAGATCTCACAAAAATTTTGTTGGATTGGATGCAACATACAGGGCTCAAAACCATCAGACAATAGGACTTTCCACCAATCCTTCCTGGATAACTCCATCACTAATCCTGGCTTGTATTAACATGGCTGTTGGGTTCTATGTTTAGTTAAATCCTCACAGGGTGCACTATCCTCTGGGTCTCACTTTACGGAAGCCCAGAATTTTCCATACCATCAATTTCTGGTTTCTTTTTACCCAAGTTTATCTCAGTGTATCTCTTTCTTCTCAGATTTTACCATATGCTGCAAGGAGAAGCCAGGCTGCATTTTCCAAATTTAGATTGAAGATCTCTTCAGCTAAGTATCCCAGCTTCTTGCTTTCAAATTCTGCCTTCCATCCAATGCTAGAACTCAATTTGGTCAAATTCTCTGCCACTTTAAAACAAGGATCACCTTTCTTCCAATTGGAAATGACACATTCACTATTTCTGTTTGAGGACTCATCAAAAGTAACTTTAGTGCCCATATGTCTAGCAACATTTTCATCAAAGCAATCTAGGCCTTTTCTATCAAGCTCCTCACAATTATTCCAGAATCTTACCCTTATCCACTTAAAAAGTTCTTCCAACAGGTTTGGCATTTGCAAACTCAGCAGCACCCCACTTCTCTGGTATCAAAATCTGTTACAGTTTGCTAAAGCTGCCATTGTGCAAAATACCAGAAGTGGATTGGCTTTTATAAAGGGGATTTAATAGGTTACAAATTTACAATTATAAGGTCATAAGTGTCCAAACTAAGGCATTAATAACAGGATACCTTCACTGAATAAAGGCTGATGGTGTTTGAACACCTCTGTCTGGTGTCTGCTGGTCTTTGCTCCTGGGTTCTGGTTTCAAAATAAGTTTCTCCAAAATGTCTCTAGGCTTGTTTTCCTCTTAGCTTCTCTCTCAGCCTCTGTGCATCCTTGCTTGTTCTCCCAGAGCATGTCTTTCTAAGTGTCTGGGGGTCCTCTCTTAGCTTCTCTGGGGCAAACTGTGGCTTCACCTCTTAGCTTTGCATCTCAAAACTTCCTTCTGTCTGCATCTTCCAGCATCTTCAAGCATCTGGGTCTGTTTCAACTCTTAGCTTCTCTCAGAGGCAAACTCTGGCTTACATATATTAGCTTCTCTTCAAAATGTCCCTCAGCTTCTCTGAGCTTCTCTCTCTGTGAGCTCTCTGAAAGGACTCTGGTGATCTAATCAAGACACATCTGGAATGGGCAGGGTCACATCTCCATGGAAAAGATCTAATCAAAATGTCTTACCTACAGTTGGGCGGTTCACATCTTCATGGAAACAACTTAATCAAAAGGTCCCACCCTAATCAAAAGACTAATACGTCTGCCCCAAGATTGCATTAAAGAATATGGCTTTTATGGAGGACATATGGATTCAAACCAGCACAATACCTTATTGTACTGCTTAGAGTTTCCACACTATTTTTAATAAAATTGGAGAGAATGGACATCCTTGCCTTTTTCCTTATCTTATGGGGAAAGCATTCAGTATTTTATAACTAAGTGAATGCTAGCAGTAGGCATTTGTAGATGCTGTTTATCAAGTATAGGAACTTCTCTTCTATTGTTATTTTTCAGATATATCTTTTTATCAGGAACATCTATTGAATTTTGTCAAATGTGTTCACTGTATTAATTGATAAGGTCATAGGATTTTTCACTTTTAACATATTAAGATGATGTATTACATAGTTTGAAATGCAAATATTAAACCCACCTTGAATCCCTGGAATAGAAGCTACATAATCATGATGTATAATTATTTTATATATTGCAGAATTTTATTTGCTAATATTTTGTTAAGGATTTTTACATCCATATTCATGAGGGACACTGGTATTTTGTACTGTTTTTCTTTTTTAGCTCTCAGGCAATATTAGCTTCATGAATGAATTAAGAGGTGTTCTCTCGTCTGTCTTCTGGAAGTGAATGTATAGAACTGATGTCAATCAATTCTGTTGAAGCCAACTGGGCTTGGAGATTTATTTTTTAGAAGTTTTTAAACTATAAATTGAAAATTTAAAATTGTTATTGGGCTGTTGAAATTGTATATTTAATATTGGGTGAGTTGTGGTAGTTAGGATTTTTGAGGAATTGATCCATTTTGTCTGTTTTCAGATTATGTATGTGTGAAGTTTTTTGTAGTATTTCCTTTTTATTCATTTGTTTTCTGTAGAGTCTATAATGTTATCTGTCCTTTCATTTCTTATATTTGTAATCTGTGCCTCCTTTTATTTTTCAGTTCTACTGGGGTGTGGTGGCTTTAAACTGTATGAACCCCAGAAAAACATGTTCTTAAGCCTAATCCATTCCTGTCAATGTAAATCCATTTTAAGTAGGACATTTTGATGAAGTTACTTCAGTTAAGGCATTTCCCACCCCCATAAGGATGGGTCTTCATCCTATTGCTTGAATTCTTTATGATAGAATGAAATTCAGACAAAGAGGAAGCCACAGGATGCAAGAAGCTGAAACAGAACCTGGAAGAGAAGGAAGAGTCCAGGAGACACTGTTATGTGCCTTGTTATGTGACAGAGGAAACAAGGATCACTGGCAGCCTGCCCAGAATGCCACAGTCTTCAGGAAGAAAGCATCACCTTGATGACAACTTGATATGGACATTTTCCCAGCCTAAAAACTGTGAGAAAATAAATTTCCAGTGTTTAAGCTTTAGGATTACATATTGATTTATTTAAAGTGGATTTGAGTATATCTCTGTTTTTAGCTCCCAAAATTCATTTAAATTTTGAAATTAATTAATCTATATTTTGTGGTAAAGTATACACAACACAAAAATCATTTTATCCATTTTAAGTGGACAGTTCTTTGACATTAAGTATGTTGACTAGACTGTGTGACTCTTATCACTATTTACAGATTATTTTTGTCATCCAAACCAAAACTCATACTCCATTAGCAATGACTTCCCTATTCCCCTCTCCTCCTTCCCTTGCAAAAGTTCATTTTTTTCTTTCATTTTTAATGCAATTTTATTGAGATATATTCACAAAGCAAAGAAATCATCCAAAGTGTAAATCACTGGTTCACAGTATCATCACATAGCTGTTCATAGAGCCCCATGACCAAATTTAGAACATTTTCATTACTCCAGAAAAGAAACAAAGAGAAAAAAGAAAATCCTAATCCTCCCATACTTCTTATTCCCCCATATTATTGACCCATGGTATTGGTATGGTACATTTGTTACTGTTGATGAAAGAGTATTAAAATATTACTGTTAACTTTAGCCAATAGCTTGCAATAGGTACATTTTCCCATATATCCCTCTATTATTAGTTCCTTTTAATAGTGTCATACATCTTCTTTAGTTCATGAAAGAACTGTTTTTATATTTGTACAGATAATCACAGACATTGTCCACCACAAGATTCACTGTGTTATACATTCCCATGTTTTAATCTCCAACTTTCCTTCTGGTGACATACATGACTCTAAATTTCCCCTTTCCACCACACTCACACCATTCAGCACTGTTAATTATCCTCACAATAACATGATACTGTCACCTCTGTCCATTTCCAAATATTTATGTTCACCCTAGTTAAGCATTCTGCACATATTAAGCAACTGCTCCACATTCTTTAGCCTCATTCTATATCCTGGTAACCAATATTCTATATTTTCTATCTATGAGTTTACATATTATAATTAGTTCATATCAGTGACATCATAAAATATGTGCCCTTTTGTTTCTAACTTAGTTAACGTAGCATAATGTTCTCAAGGTTCAATAATGTTACATGCTTCAGGACTTCATTCCTTCTTACTGCTGAATAATATTCCATCATATGTATATATACATTTTGCCTATTCATTCATCTGTTGATGGGCACTTGGATAGTTTCCATCAACATCAGTGTGCAAATGTCTGTTCATGTCCCTGCTTTCAAATCTTCTGTGTATACCAAGTAGTGGGATTGCCAGGTTGCAACTCTATACTTAGCTTCTTGAGGAACTGCCAAACTGTCTTCCACAGTGTCTGTACCATTTTGCATTTAGGTGTTCCAATTTATCCACATCCTCTCTAACATTTGTAGTTGCCTGTTTGTTTAACAGAGGCCATTCAGTAGGTGCAAAATGATATCTCATTGTGTTTTTGATTTGCATTTCCCTAATAGCTAGTGAAGCTGAGCATCTTTTCATGTGCATCTTAGCCATCTGCATTTCCTGCTTGGAGAAATGTCTATTCATTTCCTTTGCCCATTTTTAAAATTTTGTGGTTTGTCTTTTTACTGTTGAGTTGTAGTATTTCTTTTTATATGCTGGATATCAAAGCCTTATCAGATATGTAGTTTGCAAATACTTTTTCCCATTGAGTCAGTTGCCTTTACAGCTTTTAACAAAGTCCAATGAAGCACTAAGTATTCAATTTTGAGGAGTTCCCATTAACCATTTTTTCTTTGATTGCTTGTGCTTTGGTTATAAAGTCTAAGAAACTACCACCTATCACTAGATCTTGAAGATGTTTCCCTATATTTTCTTCTAGAAGTTTTATGGTACTCATTCTTATATTTAGGTCTTTGATTGATTTTGAGTTCAGTTTTTAATAGGGTGTGAGATAGGGGTCCTGTTTAATTATTTTGGTTATGGACATCCAGTTCCCCCAACACCATTTTTGAAGAGACTGTTCTGTCCCAGTTGAGTGGCTTGGAAGCCTTATCAAAAATCAATTCACCATAGATCTGAGGATCTGTTTTTGAGCTCTAAATTTGATTCCATTGATCAGTATGTCTATCCTTAAACCAGTACCATGCTGTTTTGACCACTGTGGCTTTATCATATGCTTTAAAGTCAGATGGCATGATACCTCCCACTTCATTCTTCTTTTTCAAGGTATTTTTGGCTATTTGAGGCCTCTTACCCTTCCAAATAAAATTGTTAATTAGCTTCTCCATTTCTGCAAAGTAGTGTGTTGGAATTTTGATTGATATTGCTTTGACTCTGTAGATCAATTTGGGTAGAAGTGACATCTTAACATTTAGCCTTCCAACCCAGGGATACTTTTCCTTTTATTCAGGTCTTATTTGATTTGTGTTAGCAAATTTTTTTTTTTATAGTTTTCTGTACACAAGTCCTTTACATCCTTGGTTAGGTTTATTCCTAGAAATTTGATTCTTTTAAGTGCTATTGTAAATGGAATTTTTTTATTGATTACCTCTTTGGATAGCTCATTACTAGTGTTATAACACCATTGATTTTTGTGTGTTGATTTTGTATCCTGTCACTTTGCTGAACTCACTCATTAGCTCAAGTAGCTTTGCTGTCTTTTTTTTTTTTTTCTGGATTTTCCAAATACAGGATCATGTCATCTGCAAATAGTGACAGTTTTATTTCTTCCTTTCCAGTTTAGAAGCCTTTTATTTCTTTTTCTTATCTAATTGTTCTAGCTAGAACTTCTAGCACAATGTTGAATAGTAGTGGAGACAGTGGGCTTCCTTGTCTTTTTTCCTGATCTTAGAGGGAAAGTTTTCAGTTTATTATGATTTAATATAATGTTAGCTGTGGGTTTTTTCATATATGACCTTTATTGTATTGGGGAAGTTTCCTTTGATTCCTACCTTTTTGAAGTGTTTTTATCATGAAAGGATGCTGAATTTTTTCAACTGCCTTTTCTGCACCAATGGAGATGATCATGTGTTTTTTTTCCTTTTAAATTGTTAATATTGTGTATTACATTAATTGATTTTCTTGTGTTGAACCACCCTTGCATACCTGGAATAAAACCCACTTGGTCATGGTGTATCATTCTTTTAATACACTGCTTGATTCTATTTGCAAGTATTTTGTTCCGGATTTTTGCATTCATATTCATTAGAAAGGTTGGTCTGAAGTTGTCTTTTCTTGTAGTATGTTTATCCACCTCTGATATAGTGGTAATGTAGGCTCCATAGAATGAGTTAGGTAGTGGTTCCTCTTCAATTTTTTGGAAGAGTTCGAGCAGGAATGTTGGTAATTCTTCTTGGAATTCTTGGTAAAACTCATCTGTGAAGCTGTCCAGCCTTGGGTTTTTCTTTGTTGGTAGGTTCTTGATGACTGATTCAATCTCTTTACTTGTAATTGGTTCATTGAGGTGTACTATTTCTTCTCAAGTCAGTGTACATTGTTTGTATGTTTGGAGGAAGTTGTCCATTTCATCTAAGATGTCTAGCTTGTCAGCATACATTTGTTTGTAGTAACCACTTATGATCTTTTGTATTTCTT
Source organism: Choloepus didactylus (assembly GCF_015220235.1). Taxonomy (NCBI): domain Eukaryota; kingdom Metazoa; phylum Chordata; class Mammalia; order Pilosa; family Megalonychidae; genus Choloepus; species Choloepus didactylus. Next base: position 142,849,262 of record NC_051309.1, read on the forward strand.
TGGTAATTCCCCCTCTCATTTCTGATATTTATTTGCAGCTTCTCTCTTTTTTGTCTTTTTTTCAGTCTAGCTCAGGATTTGTCAATTTTATTGATCTTATCAAAGAACAAACTTTTGGTTTTATTGATTCTCTCCATTGTTTCTTTTTTTTTTATTATTCTCCATTTCATTAATTTCTGCTATAATCTGTTATTTCTTTCTTTCTGTTTGCTTTGGTATTTGTTTGCTGTTCTTTCTCCAATGTCTCCAGTTGTTTAGGTAGGTCATTGATTTTAGCTCTTTCCTCCTTTTTAATGTAAGTGCTTAGGGCTATAAATTTCCCTCTCAGCAGTGTCTTTGCTGCATCCCATAAGTTTTGATATGTTGTGTTCTCATTTCATTTGTCTTGAGATATTTACTTATTTCTCTTGCAATTTGTTCTTTGACTCACTGATTGTTTAAGAGAGTGTTGTTCAGCCTCCATATATTTGTGCTTTCTGGTTATCTGTTCATTATTGATTTCCAGCTTTATTGTATTATGGTCAGAGAAAGTACTTTTTATAGTTTCTTTTTAAAATTATTAAGACCTGTTTTGTGCCCTAGCATATGGTCCATCCTGGAAAATGTTCCATGAGCACATAAGAAGAATGTGTATCTTGCTGTTTAGGGATGCAGTGTTCTATATATGTTTGTTACATCTAACTCATTTATCATATTATTTAAGGATGCAATGTTCTATATATGTTTGTTACATCTAACTCATTTATCATATTATTTATGTTCTCTGTTTCTTTACCAATCTTCTGTTTAGTTGTTTTATCTGTTGCAGAGATTGGTGTGTTGAAGTATGCCACTACTATGATAATGTTATCTATTACTTCCTTCAGTTTTGCCAGTCTTTGCCTTTTGTATTTTGGGGCACCTCAATTAGGAGCATAAATATTTATGATTGTTATTTCTTCTTGTTTACTTGCCCATTTTATTACTATATAGTGTCCTTCTTTATCTCTTATAATATTTTTGCATTTAAATTCTATTTTGTCTGATATTAGTATAGCCACCCCAGCTCTCTTTGGTTACTACTTTCATGGAATATCTTTCTATCCTGTCACTTTCATCTATTTGCATCTTTGTGTCTAAGATGAGTCTCTTGTAAACAGCATATAGAAGGATCACATTTTTTAATCTATTCTGCTACTCTGTGTCTTTTGATTGCTGAGTTTAATTCATTAACATTCAAAGTTATTACTGTAAAGGCAGTTCTTAATTCAACCATGTTGCCTGTGGTTTTTATTTGTCAGCTCTATTTTTTCTCTTTCTCGTCTTGTCATTTAAGTTACCCATACTAATATTCTTCAATTCTATAACCTTTTCAAGATTTCTGTGTCCTGTCTTTTCTTTGCATCCAGCTAGTTTCCCTTATGTAGTTCTCATAGGGCAGGTCTCTTACTAACAAACTCTCTTGGCTTCTGTTTTTCTGTGAATATTTTAAACTCTCTCTCATTGTTGAAGGACAGCTTTGCTGGATAGATAATTCTTGGCTGGCAATTTTTCTCTTTCCATATCTTAAATATATCATACCACTGCCTTCCTGCTTCCATGGTGTCTGATGATAAAGCAGCACTTAGTCCTATTTGTCTTCCTATGTATGTGGTGAATAACTTTTCTCTTGCTGCTTTCAGAATTTTTTTCTTCTCTTCAGCTTTTGACAATCTGATTACTATGTGTCTTGGAGTGGGTCTGTTCAAATTTATTCTGTTTGTAGCATTTCGGGTTTCTTCGATTTTCATATTTATGTATTTTACAATGGTTGGGGAATTTTTAGTCATTATTTCTTCAAATATTTTCTTTCTGGGACACCCATGATGCATATATTTGTGCACTTTGCATTGCCAGTCATTTCCCTGAGACCCTGCTCATTTTTTTTTCCATTTTTCTCCATTTGTTCTTTTGTCTGTTCAAAATTGGTTGACCTGTCTTCTTGATTGCTGATTCTTTCTTCTGACTCTTTAAAGCTGCTGTTCTTTGTCCCAAGTATATTTTTAATTTCATCTACAATGTCTTTTATTTCCATAATATCCATTACTTTCTATACATTCTTTCAAATTCTTCTGTATGCTCTTCCAGTGTCTTCTAAATATCCTTTATCGCTTTATATATATTTTCCTTCATTTATTTGATTTGATTCAGGAGATTTGTTTGCACATTTTGATTAGTTTGTTCCAGATTCTGTATCTCCCCTGATGTTTTTATCTTTTTTCTTTGGCTGTGCCATTTCTTCCTGAGTTTTAGTATGATGTAATTTTTTGCTGATATCTGGTCAACTGATTATTTTGATGGGTCTATTGTAAAGGATTTCTATCTCTTTTCCAAGGTTTAGTTTTTGCCTGAGTTTGTATTAGGGCATTGATTTGACAGTTGGGTCACTGATATTTTTCAGCCAAAACAGGGCCAGGTACCCATGCAGGGGGTGTAGATCAGCTCCAATGGGGCTGGAATAGGGTCTGGAGAGACTCTGAAAAGTCCTGCAGTTCCTGTGTACTTCCAGGCCTGCCCAACAGATGGCACCGATTGGTGATTTAAGCATCCTCAGAAGCTGTTTACTTCCTGGAGCCCCAGCAGCATCTGACTGGGCCAGGCTCAAACTGCATGGACTCAAATGATTGATTTCACTTCATTGGCACAAATCTGGCTCAATGTGAGGCTGTGTCCCACACTTTATTTGTGGCAGAGTATTACCTCAGCTGCCCCAGTCTGCAGCCATTCACCAGGCAAGAATTGGGTCTCCAGCTGCTCTTTTCCTCAAGGATGGGGTAGGGACACCAGGACCCATGGCTGGAAACACAGTGTCTGTCCATATTTTGTCTGACTCTTCCTCCCTCACTGACCTGGGCTTTGAAATGTCCTCCCCTGTTGCCCAGGTTCCCAAACAGTTGATTTGGGTATTTTCTGCCTGGCTACTTGTTGCTTTTAGGGAAGATTATGCAGTTCCCTCCTTCATTCTCCATTTTGGAATCTCTTCCTTACTGCCTTTTTTTATTCCACATTCCTCATGGCTTAAGTCCTGACATGGGTCCTGTGGCCTTGGGTCTCTGTGTCTGGATATAGCTGGGGACCTGTCTTACTGCTGCAAGAGATTTTATAGTCTGTGTCCCCAGTGGGAGGTGGTTGGAATCCTGACTGCTGCTTCTGGGACTGAGGTGCATGGGACTGAGTAAGGGGCAGGGGAGAGGACCAGCCAGTACAGGATGGAAATTTCCTACCTGCTATTTTCCTCTTTTTTGATTCAGCATTTGTGGGATTCTTCTCCAGTGTATAACTCCCTTCAGAGTCCTGAACAAGTGAGAATTGTACTTTTTTGGCTGAATCTCTGGGGAGAGGTTTTCAGTGGCTGTTTACATCACTATGTTGATGACATCACTCCTTTGTATATCTTTTTATAGTTTTCACCTCATAATATCAGTTTAAGAGAAGTACAGAAACTTTGATTTTCTTTATTTCATTTTACCTTCCTCCATTTGTGACATAATTGTCTTAATTACTTCCTCTGAAAACATTTAGTACCATATCAGACAGTGTTACAAATTGACAGTTACAACTGTCAAACACCTTTTAGAAAATTTAAAGGGGAAGTGAAAGCTTTTTTATTTTCCTATAATTTTGCTTAGCATTTTCTTTCTTCCCTCCTGAAGTCTATCATTTAGGTCTGCTGGTGACAAATACTCTCAGTTTTCTCTCAGCTAAGAGTGCCTTAATTTCCCCTTGATGTCTGAATGGCACTTTCACTGGGTATAGAATTTTGTGTTGGCAGAACTTTTATTTCAAAATTTGAAAAATATTATTTCATTTCCTTCTTGCCATTGTGGTATTTGATGAGAAATCCATGGTAACTGTAATAGTTTATTTTTTCTGGATGCTTTCAAAATTTCTTTTTGGCATGGTTTTCTTGAGTTTAATTTTCATGTGTCTTGGCATGAATTTGTTTATGTTTCTCCTATTTGAGTTTCTCTCAGCTTCTGGATTCTGCAAGTCTAGTCTATGTTCTGCAAAATTACTGTGAGTACTTTTTTCAGAACTTCTAGTTTTCTCTTCTTCAGGAACTCCATGGCATGAAAGTTGAGTATTTCTTATAGTCCCACAGGTCCCAAGGCTCTGCTTATTTCTTTTTGTATAGTGTGTTTTATGCCTACTATTCAAATTGAGTTATTTCTATTTTCTTATAATCCAGTCAATTGTTTCCTTCCTCTGTCTCTTCCATTAAGCTGTTGAGCTCATCCAATGAACTTTTATTTTGGTTATTATATTTTTCAGTTCCAGGATATCCATTTAGTTCTTTTTACAGCTTCTATTTCTTGTCTGAGATGTTATATTTCTTTGCGGAGATCTTCTCTTTTTTTCACATTTGTTTCAAGCATGTTTATAACTGCTCCTTGAAGTGTTTCATGATAACTGATTTAAAATATTTGTCAAATAATTTTAACATTTCTGTCTTCTTGATTGCCTTGTTTCATTCAGTTTTATTCAACCAGGACTTCCTGGTTCTTGTTGAGGAATTTTCAGTTGAATCAGGATATTTTCATATCATTTTATGGGACTCTAAACTTATTTCACCTGTCTCTGACACTACTCAGACAGGAAGTTTGGGTGCTATTTCATTACTGACAGGTGGAGGTAGAAAGGCAGGCTTCCCTTTCAGTCTCTTGCACCCAAGAATAAGGACTCCTCATTACTCCTGGCTAGGGATGGGAGTTCTGATACCAGTTTCATATACCATACTAATGGTGACCTGGGCAATGATGAAAATCCAAGCTTCCTAATAGCCTCCTTAACACTCTGGTGGAGGTGATGGGATTGCTTTCTGCTGCCTGGTGAGAATAGAAGTCTAGGCTCTACACTCATTTTTTGCTAGCATGGGGAAAAGTGGGGTTACAAATTTTCTGTGATACATGGTTGGAGTAGAGAAGTTATTGCCTAAAAGTTTTCTGTCATTCTAGGCTGTCTTTTTCCTGGTTTTTGGTTAGAAAGAGCAGGCTTTTGTTGAGACATTTTTTGTCTGTACCTGTTGGAGTTTCCAGGCTGCTAGCTTCTTCAGCTCCAAATCTGGGATACTTGAGGCAAAATTGAAACCCAGCAACCCTATCGTCATGTTGCCTCAAGTGTCTTGAGGTGACTAGCAGGTCTGTCTTCTCTCCAGCTCTTAGAGATATTTTACATGTTTGTTTTATAAAATTTCCATGATTTTAGTTGCACTTACATGAAGAAATATTGAAAAATACAGCTACTTCAAAGTGGTAGTCTATCCTCACCTTTTTATTTTAAAAAATGCTGGTGTAGAAGGACGAAATCATGAAATGAGACAGTTATGCACACAAGAATGCAATAACCTTAAAATCAACAGTAGTTCTGATAGAGTCTTCTTCCCAATCTCTCCCCATCCACCTTTGGCTTATAAAATGATTACTGCATCATTTGTTATTCTTTATACATATATAGTTTTATTAATAAACAAGCATATTCATATTCGCATCCACACCGATATTTATACTTACATTCATAGCTTATCATTAGTATTTATAGTAAATTATTCCCCTCCTTATGGACATAAAGACAAAGAAGCCATCTAACTCTAACATTTTTTGTGTATATTATTTAATGAATCTTCCCTTTGTATATGAACCCAGTGGAAATTTGTAATGTTAAATATATAAAATAGTTTACTTAAATTTGAATTTTTTAGCTATGATTTATATATTTAATAACTATTAAGATCCATTTTAGACTAATTCCTACAAATTATGTCATTTTTTATAAGACAGATATATCTTATGAACATGGGATATACATATTATTATATTTGCATGTATATTTCATATGTTTCACACACCTACCCACCCACTCAACAATACTTTCTTTCTTAAATACACACATACACACATATGCCCACAGAGAAAATTCTGGTGGAAATGAATATTCTAGTAGTGGGACCTATTTGCCAGGGCAGAGAAGTGATTAAGTGAAAAGGGCAATTTTCAGTGATTGGCTAAAAAGCTAATTTATATATATTGTCATTTCCATCCCTTTTGGAATATTATTTATTCTCTGAATCTGGATCTGTCCTGCCTGCCTTTGTCTGATTTTGGGAGCATAGGATGCTCCAAGGTATCTTCAGATTTTCAGAGAAAAAAAAGTATGACTTGAGACTGCAAGACCTTTCCAACTGAAGTGAAAGTGCTAACCCACCATCTCACTTTATTTTGAGACTTGCAAGTGATATGGGGCTGCAAAAAAAAGTATGTTGAAGGTACATTTTCCTTAGTAGAATATAATACTCATTTAATTTTGTAGGAAACCTTTTAATCTTACCCAAAAAACAGAAATTTGAACTATATTTTAGAATGTAAAGACTTCTCTAATTCAGAAGGCAGCCATGTATTATACTCTTTAAAGTCAGGGATTATCTTTCATTCACCATTTTATCACTAGCTGAGAATGATGCTCATTCTTTCAACAAATAGTTACTAGACAGCCATTACACATTAGACTCTATTTTAAGGCTATGGATACAGTGATGACAAAACAGATAATATCTCTCCCCTACTTTTGTTAATGAAGGGGAAAGAGTGAGGGTAAGAAGCAAGTTAAAAACATACATTAATTACAGATATAATAAATACTCTGTGGGAAAAATTAAAAGCAAACAGAGAAAAAGAGGAATGGAATAGAGCATAATTTGCAAATTTAGGTTGGTTGTTATTGAGGTGCTCATTGAATCGGTGATGGTTGTGTCAAGATCCGAATTACAAAAGGATCCAGCAAAGATCAGATAGTAAGTGTTCCAACAGCTAATACATTGAGTACAGAGGTGATGGAACATCGCAAGCAAGGGACAAGTGATGCAAAACGAGGAGAGAGAGAAGAGCCTAGGAATAAGCCCATAAGTGCTCCAATATTTTCAGTTAATTTATTAAGCACACAGTAAGTGCTCAACAAACCTATATGTACTACCAAATAAGTAAGAAGTATCCAAAGACTCTTGATTTACTTTTGAATTACTCTGTTGATATATGTAATAATAAAGTAAATACAGAGGCTTCAGCCAGTCTCAAATCACACTGATAAGGATAGTATCAAACTTAAATATTCCATCTTATTTTTTGACTAATGTTTAAAATCGTCCAATTATACCAGGATAACTTGTTTCAAAATGAATAGTGGGGTAAAGTAGTTTTTTGATATCACGTTGTCAAGAGAACAAAATTGGTAGCTATTTGTCTGACTCCAACTTTATTCATTCAATTCTTTGCATACTAATACATTTATTAAATGGTTATGTCTTAAGCCAGGCTCTGGGATAGGGAAAATTATGTATGTGTTTACTCAATTTTGTGAAACTATTTTTCTCTGCAGAGGGACATAAATTGTTCTTAAACATTTTTCAAGCCTTCATTTCCTTAAGATCAGTTCTAAGATTAGATCAAAACTAATGAATTGTATATTAGGCTTTGATATCCCCTGGCACTGCATTGATGTTGGTATTTTTAATTTATGTTTTAGAGTCCTTCTTTTACCATTTTCTACAAGTTTTTGTGTAAGTATGAGTAATGCCTTGAGTCTATGAAGGGGCGGCACCTGTGGGAGGGAGCTGACAAAATCTGGTGGAATGACCTTTTCTATGTTACGCCGTGATACTCCCTTAGGCTAACTGGTGGTGGGGAGGAGGAGATAGCATGGCAGCCACATTTTTTCTGTTGTCCCCTGCTATGTCTCTCCTCAGAAGAGGAGCTGAGAGGAGACAGATATCTGCCTGAAGGTCTGTCTGACCTTCTGAATGATTTCAAGAAAAAAAAAAAAAAGGTGGGGGAGGGCAGAAGGATCACAATTTTCAGGAATTGTCATGGGGTTCCAAGATGAAAGAGAAAGGGAGAGCCATTCATTGTTGGAATCTATCTTTTGGTTAAAAATTTAAAAAGTAGTGCTAGGGAATTTTTGTAAGATATTAGTATGTTATTAAAATTAAATTGCACTTTTGTAGTTCTTAATCTCAGTTGTAACCTGAAACTATCAACTTCTCTCCCTCCCAGGCATCAAAAGACTGCTGCTTCATCCCTTTGGATAGGGCCTAGCTACAGTTTCAATGCCTGTGGCTTCTCATGGGGTGATTGGAAGCTTTATAAGCCTCCTATGAACTTATGATCTTTTTTATCAAAAAATGACATTTGTGCTTCTGAATTAGCAACCCACTGGCATGCTTTCAAATTTCTTGGATGACTGATTATTCTTATAATTGTAAATTGTCTGGGTGTAGTTTAGGTTGTCAATAGCTATCCATTGACTGATTTTCTATTACCTTTGATTTTTTTTTTTTTAATTTAGCTTCCTGTATAACAACCAAATTTGATAAAATTGCTCTAAAAGTAAAAGGTTTAATATAAAGCCTTCGAGCTCCTTATGAGTAGGTAAGAGTTACTAATTGATGGAAGGTGATGGTTACAACTGTGCCAGTTGAGTTTCTCAATTTCTTGGAATGGGTCTGTTTGCTTTGCTGGGCTGAATGAAGAACAGAAAATGTGCACTTTGTTTTGTCTCTTATTTGCATCTGCACTTTAACTTTCTTCAAAACAATTTTTGAAGTTTTGTGTCACTCTGTTCTGCTATAACATGATACTTTATGGGATATTATTTAAAGAAATAAAGAACAGAGCTCTACACCATGAATGCAGTTTATAAATAATTAGTTGTAGGCTCAGAAATTAGACCCACATATCTGCATATTTTCACTGTCAGGCATTCTCATCATCCTCAGATTCTCATTTTTCTTATATACTGCTAGAAAAATCAATGAAGGTAAGGGAGAAAAATATTTCTTTGGATAGGAGTGATCTAACTAAGGTGAACTTCCAAGAAAAATAGTGTCTTTGACTGCTTGGGGATGATCTAGAATGCAAGAAAATACTATCATATGCTGTCATTCATTTCAGTGTGATCTTGAAATGTCTTAAAATGTTAAAACAGAAATGTTCAGTTTGGTTTTTACTATGAAATGCTTCACAGAAGCTGAAGCATCACAAAGAGATTCAAAAGTGATGCATAATTGAGAAAGAGAGAAATGCCTCTGATCTTACTGCTCCGTGGTGAATATGGGGATGGAAATGGAGGAGGGGATTGACAAGGGATATCAAGATTACAAAGTTTTAACATTTTCCAATGCAACAAATTATAATAACTCTACCTATAATGATAATTGAACTTCTCTATCTAAGCAAGGAAAACCAAGCACTTAGAAAATAGCTTTTACACTCTCTTCCATCCTTATTTGCATTTGAAAATTCTATAGGTACCTGCAGAGCTCTGTCATTCAAGTCAAAATATATCTATGTATCTGGCATAAAACAGGAAGGAGATTTAAGGATTGCCAGTTGCCACCCTCACTTTTTTTGTGTGCAAACAGAGAAATCACTGGTGTCAGAGAGAGAGATCACATGGCTTTTTTCCTTAATTGAGGTAAGACTACTACAGAGTTTTCAAAAACTAACCACAGAGAAGAGAAGTAAGAACTATTTTGAATTCTTTGGGGGAGAAAACTTCTGCTATTTTTGATTAAATCACCTCTGAATAAAGATACAATACAAGATTTTTCAAAAAAAGTTGATTACTATGCATAAGTACTTAATTTACTATTTCAGTGAAAGAGAATTGGTGATAACTCATGTACATTAAAACTTAGGGCAACAACATAGTGGAGCTTTAAACTGCATCTTTTATGCTTGCTATGGTGCTTTCTAGCCAGTGCCAGAACATGAAAACAAGCGTGAGATGTCTTTTTCAGCATTCAGAAGGAATATCTCTGGTGTTAGAGGAGGATTACAGAGATAGATTAAGGCTGGTTTCAATAGCAACTTGGTTCAAGAAGAGTGGAGGATGCTTCACAATCCAATATCATTGTGGGCTTGAGCCACTGAATATTTGGGAACATTTAGGTATTTATTTACATTTGCAAAGAATCACCTTTATAAATAGATTTCTCAACTCAAATCTGAGTTTTAGATAGAGAGGTAATACTAAGAGATTAGTACATAAAAATGAATAGTGCTTTTATATACACCTTAAATATCACAATGACAAGATTTGAGTTTAATTTCAATCTTTAAGAAAATGTAAAATATGGTTGTAGTTTATTTGCCTCCAATAAATATTACTCTGTAGTTATTGTTTCTTATTCTAACTTTCAACACAATAAATGACATTTATCCTGTTATCAAAATAAATTATTATATGAATCATATGAATAAAAACTAAATGCTAGTAAAAAATTACTTCATGGAATGTAGGTCATGTTTTAGAGAAGTGAATCTAGTAGTTGTGGTTGAGCCATTTAAGCTTATAAATGCAATTTACATTGCAAATGTAAACTATCAGAAGGAAACACCTGTAAAATCTATAAGTTTTCAGTCAGACATCCACGATTTTTAACCAAATCAATAAATTGTACCAGGACAATGAATTTGTACCACCCAATCAAAACAAATAAGGACTATCTTCTTATTATAATAAAAGCAATAAAAAGCCTTGCACAGCATTCTTCCCTTAATTTGTCTTTCATTCTGCACCATAAAGATAACAAAGTGCTGCATTTCCAAAGAACATATTGTTTTACTCTGTATGTTTTTCATCACTGAAGTCTAGAGAGTATTGGTTTTTAATTTGCTGATGGAATCCATCAATTAAAATTAGTCTAAATGTGGGACGATAATGACAATAGATATGAAAAAGAAGAAGAATGTGTAGCATAAATTAATGGTGCTTTAACGTCACTTCTCATTGGATTCATGGTCAGTCTTTCCTGACGTGTAAATAACTTATGGATATGTTAAAACTGGTGAAGGAGAATGTGTTTAAATTCATCTGATTAAAGGTACTCATTTTAGAAGAATGGAATCAAGCTCTTTAGGGAACTGTTATTAAATCCTTAAATATGAATATTATGTTTTAAACAGGTGGCATTATCCTTAGATTCTTAGCCTGAGTGAGCTAAGCAAACTCAGCTGAGCAAAGTTGTTATTCCTATTTGCCACTAACAAGCTACATGACTTGGAGAAATTCAATTAGATGAATTTATGTCTTCATGTATGCCCTGTGAGAAGAAATCTTTAAGTTTTCTTCCATTTTTAAGCCTCTATGATTCTAGTTATAATAATTGATGGTGATCCAGGTGGGCAAAGTTCACAACATGCAAGTCCTGATTATGAGTCTTGACTGACCTGTCTGGTGTCATGGAGTTGTGATACTTATTAAAAAGTAAAACTGATCTGATTCCAATGTAGCTCTCTAAATTGGAAAGCTTAGAAAGCTGCCTATGGTGGGGTTTGGAGTGAATCTTAATGGGCCACAAAATTTAAAATATTTTCTCACTGCCCTATTCCCTGCACTAGAAAAGTTATCAATAATAATGACAATGATAAAGCTCTTATCTTCAGAAGCACAATATTGGTATATAAGCATGGGCCAATCTGGGACGTCTTGAGTACTTTGGTCTCTGAGACACTGTCATTAAAAACTAGGCAACGTTGGTAAGCAACATAATGAAACTTGGTTCTGGGAAATGTGACAAAAGCTGGGAATAAGCAATCTAAAATGCTTGGTTGTCCTAAAGATTGTCCAGCCTAAGATAAAACATCTTTCTGTATAGAGTTTCTAGGCCTGGCCATCAAATGGAACAGAATATGAACAAAACCTTGACTAAATTTGAAAAAAAAGTATTAGAAACAAACAATGCTATTCTTCATCCAGTATGTCTTACCATAGCCCTTTCTTGTGCTACAAATAGTCTCCAATTCATATCCTAGAGAAAATTGCCTATAAATATAAGTTATATGGAGGCATTTAGCAAAGAAATCAGCTCATCATTCTAAACTTTACATACCATGTCAATAACATTCAAAATTCCACTGTACATTGTGCTATTATTTAGGAAAGAATAGTGAAATTTTGCATATTTTAAATTAATCAAAAGAAATATTTCCATTTCAGCCAACTATTGCAGTATAATTCAGTCAGACTGAATTAAAACAGCTAAATTAACATGAAGCCCTTTCTGCCATCCATTGTAAATCTGCAATTTTTAATTAATGTTTAAGATGCTGTTTGCTTGTAGTTGATATTTAATTTACAGCTGTAAACAAAATATATAAGCTTATGGTAATTTGAGTGTTTTCCCCATGAAAGAGTCTTTGGTCTTAAAATGACAGAAAATGAATACAAACACAATTTAGCTCTTTTGCAATTAAAATCAATGTTTCTCTTTCTTGTTTTACTTTCAGTATATGAAAGCTTAATATATCATAAACTCAAATAACTGGGTTATTAACAGTCTTTTACATATAGCTCACCTAACATGAAGTCTGAGCTAAATGGTTGCCAATTTCCCAAGCATTACATTAGAAATTGTAGGATAATTCCATATCATAGTTCATAATCAATTATTAATAAAACGGTTGTCCCTGAGGAAAATGTAAATTCATCAGGATACATACAACATATACTCTGGGTCTTGTTTCCTTGACAAGGGTTTACCACTTATTCAAACACATTATAAAAACTGCATTGTAAGTAAAATAAAAATTTAGTATTAAACTCTATATTGGCATATATATATATATATATATATATATATATATATATATATATGAATATAAAGAAAATGTGACCTATCTTACAATATCTCATAAATTTTATATGAAATGTTACACTACTTATGTTATAGTACTTATGTACACTATATATAAAGAATGTTTTTTTAGGAAAACAAATTAAATCTGTTGTCTCAAATTTTAAAAATAGCTATAAAAATATCAATTGCACAAAATAAAACTGAAAAATTAACTTATCAACATGTTATTGTTTGTTGTACTATTGGAATCTTTGAAATGAAAAGTGAAAATTTATGGAAATATTGCAAAGTTTCTATAATTTTGACCTAATGGATAAACTTTAGTAAGCATCAACCTGTCTTTCTATACTAATGGCTCACACAGCAATCTCTGTGCTTTTAGATGCTTTTACCAACTGTGACAAATCTATATGTTTAGGAATATGAATATTAGAGATCCAAAAGTATTACCAGGGCTGAATATGCACAGCTATTTACATGTTTTTAAACTCAAATCCTATGAAATCTTGCCATGATTATTTTTATGCCAGGAACAAATGGAGTGATTATGCAACTTTTTCAGTTTATTTTGACCATTTTTGTAGGCAATTTATATTTAAATATTAAATGTTTTCCAAGATTATATGGACTAAACAATTTACTAATGAAGCTCAACAAATTCCAAATTTCCATAAATAATATATAGTTAAAGTCATTGCCTTTGAAATTTGGGAAATTTTTCTATATCTAAAATGAATTTTTGTCATTTTACATATTTCAAAGTTATAAATGTGTAATGAATCACCTATGACATCTATTACTTATAATCTAAGATTTTATATTTCCTATAACAATCGTACTAAAAATCAATATAAACTGTGTATTTTCAATTATGAAAAATATAGGGATAGAAAAAAAGGCCAATGACATGCACCAACTTAACTGTTTTAACTCGGGGAAGGGCACATGTTTATGATGGTTTTCTACTTCTTATTTTTAACATTTTGCAATCTTATTTAATAAACATGTATTAGTTAATAAACAAAAAAACTGGGAATTTATTTTTAAAAGCTCAATATATACATGTGTGTGTATACAACATGCTTCTAAATATTACAGAAAATACACAAAGTCAGAAGTTAAGTAGGAAATACACCATATTGCTAAAAGTGGTTATGGGCATTGGAATTATAGATGATGTTGTCTCTCTTGTTTTTTATAACTTTCTGACTTTACTTAGTATATTTGGGGGGGGTTCCTTGGTTTTAATACATTAAAATGGCATAATCCAATTTATGTCATGCATCACTTTCAAAGACACAGAGCAACAAGAAGTATTTTTGCCATTGCAGTGGACATTTCTAAAAAGTAAATTTAGCGTATGGATTTTCAAAATAAAAAGAAAAGCACCAAGCACCCTGTTCTCTAAGGATGGCTGTATTTCATACATTGTAGTTATACAATAACAATGGCCTAAAAGTTTCAATAAAGTATATAACATAGATTTCACCTCCCTCAGTTTGCTTTCTGACTTCTTAGATCACTTGATTAAAACCTATTTTCATTGGTTCTCTGTTGTTGTTGGTACTTCCCTAAAGAGCTTTAGAAATTATTTCACGTAATTTAATTTTATGCTGAATATTCTTCAAAGGAATTTATAAATAATGCAGTATTTTAAATGAGTCTTCAGTTCACTTGTTACTGTACCATATTTTTGCTTTCTCCAACTTTATCTGCACATGATCTAATTCCAGGTAAATTCAAGAGAGATTCAAGTACTGCCACTCTAATCAAGTCAACTATTATAGGAAAGAAGCACCTGAACAAGAGAAAGAATCCATAAATTTCAAAGATCATTTCTATCAAAGACCAACCAATAAGGACAACAAATACACCACCCAGAAAAAATCCTGTATCTTTCATTTTATGTTTTTGGAAGAAGAATCTGAATATTCTTTCCAAACGAATTACAAAAGCCAAGCCAGCCACACATAAAACTCTGGGTATCTGTTACGGAGATCAGGGCTGCAGCGGTGAGGGCAATGGAGATAGCAGACGGGGCGGCAGCACCTCGGGACACCCAGGGTGAGAAGCTGAATCCTTAGAAGTAACGGGTGAAAGACGCCATGTCCACCGGAAACACACAACCACCCTCACCCCAGCCCCAAACCCTCCTCCCGCTACTACTTACTATATTGACCAGAAAACTGTTTTCTTTTAAAATACTGGATTGTCTCCAACATGGTCACATTTAAAGAATTAATATTTAAATAATGATATTGGCTAGATTTGTTTTTATTTGCTCTCCACCCTCTGTTGGGGGAAGTACTTTTCTCAAAATCAAAAGTAAAAATTGTGAATATGAAAATTTGTTTTTATTCTTTTAAACATAAGTAGAAGTTTCTGGTGACTTGAATGTAGTGATGTACTGAAAGGATATAATTTGAAAATTTTAGTTTTTTCGTTCCTTCACTGATGATGTCAAGGTTGACTAAAAATGCTGCTAACCAAAAAATTGTGGTTACCCAGGGACTGAACTAATTAAATAATCCCCTGAACCAAGTTTTAAATAAAAGTACTTTTAAAAAAATTATAATTGGAAATCTATTCTTAGCATAATGATATACTTTATAAGTATAATTCACTAAGTGTAATTCACTCTTCCCTTGGTGACTAAGTATTTCACAATTCCTAAGAGTCATCATTCTGGATGTCAGTGTGATTGCAGAGCATCAAAGCTGCAGATGTGGTAAAATAGAACTGCACACTGCCTAGCAACTTTAACTCAACATGTTCTGTAGTAAACACAATCTTTACCATTCCACAAATGTGCCTTGATTATTTCTATATCAAATCATTCCCTGGAAGTGTAGTGAGTTCTTTGACTTCCCCTCACCCATTAAAATCCTTCACTTCCTTTCCCTGATCACTTCAAGTATCTCCTCCTCAGAAAAAGTCTTCCAGGACGGTTCCAGTCCCTTCTGTTTGCTTCTTTGAAATCCTGTATTTTTTCCTTCACAAAGTTATGCTCAACCTGATTTGATGTCTTCATACTTTACAATACATACAATACAAAATACAATGTTTAGAACTAACAGAATCTATTTAAAGTAAATGGAGACATATTGGTTTTTAGATACTTTGATGGGATGATGAAAATACCTAATCTCCAAGACTTTTACCCCTATGTTTTTCAAATAGTGATACGGTGAAAAAGTAAGTATTTTTCTTTCTCTTTTATTTTTATGAAGAGGAGTAAGCGTTCACATTCATCTGCAAGGAAATGAAAACTGTTTCTCATATCTAAATTCAAGAATAAATCCAGGGAGTCCTTAATAAAAGATACTGAAAAATATATGGACAATATCTTCAAGAATACATTATAAAGAATCTAAGAGTGTTGTTAAAATGGAAAGGTTTTATTTTGTGTTGTTTCTTTCCTTTTTAATTAATCAATTCTCTATAAGTGTGTTGAAGGGAATATTAAATTTTGCTGACACAATTCTGCAGTTAATGAGATAAGATGCTTCAGGAATTGTTATTTCTCTTTAGATATGTATTATATAAGTTTTATACAGGCTTAACATAACTTAAATTACACTTAGGCCTTTCAAAGTAGCGTTTAGCTTATTATTTTAGCTGGGGTTTTCTGGATTCACATATTTAAATATAACTAACTATATATCTATATATATATACACAAATGTAAGTATGGTGGATTGAATCATGTACCCCACAAATATATGTTCACATCCTAATCTCCTGGCCTGTGGGTTTGAACCCATTTGTAAACAGAACTTTAGAAGAGGATTTTAGTTAAGGTGTGGGCAAACTGAATGATGGTGGGCCTTAATCCATATGACAGAAGTCCTTATTAGCAGAAGAAATTCAGATGCAGTCAGTTAGAAGCCTGGAGGAGAGAGAGAGAACCATATGACACCATAAACCAAGTAACCCCAAGGACTGCCAGCAAGCCAGCACCAAAACACTACAGACTCCAGTGGAAACCACAGCTTGGTGATACATTGTTGCTACACTTCTAGCATCCAAACGGTAGCAATAGATTCATTTTGTTGAAGCCAACCCATGGTGTGGTATTTGTCATAGCAACCCTGGAATAGGTTTTATTAAAACTTACTTATATTAACAAAGTATACATAGGTGCTAATTTATGAATCAGGGGATACTTTGAATATGTTGGTCAGTGGAAGACTGTTCTGAGAAAGTAGCCTTTGAGTAGAGTCTTTATGACTGTGAGAGAGTAAGTCAAGTGTACATCCAGGAAAAAGCAGAGGAGATCGCAGTGTATGGACTCCAAGCTTGAAAGGTCTCAACCTGGTTAAATGTCCCAAGAGCCCCACTAGAACCCATGAGCAAAATGCTGGGGAAGAGTTGAGTTTTGACAGGTAGGCAGAGTCTTGATTCCCTAGAGGACTGTAAATTGGAGTAAGGAGTTTGAAGTTCTATTCAAAGTGTATTGGGAATCAATAAGAAGTTTTAAGCAGTCCTGCTACGCGTGGGCAGGATGGGGCTGGTAGACGGTAGTTACTTTTCAAAAAATCTATTAGGCAATTGGTTGTAGTGAAGTTAAAGAGAAAGTGAGATATTAAACTTGGAAATAGTAAGAGTAATATCTTAAAATATTTAAAATCTTATTCAAGAATGCTAAAATAATAGCAACCATTGTATAGCACTTATTATGTGTAAGACCCTTTGCCAATACTTTCCATATATCAGCTCATATAAAATCGTAAGTTAGATAAGGTCGCTTGTAGTGAATTAAAGTCAAAAAGGAGCTTTTTATATTATCATGATGCCACAGCATCTCAAACCTTGCTAGTGACACACATGCTTTTGCAATGTTATAATGCCTCAGCATCTTAGACCCTTTCGTTAGGTCCTTCAAGAACCACCACTGACACCTGCTTATACAAGATAAACAGCTTCTCCCTCTCTCCCAGTGTCTTTCCTGGGTTCATGCCCCTGTGAAAGTCAAATACAAACTCCCCAATCCTCACTCTTGGTTGATCAGCTGCTACAGCTCCACTCATTACCAAGGCACAGTCCCCAGGCCCACTGGAATCTGCCTGGTTGAGCCTATGCTCCCGTTGTGTTTTCCCTTGTGGTCCTGTGAGATGTGTTGTCCCTCTCTGTTCTAGGACATGAGTATTAATAAACTTTTCTTTCATGCCTCTCTGGTGCCATTCATCCTTGCCATGCCTGACCTTCCATAAAAAGATTTTTACAACTCAAGGGTACTATAATCATCCTCGTTGTATAGATGAAGAAATAGGATATGAATAGGTTTCAGTTTCCCATCTGCTAAAACAAATCATTCAATGGGTTGCCTTAAACAATGTGAATTTATTGGCTCACAGTTTTGACATGAAGCCCAAACTCAAGGCATCAGAACAACAATGTTTTCTCCCCAAAGACTGTGGTGTTCTTGGGCTGGCTGCCAGCTACCCATGGTTCTTGGATTTTCTGTCACATGGCAAAGAACATGGCAGCCTTTCCTGGCTTCTCTCTCCATCTGACTTTCATGCTGCCTATGAAAGACTCCAGTAATCTTGATTAAAGCCCAACCTGATTCAGTGGGGCCACACCATAACTGAAAAAACAGCTTGAAGAAATCCTATATACAATGTGTCCACACCCACCAGAAGGCAAACCAGGATCAAGAACATGTCCAAACTGGGATACACAATTCAATCCACCATATGTGCAAGACAACACAGTTAGGATGTGGTAGAGTCAGAATTTGAACCTATAATAAATAATTTCATATTTAAGTGTAAGATATGATTTCTTAAAAATTATTTTCTTCTTAAGAACGTTAGATTGTACAATTTAGTTGGCAAACAGTGGCTTCACATTCCTTCCATACACAGCCACTTAGTTTAGACTTCTGTGTTTAAGGTACTAGACTAGCTATAATGCATGAGGCACAAAGAGCAAGATGTGGTCCTTGACATCTTCTATATCCACATATAGTGCCAAGATTTGGGGAGCAAAATTAGGAACTCAATTAATCTTGTTAATTGACTGATTGACTATGCAGTGTACCAAGAGTCCTTAGAAGTGTCTGTTAAAAAGATAGAGATTTAGAAAATTCAAGATAAAATTTTAATAGCAACAGTGTTTAATTGATTTTTCTCTCAATATTAATGAGAAATTTAAAATATATTTGAATGTAGTTTATTATTGTTATATACAGCCAATTCCTATAGATGAAAAAATTGAAAAACAACTAAGGGTACTGTCAGAAGTTTTGAAGGCACAATAATACAGTCAAAAGCAACAGATAGTATATTGAAATAAAAAAATTACATTGTGGGCATGTGAATTTGTACAATCATTTAGAAGAGAAATTTGGAGATAACTTGTAAGTTGAAAATTTGCTTATCCTTAACCAGCAATTCTGCATATGTGTGTGTGTGTGCATGTGTGTGTGTATGACAGAGACAGACACTCTCTAGTAGGCGAGAGAGACAGAGAGACAGAGAGAGAGAGAGAGAGAGAGGAAATGCATGAGTGAAAAAGCATCTTACCTATGAAAGAAAGATAATCATTGCAATATTGTTGACAATATAAAAGCAAATAAGAAAGAAACTAAATGTCCACCAATGTACAAATGGATGAAAAATTGAAATTTATGCTTGTAATGTAATACTTTATAGCAGTTAAGATGGATGAGCTCTATCTATATACATCAGTATGGATGACTCTTAAAGCATAATTTTGAGCAAAAAAGATTGCTGCAAAAAGATACATAAATTTATCTAAACTATATTTAATATTAAAATGCCTGAAATATAATAATTATTATTATTATCATGTTATTAAATCTGAAATAAATCTACAAAAAGTTGAACTCATAATATAAACACCAACTTCTTCAGCTTCAGGATAATAGTTACCTTGGCACAGGAGAAGTGGAAAAGATGTGATGGAGAATTCAAATATATAGGTATCAATTTATTTCTTTAAAAAATATTAAAGATTTAAAGAAAGCATGGGAAAATATTAAAATTTATTAAAATTATGTAAATATATATAGGTTTTTGTTATATTATAAAAACACCATTTACTGTATATTTGAAATATATCACAAGAAAAATTCCTTCCACTATTCCCAAATCAACTAAATAAATTAGATGATCCAATAAATATGTTCAATATCTATTTAATGAACATGCCTAACATTAAAATCGGTTTTTGAAAGCATAAAATTTAGTTTCTCCTTTTTCAAAAGTAGTACATGGTTTTTATTTTGTTTTATTTGAAGATTGACAGATAGCCCATGCTTCAAAAATTCACACTACAAAGTAAGGATAGAGATGTAGAATGTCGTTATTGTATATGACAGACAATTTCTTAGGAATATTAGAGAAGTTTATAGAGATTATTATCATCATGAAGGGAGTTATGTCCATAGTATTTATGTGATCCCAAAGACCATGACACCACAATTAACCAAATATACAAGCACTCCAGAATGGTGTCAAATTCCTGCTGAAAATAGGATACCATTTTCATTAACAAGTTGTAATTTTATTAAGAAATTAGGTGAAGTATATTCACTTTCTCATGTCAGCTTCAAAATATCCCTATGAATTAGATATTATTAGCACTAACACAGCTAAAATAAGAAAGGAAAAACACAAACAAAACTAAGGCTTTGATAAAGTAGCTTGACCAAATTCACACATTAAGGAGGCCTGTTTGCTTTAGACCCATCAGATTCTAGGGTTCCCATCCTTAGCAATCTTGCCTTTCTGTCTCACAAACAAAAGGCTCCTGAACTCATCTGGCCCACTCAGATATATGCAATTAATATATCATCAAAGTGTGTTCCTTGGTTCTCTGTGTCCAGTGTAACTAAAATCTTGTTCATGTCTATTAACTAAGTGACCATTTCAAAAAAAGTAAGTAGAGTAATTTAATTTTTTCTTAAATAGCAGATTATACAAATGAGATTTTAATTTTGAGAAAAATGAGCACTGAGTATTACACGTTAACATGTGGATCTAATTAACAGTCATATAATACTTATTTTGAAATGAAGAACCAAATTGAAAACAGAATTACCCAATATAATTAACATTAAAAATATTGTCTGTATGTGCAAGATTAATGTGTTTATATTTCTTATAATAAAATTCATTTTTAAAAGTCAGCTATTTACCTTGCATTATTGTAGCAGAAATATTTTAGGGCAGGTCAAAGAAAATGAATTAAGGTTAAATGTTTATGCAAAACTAAATATTTATAAAAATTATCATCAGGATCATATAAGAATACATATGGGCATATATATTTAAAAAGTTATTCTAGTTTCACTGCTAATTTTCAGTACTTATCAAAAATTTCATGATGTAAGAATAGGCCATTAATTTATTATTTGTTAAAATTTATTTTACTTTTTCATTTCTATATATAATTCTGTATTGTAATTAATATCCCATTCATAGTTACATACTGTACAATAAATTGAATAGCTTAATAAGAATGAATTAAATGCATCCATATCTGAAGTATGTTATATTTAGGTTCTTATGAAAGGAATTAAGTTTTCAGAAAATAATACTAAATTATGATATTTATAATGTTTCCTTAAAATATGTAGTTTGATAAATTTGTTTTGCCTCTCTACAGTCAATCTGTCCTATTTGGTTTGCTTTATATTTATTTTTAGACATTTCTTTGCATCTAAAAGAGATTTGTGATGAAGCATTTTATTTATTTCCTCTTGTCTGGCAGTTCAATTTACAGGTAGAACAGTGTATATTGGCACACTTCTCTTTCCTTCCCTTGTTCTCATTAGCAGGGAGTCTTAATCTCCTCTTTCGCCTGCCTTTTTGAATAATCACACTGTATCACTATCCCAGTGGGATCTAAACAAAGATTGAGTAGAAAATTAGGATCACAACCTAGAAGGTATGAGCATAAGTTTCATAATAATGAAAAGGCAGTAAAACAAACATTTAAAAATTGGTTTGATGCTTGCTTGAGTGCGGTGTTCACATTACAATTCCCATGAGTTCACTACTTTTAAGTTGAAATCTGTTAGAAATATACCCATCCATTATTTTAGATCCATAAAATATACCTTATTCATCTCTGTGGGCCCCAAAATGAATTTCAGATTCTATGAACCTGGTGACTACATTTTTTCAAGGTCACACAGAGTCCTACAGTGTATATAAATGAATCTATTTGTGAACAAAGAACTTCCGTAGAGAACTGTTCTGAGTTATATAATTGCTTCTACATTGTTCTTGCTTTTGTTCATATAG
This sequence comes from Choloepus didactylus, assembly GCF_015220235.1. Classification (NCBI taxonomy): domain Eukaryota; kingdom Metazoa; phylum Chordata; class Mammalia; order Pilosa; family Megalonychidae; genus Choloepus; species Choloepus didactylus. The sequence continues at coordinate 142,871,186 of NC_051309.1, forward strand.
ACATGGGTAGAATAATAACTTAGGGATGATGAGTTTTTAATCACAATTAGGCTGACAATTAAGGACTTGGGAGACTTGAGTGCAGCCATGTGATTGGGGGCATGAAATGCCTGAACAAAGATGTCCTGATCTGCTGCCAAGACAAGTATTGATGGTATTATACAGAAGATGCCAAACTGGGTGCAAGAGAAGGTAAGGAAAATATTTCAGAGAATGAGAAGTGCCACGCAGGTTAGCCAGTTAGGAAGTCAAGAAGAGTTTTATAGCAGAAGTTGGATAACTCAAAGCCTTCCATGAAAATCAAAAGATAAAGTGCAGTTGTTAAAGTAACTGTTTAGCATTTACTGTTGCAAAATTTAAGAACATGGAAATGAAAATCCCAAGGATAGGGAAAATAAAAAATAATGCAGCTCAGACATTAAGGATTAAGAGCAATGTGGGGCTTGAAGAAGAAACATTACAGAATTTGAAAGAAGAAAACTCCAGTTTTGATTATGATCAAGTGTTGAGCACTCTGGTTTGCAATTCATTTCAGTTCCTCAGGATGGACAGTAAAGTATTTAACAGGATAAGAGCTACCATGTCTTCTTCATTAGCTGATATAACAATAGATCTCTAGATAGCAATTATCACACAGCCTGCCCTTATAAACTTTTGTTAATATAAGCATTGCCCATATGCTCAGCATTGAACTAAGGGCTTTAATTGCATTATTTTATTTAATTCACAAAGCAAACCTATAGTAGAATATAGGATCTTTAATACAAAATGGGGACTTAATGCTTACTTGGTACTAAATTTCTATTTGGAATGCTGGAAAGTTTTGGTAATGGATGGTGGTAATGGGAGCACAAAATTGTTAATGTAATTAACAACATTAAATTATATATTTGAATGTGGTTCTAAGGGGAAATTTAAGGATGTATACATGTTACTAGAATGAAAAGTTCAAGAAAACGCAGGACTGTGCAACACAAACTGTGAACTATAATATAAAGTGTGGACTACAGTTAAAAGTAAAATTACAAATAATATTCTTTTGCCAGTTCTAACAAAGGCACCACAATAATGCAAGGTGTTAATAATAGGAGCTATATGGTAAAGCTGTATTTTCTGTGTAAACATACAAATTCCCCAATAAAAATTATATCTATTTTAAAAATGACCCTAAATATGCTCAAAGAGCTAAAGGAAAACATAGACAAAGAAAGAAAGGAAATCAGGAAAATGATAGACAAACAAAGAAAATATCAATAGAGAGATGGGGATTTTTAAAAGGAACCAAACAGAGCTGAAAATCACAGTAATAGAAATTAAAAATTGCCTAGGGAGAAACAATAGCAGATTGGAGCTGACAGAAGAAAGAAACAGTGAACTCAAAGACAAGACAATTGGTATGATTTGGTCTGATGAATAGAAAAAAAGAAAGAATGAAAAATAGTGAACAGACCTGAGGAAACTGTGGGACCCCATCAAGTGTCCCAATATACACATGGTGGAATTTCAAGGAGAAGAAAGAAAGAAAGAAAGGGGCAGAGAGAATATATATATATATATATATATATATATATATATATATATATATATATAAAGGGCTGGAAACTCCCCCAATTTAAGTGAAAGACATGAATATACACATCCAAGATGCTCAATGAATTCCAAACAGGATAAAACTAAATAGAACCATGCTGCAATATAATGTAATCAGCCAGAGATAAAAACATCATTCTGAAAGCTTCAAGAGAAAAGCAGTGGGTCAATAAGATTAAGTGCTAATTTCTCATCAGTAACCTTGGAGGCAAGGCAGCAGTGGGATGACTTATTTAAAGTGCTGAAAGCAAAAAATTGCCAATCAAAAATTCTACATCTGGCAAAACTGTCTTTCACAAATGAGAGATTAAGACATTCTCAGATAAACAAAAGCTGAGGGTGTCCATTACCACTAGCAGGCCCTACAAGAGGTGCTAAACAGTGTTCTGCAAGTTGGAAGGAATGGACAATATACAATAGATTGAAGTTGCATGAAGAAACAAAGCTCTGGCAAGGCTAATGACATGGGCAAATATAAATTCCAATACTACTGCATTTTTGGCTTGTAACTCAATTTTTAACTTCCTGCAGCAACTAAAAGGCAAAGGCATCAAATGTAATGATAAATTTTTAAAAATTGACTATATTTGTGTGGGTCTATTTCTGGGCTCTTCATTTTGTTTCTTTGATCTGTATTTCTAGCCTTTCACCAATACTACGCTTTCTTGATTACTGCAGCTTTACAGTCATCTTAACATCTGTTGGTGTTAATCCTCCAGCTTTGTTGTGTTTTGAAAACTATTTTGGTTCTTCTAGTTCCTTTGCCTTTCCACATAAATGATAGAATCAGCTTAAACAAATCTACAAAAATCCTTCTGGGATTTTGATAGTGATTTCTTTTACTCTATAGTTCAATTTGGGGAGAATTGACATCTTAAAAACCATTGAGTCTTCTATTCATGAACACAGAATATTTTCCCATTTATTTAGACCTTTCATTTCTTTCATCAGTGTTGAGTGGCTTTCTACCTACAGACACTGTACATATTTTGTTAAATTTATACCTGAGTAATTCATGTGAATTTTGCTGATACTGTAAGTGGTACTTTATTTAAAATTTTCATTTCTAGTTGTTTGTTGCTAGTATATATTATACGATTGGTTTTGCATGTTTAAAAATATGGAAACTCAAACAAAAACCTAGTAAGTTTTTGAGTCATTAGCCTGTTCTTGAAGTCATTGGATTATATTGCTTGAAAGTATAGGAGGATCAACACCACTTGCCTCTCAGGTTATTACCTGTGACTTCAATAGTAAATAATATATAGTTCTTATCATACAGTGAGGATTCAGTTGTTTCTTGCTACTTATTTATATTTTATCACATTCTAGGCTTTAAAAATCCTTGGATGCCATTTAACATTGGTTAGATTTATCCTATTTAGAAATGAGAGCTAAAATTCTGTGGCCTACAGGGGGGATATCTGGCAAATAGGCCTATCTTCTGATATATTCATTCATTCACTCATTCATTTATGAAGCAGGCTAATTTATAAGATATTGTGAACAATAAAACATGGTTCCTTTAGTTAAGGATATTAAACAAATATGATCTAGTAAAAATTAATTCCAATTGTGTGTGCCATAAAATTCCTTAGTACCTTAATTATTTCAAACAGATTTAAATCACAATCCCTTCAAAACAAAATCTGTTGTATGTTTAGTGAACTATCAATTGCAAGTTGGAGAACCAAGCATGCAGAGATTGTAGGGCCCAAAGAATAACTAACAATACCACTTAAAGAAGAAACAAAAGCTACAACTAACCAATGATGAGATTCAACAGAATCATCTTGAGATTGCATTATTGTACATTATTAAATACATTTTGTGAAGACACTAAAGGCAAGAAACTGAAAGACCGAGAATTTTCCACTAAGATCCTCACTTGTCCTTATCCTTGCAGCTATTCTTCTCTATTCCCTTTTACACATGACATTTTCTCCCTGATTATTCCAGACTGTCCAGTCAGTGACTGCCAATTGGCAAGACAATTCCTCTATTCCCTAAACGTTGGCCCCCTGCCCTTCCCAGCTAAAGCCCTGTAAGACATTCTGCCCTCAGTCTCCAAGTTACAACACTCCTTGAGAGCCTTCACAGGCCTGTCATGCTTAATGTTCAGCTTGATTTTTTTTCCATGATATTCATTATGGAGGCTTGTACATTTCCTGAAAAACAGAAAGGAAAACAATTACTAAAATATCCACTGCTGATTATTGATTGTGGATAAGTCTTTCAGTCAGCTCTTGTTATAGTATGTACTTTACGATCCCCTTCTCTTCTAGTTTCACCATAGCATTTAAAACAGTGGTTCTCAACCAAGAGCCCTTCTAGGGAACATTTGGACATTCTGAAATATCTGGAGATGATTGTCACATCCTTCAGGAGATGGGGTGCTACTGGTCCCTAGGGAATAGAGTCCAGATATGCCATTGAATGTCCTACACTGCACAGAACAGTCTCCCAGAGAAAAGAATTATCCAGTCCACAATGTCAAGAGTGCTGAGGTTGAGAAACTGATTGAAAGGAAGAAGTTTTCAGTTACTACATGAGAAAAACAATGGGATACTGTTATTTTCTTATAATTATTAGTAAATGTTGAAAGACCAGATATAAAAAAACCTATTTAAGATATTAAGTGTATCTAAAGGTGGTTTTGTGTACAAACTTCTTTTCCCTCCATAGTAAATGAAAGTTTTTCTTTAAGAACATGTATTCTAAAATAGTTTCCTACCATTTAAAGACATTTTTAATGTTCTCAAAACTCTTACATATTTCTAATCCATTTAGCACAACTCTATAATTAACTCAATTTTTCCAAATATACAATGAGATTGACACTAATAGTATGACTTATTTGTGCTGATTAAATTGTCTCCTAATTATAAAAGGCTAAAAATAAGCCTTAAAATTCATTTTACATGAAGATATTTAAATAACAAAGCTGATTTTCCAGTTCAGTTAAAAATAGTTATTTTTCTTTTGATTTCACATGTACATTTGAACTTTCAAATTATTTATATTAATATGTATTAGCATTAGACCCTTAAGACAATCTTTCATTTCACATATGTGAGGTATTAGTCCCATTTTGGCATCAATATTCATGTTTCTGACAATTGGCCATTTTAAAATTTTGGGTTGTCAATTTTGTGAATGCCTTAAAAATATAATTTGGAGCAGTTTAAAATGTATAAATGAAGTAAACTCTAAAAGTTGAATCAACAGAAAAAGAGAAATATTTAAACTAAAAATTTTGTATTCAAATTTGAGAAAATGAACAATAGTTTAAGAATAATATAAATTAATATGGAAAAGATAATCAAAGTCAAAAATGACAAAAAAGAAGTCTGAAAAATAATAAACCTTCTCCAAAATGTGACAATAGTTCCAGGTTTTAATAAAACTAAAGTTGCCGGTCATTTCATATCTGTAGTTATGACATTTTTACTAAATAGACCTAGCCAAAAACACAAATTTACATAACAAAAACTTCTGAGACCAGAATGCATCCTAATCCCTGTAATGTAATATCTCAAAAAATGCCCTTATAAAAGATTTTATATATATCCAGAGACTGTTTTTATTATTCTCAATTAGAGTAGATAATTGTGTGAGTGATTCTCTTGATATTCATTTTTACCATACTGCAAAGTGACCCTATGTAACATGAAAAGGGGCAGAGGGTGGGTTGGGGAAGCAGAGACAGGACACGGGGAGAAAAATACAGCATGAGAAATTGAGTAGCTTCAATAGCCAGCCTTAAAACTTGTTCCTATCTTTTTAACTTCATCCTTTAGCTGTGATGGATGAGTGACAAGGATCTTTTCTTACTAATTCACATTGCTCAGGATTCGTGAAAATGCCATTTTACAGACAAGTGACTTCTCCATGGACTGCGGTTACAAAAGGCAAGGCAGTAAGAGTGGACCACCCCTACTGCAGGCAATAAGGGGGTGTCAGTATCTGTGGAAAATGTGGAAATTTTAAAACAGTAGTAAAACTGACTAAAATTTGTCTTCTGAAATAAAAGTTTGGTTTTTCATCACCATACATTGGAAATTCCTACTAATGTCAGTGATAAAATATTTCTCATATGGGTGAGACTCATTCCAAAGTTCTCTCTTCCTCCTGGTAGGTCATTCCTCATAGACAACTTCCCAAATCATATTCAGACTCTTACCTGTACACATCCTCAATGAATACTTATGAAATCTATATATGAATAATGAACAGATGAAGAATAAATGAATGAATGAATGAATGAATAAAACATAATGCCTAATTTAAACATTCCTCAACTTTTTCAAAGCTTTAAAACTCTGTCATTATTTCCATTCATGTAGTTATCTCTAGTGGATTAGACAATCCATTCTCAGTAAAACATTTATTTAGCTAAGACACCATCAAGTGAACCATGACTGAGCTATGTTCAAAGAAACCATGGTCTCTATGCTATTTCCTGAACCTGCAGGCAAGATAAAATGACCAGTGCTCTTCTTCTTTCACTCTTCTAATGTAGCCATCAAGATGAAATTACCTAGTAATCTTGCTTGTTAAACATTTATAACAGCATGTCTTAGAATCTATTTTACTGAATTCTCATCTTACTAACTTTTTAAGTGACCTATTAATTGTAGTGCTGCTATATCCACAATTGCTTCCTTGCTCAATTAATATCAGCTGTATTCTCAGCTGAATCAGGGATTACATTTTCAGAAGTCTGAAACACCAAAGTATTTAATAAATATTTTTCATGTAAATGGAAGTCCAGTGGCTCAGAGGTGGCAAGGTTGACAATGTGGTATGGGCGTTTCTAGGTTCTTTCCATTTCTATGATCAGGCATCTTTTTCACTTTGCCCTTTTGCTGACTCTCTTCATGACTGCTGAAAGGTTGTAGCTGTACTCAGCATCAATTCACAGCAATGCTCACAGGGAATTCTTTTTCAGAAGTCTCCAGACCAACTCACTTCAAGTCTTACTGGCCATAATGGTCACCTGCACATCCCTAAGATAAACACTGGTAAAGGAGAGTGTGATCCTGGTGACCGGCCTGGTCTAATTCAGGTCTTCTTAGGACCTAGGGTTTGAAATCATCTTCCCCTGAATTATATGGCAAATGAATGAACTTCTGAAAAAAATAACTACATATCTTTTAGCAAGATAGAAAGTTTGGATGGCCTCTCATCTCTTGGCAATAAAGTTTCTGCCACAACAACTATCTTGCAAAATGTTTCCTACTGAAAAAATTACATAAAGGAATTTACAGGCCACTATTCACAGATTATAAATCAGTGCTATAAATCTTCATTTGCATCTTGAGTTTAAAAATTTTAATAATGACCATATTGTAGGTCCAATATCATGCAGGTTTATCATAAAACTTTATGAAAATAAGGATTGTGATTGAAAAACATAAAGAACGTTTAAAATTATATTGAAAAAGGAAAATTTGACATTTATAAAAGGACCATTGAACCATTACTTCCCATTTTGATGGGCTTTAATCTCCTTTTTTTTTGTAAAATATTTTAAAAGCTTTCAAGTGCTCTTTGACAATTAGGTTTTGGAAAGATAATGCTCACTTTTTTAGAAATGGAATTTAGGAATGAGGCTTCTCTTTGATAGAATGATTTACTCTCTGGGCCTCATTCTGTTGCATAATTCAGTTCCTTCTTGGTAATAGTCCTTGTACTAAATGGCAGGCTTCACATTATGCTAGTGAAGAAGTTATTATGCTTTTCTTACAAGCTCCTCTTCCTCTTCATCTTGCTTGAAAAATTAAACAGAGATATATTTTGTATTTACCAATTATTGAAATGTTGGATGATGTTTAAAAGCCCATTAATGCATAAGTGTGTTCATATCTTTGCAGCAGTACTCTTCAGATCAGAGAAATATTACTCAGTATGAAGGTATAAACAGGATGTTTATTAAGAAAGCAAGAAATAAAAAGTGCTATTGAAAAATCATTCTTTTTGAGTGCTAGAAGTACCCCCAAAGCATAAAATATCCCAAAATACAAATCAACACTCTGATGTGTTGAAGATAGGACTGTAATTATTCCCCTTCCTTCCTGATCCTAACCAACGGGGAATAAACCTGATGATCAATGGTATCAAAGTACTATCTTTCTTAATGCTTATAGACAAATACCCAGTATTTCTCCAAAGTTGTGGATATCAGATGATTTGTTTCATTCCCACAACATACACACTCCATTTTAATATAGCAAGAATCAAGCAGGGACGGTACCTGATTTACAACCAGAGAAACTTGAAAAGGAGGGCTTGTAAAGATATATCTTACCTGGTGTGTATGCTACAGGGGTAGCAGATGCTCAATCTAATGACCTGCAGGAAACCACGCCCTGAGTCAAACAGGAGACATGAGATAGGAGACTATATCATGCCTGAACAGTGATCTTCAAAATGTTAATTTCCTTTAATGGCTTAATCACTCCCAATTTCAAGAGGAAGAGGCAATAAGAGGAAAGAGAGAGGAGCAGCTTTCTCCTTGCCACTGTTTCCAAAAGTGGGCAGATTTTCCTTTTCTATGCATGAGCTCAGGCAGGAATGAGGAGAGGAGACACATTTTCACATACCTAGCTAATTAGTAAAGAGTATTGTACAATATCAAGGTGGAAGAGAAATGAGAAACACATTTTAGATTTAAATGTTTAACATGAAAAACTAGCACTAATTTATTTGAGGGAATTATGACGTCTTCCTACATGGTACTTTGGAAGAAGAGAAACAGATACTGTCCTGAACTAGTAATTTTATTTTAGGAAAGTTTAACCATTATTTAAACCAATGTAATACAATATCCAGAATGAATTTTATCACAAAAAAAGTTTTTAAAAGTTTACAAAAAGTAAATATACTACAAAGCAACTTTTAAAATAGTCAACAGCGTTTAATCCAGACAGACTCTCAGTCTGAAGTAGAGGAACAGAGCAACAGAAAACTAAATCTTAAAGAGATTAGAAATTAGTATGTCTGTTTTTCTTATTCAAAAATGAAAAATCTGAGTCTGAGGGAATTTAAATGTGTTGCCTATTATCATGATAATGGAACAAATGATACCTAAATTCTCCATTTCTAGTTGGAAAAATGACTATTTTAACAGAGAAATTCTATGTACTACTCTATTAATACTTGAAACTTCATGTCTTACAATAATATACATTTTTAAGTTTTTGTGTTTTTTACCCTTCATGATAATTGACTTACTGTATTTTTACAGTGCTTTATAAAGTACTCTGTAACTAGAGTGCTTTGTTCCTACATTTGATTGTATATCCAGAGTTGCAACAATGTCTTTAGAAGTTCCTAACAACTTTTTCATGGTATGTGATTTTCTCATTGAGAAATTGCTTGTGTTATTTCCTTTTCTAGAATATAATCTCTGATTTTGATTTGATGTCAGATGAGCATCTCTTTTTGATGTTAATTCATGAAATGACGGAATGATAATGCCAAAGATCTGGAAATAGAAATCGAAATCTCTTAATAGGTTGGATTTGGGGATACAGCTGATCTATTGCATTTCAAGTAAATGTATTCAGTGTTTGCTATTCCATGTCAAGTAAAGTTAGTAGTGTTTCCAGCAAGTTTTGGGGATGGTAGGTATCAGCTCACAAGAAAAAACAGAAATGTTGAAAGGGGAAGAAAGGCCTAACATACCTGAATCACTTTATAACGTCTATTGGCCAGACTTTATTATTGGGAGGTCTCAATTAGGGCCATTTTATGAAACACAGTGACAAAAGAAATGTGTCCAAAAGATGGGTAATATTGTAGAGGGCGATTAAGGTAGCATGCATGAAGTCCACCTTCAGCTATGCCGGAGATGTGCAACATGGCCGCCAGGGCTGATACAACAATAGCTTAAGTTACCCTCAGCCTTCTTTACGGAAGTAGTTCGCGCCAAAAGTGCTAGTTCGCGCCAAAAATGCTAACCCTACATCCGCCATCCGCCCTAGCAACAGCAGCCACCAATCCTAGACCGCCACGAGCCCTTGCTAGCCACTTCCCCTTCTCCTAAAGTATATATGCTCTGCCTCTTCAATAAAGTTTTGCAGCTTGATCAGGATATTTGTCTTGCTGTCGTTCTTCGGGTCTCTTGTCCCATACCATTCCTCCATCACAGGATTTGGAGCCTCCGTTGATCGGACATAATATGATGAAGAAAATTATGACAAATGAGGAATAGTTTTGCTGAGAAACAGATGAGTATGAACTAGACAAGTCCAAGGGCATCAACTACTTGAAAAATCTGTATGTTTAAGAGAGATTAGACTTGCTTAGCCAGTTTAGTGCTAGAGAGCAGGACTAAGGAAAGGGGAGAACATTAGGAAAAGGCAAATTTTGCCCTTTTATGAGAAAGAATTTTATAGCAAGTAGAGCCGTCCAAAGGGGGGAAAAATCAGTTCACATTTCAAATGGCAAACTCATAGTCCCTGCAAATGATCACCTCAAGGTAAATTGGCCACCTGCCAGCCCTCCTGAGCTGAATGACTAATTGATGGAGAAGTAGATCAACAACCTTCAAGACTTCTCCCAATATTATGTTTTCTACCACGCTATCTTTAGTAGCATCCTGTGGATGTTAAAAAGTCATTCCTTAAAAAATGAATGAGTATGCTTCATGAAAGATTGAGTTTTTATGTAATTTTTCATGGTCTGTTTTTAAAGAAATTCATGTAATTTCTGCTTGTTTCTCTTTACAGCTATTCACAAACCAGGTATTTCAAAATTTTATCTCCATGACAGACCCTTTTGTATTTTACTTCTTCATTAAAAATCCACTACATTTTAGTTCCCCAGGGAATAAAAGATAGTATAATTAAGCTGAATGTTATTCCCCCATAGTCTCTAATCATATATGATACAATGTTCAAAGTAAATGAAACAATCATTTCGTTGGTTGAAATGGGAGTGCCCAATGAGCATGTAATTTCAAAAAGGGAAGATGGGATTTCAAATAACCAAAAGAAAGACCAAAATGCCATTCTTCACCATTCCATTCCTCCTTATTCTTTCTCCATGCTCCTTATTCCACTATTTAACCAAATGGCATGTAAAACACATCCCTTTTAATAGAAACTAAGTGCATTAGTACAAATGTACACTGAGTAGTGAAGCCTAAAGTAAGAAAAGGACTCTACTAATGTTGAGTTCAATGCATTTATTAAAGTATATAACACATGCCTCTATGACTTTGTAACCAATGAAGAAAGGCTGTGGTTTGGTGAGAAGGAGGCGCAAATTTAGGATTATGTGAACCTAGCCCCTCTCATCCAAGAAACAAGCAACTGTTAATCCTAAACTATGTTGGAGTAATAGACCAAACCGGTGAATTGAATTTTCAGGCCGCTAAAGCACTAACATATTGTTTCCAATGAATGGCAGTAACTTGTGGCATGTCATTTTTTTTTTCCTTATAACCCTCAGTTTCTTACTACTAACAAAATGAGAATAAGCATATAATCTGCCTAGCATTATTGTGAGGGCTAAATATGATAATATACACAAAATGTTTAATAGACTTTCCCATATAGTAAGCACAAAATAATGCTTACCTTATTATTACTTTTTATGAAACTATTAAAGTATTTTAAATCCCACTCGTGAAATAAAATGTTTAAACTCAAATGTGGAACTTTACTTTTCTTCCCAATGAATGATGCATTCTTACTGAAGGTTATCTGCCTTATTTGGGGAGGTATTTAGGTATAATATTCACTCATATTTTCAAGTTTTACAAAAGGATAGTGAGATAGTTAAATGTTTTTTACAATTATATACTAACTCCTTATGTAATTTGTCATGGTCTGTTTTTAAAAATAAAAATTGTGTAATTTCTATTTGTTTCTCTTTACAACCATTCACAAACCAGGTATTTCAAAATTTTATATAAGAATATGGCCAGATAACAACAATTCTATATTTTTATATGTGGTATATATTTTTCAAAACCATTTCTTAGAACAATGCTTGCATAATGAATTATAAAGCAACTTAATTTTTGTCCTCTGTCCTCTTCAAACCTACTTAGTGAATTTTTTCTTTCCTCAAGAAAGCTCAGTTCAGATCCTAGTCACTTTCAGGTACTAAATGTTTCTTTTCAGTAATTAAAAGTCCATGGCTCTGCTTGGACTTGATGTGGGAAATGGGTTTGGTTGGGATTCCTTTTCTCGTCAATTCTGGTGTTTTTACTTCTACTACCTGCATTTGTTTATCAAAACGCCTAACCTTTCTTTGGAAGGGACACGACATAGGCAGGAGAGAGTAAAGAAGGAGGAAGTTTTCTTCTTGACCCTTAGTCAAGTGAAATATTCCCTGCCCTCAAGAGATGTTTTAAAGTTGCCCTTCCCTCATTTACTTTTGTGGGGTATTCATAGAACTGTCCTTATCTTTGTGGCTCTCGAATGCAGTTGCTTGGAAGGAAATGGTGTTTTTTCTTTTGGGGGTTACCTTGACTTTCACCATCCCCTAATCATCCATGTGTATTTCCATCCACCTCTGCTGTGCTTTATGCAATCTTCTAAATGTTTGTTAAAAATAAGTAAAATACAAGATAATTTACAAGGCTGAATAGGGATCTATGTGTTCATATTGAAACAGTCAATTAAATTCCCAATATAATAAATGAAAAAAAAAAAATAAAAGATCCAGTTCTAGGACATAAATTTGTAGTTTGTAAGTCCCAATGTTCAAGAAAAGATCATAAGCTTTTATTTAGGCAAATAACATGTCACCATCAAAAGAACAATAACAAAATTGACATCAGACGTGTCAGCATTCCTAGAAAACATGTTTATTATGGAGGGGATATAACATTAAAGAGCCTTGGTTCCTGTTTTAGTTTGCTAGAATGCCAAAAGCAATATCCCAGGCACGAGCTGGTTTTTAACAATAGGAACTTAGCTTACAAGCTTACGGTCTGGAGGCTGTGAACATCTTCAAATCAAGGCATCATCAAGATGTTGCAAGGCACATGGCAGCATCTGCTGCTCTCCCTTCTCTTCCGAGTTTTGTTACTTTCATCTTCTTGCTTCTGGGACTTTCTCTCTCTTTGTCTGAATTTCGTTCTCTTATAAAGGACTCCAGGAAGAGGACTAAGACCCACTCTGGGCCATGCCTTAATTGAAGTTACCTTGTCAAAAGATTTTACTTACACAGGAATGGATTAGCTTTAAGACTATGCTTTTCTGGGGTTTCAAACCATCACAGTCCCTGAATGGCCATTTGGAAGAGAGCTACCCACTGTTTACGTGAGCAAGAAGGAAAACTTGAACTAACATGTACTGTGCCACACTGTGAGGTAGAGAGGTTTATCTTTTACATTTAGCACTACCTTAACAGGCCTAGCAAGGCTGTGGTTTGATTACTTTAGATTTTTTTCCAGCTTCCTGAATTTCAAGAAGATTATCAGTGGCAGCAGCATCTCAATATGATTCCCTAATATCTGGGCCATAGCTTGGGCATCCGTTCTTCAAGCTTCAGGTATGATTGCCTTTGGAGTGGTAGCTCCTGATATAGAGCTATATAGACCCACTGGAGAACCCAGTGACACATGCAACACATTCACTCCCTTCTCAAGGGAAAGAATCTCAAGTCCTGTCAAACCACTGCATCCAGCAAAAACAAAAGCAAGATCTCTGGGAGATGCGTATCAGGTCATAATATGGTTCCTGATGATTAGGTAACCTATGCATTAAAAAGACAAACTATAGGTCCCCATCATAAAAAAGAAAACATAATAGAAATTTGCTTACAGTAAGGAGAAGAATGAGACAGTCATTTATTCACAACCATTTTGTAATTACTTAAGGCAGGCAGCCCCATGCATGGAGCTAACTGGAGCTCCTTGCTGTAATTCTAATTCAAAAAGGAATGCAAGGATTTTGTTTGTTTGTTTTGTTATGTTTTGTTTTATGGTGTTTTTCTTTTTTTTAATGCATAAATAGTCAAAGACTTTTTTTTCCTTTTAAGTGCAGCTTATGGTATCTTTGGAAATCAATCTTATTTAAAGGTAGTAGTGTTCTGACCTATGTACTTCCAGTTATTTCCAAGTGCCAGTAACCACAATCAATGTGCTCTTCGACACATAACTCTCAAGTCTAATTTACGTCTTTACTTCCTAACCCCCAAGGATCTCGCTTAACTTAATGAAGTCCTACCTTTAGATCATTAGATTTAGGAGCTGAGTCCACTCACTTCATCTGATCTTTGCTTCAACCCTTCATTTTAATAGACCCTGTTACTCAAAGATGTTTTAGTCTCTTCCTAAACTTCAGGTGTTGAAGCAATTAACTTTTTAAATCCTTCAAGACCCCAACTGTCTCAACACTCTCTATTTTCCTTCATTTTAGTTTGAAAATCAGCCAATGCTTTTCTGGAGTTTATTCCTTTCTCATGATATATTACTAAAGTTGGATAGGCATACCCAAACCCACTATCATTATGGCTCTTTCCAATCAATTCTCTTTGAGCTAGTAGACATGTGGTCTGGTCTGTCTTCCAAGTTATTGTGGTCTGTACTTTACCAAATATTTGGCTAAAAGACTTTCCTTCATATCAGCTTTCTTTGCCCCTTTCTTTGCCATCTGCCACCAAATGTTTTGGTTTGATGGCATGGAGCTTTAAGTTACATTATCTGTATTGGTCAGGATAGGCTAAGTGTTGTAACAAATGAGCCACCGATTTCAACATCTTAACCAACTAAAATTTAATTTCTTCTTTACATCACAGTTTGGTAGGCAGTGTGTCCACTTGATTTTCTGGGATCCAGAGTCCCTATTTCTTGTAGCTCTACACTGAGAGTTCTGAGCCTGTGACTGATAGAATAGAGCAAACACCATGTATGGGGACACTTATGAGCCAAAAAGAACATGGAACCACAATTTCTGTTCATATTCCATTGGCCAGAACTAAAGTAGACACAGAGCAACACTTAACTTCAAAAGAGGCTGGATAAAGTGGTCATGATTTGTGTACAAGTAAAAGAGGGAAAAATGGGTGCTGGTGAGCACTAGGGGTCTTTTATTCCCAGGACAAAGGCATGAGCCTAATACTCTCATCTTGGACATCGATAAAGACTATAGACGGTATAGAAACAAAAGAAAACTTGGTTTTGTAGTGGTAACATGTAAAGGAACTAAGAATAGTGTCATATGTATGCTGAAAGAGGGAAGGACAGTTAGGATTTATCTAGATGAGCTCAAAGTTCATCCTTCATAGCAGGCAAGTCAATATTTTTGTCCTCAATCAATTAAAAAGATACACCATTACATTATTTAGAGATGTACATGTTATCACAACAAGAACTAAAATCAGGAGTGTTTAAAAATTTTGGCCTTTGGGAAGTAAGACTAGAGAGCAGAGGAGTTGGGCAGAGGAATATGGCTTTTAATTAGAAACCCTATTTTAATATTTACATTATTGAATACAATGCATATATCATTTTGTTAAAAAGGGAAAAAAAACCACTATGTTTTTTTTTAAAACATCCCATTTTTACTTGATAATGTCACTTTTATTGTTTTGCCCAGCACTATAATCCCCAAAGAACACTCATTTAACGGTGGAGTAGCCAAGGCCAATACGTTTGTTGTAATATCCTTGGGAAGAAGTGTAGAGTCTTACTTAATCATGCATTGGCTAAAAGCTTCAAGTTTTAGCTCTTCTCTTCCTACATCTCAGACAGAAATATTTCGTCTGGGTTGCACTATGCTGCTCTTACAATGGTGATCAAATCATCTTTGCTGGAAACTACTTGGACTGTTTCTCTTTACTCCATTTCCACATTCCATTTATTTTTACAGGTGAAGCAAAATTTCTATTCTATATGTCTGTCCTTTCATAACCAACTTCATTACTATGATTCTAGATTAGGCACTTACTATCTCAATACTAGAATATATTAGTTATGGCCTAAGTCCTTTTTTCTGATTTTTATCCCATTGCCATCAACTCAACCCTCACACCACTGACAGAATGATCTTTCTTGAAAATTATTGATCATGCCTCTTAATATCCTAAAACTTCCATGTTATCTATTGCCTTTGTGTTGCTTATGGTACTCTACAGTTTTGCGTCTAATTGTCTTTCCAACCTTTTCTGCTACTATCCTAAATGAACCTTAATGTCCACTAATAAATGATCAGTGTATAATCTCAATGTTACTTTGGATTTACAGATCTTTTTCCTTATCCTAACTGGGGTTTCTGAAGTAGGAATAACTACACTTACAGCTACTTGATAAAACCTAGCCTCCTTTAATGACCTAACTAGCCACTGCTTCCAGTTTTAATTAACTTTTATTGAGGTCCTACTTTATATCAGGTGTTTCAAGTAACCCGTGATTTTCTTGAATAAACCAACTTGTTGTGAGGATGTTCTATGACTAACATTAAACTCTCACAATTAGGTTTATAGCTTCTTTCACAAACAGCCTTAAATTTTAGCATTTTTTAAATATTCACTTTCTTATTAGAGCATAGATCCCTTCAGGACAAGGGGATTGTACTCTACAGATTTTTATTAAAATTATAAAATATTTATCAAAATGCTTCATGAATAAATAAATGTATACAAAGTATGAAATAAAAGGAATTTAAGATAATACTTTACCCTGAAACCATTTATAATCTTTCTAAATTTATTAAAACTTGGCTAAGATTAATTTTTGCAGGTGCCGTATGTGAATAAAATAATATGGAACACATATGGCTTATAAATTTGGACAGGGAGTATTGGGAAAAGGTTTTAAAAATAACATGAAAAAGCATAGTGTTTAACCTATTTAATCAAGTTAGCTCAAATTTTATGAAGATAAGTTTTTGTATCCTTTGCAAAAGAAAAAAAAAATTGGTATTCCTCACTGCTAATTGCAAAACCTTTAAAATACAATATTTTGATATGAAACAGTCTATTTAATATAATACAGTAATGATGCAAAAAAAAGCTCCAAGGAAATATGAAAACCATCACCAATTTTGGGAAACTACTTGTCTACAAAAGGGTAAAAAGCACATTAATATTTAAAGTCCATGGACATAATATAATGTATGTGTGTGTATTTTTTACACAGAGTGGATTCTCAACAATTTTTGCTGATTGATTCATATTTTTCTGATTAGAACTATCTTTTAGAATATGTTCTATAATGTGTACTCCATGAAGGAGTCACTTTCGTGCCTCAAATCACAGTCAGGGCCTAACAAAGAGTGTGCTTAATAAATGCTTGTTAAATTAATTGTTCCATCTTTCACACATATGGATTTAAGAAATATTTATTTCTTACTACTTTAGTCAACTTACTGGTTCAGTTCGGAGTCTCTGAACCTTGGCACTATGGACATTTTAGGGTGCATTGTTGTTTTCAGGGACTATCCAGTGCTCTGTAGGATGTTTCTCAGTGTACTGGGTGGCAGAGGTGCTCTCAGTTGTGACCACTAAAAACATCAAAAGTCCCCTGTGAAGGGACACCCTCAAACCTCCAGTTGAGAACCACTGGTTTAGTTGGGAAAGAGAATGTAAAAACAAATATATATCCTATATGAATTCTGTCATATAAAATATGTAGGAGCATTTAGGGCCTGTGAGTAAATACTAGTGATTTCAAGTCTCCAATGATAAAACTCCATGCACACTTCACTTGTTTGTAAATGTATAAACTAGGACCAGAGAATGAAATAAAGGACATACTTCATAACTGTACCACTCTGTGTTACTTGATTCAGAAGTCTAGTATCTCTGCTAGCAGAAAATTGGCCAACTGTTCTCCCATTTACAGGAAATGCTTCATGAGGCAACTAAATTATTGTTCTCAAAGAACATTTTTTCTAGAGATTCAGGGAAAATAAATCCTCACCTACAAAGCAGGGAGGAAGATTGTGTTGAAAGTGGTTCATTGGCTACTGAGGTGCATTTTTGGTAAATAACGATGATTTTCCTTTATCAACGAGTAGATGGTCTCAGTACACCAAATATGTAGAAGTCACTTTTTAATAATGTAAATTTAAGTCTTAAGATTCCAAATATTATTGGCTTGTTACAGAATTAAACAAAATTTTGAAAATAGAATTGTGCTTCTTTGGCTACACTGTGAATTAATTCCAAATTCCAAAATGAATCACTGTCAGAAAACAATTACCCACTAGCCTTAATTTTGCAGGGACCTATTTTCTCTGCTGAGTAGCCTGTGAAGTTTCTGTCTGTTTTCAACAAAGTCAATTTATTAGTTGTAACTAGTAGAAGAGCATAAAAATTAGACAATAAAATTTTGACTCCTGGGAAATGAAAGGGAAGTGTGCTAGTTGCCCCTTTGAATTATTATGTTACTCCTAAGTGGTAATAGATGATGAGGTAAGATAGAGAAGTTTAAATATTGCTATAGTGCTTTAGTTTCCTAGCAGCTAAAACAAATATCATACTATGTGTTGGCTTAAACAACAGGAATTTATTGGTTCATGGTTTTGAGGCTAGGAGAAGTCTAAAACTGAGGTGTTAGAAGGGCAATGCTTTGTCCCTGAAGACTGGCTGGTTGCTGGTGATCTCTGGTCCTTGGCTTTTCTGTCATATGATGTTCCGGTTTACTGCTGCCATCATGTAAAATACCAAAAATGGGTTGGCTTTTAGAAAGGGTATTTATTAAGTTATGGATTTACAGTCTTAAGGCCATAAAAGTGCCAAACTAAGGTATCAACAAAAGGATGCTTGAAGAATGGCCAATGGTGTTCAGAACACATCTGTCAGCTGGGAAGACACACGGTTGGTATCTGCTGGTCCTTTGGTCCTGAGTTGTGTTTCAAGATGACTTTCTCCAAAATGTCTCTGCAACCTTGCTTCTCTCTCCCAAGTATTTCTGTCTAAGCATCTGGGTATCCTTTCTTAGATTCTCTGGGGCAAACTCTGGGCTTCATCTCTTAGCTTAGCATCTCCATATGCCTTTCTGTCTGCATCTCCAAGCATCTCCAAGTGTCAGCATCAGTGTTGGCTCTTAGCTCTCTTAAATACTCCAGGGAACCAATCAAGACCCACCCTGAGTGGGTGGGGTCCATGCCTCTATGGAAATAATTTAATCAGAATTCTCACCCACAGTTGAGTGGGTCACATCTCCATGGAAACATTCAATCAAAAGGTCACACCCTACAAGATTGGGTTGAAAGATCATGACTCTTCTGGGATCCATAACATTTTCAAACCAGCACACATGGCAATGCAGATAATGGATGATAAAATGATAAACATTTAAAACCTTGACAGCTAATCACAAAACTTTCTTATAGAAAGTGCCTAAAATAAAGATGAAATTCTTAGTTTCAAACTATATACACATAGGAACATGAATTGGGAAATGTGCAACTTTGTGTAGGAAAAGTTATGCAACACATTTAACATATGCTTTTGCCAAATAATTTTCTCAGTTATTTACTTTTTGTGTTTTGATTTAGTGAAAGATTGGCACAACAGAGACATTAAGAATTGAAAAATATTTACTTTGACATATTTTCAAAACAGTTGAATTAACAGCTAATTGCATGAATTCATTTGAATTTCAGGAAACTATAGACTCTTATATTTAGAAATGTCCTTTAAATGATTTCCTCTAATCCCTATATTTTATTTTTTATTTTGTTTTACATTTCTTTATTGTGAAATATAACATATACACAATAAGTGATAACTTTCAAAGTACAATTTAACAAGTAGCTATAGGGCAAATTCCAAAGCATGTTATATGTTACAGTTCCACCATGTCAGTCATTTCCTTCTAGCTATTCTAGTACCCTACTCAGTATTCATAATTCTTTTGTTAAATCCTATCTTGTCAGTTGCTACCCCTCTCTCTCATTTGATCACTGTCTTAATCTTCAGGGATATCTGGGCAGTGACCAACCTAAAATGTTCATATTGAAAAGGGGTGTTGACATTAGGGGAAGGGGGATGCACCTTGTTGATGTTCTTGGAGAGGCTGTTGCCTCTGGGTTTGGGGACTTATCTGGTATAGGAGCACTCTGGGGAATTTAAGTTTCTGGAAAGTAAACTTAGTGAGTGAAACATTTATAGCATCTCAGTTAGGGACCTAGGTATTCTTCAGTGTTTTCAGGACTGCTGTTGATTAGGGCTTGGCATACTGTGGGCATTTGGAATATCTAGCTGGAGCTTACGTAAGAATAACCTCCAGATTAGCCTCTCAACTCTGAAATTTGAAATCTCTTAGCTATTAAAACCTTAGTTTGTTACCTGTCTTTTCCCCCTTTTGGCCACAAATCCTGGTATTTTAAAAGTATAGAATCTGAGTTCTCTCCGGAGAGATTGTGACCTACCATATATCACAAAGTATTTCATTAATGTCCACCATATACATATAAAGGAATGGCTGGAGGCAGAAGATACAATGCAGTGGAAGTTAGCAAAACAACACATAAAACAAGCTTCCATGTGGCAAATTTCCTAACATCTGTGATGTTCCTCCTGGAACCTCTAGATATAGAATTCAAAATAAGTTTCACATCCTATTCAACAAACAACCTAAATATGAATAATTTTCTCTGGAGTGTAGGACGTAGAAAAGGAATTGACTCATCTGCAATTCTTAACTGTGCATTGATGCATATTCCATGTGTGATGGAAATTTGATTTACTGACTTAGGTACCTTAATATTATGTTATTCATTTGGCAGATAGTACTCATTCCCAGGACAATTCTAAAATTTCATTAAGAAATTATTAATTAATTACTCTTGGAATTAAAGAGCACCATTATCCCTAATTTGTGTTCATTTGACCTAAATTCACATTTTTTTTAACAGATACATTGAAAATTTAAACTTAGAGATTTAGATTCTCTGCTCTTGGTCACATTAAAAACAAAGCTCATTCAATTTGTGACTCTGTATTTAAATGGTAAATCTTGATGTGAATAAATAACCTCATTCATTATTCATCTCTATTTTGATCTTGTCATTTATTTTATGAATTAAAAAATCATTCTTTGATATTGTCTACTTTGAGATACTATCTGAAATATTCAACCTGGCATTTAGAAATAATCCATAAATATTTTCTCTCTCTAACATCCCAATCTATACGTGTGTGTCTTATCTATCAGTCATGAGGTTTGCATTTTTTGAGGGCTTCTTTTTACTTTTTTAATAGAAGAGAGAATTTGTTATTCATTTCTATCATTTGCTATTATTTGAAATATATTTCTTCAATAAACGTTTGCTGAACAACCAATGTCATACCAGATGTGTCTGTATTAGGCAAATATACATTTATTTACTTATTTACTTCTTTGGGTTTGCGAGATTACAAAGAGTTCAAATGAAAAATGCAATAGAATGAAATATAAAGATAGAGACATATAGCATAATACCTAACATGATGTGGACTTTGGCTGATTCTCAAGCATCATTCTCTGCCACTCTACCACTCTTTCCTTGCTTGCTCCAGACACACTGGCCTTCCTTGTATCTTGCTCTCCAAGCATCCTGCTGCCTCAGTTCTTGCCACTTTCTCAGTCTGGAATACATACCCTGTATCTTTTTATGACTTTCTCATTCACTTCATTCAGTTTCCTGGTCAAATTAATCTGATCAGAGAGGCCCTCTCTGAGGACATTATAGCAATGCCCCACATTTTCTATCCTCTTATTCCAATTTGCTTTTCTTTAGAGAGAATTTGTCACCACCTGACTTTACGGTATAAATTTATGCCTTTACTTCTCCTTCTTTTCTTCAATGTAAGATTCACAAAGGAAAAACTTTATGTGTTGTGTTTATTTCTGTATTATCAATAAATAGTACAATGTCTGGTATAAGAAAAACAAAAAACATTTGATAAATGGTTGTTGAATTAATGAAAGAAAGAATGACATTTTTCTATCCCAGCCAATGGGTCAAGAAACACCTTACATTTAAGTTAAATTAAGGTAATGAAGACAAGAAAGAGTTAGCTAGCTTTCGAGGCAAAGCAAGAAGAACAGGATTCAAAAAGTAGAGGCAACAAAGCTGCTTCTTAATTTTTACATAAAAATTGACCTTAACTAAATATCTCCTTTTTTGTAAATTCCATAGTTATTTGGAAATGAGTGTCAGAGACAAGGAAAGGACATTTGTCTTCCCCAACTACTAACCAAAGTTCATTCTAGCAATATTTAAATTAAGAATTTATATATATATATATATATATATATATATATATATATATATATACACATAGTATATTTTAACAGAAATTATCTCAAGTAAGAATTAACCACTACAGTTTAATGAAACAGTAACACCATGTTTATTTCTAAATTAGGATTATAAATAAACACATTTTTAGGATCATCAGTAACTTACACTCCAAAATATGATTTGGAAATTTATGAAGTGATTTAGTTATTTCCATAATGGTGTATCCTCAACTGCAAAATTAAAAAAAATATGCAAACCTATATTTTGTTTCTGTCATTTGTTTGTTTAGATGGCACCAGAACTCATTTGCAGAACCTAACTTACATAGAAATGAGACTACAGTGCGAACATTCATACTTTTTACTTCAGATATATTGAGTTTGATTATGCCGTGCCAGGGTGGTGAAAATTGTTTTCTTTCTAAATTTGAAGAACATTTCTGAATTCTGAAATTTTGTTTTAAGGATTTTAAGTGAAAGACTGTGGACCTGTATAAGCATAAAACATAAATTACAATTTCTAAATGTAGACCTATTATATACAATTAAAAAGAAAATTAAAGTTTTGCAATAGTATGACATAGGACTTATGCTCCTATTATATTAAGATCATATAATATACAGTACAAAAGCACTTCAGCCCAAAAAGAAAATTGCAGGTTAATAGGAAGTAAATTGAAAGTCTATGTTGAAGGGGAGTTGGCTAATAAATGTATGAAAAATATCAACTTTACAAATAATTTCAATTCAATTAAATTAAGATGACATTTTACCATTAATCTACCAAATTAATACAGATTTTCTGTTGTAAAAATAATGACCAATGCAGTAGGCAACCTCAAATTTGTACTGAAGGAGTAATTAGTGTATTCTGGAAGACAATTTGAGAATACATATGGTAGTATATACACAGATAGACAGTAATAAAATTTTTGAAGTGAGCATATATTTACCATATCAAGCCAAAGTATTATCTTGAGAAACTATTTTGCAAAAAAAAAAAAAAGATGTTCGACTTCATTTAACAGGCTTGTATATATGGCTAGCTATTAAGAGGTAGAGGTAGCTTATTTTCTTCTAAATATTTTCCATAAAATTAAAATAAATAGTCAGTAGAAAAATGAGTTGAGCATGAGCTGCTTAGAGACAATATTAAGTGAGGCAGATTTAATTAAATCTCCTTGTATTCATCTTTCAAAACAAAAGTCAATATTTAAAATATAAACATGGATGATTATTCTAAAAAAAAATACACTGAAAATTGACTCAAAGATTTATGTTTAGATTTTCTTAAGGGTTCTTAGTCATCACTTTATAGTCATATAAGTTTTAGCTGAAAGGGATCTTAGATGTAGTCTCACTGCCTTATTGATATAGCTATAATTAATTACTTATATGCAATGATTAACAATAATGACAACTAATAATTAATGCTTGGGTAAAATTAATTCCTTTCACTCATCTTTCTCTGCATTCCTTGAGCTGAAATACATAGGAGGAGACCAAAATAAAACTATCAAACAGATCAATAATAAGATAATTACAAGCATATGACAAGTATATAATTACAAATAATTGAAGAAAATGAATAAGGGTTTGTGATAGAAAATTTCAGGGTCACTCCCTTACAAAGGATGGTAAACAAAGTTCTTCGCTGAGGAGATGACATTTATGAGTTAATTTTATGCCTGAAATCAAGAAGCAATTTTTCAGTGTAATAAGTCATTTAGCAGCTAGGAATGGGTTGTAATTCCAGTTTCTTCATGCAAATCCAGTTGATATTCTATAATGCTATTATCAATTCCACTAAAGTAAATATTAGAATATAAAGGTTGAGGAAAAGAAAATGCTACCTAATTATGGTCAACTTTTCATGTGGGAAAATAGAGGTTTTAGCAAATCTGCATGGTACTACACGTATTGTAGATGCTAAGGTGTATTAGCCTTATGGCTAGAAGTATTACTGGCTCACTGGACCAAAGGCAACCTCCTTTGATAATATTGGAATATTTGGTCTACCTTTCAATATAGGCTACACATTCTTTAGATTTCAAATAATATATTACCAAGTTCTTTTATCCCAGAAATTTTCTTGATGTAAATTTCAAAAGGCTTAAAACAGTTGATGCCATTATCTTGAACACAGAAATGTATGACTTTCATTTGGATTTTCTATAGCCATTTTCATTTTCTCTTTTCTTTTTTTAACAATAGAGTAAAAAAAAAGAATTACGAGGGGAAAGATTATGAAAAGAATATTTCTATTGTCGTGTATTTCCCTTTATTGGCCTTCTTTAACAATAGCTCTCCCTGTACTCATTCTGCCTTCCCTTTCCTTATGCCAACTACATCAGTGACAATTCAATGACATGTTTTTAAGCCAGGGAGGTTAGGCAAAAAAAAAAGAAAAAAAAAAATCTTTTTTCTCTTCTTATAGCAGCTATGAATACTGTGTGGTTTGTATTTTCACCATAAATTCTGAAGGGTGATATTCCTTAATGTCCAACACTATCATTAACACACTAGATGTAGAGTAATTGAGAGAGAACTCAGAAAGCTTGACAAAGCTCAGACGAAGTGCAAAAACTCATTTCCTCATATCAGGAAAAATAGTACCCTTAGGAAATTCAAAGCATTCACTAAGTAAAGCAGAGATGTCCACATTTGTAGTAGACTTCCTTATTTTCTCAGAGGGAAGGTCATTTATTTTAATTTTTTCAAAGGAGAAGAGAAATTCAGACTGGAGAATAAACATTGGAATAGGAATAACAGTACCAAAATCAAGTCATACATATTTAAGTTAACTTATATTAGTAATGCTTGCTCATATACCTTGTATATAACACGAATGCAAGATTGATTTTTTTTTCCTTCATGAGTCCTACACTTCCAGAGTGGGATTATCACTTCATTAAATTATTTGAAGTTTGTCAAATCCCATATGGAATGGCATCATAAACAATAGCAGTATCTCAGTGCTGGGGAGAAGTAAAGGGTAACATTATTATGATTCATTATTATAAGTTGGTAATGCACTGAGACACATCATGCACACATCTACTAGAGAGGTGGAATTGCTCCACATAGAATAAAGAACCTTCTGAAGAGATGTGTAAGGCATACTGAGTTTTATAGCTATGTGGCCGGAGTTAAAATTTGGCTGATGTTTCCGTTATCATCCTTATTTCTCTGGAACTTATAACTCAACTCTACTAATAAATTCAGCATAAAAGTATCTAGGAAACTATAAACATAAATATTTAAATAAATTAACATGAATAAATTAAAAGACAGATTTCCAGATAGAAATAAATTCATATTTAAATTCTTTTCATCTGTAAGAGAGTAAGTGAGGCCAAAAATGATGTCCCAGTTTCTAAGACTGAACAGATTTGGTGATTTGAACTCTGCTTATGGCTGTTTTCTAGTTAGTTTACTAGCAAACCAGAAAATAGGCTGAGTAAAGGACATATTTCCACAATGACTGACACTAATTGACATAGCTTCCCGAAACATCTTTATGGCATACACAGATGTTTGGTGGTCAATACAAGCAAATCAGGTTGAAATACCTTCCAGGCCAGTGAAATTCAGAGCTGAGACCTGGCTTCCTTTTATATCAATAAATCAAAACAAAAACAATCAAAAAAAAAAAAAGGGAAGAAACCAGAGCTGACATTTCCTTCTTCTAAAACTGCACTTTCTAATATAGTGGCCTTTAGCCACTATCCACAAGTAAGTAATTAAATTGAAATTAATTAAAATTAAATAAAATTAAAGTTCCTTTTCCTAAGTTTCATCAGCCACAGTTCAAGTGCTCAATAG
The DNA here is from genome assembly GCF_015220235.1 of Choloepus didactylus. Lineage (NCBI taxonomy): Eukaryota > Metazoa > Chordata > Mammalia > Pilosa > Megalonychidae > Choloepus > Choloepus didactylus. The sequence goes on from NC_051309.1 coordinate 142,896,801, forward strand.
TGGTGGGTAGCTAGTGGCTACCATTTCGGACAGCACAAGTAAAACATTCCTTCATCACAAAAATCTTCTATTCTGGTACTGGTCTAGCATATGAGGAATTTTTTGCTATGCCATGGTAACTTGTTCCTGTGTTCTATTTATTACTCTATCATTAGGTCTTTGTTGGATTTGGCCTACCATAGAGAGTGTGAAAGTATAGTACCAATGAATATATCAAATCTATGCATATTGTTTAATTTTTCTGGTCAGCATATATCTTTCTGTTCTTTGTGAATTAGAGGGCAAAGTCATTCTGCTATGATCCAGAATAAAATGAACAGTAATGGATTTAGGATAGTGATAAATTTTAGGAAGACTCAGCATAGGAAGTGAGAGGGAGGCAATTCAATTTTATTTTATTTTTTTAAAATTTGTGAGTATCATAGAGTTCAAGCACATAGGCATAATTATTTATTTTACATGAGTTTGCTCAATTTCTTACATAAAGGCCCATGCTTTAGGAGTATCACATTTTGATTGGCATGTGCCTTCTCATTCTAGAGGGCTTCCCAAAATAATTCTGCCTATTAGCCTGAATCCTATATTAGCAAGAGCGTTTGAATGGTGTGCATAAATACGACTTAGCATACAGAAAACATTATAAAGGACACTTTCCAGAATTGCATTTTGTGAGGGATACTAAAGAATGAGGCATTGAAGAACTTAGGGTTTTCTACTGTGGCCCTCACATGTCTTTTTCATCTGCAGTTGTTCCTTCCCACTTCATCTTAATAAAATCTAGATTACCAAGATAAAATGGCTGTTAATCTGTAAGCACAATTCATCTACTCTGGAAACTTGCTTAACCCTTTCTGCTAAAGTCCAGTAAAACATCCTGTCCTCATTTCTCAAGTTAAAACAGTCTATTGGAACATTCTTTTGCTTGGCATTAGTTTTGTCATGATTCTAGGATCCACATAAATGCACACCAAGCAGATCAACAGAGCTCTCATGCCTTTAATGTCTTAGAAAAGTCCTGAGACTGGAGGTGCAAAACATGCTGTGTGGGCATCAGCCAAGGCACCACAGAGTTGTGTCTGCATGAAGTTTGCTGAAGATATACAAATTGTATTGCTGCACTGACAGTTGATGCGGGATAAGTGAACATGGTCCTTGAAGATAGAGAGTCCAGGAGAAGTTGATCAAATATTTTTGTGTCCACATTTTTTTTTTTTTTTTTTTGATGACACCAAGTTCTTTGAAAAAGCTCTTCAACAGGAGGCTGTGAGCTCATGAAAAGACAGTTGCTTGCCTGGGGAAGTCAAAGGAAACTTCATGGAGGCAGAGCTGCTGCTTCAGCTAGTGCATGGTAAATGTGTAGGGGTTTATCAGAGATCATGGGGATGGTTTAATCCGATATTGCCATGTTTCAGACCCAATTCTTCAAATTAACAAGCACTATCATATGTGGGTTTATCAAGTTTCTCAGAAAACTAAGCGTAAATGATCCTCTTGAGGGGAGTATCTTACTAAAGCTTGGGTTCTGTGGATGTTCCAGAAAGCAGGATTTCTATGCTCTAACTGCTACCTTTCTCTGCCGACCTATGGCCCTTATAATTCTGATTTTTCTTCAGGTCCTTGAGAAACAGCTATGGGAAATAACTCTCTACCTTACTTTGCATAACAAATTGGCTATGCATAAGGCTGAGGTCAGAACTATACAGCCATCTGAACAATGTTAATGATATGGGATGCTTGTTGCATAATTGAATTAGCTATGGCAGTTAATATTAGGAGACATGAACAAATTTGAGAGGGTATGTAGTAATCTTTTCTGATTTAGTGACCAGGTATTGATACATTTTTCAAAATGATTTCCATATAGTCTCCTCTACCTTTCAACTCTGTTCTAGTGCATTTGGCTGGATAATGCCATTGCCTATTCAAATGTACATACGTGTGAGCATATAACTTATTACTCAAACTAGGAGTTTTACATGAAAAAAAGTAGGCACTATTCATAATTAGGCTAAGCCAACAGGTATGAATCAGCATGATCCCAGGAACACCAGAATGTCTGGACATCTGATATATTCACTCAAGAATCATGACCTCAAACCCTTTATTTCACTAGTTTAACAGACAGAATCCTAGATTTATAGGTTGATTCCAAAATCTGCAAATGAAATGCTATCAATTTATATTAAAATTAAATTGCTTGCTGGCATTGGATACATGGAAGGGAGGTTAACCAAAGTGTAGGCATGATGTCGAGGGCCGTCTTGCAGGCAAGACTTGGTTGAAGAGTAAAACGACCAATTGCAGATGGTAGTACAGGCAAGAAATTGGGTTGAATGGGGGGTCCTTAGCAGCCAATGGAATTTCTGTTAAGTCAGTGAAGCATAAAAATGGAAAGTATTAGCAATAAACAGTTCTGACAGACTTTGTACAATTTACTAAAAGAGTAAGATACATTTGGGTAATACTTAAATCTATCTGATGATCTCAAATGCAATATGAACTGGCATTTTAAATAACGTGAAAAAATAAATTCAGTCTTGACCTGGATTAATAATAGATTAAAGATAATGGTAGGTGGCAACCAAAAACTCTACTCTTAGTGCTCAGAGCATAGCTGGAACAATTGTTTCTATAAAATGTCCAAAACAAACATGACAAAATGTCCCCAGTTTCATATCTTTTACTTTTTCCCCTTTTCTTTTTTTTTTTTTCCAATTAAAGAAGTGGCAGGTTTACAGAAAAATATTGTGAAAAATATAATCCCCATATACCGCACCCTCTTTTTATTAACCCTTTGCATTAGTGTGGTAGCTTTGTTAAAACTGATGAAAGATTATTATAACTGTGCTATTAATTATAGTCCATACTTTATATTAGAAAGTATTTCTTCCAATATACCACACTATTATTAACACTTTGCTTTAGTGTGGTACATTTGTTATAATTCCTGAAGGAACATGTTTAAAATTATATTATTAACTATAGTCCATTTTCACAATAGAGTTCACTGTGTTGTACAGTTCTATGTTTTATATTTTAACCTTTATTCTGGTAGCATATATATAACCTAAATTTTCCCCTTTTATCCACATTCACATATATAATTCAGTGTTGTTAAATGCACTCATAATGTTGTGCTACCATCACTGCCACCCAGTTCCAAAGCTACAACCAACCCAAGTAGAAATTCTGTACAAATTAAGCATTGATTTCCCATTCCCTACCCCCAACCCAGCCCCTGGTAACCTATATTCTAGATTCTAACTCCATGAGTCTGCTTATTCTAATTAGTTCATACCAGTGACATCACACAATATTTGTCCTTTTGTGTCTGGCTTATTTCGCTCAAAATAATGTGTTCAAGGCTCATCCATGTTGTCACATGAACCAGAACTTAACTGATTTTTTAATTCTGAATAACATTACATTGTGTGCATATACCACATTTAGTTTATTTATTCATTGGTTGGTGGACACGGGTTGCTGGGTGTGCAAATATCAGTTTGAGTCCCTGTTTTCAATTCTTGTGGTTATATACTTATTAGCAGGATATGAAAATTCTATACTAAGCTTTCTGAGGAACTGCCAAACTGTCTTTCCTAAGAATTGAGAAAATTTCAGCCATTATTTCCTCAGTTAATCTTTCTGCCCCTTTTCCCTTCTCCTCTCCTTCTGGAACAGTGATGATGTGTATATTTGGACACTTCATGCTGTCACTCAAATCCCCAAGACACTGCACAATTCTTTTCTCTATCTGTTCTTCTAACTGTATTATTTCAATTTCCCATCTTTAATTCACTGTTTCTTTCTGTGTCCTGCTCAAATATGCTGTTGTATATCTCTAGTGTATTTTTAATCTCTACTTTAGTGCTTTTCATTCCCATAATTCATGTTAGGTTTCTTATAAAATTTCAAATTCTTCTTTATGCTCACACAATGTCTTCTTAATATCCTTTATCTCTATACTCATATTTCCCTTCATCTCCTTGAAGTGATTTATGAGATTTCTTTGAACTTCTTTGAGTAATTGTTCAAAATCTGTTATCTCCTCTGAAGTTTTACTTTGTTCGCTTGACTGAGCCATATCTTCCTATTTCTTAGTATGCCTTGTAATTTTTTGCTGATGTCTGTGCATCTGATTATTTTAATGTATTAGTTCTGAAAGTCAGTTTCTCCCTCTTGTCTAGGGTTTTATTATTGATTGGCTTTGTGTCAAGGTTCTTCTTGGACACTTGATCCAACTTATTATGGACCTATGGAGTATCTCGTGTTTATTCAGATTTCTCAGCTCTTGTTCATCTGTTTCTTGCCCTACATATGCAGTTGAATTTTTAGGATTGCACTTTTTGTGCAGTTGTTTCACCTTCAGGAGAAAACTTCCCTTCTTCTGTTCCTTTTCCAGAAATCTTGATCTGTTCTTTTTTTGTGCAGAATTTCCTCCCCAGTTACTATGATTTGTTTAAATTGTCTCCCTCACTCAGTGCACACTTTTCCTTAAACTTTTCATTTCTGGGACCTGCCCTGTCTTACAGTGACTCAGTTCCCACCTCCATCCCCCACTGTTTTTTTTCCTGTGGGACATTTTTGTTTCCAGATTCTTCTCCTTTAGGGTATCCTTCCCTGGGGACCCAGAAAGGTGTCCATGTGACATTTAACTGATTCAGCAAACAGAGACTGGATTGACTGTGTACTCTTCTTGCCAAAAGGTCTGCCATGGTCTCTGTCTTTTTCCCTTTTTTTCCTGGGGACACTTTCGTATCCAGCACTCCTCAGTGGTTTGTGTTCCACCCTCGGTCTCTGTAGACTTGAGTCCCTGTGACTGGATGTGTGTGGGGTTCTAACTTGCTGTGAATAGCTCTGTAGTCTGCATCCACGGCAGGAGAGACCCAGGCCATGCTGTCTTTGTGCAGCTGCCAAACTGCATGGCGACTGAGGGACAGGGAGGGACTGGCAAGGCTGGGAGAGAAATCTTGGAAATTGTTTTTCTTTTCTTCAATTCAGTGTTTATGAAGTCCTTCTCCCATATCTATCATCCTCCAAAATTCTAAAATCAGTGGGATTTGACCTTTAATTTGTTGATTCTGAGGTGAGACTTTTCCAGGGGAGGTCTTATGTCACCAAGTTGGTAATGTCACTCTCCAGGTCCTTTTCTTTATTTTTTTGCTATCTACCTTCCCTGCCCCATGAACTTTGACTAGCTGAAAAGCCACAAGGCTTGCAAAAACAGTTCTCAGAAAATATTTAACTGATGGTTGTTAGGACCTCAAGCAAGGGGTATGAAACAGGAACAGTTCCAAACCTCTAGTTTCAGTTCAAGTTAAAAACAGTCACCTAAGCCCAAACTGTCAGAATGTGTCTCAACATTCCCTATGCAATACAAACATACAAACTGACTACTTCATTTGGAGAGTTGGTTGGTTTTCAGGTGCTCCCTGATACACATCAGCTGAATAAAGCCTTCAACTTCAATTTGAGTCCCTTAAATCACTTTCTTTTGACAGTGCTATGCTTTAAAATGAAACACTGACAAATTAGTCTGTATCTAGAGTTAGACAGCTAAAATGGTATAACAGCCATATTGAGAAATGGCTCAAGAAACTCCAAATGTTAAGTCTTTAGATAAAAGGATTTTTTGAAAGGAGGGAGTTGATTTGTCCTATATTAATCTACAGATTAAGAACAATGAAGGGAAATACCATATAAATAATTTCTCAATTGTAAGACTCTGATTGGATGTAAACATTTAGTCTGCAAAGCAATGACCTTCCTATTTTCATGTGTTCAGAAGATGTTAGATGACTGTCTTTCAAAAATATTATCAAATCATTACATTAGGTAAGATAATTTTTAGTAATCATTTATATCCAAATTTTTCCTAATATGTTCCTTTCATATAATGAACTCAGGACATTTTTTTTCAATAAAGGCTTAACATTCATTTTCTTTCACAATATTAACAAAATTTTGCATTAAAGAGCATTTATTAAACATTTGCAAGCATTTAACTTCAGCCATGATGATTCTGTCCAGGAAGTTGTTCTCATTTGCTACTGAGTGCATTTCAAAATGAAACACATACTCAAGAAATGATTTAAGGGTAAAAACATTGCTTAAAAGGCAGATAAAGAAGAATGATAGCACCAAACCTGATTCCATAAAATATTTTTAGACTTTCTCTTGAATAAGAAGAGATGAGAAAGAAAAACTTATTTGAACTTCTGTTATAAAAGAAATTATGTAAACACGTTTCTCTCAGGGAACAAGTGCCTTAAGAGCCCATTTATTCTAATTCTCTGATCTAGGATAAATAGTGCCTTTTTTATCAAGATGACTAAGCAGGATGGTGGTTCTCTTTCTATGGTCATTTTGCTAAGTAAGAGACAATTCTGCAGAAGAAATGCATTTATCAAGAGTACACTATTATTCCCTTGTAGACTCTATATCACATGCCTTCAATTAGTCTTTACTTCAAGAGTAAAAAGCTTTGGACACTTAATTTCATTGTTTCCCTTACTCCCATTGTATACAAATGAGGGCCTTTAAGTACGCACAATTTGAAATAATGCTTCGTTCTCCAAAATAAACCAGTTTAGTTGTGAAGTTGATTTGTCTTCTCCTTCACTAACTGTCACCCATCTTGTTTTCCTTTTCCAACCTCATTTCCTTTTCACCGCTAAAGCCTTTTTAGTTAATGTCCATCACTTTTAAAATCACATAATTTTTTATCTTGCTTGCCTGTCTTACAGCATTTCTTATGTTCCTAGGTTAACTCAAGGATTTAGATTTAGCCTTCTCCTTTCATTTACACCTTATTTCTTCTGCTTGTTAACATGATGTTTTTTGGCAGTGTCTATAGCTTATATTTCAATTTATTCCCCACAACAAGTACTGGTCTTATTCACCTGTACCCTCAATAATTATTTGTTGATTAATTTATTTTCATAATTTACTCTATTTTTTAAGTTAAAAAAATAGGAATTTGAATAAAAGGAGCTCATTAAGTTTACAGTGTCTGGTGGAGAGATTGGTTGATTGGGCAATTTGCCACAGTCCATGTTTGTGACTGCAGCTTGCCTGAGCAGAAACTCATTGTTGCTAATATCCCAAATTAAACTAGAATCCAGTCAAAGGATTCAGTTTATCTAAACTGTTAAGGGGCAGAGACCTATGACCTAGTAGTCCACAGCTTCTGTATACTGATCTAAAGACAGCTCAGACTCCTTTTATTTGGATGTGAAAACTACTTATCCAAAATGATACTTAATATATAAACATAAGTATTAACACTTAACCTTCACTCTGCCCATAAAATAGGAAAAAAATCAATTGTGCATCATTCTTTTGATAGACTCTTTTTAAAAATAATGAATGATAATATTTTCATGTTCAATGGAATGCTATCAGAAAATAAGTTTTTCATTTTTATAAAAATTTAAAGAGCTGGATCAACTTAAATTTGTTTGACTAATTCACTCTATTTCCTCCTATTGAGAACAATTATTTGCCATTAGGTAAAATTGTACCCTTTCCACTTTTTTGCTCTTTAGGTGCTATAAACAAGAAAAAGAAACTTCTCTAATCAGTGTTTGAGTGGTTTTTCAAAAGCTGCAAAAAAAAAAAAAAAAAAAAGTGCTTTCTCAACATTATAGGACAACAGCACTCTGATCTGTTGTTTATCCAATCAGGGACGTTTTAATTTTCTCATTCCAAATTATGTCTTCTTGTTTCTATTCTTTGCTCTGTAGTTAAGAAGAAAAGGCTGATTTAACGTTTCATTGAAAATTTACTAACTCTTCTGATTCTGAGCAATATATTTGCTTTCTTTTAAACATTATAAAATAGTGTGAAAATAATGAAAACTTCCAAAGTTTTTCAACTGTTATATAATGAAACTAATTCCTCCACCAATGTTTCATATCAATTAAACAATTATACCAGAATTTTTTTTAAAGGACAAAATCTCAATATTAATGCTGTTTCTATGACTTCCTAGCTCTGTGGATATAAAGTCATATAACCTTCCAGAAAACATAAATCTGGGATAATTTCTACTTCCCTCAAAAATAACAATTGATATATTTTTCAAATTCTAAAAGAAAATACATATTCAAGGTAAAAACTGTTCTTACGTTTTTCTCTTTCAATTGAGTTGATGCTATTTCCTGTTCTACTAGTACTTTCTTTTAATCTATATATTTATTTTTCATGTTGTGCCAGTTTGAATGTATTGTGTCCCCCAAACGCCATTATCTTTGATGTAGTCTTGTGGGGCAGACATTTTGGTGCTGATTAGATTTGCTTGGAATGTGCCCCACCCATCTGTGGGTGATGACTCTGATGAGATATTCCCATGGGGGTGTGGCCCCACCCATTCAGGGTGGGCGTTGATCAGTGGAGCCATATAAATGAGCTGACTCAAAGAGAGGGAACTCAGTGCAGCTGTGAGTGATGTTTTGAAGAGGAGCAAGCTTGCTAGAGAGGAACGTCCTGGGATAAAGCCATTTTGAAACCAGAACTTTGGAGCAGACTCCAGCCACGTGCCTTCCCAGCTAACAGAGGTTTTCCGGATGCCATTGGCCATCCTCCAGTGAAGGTACCCAATTGTTGATGTGTTACTTTGGACACTTTATGGCCTTAAGACTGTAACTGTGTAACCAAATAAATCCCTTTTATAAAAGCCAATCCATCTCTGGTGTTTTGCATTCCGGCAGCTTTAGCAAACTAGAACACACATGTAAGAGTTTTGCAATGACATATTACTAAATTGTGTTTCCTGACAGCACAAAGAAAGTGTGGTGTCTGATACCTATCAAGTGCTTTCGGAAGATCAATTTAGACTTAAGGCAATGCTGCAGCAGTTAAACAAATATCCTTTTTATCACTGACTTTATTAACAGAACCGTCTTACAGGTTTGTCTCTAAAACATTTGAATCCCTCTTTAATCAGCAGAACAAAATATTGATACTTTAGTCATTTGTCATAGAATTCAATATTGTATTGACTTTGAACCATTACTTGCCAAAGGCTTAACACAGTCAACCTGACATTTAGCTCTGTCAAACATGTTAACTATACATTTCTTCAGCCTCTGTATTGGCTGAAAGCAGCATGCAATAAGAAGGGAATATTTCATTTCAGCTCTATGAGAAATGCTTTCATCATCACCACTCTCTAATATGTTTACTGCTCAGAATAAAACCTGGGTCACCCCTGGAAAAAGAAAGTAAGAAGAAGCAGGGTTCCATGCTTTACAATTATCTGATTACCTTCTAAGCTTGGTGTTAGAATGCCCATTATAGGAAATTGAGAAACTTAATTCAAATCTTAATTTGGTAGGCAGGATGGCCCCCAAGGAGGCCTACACTTTAATCCCTGGAACCTGTGACTCGGTTATGTTAAATGACAAAACGGACTTTGCATGTATAATTAAGGTCACAGACCTTAAATGACAGAGATTTTTCTGGGTTATCCTGATGGATAATTCACAGTATAATCCCGTGAATCCTTAAAAGCAGAGAATGTTCTCCAGCTGGACGCATAAAGATGAGGCATAATGAAAAGCCAGAAAGCTTTGAAGCATTTAACACTATATTATGGAATACACACATGCCTGTAGATGGCACTTATATTCTCTACTGCAATGATTACTTTCCATAATTGTATCTTTCCTTCTAAAATTAAAATGATTAAGTAGAAAAGATAAACCTCATTTAAAACTTTATCATTCAAAGTGTTAGTTAAATTTTTGGTTATAAAATATCCTTCCCTCACTTTTGCAAAAGGTTAATATAATAAATATGCATCTGTACATCATAAACATGGTTTTGCAATATCTTATTTTGCAATCCTTATATAGAAAAAGTGTGTGTGTATATATATATACTCACACACATATATATAAACACATATATATGCAGAAAGAGAGTAAAGAAAGAAGAGAGAGTAGGAGGGAGAAGGAAAGATTTGAAACACAAAAACACAAAGACTCTGGATCAGAGAAAACAGTTTATTACAGAAAAGTGTCTCCTTTTGGTATCCCATGCCCCAAATTCCCACAGGGTGATATGAATGAGCACCATATTTCATTTGTACAGATACTGAGTTTGCATTACAGGAGAACAACCTCAAAATTTTGAGACTAAGAGCTTATTATACAGAGGCTGCTGACAAATCCTCTGTTCAGGTTTATCACTCTGCAGTGTAAACAAATCCTCTCTTGGGAGGGTAGAAGAAAGCCTTTATCCGTATTATCCTGGAATGGAAGAAGTGTCTCTTGGGAGACATGTCTCTAAATCACTATCTTTCCAGACCTTTGCTATTCAAGCATTTTCATTGCTTAGACAGTTTGTACCATGCAAACCTATGAAACACTCATGGAGAATTACCTCTCAACATACAGACATCCTGAAAATTAGTAAACATGCCAAATCAGTGTTTGGAAAACTAACTAATCAGATCACTGTGTGAATTTTACACATCCTCAAACATTGTATTTTCTAGTCTCAACATCTCCAAGTCTAGGTTAAATATCTGTTCTGGATTTTTGGCAAATTAATAAGTTTATAGACTTCAGCTCCACCATAATGTGATATTTGATTAAGCTTAATCACATGAAATATGATTTTACAAAATCATGGGTTCAGGGAAAGACTTTGAAAGTACATTGTTTGGAGTTCTGAAGATCCTGTTGTATGTTCAGATCCAACCTGGTCCCAACTACATTTGGCTTCTTCCTGGGAGTCATATCTTCTCCAAGTTAAATGTTGGCATAGATGATTATGGATCCTATGGCTGGCCAGGAATTCCAGAAAGTGAGTCCAAGAATCGTCCAGATGGTTGGCACCTATTTGATTGCCATTCTCTGAGTCTATAGCACTAGGAAAAATAACAAGGCTCATAACAAGAAGAATCATTGTCTCCAGAATTTCTGAGATGCTATATTTCCTTGCCTTTGAATACCCCTTCTATCCCAGTACCTCTCAAACCTAAAAGTAACCAAGAACTTTAACCTACCCAAGTTTGTGAATGAGGCCAGAGTAGAAGGCCCAATTGATGATCACATCACTTTATATACTGATGTTCTATATTGTGCTGTTGAATAGTATTTTTTGCTGTGACTATATATTATGTACTGTTAGAAATATCTAAGAAAACAAGGAGGGGGGCATATTTGCAAATTATCCTTTTATAGCCCTTTCCCTCTCTATGGTGCTACTACACTTAGGTTCATGAATATCATCCCCCCAAATTTCATTACTACTGAACAGGGAATGTGAAAGTATATTTAACTCCATTAAAATATGAGTTCCTATTATTATACATTATTATTCATAAAGTATACATTCATCTATGTAATCCAACATACATGGCAAATAATGACAACATGTAAACATACTTATTTTTATCTGGAATCTGGTCAAAGATGAGTAAAATTCTAGAAACTAATCCTTACAATAACTGTGTATTATTTATTTTGACAAACATTTTACACCATTTTTTAAAACATGATTTTTTTGGTTGTTGTTAATAAATAACATAGTATTCAGAATAGATAGTTCAGAAATTTTAGAGTCACTGAAAAGTCTTGAAATTGAAACCCTCCTATCAGAGTTGATACATTTTTCTAGCATAAATTATTTCATATGATTTGCAAGATTTATTTATTTGAAATATGAGAGAGTAATTTTATTAGCATATAATCCACTTTTACTTAACATCCTGAATCACAATATTTGTTCCAGAGAAGGATTGATAAAGCTCAAATTAATGTTCTATTTTATGTATAACTGCAGACTCCATTTCTCTTTGTACTGCTAATTTAATAAGTCAAATATAATCTCCCCAGCTATAACAGTCTTTTATTTGCTGTTAGAAGTGGTCATTTTGCCAAAGATTTAGCAAATTTTTCATTTTATAATTGTATCTAAAGCTTGACTGTTGACCCTAAAATTAAGCATAGTTCATCTCCCAGAAATATTCCACAGCATGAATAGAATGTATGTATCTTTCTCTATATAAATAGTGATGCACTATTATTAGATGAAGGCTGCAGTTTATAGCAATCATATGATAATTAATGATGTATACGGACTAATTTTATTTTTCTATATTTTATTGCATAAAAATTAAACTTTAACATAACTTGTAAATAAAAATAAAGAATTGATTTCTCCCTTCTGGGATAAAATATAACCAAGAACAATCTAGATGTGTGAAATTTGATATTTCAATTTTAATGGATATTTGATATATCAATTACATTAAGAGATACTTACTCACTATAAGAAGTTTTAAAGCTCTGTTTTCCTCACCACCAAAATGTGGTTATATTAAACATGTTAATGTAATACTTTTTATCCAAAATATTGATAGATTCCAGTTGTAATGCAGCAGATTTCCCAGTGGTGTTTAACTCAGCAAAATGACTGAAAACACCCACAGGCTGCAATGATGGTATCTCCTCAGTGAGTGCCGTTTCACCTGTCCTTGAGCACTGAGATTCCTTCTGCCAAGCAACAAATGACAGGAACATACACTTGCCTGTTTTGTGTCATGTAAGTGACAGCAAGTATCTCACTGTCTGTTTTCTTGGTTGCTTTTCTGTTGCAGAATACACCAGTTGGGAACACAATAGAGAGTCTATCTGTCTTATAATTAGAATGTATTTTAAAAATCCTGGAATTATTAAGTCACTGGCAAGTCTTTAAAGGGAACCTAGAGACAGCTCTCTATTTCCCCGATTTGCACTCTGCTCAGAGATAAAGCTGGGAGGAAGGGATGAAAAGGTAACAATAGGCAGTCGAGAAGGTAGAATCTAGGTCTGAAAAATCTACTTTGTTCCCTTCATGCTTTGTTCTGAATAATTTCCTTTTTCAAATTCAATACCTGGTTTTTGTAACATAAATGTATGAGTTTAACACCAGCTTGTCTTCATTAAGTCCAGGGAATTGAGAAATTAATGATATTTAGGAATATTTTCTTAAGTTGTATTTCCCAGAAGTATACCCTGATTCAAATTTTCCCATATCAATGATTTATGAAGGAAATATTTCCTGGAGAAACCGTAAAGGGATATAGAACAGAAGAGAGGCAAGGGAAAGAAAAAAAGCATGGGTACTATATCAGTTAGCATTTGCTGCAAAACAAAACACATTGAACTACATTAAATTAAAACAAACATCATTTGTTAGCCCATGATTTCAATGGTCAGCAATTTGGACTGGGTTCCAATTGAGTGGTTGTGTGGCTCATCTCATCTGGGCACAATCAGCTGACAGGTTAGCTGGGGTCTAGTCAGTCTAGGATAACCTTACTCACATATCCGACAGTTAGTCCTTGCCTGGGCTTCTTGGGCCATGGGTCTCCAGCAGACTATTCCAGTTTTTTTAACATGGCAGTGGTTCTAAGGTCCTAAAAAGGAATGCAAGAAAGTAAGCTACAAAATGGCAGCACTTTTGAAGCCTCTGTCTACATCATGTTTGCTAGTGTCCCACTTGTCAAAGCAAGTTGCAAGGTCAAGACAGAGTCAAATCAGGTAGGGGTTATTGAAGGGTTTGAATACAGAGAGGAAGAAATCATGGCATGTCATTACTTCAGGAATCTAACACAAGTAAAATCTCAACCAAGGAGCCACAAAGGGGAACTTCAACCTGGGCCAAAAGGAAAACTTGGATTTTAAATTATAGATCAGAGTTGTCCTGTCCTGATGCGAGAGAACTGGACTTTCAAAAGCTGCACTGATTAAGGTCCAGGGGAATCCTCCAGGCACTTCTGTCAATCTTCTGGTACTGGCAGGTGGGCCTTTAGGAACTGTCTCTTGGAAATGAAAGCACATATGAGCAAATATGTGTCTGCAGATAACTTGGCTGAGCACCAACATCCTCTGCTACAATATCCTCTTACATTACATGTTTATCAATCCATGGATTTGTTGACATGAATTCAATATGGTGGTTTACTGGGGGATGTATACAAAAGGATTAGTGGGATGAGCTATAGTCCAACAAATGTCCCTTAGCAGTACATGTTCCATTAAAAAAAAAAAAAAAAAGTGGGCACGCTAGTACTAAAAAGATATCCCTGAATATATTAGGTTACTCTAGAGAAATTAAACTGACAGGAGATATCTGTAAATATTATGAGATGTTATAAAAATTGTTTCACATGACTGTGGGGCTGCACAAGTCCAAATCCGTAGGGCAGGTGGCAAGCTGGAAACTCCAATGAAGGTTTTCGATAAATTTCCCAGGAGAATCTGGCTGGCTGATACAGAGATGGAAATTCTTTCTTCTGACTGCTGAAATCATCACTTATCCTTTTTAAGACCTTCAACTGGCTGGATGGGATATCTCTCATTGTTGACAGCTATCCCTTCAGTTTATTGTAGATGTAGTCAGCCATAGGTGCGATCAACTTACTGATGATTTAAATCCATGAAATATACTCACGTAACAATCAGGGAGTACCTCCTTAACCAAACAACTGGACACCATCACCTGGCCGAATTGACTCATGAACCTAACCATCACAGTCTACCTTTAGTCAACTTGGCAGCTATATGCATCACCTTAAACTATAATTAATCTTAAATAAAAAACAATAAGTAAGTATTAAAGGCTACCTATTAATTTTTAAATGCAAATGTTCATATCTCATTTCTTATTATGTTAAGTAAATATTAACATTCTTTAAAAAGTCATACTTTTCACCTAACAAAACTCAACTGTCCTGTGTACAACTGGAAACGTATTAACTCACTCCAGAATAGATTGCAAGTCCTTGGGCAATATTCAAACTTGATATCCTATAACTTAAATACTATGGCAGCTAATACAACTTGTGTCATATGATGAGGGGATAAGACAGGGAAGAAAACAAAGATATTAGCTTTATGTACATATACAAACATTCTCATAACAAAACAAGGAAGAAATACTGATAACTATTACAGTCCTCATATCTATAACTGGTTATGTGGCCATAATTCAGATTTATCACTACCTTCTTCCACTACCCATTCCATGTTCCCTTTACCTTCAGCAAGCACTTCAGCTGGCCATGCCTGGTTCTTTGCCTGGTGGAGTGACCCAAACCTTCATTCCTGAAGTTTCTGGGCCATTGGCAGTCCTACCTGGATTGGGTTATTGCAGTTTTCCACTGACATTAATTTTAAGGCATGGTAGTACCAAGAGACACTCTAGAAAATCTCCTGTGTTCTGAGCAAACTCTTCTTTACCTCCACTGTGTAGCTGCAGTCCTATTTCCCCTTGATAGTATCAATCACCCCGGCCAGTAGAGAAATCCCCTTCCTTGCCTGTTGATTCAGAAGCATAAGAAGCCCAAAATGGCCAGGTGGCAGTCTTAACTTCCAGTTCAATAGAATTATTGTTGTGTCTCCTGGTGAAAACACTCCTCTGTTTGGAACTAAAAGCTGTAGACCAGCAAAGCTTAAGGTTGCAGGGAACAGGAAGCAAAAATTTTTCTTGTGTATCATTAAGGTTAATAGTGATTTCCACTCCTTAATTCCTGGACCAGTGAATCCTGGCCATGGGAGAAGCAGCACCATAGAGTAGACACTGATATGGAGTATTCACAGCCTTCTAGAGAACATTGCCTCAGCCTGAAAGGTATTGCCGCCTAGTTGATTCGATAATTGAGTCTTCAAAAGGCCAACTCACTGTTCTATCAATCCAGCTGCTTCAGGAAGATGGGGTACATAGTAAGACCAGTGAATTCCATGAGCATGTGCACATTTCCACACTTGTGGGTACCCCATGATCTACCAGCAAGTGCCATAGGTCTCTGTGAGCTAGATTGTTTTGATCGTGGCTTTGAGTCTTCTGTCTGCTGTGGTAGCCACCCCCACATTCTTTTTGGAGATTGAATGCTGCCACTGACTTCTGCCAACCTGGATCCAATCATCGCCATTGTGTTTAGTCATCCAAATTCATTAACAGCATCTCCCACAGTAATTAATATCTGACATACAGAGAACTCAAATGCACTCCAAACGTTCCTGCAGAAAGATGAGTCCTCTGGACATTCCTGGGGTGGGTGAGCAGGTCTTACCTTATAAATACACTTTAAATTCCAATCTCTCTAAGACTTTGGATCCCTTCATCTACATTATACCAGGGCAGTTCTGGCATTTTGACCTCAGGTAATGTTGGCCACCTTTTATTCCATGTTTCAGCCAACCACCTGAACAAACTGTTAGTACCCATTCTAATCCCTCAAGCTGCAACACTGAATCAGGAATCTCTGCCTTTTGTGTCCATATCAATAAATTCAGCCTGTTCCAACTTCACATTCCTTCCATCATTATCCCACACCCATAATATAAATTCACACACACATTCCCCGATATCTGTCTATATAAATTGCAAAAGGCATGCAGTTTTAGAGTATTGCACACCTCCTCATGGGTCACTCTTTGTACCTTACTTATTGGGGCCTGTTGGAATTTTAGTCTAGTTATAGGTTTGTAAGAAAAGAGGGGTGTTGAGGGTGGATCATGAGAAGAATTAGACATGTTTTGCAAGCCAATTACCTCAGGGCACTCCATTGCAGTTTCATCTGGTGAAACAGGATTAATCAATCTCTTCAGAGAGAGGAGTGAGGGCTCTTTCCTCAGGGGATGTGGTTACAGGTTTAGCAGGCACTGAAGTGTTAATCTCTTCAAGTGGAGGTTGGATGACAGATTCCTCAGGGTAGACTTTAGGTCCAGAGGCTGGTTCCTCAGCACATACTGGAAGTAGGGTGGTTGTTTCTTCAAGGCAGACAATTTAGGATTTCAATGTTCCCAGCTCCATCATTATTAACTCATATGTCCCTTATTCCAATTTTCAAGATCCCATTCCTTTTCAATCAACACCCTCACTTTATAGCAGACACCCTGCAAGGTTGGGAATTCAGTTTATGTTGTAATTCATCCACTCACACAATGAAACTCTGGGTCTGGTTTTAAGAAATCTCAAGTCTGCAGCTATAAGAAATGAGGGTTTCTTTCACCACACACACAGAAACTTTCATATCCTTCATGTGAAACTTGAGGTGCAATTTAAAATCTTGAGATGAAATTTGAAGCCTTGAGTGCATCCCTTGCTCTAACTGTATCCAACATATTTAGGAACAATAAGCCAACATCATTATACTTTTCATTGCCACTGAATTATGCAAAAATATCAAATATATTGTCAACCAGAGACTTGTCTTTTATTAGCATTTGAGTAACAATATCCAGTGATGATATTTGGTATATCTCTATTGTCAATTCATACCAAAGACTATCAGTGTCATCTCAATTATTGGAAACACAGTCGTTATTGCTTTTGAATCTAAGCAGATTAGAGAAACAATTCCAAAAACCAAGAACTGATTTAGAATTCTCATCCTTAAGATTGTTTTTCATAAACCACTCCCAGTACCAAAACTGTATCAGTCAGGGTTCTCTAGAGAAATAGAACTGACAGGAGATATCTGTAAATATGAAATTTTATAAAAATTGTCTCACATGACCTTGGGGATGCACAAATCCAAATTCCATAGGGCAGGTGGCAAGCTGGGAACTCCAATGAAGGTTTCTGATGAATTCATCATGAAGCTTATTGCCTGAAGTAGAGATGGAAATTCTCTCTTACGACTGGCTGAAGTCATCTCTTCTTTTTAAAAGCCTTCAACTGATTGGATGGGATATCTCTCATTGTTAAAGCAAACTCCTCAGTTCATTGCAGACATAATCAGTCATGGATGAAATCAACTCACTGATGATTTAGGCCTACAAAACCTCCTCTCACTAACAGGCAGGCTAGTGCTTACTTAATCAAACAACTGGACACCATAACCTGGTCAAGTTGACCCATGAACCTGACCATCATACTGGATTATGAACATGTTCCTCCCTTCTCCCATTATGTAGCAGCAAACCTACCTCTTCATGAAGATCAGTGTAAACTACTCCTGCTACTTTCTTTGCATGCTAAGTTCTACAAGTTTGGAGCACAAAATGACAACATGAGCATCTGTACTTTTGGCCTACTGGGACTTTTATAGTGCCTCCTGGTGGAAATATCTTCCCACCGAGAACCATGATCTGTGGCCTTAAAAGGCCAAAAGTGAAATTAGCAGCATAAATGCCCCCATCACTGGGAGTGATGTGCGAGGTGACTCCTACTTGCATTCCTTGGTTCACAGACCCATATATTCCAACTACAGTAGACACAGGCCCTATAGTAGTTGGTCCAAAATATAGGCCACATCTTGAAGGACAGAATCCCATTTATACAGAGGGTTATCTCCAAACTAGTGCCTTAGATACACTTCCTCAAGTGTCTTTCCCAACACTCTAAAAGGATACAACTTGTACTGATCCTGTATATGGTAAAGCCAATGAATCCCATTGTCAGGGCACATTGTTGTTCCTCTCTTGCCTAAAAGTGAGCCCTTTTTGTCCAACTGATGCTATACAGGATCCCTTATTGAGAAATGGTCTGTTAGCCCATAGATATTGATTTGTTCAAGGCAGTATGACCAAAAACATTCTTGGGTTTCTTTAGGAAAACCTTGGTCCAATGAAGCATTACCAAGATTTTGTGGGTAAATTTCCTAGGTGGTTTTCTGAACTGACGTAGATTATAATTAAATCTACCTTGTCTCTTACTTTAAATACTGCTACTTGGCCTTTACATTTTCAGCATCCTATCATCTTTTTTGACACTAGGGAACCCATTTGCACAACAACTTCTCCTGATATCAGCAACAGCGACTAATAGGCTTGTCTATGATGTCAGTGCACTGTTCACTAATGCATTCTTTATCAGTTTTGATAATAACATGTCCTCTGGTCCTCTCAAGGGATATAATTATTTGGGGAGGTGGGCAGCTATTTGGGATCTTACATAACTTATTAATTCTATAAATTCAACTTCTTGTGAACAATTGAAATCCCTTCCTAACATTCTGCAAAGGCACATATGTCCTCTTCATTTTACTTAATATAAACCAGTATTTTATCTAAGATTCACAGAGCCATCTCATGAGCATATTAGGACCTGCTCCAAGTGTCTTTGCCTAGGAATTAAATCCAGTGTCATGGGAAAGTGTTCCCATATTGACAATCTCTCCCTTATTCAGCTTCACACCCTGCTCTTTCTGGAGTAAGACCCTCATAATTGATCTATCTCAGGCATTATTCCCCAGTTCCTACTGGCATTAATGGCTTTGTCTCACAGCTCCTTTGGTAAATATTCCCTTTGGCATATAGCAGGACACAGTATTCCTTCAACTTGGCCTTGCATGCTGAGACTTGTTAAGGAGGGCACTGCCATCTTCTAGCAGAGGGGAAGAAGGCCAATTTTAGAGACATAGAATGTTGAGAGGAAGCAAGGGGTTAATATTCTTAAACACACTCATCTAGATGTCCCTACCCCAAGATTTATGAGACTTACTGGAGCTGCAAATTCAACCTTTTCTGAGTTTCTTCTAATCTTACAATCAGTCATTGGATTGGTAAGAACAATCTTCCCTCTTGCTGTTATGAGATGAGGGTTTTCCCTATGACCTTATATGAGATGTGGGCCTCTTTCTACTTTTATACCATGCCTTCAATTGATAACTGACTGACCTCATTTTGCCACTTGATTTCTTCAATAGAATTCTATAAAAATCAATTTCTCAGTTTATATAATCCCTCCATATTTTTCAAATACTAGAGCTATCCCAGGATTCAGTGCATCCTGTCTATCTCTATTCCATCTTCATTCACCACAGGTGAAAGTCTTACAATTATCAGCATGCCAGAAGTCATCCACACTCCATTTGCCACTGGCAGTGGGTCCCTGATGCCACCAGTCTGTGAGTGATCTCACACTCAGAACCCCACCTTTAGGGTCTGCTTTCGAGGACCAACCCTGGTATCTTAATTTTCCCAGAAGCAGACCAAAGACCAATATTATTGTGTAAATAATGTATTAAGAAAGTGCTCCCAGGGGAGGCTGACTGGTAAGGGAGAAGAAGAAGCAGGGCAAGGAGGGAGATAATGCCCAGCAAGAGTGTGATTCTGGGTACAATCTGACAGAGATTAACTTCAATCTAAATCCATAGCAGATTTAGACCCTGGAGTGTAACTAAGTGCAGAGTTTTCCCACCATGAGTCAAGGGTGCTATGCTTTTATACTCTTTAATAAATAAGTTTAATTTCTGGCAAAGGAAGACAAAAAACTACCAGAGAATCACAGATCTCTAGTGTGTAGGCAAAGTTACTCTAGTACTTCAAAGACAGTCCTCAAAAAAGAGGTTCCTCCAGTTGGCTGGTAAAAGCAAAAGTCAACCAAAGCCTGGGTAAGGAGGGTTATGAGTTAGGTGGCTGACCATTAGTACACAATATGATACAAATGATAATTCCCTAATAATGTCATATAGAATGGAAGTTCAGCTTCTGTTGTTTAAGTGGGAATTTATAATACACTTGTTCATCAAAATAGTATTTTATTTAAATTTTAAAAGTGAAATTCATCTAGTGCAGCAATCTCTCATTTATATAACAATCACATAATCCAGTTGTAAAATTTTACAAAATATAGAGTGTTATAGGACTGCAAGATTTTATAATACTATGAGTTAATATTTTTTAATTCATTACAGAAGTTTCTGTTGAGTGGCCAGTTACTTAACCATACTTTCTTGATTGATTGCAAAAGATTGTGTGTTGCAAATTCCCAACAAATAATCTGCGAATAATGCTATTAGCTCAACCCAGCCTGTTACAGTCTTCCTGTCAACAGAAAATTCATCCTGCGCTTTAATCTTCAGTGCTTCCAGTCAACAGAATTAAAATGCTTGGCGCAATATATTCTGAATCCTTTTCACTAACAAAATTCTAATTTGTAATGGACTTTTAAAAGATGTCTTGTGTACTGATTCACAAATATCTCTATAGAAAACATTAAGATATTCACAGCTCAGTTTGTGCACCTTCAAAAACACATTTACTTTTCTCCCTACATCTAATATTTATATTATCAAGGACAAATAAATTTAAATATCATCTTGTGATTCTGTTCATGTTGCCAATATAGGTTATTTGCTACGTTTCTGGGAGACCCATAAGCAGTATCACAAGTCAGATGGTGATTGAAAGACGTTAACATTAGGATGCGGATAGGATCTTAGCCTTAAAAATTAAACAGCAAATTGTCCACACTCGCATTGTGTTTGTTCCTTCACAAAATGAAACAATAATACCTATCCAACAGAGTGGCTCAGAGGAGTTATTGAGTGCATTATATCAAGAACACAGCATGATAACGGACATATATTATACATATATATATATATATAAGGAAGCCCTTGCTATTATTTTAAGACCTATACAACTACTCTCTACCCCAAGCTGTAGAAATCTAAGCCCATCATCAACACAAAGAAACTCTTTCTCACACACAAATACTGAATAAAGCGTAGGGCCACATTGGCAAGCTTTTATCTTACCGTTTTGATAATGATAAGAGACACATAGCACCATTTTTTGTTAGTTTGTTTTCACATATTAAGACCCTTCTTTCATCATTGCTCCCAGAAGAAGAAAAAAGAAATTGTGATGCTCTGAGAAAATGTTTGATCATATGTCTCAGCATTATTTAGAATGGTGCAATAAGCAGGAGTGCCTGGTTACAGACTGAATATGACATTTAACAAACCTCCTATCATTTCTCTTGTGTATTTTCCTCTCCATCTCATGCAAACACAAACATATACACTGAAATCTGTATTACTTTATATTGCTGTGTAATAAAATGCCACAATAAGAAAACCTGGTGGCCTAATTCGCAATACTGATTTATTAGTTTACAGTTCTGTAAGTCAAAAGACTAGGCATGGATCCACTGAGTTGTCCACTTAGATCCTCATACTCAATGTGTCTGCCAGACTGCATTCCCTTCTGCAGGCTCTGGCGAAGAATCTGTTTCCAAACTCAGTTAATGTGTTAGCAATCAATAACCTTTAATATTTTGTTATTTAGTTATGTGGCTTTAGGACTGAATTTCTTGTTTCCTCACTGGTTAACAGTTAGGGGCCCCTCTCACCTCCCAGAGGCTGTGCACATTCCCTGATACATAGCCCCCTCCATCTGTAAAGCCAACACCTTTTCCAAGAATCTCCTTCACTTCAAATCGTTCTAATTTTCTTAATCTTTCTGATCTTTAAATCATCTTTTTTAAATGGCATGGGATTCTGTATGGTGGACTTCCTTCCAAAGATTTGGGAATATGATAGATAGCATTCTGCATCAGTTAAAAGGAGAAATTTATAGTCAGAGAGTCCTGAGTTTGAATCCTGTCTGTGTGATAATGGGTAGACTACTGTGGCTCAATTTCCTTGTATTAAAAGTGGAAAATACTATCTTTCGTCAAATCCAATATTCCGGCATTTGTTTTACCATTGACAGCAAGAAAGAGAGAGAGAGAGAGAGAGAGAGAGAGAGAGAGAGAGAGAGAGGGAGGGAGAGAGAGAAGGAGAGGGAGGAAGGAAGGAAGGAAGGAAGGAAGGAAAGGAAAGAAGGAAGGAAAGAAGGAAAGAGACAAATATCATCAGTAAAATAAAGGCTGGCACTCTACAAATTGTAAGATGCACCCAAAATTCTCGCATATTAAAGATGTTCAAGAAAAAAACACAAATTAATGAAATATAACCAAGTATATTTCCTATGGCTCTCCAAAGAAATAATGCACATAATGCCTATAAACTGCTTCAAGCTGTATTTGGCTCATGATATTAGGCTTAATCAAATTGTAGTTGTTATTGCTTTTGTTACGTGTCAGCTTGCTCTTTCTAAACCCAAGACAGATGGTTTCCTCAAGAAGGGAAAAGGAAATGCCACCTTATCTGTGTTCCATTTCTACAATTATGGTCATTGAGAAGCTTTTGAAATGCAATGCAACCAGGCTTCTGCCATGATAGAGCAGTGACTGGCAGCCAGAGAAAAGTCCTTGTGTGTCTGACCCTGGAAGGTTGCATTGTGACTTTTCCATTGGATGTCCAAATATGCGGCCTCTGTTCTCCTCCACAGCAAGGTGTGTGCTTTCTTTATGGAGAACTGTGCATGGATGCACCTGCCATAGTTTTACAATGGCCGGCCTTTCTGCCTCAGCCAGGGTGAATTCCACAGATTCAAGCCCATTTCCATTAATATCCATCCCCTTACTCCGGTACAACTGTCCATGAGGAGCTTTATTATCTGGTAACCAGGAGGCAAGCCATGAATTAGGAGTATTGTTATATAATCTTTGGCAATCTTCTAGGTTACCTGGGATTAGTATGTTAAATCTCATTTAAAAAAAGGCAAAGAAAGAAAGAAAAGTGCTATAGAACTGGAGTTTGAGACCACTAAAATGATTTAATGAGGAATTACACATGTGGAGAAGCAAATTAAAATAAAAATAAATTAACTTAGTTTGCTTCCTCTGTGTCTTTACAATTTAAAAATGGAGACTTTTAATTTATGCTCCATTCTCATGATTCCCATTGCATCATATAGATTTTATCCAGGTAGAATGCAGTAGTGTATTGCACAGAAAAAAAGAAGGATTTGCATGGTGTGGTATAATTCTTACAGTGTCTAATGTTCCTTTCTGCCTAATAGAAGTCATGGCTCTCTGAATATATGCCCTGAGTGTGAGTTCAGATGTTCTTTTATTTCCCTATGCTTAGGTTAGTTCTACTGTTATTCTTACAAATTGATTCAAATTACGTTTTAGAAGTAGATTCAAACAGATGGGCAGATGATGATGATAGCCATTATCTATATCAATTTGGCTATAAAAAGATTTCAGGTACATATTATGTGACTTATCTTATTCAATGGAAAGTTGTCTAAACCAGAATGTTATGGTCTTTTCCATCTTACTGAGTACAAACATTAATTATAGAACTCAGAAAAGAGAGAACCTAATTTCCTGGGTTTGAGCCACTTTGTTCTGGACCACTCTGACACTTCTCCAGAGCATTTGCTTGGGTTCTTTGGATTTGAGACCAGGACAGACTTTGGTCTTATTTATTATCAGAAAGATTAGTGCTGAAACCAATGTTGGTGCTCTTTAAAATTCTTCACAAATATGGGATATTATATCACTTTTTTTTCCTTTGAGTTCTGATAGAACTATCAAGAGGAAATTGCACATAAATTTGCCATGAAGCAAAGGACATATTCCTTCCTGTTGTTGTTAATTCTTCTTTGATTCCTTTTCCATCAAGAAAGGTACCCCACTAAATTCACTTTTGGCAAACTTTAGGAGCAACGTCATTACCATTCAAGTTGTATCAGAAGAATGAAAGTACACTGCATAACATGTCCTCTTTTAAATGAATGTGATCACAGAAAATAAACCTGACAGGAAAACCTTCAAGCAATTACCTTTAGCACATCCATTACAATTAGAGATATTAGCTATATAGTAAATCTATTAGAAGTGGATGTTTCCTCAGAGGCCATCTTTGATAAGCTGTTTCTTCCTTAGATTATGACTTTTCTTTACTATTAAAATTCTGAAAACAATGAAAACGTATTGACACAAAATATTAATGTGATTTCAAATAACTTAAAAATAGCATTGGACATCATGGAACTGAAATTTACAAAATGATACCCTACCTTATATACTTTAAACACTATGAATGATACCTATTTTTGACAGTGATAGAAGTAAAAAAAAGGTACTTTCTGCAGAGCTTCAACATGCATCTGCTTCTATGTAGGTGGCTTAAAATAGATAATTCTTACTGAGAAGCAATTATATGTATTTTAATTGATTTGGCTTACCAAAAATAACTGGTTTTACTTCAAGCTATTCTATTGTATCTTTAGAATCTATTTTTAAGTATGAAATTTAGAAAGTAATTTATTGATTGAATTGTTTAATATAATGCAGTAGCTTTGGGGAAATCTTGGTCATTACATTAACTGGAAAAACAAAAAAATGTATAAAACAGTTAGTTCATTATTTTAATTTCCCATTTGATGGAACAGAGGTTTTGTTTATTTCAAAAACATTATAAAATTCAAACAACATTAAATGTTATCTAAATATATTATTTTAATAACAATTCATATAAAAAGTTAAAACACCATATTAAAGATATGGGAATAACCCCTTAAATCTAATGTAAACTTTGAATACTTTTCTTAAATCTTTTTCTATTTAGAAAAGCTGGATAGAAATATATTCCCTAATCATACATTTTAAAATCATAAATCTAAAAATTTAAGCAGAAATTTAGAACTCAGAAGAACAAATTTAAAACAGAAGAAAAGTTATTTTATAAACTAAACTGTTATCATTATTCAAAAATTATTAAAACTTAGAGCTTAGAAGCTCTTTAGAAAACATTTAGTGCATAGACCTTTAAAACGTGTGGTAACTGGAAAACAAAGAGCAAAGAAGTACCCAGAGTCCATGTTTGAATTTGCTAAACCAATAGCCTTCAAAGCATGCTCATTCTATTTGCAAAACGGACTGTCATCCACAAGACCAACAACTCAGGTTATACACATTTTCTGACAAACTAAACTTGATGCTATTACTTATCTACCATTTAAAAAATATGCTATAATAAATGTGAGAGCATTGCCCTTACAGTGGTAGTCACATTTCTATATGTAAAAATTATAAACACAAAAAAGCATTAAATAATTTAGGCCACTTATGCTTTATTATTAGAAATACATGACTGATGTGTTATATCACATCATATTGCAAGATCTATGAAGGCAGGATTTTGTTTGTTTGTTTGCATTTTTTTTTTTTTTTCACAGCTGTATCCCCAGCACTTAGAACAGTGCCTGGCACTGAGTGATGCTCCGTAAATATTAGGTAAGAGTATGGGTGAAACACAGCATGACATTGCAATCAGTTTGAGAACCATGGTTCCAAACTCAGCCAGAAATAAGGTTATGACCATTTCTTACACAAACATGGGAAGATTTCCTAGGAAAATGATCATGGGAATATTAGTGACTATCTCTTCCTTTGTCAAATTCTCTTTGAAATTCTTGAGTTATTTCCAAAGGGAATACTACTGTCTGAAAGCAAATATTTTTATGTTTCTGCACAAGTAGGGATTTCTGAATATCTTACTGGGACTTGGGTAAAAGCACAAACCTTGGAAGTTACTGAATATAATGGGAGATCATATGGAGGGATGTAACTGTCCAGACATATATGTTCACATTTCAATCTGGGATGAGACCCAGACCCATAGAGAATTCCAGGGATTATAAACTCCAAGTATCTTATCTTCCCTCTGGAGATACTTATTTGCATTCCACAGAGTAAGAGTGCATCCTTGCTCTTCTCTTCCCAAGGAGAATTTGTTTACTGTAGAAAGCAAAGACCTACCTCTCTCAGTAGGGGAGAGGGAACAGCTGTCTCTTTCCTATAGAAACTCTCAGATTGAGAGTTTCAGGGTTCCTGTCCTGTGGAAAAACACACATACGCAAAGGTGTCCTTTTGACTTTCCTCAAATCATCCCAGAATTGGGAAGATTAGAGCAGGAGAACTGATACAGCTATTCCTATAAGTAATCATCTGACTCTGCCCCAGAAATACTGTGTCTATTGTCAGGATAATATAATAAATATAAATATTTTAAAAATTAAAAGCTGTGGTTGACATAAACATGCAAAAATGCTCGAGGAAATTGTAGAGATATGTATTTAAAGAGGGAAATGAGTGGAAGAAAAGTTGGATGGAAGGAACCTGACCCTCATGCTTGATGCAGATTCTCCACTCTTATCCCACTCTCCCTTCCACATACACAACTTAAATGAGGAGGAGGATAGGGCCATGCAAGCAAGTGGAAGAGAGCCATTGCCAAAGCATACCTGGCAAAAGAAAGGGGTATATAGGCACAGCATTTGCATTGCCTCCTTCCCCAGTCTGGCTATATTTTTTTAATTAGTAAAAGCCTCCGGGATTTACTACTTGCACCAGAGTTCCCCTAAACAGAGATGTAGACTGGTAAAAATGATCCTTTTTTGGTAATATATTCACACATTCAGACCAGAGACACCTCTATCCTGTAGCTATTATAACTGAGACTAACTCTCCTGATATTCAGGACATGGAATAGTCACATAGTTGCTATAAATTTAAATATTTTCTTCTTATTTCTATTATTCAAATTTTGTGCACTCACAAGCATTTATGACAGAATCCACTGCAAATTCTAGTCAACTATGACCTACCTAAAACTCCTCTTAAAAAACAAGCTAGGCAGTGACATTATCAACATGTTGATGTAAGAGATACCCTTGAAAATTGTCCCCTCAGAATAAACTAATAAAAGCACAAATCTCTCATGCTTGGAACTCTGGAGGATGAAAGAGACTGGAGAGTTCTTCCCAAATGCCAAATCAAAGAAAAAGAAAAAAGAAACATCAAAATCAGGTAGGAGATTTATGACCCAAACCTGCCAGTCAAGACCCGCCCCTTCATTTGATCACTCACAGTCCGAGTCACAGGGGCAGCACTGCCAAGGGACCTCCTGCCTGGAGACCTCCTACCAAGGATGCAGACAGCAGAGCCACTCATAGCAGTGAATAAGAACCCCACACATAACCAGACACAGGGACCTAAGTCTGCAGAGATCCAGGGTGGACACCAGTGGCTGGTGAGCATGGGCATAAAAAGGGCCTCCGGGAAATAAAAGAGACCATGGCAGAATCATTGGCAAGAGGTACTCAAACTCAACCTGGTCTCTGATTGCTCGATCACCTAAATGAAAAAATGTGTGTTTTTGAACATTGACCCCATCTGGCTGCCTGGGGCAGGACACACTAACCAAGTCAGAAAAGCCTCACAGAGTAACAAATGAACTGCTGTAAGGCAGGACAGGTCCCAGAACTGAACAGTGTAATGAAAAGGTGGCACAGAGTTAGGGAGAGGAGTCAAGCAAATCATAGGAACTGGGGAGAAAATTCTCCACCTAAACAAACAAAACAGGTCAAGATTCCTAGAGAAGGAAAAGAGGAAAGGAAACTTTCTCTTGGAGACAAAACAAGTGCACACAAAAGGACAAACTTAGAATTGTACTGCATATTGAGGGAAAGAATTAGTTACAGAAGAGCTGAGAAAATCAAAACAGTTAAACATAGGCTACTCTAAATTGGTAGTCCCCAATGCTTATGAGAATATCGTCAGTAATTCCCCAGGTGGTGGAAGTTTAATATTTCCCCATTTTCCCCCAGTCCCCTCAATGGGGCTTTGCAAATAAATTTTTATTCTCTGAACAAATTACTCTGGGATATACCAGGGCTTCAAACGAACCTGTACAAACCAACCCTATCTCACTCTCTATTCATAGTTCCATGTAATTATGGTGTTTGGATAAGCTGATCATACAAGTTAAATTATATAGCGTGCTACAGAAAATATAAATTTTGCACTCAATAAACATCTCTTCCTTTGTTCACATAGAAGTTGAAGTTTTAAAACACCATCTATATCATCCTTTACCCTTTAATCTGATTTGCCTTAGTCCTAACCAGATAAGCTTTATTCGTATCTCTAATTGAAGTCTGAATCTTTTTCAGAACAAAGTCCATTTCAATGTTCCTATCTCTAATTAAAGTCTGATCTCTTTTTCAGCCTCTTTAACATTTGCTGTTTGGGGTAATGCTGACATTCATAGCTGCTGGACTCTGGCTCTTAGTCCCAGGTGTCACGTTACATAGATACCCAAAGTTCCAGGGAATAACCAGGTTATACACAAAGAGCTCAGCATCTCAGAATTTAGAAATAACCATTACAACTCAGGAATAGATGTAACTTCTGTAAAAGCTTGCAATATAGGAAACTTTACCATAAGCCTTCGCCTGATAGCCTGTGCTCTCAGATTCAAATCTGAGTTTGCACTAGTCTGTATTAGTGAGGCATTATAATGTTTGTCTTTTCATTTCCAGATGATTTCACTCATACCGTCATCAAGGTCCATTTACCTAGTTGGGTAACTCACAACTTCATTGCTTCTTGTAGCCATTCAGTATTCTATTGTATGTATATATAAAAGTTTGCCATTCCATTCATCAGTTGATGTACCCTTAGGCCACCTCCATCCATTGCGAATACACCACCATTAACATCAGTGTGAAAATGTCCACTCATATCCCTGCTCTCCGTTCTTCCAAGTAAATTTGCAAACAGCATTGCAGGACCATACTTAGCTTCTGTGGATCCATGACACTGCTCTCCAGATGGGCTGTACCATTCTACTTCCCCACCAACAGTGATTAGGTACTTCCATCTCTCCACATATTCTCTAACACTTGTATCTCTCTGTTTATTTTTTAAGCAATTTTATTCACACACCATACATTCCATCCTAAGTAAACAATTAATGATTCCCAGTATAATTACATAGTTATGCACTCATCACCACCACAATCTATGTGAAAACATTTCCATTTCTTCCACAAAGAAAGACAAAGAAGAGAAAAAAGAAAAAAGAAAAAGAAAAAGAAAAAAATGACAAAGAAAATAAAAGAAAAAATAAAAATACAGTACAACACACAAAAAAGGTCAGAAAACACCACCACCAAAAATCCCATACCATTGTTTATATCCCTCTTGTATAGACATTTAGCTTTGATATTTTGCCTTTGTTAAAATTAATGGAAGCATATTACAAAGTTACTGTTAACTATAGACTCTAGTTTGAATTGATTTTATTTTTACCCCAGTACCATCCCATTTTCAACATATTGCAATTTTGACATTTATTTGTTCTTCTTCATGTAAAAACATTCTTCTATTTGTATGTTTAATCACCATCATTGACTACTCTAGGTTTCACTAACATATACAACCCCAGTCTTTTTATACTCTATCTTTCCTTCTGGTGTCATACATGCCCATAGCCTTCCTCTTTCAATTATACTCACAATCATCTTTGTTGAGTGTGCTTACAATATTGTGCTACTGTGTGCTACACAGTATTGTGTAATCCATTTCTGGATCTATACAATCAATCCTCTCGAACATTCTATACTCCTTTAGCATCCAATGCCCAATCTCTACCCTTTTTCTATGTCCTGATAATGTGTGTTCTCAGCTTCAACTCTCAAAGTTTGCTCATTAATATTAGTTCATCTTAGTGAGACCATACAGTACTTTTCCTTTTATTTCTGGCTAATTTTGCTCAACATAACATCCTCAAGGTTCATCCACGTTGTTACATGCTTTGTGACTTTATTCTGTCTTACAGCTGCATAACAGTCCATCATATGTATATACTAGAGCATGTTTATTCACTCTTCCACTCATGGACATTTGACCTGTTTCCATCTTTTGGCAATTGTGAATAATGCCTCTATAAACATCATTTTACAAATGCCCATTTGTGTCCTAGCTTTCTGTTCCTCCAAGTCTGTATCTAGTAATGGGATTGCTGGATCATATGGCAATTCCATACTTCCTGAGGAACAACTACACCACCTTCCAGAGTGGTTGCACCATTCTTCATTCACACCAACAGTGAATAAGTGTGCCTCTTCTCCACATCCTCCTCAGCACTTGTAATTTTATGTTGTTTGTTTATATATATATATACATGCATATATATATATATAGATAGATAGATAGATAGTGCCCGTTCTAGTAGGTGTGAGATGATAGCTCATTGTGGCTTTGATTTGCACTTCCCCAATAGCCAGTAAAGTTAAGCATCTTTTCGTATGCTTTTGAGCCATTTGTATTTCCTCTTCAGAAAAGTGTCTATCCATCTCTTTTGCCCATTTTTAAATTGGGTGGTTGGCTTTTTGTTGCTGAGTTCTAGGATCTCTTCATATATTCTGGTTATTAAACACTTGTCTGATATTTGGTTTCCAAATATTGATTCCCATTGCATAGGCTGCCTTTTTCCCTTTCCAGCAAAGTCCTTTGATGCACAAAAGTTGTCAGTTTTGAGGAGATCCCATTTATCTATTCACTCTTCATTGCCTGTACTTCAGGTGGTTCAGGAAACCACCTCCTACCACAAGATCTTTAAGTTATTTCCCTACATTTTCTTCTAAAATCTTATGGTCTTAGTGCTAATGTTTAGGTCTTTGATCCATTTCAAGTTAATTTTTGCATAAGTGCGAGATAGCCATCCTTTTTCATTCTTTTGGATATGGATATCCAGTTCTCCAAACACCATTTATTGAAGACGCTGCTCTTCCCCATTTGCATTGACTTGACTGCCTTATCAGAGATCAATTGTCTGCAGATGAGAGGGTCTATTTCTGAACACTCAATTCAATTTCATTGGTAAGTATATCTACCTTCATGCCATTGCCATGCTGTTTTGACCACTGTAGCTTTGTAACATGCTTTAAAGTCAGGTATTGTGAGACCTCTGGCTTCATTCTTCTTTCTCAAGATATTTTTGGCTATTTGGGGCATTCAGCCTTTCCAAATAAATTTAGTTATTGGTTTGTTTGTTTTTTTTCTATTTTTTTCAAAGTAACTTGTGGGGATTTTAATTGGTATTGCATTGGATCTATAAATCAATTTAGGTAGAAATGACATCTTAACTGTATTTAATCTTCCAATTCATGAGCATGATATGTCCTTCCATTTATTTAGATCATCTGTGATTACTTTTAGCAATTTCTTGTGGGTTTTTGTATAGGTATTTTGTGTTTGTGCTTAAGTTTATTCCTAAATATTTTATTCTTTTGGGTTTTATTGTAAATGGATTTTTTTTCTTGATTCCTTCCTTGTGTTGCCCATTTCTACTGTATAGGAACATTACTGATTTTTGCATGTTGATCTTGTACCCTGCGACTTTGCTGTATTCAGTTATTAGATCTAGTAGCTTTGGTATAGATTTTTTAGAATTTTCTACATATAGGATCATGTCATCTGCAAACAGTGAAAATTCTACTTCTGCATTTCCAATTTGGATACTTTTTATTTCTTTTTCCTTCCTAACTGCTCTAGCTAGAACTCCCAGCACAATGTTGAATAACAATGGTGACAGTGGGCATCCCTTTATTCTTCCTGATCTTAGAAGGAAAGCTTTCAGTCTTTCCCTATTGAGTATGTTAGCTGAGGGTTTTTCATATATTGCCTTTATCGGATTGAGGAAGGTTCCTTCTATTCCCATCCTTTTGAGTGTTTTTATCAAGAAAGGATGTTGAATTTTGTCAAATGCCTTTTCTGCACCAATTGAGATGATCTTGTGTTTTCTACTTTCATTTATTCATGTGGTTTATTACATTAATTGATTTTCTTGTGTTGAATCAGCCTTGCATACCTGGAATAAATCCCACTTCGTCATGGTGCATAATTCTTTTAATGTGTTGCTGGATTCGATTTGTGATTATTTTGTTGAGGATTTTTGCATCTATATTAATTAAAGACTTTGGTCTATAATTTTCTTTTCTTGTATCATCTAGGTCTAGCTTTTGCATTAAGGTGATGTTGGCTTCATAGAATGAGTTAGGTAGCTTTCCCTCTTCTTCAATTTTTTTTAAAAAGTTTGAACCAGATTGATACTAATTCTTTCTTGAATGCTGGGTAGAATTGACATGTGTAGTTGTCTGGTCCTGGACTTTTATATTTTGGGAGCTTTTTGATGACTGATTCAATAACTTTACTTGTGATTGGTTTGCTGAGGTTGTCTATTTCTTCTTGAGTCTATGTTGATTGTTATTTTTTCTAGGAAGTTGTCCATTTCATGTACATTGTCTCATTTATTAGCATAGTATCCTCTCATTTTCTCACCCAGTGTTTTCTTTATATCCTTCATCTCCTTTGCACATTTTCCTTCAGCTAATTGATTTGATTAAGGAGATTTGTTTGAATATCTTTTAATAGTTGATTCAACTCCTGTTTCTCAGTTGAAGTGTTAGTTTGCTCCTTTGGCTGGTCCATATCTTCTTGCTTGGGATTGCTTATGGTTTTTTGCTGTCTAGACACCTGATTTTCTTGATTAGTTTATTTTGGAAATTGTTTTCAATCTTTTACCTAGGGTTTCTTTTTTGGTTGACTTTGTTCTCTATCTGTCTTTCTCATTCAGTTTAACTTATTCTAGACCTCTAGCACAGCTTCTGTTTAAATGATCAGAATTTTTCAGCTCTTGTTTTTCTGGTTCTTGCCCTCTCTAAATGGAAGCTTGTATTGAGGGGGGTAGTCCCAGATATGATCAATCCCAATCAGATTTTCCCTGCCCAGACAAGCCCAGGCCTTGGGAGGAGGGTATAATGAATATCAAGTTTCCAGTTCTTTGCTGTGATCTCAGTGTTCCACACATTTCAGACTGGTTTATGATGTGTGTCTGGTCATAGAAGTCCCCAAAGTGTTGTTCCAGATGGTTTCTAGCTATTTACCAGCTGCCCTGGAGGAGTAACTAAATTTCACACCTCATCATGCCACCACGTTGCCTTGCCCCTCACCATAATCATCTTGATGAAAAAGACTGAAATTGGAGGACTCACATTTCCTGACTTTAAAATTTATTATAAATCTACAGTGGTCAAAACAACATGGCATTAGCACAATATGGAATTGAATTGGGAGCACAGAAATAGACCCTCACACCTATGGCCAGTTGATTTTTGACAAGGCTGCTAAGTCCACAATATTGGGAAAGAATAGTCTCTTCAACAAATGGTGCCAAGAAAACTGGATATCCATATGCAAAAAATAAAAGTGGATCCCTATCTCACACCATATACAAAATTTAATTCAAAAGAGACCAAAGACCTAATATAAGAAATAGGATTGTAACACCATTA
Source organism: Choloepus didactylus (assembly GCF_015220235.1). Classification (NCBI taxonomy): domain Eukaryota; kingdom Metazoa; phylum Chordata; class Mammalia; order Pilosa; family Megalonychidae; genus Choloepus; species Choloepus didactylus. Next base: position 142,930,574 of record NC_051309.1, read on the forward strand.
GACAAAAATGTATGAAAACAATTTCAGGACCTTTCACAGGCAATGGTTTCTTAGACTTTACGTCCAACACACAAGCAACAAAAGAAATGATAGATAAAAAATGGAACCACATCAAAATTAAAAACTTTTTGCATCAAGGATTTTATCATGAAATTGAAAAGATGACCTATGCATGGGAGAAAATATTTGAACATGAAACATAAATATCTGACAAAAACTTAAAAATATCCGGAATATATAAAGAAATTCTTCAACTTAACATAAAAAAAGACAAAAAAAAATTTAAAAATAGGCAAAATACTTGAATAGACATCTCTTCAAAGAAGATATACAAATGGTCAAAGAGCACATGAAAAGAAGTTCTGCATCATTAGCCATCAGGGAAATGGAAATCAAAACCACAATGAGATGCCACTTCACATCTGTTAGAATGGCTACCATTTAAAAAATACCATCACAAGTGTTGGAGAGGATGCAGACAAATAGGGATACCATTTGCTGCTGGTGGGAATATAAAATGGTGCAGCTGCTATGGAAGGCAGGTTGGTGGTTCCTCAGAAAGTTAAGTATGGAATTACCATATGACTGGAAACCTCACTACTAGGTATATACCCAAAATAACTGAAAGAAAAGAATTGAACAGATATTTTCACACTGATGTTCACAATGGCATATTCACAATTGTCAAAAGATAGAAGCAACCCATGTGCCCATCAACCAATACATACAATGTTTTATTATTCAGTCATAAAAATAAATGAAGTTCTGATATATGCAACAATATGAATGAACCTTGAAGACATAATGTTGACTGAAATAAGCCATAAACAAAGGACAAATATAGTTTGATTCCACTGATATGAAATAGTTAGAATAAGCAAACTAATAGAGTCAGAATCTAGCATATAGGCTTCCAGGGGATGGGACAGGAAATGGAAAGTTAAGGCATAAAATGTACAGAGTTTTAATTTGGAATGATTGAAACGTTTTGGTAATGGATATTGGTGTTGGCTGCACAGCACTGTGAATGTAATTAACAGCACTGAAATATTTATCTGAATTGGTTAAAAGGGGAAATGTTAGAGTGTATATAAGTAGTAACAGACTGAATTTTTCTTTTTTTTTAAATCCATCAACTGCACTAAACAAACAGTCTACCCTAATTTAAACTATGGGCTATAGTTAGTACAATTACATAATTGTGCTTTCATCAATGAACAGATACGCCACACAAATGCAAGGTGTTTAATAATAAGTTGGTATAGGGAATCCTGTATTTTATGCATAATGGTCCATAAACCCACAACTTCTCTAATAGCAAGTAAAAGTGATTGAACAATACATCTAAGCTTAATTTTTCAGGTTGAACAAATTAATGACTTTATTGAACAGAGATGAGCAAACTACAACCCACTGACCAAAAGTGTCCTGCTGACTATTTTTTAAATAAAGTTTGCTTGGAACACAGCCAGACTCAGTCATTTGCATATTTCCTACGTCTGACTTTGCACTATAATATCAGAACAAAGTGGTTGCAATAGTGACCATATATCCCACATAGCAGAAAATATTTACTACTTCCTCCTTTATAGAAAGACTTTGCTGAATGAACCCTGTTGTAGAATAACATGATCATTTTACAGGACAAGATTTAGGAAATTTAATGCATTTTCAAATGTTTAAAATAAAAAATAATTGGTTTTATTGTTAGAAAATCCTGATGAATGGATAATATTTAAGACATGGGAAATGTCACTATTTCAAATGAGGCATTGACAGAAAATTTTACTTCGTATAAGCATATGGTGTGCTATAAATATTGTACAAAAATATTTATTCCGAAAGTTCAAAAATCATTTTTAAGTCATTCTGCTTAATATCAGAATAAAGTTTTTCATCAAAACACCGTGATTTAAGATGTGCATATGCATATGCAATTATAGACACACATTTGGATATACATTATCAGATTTGCCTTGCTTTTGTGTGTGTGTGTGTGTTTGTGAGCAACATGATTGTGTGCACATGTGTTTGAAAAGTACCCATGCAGCTTCTACAAGGTTATGTATTAATATTAATTATATCAATATGAATCAGGTTTCCTTAATTATAACATCTTTAAGAACTTCTGTTCATATTTTTAAAAATATAAGATTTTGTTTTGGCAAAAACAATGAGGAATCCTAAGCAGTATATTTTACAGGTTGTGTGTGACGATCTAGTTTTCTTCCCAGCATCCAGTCCACTCTGCATATCACCCATGGTATTTGTGGGGTCTTGTTTTCACCCCCTGAGGAGAGCACCCTGCTCTTGCCACTGTGATCAGTTAAGGTAACTCATGCCTACATTAATCAGCAAAAGGCATTTTCCTGAAAAAAAAAAAAATAGTCTTGTTCATCTGAATCAATTTGAACAAATAAGATATGAATGGAGATTTCCTGGGAGAATCTGGAAAGGAAATTTCTCCATTGTTCTGAATTAGCTACGAGAAATTAATATTCTTTCACCCTGGAAATTGTGTCATAGAATGTGAACCCTGGAATTGCTTTAACAACACCAAGAAGAAAGTTTAGGTTAAAGAACTAGCTGACAGTGTAGAATATATAGAGAAATGAAATTACTTCCTTGTTAAACTGAATAAATATCTGCATCAAACAAAAACTGAACACTTTCCTGTCCTTTTAAAGTTGAGTGAACCAACAAATACACATTTTTCTTTAGGCCAATTTGAGTTGGACTTCCTGTTACTTCTGTGTTAAAGAATTTTAACATATACAGATATATTTCAATTGTCCAGTATAACTCAGGATTCATTAGCTTATTCATTCATTTACCTAAAGAATCCTTCACAAACTATATATCATAAATATATGCAAATATATTACTAGGATTTTAAACATGATTTTCATAACTCGTATTTTTACATTAAGTCACAAAGTAGTACTTTGTCATATTATCTACTTGATATTACCATATTATGATCAATAAGAAATATTTGACAATACCTTTGTCACAGTTTTGTTTCAAAAACTCCTGAAATTGTGATAATGAACTTAAAATAAATTTAGCCCTATACAGGTAGATTGGCTGAAACATAACGCTGGAGATGTACCCATATTTGAAGAAGAAATCAAGCCCATATTTTTAGTAAATTAATGTATCACAGAAGGGAGGTCTTTGGTAATCTCTTACCTACTATGTACTGTGCCCCAGAACAATTAGTCTGTAACCTGTTTGAGAAGGAGACAGTCTCCTCCAATTATGGTGGCAGGGGATTAAATCTGATTGGTTTAATGTTGCTCCCTCCTGGACCCTGTGGGAAATGAGAGGAAAAGTTCCACCTCCATGTATTAAATAAAAATAGATTAAACAGAAATGGTTAAATGCTTTGAGTATGTAATACAGTGAAGCAGTGAAAAGGCAATATTGACAATTCCAGGCAGCTGCCCTGGCCTTCCCAGCCCTGCTCCCTCTTCCCTATCACCTATGGCAGTGACTTAGTCCCAATTACAGGTCATCACGCCCTTCTGCTTCCTAAAGCCTTAAATACTGTTAAGGGCTACCCAATCCTATGGGATATTTGCATTTTAATAAGGAACTGTTGAAGATTGAAAAACCTTTAGGACTTAAGAAAAACAATTCTAATATTGCAAGGTGAGGCATTTGCAATTTAATTCACTGTAAAACAAAATTCACATGTGATTGGGTTCATAATTTAACCTTGTGCAAGGACAATCCTGTTTAAATAAAAGGAAAATGAGGGACTTGATAATTCCTCAAGGTTATTCTTATTTCAGTCTCTTTATAAATGACTTAGATCAAGTATTAGGGAAATTTTGTTCCCCAAATCATTTTTTAAAATTTTACTCAAACCAAGTTTTCTTGATATAAATTACATATCCACATAGAGTAAATCATGCTTTCATTTCTCTTTGATGTTTGAGAACATAGACTGTTTGGTGCCCCATCAGTAATCAAATTATCACAATAAATAAACTGGCAATATGTACTTTGGTGCAGACTTGTCTTTCAAATATAGATTACTAGTTGTCTGGAAGGAGTAATACCTGCTATTACCTATCTTGAAAAATATTTCAAGCACTAAATAATTCAAATAGAAATGCCTTGCTTATGCTTGGTCTGGTCTTTAAAAATGACAAGCTTTTACAAATACTGTTGAGGTTTAGGGAATGAAACAGACGACAAACTGTAAGGCCGAAATGAAAGCACCATAGAAGGAACTCCTGTTTGTATGGTAAGTTAGAGAATTGGACTTTCAAAAGGAATGAAGATGAATAACAGTTATAAAAAGATGTAAGTAGAAACAGTAAACTTTGTGTTTGAGTAAAGACTGCACATAACTGAAGAGAAGGAATATTTGAGTATTGAATAGAGTGATTATATTTGTATAACATATACTCTAATCTCAATGTTCAAAAATTTTAAAACAATACTGAACATGCTTAACTGAGGGTGATCCCACTATTGTTTAGGTGATAGATTTCCTGAAGATAATATCCAATAAGATCCAGGTCTGATAGAACCTCCTTTGAAAAAGCCACTTGATATTTTTGTGTTCTAAATCCAGGATTGCTTCAGATTATGTACAGTTTAGAACTCTGTTGTTTAGAGATATATAGATAAAGTAAAAGTATGGCTGTAAAGAAAGGGGAATATTTCCTTAATAAATAAACAGAACCAACCAGGAAAGCATAACAGAGCAGCTCTGATAATTCTGGCCTTATCCAATGTACAATGTAAAAAATGCCTTCAGAAAACTATTAAGTACTTGCAGTACCCTTACAATGAAACAGGATGATACTTTTTTCATAGATGTCCGTAAGAAAAATTGTTGAGTGGCATCATTTTTCCATCTAAGGCAATGAAATGTCTGAAAATATCTGTACGTAATTTTAAAAACTGTGATGTAGATATGAAAGGAAGATCTTTGGTCACTTTCAAACTTAACCCATTTTATATATTTACCCACTTAAACTGCAGAAATTTGTTTTCTTATCACATTTGATGATATTTAGCTTACCAGTTAAAGCTGATGTTTTAAATTTTTAGTTTTGTATTTCTAAGTAAGTCCAAACAGTTAAAAGAAGTTATTTCAATTAATCTTCAAATGGGCACTTTATATTTTGAAAATACTTTTCTCATAAAGGAGACTTACAGCCTGATTTTTGTTACTTCAAAATTTTAATAGAATGACAAGAAATAATTCATAACCAGCATTTTTGTTCTGGATATTTATAAATAAAAATTTCTCATCCCAGATTTCAGAATTCTTTTCTCATGAATGTAAACATATTTTCAACTGTATCCTTTATAGGTATTTCTTTTTTTTATGAATCTTGCATCCAATAACATTTGCCAATTTTACCAGGGGAACAATGTTATATATTACAGGACATCTATTATTTTAAGTGAACTGTGAAAAAAAAAAAAAAAAAAAAGAATTCCTCACAACACATTTGGATTTAAAATCTTGGTTCAGTTATATTCCTGATCCAGCGGTAGTGTCCTGCATAAATCCATTCTTTTAATTACATTCTATGATGGCCAGATATTCTGTCAATGTCTGCCTTGAAATACGCTTAGGTTCTTGAAAATCAGCCAGGTTGAGAAAGAGAACTGTGTGTTAGTTCTACTATAGAACTTCTCTAACTGGACTTTAATTCCTTATTTCTCTGAATTTCTCATAAAATGTGTCCAGTGGGGCAAGCAGCAATTTCATCTTGTTCTCCATCAGATCTGTTATAGTTGGTATTAAAACTGACAGACAGTAGGTACCCAATAAATCTTTTAATGCATAAACTAATTTTTCCCTCAACACAATATAAGGTAAAGGAGGAAGGTGATCTTTCTGTGAAAACACCAACAGAAATTTTCAACTACATATATGCTAGACAATACAGGAGCCAAAGAGAACCAAGGAAATTTCAAGGAAACTGGCACCAAAAATAATGTGTGTATCAAGGTAACTCTGAAGGCAATAGAAAAGAAAATGCACTTTTTAAAAGCTAAAGATTTAAACTTTGGTAGGATTGGGATAGAGCAAATGTAAGCAGCTTCAAAGCTGTTGAGAATGTGCAATTCTTAATTTGGAGGGTGTTCATGGATGTTTAATTTGTTATTTTTCATAACTTACATATGTGCTGATTAAATTATTTTGTAAACGTAAAATAGTGAAGATAATATTTTTAAAGAAAAATTTAAAATACTCAATTCTTGTATGCATTAAAAGCATCAGCGATACCAAAGCATATAAGCAATGCATAGCCCATTTTGGTCTGAAAGTTTTCACATCAGGCAGAAGAGCATTATCAGCAGGTGGCAGTGTAGTACTTTCTTTCCCAAATGAAATAAAATCATTTTAAAATTCCCCAAACATAGTCATTTCCAGATGCAGGCCTCAGGGCCGCGTTCAGTCCTGCAACTCACTTCTCATTGCTGTGGATGTCTCATTAGGAAATTAACTGTTTAAAATGCAAGGCTAATGTGAGAGTTTTAATTGGGAAATCCTCTGCATGTTAAATTAATCTTAAGTACTTTTATCTAGGATTCCTGTTTCCTTTCTATGTCTGACATTTGTGAATGTTGCATAGTATTTCTTCTGCCTTTAGAAAATAAACTGTATATGGGATAATAGTGTATTTTAATACTTTATACATATATTAAAATGCCTTTTCATGAATATTTTGTAATTATTTAGTGCTTAGCTTTAGCATAAACAAAATCTACTTCAGTCACTTAAGAAATAACAATCTTTGACAAGCATAAAAGCATAATTGATTGTAGGAAACAAATCCACTGTAAGAGAATGGAGAAGTCAAATCTGGTTCCCATTAGGTAGTAAATGGGGAGAAATGATATGCACCTTTTTCTTAAGAATTGATAATGCACTGACATTAATAGAAAACAATCAGGAAGCAAAAGTAGACCTTATAATGAATGGGGTTATGTCAAATATTTATTTAAATCATTAGCTTTGTTGAAAATATATATGGCTATATAGACAGGAATAGGGATACCAATTTCTAATTTTTGGTTAAAATGTCACCATTTAATGTAATTGGTTGTTATGTATTCACATTAGAATAACTCATGATCACTCTTCTACCAAAATGTACATTGAGTTTTAAAACTATAAAAGCAAATTTTGGTTTATGATGGCTTTAGTCAAATGCTCTCAAGAATATACATTTGCTTCTTTTATAATTTTATTGATATTAAGAATAGTTTAAAAACCATGAAATAACAATAATTTAATCATAAATTGTGTTTGTTAAAGTTTTCCATCACAGAAGACTTTATTGAAATTTTCTTAAAATAAGTCATGAATATTTTCTAAAAAATATGAAATTCATAGAGCAAAAAATTGAAATTGAAAAATGCTCACACTGGTCAAATTCTACATATTCTTTGGAATAGATGAAAATGGAGGAATGCTATTTTTGTTATATTTTGTGTTATTTTATTTCCTATTATATTAATAGAGGTAGTCACATATAAGATAGAGTCCATGCCCTTTAAGAGTTATGCTTGTGAAGCAATTAGTAAATTGAACAAAACAATGGGTAATCATTTGTTAGTCTTTGTGTTATCTACTGTACCTGATAAAAGAGATAGGAACCAGGAAAATGAATGAGGAGAGGCATATATGTGAATTATGGATCTTCAGTTCCAACATCAGTAAGTCCTCTCTGATTAATGCAAAATGATTATTCCATGTAGCTAGGATTCTCCTTTATAACATTCTGCATTTTATAGATTGCTTGAATACTATTTATACTTGGGGTTATATTTCTGCTCCCCTGGAGGTCTGAGATCAAAAATAGCAAATGTTTTTTTCTAGAGACAATGATAGCATTTGAAATAGAAGCACCAGCGCCTCTAGTCTCATTTCTGCTTCTCTTGCTATCTCCTTGTGATGCGGAGATCTTCATTTTTTTCTGGTGCAGCAGGATATGCCGCATCAACTATGGTAACAGTGATATGCAAGTTGCAGCCTAGCATCTAGTGATACATGACAAACAAGAGCGTGAAGTTGATCTTCCAAGAGCTTTCCTAAATTGGCCCATGATATTTTCACATCTGAAGCAGCATTGTCTACTCTAAACCAGAAAGCATGCCGAAAGCTTCCAACTTTCTCTATTATAGATGTCACCTGCCACCTGCCAGTTACCTTGCTCACAAGTTACATGAATTACATTTTTCCACTCATACAGATTTGTAGAACCCCTTTCCAGAACCACATATACCTGCATTACAGAACAATGGAGACTTTAAAAGCATAAGCAATGCTCATGTTTCATCAGTAGTTGTAGTTTGTTCTTTCCCTTGACTTTTTGAAGCAGTGGTCTAAAGAAAATGGGGGGTGGGGGAGCGGTTCTCTTAGCAAACATGAGCAACTTCATGGACAGAATAGATCACCTAGTGATGATAATATTTTATCCATGCCTTAATGCCATCTTTTCATGGACTTACTGACTCAGCATTCTCCAGAGGCAATCATATATCTATGAAATGTTCTTGAGTGCTAGATTTTGTCAATCACTCCACTTGCCAGGTTTGAGGAAGCACAGTGTCAGATACCTCCTCTTTTACAATACAGCTGTAGTCACTGAAGAGCACAAATTAGTCCAGTTAAAGTCACTATTGCTTACACTCAAAATCTACAGCTGTGGCTTAGAATCATCTTGAAGATGAATATCCCCCATAAACTTTGAGCTTTTGCTCCAGTATAATGAATAGATAAAATGCTGAGAAATCATAAGACACCCTTTTATTAACTTTTGCAACACTTTGGTGTTTTTAATGCAGTTCAGCCATATGTGATCAGATCTTAATTTTATTTTCTTCAGATGATTTTGAATTGTGAACATATCACTCTCATGGAAAGCACAGAACTAGGTTACAGTGAAGTTTTAGGAAGCATTGTCACATTATCTTTTTGGTGTACATTAGCTAGCATGACGATGATTTTCACCAAAAGTCTCATTAGAATGGTCCACATAAAAGGACCTCTTTTTCAACACATTGTGTTTATTAAATTACCTGTCTAAGAAAAGTATATCTTTTCTTGTTATTTATTTCATAGACATCTGAAGATGAAATTCAACCTTATAACAAGTAAATTTGCATCATCATGAACACACCTACATACACACACACTTTTTTTTTCTCTCACTCTCAAGTACCAGAGTTTTGTTTTTTGTTTGTTCCCATGATTATATGTATTGTTCTGTGGAAACTTTCTACTATCTGTGATATTTCAATATTGCTTCAATATTAGGAAAGAATATTTATGTGCTATTTTGAAATACATTTTAATTTTCTTAGCTTTCTGAAAGTTGACTTTGCTTGAATCATTGCTTAGATTATTTTGTTCATCTCTGTAATCACAAGTTATTTTATTAAAATTTCTAAATTATAGAAAAACTTTGGTTTTAGTTGTATTTGTATGACATGTCACTCTTATACATTATCAAGATTAAGTAGAACAATTCTGACTCTTAAGCAGATTCATGAGTTCCAGTCTAATTCATGAGTAATTGCTGAAACTACTGCCATAACTGAAAAATAGCCACCCCAGAATGCCAAAGTCCTAATCCCTGGAACCTGTGAAAATGTTACCTTACATGACATGGTAAAAGGAATTTAGCTGATGTGATCAAATTAAGGATCTTGAGGTATGGGGATTATCCACAACTATCTGGGTGTGCCCAGTTTATTATAGGATCCTCATAAGAGAGAGGCAGGAGGGTCAGAAACTGTAATTAGGGAACAGAGTTTCGGAGTCATGCTGCCAGGAACCAAGAAATGCTGGTAACCTCTAGAAACTGGACAAAGCAAGGAATCTAATCCTCCCCTAGAGCCTCCAGAATCCTTGAAGACACCTCAATTTTAGCCTACTGAGACTCAGTGCAGACTTTGATTACAAGAACTGCAAACTTTTAAAAACTATGTTGTTTTGAGCTGCTAATTTTGTGGTAATTTGTTACAACAGTTATAGGGAACTAATATAATCACCTTCAAGTTCAATTTGGAAACAGTTTTATGAATGATGTTTAGTCCAGTCACATATTGCTACTTCTTTTCTCTTCCCACATTTATTTGATTCTAATACTAAATTCTGAGAATAAATTATTCTGCAATTGATATGCTTGGCAGAGTCATGGATGTCACCTTCTTAGCATGATGCTTGGTCATCAACAACAAAGTAACATACACATGAAAGTGTCAATAGTCACTAATAGCCATGCAAATAGAGTGGTATTTTACTCATTATATTAGTAAACGAATTCCCTTGTTTGTCCATGGTATACTAAAGGAGGAGAAGTAGTTAAAATTGTGTTTTATCTGTGAAAATAGTTTAAGCCTTCCCAAAGATAATGAGCATGTGAACACCTCACCTTAATTCTGCCTTTAAAAGACAAGACCATTGAGTTGTAGGATTTCTTTATATATGCAAGATATCAGTCTTTTGTCAGATACATGGTTTCCAAAAATTTTTTGCCATTGAGTTGGCTGCCTCTTCACCTTTTAGAGAAATTCCTCTGAGGTACAGAAACTTCTAAGCTTGAGGAGTTCCCATTTATCTATTTTTTCTTTCGTTGCTTGTGCTTTGGGTGTAAAGTCTAGGAAGTGGCCACCTAATACAAGATCTTGAAGATGTTTCCCTACATTATCTTCTAGGAGTTATGGTACTCTTTTATATTGAGATCTTTGATCCACTTTGAGTTAATTTTTGTGTAGGGTGTAAGGTAGGGGTCCTCTTTCATTCTTTTGGATATGGATAGCCAACTCTCTGAGCCCCATTTGTTAAAAAGACTGTTATGTCCCAGTTCAGTGGGTTTGGGGATCTTATCAAAGATCAGTCAGTCATAGATCTGGGGGTCTATCTCTGAATTATCAATTTGATTCCATTGATCAATATGTCTATCTTTGTGCCAATACCATGTTGTTTTGACAACTGTGGTTTATAAATAAGCTTCAAAGTCGGGGACTGTAAGTCCTCTCACTTCATTTTTCTTTTTTAGAGTGTCTTTAGCAATTCAAGGCATCTTCCCTTTACAAATAAATTTGATTACTAGCTTTTCCAAGTCTGCAAAGTAGGTTGTTGGAATTTTGATTGGGATTGCATTGAATCTGTAGATGAGTTTGGGTAGAATTGACATCTTAATGATATTTAGCCTTCCTATCCATGAACGTGGAATATTTTTTCATCTTTTAAGGAACTCTTCTATTTCGTTTAGTAGAGTTATGTAGTTTTCTTTGTATAGGTCTTTCACATCTTTTGTTAAGTTTATTCCTAGGTACTTGATTTTTTTAGTTCCTATTGAGAATGGTATCTTTCATATAATATTTCTCTTTTTGTGCCTGGCTTATTTTGCTCAGCATTAGGTCTTCAAATTTCATCCATGTTGTCATATGTTTCATGACACCATTCCTTCTTACAGCCACATAGTATTCCACCGTGTGTATATACCACAATTTATTTATCCACTCATCTGTTGAAGGACATTTGGGTTGTTTCCATCTCTTGGCAATTGTGAATAATGCTGCTATGAACATTGGCATGCAAATACCTGTTCATGTCACTGCTTTCAGATCTTCCAAGATATGCAATCACTGGATTGAAGGGTAACTCTATATCTAGTTTTCTAAGGAATTGCCAGACTGACTTCTAGAGTGGCTAAACCATTATACAGTCCCACCAACAATGAATAAGAGTTTTCAATTTCTACACATCCTCTCCAGCATTTGTAGTTTCCTGTTTGTTTAATGGCAGTCATTCTAATTGATGTGAGATGGTATCTCATTGTGGTCTTAATTTGCACCTCTCTAATAGCTAGGGAAGCTGAACATTTTTTCATGTGTTTCTTGGCCACTTGTATTTCCTCTTCAGAGAACTATCTTTTCATATCTTTTGCCCATTTTATAATTAAGAACAGATAATCTATCGAGGGCAAGTTTAATGTTCTGGAAATGCCCAGGAATGACTATGGTCTGTTAATTTCTGATGGGTATGGTAGGAACAAGTTCACAGAAATGTTGCTATATTAGTTTATTTTCTTGGGGTAGAGTAGGAACATGATGGAAGCAAAGTAGTTATCTTAGGTTACTTGTCTTTCTCTTACTCCCTTATTATGGTCTGTTTGAAATGTTCTTTTGTTGTATGTTTTTTTTTTTATTTTTTTATTTTTTTATAGTTGACTTAAAAAAAAGATAATTAAAAAAAAAATGAAAAAAATATGCAGAGCCCCCTTGAGGAGCTGGTGGAGAATGCAGGGGTACTGGGCTGCCCCACCTGGATGGTTGCTGATGTGCTCACAGACATAGGGAACTGGTGGTTTGATGGGCTGAGCCCTCTACCACAGGACTTGCCCTTGGGAAGACTGTTGCTGCAAAGGAGAGGCTAGGTCTCCCTATAATTGTGCCTAAGAGCCTCCTCCCGAATGCCTCTTTTTTGCTCAGATGTGGCCCTCTCTCTCTAGCTAAGCCAACTTGGCAGGTGAAATCACTGCCCTCCTCCCTACATGGGATCAGACATCCAGGGGAATGAATCTCCCTGGCAACATGGAATATTACTCCCGGGGAGGAATCTAGACCCAGCATCGTGGGATGGAGAACGCCTTCTTGACCAAAAGGGAGATGTGAAAAGAAATGAAATAAGCTACAGGGGCAGAGATTCCAAAAGGAGCCGAGAGGTCACTCTGGTGGGCACTCTTATGCACAATACAGACAACCCTTTTTAGGTTCTAATGAATTGGAATAGCTAGCAGTAAATACCTGAAACTATCAAAATACAACCCATAACCCATGAATCTTGAAGATGATTGTATAAAAATGTAGCTTATGAGGGGTGACAATGGGATTGGGAAAGCCATATGGACCACACTCCTCTTTGTCTAGTTTATGGATGGATGAGTAGAAAAATGGGGGAATGAAAACAAACAAACAAACAAAGGCACCCAGTTTTCTTTTTTACTTTAATTGCTCTTTTTCACTTTAATTTTTATTCTTGTTATTTTTGTGTGTGTGGTAATGAAGGTGTCAGGGATTGATTTTGGTGATAAATGCACAACTAAGTAATGGTACTGTGAACAACTGAGTGTGCGCTTTATTTTGTATGACTGCATGGTATGTGAATAGATCTCAATAAAATGAATTAAAAAAAAAAAAAAATGACAAGACCAGCAAGTGTAAACCTCTTCAAACATACAGAGGCAGGCATTAACTTTACCTGTGCAGTGTTCCTCTGACTTCACCACGGCAGACAAACACTCGTTCGTTCACAACAACTGTTTACCTTAAGCTGGCAGATCCCTTCCTCTCTCCATGCTCTGGCTACAGTGTTTCAGCCATCGACCAAAAGAAATTATAATTATGTAAAATAGTAAAGATCATAATAAAGATAACAGTAAAGATGAAGTAAAGATAATAGTAAAGTAATAAAAGATGAAGTAAATGTAAGCAGATATAGTAATATTGAGATGAAGAAAACATCTTAAGTTAAAATATTTATAAAATATTGCCACTGTCAATGGACTCCTCAATGTTTTTACTGATTAGAAATGTACTTTTACAGAAAAATTATGCAGAAAATACAGAGTTCCCCTACACCCCAATGACACACTCAGTTCTCTATATTATTAACATTTTGCAGTAGTGTGGTAACTTTGTTACAATTAATAAAACTCTTATTTTAATTATATTATTAACTATAATCCATAGTTTGCATTAGAGTTCAGTTTGTGTTGTACAGTCCTATGCATTTTTTTAAATTTTTGTTCTAGTAATGTATGTACAACCTAAAATTTCCCCTTTTGACCACATTCAAATACATAAATCAGTGATGTTAATCACATTCACAAGGTTGTGCTACATCACCACCATCTATTACTAAAAGTTTTCTATCATCCCAAACAAGCACTCTGTACCAATTAAGCATTAAATCCCCATTCCTTTCCACTACCCTGGCTCCTGGTCACCTGCATTTTACTTTTTCTGACTTTAAGAATTTTATTTTTTTTAATTACATCATAGATGTAAAGTCATACAAGGTTTGTCCTTTTGTCTCTGACTTATTTCACTCAACATGATGTTGTCAAGTTCCATTCATATAGTCTCATGGATTAGAAATTCATTCCATTTTACAACTGAATAACATATCATTGCATGGAAACACCATCTTCTATTTATCCATTTGCCTGTTGATGGATACTTGGGCTGCTTCAATCTTTCGGTACTTGTGAATAATGCTGTTGTGAACATCAGTATGCAAATATCTGTTCAAGCCTCTGCTTTGGGTGTGTAACTAGAAGTGGGATTTTCAGGTCATATGGTAATTTTATACTGAATTTTTGGAGAATTTCCAAACTGTTTTCTATAGTAGGCCACTCCATTTTACATTCCCATCACCAATGAATGAGTATTTCTATTTCTCCACTTCCTCTACAACTTATTTTCTGATTTTTTTTTTAATGGTAGCCACTCTAGTAGGTATGAAAGGGTATCTCAGTGCTGTTGTCATTTGCATTTCCCAAACGGCTAATGATGTTGAGCATTGTTTCATACACCTTTTGGCCATTTACATATCTTCTTTGGAGAGATGTCTATTCAAGTCTTTTGCCAATTTTTACCACTTCATCTGTGTATAGTATCTGTTTCCCTCACAACAGTTTTTGACCTAAAGTCTATTTTATTTGATATTAGTCTAGCTTCCCCAGCTCTCTTTTGGTTAATATTTTCATGATATATTTTCCCATCCTTTCACTTTCAACCTACTTGTATCTTTGAATTTAAGGCAAATCTCTTGTAAATAGCAAGTGGTTGGGTCATTATTTTTTATCCCTTCTGCCAATCTCAGCCATTTGACTGGAGTGTTTAGTCTATTTTTATTTAAAGTAGCTACTGATATGCAAGACTTCTTTCTGCCATTTTGCTATTTGGTTTGGTAAGTCTGACACCTTTTGTGACCCTCAATTCTTCCTTTAGTGCCTACTTCAATATTTATTTGATTTTTGCAGGGTACTCTTTTGAGTAGCATCTCATGTCTTTCTATATATATTGTTCACATATTTTCTTTGTAGTTACCATAGGGATTAAATTTAACAGCCTGAATCTGTAACAATCACATTTTGTTTGATACCAACTTAACTTCAACAGCACACACAAACACTCTTCCTGTTTCCCACTGTAACCTTATCTTTTGTTGTACTTGTTGCAAATTATACCTATATACATTGTATGTTCAAAACCATGTAAGAAGGAGAAATGAAATTATATACCAAAAAAAAACAAAGAAAAAATGCAATATAAGAATACTGGCATTAATATTACCTGCATAGTTATTTTTACTGATGAGTTTATTTCTTCATGAGGCTTTAATTTGCAGTCTAGTTTTCTTTCCTTTCAGTCTTAGGAACTCCCTTTAGAATTGCTTTTAGGCCAGGTCTAGTTGTTACTAACTTTCTCAGATTTTGTTTGGGAGTGCTTTAATTCTCCCTAATTTTTGAAAGACAGCCTTGCCAGACAGAAACTTTTGGGTTGGCAGTTGCTTTCTTTCAACACTTTAAATATTTTGTCCACTGTCCTCTTGGTTTCTGAAGAGAAAAGGACATTTAATCTTATTGGACCTCCCTTGTAATAACACATTGCTTTGCTTATGCAGTTTTCAGAACTCTGTCCTTGCCGTTGGCACTTAGTAGTTTGATAACCATGTGTCAGAGAGTCCTTCTGTTCATGTTTACCTTACTTAGGGAAACACATATATATATTTATGTCTTTCATTAAATTTGGTAATTTTTCTGGCATTATTTCTTTGAATACTTCTTCTGCCCCTTTCTTTCATCTCCTTCTGGGACTCACATAATGCATATATTGGTATGCTTCTTAGTTTCCCATAAGTACCCTCTCTCTCTTCAACTTTTTTTTTTCATTTGTGTTTTTTGCTTTTTTTTTTTTTTTTTTTTTTTTAGCTCCTAGCCTGTACCATTTGCATTCTCTTTTCTGAGTTCACTGACTCCTCTGTCAGCTTCAATCTGCTCTGGAAACCCTCTAGGGAATTTTTCATTTCAGTTCTTGTGGACTTCAATTCCAGTAATTCTTTTTGGTTCTTTTTAAAAAAAATTATATGAATTCATATTTTGTTCATTCTTCATTTTCCTAATATATTTTAGTTATTTTTACATGTCTCCCTTTACCTGCTTGAAGATCATTCTTTAAAAAGTCTTTTTAAAGTCCTTGTCCAATGGGACCAAACCCTGGTTTTCTTCCTTGCTGCTTTCTTGTTTTTATCTTATTCCTTTGGGTAGGCTATCCTTTCTTGCTTGTTTGGACTGAACATTCATATTTATAATTGCTAAACAATATTTGGGAGAGCTATAGTCTCATTTATTTTAACAATTCATCCTTAAGGCCCTGATGTTTTCCAAGACCTCAGTAAAAAGCAGGTTATACTTTCCACTTCTGAAGATGTGTTCAAGCTACAGAAATTACCATGCTATGAATTTATTACTGCTATGAGGAGGGATCACAAATCTGTAGATGCTCCTGGAATGTTCTACTTTCTTTTACTTCCATTTATGCTTGAGACAACTCTACTATCACAACTTATTGTTCCTTCAAATCAAGAATTAAAAATACATACACTGTCTATTAAATCACACTGACATCTTATAATTTCACATCTATATTCACTGTCCACTCAAATCCACGTGGTCCCTGGATATGCAACATTCATTATTTTCCCATCATTTAAGAAAATATTTTTAATATATTCCTTCTTCCTTTACTCATACCTTAATTAATTTTATCATGCCCTATGTCTTTAAGTAAATTTTATATGCTGATGATATCCAGATTTTATCACAGGACTTACTGTTCTGATAAACTCTTGTTGAACTCAACTACCTACTTGTCATTTCCATTTGGTTTTTAAATAAATTTCTCAAAGTTAGTAAGATAAAACAGATCATTTGATTTTTGTTTTAAAATTGTTTCTTTCCCGAATTTTACCATCTCAGTAAATGTTACCACTATTCACCTCTTGACTTAACCTAGTAACCTAGTTACTCTTAAAGTAGAGCTAGATGAAAGAGAGTTACTTAGGAAATTATGTTGTAGAAGAACATGGAGATCAGATCACAAAGGGCCTATAAACCCATGTTTAACACTTTGAATTTGGTTTGGGATGTATTAAATTTGTAAAAGATCGCACTGACTTATGTGTTGATAAATCATGGTAAAGAAGCAATGTGTAAGAGGGAGTACCATTGGGGAGGCTATTTTTATACTCTGAGTGAGAGACATTTGTGACTTGGATAATTGGGAGACTAGGGTAGATGATTGTCCTATTCCTCATACCCTCTTCAAGCCACTTTCTATTGCTGATATTTCTACTAGGAAATCTTTGCTTGCTGATATTTGCCTCACCACTCTTCCTATCATCCCACTTTCAATTACTTGATTAAAAATCATCTCATCAGAGAAGTCTTCCTTTAACACCCAATCTACAATACCCAGCTCACTGCTACATAATTTAGAGTGCTTATATTCATAGTCTCACTTCCTTGTAAGAATGTGATTTCTATAAAGGCAGGGATTTTTCTGACTTTACCTCTGCATTTTTAGCATCTAGGATAATGCTTAGCACCTGGAAGGATAGCAGTAATTAATTGGTAAATGATATGGGAAAATATATATTGAATTAATTATCTAAGTATGTAATACTAATTGTATAATATTCCTAATAATAGTGAACTGCTTTTACTCTAATTTTGCTCTAATCTTCTTTCTGACTCAGTAATATCTCCTTGAATAGAATTATCCAACAAAAGAGAGTGACATGGGCAAAAATATATCTCATTTTGAATAAGTGCTTTGTACAAGAATTAGTGATCATTCAGAGGTGAATTGATAATCATTGAAAGTCGGATATTGCGAAGTTGGTTAGTAAACTTAAATTTGCTCATAATAGCAAATTATCTTCCCCACATCAGACTTGAATTGCACTGAGAGAAAATAGATTAAAATAGTGTTTAAAATCCAGTTGCACAAATAGGTGTTTTATATATGAACTAAGCATATAGTAATGTAGATAATGCCAGAACCCACATAAAATATTATTATTAAATTATGTTGTTACATAACATAAGCTTACAACTATCTTCTACTAAGTTTATTTCACAGTAAGAACATAATTTTGATCATAGAAAATTCTTCACTTTTATTCATCAATATAAAAAGATCCAGAAGGTATGTCTTGAATGTGGAAATGAAAACTACTTTAGAAAAAAAACAGTTGAATTAGAAAGTTGTGTTACAGATGCATTTTTTGAATGACTTTTTGGTTTAGCTCTAATTCAACTGAACTTAAAATTCTCAACTATTTTATATTGATACTTTCAGTCACTTAATTAAAATAACAAGGGCAGAAAATTGCAATTAATGTCTCAAATCAATGAATGTTAAATGCTCCTAAAGTGCAAATACTCATAAGTTCCAAGTCTATATTCATGAATAATAATAAATCAACTGTTTACAAACAAGTTGGACATTGCCATGTTTGTGATCAGTGAAAACGGACTTGGCATATATATGTTGTGAATATTTAAGAATGATTATTTACTTCTTAGCTACATTACTATGGCATATTTTGTAAGGTTGACTCAGACAAACATGTTTACCATACACGATATATAAGTCATGAAAGCAACTTCCATTTTATTTTATGTTTTTTGACAAGGAGCAGCTTGAAGGTTTGTCCAGAATAGTCAGTCATTTGATTGTTGTGACTTTTTTTCCTACAAATTATACCACTGTTGCATTATTCAGGTATACTCTTTTCCTAGTTAACTTGAAAATACCCCATTTCAGAGTTAATTTAACAATTTAGATTAGCAAAATCTCTATATAATAAGATGCATGTTTCTGGTTGTTAGGATGGGGGATTTGGGGAAATAAGAATAAGCAAAGCAAAATATTGTGTACTAAGGAAGGATATGAAATCTAAGAAAATACAAAATTTAGTTATAAATAGATTTAGCGACATAACTGGTTTGCAACACAGGTTATTAAATGAAAGCAGCATCTTTCATTTTCATCTTTGCTCTGCTGTATGAAAAGCAGCATCTTGTACTGGTTAAGAACACTATTTGTTCAAATCCTGACTCCATCAGATAATATCTTGGGCTAGTTGATCCCTTATGTAAACAGTATTTCCTTCCAGTACATTTTAGAATAAATATTTTCAGGCACTTAAGTGACATCAATTTTAAAATTTCAAAATTGGCTATGAAGTTTGCTATGGCTATGTTTCTTCTGGTCCATATTTCCCATTTTTCATTTTCCCAAGAAAAGTCCAGAAACTATAGTTGTGAAACATCCCAGATTGGATTCCCAATGCCGGTACTGAATTGTATACCATTTTCCCTGAAATCTTTCTTGCAGGATCTTGTCTGCTTTCTTAAGAAAGGGAACCTAAGAATAAAAATTACCATGCAGTGTTGACTGAGCACTGGATTGTCTATATGACTCTGCCAGCACATGCATAGGAACCTCTCCAAAGACATCATGCCCCAAAGCCTAAACAATGCAATCTGAAGAATATTTATGCAGACCCAAAACATTGGACCAAATAAAAGATATATAAAAGGCTCTAATTCAAAATATATATTATTTCTTAGCAATATGAAAGAAAGTATAACATAGGATTTTATTCTTTTCAATTAAGTATAAAATATATATTTTAAAGTTCATAATCTCATAACAAATTATCTGCTTTAATCCCTCTTGAAAATATTATACTCTAGGTAACAATTAGCTTCCTTTATAATCCCTTCCTTGGTTTCAGTCCAGGTCTTTTTAGTTAGTTTCTGGCTACTCAATTGTTTCCCAATATTTATGAAAGGCACTTGTTTGCATGACCTGGATTGGTCTAGAATTTTGCTTATGTCTTATAGTCCAGATGTCCTTTTACATTCTTCCCTTATATAGGTCATAATATTAATGTATAAAATTCTCCAGAAGTTTTAAATGACTCAGCATTGCTGCATTGTTATTTTGTATTGAGTCAAATTAATCACATTTGAACAACTTTTAAAAACTATGCTTGAAGAGGTGGCAAACTATTAAATATTTTTCTATTATAAGGACTGAGAATTGTTCACTGCAGAGAATAAAGTACCACTTTTGCATATAGTACACAAACATTTTATGCTTCATGAAACCACAATAAATTTTCTTGCTGATTACTCATGTAATCTGAGGATCTCCTGCTGCTTTATAGAGAGTCTTATTAATTTCACTCAAGTAGTAAAATAAGCACCTGTAGGGTACCCTTTATGATTTCTTAATTTTTATCATATTTGTAATAACCTACCTCATGTATCATGGAACAGTTACTTTTCTCTGTGTTCCTGTCTATTTAACTTTGGCATTCTTTGCATTGTTTAAAAAAAAAATTTTTTTTTTTGAAAAAAGCCCACATTGGATACAGAATAATATAGCAAGAAACCTTAGCTGTCAACTTAAACAGATTTGAATAAATCACATTCTGAAGTCAGCTAAATTTTCCAGACTTAAAAATAAGGAAAACTACCTTCCAATATTTCATTTGATGGATAGCAGACTTGGATACAACTTAATTTAATTATGGAATGATTTATTAAATAGTACACTATTGGCCTGAAGAATTAATGAACCTTCTTTATGCTACCATGTGAAAGAAACTGAGACATCAAAAATATTATTTAGTGACTCATTTAGAAGTATTTCATATTCAATGCATTTATAATTGTGAGGATGCAGCACATTTGTGAAATGAGCCAAAACATGTTCTGCAACTTCTCTGTCCCTTAATTCATGCTGCATTCCAACTGAGGAAGAGCAGTGATGAAGGCATATGAATGGTTTCAGTGGTACAGCCTGAGACTACGGGGGACAATGAAGGAAGATTCAGGCATAATTGAATTTGGTGGAGAAAGGTTTGAGTGCAATGAAGAAAACACACCCTTGTTAAGTTCTTACTGCTGGACCACATGTTAGCTGTTTTCTGTATGTTTCTCATTGTCCTCACCCCGAATATCATGGAGTTTAAGGAACATGCTTGTAATCATCATCAATGGCAGGATTCAACTGCAAAGCAGTCTGAAGCCTAAACTCATGCTTTTTCTCATGCAACAACACATTGTTTCTAGAGGAGAAAGAGATTGTCGCAGAGAAATAGTGTAAGGAGTTGCATTTTATGTAGACTACCAAATAAGGAGTAGTCTTTTTTACCTTCTTTCCTTTCTTCTTCCTTCTTTCCTTTTCTTCTTCCATGTTTTTTTAACCTTTCATTGAGTTTTTATTTGATTTCAGTCAAACAACCTCATTACTTCATACTAAAGTAATTTGCTTGTAGAATATGCCCAAAGTTTTAAAATCCTGAAGACACAGGGAAGCATGGACTCTGGTATGGAGATGCTAGGGTTTAAATCCATCCTTGCTACTTATTAACTCCATGAACTTTGGCAAGGTACACCACATCTTCACAATCACATCATATATAAGATGGGGAAAATAAGAATTCCTACTTAATAGCACTATTGTTAGGATCAATAAGTTAACATACTTAAAGTTTTTAATATAGGACCTGGCATGTGATAACTGCCATATAATACATATTATTGTATAAAATGGATTATTTCTTATAACATTTCCTGCTCCTGAATGCCTTCTTCATTTTTTTAAGTAGCACCTCAGATGTCCTGGATCAACCCACCTGAATAATAATTTCACAGAAATGACTTCCACCCTTTTTATGCACCATTTCGCAGTTTGTGCATTGACAAGACATGTTTATGTGTTATGGTTTCTTTATTTCCTTTCTTGTTCTGTTCTCTATCTTAGCTTGCCAGAATTGCTGTAACAAATACCACAAAATGATTAGCTTAAACAACAGGAATTTATTGATTAACAGTTTGTAGACTAGTTGTCTAAAATTAAGGTATCAGTATACCATGATTTCTCTGAAGTTTGTAGTGTTCTGGTGGTGGCTTGCTGATGATCAGTCTCTGCCTCTATCACATAGTGTTCTGTCTTTACTGTCCCCTCTTTCCATGTCTGAATTTACTGATAAGAACTTTAGTCACATAGGGTTAAAACCACCCTGACTCAATTTGGCCTCATTCAAGTAGGACCCTCAAAGTTTCTATTCCCAAATGAGTCCATACCCTCTAGACCAGGTGGAGGACATGATTCCATCTTCCACAGTGACACTGCAGTTCATTCTTATTTACAGACATTCTATATCCTACATCATGTATATCTTTTTTAATACTCCTTCTTATTTTATTTTTTTATCTAATTATCTTTGCTAGAGCTAGTAACCTTTCTCCCTTCAGACTGTTTCACTTGCCTGTGAGACTCAAAATGTATATATTCAGAAGACAATTGATTATAGATTTCCAGAGTTCTGAATAGAGCTCTTCACTGAAAATATAGTTTTAGGAGATGCAAGTATATAATTGGTAACTGAAGCTAATAGGATCAGTAAACATAGAGAGGGAAGACTAAGGGTACTAGAGTGAGTAGAGATAGTTAAACATGTAAAAGACTGAGTAGTCAGAGGGGTAAGTAGAAATTCATGAGACATTTGTCAGATATACACATTCAAATGCTGCAGAGAGGTCAAGCAGCATGAGAATCAAGAAAACCAATTATGTTTATTATCACAATAGTCATAGATATCTTCTCTTTACAGTGGAGCTGTGCCAGAGAAGGAGGGGGTGGTTAAGATTTAGATTATAGTTAAAGGAACTGATCTAAGACAGGAAGAATGGCATCTCTTTCATTGCAATTAGAGGGAAGGCATAAAAAAGGTGGATTTACACTGTTATTGGTTTTATGGCTTCTATTTACCCTGAGAAGTTGAAAATATTTAAAAAGGAACATTTGAGGAGAATGAAAAAAGTGTGAAATTCCAATTGTGGAGAGGAATTATGATTAGAGTAATAATAGAATTGATAGTAGTGATTAAGGATCAATTGAGATTAATAGGTTTGATAAAAGGTCAGTGGTGGCTCTAATCTTGTTCATGAAAGTTTTCTAGCAGTAGTCATCAGTCCAAGTCTTGACCAAGAGTAGGTGAACAGTTTTGTTTATTCAGAATGAATGATGCTAGGCTTGCATAGCTAAAGGTTAACGGAAAAAGGGATTATGGTATACTGGAAAATGAGATCAACTTAAATTTTTTTCAATATTACGCTTTTAACTTAATTACTATATTACGGTAATTCTGTTCCCTCAAAATTTAAATTTATATGTTTTTTTCAGCTTTATGTTACGTTAGTAAATTTTGCAGAACAGGCAATGCTTCCATTAGTATTGTAGTATAATAAAATAACCTTAAACTTAACAGCATACAATAACCATTTCATAATGAGCATGAATTCTGTACATTTAGAATCTGACCCAAGAACAAGGGAAGTTTTGTTCTTTTCTACAATATCAGGGCTGGGAGTGAGGGGTGGGGTGGGCATAGGTGGAAAGACACAAAGGCTAAACGTGATTCCATGACCAAGGAACTGGGATTATCAAGAGACGTCTTCATTTTTTCACTCCTGTGTCTGGGGGTTGATGATAACTGTCAGCAGTAACTTCAGCTGGGCTGCTGTTTAAACATGTCCTTGTGGCTGCTCCTGGGCTTTTCATGTGGGCTAATTTGAGATTTATTCCAGCATGGGGCTGGATTCCAAATGAGAATATCCCTAGAAACAAGGTAGAAGTATATTGCATTTACATGAAGACACTGTGTGCCTTTTATTTGTCAAGGCAGTCTCAAGTTTTTCTGGTGTCCAAGGGAAGAAGACACAGACCCTACCACTTACAAGAAGGAGCTCAGGCATATTGTTGGAAGATCATGCAGGTTAGAAGATACTGTTGTGGAAAACACAATCTTCCACAGCCAGGAACTTTAACTACCATGTGTAATATGTATTAGGAAAAATTATACTTGGTTTGCTAATAAGGTAGGGTCATTATGTGTTCTGTTATTATCTATTCGCAATACCATAGCATGGTGTCTGACATATATATAGTGGTTAATAAATATATACAAAATGTATTAGTAGAAAACAACTATTCTGAATTTACATTATTTCTAGTATAATTTTTGGAATGAAATCTATTTTTTAATTTAGTTAGATTTTAAGAGAAGGAACCTTTTATTATTACTATTATTTTATAATTACCAATTTAAAGGCTGTATTGAGGTTCTCAGAGAATGTTTTTTTTAGGAGGGCAATAGTACAAGGGAGTTTTTGAGTCTTAAATTGTTAACTAACTAAAAGGATTGGTAAATCTTGTTTAACATAAATTATTCTGATCTCTTGTCTTGAAAGAGGTCTTATTTACTTAGGTCCCATACTGTCATCCTGTGCATATATATATATGTACATATATATGGGGGGAGGGTATACATTATATGTGTGTGTATAACCTTTTTAGACTGAGGAATCAGAATTAGTGTGTAGAAAAAGTGGTAACCATCCAGGAAACTAATTTCCCAAATTCATTCCATTTTTTTACTTTGAGCTCTCATAATACATAAACTAAACTTACAATATTTATAAATATATATTTTTCTAAAAATATTTTATTCTGAGTTATTTCTGTATAGTGTATAACATACTGAGTTATTTTATATAGTGCAAAAAATAATGAATTTTCCATATTAGCTTCAGATTTCTTGTTAGAAATAACAAATTATAAATAAGTAGAGCTTAATTATTTGATTTGAATAAAGAATATAGATACAAGCAGTGAGACATAAGCATATGGTGTTAATTGCTTTGGGGAAAGAAGCAATTAACACAAGTAGGCTGAGACATCACTTCTCTTTGGGTGATATGCATAATCCATAATAGAGATAATACATATATCTGCTAAAACTTGTATAACAAGTAAGTACCATGTTTTAAGTCCTTTACAGTTGTTCAGCTTTTATATATTATGTTGTTATACAGTGGGAGAATCCAGCTCTCTGAGCCTAACAAACCTAACTTCATCAGATGCCATGTGGGAAGGTAACATTTGGTGCCCCACAAGTACACCAAATTAATTCAAATTTTATATATTTTGATAACTCTTCATATATGTAAAGTGTCCTAGATTTAAAAAAACAAGACTTAGCTTTTCATAAATGATAAGTCAATTAAGCTATTCTTAAATACAGATGTACAGGTGTGTAAATGTGTATAATTTTTCCTTATATTTTGTGATCAGTTTTTGAGTTTGGTTAGATTGAGCCACAAATTTTTCCAATCTCCTATTCAATTAGAATGTAAAGAGTGAATTATTGCATAGCATGAATAAGCTGAGTCATCATATTCTCTAGATACTGTGGTACCGTGGTGGAATGGCTGTTCATAATTGCTTTTGAAGAAAGTCAGTGGTTTGAAATACACAGTCCAGAGGTGATGATGAAAAGAACCCCTAACAGAAACTTAAAATTTTTATAGATAACTAATATCCTTTTGTTGTTATTGAATTCGTTGCATTTGCAATTTTTGCTTTATTCTGGATAACCTAATGAACCTTAAGTTTTGCTACCGTTGGCAAAAACAGAGTTCAGATATAGTACTTTAAGAAATCAGAATAAGAAAAAATTAAAGCATCACATATGATAAAATACATTTGAGTACAAGCTTTCCCCAGAAAATCTCAAGGATTTGGGAAGTCATGAAATTGCTACCATGAGGAAGAAAATAAATCCTGGGAATATATCCAGGACACAAATAATCCCACTTGTTATTTTAAGTGGTTGGTGGTGATTCCAAATTATGTATGTATGTCAGGTAGTTCTGTCTTTTAACATTTTTTTAGGATGAAAAGCTGCATGGTCATCAAACTATATCTATATATTTGAAGTAATCTCACTGTATTGGCATTTCAATTATTTTGGCCCTATCACAAATAAGTTGGAAAGTAAGAATGATCTGATTTTCTCATAAATAATAATAAATAATGTTCAGATATCAATGTGATTATATACACAAACATATATAGATATGTATATAATATCTATATGCACACCATCTATTAATATAATTTGATATACAGAATCTAAGAAAATATTTACATCACGTAACTCCCTAACAACATATAGATATAAATTTACATTGTTTTATGACAATTTAGATAGAGTAAAAAAACAATGGAAATTAAAAAAAAAAAAAAAAAACAACCATATAGTCCTAAAAAGAATCAGGAAAATAGTTTTGGGTGTGAGTTAGCTTAATAATCAATTAGTTTTTTCACTTCCATTGCATACATGTACATAAGCTGGGAATCACTAAGGCAGAGTCTATGTAAAAAAAGTAAACATTCATTGTATTTAAAATAAACAAATTAAAAAATTTCAGATGTTAAAATATCTCACTAAGTCTTGAATCTAGAACAATCCTCTATACTAAAAAATTAAATGGGTAATTTCTTAATGATTAACTGAATGCCATGTTGCACAGATTTAGTATTAATGATACATTGATAGCTAAGTTTTTAAATCATGCCAAATATTTGTCTCAGGTTTTTCTTTCTCTCCCTCTTAGTCTCCTGTCCTCCTTCATCTCCTCCTCCTCTTTTCTAACTCTTCTTCCTCTTTCTCCTTCTTTGTTTTCTTCTTCCTCTTATTCAAGACATGAATGTAAAGCTATGTCTACATATGATAAGAAACCTGATTACCTTAACTGTGATCAAATTCATCACAATTAAAATTTTCAATTTTACTTACCTTGTCTGAGAAAAAGTTAAGGTATTTCAATTTAATTAAGTGAACATGATGTTTCTCAATATTTTGGGGCATCAAAATATTTTTAAAATAAAATTCACTTTAATTCAATTTAAAATATAGAATGCTTTTCCTAAAAATATTTCTTATAATAAGTGGTTTTAAATATAGTATCCAATAAACATGAAAAATTCTCATTTAGAAGCAATTGACACATCTTTCACCTTGGTTAGAAATGACTGAATTTTTTTCCATCCTAAAGTGACAGTATTGCATGACGTATTTTCAAGTTTTTGTTTGTTTTCTCAGAAAAATCATAAAGAAAATGCAGAGTTCCCGTTTACACCCCACCTCATCCCACCCCCAACCATGTATTAGTGTGATATATTTGTTACAATTGATGAAAGAATACCCATTTTCAAGTTTTAATCAAAAGTAAAAACATGAGAGTTAAATAATTTCCTAAATACTGTATCAGATGCCATATTATAGTGCATTCTGGCAAGAGTTTGAACTAATGCCAACTTGTTAATCAACTGGGAGAACAAGAGGACCAAAAGCTCGGAGAGCTCCGTGTAATGCACTGCTCATCCAATATACCGAGTAGTAATTTAGTAGTTACAAAGAATGAATACATTTCTCTGGTTCTTTACCACATTGCAGTAATTTCAGACTTACATATAATGTGCTTTTAGGTTCTATCAACATGTGATATATCACAGGTAGAACTGAAATCTACAGTTAATGCAAGTGCCTCTATCAAAAATAAAGCAAACCTATGCTTGCCTGAACTCCACAGGCAATGACAGAAAAACATTTTGGTGTTGAATTATGTAGATTTTTGTGTTTCTTTTCCATAACACAGGGTTTTCCCAAACATGGTAGTGCTGCCTGAATTGCCAGATATATTCAAGAATACGTAAAATATTTTCAGGATAGAAGATTGCACAGAATATAAAATAAAATAGATACAGATAAGAAATAAATTATATAGGAAATAATTAGTAACTCTTTATCTCTTCATTATTTAAATCTTTACATCAGATTTTCTTTCTTTTTTTAAATATTTTAATTCCTTTTCATTACATTATGGGTTTAATTAATTGATTAGTTTATTTATATTTTTAGGAGAGAAGGTACAAGTTTGCTGCTTTTAATAGAGTAGACCATTTATATCTCAAGGGAAATACGTGAACATAATTTAACAAATTTATGGACCTGAATCTTCGGGTGAGCAAATTTGTTTCACAAAGTAAATTACTCTTCTAGTTCACAGAATAATATGGATAGAAACTGAATCAATTAATTTGTTACTAATAAAATGTCTTATCAGAGATCATCTTTGCTGCTAGGATAAAGAGTTATTTTATCAAAGTACAGATGTAGGTCATATCCTTTGCACACTAGCTGGCATCCTGCTAATGAACCATAATCCAGGACATCAGTTGGAGGCTAATTTCAGGGCTCTGAAAGAAGATGGTAGTCTGTTTGGATTATGTCATGATGCCTAACTAAGGGAATATGCATGGGCCTCCTTTTAAGGTGTTCATATTCCAAACTTAAGTAATTAACACCATCGTGAGAGAGTGGATGCTATTAACACATTCAGTTGGGACATTATGCTACAAGAATTTAAACTAAAGGAGAAATGAAAGTAATATATTGAAATAAAGTTTCTCTCTGTTCTAAATTTGCATTTAATACTTACGTAATAATAGTAATTGCATCAGATTTTCAGGATAGTGTTGAAAATATATGAAATAAGAACATAAAAAAAAATCAACAAATGAAAAACCACTTGATAGGTACCAGTGCCCTAATTTGTAATCATATTAGCAACAAAGAAAAAGAAGGGAATTTCATTAATTTAAAAAACTTGCCCTTTGAATCTCACCTTTCCTCAGTTGTCTGGACTCAAGCAGCATTAATTCTATTTCTAGTTACAGTGGGAAAGACTTCATCCCAGTACTATTGTTTTTATTATTCCATATATTAATTCTCACTCTCTTTATGTTTGAATAAAAGTGTTGGAAGGCTAGCTCTTGTCAGTGTCTCAAAATTTGCTCAGATTACTAACTGGAAAATAACTACATAATTTACTATGTTATTTGCATATGAAAGAGCCACTTTTTAAAAAATCCTAGATAAATTACAGAATCTAGACAAGTGTCTGGGCCTAATATTTTTGGCCAATATTAGAAATAGGTGTTGTTGTGTTGTTGTTTTTAATGGCCTGTGCAAAGAAACAACTGTCTCTTCTCTGACAAATGCCCACACCATGTAGGGCTCTTAAGAGAAATTTATACAAGAAAGAGAAATCAAATGAGAAACAAGATAATGCTTTATTATTTTTGAGCAACCGTTTTAGGGGAAGAATCTGATTCAGGGCTTTATAAAACTGAATTGAGTATGAGTCTTAAGCCAGAGGCTGAAGCAGGACTTTTAAACACAAAAGACACAATCAAATGTAAAGTCAGCAGTGAAGACACCCTTTACAATGTATTTCTTCTGTATAGCATTCCTCCTCCTCTTTGTCAATGCCCTTTGCATTATAACGCTGCAGCTTCCTGCATCAAGAGGCAGAGTGTTTTTCTCCACTGTTGAATCTGGGTTGGCTGGCCAATAGAGTACACTGGACCTGATATGTCTATTCTGAACCTAGATCCCAAGAAACCTGGGTACTTTCAACTATCTCCGCTGAACCCTTGATTCTGCCTTATGGAGCACAGCCAAGAAATATAAGATGAAGCCATTCCTATAGGAGCCAACCCCATGACACAATAGAAAAACAGGTGATATCAGCTAAGTTCAATCAAAAAAAAAAAAAAGCAATTTTTGTTTGAAGTCACTAAGCTTCGAAGTATTTTACTATACAGAAATAGCTAATTGATACAATTGGACACTAAATTCCTCATTCTTTCTTACTATTTATCCTATATAATATTGCTGATGCTGCTTTACATGATCTTGAATGAATTGGTGAACATATAACCTAGGCAAGAACAACCAGAATAGTTCAAGTTTTATTTCAAGAATGGATCAAAGCTGGTCTGGGAACTTTTCTTCACAGCTTTTAGGAAAGTCTTGCTCTTTTTGATGGGTTGATAAGCAAATTTAAGAGAGGCAATCTAAGAGACAGAGAGGTAATGTATGCATGGCATTATTTCCAGATGTGGAAAATAAAGTCAGTACTCAGAGCACCACTGAGATTTTGGCCTTGCTGTATCTGACTCAGTGCTGAAACATTCATGCTAAACTTTCTATCTGTCATATTCCTGAGCTCCTGAGGGCTATTAGAAAAACAGGCTTTGACCACATGATAACCCTTTTGTGTTGAGAAAGATAATGAACAAGCTAGTGAAATTAGCCATGGAGAAATATGACATTCAGTTGCCTCACCTAATAAGTCTCCCAGCATAAACAAATACTAGAAAAATAGGCTATTTGTCTAGAAAGCTTTTCAACAAAGCTAAGAGCAAATGATAATGTTGTATACCTCATGCTCTTGAATTCAGCCACACCAAACATATTTTTTAAATAAACAATTGTTGTGGGATAGTTTGTCTCTAGGTGTGTATTGTAGATATAGGTTGTGCTGGTTTGTATATTTATGTCCCCCAGAAAAAGCCATATTCTTTAATGCATTCTTGTGGGGGCACATGTATTAGTGTGGATTGAGTTGGAACCTATTGGTTCAGTGTCCATGGAGATGTGACCCACCCAACTGTGGATGATAACTCTGATTGGATAATTTCCATGGAGGCATGGCCCAGCCCATTCAGCATGGGCCTTGTTTAGTTTACTACATCCTTATATAAGCTCAGACAGAAGGAGCTCACAACTAGCTGGAACTGAGACAAGACATTTTGAAGATGGCCTTTGAAAGCTGATGCAGACATTTTGGAGAAGGCCATTTTGAAACACAACCTGGGATCAAGCAGATGCCAGCCATGTGCCTTCCCAGCTAACAGAGGTTTTCCAGATGCCATTGACCTTTCTCCAGTGAAGGTGCCTATTGTTGATGGATAGTTTATGCCCTTAAGACTGTAACCTTGTAACCAAGTAAACCTCCTTTTAAAAAAGCCAATCCATTTCTGGTGTTTTGCATTACAGCAGCATTAGCAAACTAGAACAAGGTGTTTGAATCTGTCTTTACTTAGCATGCATTTTCACTACATTTCACATACGCAAAGGAATGAAAACCAAGTATAGGCTAGCAATCATTCGTTTATTATTTCATAAACAGTCATTTAGATTTACACTAAATGAAATCTTCTCAAATAGGAGTTTGTTTAACTTTCTTCACCTCCCTTTACCAACCATGATATTTAGTACCCATTCTTACTTAGGAGTGAGCAACTGAGTAAGATATGTGAAATAGTCTTAAATGAAGATACGCTAATTATATATTTATTGGCTTTCATTTGATACTTCCTGTAATTTTTTTACTACAATTTCGTATCTCCTTTTTTATTAAAAAAATTATCCCAAAGTAGAGAAAGATGCATGTATTAAACAATGTTCTCCAGACAAATGGAATGGTCAGGATATGTGTGTGTGTGTGTGTGTGTATGTATACACACACACACACACACACATACACATACATACATATGTAAATCTTAAGAAATTTACTACAGGAATTGTCTCACACAGCCATGGAGATTGGTAAATCTGAACTCTGTAGGGCAGGCCACAAGTTGGAAACTCTGATGAATGTAAAGATGAATTCTCCAGGAGAAGCTGTGTGGCTGAAGTAAGGAGAGAAACTCTTATTTCTGACTGCTGAAATCATTAGTTCTCCCTTTTAGGCCTCCAGCTGATTGGATGAAGAGAGTCCTCTCATTACTGAAGGCAATCTCCTTTGTTGATTGTAGATGTAATCAGCCATAGATGCAATCAACTGAGTAATGATTTAAATCCACAAATACCCTCACAGTAACAATCAGTCCAGTGCTTTCTTGACCATACAACTGGATACCATAATCAGGCCATGTTAACACATAAAACTAACCATCACAGGTGTCTTCCTCAAAGTCAAGGGAGGATGGCATTATTTTTAACTGAAAATTAAACTGATATTCAGCATATTTCCATTTTCATTTCACCTTTCATTCTTCTGTGATGCATATATTTCTCAGATCTCCATGTAAACAATAGGTTGCACTACAGTGTTGGAATTGTAATTAGGAAACAGAATTTAATTAAAAAACAGCCACACACACAACGGAAGGAAAGAGAAAGGGAGGGAGGAGAAAGGGAAGTCATGTTGATAATCCAGACACTCTTCTTTGGCCGTATGAATACATCCTCACTGGGAATTAATAGTGGAGTCATTATTTGCTGGATTAAAATTGCGCTAAGTACCTCCTACTTTTTCTTATTATGTGTTCTTTTTCATTGCTTCTGAACTGGCAGCTGTTTTACGGTGGGTTAAATTTGGAAATGTTTAATTATAATATTATTTTAATGTTGTTTAAATTTTTAAAGTCCTTTAATGTTTCCGAACTAGCAGTGCCAATATTATTCTATTTGTGTTATGATGACATAATGAAAATTTTATGTAGTATGCATTTTTGATAGATTTTACTGAAACACATTGATGCTTCAGAGACATCTAATGGTACAGGCAGAAGCAGCACCTTCTCATTCCTTCACTACTGCAGCACCCATTATATCTCACAGCCTCCCTGGTAGGTGCCTCATTAACATTCTCACAGAAGTTGGGACAATTTTTGAAAATATAGACCATTGGAGGGTCACAGCAAGTTATTCACAAGGTATGAAAAATATTCTTAAATGTAATTCTGAGTCTAAAACTGTGATGCTTTCTTCATTGGTTGTGAATTCCATCTAAAGTTATTATGGAATTTTGTGTAATATTCATGCAGATTAGTTTTGAGTTATAATCAGTCTATGATCAGTCATCATGAACCTTCAATAAGTTTGATGATGAGTTGTAGACTCTGTCTACAGAGAGTGGTTTTATGTTGTATATATAGTACAGTCTATGTGTGTGCTTATACTCACACAGGTATGTGTGCCTGGGGACTTATAGTAAGTCACTATTTTACCTTTCAATGAATGCATTTGTTTAATGCATCCTTATAATTGCAAGACATTGATTAATGACTACTTATTAAAATTGGACAGCTCTAATAATCAAAAGCAAGATCCAAAAAAAATGTTAAGCCAGAAAAATACTCTTTTAAATAATAATTTAAACACAAGTTGTTAAAAAGTTGTAGAAAGTGTTAGTGAAAAGGTTTTAAATTTCTGTCTTTATAATTCATTCCTGATATGAATCATTTTCTAAAATTAATTTATTAATTACAGCAGTTAAGTGTAATTATTCTACCTATTCAAGATTTTTGTTATTACTTTTTAAAACTGAGATAAATTCAGTGGAGGATAATTACCATAACAATAATTCAGCACACATTTTCTGATCTGGTTGGTAATACAATGTGTTCTCCACAGAGTTCCTGCTTCCACATTAATCAGTCATTCATGAACTTACCTCCCTGTTCAGTGAGCCCTTCCAGAAGAAATTTAAAGGATAATAATTTTTTTCCAAGAGGAACTGACAGAGGAGATGTCCTTGTCCTGATTTGGACTTGGATTTTAATAAAAGCATTAAGTAAATGGAGGAAAAATAGAGAAACAATAGAAAACATTTACCATATAAACCTGTCTACCAAAGACATATGCGTGCACATCAACACACACCCACACACAATAAAACTAAACATTTAAATTAAAAAATAAAAGATGCAGAGATAATGTCTCTTCCTCAGCAAGAAGCTTGAAGTCAAAGGCTGACACCTTTATCACATACCTTTACCTAAAATCTGTAGGTGTACCACAGAGAACATCACATCCAATTAGCACTGCACTGGGCAACTTTCTTTTTTTTTTTTTTTTTTAATCCCATTGTGTGATCCATTAAATGAGAACTAGAAAAGCACAGCATAGTTATGCCTGCCCTCTTGCTAGAGACTTTATCTGCTCATAATTACATATCTGATTTTGTAGAAAGCCTAGCATGACACTTCAAAATCATTGTTCTATGACTTCCATCTCTGCCCCAGTTGTATTTCTAATAAAGGAAAAAAAAAAAAAAAAAGACTTCACCAGTTTTGTTTCAGGTACAGAATAAGTTAATATACACTCATATTTCACAAACAGAATTTTAGAGAGACATTTTTTAAACATTGAAGGCTTATAATTATCCCTGAATCTGATATAACAATGGACACTAGACCCACAAAAGTGTTAGTGTCCAAATAGAGTCAAAGTGCAGATTATTTTACAGGAAATTATATATGTACTGTAAGTTAGGAATTCATGTTCTGTCATTTTTATGGATCAACTTTCTCTGTTCTCTAAGTATCATATTTTGGAAGTATGAAAAGAGATAATGACAATTAAATAATTCTCACTTTACTACTCTAAACTGACTTTAAGAAAATTAATATCTTCTATGAACAAATGATTTTGTTTTTATTTGTTAGTCAAATTCAGTGGGATGGATACAGACATTGCATATATATGTTTTCACAGCTCTTATTAAGCCAACTCCCTGACCACCCAGATGGTACTATTTGAAATCAGCCTATTACAGGCTCTACATTTACACAGCCTCTATTTGGGTACACTTGATCCAAGTCATTCTTTATACAAATTGCTAATACCCAGTTCCTGCTCTTGATATGATTTGACTTGACTGACATTTTGCTCTCGCAGAAAAGAAATATGAAAACTTTCTGAAACTCAAAATAAGTCAGGGGATTTAACATATTAAATGTTTTCTTGAAAAAAGTACTTAATTTTGAAATCCAACCAAATAAGTTACAAATAAAAATGAATAACATAGGAGCTGGGTAACTGAGAATTGAAAGCTCTTTTAGTGGATAATGAATCCATCTTGCTGTAGAACTACAACAGAAAGGAATGAACATATTAAAATGTTAAGAAATTAATGTAATAAACCTATTAACAGAAATTTAGAACTAAACTGGAAAAGAAATGGAAATATTGGTACAAATATCTTTAAGTTTCCAGCAAATGGCCATAAATAATACTGTTTAAACTTAAATAAATACTATCTAAACTTGAGAAATTAAGAAATAGAGTTTTAAAATGAATATTTAAATTTACAAGTAAAACCATCAGAAGACCTAAACATAAGAAGGGACAAATGATCAACATTAAAATATAAAAACATTCACAAAGAAGACTGTAAAAGATAAAAAGCAAGTAGCATGGGTAGTAAATATCAAAATTGCTATTCAATAT
This sequence comes from Choloepus didactylus, assembly GCF_015220235.1. Classification (NCBI taxonomy): domain Eukaryota; kingdom Metazoa; phylum Chordata; class Mammalia; order Pilosa; family Megalonychidae; genus Choloepus; species Choloepus didactylus. The sequence continues at coordinate 142,965,657 of NC_051309.1, forward strand.
CATAAAGATAAATAAATCAAAATGCATAATTTCTGCTAAATATATCTGGTGTTCTAATAAATATGAATGTAACTCATCTAATGAAAGAAAATAAGACTCTGAATTTGGAATTAAATTATTAAATACAATTAACATGATGCAATAGTGATGAAATGGGAAAATTGCATAGCTATCAATGGGGTTTTTTTAAATAAATTATGTTAAATCCATATATTGGATTTACTTATATGGAATAAATGAACTTTCAACCAAAATAACCAACATAAATTACCAGCCATAAGTGGTGGACATCTTATATACCTACCACAGTCTAGCCTTCAGAGGACAGTAGCTTCAACTCTCTTTGATTTCAATGTATTAGACCCCCCTGAGATAGCACAGCCTTAATCCACAGAAACTTGAAATACAGTAATAAATAGCTCTGTTAAGTTACTAAATTCTGTGTTGGTTTGTTTCCCACCAAAAGATATTTGGAATAATAAGCCTATTTTTTGTGTGAATTTTGTGGCATTTAATCAAAATTTACTTGACATACTAAGAAAAAGTACCATGGGGAAAAAGTAAGCAATAGAACAGAGGCCTGTAGACCATACTGTTATTGGAGTTAGACAACAATTCTAAAAAAAAAAAATCTATCATTAAATATATTTATACATGATATATGATAAATAATAGATGATAAATAGAGAATTTCATCAGTAAACAGGAATCACTTAAAAACTCAACTGGAAAGTTTAGAGCTTGATAATATAACAATTGCAATTTAAGAGTAGATTGAATAGAGTAGAAAGGAAGACTAGTGACCTGCTGAATGGGTCAAGTGAAGATATCCCTGCTGAAGCACACAGAGAGAATTGTATTACAATTGTTAAACAGGAAAAAAAAAAGGAATATAATATCTCTGGAAAAATTCTAACACACAACCACTTTGATTCCTGGAGTGGATGGAATGAAAACAATAGTTTAAATACTGCTGGAGTAATAGGACCAATATTTGAACAGATGGTGAAAGGGAAATATTAAAAACTGATGCAATAAATTATGCAACATATTAGGTAATTACTATGCAGTACAAACAGATACGCACAACACAAACATGCATAACACATATCTAAGCACATATGTTTAAATAACTAACTAAATAAATAATAAGTATATTAAAACTTTGAAAAAGCCAGAGGAAAGAAAATCAGACATTTTAACTTCAAAGGAACAACCAAAAATACTATGAAACTTTTTCATAGAAGTGATGAAATTGGACAAAGGAATGAAATTGTTAGTGTTGGAATATTGCATGCTTAGAACCCTAAACTCAAAAATAACTTAGAAAAGTGAAGGCAAAATTATAAAATTCTCAGGGAAAAAAATGGGCAAAACAAATATTGAGAAAATAATGTCTGATTCACAAGAGAAACAAACAAAATTTTATAAATACACATGACTAAATCTACCCTATCTTGAAAATATATGTAGGTGGTACAAATATTGAAACTTTAAATTAAAATACTAAGTGTTATTTTAATAATTTATAAATCATTCAGAGCATACCACCAAATCTGGAAAACATATAAGACACATAGACATATTTAAGTCAATGCATCTTGTATGACAAAGTCAATAATAGGTAAGTTTTAGATGTGAAGGAAAGGGGGTAATATTCCTATTAAAACTGTCTTCTTTAAGTCTATAAAATTAAAAAAAGAAACATTCTTATAAATAAAGGGATTAATAGCTTTAAATAATAGTTTATTGAAGGAAAATATAAATGGATAATAAGCCAGTATTGGCCAATCAATCTCATGATAAAATAAGGAGACACAAATTAAATATTAATAAAGGCATGGCATTTTAATCTTTTCATATAGTCAAATTTAACAGTAATTTGAAAATCATTACTATGTTTTTCAGTTTTAAGTATATTCATATGATACTGTTGTTATTGAAGTTAGTATAGACTAATTTTTTGGCGTTTTAAACAATGTGCATATGATAACTGGAAATGAACAAAGAGATGTAGGTAAAATATTCATATTAAGATTTCTTCATAAGAGCAAACTTTGGAAACAATTGGAGACTTTAATAGAGTGCTAACCAAATACATTATGATGAAATCATATAAAGAAATAGTATACTTAAAAAATGAAGAGCATATACAACATTCTATTGAGTAAAAAACATAGGAGAAAACAATTTTATATTTTGGTACCCTTTGATGTGTGTGCATATATACTCATTCCATATATATTCTACCATGGTCAAATATATGCATCATTTTTATATATAAAGAGGAAACTATATTTTTTTAGATTTCATAATATAATTTTATTAAACTGTTATTAAAAGGATTTTAGTATATTCTGTTGTTTTTAGGTACAAAATCAAATTATTTATGAAGTAATCATTTTAGCTCCTGTTTTCTGTTACCTATACATCAGAGTGTGTGGTCTTATCTTAATGCATTGTCTAGCATTTTCAGTATAATGCTAAGTAATGACAGTTATATGGATTTATTCTTGCACTGTTTCTGTCTTTAATATGAATGCTATTAATGTGACATAATTAATAATGTTGCTAAAACTTTGATTTAAGTGCAAGTCTACTTTCTTTCAATTGAGATGCTGTTCTAGTTTGCTAATGCTGCCGGAATGCAAAACACCAGAGACGGATTGGCTTTTATAAAAGGGGGTTTATTTGCTTACACAGTTACAGTCTTAAGGCCATGAAGTGTCCAAGATAACTCATCAGCAATCGGGTACCTTCACTGGAGGATGGCCAATGGTGTCCGGAAAACCTCTGTGAGCTGGGAAGGCACGTGGCTGGCGTCTGCTCCAAAGTTCAGGTTTCAAAATGGCTTTCTCTCAGGATGTTCCTCTTTAGGCTGCAGTTCCTCAAAAATGTCACTCTTAGCTGCTCTTGGGGCATTTGTCCTCTCTCAGCTTCTCCGGAGCAAAAGTCTGCTTTCAAAGGCAGTCTCCAAAATGTCTCTGTAAGCTGAAGCTCCTCTTTCAGTTCCAGTGCATTCTTCAAAGTGTCCCTTTTGGCTATAGCTCCTCTTCAAAATGTCAGTCTCAGCTGCACTGAGTTTCTTCTATTTGTCACCTCATTTATGTTGCCCCATGATTTAATTCAGACCCACCCTGAATGGGTGGGGTAACACCTCCATGAAAATTATCCAATTAGAGTCATCACCCACAGCTGGGTGGGGCACATCTCCATGCAAACAACCTAATCTAAATTTTCCAGCTTAATCCCCACTAATATGTCTGCCCCACAAGATTGCATCAAAGAATATGGCTTTTTCTGGGGGATGTAACACATTCAAACCAGCACAGATGCTTATTTTCTTTTGATCATGCATCCAGATTTCCTAATAGTGAAGAATTATTGTTTACTTGAATATGTGCACTTTTAGTTGTAGCATATTCTTGTATCTCCCAGTAGTTTTGATATATGAAACATTTTTGAACATAGGGACTTGAATAAGGATGATTAACATAGTTTTCTTGAGTGTGGTACTTTATTTTGGCTATTTTTTTATTTTGAAATAAAGGGTGATTAATGATATAACAGATTGTTTTGAAAAATTAGTTTTCTTGGTCACTGTTCCTTAAGTTTTCTAATTCACTTTTTTGTAAATGTTTTATTGATACATTAAATGTATACCATACTACCTCTCAGATAAAGATGCAGAATATTTCCACCACTCAAAAAGGAACTCTCAAGGTCTTTCCCAGTTAATGCACCCCTTGTTAGAATCTACTATTTTACCTTTTTAAACAATATATTCAATTTTTTTCCCAATCTTGTACTTCATATAAATGCATTGATAGCATAAGTACACTTTTGTGTCTGGACCCTTACTCAGTATAATATCTGTGAAGTCCATCCCTATTATTCCAGTATTGCACTCTTTATTCTTTGCTATTCAGCACTCCATTTTTTAATATAAGGCAATATATTTATGTGTTTCACGTTGATAGACATTTGGATTGCTTCCAGATTGGAGTTACTATGAAAAATATTGGTATAACATTATTGTGCATGTGTTTTGATGGGCATGTGCATGTATTTCTGGTGGAAAGGTAATATGTGTATATACTTTTAGTAAATAATCCCAACAATTTTCATTTTTTCTAGAAGAAGGACCATTCTAGCAGCTCCTAACCGGGACAAAACTGTCTATTGTTAGGCTTTATAATTTTAGATATTATGGTAGATTTGGAATAATATCTCATGTCAGATTAGTTTGGATTTCCCTCATGTTGTTTCTTTCTCTTATACTAGTGGACCATTTGGATTTACTCTTCTGTGAAGTATCTGTTTAATATTTTGCCTTTGGTGGAAAGAACTATCTTTTATGAAATTAAATAGTTTTGGTTTTTTAAAATGGCTTGCAAGTCCTTTGTCTGATATTGGAGTTGCAAATATCTTTCCCCCTTCAGAGCTTGGTATTTCATTCTTAATTGTGTCCTTTGATGTATAGAAGTTCCCAAATCCAATTAAGTATATATCCATGTTTTTCTTTTGGGTCCTCCAATATAAGATTTTAACCTAAATTACAGTCATACAAATTTTGTCCTATATTTTATTCTATAAGCATACTATTTTATTTAATCTTTCAAATTTAGCTCAATAATTTCTCTATTACTTATATACTATAAGTTACATATCAATATTAATTTTCCATTAAAATTTCCAATTGACAACATTATTTATTGAAAAGATCATTCTTTCCATTGAATATTGCAGTGACACTTTTGTCATAAAATAGGGTGGGTCTATTTCTGTATTGTTTATTATTAGTTGGCCATTGATCTGTTTATCTATTTTTTATAGCAATTCCATGCAGTTTTATTATGGTAAATTTATAATAAAATTTGTTATCCAATGGTGTAAGTCTTCCGATGTTGCTCTTCCTCTTTGAGATAGTCTGGGCTATTCCTTGCTCTTGCATTTATGAATAAATTTTAAAATCAGTTTTTTCAGTTTCAAAAATTAAAAAAGGAAGGGTGAAAAGAAGGAAGGAAGCAAGCAAACAGGGAAGGAAGGAAAGAAGGAAGGAGAGAGGGAAGGAAGAGAGAAGAAGATTTCAATTGGGATTTCCTTGAATCCATATATTGAGGTGAATTAACATCACAACTACATATGCATAAAAAAAGATAGGAGGATCAAAGCTGAAGTCTCACTCTGTCCTCTCTCCCCCCTTGCCTTTCCATCCCTCTGCCTCAGACTACCATTTCCAAAGGCCCCTCAGATCCTTTCCACATCCAACCACTGGACTCAGTGTATTTTTTCTTTTTATTCATCCCTTACTTGTTCAGGTTTAATAAAGCATTTTATTACTTTCCTCTCTTATCTGTCTGGCATTCATTAATTTATTATGTTTACAGTGCTTGCCCTAGAACAGGGTTTCTCAATCTCAGCACTACAGAAATTTTGGATTGGAAAATTCTTTATTGTAGGGAGCTGACCTGTGCATTACAGGATGTTCAGTGGTATCTGGCCTCCACTTACTAGATGTCAGTGGCAACCTCTCCCACCACAGTCAGGACAATCAAAAATGTCACATGTCCTCTGGGGGCAAAATCACACACAGTTGAGTATCACTTCTCACATGATTATAGCATGCACCCTCAATTCATTACAGTTTACTTTAAATGACAAATTTTACCACTTTATGAGCAATGCAAGATCTGTAAAACAATTTAACATCATTTATCACTCTTGTCATTTGTGTTATTGTTGTTATATATTTTATGCTACATATATTTTAAATAGCATGCTATCAGTATTATTTTAAAGCATCTAATGTTCATTTATGTTTACCAATATATTATCCTTTTTGTACTTTTTATTCATTCCTAAATTTCTGTGATTCTGCCTGGAATATTTTCCTTCTGCCTGAATACCTTTGTTTATTATTTATTTTTTAATCATACTTTTAAATTGTAGAATATAACATATATATGTAGAAGTGATGATTTTCCAAGAGCCATTTAACAAGTAGTTAGAGAGTAAATTTCAAAGAGTATCATGAGTTACAGTTCCACAGTTTCAGTTATTTCCTTATTGTGAAATATAACATATATACAAAAAGATAGTATCTTTCAAAATATGATTTTACAGATATATATAGGAAATTTTCAAAGTTGTTATGAGTAACAGTACCAAAATTTCAGTTATTTCCTTATTATGAGGTATAACATATATACAAAAAGGTGATAGCTTTCAAATTACACTTTAACAAGTAACTATAGAACAAATTTCAAAGGATACTATGGGTTATAGTTTCTTGTTTCTTTTAACATATGTTTGCTTGTGACAAATTCTCTCATCATTTGTTTGAATGAAAATTTATTTTTTCATTACATGCTGAAGGATATTTTCCTCAAGACCAAAGCTCTATTTTGTCAATTATTTTCTTTTCAACACTTTATGCCATTTCATTAACTTCTAGTTTGTATCACTTCTATTGAAATTGCAGCTAATGTTCTGATTTATTCTTTCTGGAGTACTGTGTCTTTTCCATAGTTGCTTTTAATATTGTATGTATGATTTTGTTTTGTAAGTGTTGACTATGATGAGCCTATGTGTGAATGCTTATGGTGTCTTTTCCATAGTTGCTTTTAATGTTGTATGTATGATTTTGTTTTGTAAGTGTTGACTATGATGAGCCTATGTGTGAATGCTTATGGCTGTATGTGTTGGGGGTGGGGGCAGGTTATCCAACTTGAAGGATATCTTGGAATGTGGAGGTTTGAAGTCATATATACCCCAGAAAAATGTGTTCTTAAATTGAATCCATTCCTGTGGGTGTGAACCCGTTCTAAGTAGGATCTTTGATGAGGCTACTTCAATGAGGGTGTGACCCATCTCATTCAGGAGTGGGCCTAATCCTATTACTTTATTACTTAAGTCCTTTGTAACAGATTGAAGAGAGAGAGAAAAAGAGAGAGAGAAAAAGAGAGAGAGAAAGAGAGAGAGAGAGAGAGAGAGAGAGAGAGAGAGAGAGAGAGAGAGAGAGAGAGAGTGAGAGAGAGAAAGGGAGAGAGAGAAGCTGAAAGCAATAAAGCAATGAAATCTGGACAAGAAGGAATGACCAGCAGATGCTGCCATGTACCTTGTCATGTGGCAGAGGAGCTAAGGATCACCCGCAGTCAGTCTTTGGAAAGAAAGTATCACCTTGATGATGGCTTGATTTAGACATTTTCTCAGCCTCAAAACTGTAAGCTAATGAATTCCTGGTGTTCAAGCCAAACCATTTCATAGTGTCTGCTTTAAGCAGCCTAGGAAACTAAAACATGGAGCTTGTCAAATGAGTGACTTATGTCTTGTGCTAACTTTTCAATATTCTCATACAATTTTTTTAATTACTTCTGTTCCATTGTCTTTATCTTTTCCTTCTGATACCTCAATTACACAATTTTAGAACTTTTCACTGTCTCTTTGTTTTATAATTTTCTTTTTTCTAGATATTTGCCTATCTTTCAGGTTCCTAATCATCTCTCCTACTATATCAAAAATACTGTGCATATTCTCTATTGTATATATAATTTTACTTTGTATACCCTTTCAATTCTGAAATTTTCTTTTGAATTCTTGTTTTTATTGATTTCAGTTCTCTGCTAAAATTTGCCATACTTCTCACTCCTTCTTTGATCATATTGTTATGGATGTTTTAAAGTATTTGTCTTATTACACTGATATCTACATCAACTCTGTGTTTCTATTGTTTGTTTTCCGTTTGTTTCGATTATTTCGTCCAGTATTTTAATATGCCTCATAATTTTGATAGAATGCTACATATCAAGTTTGAAAATTTGAACTGGAACTGAATAAGGCAATTATTCTCTATATACAGTTATGTTTTCCTTTTCTTTCTGGCAAGCAGAGTGATTATAGGTGGATACATTTGATACTATCTAAGTTTGCTTTAGACTTTCTTAGAGCTGGTATATGTCATTCTTTGTCTTTACTCGTATGCTTTGTTCCTTCCACTTGAAAAATGAAGTTCCTGAGATTTCAATGAAAGGCCTGTATTGTCCATAAAATACCCAATCCTTTGGCAGTCCTTGACCTTAGTCCATTTCCTCACATGCATCATGTAGGAGCAAAATTCTCTGCTCATATCTTTAGCATTTGATAGCCTGTTTTTGGCTGGGTTTTAATAGCTTCACCATGTATTAATAGCTTTGGGGTTGATATAAGTTTAAAACAGAAATTTTGTGTAGATTTTGGGCTCAATTTTCTGTGATTCCCTCCTTTCTGGATTTTGTCTTACAAATCCTAAGTGCTTTGACTACCACAAACTCCAACCTCTTTTTCCAGCTACCAAAGTTGTCACTTTCTGCTTGACCTCTCTTCTCTCTTGCAAGTGAGCTAGCAAATTCCCTCAGGGAAAAGATCAGAGTGCATATCTTGCATGCTATTTGCCCCTTCTCTTACAGATCATACCCCCTCAATCATTGCTTAGAGTGCTTTCTTCCAAATAACACATACTTTTTACTTTCATCTTCTAATTCACTAATTTTTCCATTTATTTATTATTTTTTCTTGTATTTTATTGGGTTTAATAGTTCTTTTTTATATTTAGTTTGAAACCATTGGTCACATATTTTATCCTTTTTATATTAATAACATTATTGAAATATACATATTTTTCTCTGAAATTGAGTCATAACTAGATGCTTACATATTATTCTATTTATGCTTATTTGTTATTGTCAAGAACCTCTACAATTGGAAGTAGTGAAAACTGAAACAGCCACTTGAGACTCTGAGATGGAAGTTATATAGAGAAGATATAGCTGGTCTATCTTCTTAGATAGATTACCTCAGGAAAGTTACATGAGAAATATACATAATCTGGTTTAAGCCTTTGGGATCTCTGTTACAGCAGTTTACTTTTGACCCAAAGTAACACTAGTATGTAAGAGCATGAAGCACATAAAACAGACTTCCATCATTTTCTCTTCATCTCCTACCACAACATATTACATAAAGAAGCTACTATTTGGTAATTTACATTGACAGAACATACATTCATATTATTTAGTAGAGATGAAATAAGTCCTCTTTGCAGGATTAACATTAACCTTTAGATATTGCATATAAAGAGATAGAGATATAGAGATATACATTAGATATTAAGGACAAGGTAGATATTTTAAAAGCCCTTTGAACTATTTTTGAAAACAAATAAATGGAGAAAATATTGTTAGCAGCAATATAAAATAAAGTTATTGCTATTGTAAAGTACTGTTTTGAATCATAAAATGGACACAAATGCAACTTGTAAATATAGTGAAAGATTTGATGTATTCAGTGCCCTGGTTAAATATATATTTAATGTTTTTCAGAAGTTTGCAAGTAGTGAAGTTCAAATTACTATATCATGCAGAAATCAGGGGTATGTTTATCTTTCACAATTAGCAATTTCTAGTCATGTTTCAGATACATTTCTTAATTAGGATATACACATTTGTCATGATTTTTATGATGTGTATCTGTGTATTTGTTAGCTTTTATATTGTTCTCTACATTTAAACATTTTTAAGACTTTTTTGTGAAGTGCTAAATACAAGAAATAAAAATAAGATTAAATTATAGTAGTTTACATTCTAAAAGAATGCACTAACATTATTTTCATGATAGTCAGTGCAAGGATGTATGCTAATTACAATGCACTAATCATTTTACCTAAGGAAATGAAGCTGTTGAAATATTCAAAATGACAAAAAAAAAATTCATTTGTACTGTGATTTTACCCTGAGAAATTTGACAGAACGGGTTCTGGGCAATCAATCATCGTTGTCTACAGTGGTATCAATCACCTCGTGGGTCAGGTTGTTTGTCTTCTAATCATCTTTGGGGCTTAGATATTTAAAAATGTTCTGCCAAGATGCTTTTCATGTAAATGAGCCATATGTTAAAGTTTACAATGACACCGAGGTGTTTGTAAAAGTGCTTGTTCAAGGTAGAAAGTTATGCTCATTATGCTTATATTCATTACTGAAGAAAAACTTGCATGTTTTAAGTTCTTTACAGGAAAGTCCAAATGTTCAAAGTTTTGAAAGGGAAAATAGCATTAATAATTTGTCATTTCATACTGTTCCTTAAATATGATTTTTCAAAGCATGGATATGCCAGAGGATGTTTTTATTGGGATTTTTCTCCTCATTCTCAGAAGGAATAATTCAATCAAATACATGCTATCTGCATTGGATTCTTCTTCTTGGCGATTCTGATGTCTATTCAGTATTCAACATTGGATAACTTGGAATTATTTCTATTATTTTAATCAAGTGGCCATTGTTTTCAGCCATGCAAACTATTTGTTTGGTGTTTTTATCATTCATTTTTAATTTAAATACTGAATTTTTTTTTTTAAATATGATTTCAAATAGTATTGGAAATCTTTTAATTATAAAAATGCCATCATTCAGGTCTGGCAACACCATTGATTATTTATTCACACCTTTATTTATCACATTCAGATATGAAAAACTATATTAAATGATATAAGGTTGATAAAATTCAGGACATTGTTCATGATAAATGAAGTCAGGACTGCTTAGAGCTGATTTCTAATTATGTAGATAATTATGGTGAAAAGTGAAAACATCAAATATAATTTCTAAAACAGGAATATACAAATAAAAATAAACATTTTATATAAAATAACAGATTTATTGAAACTTTTAAAATCATGATCTTTTAAAAGTGGGTGGAGAAATATCTAGATAATCTATATTCATTGACTTTCTGTTTTTTATAGCCTAAAATGTGCACAAGAAACTTCGAATGTAATCATTAGTAGAAGAAAACTAACAATTTCTAATTTTAGATAATAACTTAAAGGAAATTTTAAGCTTTATAGCATAAAGAAAAGTAAAGAGAAAAGGAAATAAGAATTTGTAAGAAAATATAAAGGAAATGAGAGAAATGAGAAAAATATATCAGTAAATAGAGTTATGACATACATATGAAATGCACATATTACAAGTATAACATTTTTAAATACTTGGCAGTGAGCTAGAGGCCAGAGTCTATTTATTTCTGCTATCAACATATTCCAAAAATGTTTGGGAAAATCAGAAAAAATTTATTTTGAACTTTCTATTAGATTTTACTAGGAAATATTTTAACAGGAATTTTTTTTCATCTTCTTTAATGTGAAAATGGTATTGTGATTGTGTAGGAGAAGAATCTTATTTTTAGAAGTAACATGCTGTATTCATAAGGGTTCTCCAGAGAAACAGAACTAATATGGGTGTGGGGTGGGGGGAGAGAACATGAATTATCTTATGAAACGGGGGACTGGAAATTTCAAATAGCGGTGATTCTGAATTATGGCACACCTAAACTCTTTGGGGTAAGCTGCAACTGGCAACTCTGATGAAGGTGAAGCTGAATTCCCCAGAAGTGGGCTGGTTGAATAAGAGGCAAAAATTCTGACTTCTGAAATCATTAGTTAGAGCTTTTAAAACCTTTGACTGATTGGATGAGGAGACTCCCCTCATTTCAGAGGACAGTCTTTTATGCTGATAATAGATGCAATCATCTATAGGTGCAATCCACTGACTAAAGATGAAAATCCATCTATGAAATACTTTAATAGTAACAGCCAGGCTATTGCTTGCTTGACCAAACAACTGTACATTGTACCCTAGCCAAATTGACACATGAAATTAACCATGTCACATGCTGAGGAGTTTCAGGGTGAAGCACAAGGCACTCGCACACAACCAATTGTAAAGCAGTGGTACCAAGTACTGACCCTTGACCTAGGTGATAAGTGTGTCATTGTATCATTCTTTCAACTTTCTGGGCAAAAGTTTATGGATAATTTAAATAATACTTAAAATATAAATGTTAATACAGTAATGTTTAATATAAAAGGTTTTATATGAAATATTTGAAAAGAGTAAAGAATAGAAATACATTGAAACAAACAATGAAAGTCATCTGAATGAACAGAATGACGTGCACTCCACCCTCCCCACAAAAAAATAAACGTAGGCCATATAAGGCAAAAAGAAAATTACTTTGTATATCATAGGATCACAGAACAAAGATAAAATAAAATGCAAATACAATTTATGTAAATTGTAAATGTAAATTATGTAAAAAATTTAAATTATGTAAATGTAAAGCTAAACCCATCCATAATTGAAAATAAATTCCTATTTTGTACCATATTTATGCATGTCTGTTTGTGTGGGGGGAGGCTAAAGATGAATAGTCACATCCCAGTATCATTTCTTCCCTTCTACCTTTATAAGAAAATCTCAACTTTAATTTCATGTAGGTCTGTTAATAGACAGTGTTTTCCAGGATCCTTTACAACCAAGAGTAGCTACTGAAATGTAAGCAAAATATTGTTGGTTAAGACACTGAGTATAGAAAGCAGGCAAGCTCTTCAGGTTGCCTCAACTCCTCCTCCTCCACCTACCAACAACGTGAAGAGTGAGCTAGACCTCTGGCTATCTTTCCAGTGACCTAGACTATGAAGGCCGTGACCTAAAGAGGGCCAAGCTTGAAAAGAATCCAAAATCCCTGAAGTCTACAGTGTCTCTCTGCCAATTTGGATTGCCTATCTCTGTACTTCATTTCACAAAGAAAAATAAACCTTTATCATTATCATTATTATTATAATCATCATCATCATTATTATTAAATATTTTGGTGTTTTCTTTTATACATGAGCAAACCTAATTTTAAGTGATAAAATGTAACAAAGGTGTACTTTATAATGATAAACTTGCAACTCACAATGAAGATAAAGATACGAATATCTATACTATAGATGATAGTATTAAAATTCATATAGAAAAATTGGTTAAAAAACAACTAAAAATAAGTAGAAATACATTACTAATAAGAAATATGTACACATACACACAAACACATATCTTTATGCATTTATATAAAACTGTGTAGCAAGACAATAGATAATACATTGTCTCTAAAGTTATTACAAAACATCAGGGGACAAATAAATGCCAGTATAGGAATAATATAGGTAATATTTTTGATAAGAACCCCATAAAAAGAAGGAATTATTAGAAATTTAAAACAAAGTATAGAACCCAGTCCCCCAAAAAACTCATATTATAAATGTTTTAAAAACAAAAAATATATATTTTATATCTTTCATAAGCAAAAACAGATTTTTGAATGTCTGTTGCCAAAAGGATAGAAAAGGCAAAAATGTAGAAAATCTTAGAAATGATTTTAACTAGTTGCTTTTGGCAACATGGAATATTAGACATACTGTAGCGCAACCTCTGACTGAAAATCAGCAATCAAAAATTACATTTTAAGGACCAAGCTGTAAGACCTCTTTGTAAGAAGGGAGTTTGGAATTGAGATAATAGCAATCAGGGCCCTAAAGTTGAAGGTAAGTGCCTTTAAAAAGCTTATTAAATGGCAAGGGATATGAGAAGAAGGTGTGCCCACTTTAGTGTGGGAGTTTATTGATACATTCTCCCTGCCCGAATACAAGTGGACACATGGATTTGGAGTACAGATTTAGCATACTTGCAAGTTTCAAAAATCCAAATGAAGTAATTAAGCAAATGAAGTAACAAAACAAATTTAAAATCCAACACCAGAATAACACGATCAGAAAACCTCTGTACCAAGATTTGCCTTCACCTCAGGTTGCAATGCCATCGCATTGATTCTGCCCCAGTCAAATGGGCTCATTAAAAAAATAATAATAAATCGACCTACATAAAACTTAAGGGAAAATCCAGATTGAATTAATAGCTCAAACATAAAATATATTTGCCTATGTAGAATCCAACATTACATCAGTTGTTCATGCCTAAGAATTTGTTTAAATCTTTGAGTTATGGCACTTGGTTTCACGAACAGGCTGTGAACTTCAGTTGCCAGTTGTCACATCACCCATTTTCCTGAAACCAGAATGCTGCTATAATATTTAGTGAAGTTTTCCTTAGTTTGATTGTGCTTTTCATTATTCTTCAGCTCAAATATAGACATCAGTCTATTCCTTAATTCCCAACGGCACAGCTTAAGCCAGATTGTAATATTTATAAAATGTTTTGGTTTAGCAAAATAAACGTGGCTCTATCTTTCCTTTGCTCTTCCTTATTTTTACATTTTCACTAATTTACTGAGATATAATTTATGTATAGTAAAATAGGCCAAATATATAGCTCAGGGCAATTTGATAATGTATATAATCATGTAGCCATCATCAAAATCAAGATAGAGAACATTTCTATCACATCTCATTAGGACTTTTTACATTCAATCTGCCCCCACTCTCAGCCCCAGGCTTCCACTGATAGGCATTTTAATACTAGAGTTTTCCTGTTCTAGAATTTCATTGAATGGAATCCTGAGGATATACTAATTTGTATCAAACGTCTTTCACTCAGCAAAATGGTTTTTAGATTCATGCATGTAGTTGCATATATCAATATTCTGTTCACTTTGGTCGCTGAATTGTATTGCTTTTTGTGGATATAACACCAGTTGTTTACCCATTTATCTTTTAATGGACATTTGAATTTATTCAGGTATGGCTATTATGAATAAAGATGTATATTTGTGCAAGTTTTTTCCTTTGAACAGATATTTCATTTCTCTTAAGTAAATATATATGGGTGGAATTTCTGGGTCATATTTTAACCTTATGTAAAAAACTGAAAAATTGTTTTTAAATTGATTTACCATTTTACAATATATGAATATTTCAGTTGCTTTGCTTCTTTGCTAAAAGTTTGTATTATCAAGCTTTACAATTTTAGAAAATTGAATGAGTATATAGTTGTATCTCATCACTGTTTCTCATTTCTCTGATGAACAATAACTGAGACTCTTTACATTTACTTATTGGTCACTTGTGTGCCTTCTTCTGTGAACTGTCATTTAAATATCCTCCTATTTTTATTGAGTTGTTCATCTTATCATTACTGTGTAATGACAGTACCATATGCATTGCAAATACATGTGCTTTGTCAGATATGTGTATTAAGAAAATTGTCTTTTGGCATATGGTTCACTTTGTTATTTCCTTGATGACATCTTTCAAGATTCAGAAGAGTTAATTTTGATAGAGTCCAATTGATGGACATTATGGTATATGGTCAGTGTTTTTTGTTTGTTTGTTTATTTGGTCCTGTCTACTTGTCTAATAAATCTGTTTAACAATGTACAAAATTATTTTTATATTTCCATCTAGAAATACTCTAGTTTTAATTTCTACATTTAAATATATGCTATATTTTGAGTGAATTTTTATATATGATATGAGATGAGTTGAGAGAGGAGTTGAGGTTAATTTTGTTCCATGTGGATATTCAGTTGTCTAGTGATATCTTTTGAAATTATTATATATTTCCCAATTGAATTTCCTTGACATATTTGTTTGAAAAGACGACTATTTATGGACTTTTCTACATGACTCTATATGTCATATATATTTATATACATATATCTTAAATCATATATATTTGTATATGGATTTTGTTGATGGACTTTCTATGCCATTAACTTCTGTGTCTCTTTGTACACCAATATCATGCTGTATTGCTTATTGTAGTTTATGGTACATCTTAAAATCCAGTAGTGTAATTCCTATAACTTTCTTCGTCCTTTGAGGGTTATTTTGATTAACCTACGCCCTTTGCATTTCTATAAACAACTTGGAACCAGCTTAACAATTTCTTCCAAAACCCCTGTGGAGATTTTTTATTTTTGGAACAGCACCAAGGCTTTTGGTTGATGAAGGTGGAAATGTAACATTCTTCAGGGTACCATTCCACCAAAAAAAAAAAAAAAATCTCTGAACAATTAGCAAAAACTGGCAAAACCATCTTCATCAAAACTCCAGAAAATACAGGATTGCACTAACTGAATGAGTGCTGAATCAAGAAAACACAGCTTTAAAAACAGTAGGAAAGGCTCATGATGCCCTTGCATTCCTTCCCCAATGCCTCCCCAGCACAGTGTGGAACCAGCCTCCTTTCCCACTGTGGTCCCCTGGCCCTTTTCTGCAGGGAACAGACTGACCCTTATGTGTATACTGTGATGTGTGTATGTTAGTGACAATCTGTGGAGAGGGAGCATGAATGACTGAACCAGGAAACTCACCTCTGGCTCACTCTCACAGAACTTGTCCTGCAGGCAAAAGCAACTTGTAGACAGTAAAAGCAGTATAAGAAATAATTAAGTCAAAGCATCTTGGTGTAAGATTACCTGCTTTAAGTCATACAATAGAGTATCAAGGAGGAGAAGAAAGTCCAATTCATAATAGAGGGGTAATTGAATTCCTGTAAACAGGGGAATTCATAAGGCTACAATCAAGCCCGAGCCAGGACAAGAGGCAGGCTCAAAAAAGAGAGTGAGATCCCATACTTCATATTCACCTTGGGCTTGTCTTCTTGATATAAAGGTTAAAGTCTGAAGGCTAGCACCAGCCGATGCAGAGCTAATTTTCAAAGGCTTTAAAGGTATTTTTTAGTTTGGTTTGTTTGTGTTTGTGAGCCCCTGGCACAGAAGAAAATATCTGTTTTATCACTACCTGGATATAAACTTAAGGAACAGACAGCTCAGGACTAAATCCTAGAGTTCACACTATGAAATATTAAAATGTATAGTGTGCAACAAAAATTACAAGGCACAAAAGAATAAGGAAACAATGGTTCATCCAAAGACACATGATAAAAACCTATAAATCATCAATGAAGAACATGAGGCTTTAGTCATGAAGGAAAAAAAAAATTAGTATGTTCAAGGATATACAGAAAAACACAGAGAAAGAACTAAAGGAAATGAGAAAATAAAAACAGTGAATGAACAACAGGATGATCTCAGTAAAGAAGTAGAAATTTTAAAAAAGAAACAAACAAATTATGGAGTTGAAGAAGGAAAAAACTGATATGAAAAATTCCCTGTATAATTTCAAAAGTAGATTGGAGCTGATAAAATAAAGAATCCCTGAATTCAAAGATAAGATCATTGAAATGATTCAGACTGAGAAGCAGAAATACAAAGAATGAAAAAAGTGACTAAAGGAAGAGACCTGTAGAATACCATCAAGCTTGCCAATATATGCATTATGGGAGTCTGTTTTAGTTTCCTAGGCTACTTAAAGCAAATGCTATGAAATGCATTGACTCAAACAATCAAGAATTTATTAGCTTACAGTTTGAGGCCCTGAAAATGTACAAATGAAGGCACCATCAAGGTGATGCTTTCTTCTTGAAGACTGACTACTGGCAATTCTTGGCTCTGCCACATGGCAAGGCACATAGTGGCATCTGTTGGTCTCTCCTGTCTCTTCTGGGTTTTGATACCTTCAGTTTCTTGCTTCCATGGCATTTTTTTTTCTCTGTAGTCATCCCATTTTTAAAGGGATCCAGTGAAAGGACTATGACCCATTCTAAGCAAGGTGGGTCACTCCATAACTGAAGCAGCCTCATCAAATTGTCATATATACAATGAGTCCATACCCACAGGAATGGATTAAATTTAAGAACATGTCTTTCCAGGGTACATACTGCTTCAAACCACCACAGAGTCCCAGAGATAAAGGGGCTGAAGGAATAATGAATAAATAATGTCAGAAAACTTCCCAAATTTAACAAAAGACATAAATTGCAGAGTCAAGAAGCCCAACAAACACCAAACTTGATAAAGTCAGAGAGAACCATGACTGCACACAAGTAATCAAACTGTCAAATGCAAATGACAAGGACAGAGCTCTGAAAACTGCAAAAGAAAAGCAAAGTGCTATGTACAAGGAACCCTGATAAAGGGTTGGGGAGTTTCTTGCTGAATTCCTCCTCATACTGTATGAAGGCAAGAAGGCTGTAGAACAAAATTTTTAAAGTACTGACAGAGAACAATTCATAACCAAGAATTTTATATCAAACAATACATTCTCAAAAATGAGGGATAAATTAGAATACTCCCAGATAAACAAAAGCTGAAAGTGTTCAACACTAGACCTGCCTTATAAACAATGGTAGAGGGATTTCTTCAGACCAAAATGAAAGGACTTTATTCCACAAAGTGGAATAAAGAAATATACACCTCCAACAAAGCTAACCAAGTGGGTAATTGTAAATGCAAATAGTATTGTATTTTATTTTTTGTTGTGTAACTTGCCTTTTTACTTATTGTAGTTTCTCAATTGCAAATGCACAAAAAGTAATGTTAAAAATATGGTTTTGGAATTATAATATAAAAAGACCTAATTGTAACAAATACAATAAAAAGGTTGTTGGATGAAAGGGTATGGGTATGATATTGAAGTTAAGTTGGTATCAAAACAAATGTGAGTTTCAAAGATTTTGGATGTGTAATTTATTTGCCACAGAAGCCACAGAGAAAGATAAATAGAAAATGAAATTAGAGACTAAAAGTGGTCCAACAAAAAAATACAAATAAATATGAAAGTAGTCATTAATGGAAAAATTGAGAGATGGAAAACAAAGCAAAAGGATAAAACTTACAAAGAAAAATATCAAAATTGCAGAATAGAATGGTACATTATCAGGAACTACTTTAAATGTACATGGATTAAGCTCTCCAGTTTAAAGGCAGAGATTAGCAGAATGGATAAAAAAGCATGACCCAACTATATTCTGTTTACAAAAGACTCACCTTAAATTCAAACACACAAGTAAGTTGAAAGTGAAAAGATGGAAGACTATATCATGTAATCTGTTTTATAATGGGAAGCATGAGTCTTCCAACTTTTTTCTTCTTTCTCAAAATGGTTTTGGATTTTCTGGCACATTTCATGTCTATACAAATTTGATACTTGGCTTTTCAACTTCTACAAAAAAACTTGTAATTCTATTTGAGAGTGTCTTGAATCTGTAAATCACTGAATTAGAATTGACATCTTAACAATATTTAGTCCTCAAATCCATGAATGTGGAATGCCCTTCCATTTATTTAGGTATTCTTTAATTTCTTTTTAAAATGTTAAGTTGGTTCCATGTACACATCTTTTACGTTTCTGGTTAAATTTATTCTGTTATTTGATTATCTTAGTTGCCTTTGTAAATGGAATTTTTTCTTAATTTCTACTTCAGATTGTTCATTACTAACATATAAAATACTACGAATTTTTGCATGTGGATTTGTATCCTGTAACTTTGTGGAATTTTATTATTAGCTCTAGTAGCTTTGTTGTGGATATTTCAGGATTTTTTAGAATTTTCTAAAGATCAGATCATGTTATCTGCAAATAGGAAAAGTGTGACTTCCTCCTTTCCAGTTTGGATGTCTATTATTTCTTTCTCTTGCTTAATTGCTCTGGCTAGAACTTCCAGTACAATGTTGAATAACAGTGGTGACAGGGAGCATCCATGTCTTGTTCCTTATCTTAAAGAGAAAGCTTTCTGTCTTTCATCATTGTGTATGATGTTAACTGTGTGTTTTTCATTTATGCCCTTTATTATAGTTAAATAGAGGAAGTTTCCTTCTATTCCTAGTTTTCTAAGTGTTGTGTCAAGAATGGGTGCTGGACTATGTCAAATGCCTTTTCTGCATCAACTGAGATGATCATGTGTTTTTTTTAATTCATTCATTCTATTGATATGATATATTACATTAACTGATTTTCTTAAATGCTAGCCAAAACCATAATGAGATACCATTTCACATCCACTATATGGCTACTACTAATAAAATGGAAAATAAATGTTTGAAAAGTTATGGAGAAATAGGAACACTCATTGCTGGTGGAATTAGGAAGATTATGATAATCACACTGAAGAATTTTTGCTTATGAAATCATGGAACTTTTGGTGGTGGTGTAATTGTGTGCTCTACGCTGTTTCTGGAAAGATACAGTAAATATTGTGCCTTTGTATTTTCTTAGTAAACTTACCAAGAAGAATAGTGTATGTGCTGGAACTTAAAAATTATTTAAAGATGACGGTGAAGTGTATCAGACAATGTATCAATAAACTGTTGTGTGTCTGGCTAGTTGATGATTTTTGATCAACATTTCTCCTTTATTTCCCTTTTATTTCACTTATATTCACCTCTCTTACTGTCAATTGATTGGGATATCATTCTTACAATCATCTAAATTTTCTAAGTTTGAGGGTATGACATTTGGATAGCAAAATCATAAGACCTGATTTATAGGATTATAAAATCTCTTCTACTACATAAATACGGTGAGGAAGAAACAGCTCTGTTCTCTCTGTTTTTTCTTCATTAGTTTTATTCTGTGTCTCTGTCATAGTCTGTATTTATCTTTGTCTCTTTCTCTGTCTCTTATATACTTAAATGCACTTTTTATCTTGAATTGATTTGTGAGGAATTTGTTTCCTGTGAGTTTATTGCTTAGAGAAAAGTTGAAATTTTGAGAGGAAATGTAAACTTTTTTCAGTCCAGCTTGACAGGCCTATTATATTTCAAGTTCAGAAGAAATGATTCATAGATTTCTTCAGATTCCCAGAACTCACCTACCTGTTTAGCAGAAACTCAGTTTTAGGATAACAATTTCCTGGTGGGATTTTTCTCTGTGCTAACACAGATTTCTGTATAGTGAAATCTTAAGTTATGGAAACAGTAGACACAATCTACTACTATTATTACTGCTACTGCCACCTAATTATAAAACAACATTTACCAAGAGCTTACATCATGTTATGAAATGTTGTAACCACTTTTCATGTACTGACCCATTTAATTTTCCTAAGAAAAATAGGAAGTAAATATCATTCACATGAATATACATGCATGAAAAAGGCGAGGACCTCAAGTTTAAGTAACTTGCCAAAGGTTACAAAGTAAGCGGCAGTGTTTAGGCTTGAACTCAGGCACTTGGGCTCTAAGGTTCATCACTCTGTAAAGCAATATGATGACTAGTTTTGTCCTTCAATGAATAAGTATCATCATTAAAGGTTTAGTGACTGAATAATTGGGCTGGTTGTTTCTATATAAAACAATTGTTCTTTGTGATTACTGTTATATAACAGATAAATTTTGAGTCATATCCAATAGAAATTATTCATTAAATTCAGCGACAGAACTCTATTTAATCCATATTTCTGGTCATTTAATATAGTATAGTATTCATTCAAATTATTCACATAGATGCTATTAACCAGTCATCTCACTTCTTGTAAAACTGCACATTAGTAAGTATACTTTAACAAAGATTAATATGTTGATGATATGCATTATATATGGAGGTATTGTCCCTTTATTTATATGGTCACATAAGTGATACTCTATGCTTCATTTGTAAAAATGGTATTTCTAAACAATCCATTTTCTGTATCCATTAAATGGCTGAAATAAACAAGTCAGACATGCTACATTACAACATATCTTCATTTTATTGAAATCTGATGTTCATTATACGGACAGTGAAGCATTTGCCTTAAATGGTAGAGGCAAAATTGTTTTCACTTTTGTTTACAAAAAAAGCGATTTAAGCGCATCCTTATTAATAGCATATATTTAGAAGAAAATATTTTAAAGATATACAGGATTTTAATAAAACATCGATTGCCTCTGATCTGAGTATAGCCAAATATGCTTTTGTTTCTTCTCATAAATCATTTTTTTAAAAAGATGTTAATGCAAAACAGAAAAAAACTCTTTCAACCTTCAGTTTTAGTGAAGGTGGGAGATGTTATCTGCAGACACCCAACTAAATGTGTGTTTGATTCCCTGTTGTGCTGTAATACCATTTCTGATTTGAATACCAATCCTTTTATGCTCTCTCCTGTTTCACATGGGTTGGAAGTTTGTGAACTACATTTCCTAGATTTTCTTGCTACTATGTTTCAATGCATACCCCTCCAATGAGAGGCATGCATGTGAAAAATGGAAGACAATGATAAATTGTTCCACAGACAAGGAAAGGCAGCTATAAGTTCAGACTTTATCAAACTGTGGCTTTGCAATATTCCCTGAGAACTCCCTTAGGATTATCTGCTCCAGAGCTGAAGGCAGTTGTTACCACTAGTGAAAAGTTTCCTATAGGTCTCTATCTTAGAATTAGTAGCAAATACTGAGAATTATTTCCAACATTCTCTGACCTTCTCTATTTTAATGCTTTCAACTTTTTTGCAAGCATCCCACTCCCTGTATTTAGCATTTTCCACATTGAAATACTATACTGGTCTCTGTTTACTAGATTAAAGCCTGACTGATACAGTATAAAATAAAAGTGGTTCTAGGAAACACAGCTGCAAAAATGGAAACCTGGTATTTGTAATCCAAATTGGCACATCTGAAGGTATTGATGACCACATCACCAGAAAAAAATTAGTTATTAGCTATTATTTAGTGAATTATTATATGAATTTCTCTGGAATGGATTATCTTAGAAGGCAAAGTTACAGATAATAAAGTTGAAGCAGAGAATTGAAAAGGAATAATGATTCAAAAAATTATGGGGAGGACTATCTGCTTTGGACTTCACATAAGAAGTCTTACACATAGAAAATGAAATTTAAGATTTTACATTTGGAGCTCAAAGCATGGACAGAAAATTGTAGGAATTTTAGGTGTGCCCTAAAATTCTATTTTATTATTTCTAACCTATGGACTGGTATTTCCCAATATAAGGCATACATTTAATTTTTCAGATTGTAAAATTAAATTCAGTTTGGGTTTATAGTCTTGTCAAGTCTTCTATATGGGTATCATTGTATTGATAGGGAAATTTTGCATCTGGAAAGTTAGAAAAGAGGCATTTAGATAGATACAGATTAAATCAAATTCCTTAAAATGCCAAATCTTAAGGAGTCTATTTTCTTAGCAAAAATTAACCCCACTTTCTACCAAGGAAGTTAAAACCATTTTCTTGAAGACCTTTAATCACCTTATTTCAAACTCTGACTTGAATTTGGATGCTGGTTCTCTTTAAGATCTACCCACATCACTCTTTATGTATCCAGACCCAGACCTTGTCATATGCCAGGGTAATGAAAACAATGTCTAAACAAAGAGAATATAATTTATACACACACAAGCGCACACACACAGTCTGTTAGCAGAACCTGGGGAAATGTATGGAAAAGGATGGTAATATCAGGTAGGAAAAATTGAAGCCAGATGTAATCAATATGGTAGTGCTTACCAAAGAAAATAGGTTTGCTGTTCTAACTCAATAATATGAAATTGAAGGAAGAAGATGGTGGCATAGAGAGGAGTGGAAGCTAGCCAGTGCCCCTGGAACAATTAATAAAAAACCTGGAACAAATAGTAAATAATCTGGAATAACTGTGGGGGGACAAAGGTGACTGTCCACTCATCATACACCAACATGAATTGGGAGGAATGCCCGAGATCACAGCATAACATCTGTAAGTAAAAACTGCAGATCTGAGCCAGAATCCCCCTCTCCCCACAGCCCAAACTGCAAAGCCTTGTGGTGCTAGAGAGCAGCACTCTCCCAGCAAGCAAACATAGCTCAGCTGAGTTCCAACTGGGGTTTTAATTAGCAAATGTGGACTTCTCAATACAAGCTACAAATCCCCAACAAGCAGACAGAGCCTTTTGGTGATGACTGACCTTGGAGAGCTGGAGGAACTCTCTGGAAGGAAGGGGGAGCCCAGAGGGTTGGCTGCAGACTGACCCTGAAGGGGGTCTTCCTGTCCCTTTATCAGCTCAGTGGAGAAAACCTCAGCCATTTTCATTTCCCAGTGCTCAGACCCAGACAAGGGTGGAGATAGCAGAGTCAGAGACTATTCAAATGCAAATTACCTCTCTCCAGGGGATATATCTACCCTAAGAGGAAAGAGGTAGGGCCCAGCTCTACTACCTGCCTTCCATTCAGAACCTGACCCCAGAGCCTGGGGGAAAACAGCCACAGGCCACAACTCCTTACACCAGTCAGAGTGATAGGCTGACAGGCGCCACCTGCTGGGCAGAAAAGCACAATGACTTGAGGCCTCACAGGGTGTACCAATCTTCTAAGACGCACCCTCAGGGAGACCTGAAACTATTGCCCCGTTCCAAGACCTGAGCCTGTTCTGGTCTAGGAAAACCTGATTTGGGTAAGCAAGGAGACCAGATGTCTAGACAACAGAAAACTACAACCTACAGTAGCAGAGGCAAAGTCATGGCCCAGCCAAAAGAACAAACTTCACCTCAAATGAGATTCAGGAATTTGGACAAGTAGTGCTGGATGAATTCAGAAAGTTTAGGGAAGATGTGGCAAAAGAGATGAAGCATATAATGAAAACACTGGGCATACATAAGATAGAAATCAAAAGTTCAAAAAAACAACTGACAGAATCTATGGAAATGAAAGGCACAACACATGAGATGAAAGAAACAATGGAGACATACAACAGCAGATCTCAAGAGGCAGAGGAAAATGCTCAGGAACTGGGGAACAAGACACCTGAAAGCCTACACACAAAAGAACAGATAGAGAAAAGAATGGAAAAATATGAGCAACATCTCCAGGAACTTAAAGACAAAATGAAATGCAGGAATGTACATGTCATGGGTATCCCAGAAGGAGAAGAGAAGGGAAAAGGGGCAGAAGCAATAATAGAGGAAATAATTAATGAAAAGTTCTCATCTTTTATGAAAGACATAAAGTTACAGATCCAAGAAGCACAGTGTACCCCAAACAGAATAGATCTGAATAGGCCTATGCCAAGACACTTAATAATCAGATTGTCAAATGTTAAAGATAAAGAGAGAATCCTGAAAGCAGCAAGAGAAAAGTGATCCATCACATACAAAGGAAGCTTCTTGATAAGACTATGTACAGAATTCTCAATAGAAACCATGAAGGAAGTGGGGTGATATATTTAAGATACTTAAAGAGAAAAACTACCGACCAAGAATCCTATATCCAGCAAATCTAATCTATCCTTAAAATATATGGGAAAGCTTAAAATATTTTCTGACAAACAGACAATGACAGAGTTTGTGAACAAGATACCTGCTCTACAGGAAACACTAAAGGGAGCACTACAGACAGAAAGGAAAAGATCAAAAGGTTTGGAACACAATTTGGGAGATAGTAGCACAGAAATGTAAGTATACGGAACAAAGATGACTGTGATTATGCTTGAAAGAGGAAGATTAGGACCATATGGGAAACCAGAAGGAAAGAGGAAAGATAAGGACTGGGACTGTATAACGCAGTGAAACCTAGGGTGCGCAACGATTGTGACAAAAAGTACAGATATGTTTTTACATGAGGTAGAACAAATGAATGTCAACATTGCAAGATGTTAAAAATGGGGTGGGATTGGGGGAAAAATACTATCAATGCAAAGTAGAGACTATAGTTAACAGAAACATTGTATTACTCTTCCTTTAATATAACATAGGCAATATACCAAAGCTAAATGCACATGGGGAGAGTGCATAGGGGAAAGGTATGGGACTCTTACCATTCATGACATTGTCTAACTCTTTCTTTCTACTTTAATGTAATGCTATCTTTCCTTTTGTTATTTCCTAGCTGTCATGTTTTGCTTTGCTTTTTTCTTTCTCTCTTTCTTTTTTGTTTCTTTTTCTCCTGTCTCTCTACCTTCTTTGACTCTTCCTCCTCCTTTGTGGGAGAAACAGAGATGTCCTTATACTGATAATGGTGAGGGTGGTGAATACATAAATAAGTGACCATACAGGGAACCATTGATTTTTTTACTTAGGACAGAATGTATGGTGTGTGAACAAAACTGTCTTAAAAAATGGGTTGATGAAGAAACCTTGAGGGCTATATTGAGTGAAACAAGACAGACACATAAGGACAAATATTGTAGGGTCTCACTGATATGAACTAATTAGAGTATGTAAACTTATAGATATGAAATGTAAGTTATCAGGATATAGAATGAGGCTAAAGAATGGGGATTGGTTGCTTATTTTGAGCAGAATCTTCAACTAGGGTTAACTTAAATATTTGGAAATGGACAGAAGTGATGATAGCACACTGTGAGAATAACTAACAGTGCTGAATGTTCTGTGAAAGTGTTGGAAAGGGGAAGCTCAGTGTCATATGTGTCACCAGAAGGAAAGTTGGTGGTTAAAAGATGTGAATGTATAAAACCATGAATCTTGTGTTGGACAGTGTCTGTGATTAATTGTACAAATATTAGAAATCTCTTTCATGAACTAGAACAAATGTATGACACTATAACTAGAAGTTATTAATAGAGGGGCATATAGGAAAAAATATATACCTGCTGCAAACTGTATACTACAGTTAGTAGCATTTTAACATTCTTTCATCAACAGTAACAAATGTACTATACTAATACTATGAATCAATAATGGAGGGGGGTAGTTAGGGGTATGGGAGGATTTGAGTTTCCTTTTTTGCGTGTGTCTTTATTTCTTTTCCGGAGTAATGAAAATGTTCTAAAAATTGAAAAAAAAATAACTGGGGATGGATGCACAGCTACATGATGGTACCGTTGGCAATTAATTGTACACTTTGGATCTTTGGATAATTGTATCGTATGTGAACAATCTCAATTTTTTAAGAAAGACAATAAAAATATGAAATTGACTCTAACAGTTTTCCTAGCTGGTTGGCTGATTCTTCTTCTTTTTTAAAATTCAATTTTATTGAGATATATTTACAAACCAGACAGTCAGCCACAGTGTACAATCAGTTGTTCAAAGAACCATTAAATAGTTGTGCATTCATCACAATTAATTTTTGAACATTTTCAATACCACACACACACACACACAAAGAGTAAGAATAAGAAATAGAGGAAATGAAGAACACCCAAAACATCCCATCCCCCCATACCCCCTATTATTCATTTACTTTTTTTCATTATTTTCTACTCATCTTTCCACACACTTGCTAGAGGATATGTGAGCCCCAAAGTTTTACACAATCACATAGGCACATAGTGTAAGCTACATTGTTATATAATCATCTTCAAAAATAAATGCTAGTGGGTTGCAGTTCAATAGTTTCAGGTATTTTCTTCTAGCTATTTTAATACTCTAAAAACTAAAAAGGGATATCTATATAATGCATAAGAATAACCTCCGTAATGACCTCTTGACTCTATTTGAAATCTCTCAGCCACTGAAGCTTTATTTTGTTTCATTTCTCTTCCCCCTTTTTGTCAAGAAACCATTCTCAATACTATGATACTGGCACCAAGTTTATCCCTGGGAGTCATGTCCCACATTGCTAGGGAGATTTACAACTTCAGGAGTCATGTCCAATGTAGGGGGGTGGGCAGTGAGTTTACCTGCCAAGTGGGCTTAGAGAGAGAGGCAACATCTGAGCAACAAAAGAGTTTCTCTGGGGGTGAACCTTAGGCACAATTATAATTAGACTTAGCCTCTCCTTTGCAGTTACAAGCTTCATAAGGGCAAGCCCCAAGATCAATGGCTCAGCCTTCTAAATCCTTTTAAATTGGTAGTCACCAACATTTGTGATAATATAAGGAATTCCCAAGGTGGGTAAATTTAATATTTCCACATATTTTTCCAGTCTTACAGGGGACTTGCAAATACTTTTTATGTTCTGCAAAAATTACTCTGTGATATATCAGGGTTTCACACTAACCTGTATAAACCAACCAGATCTCACACCCTATTCAAGGTTCCATGTAATTATGTTGTTTGAATAAACTGACCATACAAGTTAAATTATATAGCATGCTACAGAAAATATAGGTTTTCCACCAAATAAACATCCTTCCTTTGGTCTCACATGGAAGTTGAAGTTTTAGAATAGTCAATATCATCCTTAACCCTTTAGTCTGATTTACCTTAGTCCTAACCAAGTCCATTTATTCATATCTCTAATTGAAATCTGATCTCTTTTTCAGCTTCTTTAACATTTTCTGTACGGAGTAATGCTGACATTCATAGCTGCCGAACTCTGGCTCTGTGTCTAAGGTGTTACTCAGGTACCCAAAGTTCCTTGGACTGATCAGGTTTTACATGAGAGCTCAGCATCTCAGAATCTAGAAATTACTATTACAACTCAGGAATAGAGGAAACTGTTTTAAGAGCTTGCAATCTAGGAAATTTTACCATGAGCCTTCCCCTGATAACCTATGCTCTCAGATTCAATTCTCAGAGTTTGAACATTATAGTTAGTCCATGTTAGTGAGGCATTATAAGTCTGTTTTCATTTCTGGCTTATCTCATGCAACATGCTGTCCTCAATATCCATTTACCTACTTGCATACTTCATAACTCCTTTTATTCTTGCAGCCACTCAATATTCCATTGTGTGTCTACACCATTGTTCGCCATTACATTTATCAGTCGATATACCCTTAGGCCACCTACATCTATTGCAAATTATGAATACTGACACCATAAACACCAGTGTGCAAATGTCCATTAGTGTCCCTACTCTCAGTTCTTCCAAGTATATATCCAATAACTGAGTTGCAGGGCCTTATAGCAACCCCAAACTTAGCTTCCTGTTAACCACCACACTGTCCTCTAGATGGGTTGCACCATTCTACTTCCTTACTAGCAGTGATTAGTTACATCCTTTTCTCCACATTTTCTCCAGCACTTGTGTCTCTCTATTTATTAAACATTCAAACCTAAGTAAACAATCATTATTTCCTTGTATAATCACATAGTTATGCATTCACTACCACATTCTATATGAGGACATTTCCATTTCTTCTGCAAAGAAAGAGGAAGAGAAGAAAAAAGAGAAAAAAATGCTGAATAAAAAAATAAAGTAAAAAATAAAATAAAATAAAATAAAATACATTAGAAAGTTCAGACAAAACCACCACCGTCAAGAAGCCCATATCCCTCCCTTATATTCCCCTCTCATAGACATTTAGCCTTGGTATATTGCCTCTTTTACTATGAATGAAAGCATATTACAATGTTACTGTTAACTATAAACTCTAGTTTGCATTGATTGTATTTTTCCCCCAGTAGCATCCTATTCTTAACACTTTGCAAAGTTGGCATTCATTTGTTGTCACTCATGTAAAAACATTCTTATATTTGCACACTTAATCACCATCAAGGAACACTCTAGGTTTCATCACATTTTACAGTCTTTATCATGTATCTTTATCATATATCTTTATCTTACATCATATATCTTTATCATGTATCTTTCCTTCCGGTGTCATATATGCCCCTAGCCTTCCTCTTTCAACTGTACTCTTTCACACTCATCTTTGTTCAATGTACCTACAATATTGAATATTGCACTTATTTTGCAAAATAAATTGGAAGAAACAAATGCAAAGCAAGATTAAATTGCTTTCCAAAGGCCACATTGCCAGTAGATGGTGAAGTAGCTTTCAAATCCAGAGTGACTGGTTCCAAAGTGCATGTACTTTTACACTATGCTATTGTTTTCTCCATGGATGTTGAGAAAATATTTGACCAGATTCAATAACCATTCTTCCTCAAAATAACTGATTTATCAAGATTAGATATGTAGTTACTTATCACTAGAAATTCAGTCTCAACCCAAACCAGAATCATGCTTATAATCAGAATACCAGAGTCATTCCTGCTACAGTCAAGAGTAAAACTAGGACACCTACTGTTCCTATGATTACCATGTTAACAGTATATTGGAGGTACTAAAAATCACAATAAGGCAAGATAGAGAAATCTGTGCTATAAAAATTGTTAGTAAAATTTAAATTTGATTTTGGAATAAGTAATATGATTGCATGGTTCAAAATCAGAAAATAGGACAGGAGTGAGACCACTCTGCTTAATTTCCATTTCCATCCTCACCCTTACCAGATAAGATAAGTTCAAGAAAAATATTGCTCATTGCAGAGTATTTGCAATCTTGTCATTACAAGGGTGAGATGAGCCATGAACACAGTTTGAGAGCTTAAGTATGACTAAATGGATTTTATAATATAAATGAGATTGTACTGCTCAAGCTTTCCTCCTGGTTGCCATGGAAATGAGGCCCTCTCCTCATGTCAAGAAAATTATAATTGAAATATCCACGTAAAAATTAGTAAAGAACAATCAGGGATAGAACAATTGTTTAATTCTACTTTAGGAAGAGGAGCAGGGGAGGCATTTGGAGGCATTTGTGCAGCAGAATAAAAGATTAAATCAGAGGAATATGTTGAGTTTTTAACTAATGAGTTAAAAGAAGGGAAAGAAATGTTCTGGTCTCCCTGCTTAAAAAAAAAAGACAATTGAATCAGAATGCTCCGGATGTTTGTGTGCTCTGCAAACTCACCATAGAGTCCACGGGCTTTGATTGTGATGAGCAGACAAAAACAAGTGCGTGTGGGTCCACAGTAGCTCATCTGCCCTGAGTAATACCTATACTGCAGGGAAGCCCACCCTAAAGCAAGCAAGGCAGGTGAGAATAATGTGTCACCTGCTCATAACCTGAGTCCTCCATATGTATACAGACTTTGTTTCATCAATTGCTAACCACTGCCAGTAGGAAGTGGAGGGAAAGGTGACAGCTGTTCTCAGCTTCAGAGTTCAGTCTAAACCATCCTGGCAAGAACATGTGGCTCCTTGCAGTAGCCTACCCCACAATGGTAGAAGCTTGGTTGAAGTTACTGTTCCTAGATGGACTTTGTAAGCTCTCAGGCCTCCAAACCAAACAGAACTGCCTCATCACACACATGCCAGAATCCAAATACCTGATCTTTCCAATGGTCTCACCCTGGAACTATTTAGCATGATTGCTAAATGACAAACATTTTTCACTCCTCTCATGAATTGTCTATGTTCTATATTCTCTTTCTGAATTGAAATTCATTATAACTGCTTCAGAGAGACATTTTTTTCTCTCTTTGAAAATGATTTAGATTTTCCTGCAGCTAAGTAGTCTGTATTACTCCTGCTCTGGCCGGGTCTACTAGGTCCCCAACTTGGGGCATGTTCCAGGGGCTAGAATTTTTTCCAGTTTATTGGGAGACAGGGCCTAACTACCTGGGGTATAAGATGATAGAACGATGACGATACATTCGAAACTAGATAGATATGCATATACCTATACATATAACCACACATATAACTATACTTATACTATACACATTCACATATAGACATATGTACTCTCTGGAAATTCTAGTTTTTCAAAGAAGACTTCTGTAGTCTTGTCTTATTTGCATTTTTTATATCTATTTCCCCATAATGAGCTATAATCACTCTGTTTCTATACATCATACAAGAATAGAAGACAACCTCTACACATGAAAAGTTTACACTATTTAATTTATTCATGTTTCTCACACTATTAATGATAATTTATGAATGAGCCAAGAGTTTATTCTGAATGGTATAATGCAAAAAGAATATTTTTACAGATGTAAAGGGGTAACTTTAATTATTGTTTATAGAGTGTAAAGAATATGCTATATTTTACCTCAAAGTATATATTAGTATATTGTCATATAATACAGCAAGGTATGATATAGTTTATTATAGTTTAGTATAGCACAGAACAGTACAGTAAAGTGAGTTCCTACCAGTTAAGCTGTTGGGGCCTTGGAGCTTCAGGGCATCAATGTATGGCTGTGGAAATTCAGCAGCATGATAAGTAGAGGGTGAAATTTAGCCCATGGTCCTTAATGATGTGTCCTTGTGGCATCTCTTAATGATGTTTCTACTTTAATCAAAGGCACCATACTTGTTAGAAAAAGTCTTACAAGCTACCGCATTGTGAGAAAAAATGTTCTATGGTTGATCAATTGCCAAATGGTAATGTAGCCCAGAGTTATTTTAGAACAATCAGGAATGTAAATTCTGGATTCACATCATTGTAGTCTCCATTTATTTGGTGGTTTGGCTGATTGGTTTAGTTTGGGTATATGCATTTTTGTTGCAACTACTGAATTTTATTCTCCAATGGAACTCTAATTTGTTCATTGGAAAAATATGAGAAGCTTATTTGAAATGCTGTTTCCTTTTTCTTCCTTCCCCCTAATTTCTTGTTTAGTTGGTTTTGATGTAGAATATAGGATTCTGTATTTTTAACAAGCATTATCAGGTAAGTTTGATCTAAGTAATCGTGTACCATCTTGAGAAACACTACAACTGAAATTTGAAGTGGAGGAAAAACTGTTTCTTTTTTGGCCTATGATTCTTGAGACAAACTATTTTATTTTATTTAAATATAGCTTATTTACATGCAAATCTAGCTGCTTAAGGGCAACGCTTTGCCTGTCAAATAAAATTATTTAAAATTTTGGTGAGGCTTATGACAAAAGATATATGGTTTATTCTACTGACTTTTTTTCCTTTTGATACATGTTCTTTTAGTGTCAGGTTAGCCCAGCATAACTTTTCAGTTAAAAATGACAGATTTTAAAGGCTACTTATTATTACCAACCACTTCAAGCAATACTAACAATAAACCTCATCTGAAATATTATATAACTGGTCCATTGATGGAAGTTTTAAATGTGACAGCCTAATTTAATATCTCATATAACCCATTTTAAAAACAGATTAATAGTTAACAAGGTATTCTTTCCATAGAAGTTAGGTTTTAACTCTTTGTTATTTCAAATTAACAGCTTTAATTCTTGATGGCCAAGCAAATAAAGTCCCAGTATCCCTAAAAATGTGGAATTAAACCATGTCAAATGTTTTAAGGGTTTTTTTTTTTTTATCGTAGAATAGTGAGCTTCTCACATCCTATTCATACTGCAGTAGCATTAAATTGTATATTATCATCTAATGGGAAAAAAGGAGGAAAAAAGAATAAAGTTTAAAACAGAGTAGTCTCTTGTTATTCTTATGTTTCCTTGACTCGTGTTCCTCTAGGACATCTGAAGATATTTAGTTTCATTATTTTATGAGTAGCTCATGAATATTTCAGTTCCAAATGGTTGAATGCTCTTTTCACTACTCAATTTAAATTGCTGCACAAATATGTTTTTATCTGTGTTGCTGGGAGAATTGGTGATTTAGGAACTTTACTGTTTTGTACAATGAAACAATACACTGCATAGAGAATATAATGCTTATCATGTTTATTTAAGATTAAAGTACACTGAGTATATCATATGATCCCTTTAACTTTTAATAATGCAATAGCTATTTTATTTTAATAATTGTGAAATAATAAGTTCTCAAACATTCAGACTAGTGCATATAAAAAGAGGTTTGAATTAGACCATTCTTCTTTCTATAAGAGATTTCCTTTGTGTCTCTTCACACAAGTCTTCTGAAAGTATTGGAAGGGCACATAAAGTGTTCCCTAATTATTGCACTCACTGCACTTTTATGTGAAATACATCACAAATGAAGATGGGTTCAAAGTCCTGCCTCTATGGATATGATAGAATTTTTTCTGACCAAAAACAATAAAATAGATATTATAGCACAGTTTTGGACACAAAAACCTTGATTCTCCTCTCTCTCTATGCAATTAAGATAGACTCGAGTAACTATGAGAAAGCAGGTATTATGGTGCCATGTTAATATATATAGGATTTTGTGGAATTAGTGAAAATCCTCCAAAGATCCTTAAAAACCAGCCATCTTGATGTGCATTTTAAGCCCAGTTCTGAAATGAAGAGCTCAATTAATTTATTTTCAAATATGAAAAAGGTATAATAATAAATTGACAAAAATTAAGTCTAAATTTGGAAGCTGTTAAAGAAATGAAACAAGGAAAACATCACAAGAAACACAGTTGTTAGAGCAACTTATCTGAACATGAGACTATATAGATATGTATGAAGTTGG
Organism: Choloepus didactylus; assembly: GCF_015220235.1. NCBI lineage: Eukaryota > Metazoa > Chordata > Mammalia > Pilosa > Megalonychidae > Choloepus > Choloepus didactylus. The sequence goes on from NC_051309.1 coordinate 142,999,299, forward strand.
TTGTGCTGCTATAAGATTTTCCTCTGAGCACAATATTTTCCCCTACCAATTACTTTAGGTTCAGAAAAATGGTAGTACTTTTTGCTATATAAGGCAAACTACATGAAACCTTTAGCCCCGGGTAAAGGGATTAAAAACTAATTGTACAACAGTTCCAAATGTAGTTTCATTTGAAATGTTGTTTCATTTAAGAATTTAAAAACTACATATGGGTGATCTACTTTAATTTAACTTAATGTATTAGTCAGTTTGCAAGAGAACAATAGGTTTAAAAGGAGATTTGATCTGAGGAAAACATTAGAAAAAAACAGCTCATTGGCTATATGCAATATCTCTTGATGCAATATTCTTAACTTAGGGATTTGATCAGAGAGCATGGAACTCATGTGGTAGAGGCTCTTCACTACCTGCTGATGCAATATGCATGAGGTTTATTATTGTAGGATATACCTGTGATATGAACTCCTGTTTCTCCTCTACCATTGCCTTAAGAATACGTATCTCAAGTAAACTGCTTTATTCTAGTAACAACACTTGAAAGATGTTAGAGACAGGCAATTTGCAATGTTGAGTAATCTTTATGCATTCAACTTTTGGTCCTTCTATGATCTTTCATGTATAAATTTTGTATCTTTATAAATGTTAGAGAAAACACAGTAAGAAAGTATTATAAATTTTAATACCTAATTATTTTTTCTACCACTTTTCATAAAACTCAAAGCTATACTGGATAAGAAATAAGGAATATAAGATCAGTTGAATAATCAGAAGAGAAACAATACATCCTCTGTGAAGGTCTATACCTGAAAATATTTACATAAAATGACAATGCTTTTTTGAGGCACTCAGACACCCAAATGGTAAAATACACTTAATGTGAAATAAGGTGTTAAAACTGTAATAAAGACATGCAGGTATCATAATAATGCAATAGGTAAGCAGAGATCTAGGACTATTATAGAATCTACTAAAACAAAAAGTAAAAAGTAAAGGTATTAATCTGGCTGCCTGAGAGAAATACGGGCATCCACTTAAAAACTGCATACCATAAATATAGATGGATGGTACAATACTTCCCAAAGCAAGTATCTTTTATATGATTTTCTTTTCTGATTCATAATTCACAAAACAACTTTGTATTTTCCAACATGGTGACTCCTTTAGTTAGAAAATACGTTGACTGATACCATTCCAGGAGGTCTTATGTTACTAGAAACATTTCCCCAGACATTGTTTTTTGGGTGCTGATTTTAGATAAACACGAAGCGAGCAGAAGAAAGATAATGATAAAGACAATAGTAGAAAGCAAAGAAATTAAAGATGTAAAAGCAATGGAGACAAACAATTAAATCAGAACTGTTTCTTTGAAAAATACCAATAAAATTCACAAACCTGTAGCAAGATTGGGAAAAAAATAAAGAGGGAAGACACAAATTCTCAATTTCAGGAATGAAATGGGCTACTGCAGACTCTGCGGACATCAAAAGGATAATAAGGAAATGCTATAAACAACTCTACATACATGAATTTGACAACTTAGATTAAGTGGACTAATTTGCTGAAAGGCACAATCTATAACAATGCCCCCAAATAAAATATAATTTGAACACTTCTATGCATATTAACAATTTTTTTTGGGTGGGGGCAGAATTTAAACACTCATACAAAAGAAAGGTCCAGGCCCTGATGGTTCACTGGAAAATACTACCAAATCTTTAAAGATGAATCTTACACAATGTTCTCTAGAATACAAAAGAGGGAGCACCTCCCCATTCATTTTGTGAAGCTGGTATAACTTTGATATAGAGGCAAGATAGAGATAGTATGAAGAAGGAGGAGGAAGAGAAGGAGGGAAAGGAGGAAGAATGTGTGGAATAGGTAAAAAAAAAATCTTGAAAAGAATGGAAAAAGAGGAATATTAATCTATCCAGTTTCAAGGCTTACAATATTGCTAAAATAACGAAGGCTGTCTGGTATTGATGGAGAGGTAGACACAGAGAAGAAAGGAATAAAATTGGGGACTAAGAAAGAGAACCATACAAATATGTCCAAATGATTTTTGACAAAGTTGCAAGATAATTATTTGGAGGAAGAATATAGACTTTTCAACACATTCTTGGGAGAAATGTGGGCCTTAAAAGGTAAACAAATAGAAGAAACAAATCTTGAACAAAATCTGGAACCTTATCCAAAAATTAACTCAAAATGAATCATAGACTTAAATGTAAAGTGTAAATGTATAGAATATTTATAAGAAAACATGGGGAGAATCTTTGTGACATAGAGTTAGGCAGAGTTCTTAGACATGAAGGGAAAATTTGATAAATTTAACTTTATTAAAATTATTTTTTTTTCTGAGAAAGACCGTGTAAGAGGTTGAGAGGGCAAGTTGCAGACTAGGAGAAAATACTTGCAAACCTTATATCCAAAGAAGGACTAATATCTAGAGTATATAAAGAGCTTACATTCAACAGAAAAAGAAAAAACTAAGAAGAAAATGGGAGAAATACATGAAGTGACATTTCCCTGAAGAGTATACAAAGATGGCAATAAGCACATAAAATGATGCTCAACCTCATTAGCCATTAGGGAAATATAAATTTAAACCACAATGAGATATGACATGCTTATCAGAATGACTGACATAAAAAATAGAGACGACATCACATGCTGGTGAAGATGTGGAGAAGAAGGATCGTTCATTCATTGATGGTGGGAATATAAAATGGTACAAGTATTCCTGAGAAAAGTTTGTCAATTCCCTAAAAAAATAGCAAATATACAACTGTCATACACCAGCAATTTCATGTTTGGACAATTAACCCAGAAAAAAAGGAAAACACATATTCATACAAATATTTGTGTATTGATGTCTATGTTAAGTTAAATCTGCAATAGCAGAAACTAGAAACAACACAGATTTCCTTTATTGAGTGAATGTTTAAACCAAGAATAATTTATGCATACCATGGTATACTACGCAGAACTAAAAGGGACAATTGATTGATATATGCAAAAAAAACTGCATGAATTTCCAAAAAATTAGTTTGTCTGAGAAAAATCCATTCCCAAAAGCTTACATTCAGTATGATTCTATTTGCATAGCATTCTTGAAATGATAAAATTATATAGAAAACAGGTTAGTGATTGCCAGGGGTTAAGGAGAGGTGGGGGCCAGAGAGAAGTGGATGATGTCGGAAAAGGACAATATGAGAGATCCTTGCAGTGATGGAAGTTGGAAGTGTTCTGTATCTTGTCTGTATCGATATCAATATCCTGGCTGTGATATTCCTCTGTAATTTTGTAAAGGGCGCATAGACTCTCTCCATGTTATTTCTTGCAAGTGCATGTGGATCTACATTAATCTCAAAATGAAAAGTTTAATTCAATAAAAAATAAAAATGTCTCAAAAACAAATATAATAAATGCTAAGACTTCTAGAGTTCATTGACTATCCCGGACAATTTTCTAGGTGTTTTACACTTGTTAATTTGGTTAATTATTTCACAATAATTTTGGGTAGAATCTATCATTACTGACATTCTAGAAATTGGAAAATTTATGTGAGAAGTGCTTATATGATTTGTCTGCTCCAGGATCTAAGATTTTAACACCAGTCTCTTTTATAGCATATATCTGGACATTTTATTTTTAATTCAATTTAAGATATGTTAGTTTTAATTCCAGTTTTCTTTTCAGATTTTTATTCTGTTGTCATATTTTATATTTCTTTTTGTTACTATTTCCTTTTGTTATTTTAAAATCATTCATTATATAGTATATATTCCATTGTTTGGTTTATTTATTTTATCTCTACTCTATTTGTATGGAACAGATGAAAAAAGGATCTGAAGTTAGAAACTGCTAACAATGATACAAGGAAAGTCAATTAATTGATATATGGTTATGCTTAAAATAGATGTTTCCTTTTACATATGCATGGTTCTCTTTATTGTATTACAATGAAAGATTCAGAACTCCAAGAGAAAGACCTCATCCAAAATGGTGTTACAACATAATTCCATACTTTTACTCCTAGTAATTTTGAGCCAGTGATCAAATATTACCTGCAATGATTACTTAGCCCTTGTTGATGCTACATGTGTTGCAAGCATCCATGATTTCTCCTATCATAGATTAAGATTTGTTTCTATCTTTAAACATGTCCTCCTTGAAATGAAACAACTAAGAACTTGAGGTGCTGTATGCTAGGAACACCAGTGGCATTTCAATATGTTCATTCTTCTCCAATAAAATCTAATGTTTATCTATAGCTACTATTATTGCGTGATGATATGCTGCAAGTTTGCTTTTAGAAAGAAGGAATACGTCAATTCTTGGTAAAAATAAGTTGTCATTTTCAAGTTTTAGCTTGCTGACATTCTTGTTCTAATTTCATAATGGAAGAAAATCTGAGAAATAGTGATTTTTCTCAGAAAATTTAAATCCTTTCAAAGAGGTATAAATCAGAAATTGCATTATCAATTAATATCATCAATAGCAAATATTCTTTATTCTTCTAAATAAACATTGTGCATGTAATGGCTGAGTTTTTATTCTTTCTACCTGTTGAAAGTAATGCAAAAGTTGATTTTTGATACATTGTGACAGTGGTATGTTACCCAAAATGTAAATTTTTATCTGTTATTCACAAACTTTTCTGAGTAAATGTGATATCACAGAAGCATGTACACATTTTGCCTTCTAATGATCATTATAATTGACCCTAATCAATTATAATGCTTTGACTACTTATTATATTTTGTCTCAGAAGACTTCCCTAGGAACTAAGAACATATATTGAGAAAAATAAGAGTTTTTTTTGTTTGTTTTCATTTTTGGTTCTCAGGTTACTTAGTATTTCATTATCATATAATATTAACAAATGTGAACCTAATATAGAAAAATACAATAAAATATACAGTTTGTTTTATCATGTAATAGTTTCCATTTTGGGGCATCTCTATAGTTAAAAAATATTTGCCATACACATTTCTGTACTTACGAATTTATATATGTACAGTTGCATTAATATATTATATACATTATAAACATGAATTAGAAATTGAAAGATAATATCAATATTCAATCCATAAATTGCAAAAATATTTTATGTTTTGCCTCAATACATTTCATTAAGTAGATCCCTTTCTATATAATCCTGATTATTTTGAATTTTACAGGACATATGTGAAGTAGGCTGGATCAGGTTTTTTTTTAGCCTTTTTGTCAGACCTCACATTTCAACTGTTAAATATTATTAAAGAAAATTACATAAAGAAAAATAACAGTTATTTCTGTTTCTTGTGGTTTGCTTTTGTATCTCTTATTAGTAATATCTTCAACATCAATCTTTTAAAAACACATGCTCGTTTTGTGAGGAATTGTTTAGTTAAAATGGTGTAATTTAATCTGCATATCTTTGAAAGCTATATTTGAACTGCAGTATGTTTCAATGCACTGCAAAAGACCAAGAGCACAGGGGCCCCATATTCAACCTCTCTACATGGTGGAGTTCCCTTTCATTCTTAGGATTATGCATCATATGACAATTTAACATCCAACATACAGAATGTGTGAAGGCGTGAGAAAATGTGCAAAATTATATTCAATTTTATTTTTTAATCTGAAGCATGGTTTTAATTTCCCAGTTGCTGAAACAAATATGCTGCAAAGGGTTGGTTTAAACAACAAGAATTTCTTGGCTAATGGTTTTGAGGCTAGGTGTTTCAGTTAGATGATGCTTTCTCCCTGAAGCCTGTGGCACTCTGGAACTGACTGCTGGCCATACTTGTTCCTTGAATTTTCCATAACATGGCAGTGCCCATGGTGGCATCTTCTGTCTCTTCCTGATTCCTTTAACATCCAGCTTTTGCCTGCTCCCTGTGGATTCCTCTCTGTGACCTTCTCTATAAGGCCTCTAGTAATAGGCCTCTAGTTATAGCCTCACCATAAGGTCCTATTTAAAATGGGTTGGCGCTCACAAAAATGGATTAAAATTAAGAACATTTTTTTCTAGTGTACGTAACTCCAAGCCAGCACACATTTTATCACTTGAATTTCTAATAATTCTTTCTAATATTTCTAGCAAATTGCTTTTGCAGTTACCCAGATATATGATACTCATTTTGGAGAACAGTGATGTAGATTACAGATGAAAGAGAAATATAAAGGAGAGATAAATATTGGCATAATCAGGGAAATCTCTAGAAAAGACAAAACGAGCTGGACATAAATGGGTAGGGATAGCTTACAAAAAGCTTGTGAGAAGTTTGATGTAAGTACAGCAGAAGCAGATGTGAGCATGGAGAAGAATGGCCTGAGTGGAGAAGGTCCTTGTTTTGAGACTATATCACAGAAATGTCTCAGTTACTTTCCACAGGAAATTTTATTTCTCACTCACATAAAGTCCATTTCAGGTTCAGCTGACTCTCCAAGGTTACTCTACTCCATGTAGTGACTTAGCGTTTAGTTACTTTATTCTTATGGAAACTCAAAATCAACAAATATTCTTATAAAAAAAAAAATTAAAGGAAAAAAGCACAAAGAACTAAGCACCAGCTCTTAAATACCTCTAATTGAAAATTATGTTTATCATTAGCTAAAGAAAGTCATTTGGTAGTGATTAACTTCACAGGGGCAGAAGAATGTAACAATCCATGTGCCCTAATGAGGAGAATCAGATATATTAGCGAAGAATAGTAATCCTGAAGTAAATTCTTCATATAAGCAATGGTAGACTCAATTTTCTAATGTCATAAAAATAGAGTGAAAATAAATAAATTTGGCACCAGCTGACAACTGAGAATGGATCTATAATCCTCTCTACCTAGGTGGGAAACCATTACAATTCACATAGCAGCAAGAGGGATATGGGAATATTTTACGAGAAAGGAAAAAATATAAGAATGTATCAATCAGTTGCAACTATTAGCTTTCTTAATTACAAAGATTATTTTACACTCTGTAAAAGAGTATACTTTAATTAAATTTTGGCATTGAGACTATATTTAGCAAGCTTAGATTCAGAAGAAAAAATATAATTTAAAAGAATTGATCATAAATAATCCAGTATTTATAGTTAGGGCAGTCATATTAACTGGAAAGTATATACAATTTCTTATAATTAACTAATGTAATTCTTAAATTTCTTATTAATTTCAGAATTTTATATTTCCATAACACAATGATCACAGTAAATTTCATGTAGAATAACTCCTTGATATTTATTAATGGCGCTATCACTTGCTCTTAAAATGGGAACAATCTGAAAACCATTATGTCAAAAATTATTTGCAGTTGTTAGGCCTGAATATGAACTGAAGATGAATCTTCATTAATTGAAGATGAATCCAATAATTTTTAAAAACTATTTTTATCTGTTTATTAAAATGACAAAGTACTTAAAGAGAATGCACAAGTACTTAAAGAGAATGACAGCTGAGAACACAAGGCTGAGAGGAAGTAAAAAGACTCAAGACCTACAGACACATTTAAGAGAATGTGCTTCAAACTGGAGCATTTTTTAGTGCATGCTGTGCAACTAGACATGACTGTTATTTGCTGTCAGAAATATTATGCTTTAAAGAAATTGAAGAACTCATAAGAATCTTTAGAATATATTACTTAGATACTATACCGATTATTTAGTATTGATACTAAAAACAGTGAAAACCTGACACACTGTTTCCTATTTTCAGATTAGAAATCAGCGCAACAGAATTTATATTCTTTTTTGGCGCTTCACAGCCTTCAAGTAAAAAACCACAAAACAGTTTTAAAATAACACATATAAATTGTGTAACCCAACAATTACAACCATATTAAACAGGATCTTTTCCCTCAAATGGCTAAAATACTACATGAAAATCCACATACACATTACATAAAAATGATTAAGGACTTTATCACCCTGTGTTCCAGTTTGCTAATGCCGCTGTTTGCAAAACACCAGAGATGGATTGTCTTTTATAAAGGGGATTTCTTTGGTCACACAGTTACAGTCTTAAGTCCATACAGTATCCAAGGTGAGGCATCAGCAATAGTATGCCTTCACTGGAGAAAGGCCATTGGCATCCGGAAAACCTCTGTTAGCTGGGAAGGCAAGTGGCTGGTGTCTGCTTGCTCCTAGATTGCATTTCAACATGGTGTTCTCCAAGACGTCTCTGTATCAGCCTCTTGGGGCAAACTCTGGGCTAGTACCTCCAAAGCATCAACAAAACTCTGCTTTCAATAGCTGTCTTCAAAATGTTTCAGTACATTGCAGCAGCAAGCTCCTTCTGAGTTCTTCTATAGAGTTGTAGTAAACAAATCAAGGCCCATGCTGAATGGGTAGGGCCATGCCTCCATGGAAATTATCTAATCAGAGTTATCACCTACAGTTGGGTTGGTCACATCTCCATGGAAACAACCTAATCCAAAAGTTCCAATTTAATCAACACTAATACATCTGCCCCCAGAAGATTGCATCAAAAAACATGGCTTTTTCTGGAGGACATAATTTATACACACCAGTACATTCCAAACCCTGGACCCCAGAAAAGCATGTTCTTTCCATATACAAAATACTAACATCCAAATACAATACCACACAAACTTAAATCATTTCAGTAACAATAAGAAAGTACAAGATCCCATCAAACTCAGTCACATGTGTGGTCTGTCCTAAAGCAAAATTCCCCTCTGGACCTGTGAAACTCAGAACAAGTTATGCACTGACAATATACAAACGAGGGACAACCACAGGATAAACATTCCCATTGTCATAGGGAGAAACTGAAAGGAAATCAGGGTTTAATGGACCAAAACAATTCCTAAAACCTGCAGGGCATACTCCATTAGATTTCAATGTCTGAGAGTCATTTATAGAATGATGTTTTACCCTTGGGGCTTGAGAGAGAAGGAGTCCAACCCTTTCCAAAGGCTTACACAGCAGCACTTTTCTCTCCAAATGCTGGGGTGAGTGCTCCAACATATTCACACATTGGGGAGACCACATTTTTTTCAGCCCCACCCTCCTCAAACATTGGGGTGCCACCCAGACTTTGCCTTTCTGAGGCATAGGCTGTCCTGTCTCTGAAAAGTAGGATGGTGGCCAGGCTCTCTCAATCCCCAGGGAATGTGCCTCACCCTCTCTGGGGCCTTAGGTGGCAGTGCTCTACCTGAGCATCCAGGAGGAAAGCCCACCCTCTGCCTTCCTGTCAAACTCACCCTTTCCACATGTGTGGGCCACTCTGATCTCCCTGCCAGAGACCTCTTCACTCCAGACCTCAATTTCCATGGTTATTTCCTTGAAGACATTTTTCCTTCAATTTGTTCCTCTGTCCCTTCCAGTCCAGACCAGCCATGGCTCTGGCTATATAGTTCTCTTAAAAATGTTGGCTTGGCATGTAGCACACAGGGGTCAAAACCATCAGACAATAGGACTTTTCACAAATCCTTTCTGGATAACTCCATCTCCAATCCTGGCTTGTACTGAAATGGTGGTTGGGTTCCATGTTTGGTTAAATCCTCACATGGGACTGTGGCTTCTGGGGTCTCACTTTCTGGAAGCCCGGAAGTTTCCTATCAGTACCTGGTTTCTTCATACCCAAGAGTTCATTTCTCAGCTTATCTCTGTCCTGTTGCATTTTACTATAAGCTGCAAGGAAAAGTCAGGCCACACTTCCGATAGTTAAATTTTGAAATCTCCTAAGCTAAGCACTCTAGCTCGTTGCTTCCAAAGGCTGCCCTCCATTTGACACTGGGACTCAATTTTGCCAAATTATCTGCCACTTTGAAACAAGGATTACCTTTCTTGCAGTTTATAATGACACATTCAAAGTGTCTGTTCAAGGTCTCATCAGAAGTATATTTAGCATCCATATTTCCACAGTCTCTTCAAGGCAGTTTAGGCCTTTTCTATCAAGCTCCTCACAATTCTTCCAGAATCTTCCCCTTATCAATTTAAAAAGCCATTCCAGCATGTTTGGTTTTTGCAAGCTCAGCAGCACCCCACTTCTCTGGTACCAAAATCTGTTCCATTTTGTGGAACACCAGAAATGGATTAGCTTTTGTAAAGGGAGTTTATTTGGTTACAAAGTTACAGTCTTAAGGCTCATAAAGTGTCCCATCAGCAATAGGGTACTTTCACTGGAGAATGGCCATTGTTGTCCAGAAAACTTCTGTTGGCTTGGAAGTGGCTGGCATCCACTTGCTCCCAGGTTGTGTTTCAGTATGGCATTCTCCAAAGTGTCAGCTTTCAATGGCTATCTTCAAAATGTTTCTGTAAGTTGCAGCTCCTCTTTAAAATGTCTCTCTCAGTTACTCTGGGGTTCTTCTGTCTATGAACTCCTTTATATGACTCCAGTGATCCAATCAACACCCACCCTGAATGGATGGAGTAACACCTCCATGGAAATTATCCAATCAAACATTTCACTCACAGTTGATTGAGTCACATCTCCATGGAAACACTCAATCAAAGGATTCCAATCTACACTAATACGTCTGCCTCCACAAGATTGCATCAAATATAATGGCATTTTGGGGGTCATAATACATCCAAACCGGCACACCCTATATTTTGTTTTCTCTTCAAAAAATTTTGTTAAATATCTGTCATGCATTTTATTTGAATGACATTCAATGATATTCAAATAAAATAAATATAATGACAGAGGATTCCTTAGCATGTATTGGTATATAAGTCCAAGTAGTAGATATTAAAAGCAATCAGGTCAGTTGTTTTGCATTTTTAATATATTACTACAGAAAATAAACCCAGGGGGGTTAGTTACCAGGTTAGACCATGGAATATAAGCATATTCATTTCTATATCTGTCTTTGGCTACTGATGGATGATGAACTTTCTTATTGTGACTTAAGAGAAAAATAACAAAATTTGTTAATACAGATGAATAAATGAAGGAAATCAGATAAAGGATTTTGAAATGAAGCCTTGGAAGATTTGAAGGAGTTTGAAGTCCACTGTCTTCCAGGAAGATGAATTGTGAAAACATTTATTCAAAGTGTGGCTGAAGGTATATGTTGGTGGAGTCCTTATCTCTGAGACTGAATGGAATCTGGAAGGTTGAAGCTGCCCACAAAGTAAAATATATATTGGATATTTCAAAACTAAATACTCCACAGAAGTAAAATGTCACTTTATTTGATTATCAACTGAAAGAAAACAAAATGAATTGTAAAATCTGTTATTTCAACTAAGTGACAGGAAGACAATTTGCCAAATTTCTAGAACATATGGCAGATTAGGTGTCCAAAGAAATTCCCCAATACCAAAAGAGTTGATTTGATATTCAAACAAAGACTTCTACTTCAAACCATGAAGACATAATAGGGAACAAAAAATACCACTCATTCTAATTTAAATAACTGAAAATTAGACATGATATATAAAAAGGAATGAATTTATTAAAAAAAAGGAATGGATTTAAGACACTGGAAAATAAGTCAAAAAGGAAAGAGACCAGTGAAAGAAGAGAAACACCAAGATGAGCCCTACAATTGGTCCACCTAAGTGCCACAATTTCCAGGAAGCATCACAAGGAAGGGAACCAACATAGCACCCAAAAGTTTTCCTAATAAGAGACAACATATTTAATATTTTGAGGAGACCAAGGAACTAGAAGTTGGAAAGCAAAGTATCAGAACTCACACAGTTCTGGGAAATGTTCTTGATTCCACTACCAAGAGTAGAAAAACCTCCAAATGTATAGAACTTCAAATAAAGTCTGTGGGACAATATGCCTAAATGGTAGGTCCACATTAGCCCTAGAAAAAGTTTGTTCTGGACTCTTCTAACAAATTTTAAAGCAAGCCTCAAAAGTATCAAAGAGTTTTTTGTATATTTTATTTTCATTTGAGAAAAAATTTAAAAAAATTAAATAATATAATTTAATTATCCAGCAATGTTAAATTAGCAATATTTAGCATTGATAAAATGGTTAAATATCCAGGGTATATAAAGAAATCCTTTAACTTAACAATAAAAAGACAAGCAAGCCACTTTAAAAAAATGGGCAAAAGGCATGAATAGACATCTCTCCAAAGAAGATACACAAATGGCCAAAAAGCACATGAAAAAAATGCTCAACATCATTATCTATCAGGGAAATGTAAATCAAAATAAAAATCTCCATGAAATACCTTTTCACTCTCATTAGAATGGTTACTATTAAAAAAAGAAAGAAGTGTTGAAGAGAACATGGAGAAACAGAAACATCATTCATTGCTGGTCGCAACGTAAAATGGTGCAGCTGCTGTAGAAGACGCTTTGTGGTTCCTCAGAAAGGTTAAGTATAGAATTATCCTATGACTTGCAGTCTCACTTTTAGGTATATAACCAAAAGAATTGAAAGCAGGGACTGGAACAGATAATTGCACAGTGATGTTCATAGTAGCATTATTCACAACTGGCAAAAGATGTAAGCAACACAAGTGTCCATCAACCAATGAATGTATAAGCAAAATGTGGTATATACATACAATAGAATCCTATTCAGGAATGAAGTCCTGATACATGAGACAACATGGATGAACCCTGAAGACATCATGTTGGGTGAAATAAGCCAGACACAAAAGAACAAATATTGTTTGATTTCACTGATAGAAAATAATCACAATAAGCAAACTCATAAAGTTAGAATCTAGAATGTAGATTACCATGCGAAGAGGTGCAGAAATGGAACAGGGATTTAAGGTCTAAGATGTATAGATTTCTTATTTGTAAAGATGGAAATATTTTAGTAATGGATGGTGGTGATCTTAGCACAACATTGTGAATGTAATTAACAGCATTGACATATATAACTGAATTATACTAAGTGTATATCTGGTTAAAAGGAGAAATGTTAGGTTGTGTATATGGTAAGAGAATATATATTTTTAAAAAGCCATGAAACTGCACTACATAAAGAGTGAACCTTAAGTTAAATCATGGGCTGTAGTTAATAGTTCAATTATAAAATTGTGTTTTCATGGATTGTGACAAATGTACCACACCAATTCAATGTGTTAATAATAGGGTGGAATATTGGAATCCTATATTTTAGGCCTGGTTATTTTTTAAACCCATAATTATTCTAAAAAAAATCTGCATCCAATGATAAGGCAGCCATTAGTAATAGGACTTTCTTGATTTATATACTCTTTGAGAAATATTAGCAATAGAAACTACTAAATAAAACAAAATGCTTTAAATTTTATATGTGATTTTAATATCCTGACTTAATGACAACATTTGAAATTTCTAAAATGATATAGTTAATTAAAAATGTTTAGCTGGAATAGCCTCTGAGTATCTGAGATGTTTAAGGATGTTATAACATCAATGCTATTTGGAAATGTGATCAAAATGCAAGCAGGCATCAAATACCACCTATTCTGTATTGTACAAAGCAGAGTCCAAGTAGGGCCACGATCCAACCTATATTGAAGAGATACCACCAGGAATCCAGATTCCTCTCATAATGAAACTGCAGGCTGCTGCTAATTACTGGATAGGTTTCTTATCATCTCCCATTTAATCATGACTGAATAGGAGAATTTTAGTGCCAGAGTTATGTTCCTTATGTGCAATTTAGATTTGAAACATCTATCCCACATCAAACATTATGATAATTTTTTGATAAAGAGAGATTTAATGAATTCAAAACAAGTATGAAATAGAGAAGATCTGAAGCAGTGCAAGTCTAACTAACGTGGGAGTAATTTTAGTGTGATCATTGAATATAAGGATGTGATACTTTCTGTTTTCTTAAGAGGTGTTAGCGTATATTCTGTATATCAAGGAAGGATATGAAGAGCATATTTAAATAGTTGCTAATATTATAAAGTCTAGATGTAATAAAAATATTGTGTACATACTTAATATTTTTTATATACTTTAAATCACTCATGGAATGCAGCAAGAAGGTCAATTTTTCAGACATTTAACCTTGGGCACTTTATAGCCTTAAGACTGTAACTTTGCAACCAAAATAAACCCCCTTCATAAAAGTCAATCCATTTCTGTATTTTGCATAACCGCAGCATTAGCAAACCAGAACAATCAACAAATAGTTGTTTTTATATATGTTATATTTCCATTATGAAGTTCTGTAAATTGTGAACCTCATGCCATGGTCAATGATAAGATCAATTCTGCATTTCAGAAGAATACTCTGAAGTATATTGAAAAGGGACAAAGTTAGAGACTAGATTACTGGTTAATAGGCCTCTGAAATAACAAAGGCAAGAATGGGGTGGATCTGAGCTTAAGGGCTAACAGTGGGGATAAAGAAAGGAGAATTAATATAGTAATGATGTAGAACTGAGTAATGATGTAGAGGTTGGATACGTAGGAATAGTGCTCAGGAGACAGGTGTAACCTCATGAGTGATACATATGAAGACAGTAGTGTATGATAGTAGGTGAGATTTCCCAGAAATTAGACATGAAGAGTAGACAACATGAGGAAAGAACAAGCAGTATCATAAGAGGAAAGAAAAAAAGAAACAGGAAACAATATAGGGAGGAGAACTGATATCATGGAAACCACCAGAGTAAAGAGGTGTAAAAAGGGAGGAAACAGAGTCAACTACTGTAAAGAAATTATGCACTGTAATATCTGAGACATTTCTAAACCACTTCCAAAATTTCAACCCTGTCAACTTTTGATGCCAGAATGTGTCATAAAGTCCCCCAATTTATAATCTCTCATTGTCTCCCATAAAGTACATTCTAAACTTCTTGGGATTCATCTCAGTTTTTCTATTGCTGTGTTACCTTTGCCATTGTAAAAACTATCTCTAATCCTCATTTTCCTTGTCTGTAAAAAGTGGTTACTTGTTAATAGGAAAATAAAAATACATTTATCATCAGATTATTGTCAGATGTAACATGTTCTACATAGAATCTTGTACATGCAAGTGCTGAATAGTTGGCAACTATTACAATAATTTATTTGCTCATTTGACATTAACTTGGTATTTAAGGCCATTTGGGGCTTGGCTCCATATTTTTTTCTAATTTTATTTCTTGGTGCATTAGCCAGTATCATATGTTCCAGAAACTTTAAACTACTTATAGTTCCCTAAATGCATCGTAAATTTCAGTCTGCTTATCAATGATGACGTTTTCAGATCAGTTTCACCAGAGCATTGTGGCTAATATCAACAGGTTGAAGAGTGAGGAAACATCTTTTGTTAGAAGCACCACCATCTATTGCTGCCTTCTCTTTAGTGTCAATCATTGCGTTATGCTGGCAAATTAAGAAGGTAACTAACTAGTAATTAGTGCATAGGGAAAATGAAATAAGGCACAACTGTTCTAAATGCCTCAGTTTCTCAGTCCATTAAATGGGAATGAAACTAATCACTATTAAATTCTGCTCTTTGGACTCTGTGACAATAACTCATAAATAAAAAATGGAATTTCCCCTGTACCTGAAAGAATTTCACAGGAACTGGTGCTAGATTTAACCTCATTGAAATGTTCTTATTCATGGGTTAAATGGAGTAAGGGAATTCTTAATGAAATTTCCAAAAGATATATAATATGGAGAGGAGATAATGCAAAATAGAAAGAATGCAAATATCCCTCATGATATCCATGATATCAGAAGAATAATTTCCTAAAAAGAAAATCAGCTCTTTAATTTACACAGGCCAAAGAAATAAATCTTGGGGGAAATAATAAAGCAACATTGGTCCCAATGTACAAAATGAAAAAAATAAACATAATATATTTGAATTCATAGGTAATGAGAACTTGCTGTCATACAAGTAAAGACTGGGAAAGTGAAGAGAAAATACTTTTAACTTAGCACATAGCCTCAAGGGAGCAAGTAGTAGGAAGTGGCATGAATTAATAAGGAAAATTAATTAGGTTAAGGCTCATGTATTTAATAAAGTTATTTTTGAGACATGTTTTTTGCTTCTTGTTTTTTTTTAGCTTCTAATATGAAATTTGTTGTCAACCTTTAAAACTATTACACATTTTACAAAAATGGGCATGTCCAATTCTTCTTTTTTTTTTTTTTTTTTTTTTTTTTGGAGGGACTGGTTCTTTATTTCAAAAAGAAATGTGTCTATTTTCAGTATCAAAACAATTACATTATTGGTTTCTCTTTCTCCCAAATTTGCCCCCAAAGGAGGCCACACCAAGGAGGGTGCATTTTAAGCCAATAAGCTTCAGGATGCACACCTAACAGACCTCACTGAAACCTCACCAAAAAGGGAGACCTGGGTGGGGAAAGGAATTGTAAAAGACTGGCATACTGCCAGCCCAGACTGTACAGAGCACTCACAGCCAGATGGGGTGGCCAGTGCTCTGCAACCCCAAAGAAGCCAAGTTTCAAAATAATATACAATTTTAAAAAAGTTTTGTAAGTAGACTATTCAAGACTTCTCCAGCACTGGCTGAAACAAAGCATGAGATGGCATCTTTAAGAGACAGCAACTTCAAACACAGAAAAAAGTGATGAGGTGTTTCATGTGCCACTGACTTTGCTAAATCAGTGGCAAAAACATTATTTTTGTTTCTTTCCCTTTTTAAAAGAAGGCAGGAGGGAGCATGAGTGGTCACCCCAACATCAGAGGCATGTGATCTGTTCTGTAGCACTTGAGAAGGGGGTACAGAAAGGAGGAGACAAAGATTTTGTCTCAGAGATCTCACCATATTAATTTGGTCACTTCTGATGAGAAAAAGATAACAATAAACTTCCTGTAAGATACCTTAAAGCTGAAAACCTGAGCAGTACTTTTCTTTCTTTTTTTTGGTGGGGGGTGTGTGGCTAACACCTATAATCACCTGTCTGGTTTGGCTGGTGCTTTGTACAGAGCAATGTAGTTTCCCACAATGGAGTCTTTCCCTGGGCCATGTTTGGTTCTCAGTGAGGCAGGCCCATACCTCCTTCCCTGCACTATGGAGTGAGCAATATGAATTACGTTGAAAAGTTACCTTTCAAAAATGAGAAAGGAATTAGATTACTGCTTCAGAGCTGTGGAATTATTTGAAGTGTTTTACAAATGGTTGCTACAACAGCAAAAAGGGGGGTAATTACAAAATGATATGCACATGCTTTTTAAGACACTTGCATTGTGCTCACTTCCCTTAAATGTTCCCAAAGGTGCTCAGTCCCTAGCCCAGCTGCAATCTCTGGGAGAAGAAGAGGAAGTTTGGTGAAAGAGACATGGTGCCAGGGACAGGTGGGTGGGTGCACTGGTTTACAGTGAGAGGATGAAGCAGCTTTTTAGTTAAAGATCAGCCCTCTGTTTAAAGGTCAGCTTCAGGCAGGCTGGCCTGAGACGGAGTTGGGGTGAAAGGGAGGAGCAATGGCAGGGCAGGATTGCAGTGCTTTACATCTCATTTAGGTCAAGCAGAGTCTGGTCCAGCATTCTTTGGGTACAGAGGTGCTCCTCTGTGTGCATTTCAGTTTATCTTCCAAATTATCAATTGTCTTTTCCAGCTTGGCTACCGATCTCTCAGCAAACTCAGCATGGGTCTCTGCCTCCTTAAGTTTATCATTAAGAATCATAATCTCTTCTTCATATTTGTCTTCTTTTTGAGAGTACTTTTCTTCAGCAGCACTCAGACACTTAAATTTCTGGTCTATCAGCCTGATCTGCTCATCCATCTCTCGGCAATGGGACTCTGCCAACTCAGCTCGTTCTTCGGTGTGTTTCAAGTACCCTTCAATAGTAAGCTGAGAAAATCCTGTTGTCCTTTCAATTTCTCCCTATGGCAATGGGAATGTTTATCTTATGACTGTCCCTCCTTTGTATTTTGGAAGCAGATAACTTGTTCTGAGTTTCACACGTCAACAGCCAGAGGAGAATGTTAAGATTTCCTACTGATCTATATTGTGATGGAATGAATGCATTTTTTTGCATTTAGAAAGAGGATGCAATGTGCAGGTTTGGATATATTGTGTCCCCTAAAAAAGTCATGATATTTTAACCCAATCTTATTGGGTGGAACCTCTTGATTGAATGTTTCCATGGAGAAGTGTCTCACCCAACTGTGGGTGATAACCTTTGATTAAATTATTTGTATGGGGGTGTGGGCTCTGCCCACTCAGTGTGGGTCTTGATTGTTCAACGGATTACTGGAGAGAACTCAAGTGCTGACACACAGGCTTGCTGATGCTTGGAGATGCAGACAAAAAGAAGTTTGGAGATGCTAGGCTAAAGAGATGAAGCCCCGAGTTTGACCTGGAGAAACTATTAAAGCATTGTCATCATACCTTTCTTCACTTCTTTAAGCATGGTTTAATTTAGTTTTTTGCCCTATATGTAACAGCTACTTCAAAGTCTTTGCCTGTTACATTGAACACTGGTTCACTCTCACAGGAAGTTTCCATAGTTTGTTTTTTTTGTTTGTTTGTTTTATTTTTTTTCTCTGTATTTTCTTGTTTCTTTTCAGGTCCTGTAATTTATTTTTTTCAAGTGTGTTTCATAAGCAACATCTATTCCAAATACATAATGTTTCTTCTTTTTCAAACGCTTTTCCAACAATAATATCTTGCTTTGAGGTTCATAATAATTGGGTATGAAATGGGAGATTTTTCATTACATTTTAGAAATTTTACTCACCTCCCCTGGACTACTTTTTGACTCAGTTTCTCTTTCACTTAATAGCAGAAAGGATCCAATGCTGACTAGGGATGGCCTAGTATATGCAGGCCTTCCTACATATTTGCGATTGAATTTATTGTAGAGAACAGTAATGGGTTTGGAAAAAGAAAAGAGGTGGAGATGCAAATTGGATCAGAATTTTCATACTGGGCCTCCTATCCACAGGCCTCAGCAGCCCTGCCATGGATCCTTCTGATTCTTTCACATCAAGAAGTTGAGTTTGCAAGCCCTTTCCATGTTGTAGATTCAACGGCAGATTTTGTAGCTCTCCCCTGTCACAAGTGGCATGGCTTGCCATAGCACTGCCATCATGTAATATCCTCAGTGATCCCTCTATTTGCTTTTCAAGTCCCTTCTTGTGCTGTCACAGCCTTGGCAATGAACTTCAAAGGTTTTGCCATGACATTGAATTTGAAAATCTTCACCCAGTAGGAACCCCACCCTCAGGGTCCCACCAACCTGAAGCCATCTCAGGCCTCCTAAATTATTGTTGAAAATTAGACATTTCAAAAAACATATTTTAGCAGCTCTGGGTACTACCCCACCCACTCCCAGGACTTGTTCTTATTATTTTATTGTTTATTTGCTTAGTGGCTGGCTGAATTAGTTTAGTGAAATCTGCTTCCCTCCGTATTGTGAAGCTTCTGATGTTGTTCCTCAGAGGCACAGTCTTGGAATTGAGCAGCCATCCTGAGATGACATTGTTTTAGCAGAGTTCTCTGATGGTCTCTTTCCTTGACCACACCCAACTCCTAAACTGCTCTAATTGCCAAACTGTTTTGTTTGTTTGTTGTTCATTTTGTTTTGTTTTGTTTTCTATAGTGCTCTGGGTAATAAATTATCCCAGAGACTAATCTAATTAAATTCAAGCTCTTTTGTGAGGACACTTCTTGACTTCAAAGCTTGAAATTTTTCTGACCCCAAAAGAACTCTTCTTAACTGTCTCTTGTCCTGGTTCTTTCTAGTAAACCATCTAGCCTCTGGTTTAGCATGTATCTAATGAAGTTACCTCTCTATTCTTAATTGCTTTCCATTAAAACTCCCTTGTTTTTGAGAACTTCCGGAGGCTTCAAATTGCCCACCTACCATTTCAAGTAAAGCCAGTTCTTTTGGAAAGAGCTTGAAACTCTCTGTTCAAAGCCTCCATATGCCCCTGTTCAAAATCTCTAAACTGCAACTGGTCCCACAGCTGGGCATGGGGATATTTGCACATTTCTTTCTAGGTAGCACTCCTGGGGGGCAGGTGGTCATTTTGGCTTGCCTCTTTCTCATGGTGTGAGACTTCCTCCTTACAGATGAGCCAAGCTAGGGCAATGGAGGGCCCAGTATTCTCAGGACACCATGCTATAAGTAGATCCTCAACCCCACAAGTGGGGTATAGGGGGAATGAAGGGAGCCCCCAATATTTCGGATGTACTCAGCCAGAATTTAGTTTCTGCAGTTGGTAGCTGAAAGGTAGGGAGAGAAATGCTGGTGTCCTACCTCTTCTGGGAGGATACCATATCCCTCAACTTAAAGCTGGGTGGAGAGAGGCCCTCTGTTCTTTGATGCATACAACTGGGGTGCAGTTTACACCATATGGGGTTGGAAGAAGGTAGGGAGGGGGAGAGAGAGTCATCCTTCTTATATCACAGACTCTTGCTATTCTTAATGAGATTTAGACATTCTTGAATAGAATTTTTCTTCATTTGCTAAATGCCTTTAGTAATATTTTCAGAGGCTTGATATGATTTTTTTTAAGAAATTCTCACTGGTTTCTCTGAGAAGCACATATATGGAGTACCTTCTCTTCACACCCGGGAAGTGGAACTCCTGGGAGGAAGTGGTTCTAAAGGGTTATTGTATACATGTCACTTCTAAAGAAATAAATTTTAACTTGCTAAAAAAGTCTATGACAAGGTGGCCAAGTCCATTCAATTGGGACAGAACAGCCTCTTCAACAAGTGGTGCTGGGAGAACTAGATATCCATTTCCAAAAGAATGAAAGATGATCCCTATCTCACATCTTATACAAAAATTAACTAAAAATAGATCAAAGACCTAAACATTGGAGCTAAGACCATAAAACTCTTGGAAGAAAATGTAGGGAAATATCTTAAAGATTTGGTGATAGGAGGTGGTTTTTTAGACCTTACACCCAAAGCACAAACAATGAAAGAAGAAATAGATAAAAATGAGATCTCTTCAAAATTGAATACTTTTGTGCCTCAAAGGACTTCATCAAGAAAGAAAAAAGGCAGAAATGGAGAAAATATTTGGAAACCACATATCTGATAAGAGTTTAATATCCAGAGTATATTAAGAAATCCTACAACTCAGCGACAAAAAGACAAACAACCCAATTATAAAATGGGCAAAAGACATGGATAGACACTTTTCCAAAGAGGAAATGCAAATGGCTGAAAAAAAAATATGAAAAGATGCTCAATTTCACTGGCTATTAAGAAAAAGCAAATCAAAACCTCACTGAAATACCATTTCACACATTTCACACCTGCTTGAATGGCCTTTATAAAAAAAAAAAAAAAGAAAGAAAAACAGAAAACTACAAGTACTGGAGAGGATGTGGAGAAATAGGTACACTTATTCACTGTTCATGGGAATGTAGAATGGTGCAGCCACCCTGAAAGGCAGTTTGGAGGTTCCTCAGGAAGCTAAGTATACAATTGCCATGTGATCCAGCAATTCCATTACTAGGTTTATACTTGGAAAAAATGAAAGCAGGGACACAAATAGACATTTGCACATCGATGTTTATAGCAGCATTATTCACAATTGCAAACAGATGGAAACAGTCCAAATGGCCATTGACTAAGAAGTGGATAAGCAATGATGGAATATTATGCAGTTGTAAGAAGAAATGAAGTCATGATTCATGCAGCAACATGGATTAACCTTGAGGACATTATGTTGATCAAAATAAGCCAGAAACAAAAGGACAAATACTGTATGGTCTCACTAATATGAACTAACTATAATGAGCAAATTCTGAGAGTTAAATGTGAAATCATAGGTTATCAGGAGATAGAAACAGGGTAGAAATCATGCACTTTATGCTTAAAGAGTACAAAATGTTCAGTGAGGTTGATTGTAAATGTTCAGAAATGGATAGCAGAATACTGTATGATGATAGCACAATACCATAAGTTTAATTAACAAAGCAGAGTGTGAGTTGAAAGAGGAAGGCTAGGGTCATGTATATCACCAGAAGGAAAGCTAGAGGCTAAAAACTGGGACTGTATAACTTATCAAAACTGAGAGGGGATGATGACAGTGGTTAATTGTACAAATATAAGAAAGTTCTTACTTGAGATGCAATAAATGCATGCCCCTATTGCAAGGTGTTAATAATAGGGTGGGTATATGGGTAAAATACAATTAATATGAATTAAGGACTATAGTTAACAGTAACATTGTAATATTCTTTCATTAATTGTTACAAAGGCACTACATGAAAGCTAAATGTGAATAATATGGGGATATAAGGAGTATGGAGTCTTTTGTTTGTTTTTTCAGTAGAAATGAGAATATTCTCATACTGACTGTAGTGGTAAAGGCATAACTGTGTGAATATACCAAGTGTCATTGATTGCACACTTAGTATGGATTGTATGCTGTGGAATTAAAACTATTTAAATAGAAAAAAAGGAAGTCTAGGATAAATTAAATTATAATTTGTATATATCCAGAATTAAAAATAGCTACAGTAATGAAATATACAATAGAGTTGCTATTTTCTTTTAATGATACTAAAAGGGAAAACAAGAACATGAAGTAAGGGGATGGTAGTAAACACTAACTTTGATCTCTGAAAGTTATGCAATAGAGAGAAAAATTGTAATCCAAATATATTTCCATTCTCAATAACTCTATTTTATTTATTTGTGCAGAAATCAAAATGATTTTTAAATGTTTTAAGTATTCCATAGTCATGCTTCTTATGATCTTTATATAAATTGCTACAAAATTTTGAAGAATTAAATTGGAATAAAAAACATTAACAATGTCACACACATACATAAAAATCTTTTGATCCAGCAATCCTACTTTTGGGAGCATATCCATTGTAAAAGAACAGGATAAATTAGGAAAGTTCCTAATTGGGTCAAATTATGTGTGTATTTTAAAATTGACTAAACACTATCAAATTGCCTTCCAGAAATGTTAAATCTATTCACATATCCACAAAGAGTATATAAGAAGTGACCATTTTCTCCTACCCTCACCAACTCTGAGTAACAACAAACTTTAAAATGTTTGCAGTCTGATAGATGAAAAACAGCATAACTTGGTTTGAAAAGCTAAAATGATAGGTGAGTTTCAGCAGCTTTTCAAGTATTTATTTCCCATTTCTGTCTTCCTCTTGGAAACTGCTTGCTTATATCATTGCCTTTTAAAAGCACCTGTAGACCAAATCAAAGACATTTCCCAGAACTTAGAACAAAAAGAAATAGAGACTGAAAAATCTCTGTAGATATGCACACATAAACACACACATGCACACACACACACATCATTTTTTTTTCCTCTAATAGTTATTCCTGCTTTTAAGTATGCCATGTCATGCCTCTGAGGATTCTAATTTTGTTTTTTTTTTTTGTTTTTTTGTTTTTTTGTTTGTTTCCTTCTCCCCTTAATTGTCTCCAACTATACCAGTGTCAGTTTCTCTATCTCAGTCTTTGGAATTTCATAGGCAGACAAAATGAGTTTCCTCTGCTGCCAAATATATAGAACTATTTTCTCATATATTCTTATGCCTGAATGGGAAATTGCTTGATAGCATAAGCAGAAAGCAGGATGGTATAGCCTGCTTGTTTTATTTAAATGAATGCAAACAAGGAGCTGGTTAACAGATCACATCCATTGCCCAACTGCAAGGATTCTGAATGAGTGGTGGAGATGAGATAATTTGCAGAAAAGCTGTTGTATGGAGAAACCTTTAATTCATGCTTCAGTTTTCTTCACCTCTACACTTCCCACTAGGCATCTTGTAAGATTTCAGTCCAGACCATACATTTCTGTTTCCTTGTTGCTTTACCCTCACACTCAGCTTCTGCTCAGTTTCCTGATGTATGACATCCCCACTATCCTGTTTCTCTTCCTTTCCCAGTGCTGCTCCCGTCTCCCCTTGCATTCCATACTGAACCTTCAGTGGGAATTTAGGAGACAGTGGTTGCGTGTCTGTGCTCATCCCACTATCATGGTCTGGAAGCATAAGCATGACTTTAAAATATGCTTTATGTCATAGAAAATATAAAGACATCATCTTAAAAAGAAAGAAAAAAAAGTGCCAACAAAATATTGCTGAATTGCCATAGTTGCTGTGGGATTTCAGACTTCGCTTTATATATGACATTAACAAATAAACTGTTGAAACAAAGAATGATATAAAGACTATATTGGGCAGTAGTTTTAACTCTCAAGACAAATATTACTACAGTCATAAACTATTTATAATACCACTGGGAAAACAGAAATGAAAATCGTTTCTTAAATCATTTATATTATTTATGGTAGAGTAGAGAATAGCATATTAAAATGGTAAAACTGCAGTAAAGTCACAGCTGCACAAAGAGTATTATTCCTCATATGTAGTCAGTTATTAGTAAATAATTTTGTTACAAGTCTTTTTTGGAAGTAATTTGGGAAGCTCCAAAATTGGTTATGGATTTTCTTCTATTTTGATTTTCACACCAAACACAGGCACACCTCAAGTTAGATTGATTAATAGATAACTATTTCCTAATTATCTACTGTAAAAACAGCATGTTTTCTGGTAGCTAGAAACATTAGTGATAATTCTTATTACTTTGTGAACACCGGCTCATCCTGCCCTGCTACTGTTATGGACTTTTTCTAGTCTTTAATTCCAATTTCTCCTATTTCTGTGTAAAGGAGAGGTGCATATAGCAGAAAAAATGATAAATAAGAAAGAATAACTGTAAAAAATTCATTGCAAAACTAATAGAAGTAAGAATATTATGTTGTAACACAAAACTCTTTTAATCAACATGCCTATCATTTGTAGAAGATTGCTGTTCTGGTTTGCTAAATCTCTCTAAATGCAATATACCAGAAATGGACTGGCTTTTAACACTGGAGATATACTAGACTACAAGTTTACAATTCTAAGGCTGTGAAAATGTCCAAATTAAGGCATCAACAGGATGATACCTTCTCTGAAGAAAGGCTGCTGGCAATTCAGTCTCCTCTGTCCCATGGCCAGGCACATGATGATGTCTGCTGGTCCTTCTCTCCTGGGCTTTGTTCCTTCCAGCTTCTTGCTTCAGTGGTCCTCTCAGTTTCTCTGAGGCTTTTGCTGTGAGCTCCTCTTAAAAATCATCTCTTTTTTTTCTGTGTATGTTTTATCCTTTTACAATGGACTCCAACAAGAGTATCAAGACCCACACTGAATGAGGCAAGTCACATCTCAGTTGAAATAAAATAATAAAAAGGTCCCACCTACAATATGTCTGCACCCACAGAAATGTATTAAAATAATATGGCCTTTTCTGGGGTGTGTAACAACTTCAAACCAGCACAATTGCCAATTCAGAACAGAGAGGCCTAAATGAGAATAATCTCTCTCTCTCTTTATATTTCTCTTTCTCTCTCTCTCACCTCTACACACACACAAACACACACGCAAATATTGGTAAATTATTCTTCACACTATCCAAACTTACAGAAAATGTTCAGAAATGCTTCTGTGTTACTGTACCAGTTTCTTCAGGTATATATGTATTCAGATTCCAGATAAATCAGATGAGAGTGGACCAGAGAAAGTAAAACTACTTAAAGATTGGAAAGGAATTTCTATGCCTGAAGGAATCTTACTCCACATTAAGATTATCTTCTACAATTTCACCATGGGGGCTCTGGAGTCGTGATTCATTCTTAATGTATGAAAATGCTAGGTTCTCTCTTTATTTTTCCACATCATTTCTTAATTAACTGCATCTGTTGGTATCCTTTGATTAATTACATTAGCTTCTTATCATAGGAGCCATGTACATGAAACAACTATATTGGATTAGAAACACTTTTGTTATTGATATCAATTATTACTGATTATAGAAACTGATATACTATTGTCTCTAAGAATATAGTTCTTTACATGTGTTTATCTTAATTCTGCAGCATCAAATTGTTATATGCTGTGAGTACAATTACACATGGTATGGTGGACAGAATAATGACCAGTCAAAATTGACATCTTCAACCCCTGAACCTGTGAATATGTTATGATTCATGACAAAGGGGAATTCATGCTGTGATAGATTTAGGGTTGCTAATCAGATGACTTTAGGATAGGGAGATTATTCTTGGTTATTAAAATAGATCCAATGTAATCACAAGCATCCTGATATGTGGAAGAGGAAGGCAGAAGTGGGTGCTGGAGTCGTAAGATGTGAAAATATCTCAGTCTTTTGCTAGCTTGGATGATAATAGAAGACCCTGAGACAGGGAATGCTTCAGCCTCTAGAAAAGTTGTCAACTTGAAAAGGATTTCCCCTTAGAACCTCTGGAAAGAAATGCAACCCTGAAAACAACTCGCTTTTCACTCAATAAGACTCAAAGCAAACTTCTGAACTCCAGAACTGTAAGGTAATACATTTGAGTTGTTTTAAGCTACTGACTTTGTGGTAATATGTTGTAACAGCAGTAGAAAATACACGGTAATGGTCACTAGTAGAAACTTCAAGAGCATCCTAAGCAAAAATATTTTTCCTCCAAATTCCTTTATTATCTATTCATGAAAAATGGTTCAAATTCTGTTTTCTCTTTGTTTTTTAATTTAGACACTGTAACTTTGGGGTTAAATCTTTGTATTCTAATTATGGCTCTGCCACTAACTAGTAGTAAAGCATTAAGCAGCTATGTGCAATGTTTAAATCTCAGTTTACCTATTTTGAAAGTGGTACCCATTTTATTGTCCTCACAACATTTTGGTGATGTCTAAATGAGACAGTGTGTGCAAAGTGTTTAATACAAAGCATGTTCAGATATGTTAAATTAGTGGTTATTATTATGGTCAATATTTTTACAGGGTTAGTTTATTTTTCTTTAGCTCATTTTCAGTTGCTTTCTAAATTTCTAGAGTTTAGCATTGATGTTTAATACAATTCTTTGTAGTGCACATAAATATAAGCATCTTGCCTTACTCTTAGAAGTATGACACTTTATTTTTTTTTTAATGATTGTAGGGAAAATAGGTCCAAATCTTTGGACTTTATACACATTCCTGACAATAAGCCAAGAAATAATATCAAAACCACTTTATACTTTTCCCATAATAAAAAAAAAAATTGAAAGAAGTAGGTAGTCCTGAAAACAGTTACACTAAATAGTCACTAAAGAAGACATGATGGCTTCTAGTCAGGTAGAACAAAATGACTAAACATTGCAACTTGAGTAACGATTGCTTGCATTATTTTTTTTGGGGGTGGGGAGATAGCTGTTCACTGTTTGTGTTATACAGTCTTATGTTTGTTTGTGTTTTAAATGTTTACTTATATAATATATATACAACCTAAAATTCCCCCTTTTTATCAACTTTTAAATATATAATTCAGTGTTTTTAATTATGTTGATGATGTTCTACCATCACTACCACCTGTTACCCATTCATTAAAGCTGGAGATTCTTACAGTGAAACAAACATAAAAACAAACAAGAAAAATGTGTTAAAGTATCATTTTATTTAGTGTTCTCCTTAGGCAAAAAAAAGTAAGAAGACAAAAAATAAATTTGCAGTATATATGTAAAAATAACACATGGGTATTTGAAAAAATATAAGTAAAACCAATGTGTCTTGTATAACTTGCAAACACACACACACACACACACACACATATCATACTGTATCAAAAACAAAGCCATTTTACTAGGTAGGTATTGTGCTGAGAGAAACTTTAAACCAAGGAAATCAGGGAAGGTTATGAAAACATATTTGATTATTCCTGTTCTCCCTGATTTACCATCTAATCGAAATATCATTGAGGAAAGAATGTTACTATAAAGAACTTTTCTAGCACTCCCTTTTGTAAGCAACTTGATGTGGATTACCCATTTAATCTTTTGAAGAAAAGATATTCTTTCTAATGTGAATTCTATATTTCATCATGCAAGTAGACCTTAGCAAATATAGGTAGTAGAACATTTTTGTACTTGATAAATAAATGTTTATAAAAGCTTATGGCATATGTATATTTTGTACATATATATTTCATGCTATTTATTGCATTGCATCTGATGTTGAATTAGGACATTTAAATTCTTAAATATGTTCTGATTTCATTGGTGCAAGATAGCTCATGATATAACCATTAAATGACAAAGTATGATGATGTATGGCTAAGCAGCTAAGCAGTGTCTGTAGTTGGCAAAAATTTATTCAACATTTAATAAAAACTCATTATACACCAAATAATATGCTAGATTCATAATAGCAAAAAGACTCTTCCTTCAGTAAATCATCATATAGTAAAGGAAGAAGACATTAATACATACATGTATTGCAGTGAAGCCTTTAATAAGGGACTCTGAGTGGAAAAAGAAGTACTTTAGTCTTGAGAGCTAGAGATACCAGAGCAGAGATGGTGACAGGTGAAATATCTGAGCTGAATTTTGAAGGGGGTGTGATGGTTAGGTTCATGTGTCAACTTGGCCAGGTGTTGGTACCCAGGTGTCTTGTCAAGCAAGCACTGGCCTAACCATTACTTCAAGGATATTTGTGGCTGATTAATAAACCAGAAAGCCAATCAGTCAATTGGCTGCAGCTGTGACTGATTACATCAATGAAGGGTGTGTCTTCCACAATGAAAGAATGCAATCAGCTAGATTTAATCCAATCAGTTGAAGACTTTTAAGCAAGACAGTTAGAGGACCCTCACTTTTTCTTCAGCTAACCAGGGAAGTATTTCCTGAGGAGTTCATCAACCATGTTCATTGAAGTTGCCAGTTTGCTGCCTGCAGAGTTCATTGAACATCTTCATTGGAGTTGTCAGTTTGCGGCCTTCCCTACAGAATTTGTACTTGTGCATCCCCCCAGTTGTGTGAGGCACTTCTATAAATCGCATATTTATAGATATCTCTTGTTGATTCTGTTTCCCTAGACAACCTTAGCTAATACAGGGAGTAGGTGTTTGTCACACATCCATGGGGTAGGTTTAGATGTGAGAAGAAACAAAAGAATTTGAGGGAACTACATGCAGTTGCCATAGCTCACACTCATGTAAAACTGTAAGGAGATGCAGCATGAGAGGAGATGAAGGCTTTGGGGTGGGTACAAAATGCTGAGGCTTTACTGTGGAGCGAGTTGCTATATGGTGCATCATGGACACAGGGTCAGGCAAAACAGAAACATTCAGCAAATGACTGCTCTATTATTTATACAGTGCAGAGGCCCCCAAAAGAGCAAGGAAGAGGTCCCATAATGGCTGGTCTCCAAGGGAGGCCAATCATTTGGGTCAGGGTCAGTGAATGGCAGCTCCAAACACCCCACTTTGCTGCAGAGGGAGAGACAAGTCTGTGCTACCCCAAGCAGGGTATTTATACATCTACCCTGATAAGCAGCTGAAACAGTTCCCAGTTTCTGGAGTTAAGATATGGTCAGAATACTCCATTAAACCTAACATCTTCTCCAATGCATAATGGAAACATATTGAAACATCAGCATACAATATAAAAGGAGGTGGGGTGAAGGCAAGGGCTGGGAGATGTCCACTAGGTGTGTCTGTGATTTCCCCAGTAGTCCATTCTTCAGCAACCCAACTAGGGCTAGACTAAGTCTCTCCAATAACTTCCACAACATAAGCCCAATTTCCACCTATAACATAAAGGCAGAGATGGATTGGGCCTACAGGCCCAAGGTTTTCAGCAATGTTGACAGTAAATGTTTGGGAACACCAGCAGCTATAGCACATTAGAGGACTTCACTTATGCATGCCATTACTCCAAGCAGAGTGATCAGACCTGCATCCATATCCCCTTACCCCTCAAGAGTCAGCTGAAGAGGTGTCATATAGAATCTGTTTGGGCACTTTGCAGCCAGTGGGCTTGAATTTGATTTTTTACCCCATGTTTGGAAGGAGGTATTAGCACTAGCACATATGCCTCCTTGTTGGGCTAGGAAGGAGTCTAAGGCAATGTGATTATCTACTTCACCAGAGAGTCTAGTGATTTTTGTTGAGCCTGAAGGCCTCATGCTATGAATCCAACAACTGCAGCCAAAGTGGCTGATACATTGCTTATCATGTGTTCATTGATGCTTACTCCCAGCCAGGGAAATAATGATCTGCTGAAAGAGGTGAATCCAGAACGATAGACCCCCCCAGGCCAATCATGCTTCACTGGAGATAATAAATTGGAAAGATGACTGAGCTATTTGCCAGTTTTATTACAGTGACAGTTACTGCATCACAACAAGTTATCCAGGGCAGTGGAGAAAAAGAGAGCACAGCCAATGGCTGTGTCATTATCTTTGTCACAGGTGCTTTCTTTCCAAGTTGCCACTGGATCAAATCTGTAGAAAACAGGAGTGGAGAGCAGTAACTAGTCCTCATAGGGTGGCTGTGTAATCACCTCCTATGGGAGACACTTTTCTTGGCCTATTTGTAGTAACTTATCTTTTCCCTCTAAGGCCACCCAGTCTGTTTGCCTCTTGCCCTGAGCTATAACCTCACTCTTTTTCATTGATCTGAGTTTACTTATCCATAGCTTCTGGCCCACTTATACCCTTTCCTGGTAGATGGGAGCTGTCTAGACTCCTTACAGTTATCACATGGCCATTCTCAAAGGGACTGGTGGACCAAGTAGTGTAGGCATTGCCCACTAGCCTCCAGTAAGTGTATGCCAGCTCCCATGGCTGAAGCCCACTGAATTGTCATCCCATGTACACTAAACACTCTTAGGTCCACTTCCATCACTGCACCCCTCAGCCTAGCAACCTAACTCCCATCCTGGGAACCATGTGAAGGGTATGTGGTGTAAAAGGCAGGATGATCCCTTGTCAGTGACTGGAAAGGGAAGTCCCACATGGTGCCATTGGTGATGATGGCCCATTATTCAATAAATAGTCATGAGGGTTCTTGGGTCCAAGTGTTTCAGGACTAAGGGGAGCACTCACAGTTCTGCCTCTTGGGCACATTTTTTAGTGCCATAAGTGCTATAGAGTCTACCTGAGGCAAGGGAAACAGCAGCTGCTGGACAACAGACAACAGACACCAGATGGCTTCAGCTTTGTGAAAACATCAGTAAACCAGGACAACTCTGGTGGCATCCTTGGGTTGTGGACCCCAAAATTCTAATGCAAGTTTGGAAGGGACCTCACCTAGTGTTGCAACAAGATCATATTTGAGGAGTGACTCTGCCACTTGCTCATGCAAGTGTGTTAGTCCCCAGGGGCCTGGGTATACACAATCCTGAATGCATAGCTTCCATTTGATGATACTCTGTGTTTGGACAGTACCTGGGTGAGTATTCTGATTACCCAGCACCCAGAGCATGATGGGGATTCCTGGCCTCAGGAGGAACTGGGAGCTCTTGGTAATCCTTTCCATTTCTACAAGGCCCCACAGCATGCCAGAAGTTACTTCTCAAATGGGGAGTAGGACTGGTCTCTGTTTGGGTAATTCTTTGTCCCAAAACCCAAGGGTCTGAGAATACCTTTTGATCACTCCTTCTGTCAGATGGACCAGTCAGCGTTGGTCTGTGTGACAGAAACCTGTAGCTCAAACAGAGTTCTAAGCTCTAAATGTCCTAGGTGTAGGGCATCTGAAACAGCTGATTTTAACTCTTGTTTTACCCTCCATTCCCAGGTGGAAAGTACCTGCTTTCCATGTCATCTGATATAGGGATGCACAGATGATACTGAGATGAAGAATATGCTGGTGTTATTATGCAAATAGCCCACTCACCTATTGGGCCTTCTTCATGGAGAGTGACTATAGGGTCAGTAATCTATACCATACTGGTCTGGGATTTGGAGCTGGGCTCTATCTAGCCCATATACTACATAAGAAGGTGACCTTATAAGAAGGGCTGGGTCTTATGTCTTGTTGGGATTTATGGCCCATTTGGAATCTCAAAGCCCAGTCAGCAATGTGTGCAATACCCTGGGGATTGCGCCTAACCCTGGACCACTAACATGATGTCATGAATATAATGGAATTCTTAGAATCATTTGGGCAGGGGGTAGCTTACTCAAATCCTGTCCCTCCCATTGGTGGCAGATAATGGGGGAGTTTAAATACCTCTGTGACAGTATAGTGAAGGTATACTGTAGACCTTGCTACTGGAAATTGAATTGATCCTGGTCCTCTTACCAGGGTAGGATGGAGAAAATGCATTCACCATGTCAAGGACTGCATACCAAATTCTAATGGAGGCCATAATGGTATCTGTGAGAGTCACCATGTCTGTGACTGAGGATACCAAAGGGGAGACTTCTGCATTCAAGAACTGATAGTCTGTAGTTAGTCTACACACTCTACTTGCCTTTTTCACTGGCCACATGGGGCTATTAAAGACAGAAATAGTGGAGCAGATGACATTCACAGATATATGGTCCCTTATGAGTTCATAAATGTCCTTTTCCCCATCAGAGAGGCAGCATTCCACTTCTGGACATGTGGTGGGGAGGTAGGAGGATTGGAAGTACATGGTCTGTCACACAACAAACCATGATGGACAGAATTTGTTGGAATGGAGGATTGTATCCTCACAGATCCCACTGGGATATGCAGTGGTTTAGGATATCTTCCTATAAGGCATTCCCTGGTGGAAGATATGACCACAGGGGTGGCCAAAGGACCAATGGTTAAAACCCACTGGGTAGCAGCCTCCTCTCATTCCCATGTCCATGTGGAATTTCTGAAACCTCCCAAAGCTATTTGTTCTCCTTCTCCTCATCTCTCAGAATAATAGTGACCTGGACACTTGTATGCAAAAGCCCAGTAACATTTATTTACTTTCCCCAGATTGTACTCCTACTGGGATATATGGCCTCAGGTTCCTGGGGAGTGGTTGACTATTTTCAATTTAGTCAATCTGAGTAAAGAGGTTCCACTTGCTGCCAGACTTCAGGTGGATCAGAAGGGAGAAGTGGGAAATCTGCAGGCTCCTCTTCTTCCTCTATTGTGTGTAGATGTTTCAGTGTGTTTCTATTCCACATCCATGGAGAGATGTTAGGACTATAGAAAAGGCTGAACTATACCTTAAACCCAGAAACAGTGAACAAGCACCCCCAGTTGCTTTTTACTGTAGGAAATCTCAGTGGCAGGGCCCACCCCCACTGGGGTTCATAAACACTCAATACTAAAACAGCGCAGGGTCTCTCCACTCCATCACAAAGTAAGGCATGTGGAGTCCCACTGACCATGACCTGAGCAGTTGACCTCCCCAGAAAAATGGCCATGATGGACCCTTTGTGCTGTGTAAGTAATAAAGTGGACATTTGCTGAAAGCTTCTGTTGTGCATGAGTCTGTGTTCCCATCATGTACCACAAATCAAATCATTTAACATTGCCTATGGTGTCCTTTGGAACCCCTTCTTATGGTAGCCACAAGAACACAGCTTGGCAAGTGGGGGCTCCAGGAGGAAAGGGTAGCTACTATCTCATCCTGCATTTGTCAAGATGCACTAGATTAAGAAGAAAGGGCTTACTTAACCCTGATCTGGTTTCTCTATCAGTTACCACCGTGACCACCCTTCTGATATGGAAGCATTTTCCCCATCCAGGGAGGGGAAAATAAATTTGTTCAATATCCTTTCCTTGAGGAAGCCCTAGGGTTAAGGGGACAACTAGTTTGATGCCCCACATAGGAGGCACCTTTCTAATAAAATTATCAATGTCTTGCTGCAAAATTGGAATCTGGTAAGGGGCTCAATCCCTCTGGTAGGGGTGGAATATACATGCACCAACACATAGTTGTCACAGTGTGACCAGGCTTTCTCCTCATGACTCCAAGGCATAGTTGGATTTGGGGGGAGGTCACTCAAAGTCATACATGCTCATCCAGCTCTATGAAGGATTCAGCTAAATAGTCTGTGGTCAGGGAGCCCCTGGGGCTACGTCATCAGTCACTCCCTCCCCAAACTCTGTCCTCCTCCCTTAACTCCAGCTGACTAAGAGTTTTCAGAGGATGGGTTTGGTAGCAAGGCAGTCAAGACTCCTCCATTCAGCCTGGTTAATCATAGGGGTAGTGGCTCCCTCATCATAAAATCAAGACAGCCATGAGAGGAGATCCTCTCTAGGATTATGTCCATACCTATCTTTCATATCCCATATCTCCTTCTCCATAAAAACTTGTAATTTTGTTTTCATTTCCAGGTCTTCTTCTTCAGTTCTAATAGTCTCCTGAATAGTGAGTGGCCTCACACTAACCACAAGTCAGTCTGGATAACATGAATGTGATATGCCTCATTCCAGAATGAGTGCATATATAAGGATCCATAAGCCATGAGAGTGCACACCAGGTGGTGGAAGTCCCAAACTCACTTATCTCTGCATAGAACAAGCTAGCCAACTCCCTGGTATTCATGGAGGGATTTTCAGAATCCCATTCATTGCCACCATCTCCTTAGAGAGTGGAGAGAACATACCCTAGGTCCTCCAGCTGTGGGTCGGTACCTTTACCCTGGCTGGTGGGTCATGGGTTAGTCCACAAATCCATGATGCTTATGTTGTCTGGGACACTCCTAGACAAAAGGAATACAAGAGAGATGAAAATAATAGCCAATAATTTAACCCAATTCATACTACCCCTTACACCATGCTCACTGCACCAAAATCTGTGAAGCGAGTTGCTATATGGTGCCTCAAGAGAGCACAGGTTCAGGCACAACAGAAATTTTCAGCCAATGACAGCTCTATTATTTACACAGCACAAAAAATCCAAAAGAGCAGAGGAAGAGATCCCATCATGGCCAGTCTCCTAGAGAGGCCAACTGCTTTGGGCAGAGCTGATTAATGGCAGCTCTGCATGCCCCACTTTGCCTTGGAAAGGAGAGACAAGTCTGTGCTGCCCAAGTGAAGGGGGAAGGAGCCCCATTACTGAGAGTTTCTGCCCTGATAAATAGCTGGGTGTGCTTGTTCCTAGTTTCAGGTTTAAGTTATGTTTAGGCCACTTTACTATACCTAACATCTCCCTCTGGCTGTAGAATGGAAATATATTGTAATGACTGCACACAATAGAAAAGGAGGAGGTTGTGGGGTGTGGTATAGGTGTGAGCTTGGAGATAGCTGTTAGGTGTGTGTCAGTGGCTTCCCCATAAAACTAAAGCGATTAAAAGCCCTTTGGACATTTTAAATAAGGAAGTGTACTGATCAGGTTTATCTTTTGAAAAGATATGTGTGTTCCCTCCAAAGGTAAGACTTATTTTTTGAGGTAGCCCAGAAAAAAATATATATTGGGAAAATATTATAAAGACTGAAGCAAAATAAATTATATGGGTCTCTAATAAAACAGGAAAAGTAAATAGGGGGAAAGTCAATGCGATTAGGAAATGTTTTGTTGACAGAAGAAATCTGTGAATAATTAGCACCAAGAGCGAAGGAATCTCAAACACTATAATGCTGGGTTGAGTAGAGTCCCCCCAGAATTTATGTTCACGCAGAACCTCAGAATGTGACTTTATTTGCAAATATGTCCTTGCAGATAAAATTGGTTAAGTTAATATGAGGTTGCAATGTATTAGGAGGGTGTTAAGTCTGAAGACTGATGTCTTTAAAGAAGGTCATGTGAACAGACAGGTAGACAATGCAGTGATGCAGCCACAAGCCAAAGAATGTCAAGGATTGCTGGGAACCCCCAGAAAATGGAAAAGACAAGGAAGGATTCTTCCCTAGGACCTTCGATGGGAAGGAGCATGACCTGTCGATGATTTTGGAATTGTAGCCTACATAACTAGGAGAGAATAATGTCTGTTGTTTGTAAGGAACCCAGTTTGTGATATTTTCTTACAGTAGCCCTAGGGAACTTATATAATTACCAAATAGCTAGGTAGGTCATAGCCATTAACCAAAACAGAAACAGAAGACCCTTCGTCTGTTCATCACAACTGAAGTTTAGACTATACAAGGAAACATAAAAATATTCCCTGAAGTGCTCAAGGCAAATTTTAAAAATAACAACAACAAACTATTTCTATATTTCTCTCAGATACATTCTCTTTCACACCAAGAAGTTGGGGAAAGTTTCTCCACTTCCCTTTCCTACACTAAACTCCTTACATTAATTTCCAATTAAGTCCACAGAGGTTCTTTTAAATCACCACCTCCAAACCCAACTCCTCTCTAAGACACAGGTCTTTTACTTTTTCTTTTTTTTTTTAGATCAATCTAACCTGTTTAACTTTCTGCACTGTAAAAGAAGAAAATGGAAGTCGTAATGTAAGAATGAGCTTGGTATCTTTAGGGGACATTGAGAAAGTGAGTGTGGCATAATGAGTAAAGTAGAGGAGGAAGAATGGAAGGAAAATTGATTGGTGAGGCAGGCAGTGTCCAGTATGTAGAGACTTGAAGTCAAGGATGAGGAGTATGGGTTTTATCTTAAGTATTTTTTAAAGATGTTGTTGGAGAAATTCACATGTAAGAGCAATATAATATGAATGAGAGTTTCAATAGATCCCTCTGGCTAGTGGAAAATGGATTATAGGAAGGCAAAAGAGTAAGGAAGGAGTCCATTTGGAAGTTGAATGATGCTTTGCACAAAGATGATAGCAGAAGAGATGGAGAAAAAATGGACAAAATTATTATGTTTTGGATTGTAAGTCAATATGACATGGATACATTGGAGACAGTGTGAGAGAAAGTGGGAGAGATACCAAGGATAATACCTTGATTTTTTTTTTTTTTTTTTTTGAGTAAAAGGATAGAGTTGTTTTGAAATGGAAAAGATTTGGAAGAGTATATCTTGAGTGACAAATGAAGAATTTATCTTGGGGCATGTTAGGTTAGAAATGTCCAAGTATCATGCAGGGAAAGATGTCAAATAAGCATCTGGATATGTAAGAGATCAGTTACAGGGATATGGATTCAAGACACCTTAACCTATTAATGATATTTAAAGTTATAGAATTAAGTTACTCAGGAAGACTGTTTAAATGGATAGGTCCAATGCCTCAGACAGGGCCCGGCTACATGCCAAGGGTAAGAAATTGGTTTCAAATGGATTATGGTAATAAATGGTTGTCTTAGTTTGCTAATGCTGCAGAATGCAAAACACCAGAGATGGACTGGCTTTTATAAAAAGGGGGTTTATTTGGCTATACAGTTACAGTCTTAAGGCCATAAAGTGTCCAAGGTAACACATCAGTAATCAAGTACCTTCACTGGAGGATGGCAAATGGTGTCCGGAAGACCTCTGTTAGCTGGGAAGTCACGTGGTTGGTGTCTGCTCCAAAGTTCTGGTTTCAAAATGGCTTTCTCCCAAGACATTCCTCTCTAGCAAGCTTGCTCTTCTTCAAAACATCACTCACAGCTGCACTCCCTCAGTCTCTTTGAGTCAGCATGTTTTATATGGCTCCACTGATCAAGGCCCACCCTGAATGGGTGGGGTCACACCTCCATGGGAGTATCCCACCAAAGTCACCACCCACAGCTGGGTGGGGTACATTCCAAGCAAATCTAACCAGCACCAAAACATCTGTCCCACAAGACCACAAAGATAATGGCATTTGGGGGACACAATACATTCAAACTGGCACAATGGTTGTAGGGAATTGTTATAGAAAAATACTTAGAATATTTCAACTAGCTATGAAATGTAACAAACCACCCCAAAACTTGGTGGCTATTTTAGTTTCCTTGGCTGCTAAAGGAAATACTATGCAGTGGTTCAGCTTAAACAATGGAAATTTATTCACTCATGGTTTTGAGTTAGGAAAAAATCCAAATTAAGTCATCATCAAGGGGACACTTTCTCCCCAAAGACTGGCATTCTGGGGCTGACTGCTGGCGATCCTTGGTCTTTAGCTTGTCACATGGCAAGGCACATGGCAGTGTCTCCTGGTCTCTACCTTCTCTTCCTGGTTCCTTTGATGTTAAGCTTCTAGCTATTCCCTCTGGCTTTCTCCCCGTCTGCATTTTATTCCACTTATAAAGGTCTCCAGTAATAGAATTAAGACCCATCCTGGTTGAGGTGTCCTGCACCCTAACTGAAGTAACCTCCTTAAAATGTCCTACTTATAATGGGTTCACACCCACAAGAATGGATTAAGTTTAAGGACATGCTTTTCTGTGGTACATACAACTCAAAACCATCACAGTGCCATAAAAAATCAACCACTGAAATTTCTCAAGATTTTATGGATTGACTGAAATTTCTCTTGATTTGGGTTTTATTTTGCTCTTTGCTGGACTTCTTCATAAATCTGTGATTAGCTGGAAAGTTGGCTTTAAGATGGCTGATTTTAAAAGATCCCACATGGGATAAATTATATGATCTCTCATCTTCCAACAGGCTCTCTGAGACTTGTTGTCATGGAGGTGGTAAGATAATAAGAAATTAAGGAAAGCCCATGTAATGGTTAGGCTCATGTGTCAAGTTGGCCAGATGATAGTACCCAGCTGTCTGGTCAAGCAAGCACTGGCCTAACAATTGCTGTGAGGACATTTGTGGCTGGTTAATAAACCAACAGGCTGGTTTATTAAATCATCAGTCAATTGGCTGCAGCTGTGACTGCTGATGCATCAAAGGGCATGTCTTCCACAATGAGATAATGCAATTGACTGGATTTAATCCAATTAATCAGTTGAAGACTTATAAGCAAGACAGATAGAGGACCTTCACTTCTTCTTTGGCTGACCAGCAAAGCATTTCCTGAGGAGTTCGTCAAAGTTGCCAGTTCGTTTCCTGAGGAGTTCATCAGACATCTTCATTGGAGATGACAGTTTGCTGACTGCCCTACAGAATTTGG
This sequence comes from Choloepus didactylus, assembly GCF_015220235.1. NCBI lineage: Eukaryota > Metazoa > Chordata > Mammalia > Pilosa > Megalonychidae > Choloepus > Choloepus didactylus. Next base: position 143,037,840 of record NC_051309.1, read on the forward strand.
ACTCATGCATACCCACAGTTGCATGACTCACTTTTATAAATCTTATAGATACCTCTCACTGATTTTGTTTCCCTAGAGAACCCTAACTAATACAGCCCAGAAGGCCTTTTGGTGCTAGGCTTGAAACTAGCAACCTGTGACTTCTAATAAATGCTATTGGCCAAAGCTAGTCATGAGGCCAGCCCAGATTCAAGGGATAGGGAAACATAATCTACATCCTCTTTTCAAGAGCTGCAGAAGTACACTGAAAAACAATGGGCTACAGGGAGAGGAAATATAAGACTATTTTTACAATTATCGGCCAAAACTGGATAGGGCTTACCTGACTAAAATATCAAGGTTCTAATACTTAGAATGAAAAATGTCAACAAACAAGCAAGCCAAAGAAATTTAAATAGAATATTTAAATCTGAATATTCTGCATTTCTTATAAACACATGACAAAAATTAAGATCATATGAATATAAAGCATATAATGAGGGTAAAAGAGAAATTGAAATATAAAAATATTGGGAAATAAAATTTTAAATTAAAACCACTGATAACATTATGCTCTATACTTGTTTCCCACGTTTATTCTATTTTTGTTATCATATTTACTCAACAGTGTGCTCTTTAGTAAAAAGTAAATTCATATCATTGCTTTTTTTACTTATGATTGCTGACATCTAGAATTGCTCATGTCTTCACTTCAATCCTTTATATGTGTTATTCTGACAGTTATTCCTAATATTTAAAACTGATTTTCAAGCCATCTACTGTAACTTTGGTAATAACATACAGTTACTTTTGAATTAACTTAAATGTTAACACACATATATTTCTTTAAATAATGACTGTTCACACCAAGCCAAAAAAAACCACTTTTGTCCACATCAATTTTCTATTGTGCATAAATTACTTCTGAATTAAGCTCACACAGTGCTATTACTGGCATAAGAATTTTACTTATTCAAAAGTAGCCTGACAATTTGCCTGCACTGTGCTCTGCTATGCCTATGAGATTTACATTTGTGGTACCACATATGCAACCATATATGTTCACTGGAGATATTGCTTCTATATTTATAATTCAGTTTGATACCACACTTTATACATTCTATGTGCTACCCTCTGTTTCAACTAGAAAGCACTGTCACTTAACTATTTCTGGTAGTAATTTTGCCATAAATATATATTTTAAAAATATTTACACATAAGTAATTAAAGAAGATTTAGGGAAAAAAATCACTTAAAAGAAAAGGAATGATGTAATGTGGGACAAAAACAACATAAAGAGGGGAAAAGAAAGGGTACAGAAGCACAGAACCTTTATTCTATTGAAGCTAAGTTGGTCTCTTCTCAAATTAGTAAGTTATGGACATAGATTATACAATAAAAACCCCAGTGTAAATACAATGATACCTTTTAAAAATACCACAATAATAGTTGGAGTCTTTAATATATCACTATCATCCATAGATGTAAAATCTAGCCAGAAAATCAATAAGGAAACAGAGAACTTGAATAATAAGATGCATAAACTAGATCTAACAGACATTTACAGAACATTGCACACCAAAACAGCAGGATCTCCTTCCTTCTCAAGTGCACATGAATAGTTCTCCAGGATAAACCATGTATTGGCTCACAAAACAAGTTTTTATAAATTTTAAAAGATTGAAAATTTAACAGAACGTCTTCTCTGATCATAATGGAATGAAGCTGGGGATCAATAACTGATAGAAAACTGGAAAATCCACAAATACATGGAAGTTAAATAATATACACTTAATCAGTGTTCAAAGAAGAAATTACAAGGGAAATCAGTAAATATCTTGAGATGAATGAAAACGAGAACACAACATATGGAAACTTATGGGATGCAGCAAAGGCAACACTGAGAGGGAAATTTATGGCCCAAAAGACTTACATTAAAAAAGAAGAAAGAGCTAAAATCAGTGACCTAGCTGCATACCTGGAGGAAATAGAAAAAGAATTGCAAGCTATACACAAAGGAAGCAGAAAGAAAGAAAAACAAATAGAGCTGAAATAACTGAAATAGCACTAAAAATGAGAAGTTCATTCTTTGAAAAGATCAATAAAAGTGACAAACCTTTAGCTAGAATGACAAAGGGAAAAAGAGAGAGGACACAAATAAATAAAATCAGAAATGGGGGGGTGCATTACTACTTACCCCACAGATCATAAAAGGATATTATGAACAACCTGTACATAATATGCCCAATAAATTAGACAACCTGAATGAAATGGGCAGATTCCTAGGGACACATGATACTCTAGAATAAATTGAAGATCTCAACAGACTAATTACTGGTAAAGAGTTGACTTGGTCATTGAAAACTTCACAAAAAAGAAAAACAAAGGACCAGATGGCTCCACAGGTGAATTCTACCAAAGATTCTGAGAATAAGTAATATAAATCCTAGTTTAATTGTACAGTTTCTGTTGGGTTTATTGTAGAGTTTTGCTAATGGATGTTGGTTCTTATTTACATTGTGAATGCAAATAAGAGCATCAAATTATACAGGTGAATGTGGTTGCAAGTGGAAATTTTAAAATATGTTATTAGAATTTAAAAAGTGGAAGGAATAAAAGAGATCATCTTTGATTTCTCCTCCTAAAAATGACTATTGTTAAAATTCTCATAGATTCCCTTCTGATTTTGTTCAATAATTTCTTATTTCTGGGTGTATTTACATTCTTCTAGGCTGCTTTCCTTTCTGTGGGATGAATCATCTGAAATTAGATTATTTTATAATCACTATAAAGATAATTTTATGGATTCTGGGAAGATGGCGGCATAGAAAGAGGTGGAAGACCTGGTCTCCCCAGAACAATTCATAAATGAACAAAAAACCAGTAAATAACCTGGAATCGTAGCAGGGAGACAAATGTGACTGTCCACTCAACATCCACCGACATGAATTGGGAGGAATGCCCGAGATCACAGCATAAAATCTGTAAGTAAAATTGTGGACCCGCGCTGAGAGCTGAGAACCGAGAGCCGGGAGCCCCTCCCTCACGGAAGCCACGCCGTGCACTTTCTCAGCCCAGCCCCAAGTGAGGTTTTACTGATAACAGCTCAATACAGACAGTGAATCCTCAACAAGCAGACAGAGGCTTTTGGTGATGGCTGACCTTGGGAGAATTGGGGGAAATATTCTGTCTCTCGCTCTCTCTCTGTGGAGAAAACCTCGGCTGCTCTCAGACCACAAGGAGTTGCAGTGGAGATAACCTCACACAATCGGCATTCTGAAACGAGCTGAGAGCCCCGTGGCACAGCCAAGCGGCCCAGGGCTTCCCTAGAGGGACGGTGCACACTGATGACGTAGCACAGAATTTTCTCTTGGCTGAGGGAGGATCGCGGCTGGGAGGGGCGATCTGCTCAGAGAACCCAGAGGTGCTGCGCCAAGTCTGGTAGTTTATGGGAACTGAGAGAGAGCTGCCCCTCCTCCCTGACCACCCGTGTGCGCTCTCCACATTCAGGGCGGGCAACTCCAGCGGCGCACCCAGGCTGAGCTCTCCAACTGAACATAAAAGAATCATTTCCCCACACTACTGACTGGAGGGACATAGGTGGCTCACAGACGCCATCTGCTGGTTACCTAGAGAAAGTGCACATCTCCAAGCTGTGTCTCTGAAAAATTAGATCGATAGCCTTTAAGTCCCCTATCAAGCAAAACAAATGCCAAGAGGCCAAAAACAACAGAAAATCTTATTGCATATGATAAAACCAGATGATATGGAGAATCCAGCTCCAAACACACAAATCAAGATTTCCGAAGAAATGTTATTCCTCGCAAAATTAATTAAAGAGGTACAATCAAAGAACCAAAACATGGCAAAGGATTTAAAGGACATCAAGAGGACCATGGCCCAGGATATAAGTGCCATAAAACAAGACCCTAGAAGAGCATAAAGAAGACATTGCAAGAGTAAATAAAAAAATAGATCTTATGGAAATAAAAGAAACTGTTGGCCAAATCAAAAAGACTCTGGATACTCACAATTCAAGACTAGAGGAAGCTGAACAACATCTCAGTGTCCTAGAAATCCACAAAACAGAAAATGAAAGAACAAAAGAAAGAATGGAGAAAAAATTGAAAAAATTGCAATGGATCTCAGGGATATGATAGATAAAATAAAACATCCAAACTTAAGACTCATTGGAGCCCCAGAAGGGGAAGAGAAGGGTAAAGGTCTAGAAAGAGTATTCAAAGAAATTGTTGGGGAAAACTTCCCCAACCTTCTACACAATATAAACACACAAAGCATAAATGCCCAGCGAACTCCAAATAGAATAAATCCAAATAATCCCACCCCAAGACATATTCTGATCAGACTCTCAAATACTGAAGAGAAGGAGCAAGTTCTGAAAGCAGCAAGAGAAAAGCAATTCACCACATACAAAGGAAACAATATAAGACTAAGTAGTGACTACTCAGTGGCCACTATGGAGGCAAGAAGGCAGTGGCATGACATATTTAAAATTCTGAGAGAGAAAAGTTTCCAGCCAAGAATACTTTATCCAGCAAAACTCTCCTTCAAATTTGAGGGAGAGCTTAAATTTTTCACAGACAAACAAATGCTGAGAGACTTTGCCAATAAAAGACCTGCCCTACTTCAGATTCTAAAGGAAGCCCTACCAACAGAGAGACAAAGAAAGGAGAAAGAGATATAGAGAATTTTAACAGACATATATAGTACCTTACATCCCAGATCACCAGGACACTCATTTTTCTCTAGTGATCACAGATCTTTCCCCAGAAGGGACCATAACCTGAGACTTAAAACAAACCTCAAGAAATTTGAAAAAAAAAAAATGAATATACTCAAAGAACATTCTCCAAACACAATGGAATACAAATAGAAGTCAATAATTTTTGAACTGTAACTCCACTATTTACTTCCTACATGATAAAAAATACACAAACTCTAAGGACAAATCAGTGGTTTTTGAACTCAATGTAAAATACGTAATTTTAGACAACTATATAAAGGTGGGAGAATGAAGGAGTATAGGAACATAGTTTATGTGCCCTATTGAAGTGAAGGTGGTATCAAAGAAAAACAAGATTGATAGGGATTTAAGAGGTTAATTTTAAACCCCACAGTAAACACAAAGAAATTATCAGAGAATATAACCATAGAGATGAAAAGTAGAGTCTGGATTAAGAGAAATGGGGGAAGGGGCAATGGGAAGTTAAGAAAGGAGTATAGGGTTGCTGTTTAAGGTGAAGGGAAATTTCTAGTAATGGATGGTGGGAAAGAGCATAACATCATTCTAAATGTGATTAATTCCACTAATGGAAGTCTAGGGAGGTGGTGGAATGGGAAGATTTAGGCTGTATATATGTTTCCACAATTGAAAAAAGAAAAAAGACAGTCTAACTAGACGACAATTGAATGCTAAGGATGAACTTGGATGGGATTGGAGGGTGGAGGACAGGTGGCTCGAAGGGACACAGTTTAGACATAAGGAAAAGGAAATATAGAATGTAAGCATTGTTTCATTGTTGAATCTCTTATACTTCTTAGCTGGGCTTAATGGAATTACATAAAAGAATGTTCTTGTTCATGGGGAGTACATACATGAATTATAGTGTATGTACAAGGATGTGTGCAGCTAACTCTCATATATTCAGAAGACAGAGAAACATATGATGAATGATAGACAGGGAGGGAGGGAGGGAGGGAAAGAAATAATGATGTGACAGCATGTTAAAGTTGGTGGATTAAGCTATTGGGGGAGGGGGGCCAGGGTATGATGGAATTCAGTGTATGGGGCTAGTATTGTTTTTGCAATTAGTCATGTAACTTTGAATTTATTTCAAAATAAAATAAAATATAAAAAAATTAAAAAAAGATCATTTTATGGATATAGTATATATATATATATCTACTAGCAGTATTATAATTCTATTTCAGATTTATAGATATTCTTCTTTTAAAACTTATATTCATAACAGAAATGAATTCAATGGTGGTGGGTGGTATTGGCTTAAAATGTAAAATATATTCTTTCCTTGGGCATTCATAGATATAGTGATTTAAAACATTCTTTAATTAAAGATATTTAGTAGTAGATTTTAAAATGGTCTGTGTACTTTCAAAACTATTATAGAAGGAAAAAAATTAAACAAATAAAGACTGTGTAGCCAAAAAGGTATAAATAATGAAAATTATAAAATAACTAATAAACTACAAAAAAAGCATAAGTAACAAATAGGAAAGCTCATAAGTCAATATTAGCCATAACAGTATGTCAATAGAGAGAAAATAAAATCAGTAAAAAGGGCTTTAAAAGAAAAAAAAGTTTTATAAAAAAATTATATTATAGAAAATAATTTATATAAAATTTAAGTTATTATATACTTTGTGTTGTTTCTTCTGGAATCAGTCCTACTAACTATATTAACATTCAGGCAATATTCTCATAATTTAAAATAAATCCAAATTACCTTATTTAAAAAAAATTCATGGTATTCTGAAGCAATTTGGAAAAGCAATCACTGTAACATAAATTATATATATGATTCATATTAAGATCAACTCTATTTACAATGTAGTATATTCACTCCAAATAAAGACTTAGAAATATGTACTTACATATATAACTGACTGTATTTTTATATAATAGCTTAAAATATTACACTTGATTTTCCTGTGCTTGTGTAGAATATCACATGCACATTTTTCCTTTTTCCTCCCAGAAAAGATGGAAAACATTTTTCCTCAGCTTCAACAGTTCTTTCTGAATTTAATTTGTATGTGTGACTACAGAGCAGAGACTCTACAGATAATCATGTAAGTGATAGAATTGAGAGAATTGAATGTTTAAAATGTCCCTGGCCCTGGATCGTAGTAGTTCTGTTACTTTCCCCTATATTTAGGTTGAGGTAGACAGGGAGATCCTTATAATTAATTCTTCCACACTTTTGTTTTATTGTAGATGTGCTGGACCTCATTGTATAAAGCTACTATCATTTTACCTTTTTAAAATAACATATTAAGATAGCAGAGTGTTATTGACTAATGTTTAATAAATATCCTGTTGTTTTGAACCAGTTTAAGAGTATATGACTTTATCTCCTGTTCCTCTTCATATGAAATTTGTGGTATTCAGCATATACAGTACATGTGCTCTGCCCCTCCTTTTGAGGACTGTGGTTATGAGAGCTCATACCCACCTGAAATGCTCTATAGAAGCATTTCAGCAAATTCTCATGCCTGGGTTTCCTTTTGCAGCGTTATCCATAGATAATGTGTGGCAGCTGTGACTCTAAGTTCCTCTCTCACTAACATGGGCCCTCAGCATAGGTGAAATGGATACCTTATTACAGTGGTTACAAAAAATCTGAAGAACTAGGAGCTTCTACTGCCGCCATGGCACTGGCCTCTCTGTGATGCTGATGCTAAAGAAGACTGACTCTATTCCCCTCTGCCTGGCCCCATTCCCACCTCATGCCCTGTGAATTGCACTGCCTCTTTCTTCCTCACTCCCCAAATTTAATGGACATCATTTACTCTCGCATGAGAGATGTGGGAAGAATATTCAGGCTAATTCACCATTCTCATTCCAATCTCTTGGTATAGTCTAAATGTCTTGTGTGATTTCTGGAACCCTACTTCTTGAATATAAAGAGTGAACAAAAGCACTGTTTATTTGCATTTTATCCCTATCAAAATAATCCTAATTTAAGGCACTTTGGATGCTTCTACAGCATTCCCCAGACTTTCTTGTTGATAAGAATCATGTGGGAGGCTTCATAGACATACAGTTAAGGAACACCTTCTCTGGTAGTAGATCTAGGACATCCAGGGAAGGTTTATGCTTTAAAAATGCCCCCAGGGAAAAGTTTAGGGAACACTGTAGAAGAAATGCAGTAAGAAAGTAAGAAAAAGCAGATTTTACTTGGCTACAGCTGAATGCAAAGAAAGCAGATACACCAGGAGTTACTATGCAGCTGAACTTTCAAATTATTTTGGGAGGAAGTTTAATCAGATGGAAAAGGACCAGGGTATATTTCTCTGTTTTATTGTTTTTTGAAGTATAACAGCTGGCAGATTGGTTAAACTCTATGAATCTTTGCTTTCTTATCCATATTATGAGGCTAATAATACTTTTTTTAGAGTTTTTATAAATTTTCCATGAGTCTATACAAGGAAAACACATAATAAAGTGCCTCAAACAATGTAAGTATTCAATAATTATTAATTTTCTCTTCCCTCCTTTCTATCTGGGTAGTTCAGGAGTTTGTTTGTTTTTGTAATTAATCTCTTCTTGATGGCTTCCCCATCCACTATTTCTCATTCTTTTTAAGGTCTAAAACAAAGAGCAGATGATGGATTGAGTAAAGTTTTGAACTCTGTAGTAAAAATAACTAATTGTTGGAAAATATAGTGGTGAGTCAGTTGGACTTAAGCAGGGTTCTAACATTGAGAGTTCAGTTAAATAGACAGTACATAGTATAGTCAATATAAATTATGGTAAACTCAAATGAAGCCAGAGTTGAATGCTATAAATACAATTCTCATCAGCTTGGGGAGTAAAATAAAAAGAATGTGTGGAAATTGCCGTAGGTTTCTGCGTCTGAGTCTGCATCAGAGAATTCATGGACTCACACCTTTCCCAGTTCCCATGACCTTCTACCTGGAATACCCACACATTTCTCTTCCTTTGTCTTACAGAACCCTGGAGATACATTATATGCTCTTCTTGGAAAGTATTTCAATTTTCTCTACCATAGCCTTTATAGAGCTCAAGATCAATATTCTGTGACTTCCTCTTTGTTCTTAGTATCATGGATTCCCTATTACTCCGCTTTAGGGCTTATGGCCACACCATTGACATTAGTCTCTGGTTTGCCACACTTCATCTTCACCATGATCTTTAATGTCATTCATACTAAGGGAAAAGAGGACCACTCTACGCTAGTGTTTTGGCTTTTTAGACTCTTCAATACTATGTTTTGCTCCTCTGTTTCTCATTCTATGATTAATGATATAGTTATTTTAACATTGGTTTATTCACACTTGCATTTATTTAACAAATCTCTTAACTGTTAAATAGAAGGCCCTGTGTGGGCCCCTGAGAGAGGACAATAAATAATAAACAGAATATGATATCAGGACATCACAGTTTGGTGGGTGAGAAAGATGAAAAAATTATAGCTTATATGATAAATAAATAGAGGCATATGCATGCCGATACCAGATTGCTGATTAGTGAGTATTTCATTCTTCCTGGGTTAGTGTCAAAGATGATTTTACAAAGTTTTACTATGGTACACCCAGATTTGGTGTACTTAGTTTCACTGATTGTTTTATGATGTGTCGGCTTGGCTAGACATACCCTTTCTTGTATGTTTTTAGTTAGAATGGATATATTACTTTCTTAAGAAGGCAGTAACAAAGTACCAAAAACTGGGTGGCTTAACACAATAGAAGTTTTTTTTTTCCTTACCTTTCTGGAGAGTAGAAGTCTGAAATTAAGCTGTTGGCAGGGCCGTGTTCCATCTGAAGTACCTAGGAGAAGATCCTTCCTTGCCTCTTCCAGATTCTGGTAGTGGCAGGCATAGCTTGGCTTGTATATGCTGTTTCAGTTTCTGACTCTGTGACGTTAGGTTCATGTGTCAACTTGGTCAGGTGATGGTGCCCAGTTGTCTGGTTAAGCAAGCACTGGCCTAACTGCTACTTGAGGACATTTTGTCTACTTAAATCATCAGTAAGTTGATTGTATCTATGGCTGATTACATCTAAAATCAACTAATGGGGGTGTCTTTTACAATGAGAGATGTTTAATCCAATCAGCTGAAGGCTTTAAAAAGAGAAGAGACGTCTTTAGCAGTCAGAAGAGAGAATTTTCATTTCTACTTTGGCAAGCCAGCCACTCCTGGGGAATTCATCAAAAACCTTCATCAGAATTGCCAGCTTGTAGCCTGTTCTAGGGAATTTGGACTCATGCATCTGCTCAATTGCATGAGACACTTTTATAAAATCTCATATTTACAGTTATCTCCTGTTGGTTCTGTTTCCCTAGAAAACCCTGACTAATACACCATCTTCCCTCTGTATTCAGATTTTTCTTTTGGCCTGCAATATTGGATTATGGCTCACCCTAATCAAGTATGGCATCATCTTAATGAATTGCATCTTCAAAGACCGTATTTCCTGTTAACGTCACATCACATGCACTAGAGATTAGGACCTGAGCCTAACTTAATGGGAGAAACAATTCATCTCACAACAGTGGGCAACAGGGAGATTCTCTCACAAGAGCTGCAGGGCAGAAGGGAGGTAGCAGCCATATTGTAGCATACACTCAACCTTATTGTTATTCAGTCAAACAACTGGTTTAGGTACTGCTGTGAAGGGACTTCAAAGATGTAATTCAAATTAAAAAATCAGCTGATCTATTTAACCAAAAGGGAGATTATCCTAGGTAGGCATGGCTTTATCAGGTGGCAGCCCTTTAAAGAGGTACTAAAATTAAAGACTCTAAGTTCCAAAAAGGAAAGACAATTGTGAAATATTTCTATATTCTTTTACCTTAATCACTTTAATGTTGCTGGTTTGCTGGCTCACCTCGTTGATATGAAGCAGCAGTTGGCCAGCATTATTTTTCCTTCCCCAGGATCTTTCCTTTCTGAGTGCTTGCCTATTCAATTTAGCTCACTTTACTAGCCCCTACAAATGCATAGCCAATTCCCCATAAATTTTTCAATCTCTCTCTGTGAATGTGTGTGTGTGTGTGTGTGTGTGTGTGTATATATATATATATATATATATAAAATCTCCTACTGGTTCTACTGTCACTGGTTGAACAATGATTAAAATAGTTTCTTAAGCAAATCACACTTTTCTTCCTCTATCCTATGCTCTTGCCTGTACTTCCTAATTTCTATCTATATACTTGTTCTCCTCCCAGCTTGACAAAAGGTTCCATTTTTTTTTCCTTCTCTCTTTCCTTCCTTCCTGCCTTCCTGCTTCCCTCCCTCCCTGTGCCAGCTTCGATATGTTATGCCCCCCAGAAAAAGTCATGTTCTTTAATGCAATCTTGTGGGGGCAGATTTATTAGTTTTTGATTGGAGTGGAAACTTCCGATTGAGTGTTTCCATGGAGATGTGACTCAACCAACTGTGGGTGATATTTTGATTAGATTATTTCCATGAGATGTGGCCCTGCCCATTCAGGGTGAGTTTTGATTAGTTCACTGGAGTATTTGAGATAGCAACTAAGAGCCAACACAGACCCAGATGTTTGCTGACATTTAGAGATCATTGGAGATGCAAACAGAAGGATATTTGGAGATGCTAAGCCAAGAGATGAAGCCCAGAGTCTGCCCTGGAGAAACTAAGGGAGACACAGAGACATTTTGGAGAATGCCATTTCAAAACACAACCTGGGAACAAAGGAACAGCAGACACCAATCATGTGCCTTCCAAGCTGACATAGGTGTTCTGGAGGCCATCTGCTATTCTTCAGTGAAGGTATCCTCTTATTGACGCCTTGGTTTGGACACTTTTATGGCCTTAGAACTCTAAATTTGTAACCAAAGAAACCCCCTTACAAAAGCAAATCCATTTCTGGTATTTTGCCTTTCTTTTTTCCTCCCTTCTACTTTGTCTTACAGCATCTTTCTTGCCAACTAATCTTTCTTGTTTTCATCACAACATACCTTCAGTAATCTTTTGTGTAACAACTTTTTTGATTCAGTGTCTTCAAGGGTTACACAGGAAAATTACTAAAATGGAGGGGCACGATCACATTCCTGGCATTTTCTAGGGCATAGCAGCAGGGAACACAGCATGATATATTTGAGAATAACAAATATTCTATTACAGCTGGAATATGAAGCTGGACAATAGTGAGTAAATCAAGAAAGACTTTGGATGCCATGTATGAAAGAGACAATGCTGTGCACTGAATAATCCCATGTCATTTTCCTTTTTATAGCTGCTTAGGAAGACTTTATTTCCCAGCATTTGCTCCTGGGAGCCTGAGATTGGGTTCAATTCAAAAAATTACATGAAGCAGAAGCATATGTCACTTCTGAGCCTAAGCAGTAGTTAAGGACAAATGTGTTTTTCTCATGTTCTCTTTCTTCTCCTTTTGCAGTGACCCAGGAGGACCAAGAATCCAAATTGGATACCTACTGATGGAGGACAGTACCTAACCCATGTTGGATTTGTATGAGTGAGAAATGAACCTTTTATTTGGTTAATCCATTGAGGTTTGGGCTTTTGGTTTGTTTGGTTTTTGTTTGTTTGTTTGTTTGTTTTTTAAGCACAAAAGAGCCTAGTGTATTTTGACAAAATGAACCATGAAAAGATATTTAGATTTCATTATGTGATAAATAAAGGAGAGTTAAAGTTTGTTATGGATAAGTAATAGCATGACCACTACATAATCTTTGGGTCATTCTGAATTCCCCTAAGGCGGTAACACTAATTCTATTCCTTCATCTCCAACTGATTCAAGAATATCAGTATATCTCAGTTGAGAAATGCTGTGTGAAGGAAGATTTGCAAAGGTTTCAGGTTGAAGGTTAAAAGGCTGTTGCAATAGTCTGAGTGAGAAATGGCAGTATCTGAATTATAGTCATGGGGGTGGAGATATAAGGAAGGAAATACATTGAGAAATATGTGGGGACAGAATTGAAGAACTTTCCTTAGTTAAAGTGACTGAGAAAATTAAGAATAGAAATTATTTCCCCGGTTTATAAAAGGATGATCTACCAGCAATGCAATTCAACATGTTCAAAAATAAAGTCCTCATTTTCACCATTTAAAACAAGCCTTCCACTAATCCTACATCTGGTCATAATAATGCAAGTCATACACCACGATTTTCCTGTAGTAGTTCTAAAGCCCAGAAGTTTAATGATGGGTTCTCAAAAGGTGACAGGAAAGACAAAATGGCAGAGCTGTGGTTATCTCTACTCTCTGCTTCAGACTAGCACCCCTTTGTTTTATATATCAGCGTTTTGTCTTTCTCTAATTTCTCTGTGAGTTAGGAGATTCATCGTTCAGTTTAAGACTTTCGCTTCACTGGAGAAATGAGGAGAACTTTTCTGTATGCTGGGGCATGTTTTGAGTGGTGGTGCCCCCCAATTGACCAGAGTCTCTGGACTGACCTTTGTTATGATTACTTTTCCCTCCTAACTCTGAGCATTCTTCTGCCCTCTTTGAGCACTCCAGAGTAGAATGTTCCTATTTCCCTTCTTTAGTTTATTCCACAGTCTCAGGACAAGAGTTTATTTTAGGTTCCAACTTGTGAAGCTACACAATTCTCTTTCCAGGCACTTCAGAACTTCACATGCAGAAAGGCCTATTAGAAGGTAACCTTGACAACACTAAATGCTACAGATCTTAGGATGAGGAGGCTAATTAGGAACCTCTGTAGGGTATTAAAACAAAGTACACACATACAAACAAAGGAATGGCTGATTGGTTAAATGATTTATTTAAAGCACCCAGAGCAGTGTCTGAAACATAGTAGATCCTAAATGAGTAATTCCTAAATGAGCATTCATTTAGCAAATATTTATTGGATATTTTCTCTGTGTCAGGCAATGTGGGTCTAGAGATTCAAAACTGGCAAAAACATTAAAAAAACAAAACAAAACAGTAAAACATAGGGGCTTATCATTTTTGTGAAGAATAAAAGATAATAATGGGTTGAAAAGAATGACAAGAAATTCTCTGTCTAGACTTTAACCTTACCAGATGAGAAGACATTCTCACTCTCTGTCTAGAGTTTAACTTCACCCAGATGAGAAGACATTCAGTCTAAATGTAAAGGTTGAATAAGTGGTCATGCTCTAGGAAAAGGCATTCAAGGCAAGCAGAACATATATGAGAATCTGTGGCTTTTTAAAAATAAAATTCTGGGGCCAAAGATTGAGCACTAAGTGAAAATTTTATTGCCAAGTGGGAAAAACCTAATCTAACACATGCTTGTGAGATGAAGCTCTTGGGGAAGTTAGGTAGGTTTTTTAAAGGTGAAAACTGCAAGCAATTTTTGTCCCATGTCAGGAAAGCAAAGTCCCTGGGTGCCTTGGATTGACTGGCAATATTTGGACTAATTAGTTGGTATTGTATAAGGGTTGGGCTGGCCTGGAAATTGTGGTATGTCTATGAAGGACACAATTTTAGATAATAATGCATAGTTGTCCTGGTTACTATTTCAAGTGCCCTTTTGGGACTAGGATATTTCCAGTTACCATTTTAGCAGAAGTCTGGCCAGATGGCCAGGTCATGTTTCTTGTATATGGGGGGGGGAGGGGATAGACTATCCTATTATTACTATACATGAATGAATGGCTTCCAATTGGTAGCAGTTATAGTAACAGCAGGGAGCATTTACTGTGATTTGGATGTATGATGTAAAGTTATGCTAGTTTTTCTACCTAGAACTGCAGTATTAGGGGAATTTGCTCATACCTGCTCAGCATAAAAAGCAAGGATTCAACAAAGGATTACAAATACTGAAACTTAACATAAATATAAATACAAAAATATATAGATAGATAGATGCTAGGGTATTAGAAGAACTAGAAGCAAATAATAGAAATGGTGGAACTGTAACCTATAACATTCTTTGAAATTTGCTCTATAGCTATTCGTTGAATTGTGCTTTGAAAGTTATCACCTTTCTGTATATATCCTTTATTTCACAATGAGGAAAGAACTGAAACTGTGAAACTGTAATCCACAACACTTTTTGAAATTATCATATAACTGCTTGTTGAGCTATACTTTGAAAGTTAACACCTTTCTGTATATATATTTTACAATAATGGAAGTAACTGAAATTGTGAAACTGTAACCCATAACATTCTTTGAAATTTGCTCTCAAACTACTTGTTAAAATTGTACTTTAAAAGTTATCACTGTTATGTATATATGTTAAAGTTCACAGTAAAAAGGTGTACAAAAGCATTTGGGAATGCTGATTAAGAATGATCAGTTTGTAATATACTTAATGAGGTAATTATTGTTACCTGATATTTAAGTATTTAAGTAACTGGTTTTAACTAAAAATGGAATAAGACTTTTGAGTATACATAAAATTTATACTAATATCATTAATGTTAAAAATGTTCCCTAATGCTCTATTATATATAATGTATTGCTCTATTTTATATATATATTTTTATATATATACATATATGTAAGCTGGTTTAGTCTTCACAATGCTATCAACCAGATATTGTACTCCCATTTGACCATTTGACGCATAAATCAAAGAAAGCTTGAGTGAGTTAAGGTTACTTATCAGGAAATGGTAAAACAAGAAACACTGAATCCTTTTATTCTTAAGTCAAGTGTTTTATTCAGTCTCCCATAAAACTTTATCAACTGCATTGAAATTTGAAATGTGTTCTTTTTCAATTTAAGGTATTTTAAAATGTAATGGATGAGGAAGAAATATTGTTTATATCTTATTTGAGAAGACAATGCAAATTTTATTGTCCAGCTGGTGTTACTCTTTTCTCTAATGCATTTATTTTTATAAATAGTAGAAAAAGTTATATATGAAATGCCATTTTAGAACCAATATGTACCATGTCCAAATTTTCAGATTTACATATGTAAACTGCAATTGATATTTTGGCAGTAACAATCACTTCTGGAAGCTATTTGGGGACTCTGCATAGTATGCAAAAGATGTACTGTTTCAAAAAAACAATAATAGATACAAATTAAGGGGAAAAGTGAAGTGAAATAGAGATTAATTTGGCATTATTAGGAGTCGAGATAATAAAACCTTAAAATGTAATGTAAATAACAGCTTCCAACAGTTAAGAAAACATCAACATATTAATCAAATATCTCATGATATTTAGTGAGTCTGACAGAGTAATTGCCTTCTTAGTCATGAGGTATATGCTTTAAAATTTAGTTACAGGACTGGAATTGAAAGCAAACATTCTTATGAATAAATTGGGATTAATATCAAGCATTTGCAAACCATGTTCACTCCACAGAAAGGACTATTCATTGCTGTTCACATCACGGCTGAGCTCGTGTAGCTCTCTTCTCAGCACACGTCTCTTGCTTCTATCCAGGCAAGGATGTAATTAGCACTCACCTTCAACTGGAAAGAAATTTTAAAGATCTATTAATTATTGTTAAATTTTTCATTATGATTAAAATCACTGGAATGGAAAGAGTGGAAGTGGAACAGAAATGCCAAGGTTGAAAACCAAGACTGTTCTATTATCTCTGCATGTTTGTCAGAATTATAAGAGAAAATTGAGCCCATTCTGTAATGTGTACTTGTATGAACATAGAAAAAGTGATTCAAACTATTTTTACAGCATTTAAAATTCTATGTTAATTTCTTAATTTAGTTGTGTTTGCTCATGAATTTTTAAATCTTTGGATATTTCAGAAAGCAGAAATTATTGTTATTCATGAAAGATCCCTTGTTATTTTTCTAAGCCTGACTGTTAGAGGCATTTCATAAGAATTCATTGGCTTTGAATTGTCAGTGACTGGTATTATGAAGACACATGCAATTTGGATTTTTAAAATAGTGATTGAATATTAGATGCATTTTCTGCTAATTGACTAAATATGTAGGTAATTTTTTTCTCACTAATCCCTAAATCCAATTTAATCAAGTGTTCAAAACTCATAAATTTTGATGTATTTTCTTTCCCTAAACAAATCCTAAATGATATATTTTACACCTAAAACTGTCTCTGACATTGCCCAGAGGGTTCCTGGTAAGTCACAAAGAATTTGTTTACTTTGGTCAAACAGAGTAGCTAGAAATAATTAAAGTGTGTAAAGATTTATCAGTGCTCTCACTCTCCATGATGTTTCTATTTATCAGTCCTGGTGCTGTTTTGTCTGATATTAGACAATAACAGTATAGTATTATCAGTCATAATTTCATTTATTTATTTTTAAATGCTAACTTGGTTAAAAGTTCGTATCTTTTAATATACAATGATTAGAACCAAATCCAGATATATCGCATCTCTTTACTTGGCAATATTGATATATTCTTTATATATTCTAATATATGCTTGACATCTTCATGGCATATTATGTCTCAGAATTATTATATGTTACACCTAATTTTTTTTCTCTTTAAAGATTCTGTTAATCTGTTTTCGTAAATTAAGTGTAATATCCATTTGCCTTTCAAAATGGGGTAAATCACTACGCATATAAATTTTTGTCTAAAACTTTTTTTGGATTGAATTTATTTTGTTTTGTATGTCACAAAACAACTGAATTCCCTTGTAAATTGCATTATTTTTTAATGAACTCTTATCAGATTATCAGATCTTCCACCTTAATCAATAATAAATTAACCATTGTCATTTTAAGTTTTTTATCATCTACAGATAGTTGTTTGGTTTACTCTGAAGCCCACTTGAAAGTACTTGCAAGTCTGCTACAGGCCAGATTGATTTATCTTCAACAAAATGTTGTCTCAGGGACCCATGGAAAGGACTATGACAGGTAATCTGGGCACAAGCTCTGATGGCATTGCTTTAATAACTTTGAGACTGTACCACTGGACTAAGTCATGATTTCCTGTACTCTGGTGGGAAAGCAGATGAGTCCATGAGAATACTAAACCAAGACAGAATGAAATAAGAATTAGTTACATTGGACTGAATATATTTATATAGGATGATTATGGGTTTTGTTGTGAATATTGCTGATGCTTTAATCTTCTATTTTCCACATATAAGTAACCCCTATCTCTTTCCTCTTATAACTCATAACAATTTAGTAGACTATGCTTTTGTAAACAGAAATGAAACATTTATCTTTTCCCCCTGCCAGGTCCCTCCAGAATTCAAGAACTCTTATTGAGTATTCTTATTTTCATGGCAATATAATTATTTGCATAGGTTTGATAAGAACCTATCCTTTTAAGTCGAACATAATTGTAAATATTGGTTATACAACCAAGTCTTTGGAATGGCATATTTTGAGAATGGCATTCATTTAATCAATATGAACACTTTTAAGGAGCTAAGATTGACTTTAGAGAACCAATACTTTCAAAGCCCTCTTGGGAAAAATGACTTGGCACCTGGCTTGCACAGGAATAATGTAAGCCACTTCCTGGCAAGTCCCAGGAATCTTAGGATATTTGGGGGACCTCAACAAGACAGAAAGTCACCCAAATCTTTAAGTACTGGAGGTGAAATCTGATGGTGACATCTTGGCTTGCTTCCTTGCCTCAAAAGCCTTTTAAAAGTCTGATCTAAGATCCCTTATAATAAAATTCCAGCAAAGCAAATTTAAATGACTATTCTTTCCCCACCTTTGTTTATAAGCACACCAAATTTAGTGAGACCAGTATTGTTTTGTGACCAAGAATGCTCTTTCTTTGAGTTTATGCTTGATCAAAAGGAGGATGATTGCAGAAAGAAATTATGTTTTTCAAAAGAATACTATAGCACAACCTTCTGGGTTATCATAATCTGGCCCTGTTCATCCTCTGTTGGCTATTTTGCAACTCTGTAAATTTCAGGTAACTTAATGGATATGAAAACTATGCCTTGTCTGGGATAGATTTAATCAACTTCCTCTCCTACTGTGGAACATCAGTTTAATCACCTACCTGTAAATTGTACAGTATTCTGTCACCTTGAACAAATTGTCTACCAAAACCAAATTTTCGGTTCTTAGAGTGTCCTTCAATATCTAGCTACAAACCTCCAAACTAGTGTTTCCAATTTTTCTCCTTTCCTCCTGAGTTTACATCACCAGCAATTGGATTACCCACATCCTTACTGGGACTCTAGATTGCCTAATAGCTGCCATTTTCCCCTATGATCTGGAGCTCTGCAAAGAAGCACTGCCAGCTAAAGCTCAACAACTTGATACATATTTTGAACGACTCATCACTGCAGCAAAACCAAGCATGGACTGCATTTCTCCCTGGACAAGCCATTACCTGGTTCTGCATATTTGGTAAACTGCTGTGGTTATGCATGTCCTTATATGAAAGATAACTAAAACCATGCACAACATCACCAAGAGCATCCACAAATTAGCTTCAAGAAACTAAACAAGCAGTGCTGCAGAATCTGCCAACCCCTTGGAATCTGCTTGATGGGATATCCTTTATTTTAAAGCAATCTTTTATGTTGATATTTCTTTTTTTATTTTAGGCATCCCTCTTTTAAGATGCCTGATTGTGTGACACTAAAACGACTGACCTTTGTCACTGCCTCTCAGGAGATGCAACAAGTGATTTTGCAGGAAAAATTCCGGTATGTGTTCTTAGGAGACTATTTCTTAGACACTGTTTCACTCTACTCAGGAGTGGAGTTGCTCAGCAACAAATGATATTCTTGAACAGAAAGGGAGACTGACAATGTTGAGCTTTACTGCAGCCCTAGAAAACAGCAAAGGCTAAGAAATCCCCTCTTGTGTGTTCCGGGAAATGACTCACTCCAAAGAAATACCCTTCCCCATATGACTTAAGACTAATGATGATCCCCTCCCTTGTTTACCCATGACCTGGTCAGACATAGATCCTCCACATTCTCATTCTTCTTCTCATATATAATTAGCTCAACTGTTTGTCTCCATTGTCCCAATCTGGACAAAATGCCTGCTAACTTCACTTGACTAAATTTTAGTTAAGTTTCTCTCCTCCCAAGTCCCTGAACTTCGACTTGCCCCTGAGGTAAAACAAACACTGATATGAGGAACAATCCCATAAATGGTCTCTCTCAGCTGATCACAGAGAAAAATATTCCTGATTAACTGTCTGATTAGACACCTGCTCATTTCACTCCCTCACAACCAGTTCTTTCTAGTCTTGTTTGTTCCTCATTTTAAAGAAAATTCTTTTCTTTCTGGACTTTAAGATTCCTCCAGCTCTTATGGACAGAGTACTCTTTCTATTGCAATAGTATCTATCTCCCTACGGAAGTACTCTCTTCCCCCACTGGGAGGGTCTTTTTTGATCAGTGTCTCTCCTTCCCTAAGTCCAGATTTACTTTTAATTCAACACTCTCTTCTGTTACGTTCTTTTCACTCAAAATCTTCATTTCATCCATTCTCCTACTGTTGAAATTCTTTTTATATTTAAAACTGAAATCAAAAGACATATTATCTCTGAAAATTTTCCTGATATTTCAGTCAGAATTAATCACAAGTTATTATATTTGAACTTGCTTTTATCATTTAATCATTCTTACATTATATGAATAATTTACTAGATTTTAGTCCCAAATTAAATTCTTAGTATCTTAAAGCCAAGGACCCTTCATTAGTCACTTTCTTTTTTACAGTACTTTGGAAAGAATAGTTGTTCAACATGTGTCTTTTCCGTTTATTGATAAAATCTAGAATTATCAGTCCTACTATCCTATGGGTAAGAAACTTTAAGCTACATGCATCTAATATTTAGAAAACAATAATTTCTCTACCCCACAGGAATTTAAATAGAGATCAAACAGGTGATTTCATAATCTCTTCATATAGCTGCCCTTTCTCTTTACCTGGCTGTGTTCAAGTTAGTATTGGCCTCTTAATATAATGTAAAATTATTTAGAATTTTACTTTATGTAAATAACTTGTTTAATTTGAATAACTATTCAAGGTTGTAATTGTTTGACTATTGTGTTTTTCATTGTTCCAGTTGACATAACACAAAGTAGCCAATTTATAATCATGATACGGTTGTGACTGTAAATGCTTCTTGGTCCCTCAGTGCCCACTGATACCATGTGTCATAAAACGGTGTGCATAAAATGGAGTGTATTAGTACTCAGGGTGTCCAGAGGAACAAAACCAACGAGATACACACACAAATATACACAGAGAGAAAGAGAGAGATTGAGACAGATTGAGAGAGATAGACAGACAGAGATTATAAGAATTGGCTCACCTGATCATGGGGCTTGGCAAGTCTGAATTCCATTGGGCAGGCTGCAAATTGGAAACTCTGATGAAAATGACATTGAAGTCCCCAGAAGCTAACTGGCTGAAAAGGAGGCAAACATTCTTCTCTTTCTGACTTCTGAAATACTCAGCTCTGGCTTTAAGACCTTCAACTGATTGGGTGAGGAGACTCCCCTCATTGCTGAGGGCAATCTCCTTTGTTGGTTGCAGATGCAATCATCTGTATATACTATGAACTGGCTACAGATGTAAATCCATCTATGAAATACTGTCACCGTAACAATCAGACCAGTGCTTGCTAACCAAATAAGTGGACACCATAACTTAGCCAAAGTTGACACTTTTAATTAAAATTAATCTTTACCTAGAGAAAGGAAACAAACTGGCTTAGGCTTAGTTTCTGTCTATAGTGATCATTATTAGCTTATAAAAGATAATCTCCTAAAATCTGCTTTAAAGAACTACTTATTCCCTCCCTTGTTTTTCTTATATTTGCTGATGAAGCCATTTTCTTCTATTTGAAGTCGCAGAATCACATTAAGTAATAAAAATAATCATTTCAGACATTAGTTGATTTTGCTGCTAGACCCACCCTTGGTATCTCAGTTAACAAGCAACAAGATCCATGCCTTGTTTCTATGTGATGGGGCATCTATTTCCTGAAGGAATGTGGTAACAGACAGAAATGTGATTAAAGGGAGCAGTCGCAAAATAAGCAAGCAATCATAGCATATATCAAGCTTAGGCATAGTCCCAATACCAAGGAGAACTAACTAGGTTTTCATGCCATATAGGCTGGGGAAGTCACAGCAGCCATACCACAGCCCTCACCTAGCCCCATGCCTGCCCACATGATTCTCAGGATGGTGAGAATTCAGGGTCACCAGTTAGAGGAGTGAATGGCAGAAGTGGGCCTAGAAGGGCTTAACACACATGGGGTAACAATCCATGGGCTGGACCCACGTAGCCTGGCACATACATACTGGAGGTTATTGGTGTTGCCTACTCATGGTTAAGCCATTAGTCCTCTTGGGAAAGATCATGGGACACTTAGCAGAGTCCTGACAACTTGCATCTATGAAGTGGGTGGGAAAATATGGGTAAGGCACTGAGATCAATGGGAAAGAGCTGTGGTTATAGCTCAGGGCAAGGGGCAGACTGGGTGGTCTTCATGGGGGGAGGGGTGGGGAAGATAAGTTTCTACAGTTAGGCTGAGAAAATTGCCTCCCATTGGAGACACTACTTGTTTGGACTAGTTATTGCTTCCTCCTCCTGTTTTCAAAAGATTTTACTTGGTGGCAATGTGGAAGGAAAACAACATTGTCCAGCTGACCCAGCTCATCTTGGCAGCAGGGATCCTGACTGACTTGACTGCTGGATCTGCCAACTGATCACTCATTCCCTCTTCTGTCTTCACTGAGTCTGGATTGACACTCAAGGAGCTTATTTTCCTTTCCTTGTGTTTAATATCAGGAAGTCCTTCATTTATACCCTGTGATGAAGATAATGGCACAGCCGTTGGCTATGCCCTCTTCTTTGCCACATCCCTGGGCAACCTATCAGGATGCAACAACTCCAGATGTAATGAAACTGGCAGTTGGCTCAGCCATCTTTTCAATTTATTATCTTGAGCAACACTTGATCTTCCTAGGGTGTCCATGATTCTGGATTTACCTCTTTTGGCGTATCATTATTGTCCTGGCTGGGAGTAAGCACCAATGAACACATGACTCTCTAGAGACTTCCTCTTAGCCCAACAAGGTAACATATATGCTATTAGTAACACCTCCTGCTATATGTGAATTAATACCTCAGGAGAGGTGGAACAGGAGGTAACAAGTCCAGTGGTAAGCACACTGGCTCAAAGTGTACAAATAGATTCTATGTGGGACCTCTTCAGATGGGGAGTAGGGGAATGTGAATGCAACCATTACTCCAGACAGACCTGATCACCCTGCTTGGAGTAATGGTTTGCATTAGTGAAGCCCTCCTAATGTGCCACAGCCACTGGTGTTTGCCAAACCTTTACTATTGACATTGTTGAGAGCCAAGGGCCAGTATGCCTAAACCATCTCTGCCTTCATATCTGAGGTAGAAAGCAGGCTTGTGTTTTAGAAGCTAATGTGGTGGAATAGGCTAGGCTTGACTGAGGCCAAGGGGTGGGTTGCTTGGGAAGTCCCGTACACATGCTCACAGGCCATCTCCTAGCCTTTATCTATGCCCTGCCTTCTTTTTCTGTCTTGTGGCCAGATGTTTCAGTCTGTTTACTTTCCACAGCCAGGGAGGAGATGTTAGGTCTAATGAAAAGCTCAATAATATATTGAACCTAGAAACTGGGAAGAAGCAACCCCAGATGCTTATCAGGGCAAGAGCTTTCAGTGGTAGGGCCCCTCCCCTTGGGACTGTGTAAATACTCAACATTCAAACAATACAGGGTCTCCTCCCTGAAGCGAAGTAGGGTATATAGAGCTGAATTCTACTGACCATGACCAGAGATGTTGACCTCCCTGGGAGACCAGCCATGATGGGATCTCTTCCCCTGCAATTTTGGCACCTTTGTGTTTTGTAAGTAACAAAATGGTCGTTTGCTGAAAGTTTCTTTTGCGCCTGAGCCTGTGTTTACATGACGTACCATATAGCAACTTGTTCCATAGTATTAATAAGTGTTCAGGCAAGCTGTTATAACACAAAGACCCCAAAATACAGTACCGAAATAACTCAGAAATATATTTATATTTTACATAAACTAATAAATTTAGTAGGTCCAAAGTTAGTATGGAGACATCCATCTCTGCATTCAAGGTGTCTATTTAACAGGCGGTTGTTTCACACAATCTCTAGGCCGCCGAGTATAGAAGAGTCAGGGAAGCATAAGCACCCATTCCTCTGAGGACATGCCATCAAAGGTGACAGATCATTTAATCTCATGTCCCATTTGCTAGAAAATAAAAAAAAATTACGTTTACAGCAAGTTGTAATAGAGGCTGAGAATTTTAGTCTCTAGCTGGAACCATTTCTGTTATTCTACAGGGGAGGGATAAATATTAGTAAGCAACCATAGATCTCTGTCCCACAAGCCAAAACGATCAGAGAAACAAAGAACTTGCAAATCTTTTTATGTTTATAAATGATTTATGTGTTTTTTTGAACAGAAATCTAGCCTTGGGTCCAGAGGAAAGGTTACGGCAAGAGAAAGGAAAAATGTACTATAAAGTAAAAACACCTTGATCTGCCTTGATCTTACTATTCGACTAATTGAGAGAGCCTGGAGAAATATTCAGAGTAGCTTTAGTTATGTAACTGGAAGTAGATGAGTTAGTCTTCTGGTTTCCTTCTTTCATTTCTGAGTCCATCATTTTACTATAGGCTTCCACCAGCCCCCAGAGACTTAGCAATTAAAACTGAAACTGGTTAAGTTGAGGTTTATTTGAGATATTAAAAGACAGAAGTTATGATAAACTTCAGTAAATATTTTTGTTTGTCTAGTATTTTAAGTTTACAAACCATAAGGTTGGAGAACAAAGATTGTGTTAAAGGTATGGCAGAGCAACAATCTCCTAATTAACTTGTTTAAAATGAACATATTGTAAATATGTTATCCACTGAGGTATAATCTTTCCTTTCACCTTATTGTAATTCTATAAAGACATTAAACTTATATCAATACACTCAGAGCTTGAGAAGTTCAATATATGATAGATTTTTTTCTTTCTAAAATCTGACTAAACTTGTTTTTTTTTTCATTTAATTAAAACTAAAATTATACTCAACTTTTCTTTCATTTTAATTTACCTATTTCAGTAATCACCATGACTCACCAATCTTCTTGCCATTTAAAATATTTCTATTTTTGATTATTTCAATGAAATGTCTAAACAATCCATTTGGTTAGGAGGTAAAACAAACTTTCAGAAGTTATTGAAAAGTTATAAATAAAATGTTTAACTTTCTACAAATTATTTTGAAGTTCTCTAGAGTGTCTATAAAGCTATGTTTAATTATTTTTAAAGTTGAAACATTAAGTAAGTATGTCACTGGGCTTCTGATATCTAATAAAATGGTAAGTAGCATAGGCTTTTGGGTTCCTCCCACATAATTGACTCCAGAGAAATTGTAGAAGCAATAAAAAGTGCAAGATTTGAAGAATCAACCTTAAAGAGAAACCTAGGAAATTAACAGCTTCTGTGACTTGGTACACATATAAGTGTGTGAGTGTGAATATGCCTGTGTATGTGAGGCAGAGGGAGTAGAAGGTGGATTGACAGCATCCTTGGAGAAAAGGGCATTGTAGAACAAGGCAAGAATGGTACAGAGTTTCACAATTCTGACTTTAGAACTGCAATATGATGGGAGTGCCTTTGCTTATCATCCCCACAGAAATCTCTAGCCACATTTTATGTATTGGCCTGATGGCATGAATTGCTGATGGATCAGGCATGGAACAGGGCAGGGAGTTTCTTGCTTTACTTACACCTCCTCCAAACACAAGGGCTGGTGATATGCCACTTGTATAGAAAATCTTTTCTGAGTACTTCTTTTTCTAAGAGTACTTTGTAGAAGAGATTGCTACCGATCTCCTGGGAACCACTGAAATTTTCTTCTCTTTAATAGTAGAATCTGAATTTGAGCAGGACACAAGTCTGCCCAAATAGATACTCTATTTTCCAGCTTCCGTTGCAACTGGATGTGGCTATATGATGCAATTCTGGTTAATGGAATACAAGCAGAGATAATGCTTACAACTTCTTGATTATTATTTTAAAAAGGAAAGTTTCTTTTCCTTCCCTGGCTCCGTTTTCTTGCTGGCATACAAATGACAACACCTGTAGCAGCCAACTTGGACACAATGCCACCTTTTACCTGAAATCTCTCAATGACTGTGTGAAGAGATATCCTGTCAGCTCTGGACAACTCCTGTTTGGACTATTAAGTAAGAAAAGAACAAACTTCTATAGAATGTAAGTCATTAGGATATTTATTCTCCTAGATAGAAAATTTCTACCCTAGAAAGAGGAATCCAGAATGAGAGAAGTGGCCAGACAGAGTGGCAAGACACAGAGTTGATCAAAAGTATCTAAGTTTCCTAAAATTATTGAGCCTGAGGCTCATTCTTTGAAGGTTCCTTAATCTCACCAGGAGGGATACAACTAGCAATTACCTCCTGCAATAGAATTACCACAAAGGGTAGGTGATACTAGTAGGGAAACCTGAACTCACAAGACAAAATAGTCAGATATCTGAGGAGTAAAACCATGACTGTTAGAAGAATAGCAAATTTAATTTAACACATTGTGCTGGTTTGAATATGTTATGTACTCCAGAAAGAATATGTTCTTTTAATCCATTCCTGTTGGTGGAGACCTACTGTGGGTTCCACCTTTGCATTAGGTTACTCCAATTGAGATGTGAACCAGCTCATTCAAGGTGGGTCTTAGTCCTTCACTGGAGTCCTTTATGAGAAGTTAAAAGGCAGAGAGATTTGGAGAGAACTTAGAGAGAGAAATGCCCAGAGACATTTAGAGACTCACTGAAACCAGAGCAAGGAGGGAAGGACCAGCAGATGTCACCATGTGCCTTCCCATTTGACAGAGGAATCCCAGATGCCAGCAGCGTTTCTCCAAAGAAGGTATCTTCTTATGGATACCTTAATTTGGACATTTTCATGGCCTTAGAACTGTAAATTTGTAACCTAATAAATTCCCATTGAAAAAGCCAACCCATTTCTAGTATATTGCATTCCAGCAGCTTTCACAAACTGAAACACACATGTAACCAGATTTTTGGAACAGACAAAATAAGAATTTAAACTAATTTTAATGAAAAACATTATGAGATACTGCAGAACATTAGTAATTCATTTTATAAAAGGAGATAAAGTGAAAATTTTACATATGGTAGATGAGAAAATGCTCTTTAAAAGTAAAGAATGAGTAAATAAATGGACTTGAAAATCATAGAAACTTTTTATAGAAGACAATAGGAAAAGATAAAGAGATAAATGTTAAAAAATTGGGATAATGGATATTATAAAATTTCCAGTGTTAAGAAATAGAAAGCTAAAATGATAGCAACTCTTTGAAATAGTGATAATAAATTTCCAAAATTAAGAAAGTGAAACCAAAGAACGACAAAACTCCTAGCTATAAGAAATCTATACCTGCACATTACATTGAAAATTAAATTTTTCAAAGACAAAGAAAAAATTCTAAAAGCTTCCAAGCAGGATTTTGAACATGTTTCTAAAAGAAAAGCACAAGAAAAATCTAAAAATAAACCTTTATTTTATGATGCTATAATCTCAAACCCAATAAAGATAATACAAATAGGAAAATTATAGGCCCATTTCTCTATTAACAGAGGAGAAAACACTGAATTAAAAAATAGCTAATGTACCTCAAAAAGAAAAAAGTTCTTATTCTTAATCTGCATTCCTGTAGGTGTGAACCAATTTGTAAATAGAACTCTTTGAAGATGCATTATCAGTTAAGGTGTGGACTCATTTGTGAATGGGAACGTCTAAGATTCTATTTATGTGTGAATCAAACTGATTTGAGTTGGGCCTTAATCTGTATTACTTGAAGCCATATAGAAAAAGCCAGAAGTCAGAGAGTTCACAGGAAGAAACCAGAAGTCAGATAAAACCAGAAGAGTAGGCACAGGGAGAGACAGAGATACCATGTGACAGGAGGCAGAGATGTGTGACAAGTAATCCCAGGTGTTGCAACAAGCCAGTCCAGAAAACTACAGCTCTCAGGTAGACACATGATGTTACTGATTCCTTGATTTTGGACTTCTATTCTCCCACACCATGAGCCAATAAATTCCTATTTTTTAAGCCAAATCCTTGTGTGGTATTTGTCAAGGCAGCTCTGGCAAACAAAGACACTGACGATGGGCTTTGGTGGGGGGGCTGGGGGGAGGATGAAAGGAAGGGATTATAAAGTTGCATGAAGAAACGTTTGGGTCTGTAGTGATGCTCCTCCTTAAATTTCTGATACTGATCATTTGTATCCATAAATGTGTTCAAACTCCCTGTGTGTCTGTAGCTCCCAAGTGTTCCATACTTTCACAGTAGAACATCCTGGCTTTTAGCAATTTGTGAAAAATATTAGCTAAATCATAGTCATTCTTAGCAGTTTTTATATTGTCAGGCATCTGTCACTCACAGGCATGTGTTAATATTCTGAATTCCAGTCTTTCCCTACATTTCAGACTAGTTATTTTTTCTGTGATCTCTGCTTTCTGGCAGGTTCAAGAAAATTTATGTTTCTGTAGATTACCTCTTTTTTTTTTCTTAGAAACAGGGGAATGACATTCTTTTGACCTTTTTTACATCATATCTGGCAATGCTTTCTAATATCTATTATTTTTCATTGAAAATAAAATTCAAATTATATTTGTTTCAATGTTGTCTAGCCTTTAAATAGGTTATTTGCAAAATCATGAATTACATATTGATGCATATATACTACAGCACATAACACACTTTTGTCTTTTATTTTCCAATTAATTATATTTTTAGATATATCATCAGTAGATTTAAATGTCACTAGTGACCTATTGTTAAAGCAAATATATTAATAAACCTCTCAAACCAAAATTAAATCAGCTTGGTCAGTATGACACTTCATTATTAGCTCTGAATTTCATTTTCTTCTAATCAAGAAAGGTAACAGATAATGAAAGCCACTTCATGGTCAGTTACACTATATAAACATAGGAAGAAATATTTGACAGCCCAAAGAATATCTGATTTAAAATGCAGAACTTTTGTAACAAGTTATTTGTATTTTATGATCATTTATCTTCTCATCTTTACAACGAAAACAAAATACCTGGGGTTTTTTGAGATGAAATCAAGGTCACATAAGGACTTTAAGACATATTAAAGATTCAGAGGCAGAGTGAAACCGCTGAAGGCTTTAAAATCAGAGGTGCAATGAACTGATGCCTTAAGAAGGTTAATTTGGCTTCCTTGAGAATATATTGTAGGGTCAGAACTTGTTAGGAGGCCACTGAAATAGTTCATAAAACAGATAACGCTGGCTTGGATAAGGGATTTCAGTGGCTACTGAGTACAGGGTATTTATTTGAGTAAATTAGGAGGAAAGCCATTATTAGGCCATTCTCAATCCCTTCTATTTTTATCGAGGAAAAATATCCAATCCAATCTTCTATAGAAAAAAATATAGTAGGAGTACATCCAACTTCTCCCTTCTCTTTTCTTATTTCTCTTAATGGATCTGTCTGCTACCAAGAAGGAGCACTCTGAACTTCTCCATTCCTTGCTGTGGAGGCTTCTCCAGGGTCAAGCCTGTGATTATCACAGTTACTGGGTGGTATGCCTTATTAAAATGTGGGATATTAGGAAGATTATTTTGGGTACAACTCTATATTAAATCCTCAAGTACATTTTTTCTTTGTCATAAAATATGTAAATTTTTATCTTGCATCCATCTTATTTCTCTTAGGAGGTTCCAAACTCAGTATGCAAACACAGATATTATTTTGGGAATCCTCACACTCCCGATAATCATGATTTACTTTCAGACATACAAAGTTGACTAAATCTGTAAGATCTAATTAGAAATGAAAAGCTGATGGTATTATACATCAGTTTGGAAATTAGAAGATAGTTCTAGGATTAAAAATGAATTTGGGATTCACTGAATTAAAGAACACAAGAAAACATGAACCCATTTAGAGATAATATGCCCAGTGAGAATGGAATAGGAACCAGAGTTTATACCTGAAGAATTTCAACTTTGAGGGATAAGATAAAGGATGGAAAACTTACAAAGAAAAATAAGAACAATCATCTGCAATGGTAAAAAGAAATCTGTTACAATGTGATATAGAAACCATGTAAAATACAAAAAATATGCATCCTTTGTGTCAACTACAAAGTGTGGGTTCCTCTCTCTATATTGTGATCCTGTCTTTTGTCCAGGACTTGTGCTCATGAACATGGGGATTCTCATGTTTACAGGACTCTGAATGACCCCACTACTACCTTTGCATAGATGCCACCCCCTTTCCTGAATGCACTATTGTATGCCATAAAGCCAGGCATCCTTTGTCCCCAGCCTCTTCAAATTGATTGTTCTTACATTTTCCACAAACTGCTTCTCCCTGGATTCAAGTTCAGTGAGCAAGGCTGGTTTTAACATAAATTTGAAGTCACCATACTCAAAACTTCTCTTAAAGATGCCAAACACCTTTAGCCAGTTTGCTTTCCTATACCCTAAATTAACTATTTCAAACGTCATGCCTCTCAGATCTCTGATCACTTCCTACATCTTGGCCTTCAACAAATAACCTTGGATTTTACCGAGAAAACAAAGTATCCTTCAGAACTTCTTCAATTTCCAATTTAAAAAATATACAAATATTTAAGCATCTAAAAGTTTATTCTCTCATCCTGATACAATGCAAGCTTTCTTTTCTAATTAAGTTAAATCCCTCCACTCAGGCTTTCCATCTCTTCTTTCCTTCAAAGGAAATCTAGGATTTTACTAATAACTTTAAAATTCTTCCAGCATCTACTTATTTCCCAATTACAAAGCCACTCCACATTTTCAGGTATTTGTTAGAGCAGAACCTCACTTCCTACTACCAAAGCCATCCTAGTTTCCTAAAGCTCCTGTAACAAACTATCACAAACTAAAAGGCTTAACACAACATTGTCAATATAATTAATACCACTAAATTATATATCTAAATGTGGTTAAAAGGAGAAATTTTAGGTGGTATATTTGTTGCTAGAATAAAAAATTAAGAAAAAAACAAATATAGGACTGTACAACACAGTGAACATTAACAAAAATTATGAGCAATAGTTAGTACTATAATTATATTATTATATCATAATTATAATATTCCCTCATCAGTTGTAACAAAGGCACCACATTAAGGTAAAATGTTAAAAATGAAAGCAGGTATTTGGGAGCTCTGTATTTTCTGTATGAACTTTCCTGAAATGTACGTCTTCTCTAATAAAACAAATGAAATTTATTGTCTCTCAATTTGGAGGCTAGCTGTAGGAAATCTGTAGGGGAAAATCCTTCCTTGTTTCTTTCTAGATTTAGAAGGTTTGCCACAAATCCTTTGACTCCAGTCTCTTCCTCAGAGGTTATGTGGTATTCTCCCTTGTGTCTGTCTCTCTCTGTCCAATTCTCCTCTTTTTATAAGGACATCAATCATAATGGATTAGGATCCACCTTAATACAATTTGGCCTCATTCTAACTAATCATATTTTCAAAGATCCCATTTTCAAATAGGGTCACGTTCACAAAACCAGGGATCAGAACTGGAAAATATCTTTTTGGAGGGAGCAATTCAACCCATAACAATATCTTTCTCACTTCTCAAAATAACTCCAGCTTCTACCAGACCATATCACTAAATTTACACTTGTTAAGTCTCTATTCAAATTCATGTTGCCAAAATGGATAGGTTTATTTCAGCCATCCAGTTAGCTCCTCTTTAGAAGCATTCTACTTATCCTGTGGTTTCTGAGACACCAATCTCTCCTGATATTTTTCCTTTCCATGTTACTGCTTCTTAGGCTCCTTTGCCAATTTGTCTTTTTTTTCTGTATTTAGCTGTCCTTGAGGCTTTGGTCACTCTATATTGTATCATTCATTAATACCACACATTCCTATGGCCTCTGTAATAATTCACATACAGATGACTCTCAAATCTGTTTTTCAATCATAGATACCTCTTCTCACCTCCAAATCTATATAAGAATATTGAAAAACAACCAGCAATTCTGAAAATTGATTCACATCAGGCACTTTTCTTGTTAATTTGCAATATCCTGACTACATCCAATGAAGTAGAAATATTGAGTATTCCCACTTTATATAAGAAAATTGAAGCACAAAGAGAGTAAGTAAATACCCCAATTACACAGCTAGAGATTAGAGGGGAAGGATTTCCAACCAATCCAATTAATCTTAAAAGTCCATGCTGTTAATCACCACATTGTGCCACCTCTCCAACTGTTTAATCAGCATTTCCCACTTGACTATCCTTAGAGATTGTCAAGTCACCATGTTTGATGCTGAATTTTTATTTGTCTCACATCCTACTCCTCTGGTATTTTTTCCATTCTCAACAAATGGCATCTTCTAACTAGAAGACAAAGAAAATCACTTGGATTCATAATTCTCTCTTTCCTTACCTGAGTACTTCATATTAATTAATCAAACAATTTTTACTAATTTTAGAGTTTAAAAATTCCTTTAATGCCATACTACTGCAACCCACAATCAAATCACAATGTCTTTTCTAGACTACTGTAATAGCTGCCTAACTTATTTCTTTGTATCCAGTATTGAACACAAACTATTTTTCATTACTGGAATATTCAAATTACATGGGATTCCATTGCTTATAACTTTTTAATTGCCTCCAAATATCCTTAAAGTAAAATCTAAGGCTCTTTATATGGTCTGCAGTTCACACCATTATTGATATTAGACAATGTTCCAGGTGGTGACTTCTCTGCCAGCCTAGATATTTGAATAAACATATGGAATAGAGTACCCCCTCAGCCTTTCTGCAGTGAAATCTGACTAAGCAGAATTAAACCTGAATGTGTTAAGATACTCAAATGCTGTGGCATTTTTGTTAAACCTAGTCTAATCTGATTAATACATTGTACTCTTCAGTAATTCAAACAATTGAGATTATTTGATTACTTTAATTATTTATTTTTAAACTTTTTGCTAGTAGACCATAACTTGATGAAGACAGAGATCTTGTCAATCTAATTGTCACTGTATTCTATACCTTACTTAGTAAATGGTCTACAGTTAAAAAACAAAACAAAACAAAACAAAACAAAAAACCTATTCTATTGGTGATCCTAAGTCAACAAACTAAAGTCTCATCATGTGGCAATTATGAGTTGAATTCAAAACATAAGAGCTTTCAATTCATGCAAGAATGAATGTGCCCAAAAATTTGCATAAAGTTTAAAGAAACAATAAAACGGAATGTAGTACACACTGCAGGCAAACACCATTACATTGGAATTCTCCATTTCTCCCACTAACATCTAAGAATTCTGTTATATTGTAGACAGATTTTTTCAAATGTTCAGTCATGGATTTATATATTTGCTTTTTTATAAGTCTTTTACTGTGGCTGAGCATGCATACAGATTACTAAATGTTGTATTATAAGAGCTATCTTATCTTTATGGGCAATTAAGAAAATTTCAAATATAATTTTTGCTTGGTTATTTGTAACTTATTCCCTCACTTGAGAATCTACAATGCTAGGGAACAGCCAGTAGAGACCCTGATAGTCCAGTTAATATCCAAGTAAATTAAGTTTACCAAGTGACAACAGCATGTATGAAAACCTAGAGGAAAGGAAGAGACTGTCTTGAGAAATCAAGAACATATCCAAGATGAATGGAAGTCAAAATGTAAAGTCAAAATATATAGGGTTCATGAAGCATTTACAATCTACACTAAGAAGTTTGTTGAAGGGGATAATAATTACTGTAAAATTGTAAAAAATCAGATAGCTTCTTCATTATTTGGTAATACATGCAGAATAAGCCAGATGTGATCATTGATCTGATGAATTAATATTATGGAGGGATTCAAATAACATTCTCATAGTTCAGTTTTAAAAGGATCATTTGGGATGATTTGTGGGAAATAGTTTTGAAGAATTCAAAAGAGAGGCAGGGTAGCTCATTAGGGAACTATTAGATTTTTTCACATGCTATTTGATGATGTGGATGAGAAGGATGGTAGTGTGTATGAAAAGAAAGGAATGTATTTGAGAAATGTTTGGGGGACAAAAATTTGGGGTAAAGGATGACCCCAAGTACTTACATAATGTGAATGTGTGGTTGATAATGTAATTTATTTAAATGAGAAATGTGAGAAATGGAGATTTGGGGTAAAATCATGATTTAAGGAATGAATATATTAGGTTTAGGGGATAAAAGCTATCAGTATAGAGATTTCCAGCAGAAATTAGGGTCATTATACCTGGAGTTCAGAGGAAGTTCTAAAGAATAGATACAAATTTGAAAACTATCTAGATCCAGATGATAATCAAAGTCAAATAGGTAGGTGAGTTGTGTATTTGTAGGATAAGAAAGAAAAAAGTAAAGTGTATGAGCAAATCTGAGTGATTTCAACATTTAAGATCAGAACAAAACAATCTCAAAAAATGACATATAGAGAAACCAAAGAAGTGGGAGGACAAGAGCAGTATGAGGTATCATGGACACCAAGAAACACAGGATGATCAATATTGTCAAATTCTGGTGAAAGATGACATGAGGACAAGAAATGAGTAGTATCCATTTAAAATTGCTATAAAATTTTTGATGACCTTGTCAAGAACAATTATGATAGCATGATAGAAGCAGAAAGCACCATTACAATAAGTTAACAAAGGATGGAACATGAGCAAATAGAGAACATGAGTTTAAAAGTTTTAAATCCTCTCTAAATAAATTTGACAATGAAAGGAAAGGAAGAGTTGAGACAAAGCATTACTTATAAAATGGAAGGCATAGACAGTTTAAATGCTCTTAAAAAGATGGCAGGAGGGAGTAAGGAAAGGCAGACATGAGACAAGTGGTGGTGAATGTCCCAGAGGAGATATAAAAGACAGGACTGCCAAGTTCATATATGCATTTGCCTTTTGATGGAGGGGTAATTCTCCCATCATAGAAGGAGTGAGTGTTACAAGATTGGTACACATCCTTTTCTACTATAGTTTGGTTGTAATTTATTGATTTTTCTTATTTCTTTATTTGTAAACCACATAAGCTAATTATAAAAGAGATTCAGTGTTATCATATTCATGAGGGAAGTATCAATGTTTTATATTTGTTTAAGTTGAAGCATGGTGATTGGTACATAGCAAACTCTCAGTAATAAACATTAAGACAAGGAAAAATGAATGATAAGATAATTCAACTTCATAGATCCTATGATAGCAGTAATTGACCCATACATGTACATATGTCTTTATAACATCAAGCATATTCTGAAATCTGTATCTATTGCAAAGAAGATGTTAGAAAAGATAATAAATGAGAAGCATTTGTAATTATCTCTTAACTTGTTTCTGGGTCAAAATAAAACTTACACAGAAATAATTGATAACTAATGTATTTTTTAAATACTCTGTACAATGAATTTCATTTTTTCTCATTTATGGAAGAAATATAATTTAAGATATATATTGAGAATTTTATCATTTGTGAAGTAAGTTGAAATTTGTTTACTGTTCATGTTATTAAAAATATTTCAGGGGGATTTTATAATTGGTAGTATGGCAATGAAACTTTGAACTAGCAATTGCTATTGGCATATGAGTTTTGGATATCCTTCATCAAAATAGCAATACTTTCTGAAAAACATTAAAATATTTTCAGTCCTAATAAACTATATGTATATAACCAAAATCATATCCAAGTGTATATTTACCAACAATTAAACAACCAAAGAATTATCCAGTATAATCTTTTCACATTAAAATGAATTTTTGCCCATCTCATGGATAAAAAAAAAGACTATGTTACTTAAAATAATCTTAAATGATAGTAATTAGAGAAATGTAAGATATATCTGATCATTTTAAACCTGAGAGTGTTGCTCACAATATTGTATAATAAAACAGTTGTAAGAAACAATAACAATTTTGACATTTTTAATTGGATTGCTATAATTTAATAGTGGTGGTTCAACAGTGGTTGTCAGCTTTTTCTCATGGAAATAGTTTCCTTTGAAGCTGTTCTAGATTGTAAGAATAGACAATGCTTATTACAAGAAGTTATCAGCACATAAACCTCAAATATATATAAGAATGAATGTGTGATATGCCAAGAGCAGTATGCTATGGTACAATATTCACCAGAAGCCTATATTTCATCTCACAAGGTCAGAGTTTTTCAATAAATTAAAAACTGGATTTTTCTCAGTTGTGTTTTCTAAAATAGCATTCCGGTCAAGTGTACAAAATATTATGTATTAGTTAGGTCTAAAGTGATGAGATTCTTGAAATTAAAACACAGCCATTTTGAAATTAAGTTTATATTAACATCTTTTTATTCTTAATAATGTTTATGCTTATGCTTTTATGCTGTTAATAATATATTCATTTGGTTTCAATGCATTTCCTTGTAGTGTTCTAGAATGATTCTCGAAGTTCAGCCCAGAGGTCCCGGGAAGACCTCAGACCCTTTCAGAGGGTCTGTAAGAGAAAATTGTTTTTTTAGTAATGCTAAAACATTATTTTCCTTCTCACTTTCATTCTCTCACAGATATACATTGTAGTTTTCCAGAGGCTGCATGGTGTGATATTGCAATAAAATAAGTATCAAAGCAGACGCAAGAATTTTGTTTTTTAATGCAGTCTTGCGGGGTAGTGTTGATTAGGTTGGAACCTATTGATTGTCTCCCTGGAGATGTGACTCAATC
The DNA here is from genome assembly GCF_015220235.1 of Choloepus didactylus. Taxonomy (NCBI): domain Eukaryota; kingdom Metazoa; phylum Chordata; class Mammalia; order Pilosa; family Megalonychidae; genus Choloepus; species Choloepus didactylus. The sequence goes on from NC_051309.1 coordinate 143,074,211, forward strand.
AGCTGTGGGCAAGACCTTTGATTGGATAATTTACATGGAGGTGTTATCCCACCCATTCAGGGTGGGTCTTGATTAAATCACTGGAGCCATATAAAATAGCTGCAGCCAAGAAGGACACTTTGAAGAATGCACAGGAGCTGAGAATACAGCTGGAACACAACCTGGGAAGAGCAGATGCCAGCCGAGTGGCTTCCCAGCTAACAGAGGTTTTCTGGGCACCATTGGCCTTCCTTCGGTGAAGGTATACTTGCATTGATGCCTTCTTTTGGACATTTTCATGACTGTCAGACTGTAATTTTGTAACCAATAAACCCCCTTTATAAAAGCCAAACCATTTCTGGTATTTTGCATAATGGCAGCACTAGCAAACTGAAACAGATTTTGATACCAGAGAAGTGGGGTACTGCTTAACATGCAAATACCAAACAGGTTAGAACAGCTTTTTAAATGGAGAAGGGGAAGATTCTGGAAGAATTGTGAGGAGCTTGATAGAAAAGGCCTAAATTGCTTTGAAGAGACTGTTTGTGGAAATGTGGACTCTAAAAATACTTCTATTGAGGCCTTGAGCAGAAATGATGACTGTGGTGTTGCAAACTGGAAGAAAGGTGATCCTGTTTTAAAGTGGCAGAGAATTTGGCAGAATTGTGTCCTGGTGTCAGATGGAAGGCAGAATTTGAAGGCAACGAGCTGGGATACTTAGCTGAGATGATCTCCCGACTGTGTGGAAGATGTAGCCTGGCTTCTCCTTGCAGCTTATAGTAAAATGTACAGGACAGAGATAAGCTAAGAAATGAACTCTTGAGTTCAAAGAAACCAAAAACTGATAATTTGGAAAATTCGGGTCTTCCAAAAAGTGAGACCCCAAAAATTACAGCCCCATGTGAGGATTTAACCAAACATGAAACCCGACCACCATTTCAGTACATGGGTTGGAGATGGAGTTATCCAGAAAGGGTTTGTGGAAAATTCTATTGTTTGATGGTTTTGACCCCTGTAAACTGCATGTTAAGCCTACAGAATTTTTGTGAAATCTGTATAAATGGAACTACTGCTGGTCTGGACTGGAGGAGATGAAGAAGGAACAAATTGAAGGAAAAATTTCTTCAAAGACAGTCATGGAGATTGAGATCTGGAGTCAAGAGGTCTCTGGCAGGGAGAGTGGAACAGCCCATTCATGCGGAAAGGGTGAGTTTGCCCCAGAGGCAGAGTAAAGGCCTTCTGCTTCAATGGTCAGGAAGAGTGCTGCCATCCCAGGCCTCAGAAAGGGTGAAGCACATTCCCTGGGGATTGGGGAGAGCCTGGTCACCACCTCACTGGAGAGGGAGAGCATTTGCCCCAGAAAGGCAGAGTCTGGGTAACACCCTGATGTTTGAGGAGGGTGGATCCAAGAAAAAGGTGGTCTCCCCAGTGTGTGGATATGTTGGAGAGCTCACCCCAGTGCTTGGAGAGAAAAAGGCTGCCACAAAGGCCCTTAGAAAGTGTTGGACTCCTGATCTATCAAGCCTCAAGGATAAAATGTCATTCTATAAATGATTCTCAGACTTTGGAATCTAATGAAGTTTTCTCTGCAGGTTTTAGGAACTGTTTTTGTACTGTGAACCCTGTTTTCCTTTCAGTTTCTCCTTATGGCAAGGGAAATGTTTATCCTATGACTGCCCCTCCTTTGTATATTAGAAGCAGATAACTTGTTCTAAGTTTCAGAGGTCCACAGCTGGAGGAGAATTTTGCTTTAGGACAAGACCATGCCTGTGATTGATTTTGATGGGATCTTGTACTTGCCTATTGTTACTGAAATGATTTAAGTTTTTATGATATCTTGACAGAAGAATGTATTTTGTATACGGAAAGATCATGTCATTTTGAAGTCTAGGGGGTGGAATATGATGGTTTGGCTATATTATGTCTCCCAAAATCTTCTTTAATGCAATCTCAGTGGGGCAGTGTTGATTAGGTTAGAACCTATTGATTAAGTGTTTCCATGGAGATGTGACTCAATCAACTTCAGGCAAAACCTTCGATTGGATAATTTCCATGGAGATGTTACCCCACCCATACAGGGTGGGTCTTGATTAAATCACTGGTGCCATATAAAAGAGCTGCAGGTGAAAAAGACATTTTGAAGAATGCACAGGAGCTGAGAGTGGAGCTGGAACACAACCTGGAAACAGCAAATGCCAGCCCCATGGCTGCCCAGATAACAGAAGTTTCTGGGATGCCATTGGCCTTCCTTTAGTGAATGGACACTTATGTTGATGCCTTCTTTTGGACATTTTCATGTTCCTGAGACTGTGACTTTGTAACAAATAACCCCCCTTTTATTAAAACCAATCCATTTCTGGTATTTTGCATAACAGCAGCATTAGTAAACTGAAACACCATTCTTCTCACTATTTTTTGTTCTACAAAGTATGGTTTCTTTCCATAAAAATATAATTTTGTATCATGTACTGGATTTTTTACTGCTATTTTTAATTAATTAATGAATTAACATTTATATTTATAACAAATATAAATAGATAATACTCACATAATCATGAACATATTGGTGTCCTTAATAACTTTTTAAAATGACAATGAGTCCCAAAACCAAAACATTTTGATTCACTCTTCTATTGGACAGAGAATTTAGGTTTACAATATTTTTCTTACTTTTTTTTTTTAATAATTATCTGTGCCTTTTTGTTTTGTAGCCTATGAAGTAAAGGATCCTTAATTAGAGATGGGGAAAATCGATTTATTTTTATGAAATTGTTCATTCTGGTTCAAAATTCCTGACTTAAAATACAGTAACGTATGTGACTGTTTATTGCAAAACATTTTGCTTTTGTGTCTAGTACAAAGGAGAAGAATCTTAATAATAATTATTCCACATTATCAAGGATTCCACACAGATAATTTTTTTTGTGTAACAAGGGCATCTTACAACTAGACTGTGATAATTCTATGCTTATTTCTGTTGATGTCTGGAAGTTTGGTACTGCCCCTTACCCAAAATGACAAGATGTACCAACTAGTGATTATTTTATGTGATCTTGGAAGTTTGAAGCTCCCCTGGATGTACTTTGTACTAAATTGTCTACATTGTTTTGAGTATAGATTGATGGTTTGCACATGTTTTAGCCAGTTACACAGTCTGTGGTTAGCTGTTACCAGGAAGTTAAACATCCTGTTCCAGTTTCTGAATGCTGTACAATGCAAAACACCAGAAGTGGATTCACTTTTATAAAAGGGGGTTTATTTGGTTGCAGTTATAGTCTTACAGCTATAAAATGTCCAAGGTAAGGCATCAACAATCAGGTACCTTCACTGGAGGATGGCCAATGGCATCTGGAAAACCTGTTAGCTGGGAAGTCACATGGCTAGCATCTGCTCTGGAGTTCTGGTTTCAAAATGGCTTTCTCCCAGGACGTTCCTCTCTAGGCCACAGCTCCTCTTCAAAATGTCACTCTCAGTTGCTTTGGGGTGTTTGTCCTCTCTTAGCTTCTCCAGAGCAAGAGTCTGCTTTCAATGACCGTCTTCAAACTGTCTCTCATCTGCAGCTACTCTCTCAGCTTCTGTGCATTCTTCAAAGTGTCCCTCTTGGCTGTGGCAAGCTTGCTCCTTCTATCTGAGCTTATTTAGTGCTCTAGTAAGCTAATCAAGGCCCATGCTGAATGGGTGAGGCCACACCTGCATAGAAATTATCTAATCAGAGTTATCACCTACAGTTGGGTGGGTCACATCTCCATGGAAACACTCAAAGGATTCCAATCTAATCAAAACTAATAAGCCTGCCCCCACAAGATTGTATCAAAGAATATAGCTTTTTCTGGGGGACATAATACATTCAAACCGGCACACACACACACATACCCTCAGTACACTTGTACCTGGATGTACCTGAAACTAAGGTACAAATTGTACTTATCTTTGTGGTTCACATATGCAGATGAAGCACATCCAGTGGAACTGAGAAATTATCCTGAGGGACTGTATTTGGAAGTTTACAGATCTCTATGTGATTGCCTGTGCTTTATTTATCCACTTCTGTCCTATCCTTTATTGCTATTAAAATCTTCCACTTCCATCAGGATTTTTAGTCAAAATGAGATTGAATTGGTCAGATGGAAAAGTAAAGTGGCCAATGGAAAGTATCTATTGCAAATTCCCTATACACTCAAGCAGAAAAACATCTTTGTTTAAAGATAACCTACTTTTTGTGAAGGTAGTATAATGTTACAATGATATAATACTGAATTAGATTGAGAAACGTTAAAACTTGGCTCCAGCATTTACTTTTCTGTGTGTTTGGGTTGGATTTTCAAACTAAAATGCACATGATAATTGTGACTCTCTCAAAGTTTGATTTGAACTTTAATAATTGTAATATATTAACTAATATTTATTGATTTCTTACTATGTGCCAGCTTTTGTTCTCAGCACATTATTATCTCACTTAAATAATAACTATATTGTGTTTGGGACTGTGCTTTCAGCAGAATAAATAATTGATAAAGAATACTCTGAGATACAGAAAATTTTAAGTGTATTTTCATTTATTGTATCTGCACTATACATACATTATAAATTTTTAGTAAACCAATAGTAAAACTTACTCTGGACTTCTAAAAATTATTAATGTATTGTTAGCTCTATAGTGCATCCAGTTTATTTTAGTTTTAGATATGTGAACTCTCACTGTTTTACATATTTTTTTTCCTATGGAAGACATTGCAGGGTTATCCAGAAAATCATACCTTCATGTCAAGTTTTTTCTTAAAGTTAATATTAATGAAATACAAAATTTTATGCATACAAGTAAATCGACAGTTTGAGGAATAAAGCCATGCTTATAATGACATAAATCAATTAGTGGTCTAGCCAGGAGTTGAACCCAGGTTTTCTAACTAATGTTTATAGTTCTTAAGCATGACATCCAAATGCTTAAAAAGTCCCTGTTTAACCTGGATGTCCTTTCGTTCTTCTGGCTGTTACAATCCCACCCATATTTCAAGATAAATAATTTAAAAACTTTATTTTATTAAGTAGGTTCTCCATGAAAAAGTGTAATGAATTTAACTGATTTAGTTATTATGCAAAGGAAATAGCTATCTTAAACTTTAGCATATTGAAATATTGCTCATTTGTAAAATTATACAAATGCATTTAGTTTTAAAATTTATTAATATTTTGATTAGAATCATCTAAGTGTTCTCAGTTGTATGAATGAGTACAAGTTAGGCAAATTGATCATTTGAGGGAAAATGTCTTTCTTTTTAATCAGTCTGATTTCAGATTAAATCTATAATCTATTCTGAACTGAAGAGTGTTTGAGAAATTAGTTCAGATTTTAATGATCATATATAATCACAATTATTTATCTTTTACCCTTTCCTGAGGAAACAAAAGTCCTTTCCAATAAGAATGAAATGAAAATGAGATAAATCTTATATTTCTTAATAAGTATTTTTCACTTAGATTAGTCATAATCTCAGATTATTTTAACAAGCTCTCCTGATAAAGAGACACCCAATTTAGGTATAGGAAGTGACACTAAAGGAAGCATTGGATGATTGAAATTGTTTAGAGACTGCCAATCCAGTACTTTAGCTTTCATTGTGAAGGATGGTTTCTTTATTATATATCAAATGAATTTCTGGATTACTTTAATTGGTAGAACACATTTGTTTTCAAAAGTTTCTTTTTCAAGGGCATTATAGTGTGTGATTGAAAAATGACTAACAGGCAATGTGTGAAATTTTAATTAGGTGGCTTCTGCCATCCTTAAACCCCGAAAGAAGGAAATTTAAGTAAAAGAATTTTAATGAAGAAAACAATGTTTTTCTTAGAGGTCCATGATTTTTCCTCCTTCGCTATCTATCTATGGCTTCTTTTCACCCCTGCAAATAATTAGAGGTACTTGAAATTTAATTACCTTTTCAGAAATTATGCAACTCATCACTCTGACTGATTTTAGTCCTGAACTCTAATATCTCCCTACTTATTATCATTGATGACTTCTTTGACCCTTCGGTGTGGTTCTTCTTCCATGGGCTGGTTTGATGTCAGTATCATTTGACATCCCCAAGGGCCTTTCACCCAGCTGGGTAAAAATTTACAACTCATTGGTGAGCCTTAATCTCTCATCATTAATTAGTTTTGCTCCTTGTTTGGAAGGGCATGTCTTGGCATGTCTATAGTACTAATTATGGAATGAAGGGATGTGATGTATAGATGGAGTGATATTAAACTTTGGCTTTGCATCAGATATGCAAATAATTATCCCTAGCACAGAGAAACTGCATGTGGTTATCCTTTTTGTGCTAATTTTGTATAAATGACTCAGATTTATTTTGTACTTAATGGTAGTTGGACTCATGGAAAGTGATGAGATGTTCATAGATATTGTGAAGCTGAAACTATAAGTGAATTCTGCTCCTTGTTGAGTATAACAAAGAAAGAGATAGATTAAGATGCTTGCACTTGCTTTAGAGGCTCACAGGAAAGAGTTGGTATTGACACCATCAAGGTCAAAATCATGCTCAACTCAATGTCTATAAAGTAGTGGCAGTGGGCAACTGTTTCAGTTTGCTAAAGCTGCTGAAATTCAATATACCAGAAATCGGTAGGCTTTTACAATGAGGACTTACTAGCTTGCAAATTTGTAGTTCTAAGTCTGTGAAAATGTTCCAGTAAGGCATCAACAGGATGATACCTTCTCTGAAGAAAGGCCATTAGCATCCAGGATTTCTCTGTCAGATAGCAAGGCACATGGCCTGTGTCTGCTGGTCTTTAGCTCTCGGGTCTCTTTGCTTTCAGCTTCTGTTTCCAGAGGCCTGCACTCACTGCTCCTCCAGGGGCCTTTCTCTCTAAGCACTGTCTCTCAGAGTTTCTCTCTCTGTATTTTTCTCTGATTTCTCTAGGTGTTTTTTGTCTTTTATTCTCATAAAGTATCCCTGTAAAGGATTAAGACCCACCTTGAATTGGGTGGGGGTCACATCTCAATTGAAACAACCTAATTAAAAGGTCCCATCCACAATAGGTCAGTCCCCCCAGGAAAGATTATAAGAACATGGCCTTTTGTGGGGTACATAACAGCTTCAAACCAGCACAGCAACCATTGACAGAGATGTGAGGATTCTCACCTGGTTTACTGTGCAAAGTCATTGAGGTACTGACTGTCCAAATCTAATATAGATGTTGTTCATACGTTAAAATGTACATAATGAAGACATAGTTCTGGAAGGACTTTTTATATAGTTTTCTTAGGTGATCAACTAGAGGCTTTGCCAATGTGAAGAAACAGATAACTTATTTATTTTCACTTTATGACTTACTTTTCCATTGTTTGAGTAATTTAAAACTCTAGTAGAAAGGAGGAAAAATAGAATCTCAGGTTTTATAAATCTGTTTTTAAAATATTATGAATATTGTAGAGTCACAGAATAATAGAACATTACAATTGTAAATGACCTAACACAATGTGATGTGGGGAACATTACAGACATTCAAAAGATATTTCAAAAGTTGAGTCTATAATATAGCAGTCCCTTCTGATATAAGATATGTATTTATAAAAAGTAATACGGGTCTACCACAAAGAAGGTTACTATTAAAATGATGATGATATTATTATTAATAAGTGTTGGAAAAGATACAGAGAAACGGAAACTCTAGTGCATTGGTTAGTGGTAATGTAAAATGGTGCAGCCACTGTGGAGAGCAGTATGAAGTTCCCTCAAAAAGTTAAATGTAGAATTACCATATCACCTGGAAATTCCACTCCCAGGTATATAGTCAAAGAAAGTGAAGACAGGACAAAGGACATGTGGTACATGCACACAATGGAATATTATTATGCTTTAGAAGGAATGAAGTTCTGCAGCTCAGATGAACTGCATAAACATTATGCTGAGGAAATAAGCAAGGAATATAAAGACAAATATCATATGATGTCACTTATATGGAATATGTAGAAATCACAAATTTGTGGAGACAAAAAGTATACTAGAGTGTACCAGAGAATGAGGGGAAGGGACAAAGGGAGAGTGTTGCTTGGTGGATACAGAATGTTTGTAAATTAAAGTAAAAATGTAAAACCTAAACAAAATGCTCATAAACTGATCTTATTTTATAAATCACTTATAATTAAAATGTTGAGACATAATTATGACTACCATATGCTCATGGTACTATGTAAAATTTTAACCATATGCTAATAATTTTGCTATACATACAGTTGTTATATATAGATGTTTTATTAATACATAGGGATTAATATATTAATTTATAAGTACATTAATTATGATTAATATGATAAAGTCTCTAACGGAAAACAGTGACAACATGCAAGAATAGATGCATAATACAAGCAGAGGGATGAAGATTCTAAGACAGAACCAAAAAGAAATGCTAGAAATTATAATAAACAGACAAAGAAACCCCATTGTAATAGCAATGAAGAGAACCATTGATGGACTCATCAGTAGACTGCATACAACTGGAGAAAGAAACAGCTAGTTTAAAGATGTCAATAAAAACTTTTGAAACTGAAATACACATTTTATTTAACTTCTATCATATTGAAAAGAACACAATTTTAAAAGCACTAAAAATGACTAATTTTATTGTACTTAAAATTAGCATATTTATTGCTTAAATTGAGCAATATTGATATTAATGTTAATATTTATTTGGGGGATTACTGATATTCATTTGGGGAAAAATAAAGTATATTTTATTTTTCATAAACATTTCAAAGTAAGCATGCATTCTCCCTATTTCTTTGTCTCATGAATTTTTTTTGTCCACCAATTAATTTATTTAACTAGGTCACAATAATAAATGTCAGAGCTGTGATTAAAACCCAGGCTTCACTGACTTCACAGTTTTATGTGCTAATCTCTATAGTATGTAAAAATAATTCAATATTAAACATGTGATTTAAATAAAGGCTGAGAACTGTTACATGCCAACTTAGGAAATTTATGTAAACTTTCTGAAACTTAGTTTCCTCATCTTTTAAAAGAAGATAGTTATGCTCCTGATTTCAAGGGATTGTTATAAGATTTAAAAGAATTGACATGCAAAAATCACTTAAGTGTCATTTGACATGTAGTAATCACTCATTAATACTAGCTATTATTGGTCTATGGCAGAGAAAATGTCACCCTCACACTTTGGGCAACTGAGCCAGGCTTTAATTTGTGTTCATAAGCGGCATGAAATACTGTGAACATCTTGATCTGAACATTTGCAAAATGTGATTAGATACTCATGCTGCCTGGCTCAAATCTTGGCTTCACCTTTTACTGGCTGTGTGACCTTGGCCCAAGTTGTTGCATCGCCCTGTGCCATCTCTGAAAGGTTGTATGGCACAGTAATGAAGAGAATAGTTTCTGAAGCAATATGCTCAGATTCAAATCTTGATCTACCTTTTATTAGCTTTGGCACCATGGGTAAGGTACTTAATTTCTCTGTGCATCAATTTCTCTGTCTGTAAGGAGAAGACAGTACTATTATATACCTGATAAGTTCAGAGTATGATTTAATACTTTAAAATATTTAAAGGTAGATTTTCAGTTTCAGCTTTCACTGGTAAAAGCTGCCATGTTTTCACTCACATCCTTATAAGAGAAAAGAAAAAAAAAATCATTGACTTTTCTAAGTCTCGTCAGAGAACTGAGGTTGAAGGCTAAACAATCTGGAAAAACATGGGAATCTGGAGTAACAGCTGAGCTCTTACTTGGCGGAAAAGCCAATGGAGCCATAAACGGGCACAAACATTTAAATGGTAACTTTGACAAATTGCTAGAAGCTGAGTGAGTCCTAGCGTGAGAGTAAAAAACTTTGGTGGCCACAGTCTTAAAGAAGTGGCCACCCTTTCATGTGTTTTACATCCAAGAACCAGGAGGTAAAGAGCCAAGAAAGGTACTCTCATATTCTGGCAGCTGGAGGGGAAATAACTCTCCAGTGGAAAAGACTATCAGAGACTCTTCTGACCTGGGGGAAGGTCATTGCTACTCCAGCCTCCCCTGGCCTTCCCGTCTCACCTAAGTGTGTGTGTGGGGGGAGGCTAAGAAACACTTGAGAAAGTCACAGCCCAAGGACAGAGTCCCAGTAAAAGATTAAGATTTAAACATATAATTAAGATTTAAACATACAATTATAGAATATTTCTCCTCCCCAATAATTTACTGCCCCATTAACAAGTGTCCAGTGAAATAACAGGTGGAACTGCTGAAAGAGGAGCAATGCACAGACTCTAAGGAGGAGTCAAAAACAAGGACACTGAAGAAATTTGAAATCTCCAGCACTTGTAACTACATCAAACATTAAACACAGCTTAACTCCTAGCCAGATTTACATCCCCCCTCCCCCCACAAAAGGCCTTTAGTTCCTATTTCCTAATACATTATGTCTGGTTTTCAACTAAAAATTAAAAGCCATGGTAAAAGGCAAAAAGAGACACAGCAAATATTAGAACCAGATTCAGATACATGATAAAGACTTTGGAATTATCAGACATGGAATTTAAGATAACTATGATTAGTATGTTTAGAGCTCTAATGGAAAATATAAACAGCATTCAATAACAGGTGAATAATGTAAGCAGAAAGATGAATACTCTGTAACAGAAATAAAGAATGCTCTCAATGGGCTCATCAGTAGACTGGACTCAACAAAAGAAAGAATAACTGAGTCTGAAGATGTGTCAATAGAAACTTCCCAAACTGAAATGCAAAGAGGAAAAGTAATGAATAATAATAATAATAATAATAATAAAAGAACAGAATATCCAAGAACTGCAAACAATTTGAAAAGATAAAACATGTGTAATTGAAATATTGGAAGAAGAAAGAGAGAATGGATCAGAAAAATTATTCTCAGTAATTATGGCCAAGAACTTTCCAAAATTAATGGCAAGCATCAAACCACAGATTCAGTAAGCTCAGAGAATACCAAAAAGGGCAAAAAATAGAAACGAATGAAGTAGGATTAGAATTAGGGCAGTGGCTGGATAAGCAAAGGGCAAATTCCAAGAAGTGGGTCAGGCCTCAAGGAGAAAGATACCTGTGAGAAGAATAGCACTGAAAAGCACCTGGGGGACAGTAAACCCCACCCAATTACGTCATCTACCATCAGACATCTACTGATGAGGAAGAAGGGGAGGGTAGTAAAATAGTTAATAAAAATTACAAAAGGAAGAAAAATCTATACAAGCAGATTATTCCCATCCTTTTTTTTTTTTTTGCAAAAGTGCCCACACGTTCCCTTCACATGCATTCTTTAATAAACTTTCTACTGCTTTCTCAACAGGTGCTGTGCCTCTGAATTCTCTCTCACAGCATGGCCAAGAACCTGGGAAGCCCAGCCTGACAACACCTAGGTTTATCACTTTCAAAGTGTAGAAAACCACAGATAAAAAGAAAGTCTTAAAAGAAGCCAGAAGTGGACAAAACTAAAACATATACATCTATCTTACCTGCAAAGGAAAAAGGATAAGAATTGCAGTGAACTTGTCAGAAACCATCCGTGCAAGAGAATGGAGTAAAATATGTTATGTCTTAAAAAAAAAAAAAAATCAGCATAGAATTCTAGATGAAACATAAAATAATCTTTCAAAAGTGAAGGAGATAAAATGATTTGTTCAGACAAACAAAAAGTGTGGGAATTTGTTTCCAGCAGACATGCCATGCAAGAAATGTTAAAAGAAGTTCTTCAGAGAGAAGGAAATTATAAAGGTAATAAATTTGGGTCTACATTTTAAAGAAAGTAAGAGCATTAGAGGAGAAAAATGAAGGGGAAAAAATGAATGTACCAGGAGATTGAAGCATATGGATAAGTGAAATGAATAACTTTATAAGAAATGGGGGCAAAGAATTGGGAATACTCTGTTATAAGGTACCTGCCCTATGGTGAAATGATATAGTGTAATTTAAAAATGGACCTAGATTAGAAGTAAATGTATATTGCAAATTTAGGGAAAGCACTCAAATCTGAAAGTATTTTAAGCCTTTAGAGAACTTTCTGACAAGTAGTAAATACTACGTAAGTGTTGGCTATTTTCCTATTGATTGTATACAGACAGTAATAGTTCTTAACATAATAGAGTAATTTTGTATATTAAGGTTGCATATGTATATATAATATAATAACTATATAATCATAACTATACATATATATGTATCTAATATATACATAGTCACTGGCATGATTATTATTGCCTCTTTGGTTGAGATTGTATTCAGGATTCTTAAAATTTCAATGTTAATATATACATTTATAATATTGGTGATGAGAAAAATCACAAAAAATTTAGAAAGCCACACACATAATGTTTGTTGTGCTGTTGGCTTGAGTGTGTCTCCCTATAAGAACATTGTTTATTTATGATAATTTATTATATAAAGCTTATACAAATTTCATAAGTGATAGCAGGATCTTGGAAAAATGCTTTGTAAGTTTATCAAGCAGTTAAACACTATTTTATGATATTAAAAACAGCCATTTGGATAATAATTAGCATCTCTGTTGTACAGAGGATATATGCTTTTTGAAATCTGGAGAGCATAAATGGCTTTCTTTCCTGAATGTTATGTGATTATGACAGAATCAGAATTTAAACATTGGTTTTGACAGGTAAAGTTGAGTAGTCACTTTTCTTTCCAGTTCTGGGTTGTTTGTTTGGAATGCATGAGTTAAATCTTCATTCTTCTTCCCTTCCACAGCCTCACAGTAAATTTTATCTTAATTAAACTGCTATATTCATGAAGAGTAATGTATATGTATCAAAAAATGCATAGTTTGCCATGGAATTTAAGGAAGAAATCTGAAAATAATGAAGAGTTTTATATAGTAAACATATAAACTGCCTTGTGATAACTTGTATAGTTTAAGTATGTCTCTTTATTTCAAAAATATTTTAACTTGTTGGTCCATGTCTCTCTGTTCCTTTGCTCTTCCTGTACAGCTGACCCCTCCTACATGAAGTGAAAAAGGTGGTGAGGCCTGTATTGCTTTTACATGCTCCCTAAAGCATGAGGTTTTATTTTGCTATCAATAGGTAACATAACAGAAAAAAATTCCTAATCTTTGGGAAAAATCATGGCTATCTTTTTGCTAAATGATAAGTGTGAAACCCCCAGAAAGATAAATTAGAGCCTCTGTTGGTCTTTCATCTCCACGGAGAGCTCATGAGTAGACAGGAGATGGTGATAAGTGCAGCCTCACTCCTTCAGCTCTCACATCAGAGTTGTGTTATCTGCTGCAAGGCTGTGCTCACAAGGGACTTTAATCTTCTTTTAAGTCTTCATCAGTTTCTTCTTTGTTTTATTTGCTCCTCTCCCTGCCCCATATAGCCTTCTTGATAGTGTTTGTTATTTCCAGTATCCCCATGTGATTTCCTTGCTGTTGCTTAATGTTCAACCCACTGTGTATTTCCAAATGATTCTGATTTGCTTTTTATTTTAAATGAAAATCAAAATAGCTGCTTTATAAGCTGAACACTACTGTGGCCCAGTGTTTGTGATTGGACCTATTGGATATTTTGAAAAATTTGTAGGTTCTCTCCTCATTGTTGAATACAAAATATAAAGGGAAGAGCAAACCTGCTCTTTTCCAACTCTATGGGCTTTGCTTGCACTGAAGAAGCTTAAATCTTCAAACTCTCTTTGTCCAGTTTTCAGTTCATAGGAGATATTTATCTTATGCAAGAGTTTCATTGTGCCTTGGAACAACTTAAAAATAAAGAAATAAAAAATATATTTTACTGCAAAGGTTCTGGTGAATCTTGGTTTAGATGAGGCTGATCCTGAATGCAGAGATGATTCTTCTGTGTGTATTTCTTATGATCTGCTTCTTACACACTGCTTACTCCCTGAGGCACCTCTGAAAGTGAGAGAACTCAGGGATTTCTCCTTACCAAAAAGATTAAGTGTTTTCTCTTTTATGGGTCAAGGTATTCTCTGCTTATTATGTTGCAAATAGAAAATAATTTTTCTTCCTCATTAAGAATTTAGACTGGTCTCCTTCTGAAAACTGATCTCAGTCCATGAGTGAGGTTTGGGGTGGGAGTGGGGTTGCCCCAATAGTTATCCTTTAGACACCCAGAGAAGCAAGGCAAGGGTATCATTTGAGAGGTTTGACTATTTTATACTGTCCTTTGATTATGAAGGTATTTTTAAGAACTAAGCCATTTTAAACATTTTCTTCTCCAATGTAATGATTCCTTCTGGTTAACTACAGGAAAGGGAGGAGAGCCTTGAGAGACAGTGGAGTGAGATATAAAGGGACTGTGTACTGCCACACAACATAGTCTCTGCTCCCTGGGTACCAGATGTTAAGGACATACTTACTGTTTTATTTCATATTGTCATGTCTAGTCATTTTCACAAAACAGAGTCATATGCTATGGTGGCTGATCCTGGAAGATAATTTTAACATTAGCCTATGTACCAGAGTCTATTCCATTAGCCCAGGTTGGTTTCTCTTTGTCCCCTACCACCATGGAATATTCCCATTTCAGAACTTATATTCACTCACAAAATGATCAATCTTTCCCCTGAAGACTAAATTTATAAAACAAGTATCTAGACAACTTTTATTATGATTTTGAAAACAAAAGTTCTTATTACATACTTCACCCAAAGTAATTGGTGTCTTTTTTCACATGTTGGTATAAATAAAAAGAGCTTGGAGTCATTTGAGAGCAAATGGAATCCTTTTACTTTAATAAAACAATATTAATAAAAATATACTTTTGCTTCTTACTGTATTTAAATTAAAATAAAATGCAAACAATTACTTTTTTACGTAACTTTTCCCCAAATAGCAAACATTTGGAACTGGGCAAATATAGTTTCAGAATCACTTCTTATAGCAGTTATCAGAAAAAAGATGGAAGTAAAATTTTGCAAAGAAAGGGAGATGATTTTTCATAGCAGAACAATAACTGATAAAATAGCTGAAGTCAATTAAAAACACAATATACCTGAATATACTGTTCTGATTGAGTGTATTTGAATATGTGTGTGGGTAGGTGTACAAGAGAGAAAGAGAGAGAGGGGGAGTGAGGGAGAAGGGGAGGAGAGGGGGAGGGGGAGGGAGCACAAAAGGTGAGAAAAAGATGCCATGCAAAAGAGATTTGGAAGTGATTTCTGAGTGATATAAGAATATTATGTGATTACTGATAGATGTAGCCGGTTAATGGCTTTATGAAAAACACCTATTTACCAGTCATTTTCAATTCTATTTTATCAACTGAGTAGGTTAAATAAAGTTTGAATGCATTTATTCCATTTCAAGCATCAACTTACATTTTGGTTTATGGATCTGATGGAAATAATGAAATATAAATATTCCTCAATCTTTTATAAGGTGATTCCACCACTGGGGAAAGAAAGCTATTAAAATGTATAATAATCTGCAACAAGGGGACATGATTTTATCAACATCTTATTTAAAGGCAGGGATTGTTAAATATTGAGAGTTTTCTAATAGAAATGCTAAATAAAAATTAAGTAGCAAGAACCCTTCATTACCCATGTAAATGTGTAAAATACCATTTATGTTTCTTTGTGATCCATATCTTCAGTGGTGCTTTGTTTGTTGTTTACCTTTGTGCAATATAAAGGCAA
The DNA here is from genome assembly GCF_015220235.1 of Choloepus didactylus. Classification (NCBI taxonomy): domain Eukaryota; kingdom Metazoa; phylum Chordata; class Mammalia; order Pilosa; family Megalonychidae; genus Choloepus; species Choloepus didactylus. Next base: position 143,089,828 of record NC_051309.1, read on the forward strand.
AATTGATTGTAAGTTTTGTACTTTTAACATGTTTTCTGAAAAAGATTTTAATTTTCTTAGCTGTATAAATTCTTTATCACAGGAGTTTTCTTTTTAGGGTACTTATACTTTGGAAAAGGGCTGAATTTGGGAGTTATATTAAGCCTGCAGTATGTTAGAATCACCTCTAGACAAGTACCAGTATTGTTTCAGAATGGCTTATTAAAATCTTTGGCATATGCAGATGCAGGTTCTTAACCAAATATCTTTTTATCAAAATCTAAGACTTTGTGTAAAATTCTTAATTAGTATATTTTAAAGTATTTACATATAATAATTCAAATGAATTAAACTTTTGAAGTTTCTGCTTCATACATTGGTGGGCTTCCTTGTTTCTGATCATTACTTCTGTCAAGATAATCAGGAAAAGCAGGGAAAATATTTTTAAAAGTCTCTGTGAGTCATTGGAAAGAGACTATGGCAACAAAAACAGGAAGGACCAAGAGTCTCAAAAGGAGAATAGCTCAGTGGGGAGACAAACATTCAATGAGACTTTTCCTTTTAAGGCAGAGTTGCTCAAGAGAAACATAATGCAAAACATAAATGCGAGTTTGATGTATAATTTTAAATTTTCTAGGAACCACATAAAAAAGTAAAAAGAAACAGGTAACGTTAATTCTGATAGGTTTTATTTAACTCCACATTTATAAAATATTATCACTTCAACATGCACTACATATGAAATAATAGCTAAGGAAATAATTTATATTCTTTTGTGTGTTAAGGTTTTGAAAACTGGTTTGTATTGCACATTACTAACACATTTCACTTTAGATTAACAATATTTGAAGTGTTCAGAAGCCACCTGTGAAGAGTGACTACTGTAAAAACAGTACAGTTTTAAAATATTCCCAATTCTAAAACTTCTCCAGAAAGGCAGAGATCCTGAGCAGGAAGTGGCTACTGAGAGGGGAGAAACTGAGCAGTACTTTCAGAAGTATGTCTTTCAGAAATCCTTCAGTTAGAAATATCTTAGAGATAAGGTAAAAAAAAAAAAAAAAAAACAACCATCTCAGGGTCTGTTTAGAAGGAAGGCCCTATAAATATTAAAGACTTATTAGTTGGAATCCCCAAAGAGTGACATTTTAGGTTTAAGAATAAGCTATAAATAGGCAAACCCTCTAAGTTCCCAGCCACAAATCAGATCTTTCTTTGACTGGAACAAATGATATATCACTATCCTAAATGCATGCCAGAAACAAAATAAAACATTTCAGGAAGCATGTAACATTAACAAGGGGCTAAATTTTGTTTCTAAAATTCTTTGTAAAAATGTCTGGCATTCACGAAAAACTAATTAGGCTTTCAAAAAGATAAAAACTGACTCAAGCTCAAAATAAACATACCACAATGCAATAGACACAGACCTAAATAAAATGGAAATTTGAAAGCTATGAAAATGTGGAAACATTAAAATATATGATTAATATGCTCAAAAATTAAATGACAAGATTGAGAATTTCAACAGAGTGCTTAAATCTACAAATATAACCGGATAGAAAATGTGGAATTTAAATATATGCTAAGTGAAATCATATACTCAATAGAGATTTAATAACACATTAGACACTACTGAAGAGAAAATTTGTGGACTGCACAATAGGTTAGATGAAAATACCCATTCAGAAGCAGGGAGAGAGAAAAAAGAAACTTGCAAAATATATAAAATAGTACAAAGCTATATGCTACATGACAGAAATATTTAATACACATGATTTGGAGTCCTAAAAAGTGAAGAGAGAGTGACCAAACCAAAGTAAATTCTGTAAATATCTGTAAAGATAACAGCTGAGAGATTTCTAATGTCACTGTTTTTAATAGCAGTCATTTTAATGAGAGTGAAATGATATCTCTTTGTGATTCTGATTTGCATGTTCCTGATGGCTAATGACATTGAACATCTTTTCATTTGCTTTCTGGCAATCTTTATGCCTTCTTTGGAGAGAAGCTTATTCAAGCCTTTTGCCCATTTTTAATTTTTTTTTTTTATTTTATTGTTGAGTCATAGGATTTCTTTACATATTCTGAATACTAAACCCTAATCAGGTATGTGGTTTCCACATATTTTCTTCCATTGTGTAGGTTGTTATTTTACTTTCATGATAAAGTCCTTGAGTTACAAATGTTTTTAAATTTGATGAGGTTCAATTTATCTATTTTTTCGTTTGTTTCTTGTGCTTTGAGTGTAAAGTCTGAGAAACTATTGCCTAACACAAGGTCTTGAATATGCCTCCTTATGTTTTCTCTGAGGAGTTTTATATTTCTAGCTCTTATATTTAAGTCTTTAATGCATTTTGAGTTGATTTTTGTATGTGGTAATAATAGGGAATTTTTTTTTTTTTCAAATGTGGATCCAATTCTCAGAGTACCATTTGTTGAAGAGATGATTCTTTCCCAATTGAGTGGGCTTGACCACCTTGGCAAAAGTCAGTTGGGCATAAATGTGAGGATTGATTTCTGAACTCTCAATTTCATTCCATTGTTTTATATGTCTGTCCTTCTGCCAGTACCATGTTGTTTTCATTACTGTGGTTTTGTAATAAGTTTTAGCTCAGGAAGTGTGTGTCCTCTAACTTCCTTTTTCTACTTAAAGATGGTTTTAGCTATTCAGGATGCCTTACCCAGCCATATAATTTTTGATAATTGGCTTTTCCATCTGTAAAAAAGACTGTTGGAATTTTGGTTAGGATTGCATTGAATCTATGAATTGCTTTGGGTAGTATTGACATCTTAATGATATTTAGTCTTCTAAACTATGAACATGGAATCTCCTTCCATTTATTTAGGTCTTCTTAAAATTTCTTTTAGCAATGTTTTGTAGTTTTCTGTTTACAAGACCTTTACATACTTGGTTAAATTTATTCTTAGATATTTGATTCTTTTAGTTGCTGTTGTGAATGGAATTCTTTTCTTGTTTTCTCCTGGTTTTCATTGCCTTTGTGTAGAAACATTACTGATATTTGGTTGTGACTTTGTACCTTGCCACATTGCTGAATTAATTTATTAGCTCTAGGAGCTTTGCTGTGGATTTTTCAGGATTTTCTGAATGTAGGAGCATATCATCTGCAAATAGGGAAGTTTCAGTTTTTCTTTTCCAATGTACATGTATTTTATTTCTTTCTTTTGCCTAATAAATGTGGCAACAATGTAGTGCAATGTTGAATAACAGTGGTGACACTGGGCTTCTTTGCCTTATATCTGATCTTAGAGGGAAAGCATTCAATCTTTTACCATTAGTAACATTTTAGCTGTGGGTTTTTAATGCATAACATTTATCACAATGAGGGAGTTGCCTTCTAATCCTAGTGTTCTATGTGTTTTTATCATGAAATGGTGCTAGTCATTGTTAAATGCCTTTTCTGCATCACTTGAAATGATCATACAGTTTATTCCCTTCATTCTGTTAATGTGGTGTATTAAATTAACTGATTTTCTTATGTCAAACCAACTTGCATACCTGGAATAAATCCCACTTGACCATGGTGTATAATTCTTTTCAAATGCTGTTAGATGTGCTTTGCTAGTATTTTCTTGCTGATTTTTTCATCTACCTTATAACAGGTATTGGCCTGTAGTTTTCATTTCTTGTGGTACATTTCTCTAACTTTGGTATGAGGGTGATGTTGGACTTGTAGAATGATTTAGTGAAGGTTCCCTTCCCTTCAATTTTTTGGAATAGTTTGAGAAGAATTGAAGATAAGTCTTCTTGAAAAGTTTGGTAGAATTGTTCTGTGAAGCCATTGGGTCCTGGGCTTTTCTTTGTCAGGAAGTTTTTGATTAGTGATTCAATTTCTTTACTAGGAATTGGTTTATTGAGATCTTGCATTTATTGTTGAAAAGGAGTAATGTTACCCTTTTCAATTCTGATATTAGTTATTTGTGTCCTCTTTTTCTCCTAGACAGTCTAGCTAAATGTTTGTCAACTTATTACTGATCTTTTCAAAGAACCAACTGTTGGTTTTGTTAATGGTCTGTATTGTTTTGTTTTTGCGTTATATTTCATTTTTCTCAACTATAATCTTTGTTATTTCTATCCTTCTTTTGGCTTTGGGTTTAGTTTGATCTTGTTTTTCCTGGTTCTTCCAGTTTTGATGTTGTCTTTGATTTAAAGTCTTTCTTCTTTTTTAATGTAAGCATTTAAAGTTGTAAATTTCCCTGCCAGCACTGCCTTCACTGCATCCCATAAGTTTTTTTTTTTTTCATTTTTATTGAGATTGTTCAGATACTATACAATTATCCAAAGATCCAAAGTGTACAATCACTTGCCCCTGGGTACACTCATGCAGCTGTGCATCCATCACACTTAATTTTTGTTCAATTTTGAGAAACTTTTCATTACTCCAGACAAAAAATAAAGTGAAAGATGAAAAAAGAAAAAAAAGAAAAGGAAACTCTAATCCTCCCCTATCCCTAACCAACCCCCTTCAATTGTTGACTCATAATATTGGTATAGTACATTTGTTACTGTTTATGAAAAAATGTTGAAATCCTACTAACTGTAGTATATAGTTTGTAATAGGTATATAGTTCTTCCCTATATGCCCCTCTATTATTAACTTCTAATTGTATTGTCATACATTTGTTCTGGTTCATGGAAGCGATTTCTAGTGTTTGTACAGTTGATCATGGACATTGCCCACCATAGGATTCAGTTTTATACATTCCCATCTTTTGACCTCCAACTTTCCTTCTGGTGACATATATGACTCTGAGCTTCCCCTTTCCATCTCATTCACAAACCACTCGGTGCTGTTAGTTATTCTCACATCTTGCTACCAACACCCCTGTTCATTTCCAAACATTTAAGTTCATCCTAATTGAACATTGTGCTTATACTAAGCAACCACTCCCCATTCTTAAGCCTTGTCCTATATCTTGGTGCCTTATATTTCATGTCTATGAGTTTACATATTATAATTAGTTCCTATCAGTGAGACCCTGCAGTATTTGTCCTTATGTGTCTGGATTATTTCACTCAGTATATTGCCCTCGAGGTTTTGTCATCAACCCGTTTTTTTTAATATGGTTTTGTTCACTCACCATACATTCCATCCCAAGTAAATAATCGATGGTTCTCTGCATGGTCATACATTTATGGGTTTACCACCTTCACCACTATCTATATAAGGGCATCTGCATTTCTTCCACAAGGCAGGAGGGAGAGTCAAAGAAGGTAGAGAGGCAAAAGAAAGAGGAAAAAAAATGACAGCTAGGAAGCAGCAAAAGGAAAAATAACCTTAAATCAAAGTAGAATAAAGAATCAGACACCACCACCAATGTCGTGTCTAACATGCCTCCCCTATCCCCCACCTCTTATCTGCATTTACCTTGGTATATCACCTTTGTTACATTAAAGGAAGCATAATACAATGATTCTATTATTTACAGGCTCTAGTTTATGCTGATTGCATCCCTCCCCCAATGCCTGCCCATTTTTAACACCTTGCAAGGTTGACATTTGCTTGTTCTCCCTTGTAAAAGAACATATTTGTACATTTTACCACAATTGTTGAATAGTCTAGATTTCACCAAGTTACACAGTCCCAGTCTTTATCTTTCCTCCTTTCTTGTGGTGTCTCACATGCTCCCCACCTTCCTCTCTCAACCGTATTCATAGTTACCTTTGTTCAGTGTACTTACATTGTTGTGCTACCATCTCCCAAAATTGTGTTCCAAACCACACACTCCTGTCTTCTATCACCCTGTAGTGCTCCCTTTAGTATTTCCTGTAGGGCAGGTGTCTTGTTCACAAAGTCTCTCATTGTCTGTTTGTCAGAAAATATTTTGAGCTCTCCCTCATATTTGAAGGACAGCTTTGCTGGATATAGGATTCTTGGTTGGCAGTTTTTCTCTTTCAGTATCTTAAATATATCACACCACTTCCTTCTTGCCTCCATGGTTTCTGCTGAGAGATCCACAAATAGCCTTATTAAGCTTCCTTTGTATGTAATGGATCACTTTTCTCTTGCTGCTTTCAGGATTCTCTCTTTGTCTTTGACATTTGATAATCTGATTATTAAGTGTCTTGGTGTAGGCCTATTCATATCTCTTCTGTTTGGAGTATGCTGCGCTTCTTGAATCTGTTATTTTATGTCTTTTATAAGAGATGGGAAATTTTCATTAATTATTTCCTCTATTATTGCTTCTGCCCCCTTTCCCTTCTCTTCTCCTTCTGGGACACCAATGATACGTACATAATTGTACTTTGTTTCATCCTTGAGTTCCCGGAGACGTTGCTCATATTTTTTCATTCTTTTCTCCATCTGCTCCTTTGCATGTAGGCTTTCAGGTATTTTGTTCTCCAGTTCCTGAGTGCATTCTTCTGCCTCTTGAGATCTGCTGTTGTATATTTCCATTGTGTCTTTCATCTCTTGTGTTGTGCCTTTCATTTCCATAGATTCTACTAGTTGTTTTTTTGAACTTTTGATTTCTGCCATATATCTGCCCAGTGTTTCCTTTACAGCCTCTATCTCTTTTGCAATATCTTCCATAAACTTTTTGAATTGATTTAGCATTAGTTGTTTAAATTCCTGTATCTCAGTTGAAGTGTATGTTTGTTCCTTTGACTGGGCCATAACTTTGTTTTTGTTAGTGTAGGTTGTAATTTTCTGTTGTCTAGTCATGGTTTCCTTCGTTATCCAAAGCAGATTTTTCCAGATGAGAACAGGCTCAGGTCCCAGAGGGAAGAAATATTCAGTATCTGGTTTCCCTGCGGGTGTGTCTTAGAAAATTGCTCCACCCTTTGATGCCTCAGGTCACTGTGCTTTTCTGCCCAGCAGGTGATGCCTGTTAGCCTATAATTCTTGACTGGTGTAAGGCGGTATGGCCCTGTTCCCCCAGGCTCTGGGGTCTGGTTCTGAATGGAAAGGGCCCCAACCCTTTCCTCCTAGAGAAGACAGACCCCCCAGGTGGAGGTCCTTAGCATTTCAATGGTCTCACTCTCTGCTTGTGCTGTCTCCACCCTTCTCTTAGTCACAGCCCTGGAAACTGAAAATGACTGGGGCTTTCTCCACTGAAAGATTTTATGCTGTGTTCTCAGGCATTCCTCCCAATTCAGGTTGGTGTATGATGAGTGGATGGTCTCGTTTGTCCCCCCGCAGTTATTCTGGATTATTTACTAGTTGTTTCTGGTTTTTTGTAGTTGTTCCAAGGGGACTACTTAGCTTCCACTCCTCTCTGTGCCACCATCTTGCCCCTCTCCCATAAGTTTTTAAATGCAATTTTATTGTGAAATATTCACATACCAGATAATCATCCAAAATGTCCAATTAATGGTTCATAGTAACATCATAGAGTTGTGCATTCATTACCACAATCAATTTTTGAACATTTTTATTACTCCAAAATAAAAAAAATAAGAATAAAATTAAAAAAGAACATCCCAAACTTCCAATACCCCTTACTCCCCCATTATTTATTTATTTATTTTTGACTTTTTCGTACTCATCTGCCCATACACTAGATAAAGGAAGTGTCAGTCACAAGGTTTTCACAATTACACAGTCACATCATAAAAGCTATATAGTTATACAATCATCTTCATGAATTAAGGTTACTGGATTACAGTTCAACAGATTCTGGTATTCACTTCTAGCTATTCCAATGCACTAAAAACTACAAAGGGATATCATTATAATGCATAAGAATAACATCCAGAATTATCTCTCAACTCTATTTGAAATCTCTCAGCCACAGAAACTCTATTTTGTTTCATTACTCTTCCTGCTTTTTGTCTAAGAAGGCTTTCTCAATCACCCAATGCCATAACAGGGCCATGCTCATCATTGTTAGTCATGTCCCACAATGCCAGAGAGATTTACACCCCTGGGAGTCATGTCCCACTTAGGGGGGAGGGCAATGAGTTTGCCTGCAGAGTCAGATTAGAGAGAGAGGGCCACATCTGAGAAACAAAAGAGGTTCTTTGGGGGTGACTCTTAGGCATAATTATAAGTAGGCTTAGTTTCTCCTTGTCAGGAATGCATTTCATAAGGGCCAGCCTCAAGTTTGAGGGCTTAGACTATTAAATTTGTAGTCCCCAATGCTTATAAGGATATCAGGAATTCTCCACGTGGTGAAGTTTAACATTTCCACATTTTTTCTGAGTCTCTCAAATGATTTTTGCAACTAATTTTTTTTTTCTCTGCCCAAATTACTCTGGGATGTATTAGGGTATCACCATAACCTGTATAAACCAACAAGATCTCACTCCCTATTAAGGTTCCATGTAATTATGGTGTTTGAATAGACTCATCAAACAAGTTAAATTACATAGGGTGCAACAGAAAATATAAATTTTGCATCAAATAAACTTCTCTTCCTTTGGTCTCACACTGAAGTTGAAGTTAAAAACACTAACAACACCATCCTTTACCCTTTAGTCTGATTTGCCTCAGTCCAAACCAGATCACCTTCACTCATATCTCTAATTGAAGTCTGATCTCTTTTTCAGCTTTTTTTAACAGTTGCTGTAAGGGGTAATACTGCCTTTCATTACCGCAGAATTCTGACCCTGAGTCTCAGGTGTCACACAGACACCCCAAGTTCCAAGGACTGACCAGGTTATACACAAAGAGCCCAGCATCTCAGAATTTAGAAATAACCATAACAACTCAGGAATAGATGTGACTTCTGTAAGAGCTTACAATCTAAGAACCATTACCATAAGCCTTCCCCTGATAACCTGTGATCTCAGATTCAATTTTTAGAGTTCGCACATTACAGTTAGTCCATATTAGTGAGGCATTACAATGTTTGTCTTTTTGAATCTGGCTTAATTCACTCAACAAACTGTCCTCAAATTTCACTCATCTAGTTGCATGCCTCACATCTTCCTTACTTCTTGCAGCTGGTCAATATTCCATTGTATGGATACACCAGAGTTTACCCTTCAGTTCATTAGTAGATGTTCCTCTTTGCCACCTCCATTACAAATCATGAATACTACCACCATAAATGCCAGTGTGCCAATGTCCATTCATGTCCATGTTTTCAGTTATTCCAAGTATATACCTAGCAACAAGGTTGCAGGATCATGTGGGAACCCTATACTTGACCTTCTGTGGAACCACTACACTGCCCTTCAGATGGACTGCACCATTCTACTTCCCTACCAATAGGGAATAGTTACATCCCTCTCTCCATATTTTCTTCAGCATTTGTATATTTGTTTATTTTTAAACAGTTTTATTCACATGCCATATAATCCAGCCTAAAGAAATGGCCAATGGTTCCTGTTATAATCACGTAGTTAAGCATTCATCACCACAATTTATATGAGGAAATTTCTACTTCTTCCACTATGAAAGAAGAGGAAAAAGAATAATAAAAAATAAAATAAAATAAAAAGGATAAATAACAACAATAATACCAAGAATCCCTTACACCCACTATTATTGACATTTAGTTTTTGTATATTGCTTTTGTTACATTTCATGGAAGTATATTACAATGTTACTGTTAACTATAGACTGTAGTTTGCATTGATTGTATTTTTCTGTATACCACCTCATTTTTAACACCTTGTAAAGTTGACATTCATTTGTTCTCCTTCATGTAAAAACAACATCATTATATTTGTGCATTTAATCACCCTCATTGTCCCTCTAGGTTTTGCTAAGTTATACAGCCCCAGTCCCTATCTTCTATATTTCCTTCTGGTGTCATACATGTTCCTAGCTTTCCTCTTCCAATCCTACTCACATGGAGCATTGTTCAGTGTACTTACAATATTGTGCTACTATCTACCATTTTGTCTTTTGGATTTTATATGTCCTTTCTCATTTTGTTTTTACTTTCTTTTTTCTCTCTATCCCTTTTTACCCCTTCTGATAGTCTTCATTTCTCTACTCTTCTCCAACCCTCTCTCTCCTGTCTTTTACTATCTGACTGTAATGCTACCTTTAGTATTTCTTGAAAAGGTAGGGCACATTTCTTGTTCACAAACTCTCTCAGTGTCTGTTTGTCTGAAAATATTGTGAACTCTTCCTAATTTTTGAAACACAGTTTTGCTGGATATAGAATTCTTCTTTGACAGTTTTTCTCTTTCAGTACCTTAAATATATATCATGTCACTGCTTTCTTGCTTCTATGGTTTCTGCTGAGAAATTTGCACATAATCTTATTGAGTTTCCCTTGTATGTGATAGATCATTTTTCTGTTCCTGCTTTCAAAATTCTCTCTTTGTCTTTGACATATGATAATCTAATTGGTAAGTGTCTTGGAGTAGGACTATTCAGATCTATTTTGTTTGGGGTATGCTGCACTTCTTGGACCTGTAATTTTATGTCTTTCATAAGAGATGGGAAATTTTCAGTGATTTATTTCCATCATTATTCTTTCTCCCCCTTTTCCCTTCTCTTCTCCTTCTGGGACACCCATGACACATATATTGATGCACTTCATGTTGTCATTCAATTCCCTGAGACTCTTCTCATAGTTTTCCATTCTTTTCCCTATCTGTTCTTTTCTGTGTAGGATTTCAGATGACCTGTCTCCTAGTTTAGTAATCCCTTCTCTGTATCTTCAAATCTGCTGTTTTAAGTCTCCATTTTATTTTTCATATCTTCTATTGTGCTTTTCATTCCCATAAATTCTGCTGTTTTTTCAAACTTTTGATTTTTTTCCTTGTGTTTGCCCAGTGTCTTTATATTCTTCATTACTTTTGACATATCTTCCCTCAACTTGCTGATTTGATTTTTGAATTGATTTAGCATGTTTGTTTGAACATCTTTAATTAGTTGTTTCAACTCCTGTACCTTGTTTGTAGTGTTAGTTTTTTCCTTTTCCTGTGTCATATCTTCATTTATTTGAGTGCTCTAATTTGCTAATGCTGCTGGAATGCAAAACACCAGAAATGGATTGGCTTTTATAAAAGGGGGTTTATTTGGTTACACAGTTACAGTATTAAGGCCATAAAATATCCATCAACAAAGGGTACCTTCACTGGAGGATGGCCAATGGTGTCCAGAAAACCTCTGTTAGTTGGGAAGGCATGTGGCTGGTGTCTGTTCCAAAGTTCTGGTTTCAAAATGGCTTTCTCCCAGAACATTCCTCTCTAGGCTGCAGTTCCTGAAAAACATCACTCTTAGTTGCTCTTGGGGTGTCTGTCCTCTCTTAGCTTCTCCAGAGCAGAAGTCTGCTTTCAATGGCCATCTTCTAATTGTCTCTAATCTGCAGCTACTCTCTCAGCTTCTGTGCATTCTTTAAAGTGTCCCTTTTAGCTGTAGAAAGCCTGCTCCTTCTGTCTGAGCTTATATAGTGCACCAGTATACTAATCAAAATCCATGCTGAATGGGTGGGGCCACACCTCCATGAAAATTATCTAATCAGAGTTATCACCTACAGTTGGGTGGGTTGCATATCCATGGAAACACTCAAGGAATTATAATCTAGTCAACACTGATTCATCTACCCACACAAGATTGCATCAAAGATAATGGCATTTTGGAGGACAATACATTTAAACCGGCACACTGAGTAGAACTCATAGTTTTTTGTTGGTGTCTAGCATCTAGTTTTCTTGATTAGTTTATTCTAGAGGTAATTTTCACTCTTTTACCTAGGGTTGTCTTGTTGGTTGGCTTTGTTCTCTATCTGTTCTTTGGTGTTCAGTTCAACTTATTCTAGACCTCTAACTTAGCTTTTGTTTAACTGATCAGAATTTTTCAGCTCTTGTTATTCTGGTTCTTGCCCTGTCAATATGGAACTTTTTCTTTTTCTTATTTTTTTTAAAAAGGGTCACCCTAGATATTATCAATCACAAATACTTTCCCAGACTAGACATGCCCAGGTCTCAGGTGGAGAGTGTAATCAGTATCAAGTTTCCCTTGGGATGAGATTGAGCAGTTTGTCAGACTTTCCTGTGAGGCCTCTAGATTCTCTGCTTTTCCTATCCTGCCCAGCAGGTGGTGCTTGTCAGCCTGCAGCTCCCCACTGGAGTAAAGAATTGCAGAGCCTTTAATTCTCAGAAGACCCTGCCCCTGCCAGGGTCATGGATTAGACTGAGGGTGAATCAGAAGCCAAACTTAAGCTGTTTTTTTTTTTTTTCCCACCATCACCTGGGGTATAAATTCTCTGAAGGAGGGCTGCCACTTGAGCTGCCCTCCCCTTTTCTTGAGGAAGATATCCCCTTTTGGGAATTATCTGTTTCATTTGACTTCTTACTTTCTCTCGCAGACCTATCTTAACTCCACCCTTGCCCGGATCAATGCAGACAACTGAAAATGCCTGAGGCTCTCACTAATGAGCTACCTAGAATAGTTTAGAGAGAGAGAGAGAAAAAAAAGAATTCCCCTTTCCAGAGACAGTTTCCAGCCCCTCATTTTTGCCAGTCAAGAGCCAGATTTGATACCCAGCCCTATGTGCCCTTTTCTTGGGGCACAGCCCTTTTCCAGTATTCTGAGCTTAGCTGACTCTAAAAGCCTCCACACTCCCCCCCACCACTAGGAGAGACATCACGGTTTTTTTTCCTGCTTGTTCTGGATTTATCAATGTGCATAGGTTGTATTCACTAGTCCAAATTTGTTAATTAAAACCATGCTTGGAGCTTGGTTGAAATACCTTTCCTCGATCCTAGTAGAGACCTCTGCTTTTTCCACAGGGAAGTGTTCCAACACAGCCTGCCATGCCAGTGTGGGAGGGGTGCCAGCTTCTGCCATTTTGGGGTTCTATTTACAGTTCTACACTGTGGTCTCAACCCTTTCACACATTCCAGACTGGTGTATCACGTGTGTCCAATCATGGATGTTACCCAAGCTGATTTTCCTGACTGTTTACTAGTTGTTCCTGGCTATTTACTAACTGCTTTAGAGAACTAACTAAATTCCACACATCCTGATGCTGCCATCTTGCTCTGCCTGTCCAATAAGTTTTTGTATGTTGTATTTTCATTTTCACTCCCCTCAAGATATTTGCTAGTTTCACTTTAGATTTCCTCTTTATCCCATTAGTTGTTTAAGAACATGATATTTAAGTGCCACATATTTGTGATTTTTCCATTTTTCCTTATGTTATTTTTAGCTTCATTCTGTTGTGGTTGAAGTATATTCATTGTAGGAATTCAATAGTTTTTAATTTATTGGGAATTCTTTTGTGACTCAATATATGATTTATCCTGAAGAATTATATATGCACACTTGAGAATAATATGTATTTGATTTTTGTTGGGTGAAGTGTTCTATACATGAATGCTAGGTCTACTTAGTTTCATGTATCATTCAAGTCCTGTAATTTCTTATTGAACTTCCAACTAGATGCTCTATCTATTACTGAGTGTGGTTTATTAATGTCTCTTACTATTGTAGAAACATTGTTTTCTCCCTTCAAATCCATCAGTATTTGCTTCATATATTTTGGGACTCTGATTTTAGGTACATATATATTTATAATTTTTACATCTTCCTGTTGAATTTTCCTCTTTATCAGTATATAATGATCATCTTTATCCCTCTTAATCCTTTTTTACTTAGTCTATTTTATCCAATATTAGTATAGCCACCTCAGTTCTCTTTTGGTTACTGCTTGCATAGTATACATTTCCCCACCTTTTTACCCTCAACTTTCTTGTATCTTTGAATTTAAGATGACTCTATTACAGACACCATACAGTTGGGTCATTTTTTTTTTTTTTATCTCTTCTTCAGTTCTCTGCCATTTGCCTGGAGAGTTTAATCCATTTACATTTAAAGTCACTACTGATAACACAGGACTTTCTTCTGCCACTTTGCTATTTAGGCTTCATGAGTCTTGTACATCTTTGGTCCTTCACTTCTGTTAATGCCTACTTTTATATTTATTTGATTTTTTGTGTGTTATACCACATTCCTGTTCTCTAATGCTGCTATTATGCAAAATACCATAAATGGATTGATTTTTATAAAGGAATTTTATTAGTTTACAAATTTATAATTCTAAGGCCATAAAAGTGTCCAAACTGAGGATACCTTCACTGAAGGAAGGCCAATGGCATCTGGAAAATCTCTGTCATCTGGGAAGGCATATGGCCAGATCTACTGGCTCTTTGCTTTTGGGTTGCATTTCAAAATGGCATTCTCCAAAATGTCTCTGGCTTCATTTCTCTTAGCTTCTCTCAACTCGCTGCTTGGTTCTTCTTAAGTGTTTTTCTCTAAGTCATTTACTAGCTTCTCTGGGGCAAGCTCTGGGTTTAATTTCTTAGCATACCCAAATATCCTTCTGATGCATCTCCCAGTGTCTCCAAGTATCTGGGTCTGTGTCAGCTCTTAGCTTCTCCTCAAGGCAAACTCTGGATTACATATGTTAGCTCCTCTCCAAAATATCTCTTTCAGCTTCTCTGAGTTCCTTTTTTTCCATAAGCTCTTAAACAACTCCAGTAAACTAGTCAAAACCCACCTTGAATGGGCAGGCTCACACATCCATGGAAATAATTTAATCAAAGTTCTCCCCCACAGTTGGGTGGGTCACATCTCTGTGGAAACATTCAATTAAAAAGTCCCACCCAGAAGATTGGATTAAAAGATCATGGATCTTCTGGAGTCCATAGCAGCTGCAAAAGAGCACTTACTATATTGAATGCCTTCTCATTTCTAACTAGTGATATTTTCCATCTATTTTCTTTGAGGTCACCATGGTGTTAACATTTAACATCCTAAATATATAACAATCTTATTTGGTTTGATACCAACTCAGCTTTAATAATACGCCAATATACTTGTTGTATATCCTCTGTCCCCACAGAAGAAAGGGAGAAAGGGGCAAAGGGAAATGTCTAAAGTATTTCCAAACTTAGCAAAATGTGTGAATGTGCACATCCAAGACTCAGAAACCATGTATCTTTGTACATTGTATATCCAAAACCATGGATTTACTGTTACTTTTTATGCATTTGAATTTTAATAACTGTAGGAGGTGGAATACAATACAGTACAATACAATAATACTAGCATTTATAATTACCCAAATGTTTACCTTTATTTGTATATGCTGCTTTGAACCACTGACTAATGTTCTTTCCTTTCAGTCTGAAAAACTCTCTTTAACAATGTTTGTAGGGAATGTTTAGTGGTGATGAACTCCCTCAGCTTTTTTTTTTTTTTCTTAAACTGAGAATGTCTTAATCTCTCCCCCATTTTTGAAAGAAAGTCTTTCCAGATCTAAAATTCTTGGCTGGTGATTGTGTCCTTTCAGCACTTCAAGCATTCCAACACATTGCCTTCTTGCATCCTTGGTTTCTGAAAAGAAATCCACACGGAGTCTAATTGAATCTTTTGCATGACATGTTGCTTTTCTCTTGCAGTTTTCAGAAATCTCTCCTTGCCTTTTTTTTTTTTTTTTTAATTTTTATTGGGGTTGTTCAGATACCATACAATTATCCAAAGATCCAAAGTGTACAATCAGTTGCCCCTGGTACCCTCATACAGCTGTGCATCCATCACCACACTTAATTTTTGTTCAATTTTTAGAAGCTTTTCATTACTCCAGACAAGAAATAAAGTGAAAGATGAAAAAAGCCAAAAAAAAAAAAAAAAGAAAGAAAAGGAAACTCGAATCCTCCCATATCCCTAACAAATCCTCCTCAATTGTTGACTCATAGTGTATGTATGGTACATTTGTTATTGTTTATGAAAGAATGTTGAAATACTACTAACTGTAGTATATAGTTTGCAATAGGTATATATTTCTTCCCTATATGCCCTTCTATTATTAACTTCTAGTTGTATTGTCATACATTTGTTCTGGTTCATGGAAGAGTTTTCTAATATTTTTACAGTTAATCATGGACATTGCCCATTGTTCTAGTTTGCTAATGCTGCCAGGATGCAAAACACCAGAAATGGAATGGCTCTTATAAAGGGGGTTTATTTGGTTACACAGTTACAGTCTTAAAGCCATAAAGTGTCCAAGGTAGCACATCAACAATTGGGTACATTCACTGGAAGATGGTCAGTTGTGTCCAAAAAACCTCTGTTAGCTGGGAAGGCACGTGGCTGGTGTCTGCTCCAAAGTTCTGGTTTCAGAATGGCTTTCTCCTAGGACATTCCTCTCTAGGCTGCAGTTCCTCAAAAATGTCACTCTTAGTTGCAATTGGGATATTTGTCCTCTCTCAGCTTCACTGGAGCAAGAGTCTGCTTTCAACAGCCATCTTCAAACTGTCTCTCATCTAGAGCTCCACTCTCAGCTCCTGTGCTTTCTTCAAAGTGTCCCTCTTGGCTGTAGCTCCTGTTCAGAACATCGCTCACAGCTGCACTGCATTCCCTCTGCCTGTCAGCTCATTTATATAGCTCCACTGATCAAGGCCCACCCTGAATGGGTGGGGCCACACCTCCATGGAAATATCTAATCAGAGTTATCACCTTCAGTTGGGTGGGACACATTCCATGGAAACACTCAAAGAATTACAAACCAATCAGCACTAAAATGTCTGCCCCACAAGACTGCATCAAAGATAATAGCATTTGGGGGACATAATACATTCAAACTGGCACACCTACCATAGGATTCAGTTTTGTAAATTCCCATCTTTTGACCTTCAACTTTCCTTCTGGTGACATATATGACTCTGAGCTTCCCCTTTCCACCTCATTCATGCACCATTTGGTACTGTTAGTTATTCTCACATCTTGCTACCAACACCTCTGTTCATTTCCAAACATTTAAGTTCATCCTAGTTGAACATTCTGCTCATACTAAGCAACCACTCCCCAATCTTAAGCCTCATCCTATATCTTGGTACCTTATATTTCATGTCTATGAGTTTACATATTATTATTAGTTCTTATCAGTGAGGCCCTGCAATATTTGTCCTTATTTGTTTGGCTTATTACACTCACTATATTGCCCTTGAGGTTTTGTCATCAACCCATTTTTTTTTAAAGATGGTTTTGTTCACACACCATACATTCCATCCTGAGTAAACAATTGATAGTCCTCTGTATGGTCACATATTTATGTGTTCACCACCTTCACCACTGTCTATATAAGGGCATCTACATTTCTTCCACAAGGCAGGAGGGAGAGTCAAAGAAGGTAGAGAGGCAAAAGAAAGAGGAAAAAAAAATGACAGCTAGGAAGTAGCAAAAGGAAAAGTAACCTTAAATCAAAGTAAAGAGTCAGACAACACCACCAATGTCAAGTGTCTAACATGCCTCCCCTATCCCCCGTCTTATCTGCATTTACCTTGGTATACCACCTTTGTTACATTAAAGGAAGCATAATACAATGATTCTGTTAGTTACAGTCTCTAGTTTACATTGATTGCATCCCTCCCCCAAAGCCTCCAATTTTTAACACCTTGTAAGGTTGACATTTGCTTGTCTCCCTCTTAAAAAACATATTTGTACATTTTATCACAATTGTTGAACACTCTAGATTTCACCAAGTTACACAGTCCCATTCTTTATCTTTCTTCCTTTCTTCTGGTGTCTCACATGCTCCCAACCTTCCTCTCTCAACTGTGTTCATAGTTATCTTTGTTCTGTGTACTTCCATTGTTGTGCTACCATCTCCCAAAACTGTGTTCCAAACCACGCACTCCTGTCTTCTCTTATCACTGTGTAGTGCTCCCTTTAGTATTTCCTGTAGGTTGGGTGTCTTGTTCACAAGGACTCTCATTGTCTGTTTGTCAGAAGATATTTTGAGCTCTCCCTCATATTTGAAGGACATATTTGCTGGATATAGGATTCTTGGTTGGTGGTTTTTCTCTTTCAGTATCTTAAATATATCACACCACTTCCTCCTTGCTTCCATGGTTTCTGCTGAGAAATCCATGCATAGTCTTATTGAGCTTCCTTTGTATGTGATGGATCGCTTTTCTCTTGCTGCTTTCAGGGTTCTTTCTTTGTCTTTGACATTTGATAATCTGATTATTAAGTGTCTTGGCATAAGCCTATTTAGATCTATTCTGTTTGGAGTATGCTGTGCTTCTTGGATCTGCAATTTTATGTCTTTCATAAGAGATGGGAAATTTTCATTGATTATTTCCTCTATTATTGCCTCTGCCCCTTTTCCCTTCTCTTCTCCTTCTGGGACACCAATGATATGTACATTTTGTACTTTGTTTCATCTTTAAGTTCCTGGAGACATTGCTCATTTTTTTTCATTCTTTTCTCCATCTGCTCCTTTGCATGTAGGCTTTCAGGTGTTTTGTTCTCCAGTTCCTGAGTGTTTTCTTCTGCCTCTTGAGATCTGCTGTCATTTGTTTCTATTTCATCTTTTGTGTCTTGTATTGTGCCTTTCATTTCCATAGATTCTACTAGTTGTTTTCTTGAACTTTCAGTTTCTGCTGTATATATGCCCAGTGTTTTCTTTACAGCCTCTATCTCTTTTGTGAAATATTCTCTAAACTTTTTGAATTGATTTAGCATTAGTTGTTTAAATTCCTGTATCTCAGTTGAAGTGTACGTTTGTTCCTTTGACTGGACCATAGGTTTGTTTTTCTTAGAGTAAGTTGTAGTTTTCTGTTGTCTAGGTATCTGACCTCCTAGGCCATCCCAATCAGGTTTTCCCAGATGAGAACAGGCTCAGGTCACAGAAGGAGGAAATATTCAGTATCTGGTTTCCCTGATGGTTTTTCATAGAGGATTGATACCCTTGTGCTTTTCTGCCCAGCAGGTGCACCTTTCACCTGTCACTGCCTGTGTAAGAGGGTGTGGCCTGTGACTCTCCTCCCCCAGACTTTGGGATCTGGTTCCAGAAAGGTGGGCAGTAGAGCTGGATCCCTCCCTTTCCTCTTGGGAAGCTATGCCCCCTCCAGAGAGGTCATCTGCGTATCAGTAGGTTCTTTGTTTCTCTGACTCTGCTGATCAAAGTGTTTTGATGTTAAAATGGCTGAGGCTGTCTTTAGTGCAAAGCACTGTGGACTGAAAATGGCTGAGGTTTTCTCCACAGAGAGAGAAAGGGACAGAAAAGCTCCCAGATTCACCCATCAGCCAGAGATAGCACCTGATCCTCTGGGCTCCCCTTCCTGAGACAGATATGTCCCCGAACTCTCCCAAGGTCAGTTGTCACCAAAAACCTCTGTCTGCTTGCTGGGGATTCACTGAACATTTTGAGCAGTTAACATTAAAACCTCAGTTGGAGCGGGGCTGAGAGAGTGCTGTTCTCTAGCACCGTGAGGCTTCCATGAGGGAGGGTCTCTCGGCTCTTGGCTCTCAGCATGGGTTTGCAGTTTTACTTACAGATTTTATGCTGTGATCTCGGGCATTCCTCCCAATTCAGGTTGGTGGATGATGAGTGAACAGTTCTTGTTTGTCTCCCCACAGTTATTCCAGGTTATTTACTAGTTTTTTAGTCATTTATGAATTGTTCCGGGGGGGACTAACAGTCTTCCACTCCTCTCTATGCCACCATCTTAGCTCCTCTCCTTGCCTTTGCATTCAATGGTGTGATTGATATATGACGGAGTATATATTTCTTCATGTTTATCCTGTTTGGTTTTCCCTGGGCTTCTTGGATATGCACATCCACACTTTTTGCTAAGTTTGGAAATTCCTTGGAACTTTCCTTCTGCCCCTTTCTCCCTTTCTTTTCCTTCTGGTCACCCCATAATGTATATATGTGTGTGTTAAAGCATTCCATAGCTGTCTTAACCCATTTTCATTTTTAATATTTCTTTTTTCATTTCTTCTCCTCAGCCTGACTCATTTCATATTTCTTGTTTGCAAGTTCATTGAGTCTTTCTCTCCTCTTGAAATCCTCCTGGACATTTTTCATTTCATTCATTGTGGTCTTCAACTCCAGTAGTTTTGTTTGCTTCCTATTTAAAAATTTCTATCTTTTACAAAGACTCTCATATCCTGATATCCTTTAGTTATTTCTCTGTATTTTCCTTCATCTCCTTAAGCAGTTTTAAGATCTTTTTTCAAACGCTTTGTTCAATATGTTCACATTCTCATCTTCTTCATTAGTGTTTTCTTGTTTTTTATCCTCCTCCTTTTGTATGGCCCATCATTTCTTGTATCTTTGTTTGTCTTGTACATTTTGCTGCTCACAACATATCTTAATATTTTAAAATGTTAAAGATGAGATTTATTCCAAGATTCTATTTGTTGGTTTTGTTACTAACTACTGGTGATAAGACAGGGATTTTCTTGAGCTTCCAATCTCCTATCAGGAAGATCTGTCCACGACAAATGCAGTATATAGGGTTTTCCCTGTTTTTCTGGGTCCCTGTCTTGTCCTGGGCTTTTTGCTTGTTGGTTGTTTTGGAATTTCCCTGTTTATAGGGGTTCTGTTGATCTCTATTTTCCAGGAGACAGATTTCCCTCTAGGTGTTTGAAGCCAGTAGGCCTTTGTCCTAGACTCTCTTCCTCTATGGTTTTTATACTCCATTTGGTTTTTCAAGCTGCTTTTCCTGGAGGTTAAATTTTGGGAGGAGTTTACAATGGAAAGGACTTTCCCAGTTAGGTCTTTCCTAGCCAAAAGGGGGCCAAGAATCCAGGAGGGGATGCATACTAGCTCCCATATGCCGTAGGAATGGGATTGGGTAGGGTGCCAAGACTTTATCTGATGACTCCCTAAAGCTGAGCTTTCCTGGCCTGCCAAGCAAATGCAGCTCTTCTGCTAACCATCACCCACAGCCACAAGGAAGCACAGTATCTTTAATTCTGCACTGTCGCTGCCCCTATCTGGGATGGGTTGAAACAATGGCTGCCCTCAGAGACTGTCCCCTAGTGATGCAAAATCACTAAACAAAAGTTGCAATCAGTGAACATCTGTGCCCAGTCCTTTTATTGGGGAAGAAAAATGTTATGTTCCTTTCTGTCCCCAGCAGCTAGCCAGGAGCTGGACTCCATGGCAGCCTTCTGTGAGGGTCATAGAATGAGCCCTGGCAGTGACTGACTGGAGAGAGGAATTTACTGTTCTTTACCATAATTTATTAATCTTTTCCTCTCACTCTTCCCTGATTGTTCTACAGTATTCTGCTGGCCTTCAGAGTTTCAAAATAGTTATTCCAGATAGTTCCTTCCTGTTTAATAGTTGTTTTGGTGGAAGAACTGGGTCCTGGAATTCCATACTCCACCATCTGCCCACAATCCTCTTTAAATTTTATTTTTGATTCCTTAGGACAGCTTTATCTCTTTGGTTTTCCAGGACTAACTGCCAATGTACTTAATTAAATACCTCCCTCTCTCTTTTGGGAATTATCTGATTAATTAACCTACTTCCACTATTAAGTTTTCAAAGTATGTTCTACAACCATCTCCTTTCTCATTACCCAGGATCATGAACACATTCATCCATATTTTAAAAATTAAACCAGCAAAACATAGGGGAAAACATCTCTCCACTGTATCTAATAGACAACCTTCCTTGCCTTCAACCTGGTGCTTTTATAAATATCCCTGAACAATCAGCTGTCCATACCTTTGTGTTTGAGGCACAACTTATAAAATGCATTTTGTATTGTGGCTTACAGTACACACATAACCACACATATGCATACACACAAGTGGAAAACAATTCTCTTACTCTATTCTGAGGCTCTCTATTCCATTGTAAAATGATGTAGTAGAATTTTTTAAAATTCTGTTTTTTACTGAAAAAATCCGGTTATAGAGGCCCACTAAATTGATTCAGAAATCCATTGAATGTCATGAGCAAGTACATGAAAACACTGCACTATATTATAACTATTTCCTTTGAAAACTTGACTGCCATAAACTGTTTTTGCTATACCATTGATATCTCTCATTAACTAATTAGAGTAACATTTCTTTTGAAACTCTTTTCAAGAATAAGCCTAATAGACTCATGTTCCCCAAATGTAATCTTACTCTTTTAGAATTTTATGCAGATTTTACACTCTGGACTTCATAACCTTTTATTTTTTCTCTCTCTGCTTCCATTATAACTTACATGCCTGATAGCTCTACTTGACTCTACCTGATAACTCCTATCATTTTATGCTCCCATCCCTTAAATGGAGGCATAACCACACCTTATTATTAATCCCAATGACTTTGTAAATTCTAGGACCTTTCCAAATGGTCTATCTACATTCCTAGCTCTAAGTACCTTGCTAGGAAGTTGCCTGTAAAATGTCCAATTCTTGTCCTAATGTTTCCTTGGAGTTTCATCCTCACATTCTAGTTATTGGGCACTGTCTTGTAAATGCTCACATATTTAAAATTAAGCATGTATTGAACAAAATAAGTTTCTTTTGCTCAAAACCAATGATTCCATCCCACTTCCCTTTTAACCTATTATTATAGATACTGGTAGATATTGTCACATAAAGTTGAACCTCCCCTTGTCCTGTCTCCGAGTGAATCAGGATAGTTAGTTTACTGTTTCTTGGGATGTCTCTCAATTAACTTTTCCCAATTCTCATTGTCACTGTCTTGCCTATTAATTCATTACTTTATACCTGGGTTGCTAAAATGATTCCCTGCATGGCCTTCTGACTTTCAATCTTTTCCATTGCTTTCTGTATTTAGAGAGCAACTAAATCAATCTTTAAAAATAGATTAGTCTAATGTACAGATTTCCCTGCAGAAACCATGGAGGCAAGAAGACAGTGGCATGATATATTTAAGATACTGAAAGAGAAAAGCTGCCAACCAAGAATTCTATATCCAGAAAAACTTTCCTTCAAAAATGAGGGAGAGATTAAAACATTTTCAGACAAACAGACACTGAGAGAGTTTCTGAATAAGAGACCGGCACTACAAGAAATACTAAAGGGAGTGCTACAGGCTGACAGGAAGACAGGATAGAGGGAGTTGGAGAAGAGTGCAGAAATGAAGATTATCAGGAAAGGTAAAAGGAGAGGAAAAAATAAGATATGACATATAAATTCCAAAGAACAAAATGGTAGTAGAAAGTACTGCCCTTACAGTAATAACACTAAATGTAAATGGATTAAACTCCCCAATAAAAAGACACAGACTGGCAGAATGGATTAAAAAACAGGACCCATCTATATGCTGTCTACAAGAAACTCACTTTAGACACAAGGACAAACATAGACTGAAAGTGAAAGGTTGGAAAAAGATATTTCATGCAAACAACAACCAGAAAAAAGCAGGAGTAGCTATATTAATATCAGACAAGTTAGACTTCAAAAGTGAAACAATTAACAGAGACAAAGAAGGACACTATATATTAATAAATGGCCAATTCATCAAGAAAACATGACAGTCATAAATATTTATGCACCAAGCCAGAATGCCCCAAAATTCATGAGGCAAACACTGCAATCACTGAAAGGAGAAATAGATACCTCTACAATAATAGTTGGAGACTTCAATACACCACTCTCATCAATGGATAGAACATCTAGACAGAGGATCACTAAAGAAACAGAGATGTTGAATTGTATGATAAATAAACTCAACTTGACAGACATTTATAGAACACTACATCTAACAACAGCAGGATACACTTTTTTCTCAAGTGCTCATGGAACATTCTCTAGGATAGACCACATGTTGGGTCACAAAGCAAGTCTCAACAAATTTAAAAATATTGATATTATACAAAACACTTTCTCAGAACACAATGGAATGAAGTTGGAAATAAATAAAAGGCAGAAGGTCATAAAATTCACAAACATATGGAGGCTAAACAACACCCTCTTAGAAAACCAGTGGGTAAAGGAAGAAATTACAAGAGAAATTAGTAAATACCTCGAGGCAAATGACAATGAAAACACAACTTATCAAAACTTATGGGATGCAGCAAAGGCGGTGCTGAGAGGGAAATTTATTGCCCTAAATGCCTATATTAAAAGAGAAGAGAGGTCAAAAATTGAAGAGTTAACTGCTCACCTGGAGGAATTAGAGAAAGAACAGCAAACTAACCCCAAAGCAAGCAGAAGGGAAGAAATAACAAAGATTAGAGCAGAAATAAATGCAATTGAGAACAGGAAAACAATAGAGAGAATCAACAAGACCAGAAGTTGGTTCTTTGAGAAAATCAATAAAATCGATGGACCACTGGCTAGGCTAACAAAAAAATAAAAGAGAGAGCAAATGCAAATAAATGCAATCAGAAACGGGAAAGGAAATATAACTACTGACCCTGCAGAAATTAAGGAGATAATGAGAAGATACTATGAACAATTATATGCTAATAAACTAGACAACTTAGATGAAATGGACAACTTCCTAGAAAAGCATAAACAACCAACATTAACTCAAGAAGAAATAGATGACCTCAACAAACCAATCACAAGTAAAGAGGTTGAGTCAGTCATCAAAAAGCTCCCAAAAAGGGAAAGCCCAGGACCAGATGGTTTCACATGTGAATTCTACCAAGCATTCAAGAACCAATTAGTACCAATCCTGCTCAATCTCTTCAAAAGAATTTAAGAAGAGGGAAAGCTACCTAACTCTTTGTATGAAGCCACCATCACCCTAATACCAAAACCAGGCAAAGATACTACAAAAAAAGAAAATTATAGACAAATTTCTTTAATGAATATACATGCAAAAATCCTCAACAAAATACTCACAAATCGAATCCAGCAGCACTTTAAAAGAATTATACACCACGACCAGGTGGGATTTATTCCAGGTATGCAAGGCTGGTTCAACACAAGAAAATCAATTAATGTAATACACCACATCAATAAATCAAAGCAGAAGAACCACATGATCATCTCGATTGATGCAGAAAAGGCATTTGACAAAATTCAACATCCTTTCCTGATGAAAACACTTCAAAGGATAGGAATAGAAGGGAACTTTTTCAATATGATAAAGGCAATATATGAAAAACCCACAGCTAACATCACACTCAATGGGGAGAGACTGAAAGCTTTTCCTCTAAGATCAGGAACAAGACAGGGATGCCCACTATCACCATTGTTATTCAACATTGTGCCGGAAGTTCTAGCTAGAGCAATTAGGCAAGAAAAAGAAATAAAAGGCATCCAAATTGGAGAAGAAGAAGTAAAACTTTCACTATTTTCAGATGACATGATTCTATATGTAGGAAATCCAGAAAAATCTACAGCAAAGCTACTAGAACTAGTCAATAAATACAGCAAAGTAGCAGGCTACAAGATCAACACACAAAAATCTGTAGTGTTCCTATACACAAGTAATGTGCAACAAGAGGAGGAAATCAAGAAAAAAATCCCATTTACAATAGCAACCAAAAGAATCAAGTATTTAGGAATAAACTTAACCAAGGACACAAAAGACCTTTACATAGAAAACTATAAGAAACTGCTAAAAGAAATTGAACAAGACCTGAAAAAATGGAAGAACATACCATGTTCATGGATTGGAAGACTAAATATAGTTAAGATGGCAATTTTACCCAAACTGATTTACAGATTCAATGCAATACCAATTCAAATCCCAACAACTTCCTTTACAGAAATAGGAAAACCAATAACTAAATTTATTTTGAAGGGTAAGGTGCCCCGAATAGCCAAAAATGTCTTGAGAAAGAGGAATGAAGTGGGAGGTCTCACACTACCTGACTTTGAAGCATATTACAAAGCTACAGTGCTCAAAACAGCATGGTGCTGGCATAAGGACAGATATACTGATCAATGGAATCGAATTGAGTGTTCAGAAGTAGACCTTCACATCTATGGACAACTGATCTTTGATAAGGCAGTGAAGCCGAAGCAACTGGGAAAGAGCAGCCTGTTCAATAAATGGTGTTTGGAGAACAGGATATCCATTTCCAAAAGAATGAAAGAGGATGTCCATCTCACACCTTATACCAAAATTAACTCAAAGTGGATCAAAGACGTAAACATTAGCACCAAGACCATAAAACTCTTAGAAGAAAATGTACGGCAATATCTTAAAGATCTTGTGAAAGGAGGTGGTTTCTTAGACCTCACACCCAAGGCACAAGCAACCAAAGAACAAATAGACAAATGGGATCTCCTCAAAATTAAACACTTTTGTACATCAAAGGACTTTGTCAGAAAAGTCAAAAGGCAACCTACACAATGGGAGATGATATTTGGAAACCACATATCAGATAAGGGTTTAATATCCCGAATATATAAAGGAATCCTGCATCTCAATAACAGAAAGACAAACAATCCAATTAAAAAATGGGCAAAAGATATGAACAGACATTTTTCTGAAGAGGAAATACAAATGACTCAAAAGCATATGAAAAAATGCTCAACTTCACTGGCTATTAAGGAAATGCAAATCAAAACCACAATGAGATATCTTATCACACCTACCAGAATGGCCATTATCCAAAAAACAGAAAATGACAAGTGCTGGAGAGGATGTGGAGAAAGAGGCACACTTATTCATTGTTGGTGGGAATGTAGAATGGTGCAACCACTCTGGAAGACAGTTTGGAGGTTCCTCAGGAAGCTAAATATAGATTTGCCATATGGCCCAGCTATTCCATTGCTGGGTATATACTCAGAGGAACTGAAACTTAAGACACAAACAGACATTTGTAAACCAATGTTTATTGCAGCATTACTCACAATTGCCAAGAGATGGAAACAGCCCAAATGTCCATCAAAGGACGAGTGGATAAACAAACTGTGGTATATACACATGATGGAATATTATGCAGCTGTAAGACAGAACAAAGACACGGATCATGTAATAATGTGGATGAGCCTTGAGGACATTATGCTGAGTTAAGTTAGCCAGAAACAAAAGGACAGATTCTGTATGGTCTCACTAATATGAACAGATATTAATGAACAAACTTTGGGAGTTAAAAGCTGACAACACAGGCGACCAGGAGATAGAAAGAGGGCAGAGGTCAGTCGTTTGATGCTGAAGGACTACAGAATGCTTAGGATTGATTGCATAGATCCAGAAATAGATAGCATAATACTGTGTGATGGTAGCATGGTATTGTAAGTACACTGAACAAAGATGTCTGTGAGTAAAGCTGAAAGAGGTGGGATAGGAGAATGTACGACACCAGAGGTAAAGATAGATGATAAAGACTGGGACTGTATAACATGGCAAAAACTGGAGTGGCCAATGACTGTTACTAAATATACAAATACCAAAATGTTTTTGCATGTGGGAAAGCAAATGAATATCAACCATGTAGAAATTTGAAAAAGGGATGGTATTCAGGAAAAAACATAATCCAAGCAAACTGGAGTCTATGGTCAACAGTAACATTGTAATATACCTCCATTAAATGTAACAAAGGCAATATGCCAATGCTAAATGTATATGAGAGGGGGATATAGGGGAGTAATATGGGATTCTTGGTAGTGGTGTTATTTGCTGTCCTTAGTATATTGCATTGTATGTCATGTGATTTTTCTTTTTATCATTTTTTCTTATTGCTAAAAAAAAAACAATTTTTCTTGTAGTAATCGGTATGTTCAAGTGCTGATTGTGGAGATAAATGTACAACTTTATGATGATACCATGAACAACTGATTGTACACTGGATAAATATATGATATGTTTACATAACTCTATAAAATTGTAGGAAAAAATATATATAGGAGTAAAAGTGTTGGAGAAAACATGGTGAGAGGGATGATGCCTCACCAATATGGACTAACTACAATGTGTAAACTCAGAATTGAACCTTAGAACATAGCCTAACGTGGACCCAATAATTGTAATAGTCCCTAGATTGTAAGCTCTTACAGCAGTTAACTCTATCCCTGAATTGTAAGGCCTATCTCTAAACTTTGAGATGCTGATCCCCTAGCGTATAACCTGATTGGTCTCTGGAACAATGCATATCTCTGAGACACCTGAAACTCAGAGCTAGAGCTCAGCAGATATGAATGTCAGTATTAGTGCATACAGCCACTGTCAAAAAAAAAAAAAAAAAACAAAAGCTGAAAAAGAGCCCAGACTTCAATTAGTGATATGAATGAAGCAGGTCTGGTTAAGACCAGGGCAAGCCAGGCCAAAGGGTAAAGGTTGAAACTGATTGTGTTTTAGAACTTCAACTTTCATATGAGACCAAGGGAATAGATATCTATTTGGTACAGGATCTAAATTTTCTAAACGGTACAACTCTACAGCCGATCTGTTCAAACACCACAATTGCATGGAACTTTGAATAGGAAGTGAGATACGGTAGATTAGTATAGGCTGGAGTGAAATAGTGACACATCCTAGAGTAATTTGGGCAGATAATAAAAAATATATTTACAGCCTCCCCCTCCCCAGCCCCGAGGATCTGGGGGAAGGTGCGGATGTGTTGGACATCCTCACCTGGACTGGTGTTGATGTTGTCACAAACATTGGGACTGGCGGTTTGATGTGCTGAGCCCTCAAGCATGGGACTTGCCCTTACGAAGCTCATTACCACAAAGGAGAGTCTAAACTTGTATGTAATGGTGCCTAAGAGTCTCCCCCTGAGTACCTCTTTGTTGCTCAGATGTGGCCCTCTCTCTCTCTCTAACTGAGCCATCTCAACAGGAGAACTAGCTGCCCTCCCCGCTACGTGGGACCCGACTCCCAGGGTTGTAAATCTCCCTGGCAACGCAGAGTATGACTCCCGGGGATGAATGTGGACCTGGCATCGTGGGACTGAGAGTATCTTCTTGACCAAAAGGGGAATGCAAAATGAGACGAAATAGTTTCAGTGGCTGAGAGATTCCAAATGGAGTCGAGAGGTCACTCTGGTGGACATTCTTATGCACTATATAGATAACACCTCTTAGGCTTTAATGTATTGGAATAGCTAGAAGTAAATACCTGAAACTACCAAACTCCAACCCAGCAGTCTGGACTCCTGAAGACAATTATATAATAATGTAGATTACAAGGGGTGACAGTGTGATTGTGAAGACCTTGTGGATCACACCCCCTTTATCTAGTGTATGGATGAGTGGAGGAATGGGGATAAAAACTAAAGGACAAATGGGGTGCAATGGGGGGGATGATTTGGGTGTTTTTTTTCACTTTTATTTTTTATTCTTGTTCTGGTTCTTTCTGATGTAAGGAAAATGTTCAGAGATAGATTGTGGTGATGAATGCATAACTATGTTATCATACTGTGGACAGTGGATTGTATATCATGGATGATTGTATGGTGTGTGAATGTATTTCAATAAAACTGAATTTAACAAAAAAAATAGATTAGTCTAACATGCTTCTTAAATTTTATCATAACCTAATCATTCACGTCATTTCCCATCTCTAATATGGTCTTTGGAGATAAACTGAGTCAAATCTACTAAACAACCCTGCACTCTAGCCAAGCCTGTCTATTTCCTCAAACATTTGAGTTTATTTTTAAAACTGCATGTAACTTACGGCATTTTAAATCTGAAATGGTTGTTCTATTCTTGACTAATTCTAATGACAAGAAAAATATAAAGTGCTGTTTGCTCACATTTAATCTTTAGATAATCTAATTTAATTGTTGATTTTTTTAGGTGTTTATTTGCATCAATGGTTTTTGCATTTTTTTTAGTCAGTTCACCAGATTTCATTATTCCTTTTGGACTTGGCTGTAAACTTTCCACATTAGCACTTGTCTTCATTCTGAATGCCTGGTGACATAATTAAAATTTAAGATGAATTCTTCTTTACACTTGTACTCCTAAACTCTAATTTTGTAACGTCAGTTAATCTGAAATTACTGACTAAGCAGTTGATTTCAATCATTTTCATGTCAGATGAGCAAAGGAAGCTTTGGGTAAAAATCAATAAGCTAAGAAACTTTAAAAATACATATGTAACAAAATTTTAATAGTCAAAATTATATTCTCAATTAATAGTGAGTAAAATTAAAAATTGTTTAGTGAAGCAACATATCAAAAAATAGAAGTGCATGTTGTAAAGAGCATCTTACTCTGTGGATTAGGACAGAAATTGCTGTGAACTTCTATGAACTATTGCAGTTTCTTTTACAAATGATGAGGAACTTCTTTTTGAAGTTAACCTTTAAGGAACAGATCTGCATTCTGTTTGAAGACTTTTGATTGTAGCTATAGGAGCATATATTGTAGCTTACTATAAATGGTGTTGCTTCATAAGACAGCAATTTCAAGCAGAAATGTCATTTCTGGAAAAAAAATGACCTTAGTAAATATTTAAGAAATATTATATCTTCCAAGCAATGAAATCCTTTAAAACCTCAGGTTCTTTTATACCAAATGGGATAGGTAGGACAAATGTATTCATCTAATGATATTTAAATGGGGAAGGTATTTGTATGTCTGCCGTGTATGGTTTATTGTTTAATACTACTTATATAGGCTCAAAATCATTTAAGTAAAATTTGATGTTTGCCTTCTCCCTGCCCCATGTTCAGTGGGATGGCATAGTCCAGGAATTACAGAGAACAAAGAGTGGAAATAACCTTCAGGAGGTGCAGAGCAGGGATTAGAATCAACCTCTTACAAAAAATGAGGAAGAGTAGGCAGTCAGATAACATGAGGAAACTTTAAGGTGAGAAAAAGCTAAAGCTTTTAATTAAGTGGCCAGAGTTAGTGATGGGCATATTGGAGAATAATCCTCTCCTAATGAAATCTTCTAGAAAAGCAAAAGATATCTAGGCACTGGGATTTGCTTTAAGAGTAAGAACATGATTGAGCCTTGAGGATGAAACCGAGTGGGAAGAAAAGATCTAGAGTGAAGAATAAGGGCTAATGTTTATTTAATGCCTGGTGTGTGCTAAACACTGGCCTAAGTATTTTGCAAAAGTTATTATACTTAGTTATGTAGCCAACAGTACAAGGATATATGCATTCATATCATTTGTATGTTACAAACTTCACACAGAAAAATGGTTGAGACAGGGTATTCAGGAAAACACTGTTCAATTTCAAAGATCTTGGTCTTATCTACTTGACTGGATCCCTAATTTTGAAAATTAGGTTATAAGAAAGGGTTTTGCCATAAATATTGCTAAGGCTGTCAATGGTGGCTAAGTGCAGCATAACTGAGTAAAACTCTGGAAGAGAAGGGGCAGTAAAGATGAATTGCTGCATAAGCCATTAAGTTACTGTCTTCAAATTACATGTACCCAGACTGAAGGTAAAACTGATTTCAATCTTGGGAGTGATAGACCACTGTGTAGTATTAATATAATAATCCAATATTTTGACTGCTCTTTCTTGCTGACTTTATCCATTTTTTTCTGAGTATTTTTAGACTTCATTTCTACATAAAGAAAAATGAGCACATTTCTTTAATAAACAAGTGTATCCAATTGATATTAATTACTGTAAACTTAAGCCATATTTGAGTTTATGGCATTGTTTTGGCTTGTAATATGTTCTTGTATATTGATCTTTTATAAGTTTTACTCTAATTACTTGAGATTTCCCTACTCAAAGACATCATGACCTCATAAACTTTCTATCCAACTTTTCACAATTTTGCTAGCAAGCTTTGTTTGCAACTTCCCCAATTCATTATATTAATCCTATTTTGGCATGTTTATGGATTTGTATCATGTTTTAGTTAGAGTTCTCATTTCATTACTTGCATTCTAATTTTAAATGAACCCAGTGCTCACTACTAGTTCATTCATGTTCATCTCTTGGTTATTAGAATGAATTTTGTTTAGTTATAATTCCTGAGACCTTATCTTTTTGACAAGGTCTTTCTGTTCTAGTTATACCTGAATGACTTGGTTGATTAAGGCATTCTTATGTCATGATTTATTTAGTTATTTAAAAACAGAGCTACCTACATAGTTCTATTAACTTCTAGAAATAAAGGTTGCTGGGAGTAGTTTGGGAACAGTTTTCTTCCTTGAAGATGACTTACAATTGTTTTTAAACAAGATATCCTGAAGATTTTTTGTTATCATCTGTACCAGTTTGTATGTATCATGTCTCTGAAAAAAAGTCATGTTCTTTGATGCAATCTAGTGGGGGCAAACATATTGTTATTGATTAAGTTGGAATGTTTTGCATTGGGTTGTCTCCGTTGAGTTGTGCCCTACCCAACTGCAGGTGATAACTCTGATTGGATAATTTCCATGGAGATGTGGCCCTGCCCATTCAGCATGGGACTTAATTGGTTTCCTGGGGCACTATATAAGCTCAGACAGGAGGAGTGAGCTTGCTAC
The DNA here is from genome assembly GCF_015220235.1 of Choloepus didactylus. Classification (NCBI taxonomy): domain Eukaryota; kingdom Metazoa; phylum Chordata; class Mammalia; order Pilosa; family Megalonychidae; genus Choloepus; species Choloepus didactylus. The sequence continues at coordinate 143,121,802 of NC_051309.1, forward strand.
AGCTGAGAGGGACACTTTGAAGAACACACAGGAGCTGAGAGAGAAGCTGCACCTTACAGAGACATTTTGGAGACAGCCTTTCAAAGCAGCCTTTGCTCTGGAGAAGCTAAGAGAGAACAAAGTCCTCAAGAGCAACTAAGAGTGATATTTTTGAGGAACTACAGTCTAGAGAGGACCATCCTGGGAGAAAGCCATTTTGAAACCAGAACTACTGAACAGATGCCAGCCACATGCCTTCCCAGCTAACAGAGGTTCTCCAGATGCCACTGGCCTCCTCTAGTGAATGCAACTGATTGTTGATGCATTATCTTGGACACTTTATGGCCTTAAGACTGTGATTGTGTAATGAAATAAATCCCCTCTTATAAAAGCCAATACATTTCTGGTATTTTGAATCCTGGCAGCATTAGCAAACCAGAACATCATCTATCTACTTTGTCATAGTTTATCTAGTGTTGACCATTGTTCATTGAAAATGTCATGCTGATTTGATTTCCAAAAGGGAATTTCATTCCATTTCAAGGAAATGTGTTATTTACTTATATATTTGATTTTTAAAATTGCCATTCTATATGTTGGGCTTACTTTCTGTCCTTTATGTCTACTAGCTTTTCTTCATGTTTTATCTCCTTTATCCTCCATATTCTCTTCCATATTTACAAGTTTCATATTTGTCTTCTTTTGTCTCATTCAGTTTTCAGCCATGGATATTTATCTTTGTGTTCTTTGTTTCAAATTTATGTGCTGGTTTTGTGATAATGTTGTTTTTGTTCTCTATTGCTTTTCTTTTTGTTTGCAAATTCCCTTTCATTTCTTCAGTACCTTTATCATACTCTTTTGAGTCCTTCTTGCAGATACAATATTTTCATTTTCAATACTTGTGCAAAATATTTATTGCAGAAAAATATCTCTGCTTTGCTGGCATTTTATGCAAAATATTTTTTCCCTTTGCTTTCCATTTTTTCCTTCCTGTCCTTTTCGTCTGTAGCATTTTTTGTCACAATTAACAGCCTTATGATTATTTGAAGTGAGCTGCTCTATATCAAACATTTATTAACCCATATATGAGGATGAATTCTCCCTGACCATCTGCCAGCATCATTTGCACCATGTTTGTCCATTTTTTTTAGCATGTCATTTGAGCGGTGGGTAATTGTAGTCACATTTCAATTGCATAAGTAGACAAGTGAGTGGAACACAGTAGCTTAGCTCTAATGCAATTTTGTCTACTTCTTTTTATTTATTTTTGCTTACATTCCCATACCCCTCCATAAATTGAGTATATATCTCATTCATATGACAAATGTCCTTGAGTTTCAAGGTTTGACTTTGGTAAAGGCTCATAAGCATCTGTGGACATGTAATTCCATATTTAAACTACTTCCATCTAGTTGTTCCAATTTTACTCCTGACCTATAAAAAAGAAATTATATATATGCACAAAGCATTGAGTTTCAGATATGACACTAGTAATCTGATGTCTGGGAACATGACACTTTCCAAAAGTCTTTTCTGGCAATCATTCCTCCCTCAGTAATTCTTGCTTTAGTTCATAGTTCTTTGGTCTTCTTTTATTTCCTGTTTGCTGTTAGAGAAAATTAGCTTTATGCAATTATTACATGTTTCTTTTCTCATTTCCAATGCTCCCCACCCAGTAAATTAAGAAAAAAAATTAAACATTAAAAGTTGTATTCATTGCATTTGTTACATAGAAAGAGTCTTTTCTTTTGAGGAAGTGTATGCTGGTGTATACTTTACCAACCAGGATGCCTAACTTCTCCAACAGGTCTCCTGTATTCAAATTGGGAAGTATACATTTAATTTATTTAAATATTTTTATCTATTAAAATTTTTCTGAATGCAAAATCTATCTTTACATTTATAGGGTGGTTAAGAATTAGATAATGATTTATAGCACCTTTTGTTTTGTGTCTGTGGTAATAAATTTTGCATATATTAACCCGATTTTTTTCTTGATTAAATACATCATGTTATGTTTTGCCTCTTAAATCAAGCAATGAGATTATCACCAAAGGTAGTAGTGTCTCTTAGCAAGACAGTATCTATCCTACAATAGACAATTCTATTGAATTTTGTCTATGGCAGTGCTGTGTGATAGAACGTTCAACAGTGATGGAAATGCTTTATATCTGTACTATCCAATATGGTAGCAATTAGTCACATATGGTTATTGAGGATTTAAAATGTTAATGAATCAGAGGAACTGACTTTAATTTTAATTATTTTAAATATATATAGTCATATGTCTAGTAGCTAATATATTGGGCATCAAAATAATTGTATACAGAGGTTTCCATTTCCATTGTTTAAAGTTTATACATGAACTGTGATCTTAAAGAGGGATAATGTGGAATGAAGGCAAAATTTTTTTTTTGAATGAAGAAGAAAAACTGTTGAGCAACAGCCATGTAAATGTATCATAAATTTCCCTCTACAGACTTGGCCTAGAGAGAAATGTATGTTACCTAAGTATGGAGGGCTTCAGGCAGAAAAAACTTCTGTACCAAATCTAGTAAGCATAACCCTTTGGTCTTCCTTAGATCAGCCTGCAATAGAACCATGTCACAATAATCTTATTAGCAATAATCGGTTCCTGTGATTACACATATATATTTAAGAAGGGAATTTGGAATGCAGGTGACTTGGGCATCTCAGACATGACCAGGTCTCACCATGATGATGGGTAATGTGAAATATGAGCACAAGATGGAGATGGCCCCCACCTATGTGAGGGTTTCTGAATAGGGGCACTTACTGATAATTTGGGCTGGACAATTATTTTTTAGACTGTCTTTGTGCATAACATGGTATTTTATATCCTATTTTTAGTGAAAATATAAGTATGTATACATATATATTTATACATATATGCATATATACACACAGATCCAGTCCTCCTTGTTACCACCCAAATTTCATGATTTTAAATGCCCAGTGGGGTGGAGAATGAGAGCTTTCATCACAAATCCCAATGGACAGTCACTCTTCTGTAGTGGTCTATCTAGACTAGAAAAAAAGAAATGACAGAAACAAAGAAAATGATAATCAGAGTCTTGTTCAGTGCAGGAAAAGGTAGGTTAGGAATTACCAACTTTGGCCTCAACTGTGAGCACACTACTCAACAGTAAAAATACCAGAGTGCACAATCAACTGCTAGTTGATTTACAAGATGATTTAACCTACTCCCCACCTCCACATACTCAGACACTATCTTTAAGAATAACTGAAAGAGTTGAGGGAAGTAATATGAGAGATAGTATTTTTCCTTTTAACAAAACAGAACTTTTCCTAACTTTAAACTACATAGAATTAAAAATTTCTAGTACTGTTGCTGATTTATGATCTTATCAGGTAAGATCTCATAATTAAGGTAGTATTAGTATATTTTATTATCTGGCTAATCTAGATCAGGTGTTAGCAAACTATGGACTCTGGCCCACTACTTATTTTTTGTAAATAAAGTTTTATTGAAACATAATCAGACACATTTGTCTACATTTTGTCTATGGTTCTTTGTACACTAAAACAACAGAGTTGAATAGTTGAGAAAGAACTTGGATAGCTCCCAAAGTCTAAAATATTTACCATCTGGCTTTTACAGGAAATTGCATAGATTACAGTGCTTAACAAGGAAACTGCAATTCTCAGTGGCTTAATGCAACAGAATTTTATTTCTTGCTAATGCTCCACATCTATTTCAGATTTGGAGGGAGCTCCATGTTCAATATAGCTGTTCAAAAACCCAACCAGATGGAAGCTTACCCATCTTATAACTCTACTAACTAGGACCCATTCCAACTGTGATGACCTCAGCAGGAGAGAAGGAAATGAAGGGTTGCATATTGAATCTTAAATGCTTCTGCTTAGAAATTTTATAATATACTTTCATTCACAACCCAAGAACTACTTCTCTAGTCTTGCCCAACTATGAAGATGATAAGAAATGAGGGAGAGCACATGGATAAATAAATAGTAAATGACTCTGTAAAAGTCATATGGAAAAAGAAAATAATGAAACTATATATTTTTTGCTCCTTTAGTTATGTGAGTGATTTTTTCAATTGAACTGTTGAACTGCATGTCATTGTGTATTAAAGATATTTTTCCAAGGGTATAATATTTGATTTTTACTCCTTTCTTAATTTTAGTGTTGCTTTTATGTTTTATGTATTACTTTAAACATGGTTAAAATTTTGGAATTTACTGTATTTTATTGGGGATGTTTTTTGCTCTAACTTTTAAATTATCATTACCTGAAAATTCAGGTTCTTGGCCTTTAAAGGCATGTTTTATCATACTGAAATATATTCTTACTACCTTGCTTTGTATCTTCTGCTATCTTATATTTTTTCTTCTATTTACTGTTCCTTACTATAAGGACCACTCATTTCAGCTTTGCTTTATGTGTTGGGCATAGATAACATGCATCAAGTATTTGTTTAACAGGTTAGTTTTAAGTTTAAAATATCGTTTTTAATCTATTGCATCTAATTTATCAAATACCAATAATTAAAGCCATATTATTTTGCTCTTCCCATGTCAGATGTAGAATTAACTTACTTTTCAATCTGAATGTATTTATTCATTTTAAGACTATTGCTTATATTATTTGTGATTATATGCCCAATTTCAATTTTCATTTTATTTATTAATAACAAAAACAAAAATAATTGAAAATATATAATAAAAACTTGTGTATAAGTTCTGGATCAACATATAGATACTAATCCACTAACTCATTTAATCTTATAATTACATTTTCCATCATTTTAAACTGTTATTTATCTTACAGTTATCTTAATAATTTAAAAGTATTTTTAAATATTCCTTAATGTTTTCAATAAGAATTCAGGCTTACATATTAATAGCTTTAATGCTTATCACTAATTTGTTAAACCAAACCTTCAAATCCTGAGGAATTTTTAATTGATTAGAAACAACTTCCAGGAATTATTTTTACACTGGCTTTCTAGATAGCATATATTTTGATTTCTTGTACATCTTGCACATGTGCATTTAGTTTGGTATATGATTTATGATTTATAAACTTTTTCCTAGAAAATTGTCAAGAAATTTTAGAAATTGTCCTATTGTCCTTAAAATATAATGTTATTGAAGGGAAAATGGGACACCTACCTTTTGCTGTTGTTGTTAAACTACTTATCTTACTTCTCTCCTCACAGGATGTTACTTTATCCTTGAAATTTAGTGTTTTCATGAGATGCTGGTTTATTTTTTATAATCTCCCTTGTAAATATTGAGCATTATCAATCTACAAGTTCAGGAATTTCTTGAAACTTTTATCTTATTTTACTATATTTTTGACTAGTTTTTTTTCAGTTCAATTTGACAGTCATTTATTCAAAAACGTCAATTTTTAGGGATTAACACTGTGTCCCTTGCCCTATAATGTGAAATTCTTTGGATAGTTTAGATCACTTTATCTTTCTCTGAATTATGGTTGTGTTTTTCAATCTATATTGTATATCTGTATTTTCCTTACTGTTTTCATTATGTATTCACAGAGTAAATTTTTTATGGATACCACCATTAAATATATATTTATATATATGTATGTGTTTCAAAAGGTTCCTATCTTATACAGATATAAAATGATCATGTCATTCATTTCTGTAATCAATAATAAATGAGGGAGTTACAATTTTTTTAAACATTTCAGAGAAAAATGCAAAGACCACACATGCACACACACACACACACATATATATAGGTCAGTAAGTAAAACTGTTCTATCCACTGGCAAAAATTGGTTGCATTTCAGAGCACACAATTAATTTGCCTTTTTTTTTTACTGACTAGAATTATTTGTATTTCTATAAGCTTCTACAATTTACAGAGCTGTAAATTAGCTCACAGACAAAATAAGGAAGAGAGAACTTTGAAAGTTGCACTGGACAGAAAATTCACTAATCATTTTGGTCATTTTCACAATTCTTCACAATTTTCCCCAACATAGGAAAAACATTATATATCTTACATGGACATAATACAAATATACACAATTGGTAATTTTAAAATGAGATAACACTAAACAATATTTTTAATGTTACACTAATTCTGATCCCTTAAATTAATATTAATCAATATCTAAAGGTCCAAATTACTTAGAATAGGTCTTATCATAGTAGTGGATTAAACCTTATTCTTAAACAATTTAGTAATTTCAAAATTGTCTGACGCAGTAGACATTGTTAGTTCAACATAGATAGCATGATCCGTAAAGTTACTTAATTGGATAATGCATCACAAATATGCCAGAAACAAAAACACAAGGGGCAGCTGTGGCTATACTAAGAGCAGCTTTACTTATTAAGCTTAGTGATGGGTTGACCTGATAGACAAATTTCTTGTATCTGGTTATCATTCATCTAAGTGATTTTGTTGGAAATAGAGGATTTCCTTTTCTTCCTTACTGAATTTCTTCCCTTGTCAAAAGCAGCACCCCAATTAATAACTCACAGAGCACACCATTTTAACACTTTTTCCTGTTCTGTCTCTTGCAGCTATTTACATTACATTCTAGGTGTAAACTGCTACCACATGTGCATTTCTGCCATGAATTTGGTGTATTTGAGTACTAAGAATTAGGGCATGGTTTAAATGTGGAACTGTAGATGCTGATGGTTTAGAGTGGTTTGGGGAGAATGATACAGCTCAACTACTTCAGAAAATTTATATATAAGTAAAAGAGGTCAATGAAAGACTTTTGTCTCTGAGTGAGGAATTAACAGTTACCAGAGATGCAAATACAATTTAGTTCCTGACTTCCTGTTTTGTTTAAATGCTCTTTTTTATTTGAGATTGTTCACATAACATACAATTATCCAAATATCCAAATATCCAAAGTATACAATCAATTGCCCATGGTACCATCATACAGCTGTGTATCCATCACCACAATTAAATATTTTTTTTCAATTTTTAGAGCATTTTCATTACTCCAGAAAAGAAATAAAGACAAAGAAAGGAAACTCAAATCCTCCCATACCCCTAACCACCCCACCTCCACTATTGATTCATAGTTTTGGTACAGTACATTTGCTACTGTTAATAAAAGAATGTTAAAATACTACTAACTGTACTATATAGTTTGCAATAGGTATTTCTTTTCCTATATGCCCCTTTATTATTAACTTCTAGTTATAGTGTCATACATTTGTTCTAGTTCATGACAGAGATTTCTAATATTTGTAGAGTTAATCATGGGCATTGTCCACCACAAGATTCACTGTTTTATACATTTCCATATTTTAACCTCCAACTTCCCTTCTGGTGACATATGTGACTCTGAGCTTAACCTTTTCACCACTTTCACAGACCATTCAGCACTGTTAGTTATTCTCACAACGTGCTACCATCACCTCTGTACATTTCCAAATGTTTAAGTTCACCCTAGTTGAACATTCTGCTCATAATAAGAACCTCTCCCCATTCTTTAGCCTCATTCTATATCCTGATAACTTGTACTTCATGTCTGTGAGTTTACATATTATAATAGTTCATATCAGTGAGACCCTGCAATATTTGTCCTTATGTGTCTCTCTTATTTCACACAATATAGTGCCCTCAAGTTTTCTTCATCAAACCATTTTTTTTAAGATGATTTTGTTCACACACCAAATACCATCCTAAGTAAATAATTGCTGGTTCCCTATATAGTCCCATATTTATGTATTCACCCCCATCACCATTATCTATATAAGGACATCTCCATTTCTTCCACAAAGGAGGAGGAAGAATAAAAGAAGGCAGAGAGACAAAAGAAAAAGAAAAAAGAAAGAGAGAGTGAGAGAGTGAGAGAGAGAGAGAGATGACAGCTAGAAAGCAATAAAAGGAAAGACAGCATTAAACTAAAGTAGAATAAAGAGTCAAACAGCATCACCAATGCCAGGAGTCCCATACCATTTCCCTATGTCCCCACCCCCATATGCATTTAGCTTTAGTATGTTGTCTTTGTTATATTAAAATAGTGTAATATAATGTTTCTGTTAATTATAGTCTCATTTGCATTGATTGTATTTCCCCCCAGTTCCACCCTATTTTTATCACCTTGCAGTGTTGACATTCATGTGTTCTACCTCATGTAAAAATATATTTGTACCTTTTATTACAATCATTGAGCATCCTAGGTTTCACTGAGTTATACAGTCCCAGTCTTTATCTTTCCTCTTTGATTCTGGTGTCCCACACGGTCCTTACCTTCCTCTTTCAACCATATTCACAGTCAACTTTGTTCATTGTACTTATTACTGTGCTATCTCCCACACCTTTCACTCCTGTCTTTTCCTTTCTGTCTGCAGTGCTTTCTTTAGTGTTTCCTGTAGAGAAGGTATCTTGTTCACAAACTCTGTCTTGTTTGTTTGTCAGAGACTATTTTAAAGTCTCCCTCATAGTTGAAGGACAGTTTTGCCAGATATAGAATTATTGGTTGGCATTTTTTCTCTTTTTGTATCTTAAATATATCACCCTACTTCCTTCTTGCCTTCGTGGTTTATATTGAGAAATTTGCACATAGTCTTATCAAGCTTCTTTTGTATGTGATGGATCACTTTTCTCTTGATGCTTTCATGATTCTCTCTTTCTCTTTGACATTTGATAATCTGATTATTAAGAACCTTGGTGTAGGCCTATTCAGATCTATTCTATTTGGGGTACACTGCACTTTTTGGATCCATAATTTTATGTCTTTCATAAAAGATAAGAAATTTTCATTGATTATTCCCTCTATTATTGCTTCTTCCCCATTTCTCTTCTCTTCTCCTTCTGGGGACACCAATAAAATACACATTCCTGGCATTTTGGTTGTCCTTCAGTTGCTTATATTTTTCATTATTTTCTCTATCTGTTTATTTTGTGTATAGGATTTCAGGTGCCTTGTTCTCCAGTTCCTGAGTGTTTTCATCTGTTTCTTGAGATCTGCTGTTGTATGTCTCTATTGTGTCTTTCATCTCTTGTGCTGTGCCTTTCATTTCCATAGATTCTGCCAGTTGTTTTTTCAAACTTTTGATTTCTACCTTATGTACGCCCAGTGATTTCATTATATGCTTCATCTTTTGCTATATCTTCCCTAAACTTTTTGAATTGATTAAGCATTAATGATTCAATTCCTGTATCTCAATTGAAGTGCAAGTTTGTTCCTTCGACTAGGCCATAACTTCATTTTCTTAGTGTAGGTTGTAGTTTTCTGTTGTCTAGGAATCTGGTTTCCTTTGTTACCCCAATCAGATTTTCCCAGACCAGAACAGGCTCAGGTCTCTGAAGGAGGAAATAGTATCAGGTTTCCCTGAGTGTGTCTTAGAAGGTTGATACTGTGAGGCCTCAAGTCACTGTGCTTTTCTGCCCAGCAAGTGGTGCCTGTCATCCTGTAGCTCCTGACTGGTGTAAGGAGGTGTGGCCCATGGCTGTTTTCCCCCAGGCTCTGAGGTTTGATTCTGAATGGAAAGCAGGTAGTAGAAATTGGCACCACCTTCTTCCTTTTAGGGAAGGTACATCCCCTAGGGAGAGGTCATTTACATTTGAATAGTCTCTCTGCCTTTGCTATCTCCACACTTGTCCTGGTCAGAGTGCCAGGAACTGAAAATGGCTCAGGCTTTCTCCACTGAGCTGAAAAAGGGACAGAATGCCCCTTCAGGGCCAGTCTGTGGCCACCCTCCATCTCTCCAAGGTCAGTCATCACTAAAAACCTCTGTCTGCTTGCTGAGAGCTTGTAGCTTGTATTGAGCATTCCATGTTTGTTAATTAAAACTCCAGTGAGCTATATTCACTTGCTTGGAGAATGCTGCTCTCTAGCACTGAGTGGCTTTGCAGTTCATGCCATGGGGAAGGGGCTCCTGGCTTGGATCTACAGTTTTTACTTACATGCGTTGTGCTGCGATCTCGGGCACTCCTTCCAATTCAGGTTGGTGTATGATGAGTGGGTGGTCACATTTTTTCCCCCACAGTTATTCCAGGTTATTTACTAGTCATTCCTGTTTGTTTATTAGTTGTTCCAGAGGGAGAAACTAGCTTCCACTCCTCTCTGTGCTGCCGTCTTCCTATCAGGTAAATGCCCTTTTACTTTGTTATTCTTTTTGTGAATAATATCTCCTGAGCTTAGAGAATCATTAATGGTTTTTCAGGTTTGCAGGGTTTTTACAGCCTTGCCTGTTTTTGCGTGTTTTCATAAACATTTCAGTTAAAGATAAGAGGGCACAATCAGGTCTCAATTTGGCATCCTAACGTAGATGCCCCAATATCTATGTGCAATCTTTACTTTGGTGGGATCCTTTGAAACATTTTGTACATTGACCACTCCTTCATTTTGAAATTAGTTCTTTCCTTTCTTGTTTTATATTTTCCCACTCTTTCTTGACTTCCCCCTTCTCTATTTGTTCCTTCATGTACTCTTCTTGTTCTAATTATCTCTTAAAATAATTGGCCACCACAGACTTGCCTTCTTGCTAAGCATTCTCCCTGGTTTTCTCATCCATTTAGTTATAACTATAGCTACAATTAATACTAATATTCCATTGATCATTTTAATTACATCTCAAGTCAAAACATGTCTCATGAGCTCCAGAATCATATATACAATCATACAATCGGGTATTCTTATTTGGATGTTGCACAGGTCAGATTAGGATTTATAATTTGTCCTTGGTCATCCAACATAACTTATTCCCCTTCATCTTTCAACAGACTCCATAGGGTTATTATCAATTTGGTGTTCCAAATTTCTAATTTTTTTGAATATTTTTTCTCTTTAAACTCTCTTTTGGTACTATTTCTTGAATATCTTTCAGATATATCCCCCTGTCTTTGCCCTCTTGATGTTTTCCTTCAAGTCATCAATATTTCTTCCATTACCACAACTGCTTCCTAGATGACTTTCTAGCTTTTACACTGGCAATCCTGCAACCTATTTTTTTATCTTGTTTGGCAGCATTGTGTGTCTAAAATATAAACTACCTTCATGAATTTAAAGTCATTCTGGAGCTTTCTACTGCCTTCAAGGTAAAATTTAGTTCATTGGCAAGACATTACAGTGAGCATAACTACCTCACATGATTGGTTATACTCTTGCTTGCCTCTCTGCTCTTGTATCTGCCTTTCTTTCTAGCCCAGAAACTCACATAACCCTTTCTACCTGGCTAGCATTTCACACTACACAAAGCAGATGTTGGGAAACATTCCTTTGGGGAAATTTTCCTTGATTGTTCTTCCATAAAAGCCAGTGTGTATTTCCTTTAGAGCCTGCCTTATACTGCATTGAAAAATAGTCTTTTGTATATATTTCTTTAACTCTCCAACTAAACTATTGGTATTTTATGGCATTAATGTTGTTAGGTTCTCAAGGCCAAGCACAGCATCTGACAGAGAAGGTGCTCAACATATATATATATATATATTTGACAATAAAGAGCATTAGTTGTACCAAGTTTCTATTTGGGTTGATTGTAAATTTTCATAATGGATAGTTTTGATAGCAGCACACTTTAAATGCAATTAGTACAACTGTTTAGATGTGAGTGTAAAGGGGGAAATTTTAGGATGTATATGTGTTACTAGAATAAAATTAAGAAAAAAAACACCTCGGACTGTACAACACAAAGAGCGAAACCTATCATAAACAATGGACTATAGTTAATTGTACAATTATAGTTTATACTACAATTATAAAAATGTTTTTTCATGAATTCTAGAAAGTATAACACACTAATGCAAAGTGTTAATAATAGGGTGATATATGAGAATTATGTGTTTTATGCATGACTTTTCTGTTAACCTACAATATCTCTAATAAAATAATAAAAAGTTAAAAAAAGAAATGAGTGGTATTTAAGTTTATACAAATGAAAGCATATGTTTTTCATTAAGTAATTTTTGATAGAAATATGATTGTGCCAGTTTGAATGTATTATGTCCCCCAAATGCCATTATCTTTGATGAAATCTTGTGTGGGCAGATGTATTAGTGCTGATTAGATTGTAGTTCTTTGACTGAGTGTTTCCACGGAGTTTCCCACCCAACTGTTGGTGACAACTCTGATTAGATCATTTCCATGGAGTTGTGCCCTGCCCATTTAGCATGGACCTTGTTAGTTAACCGAAGCCCTATAAAAGCTCAGATAGAAAGAGTGAGCTTATTACAGCCAAGAGGGACACTTTGAAGAATGCACAGGAACTGAGAGAGGAGTATCCTGGGAGAAAGCTATTTTGAAACCAGAACTCTAGAACAGACACCAACCACATCCCTTCCCAGCTAACAGAGGTTTTCTGGATGCCATTGGCCATCCTCCAGTGAAGGTATCCAATTGTTAATGCATTACCTTGGACACTTTATGGCCCTAAGAAAGTAAGTGTGTAACCAAATAAAACCCCTTTTTTAAAAGCCAATCTATTTCTGGTGTTTTGCAAAAAGGCAACATTAGCAAACCAGAACAGATTTTGGTAACAGGAGTGGGGTGCTGCTGAGCTTGCAAATACCAAAGAAGTTGGAATGGCTTTTTAAATGGATAAAGGGAAGATTCTGGAAGAATTGTGAGGAGCTTGGTAGAAAAAGCCTAAATTGCTTTGAAGAAACTATTTGTGGAAATATGGACTCTAAATGAGGCCTTGAGCAGAAATGATGAATGTGTCATTGCAAACTGGAAGAGAAAGGCATCCTTGTTTTAAAGTGCAGAGAATTAGGCAGAATTGTGTCCTGGTGTTGGATGGAAGATATAATTGAAGTGACAACATGGAATATTTAGCTGATGAGATCTCCAAGCTAAATATAGAAGTAGCCTAGCTTCTCCTTGCAGATTATAGTAAATGCAAGGCAAAGAGTATAAACTGAGAAATGAATTCTTGATTACAGAGAAACCAGAAATTGATGGTTTGAAGATTCTAGGCTTCCAGAAAGTGAGACCTCATCAGCCTCAGTCCCGTGTGAGGATTTAACTAAACATGGAACACAACCACCATTTCAGTACCAAGACATGAGTGGATATGGAGTTATCCAGAAAGGATTTGTGGAAACTCATATTGTCTGGTGGCTTTGACTCCTGTGTGCCTCTTGCAAAGCCTACAGAATTTTTGTGAGATCTTTATAGATGGAGACACAGCTGGTCTGGAATGGAGGAGACGGACAAGGAACAAACTGAAGGAAAAATGTCTTCAAAGACAGAGCCATGGAGGTTGAGGTCTGGAGTCAAAAGGTCTCAGGCTGGGACAGTGGAGTGGCCCACATGCATGGAAAGGGTGAGTTTGCCCCGGAGGTTGAGGGTGGGCCTTCCACCTTGATGTTCAGGAAGAGTGCTGTACCCCAAGCCTCAGAGAGGGTGGAGCACATTCCCTGGGGATAGGAAAGAGTTTGGCTGTCACCTCACTGTTCTGAAGGGGTTGAGCATGTGCCCTGGAGATGGAAGAGAATCTGGGTGCTGCCCCAATGTTTGAGAAGGGTGAAGCCAAAAAGATGGTTTCCCCAATGTGTGGCTATTTTGGAGCACTCAGCCCAGCACTTGGAGAGAAAAGAGCTGCTGCAAAGGTCCTTAGAAAGGGTTAGATTCTCATTCTATCAAGCCCCAAAGATAAAATATCATTCTCTAAATGACTCTCAGACTTTGAAATCTAATGGAGTTTGCCCTGTGGGCTTTAGGAGCTGTTTTGGTCTTATTAACCCTGTTTTCCTTTCAGTTTCTCCTTATGGCAATGGGAATGTTTATCCTATGAATGTCCCTCCTTTGCATATTGGAAGCACATAACTTGTTCTAAGTTCACATATCCACAGATAGAGGAAAATTTCGCATTAGGACAGACCATGCCTATAACTGATTTTGATGGAGTCTTGTACTTACCTATTGTTGTGAAATGATTTAAGTTTTTATGATATTGCTATGGGATGAATGTATTTTGTATATGGAAAGATCATGTCATTTTGGGCTCCAGGAGGTGGAATGTGCCAGTTTGAATGTATTATGTCCCCCAAAATGCTGTTACCTTTGATGCAATCTTGTGTGGGCAGACATTTTAATGTTAATTAGATTGTAATTCTTTTATTGAGTGTTTCCACAGAGATGTGACCCACCCAACTGTAGGTGGTAACTCTGATTAGGTAATTTCCATGTAGGTGTGGCCCTGCCTATTCAGCATGGGCCTTGATTAGTTAACTGGGGCACTATAAAAGCTCAGAAAGAAGGAGAGAACTTGCTACAGCAAGAGGGACACTTTGAAGAATGCACAGGAGTTGAGAGATGAATGGTCCTGGGAGAAAGCCATTTTGAAACCAGAACTCTGGAAACAGGCACCAGCCACGTGCCTTCCCAGATAACAGTTTTTCCAGACACCATTGGCCATCCTCCAGTGAAGTTATCCAATTGTTGATTCATTACCTCAGACACTTTATGGCCTTAAGACTACTGTGTAAGCAAATAAACACCCTTTTAATAAAAGCCAATGCATTTCTGGTGTTTTGTGAAAAGGCAGCATTAGCAAACCAGAACAATAATGAAGGTGGTATTGAGGAAAAATCAGAAGAGGAAAGCAGTTATACTTTTATATATAGCTCCTCTGCAGAGATTACTTAACATGAGCTATGTTACATATAAGCATAATGTATAGTTTTACTATTCTACAATTATTATTACACAGTTCAGGTTTCAATTATTGTGATGTAAATTAGCATTGAATAGCTACAATATTAATGAAATACACTAATGTAGGTAATTTAAAATTGGTGGTTAAATATTTACTACTTGCAGATTTTCTTACCTGCTATTTCATACAAGTATGTTGATGATCTGCAGAGCTGGGAAAGATCTCTACATATCTTTACACTGGGAGCCAGATGGCCTTCCACTATGACCTTTGTCCAATGCTGTTAGCATCCAAGAGAGCTGAGAAGCTCTGTCTCATTATCCACAACCAGATGTTTTCTATTTCTTTATCACTGTTGCTAAGTGGCAGTTAATGTCTGGCACAATGGGTATTTGTTTGAACCTATGATCCATGAAATGCCATCTCTTAAAATACAAATACCACCCACTAGCAGAAACTTTTCCCTATGTATTTGTAATTCAATCATTGTTCTTTCTGCAATAATCTTAGAGACACTTTTTAAATAATTTTCTATCTTTCCCAGTTGGCAACAAGTAGGAATATTCTAGTCTAAGAAAGAACAAAGTAACAAATTCTAATAAATTCACGAATTACTTCTGAACAATTCTTGATTGCTCTAGATGAGTTATCATTATGCAACAACTCTGAACACTGAATTTCTGATTACTCCATGAGTTTCCAGATAGCCTGATAACAGGTAAGGGAGTGAGGATTATTACAGTTACTAGAAAGTTCTATGGTTTAATATTCAGTTTTTAATGAGTTTGGAATATGAGAGCTAGTGTTTCAGAATCTGATCTACTTTAGGTGAACTGATAAAAGTGAGATGATAGCTAGACTTACATTTGGAAAATAAAATATGTTGCTCTAACTAGAGTATGGGAGAAGGAGGATGGCATATTTAATTTTTGTATCTAGCCAGACTATATATGAAATATGTTATGATTTATCCAGGATTATATTTTGGTTGTGAAGTCCTTTCATAGTAACTATTCATTTATCATGCTAGAAGCAGTGGAAAGAAGCCTGATGTTTCTTAACTTTAAATATTTTGTCAAAGTTTGTAATAATTTCTATTAATTTGTGAGATAATGTAACTAAAATCTTCCCTCTGTGTAAAAATATTGCATTATTTAATAGATCATAGAGCATTGAACTGTCAAAACTCAGTATTTAACTCCAGTTAAGTACTAATTATGTGTTACATGCTTTGATTATGTATGGTAAGTACAAAGCCTATTATGGAAAATTGAGCAACTATGTTTGGGTGAAAAGGATATTTCCCTTGCTTTCATCCATTTCTCACCAAAGTTATGGAGCCACAGGCTTCAAAAACTAAAATTATTGGAGGGAGGGGCAAGATGGTTACATAGAGAGATGTGGAATTTAGTTAGTCCCTTGGATCAACTAATAAACAATCAGAAGCAACTAGTAAATAAACTGGAACAACTGCTAGGGAACAACCATAGCTGCCCACACATTGAACCCCAACCTGGACTGGGTGGAAAGGCTGAGATCACAGCATAAAATCTGTAAGTAAAAACTGCTGACCTGCAACAGAAGCCCCCTCCCCCTATGGCAGACTTAGCTGCAGGACCTCACTTGGGAGAAAGCAGCATTCCTGGAGTGGACCAAGTGAATATATTTCAGCCCAGCTCCAGTTGGGGTTTTAAGTAACAGAAGTGAACTGCTGAATAAAAGTTACAAACACAAAATCACAACAAGTAGCAAAGTACCCTGAGGTCACTCCCAGCAGAGAGGAGGTGGGGCTGATGGAAAAAAAATTAATTAAAAAAAAAGGAAAAATACAGAGGCTTTTAGATACTGACTTTGGGGAGCCAGGGGACACCTGTGTCCCAGGAGAGGAAGCCCAGAGGAGAAGGTGCTCTGTCTTACTGAAGGACAAAACTGGGGGGCTGTGGACTGGCTCTGAAAGGGGCTTTCTTTCCCTTTTTCTCTCTCTCAACCTGTGTGGCCATTTTCAGTTCACAGTACTCTGACCCAGACAGGGGTGGAGTTACAGATTTAGAGAGACAAAGGAGCTATTCAAATTCAGAAAATAACTCTCTAGAGGGTGTATTTTCCCTAAGAGAAAGGAGGTGGGGCCCAGCTCTAGTGCTAGCCTGCCCTTCAGAACTCAGATCCCAGGGCCTGGGTGAAAACTGTCAAAACAGAAACAAACTAAGCTAAGAATTAAAGGGTCATAGCTCCTTACACCAGTTGGGAGTGACAGAATGACAGGTGAAACCTTCTGGGAAGGTTAGGAAAAGCACAGCTGCCAGAGGCCTGACAAGAAAGTCGGTCAGTGTTCTAAGACACACCCTCAGAGAATCTTGACTCTGAGTATAGCCCCCCTCTGAGACCTGAACCCAATCTGGTCTGGGAAAATCTGATTGGGGTAACCAAGGAAACCAAATATGTAGATAACTGAAAATGACAAACTACACTAGGAAAAAGGAAAATGTAGCCCAGTCAAAGGAACAAACTTAGACCTCAATTAAGATAGAGCTGAGACATTGTTTCACTTTAATGAAACAAACAATTAAAGATTTTCAAAGAAATATGCTAAATCATATCAAAAACAAAGTCAATGAGTTCAGGGAAGATATGGCAAATAGATGAAGGATTTAAAGAAAATACTGGGTGAACATAGGTAGAAACTGAAAGTCTGAAAAAACTACAGGCAGAATCTATGTAAAAGAAAGGCACAACACAAGAGATGAAAAACAAAATTGAGACATACAACAGCAGAATTCAAGAGGCAGAAGAATACACTCAGGAGCTGGAGAACAAGACAACTGAAATCCTACACATAAAAGAACAGATAGGAAAAAGAATGGAAAAATAGGAGCAACATCTCAGGGAATTGAATGACAAATGAAGTGCACAAATGTACATGTCATGGGTGTCCCAGAAGGAGAACAGAAAGGAAAAAGGATGGAAGAAATAATAAAGGAAATAATCAATGAAAATTTCCCATCTCTTTTGAAAGACATAAAATTAGATCCAAGAAGTGCAGCAAACCCCAAACAGAATAGATCTGAATAGACCTATGCCAAGATACTCAATAATCAGATTATCAAATGTCAAAGACAAAGAGAGAACCCTGAAAGCAGCAAGAGAAAAGTGATCCATCACATACAAAGGAAGCTTGAAAAGAGTATGTGCAGATTTCTCAGTAGAAACCATGGAGGCAAGAGGAAGTGGTATGATATATTTAAGATACTTAAAGAGATAAACACCAACCAAAAATCCTATATATGGCAAAACTGTCCTTCAAATATGAGGGAGAGTTTAAAATATTCTCTTACAAACAGACAATGAGAGTTTGTGAACAAGATACCTGCACTACAGGAAATACTAAAGGGAGCACTACAGACAGAAAGGAAAAGACAGTAGTGAGAAGGTTGGAACACAATTTTGGGTAATGGTAGCACAGCAATGTAAGTATGCTGAACAAAGATGACTATGAGCATGGTTAAAAAAAGAAGGATAGGAGTATGTGGGACACCAGAAGGAAAGAGGAAAGATAAAAACTGGGACTGTATAAGTCAATGAAACCTAGAGTGCTCAACAGTTGTGTTTTTGACACCTTGAAGGTGTCCAAAATGGAGTGATATAGGGAAAAATACAATCAGTGCAAACTAGAGACTATAGTTAATAGAAACATTACATTATGCTTCCTTTAATGTAACAAAGATGATATATCAAAGCTAAATGCCTGTAAGAGGGGGATATAAGGGAAGGATATGGGACTCTTGGCATTGGTGATGTTGTCTGATTCTTTTATTGTCCTTTAGTTTAATTCTATCTTTCCTTTTGTTGCTTTTTTAGCTGTATTTTTTTTCCTCTTTTTCATTTTCTTTTGTCTCTCTACCTTCTTTGACTCTTCCTCTTACTTTGTAGAAGAAATGGAGATGTCCTTATATAGATAGTGATGATGGTGGTGAATGCATAAATATGTGATTATACAGGGAACCATCGATTGTTTACTAAGGATGGAATGTATGATGGGTGAAGAAAACTGACTTAAAAAAAAAAAAAAAAAAAAAAAAACAGACCAAAAAAATGGGTTGATGAAGAAACCTTGAGGGCACTATATTGAGTGAAATAAGTCAGAGACAAAAGGGCATATACTGTATGTTCTCATTGATATGACTGATTATAATATGTAAACTCATAGACATGAACTATACATTACCAGGATATAGAAAGAGGCTAAAGAATGTGGAGTAGTTGTTTATTAGTAGCAGAATGTTTAACTAGGTTGGACTTAAGTGTTTGGAAATGGATAGAAGTGATGGTAGCATGTTATTGTGAGAATAACTAACAGTGCTGAATGGTGTGTGAATGTGGTGGAAAGGGGAAGTTTAGAGTTACGTATGTCACCAGAAGGAAAGTTGGAGGTTAAAAGATGGGAGTGTATAAAACAGTGAATCTTGTGGTGGACAATGTCCGTGATTAACTGTACAAATATTGGAAATCTCTTCCATGAACCAGAACAAATATATGACACTACAACTAGAAGTTAATAATAGAGGTATTTATAGGGAAAAAAATACACCTATTGCAAACTATATACTGCCATTAGTAGTATTTTAACATTCTTTTATCAACAGTAACAGATGTACTATACCAATACTATGAGTCAATAATGGAGGGGGGGTGGTTAGGGATATAGGAGGATTTGAGTTTTCTTTTTTGTTTTCATTTCTCTTCTGGATTAATGGAAGCACAGCTGTATGATGGTACTGTGGGCAATTGATTGTGCACTTTGGATGATTGTATGGTGTGTGAAAAATCTCAGTAAAATTGAGTTCAAAAAAACTAAAATTATTTTATTTTCATTTGATTTTCTCATAAATAACCTATAGCAAACTTCAGCTACATGTTGAGATTGTGTGATGTCTTTTCCCTTTAAAAGCATTCTTGATAATAATTTTAAAGTTACTTTATCATTTAATTAATAGATTGATAAAATGGGAGTCCAATGGTAGGGCTGTCAGTATCCCATTCGATGTACATATAATAACAGTGCCTCTCCCACTGGGAAGATACAACTCCAAACCCAGGCTAGTGGATTAATGAGGGAGCATGGCTGAGGATAGATGGATATTTGGTCCTACTTAATTTCTAAACTGGGGGACTTTGTGTAAATTATATAACCATTTTCAGAGACACTGTCCTTAATGTAATTTATCCCTGGGTTGAGTCCCACCATTAATGCTATTAGAGTATGGCTCACTTTTTCTTTTAAATGATCAGGGTTCTGATTTGGACCAAATGTAATGCCAATATTGTAAAACATTTTTCTTTTAATCTGACTTTTTTGATAAAGCTTCAGTTTGCTGTCATATGGTAAAACCATGATTTTTCTTAAACAGTTAACCATGTGCATTAACTTAGACCTTCTAGAAGCAGAAGCAAAGGCAAAGTTTAAAGTGCTAATTCTGTTTATAGTTGGTACTAGACTAGGATGGTGAGGATGAGGAAAAAAGAAAAATGAAGTAAGGAAATTTGTGCAGCAATATGGCACCATACTTTACCTGTCTGGCCACTGCTTCACTACAAATTCTAAACAGGCACAGGAAGTTGTTCCTCAGGTATGTTTGCTCAGCATGTGTACTGATCTGGAAAGTTTCTAAGGAGAATCCATACCTAGCAGCATTCTATATAGCGGAAAGAGGAGCGGGATTTAACCAGCAGGATCTTTTACCATCTCTCTTTTGCATTAATCAAATTTACCACATGGGGAGTTAAATTCCCAGCTTGCATCATCTGGTTGCTTAGAGACTGGTAACAAAGTCCAATTTCCTACCATGCAGTAGATCATTGCTACGAATTATAGAGATAGGTGTTTGAGTTGGCCCATTTAGTTTCTGAAAAAGAGAAAGAAAGGAGGTAAGTAGTGGAAGGAATCTGAGAATGTGCAGAATGTGGGTGTCAATAAGCATTTTTCTTTGGAGTTTCCATATTACTTTATTCCAATGGCTAAATTTTACTGTAACTCTTAGATTTTAATATGACTATCTTTTCTCTCTTACTAGACATCAATCTCCTTGAAAATGTATTCTGTTCCTGTTTTTGCTTTATCCATGCTTAGCATATCGCCTAAAACATAATAGGTACAGAATAAATAATTATTGAATTAATGACTGGTTATATGAAGTAGAAAGCAAAGAGAGATAGTAATTCTCAAACAGGGGAAGTTTAAGTAGCATCAGAATCTAGCCAGTGTTTTTCAGGGCAGAAAATGAGAGATCATTCATTTTCCATGTGTTAAGCCAGAGGTTCGATGCCAGTGTGTCTCTGCTCTGAAGGATTTTCTAATTTCAGATTCTCTTCCCTTTCCCATTTCATTCATTGTACCAGTGGAAAATAGGAAACACAATTGTCAAGAGTTCGTTTATCACTACTTGAGGATGTTGGGTGAAATTCTTGAAAATAAGGGAAGGAATCACTCTATTCAAGTCCCTAATGAGTTAAGCTAATGTCAGTGTCCTCTGATAAGGATTGTATAAACAATCTATTCATCAAAATCAATAAACCAAAAAACTTTTATAGCCACCATTTGGAAATCAGATAGTCTACAAGTAAATGCAAAGAAAAATAACGTGGTGTTTCTGGATTCCTTGTTAATTCTGCCTTCTATTTTAGGATCATCCATACAAATTTCAGGAGTCTAAGTGCTAGTGAGGATGGACCCATGTCAGACACAGGTTAGATAAAGAAGACTAAATAGGAGCATGAGTGATTTTTAAAAGCACATGATTTATGATCAAACTGTATAGCCATTTGCCTGTTGATAGCACATAGCCAATTAAGATTTCAAACTTAACACGTTGGTTACTTTCAGCCAAAACAAATCATAAATTATAAAAGCCTTAATCTAGTAATGATAGAATTTCATAATTGGAGGGAATCTCTTAACTTTAATGCATTTAATTTCATTAAAAATGAAATGTTATTTTTTCCTTTCTCACCTTGGTAAAGTCAGTTATAAACTTTATCACAGTCCCTAGCACATTTTAATTTTGGAAATCACTAAGGTAATTCAACTTTAATAGTTGCTACTAGGGAGACAGAACCCAAAAGTGTGTGTGCTGTGTTAAAAAATAATATAGCCAATGAGTAATAAAATTAGAATAGAAATCTAGTCTTCTGGTATTATTCTACCCCTTTCTTTCCAACCACAACTAATCAATCCTAATTTCAGATAATCTATGCATCCTATGATTCAATGCTTGCTTTCTTGCTGTGTATTTTTTGTTTTGTTTTGGTAATTGTGTGTGCTTTTAATATCCTTTCTGTTCAATTCCTCCTTTTTTTTTCTTGTTCTTTTCTTTTCTCTTTGAACCCTTCCCTTTCCAATCAGAGGTCTTCAGATTCCCAGCTGAAAACAGACATCTTGTCAAGCAAACAATATGAAAAGTCTATAATAATCAGTACAACTGTGGAAAACATCATTCTGATATTTCTCCATGTCTATGAAATTTTAGGGTTTGAAAAGACTCTGCTGATTACCTGATATGAAGAGTACTCAATAACTGTTATCTTATTACTAGTTTTGTGTTTAGCAGAAAAGGTAAATTGCTATTGATGGACATCAAAAACTCAACATTGGGTGAACTGTATTTCCCTGTGAAGGACATTTGTATTGGGAGTAGAAATACTTCCCTATGAAGATATGTGTGAAATGTAGGTAGAAGAGATTCCTTTCCTATTCTACCCTTTTGTTGCTTGGCACCAGCTCTCAGTTATATCTTTCCTTATCCACTCTGAAAACAATTGTTCTCTTTTCCCCAGCTGTTCCATGTGGGGGAACTATTATGAACTCCCTTCTACTATATTGCATCTATCTCTTTTGTTTGATAGGCCATTAGGGTGCAGTAGTTCTATTTATTCAACTTATTCAATTATACAGGCTTAACTTTCAGAGAATAAACAAATAAAACTCAAGGCATCTGAAGACCACCAATTCCTGGGACATGTTCTGTCCCTTTGTTTGTATGCTTGTCTATATATCAGTCTAATTAGCTCTCACGTAAACATTTGTACCTTGTTTCCCACCCTTGCTTTGTCATAGGAATTTTACACATGAGATGATCCTTTAAATACATTTAAAGAATCAAGACTTTTATAAATTCAGAAACTGTTCTTATACATTTAGAAAGGCCTTAAAGAAGTGTTAAACGATAATTTTTAGAAAAAAAGTAAAGTCATGACTTGCGTGCAATATAAAAATGAAAGAATAGCAAGTAATTTAGTTTACTCACACAAAGTGAGAGAAAAAGGAAAATATTCTCACCAGTTCAGGAAAAAGTCAAAATGGCACAAATTTATATGGAGCAAAGGAATGTTGAGATGAGTTGAAAATGGGAACAAAACTGATTTTTCCTTATGGGGAAGAAAGTCAATTAAAATCACTACCAGGAAGAAAATAATTTGCATCCATCAGAAAGTAAAATATTTAAGTGATTCAAATAGTGGTTAAAGTCTTCCTTCAGCTGATGTGCATCAGAGAGCATCCTAAGACAGGCAGACTGACTTGAAGCAGGATCAAGGTCCTATTTTCATGCCCTTTGCTTGAGGTCATTGGTACAATCCCCCAAACCATCAGAACAGCATTTTCTGAAACTTATTTTTGCCAGTCTAAGAGATTTATCAACTACTGAAAGTTGTTAGGGTGGAGAAGATAGTAAAAAGAAAGAAAAATGACAACAGAAGGCAAAGGGAAAACTTGAAATCCTCTACTAATCCTCTATTAGTCCTTCTGTATTAATCCTTTCACAAATCCTTCATCTACTTCAATGAAGTTAATATTATTATCCTCATTTTACACAAGAAAAACTGTCTGAGACTGATAAAAGAAATTGCTTAAGTTCATGGAAACTATTTGAACACAGTAGGGCTTCAGATCTAGACACTATGCTATGCTGTCTCTAAGCAAGAATGCCTAGAAAGAAAATAAATCCAAATTGAGACTCTCCCTCCATGGCAGCACCTGCTCCACCATACAGACTATTGTGACTATGACAATTTGACAAAAATAAACAAATAAATAAATAAATAAAATAAAACAAACAAAACAATCAACAAGCAAAAGAATATCTCAACAACCCCAACTCATTCCAAGAAATACCCTGCCACAAAAAATCATCGGCCCTCAAGGTTGAACATTCTCTCTCCTTTTGAAATATTCCCAAACTACTGGCATACCTAATCCTTGTAGCCAAGCAAGGGCAGCCAAACGTATCTGAAGATCAATTCAAAAGTCTTCTCCACTTCCAAAACTCCCACCTTAATACAACACTTGCCAGTCTCAGTGCTTCTACTTTTTTGCACACTAAAAGGTTCACTCCTTTCCAATACCTTTGAAGTCCTGCTGAAATGTAAGTGATGGGTTTCCCTGCTGCAAGTTTATGAATAAGCAGCCTTTGTTAATTTTGTCTCAAACTGTGGAGAGCCGTCTCCCGGGACGGGCATAGCGCATGCGCTGTAAACCTGCTCCAAAGTCCCCCCGCCCATCGAATGAGCCAAGATGGCGCCCATATCCTGCTTCCGCTTATGACGTGCACACTCACTATTCCTATCTGCCAATTGAGTGCATATGCGCGGCGCTAGATCATTGGTTATGAGTAGAGTACTTAAGAGTTTGCCCAAGCGAACCTCGGGGAGACAGCCCACTAGGAGCCGTACCTGACGGCCACATCGAGGCTGCTCTCCCGCGAGGCACTCTGCCCCGCGTGGAAACCTGTAACAGAGAATGCTTATCTAGCTTCAGTAAAAGACTTGCTCTCGCAACCGCCGTGTGGCTCGAGTCGTGACTTCCAGCCAGGTCAGTTTGCGTGGTCTGCATCTCTCTCTCTCTCTCATCCCTTGTTTCTCCCCTCGCCGGCCGGGGAACAGGGGTCGAGCGGGGCGGCGCCGGACATCAAACAGTATTTTGCTTTGATAGAACACAAAGAGACTTTTTGTTTCCTGGCTGACATGAAATGTTTCACATAATACCCTATTTTCTTGGAGCCTTCATGGAATGGCTGTTTTCCACCTGGTTCTTTGTAAAAGGTAAACATAAAGGTATTTCGTGACATGTTTGCTAGAATAATTTTTCTACTTAACCCCTTCTACTGTGAAGTAATTAGCTTACAAGAAAATCCAAGGATAATTGAGTGGGTAGGGTTACATTGATGACATGACAAAAAAAAAAAAAAAGCGTCCACTCAAAGACTGATTTGTCCCACCTATTACAGGAGCATAATTATCATGTTGAGGAGGAGAAATTTACTGGGTTACCCTAATTACGGAAGCTAGAGATTTCAAGGTCTATTATGGGAATTTGGAAGTGCCTTGTAGGGTCAATGAGGAAAAAAGTCATCTAATCTCTCTAGTATTCCTCTGCGCTAGTTTGGAGCTGTTACATGCCCCAGCAAAGGCCATGTTCTTTAAAAGAACATTCCTGTGGGTGCAGACCTATTATGGGTGGGACCTTATGGTTAGGTTATTTCAATTGGGATGTGACTTACCTCATTAAAGGTGAATCTTAATCCTTTCACTGGAGTCCTTTACGAGAGGATAAAAGCCCAGAGAGAGTAAAGAGAAAAGCCTCAGAGAAGCAAAGAAGACCCACAGAAGATCAGAGAGGAAGCCACTGGAATCAGAAGCTGATAACAAAGAAACCCCAGAGAGAAGGACCAGCTGAAATGCCAGCCATGTGCCTTCCCATGTGACAGAGATGTCCCGGATGTCTACAGCTTTTCTTCAGAGAATTTGATGTCTTGATTTGGACATTTTTATAGCTTAAGAACTGTAAATTGTAAGTTAATAGATCCCCATTGTTAAAAGCCAACCCATTTCTATGATATTGCATTCTGGCAGCTTTAGCAAACCAAAACGTACTCTACAGGAAAGAAACAAAAAAAAAATTAATAAAAATCTCACAATATAAAACAACTAGAAAATAAAACATTTATTTAATCAACAGAAGACTAGACAATTAGAAAAAAAAATCTATAAGTTTAAAATTAGGATAAAGTGGCTTGAGTGAGCAATTCAAATTCCCTAAATCTTGTCCAATATATTATGAGAAGACATTGTTTCTGATTATAATCTTCATTATTTATTTTTCACACAGTTTTGGTTGTTAAACAGTAGTTCCTAATTCAGAAGCTTATATCTTAAAGTAATGTCCAATTGTTTTCTTATTTTATGGGACTTTTTATGGTAAGGACCATTTGGTTGCTTCAGTCTTTCATGTTTCCTCTAACACAAAAAGCTCCTAAATCATTTCTATTAGAGAAATACATAAATTGTAGGACAGCTTGAAGCCATTAAACTTGCGTGATATTTTTAAGTCATTAGTCCATGGACAGTTGAACTTAATCCTTTAAAGAGAACTATGAATGTATTATTGGTTTACATTTGTATGCTAATAACAATAAGCTATGAAATCAGAGTTAGCATAAAATGCTTAATTAAAAGTAAATGTGACAGTAATGTGATAACTTAGAAGTTAAATTCAGATCACTTCTAATAGATGAAATAAGACCTAATTATCTGCTCTCCACTTAACTATTCTTAAATTGTGGTTTTGGCATTAGGAAAAGTCACAGAATGGAGGGTAAGATGGTCTACTGAATTTTATAGAACAAAATAATAAATTAATTACTCTATAAAATACTATATTGGGAATTTTGTTTTTCTAACTTCTGAAATAAAGTTTGGCTAAAAGACTCCTTTCAATTGAATAGATGTGAAACTGGAAGGTGATTAAATAAAATGTCTGATCCAATTGATGAAAAATTTTAGATTATAGCACAAAAACACAATATTCTTCATTTAATTCAGGTTTTTCTTCCTAAAATGCTAACAAAGTTAGAACAAAATGAACAATATTTTGATTTTGAACTGGTAAAGAGGTACAAGTTGATAGATCATTGCCAATAAAGTTTGAAAATACATTTTCACCACTAAATATGAAAGAAAACAGGACACATAAATAATTTTACTATGATTTAAAAAAATTTGAGTAATTGCATGTTCATCCATTTGCATTCACTGTTTCTTTTAACTTATTTACTAAAGAGAAAATTTCATGCAACTTTTTAATACAATAAAAACACATTCAATTCCAATAATTCAGTCTTAACTGATTCAGAGTATATTTGGCTGGGATTTATTTTTTGCTGATTTTTGGAAATGCTTATTTACCTTAAAACAGTATATTTTTTCAAATGTTTCAGTTTCATGAATATCCATATAAAATTTTATTGGGTATATAAATGATATTTGTTGAGTCATAAAGCAAATCCAACAATCTCTATTAGTTTTTAGTCCAGTTACAAAAATTGTATAGGTATAAAAATAATAAAATAGATATTTAATAGTTCATATCTTCAGTAATGCATTATTTTTACCAGATTATCCCACATTGGCAGTGAACATTATAGAGATGAATTTATTATAATTCAAAAAGATTAAAACTTTATCAATCAATTCTACAAGATATTGAGTAATTCTGTATTCATGAAAATAACTATAAAAATCAATCGAGGAGGCATTTGACAGCATTTATTTTTATAACTTCTACTTATAGTTTATGGATTTAGTTTGCAAACTATTTTTAGACAAGATTCTGATTTCCAAGAAATAGATATTGTAAATCATGTTAATATCTACTCTTACAAATATAATAGACTACTAATACTTTTCTGTTTCATTGTTTGGATAGTACTTCTCATTATTGGTGTTCTTCAACACGTTATCCATTTCTCATAGAGAGGAGCTGTATAAAACACATGCATCCTTTACACTGTTATATAAATGACAACTATGTGTTGAATGTCAGGTCATCCCCTATAATTCTATATATGTCAAAAGTCACTGTGGTTATTCTTTGACAAAGAAATATGATATGGTCCTCCCACTGAGAATGCAAGTAAGCAAATATAATTAATTACCATTATAAATTTTTATTTTTCCATACTGAAATTTACCCTATTTTTCATTAGCAAAGATTCTTTTTATATTAAAGAATCTATTTCTCTTCATATTTTCTTTTACAAATATGTTACTTATAAAAGCCTTAACAGAGATTCAACTGATCCAATTTCCACTCATTATTTATACATGTAGCAAATATGTTTTTCCACACATACAATGGAAAAGACACAATTGCATGGCTTGAAGTGATAAAAAAATACTTTAAATAAAAACACCATTTACAGAGATTTCATCAGAATTTATGTTCTTAAGTTTTAATTTTTTTTCTATTTAAGTATTGTATACAAAGATGTGTACATTACTATTTTTTTTTTATTTAAAACTCTCATTGGATAATGAAATGTTCAATTTTGGCTTAGCTCAGGTCACATCATAAATTTAATATTAATTGAGCTTCAATTAATTTAGTGTTTATTTCCTCTTTATATTCTATTGAGAAATTGCCCATTTATGTTTAATCATCATACCTATGTTTCTCACATTATTCCCAGCATGTACTGAAAATGATCACTGCAGTTTGCTAAGTATCTTATTGGGAACTGACTTATTCAGTTGTTTGATTATTCAGACATTCAGAAATTTGTTCTTTTGAAGCAGAGTTTGAAAACCTGTTTTGTATCAGGTACTTTGCTTTCATCCGGGAACAAGCACAATCACTGTAATGAAGGAGTTTATAATGTAATAGCAAGTCAGAGGCAGACAATGTTTTGTCAGTGTTAAAATTTAGAGAGAAATGGGAAATAAAAGAGACAGTGGTTGGAGGATCATGGGAAGATGACACACTAGGAGGCTCCAAGAATCAGTCCCTCCATGAAAACAACTATTGAACTGTCAGGAGCTGTCTGAATCAACTATTTTGAAAATCTGGAATCTAGTGGAACACTGTACAGCATCTAGGGAGGAGCAGAAGGAAGAGACTGATAAACTTCATTGTTGCAGCCACTACATCCTTCTACCCCCAGCTTTGAGGTGGGGAGCAATGTATTCTTACAGCTGGTTGGTGCCAAGGTGGGACATAAAGACCTAGTGTCCAACAACTGATGAATGGATAAACAAAATGTGACACACACACACACACATATATATATATATATCACATATATATATGATGGAATATTATTCAGCTGTAAGAAGGAATGAAGTTCTGAGGCATATGGCAACATGTATGAACCTTGAGGACATTATGTTGAGTGAAATAAGTCAGACACAAAAGGACAAATATTGTATGATCTCATTGATATGAAATACTTATAATAAGCAAATGTATAGAGTCAGAATTTAGAATATAGTTGCCACCAGGGTATAGGATAGGGGTAGAAAATGGGGATCTGATGCTTAATTTGGGTAGAATTTCTATTTAGGTTGATTGTCAATGTCTGAAAATGGATAGCAGTGATGATAGCATGTTATTGTGAGTGTAATTAACAGTGCTGAACTATGATTGTGAATATGGTTGTAAGGGTTAAGTTTTGGGTTGTGTATGTTACTAGAATGAAAGTTAAAAGCTAAAACATGGGGCTGTTTAACACAGTGAACACTGTAGTGGCAATGGACTGTGGACAATGGTACAAATATACGAATGCTCTTTTAGGAATTATAAAAAATGCATGACACTATCATAAGATGTTTATAATAGGGTGGAATATGGAAAAATACACCTATTGTAAACTATGGACTATAGTTAACAGTAGTTTTTTAATATTCTTTCATCAACTGTAACAACAGTACCATGCTACCGCAAAGTGTCAACAATAAGGGGGTATATGAGAACATTGTATTTTTTTTATATAAGCTTTTAGTGAAACAATGAATTCTCTAAATAAAAAAATATATATATATCCTAAGGGAAAGAAACCAGACACAAAGTACTACATATTGTGTGATTTCATTCCTATAAAATGTAAATATAAATAAATCTATATAAACAGAATTAGATTAGTGGTTATGCCGAGCTGGGGAAGGACAGAGGGATTGACAGATGACTGCTAAGTGGTATGGGTTTTTTTTTTTCTTTTTGGAGCAATGAAAACGTTTTAAAATTGATTGTGGTGATGAATGCACAACTCTATGATTATACTAAAAGCCATTGATTGTACACTTTGGATGGTTTATATGGCAGGTAAATACATCTCAATAAAACCTCTTTTATAAAAAGGACAAAATGGAAAATTACAAGTGTTAGAAGATGTGGAGAAATAGGAACAATGATTCATTGTTGGTCATAAAATGGTGCAAGACATTTTGGCAGTTCCTCAGAAACATAAATACAGAAATATCCAGTGACCTGTCAATCCCACTTATATGCATATACACTAAAGAATTGAAAGCAGGGACCTGAACAGATATTTGCACACCAAAGTTCATAGTGGCGTTATTAATAATTGCTAAAAAATGGAAGCAACTCAAGTCTCCATCAACCAATGAATAAACAAATAAAATATATATATTTGTATTTTATTTGAAAATTATATATTTACATATTATATGCATATTATGGTACGTGTGTGAGTATGCATACACAATGCAATGTTTTTCAGCCATAAAAAAGAAAGAGATTCTGATACATGTGATGTCATGGATGAACCTTGAAGATATCATGTTGAGTTGAATAAACCAGACACAAAAGGACAAATAATGCATGATATCACTGATATGAAATAATTAGAGTAAGCAAATTCATGGAGTCAGAAACAAAAATATAGGTTACCATGGGCTGGGGTGGGAGTAGAGAATGGAAAGTTAATGCTTAAGTTGTAAAGAGTTTCTAATAGGGTTGATGGAAATTTTGGGTAATGGATTATTTTAATAGGTGCTAAACACTGTGAGTGCAGTTAACACCCTTAAATTTTATATTTGAAAGTCATTAAAAGGGGAAATTTTAGGTTGCGTATGTTACCAGAATAAAAATTAAAAAAAAAAAAAGAGTCAGTGGGCAAGTAGAAGGAGGATTAGAAAACATTTCTTAGAATATATGAGCTAAATAATCAGGAAATCAGAGTTAGAGGAAGATATTCACATTCATGAGAGACGAAGAAACACAACATGAAGCTTGAAATGTCCTCTAACATTCAGACAATATCAAGAATAATTTTAATATTGGGCCTAGAGCATTAAATTTGTAAAATAAAACAACAGCAAAGAAAACTAAAAAATGTTTGAACAGACATGAAGATTTCAGATAATGTTGGCTGTAGTAGAAAATTGACAATATTTTTGTGATAGCTATACTTTAAAGGATTGGAAATCATAGAGTGGCTTTAAAGTCATAATTATTGTGACTTTGAAAATCTTTTCAGGTTCATGATAGAAGGGGACTAGATAAAAACAGACTATAAAGAAGGCATAAAGAGAGACTGTTTCCAATGAAGATGGAGTAAAAGAGCCCAGATTCATCCTTCTGCCGTAAACAAATAAATACCAGAGAATGTGCATGAAACCATAATTTCAGACATTGGGCAACTGCCAACATTGGATATTTCAGTGATACAGGGGAAAACAAATGAGGTGAGCACTGCAATTGCTCTAGAATACTGCCAGCCATAGTTTGTATAGCTGCTATGACAAATACCACTCAATAGGTTGGCTTAAACAACAAGCATTTATTATCTCATGGTGTCAGAGGCTATAAATCCAAATTAAGTCTTTGACTTTGGCATGACCATGCTTTCTCCCTGAAGCCTGAAGCCTGCAGTGTTCTAGGGCTTGCTTGCTTCCATCCTTGGGATTCCTTGGTTTGACTCTTGGTCTCTTGGCACACACTGCTCTCTTTCCTTGTATCTGCTATTCCAGCTTCCACTGACTTCCAGTTTTTCCCTGTGTGGCCTTCTCTAACAAACTGTGTCCAAATTTCTTCTGTTTATATAGGATTCCAGTAATGGAATTCCCAATCCTGATTTACTTGGGCCACACCTTAACTAAAAATAATTCCTTCAGAAGTTCCTGTTTACACATCAGTTCATACCCCCAGGAATGCAGAGTAAGAAAAAGAACATGATTTTTTTCTTTTTTTTTTTTTTGGTTGGGATACATAATTCAATCTACCATACTGCTGATAAAGGTGCCACACCCTAAAACTTGGAAAGGGAACACAGGTAAATCTGGAAGTCTGCTGGAGTTGATGTTTTGAAGTTGAGACTTCATGGAGTTCAAGAAAACTAGTGTTTGCAGGGCAGAGAATCTGACAGAAGAGAGCTGTAGCAAGGAAGACCAACAGAAATCTTCAGATGGTTCCCCTTATATTTCCAACTGAATACTGGTCAATGCATGAGTAGACAGTACAGTTAAAAAAGAGAGTTGCATAGGGAATAAACTCTTCAAATGATCTGCCTACTAAATTTGGAAGAAGAATGATTCGATCATATATGAAACAACTACTTGAGGCCAGGGAAAGAACCACCTTAAGGACAAAAGCATCCAGAGAAAAATGACACATTAGGTAAAGAGAAAAATAAATCCAGCAGATTGCTCTTCAGAAAAATTCAAGTGAAAAGAGAGTGGACCAACATCTTTAAAGTATTAGGGGAGAAAAATATCTATTAAGTGGGGAATTTTATACCAGAAAAAATGTATTTCAAGAATAAGGACATAATAAGGAACTTTTCAGACATACAAACACTGAAAGGATTCATCCTCAGCAGACTTGTATTATAAGAAATGATAATAGAAGTCTTCAGAAGGAAGGTAAATGATACCAGATGTAAATTTGGAGCTACACAAAGGAATGAAGAACATTGGAAATGGTAAATACGTGGATACATATTTTACTCATTATAAATATCCATTTAAATGCTAATTGTTTAACAAAAATAATAAAGCATAGTGAGGTTTATTATGTGTGTATGTAAGTGTGTATATGCATATCTCTGTGTATATATATATATGAATATATAAAAAAATATATATATAGATACATAAATATACACAAATATTTAAATTGTGTCCTCCAAAAACAAATGTTCAGGTCCTAATCCTTGGTCCTGTGAATGTGACTTTATTTGTAAATAGAGTCTTTGAAGATATTATTAATTAAGATAAAGACAAACCTGATTAGGTGGACTCCACCATGAGATAACTGGGGTGCTTATAAAAAGGGGTGAACTGGACTCAGACAGATAGACAGAGGGCAGAACACCTTGTGGCAACTGAAGCAGAGAAGGCCAGGGATTACCAGCAAGCCACTGCCGGAATCCAGGAGAGAGGATAAAACAGATTCTTCCCTGCAGACTTGAGAGGAATCGTGGCCCTGTTGACACCTTGATTTTGTATTTCTCTCCTGCAAAACTGTGAAACAATACATTTCTATTGTTTTAAGCCACCCAGATTCTGGTACATTGTTACAGCAGCACTCAGAAAGTAAGATAATGTGTGTTTTTGTATCATTAATGATCTCCACTATAGGCCCAAAATCAACCACTAAAATAACAAAGGAAATATCAACCACTAAAATAGCAAAGGAAAGGAA
Source organism: Choloepus didactylus (assembly GCF_015220235.1). Lineage (NCBI taxonomy): Eukaryota > Metazoa > Chordata > Mammalia > Pilosa > Megalonychidae > Choloepus > Choloepus didactylus. The sequence goes on from NC_051309.1 coordinate 143,154,883, forward strand.
GGTGAAAAAAAGTAAGCAGAAAAAATAAAAAGTATATCGTAAGTAAGCAGAAAAATAGGAAAAAGGGAAAAAAGAACAGAAGGAACAAATAAAAAATACATATAAGCATGGTAGTGTTAAATGTAACCATACCCATAATAATCTCATATGCAAATAGCCTAAACAGCCCAATTAAAAGGCTGAGATTATCCAAGTGGATATAAAAGCCAAAACAAACAAATAACTATATGCTGCCTACCAGAAAGGAATTTTAAATATAAAAACATAAATTATAAAGTAAAAGATGGAAAAAATATATGTGCTGCTAACAATAGTCAAAAGAAAGCTGTATTTGCTACATGATATGAGAGAAATTAGATTTCAGATGAAAGAACATAACAGACGATCAAAAGGTCATTCTATAATAATAAAGTTTTCCACCCATCAGTCCTAAATGTTTATATTCCTAGTGACAGGGCCTTAAAATACATAAGAGAAAAGAAAAAGACAATTAGCAAGGGTATAGAATTAGAATAACATTACCAACTATATTGACTTAGTTGATGTTAATAGAGCACTCTAACCTATAATAGTTAAATAGTTGACTACACAGATATAAATTGAACATTTATATTTTCAGTTTAGGAGGAATTCCATTAGTGGTAGTTGGTGAGGGATGTTTTTCAGAAGGTGGTATGGGAGAGGGGCTACAAGTAATGTTTTAGAATTAGGAATCGACAAAGTCATACTCCTCGCCAACCAGTCAGAGTTAGAGAGTTTAAGTTAAGACTTTAATGGCCTAGAAGACCATTAATGAAAAAATGCTCAAAGCATTCTTTACTTCTAAATTCATATCGATAAGTATTTATTGAGTACCTACTTTGGACAAGACACTGTTCTAGGTGTTTGATATGCATCAGTGAGGCAATTGAAGAGACAGTCCTGCCCTTATGCTGCTTAATTTGAGATGGAGGAGTGAGGAGATAGAAAAATCAATGAAATAAGTAATTGAAAGATACAATAGGTGGTGATAACCTATTAGAATATGGAAACTATGGAAGAAAAAAATTGGGGGTAGAGAATTAGGAAGTAGAGTTCAGTTTTAAATAAGGTGATTAGGCAAAGACTCACTGAGAAGGAGATTTTGAGCAAGTGCTATGTAGAGAAGAACGGTGCCATGTGAATATCTAGGAATATCAGGCAGAGGGAACAACTAGGGCAAATGCTGTGAAGAAGGAAGTGTGACTGCTGAGTTCCAGAGAAGCAGCTGATAAACCACTGTGTCTGGAGCAGAATGCAAAAGATGGAGAAAGAAATGTTAGATAGATAGCAGGACTAGCTGTTGCGGTCTTTCAATTGTTTAACGACTTTTGTTTAAGTAAAAGTATATACTGATATCGGGAGCCATTGAGGATTTTAACCAATTGCGTCTCCTTTTACTCCAAGTAAAAAAACTGTATGCTATTGACATAAATTTTAATAGGGTCATTCTAGATGCTCTCTTTTGTGGGATTATATATGGGGAAGCATGGAAGCAGGAAGATCAGTTAGAGTTAATGGTGATTAGAGTAAGGAATTAGCTACATATCTATTAATTTTCTGGTGGTATGAATAATTTACCGATAGGAATATTAAATACCTAATAAAATAGCATACATAATTGCTAATTGGTCTTGACTAGACCCCAAAGAATCACTTCCTGGACACAATGTATTTTATGCTTTTATTTGTCATGAAACTCTATTAAAACTTTTTTGAAAAGCTTTTAGAAACTATTTGAAAAAGTTTAAATAAAAATAAAAACAAGTTTATTTTAAAGAATTATACAGTTCTGAAAAGATAATCATGTGTTGCTTTATGTTCTCTTTGTTTGTTTGACTACAACAAATTGTTTGGTTTTGCTTTTGGCTTAGTCACATTGCTTTGGCTAGTAATATTGATGCCTAATATTTTAATAGACATATGAGAGACTCTCAGCTTAAATGGGACTTCTACCCACTTAAGCTGCAACTGTATTTCAGACTTCCAGAAATGGTGCAATATTAAATGTTTGTTGTTTTAACTGTAAAATATTTTTTACAAATTTTTTTGCAGAGCCATTGGTAACTAATATACTTTTCTATTTGTTACATGACATAGCACATTTAATCTTTCTTCTCCACCTATGATATCCCTACCTTAACATAATATGGGACCACACTAATTTTCTAAGCACATTTTTTCCTTCAATTATTATTTTTAAAAGTTAGGTCCTGAGCAATCTCTCATTTCACCTTGGCATAAAAATTAAAGCAGAAGTAAAATTCTCTCCTGAACATTATTGATTATTATAGTGCCACTATTAACTAAGTTAGCCTTTTTTAATAAACAAATATAACACCAGAGCATCTAAAAAATATAGAAACCATAGGTATGATTATTGTGTTCTAACTAGAAAGTATGGCAACAGGTGATTTTTTTATCTTTTTTGTAATTACACCATTATCTGGATGCTAGTATCTTTTCCACTTAGTGCAACTAACTTCTCCAGGAATTAGATATAATTATTAATTTAAAATTACATTAATTTCCATGCCACAAGCTCTATTTCAAAGATGTTCCTCTCTCTATTTGCATGCTTTAATCTGCCAAACACTTTCCTAAACTTGTGCCCCATGGGACATTAAACCTCCTTCTCAGCTGCCGGGTTGTGCAGTACCAGCATCTCTGAATTTGGTATTTGGCTAATAGCTCTATTACCTTTCATGCTGAGTCCAAAGATTTACCTCCCTCAGCCTTTACTTTTGCCAACTGGAAATTTTTCTGTCATGTCAAGAAAACCCACTGTGTAGTCTGCTTAGGGAATGGACTCTCTCTTGCTGACTGACAGCTATTCAGTAGAGAAAAGAGCCACAGAGAGATGCCGATACGTATTAAGCTTACTGAAGAGAATAAGCTTTGTATTTCAAAATGTCACTTTTCTTAGAGTTCAGTGGGAGTGAGTAGCTATAATAAGGTAATTTCTAGAGGGAACCATACTGTAGTTCATTTTATAAATAATTGATTTGATCAGCTGAAATTATTGTGCTGGTCCTGAATGACCTTTCAGATGAATTGCTGGGTTTTCACTACAAAAGCAACCAGAGCTTATGGTAAGATGTGAAAAGAAATCCATATACAGTAGTTTTCTATAAAAAGAAAGGGTATTTACATGGCATTTTTCTTTTCTTAGAAAACTAAAATATGATCAGTTGTTTCCCTATGTACAAGTAGAGACAGCATATTTGGGTTTTATTTGTTAGTTCAAGGTCAAACACTAACAGAGAATTATTTCAACTGCATCATGTATTTGAATGTCTCAGAAACAATTTTAAAAAGTAAAATAGAGAAACATAAACCTCTAATGTGATTACACCAGAGGGGAAGGATTTCACTTTACAATATGCAGACTTATCATTAGAATATATCTTAAGCAAAAATGATAAACATGTTCGAAATTCTGCAGATGATAGACTTTAATATTTCATCATGGTTGCATCCCTTACCCCTTACTTTCTTTACTTCTCAGTCCTGGTACTGCATCTCTATCTGATTTAACAGAGTCTCTTTCTGCTCAGAAGTTTTCCATAATTAAACATTACTTCTTTACTTCAAATATTCATTTACACATTTGTTTATTTTATAGAACATACATGCTCATTATTAAATATCATTCAAGCAATATAGAGATGTAGCTAAAGATTAAAAACACCCCTCTCCAAATTGCTTAGCCTTGTTTTCTACTTTAATTTAACCACAATCCTTAGTTTGTTTTATATTTTTCCAGACATTTTTGAATGCATAACCAAGCATACAACCATATAGCTATAATCACAATTACAATTATATATACATACATACATACATATATATATACACATGTTTATATGTATATGCATTTTAACACAAAAGAGATCATTCTATGCATACTTTCCTGAATTAGCATATTTCACTTAAATATCTTTTAGGACATAGTATACATTTCCCTTCATAGTTTATTATTTTTTTTTATTAAGAAAGTTATCCATGCACATAGCAAAACTTCTAACAGTATAGAGTGAAAAATAACTTGTGCACATCTAGACTTTTTTGCCATTTTTCAGAAATACCTTTTCTGTAATTTCTAAATATGTCTACTTAATTCTTCTTAGTAGCTACCTAGTATTTCATTGGAGGTTGCAGTGACTTGCTCATAATCTTTCTCTACTTCCTTACTTGATCATCTGTGGGTTTTTCACTAAGTAAAACTACTTATTCTATTCACATCCTGATACACTAAAGATTCATAGCTTAAAATCAGGCTGAAAAAGGCATAATTACAAAACTGAGATGACTTGCCTCTAATAGACAGTGGGCTTTCAGCTGTTAAATGATGGTGACTTCTCACCATGGAATTACAGTTCAATATAATTCTAACTCTCACCATCTTGATCATGTAAAAGTGTAAGACTACTTTGTTGATTGTGCTCTTACAATTACAAGAGTTGACTATGTTTGAGGGCACCAATATTTTGAGGAAATATGGGTAAAATCAAGAGAAGAATTTTCCAGTGATGGAATGCCAGGAAGGATCTGTGGGAATATCTTTGGCATTATCTGAGGAAGAATGCTTTTTGGCAATTCTTACCAGCCTGGTCTAAGTTTATAACTTTTTTTGAAAAGGACTCTCCTATCTGAGTTTGAGAAAGGGAACATATCCTGGGCAGTTTAACATTACGATTTATTCCTCACTGTAGGAGAATGCCATTTATCCAGGCACAATTTGATTGTAAGCCCCTTTCGAAGGCTTACTTCCATTTTCTATAGCCTCCTTCTTTAAATTCTCTACAAATATGATTTGGACCTTGTTCCAGTTTGCCAATGCTGCCAGGATGTAAAACACCAGAAATGGATTGGCTTTTATAAAGGGGGTTTATTCGGTTTCACAGTTACAGTCTTAAGGCCATAAAATGTCCAAGGTAATGCATCAACAATCAGGTACCTTCACTGGAGGATGGCCAATGGAATCCAGAAAACCTCTGTTAGCTGGGAAGGCACGTGGCTGGTATCTGTTCCAAGTTCTGATTCAAAATGGCTTTCTCCCAGGAATTTCCTCTCTAGGCTGCAGCTACTCTTCAAAACGTCACTCTCAGTTGCTCTTGGGGTGTTTGTCCTCTCTTAGCTTTTCCAGAGCAAGAGTTTGCTTTCAACAGCTGTCTTCAAACTCTCTCATCTGCAACTCCTTTCTCAGCTCCTGTGTGTTCTTCCAAGTGTCCCTCTTGGCTGTAGCAAGCTCGCTCCTTCTGTCTGAGCATTTATAGGGTTCCAGTGAACTAATCAAGGCCCATGCTGAATGGGTGGGGCCACACCTTCATGGAAATTATCTGATCAGCATTATCACCTACAGTTGGGTGGGTTGCTTGTCCATGGAAACACTCAATCGAAGAATTACAATCTAATCAACACTAGTATGTCTGCCCACACAAGATTGCATCAAAGATAGTGGCATTTTGGGGGGCATAATACATTCAAACTGGCACAGACCTAGTTGGCTGAAAACCTCATTTTAAGTCATTGCACTCTGTCTATATCAGTGTTCCAGCATTGATTTGAGTGACCTGAGTACTTTTCTAATTACACCCCTTCAAATAGATTGCTTATCTGTTAGGAAGGCTCTCGATTTGGCCATTGCCCTTTTAGACAACTGTGTTACATTTTTAGTTTCCAGTTAAATGATCAAAAGTGAATCAAACCCCAGTCCTCACTATTATAAAAGTAAAAACAAAACATAACAAAAAACCACACTAATTGCATGATATATAAGCTCTATGACTTGAGGGTCATCATTATATAGCTACTGCCTGACACATTGTCCTTCACCAGGTACTCCATAAATATACGTTGATAGAAGGAAAGAAATGAAGGTTGGAAAGGGGAAAAGAAGAAAGGGATAAAGACAACTAGATATTAGAGCATATAATTATAACAACAAGAGAGACTCAGTCTGCAAACAGACAATAGCCAGACTGTATATGAAAATGGAACCCTAACCCACAGGCCCAGAAAGGCAAACCACAAGTTCTGCCCAAAACAGTTAGGACTTGGTCAACAACTGCTATCTTCCTTATTCTTGCCCCATTTTCAACTCAGAACATATTAGGAAAAGCCAAATATGCATTTCCCCATTCCAAAAATTTCTAATCAGAACATACCTTAATCTATCCATTTTATTTTCACTGTAGATCCTCCCCACTCCTCTCTCTACCTTTGAAAATTTGCCAAACTCAAGCGATGATCGCTTACTCTCTTGCTATACCAAGCACTGAATAAATTGCCTCTGTTCTGTTCATTTGGGTGATCTTCTTTGCTTTCCACAGCAGGTACAAGCTGAACAAAGCATTATAAAGGAATATATAAAATTGGAATATGACCTAGTTGGATATATCAGGTAAGAGTCATTTACGTTGAGAGCAGAAAGATAAGTTAACAGAAATTTGTTCTTAAATTCCATATTGAAGAACTCTCTATGACTGGTTAGTTGTAGGCAATATTTGAGAACCTATTATTTTTAAGATTTTGGGTAGAATTTCACATGTATTTTAAACAATAGAATCATTATTTTTCATTAATACTTTAAAATATTATGGATTTATCTGCAATAATCATGTAGCTTCTGTTGTTTTAAAAGTTCTGGTCAAAGATCATTATCACAGTGTTGACTAGTATGTCATCAGCTAAATGATATATAAGGCAAATAAAATTAAGGTAACCCAATATAATCATTTGACATTAATTTTGATATACTGTTTCAACAAACTTTTATATGTGGACACTAGGAAATTCACACTCTACTGAGGAAGATCGATCTTCATGAGAAAACATATACATGATAAATTGTGTTAATGCTGAGGTAAACAATCTGTGAGTTGAGATAATACTTTCTGCTAGAACAATTAAATAAGAAATCATGGATGAGATAGCATATAACCTATTGTCTTAAAATATGCATTAGTTGTTTAGTGGAATCAGAGTGGAAGGAAGTAATAGAAAAGGATAAAACCAAGAACAAATTACAAAGAAAGGAAATAGTCATTCCAGGGAACTCTGAGTGGATACGTGCAGTGTAGTTAAGTTGCAGATTGACTAGAATATAGGTCTCATAAAGGGAAAAGTGCAGATAAAAGCCTAGAAATATAGGTTAGACTCAGAATGTAAAGGTAACCACTTATTTTGAATTATTGTAATAGACTGAACAGACAGATATTGCAAAGTGGAACATTCAGCTCTACTATTACTTTATTGTAACATGTACTCCTTCATGCTAGAGGTTATAAAAGCTAAAGACTCCATTTTCCAGATGTTAGTTTCCCCTAAACACAAATACACATGCAAATTTTGAGGGTAGAAATGGGGCAGTCAGATATCTTCTGTTTTACTAGTAAGCCCATATAGGAAGACACTTATTTTTCTTTCCAGTATTATAAGAGATTCTAAGTATTCTACCTGATTTTGTGGCTGTGAGAAGCATAGCAAGGATTATCACCTTTGCTAGCATGGTACAAGTCTGGGATATGGACTTGAACAAGAAGCTGAGGCAGTAGTTTCTGTTTCCCCAATTTTCAGATAATGACAGAGATAGCAGATTCCTAGTAGTCACATTTTATAGTTATATTTTAGGAATTTTTCCTGGGCATTTGCTTCTCCTTCCAATAATTGGTAAGTACTTTAGATTAAATATATCCAAGGGGAAAATTAGCTAGAGCAATTTCTGTTACATGCAACTGTGTGCTATGTGGATACACAAAAGAAAACTGATATTTCCAAGTCTAGTTTTTCTCTGTGTCTACTCACTGTAGACTGATACTTCTCAACTAGGATGATTTTGCTTACCCAGGGGACACTTGACATTGTTTGGAGATGTATTTGAGTTGACATGATTGGAATACTGCTAATGGCACCTAGTGGGTAGACAACAGGGATGCTGCTAAACATCATGCAATGCACAGCAGGATGGCCCCTCTCCTATGAATTATCTGGCCCCATATGGCCCAATATAGATAAATCCTGTCCCAAATTAACATCTAGCATACAGTTTGGTCTTTTTTTTTTTTCCGTCATTCATCCATTCTGCCAATCTCTACCTTTTGACTTGAGAGTTCAATCCATTATCATTTAAAGTAACTACGTATAACGCAAGACTTTCTTCTGCCATTTTGCCGTTTGTTCTTTTCTAAGTCTTCTACCTCAATTCTTCCATCAATGCTCACTTTCATATTTATTTCATTTTTCTTGGTGTACCATTTTGAGTCCTGCTCATTTCCTTCCAGATTTATTTTTTGGATATTTTCTTTGTGGTTACCATGGGGCTTAAATTGAAAATTACAACTGAAAAGCAAGGTGTTATGTACAAGGAAGCCCCAATAAGATCAAATGACAATTTCTCATCTGAAACTGTGAAGGCAAGAAGGCAGTTGGACAAAATATTTAAAGTGCTGAAAGAAAATAATTGCCAAAGAAGAATTTTATATCCAGTAAGACTCTACCAAAAATTAGAGACAGACTATATATATCACCCTCAGATAAACAAAACTGAGGGAGTTTTGTCAAGCCTGATGAACTCCCTTTAACATAGCTTCTAGACTATGTTTAGTGGTGAAAAACTCCCTCACCTTGCTTTTCTTGTGTAACTTTCAGAACTCTCTCTCTCTTTGTGCTTGGCATTCAACAGCCTGACTGCTATGGGTCTGGGGTTTGTTTGGCTTCTTGAATGTGTGCATCCATGTCTTTTGTTTAATTTGGGAAGTTGTCTGCCATTATTTCTTTGAATATTCATTCTGCCCCTTACACTCTTTCATCTCCTTTTGGGATTCCCATAATGCATACTATATTGTTATGCCTGATGATGGTCCACAGGTCTCAAGCTCTGTTCACCTTATTCATTATTTTTCTTTCTGCTTCTCAGCTTGAATCATTTCAATTATCTTGTCTTCAGGTTCACTGATTGTTCTTCCAGTTCCAATCTGCTCTTGATACCCTTTAGGGAATTTTTCATTTCAGTTATTTTATTCAACTCAAGTATTTCTGTTTGGTTCCATTGTTCAGTTTCTGTCTCTTTATTGAGATTCTCATATTGTTCATTCATTATTTTCCTGATATGCTTTAGTTGTTTTTTTGTGTGTTTTGCTTTATTTCATTGGACATATTGAGCATAGTCATTTTAACGTCCTTAGGATATTCAAAGTCTGGTTGTCTTCATTGTTGGTTTCTGAATTTTCATATTCTTTCTTTCGGTGGGCTATCATTTTCTCATTTTTGGTTTGCCTTATGATCTTTTGTTGTACACTGAACATTTCATATTTTAATGTGCTAAATTTTGGATTTAGTTTGTGAGCTCTGTGTTCCTTAGTTTAGTATTCAGCTGGTGATAAGACTTGAGTGCCAGGTGCTGACAAAAATGAACAACCGAAGGCAAAAACACCTTTCACAGTTTTTGCAAGTTGGGTCTGCATTAGTTAGCACTTTCCTTCTGAGTTTAGCTCTCCTATGAAGAAGAGGCCAGAGGTTAAAGTGAAGTGCAGGGTACTGTTTTTTTCTAGACTGTCTTGTTCACATACTCATGGCCTTAGGTATTCCCCTGTTTACAGGAATACAAATGTTTGCTCTCCTACCTATGAAATTGATTTCACCCCTGGGGCTCTATATTATGCCTTAAAGTATATAATTCTTTGCTCCAGTCTTCTTTGACTTAATTGTTTCTTATGCTGCTTAAGCTGTTTGCAAGCTGCTTCTGTTTTCAGGGCAAGTTCTGGGAGGGCAAGATAAAGACAAATTTTTTTTTTAAGATATGCAAAATTTTATTTTTAAAAATGTCATCATTTACAAAGTTAAAATCTGGAGAGGCTCATTTTTCCCCCCACACAAAGCATTCATAAATAGGGGCAAAGGAGATAGTTCTTCATTTAAAAGAGAACATTTTTTAGATTGGCACCAACATACAGGCACCCAATTTTCACTTAGGGGTTACTCTGCTCCCTCTGGAACAGGGCCAGGAACCCATAATGGGAGAGCAGGCCAGCTCCACATGAGCTTCTGCTATTATTTTTAATGCAATTTTGTTGAGATTTATTCACATACCAATCATCCAAACTGTACAATCAATTGTTCACAGTATCTTCACATAGTTGTATCATCACAGTCAATTTTTTGAACATTCTCATTACTCCAAAAAAATTAGAATAAAAATAAAAATAAATAAAAGAACACACAAAACATCTAATACTCCTTTTTCCCACTTATTATTCATTTACATTTTGTCCCCCTTTTTTCTACTCATCCGTCCATACAGTGGATAAAGGGAGTGTGAGCCACACAGTCACACCGTAAAAGCAATATAGTTATGTGATCATCTTCAAGTATCAAGGATACTGGATTGCAGTTCAACAGTTTAGGTATTTCCTTCTAGCTATTCCAATACACTGAAAACTAAAAAGGGATATCTATATAACACATAAAAATAACCTCCAGAATGACCTCTTAGCTCCATTTGAGATCTCTCAGCCACTGAAACTTTATTTTGTTTAATTTCTCTTCCCTCTTTCTATCAAGAACTCTTTCTCAATCCCATAATGCCAGGTCAAGGCTCATTCCCAGGAGTCACATCACACTGTCAGGGAGATTTATACCCTTGGGTGTCATGACCCATGTAGTGGGGAGGGCAGTGAGTTTACCTGCTGAGTGGGCTTAGAGAAAGACAGGCCACATCTGAGCAACAAAAGAAGCTCTCTGGGGGAAGACCCTTAGGCACAATTATAAGTAGGCTTTGTCTCTCCAATGCAGTAACAAACTTCATATGGGAAAACCCCAAGATTAAGGACTTGGCCTACTACAATGGCATTCCACAGTGCTTGCAAAAATATCAGGAATTCCCCAGATGGGGAAGTTTAATGTTTCTACATTTCTCCCAGGCTCTCAAGGGGGCTTTGCAAATACTTTTTATTCTCTGCCCACATTAATCAGGGATGTATTGGGGTTTCATGCTACCCTGTACAAACCAATCAGATCTCACCCCCTATTCAAGGTTCCATGTAATTTTTGAGTTTGAATAAACTGACCATGCAAGTTAAATTATATATTATGCTACACAATGTATAGATCTGGCATGAAATAAACATCTCTTCCTTTGGTCTCACCCAGAAGTTGAAGTTTTAAAACACAGTCAATATCATCGTTTTCCCTTTAGTCTGCTTTACCTTAGTACTAATCAATTCCATTTTGTTCATATCTCTAAATGAAGTCTGATCTCTTTTTCAGCTTTTTTAATGTTTGCTGTATGGGGTAATGCTGGCATTCATAGCTGCTGAACTCTGGCCCTGAGTCTCAGGTGTCACATAGATACCCGAAGTTACAGGGACTGACCAGGTTATACACAAACAACTCAGTATCTCAGAATTTAGAGATAACCATTATACCTCATGAACAGATGTGACTGCTGTAAGAGCTTTACAATCTAGAAACTTTTAACATAAGCTTTCCCCTGATAACCTATGCTCTCAGATTCAATTCTCAGAATTTGCACATTTTAGTTAGTCCATACTAGTGAGGTGTTATTCTGGCTTATTTCACTCAACATACTCTCCTCAAGGTCTGTTCATCTAGTGCATAACTTGGAACTTCATTTCTTCTTGCTGCCACTTGGTATTCCATTGTATGTATACACCACAGTTCACCATTCTGTTTATCAGTCAATGGACCCTTAGGCACCTCCCTCCATTGCAAATCATGAATACTGTCACCCAAAACACCCGGGAGCAATGTCCATTCATGTCCCTGCTCTTCCAAATATATACCTAATAATGGGTTTGTGGGAACATATGCAACCCTATAGTTAGCTTCCTGTGGAACCATCACACTGCCCTCCAGCTGGGCTGTGCCATTCTACATCCCTACCAACAGGGAGTAGGTATAACCCCCTCTCCATATTTTCTACAGCACTTGTATCCCTCTGTTTATTTTTTAAACAGTTTTATTTACACACCATAGAATCCACTCTAAGTAAACTGTTAGTGTTTGCCAGTCTAATCACATAATTATGCATTCACCACCACAATTTATATGAAAACATTTCTGTCTCTTCCCCCCACCCAAAAAAAAAGAGGAAAAGGAGAAAAAAATGAAGAATAAAAATATAAAAGATAGAAGAAAAATAAAAATAAAATATAAGAAATGGTCATACAATATCGCCACCACCAAGAATCCCATATCACTCCCTTATAACCCCTCTTATAGACATTTAGCTTTGGTATATTGCCTTTGTTACATTTAATGGAAGCATGTTTCAATGTTACTGTTAACTATGGACTCTAGTTTACATTGATTTTATTTTTTCCCCTACACCATCCAATTTTTCACACCTTGCAATGTTGACATTCATTTGCTCTCCCTCATTTAAAAACATTCTTATATTTGTAAATTTACTCACCATCATTAATCATTCTACATTTGGCTAAGTTATACAATCCCAGTCTTTATCTTTTATCTTTCCTTCTGGTGTCATACCTGTCCCTAGACTTCCTCTTTCAACCATACTCACACTCATCTTTGTTCATTGTATTTACAATATTGTACTACCATCACACAGTTTTGTGCTATAAATTTCTGGATCTATTTATTCAATCCTCTTGAGACTTCTGTACTCCTTCAGCATCAAATGCCCAATCTATAACCTCTTTCTACCTCCTGATAACCTGTATCCTCAACTCTCAAATTTTGCTCATCATTGTTAATCTGTTCTTTTGTCTCTGGCTAGTTTCACTCAACATAATGTCTCCTGGCTAGCATATTGTCTTTTGAATTTTATATGCCATATCTTACTTTATTTTTATTTTTTTCTATCTCTTTTTACCTTTAATGGTGGTCTTCATTTTTACACTCTTCTCCAAACTTCTCTCTTCTGTCTTTCCTATCAGCCTGTAGTGTTCCTTTAGTATTTCTTGTAGAGCAGGTATCTTGTTCACAAACTCCCTCAGTGTCTATTTTCTGAAAATATTTTAAATGCTCCCTCATTTTTAAAGGACAGTTTTGCCAGATATAGAATTCTTTGTTGGCAGTTTTTCTTTTTCAGTATCTTAAATATATTACACCATTGCCTTCTTGCCTTCATGGTTTCTACAGAGAATTCTGTACATAGTCTTATCGATCTTCTTTTATGTGATGGATTACTTTTCTCTTGCTGATTTCAGAATTCTCTCTTTGCCTTTGACTTTTGATAATTTGATTAAGTATTTTGGAGTTGTTCAACTTGGATCTATTCTGTTTCAAGTATGCTGAGCTTCTTGGATCTGTAATTTTATGTCTTTCATAACAGATGGGAAATTTCCAGTGATTATTTCCTCCATTATTTGTTCTGACCCTTTTCCCTTCTCTTCTCCTTCTGGGACACCCATGACATGTATATTCATATACTTCATGTTGCCATTCAGTTTTCTGAGACCCAGCTCATATTTCACTATTCTTTTCCCTAGCTGTTTTTTTGTGTGTGTAGGTTTTCAAACATCCTGTGCTAACCAGTTTGTGAGTCCTTTCTTCCTCTTCAAATCTGCTGTTGTATGTCTCTATTGTGTTTTTTATCTCTTCTATTTTGCCTTTCATTCCCATAAGTTCTGCTGATTCTCATTTTCAAACTTTCAAGTTCTTTATGTTTGCCCAATGTTGTCTTTATATCCTTTATCTCTTTTGCCTTATCTTCCCTCAATTCATAGATTTGATTTTTGAATTCATTTAGGTGATTTGTTTGATTAATAATTCCTGTATCTCAGTTGAAGTGTAAGTTCCTTCCTTTGACTGGGCCGTATCTTCATTTTTCCTAGTGTGATTTGTAATTTTTTGTTGTCTAGGCATCTGGTTTCCTTGAATACCCCAATCAGATTTTCCCAGACTAGACAGGCCCAGGTCCCAGGAGGAGCTGTTTTCAGTATCAGGTTTCCCTGAGGGTGAGACCCAGCAGATTTTCAGACCTTCCTGTGAAGCCTCTAGACCCTGTGCTTTTCCTATTCTGCCCAACAGGTGGGCTTATCAGCCCACAGCTCCCCACTGGTGTAAAGAGGTTCAGTGTGTTTAATTCTCAGTGGACCCTGTTCTGGCCAGGGACAGATGGTGTCAGATGCCAAGCTTACGCTCTTTCTGTTTTTCTTTCTTTTATTTTTTCCCCAGGCCCTGCATCTGTGTTCTCAGAGGCAGGACCACCACATGAACTGTGGCCAGCCCTCCCTCTTTTCTTAGGGAAAATAATCGCTTTAGGGAATTGTCTTCTACATATGCATTTTTCCTTTGACTCTCTGACTATCTTAACTCCACCCTTGCCTGGGTCAGTGGTGACAACTGAAAATGCCTGAGGCTTTCTCTAATGTGTGACTTAGAATGAGAGAAAAAAAGGGAAAAAACAAGAAGTCCCCTTTTCAGAGCCAGTCCCCAGAACTCCAGTTCACCAGACAAGACCTGGAATTAACACCCAGTTCTGTGTGCCCCTTTTCGTGGAGCACAGCCCTTTTCCAGTATTCTGATCTTAACATACTCCAAGAGCCTCTGTTTTTATATATTTATGTATTTTTTGTCTGTCTTCCCTGCCTCCTCTCTGCCAGGATAAACCTCCAGTTCCCTTTCCTGTTTGCATCAAGTTTATCTGTGCTCATAGCCTGTATTCAGTAGTCCAAATTTGTTAATTAAAATGGTGATTAGAGTTTGGTTGAGCTACATTCCCTTGCTTCCAGCAGGGACTGCTTCTTTTTCCCATAGCAAAGTTTTGCAACTCAGCCTGCCATGCCAGTGGTGGGGGGCACCAGCTCCACAGTTTGGGAAGTGTTACTTACAATTCTATGCTCTGATATCAGCAGTTCCACCCATTTCTGACTGGTGTACAAAGTTGTCTGGTCACAGATGTCCCCATCAGTTGTTCCAGGCAATTTTCTAGTTGTTCCTGGCTATTTACCAGATATTCTAGGAGACTAACTAAATTCCACAGCTCCCTATGCTGCCATTTTGCCCTACCTCTCTACTACCAGTTTCAAAGAGGCATTTTCTTGAATCAGCACTTCCCTAGTTGCTGCAACTTTTTAAGTGTTTTCAAGGTTTTTTTTAATTAAATTCAGTTTTATTGAAATATATTCACATACCATAGAATCATCCATGGTGTACAATCAACTGTTCACAGTACCATCATATAGTCATGCATTCATCACCCCAGTCTATTTTTGAACATTTTCCTTACATCAGAAAGAATCAGAATAAGAATAAAAAATAAAAGTAAAAAAGAACACCCAAATCATCTTCCCACCCCACCCTATTTTTCATTCAGTTTTTGTCCCCATTTTTCTACTCATCCATCCATACACTAGATAAAGGAGTGTGATCCACAAGGTTTTAACAATTACACTGTCACCACTTATAAGCTACATTGTTATACAATCATCTTCAAGAGTCCAGACTGCTCAGTTGGAGTCTGATAATTTCATGTACTTCCTTCTAGCTATTCCAATACATTAAAACCTAAGAGGTGTTATCTATGTAGTGCATAAGAATGACCACCAGAATGACCTCTTGGCTCCATTTGAAATCTTTCAGCCACTGAAACATTATTTTCTTTCATTTCAAACATTATTTTCTTTCATTTCACATTCCCCTTTTGGTCAAGAAGATATTCTCAGATTCATCCCCAGGAGTCATATCCTGCATTGCCAGGGAGATTTACTCCCCCGGGACTCGGGTCCCATGTAGGGGGAGGGCAGTGAGTTCACTTGCTGAGGTGACTTAGTTAGAGAGAGAGGGCCACATCTGAGTGCTCAGGGGGAGACTCTTAGGCACAATTATATGCAAGTCTAGCCTCTCCTTTGCAGTTATGAGTTTTGTAAGGGCAAGTCCCATGATAGAGCGCTCGGCACATCAAGCCACCAGTCCTCAATGTCTGTGACAACATCAGCATCAGTCCAGGTGAGGACTTCCTCATTTTCCCCCAGTTCTTCAGGGGGTCCTGCATATATAATTTTATTTTCTGCCCAAATTACTTTGGAATGTGTCACTGTTTCACTCTCACTTATGACAAACCTACCATATCTCACTTCCTATTCAAAGTTCCATGTATTTGTGGTGTCTGAACAAACTGACTGTAGAGTTACACTCTTTAGAAAATATAGATCCTGCACCAAATAGACTTCTCTTCCCTTGGCCTCACATGGAAGCTGAAGTTTAAAACACAGTCAGTTTTGATCCTCACCCTTTGGAGCAGTTTGCCCTAGTCTTAACCAGATCTGCTTCATTCATATCACTAATTGAAGTCTGGGCTCTTTTTCAGCTATTTTTTTAATAGTTGCTGTATGCACTAATACTGACATTCATATCTACTGAGCACTAGCTCTGAGTTTCAGGTGTCACAGAGATACTCAATGTTCCAGAGACCAATCAGGCTATTCACTAAGGTATCAGCATTTCAAAGTTTGGAGACAGCCATTACAATTCAGGAATAGATTTGACTGCTGTAAGAGCTTATAATCTAGGGACAATTACAATAATCATTCCCCTTTTAGGCTGTGTTCTAAGATTCAATTCTGAGTTTACACATTACAGTTAGTCCATATTGGTGAGGCATTATAGTGTTTGCCTTTACTTCTGATGTACTTCACTCAAAATGCTGTGTGCAGGATCCATTCACCTCATTGCATGTCTCACAGCTTCACTCCTTCACTTCGTAGTTGCTCAATATTCCATTTTATGAGTTGCATGCATCTTGAGGAAGATGGTGAATAATACTTTTGAATAAAGTGACCATATAAGTTAAATTATTTAGTTATTCAGAGATGCTGTGGGAAAATGGCATCCTGGAGTATCTTAGGCTGCCTGATTTACCAAAATCTCATTTACTTCTTATATCATTATTTCAGAGCACATTTGTATCACCATATTTTTTTTGCATATTTCTTATATTTACTTTTTAAATTCTGTTTTATTGAGATATATTCACATACCATAGGATCATCCAAAGTGTGCAATCAATTGTTCACAATGCCATCACATAGTTGTTCATTTATTAACATAGTAAATTTTTTAACATTTTCATTTCTCCAAAAAAGTAAAAATAAGAATAAATATAAAAGAATAAAGGAACACATAAAACATGGCATTCCCCCCATTCCACCCTACCATTCATTTAATTTTTTCCCCATTTTTCTACTCATCTGTCCATACACTGGATAAAGGAAGTATGAGCCACAAGGTTTTAATAATCACATGGTCATACTATATAAGCTATATAGTTATATGGTCATCTTCAAAAATAAAGGCTACTGGGTTGCAGTTCAACAATTTCAGGTATTTCCTTCTAATGATTCTAATACACTAAAAATTAAAAAGAGATTTCTATATAATGCATAAGAATAACCTCCAGAATGACTTCTCAACTCCATTTGAGATCTCTCAGCCTCTGAAACTTTATTTTGTTTCAATTCACTTATCCCTTTTGTCAAGAAGTCTTTCTCAATCCCATGATGCCAGATACAAGCTCATCCCCAGGAGTCATGTCACATACTGAGAGATTTCCACTCCTGAGAGTCATGTCCCATGTAACGGGGAGGTGGTGTGTTTACCTGCCAAGTGGGCTGAGAGTGAGGCCACATCTGAGCAACAAAAGAGGTTCTCTGGGTGAGATACTTAGGCACAATTATAAGTAGGATTAGCCTCTTCTCTACAGCAATAATCTTCATAAGTGCTAGACCCAAGATGGAGGGCTTGGACTACTGAATTGGTAGTCCTCAATTGTGAGAATATCAGTGTGCTGGCTTGGATGTATTATGTCCCCCAAAATGCCATTATCTTTGATGCAGTCCTGTGTGGGCAGGAAATGTACTGGCGTTGATTGGATTGGAGACTTTTGATTGGATATTTCTGTGAAGATGTCATCACTCAACTGTAGATGAGATCTTTTATTGGATAATTTCCATGGTAGTGTGGCCCCACCTTCAGCATGGGCCTTCATTAGTTTACTGGAGCACTATATAAGCTCAGACAGAGGGAGCAAGCTTGCTATAGCCAAGAGGGACACTTTGAAGAATGCACAGGAGCTGAAAGAGGAGCTGCAACTTTTAGAGACATTTTGGAGATGGCCTTTGAAAGCAGGCTTTTGCTCTGGAGAAGCTAAGAGAGGACAAATGCCCCAAGAGCAACTGAGAGTGACATTTTGAAGAGAAGCTGTAGCATAGAGAGGAATATCCTTGGAGAAAGCCATTTTGAAACCAGAGCATTGGAGCAGATGCCAGCCATGTGCCTCTCCAGCTAACAGAGGTTTTCCAGATGCCATTGACCATCCTTCAGTGAAGGTACCCAATTGTTGATGCATTACCTTGTACACTTTATGGCCTTAAGACTGTAACTGTAACCAAATAACCACCCCCCCCCCCTTTTTAAAAGCCAATCCATTTCCGGTATTTTGCATCCCAGCAGCATTAGAAACTAGAGCAATCAGTAATTCCTCAGGTGGGGAAGTTTAATACTTTCACATTTTTCCCCAGTTCCTCAGAGGGGCCCTGCAAATACATTTTTATTCTCTGCCTAAATTACTTTGGGATGTATTGGAATTTCACACTAACCTGTACAAACTGACAAGATCTGACTTTCTGTTCAAACTTCCAAGTAATTATGGTGAATAATACTTTTGAATAAAGAGACCATATAAGTTAAATTATTTAGTAGGCTACAGAAAATATAGGTCCTGCACCAAATAAACATCTCTTCCCTTGGTCTCACACAGAAGTTGAAATTTAAAAACACAGTCAGTGTTGTCTTTATCATTTGCCCTGATCTGCTTCATTCACATCTCTAATTGAAGTATGAAATCTTTTTCAGCTTTTTAAACAGTTGCTGTATGAGGTAATACTGACATTCATAGCTGCTGAGCTCTAACTCTGAGTCTCAAGTGTCACACAGATACCTGAAGTTCCAGAGACTGCCCAGGTCACACACAAAGAGCTCAGCATCTCAGAATTCAGAGACAACCATTACAACTCAAGAATATTTGTGATTGCTGTAAGAGCTTACAATCTAGGACCTTTACAATAAGTGTTCCCCTGATAACCTGTGCTTTAAGATTCAATTCTCAGAGTTTACACATTACAGTTAGCCCATATTAGTGAAGTGTTATAATGTTTGTCTTTTAATTTCTAACATATTACATTCAAATTGCTATCCTCAAGATCCATTCACCTAGTTGCATATCTCACAACTTCATTCCTTCTTGCTGACACTCAATATTCCATTATATGCATACACCACAGTTCACCATTCTGTTCATCAGTCAATGTTCTCTTAGGCCACCTCCATCCATTGCAAATCATGAATACTGTCACCATAAACACTAGTGTGCAAATGTCCATTCATGTCCCTGCTCTCAATTCATCCAAGTGTATACCCAGTAACGAGGTTGCAGGACTTTATGGAACCTGCATACTGAGCTTCTTGTGGAAACGCCACATTTTTCTCCAGATAGGCTGCACCATTCTACTTCCCCACCAACAGTGAA
Source organism: Choloepus didactylus (assembly GCF_015220235.1). Classification (NCBI taxonomy): domain Eukaryota; kingdom Metazoa; phylum Chordata; class Mammalia; order Pilosa; family Megalonychidae; genus Choloepus; species Choloepus didactylus. The sequence goes on from NC_051309.1 coordinate 143,174,417, forward strand.
TAGGTATATCCCTCTCTCCACATTTTCTCCAGTACTTGTATCCCTTTGTTTATATTTCCCCTGCAATCTTATAGAGATATATACACATACCATACAATCATCCAAAGTGTACATCAATTTTTCACAGCATCATCATATAGTTGTGCATTCGTCACCACAATCAGCACCTGAACATACTCATTACAACAAAAATTTAAAAAAAGAGTAATAAAGCAGATAAAATGAAACATAAAAATAAAATAAAATAAAATAAAATAATAAGGTCAGACAACACTACCACCAAGAATCCCATATCCCTCCTTTATATCCCCCTCTTATAGACATTTAACTTTGGTATATTACCTTTGTTACATTTAATAGACACTTATTACAATGTTACTGTTAACCACAGACTCTAGTTTGCATTGATTTTATTTTTTCTCCAATACCATCCCTTTTCAACACCTTGCAATGCTGACATTAATTTGTTCTCCTACATGTAAATATATTTTTCTATTTGTACATTTAGTCACCAGCATTGACCACTTCATGTTTCACTAAGTTATGCAGTTCCAGTCATTATCATCTATCTTTCCTTTTGGTGTCATGCATGCCCTTAGCCTTCCTCTTTTAACTTTACTCACAGACATCTTTGTTCATTTTACTTACAATATTGTGCTGCCATCACACAGTCTTGTGCTACCCATTTCTGGATCTATACAATCCATTTTGTTTAACATTCTATACACCTTCAGCTTCAAATGCCCAATATCTACCTTTTCTCTATCTCCTAGTAACCTATGTTCTCAGCTTTAACTCTCAAAGTTTGTTCATTAGTGTTAGTTTATATTAGTGAGACAATTTAGTATTTGTCCTTTTGTTTCTGGCTAACTTCACTCAACATAATGTCCTTAAGGTTCATCCATGTTGTTATATGTTCTGTGACTTTGTCCTGTCTTATGACTATGTGTCGCCATGTCTTGATAACAGTTGACCAATTATTGGATTGTTTTCAAATGAATTAATGTGATAAAAATATAATTAAATGATTAAAATAATAATATGCATACAAACATATACACATACACACACAACTTTCCAGGGCCAATTACCTTTACTGGCAAAATCCACCAAATATTTTAAGAGGAAATAATATCAATCTTACACACATTCTTTCAGAAAATAGAGGAGAAGAGAATACTTCCCAAATTATTTTATGAGACAATCATCACCCTGATACCAAAACCTGTCAAAGATATTTACCAAGTAGAAACTTACAAAGTAATATCTCTTGAACATAGATGCACAAATCCTCAATATGCCTTACTGAATCAAAGCTATCAATGTATAAAAAGGCTAATACTAAACTGTGATATTTAAAAAATGTCAACAAATTTCTTGATACTTCTTCCTTGAGTCTGGGCAAAGCTTGTTTCATCTGCTTCAACCAGTAAAGTAAAGCTGAAATGATATTATATGCTTGAGGCAGAGACATTACAGGACAGGTGGTTTGACTCAGTTGTTTTAGAATATTTTATCTCAGGAAAAGATTGGTATACTCCCTTTTGAAACCAAGCTGCTTTGCCATGAGAAGCTTATGTCAAATGAAGGGGACTTGTGTTGTTCCTCCAGTTTTCATTCTAATTTGAGCCAAGCCTTTGATGGACCCACTTTCTGATGAGAAATGTGAATAAGGGAGTTCCTCAAAGATTCTAGCACCAAGTTATTTGTGTATTCTCACCTGTGATCACCGACACTGTTTAATACAGAAAAGACCATCATCACTGTTGTTTCCTTAGCCAAGGAATCATGAGCACAATAAAATTGTTGTTGTTGTATGCCATTAAATTTGGGTGGCTTGTTATTCAGTAATAGAAAATTGGAACATATGTTGCAGAAAGACAGGATTGGTTTAGCATTCAAAAGCAATCAATATGATCCACCATATTAAGAGACTAAAGGAGAAAAACCTCATATCAATTGCTGAAAAAAGGCTTTGATAAGTTTCATGACACATTCATGCTAAAAACTATTAACTGCTATTTCTGACACAGACCATTTATGATAAAATCTATAATAAAAGCTAAGTATTTTGCCAAATAAAGTCAATAATAACACAAGGATAACTATTAGCTGTATTAGATATTATATATCAATTTCTATTAAATAGTGTACTGGAGGTCTTAGGTAGAATAATAGTACAAAAAAAAATAAAGACTGAAAAAGAAAGTATAAAATTGAATTTACTCACTGATGTTATGATTGTGTACAAAGAAAATAGAACACAAGTTACCAAACAGCTACAAGGGAGAAAAGTCACAGCAGCAATGACACAGGATACATGGTCAGTGTAAAAAAAAGCATTTGTCTTTCTACATACTTTATTTCAACATATTTTAAATATTAAAAGCTATTTTAAAATGAAATTTAAAATATTAGTTTTGTGCACAATAGCATTAAAATCACAAAATACTTCAGGATAATTTAACACAATATATGTAATACCTTAACACTGAAAACTGCATCATTGATTAGAGAAATTAAAGGAAACCTAATAAATTGAGAGCTATCTATGATCATATATAAAACAGATTTATTAATGCCAGGATGCCAATTTTGCATAAATATATCTATAGCCCTTAACTAATCTATAACTATATCTTAGGATATATAGAAAGCTGATATAAAAATTTATACTGCAATATAAAAGACTCAGGATACTCAAAATAATTCTGAAATAAAAGAATGAATAAGAGGACTTACACCATCAGATGTCAAGACATAATATGAAGTTGCTATAATCAAAACAATGTGGCATTGATCTAAGGATATGCTTAAGTTTCATTGGAACAGAATGGAGTCTACAAATAAAACCATATGCATATGGTCTTTGGATATGGCAAGTAGTCAATTTAGTGGGAAAGACAGAGTTTAAAACTAGTGGTGCCAGAATAACTAGATATGAATAGTGGAAAGGTATTAACTTCAACCCCTACCTCACATAATGCACATTTTCCCAAATTTGGCCACAGACCTGAATTTAAAAACAAAAAATATAAAACTTCTTTAAGGAAGCATGGAAGAGAAAGGAAGCTAAGGACAAACATCTTTTTGATCTTGGATTGGTTAAACATTTCTTAGATGGGTCATAGAAAGCAGGATCCATAAAATGGAAAACAATACTGTTGGACCTCATCTAAAAACACTTCTACATTTGGCAATTCAAAAGATAATGTGAACAGCAAGATGTGGCATAGAGAGGAGTGGGATTTAGTTAGTCACCTGGAACAATGAATGAACCTCCAGGAATAACTAGTAAATAATCTGGAATAACTACTTGGGGACAGCCGTGACTGTCCACACATTGTACACCAACCTGGATTGGGAGGAATGCCTGAGATTGAAGCATAAAGTCTGAAAGTAAAAACTGTGGAACTGTGCTTGGAGCACCCTCCCCCCATGGCAGGCTTAGCTGCAAGATCTCACTGTGGTAGAGAGCAGCACTCTCCCAGCAAGCAAACATAGCTAAACTGAGCTCCAACTGGTATTTTAATTAGCAAATGTAGACCACTGAATACAAGCTACAAACCCCCAGCAAGCAGACAGAGGCTTTTAATGGTGACTTACCTGAAAGAACCAGAAAACTCATCGGTCCTGGGGGGAGGAGCACAGAAGACCAGGTATTACCTCTGGCCAATGAGTGAAACTGTGGGGCTGTGTACTGGCTCTAAAAGGGTGCTTTTTGTCTCTTTTTCTCTCTCTCAATCTGAGGGGCTCAGAGGAGAGAGCTGCAGCCATTTTCAGTAGAGAGAGCCTTAGCCATTTTCAGTTCGCAGTGATCAGACCCAGACAGGGATGGCAATAACAGAGTCAGAAAGACAATTCAAATGCAAATGATAACTCCTTAGGGGGTGTATTTTCTTTAAGAGTAAGGAGATGGGGCCCAGCTTTCCCTTCAGAACCAGATCCCAGAGCCTGGGGAAAATAGCCAAAACAGAAACTGAAGGAGCCACATCTCCTTACACCAGTCAGGAGTAACAGGCTGACAGATGTGACCTGCTGGGCATGTTAGGAAAAGCGCAGTGACTGGAAACATCACAGCAGAGTCTGTCATTCTTTTAAGATACACCCTAAATATAACCCCATTCTGAGACCTGAACCCATTCTGGTCTGGGAAAATCTGACTGGCATAAACAAGGAAACCAGATACCAAGAAAACAGAAAATTATAATCTGTACTATGAAAAATGAAGATATGGCCCAGTCAAAAGAACGAACTTATACCTCAATCAAGATACAGTTGAGATATTGTTTCACATTAATGAAAGAATCTATTAAAGATTTTCAAAGAAATACACTAAATCAAATCAGTGAGTTCAGGGAAGATGTAACAAAAGAGATGAAGGCTATAAAGGAAACACTGGGCGAACATAAGGTAGAAATCAAAAGCTTGAAAAAGCAACTGGCAGAGTCTATGGAAATGAAAGGCCCAACATAAGAGATGAAAAACACAGTGAAGACATACAACAGCAGATCTAAAGAGGCAGAAGAAAACTCTCAGGAACTGGAGAACAAGAATGTGAAATACTACACACAAAAGAACAGATAGGGAAAAGAATAGAAAAATATGAGCAATGTCTCAGGGAGTTGAATGACAACATGAAATGCATGACTGTGTGTGTCATGGGTGTCCCAGAAGGAGGTGAGAATGGAAAAGAGAGAGAAGCAACAATAGAGGAAATAATGAAAATTTCCCGTCTCCTATGAAAGACATAAAATTACAGATCCAAGAATTGCAGCAGTGTACCCCAAACAGAATAGACATGAATAAACCTATGCCAAGACACTTAATAATCAGATTATCAAACATCAAAGACAAAGAGAGAAACCTAAAAACAGCAAGAGAAAAGCTATCCATCACATACAAAGGAAGCTTGATAAGACTATGTCAGGATTTCTCAGTAGAAACCATGGAGGCGAGAAGGAAGTGTTGTGATATGTTTAAGATACTAAAAGAGAAAAACTGCAAACCAAGACTCCTATATATGGCATAAATGTCCTTCAAATATGAGGGAGAATTTAAAAAATTCTCTGACAAGCAGACAATGAGAGAATTTGTGAAGTGAATGTGCTACAGGAAATACCAAATGGAGCACTACAGACAAAGAGGTAAAGACAGGTGTGAGAGGCTTGGAACACAATTTTGGGTGATGGTAGCACAGCAATATAAGTACATTGAACAAAGATGACTGTGAGTATGGTTGAAAGAGGAAGGTTAGGAGCATGTGAGACAACAGAAGGAAAGAGGAAAGATAAATACTAGGACTGTATAACTCAGTGAAACCTAGAGTGCTCAACAACTGTGCTAAAATGCACAAATATGTTTTTTTATGAGGGACAACAAATGAATGTCAACCTTGCAAGCTGTTAAAAATAGGGTCTATTGGGGGAAAACAATCAATGCAAATTAGAGACTATAGTTAAAAGAAACATTGCATTATGCTTCCTTTAATGTAACAAAGGCAATATATCAAAGCTAAATGCATTTGAGAGACGGAAATAAGGGAGGTGTATGGGACTCTCATCATTGGTGATGTTGTCTGACTCTTTTATTCTACTTTAGGTTAACTCTATCTTTCCTTTGGTTGCTTTTTAGCTGTCATGTCTTCTTTTTTCTCTTACTTTTTCTTTCTGTTCTGTCTCTAATTTCTGTGACTCTTCTTCCTTCTTTGTGGAAGAAATGGAGATGTCCTTATATAGATAGTGGTGATGGTGATGAATATATAAATATATGACTATACACAGAACCATGAATTGTTTACTTAGGATGGAAAGTATGGTGGGTGAACAAAACCATCTTAAAACAAAAAACAAAACAATTGATGAAGAATCATTGAGGTCACTATATTGAGTGATATAAGCTGACACACAAGAACAAATATTGCATGGTCTCACTGATATGAACTAATTATAATATGTAAACTCATAGACATGAAATATAAGATACCAGGATTCAGAATGAGGTTTAAGAATGGGGAGTGGTTGCTTATTATGAGCAGAATGTTCAATCAGGTTAAATGAGTGTTTGGAAATGGACAGAGGTGATGGTAGCACATTATTTTGAGAATGACTAACAGTGCTGAATGGTATGTGAATGTGGTAGAAAGGGGAATCTTAGAGTCATGTATATCACCAGAAGGAAAGTTGGAGGTTAAAAGATGAGAATGTATAAAACAGTGAATCTTGTGGTGCATAATCTCTGTGATTAAGTGTGTAAATATTAGAAATCTCTCTCATGAACTAGAACAAATGTATGGCACTATAATTAGAAGTTAATAGAGGGATATATATGGAAAATGTATACCTATTGCAAACTATGTACTACAGTTAGTAGTATTTTATCATTCTTTCATCAATAGGAATGAATGTACTAAACCAATACTGTAAGTCAGTAATGGGGGGGGTGGTTAGGGGTATGGGAGGATTTGAGTTTTCTGTTTTTTTGTTTGTTTGTTTTTATTTCTTTTCTGGAGTAATGAAAATGTTATAAAAATTGAAAAAAAATAATTGTGATGGATGCACAGCTGTATGTGCCGTGGGCAGTTGATTGTGCACTTTGGATCTTTGGATAAGTGTATGGTATGTGAACAATCTCAATAAAATTAAACTAAAAATAAAAAGACAATGTGAAAAAAATTGAAAGTTAAGTCACAGAAAGAAAAAACATTATGTTTTATATACATCTCTATCAGAAAAGGAACTTATTTGACAAGGAACTTGTCAAGAATATGAAAGAATTCCTAAAAAATCAATAATAATTAAGAAATGGGCAATATATTTGAGGAGATATTTCACAAAAGAAGATAGATGGATGGCCCATATAAAAATGAAAAGTCATAAGTCCTCAAGGATATGCAAATTACAACCACAGTGATATATCACTACATCCCTAAAAAATTGCTCCAATTAAAAGACTAACAATATCACTGTTGTTTGGGAGGGGGAACAGAATTCTCATGCACTTCAGGAGAATATGTAGAAGAGAAAAAATCTTTCACAAAATTTGTCTCAGTCATTTATGAGGTTGAACATGTGCTTTCCAAAAGGCCAAAAACTTCATGCATAGACAATTACCCCCAAAGAACACATGTTATCAAATATACTAGCATAAAATTGTTCTTAGCAGCTTTATTCACAAATGCCCAAATGTGGAAACACCCTAATGACCATCAAGAGACAAATGGGAAAATATATTTTGGTATATTCTTACAATGGCATACTATTCAGCAATGGAAAGTAATGAACTATTGATATATGAAACAACACTAATGAATTGCAACATCATGCTGCAAAAAAGAACCTAGCAATGAAAGAGTACATACACTGAAGTTTCATGTTTATGAAATTCTAGAAAAGGTAAAACTAATGGTACAATGACAGCAAACAGATCATTGGTTGCAGTGACCAAAGTTTTATGGGGTTCGTGTCAAAGGAACTTTTTGGGGTGATGGAAATATTCCACATATTGATAGTGGTTGTGCTTACACTGGTGAATGCACTTGTCAAACATCATCAAATATACAAATATCAATGGAGTTTAGAATTAATATCATACAGATCCCAATTTTATTAAATTTATTTTCCTAAGGGGGCATAAACTTACACAAGAATGATCTGAAGAATAACCTGTGGCAGTTCTGTAGATACAGGACTAGCAGACTGGGATGGGGTAATCTAGGATCTGCCATTTACTTGACCCATGTTCTTAGTTAAACCTGCTAATCACTATTCATTGGATGAAATTGTTTATTGTAATTGGTGCCATGTAAAGTGCTTGATGCACACTAGTAGCAGTAGTGGTGGTGTGGAGGTGGTGGTTAGGCCATCATTTCCTTTTTCAGGAGGAAAAAAAAAAAAAAAAAAAAAAAACTCTGCCTGTACTGGGAGTCAAACCTGTTGTGCTTAAAGTTATGTAAATGGAATTCATCTGTTGCACTCATGGAATGGTTAGCTTTTCTGATACAGGTGCCACTTATTCCCCTTCTTTCTGCAGGCATGTGAGCATGACCTGTGGAAATGGAGCAGTCTTCTTGAGACCATGATTGAAATGCCATGAGAATTGCAAAGCCTCAGATTAACATCTTTGGACTATATAACCAATATCAGCAAACAACTACCTTGAGGTCCCTTTTGAGGAAACCTATTTTTAAGTCCCTGTAGACAAGTTTTTCTGCTGCTTTTAGCTAAATGTATTCCTAATTGATACATATTTAATTTTTCTCCTTAGTAATTGCTGTTATCTAAAATAACATGTATTCCAGTTTATTAGATGCCAAAATTTAATATACCAGAAATGGATTGGCTTTCACAATGGGGGTTTACTAGTTTACAAATTTACAGTTTTAAGGCCTTAAAAATGTTCCAATTAAGGCATCAACAGGATAACACCTTGTCTGAAGAAACGCTGATGGCATCTGGCGTTCTTTCATCACATGGGAAGGTGCTTGGCCAGAGTCTGCTGGGTCTTTCACAGATTTAGCTTCTGGTTTCTGTGACTTTCTCAAAAATGTCTGTGGGCTTCTGTATTAGCTTCGCTCTTTGCTTTCCCTGAGGGCAAACTCTGGATTACATATTTTATCTTCTCTGAGCTCTCTCTCTCTGTTAACTCTCTTAAAGGACTCTAGTAAAGGATTAAGACCCACCTTAAATGGGTGGGGTCACATCTCTGCACTAGCAACCTAATCAAAAGGTCCCACCCACAATAGGTCTACCACCACAAGATTGGATTAAAAGAACATGGCTTTTCTTGGGTACATAATAGATTCAAACCAGCACAATATGTGATATGTATATGTCTAAATCATTTACACAAATTATTTATATAATTTTATATAAAATATTTATCTTATATAAACAATTTTATGTACACATGCATTTTCTGTATGCAAATATGTATAAATAAATTAAATTTTGGTTGTTTTATGGCATCCCAACCAAAATCTTTCTAAGGGCTGAAACTAGGGCTTGGCATGGATTAGTGTTTAATAAATATTTATTGAATGAATGAATGAATGAGAAAAATTTGTGTCCTCATTGTATCAAATATCAAATATGAGAAAATCTCACTGTAGCAGTGTTCTCAGTGTAGGAATTATGCATTCCTGTTCACAGACTCTTGTTTACATATCTGAATATACTGGGGTATTTTACATTACTTGTTCTTTAAAGAACATAGGAAAAATATCAATCCCAACAGAAAATTCAGTGTAAGAAAAAGACACCACCTGTTGGTTACAGATTAATGATGCACAGCCAAGCACTAACCTTGTTCTTAGAATATCAAATAAGATCAAGATTTCATCTCTGATTCACCTTCATAAACATCAGGAACCTTCAAAAAATCACAAAATCATTCTTGCATCTTGGCTTGTTCTGAGTAAACCCAGTATTCAGAAAATCTGGTTCCTGGCATCTATCCACAAGAAGGTAAACCCTATGAGAAAGGAAAGGATTTTTGTCTGTGTGTTCTTTGATAGATTCTAAAATGCTCAGAATATGCCTAGTGCTCACTAGTTATTTCCTAAATGAATGAATATATGAATGAATGAGTGACTAACCCTGCCTTTAATTCCCAAGCTTTAGATATCAATTCTAAGTCCTTTACCTTTTTTTTCCTTTTTTCACTTTTTCAATGGAAATGTATTAGGTTACAAATTTACAGTTTTGTGGTCATGGAAGTGTCCAAATTAAGGCATCCATAGAAAGATACCTTGAGTCTGAAGAAAGGCGAATGGCATCCGGGGTTCCTGTCACATGGAAGGCATATGGCCAGAATCTTCTGGTCTCTGCTGGGTTTAGCTTCTTGTTTCTGTGGCTTTTCCCAAAATGTCTCTGGGCTTTTGTCTTAGCTTCTCTCTCAGTTTCTCCCAGAGGCAAACTCTGGATAACATATCTTAGCATCTCTCCAAAATGTCTCTTTCAGCTTCTCTCTGCTCTCTGCTTGTTTCTCCTGGGGTGTTTCTGTCTCAGCATCTCTGAGCTCTCTCTCTTTGTGAGCTCTCTTGAAGGACTCCAGCAAAGGATTAATACCCACCTTGAATAGGCAGGTCACATCTCCATGGAAACAATCTAATCAAAAGTCCTCACCCACAATAGGTCTGCCCCCACAAGAGTGGCTTAAAAGAATGTAGTATTTTATTGGGCATATAACAGATTCAAACCAGCACAGAGTTAGTAACTTTTGTCTGGTTGTATCGCTATGTATTTATTACTAATTCAACCATCAAGTCTCCTTCAGTTGCCCAAATCACCTCTCAAGACTTTGTACTTAAATGTTTATGAAATCCAAGTATTCCTTCAATTTTATCATTATGTAGATACCTTGGAGCTTTCTGATTTGCTGCATTTTGGAATGGCTGCACTCTACACCTGGGGCAAAGCTGTCATCATTCCCCATCATCCTAGGAACTCCCATTGCTTCTGTCCTGTGTTGGATCTCCTGATTCCTTTATCCAACATATTTTCTCTTATTCATTTGTTCATATTGGAGTGGCACATCCTCCAGCAGATTCCTGAGAGAGAATGCATGGAAGGAAAAACATTTTTGAGAACTTCAGGCTTGTAAATGTCTTTACTCTACCTTCACACTTAAGAGTTGAACAGATATAGAATCCTTGGATGAAAGTAAATCTTGTCCAGAATTGTCTTCTAGCTTCAAGTGTACAAATGAAAAGTCTGAAATCATTCTGATTGCTGATCTTTTTGTATGTGACTTACATTTTCTTCTCTGAAAGCTTGTAGAATTTCTTTATCCTTGATATGTTGACACTTCAAGATAAATGTGCCAGGCAATCAATTAGCCCTTTTGATACAGAAATGTGTCCTTTGGTTCTGTGAAATAATCTTCAATCATATTTGTGATGACAATCTCCTTTCTGTATCACTGTAGTCTTTCTAAAACAGTTATCTGGATATTTGACCTCCTGTATTGATCCTCAAATAAACTTATCTCCCCACTCAAATACTCCGTCTCTGTTTTTTGGCCCTACAGCCTAATCTTTCAACCCTTTCCTTGAGTTATTTATTTCTGTTATCATATTTTAATTTTACATGACAATGTTCATTATTCACTGAATGTTCTTCTTTTATGCAGTGTTGTTTCATGGATGCAATGTCTTTTATCATTTTTGTGATGAAAATAATAACTTTTGTTGAAGTTTTCATTTCCTTGCCCAGCCACTGGTTTCTGTGTGAGTCAACATTTTATGATGCTACATCAGGACACCCCATCTCTAGTCCCTCATCCTCTGTCATTCTACCAGGTATTTTTTTTTTCTAGAATTTCTGTACTAAAAAGACATAAAAAAGCAAGAGGTGACAAAGGAGACTGCACCTATGTTTAAGGAAATAGTAAGATCCTTCTGACCCCACTAAGTTCAGCATCAAAGACTAGATGGAAACACTAAACTCTCTCTTGACTTTAAAACTGCCTGTCACTGCTTTTCAAAGCTATCAAAGCAAAGAAGCTCCTTTCACTAAAGAGCAGGTTCCCTCCTCTGGACCTTGTGGAAGGCTACCATCAACCAGCTCCTTACCTCTAGCTCCAAGTTTACTTAAATCATGTCAGTCTGTCACCTCACAGAATAACCTCTTCAGGCCCTCATCATGCAGGGTTGGGTTACATGTAAATGGTCACTTCATGGTTCCCTCCAGGCCTCTGGTAACATTTGTGGCTTTTCTCTGTGTTAACCACAACTACTGGTTCTCATCTCCAGAGACTATAGCCATTCTAGCCCATGACTGACAAGGGCAACTACATAATTATTAATCCTGTGCTTAGTTTACTCACTAGCAAAACTAAGCCAGGTCTCAGTCTCCAAGGTCTTATATTGCCTGCACTGTCTGCCCTCCATGAACTACTCCAGTCATGATGCAGGGATGAGCAAGTTCTGGTGGCCAGGAGACCAAGGAGTTCTCTGGAATGTGGTTAAGTCATCAAGAAACCAAAAAATTACTCCTGGTCTGACTAATACAATAACTGCCTGTGCCAGTGTGGATATATTATGTCCCCACAAAAGTCATATACTTTAATGCAATCTTGTGGGGGCAGATGTATTAGTGTTGATTAGTTGGAATCTTTTCATTGAGTGTTTCCATGGAGATATGACTCAATCAACTGTGGGCAAAATGTTTGATTAAATTATTTTCATGGAAATATGCACCCTACCCACTCAGGGTGGGTCTTGACTTAATCACTGGAATCCTATAAAAAGGCTCACGAACAGAAGGAGCTCAGAGTAGCTATGAGGACATTTTGGAGAGCAGCTAAGAGCTGATACTGACACTGACACTTGGAGATGCTTGGAGACATTTGGAGATGCTAGCCCAGAGTTTGCTCCAGAGAGGACCCTGATGCTTAGATGTAAAGGAGCTGAAGAAACTAAGAGAGACATTTTGGAGAGTGCCATTTTGAAACACAACCTGGGAGCAAAGGAACAGCAGATGCCAGCCACGTGCTTTCCCAGCTGATAGAGGTGTTCCAGAAGCCATTGGCCATTCTTCAGTGAAGTATCATCCTGTTGATACCTTATTTTGGACAATTTTATGGCCTTTGAATTGTAAATTTGTAACTTAATAAATCCCCTTTATAAAGTCAATCCATTTCTGGTATTTTGCATAATGGCAGCATTAGCAAACTGGAACACTTCCTTAACAAAAGCTTCTATATGGAAACTCAAAATGGGGTTGTCTTAGACCTCTTTGAGCTAGATTTTTTTCTGTAAATGTTGATGAGCCTTAGAAGTCATCATTAGACAGTCTCTCACAATTTCCATTTACCCTGTCTCCCTTTTGACCTCATTCAATCTTATTATTTAAATAACTTTCTGTATGCTGACTACTCCCAAACTTATATCTCTATACCAGAATCTCTCATCTGAAAGCCAGACTTAAATATTTACCTGTCTATTCAATATTTCTGGTCAGATTTGTAATAGGAATTTCAAACTTAAAAGGTCTAGAAAACTGATCTCCAAAGTAATCCCTATTTCTACTGCAGAATTTTCTGTCTCAGTAAATGGCCACTCCTTACTTTCAGTTATTCATTCCAAAACCTTTCAGTCATCTTCAGCTCTTCTATTTATCCTGTATGGTGGTTCATGGAAGATAATAAACCTTATGAATCTTATGTCTGAAAAATGTTCTAATAGCTTTCACATTTGAGTGAATTTGAGAATTCTTGTTTCAAAGTTATTTTCCCTCAGAACATTGAAAAACAAATTTCTCAATTATTTTCTTTTGTCTGCAGTTGTAAAACAGGAATGCAGGCATCAGTTTTATTCTTGTTCCTCTGTGGTGTATGTATATTTCCTTTTCAGTAGCTGCTTTTAGAGCTTTGTCTTGATTCTAGATGTTCTAAAATTTTAAAATTATGTAAGTTAATGTTCTTCTTTTCCAGTCTCCTTGCTTCACAGCTACATGGCCCTTCAAATCTGAGGACTAGAGCTTTTCTTCATAAGAATTTTTGTTCTATGGCTTCTTTGATATTTTTTCTGCTCCATTCTTAGTTTACTCTCTCTGAAACTCCTCCTAGCAGAGATTAGGACCTTAAGGTCTATAGTTCATATTGTTTAACTTTTCTTTCAATTTTTTTTGATCTTTTTATACTGTATTCTGCAGAAAAAACTCAAAACAATTTTCCAATTCACTAATTTGTTCTAGAACTGTGCCTATTCTGTTCAGCTCATCTATGAGATTTTAAATTTTCATGTCCCTTTCATTTTCATGATCTTTAATTGGTTCTTTAAAAACAATCTATTTTTTACATGAATAATTCATTCTCTCTTATTTCTCTGAGAGGGAACAATGACACTTTTTAATAGTATCTTTCTGTCTCTTTCCTTGTTAGGTTCTTCTATTTATTGATTTTTGTGCTTCTCTTTCATGACGCTGATTTTCCTGAAATATTTGTTGATTATTTGCTGTTACTCATCTTGACATATGAAAAGTCTGTCAGCCTATCTATAGATGCTTTTCTATGTAGTTCTGGATGTTCTTTTTGAACCATAGAGAGAACATGTTGTTGGACAGGGTATGTGAACAGGTAGTCTTCTGAGCATAGGAGTTCCAGTTCCTCCAGAATGTTTCCATATGCCTTAAGGCTCTTATCCAAATTTATAATAACATTTTAGCAAGATGGCACCTGTCTCTGCTATGTGGCACAGAAGGGAGACTGTATCCATCTGGTAGCTCCAATGCCATGCTCAAGTAACCACACTGATAGAAATTTCCCAAGGAGTTTAAAGCACCATTATTTTAGCATTTTGCAGCAAACTTCTCCTGAGTATATTCTGCACTAATGCTTCCTTCTCCAAACTGATTTCAATGGTCTTCCATCTTTCAGAGAGTCTTCATAGTTTCTGGTCCTCCCAGGGCACTCCATGTTCCCAGGAAATTTTTGTCTTTAACTTAAAATCTTTTACTTTTCTCTACTTTTTAGGTATTTTAGGTAATTCTAGGTTATCCCTTAATACTGAGGTAATTTTCTTTGCCATTTTCAAATTAAATTTTATTTTTTCTCTACTGACTATTAAACAATTGGTTTTTGTTGAAGACTCTACCTTTCTAACATTCTTTCTACATGCAGGACAAAGCCCATTTTCATCAGTGCAAATTCCATGCCAACAAAATCAGCAAATCTGGTAGCCACAGGTGCAAGGCAAAAGGTTGATGCCATCTATCTCCAAGGGCTCCATGCAAGGAGGGCATACCACAGGGTCTTCCTTCACATCAGGACTGTGAGACATCTTCATGTTTATTAAACAGGAGCGAAAATTTATAGTAATTTAATGGAGAAAGAACTCCAGCACTGAGGGCTAACATGTAGAACTCTGAAGACCCACATGCCTTGCCTCACTTTTCCTTTGCTAACTGCATGCATTGCCTCCTCCACACAAAAGACCACTGAACAACTGTTGGGGTGTTCTGATTGCTTCAGCAAGTCCAACCTTTATGGCTGAGAGAGGGACTATCAGCTTTCAGTGGGTTCCACAGCCAAGCTGACCACCAACTTACATTAGGGTCAACTCTGTTATTTTATCCTCGCCTGTGTATACATGCTTTAATATCTTTTGATTTTTTTTACTTCAACTAATCCTCAAATTTTATTCATTTCTTGGTTTCAGACTTCCCACTCTATAATTCTTAAGAAGTCATGATGGAAAACCCAGTTTTATTTAATCATTACTGTATTCTCATCACCCTTTAATGAAGCTTTCTGGTCTCCTCACTCATCGCTACATGCCAAATTGTAGATCCAAATATAAAATAATACCATGTAGATTTAATTCTTTGGTTATCCATTTGTTAATTCTAATGTACTAAACCTTTGATATCTCTGATCTCTTTTCTCAAATGTTTGAAATGCCTTTTAAAGAGGATTTCAAAACTGACCTTGGATCTCTTCTAGCAATACATAATTTACCTGTTCAGGTGAGCAACATATAGTAAATGATGCAACTATTATATCAATTGGAATTTTAAAAGGCTCAGCTTTACTCTTTTGTAGATTTTACCAACCCATGAAAACATTACTCAAGATTGGCTACATAAAATTTTTAAACTCTTCTTGTCTTTGAAATACAATTTCCCCATAATTTTTGCTCCTTGCTGTATTGGTATGCTAAGTATGTGCTAGGTCTACTTATTAAATGATTTGACATTGTTAAATATTAAAGATAATCTAAACTCAATAGGCAATGCCAATGATATCTATGAGTAAAGTACTTTAAAAGTAATCATTAACATTTTGATATTTTAACTTAGTGATGTATTCTACTCATAACCAAAATGATTGAATCACAGCATTTTATTTTGTGTAAAATAAGGTGATTTTTCAGTGAAAAAAGTTGAAAAATTAGAGTTTTTGAAAGAAAGATTTAGTTTTTAATTATAGGGAATAATGAAAATAATTAGCAAGCTCTCTGATAGGCTAAGACAGTTTCATGGTAATTAACATACTGTCAATAGAATACAACATTGTCAAAAGGATAGTCTCTACTTAGCAAATGACTGCCAACCTGATACAAAAACACTAATTGAAAATAAATATCATGTTAAAACCAAGATGAATTTCAAAGACTAGGATAATGTTCTCTTATATAACCTTATTTTTAGAATAAAACAATATTATGTTACAAGGTAATATGACCCAGTATGAAGCAGGTGGTTAAGGAGCAAATAAATTACTGGCACCTTTCTAATTATAATACACTTTTAGTCTCTCATGATAAACAACAGATGTGTGTTTATGAAAATACATTATAGTAGAAACAGGTCAATAGAGTCTAAATGAAAAGACTTAATTTATCTGTACTCCCATTTGAATTCAAAGGGATGGCCTGTTTAAAAGAGCTTCCATTTAATGTAACATGAGTTCAAAGGAGATTTATTTAAATGTACCACTGGAAACCTATTTCATTAATAGTCCAAATAAAAAGGAAGATAATTTCAGAGTGCAAATATACATGGGAGAAAGTAACAAATCAAAGCAAAACAACATATTAAAGAGGATTCAAAAAGAGAATATTCTGATAACATAGATAGTTCACCCTATTTGCAAATCCTGAGAGTATATTAAAGTTTTCCATTAAGTATTCTACTTTCTTTCTAATAATTATTGATATAAAAGTTTATTTACAACCATTTATTCCTGAATTTCAGACTGTTAATAGATTTAAGTGCAAATCAAGTAACTGAAAGAATTTGAGCAAGGAAATATTTTCTGCACACTAGTTGGTAAAATTAATTGAATTTGGAGCTCAAAGATGTGAGTTACAGATCCATTTCTGTCACTTCTTAGCTATGAAACGGAAAAATATTTTTAAATAGCTGTGTTTTCAAAAGCTAGCTAGATATAATTTAAAACCTATAATGTGCCATGAAAAGAATGCAATGTTGAAAATCATCTCAGGCTTTAATTTGTTCTTCTGTATTATTGATGCATTGTTAATATGTTCTAAAAAACCACATTGATGCTACCAAAAGATACAGTAATATATAACACACTGAATTGCTCAATTGCTAAATGTTAACTTATGTTGCATTCTCATGTGTATTTTTATTCTTTCCATTTTCTCATGTATTTTCTATGTGTTATCATTTCCTTTTATTTGAATTAACCTCTCACCTTATTGTAATTATTTAGTGTTGGAGCAGTTAATTAAAAAAAAACTAATTGATGCAGTCTGCCCTCTAAGAACATATAATCCAAATGGAGATATTTGGCATTTGTTCATGTGAAATAGCAGCTACAATACTTTGTTGAAGCAGCACAATGTTTGTTGAAACCCAATGTAGGTGTTTTAGAAGTTGAAAAAGCACTAAATATGGAATATTTATGCAAAACTTTATGAAAGAGATAAAATTTAATTTTAGTTCTATTTTCCAGTTATCTATTGTTGCATAAAAAGCCACCTCAAGCTTGATGGATTGAAAACCAACCATTTTATGATGCTCACAGATTCTGTTAAGCTAGAATTTAGACAGGGTACAGTAGGGATGCCTTCTTTCCAATCCATGCCATGTAATATATGAAGGTGCACCTAGGAACATTTGAAAGGTCAAGAACTAGATCTTCTGTGGGCTTCTACACTTGTGTTGGCTGCCTAAACAGATGTCTCAAAATCTGGGCTTCCTAGGATGATAGTTATGCAAACATTCTTGCAGTGCTTTTTGCACAGGACCATGAAGAAACATGAAAATATTTAAGGAGAACTATCCTGTATCTCTTGAGAAGAAAGTCTAGCAGAAATAGCTTGCTTCTGCTCCATGGTATCTCCGGTCTTTGCTGCAAAGACACAAAGGGCTTTGGGTGATCTCCTTGGCTAGATGTTGTGATATTTTGGAGGCTTCTACATTCACATATCTGTTGCCTGCTGTAAGATGACTTGAAAGTTGTGTTTCCCTAGTATTGTCTATCAGAACCTCTATACATCACCTCTCCCATATGTATTGTACTTCTCACATCTAAGTGTGTGGCTTTTGATGGGGAGCATCTCAATAAAAGGCTTGCCACAAGCAAGGAAATCAAGAGAAACAAGTGGAAGCTCAATGCTTTTTCGTGACCAGTCTTGGAAATCACTAGAATTATTTCTGATGAATTCTACTAATTGCCACAGACATCAGACCAACTGAATGCTGTAGGTGAGAATATAAACCTCTCTTGACAATGAGAGGAATGTAAAGAATTTGGAGCCATATCTTAAAGCTGATAGCATCTATCTCTCTCAGACAGAAAAAGCATATGAACAAATTTCCAAGGGTGCATAGGAACTACAATTTGATATTTCAAAAAAAAAAAGCATTAATTTAATTATCATAGGAAAAATAAGAACTTTCTTAGGCTATACTTATTTTATGGCTTATATATTTAGTCACTTATTTTCATTATATATAGGAATTTAACCTAATCTTTACAGTGTTTCTCTTGGCCTTTATCATATTTTGTCTTTAATTTGTAAAATAACTAAAATATGTCTTATAGCTAAAAAGAAAATTTTTGAGAGCAACTTTATTAAACAGTATAGCTTTTCAAAGAATTGTTACTAGTCAATTAAAGGAAATAAAATTATAATTGACCATCTGTCATGCTAAGATGCTGTATTCTATAGAAAAAATCCATCTTTTAAAATATAAATTGAATGCAGAATTATCTAACTTCCCCAAGTTATCTTCCTATATATAGTATTGTGTACAGGTAAGAAAGAAGAATACTTTCAAAGAGAGGTATTAAAAACAAAATTATACATATTCAATTGTTTATCTTAAGACATGAAGTCATTTAATAGTAAAAGACTGCTATCTTAGAATATTTACTTCAAAGAAAGAAGGTAAGTTTAGAAAGAAAAATCCACATAAGCATAAAGTTTTAAACAGAAATGAAAATGGTTGCAACACAAACTTTTAAATAAGAAAATAAATAAGATCCTCTCTCACTTATCATCAATTACATTTGTGAGGGTAGTTTCCTAACAGTAATTTTTAATTTTTTTTTTTTCTGGAGCATTTGAAGTTACATTTTTTTTTTCCCCAACAAAGGTGTTTAACCTTTTATTTTGAAATAATTTCAAACTTATAAAAAATAATAGTATAAAGAAATTACTATACCCTCTACCACTAGATACACAAATTGTTAATATGTTGTCACACTTGCTTTATTCTCTTTCTCAACTAGTTGAGAGTATGTTCCAGATATCATGTCGCTTTATCCCTAAACACTTTGGTGTGTGTTTCCTAAGAACAAGGACATTCACTTAACTTCACTACAGTGAAATTATTGAAATTTACATCAATGAAATACTGTTATCTAATCTACAAATCTTATTCAGATCTTTCCAGTTATCCCAATAATGAATTTATATCTTTCTAGTCTTGGTCCAGAATCTGATCTAGGATCACATTGCATTTAGTAATTTTTTATGGAATATTATTGAGATACATTCACAGAACATATAATCATTCAAAATGTACAATCAGCTGTTCACAGTATTATCATACAGTTGTGCATTCATTGCCACAATCTTTTTACATTTTCATTACTCCAAAAAATAAAATTAAAATTAAAATAAAAAGAATATCCAAAACATCCCCCTTCCCTCCTCCCCCCATTGTTCATTTACAATTCATTTATTGAGATACATTCACACACTCTGTAGTCATCCACAGTGTATAATTGATTATTCACAGCACCATTATATATTTGTGCATTCATCAGCAGAATCAATTTTTGAAACTTTTCCTTACTCCAAAATAAAAATAAAAGCAAAAAAACACCTAGATCTTTCCATCCCCTTCATCCCACACTATTCTTCATCTAATTTTTGTCCCATTTTTCCACTCATCTGTCCATACACTGAATAAAGGGAGTGCAAGTGACAAGATTTTCACAATAACACAGTTGCACTGTGCAAGCTACAAAGTTATATAATCATCTTCAAGAATCAAGGTCACTGGGTTGCAGTTTGACAGCTTCAGGTATTTTCCTCTAGCCATTCCAACACACTAAAAACTAAAAGGTGATATCTATATAGCACATAAGAATACCCTCCAGAGTGACCTCTTGACTCCATTTGAAATTTCTCAGCCACTGGAACCTTATTTTGTTTCATCTCTCTTCCCCCTTTTGGTCAAGAAGATCCTCCCAATCCCACAGTGCTGGGTCCAGGCTCATCCCCAGGAGTCATTTCCCACATTGCCAGGGGGATTCACACCCCTGGGTGTCATGTCCCATGTAGGGGGGTAGGGGGAAGAGTAGTGAGTTCACCTGACAAGTGGGCTTAGAGAGAGAGGGGGCCATATCCAGGCAACATAGAGGCTCTCTGGGGGGGATTCCTAGGCACAATTATAAGTGGGCTTAGCCTCTCCCTAGCAGCAACTAGCTTCACAAGGGAGAGCCCCCAGATTGAGGGCTTGGCCCACTAAATTGGCTGTCCTCAATGTTTGTGGTAAAATCAGCAACAGCCCAGGTGGGAAAGTCCAACATTTCCACATTTCTCCCCAGTTCCTCAAGGGGCCCACAAACACATTTTTACTCTCTGCCCATATCACTCTGGGATATACCAGGATTTCACCCCAGCCTGTAAAAACTCATCAAGTCCCACCTCCCTTTCACAGCTCCATGTAACTATGGTGTTCAAACAAACTGATCATACAGGTTAAATTATCTAGTGTGCTACAGAAAATATAGATCCTGCACCAAATAAACATCTCCTCCCTTTGTCTCACACAAAATTTCTAGTTTTAAAACCCAGTCAGTATCGTTCTTTACCCTTGGGCCTGATTTGCCTTAGTCTTTACCAGATCCGCTTCATTCACATCTCTAACTGAAGTCTGAACATTTTTTCACCTCTGTCAACAGTTTTCTTCTGGGGTAATACTGACATTCATAGCTGCCAAGCTCTAGCTCCAAGTCTCAGATGTCACACAGATATCCAAAGTTCCAGAGATTGACCAGGTTACACACAAGGAGCTCATCATCTCAGGATTTAGAGATAACCATTACAACTCAGGAATAGATGTGACTGCTATAGGAGCTTACAATCTGGACACCATACAATAAGCATTCCCCTGATAACCTGTGCTCCAGGATTCAATTCTGAGTTTACACATTGTAGTTAGTCCATATTGGTGAGGCATTATAGTGTTTGCCTTTGTTTCTGGCATACTTCACTCAACATGCTGTCTACAGGATCCATTCACCTTGCTGCATGTCTCACAGCTTCAATCCTTCTTGTAGTTGCTCAGTATTCCATTGTATGCATGCACCACAGTTCACCATTCTATTCATCAGTCAATGTCCCCTTAGATGACCTCCATCCATTGCAAATCATGAATACTGCCACCATAAACACCAATGTGCAAATGTCCATTTGTGTCCCTGCTCTCAGATCTTCCAAGTGTATATCCCATGGTGGAGTTGCAGGACCTTGTGACACCCACATGCCTAACTTCTTGTGCAACCACAACACAGTCCTCCAGGTTGGTTACACTATTCTATTTCCTCATCAGCAGTGAAGACATAATTTCTTTCTCCAAATTCTTTCCAGCACTTGTGTCCCTCTGTTTATTTTTTCCCTGCAATTTTATAGGGATATATTTAAATGCCATACAATCATCCACAGTGTACAATCATCATATAGTTGTGCATTTGCCACCACAATTAGCACTTACATATATTCATTACTCAGAGAAAGAATTGAAACAAAAAAACAATAAAAAGGATAAAAAGAAAAGTAAGAATAAGATAAAATACTTTCACTAAGAAAGAGGAAGAGGCAAAAAAAGTAAAAAGACAAAAGAAATAGAAAAAGAAGGAAAAACAGCAACTAAAAAGCCACAAAAGAAAAGGTAAAAATAAAATAAAATGCCATAAAAAAGTCAGACAACAATACTAATGCCAGGAATCCCATACCACCCTGAATGTGCCCAATCTTGTCTCATGGTAATTTTTAAAATGTACTTTCCTGTTCTTATTTTTTTTTTATATCTCTATTGCAAAGAAGCCTATGACTATGAGTGCCCAGGGAAGGTGTTAAAAAAAAAAAAAAATCAGTCTTTTACTTCTTGATCACAAAATAGAAAGTTTAACTTAAATAAAGAAGGAAGCACTTGACTTCCTTATTCATGAATTTGATGCACCCTCATGGTAGAGAATATTTTGCTTTATTTCAGAAGATACTCTCTCTGTGACTGCAGAATTATCCACTTGGACAAAATGCTTCACATCCTTGTGCACGCTTCCATGATTTGATACTCATTGATACTGTAGCATGACCTAAGTGCCACTCAGCCTAAGTACAGACAAATGAAGAGTGTTTATATGATGTTTCAGTGAAAAAGAAAAAAAATAAAGCTTTTTTAATCCTAGGGAAAATATAACAGCAAGATTAACAAATACAAAATTAGCAAGAAAAATTGAATTTTTTTCAGGATCTCAGCAAAACCACTTTCTTTAGACAATATACCAGGAAAAGAAAATGTATAATATATCAGAAAATAATACCGAAGGAGGAAAAATACATTACACACATGCCCCTACTCTCGGAATCCTTTCTTTTTTACTTCATTTTTCTTTCTTTCTCCCTCTCTTTCACTCTCCTCTCTTTCCTCCCTTCCTCCTTTCCTCCCTTCTTTCTTTCTTTCAGTGGTTTGGACGCAACTGAATGTCTGAATATAGCAGTGTAAGTATTTGTAGTCTACATTCATTAAACAATGACCTGGCTCACATCAGCAATGTGAAATTAAGCTATTAGGATCCAGAAACTGTATGTGACTTCTGGTTCCCTCTATGAACATGATAAAGCATTAGGTTGTTCAGTCATAATTACAAATGATCCACTCACGTGGCCAGGAATCAGTAAGAAGTTCTGGATCCTCTCATCTTGATCTACCTTTCTGCATCTTCACAGTTCCATAACTCTTACTTTCTTTCTGTTTCATCCTGTACATGCACTTGGATACATAAGACATGGGAAGGACCCACTTTTACCTAAGATAAAAAATGATTTGAGAAAAGATGTTTTGCCTTACACCCCATGCTATTTTTTTAAATTTTCCCCCTGCAATTTTATTGAGATGTATTCATATTCCATATAATCATCCACAGTGTACAATCAGTTGTTCACAGTATCATCATATAATTGTGCATTCATCACCACAATCAGGCCTTGAACACAATCTTTACTCCAAAATAAATAAATAAATAAAT
Source organism: Choloepus didactylus (assembly GCF_015220235.1). Taxonomy (NCBI): domain Eukaryota; kingdom Metazoa; phylum Chordata; class Mammalia; order Pilosa; family Megalonychidae; genus Choloepus; species Choloepus didactylus. Next base: position 143,197,658 of record NC_051309.1, read on the forward strand.
AAATAAATAAATAAATAAATAAAAATAAAAGTTAAAAAAGAATACCCAAAACATCCCATACCCCCATCCCCTATTATTATTAATTTACTTTTTTGTCCTCATTTTTTTACTCACCTGTCCATACACTGAATAAAGGGAGTGTGAGCCACATGGTTTTCACAATCACACAGTGACACTGTATAAGATAAATAGTTAAATAATCATCTTCAAGAATCAAGGCTACTGGATTGCCATTCAACAGTTTCAGGTATTTCCTTCTAGCTATTCTAATACACTAGAGACTAAAAAAGGGATATTGATACTATGCACAAGAATAGCCTCCGGAATGACCTGTTGACTCCATTTGAAATCTCTCAGCCACTAACAATTTATTTTGTTTCGTTTCTCTTCCCCCTTTTGGTCAAGAAGTTTTCTCAATCCCATGATGCTGGGTCCAGGCTCATCCCTGGGAGTCATTTCCCACATTGCCATGGAGATTTATACCCTTGGAAGTCATGTCCCATTTAGGGCACCCCATGCTTTGTATCTGTTCAAAGGATAGTACATAAGTGCATGCAAAATGGTAAAAGAGAGATGAAGAAAATTCATACTTTTCAGTATGTGAATAAAATAATTCAAAAAAATGTGATTTGGAAACTACAGAGTTTAATATGGTATACTGATAAATGAATCTTATATGTTTTAGAGTCAAAAGGACTCATCTCATCTTTCTCTTGCATATGTCAGTGTTGTCCAGGGAAATAGAATCAAAAGAATGTGTGTGTATGTGTATGTGCACACATACATGCATACACATAAAGAGATTTATTTTAATAATTGCCTTATACAATTATGGGGACTAGTGAGTCTGGGATTCATAAGCAGGCTGGCTGGAGGGAAATTACAGTAAAAGTGATATTTCAGTCTTTAGCTCAAAATCTGTAGAGGAGTCAGCAGAATGAAAACTCAAAGAGTAGAAGATTGTAGTCTTGAGGCAGAATTCCTTCTTTCTGGAATCTTCACTTCTTTCTTTTTAAAGCCTCCAATGAATTGGATGAGGTCCACTCACATTTTGCAAGGTAATTTCTTTAATTTAAATTCCACTGATTGCTGATGCTAATCCCATCTATAAAAGACGCTCACATCTAGGCCAGTGTTTGAACAAGTGGAAATCATAACCTAACCAAGATACCTGTAAAATTAACTATCACGTCTGTCTTTTAAGAAAAACAACCTCTCAAAAACTAAATCTGTGAATGAAGATCTGCTTGGAAGAGGAGGAGAAACAATGTATTAATTCATGTTTTAAGTTTTCATAGTTTTTATTTTCTCCTCTGACTCATTTCATTTTCAAATACAAGATCAACAATATAAGCAGTGGTGATTTTCAGCCTCAATTTATCTCACATGCAGATTACACTAGCTTCTCTATGTAAGACTGAGAAGACTTTCTCATTTGGTAATAAATACATGCTCATTAACAGAAAATAACAGATCCTACCTTAATTATGAAATATTTGTATTTAAATATAACATACTTTTTTTATATTTCTCATTTTTTAGTGAATGTGAGGAATTTACCAATTATAATCTCAAATAAGGTTCTTCCAGCAGATGAAAAATATAAAAAATATTTTGATTACTCCTTATATGTGAAAAAAATGATACCTGAAATATATAGCCATGTTTCATTCCCTATGAATAATTTCATATTCTACAACTAGCATATGCAGAAGATATTCCCTTGTTAAAGAATATTTGAGAATATTAACAAGTGTACTAATTGCATGAATTTAAAAGTTCTAAAATAGATCAACATCTCTTCATCCCCAGTGTAATTTACCTAATCCAACCACTTTCATCTATGGCCTTCAGTAATGAAATCATTTTGATATATTGTCCACATCACAAAAGCATTTTAGAAAACTTCTATGGTGCCCTCAATAATTCCTATTCCAACACTGAATAGAAATAGGTACTCAGCTTTTAACCAAATCATATGAAAATATATCTGTAAATCATATCTGTCCTCATCCTGAAATTATTTATTTCCATATATTTTACATGGTTTTGGTTGCTTTGAGTTCGTATGTTTATATTCCTCAGTATACTTTGTTTTGCTGTATACCAGAACTGTTTTGCTGTGTCAAAAAATATAATTTTACATGCAGAAAACTGGTCCTCAATTTATTGTCATTTTAATTAATTCCTCCATGTGAACTTATTTTTAGGTATATTGGGTTAGTGTTTCTCCTCCAGTGCATGTATTTGTTAAGATGCAGGAATAGTACGGGTATAAAAGGTGTTCATAAAGACAATTGAGCATTAAAAACAAACATACTCCAAGCAATTTCTATAGCAAAAAAAATGGAAAATGTTTATAAAAAATCATGAACTCATAAATAACAGAATTTTTATTTATAGTTTAGTGGGACCTATGTTTTTGAACAGTGTGATTAGCGGAATTAAGGATATGAAATTTAAGAACAATTTAATACTTTGAGCATTAGGAGTTTTCTGAAAGAGCTTACTATCCTTTCTATATTGCAAATATCATCAGCCTACAGAGTGTTATTTTGGTATATATTTGACAAAATTGTATATCAAATGAGCTCTGATCTAAACATTTGCACAACTATGGTAAAATAGAGCATAAACTATATTTTCAACATTATTCAGATTAAACATCATTTGACCAGAATGATTCCGATATGTGAAAGAATTATCTTCACTTTGCAATGATTCCTGAATTTAAATGTAATTGTTATGAATTCTAGAGCATTTCACCTGACGGTCAAGAGAGCCCAAATTTGTATCTGACTTATTTAGGCAATCATTTAAGTTCCATGTTTAATTGTACCTGGAAGAGGAATTCTAGCAGAGGTTAAGGTTTAGAAGTTAGCATGTCTTTAATATACTAGGGACTGCAAACAGATTCTGACTTCTACACTCAGTTAAATGGATCTCACCAAATGAAAACTAAGTCCCAAATGAAAAATAAGTATAAGTACATGGGAAATATTAGACAATAAGGGCAGAGTATTTCCATGGCATATATAGAGAATAAAAAGATCTCATTTCCTATTCCAGGCACCATGTAATTATGTTGTTTAAATAAACTGGCCAAACAGGTTATGTTAGATTGTGTGCTATAGAAAACTTAAATTTTGGACAAAATACACATCTCTTCCTTTGGTCTCACATAACAGTTTAAGTTTTAAAATACAGACAATATCATCCTTTATCCTGTATTCTGATTTACCTTAGTCCGAACAAGATCAGCTTCATTCATATCTATAATTGAATTCTGATCTTTTTTTTTCACCTTCTTTAACAGTGACTGTATGGAGTATTGCTGACTTTTAGAGCTGCAGAACTCTGAGTTTTAGGTGATACACAGGTACCCAAAGTTCCAGGGAACTACCAGATTATACACAAAGATTACGGATCTCAGAATTTAGAAACAGCACTTACACTCAGGAATAAATGTGACTGCTGTAAGAGCTTAAAATCTAGACCCTAATTTTCTTATAAACATTTTGTAAATGAGACCATACAATATTTGCCCTTTTGTTTCTGGCTTATTTCACTCAACATAATATCCTCAAGGTTCATTCACCTCATTGCAAGCCTCATGACTTCTTCCTTTCTGTGGCTGCACAATATTCCACCATATGTATATGCCATGATCCACTTTTCTGCTCATCAGTCAATGGGCCCTTCAGCCATCTCCATCCATTGACAATCATGAAAAATGCAACCATAAACATCAGTGTGCAAATGTCTATTTGTGTCCTTGTTTTCAGTTCTTCTGAGTATATTCTTAGTAATGGGATTGCATGATCATATGGCCACTCTATATTTAGCCTCCTGTGGATCCAACACATTACCCTCCAGAGGGTCTGCATCAAGTGTCCATCAACAGATAGAGTGGATAAACAAAATGTAGTATATACATATGATTGGATATTATACAGCAGTAAGAAGGAATGATGTCCTGAAACATGCAACAACATAGATGAGCCTTGAGGATGTAGTGTTGAGTGTAATAATCCAAACATAAAAAGACAGGTATTGTATGATTTCACTAATATGAATCACCTAAAATGTGTAAATTCAGAGTCTTAAATGTAGAATATAGGATACTTAGAGTACATGGAAGCTAGAGCAGGGAAGTGGTAACCTAATATGTACAGAATTGTTAACAAGGTTTAACTTAAATGTTTAGGAATGGATAGAGGGGATGGCAGTTCATTATTGGGATCATATCAGCACCATATTGAAGGTGAAATGATTGAAAGGGGTAGTTTAAAATCACTTACCTCACTGATTAACATTACAATTATAAATAAGTTGTTGCATCAACTACTTCAAATGTATGACACTTGTACAAAGAGTTAACAATAGAGTGGTATTTTAGTTTGCTAATGCTGCTGGAATGCAAAACACCAGAGATGGACTGGCTTTTATAAAAGGGGATTTATTTGGTTACACAATTAGAGTGTTAAGGCCATAAAGTGTCCAAGGTAACACATCAGCAATTGGGTACCTTCACTAGAGGATGGCCAATGGTGCCCAGAAAACCTCTGTTAGCTAGGAAGTCACATGGCTGGCGTCTGCTCCAAAGTTCTGGTTTCAAAATGGCTTTCTCCCAGGACGTTCCTCTCTAGGATGCAGATCCTCAAAAATGTCACTCTTAGTTGCATTGGGATATTTGTCCTCTCTCAGCTTTTCTGGAGCAAGAGTCTGCTTTCAATGGCTGTCTTCAAACTGTCTCTCATATGCAGTTCCTGTGCTTTCTTCAAAGTGTCCCTCTTTGCTGTAGCTCCTCTTCAAAACATCACTCTCAGCTGCACTTCAAAATGTCACTCACAGCTGCACTGAGATCCCTCTGCATGTCAGCTCATTTATATGGCTCCATTGATCAAGGCCCACCCTGAATAGGTGGAGCCATGCCTCCATGGAAATATCTCATCAGAGTTATCACCTACAGTTAGGTGGTGTGCATTTCCATACAAACAACCTAATCCAAACATTCCAACTTAATTCCCACCAATATGTCTGCCCCACAAGATTGCATAAAAGAATATGGCTTTTTCTGGGGGACATAATACACTCAAACCAGCACACGTGTTATATGGGGGAAAATTACCTATTTTATGCTATGGACTATAGTTAATAGTAATAACTTAGTATCACACCAATATTAAGGGTAAATAATTGGGGGGGATAAAATATTTGGTGTTTTGGTTTTTTTTTATTGTGTGTGTATCTGTAATTTTTATCTTTGGAGCAATGCCAATTTTCTAAAATTGAGACTGATGATGATTGCACAAACAAGTGATTGTGATTTTTTTTTTAATTTCTCATCTGTAATATGAGATCATTTAAAGTATAAAAGGTGCTTCATCAGACGTTGATAATTGGACTCAATATAGCCCTATGAAATGGGATGAATAGGGATGGCGCTTTCTATTTTGCAGAAGAGAAAGTCAAGCATTTTCTGAATCCTAATCCCATCTATCTACTGTGATGGTTGGGTTCATGCGTCAACTTGGACAGGTGATGGTGCCCTGTTGTCTGGTCAAAGAAGCACTGGTGTAACTTACTGTGAGGACATTTTGTGGACTTAAATCATCCATAGGTTGATTGCATCTATGGCTGATTACATCTATGATCAGATAAGGGGAGTGCCTTCTACAGTGAGAGAAGTTTAATCCAATCAGTCAAAGTCTTTAAAAAGAAAGGTGATGAATTCAGCAGTCAGAAAAGAAGAGAGAAATTCCACTTTTACTTTAGCCAGCCAGTCTCTCCTGGAGAATTCATCAAAAACTTTCATCAGAGTTGCAGCTTCCAGCCTGCCCTATGGAAATTGGGCTCTCACAGTTGCGTGAGACAGTTTTATAAAATCTCATACTTACAGGTATCTCCTGTTGGTTCTGTTTCCCTAGAGAACCCTGACTAATACATCTACTATCTAATACCTCTTTTGGTCAAATGTTGATCAATTTCATAAATTCAGTTACATACACATCAAAGACTGTTTTTATTGGGGAAGTTTTTATGTGTAAAGTGAATTCTTTTCCTTATATAGGTGATAGATGGTAATAGAGCTCTCACTTGGATAGGGTGTATGTAAATATAAGTATAAACATATATATATATATATATATATATATCTTCCAGTATACTATGGGAAAAATACAAAATAAAGCAGATATTTTTCCTGTTAAAAATACCTACTACAATTTTAGAAAGTATACTTTGGAAATTAGTGGATCAATGTTTACATATTTGTGAGCATGAAACATTAAAACATGGAATTGTCACTTCTGCTTTTAGAAAGAAATTATACATATCTATGTGATTATTGGAGAATGTTTGCCTCTCTTTATACAAAATACTTTAGTACAAGCAGTAGTAATGATACATATAATAATCAATTATATTTAATGATATCTTATGGTTTAAATTTTCATGGAAATTAAAAAAATGCACTGATGAGAATTGTGTAGGTATGGCATATGGTATTCAAAAAAGAGAGAATGAACACCTTTTTAAATTATTCACCGATGACTTTTGCAGCTCTGCTTTATGAATACATTCATAAATCAATGGTCCTATTTCCTAAAATGATGAACAGCAAGTGTTTATTTAAATCCTGGGCTATTTACCAATACTTATATTAAAAGTTAGGCATTGCACAATTATAGAATATGACTTTCATAACTGTAGAAACCAAAAAACCATTTCTTTACTGCTGACATGAAGTTGTAGGAAAAATATATCACAGTTTATGAATATCAGAAATAATAATAACTTTGGTTTTGTTTTGAATTTTTAAGAAAAAAGTGTTTAAACCTCTTTTCTAAATTTACATGTAGTATTTTAAGTCAAAGTACACTTAGTTTCATTTTATATTTGCATATTAACTTTCCAGAAACTCCAAAACTTTTTACTGTCTCATGGACTATGTCATTTCTTGATTAAAGTAACCAATGTCCTTCCAGTCTTGTTTACTCAGTTAAATTGCTTAGCACACATATCTTAATTGATATTTTAAAGACAAAATTTATGTTTAGTTTGTGGCTGCCTGAAATACTGCAAACTCTGCTGACGTGGATTTTATTGTCTCTATATTATATGAATTATAACATTATTTGGTACATATATGTAAACTGAATCAACATGATAACTCCTGAAGTTAAAGAATAATTTCAATACATTAGATTAGTCTTAAATATTAAAATATTCAATTAAACCAATATTTATTGTATCTTACACACTGTTACTATTTTAGGGCAATGGTAAATGAAACAGATAAAATTATTTTCATTCTTAGAGTTTACATTAAAGTAAAATTGAAATATAGTAAATAGGTGCAGTTGATTAAATATACCTGAAAATTCTCTGCCATTACTCTCATAGAGAAAGGGAACACATTTATTGCCATTTGAATATGGGTAGGCCCTATGACTTGTTATAACCAAGAGAGTGCATGGGAAATGACATTGTATAACTTCTGATCTGCAGCTCTGTCTTTGTTGCTAGTGACAAACCTTCTAAGAACCCATAAATCCTTACCTAGTAGAGAGGTCCATGTTTAAGACTATCAGGACACTATAGTTGAAAGCCACAGTTGAGCTCCCAGCTGATAGTCAACAACAAATACCAGATATAAAAGGAATCATATTAAATGTTCTAACCTAGTTGAGCCTCCAGATGATTGCAGGCCCAGCCAACACTAAATAAAGAACTCCTTTGTTGACATGCAAAATTGCAGGAGAATAATGAGAGAAAGTAAGTGTTTGTTATACTGTTAAACCACTGCTTTTTGGGTGGTTTGTTACAGAAAAGGAAAATAATTGTATGTATATTTAAAGTCTTGAATTGCACTTCTTAGAAGATGAAAAGTATATGCTAATTATAAAAATAATGCAGGGAGAGGGAGATGTCAGGGGTGAGCTGGGTAGGGTTTACAATTCTAACCATAATGGTTAGGATAAGCTTCATCAAAAAGGTAATATTTAATGAAGATGCAATGGGTCTCATATCTTTTATAAGATAGAATGGTAGAATGCCCTGTTGAAGATTCAATTATGGTGCCAACTAGGTGGCAATACCTTGCAGGCATGGGGCAGTGTTCTCCAGGAGGCCATTTATGCTCTGTATCAGCATCCACTCTATGGTGCTGTTTCTCTATGAGAGTAATGGCAGAGAATTTTCAGGTATATTTAATCAATTGTACCTATTTATCACATTTCAATTTTACTGTAATGTAAACTCTAAGAATGAAAATAGTTTTATCTGTTTCATTTACATTGCCCTAAAATAGCAACAGTGTGTAAGACACAATAAATATTGGTTTAATTGAATATTTTAATATTTAAGACTAATCTAATGCCTTGAAATTATTGTTAACTTCAGGAGTTATGTTGATTCAGTTTACATATATGTACCAAATAATGTTATTTATTTGGCCAGAATTCATGGGTCCAGGAATCAAGGGGTAGAAACAGGAGTGGCACCACTCACTATCACTCTTAGTGAACCACTAGGAAAATTTTTGCTTCCTGTCCCTGCAAGCTTAACCTCTCCTGGTCTACAAGTCTTTGTTCCAAAAGGAGGAGTGCTTTCACCAGGAAACACAACAATAATCCCATTGAACTGGAAGTTAAGACTGCCACCTGGCACTTTGGGCTTCTTATGCCTCTGAATCAACAGGCAAGGAAGGGGATTACTGTACTGTCTTGAGTTATTGATCCTGACTGTCAAGGGGGAATAGGACTGCAACTACACAATGGAGGTAAAAAGAATTTTCCTGGAATACAGGAGATCCCCTATGGTGTCTCTTAGTACTACCATGCCCTGTCATTAAATTCAATGGAAAACTGCAACAACCAAATCAAGAGTGGGCTACCAGTGGCCCAGAAACTTCAGGAATGAAAGTTTGGGTTACCCATCAGCAAAGAACCATGGCCAGCTGAATTGCTCACTGAGGGTAAAGGGAACATGGAATTGGTAGTGGAAAAAGGTAGTGATAAATATGAACTATGACCATGTGACCAGTTACAGAAATGAGGACTATGATGGCATGAATATTTCCTGCTTGCTTTGTTATGAGTATGTTTGTACTCGTCTGTAAAGCAAATATCTTTATATCTTTGCTTTCTTCTCTATCTTATGCCCTTATCATATTACATAAGCTATATTGCTCATTTTTCAGTATTTAAGTTAAAGGAAATCAATTTTAAGAGTTAATGTCACCCAAGGACTTGCACCCTATTCTGTAGAGATTTAGTGCATTTCCAGTTGTACACAGGACAGCAGATTATCGTTAGATGAAATACATGTCTGTTATTGTTCTCTACTTAGAGATAAAGTATGGTTTAAGGTGATGTGTATAACTGCCAAATTGATGAGGGGTGGACTGTGATGATTAGGTTCATGTGTCAACTTGGCCAGGTGATAGTACCCAAGTGTCTGGTCAAGCAAGCACTGGCCTAACCATTACTGCAAGGACATTTGTGGCTGGTTAATAAACCAACAGGTTGGTTTATTAAACTATCACTCAATTTGCTGCAGCTGTGACTGATTACGTCCATGAAGGGTGTGTATGAGAGAATGCAATTGGCTGGATTTAATCCAATCAGCTGAAGAGTTTTAAGCAAGACAGACAGAGGACCTTCACTTCTTCTTTGGCTAGCCAGTGAAACATTTCCTGAGGAGTTCATCAAAGTTGTCAGTTCATTCCTGAGGAGTTCATCGAACATCTTCATTGGAGTTGCCAGTTTGCTGCCTGTACTATGGAATTTGAACATGTGCATACCCACAGTTGTGTGAGACACTTTTATAAAATCTTATATTTATAGATATCTCTTGTTGATTCTTTTTGTCTAGAGAACCCTAACTAATATACATTGTGAACTCAGCCCATGTATCAGTTGACATTCCTGGGTATATAAAGGTAAAAGGAAAATAGATATGTCATGATAGAGTAAGTGTTTATTATTAAGTTATACAATGTAACTAAATGATAATTTTGTTGTGCTTTTACACATATCTTCTTTGTCTGGATGTAGGTTTAGAAGTGAGGAATGGCACTTTTATTTTCCTTTGTAAATTTTTCCTTTCAGTATTCAATCTTTATTTTATGCACACATTCTCATTACAAAAAATCAAACCAAAATAACATTGAAAATGGCAGAGTAGGGAACACTAGAAATCCATACTTGCACAAAAACTGATGGAAAGTATCATAATCTCTTTTGTAGAACTTTGGAATATAGTCATAACTTTACAACAATGGGAAAGATTAATAAAAATAAGAAGCTACTACATTGTGTTAAAAGAATGTTATAGCATTTGCAATTGCCTACCTACAATCTCCTACACCTGAGGTCCTTGGGGTTGGTGAAGATGGCTATCTGAATTCATGGTATAGGTTACTAGTGCCAAAATGGATCTTATTCCCATGAAAGTTTGGTTGATTTTTCAACCTATCTAGCAGCTTCCTACAGGACTTGCCTTTGTTTGACTCAATTTAGAGGGTTCTGCAGAGCTGGGGCAACTCCATGGCTGGCAATTACCAAAAAAGATTAAAAAGAAAAAATATTGTCTGAAGCACCATGAGCTAGAAATAACAGTCAGGATAAGAATAGATAGACCAAGACATTTGGGAAGGGATAAGTTGAGAGAAGAAATATGTGGGGTTATCAGGACTTTAAACACTCCTGAATGTTGTGGGGAAAGGAGAAAGCCACACACATGCCCAAAAGGCCTGAGAAGACATTAAGATTTCACTCCTGGATGATATTCAGGATCCATGATGGGTAAGGCAGGGTGGTAAGTGGTCTGGGTAAGTGTTGAAGTTATATCAGAACACAGATCCAGTCTGAATAGACAGAAAATATTTTTGTTTTCCTTTTTTTTTTCTCTTTTTCCTCTTTAATTCTTTTCTGGTGCCAAGCATTTATGGAAATTCTGCCAAAATATTAGCTGACTACTAAGCAAATGGAACACAGATTTTGGTGACCAAATATGACAAAAATACAGAGTTCACAAAAATAGTTCAGAAAAGTTCCTAAACATACAAACAACAACCCACAATGTGCAGCAACAGCAATCCCTGGGGAGGTTTCAGAGTCTCATATCCAGACTTGCAATATTGTAATATTCATTATGTCCAGGTTTCAACAAAAGTCATGATGCTTACGATGAAGCAATTATGTATGGTCCATTCACAGGAAAAGAAAGAAATTAATAAAAGTGGTTTCTGAGGAGTCTCAGGTATTTTCCTTACTAAACAAATATATCATATCAATCTTAGCAGTCTTAAATAAGCTCAAAACCTGAAGAAAGCCATGGACAAAGAATTAAAGGATACCAGGAGAGTGATGTCTCACCAAATAGGGGATATCAATAAATAGACCTTATAACAGGAAACTAATATCATATCTGTAGCTGTAAAGTAAAGTAATTGAAATGAAAAAAATCACTAGAGTGATTAAACAGCATATTTGGGAAGGCAGAAGAAAGAATCAGTGAACTGAACATAGATCAACTGAGATAATTCAGTCTGAGAAAATAATCAAAAAAAAAAAATGAACAGAGCCTCAGATCTGCGGGACATCATCAAGCATACTTATGTATCCATAATGGAAATCACAGAGAACAGGAAAGAGAGAAAGGGGCAGAAATAATATTTGAAGACCAAATGGCCAAATACCACATACATGTTTTATGAAAAATATTTACATACACATCCAAAAATCTAAACAAACTCTAAGTAGGATAAACTCAAAAGTATCCACATCTAGACACATCATAATCAGATTGTCAAAAGACAAAGATAAAAAGAGTATCTTGAAAGCAGGAAGAGAAAAATGACTCATCAATATAAGGGATTCTCAATGAGATTAACAGCTGAATTCTAGTAAGAAATTGGTAGGATAGATGACCTGGGATGACAAATTCAAAACACTGAAAGAGAAAGACTATACACAAAATAAATGATCCTTTGAAAGTGTTTGATATATTAAGTCATTCCCATAAAAAGAAACATCTGAGAGATAAAATCAGATAAGAGAGATAAGAAATACTAAAGGCCATCTCTAATGCTGCCATGAGAATCATTAACTCATATCCATATGAAGACATAAAGATCACTGATAAAAAGTAACTATGTCAGTGTGATGGTTCATTTTATGTGCCAATTTGGGTAATTTATATCGGCAGTTGTTTGGTCAAATACTGGCCTAGTTGTTACTGTGGAGGTATTTCATAGATGGGTTAGTATATACAGTTGACCTTAAATAAAAGATATTACCATCCATAAAATGTGTGGACCACATCCAGTCAATTGGGGATCTTAACAGCAAAAACTGAGAGTTTTCTGCTTCAATATTTGAACATCAACGCTTACTGGAATTTCCAGATTGACACTCCCCCTAAGGAATCCACACTCATACTTTAACATCATCTTTATTGAATTTTCAACCTGTGGGTTACCCGATAGAATTTGGACTTAGTCTCTGCCATGCAGTAGAACTGTTGGTAAGAGGTACAAATTCAACCCAGACCCTGATTGCTGAATCACCTAATGAAAAAAAAAAAATAGTCCTTTTAAACATTGACCCCATCTGGCTCCCTGGGGTGGAGTACCCTAATGGGGGAAGTAACTGGAGGCAAAAAATTTCATGGAAAAAAAAAGGCAATGACTGAACTGTTGTAAGGAAGGACAGGTACCAGGACTGAAATGTATAATGAATAGGGAGACAACTTAAGAAAATCATAGGATCTAGAGATAAAATTCTGCACAGAATCAAAGAGAACAGATCAGGATTCCTGGAGAAGGAACAGAGAAAAAGAGACTTTCTCTTGAAGGTGAAAAATTCCACATAAAAGAGAAACAACCAAATTTAAAAAAGGGTCCAAAGAGGATATACAAATGGCCAAAAGGCACATGAAAAGATGCTCAACATCATTAGCTATTACGGAAATGCAAATCAAAACCACAGTAAGATATCATTTCACACCCACTATGATGGCTATTATTAAAAAAACAGCAAATTGAACAAACTAGTGTTCAAGAGGATGTGGAGAAAAGGAACACTCATTCATTTCTGTTGGCATTGTAAAGTGGTGCTGATCTCTGGGCATTTGGTTATTTTGTTGTGCTGACTCTGAAGGTCAGTTTCCTCCTATTGCCTAGGGTTTTATTGTAGATTGGCTGTATGTCAAGTCTCTTCTTTAATGCTTGGTCCAACTTATTCTGGACCTTTAGAGTAGCCTATGTTTAACTGTTCAGATTTTCTCAGGTCTTCTGCACCTGATTCTTGCCCTGGACATGTGGTGCAACTTTTTTTTTCTTTTGTTTTCTTACAGTAGTTGTTGCCTAACAGAAATGTCATGCATAAAATACATAATATAGAGAGTTCCCTTATACCGCCCTATTAACTCCTTGCACCATCAGTGTCAGTTTTTTTTTTTTACAATTTATGAAAGGAAATATTTATAATTGTACCCTTAACTATAATTATAGTATTAACATAAGTCCATCCTTTACAATAGAGTTCACTATTTTGTGTTGTCCCATCCTATGTTTTGTTTTGTTCTGTTTTAAATTTTATTATAGTAATATATACAACCTAAAATTTCCCCTCTTCACCATATTCACCTCAAACTGTAAGGTATTCTAAAAAACACTGTGACTATTGTCTCAGTAGGGTGTGAAATTGTTATTGTTCAAATACTTGCTCTTGCAAATGAGCTGAGCTACAGAATTTCCAGAAGTTGAAGCACTGAGGGAAGAGAGTTGAATGTCCAATTACACTTGATTTCTTTTCTTGAAAAATTAGTCTATGTTCTAGAGCACATATAAAATCTTTCTAGTTAAGAGTCAACATCAACTGCCACTTAATTCACGAAAGGAAATCAAAATATGAGCATGTATATGTACATGCATACATATACACACCTCACAACTTACACTTTTAACTTGAAGCATCCTGAAAATGTCATATATAATATAGTATATTATAGTATACATACAATATATACTGTAATGCTTTGGAACCAAAAAACCTTAAATCCTAAATGAGCCCATCAAGGAAAACCCAAGATTTTTTTTATTAATGAAGTTCCTCACTGGGGAGAAGGAAAGGAGATCCTTCATAAAAGGAAGTAGGGCAATGAAGAGGATACAGACTACATTTGGTCAGGGCCTTTGCTATTTCAAAAGTTTTATCAGTGACTGGTACAGATACTGAAAAGTTGTGCCTCTAAAGTTTGCTGATAAACAAGAGCTGGAAAAATAAGTAAAACTACTACTACTACTACTACTAATAATAATAAGGTTCCTGAGGTTCAAAGAGAGTAAGTGTTTTGTCTAATTTCTTATTCATAATCAGTTGTAGAGTACGGATTAGAATTCAGGTCTCTTGATTTCTGGTTCAGTGTTCTTTCCATCATATTATAGTATGGTTGTTATGAAGTTATATTATACATATGATACAATATTTCAATAAACGGCTCTTAAAGTTCATTCCTAATTTAAGAGTTTTTAGATAATATTTGATTTCATCATGCTTTAAACCTGTCAAAGATTTCCAGTGGTACAAAATATCTTATAATATTGTGAAAGCTACTTTTTTGCCCTAAAAAAAATGTCTAGCAGGAAAAAAAATAACATACACATAAGCCCAGTTTCCAGAAACCATGTACATATTGACTTGACTGATAAGCATCATACTGTCAATAAGGCAGAGTTATATGAAATAGATACCATGGCATCCTGTAAACAATCCCAGTCATACAACTGTTTTTGAATTTTGAATCAGCTTTAACTAATAATATTTATTTGTCACATGAAAATTGTCAGAATGCAATCTGGCACAATTCCTGGCAGGAGATAATCCAAGAGTCAAAACTTTACTAAAACATGTAAAATAAAAATACAGTGTTAAATGTTGTATTGATTACTTTAATCCTGTGTCACACTAGCAATATTGTTAAAACTCTGTGACTCTTTGTCATTTGCCTCACAGAGGAGAAACTGCGGTTGAACTATTAATAACTGAAGTACACTGTACTTTCCAATTTAATAAGAAATGGAATGATGAGCTAAAAAGCATTGATGATCATATTTCATGATATCATTACCATAGCAATGTCATGCTTACATGCCAAGTTTGATTGTGTTTATATTTTCACATTGAAAATTTATTAGTTATGAAATCTGCAGAGAATTAATCCTATATTTTGTCACTCGGAAAACAAAATGCAAACTTGTTAAAGGCATGCAAGCTGCACCATAAAAAAGTGCATTGTACATACTATTGTTATGGGTCAATGGTTATAGTTAGGAAGCTAAAGTTTATATGTTCAAACAACAACAGCAACAATACGAAAACACATTTCAAGTCTTAGAAACAAATAGTAGGAAGATAAAGGAATGCATATGCATGGTAAAAGTTATGCTCTGAAAACTCAGATTGCTAATAAAACAAACACAAATTCTCCCAGCAAGAATTACCATAATCAAGCAAAAGTTTGGAAATACATGCATAATATCATGATGTACAAATCAATTGCAACATACAGGTATATTATAATCTTAAGTTAAAATTTCAGAAAACAATATTCATGTATTTTAAATCCATTCAGCAAATATATTACACTAAACCCATATATCAAGCAGAGTGTAATCGTTGGGGAAAATAGAAAATAAAAGAGACATGTTCTCATGAGACGAAATGACAATGATCAAATAATGACAAAGGTAAATGTGTGATTAAAATTTTTGAAAGCAACTTGCAGCTCTTGAACTCTAGCCATGCAAAATGAAATGGTTAGCAAACTTATGTTTTATGAAAAATTATTGAATGTTATATTTGTATTTTTTTAACTGTAATATATTTGGAAGATTAAGATAGTTTTGCTCTTTTTTACCTTAACTATTTCAAACAATGCTTGAGGAATGTTTTCTTTGTAGTTTTGTACTCCTTAAGAACATCATAAGCTTGAAGGTGTTAATGTAATTTCCAAATGTGCCTAAATTACCATTAAGGCAGAGTTACAATTAATCTATAATACATATCTTACATGAAAATCAAAGAAAGTTACAAGCATTTATATGAATCCATATAATCTTGATTTTTAAAATTAATTTACTAACTTTGACACTATAGCAATAAATTCAAACTCTACTAAAAAATTTTTATTCCATTTTAATCTTAGTCAAATGTTCACGTGGCTTCATTTTGCTGCTGAGAAAGAATGTATATAAGATAAACACACCAGCAAATATGATCTGAATTTGACACCACAGTTAATGATACCGATTATACACTAAAGAAAGCATAAATTGTACCACATAGTCCTTTTATAAGCAGTGATCAAAGACAATATTTGTATTTAAAACACAAATACAAACTTAAAACTATGGGTCTTCTAGATAAGTGAATCTGAGTAACGTTTTTATTGATCATTATAAAGGAAATTTTACTGTTATCTCCAGTTTTTAAAATTAATAACAATCTACAGATCTACCTAAAATAGAACAGTAATAGTTATTAACTTAATGAAAATTTTTATCTCATTTTCAAAAAGGTTTGATGTATATATTCACTATTGGTTAATTTTTTCTGGTTAATGGGAATGTGAGTTAACTACAACTGCTGATTTCAACCCAAATTTCACACTAGGAGTAGGAAAAGACAATTGCCTCCTAGGTACTTACCAACTCTATTAGAAGTGATGGATTCTTTGTATTATACAGATTCTTAGGCATTGAAAAATACTGATTGCTTCTTTTTTCTAATATAGCAATAGTTCATGTCTTGAAACTAGTTCTATTGTCAGAGTGAATAATATTTTAATATGTTTAGGTATGGCCTTATTCTTCCTGAAAGAAAAATGGAATGACTTTTGACATTAAGGGAGTTGGTTATCAGTCACTTGAGTTGTACTGATGTCACATATTTCTGATGATGTGTTTGAGCTTCAGGTAAGATTCCGGAAAAGAAAATTAGAGGCTAAAATGAGTTCACTATATCTCTTTGGGTGGTTCATGTAAACAAAGAATCCTATATTCTAGTAAAGCAGGAAGACTTGTTGGAATATGGGCCTTATCAGAAACTAGATTTGGAATTAGATTGTTTTTTCAGGGTTGTTTCTTTTTTTTTTTTTAATTAAATTCAGTTTTATTGAAATACATTCACACACCATACAATCATCCATGATATACAATCCACTGTCCACAGTATGATAACATAGTTATGCGTTCATCAACACAATCTATCTCTGAACATTTTCCTTACATCAGAAAGAACCAGAACAAGAATAAAAAATAAAAGTGAAAAAAGAACACCCAAATCATCCCCCCATCCCACCCCATTTGTCCTTTAGTTTTTATCCCCATTCCTCCATTCATCCATACACTAGATAAAGGGGGTGTGATCCACAAGGTCTTCACAATCACACTGTCACCCCTTGTAATCTACATTATTATATAATTGTCTTCAGGAGTCCAGACTGCTGGGTTGGAGTTTGGTAGTTTCAGGTATTTACTTCTAGCTATTCCAATACATTAAAGTCTAAGAGGTGTTATCTATATAGTGCATAAGAATGTCCACCAGAGTGACCTCTCGAATCCATTTGGAATCTCTCAGCCACTGAAACTATTTTGTCTCATTTTGCATCCCCCTTTTGGTCAAGAAGATACTCTCAGTCCCACGATGCCAGGTCCACATTCATCCCTGGGAGTCATACTCTGTGTTGCCAGGGAGATTTACACCCCTGGGAGTCTGGTCCCACGTAGCGGGGAGGGCAGTGAGTTCACCTGTCAAGATGGCTCAGTTAGAGAGAGAGAGGGCCACATCTGAGCAACAAAGAGGTACTCAGGGGGAGACTCTTAGGCACCATTACATACAACTTTAGGCTCTCCTTTGTGGTAATGAGCTTCATAAGGGCAAGTCCCATGCTCAAGGGCTCAGCACATCAAACCGCCAGTCCCAATGCTTGCGACAACATCAATACCAGTCCAGGTGAGGATGTCCAACACATCCGCACCTTCCTCCAGATCCTTGGGGCTGGGGAGGGGGAGGCTGTAAATATATTTTTTATTATCTGCCCAAATTACTCTAGGATGTGTCAATATTTCGCTTCAGCCTATACTAACCTACCGTATCTCACTTCCTATTCAAAGTTCCATGCAATTGTGGTGTTTGAACAAATCGACTGTAGAGTTGTACCGTTTAGAAAATTTAGATCCTGTACCAAATAGATATCTATTCCCTTGGTCTCATATGAAATTTGAAGTTTTAAAACACAATCAGTTTCAACCTTTACCCTTTGGCCTGGCTTGCCCTGGTCTTAACCAGACCTGCTTCATTCATATCACTAATTGAAGTCTGGGCTCTTTTTCAGCTTTTTTTTTTTTTTTTTTGACAGTGGCTGTATGCACTAATACTGACATTCATGTCTGCCGAGCTCCAGCTCTGAGTTTCAGGTGTCTCAGAGACATGCATTGTTCCAGAGACCAAACAAGTTATACGCTAGGGGATCAGCATCTCAAAGTTTAGAGATAGGCCTTACAATTCAGGGATAGAGTTAACTGCTGTAAGAGCTTACAATCTAGGGACTATTACAATTATTGTGTCCACGTTAGGCTATGTTCTAAGATTCAATTCTGAGTTTACACATTGTAGTTAGTCCATATTGGTGAGGCATCATCCCTCTCACCATGTTTTCTCCAACACTTTTACTCCTATATATATATTTTCCTACAATTTTATAGAGTTATATTCACATACCATACATTTATCCACAGTGTACAATCAGTTGTTCATGGTATCATCATAAAGTTGTACATTTATCACCACAATCAGCACTTGAACATACCGATTACTACAAGAAAAATTTTTTTTTTTTTTAGCAATAAGAAAAAATGATAAAAAGAAATAACATGTCATACAATACAATATAATACTAAGGACAGCAAATAACACCACTACCAAGAATCCCATATTACTCCCCTATATCCCCCTCTCATATACATTTAGCATTGGCATATTGCCTTTGTTACATTTAATGGAGGTATATTACAATGTTACTGTTGGCCATAGACTCCAGTTTGCTTGGATTATGTTTTTTCCTGAATACCATCCCTTTTTCAAATTTCTACATGGTTGACATTCATTTGCTTTCCCACATGCAAAAACATTTTTATATTTGTGTATTTAGTAACAGTCATTGGCTACTCTAGTTTTTGCCACATTATACAGTCCCAGTCTTTGTCATCTATCTTTACCTCTGGTGTCATACATTCTCCTATCCTACCTCTTTCAGCTTTACTCACAGACATCTTTGTTCAGTGTACTTACAATACCATGCTACCATCACACAGTATTATGCTATCTATTTCTGGATCTATGCAATCAATCCTAAGCATTCCGTAGTCCTTCAGCTTCAAATGGCTGATCTCTGCCCTCTTTCTGTCTCCTGGTTGCCTGTGTTGACAGCTTTTAACTCCCAAAGTTTGTTCATTAATGTCTGTTCATATTAGTGAGACCAAACAGAATCTGTCCTTTTGTTTCTGGCTAACTTCACTCAACATAATGTCCTCAAGGTTCATCCACATTATTACATGATCCATGTCTTTGTTCTGTCTTACAGCTGCATAATATCACATCATGTGTATATACCACAGTTTGTTTATCCACTCGTCCTTTGATGGACATTTGGGTTGTTTCCATCTCTTGGCAATTGTGAATAATGCTGCAATAAACATTGGTTTACAAATGTCTGTTTGTGTCTTAAGTTTCAGTTCCTCTGAGTATATACCCAGCAATGGAATAACTGGGTCATATGGCAAATCTATACTTAGCTTCCTGAGGAACCTCCATACTGTCTTCCAGAGTGGTTGCACCATTCTACATTCCCACCAACAATGAATAAGTGTGTCTTATTCTCCACATCCTCTTCAGCACTTGTCATTTTCTGTTTTTTGGATAATGGCCACTCTGGTAGGTGTGAGATGATATCTCATTGTGGTTTTGATTTGCATTTCCTTAATAGCCAGTGAAGTTGAGCATTTTTTCATATGCTTTTGAGTCATTTGTATTTCCTCTTCAGAAAAATGTCTGTTCATGTCTTTTGCCCATTTTTTAATTGGATTGTTTGTCTTTCTGTTATTGAGATGCAGGATTCCTTTATATATTCGGGATATTAAACCCTTATCTGATATGTGGTTTCCAAATATCATCTCCCATTGTGCAGGTTGCCTTTTGACTTTTCTGACAAAGCCCTTTGATGTACAAAAGTGTTTAATTTTGAGGAGATCCCATTTGTCTATTTGTTCTTTGGTTGCTAGTGCCTTGGGTGTGAGGTCAAAGAAACCACCTCCTTTCACAAGATCTTTAAGATATTGCCCTACATTTTCTTCTAAGAGTTTTATGGTCTTGGTGCTAATGTTTAGGTCTTTGATTCACTATGAGTTAATTTTGGTATAAGGTGTGAGATGGACATCCTCTTTCATTGTTTTGGAAATGGATATCCAGTTCTCCAAATACCATTTATTGAACAGGCTGCTCTTTCCCAGTTGTTTCGGCTTCACTGCCTTATCAAAGATCAGTTGTCCATAGATGTGAGAGTCTACTTCTGAACACTCAATTTGATTCCATTGATCAGTATATCTGTCCTTATGCCAGTACCATGCTGTTTTGAGCACTGTAGCTTTGTAATATGCTTCAAAGTCAGGTAGTGTGAGACCTCCCACTTCATTCCTCTTTCTCAAGACATTTTTGGCTATTCAGGGCACCTTACCCTTCCAAATAAATTTAGTTATTGGTTTTTCTATTTCTGTAAAGTAAGTTGTTGGGATTTGAATTGGTATTGCATTGAATCTGTAAATCAGTTTAGATAAAATTGCCATCTTAACTATATTTAGTCTTCCAATCCATGAACATGGTATGTTCTTCCATTTTTTCAGGTCTTGTTCAATTTCTTTTAGCAGTTTCTTATAGTTTTCTATGTAAAGGTCTTTTGTGTCCTTGGTTAAGTTTATTCCTAAATACTTGATTCTTTTGGTTGCTATTGTAAATGGGATTTTTTTCTTGATTTCCTTCTCTTGTTGCACATTACTTGTGTATAGGAACACTACAGATTTTTGTGTGTTGATCTTGTAGCCTGCTACTTTGCTGTATTCATTGACTAGTTCCAGTAGCTTTGCTGTAGATTTTTCTGGATTTCCTACATATAGAATCATGTCATCTGCAAATAGTGAAAGTTTTACTTCTTCCTCTCCAATTTGGATGCCTTTTATTTCTTTTTCTTGCCTAATTGCTCTAGCTAGATCTTCCGGCACAATGTTGAATAACCATGGTGATAGTGGGCATCCCTGTCTTGTTCCTGATCTTAGAGGAAAAGCTTTCAGTCTCTCCCCATTGAGTGTGATGTTAGCTGTGGGTTTTTCATATATTGCCTTTATCATATTGAAAAAGTTCCCTTCTATTCCTATCCTTTGAAGTGTTTTCATCAGGAAAGGATGTTGAATTTTGTCAAATGCCTTTTCTGCATCAATCGAGATGATCATGTGGTTCTTCTGCTTTGATTTATTGATGTGGTGTATTACATTAATTGATTTTCTTTTGTTGAACCAGACTTTCATAACTGGAATAAACCCCACCTGGTCGTGGTGTATAATTCTTTTAATGTGCTGCTGGATTCGATTTGCAAGTATTTTGTTGAGGATTTTTGCGTCTATATTCATTAAAGAAATTGGTCTATAATTTTCTTTTTTTTGTAGTATCTTTGCCTGGTTTTGGTATTAGGGTGATGATGGCTTCATAGAAAGAGTTAGGTAGCTTTCCCTCTTCTTAAATTTTTTTGAAGAGATTGAGCAGGATTGGTAGTAATTCGTTCTTGAATGCTTGGTAGAATTCACATGTGAAACCATCTGGTCCTGGGCTTTTCCTTTTTGGGAGCTTTTTGATGACTGACTCAGTCTCTTTACTTGTGATTGGTTGGGTGAGGTCATCTATTTCTTCTTGAGTTAATGTTGGTTGTTTATGCTTTTCTAGGAAGTTGTCCATTTCATCTAAGTTGTCTAGTTTATTAGCATATAGTTCCTCATAGTATCTTCTCATTATCTCCTTAATTTCTGCAGGGTCAGTAGTTACATTTCCTTTCCCATTTCTGATTGCATTTATTTGCATCTGCTCTCTCTTTTTTTTTTTTTGTTAGCCTAGCCAGTGGTCCATCAATTTTATTGATTTTCTGAAAGAACCAACTTCTGGTTTTGTTGATTCTCTCTATTATTTTCCTGTTCTCAATTGCATTTATTTCTGCTCTAATCTTTGTTATTTCTTCCTTTCTGCTTGCTTTGGGGTTAGTTTGCTGTTCTTTCTCTAATTCCTCCAGGTGAGCAGTTAACTCTTCAATTTTTGCTCTCTCTTCTCTTTTAATATAGGCATGTAGGGCAATAAATTTCCCTCTCAGCACTGCCTTTGCTGCATCCCATAAGTTTTGATAAGTTGTGTTTTCATTGTCATTTGCCTCGAGGTATTTACTAATTTCTCTTGTAATTTCTTCCTTTACCCACTGGTTTTCTAAGAGGGTGTTGTCTAGCCTCCATATGTTTGTGAATTTTATGACCTTCTGCCTTTTATTTATTTCCAACTTCATTCCATTGTGGTCTGAGAAAGTGTTTTGTATAATATCAATATCTTTAAATTTGTTGAGACTTGCTTTGTGACCCAACATGTGGTCTATCCTAGAAAATGTTCCATGAGCACTTGAGAAAAAAGTGTATCCTGCTGTTGTTGGATGTAGTGTTCTATAAATGTCTGTCAAGTCTAGTTAATTTATCGTACAATTCAACATCTCTGTTTCTTTAGTGATCCTCTGTCTAGATGTTCTATCCATTGATGAGAGTGGTGTATTGAAGTCTCCAACTATTATTGTAGAGGTATCTATTTCTCCTTTCAGTGATTGCAGTGTTTGCCTCATGAATTTTGGGGCATTCTGGCTTGGTGTATAAATATTTATGATTGTTATGTTTTCTTAATGAATTGACCCTTTTATTAATATATAGTGTCCTTCTTTGTCTCTGTTAATTGTTTCGCTTTTGAAGTCTAACTTGTCTGACATTAATATAGCTACTCCCGCTTTTTTCTGGTTGTTGTTTGCATGAAATATCTTTTTCCAACCTTTCACTTTCAGTCTGTTTGTCCTTGTGTCTAAAGTGAGTTTCTTGTAGACAGCATATAGATGGGTCCTGTTTTTTAATCCATTCTGCCAGTCTGTGTCTTTTTATTGGGGAGTTTAATCCATTTACATTTAGTGTTATTACTGTAAGGGCAGTACTTTCTTCTACCATTTTGTTTTTTGGAATTTATATGTTATATCTTATTTTTTCCTCTCCTTTTACCTTTCCTGATAATCTTCATTTCTGCACTCTTCTCACACTCTCTCTCTCCTGTCTTTTCCTATCAGCCTGTAGCACTCCCTTTAGTATTTCTTGTAGTGCCGGTCTCTTATTCAGAAACTCTCTCAGTGTCTGTTTGTCTGAAAATGTTTTAATCTCTCCCTCATTTTTGAAGGAAAGTTTTGCTGGATATAGAATTGTTGGTTGGCAGTTTTTCTCTTTCAGTATCTTAAATATATCATGCCACTGTCTTCTTGACTGCATGGTTTCTGCAGAGAAATCTGTACATAGTCTTATTGACCTTCCCTTGTATGTGATGGATCGCTTTTCTCATGCTGCTTTCGGAATCCTCTCTTTGTCTTTGATATTGGACAATCTGACCAGTAAGTGTCTTGGAGTAGGTCTATTGGGATCTATTCTATTTGGGGTACGTTGTACTTCTTGAATCTCTAATTTTCTGTCTTTTATAAGAGTTGGGAAATTTTCAGTGAATATGTCTTCTATTACTCTTTCTGCCCCTTTTCCCCTCTCTTCTCCTTCTGGGATACCCATAACACGTATATTTGTGCATTTCATGTTGTCACTCAGCTCCCTAAGACCCTGCTCATATTTTTCCATTTTTTTCACCACCTGTTCTTTTGTGTGTATGAATTCGAATGACCTGTCTTCCAGTTCACTGATCCTTTCTTCTGCCTGTTCAAATCTACTGTTGTGTCCCTCCATTGTGTTTTTCATCTCCTCCATTGTGGCCTTCATTCCCATGAGTTCTGCCATTTGTTTTTTTTTAAGTTTATGAATTCTTCTTTATGGTCAGCCAGTGTCTTCTTTATATCCTTCAGCTCTTTTGTTATATCTTCCTTCATTTCATCAAATTTATTTAGCATTAGTTGCCTCCACTCCTGTGTCTCAGCTGAGCTATTAGTTTGTTCCTTTGGCTGGTCCATGTTTTCGTGTTTCCTGGTATGGCTTGTTATCTTAAGTTGTCTAGGCATCTGATTCTCTTGATTAGTTTATTTTGGAGCTTGTTTTCTGTCTTTTACCTAGTGGTTTTCTTGTTGGTTTGCTTTGTTTTCTGGCCTCTGTTATTCAGTTCAACTTATTCTAGACCTCTAACTTAGGTTCTATTTAGTTGATCAGAATTTTTACCCTCTTGTTTTTCCTGTTTCTTGCTCTGCCTCTATGTAACCTTTTTGTGAGTGGGTCTCCTCAGATATGGTCGACCCTAGTCATATTTTCCCAGTCTAGTTTGGCCCAGGTCTCATTGGGAGGGTATGGAGTTTTCCTGAGAATGAGACCCTCCTATGAGGCCTTTAGAATTGGTGCTTTTCCTTTCCTATCCAGCAGGTGGTGCTGGCCAGCCCACAGCTCCCCCACCAGTGTAAAGAAGTGTGGAGCCTTTAGTTCTGGTGACTCTGATCCTGTCAGGGGCGTGGCTGACTGAAGCTGGAATCTGAATTCCAGCCCCTGGGGTCCGAATTCCCAGAAGGAGGACTGCCAGTTGAGCTGGGCCTCTTTCCACTCTCCCAAGCCTCAGAACTCCAGTTGTCTCTCAGGGGATTCAAAAAACGGAATTCAAAAACACTGTGGGTACTCTATCTCCCCCAGGCCCAGCCTAGTCCCTCAACCTGGGCTTTCTGATAGAAAATAACCACATATATTACTTTTAGATTAAAAAAAATAGAAAAGAAATCAAGAAAAATAAAAAAGGAAAAAATGAAAAAAAGAATCTCTTTTAAAAGTCTTTCCCCAGCATGGAAGTTTTGTCAGTGTCAGAATAGAGCATTTAAAGATATGCTTTGGGCTATTGTCTGATAATTACTCTCCAACCTCTTCAGCTCCACCCCTGCCGGGGGCTATTGAAATGCAAAAAGATAAGGGTTCATGAGAAGCCAGAAGGGACAAAATGTAGGGGGAAAAACATGGCTTTTTTGGAGTCTGGGAATGAGTGCTTGCTTTTACGTGCCCCCACTTTCTCGGAGCCCAGCCCTTCTTTAGCACCCCAGCTCCCAAAGTTAGTTAATTAATTTGTTAATTAATTCTGCAGTTGAGGCTGGGATGAGCCTCCCTTCTTGCCCTCAGCAGATTGCTGTTTTTTGGTTTTTTTTCCTCCCCTTTCAGGGAGCCAGCAGCAAGACAGTCTGTGAGGTCTGGGTGGGGAGGGGCGCCAGACCCCTGGTCCAGGGAACTTACAATGTTCGCTGCGATCTCAGCTTTTCCTCCAATTCCAAACTTGTGTCCAATGTGTGACTGGTTACTGGAGACCCTGAAAACACTGTTTCATGTAGTTCTTGGGTAATTGCCAGCTGCTCTAGGGGAGAGACGAAATTCTGCTCCTAACCACTCCACCATCTTGCCCCGCCTCCTCAGGGTTGTTTCTTAACCATTTGTGTTAATGCTCTAGAAATTCTTTTGATGTAACATCTACATTCCTAAGTTTTCATTAAACTCTAATCCTAGGCAGCATCAGAATCTCCAAATAGATTTCTAAACCAGAAGCACAGTTCTAAATATGACTGGGCCCATTAGGAGAAACAAATTAATTAAGATATATTGAAATAATATTTTAATAGCATGCAGCCTTTAATAATGATCCATGTAATCATTTTTTAAAGACTGGGAGTACCTACTATGTATCTTATACTATGATAGATTTGGGGGATTTTTGGAAGACAAGGTCTTTCTTGTCAGGTTGGTTACATTATAATGGGGAAAGTGAAAATAAATACAGAGTTAACACATAGAAATTCCAGAACATTAAATGATTCAATCAAATTTTCTGTTCTAAGATAAACATGAAAAAAAAAAAGACCAAGGTGAGAACCATAGGGATAAGAGACAAAGGACTACTCAATTTCATGTATGCTCAGATGATTGAAAGAAAGGAAAGGGTATGGGCATTAGGCAACAACAGAGCACCAAGGGAGTGTGTCAGCTGCATCCAAAGTATCTCATGCAAAGCCTAACCGATGGGAATGGAATTGTTAGCACCATTAGTTCAGATGAAAATTGCACTAACAAGTTAGTAGATTCTCTTTCCTTGCAAGATAGAGAAATAAACATTTCCAGTAATTACATGGTAAACAAATAAGATATCTGTGGGTACAAAAAATTAAAGCAACTTGATAAAAATGCACAAAACACTGTAATTAATAAATATATGACAGTAGTTTTAAAATATGCCACAGAAAATGAAATTTCTTAGGATATTAATAGAATGAAGATTTTATAACTCATACAGTTTACAGTTTTCAAAACATTAAAAAAAGTACATAAGGAAATATAGTTGCAAAATACATGTATAAATACTCACAATATTTTTTAAAATGTCCCATCAGAGTAAAGGAATATTGGGTCAAAGTTGCTGACAATGTTAAATTAAGACGAGAAACATAGTGTGGTCAATAAAATTTCTGAGTAATTATTTCGCTATTCTTAATTATGAAAGTGTTCTTCTGATTAAGAAAATTAGTTGTCTAATCCCAGTTTTCTCTTTTACATTTGGTCAAATGACCAAACAAATGCTCAGATGGAACTGAGAAAACTCTTATTCTACCCTGATCACAAAGGTATTCATTCATTTCCCAAATAAAGGAGAAATGTGCTCAATGGGTAAGGTAATGACACTCTGATCAACTGTTCTGTTAAAGCACTTGGCAGCAGGCAATTCTTTTAATTATAAAAGTAGCAGTGTCATCAACACTGATGACTGCTGATTTCTTTCCTGTTTGCAAATAAAAGACAGCATTCTTTTATCATAAAACTTGTTAATATTGATTTATGAGAATAAGAGCTTTGTGTTGATGTAACTTGGAGTAGAACCATCTGGACATCCTCCTTGAATGTGCTGAGCTAATTTATGTAGGACAAATAAATAAAAGCCAGGTTTGGTCTCAGGCCAAAGTGAGAGCCATGCTGAATGCTCACAGAGGGCTCTGGTATGCACGGGCCCCTAAATATCTCAGTTTAAGATTTAAGGGATCTAATACTGAGAGATCATCAAATAAAAACAAGTCTAAACTTAGATAAGGAGATACTTTATTGGAAAATATTATTGCAAGAGGAGAGAAAGTGACTACTTCCACAGAGAGGAGGGTGGGTATTGCATCAGGGGGAACTTGCAGATCATGAGTCCTTTAAGTATCTCCAGAGTTAGGAAAGACAAGCTTTTCTGTTCAACTGGGGATTAATCAAGGCCAGAAAGAACTTCATGGGGAAGTGAGATGAAAGGGTGATAGGATATTTAATAAAAGAATATTTTACCATGAGTCCAATCTATTCTTTGAGGGATTAAGGAGGGGCTGTATGCTAGCTTAGGTTGAAAGTGCATTAAAATTTAGGGTGCTGGGAGAAATATAGCATAACCAAATTTCACTGAGTATTTTGTTCCCACTGATCAGTGGGGCAAACAGTTCAACTGATTATTTATGAGACAGAGATTGAGTATTTGATGGGTCTGTGTCTGACCTTGTAGTTAAATAAGGGGAGCATCTGTGAATCTTATTTAAGTCATATGGGGAAGGAATGTTCATTGTAGTAAGCCATTTCTGGAACACAAAGGGGAGGAGATTTCTTTAACCATTGTTGTTTTCCAGGATCACGGGGCTGCGGGAAAGTTCACCATTAGTTCAAATAGTAGTGATGAATGCGGTCTGTGCCAATTTGACACTATTATGGACCCAGAAGACCTGTGATCTTTTAACCCAGTCTTGTTGGGTGGAATATTTTGATTGAGTGTTCCCATAGAGATGTGACTCACCCAGCTGTGGGTGACGCTTTTGATTGGGTTATTTCCATTCAGGGTGGGTCAATCAAGGTTCATTGGACTAATTAAGAGAACTCATGAACCAACACAGATGCTAATGCTTAGAGATACTTGGAGATGCTGACAGAAGGACATTTGGAGATACATTTGCAGTGTTGAAAATGCATGCTGAATCCCAGGTATGCATTTGCATCTTAATAGGTAATGAATATGGGCCCATCTAACATTATAGCTTGGTGGGTCTGAAAAAAAATCAGCTTATAATGCTCAGATCTGACCATATAGTCACTTGATAACCCATGGTTACATTTCCAGTTTCCACATGGACTCAGAAATACTCCAAAGCTGACATTTTGAATGACACATAATCTGCTGAAGGTTATGTAAATATGCAAAGAGTATATGTCTATATTATGTTCCTCCTATTTAGGCTTGGCAGCAAGTGAATTATATATCTTTTATCACCACACAAGCCTTTAGTACCTTAGTGTCTGACATGTCATATAGCCAGGTGGCAGGGCCATTTATACCACAGCCTGTACCTGCAGTTGAGTTTTTTTCATTTTTAGCCTACTTCAAAGTTGGCAAATTCCATTTCCCATGTCACCTGGTAAATATATTGGGACTTTATTCCAAAGTGTGATCCATGTTCCCTGCAGAACCTAAAAATCCCAGTAGATGTGATATTTGGTAGTAGGTGAGAGGGGCTATAGGCAATAATTTAATGTATCCTTTATTTTTAAAGGATATTTTCAAATGCCCAAGATAACTGAAACCTTAAAAAATCCCCAATTTGTCAAGACATTGAATTTACTGCCCCTTTGTTCAGGGAAAGTGATGTTACCCCAGTGCTAATTGTTTCAGTGAGGATGGCTACTGTGCAAGCACTTGGAAGGGATGGGGCTGATGCTTTAACAAGCCTGGATGGCAAAATATTGATTCATAGATGACTGTCAGACCTTGAAATTTAAGAAGTTATCCATGTTGGGTTTCAGAACTGTTTGGGACCTGTGACCCTTGCTTTCACATAAATTTCTCTCTTCTGGAATGGTAAAGTTTATCCTCTGCCTGTCCTCCAAGGGAAGGGAAATGCCTACAGACAGGTGTGTCATGATAGACATACCTAAAACCAATTTAGATGAGACTTGTACTTAGCATTTCTCTGAAGTAGCTCAAGGCTTTTGGGATATTGTGATGGATGGGTGCATTTTTCATATAGAAAAAAACAACAACATGTCTTTTTGGGGCACAGAGAGTAGACTATGGTGATTTGGAGCTATGTACCCAAGAAAAAACATGTTATTAAATGTAGTCCATTCCTGTGGGTGTGAACCATTGTAATAGGACCTTTTGATGATGTTACTTTAGTTAAGGTGTGGCCCAATTTAATCAGGATGGGTCTTAATTCTATTACAAGAGTCCTTCATAAGCAGAATGAAATTCTGCCAGGGAGAGAAAAGGTCAAGGGAAGCAAGAAGCTTAAGGTCAACAGTAACTGGAAGAGAAGGGAGAGGCCAGGAGAGGCTGCCACGTGTAATGGTAAGTGTGATGGTTTGAAGCTGTTGTATACTCCAGAAAATCATGTTTTTAAAGCTAATCCATTCCTGTGGATCCATTGTAAGTAGGATCTTTTGGCAAGTAGGATCTTAACTTAAGATATGACTCACCTCATTCAGAGTGGGTCTTAATCCTCTTACTGGAGTCCTTTATAAGAGAATGAAATTCTGAAAAACAGAGAAAGCCACAGAAGCAGAGGGAAAGCCACCCATGGAAGCTGGAAGCTGAAAGCAATGAAGCCCAGAAGAGAAAGGAGAGACAAACAGATGCCACCATGTGCCATGCCATGTTAAAGAGGGGACCAGTATCACTGGTGGCCAGTCTTTGGAGAGAAAGTATTACCTGATGATGCCTTAATTTGGACATTTTCATGGCCTCAGAACTGTACACTTGTAAGTTAATAAATCCCCATTGTAAAAGCCAACCAATTTCTGGTATATTACATTCCAAAAGCCTAGAAGACTGAAACAGTATGTGACAAAGGAGCCAAGGACCAAGTGTCACTGGCAGCAAGCCTATGAATGCCAGTCTTTGGGAACAAATCATTGTCTTGATGATACGATCATTGGGACTTTTTCCTAGTCTCAAAGCCATGAGTCATTAAATTCTCATTGCATGGTATTTGCTTGAGCAGCCAAAAAAACTAAAACACCTTCTTAAAGGATTTTAGGGAGATGTTTGTGTTTGAAATATGGAGTAAGATAGGGGCTATACAGAGCTGAGAGTGATTAAGCAAGAGCCAAAAACACTCATTTGTCTTGTTAAAGAATTTGGCCATTCTGCTAATAGTTATTGAATTCATTTAAATGCTTTCAGCAGGAAAATGAAAAATGTGATTTTTGTAAAAGATGATTTTGGTATTTTATTGATCAAAGCAATTATTATTTTTAAATTTATTTTAGTCCTAATAATTAAAAATAAAGAAAACATGGATCAAAAGTTCTAAAACAAAATTAGTGGAGATTCTTAACACAGTAATTAATTGGAAAATAAATACCTTCTTTAAAAACACATCATATTGTGGAGAAAGAGGTACAGTTATTCATTGTCATCAGGAATGTAGAATGGTGCAACTGCTCTAGAAGGCAGTTTGGTGGTTCCTCAGGAAGCTTTTCTATGCATTATATAGATATTCCTTTCTATTTTCTGGTGTATTAGAATAGCTAGAAGGAAATACCTGAAACTGTTGGATGGCAACCCAGTAGCCTTGATTCTTGAAGACAGTTGTTTAACTATACAGCTTTTATTGTGTGACCTTGTGATTGTGAAAACCTTGTGACTGATACTCCCTTTATCCAGTGTATGGACAGATGAGTAATAAAATAAAAATAAAAATATATGAATGGGGGGTGATAAGGGTCATGGAATGCTTTGGGTGGTCTTTTTATTTTCATTTTCATTTATTCTTTATTTTGGAGTAATGTAAATGTTCTGAACTTGATTGTGGTGATGAATGCACAATATGATGATACTGTGAGCAATTGATTGTATACTTCGAATGGATTATAAGGTGTGTGAATACATCTCAATAAAATTGAATTACATAAAAGGAAAAAAAGACATACTATTTAGGGGAAGAAGGAATGGTTTTTGAATATAAAATACATTTCATTATTTTTACATTAGTCATGGAGAAAATAATTGAGTATCAATACATTCTGTTTTCCAATATAAAAATAACAAGATAGTACTTATTTACCAATTCTTAAAAGACATCTTCTGAGCTGTACCTTATTGGACATATACTGTTCCCTAGCTGAACTCTAATGTCAAAAAGTGTGGCATTACAGCTGTAAGACAAAGACACAATTTTCCCTTAGATGCAGTAGATTAGTAATCTTTCACTGCCATTAAAAATTATTTTTCTTCTTTTGCACCTCCAGAGATGTTCTCCCTACATTGTTTCTCAAATATTTTCCTTTCATTGCTATTTCCTCCTTTTAAAATGTTTGTGTAAATAATTTATAACTGTGACTTTTTTCTCCTTTGAAATGATAGCCAAACTCAAATTGCTTTTATCTGACTCAAAATTTAGAAGTGAATTCAGCAGTGACCTATTAGATGTCTGATAGTGTGGCATACTATATCAGGTTCATTAATTCTAGTGAATAGGAAGAGAAAAGTTAGCATTTTCTCTCATTCTGTATTTTTAACAAAAAGTTTATATATGGGCATTGAATCAAGAAAATATGCAAATAATTGGTTGGTAAAAGGGGAACAAACAGTGCTGTAAGAAGAAAAAACAAATATCATATTACTTACCCTATGCTGCTTTTAATTTTGACTTCATATCTTTTATTTTTATCTTCTTATGCTTCTTTATTCTTTGTCTTTGTCTAACCAGTTACAAATGGAAAAAAACAAACAAAAAACAAAACAAACTAAAAAAAACCTTAAAAACCTGCCTTATCCCTCAAAAATTGCAGTTATACCTGGGTTATCTTAAATGGAAATTATAGATAATTCTTCAATTTAAGAAGATCTGAAATTCTTGCCTGTTGAAATCATATCTCACCCAGAACACAGTTATGTGAATACAAATGAAAAAAAAAAAAACACATTTGAAGATTTAATATAAAGATAATTTGCTGATCTAATACAATTTTGAAGATTCAATACAAATAAAGTTTGCGAATAAATCAAGTTTTACTAAACGTCGAATTGTAATGTGTCTGCTTGCTAGTTTTATAAGAGTTTTATTCTGAATATTTATTTTAATATGAAAAATAAATACCACACTAAAACACTATGCTTGCATTAGTAAGAGCAGTTAAATCTATTTTTAAAATTTGAATTTGGATAAATTATAATCTGTCACCCACTCTTTTTCCTCCAGATAAAATATTGAAATGTTCTTGCACTTCTTAATATTAAACAAAACAATTTTAGCAGTATTACTTTGACTCTGATATTTTCTTTGTACATGTTATGTTTATTTTACTGGTTTTGTATCCATTTACATATAAAAAAGACATGTAATGCTTTATCTTACAAGAGTGGAAAATAATTCTCTGACAGTTCATTTTACTCTGCTTTTATTAAGAGGATAGACTTGAAATGTAATCTGGTTTAATTTCAGTACTTATATTTAAAACTGTTTGAAGACATTTATATCTAGCAATTTTGTTCTAAACAATAAGATGGCATTAATTAATTATGAGTTGAACACATCATCACCTCTAGCATGCAGAATCAAGATATTTCTTAATACTTCACTTTTTAAAGTTTTGATGACAGAGAAAGGCTTTGCTGAGCTTAAGTGTCTAATAGATCCACGTGGAAACATAATTTTACAGTTAGAAATATCTCCCCCCAAAAAAGTGTGTGCTCTGTTATTCATATATCAAGGATGGTAAAAATTGAACTGGTCTGAATTTTTTTTTTTAATCTCTTAGTGTTCATTGAATTACTGTTTTCTATTATCATTGGCAAGTCACAGAATCTTTTCAATGTACAAAGAAGGGAGAGAAGATTTGCTGTATTTCTTAGTAGAATTATTTTGGTGTATATGATGCTCTGTGAGGATACGGTCTGGTCTTTTCAAAAACTGCAGAACTTGTTTGGAAATAGCAGATATTCTAGGCTTAAAAGAAAGAGAATGAGGAGGCCAGGAAGAAGCTGAGCTATACACGGTCACTTTCTCTACCCAATTTATTTTATTCCTTCCATACAGGGGCAGGTCCTAATGTTGAATGTCTATTTCTGTACTCTAATTTGAAATAATGCATTTATGGTACAAACTTTTCCTGGCTGCTTTTCTTTCTTTATTTCAAATAATTTCACTGTTGAAGCAACAAAATGAAATTCATGTATAATAAAAAATTAATGTTTATTTAATAATTCTATTTTTCTCTTCTATATTATTATTTTGCTTATAAAACATTCTGAATTTCTATTACCATTTGTTCAGTCTGCAGGCACGGGCAAGTAAATTAAAGTGAGGAATATAATATATAACTAAAATTATCCTGGGTGACATAGTAAGAACAATAGATGTACAAATAAAAGGTAGAATACTTGGGATAACTATTGCTCCATATATGGTCTCATTTCAAAGCATTTATTTCAGCTCCAGTGTCATTTGGTTTTCTACATAACTGTAAATATTTTGAATCTTTATAATTTTATGTTGTGCCTTATTGAATTTTCTCCCAGTAAATTCCAATTTGGGCAACCAGGTATTATATAATGAAGAGAAGGATCAATGTTCTTAATGTTTAATTTAGAGAACAAAAATGTTTGCTTTTAAGAAATATCTCTCTGAATAGCAATTGAACTTCTAGGATTTTTTCTTAAGGTTAATAGTCAGAGATCCTGTTAAAAAATATTATGTACAAGGTTATTTTTGTAAAACTGTGTAGAAAAGCACATATTGAAAACACTATAAATTTCATGCTTTTGGTTAAATAAGTTATGATAAATTATTTTAATGCAGTCATCAATACTTAGATATGGACATTTTACATGGAAATAATATACAAATTATTTTTCTGTAAAATGTTGCAAATCAATATGTGTATTTTTATATTTATAAAATAATCATGACTTTGATTTTGACTGTATTGTAATCATCTGGACTGATATGCTTTGAAAAGTTAACAGTTTTATTCTTGATGTGGCCCTTTAAAGTTCTCTTGATGAATTTGGAATAAAATTTTTCTATAATTTTGAATATATACAAGAAATAATTGTTGCTTACACAATGTGAAAAAATATGGTCTTCCTTTGAAATATAATTTCTTCTCTAAAGCAAATCATTTTTAAAAACTTCACTTCTAAAAACACAGCATGTATTTATCAGCTTTATCTAAATGCTTATATTTGAGAAAATTTTCTACAGTATCTATAGCTATAGAAATGATATACAACATATGCAATGAGAATATTTTAATTTGGCACACATAGTTTGAATACTGTGGTATTAAATTGATAAGAGACCATCTATCCCTGCAGTAGTTTTCTGTTGCTGTTGTAAGAAACTACCTCAAAATTAGTGGCTTTAAAAAATACAAGTAATTAACATAGTTCTGTAAATTAGAAGTCCAGTATGAGTATCACTGGGTTAAATTAAGGTGTCAGCAGGTCTGTGGTACTTTAAGGATGTTCTAAGGGAGACTCCATTTCCTTGCCTTTCTGTCTTCTACAGGTCACTCATATTCCTTGGCTTGTGGCCCCCTCCATCCATCTTAAAAGCAGCAATATTCACTGCACCTCTCTGATCATTCTCCCAAGTTACATTTCCCTCTGACTACAGCCAGTACAGTTTCTCTACCATTGAGAATTTATGGGATTAGATTGGGATTATCTCCCCATCTCAAGATCCTTAGCCTCAATCACAGTGTCCCTTTTGCCATGGAAGGTAACATATGCACAGAGGCTGAAGATTAGAACATAGAAAACTTTTGCAGCCATATTTTTTTGCCTATCACAGTCCCTATGAACGAGATTAAGGTAGTTTTTTCAGTTTATTTTATTCCATAATTCAGAGATAAATAACAAAAGACACAGCTTTATTGACAAAGACAACAAATATCCAAGAAAAAAATTATGATCAGGATTTAAAATGAGCTGTGTACAATTTAATAATTAATAATAATTAAATAATTAATATATCAATTAACATATAATATATAAAATAAGCCCATATTCAAGCAATAACGAATGGTATAAATTTAATTTAAAAAGATAAAGTACCCTCTCCAACAGGCTGTGATCCATCTCTCTCAATGCCACCACAGTTTAAACATAACCAAAAAATATGCATTATTAATAAAAATAAAATGAATTTTAAACAGTGTCATCCATCAAGTCAACCTATGCAATATGTTTTGCTTCTTTATTCCACCCTTCTTTTCTCATTTGGTAATATAACTGTTAAATAAGGTAAATTGGCTGCCTACATTAGCCTGCCAGGAATAGTGGTTCCCTTTTTTGAGAAGTGACAGGAACTTTGGACTTTCTGAGAAAATGGAACACACAGGTGAAAGTAGTAGTTTAAGCTACTATTGTAAATGATTTGGTTCCAGTCCAGTAGAGATGGACAGATATACTATAAAAACCAATCTATGATCATTTCCCACTTTGTAATGCCCTCCTTTGTAATAAGGAACATAATTGTCATCCAATTATTATAATTTCCCCTTTGGAAATTTCATAATTATCTTTATAAGCTAATATAACATGTTAAGTATTTTGAGACTCTTACTCCAGTTTGAAATCTCCCTGTTAACAATCCTCTTTCAATAAACCCATCTAATTGATTGCTATTGGTACTTCAGTGTACTTTTGACATAACACAGAAATATTTAATACAAGATAGATCATTAATATTTTATAACTAATCTCTCCATAATCTTCTAAAATATCATTTCCAATCCTACTTTTCATGTGATGGCATGTTTTCTATTTCCCTTATTAAGTAGAAGCACTCAGAAGAGAATACAAGAAATGCCACCAGCTGTTAACACATCTTCTGTATCAGTGTTAATATATTCTACTATTCATATTATTACTATCCTTTAATATTACAAATATTTAATGTACTCATACTACGTATGAGGCACCATTCTGTTCAATGAATTTATACACAACTAGAACAACAGGAAAACATCCTACTCAAATAGGGGTTTATACTAGTGACCATTGCATGCTCCTTTCTGAGGCTAACAGCTCCCCTAGTCCTCTAGATTTCGTTTACCTTTTCCTGCTCAAGGAAGTCTCCCATGCTGTTATTTCTCACATTAAAAATAAATATATTTTAATCAAATTACTCCTTCCTGATAAATACTCTTATTATTTTTCACTTTTCCTTTACAGTAATAGTCAAAGAAATTTATTATTATACTGGAAGGAGAGACTATTGAGAGGAAATTGATTCCTACTCTACAATAGGGGAAGAGAGGAATATGTGTATACTACTTCCATATCCTGTGATAAAAGTCTTGTGATTAAAAAATAAAATTTACAATATTGACTCATCTAAGAAAAAGGCAAACGTTATTCTGTGTTTCAATAGTGTTTATTTATTGTTTTAAATATATATACTGAAAAAAATGTTTCTAAGTTAATTCTTTGTCATTTTCCCACATTTACTGCTTTCCCCAATGATGCTTTCCTACATTATATTTTCCACTAGTTATTGTTTATGTATATGAATGCCAATAATTTGCATATTGATATTTAACCAGCTGCTTACTTCTCATTCTAATAAGTTATCCTCTGATATGCTTATGGTTAATAGATATAACATTTTTCAAGGGACCATATTTTTTTAATTCCAAAATATACTTTCAAATATTAATTATATTGATGCATCTCATGAACAATTAGCTATATCTTTATCAATATTAGTGATACATATATATATTAGTGTATCTGTATCTAGTATTCTCTATGTCCTTAGCTGTAAAACAATGATAATAACAGTGACCCCCTACAATTATTATGAGGTTTAATTTTATGCTTACTAAAATACTTGGGACATTTCCAGACAACTAAATAGCATTCAATACATATTAATAATTTTTACTACAATAATCATCTATATCAGTGCTCCCATTAAAAGTCAGTCTGTCAGACTTCTTAAAATTATCCAGCAAAATAGGAAGTGTTTTCTAAAAATGTTTTAATATTCTTAGATTATTCTTTGATTTTTAAATAATTTCACTGGTCCTAAGATGAATATGTCAGGAAACACCACTGTTTATTCCTTATTATAAAAATTAGTATTTTAATGTGTCTTGGCAATCATGAGTAGGAAAACTGGTAAATTAGAATCCCAAGAATTCTATAAAGGAATTCATTTTAGTTGGAAAAACTGTAGTCCTGAATTACATCTTGGATAGTTTTTTAAAGAAGACATAGGAGGTTATAGAGAATTGTTGATAAAGAAAAGTAATTGTGCTGAGAACATATGATGAATATTTTCTGTGCTCAGTGTAAACTATCCTGTAAATGTGCCTATGTATATAAAGGTAAATACACACATACACACACACACATATATATATAATAATTTTCAGAGTCTGTTCTAGACTTTTATCATCAGACCCATATTTCAGGGATCAGAAAGAAAAATCTAATTTTTTAAATATCTTGGACAGTTGTATATTTCCAAATCCATGGATCAAATCCCTATAATCAAACTATAGAACATTCTTATAAATTATGCCACTGCTTCTTTTCCTCATTTTATTGACTAGTTTTCTGAATATACAAATTATTTCTGACCTCATTACTTGTTTTCTACTCTAAATCCCTCTAGTTGTTCCTAGAAGGTACATAATATCCTTGTGACATGGAGCTTTTATAGGAATAGAGGGAAAATTCTAAGGTTTTTGAACAACTAAAGAAAGTTAAAATAACCTTTAACACTAGCAGTTTTCTGGCCGACATTATATCTTGCCAATACAAAAATTCAATTTCAGTACGATTATTTCATAAATATTAGCATGATGCCACAAAAATAACTACACTATTATCCTAGATATGCCTTAGCAACTATTTAAATAACCACTACTTTGCCAAGTTATGATACATCTTGAGTACGTATGAGTCTGTCTAGGAAGCTGATGCATTTTAGATACACTTTACTTGTCACTAATTTTTATTTTGTTTTATTCTTAGAGGAAGTATGTTTGTAGGAAGTTGGATTATTAAATTAAAGTTGCAACTCTCTCACTTTTATTATAACAATGCTTTAGAGAGGAAGAAACATTTAATAATTCTTTCAAACTCTATTTACCTCTCCTATTCTTAACCTACTCAAATTCTCCCATCATCCAAATAATAATGGTGCTAATATTTATGGACATCTAAATTTACTATTGTTTTATATTTATTGTATAATTTAATATTTACAACTTAATGATATAGGCTATTAGTATTTTAATATTCATTTTAATGATGAGAAACTGATGAAGAAAGAGATCAAATGCTTTTCTCCATATCATACTGTAGCTGAGATAGGACTATCATCCAAATAAACCCGAACATAAAACCTGGTCTGGGGGAAGCACCAAGCTGTATTGCCTACACCACCAGGTTGCCCTCTTGGATGATCCATTTTTGAAGTGATCATTCTCTTTTAGGAGACTATAATTTAAATTTTCTATTTACTTGACCATTGATACTGTTTCAAATTGACAGATGTCTTCCATAATCCTATATGTGAAAATAAATTGAAAACCTCTAGAGAGTCTGAATTTCTTTGTATTAAAAAAAGGGCTAGGAAAATACTTTTTCTCTGATCTTCAAAAATATTTTCAATAACATTTATGACACTTATAATGGAACTCTTAAAAATTAAATTACTGTGTAAGCTACATTTGACAGAGAAATAAGATCTCATAATAATTGGTTATTACTGAATGAGACAAAAGTCCTTCACGTAAACCCTGAGTAGCAAGCAAACTGTAATGAGCTATAGAATTGCAACTCAGTGAAGTCCTGCACTCTACATATCATTTTCTTTGGACAGACGAAATCCTATTGACCAACACAGCAGCTCAGACTATCCATTGTTATAGTTGTAACATTTGATGAGATAAATTAAATGCATAATGGACCTTGACTATGGATGCTACTAAAGGCTATCTGAAGTTTCAATATTTACTGAAATGACAAATCCGTAACTAGATGATTCCTAGCTCTGCCCTTATTAGACATAGACATATGGTGTCTTCTTTATGTGTAAAGTGTAAATGTTAACTGTTTTTTTTTTTTCCGTCTATAGGAAGTATGCAAAAAATTCATTTAATATGAATGGTCTAAAGAAGTCTTTAAAAATAAGTTTTTCTTCTATTGAGTCTTAAAGAGTAATAAAAAGGTGTTTACTTTATTACGTTTGTATACCTGAGAAATTGCTGAATAAATAGTTCAATAACCGGGATTGAAAATTAGAGGGGTACAAGGAAGAAAGATATGTTTGCCTATGAAGACATGGGGACAAAATGAAAGAAAAAAATGATCATCACTGTGTCCTTGAATTCAGCAAAAAAAAAAAGAAAAAGAAAAAGAAAAGGAAGGAAGAAGTATAAGTGCACTTTGCCATTTATTTGGTTTTCATAAATGTTGGAAGGATAAATGTGTATACATTTGAAGTTGCTGATAAGAAACAGTATATGTTATAATCACATTCTTATTGTTTGTATCCTGCAAAATTCTTTCCCTAAGCTTTTCTAATGAAAAGCAATTACATGTTTCTGACTTTCCTTTTTATTATTGGCCAGTTGTGATGGTTTTCTTTCAATTTGCTGAATTTTAGTTATGCTTACCTTCCCAAGAGCAACTGCACAGAATGAAACGAAAGTTACGATCATTCAGGCATTTTCAGAAGTATAGTTCATGACCAAAAAGTGGTTAGATCAGGTCATGGTGGTGGACTTCCTCTCTGCCTCAGAGAAACTACAGCTTTCATTTCAGGCAGTTACTTATTTATTCATTCATTACTTTATTCAGAGTTTATTCAATCCCTACTGGAAACAGTGCAGAATAACATAAAGTGCTTGTAGTTTGGAGGGTAGGCAAAACTTGACTGAAGTCTTGGTTCTGCTTCTTACTAGCATTCTGACTGAAAAAGTCACATAAAAATGTTCTAGCCTTATTTTCCTATTTTGTAGAAATGAGGACCATATGACTTAGACTAACTTCATTTATTTTTCTCTGTGATCTAATGAGGACTCGTATATGAATAAACATAAACTTGGGTTTTATATATGTCCCTGTTCAACAAATTTTAGCCAATGGTTGTGTTATATATAGTAACTAAAAATTATAAAAATTTAAAAGAATCAATGAGAAAGATGAACAATGAAAAAAAGGAAGAGGAAATGCTTACAGCCAATAAAGTATGAAAAATCATCATTGTTTCTAGTAATCCAAGACATGCAAATTTAAAATAATTAAATATAATTTTCTCAAGGTTGGCAAAACTTTAATGACTTATAATATCAGCATTACTATTATTTACAAACATCGATTCTCCTACCCTCTGCTATGTATACCATTGTGTGGGGCAATTTGGTACTATGT
This sequence comes from Choloepus didactylus, assembly GCF_015220235.1. Classification (NCBI taxonomy): domain Eukaryota; kingdom Metazoa; phylum Chordata; class Mammalia; order Pilosa; family Megalonychidae; genus Choloepus; species Choloepus didactylus. The sequence continues at coordinate 143,238,415 of NC_051309.1, forward strand.
CTTAAAACTGAAAATGTGTCTACCCTTTGATCCACAAAATCTGCTTCTCAGTATTTACTCTAGAGAAAAAAAAATGCTCATATATACAGAGATATGAATATGTTTATTGTAATATAGTTTGTTAAATTATAAAGTTGCAACAATCTAAAATTTTTCAAAGTTGCATGTTTGCCAAGAGACACAATACTGAAAGAATATATGCACAAAGGCAATGGACATGTATTATATTAAAAATATAATTTACAATATTTTTGAATGAAGAAACCAATTTACAAAATTTCCTTTATATATAAATGCATAATAAATTTTTGGATTTATATACACCAAACTGATATGGTCACTTCTAAAATGTTGGAGCAGAGTATTGTATTATTTTTTTCCTGCTGCCTTTGCTTATTGACTTTATTTGCTGATTGCACTATGATTTTCTCTTAGGGAGTCATGTCCTTCTCATTCTCAGTCCATGTGCTTTGGGTTAGATTCAAATCTAGTTTAGAACAAATGTCCCTAAGCCTGGCCAATCAGTACCCCAAATTTCCCTAGCTGTGGTGACTCATTCAAGGATGGACATGAGACCCACTGTTGTCTGAACAATGAATCCTAGGTCTCACAGAGAAACTTTCAGGAGTTATAGCCACCTTACTTATCTATTAGGAGGAATTCTATACAATTGTAGTGGCCGATATACGAAAGAAGTAGAGGTAGAGACAAGGGGCTCAATGAGCAAAAAAAGTAAAAACAAACAAACAAACAAAGCAAACCAACAAACAAACAACAGCAACAAAAAAGACAGATGTTCTCATGTCATCTACACTTTGGCATCAATTGGACCCAGAAAAGGTGCAGTAATCTTTTTGTTTAAAACTCTGTTAATTGGGTTTTCTGACCATTAGAATAAATGGAATCTTAGATGTTATATGAGGAAAATGTTGACTGGGGAGAGAGACAAGGAATAATTTAGATTCACCAGTAATTTTTTAAAATAAGGAAACGTATGAGATTGCATACTTTCCATATATATATATATATATATATATCAGATTATAATTAGTAAATATAAATATTGTTTACATTGTTAGATTTGCTTACTACATGCTAGATCCTGCATTAGGTGATAGAAGCAAATGAGATTTCCTTATATTTGTAGGCTTATATTTGTATCATGTGCCATGTGCTCAGACATATTATATCAACAATTTTCTGAGAAGTTTCTTCAAACTTATTTTTGTGATTTGATAAGTTACCTCACCCAACCTACCAAATAACCTCTTTCCCATCAATGATTTCTAATAAACAGAGAAAATTACTTGGTTACCATTCTAGAGTTTTATATTTAGTAAGCATTCTCTCCTATTGAAAGCAAAAATAACATAATTCTTTGCCCTAGTGATGAATTATCACTTATCAGAAGCAATATATTTTAAAAATGGCAATAAATATGTAAATCAGAAGCAAGAAAAAATTTTTATCTAACTCACTTAAAGAGTAGAAGAGGGAGGAGGCGGGGCAAGATGGCGGACTGGTGAGCTGTATGTTTTAGTTACTCCTCCAGGAAAGTAGGTAGAAAGCCAGGAACTGCGTGGACTGGACACCACAGAGCAATCTGACTTTGGGCATACTTCATACAACACTCATGAAAACGTGGAACTGCTGAGATCAGCGAAATCTCCCAATACACAAAGCTTCAAAGACTTGCAATTTGGGCAGGTCAAGTCAAGAGCAGAACCAAGAGAGCTCTGAGACAAAAGGCAATAATCCAGTGGTTGAGAAAATTCACTAAACACCACAACTTCCCAAGAAAAGGGGGGTGTCCGCTCACAGCCATCATCCTGGTGGACAGGAAACACTCCTGCCCATCGCCAGCCCCATAGCCCAGAGCTGCCCCAGACAACCCAGTGTGACGGAAGTGCTTCAAATAACAGGCACACACCACAAAACTGGGCGTGGACATTAGCCTTCCCTGCAACCTCAGCTGATTGTCCCAGAGTTGGGAAGGTGGAGCAGTGTGAATTAACAAAGCCCCATTCAGTCATCATTTCAGCAGACTGGGAGCCTCCCTACACAGCCCAGCAGCCCGGAACCGCCCTGGGGGGACGGCACTCACCTGTGACATAGCACAGTCATCCCTCAACAGAGGACCCACGGTGCACAGCCTGGAAGAGGGGCCCACTTGCAAGTCCCAGGAGCCATACGCTAATACCAAGGACTTGTGGGTCACTGGCAGAGACAAACTGTGGCAGGACTGAACTGAAGGATTAGACTATTGCAGCAGCTTTAAAACTCTAGGATCACCAGGGAGATTTGATTGTTAGGGCCACCCCCCCTCCCTGACTGCCCAGAAACACGCCCCATATACAGGGCAGGCAACACCAACTACACACGCAAGCTTGGTACACCAATTGGACCCCACAAGACTCACTCCCTCACTCACCAAAAAGGCTAAGCAGGGGAGAACTGGCTTGTGGAGAACAGGTGGCTCGTGGATGCCACCTGCTGGTTAGTTAGAGAAAGTGTACTCCACGAAGCTGTAGATCTGATAAATTAGAGATAAGGACTTCAATTGGTCTACAAATCCTAAAAGAACCCTATCAAGTTCAGCAAATGCCATGAGGCCAAAAACAACAGAAAATTATAAAGCATATGAAAAAACCAGACGATATGGATAACCCAAGCCCAAGCACCCAAATCAAAATATCAGAAGAGACACAGCACCTAGAGCAGCTACTCAAAGAACTAAAGATGAACAATGAGACCATAGTACGGGAGACAAAGGAAATCAAGAAGACCCTAGAAGAGCATAAAGAAGACATTGCAAGACTAAATAAAAAAATGGATGATCTTATGGAAATTAAAGAAACTGTTGACCAAATTAAAAAGATTCTGGACACTCATAGAACAAGACTAGAGGAAGTTGAACAACGAATCAGTGACCTGGAAGATGACAGAATGGAAAATGAAAGCATAAAAGAAAGAATGGGGAAAAAAATTGAAAAAATCGAAATGGACCTCAGGGATATGATAGATAATATGAAACATCCAAATATAAGACTCATTGGTGTCCCAGAAGGGGAAGAAAAGGGTAAAGGTCTAGGAAGAGTATTCAAAGAAATTGTTGGGGAAAACTTCCCAAATCTTCTAAACAACATAAATACACAAATCATAAATGCTCAGCAAACTCCAAATAGAATAAATCCAAATAAACCCACTCCAAGACATATACTGATCACACTGTCAAACACAGAAGAGAAGGAGCAAGTTCTGAAAGCAGCAAGAGAAAAGCAATTCACCACATACAAAGGAAACAGCATAAGACTAAGTAGTGACTACTCAGCAGCCACCATGGAGGCGAGAAGGCAGTGGCATGATATGTTTAAAATTCTGAGTGAGAAAAATTTCCAGCCAAGAATACTTTATCCAGCAAAGCTCTCCTTCAAATTTGAGGGAGAGCTTACATTTTTCACAGACAAACAAATGCTGAGAGAATTTGCTAACAAGAGACCTGCCCTACTGGAGATACTAAAGGGAGCCCTACAGACAGAGAAACAAAGAAAGGACAGAGAGACTTGGAGAAAGGTTCAGTACTAAAGAGATTCGGTATGGGTACAATAAAGGATATTAATAGACAGAGGAGAAAAATATGACAAACATAAACCAAAGGATAAGATGGCTGATTCAAGAAATGCCTTCACGGTTATAACGTTGAATGTAAATGGATTAAACTCCCCAATTAAAAGATATAGATTCGCAGAATGGATCAAAAAAAATGAACCATCAATATGTTGCATACAAGAGACTCATCTTAGACACAGGGACACAAAGAACCTGAAAGTGAAAGGATGTAAAAAAATATTTCATGCAAGCTACAGCCAAAAGAAAGCAGGTGTAGCAATATGAATCTCAGATAAAATAGACTTCAAATGTAGGGATGTTTTGAGAGACAAAGAAGGCCACTACATACTAATAAAAGGGGCAATTCAGCAAGAAGAAATAACAATCGTAAATGTCTATGCACCCAATCAAGGTGCCACAAAATACATGAGAGAAACACTGGCAAAACTAAAGGAAGCAATTGATGTTTCCACAATAAATGTGGGAGACTTCAACACATCACTCTCTCCTGTAGATAGATCAACCAGACAGAAGAGCAATAAGGAAACTGAAAACCTAAACAATCTGATAAATGAATTAGATTTAACAGACATATACAGGACATTACATCCCAAATCACCAGGATACACATACTTTTCTAGTGCTCACGGAACTTTCTCCAGAATAGATCATATGCTGGGACATAAAACAAGCCTCAATAAATTTAAAAAGATTGAAATTATTCAAAGCATATTCTCTGACCACAATGGAATACGATTAGAAGTCAATAACCATCAGAGACTTAGAAAATTCACAAATACCTGGAGGTTAAACAACACACTCCTAAACAATCAGTGGGTTAAAGAAGAAATAGCAAGAGAAATTGCTAAATATATAGAGACGAATGAAAATGAGAACACAACATACCAAAACCTATGGGATGCAGCAAAAGCAGTGCTGAGGGGGAAATTTATAGCACTAAACGCATATATTAAAAAGGAAGAAAGAGCCAAAATCAAAGAACTAATGGATCAACTGAAGAAGCTAGAAAATGAACAGCAAACCAATCCTAAACCAAGTAGAAGAAAAGAAATAACAAGGATTAAAGCAGAAATAAATGACATAGAGAACAAAAAAACAATAGAGAGGATAAATATCACCAAAAGTTGGTTCTTTGAGAAGATCAACAAGATTGACAAGCCCCTAGCTAGACTGACAAAATCAAAAAGAGAGAAGACCCATATAAACAAAATAATGAATGAAAAAGGTGACATAACTGCAGATCCTGAAGAAATTAAAAAAATTATAAGAGGATATTATGAACAACTGTATGGCAACAAACTGGATAATGTAGAAGAAATGGACAATTTCCTGGAAACATATGAACAACCTATACTGACCAGAGAAGAAACAGAAGACCTCAACCAACCCATCACAAGCAAAGAGATCCAATCAGTCATCAAAAATCTTCCCACAAATAAATGCCCAGGGCCAGATGGCTTCACAGGGGAATTCTACCAAACTTTCCAGAAAGAACTGACACCAATCTTACTCAAACTCTTTCAAAACATTGAAGAAAATGGAACACTACCTAACTCATTTTATGAAGCTAACATCAATCTAATACCAAAACCAGGCAAAGATGCTACAAAAAAGGAAAACTACCGGCCAATCTCCCTAATGAATATAGATGCAAAAATCCTCAACAAAATACTTGCAAATCGAATCCAAAGACACATTAAAAAAATCATACACCATGACCAAGTGGGGTTCATTCCGGGCATGCAAGGATGGTTCAACATAAGAAAATCAATCAATGTATTACAACACATTAACAAGTCAAAAGGGAAAAATCAATTGATCATCTCAATAGATGCTGAAAAAGCATTTGACAAAATCCAACATCCCTTTTTGATAAAAACACTTCAAAAGGTAGGAATTGAAGGAAACTTCCTCAACATGATAAAGAGCATATATGAAAAACCCACAGCCAGCATAGTACTCAATGGTGAGAGACTGAAAGCCTTCCCTCTAAGATCAGGAACAAGACAAGGATGCCCGCTGTCACCACTGTTATTCAACATTGTGCTGGAAGTGCTAGCCAGGGCAATCTGGCAAGACAAAGAAATAAAAGGCATCCAAATTGGAAAAGAAGAAGTAAAACTGTCATTGTTTGCAGATGATATGATCTTATATCTAGAAAACCCTGAGAAATCGATGATACAGCTACTAGAGCTGATAAACAAATTTAGCAAAGTAGCGGGATACAAGGTTAATGCACATAAGTCAGTAATGTTTCTATATGCTAGAAATGAACAAACTGAAGAGACACTCAAGAAAAAGATACCATTTTCAATAGCAACTAAAAAAATGAAGTACCTAGGAATAAACTTAACCAGAGATGTAAAAGACCTATACAAAGAAAACTACATAACTCTACTAAAAGAAATAGAAGGGGACCTTAAAAGATGGAAAAATATTCCATGTTCATGGATAGGAAGGCTAAATGTCATTAAGATGTCAATTCTACCCAAACTCATCTACAGATTCAATGCAATCCCAATCAAAATTCCAACAACCTACTTTGCAGACTTGGAAAAGCTAGTTATCAAATTTATTTGGAAAGGGAAGATGCCTCGAATTGCTAAAGACACTCTAAAAAAGAAAAACGAAGTGGGAGGACTTACACTCCCTGACTTCGAAGCTTATTATAAAGCCACAGTTGCCAAAACAGCATGGTACTGGCACAAAGATAGACATATAGATCAATGGAATCGAATTGAGAATTCGGAGATAGGCCCTCAGATCTATGGCCGACTGATCTTTGATAAGGCCCCCAAAGTCACTGAACTGAGTCATAATGGTCTTTTCAACAAATGGGGCTGGGAGAGTTGGATATCCATATCCAAAAGAATGAAAGAGGACCCCTACCTCACACCCTATACAAAAATTAACTCAAAATGGACCAAAGATCTCAACATAAAAGAAAGTACCATAAAACTCCTAGAAGATAATGTAGGAAAACATCTTCAAGACCTTGTATTAGGCGGCCACTTCCTAGACTTTACACCCAAAGCACAAGCAACAAAAGAGAAAATAGATAAATGGGAACTCCTCAAGCTTAGAAGTTTCTGCACCTCAAAGGAATTTCTCAAAAAGGTAAAGAGGCAGCCAACTCAATGGGAAAAAATTTTTGGAAACCATGTATCTGACAAAAGACTGATATCTTGCATATATAAAGAAATCCTACAACTCAATAACAATAGTACAGACAGCCCAATTATAAAATGGGCAAAAGATATGAAAGACAGTTCTCTGAAGAGGAAATACAAATGGCCGAGAAACACATGAAAAAATGTTCAGCTTCACTAGCTATTAGAGAGATGCAAATTAAGACCACAATGAGATACCATCTAACACCGGTTAGAATGGCTACCATGAAACAAACAGGAAACTACAAATGCTGGAGGGGATGTGGAGAAATTGGAACTCTTATTCATTGTTGGTGGGACTGTATAATGGTTCAGCCACTCTGGAAGTCAGTCTGGCAGTTCCTTAGAAAACTAGATATAGAGTTACCATTCGATCCAGAGATTGCACTTCTCGGTATATACCCGGAAGGTCAGAAAGCAGTGACACGAACAGATATCTGCACGCCAATGTTCATAGCAGCATTATTCACAATTGCCAAGAGATGGAAACAACCCAAATGTCCTTCAACAGATGAGTGGATAAATAAAATGTGGTATATACACACGATGGAATACTACGCGGCAGTAAGAAGGAACGATCTCGTGAAACATATGACAACATGGATGAACCTTGAAGACATAATGCTGAGCGAAATAAGCCAGGCACAAAAAGAGAAATATTATATGCTACCACTAACGTGAACTTTGAAAAATGTAAAACAAATGGTTTATAATGTAGAATGTAGGGGAACTAGCAGTAGAGAGCAATTAAGGAAGGGGGAACAATAATCCAAGAAGAACAGATAAGCTATTTAACGTTCTGGGGATGCCCAGGAATGACTATGGTCTGTTAATTTCTGATGGATATAGTAGGAACAAGTTCACAGAAATGTTGCTATATTAGGTAACTTTCTTGGGGTAAAGTAGGAACATGTTGGAAGTTAAGCAGTTATCTTAGATTAGTTGTCTTTTTCTTACTCCCTTGTTATGGTCTCTTTGAAATGTTCTTTCATTGTATGTTTGTTTTCTTTTTAACTTTTTTTTCATACAGTTGATTTAAAAAAGAAGGGAAAGTTAAAAAGAAAAAAGAAAAACAAGGAAAAAAAAAAAGATGTAGTGCCCCCTTGAGGAGCCTGTGGAGAATGCAGGGGTATTGGCCTACCCCACCTCGATGGTTGCTAACATGACCACAGACATAGGGGACTGGTGGTTTGATGGGTTGAGCCCTCTACCATAAGTTTTACCCTTGGGAAGACGGTTGCTGCAAAGGAGAGGCTAGGCTTCCCTATGGTTGTGCCTAAGAGCCTCCTCCCGAATGCCTCTTTGTTGCTCAGATGTGGCCCTCTGTCTCTGGCTAAGCCAACTTGAAAGGTGAAATCACTGCCCTCCCCCCTACGTGGGATCAGACACCCAGGGGAGTGAATCCCTGGCAACGTGGAATATGACTCCCAGGGAGGAATGTAGACCCGGCATCGTGGGACGGAGAAAATCTTCTTGACCAAAAGGGGGATGTGAAAGGAAATGAAATAAGCTTCAGTGGCAGAGAGATTCCAAAAGGAGCCGAGAGGTCACTCTGGTGGGCACTCTTACGCACACTTTAGACAACCCTTTTTAGGTTCCAAAGAATTGGGGTAGCTGGTGGTGGATACCTGAAACTATCAAACTACAACCCAGAACCCATGAATCTCGAAGACAGTTGTATAAAAATGTAGCTTATGAGGGGTGACAATGGGATTGGGAAAGCCATAAGGACCATACTCCACTTTGTCTAGTTTATGAATGGATGAGTAGAAAAATAGGGGAAGGAAACAAACAGACAAAGGTACCCAGTGTTCTTTTTTACTTCAATTGCTCTTTTTCACTCTAATTATTATTCTTGCTATTTTTGTGTGTGTGCTAATGAAGGTGTCAGGGATTGATTTAGGTGATGAATGTACAACTATGTAATGGTACTGTAAACAATCGAAAGTACGATTTGTTTTGTATGACTGCGTGGTATGTGAATATATCTCAATAAAATGAAGATAAAAAAAAAGAGTAGAAGAGGAAAAAAAATCATTATTTTTGTCACTATCAAATAATCACGAGTCTTCTTAAATGGTCTGTTTATGGCTCCCATTTTGTCCCTTGTTTGACGTCTACCTGACAACAGTGAGACAGTTCTGTGGAAAATTTATCTTTACTTTTGAATACTGAAACCAGATTACCTTGCTGTTAGATTTCCTGAGCCATGAGCATTTGTGAATACAACGTGTATGAAACAATAACACTTTTTGCAAGATTCTTAATACATAATTTTATAGAGCTATACATGGCTCTGTGCTGTTTGCTCATAAAAGTAATTACATTTTCAAATTATTTTGGTGTTGGAGAATACGATATTTTTCAACAAACTCTATTAATGTTTTACTCACAGAACTTTTCTCTCAGTGCTGATATGTTAATACATTTTCACATTTTATTTCAAAAATTCCTTGCAGTTGGTTATATTTTTCCTTATAGATTAGAAAGTTGAGCAGGACTGCTTTAGCTATAAGTTTTATGACTTGTTGCATTTTGTTATCTTTAATAAAATGGTTTCTGTGAGTTATATGAAACAAAAATAAAATATTAGTTAATATTTGTTTGTAATTTCTGCATATAGTTCCCTTAGACAACATTCAGTTACAAATAAAAGTACATCAGAAAGTATAGAATTCCCACATACAGCTGCCTCACACAGTTCTGCATGAATTTTATGTAAGCCTACAACTTCTCTAATAAAAATAAGTTATAAAAGTATAGCATTTTTCTTAAGGGTTTTACAAGTGCTTAACTTGTCTCTGCTTGTGTAATGTTGTCAGGATATTTCTTCCTATCACCAGATCTTGGGGTCTGTCATCACATCCACTTACTGGCATGAAACAGGATCAAAATAATCATATTACCTGCCCAAGGTCATGTAACTTGTGTAACTGGAATTCTTAACAAAGGTTGATTTATGACACATAATCTCAATGAAACTGCATACTTTATAAACCATTCTGCCTTTAAAGTTGCTCTGTGGATTTCAGTGCCTTGGCAAGGAAAACTTGGTCATTTCTTGTCATTCTTAGGCACCACAATATCAACTTACTAATTAAATTGTCCAGTAATCTGCCGTACTTAAAATTTAGAAATTGATTAAAAAATGGGACTTCATTCCTACATCCAGAATGGTCTTGCTATAAGGTGATTTTGTTTTCATTTTCCCCTTAGCGTTCCATCTTCTCCTCTCCCAGCATGTAGTCTCTGATTTCTTTCTTAAATTTTCAGTTGGAATGAGAAGGGAAGAAAAGAAGGATGAATAATAAAGTTCTTGTTTGCCTGGTAATGTCCAGAGCTGACATCTCACAATCTGCTCCTGACAGGAGTTGAAGCGTATTCCTTCTTTCATGAATCCCTCTATAGTGGAGAGTTCTCATCTTCTGATATTTGAGATGGGCTTCACAGTCTTTTGGTTTGTATACTACTCCTTCTTACTCAGCTCTCAGGAGCTTGCCTCTTGCACATGGCATTTACATGACATAATTTATGTATAGGGTTCTCACGCACATACAAAACAACATTTAAGCATTTATTTTCCCTGAAAAATCTGGGAGTAGAGTTAAATCATAAATATCAGGTTTTTATTATGCTCCATCTATGCCGATTCTTCCAACTTCTCTCCCGTTTGGATATTACAGATGTGACTCAGAGTCTGATCCGACTCCAAATATCGAGGAATACATATTAAGCAATCAGAGCTATTATTAAATCTTTTTCACATGAAATATGAAACTATTCATCATTTTGCTCAGCATAAGTGATGGAATATATTGCACTCAAAAAGCTCTCTCATGGAATTATCTTTAAAACATACTCTTCTAATTTCAAACACCTGCCCCTTTTATTACCTCCACATTTGTGAAGGTTTTAAGAATCTCCAAAGTGTTTTCATTCACGTTTTTTTTCAAGTCCTACTGAGTGGTCTGCATTGTAACTGACTTTTGATGTACGTTGTTCCAAATGTTGGATTTTAACAGCCTGTTACACAAGTAAAATGACACTTAAATGGATTCTCAGTATTGAAACCTCCCACTATAGGTATGGTGTTCATTTATTCCCCAAAAATGCTATAGATAAATCAAAATTACCCTAGAGTAATATTGCAATAATATGTGTAATCTTGTATTCTTTTGAATGTGGCTTAAAAATCAACCCAAATGAAGAAGGAGCATTAGGCAGGTATCACTTTAGATATTTTAATGAAATTCTATTATAACTTGCCAGCTTTCCTTTAGTTATAGATCCTCATGCACAGAAATAAAATGAAGCTCAACAATTTATATTTATATAAAGTAAATTTTAAGGATCTATATTTCTTGTCATTAATTCTTTCAATAGGTATACATTAATCATTGGACATATCCGTGGCTATATTTGATACCGTGGTGAGGAAACCATCATTTATTTAGAGGCCCTGACTTAGAGGAAGTTAAGAATTAACTAATCATCTACCTTTTTGTTGTACCGTGCACAGGATAAAACAGATGTTGGTATACTATTGAGGAGAGTAATGTCAAACCAACCAAATAATATTTAATATATGATAAATGCAACTGATGCTTATGCTTTTGTTAACTATTGTGGTCTGTTTCAAAGTCCTTGAAATTTTTGTCTGTCTTTTAAAAAAGCTAGCTTTTGATGACTTTATAAAACCAACTTCTGTAATACCATATATAGCTAACATCTTAGCAATTAGAACTGTCATCAGCTAATCAGGCTCCCTTTTGCTTTGTACCCATTCTATAACTATATTTAGGCAGAGGGAAGGGATAAAATACTATGATAAATATATACTATTAAAAGGATAGACACCACAGGACAGAAAGACATATGGCAATATGAATGAGGAAGGAGACTGTGACAAAAGAAATAAATGACACATGTAGCTTAGACACCTGAGAAAGGACAGTCTCGATGAAGATGAAAGACAGGAAAATTAAGGCTAGAAGGGAAGGACAAAAAAAAGAAAGATTACTGGAAAATGATATAGACCTCCTAGACTAGGTTTCAAAGACTCACTGAGATAAGAAGAGCCTTTAAAAGGATAGCTCATTAATCACTGGTATTTCAATTAGCTAATATTGACTGGGATGGCAATTATGGTATTGATAAGAAAGAACTTTTTTTCCTGGAGGTAACACAGGCTGTTTCCTGACATACACTGTGAACAATCCACGGAGCCTAGGTTATTATACACTTAGTCCTAATGTGGTTGGGAAATGAGACAAGGATGAAAAATAGGACAGTGCTACAGAGTCATGGAAAGTCTAGCAATCACAATGTCATCATAATGTCAATGCTCTTGAGGTTATGTGTGAAGGTAACAGAACAAAAGCACTGGACTTGAACAAATAAATACAATAAGTCATAGGAAATGTGGAGTGAGCTTTTAAAAGTCGATTAAAATCAATTTCAGTTTCAGTAAATTTCTTATGAATAAACAAGTATTTAATGGCAAAGTAGTAAACTCTCTTACTATGGGCAAGCCTTTTCTTTCTGCAAAACTAAAGTAGTGCTTGTTTTCCAAACGATTTTCCCTGGCTTTGGAAGAAATACTGCAGCTTCAAAACTTCCTCTTAAAGGACCAGCCTACCAGAATAAGTCTATCTGCACCTCCTGCTGGTTGGTATGTATGAATAGCTTTAAAAGTAACTCTTTACATGTTGCCTAAAAGTACCGGGCTACAATCATCATAATAAATGTGATTAACACAAACCGAGGAGGTGTATTGTGAAAGGAGACAAAAATATGCTATCATATTAATGCTTTGCAGTTTTCAAAAGCAAAGTAGTTTCAAACTTCTGCTAAATTCAAAGGAAAAATTATCCAAAAAAAAGAGTAAAAGGAAATATAGATGTTAACCTGTGAACATAAACTTTCCAACTTTATCGTCTGAGGAATGAAATAGAGTTTCTTTGAAATTGAGATGCAAAATATGAATTTAGAATTTACAACTCCCTTTCAAAAACTGGATAAAAAAAGATATATGCTGAATAACTGCATTCCAAATTAACCAACAATATATGTTGAAAATACATTTCATTTAACAGCAATATTTAACCTGTAATATAATTGCATACTTTAGACTGTGGTCGAATGATGCTTAATTAGACATATAATATAAAATTAATTGATTTTCACATGTTTTTTAAATAATTGATTCATTAAATTTGTGTATTTATCAGTCAGAGTCCCAATAGGAAATAGATGGTGCACTCAAATTATTTCCTTATAGAAGGACACTTTAAAGTGGGTCGGCATAAGGAAACCAGAAGGACTTTAGGGCAAGCAGCTCAGTGAAGTTCTCACCAGCCCTGGACACTAAGGGACTGCAGGAAGGAGAAGTTATTGGAAACTGGAAAGAGAATAATGTGAACACAAATACCTACAAGAGAGAAGTGACCTTTTGCAAGGGATCTAGCCAGCCTGAGGTGACCTTTCCAGAAGGAGACCAGGGAAATAAATATCCTTGACCTTACTCTCTTCTCTCCTTCCAAGTGCCTGCTTGGTTCCCATTGGTACAACCTATCAAGCAGCTGGTGGGCCTGGGACTTCACTGATATTATCAGTATAAGTCACGTTGTTCTGGTGTATAGCAGGATGGAATAAGGTAAAATGCATCTGGAAGAGCAAATTAAAGGCATCCCACCCAATCCAGCCCAAAGTAGTACATGTAAAGGCATATGCAAGTATAAATTCCTAATCCTTATCTTTATCAAGAAAACCATAGAAATAGAAAATTGATTGTTTTATACCTTTTTGTCTCCAAATTTTGCCTGTTATTACATACATACATACACACATGCAGAATATGACAAATTATATTTTCAGAAAAGACAGAATGAAGCAAAATTTATTAAATACTTGTTTTATATCAGGCACTGTGACAGTCTGTAAAGCCTTGGAATTAAAATTGCATAAAAATTAAACTGAGTTTAAATCTCTCAGTTACCAGGTATGAATTTTATACCAATTAACTCTAAGTCAATATATAAATTTTATTTCAAATATTTATTAGGAGGACCAAATAAGACAATACATTATGGCCATCCCTACTTTCTTCAATATTTCTCTTTGGGCCACCACTCACACTATCTTAGAGGAGAAGCTCCTCTAGCCCCCATGCAGAAATTAGGGATGAAGGTTACTCTTCTTTAGGAATACTGCACATCCCCATGCCACCTCTTCTTGTCCTACTCCTTGTGCTGAACCCTTATAGTGTATTGTTTTGTCCTATTCAACTTGGATCACATTCTAAGAATCCCTGAGAAAAGAGGTTTGGACCCATAATTGATATTCTCTGAACCTAGAATATGCAGTATATAGAATTATTTTTCTCAGCTTTTCATCTTAGTTGCAGTATTAATAAAAGATGAAACTTCCCACTGAGATTTTACTATTATTCTCAACACTAACTATCACAAAAATCCTAACTGATAAATATTATCCCCAAAAACCCATAAGAGGGCTAGAAAATTTCTTAGGGTCACAAAACTGGTAAGTCAGTTTTCCTAGATCAGAAAAACTGGGTTTTCTTTATTTTATCATGCTATTAGTTAAAACTAAACTAAAGTAACAAAAATAGCACCTTGATGAAATGTTATGTGTTACTCAAAATTTAAATTTTAATGAGGAGTTAATGCTTAGTTGGTATAGAGTTTCTGTTTGGGGTGATGGAAAATTTTGGTCACAGATGGTAATGATGACAGCACATTGTGAATGTTATTTTTTGCCACTGAATTATATATCTGAAGGTGGCTAAATGGGGTAAATTTTAGGTGATATGTATGTTATCAGAATAAATTATTAAAAAAAAAAAGCTATAGGACTATACAATTCAAAAGGTGAACCCTAATATAAACTATGGACTATAGTTAATAGTACAATTATAATAATATTCTCTCATCAATTGTAACAAAGGTACTGCACTAAGGCAATATTAATAATGGAGGTGGGTTCATGAGAACTCTCTATTTTATAAACGATTTTTATGTAAACCAACAAATTCACTAATTAAAAAATAATAAACTAAAGAAAAACAGTATCTTAATGAAATATTATGTGTAACACAAACTTAAAGTTTTAATTAAATCACTGTATTAAAAATTTTGCAACCCAATAACATAGGATATAAAATATCATGTACAACATTAAAGGATGCATGAAAAATTGATGATGCCCTTTTTCAATTTTAATGAAAAGAAGCAAATAACTGAATTGATATATTCTACACTAAAGCTTGAAACTTCAGTGCCTAAAGCATGAACTGTCAAGTATTCACGAGTGGGTATTTATTTTACTAGGTAGCATCTGACGTAGGTTGGTTATTTATTTGGACTAGGGCCTATGCCAAGTGATTCATGGTTGACCATTCCTTTAATAGACACAGTGTGATGGTTAGTTTCTTGTGTCCATTTTGCTAAGTTATGGTATTCAGTTGTTTCATCAAGTAAGCACTAGTAGTGTGAGGATCTTTTACAGACATATTTAAATCAGTTGATTGCAACTATGGCTTATTACATCTACAGTAAACAAAGGAGATTTCTTTCATCAATGAGAGAAATCTTTTCATCCAATCAGTTCAACGCTTTAAAGGGAGAACTGATAGTTTCTGTAGTCAGAAAGAATTTCTATCTCTACTTCAGCCAGCAGCTTTTTCTGGGCAATTCATAGTCATTTTCTTTGGATATCCTAACTTGTGGCTTTTCCTGGGGAATTCAACATCACCACCAAGTTCCCAAATTGTAGCTGGCCTTGCAGAATTCAAACGTGTTTATTCTTGCAGTTGTGTGAGCCAATTCCTATAATAAATCTCTTAATATTTACATATATATTTCCTATCAGTTGTTTTTCTGGAGAACCCTGACTAATACACAAAGTAACCATAAAAGTTAGATATTATTATCATTGGGTAGATATGAAAATTGAATTATACAGAGATGATGCCCATGCCCCATGGGATTAAGCTGGAAAGAGATAGAGACAATATCAATATATAGTTTATGTGAATCTCAAGCTTCTCCCTCTCACCATCTCTATCACCAGGTCCTCACCATTTGCTTCTTTTGGTTCCATCATTCTGCTTGTTTATGTTGACCATGATTTGTTTTTTTTTTTTATTTTTTTTGCCACTCTCTATGACCGTGTCTACTATCTTTGTAAATTCTGCAACAGGATTCCTTCCACATGCCTCACTATTCCTCTGAAGTTAGCTTTCTAAAAGCCATTGAACTTCTAGATTTTTTTTCAGAACAGACACAGGTGGGTGACCACTCTCTTGGATTTGTGACATTTTACCACTGGTTTTAGTTTATTGGCTGCTAAAGACAATACCACACAATGGGTTGGCTTAACAACAGGAATTTCTTGACTCACAGCTTCAGAGGCTAAAAGGCTTACTTCCTACCAGGGTCGGTATCTGGTGTCTTCTGGCTGATTGGCAATCTTCCCAAAGTTCCTTGGCTTTTCTGTCATATAGCAAAGCACATGGAGTTGTCTTCTCCATTCTATTAAAGTTTTTGTTAACTTTCAGCTTCTGGATGCTTCCTGTGGCTTCCTCTCTATGTTTACTTTTCTTTGCTTAGAAGGACTTCAGCCACATAACATTACGGTCCACCCTCATTCAGTTTGGGTATACCTTAACAAATAAAACCTTCAAAAGTCCTGTTTACAAATAGGTTCACATCCACAAGACCAGGGCACACCGTTCAATCCCCAACACCATTCCTCTCTCATTTTAAAATATAAATTATTTTTAATTCTTTGACTCTTTATTTTTGTTTGGTTTCATTTGCTTTCCTTATATTCAAATGTCTTGGCCTCTTTTCTCAATTTTTCTGCTCCCTTAATGGAGTTGGGAATCATATTACTTTTTAAATCCTAGTTCTGTTATTTATTCAATGTGTGAGCACTTAGGAAGCTATTGAGTCTTTCTGAGCCTAAGTCTTCTTATTTGATATAAAGAGCTCAGTAACACCTATCCTGGTCCAAGAAATACACAACAGGTTAAATGGGGCTGATAATATAAAGAATTACTTAACTATGATAAAAGAGTAACCATAATAAAAGGAAACTGTATATGGTGCCCCAGAACTGAGTGAGAGTACCGAAACTTGAAAGGAATTCAGCCCTCATTGGAGGAGTTGCCGGTCAGATAGCTTAGAAGTTCTCTCTTTGGACTGGAGGCACAGGCAAACAAGAGACAACCCTCCAAAATGCAGGCAACCTGTTGTGTGGGCATCAGAATGAATGGATGCCTGGAGAGAAGTCTCTGGAAGGCAGATGGGCTGCAGGAACTTGGTGAGAATTTCTGAAGAAATCTGTTCATTGGCTCCACTAGGAGGATTCAGTTTTAAAACGGCCAAGCAGGTTATCTCCATGGGAGGCTGCAAGGTCTCCAGGGGATTGAGTGATCTGTTCCATGGACAGCTGGCCCCACATGTCCTCACATCTCCACCACTAACCCACCCCGTGCCTCTGTGTTAGAATGAGGAGTCATATCAAGGAGCCTGTGCTCCTGCTATGTCCCCCTGTGCTCACTACTAAGAAAGTTAACAATGTTCTCCCTTTGAAAAGTTAAATCCTTGAGCCAATACTGTTTATTATCACAGAGCATATACTGAAATGTAAATTTGGAACTGAGATGCAATAAATTGATAACTGGCAAACTAATGATAATTAAGAGAGATTTTGTAAAGCATTGAACTTAAGCAATTACATTCATTTGTGAACCTCATTATAGTCAATGCTTTTACCAAGAATTCTATAACTAATACCAAAGCTACCCTCTCTCTCGAGCATTAGACTCTATTTTTATGTTAAAATATATCATATATAAAATAAGACTTGAATTCTCAGCTCAATAAATTTTTTACACAGCCTCCCCTCAAATCTAGATAACATTACACGCACTGAGCTTTCCTCGTGCCTCAGTCCATTTATTTGGACTTTATTTTAAGTTTCCTTTTGTATAGCTCTATGTGGTGCAACCAATCTCTCATGATTGATATATCCATTGCAACATTTCCCATGTCTGCTCCCCCTCCCTACCATAGGTGTGGAGGCCAACATCTTGAACTTCTCCCTCTCCTTTCTGATGGCTATCGACTTAAATATCAAACCCTGTTCATCATTCCTCTACATTCTATCCTTTCTCTAGGCACTACAATTAAGGCAGAAATTCATCTTTCACCTGGACTATTGCAATTGCTGTCTGCTGTACCTCCTTCTCTTCTCTTTTCTTTATTTCTTAGACTTTTGGAAGAAGCATTTCATTTAAATAAAGATACAATTCCATGTTTCCCTGCAACCTTTGGAGAAATAGAGAATTCTTAAATTGACACTGAGTAGTTCCCTTCCTCCGACCATTTTCTGCTTCACTCTTCTTCAACCATCCAAATCAGAATGCTCAAGAATACCTAAAACAACAAATTTCAGAGAACTCATCTTTTTATTCATGCAGTTTCCTCACTTTGAACTTCTCCAGGGATTAAATCAATTTATCTCTTTCTTGAGCAATGATTGCAGTTAGATTTATCTGTTTCTACTTTTGAACGTATATTCCCTCCTACAACCAAATTATTTTCTTTACAAATACCAGAATATGACATAATAACGTCTTTTTCCATGTCATGGCCCATGTTTGGAATGTTCTTCTCATTTCCTCAATTCTCATTTGTACTTGAGATCAAGTTTTCAATTCTAACTCCTCAAGCACATCAGGTCCTTTACATCCGTAATACTTACTGATACATAATTAGATACTTTTTTATACCTCCATTTATTATGTTTATCCCCCTGCAATGTAAAGACAGCATATTTTCTTACCTATTCCTCCTTCCCTAGTACTGAGCAGAATGCCTGGAAAAAAATAGGTGTTGAAAAAAAGTTGGTTGAATGGACAATTGAATAATTGAATGAGGTTTTAATCATTATAGCATTGCACCTTCTGAGAAAATGGCTGTTGCTTTTTTAATTTTTTATAATAAATAATTCACAATTTATGTTTCATTTTTGCAATTAATTTTTGTGTAAAGAGGAGTTAAAAATCAGAATTATTATTTTTTTTGATGGCTAGCTGTTTATTTTCCTACCCATTTTCCTCAGAGGATGTACTAATGTTATCCCTTTCAAAGTCTTCTTAATGCAAATTTTTCGTCTCATCATAATTCAGGAAAAAAAGTAAGAACCATCAAACGTTCTTATTCTTTTACTTCAAATATTTGTAATAAATGTGCTTACCAACTGTTTTATTAAAATAAGCTGAAGATTTATAATATTTGCAGAAAATTGTATGAATAATGCCAACAAACAATACTGGGGTTGATTAATTCAGAAAATCTGAAACCATGCTTCTCATCATTTTGGGACACAGAGAAAATGTAATCTTGTATGACAGGAAAGGACTGGTTCTAGGAGCTTGCATTATATTTTATATTAGCATATTTTTATTTTCATCAGTTTAAAGTATTTTTGTCATTTCCTTTGAATTTTAAGTTCTTCAAACACATATATGACTGGATAATTGACTGGGAAAATGAGTTAATGGTTGCCACACAAAGTCTTTGGACAGAATATTTTTTAATATTTGATTAAGCAAAGAGGTTTATTTCCCTTCTTATTCTTTTTAAAGCAACAATCTTGGAATTGACTTCCAGGTTCAGAGATATCTGTTATGATTAGAAACAAAGAAATCTTTCACCTTTGTAACTAAAACTTCAACCTGCAGTTCTGTCATTTTCTTAAAGACTGTAGTCAAATAAGCAGTATGCTTTTGATGTATCTAAAGCACATCTTTTTTCCAGCAGTTATTAATCAGTTGCTTTTTGAGTAAACATTTTCTTAAAGAAGTTCACTCAGTCCTATATGAGAACTTCAAAAAATTTATGTTGCACATTAAATAGTCAATTATATATATATATATATATGTAACTCTGTAATTGCAAATTTCTAAATAAAATGAAAATTCTAAAATTCAAATGTGTTTTAGCAAATAACCAGGAAAAGGGATTAAGCACAAATGAAAAAAAAAAAAAAATACTGTAATGCCTTCTGCCTGCTGTAAAAGAAAAAGAAAGCAAACAAATCAAATTGTTAGTTGCTTTGCTGGAGGAGCAGAATATAAATACAGGGAGATGGGATTTTTATTACTACAAAGGACATTGTTTGGATTTCACCTAGTGTTGTTTCTGCAAAACTGGTCACCATAGACCAATAATTACCCTTGAGGGCCTTTGGTGAGAATTGAATTTTCATCCAATAGGCTGACACTGGGCCTCTAGGGTAAGGGAATCAAGCTAGATATTTGCAAATTGAATCATGAGGATAGAAAGATGCTGAACTTGTCACACTGCCAGTTGGATAAGATATTATTGAAGCATTTAGATGGATGGTGACAATAACAACTGTTTATATCTTCCCCTTTTGACCTGTTGGATTTACTGAACAGACAAGAAGATGTATGAAGATTTTAAGTTTGTGCTTAGATTTCTTTTGCTAAAAACACAAAGTATTTGGTAATATTCAGCAATGGTATAATTTTCCTTAATACAGATATATTTCATGAAATCATCACTTAATATATTGTTAAAACAAATCCTACAAATGGTATTCCATCTGCATAAAGCATTGTATAATCTAAATTAGAGAAAATAACAGATTATTTCACTGGCCATATTAATTAAGTACAGGTTATTTAATAAAATGAATAATCCCATTATCTAACTGGAAGTATAGGCATATATATATATATATAATAGTTTTTTCTGGATCAAAAAGATATCTGCAGTAAACTTGAAAAGTAGAATTTTCTTCTCTAAATTGACATTTAAATTGGCATCAGTTGTTTGTACAGAGGGTATGTTAGCAAGCAACAATGATCTAAGCAGAAATAAGTAGACTCAAGCATATTTTAATTGAAGTGAGCATTGATAGACTGAGTCAGAAAATTCATTGCTGGTGTTATGTTTTTTTGGGTTTTTGGTGTGAATTAAAAAGCATAATGCATATTAGAAAAACTTCTGAACTCTGTGCAAAAGTCTTATCATAGGTCCCTTCCAGAGAAACCATTTTATGGACTATTTGGACAAGTCTCCCAATTTACGGACCTACTAAAATGTAGAAGCCTAACAGAGTAGCTTAAGATTTGAATGTGATACATTTTAATGCATATGTTTTGATATTCATCCCCTTCTTACAGACCCCAAGTCACTTTTGATATTCTTCAAGTACATAGACTGTGAATGTGATTTTTTTCCCTTTGAAAGTCTTTTGTGAAAGAATGAAATGAATAAGGACTATATATGTTGAAAATGTAAGCTTCTTGAAGAAATAAGTGCAATCAGAAGAGACCTACTTTAACTACCCACTGTGTACAGATGTACCCAGATGCTGTCAGCCTGCTGTCAATAATTGGTAACTCCCACACTACTCTATTAAACCACCCCCATCATTAGCACACTAGATAAGATCCATCCCCTTCTTACAGACCCCAAGTCACTTTTGATATTCTTCCTTCCCTTTTCTGTGTCATCAAGTCATTCCTCTCTTGACTGAAGCACTTGATGCTCTAACCTAAGGCTTTTATTTCTTCTATATGATAAACAAAACAAAATGAAACAAAACAAAAGCGCACCAAAAATAAATCTCTCTTGAACACACTTTTTCCTCTAATTTTTCTGCCCAATTTCTCTGCTCCTTTTTAGAGCAAAATCCCTGGAGTAAATTGTTGATCCTTCCTGCCTCCTCTCCCAATCTTTTAAACTCATTCTCATTTGATTTTCACTAAGGGGTATGCTAGTAAATGTTTAACAATCAGCTTTCTGTAAGAAAAAAATACCTGATTTGAGTGTTTGCTGATTTTTTGTGTTGTAAATACATACTCCCACCAGGGACAATGATAAGCTATCAGGGCTGATTTCAAGTTATTCAATGTGGAGTTTGGAAGAGATATGCTTAACCAACTAGGAGACAGGACCAGCATATCGGGTTTATACCTTACCACCTCACTGAAACTGCTCTCCCAAATCTTTGTCCAGTAGGTCTTACTAATTCTCTACCCCCCCTCCCCCAATCAGCTATGATAGAATCACTGATGATCTCAAGTTCCTTAATCAAATATTTAATTTTCAGTATATTCTAGTTCAATGCTAACAGCAGCATTTTACACAAGTGAATGGGCCTTCACTCAATAAGTACTTTCTTCCCTTGGCTTCCAAGATTCCATAATTCCCTCATCTTTTCTCTACTCCATCAGTTTTTCTTTCTCAGTCTTCTCCAGATTCTCTTTTTGGCACCCCTTTAACATTGGAGAGTCCCACTGTGAGGCCTTGGTCTCTTCTGAGTACTATGTATGTACACTCTTTTAGTGATGCCAATCAATCTCCTGGTTTTAAATACCACATACAGAATGGCAATGCTCCAATTGATTTATCCAGCCTAGAACTCTTCCCTGACTCGAAACTCACCTACAGCTGCCTACTAGACAACTTAGATTTAACATGTACAAGAATGAGATCCTCATCCTTCCTCTACAATCTACCACATGGTTTTCCCAATATCAGTTAATAGCAATTACATCCTTTTCTTTTTTCAGACATAAAACTTTAAGTCATTTTCAATGCTTTTCTTCTTCAAACAGAATATGATGATTGTATTTCCTCATCTCTACTGTTATATCTGGTCTAACCACCACCATCTCTCATTGAAATATTTCCACTGGCTTATTAACTGTTTCCAATTTTGCCCTGCCAACACTCCAGACTTTAACTTCAGTCTATTTTCAATACAGCAGTCTGGAAAATCTTCATAAAATAAAAATCAGACTGCATTTATTATCTGCTCAAAACTACACAACTGCTTACCCAAGCCATCAAATTGAGAGTCTACTTCCTGATAATGTCCCGCAAGATCCAACCTGACTGGTCTCTGCTTCCCATGGTCTCTTTGGCTTTATTTTATAGTTACTCCCTCACTTCTGCAATAACCAATATTGGCATCCTTGTTCTTCCTTTTTTTTTGCCAATCACTCCAGAGCTATAAAGCCATTCACTGTTTCCACGTCTGCTTGGAGATCCATGACCCAAATATCTGCAACATTCTCTCTACCAATTCTTTCAATTTGTTTCTCAAATGTCACCTTCTCAATGAAGCTTCTCTGTCACCCTATTTACAACTGCATGCCCCCTTCGCTCCCAATCCTCCCTGATTTTTTTCTTTAGCTTTTTTCCTTCTAATATAATTTACTTATTTAAATTGCTTATTTTCTGTCTCCCCCCACTATAATGTAAGCTTCACCAGGGCAATAAATGTTGTATCTTTTGTTCATTAACTATTTTCAATTCCAAGAACAATGCTGAGACCTAATTGGCATTCAATATATGATCATTGTGCAAATGAATGAATGAATAATAGCTATTATTTATTGTGCATCTGCTATGTATTATTTATGTATACTATTTCATTTTAATTTTCATGATAACACTGTGAAAATACTTAAAATACAATATTTTACTAAGTCTTGTTGCTAATTTCAATATGTAAAAAATTCAGAAGTCTTAATAGTGGACTCTTGAAAATACCCAATTTAGTATATAAATCCATTGTATTATCAAGCCCATGGAAATTTACCCAAAGCCTTAAACTTGGATAAATTCTTCAGACTCCTTAAGTTCTAACCTCTCTGTGAAGCTTTTCTGAGTCTTTCCCCACACATCCACTCCTCAAGCAAAATTAGTCAATTCATTCCTTTAGCACTTTAAACCTACAACGGATCCTAATTATTCACCAATTCTGTATTTGACAATTTGTCTACTTGCTAAAGTTTGTTTGTAACCTCAAAACCAATACTCATGGCACTTCTGTGGTTCATGAACGTGGGCAGAGTGGTGAAAAATTTGATCACCTGATGTCCTTGTTTCTAGCTTAGGCTGAATAAGTACACCCTAACTTTCTGCTTTAGCTAAGGGGCTGTAGCATGTCTCTGTTTTATAGTATATTTAGTGCCATGATTTTTGCATTTTTGTGGTTGTGTTGATGCGTTCCATGTTAAAATGGCCCCCAAGCATAATGCTGAATTTCTGTCTAGTGCTCACAAACACTAGAAGGCTTCAAGGAGAACCTAAGACGGCGGCTGGGAGAGACAGGGCAAAAAAAATCTCTGTGAAAAATACTAGATAAAAGCCAGAAAGTGACCCAGAACACCAGTTCCAGTGATGCACCAGCTGGACAAGGTCTGCTAAATCCATAGGGACCCTGCACTTGGTGAAACCAGGAGTTTGCATTCTGAAACGAGTGAGTAAGTCGGCTGAATTTCTGGCAGCCATGCTGTGGTGTGGGGAAACTGTGGGTTGGTATTTGAATGCAGACTAGTTCTTTTTTTAAAAAAACCCAAAAGCAGCTGCAGATATGGCAGCGAGAACCACACAGTGAAGCGTGGCAGGAATGGGCTGTGCAAACACCTCAACGTCTGGTGTAGAAGATAGCCTTTTGTGCACCAGCTGCTAATTGTCTCAGAGCAAGGCAGGCAGAAGTGAGCCAAAAGGGGAAAATAACCATGCATCTTGTAGCTGTCTTCCCAGTGGGCTGGGAATGCTCCTGCCCAGTGCCAGATCCACAGCCCAGAGCTGCACCAGAAAACCCAGTGTGATGGGAAGTGTTTCCAGCAACACACACACACCACAATATTGGGCATGGACAGTAGCCTTTCATGAACCCACAGCTAATTTTCCCAGAGCTGGAAAGGGGGAGCTGTGCTAAAAGGGGGAAATTAACACAGCCCATTCAGCCATCCTTACAGCAGGCTGGGAATGCCCCTACAAGGCCCCGTGGCCCAGAACTTCCCTTCAGCGATGGCGCGCACTTGTGACATAGTACAACCTTCCGTCAGCAGAGGCCCTAGAAGAGCATGACTTGGAAGAGGGACCCACTCGGAAATCCCAGGGACCATATGCCAATACCAAGGACTTGTGGGTCAGTGGCAGAGACAATCTGTGGCAAGACTGAAATGAAGGTTTAGACTCTTGCAACAGCCTTAAATCTCCAGGAACACCTGGGAGGTTTGATTATTTAAGCTGCCCTGCCTCCCTAACTGCTCAGACACATGCCCCACATTCAGGGCAGACAGCACCAACAACACACCCAAACTTGGTGCACCAATTGGACCCCACAAGAATCAGACCCCCACACACCACAAAGACAAAGTTGGGGAGAACTGACTTGAGGGGAGTAGGTGACTCGCAGATGCCATCTGTTGGTTAGTTAGAGAAAGTGTACACCAACAAGCTGTAGATCTGACAAATTTAGATTAGGCTTTGAATAATCCTACATATCCTAAAAGAACCATATCAAGAAAAGCAAATACCAAGAGGCCAAAAACAACAGAAAATTTTAAAGCATATGAAAAAACCAGACAATATGGATAACCCAAACCCAAACACCCAAATCAAAAGATCAGAGGAGATGTAGTACTTGGAGCAATTAATCAAAGAACTAAAGACAAAGAATGAGAGCATGACACAGGATATAAAGGACATGAAGAAGACCCTAGAAGAGCATAAAGTAGAAATTGCAAGAGTAAATAAAAAAACTAGATGCTCTTATAGAAATAAAAGAAACTGTTGACCAAATTAAAAAAGAGTCTGGATACTCATAGTACAAGACTAGAGGAAGCTGAACAATGAATCAGTGACCTCGAGGGCAACAGAATGGAAAATGAAAGAACAAAAGAAAGAATGGGGAAAAAAATTGAAAAAATCAAAATGGACCTCAGGGATATGATAGATAAACTAAAACATCCAAATATAAAACTCATTGGTGTCCCAGAAGGGGAAGAGAAGGGTAAAGTTCTAGAAAGAGTATCCAAAGAAATTGTTGGGGAAAACTTCCCAAACATTCTACATAATATAAATACATGAAGTATAAATGCCCAGCGAACTCCTAATAGAATAAATCTAAATAAACCCACTCTAAGACATATTCTGATCAGACTGTCAAATACTGAGGAGAGGGAGCAAGTTCTGAAAGCAGCAAGAGAAAAGCAATTCACCACATACAAAGGAAACAACATAAGACTAAGTAGTGACTACTCAGCAGCCACCATGAAGGTGAGAAGGCAGTGGCATGACATATTTAAAATTCTGAGAGAAAAATTTCCAACCAAGAATACTTTATCCAGCAAAGCTCTCCTTCAAATTTGAGGGAGAGCTTAAATTTTTCACAAACAAACAAATCCTGAGAGATTTTGCTAATAAAAGACCTGCCCTACTTCAGATACTAAAGGGAGCCCTACCAACAGAGAAACAAAGAAAGGAGAGAGAGATATGGAGAAAGATTCAGTACTAAAGAGATTCAATATTGGTTCATTAAAGGACAATAAGAGAGCGAGGGAAAAAATATATCTGACAAATGTAAACCAGATGATAGGATGGTTGATTCAAGAAATGCCTTCACAGTAATAACATTGAATGTAAATGGATTAAAATCCCCAATTAAAATATATAAATTGGCAGAATGAATCAAAAAATATGAACCATCAATATATTGCATACAAGATACTCATGTTAGACACAGGGATGCAAAGTAATTGAAAGTGAAAGGATGGGAAAAAGTATTTCATGCAAGCTACAGCCAAAAGAAAGGAGTAGTAGCAATATTACTTTCAGATAAAATAGACTTTAAATGCAAGGATGTTATGAGAGACAAAGAAGGCCACTACATACTAATAAAAGGGGCAATTCAATAAGAAGAAATAACAATCATAAATGTTTATGCACCCAATCAAGGTGCCACAAAATACATGAGACAAACACTGGCAAAACTAAAGGAAGCAATGGATGTTTCCACAGTAATTGTAGAAGACTTTGATGTGCCTTTAGGAGACAATACGTGTATTAGACATGCTTTGTTCAGGCGTGAGTTACAATTCTGCTGGCCATTAGTTCAACATTAATGAATCAACAATATATTAAATAAGTTTCTTTAAAAGGAAGCACATGGAAAACAAGTTTGAGTATGATTCCAGAGACTTTCAGGAACCTAACCCTACATTTTCTCTAGAAGTGATGGTTCAGTATTCATTAATTCAATGTCCAAAACTTTATAGACCATAAATACCATGAATTATGAGTATTAATTGCACATCTTTAATTGTGCCAATTAAATTTTATCATTAAGAACACATTTTGATGCACCAATATGGGGAACTTCTTAAAGTGGAGGAGGACTTTCATATTTTTGCATTTCTAAATGTTTGTTGAAACAATGAAACCAGGAATTCTTCACTAAGCTATCTAATCTGTAAGTGAAATTGTACACAATACTTCCACAAATTTTTGCATCTTTGTACATATAATGTGTCAAAAAATCATAGAACATTTAGTAAAATTCATAACTTGTTTTACTTACAATGCAAACTAATTCATCTAATTTTTAAACTAAGGTTGTACCTAAACAAGACTCAAAAGAGGATGAAACTAAACAATTTAAAAAGGAAATTATCAGACTGATGGCAGAAAAAATTTTCCCAATGTTCAAAATACTCAATTAAATGCTTACATTAAGTTAAATTCTCATTCTGTATGTTTTTTTCTCATATTTGCATGTTATCTAATCAAAGTTCTCAAGCATAATTAAATTTGGAGCCTAAGTGATTGACAAGTTTACAAATTAAAATAAATATCATGAAAATGGTGTAGTGGTTTTGATTAAGTCAGTCATGTAAATATCATTCTCTAAAAATTTATTCCATTGCCTCAATAAGCACTGAGTGCAGTGGGATACAAGAATACAAAGTGGAATACAAAGGATAGAAAGGTTTCAGTATGGTACTTTTCACAATATAAATGAATCCATAAAATAGATACCTTTTATCAAAAACATAATTATTGCTAATCAGCATGGAGTTGTAAAGAAAGCTACTTTAATGGCTCAGTGGTGGTATAGTGATAGATACTTGAGTCTTCCCCTGATTTATTATGTAATAAAAAGATAATACTGCAAAAACATTTTTTCATAAAATGTCTTGATACTCAAATTTAAGCTAGTATTTGTTTTTGCTGTCCAATAATTCAATGCATATTTTGTTCACTAACAATGTGACAGGTATTTGACTAAGCATAAAGAATTCTTATAACTAAAATCAATATAATCTGAAACTAGCAGTTTCATTTAGGTTTAAATGTTATACTACTTAAATATTAAAAAATTGAAATTAGTAGATCAGGGAATTTCATAAAATATAAACTATATTATAATAACAAAAAGACTAAAGTATTTGTATTCAAAATATGTGATTTGATATAAAATGGGATGAATCTGACCACACAGAAAAGTATATTAAACTAAGAACTGGGATTTTTTCCTACCTTTTAAAGATGATTTCATTTTACAATCTTCATATCAGAAAATAAAAACCCGAAATCTGAAGTAAAATAAATACCAAGTAGAATCACTAGACTAGACATTACCTCAGCAACTTGAAAAAAAAAAAAAAAAATATATATATATATATATATATGCATGTGACTATTTGTTGCCTGGATTATTTTTGTGCTCTTTTTTTAAAACATAATTTTATTGAGATACACCACAAAATCCATACAAAAATACAATCATTGGTTCACAGTATCATCATATATTTGTGTACCCAGTCGCCATTATCATTTTTAGTACATGTGCATTACTCCAGAAAATGAATGAAAAATGAAGATCCCAAACATACCATACCCCTTTCCCCTCCCTCTTATTGACCACTAGTATTGCACTCTACCCAATTTTAAGACTTACATTAGAGGTAGGTTAACTAAGACAGTGTAGTATTTTTAGAAATAGATATTTATCAGTGGAACAGAGCAAAACATCCAGAAGTAGATCCACTCAAACACAGGTGACTAACTTTTTTTTTTTTCTTTTTTTTTCTTTTTTTGCTATATTGTTGTGCAGTCATTATCAAAGATCAGGACTACTGGATTACAATTCAACAACTTTAGTTATTTCTTCTGGTCATTCTAAAACACTGGACACTAAAGAGAAATACCTATATAATGAGTCAGTATTGGGAGTTATTTGTTAAATCTAAATTTCTCAGTTACACCTCCTCACTCTCATTTACTCTTTCTATCAATCTTCACGGATATCTGGGCAATGACCATTTTAACTTCATGCTGGAAAGAGGTGTGGACCTTATGGGTGAAGGAATGAAAGTGGTTGATGTTCTGGGAGAGACTGGTACCTCCGTGTTTCAGGGCCTATCTGGCATAGGAGCCATCTGGAAGCCTTAAGTTTTTGAAAAAATAAATTTACTAAGAATAACTTTTATAAAGACTTAGATATAGCCCAGGGCACTTCCTAAGATGTTGAGGAGTACTGTTGGTTGGCGCTTGGCATACTGCAGTAGTTTGCGATATCTGGTTAAAGCTTGCATAAGAATAACCTCTTGACTATATTTGAAATCTGTTAGCCACTGACATTCTACTTTGTTCCATTTCTTTTCCCCCTTTTAGTCAAGAAGGCATTCCTAATCCCATGATGCCAAGGCCAGCCTTATCCCTGGGAATCATGTCCCACTTTGCCAGGGAGACTTATACTCCTCAGAGTCTTGTCCCACATAGAGGGGAGGGGAGTGAGTTTATTTGCAGATTGGCTTAAAGAGAGGGACCCCATATGATCAAAATCAGAGGTTCTCTGGGGGTGACTCTGGGGCATAATTACAGGTGGGCCTAGCTTTGTTATTGCAGAAATATGTTTCATAACTTATATAAGAGCAAGCCTCAAGATCGAGGGTTTGCCTTACTAAACTGTGAGTCCTTAGTGCCTGAGAGAATATCAGGACTTCTCCAGGTGGGAAGTTTATAGTGCCACATTTTCCCCAGCCCCTCAAGGGGACTTCACAAATACTTGTTTTATTTTCTGCCCAAAATTCTCTGGAATACATCCAGTTATTATATTATCCACATCATCCTGTCCAGAATAATAAGATCTCATTCCCTATTCTAGGTTATATATATTTATGTTGTTTAAATAAACTGAGCAGACAGGTTAAATTACATAGTGTGCTACAGAAAAGTTAAATTTTGGATCAAATAAACATGTCTTGCTTTGGTCTCAAACAGGAGTTGAAATTTTAAAATATAGACAGTGTCATCCTTTACTCTGTATTCTGATTTACCTTAGTCCTAACCATGTCCATTTTATTATATCTCTAGTTGGAGTATGATCTCTTATTCAACTTCTCTAATAGTTGCTGTATTGGAGTAATGCTGACTTTCAGAACTGCAGAACTCTAACTCTGAGTCTCAGGTGTCACACAAATACCCAATGTTCCAGGGAACACACAAAGAACACAGCATCTCAGAATTTAGAAATAACAGTAAATCAGTCATATACATGACTGCTGTAAGAGCTTACAATCTAGGAACCTTTATAAGGAGACTTATTTAATTATTCTATACTCCTTAATCACTTATTGCCCAATCTCTGCCCATGTTCTATCCCCTGATAACCTATGCACTTGAATTCAATTCTCAGAGTTTGCTCATTATAGTTAGTTTACATCAGTGAGACTATACATTATTTGTTCCCTTGCTCGTGGTCTACTTCACTCAACATAATATTCTCAAGGTTCATTCACCTAGTTACATGCCACATGGCTTCATTCCTTCCTGCAGCTGCTCAATATTCCTTCGTATGTATACACCATGATTCACCCTACTGTTCATCAGTCAATGTACCCTTAGGCCACCTTTTGTGATCACTTGATTTTCCCCTTCTTTACATGCATGTGTTTATGCACATATGCTATTATAGTTTCAGTGACACTGACAGAAAACACAAGACTCTCGGGTCAGAGACAAAAGGTTTTTTTATTCACAGCTCTGAAGACAGCATGATCATAAGATATTCATTGATTCCCCTTGTCCCTAAGTCCCACAGGGGTAATATGGAGAGGACCAGGGGTTTACTGGCCATATATTGAATTCGTGTCATAGCTGAGTAACACTGAGCTTGGAAATCCACCTTTTCCATAACAAGCACAAAGAGTCATTGTCAAGATATCAGCACAAGAGTACATTGAATTGGCCCAGAGATCTTCACCTATAAGGTCATGTTAGCTGAATTTAGGAGGCTACAACAGGTGGGGATGGAGTTCAGCAGGAAGGGTTTTTCCCCTCATTGGCCCATAGCTCCAAAGTCACTGTACATGAACCAAGGCTGCTTCTTCCTCCATATATTGCACATCTGTTGAGCACCTGAACCCAGGTGTTTTCTGCCCAGTGAATGCCATTATAGTTTTCCCTCACTACAGAATACTCACCAGTAAAGAACACATCCAATCTAGTAAACAAGGCTTTACATTCCCTAGTGCATTTGAGTGGTCACATTCTTGCATCTCTGATAAATAAACCTCTAGTATTTTGGATCACCCAAAGATCTATATTGAATAACTAGGTCCATATTCCTGATACCATTTATTTACTCTTTGGGAACTCCACAGCTAAATTGCATTCTGAAGAGGGTTATGGGGCTTGCTGCCCCATTGTCATCATAGCATTCCTTTCTTGTTCCACCCAGAGGTGAAGGAGCAACAACCAAAGCAACATTTATGGGGTTTGTTTCAATTCTACCTTTCACTGTTCAGTTTCATTAATGTGCAGGACATCGAGGGACCCTAACTATCCCCCAGTCCACTTCTTGGGTGAGAGCATTTACTACCTGAACCCTGGGTGTGCTCATATACCCAAACCTGGTTGACAGGGGCCTCTGATGGTCCTCTTATTGAAAACTATTTGTCAACATCCCATTCTCATCTTCAGAACTGTGGAGTCTATTGTTTGATTTTACTCTTCTTCCAACCTAATAAATTAGACTGTTGCAATTTTATCAATGCAGACAGATGACTTTAGGCACCTGAATTAGAAACAAAAGACAGTACAACAAGCAATCTGAGCATCAGCATGTGCATCAATTCTCCTTACCGCCAAGTCCTCTGGCAGCAATGGGAGCGGGCTATAGATCGGTGCCACATATGCAGTGGGCTTACATTGTAGGGGAGGATCAATGAGCTTGGGAAATTTGCATATTTTACAGAAAGCAGTAAGACTGCTCTTTGTCCCAGAGGGAGACATACCTCATCCCTCAAAGTTGTTCACTGCAAACTAACCTTGGTAAATAGCCTGAGTAAAAGGTGGTCAAAACTTGCATTCTTGGCATATCTAGCAAAAATATGGAGGAATCCTCTGGGTCCATAGCAGATTACCTCACTCAACATAACATCCCACACTTCCCCAACATCAATAAAGTTCATTTGCCATTACACTGGAAGTGCATGCCAAGCAATAAAACAAAAAAATATCATGAAGTAGAAAATGCACTGTGGATAAAAATTTGTCATGGGTTTCAGATGGCATTTGTAAACCTGAAAAATATCAGAATTGAAATAAAGTTCTATAATCTATATAGCATACATAGATACACTGTCACATGTATATATTTATCCCAATAAATATTTATAAAGATAATATATGCATATACAAAGGATAATCTTTCCCATATAGAAGAATATCAGAGAAAATATTGTTTATACAGCAAACATGTTAAATTATTAAACATTTTCATAAGAAATGTGAAGGTACATGAAAATATACCCTAGTTCAATGAGGATCATAAAGGCAGACCAAAATAAATGGAAAGAAATATCCTATAAATATTTTACTTCTTCCAAACTTAATCTATTAATTTAATGCAATTTTAATCAAAATCCCAACAGGATTCTCCACTGGAACTTGACCTATGTATTCCAAAGTTCATCCAGAGTTATGAATTTGAGAAAATTGACACTCCAGGGCTCAGTGGAATTAACCTAGTTGCCAGAGTATCAGCAAGAACATATAAGGGCATGAACTTCAGGAAGTGAATACAGGTTATCTAAAATCCATGCCTTGCTAAGAAGATTGACTGTTATCTGATTTCAGAGGTAAGAATGGATACTCCCTCTTCTATTCTTCTAAAGGCAGGCGACAGACGTCAATCTCATATCTGATGTTTCTTTTCAAAGAATCCTTTATCTCCACCTTCACAGACATTCTTGCATGGGTGGGTATTTATCACTTCCACAAAACAACTCTCCTAATAGAGAGTTTGGATATATGAAAAACAGTATGTTGCAACAAACTCAATTAACTTATTGGCTAAGTTGAGAACAGCATATTCATCCTCTATTCAACTTTTTATTAAGTCCATTTATCAGCATTGTAGAGAAACTGTGTTTATCTTAGTTTCCAAATGGCAAATTCATGCCCCCATATTCACTATTGAATAAATATAGCATTCAACTTAAAATTCACAATTTTTTTGAAAAATAAACAGTGCGTATAGGTGTATATGAGGGTAGTCACTTGCAATGCATGTTAAAATTAATTATCAAATGGAACAGGGATTAAGAAAGGGCTATATTAATGAATGGAAGGATCAATAAGTAGGAAAGTAGTTATATGTATGTGTATTTGTGTGATCATAACATAATTTAGTTTTGTGAACTGGATAAATATCTGAAGAAATATGAAATTATAACCCTATTTCAACAACTTGTAAATAAATGTCATATACAGTTTACAAAAGTGTTAAAATACAGCAAATACTTACATATTAAGAAGACGAATGTCTCTTTAGCTATTATATTTGATTTAAAATTTTAATTGAAATATTGAAAGATGTGCTTATGCAATATTATAAAAATATTCCTTAGAATACTTTACATAAAAGAGTCAAATGAATGATTAAAAAAGGAAAATAAATTGAATATATGTGACATTCAGATGTCAAATATTATCATTATAAATACTTCTAACAAATACTTAGGAAAACATCTAACACCTTCCAGAACTCCAAGAAAGAACAGTGACAAGATAACTTATAGAGAAAAACAGTTAGTCAAAAATGTATGAATTTTCTAATTTAATTAAAATTGAGTAAAAATCAATAAACCTAAAAACAAGAAGCTATATTTCCTTTTTCCTATCAAACTGGCTTTTATTTTTTTAAAGAACCATAGAAAACCAATGTTAATGAGTGTCATATGATAGGAATTTGCATAATTTCAGCACTGCTAAAAATGTTTCAAAGACTATAAAAATACAGTGGCAGGATCTTCAAATATATAAATGATACAATTATTTCCATTGCAACTCATAAGTACTTATTATTTTATTTCTTCCCTCCCTCCCTCCCTGATTTCCTTCCTTTTTTAAGAGGTCATTTTTGAAATATTTTTTAAAAGGCTCTTTTTTTTCCCATCTACCTATCTACATTCCTCACAAAATGCTGGATGTTACTACACTAAAAGAGTGCCTATTTCTGTAAACTTAAATTGAAATATAATGCTTTATCTCTTAGCTTGCTTTTGAATTGCATCCATTGCTAATTCTCATTTTCCCCCTGATTTGCATGTATCATAATTATTGTCCTCTTTTGTCATTTTCATTTACAATTAAATGTGTGCATGTATATCTATCTATCTATCTATCTACCTGTCTATCTATCTATATTATATAGGTGGAAGAGCAGTTCCACAATGGAACTGGTAAAAGTAAAAATGGTTAGAACAACACCTGATATAATAAATGTTTGTTATGTTACATATTATGAGAAAAATAAATAAATGCATAGGTGAATAAAATGGCTGACTGAGAACGACAAAATGAAAAATTGTGTGAGCTTAGATGTCCTCATAGATTGTACCAACAGCTACATTATTAGGAAGAATCTATTATTACTAAGATATACATAAGTATGCACAAATGTAAAAGACCACAGGCTTTGTGATCCTACAGTCCTGTGTTTCAATCACAGCCATATTAGAAATTTTAATGATTTTTTGCAATTTTAATGAATTTAGTTATTAATGAAAAGATACTATACGCATATATGTGTATCTAGCTATCTATATCAGTATATAAATGAATGAAGGACATGCACAAACACGAAATTTGTTGCACAGAACTCTTGAGTTTCAATTCAAATATTCCTCTGGTTTTGTTTTCTAATTAATAGATTTGGTTAAGTACTATCTAATTTAGAAAGTGCTTGAGGCAACTTCTAAAAAGTAAGTTTTCTTCTACTACTCTCTTTTCTAGTCCTCCTTAATCTGATTCTCATTGGTTTTGGCTTCTATTTGAATACATAATCTGAGAATTAGTTGGGTATGCTCCATTTTTACATTTAAAATCATACCATGGTAATATTTTCCTAAGTAACTGAAAACTACATAAAGGCGTAATTTTTCTTCAATACATATTCTTAATATATCGTTCATTGCTACAAAATCGGTAGTTGGCCATCTAGTTTCACAACTAAACTAGCACATCTTCCTCCACACTTATCTGGTCCATCCTCCCGGTTATGATTAACTGGGAAATGAATCCAGTAACATTGACCACAATTTCAAGAATGGATATACTGAAAAACAATGAATCTGATTGTTTGGGGAACTGTGGAATGCCAGATAAACTACAAACCGGTTTAGTGTGAATGACTAAAACAAAATCCAAGTCAAGCTTCAGCTTTCATTATAAAGATACAAGCAACACACAGACAAATCAGGTAATTTTTTTTTTTACTGCATTTCATTATCTATATAATCATCATATTGACAATATTAATGAAAGTAAGTAAAATAATCCTGATACAATATAGATGGATGTCCTAGCATTGGAGTATTACATGCTCAGGCTTCAACATTCATATCTTCAAATATCTATCCTCTTGAATAATAATCAGTTTCATTTGCATAGAATTATTTTTTTATGAGCCTTTCAATTCATCATTTGCTCCCCTGTACTTACCAAATATGTTTTTACCATCATAAATCTGAAGGAGCTTAGTCATGCTGTAAATCACTTATGGGTCAAGAAATTTTCTCATACGTAATTCTGTCACCACTGGCTTAGCTTAAAATTAGGCCCCATAAAATGTAAATAATACTAGGGACATTTTGTGTTGAATCCAAATTTTTGGAAAGACTGTGACTTAATTAATTAATAATTGTTGTGCTCTGTTCCAATAAGCATGTGATCTTTGGCAAACTAATGTTCCTAAGTCACCATGCTACTAAGTGCATTGGGATAGAATGAGGATTAAATTGGACAACATTAATTAAGGAATATCCAAATGGAAAATGCTTACAAAAGTTAGCTATTAATTATTAACTAGTTATTTTGTAAAATAGAATACTGATGTTGGTGAACACTATCTAAAATATTCCAGGATGGAGACTCAGATATTAAAAGAGAAAACATAGCTATTACATGGGCAGTGGGATTAAAAAGACCTGACTATTTAAGAAGCTACATTAAGAGACGTGAATAAAAGTTTTAACCATGAACTTTGGATATTAGAATGGACACTAGGTGGAATTCAGAGTGGAATTAATACATACAATTTTTTATCAGGAAAAACAAATAGTTACAGATAAATAGGAAATATGGGTCCCCAGTTGTTTTGACTTTTTTCAGGTATGGGTGCTATGGAAAAGTGGGAGAGTAGTTTGTATTCAGTTTGGCCATGAATAACAAAAATCTTGAAAAATAATTTAATAAAAGATGCTAAAGACAAGCATTTATTTTCCATTCATGTAAAACTTCAGATATGCTTTACAAGTTTTGTGTCTCATGATCCTTCTATACTAGTTTTTTTTTTTTTATCATCATTTTATTGAGATATATTCACATACCACGCAGTCATACAAAACAAATTGTACTTTCGATTGTTTACAGTACCATTACATAGTTGTACATTCATCACCTAAATCAATCCCTGACACCTTCATTAGCACACACACAAAAATAACAAGAATAATAATTAGAGTGAAAAAGAGCAATTGAAGTAAAAAAGAACACTGGGTACCTTTGTCTGTTTGTTTCCTTCCCCTACTTTTCTACACATCCATCCATAAACTAGACAAAGTGGAGTTTGGTCCTTATGGCATTCCCAATCACACTGTCACCCCTCATAAGCTACATTTTTATACAACTGTCTTCGAGATTCATGGGTTCTGGGTTGTAGTTTAATAGTTTCAGGTATCCACCACCAGCTACCCCAATTCTTTAGAACCTAAAAAAGGTTGTCTAAAGTGTGTGTAAGAGTGCCCACCAGAGTGATCTCTCGGCTCGTTTTGGAATCTCTCTGCCACTGAAGCTTATTTCATTTCCTTTCACATCCCCCTTTTGGTCAAAAAGATGTTCTCCATCCCACGATGCTGGGTCTACATTCTTCCCCGGGAGTCATATTCCACGTTGCCAGGGAGATTCACTTCCCTGGGTGTCTGATCCCACGTAGGGGGGAGGGCAGTGATTTCACCTTTCAAGTTGGCTTAGCCAGAGAGAGAGGGCCACATCTGAGCAACAAAGAGGCATTCAGGAGGAGACTCTTAGGCACAAATACAGGGAGGCCTAGCCTCTCCTTTGCAGCAACCGTCTTCCCAAGGGTAAAACTTATGGTAGAGGGCTCAACCCATCAAACCACCAGTCCCCTATGTCTGTGGTCATGTTAGCAACCATGGAGGTGGGGTAGGCGAATACCCCTGCATTCTCCACAGGCTCCTCAAGGGGGCACTACATCTTTTTTTTTTTTTTCCTTGTTTGTCTTTTTTCTTTTTTTTTTTTTTAACTTTCCCTTCTTTTTTAAATCAACTGTATGAAAAAAAAAGTTAAAAAGAAAACAAACATACAATAAAAGAACATTTCAAAGAGACCATAACAAGGGAGTAAGAAAAAGACAACTAACCTAAGATAACTGCTTAACTTCCAACATGTTCCTACTTTACCCCAAGAAAGTTACATAATATAGCAACATTTCAGTGAAATTGTTCCTACTACATCCATCAGAAATTAACAGACCATAGTCATTTCTGGGCATCCCCAGAATGTTAAATAGCTTATCTGTTCTTCTTGGATTATTGTTCCCCCTTCCTTAATTGCTCTCTACTGCTAGTTCCCCTACATTCTACATTATAAACCATTTGTTTTACATTTTTCAAAGTTCACATTAGTGGTAGCATATAATATTTCTCTTTTTGTGCCTGGCTTATTTCGCTCAGCATTATGTCCTCAAGGTTCATCCTTGTTGTCATATGTTTCACCAGATCGTTCCTTCTTACTGCCGCGTAGTATTCCATCGTGTGTATATACCACATTTTATTTATCCACTCATCTGTTGAAGGACATTTGGGTTGTTTCCATCTCTTGGCAATTGTGAATAATGCTGCTATGAACATTGGCGTGCAGATATCTGTTCGTGTCACTGCTTTCTGATCTTCCGGGTATATACCGAGAAGTGCAATCGCTGGATCGAATGGTAGCTCTATATCTAGTTTTCTAAGGAACTGCCAGACTGACTTCCAGAGTGGCTGAACCATTATACAGTCCCACCAACAATGAATAAGAGTTCCAATTTCTCCACATCCCCTCCAGCATTTGTAGTTTCCTGTTTGTTTAATGGCAGCCATTCTAACCGGTGTTAGATGGTATCTCATTGTGGTCTTAATTTGCATCTCTCTAATAGCTAGTGAAGCTGAACATTTTTTTCATGTGTTTCTTGGCCATTTGTATTTCCTCTTCAGAGAACTGTCTTTTCATATCTTTTGCCCATTTTATAATTGGGCTGTCTGTACTATTGTCATTGAGTTGTAGGATTTCTTTGTATATGCAAGATATCAGTCTTTTGTCAGATACATGGTTTCCAAAAATTTTTTCCCATTGAGTTGGCTGCCTCTTTACCTTTTTGAGAAATTCCTTTGAAGTGCAGAAACTTCTAAGCTTGAGGAGTTCCCATTTATCTATTTTCTCTTTTGTTGCTTGTGCTTTGGGTGTAAAGTCTAGGAAGTGGCCTCCTAATACAAGGTCTTGAAGATGTTTTCCTACATTATCTTCTAGGAGTTTAATGGTACTTTCTTTTTTATTGAGATCTTTGGTCCATTTTGAGTTAATTTTTGTGTAGGGGGTGAGGTAGGGGTCCTCTTTCATTCTTTTGGATATGGATATCCAACTCTCCCAGCCCCATTTGTTGAAAAGACCATTATGGCTCAGTTCGGTGACTTTGGGGGCCTTATCAAAGATCAGTCGGCCATAGATCTGAGGGTCTATC
Source organism: Choloepus didactylus (assembly GCF_015220235.1). NCBI lineage: Eukaryota > Metazoa > Chordata > Mammalia > Pilosa > Megalonychidae > Choloepus > Choloepus didactylus. The sequence continues at coordinate 143,277,390 of NC_051309.1, forward strand.
TCTGAATTCTCAATTCGATTCCATTGATCTATATGTCTATCTTTGTGCCAGTACCATGCTGTTTTGGCAACTGTGGCTTTATAATAAGCTTCAAAGTCAGGGAGTGTAAGTCCTCCCACTTGGTTTTTCTTTTTTAGAGTGTCTTTAGCAATTCGAGGCATCTTCCCTTTCCAAATAAATTTGATAACTAGCTTTTCCAAGTCTGCAAAGTAGGTTGTTGGAATTTTGATTGGGATTGCATTGAATCTGTAGATGAGTTTGGGTAGAATTGACATCTTAATGACATTTAGCCTTCCTATCCATGAACATGGAATATTTTTCCATCTTTTAAGGTCCCCTTCTATTTCTTTTAGTAGAATTATGTAGTTTTCTTTGTATAGGTCTTTTACATCTTTGGTTAAGTTTATTCCTAGGTACTTGATTTTTTTAGTTGCTATTGAAAATGGTATCTTTTTCTTGAGTGTCTCTTCAGTTTGTTCATTTCTAGCATATAGAAACATTACTGACTTATGTGCATTAATCTTGTATCCCGCTACTTTGCTAAATTTGTTTATTAGCTCTAGTAGGTGTATCGTTGATTTCTCAGGGTTTTCTAGATATAAGATCATATCATATGCAAACAATGACAGTTTTACTTCTTCTTTTCCAATTTGGATGCCTTTTATTTCTTTGTCTTGCCGGATTGCCCTGGCTAGCACTTCTAGCACAATGTTGAATAACAGTGGTGACAGCGGGCATCCTTGTCTTGTTCCTGATCTTAGAGGGAAGGCTTTCTGTCTCTCACCATTGAGTACTATGCTGGCTGTGGGTTTTTCATATATGCTCTTTATCATGTTGAGGAAGTTTCCTTCAATTCCTACCTTTTGAAGTGTTTTTATCAAAAAGGGATGTTGGATTTTGTCAAATGCTTTTTCAGCATCTATTGAGATGATCAATTGATTTTTCCCTTTCGAGTTTTTAATGTGTTGTAATACATTGATTGTTTTTCTTATGTTGAACCATCCTTGCATGCCTGGAATGAACCCCACTTGGTCATGGTGTATGATTTTTTTAATGTGTCTTTGGATTCAATTTGCAAGTATTTTGTTGAGGATTTTTGCATCTATATTCATTAGGGAGATTGGCCGGTAGTTTTCCTTTTTTGTAGCATCTTTGCCTGGTTTTGGTATTAGATTGATGTTAGCTTCATAAAATGAGTTAGGTAGTGTTCCATTTTCTTCAATGTTTTGAAAGAGTTTGAGTAAGATTGGTGTCAGTTCTTTCTGGAAAGTTTGGTAGAATTCCCCTGTGAAGCCATCTGACCCTGGGCATTTATTTGTGGGAAGATTTTTGATGACTGATTGGATCTCTTTGCTTGTGATGGGTTCGTTGAGGTCTTCTGTTTCTTCTCTGGTCAGTCTAGGTTTTTCATATGTTTCCAGGAAATTGTCCATTTCCTCTACATTATCCAGTTTGTTGCCATACAGTTGTTCATAGTATCCTCTTATAATTTTTTTAATTTTTTCAGGATCTGCAGTTATGTCACCTTTTTCATTCATTATTTTGTTTATATGGGTCTTCTCTCTTTTTGATTTCTTCAGTCTAGCTAGGGGCTTGTCAATCTTGTTGATCTTCTCAAAGAACCAACTTTTGGTGATATTTATCCTCTCTATTGTTTTTTTGTTCTCTATGTCATTTATTTCTGCTTTAATCCTTGTTATTTCTTTTCTTGTACTTGGTTTAGGATTGGTTTGCTGTTCATTTTCTAGCTTCTTCAGTTGATCCATTAGTTCTTTGATTTTGGCTCTTTCTTCCTTTTTAATATATGCGTTTAGTGCTATAAATTTCCCCCTTAGCACTGCTTTTGCTGCATCCCATAGGTTTTGGTATGTTGTGTTCTCATTTTCATTCGTCTCTATATATTTAGCAATTTCTCTTGCTATTTCTTCTTTAACCCACTGATTGTTTAGGAGTGTGTTGTTTAACCTCCAGGTATTTGTGAATTTTCTAAGTCTCTGATGGTTATTGACTTGTAATTGTATTCCATTGTGGTCAGAGAATGTGCTTTGAATAATTTCAATCTTTTTAAATTTATTGAGGCTTGTTTTATGTCCCAGCATATGATCTATTCTGGAGAAAGTTCCGTGAGCACTAGAAAAGTATGTGTATCCTGGTGATTTGGGATGTAATGTCCTGTATATGTCTGTTAAATCTAATTCATTTATCAGATTGTTTAGGTTTTCAATTTCCTTATTGGTCTTCTGTCTGGTTGATCTATCTGTAGGAGAGAGTGATGTGTTGAAGTCTCCCACAATTATTGTGGAAACATCAATTGCTTCCTTTAGTTTTTCCAGTGTTTCTCTCATGTATTTTGTGGCACCTTGATTGGGTGCATAGACATTTACGATTGTTATTTCTTCTTGCTGAATTGCCCCTTTTATTAGTATGTAGTGGCCTTCTTTGTCTCTCAAAACATCCCTGCATTTGAAGTCTATTTTATCTGAGATTAATATTGCTACACCTGCTTTCTTTTGGCTGTAGCTTGCATGAAATATTTTTTTCCATCCTTTCACTTTCAGTTTCTTTGTGTCCCTGTGTCTAAGATGAGTCTCTTGTATGCAACATATTGATGGTTCATTTTTTTTGATCCATTCTGCGAATCTATATCTTTTAATTGGGGAGTTTAATCCATTTACATTCAACGTTAAAACCGTGAAGGCATTTCTTGAATCGGCCATCTTATCCTTTGGTTTATGTTTGCCATATTTTTCCCTCTCTCTATTAATATCCTTTATTGTACCCATACCGAATCTCTTTAGTACTGAACCTTTCTCCAAGTCTCTCTGTCCTGTCTTTGTTTCTCTGTCTGTAGGGCTCCCTTTAGTATCTCCAGTAGGGCAGGTCTCTTGTTAGCAAATTCTCTCAGCATTTCTTTGTCTGTGAAAAATTTAAGCTCTCCCTCAAATTTGAAGGAGAGCTTTGCTGGATAAAGTATTCTTGGCTGGAAATTCCTCTCACTCAGAATTTTAAATATATCGTGCCACTGCCTTCTTGCCTCCATGGTGGCTGCTGAGTAGTCACTACTTAGTCTTATGCTGTTTCCTTTGTATGTGGTGAATTGCTTTTCTCTTGCTGCTTTCAGAACTTGCTCCTTCTCTTCTGTGTTTGACAGTGTGATCAGTATATGTCTCGGAGTGGGTTTATTTGGATTTATTCTATTTGGGGTTCGCTGAGCATTTATGATTTGTGTATTTATGTTGTTTAGAAGATTTGGGAAGTTTTCCCCAACAATTTCTTGGAATACTCTTCCTAGACCTTTACCCTTTTCTTCCCCTTCTGGGACACCAATGAGTCTTATATTTGGACGTTTCATATTATCTATCATATCCCTGAAGTCCATTTCGAGTTTTTCAATTTTTTTCCCCATTCTTTCTTTTATGCTTTCATTTTCCATTCTGTCATCTTCCAGGTCACTGATTCATTGTTCAACTTCCTCTAGTCTTGTACTATGAGTGTCCAGAATCTTTTTAATTTGGTCAACAGTTTCTTTAATTTCCATAAGATCATCCATTTTTTTATTTAGTCTTGCAATGTCTTCTTTATGCTCTTCTAGGTTCTTCTTGATTTCCTTCATATCCCGTACTATGGTCTCATTGTTCATCTTTAGTTCTTTGAGTAGCTGCTCTAGGTGCTGTGTCTCTTCTGGTATTTTGATTTGGGTGCTTGGGCTTGGGTTATCCATATCATCTGGTTTTTTCATATGCTTTATAATTTTCTGTTGTTTTTGGCCTCGTGGCATTTGCTGAACTTGATAGGGTTCTTTTAGGGTTTGTAGACCTATTGAAGTCCTTATCTCTAATTTATCAGATCTACAGCTTCGTGGAGTACACTTTCTCTAACTAACCAGCAGGTGGCGTCCACGAGCCACCTGTTCTCCACAAACCAGATCTCCCCTGCTTAGCCTTTTTGGTGAGTGGGGGAGTGAGTCTTGTGGGGCCCAATTGGTGTACCAAGCTTGCGTGTGTAGTTGGTGTTGGCTGCCCTGTATGTGGGGCGTGTTTCTGGGCAGTCAGGGAGGGGGGGTGGCCCTAACAATCAAATCTCCCTGATGATCCTAGAGTTTTAAAGCTGCTGCAATAGTCTAATCCTTCAGTTCAGTCGTGCCACAGTTTGTCTCTGCCACTGACCCACAAGTCTTTGGTATTGGCGTATGGCTCCTGAGACTTGCAAGTGGGCCCCTCTTCCAGGCTGTGCACCCCGGGTCCTCTGTTGAGGGATGACTGTGCTATGTCACAGGTGAGTGCCGTCCCCCCAGGGCAGTTCTGGGCTGCTGGGCTGTGTAGGGAGGCTCCCAGTCTGCTCAAATGATGGCTGAATGGGGCTTTGTTAATTCACACTGCTCCACCTTCCCAGCTCTGGGACATTCAGCTGAGGTTGCAGGGAAGGCTAATGTCCACGCCCAGTTTTGTGGTGTGTGCCTGTTATTTGAAGCACTTCCATCACACTGGGTTGTCTGGGGCAGCTCTGGGCTATGGGGCTGGCGATGGGCAGGAGTGTTTCCTGTCCACCAGGATGGTGGCTGTGAGCGGACACCCCCCTTTTCTTGGGAAGTTGTGGTGTTTAGTGAATTTTCTCAGCCACTGGATTATTGCCTTTTGTCTCAGAGCTCTCTTAGTTCTGCTCTTGACTTGAGGAGCCCAAATTGCAATTCTTTGAAGCTTTCTGTATTGAGCTTCTTAGAGTAATTGTTTTAGAAAAAGCAAAAACATTTAAAAAAAAAAAAAAAAAAAAAAAAACGGCCCTCCTCAGAGATCTAATGGGTTATTGAAATGCTAATAGACAAAGCAACCAGGGCTATTAAGGAAAGGTGCACAGGGCAGAGAGATCAGCTTTGCTTCGGGATTTGCATATGCGCCTCAAGGCCTGAGCTCCGCCCTTCCCCTTTCTGTGTTCACCAGAACTCCAAAAATCCTCTGCTTTTATTTTGGAGTTTTTCGTGTTGTTTTTTTTCTATGCCTGTCTCCTCTCTGCTGGGCTGGCTGCTCTCAGAGTCTCTGGTGTCTGGTCTCAGTCTATCTATGGTTGGAGTTTGAATCAGTAGAATGAGTTTTCGATAAGAGCAGCCACTGCAGTTCTCCCTTCTCCTTCCCGGAGCTGACAGCCCCTCCTCCCCCGGGACTGAGCCTGACACGGAGGGGCGCGGGTCCCCTGGCCGCAAAAACTTACAGATTTCGCTGATCTCAGCAGTTCCACGTTTTCATGAGTGTTGTATGAAGTATGCCCAAAGACAGATTGCTCTGTGGTGTCCAGTCCACGCAGTTCCTGGCTTTTTACCTACTTTCCTGGAGGAGTAACTAAAACTTACAGTTCACCAGTCTGCCATCTTGCCCCGCCTCACTAGTTTTTCATAATATATATTCTAAACCTTATAATCCAATATAAGCATCAGGAGAGGAAGAAATGAAGAAGAGAGAACAAGAATGGCCTCAGCTATTTTGTAAAAGATGTTCCTACAAGCTTCCACAAAATGTTTTCACCAATGATAGGATCACACTTGCTGCAATGCAGTCATATGACTCTAAATTTGCTATTACAATTGAAGAAAGGGAAATAGAGTAGAAACATAATTTGTTAGTCTCTAACAAATTGAGGCTTATTCTTTCAACATGCATTTAGTACCTCCTGTGTGTATCTTATGATCCCTTAGCTATGAAGAGAATTACAAGCTTAACTTGGAACCCAGGAACAAATGGTTCCAGCTTCAAACAGCTCAATTTAGAAAGTTTTTAGACTGAAATTATTAAACTGTTACAGAGAATTGCTTACTCATATAGGAGTAATCTGCAAGATAAGAGAATCTTTTTCACTTGGTTTTGAACAACCAAATTAAACGCATTGAGAACCTTTATCTTTTTTTTTTTTTAACTGGATACCTTACTAGATACTAAAGAGGCCTAAAAATATGTAAGAGGCAAGAAAACAGTTTTATTAAATGAATGGCTTTCAATGGTTATCTCTAGAGAACAGAAGTTGCTATAAATACATGGAAATTTCCATATAAATTACAATTAATTAATGGGGACATGGGATAAAAAGTAATAATGGAAAACAGCTTAAGTCAGACAAGAGGAACATGTCCTATCCAAATATATCTTGCCTTGCTATCTTTATTGGACTTTATACTAATTTTTAGTAAAAATTATATTTGATTTTTAACACTTTTTTTAAATGCATAAGATAAATGATTGTCAGTCTTTGCCTTGACCTTCCTTCAACCAATTAAAGAATATAGGCACTAAGATAGCTATAACTTCACTTAGAATCTCAAGTTCTGTTTCTTCTGTCCTTCCTGTTCTCCCTTCCTGCAGAACCCCTTCCTTCCTCTCCTGCTGCCTGCCTCGTCCTCTCTCTCTTCCTTCCTTGCTTCATTCCTTCCCTCCATTCTTCCTTTTTCCTTCTTTCCTTCCTCTTTTCTTTCTTTTATAAGATATTCATTGAGCCACTCAATACAAGCCACTCATTATCCTAGGTGCTAAAGATATATAGCAGTAATCAAAAGAAGAAAAATCCCTTTCTCCATGGAAGCTTGCATTATAATAGCGGAAAGGGAATAGATAAAAATCACATATGCCAATAAACATGTAATATGCCTGGTGGTGATATATGCTACAGAAAATAAATAAAGCATTGTAAGAGGACTAAGTAATGTCCAGGGCTGGGGTAGAAGAAGGGATGTTATTTTCAGGAAAGGGATGGGGAGATAGTTGCTCTTATTATAACATGATTTTTGAGTAGAGATCTAAAGAAAGTAAAAGAGCAGGTGAAGTAGACTGTCTGAGGTTGAGATAATGGCAACTTGCTCTGGCTTCCATAAATCTGCAGAGCCCTATAGCTTTACAAACCCACATACAGGGCATAATATGAAACTACCCATATTATGCTCATCACAATCATTATTTCAAATGACTACATGTTGGAGATTGAACCATGTCCTTTTTAAAGACATGTTTAATGGCTAACCCTAAAATCTATGGGTGTGAATCCATTTCTCAACAGGATCTCTGAGTAGGCTATTAGTTAATGTGTGGCCAAATTGAATGAGCCAACTGAGAAGGAGGAGTAGAGATATGCAGGAGGAGACCAATGAGAAAGATCACCATGTGGTGGAGAGAGAGATTGATCACCAGGAAGCCATGGCCAGAATGCTACAGAATTCAGGGAGAAAGCATGACTATCAATATCTTAATTTCAGACTTCTGGCCTCCAAAATTGTAAGCCTCTAAATTTCTGTTGTTTAAACCAACCAGTTTGTAACATTTGTCATAGCAGCCCTAGCAAACTAAGATGCTGTCCATAAAGAGAAAAATATTTAGAAAATCTGCACACTTTTTAATTGAGCATTGTTTATCTTGACACTAGATATTTGAACAGCTAGAATTTTGTTAAAACCTATGTCACCATATGGTATTTATCTATTTTTTTTTCACAAATAAATGTACATTTCAAATAACTATGTCACTTGAGGAGAGAATCCAACTTTCAGAAATTTGACTTGAGTTGGGTAAAAACAGTAAGTCTTTGGCAGAAGATCGTTTACAGTGGGTGTTTGCAGGAACAAGTTTCATAGATTTATTTATTTTGTAGAAGAAGCAACCCTTGGTTGCCTTTAGGGTAACCAATTAACATGTGTGGCTCTGAAATCTTCTCAAAGTGTATGTGACAAAACTGTGTAGAATTATTTGGGCTGCTCTTTCACATGGAAATATCATTCACCTTTGATTTTTCCAGAATTTTCTGTACGTTTGATTGTAAGGTCTTAACTTAATCCTCATGAGAATTTGTCAGAAGTTTCAAATTAATATCTCTGTCATAATCTTCTTATTACTGCTTCATCATGGATAACGCCCGTAAACCAGCAGGATAGCTCAGCAGTGTCTGTTTTGATACCTTTCACATTTGTATAATTAACTGAGCTGCTTAAACAAACTTTATAATGTTCTGCAGTTGGTTCTTGGTTCTGCAGTTGGTTCTTGGTATACTGATTAGCTTTGGCCTCAGCAGCTATTGTCAATTCAATATATATATTCAATTTTTCTTCTTTTTTTGATAAATATTAATTCTGATTATCAAAAGAAACCTTTCACTAAAATTTACTTAAATACATAAACCTCAGGTTGCTTTCTTTTCAGTGCTTTCATGTGGACTCCTCTGCTTTCTTTCCATATTTTGTTTTTCCATGTAAAAAAGCATGTACACATTTCTCAGTTGTAGCCTATAAATGGAAGTTATTACTCAGAGTTAAGAATGTGGACTCTGGTGTCAGTTTAGATGCAAATACAATCTTTGCCCTTCGCTAGCTCTGTGACCTTGGGTGCATTTCTTTATATATAAGATGTGGATTATATTAATACCCACCTGATATGGTAATTATGAAAATAACTTAGGTAAGATATTTAAAATACTCAGCACAGTGCCTAATACAGATTAAAACACTTAAAATATGTTTGCTGACATAATTACTATTATCATAAGTGGTAGTAAACGAAGTGGAAGTGGTATGGGAATAGAAGCAGTAGTAGTTATGAGTGAAGGTAGTTGTGATTGTAGGTGTAGCAGCAGGAAAATAATTCCTTCATATTTTGAAGCTCACAGCCATGAATTGGAAACTTCTAGGTAATATTTTTCTACCTGGTTCTAGAATTTTAAGTATTTAAAATTATATCCATACAATTCTCTAATCTCTCCAATGAATGCTAATCATTGAAATCTGACAACTTAAATTTTGACTGAATATAATATTTTAGATGACACAGAAAATAATTTGCATTAAATCCAATCCAAATGTATACTCTTTTTACATAGGTATGCATAAAAATTAATTATGCATAAACATTTATGGTACTATTCTTGTTCCTACATATGGCAACTTCCTGAATAAAATTTAGTTATTACACATTTGATGTTCTGTTTTGTGGACTTATGTTTTGATTTCTACACTAGCCAATTCATTTTATGAGCAATCCTGAAGTTAAAAAATGACATATAGATTGCATGTAAATGACTCCAAGGAGTACTTATCTATCTTATTATCAATGAACATCTCTCTTATAAAACAAATTCTCTTTTCTGGGAAACTCCCCTCCTTCCCAAATTAGTGTATTTTTTTAAAGTCATACATAACGTTATAGTTGTTTCATAAATAATTGTCTATATTCCAAATATTCTTGAGAATTTTCTATTATTAAATTATTTTTGAATCACAAAATATATTCTACCTTCAAAAAATCAATTCCAAGCTTGTTTAATACTTCAACACCTTCCAGCAATTTAAAACAAATCCTATGTCCCAGTGTCTTCTTTTTGATGAACAGTTGAGCATATTTTCTGCTCTCAACCCTTTAACAGCTGTCTGGTGTTCTTCCCATCTCCACTCTAAGTTAAAACATAGTTATAAATCCTTTTAATGGGTGTAATGTAGCCTTGATTTTACGTGCTAACCAAGATATTTTATGGCATGTCTGGGATTCACACCTTTCCAAAATCCTTGCCAAATATTAATTAGTGATTTTATAGCACGGTTTCAAGGACCAAGGGAATGCACTTTTAGAAAGAAATATTAACAGGCCCCTATCATCATCTTTTAGGTTTTACTCTGCAACAAGTCCTAAAAAGAGAATTATATTTTCACCTATACAGAAATATGAGCATGTTGCACTTCAGGCAAAATTGTATCAATAACTTCTCAATTTGTATTCTTTTCCCACATTTATCAAATATCATCTTTATTCCCTCTACTCTGAATCTATTTTCAAGCATATTACAATTTACCATCAATGCAGACCATTCAACAAAACTATGTGGAGCAATAATGATGTCCACCTGATATGGTTATTTAAAAATTAAATTAGATAGCATACTTAAAATACTAAAGCATGAGGCTAAAATACCTCTATTTTAATCAGTGCCAAGAAATTTGACTTTTATACTCAAACATCTTTAAATCTTTCAGTGTTAAATGAAATCTTCTTTTGGTCCCTAAAATCCTCCCAGAATGTTTACCTTCCCCTCTCCCTTCTCTGTGAGCAGTTGAACTCCTGCTTATTCTCTATATTTCCTCAAAGAAGACTTCCATGTACATCCAAGGAAGAACAGTTTCTTCTATAATTGGTTTCCATTGAGCCCTATGTGCTTTCTTCAAACAATATAATGTATGTCTCTATTACTAGATTCTAAGATCTAAGGGGAGAGTCTTCATCAGTTTTCCTCATATTTGAATTCTCAGTAGTTAATATAATACATAGCCCATAATGGCCAGATTTAAGTAAATGACTACCAAAGCAGTATTTTATTAACATCTTACTTTCTTTATAACTAAATGTAGTCTTTCCTGTATCTGTGTTCACATCTAACTCCTTAAATCTGCATTTGAGATAATTCTTTAAAAATCTATAAGAGGAGAAAGAAGATGGTGGCACAGAGAGGAGTGAAAGTTAGTTAGTCCCCCTGGAACAACTAATAAACAATCAGGAACAACTGGTAAATAATCTGGAATAACTGCTGGGGGACAAACATGACTGTCCACACATCATGCACCAACCTGGATTGGGAGGAATGCCTGAGATCACAGCATAAAATCTGTAAGTAAAGACTGCAGACCTGCACTAAGAGCCCCTCCCCTATGGCAGCCCGAACTGTAAAGCCTTGCTGTGGTAGAGAGCAGCACTCTCAGTCCAGCTCCAACTGGGGTTTTGATTAACAAACATGGACTGCTCAAAACAAGTTACAAATCCCCAAAAAGCAGACAGAGGCTTTTAGTCACAACTGACCTTAAAGAGCTGGCAGAATTCCCTGTGCCTGGGAGGGAGCCCAGAATACCACCTGCTGTCTCTGGCCAGCAGGTGAAGCTGGGGGGACCATGGTTTGGCCCTGAAGTGCGATTTCTGTCTCTTTCTCTCTCTCTCAATCTTAGCAACTCAGTGTAGAAAGCCACAGCCATTTTCGGTTTGCAGCTCTCTGACCCAGACAAGGACAGAGATAGCAGAGTCAGAGAAACAAAGAGCCCATTTAAATGCAAATGAGAACTCCCTAGGGGGTGTAATTCCCTATGAGGAAGGAGGTGGTGCCCAGCCCTACTACCAGCCTCACATTCAGATCCAGACCCCAGAGCCTGTGGGAAAACAGCCAAAACAGAAACTAAGGACTAAGGGGCCACACCTCCTCATACCAGTCAGGAGCTACAGGCTGACAGGCACCACCTGCTGGGCAGGTTAGGAAAAGCACAGTGGCTTGAGGCCTACAGGGTGTGTCAATCTTCTCAGACACACCCTCAGTGAGACCTGATACTGAATATTGCCCCCTTCTGAGATCTAAGCCCATTCTGGTCTGGGAATACCTGATTAGGGTAACCAAGGAAACCAGATGCCTAGACAACAGAAAACTACAACCTACACTAAGAAAAAAAAAGTTATGGCCCAGTGAAAGGAACAAACTTACACTTCAACTGAGATACAGGAATTGAAACAACTAATTCTAAATCAATTCAGAAAGTTTTAGGGAAGATATGGCAAAAGAGATGAAGTGTATAATGAAAACACTGGATAAATACAAGGTAGAAATAGAAAGTTTGAAAAACAACTGGCAGAATCTGTGGAAATGAAAGGCATAGCACAAGAGTTTAAAGACACAGTGGAGACATATGACAGATCTCAAGAGGCAGAAGAAAACACTCAGGAACTGGGGAACAAGACACCTGAAATCCTACACACCAAAGAACAGATAGGGAAAAGAATGGAAAAATATGAGCAATGTCTCAGGGAATTGAATGACAGCATGAAATGCATGAAGTATGTGTCATGGATGTCCCAGGAGAAGAAGAGAAGGGAAAAGGGGAAAAAGCAAAAATAGAGGAAATAATCAATGAAAATTTCCCATCTCTTATGAAAGACATAAAATTACAGATCCAAGAAGTGCAGCATACCCCAAACAGAATAGATCTGAATAGCCCTATGCCAAGACACTTTATAGCCAGATTATCAAATGTCAAAGACAAAAAGAGAATCCTAAAAGCAGCAAGAAAAAAGCCACCCATCCCATACAAAGGAAGCGTGCCTTCACCAAAGAAGTAGGGTCCTTGGTACCAGAGAAGTGGGGTGCTGGTGCTGCTGAGTTTGCAAATACCAAACATGTTGGAATGGCTTTTTAAATGGATGGGGGAAGATTCTGGAAGAATTGTGAGGAGCTTGATAGGAAATGCCTATACTGCTTTGAAGAGACTGTGGAAATATGGACTCTAAAGATACTTCTGACGAGGCCTTGAACAGAAATGATGAATGTGTTGTTGCAAATGTAAGAAAGGTGATCCTTGTTTTAAAGTGGCAGAGAATTTGGCAGAATTGAGTCCTGGTGTTGGATGGAAGGCAGTAGAAACCATGGACGTAAGAAGGAAGTGGTGTGATATATTTAAGATACTGAAAGAGAAAAAATACCAACCAAGAATCCCATATCTGGTGAAACTCTCCTTCAAATATAAGGCAGGGTTTAAAATATTTTCTGACAGACAATGACAGAGTTTGTGAACAGGATACCTGCACTATAGGAAACACTAAAGGAAGCACTGCAGACAGAAAGGAAAAAACAGGAGTGAGGGGTTTGGAACACAATCTTGGGTGATGGTAGCACAGCACGGTAAGTACACTGAACAAAGATGACTGTGAGTATGGTTGAAAAAGGAAGGTTAGGAGCATGTGGGACACTGGAAGGAAAGAGAAGGATAAAGACTGAGACTGTAAAATTCAGTTAAACCTAGAGTGCTCAACAATTGTGATAAAATATACAAATATGTTTTTACCTGAGGGAGAACAAATGAATGTCAACCTTGCAAGGTGTGAAAAATAGGGTGGTATTGGGGGAAAATACAATCAATGCAAACTAGAGACTATAATTAACACAAACATTGTATTATGCTTCCTTTAATGTAACAAAGCCAATATACCAAAGCTAAATGCATATAAAGGGGGACATAAGGTAGGGATATGGGACTCTTGGTATTGGAGATGTTGTCTGACTGTTTTTTCTATTTTATTTTAACACTATCTTTCTTTTTGTTTCTTCCTAGCTGTCATTTTTTTTTCTCTTTTTTTCTTTTCCTTTTGTCTCTCTACCTTCTTTGACTCTTCCTCCTTCTTTGTGTAAGAAATGGAGATGTCCTTATATAGATAGTGGTGAGGGTGGTGAATACATATATACATGACTAGAATGAAGTGTTTGGGGTGTGAACAAAAATGTCTTTAAAAAAATGAGTTGATGAAGAAATCTTGAGGACACTACATTGAGTGAAATATGTCAGCCACATAAGGACAAATATTGCAGGATCTTACTGATATGAACTAATTATAATATGTAAACTCATAAACATGAAATATAAGTTACCAGGATATAGAATGGGGAGTGGTTGCTTCTAATGATCAGAATGTTCAACTAGGTTGAACTTAAGTGTTTGAAAATGGACAGAGGTGATGGCAGCATATTGTGAGAATAACTAACAGTGTTCAGTCATGTATGTCACCAGAAGGAAACTTAGAGGTTAAAAGATGGGGATGTATAAAACAGAGAATCCTGTGGTGGACAATGTCCATGATTAACTGTACAAATATTAGAAATCTCTTTCATGAACTAGAACAAATGTATGACACTATAACTAGTAGCTAATAATAGAGGGGCATATAGGTAGAAAAGTATACCTATTGCAAACTATATACTACAGTTAATAGTATTTTAACATTCTTTCATCAACAGTAACAAATGTACTATGCCAATACTATGAGTCAATAATGGAGGGGGGTGGTTAGAGGTGTGGGAGGGTTTAAGTTTCCTTTTTTTTTGTCTTTATTTCTTTTCTGGAGTAATGAAAATGCTCTAAAATTCAAAAAAGTTAATTGTGGTGATGGATGCACAGCTGTATGATGGTACCATGGGCAATTGATTGTACACTTTGGATCTTTGGATAATTGTATGGAATGTGAACAATTTCAATACAAAATCTATAAGAAATGATAGATGTTCATTAGTTCTACCAAATATTATAAATACACTGTTTAATTAACTAGGATTTCTTAAAGACATCTCCAAAATCATATGTTTAAAAATATTATGTTTTTTCTTTTTTAGAGAAGTTGTAGGTTTGTAAAACCATTAAGCATAAAATACAGTATTCCCATATACCACCTTATTATTAACACCTTGCATTGTTGTGGAACATTTGTTACAATTGATGAAATAAATTTTTAAAATTTTATTATCTATAGTCCATAGTTTATTTAGGTTTCACTGTGTAGTGTACTTCCATGGATTATTTTTTTAATTTTTATTTGATTACCATGTATACAATCTAACATTTCTCATTTTAATCATACTCAGATATATATAGATATATCAGAGCTGTTAATTACATTCACAATATTGTGCAGCCATCATCACCATCCATTACCAAAACATTTCTGTCATTCCAAATAAGAATCTTGTATATTTTAAACCTTAACTTCTCATTTCCTATCCCCACCCTGTCCCCTGGTAACCTTTAATCTAGATTCTGATTCTATGGGTTTGCTTATTCTAATTATTTCAAATCAGTAAGATCATACAGTATTTGTCCTTTCGTATCTGGCTGATTTCACACAACATGATATCATCAAGGTTCATCCATGTTGTTTCATGTATGAGAACTTCATTCTTTTTTAAGATGAATAAACATTCCATTATATGTATTTATATACAGATTTTATTTCTCTGTTCATCAGTTGATGGAAACTTATGCTGCTTCCATCTTTGACTGTTGTAAATGCTGCCATGAACATAGGTGTGCAAATATCTGTTTGAGTCCCTGCTTTCAGTTCTTTTGGGTATATGCCTAGTAGTGGGATTGCCAGGATGTATAGTGGTTCTATACTTAGCTTTCTGAGGAACTGCCAAACTCTTTTCCACAGAAGCTGCACCATTTTACATTGCCACCAACAATGAATAAGTACTCCTATTTCTCTGGATCCTCTCCAACACTTATTTGCCTTTTTTTTTTCTTATGGGTGTGAAATGGTATCTCATTGTGGTTTTGATTTGCATTTCCCTGATAACAACTTTTCTTGTGCTTTCTGGCCATTTGTGTATCTTCTTTGGAGACATGTTCAAGTCTTTTGCCCATTCTTTAATTTTTTTTTTTTTTCTTTTTGTTGTTAAGTTGAAGGATTTCTTTATATATTCTGGATATTAAACCTTTATCAGATATGTGGTTTCCAAATATTTCCTCCCATTGTGCAGGTTGTCATTTTACTTTCATAATAAAGCCCTTTAGCCTGCAAAAGTTTAATTTTGAGGTGGTTCCATTTATCTATTTTTGTTGTTGTTGCTTATGCTTTGGGTGTAAAGTAGAAGAAATCATTGCCTCATGCAAGGTCCTGAAGCTGCTTCCCCATGTTTTCTTCTAGGAGTTTGATATATTTGACTCTTATATTTAGGTCTTTGATCTATTTTGAGTTCATTTTTAAATAAGATTTGAGGTAAGGTCAAAAAACATCTTGCTTCATTTTTTTCCAAAATATACTCTTCTCCCAGAATTATCATCCACTTAAGCAAATGGTACTGCCAGTCACCCAGTTAGTCATACAAAAATGTTTAACTGCTGCTTTCTCTCATACCCTATAACCCATGTATCAGAAAACTTTGTTAACTTGATCTTAAAATATAGCCCTAATGGAATTGTTAATTGTTTCTTTTCTTTTTTTTTTTTTGTTTGTTTGTTTGTTTTTACTTTTATCACTTATTAGTGGTCCAAGCCATTATTATATTTATTTTCCCTGACAACTGCCTTAGCTCACTAGCTACCTATATGCTTCAAACTCATCCTACCAACCCCTGAAAATTGATTCTCCATAGCAGCAGGAGTAATTTTTTTTTAAAAACCTAAACCTAATTGTGTTATTCCTTTGCAGACACTTTCTTTGTATCTAAAATAAAATATACTCTTTTATTTATGTATTTATGGATATCTTATATGTAAGTTGAAATTGCTAATTTTATATGTATATAAAATTTGGTAAGAATTACCATGGGAATTTTATACACTTGATGCCACAAAAATGACTGTTTCACTTAATAATAGATTCATATTTTTATTTTCTATTTTTGTTTTCTCCTCTAATTCAAAAACTTTACCCACTTGAATATTTTCTATTATCTTTAAAACAGAATAATTTGGGAAATTATATATATATTCAGAGAAATATCATGACTCCTTGAATTTTTTACCTTTTTTTTTGAACAATTTGCTTAAAGTCATTTTTGCATAAATTGAATGTTGTGTGGCCCTGGAAAAGTCTATTTTAATATAATTCTATTATGTTCAGCAAAATGTTCTTCTGCCATGTACTATAATTCAGGAAATGAACTGAGAGTTCGTGGACACCTATATTTCCCAAATCATTGTTACTCGTAACATGAGTTCTGAGGAGTAAAAAAGAGACATATGAGCAAATTATTTTGGTGAACAATGCATTAAACACTGTTAAATAGTCATTGTACTGCAGGATTTTACAGCTTCTTTAACTTAGTAACATGCTTAAGAGTGTGTCATGATAATGTTAATTTGTTTCATATCTTGGTGGACTAATATTCTTCCAAATAAGCTGCATGACTCAAAAGGCAGCTATGGACAAAAGGTTAATAAAATGTTTGGAAGTTCAGCAAGGATTTGGGATATGGAGCAAAGCAAACAGACAAAACGAACAAATACAAAACCTATTCTTTAATAGATGGAACATAGGACATCTTTGCTTGATGGATCTGCCTTGGTATTACAATAGTGAGGCCATCTTATGTTCTTCTGGACATATCTCATTAGGTCATCCTGTTTCACTTAAAATTCTACATAACTGAATTGGAATTTTGCTATGGCTACTGTTACTAAATATGTAGCCTGTGCGGAGTATAAAATTGGGTGATATTAAAAAACAAAACAAAACAAGAGGAGACATGATTTCAACCCCCCCCCCCCACACACACACTTCAGAGCACTAATAGTAACATAGTATTCTGTGAACATTACTAATACGCAAATATAGCATATGAAGTACAGGAGTTAACATAATTGGGTGAAGTTATTTGGAAAGACCACTGTAAATGAAATGAAGTCTAAAACAAATGAGGAAAAGAGAAGAATTTCCAGATTAAAATCATTAAATGTGCAAAGCATCAGTTGAGAAAAGCAAGGAATGTGTAAGGTACAGGAAATAATTTGTAAAATGTTCTAAATATAATGAGTAAAAGTGGTAAGACTCTTCAATTAAATTTAGTCTTAATAAAGTCATGTGTGCATCTATCCTTTCAACACATATATATCAAGTTATCACTACGCACATAGTGCTGTGTTATGTGCTGGTGATGCTGCAATAAACAAATAGAGCTATGGGGCCTACAAGGACTTGCAATTATTAGTGTAATGAAGATGTGAAGTATTTCCACATTATTTTTTTATTTTTATATTATAAAACACAGTGTGATTGACATAATTATGTATATATATATATATGTATTAGATGTTAAGAATCTTGAATGCTTTATGACAGTATTTTACATTTCCTCATATCTGTGATCAAACTATTCTAATCAGAAATTAAATTAGACATAGTTTTTCTCTGAAAAATTTATGTGAGATTCTATTTTCAGTTATTTGAAAATTAAGATATTTTCCCCACTTAGCAAGTATTTATATTTGCTTTTGCAAATAGTTGACTCATAATTCATTGTGTATCAAAACAGAAACGAATATATTGATATTGCTTTTATACTTTACACATTTTCAAGCTTTTCAAAGCAATCTTATGTGGGTGCTTTAGGATGAGGGTAGAAAATGTTTCCTCATTCTCCCTGAACCAAAACTTCAGTGGTTTTAATTTCAGTGGTTTTTCACCTTCTTTGAAATGAATAAGAAATATCTATGCTGATTGTCATATGATTCTATAAATAATGTTTCCTTATTCTAAGCTATGAATGATTACTCAGCAACGTAAGTCACTCAGTTAATCAGTTATCTTAAATGTTTTATGAGACTTTTTAGAACGGTGGTACTTTTTTGGATGGATCAATATTCAGTATTAAATCCTTTGGGATATGGTCAAAATATTTCTAAATTGCATATTCAGGTATAGTTTCTATTTTATAAGTAATAGTCTCCTACAAAGGATCATATTCTCCTGATATGTGCTGGGAAGTGAAAAACCGCTGTATTTCCTTTTAAATTTGACTGATCTATTGCACATAAAGAATATTAATATATTGAAGAGTTTTATCATTTACTACATTTCACATAATGTGATTTTTAAATGCACTCGTGCAGGAACAACTAATAACTAATAATTAAAAGAAATTACATGCAACTCTTGAAACAGTTTCTTAATTGCAACTCATTAAACTAAATTGCAGTACATTATCTCTATTATAATACCCAAAATAGAATTTTGTAATGGTCTTTCTGTCATTCTTCCATCCATTTCAGCATTAATTTAGAATATCTGATATTAAAAATACTTTTATAATCAGGTGGTCTTTTATGTTATAAGTTATACAATCTAAATTTTTTTTTAATCTCAAGAATTGTCAGTAGAAAAATAGTTGAATTTTCAGTCAATATTAATAGCTTATTCAAGGTTATGGGAGCCAAACTAGCTGAGTGTAGTTTCTATCACTGGCATAGGCTCTTTTAAATCAACTTTTATGTTTGCAATAATTCATGCTACAGCATTTTAATATGCTATATAACTAAGGAAAAAGAGATTCTACTAAAATATTATGAAATAAAAATGTCATATTAAATACTCTCAGACATTTAAATGGAATTCACAAATATTATGATAGAATGCTATTTGTGAGTTGGCGAGCCTACTCTAAGCCTAGTGAGTAGATATTGAAATTACTATTTATCTTAAATACCAATAAAATTGTGCAATGACTAGGGAAATTATAGATGTGCATTTCTATTTAGGAGCCTTTGTTTTTTATTGGGTTTTTATATGTATATAGCCATGGAAAGCCAGTGTTGACTACTGAGAAAGTAATGATGCAATTGAAAAGAGAGACTCCATCAAACAAAAAATGCAAATTTTTGAATGGTTACTTTATTGTCATAAATAGTTTAATAAGTAAATAGCCGAACTATTTCATGCATATAAAAGGGAAACTTGTTCACATTTTCTATCTCTGCTTACAAGTTTCCTCACATCTAGGATCATGTATTTTAGCTTGTTTGTGGTTGGGTGTTTTAGAAAGATATTTTATTGCAAATCTTAGCATGAGATAAATGAAATTATCCTTAATGTGTATATTAATTTTTTTTGAAAAATGCATCTGTAACTTAGGTCATGATATTACCATTTCATGATATTTCATTCTTTCAGTTTTGTCTTTCACTTCATCAAGGAAATAGGATTAATCTGATATGACCTTCTTCACTTACAGCCCTGCCTGCCTCCACAAATACCTATCAAGCCTGATCTCCCCCATTTCTGACAGAAGATTGAGTATGGATACATGTATTCCTTTGTCTTCAACCCATCCTCTATCAACTCTTTGTATTTTGAGTTTTCGATATGTGGGCTTGCAAAACCTACTTAGATATCTTTCTTCTTAGAAATAAAACAAAAAGCAAATAAAAAAATCTTGATTAACGGTTTGTCCCTTCAATTAAGTTTTTTTCTTCTCCATTTATCTACAGCATCAGTCATTTTGTGCTACCTCTTTCCTCACTTTCTGTTTCCCAGTGGAAAAATGCTTAGTCTTTATCTTGTTAGATACTCGGTGGCATAGACAGCTCCTTGTTGAAACAGAAAACTTCAAATATTTACATGATCCCACATACCACTTTATGCAAGGTTACTTTATAACTCAATCTCTCTTGGCTTCAGACTTTCTCTAAGATAATTTAACCATTTCCAACCCATGGCTTTAGCTTCTAATTATTGTCTGCCTACTCATGTTCTCTTTCACTAAGCCACCATCATTTCTTACATGGACTACTCACTTGTCTTCCATATTACACACTGATTCATCCTCAAGTTTCTCTACACAGTAGCCAGGGACATCTTTTTTTTTTAAACTGCAAAGTAGATTAGGCCAAACATCTGCTGAAACTATTCATATAGATTTTCATGATACTAACCATAAAATTCAAACTCCTTATCACAGTTCTCATCTATCACAATAGATGCTATGAGGCTTTACAGATCCCTCTTTAGGACTAGTGTCCTATTTTCTCAGCTACTGGGAGCATTGACTCTTGAAGTCTCACAGTGCAGTCCCTCTCTATAAATTGTTCTTGGACAAAGAGAGTCACCTCACCCAAGACTACCGTCTCCCCTGGAGGAAGGCCATTGCCAATGCAGAATGTATAAAGGCGGAATGTATGAAGTTTACCCATCTCATCTCTGGTGCTCCCATAGAATCCATTAACTCGATTACAATTCATCTCCTCACTTTGCCCAACTCTACTTTCTTCTCTGCCACCCCCCAAGTGTTATATCTGAAATCATCTCCCCCATAAACTTTCTCCATTGCAATCTTTGGATCCCAGGAATCCAAACAAACACACATATTCTAGGGTTTCATATTTCATGCTTTCCACCTGTCTAACCACACTTCTTTTTTCTTTTTTGCCTTTGCAATAATATTTCCATTTGCAGTTGATTTTACCTGGAACACCTTCCATTTTCATCACTTAGGTCTCAGCGCCAATGTCACTTTCTCAGACAAGTCTTCCTATGTTAAACCCATCCCTTCATTATTTCTTCACATTGTACCTTACGTAAAATTTCAAGTTTTCTAAATACATATCACACTAGTTGAATTTACCTCATTAGCATTTTTGTTTACTGTTATTTTCTTCTCCAAATTGAATGTAAGCTACCACAGATAAAGGGATCTGTCTTTCTTGTTCACCAACCAATTTGACATAGGGAAGTGATATGGTAGGTATTTTATAATTATTGAGGTAATGAATGAATAAATTGATAATGAAAACTTCAAATATCAATAAATAACAGATTCACCTTTAAAGTCACCTGTACATTTCCAATAAATTTCAAACTTGTTATGTACAAAGCTGAGCTCTTGATTTAATTCCAACACCTGCTATTAAAATTTTTAATTTCCTGACTCAGTAGATTTCTCATCTCAAGTAATTTCACCTCTTGGTCAACCAAACCAAACTTTGGGTTAATTTTCCTCAAGATAGCATACCATACTTTTTGACCCCTCTTTCTGTCTTTTCTCATCATTATAAATAGTCACTAAGTATAACAAATTGTCACTCCATTTCCATTTTATTCTAACCATTTTTATTCAACAGATCTCATTATCTCTGATATGGGCTTTTGTAATAGCTGCATAACAGCTTTTACACTCCTCTCACATATTTGCCAAACTTTTGCCAATTATTTCCCACTTCAACTAATTCAATGATTTATTATCAATCGGATAAAACCAATTTAATTATCTTAGCATATCATGCATTGTGTTTAACACTTAGAAACTCCTATACCCTCTTTCCATCTCCTGCCATTCCCCTCTTCATATATTATAGTATGACCCCCAATAATTAGAGATTTTTTTTTTTTTAATATCTGAGCATATGCACCTACACTTTACTATTCTCGGAATGCCTTTTCTCATATTCACCTAGAAAATTCTTTAATTCCACCAAAATATCACTTGTTTTGGAAACATTTCTGATTGTAACAGGTTTAGAAGTCTTTTCTCTATGATTTAATAGGATTTTGCACATGCCTCTGTTGCAGTAAATTTTACATCCCATTTTCTTAATTGTTTGTCTGTACATCTTATAGTATTAATATGAGGATTGTGTTTTATTCATCTTTGTTTTACCTGTGCCCAGTAGGGTGTTTGGCACTTATATTGCACTCACAAGACACTGGGAAAATAAATGAATGTATGATAAATGATGAGAATGGCAAGGTCAAAGGGAGGAATGTGAGATAAGAGTTTGATAAGATATATTTTCTTCCTGAGAAGTGGGAAAAAATAGTGTTGGGAGAATACAGAAATGATTTATGATTGAATAAAAATAATGTAGTTATTGGTTTGGAAAGAGGGTAAAAAGATTAGCAGCATTTGATTTATACTTCAGCAAGTATGTTACCAAGGTATACAGGAAAATGATTTAAAGTTTTATTCATAAGTGGCATTCAAGTCATTCCTGGAAGACCTCCACGATAAATGAGAAATTAGGTATTTCTAATTAATAAAAATAAATAGATATAATAGCATATATTTGTGAATGTACATTGAGATAAAAATGTCATTTATATTAGATGAATATTAATTTCAGGATAAGCCATGTGCTATTACTGTACACTCTTTGTTTAATCTAATATCAGATTACATGATGATTAATATATCATAAGAAGTTTTCACTATCAATATAGGACTGTGCTCAAATAATGGCATTATGATGGTTAAATTAGGAGGAACTGAAACTGATATCTTTCTAATGCTGTAATTTTTCTATATTACTGTATCTCATCTCATGATTATTGTCTAGTTGGTCAGGCCGCTGTAACAAAGTACCGCAGTTAAATGGCCCCAACAACAAAAATTTATTGTCTCACAAGTTTGGAGGCTAGAAGTTCAAAATCAAGGTGATGGCAGGCTCATGATTTCTCTGAAGTTTAACTGTTCTGCTGGTGGCTTGCAAGCCCTCTGTACAAATCTCTGCCTCTGTCACATGGCCATTGTGTCCTGCTGTTCCAAATGTCCTTTGCTTATAAGGACCCAGGTCATATTGGATTAAGACCCTCCCTGCTTCAGTTTGACCTCATGTTAGCAAGATCATCGAAGATCCTTTTTACAAATTAGTTCACATCCACGGGACTGGAGGTTAGGATTTGAGCATGTCTTTATAGGGGACATAACACTTCCTGAGATAAAAAACACACTTAAATACATTAAATATTTGAGAAAACATAAAAAATATGGAAAAAACATTTGTTGAATATTTATAGTTTGTTGGTAAAAATGTAGAGCATAAAAATTAATTTGCTGTTTAAATGTTTTTAAAGAACACATGAAAATGAAATGGTATATACACATACACAAACATATATGTGATGTAAAATTTACACATATATGTGTGTGTGTATTTAGAAGTATAAAATAATATATAAATAATTCTCAAAATCATTAAATAGGAAATGTCATGTTAAGTGGAAGACATCTACTGTAGAAAAGATGTGAGTTAGATTTTCATGAGATCAACTTACTGGTTTTACACCTTTCTATCTGTGCAACTTAAGAGAAATTACATCACTTTTGTTAGGATTAATTTCCTTTTGGGTTAACTGGAAAGATAATAGTGAGCACTTCATATAAGTGTGAAATATAACCCATGCAGCATGTTTAGACTCATGCCTAGTTTATGATTACAATGGTGGTTGTTAATAATGTTCATTATTCCTGGAGAGTGTATGGGTCAAGTCCACCTCTAAAGTTACAAACCTCTTGGATGGAAATTTTATAATGTCTATTAAATAATAAAAAGTGAATACTTTGATCAAGAAAGTTCATCTGATATAAGTATTTAATTGTCATCATGAATAAATACAAACTTTGAACTCACTGGTTTACCCATAAATCATATATTTTAAGTTTTCTAGAGTGTCTAAAGCAAATAGCAATTATAGATGAATATCTTCAATAATCTTAGTTGTTCTGTAATTTTACTTTCTTGCAACCTTATGGTATACTGATACATTAGAGTATAAAGGTTATATTTTCAGACCAAAAATTCATGATGGGGTCAGTGCTATCTGCTGAAAATCAAAACATATTTGATGAGTGAAAGAACATAATTTCTCTGAACTCACTGTGCATTCTCTGGAAACTCTGTGATGATAAATATTTTACAAGTTATTTTTAAGTTATAATAAAAGTTATCTATTTACTATCCCTCAAAATGTTTTAAATATATATTTGCAGATTATCTAGAATCATCTTCTCTATGTTTTGAAATTTTACTGCTATGAAGATCCAAGTTGTAAGAAGTTACAGAACGCAACATGTTTGGGAATAAACAGAAATTGAGGAAAGGAAATTGAAACATTGTATACCTGTATAGAGACACTGAAAAGTTCAAGGAGAAGGCAGAAAAATTAGAAGGGGAAGAGATCAAGAAAGCAGAAACAAGTGAGTGTATTGTAATTACACATTATTAAAATTATACTATTTATGTGTAAAAATGAATGAAAACATTCAGATGTGTGTTTCTTTTCACTTCCTATAAGCCTGATTTTATTCTTTTTAAGGCATACCCATAAAATCAACAGTTTTTGTTTCCATCCTAAGTTCCAGAGAGCCCACAGGCAAAGGGAAGATGGCCTGAAGAGGAGGCTGAGTGATGCAAAATTCTTTTGTTTGTCAACAGTGTTCATTGCCACCTGCTAAACCTGAAAATCTGATCAACAAGATCTGGTAATGCTGACATCTCCACCCACCCCATCTCAGGAAAAAGAACTGAAAATTAAAGAAGCAATCCAACTACAAAAATCAATTTAAAATATCAGTTTTTAGTTTTCAACTAATAATTGAGAAGCTTGCATTGATAGAACATCCCCTACTATACACATGTAATGATTTTAATTTTAAACTGAAGGATTTTCAATACATCACACACTTAGGAGGAAAAAATTGCAATAAAATGTAATGAGCTAAAACTCTTATACAGAGTGTTTACTTTTTATTATCAATCACTTAGTTTTGTTTATATCTAGCTATTATTTTAGGCAAAGTTTTGAAATCCAAAGTACTTCCTGTTTTCAATTAGTATTCTTGATCATTGCTATTGATTCAAATCTTTCAGAAAGAATCCACTTTTTTTATTTGACATTCCATCCATTACTATCTGTGCCAGTTTGAATATATTGTGCCCGCAAACGCCATTATCTTTGCTGTAATCTTGTGTGGGCAGACGTTATCAGTGTTGATTACATTGTAATTCTTTGAGTGTTTCTGTGGAGATGCGCCCCCACCCAGCTATGGGTGATGACTGATTAGATAATTTCCATGGAGGCATGGACCCACCCATTCAGGGTGGTCCTTGATCAGCGGAGCCATATAAATGAGCTGACAAACAGAAGGAGCTCAGTGCAGTTGTGAGTGACATTTTGAAGAGGAGCTACAGCCGAGAGGGACACTTTGAAGAAAGCACAGGAACTGCAGATGAGAGACAGTTTGAAGATGGCCTTTGAAAGCAGACTCTTGTTCCAGAGAAGCTAATGGAGGACAAATACCCTAAGAGCAACTGAGAATGACATTTTGAAGAGGAGCTGTGGCCTAGAGAGGAACATCCTGGGAGAAAGCCATTCTGAAACCAGAACTTTGGAGCAGACACCAGCCACGTGCCTTCCCAGCTAACAGAGGTTTTCCGGACACCATTGGCCACCCTCCAGTGAAGGTACCTGATTGCTGAGGTGTTACCTTGGACACTTTATGGCCTTAAGACTGTAACTGTGTAACCAAAGAAACCCCCTTTTATAAAACCCAATTCTTCTCTGGTGTTTTGCATTCCGGCAGCATTAGCAAACTAAAACACTATCTCTGCCAGTTTTTTTAATATCTCATGAATATATAGCAGAATATAGTGCTGAATAGTAGATAAGCTAAAGTGGAATAAAGCATGCACTTTGAGATATAAATATATGAACATAGTAAGCATGCAAATTATGTCTCTTAAAGTTACATTTTGGAAACGAGAAGTCCAAAATCAAGGTGTCAGCATGGCTGGGTCTATGACATTCTTGTTATGGGTATCCAGAACTCACTCTCTGTGCCATCACGTTGTGAGCTGTCACCTTCTGTCTCCTCCTGATTCCCAATACTATGTTCAAATTCCCATTGCTTATAAGGACTCCAGTCATATTGGATTAAGGCCCTTTCTTATTACACTTGTCCTCATCTTACATAGGATCTTCTAGGATCCTAAATAAATGAGTGTACACCCACAGGATGGGGGTTAGTACTTGAACATATCTGTGTGGGGAACATGATTCAATCTGTAGCAGTACAAGAGATTTTTATTTTTTATCTATAATATGTATTACTCACAATCAGTACTGGAACAGAAATCACATGTTTTGACATCTGGTCCAGGGATCTGAAGCTAAACATGTTTTCTCTATAAAACATTTCTTTGTCAACATATAACAATAAAAATATGAATTTTGATTTAAAACCACAGAGAATGAAAGATTGACATTTAAAAATGTTATTATATACTGTACGAGAAGAAAGATATAAGCATAGCAAAGTTAACAAAACACAAATCAATTTGTCTAGGAGAAGTATGGATAATAAATTTTAGATTTATTAGAATATAGTTTTACATTCTTAGTTATTGAAAGGCGCACAAATGGCATAAATCTTTAGATTGTTTTGTTCAAATTTCTACACCACCATACATGTGCAATAAATTTCTAGTTTCTATTCAGGTAAATGAAGAATTATTAGCTAGCCACATTTAGAGAAAACATTGATTCCATGTAAAATACTCTGCAAATTGAAAAATGAACATTCAGCTGCTTTGTTTAGGGAGTTCCAAACATCATATTTAACTCTTTTACTATTTGTCTGACTTATCCAATTATTTTATCCATGCAGAGATCTAGATCAATAAAAAGTAAAAAAAGTTTATTTGTAAAAATATGATCACAACCCTGACAAGAGGGGATATGTTTTTAAATAACATCAACGTAAGTTATTTGTATCCTCAGGTCAGGAATGTGGCAGCTTTGGTTGTTTTAAATTGAATAACTTGCCTTTCACTTTTTATCTGTCTATAATTTGATTATCCTTAAATGAACCAGAAAATAAATTTACTTCTACAATGAAAACCCATAGGCTTTTATGTCAGCCTTTTAGTAAGATTTATTCTTTAATAAATAGATATACGATAAGAAAAGTACCTGGTGAACAGCAAAATAAAATTTCTTGATACATAGCTTCAGGCCAGAAACTGCAAAGTTGAGAAAAAATGCATTCAGGCACAATGCCTAAAACATCTGAAAGTTTGATAACAATATGAAAGTATACACATTATACTGGCCTTAAATCTGGAAATGACTCCAGAAAAGCATAGGTATCCTCATGACAGTAACAAAATTAGTGGTCCCACCGCTGCACTATGTACAATATCTCTTAGTTCCCTATAGGGAAAAGAGGCACTGAGTGATAAGCTCTGTCTTGCAGTAATCAGGAACACTGCTGTGTTCATCCTATAATTCAAGCTTTGGCAGATTCCACTTTCTTGCTAGACACGGTATCTTGTCTCCAAGTCACATCTGCTTTTGTCTTAGTTTACTCTTGCCTATTCCTCTTCTGTGCTTATTTCTGTAAACTTTGGCTTCTGCTTCTTGCCATGTCCCTAGCAACCATGTTATACATTTGCAGTGAACACTCGGGTTTTGTGGGAATGAAGTAAAAAGCATGCCTTCTGCTGCAGCTGCCGTATAGAGATAGGATGGACCCTTTGTTTCAGACCTCAAGAGAGATGACAACTCATGCTACAAGAGGGTATGAAAAGATTTATAATTACATATTAAGCCTCTCTGGGGAGAGCAAGGCATCTCCCAAGCAGGTCTAAAAATCACTTGAGAGTGCCTCAAATGGAGAATGGTTAGGAGCTTTTCTGGTGGTTAGGGTGTTGGGCTGGGGTGAAGGCTTCTGTGCAGGAGCTTTCATGGTTTGAACTTCCCACTGATGCCAAAGAAAGGCACAGCCTGGATTTTTTTTCCACTTGCCCAGATAAGGGGTCAGAGGGATGTTGGGATGGGGTTGAACATGATCAACATTCAAGCATAAACAAAAAATGGAGACAGATTCTTTATTACAGCCTCTGAAGTAATAAATCTGAAAAACATAAACATGCTCTGGGCAAGCCGATTAGAAAAAAAACAAAAAACAAAAAACAAAAAGTTATGCTTCCTTCAGGACCATGCAGCCTCTCTAGGCCCATAGACTGAGTATTAGTGCTGGTTAGATTTACTCCCTGATCCCATCATGGCTGCCAGCGACAGTCTACACAACTATGCACGGCAGATTCAGTGCCCATCTAGGAAAGGCATTACTCTCCCCTAAGAGTTGAGTACCAGGCTGCTCGGAAGGAATGTCCATCAATACCTTCTTACCTCTGACACTGGAAGCTGCTGTTTTCTTTGTACAACCTGGCTTCATTGTCGGAGATTCTACTTTTCTGCGCATGTTTGACAGCGACATGTACATTACCTCCCAAGGGTGTGGCATTGTCCTTTCTTTCTTATTTTCACTCAGGCCACATAGAATTCTCTTCCATATTTGGGTACTTCAATCTCCCATTATTCTCCTGACTAAAACTAACCTGAGAAGAGTTTCCTGGTAGAGCTACCCCTTTCAGCTTTTGGAATGGAGAAACAATGACTAAGCAGATTAACAGTGTGGAAAGCAAGGTAGTGCAATAATCAAGATCAGCAGTTCTACATATAAGTCTTAGCTCAGTTTCTAGATGTATGAACTTGTTTCAAATTACTCTTCTCTGGACTTCACAGTTTCTGAGAATTTTGTTAACAATGAAGGGATGCCGATAGAACACAGCTTTCAAGGAGAAAAAGACTGAGGGTCTCATGAACCAATTAAGGAGATTTGAGATAATTTGATAGAAATCAGTAACAACTTATTGACCAAATTATATGTCAACCAGACAATAAATGATTACTTTATTTCTTACTAATAAGAAGGAATTCAGGAGATGGTCGTAAGGTGACCATACAGTTTCAGATACAGGTGCACAAATGTTGGGTAAAAAAATTGCTGGTTTTGTGTGTGTGTGTGTATATATATATGTGGCTTTGAATTCCACTCATGCTTTTACTGCCCTGGTTTGGGTTTTAAATGCTGATGAAGGTGATAATCTGCAAAAATGAGAAACTGATCAAAAGAAATCTAGATAAATTCTTACAGCATGCCCTGTCACCACTGATAACTCCTCTTGCCTTTATTTTAAAAGCAGGCAAGAAATTAAGAGATGTTATATTGGTAAATTGGCAGCAATTACCCAGAATAAGACAGACTTCTTTAAAAACAAAAACAAAAACAAAAACAATCACCACTGTGAAAGTCAAGACTGCGAAACTAAAGTACTCAAATTCTAAGTCCCCAGCTAGAAAGCAATGTGATTGAGGCTGCTGACTTAAGAAGCTTCCAGATCTGAAGGGGGTGGACATGGGGGGTGGGAGGTGAAAACATGGGAAGGCTGATGGATGAATTTCCACCACACCACTTGAAACTAAAAGTAATTTGCTTAAAGCATGACGCCTCACTACCTGCCTCCTGATCCCACCCTCCTGCTCTTGCCCAAGGAGAGTGGTGGTTATAGGTACAACCGAGGTTTCTCTGTCTCTTAGAGAGACTGAAGCCCACAGACTTTTTCTGCATGTCCTATGAAACTTTGGGAATGGAAGGAACTCGACCTTTTATAGCTCTATTGGATATAGGTGCCCACACTATCTTTCTGATTAGTTCATGAAGGGAGAAGGATCCTGAATTCAGCTAACTGGGTTTGATAGGACTGAAGTAGGGAAAAGAAGGTAATGTCACCTTTTGGGTGCAAATCCTTTGGTGCAATTCAGTGTAATGATGTGGCTTCTGCTGTTGAATGACTAACTGGTATTGATGTCTTCATATTTTTATTGTGAATGTTCAGAAAGGCTAGAGGGGATTGTCTCAATCAGGAGGGCCACATGTATAGAAAAGATGGGGAGGCATGGATCACCCTGTCCCATCTTGGGTGGTCAAACAACAAACAGAATACTAGAATATCTAGGGGAAAAGAGAATTCTCACCATGGTCAAGCACTTAAAGACAAAAGGAAGAAAGGAAGAAAGGCAGGATATCAATACAACTGCCCTGTGTGGTCAGTGAAAAATGTAATGGGAGCTGAATATCTCTCCAGATGTTGTGGCTGTTACTGAATCCATTTTACTGACTGATTGTATTTTGTATGCTGTCTTGGACTTTGCCAACATATTCATTTCAATACTACTGGTCCTCAAGGACCGGCGCCATTTCACATTCATGTTGCATGTTCTCTAATATACGTTTACACTATTTCTCTAATGGAATCTGAACTCCTCTACCATTAGCCACAACTGGATGGGTAAGAATTTAGCATGAATACCTCTATCTCCTGATGTCCAAAACTTTCATTATGTAGATAAAATCCTGTTGGCTGATAAGTTGAATCCAGAATAAATGCAATGTTATTACTTTATATTTTGTGTCTTTATTCTCTATGTCTATCTTTATGGCTATACTCCACTGTCTTAATTACTATAGGCTTAGAGTAAGTTTTAAGATCAGGAGGCAATGTTCCTTCAATTATTTTTGTTTTGCAAAACTGTTTAATCTTTTCTAGATCTTTTGCAAATCCATAAAAATTTTAGGGTCAGCTTATCAATTTATACAAAAATGCCTAATGGGATAATGACAGGAAATGTGTTGATTAATAAATTCATTTAGGGGAGAATTAACATTGTAACAACATTGAGTCCTCCAATCACTAAACCAGGGATTTATTTCAAATTATGTACATTTCCTTTAATTCTTCACATAGATTATAGTTTTCAGTTTACGGATTTTGTACTTTTGTTAAATTAGTTACTACACTTTTTTTGATGCTATTGTGAATGGACTTTTCATAATTTATGTTCGGATTGTTCTTTGTTAGTGTATTGAAACACAATTGTTATTTTGTACATTGATCTTAAATCCTGAAACTGTGTTATACTTGACTATTAGACTCAGTGTTTATCTTTTGGTGGATTCCTTAGAATATTCCACACACAAGATCATGTCAACTGAAAAAAAGTGGTGACAATGGACATTCTTTTTTCCCTAATGTTAAGGGCATAGTACGCAGTGTTTCACCAATATATAAAATGCTATTTGTATTTTTTTTCATAGATGCCCTTTTTCAGGTTGAGATAATTCTCTTCTATTCCTAGTTTTGTTGAGTGTGGTTTTGTTTGTTTGTTTGTTTAATTCATTATGGGGTGCCTGATTTTGCCAAATGTTTTTTTCTGGGTGTATTAAAGTGATCATGTGGCTTTTTTGGTCCTTAATTCTTTTAATGTAGTGTATTGTATTAATAGTTTTTGGAAATTAAAGCAATCTTGTATTCCTGAGATAAATTCAAATTGATCATGTCGTATAATCCTTTATATATACTGTTGAATATAATTGGCTAATATTGTAAAGGCTTTTTGCATTTACATCCATGAGGGATGTTGGTACATAATTTTCTTCCTTTTTTGAAGTGTTTTTCTGGCTTTTGTATCAGAATAATAATAGTTTCTTAAAATCAGTTAGAAAATGTTCCCTTCTCTATATTTTGAGCTTATGTAAGATTGATATTGTTTATTCTTTCAATATTTTCTGTAATTCACCACTGAAGCCATATAGGACTGGATTTTTCTCTCAGGGTATATTTTTGAACTACTAATTAAGTTTATTTACTTGTTTTAGGTCTCTTCAGATTTCCTATTCCATCTTTAATCAGTTTTCAAAATATGTGTCCCTTTAGAATTTTCCCATTTATCCAAGTTGTCCATTTTTGGCATAAATTTGTTTTTAATGTTCATTATAATCTTTAAAATTTCTATAGAGTCACCTGTGATTTTCCATCTATCATTTCTGATTTTAGTAATTTGTACATTTTCTCCTTTATTTTTATTAGTCTAGCTAAAATATGACAATTTTGTTGGTCATTTAAAAGAAACAAAATTTTGTTTCATTGATTTTTCCCTACTGTTTTTCCATTTTCTATTCCATTGATTTCCTGCTCTGATTTTCAGTATTTAATTTTTTCTCCTAGCTTAGGTTTAATTTATATAGTTTTTCTAGTTTCTTAAGCTTAGATTATTGGTTTGAGAACTCCTTCTGTTCTAATATAGGTTTTTAAAGCTCCAAATTCTTTTCTAAGTTCTGATTTAGCTAGAGCAAATACATTTTGACACATTAGTTTTGTTTGCATTCAGTTCAAGATATTTTCTGATTTATACTGTGATTTTTTTTCATGCACCTATGGATTATTTAAAAGTTCACTAATTAACTGCCAGCTCTTCTGGGATTTTCTAAATTTTCTCATGTTAATTTCTAATTTAATTTTTTGGTCAGAGGACACACTTAAAAGATTTAAATTATTTTCAATATTTTTGCTCTTGTTTTATGCCTAACATATAATCTATCCTGGAGATGTACATGTCTGCTCGAACAAAAGTATGTTTAGCTGTTTTTAGATGATTTGTTCTATAAAGATGATAGCTAAGTGTAGTTGTTTGATAGTGTATTCTCACATCCTCTCTATCCTTTCAGATTTTCTAACTAGCCTTTCAATCAATTCTGAAGATGGGGTAAAAATTATCCAACTGTAATCAGTAAATTGTTTATTTGTCCTTTCCATTCTGTTGTTTTTTGTTTTTAATTGATTACTTGCTGTGGTTTATTGGCAGGATTTTCATTGATTTTTTTACTCTCTTAACTATAATCCATAGTTTATATTAGGACTCATACTTTGTTTTGCTTTATTTATTTTGGGCTCTGTTGTTATCAGCATAAATATTTATAATTAATATTTTCCTGATGCATTGATATTTTATTTAAAAATATCCATCCTTCTCCTTATTAATATTTTTGCTTTAAATTAAGATATTAATATAGCCACTTAAGCTCTCTTATACTTACTGTATGCATAGTACCTATTTTTGCATAACTTTATTTTCTGTGCATTTGTGTTTGTTTGTTTTTAAATCTGAAGTATCTCTATTAGTTGTATCCTGTTTTTTATCCAGTTTAGTGTTCCTCTCTCTCTCTCTCAATACACACACACACACACACACACACACACACATATAGAAGAACTGTATAGATTTTTTTTGATCAGTGTAATTAACGTTGTTAAATACTACTCAGATACATTTTTGCTCCAGTGCCCTTATAATTTATTGTTCTTCAACACAAGCTGGAAAAACATTTACCAGCCTTTGCCTGGTCTTATGAAGGGACTTTTATTTCCCACTATTCCATGGTGTCTTAGAAAAGTCAGGAGTACCTGGAGTTTCTTATACTTCTTTTACTGTCCCAAGCTTGTATGTAGGGCAAATTCTGGGAGAGGGGAAGAGCTGGATAGGACTTTCCTAGGACAATCTTTTCCAGCTGGAAGGAGGCCAGGGACACAAAGGGAGCACTGACCAGCTAAATACTGCCCTGGGGAGGGGTTGGAGGAAGGGTGCCAGGAGCTTCTCTTATGGTTCTTTTCTTTATTCAGCACTTGCCTCATAAATGCAGCCCTTTATCTGTTTTCTGTAGTTTTGAGGAAGGGCATTGTCTTTGTGACTCCTCTGCCACTTTTGCCTAAGGCAGGTTGGATCAGTGGCTGCCTTCAAAGTCAGGCCCCAGCAAAAGCAGTGATCAGCACTAGGACTACATACCCCAAGGTCTCATGGAACCAGGTCTTTATATCCTGCCCTAGCAGCAGTAAGCTTCACCAGGAGCTGGGACTGCAGATCCCGCTGCTGCCTGCCATGAGGCTGGGGAATGGGCAACTGTAGCTACTGTAGGAACAGTGAAATTCACCAGTATTTACAGCAATTTGCCTTTCTCTTCCTCCAGTTTTCCCTGGATGCAACACAATGTTTTATTAGACTCCAGAGTTTCAAAATAGTTGATTCATACAGTCCTTGTCTGTTTAATAGATGTTCTGGTGGATGGACTGATTCCTGGAGCTTTATACTCCACTATCTTCCCATAATCACTCCCAGTCCTTTTACATTTAATATAATTAGAAAAATGGTTGGATTTGCATCTAACACATCGCATGTTCCTCTCTTCTTCTTTTGCCATCTTTCACGTATTTCTTCAGTATACCATTTTAATTCTTCCACTGATTTTTAAACAATATTCTTTTGAGCTATTTTCTTTGTGTTTACTGTATTACAATATTATTATTAGCTTATCACAGTCTACTCTATGTACTCACATAATTCCAATAAAACAGCAACACTACTCCAATATACCTCATTTTCCTGTAACCTCTGTTGTGTTATTATTGCCATATATAAAATATCTATATATGTTAGAAACCCAACAGTACTCTTATAATTTTTGTTTAAAACTGTCTTAAATAACCCAGAATAAAAAAAAGACCCTTGTCCAGCAAATCATTGATTCACTTATTCTTTCATTCCTGCAATGATACAATTATTTATTGAGGGCCTACTATGTGCCAGTCACTATGCTAGACTCTACTTGTTCTAAGGATACAGGGAGGATTAAGATTCTAATCTAATCTAAGCATGTTCATGTGAGTTTACATTAGTATTCTTCATACATTCTACATAAATAGAGTCTTATGAAGCACAGGCAAGAGTTTGACAAAGGGTGCCCAGATTGGTAAAATGCCTCATAGAGGAGGTATTATTTGAACAGGCTCTGGAAGCCTTTTTAGGGCTGTTAGAGATGAAGGAGATGTAAAAGAAGAGTGAAAAGAAATTAGGTTGCACTGATTTGGGTATGGATGTAAAGATATGAAAGATTTAATAAAGTGAGATTTGAAAATAAAATGTGTTACCTAGTCATCATGTTGCCTCTATTGAAATCCTAGCCTGGGCACAACCATGCTTGATGGCAAGAGTTGTGAGATGGGAGCTCTCCACTAGGAATGTGTTCTTCCTGACAGCCAGAGACTATAACCTCTAAATTGAAATACTTTTCCACACAAAACCACAAAGCTGAAATAGCTCATTCTTGCTAGCTCCCATGATGTTTAGAATGATAAGATAGGAGGAGAGGAAATAAAAAATAAATTTCATAGAAATTCTTAAAAAAAAGAAAACTGTCTTAAGTCATTAAAGAAATAATTAAAGAGAAATACAAATTTATTAAATCTATTATTGTCACATTCATTGACATCTTCAATGTTTGCTTTGTATCACAACATTACTCAAATATTTTTGAATGAATGAGTAAATAATCGCACAGTTTTAACTATTGCTATTTATTGTCTGTGACTATTATAGATTAAAAAGTGAATTTTACTGCATGATGTTCTAATTCCTATGAAATTGGTGTTTAAGGAAAAAAATATTTTCAAATTTATCTTTTTTGTGTTATTAATGTAGTATTCTAAAATTTAGTGAGAAAAGACAATTGACAATAAACTTAGAATTAACATGTTTTAACCAACTTACCTCTGTTGCTTGACATTCATCTTTATAAAAATTGATATTCCTTCATCAGTCAATGCAAAACCATATTATCCAAATAATATTTATTTAATAAACACATAGACTAAAGCCAAAAGAATATTTTTTAGTTTAATACATTAAGACTCTCAGTGATGCTTATGTTCATGTGTCAACTTTGCCAGGTGATGGTGTCCAGGTGTCTGGTTAAGCAAGCACTGGCCTGTTACTACAAGGACATTTCATGGCTGGTTAATAAACCAGAAGGCTGGTTTATTAAATCATCAGTCAATTGACTGCACCTGTGACTGATTACATTTAAATCAACTAAGGGAGTGTCTTACACAAAGAGAATTCAATCAGTTGGAGAAGACAGAACTTTCATTCTTGCTTCAGCCAGCCAGCCTCTTCTGGGGAGTTCATTGAAGAGCTTCATTAGAATTGCCAGCTCATGGTCTGCCCTCATAATTGGACTTGTGCTGCCTGCCCTACAGAATCTGGACTCTTGCATCTCCACAGTTGTGAGACACTTTTAGAGAATCTCATACTTACAGATATCTCCAGTTGGTTCTGTTTCCATAGAGAACCGTGACTAATACAATTATCTTAACAGGTTCATGTTTTGTATTTACTTGAATTATTTATGAATATATACTGTCTAGCAAGCTCAATATTAGGGCACATATTATAGAAAAACTCAAATTTTTGGCATCTCTTTTTATCTTCTGAGAAGCTTACAATAAATATACAAATATATATTCTAATATTCATGTCTAATTTAAATCCAAATAAAGGGAAATTAAATCCCTTATAGCCTCCTTTTTAATTATTTTTCTTTCCTTTACAATTTAGTAGCTTCTATATAACCCTAAACTGTAATATAAGAGCAGTTTGAAGGTGAAAATCATTTGAAATTTTTGTAAATTAATTATTTACTTTTCAGTTAGGAGTTTTTCTTCATTGTGCCATAATGCACTTATAGGCAATAACCATAAAATATTTTCATATTAATCATATAATATTCAGATTTATGTTCCACAACAATGTAATACTTTCATTTATTAGTAAATTCCTGGGCAGTTTCTGTAATACATATGTACATTCTATTTTTATATTACCAAAAATAAATCAAGTACATGAGTAACTTGAACAAAAAAAGTGACAATTAGAATAAAGTTATGCAATTACTTTTAAAAAGATATTTGTCCGGCGCTTTCTCCGCCTCGCCTCGAGTCCTCGGTCGGCCGGCGATGGGGACCAGAGAGATAAGGGGAGAGAGGGTGCGGACAATGTCTTACCCGACGCACTCGTGATCACTCTGGACCCGCAGCAGTGAAGCATGTAGGCTTTTAATGGAACTAGGCAATCATCCTCTTTACAGGTTCCGCCCGGGGCAAGACGCCTCGGGGGAGAACAACCTCGATGCGGCCGTCAGGCGCGGCTCCTTGTGGGCTGTCTCCCCGAGCTCTGCCCGGGAACTTTCTTATAAACCTTACGTATATCCAATGGGCAAACGCCACGCATACAAGCATGATTGGTGAATACAGAGGGTTGTCACATACATCACAAAGCGGAAGC
This sequence comes from Choloepus didactylus, assembly GCF_015220235.1. Classification (NCBI taxonomy): domain Eukaryota; kingdom Metazoa; phylum Chordata; class Mammalia; order Pilosa; family Megalonychidae; genus Choloepus; species Choloepus didactylus. The sequence goes on from NC_051309.1 coordinate 143,314,265, forward strand.
AGGATGTGGGCGCCATCTTTGCACCACTCGATGGGCGGGGGGAACTCAAGGGCAGGCTGCAGCTTGTCTACTAGGCCTAATCCGGAATGTGGCTGCTCACATCTCCCCCTTTTTGTTTTTATTTTGATGCCCCAGTGTCTCCAGTGATGAATGTGCTCCCGTGGACCTAGATGGCCCACAACGTATGTTTTGGTGCTTTGGGGAGTCTGGACTAGGTCCCGGCCATACTGCGGCGGGGCCTCTGGCACCGACCAGAATGCTCACTTCATATAGAGACCGGAGAGCCCATGAGCTGGAAACCATGTGGCTCTCCTTGCAGTACTCAGTCTCGCAACTGGGGGACAAGAGGGTTAGGAGAACGGTAGCCAGTGTCGAGGGCGTCACTAGGTGTCTCTGTGCAATGGCAGGGGTCCCGTCTGGCCACAACTAGGACTCTGCCCAAGAGATCTACCTGAGACAAAAATAGGACCACTGGTGCCGATTATTTATATCCGGGATTTTGCCAAATACTTAGCTGCGAACCTTGCCCCCAAATGCCCCGCTTCGAGTGGTTGGGATGGGTGCTGGGCAGAGGGACTATAGTCATCAGGAGGGTTACAGGCAGAGGACATGGCCATCATGGCGGTAACACGTAATTGCTGTTGTCTTTGAAACAAACGCTCCAGCAAACTCTTAACAATGATCAAACCTACTAATAACCCCACAGCAAGAAGAACCCAGTTGGTCAGATTAGGCCAAGAGAACCAGGAGGAAAAAAGGTCAATATTCCTGGCCCTCTTCCCGGTCTGCTGGGGAGTGGTCGACACCGTCGACATCATTTGACCGCTCATCACGCGAGTTGAGGACTGGATCCAACAGGTCACGTTGGGGGTTTAACGACCCGTCAGGCTGCAGTTCTTTGGTGTTCTCAGGCGACTGCACGGTTCTCACCAATCTCTCCGGTACCCACACTGGTTGGCGTCCTGGTTCCTGGGGAAAGACACAAACAGAGCCTCTGGCCCAGCTGAGCACTGGGTCAGGACCTTTCCATTGCCCCGACAGAACATCCCTCCAACGGACCAGGCCTCTATGCGGAGGACCTGGGGTGGTATGTTGTAGGGCAGGCGTCATGGTTGATGCGTTTTCATTTAAATAATTGTATGTAAATAGGGCGGCAGACAATTGGGCCCTGGGGGACAGACCATGACCTATTCCCCCCTTTTGCTTTTGTAATAATTCTTTAATGGTTCTATGCGCTCTCTCGATGATACCCTGCCCCTGAGGGTTGTATGGGATGCCATGTTTTAGGTGAACTTCCATAACATCACAAAATTTTTGGAAAGCCTTGCTGACGTAAGCCGGTCCATTGTCTGTTTTCAAAGTTTTTGGCTTGCCCCACGTTGCCCAAGCTGCAAGGCAATGCGCAATAACCTGATGGACCTTTTCCCCTGTCTCGGCAGAGGCAAACATCACCTGAGAACAGGTATCAATTGACACATGCAAGTACTTGACCCTACCAAACTCGGCAAAATGAGTAACATCCATCTGCCAAATGTCTCCCGGGATGAGACCCCTAGGGTTTACTCCTATTGAGGGGATAGCTTTTCGAGTGACACAATTTCCACAGGCTCGGACTATGTCTCTAGCTATTGCTCGTGGTATCTTAAACCGCCTAGCCAGGGTACCCGCGTTGATGTGGAACCTGTGATGGAATTCTCGGGCTAGTTGGCAAGGCGTCAGTGCAGGAAAGACATGTGGCTGCCGAGTAGCCATATCTACTAAATGGTTACCGCGTGCCATGGGGCCAGGTAAGCCCGTATGAGCCCTAATATGAACTATGTGAAAGGGATGCCGTCTCGCGAGAATCACCGTTTGAAGCTCGTGAAAGAGGGTGCTCACTGTGGAGGAACCCTTTATAATGCCCACAGCTTCCAAAATTCGCAGAGAGTTAACAACGTAGATGGAATCAGAGATAATATTCAGAGGGTCTGGAAACTCTTTCAAGACCGTGGTGACGACCTGCAGCTCGACCCACTGAGGTTTGAGTGGCTGAAAGAGAACAGTTTTGGGAGCATCTCCTTCCACACAATATGCTCCTATACCCGAGCTGGAACCATCAGTGTACACAGTGAGAGCGCCTTTAATTGGTCTAGGCGACGTGACCCTGGGAAAAATCACCGGGTGTCGGGTGACAAACTGTAGGAGGGGGTCTTTGGGGTACTGATTGTTGATACATCCCGAAAAGGTGCATCGGAGAATGGCCCATTGATCTATACACCCAGTAAGCACCTCAAGCTGCTGAGAAGAATAAGGCACCCTGAGGTTTTTGGGCTGCAGACCAAAATGTTGTACTGCCTGTTTAATGGCCTGTAGGGCCAGTTCAGCGACTGCAGTGGGATAATGTTCTAAAATCCTTTTAGGGGAAACTCCGGGGTGAATCCAGAGTAATGGTCCCCGTTGCCATAGCACTGCGGTGGGCTGTGATTCTGTCGGTAGAAGACAGGCATCAAAGGGCTCACTGGGGTTCACTCTTTTCAATGCAGCACTACTGAGCGCTTGCTCTACTTGGTACAGTGACTGCCTCGCTGCAGGGGTAAGGTATCTTGGTGAAGCCAGATCCGAGTCCCCTTTCAGCAACTCGAATAAGGGCATTAAATCTGCATTGGGTAATTTCAAATATGGGCGGATCCAGTTTATGTCCCCCATAAGCCTCTGCATGTCATTTAGGGTATGAATCCTGTCTAGTCTGAGTGTAACCCTCTGGGGTGAGATGTGGGTAGGCGTGAGCCTTGCTCCCAAAAAGGTGACAAGCTCGGTCATCTGTATTTTTTCCGGGGCCACTTCTAAGTTGGCTTCTCGGAGTGTTAGAACTAAATGTGCTAATGTGGTCCTAAGGAGGTCTACTTGTCCATGGGTCAACAGGATGTCATCCATGTAATGGAGGATCCTTACTTGGGGAAAAAGCTGGCGGGTACTGGCTAATTTTTCAGCCACGTACAACTGGCACATGGTAGGGCTATTAGCCATGCCCTGAGGCAAAACCATCCATTCAAAACGACGACAGGGCTCCTCCTGATTTAGGGAGGGCACAGTGAAAGCAAATTTTGGGGTATCCTCGGGGTGAAGTGGGATAGAAAAGAAACAATCTCTAATATCTATAATAAAGACAGGCCACCGCTCTGGCAGAGTTGAGAGAAGGGGCAGTCCCATCTGGACAGGCCCTAGGGGCTCCATGCAATTATTGATGGCCCTTAAATCATGTAATAGCCTCCACGTGCCTGATTTTTTCTTGATGACGAAGATAGGGGTGTTCCAGGGTGACGTGGAGGGAACGATGTGCCCCCTCTCCAGCTGATCTGACACTAAGGTGTGCAATGCTGAAAGTTTCTCCTGAGGCAAGGGCCACTGAGGTACCCAGACTGGAACCTTAGCTTTCCAGGTTAACTTTATAGGTGTAGGTGGGTATTTACCCTCAGTGGCCCCTAGGAAAAACCCAGGCCTTGTCTGCCAGGGTTTGAGTCAGCCTGAATGGGCTTCACGCGCCCTTGCAAGGAGGCTCCCAGCCCGGGACATATCCCATTCTATTCAGCAACTGTTTAGAAGTTGGAGAGTAGCCTGTGGTTAGGGTTACATCCATTTGAGCTAGAATATCTCTTCCCCATAATGAAACAGGCAGGGCCAGCACATAAGGCTGGAAACTGCCCTGATGTCCTTCCTCATCCTCCCAATGGAGAGTAGTGGCACTCACCATGGGCGCTGAGATTTGGCCGATCCCTCTGAGGGTGTCTTCCGCTTGGTTCGTTGGCCAAGCGGGGGGCCAATCTTGCTGTCTTATAATCGACCTATCTGCTCCGGTATCTAACAGACCTAGGAAGGCTCGGCCTTGCACTTTAAGAGTCAGCATGGGTCGAGACTCCAGGGACATTTGAAGACCCTCAAAAACCTCTCCGGAGGATCCAAATCCTTTATTCCCCCTCTGTCCTGGCTTGCTTGGAAAGACTGAATGCAGGCTGGGCAAAAGCAGAAGCTGCGCCAACTTATCACCCTCTGCAATGACCAGAGTACCCTGCAGAGACTGTACCATAATCTGGACATGGCCTGTGAAATCTGAGTCTACAATACCTGGTATAACTGTTAACCCTTTTAGGGCTGTGGATGCTCTCCCTATTAAGAGCCCCACCGTTCCTGCTGGTAAGGGCCCCTTGAAGGAGGTCCCCACTAATTGGACTCCCATGGCGGGGGTTAGTACGAGTCTGGAGGTGGCACAGAGGTCCAATCCTGCTGATCCGGGAGATGCGCGGGTCTGGATGGGAGCCGCATCGCCCGCTGGTGTGTTTGGGGGCCCACCGCAAGGGTGGACCCCCTCTGCCCGTTTTTTGAATCCTGTTCGGGGCGGCCAGAAAGGCGTACTCCCTGCGCGCTGAAGACTGACTTACAGTCCTCTGCGCGATGAGGCCCCTTGTAGCAGCGGCCGCACAGCTTAATGGCCGCACGCGGTCCGCGGAGGTGCTGAACGGCGGGCGGTTGATCTTTATTAGGGCAATCTCTCCTAAAATGTCCTGACTGGCCACAGCCATAGCACCTTTTTGGCCTTGCCCCCAAGGCTCCGGGGTCCTTTGCGGTTACCTGTAGGGAGCTGGCTAGCATAGCAGCCAACCCTGCATTAGTTAACGGGCTACCAGCGTCTCTGCAAAGCCGAACCCATTCTGTCAAGCTCTTCCCCTTATTCTGTGCCAGGATAACCTTACATTCCCTATTGCATTGCTCAAAAATCATCTGCTTAACTACAGTTTCCGCTACCCCTGGATCTGAGAAGATTCTCTCAGCCGCAGTCTGCATCTTTGCCACAAAATCCACAAAAGGTTCTGTGGGACCCTGGTGAATGCCGCTGAGTGAGGCCTGGGCTTCTCCCTCTCCTGTCAACTTTTTCCATGCCCCTATGAAACAGCGGAAAATTTGGGCGTAAACTTCCTGGGGGTATCCTGTCTGATTTTGGGCGTGAGCACCTTTCCCTAACAACATATCTACATTCCACCCGCCGTGCCTTGCCACAGCGTTTCTTGCGGCTTGTTCCTCAGCTAACTCCTCAAACCACGCCTTCCAATCGATAAACCTGCCAGGAGGCAAGCAAGAGCGAGCCAGCTGAAGGATATCTGCAGGTGTATGATTTAGGGCGGAGAGGTTTTCAACCATATTCAGGGTGTAAGGGGCGTTAGGGCCGTACTGATGGACGGCTTGCCTCAGCTCCTTCAAGAGCTTGTAATCATAGGGTTCATGATTACGAGCTTGCTGATTGATAATGACTGGGAACATCTCGGAGGCTGGTTCGGGTTCATTGAGCAGCGGTCGGTAGCCGCCCAGAACGCCAAAAGGTCTGAATGTGGTGAAAAGGCTCCACCTCCAAAAATGCCTCCTATTGGGTGAAGGGTGCGGAGGATCCGCGTAATCGGGTGGGGATTCTGGGCATTGCACGGGAGGGCCAGGGTATCTACTCGGCATGACCGCTAGAGGGAGCTCTCTATACGGGCCCTTTACGGAACCACCGAAACCGTCCACCGGATGCAGGTGCATCCTCAGGGGCGCAGCAGCCGTTGGTGGTGGGGCGGAGGGCCGCGTGGGTGAGATAGGGGGTGCCTCTAGATCAATCAGCGGAGGCGCTTCCGGTCCCTCGTCTGCCTCGCTTTCAGAATCTGAGTCAGAACTATCAGAACTAGTACTCGACTCTGGCGGCTTGCCCTTATGGGTGCCCTCCGCGGATGAAACGGACTGAGTTTCTTGGAGCGCATGTCGCACCTGCAACAAGGCAGCAGGCGTGGTCAGGCCCATGGCCGATTCCAGCTCAAGTACAGCACGAACAGTCTCCCATATAAGGACCAGGACTGGGTCCAGACAAATGCCCGTTTGGCGCGCTCGGTCTATATCACGGCCAAGTTTCATCCAAGAGGGCAGGTTGAGGCTGCCAGAGCAGGGAAACCAGGGGGCAAAAGTGGCCACATCATCAAGGAATCGTTGGAGAGAACTTTTCTTAACTGAGATACCCCGCTGCTTCAAAAGGGTCTTTAAGGGGGTTAATAGGGGTGAGCTTTCAGACTGCCCCATGCTTGCAGTCGGCACTATCTCTTAATCACTCGGAGAGCTCTTCCGAGTCCCCGGGGCTACCTGAACGCCCACGGGCCCTAGTCCTCGCACGAAAAAAAAGGGGTGCTTACCTTCTCGCGGTGATCAGTCGCGGAAGTCAAGCCACGGATCCCGGGAGCACGTCTCCGTCGGGTCGAGGGGAACGCGAATGAGGTTCCCCGTACGGGCCACCACTTGTCCGGCGCTTTCTCCGCCTCGCCTCGAGTCCTCAGTCGGCCGGCGATGGGGACCAGAGAGATAAGGGGAGAGAGGGTGCGGACAATGTCTTACCCGACGCACTCGTGATCACTCTGGACCCGCAGCAGTGAAGCATGTAGGCTTTTAATGGAACTAGGCAATCATCCTCTTTACAGGTTCCGCCCGGGGCAAGACGCCTCGGGGGAGAACAACCTCGATGCGGCCATCAGGCGCGGCTCCTTGTGGGCTGTCTCCCCGAGCTCTGCCCGGGAACTTTCTTATAAACCTTACGTATATCCAATGGGCAAACGCCACGCATACAAGCATGATTGGTGAATACAGAGGGTTGTCACATACATCACAAAGCGGAAGCAGGATGTGGGCGCCATCTTTGCACCACTCGATGGGCGGGGGGAACTCAAGGGCAGGCTGCAGCTTGTCTACTAGGCCTAATCCGGAATGTGGCTGCTCACAGATATTGAAATATTTCCTTATTGATCAAATTTAATTTTCCAATACTACTATTGGATGCATTTTTTTCTTATTTCTCTATTTGCAGAGAAGTTTTTTTTGTTTGTTTGTTTGTTTTGATAATTCTTTTTTCAAAACCAGATCCTAGAGGTGGAAGATCCAAGATGGCAGATTAGTAGAGACAGAGCAAAATATGTCTCCATGAAAAACACTAAATGAAAGACAGAAAGTGCTCCAGAATACCAGTTCCAGCATTGCACCAGCTGGACAAGGTCCATTAAATCCACAGGGACTGTGCACTTGGTGAAAGGGAGAGTTGGCATTCAGAAATGAGTGAGTGAGGCTGCTGGGGAAACAGAAGCCATGTCACAGCCAGGAGAAACTGGGGGTCAGCATTTTGGACATGGATAAATTTAAAAACCCCAAAAAGTGGCTGTGGATCCAGGAGAGAGAGCTGTGAAGTTGACCAGGCATCTGCCTCAGTATCTGGCATGGAAGATAGCCTTTTGCACACCTGCAGCTAATTGTTCCAGAGCTAGGAAGGCAGAGATCCATGAAAGGGGGAAATTACCATCAGCCATCTTTTCAACAGGCTGCGAATGCTCCCGCGCTGTACTGTGGTGGCCAAGAGCTTCCCTAGGGGATTCTGCTCACCTGTGACATTGCATAGTCTTCCCTTCATGGAGGCCCATGGAGGGCACAGCTTGGAGGTCGGGTCCTGCACAGAAGTCCCAAGGGCCCTACACAAATCCCAGGGCTTGGTGGCCTGGGGCAGAGTGAGACTGTGGAAAGTCTGAGCTGAAGGGTTGGATCATGCAACAGCTTTAATTCTCCAGGAACAGCTGGGAGATTTGAACTTAAAGCCACCTTCCCTCCCTAACTGCATAGGGTACACCCCCCACCTTCAGGGCTGGCTTCACCAATTTCACATGGAAGTTTGGTGCACTGATTGGACCCCCACAAGATTCTAACCCCCACTCACCACATAGACAAAGTTGTGGAGAACTGGCTTGAGGGTAATAGGTGGCTCAGGGGTGCCATCTGCTGGTAAGTCAGAGAAAGTGCACTCCACCAAGCTGTAGCTCTGACGAATTATAAATAATTGTTCAAATAAGTCTGCATATCCTAAAAGAACCCTATCAAGATAAGAAAATGCCAAGAAGCAAAAGCAACAGACAATTTTAAAGCATATGAAGAAACCAGAAGACATGGATAACCCAAACCCAAACACACAAATCAAAAAATCAAGGAGACATAGTACTTGGAGCAATTAATCAAAGAAGTAATCACAAACAATGACATCATGACACAGGATATAAAGGACATGAAAAGACCCTAGAAGAGCATACAGAAGAATTTTCAAGAGTAAATAAAAAAATAGATGGTTTTATGGAAATTAAAGAAACTGTTGATAGAATTAAAAAGATTCTGGATACAAACAGTACTAGATTAGAGGAAGCTGAGGAAAAAATAAGTGAACATGAAGAGTGCAGAATAGAAAGTGAAAGTACAAAAGAAAGAATGAAGAAAAAATTGAAAAAAATTGAAATGGATCTCAAGGATATGATGGACAACATAAAGTGCACAAATATAAGAATCATTGGTATTCCAGAGGGGAAGAGAAGAGTAAAGGTCTAGGAAGAGTATTCAAAGACATTGTTGGAGAAAACTTCCCAACACTTTTAAACAACATAAATATGCAAATCATAGACACCCAATAAACTCCAAACAGAAAAATCTAAATAAACCCCCTCTGAGACATATTATGATCAGATTGTCAAATGCTGAAGAGAAGGAACAAGTTCTGAAAGCAGCAAGAGAAGAGCAACTCACCATATACAAGGGAAACAACATAAGACTAAGCAGTGACTACTTAGCAGCCACCATGGAGGCGAGAAAGCAGTCGTATGAAATATTTAAAATTCTGATAGAGAAAAATAGCCACCCAAGAATTCATTATCCAGCAAAGCTCTCCTTCAAATTTGAGGGAGAGCTTAAAATCTTGAGAGACAAACAAATGATGAGAGAATTTGTTAACAAGAGACCTAACCTACTTGAGATACTAAAGGGAGCCCTACTGGCAGGGAAACAAAGAAAGGAGGGAGAAGTATGGAGAAGGGTTCAGAATTAAAGAGATTTAGTAAGGGTACTTTAAAGGAAATAAAGAGAGAAGGGAAAAATATACTTGATAAAGATAAACCAAAGGATAGGATGGCTGATTCAAGAAATGCCTTCATGGTAATAACATTGAATATGAATGGATCATACTCCCCAATTAAAAGATATAGATTGGCAGAATGGATTTAAAAACTATGAACCATCAATATGTTGCTTATAAGAGACTCATCTTAGACACAGGGAAACAAAGAAATTGAAAGTGAAAGGATGGAAAAAATATTCCATGCAAACTGGAGCCAAAAGAAAGCAGGGGAAACAATATTAATCTCAGATAAAATAGACTTTAAATGCAGGGATGTTATAAAAGACAAAGAAGGTCACTATTTACTAATAAAAGGGACAATTCAACAAGAAGAAATAACAATCATAAATGTCTATGTACCCAATGAATGTGCCCCAAAATACAAGAGACAAACAATGGCAAAACTAAAGGAAGCAACAGATGTTTCCACAATAATTGTGGGAGACTTCAATACATCATTTTCTTCTACAAATAGATCAAGCAGACAGTGGAACAATAAGGAAATTGAAAGCCTAAACAATATGATAAGTGAATTTAAATTAACAGACAAATATAAAACATTACATCCCAAATCACCAGGACACACATTCTTCTCTACTGCTTATGGAACTTTCTCCAGAATAGATCATATGCTGCACCATAAAACAAGCCTCAAAAAATTTAAAAAGATTGAAATTATTCAAAGCACATTTTCTGACAGCAATGGAATAAAATTAGAACTCATAACCATTAGAGACTTAGAAAATTCACAAATTTCTGGAGGTTAAACAACACACTCCTAAACAATCAGTGTGTTAAAGAAGAAATAGCAAGAGAAATTCCTAAATATGTAGAGACAAATGAAAATGAGAACACAACATATCAAAATTTATGGGATGCAGCAAAGGCTGTATTCAGGGGGAAATTTATAGCTTTAAATGCATCCATTAAAAAGGAAAAAAAGCTAAAATCAAAGAACTAATGTAACAACTGAAGAAGCTAGGAAATGAACAGCAGATTAATCCTAAACCAAGTAGAAGAAAAGAAATAACAAGAATTAAAGCAGAAATAGGTGACATAGAGAACCAAAAACAATAGAGAGAATAAATACCACCAAAAGTTGGTTCTTTGAGGAGATCAACAAGATTGACAAGCCCCTAGTTATACTAACAAAAAAGAGAGAGAGAAGACCCAAATAAACAAAGCAATAAATGAGAGAGGCAACATTACTGCAGATTCTGAAGAAATTTAAAAAATATATATGAGGCTACTACAAACAACTGTATGCCAACAAACCAGATAATGTAGAGGAAATGGACAATTTCCTGGAAACCCATGAACAACCTAGACTGACCAGAGAAGAAATAGAAGACCTCAACCAACCAATCACAAGCAAAGAGATCCAATCAGTCATCAAAAAGATTCCCACAAATAAATGTCCAAGGCCAGATGGCTTCGCAGGAGAATTCTACCAAACTTTCCAAAAAGAACTGAACCCAATCTTACTTACACTCTTTCAAAATATTGAAGAAAATGGAATACTACCTAACTCATTTATGAAGCTAACATCACTCTAATACCAAAACCAGGTAAAGATGCTACAAGAAAGGAAAACTAAAGTCCAATCTCCCTAATGAATATAGATGCAAAAATTCTCAACAAAATACTTGAAAATCAAATCCACAGACACACTAAAAAAATCATACACCATGACCATGTGGATTTCATTCCAAGCATGCAAAGATGGTACAACAAAAGAAAATCAATCAATGTAATATCAAACATTAAAAAATCAAAAGGGAAAAATCAAATGATCATCTCAATAGATGCTGAAAAAGCATTTGACAATATCCAGCATCCTTTTTTGATAAAATCATTTCAAAAGGTAGGAACTGAAGGAAACTTCCTCAATAGCAAGAGACTGAAAGCCAGCATAGTACTCAATGGCAAGAGACTGAAAGCCTTCCCTCTAAGATCAGGAATGAGAGAAGGATGTCCACTGTCACCACTGTTATTCAACATTGTGCTAGAAGTGCTAGCCAGAGCAATCCAGCAAGACAAAGAAATAAAAGTCATCCAAATTGGAAAGGAAGAAGTAAAACTGTTATTTGCAGATGATATGATCTTATATCGCGAAAACCCTGAGAAACCAATGACACAACTACTTGAGCTAATAAACAAATTTAGCAAAATAATGGGATAAAAGATTAATGCACATAATCCCCTAATGTTCCTATACACTAGAAATGACCTAACTGAAGAGAGACTCAAGAAAAAGATACCTTTCTCAATAGCAACTAAAAAAATCAAGTACCTAGTAATAAACTTAACCAAGGATGTAGAAAACTACATAACTATACTAAAAGAAATAGAAGTGGACCTAAAAAAGATAGAAAACTATTCCTTGTTCTTGGATAGGAAGGCTAAAGGTCATTTAAGGTCTCAATTCTACCTAAACTCATCTACAGACTCAATGCAATTCCTATCAAAATTCCTACAACCTACTTTGCAAAATCGGAAAAGCTAGTTATCAAATTTATTTGGAAGGGGAAAATGCCTCAAATTCCTAAAAATATACTAAAAAAAGAAAAATGAAGTGGGAGGACTTACACTCCCTGACTTTGAAGCTTATAATAAAGCCATAGTAGTCAAAATAGACATATCAATCAATGGAATCAAATTGAGAATTCAGAGATAGACCCCCAGATCTATGGTTGACTGATCTTTGATAAAGCCCCCAAAACCACTGAACTGGGACATAACAGTCTATTCAACAAATGGGCTGGGAGAGCTGGATATCCATATCTGTGCCAGTTTGAATATATTGTGTCCCCCAAATGCCATTATCTTTGATGTAATCTTGTGTGGGCAGACATTAACAGTGTTGATTAGATTGGAATTCTTTGAGTGTTTCTGTGGAGATGCCCCCCACCCAACTGTGGGTGATGACTCTAATTGGATAATTTCCATGGAGTGTTGGCCTGCCCATTGGGTGGGCCTTGATCAGTGGAGCCATATAAATGAGATGACAGGCAGAAGGAACTCAGTGCAGCTGTGAATGACATTTTGAAGAGGAGCTACAGTCAAGAGGGACACTTTGAAGAAAGCACAGGAGCTGCAGATGAGAGACATTTTGAAGATGGCTGCTGAAAGCAGACTCTTGCTTCGGAGAAGCTGAGAGAGGACATATATCCAAAGTACAAGTAAGAGTGATATTTTTCAGGAACTGCAGCCTAGAGAGGAACATCCTGGGAGAAAGCCATTTTGAAACCAGAACTTTGGAGCAGATGCCAGCCATGTGACTTCCCAGCTAACAGAGGTTTTCCAGACACCATTATCCATCCTCCAGTTAAGGTATCTGATTGTTAGTGACTTACCTTGGACACTTTATGGCCTTAAGACTGTAACTTTGTAACCAAAAAACCCCTGTGATGGTTAGTTTCATTTGTCAGCTTGACATTTTATGGCCTTAAGACTGTAACTGTGTAACCAAATAAACCCCCTTTACAAAAGCCAGCCCATCTCTGGTGTTTTGCATTCCAGTAGCATTAGCAAACTAGAACAATATCCAAAAGAATGAAAGAGGATACCTACCTCACACCCACATAAAAAAAAATTAACTCAAAATGGATTAAAGACTTCAGTATAAGAGACACTACCATAAAACGCCTAGAAGATAATGTAGGGAAACATCTTCAAACCTTGTACTAGGAGGTCACTTCCTAGACCTTACACCCAAAGCATAAGCAACAAAAGAAAAAATAGATAAATGGGAACTTCTCAAACTTAAAATCCTCTGTACCTCAAAGGAATCTGTCAAAAAGCCGAAGAGGCATCCAACTCAATGGGAAAAATATTTGGAAACCATGTATCTGACAAAAGACTGGTATCTTGCATATATAAAGAAATCCTACAACTCAATGACAGTCGTACAGACAGCCCAATTATAAAATGGGCAAAAGATATGAAAAGACAGTTCTCTGAAGAGGAAATATGCATGGCTAAAAAATACATGAAAAAATGTTCAGCTTCACTAGCTTTTAGGGAGATGCAAATGAAGACCACAATGAGATATTATCTCACACTATTTAGATTGTTGCCATTAAACAAACGGGAACCTACAAATACTGGAAAGGATGTGGGGAAATTGGAACTCTTATTCAGTGTTGGTGGGACTGTATAATGGTACAGCCACTCTGGAAGACAGCTGGCAGTTCCTGAGCAAACTAGATATAGAGTTACCCTTTGATCCAGGAAATTGCACTTCTCGGTATATACCCAGAAGATCTGAAAACAGTGATATGAACAGATATCTGCAAGCCAATGTTCACAGCAGCAATATTCACAATTGCTAAGAGATGGAAACAACCCAAATGTCCTTCAACAGATGAGTGGATAAAGAAAATGTGTCATATACACATAAAGAAATACTGTGTGGCATTAAGTAGGAATGATGTCATGAAACATATGACAACATGGATGAACTTTGAAGACATAATGCTGAGCAAAATAAGCTAGGCACAAAAAAGAGAAGTATTGTATTTTACCACTAATGTGAACACTGTGAAAAATGTAAAATAAATGATTTATATTGTAGAATGTAGGGGACCTAGCAATAGACAGCAAATAGTGAAGGGGGAATGATAATTTCATAAGAACAGATAAATTATTGAGGGTAAACTTAATGTTTTGGGTATGCTCAGGAATGGCTATGCTTTGTTAATTTCTGGGTGGTATGGTAGGAACAAGTTTGCAGAAATGTAGTTACTTTAGGTTTTTTGTTTTTCTTATTCTTTTGTTGGGTTTTAGTCTATTTTCTTGGGGTAGTGTAGGAACATGTTGGAAGCAATGTAGTTATTTCAGGCTATATGTTTTTTCTTAATTTTTTGTTTTGGTTTTGTTTGAAAATTTTTTTATTGTTTTTTTAAATTTTTTTTTATAAAGTTAAAAAAAAAAAACAAAAACTATGAATTAGTATGAAAAAAAGTAAATGACCAATGAGGAGAGGAGGGGAATGGAATGTTTTGGATGTTCCTTTTTATTCTAATTTTTATTTAATTTTTTGAGTAATGAAAATGTTCAAAGATTGTGCTGATCAATGCACAACTATGAAGAACTGATTGTACACTTTGAAGGACTGTATGTTATGTGAGTATATCTCAATAAAATTGCATTAAAAAACAAATCCTAGAGAATACATAAATACATAGAATATTGAGGGTCATTATAATAAAATTGCTCTCAAGAAAGCTCCTGAGTAGATATGAACTACTTATTCTTTACTGAAGATTAATGGGTCTAAGTCATCACAGAAAGTTTTTGAAAACAGAGATCTTGGAGGCAGACTGACCCAGGTGAAAAGCCTGAGAAATGGACTTTGGAGGCTTGGATTCAATTATATGCCCTATGACTTGCTACTCATGGAAATATGGAAGAACCATTAAAATGTTTACATCATGCTCTCTTTATCTATAAAAAGTCATAATAATAAATGTGTTTTGCCTAAATAATATTATCAGAATTAAATTATATGTGTATATTTGATATTTGTATATATCTGTGTGTATACTTTTTCACTAACTTCAGATAAAAATGAAACTAATATATTTGTCAACTTCTCCTCAGCCATTCAAATATTAAATTCCCAATGAGAGTCATTCTATTTCAATGCCACTTAAAACCAAAGTTATATTTAACTTAGTAAATAATGAAAATATTTAACCCAAATTATAAAGAATAGATGAGAAGTTTATGAAGGAAATATTTGGAAACATATCAACTATTCTGTTTTGTCCTCCAAATCACTGTATGACCAAAGAGTTTAGAAAGATTTCCCTCTCTCTGGAATTTTACACTGTGTTCTGTTTGCTAAGGCTGCCTGTTCTGGCTTGCTAATGCTGCCATTAGGCAAAACACCAGAGATGGATTGGCTTTTATAAAGGGGGGTTTATTTGCTTACAAATTTACAATCTAAAGGCCATGAAAATATCCAAATTAAGGCATCAACACAAATATACCTCTACCAAAGGAAGGCCAATGGCATCAGGAAAACCTCTGTTAGCTGGGAAGGCACGTGGCTGGCATCTGCTGATCCCAGGTTGTGTTCCAGCTCCTCTCTCAGCTCCTGTGTATTCTTCAAAATGTTGCTCTTGGGGCATTTGCCCTCTCTTATCTTCTCTGGAGCAAAGTGTCAGCAAAAGTCTGCCTTCAAAGGCCAACTCCAAAATGTCTCTTCAAGCTCCAGTACTAAGCTCCTTCTGTCTGAGCTCTTTTACAGGGCTCCAGTGATTAAATCACCCTGTATGGGCAGAGTCCATATCTCCATGGAAATAATTTAATCAAATGTTTCACCCACAGTTGACTGAGTCACATCTGCATGGAAACAGTCAAAGGATTCCAACCTAGTCAACACTAGTATATCTGCCCCCACAAGACTGCTTATTAAAGAACACAGTATTTTGGGGGACAGAATACATCCAAACTGGCACAGTGCCATTATGCAAAACACCAGAAATGGATTGCTTTTATAAAGAGGATTAATCAAGCTACAAATGTACAGTTCTAAGGCAATAAAAGTGCCCAGACTAAGGCATCAACAAGAGGATACCTTTACTGAAGAAAGGCCAGTGGTGTCCAGAACACGTCTGTCAGCTACGAAGGCATGAGACTGGCATCTGCTGGTCCTTTGCTCCTGGGCTGTGTTTCAAAACGGCTTTCTTCAAAATGTCTCTAGGCTTCTGTCTTAGCTTCTTTCTGCTCTTTGCTTGGTTCTCCCTGGGCATTTCTCTCTAAGCAACTGGGAGTCCTTTCTTAGCTTCTCAATGGCAAACTCTGGGCTTCATCTCTTGGCTTAGCATCCACAAATGTTTTTTGTTTGTTTTGTCTGCATCTCCAAGCATCTGGATATGTGTAGGCTCTTAGCTACTCCTGGAGGCAAACTCTGGATTAAATATCTTAGCTTCTCACCACAATGTCTCTCTTAGCTTCTCTCTCTCATCTCCTGTGCATCTTTGCTTGTTCTCCCAGGGCATTTCTCTCTAAGCATCTGAGGGTCCTCTCTTAGCTTCTCTGGAGCAAACTCTGGGCTTCATCTCTTAGCTTAGCATCTCCAAACATCTTTCTGTCTACATCCAAGTGTCTCCAAGTGTGAGCATCTCTTTCAGTTCTTGAGTTCTCTTAAGTACACCAGTAAGCTAATCAAGACCCACCCTGAATGGACGGGGTCCACACTTCCATGGAAATAATTGAATCAAAGTCTCACCTACAATGGGTGAGTCACATCTCCATGGAAACAATCAAAAAGTTCCACTCAACAAGATTGAACTAAAAGATCATGGCTCTTCTGGTGTCCATAAGTTTCAAACCAGCACATGCCTCTGTATTAAACATCCAGCATAAACATTTTTATGTACTGAAATAAAATACTTTAGGTCTTAGACTTGGCATAAGCTGTATACTCCAAACTTGAAACTCTTCTAAATCTATCACTTACACAAGAACACAGACGTATTATCCCTCCCCAAAATAAAGAAATTTAGACCAGAAAATTGGTTGTATAATGATTTTTTCTCTCTCAACAATGAAGCAGTTTCCTATCATAATTAAATTGTATACAGCAATGCTGAAAGTGTGTTTGAATTTTTTTTTTCATCTGCTGCCTTTCTTGGGACACAATACTTATCTCAAGATTTTCAGTAAAATGAGAAACTCTGTGTAGTGTTAGAAGAAAAGAAGCAGCCTGTGCTTAAGAAAAGCCAGCAGTCAGCCTGTCTTTGCTAAATTCCCAAAACTGTTATCCTGCCCGAAAATTATTACAATCAGAAAACAGAAACCTTTATTTTCAATACTAAGTGGCATAGCAAGAGAGCTGACACTCATAGAAAGCATCCCAAAATTCTTAAGCTAGCTCTAAGAACTCATAATTCTCTCTTAAATATGTCCAGTTTCTCTTTTATTTCCATTTCTTTTTATCTAATTTATTTCTGATCAGCAAAATCCATATTTACATACAGAATTACTGCATGACTTCCCCTAGAAAATTTTACAGCTCTTTATTAAGCCTGATAATAATTTCTATATATGCAACATTATGTTTCTGTAGACAAGAACTCAATGATGTAAGTGAATTTGATTCTGAAAATTATTCCTCAAAACAAATTCACTAGGCATGCTTTTCTAATTTTTTACAGTCCTAAGTTTTGAAGTAGTAAATCAAGTAACTATTTAGAACTGTCAAACAACAGCAAATATGATTTGCATGATTTGCATGTGTGTGTTTATGCATGTCTGTAAAAATTTAATGAAATTTAAACAATGAGCTGTTTTGCTTTTCTCACCCCCCATTATGTTTTGTTTTTATCAAAATACATGTAAAAGGTAACAAAATAAATGAGCACAAAGAATACACTTATCCAATAGATGGCACTATAATCTTTGTAATACAGCTGTCCAATATGATCAAGATAATTTAGTGTGAAAATCTCTTGCAGTTTCTGCTGTCAAATAACAGATACAAAAATAAGCACTTTTAGTTTTTTGAACCAAAAAGTTGTCTTACAGGAAACACAAAAGAATGAGCAATGTCTAATAAATCTTTGATCTGTTCTACTTAATGCAATCATGGATTTAAACCATAGGATTTGTATTTTATCACTAATGAACCTTAAAATATATAGCTTTACAGTTAGAAATGACCATGATTCTGATATCAAGAAAAGGACTTATTTTAATGACAAAAGGATGGAATTCTAAACATCAGTAAATTAGGAACTAAAATTGGATCCATATGTATATATACATATTAAACATAATTTAAAATATTGTGTTAACATTAAAATATCTAAAAAATATAAAAAAAAGAGCTTTGTTTCATTTTCATTTTATTTTTCACTTGGAATCTAGGATCTTTTCATTTGTTTTTTGCAGCAGACCTATGTAATATTTGGATCATATGTTTAGCCATATGACTTTACAATGTATATTGAATGTGACCCAGAGCCATGTATTGATTTAGTATATTCAGAAAAATAATGTACC
Source organism: Choloepus didactylus (assembly GCF_015220235.1). Classification (NCBI taxonomy): domain Eukaryota; kingdom Metazoa; phylum Chordata; class Mammalia; order Pilosa; family Megalonychidae; genus Choloepus; species Choloepus didactylus. Next base: position 143,332,245 of record NC_051309.1, read on the forward strand.
ACCAGAATAAATAAAAAATACTTTATGTATTACAATTATTGACTTGCATATAAACTTGAAATGTGGATTAAAATTTTTGACTCATGTTTAGAGATAACTGAACTGAGAGCTGGGATAGAAATCATTAAGATGAATGCAAATTCAACACATTTTCTGATGTATTATTGAATGGTTATTGTGTGATGTTTTCACTTTAGTTTTTATTTAGCATATTTAAAAAATCTGCTGTAATACTGACAGGCTTTCCCTTTCCTCAGTCCAGACCTCAGCATTCAGATGATTTCATACTCTGAGTCATTGTGCCACTTTTCCTTTCCCTTCTCTTGTCTTCTCTTTCTCTTCTACACTCTCTACCTCTGTTTCTCTGTCTCTCTCAATATATATGTGTATATGTGTATATATATATATATATTTCCTTGATTTTTTAGACTAATCAAAATTTATTTTATAATCCAATAGTATAATTCCAGAATAGTTACTCAAAATTGAAATAAAGCTGTAGAGCTTTCTTTTACACATGCTATATTTATTGTACCTGAAAAATTTCAGGGTATTCTGAGAGCAGGACAACAGTATATTTCTTATGCCTACAAATCATCTATCTGGTCAAGGAATCATCCATCCCTTAGAAGGTAAAGAAGCATGGAAATATTTGCAGTTCCTATCCCCTGCATAATTCACTCGAAAACTGTAGGAGAGGTGATTTTAACCAAACCACATTCCCTGAAAAAATGTAAGTGCTACAAAAAAGGGACCTCCTAAAAATGCACAAAAACTCCATCTGCAACTTTTTTATGTAAAGGAAAGAGGCTGCTGCGTCCAGTCTGGCTACATTTTTGTGTATACCATGCACATTCCCAAGCACACATGGATGTTTGAGCCCTTCCTATCTTGTTAGTCACTGAGTCTTAGTTCATTGACCACAAATGTCAATTTCAAGCCAGAGATTAATAAGGCCTGTATGGGTCAGTCATTCAATTTCAACAACATGTAAGTAGCTATCTAATGGCTGCTTTTCAAAACTAGTGCACCTGGTAGCCAAGTCAGGGAGAAAATGATTTCAAAACTCAAAGGGGCATCCCTGAATAGAGGCTGCAATTGGCAAAATCATGTTACAGAGACTTGTACTATCTCCACTACCCAATGTATTCAATAAGGTGGGGAGAAAAGAACAATGGATTGAGTGGTATGAATCTGTCCACACATTTCCAACTTTATATGGTAAGCAGGACCTAAATTTTGTTAGGGTTTCAGTTAACCACTGTAAAGAGGAATGATAACTCCACAGTCGAGCCTTTGAGAACTGAGGCTTCTTATCGCCAGCCAAGACTTGCCAACATCAGCCATATGGTTAAATCTTTGAACATTAGAAGGTAGAAGTACTCATGTCAAATCCTCATCCAACAACTGGTGGCAAATAGTGGGGGAGTTTGTCTTTTAAAGGCATCTTTCTAACTGTAGCTCTACCATTTTTGTGATAATACTCTGTGGCACATATGGGATGGAGAAGTACACACGTATACCAATTACTATAATGCATTCAAATTTAGAAGTAAGAAAACCAGTTCATCGAATTGGCTCAAAGTTTCCAACTTTCTGTATCCAATTATCCATTAGTATTTTCATATTTCTGCAGTCAGATCATTCTGATACCTGGGTTAAAGACTGATTAGATAGTGTTTTAGTTTACCAGTCTGCTCAAGCAAATACCATGCAAAGGAATGTTTTAAATAATGGAAATTTAAGGGCTCAAGGTTTTGAGTCCAGGAAAAGGTTCAAATCCAGGCATCAACAAGGTGATGCTTTCTCTAGAAGGCAGTGGAATTCTAGGGCTAGTTACCAGCAATCCTTGCTCCTTGACTCCTCTGTCACATAGGCAAAGCACGTGGCAGCCTCACCTGGCCTTTATCTTCTGGGTTCCACTAAATTTCAGCTTCTTACTTCCTGTGGCTCTAGTTATAAGATTAAAATGTATCCAGAATGGATTAAGTTTAAGACCATGTTTTCTATGGGATACATGCAGCTCCAAACCACCACACTCCACCCTCAGGGCCCCCAAAATACAGGTTTTCACCTCTATGAAAAAACATTCATACTATCTCAACATCCCAAAAGCCTTAAGTCATTTCAGAAGCCATGCTAAGTACAAAGTCTCATCACAAGCAGGTATGGGTGTGGTCTGTGCTGGGACACAATTTTTTCTAGACCTGTGTAATCTAGAAAACAAGCTATCTGCTTCCAATATACAATGGAGGGACAAGAATAGGATAGGCATTCTCATTCCAACAGGGAGAAATTTGAAGGAAAACAGGGGGTCACAGTTCCCAAACAATTCCAAAACCCAGTAGGGCAAACTCAATTATATTTCAAGGTCTTATAATCATCTCTGGATCTACGTTTTGTCCTCTGGGCCTGATGGAGCAGCAGCCCTACCACTCCCAAGTGTTTGCACAGTGGCCAAACTCTCCCCCAAACACTTGGGTAAAGGCTGAACCCTACCCAAGCATGAGGATGGTGGCCTGTCTCTCTGCAAATCCTGGGACACAGATCCCAGAATCTCTGAGCACTGGAGTGGTAGCCAGGGTCTCCATGAAGACTGGGACATAGGCCTCACCATTTCCAAGCACTGAGGAGGCAGCATTCTTTTTGAACAATGAGGTAGAAGGCCCACCATCTCCAAGTACTGGGGACAGACTGAACTTTCCACACTCATGGGTGGACCCACTCTTTTGGTTCAAGGAGATATACTTGATTAAGACTTCAGTTTCCATGGTTCTGTCCTTCAAATCATTCTTTGTTCAATTTCTCCCTTCTCTGTCCCTTTTAATTCAGCCTGGAAGTGGTTCCATTCATACAAACATTGCAAAAAAAATTTCAACTTTGCATGTAGTTCACAGGGGTCTAATCCATCAGAACAAAAGGACTTTCCATATATCCTTCCTGAATAACTGCCTTTCCATGCAGTTCTATGTTCCAATGACTGTTCCATGTTCAGTTAAAGCCTCACATGGGATACTATTTTCTGGGCAATCACTTTCCAGAAGCTTAGGGAGGTCACTGGTAGGTCCTGTCCCTAGTCTCAGAGCACACTATATGGATAAGCTCAGAATTTGCCATACCATCAATTAATGGCTTCTTAGTGCTTAGGAGTTTATTTCTCAGTTTGTCCCTGTCTCTTTCCTTTCACTATAAGCTGCAAGGGGAAACAAGGCTGCAATTTAAATACTTAGCTTGGAAATCTACTAAGAAAAATATCCAAGCTCATCACTTTCAAGTTCTGCTTTTCATTCAACATCAGAACTCTATTTTGTCAAGCTCTCTGCCACTTTAAAATAAGGATCATCTTTCCTCCACTTCCTATTAGCACATTCCTCATTGCCTTCTAGGTCCTCACCAGAAGTACCTTTAGTTCCCATATTTCTACCAAAAGTCATCTTCAAAGCAATCTAGGCCTTTTCTGTCAAGCACTTCACAATTCTTATAGCCTCTTCCCATTACCGAATTCCAAAGCCATTTCTACATTTTTGGTATTTGCAATAGCAGCACCCCACCATTCTGGTACTAAAATCTGTTTTAGTTACCTAGGCTACTCAAGCAAATGTCATTGAAAGGAATGGATTAAACAATGACAACTTAGTGGTTCACTGTTTGGAGGCCAGGAAGTCCAAATCAAGGTATCATCAAGGTGATGCTTTCTCCCTGAAGACTGTGGCTTTCTGGGGCTGGCTGCCAATGATCCTTGGTCCTCGGTTCCCCTGTCACAAGGCAATGCATACTGCAGCCTTCCTGGCCTCTTAATTCCCTTCTAGGCTCCACTGAATTTCAGCTTCTTACATCCCATCTCTCTTTCTTGGAGTTTCATTCTGCTTATAAACGTCTCCAGTATCAGAGTTAAGACCCGTCCTAGGCCACATGTTAACTAAAGTAACCTCATCAAAAAGGTCCACACCTACAGGAATGGTTTAAGTTTAAGAACATGTCTTTCTGGGCTACATACAGCTCCAAACCACCACAGACGGTAAACAATATTTGGAAGGTAAAGATAGTGGCCTCTGGAAAGTTTTAGCAAAGTATCCTCTAAAGATATTTTCTTACATACCAACGAGTAATAAAAGTATTTGTTCATAAAAACCAAAAAAACTCCTATAAAAGCTCAGAGCTTCATGTTTTGTGGTTTCTCCCATGCAATGTAAACACTAGCTGCTTACATAGGCACAACTGGCTCTCATGGCATTACCTTTGGAGAACTGGGTTATGGAGAACTGATACGAGATGCTCTGGGAGTAAAAAGTTTATTCCTTTATCCAGCAGTTTTAGGTCTGAGTATGTTGTGTATATATATATATATATACACATATATATACACACACACATTATATTAAATACTATAAAATGTACTATGTACATATATGATACTTATATATGTGTAAAGATACTATATTTATACCCATATATATGTACACATATTTATGTACATGTATAAATGTGTGTGTGTTTGTGTGCATGTACAAAAATTGTGGAAACTGGCATACTCACTTGTTAACTTGCATTTGGGTGACAACTCAGACACATCACAGTTCTGAACTTAACATTTACCTACAAAGGTCACATTAGCTTCCATATTCTGCTGTGAACCCTATTCAAAACTATCAGTTGAAATCCAAATGCTCTCTACCCTTAGGAGTTTGAGCAGGATGGGGACTTGAGCCCTATATTCAACAGAATCATAAAAGCTTGAGTCTATTCCCCTCTAATGCTCTTCACCATACTCAACTTTTATAAAAATTTATTTTTATTATTATTACTATTATTTTTATTTTCATTAAAGTAGCAGTTGTCTGGGTAGAGGGAAAGGGGAGGATCAGGGACTGCAAAGGAAGAGAGGTAAATACATGGGGCCATGCATATTTACATTATCTGTAATCTTCATTCTTTCTCACATATGTATGAAATAGAAGATATTTTTCAAATAAGAACTATTTTTAATAGGATGTTCTTTATGTGTATGAAAAGAATTACTTTTAGCCCACCCCAATGTGATAGAGTGAGATGCTTCAGGGCTCTACCCCCCACAGATTTCTTGAATGACTAGCAAAAACTGTCAGAAACATCTTTCCCAAATCTCCAGAAAAGTGTTAAAAGATTGCAGTAACAGGTAAAGTACTGAAAGGCCACTTAAAAATGGAAGTATATCATGGCATCCTGGCTGGCAACTCCCCCACCATTGGCTGATTTGGTGCAGAACAGACCCATGCTCTCAATGCAGAAATGTGGTCTCAGTTATGGAAGGAGAAGAGTAACCCTTATGCACATACTGTGAGCATATATGTCTGGCTCAATCTGCCTGGTGGTAGCCTGAGTTACTCACCAAAACTGAACTTGCCCTGTATGTAGAAGGTGGCCCAATGAGCTCTTCTACAGAATGCTATGGGAGAGCAATCAAATCCTGATGTCTTGGGTAAGGAATTGCTGGCTGTTGAGTATATAGTGCCACACTTGTAACTGTGAAGAAACTTGTTTCCTAGGGAATAAGGGCCTTTTATTTTCACTTAAACAGGAGAATTCCTAGGGCCATACTTACAGTCCCAAGATAAGATGAACATGCAGAAAGGATAAGAGAGACCCTTTTGGTTTGCTCTGGAGCTATTCTCCAAACTCACTGTATGGATAAACCCTAAAGAAGAGCGCCTTTCACAGATCAATCTTCAAAGATTGGAAGAGGTGTTTTCTTTTCCTCCTTCTCCTTCTCCTTCTCTTTTAGCCCCTGGCATTCAAGGAAAGCTCTTTCATATGCTAGCTGTATAAAACCATAAGGATCAGACACCTCAAAGTCTAAATTCCAACACTACACTGAAATATCAAAATGCCCAGGTTTCAATAACAGATTACAAAAACTACAAAGAAACAGGAAGTGAAGGCCCAGACAAAGATTAAAGCATTACAAACCATCATTGGAGAGGATCAGACCTGGGCATAACAAAGACTTTTAGAATATGGTCCTAAATATGCTCAAATGGCTAAAGGAAAGCATGGGCAAAGAACTAGAGGAAATCAGGAATACAATAGATGAACTCAAAGAGTATATCAACAAAGAGAAGTTATGAAAAGGAATGAAACAGAGCTGAAGACCATAGTAAAATAAATTTTAAAATTTCCTTGAGGGGTTTAACGCCAGTTTTGAACTGGCATAATAAAGGGTCAGTGAACATGACAAGACAATTGAAATCATCTGGCTCGAGAAGCAGAAGAGGAAAGAATGAAGAATAATGAACAGAGCTGGAGTGACCTGTTAGACACCAACAAGCATACCAATATACACATTGTGGGATTCCTAGTGTACATGTTTGGACATATTATGCCCCCAGAAAAAGCCATGATCTTTTAATCCAATCTGTGGGGGCAGACATATTAGTGTTGATTAGGTTGGAACCCTTTGATTGGGTTGCTTCCACGGAGATGTGACCCACCCAACTGTAGGTGATAACTCTGATTAGATAATTTCCATGGAGGTGTGGCCCTGCCCATTCAGCATGGGCCTTGAATAGTTTACTCAAGCCCTATACAAGAGCTCAGACAGAAGTATCTTGGATCTGCAGTTGAGAGACACATTTTGAAGATGAGGGTTGGAAGCTGACACTGACATTTTGGAGAACTCCATTTTGAAATGCAACCTGAGAACAAGCAGACACCACCACATGCCTTCACAGCTAACAGAGGTTTTCAGATGCCATTGGCCATATGTCAGTTGATGCCTTACCATGGGCATTTTATGACCTTAAGACTGAAATTTTGTAACCAAATAAACCCCTTTATAAAAGCCAATCCATTTCTGGTATTTTGCAAAATGGCAGCATTAGCAAACTGGAACACCTAGAAAGAAAAGAAAGAAAGAAAGTGGCATAGAGAATATTCAAAGAAATAATGGCTAAAAACTTCCCAAATTTAAGAAAAGACATAAATATACAAATTCAAGATGCTCAACAAACTCAAACAAGATAAGCTCAAATAGAACCACACCACACCATGTTATAATCGAATTGTTAAATGCCAAAGATAAAAAAAGAGAATTTGTAAAGCTATGTGAGAGAAGCAACATGTCCATGTACAAACAGGCTTTTTTTTTTTTTAATCAGAAACCATGGAGGCAAGAAGACAGCAGGAAGATTGCTAACAAAGAATTATGTATCCAGCAGAATTATCTTTCAAAAATGAGGTGTTCCATTATGGAACGTAGTGCTGCCAATACCTTGATATTTAGTCAGATAAGACCCATTTCAAAACTGACCTCCAGAACTGTAAGCTAAATTTTTGTTATTTTAAGCCATCAAGTTTGTGATAACTTGTTACTGCAGCAATAGGAAGCTACTAAAACACCCAAGTTAAATAGATACACATGACCACAAAAAGACATCAACAAGAATGTTCAAAATGCATTTAGTCATAATTGCTCAAAAATGGATACAAGGCTCATCAATTGTAGAATAGAAAAATACATTATTGTATGTTATATAATGGATATATAAATTGCTACAAATTAATAACAAAAAGAACAGACTATAGCTAAAGGCAACAACATCAATGAATCTCACAAGTATAATTATGAATAAAAGAAATCAGACATAAAAGAATACTTACCATATGATCACATTCTTCATTATTTGAAGAATAGGAAAAACAAATAGATGAGGATAGAAGTCAGAATAGTGGTAAATCTAGTAGTCTGTTGATTTGTTGATTGATGAGGAGGGACCTGTTTATGTGTTCTTGGGTGCCAGAAATTCTCCATTATCTTGATCTGGATGAGATGACATGGGTAAATATATATGCACAGAATTATCAAGCTGTACACTTGATATTGGTGACTATATATATATATATATATATATATATATATGAGAAAAATAAGCTATTAATAAATAGCAAAAGCGTGAATAAAAAGAAAAATTGAAAACATTAACTGGCAGGGATAAGTTCTCAAATTCTTCTGTTTTCAAATAATTGCATGGCCAAAAAAAGGGTGTGTTCTATCACTTAAAAATAGAATGTTATTGATCCTCCAACTTAAATGCTTTGATTTCTGGCTGGCTGTTCTAATCACCATTCTTGTTGTTTGACCTCCATATTTGTTGGGCTTTGGTTAATGACTACTTTTCCCAGGCTTAGCTCTGTAATTCTTTTAAAAATCCTTTCATGGAGTAAATTCAGTTGGTGCAGCCTGATTTCTGCTATGTTGGAGGAATGCTCAAGAGAACCAATAATTGGAAAGTAAGACACAAACAGATTCTTTACAACATGACATATCTACCATCATTAATTATTATGATGATTTTCTTTAACATATTTTATTTCATTTCTCATAAGGTTCATACGTTATATATTGTTTCATTAGACAAAATTAGGATGAGTTATTAGGAGCTAAGTATATTGAAATTCACTTCATTTTGATTACTCAAATGGAAAATTATAAAAACTATAATTATAAAAATGAACAAATACACATTTTCATCAAATTTACCTGTATTAATATAGGAAATCTCTGAATTTTCAAATTTCTACTGTGCCATAACATTTAGATGATGGTAAATTTACTAGTTATTACATAGATGCCTTGTGTTCTAATGTGTATCATCTCACAATCCATCCCAGACCATTAGAACACAGATTCACTTACACATAAAACATTCTGGCAAGGTTTAGGTTCTTTGTCTCTTAACTCCATCAATTGAATACTTCATTAATTTTCACTGCTTCTAAAATATGTAAAACTCCATACATACATTTTAAATATTCTTAAATTTTATCCTGTTTTACTCATCGAACTTCTAGCTTTACCTACACTGAATAGATTAAGGCTCCTAGTTTGTCTGTTTTATATTCCAAATAAATTCTATGGAGAGTAAGAATTAAAACTGAACATTCATTTTGATCACTAAACACTTTTCCTTGCATATTTATTGTAAAATATTGTTTTTGTATTGTTTGAATATAATTATTTAAATGAGTGATAACATTTTTTAATCCAAAACTATCACAGATTTGTTTTTTTTTTTTGTATCAAAGAAAAAGAATTGAGTTGGAAAGCTTGGGAACAATACATCTCTAGCTTTGGAAAATTAAATCACTAAATTCTTCAAATTTAAAACATACATAATTTAACGTAGAAGTTTATTGTATATATGTATATATATTTCTACAGAAATATCTAGACATTCATTTCCTGGACTGTGATAGTAAAGACTGAAATTCCTGTGTGTTCCTAATTAGGAAACTTATTGAAATGAGTGGTGATTTGATTTAAAAATAATCCAACAACAAAACTACAACTTTGAAATTCATGTTACTGTAAACATCATATTCAAGAGGGAAAGGAAGCTTTCAGAATGCAGTAATTTATTTAGTTAGAAAAATTATAGTTGAATTAACACTTTAAGTTAGTTATGCATCAAAAAGTAGATTTTTGACATTTCCAAAAGAAAATCATAATTTTTCTCCTAAAATATCACATTTAGATATAACTTTTCCTTCTAATTGACTATTATTTGTTTTTTATCTTCCGTGTAGCCATAGGGAAGATGCTTGAATTGCCTATGCCTAGGTTAAATTACCTATGTTACCAATTTAAAGGTGTATATTATTTCATAATGAAACATACTTTTTAACATTTTAGTATTTAGGAATATAACACAAAACAACCTAATATACACATGCATTTTATAATTGGTGGTCTTTTAGAAAGATAACATATGATAATATCTGTTTAATCTGAGGTACAAAGAAGCAATAGAAATCAAACCTCAGTATAAATGACAAGTACCATTACCTATGTATCTATAAATTTTTGTACCTATGTACATAGCAATTAATCTCTATTAATTATCTATATACCTGTCCTAGTTTGCTAATGCTGCAGAATGCAAAACACCAGAGATGGATAGGCTTTTATAAAACAGGGGTTTATTTCACTACACAGTTACAGTCTTAAGGCCACAAAGCATCCAAGGTAACACCTCAGCAATCGGGTACCTTCACCGGAGGATGGCCAATGGCGTCCGGAAAACCATTGTTAGCTGGGAAGGCAGCTGGTGTCTGCTCCAAAGCTCTGGCCTCAAAACGGCTTTCTCCCAGGACGTTCCTCTCTAGCAAGCTTGCTCCTCTTCAAAACATCACTCCCAGCTGCACTCACTGAGTTTTCTCTCTCTGAGTCAGCTCATTTATATAGCTCCACTGATCAAGGCCCACCCCGAATGGGTGGGGCCACACCTCCATGGGAACAGCTCATCAAAACAATCATTACCCACAGCTGAGTGGGGCACATTCCAAGCAAATCTAACCATCAAGAAAACATCTGCCCCACAAAACTACAAAGACAATGGCATTTGGGGGACACAATACATTCAAACTGGCACAATATCTATCCATAAATACGCATTTTATGAAAAGGCCTTAGGTTGGTAAACATCACAAAATGCTGTTTTTGTTGAATATCATTTTAGTGTTGGTTCTGGTTTTAACTGAATAAATATAAGAAAATTGTAGCAATCTGTAATTTTCCAGATTTCTGAGTTCGTAACAGCAGATAATTGAAACACAGAAAGGTATTCAGTGTGTATAAATTTCAGGAAGCTATGAGTTATTTTTGAAAAAAGAGTCCTAAACTCTAAGCTCTTTAAAAAAAAAATAAGCTATAGTGGTCCTAATACCAGCCAATGGAATGATATTTAAACTATTACACTTCCCCTTGCATTCTTTAAGGAGCCCCTAAGGTTTACTTTCTGACAAAGCTTTTTAATGGGCAAAATACAATGGGGTATCTTAACCTGCTTTGCATTATCACCTTTGAACTGAGGCCACTAGAAAAATTTTGGTGAGCAAAGCTGAATTTACTAAACTTACTGTGGCATGGGAGGATACCACTGCAACACTGCCACAGTGATATTTCAAAAGTGGGAATTTGATGAAAGGTATGTACAGAATTTGACTTGAGAATTTTAAGGCAGATGTATAAAGGCAGATAAAGGTAAATATAAAGGACCAATATTGAAAATATATGAATAACTCTGGAAAAATCCATACGAAAAAGACAGCCAAGCCAATTGGGCAAAACCCCAAACATAGTGTTGGATTACTGAATTCAACAGGATGAAATTCTTGAGGAGGATTGTGATGAGCAAATTTTTATTTTGAGAAGTGAGTGGTTTATTCAGCTGAGCAAACTGTTAGCCAGATTAGAAAGCTGCTTGACCAGATGAACAAATTATTTTCCAACATAATTGGTTTGAAAGAATTTTCTAAAGCAAACAGTGAAGTTGTTTGAAGTATTACCTTCCTGATTTTGAATTCCAGGGTAAAGTTCATAGTTACTGCCATCAGTTAAGTTTACATACATGGTCTCAGTTTTCCATTCCACTTATCATCATTCTGTTTCCTAAACTGAAAAATCACCCATGATGATCTTGTTTTCTGTAAAATCGAGACCTTCACTACTATTTAAGTGTCGTAGCTGTATATTGATTTCAATGATGATTGTTAGGACCTCTATAAACATCAAGCATTCCAGTTCTTTCAGTTATATAATGAATTTTGAGTGTGTTAGCACAACATTGAAGACTTTGTAGAGTGCTCTCTTGCCTGCTGCCAGGCTTAAAATCAGTCATAAATACCTTTTTCTGCTCTTAAGCAAGCTTAATTTTAAGAGGCAATTACATTTTAGAGGTTTCTGATTCACCAGGTAGAAAGAAGTTCAGGAGAGAGAGGAATGGAAGACAGTGAAAGATAGGATGAGAAGAGGAAAAATAGAGTAAAAGTAGTTAGGTTCAATTGTGGTTTAAGGGTGTCTAAAACTAAAAATACTGTGAAGTTATTCTGAGAAAGTGACTTTCAAACTTGAGCTACTTTTGGAAGCTTCCTCATAACTAAAATGCAGATCATTGGATGCTTGGAATATTGCTTCTCCTTTTTTTCTGTGGTACCTCTCAATTAAACAATTTCATTTATAACAAAGTGTTCCCATGTGATAACTGTAATTCTAAATTGTCCTTGGTGATTTTATGCCACTTAGAAAAAGTAGGCACATGAAATAAACTTATAGAAGCTTGATTGCAGATCAGAGATTCATGGTTTTAGTCTATGATGAATCAATCAGAGTCTGGCAGTGGTTGGTCACATATGTTGCTTTTTCACCTTTAGTATTGCACCTCAAACTGATGGTCAGTTACTCCAATTGCAGAGCCCCAAAGTTTGAAATCCTCAACAAACACAAGGTTTTGAGAGATCTTTTCCTATACCCATCACTCACGGGTAAAACAAGACAGGGATATGAAAATTTCTCCTACAATTTGAGGTAATACCAATGCAGAAATTTCCCTATGAGGATGCTTGGCTGAAAAGATCCACTGAATATGTCATCATCAGGACCAGCCCAAGTGGTGTGCGTATGAGACTCTCCCCTGGGATCTGCTTTTGTAGACTCTTCTTATAGATGCCAAGCACAAAACAATTAGAAGAGGCAGACAAACAGTACTAGGTAACTAGAAACACAGCAGGTTTCCACCAACAATAAGACTTTTCAAATGTTATTGGCTAATCACAAAAGTGAGTTCCTCATCTCTAGAAGTTAAAATAAATTCAGCATTTGGGAAGTTCAACCAAAAGGAATCATTGCTCAAACAGGATCTACCCACCATCATAGAGAGACAACAGAACAGGATGATCAAGGGGCCTAGGAGAGCATGGATTTTTGGAGAAGAGGATCTTGAGCTGGGTTACTAGAGGGTCTGACTTTAACGTTGGTGGATTATCTAGGCTTGTTGACTGAAAATTTCCCATTGGACCACAAGAAAAATCTGTTCGTTAAGTAAATTTGAGTTTATTAAACTAACGGTACCAAGGAATAACCCTTTGACTGTGTTTCAGTAGTGTCTCAAAAGGGTGTTGGGGTCTGGCCTCAAGTGGCTTAAGGTGGGTCTTTCAAAGAGGGGAATTATTTTAGATTGGACAAAGTGTATGGTATTATTATTTCATATATATCAAACAGTGAGGACAGAGTATTGAAGAAAATATCAATGATCAAGCTGCTGTCCTGGTGAACAAGTGGCTTTTCCATGAGTGAGCAAATTGGTTTTCTAATTAGATAGTTTTTTGTGCAGAGTTGAAAAATGTTTTCTCAGATAAACATACTAGTAAGAAGTTTTCTGAAGCAAGTAAAATTATTTATTAACAGTTTTGGGGTTTAAACTTATTTAATGGAATAATAATATTTGGAACACAGTTGAATCATGTTGACATAGGTGTCCTCGGTTCTCAAGCCTAATAGTTATTTTGAAGCTGATAGTCTTAGTTCTTATGAACTTTCCTAGTGTTACTTTCTTTCTGTGGGTAAATTATTACATTTTTTATTTAACCTGGATGATTACTAAAGTCATATGGAGAACTTAAGCACACACACATACACTTTCCCAGGACTCAGTCTTAAACATAAATCACATTTTGACAGCGGCTTCTTCTCAGAACATAAAATTCCATGGAATTAGAGAAGATATGTAGTATTTACAGATTAACTTACATCAATGTATAACCCAACTGAGAAAAAAATTGTAGACCGATTTTAAAATATATTCTCCCACATTTCCTGCCAATTCCCCCACTTGTCTCAAAAACCTATTTATGGCTTCCTTTCAGCTTGTTTTATTTTCTGTTAAAAGTCATGGCACTTATATATGTGCATATATATGCATGTGTGAGTGTATACACTCACACATATATCCACACACAAAAAACTCAACAGTCAACATAAAATCCAACATGAAAAAATAGTTTAGGGTTTCCTGGAAGCAACTAACATACTTTCTTAGAGTAAATTTATCATTAATGATTTCATAGAAAATTCATTAAATAATTGAATTGACTCATTCACCAATAGCTTTGAGCTATGGGGTTTACAGGAGGCTCCCAAATCAATACCACTACCACCCATTTTCCCGTTTTTCTCTTCATACACTATATATTGCATATAGTGTATGAAGATTTTACACACAGATTTTATAGTGGCACCTATCCATTTATCAGGACTTATACCCATCCATAGCCTCTAAATAGTCCCTTTCTCTCCAATAATTTTATCTGAAGTGTCAAAGAGCCCCATATTTGGGAACACCTCACTCTATTGCAACTCCCTATGGCTCTCCAGGTAGGATCCACATCACACTTTGCCTCTTCCTGCACAAGTTTAATAAAGGTAAGAGTTAACACATGGAAGAGTTGACATTAATCACAGCTCCATATGAAACATTTTCAAGTAAGTTAGTAAGTTTTTAAACTAGGTGGTAATCTTCCTAAAAAATGTGGACCACATTTTCATTTAATGGAGAAAAGTGGTTTATGTGCTGTCGAGGGAAACATAACAGTAACAAGCACACTTTTCTATATAATGAGATTTTTCTGTTTCTTAAGAAACAACAATGGTAATATTTACTGAATTTATTACTCTACCTTCTAATAAGGAACATCTGTAGGCAGAAACTCAGGAGGCTAAATGCTGAATTGAGTTCCCATTACTTTGCTTACAGATGAAGATAATCAAGGGAGGCCCTGGGTAATAATAAAAAGTAACAGGAGTTCCTGTTTGTTGCATCAAGATTACCATTCTTTTTGTTCTCTCCCCATAGGTAATCTGAATTGTTTGTTTTATTTATTTAGGCTTCATACAGTTTACACTACTTCATTTACCTACATATATATTTAATCCTATCTTGAGATAAAAGTATTTGATACCTTGCAAATTATTGTAATCCACATTTGTTGACAATTTTAAAGGATAATTACACCTAATAGTTGATGAGGAAATTCATTCTCTGGTGCTTTCCAAAAATAATCTTTTTTTTTTTTTTCCTTTTTAAAATGGGTGCAGAAGGAACACGAAATGCTGTATTTTCCTTCTTTTATCCCTTGCTCCTTAGTCACTCCAATGTAATCTACTTCGGCTCCCCATCAAGACTGTGAATTCCAGTACTCATTTGTATATTGTCTTTCTACCACTTCTGTGATCCCTTTTCTGTTCTTTCCTATAAAATATATTTTTATCAATTTCTAATGGACAAACAGTCTGCCACTTTGAGACCTGGGACTTTATGCTTCATATATTTTTGGAACTAGTACCAGGGACAGTAAATAGAGGAATAAAGGGACAGATAAACAGTTACCTGGGAGGGGATGGCAGAAGGACGTTTGGGATGAAGTTGGCAGGTGGGCAGTGAAAAGAAACTGAGGAATGAGAATATTGTTAGACCTTAACGTGTCTCCTTCTAACCCGTACTTTGTACAATGTACTTTGAGACTCAGAGGCTAACATTCTCTCCCACCTGACATTGTACCTGCTGGTTGAAAATTAGAGACACATATTTAAAAAAACAATGGCAAAAGATGGGAAGAAGTAAAAACCTTATTATATGTGTCAGAAGCTTCATGGGATTGTAATGATGTCAGAGGCTATAGTTGGGAGGGATGAGATGAGGGTACAGTGCTGGAAGGGATCAAGGATGCAGGCCCCAAGCCCCTCGAACTTGTGCTTGCCCCCATCAGAACTGTTGAACTAGGATCGGGAGGGAGACTCCCCACACATACCCCATATGTGAAACTTGTGGCTGACACTGGCCACACCTATACCTACATCTGGCCAATTCTATTCAAACAGAATGCATTATTATTTTTAACATGAAAGCATAAAAAGAAAGACGATTTTTATAAGAACAAAGTATGAGAAGAATACCCTATGGATTTCATATTTTTATAAAATATTTTTCATCATTCATGTGATTCACTTATCATGTATGTCAGTGTTATAATTCAAAGCACCTTAATATATGTGAATTTATTGATAAGGTCAGATTAATTTTATAGTACTATTTAGTTAAAATGTTCAATCTGTTCATGTTGAAATTATAATTAATAATAAAATCAACAGGTATATTTTATCTTGCAGTTACAAATGTATATTTTCACAAACATTACCCTTAATATACGATTCTAATCATCATATATGAAAATTAGTTACAGTGCATCAATCTTTTTTTAAGATTACATAGTGTTAGAAAAATTGTGTTTCACATTGTAACAATGTATTAGTTTGTAGCATAAAAGAAGAATAAAGAAAAGTATTATTCTTCAACTCAAAGATGATGACTGAGAATGCTTTAAGGGACTTCCATTCTGTGAGTGGGAAGGCACAGCATTAAAAAGGTTATTTTAAAAGTAATATATAAAGCTTTAAATGTCATCAAGCTAATTCTTAGTTTTGTGGAGCAGGTTTAAATAGCGAACATTTTAATTCTAATATTTAGTGCATATTCTTCAAAGGTGATGATAGGTGTAAAAATTTCCCTTAAAACCAAATAGGACATTACTTTTAGCTGTCTAAAATGCTGCTTGTCCCTATTCACAAAGCAACCCATATAATCAACTTTAGAACTTAATAATATTGTTCAGGAGAATAGGAATATAGGAAGCAAGACTAAAGAAAACCAAATGAATGCAATAGTGCATTTCACCTTTGCAATCAGGCAGGTAATTATTATTTCTCAGGATGCCATAGTCCAGAAATTAAAAATTTTTTAAATAATTTTAGAAATCTTAATTAAAATAAATTGAATGGTTCTATTACAAAGAATTGCCAAAAATACTTTTGTAGACCTTTCTTTTTATTAGAAATGGATATCTTCATTTGCTTCTTTAGCATAAGAAGTTAGGATTATTTTCTCCATGATTTAGCTGAAATGATAGCTTAAGGTTTAATATACAATTTGAAAATATAATTTATATTTTTATACTGTTACTTTAGTGTTTGTCATTTTTAAACAGCTATAGTACCTATTTTTGAAGCATGAATAGAAAAGCATATGTAAGCCAAAATATGTTATAGAGATACAGATACAATCTCTATAAAAGCATTTAATCTGTCATAATCAAATCTTGATTAACCTGTACATATTATCCCAAAGCAGTATAGAAGTTT
The DNA here is from genome assembly GCF_015220235.1 of Choloepus didactylus. Classification (NCBI taxonomy): domain Eukaryota; kingdom Metazoa; phylum Chordata; class Mammalia; order Pilosa; family Megalonychidae; genus Choloepus; species Choloepus didactylus. The sequence continues at coordinate 143,349,250 of NC_051309.1, forward strand.
TCATTGCTAAAATACCTAATATGACCTAAATACACACACATACATTTTCATTGAGGTAAAATTTACAACAGTGAAATGAACAAGTATATATTAAGCATATTATTCAATTAGCCTTGAGAAATGCAAAGACATGTGAAATCTATGTCTCTATTAAGAAATAGAAAATGTCCATCACCCCAGAAAGCTCCCTGTGGCTCTCCCAGTGAATGTTCCCCTGCCCCTCATGCCTCAGGAAACAAAAATCAAAACTGAAATTATGATTTCTTTCAACATTTAACCAATATTATTCTATAACTTTGTATAAATGTAATAATACAGTTTTTACTCTTTTTTGTCTCACTTCTTTATTCCAGAATATTGGTTTGTGGATTTATCCATGATGATGTAGGTATCCATAGTTCATTTCCGTATAGGGATGAATAATATTCTTCCATATGATTTGCTACATTTTTTATTTTCAATTCACCAGGTGAATGACATTTTAGTTGTTTCAGTGTTTATTTTGACCAAACCTGCTCTATACATTGATGTGAAATTATTTTTGTAGAAAGTAAATATATTTTACTATGGCAATTAAACTGAATGCTCCATGCATTTGAATATAATGCTGATGTTCCATGTGCATTTGAGAAGAATATATATTATGCAGTTCTTTACAACTCAATCATGTCAAGTAGGTTAATAACTGTTCAAATGTTTTATATCTGCACTACATTTTTCTCTCCATCTATTAAGTATAGAGAGAAGGGTACTGATATTTCCAACTATAATCATGAATTTCTCTATTTCCTCTTTAGTTTTTCAGATTTTACTTTCATTATTTAGAAACTCTATATAAAGGGCAAATGAATTTAGGCTGTTATATCCTTAAGAGTTATCAATTATTTTAGCACTATAAAGGTTACCACTGTACCTCTTCTCACTCTCCTTATTTTGACATGTGATTTTAAATTTAATAGCCATTTAGTATTTGCCATGATTACTATTTTCATGGTGTATGTCTCTCCATCCTATTACTTATTTTAAAAATTTATTGTGGTAACATATATAGTTTAACCATTTTAAGTGTACAAGTCAGGGCAGTTAATTACATTTATAATCTTGTGCTACAATTACCCTCATCTATTACTAAAACTTTTCATGACTCCAAACAGAATCTCTGTACCCATCAAGTAATAACTCATTATTCCCCCTTCCCTCAGCCCATGGTCAAAATCTGTTTTCTATCTCTATGAAATTGTACTCTGCTTACTTCTCTTATCATGATGTTTTTAAAGTTCATCCATGCTGTGGCATCCATCAGAATGGCATTCCTTTTATGACAGAATAATATTCTGTTGCATCTGTTTATCACATTTTGTTTATCATCCCATTATTTAAATGTTTTTAAGATTAGAGGACATCTCTCATAGTCACATATTTACTCTTGTTCTTTTATCTAGTGTGACAAGGTACTCTTTTGAATTATGATATAGTTCCATTATACTTAATATAATTATTGATATGATTTAGTTTAGATATTCTACCTTGCTCTTTTGTTTCTGTTTCCCCCTCATTATTTCCCTTTGCTGCTTTCATACTTTGAATTTATCGAGTATTTTTAGCACTATATTTTATCTTTTCTATTGGCTTGTTCAACTAAATATATTTGTTGTTTGTGTGTATGTGTATGTTTTCTCTAGAATTTAAATATGCATCTTTAAATTATCACAGTCTTCCATGAAATAATCTTATACCACTTCAGGTACAATTTAAGAAAACTACAACAATAAATTTTCATTTGCTCCCTGGATTAGTCAAGGTTCTCTAGGGAAACAGAACCAACAGGACATGTTTTTAAATATTATGAGATTTTGTAAAAGTGTCTCGCAACTCTGGGGATGCATGAGTCCAATTTCAATAAGTTAGACTGCAAGCTGGCAGCTCCAATGGAGGTTTTCAATGAATTTCTTTGATCAAAGGGAGAAGCTGGCTGGCTGTCAGTAGAGATGACAATCATCACTTCTCCTTTTAAAGTCTTCAATTGATTGGATGAAATGTCTCTCATTGCTAAGGACACACCCCTTAGTTGATTGCAGATGTAATCATCCATAAAAGCAATCACCTTATTGATGATTTAAGTCCATGAAATATCCCTGCAGTAACAGTTAGGCCTGACCAGAGGACTGGGCACCATTACCTGGCCAAGTTGATACATGAACCTAACCATCACTTTCCTCTTTCGTCTTTGTGAGAGTTTCCTCCTCTATTTCCCTCTAAATGTATTATTGTCATATCAAATACAATTATTCATTAACTTTTGTTTTAAATAGTAATTTATAAGGAAATTAAAGGAATAGAAAAATAATAACATATTTGGGCCCATACATTTATCATCCACAGTGTACTTCATTCTTTCCATCAGATATTGTTAACCTCCTTTCTCATATGGCAGGTCTGCAGGTGGAAGATTCTCTCATGTTTTATCTTATCTGAAGAGATATTTATTTTGCCACCATTTTTTTCAGTTCAGTTTTATTGAGATATATTCACATGCCTTACAATCATTTACAGTGTACAATCAGTTGCTCACAGTACCATCATATAGTTGTACATTCATCACCAAAATCAATTTTTGGACATTTTCATTACTCCAAAAAATAATAAAAATAAGAATAAACATACAAGAAGAACACCCAAATCGTCCCATCCCACCAATCCCCCTTATTATTCATTTAATTTTTGTTCCCATTTTTTCTACTCATTGTGCATACACTGGATACAGGGAGTGTGAGCCACAAGGTTTTCATAATCACACAGTGATTTTGCCATCATTTTGAGGCATATTTTTGATGGACATACAATCTATGTTATTTTTTTCTCTATCAGCCCTTTAAAGACAGACATGGTTCCATCGTCTTTTGTATTGCATTGTTTCTGTTGAAAACAGAACTTTCTGGAGTCATAAGTGAATGGTGTAGTTTTGACAAATTCTCTCAAATCTGGCTAGGAGGATCTTAAATGTGTTTCAGCCTGAATGGCTTCTGTTCACTAAATCCTGGCAAATTTCCCGGCCAGGTTTGTGGAAATTTGTAATTTGTGTGAGGCTTAATATTTTCTCAGGGGGTCCCCCCAAGCAAATTCAGAACACAGGGTAAAAGATTATATTGTCTGTATTTTAAAACTTTAACTTCTGTTTGAGACCAAAGGAAGAGACGTCTATTTTGTCAGAAATTTAAATTTGCTGTAGCACACTAGCTATCTAATTTAATATGTCTGGTAAGTTTATGTAAACATACTAATTATGTGGAACCTGGAATAGGGAATAAGATCCTGATATTCTGCACAGGTTAATGTAATACCCTGATGCCTTTCAGAGTATTCTGGGCAGGAAATGAAAAAGTATTTCCAAAGTCCCTTGAGGGACTGGAGAAAAATGTGTAACTATTAGATGGAGAAAAACACGGAACGATTACCCCCCCACACCTGGGGAATTCCTGCTATTCTCTTAAGCAAATGAGCTTCCAATTTAATAAGCCAACCCCTCAGTCTTGAGGCTTGCCCATATAAAACTTATTTATGTAATGGCAAGGCTAAGCCTATGTATGATTAATGCCCAGTAGTCACCCCCTGGAGAACTTCTTTTGTTGCTCAGATGTGGCCTCTCTCTCTAAGCCAAATTCTACAAATAAACCCATTGCCTTCATCCCTACATGGCACAAGACTTTCAGAGGTGTAAGTCTCCCTAGCAACATGTAACATGATTTCCAGGGATGAGTTCCGGCATCGTGAGATTGGTTGACCAAAAGGGGGAAGAGAAATAAGACAAAATATAGTTTCAGTGGCTATGTGATTTCAAATGAGCTGAGAGGTCATTCTGGAAGTTATGCAAGTTTCATTATGCAAGTTTCAGCCAGATATTGCAAACTGCTGCAGTATGCCAAGCCCCAACCAATGGTATTCTTGAAAACTGTAAAGAATACGCTGGGCTCTATCTAAGACTCTATAAAAGTTTTACTTATTAAGTTTATTTTTCAGAGACTGGTCATTGCCAGATATCCTTCAAGATTGAGAGAATTATCAAATGGGAGGGAGGAGTTGTAACCAAGAACTTAGGATTTTAGGGCTGATTATGATTACTGAATCATTATATAGATATTCCTTGTTACTTTTGGTATATTAGAGTAGACAGAAGGAAATACTTTCTGAACTATAATCCATCTGCCTAGATCTCTGATAATGATTGTATTGCCTTTATCTCGTGCCCTTGTGACTGTAAAAAAACTTTGTGACTAACCCTCAATTGTACCCCTTTTATCCAGGTTTTTAACTTTAGAGTCTTCTGATCACTAAAGACAGCCCCTTATGTTTATTAATGAAGGGACTTGAGTCAATCCAGAACTAAGCCACCCCAATTCCAAACCAAAATGGGCCCACCTGACATGCATGCACAGTAGCTTAAACCTTAACTGTTAGTGACCTATACCTCATTATAACACTAAAAATCATACCCATCATATTATTAAGCCCACCATATTCTTACATACATTCTGTGACTAAGCTTGCAATCAGTCTGCACATGCTCACTAATTAGATCACTCTAATTACATTCCCTAGAGCCATTGTGCTCATTATCCTAAAACTTGCCCATCTTTTGATGTAATAAAATTATCAGAATTACTGCAGATAAGGGAGATGTGCTCTTAGGCTGATAGGCCATCTGATCTCCTGCTTCACAGTCAGTAATAAACTCTTTCTCTCTTTGAAACCCTGGTGTCCCAGGAATTGGTCATTTGAGTGCTTTGGGCAGAGATCCCACTACTTTTGTCTAGTTTCAATAATGTAAAGTCAAGATAGTATAAAAATTCCCATCATACATACACATACACACACACAGACACACACAGACTAATACAAAGTATTTGCAAGTATGTGGAGCAGCGGTCACTCTCAAACAACTTCTGGAAGATTAAATTGTTGGCAGGCAGTTTCTCATCATTTACTAAAGATGAACATATGCATCCATGGAAAGGGTATAATTCAAAAATTTCCTAGGTTCATAATCAAGAGAAATGCTTATAGACATGCAGAAAAAGTCATGTAGAAACTTGTTCATGGAAGAATTATTTATAATAGACAAAAGCTGTAAACAAAGGAAATTTCTTCAATAATAGAATGCATAAATAAGTTTAAATTGAGTTTTATTGATACAATGGAACAGTATAGAGCAGAAGGAAATAAAACCAAGTTACAGCTAAACAATGAGTTGGTTGACTCTGACAGATGTGATGTTTACTAAAAGAACAGGGGCCTCAAAAATATATGTTGTATAGATATTTAAAAACAGAGTTGTATATTTACCTTTTATAAAGTTTTTGCTACATCTGATTTCTTTCAGTAAAAGGTTAACATAAACTGCAATGCAATGAAACTTCATTTACTGTATTAAAGGGCATGAGTAAACAATGTACAATTTGAGCATTTATTAGGTTTGAATGATTTGTGGTTGCTATAATGTATCACCTAGGTTCCCCTTGAGGTCTAATGGAATAATTCCTTCAGGAAATAAGCATGCTAACAGTCCTCAGATTTATTCCTCCTCAGAAGACATTTTGGATTATGATAGTCATCTTGCCCAAGATAATGGTGCTTCTCTGAGCATCCCATATCCAATGACTGCTAAATGTGGTGTTATAAATGCTCTGCCTCTGTGTAACAACCTGAAATAATTCTGAAGGTCTATCCAAGATTAAAAGATCGTTAGAGGGTTGGCTGAAACTTTTCTTGAGAATTCATTAGAGCCAAATTTCTCCCTGCCACTTCTGCTTACTTCCTTTTCCTTTTCCAGGTGGAGTCCCATGAGCACTTCCTAATAAAACTCAGGTATTCTACTTTCCATCAAACACAAACACAAACTGCACCATACTGCAATATCTTAAACATAGGATTTAATCACTGATGTTGATAATTATTATGCCTTATTACTATAATAGGTCACCTTTTTTACATTTTGTTAATCTGCATTGATTTCTTTACATGTCATTTTTATATAGATTTTTTATTATGTAAGCTTGGAGATGCATGCAGTCATCTAGTAACCCCCTTTATACTATTCTTAACAAAATGATGTGCAAAGATTGGACAAGTGATTTACTCTTTATAGACCAGTATCTATGTAAAAGAGTTGGAATCAGTCAGACTTTCATATTAAAAATCAGACATTTAGTTGTAATTGTATAAAAACTTTCCCCCAATGTAAATTCTCTCATTTGGTTTCATGGTTTAAATTTAATACTGGCAAAAAAAATAAGATAAGGGACATAGCATCCTTAGCGCTGCTCTCTAAGCAGATGAATAAGCCCAATTGTGAATGAAGACCAATTGATGTAAGGCTGATAAGTCTAACTGCTGCATGATTTAACAACCTCTGAAGATCTTTTCAAAAATTCTTAATTTATGTGGCTGTGTCTTGCTTGGTATGCACGATATGATCTATTTAGACAAGTTTTGGTTGAGTAAATTGCTTTTGGAGTAATATAACCTAATCCAATATGTCAGTATCTTCTATACGGTAAAAGTTAAATCTAAAATAGTGGAGGAAAAATTGGAATTAGCATATGATTTATGTAAATATATTTGGTCCCAGGAGTCAGTAAATTTTATTTGATCAATGAAGACTTGTTTCAATCAACAGATTCAAATTATTTTGGTTTATAAAAGAAAATAAAATCAGTATTTTATTTGGAGTAGATGTCCATAACCCATTTATCTGAATTTAATTTATTTGTCTCGATCACATTTTAGCTATAATAATTTTTTCATTTGAAATCTTTTAATTTTGAAATTTCACTTTTAAATTCTTATCTTACCTGTCATATAATATGTGGATTCTGGCAATCTTCTCTTCAAAGTGGTTATTTGAACAGACAAGCAAAGGAAATACTATTTCTAAAATGGAAAGTTGGGATAGAAGATAAAAATTGCTAATGAGAATTGTGTTTGTATTTTAAAACAGAAAATAAATATATTGAAAGAAATATATCCAGTCCTTCAAATCTGAAAAAGAAAATCAATGTATTATTTCATGTACTATTTTTCAGCATTTTACATTCATGTTTAGAAACATTGAATGACTTAAAATTGCTTCCAATACACTATTAGTTGTTTTAAAATACATTAAATCTTGGTCCTTTTGATATAAATTCCCAAGTTAATTATGGTACATTTGTCTAAATCTAAAATTATTCAGTGATAAATGCAAAAGATGCTATCTATCAAGAAATAAATATGAGAGAATAATCTTAGGAATGACAGTATTAATAAAACTATGTTTCTGTGAAGGAAAAACTAAAAACTGAGGAAAAGTGAGTGCATTTTGAATTAAATATACCCTGTCAATGATAAAATTCTCTCTAGATTTTTTGAGTAGGCGCTTATCTTAAGAACATTTATGTAGAATTGGAATCAGAAGATTTCAGATATTTTGTTAAAAATATAGAAGTCCAGTCTGGAATAGACAAAAGGTCTCTTTTTTTTTTTTTTTGTAATTTTAAAATACTAACAGTTATACGGCATACATATTCTGATATATTTACTATGACAGGATATCATGGGATTTTACTTTTAAGAACCTATTCACTAAACTTTCATTTTAGGTTTTAAAGAGGTGAGCAAAATTCAGAAGTTTATCTTATAGACAACTTTTTTCCCTACATAATCAAAGAAAATAAATGGAAAAAGATGCATATAAACAAGACAAAAGCATGTATATTCAATTGGTTTCCTAATACAAAAATGGATCTGAGGGGAAAAAAATCAAATTATTTCCCAATACATTCTATTCAAATAGCAATCAGACAATTTCTGATAATGGGAAGAAATAAGGTTATTACACAATTCCTCACAGAAAGCAAATATAACATTCAGGAAAATTATTTTTAATGATATTTAAATAATTTAAAGATTGTGAAAGTGACCCAAAGAATACGAGAGTTGAAAAGGGGGTTGATTTTAAAAATTGCAACTGGAAGGGATAAAAATTGCGTTCTTTTTTTTGGAGCTTAAGGTGTCCAAACTCTCAGATGAAAAAAAAAGACTGTATTTATGTGGGATAGGCTCTGATATTCCCTGAAAAAGTTGAAGGCAGCATTCCAAGAGAAATCTTCTCTTGAAAGATAGAAGTTGACAGAAGCTTATCTCAGTGTTTTCTTTACTGAGTATTTGTCTCAGCAATACACGGATAAGACACAGAAAGATGAAGCCAGTTGGCTTGAAATTCAGAATACAGAGATCAAAACTGTCAGAGTAGCTCAAATTTAAGGTTATATCCTAAAGCAAGGCAATCAAACAGATGATGAGTTCCATCTCTGTCCCAAACCATGACTTGCTGCAAAATATTGCTGTCATAGGTTTGATCCACAGTAGAGTAGTAAAGAAAGCAGGAATAGGAAGATATACGAACAGAAATTTACACAGCTGTACATATGCACAAAGAACAGCTCTACACAGTGGGAAGAAAAGAATGAGTTTCAATCCAGGCAAATTAGCAGATCACAAGACCAAAACAAAACCCCAATAATCATCAAAAGAATATGAAGCAAATCAGTGTTGCTATAAAATAATATTTACACATGCCAGGTTTAAAATATAAAATACTAGTTTGCAAAGAATAATAAATAAAATATAAGTAATAAAATGATAAATAATAAATAAAAGTTTAGATGGATATATGGAATCATAATGCTGCAGTTCTTTATTTTACCTAAACCAATTAACTAATAACTATAACAGAGTTGCATATGTGCCAACACTAAATATAAATGCAAATGATATAAATAGAAACACAAATGTGACAAATGAAAAATGAGACCAAATAGCACATATAAAGGTAATTGCAGCCAAAATTAAATTAAATATAAATGGGAAAAAATTCCCAGCAAGAGGTAAAAACTATAAGAATGGATAAAAAGCAAAATTAAATACATGCTGTCTACTAATATATTTAAAACTAACAAGGGGGATAGGAGAAAACTATACCATGGAAATTATATGCATATGAAAGCAGCTATGATAATATAAGACAAAGTAGATTTCAAAATAAGAAGTATTAATAAAAGTAAGGAAAGCCCTTCATGATGATATAACACTGCCAGTACTTCAGAAAGCTATAACAATTACAGTTGCATAAAGATATACCATTCATTAGTATATACGCATCTAATAATAGAATATGAATCAAAACCTAAAAACTGAATAGAGAATTAGACTACCCAGAGTAATTTGGCAATGATAAAATACCTACCTAAACCAAGAAATATTTGATCAACTGACAGAACGACAAGACATAAAAGTAAAAATATACATCTGAATACTATCATCCATCTTAGCCAATTTTATTGATGTCACAATGAACCCATCCTCTGTAAAATAAAGCTTTATTCAAGTACATTTATAATGTTCTGCAAGAAAGGCAGTAAGCTGGCTATAAAAAAAAAAATCTTATTTGATCTCAAAAGATTGAAATCTCACACAGCATTTCTAGTCATACTAAAAATAAAGTAGAAATCAACAAAAAACATATTATCTAGAAAATTAATATAGAGACGTGTGTGTATGCGTGTGTGTGTATACAACATCGCATATAAACAACTCAAAGAAATCGAAAAAGAAATTAATAGTATTTTAAAATTTGATAACTAAACACAACAGATAAAAACTTACAAGATGTAGCTAAAACAGTATTTAGGGAAAAATAAGTGTTATATGTTTAATTAAGAAAATGATAAGGTTTTTAAAATAATACTTTAAGCTACCACCCTAAGGTACTTGAAACATTAGGGAAAAATAAACTCAAAATGAACAGATTTAAGGAAATAATGGTAAGAATAGAAAGTAAATAAATAGAAAACAGTAAAATAATATAGAAAATAAATAAAACTGAAAGTTATTTCTTTGAAAACATCATTAAATCCCTACAAGTAAAATAAAAGAGAAATCACAAATTACCAATATCAGGAATGAAAAATAAGTCATCATGACAAATGTTGAAGACTTTAAAAGAATAATGAGAAAATATCACAAGTCTATGTGCCAATGGATTTGATATTACTCATAATAGTCAAAGACCTTGAAAAAGACAAACTGTGAATCCTTACACAAGAAGAATTGGATAGTCTAAAGAACCCAGCAAATAATAAACAAATTGAATTTGTAATTAAAAACCCTCCTCTAAAAGAATCTAAGTGTACAGATAGTTTTCTTAGTAAATTCCATTAAATATTTAAAGAGAAAATGCTACGAGTTCTACCTAAACTTTTACATACCATAGAAAAGGAAGGAATATTTTACAATTCATATTTCCATAATTCAACAACAAAAGATATCACAAGAAAAGAAAATTACACATCTATACTTTAACTGACCATAGATGGAAAAAACCTTAACACTTTACTAGAAAACTTGATTCAGGTATATATTAAAAAAAGATAATTCCTCATGACCAACAGGATTTATCCCATGAATACAAAGCTAATTTAACATGAAAAAAATCATTTAATGTAAATTATCATATTAAAAATCTAAACAAGAAAAAACAGGCAATCTAAGTAGATAAAGGAAAAGCATTTTAAAAATTCAATATACATTCTAGATAAAACATATCAGTAAACAAGATTTAAATTGAATGTCATCCAGCTAAAAAAGGGCATCTATATAAAATCTGTAGCTAAACAACATAGTTACTTCTGAAAATCCAGATGGTTTCCATCTAAGATTAGGAACAAAGTCAAGAATTCTGTTCTTATCACCTCTGTTCAGCATTGTTCTGATGAAGCTATCAGTACAATAAGGCAAGGAAAATAAATACAAAGGCCACTAATTTTTTAAAAAAGGAAATAAACTGCCATTATTTACAAATGGCAGGGTCAGATATTTAGAAAATGTAAAGAAATGTACAAAAAAAGCTTTTAGGACTGAGTAGTGAGTTTAACAGGGTCACAAAACAAGATCAATATAAAAAATCAAGTGCATGTCTATATACCAACAACAAAGATTTTCAATTTTAACTTAAAGCATACCATTTACAATAACATAATATGAAAACTATGGAATATTTGTAAATACATATAAAAAATAGTGTCAAATCTCTACACTGTAAACAAAACAATTATAATAAAAACAGTGATTTAAAATTTGCTGAGAAACCCAGCCAAGCTGGGTGCAGGAGGTTACCAGGAGCCTTCAAGAGACCCTTAGGGAGAACTGTGAGGGTGACAGTTGCAGCCCCTTTCCTTCTCCAGAACCTAAAGACCCTTCTTGTCAGCATCAACTGTATTTCCCAGAATGTACAGAAAGGCTGTGGTGAGGAGAAGGAACTCTCCTATGCCCAATGGCCACACTAGAGGAAGTTGTTTCTTGGGCAAGGAGCTTAGTTTAGGTAAAGCATTCCCTGACCAACACAATGGCAGTGGCACATAACCTGGGACCCGTCACCCTGTTCCTCTCCTAAGTGGGAGTGTACAGAGCTGATTCATGACATCCCTTTACAAGAGCATCATTGCAGTATTGTGTTCCTCTTGGAACCTGAAAAAGAAATTTTTCCTGACCCTGGGTCAGGAAAATAGGACAAGTACTATCGGTGACGACAGAGTTAAAACTGTCAGGGTCTGAGGCAGATAATTCTATGAGTAGTGTAGACAGGCCTATGTCTGAAGAGACTGCTCAAAATGAAAGCTCATACCAGATGCAGGAGGATGAAACTCTCAAGCGGAACATCTTAGTTCTAAGTTGCTAGACCAACCCTATTGTAAGAGTCCACTGGAGGTTCCCCTGATGTACAGTGGATTGAACCAAGTAAATGAAGTGGGAGGTGGGAAGAAGAGTCAAAAAGCATCCCCACTGGATGATGAACAGCTGTCAATCTGCCTTTCTGGTATGCATTCTTCCTTCATTCACCCCCAACTTCCAGCCAACACTTGCTGTCCATTACCCTTTCTAGAAGAGCCCTATTATTTGCCTTCCACACGTGGATCTCCTTTTTAGCAGTTAGACATTCTTCTTGAAGCCTTTTATATTGCTGTATTATGTAGATATTCCATAACTTATTTAATTAATTCTCAACCAATGGGCACTTGTGTTGCCTCAGTTACTTCCTTCTATAAACAATGGTGTGGTAAAATTGAAATTATTTCTTCAAATTCATACAGTTGTTTCTATAAGTTAAATTCCTGGTAGTGGAATTGCTGTTGAAAGATTACGGATGTTTAAAATTTTAAGAGAATTGTTAAAATCACCCTCCAACAAGTTGAACCAATTTATACTTGTTAAGCTTTGCCAATATTATACATTGCATGAGAGTTCTTTTGTTTTAATTTGTGTTTTTAAATTCAAGTTCTAACATGCTTATTGACCACTGTGTGTGTGTGTGTGTGTGTGTGTGTGTGTGTGTGTGTGTGTGGTGTGTGGTTTTCCTTTGCCTACTTTTCTATTGGGTTGTTTATATTTTATTTATTCATTTAATATGTAAGAAGCTATGTACCAGCCACTGTACTAGTTTCTAAGAATGTAGTAGCCAACAGGATATACTGATTCCTATCTTCACAGAATCATTCTAGTTTTAAAGATATTAAATTAATTATTGTGAAAAAAATGCTGAGAAAAATTAAATAAGACCTAACCAAATAGCAAGCTATACAATGATCATGCACTGAAAGACACAATGTTGTCAGGATGTTGTCAATTGTCTTCTTATATAGCTCCAATATAATCCCAGTTAATATGCTAGCAGAATTTCTTGAGGCATTGACAAAATGATTCTAAGATTTATGTAGAAATATGAAAATCCTAGAGTAAGCAAAACAATTTAGAAAAAAAGATTAATATTATAGGAATTATGCTACCTAACTTCAAGAAAGTGTAAGATATAGTAGTTGACACAGTGTAGCATTATTATAAGAGAGAGTCCAGAACTATACACACATTGTCAATTGCTACTAACAAAGGGGAAGAGAAAATTTAAATGGAGAAAAGATAATATTTTTGAAAACAGTTATGAGATAATATGATGTACTTAAAGTAATTAATTCAAAATAAACACTAATTAATTAGTTAACTAACTAATTAAGCATCAGCCATTACCTTATGCTGTATGCAAAAATTAACTTTAAATGTATCATGGATCTAAGTGTGAGAGTGAAAAATACAAAGCTTCTAGACAAAATTATATTTTCCCATCTTTTATATGTTGGTATTTGCTATGAAGCTTAATTTTTAAGCCCATGTGCTAAGAAATCAGATTAGCTGGGCCAAATATTATGAAGTATTGGGCACAGTATCTCACAAATATCATTATATTACTCTTTTGTTATAGCTGTAGTTTAAAACTCTTGTCTGTCCAAAGCCACTTATTACTGTGTCAGATAAAATAATAAGTATTATTATTATTTCCATCTAAATATGAATTGTATTTATTGATGTGACGTTCAAAGTTGCACCTTAGAAATAAAAAAAAGTTCTATTTGTTTGATAGTAACTGGCATTTTATTTACATGTCTGCAATGAAATTAACATTAAACGATTGCTAGGATATTAACATCATCTTATTTGAGCTTCCAAGTATCAAATTATAGTATGGTTAGAGCAAATACAAAGCAAGGTTCTAATTTCCCTCCTGGTGAATTTGTGAGTGAGTTAATTTATTTATAGGTAACTGTGACAAAAACTAAATTATGAAATTTAATGTCTTGAATGTGATCTTCAGCAAAATGCAAATAAGTGAGAACATGGCAGACAATATTATTATCTAAAAATAAAAGAGAAGAAATAAAAATAGTGTTTCCTTGTTAGAAAATTTTGCTAATAGATATTTCCTTACAAGCCAACACAAGTTGGGCATGTCCAAAAACACAGTCATCTATACCGTTGATTAAAAAGTCTGAGGTAACCTGTTTTTTCTTTCAGAATATTTTCATATTTTGATAAGGGTGATGTAACAAGCAAGAGGAAATAATTGCATAAACAAAGCCTATTTTTCAGGACATGGAAATAGATGGACAATTTTTATGTTAGGAAATCAATATAACTTAAGAGTAAAATGACTGTCTTCAAATAAAGTACATCATCTAGTAAAAGTTAAGATCCACTGCTACAAATATACAAAATAAAAAGAACTGTTCTCTTTCTCAAGTCTGTAACCACAACTCCTTTCTTCAAACCATATCTCAGAGAAATAATGGAAGAGCAGGTTCTTGGGACTTGACCTGTACTCAAATCATTATTCTTCCCAATTGAATCAATATAACAATTTTTGATAGTCCATAGCTGGATTTCCAAATCTTTTCAAGTAGTTATTGAAGAAAATAATTTAAATAATTATAGTTCTGTGGAAATTTGCTCTTGAACCAGTTAAACAGGTAGATTTAATTACCCTTGAGTACCTGTGCATGTAATTATTCAACTTGAATGTGAAGTAACCCATTTGCACAAATGAATGTGATTTTAACACCATTTGAGAGTATGAACAAGTAGAGGTGTGCTTTTTTTCAACTGAAAGTTACAGAATATTATTCTATTTCCTTTCCTATTTTCCATAAATTGGAATTTATTCTAAAATACAAAAATAAAATTTTCATGACAGGAAAGTAATGGAAAACTGTATCTGAAATGGATGTAAATAATTTAAAATAAGTAGGAAAGTGAAATTTTCAAGTCAATGTCAAAAAAATCTAGATATACTGAAGCATAGTAGGAAAAAGCAATTGAATTTAAATTTGGGTTTAGATATGTCCTGTGTTTGAGTTTATTTTATGTCATGATGAGATCATCCCTAGCTGATCAATGGACAGAAGTTGGGGATTGAGAGGCTAAGTAAAGTGATAAATTTGTGGTTTAGATGAGTATGTTCTTAGATATGGAAAACATATACAAAGGAACCTTTATAAGGGAACTTTTTTCCTCATGTAGCAAAGAGGGACCCATTAATTATAAAGAATAGTTTGAGAGAACTGATGGTGCCAATGAGACTGACAGAGGATATGGGGGGGAAATGTTCCAAGGAAATAGAGAGAAAAAATTAATTACAGCTCTCAGGAAGACATGGGTCTGCCCACCAAGCTCTGGGGTGGTCCCAGGGATTTGTTGCTTCATATTCCCTTTTACACAACTCTCTGCATTGTTTTCAAAATACCCCAAAGTGGTGGGTACAAGGAACAAAAGGTACCCATCATCAAATTATAAACATTATCACTATCTTTACATGCTTTATCAATATATCGCTCCTTCCCCATTTTTATGACTGCAAGTGTTTTTGAGCAAATTCCAGATATTTTGTTATTTTTATACTTACTTTATGAATCTGATGAAAAATGCTAAGAGATAAATAAAGGCAAAGGCATTTTCAGGATAAACCAATCTGTGGGGTGTTTTACATGAAAAATGACTGTTTCCTCGAACTAACATCATTAAAAAGAAAAAAAAAGAAAAATAAAGAAATGAAGGAGAAACCAAAAGTTTCAGAGGCATTATAGGAATGTGTGGACTTTATGGCATTTTATTTTATGCTCATTCATATAAACTGTAAAGACCAAAGAAAGGCATGAGTTATTATAAGACAATTGGAAATTTAAATGCTGACAAGTAGATAATTTTTGTGAATTATTGCTAAATTTTTAGCTTTGGTAATAGTTTTGTTGTCATGTTTTTAAATTAAAAATTATCTTATTGAAATTAAGATAATTATTTAGTTTATGTGATGGTTGGTATTTATTTCCTATTAAATTAGGAATGATGAAAGATGTAAAGCATATATGAAAAAAGTTTGGCTATTAGGTTATTGATGAAGT
This sequence comes from Choloepus didactylus, assembly GCF_015220235.1. Lineage (NCBI taxonomy): Eukaryota > Metazoa > Chordata > Mammalia > Pilosa > Megalonychidae > Choloepus > Choloepus didactylus. The sequence continues at coordinate 143,365,065 of NC_051309.1, forward strand.
TGGATTATGAGCACATGGAAATTATTCCTACTTTACTATATATTTGAAAATGTTCATAGAGTGCATATTTAAATTACTCTGACACTATAAATTAGAGTTGCCAGATTTGGCAAATAAAATACAAAGTCCAGTATTAAATTTCAATTTTAGATAAGCATGAATTTATTTTTCTGTATAAGGATGCCGCATGCAATTTTTAAGAAATATTTGTGCTAATTTTTTACTTCATATGAAATTCAAAGATTTGACTGGGCATTCTGTACTTTATGAGATAAACTCTATTATACATTGCCATCTATAATTTATTGGTTTGAAAAGAATACAAAACATCCAGTCATCATGTTTAGTTGTTATGTATCATAAGTATATTTAAGTCATAATTAATCAAGAATGGTATCTTGTATTTGATTTACTAAGACATTCACTTCCGTAATGTTCCACATTCAAAATTTGGCTGATAGATTCCTTTTGGTGTACTTTTACCAACTCCTCTCTCCTCTGTATTTTCTGTAGATTGGAAGAGATCTCTACATGTTTAGTAAAAGACAGTTAAATTTTCTTACTTTTATTTTCTTAAATTGAAGCTTAATTAAAGACATTGACATGCACAGCCAATGAGTTTTGAAAAAAGTTATCCACTGGGGTATCTCCCACCCAGTAGGAAATACAGAGGATTTTCTATGCCATCCCAAAGAATTGACTCTTGACTATATACCAGAAGTTACTATGAACAGATGTCATTAAAATTGGTCCTGATTCAGTTATTTCTGGATTCCAGGTCAGCTGGGGACAAAGCCAGTCACCTTGTCTCGGTTTACAGGCTTGTACTTAGATTGGTTTCCATTTATATGCTGTTATAAACACGTTCCACCTCTATCATAAGGAGAAGAAATAGATGTCATTCAGAATAATTCCTCTCCCTTTTACCTATGCCATAGACTATGTCTTATCCTGATCTATACTTGGGGCAAAGACAGTCACAGGACATCAGTATAAATTACAAGTGTCCCTAGAGAACTTCCTTAGATACAGAGTTCCATGAAATCCCCATAGTTGTGCCTTTGAGCCTCAGATGCTAGGAATCATTTTGTTCAATTCTTCCATAACTGCAGAAGCAGAATGCAATTCAGCTTCTTCAATCAGAGTTTTTCCATCAGCAGTCTTTGAGCAGTGGCCTCCAAAGCAGGACGCTGTCTACCCACCTTGGAACTACCATTTGTAAACCAAGAAGCTTTTTGTTGGTCAAAAGAAACTATTCACAAGGTACTGCTCAAGTGGCAAGAGATTCCCGTGTGGTATAAAGCCAAAAATCTGTGTGTTTTTTTTGACATCTGGTAAAATTGGTGGGCCTCAAATGGCCTCACTGGAAGTTCTTCTCCTCACTCTATTCCTGAGGTAATTTCCCCAAATCAAACAACCTTCCTTATCAAAAATGCCAGTAACAATACCTACTTATTCCTAAGCAACAGGTTTCAGGTTCCTGTCAAATGTGGAATTATTCAAACAAGCCAATCATGTCTTCTCAGACAAGAGGACACTTCACTCTCTTGGTACTACAAATTCTATCTCCCAGAGCACCTGTGTGGTAGATTGAATTATGTACCTCAGTTTAGATATATTCTTGAACTTAGTCTGCTTTCCTGTGGATGTGGCTCCATTTAAATAGGATTTCATACAGATGTTATTTTTAGCTAAATTTTGGCCAAGCTGAATGAGATTAGTTCTTAGTCCCCGTTACTGGAGGCCTTATAAAGAGAAAGAAACTGGAAGCCAGAGTCAGAGAAAGACACAGGTAAGGCCAGAAGCAGGAAGCTAAGGAACCAAGAAGAGAAAAGAGGGTATCACCCTGTGATGCAAGGTAGGAATACAGGCAAAGATTCTCTGACAGCCAGCGCAAGCATGTTACAGACATCGGAGAGAAAGCCTCACCTTTCTGTTGTCTCAAGTTTGGGCAACTCCTAGCATCAAAACTGTAAGCCAATAAATTCCTGTTAAGTCAACACAATGTGTGGTATTTGGCATAGAATCCTGGCAAAGTGAGGCAGCTTTTTGTACAAGAAAGTAGACTGCTACTATTACAAATACCTAAAACTGTGGAAACAATTTTGGAATTGGGAAATGGGTAGAGGAAGAATAGTGAGGTGCTTGATAGAAAAAGCCTAGATTGCCCTGAAGAGACATTTATAGAGATATGGAAGAAAGGTACTTCCTATAAGGCCTTAGAAATGATAAATGTATTATTAGAAACTGGAAGAAAGGCAATCTTTGTTATAAAGTATCATAGAATTTGGCTAAATTATGTCCTAGTATTAGATTTAAAGTGGAAGTTGTAAGTGATGAACTTAGATATTTATCTGGGGAGATTTCCAAGCTAAGTGTGGAAGGTGCACCCTGGCTTCTCCTTTCAGCTTATAGCAAAATATGGGAGGAAAGAGATAAATTTAGCACAAAGAAACATTAATTGATGATTTGGAAAATTCTCAGCCTATTCAGATGGTGTGCTCTGAGACCAGAGTAAGAAGTGACTATCTTTTCACTCTCTGGGTTCTAGGAAGTGAGTCCTGAAAGAACAGGGTTCCATGTGATGGTTTAACTGAAGAACGTGTTACAAAGATGGTGTGGTTGAACAAGGATCCAGTCAGCTATTTCAGAGGGATTTGGGATTGGAAATGGAGTTATCCAGGAAGGATCTGTGGGAAGTCCTTTTGACTGATGGTTTAGACCCCTTGAACTACAAGCAAAGCTGACAATTTTTTTTGAAATTTTTATGAACATAAGCTATTCCATCTTGGACTGAGAGTACAAAGAAGGGCAAATTAAAGGAAATATGACTTCAAGGGCAGGACCATGGAGGCAGAAGTCTGGACCAAAAAATCTCCAGCCAAGAGGGAGGACCAACCCATGTGTGTGTAAAGGGAGGGTCATCTCTGATTTGGGAGGAAGGGGCAGGCCTCCTGCTGAGGTGCTTGGACAGAGCAGAAATTCTGCCCCAGGGGAAGTTTGGCTGCCACCCCAATGCTTGGGGAGGGTGGAGTCTACAACCCTGTTTTGGGGCAGAATGAGGCCCCCACTCCGGTGCATGGAGATAGTGGGGCTTAGTCATGAGAGCACGGCTGTTTTCCCAGTGCCTCCAAAGGATGAGGTGGCTACTCCAGCAATCCCAGAGTACAAAGCATCAATTCGCAGATAACTTGAAATTTAACCCAGTCTTGCTTAGTTTCAGTGTTGTTTAAGACAGGTGACTTTCGTTTTGATCTAAATTTATCCCTTCTGGAATGAGAATGTCTGTCCTATTCCTAGCCCACCACTGTACTTTGGAAACAGATAACTTGTTTTCTAGGTTTCACAGGGCCACAGATAGAGAGGGATTTTGTCCCAGGAATGACCACATCCCTAACTGATTTTGATAAGATTTTGGACCTTGTAGCTTTTAGTATGCTGTGATCAGGTGAATGTACTTTTCACATGAAAAGAACATGTCTTTTTGAGGTTCAGAGAGTGAACTCTGATAGATTGAAATTTGTACCGCAATTTCAACACATTCTTGGCCTTAATCCCCATTTCTGTAGATGTGAACCCATTGCAAGTAGGAGGCCTCGAACATGTTATTTTAGCTAAGGTGTGGTCCAATTGAGTGACGTTGGATTTCAATCTGTATTACTGGAAGCCTTAAAATAGAAAGAAGCCAGAATTCAATAAGAGAAAGCCACAAGAATGTGTCAGCAACTAGAAGTCAAGGAACCCAAAAGGAAAAAGGAGAGTGCATTGTCAGGTGATTCAAGGTAGGGCTAAAATCCAAGGAACCCCAAGGATCACTGTCTGCCGGCCCTAGAATGTTACAGACTCTGGAGAGAAAGCATCATCTTGCTGATACATTTTTTAATCTTTCTTAGCCTCAAAACCATAAGCCAATAATATGCTGTTATTTAAGCCACCCCATTTTGAGGTATTTGCCATAGAAAACTGACAATCTGAGATACCCTATTTGTTCACTGAGTTCCCAAGTGCAACTCCTGTATGACTTTACCCTGGGCTGTGAGTATATGTGATTAGTAAACTGCAATCTGCCTCGTCTGTTCAATGGGGGCATTGTGCATTTAGCCACATCCATAACTTAGGGCAGGCAACAAACAAGCTTACAAAAATGGTATGGCCTGTTGCCATACATACAGTGCCACCCCTGTTAAATTCCCAAAAATACTTGGGTAAACTGAGGACTACTCCATCCCTGATATTGTCAGAAAACAGCTATTTATATTCTCAGCACCCACCATGTTAATACAAGTTCAATATCCTTTAGTCCTTTTGGGGTTCTGGAGTCAACACATTCTTCATTTACAAATTTTAGTTAATTTCACTGATGCTGTTGCTTTCAAACTGGCCCACCTTGAATTAGACCCCATCCAACAAACACTCTGGAATTGGTCCATAATGAAATTAGCAGACATTCTCATTAATGCCCAGGGTCTCCTTCATTGCAGAGACATCAACAACCTCCTCTTACGCATATATAGGTCCCTGGACTAATCTTTATGGCCATACATTGGCCATGGACTTCTGATGCAAGAAAATGCCCTTCTCAGCTTCATGCTATAAGCTATTAGTTCAGCAATTTCTGGCTACTTACTTGGCTGTCATGGAAATAGAGCCTATAACCCTTCTTTCCCAATTGAAGCAGCATCCCAAAAGATTGTCATGGCTGGAGCCAAACTGGGCCCTCTGGAATATCCCATCTTCAAGAAAGTATAGCCCCCTCTGTCCTCACTCTCTTATCAGATACAGTGATGCTGGAGGAGTGGAGGGCACTTCTCTGCCTGATCCCTTGGCTACATGGGGAATCCTTTGGGATAAACTCAGTGAATAGTAAATGGGAGCTTGTACACTTTACAGATGCCATCACCACCATTATATGTGATGGAATTCAGTGGAATGTTGCTGCTTTCCAGCCAGGTGCTTGGAGGGGGTATGATGTCTTTATTAGGATATACCTGATAAAGAATAGGACACAAAAGTCAGCACAATTGGCCAAACTTCAGGCAATCGTCTTAGCACTTGATTCCCTGGCCAAGAACTTGCCCCATCTATACATTTCTACAAACTCTTGGACTATCTGCCTTTAGGGTAAAGAACTCTGGAATTCTCTTGCCTAACAGATACCCAAAATACAAATCTAGGTAACAGATGTCTTTACATATACTAAGGCCACAATACAAGTCCTCACCAGAAAAAATCCTTGTCCCTTTCTGAGTTCCAAAATTACTGACAGTGTTGAAGGTGCTCATTTCACTTCTCAGAATACACAGTGCTGGGTTCTTGAAGAGGACATGTAATGGAACTTCCACCTCCTCTTTGATTTCAGTCAATCTTTTTAATTTAGAATTTAGAGGACTAATGGGCTCCTCAAAGAACTCCTATTTAGTTCACAGAATGGCTGATAGATCCCACACTGGGTACCACTACTGCCACAAGCAGTAAGTAGTCTAACTTCACAGCCCCGGGGACCTGTTCTCCCTAAATAAATGCCACTCAATTTCTTCAGCTGCCTTTATTGGCCTTAAAGGGGGACACCTTTAAAGTTCATGTTTTTAAACATCCATCTCCCCATGTGGCCCTCTCCTGCCTAGTCAAGTACCTGCCTACTTCACTTCCTATGGAGGCATTTCTCCCACACCTTCAAAGTCTTAATCATCACGAAGGTTTAAATTGATCACAAGGCATAAAAGACTCAATCACGGTGTAAGGTCTAAAATTAACATGCTGCTTTGGCAAAACTGGGAAAGCCTCCAATGACCTAACCTGAAGTTCCCTCCCCACTCTGCTCTTGTGGATAAGGTCCGCTAGTTAAATTACTTTCCTTATCAAACAAACCTGGCACAGTTCTTGACCTATCTCTGAGTAGCACATTTCAGCTTACTGCCAGTCCACAGAATTATTCAAACAAGCCAATTGTATCCACTTGCAGGAACAAGGAGGCACTTTACTGTCTTGGTAAAATAAAGCCTGCCTCCCACAGCCCCTACATATTCACTCTGTTCCAAAATGCAACCTGCATGTGGCCTTGCATAGCATGTGGTGTCATCCTCTCCCAGAATGTGAGTATATATGACTAACAGACTGCTGTCTACCTCATTTTTCCACTGACGTGTATTGTGCATTCAACAATCCCCATAACATTAGTGCAGGAATCTCTCCTTCACGAACAGGGAGAAGAGGAAATGATGGAAACATCTAGAATGTGGAGACACGGAAGGCCCCCTGGCTTATCACACTACAGAGCAGGGCCTTCCCAAAGCTCCAGATGTCTGAAAGTGTACACTGGGCTAGGAAAAGGCCAAAAGCTTTACATGTCTGAAAGCAGACTGCAATTTAGATGAGGGAATAATCTCTGAGCTCCTGCTGGGCTCCTTCCTTGCTCCTGTCTCCCGCCCCTGCCTTTTCCCATCTAGCCCCCAAAGAAATTGTCCCTTAAGGCTAAAGATATGTAAATACACCTCATGGCTTTAGAAAAAATGTACCCTCCCGGAAATACCTGAAAGGAGTCACGTAGGAAACCACCTTGTATGCTATAAAGACCTGTAGATATGAGCAGAATAAAACTTTCTTTTGCATGAACACTGAAGACAGAGTGTGCTCACCTTCTTTCACACTAGAAAAGATGTTACCTTCTCAGGAACACAGTGGCTATCTCTCTACATTACTCGGGTATCTGTTCCTGCATAAACCATTTTAATTTTACTTTGGAATTCTTATGGACACTTCCTCCTTTATTAGATGGTTTCTCTGACATTACCTAAGATGTTATGATTATTTCATTTTTCAAAATCTTTTTTTGTTCTTTAGTCATAGGGGCACTTCCAGTTAATGCCAAATAGCAGGCCAATAATTACCTCTCAAATGGAGTGAACTATACTATTGCATCTGAAAATTTTCTGGTCCAAAATTCCAGCAGTCATCTCTGTGTGGCATTTACAGGCTTTTGCTTTAACTTCAGTCTGCATAAGTGCAGTTGCAGACACTTTCTAAATTATATCTGAGTGTTGAACATAAGAAGGTAATTGAGCTGCTACTTTTAGCAATTTGGACAGTCTCCTCTTTTACAGGCCCCCATTCAAATACAGCCTTCTTTTGGGTAGTTTTATGGATAAGAGCTAGCAATATTCCCATATGCTGAATATATATCCTTAAAAATCCAAGCAACCCAACCAAGTTTCATGCTTCTTGCCTGGTTCCATGGGTAGGAAACAACAGCAGTTCATTTTTAGTTGCCTATGGAATGTCAGAGGTAGCTCCTCCCATTATTCCTTAGAATTTTACCACTTGGGTGAGTCTTTGGATCTTCACTCTTTTTATTAATGAGCCTTTGTTATTCATGGGGATCACCATTGCCTTTAAGTCAGTCCTCCTTTGTTCCTCAGTTTCTGATATTATCACCTCTAACTACCATTATAGGTGAAAATGAAGGTGGAAGAATAAAATTCAAATATTGTATTTTGTGAAAAAATAGAAGAAAAAAATGCAACCTAAATGGGATGAGAAGTGAGAAGAAAAGAGAAAAGTTGAATAAACTCATAAACAAGACAGTTAAAAGTTAAATTAGAAAACAGAAAGCTATATGCTGTATACAAGAAAGACACAAAAATCAATATGTTTCAGAAAGGCTAAAATGAAGAGATGGACAAGGGTATGCCAACTTTATCTGAAGTAGTGATCCTAACATCAGGTAAAGTTAGAATCAATACAGAAAATATTAAACCTGACAAAGAAAGGCACTTGTAATGCATAACAGCAAATTTTACAATGAAAATACAATAATTATAATAAATAGGTAACAAGAAAAGACAACAAGTCTATGATTTTTATGAGGGAAAATCTATAAGGGAAGCAAACAAACATGAACAAAATCACACTAATAATAGGAAATCTAATAAATAATTCTCTGTACAAGACACATTAAGTGAACATAAAATAATTGCCAATATTTACTTATTACAGAAATTTATGTTTATTTATTACAGATATTAAGTTATAAAAAACCTAGTCAATAATGTGGGTCCTATTGAGATATTTTGTCTTTATCTATATCTTAGAGAGCACACCTTGTTCTCAAGTGCTCATGGAATATTCATAAAAAATTTGGAATATTTTGAAAAAATATTTTACAAATAGTTTACAATGAAAACATCAGTAAATTTCATGAAGTAAAACTATGACAAACACACTCTATAATAACAATGCAATAAAACTTGAAAGATATTATAAATAGATAAGGCTAAAATTATTGTATTAAACAGCTCTTGTTAAAAGGGGTAATAGAAATTGAAATTGCAATATCTAAAATGATATTCAAAAACTTCACATAAGAATATATGGAATATATTTAAAGCAATGATCAAAGGAACATTCAGATTCTGAACAATTTTATTGGTAAAAATAACAAGTCTCTAGCCCAAACTATCAGAAAAGAAAATCAAGAAGTAAATGAAAAGTGGGTATAAAAAAGAAAATAGTTGATGTAATAACAGAAATAATGAGGAAGTGATAGAAAAGCTGTAGAGCTAATCAGTGTGTTTAATAATGTCTTTAATATTAACATAATAGACAAATCATTACCTAACACAATCAAGAGGAGAAAGGATAAAACAAAAATATACAAAATGAGAAAGGAGAAGAAGTAAATAACTATTCAAATTCAATAAATATAAACAAAAATCAAATAGTCCTCTAAGACTGGATACATATCTATTTTAATATTGATAAAACCCACTTCAAAATATAGGAATTATTACAACATAGATTTTCATTGTTCTTTTTAATATGACATTGACATGTTAATGATTCCTATCAGGTATTGGATGTATTTGTTCTTTGTCTAATACTTCTGTCCTTCACATTTTCTCATTTGGGTATTATTAGAGCAAACTTAACTGGTCTCATCAAACATTTGATTATGTTGTCATCATTTTTACTTCAAATTCACACATTTCTCTTTTCAGACTGCTTACATTTCATGACATTCCTTTATGTTCCAAACAGCTCATAATATTATGAATTGGTCATTGAAGCATGTTGGAACACAATATAAACATTCTCTGAAAAAAATCAATATTGGGTTTCAATTAAAAATATTTAAAAATATCTGTCTTTTGTAATTTCACTATACTTTTTTTCCATAAAAGTATTAAAGTGAGAAAAGATCAATTATATAATAAATGTAATGCAGAAATTAATATAGACAATGCAGAAAATGATTTCCCCAGTTGAGTCACTTGATGTGAGTTTCCCTGCTCTTTAATTTTAATGTGTGACTGCTGAGGATTCTTGATTCAGATGCTTTGCTCACACTCTGCTTATGCGGCTGAGGTAAACACCACTGGGAGGACTGATAATTTCTCTTTTTGCATAAAAAACTAAAGCATACTTCCTCTTGCCCCACCTGGGGACTGACTCCTGCTGCCTCTTCTCCGACTTCCTCCAGTGCCAATGCCAATGTCAATTCCCTATTTCCCAAGATAGATTTCAATCTTGCCCTCCATGAGCTCCCCCTACAGGCCTGCATGTGAGGCTGAAATATTCTTTCTAGATGACCAACGCATTGTTGTCAGGGCAAGTGTTGATAATACCTGAATAATAATCAGAGCTGAATGGGGGGAGAAATAGAGAAAAGAAGCTAAGAGTTCATGGAGAGATAAGGGAAGGCATGTACAGGGGTTGAAGAAAAATGATAGCAGTTTTGTTTTCTACCAGAATAATCCAAGACTCAATTCATACATTGCTTATTTTTCTGTTCGCCCCATGCTTCCATAGCAATTTCTTCATGTTTTTTCTGTACCATTTACAAAAATTTCCCTTGAGTAACTCAATTTTTGTGTGTGCCATCTCCCTCACTAAATTATAACTGTCTGATGGAACAGAATTTCCATCTACACCATTCAGGCCTCAAAGAATCTAGCACACCATTTGTTCATTGATTTGAACTGATGTCCCATGCCTAGGGAGAGCACTTGCATGCATTTTCTGCATCTTCCTCTCAGCATGCTGTCATAATTGCACTCATTAAAGAGAACAATTTAAGGAAAACAGGTTGTAAAACAAAAGTCAATCCAGTGATCAGGGATTCATATTAGAAACAAATCCAGGGAAGAGGAGGAAGAAGAAAACATGAGGTAGCAAAACAAATTGATAAAAGAGTGACTTGGAAAGGAGTGAACTCATTTAGGGAAAGATAACATCAGGTCAAGGAAGTTTGTCTTTTTTGCATGTTTACCAAAATTTCAGTAGCTATACTCCCCTATTCCTACCTTCATTCACATACGGACTGTGGAATGTGTTGCTACAGTGGTGTTATTTCCTGGGAACACAGGTACAGGTTCAGGGCACAACATAAGCTTTCAGCAAATGATCCCTTCATTACTTGCACCTAATGAAGCACCTAAAAAGGGCAAGTAATCTCCTTCGCATTTACACAGTACAGAGTCCAACAGAGCAAGGAAAGCAATCCCATCATGGTCAGTCTCCCCAGGTGGCTGAAAACTGCTCCCGGTCAGGGTGGGGAGACAGCAGCTTCACATTCCCCTCTTCACACTGGAGAAAAGAGACCAATCTACACTGTTTGTGCTTGGTTTTATCCACCCCTGGGGGAGGGGCTCTCATACTGAGAATTCTTATTCCAGAAGCATCACTAATATAAACTTACTATTATAAACAAATACTGACAATTGAATTTGATTGCATAGGTACCAGGGGATAGAATGTGAACAGAGATTGGGGAGTTGACAATGCAGGAGTGCAGTGTTCAATGAGGCTCCTTGTAAAGGTTTGTAGATTGTGAGCTCTTACAGCAGTCATATCTATTCCTGAGTTTTGACTGTTTTTTAAGAGATGTTTATCTGGCACAAAATTTATATTGTCTATAACATTCTTTCTAATATAATCTATATGATCAGTTTATTTAAAAAACATGATTGCATGGAACCTAGAATGGGGAATAAGATCTTGTTAGTCTAACAAGTTTAATATGATACCCCAATGCACCCCAGAGCACTTTTGGCAGAAAATAAAAAAAAGTATTTGCAAAATTCTCTTGAGGAATTGGGAAAAAAGTGGAAATATTAAATTTCCCTACCTGGGGAATTCCTGACATTCCTATAAACATTAGGGGCTCCCAATTTAATAACCCAAGCCCTTGATCTTGGGGCTTGCCCTTGTGAAACTTATTGTTCAAAGGAGAAACTAAGGTTACTTATAACTATGCCTAAGAGTCACCCCCAGAGAACCTCTTTTTTTTCTCAGATGTGTCTCTCTCCTAGCCAAGTCTTGCAAATAAACTCACTACTCTCCTCTCTACAAGGACCTGACTCGGAGGTGTGTAAGTCTCCCTGGCAATGAGGGACAAGACTCCCAGGGATGCACCTGGCCCTGGCATCATGGGATTGAGAATGTCATCTTGACCTAAATGGGGAAAAGAAATGAAACAAAGTAAAGTTTCAGTGGCTAAGAGATCTCAAATACAGACAAAAGATCATTCTGGAGGTTATTCGTATGCATTATATAGATATTCCTTTTAGTTTCTAATGTATTAAAATAGCTAGAAAGAAATACCTGAATCTGTTGAATGGTAATCCAGTAGACTTGATTCTTGATGATAATTGTATAACTATATAGCTTTTATCACGTGACCATGTGATAGTAAAAACTTTGTGACTGGCACTCCTTTTCACCAGTATATGGGCAGATAGTATTAAAATAATGACAAAAATATATAAATAATAGGGGGGATAAGGGGCATGGGATGGCTTGGGTGTTCTTTTTTAGTTCTTTTTATTTTAAATTTTTAAATATTTTTTATATATTTTTTCTTTATTTTGGAGTAATGTAAATGCTCAAAAGTTTATTGTGGCAATGGGTGCACAGCTATTGTGATGGTGCTGTGTGCCATTAATTGTATACTTCGAAGGGATTATAATGTGTGTGAGTATATCTCAATAAAATTGCATTAAAAATTTAACTGATGAGTAGCCTTAAATTCATTTTCAAAAGTCCAAATCAGGATGTGACATTCCATCATATTCATCCCCTCATTGATTAGGTGGGAAATCTTGGGGGTCCATTTTAAGATTCTTCCAAATCCAATACCCTGTCTTTCATATATTTTGCAAATATTTTTCTTGTCTTTCAATGTTTTATTTTTACTTCCTTACTACCACTTGTTTTCTTAATTTTATTTATATACAATGGTATTCTGCTATGTATAAAATAAAAATAGCCAGCTATGTTCCATCATAGTTGTTTAATAACCTCTCTTTACATGAGATTCATTTTAGTTATAATAGAAGATACAGCAACTATATTTTCATTGGAATGATGGTAATACATTATTTAGACCAGTACCATCCATAAGTATCATTCTGTTATCTGCAGATAAAAAAAAGTCACCTTTTTCATGAACCAATATTTTGTAAAATATAAACCTCTTGATCAAATACTGTCTTTTTAAGACTCTTCTATTGATATTATTGTCTACTATTAATCTAGTACCACCTGTTATTATCCAAGGTGAATATCTTGATTAATTTTACAAGTTCAGAACTAAACACTATGGACAATTTAAATTATAAAAACATGTACAAAACAAATGAATCTATAAAATTAATTTGAGAAATTTTTCTTCCCATCCTGTATCATACCTGCAGCTCATTTATAAAAAGTCTTTAATTATGTCTCTTCATCAAGTATCATAATTTTCTTATAGCTTTACTACACACATATTTTACTTATTCCTAAAACTTACAAAGAACACAGAGTTTAGCTAAGGTTTGTATGTTTATAAGAACAAAACATTAGATGGAGTGCAAGTTTTCATTCTTTAGAGTTCACTCTCAAATAAGCAAATATGAGTAGAAACATCAAAATGATGTTTATTAGTCACCAGGGATGGTGGATTGTCAGGATGGAGCCATTGTCTGGGCCGCTTTCCCAGACCCTGAACAGAATCCTGTGGCTTTCAGGCCTTTCGAGCCGGGAGCTGCCCAGGGGTCCTGGATCACGGAATCAAAAGCCTAGAGATTTATGATTTGATTTGAACTCTCTGAGACCCAGAGAAGCCCAGTACTTCAGAAGAACTGGAAGCAGAAAGTCAAGTAGTAAGTTCAGGAGATAAATGAAGAAGACTGATTTATTATCAGGTTCACACCAACAGTATGTCATTGTTCTTTGAAGACTCTTATTGTGCTGTGCTGAAGAGTAAAACTTCAGCAGTGTTTACCATTTAAACATAAGTCAACAAGCAGATGAGTGACAAAGAAGGAGAGGCAGCTGCAATGGAGAACCCATTCTTACAGTAAACTGTAGAGCAGTGCTTCCTTGAACCTGATTAATAGTTGTTTTAGGAGATACTGAACTGTAATTGATATATTTGTTTAAACTCTTTGTAAAATATAAAAGACTCGTGTTTAATAACTATGAGATTTGTGCCTCAAAGCATTTTTAAAGGATTGCTTCCAAGCAAGATTTAATTATAAGGTAGTATTCAGTGTACAACATACTCAGGATTTGTAACACTTAAGTGTTCAGACAGAGGAATTTTTCTTTTATTATGTGTAAGATGAGTTGCTATTTTTTCTGATGCCCATTCTGATACAACTTTTCATGTCAAATATCTACCGTGCCCAAATGTATCCAATTTAAGTCATTACTCTGTAAAATATAAAACAGAGGTGATTCTTGTAAGATTCACCTGAGAATGTTTTCAATGAACTGTGAATTTCAATGTGACTATAGATTCCTAGAAGATATTTTCAAAGCTTTAATTTTGCTGATTCTCAGATCTGAGAATCAAAAGGAACATGCAAGAGGTAATCAGGTATGGACCCTGCCTTCCTTCAAAGATAGTCCTGAAAAAAGAGGAACAGATGAGAAACAGATGTGGAGAGGGTTGTATAACATACCCAAATTTGAAGATCAAGAAGTCCCCCAAAGAAGTTTTGATTAAAGCAATCTAAATTTATACTCTGTTCTTTATTTGTACTTTGTTCAGTTTGTTTTAAGGAACAGTGATCATTTGAAATGTAACAGGGTGTGGCAGGCAGCCTCCAAATTGGCCTCCAGTGATCCTCACCTGCTCTTCATGCGGTTCTATAGTTTCCTTCCATATTGAATCAGAGCTGGTTGGTGTGCCCAAAAAAGTATGGCAGAGGTTACTGTGTGTGACTTCTAAGGATAGATCATAACAGGTCTTGCTGCTTATACCTTGGTGTCTTGAATTGCTAACATTCTGCTGGAAGCCAACTGCCATGGGATGAGTGCACTCAGGCAGCTCTGTGGAGAATCCTCTGTGGAGAATTTAGGACTTCCACCAACAACCAGCACCAATTTGCCAACCATGTGAGTGAGCCACCTTCAAAGTGATTCTCCAGCCTCAGTCAGGCCTTCATATAACTGCAGCCCTGGCTGACATCTTGACTTCATACTCATGAGATCCAGAGCTAGAACTACCCAACTAAGCCTTCCCAAATTCCTGACCCACAGAAGGGTACCACTTCCCTCAAATGACACAAAAATTAACTCAAACTGGATTATATACTATACGTAGGAGTTAAGTCTCTAATATTCTTATAACAAAACAAGAGGAAGTCTTTGAGACCTTGGGTTAAGCAATGATTTCTTATATATGACACCAAAAGCACAAGCATTGGAACTGAAGATTGATTTTGGAATTCATAAAAATTAATAGCCAAAAAAAACCTAAATTTTGTGCTCCAAAGAACTCCAAGGAAAGACAACACATGGCTGATAGAAAATATTTGTAAGTCATATCTTTGATAAGGGATTTGTACCAAGAATAGATAAAGAATTCTTACAACTCAATAATAAAAAGTCACACAAACTAATTTTTTAAAAAAATCAGCAAATGATCTAATGTTACATTTCTCAAAAAGAGATACAAATGGCCAGTAAGTCCATTAAAGATTTGCAACATAATTATTCATTAGAAAAAGGCATATCAAAACCACGAGGAGATACCACTTCACACACATCAGAAAGGATAAAATAAAAATTAGACAATGACATGTGTTGGAGTTGAGGGTATGAATGAATTGGAATGCTTACACATTGTTGGTGGGAATATAAAGTGATGCATCCACTTCAGAAACAGTTGAGCAGTTTTTGAAAACGTTAATCATAGTGGAACCATATGCCAAGCAATTCTCCACGTAGGTATTTATACAAGAGAAATGAAAACATATATACATGAAAAAAAAACTTGGGCAGGAGTGTTCATAGCAGGCAAACAGTAGAAAAAAAAAAACACAAATATTTATCAATAGATGAATGGATAAACAAAATGTGGTATATCTATACAACTCAGTATTATATGGCAATACAAAGGAATAAAATATTGATACTTGCTACAGCATGGATGATCATCAAAACATTATGTAAGTGAAAGAAGCTAGTCATTAAAAAAAAACGTGTATGGTATGGTAACTTCTATATGAAATATTCATAATAGGCAAATCTATAGAGAAAGATATTAATGTTTGTCTAAGGGTGGTGGGTAGGAGAGAGGGTGTGAGGAGAAGATGGGAACTATCTGTTCATGGGTTCACCTTTCAGGGTGAAGAAATGGGCTAAAATTAGTTTATAAAGATGGCTATATAACTCTGTAAATAAACTTTATTTACATTTTTATTTTGAAATACAGCATAAATACAGAAAAGTGATAACTTTCCAAGTATGATTAAAAAGCAGTTAGAGAGCAAACTTCAAAGAGTGTTCTGGGTTACAGTTCCACAATTTCAGTTATTTCTATATTGTGAATTATAACATATACAGAGAAATGTGATAACTTTCAAAATGCAATTTAGCAAATAGGTATAGAGCAAATTCTGAGGCATCTTATATGTTACAGTTCCACCATGTCAGTTATTTCCTTCTAGCTATTCTAGTACTCTAGAAACTAAAAAAATATTTATATATTTATATAAATAGTCAGTATTCTTAATCCTTTGTTAGATCCTATCTTGTCAGCTGCTACCCCTCTTTCTAGTTTGATCACTTTCTCAATCCTTAGGGATATGTGGGCAGTGTGTAAAATATACTTAAACTGAATTATACAGTCTAAAAGGGTTAATTTTATGGTACATGATTTACATATCAATAAGCTCTTAAAAATAAGAGACAAGTATGTGTTCTGTTGCTTCCGTATGTTCTTGTAGAGTTGTGCCAAGACACTGTTAGTCAATTCTGCCCATGTTAAAGAGGTCAGAAACCTGGGTTCCATTCCTCTTATGCCATTGGTCTGGATAAGTCATGGCAGAATTTATGAATCTTTCTAGTATTACAGTTATCTCTTTTTCTATTTTATGTCTAACCATCTTAATAGGAGTGCAGCACTCTATACAAAGTTTTTCTTTCCCTTATTGGGAAAAGAATCTTCTATATATTATATTTTCCTCCCTAGTTTTTAAGGTAATGTGCTATTCTTTTCTGATTTTTTTGTTCTGTATCTGCACTAATGGAAGCCTCTTAACATTTCAGTAGTTGATCAGTCTATCCCTACATTTAACCCAATGTGTAAATTAACATTTGTCTCTTCATAAACCTAAAATTCTTATTTTTGTCTAATATCATTCTTCCATGGATACCAGTGGTTCACCATAAGGATGATTTTGCATTCAGGAGAATGTCACAATGTCTGGAGACCTTTTTTTTTTTTTTGCTGTAACTGAAAGGATGCTACAGACATCAAGTGAAAAGAAGCCAGGTGTACTGCTAAATATACTACAATGCACAGGACATTCCATGCAACAAATAATTATCTGACCCAAAATATCAATTAAGCCAACATTGAATATCCAAGAAATAAACTGTTCAGAACAAATAATAAACAATAATAGCATTAGATGAATTTACAATTTACATTTAACAAATTTACAGAAATTCTTATCACTCACTGACAAAATAACAAGAAATTCTTTCATTTTATTTAGTTTTTTTATATTTGTTTAAGCATGCAAATGCACACGTGCATATATTTCACATAACTTATAAAATGCTAATACATAGTAATACTTTCGCAGCTTTTTAAAATTTACCTTTTATTTTATTCTGTTCCAAATCCTAACTCACCAGACATACTGAACAAATTCATGTTAATAAACTGTTATGAGAGCTGCCATATTATTCTCCATGCTCTTGAGAAACACACACATAGGCCCAAGCATTTTTTGGTCATTTACTGCAAGAAAGATTATATTATAAACACTATTTAGCATGTTGTTTTATGCACTCAACAAAACCATCTGGAAAACCATCTGTGGCAACTAGTGGAGTTTTATTTCATTCTTATAAAAGCTACATAATACTTATGATGTGGATTGGTGAATTATCAACCAATTCCCTTATTTGCCTTTCAAAACAAATCTGGAAAAACTAGGCATTTATATCTATCAAGGAGGTTTATTTCTATTTGACTGGCTGAAAAATACA
This sequence comes from Choloepus didactylus, assembly GCF_015220235.1. NCBI lineage: Eukaryota > Metazoa > Chordata > Mammalia > Pilosa > Megalonychidae > Choloepus > Choloepus didactylus. The sequence continues at coordinate 143,382,552 of NC_051309.1, forward strand.
TTATTTTCAATTTAAGAGATATTGATAGCTTTATAAACTAAATCATTATTTATTGCTGCTTAGTTGTGTTAGAATTCTTTCTATATTATGTCTAACCTTTTTTCTACCATTTGCTTTATAGTATGTACCCAGATTATCATTGTAGTACTGCAATTATTTAAGCTATCTTTTGCATGTATATATTGTTCAATGTATAAGACCTACTATCCTACTCCTAGAATGCACAGGTACATTTCAAGATTATCTTGCAAAAAACACATTGCTTAATTCTTCTGCAATGCATTTTCTAAATCATCTTGAATTCATATTCTAAATGTTGAAAGACCATATGATTTTATCTCCATCTATCACTTTAACAATACATCATAGATTAAATATGATCTATTTCTTTTTTATATATTTAATCCATGTCTATAAATCTTCTCTTTTCAAATAACATATTGGCCATATTACAGTTATTTTATTAAATTTTCAAATACATAATACATGCTCCTTATTACTATTCTTTTTTCTTATTATTTATAGCAGTATTTACACATTTATTTTCCATATCAACTTTATTATTATTCTTTCTAATTTCAAACAAAACCTTAAGATTCTAGTTGACACTCTGTTATATTTATATATTAGTTGTTGGGAAATTCATATCTACATGGCACTAGTTCTCATATAAGTACCTACTGTTTCCTCCCAGTAATTTAGATTTTGTTTACTATTACTACAAATAAATTTTGTAGGTTTCTATAGGTGAGGTGACTTTTTGTCAAACTTATTGATACATATTCTTCATTTTTCATCATGAATGACATGTTTATACATATCCAGATCTGTTTGACTTTATTGCTAGAAAAGCTATAATTTGGGTATATTATCCTATGTCTAGCAACTTTATCAACCACTCATAATTCACATCAAAAGTTTTCAGCATCCCTTGAGTTTTCAAGGTATGAAACTGTATCTTTATAATTTTTACTTTCTTTTCATAATATTTGTATGATTTATTATGCTGGTTGTATCAGGCATTCCTCATTACTTCCCATATTTAATTTAATTGATTTTAATGTTTTACCATTAAGGATAATATTTGCTATGTGTTTGTTTGAGAAGTCTTGATTTTATTTAGATATGTTTCTTTTATTTTTCTTTTCTTTAAAAATGTCCTTAGAAGTGGATGATTTTATCAAATGCCTTTACATATTCAAATAGTGATATGGTTTTCTAGCTTGATTTGATTTGTAATAGAGATTAGGTTGATAATGTCAGATTATGGTAGTATAAACTACATGTTATTATAATGTATAATTTTTTTAAATAACCTGTGTCATATATCCTGAAATTTCTGTTATCCCATTTTGACAGTGTATGATTTTTTTCCCCTTTGTGCACCTTGTTTATCATATTTTGATATTAAATATTTTCTATGATTATGTGATACATTAAATGTGGTTACAAATACTTTGTAGTTCTCCTTTAAAAAATGGTAATTATAGATGTCATATTTATTCTATTTTTGTTGCTTTGATAGATAAATACAATAAATTGTGGTATAATGACATTGTAACTGTAAATTCTTTAAAATGCCATATTTTCCAGTTTTTTTTTTGTAGATTCCATAGAATTTCCTAAGTATACATTCATGTTATATGCAGATCATGATTTTAGCTTATTTTTGTAATTTTTGTGCCTTTCCTTTATTTTTCTTGTCTTATTTTCCTGGGACCATAAATGTGGTTGTTCAGAAAAATAGGGCAAACCCTTGTCTTGTTCATAAACTCAAGGGTGAATTGAATGATATGATCACTCAGTGTGTTTCTAGATGTAGGTTTCTATAGATTACCTTTATCATTTTGAGATACTTCTCTTCCTATTTTATCTTGAAGGCTATTAGTATATCACCAACTTTCATCATGCTTCAATTAAAAACAAATCATGTTTTCATTTCCTTTATATTTGGCTAGTTTGGTGAATTACACTGATTTTCAAATATTAAACCAACTTTGCATTCATGAGATTGTTCCAAATTGGCCATGATATGTGATCTTTTCCTTTTACTTGTGGGGTCATTTGTTAAATTTTTGTAAGTATTTGGGGGTCTATATGAGAGATGTTGATTGCCGTCCATTTTCTTTCTAACTTCTTTTTCAATGCATGTCAAGATTTGCTGGCAGGATTAGTGGACTCATAGAAAAAGAATTGGAGAGCTTTTCTTCACCTCCATTTTCGGAAATTTTACATGGAATTGGTATTTCTTCCATAAACATTTGGTAGAATTTAACAGTGAAGCCATTTGAGCCCTTTTTTTTTTTCTTTGTGGGGATTTTTTGGTGTATGAGTTGGATGTCTTTAACAAACATGATAATATTCATATTATTGTTTGTTCAGTTTTGGTCATTTATTTTCATGTAGTTTGTCCATTTATCATTGTTGAATATATGGTCAATATTATTTTGATAATATATTGATCTTTTAATGGGGGTATGATCTCAAGCGATAATTTTCTAATTTTGATGTTGGTATTTTCCATTTTCTCTTATTTTCTTGATCAGTCTTGTCAGGAGTTTTTCTATTTTATTTGGTCTTATTATAAATTATATTAACATTTTCAGAGTGCCAACTTTCAATTTTGTTGCTTTTCTCTACTGTTTGTCAATTTTTCTATTTCATTTATTTCTACTCTTGTTCTCATTGTTTCCAATATTCTATTTACTTTTTGTGCAATTTTTTCTTCTTTTTCTAACTCCTTAAGGTGGGAGTTTTGATAAATGATTTCACACCTTTCTTGTTTTTTTTTTTTTTTTAATATAGGCATCAAAGGCAATAAATCTCAAGAATTTATTTAGCATTATCTAACATGTAATGAAATGCCATGTTTTTTTTATTTACACATAGTTTAAATATTTAAAAATTACATTGTGAATTTTTCTCATGATATGCCTTAATCATAAGCACATTTGTTTAATTTCCAAGTATTTGGAATTTTTAAAGATAAACTTTATTGATATTTATCTGTACTGTTGTGGTAAGAGATTATTTGCTTTATGATATCAACCACTTATTTATTAATACCTGTTTCTAGGACACATTTGGCTTATCTTGGTGAATTTTCCATGTGTACTTGCATAGAATGTGTACTCTACAGTTCTCAGGGTAGATAGTTTTCTATTAATATCAATAAGTTATAATTCATTGGTAGGTTATGCATAACTTTTTTATATTTTTCTATTTGTGCAACCAATTCTTACAAGAAGCATTTTTAAATCTCCAGATACAGTGGTACAATTTGTTTATTTATTTCTTTGTTCTTTTTTATTTTCTTCCTACATTTTTGAGCTCCATTGCTGGCTGCATTCATATTTACCATTGCTATGTCTTTTTAAAAAATTGATCTCATTATGGAATGACCCACTTTTAGTCTGTTTGTTACTAATGTTAATACTCAGACATTTTTCTGGTGATTAGTGTTTGCATGGTGTATCTTTGCACCTTTTCATTTTCAACTTATTTTTGTGCTCATATTAAAATGTGTTTCTTGCAAACAGTATATGGGTAACTCTTATTTATGTATTTTTTAACTGACACTTTCTGCCTTTTATTTACAGTGCTTAATTTACTTATATTTATCATAATTAATAATATGGTTGGGTTATGGTTGGGTTTACCCTCCCTTTCTTAAGTGCTGGCAATGATGGTCTTTGTTCTAGACTATATTTTCAAGAATCTTTGTACATAAATTTCCTCAGTGAAGCTTTACTACAATTATATGTTATAAATGTTTTATTTTACAGAAGTGAAACAACCTAGTAAGTCAAGTAACTTGGCCCCAAACACACAGATAGTAAATGACAGGACTAAGATTATGACACCCAAAATTGTAAACTAGAGATCATGCTCTTACTATTTTTCCCCATTGATATTTGTTAAAATTACTAAGTAGGGCCTAAAGAGTCCATAGGGAATGATAGGAGACTGCATGGTATCAGGAAATGTGGCAATATTCTTTAAATTGACTCCTAACATGGGCTTATGGGGACCTATGATACTTGGGGGTAGGGAAGATACTAGAGGATTCCACATTTTTCATATTCTAAGAAGTTAGGGAACCCTTGATAAGTATTATTCTGATAATTATCTCATAAATTTCTTACTCTAATCATATGAATTAAACAATAACTCCATTTTACAAAATTGGTTGTGTCTTTGAAACAGTGTTTGATAACTTCAAAACCAATGGTTTTTCTACACTAATGAAACTTTTTTGTTATGTTTTCTGATGGAGAATCTTGATACTATTCACTAGAGATGAAACAATGAAGTGTTCAAAATGTTGTTCAAATTATAAAACTGTGTTTTATTCTTCAGGAAAAAAAACCTTTTTTTAACCATTTCACTGGATCCATAAGAAAAGAAATGCCTTTTTCTTATAAAAGGATTGTAAAAATTGAAGGCCCACATTTCATAGAGTTAATGGAGCTTAATAAAGTTGTGGACATACTGGTTGTCCATTTTAAAAACTTCTGTTCTGACATAACCCTTTCCTCTTTTCCTGATTAACATTGTTTCTTCCTTGAAGACTAGTAGAATAGACTGACACTTTCAACCTCAGATTTTGTTTTGTTTCTGTCACTGTTGTTATTGGTCTCTTGAATCAGCATTGGGAGCAATCATTTCAGTAACTAGTATAACTTTAAAGCCATGCCCTTAAACTACAGGATTATGAGTTGTTTAAAGTTTAGTGTATAATTCTAAATGTTAATTATGTTTCATATAATAAACCAGGGGGAGAAATTCAAAATATACGCACATTTTAATGATTTGCCTGAAAATATAAATTACTGTCTTTTTCTCATTAGGCTGTTGTTTAAAAAGTTCTTTCTAAAAAAAGTCAGTAATGCTAGTGCATGTCATTACAGAAAAGAAGCTGGGAAGGGACCTCTAAGTCTAAAACAAAGGACAATGCATTCCATAATGCTTGTCTGATTATAGGCTGATTATATTTCCTTCATACCAACCCAGGGACAGAAGTGAGATGAAACAAAGTGTCCTGAGTATCAGTTTTCCCATTATCTCTAATGAAATTAAATAATGTATGAGGGACTACAGACTGTAATAATAAATATGCATTAAAATTCTTAACAATGCAAAGAATTAGGTGATACTTTTGTCATCTACAGAGAAATACTTTTCATCTTTTTAAAAGTTAGATTACCCAGATGATTGTAGGGTTGGCCTCAGTGTCAAAAAAGATATGTTCTCTTAAGAACAGTAATCATTCTGATCTTAAGCCTCAACTAATTTCCAAAAGAAATTTACTAATTTCTTTTTGGAAATCAACTAATTTCCAAAAGAAATGATGCTTTTTAATGGAAATTCCAACTAATTTCCAAAGAAATGATGCTTTTAAAGGCACATTGAATGAGTTAGAAAACATTGTGAAGTTTTTGTGATTTTTTGTAGACAATGTTGACATAATGTCTGCATCTCAAATTTGGTTAAACTATTTTTCTGGAAAAGATTTTCTTCCCAATGTGTTGAAATTAAACAGCATTTTTCAGACTTCTCTGGCATCAATGCAGACACCGTTTAGAAGTAAATAAATCAGAGCTAACATTATTTCTAACCATAATGTCAACCCTTTATGGTTAAAGTATTAGGTCAATACTTTTCATCTTCTCTAATTACCATTAGCATAATCTATAGGCTTAAAATTGATGAGATATTTGGGACACCCAATATTGCTTCCATGTGTGTTTTAACAATGTACCTCCAAATACAATTAATAGGAGGAGATCATGTAAGGGTAGTTTGGTCCCACAGTAGTCCTTAAGCTTCAAATTTTATTTGAATATAAAGTTGTTTATGATGCTATGACAGCATATATGTTGCTACTTACTAGACTTTATTAAGACAAGACAAAAAAAAGTGAAATTTAGAAGCATAATTATTTTTTGAAGCCAAATCTAAAGGAATGCCAAACAACTTAGAAAATAAAGTAACGCCCAAACTTGACTTTATCTGTCTGGCCAAAGGAAATTTGGACCGAGTTTCAACTATATCAGTTTTGAAAAAAACAATCAAAGATGAAAATAAAATCACCTGCTTGCTGCCAGTCCCTTCTCATATCTTTCACATATGGCTTAACTGAAATAATCTATAAGCATTTTGTAGATTTACAAGCATGGACTCTAAGCCAGGTATTAATAGGGTGTGAACTGCATCATTTGTTCTGAGTGATCTTGATTACTTTCTTTTCCTATCTATCCCTAAGGTTCAAATTTGTCACTTGTAAAAGGAAGATGATCACAGAAACTGCCCATGGAATTTGAGGGAAAAGCAATGACATAATACTTCTAAAATCTCTTAATACAAAGCCAGTACATAGTAAATGCTCATTTATCGTTAGCCACTACTTTGTTATTATTCCTCAAGTATGCATTTTTTTTTCCCAGTGAAACACATTTCCAGGACGTATTTTGATCTTCAAATGAAAGAAAAAAAAAAAGTCATTATAGTTGAATTTGGGGAGAAGAGATTAATATCTATGGGGGATGGGGGTAAAAAAAGGAGGGAGACAGAAAGAAAGAGAGTGAGGGGGAGAGAGAGAGAAAGAACAAGTGAGAGGGAAGAAGTAGTATGTACCAGGGTGATAAGTTGTGTAGTAGAGAGTTTTTATTCAGAAGGACTTCAGATATTTGAGAACCCTGAAAATTGCAATAGGAAGGAGTGCTGTTGTGGAAAAGCTGGGATTTGAATGGTATCATAAATTATAGATGGGGTGTAAACTGAAAAATGAGAAAAGGGAGAGAAATCTAGTCTGATTAATGTAGATGCTGCAACTATTGAGATCTTCGTGGGCTGCCTTGGCATCCTGCTTACTTTGGCTAAGTTACTTTCCTCAAAACCAACTTTTGGTCTAGTTAATAAGTAGCTTTCCAGCTCTGGGGCATAAATTCCCCCAGAGCCCAACCCATATCTACGGCCACCACCCACACACGTCACCAAACACCCACAGCTGGTCTCCAGTGATAAACGAAACATCCCCACCACCCTCGGACCTCCCAGTCCCTTTCCGTTTATGCACGTTTGCCTTAAATGAATCCTTGATTCCCGTGGGAAATCTGCTAGTGCACAGGTCCCTCTCGATCTGCTGGTTGAGCCACCAGAGCTAGCTGATCATGCTTCCCCTTGACTCCTCAAGCACCCTTCTCCCCTGCACCTGTGATTAACAATCTTTGTCATGAATTATAGCCTCAGTTTCCCATTGTGTCATACCTGACCTTCACTCAGACCAAAATTTAAAATCCAATTTACCTGAGATTAAATTTGATAGCAGCGCATAATATTGATTGAAGTAAGAGAGTTTTATGGCAGAAGATAAGACACTCATTTAACCTAGTAATCTAGATACACAGAGAACATTGCTTGTTGGCAACAGTGAAAAAGAGAAGAAGAATTGCATCCTAAAAGCATTTTAGGTGAACTAATGCAGCATTAGATACTGGTGTCGAACAGAAAAGGAAGGAAGGAAAGAAGGAAGAAAGGAAGGAAGGAAGAAAAATATTACTAGGTATCAGAGTTAGGTGACATGCTAACTATGGGTAAATCTGAATCTTTGATCTAAATGACCTATATTCAGGTTTTTCTGGATATTTTGTTTTATGTTGTTGTCTCAGCATACTTTTTAATACTCTTCTTTTTCTGTCATAATTTTTTTTAGTTTGGAAATTACATAATATATACATATTTATAATTTATAAAATATTGTTAATTAGCTATGTACAACTGGCATGGTATACAATTACTGAATACATAGCTATTTTGTTGTTTTTTGTTTGTTTTTTAATGAGCCACTATTTGACCTTATACTTTTAGGACAAAATATCCTGACTCTTACATTTGCTTGCACATTAATTACCACTGTCTTTTTATATGGTTTGTTCAATTATACTTCACAAATACATAATTAGAACTGAAAAATATATGTGTGTGTGTTTGTGTGTGTGTGTGGAGGGGGTTATGGTTTCTTTTTTACTTTTCTTACATTTACTCGGGTTAACAGCAGAGGTTCACATTATAGAAAAAGCAAATTGTTTACATACTCATTGTTTTGAAGCCATCCAAGGAGAGTAGAATGGACCTCCTGTCAATTTTATGTAATTTGTCAAGGCTTATAATATGTCACACATGAAGATAATTTAAGAGAAGATTTATTACTCCCACAACACACCCAGGGAGAACAGGGCTTGTTTGAGTGAAGTAGACGTTGTGGGTTGGGCCTCTATGGTCGCCAAGGAATGGGACTGGGGAAAAATTTTCAGAGTGGGTTGGAGATTTAGAAGGTTTAAATTTCTCATCAGCGCCTATGAGGGAGAAAAACAAGGGCTATCTTATCAGTCTGTTCAGATGCAGGGCCAAAGAAGAAAGGGAGGGTGGGGCTTACAAAGAATTCAGCAAAAATGAGCCAGACTCCTTAGAACACTCATACATTACCTTTAACACCACACTTTGAATCATGAAATGTTAACGAAAGTAGGAAGCATCGTACTATACTTTCAAGAATAACATAAGCATTTAGTAATTAGAATTATGGTTGTATACCTCTTTATAATATTTTTTTAAAGAAGTTTGACAAAGGTGATACTATGTTGTATATATTTCCTAATGTAAGTCAAATGAAGAATACATATTTATTTAACAATGAAATATTAAAACATACTTTGTGTCAACAAGTGTCTGTTCTTAATATCATTTTGACAAAATTTACAAAATATTCTTCCCTGTTTCTGTAATTATATGTTTGCATTATCTTCATGCTGATTCAAAAATACAATATGGTTATGAACATTTAAGGAGATGACTGTATTAGACCCATGTTATATTATTCTTTAAAAAAACTAAAATTATTAATTAAATGATAATCTAGACAGCAGCAAATTAGAATGAGAGAAAACTGGAAATGAATACAAAATGTAATGATGGAATTAATTCCATATGTTATTCCCAAAATATATGTTACCTGAAAATAACATATCATGAGTATTTCAATAAGGGCAATTTATATTTAGAAAAAAAATCATGAAATAAAAAGGAAACACAACACCAGATAGAAGCGCATGGATACAAGATAAATTTAAATAATATACAGAATAATTCTTGACATGCAAATGATTCCCACAAAATTCCTTCCTACCTTCAAAATTCCCTTATACAGATGCAACTTGAGAGATGGATGGGGAAAATAATAACAGGAAAATATTTTGGAAATATGTAGCCCTGTGTAAATGCTAAGAATTATTTCTGTCATGCAATTCCTATGCCTGAAACAGCTTTTATGTACTTCCACCTTAAAGTGTTTTTATAATACCCACATGCCTGGACTCACTGGCTTCTAAGATTAACTTCTCTCATTTACTGAAGGTATATCTCCTTTTACATATTTAAGATCATTACTAACTGAAAATTTCTCCATTTCTCTTTGATATCCAATTGTTGCTCAAAACAATATAATTGAAAAACAAACAATAATTTCTCCCATATTAAAAAATGAATTACACTTTCTCTTAAATTTCAGTCTTCCTCTAGGTGATAACCCATTGTGCTTTCCTTACAGGAAAAAAAAAAAAATCATTCTCCAAGGGATTGTCTATATTTACTTATCTAGCATCACCCTTTATTGCTTAAACCCATTCCAATCACTCATTTCTTTATATTAGTCCATTAAAGACTCATTTTCAAAGAATAAAAAAAAGAAATTTCCAGACAAAATAAAACAAAATAATAGGTAAAACAAACATTCTTAAATAACCTCATTGCTTCCAATATGCTCCAATTTTTTTTTTGATAAAGTTAATTAAAAAAAAAAAAGACTCATTGTCTAAGATCAGCCCTGAGCTCCATTTTCCTGTGAGAACATAATTTTTATTTCAAACATCATTTTATTAGACAAATCACTGAATAGTTATGTCCAAAGATGTAAGCATAAACTAAAAATATGTAAGTACATGTCTGAAATGGCAATTTAATATCTTCATGTCTGTGTGAGTTAATTTTATGTGTCAACTTGGCCAGGCTATGGGGCCCAGTTGTTTGATCTGACACTATTCATCTCATTGTCAATTGTAAAATGGAGAGTTGTATCATGTTAACAAAAGTTATACCTCATGTATAAGCATGTAAATCTAGGGTCGGCAAACCATAAATTCCTTTCAAGGACTCTAAGCCTCAGTAGAGTGACCAAATGTACAGGGGAATGTTGGAGATTGGTTTCTGTGGTGATTTTAGAACCAGAGGAACAAAGGCAAATTTCCAGGGTATCAAAGTGGAGGACCCTAGGAGCAAGTGTGTAACTCTTGTGGCAGAGTTATGCCTTTCTTGAATTTTCATCCTTGCCTTGACTTTCTTGAACCCTCATAAATCCTGACTACTTTTCCTATCAATTATATTGCCAAAAAATTTAGTGGCATACCATAAATTACCATTCTACTTTAACTCATCACAGTTTGTATCTGTTTTTAGAAACAAAGATGAGGATACAGTTGGATCTAGTGGGGTTGTTGTCACGTAATTCAGATTTTCTCCAGGCTGGAGTGATTGATAACCATGGGTTATATTCCCTCATATTATCTGTCTTTTCCTTCTATAAGTTTCTCTGCAGAAGAGAGAACAAAAGGAGAAAATTATGATTCAAGGACCACTGTGCCCTTTTAAATTCATAGTGGGAGAGGAGGAGGATTTCAAATGTACTTGTCTTTTCCTTCCTGCCCATCTCTCTGCCACATCAGTGGTTCTTGTCAATTTTCTCATCTTTGATTTATATATTTTACAAAGTCCTTATTTATTGTTGTGCTGAGGAATTTTAACTATAAATGTGTTTTTCTATGCTACCTATTCATTACTGCAATCCACTTTTCTATGAACTGGACACATTCTGTAGCATTTTTAATTTAGTATAATTTTTACTCACTTTCTTTTTATACTTTCTTCTTTACTGCTTCAGGGAAGTGGTATAGGTGGTTCATGATGGCTCAAATCATCTCTTCATCTTGTTTTAGATTATTATTGCAAGTCTAAAGTGAGTGCCTTAGTGAAAGGCATTTTTTGACCCAATTTAAGTTTATATTTTCCATAATTCTAATGGTTTTATAATACAATCTCTAAATAATCCTAGCTACAGAATATGTACGTCAGTTTCTTTACTGAAATTATTATTTTTACATTTATAAACTGAACATGACATTGCTCCATGAAAATTTCAAGCAGAAGATTTAAGGAATCCTGTTATATTTATAGGCTTTCATTAAAATCGTCCATTGCATGGTGCATAAATACTTGAGAAGATTTACTTCAAATTTCTCAATTATATTTTTTCTATTATTTGTGAAATATAACCTATTGTAACCACATAATGAGGAAAGTCAGGACTCCAATTCTCATCAATATTGGAGACAAGGTGTCTCATCCATGTAATCTGTTGCTTCCATTTCTTGAAGAAATATCTTTATTTTTGTTTAAGCCCTCAAATGTCAAAAATGTAGCTGCACAGCCTCATAATGGGCATACATTTTCTTTTTTCAATTTAAGGGTGAACACTAATATGATGACAGTATTTATGAGAAGGGAGGGATAAACTTGTGAAATTAAAATGGAATTTGGAAAAAACAACTGAACTCAATAAATTAATGGACTGAAAATATATAAAGCAAATTCATGTTTTCAATGTTTTTGAGTTTCATTACTATACAGAAATAGAAGCAGAATGCTAAAACTACACAGATGTATTACAATAAAATTTGAAGATCTTGTCCCAGAATTTTCCATCTCACATTTTATTACTATGGAGATAAATTTAGCCTCTTGAATTTGTCTCAATTGTTTCTTTGGCTATGTCTGTTATTTATATTCATCACAATGAATGAACCTAGTAATGAAACCATCACGTGAGAAAATCCTACTTGCCCTTCTTTGCAATCCCGTATCTGCACATTTCCCTCATTCTGTACTACAAGTGGGAAATGGTTCAGAAAGGGCAAAGTCCTGTACAGAAGCAGAAAGAGGAAGAGATTAAGGGACAAGGCAAGTATATTTTAATGGGCAAGTAATGATACTTGATTGAAGTCAGGTTTATTTTTAATTCTCACTGACTCGCCAAACCATAATCTTTCTATGATGGCACAGGTAACCTTTATGTACTAATGAGTTTTGAATTTTATCCGGAAGTCAATGGACTTTTTTAAGTGTTTGCAATGACTTGATCAGATTTGTTTGTTTTTATGACTGGAATATAGACAAGTAGAAGAAATATAAGAACTTGGGAAGAAGATAATTACACAATGATCCAGTTCCATAAAAACTGGAAAATAGTCTTCTTAGATTCCAGGCGTGGCCAGAGTTAAGCCTAATAAAGTATATCTCTCAAAGACATCACTTTGTTTCAGCAGACCTCATTTAGAAATATTCATGACCATATTTATAAATTATTGTATCAAGTTCATGTGAAACCGCCCCATTCCTAAAAGATGTTTACTAGATATGACAACCTCAAACAAGGAATACTTTCAAGAGAGTTATCCATCCTGCTGATAAGACAAAAGTTTATTTGCTCTCAAAATTATCCTCTTTTTTCCTTTCAGAAAATTTCAGAACATAATGTTATACTAGAATATGGAATAGTAAATCATCAAAACTTGATTGATAAGATGGAAACGTAATTAAGAATTGCTTTAAATGGCAGTAGCATGATACCGTCAGACTTTTTAATAACTTAATTGTCAAGCTTTCACATCATTTGTTCAGATAATTTTGGAGTTTCATATACTGCCTTTTTAATAGTCATAATAATGTAATAGCCATGTTATAAAATTTTCAAAATACTATATAACACTTGAACTAAAAATAATAAATTTAAGAAAGAGAGCTTTCAGTTCAGGTGGATTAAGTAGCAAAAAAACAAACTTCTAAACTAAAATTTTAGATAAAAAATATTAAGGTAACTTCCTTGTTCTGATTAATATATGTTCAGTTTAAACCTCAACATTGCTGACATTCTTAAATGTTTATGTATCTGTATTTTTCATTCTAATATTTTACCTGTCTGAAACACATACAGTCAGAATTTTGTGAAAATTTTTTCCCAAAAAAGAATAAACATATTTAAGTATGAGAGCTCACCCTTTGGACATCAAAAGTCAGATTTTTTACCCGAAAGAGTCAGATAAATGTTATGTATGAATATTACATATATTTGTATTACCCTCTTAAATCCTCTTCAATTTTAGACTTAACAATCGATCTTTTGATGATCCTTTAAGCTATGTGTCAAAAACCTTTTATCTCATTTTTTTAATCTCATAATATATTTTAAACTGAAAAAGAAATTAGTCTACCACCTAAATCTTTTTCAGTATTTTTCCAAATTTCATTGCTTTAATGATGTTTTCTGTTTTCTCTTCATTCCCAATCCATGAATAACATTTAAAAACTCCCTAGCCAAAGCTAAATTCCTCCAAGAAGACAAATCTTGTAACCCTTCTTAACACAAGCATTCCCTTTGAATAGCAATACCTTAATCTTCCATTGTAACGTAAGTGATGCAATTTCCAAGAGAAAAGGAGCTTGTAACAAGGGCCTGAGTTCAAGTTCTAGCCCACATTTCTGACTTGGAAAAATAAATAAATCAAAATGTAAAACCCATTTCAAATAGCCTTTACAATGAGTGATTTTCTCTGGGTTGTGTTAAAATTTAAATAATCTACATGAAGGAATTTAGTTAATTATAGCAGACTGCAAAAATGTTAAGAATGACCGCTATGTTGATTTGACATGTGTTTAGTTATGTCATATTTAAATTTATTCCTCTTCTAAATTTATGATTCTTTTTACTAGTGTCAAAGACAAAACTGAGTCTGAGATAAAGTTTACAAGCACTGTTCATTCATAAATTTGTGATAAGGGAACCCATCTGCAGTCACTTAAATTTCAGCTGAGTTTCAAAGGTATTACAAAAGAGAGTAAACCTAGTAGAGTGAAAGGAGAAAATATGGAAACAGTCTCTTATTTGTAAGTTTCTATTAAGATGGGGGTTTTGAAAGCAGGGGAGACTTTGTAATTGGTCTTCAGGAATGTTTGCTGTCCTTAGTTTTCTGCAAAGGTGCAAGTAAGCATTTTGGGCATATTTCAAGAGGAAGGTTGTTCATTGTTAAGGGTACTGGGTTTTCTATGGCCAGTTATTTCCTGGGATGAGTGGGGGACAATGGGCAACATTTTTTGCTGTCAAAATTCCATAGTCATAGTGACCCTTCTTTGGGGCTATGGATCGCTGCCATAGCAGGCAGTTTCTCACTGACAACATAAAAAAATTTAGAAAAATTCTCTTGAACATCATAATTTTAGCCAAAAACTGCTCACCATCATCAAAGAAGTTTTCTCATAACGGGCTGCTATTGCTCACTCCCTAATCCTCAAGATTTTCTGGTTTTGATTAATATAGCATCAGAGCATTCTTCCTACCTCTCTGGCAGTGACCCCCTATGCCCCATGCCTAAGTCAAAGGATTTATTTTTTATCTTGCTTTTAGATTTAAAAATATCTAAAAAGTCCTGGTTTTGTTTATCTGTTCTCCACAGATTTTTTTTCCATCTTGCTGCTCTCCCTTCACTATTATATTTGAGAAATGAAACAGTTATTATTTAATATGATTGCATTATCATGGGTTTTAGTTATATCCAGTCATCAAATCTATAGTTACATATATAGTAAGTTATTTGCCACCTCCTATTCCACTGCCCATTGAAATTGGCTCTCCTGGACAAAGATCTTGAGTATCTGTCACTTTGAACACGACTGCCTTAATAAAAAAAATTGTAATCTAGATAATGCCGTAATACCAGATCTCTCCTGATCTCTACTTAGCTTTACACTTTAATCGTGAGGGATTTTACAGTACATGCTGTGCTCTATACCTCCCCTCAATTTCTGCCCAGTTACTGTTTTCTGAAAGGTAAAATTTTTTCTTCATAAAAGAAGAGAGCTATTTAATAGAAAACATACTGGGAGCAATAGAATAGACCTTGGATGTTTTAAATCACAGCATAAACGGCACACAATAGTATATGGCAAACAAGGGAATTCCACCCAAATTGTGGATAAATATAACAAGAATTGGTCAACAAATATAGTATCCACAGATACAACTGAACTGAAATTAGGGAAAAATTCTTGCATGATTTTACAATTGATTAGTTCTTGTTCCTGTTTACGAATGCTGCCATGATACAAAACACCAGAAATGGATTGACTTTTATAAAGGGGATTTATTTGGTTACAAATTCACAGTCCTAAGGCCATAAAAGTGTCCAAACTAAGGCACCAACAAGAGGGTATTTTCACTGGAGAAAGGCCAGTGGGGTCCAGGAAACCTCTACTAGCTGGGAAAGCATGTGGCTGGTGCCTCTTAATCCTGGGTTGTGTTCCAGCTCCTGTCTCAGCTGCTGTGCATTCTTGGTTCTTTCTCCCAAAATGTTTCAAAATCGCTTTCTCCAAAATGTCTCTGGGTATCTCTTAGCTTCTTCAGCTCCTGTGCATCTAAGTGTTGGGCTCCTCTCTTAGTTTCTCTGGGAGCAAACTCTGGGCTAGCATCTCCAAACGTCTCCAAGCATGTCTAAGTGTCAGCATCAGTGTCAGCTCTTAGCTTCTTGCCAAAATGTCCCTCTTAGATGCTCTGAGCCCCTTATGTTTGTGAACTCTTTTATAGGACTCTAGTGATTAAATCAAGGCCCACCCTGAATGGGCAGAGTCCATATCACCATGGAAAAATTTAATGAAACATTTGGCCTGCAGTTGATTGTGTTATGTCTCCATGGAAACACTCAATCAAGAGGTCACACCCTAATCAAAAAGATTAATCAATCTGCCCCCACAAGATTGCATTAAAGAATATGGCTTTTTTTCTGGGAGATGTAATATATCTAAACCAGGACAGTTCTCAGATCTGTTATTGTTGTTTTTGTTGTTATATATACTTCCTGTGAGTTTTAGATATGTTAGTGTGGAAATGCCTAATTTGTATTTGTGTTGTGAGGATTAAAAGGGGTTTAATGCTGAATATTGCTGCCACATATATGACACATTTTAAATATGCAATAGATGCCCATTGCTTTATTCATTCATGCATTCATTCATGAAGCCATCCAGTCATTGACTTTCCTAGAGGCAGCTCTCTATTCTGCTGTCAAAGCCAGGAGTCAGTTAACAGTCCAAAGTGCCCCCTCCAAATAGAAGGAAACACATAGGGCTTGCTAAGCTTTGGTGTGAAGGTGGCATCTTCCCAGCCCTGCCCTTCATCTTTGAGGCAAGAGATTTACATTCAAGTGCTTCCCAAATAACACTGCTTTATTCTGGATGTTGGTAAACTTTCTAACCAGTTTTTCTCTATTTACTTTGACATTTTTGAAGGGTAGTCTTTTGGAATATGGATCTACTTTCTTCAAGTCTCACCTCAAAGCATTCCATTTTAATATTTTACCTGTGAGAGAAGGGATTAGGAACAAAAACTTTAAATATATAACTGAAATCCTCAAAGATATCAGGTATTTCCATAATAAAAAGTCTTCAGAAAGGAACAATTATAAATCAATAATGATCTCTTGTAAATTAAAAGCACCAAACTAAGAAAAATAATCCCGGAAAAGTTGGAAGATAAATTTGAGGAAATCTTCCTAAAATTAAAGCAAAAAAAGATAATGATACAAAAAAGGTGAGGAAACAAAAGAATGTTTAAAGACTGATCAAGAAGTATCAACATTTAACTAATGTGAATTCTTTCCAAAATATTAATAAAACAGAAAAGAGGTGAACTGAAGTTATATCACTCAGACAACAGAGGCCTAGCCCATGCCAAGCAAAATAAATGAATAAAGAGCCATAAGATCCACATCAATGTCATTAAAAAATAGAGATCTCATAATACCAAGGATAAGGATAAATAACAAACCAGCATCCAAATAGCAATTGTAAACAATTATACAGACATATACAGACATATACAAATACATGTATGTGCATATATCAATATATGTGTATAAATATAAATATATATATATATATATATATATATATATGAGATGTGTGTGTTTATGGAAGTATAATTAATCAGAAGCTATGTATGTTTCATGGTTTAGCAGTGAATAATATTTAGTAGTTTTCAACAATATAAATATTAATTTATTTGACCATGATTTAGATATAACAACTTTCGGAAGATGAAAGCAGAATTAAAATAATAGACTGCCAATAAATAATATTTAGAATATTATTAAACCACAATTAAAAATATAACTACATAAATAATTTATATAATATCTAAAAGAAAAAATAAATAAAACATCATAAATCCCATATTTCCAAAACCACAAGCAAACTGAAAATATTTTATATGATTCCAAGGAAGTTGTAAAAATATTCTTTTTTCTTTCTTCAATTAATAAGAAACTTTTGAATGCTTTGATTTTTCTTCTCATCATGAAGAAATCTTGGAGAGGAATTTCCATTTTTATTTTAACTCATATGAGGCAGGAAAAATAAATTAAACATGCCGATATGATCTTAGTGATTAGTTCTGTCTTACCACAATTCTTTTATATTCTGATTGTTGACTGACAATGCTTTATTATAATTTGTCATAAAGTAAAAATTTGCTTGGAATATGAATGCTAAGTTTGCATCATAGTACCAAGGCAATTTTGAATGGAAGGCATCTTGTATACTGTCCAGTAATAGTATAAATTGAAAATTATATTGAAAATTATATTGAAAGCTGATACAAATTTTGTTAGCAGTAGCCATTTTGATAGCAAAACCAATTACAGCTGGTTTATGACTGATTCAGCATAAAAGTAAATGTTGCCTTTGGGCTTTTGCTTACCTTAAATGTTTCACTTTCTGGAAATATCAGATAGAAATGATCTGAACTGTTGTGCTAAAGTAGATTATAACCTAATATTCTTCTGTATATTGAGAAAATTTGGAGATGGAAACAGGAAAGGATGATAATGTGAATAGTATTCTGAGATGGACTGAGCATGAGCAGAGAAGTACAATTAGTTTGAATTTTGGAGTGAGTCAAATATTCATGTGGGAATGATAAAGTCTTAAAAAAATTTTTAAAATCCTGACTGGCAAGTAAAATATTTATAAAACAGTATTGTAATATGTAAAATTAAATACATGAGTAGAATAGCATTTCAGATATCCTTTTTGTCAACAAAACCACATCGGAAAAGGCTTTAGAATATATAATGTCCATATTTATTTGATACTAAAATAAATAAACATAGCTTTAATAACAATTCAAAAAGAAACAAGTCAGAAACAGGTAAGAAATCATGCATTTAGAAATCATATTGAAGTACATTATAATGCTTCCCTAAGCATTTAGCAATTTCCTGAAAGTTTTGAGAAGATGTGGGTAAATAGTGAGTTATATAATTTTCTAAGATCAAATTTTGTGGAAAGAAATAGTGATGTTTTGAGATGTAGGTTTGATAAAGAGTGCTTATGTACAACTTAAAGATAGTGTGCAGGAGGGCAGGACAAGATGGCGGTTTGGTGAGGTGTGAAATTTAATTACTCCTCTAGGGCAGCTGGCAAATACCCAGGAGCTGTCTGGAACAGCTGTTTCAGAAAGTTCTGTGTCCAGTTGCACATCATACACCACTCTGGAATGGGTGGAAAGGCTGAGATAACAGCAAGAACTGTGAGTCTCTGTGGCCATGGAGGTTCATTCCCCTACCCCACAGGCATGGCAGACTGTCTTGGAGCTGGTTCCCCAAGGGAAAAAGAAGCAGTCTCTCCTGGGATCAAGGAAGGCGGCTCAGCCAGGCTCCAATTACAGAATGGATTAACAAATTCAGACTGCCAAATAAAAGTTCCCAGCACAGATAAATCAAGAGCAAGCACAAAAAGAACTGGAAGGTTTTGCACCAGCATTGAGGAGGTGGGGCTAACAACAACAACAACAAAAAGAGACTTTGGAGTTGGAGGAGCTCAGAATACTGGAAAAGGGCTAGGCCCCCCAAAAAGGGGCACATAGAAATGGGTACCAACTCCCCAACTCCATCTCCTGATTGGCAAATCTGGGGAGCTGGTGTCCATCTCTGAAAAGGTTTTTTTTTTTTTTTTTTTTTTTTCTTTCTCTCCATTTCTGTATTATTGTGTTTTTTTTTTTTTAATTTTTTCAATAGTCTGTTAAAGCTGCAGGAACTCTCGGGTTTCAGCACTGCCCCTGGCAAGGGGGGAATCAAGGTATGTCTGAGAGTAACTAGTCAGGGTGTTTCCTGCAATGAAAACTACCTCTTATTTAGTGGATTATGTGAAAATTGGGTCAGGTCCTGAAGTAGAGCAAGGGATCATGGATTTTCTATTAAGGTAAATGCCTTCAACCTCTTGATCCACCATTCTTCCATTTTTGGGATTGTAGATGGTAAGTAATTCTTGTTGCTCCTAGGGATTCTGTTAGTTTGCTAGACCTGTCATAACAAAGTACCACAAACTGGATGGCTAAAAAAAAAAAAAAAAAGAAAAAAAAGATGGTATCATAGTTATGGAGGCTACAGGTCCAAAATTCAGGTTTTGGTAAGGACATGTCCCTCTGATGTCTCTAGGGAAGAATCTATTCCATGCCTCTCTCCTGCCTTCAGGTGTTCCCAGGGATTCCCCAGCATGGAGAAGTGTCTGCCTCTGTCCTCACGTAGCTTGCATCTCTCTGGGTCTATCTGCGTCTCCTCTCCCTTTCTTATAAGGCCACCAGTTATATTGGATTAGGGACCTACTCCACTCCTTTATGACCTCATTTAATTTGCTTAATTCCATCTGTAATGACTTTTTCACATTCTGAGGTATTGGGGATACAGATACCAACATATCATTTTAGGGGGACATAATTCAACCCATAACAGTAATAACACTGCTGGTTATTACTATATGTGTGCCTGTCACTTGGCCTCTATTACTTCAGTGTACTACATTTCTGTGAATATTAATGAGCCCAGCTCTGTGATTGTCACAGCCGTCATAATCCCTGGTCTTCAGAGGAGAGCTAAACCTGAACTTATTAGCAATGCTAAAGCCTCTCTCACTAATGGTATTGGCTCATTGTGTGTCTTCTAGCCTCTCCTACTGAACCTAAATGTCTGCTCTCTTACAATGTATCATTTGTGCATGCCCACTACTTTCAGTCTTTTTATTTCTTCCTTTACTCTTTGTCAGTGTAACTGGAGTATTCCCATCTCATGCAACATTAGCTAAAACTTTCTGCAGTCTTCATGAACCTCTGTCTCAGTGTGAGTTTGCCCCATTTCTTCAGATCCTTATCAGGATGTTAAATTCCATGTCCCTAAATGGGCACCCAAATGAAAAAAAAAATCTCGTAATTTTTAATTTCTTAAAATTGTGTAACAGAGACTTATATTTTCTCTTCTTGATAACAGATTCTCAGTATATGCTAGATAACTTTCACAGCTTCTTCAATGTTAACCTCTTTCCTCCTTTACAGTCCAGCTCATCACTGGCTGAATTATGCTGGGATTTAACCCTACTTTAACACCTGACATCCAAAAGAAAAAGTCGTGGCAGCTCCTGAAGGGGGTGTCACTGTTACCTGTTGGGCAAAGGGCCTCTGCATCATCTTCCAGTAGAGAGGAATTTCAAATTCCTAATAGAGAAGTGTGAGATATCCCTGCCAATATCCTTAACAGCACATTTTTATATTTCCTGAGTACATGTTTCATGCCCCAGATTTTATCACTATGTCACCCATTTAAGCATAACAGACATTCCTTGAATGAATATTTAAGTATCTCTGGAACTCTTGCACTCTAATCATCAAATCTTTGCCCTGTTGTTAAGCTGTGTCTTCCCTTCCATGGCAGGAGAGAAGGGCTTCATTGTTAGCCATGAAAGAGACCCTTTCACTCTCATGTTTATGCTTTATTTGCCCTCTGTTTCTAATTCGGCAAAGAAATGTCCCTTTGCAAAGCATCAATATAACTTAACAGCAGCCAGCCAACTTGGATGTAGCTGTGGGCTTTGCTATCCCTACACCTTTCAAATGTCCATATCATTTCAATGCAATGATGAATATCTAGGATACTTCCCAGGTAGGCATTGGTGAAATCACCAGGAATTGGATCACCACCTTGTTCCAGGGACTATCTGTGTCCACAAAACACTCAGAATTACATCTTCTTTGCATGTCAATCAGGATCTTGCTAATACATAACTGAAAGAGTGATTAGTACATTTGTGTATGTGGATCTTGAGTGTATTGAAATAAAAAGGGTGAAATTTAAGGCTAGATAAGATAGAGTTTACTGTCATGGGCACATTTTCCCATTATTCAGTACTCTTCAGTCTTAATACACTGCGGGGATGGCTCACTCTTTGAAGCTTAGACATTATAATGGCCTACTATAAATAACATGGAGGCCCCGGAAATGCCTTGAAAGTGTAATCTGGAAGGTGTCAAAGACTCAGCTGTTAGAATACATTTATTATTTAAAATGAGAAAAAAAATGTTACTTGACTATATTCTAAGAGGGATCCATTGACCCACTTTCCAGTAAGATTGATAACAAAAGCAGTAGTTCATGTGCTCCAGCATTGTGAGAAGGTCAGTACTGACAGTATGAGATGTTCCCATAGGACTGAACTAGGTAGTCTAATGCCAATGGTAATGATAAGATATAGGAAAGTAGAGGTCAATTAGCTGAATTTAAGCAATTGAGACAAGTAAACATAATTATCAGAAGAGTATTCATTATTTGAAAAGCTATTCCTGGCATACTACTGTCCATAGTAAAAACTAGGTGACTATAGTCATATAAATGTGACTATATGCCTGGAACTTCCCATTAAGAGTTGGATTCTGGGATATCTACCACCTTGTAAGGTCAAGTAGACAAAGCAGCTATGCTTCATTTAAGATTAGAGCTAAGCAGGTCCAGATGACTCAAAGGTGTTATAGTTACAGGTGGCTCAGATTCTCAACTATTAGTTTTTTACCTTCTCATCTTACTCTGTTCTGACCTATGGCCTCATGGGGGTATTCTATAATCAGCTGATAGAAAAGGAAAACACTCAGGCCTTATTCACAGAAAGATTGGCTTAATACTTCATTGCAATTCCATTCAAAGATGGTTCTAAAATATGTTTTTGAGAGGAAATTCCCTCAGTTAGGCAAAATACTAACTGAGAGAATGTTATCACATATTAGTCAATTCTGTATATAGAAAGAAGGATTGTGAGGTCAGAATATAAAAGAACTCCTGAGCAGTGATAAGTGGCTGGCCTGGTTGTGCATGGACAGTGAAGAAGGAATACAGAGAGACTGGCTTAAAGAAGATATGGGGGAAAAGGTGTGGCTTAAACACAAAGTTTATAAGTCTCTGCGGCTCACAGTAATATACAAAAGGGGCAATACAGTGTCTAGTTCAGAGCAGGTACTCAAAAAATACATAAACAAGATGACTTGTCCTTTATATGCCAGCCATTCTCTATACTTCACTGTCAAGTATTTGCATAATGTGACAGGGAATGAAGAAGCACAGATGCCAGGGTGGTGCTTTGCAGGGGTCTGAGTTTTGACTTTCTCACTAAGACAACAGTAATGCTGCCTTATAGTAGCAGAGACTGAAGCTATTCCAATAGCTTTCCTATATGATGACTTTTCTAGAAATTGCAATGAGAAAGCATTTTTAAACCATGTGACAAATTGGACTTTACATGTGGCATGGACAGATCTGAGTGTTGTCAAAACACAGCCTATCATAGGCAAGCTATTTGGTATCTTGCTTAAAATTTCTAGGCTTGCCACAGCGGTTATATGGCCAGTTCTTCTGTAAGCTCAGACTCATATTAACAGCATCTTCCTCAAGTCTGTGTCATGTCTTTTATGTTTTCCCACTAAGCCTACTCTGAAGCTGTGGGAACTCACTTGGCTTGTGCAAAAATGTCTCTTGGAAGTGTGAGGGACATACTCTCCTTGGTTAACTTTCAACAAATGAAGGAAGGAGGTCAGTAGATAAATGTTCCAGTTTCTCATCCTTTGAGAAGACTATTGTGAAAGGCAATCTATGTTCTTCTCAGAGATGCCTGTGAAAATTAGCATCTTTTGGTCACGACAGCCTTGATAAATCACTGTCATATTTACTTGCTTATCCACATTTCAAGTCCCAGTTTCCCACTTCCTCACTTTTGCTTGTTGGTATCAGCTTTCAGATAATGTACCAGCACACATGTTTTGGTTTCAGGGCAACTGAAATGGAGTCAGGATTTAAGTAGCATGATATAGTTTAAATCAATGGTTCCAAAATGAATGTTTATATGAATTTAGAGTACTTTTTAAAATGTAGATGATTCAATTGTGACTCCAGAGATTTGGTTTCGGTATGTCTTGGAAAAGATCCAAAAATCTTCACTTTACAAGCTTTCCAACTTTGTGTGTGAAAGAGAGCAGAAGATTGGTTTTAAGAAACACTGTTTTAGCTTTTAAAACCATTTCTTAAATTTACTTAGCATTTCAAAATCTCATTTCAACATAGAAATGGGCACCAAAATTATACTCCAGTATGCAATGCTGAAATTAGAGTCTAATGCCATATCTTATGGAAAACATATAAAAAATATGCAGCTGTGGCTGTTTCTAGTGAAGTGAATAGTGTGATATCCACATCTGTAGGAATTTTAAAATGCTAACTACTCCTAGATCTTGAAAGACACAAATCTGTGAAGGCTCAGATAGCAAGGATGTTTTTGTTCCTACTGAGATTCCCACAAGAAACAGATTATTTCCTCATGTCAGGCTACACTACCAGTGACCCAAATCATGTATTATTTAATGGTGTTGGCACTCAGTATATTGCAGAATGAGAAATAAATGCTTCAAAACTGTGTTATCTGAAAGAAATACATTAACAGGTATGGAAAACTTAATTTAGGAATAGGGGAGTTAATATCAATTGATACCACATTGCACAAAAATATGACCTTCCAATAATCATCCAACTCAACACTTAATAAAAAGAATAATTCACTTCAACTAAAACAATATAACCAGAGCTCATGCCACTTCTTCAGATTGCTATTTATAAAACTTGCCCTTATGTAAAAATAATGAATTTTATAAACTCATCTTTTTCCTACTATTTGCTTTTAACTGTAGAGCCCTTTTAAGTTTAGGTCATCTGTTGCATTTTCTCCATCAGAGAGTATGTGAGAATAACTAATATGTGGAGAAAATATTTACTTTTATCTTTGCATGATACTTTAAATTGAAACAATAAGTTTGATCCTCTCAGGGGGAAAATATGTTTATCAAATTGAAATAAAAAACTGCCTTTGTGAATTAGCCCCAAGACAATATTCCATGTATTTTAATTTGACTTAATAACATTGAAAGGCTCAAAAGAAGAATAATAAATGAAGAAAACAGTACTAAATAAAAATACTATTTAAAATAAAGTCCACTAAATTTCATGACAAATTATATTCTTAATGAAATGTTTAGGGTGGTGATCTAGCTGCTCTTTCCAATTACTTCTCCAAACACCACAAAAGAACCTACATAAAACTTACTAATTAAATTAATACCTGATAGGAAATAAAATTATTTAGTTTAAGTAAGCTAAGAAATTTAATTTATTACTTTTGAAATTAAATTGAAATCAACAATAAAGTATTTAGTGTAGAGAAATATTATTCTCCTAGTTAGTATCTTCAAATATAGAGCCCTTTTATTTTAAATATTACAAATAAATATGTGATTTAGGATCAAATTCAATGTTTTCAAATTCCATAGATACCTCTATGGATGCATTTCTTCATTTTCAAAAGTTTCTGATTTGGTGACTACAGATAAAATTTATAAAAGTTATACAATAGTGATTATAATAGATGCATATGGAATGATTTAGTTAAAAGTGTCTCACTCTCAGAACTTTGTATGGGAGCCTCATATCTGGGGTTTGATCTTTGAGAGGAAAGTAAAGTAATAAGAGTTCTTGTACTGACTTCCTGTTGAATATATATATGGCCATGAAAAAGTCCTTTAACCTTTTTCAACCTCAATTTTCCCTTTCAAAAATGAGGGACTTAAGCCAAATTGGAACCACTTCTAATCTATCCAATTTTGACGAGATGACTGATGATAAAGCATATTCTGGAGGTCAGATGTTAGAAAGGAAAAGTTATTGTAGGTTGCATATGGATACATGACCACTTATAATGGTGCCCCTTGCCCATCAACAGGCAGAAATAAACATTGGAAGAAGGGAAATGACATACACCAGTAGCTAGAAACCTGATTTGGAAACCTTAGATCTCTATCTTAAGACTTTCGTTTGTTTGTTTGTTTGTAAGAATTTGCCCATTGCCTTGTAACACACTTATTTTCTGTCTTCCGGTAAGTTTGCAGTATTAGAGAGTATGTTTTCCTACATCCCTCTGTTCACTTCTTTAGAGCAGGAAGGGGGCAATGAGTATAGGCTCTTTATTCAAATTCAGCTAAAGTATATTTATGCACTATTTTCAATACATGTATGGCGCTGGACTGATATATGCATATAATATGAAGAGATGTAACAAAAAACGTTGTGGTCCAGAAGTAAAGATTATGTTTAGTTTGTCGACACTGAAAGAATATTTCTTTCATGGCTTTAATTGCAATCAAGAGTTGGAAGAGATGGTCAGGGAAGGGAAGATGTTCTCCCTTTCAAACACTTTTGTTCCTGTGGTTTAAAGAAACATATGTGAAGTCTCTTGTCTAATTGCAAATTTGTAAATTTCTTTATTCTGATAAGTTACTATGGCTTTATTCAATTTGAAGAAACATGACTATTTCTTGACTCAAAAAATCTAGAAAAATTAGCACAAAATACAGTACAAGGAAAAGTTTTGTTGTGATAACTTCACTTACAGAATGATATTTCCTTTAAATTGGGCACTTATAAGTCAAAGAAATTTGATAACATGGTTCAATGTTTATAAAATCCCAACTTAACTGTTTCAAAGATATTCAGTGATCACACAGATTAATATATTTTAAAAATATCATAATGTCTTGATATCAACATTTTGGTATGATATCAATTATAGACATTTTAAAAATTGAAAGCATATCCATAGATAATGCAGTCTGTTTAAAATGAAATATACTTACAATAACATGTAATATTGTGAAGATAATTAAATATTGCACAATTCTGGGCTACCATCATGAGATTTACCACAAAGAAAATGATATGGCCCAAGTTTATTTCAGTTGCCTAATTATCTCAATTTGAATCTATTACTGAAAATCATATTTTTTTAATACACGTATTTCTTATCCTTTATTTAACTTTACTTTTCTATTAGTTTATGTTACTAAAATTAATGCAAGGTTATTGCCTACCATTTGAAAATAGGTATTATAAATTAAAGAAATTTATAATGCTATTGATGAACTGTGTTGATATTTAAAGCATTATTTGAATATTCCAGCTTATGTAACAAATTATGTATTTACATTTAATAATATTTTACTTATTATGGGGCACATATATAAGAAAGAACTTACAATGTACCAAAGGCATAAAATGTTCAATAACTTGGAATAATAGGTTAAAAAGGGAAAATATTTTTGGACATATTTTCTGTAATATTTATGATTTAAATATCTGTTTTTAAGTTTCATTATGTAGGTGATTCTAAATGAATCATTAATACAATTAGGAAATGTCTATATGCTTACTATGAACATTTGCTTCTGACATACAGAAAACTTGAGAAAACACAACCAGAGGCAAACAGTCTATTTAAGATGTGATTCAATTCTCCTTGAGATTTTAAGCAATCTGGAAAGTGTCTGAGAAACTATAAAAATAAATCTTCCAATGAGTCTTAAAATGAAAGTTCTTTTAGAAATCACAGTGCAATATTTTTAGAAACAATGAAAATTTTGACATTATAACACATATTCTCAATTTTAAGTTAGGCTTTACCATATTCCAATTAGCTATTTGGTAAATATTCTCAGGGATTTTTGTTTTGTTTTGTTTTGCACAGCATTCATCCATTTTTCAAGAAATTGCATGTTTTTAAAGCTGATGAATTTCAATATACCAGAAATGGGTTAGCTTTTACAACGGGGATTTATTAGCTTATGAATTTACAGTTCAGAGGCTGTGAAAAATGTCCAATTCAAGGCATCAACAGGATGATAGCTTCTTCCCAAAGACTGGCTACTAGTGATCCTCAGCTCCTTTTCCACATGGTCAGGCACATGGTGATGTATGCTGTTTTCTCCCTTTTCTCTCAGGTTTCATTGCCTTTAGCTTCTGGCTTTTCATTCTCAGCTTCTCTGTGTCTTTCTGTCTGTTTTTCTCTACATATTCATTCTGTTTTTATAGAACTCCAGTAAGAGGATTAGGACCCACCCTGGGCATGCAGCTGAAATAACCTTATCAAAGATCCCACCCCCAAAAGGTCTATGCCCTCAGGAATGGATTAAAAGAATATGATCTTGTCTAGGGTACACACAGCTTCAAACCATCACACCACAAAATAAGGTGATTGCATTGTGAAAGATGCAATGGCTTTTCTGCAGACTGCTATACTCTAGTTACTGCATGAGAGACACTTTTTTTAATAACATCTTTGGCTTTCTAGCTCTTATTTTCTAATGCATGTGTGCACACATTCACACACATATTCTCTCACACATATGCAAGCTTAATAAAACTCAGAAGCATTGTCAAATATGTTTTTCTAAATTATATTTTATATAAATTACTAGCCAAGAAAACTGTTTTACATGTTTATGTGTGCTTGCACATTGCTAATATTTATTATACATTACATTTTTGCATTTCTATTTTAAAAGTAGTTAGAATGATCATGCGTGGCTTGTGATTATCACTAAAATCTGATAATCTTAATTATGTGTTCATTATGCCCTAGTAGGAAAATAGAAAACTATAATAAGCAGCTGAGGAAAAGGAAATAGCCATTTGCTGATATACCACATCATATTGAATTAACACTACCTGTCTTTCAATATTTATTTTACCTTTATTTAAGTGAAGAAAATGTTACCTTTGCCAACTTATACGGAAAGAAGTGTAACAGATATGAGTGATACTATATAGATAAATTATAATAAAATTTGCCTACAGCCTGAAAAGAAACTGTTTGGTTCTAAGTTCCACCCTGGTTAAATGTTGGTTATTCAGGAACGAGCAAACAAATAAACAAATAAGAATATATGGTTAACGGGGGAATATTAGTCTGTAAATATGTTTATAGAGTAGAAATTTTTAAAAATGAACTGTACAATACAGTGAACCCTAATGTCAACAATGGACTATAGTTAATAAAATTGTAATATTTTTTCATCAATTGTAACTAATGCATAGTTAATGGAGGTGGGCATATGAAAATTCTGTGGTTTCTGCATGATTTTTCCATAGAACTGAAATCTCTTTAATTAAAAAAAATGTATATTGGCTCTAAAATATGTTTAGATTAAAATAATAGAAGAAATGAAGTTCTTCAAATTTTTGAAATAATTACTGTCAAAAAAGCATAGATTTTCGTTATTAGTTTGAGAAAGCAGCAAATTATCAGCATTTATTTAATTACAATATCCTAAATACTACAGTAAAATTTCATTAGGTATTCATTACAAATACATGTGTGAATGTGTGAGAGTGAACATGTGTGTACGCATACTTCCATATTCATATATATTACCTATTGAAAAATGGAAATCATAATAAACTATAATAGCTAAAATTTATTGAGTGGTTATTATATGCCAGGCAGCCTTACAATTGCTTTACACATTTAATTTATTCTTTTAGTACAAGCAAGCCTATGAGATAGATACTATCAATAGTATTCATTCAGGTTTCTGAAGGAAAAGCACTATTGGAATAATAAGAAAGCAGGTCTCACCAAGTTTGGAAGAAGAGATAAGGATTATTAGAGACATTTTATTTGATTAAAATGTTAAAGAATAAATAGGAATGATACAGCCAAGAGAGAAAAGCTGAGCACATTTTAATAAGAACACCATCCATGGAAAGTCTCAGTGGACGGAGTGTGGTATATTTGAGTAAAATAAAGAAGGCAGAAAATTATGGTGGAGAGGCTCACAAGCATCAGACACAGAAGGTTTATAAGTCATTCCCATGTTTATGTGTTCATCACAAGAGGGAGAGCAATCTCTTCACAAATGATTTCAGGGAGAGAAAAAAAATCTAAATTTGTTTTGTGGATTATAGATAACAAAATTTGAGAAATATATTGCAATAATAGTAAGTTACAGGCAATTATGATTTTTCATAAACATAGATACAAAAATCCTAAGTAAAATTTGATTTTAAAGCAAATATGTATTTGTAAAGAAAAATACGTTATGAACAACTCAAATTAATTCCAGGAATATATTGTTAGTTTAACATTTCAAGAATCAGCAACATAATTTACATGATTAACAGAATAAACAAAAATAATCATATGGGGATAGAGAAAAATTATTGCATAAATTGAAGTGAAAATAAATATATGACAGGTCAATCATATTCATTTATAGGAAAACTTGCTATTCTTCATCATGTTCTTTTATTAGAAGAGTTGATATTCTAAAGACACAAACTTCCAACAATTTATCTATAGAAAAAACACAATCTGTTTCAAAATCTCAGCATGTTTTAAGTGAGTAAATAAAAAATATGAAATTGCATATACACATGAGAAAGGCCAAAACAAAAAAAAATAATATCGTGTTGACAAGGCTGTGGTGCAATTGGTACTTTCATTTGGTACCATCTATTTACTAGTGTGCGTGCAAATAGGTACAAGTGCTTTGGAGAAATATTTGCAATATTCAGAGAAAGATACCCATAATTTGCCAATTCACACCTGGGGTGTGTGTGTGTGTGTGTGTGTATGTGTGTGTATCCAGTAGAAAAGCAAGGATAATTCAAGGAAAGACATGGAAAAGGAAGTTTGTAGAAGCATTTTTCATAATGGCAAATAATGAGAGAAGCCCACAGAAATTTTCATCAATAGGTGAATAAAAAATAAACTTAGATGTATTCATTAAATACAATAGTATATGGCAATTATATATACCCCATCTCCAAGAAATAATGTGGAGGGCTCACAAATATTATGCTAATCAAATTCACTAGTCCAAAATGAATGCATAAAGTATGATTCCATTTTTCAAAGTTCAAAAACTGGCATAGTTAGTTGTGTTGTTAGTATTATTTTATGCATGATTGGTAAATGCACAAATTGTCTAATAAAGAAAATATATTTCAGCTGAAAATTTTCCCTTTCAATAAGTACTTTCATCAATTAAAAGATAATATAGGAGGCGGGGCAAGATGGCAGACTGGTGAGCTGTATGTTTTAGTTACTCCTCCAGGAAAGTAGGTAAAAAGCCAGGAACTGCGTGGACTGGACACCACAGAGCAATCTGTCTTTGGGCATACTTCATACAACACTCATGAAAACGTGGAACTGCTGAGATCAGCGAAATCTGTAAGTTTTTGCGGCCAGGGGACCCGCGCCCCTCCCTGCCAGGCTCAGTCCCGGGGGAGGAGGGGCTGTCAGCTCCAGGAAGGAGAAGGGAGAATTGCAGTGGCTGCTCTCATCGGAAACTCATTCTACTGATTCAAACTCCAACCATAGATAGACTGAGGCCAGACACCAGAGACTCTGAGAGCAGCCAGCCCAGCAGAGAGGAGACGGGCATAGAAGGAAAACAACACGAGAAGCTCCAAAGTAAAAGCAGAGGATTTTTGGAGTTCTGGTGAACACAGAAAGGGGAAGGGCGGAGATCAGGCCTTGAGGCGCATATGCAAATCCCGAAGCAAGGCTGATCTCTCTGCCCAGGGCACCTTTCCTTAATGGCCCTGGTTGCTTTGTCTATTAGCATTTCAATAACCCATTAGATCTCTGAGGAGGGCCGTTTTTTTTTTTTTTTTTTTTTTTTTTTAATCCTTTTTGCTTTTTCTAAAACAATTACTCTAAGAAGCTCAATACAGAAAGCTTCAAAGAATTGAAATTTGGGCACGTCAAGTCAAGAGCAGAACTAAGAGAGCTCTGAGACAAAAGGCAATAATCCAGTGGCTGAGAAAATTCACTAAACAACACAACTTCCCAAGAAAAGGGGGGTGTCCGCTCACAGCCACCATCCTGGTGGACAGGAAACACTCCTGCCCATCGCCAGCCCCATAGCCCAGAGCTGCCCCAGACAACCCAGTGTGACGGAAGTGCTTCAAATAACAGGCACACACCACAAAACTGGGCGTGGACATTAGCCTTCCCTGCAACCTCAGCTGAATGTCCCAGAGCTGGGAAGGGGGAGCAGTGTGAATTAACAGAGCCCCATTCAGCCATCATTTGAGCAGACTGGGAGCCTCCCAACACAGCCCAGCAGCCCAGAACTGCCCTGGGGGGACGGCACTCACCTGTGACATAGCACAGTCATCCCTCAACAGAGGACCCGGGGTGCACAGCCTGGAAGAGGGGCCCACTTGCAAGTCTCAGGAGCCATACGCCAATACCAAAGACTTGTGGGTCAGTGGCAGAGACAAACTGTGGCAGGACTGAACTGAAGGATTAGACTATTGCAGTAGCTTTAAAACTCTAGGATCATCAGGGAGATTTGATTGTTAGGGCCACCCCCCCTCCCCGACTGCCCAGAAACACGCCCCACATACAGGGCAGGCAACACCAACTACACACGCAAGCTTGGGACACCAAATGGGCCCCACAAGACTCACTCCCCCACTCACCAAAAAGGCTAAGCAGGGGAGATCTGGCTTGTGGAGAACAGGTGGCTCGTGGACGCCACCTGCTGGTTAGTTAGAGAAAGTGTACTCCACGAAGCTGTAGATCTGATAAATTAGAGATAAGGACTTCAACTGGTCTACAAACCCTAAAAGACCCCTATCAAGGACAGCAAATGCCACGAGGCCAAAAACAACAGAAAATTATAAAGCATATGAAAAAACCAGACGATATGGATAACCCAAGCCCAAGCACCCAAATCAAAAGACCAGAAGAGACACACCTAGAGCAGCTACTCAAAGAACTAAAGATGAACAATGAGACCCTAGTACGGGATATGAAGGAAATCAAGAAGACCCTAGAAGAGCATAAAGAAGACATTGCAAGACTAAATAAAAAAATGGATGATCTTATGGAAATTAAAGAAACTGTTGACCAAATTAAAAAGATTCTGGACACTCATAGTACAAGACTAGAGGAAGTTGAACAACGAATCAGTGACCTGGAAGATGACAGAATGGAAAATGAAAGCATAAAAGAAAGAATGGGGAAAAAAATTGAAAAACTCGAAATGGACCTCAGGGATATGATAGATAATATGAAACGTCCGAATATAAGACTCATTGGTGTCCCAGAAGGGGAAGAAAAGGGTAAAGGTCTAGAAAGAGTATTCAAAGAAATTGTTGGGGAAAACTTCCCAAATCTTCTAAACAACATAAATACACAAATCATAAATGCTCAGCGAACTCCAAATAGAATAAATCCAAAAAAAACCCACTCCGAGACATATACTGATCACACTGTCAAACATAGAAGAGAAGGAGCAAGTTCTGAAAGCAGCAAGAGAAAAGCAATTCACCACATACAAAGGAAACAGCATAACACTAAGTAGTGACTACTCAGCAGCCACCATGGAGGCGAGAAGGCAATGGCACGATATATTTAAAATTCTGAGAGAGAGGAATTTCCAGCCAAGAATACTTTATCCAGCAAAGCTCTCCTTCAAATTTGAGGGAGAGCTTAAATTTTTCACAGACAAAGAAATGCTGAGAGAATTTGCTAATAAGAGACCTGCCCTACTGGAGATACTAAAGGGAGCCCTACAGACAGAGAAACAAAGACAGGACAGAGAGACTTGGAGAAAGGTTCAGTACTAAAGAGATTCGGTATGGGTACAATAAAGGATATTAATAGAGAGAGGGAAAAATATGGCAAACATAATCCAAAGGATAAGATGGCCGATTCAAGAAATGCCTTCACGGTTTTAACGTTGAATGTAAATGGATTAAACTCCCCAATTAAAAGATATAGATTCGCAGAATGGATCAAAAAAAATGAACCATCAATATGTTGCATACAAGAGACTCATCTTAGACACAGGGACACAAAGAAATTGAAAGTGAAAGGATGGAAAAAAATATTTCATGCAAGCTACAGCCAAAAGAAAGCAGGTGTAGCAATATTAATCTCAGATAAAATAGACTTCAAATGCAGGGATGTTTTGAGAGACAAAGAAGGCCACTACATACTAATAAAAGGGGCAATTCAGCAAGAAGAAATAACAATCGTAAATGTCTATGCACCCAATCAAGGTGCCACAAAATACATGAGAGAAACATTGGCAAAACTAAAGGAAGCAATTGATGTTTCCACAATAATTGTGGGAGACTTCAACACATCACTCTCTCCTATAGATAGATCAACCAGACAGAAGACCAATAAGGAAATTGAAAACCTAAACAATCTGATAAATGAATTAGATTTAACAGACATCTACAGGACATTACATCCCAAATCACCAGGATACACATACTTTTCTAGTGCTCACGGAACTTTCTCCAGAATAGATCATATGCTGGGACATAAAACAAGCCTCAATAAATTTAAAAAGATTGAAATTATTCAAAGCACATTCTCTGACCACAATGGAATACAATTAGAAGTCAATAACCATCAGAGACTTAGAAAATTCACAAATACCTGGAGGTTAAACAACACACTCCTAAACAATCAGTGGGTTAAAGAAGAAATAGCAAGAGAAATTGCTAAATATATAGAGACGAATGAAAATGAGAACACAACATACCAAAACCTATGGGATGCAGCAAAAGCAGTGCTAAGGGGGAAATTTATAGCACTAAACGCATATATTAAAAAGGAAGAAAGAGCCAAAATCAAAGAACTAATGGATCAACTGAAGAAGCTAGAAAATGAACAGCAAACCAATCCTAAACCAAGTACAAGAAAAGAAATAACAAGGATTAAAGCAGAAATAAATGACATAGAGAACAAAAAAACAATAGAAAGGATAAATATCACCAAAAGTTGGTTCTTTGAGAAGATCAACAAGATTGACAAGCCCCTAGCTAGACTGACAAAATCAAAAAGAGAGAAGACCCATATAAACAAAATAATGAATGAAAAAGGTGACATAACTGCAGATCCTGAAGAAATTAAAAAAATTATAAGAGGATATTATGAACAACTGTATGGCAACAAACTGGATAATGTAGAAGAAATGGACAATTTCCTGGAAACATATGAACAACCTAGACTGACCAGAGAAGAAATAGAAGACCTCAACCAACCCATCACAAGCAAAGAGATCCAATCAGTCATCAAAAATCTTCCCACAAATAAATGCCCAGGGCCAGATGGCTTCACAGGGGAATTCTACCAAACTTTCCAGAAAGAACTGACACCAATCTTACTCAAACTCTTTCAAAACATTGAAAAAAATGGAACACTACCTAACTCATTTTATGAAGCTAACATCAATCTAATACCAAAACCAGGCAAAGATGCTACAAAAAAGGAAAACTACCGGCCAATCTCCCTAATGAATATAGATGCAAAAATCCTCAACAAAATACTTGCAAATCGAATCCAAAGACACATTAAAAAAATCATACACCATGACCAAGTGGGGTTCATTCCAGGCATGCAAGGATGGTTCAACATCAGAAAAACAATCAATGTATTACAACACATTAAAAACTCGAAAGGGAAAAATCAATTGATCATCTCAATAGATGCTGAAAAAGCATTTGACAAAATCCAACATCCCTTTTTGATAAAAACACTTCAAAAGGTAGGAATTGAAGGAAACTTCCTCAACATGATAAAGAGCATATATGAAAAACCCACAGCCAGCATAGTACTCAATGGTGAGAGACTGAAAGCCTTCCCTCTAAGATCAGGAACAAGACAAGGATGCCCGCTGTCACCACTGTTATTCAACATTGTGCTGGAAGTGCTAGCCAGGGCAATCCGGCAAGACAAAGAAATAAAAGGCATCCAAATTGGAAAAGAAGAAGTAAAACTGTCATTGTTTGCAGATGATATGATCTTATATCTAGAAAACCCTGAGAAATCAACGATACACCTACTAGAGCTAATAAACAAATTTAGCAAAGTAGCGGGATACAAGATTAATGCACATAAGTCAGTAATGTTTCTATATGCTAGAAATGAACAAACTGAAGAGACACTCAAGAAAAAGATACCATTTTCAATAGCAACTAAAAAAATCAAGTACCTAGGAATCAACTTAACCAAAGATGTAAAAGACCTATACAAAGAAAACTACATAACTCTACTAAAAGAAATAGAAGGGGACCTTAAAAGATGGAAAAATATTCCATGTTCATGGATAGGAAGACTAAATGTCATTAAGATGTCAATTCTACCCAAACTCATCTACAGATTCAATGCAATCCCAATCAAAATTCCAACAACCTACTTTGCAGACTTGGAAAAGCTAGTTATCAAATTTATTTGGAAAGGGAAGATGCCTCGAATTGCTAAAGACACTCTAAAAAAGAAAAACGAAGTGGGAGGACTTACACTCCCTGACTTTGAAGCTTATTATAAAGCCACAGTTGCCAAGACAGCATGGTACTGGCACAAAGATAGACATATAGATCAATGGAATCGAATTGAGAATTCAGAGATAGACCCTCAGATCTATGGCCAACTGATCTTTGATAAGGCCCCCAAAGTCACCGAACTGAGCCATAATGGTCTTTTCAACAAATGGGGCTGGGAGAGTTGGATATCCATATCCAAAAGAATGAAAGAGGACCCCTACCTCACCCCCTACACAAAAATTAACTCAAAATGGACCAAAGATCTCAATATAAAAGAAAGTACCATAAAACTCCTAGAAGATAATGTAGGAAAACATCTTCAAGACCTTGTATTAGGAGGCCACTTCCTAGACTTTACACCCAAAGCACAAGCAACAAAAGAGAAAATAGATAAATGGGAACTCCTCAAGCTTAGAAGTTTCTGCACCTCAAAGGAATTTCTCAAAAAGGTAAAGAGGCAGCCAACTCTATGGGAAAAAATTTTTGGAAACCATGTATCTGACAAAAGACTGATATCTTGCATATACAAAGAAATCCTACAACTCAATGACAATAGTACAGACAGCCCAATTATAAAATGGGCAAAAGATATGAAAAGACAGTTCTCTGAAGAGGAAATACAAATGACCAAGAAACACATGAAAAAATGTTCAGCTTCACTAGCTATTAGAGAGATGCAAATTAAGACCACAATGAGATACCATCTAACACCGGTTAGAATGGCTGCCATTAAACAAACAGGAAACTACAAATGCTGGAGGGGATGTGGAGAAATTGGAACTCTTATTCATTGTTGGTGGGACTGTATAATGGTTCAGCCACTCTGGAAGTCAGTCTGGCAGTTCCTTAGAAAACTAGATATAGAGCTACCATTCGATCCAGCGATTGCACTCCTCGGTATATACCCGGAAGATCGGAAAGCAGTGACACGAACAGATATCTGCACGCCAATGTTCATAGCAGCATTATTCACAATTGCCAAGAGATGGAAACAACCCAAATGTCCTTCAACAGATGAGTGGATAAATAAAATGTGGTATATACACACGATGGAATACTACGCGGCAGTAAGAAGGAACGATCTGGTGAAACATATGACAACATGGATGAACCTTGAAGACATAATGCTGAGCGAAATAAGCCAGGCACAAAAAGAGAAATATTATATGCTACCACTAATGTGAACTTTGAAAAATGTAAAACAAATGGTTTATAATGTAGAATGTAGGGGAACTAGCAGTAGAGAGCAATTAAGGAAGGGGGAACAATAATCCAGGAAGAACAGATAAGCTATTTAACGTTCTGGGGATGCCCAGAAATGACTATGGTCTGTTAATTTCTGATGGTTGTAGTAGGAACAAGTTCACTGAAATGTTGCTATATTATGTAACTTTCTTGGGGTAAAGTAGGAACATGTTGGAAGTTAAGCAGTTATCTTAGGTTAGTTGTCTTTTTCTTACTCCCTTGCTATGGTCTCTTTGAAATGCTCTTTTATTTTATTTTTTTTTTCTTTTTAACTTTTTTTTTCATACAGGTGATTTGAAAAAAGAAGGGAAATTTAAAAAAAAAAAAAAAAAAAAAAAAAAAGATGTAGTGCCCCCTTGAGGAGCCTGTGGAGAATGCAGGGGTATTCGCCTACCCCACCTCCATGGTTGCTAACATGACCACAGACATAGGGGACTGGTGGTTTGATGGGTTGAGCCCTCTACCATAAGTTTTACCCTTGGGAAGACGGTTGCTGCAAAGGAGAGGCTAGGCCTCCCTATATTTGTGCCTAAGAGTCTCCTCCTGAATGCCTCTTTGTTGCTCAGATGTGGCCCTCTCTCTCTGGCTAAGCCAACTTGAAAGGTGAAATCACTGCCCTCCCCCCTACGTGGGATCAGACACCCAGGGAAGTGAATCTCCCTGGCAACGTGGAATATGACTCCCAGGGAGGAATGTAGACCTGGCACCGTGGGACGGAGAACATCTTCTTGACCAAAAGGGGGATGTGAAAGGAAATGAAATAAGCTTCAGTGGCAGAGAGATTCCAAAAGGAGCCGAGAGGTCACTCTGGTGGGCACTCTTATGCACACTTTAGACAACCCTTTTTAGGTTCTAAAGAATTGGGGTAGCTGGTGGTGGATACCTGAAACTATCAAACTACAACCCAGAACCCATGAATCTCGAAGACAGTTGTATAAAAATGTAGCTTATGAGGGGTGACAATGGGATTGGGAAAGCCATAAGGACCAAACACCACTTTGTCTAGTTTATGGATGGATGTGTAGAAAAGTAGGGGAAGGAAACAAACAGACAAAGGTACCCAGTGTTCTTTTTTACTTCAATTGCTCTTTTTCACTCTAATTATTATTCTTGTTATTTTTGTGTGTGTGCTAATGAAGGTGTCAGGGATTGATTTAGGTGATGAATGTACAACTATGTAATGGTACTGTAAACAATCGAAAGTACAATTTGTTTTGTATGACTGCGTGGTATGTGAATATATCTCAATAAAATGATGATTAAAAAAAAAAAAAAAAAAAAAAAAAAAAGAAAGGAAATGAAATAAGCTTCAGTGGCAGAGAGATTCCAAAAGGAGCTGAGAGGTCACTCTGGTGGGCACTATTATGCACAATATAGACCCCTTTTTAGGTTCTACTGAATTGGAATAGCTAGCAGTAAATACCTGAAACTATCAAACTACAACTCAGAACCCTTGAATCTTAAAGACGATTGTATAAAAATGTAGCTTATGAGGGGTGACAATGTGATTGGGAAAGCCATATGGTCCACACTCCCCTTTGTCCAATGGGGGCAAAAAAAAAAAAAAAAACCCAAAAAAAAAAAAAAAAAAAAAAAAAAAAAAAAAAAAAAAAAAAAAAGATAATATAAACAAAAGAGTCTGATCAATATAAAATCTTGGTGGATAAATATTAGTTTTCCAGAGGGAAAGGAAGATAGTGACAGATTTCAGGTTAGGTAGGGTAGAAGGAAAGGGAGTTTGGAGAATAATTGCTGACATTCAGATTTAAGAGATGTCAGATAGTGAGGATACACAGGTATACCTAGGCCTATGTATTTACAATAAGAAATAAACAAAACAATCATCATTTATGTGGGAAATAATTTAGATTTATAAAGTAAAGTAAGTGAAAATTCAAGTTTTATTTCCAGTAAAAACAAGAGTTGAAGTGGGTATTTTAATTTTATTGAAGTGACTTTCTATGTACTGTACTTGTTTACCCTAAATTATCACAATTTGTTATGAATATTTTCATATTTAATATTTGATTGCATTAATGTTTGAAAATTATTAGAAATTATTGAGAAATTTGAGGGAATAAAGATAAAAATATTTGGAGAGTCTTGAACTTTTGTTCGTAAATCTAAAAAGTCACCATCTTTTAGATTTACATCTTATGACTGAGAGATTTGCATTTAAGGAAAAATAAATCACCCAACTAGTCATCCCTCTACTGGATTTATTTTATATTTATCAATCTAACAGTTAAATGCTGTTCCTACTGTTCACTAGGATTGTGTCAGAAACCATACATACAACAATGAATTCTTATTAAACAGAGTGAATATATATTTATTATGCATTCATCCTATTAAAGAAGCCTTTTATATACGTACAGGGAGAGTAAATTGTGCATATGTACTATATATATTACATTTACATGTAATTATATACATATATATTATATTTACATGTAATTATATACATATATATTTCAAACTATAGTAAATTATCTTAAGGAAAACAGTGAAATACTATGAGGAAGAGTAAAACAGGGGACTGAATTTTAGTTGGTGGTGGGGCTAAAGAAGACGTAACTGAGGATGTGGCATTTAAAGTAATACAAGGAAGAGGAGGAAGACTCAGGCAAGCCAAGAGTGTAGGAAGCAGCATTTCTGAACAAAGAAATAAACTAGAATTTGCAGAGAAGATAAGGCTGTAAGTCGCTTAGAGGAAGAAACAAATGAAGGTCAGTATAGCTGGGGTGTATGTGTGAGGAATGGGGAAGAAAGTCTGGATAGGCAAGCAAAGGACAGATATTCAAGGCCTCATACTCCTGTTAAAGGTAATAAATATCAACTCGAGCATGTATAAATTTCCTTGGAAAATTTCAAGGAGATGGAATTATAGCTTCTCATTATTAATATATCAACTTTAATTATTTTCCCAGTTACTGTCTTGGATCATGTGATTTATAGCTGGAAGAATCTACAAAAGAAAAGTGCACAACTAGACTTTCAAATACCAGAGAGGTCAGACTATATTGTAAAGTCACACAGCTGCAAGAGAGCAACATGAATCCATTATCTGTTTCTTAAGTCTTACACTGTTAGTTAAAACATTTTTCTTCCACCTACACACATTAGCATCTTTGATATGTCACGTGAATAACTAAAACAGTTTAATAACAAGGTGAAATTTTTATATAAAAATAGCTTTTTTCTTTTAATTGTACATTTTACATTGCGACAATTACTGATAAAGAACATGCTCTCCTTTATGCAGTTGTGACTTGATATATCAATTGGCAGTTTAAACACCCTCTACATTTGCTTAAAAGTTTGATTCTGAAGTGAAGGTACATCATTTCCTTGGTGGAAATAATTAAGTTCTGCATACAAATTTGCCTCATCAAATAAGTACTGCCGACTTTTAAAATTCAAAGAATACATCATTTCTGCTTCTACAAATTTAATTTCACGTCAAACTATTCTGAATTCTATGTATGGTGAGACCGATGATTTTTCTTCCATTTCTTGAATACAGGAGTTAAGATAATGAAGAAAAGGAATGAACTCATTGAGAAGCACCTCCACAAAACCAAGTCAAATGTGCTTAACAAAAGCGTAAGAACAAAATGAGTTTCTTGGATCAGATCACTAGCAAACCTTACTTCAGGCAGCTGAATTAATTGGCTGAAAAATGACCTCATCTGTGCCTATCTCTCCCTCTCTAAGCATTGTTTTTCACTCACAGGAATACTCTCAAATTACGGTAGCATGGTTATCAGAATCTGCAGTCTAGGATCCTCCTCTTGGGGAAACCAGCAGGAAGAGAAGCCTTTTCTATATCAATAGATTACAAGGAAAGGTTGAGATATGAGCCTCACTTTCCTAAAATGGGCCAGACTGTTACATATAAACTGATCATTGTAGCCAGTGGAAAGGAATTCAGTGACTGCTGGACTGAGAGTGGGGAAAAGGTATTTTACGAAATTTGAAGTATCTTACCTGAAAATGTAGCATTTTGTTGCAAAATCTGAAATTTCTTATCCTCAAGTTTAAAGCTATTGGACTTAGAATAAAATAAATAATATGTTGCAGACAGAGATTTAAAAACAAAACAAAACAAAAATCACAGTTTCTCTTAGGATGTTTGAATAGGACTTGATGGGGGGTTTGTAGAATTGGAACGACTAGAGATTGAAAGGAGTAAACGTGATTATATGTGCACTTTATTTCCTTCTGGTACTGGAGATAGTCCTTGTGGTAGACTACCTCTAAAATGGCTCCAGATTATCCCCAATTCTTGGTATCCATGCCCCTTGTGTTAACCCTCCCCTTGACTGTGGGTTAGATCTACTGACTGACTTCTATCGAATAGAATATAGCTAAAGTGATTGGATGCCACACCCAAAATTAGGTTACAAAAAGAATGTGATCTCTGTCTTCTTGCCGTCTCTCGCTCTCTCTTTGTTGTGAGGAGCCCTAAGGAAAGGCCACTTAG
Source organism: Choloepus didactylus (assembly GCF_015220235.1). NCBI lineage: Eukaryota > Metazoa > Chordata > Mammalia > Pilosa > Megalonychidae > Choloepus > Choloepus didactylus. The sequence goes on from NC_051309.1 coordinate 143,423,982, forward strand.
GAAGGAACTTAGATATCCTGTCAACAACAGCAAGAACCTGAGGATTCTGACAGTCACGAGTGAGTTTCGAATTGGATCTTGTCAGGCTATTGGGAATTCTCCATAGTCATGAGTGAGCTTGGGAGTGGATTCCTTCTAGTCAAGCCTAGAGGTGTCTGTGAGACTGGCCAATACTTTGCAACAACCTTGTGAGAGACCCCGAGTTAGAGGGTCCAGCTAAGCCACACTTCAATTCCTAATCATGGACACTTTGAGACTGAAAAGCTTATTGTTTTAAGAAACCTAATTTAGGGATAATTTGTTATGTAGCAGTAGATAACTAATAAAGACATGGTAGATTATCGATTTACTGAATTTCCATTTTTTTCCTACTTATTCTGTGTCTGGGCTTTGGAAACAGTTCATTAGCTTTTACTGTATTTCAGTAATATATTCTAAAGATATATGGACACATCTGTAATTATTTTAACATATGTAATTCTTAACTATCATGTTCAAACATTCAGTCAACGTTAATAAATGTTAGTAAAACAATAGTCAATGGTAATTAGATTTCTCCCATAATCGAATCATATTCACAGCAGTGTTAGAAGAGAAAGCATGAGGTGGAAGGAAAAGCAGTAATCTAAGATGGAAAAATGTTTACTAGAGACTTGTCCCATGGAAGAAGTCCTTTCACTTCTTAGGGCCTCAGTCAGTTTCCTTATATACAAAAATAAAGCTATTCAAAAATGTTTTTTCTTTTGCATCAGATGTTAGTTCTTTCAATGAAGACAGAAGGCTTGTGTTCTAATAAATAGAAAACAAGATTCAAGAAACTGTGTTTTAATTTTCCTTCCATCATTAATAATTGTTATGACTTTGGGCAAGGCTTGGATCCCTTCCATATTTAAAGTACATGATATTATGATTACATTTTGTTTTTTGTTTTGTTTTGTTTTTGGTCACATCACAGCTGCTACTGGATTAGTTTAAATGTAGGATTGATTCCAATGTAGAAGTAAAGTCCTTGCTTTATATTTTTAATTAAATTCACTTATTTTTAATCAACAACTTTTTTCCAACTCCTGTCACTCAGGATTCAATGTTAGACTAGTTATTTAAGTTATTGCCTCTCAGCTCCTAACCCACCCTTCTAACAGTCTTCCTTGCCAGAGGTTCCTTCAATAGGGGGCGGTAGAGAACGACTTCAAGGCTGAAGGGGGAGGCATTCCTATCTATTGACTTCCTGCTTGCAGTTCCCATGAGCATCACCCAGGATGTCATTCTTTACACAGGCAGAAGTAGTACCTCCCTGCGGCAGCAGCTTAGTCAAATTTGCTGGCTTTCCAACATTTGCAAAAACGGCCTCATTTTACTTTTTCAGAAACGGCACCGCCTGGCAGATGCCCCCTGCTGCCAGAGGAAGATCCCCAGCCCCAGAAGTCCCTCCTCTGAGACAAACCAGCAAGGGCTGAGTGCAACACCCTTTCCTCAGAGGTCTGAGTTTCAGTTTCTCAGGTCAGGTCCCTTTGCTATTTCTCACAATTTTAATAATGCCAAAATCTTCCCTTGTTCCTTTAGAACTGGGGTAGTAGCTACTCCTTTAGATTGCTGCTTTCATAATGCCTAAGAGTCCTCTTTTTTTTTTCTTTTATTATTACTTAGTTAGTAAATTTATACTTAGTTAACAATTATTTATATTAAAATCCCTCTGTAAAAAAAATAAGCAAATGTAATTTCTGTCTCCTGGATGGCCCCTGATTGACAAAATTGTTTGGTTTGTCAACTTTCAGTATTTTGAAAAGATGTGGATCAAAGTCACTTAATCATATGCCAAGAAAGCCAGGATCTGTTGTCACAGCAGACACAGTGGCTTACCCTACGGAATAAGTACTTTTTAATATTTGTATGCATATTAGAAAATTGGTTTAATGTTTGTTTTGCTTCCAGTTTAGCTAAGAAAATTCTTCTTCTCCAAAGTTTGTATGTTGTATTAGTTAATTTGATTCCTTAAAAATTTCACTTGTCTTCTTTACAATGCCAACTTAGATTTTAATTGCTGTGACAGATATGTGTTCTATTTGTTCAATATGTGTTTCCTGGTGTTTTAATATGAAGTTTAAAACAAGTAGATTTTTTCCTTAGAACTCCAATATTGAAATGTAACATTACGGTGTTCTCCAAAAAGCCTTGATAATTTGATCATTTTTATCTGAATTAGGGCAGTTGTTTCTTGAACACCTGTGTGCAACCACTCACAAGGTTAAGATTTTTTTATTTGGATTTTCCCCAAACAATACATAGTCACATATAAGTGGATTTCTGACACTTCACAATTGTATTAGAGAAAGATTAGCCAGGGAATCTTGATTGACTTTTCTGTGCAATTGTAACTTCACAGTGTTCCAAGAACTTCTCAAAAGTACTACCTAATATAAACTGATTGAATCACATAACATTATATTATTTCTTTTTTTCTCATGTATTTACATTAAGCACTATTATGTATTTAATTAAATTATAAATTATTTTTTCAAATTGCCTGTGTTATTTAAATAAATTCTGAATCAAATGTATTTTGTAAATGAAAGGTCATCATTTTTGTTAACATACCAAAATAAAAAGACATTTTTCAAAACTATATACTGTATTTAAAAGTGTTTTCCCTGACCACCATGACATTTACTATTCATTTTATCTAAAAGCTTTTGATTCTTCTATTTTCCATAGAGAGTTCATTTCAAACCTTCAATTTCCTGAAAGTCAAGACCGTTTACTTCTATAGTGTATACTGGTCTTCCCAAAATGGGTTGAAGCCACATGCCATTTAGTGGAAACCTCACTAAATCTATCTCACACATTTTTTTATTACTATTTCTTGTGATTAAATGCCCAACCATATTACTATGACCAAACACTATTAATAGTGTTTCAAAAATAATAGTAATTTTTATGGTTCTAATATTAATTTCTGCTTAGAAATAAAGAGTTACAACATCTTATAAAATCACATAAAAATGTCTCAGCAGCTGGGTGACATACACTTCCTTCTAGTCTGAGCTCAGTCTGGAAGACTGTGCTTACTGAATGGATATGTATTGAATGAAATTGACCCCACTTTTTGTGGGACTATTCTCAACCTCTACTATATAATTTACTTGCATCGTCTGTGTCTTGAAACGTATTATCTTGACTGGATCATTTCCTAATGAAAGCAAACAAACAAAAAAATAACGCCTGTATGACCTTCATAATCCCTAAGACAGTGCTTTTCTAATGATCAATTTAATATACATATTTATTAAATTGATTTGCTTACAGATGTGCTTTATGAATAAAATAAACTACAAAATTAAATGCCATCTTTCCCAATTTGGTAATCTAAAAATGTTATTAACCTTTATAACTTTTCTTACTTGAAATTATTTGCTTTATTCATTGATTCTATTTCCTTAATATTCACATTATTTTAATTTTCAAGTCTTGTTACCCCATTACCTTTTTACTAACATTAATTTATTATAGATTTCCTGTGAGCTCCTAGTTAGCTGAAATTGTCTTTTATCAGTCATTTTTTCTTTCATTTTCATCTCTATTATAATAATATTCAGGATAAATTTTAGCAGTAGCCAATTAGATTTTTTTTTTCAAGCTGCCATCTCAGCAAAGCAGGGCAAAATTAGGAGGCAGATCATTTGAAGGTATTAGAGGCAACAAGTATACAATGATTTGGGGCCTATGATCCAGAAAAAGTGCATTATGATTTCTGTGAATGGCTTTCTGAATCAAAGATTGTGATCATAGAATGTAAGAATTGCTGCAGATGGATTCCAGATTATATTTCTAATATATGAATTTACTTGCCAACTAAACAGTTTCCCTAGAAACAGTTTTAAACTATGAAATTGTTTTCTTATAGTGATACAGCACAGAATTCTGAGTGCTTTTATTTTACTTGTGGGCTTTCCATCTCAGCTATCACCTTTCTTTATGAATTTTTTCTGGACCTCTCAACTACACTCAGAGTAAGTTGACCCTGCCTCTAATGTTCAGGATATCTGACCTATGATTCTCTTTAGTATGCAAAATAATTTATTAGTAGAATTAATTTTCATACTTTTACTGCCTTTTTCAGTTGTTTATATTTCAATCTCTTATAGTAGTGAAAAATTTATGAACACAAACCTCATGATTTCTGCGATGTATTTCTCTGTACTACTTTGAAATTGTTATGGACCCCAGAAGAGCCATGATCTTTTAATCCAATCTTGCTGGGTGGGACCTTTTGATTGCATGTTTCCATGGAAATGTAACTCACCAAATTGTGAGTGAGACATTTGATTAGATTATTCTCCTGAAAGTGTGGCCCTGCCTATTCTGGGCGGGGGCGGGGGGAGGTTCTTGATTAATTCACTGAAGTGCTTAAGAGAGCTCAAAAGCTGACACAGACACTGAGGCTTGGAGACACTTGGAGATGCAGACACAAGGACATTAGGAGATGCTAAGCTAAGAGATGAAGGCCAGAGTTTGCCTTGGAGAAGCTAAGAGAGGACTCCCAGATGCTTAGAGAGAAAAAACCTCAGGAGAACAAAGCAGACATCTGAGAGAAACTAAGAGAGACAGAAGCCCAGAGACATTTTGGAGAAAGCCATTTTGAAATACAACCTGGAAGCAAAGGACCAGCAGATGCCAGCCACGTGCCTTCCCAGCTGATGGAGGTGTTCCGGACGCCACTGGCCTTTCTTCAGTGAAGGCATCCTCTTGTTGATGCCTTAGTTTGGACAACTTTATGGCCTTGGAACTGTACATCTGTAACCTAATAAATCCCCTTTATAAAAGCCAATCCGTTTCTGGTATTTTGCATAATTGCAGCTTCAGGAAACTGGAACAGTCTCCAATACTTTACAAAGTAAGCAAAATAAACATTTATTGAATGGATTGAAAGAAGAGGTTTGAGAGATGAATTGTCAAGGCTATCTGCAAAATCTGTGATCATGAGTAATATTTACTATAATGTGTCCAAGTTCTTGTTTATAAAGTTAAATTGTTCTTCCTAGGTTTAAGTCTGTAAGGCATATGCTTGTCACTAACCAGCAACTCAGTGCATCCTACTCTAAGCTAACAAAATAAAATTATCCTAGGTGTTACCAGAGAATTCTCATATTTCTAGTATGTGGGTCATTGCAGTATTCCTCCCCTGATAAAACCCAAAACTTTACAAAAACAGTAACTACAATTAGTTACTCTCTAACTAATAATGAAAAATTAGTTAAAATATAATATATAGTTTCCAACACACACATTTCTTATTACTAGTCATCAGCTATCATCAGTCACAGATTAATCTAATTTGGGTCTAATTTGAAAATCTAGGTACATTTTATCCTGTTTCCTGCCACAAATTCAGAAGCCTTTAGGCCTTACTTGTTCTGAAGTTCCATTCTGTTGTTGACATAGATGTGCTGGAAAAGGCGCCTGTAGGTGGACTATAACCAACTGCTTGCCCTTCTCAGAGAAAACAATAATAATAATCTTGCTTTCTTAGTTTCTAATTAGCTTTTTCTCTTGTGACAAAATGGGAAAAGACAAAAAAGAAAAAAATATTTTTAGAGTGCTGTCTCCATTTGAAACAACCATAAAAAGAAAAATACAATTCATGGATTAGAATTCTATGCTGCACATGCATATGATTCTTTTTTAAATGCATATTTTCTAATTATTCCAATTGCCCATTTTAAGAATTGTGGGAACCTTACTCATGCTCTCTTTCTTTTCCTTCTTTCATTTAGTATGTATGCATGGGTGTGTGTGTGTGTGTGTGAGTGTGTGTGCGATTTTACTTTATTGAAAACAAAATTTTAACTTGCTAGCAAATGATGCAGCAATGATAGAAAAAAATGGTTCAGGAATACTTATGTAAGCAGATAATTAAAAACAAAGAAACTTTGCATTTTTAATTCACAAGGTCTTGCCAAGTGTCTTGTTCATATTGAATTTTCCATAGGTGGTCTGGGGCTCACCGGAGGGAGATGCCAGGTGTTGTGCGACCAGTCAGGAAAAAGCCTCATCTGGGTCTGAAATTGGAATAACAGTATTTCATCTCCTGTCAGTAGGGTCCAATAGGGCCACAAGTATCAAAGCAGGAAATGGTGTCACATGGAGATCATACACAGAGTACCAAGCAATAAGTTCTAATTTTAAATAGGCCACTGCCAGTGATTTTTCTCAAGTAGAAATCAATGATGCATAATGCAGCTTTATTATTTCTTGCTTTTAGGACATGTTTTTCTTTTCTCAATACCCATCTATCCAATAGTTTTATGGGCTGCCTCAGCCATTGGAAATGAAATCTGTCTCATTCATAGAGAATATTATATCAGGCATGCTTCTGTAATCCATGAAAGGACTGCCAACCTTCAGCATTATGAATCACATCAATTAAATCTCAATTAAGATTTTAAGACAGATTACCCTTCACCCCACGCCAGTATTTCATTAGATAAAATATTGTGAAAATTGTTCTGACAGTCAAACTAAATTTTCTCCATGTTCCATTCTACTTCATTAGTCCTAACCTTTTCCAGATATTTTGGTATTTACACAATTGAGATCTAGGTACTTATCATGTTTAATAAGATATAATCATTCTACAAACAGTACTATTTTATCAATATTCTTACCTCTTTAATCTTGCTATCAGAAGCCATATTGACAGAAAAAAAAACATTAAAATATTTTCTTTGATCTAAGTTTCCTTAAGTATTTAGTTTCCTTAGTTATATTTTAATATTATAAAATGAACTTTTAGACTGTATAGCATCTCAGAGTTACTATATGGAATTAAAGAAACTTATACAACTATCTTTATAGATAAGCTATTTTGGAATGGTCCCTTTTTTTAGTAAAGAAGTTGTGGGTAAAAATCAATCATGCAAAAACTAATGGGCTCCCATGCACCACCCCACGAACACCCTGAAATTGGTGTGGAAAATTTGTTACAATTGATGATAGCACATTTTTACAATTGTATCACTAACTAAAGTCCACGATATGTCCTAGGGCTCAAAGTTTGCGTAGCGTAGGTCCAGGGATTTTTTTTTTTTTTAATTTTTATTCTATTACTATGTATACAATCTGAAATTTCCCCTTTTAATCATATTCCGATATATATTTCAGTGCTGTTAAGTGCATTCACAATATTGTGCTACCATCACCACCATCCATTACCAAAATATTTCCGTCATTCCAAATAGGGACCCTGTAAATCTTAAGCTTTAACTTCTCATTCCCTATCCCTATCCTAACCCCTGGTAATCTATATTCTAGATTCTGACTCTACGAGTGTGCATATTCTAATTGTTTCAAATTAGTGAGTTCATACAATAGTTGTCCTTTTGTGTCTGTCTTATTCCACTCAACAGGATATCTTCAAGGTTCATCCATGTTGTTGCATGTATTAGAACTTCATTCCTTTCTGCAGATGAATAATATTCCATTGTGTGTATATACCATATTTTATTTATCCATTCATTGATTGATGGAAACTTGGGTTGCTTTCATCTTTTGGCAATTGTGAGCAATATGTGAAAATAATTGAGTCCCTGCTTTCAATTCTTTGGGTATATACCTTGTAGTCGAATTGTCAGGTCATATGGTGTTTCAATTCTTAGCTTCCTGAGGAACCACCAAAATGTCTTCCACAGCATCTGTACCATTTTATATTGCCACCAGCAATGAATGAGTGTTCCTGTTTCTCTGCATCCTTTCCAACACATGTTATTTTCTGGTATTTTTGTTTGTTTGTTTTGTTTTGTTTCAGCAGCAGCCATTCTAATGGGTGTGAAATATTATCTCACTGTGGTTTTGATTTGCATTTCCCTGGTGGCTAATGATGTTGAGCATTTTTTCATGTGCTTTCTGGCCACTAGCATATCTTCCTTGGACAGATGTTTGTTCAAGTCTTTTGCCCATTTTTCAGTTGGTTTGTTTGTCTTTTCATTTTTACATTGAAGGATTTCTTTATATATTTTGGATATTAATCCTTTATCAGATAAGTGGCTTCCAAACATTTTCTCCCATTGTGTAGGTTGTCATTTTACTTTCATGATAAAGTCCTTGAAGGAACAAAAGTTTTTAATTTTGATGTCTTCCCATTTATCTCTTTTTTTCTTTTGTTGCTTGTGCTTTGTGTTAGAATCTAAGAAACCATTGCCTAACACAAGGTCCTGAAGATGCTTCCCTATGTTTTCTTCTAGGTTTGATATTTCAAGCTCTAATATTAAGGCCTTGACCAATTTTGAGTTGGTTTTGTACATGGTGTGAGGTAGAAATTTTAAAAATTTCTATTTCTTTAGAAAGTTTTTCATATTGCTCATTCATTATTTCCCTGATATCCTATAGTTCTTTCTCTATAGTTTCCTTCATCTCCTTGACCATTGTTAAGAATATTTTTTAAAATAGCTTTGTTTGGCATGTCCACATTTTGTCGTCTTCATTGGTGTTTTCAGTATATTTTACCATCTTCCTTGGAAGCGGCCTTCATTTCCTGTTACTTTGCTTTTCTTGTATTCTTTTTGAAAACTGTACATTTTAATTTTTTAAAATGTTGACTCTGGAATTTACTCTGTGTGATGTCTGTTTCTTGGTTTTGCAACCAGCTGTCAAGATGGAGACTTCTTGAGCTTCAATCCTGTCATGAATGTCTCTCTAAGGCAAATGTGCAGGGTTTTCCTTGTCTTTCTTGGCCTCTGTCTTGTCCTGGGTTTTTGCTTTTTAGTTGTTTTGGAGTTCACCTATTTATAGGAATTTGATTGTCCCCTCTGCTTCCCAGGAGACAAACCTCCCTCTCCCAGGTTTTTGAAGTGCAGTCTTTTGTCCTAGACTGCCCACCTCTATAGACTTTACACTCTTTTGTAGTCTCATTCTGCTTTTGCCTGGAGGGCAAATTCTGGGAGGAGGGTCACCCTGGAAAGAACTTTCTCAAGTTGGTCTTTCCCAGCCAATACAGGGCCAGGGACCCATGAAGGGGGCAAAAACTTGTTCCAAAGCGCCCTGGGGAAGGAATTGGGAAGGGTGCCAAAATCTTGTCAGCTCCCCAAAATTGAGCTTTCCTGACATGTCACACAAATGCAGCCCTTCAGCTAACTGTCCCCCACAGCTCCAAGGAAGCACTGCATCTTTAAATCTGCATACACAACTCCCCTAACTGAGACTGTTTGAAACAAAGGCTGCTGCATTCTATATAGGGGCAGACTGAAACAATAGCTGCCCTGAGAGCAGGGACTCAGTGATCCAAATTAGCTTATCAAAAGCTGTGACCAGCGATTGGTTGTGTCTACCTCTGTTCTTGGGGCTGAGGATTTTTACATCCTTTTTCTGTCACCAGCATCTAAGCAGGGACTAGACCCCACATCAGCCTGCTGTGAGGATTGGGGATGGGCATCGATAGTCACAGAAAAAAGAGAGCTATATTTGCAGTTCTTTACCATAAATTTATGAGTCTCTTCCTCTTCCTCCCACTCTTTCTTGGATGCTGTACAGTGTTTTTTTTTTTTTTTTTTTCGGGCCTCTGGGGTTTCAAAATAGTTGTTTCAGACAGTTCCTGTATGTTTAGTTAGTGGTTTCAGTGGAAGGATAGAGTCCTGGAGCTCCCTGTTTTAACATCTTTCCCAGAAGTCTGGAATGGTCTTTGAGGGAAATAGATTTTTCCATTATACTGATGCTTTTTCAGGTCTAACTACATCAACATCTGCTTTAGTCTTTGTTTAATATGTACCTTTGCCCACAGCTTTGAATTCAGAGATTCTGAGGTATGTTCCAGATATCTGCAAGTGTTTCAGTGATACTTATGCATGGTAAAGTTTGAGAGCTACAACCTTAAAAATATTGTGGTATATTTCAAGTCCAGATATATAGTGGATGAGTATTGGCCATTTAAAAGAATCTTTGTTAATAATAAGGCCATTAACAATACAGGAAAATTATGTTTTGAAATGAATTAAGCCATATTTTTAAAATATACTTGTCTAGGAAAGGGAGTTTCTTAGATGACATAAAGTATGAAATTAAAGAGTTATCTGTGATTTGCAATGTTAATCTCAAAAGTGATTAATAAACCAATAGGTAGCATTTATGGATTGCATGTGTGGCCTTGTTCTAAGCAATTTGCATATATCAATTTCCTTAACCTTTATTACAATCTCATGAGCTTGGCACTTTAATCCCCATTTTTTTTTAAGTTCAATTTTATTGAGATTACTCACATACAATACAATCATCCAAAGTGTACAATCAGTTGCTAAAGAAGCCACCACATAGCTGTGCATTCATCACCACAATTAAATTTTTTCAGTTTTTAGAACATTTTCGTTACTCCAGAAAAGAAATAAAAATAAAAAAGAAAACTCAAATCCTCCCACACCTCTAACAAACCCCCTCCATTTTTCACTCATAGTATCATTATAGTACATTTGTTACTGTTGATGAAAGAATGTTAAAATACTACTAACTGTAGTACATAGCTTGCAATAGGTATATTTTCCCTATATAACCCTCTATTATTGAATTCTAGTTATAGCATCATACATTTGTTCTCATTCAAAAAAGATAATTCTAATATTTGTACAGTTAATCATGGACATTGTCCACCCCAAGATTCACTGTTTTATACATTCCCATATTTTAACCTCCAGCTTTCCTTCTGGTGACATATGTGACTCTAAACTACCCTTTCCACCACATTCACACACTATCCAGCACTGTTAGATATTCTCACAATAACATGCTACTGTCACCTCTGTCTATTTCAAACACCTAGGTTCAAACTAGTAATCATTCTGCTCATAATAAGCAACCATTCCCCATTTCTTTAGCCTCATTCTATATCCTGATAACCTATATTTCATGTCTATGCAGTTACATATTATTATTAGTTCATATCAGTGAGTTCATACAATATTTGTCCTTTTGTGTCTGACTTATTTCACTCAATATAATGCCCTCAAGTTTCATTCATCAACCCATTTTTTTAAGATAGCTTTGGTCACACACCATATATTCTGTCCTAAGTAAATAATCAAAGGTTCCCTTTATAATCATGTATTTATGCATTCACCACCACCACCACTATCTATATAAGGCCGTTTCCATTTCTTCCTACAAAGAAAGAGGAAGAGTCAAAGAAGGTAGAGAGACAAGAAAAAGAAAAAAAGAAAAAAAAGAACAGCTAAAAATCAACAAAAAATGATAAAATTAAACTAAAATAGAATAAAGAGTCAGAAACATCACCAATGCCGAGTCCCATACCCCTCCCTTATATACCCCTCTTACAGGAATTTAGTTTTGGTATATTGTCTTTGCTACATTAAAGGAGGAATAATACAATGTTTCTGTTAACTATAGTCTTGAGTTTGCATTGATTGTATTTTTTCCCCAGTACCACCCCATTTTTAACACCTTGCAAGATTGGCATTCATTTGTTCTCCCTCATTAAGAACATATTTTTACATTTTATCATGATTGTTAAGAATTCTAAATTTCCCTAAGTTATATAGTCCCATTCTTTATTTTCCTTCTTTCCTTCTTGTGTCCCACATGCCCCTAACCTTCCTCTTTCAACCATACTCACAGTCATCTTCATTCAGTGTACTTACATTATTATGCTACCATCACCCGAAATTGTGCTCCAAACCTCTCACTCCTGTCTTTTCCTATCTGTCTGTAGTGCTCTCATTAGTATTTCCTGTAGAGGAGGTATCTTCTTCACACTCTCTCATTGTGTGTCAGATAATATTTTAAACTCGTCTTCATATTTGATGAACAGATTTTCCAGATATAAAATCTTGGTTTGTGGTTCTTCTCTTTCAGTATCTTAAATATATCACACCACTTCCTTCTTGCCTCCGTGGTTTCTACTGATAAATCCACACATACTCATATCAAGCTTCTCTTGTATGTGATGGATTACTTTTCTCTTGCTGCTTTCAGGATTCTCTCTTTGTCTCTGATGTTTGATAATCTGATTATTAAGTGTCATGGCATAGGTCTATTCAGATCTATTCTTTTTGGGGTTTGCTGTGCTTCTTGGATCTGTAATTTTACATCTTTTATAAAAGATGGAAAATTTTCATTGAGCATTTCCTCCAATATTGCTTCTGCCCCTTTTCCCTTCTCTTCTCCTTCTGGGACCCCCATGACACATACATTCACGTGCTTCATGTTGTCATTCCTTGAGACATTGCTCATACTTTTCCATTTTTTTTCCCTATCTCTTCTTTTGTGTGTAGGATTTCAGGCATCTTGTTCTCCAGTTCTTGAATGTTTTCTTTTGCCTCTTGAAATCTTCTCTTGTACATCCCCATTGTGTTCCACATCCCCTGTGTTGTGCCTTTCATTTCCATAGATTCTGCCAGTTGTTTTTTCAAACTTTCAATTTCTTCCTTATGTTCACCCACTGTTTTCTTTATATCCTTCATCTCTTTTGCCATATCTTCCCTAAACTTGTTGAATTGATTTACCATTAGTTGTTTCAATTCCTGTATCTCAGTTGAAGTGTAAGTTTATTCCTTTGGGCCATATCTTCATTTTTCCTAGTGTGATTCTTGGTTCTCTATTATCTAGGCATTTGGTTTCCATGATTACCCCAATCAGATTTTCCCAGAACAGAATAGCTCAGGTCTCAAAATGGGGCTATATTTAGTTTCAGGTTCTCCTGAGGGTGTGTCTTAGAAGATTGATAGACTACCCTGTGAGGCCTCCAGATGCTGTGCTTTTCTTAACCTGCCCAGCAGGTGGCTCCTGTCAGCCTATCGCTCCCTGCTGGTGTAAAGACAAGTGGTCCCTTTAGTTCTCAGCTTAGATTGTTACTGGTGGATTGTTCCCCCCCAGGCCTTGGGGTCTGAGTTCTGAAGGGAGGGTAGGCACTTAAACTGGGCCCCACCTCCCTCCTCTTAGGGAAGATACAACCCCTAAGAAGTTATCTTCTGCACTTGAAATACTTCTCTGTCTCTCTGTGTTAACTCCACCCCTGTCTGGGTCAGGGTGCTGCAAACTGAAAATGGCTGAGGCTTTCTGCACTGAGTCCCTCAGATTGAGGAGGGGGGGAAGGAAAAGAAAGCCCATTTTCAGAGCCAGTCCATGGCCCCCAAGTTTCACCTGTCAGCCAGAGACAGCAGCTGGTCTCCTGGGCTCCCTTTCTGGGACACAGCACCCTCCAGCTCTCTAAGGTCAATGGTCTCCAAAAGCCTCTGTACTTTTTTTTCCATCAGCCCCACTTCCTCTCCAATGGGAGTGACCTCAGGGTACTTTGCTGCTTGTTAGGGGTTTGTCTATGTCTGTAGCCTCTATTCAGCAGTCTGCATTTGTTAATTAAAACCCCAGTTGGAGCTAGGTTGAGCTCTATTTGCTTGCTCTGGGACTACTGTTTTCTCCCATAGCAAGGTCTTGCAACTCAGCTTGCCTTGGGGTGGGGGGAGCTTTTGGTGCAGTTCCACAGTTTTTACTTACAGCTTTTATGCTGCAATCTTAGCTACTGCACCCATTCCAGGCTAGTGTACAACATGTGGACAGTTACGGTTGTCCCCCAGGAGTTGTTCTGGACTATTTACTAGTTGTTCCTGGTTGTTTATTAGTTGCTCTAGAGGACTAACTAAATTCCACACCTCTCTATGTTACCATCTTGCCCCTCCTTTATCCCCATTTTATAGACAAGGAAACTAAAGAACAGAATATTTAAGGAATTTACCAATTGTTACAAAATTTCAGCAGTGGCACCTGATGCTTTGTAATTTATGTGCATTGTCCCAATGGAATAACATTTAAATGGTCTCCTAATTATTCTCATAGAGATTACATAAGTGGAAGTTATTTCTAATGAGTTGCACAATTGAAAATACTGTTTGTAACTTTCGGGGAAGTTATTTTCAATGAACGTTGCTAGTTAAAATACACTAAGAATATTTACAGAGTTGATCATGTTGTCATTGCTACTTAAGTTTTCTGAATGCTACTCATATTGGAGGGCCTTAAAATATTTACGTGTTTTTAAACTATATGTATATTTGGCATACATAAAAGGTAGAAGATATAAAATTTTCTAAAGACAGCACATGTATAATTGCTTTGTGATAGTTTTATAACAGATGCTATTATCTTTTAACTACTTATCCCTACTTTGTAGGAAATAATATTCATGGAAAATTTGGAAAATATATAATGACTAATATGTTAAATTGTTTTCCTACCCTTCTTCTCCAAATATTAACTCAAGTAATTGCTTTACTAGCATTATTTAAGGCTTTGATGTATTTGCATTGTATTTTAAATGCAATGCTTTAAAATTGGGTTTGAAACCCTTGAGGAAAACTGAAGATGAAAAAGCTAAAAAAAAAAAAAATCCTTAAGGGAAACAAAGTAATTTTTGAATTATAGTTGAGAAAATAAGAAGCTTTAGAAGACATTAGCAAAAAAATTAAGCACTGATTACAAGGTGCAAAGGTCATGGGAAGGAGAACAGTGGAATATCTAATTTAATGAACTTTATTATGGAGAAAGATAGAATTTGTTATTTTTAAATTTGTGTAAAATAGTAAAACTGTAACAAACTTTGCTTTTTAAAATTACCATATGTATTTTATTAAATTAAACATTGAAAACCCAAAGCATCCATTTTTGGAAAGTATCACAATGTTTTTGACTGTTTTTGCAAACAGAAATTACTGAAGTTACATGATTTTCACAAAGGCTAATGAGACAGATGTTATAAAGTCCTAGAAGTCAATTAATAAAAGACCACATGTAATGGTGATCACATATTAAATCATTTCAGCTGGGTTGACACTCCCCATTTTTCTCCAATAAATACTTACTGGAGGCAGAATTTTTAAAGTACTTTAATAGAAATGACTGATCAGTTGAGTTAGGAGCCTGCCTCCACTGAAGATAAGAAAATTGAATGGAATTGAAAGGCCCCAAATCCAAGCTCTCTGATTAAAAAACTGTGGATAAAACAACTGTGTAAAGATTTGCTCCCAGAGTCTGGTACTGCTTCAGTGGCCATAGCACTAAAGATGGGGAGTCACTTGGCATCTACAACAAATATGTGACTATTCAATGGTGCTGCATGTGATGCCAGAGAGGATAGATCTACATTGACTCAATTTGTTTAATATAAGTTAAGTACTGATATAAGCCCACCACAATTATTTACTCATTTAATCATCCCGGCAAATCTATGAAGATGCCACTAGTTATGATATCATCTGAGTTTTCAGCTGAATCAAATATTTTAGATAACATCCCAATGTCATGAACCTGTTATTGGTGAAGTCAGGTTTCAAACCAAGACATCTGTCTTCACAGGCTGCATTCTTATTCCCAATACCAGTGGCTTTCAACATTTTTACCATGATCCATAGTAAGCAATAGATTCATTTTACACACACACACACACACACACACACACACACAACCCACACACACACACCCCCCACATACAGTTAAACTTACTATCTGGAATGCATTCAGATATTTTATTTTCTATCATATTCTAATTCATTCCATTTGTTACATTTTTAAAAATTGGGTTAATCTTGATCCACTTGATATGGATATTGCAAAACTTTTCCTTGCCTCTGCATCAGTGCATAGATATACTAGAATACTTTAAAGTGCCAGGTGTGGTTGCATTCACTATTTATGACTGATAATGAATAGGGAAAAGTAACTATGACATCCAAAGTGATATGCAATTAGGGATTGAATACTATAAATAGGGTCTTTTTTGTGCAAAGTATCAATATCCAAAATAAAATGATATAATTTACTATTTCCAAATCTAGCTTCTCTTCATGAATTCCCTAATTTGGTTTAAAAAAATCAACAGGACATCATAATTTTTCAGTAACCTAGGTTTAAAAGTCCTAGACATTGTCTCTATCAGTTACAAATTGTTTTAGATTCTCTTTCTTCCAAATCATTCATATGGATCATATTTTTTCCACTTTCATCATGGATTCCCTGGCTTAAACTGTACTAGTTTTTTTTCTTTTCTGGTCTAATGCTAACAGGAAATTCAAAATCCAGTCTTTATGTATTTTTTCAATTTGTTCCAAGTGATGTTAACAAATTATTTACTTGTGCTGTTTATTTCACTTCTGTTTCCTTAATTTAAGTTAGAATTACTTGTCAGGCATTTAGAGCTCTTTCTAGATATCTAATGTTTAAATGATATTGGCTACTAATTCCCTACCTCCCTGTTAACCATATATCTTCCATCATTTTTCCTTTAATTATTTATATAGTAAAAACCTTCCCTTTTATTTGCCAGTTTAAATTTGTCTCTATAACTGGATGAACTATAATACCTTCTAACATACCAACCAAAACTGCAGCAAGTTGAGACTTGGACAAGAGTTTAATCAAAGCATCTCTATTGGAATTTAAAAGC
Source organism: Choloepus didactylus (assembly GCF_015220235.1). Lineage (NCBI taxonomy): Eukaryota > Metazoa > Chordata > Mammalia > Pilosa > Megalonychidae > Choloepus > Choloepus didactylus. The sequence continues at coordinate 143,440,408 of NC_051309.1, forward strand.
TTTTCAGGGTCTTTGTTATAAAGTATCTGTTAACTGTTAAAATTGTATGGCTTTTATTTCAACACAGAAATGAAAAGCTGGTGGAAAAAATGCAAAACGGATTAGCAATATTCTGTGATAATAATGTGGTGGAAACAAGTACTAATAGCTAATAAAATCCTACTTATAAACATATGGTAAAGGGAAACATACGTTGATTAGATGTGTTACACTTGTGCAATCCATTTATGAAGATGAGAGAAATAAGAGTCTTTTGTCTCAGTATGTCTGGCTCTGATTTTTTTTTTTTTCATGATGCTTCAGAAATTACAAGACATGAAAAGACAGAGAAGCATCAAAGGATTTTCTTACACCATTATAATTTTACTTCTTCAAATGTTTTTAAAATAAAAAAATGAGTAAAATAAAGTCAAGCTCATCTGTGGCTATTTGTATTTTTATCTCATATTCTCTTTATATAATATTCAACATATACAAAGAATAGGTTATGTACTCAAAATTCTTTCACTTATAAATCTAGATTTATTTAATTCCACTTAATAGAAAAACTTTCTATTCTAACCAATTTAGGTATATGCACTTAATTTCTGAATTTCACTATCACATCCAATGTTTAAGAACTAAAACATGTTAAGAACTATAACTATATCATTGCTTAGAAACATGAAATAGTGCAACTTAGAGGACAGGAAACTTTGAGAAATATCCACAGTGTTCAGAGTTATGCACAATTTGAGCAAGGTAAAATCAGCATATACTATAAAGTATACATTCTTTCCAGTTCAACTGATCAACTAAGGAAAAAAAAAAAAAAAAAAAACTAGGACATTTGTACTCAAATTTTATTGAAGTATGGAAATTAACCAACTTATGGAAAAGCACATACATTATGTGTAGAACAAGATGCTACATGATATATCATGGAAACAGTCTCAGACACAACAGAAACTTTCAGCAAATGGCTGCTTACTCCTTACACATCTCAAAGGTTCAAAAACAACAGGGGAAGAGATTCCATTGTGACCAATCTCCTTGGGAGGCCAAACTTCTCAGTCTGGGGTATGTGGATGGCAGCTCCACATGTCCCTCTTCATGTCAGATGAACAGGATAGGCAAGATCATAGCCTGAATAGGCGACTACAGCAACTAAAGCATTGGACAAACCTTGGGATGGCGGGAGAGGGCTGATGTAATCTACTTGTCATGAGCAGCCTGAAGTGGCCCCTCTAGAAATAGTTCTAAATGTCCTTTGAGGTTTCATCTTGTAGTTGACAGCTCTCTCATGGGTAAATGGTAGATTGACTCTCTTTTAATAAAAGAGGTACTTTGTGTTCCTGGGTCCATACTTTCATGGTATTGGAATTTCCTTGTCAAGTTTGGTTTCACAGATGTCAATGAGGGTAGATTCATTGTTCTCATCCTCCAGGCAGGGTTCATCTTCTGCCTCTCTCCCATGAGGGTCTCCAGTCTCATGGTGGTATGAAATGCAGCTTGTCATATTCTTTGTCATACAAGTCATTATAATAATTCTTATTACGATTCAGGTCCTTGCCATGTTCATCACCGTTGGTAACATAGATGGTGCATTTCCATGCCACCAATTACTTCCAAAGGTCTCTTCACCTACATTTGGGAAACTTTGATTCTCTAATCACATTCCCTTCATGAATCTGAGCAAACTTCTAAGACATTGGTAATGGCTCATGAGTCAGTAAGTAGGTGCACAAGGAGTGCCCAGGTCTGAGTGTTAAAGAACTAAGAGCACCATTCACAGTTCAGCCCACTGGGCACTCTTTCCAGTGCCAGGGGAGGTATATAATCTGCTTGAGCCAAGGGCTGTCTGGTATTCAAGTGGCTGCTGCTCTGTGGATACCAGATAGCTTCAGCTTGGCAGATCCATCAGTAAAACAGGCCATTAGGTTGGGGGCAACCTCTCAGTTTAGCCCACAAATCCATGAATCCTGTGTTGCACCAAATGTTACTGTACAAAAAGAATGCAAAAACAATATAAAGAACTGCCAAAAAATCAACCCACTCCGTTTTTCCCTGTGCACCCTACTTGCTATGACAAAATCTGTGGAGCAAGTTGCTACATGGTATGTCGTGAGAACACAGGTTCAGGCACAACAGAAAATTTCAGCCAGTGACCACTTTATTACTTACACAAGGGTCCAGAAGAGCAGGGGAAGAGATCTGCTGCTCTTCTAGTCTCCTGGGGAGACCAAACTGCTTGGGTTCAGGTCGATAGATGGCAACTCTAAACGTCCCACTTAGCATTGGAAGGGAGAGACACCTGTACTGCCCGAAGGCCGGGTATTTATACACCCCAAATTGAGTAGGCCCTGTCACCGTGAGTTCCAACCCTGATAAGCATCTGAGGCTGCTTGTTCATGTTTTCTGTGTTTAAGGTTTTGTTGGGCATTTTCATTAGACCTAACATCTTCCCTGAGTTATGGAACGGATAGAGACTTAAACATCATCACACAATAGGAAAGGGGTTTGTTGTGTGCAGGCAAGGGCTGTTAGATGGCTGTTGAGTGGGGTCCCTGAATTCCCCAGCATCAAGAGTATAAAATTTTCAAAAGTGAAAACACTAGGCTAATCAATGCATGGAACAAAAGTCAGACTATCATTAGCCCCACAGAAGCTCTTTTGTGTCCCTTCCTAATAACTTCCCCTTTAAAAAGGTAAGCTGTTGTTCTAGATTCTAATACTGTAAATTATTTTGACAGCTTTGGAATTTCTGTAGATGGGAATGTGCAATATGAATTGTGTTCCTGGTTTCTTATTCTCAGCATTACATTTAAGATTCATCCATGCTTTGTGTGCGTGTTTGTAGTGGTAATTTGATATTGTACTTATGCAGTAGCGCACTCTATGAATATATCGCAATTTATTTAACCATTCTAATGTTGATGAAAATTTGAATCAGTTCCAGTTTCTGGCTGTTAAAAGAAGTTTTAATGGAGAATGCAGAAACGGATCCACATTAGCATACACAGTTGGTTTTTGGCAAAGAGCAAAAGTAATTCAATGGGGGAAGATATGATCTTTTCAAGAAACAGTGCTGGAGTAATTGGACTTCCATAGACAACTAAAGAACCTTGACCCCAACACCATACCTTATAAAAATATTGATGTATAATGGATGATGGGCTTTAATGTAAAATACAAAACTGTAAAACTTCTAGAAAAAAAACAGAAAGGAGAAAGTTTGGGACTTAGATCTAGGCAAAGAATTCTTAGATTTGACACAAAAGCATGATCCATAAATGGAAAAATTGATACACTGGACCTCATGAAAATTAAACACTTTTGCTCTGAGAATGAATCCTTTAGTATGAAAAGACAAATTAATGACTGGGAGAAATATTTACAGATAACACAAATGACAGGGGACCTGTATTAAGAATATATAAAGAACTCTCAAAACTCAACAATAAAAAATCAACAATGCAATTAAAAGTGGGCAAAGACGTTCAGACACTTCACCAGAAACAAATGACCCCATGAAAATATATTGAACATTACTAGCCAGTATAGAAATACAAATTAAAATAAAAATTTAATATCCCTTCATAACTATCAGAATGACTAAAATTCAAATGTGACAACACAAAATGCTGGCAAAGAAGCACAGAAACTAGATCATTCATACATTGCTAGTAGGAATGTAAACTGGTAAAGCCACTCTGAAAAGTATTAATTTCATATAAAGCTAAATATGCAACTACTATATCCAATTATTGGGCTCCTTGGCATTTATTTCAGAGAATTTAAAATATGTGTTCACATAAAAACCTATATGTGAATATTTATAGCAGCTTATTTGTAATAGCCCCAATTTGGAAACTATCTAAATGCCTTTCAATAAGTGCATCTTCAAACTGTGATCTATCCATACCATGTAATACCAGTCAGCAATAAAAAGATATATGTAACAACTTGAATGAAACTCAAGAAAATTAAGCAGAGACTGGGTGACCAGTGCTCTGGATCTCCCTGTATTATTTCTTCATATCTTCCTGTGAATCTGTATTTTTAAAAGTTTCAAAAAGTTGATACTAACATTCTAGTACATATTTTTAGTAAACATTCATCTATATTTCTAGGATTGTTATGGCTGAATTGCAAAGTATGTGTATGTTAAGCTGCAGGAGATGCTGAAAAACAGTTTTACAAAGTAAATATACAAATTCAAGCTTCCGCTATCAATGTATGCTCCAATTTCTTCACATCTATGTCACCATAGATAGTCTGTAATTTTTTTTTCATTTTATTCATGCTGGTATGTGTGCAGTAGTAGCACATTGCAATTTTAATGTACATTTCCCTGATGTGTTTTTTCACATGGTTATTGGTCATGTAGAAATTTTTAGTAAGTTTTTGTTTGAGTGTTTTAATTGGCTTTTCTGCTTTTTTCTTAATGATTTTGAGAAGTTCTTTATAAATATGGGCCACATGTCCTTGTCAGACACATGCAGTGTCTCTAATTGTGTGGTCTTATTTTGTTAATTATACAAACACATACATATAAACATATATATATATTTACATTATCAAGTAAATCCTAGTTCTAAATATCAATATATCCAAATTTATCATTGTCTTTAACACACAGTTATTACATAAGAATTCTCTTATGTTGTCTAAAAATAACTGTTTCAATATTGCTTTAGAATTCACCATCCACATAGATTTTATTTTTCATGGTCAAGATTTATTTTTCCAATGATTAAACAAACTATTTATTTGGAAGATCATCCTTTCTTTACCAGAAATAACATTATTTTACACATACACACACACATATAATATATATATATACACACACACACGTGTATATATATACACATTTCTGAATTCCTTGTTTCATCCCATTAACTTCTTTATACTCTTGCCCATATACCACATTCTTGTGAATATAGTAAGACCTCATTTTACATCAGTATTTTCCAACATCCTTTCTATAAATTGAAAACAGTGCATACTAGTGAACTCCATCATTTAAAAGTATTTCCTACACAAGCATGCTTATCACTATATATATATATGGCAAATAAACACTTTTATCACAGAAATAATGAGTAAACAATTTTATCACAGAAATAATTAAAAAAAAATTAATTCTCTCTTCCCCATTGAAGCCCCAGCAGTGTGCACCACCTCAAGATCTCTCCACCCCCTCACCCAGAGCGGTCAATAAGAAGGCAGGGAAGGCACGTGACATCACAGATGGCATTGTCTGGAGACCATGGCTAGGTCAGTGTTCTGCCCCACCTCCCTGGCTCTTCATAGGGGGAACATAACAGCGAACCCAATTATTTAACCAATATTTTTTAAAAGAATGTGCTCATCACACTTTTTATTTATAAATAAGGCAAATAAATACTCTCATAGCAGTAGGTAAACAAAAGTAATCATAGAAATAATTTTTAAAAATCTTAATTCTCCCTCTCTCTCTCTCTTTTTTTTTTTTTCCTGGACAATTATGTATACCTGTATTTATGTCTGTTGAGTTCATGTAAAACAAAGTCCTGTTCTACTGTAGTTGTAATCTGCTAGGGTAAATCCTACAGGTTTGCCTTTCTTCTCCATTATTATCTTCACATAATTTGGTCCTTTGTTTCTTCATGTGAATTTTAGAATCAGTCTTTAAATATTCTCAAAATAATTTGGTATTTTGGTAAGGATTTTTGTTGAATACACAGGTCAATCTAGGGAAAATTGGATGTATATACATATCAAAGGTTCTAATCTCATAACATGATACATGTCTTAATTTCAGGTCTAGTTTAATTTCTTTCTGTAAAATTTTGTTCTGCATTATTTGTTAGATTTATTCCCAGTTTTTGGACATTTGAGATGCTGTAGTCAGTAATATCATTCCAAAAGTAAAATTTATTTTTATTTGCTTCTGTTCATAATTTTTTTCTGTACAGTAAGTATATATCCAGATATTTTAATAAATTAATCCATTAATTGTAATAATTTGTCAGTAGTCTTGGATGTATTATATGCACATTCATATTGCCTATGCAAAATAGCAGCTAATACTTTATTTTAATTTTCAGGACTACTATTTCATTTTTATACTTTATTAGACTGGCTAAGACCTCCAATAAAATGTTGAATAAAAGTGATGCTTAATGGACATCCTCTTATTCCTTGTCACAGAGGAAAGTATTTCAATATGTTTGTTTCTCTATTAATATTGTGAAATACAATTTAATATTCAAATGTTCCAAAATGCATTCCAGAATTAAGCCCCATAGAACATGATATGATATCCCTTTCATATATTGTTGGTTACAACTTTCTAATATTTAATTTAGGATTTTGCAGCCATTTTCATGATGTAAACTGCCTTGTGATTTTAGTTTCATTTAATTATCCTTGTCAAATTTTGGTGTATAAATAAATCTGGCCTCATAAAATAAGTTGAAAATGTTCCTTTTTATTTGTTTTTGGAACACTTTATATAAGATTTGTTATTTCTCTTTTGTATTATATATTTTTCACGTACATATTTTGTGCATTTTATTCTTTTTATCCCTATGCCCTTTAATTTGGACATTTTCTTTTGATGTGACTTCTAGTTAACTATTTCGTTTTCTGCTGCATCTAATATGCAATTAAGACATACTAATTGAGTTCTTAACTTACTATAAAAAGTAAAAATTTTGCTTTCTAAAAGTCCATTTGATTATTTTTTATGGATTCCAATCTCCTCTGTTGAAAATTTTCTTTTTGTTGATTTATTTTTATCTTTTCCTCTACTGGATTGAACATACAAACAATTTAATTTAACAGTTCTTTTATGATGACCCAATTTCTAGATCACCTGAGTGACTCTTTCTACTTGCCTGGAATATATTTTCTCTTGGCATTCTTTCTTTTACAACTGGAAACCAGATTTTATGACTATTCTTCCTCCATAGAGGACTTGTCTTTTCTGCTAAGCAGCTAGGTGGCCATCATAATCCAATCACAATGTAGGCTGAGTTTGGCTGTGTTGCTGTTTTGTTGAAGGCCCATCTACTCCTAGGGTGAAGGCTTCCAGTGCCTTTGATTAAAAGCCTGCTATATTTACCATGCCCCACATCCTGGCAGTCCTGGATAATGATTTTTGCCTAGTCAGCACTACAAGATTGTAAAAACTATGTTCTGCATTTCTGAAGTTTTCAGCTTAGTTTTTTTATGACTTTCAGTGAAGTTTCAGAATTGGCAAGTATCTAAGAACACAGCTCTGTCTGTTTGAGACGCCTATCTAAAATTTCATCTTTTAAGCTCTGCAAGACTGACAAGGGCTTTTGTGTTTTATACCCATCCACCCAGCAGCAGCCCTCTGCCCTGGGAAAGCCCTGATTGTCAGTTTCTTGTGCAGACCCAGTGATAAAGTGAAACAGTAATAAAGTGACTATAGATCTTCCACTCACCTCTCTGTATTTCTCCATTGCCTTAATTTTAGCACCATTTATCATTTTTTGCTCCACTATGTCCTGATTGCTATTGAACAGATGATTTTTAACTTATTCTGTTCTTCTAGCTGTTCTCTGTGGGAGCATTGGTGGGGTGTAGATTTCTTCGACCTAATCCAGAAGTATGAACAAGAAGTGGGTTTGTTTCACATTTAAAAGAGCAACTTATTCTTTTCTCACCATTTTCTTTTCTTTCATGACTTTTGTGATTAAACAATATTTTTATTATTATATTTTCCCCTCTATTAGGTAAAGATGTACATGTTCTTGAATAATTTTATAGTGGTTGCTCTAGAGATTGCAGCATGCATTTTTACTTTGGTACATTTTAATGACCCAAATCATTACTATCCCTTTTTTTCTCCCAAAGCTCCTTTTCCAATGATCATAACCGCCTCCTCCCATGAAGCTCATGGCAACCACTGTTCCAACTGAGATCAGCAAAAATTACTTCGACCTGTTCCAAAAGTTTGTATGAAAGGAATCATAAAATGTATTCTTGTGCATTTAGCTTCCTTTCCTCTGAAAATGTGTTTTGCTTGCTTGTTTGTTCTGTTTGTTTTTATTCTAAGATTTGTATATGATGTTAAATATATCAGTATATTTTTTTCTTTTTCCAAGTAATATTCCATTATATGAACATTGATCAATTTTTACTAACCCATTGGTTGGTGGACATTTAGGGTGATTTCAATGTTTGGCTATTAACCATTAACCATTTTTAAAGGTTTATTTTTCTTTTTCTTTTTCTTTTTTTTTTTTTTTTTTTGAATAACATATGCTTTAATTCCTCCTTGGTAAATCTCTAGAAGTGGAATCAGAGTCACAGGTAGGTTTATGTTGAAATTTATTAAAAAACTGAAAAACAATTTTCCACAGTTACAAAATTTTACAGTCTCACCAGAAATATAAAAATAACTGTTACTTCACATCCTCACCAAAATTAATGATGTTTTTGTGTTTCACTTACCTATTGTAGTAGATGTGTAATGGCATCTAATTATGAACTAAAACTGTGTTTTCTTTGTTAGCAACAAGGCTGAATATCATTATTTTAGTCATTTATATGTTTAACCAAACATATACACATTTAGAAACATATATATGCATATGTATAGTGTCTATTATTTTTCTAGGTGAACCATCATTTTATGAAAGAATTCTTAATCTAATAAAATTCTATTTAATTATTTCATTTTTACAACTGAGTCCTTCCTGGAAAATATTTAATTATCTTAAGTTATCATAGTTATTTTCCTATATTTTATTCAAGAAGGTTTATAAGATTAGTTTATATATTTAGATAAATGTAATTTGATTTTGGATATGATTTTAGGTAAAGATTGAGGTTCCTTTTCTCCCAGTTGTTGTGAAGAGTATTTTTCTGTGTTATTATGGCACACTTGGCTAAAAATAAATATTTGTCTATCCTTATACAAATGTTATATCTTGATTCTCAAACCTTTAAGTACATCTTGAAAATTTTAACCTTAAATTTCCATAAAACTTCAAGAAACTTGCTGATTGTTTTTATTTGTGACTGTGTTAAATATATAGCTATGTGATAATGAACATCTAAATGATAATAAGACATGCAAGTTATGAATGTGTTATGCTTCTTACTTTATTTAGGTCTTTCATTTCTCTCAAAAAAATGTTAATAGTTTATATTGAAAAAATTTTTCACATTTTCATTACATTACTTCTTAGTATTTTCTATAATGCCAGGCTAATAAATGACATTTTTAAGTTTAATTTTGCACCAGCTTATTACTATTATATAAAAATATTCCTGTCACCTTGTTGAATTCACTTATTAGTTCTTGTAGTTTTCTTTATTTGATAGTTCATTTTAGCTTACTTCTGTTATTCAATGTACACAATTACATCACCTGTGGATAGACAGTTTTATTTCTTCCTTTCCATTTTCTGAAATGTTTTTCTTGCTTTTATGCACTGGTGACTTCCTCTAGTATTATGTTGAATAAAAGTGGTCTTTTATTAAAACACAACTGCGTCTTTTTCCTTGCAATAAATAATGTACATTGTCACATGTGCATGTTATCAAGTTCAGGAAGTCCCCTCATATTCCCAGTTTGCCATGAATTTTTCCCATAAGGAGGTGTTGAATTTTACATATGATTTTTCTGAATGTATTAAAACAATTAAATTAGTCTTCTCTTTTTTTTAAAAATAACATGGCAAAGTACAGTGACTGGCTTTCAATGTTAAACAACCTTATATTCCTGGGAAAAACCCCATTTTATCATGATGTATTACCTATTTTCTAGTGAATTCAATATGTTAATATATTTAAAGATTCTTTCCTCTCTATGATGGTAGTGATTTCTGATTTTCTCTTTTTTATAACTTCTGTATCTGTTTTTGTATCATGTCTATTCTGACCTCTTAAAAATGGTTTGGAATTTTTTCTTTTTTGCTATTTCATGAAAAAGTTTGTATATAATTGGTATTATTCTATCATGATACAGTCTATAGCATTTATAAGCGAGCCCATCTGTACCCAGATTTTTACTTTTTGGAAATTTTTCTAATAACATATTCAATTTCTTTGAGAGATACAGAACTATTCATTTCTCTGTCTCTAATTGTTTCAATTTTGGTAATTTATGTCTTTCAAGCAATCCGTTCATTTCATCTAAGTTGTCAGATCCTTAAAATTTCATAGGATCTGTGATGCTTTTGCATCTGTAATAATGAGATTTCTGTTTTGTTTTGTTTTCAGTGTTTTGTTTGTTTTCTTTCTGCATGGTGTTATATTTTTATTTTAGAGTTTATGTTTTCATCTCTCAACAGAAAGAGTGATCGATGATTCCCTTAATTTCTTAAGAAATGAACCAAGCTAGGTTATGTTCAGTCTAACTCTGGTTTACTTCAGCTCCTAGGAGTACTGACTATGTGCCCTGGATGTCAACTGGGGGCACTTCTGAGTTTTACACTTCAAATTTTAGGAATTAAGAGGCCCAATTCTTCTGCCCTGCTTTTACAGAAGTTTTCTGCTTAATTTCTTAGTCTTCTACTTTGTATAGATTGGGTTGCAGCTTGATGTGTCTAGGGAAAAACTGACCAAGTAAAAGTTCTCTGCTCCACCTTTCTTACCAGGATTATGATTCTTGTAGTCTCAAATATAGTTTTTCTACATCTTTATATTGGCCTTCAGCTAAGGGAACCTGGGTTCTTAGCCCTTTGCATTGCATACAGAATTGGCAAATGCTCCAAGAAAAATGTTATCTTTACCTCTTTATGTTTCACAATTTCATGATCCTATCCTTTCATATACTTTGCTTCAGAAGTTTAATGTCTTCAAACAGATGATTAGTCCAGCTTTCTAGTTCTTCTGGACAAGAGCATGAGTATACCTCAAGCTGATTTCATCTTTGCCCCTGGAAAGTACCTTTAATTTCAACATTATGGTGACTATTTCAGGCAATTCTTATGTAGATTCCTAAAGTTCAAAACTAATAAAATTAATGCCTACTTGAGCGTAAGATTTTCTTATGATAAGCCTTGTTTCAGAAGCAAAATTTTGTGTTACGATATTGTCAAGGAGGCACTCAATTTTTGTTTTGTTTGGTACAGGGTCGGAATAATGAATGAGCATATTAAGGACATCTGTACATCTATCTTGGTGATATAACGTATAAAATCAATTCCCATCAGAGATCAGATAAAAAGCCCCTTTCTGTCTTCTGATGATATTGGGTGAGTCATTTTATTAGAAAGTTAGTACTGTGTAACTCATTCTGATTCCATTTTTGTATTCTGGTATAGGATCTGAGATAATTTTTAGGCTCAAAATTGTTTTCTTATGGCAATTAATGATTTTTTAGTAAATTTGTCTATATCTTACTTTATTATTTATGATTTGCCCTTTAGTCTTTATTTGCAAAGTATTTATTGATTTTATAATCAAAGTGCATAATTTTAATTTTTATGGACTTCATCAAGAGTATTTTAAGACAATTTTTAAATTGGTTACCTAAAATTGGAAAATGAAAATCTCTTTGATTTTCTGGGAAAAAAATTCAAAAATAATCTTCTTGAAATTATACTAAATAAATATACTCAGATGGCTAAACAACTAGGGTTCCATTACTTTGTGTAAACTTCCAACAGGAATGCTCAATTTAAATCCAAATCACAAATGTATTAAACCAATATGAAATGCTCTTCCAAATTACCTAAATAACCAGAAGTAAAACCACTGTAAGTTTTTTTTTTACTTCTTATTAGTCAAATTAGTCTTATTTAGTTATAAAAGCCAAACAAAATAAACTATAAATAAAAAGATGATTGATATCATTTATCCCATCATGTAAGTACCAAACCGATGAAGATCATGTTTCCTTAAAATAAACCAATTAACAAAATTTCATATAGTATATTCTAATGGAGGAAAATTTTGTTTTTAAGGAAACTATTCTTGGCAAACTTATAAAAATATTGTTAAATTTGGACATCAAAGTAGAATGTTTTCTTATTCCCTGGATAGTTACGATAGATAGCTTTTTGTATCATTATAATAGTATTGTTTATTTCCTAACACCCTTAATCATTGATTAATATGGAAGTAAATCAATAGCTGATTTTTCTTTCCAGAATGAGGCTTTCATGGATTTTTCTGGCAATTTTTTATTGTGGGAAAAAAGTGATGATTTATTTTCACAGAAGCTACATGTAATATAGTTTAGAAGGTGAAAGCTTGTAGGTATAATTCTTTCTAGGTGAAATGTGTCAGCCAGTGTTTTGCTTTTCTATCTAATAGCCACTAGCCATATGTGGCTACTTAAATTTATATTAATTAAAATGAAAGAAAATAAAAATTATGTTATTCAGTGTCACTAGCCATATTTCGTGTTCAGTATCAACATAGGGCTAGGACTTATTACACAGCACTACACTAATATGAAACATTTTCATCCTCACAGAAGTCCTAAGGCACACCAGACTCTGTAGCTTTCATATTGGAAGCTTTGGATAGAAAAATATGGCTTTAAATGATAGCAGTATACAAAATATAGCTAGCTGACTCTTCCCCTCTACATTTAACTGAAAGCTATTTTTTAATTGTTCAGAATACATTTATAAAGTCTCAAAAAATTACAAATGTAAGCAATAAAATCTCTCTTGCTGGTTTCCTTTCTGCAAAATATTCTACTTCAAAATAATTTCTCAAACTGGAAAACTGACATCTCCATGTTAACATTCAAAAAAAATTTTTTTGTTGCTTTTTTTTTTTTTAAGGCTATACACACCTTTAGTTTAGGTACATACATCTTCAGGTTTTATGCCTAAACAGTGAAAAATATCATTATTTAAATGCATTTATAAGTAAGGGATTATGTTTGGTAATTTATCTGAGGATGACTTTGTAACTACTATAAAAATATAAAGAGGTTATATGTGACTCAAACTACACATACGCAAATGTTATTTTCTTCACAAATTTCCATTCAAATATATGTGTAGTACAATATGCAATGCTCTTTTTTCTATATATATTCCCCTAATTGACAAAAGATTCATTCATTCATTCACTCAGCTACTCACTCAACCAAAATGTATCAAAAGCTGCTGAGAAAAGCCTTATGAGGGATATGAATACTATGTCAGATACAGAACTTACCTGGAAGTCTTATAATCTGGTACGCAGGTGAAGACACTTAAGCAAACACACATAAACACAAAAGTTAATGCAGGAAGAGTTAAGTGCTGTGAGAAAATATTGTACATATGTTCAGTATATAAATATAGCTTGAGGGCTATGTTAAGGTAAAAGATAAGGAAGGATGCAAAAGTAATTGTATATATAACATATAATATATATATGGCTTAAAGCATTGTGCACTGCAAGAAAAGCACTAAATAAATTATACTTTATTACTTTATATTGCCTGTTGCATATCCAGAAATTGGGGAGTTTATTTGTAGGTGTGTAACATGACAATCTTGTAGATAAAAAAGGCAAATGTGAATCTAATAAATTGGCTAGCAGTTGATTAAAAATGGAACACTGACAGTTTGGAAAAAAAATCCAGTACATATATGGGAATATTAAATAGTACACTCCATCAATTCAAAGGAAGGGTTCTAGCAGAAAATAAAATAGCAGCTGGAGCAATGCTAAATATACTTCAATAATATTAGTAAGATAGAAATTGACTTGATTTGTGTTTGATTAGATTCTGTAAATGAAAGTGTGAACTGCTGTTAATTCCTGCTTTCCCAGTCTTCATACATCTCCAGCTTAGGAAAGAATTCACCATCTTCTCTCTAATTCCTTATTCTTCATCCTGTATCTCTAATTCAGTCTTTTAAGACAGAAATTCAGAAGTTATTTTACATTCTTCCTTATCTTTTATGCTTAACATGACGTTAATCCTCAGTCTTATTTATTCTACGTTGTAAACCTCTCTGGAATCCCTCCATCCCGTTAGACCCCTTTATTCTCACTGCCTTTATTTTATTTCCTGCCATACACACCTCCTATCTGATTTAGCACCAACTTCTAAACTAGTCTCCCTGTCTCTAGTGTTCTTTAGATAAACAGATTTTTCAATACCTTGTGGTCATGGGTTTGGATTCACAAACTCCTGAGAAACATTAGGTTTCTCCCAGCACAAAGAAGAATGATACAGAATAGACAACACCACGTTCAAGACAATAACAGCAAAGCTCCCACATCTTCCTGTTCCAGGCATAGCTACAGATAATAAGGTTTCTTCAAGTTGGGACATGTATGATAAAAAATGACAAGACTGGATAGACATGAATTATCTCTCCTTAGAGAAAGCAGAAATGTGGGGATTCCTTCAACTTTCATACTAAGCTAGACATTCAGCTTCTGCAGGGAGAGCGGACTAATTCCCATTCTCTGTTGCACATGCATTTTATCAATTCTGATTATTCCCTGCATGATAAATTAACTTGACAATGCTTATCTCTAGAACATGGTCCTTGACTAGAGTCTCAATTATTTTCAATATTATCTATGCATCCTCCTATTAATTCCCTAAGTACAATGTTGCAAAAAGAACTCAATCATCGATCAAATTCTCAGGCTAGGAAAGACCACAGAAATAGCTGGTAACCCTTTGCCTACAAATCTAAAACAAAACAAAACAAAACAAAACAAAAAACTAATTTTGTATTGTCAATCCATTTTTACCTTTCAACAGGTTCACTGCTTGCATTAAAAAATCCTCAACATAGTGTACAAAGCCATCTATTACCTGGCCCTCCTTAAGATCCCAGCTCTTCATCTCAACCATCATTTAGGCTTCTCCTCACACCCACATCCAAACTTTGTTTCAGACCTTTTAAAAGTAAGTCTTTGCAAGTATGCATCTCCTCTGCGAATGTCGTTTTCTTTCCTTCCTAAATTCAACCATTACCTTTACCAACTAACTACTCCATTTCTTAATGAAACAGAATTAAAGCTGCTTTTTAGTCTCCCCATGGCACTCCACACTTAGCCTTTGTATAACAGTCATCATCATATATTGTAATATTTGTTAACAAATATTTTAAAACATAAATTATATTGTTTAAGATATTGGAAAAATAATAACAGTTTCCCCTTCCTAATTTGTCTATGTAAGGAGCAAAGTGGTACTAGGATTAAATTTTAGAAGACATAAATTAACTAGATATCAGAGTACTCTCCCTTATAGCAGTGGCTGAAGAACTATTAAACTTAATTAGTAAGCTGTCTTTTCTAAATCTCCTAAAAATATTAGAAAGTAAGTTATGCCAGTGAAAGAAAAATGGTCAAGAATAATTCATTCTTTGCGTCTAGATCACAGACTAACCTGATGCAAGAAACTTCACCTCCTGTTCAAATACAGAAAAACTTAGGATTTATAGAAGAGGAAGAGGAAGAAGAAGAAGCAACAGCAGTGGCATAGTCAAGCTTGAAAGTAAGAAGGGGAAATCTCTGTCACTCCCAAATTTTTGATATATTTTAAACACTATGAAAGGTTTCCTGTTGTTATTTTCTCTCCAAAATAATTTTTGAAGCTGTAAACAACAGAAATAATATTCTTTGGGAGGTGAAACCCAACTATGGCAAAGAAAGAAATAGAGTTTATGGTATCATGTAATTTAAATCAATAGCAAAGCACTGTCAAATTAGGTTGCAGAATTCTTGTTGGTGATTTTTGAGGGAACTCGGTGGCAGAAAAAAAGCCAGAAGACTCAAATTTATGAAAATAACAGCTTCAAATTCTCAAAAATACTGATTCCAGAACCTTCAAACAAGTAGTCAGTGATTCTGATTTCTGGAAATAATTTTAAAACAAAATGTTGTTAACAGTGCCTGTGAATATTATGTAAGAGAGAACAGAAATCTCTAAGATTCAAAATAACCTCACAAAGTCAAAGAAAGTTAACCCAAATGAAATGTACTTAATTTTCTATAAGGATTATGGTGACTAGCAAGGAGAGCTTTATTGATTCATATCTGAGTATTAGTAGAATACAAATATAAGTATTGGCAAGTCTTTAATACGTCCCTATGGAGAAAGTGAACAAATGACTGATATATATTAGAAAATATATGTGGAGCTGTTCCTGGTTCAGGAAACCTTCTTGGGACAACAGGGGATTTTGTTTTTGACTCCTTTCAGTTCAATATCTTTCAAACCCTCATTGAAGGAGAAATAAAATTAATTCTTACCAAATTGGTAGATTAGACAAAGCTAAAAACTGTGATTTGTGGCATGAGCTGAATTAAAATAAGATCTTGATGGGCTAAAATTAACAAAATAATAATATTCCATTATTTGAAGGTATACCATGGAAAAGAGGATTAGACACAGTCTTTGTTTTTCCATACTGTAATAGAAACAGGACCAAATTTTATCTACTAGAAGCTTCAGTGTCTTAATTATAAGTGAGATTTACAAATATGTTTGTTTGCTTTTTAATGGGACACATTGCTATTTTTAATATTATATAGAATTTTCTGACATTGTTCAACAAGAATGTAAACAAAATCTTGCCAGGAAAGTTACAGAAAAAATATAATTCTGTATCATATGTCAATATCTAAACCTATTTTACATGAATATGCAATGACTTAAATCTGCACATGAGAAATTTCACATTATACAAATGTAGCTAGTGGAGTCCATAAACAAATATCTATTGAACACAATTTCTGTTAAATGTTGTGTTAACTATTACATGTGGCACTTTCCCATACCACATTCTACAAAATATAATTTAATGTGCTATACGGCACTATAATGTAGTGATGTTTCCTTTTTCACTCATGGTAATTTTTGGATTTGTTTTGGTCTCTTTCCTTTTTTGTATTCTTCAAATAACCAGCCTTTGTTTTCACTGATTTCTTTTCCATGTTATATTTCATTAATAATCAGCTTTCATGTATTCCTTCCTTTTATTTATTTGAAGTTAATTTTCTTTTCTTTTTCTACATTGCTGAGGTGGAAAGTTAGATCTTTGATTTTTTTCCTTTCCTCCTTTCAAAAATAGGCATTTGAATCTACAAACTTCTCTATATGCAGTGCTTTAGCTTATGTGATGTTATTTATTTTCATTCAATTAATATTTATTATTAATTACCTTGAAATTCTATGAACATAGCTAACTTGGAATTATATTGTTTCATTTTCAAATATTTGTGATTTTTCACTTATCATACTTCTGATTTCTAAATTAATTGTATCATGCTCAGAGAACACACTCTGTATAATTTTAAATTTTTAATTTTATCATGATGTGTTTTATGCAAAGTTTATGGTCTATCTTGGTGACTGCTCCTTGTGCATTTGAAAATACCTATTGTCTATATTTGTTTTGTAGCATTGTATCAATGTTAATTAGAAATTATTATTTGATAATGTTATGAAATTGACTGTATCCTTTACTGATTTTCTGTATATCTGTTCTATCATTCCTAAGGAAGTTGTGAAATGTTCATAAATTATTTTGGATTTTTCTATCCCTGCTTTCTGTTCTGCAGGGTTTTAATTTTTTTTTTTTCTAGTTTTGTGAAGCACTGTTGTTACATGCCTGTATATTGAAGACAGTTAAATTTTCTTGAATGAATTAAACCCCTTATCACTAGGAAATGTCCCTATTTATATCTATTTCATATTCCAAAATTTATATTGTCTGATATTAATATAAACTATCAGAGCTTTTTTTATGGTTTGCATTTACATGATTTATCATTTTTGTCTTTTTATTTGTAAATTCTGTCTTTGTATTTAGTGTACATCTTACAGACAGCATGTAACTTGATCACATTTTTATCCATTCTGACAATTTCTACCTTTTTTTTTTTAATCTCAGACTTTTTTTAATCTCAGACTTTAGGCCATGTACTTTCAATCTAAAATATTTTTTGTTGTTGTTTTATGTTATTTATTTTTATTCCCCTCTATCTGCCATCTTTTGGATTGAGCATTTTAGTATTTCAATTTATATCTACCATTACTTATTAGCTTTATAACTTTGTTTTCTGTTTGTAAGAGTTGCTCTATAGTTTTGAATATGCATTGTTAAGTTATCATAGTTTAATTTTAAGTGATATTGTATTGCCTCACATACAATCTAAGAACCTTATAACTGTATACTTCCTATTCCCTCTTCTATCCTTTCTATCATTGCTGTCCTAAGTTTTTATAGATTTTATTTTTCTTTATTTTTCTTAAGCAGACAGATTTTAGAAAGGTAAAACAAATTTTATATATATCTATGTTTAGCATTTTTGCATTCTTCCTTCCTTTGTGTATACCCAGCTTTCCACCAGACTCACCTTACTTCCACGTAATGACATTTCTTTTATCATTTATTGTCATAAAAAAATCTTTCAACAAATTCTCTCAGCTTTTGTTCATCTGAAAAAATTTCTTTGCCCCTTTAATTTTGAAGATTTTTACTCTGTAGAGAATTTTAAGTAAACTATTTTCTTTCTCTTTGGTACTTTGCAAGTGCAATTCCATTGCGCTTTTTCTTGCACAGTTTCAGATGAGAAATCTGTACTATTTTTATCATTTTCTTCTGTATATACTGTGTAATTTTTCTCTGGCTACTTTTAAGATTTTTTTCTATTTCTGATTGGTTCTAAGGAATAGTTTCCTTGTGAAGACCATGGTTTACAATTCTTACAGTTTATCTAGCTTGGAGTTCATTGAAATTCTGCATTTTTATATTAGTCAACCAATTTGGAAAATTTGAGCTGTTATTTCTTCAAACATTTTCCTGCCCCATCTACTTCTGTAATGGCAATAAATATATATTAGACAACTTTATATTAATCTACAGAACAGTGGTTATATGTTAAACTCATGCAGTCTTTTTTCTCTGTGTTATTTAGTATGAATTGTTTCTATTGGTATATCTTCATGTTCACTTTTTATTTTTCTGCATCATCTAATTGCACCCTTATGCCCATTTTTCTTTTCCATATTTTAATTGTTTTTGCTTCAGAAATTCCACTTGATTATTTCTTCATGTCCATTTCATTCTCTTTGTTTCATTTATGTTTCTCTTTAATTCACTGGGTTTATTAACCATATCTTTTTGCAAGTCCTTCTTTGCTCTTTTCCACTATTTTGATATTTCAGGATCTGTTTCTACTGACAGCTTCTCTTCCTGCTTATAGATCAGATTTTCTCCTCTGTCATGTGCCTAGTAATTTTTGTGTATTGGACATAATGATTTATTCATTGTTAAGTGCTGGATTTGGTTTTACTTATTTTAAGACTATTAGACTGGGAGTGATGTCATCAAGATGGTGAAGTAAGATACCCAGGAAAAGTGTTCCCTCAGAAACAACTAATAAAAGGGTGAATTCCTCATGCTTAGAACTCAAGAGGATGATAGTTACTGGAGAGGGACTCCCCAGATGCTGAATCAAAGAAAAAACAAAAAAAAACAAACAAACAAAAACAAAAAACAAACAACAAAAAACACCAAAAGAGAAGGTAGCATATATGTGACTTGAACCTGCCAGTCAAATACCTCCCCTTACTTGGTCCCACAGAACTTGGGAGTCACGCAGTGGCAGCATGGTCCTGATGCTTTCTTCCGTGAATGCAGGCCACAGAGTCACTCAGCAGTGAGTTAGACCCCACCTCTATCTAGTCACAGGCTCCCAAGGCCTCAGAGACCCCGGGTGGAACCAAGTGGCTAGTGAGCACATGCATGCAAAAGTGCCCCCAGGAAACAAAAGAGACACATAGCGGAAATGTTAACAAGAGGTGCATGCACCCAAGACGGTCTCTAATTTCTGGAGCACCTAAACTACAAAAAAAAAATCCAGGCATTTTTGATGCTGATCCCATCAGGCTCTCTGGGGAAGAACACCTTAAATTGGTAGGTACCAGAGGCTGAAATGCCTCACGGGAAAAAAAGGGACAACTAAACTGTTTCAAGGTAAAATGCCTCATAGGACAGAAAAGTGTAATGAAAAGGTGTCACTGAGTAAGGGAGAGCAGTTGAGCAAATTATAAGAGTCAGGGAAAAAATTCTCCACAAAAACAAAAAGAACAGATCAGGAATCCCAGAGAAGGTAGAGAGGAAAGGAAGCTTTCTGCTTGATGTTAATATCCAAGCTAGAAAAGAACAAAAATATGAAACCAGGAGAGCAAATATAGTGGACTTTGAAAGAGCTTGGAGAAAAGATCTCACAATTGAAAGATGAATTAAAAATATCTTCTGCAGTCTCTACACCATCTAAAATGATGACAAAGACAGAGACCCAGAAAGAGTTGTTAGATACTGAACTGGACCTCCACAAGAGACTATCCTCAGAAGACACAGCAGAGTTACAGAAAAAACTCAGTCAGTTACAGGTTGAGGCGGCAGGATTAGGTATTTTACCAGTGGGTCGAGGAAAGACCATGTCCTCTTAAGGTCAAGGAAAAAGTCAAGGCTGTGGAGGAAGAAGAAGGGTCTCACTAAATCACTTGGTAGTGGACCACTGCCCCAAAGCACTAACAAGGGATTCACTGAGGAGGAAAAAGATGATTACTTCAGCATTTTTCAGCTACAAACCAAGGGTCAAAATTCAAAGACCGTCGACTACAAATATCCTGGGACAAACCCAAGGTACCATCCATATCCACTGAGACTGAGGAAGAGGAAGTCAAGGAAGAGGAAACCAAAACTTCAGGTTTGGTTTTGCATGATGATGATGACAAAGATGATGATGAATATGAGTCTCGTTCCTGGTGAACATGAAATCTGATGCGAGCTGCATAATTTTTAGGAATGTTGTTTAGAAGAACAACTTTTTAAAATTTAAAGAAGTCAAGGAGCCAAAAAATTTTTTTTAATGCAGTAGGTTTAAGGACAGCAAGTTTGCTATTTAAACACATCTCGTAACTGTACATAACAGTAAAGCACCAAAGGCCTAGTGACTTTTACACAGTTGTGAAGATCCACAGGAATGGCATGGGTAATCTCTAGAGCCTTATTTTCCACACCACATGTTTCTATTCCTATTGGATTATGATGTAAATGACAGGATGTTCAGAAATTTTATTTTGGATCATAATCTGCTGATAAAATTTCATTAAATGTCAAAATCGCCTGGAATTTCTTAACTTTCAGCTATTACGGATGGGCTGTCAGACAGTTGAAGTTATTTTTAATTAAAATACCCTTTTGCTTTCAAGAGTTGTCTTGGAAAACAAGTACAGTTTTATTTATTTATGTTTGTTTGTTTGTTTGTTTATTTATTTATTTATTTATTTATTTATTTATTTTACTGTGGAGGAGCCCAATTTGTATTCTGTAAAATTTGTTTTCAATGTTTTTATATGCAGTAGTACTATTTCAGTGTAAATCACAGCAAACTCTTTATGTTTTCAAATGCTCTAAGGCAATAGAAGCTAGCTCTGTGTTGTTTCCATTTTCTCATAATTTTAACTATAGGACTTCTGCTACTGAATCAGTTTGCTTTGATACTTAGTGAGTAATGGTTCAGTTGGTCTTTTTTTTTTTTTTAACTTTCTCAAAACGTAAAAGAATTCAGCTATTGCCCACTTCTCATCCTTCTTTTCTTTCTCTTTCCTTTACTAATAGACCTGACTTAACCAGTATTGAGATAAGTGATTCCTTTGGGCTACCAAAAGTCAGTCCCCAATAAAAGGTTTAAATCAGCACCATGATATGTAACTCATATTTTGGTGAGAATAATGGAAGGATTTTGCAGGGAGGGAATCAACAGCTTATTTTTCTCTTTTAAAGCTTCAGTTTAGTTATGCATCCCTTCATAGACAATTTCCTTCACTGTGTGCATTTTAAAGAGTAGAATATCTGTCAAGTAAAATATATGTAAATTTATGTCCTTGTGATCTGAATCTTATATGGAAAGCACAGAAACAATACTACACTGTTCTGGCCCCTGGGGAAATAAAATGATTAATGTACAAAAAAATCAGTATGTGTGATTTGGTGTATAATGAGATGCAGGCAAGATAAAACAAACCTGAAGTTCAGATATTAGGTAATTCTCAGAGCTGAGTGCTAGGTTAATCTAGCTATGATGTGCATGGGACAAAAAATGGGTTTCTGGAGAACCCCATATTGCTAAATATCATGATCTTTCAGAGTAATGTAAGAATTGCTAGATGATTACCATAATTTCTTAAATGTGCTAGCCCACTTCTATATATTTGCCTTTATTTACATTGCATGTCTGAATTTTGTAAAGAAAGAGGCAAAATTGTGTAAATCTGTGTAAGATTGTGTACATTTTTGCTTTTGTGATGATTTACTTTACAACTTAACTCAAAAACAAATTGCAACTTCTCATATATCTGAAGTCAAGGCACAATAGGTCAGCTGGTTCAGGAAAAGCTAAGTGCTTTGCAGCTAAGGTTTACATTTTCCACCTGGACATAGATTCTGCAGCTCACCTTAATATTCTGACCACTGTTCAGCTGATTTACAGGGAATGCATATGTTTAATCTCTCCTGTATCTGACTGTTATGTAGTAGATCCAACTGGAGGCAATCCAATCAGAACTGTGCTTTCACCTCTTGGCTGCTTTCTTTCATTCAACGTATTTATTTCATAGCTACCATGTGAACTGTGGTAAGCCAGTACTTGAACTACAACTGTTATGGAAACAGATGTAGCTCATATTCTCAAAGAACTTGCCGTGTGTGTGTGTGTGTGTGTGTGTGTGTGTGCACAAAGAAAAATAACCAAGCAATTGCAACAGAATTGTAGTTTCGCAGTAGATATAAAGTAAAAATCAAGATGGTTTTGAAGTGACTTGATACATAAGCTTTCATAGCTATGTGAAAGTAATGAGGAATACATTATGAAAAGATACACCTTCTTTTCCCTTACTCTTCTTAGACTTGTCAGATGAAATTCCACCTTCAATGGTAATCTTGAAACTAGAATTCTTAAACTAGGTCATTACTATGGCATGTTTAGCCAATATTCATTACTTCCTCCAGGTCATTATTCGTATCCCCTGCAACTCAGAACTTTCAGCTAGCTATGCTGATCCCAGGGGGTACTATTTTAAGAGCTTAGGTGCAAAAGGTTTTACATTTTATTATTCCATTTTTAACATTTTTCTGTTATAAGTGAATTTGTTTCCTATATACTTAAAGAAGAGGCAGATGTCAGATTAAATATTACTGCTGCAGTTACCATCCCAAGTCAAACTGAATTCACTTCCAACTTTGTGCCACCTATAAGCCAGCTTTTCAGATTTCAAAGGTCAGCAAGACAATGTCCCTGCAATCAGTGATTCTACAATCAAGTGGGTAATTGAAAAATAAATCATTTAAACCATAAATAACTTAGATGAAAGTAAAAGATCCTAAGAAAAGAGAGGAGATATACTTAAGCTAAATGGGATGTCATATTAGGTGTCCTCAAATCAAGCATTTTATAAAGGCTGAGATTTGTTGGATGATTTAGCATGAACTAAGTAGAAGATGTGCATGTGCTTCAGATAGAAGTATTGTATAAACAAGGGCATGAAAGATTTGGACATTTATTATCTTTGATGCTTAACTATTTTGAAAAAATTTGAAAAGTTATTTAATATTGTAAATTTTCAAAATATGTTTCTAAAATAAAATATGTATATATTTGTATGTATTAAAGCAAATTCAAGCAATCTTATGCTACTTATCATTAAGTTGAAAAATTATTCATGGCACTATTCACTAGATTTAATCAATTTCTTAGCTATATATTTCTTGAATGCCATAGTATAAGGCCATTTATGCAATATAAGCTTATTACATTCATTTTTAATTAAATTACCAGCAATATTATTCCAAATGACTTTTATGATAAACAATAAATTAGAAATTGACAATTTTAATTGATGTTTCTCTGTAGACCATAATTTTTAACTGAGCAAATGCCATTTCAATAGCCTACATCAAAACCAACTAAATGGACAATATTTTCATTACTGTGATTTTCAGATGTACATTTTTTGGTGTTCATTCAGAGGGCTTCTCTGCAATAAATACTTTTATAGTAAAAATTTCAACAATTAAGATATATATTTTGAAAGTTGAGATTCTCAATTATAAGTTATATGTATACACATACATATGTGCATGTATAATTGCATGTTTATGCATATATTTAAAATAGCAGGTCCACCCAAAGATTTTTGACACAAATTGAGACATTCCAAAGAACAATTATAGAGTTTCTAAATTAAACTTTCTACAGTATTTGGGGCATCAGTCACTAATTTTTTCAATCCCTCTTTGCTTTATATAGATGTTTTAATGGATTATTTTTTCAAGTTTCATTTTCAAAATTATGCTTTGCTAAAGACATAAAGACCTGAAATTTTCCAGTGTTGTATTCATCAAATCATGTGACTATTATTTCCAAATTTGAACAAAATCCAATCAAAATTTAGCGGATTCATTTACAAAATAGTTCAATACCATAGTTGGGCACACCCATTGTTTTAAAAGTAGTATTTCAAAAGCTCAGATAATTCTACAAATTGATTGATGATGAAAGGCAATTTGATGATGTACTTTTTGTATTCATTTTATTAATTATTTTATTTATTATTTTACTTTAAAATAAATATTTTATTATTTATTTTATTATTTATTAATTATTTTATTTAATCTAACTTTGTATAGGTAGACATACATTGATTTTTTCCTATTTTTATTTGCACAGTGTCTCAGCTTGTGTACACACAATTGTAAGCTATAAGTATACCATAACTAATCATGTATGTATTTTACTTCATAGATGGCAATTACTTCATAAACCCATTGTTTGTACCAGGGTGCTTTGTTCCACTAAAAAATACAAGTAATTTTATTGACAATACTGAACACATTAACCTCAAACCTTCAGTTTTTGCCTAAGCACAAGAAATCTAGTAATTGAAAATGAATGAGGGATTCTGGGAAGATGGCAGCATAGAAAGAAGTGGAAGACTTATTCTCCCCCAGAATAATTCATAAATGAACAAAAAAACAGTAAATAACCTGGAATAACAGTGGGGAGAGAAATGTGACTGTACACTCAACATCCGCCAACATGAATTGGGAGGAATGCCCGAGATCACACCATAAAATCTGTCAGTAAAACTTCAGACCTGCGCTGAGAGCTGAGAACCTAGAGCCAGGAGCCCCTCCCTCACGGAAGCCGCGCCGTGCACTTTCTCAGCCCAGCTCCAAGTGAGGTTTTAACATTAACTGCTCAATACAGACAGCGAATCCTCAACAAGCAGACAGAGGCTTTTGGTGACAACTGACCTTGGGAGAATAGCAGGATAGGGAGCCCAGAGGATTGGGTGCTATATCTGGCTGACGGGAGAACCTGGGAGCTTTTCTGTCTCTTGCTCTCTCTCTGTGGAGAAAACCTCAGCTGTTCTCAGCCCACAAGGCATTTCAGTAAAGACAGCCTCACACATTCTGCATTCTGAAATGAGCTGAGAGCCCTGCGGCGCAGCCTGGTGGCCCGGGCCTTCCCTTGGGGGATGGCACACACTGATGACATAGCACAGCATTTTCTCTCGGCTGAGGGAGGATCATGGCTGGGAGGGGGGATCTGCTCGGAGAGCCCAGGGGCACTGCGCTGAGTCTGGTGGTTTGTGGGACACCAAGAGAGAAATGCCCTTCCTCCCTGGCCACCCGTGCATGTGCCCACATCCAGGGTGGACGGCTCCAGTGGCACACCTAGGCTGAGTTCTCCAACTAAACATATGGGAATCATTTCCCCACACTCCGTGGAAAAAAGGTTCAGAACTGACTTGAGGGATATAGGTGACTCATAGATGCCTTCTGCTGGTTAGTTAGAGAAAGTGTACGTCACCAAACTGTGTCTCTGAAAAATTAGATTGATATCCTTTTTTTTTTATACAACTTGAAAGAACCCTATCAAGTAAAACAAATGCCAAGGGGCCAAAAACAACAGAAAATCTTAATGCATATGATAAAACCAGACAATACGGAGAATCCAGCTCCAAACATACAAATCAAGATTTTGGAGGAAATGTTATACCTCACAAAATTAATTAAAGAACTACAACCAAAGAATGAAAACATGGCAAAGGATTTAAAGGACATCAAGAGGACCATGGCCCAAGATATAAGTGTCATAAAGAAGACCCTAGAAGAGCATAAAGAAGACATTGCAAGAGTAAATTAAAAAATAGAAGATCTTATGGAAATAAAAGAAACTGTTGGTCAAATTAAAAAGACTCTGGATATTCACAATACAAGACTAGAGGAAGCTGAACAACATCTCAGTGTCCTAGAAATCCACAGAACAGAAAATGAAAGAACAAAAGAAAGAATGGAGAAAAAAATAGAAAAAATCGCAGTGGATCTCAGGGATATGATAGATAAAATAAAACATCCAAACTTAAGACTCATTGGTGTCCCAGAAGGGGAAGAGAAGGGTAAAGGTCTAGAAAGAGTATTCAAAGAAATTGTTGGGGAAAACTTCCCCAACCTTCTACACAATATAAACACACAAATCATAAATGCCCAGCGAAATCCAAATAGAATAAATCCAAATAAACCCACCCCAAGACATATCCTGATCAGACTCTCAAATACTGAAGAGAAGGAGCAAGTTCTGAAAGCAGCAAGAGAAAAGCAATTCACCACATACAAAGGAAACAACGTAAGACTAAGTAGTGACTACTCAGTGGCCACTATGGAGGCAAGAAGGCAGTGGCATGACATATTTAAAATTCTGAGAGAGAAAAATTTCCAGTCAAGAATACTTTATCCAGCAAAACTCTCCTTCAGATTTGAGGGAAAGCTTAAATTTTTCACAGACAAACAAATGCTGAGAGACTTTGCCAATAAAAGACCTGCCCTACTTCAGATTCTAAAGGAAGCCCTACCAACAGAGAGACAAAGAAAGGAGAAAGAGATATAGAGAATTTTAACAGACATATATAGTACCTTACATCCCAAATCACCAGGACACTCATTTTTCTCTAGTGATCACAGATCTTTCTCCAGAAGGGACCATAAGTTGGGATGTAAAACAAGCCTCAAGAAATTAAAAAAAAAAAAAAAATGAATATACTCAAAGAACATTCTCCAAACACAAGGGAATACAAATAGAAGTCAATAATTTTTAAACAATAACTCCACTATTTACTTCCTACATGATAAAAAATACACAAACTCTAAGGACAAATCAGTGGTTTTGAACTCAATGTAAAATACGTAATTTTAGACAACTATATAAAGGTGGGGGAATGAAGGAGTATAGGAACATAGTTTATGTGCCCTATTGAAGTGAAGGTGGTATCAAAGAAAAACAAGATTGATAGGGATTTAAGAGGTTAATTTTAAGCCCCACAGTAAACACAAAGAAATTATCAGAGAATATAACCATAGAGATGAAAAGTAGAATTTGGGTTAAGAGAAATGGGGGAAGGGGCAATGGGGAGTTAAGAAATGAGTGTAGGGTTGCTGTTTGAGGTGAAGGGAAATTTCTAGTAATGGATGGTGGGAAAGAGCATAACATCATTCTAAATGTGATTAATCCCACTAATGGAAGGCTAGGGAGGGGGTGGAATGGGAAGATTTAGGCTGTATATGTTTCCACAATTGAAAAAAGAAAAAAAAATAGACAGTCTAACTAGACAACAATTGAATGCTAAGGATGAACTTGGATAGGATTGGAGGGTGGAGGACAGGTGGCTCGAAGGGACACAGTTGAGACATAAGGAAAAGGAAATATAGAATGTAAGCATTGTATCATTGTTGAATCTCTTATACTTCTTAGCTTTGCTTAATGGAATTACATAAAAGAATGTTCTTGTTCATGGGAAGTACATACATGAATTATCGTGTATGTTCAAGATGTTTGCAGCTAACTCTCATATGTTCAGAAGACAGAGAAATATATGATGGATGATAGATAGGGAGGGAAAGAAATAGTGATGTGACAGCATGTTAAAGTTGGTGGATTGAGCTATTGGGGGAGGTGGGTCAGGGTATGATGGAATTCTGTGTATGGGGCTAGTATTGTTTTTACAACTATCCATGTAACTTTGAATTTATTTCAAAATAAAAAAAAATTTCAACAACAACAAAAAAAGATAATGAATGAAACAAATTCAGAAAAGTCATTTGAGCTAAAATAAATTTATGATTCTAAGTGACATGTAAAGGTACATTCTGCAACTGCATGCATTTAGTTGTCTTTAGGCACTGTGTTCTTCAAATATCTACCCACTTTTGAGATAAATGATGCTACTTTTTCAACAGATGTTTCTCCTGTTTGTATGTGTTTATGTATGTGTGTGAACAGATTCAACAGATTTATTTATTTTTTGTTTGCATGGGAGTTTACATGTATGTGCATGCTTGTGATATCACTGTTACTACCATGTGCCATGGTGGTTGGTCAATGTAGACAAAGTTTTGGACATGTGGCCCATTTACCATCAACTTTCCTGGAAAAAGAATTTCAGTGTTTTGTTACTTATTAAATGAGAATGTGATTTTTTTTTTTGAATTTACTGCTACTGAAAGAGATTAACTAAAAAAAATAATGTTATGAAACAATAAAATAAGGATGATAGGGATAGCAATGAGGAATTCTTCTATCATAATATCAAAAGTGAAAGGAGTGAACTATTCATCACTTGGTACTGTACCAGCACATTTTGTTTTGTTGGTAAATGTACTTTATGCTGTCCTTGAAATAAAAATGTTGTGACTAGAAGAAAATAGATGGGATATCTTGAAGGTTATCATGAGTTTAACCTTTGGATTTCATCATATCTTAATGTAAAAAATTTGTTCCTTCACATGTACATCAAACACTAATACAGTTTATTATGACACATGTTGGAAATTTTAAAAATAAGGGAAAAAACAAAGCTATAATAACCAATACCACCTGAATTCAGTGCAACCTTTAAAAAAAAGGAAACAGTGTGTGGTGTGTGTGTGTGTGTGTGTGTGTGTGTCTGTGTGTGTGTGAGAGAGAAAAGACAGAAAGAAGAGAGAGAAGAGAGAGAGGAAGGAAGGAAGGGGAAAAGAAAAGAGAAGAGAAGAGAAGAGAAGAGAAGAGAAGAGAAGAGAAAAGATGAAAGAAAAGAAAAGAGGGAAAAGAACCATGTGGCTGAGACAAACAGCATAAATTTAAAATGCCATGGTTAATTAGGGCAGATGGTCACCTTTTTACAATTATAATATAATAATTTTTCCAGGGAATGATAAGAGCTTGATTAGACAGAGAAGAGATGTACTCAAAAATATTTAAGAAATAAAGTTTGTAGGACCTAGCAACTAGTTGTATAAGAATGATGAAGAGGGAGAAATAGAGGGGAAACAATGGAAGAGGCACAAAACTAATGGGTGTTTCTGAAAACACAGTAACAGACTCAGGATACAAGACTGTGAAAAATAAGCATTATGAAAATAAAATGAAAAGCATGTTAGAAATGCTAGGTAATACTAGCTATGGAATAGAAGAGATATCTGATGAGCACAATGTCATCAAAGAAGAGATGCAAAATAAGGGAATAGTAAAATAAATTAAGCTTCAATTTAAACTTTCACCCCAAAATGTGGAAATTATAATTCACATGGAATAAGATGTTGTTAATATTTAAATATATAATTAATAAAAATTTACAAATTACAAAAAAAGCAAAAAAACTTTAGATTAGAACTAAGGCTAGATATTTAAGTCAATAAATTCCTTAGGAAAGAAAATATAATACAAGAATTTTATAACAGGTTAAAATGTATCTCACTTTAAATGTGGGAATATTTTTGAGAATTACAAAACTCAGTAAATATAGTTTCTATAACCTTGCTCCAGATAATTATGTAGGATGCCTTCAGTGAATCATAAAGTGAATGGATAATATACACATAAATAGACTGGCCCATGGGAATAAATTTATTTAATTGGATAATTTACAACATGAAAACAGATATATTTATTTTTATGCATAGAATACACTATAAGAATAAAAATTATTAAGAGAATGTAAAACTTTATAAACAATAGTTGAGAAGAAAAAGAAATGAGAAAGTGAGAGGCTATATTAGATTGCGGATTTTCTCATTTTTTATAAATGCATGGTACAATTTAAAAATGAAAAGAAATTAAATGTGGCAATCCTAACATGAGGATAGGGTAAATTAAGTGAAAAAAAAATTAAATAAGTCATAAGAAGACCATTAAAAATGGTACAGGTTATGGTCCATAAACATTAATTACCAGATATAAGTGCTTTGACTAACTTACATGGCCTTATTTATAAAGAGACTACCAGGAGAAATACAGTCACCTTTATGTAGCCAAAGACAGATGATTAGATAAAAATAAGTAATAAAAGATAACAGTTAAAATCAGCAAACTCATTTTAAATTCTACATCCACTGTTTATATCAGAATATAAAGAATATAAAAAAAACTGCCTGTATAAAATTGATGCCAAGCATAGCACAGGAAAATGTGATGATAACAAAACATGCAAAGATAGCACAATTAAAATTTGATTAATAAACTTACAAATATATTATTAATGTAGTGCTAACTGGTGTTAAGGTGGTCAACTAGGGCAACAAACCATATTGAATAAAACCTCAAGTTGTTATTCATTTACCATGACACTGCACACAAGAAGTGAAAGAAAGTAGTTGCAGTCCCCCAAATATTCCATTTCCCTCCAAAGAACATGACCAGATGAAGGCCAAAATACTCCCTGCAATATTGACAGGGAGCTGGGTGGAGGAAGATTGTCTCAGAGCAAAAGGGCTTGCGTTGGCCCTGGAGGGACAAAGCCAGGGCGAGAGACAGGCAGCAGGCCTAGGAGTAGAAGAATACTGAGGCAGAGTGGGGAAATTGACTCCAAAAAGAGACCTCCAAATGAAGAGCCCTGGGCTAGGAATGCAAAGATGTTTATGAACCTGATGAACCTATTGGAGGTGGGGAGTGGACACGAATCCTTGACTACAGCCACCTCCAGAAACCTGAAATGAATGCACTGACTGTAAATCAAGTCTGGAGTGGGGAGGGCAGCTCTTTCTCATTAGTTCTGACTGTCAAAGCCTTGTGATTGCTTATGGTCAAGACTGAAAGATCACACTTAGGCTTTTGCTCTGGAGCCCGACTCTTCAATTAATACACAATATGTAGCCATTCATAAAATGAATAAATAGTCTGAAAATAAGTTTACTCCATGAACACAAAAGATGATTAAATTCTCAAGTTTTTCAATTATTGGTTCATAGAATATCATCTCACCACTGTTTGCGGGGTAAGTATTGATTAATGCATCACAAGTGTGTCTATAATTGATCCATAAGAAGGACATTCTATTATTTTTACTATTTTATTTGACATTTTATTATATTTAATTCTTATACCACAATCATTTTGCATTTTTTAGCAGTTCAGATGAGATTACCAAGATATTCTGATCATGAGAGACATAAATATAGCTGATATCATCAAGAGGTAAAAACG
The DNA here is from genome assembly GCF_015220235.1 of Choloepus didactylus. Lineage (NCBI taxonomy): Eukaryota > Metazoa > Chordata > Mammalia > Pilosa > Megalonychidae > Choloepus > Choloepus didactylus. The sequence goes on from NC_051309.1 coordinate 143,471,869, forward strand.
TCAATATGCCAATTGTACCTATATATAATGAAATAAAATGCTTTATTCCTTAAGAAGGAGAAATTCCTTGTGCTCATTCTAAGACATGTAGAATCTTCGAAATCGACCATTCAATAACAATTTGATCAAGTAATTTTTCTTAGTGTTGGATCCAGGATAAATTATGGGAAGGAAGTATAAAGAATTTTTACTTTGTTTCCCTGTGAGCAGATAACTGATTCTTCTGAATTTTGTTCTTCTCTTTGTCAGTCCCAGGAAAAGAGGTATCAGAAAAAAATACAAAATTGAATGTTACTTTCTTGATTATTTAAACTTTTAATTTTAGCATATTATTATTTTTTTGGGGGGGGCAAACAATGTTTGGAAATTTAGAGAAATTAAGTAGTAGTCATGCAAGAATGAGAAGGTGGAATCATCACCCCAGAGAATTGGGATATCTAAGATACAAAGGAGGGATTACTGTTCTAGTTTGCTAATGCTGTCAGAATGCAAAACACCAGAGATGGATGGATTTTATAAAAGGGGGTTTATTTGGTCACACAGTTACAGTCTTAAGGCCATAAAGTGCCCGAGGTAACACATCAGCAATCGGGTACCTTCACTGGAGGATGGCCAATGGTGTCTGGAAAACCTCTGTTAGCTGGGAAGGCACGAGGCTGGCGTCTGCTCCAAAGTTTTGGTTTCAAAATGGCTTTCTCCCAGGATGTTCCTCTCTAGGCTGCAGTTCCTCAAAAATGTCACTTTTAGTTGCACTTGGGGTATTTGTCCTCTCTTAGCTTCTCTGGAGCAAGAGTCTGCTTTCAACGGCCATCTTCAAGCTGTCTCTCATCTGCAGCTCCTATGCTTTTTTCAAAGCGTCCCTCTTGGCTGTAGCTCCTCTTCAAAATGTCACTCACAGCTGTGAGTTTGTTCTGTTTGTCAGCTCATTTATATGGCTCCAGTGACTCAACTTAGACCCACCGCGAATGGGTGGGGCAACACTTCCATTGAAATTATCCAATCAGAGTCATCACCCACAGTTGGGTGGGGCACATCTCCACAGAAACACTCAAAGATTTACAGTCTAATCAACACTGATAGGTCTGCCCACACAAGATTACATCAAAGATAGTGGCATTTGGGGGACATAGTACATTCAAACTGGCACAATTACCTAGAGAAATATAGAAGACTGAAAGGTCCAATAACTTAGACAATATGGGTCAGACTACAAATCCAGGGAAGAGAATTAAAACAAGATAAGAAAGTCAGAATAATTATAATAAGATAGGCAGTGTCTTAACTCATACTGTGTGGTAAAGGAAGGCTTCAGCATAGGTCAGGATCAGATTGTGGGATTGTTATAAATGGGTCATGAGCCCCTGGTATGTGAGAAGTGTTCTCTCAGTTGTGGATGACAGAAATCAATAGTATATGTTGTCTAATGAAAAAACGGGTGATCCAATTCCAGAATCTGAGGAAGAAGGCAATATAGGGACTAACAATTTCCAAAGATAGAAAGCAAAGCTTCCAGGTCAAGGCTATGTATTCATGCATTAATAAATTCTCAAATATCAACACTATGCTAAAATATGTAAAAGAGAAAAGTCAGAAACCAAAATATAAAATGTCTGGGTGGAAACAAAGAATAAGAGCAAAGCAAAATGATAAGGAGGGCAAAAAGCTTCTGGTTCACTGGGAATTGAGATCATCATCAGGGTACAAGCTGATCTAGAGTTAAATTTCATGCAGAAAAAGGGGATTGAAATACATAAAATGAGATGGAATACTAAAACCAGACTTACCACTTGAAGCCATAGGTTAGGATTTATCTCCCTCCCAACTCACCTGGAGAGAGAAAAATTGAATCTATATATTTCCTTGGGATATGATTTATTTGTAATGCATTCATGGAAATGAGAAAAGACACAAAAGCATCTTCCAACACAAGGGAAGAATGTATCTACCTACTAGCTCTGAAGGAACAGAATATGAAATTATTGAGCTATATAGTGGTCAGAGAATTAACTCCGCGACTGAGAGCATCTGAGTTGGAATCATTTCTCCATTGTACCTACCCCTATCTCAAAAAAGTTCTCAATCTTGTTTTTATTGCAGTTATATTATGTGTTAAATGGGGATAAAAAATATCTATTCAAAGTTTAAAAAGTGACTAGCACATACTAAGACAAATACATGTTAGGTATGTTAGTTCTTGTTTATATGAGATAATTTCTGAATAGGGTATTTGAACAGATAAAGACAACCAAAAAACTGTTAAAACAAACAAACAAACAAAAAAACCTAGTCAAATCAAACCTGAAAATCAAAATCCCCAAATACATCAGTAAACATAATGCCAAGAAGTCAATAAATAACTTCAATAATTATAACTTCATTTTTAAATGCAATTTATTGAGATATATTCACACAACATATAATCCATCCAAAGTGTGCTAGTTTGGATATAGTATGTCCCAATAAAGCCATATTCTTTGAGGCAATCTTGTAAGGGAAGATTGATTAATCTTCTTGGTTAGGATGTGATCTCTTGATTGGATGTTTCCAAGGAGATGTGAGCCACCTAACTGGGGGTAATACCTTTGATTAGATTTTTTCCATGGAGATACGGATCTGGCCCATTCAGGGTGGGACTTGATTTAATCCCTGGAGTCCCATAAAAGAGTTCAGAAACAAAGGACCTCAGATCAGCTGAGAGTGACATTTTGGAGAGCACCTGAGAGAGACATTTTGGAGATGGCCACTGAAACCAGCCTTTTGCCAAAACTTTGTAGATGCTAGCCCAGAGTTTGCTCCAGAGAAGCTAAGAGAGGGCAAATGCCCCAAGAGCAACATTTTGAAGAATGCACAGGAGCTGGTAGTTTGCATAACAGCACCATTAGCAAACCAGAACACAAAATGTACAAACAATGACTCACAATATCATCAATTTTAGAATACTTTCTTACTTCAAAATAAAGAAAAAAATTAAAATTAAAATTAAAAAGAACACACAAAACATCCCATACCCCTGCCCCCCCCCCATTATTTATATGTTTTTTGTCTTTGTTACTCATCTGCTTATACGCTGGATAAAGGATATGTCGATCACAAGGTTTCAACAATCCCACAGCCACACAATTAAAACTATATAGTTATACACTCATCATCCAGATTTTTTCCCTCTCTTTTTATTCTTACTGATAATCTTCAGTTCTTCATTCTTCTCACAACTTCTCACTCTTATCTTTTCCCATCTTCCTGTAGTGCTCCCTTTAGAACTTCTTGTAGAGCCCATCTCTGGTTCACAAATTCTCTCAATGTCTGTCTGAAAATATTTAAAATCTCCCTCATTTTTGAAGGATAGTTTTTCCAGATATAGACTTCTTTGTTGTTTTTCTCTTTCAGTATCTTAAACATGGCATACCACTGTCTTCTCACCTCCATGGTTTCTGCTGAGAAATCTGCACACAGTCTTATCAAGCTTCCTTTGTATGTGAGGGATTGCTTTTCTCTTGCTGTTTTCAGAATTCTCTCTTTCTCTCTGACATTTGACAGTCTGATTATTAAGTTTCTTGTAGTGGGTCTTTTTGGATCTATTCTGTTCGGGCTATGCTGTGGTTCTTGGATCTGTAATTTTATGTCTTTCATAAGAGATTGGAAACTTTCAGTGATTATTTCCTCCAGCATGCTTTCTGTCCCTTTTCCCTTTTCCTTCTGGGACACCCATAGCATGGATATTTGTGTGTCTCCTGTTATTCAATTTTCTGTGACCTTGTTCACATTTTTCCATTCTTTTCCCTGTCTGTTCTTTTGTGTATAGGATTTCAGATATCTTTTTCTCTATTTCACTAATCCTTTCTTCTGCATCTTTAAATCTGTGCTGTGTTTCTCCACTATGTTTTTCATCTCTTCTATTATGCCTTTCATTTCCATTAGTTCTGCCATTTGTTTTTTCAAGCTTTCACCTTCTTCCATGTGGTCACTCATTGTCTTTTTTGTATCCTTGATCTCTTATGCTACATTTTCCTTCAACACATTGATTTGATTCAGAAGATTTGTTTGAACATGTTTAATTAGTTGTTTCAACTCCTGTATCTCATTTGGAGTGTTTGTTTGTTACTTTGATGAACCGTATCTTCATGCCTCCTGGTATGACTTCTGATATTTGCTGCTTTCCTTGGTTTGTTTATTCCAGAAGTCATTTTCTCTCTTTTACTTAGGATTTCCTCATTGCCTGGTTTTGTTCTCTATTATTTGACATTTAGTTCAGTTTATTCTAGACTTCTAGCAAAGCTTACATTTAACTGATCAGAATTTTTCTGGTTCTCACTCTGCTTACATGGAAGACTTTTTGAGGGGAGTCTCCTAAGATAGGACTAAACCCATTCAGAGTTTCTGAGACAAGATAGGCCCAGGACTCAGGAAATGGGTGTAATTAGTAGCAATGTTCCCTGGAGATGAGTCCCAGAATGTTGCCAGTGTTTCCTGTGAAGGCTTTTGATTCTGTACTTTTCCTATCCTGCCCAGCAGCTGGCATTTGTCAACCTGCAGCTCCTCGCCAGCATAAAGTATTGCAGCGCCTTTAATTCTCAACAGACCCTGCCCTGTCAGGGGTGTGGTTGTGACAGGCTGAGAATGATGGCTGGCTTAAACTTTTCCTGTTTTCCAGCCTATGGGGTCTGAGTTCTTTGAATGACAGCCACCATTTGTGCTGGGCTACTGCCCCCTCCATTTCTTGGGTGATGATATGCTCTTCAGGAAGTTATCTCCTCCACCTGTCTAGTTACTTTGTCTCTCAAGTATTCCTTAACTGCACCTTGCCTGGGGCAATGCTGACAACTGAAAAAGCCTGTTGCCTTCTTTATGTTAAAAAGTAATATATATTATATACCCTTTTCAGAGCTGTCCCCAGACCTCTGTTTTGCTAATCAAGAGCTGGAGTTGGTACCCAGCTCTTTGTGCCACTTTTCTTGGGGCACAGCCCTTTTCTAGTATTCCATACTCAGCCAAATCCAAATGTCTTTTTTGAGGTTTTGTTTTGTTTTGTTTTGTTTTTCATAAGCCCTGCCTCCTATCTGCTGGGGAGAGACCACTGGTTTCCTTTCATACTTTCTCTGGATTTTTCTGTGCTCAGAGCCTATATTAAATAGTCTGAATTTGTTAATTAAATCCACAATTAGATTTTGGTTGAGCTTCCGTCCCTTGTTTATTAGTTGGGGTTCTCTAGGGAAACAGAATCAATGAGAGATATTTATAAATTTAAGATTTATAAAAGTGTCTCACACAACTGTGGGGATGCATGAGTCCAAATTCCATAGGGCAGGCAGCAAACTAGCAACTCCAATGAAGATGTTCAATGAACTCCTCAGGAAATGAACTGGCAACTTTGACAAATGTGTTCAATGAACTCCTCAGGAAACGAACTGGCAACTTTGACAAACTCCTCAGGAAATGTTTTGCTGGGCAGCCAAAGAAGATGTGAAGGTCTTCTATCTGTCTCACTTAAAAGTCTTCAACTGATTGATTGGATTAAATCCAGCCAACTGCATTTTCTCATTGTGGAAGATATACCCTTCATTGACATCATCAGTCACAGCTGCAGCCAATTGACTGATGATTTAATAAACCAGCCTGTTGGTTTATTAACCAGCCACAAACATCTTTGCAGCAATGGTTAGGCCAGTGCTTGCTTGACAAGACAGCTGGGTACCATCACCTGGCCAAGTTGACACATGAACCTAACCATCACACCTTGCTCCTAGTAGAGACTGTTTCTTTTTCCCATGGGGAAGTGACTCCAAAACAGCCTGCTAGACTAGTACAGGTGGTGCACCTGCCACCACAGATTTGGAGACTTTACTTACAGTTCTGCACTATGATCTCAGACCTTCCATGCAAAGGGTGTCTGGTCACAGAAGTCCCCCAAATTGTTTTTCCTGGCAGTTCCTGGCTATTTATGAAATGCTGTACAGGGCAAATGAAATTCCACATCTCCATATGCCACCATCTTGTCCTGTCTCTATAACTTTATTTTTAATTATATTTTATATAGTCATTTTAAGATGGTCAAACAGATAAAAGAAAGCAAAACTTTTCTTATAAAAAATAAGATAGTCTTCTTTCTCTCATGGCATACTAGGTAAATTTGGTCTGGCTTATTTTAAAAGCTAGAAAAATTACATATCTATAGCTATCTATCATGTGTGCATCTATTTATCAGAATCAAGATGCTACAAAAATTGTAAAAGATGGAATCTAAGAGAAGTAAACTTAAGAGCATCTGCTAAAACAAAGAGGGGAGCTGAGAGGATAAGAAGCTGAGAAGAGTTTTTTGTAGACTCGTAAGACGAAGCAGACAAATTTGGGCTTCCTGGTTTTCCAATGAGGAAAGCCCTTATAAACTTCCAGGATTTGACCTGAATTCCAAGGGGATGTATTTCCTAGATATAACTGTGAACTAGAAACAGAGAATTCCTTACATTGGATGAAGCCCTGAATTTAATTTTTCAGCCTCTTAGTCAATTAAGGTGATCTGATATTGCTAGTGTAGCCTTGGGGTCTGTTCTCTGTTCCTATACTTTAGGATTTGGGTATGGAAACACTCAAGTTCTAAGTACTGATTTCTGGTCATTGGCCAGAAATAAACATAAATGTATTTTAAGGAAAGGTAACATCATCCAGAACCACAAATGATCTCCACAAATTTTCATATAAAATACCCAGTACTCATTAAAAATAATCAAACTTAATGTTCTTTAAAGCAATAGTTTGGCCAAAATCAAGAAAACAGTAGATGACTGAAAAAATCAATGGAGAATCTGGATGAAGGAATTGTCAGAAACAAACTGTAAAACAATTATACATAATACATTCAAAGAAACAAAAGAAAAGGTGAAATGGAGTGCAGTAAGATAGAAAATGATCTTAGATAGAAGCAGGGCAATCCAATAAGAAATAAATATAGATTGAGTAACTGTGTGGGTAAAATTAAGAGTATTAGCTACATAAAATAATAAAAAACTAATATTCTATAGACTTTTAAATATACATAAAATTAAAACCAATAAAATCAATTTTCTTTGGCAAAACACAAAAGCAGAATGATAATATAAAGATTGATAAAATTTATTTTGGCAAAATTAATTTTAAATCAAAGAGGCTCACACCTTTTTATCTGGGAAGTCCATTTTTATGTGTATCCTCTAAAGAAAGCCATAAATGATGACAGGAAGTCACATATAATTATACTTCACTGTATCATTTCTTATAATAAAGAAAATTGCAAATACTTTAAATGTCCATCAGCAGTTGTTGGATAAAATATTTTGAAATACCCATCCAATGAAATTCTATTGAGGAAATAAAACATATAAAATAGAACAATATTTATTAATTTGTGATCTAAGAAAGGTACTATGGAACGAAAGAAATAATGTTAAAAATGTCCCTTTCAGTAAAATTTCATTTATGTAAAGATTTAAGCATGCATAACAATTTCAGAAAATATTTGCATATATGTATAAGTATATAAACATGCAGAATTCAGAATAACAATGACTTCAGTGAGGGGAAAAGTGTCACCGGGTTTGGGATTATGCAGAGCGGCCTTTGAAGAGTTCTTTAAAAATAATATAAATGAAATAATACATGTAATGTAGATTAATAAAATACATATTTAATAGAATTTAGTATATGGTTAACTCCCATACATTTAAATTATTCCCCCAAATAGAAAAGGATGCAAGGCCAGAAACAAGTATAGGGAACCCTTGTCACAAATCCAAATGATATCACATAAAAATCATTCTACTATGATAAGGTGCATTTTAGACACAAGGACCAACATCATCAGTGGTTCATCTCCACTCTTCTAAAATCATGCAAATCTAAGCTTAAAATATGTCAGGGAAGTAAATACAATTCTGATTTACAGACTTTATTAATACAGAAGTGGAAAATAATGAGACTGTGAAAAACATAAAATGCCAGGTTATATCTACTATCCATCCATTTATGTATGTATGCATGTATGTATGTATGTATGTATGTATCTATCTATCTATCTATCTATCCATCTATCTATCAATGTTTTAAATATTTTTTTTTGATGGATGTGTATGTTCAGGAAAAACAAGTGTTGATCAGAAGAAAGAGGCATATTTCTCAGAACAGTTTAATCCAAATTTTGAAATTAGTTCTTTCATTCAAACACCACAAATTAAAAAAGAAAGAAATCCTTTAATTTTAATGGCACTTTATTTGTAACATTCTTTAATTATATTTAAATTCCTTTCAGACACTCCTTGTGTCTAAAATGCACCTTATCATAGTAGAATGATCCTACCTTTCAAGTGTAGGGTACCATGTTACAGAGTAAGCACTCAAGAACCTGTGTGTGGAATGCCGTATAGTACAAAAACATGAATTTCATAAAATAATCGAAAGATTAACTCCTCAACCTGCACATTTTAAATTTCTGGAGATGAAAATTCAAAATGTTTTCCCACTTGTCATTTTATATATCACTCCAATCAAAGTAGCTTTATCCTCAATGAAAAAAAAATCTAAAGAAAATAGAATTAATAGTTCCATGAAAATTTAAAAAAAATAGAGACAATAATCAAATTAATGCTTACCTTTAATTTATTTAGGCAAAAACGTATCTACCTACATTATTACATGCATGGAAACAGAAACGCTGCTAACTTATTTCCAGGCTTTTATTCTCCCCTGGGACTTATTTTCCATCCTATTGTATTACAGGTTTATTTCAATTTATTGGTTTTCTTTTTAAACAAGAGAAAAAGTAATAAAAACAATAACATCCTTTTATATATAATACATCTATCCATTATATATAAAAATTTAAGCTAGATATTTAATATGGGTCAATTCTATTTCATTCATCTAATCTACCAATCAGCATAAAAATTAGGAGGTCTCATTCCTTGCTTTTTGACACTTATAATATGCTTATTTTAAGCAGATTTCATAATGTGTAAAAGGGAAATATTATTTAGCATAATTAACAGTAAGAAAAAAAGCCAACTAATTTTGGCAGCACTCCAGAATCACAGAAATTAGCAAAACTCAATTAATTCTACATTACAGTAGAATATTTTAGGAAAATAAATATTATTCTATATAAATTTCAAATGAGTTCATTACAATCAGTGTGCTATAATCATTAAAATAAAGTGTTACCGAAGTGCCTATTGACTAAGATTGCAATAATAGAGAAGAGGTACTTAGAATCCACCAGAGAGTAATGATTTTTGAAAAATGACTAAACATGTAACTATCGAACTGTAGTCTTCGAAGTTAAGTTATTGAAAATACTGTTTAATTGTCAGAAGCAGTGAGTTGGATGTATTGGTAAAATAGCTCTATTAAATGTAAACTTTCTGAGAGACATGATTCTATTTGTTAGTGAGCAGTTCTTCCATTTCCCTCTATAATCACTCTGATCCTTGGAGGTGAAATGAATTATCAGATAGGTCAATCTGCACATGCTTATCTTAGCTTGGTCCTTTCTCTTTGAATCTCATGATGTATAGAAAGTTCAGATTCTTCTCTACTCCTAAAGTGTAGACCCCAAACACCAACCACAGATTTACAAGAGTAGGTAAATATGCCTAATTCTGAGATTTATTTAGCATGAATATTTGGCTCTCCCAGTAAGCTACACAAAACAATCTGGCGTCTGTCAGAAATACATTTGTCTTTTTGGTTTCTATCTTACTCTAGATTTATTTCTCAAATGTGAAGCACTTGGTTTAAATTCAGGTATTTGTCAAGGCAAAAATGAAAGAATTTTTTAATTCTGGAATATTTGTCTCAAAACAAAATTTAAAACTAGCAGATAGAATAATTAATGCTTTTATGTGTTTCAAATTTTTAAGAATGAGAACTTTTAAATATTAAATAGCCATGGTATTATCTTATACTTAAAAAATTATTTTATTTGGTATTTATTTTATGCTACCATTTTGTTTTTCTTGTTTTCTATTATCAATGTATAGTCCATTCACAGATAATTTTATTTTTTTTAAATCTATAACCATGTCACAATATTTTGATCTATAGGAATAATTACTTATGCATTTATCATCATCATCATCTTTAACCTGAAACCTATGATATATTTTATATAACCATTTTTTTCACCATTTATTTTAATTATCAGTCATTATTATTGCAAAGAAAAATTACATAAATGTTCTTAAAATTACAGAATAACATGTTTTGGGGAAATCCTGAAAATTCATAGAAATTCTGATTTGTCACTCGAATCACAAAGACTAGTATCGATTCTGAATTTATAAACATTCTTTTCCAATTTAAGAATTTCATAAATCTTAAATTGGAATCATAAACCACACATTCCACTGTGATTGGCTCTTTTACTCTGCATGTTTTTCATATTTATCATTGTAATGGATTGAATTGTGTCTTCCAGAAAGACAAGTTGAAGTCTTAACCACCATTACCTCAGAATGTGAACTTATTTGGAAATAGGGTTATTACAGATGGAATTAGGTAAGTGTGCCGGTTTGAATGTATTGTGTCCCCCAAATGCCATTATCTTTGTGGTCTTGTTGGACAGACGTTTTTGGTGCTGGTTAGATTTGCTTGGAATGTGCCCCACTCAGCTGTGGGTAATAATTTTAATGAGATGTTCCCATGGAGGTGTGGCCCCGCCCATTCGGGGTGGGCCTTGATCAGTGGAGCCATATGAATGAACTGACTGAGAGAGAGAAAACTCAGAGAGTGCAGCTGTGAGTGACGTTTTGAAGAGGAGCAAGCTTGCTAGAGAGGAATGTCCTGGGAGAAAGCCATTTTGAAACCAGAACTTTGGAGCAGACACCAGCCACGTGCCTTCCCAGCTAACAGAGGTTTTCCGGATGCCATTTGCCATCCTCCAGTGAAGGTACCTGGTTACTGATGTGTTACCTTGGACACTTTATGGCCTTAAGACTGTAACTGTGTAGCCAAATAAACCCCCTTTTTATAAAAGCCTATCCATCTCTGGTGTTTTGCATTCTGCAGCATTAGCAAACTAAAACAGTAAGTTAAAATGAGGTCCTACTGGAACAGGGTGTGTCCTTATGGTGTTCTCATAAAAGGAGGAAATTTGGATACAGACAGACAGACATGGGGAGAATATCATATGACAACTGAGGCAGAGACGTTATGGATTGCTGGTAAGCAAATGACAGAGTCAAGAGAGGGCAAGGAAAAGGTTGTTCCCTACAGAGTTTGCTGAAACCTTCATTCCATGCTTCTAGTCTCTACAACTGTGAGACAATAAATTTATGTTGCTTTAAGCCACCCAGTTTATGGTACATTGAAGCCTTAGAAATTAAGAAAGTCATGTTGTTGTTGTTGCATGCATCAATTCTATGTTCCTTTTTTATTGTTGAATAGTATTCCTTTGAAAGATTTACCACATTCCCTTATTGCATTCATCTGTTGATGGATATTTGGGTCACTTCCAGTTTTTGCTTGTTTTGAATAAAGCTGCCATGCACATCCATGTAAAAGTTCTTTCATAGTACAATATTTTAATTTATTTTAATTTATCTTTCCTTCTTGGTCAAATTTCTCTGGTGTAATTGAAATAATTCTTCATTTGAAATGTATGTCCTGATAGTTTTATTTCATAACAAAATTTATTACATTTTTATATTGATATAATTTGTATGATATAATTTTTAAAGATGTCTATTGAGCATGTAACATGAAGATGTGGAAGGAAAGTATGCACAATGCTTGTTTGAAATGGAATGATTTAATATAGTTAGTAGGAGTGAATTAGAGGAGGAATTCACCTTTGGAAAAATTCTCAAAGATTTAAGAATAGTTGAAGAAGCAAAGGGTGGCAGTATATGTGTTGGGAAACCAGTCTGTATGGGTATTTCACATTCTTGCCTAGCTGTGAGCAGAGGTTCTGACTGTCTATTACGAACTATAAAGCCAAGGATGTTTATATAGCAGTCTTGGAAGATATATAAAGTGTCTCCCTACCCACCCCCCATTCCCAGCAAAGGGAATATTTACAGCCTTTGAAGGTAGAGATCGTGTTCCTGTCAGATATAATGGGAAAGAATGTTTATTGTCCAATATAATAAAGGTAATGTCCCCATCTGCTTGGGCATCCTAAGATCAAGGAAACTTTCCTGTAATGCAACCCACTGCGAGTGTCATCTGGCTCTCTCTGTGTCACTCTGTGGAAAGCTGGGATTCAATGAACTGGTGAAAACTGAACATACCTTAACTACTGTCCATCTACTCTGACCCAAGTGCCTCAAGTCTTCCTCCAGCACTATTGAAGCTATGGAAATCTAGCTTGTTACCTTACAAGTAGAATAAACTTTCAGACCTTTCATATTATATGAGAGTTTTGGCAATGGGGGTAGGCTGCTGATCCCATGTTCTGGAAAAGAAAAGATGAGAGCTACATGGACTGATAATCAGGATTTGAGGAAGTCATGGCAATTGGCAGCAAATATGTTGATATGATTGTGTGGAATTAGGGCAGTGTTACAGGCAAGAACCAGGAAGTAATTTGAAAGGCAACTGTCTGTTACCCTAGCTGTTAGTAATTCTCCTTCATGTGGGAGGACTTTTTCACCTATGTCGGTCTTGGTTTAACCCAACCAATAATTTTAATAACCATTATTAAGACTGATGCTGGTTTGGGAAAAGTTCCTGCCTCCTTTCAGATAACAATTACAGAAATTCATTTTTAGACTGAGCATGAGCAGAGGAAAATCTATGACTGTGTTTGGCAGAAACCAGGTAAATCCAGAAATTTGGCATGTTTGCTTGAGTGATGAGAGAGAAAAGCACATAATATTTGGCCGGGAAGGTGGCAACACTGGATCATCTTCTGGCTCAGCCTCAACTGCAGCCACTGGTGAAAACCCTAGGTCAATTAGAGATGACAGTGAAAGGTCTCAGATATTTTGTAGTGGTTATTGACTGCATTACCTAAGATTTGGCCCTTTTGGGGAGATTTTTCTGAGACAAACAAAATACCTTGAGAAGAAGAGGCATTGAGTATTTGAGTTCTTACTGCCCCAGATTGGGTTTAAAATACTGATGAAAGTTATTCACTGAAGAATGAAATGAAAAGCATACTTAAAGAATTCTAAATAAGATTTTGTTGACAGCCTGTTGTATTGGAGACTCCACAACCCATATTATAACTAAACTAAAGGATGTTTTCATGACAATGAAGTAGCAGATGCTTGGATTTAAAGTGGCTCCTTAAAAAAATAGCACACAGCACTGTGTGAATCAAGGCCAAGTCAGCCAAAGGGCACAAACCCCGTGGCACAGTCAGAAAACAATGTTGTTGTGCCTACTAAGTCAGGATGTCACAAAGGCTAAAATAATGGTGTCAGCAATGAGAACCATGCTCTTATATTAGCTATAGATTTGGGTGAACCAAAACATTGGTAGTTGATTTGTGTAAGCCACAAGCAGCTGTTATACACTAAACGTGCTTTGCGTATTTATGTGGAGCTGCTATCTCCTTCCACATTCTTTCCCTTCATATCCGCTGACCTTCCACTGTTTCTACCATGACTTCAGCTGCTTTAAGGAGGAAGATGGTTAGGAGTAGGATCTAGGTCTTTTTGTCCACAATGAGGAACAAGGGCTATATGTTCTCATCCATGTATGCTGAATAAAATTGGTGATGGGAGGCACTCAATCTTTTTAGTCCTGTTTGATGCAGGTGATCAAGACACCATCCTACCTGGCTCTGTATGGGGAGAACGCACCTGAATTTAACTAAAGGGGTTAGGAGTGTTCATAGTTGGAAAGGAAAGCTAATGTGACCATTTATGTGGAGCCCTTTGTGGCAATACAATACATTATTTTTGTTATTTCTGCATCTGAATGTTTGTTAGTAATTGTGTTATATGTTGTATTTCCCCAACTGAAGGGAAAATTTTGCAATTGAGAAGAGTCACATTACCTTTGGAACTTCAACATCTCATATTCTACATTTTCTTTTATGTTGCCTCTCTATCAACTCAAATTTAGTATTTTATAACATCTAAAAACAAGCTTTTCCAAAGTCTAATTCTGTGAATGTTAATACCATATGATTTATCCATCAAATTCTGTGGTAGTTTGAATTATTGGTTCCAATTCTTCAACTTTTCTTACATTGACACCCTTTGCCATTTTACTTTGCAATTCTTTCCATAAGATAGAATATTTCTCCCAACCCATTCACTTTGCATTCAAATCTTCGGTCAGTAGTTTTAGTAAACATATCTGGAGCAGCTGTTATATTTTGGATAGCACAGAAGGGTGGGTACTCTTTTGCTTAAATTATTTTCATAAGAAAGTCTTCCCATGGGTAGCTACTGGCACTTCAGTCCATGAACCAGAATGACAACATATTTAGGAGAGTTACTTTATCACTGCCAAGCTAAATCCATGCTAAATGAATGATGCTAGCCCACACACTGACCTGTGAAATAAAGTGCTTTTGTTAAATATGTTGTTCTATGTCTCTGAGAGTTTATGGCTGTTATGTAGCAAAAATTAACAAATACACACTTTTATAGATTTCTCTTTCAATCCTTCTTCATTATTAAAATTATCTTTAATTAATATAAAGTTTGTACTTTCCTGTTTGTAACTTGATTTCTTTGGAAACGCATGCTGGTATTCTAACAAACTCTTTGAATAGTAGGTGTAGAATTTCTTTCCCTGTACTCTCACTTCTCATCCACCTTTATTGCTGCTTTACATAGCTTGTAATTTGTAACTTACTATTTTGAAATGCATAATTTAGAAGGTATTGCTATAAAATATTTCCATTCAGTGGGTAGAGAGTGGTGCATAGAAAAATTGAGATGAGTTAAAACAGAGTACCTTGTACAATGTATGTATGGTATACAGTACAAGTTGAATTTTATTCCCCCTATAATAAATATTTGTCGAAGAGAATCAATTCCCAATTTTGAAATTTGATTCTCCTTTGTGTAAATATATGTGGCACTTATTTATACTGATCATTGGTTAATTATATATAAAGAAAATAAGGAAAATAATTTGAAATTTTAAAAATCAATATAGATCCTAATCCATTCAAGTTATAAATTAGGCATATGTATAAAATGAAAGAAACTGTTAAAAGAACTAAAAAAAGTCCACAGTGTTCTGAAAGCTTTTAGAGATCTCAAGTAATTTATAATTTGATTCATCTACTGATTTCTTAGTAGTGTGTTTTAATTTTTTATTCAAGGTTATAAGAAAAAATTTATTAACTTCCTTTTATACATTGATCATTATATTTTGTAACAATCAAAAGAAGATGGCCCAAATTGATTATTATAATAAATGTTTCAACTATATATTCATCTTGATTGACTTAGCTTCCTCTATCTGCTCTTTCAATGATGTTAAAGCATTTTCATATCCTGAGGGACTCCTAAAAAATCTCTTGATTTTTAGTCTAGGTATTTTATATTAAATCCCTGCCTAAAAAGATCCATTATCAGCTAATTGCTGATTTAATATAGAGTAAGAAACAATAAAACTTCAGAAGATAATAGAGGAGAATATCTTCACAAATTTGAGGTAGGACTTTCCCTGACCTCAGCGGTTCTATTGAAAAAGAAACATAGGACAGGCAATTTTGATTAAATTAAAGATAGACTAAGAAGTAAGAAATTTGAATTGGTAACTATAAAAACTATATTGAGATATTTTACTGTGAACAGCAGCAAAGTAATGGAGTAGGAACTAAAGAGATATCATGATGTCAAGAAAGTACAATTTTAAGGTTACAAATACCAATATGTGTGTGTGTGACAATGCAAGTACTTCATTAAAAAGAGACAGAAATCAAGGATGCAAAAATAAGTAGGTGGGACTTCCAGGAAGATAGCAGATTAGGAGAGGCAGAACAACATTCTCCTCCATTAAAAAGACTAGATAAAGGGCATAAAGGGCTCCAGAATAGCAGTTGTAGGGTGCCATCAACCGGGCAGGGACTTCTACACCACATAGTGGGGACTTAGCTGGAGAGGCAGAGAGACTGTATTTGAAAGGATGGGGTGGGTGTGCTTGGCCCAGACTGCCACCAGGGACTTGTGGCTGGAGCTGGCTGAGGAGCAAGGGAGGGAGCAGCTTTCCATGCCCTGTGAATCCTTCTCAGCAATTGGCCAGGGAGATAACCCTTCACAGCCCCATGGTTAAGAGCTCCCATGCCAGGGACTGGTTGCTGGAGCCATACACCAAGTATGGGAAGGTGCAGCTCTCCGTACCGCATGCACCCTTTTCAGCAGTTAGCTGGGGAAAACCCTTCACAGCCCCGTGGCCAAGAGCTCGCTTGAGGGAACTCAGGGTTTGGTGGAATTGGGGTTACTGCATTCATTCTTCCTCTATGGAAGCCCACAGTGAGCACAGCCAGGAGGCAAGGACACTGCACAGAGGTGCCAGGATCCCCTACCCAGCCCCAGAGACTTGCGGGAACATGGAATGCAGGGCCTGCAGTACATTTGAACTAGAAGGTGAGATATGCAGCTACACAGCCATAGAGCAGTCCACTCACAGCCCTGGGAACTGCTGGGGCCACTATGCCCTGGAGTGGACTCCCTGCCAAACTCTGCAGGGCCCACCCCTGACACAGGGCTGGCAGTCCCAAGTGCACGTGGAGAACTGTTGTGCTGATTGAATTTCCATTTAGGTAGGCACCACCTAGTGCAAAGGAGAAGCTGGGGGAGAGCTGGCTTAAGGGTAAGAAGTGGCTCAAGAGCACCATCTACTTGTAGGACAGGGAAAGGGCAGTCTACCAAGCTGTATCTCTGCCAAATTATAGATAAATGTTCAAATAATCCTACGTATCCCAAAATAACTTTATCAAGATAAGCAAATGCCCTGAAGTTACCAGCAGAAAATCATAAAGGACATACCAAAAGAAGAAGATATGGACAATCCAGATGACAAAATTAAAAAGCCACAGGAGACACAGAAATTGGAGCAATTAATCAAAAATGCCTAACAAAGTCCAAATACAATAAATACAAATAAACCCACTCTGAGACATATACTAATCAGTGTGTCAAATGCTGAAGAGAAGGAGAAACTCCTGAGAGCAGCAAGGGAGAAGCAATTCACCACATACAAAGGAAACCACATAAGACTAAGTACTGACTACTCAGTGAGTGCCGTGGAGTGAGATGGCAGTGGTATGACATATTTAGGATTCTGAAAGAGAAAAATTGCCAGCCAAGTGTTCTTTATGCAGTAAAGCTCTCCTTCAAAATTGAGAGAGCTTTAAAAATTTTTCACAGAAAAACAAGTGCTGAGATAACTTGTTAACAAGAGATAAGCCCTGAAGAAATATCAACTCCTGTTAATGTTCCCATTGACTGAGAAAACAAAGACAGGAGGGAGAGGTCTGAAGAAAGGCACAGAACTGAGGAGTATTAGTAAGGGAAACTTAACATGAAAAGAATGGGGGGGGGGCAGATTTGACAAAAATCAAAGGATAAGATGGTTGATTCAAGAACTGCCTTCACAGTAACAACTTCAAATGTGAATGGATTAAACTCCCCAATTAAAAGATATAGATTGGCAGAATGGATTAAAGTATGAACTATAAATATGCTGTTTACAAGAGACTCATCTTAGATTCAGCAACACAAAGAGATTGAAAGTGAAAGGATGGAAAAAAAATAGTCCACGAAAGCTACAGCAAAAAGAAAGCAGGGGAAGCAATACTAGTATCAGACAAAATAGACTTTAAATGCAAAGATATCATAAGAGGCAAAGAAGGACACTATATATTAATAAAAATGACAATTCACCAAGAAGAAGTAACAATCATAATTGTTTACAGTCCCAGTCAAGGTTCTTCAAAGTACATGAGACAAATACTGAGAAAACTGAAGGAAGCAACAGTCATTTCTGCAATAATAGTGAGAGACTTCAATACAACACTCTCTTCTATCAACAGAACAACCAGAGGACAGATAAGAAAATTGAGAACCTAAACAATGTGATAAAAGATTTAGACTTAATAGACATATAGAGTGTTAGATCCCAAATTAACAGGATATACATTTTCTCTAGCATGCATGGAACTTTCTCCAGGATAGAGCATATTCTGGGGCATAAATCAAGCCTCAATAAATTTAAAAAGATAGAAATTATTCAAAGCACATTATCTGACCATAATAGAATGCAACTCAAAATCAGTAACAGTCAAAGAACCAGAATATTCACACATATGTGGAGGTTAAACAACACACTCTTAAACAATCAGTGAGTCAAAGAAGAAATTCCAAGAGACATTGCTAAATACCTAGAGACAAATGGAAATGAAAACACAACATATCAAAACCCACGGAATGCAGTGAAGGCGGTGCTGAAGGGAAAATTTATAGCTTTAAATGCATACATTTATAAAGTAAGAAAGAGCTAAAATCAAAGAACTAATGAAACAACTGAAGAAGCTAGAGAATGATCAGCAAACAAACCCTAAAGCAAATAGAGGAAAAGAAATAACAAGGGTTAAAGCAGAAACAAATGCTTTGGAGAACAAACAAACAAAAAAAAATAGAATAAATAAAATCAAAAGATGGTTCTTTGAGAAGATCAATAAGACTGACAAACAGTTAACTAGACTGACAGAGTCAAAAAGAAAGAAGACCCAATTAAACAAAATCAGAAATGAGAGGGGGGACATTATTGTGGATAGCAAAGAAATTTTCAAAATCATAAGAGGATACTATGAATAACTGTATGCCAGCAAACTAGACAATTTAGAGGAAATGGATAATTTCCTGGAAACACATGAACAGCCTAGACTAACCTGAGATGAAATAGAAGACCTCAAGAAACCAGTCACAAGTAAAGAGATCCAATTAGTCATCAAAAATTTTCCTACAAATAAAAGTCCAGGGCCAGATGGTTTCACAGGAGAATTTTACCAAACTTTCAAAAAAAAACTGACTCTGTTCCTTCTCAAATTCTTTCAAATAATTGAATAAAATGGAAAACTAACTCATTTTATGAAGTTAACATCACTCTAATACCAAAACCAGATAAAGATGCAGAAAAGAAAGAAAAAACTAGAGGTCAATCTCCCTGATGAATATAGGTGCTAAAATTCTCAACGAAATACTTATAAATGAAATCCAAAGACACATTAAAAGAATCATACACCACAACCAAGTGGGGTTCATTCCAGGCATGCAAGGGTAGTTCAACATAAGAAAATCAATCAATGTAATACAATGCATTAACAAATCAAAAGGGATAAATGAAATGATCATTTCAATAGATGCAGAAAAGTTATTCGACAAAAGTCAGCATCGTTTTTTTTTGATAAAATCACTTCAAAAGGTAGGAGTTGAAGGAAACTTCCTCAATATAATAAGTACAGCCAGCATTGTACTCAACAGCGATAGACTGAAAGCCTTCCCCTAAGTTTGGGAATGAGACAAGGATGCCTGCCGTCAACATTGTGCTAGAAGTTCTAGGCAGGGCAGTCTGGCAAGACAAAGAAATAAAAGGCATCCAGATTGGAGAGGAAGAAGTAAAACTGTCATTATTTACAGATGAAATAATCATATATTTGGAAAGTCCAGAGAAGTAGATGACACAGCCACTTGAGCTAATAAACAGATTCAGCAAGGTAGTGGGATACAAGATTAATGCACAAAAGTCAGTAATGTTCTTATACACTAGAAATTACCTAACTGAAGAGACACTCAAGAAAAAGATTCCATTCACAATAGCAACTAAAAAAATCAAGTACCTAGGAACAAACTTAAAACCAAGGGTATAAAAAACCTCTACACAGAAAATTACATAACTTTACTAAAGGAAATCAAAGGGGACCTAAAGAGGTGGAAAGATATTCTGTGTTCATTGGCAAGAAGGCAAAAGTTCATTAAGATGTCAGTTCCATCCATACTGATCTAAAGATTCAATGCAAATACAATCAAAATTCCAATAACCTACTTTCCAGAAGTGGAAAAGCTAGTTATCAAATTTATTTAGAAGGAAAAGGGGCCATAAATTGCTCAAAAAATTCTTAAAAAGAAGAACAAAGTGAGAGGACTTACACTTCCTGACTTTAAAGCCTATTAATAAAGCCACAGTAGTCAAAACAGCATAGTGCTGGGACAAAGATAGACATATTGATCAATGGAATTCAGTTGAGAATTCAGAAATAGACCCCCAGATCTATGGTTGACTGCTTTTTCATAAGGCCCCTGAATCCACTGAACTGGGACAGAACAGTCTTTTCAACAACTGGGGCTGAGATAACTGGATATCAATATCTAAAAGAATAAAAGAGGAACCCTATCTCACACCCTATAAAAATTAACTCAGTGTGGACCAAAGACCTCAATATAAGAGACAATACCATAAAACTCCTAGAAGATAATGTAGGGAAACATCTTCAAGAGCTCATATTAGGAGGTAGATCCTTAGACCTTACACCCAAAGCACAAGCAGTGAAAATAAAAATAGATATATGGGAACTTCTCAAAATCAAAAACTTCTGTACCTCAAAGTAATTTGTCCAAAAGGTGAAGAGGCAGCCAACACAATGGGAAAAAATATTTGGAAACCATATATCTGATGAGATTGATCTCTTACATATATAAAGAAATCCTACAACTCAATGAGAATAGTACAAACAGCCCAATTATAAAATGGGCAAAAACGTGAAAGACATTTTTCTAAAGAGGAAATACAAATGGCTTAAAACACATGAAAAATGTTCATAATCACTAGCTACTAAGGAAATGCAAATCAAAACCTCAATGAGATATCATCTCACGCCAATAAGAATGGCTGCCATTAAACAAATGCTGGAGAGGATGTGGAGAAATTGGAACTCTTACTCATTTTTGGTGGGACTGTATAATGGTACAGCCACTGTGGAAGACAGTTTGATTGTTCCTAAGAAAACTAGATGTTGAGTTACCCTATGATCAAGAAATTTCACTTCTACTAGTTACCGTATGTTCTGACAATCTCACTTCTTGTTATATACCCAGAAGATATGAAAGTAGTGACATGAACAGACATTTGCTCACCAAAGTTCAAAGTGGCAGTGTCCACAATTGCTAAGAGAGGAAACAATCCAAGTGTCCTTCACAGACAAGCGGAGAAACAAAATATGGTAAATACATATGATGGAATATGATAGAGCAGTAAGAAAAAATGGGGTCCTGAAACATATGACAACATGGATGAACCTTGAAGACCTAATGCTATGTGAAATAAGCCATTGCATGTTACCACTAATGTGGACTCCCTGAATAATGTAAAATCAATCTTATTATGTAGAATGTAGGAGATGTAAAGACAGACAGAAATAGTGAAGGGGGAATCATAACCTAATATGTACAGACATGGTAATGAGAATAAACTTAAGGGTATGGGAATGGACAGGGGTGATGATGGTTCATTAATGGGCTTATAAGTATCAGTGCCACATTGAAGGCAAACATGATTGAAAGCGGTTGTTTAAATGCATGTAATACACAGAGTAGCATTACAAATACAAATAAGTGTTTGCATGACATACTTCTAAGGTATGACACTGGTACAAAAAGTTAACAGAGTAGTATATGGAAAAACTACATATTGCATATTATAGACTATGTTTAATAGGAATTTATTTAATAGGAATACCTTACCAGCACTATCCTAATATTGGGATGAAAAATAGTGGATGATACAAGCTCGGAGATATTTTGTTTTATGACAGTTGTTCAAAATTGAGTTTGATGATGATTGTACAACTAAGTGAAGATAATGTTAGGCACTAACTGTTTTTCTTGAGCAGAATATATGCTCTGTAAAAATAGGGGCCCCCTACTTAATCAAGCCCTCAATCTTGAGGTTTGCTCTTGTGAAACTTAGGGCTTCAAATGGGAGGCTAAGCCTTCCTTTAATTATGCCTAATAGGAACCCCCAGAGAACCTCTTTTGTTGCTCAAATATGGCCTTTTTCTCTCCAAGTCCAACTCAGCAAATAAATTTATTAATCTCTCCCCTATTTGGGACATGATTCCCAGGAATGAGCCTGGTCCTGGTATCAAGGGATTGAAAATGCCTTCTTGACCAAAAAGGGGGAAAAGAAAAGTAACATAATAAGGTTACAGTGTCCAAGACATTTCAAATAGAATTGAGAGGCTATCCTGGATGTTACTTTTATGCAAGCTCCATCTAGATATCCAGATATCCCAAATGGCCACAATATGTCAAGCCCTAACCAACAGTAGTCCCAAAATACTAAGGTCCCTACCTGAGATTCTATAAAAGTTTCACTCACTAAGTTTACCTCTCAGAAACTAAAATCCACCAGTGTTCCTATGCCAAACAAGTACTAAACCCAAGGCAACAGTCTCTTTCAGTGCAACAACTAAATGCAGCCCTCTTCCCCATAATGTCAACACCCCTTTTCAACCTGAACAAGTTACGGTGGTCACTGCCTAGACACCCTTGAAGACTGAGAAAATGATTCAATGAGAGGAAGTTGTAGCAACAGACAAGATAGTGTTTAACAAAGGATTATGAAAACTGAATCTGTATATAAATATATTTGATGTTAGGTTATTGGAATAACTAGAAGTAAATAACTGAAATTGTGGAACAGTGACCCATAACGTTCTTTGAAATTTGCTAACTACTTCTTAAATTGTAATTTGAAAGCTATCACTCTTAGGTATATATATATTAAATTTCACAATCAAATGTATTAAAAAATAAATGGGTAATCACAAAAAGAGTCCCTGTGCAAACTGAGAGGAAAGAGCTAAAAGAAATCTTTCACAAGGACATTTACTTATTAATCGTCTTCGAAAAAGATATGTTGAAGTCCTAGGCACTGCATCCCATGAATGTGATCTGATTTGGAAATAGGATCTTTGAAGTTCTTATTAGTTAAATTAAGGCCAAACTGGATTTAGGAGGGTCCTAATCCAACATGACAGGTGTCCTTGTAAGGAGAGGAAATTTGGACACAATCAGGAGGAGACGGACTGAGAGAAGTCATGTGATGGGAGGAGACTAAGTTATGCTACCAATTGTCAGTAAGCCATACGCAGAACCCTGCAGACTTCAGGGGGCACATGGTCCTATCAACCCCTTGATTTCAGAGCTTTCAACACTGTGAGACAATAAATTTGTTGTTTTAAGCCACCCAATTTGTGGTAATTTGTTATGGCAGCCCCAGCAAAATAAGATAGAAGCAAAATAGTTTCCTGTAGTTTATAAGACAGTGACATACAATCCAGATAACGGTGAGAGAGTAAGAAGGGTAGGAAACGTAGGATGGAAATTGCTTGCTAAGTCCAAAAACGAGGTTGCTGAAAAACTATCCTTAATTAAGAAAAAAGATCATGTTCAAGAAAGAACAGTACACAATGTATCTACCTTATATATGTGTACATATTTGTGAATAAATATACATATTTAAGACATATACAACTAAAATACATTTATACATATAAATATATCTATATTTATATAAATAGATATAGTTTTTGATATATGGATAAATAGATAATATGTAGATATAGAGAGGTAGACATAGAGATAGACACATGGGACTTCAGATTCCACCTCAGAAAATGAAATATTATCCATTCAAATTCCAAATCAATAGGTACAAAAAATTCTTGCTAAAATTTTAATATTTGTTTTAATTTGGGGGAGTAATATTTGATTCCTATAGTACTAAATCATATTGAAAACTAAAAAAAAGTATTCACAAATATTTGTCTTAACAGAGGGAAATTTAAAAGAATGGTTATTATATTTCCTACATAGGTTAATCACATAATTTTTATTATGTCATTTGATGTTTATTTTCTTGATCACAGATTTATTCTCAGTAATTTTTATTAAAAAATGGTGAAATTTCTGTGATTTTTTTAATGTGACCAAATAGATTTAAACAGATAATGAAAATCCAGTTGAATTTTGTAAACAGCATACAAATAAAAAGAGTTTTAAATAGTACAACTTAAAAAATATGATGGTCTAGTTTATTTTTACCCATCTTCATGTTGAGAAAAGTACACAGATTAAAAATTTTAAATGAGTCTTTATTAAAATATAAGATCTTTCAAGATACTACAACTTTAACAGGCCAAAATGTTGATGAAACATGAAAGTGGTGAATGTGCAGTTAAGCTATTTTTCCATCGAAAGAATTTTACAAACATGTAAATTAAATTTCATTTGTTTTTAAGACCTGCATTATGTAGTAAAGAGAATAAACATTTCAATTTCTCCTCAAAGTGGAAAGTACAAACGGACACTTGCCACAAAAATGAAACATGGGACAAAAATAAAATTGCTGCCATTCTAGCACTGTCTTCAAGGCACTGTGAAAAAGTCAGTCTGGCCTTGTATCTGAGCAGATGTGGAAGGCATGGGTAGGGAAAAAAATCCATGAAACACTAATCTTAAGTCTGCTATCATATGGATTTGAAGCTAAATTAACATCAGTAAGTTGTGCTCCCAAAGCTTAAGTTGTGGTTCACTTTGAGTGGTTTGGGTGGATTGTTCACAGGATCCTAAAAGAAGCAAATACAAATTCTCTGTGAAGAAGTCTCTTTCATACTAAGTTTTAAGTAACTGACACAAAGCTTTCACATGCAAAGTGAACAGCCATGTTAAAAACAAAACAGAAAGTACACAATGATTACGGTACAGTGAGTGGAAATCCATAGAACCAGGCTCAAAATTAGCTGTGGTATCTTTGTAGATGTCATTCATCAGTTTGGGACTGTCTTTCCTCCTGTGCCCAACAGCCATGCTCACCATTTGCTTCTGAGATCTCAACAGAAGTAACCTTAATGTTCATATTTCCAGAAACATTTGAGGGATAATAATATTTTAGGACAATGGAAACTTCTCCTCTCTTCTTCCTTATGCTTCAGCATCCATATTTCTACCAATGGTCTCTTCAAGGCAGTCTAGGCTTTTTCTACTCTGTACCACAAAATTGTTCAGCCTTTCTACTCATTACCCAATTCCAATGCCAATTACACATTTTTAGGTATTTGTTAGAACAGCAACCCATTTCCCAGAAACAAAATCAATGTTAGTTTCAGAGGGCTGTCATAAAGTACCACAAAGTGTGTGGCTCAAAACAACAGAAATTTACTCTCTCACAGTTCTGGAGGCTAGAAGTCCAAAATTAAGATGTCAGAAGAGACCTGCTCCCTCTGAAAGTTCCAAAGAAGAATTCTTCCTTGCTTTTTCTGAGCATGTTGTGGCTCCCAGCAATCTTGGCATTCCTTTACTTGTAGGCTCATAATTCTAATCTCTACTTCCATCTTCATGTTGCCTTCTTCCCTCTCTCTCTCTTTTTCTTTCTCTTTCTGTGCCCACTCACATTCTTATAAGAACAGCAGTCATTGGATTTTGGGCCCACCGTAATCCAGTATGACTTCATCTAACTTAATTAATTACATCAGTGAAGACTTCATTTCCAAATAAGGGAACATAATGTGGTTCCAGGTGGACAAAAATTTTGTGGAGACATTTTCAATCCACTATAGCTATTAAAATGTCAAGTTGAGATCCTTAATAGCACTAGAATGGAAGGAAAAATAATAATATGATAAAAATTCAAAACTAAACACAACAGCCATTATTTACAAATAATAGGTTTATATCATAATAGTGCATTGAGCTCCAGGATCCAGAGGAAAATACCAAAGTTGAAAATTTAATCTGAATCTTTTCCACCATATCTGCAATTCAGGATCTATTTTGGGGGCATTTGCAAACCAGAGAGTCAAAATAAACCTCACTGTCCTCAAATTTTCCCTACTCTGTCAATGCATAGCAATCATGACATGCTACTTTTAGTGCATCCAATCAATTTAAACTCTTGCTTTACTCCTTCCTAAAGCTCATACCCATTCCTCAGAATTTCCAGAATGCATGTATAATAGTTCCAACATTTGGGCTGTCACTGATGCCATTTTGGGTATTTGAAATTGAGAATGCAGAAGACATTGCATTGACCAGATTAATGTGTGTGGTAACAATATTCACCCTTAAAAAATGATCCACTTTGTGCAACAAACTTCCAGTATGCATTTTAAAGTCCTGGACTGCTTTATCAGAAAAAAGAAGATACAAAGAGGGAAATATATATATCGTGACATATGAATGTCAGCTCACCTCAACGAAAAGCCCACATGAGTTAGAATGCCTCAACTTGCCTTTCATGCCTGAACAGCACCAAATGCTGGTGAGGTTGTAGAGCAACAGAAACTCTCATTCGTTACTGGTGAGAATGCAAAACGTTGGAAATCTGTCTGGCATTTTCTTACAAAGCTAAAACCAAAGCTTACCATAGGTAAGCTTACCATGCTCCTCTATTGAAAACACATATCTATGCAAAGCCTGCACACAAATATTTGAATCAGCTTTATTCACAACTTTCCAAAAGTTGGAAGCCAGTCAGATTGTCTTCAGCAGGTGAGTGGATAAACAAACTGGGTATATCCAAACAGTGGAATGTTATTCAGGAATTTAAAAAGCTATCAAGTCACAAAAAGGCATGAAGGAAATTTAGATACATATTGCTAAGTAAAAGAAGCCAGTATAATTCCAACTGTATGACATTCTGAAGAAGACAAAACTGCAGAGACAGAAAAATGTTCAGGGGTTCAGGGGATGTGGGTTGGGGTGAATAGATGGAGCACAGGGAATTTTTAGGTCAATGAAACTATTCAATTTGATATTTTGATAGTGGAAACATGACGCTGCATTTGTCAAAGAGTGAACCCTAATATAAACTATGGACTTTAGTTACTAATAATGTATCAGTATCAGTTCATCAACTGTAACAAATGAACCACTCCAATGCGAAATGTTAATAGGGGAAACTGAGTGCAGGAACAGGGGATGAGTGGAGGTATATGGAACTCTCTGTACTACTTTTCTGTAAACCTAAAATTGCTCTAAATAATAAACTCTATCTTAAAAATGGCCTGAAAGCTGCTTCCTGATTTGATTTTGTACTTCCCTCTTTCACATACCCGACTCTCTGTATGTGAACTGATTTTCTTTTTTTTTCTCCGAAGGAGATTGGTTATTTTGGTTCAAAATGAAAAATATCTTCCTGCCTTTCCATATCTGGTTAGGTAGACTGTTCTCATCAATTTTAGGGCCAAAAGCACTTCTAGAAATTCAGAATGAGTAGGAAAAGACACAATTTTAAAAAACAAAACAACAACAAAAAAAAAACTAGTGATTTTTGATATTAGGCATTTTAGACACCATGGAGAAATGGTCATGAAAGACAGAAGATTCTTTCCTACTACAGTACTAAGGTCCTTTCTCTTCAACATAAACTGTGAAAAAGCAATTGCATGATGCTAAAGTTTCCAGACTGCTCCATTTCCTTAATGTATTAATATTTCTCTAAAGGATTGGATTTAAATTGCCATTGGGCATATAATTTAAGAGGAAAACTATGGTTTTTTTTCTTGATTAGGTTCTCAGAAGAGTATTTTAAGCTTCTTTTTTTTTTTAATTTTAAAGCATGGGATAACTGGCTTCTTTGATTCTGTTAAATGATTTGTTTCATATGGGATTCGCAAATTATAAACCCCATTTGCAAGAGAACAATCTGATCATAGCTGTGCTGCTCTGTAGTTTAAATTAGAATTTTGGAAATCTGAGGATTTAAATTAAAGTTCATGCCCAAGGTAACGGAAAACCCTACACTCTGCACTCAGAGAGAGAGTAATTATATATGAGAACCTGAAATTAGAAGCTGAAATTAGAGCTATATTCACTCAGCCCCAAAGAAAAGCTATTTTTTAGACCTCATAATGAAATGATTCCAGGTAAGATAATATACTGTCAGAGCCATTCTGTACCACATTTTCTCAGTTCTTATTTTCTTTTCTCAAATACATTGAATACTTTTAACTCCCTTTGTTGGTAGAAATATTTTAAACTATTTACAGAAATGTGTTATTTGACAAAAGTTCTTGCTCTTACATTGAGAAAAAGAGATAAAAATTGCCATGTTAAAATAAATTGCTTTGATTTTATTTAATACTGATAATAACAAATACAAAAAAGAATTATTTGATGCCTCTAGTAATTGCTTATCACAGTGATAAGGAAAATAATATTTTGTTACAAACTATTTATAAAATGGCTTTAAAATTTATACTAAACATATCTTATAATAAGGAATTTGCAGAAAATGCCCATGCTAATAATAACTCCTGACTCTTGTTTTGTGCCAGGCATTGTGCTAAATATTTTTCAAATACTGTTTCCTTTAATCTGCATAAGAACTTCAATATGCATATATATATATATATATATATATATGTATATATATATATAGACACATATATGCATGCATACGTACATATGGCAAGGCAACAATTTCTAAATGCTAGCCTAATAATAAAGAAATAATATTTTGGTGCCCTCAGGGGTGATAACACTTACTAATGACCTATGGTCCTGCTGAATTTATTGTCTATTTTGCCTCCACCAATCCAGTAGGTTGTCAAAAATCAAAATATGTTTAAAGATTCACAGATACACCTCTCTGCATCTTAATCCCTGCAGGAATTTTCCAGAGGACTCTTTCCTGACATGTCACGTGTTCTGTCTGTTTCTGAGACAATATTAAAATAAAGACCATTAACTCTTCTATTCTCCAGAATGATTAAGGCACTCAAATAAATTAAAGAGAAACAAGCTAGCAAATTAAAGCTTTTTCGTATATACCATAAAAATATTAGTTAAAAAAATGAGGATGACTAAAATGCATGTATCTTTGTTATGTTCATTGGATCATTATGATTACATGATCCTAGAAATGTTTATG
This sequence comes from Choloepus didactylus, assembly GCF_015220235.1. NCBI lineage: Eukaryota > Metazoa > Chordata > Mammalia > Pilosa > Megalonychidae > Choloepus > Choloepus didactylus. Next base: position 143,500,738 of record NC_051309.1, read on the forward strand.
GAATAAAATTTCTAATATTCTGATGAAATTAAGATTATGCATCATACTTAATCTTGGCATTCAATACTTTCCTGCATGTATATTTAACTATTTAAATTTGAATGCTAGATAATAAAATATAACTAAATATCTATTACATATTAGAGATACTACGGTACTCTAGTAATACCTCAAAGTGCCAATTTTGTTTAATATGTTAAGTGTTCCTTCAAATAGTAAGAAAAAAGAACAATCAAATGTGGTGAGAACATATGATCAGAGAAAAGAAATACAGAAAGCTGCTCATCTAGAATAATCTGTTCAATCTCACTCATGATAAGGGAAAGGCAAGTAAAACCCACAAGGAGATACTATTTATAGCTATCACACTGGCAAAGCAAACAAAACTGTTCTTTGCTATGTTTCCGAAGGAGTGGGAAAACAGACAATCTCACCCACGTTTATTTAGAAGGTAAAACGGTGCGATCTCCATACAGGGAAATTTGATATCTTCAAATTTGCATTTATGCACTGACCCAGCAAAACCACTTCTAAGAATTTATTCTTACATACATAATTGCACATTTTTAAAATGACATTTAAGGGTATTCTTTGCAATAATACATGTATTAATAAATTATTGGAAATTACTAAATTTCCATGGATAAATGATGGATTTAGTAAATTATGGTGAGCATCTACAATGAAAAAACCTTCCATTTTTGAAATGATTAAGTGATTCCAAATGTATCGATACAGCACGATCTGCATCTTGCCTCATAAATATGGGAAGTATAAAGAAACTCTTGTAGAACACTGCTATTGGTATTAAAACTTAGACTAGAACATATACACACCTACATTTATTCTTATACTTTTATGTGCATTGAGCATTTATGGAAAATAAGCCAAAGGTAATGGGAGAAGTTAATAGCCATAATATCTGAAGTAGTGAAATGGGTATCTGACAAGTGCAGTTGTATATATATTTTACTATTAATACTTAGGTACTTTCACAAAGGTATTATTTTCATGAACTGCTTACTCTTTAAATACAAATATAAATGAATATAAATATTTATATATTGGTCATTTCATAATTAATAGTAGGCAAAACAATAAATGTAATGCATAGATTATAAACTGTATATTTGAGGAGTTAATAAAGAAATCTGTGATCAGAAATGTGATACACTTCCCAAAAAGGAAGGAATTGTGAATTTTGCAAAGATGATTTTCCAATATAGGACTAACTCAAGGAAATGTTCCACTTTTTAATAAGTACTGCGTCTCTTAAACAGTGGTGACTTAGGCAAATAATGCAAACATATGAAGAAAGGTTACATTGCAATTCTTTTATTCACTTTACTGTATAAACATTTTGATCATTTAAATAGCTAAATAAATAAAATAGGAAACATTAAGAAGTAAAGTTCTTTTCAGTTATACTTTATACTGATTTGCCTAATTTTTAAAAAAATATGCTTGGCATTCAATTGAGTGTTTTTTAAAATATTGTGAAATAAGAAATGGATCCACATGATTTAGCTACCCCAGTTCAATTTTTTTTCACATAGTAGAAACATTTTATTAATTGGTACTTAATTTTTTCTCAGCAGGATATCGTAGAGAATGAAATGGGTGATAAGCATTGACATTATTAATTTTTCATAAATTAGCTATTTTCTACAAGTGGTAGGATTGATAAAAATATAGCTGTTAAGTTTTGAGATGGATACTTTAAAAATAGCAATACATTTGCAGTTGTATCTCTTTTCAGTTTATTCTTAATAATCTTCACTAGAATGAATTGAGTACTTCAATCAGACTTCTTGTACAGTGTTGACAAAAGGAATAAAAGTGCCTTCTGACAGAAATAAATGCATGATATTAAGAAATTACTGCAGCCCTTTAATATAATTTATGTAGGAAGCAGTAGTGAAAATGCTTTTCATAATTCTGAAATATCTGATAAGAGGACAGAAAATATGCATGGAGGAGGTCGGTAAGAGAAATGGGGTGAATATCAACAAACAGAATTTATGTTTATTCATCTTGGACAGGTACCTAGTTTGTAATTTTTCTATGCCATTTTCCTATGCTAGTAATGTTCAAGTACAGTGTATCCTAATTAACTAAATAATATTTTTCTTGCAGTTTTTTGAAATGTAATCATATACCATACAATCATCCAAAGTGTACAATCAATTGTTCACAGTACCATCATATAGTTGTGCATTCAGCACCACAGTCAATTTTTGAATATTTTCTTTAGCCCCAAAAATAAAAATAAAAATAAAAATAAAAATAAAAATAAAAGTAAAAAAGACAACCCAAAACAACCCATCCTCTCTATCCCTCTATTATTCATTTACTTTTTAATTCCCATTTTTCTACTCATCTGTGCACACCCTGGATAAAGGAAGTGTGAGCCAGAAGGTTTTGTACAATCACACTATATAAAAGCTATATAGTTACATGATCGTCCTCAAGAAATAAGGCTACTGGGTTGCAGTTCAACAGTTTCAGGTATTTCCTTCTAACTATTCTAACACACTAAAGAACAAATGACTAAAAAGGGATGTCTATATAATGCATAACAATAAGGTCCAGAATGACCTCTTGACTCCATTTGAAATCTCTCAGCCCCTGAAACTTTATGTTGTTTCATCTCTCTTTCCCCTTTTGGTCAGGAAGACTTTCTCAGTCCCATGGTACTGGGTTCAGACTCATCCCCTGGAGTCATGTCCCCACTACCAGGGAGATTTACAACCCTGGGAGTCAGGTCCGACTTAGTGGGGAGGTGGGTGAATTTACCTGCAGAGTTGGCTTTGAGAGAGAGGCCACTAGATAATATTTTAATAATTAAAAGAACAGACAATTTGGAGTCATATAATTATGTCTATTATTTTATTTTGTATTTTATTATGACAATTTCTAAATAGGCAGTTGAGGAGAAAATAGGACAAAGAACCTCATAATCCCAGGTTCAACAATCATTAAGATTTTGCTAATATAATCCACTTTAATTTCTGAGATACCTTAAAGCAAATTCCAGATATCACATCATTTAATTATTCAATATTTCATATATATAGCTACTATTTATTAAAACCTATATGGAGGTACAAACCTAGATTTTTCTGCTTATAGACTTCAGACTATTAGTAGTTAAATCTTCCTTTTCTGGAGTCAGTCTCTCAATATACTATTCTTCTCAGAAAAAAAACAAAAAATGAAGGATTGGGACTACATGAAGTTTGGGCTCTATTTCTGATCTAAAAATCAATGCTTATAGGAAGAAAATCCTTTAATAATCATACATGTTGGAACACCCATTTTGTAAAATTTTTCCTTTAATTTAAAATGATAAGCTATATTCTTCCCTTTAAACTATAGAAAGAAGTTACGAATTAAAAACATAAAATTTTCTTCTTCACACTGTATTAATGAGAATATAAATTGGTATATCCTTTCTGAAAGGCTATTTTGTAATAAGTATCAAAAGCCTTAAAAATGAGCAAGAAAAAGGCACTTCTGAAACATATCCTGAGGAAACAATTATGTGAGTGAAAAGATCTAGAAGAACATTCATTACAACAGTGTTTAAAATAACAATAAATTGGAATTGCATCATTCGATTAACAAGGGGTAATTTGAATCAATGTAACTTAATATAATTTAGGTGCTATAAAACATGTAAAATTTAATAATACAGAACAATTGATTTATTAAAATATTAAATCTGATTGTGAGGAATATAATAAATTAATATTGTATATATATGTACACATAAACATAAACATTTTTTGCTGTAGTAATATGCAATGGCAAAAATTGAGAAGAAAATAACTTTATAATATTAATCCAAACAGGAAAATGTAATGGGCGAGGTTTTTAATTGGACCCATTCTAGCTACTATTAAAATAATTTAAAAAGTGAAATCATTGAAAATGTATTAGATACCATACAATATTTAGTTGAATGAAGGAATGGCACACATTTACTTCTAAGGAAATCTATAATATGAATATCATTTTGTATATCTTACATAAATTCCTTAATATCATTTTATATATCTTGCATAAACTCAATAAGAAACATCAGTTTTACTTTTGAAAAAGGAAAAAGAATGAACAAAATAATCTCCTTTTCTGCCCTTGCCTTAGAGTAAGGTCATATCTACTAGTAATCAAATGGTCCTGGACACGGCATTCTTGCATATCTGGCTATGTAAATATCCTCAGCCTATTATTTTTATGCTTAGTTCATAGTGACATGCAGTACGCAGACAACTACCAAATGTTTCAGTACCTTTTGTTATGTAGAATTTGCATGCCTAAATAAGTCTTCATGTTGTCTATTCTAGTTTCTTACTGCTTCCTCCCCAACACAGGTTTGACTTTGGCATCTTAAACTTGGCTTTAAGTCTAGAACAGTGTGATCTTGACTGTTCTTCAGAGAATTCCATAGCCCCTAAGCAGTTGAAAGTGGATATTTAATAAAATATATCTACATACATCCAACTGATAGATTTTCTTCTGATTTAGAATAGTTTATAGTCTATTTCCTTAATGAATAATTTCATGGGAAAGAATGAATATCTCACTACCATTTAGCTATTCAAAGGAAATACTCTTTTTTGTACCCAGTTACTATGTACTCATGCCCTACTCTAGGCTCCCAATAGCTGTTAGTCGTGGAGAAACAAAACTGATGCAACACTCACTAAGTCGGAGCTTAAGATTTAAACAATTGCAGTAGCTTCCCCTCCCCTCGCCATGACCCTGACATTCATACTCTCCATGATTTAGAATGTGTGCTGATAGAGATTGTGTGTGTATGTGTTTCAGGTGTGTTTTTCATGAACTCTTCTGTTCCATGTCTCTTTCTATCCTCTTCAATCTTACCAACTGAAAAGGTATCTCCCTCACCTACTCCAAGGTTAGAAATTAGTATTCTCTTCACTTTCCTTTCTCCATCTCTGCTTTCCTTATAGAAATTCTCTGAAGTCCAGACCAGTGCTGTCAAAAAGAAATGTGGTGCAGTCAAAAATTTCCCTGCGAATGTGTTGCCCGCCCGATGTAAGAGAGCCGTCATGATCTTTTGGTGACATCTCACCCTGTTGGTAAGCCCTGAATAAAAGTTCATGTATAAGGAAAAAAAAAAAAAGAAAGAAAAGAAATGTAATAGGAAATATATACATCATTTTAAATATCTTGGTACACATGTTTAAAAAGATCAGGCATATTTAAATTTAATAATATATTTGTATGTAACTCAATATACTCCCAATTAATATTTCAACTTGTAATCAGTATAAAAATAATGAGTGAGGTACTATGCATTGTTTTGTCATACGTATTTCAAATTTTCTGCTTACAGACATCTCAATTTGGACCAGACAAATTTCAAGTGTGCGATAGCCACATATGACTGGTATTCACCATTTTAGATGGCACAAGTCTGGACCAAGCCATTTACTTGGTATAGTAATGCCCGGTTGGGGGCATTGTTACAATCTTTTGTCAAGAAGCAAATTTGTTTTGCATGACAATATTTTTTTTTTAATTTTATTGAGATTGTTCACATACCATACAACTATCCAAAGATCAAAAGTGTACAATCAGTTGCCCATAGTACCATCATACAACTGTGCATCCATCACAACAGTTAATTTTTTTTCCAATTTTTAGAACATTGTTATTACTCCAGAAAAGAAATAAAGACAAAAAAGAAAACTCAAATCCTCCCATACCCCTAGCCACACCCCCCATTATTTACAAAGTGTACAATTGCTAAAGAAGCTACCACATAGCTGTGCATTCATCACCACAATTAATTTTTTTCAGTTTTTAGAACATTTTGATTACTCCAGAAAAGAAATAAAAATAAAAAAGAAAGCTCAAATACTCCCATACCCCTTACAACCCCCCTCTATTACTGACTCATAGTATTGGTATAGGACATTTGTTACTGTTGATGAAAGAATGTCAAGATACTGTTAAATGTAGTACATAGTTAACAATAGGTATATTTTTCCCTATATGCCCCTCTATTATTAGCTTCTAGTTATAGTGTCATACATTCATTCTAGTTCATGAAAGAGATTTCTAATATTTTTACAGTTAATCACAGACATTGTCCACCACAAGATACAGTGTTTTAAACATACCCATGTTTTAACCTCTAACTTTCCTTCTGGTGACATATGTGACTATAACCTTCCCCGTTCCACCACATTCACACACCATTCACCACTGTTAGTTATTCTCACAATAACATGCTACCATCACCTCTGTCCACTTCCAAACACTTAGGTTCAACCTAGTTGAACATTCTGCTCATAATAAGCAACTGCTCCCCATTCTTTAGCCTCATTCTATATCCTGTTAACTTATATTTGATTTCTAGTTCTTTACATATTATAATTAGTTCATATCAGTGAGACCATGCAATAGTTGTCCTCATATGTCTGAATTATTTCACTCAATGTAGTGCCGTCAAGGTTTCTTCATCAACCTGTATTTTGCTTGTTTTTTTTAAGATGGTTTGGTTCACCAACCATATTTTTAATACTAAGTAAACTATCAATGGTTCCCTCTATAATTACATATTTATGTATTCACCACCATCACCACTGTCTATATAAGGATATCTCTATTTCTTCCACAAAGAAGGAGGAAGAGTCAAAAAAGGTAGAAAGACAAAAGAAAAAGAAAGAAAGAAAGAAAAAATGACAGCTAAAAAGCAACTAAAGAAAGCTAGAATTAAACTTAAGTAGAATAAAAGAGTCAGACAACATCACCAATGCCAATAGTCCCATACTCCTCCCTTATGTTCCTCTCTTATAGGCATTTAGCTTTGGTATATTGCCTTTGTTACATTAAAGAAAGCATAATACAAAGTTTCTGTTTACTATAGTCTCTAGTTTGCATTGATTGTATTTTTCACCCAATACCATCCTATTTTTAACATCTTGCAAGGTGGGCATTCATTTGTTCTCCCTCATGAAAAAACACATTTGTACCTTTTATCATGATTGTTGAGCACTCTAGTTTTCATGAATTATACAGTCTCAGTCTTTACTTTTCCTCTTTCCTTCTGGTGTCCCATGTGGTCCTAACCTTCCTCTTTCAACCATACTCACAGTCATGTTTGTTCAGCACTACCATCACTCAAAATTTTGTTCCAAACCTCTCACTCCTGTCTTTTCCTATCTGTCTGTAGCACTCTCTTTAGTATTTCTTGTAGCACAGGTATCTTTTTCACAAATTCTCTCATTGTCTGTTTGTCAGAGAATATTTTAAAACTCTCCCTCATATTCGAAGGACAGTTTTGCCGGATATAGGATTCTTGCTTGGCTGTTTTTATCTTTTAGTATCTAAAATATATCACCCCACTTCCTTCTTGCCTCCATGGTTTCTTCTGAGAAATCCGCACATAGTCTTATCAAGCTTCCTTTGTATGTGATGATTGCTTTTCTCTTGCTGCTTTCAGGATTCTCTCTTTGTCTTTGACGTTTGATAATCTGATTATTAAGTGTCTTGGCATAGGTCTATTCAGATCTATTCTGTTTGGGGTACGCTGTGCTTCTTGGATCTGTAATTTTATGTCTTTCATAAAAGATGGGAAATTTTCATTGATTATTTCCTATATTATTGCTTCTGCCCCTTTTTCCTTCTCTTCTCCTTGAGGGACACTCATGACATGTATATTTGTGCATTTCATACTGTCATTCAGTTCCCTGAGACATTGCTTATATTTTTGCATTCTTTTCCCTATCTGTTCTTTTGTGTGTAGGATTTCAGGTGTCTTGTTCATCAGTTCCTGGGTGCTTTATTCTGCCTCTTAAAATCTGCTGTTGTATATCTCCATTGTGTTTTTCATCTCTTGTGTTGTGCCTGTCATTTCCATAGCTTCTGCCAGTTGTTTATTCAAACTTTCAATTCTACCTTATGTTCACCCAGCGTTTTCTTTTTGGCCTTTGTCTCTTTTTTTATATCTTCCCTGAAGTTGTTGATTTGGTTTTGGATTTGATTTAGCATATCTCTTTGAAAATCTTTAATAGATAGTTTCATTAAAGTGAAACAATATCTGAACTGTATATTGATTGAGGAGTAAGTTTGTTCCTTTGACTGGGCCATACCTTTGTTTTCCCTAGTATAGAATTAATTTTCTCTTGTCTAGGCATCGGTTCCCTTGGTTACCCTAGTCAGATTTTCCCAGACCAGAACAGGTTCAGGTCTCAGAATGGGGTTATGTTCAGGGTGTATCTTAGAGGAGTGACATACTTTCCTGTGAGGTTTCCAGTCACTATGTTTTTCCTAACCTGCCCGGCAGGTGGTATCTTTCAGCCTGTCCCTCCAAACTGGTGTAAGAAGATGTCTTTTGGCTTCAGTTTCTGTTTTGGCTGTTTTCTCCCAGGCTCTGGGTCTGGTTCTGAAGGGAAAGCTGGGCCCTACCTCCTTACTCTTAGGGAAGATACACCCCCTAGGGATTTATCATCTACATTTGAATTGTCTCTCTGCCTCTGTTATCTCCACTCCTGTCTGGGTCAGAATGCTGCAGACTGAAAATGGATGTGGCTCTCTCTTCTGAGCCCCTGAGGTTGAGAGAGAGAAAAAGGGGCAGGAAGCCCCCTTTTGGAGCTAGTAAGCAATCCCCCAGTTTCACTCATCAGCCAGAAGTACCACTTGGTCTTCTGGGCTCCCCCTCCCAGTACAGATGAGTCTTCTGGATTTTTTAAGGTCACTTGTCACTAAAAGCCTCTGTCTGCTTGCTGGGGGTTTGTAGCTTGTATTCAGCAGTCTACATTTAATTACAACCCAACTTGGAACTCAGTTGAGCTATATTTGCTCTTCTTGGAGAGTGCTGCTAGTTTCTACCATAGTGAAATTTTGCAACAAAATCTGCCATGGGGGAAGGGGCTCTTGCACAGTTCCACAGCTTTTACTTACAAATTCTATGCTGCGATCTCAGGCATTCCACCCAATCCAGGTTAGTGTGTGAATTGTGGACAGTCATGGTTGTCCCCCAGCATTTATTCCAGATTATTTACTTGTTGTTTATTAGTTGTTCCAGGGGACTGACTAAATTTAACTCGTCTGTATGCTGCCATCTTGCCCCTCCCCTGTATGACAATATTTTTATTTAAAATTTTTATTGTTGTCTGGGGTTGAATGTTGTTTTGATCTTTCTCTGAATGTTCCCTCTGTAGCAAATACTCATCCACTCCCACCCAGGAAGATTAAACTCAGGGAGATACAGGAGAAAGTCATGCACTTGGAAATACAAAAGGAGAATATCACATTAATAATTTTCAAAATATCATTGTTATTAATCACATCTGTGTACAAGATACTGCTTTAACTCACTTAAGACTTTCCATCTCTCATGTATCCAAAACTGGATATTAGAAGGTCAGTTGATAAAATGAGCAATAAGAAATAATTTTAGATTAGGCCATGCTAGATTTTTGCTTTCCCTGGAATTTTCTAATACTGGCAACAATTCAATATATTTAACAGTGTCATCACATTTGGAAAAATTATGTGTGCACATAGCTGTGTGTGTATGTATGTGTGTGTGTGTGTTTGAGTGAAAATGCAAGGCACAGACATGTAACTCATACATTGTTGAATTAAATATAGTTGGCCTTCTTCCTTCTCTATTAGTAAATTAGCTTATATGCTTAATGAGATCATCAATGTGAGGGCATTCATAGTTTAAGATTACTTTTTTGCAATTTAGTTGATTTGAAATAACATCTCATTTCTTAATGTATATTTTTATGATCATTTCTAACTTCAGAGTCTTCTCATATTTTTTGAACATAATAGTTTCCTTTACTGTGAACTGCCTATTCATATGTTTGATTTTGATTTTCTTCTAATGGCTACATATATAGATTTGTAGAAATTCTATATGTATTGGGAATACTTTAGTTCACTTCATAGACTTTTGGAACTATCTTTCTTCTCATCAGTGGCCTATGTGTTAAATTTGTTCATAGTTATGCTATTTGGAAAAGTTAACTTATAATATAAGCAAATCATTATTTTTATGTTGCTTGCTTTCCACGGATTTTATCATAATTTACTCCATGCCATAAACTCATTAAAATCTTTCTATTTTCTTTCTAATATTAAAGATGTGCCTTTGGGGTTTTATTGCATTTGTAATTCATTTTGACATATGACATTAATCCAAGTTTATTTCATTTTTCTTAAAGATGAGCAATCATCCCAACAATACATATTGATATTGCTGACTTTTTTTAAGATATGCTCAAATGTGTAATACGATAAAAAATTATGCTAAAGTATCTCTTTCAAGGAAAAAAAAAAGCAAAAAACACATTCCAGGTGAATAAAAAGACTCTGTGTCATAATTTAAATGGGGGTATTCTTTCTGTCTTAACAGTAGCTAAAACATTGTCATATTGTGCAATCAGTGGTTTCTTGGATTAAATACAATTATAAATAAAACTTTAAATATGAATAATGTAGAATATAAACATTTTTAAGTTTTAATATAGAATGTAATAAAATATAATTTGTTAAAATTTTAAAGCATGGCTGAAAATTTCCATAATCTTAGATATTAAGCCATGTAAATGAAACATAGATCCATACAGTTGCTGGCATACAATTGCTTATAGCAGCTTTATTAATTATAGTAAATGACAGAAACAGCAATACTTCAAATAAAGTGAATTCATTAAAATAATATGGTACATCAATACAGTGGAATGCTAGCTATCAATTAAAAGGAAAGTTCTACTGACACATGCAGCAACATGTATGAATTTTTGAAGCATTCTGTACCAAAAAGCCAGACACGAAAGAATGAATACTTCATGATTCCACTGATATTAATTCTAGAACAGGTAAAAGTAATCCATAGTGACAGAAATAATATTAGAAGTTGCTTGTGAACAAATGCAGGGAGGATTGTTTTCAAAAAGACTGGAGGGAGCTCTGGTAGATAAAATTATGTACACCAAAAAACACATATTCTTAAACATAATTCCCACATTCTTGTGGGTATGAACCCATTTATCATTAAAACCTTTTGAAGATGTTATTCTTAGTTACAATGTTGCCCAACTGAATAAGGGTGTGACTTAATCACTTACTGGAGTCCTTTATAAGAAGAAAAAACTTGGTGCAGTCAGTCAGAGAAGGTTACATAGGAAGAAGCTGGAAGTCAGCAGAAATTTAAAAAGGATAAAGGAGGAGAGAGAGAAAGAGAGAGAGAGAGAGAGAGAAGAGAGATCTCCATGTAGCAGTGATTCAGATCAAAAATGGTGGGTTCTCCGTCTGATGTGCTCAAAAGCCAATTAATGAGACACTGGTGTTTCAAAGAGAGTTTATTGCTCAGCATGAAGCAGGAGATCAGATGGCCTATCAGACTAAAAATCTGTCTCTCTGAATGGTATCATAGTATTGAAAGATGAACAGGTTTTAGAAAAATAAATACAATAGCTCAAGATGATGAGATTAAAGATCTGATTATTGAGCATGTGCAGATTACATTCTTAGTCACAGAATATGATGATAGGCATGGTTTTCAGTATTATAATGATGTGTAGGTCACTTAGAGGTTAAAGTTTAAACTACCACACATGTCAGGCAGGCCAATTTTGGTTAGATCCACTCCATTTAGTAAGACAATTTTGGAATCGGGGTTGGTTAGTTCTAGGCTGACTCAAAACTTCATTAATAAATATTAAGGGCTGTCTTTAGTGATCATAAGATTCTAAATTTGAAAAATCGTACCAGTAGGGGTCAGTCACAAGGTTTTTACAATTATAAGATAAAGGCTATATAGTTAGTCAGTCATTGTCAGAGATCAAAGTAGTGATTAAGAAACACTACAGTTCAGAGATTTCAGGGATTTCTCTCTGGCTATTCTACTATACTGAAAAGGAAAAAGAAATATCTATATAATGATTCAGTAATCAGAATCATTTGTTAAACCCTAACTTCTCGGTTACAGTAGGAGGCAAATATACCACCCAAGGAACCCCAAGGATGGTGGTCAGGCAGCGTCAGAACACCACAGCTGCCCAGGACAAAGAAGAGTGTTGCTGAGACCGTGATTTTGGACTTTTAGCCTCCAATACTGTGAGTCAATAAATGCTTGCTTTTTAGGCCAACCCATTGTTCTATTTGTCATAGCAGCCTAGCAAACTAAGACAGGGACTTTTTGAGTGATCAGAAATGTTCTACTTGTTGATGTTTTGATGATTACAAGATTATTCTTCTGTCAAAATACATTCATATATACATTCAAAATGGATGAACTTTATTTACATAATTCTTGAGTACAATTCTCTTAAATGTTCTATGTAATAATAAGATTTTTGTCTGTCTGGTCTACCTTTTTTGTTATTTTGCAGTTCATTTCTCTTTGTACTTCTGTCAATTGCTGCTTTATATAATTTAGGGATATATTTTGGGGTAAGCTTTGATTCATTTTCATGATTTCTCAAGTTGGGGGCATGTGAGATTTTAATATCCTATAGAGAGTATCTCTTTTCCTTTTAATTCTTTTCCTTTAACATCTACTTCGTCTGAAATTAATACTGACAGACTGTTTTATGATTTGGAATTCAAATGTAATATCATTTACCCTTTCCTCTGTTTTTAATATTTTATTTTTTATTTTGGGTATATGGCTGGGTTGAAAGTAACTCATAGTTGAATGCTTCTCTTGTCTATTAATTTATTTTTATACTATTGTGCTTATACTATAATCACTGGTGAATGTAGAATTTTTCTGTCATTCTAATTTTTGTTTCCATTTTATCATTTTTTTCTTGTTTTTTTTTCTTCTATCTCTTTTGTTTTGACAAAGTTTTAACATTAAATCTATAGATTGTATTCTTATTCTTTGTGATTACTTTAAAATTTTAAGTCATACTTTTCAAATAAACTATAGTTATTAATTATCAATGTCTACTTCCATCTATAATAAAGATCTTAGCATATTTAAATATCCAGTGCAATTCTTATTCACATCTTGTTATTTTGGCATAGTATTTCATTGTACCCTTTAAAAGGGTGGTTCTCTTTTTTGTTTGTTTGTTTGTTTGTTTGCTTTACATTTACCAGATTATTAAGTTTTCCAATGTTCTTTAAATTTTTTGTTCTTTTTTTCTTTTTTCTGTAGCTTCTATTCAATCTTCTGTATCTTCTTGTTGATTTACATCTCTTTTATCTATCATGACAGTATGTGGATGCTGAATTGCCTTAGCCTTTGGATGCTTGAAAATATTTTTATTTTGACCTGATGGTTAAGAAAGAGATCATCTATATAAAAATTCTAGATTGTCAGCTATTATCATTTTAAGGGTGTACTCTATGGATTTCTACCACATAGTTACTGAGAAATCTTACTCCATTTAATTACTTATTTTTAAAAAAGATAATATAAACTAGTTTGTTCTTTTGATGTAATTAAAATTTTTTCTGTATCTTTGACATTATGCAATTTAATCACAACAGTTTCCTATTACTCATTCTGCTCGATACTGGTTATACACCTTGATTTTAGACAGGGGTCTTCCGTCAATTCTGTGGAATTCTTGAACACAAATTCTTAGTAAAATTCATTAGTGAAAGCATCTGGTGCTGGGTTTGTCCTTGCTTGGAAGTTTGATGACTGATTCAGTGTGGGTCTTGATTAGTTTTACTGGAGTACTTTAAAAAGAGCTTACACAGGCCCAGATGTTTGCTGGCTGATGTTGATGCTTAGACTTGGTTGGAGCTGCAGCTTAGAGAGACATTTTGAAGATGGCTGTTGAAAGCTGATGCTGACATTTTGGAGAACACCATTTTGAAATGCAACCTGGGAGCAAGCAGACACCAGCCACGTGCCTTCCAGCTAAAAGTTTTCCAGTGCCAATGGCACTTCTCCAGAGAAGGTATACTTATGTTTATGCCTTGGTTTGAACACTTTTATGGCTGTAGGACTGTAACTTTGTAACAAAATAAAACCCCTCTATAAAATCCAATCCATTTCTTGTATTTTGCGTAATGGCAGCATTAGCAAACCAGAAGAAGCATACTTTTTCTTTGAGTGCATGGTTTAATTTCCATATATTTGTGAATTTTCCAGTTGTCCCTCTGTTATTGATTTCTAGCTTCATGCCATTTCTTTGGAGAAAATAAATTGTACGATTTCAATATTTATACATTTATTGAGACTTGCTTTGTGACCTTACATATATTGTATCCTGGTGAATGACCCAAGAGTACTAGAGAAGAACGCATATTCTGCTGCTGTTGGATAAAGTGTTCTATACATGTCTCTTAGATCTAGTTGATTGATAGTATAGTTCATGATTTCCTTTTCCTTATTGATCTTCTGTCTAGATGTTCTACCCATTATTGAAAGTGGTATATTGAAGTCTCCTATCAATGTGAAGAAATAGATAGTTATCTATAAATATTATTAATCAATACTTGCTTCATATGTTTTTCGACTCTCTCATTGGGTGCATATATATTTATAATATGTTTTCTTGTAGATTTACTCCTTTACCAGTATATAATGGCCATTTTGTTCCTTTCAACAGTTTTGACTTAAATACTATTTTATCTGATAGTAATATAGCTACACTAGATTTCTTTTGTTCGGCCCATGTGGGTCTTTAAGTTGAGTCTCTTGAAAGCAGCATATAATAAGGTCATACTTTTGCATTTATTCCCCAATCTCTGCCACTTGATTGGAGAGTTGAATCCATTTGCATTTAATATAACTACTGATGTTGCAGGAATTTCTTCTGCCATTCTGCTACATGGTCTATGTAAGTCTTATAATTTTTGCCTTTCAATGACTGTATTAATTTCTACTTTTATAATTATTTGATTGATGGTGCTGTACAAATTTGAGACCCTCCTCATTTTTTTTCTGTATATATTTTTCATATATTTTCTTTATGGTTGCCATATGGCTAAAATTTAGCATTGTAAACCCAAAACAATTAGATGGTGTGTTTTGATACCAACTTAAACTTTAATAGCATAAACATCCTAGTGAATTTTACAAAACATTCCAAGAATTAACACCAATCCTACTCAAACTCTTTTAAAAAAATGGTGAGTAGAGAACAATCCATAATTCATTTTATGAGGCCAATATCACCCTCATACCCAAGCCAGATAGAGATACCATGAGAAAAGAAAATTGCAGACCAATATCACTTATGAATGTAGATGCAATAAAACCTCAACAGACTACTAAGAAACCAAATCCAACAGCCCATTAATAGGCTTATAGGCCATGACAAAGTGGAATTTATGACAAGTATGCAAGGATGATTTTACATAAAAAATCAATGTAGTGCAACACATTGGTATAACAAAAGAAAACAAAAGATCACAGGAATTGATGTAGAAAAGACATTTGACAAAATTCCACACTGCTTCTTGATATAAACACAAAACTAGGAATAAAAGGAAACTTCCTCAACATGATAAAGAGCATATATGAAAATCCCATAGCTAAAATCATACTCACTGGTGAAAAACTGAAATCTTTCCTCCAAGATCAGGAACAAGACAAGGATGACCACTGTCACCACTGCTATTCAACAATGTACTGGAATCTTTTGTCAGAGAAATTAGGAGAGAAAAATTAAAAAGGCATCCATGTTGTAAAGCAAAAAGGAAACTTGACCTATTTGCAGATGAGATGATACTATATGTAGAAAATCCTGAAAAATTGATAACAAAAATACTAGAGATAATTCATTGACCAATTCAATTAGGAGTACTTGTAGTGTGAAAATCAACGAAATCATCTACCTCAAATACTTTTTATTTGACCCATGTAGTCTTTCTGTTCATTCAGTGTTTTGGTTTTTAATAGTTTTTAAAATCCTAAATGAGGATATATCACAAATCTGGAAATTCATATTTCTGGCTTTTCCTAAAAGATCATAAAGGCTGGGCATAATTGGTCCACTGCAAATGGTGGGTTGAAACCGAGCATTAGTTTTCTCCTGTAGAGGATAAATGTGCTTTCCAGTCACCTGATCTCTTCTTTATTTACGTAGCTAACTTGGCTCTCAAGCATATGCATTATTACGTTTAGCCTAAAGTCTTTAAAAATTTAAAGTTCTATCTGGAGATGTTATTTTTCCTAGGTAGTACACTGCACTATCTCAGCTAATTTATTCTGACCCTACATTCAACAAAGGTTCACTAAAATATGGTGACCATAAATTAATAATATGATTATATTAATAATAAATATAATAGAAATATTATCCCAAACTTTATAATTTACTCAATCTGATTATTTATACCCATCAAATATAGTGTGTCACCCATGCAGAAATTCTTTTTACCATTCCCCATTGCTGTCAAGATAAAATATAAATTCTTTGATATTTACTGAATAAAAGATAAAATTAGTAACAATGTAACACTGAATTTTAATAAAAAATATTCTGATTTAAGAGTCTACCTACTTTGATTGATTGAAATTGTACTTAAGATCAAGTATATCCATATAACAGTGGTCCACAATAAGATAGAAATATTGGGGCTCCTTTGACATAGAATTAAGGAAGGGTCCAGAAAAATAGGGAAGTTTGAATGCCTCTGTTATGTGAGTCAAAAGGACCTATAAGGTGGTTATATTTCCCAGGAGGCACAAGAGGACATTCCCTTCACAGAAGCAATGAGAAACGGTCTAATGAGGAAGGACAGACATCTTGGAGAATCTCAGTGGTGCTTATCCTCTGAAGGATGAAGTTGAGGGTGGAAAATAATGCCATGGGACCAAGTTCCCTAAAATAAATAAAGATGATGGGATTCAAGAATGGCAGAAGCCAGCTTGCAGCCCTTATCTTGGAAACATAAATTAAATAGAACTACTGAAAATAGCAACAGGATTGATCTTCAAGTTGTTCAAGCCATTAATGAATTTATGAATAACTGGATTAATTATTTTTATAATGTAAGGGTTATGGCTTAAATCATGCATCATTTTATTAACCATTAATACATTTATTTTAATTAAGGTTTATTTTTTCAGTGCTCTTGTTTTCTTCACTACCTTTACTGAGAGCATATCTGACAATTGAAAGCAAAATAAAATGAAAATTTTAAGCATGAAATTTGAAGTTTGAGAATGAGCTATTAACATAGGCAAATCATTAATATCTTCTTCCCCAAATGCTAGTGAAAAGATGAGTATTTAAGGAAAACTTATTTCTCAGAGAAAAGCCAAATTCCACATGGAATTTTTATGGATTTTATAGGTTAATCAATTATTACAGTAACATAAATATATTTAGGATTGATGCAATGGTGCCATTGCATCAATTTTAGCTCTCTAATGTAAAATTTTAGCTCTGTAATGAAAGTCCAGGGTAGACAAGCATAGTTAGGTGGAACAAACAAGAATAAGGTAAAAGACAAAAGGATCTTTAGAAATATCTCTCATGGGAGAAATGTGCTCAATGCTCATTTTCTTTCCTTGTCCTTACGAGTAAACTTAGAGGACAATAGGGTGTTTGCTGTAAAACCAGAATGAGTACTATTAAAATCAATGAATAAAAGTGCACATGGTGTATGGGGAGGGTGGTAGTTGCTAACAGATTGTCTAAAATGGAATGGGCTGCTTCACATAGTAATAACTACTCAAAGTTAGTAATTTTTAGGTGCAAGTTGGCTATAGTATGATATTATATCCCATCAATCTACATGACTCTTGCTTTTTTGTTAAAAAGCCAATGAATAAAAGTCTATCCATTGTTTCATAGTTGTATACGCTAAAGAATTAAATTGGGCATTCATATTAAGCGTATACAATCATGCAATTATGGAGAAATACGTTTCAAAGCTACTGCAGGTCAAGTGCTAATTAAAAAATATCAGTGAAATTTGAATATTTCTATCTTTTGTCATACAAAGGGAGCACCATATTGTTCCTTAAGACTAAAAAATTATTTTCACCTCAATAAATATATTCATCTGTAAATAATGAAAATTTTGAAATAAGTTTTGTAATAATCTTAAGTTGTCAATTTTGAAAAATTGTGAAAAACTGAGACAAAGGAAGAATAAACATTTGGGTACTTTGCAATATAGCAACCATGCCAGAATGTTTTCTCATAAATTTCTATGGCACTAGCTATTTTGGTATGAAGTCTTGCTTTTAAGGTTTTTTTCACATTTAAGCCTTTGCATTTGCCAAAAAAAAAAAAAAAAGAGAGAGAGAGAGAGTTTTGTTTTTCACTCATTTCTTGTTAATTTCATTTTTCATTTGAAAATTAATTATCTCATGTTAAATAAGGGAATAAATGCTAAAATTGTGTTCATGTTGACCCACATATTGAAGGCGACAAAATGTCACTGCCACACAGTAAACTTTCTGGAAAAGATAAATCATTTTACTATTACTGTATATTCACAAGGAATTACCATTAAACTTTCTGTATGATAAATTTTCCCTAATTTTATTTGATATATTTAAAGATGCCATAGAAATTCAGGAATTATAATCATTCATTGACAATCTAGTGGCTTTTAGGACAACATAATTGTTCCCTGTCTCAGTTTTAACGTAATTAATATAGACTGGAAAATTTTTCCTCATAAAACACATCATTCATCCATATTCTATGGACCTCTATTAAGAAAAAATTACTATGACTATGAGTAAATCAGGTTTTTTTTTTACATTTTATTTAATTCACTAATGCAACTTCAATCCAAATGAGTAGATATTTTCAGCCTCATTTTATAAATATGAAGTTATTACTAAATACAGGAGAAGGCTTCTAGAGTCATTAAAAATCATCTATAGTTCCTTCTGATTTTGTCTAGTTTTTTATGTGTTCAAGTGTAAATCTTTTTTCTTACCAATGTAGAGGGCTGCTATTGCTATCACCAAGTAGATGTGAAAGACTGAACTCTAAAGGCTATTGAAGTCTGAGGGGGATGTTAGTTAATGACTTTGTTAAAAATAATACAACACAACACAAAACCAAACAGAATTTGTGGTATCAATATTTCTATACAGTATGGTAAGATATCCAGTGCTGATCCAGATCAGAAATTACTTTTTATCCCAATGGAAAGGCAATTTAGAGCATCCCACCTACTGCCACAGTAGGGCAGAAGTTTTTTTTAAGTCGCTGGTTCAAGAAAACACAATTCTAATTAGAGATATTTATAGACCAAAGATGACCTAAATAGAACAAGAAATTAGTCTTCATAAATAAGTAATTAATGGTAACAAATTCTTCAAAACAATGTAGAGAGAAAAAATTCTTCTGTGCACTACAATTAGTAGTTAAAAGCAAGTTTGAATTATGTATATGCAGACATGTAAGAATTTTCTAATAATATTAACAATATGTAAGTAGAAAGTTGTAACTCAACCATCCCAGGACAGAAGGGCAAATGAGAGAATATTATGGCACATGACAAGTGATCAGAAGAAGAGCAAAATCAGCTTGAATTACAGAAAAAAAAAGAGAAGAGATATCTGTATGAAAAGAGCAGAGTCAATTACATTCCATTATCAAAATAAGAGCTTTCATCATATCCAAAATTAAATTGTTGTGCATACTTACATAAGTTGGGTGAAATTATAATTCTCATTTAAAATTGTTAATATAGTCATCGCCAGATTATCTTCTTTGTAGTTTTTACAAACTACCAACTTAGAAAATTCTTTCAGGTTTTGGTTGTATTTCTGGGCCAATTATTATGAGCATTTCTAGTCTCAAAGTATAGTAGCCTGATAAGAAATGCTATATGTTTTTTTTAAACACTATATATTTTAAACACTATATATATATTTTTTATATAATAAGAGTATTGCTCCTGTTTGGGGGATGTGCATCATTTCATGTCCACTCTCCCTTAGTATGCAATATTTTAGGGCATATTTTTCATACTGTGAAATTTTGAAGTGGCAAATAGTTTGGTCTTTACTCTTTTTCCATTCTCTCCTCATCATAATTATTTTTCTTTGATTCAATAAAATTATTGATAAATGCATTTTGCATTGCTAACAGTAGTTGATGATCAGAAAGATCTTTAACCTGGTTTAAAATAATACTAATGAGTAATCTTATGACTCCTTTCCCTGTTTATCAAGGACTACTAGGTTAACCTTGGCGACTACCTGCTTTTAATTTCACCAATGGGTACAGAAAAATAAAAGTTCTTAGCTTGTGTTAAGCAAAAGTTTTGTGTGGTAAAGATTGAAAATAAAACATATTATCTGGCTTAGATTTCATAGGTACAGTCTCATATTTTTATCCTGAAAGTGTAATAAAAATAGATTCAAACTTGTTTTAAAGAAAATAATTGAAATGATATATGATGATAAGATTTTGGAATCTCACTGCACATTCAGTAATGTTGAGTGGCAATAGCATCTATTTATACACATGGTACTTATAAGAATATAATGTCAATAGGAAAAGAAAGGGTATCAAAATATATGTATATTTACTTTGTTCCCCTGTGGCAGAAAGTACTTTGAAAAAATAATTCATTGCTCCTTGTACAAAATTTAATCTTGGCAAAACAATATTTGGACATACAAGTTATTCAGTTTGTTTTCTGCTATGTTGCATGAATACATCATTCTCAAAGTTGCCTATTTTTCAGAACTGTGGTTCTCATCAATTCCTTAAATCCATAACTTTCATGGAGAGTGCATTAATGATGACCAAAGCTTAGGAAATAAAACCAGTGTAGTCATTTTGCTTGTAATATGTTGTAGTCATTATAGTTTATGTTCCCTTCAAATAGTATTTATGCACATATTTCATTTTAAAGTGTGTTTATAGTCAGAGTGGTGACAATGTAAGAATATGACATCTATAATCTCTATTTATTCTCCAATACTCATATTCCCAGTTATTTTTCTCAATTTAAAAGTCAAAACAATATTTTCTTACTATCAGAATAGTGCTTTCAACATGTTGCATAAATATCATGCTGTCTATATTCTTTTCAGTTTATCTCTTTAGTGTTTGAGTAGTTGACTCATTTTTTTATATAGCATGTAGACAAAGACTAAAAATCATGACAAAGACTTGAATAAGAAAACTGGTATCTAATAGTGTTGCCCATGTTTAGAATAAAGTTAATGTTCTATTTTTGATGATATAATAAAATATTTGAACAGGAAAAAAACACAAGTATGATTTTATTGAATAATTTCCATTTAAGTACCAATAACTGGCATGTGTATTTATGACATAATATGTACTTGTAAAATAGAGTGAGGGATTATGAAAGAGATGCATGGATAATATTATATTAAAAGCAAGGAAGTGAATAGCTTAATGTTAATTTAGCAGGATTTCACGACTAACTACTAAGGCAACCTGTTCTTCCTTGAGTAGGTCTATTGTTGCTTGAAACTTGCTTCTTTTTTCTCTTCTTCTAAAGAATAACATCATCTTCTATGCAGCAAGGAGACAATTATTTTATTATCATTAATAAAATTATTTATGATAAATGGTATCTCCTTGCCAAATACACAGTATTACATTAAAAGAGTAAAATGCAATTGTGAACCTGTAGAAGCCCAAACAAAAGTACTTTTCATTAGAATATTAACTGATTGTTTCTCATTACTGAAGAGTTAGTAAAGAAAAATGTTTGAGGAGATGGTGTTGGAGCCAGACTACATTCATTCAAATGTGCCTGTGTTAATACAAGTTGTGTGTCCTTAGCGAACTACCTAACTTTACTCAGTCCCTTTCATCAATTATAAAATGGGGAGATGATCATCATCTAACTTCATTGGATTGTTATGACTATTAAGCAAAATAATAAGCATTTAGGACTATTCCTAGTAAGTGGTACATGGTAAGTGCTACAAAGATGTTGGCTGATATTATAATGCAAGCTAGTGAAATCTTAGTTCTAATGGTTTGTCTTTTGTTTACATTAACATAATTTTAAATATTAGTTGTCCAAAACCAGGTCCCCTCCAGTTGAGGATTTTATTGTGATTAAGGAAATATTAATAACTTCAGCCATCGTTTTATTTTATTTTATTTTATTTTATTTTATTTTATTTTAAGAAGGGGTCAATGGGATGGAGCAGAAAAAAATGAGATTTGGCTTTCAATAAAGCAAAAAGTTACTTTATTCATCATATAAAAGAATTTACAAAGTACTTGCTGTTCCATAATTATAGGATTTTTTTTTTTAATTTTTGTCTTTGTTGCTGTTAGCAAAGAAGCAGAGAGGTTATTCTGTTTTTCATTGGTTGCTTAGCTTTTTATAATGATTCTCTAGCTACATAAATATAACAATGTGTTTCAATGTGAATTCAGTGGAATGTTAATTGTTCTGGTTTGCTAATGCTGCCACCTTGCAAAATACAGAAAATGGATTGGCTTTTATAAAGGGGGTTTATTTGGTTACAAAGTTATAGTCCTAAGGCCATGAAAGTGTCCAAACAAAGGCATCAATAATAGGGTACCTTCACTGGAGAACACCTATGGCTTCCAGAAAACCTCTGTCATCTGGGAAGGCACAGGCACATGGCTGGCCTCTGCTCTGGGGTTCTGGTTTCAAAGTGGCTTTCTCCCAGTCTATTTCTCTCTAGGCATAATGAATGTGCAGCATTATGACTTTATTTTGCAACACTGCATTCAAATAATCCCTCAGCTTTTTATTATCAGGCTCCTCAATAACTGATTGAATTAAATTTTTATTTGGTGCAACAGCTAATTGTAGAATCAATGAAGACTCCTAATTCATCAAGGGTAGGGGGAGATTAGCAATCAATTAAAAAATAAATAAAGATCAAGTCAAAACACAGACAAACTTAAAAGTTGGGAAAGTTTTCTTCTCTTATTGTTTTCTGTAGATGTTCCTTAAGTATAAGACCTAAATTATCCAGAAATGTTGGGATATTGTTTAACAGTCCAGCTTCGGTTTCCAGAAAATTGAGAATTTATATAAAGAGGCACCCAGGAAAATTTTTAACAATTTTGAACATAAATCTTTCTAAAATGGATATTATTAACCACATAATTTTTTATTGACTATGCTAACCTAACTTATTCCTTGCTTTGATGACTTAAGGTTATCAATAAAATTATTGGTGTTTGTGATAATACCATGGTAAATGGTGTGCTTTTACCCTGCTGAAGTTTCTGGGATGCTTGTCCCTTTACTAAAGACTCCATCCAGATTGATGTTCATTGTCTCAATTTTCAAAGATCTTTTTTTCCTTTTAACATTCACTGCTAGTTATTTATTCAAAGTATCTCATCTCCACACTGACTCTTCTATTCTGAGACTTATCTCTGGGTCTGGAAACCTTTAAACTACATTCTCTAAGATTCTCTTATTATTTGGATCCCATATAGGTTCTACATGAGAAGACCAAAATGGAAATTAGAAAGTGACAGAATGAGAAGATTTTATGGTTCTTTCTCTTGTAAAGGGAACGATAGCCAACTTCTGGCAACTGTGAGCTCCTGTACTAGCAGTGACAATTTTGACTACATCAATGCCGGCAAACTGCATGCAACTGTATATAATGTGGAGTTCAACAGTTGGACAGGAAATAATATTATCACTTAGAAAATAAGAAAATTATTTTTTGAACACTGTTATGAATACCAGTGATCCATAGGTCATTGTAGGCAATACTCAGTTGGTTCATCTATAGTATAATTATTTGTAACTTACCTAACATTGTTCTTGGCATTATGACAGATAGACCTTTATGCCGAAATGAAAGAGTGATTTATTTTTCCTCATTGTTTCTATTTTAGCCTCCTTCAGTGAAAAACTGGTATAATTGAAAATGGAAATTAATATAAATCTAGCAATTTCTTAAAGTTGCTCTTAACAGCCCTAAGAGTGTACACTATACCAGACTAGAATGTAGAAATACCCGGAAGAAATAAAAAAACACAGATTTGGAAAGTGTTGCCATCATCACATTTTTATGTCTACCACGTGTAATGTATTTCATTAAAACAGCTTTAGCAAAAGGGCTTATTAGTAGTAAGAATAGAGTTACTTTTTCCATCTGCTTTAAATATTGACAAAATTTGGGACCTTGGTCAGTTAAATAGGGTAGCTATTAGGTTAGGTGTGGATGGGGGTTGGCAGGATTTACAACATTAATTCCATTGAATAGAAGCTATTTGAACACTAAAGAGGTCACTTTTGTCTATTAAATATTGGTCAACGGATTTATAGTAATCAAGTTTATATATCTCTTCTCAACTGCTTCAATTCCAAAGATATAGTATAGTGAAAATTCTCTAATCTAGTTAGGATACATGTTGCAAGATTCCTGACTCTGTTTTTAAGAACCTGGTGACTTTGAGCAGTTAGCTTACCTCTTCTTGTCTACTTCATATATCATTTTAAATATATACATATAAAGATATACATTTATAAAGTGGTCAAGAAGGTGAGCTAACTGCTCAAAGTTACCAGGTCTGTATCTATTATATACCCAGTGTCACCACCCCCACTCTGGCCACCACTAAAATCCATTTTCAAGGTTTTTTTTTTTTACTCATATTCTGCTCTAAGTAATTCAGTTGTTCTGAGGATCAAATGAAAAAATATAAATGAAATGTAATGTTGAGATTATTATTGTTGATAATAATAGTTATACTCTAATTTATAAACCAGAAATATTACAGTCTGTTAGTTAATATTAATGACAGTAAGCAATAATTACTAATCATTAATTTTATGCCATGTAGTGTGTCAAGGATATTACATTTATTAACTCTTTTTATATCCCCAAATTTATGAGATTGCTGCTAGGTAGACAGTAGATGAGGAAACTAAGGAAAGCAAAGGTGAGTCCTTAACCCAAACCACAGAACTAACCATATAATAAGTGGGGTTTTAGTTCCAGAAATTGTATACTTACATGGTATTGAAAGCCTGACTTGGATTAATATTTTAATTTAATACAAACATATATAATTCAGGTTTTAACACATTGTAGAATGCATATATTAATTGAATTATGGAATATGTTAATATCTTATGAACAGAGGGCCATGATCCTGTTTGCAAAGTAAGGTTTCAGGTCTTTAATGAGGAGGGGCTTTATATGCTTTGTTGTTACAGCAGTGCTGAAATCCTATCCTGATATTCAAAATAGCTTTCCAAGTAGTGCTTATATTTTACTCTTTAAATAATTTATTTTCCATTAAATACTACTCTTATTATATGGTCTCTATAATTAAATAGTCCTTAGGGTAGTAATAACATTTTTTAATGCTGTATTTGTGGAGTGAGTTGCTGTTTGGTACATCGGGGGAACACAGGCTCAGGCACAACGAATGATCACTCGCTCTACTGCCTACAAGCATAAAAAGTCCGAAAGAGCAGGAGAAGAGATCCCATCATGGCCAATCCCCCAGGGAAGCTAACTGCTCTGGTTAGTGTCAGTGGATAGCAGCTCAATACACCCTGCTTCACGTCACAGTTGACAGATGCCTGTGCTGCCCATTGGGAGCAGTCCTTGCCACTGAGAGTTCCTGCCCTGATTTGCAGCTGGAACTGCTTGTTCTCAGTTTGGGGTTTAAGGTACAGTCAGACCATTCCAAAAGACCTAATGTCTCCCTGGGGCTGCAGAATAGAAACATACTGAAACATCTGCACATAATAGAAAAGGAAGGAGGGGGGCTGAGGTGAGGGCTGGGAGATGACCCCTAAGGCATGTCCTTGAGTGACTTTCCAGCAGTATTTTATAATAATTGATTAGAATAAATTATTCTCGTAAAGGGAATGAAACAATTTGATGAGATATTTTGTAATTCTGTTTCAAGAAGTGAAAATGTAGAAATGGAGTTAGAAGGCACAAAAGACAATATTTACCTGTTAACAATTACTCTGTAATATTTGGTATCTGATTTTGGAAACATGTTGAAAACATGTTAAGATTTCAGTGTTTTGAAGTATCTACCATGATAAGAACGGATAGCATCATAGATGGAGGACACAAAATTTCAAATACATTTTAGGATTATAAATTCCCTGAATTCTTTCATTCAAGAAAAACTTGATGAAATTATCTGCATTACAGTAAAAACAATTTTAACGACAATCTCAGAGCACCAGATGTTGAACTCTTTACAGGTGTAAAGAAACAACAATCAAAACAACAACAAGTCCATTTTAATTTCCACAAATCCAACATGATTAGCAATAAATAGAATTAATGAACTTTTACTATTTTCTGAGCTAAGCATATTAGATGACTTTCTGTAACATTATCAATCATAGTTCAGAAACACTGACTTAATGACAAACATTTTACATATGATAATGGAAAAATATAGGCTTTGTTGTTTAAAAAAAAAAAAGTGGAAACCAGATATCCACTGGTTTCAAGATGCAAAACAGATAAACTCCTTACGAGAATACAAGATCATTCCTAATTTTAGCTTAAATGTCTCAACCTAATAAGTCGCAACCTAGTAACCACTCAAATATATTCATCTTTATTCCTCCAATTGTAATATACAGAAAGTATTCTACCATCTATTATTGATATCTACCTACCTATAGTTTAATCTATTTATCTACGTTTTAAGTATCTGTGTTTCTATGCAGCTAATATCTTATAAATCTATCATTTGTTTCTTTTAATGAGCAATAATACGACATCATACCCCAAACCTCAATAACAAAGTGTATTAAGCCCAAGGTGGATTTGCTCCCATGTCTTTCTTTAATTAAAGCGATTCCATTCGTAAATGAAGTTTAAATCTCAGATTTTTTGTTGTAAATTCTCAATTAGATGAACACATGTTATTTTGTTTCTTTGTATCATTCTTTTAAGAAGAAAGGGGCTTAACTCCACCTCATTTTCTGTATGTCTTGAGACTTCCCTATATGACTCTTGGCTCTAGATGTAGTACAATTTCTACCTCACTTACTCAATTCCAATAACTATACCTTTTGTTTTCCCTAATATAAGCTTCCCTTATGTTATCATTTCTCTTCTATCCTAATTTAATTTCATGAGTTGTCACCATAACCTCTCTTTTGTAAACAGTACTAACTTCTTTTACCCTTCTCCTTCTTAGCCATAATTGTTTGGAGGAACAAATCATATTTAATACAATTATCTTCTTTCTCTTTGATACTATCTGACCTAGAGAATATTGCAGGGATAAAAGTGATTCATGACTATGAATTACAATCTCACTTAACACTAACAGAGTCCTACTGTACTTTACGAGTGACTTGGCTTTACATATATTGTAGAGGAATACTTCACAATTATCTTACACATCCCTAAATCTCCAAATAATTCCTGATCACCAATTTCGTACTTTATTGAATTAACAGAAGTTGTAAAGTTAATCATATCTCCTCAATTCAACTGACGTATCTACAAATTTATTACATTCCACCAGCAGATTTTGTTAGCTCTGCTATCAAAATATAAACGTAATACAAATACTTCCTATCTTCTTCACAGCCACAAACTGGTTAAAGCCACCATTTTCTCTTCCCAGATTGTTAGGATGACCCCAAACTTTGCATTCTTACAGTCTTTCTCAACTCAGGAGTTGGTCTGAACCTTTAAAAGGCATTCCTCTGTGCAGAAACTTTTGACTGGTTCCCGTTTCTCTCAGCACAAAACATAAAGTTTTGTAATGGCATATATGGTCTTACATGCTCAGATTTCTGCTACTTTTTTGGTCACTTTTGCAACCACTATATTTGCTGTTCATTAAGTTCCAGCTGCACTAGTTGTATGCAATTATCTCCCTTGAGATAGTTATGCAATGCAGTTCTTCTCTTTTCCTCTTTTCTCCAACGTCATATTTTCAATGAGGCCTTTTCTGACAATCATATATAAGAGAATATCCTCCAACCACAATATCCACCACATTCTGTTATATTTCTTCATACACATATCAAAACACAATTTATTTTTTGTCTTTCCCAAAGGGACTATATGATCCATGAAGAAGGGCTGGGACTTTGTGTAATACATGGCTAAATGCCCAATGTATAAATCTCTCAATAAATATGTGTAAAAGTACATCAGTGATTAATACATCTCCATTTTCTTACCATGTAGGAAGTATTCCAACCACTATCAAAGATCAGAACTTCCTTTTGATCTCTGGATCCTATGCCATCTGACATTCTCAAAAACATTATTACTGGGGAGGCAGGGCTAGATGGCGGAGTGGTGAGGAGCAGAATTTCGTCTCTCCCATAGAGCAGCTGGCAGTTACCCAAGAACTATATGAAACAGTGTTTTCGGGATCTCCAGTAACCAGTCACACATTGGACACAAGTTTGGAATTGGAGGAAAAGCGGAGATCGCAGCGAACATTGTAAGTTTCCCGGACCAGGGGTCTGGCGCCCCTCCCCACCCAGACCTCACACACTGTCTTGCTGCCCGCTCCCTGAAAGGGGGGAAAAAAAAAACCAAAAAACAGCAATCTGCTGAGGGCAAGAAGGGAGGCTCAAACCAGCCTCAACTGCAGAATTAATTAACAAATTAATTAACTAACTTTGGGAGCTGGGGTGCTAAAGAAGGGCTGGGCTCCAAGAAGTGGGGGCACGTAAAAGCGGGCACCCATTCCCAGACTCCAAAAAAGCCATTTTTTTTCCCTTACATTTTGTCCCTTCTGGCTTCTCGCTGATCCCTTATCTTTTTGCATTTCAATAGCCCCCGGCAGGGGTGGAACTGAAATGGTTGGAGAGTAATTATCAGACAATAGCCCAAAGCATATCTTTAAATGCTCTATTCTGACACTGACAAAACTTCTAGGCTGGGGAAAAACATTTAAAAGAGACTCTTTTTTTTTTTTTCCTTTTTTCTTTTTCTTGATTTCTTTTCTACTTTTTTTTTTTTAAATCTAGAAGTAATATATGTGGTTATTTTCTATCAGAAAGCCCAGGTTGAGGGACTAGGCTGGGCTTGAGGGGAGACAGAGTACCTACAGTGTCTTTGAATTCCGTATTCACTACTGAAGGCCTCCACTCCCGTCTTTAATTGGCAACTCAGGCTGACCAAGGAATCTACCTGGAGAGGCCCCAAAGAGGAGAGAGGAGAAGGGAATAGTGCCCCTGAGAGACAACTGGAATTCTGAGGATTGGGAGAGTGGAGGGAGGCCCAGCTCAACTGGCAGTCCTCCTTCTGGGAATTCAGACCCCAGGGGCTGGAATTCAGGTTCCAGCTTCAGTCAGCCACGCCCCTGACAGGATCAGAGTCACCAGAACTAAAGGCTCCATACCTCCTTACACTGGTGGGGGAGCTGCGGGCTGGCCAGCGCCACCTGCTGGACAGGAGAGGAAAAGCACCAATTCTAAAGGCCTTATAGGAGGGTCTCATTCTCAGGAAAACTCCATACCCTCCCAATGAGACCTGGGCCTCACTAGACTGGGAAAATCTGACTAGGGACGACCATATCTGAGGAGACCCCCTCACAAAAAGGTTACATAGAGGCAGAGCAAGAAACAGAAAAAACAAGAGGGGAAAAATTCTGATCAACTAAATAGAACCTAAGTTAGAGGTCTAGAATAAGTTGAACTGAATAACAGAGGCCAGAAAACAAAGCCAACCAACAAGAAAACCACTAAGTGAAAGACAGAAAACAAGCTCCAAAATAAACTAATCAAGAAAATCAGATGCCTAGACAACTTAAGATAACAAGCCATACCAGGAAACACGAAAACATGGACCAGCCAAAGGAACAAACTAATAGCTCAGCTGAGACACAGGAGTGGAGGCAACTAATGCTAAATAAATTTGATGAAATGAAGGAAGATATAGCAAAAGAGCTGAAGGATATAAAGAAGACACTGGCTGACCATAAAGAAGAATTCATAAACTTAAAAAAACAAATGGCAGAACTCATGGGAATGAAGGCCACAATGGAGGAGATGAAAAACACAATGGAGGGATACAACAGTAGATTTGAACAGGTAGAAGAAAGGATCAGTGAACTGGAAGACAGGTCATTCGAATTCATACACACAAAAGAACACATGGTGAAAAAAATGGAAAAATATGAGCAGGGTCTTAGGGAGCTGAGTGACAACATGAAACGCACTAATATACCTGTTATGGGTATCCCAGAAGGAGAAGAGAGGGGAAAAGGGGCAGAAAGAGTAATAGAAGACATATTCACTGAAAATTTCCCAACTCTAATAAAAGACAGAAAATTAGAGATTCAAGAAGTACAATGTACCCCAAATAGAAAAGATCCCAATAGACCTACTCCAAGACACTTACTGGTCAGATTGTCCAATGTCAAAGACAAAGAGAGGATTCTGAAAGCAGCAAGAGAAAAACAATCCATCACGTACAAGGGAAAGTCAATAAGACTATGTACAGATTTCTCTGCAGAAACCATGGAGGCAAGAAGACAGTGGCATGATATATTTAAGATACTGAAAGAGAAAAACTGCCAACCAACAATTCTATATCCAGCAAAACTTTCCTTCAAAAATGAGGGAGAGATTAAAACATTTTCAGACAAACAGACACTGAGAGAGTTTTGAATAAGAGACCGGCACTACAAGAAATACTAAAGGGAGTGCTACAGGCTGATAGGAAAAGACAGGAGAGAGAGAGTTGGAGAAGAGTGCAGAAATGAAGATTATCAGGAAAGGTAAAAGGAGAGGAAAAAATAAGATATGACATATAAATTCCAAAAAACAAAATGGTAGTAGAAAGTACTGCCCTTACAGTAATAACACTAAATGTAAATGGATTAAACTCCCCAATAAAAAGACACAGACTGGCAGAATGGATTAAAAAACAGGACCCATCTATATTCTGTCTACAAGAAGCTCACTTTAGACACAAGGACAAACATAGACTGAAAGTGAAAGGTTGGAAAAAGATATTTCATGCAAACAAAAACCAGAAAAAAGCGGGAGTAGCTATATTAATATCAGACAAGTTAGACTTCAAAAGCAAAACAATTAAAAGAGACAAAGAAGGACACTATATATTAATAAAAGGGTCAATTCATCAAGAAAACATAACAGTCATAAATATTTATGCACCAAGCCAGAATGCCCCAAAATTCATGAGGCAAACACTACGATCACTGAAAGGAGAAATAGATACCTCTACAATAATAGCTGGAGACTTCAATACACCACTCTCATCAATGGATAGAACATCTAGACAGAGGATCACTAAAGAAACAGAGATGTTGAATTGTACGATAAATGAACTAGACTTGACAGACATTTATAGAACACTACATCCAACAACAGCAGGATACACTTTTTCCTCAAGTGCTCATGGAACATTCTCTAGGATAGATCACATGTTGGGTCACAAAGCAAGTCTCAACAAATTTAAAAATATGATATTATACAAAACACTTTCTCAGACCACAATGGAATTAAGTTGGAAATAAATAAAAGGCAGAAGGTCAGAAAATTCACAAACATATGGAGGCTAAACAACACCCTCTTAGAAAACCAGTGGGTAAAGGAAGAAATTACAAGAGAAATTAGTAAATACCTTGAGGCAAATGACAATGAAAACACAACTTATCAAAACTTATGGGATGCAGTAAAGGCGGTGCTGAGAGGGAAATTTATTGTCCTAAATGCCTATATTAAAAAAGAAGAGAGAGAAAAAATTGAAGAGTTAACTGCTCACCTGGAGGAATTGGAGAAAGAACAGCAAACTAACCCCAAAGCAAGCAGAAGGGAAGAAATAACAAAGATTAGAGCAGAAATAAATGCAATTGAGAACAGGAAAACAATAGAGAGAATCAAGAAAACCAGAAGTTGGTTCTTTGAGAAAATCAATAAAATCGATGGACCACTGGCTAGGCTAACAAAAAAAAAAAAGAGAGAGCAGATGCAAATAAATGCAATCAGAAATGGGAAAGGAAATATAACTACCGACCCTGCAGAATTTAAGGAGATAATGAGAAGATACTATGAGCAACTATATGCTAATAAACTAGACAACTTAGATGAAATGGACAACTTCCTAGAAAAGCATAAACAACCAACATTAACTCAAGAAGAAATAGATGACCTCAACAAACCAATCACAAGTAAAGAGATTGAGTCAGTCATCAAAAAGCTCCCAAAAAGGAAAAGCCCAGGACCAGATGGTTTCACATGTGAATTCTACCAAGCATTCAAGAACGAATTAGTACCAATCCTGCTCAATCTCTTCAAAAAAACTGAAGAAGAGGGAAAGCTACCTAACCCTTTCTATGAAGACATCATCGCCCTAATACCAAAACCAGGCAAAGATACTACAAAAAAAGAAAATTATAGACCAATTACTTTAATGAATATAGATGCAAAAATCCTCAACAAAATACTTGCAAATCAAATCCAGCAGCACATTAAAAGAATTATACAGCATGACCAGGTGGGATTTATTCCAGGTTTTTAAGGCTGGTTCAACACAAGAAAATCAATTAATGTAATACACCACATCAATAAATCAAAGCAGAAGAACCACATGATCATCTCGATTGATGCAGAAAAGGCATTTGACAAAATTCAACATCCTTTCCTGATGAAAACACTTCAAAGGATAGGAATAGAAGGGAACTTTTTCAATATGATAAAGGCAATATATGAAAAACCCACAGCTAACATCACACTCAATGGAGAGAGACTGAAAGCTTTTCCTCTAAGATCAGGAATAAGACAGGGATGCCCACTATCACCATTGCTATTCAACTTTGTGCTGGAAGTTCTAGCTAGAGCAATTAGGCAAGAAAAAGAAATAAAAGGCATCCAAATTGGAGAGGAAGAAGTAAAACTTTCACTATTTGCAGATGACATGATTCTATATGTAGGAAATCCAGAAAAATCTACAGCAAAGCTACTAGAACTAGCCAGTGAATACAGCAAAGTAGCAGGCTACAAGATCAACACGCAAAAATCTGTAGTGTTCCTATACACAAGTAATGTGCAACAAGAGGAGGAAATCAAGAAAAAAATCCCATTTACAATAGCAACCAAAAGAATCAAGTGTTTAGGAATAAACTTAACCAAGGACACAAAAGACCTTTACATAGAAAACTATAAGAAACTGCTAAAAGAAATTGAACAAGACCTGAAAAAATGGAAGAACATACCATGTTCATGGATTGGAAAACTAAATATAGTTAAGATGGCAGTTTTACCTAAACTGATTTACAGATTCAATACAATACCAATTCAAATCCAAACAACTTACTTTACAGAAATAGAAAAACCAATAACTAAATTTATTTGGAAGGGTAAGATGCCCCGAATAGCCAAAAATGTCTTGAGAAAGAGGAGTGAAGTGGGAGGTCTCACACTACCTGACATTGAAGCATATTACAAAGCTACAGTGCTCAAAACAGCATGGTACTGGCATAAGGACAGATATACTGATCAATGGAAACAAATTGAGTGTTCAGAAGTAGACCCTCACATCTATGGACAACTGATCTTTGATAAGGCAGTGAAGCCGAAGCAACTGGGAAAGAGCAGTCTGTTCAATAAATGGTGTTTGGAGAACTGGATATCCATTTCCAAAAGAATGAAAGAGGATGTCCATCTCACACCTTATACCAAAATTAACTCAAAGTGGATCAAAGACCTAAACATTAGCACCAAGACCATAAAACTCTTAGAAGAAAATGTAGGGCAATATCTTAAAGATCTTGTGAAAGGAGGTGGTTTCTTAGACCTCACACCCAAGGCACGAGCAACCAAAGAACAAATAGACAAATGGGATCTCCTCAAAATTAAACACTTTTGTACATCAAAGGACTTTGTCAGAAAAGTCAAAAGGCAAACTACACAATGGGAGATGATATTTGGAAACCACATATCAGATAAGGGTTTAATATCCCGAATGTATAAAGGAATCCTGCATCTCAATAACAGAAAGACAAACAATCCAATTAAAAAATGGGCAAAAGACATGAACAGACATTTTTCTGAAGAGGAAATACAAATAGCTCAAAAGCATATGAAAAAATGTTCAACTTCACTGGCTATTAAGGAAATGCAAATCAAAACCACAATGAGATATCATCTCACACCTACCAGAATGGCCATTATCCAAAAAACAGAAAATGACAAGTGCTGGAGAGGATGTGGAGAAAGAGGCATACTTATTCATTGTTGGTGGGAATGTAGAATGGTGCAACCACTCTGGAAGATGGTATGGAGGTTCCTCAGGAACCTAAATATAGATTTGCCATATGACCCAGCTATTCCATTGCTGGGTATATACTCAGAGGAACTGAAACTTAAGACACAAACGGACATTTGTAAACCAATGTTTATTGCAGCATTATTCACAATTGCCAAGAGATGGAAACAGCCCAAATGTCCATCAAAGGACGAGTGAATAAACAAACTGTGGTATATACACATGATGGAATATTATGCAGCTGTAAGACAGAACAAAGACATGGATCATGTAATAATGTGGATGAACCTTGAGGACATTATGTTGAGTGAAGTTAGCCAGAAACAAAAGGACAGATTCTGTATGGTCTCACTAATATGAACAGACATTAATGAACAAACTTTGGGAGTTAAAAGCTGACAACACAGGCAACCAGGAGATAGAAAGAGGGCAGAGATCAGCCATTTGATGCTGAAGGACTACAGAATGTTTAGGATTGATTGCATAGATCCAGAAATAGATAGCATAATACTGTATGATGGTAGCACAGTATTGTAAGTACACTGAACAAAGATGTCTGTGAGTAAAGCTGAAAGAGGTGGGATAGGAGAATGTATGACACCAGAGGTAACGATGGATGATAAAGACTGGGACTGTATAACGTGGCAAAAACTGGAGTGGCCAATGACTGTTACTAAATATACAAATATAAAAATGTTTTTGCATGTGGGAAAGCAAATGAATGTCAACCATGTAGAAATTTGAAAAAGGGATGGTATCCAGGAAAAAACATAATCAAAGCAAACTGGAGTCTATGGTCAGCAGTAACATTGTAGTATACCTCCATTAAATGTAACAAAGGCAATACGCCAATGCTAAATGTATATGAGAAGGGGATATAGGGGAGTAATATGGGATTCTTGGTAGTGGTGTTATTTGCTGTCCTTAGTAGTATATTGTATTGTATGACATGTTATTTTTCTTTTTATCATTTTTTCTTATTGCTAAAAAAAAAAAAAACAATTTTTCTTGTAGTAATCAGTATGTTCAAATGCTGATTGTGGTGATAAATGTACAACTTTATGATGATACCATGAACAAATGATTGCACACTGTGGATAAATGTATGGTATGTGAATATAACTCTACAAAATTGTAGGAAAATATATATATAGGAGTAAAAGTGTTGGAGAAAACATGGTGAGAGGGATGATGCCTCACTAATATGGACTAACTACAATGTGTAAACTCAGAATTGAATCTTAGAACATAGCCTAACGTGGACACAATAATTGTAATAGTCCCTAGATTGTAAGCTCTTACAGCAGTTAACTCTATCCCTGAATTGTAAGGCCTATCTCTAAACTTTAAGTTGCTGATCCCCTAGCGTATGTTGTCACAGACATTGGGACTGGAGGTTTGATGTGCTGAGCCCTCAAGCATGGGACTTGCCCTTAAGAAGCTCATTACCACAAAGGAAAGTCTAAAGTTGTATGTAATGGTGCCTGAGAGTCTCCCCCTGAGTACCTCTTTGTTGCTCAGATGTGGCCCTCTCTCTCTCTAACTGAGCCATCTCGACAGGTGGACTCGCTGCCCTCCCCCCTACGTGGGACCCGACTCCCAGGGTTGTGGATCTCCCTGGCAACGCAGAGTATGACTCCCGGGGATGAATGTGGACCCGGCATCGTGGGACTGAGAGTATCTTCTTGACCAAAAGAGGGATGCAAAATGAGACGAAATAGTTTCAGTGGCTGAGAGATTCCAAATGGAGTCGAGAGGTCACTCTGGTGGAGATTCTTATGCACTATATAGATAACACCTCTTAGGCTTTAATGTATTGGAATAGCTAGAAGTAAATACCTGAAACTACCAAGCTCCAACCCAGCAGTCTGGACTCCTGAAGACAATTATATAATAATGTAGATTACAAGGGGTGACAGTGTGATTGTGAAGACCTTGTGGATCACACCCCCTTTATCTAGTGTATGGATGAGTGGAGGAATGGGGATAAAAACTAAAGGACAAATGGGGTGCGATGGAGGGGATGATTTGGGTGTTTTTTTTCACTTTTATTTTTTATTCTTGTTCTGGTTCTTTCTGATGTAAGGAAAATGTTCAGAGCTAGACTGTGGTGATGAATGCATAACTATGTTATCATGCTGTGGACAGTGGATTGTATATCATGGATGATTGTATGGTGTGTGAATGTATTTCAATAAAACTGAATTTAATAAAAAAAAACATTATTACTAAAATTATTCTGTCTACTCTTTACTACTAATTTCTCCCCTATTATGGATCATTTCTTATAGAATACAATGTATATGAATATTATCTGTTTTATTTCAAACCAATAAAATGTCTCTTGTCTCATCATCCTCTCTCTCTATGATTTTTCTTTCTTTTTCTTGCATAACAAAATCTTTAGAAAGAACAATCCACACTTGCCGTCATCTGCGCTTACTTTTCAGCTTGTTACAATTGGGTATTTATCTTCAGATTCCACAAAAACAATTCTTATCATATTTACAAAGCTTGCCAAATTAAATATTCAATTATCTTCCTTCACATTACCTGACCTTTCAATGGCAGTTGGCTTGGTAGATCATTCTTTCCACTTGAAACTATTTTTCCTTCTTATTCTAGCTTTCTGTGGAAAGTTATTTTTTTTCTGATGCTTCTTATTCTCTTTCTTCTGCCTGACCTAGAAATGTGGGAGCAACATAGGTTGTAGTCCTAGATGCTCTGTGCAATCAAATCCTTAACACAGGTGATCAGAAGTCTCATAGCTCTGCTGTCATTACTCATCTGCCCATACAGTGGTTAAAGGAAGTGTCAGTCACCAGGTTTTCACTGTAATAGGTCAGTGACCTCCCAATAAAACCTGTATAGTTATACAATTATCATCAAGAATCAAGTCTACTGGATTACTGCTCAACAGATTCACGTATTTCCTTCTAGCTATTCTAATGCATAGAAACTATAAAGGAATATCTATATAATGTGTAAGTGTAACCTCCAGATTGAACTCTTGTCCCTATTTGAGAGCTCTCAGCCGTTGAAGCTTTATTTTGTTTCATTTCTTTTCCCCCTTTTGGTCAAGACAGAATTGTTAATCCCATTATGCCATGGCCAGGCTCATCCCTGGGATTCATGTCCCTCATTTCCAGGGAGATTTATACCCCTGGGAGTCATGTTCCATGTAGTGGGGAGAGTAGTGAGTTTATTTTCAGAATTGGATGACAGAAAAAGGCCATATCTGAGCAAAAAAAAGGTTCTCTGGGGGTGATGCAGGCATAATTATTAGTAGGCTTAGCTTCTCCTTTGCAGGAGTAAGTTTCATAAGGGCAAGCCTCAAAATCAAGGATTTGACTTATTAAATTGGGATTCCCTAATGCTTGCAGGAATGTCAGGAATTCCCCAGGCAAGGAAGTTTAATATTTCCACATTTTCCCCCAGTCCCTCAAAGGGACCTTGCAATTACTTCTTTTTTTTTTCCCCCCTAATTTTCTGTCCAAAATCTCTGGGGTATATTAGGGTATCATATTAACCTGTACAGAATAACAAGGTTAAATGCCCCATTCTAGGTTCCATGCAAACATGTTTAAATAAACTGATCATATAGATTAAATTAGAAAGTATTCTACAGAGAATATAAATTTTGTACCAAACAAACACCTCTTAAATAACAGTCAAAACTCAGGAATAGTTGTGACTGCTGTAAGAGCTTATAATCTATGAACCTTTAAAACAAGCCTCATTGAACACTCCATGCTTCTCCATTGTCGATTGCCCAATCTGTGTCCACATTCTATCCCTGTATGCTATTGAATTAAATTCTCAGCATTTGCTCATTGTAGTAATTTTATATTAGTGAGGTCTTTTCAATATTTGCCCTTTAATTTCAGGCTTATTTAACTTGACATAATTTCCTCAAGTTTTATTCACTAGTTGCATGCCTGAAGAATTCATTCCTTCTTGCAACCTTTCAATGTCTCCTTGTATGTATACTCTATAGGTCCCTCTTCTGTTCACCACTTGATGTACCCTTAAGCTGCCTCCATTCGTTGCAAATTGTGACTACTGCTGCCTTAAGCACCAGTGTGTAAATGTCTATTCCTGTCCCTACTTTCAGTTCTTCCAAGCACATACCAAATAGGGGGTTGCAGGATCATATAGAAACCTTTAGGATTCTCCTTGAGGGTTTCAATGACAGGGTCGTTTTGACTGGATTTTTGTTAATAAGGATACATTCCTTTCCTAATAAATAACAGGGCTAATTCAGCACCAATAATCTTAAGTAGTCAAGGGAAGTTTCTAGCAAAAATGCCATAATAAGTGGAAATGTTCAATTATAAGAAAGAACAAAAATAAAAGGGTAGAACAATTAAAAACTGAACCCACAATTTAAGAAGGCATAGACTTTAAAGGCCACTCTGAATTTCTCTTAATAAAAGTTCCAAAAATAATAATATTGGAGCTATAGTCTTCTAATTGAAGTTTTTCATGTTGTCTCTCAATGCATAATATTATCTGGAATATTTCTTAAGAAGATTCATTAAAATAAAATATTCCTAAGTATATACTACTATTTATGTATACAAATTTAGAATATTTGTTATCTGAGAAGTTCTTTGGGCATTTATTCAATTCAATTTTGAAAAATCTTCAGGACAAGTTATTTTCCAAACTAGCATATCACCATGCTCTATAATAAGTAGAACTAGAAAATGCTCCTATTGAAATTCCATTAGAAAACAAATTATGGGTCTAGCTTTCATCATTCAGTAAAGCAATTTTCACCTTTAAAATGGACACCAGAATGCAAATCTATTACTAAAGCAAGAAAAGGTTAAGCACCTGTTTTATTCAATACTAAAAGGTCTCTAAATAAAAAAGGAGAACAAAAGAAAGGGCTGTAATACCATGGAGGACATATTTTAAGACCAGTTTTGTAGATAGTCTCAAGGAGTAATTTGAGGTGTGGTTTAAGCCTTTCTTGTTGGGGTAACCAATGATTTCTCCTACCCAGAGAGTCTCATTAATGAATAATGCAACTTTTTATCCAAAGTCAAAATTTCAATAGTCAATAAAATACTGTATTATTGAAATATCAACTGTTAATTGCTCTTGTTAGCTCATGCATGTTTCTAATTTCAGTTCTCAATTTTTAAAAAAACCATTGGTATATAAGTATGATATAAATGTGTGGTATCTGATTTTGTCTCCAGGTATCAATTTGAATTAATTTATCCTTATGTTTGTTCAATATTTAATTTTATGTATTGTCACTTAACTTTATCTAAGCCCTTAAGTGACTTCATCTGCTTTATTATGAATTAAGTAAATCAGAGTCTTTTTATAAAGATTCAAATACTTTTAATATGTTTCCACTTTCCTTTTAGATACCCTATATGAGCTAATACATGGTGGTATTAAACATTTTATTTATCCTCTTTCCTTTATCAACATGTTATTTATTTCAAAGCAGTGCAATCCTAGAATTGAAATTTTAAGCCCTGTGCAAAGTACAACATGAACAACCAGGCATTTACCAAATGCATTCTGAGAGTATGGTAAGAATGAACTTTCTTTTCTGTGATACTTAACTAATTAGTTTTGGGAACTCTAACTCTGGTTCTTGGAGAATGCCTAGAGAAAAAGAAAGTACACTATTTCAAATCTATTTCACACATCTTTCTCTAATTACAAAAGAAATGACTATATCAGAATCAATCACTAATTATGGCTAACTTAAAAGAGGTCTATATTTCTAAGATAGAGAAATATAAATAGAAAAAAGGACATTTTGAGAATTCCTGGGCCATTTACTAGAAAACATAAGTATGAAAATATTCTTAGGCTACAATGACATAGTTCTGGGGAATAAATTAACTTTGAGTTCTCTGAGTCAGCTCTGGTATTGATTAGCTTGTCTCTTATCTTCCTTTCTCTTGAAGAAAATACCCTCAAAAACTACCACTATCAATAGCATGAACATATTCATAATTTCTTAATTTAAATTTCGGTATTCACTTATTTTTTACTTCCCAATTTATAATTTGTACATATTTTATTGCAATGTTGTTATAAGCTATTATCCCCATGATCAAAATATATTTTCTGATACCACTTGAAATTTATTTTTGTCTATTAATAATTTGATCCATATTGCAAATTTCAGTATGCCACTCTATTTTACATAGTAAGAACAGACAAATAAAGCAAAGCATAGTCTCTGTCATTAGGGAATTTAATCTAGTTGAAGTGGTCAAAGGAGATAAATACTTAGATAATTGCAACACTATTTTGATTTTCCTGCTATTGTTTTTGTTGTGTTTTGGAATAGCCATTTTATTAAACTAGGTAAAAATACTGCATAAAATTTCGAAAGCTTGAGGAAATAATTGCAGTCACATAAAACACATGCTAATTACTACTATAATTATATATAATGAAGCATCTCTGGGTCATTCTAAAATATTTTATAGTGATATCAAGATAATATCTACTCTGTATTCTCTAGATTTATACATTCCACTTATATCTCAATAGGAGCAAAATAGCAAAATAAAATAGCAATAAAATTAAGTTGATGGATTATTTTATTTGGAAATCACCTTTTAGATAATTTGTTTTAGAGTTCTAAAAATGATAGAAGTGACAAAAGTCACCACCAAAATCTGAGAACATTAAGGAAATACACAAATCCAGAATTATACTCAGATATTTTTACACCTCTTTCTCATCCATTGATGGAACAATTAGAGGAAAATAGAATATGGAAAATCTAATCAACATTATTAACCAATCTGGCTTAATTGATCTTTCAGATTTTTGCAACAAGTGGCTTCAAAATGTATAACACTTTTATGTGCACATGAAGGGAATAACAAGATAGATTATATATTGGGCAAAATTAAGTTTCAGTAAACTGAAAAATATTAAAATTTTGTATCACATACTCTCTGAACAAAATGGAATTTGATTATAAATCAATAAAAATAAGATATCTACAAAATGTAAATTTTTAGGGTATTGGATTATTCAATCTAAATAACACAATAGCCCATGGAAGAACAACAACAACAGCAAAAACTAAGTGAAATTAGAAAATATTTTCATAGACTAATAGTTAAGTACAACATGTCAATATGTATTGGACACAGGTAGTGCTTACGGGTAAATTGGAAGAACTAAATGCTTAAATTAGAAATTTTTAAAATTTATCACTGAAGTATCAGCTTATGATGCTAGAAAAAATTAAATTCAAATAAGTAGGAAAAAGTAAGTAATAAATATTGGATCAATAAAGTAGAACATGTATTAGTAGAGAAATTTACAAAGCCAAGACATTTGTCCTTCAAAAATATTAATATAATTGATAACTTCTTGTATATATTCCTTTCAAAAAAGAGGAAAAACCACATATTAGCAAGATCAGACATTAAAAAGTATATCATTATAGGTCTTTCAGACATTAAAAATTATAAGGAAAGCTTCAGAAAAATATGCAATTAAAATTTATATGTGAAATGAAATGGATAAAGTCATTAAAACACACTTTACCAAAACTGACAAATGAAATAAAAAATAGAAAATTTGAAGACCCTGGTAGCAATTGAAATTATCAAATTAACTATTCTAGCCCACATATAGAAAACTCTGGGCTCAGATAAAAAATTCTATCCAATATGTAAGTGAGAAATAAAACAAATCTTAAAAGTTTTCAAAAAGAGGGAGGAGGTAATACTTTCTGATTTATTTATGAGATAAGTATAACAGTGAAATGTAACAAGTATTAAAAGAAAAACTAGAGAATAGTATCTCTAATGTTATCCAATTGACTCCATCAATACATATAGTAACAGCATTAAGCACAAAATCTCATCAATATCTGTTAGAGGTGTGGTCCTGTAACACAATTCTTCTCAGACTGTGGATCTGTGAAACTTGGAATAAGTTATCTACATCCAAGATACAAAGGAGGGACAGTCGTAGAATAAAGATTCCCCTTTCCATAAGGAGAAATTGGAAAGAAAACAGGGGTCACAGGTTGCAAGCAGTTCTGAAACACTGCAGGGCATATTCCAATTAGGTTACAAAGTCTGAGAGCCATCTATAGAAAGATGTCTTGTTTTCAGGGCCTGATGGAGTCATAACCCACCTTTTCCAAGGGCTTGGTCAGTAGACATGCCCTCAGCTCCATCCTCATCAAGCATCAGGATTTATGGCCAAACTCTAGGTTCAACCTCATGAAGCATTGGGGTGGCAACAGAATTCTAGACCTCACCATCTTCTAGCATCAGGGTGATGGCTGGATTCTCTGCAATCTCTAGGACACAGGCTTAACCCCGTCAGAACAGTGGGGTATTGGCCAGACACTCCCCAATTCCCAGGGAATGTTCTCTGCCCTCTCTGAAGACCAGGGTGGGAGCACTCTTCATGAACATTGGGGCAGCCAAGCTCTCTGCAATCCTCCAAGCATCTGAAAACCCTGGTATGGTAACACTCTTCCTGAACAATGGGGCAGAATACATGTTGAGGTAGGAAATGTCAATGAAAGGAATAACCAGGAGACTTACTGCAAAGGCAAGAATGAAGTTTTATTGAGCAAGAGCAAACATGCTTGTTGAGCAGAACCAGAAAGTAGCACCTGCTTAGGGGTTGGGATTTAGGGAGTGGCTTGTCTGGGCTCTCTGGGATGTGGGCTGCCTTTGGAGTGGATAGGGGGTTGCGAGGGGTGGTCTTGGGTGGAGTGTCCTTGGACACAGCTGGCCAGTTCAGATACCAGAGAGGCAGAATGTTTGCTAGTGGATTTTTCTCTAATTAGTTTAAACTGGTTCTTTTTGGGAGACTTGTGATTGCAGTAGCTGCAGAAATGTCCTGAACATTCAAGGGATCACAGGTATGTCAAGGTGGAGCTGCCTCAGATTCCCAGTTGACTCAGTCCTACCCTGGGTAATGTTGGAGCTCAAGCAAATCAAGACGGTTAGTGTAGTCATTAACCATTCCATTTCCACAGATCTTTGAGGATGTTATTAGTTAGGGTGAGACCAAATTGAGTCAGCATGGGTCTTATTACAACATGACTGGAGTCCTTATAAACAAAGGAAATTCGGACACAGACAAAGATGGAAAGAGAGATGGTAGAAATACTGTTAAATTCTATTATATAAAGAAGCTTCTCCTGAGGAGTATACACTAAATTATATTTTTGAATTTAATTTATTCTCTTCTTTACAAGGTTTTCCCATATATTCTTATAAATAA
The DNA here is from genome assembly GCF_015220235.1 of Choloepus didactylus. NCBI lineage: Eukaryota > Metazoa > Chordata > Mammalia > Pilosa > Megalonychidae > Choloepus > Choloepus didactylus. Next base: position 143,544,122 of record NC_051309.1, read on the forward strand.
TATATTTTCAGTCTAAAAAACAATATACAGAAACAGACTCCAACTCCATGGTAAACTGTTATTTGTGATGCATCAGGAGTTGTAAACTAGACTCCCCATAAGGACTCTACTTCTTCACATTTCCACAATCCATAAAGCTCAGTTTTCAAGTACTATAAGTATAAGCAATTACTACATTATGTACAGTAGTTACCAAACCCTTTCCAATTGTTGCTGCTCCTTGGTAGGGCTGCCCTCTGTATCTGGGGCCAGTCCACCTCAGCCATCAGGGACTTGAGAACTTCCTCTTTTTCTTTTCTTTGTATGGCCCCAGTACTGGTCATATGAATGAGCTTCCTCAGGAAATTCACCCAATAATGGTCTAAGTTTAAAGGAAGTACATTAAGCTAAATTATTGATTATCTTACTGGTACTAGGCCAATATACTCTCTATCAATAAATAAAGTATGTATATTGACATACCTTCTTGGGTTTTACTAAGAACATCTCATGAAACACTTTAGCCAATATTTTAGTTCCCATGAACATTTATCAAGGTGGGAATCAATTAAATCCCTAAAAGAATAGATGAATGAATTAGTAGTTAAATTGGGAAGCTGTCCAGGTAATGTTTTCCATTCTGCTGTATTACATGGATGGGGCATTATTTCAAAAACTTTATTACACATCTTTTGAATTTGTCCCTCTTTAGAAAAAGAATGATTAAAAATATTTCAAAATAAATACTGACCTAGCTTCTACCTTTATGTAAACAAATGTAAACTTTACAGAACAGAAAAAAAACATTACAAAACAAGTTTTTCTTCTCCCATAAACATTCACAAGAAGGTAGATTCCAAACCTTGCAAGTGATTCGTAGACAACAGCACAAAAATTTCTTTGTATTTAAATGACACATCTCCAGTTTTAATTCTCACTTATTTTGTTGATTGGTTGATATTGAGACAATAAATAAAAGTGTATTTAGGGAATGTTGATGATACAAGGAACTATGGTGCAAAGATTTCTATAAATTCAGATCGGCTTGTAAACCACAATTAATAAGCTTCTCATAAAGTAAACAGTAATATCACTGATATAGTAATAAATAGTTATTTAATATGGCATGCTTTTACATTTATTGGAGAGATTATGCATTTTTATGCAGATATAATTAATAGAGGGCAATTTCATTGTATCATGATTATCCTATTATTTATTTAAATCTATTTTGAACTATATATTTTTAAATACCTTGATTTCATTTGGTTACAAGAAATCTCCTAAATTTCCTTAGGTTAATTTTTATTATGAAAATTATAGCAATATTTGAACATCACATTCTTCATTGCCACTTTTAAAGCTTGGGTGTCATACACACACAAACACACATACATACACATATTTGATTTGTACATCCTGCTAAGTTGAAGTGTTAAATTTAGACCTAATTTGATAGATTCTGATGAAAAGTGTCATGCTATTTGTCAGACCAAAGGAAAACACAAAGGAAAATATAAAAAATTGATGTAAAAAAAGATTTAGATGCAGGAAATAACCCATTTCCCTGTGCCCTTCCTCTCTAGGCAGACTTTCCATTCAACTTGTAAAAATGTTCTGAATATGCACTTTCTGTAGTTGAGAAACATAGAGAATTAATGCTTCATAGATAGGCTTCAGTTAGGATATGTGGTGTTTAACAAATTCAAGAATTATGATAGTTTTTCTGTCAGAGTTCTTCTGTCCATTCATTTTTAGCAAAGTTACTTTCTCCTGTTTTCTTTCATGCATAAATCCACTCAAACTTTGGACTCCTCCAGTTTCTTGATCATCATGTTAACTTCCAACTGTAGCTCTAAAACATGAAGAAAATTACTCCTTGAAATTTCTTATGGCAGGTGGAAGTTTTACATTTGGAATGAAAACCAGAAGCATAGTAATACTTTTCACTTCCATTATTATATTTAATACTTTACAATTTTCTTTTTATTTACACCAAGCCACCTGATTCCCCAAATACTCCTTGTTATAATTATGCAATCTAGCATTGCTTTAAAGGAAGAGCTGGTAGTTTAATTTATATATTTAACCCAAAATATGATTCTCCAATTTTTTTCTTTGTACTTATTTAAATAATTTATCACAGTTTAATAGATTTCACTTTGGAGGAGAGGTAAAAGAGATTAGAATATTGTACATGGGGAAATTGAGCTTTAGGGCAATTCAATTTCATTCATAGTACATAAGAAAACTAGAATGGCAATCAATATCACTAAAGCCAAAACATTTAAAAAGCAATTCCTTCTAAATATGACTCCACTTAGACAAGATAATTGAGAGGAAGGGGTGTCTCTGACTTGTGAGACACAATGATAAATCAAGGGCTAGTTTTAATAGATGACCCCTGAGAGACTATGAACAGACCATATAAATCACTTTCCAAGTGCTTCTAGATGCCAAATTCCCAAGGCTTATTCTAAATCTCACTATAAACTATTCTACACTGGTGCAGTTATCTGGATAGAAATAAGTTCCACTGATTTCATTTGCTTTTTGTCAGCCCATAGACCATTTCTGGTTTTTGCCAGGGATTGCATTCTAATCTTGGTGCAGGGAATCACAGAAAATGTGTCTCAATTGCACCTGAAACTTGAATCTCTATTTTCTCTCTCTTTACTACCCATTTAACAAAAGAATTAAAGAGGGACCATTTTCATACTTTTAAAACCGTATTTATTGAACAGACGGTGTTCCATAAGAGCATGGATTCTTTCTGATGTGTTCTCCACTGTCTCCCTGGATTGGTGCTGGTCTCATTTAATAAATATTTGTTCAGTGAATCATGAAGGTTTTGCCTGCTCCACTTGCCACTTCTCTTTTCCTTGGCCTTCAGGATAGATTATTGTCTGGATATGGGACTGCTTCCTTAAGGTCCAGTGCTACTAGAGATGCGTACAATGGTCTTGCTTCCTTTTGCATTGCAGTTCAGCTACTTCAGGGTGCCCAATAAGGTTTATATTTAATAAAAACTAAGTGGTATCAGCCTCAGGGCATCTTAGTTTCCTATTATTGCTATAATAAATTACCACAAGCTTAGTGGCTTAAAACAGAACAAATTTATTCTCTTACAGTTATGGTGATCAGAGGTCCAAAATTATTCTTAAGGGGCTGAAATCAATGTGTCAGCAGTAGTTCATTCCTCTGGAGGCTCCGATGGAGAATATGTTCTTTGCTTATTCCTCTCCTAGAGGCTGCTGGCATTCATTGGCTCCTAGACACATTTCTCCATTTTCTGCTTCTGTTATCACCTTGCCTTCTCTTGTACTGTAGTCAAATCTCCCTTTGCCTCTCTCTTATAAGGAAGGACAGTCGTGATTACATTTGAGGCCCAGTTGGGTAATCCTGGATAATATCCCCATGTCAAGATCCTTAACTTAATCACATCCGTAAAGTCCCTGTTCCATATAGTTAGCATTCACAGGTTTCAGGGATTCCTGTGCTGGCATTTTGGAGAGCCATTATTCAGACTATCTCACAGAGCTTCATCAGAAAAGTCAGAGGCATTAGTCAACTGTGTCCACCTTTGACCTATGATTGAAGTTCATTTATTTTATATTCCTTTTTGTTTGCTTGCTACTGATAAAAGAAGTGAACTCTCCCTCTTTCAAGTTTTCTGTATCAGAAGCAACACCTTATTTTATGTGTGTGTGTGTGTATATATATATATATATATATTTTTTTTTTACTTATTTACTCTTTCAGCTGATTCATCAGAGGCAGGGGACATTTTTCTTCTTGTTCAAATACTTTATCTTATTTTGAACTAAATTCTATTGTACACAAGAGTTAAAGCATCTTGACATTATTGATTTTTGATGGGAAATAAACATATTTATTTATTTTCCTGAGGGTTGTTAAGAATATGCAGATTTTTCATAATCTTCCCCATTTTCCAAGACTAAATTATATGGCTAGGAATATTTATTGAGAAATCAAGAGAACTTTTTTTGTTAGTTTCTTCTCTCTTTACAATAACTAAAGGTCTAACAGTATTAATTTGTTCTGCAATATGCTATGCACTATTTATATTAAGAAATCACACATCAATTAATTTAATGTCTTTCAGGTATCTGTTGTCACCTTCTCCTGTGAAAGCATTTCAGTGATTGTTATAAATACTAAGTAGGCACATGAAAACTTTGATCAAAGGAATTAGAGACCCATGAAAACCATTGATGATTAGAATGAAAACCTTCATTGTATCTTTGGTAAATGATTTACAGTTATGGTGATTATCTATTAATTAGTCAATCTAATATCTGAAAACTCAGTTACATGACTTCAAATAATGTCAATTCAGGTGGGAAAATTAACTAATTTATAAATAAAAGTAAGAGAACAGATACAGTGGATTTATATTCTCTTATGTTAAACACAAACAAAAGAATAACAAATTTTTCTAGAATGAGTAATTGAGCTGTTATATATATTTTTTATTACTTTCATGAAATCACTTCTTGGCCTTGAGCCTCTATCCTCAAAGAATTCTGTCTCTCTCTCCTATGAGGGAAAGTGTATACCACTGCTCAAAACGCCCCAGGTTTCTTCATGATATGGCTGAAAGAAACTATTACTCTGGGTGAAAGATGCAACAATTGGAAAAGTCCACAACTTTCTCAGTTTTCCATTATTTCTTAATTGCTAAACAAACACCTTTATAAGTTTTCTCTCCCTTATTTTGCATTACAGTAAATTTTTCATTGAATAATTTAAATTGTGTGTGTGTGTATGTGTAACTGATTTCTTTTGTCTGCTTGATATATTGCTTATTACTGAGAAAGATGTTTTGCAATCTCTCATTGTGATTTGGATTGTCAATGTCTTGTTGCAACATCAATTGTTTTGAATATTTTGGAGCTACATTGTTACCTGAATATTAAGCTTAACTGTTATTAATATGGACTGAGCTTCTATAATATAATAAGATTTTTTTTTTCATTATTAGGCTTATTTTCCATAATAATTTAGCCATATCAGATTTCTTTGTTGTCACTCTTGCCTGCTATATGTTTTCCCCTTTTTTTACTTTTTAGTGTCTCCTTGTTCTTACATTTTAGATGTGCGTCTTTAAATAGTATGTGGCTAGATTTAGTTTTTTCCAAAATAATGCTGGTACTTTAACTCTAGATTTTGCACCATGTATAGTGATTATGATTACTGATACATCTGCATTAACATTGCCTCTGATTTTGTTCGTTCTTTTTATAATTCTTTATATATTTTTTTAATCTACTAACTTAGCAGTTTTATTATCTACTTCTATTCTTTGTAGGTTTTCCTATTTTTTTCATATAAAATATTTAATATTAAAATCTACTTTTACTGCAAAAATCTCATTACATTAAAATCTCTACCATCCTTTCAAAAATTACAAGTCCATAGAATGCCTGAAATATTTTGCCTAGATTTTTTATTTTATCTCAATTATCTCTATCTCAAATAAGGCAAATTGTTATTGCATTATTATGCATTCAATCATGATTTAGATTTTCCCATAAATTTACCATTTTCTTTGCTCATGTTCTTTATTACATATCAGACTTCTATATTTTCTGAATTTAAAAAATGCTCTTAGTTTTTGCTTATCTGGAAAAAAAAATCTTTCTCAACTTCTCATTCTTCTAAGATTCTTTTCCTAGCTATTTGTTTTTGGTTGACAGTTTCTTCTCAGCACTTGAAGACATTTTTGCATGTTCTTCTTTTTGCCATTGTTGTTTATAAGAGAGTTGTAGGCCTTATCGTTACTCATTTATATGTGAATTGTCTTTTTCTTTGCTGTTTTGAAAATCTTTTTTTCTGATAATCTGGACTCTCATTCTGATATCTCCAGGTGTGGATTTGTTTTTTATTCATCTGTGTTTGGATTTGTCAGGATTCCTCAGTCTATGGGTTATCTCACATCAATTCTAGAAACTGTTCTGCAATTAGAACTTGAATAATACCTCGCCACAATTATTTTCTTCTGAAACTGTGATTAAGTGAATTTTAGATCTTCTCACTTCTCCCTTTCCTCTTCCTCTTTTTTCTTCTTTGTTTTCATCTGTCTGGCATTGTATGATGCTACTTGACTACCTTCTTCAGATAGTCTCTCATTTACTATTTTTTTATTGTTCTAATCTGATCTTTAACCTACCACCTTTTTCTTATTCTTACTTGTAAGTTGTCTTTTATAGAATTTTAGAAGTGTTATTTTTTCATTTGAACATACTATGTCAATGTAATAATTTAATTTTTTTATTTCTTTAAACATCAGTTGTGTGCTTAATCTTTATCTGATGATATTAAAAACTACAAAATCTGTGATTCTGATTCTGCAGTTTATTTTTCTGTGATGTTATCTTTAGAGTGATATTCTCCTCTTGTTTATTCCTTGAATATGTTCCTTAAAAATTCTTGAGTACTCCAAGGCCTATGGTTTATGTATATTCATCAAAAACAGGATTTATTATTTATTTCAGATATTGACAGATTCATGAGTTGCTATCAAACTTGGGGTCACTTTTATATAAATTTTCAGTTTCAGCTTTTTGGGAGTGTAAGTCTGACCCTAAGCTATTCAAGTGTGAAGTTGTATTTTGAAAAATTCATAGGAGTTGCCCCTTGATGTTGCATCATATAGCAACATACTCTCACATATTTCAAGAAAATAAAACATCTTCAGTCTGTTCCTGCAACTTTTCTGTTAGTTTGAAATTGTTTTCAAAATGATATTGTCTCTTTCCTCTACTTTTGTTTGATAATTATCATTTCTTTATTGACTTATTATCATGCCCCTGTGCTCCATGAGTGGTTCATTCTTTTCTTTTTCTTTGTAAATAACAAAATGTGGAGGCCGAACCTAATTTATATGCTAGGCATTTTTGCCTTAATACATGAAATATAGTATTAGTGTGATCATAATAAAATGACAAAGATCCTACTATACTACTACTAGCTATCAGTTTTTGAGGAATGGCTGAGTTACTTGCAACACCCCTGCAAGGTATGTATTGTTATGGTAGATATAAGACTCAATACATTTAAGTAATAACAGGGTTGACAAAACTAATGGTATAGAATCAAGATTCAAGTAAAATGTGTATTTTTGATACTGCATTTACATTTCTTCCATTATATTAAGATCCCTCTAAAGTTTTGATTCTCAAATTTTATATTTACTGATTTGGTGAGATGTCTACAAGTTTAAGGGTGACTAATATGATTATTGACTTTTTATTTTCTCCAAATTGCAAAACAAAATAAACAAACAAAATCTTGCATACTCTGCTACCACCAGTTCTTCAAATAAAGGACTTTTTTTCTTATCGCACTATGTATGAGTGAAACCTTCATTATCAAAAGATAACTTTATATGGAATAACATTTACAAACTCATATTTCAAGGTGGTTTGGTCATAAAGATAATTTTTTTAAATGTTATAATCACTATTTTTATTATTGTTATTGTTACTCTAACTGTTGTTGTTTTAATGCTTAAATGGTTCCATCATGCTGATTAATATCATCATAATTTAATTGATAGCTCTTTTTTTCTCTCCAGCAGTTGGTCAGTGTTTATTCCTTACTTGTTGACTGTATTATTATACCTCTGTAGCCATGAAACTTCTTTTTTTATCTTTTCTGCAAAGATAACTGATACATTGCTTATCAGGCTATACTCATTAGAAACACGATTTAACCACCAAAATATATTTATCTAGAAAAAACTTAAGCCAATGATTATTCCTTATGATAGTCCACTTGCAGATCCAAAAGAGGAAATACTTTAAACATTTGGTTATATTTTCGTCAGTGTATCTAGGTATATTTTATGATGAATAAGACAAATAATTTTTAAAATATAAAAATGTTTTATCATTTACTAAAATAAGACTTCCATATATATTCCATATATTTTGCTGCAGAAAACAAATTTACCTTAATAGATGCTTAAGCATCTACTGTACTCCTGAATTCATATCACATTATTTTTATTAGAAAGTAAAAATATTATGTATCCACTATTTATAAATAATTTACCTCAAAATATACTTTTGACCTTTGTTTAGCTAGTATGTTGTGTTCAGAGATATATGTTAAAAAACACACAAGAAATATACCAGCAAACAAAATTTCAAACACAGTGATTCCAAGAGAATACTTTAATAAATAGTTTAACTTAATCTTCCATTTCGTCCTTTTTATTAGATTGACAAAATAAATATCATTGGTCATCAACATCATTACTAATGAATATTCATTGAATATTTTCACTCTTTCCATATTCATTTAATAGATGAGTTCAAGATGTATTACTTTTTCCCTTTACAATCCCTTGTTTTAATACCCATAGATTTTTTTTTCTATGTTGAATTTATGTATCCCTCATCCTTACTTTTTTATACTCTTTCTCAACTGTCTGATCCAATGATACCTTTGAAGGAATTTGTATCCAATTTTTGATTTTTTTCTTGTAAGAAATTCCATAATCCAAAGTAATATCAATAGTGAGACTATCCTATCAATCCATTTTTAAATCATGCTTTTATCCAAAAGAATGTTTAATATGGATTAATTCAATATTTCCAGTAGCCATTATTGTGAAAAAATTTCATGTCAAAATAAAACAATGCATCATATAGACTCATGGCCACAATATTATCTAACATGTTTTTCTTAGGTATTTCTTCAAAAGCAAACCATTTTGGCAAGGGCTTTTGTTATTGAATGGTAAAGTAAAAAGACATTTGCAGTGAGTAGGAATGCAAAATGTTGCTGAAAATATGTTATATTTTCATCTTAATTAAGCAACAAATAGTAAATTGCCTCATGCTTTTAGAATTCTCTTCCTAATTTGTCAAATTAACCTTTTACGCCAAGATTAGATTTTTCTTACTGCAATAATTTCATAAGCACAATTATTACTTGGTTAAGAATAAAACGGTTACACTCCCCAGGGGATAATTACTCTCTGCCCTGGTGGTTATAATTTTGATTATTTTGATCTGTAAATGGAAATTCATCTTCGAGTTCAAATATAGTATTTGTTTTCAATAACAGATGTTTGTTTACAGGGCAGAAAGAAAGAATACATATATTGCACAGTAATGACATGAGAAAAGGGAAAGCATTTAAATCCAATAAAATGCCATTTTGGATAGAAACAGTCATGATATGTTTCATTAAAAATTAATTTTTTTCACTACAAATGAACTTCACAAGCTATAAAACTTCAGATTTCCTAAAGGAATTGTCCAATGTTGAACACTCTTAAATGATGGAAAAATTAGTCTATAAGGAAAGTAAACTAATGGACTACCATGATTAAACTAAGAAGATCAATTTTATTGCTATTAACTAAATGACTGTGAAAATATTATCACATAAAAGAATCAGTGAATGATGATCTTCTGAATAATGCTTTACTTTTGAATATTTCCATTTTTCAATAACTGACCATATATCATGGATTTTTATTTTCATAAATCCATATAGAATTTGGAAGGTTATTTTTTATGAATTCTGTAATATTCCTCTTAAAGAGTAAAAAATAGGTGGCAAATTTAGAATTCTGGTTTTGAGCACAGATTGAAAGCTGACATTTGTTTAAAGTGTATTGTATGTTATGTATTTGTAGATATGTGTCAGTGTACATTTTAAAGAATATTTTAAGTTATACTATTTTTTCTGTTTAAAAATCAATACTAAAATTGAATCTTTCTTTTTTTTCTTTTCCATTTATTTTGTCCCTTCAACTGGATCAAATGAATTTGTTTGAATCTTATTCTACCTTCTTTGAAAATTTTCAAAATCATTATCTGTTCCAGCATTTTCTGTTAGAGTAAGGTTTCTACAATATATTAATTCTTATGTCTCTTTTATAAGATTGCTTCACTTTTGTAATTCATTTTGCTATTTTCATGTATTCATGTATTTTTCTATTTAATAAATTACTATTGTGCATCAGTCACATACATTTAAAATACATGCCAGGGAACATACAGAAGTACAAAAATCATAATTCAAGGTAAATTCTGAATGCTGTGCTGTCCTAGAGAACGACCATTGCTTTCAAATATCCTTCTAGAGGTTTTGCAGTTTTGGCTTTTATATTTAAGTCCCTGGCACATTCCAAGATGATTTTTATAAATATTATGAACTTGCATTTGAGGTTAAATTTTTTCCATATGTTTATCCAATTGAGGACAGCAACTTCTCATATTTTCTCTAAAATAATATAAAATAAGAGGAAAAATTAAAATAGAATGAAATTGCACCCACACAACTTAAAATGACACAACTTAAAAATAGGCATGCATAAAGTGAAATGAAATGAGCAACTGATCTCTCATGATTCCTACTCAATCCAAAGATTTGAAACAAAGGAAAGTAGAGAAAAAATGTGTGGAAAAGAAAAGCTTGCACAAGGCCAAAGTTTCATCTAAAATCACTATAAGAAAGAATCAGATGCAGTGAGAAAATATTAACTTGTCCTGGTCCATTTGGAAGTTCCTTAATGGTTCATACAATATAAAATTGCCATCTTTGAAACACAGCTTCTAGGGAAGAAAAAAGACAAAAGGAATGGCAAGCATCCTTTGCCATCTTCCTGGTTGAGGGGAAAGGAAGCAAAAGGTGAAAACTTCAAGATCTTACAAGAATAGAAATTGGAGGGTAGAAACACAACTTTTACCAAGGGATTAAAAAACAAACCCATAATCAACTAAAGTTTGGGACTTTGCTATATTTACAAAAGAGACAACTATTTAACTAGCAATCTGTAACCCATTGTAATACAACAAAAATAAATAGAAAAAAGAAAAGAAATATAGTAGTTCAAAAAACAAAAAAAGGACAGTTCAAAAGACCCTCAACTAATGAAGTTTTCCCATGGAAAATAGCTCTCCAATAACATAAAATTGTAAGATTACACTGTAAACTAAATCAAATACATTCTAACAAATATTTGGAGACATGAAAACAATATTGAATTAGAGATTAGAAAACTAAGAACAGACTTTGACAGCAAAAAATAATGAAAACTGGATGGAATTCAGGAAAGACACATAAGAAAAACATAAAATTACCTCAAAGAAATATTAATTCTAACATGTCCAGAGGAGAACAATTTCAAATATAAATTTAATGAATGGAATTGAAGAAAATTGAGAAAGCAACTAAGAGAATAGTAAATTAAGAAAGAAGAAAACACTAGTGCAAAAATGATACAACTAACTCATACAGAAAAGACAAGTATATCAGGTGAATTGGAAAATAACCTAGAAAGAGAATCATGTACATACAGGAATTTAGTTTATTATAAAGGAGGCATCTCAAAATACAGTGACATTAAAAGTGGTGCTGAGAAAATCAGATAGCTATTTTGTGAAAGATAAAATTAGATCCCCACTTCAAACCATAAATAAGAATAAAAGTAGGACACTGTCTTACTATAAAAAGACATGTAAAAGCTATACTAACTAAAATAGTGTGGTATAGGCACAGGAGCTAATGAAATAGAATAAAGTCCAGAAACAAACCATACAAAAATTCGTTATCCTTCTGGAGACAAATAAAATCAAACCCTGACTCCACTTCACACACACAAAGTTAATCCCAGTTGAATTAATTAACTGGATGTTCAAAACAAAACTTAAAAAAAAAAAAATTAGGAGAAAATAAAGGTTTACACTGTGTTCTGAATTTATGGTAACAAAGAATACCATAAATAAATGCAAAATGTATTAAAAGATAGATTGAAAATCCAACTATATTGAAGTAAGAAGAGCTGTTAATCAAAAAAATTTCACAAAAAGTGAAAACTCAATAGAGAAAGTGAAAGAATGTATTTGCAACATTTTACTGACAAAAGATTACTATTAAACATTTATAGAGCAAAGAATAAAAGACAAGCATCTCAGTAGGAGAAAAAAGGGAACAAGCAAACAAAAAATTGGAACATGCTCAGAAGAAATGCATAAAACTGCAAGCATATGAAGAGATGATCTCAGCAGACTAATTTCACCAATAATCAGGAAATGACAAATTAAGATAAGTATAATGTATCATTTCATGCATATTCAATTGGCAAACAAAGGAAATACTATGACAGGGTGTGGATCATTGAAATCTGTTTTATGTTTTGATGTGAGTATAAATTCGTACAATTTTCAGGGGAATACATTTTTTCATGTTATAATGTTTTCCTCTTGTATACCATAAAAAGGATCCATGCTCCTAAATAGACACCTAAGAGAAACCAGTGTACACATATGCTAGGACACATGCACAAGCATACTAAGCACCATGTGTAGGAGCAAAAAATGGGAAACAAGTCAAGTGATCATCACGAATAAATGAATAAATTGATAATACTGGCATGCAAGAATATCAGAAAGTATTGAATATGAATGAACTTTAGCTACTCAAATCAAAAATTTTTTTTTTCCAAAAAGAAACTAGGGGATTATAGAGATAAAATTCAGGATTTTTTTTGATCTCTGGAGAAGTAGTAGTTATTAAAAACTACAAAAGTTTCAGTGGCTTTTAACAGCATAACAGCATCTTTATTTATTTATTTATTTATTTTTAATTCATGCTGCATGTCCACAACCATCATGAGTTTGTTGTGGCTATCAAATATTTTTGGTACAATAGCAGAAGAAAAACATAAAATTGAACTTACCCAACAATGAGCAACCTGAAAAAATATATATAATAATTTGATTTACAATCCAAAAGAATAACATTCCTAGGAATAAATTTAACCAAGGAGGTCAAAGACTTGTACAGTGAAAACTATGAAACATTGCTGAAAGAAATTAAATAGTACCTGAATGGAAAGACAACATGTTAATGGAGTGGATGACAATGTTATTAAGATAGCAGTATTACTTAGGGCTATGTATAGAGGCAATGCAATTCCTATCAAAATTCCAATGGCCTTTTCTGCAAAAAGGGAAAAGCCAGTCATCAAATTCATATGAAATTAAATGGCGCCACAAATAGCCAAAACAATATTGAAAAAAACAAAGTTGAACTACATGTCCTCATTTCAAAACTTACTAAAAATTTTCAGTAATCAAAACAGTGTGGTACTGGCACAAGGATAGATATATAGAGACCAATGGAACAGAATTGAGAGTCCATACATTGATAACGAATTGATTTTTGACAAGGGTGCCAAGCCCATTTAATGAACAAAGAATGCTCTCTTCAACAAATGGTGTTGGAAACACCAGACAGATATCCAAATGCAAAAGAATGAAGTTAGACCCCTACCTCATACCATATGCAACAATTAACTCCAAATGGATCAATGATCTAAATATAAGAGCTGAAAGCATAACAACCTAGAAGAAATCACAGGAGTAAATTTTCATGAACTTGGATTTGGCAATCGATTTATATATATGGCACCAAAAGCACAAACAACAGAAAGAAAAATATATAAATTGGACCTAATTAAAATTAAAAAAAAAAAACAAAACAAACTTTTGTACATAAAAGGACATTATCGATAAAATGAAAAGAGAACTAACAGAATGGGAAATATTTTTTACTCATATATCTAACAAATGTTCATTACTCAGAATGGAAAGAAATCACCTTACAACTGAACAACAAAAAAGACAAACAATCCAATTAATAAATGAAGTTATACAAATGGCCAATGGGTGATGAAAAGATGCTCAGCATCGTTAGTCATTAGGGAAACACAAATTAAAAACATGATATAGTATCACTTCACACACACTAGGATGTCTATTATCAAGACAATGGAAAATAACAAGTGTCCGTGAGGGTGTAGAGAAATTGGAACTGTTGTGTGTTGCTGATGTGAATGTAAAATGTTTCAGGCACTGTGGAAAGCAGCTTGGTGGTTTCTCAAAAAGCTCAACATATGCCATATGACCCTGCACTTCCACTTCTGGCATATACCCAAAGGATTTGAAAACTCAAATAAATACATGTATATAAATAATATATACCCAAAAATTGGAGATAGCCTAAATGCCTGTCAACAGATGAGAGAATAAACACATTGTGATATATCTATACAATGGAATATAATTCAGCCATGAAAATGAATGAAGTACTGATTCATATTGCAATTTGATGAGCCTTGAAAATATCATGCTAAGCGAAAGAAGCCAGATACAAAAAGTCACATATTGTATGATTCTGTTTTGTTGTTGTTGTTGTTGTTATTGTTGTTAATATCCAGAAAAAGTAAATCCATAGAGACAGAATGGAGACTGGTAACCATTGCTGGGGGTTGGGAGATGGAGCTGGAGGGAAGGCAGAAACAGGAACAACTATTTCATCTGTCTCTGCGTGGGGTTTCCTTTTGTAGCGATGAAAATGTTTTGGAACTGGATAGACGTCGTGGTTGAGCAACATTGTGAGCGCACTAACTACCACTAAATTTTTCATTTAAAAGTGGCTAATTTTGTTATGTGAATTCACCTCAATAAAAATAATAATAAAATAAAAGAAAACCACATACTTAAAGTTCTTAAAGCTTATACTCAAAGGTGACTAATAATTCTGCTCTCATTCATTGACCAAATTATGCCTTATGACCACATTTGTGTTCAACAAGTCGGAGATTTTAAAGCCACCCATGGGAGAAGCAACATAGGAATGGAAAACGAATTAGATATTGGATGAACAGTACCCAATCTGCCACAGCACAAAAAAGTAATAAGTAATGTTCTCATTTTTCTGTCAAAGGTCAACTGATTTTTGTTTATTATATTGTTTAATTAGATAGGCTAACTATGAATATCATACATAAAATAATAAAATAAAATGGGACATGCTTGGACAGATTTTGAGCTATTGCTAATCTAATAACAGGACCAATTAATTAATTAAACATTTTGGGTCAATAACAACATTGTGTGTAATGAATAAAACACATTTTGTCAGATATAGATCCCAGGTTCCCACATACCTGATAATCGAGACCACATTGTAGATAGGTCCTCAGAGATGGTGGGTATATCAGTGAGTGAGGGGGATAGCATATAAATTTAATTTAACAATTCAATTGTTTGTAGGGGCCAGTAATGCTGCTGACAATTTCAAGATTGCATATAGACTCAGAGAAAACTGATGAAATAGCTTAATTTATCATGGGCTCAAGCGGAAATTATGCCATTTGAACCATTTATTTTCTCTCTCTGCTGCATAGAAGGATATGGCCTAACAGTGAACCCTGAATAAGTATAATAGTTAAAGACCTAGAAGTAACATGGTCCAGAAAACAAATTTAAATATAATAGATTATAAGATATATATTAATATAATATAATAAAATATTTGAAAATAATAGAAATATATAAGTTTTGTGTAAAGAATGTTTCAAAAATGGGTGGGAATTCACGATACAAATACAAGGAAGTAAGCCCAAGTAAGATGAATTTGGTGTTAGTAAGTTTATTAGTGCCCTAGAACCTTGTGAAGAACAATTTCATTGGAATGATGCCAGTGTAATCATGTTTAAGATATCTGTTATATAAAAAGAAATAACCTTGCTTCATTATAAGCAAAGTGTAAATTTTTTCAGGTGGAACACTAAAAAATTAATAGGGGTCAATTCTTTTCCTTCAGTTTTCTTTTATCTTTCTCTGCAATTTATGTTCATACATATTAATAATTTTTTGTGTGTTTTACATTCAGATGGCTTATCTACCTAAGAGGACTGCCAAGTAGTGGTTGAAGGTGCAAGAAGAGAGCGATATGCTAAAGAAAATAATGTTAAATACAAAGGAACTGAGAGCTGCCAATTTAAAAAAATGAATATTTCTTATTCCCTTTCTCCAAGATTCTCAATTTGAGAAAGGGCTTTGAATCAAACATGAGCCCTAGATGGCAATATAAGATACTTTGCGAAAAATCTCAGTAAGATTTAAGGTGGTACCTTAGAAACAGTTTAGTCAGACAAGAGTTTCCCCTAGGGATTTTAAGGGCATCCTTCAATGATCTTTTCTATTTAACAAAAGACCTTCTAAAACTCTCAAAGGTAATATCCCACAGCAACCTTACTGGAAGTCCCAGGTAGATAACTGAATATCTAGAAGAGATTTTTGGTGTTGCTTTAGTGTAATATAACAAGTGATGAATTGATTCATAAGAAACATACAAAGTTTTTTTAAAAAATAATTGTAACAAATAATAATTTGAAAATTATTTTAAACAATTGTATATTATATTCTATATCTATCTAGCGCAAATCTATATCTATTATCTATTTATAATAACAGAACTTTAAATGCCCCTTAGTATCTACAAGCAAGAAACTGGGTGAGACACAACAGTCTACATTTTATGAAAATGTAAGGATGACACAGAGAACAAACCTGAAACCAGAGGCAAGAGCTAAGAGCCACACTGATTCATTCCCAGACAGTTAGAAAGAGCCCTACTCAAGAAAAAATTACCATGTGTCTGGATGTATTGCAGATTTGCTAGGAAGGAACAGCTACCACTTCTCCTCTTTATCTACTTTTTGAACAAGGGGTCTATAGCTGTTATTCTATGCCTATCGCTCCATTATATTTTGTGAATGCCTTCACTCCATTATGTTTGGGCAGATAGCATGTTTTTTTAGTTCACAGGTCTTTATATTGAGGTAAACTCCCCAAGATATTAATCCATACATAGACATGATCTAGATTCCATGATCCTGGATCTTGATCCTGAGCTTAGAGCCATAATAAAATGAGACTTTAAGGGGGTTGGGTGATAGAGGAAGGATGTATGTTGTATTGACCAGAGGAAAACTGTGGCAGATTGAAATTTCCATGACTGGTCATAGCAATATTTCTTATTTCACATAATATTCCAGAAACTTTACTCTCCCCATCAAATGTAGGAGCCTATTCCACCTCCCTGGAATCTGGGAAGAACTTTATGATGCCACTAAAACTTAGAAAGTAGGAGAAGTATGTTGCATGATGTCCAAGGTTAGGTCCTAAGCAGTTGATATAGATTTTGCCTGGATCTCTCTGTCTTGGTACATTTCTCTTTGAATTTTATGAGAAAGCACAAACTAGCTCATGAGGAAACCCCATGGAGAGAAAATAAAACCACCAGTTGAGAGTCACCATCAATATCCAAACACATGGATGTCTCTTTGGAAGAAGTCTCCACTCTGATTCTTCAACCTGAGACCATAGACATCACAGTACAGAAACAAGGAATCTCCAGTCTATCCTCTTCAAATACATGACCGATAGGAATTATAAAAGGCTATTTACACAGCATCACATATAGCAGCCTGGTACTGACTATCATCACTGTCATGGCCTCACTTCTCTATTGACCCACCTTTAATTCCATTGTCTTGCATACAAATTCAATTTGTTTGTCATTTTCTTGCTTCATTGTCCATCATTCATAAAAATCCCAATCCTGGATAGACCCAATTTTCTGCCTACACCCTACCTGCACCTACAGAGCTGATCATGGGTAGAAAAAAAAAAAATGCAACCATGCCAAGTGGTATCATCTTAAAATCATGACTGAAAGGCTCAGTGGGTCTTTGATATTTGTTCAAAGCACTTGAAAAGTTGCCATTTTACTTTATCATGTATAATAAATAATGTGGATATCTTGGATACCATCTAAAACATTTAACTCTACAACTTAGGTTTAAATGTTATTGAAATTTGCTGTCCTTCAATAGGTTGTAATTTTTTATCTTTTATAACTATTTCTGTAGAAATTAAATTTAACTGACTTCTATGTTTATTAAATGTACTTATATATGAATATCAGTACTAACACCTTATGAGTTCTATAACATTTCTTTTAATTCCTCTAAAAAGTCACACATTCAAATCTTAAATATTTTATAGCTCCATTTAAAGAAATCTGTATTACAAAAAAAAGAACAGAGGAGTCACATAATTCTACCTAAGAAA
This sequence comes from Choloepus didactylus, assembly GCF_015220235.1. NCBI lineage: Eukaryota > Metazoa > Chordata > Mammalia > Pilosa > Megalonychidae > Choloepus > Choloepus didactylus. The sequence continues at coordinate 143,562,073 of NC_051309.1, forward strand.
AAAATAAAGGGCTCATAGGAAACATTACATTATGTAAATCAAAATATTGTAGTCAATTCAAAGTGATTGCAATTTTATACATGAAAATTCCACCTCTTTTCAGTGTATTAAATCTAATTCATTCAAAAAGTGAGTCAATATTTATAGCAGTTTTGTAAAAAAAAAAAAAAGCACTGTTCAATTTTCTTTCAGTAATTCTGCAAATGTAAATGGCCACATGAATTAATAATACAGCAAAAAATTAAAAACACATGCATTATTATTTAAATTTTGAGCCATAGTATTTTCTTGTATAAGAGACATATCTCATTTGGTCTACCAACTTTTATGAAATCTGACCCAATGTTCTCCCTCTTTCAAGAAAGCTTATAAGCTTTGTGAGATGAACATTTTGTTATTAAATTCTCTGCATTTAACTCTATATAATTAGTCATATGAAGCTAGGGTCATTCATGTTTCTAATTAGGAGACAATTTTTCTGAAACTTTGCATAATAAAGTATTGCAATAGAGTCATCTCACTTGTTCAGGTGAGATGCCAGGGAAAGACAAATATTGTAAAATACAAATGATGAAGGGGACATATATCAGACAAGTCTAAAGCTTCTCAGCTCACTGAAAGCTACTGGCAAAATCAGTTAATGTATAGTTTTCAAGCATTATAGAAAAAATGTTTTTACTCTGATTTATATAAAAACTGTGGCCTAGTGATATATTATATATTGTTTGATTGATTTCTTTTTAAATCACCAGTAATTTAGGCTGAAAATGGATAGCCAATAAAATTTTACCATAATTTATACAGACTGAAGATGTTAAGTAGTTTTATTCATTGTGGGAGTAAATCTATCCCTCTCTTTGAAACTATCAATCAAATTGAAGGCTATAATTCATTAAAATAAATGTATAGCATGTTATTCAAGACAAGCAAATATTTCATCTATCACTGCTAAGTAAATGATTATAAGAAAAAAATGATATAGAAAAGACGGCACTTTAACTTTCTATTTAAATCAAATTAGAAACTAAGCATGTGGTTAAAGCACATTGTAAATGTTCCTACAAACATTCCTAAAATTCCTGACCAAGGACTTTTCTTAACCCTCTTCACTACTGAATTAGCAAATCCAGAGAATCTTAGTCATATAAACACATTTGAAACAAAAATTTTAATAGTTAGAAGCAACCTAAATAATGCTATTTTCAGTTAAAGCTGTTCAATAGAAACTATGTATTTACTTATTTGTTGTGGAATTACTTTCAGTAGTTTTGAATGTTTAAAAGCTAGAGAAAAACTAAAGTGCTAAAGAAAGTTGTGATAGATAACAATTAAAATCTGTATATAATTTAATTTAAATGTGATTTTTTATCATTCCTGTATAGCTAGAATTGAGATTCAGAAAGAAAAATAATCCAAAACCACTCAGCTACAAATTTTCTGAGTCAAGATTTCAACTCAAATCTCTGATTCCAAAACATGTGCACTTTGCAAAATATCCCATTCTCTCATGTAGAATCATATTTGAATAGAATACATTGTTAAGGAGACTAATTCAATTGAGTCCATTGGAAAAAGAAGAGATTTTTCCACAAAATAATAAAGATCACCATTTCTAAGAAAATAATGGTGTATTTCCTGAAATGTCTTTAACTGTTTCTTTAAAACTGAGAAAGAAAATTAAATTATATTGGAATTCCACTGTTTAAAAATTTTAATTTACCTGAATATCTCCTGTTGATTCTTCTTAGTGATTTTAAACAAGAGTTGACAACAGTACTATACAATTTTTCTTCTTTACCAACAAATGTTGATTCTTCTTTTAATCCAAATCACTTTTTTTGCACATGTGGAGACTGAAATTTATATGGGTCAGAAGACTTTTATTTCTGAATCTGGATTTCCCCTTCTATTTCCCTCCTCCTCTTACTTTTCCTTCACCTTCTCCCTCTTCTCAACTCTTTGTTCTCAACAACATGCCTCTTCTTTCCAAATCTCTCCAGAGCAAAAAGTATTTCAAATAAGTTACCTATGCCATTGGTTTGTTATGGGAATTGGAAGTTATTGATTCCAGCAGACTTTAACATAGCATTGGTTAGACATGGTTTTTAGATTCATACTTGAATATTTTAGAAAAAAGGTATTTGTCTCTTCTAAAAGCACAATTATTTTGGGCTGTTCTTTTGTTGTTGCTGCTATTTGTAAAGCATTTTTCTAGTGAAGAAAAATATCAATTCCTATAACTTCTCCCCTTAGCAACATACTAGCTTCTGGATTGACACCAAGTATGTTATATTATGTGATTATTAGAAACATTTGCTTCTCCTTATGTGGAAGGATTTTGCTGTCCCACCCCATCAATATGAGGTGTGGCAATGTGATTTTCAGTATCTCTTTCTGCAGAAAAAGGATACTTCCCTCCCTGCCTAACTGACCTCAGACTTAGTCATTGTGATTTGTGGTTATCCACTCAGGAAGAACATTATACATCTCTGAATTCTGAAATCAGGAGAAGTCATGAGAATTGTTTTGATCAATGAAGTTTGTGTGGAAGTGACACAGTGAAGGCACCATCAAGGCTACACTTTCTTCCAAAAGACCAGATGCTGGTGATCTGTGGCTCCTCTGCCACATACCAAGGCACAGAGTGGTGCCTGCAGGTTTTGTTGATTTCAGATTTTTGCTTCTTTGGTTTTCTCTCTCTCTCTGTATTTATTCTGTTTATAAGGGACTCCAGTAACAGGATTAAGTAACATCCTGATCGAGATGGGTCACACCTTAACTGAAGTAGCCTCAGCAAAAGATCCTATTTACAACAGGTTTATACCCACTGGGAAGGATTACATTTAAGAGCATGTTTTTCTGGTGTACACACAGTTTTAAACCACCACATATCTGTAATTGAAATTCTGTTAACTCTGATATTTTAGAGAATTATTGATACACTAATTATTTTAGGTCAATTTATATTTGGTGAAATAATTATACTTCACTGTGCTAGTATGCAATTATACTTTATTGAAATAAATTTTTATATCTAACAGTATACATACACATTAGCCTCATTTGTCCAGATGCAAGTGTTAACCCCATAAAATAAATGACATAATGGAAAACTTGGTATCTTATTTTTGAAAGCCAGTGGCAGTGATGTAGGGTGCTTTTAAAAATGTTTCTTTCTTTCTCCCTCATTTCTACATATGATGTCCAAAAGTCTGATACATTTATATATAGTATAATGATGTGCAAATAAAGGCTAAATGTATTTGCAATATTGTTAACCCAAGTTCCAATGAGTCCTATGTTTATAAAATTCAAATAACATGATGTTCAATAGGAAAGCTTTGAAAATACTTCTTGAATAAAAATTAAATATATTAATGGCTATTTCATAATTAGATGACTTAGGTTTATGTAATGATAATGTCGGCCCACAGTTGTAAGAAAAATAAAACTTCATCCTCAATCTTTTAACAAAAAAAGATGAGCAGAATTATTTTACAGAATATGTCAATAGGACACTGGCAGTTACTTAATTAAAAGAAAAAAAAAGCTAGCAAGCCTAATTCAATTAAAAAGTTAGTTAAAATAAAATTCCACTATAGTCCTGGCACACTATAGTAAATGGTAAATTAAAGGAGGCAAAGCACAATTCTAGTAATATCAATAGTGTGGCATAAGGAAAGTTGGATTCTCATCTCTCTCTATTTATCTTTTACTTTTACTTAATCATTTAGTTTCTCATTGCATCATTTCCTCAACTGAAAAGTTAGGAGAAGGAAAAAAGAGCATTGTTAAAAGTTCATTCATGGAAACCAATGATGTATAACATTCTTTAAAAAATTATGTTGTGCTTTGTGATCAAGTCAAGGAAATACTGTCTTGGAGATTGATAAATCACATGCCATTATAAGAAGCATTGCAGTAAATGAGAGCAAACATAACTATGTTCAACACCGCAGGAACCGTACTTTAGCACCATTCATCCCTTAGATCTTGGTTTTCTAAGAATTTCTTTTTGGGAAACTATTGACTAGACAATATTTAAGTCATTTTCTCTAAGTATTAAGAAGTAAATAGTATGTCTTTACATATATTTCTGGTGTAGTGGGAAAAAAGTCTTAGCTTTGCACAAATAAAAAATATTGCCGTACATATTTTTAAAAGCTCACATAAATTTTCTATTTCAAATCTCCCAACTCCCTGAATTGCCTCAATGTTGGAAGACAAAAAAATGTAATTTAAATGTGTCCATTAACAATTAATGCTTCCCAGAACTTTCCAATAAATTCAGTCTATTATAATTATTTAAACCTCAGTCATTTACTGAATTATCCTTATTCTCCATCTCTGTCAGTTGAAACAACCTTTCATAACATTGTCAGAGCTTTCTTTTCTACAGAAATTGGATTGCAGAAGTCTTCCCTGTCTTTCCTGCCCATGGTACTGCTCTAGCTCTGGATGAAAGATAGGGTGGAATTGGGTAAGAAGTCTGTCTGTAAGGTTCTGCATGTCCTGGTTAAAATAGATTTCATACTTAAACTAAAGTTTTCTTCTCTGCCGATTCTACCTCAATCTAGTTTGAAGTCAAAAGCTTATAATGCATGGGTGGGGCATAATAAATCAATTGCAGCAGGCCTGATTCTGTGCAGCTCTCAACACATGTAAGAAATCCAAAAGTTTTGTCCACATCCCTCTGATTTCTAACTGGCCACATTATGGCAGTTTTTTTGTCTGACACAAGTAATTTTCGCACCACTTTACAATCCCTTTAAAAACTTTACAGACATTCAGCTCTTACAAATATAATTCATAGCCCCCTGGACACAGAGATATGCTCTTTTATTTACCATTCAGGAGATGCAAGGAGCTTGAGACTATCTTTGATTTTTCATTACAGTTTGTATCATTATGTCATCTCTCTAAGTTTCTCATTCCATATTCTATGCAGCAATGGCAATTCTAACAATGGATATACAGAAATGCAAATAAATATTTATTATATATCATGCAGGCCATTCAATACTACATAGAATTAATAGAATACAACATACAATTAATAGAATGTATCAGTTTGAAGAATATACAACATTCAAGGAGAGCACGTTGGGGATTGAGCAAAATGCCCTCCCTAATATAGTAAGTATATATATGCTTTCATTCAACTTTTATTAGTCTTTGAATTATTGACAATTTTCAACTCTTGGAGATTTTTTTTTTCTCTCAATAAAAATCTATAATGAGCAAACTGAAAAGGACATACTGAAGAGGTAGTCTTCAGTATGGAAAAAGATGATGCAAACAAATATTTATTGTGTCAAAGATTTAAGATGTGTTAATATTTTCATGGAAATTATTTGAGAGAAAAAAGAGGTGGCTATTTTAGTTTGCTAGGCTGCTATGACAAATACCGGGCAATGGGTCAGTTTAAACAACAAGCATTGATTTGTTCATAGTTACAGAGGTTAGTAGTTCAAAATCAAGGTGTTCCAAGGCAATGCTTTTTCCCCCAAAGTCTGTAGCCTTCTGGCTCTGACTTGCTGCAATCCTTGGGATTTATTGGTTTGCATCTTTCACATGTCAATCTCTCTCTCCCTTTACCTGCTCTTCAGTTTCTGCTGATTTCTGGCTTTTGGATCCTGCCTATGGCTTTCTCTGACCCTTTGCGTCTGATTTCTTCTCTTTATAAGGCCTCCTAAAATATGGATTAAAACTCATCTTGGTTCATTTGGTCACATCTTAACTAATAATATTGTCTCCAAAAGAAGGTCCTATGTACAAATAAGTTCCCACCATAGGAATGCAGATTAAGAACATGTGTTTGTTGGGGTACATGATTCAATCTACCATAGTAGTATTATATGTACCATCTATAATATTATTTCCATATTACTAAGCAAACATTTAGGTTTTTTAAACTATTTATGTAAAATATTGATATGTGATCATATAGTAATATTATATTCTTTTAAATTTAGATCAGAAAATTGGTGATAATTTGATTTAATTACTCCTCTCTAAAATATCCTATTAAGAGACAAAATGCTGAGAAGTACTTCCAGTACTTAAGAATAATATTTACAATGCCAAGGCTACTCCATTTTCCCACCAAACTCAAAGACTTAAAATAATTATCTAGTAATATGTCATGTCTAATTAGAGACATCAAATACAGAAAATGGATTCAGTTGAATGTCTGTATGTATGTATCTATCTATCATCTAAATATATCAATCTTTAACCCTTTGTTTAATTATTTTGGTGACAAGAAATGTGAAGAATACTCAACATTATTCAACATATTATCAAACATATAAAAGTCATTATTTGAATACTCTTGACACCTTGTTTAATAACCAAAAGGCAAAGAAGTAGGCACACATAAAAACACATGGACATATATTTCACAGTGGAAAGAAAGCAAGTCTAGGTACCTTTTCTGATGTTACTCTTGGAACTGTAGAAAAAGAATTAGACTGAATATGTGGAAGCACTGTGGTAGAGCCAGTAGGGAGGGACAAGAGTAAATATTGAAAGTGCGGTGGGAATTTTTCCAAATTTACTCACTAAAAATTATGAAAGCCTAAACCTTCCAGACAGTAAATGTAAACTATTATGATTTGGAATATAGTCTACAGTGACATAAAATTAAACTTTTGCATGTATAACAGAATAATAAATCAATGTTTTAAGTATAAATATATTTTCAAATTTATATGTAATATAATAAATCATCAGAAGAGGGAGTAAATGAATTTATCTGACATTATTGTAGAAAAAATTGACTGCCTTATGTAAAACATAGTATAGTGATTTTAATTTTTCAAATAATTTGTAAATGAGGAAGTACATGTTATGCATTGATGTAGATATGTTGCATTTTACCTTAAGTAATTTTCTCTTATTTATATTAAAATTTAAATCTATGTAATAATTAGAATTGCATTGTTTACCAATTTTGTTATGCACAATGTTATAAAATTATCAGTTATACTCAATCTGCACATTGATTTTAAAACAGTCTGTTTAGAAATTTTCAGTGTTTTGCTTTAATTCTTTTGTTTTCCTTTACTTTTATGTAGGTTAGTTGGGAAGGCTGAAGATTGCCAAATAATTAAATTAAGAGACAATATTCATAATTACTATAAAGGAGTAAATATTTAATTAGTATTTTAACTGGGCAAAAAAACACATTGTGTTTATGGGAGCTCTCAGGGTAAGTAGGCCATCCCTGGAGGAAGATCACCTCAAGCCTTGTAGCAAGTTTAGAGCAGGAACTCCCTCTCTTAAGCTTCCCAGGACAAACTGACCCAGCCCAGACTCAGAGGTGAGAGGACTCCATCTTGTCCATGTCTGGTTGGGCTCTGGACTGTGCTTCTTAGAGACCACAGCGGCCTGACGTTATGTGTCTCTTGATGATTTGGTGATTTTGTGAGCTCCACGGGGACCAGTATGCGACAAAGGGGAGGCCAAAGGAAGTTGCTTCTGCATACTTGGGGAGCAAGGAAGACATCTCTGGACAGTGAAGAGAGGGTTGACAAGACACCTGTACACAGGACTCTATACTTGTCCATGAGAAGAATCCAGAGGAATTGTATCAGATCAAGCAGTTCAAATGTCATGGCTTGGTGATTGGTGACTTTCAGGGACATGGCCATAGAGTTGTCTCAGGAAGAATGGAAGTGCCTAGAACCTGCCCAGAAAGACAAGTACAATGATGTGACTTTGGAGAACTTCAGTAACTTGGTCTCACTAGGACTTTCCATCTGTAAGCCTGATGTCATCTCCTTATTGGAATAAGGGAATGAGCTTTGGATTACTGCAAATGATATGACAGGGCACAGATGTCCAGGCTTTGGACTCCAGGTATGAGAAATTTCCACCAAAATATATTTCTGAAATAAATTCATACATCTGGGAAACAATGGAAAGCCTTCAATGCTGTGATCACCAGTACTAGTGCTTTAGAGATGACTGGGAATGCAAAGACCAGTTTGAGAGACAAGTAAATCAGGAGTGCTATTGCAAGCAAGTGAAAACATGCCATCTTCTGAGTATCACACTTCCCTGACTTTACATCAGAGAAATGAAACTGTTGAGAAACCTATTGAATGTAGTGAATGTGGGAAAGCATTTGACCAGGGTTCACACCTTACTCAACATTAGAGTGTTCAGACTGGCTGGTGAAAAACCCTTTGAATGTAAGGAATGTAGGAAGGCCTTTAGTTGGGCCTCACACCTTGCTCAGCATCAGAGAATTCATATGTGAGAAACCTTATGACTGTAAGGAATGTGGGAAGGTCTTTGGTCATACTTCAGAACTTATTCTACATCAGAGACTTCATACTGGTGTCAAACCCTAGGAATGTAAAGAATATGGCAGCACCTTTAGGCAGCATTCACAACTTATTGTGCATTAAAGAAGTCATACAGGTGAGAAACCCTATGTATGTAAAGACTGTGGGAAGGCCTTTATTTGTGGCTCACAATTTACTGTGCACTGAAGAATTCATACAGGTGCTAGACCATATGAGTGTAAAGAATGTGGGCAAGCCTTTAGACAGCATTCACAACTAACTGTGCATCAGAGAGTTCACACTGGTAGGAAACCCTATGAATCTAAAGAATGTGGGAAGGGTTTTATTCTTAACTCAGAAGTTACTCAACACCAAATAGTTCATTATGGGGAGAAACCCTATGAAAGTAAGAATGTGGGAAAGGCTTTACTTGTGTATCACAACTGACTCATCATCAGCAAATTCATGCTAGTGAAAAACCCTATGAATGTAGAAGATGTGGAATGGCCTTTATTTGTAATTACAACTTACCAAACATCAGAGAATTCATCATGGTATCAAATCCTATGAATGTAGAGAATGTGGGCAGGCCTTTATTCTTGGCTCACAGCTCATTGACCTTTACAGAATTCATACAGGTTAGAAAGCTTTGAAATTTAGGGATGTAGAAAAGCTTTTAATATGAAGTTAACACCTCACTCAATATTAGATAATTTTTATAAGAACTGTGTGTTGACCTATTGTGCCACTGGAGTACACACTAGATATTTCTTAATATAATGTAGATAATGTCAGAAAACCTTGATTTTTCACTTTCATTACAGAACATCACATAACTCAGTGTAAATCTGGAAATTCTTTTTGCCTCACAGTTGCTGTTTACCAAACATCAGAGAATTTATGCTAAAGAAATATTAATATGAATTTAGAATAGTATTCTATTACCACTCAAAATTTGTTAGATTTCTAAGCATTTCTAATAGAGAATGGCCCTACTAAAATATTCTGTGAGTGTACCTTTAGCCATGGCATATTGTTCTACCAATTACTGACAATATGGCATTGGGAAAATTGCACAATCTCTCTGTTCCTCAGTTTACTTATTTTTAAATAGTGATAATTGCTTACAAAAACTTTAAATAGAGTTTTTGTGATAACTAAATCAGATATTTTATACAAAGCCTTGGGAAATATATCTGGGACATACAAGTGCTCAATAATTAATAGCTAATCATTGTTATTATTTTTTATATTCAGTATTACTGTTAAGGAATTCATGAGAGGAAGGCCTTACAAATATATCAAATATCAAAAAGCCTTCATAACCACTTGTTAGGAAAACTCATTCTGAAAATCAGTACTAAAGGATAATTATCATGAGAAGGCCTTCATTCAGAAGGTTAAAAATTCAGAAAATCACAAATTATTTGAAAAAGAGAGAGAGAATAATTAAAAAAATAAGAGTAGCCAAATAAACCTACCTGTTTAGAAATCTAAAACCACTTCTAGGCATAAGTTAAAGAGAAATCAAAACAAAAATTACAAACTAGAAATGAATAAGTGAATTCTATATGTCAAAGACAGTCCAATATGGCCAAAGCTGTACTCCTGTCAGAATTTAAGGATTGAAGGCAGGAGTTTTGGCCATCAAGTATAGAACTCCAGCACCTTGTCAATTGCAGTCATGTGGTAAGCATGTTGAATGAACTGTCAACCCTAAAAGTTAATGAGAAATTATGAAGTAAACTAAGGTCAACATAAGAAGGCTTATTAAAAATAAATGAAAAAATAGTAAAATGGAAAACAAAATAGTAGGCTTAATCCAAAAGCTGTAAGAAAGACTACTGACAAGTATAATCTAGAAAAAAGACAAGATACATTAACGTTATGAATGAAGAGGGAGTGGAGATAGTTTTTAATATCTAATATATTTGCAAATCTAGAGAGAGTGGATTTTTAATAAAAATGTCAAAATTGATTCAACATGTTGAACACCTCAATAAATTGATGATTTCAGAAGGACCTAAAAAGTCATCAAAGCTCTATCCCTTCAAAGAAAACAGTTTAACCTACAAAAACTTCAAGGACTAGATAATCCCTAAGAGAAGCTTGCCAGTTCATTTTCAAGGTTAAATAAAATACTGAAAACAAAACTAGACAAGGATAGCTTCTGGAAAACAACTGGTAGATTATTGTCATTTATGAAGATAAATGGATTTCTACAAATTTAATCCAACAATCTATTTAAATTAAGAAACTAATTTCAACTGGAGTGTCTGGAACTTTACTTCTTTTGGGTCATGTTTTCAGAGTACTGATATTATAATTCTAGATCACAATGATGGGGGAAAGAGCCTGATCCAACCTCAGTGACATCTGGATCAGTGCTTGTTAATGAAGCTCAGGAATCTCAAGAAATTGATACCCTCCAGGCAGTATCTGGGGCAGAGGACCAGTTTCACTCTGATGCCAGTCATCTTATCCATCATACTGAGTGTTCAGTAAAAACACCTGTATTTTCGCATGTGCTATTGCCTACAAAGTATTAGAAAGCAGTGTTCTATAAGTGATTTAATGATTAGGATGTACAGCTGGAAGAGCTCAAAGCAATTGACATTAAAAACTGTCACCATGAATAGTTAAATTACATGAACAGAATAAAAATTTTTAAGTTGCAATTTGGAATACAGGCATAAGTGACTCCCCACTGTTTCTGATCATCTTCCACTCCATTACCCTATCAAGTTCTTATATGTACTTCCTGATTTTTGTTTGCATAAGCAGACATACACATGGCATACTTTTTTCTAAAAAAATTTTACTCAATCGAATTGAACTTTCATATATTGCTATTTTCAGTTATCCATGCATCTTGAAGATTGCACCATATCAGTACATACATACCTGCCTCATTCTTTTTATTATTATTATTATTTTTATTTTAAAATCAGTTTTATTGAGATATATTCATATATCATATAATCATCTGTGGTATACAGTCAACTGTTTACAGTTCCATCATATAGTTGTGCATTCATCACACCCAATCAATTTTTTGAACATTTTGCTTATCAGAAAGAATAAAAATGAGAATAAAAAATAAAAGTAGAAAAGAACACCCAAATCACCCCCCTCCCATCTCACCCTATTTTTCATTTAGTTTTTTGTTTTTTTCCATTTGCTTTCCTTTCCATGTTCTCCCTTTTTTTTTTTTTTATTAAATTCAGTTTTATTGAAATACATTCACACACCATACAATCATTCATGGTATACAATCCACTGTCCACAGTATGATAACATAGTTATGCATTCATCACCACAATCTATCTCTGAACATTTTCCTTACATCAGAAAGAACCAGAACAAGAATAAAAAATAAAAGTGAAAAAAGAGCACCCAAATCATCCCCCCATCCCACCCCATTTATCCCTTAGTTTTTATCCCCATTTTTCTACTCATCCATACACAAGATAAAGGGGGTGTGATCCACAAGGTCTTCACAATCACACTGTCACCCCTTGTAATCTACATTATTATAGAAGTGTCTTCAGGAGTCCAGACTGATGGGTTGGAGTTTGGTAGTTTCAGGTATTTACTTCTAGCTATTCAATACATTAAAACCTAAGAGGTGTTATCTATATAGTACATAAGAATGTCCACCAGAGTGACCTCTCGACTCCATTTGAAATCTCTCAGCCACTGAAACTATTTAGTCTCATTTTGCATCCCCCTTTTGGTCAAGAAGATACTCTCAGTCCCACGATGCTGGGTCCACATTCATCCTCGGGAGTCATATCCTGCATTGCCAGGGAGATTTACACCCCTGGGAGTCGGGTCCCACATAGGGGGGAGGGCAGCGGGTTCACCTGTCGAGATGGCTCAGTTAGAGAGAGAGAGGACACATCTGAGCAACAAAGAGGTACTCAGGGGGAGACTCTTAGGCACAATTACATGCAAGTTTAAACTCTCCTTTGCAGTAACAAGCTTCATAAGGGCAAGTCCCATGCTCGAGGGCTCAGCACATCAAACCGCCAGTCCCAATGTTTGTGACAACATCAACACCAGTCCAGGTGAGGATGTCCAACACATCCGTACCTTCCCCCAGATCCTCGGGGCTGGGGAGGGGGAAGCTGTAAATATGTTTTTTATTATCTCATTTTTATTGCCTCATTCTTTTTTAACAGCTGCATAATGTTCCATCATATATGTGTTCTATAATTTATTTAAACCTCTCAATTTAGTTTTTTTTTCAGCTTTTGCTCTTTCAAATGGTTGTGTAATAAAAATCATTAACATAAAAAACCCATTTATTTTCATTATCAATTCATTTTATTAAATAATTTAAAACTTATTGAAAAATAACCCTAAATTCACTGATTTAAAAATATGTAATTGAGCTTTGATTTTCTTTAATGACAGGAAATATGATATTGAGCTTCACTGAATTTATTAATATTTCATAAGTTATCAAATATTTCAACTACATAATATGTTAAGACTTATGGTAGTGGTGATTGAGGTGGTGATGGTTTCAAATTTGGCTATTTGTTTTTTGTTGTTGTTGTTTTTCTACCTATAATTGTAAAATTATTCATCATTCCTTTACTCCCACCAGAACATTAAAAATACTTTATGTTATAGAAAACACATTTGAAATCTCCTTAAAGATATAATTTAAAAGTAACCTTTCCTAGGACCTCTTAATTGTTGTTAAACAAATATCTGTTAAATATTGATGAATTATATCAAGTCTACCATAGTTGGAGAAAAAAAAAAGCATATTAAAACGTGTTTAACAGTTTAATTTTGCATATGAGTCAGAGTTCTCCAGACAAACTGAGCCAGGATATATATCTTAAGACATTTATTTCAAGGAATTGGCTTACATGATTGTGGTGGAGGGTGAGTCGGAAATGTGTTGGGTAGACCAGAAGTCATAAACTTCCAGAAGCTGATGCTGCAGTCTTGAGGAAGAATTTCACCTTTCTCAGGAAGTCAGTTTTTGCTCTTCCAACCTTTCAACTGATTGGATGAGACCCACACACATTATCAAGTTAATCTCCTTAAGATCAATGGATTGTAGATGTTAACTGCGTCTACAAAATACCTTGACAGCAACACCTCGAGGAGTCACTGACTGAATAACCGAATACTGTAGCCTAGCCAGGTTGGTACAAAAAATTAATCATTATATTCTACTCCCTTGTCACCCATACACATTTTCTTAAACCAACTTAATCTCTCAGTGAAGACAATAACTAAGACATACTTCCATCTATCAAGAAGCAACTATTCTGTGCATAACAGAAGATGTGCTGTTTCCCAAGAGCATGCAAAGTCTTTGGGTGATGCTCACACTTCTCCTTGATAACCTGTTACTTAAAATACTAGCATTCAATGTAGGTCACCTTTTGGCCCATGCTTCAGGCAACCAACCAAAAAAATACCAGAGCCTTTTACAATTCCTGAAGCTACAGCATAGAACACAGAATCTTCTTATTTGATCTGTATCAATATTTTTAGCCTGATCCAACTTTATGTTCCTTTCACCTTTATCCTACATACTTAATATCCTTTTGCACACATAATCACCAAGATTTCTGTCTGTGAAAAATTGGAAAAATCAATCAGTTCTTTTGGAGTGTAGTGCACATCTGTGTGGGTCACACTTTATGTCTCACCATGATGGACTTGAGGGGTGACGGTCGTTTCAGAAGAGAATTAGCAATGTATTCCAAAGGTAACTACTTCAGGGGGGCCATTATATTCTCTTCTGGCAAGGGAGTGTAAACTCCTCAGGCAGAGATAGAAAGTTGCTTCTACTGGCAGATAAGACTGATGATTTTAGAAATCGTATATCCCTAGATTCATAATGATCTGCCCGTATGTCCCCATCCCAATTTTGATGATCCTGTTCATTCCCAATTAATTCCTTCACTTTAACAGCAGTGTCCTCTGAGTTTGAGAATTCAATTTCTGATGGAATTCACCATTTTCAGGATGAGGCTCAAGGATTTGAGAAACCTCAGCTCTGTAGCTGCAGGTGATCAAGATTCCATTCAGGACAGACATGGAAGTCTTTAATTCATTTAATGGCAGCCTAAGCTGAGATGGAAATTTGAATTTTGGAGTGATTCCTTTTTTTACCCACTTTCTCAAGTAAAGTTAGGAGAAACCAACCAATCCTGTATACCAACAATTTATTCATTAGTGTTACCAAAATGTACCAGGTTTCCAAATATATGGTCATACAAAACCTTGCCTTTATAAAATTAGAAATGATGTTGATTAGGTCTGATATTTAATTGTGGTGATTTGTGTGCCACTTTGAATGTATTATGTCCCCCAATATGCCATTATCTTTGATGCAAGTTTGTGTGGGCAGACATATTAGTGTTGATTAGATTGTAATTCTTTGATTGTTTCCATGATAATGCAACCCACCCAACTGTAGATGATAGCTCTGATTAGATAATTTCCATGGAGGTGTGGCCCTGCCCATTCAGCGTGGGCCTTGATTAGTTTACTAGAGCACTATAAAAGCTCAGACAGAAGGAGTGAGCTTGCTACAGCCAAGAGGGACACTTTGAAGAATGCACAGGAGCTGAGAGAGGAGCTGCAGCTTACAGAGACACTTTGAAGATGGCCTTCGAAAGCAGACTTTTGCTATGGAGAAGTAAAGAGAAGACATATGCCCCCAGAGCAACTAATAGTGATATTTTGGGAGAGTGGCAGCCTAGAGAGTCCAGCCATGTGCCTTCCCAGCTAACAGAGGCTTTCTAGGTGCCATGGGCCATCCTCCAGTGAAGGCACCCAATTGTTGATGCCTTGTCTTAGACACTTTATGGCCTTAAGACTGTAAATGTGTAACCAGATAAACCCCCTTTATAAAAGCCAATCCATTTATGGAGTTTTGCATCCTGACAGCATTAGCAAACCGGAAAATATTTTGGTACCAGGAGTTGGTTGCTGGTACTGCTGAGTTTGCAAATACCAAACCTGTCAGAATGGCTTTTTAAATGGATAAGGGGAAGATTCTGGAAGAATTTTGAGGAGCTTGATATTAAAAGGCCTAAATTGCTTTGAAGCAACTGTTTGTGTAAATATGAACTCTAAAGGGACTTCTAATGAGGACTTGAGCAGAAATGATGAATTTGTCATTGCCAGCTGGAAGAAAGGTGATCCTTGTTTTAAAGTGGCAGAGAATTTGGCAAAGTTGAGTCCTGGTGTCAGATGGAAGGCAACATTTGAAAGTGATGAGCTGGAGTACTTAGATGAGGAGATTTCAAAATTAAATATCAAAAGTGCAGCCCAGCATCTCCTTGCAGCTTTTAGTAAAATGTGACAGGATGGAGGTAAACTGAGAATTGAACTCTTGGGTACAAAGAAACCAGAAACTGATAATTTGGAGAACTCCGGCCTTCCAAAAAGTTAGATGCCAGAAGCTATGGCCCAATGTGAGGATTTAACCAAACATGGAACCCAGCTGCCATTTCCATACAAGCCAGGATTGGAGATGGAGTTATCCAGAAAGGATTTGTGGAGAGTCCTATTATCTGACAGCTTTGACCCCTGTGTGTTTCATGCAAAGCCAAAAGAATTTTTTCAAGATCATTATAGATGGAGCCACTGCTGGTCTGGACTGGAGGAGACAGACAAGGAACAAGCTGAAGGAAAAAAAAAATCTTCAAAGACAGAACCATGGATGTTGAGGTCTGGAGTCAAGAGGTCTTGGGCTGGGAGAGCAGAGTGGCCCACACACATGGAATGCGTGAGTTTGCCCCAGAGGTCAAGGGTAGGCCTTCCACATTAATCTTCAGGAAGAGTGCTGTCACCCAAGGCCTCAGAAAAGGTGGAGCACATTCCCAGGGAATTGGGGAGAGCCTGGCCACCACTCCACTGTTCTGAAGGGGTTGAGCATGTGCCCCAATGTTTGAAGAGGGTGGTCTCCCCCGTGTGTGGATATGTTGGAGCACTCATCCCAGCACTTGCAGAGAAAAGGGCTGCAGTGAAGGCCCTTAGGAAGTGTTAGACTACCACTCTCTCAAGTCCCAAGTATACAAGGTCATTCTATAAATGACTCTCAGACTTTGAAATCTGATGGAGTTGCCCTGCAGGTTTTAGGAATTGTTTTGGTCCATTAAACCCTGTTTTCCTTTCACTTTCTGTTATGCCAATGGGAATGTTTATCCTATGAATATCCTTCCTTTGTATATTGGGAGTACATAACTTGTTCTCAGTTTCACAGTTCCACAGTCAGAGCTGGATTTTGCTTTAGGACAGACCATGCCTGTAACTGAATTTGATGGGAACTTGTACTTACTTATTGTTACTGAAATAATATTGTGATGGGATGAATGTATTTTGTATATGGAAAGATGATGTCATTTGGGGTCCAGGGGGTGGAATATGCCAGTTTGAATGTATTATGTCCCCTAAAATGCCATTATCTTTGATGCAATCTTGTGTGGGCAGATGTAATAGTGTTGATTAGATTATAATTCTTTGATTGTTTCCATGGAAATGCAACCCACCCAACTGTAGATGATAACTCTGATTAGATAATTTCCATGGAAGTATGGCCCTGCCCATTCAGCATGGGACTTGATTAGTTTACTAGAGCACTACATAAGCTCAGACAGAAGGAGTGAGCTTGCTACAACCAAGAGGGACACTTTGAAGAATGCACAGGAGCTGAGAGAGGAGCTGCAGCTTACAGTGACATTTTGGAGATGGTCTTTGAAAGCAGACTTTTGCTCCAGAGAAGCTAAGAGGGGACAAATGCCTCAAGAGCAACTAAGAGTAACATTTTTGAGGAGTTGCAACCTAGAGAGGAATGTCCTGGGAGAAAGCCGTTTTGAAACCAGAACTCTGGAGCAGACATCAGCCACGTGCCTTCCCAGCTAACAGAGGTTTTCCAGATGCTATGGGCCATCTTCAGTGAAGGTACCTGATTGTTAATGCCTTGCCTTGGGCACTTTATGGCCTTAAGACTTTACTTTGTAACCAAATAAACCCCCTTTATAAAAGCCAATCCATTTCTGGTATTTTGCATCCTGGCAGTGTTAGCAAACTGGAATATCTTGCATATCTTAATTGCCCCAACATGCTTCGCACTACTGGTTCTCCCTTTACCAATGGGAATGGAGCCATTAGTGCATTGAAATATAATAAAATTAGAGAACCAATTCTAGAAAATCAAGAATAAATTCTTAAAGTCCATCCTTAAAATTAGGATCCTCTAAAACAGAACCAGCAGGGGATTACATATATGTGCACACAGACTCACCCATTAAGGCATTTTTTAAATGTAATTGTTTTATATGTGTGTTAAGGTTGGCAAGTCTGAACTCTCTAAGGCAGGCCAGCAGACTGGAAACTCCTGGGAAGAAGTTTATGCTGGTCTTGGGGCAGAATTTCATCTCCTCAAGGAAAACCATTTTGTTTTTTTTTTTCCTCTTAAGGTCTTCCAACTGATTAGATGAAACCCACCCACATTATCAAGTTAATCAGTCTTCTTTACTTGAAGTCAATTGAATGTAGATTTTAACCACATCTACAAAATGCATTGACAGCAACTTATTATATGGGTGTTTGACTGAATAACTAGGTACTATAGCCTATCCAAGTTGAAACATATAACAAACCGTCACAGCTTGAATCACACCTTGACATAAATATATGAAGTTGTCTTATATGGCCAAATATAAGGATTGTCTTTTAGCCAAAAGATTATTTTTCTCTTATCTATATTAGCTACATATTTATATTTCTATGACTCTTTAATTAGCCTGGATTCTACCAAAAGGGGAACCTGAGATACAGGCTTGATTCCAGTTAGTGGGTATAATACTGGGAGAGGAAAGCAAGGAGGAGGAAAAGTGAATATAGGATTCATTATTGAGTTTTCTATCACCATGGAAGACTGGTACTTCATTTTGTTGGGTCTTTCTGAGAAGCTATATGCAATGCATCTCAAAATATTTGTTAAAAAAAAACTAAAAAAGGAAGCATTTATACATTAGATCCCTTCTCCAGTTACTTGTGGTTTGCTCCACTGAGTTAGCTACACCATGTATCCAGGTTGCACACTTTGAGGGCCAAGAAAGTGTGTTTCCCTTAAAGAACCCTTCTGTGGCATCAGATAAACTTTGAGAAAAACATGAGAACTTAGTACATGCTTAAAAGGAATTACTGCAAAGACAAACCAATCAAAGCTCACACAAATATTTATCATAATTCAGAAGCAAGGCTTAGAATATATGAGATAGTGAAAAATGAAGATCTATGACAGTCCAGCATTTGAAATGTTCAAATCTGCTTCTGTCCTCCATTAAATCAAATCTATCACAAAATACTTAAGTTTGTGGCAAGCTACGATCTCTACACAATAAATATTACAGGAAATTAACATGTTGGGAGCCAACTTTGGCAATTGACTCCAAAGATATAAGTTGATAGTATCATACTACTCCTCCACCACCATTATAGATTTCCTTGACATTCAGTCACCACATTAGTTAGCACATGAGGGACAGCCAAGACCTTGTCCCTGAAGTTTCTAAGCAAGAGTTACCTTGTCTCTATTGGGCTTCAGTTTCTGCAATTACCTATTTGCAATTATTGCTAGAGATGGAAGCATAATAGAAGTTTTCGTTAATCCCCTCTCTCCACTGTTTAAAAACCATCTTAGTTTTCCAGGCTACTGTGATGAATACCATATATTGTTTTGGTTTAAACAACAGGGATTTATTGGCTCACAGTTTTGAGGCAAAAAGAACTCCAAAAGCAAGATATCATGAAATGGGGAGAGTCTGGTGTCACCCCAGTGTTCTCAGAGGGTGGAACCTAGTGTTCAGCAGCCACCCAGATTCTTGACCAGGTGAAACTGAAAGCATGGCTGCTGTGGAAGTACTTGAAAAGGGTGGTGCTGCCTCTCCATCAGGCCCCAAGGACTAGGCATCCTTCTGTAGATGATTCTCAGACCTTGAAATCTAATCTTCCAATGCATCTCAAAATATTTGTTAAAAAACTAAAAAGGGAAACATTTACCCATTAGATCCCTTCTCCCATTACTTGTGGTTTCCTCCATTGAGTTAGCTACACCATGCATCCAGGTTGCACACTTTTGAGTGAGCCTTGCAGGTTTCCAGAACGGTTTGGGACCCATGACCACTGTTTCCCTTCCAATTTCTCCCTATGGAAATGGGAATATTTACTCTATGGCTCTCCCTTCTTTGTATATTAGATGCTGATAACTTGTTCTAAGTTTCACAGGTCCATAGCTGGAGGGGAATTGTGCCCCAAGATAGACCACACTTATAAGTGATTTTGATGAGACTTTGTACTTAATGTTGTGGCTGAAGTGATTTAAGGCTTTAGGATATTGTGATGGAATGAATTTATTTGCATATGGAAAGAGCATATCTTTTTGGGTTCCAGAGATTTGTGATGGTTTGGGGGCTTTATGGACCCCAGAAAAGTATGTTCTTAAAATTAATCCATTCCTGTGAGTGTGGACCAATTGTAAGTAGGATGTTTTGATTAGGAGGAGCTTAAGATGAGACCCATCTCATTCTGGGTGAGTCTTAATCCTTTACTGGAGACTTTATAAGAGAATGAAATTCAGACAAAGAGAGATAAAGGCACAGAAGCTGAAAAAGAAAGCCACAGAAACAGAGAGGAAGCTGCTGAAGCCAGAAGCTGGAAGCAATGAAACCCAGGAGAAAAGGGAGTTAACAGCAGATGCCACTTTGTGGCTTCCTATCTGATGGTGGAGTCCAGAGTTGCCATCAGCCTGCCTTCAGGAAGAAGGTATCATCTGCATGATGCCTAGATTTGGACATTTTCATTGCCTCAGTACTGTAAGTTTTTAAATTAATAAATTCCCATTGTTAAAACTGACCTATTTCACAGTATATGCATTTTGGCAGCTTTAGCAAACTAAAATGCTGGCTTTCTCACATAATCTATAGCATTCTGGTGCTAGTTGCTAGAAATCCTTGGGGTTCCTTGCTTTTTGTCTCTTCCTCCCTGCACATGGTGATGTCCTCTCTTCTCATTGGCTCTTTCAGTCTCCACTGACTTCCAGCTTCTTACTGTGTGACTTTCTGCAACTCCTGATTTTCAGATTCTTCTCATTGTAATGTCTCCTTTAATATGGGTTAAGACCCATGCTGACTCTGTTGGCTATATCTTTACTACAAATAATATCTTCATAAGGTTCTCTTTATAACAGGTCACACCTAGGGGGACATAGATTATGTTTAAGAGCATGTGTATAATTCAGCCTCCAAGAGCAGCTTGATCTAGTTACTTATGTTAATAAGGATATATTACATACACAGTATTGCCTTCATTTAATTATGTGCTTATCTCTGGAATGAGAATCCAAAAATAGCCAGATGTAAGTTACAGCTTCAAGTTCAGTGAAACTGTAATCTGTCTGCTAGTGGAAATTTATCTCCAGGGAATAATGACCTCCAATATAGCAAAGCTTATGTTTATGAGGAGAAGAATTAAAATTCTTATAATTGTGTCATAGGCAATGATTGATTTACATTGATTTCCTAACCCACTGCTCTGGGAAACACAGCAATATTCTGGCAATTAATTCAATAAATGCACTGCATTCTAAAGATAGCATCTCAACTGTGCAGGGTGTTGTTCCCAAGCCAGCACCTTAAGTGAGGTTCTAATTTGTCATTTTATCATTGTATTGGGTAAAAATATTTCAGCTGATTCAACATATGGTGTGTCCAGCAGAATTAATGCCAGGAGAGCTCTCAGAAAATTGTCTCATACCAAAAGACACATAGGTGAGGAGCCCTTTCTTGTACTGTGTAAAACTCACATCTCTTAACCTTCTGATTTGCCTGATGAATCAACTCAAGCATTATTCCAAAGCGTGATATAGGCTACCTCCCAAACTGAAAGAGGCCCAACAATGATTGAATGCCTCTTTGTTACAATTATATAGTACAAGGAAAATTAATTCTTCCTTTATCCTAAAGGGGAGGCTCCAATAAGCCACCTATAAATTTTGCCAATATGGGAGATCTCTGAATATTCTGGGAGTTTATATCCACTAATAAGCCATCCAGGTTATCACCTCCTTAGCACCAGAAAAAATTTGTATAGTGCCACTATTTTAGTGGAGTTGTGAGATCTTCTGCATAATATTCAGTGTACTGGTGTTGACATTTTATCACTTTGAGTGACGTGTAGAAAACTTACATCTCTCTTTACTTTGTACTACCTTCCCTCATTAATAATGAAATTGTCTTTGATATTTTCTATACCTACAATGTGAACATCAGTTTTACATCAACCATCAACCATACCTTAGAAGACTCAAATGCAAATAAAAATGTATTGCAGTCATTGGTTTTTGCTCTTTCCATTGTTATTTCTTCTTTCCTAATGCTCCAAGATTCCTCCTTCTAACATTTTATTTCTTTTTTCAAAACTTCCTTAATCATTATTGAGGGTAGGTATTCTGGTAACAGATTGTCTTAATTTTCATTCATCTGAGAATGAATTCATTTACCCTTCAAACATGAGAGATATTTTTCCACGGAATTTATAATTAGCATTTCTATCCTTTCAGGACTTGAAAATCTTGTCCCTCTTCCTCCTGGCCTTCACAGTTTCTGAAGAGAAATCTGTTGTCCTTTTAAATGTTAGGTAAAGTATCTTTTCTCTCTTGCTTCTTTCAAGATTTGTTCCTTTTAATTCATTTTCAGACCATTCATTACATTGTGTCTTGGCATTGATTCCTTTGATCTTTTCCTCTTTGATATTCACTTGTCTTCTTGAATCTGTAGGTCTATTTATTTTGCCAGATTTGTGATATTTTTAGCATCTCTTCTTAGAATACTTATTCAGCCCCTCCCTCTTGCTTTCTCCCATGGGATTTCAATGACACAAAAGTTAGATATTTTGGTGTAGTCCTACAAGTCCCTGAGGCACTGCTAAATATTTTCAATTTATTTTCTATTGCTCAGATTTGATCATTTCCATTATCATTGTATTTTCAAATTCATTAATTCTTTACTCTGTGCTTTCCACCCTGATGGTGAGGCAATCCATTGTATTTATAATTGTTTCAAATATGACTACTCAATGTATTGCCTATGGAGATATAATGTAATCTATATTGTTTTCATGATAGTATAGAATTTGAGTAATGTTACATTTTTAAAAAGGAAAACAAATCAAATTGATATTAAACACTTCTATGCAATTTTATGATGATCTTCCATCCAATTAGTGAACAATTTCAGGAATGGCTGGTCGTGGGGAGCACTATATTTTGAACAGCTGTGTTTGACAACTTTTCCTTTTACTGAGCTAAAAAAAAATGTGTCTCCTATAGTTTCCACAAATTGCTCTTATTTTTATATCTATCATCTGCACCATGTACTAGCTTCCCTTTTGGGGGCATCCCAAAACAAATAAGTTAATGTTTTATTGGTTTTCTTCTAACTCTTTTAGTTTTACTCTTATTTTTCTCCTTGGGTCTTCTCCCTACTTTTTAGTGTTTCTTCCTATTTCCCTTCCCTTTTCCTTAATCATAGATATCTCACGGGCCAAATTCTTGGCCCACTCACTTTCTATCTTAATGCACATTTTACTTCATGCTCATAGCTTTTACTACTATCTTTGTAGTGATGACAACCAAATGTCTCTCAAGCTCAGCAACTGTGATCATATATCCTTAACAACCCACTGGATATTTCTCTCTACTTATTCTACTTATTCAATGTAAAATAAAAATATTAAAAACTGAATATATAGGGTTTTAGGGGTATGTTGGCTGCCCTATATGGGGTTTTTATTATTTTTGTAACTGTACTGTAAGTTTGAAAGTATTTCAAAATAAAAAGGTGTTAAAAATTGAACATATTATCTTTATTTCCAAACCAGATCCTATTTCAGTGTGATCTTCATCTCAGCAAATGGCATCATTTCTTTTTTTTCTGTCAATCTAATCAGAAACCTAGGAAGTATCTGAGTAGTTACACTTTTCCTGAGTGTGAGAATTCAATCAGTCACAAATTATTCTTCTATTCAAATTTCTTCAAGGGCTGTAACTCACAAAAGTATAAAGTTATACTGTTTACCATGACATACAAATCTCTTATGATTTTCTTTACCTTTTATAAATAGCATCTCTTTCTCAGCCCAACTTGCCTTGGCCATAAGAAGTGAAATTTCTGCACATGTTTCTTGGTTGATAATTTGTGGTTTAATTTCTCCTTCACCCCCTGACATGAGATTCCTTTCCAGAGCAAGAACTGAAGTTCAGCTCTTGAAACCTACTTCTACTTCTGGTTATGGACACATCCCCAGTGATAACCATATATTTTTAAAATTCCAAGTATTTCTCATAATAAATATTCTTTGCTGTTGTGCACTATTTTTGGCCATACTTTTCATTCCAGAAAATCCCTTTGCATGAAATGCAATTTGAATTGTTTAGCCTTAAGGATGTTTGTTCTGAAAAGTTTCATTGAACTTTTCCTCTGGGTATGGAGGAGAATGCATTGCCTATTGAACTTGCCTCACTTCTTTATTCCATAAAAACCATGTTGTTTATTTCTATGTTTAGTTTTCCTATGCCCCACTTCTGGATTTCTGATATGCCAAACATGTAGTCAACTAATGTTCTAGTTTGCTAATGCTGCGGGAATGCAAAAGACCAGAAATGGATCGGCTTTTATGAAGGGAATTTATTTGGTTACACAGTTTCAGTCTTAAGGCCATAAAGTGTCCAAGGAAAGTCATGAAAAAACAGGTACCTTCACTGGAAGATGGCCAATGGCATCTGGAAAACCTCTGTTAGCTGGGAAGGCACATGGCTGATGCCTGCTCCAAGTTCTGGTTTCAAAATGGCTGTCTCCCAGGATGTTCCTCTCTAGGCTTCAGCTCCTCAAAAATGTCACTCTTGGTGGGGCGTTTGTCCTCTCTTAGCTTCTCTGGCACAAGAGTCTGCTTTCAAAGGTCATCTCCAAAATGTCTCTGTAAGCTGAAGCTCCTCTCTCAGTTCCAGTGTGTTCTTCAAAGTGTCTCTCTTGGCTACAGCTGCTTGCTTCTTCTGTCTGATCTTATACAGTGCTCCAGTAATTTAATTCAGACCCACCCAATGGGCAGGCCAACACCTCCATGGAAATTATCCAATCAGAGTCATTACCTGCAGTTGGGTGGGGTGCATCTCCATGGAAACACTCAAAGAATTACAACCTAATTAACACTGATAGGTCTACCACACAAGATTACATCAAAGATAATGGTGTTTGGGGAGACATAATACATTCAAAATGGCACAACTAATAATAATTTTAAGCAAATATCATGCTTGAAACTAAGTCCATTTTATCAAATATTTTAAGATATTTCTTCTCTAATAATCATATTTGAGAAACATTGTTCCCTTTAAAAATACATTTACTCCTGTTGTAATTTGAATATATACATATGTGCATGTATGTGCATTATATATTTATATGTATAAATGTGTTTTATAATCATTACATTAAGGAAGCTCAATAAGAATCAACTGAAAAATTGTGAGTAAGTTGGAAACTTTCTTTCTCAAAATAAGCATTCAGAGTTTTAGTAGCAGCCTTTTTACTTGAAAGGGGCATTTTGTAATTGATAAAGGAAGAAAAGGCCAAAATAAGCTCAATCCCTTGTACATAAAATATATTATTTATCTGATAGGCAGAGCCACTCTATATTTAACATTGTTTGTGAATTGCTTCCATCAATGCTTTTGGTTGTGTTTAATATCTTTGTTCAATATGAGCATTTCCATTTCTATTTTTACATATTGGCAATTCTGCATGCCACTATTCTTGGCAAGCAGTTTATAGCAGTGTCATGTTGCTGGGAGGTCATGATCCAATATATATTTTAAGTACTTAAACTTTGTCTCTTTATTGTTACCCCCATTTCACCTTGTGAATACAATGTCTTGCCAAAATGCTTTAGGGATACTATTTGTGTTTATTCCTCATAAATCTTCAGCCCAGCAGGCTAATGAACTAATAACCATCAGTTTATTGCCTGCAGATTTGCTGACTTCCAGTACCACACAGTTAGTGATTCTGTTTAGTATTTTTATGATATGTATTTAATAGTTTAATATCTTTAAGGGCTTGCTAAACAATGTTGTTCATGATTTTTCTCTTAATTGAACTGGCACATGACTATGAGAAATGTTTAAATGGTCAGGAACAAAAACATGGGAATAATTATATTTTTTTAAAAATGCAGACATGTATTTTTAAACAAAGGTCTATTTCTGAGGGAATCAAATAATTTTGTTCGTAATTAAATGAATAAAGGATATATAACTATATTCCATTACTTGAGAAAAGACTGAATATTATGGATTTCTGTCATCTTTATATGTTAGAACCCATATTATAATGAAATAAAATGTTAAGTGTTTGAAATTTTTTCCTGGGTATAAACTCATTAATAAATGAGAAATTTTCTTCCACACTTTCCATTCCAATTTCTTTATTTACTTCAACAACATCTTTGCCATTTGATAGTAATAGCAAGAGATAATTACTGAGCATGATATCCCCAGTAGTATATTTTTAAAAATTGGGGGGATTATATTTGTTTTCTGTTTTATGCATTTTTCTTAATTTTTTTTTTCTGTATTATTCAAATAATTACATTAGAATATTGTTATCATCACAATTGATAGCTTCATCTTTGGCTGGTAAAAATTGGGTGTGTGGAGTAGGGTATTCTGTGAAACACATATTCTGTGAAACAAATACCTCCATGTTGTAGAATAAACAAGAGATTTAGAAACACATTAAAATTATAATTATGAAAACACAAAACACTTCATTAATTATGTATAAATAGTACAGTTCAGAGATGATCAAATCTAGAAAGAGATGCTAGAGAAAGAAGGGGGAGAAGGTCCACTTTTATCTCTTTTGCTTAAGTGCATATTAGAGATGAGACAGATAATATAAGGTTCCAAGAGATAATTTTTATTCCGTATTGTAATCACTTTTTCTTTACAGTCTTGTAACAATATGAATGTTGATGTCTAGATCCTGGTATGCTATAGAACACAAGGAAAAGTACATTATTTTTATTTTTGGTTTTCTTTCTATGTGCAATATTTCTTTTGCACAGAGAGCTAACAACTGTTCACTTATTTGCCTGTTTGTAAACAAAACAATTTCTCTAAAAATTTGTCATTTTATTGCCAATATCCTTATAGTTAAATAGAATCAAACAGGCAGCCATACAGTTTATGATTTATTTTAAACTATTAATGTTTTTTTCCCCAGGAAAAATGAAATCTCTAGGAAGGAATATGTAATGCCTGATAAAATCTTCCTTAATGTAAAAACAATGAATAATATGTCTTATTAAATAAATATCTGGATCTTATGACATGAAAAATATTTTGGTCAAAATATTGCCTCCACAGTAATAAAGTGGCAGAAATAAAGGAATTATGGCTAGGTCTCTCCTCACATTTCAGTCATCATTTCTGTATCCTTATACCAAATGCTGAAAACATAAATGATTACCTTTATCTCCTTCCCATATTTTATTAACTATAAAATTTTAAGTAAACAATATTGCTAGTTTATATAAATATTTATCATATCTATTATTTTAATTAGTTGCTACGGAAAATCATATGTAAACAAACAGTGAAATAATATCTGAGCAAATGCTTCAAAATTAGTGGTACACAGTGGGTAATTAAGAAGTCCAAAGGATATGTAAGGGTCTTAGTTCATTGTTGGATACAATCTTCACCATGGTATCTTAGTGATTATGCTCTAGTCTAAATATCCATTTAAAAGCAGTAGATTATATTTGTGTATTAATATATTTTACATCTGGTGAATAAGGAAGAGAGAGAGAGAAAGCAATAGAGAGAAAGAGGAGCAGAAGTATAGCAGTTTGTGAAATGCTCTGAACATCAGGTGTATAAGCAAGAATAAGAATAAGATGTAATGTCTGTGTGGAGCTGATATTTTATATGAAAACATAAATGCATGTTACATTTGCACAAAGATGTATACTATATTCATTCCAAAATAATCTATAATTTCAGTCAGCAGTCAAGAATACTTAATAAAGTATTAAAGCAGAATTCTCTGTATCTCTGTATGTAAACTTCTTCATTATAGACATAATCAACAGTTTCTGTACATTAATTATTTTAGCATCTGAAATCTGCATTATTTTCATGCTTGTAAATTTTGCTGAAAGCATTTAGCTGATTCTGATATCTGAAAATTAAAATGAATTCTCAAAGTCAGAAAGAACTTTCTAGAAAATTGGCATTAGTTGTTCCCATTATACATGTATGTCTTTGGACTTGCCTATGAAATATATATTTGTTTAGTTTATAATCAGTTTAGTTGGTTACATTGGACACATCATTCATTTTAACTTGAACTAGCACTTGAAGTCCTGAATGCTACTAATTTGTCACGTGCTTGGTAATGCAATTAAAACTCCAAAATTGTCCACATGCTTATGAAGAGATTATCAAAATTTTAAAACTAAGAAATTCTGATGTGTCATATTCATGTATTATGGAGGGATATCAAAGTATATATAACTCCCTTCTCAAGGTTATAATGCCCTGCATATTCCAGTTGCCTAAGTCTCTGTGAAGTTTAATTTCTGACTCTTCAACTGAGCAAAATTCCCATACGCTAATTAAGACTCTATTCCCTGTACCATAGTCCAGCAATCACTCGCAAGCAAAAGACCATAATGCACCCTCACTTGTTTACCTTTTTTCAGGGACCACATTCCTACAGGCCTGCTGACTAATATCTGAAAACATTTGTTTCTCATTTTTTTTTGCCAAAATGCAACTCATTTCTCCATGTTTAGGTGATCCTTATAGTTTCCATTGTGGAAATAAATAGAATCTCAATACCACAATTTTAAGTTAAAATTAATATTATAAATAGATGCAAGATAAAACTTTAAAAATAAAGAAAAAGCAGGCTAAGAGTTCACATTGTACCTGGAGATAATGGGAGGTATTGGATAAGTCCATTCAGGATTCTTCAAAAGTACATGTAATATTCTCTTTCTTAACTGGATGTTGATAGAAGAGTTTTAGCATATTATTATCCTTTATAATTTACATACATTTTCATAAATAACATCTTGATGAGTTCACATTTAATAAAAATGTTTAGAAGTAGAAAATTACAGATATTTTTATCATGTTTGCCAAAGTTCACCATGCTCTTGTAGATCCTAATTCTGAGACATTTTTTACAGAGCATGCTGAATGAAATAAGGCAACATTTTTGACATATTAAATATTAATTAAAATGTAGGTGTTTAGAATAAAAGTGGAAGGAAACACCTCAGTTCATTCTGCAGAGGCAATACATTACAATAATGCTTGTACATTGGAATCTGCTAGATTTATATCCAGTTCTATCTCTTTAACTTTCTATTTGTATACTTTTGGAAAACTTGCATATCTCTATGACTTTGGTCACACTACAGTTCTACATAATATTTGCATCTATTTCAAAATATAGTTGGGTGTGTAAAATAAGCAATTCATTTACAATGGATTAACACAAAGCTTACCATAAAGTAGGTATCTAATAAAATATAAGTCCATTTTATGTACTATAATTTATGTATTAGGTATTTATATATAATTTTCATCTGCTTTGTATCACAAATGCTATCAGATGCTTCCCTTTGTCAGTAATTTTTTCCGTGTTTTCATTCATCATAAAGATACCTACTTCCTTGTGGATTTTTCTTAAAAATAACTTTTAAGGTTATAACAATCTCTTTCTATTCTGATATCAATGTTACATTATATATGGTGACATTTCAAATTCTTAGTTATTGACATTATTTTTAGAATAGTGATCAGTGTTAAAAAACACAAAAATAGAAAGTTAAATATTGAATTACCATATGATCCAGCAATCCCACTTCTGGTTATATATCCAAAAGAATTGAAAGCAAGAACTTGAACAGACATTTGTACCCTGATGTTCTAGCATCGTGAAAGAAATTTTTAATTGGTGAAAAATCTGATGACACTAGTTTTAAGTATATTGTTTTAATAATATGGTAGAAATTTCAATTCAATTTGGACTGTAGGGGAGTAACATCATTGAAATAGAGTAGAAAGCTCCATGAACTGGCCACTCCACCAACACAACTATTGAACTGAAGAACTATCTGAAGCAACTATTTTGGGACTCTGGAGTCTAGTTGAATCCTTTCAGCATCTAGAGCAGTGGTGATGAGAAAGAGGTTGGTGTTTAAGGAAGTCTCTGTGAGTTCACTGGCTGATCTGGACATACCAGAACAGAGATTTCGGTGACCACATACAAACAGTGGTCAGTAACAAAGAATAACAGAGAACCTAGACATTGCAAGAAGAATTAGGAAATGTCACTAAACAATTGGATTACTGCAATCTTCAAGTAAGAACAGCAATTCCTGAGGAGAGGGAGAGAGCCTTATTTTCAGAGTTACCTTAATATAATATTGAAAATGTCCAGATTTTAACAAAAAAAGTATAAAGCATACAAATACATAGGAAATATGGACCATTCACAGGAAAGATAGAAATTGACAAAAACCTTCCCTGAGTAAGACATTAGACTTACTCCCAAAATATTTTAATTAAGTGTCTTTAACATGCTCAAAGAAGTGAAGGAAAACATGGAAAAAGAATTAGAGAAAATCAGGAGAGTGATGCCTGAACAAGTAGGAAATATCAATAAAAAGAAGTTAGAAAAGAAATCCAGATAGAAATTCTGGAGTTGAAAAGTAAAACAGCTGAAATAAAATTTGCCACAGGAGTTAAACAGCAGATTCAAGCAGGCACAGAAGAAGAATCAGCAAACCTCAATTTGAGACAATTGAAATTCCCATCTGAGGAGCAGAAAGATAAAAGAATAAAGAAAAGTTATCAGGCTCTAAGAGATCCATGGAACACAATCCAAAATACCAGTATGAATTATGGGATTCCCAGAAGGAGAAAATTAGAGATAAAAGGACAGAAAAAATAATGTTTTCAATAATTAATGATAAGCAATGATCTCCAAGCAGGTTAAACTCAGAGGTCTGCACCAAGACCTGGTATAGTGACTTTTGACTATTATAAACCAACTAGTTATGGGTCAGAGACAAAGAGAGAATCTTGCAAGCAGCAAAAGAGAAGTGACTCATCATATGCAAGATATCCTCAATAAAACGAATAGCCAATTTCCCATCATAAACAGTGGACATAACATTCAGTAAGAGAGTATATTTAACATGCTGAAGGAAAAAAAGAAAACTGTGAATCATGAATTCTATATTTGGCAAAACTACCTTCAACAATAAAGAGAAATCAGCATCTAAGATGGCAGCATAGAGAGGAGTGGAAGCTAAGTAGTCCCCTTGAAACAATTAAAAAAAACTGGAAACAACTAGTAAATAATGCAGAATAACTGCAGAGGGACAAACGTGACCATCCATTCATCATACACCAACCTGAATTGGGAAGAATGCCCAAGATCACAGCATAAAATCTGTAAGCAAAAACTGTGGATTCAAGTCAGGAGACCCCTCCCCCCACAACCCAAGCTGCAAAACCTCATAGTGCCAGAGAAAAACTCTCTCCAAGCAAGCAAATATAGCTCAGTTGAGCACCAACTGGGGTTTTAATTAGTGAGTGTGAACTGCTCACTATGAGGTACAAGTCCCCAACAAGCAGAAAGAGGCTTTGGGTGATGACTGACCTTGGAGAGCTGAGGGTCACCTCAGACTAGCTCTGAAGGGGACTTTCTGTTTCTTTTTTGGCTCAGTGGAGAAAGCTTCAGCCATTTTCAGTTCCCTGTGCTGTGACGCAGACAAGGGTATAGCACAGGCAGAGAGAGACCATTGAAATGCTACTGACCTCCCCTAGGGGGTCTATCTTCTCTAAGAGGAAAGGTGTGGGGCCCAGCTCTACTACCCGCCTTCCATTCAGAACTGGACCCTAAAGCCTGGGGAAAAACAGACACACCTCCTCACACCAGTCAAGAATTACAGGCTAACAGGCACCACCTGCAGGGCAGAAAAGCACAGTGACCTGAGGCATCACAGGGTGTACCAACTTTCTAAGACACACCCTCAGGGAAACCAGATACTGAATATTTCTTCCTTCTGGGACCTGAGCCAGTTCTGGTCTGAAAAAACCTGATTGGGGTAACCAAGGAAACCATGCCTAGACAACAGAAAACTACAACCTACACTAAGACAAATGAAATTATGGCCTAGTCAAAGGAACAAAGTTATACTTCAACTGTGATACAGGAATTGAAACAACTAATAAATCAATTCAAAAAGTTTAGGGAAGATATGGCAAATTAGCTGAACCATATAATGAAACACAGGACGTTTTCATTATAAGGTAGAAATTGAAAATTTATTATAAGGTAGAAATTGAAAATTCAAAAAACCAACTGGCAGAATCTGTGGAAATGAAAGGTGCAACACAAGAGATGAAAGACACAATGGAAACATACAACTGCAGATCTCAAGAGGCAGAAGAAAACACTCAGAAACTGAAGAACAAGACAACTGAAAGCCTACATACAAAAGATCAGATAGAGAAAAGACTGGAAAAATATGAGCAGCTTCTCTCGGAACTTAAAGACAAAACAAAAAGCAAGAATTTACTTGTCATTGATGTCCCAGAAAGAGAAGGGAAGGGAAAGGGGGCAGAAGCAATAATAAAGGAAATAATCAATGAAAATTTCCAATCTCTTGTGAAAGACATAAAATTACGGATCCAAGAAGTGCAGCATTCCCCAAAGGGAATAGATTTGAATAGGCCTACACTAAGACACTTAGTAATCAGATTATCAAATGTCAAAGATAAAGAGAGAATCCTGAACACAGCAAAAGAAAAGTGATCTATCACATACAAAGGAAGCCTCATAAGACTATGTGTGGATTTCTGAATAGAAACCATGGAGGAAAGAAGAAGTGATGTGATATATTTAAGATACTGAAAGAGAAAAACCAACCACCAAGAATCCTATAAATGGCAAAAGTATCCTTCAGATATGAGGGAGAGCTTAAATTATTTTTTGACAAACAGACAATGACAGAGTTTGTGAACAAGATACCTGCTCTACAGGAAACACTAAAGGGAGCACTGCAGACAGAAAGGGAAAAACAGGAGTGAGAGGTTTGGAAAACAATTTTGGGAGATGGTAGCACAGCAATGTAAGTATACTTTACATTAAAAATAGGTTGGGATTGGGGTGAAAATACAATCATTGCAAACTAGAGGCTAGAATTAACAGAAACATATTATGCTTCCTTTAATGTAACAAAAGCAATATACCAAAGTTAAATACATATGGAGGGAGTGGGGAACAGGGGAAGGGTATGGGTCTCCTAGCATTGGTGATGTTGTCTGACTCTTTGTTCTACTTTGGGTTGGTGCTATCTTTCCTTTTGTCACTTTCTAGCTCTCAAGTTTTATTTATTTTATTTTATTTTTTTATTTTTCTCTTTATTTTCTTTTTCTTTTGCCTCTCCACCTTCTTTGACTCTTCCTCTGCCTTTGTGGAAGAAATGGAGATGTCCTTATATAGAGAGTGGTGATGGTGCTCAATACATAAATACATGACTATACAGGGAACCAATGATTGTTTACTTAGAACAGAATGCATAGTGTGTGAATAAAACTATCTTAAAAGAAATGGGTTGATGAAGAAACCTTGAGGGCACTATATTGAGTGAAATAAGACAGATACATAAAGGCACATATAAAAAAATAATAAAAAATAAAAAAAATAGAGTTCAGTGTCATGTTGCCTATGCTCAGGATTCAATTTCTCAGAAGACTCACAATTTTTATTTTCAACTTGAATATGTCTATGACTTCTAGATCTAATTACTTAAACACATATGTTGTAAAGAATGCTAAAACTCAAATAAGTAAACCTTCATGGCTTGAGAAAATCTATCATCATTTACCCATTTAAATAAACCAGCCCCTCAGAAGTCATCTTGGACACTTCCCTTTTCATAAACATATGTACCAAAACAGCAATTTAGTCCTTTTGAGTTTATCTCTTACTTATTTCCTGCAGAATCTTCTATGTTGATTAAATCACATATAAGATTACTCAATTAAAATATGACATTTTTTCTGAACCTGGAATGCTCTTTTACATAAGGAAAAATGTATATCCAATTCCTAAGCAAAAACAAACAAAAAAAAATGGATATTCTGCTCCTTTGTTTAAAATGTCAATAGAATTTAACAAAGTTGTTTTTTTTTTATGTAATTGGAATGTTACTTTATTAAAGTCTGTCTCTTTCACTAGATTAAAACTCATTGAAGGAAGGCTTCAAATGATTTTTCAACTCAATATTTTCTTGCCAGAAATTATTAAGAGCTAATTAAACATTTGATGAAAGAATGCAGAACAATCACATTGTGTTTTCCCTCTAAATGAAACTAAAATTGTTTCTTTTCCTAATTGTTTCTTGACAAGTAGTATGAGCGTTGCATTTGTTTAAAAGAGTGAAATATAGTATGTGAAGATTGTCCACTTGTTTCAACTGTTAAATCAAACAAAAATTGACTGTTTTATCATTGTTCAATCATATAATCAACATATTAAAGAGATAAATGATTAAGGGTATACAAATAAATCTAAACTTTTTGCCATTCATATGCTTTTAAAAATAAACAAAATAAGAACAAATCAAGTTTATAATTCATATATGTGCAGAAATATTTTGCATTTCTAAATATGAGAAAAATGATGGATGGCCCAAAATATTAAAATGTTTCTATATATTTCCCTTTTTAAACATAAAGTGAGAAATTTAATTTATACTAAATTTTGGCAGCTTTAATAAAAATTCTTAAAATTATAGTGATGTTATGGTTGTTCAAAATACTTTATATAAATTATATAATTTCAAAGTTAATTCATTAACTGTTTCCCAAAACTATATGAGGCAATTATTGAAAATATTTTCTCAACAGTACTGTGATTTAGAGCCTTTGATCAGCATCCAGGTTTTTTGTCTCATTTTTGTTTTTTAAATCATCCTGGAATGTTTAATTAATTGCCATTTGTATACTGGAAATTTTTTTTGGCCTATTATTTGGCATGATGCAAGATATCTACAAGTAGTGATATCAAGATAATAATCTATGATTCTGCTATAGATATTAGAAGTGGTAAACACACTAGAAAGTGTTACACTTGGCATAGCAAAAATAAATATATTTGAATAAATCTATTTAAGGCAATAAATTTAAACACCTTAAACATTTCTCCAGATTAAGTAGCTGCCTTAATCTTAACCTAAAACAGGCTGTTATTGGAAATGATTGTTCCAAAGGCATCTGCTAGTAACACATTGTTTTGACTAATTTCAATAATAATCATATTTAACAGATAATATTTATATTAAATTCCAAGTACTCTTATAAGAATTTAAGTTTAATCCTCAGAACAATATGTTAGGTAGTTGTTATGATATTAAAATTAGAGAAAGTGAAATTTAAATAAATTACATAATTTTCTAGAAATTATAAAAATAGTGAGTGGTGGTGCAGATGTTTAAGCGTCTCTTTATAGCCTCTCCTCCATGTATTTGAACACAGTTATATTTTTCACATCTTATGATACTTAATGAGTAATTGCAGTGTGCTAATTATGCTAATTTACTTATCACAGAGTTCCAATTAAATAAAAATAATTTTACTGTGTTCACAATGACACAATATGTATATTTTCCCAGAATACTATGGGTAAATAATTTTATAGGAAATACATGAATTGCAATGCTTGTTAATGGATAGAGAAAGCTAACTATGCTCTGTTTATGGGAAGTATGAAGGGTACCAGATGTCTAAGTCATAGAGTTGAATGAAAGCTATGCACATTGTACATCTTTAGCTCTAAACACAAAATTTGAAAGTTCTAGTTCTTGTTCACAACAAAAACAAGTTCATTGATAGTTGGGCAGACAATAGTTGGACTCAGGAAAAATATGCTACCTGAAAGAATGACCTCAGATAGGGTGCGATGAAGAGAAGTAGAGAAAAAATGCATTTGTAATACACGATGCAAAATTACTAAACCCTACATCTGTGCAAATTCTTGTGGATCTGAATGCAATCACGTCTGTCAAAAATATTGATGAAAAAATTGTACAATTAATTTAAATAAACATGAATTTAGAAAGCTGCTATTAAATTAAACTCTGCGTAAGAAAGGTATTTAAGCATGGAGATTTAATTGACACTGATGATGCCAACAAAATTACTCTTTCACTAAGGCACTGAAATAACTATTGATAAATAACAAGTGTATTGAAGATTATAATCATGTTTGGAAGAATTGCTGGTATAGCTATTTTCAACAAATAATTAGTTCCAATAAACTTAGTTTCTTTTAACACATGTTCTATCACAGCCATTGTCAATATGATTCTAAAACGTGATTTGAATGTGTTAATTTCTCAATCTAGTTTGGAAAGTCACTTTATTGAGTTAATTTACCTGAGTTACCCAAGTAATACCTAAAATTAGGCAAACTTAAAAATTAGATTCATAAAATGGAATCATAAAATATAATTTTTTCTCTTTCTCATATAATTCATATTATAACTAAATGCACAGACATGCATGCACATAACACAAATTGAAAGGAGAGGAGGAATTGACAAATCTGATCAACTGATTTCTGGAGTTTTTGTTAATTTTATATATTATTGGTTGATTATAAAGACACAATTTTATCTATAATATCAAATAAACAATTAAAACTAGTAATTCTTTTTTTTTTTCTTTGCTTTGGATTATTACAAATTCTTAAGCCCTAAATAACTTTAAAGAACACCTGGTGGAAACATTCCTTACTGTATTGTTTCAAAATACATTTTATTGTTTCAAAATTTGCTGTGATTTATATAATACATAAAATATTTCTATAAGGCACACACACTTAGAATTTTAAGGTGTAGTATCACAATAAATAAAGGGAAATTTTTTCATCGAATGAAATCTTAGTATTTTGGTCTGGGAGCATTCCAAGGCTAGTATTTACAGAGTAGCTGCCTTAATCTTAACCTAAAACAGGCTGTTATTGGAAATGATTGTTCCAAAGGTATCTGCTAGTAACAGTTATTGAGGAACATATTTCAACTATTTTTCTAGGAAACAATTACTCTGATATAATAGGCATAAAGATTTAGGTGATAGAAGTTCAAATTAACATTAGAGGGAAAAATGGTGAAAGATAAAATTCCTATTCCACTGTTTTCTTATACAAAATATGTTTAATATGATACATAATAGTGGACCTCGCAAGAGCAGAGCTCTGTAATCAAATACTCATATTTTTTCTTTAGAATGAAGAAATTCAGACATAGAAAAAAAAAAAAAAACATGGGAAGAGTCAGAAGCAAGATGTCAATGAGATCATGAAGAAAAAGGAGAGGACATCTCCATTTGATGGGAAAGCCAAAGATACAGAAGACTCGTTGGCCAGGCAAATAGCCACTGACCCCAGGATGAAGCAAGCCTTCTAACCTCTGAAATCATGAGCCCTAAATTTATGTTGTTAAGCTGGTAAGTACTTTATGTGGTGTCTGTCTTAGCAACTTGATAACTAAGACAGCTTCCAACTTCTATAGTTTAAAATGCACATGATCTACTCTCATATACTTTCCCTTTATTCTGTTGCTATATGTTAATAATGTCCTGCATTATATTTGATAAGGAAACTTTAAGAGCAGAGATTTGCTTTCATAATGGGCTGCCTATGTTTACCAGCATGAGGAAATGAGAACAGAAGGAAATGTCTTGAGGAGGATAAATATCATTTTGAGTAGAATCTGTTCTGGGTGAGGTTAAAACATACTTTCTCTTCTCCTGTGCCTAGTGCATGCTTCTTCTTTCATGTTTGTTGATTTGGGAGGTTTAAAATTCACAAGGTTTTCCATTCAAATACACCTCTTGTTATATGTTTTCACATTTATTGTGCAGTTAGAATAGTGACTTTAATGCAGAAAATTTGCTAAGTCTATGTATTGACTTTAGTTTGCAAATCTGCTATACATAATCAGATCTTAGACTCGGTTTTCAACAGTCTGCTTCATGTTTGCAGATTTTTTTTTTTTTTTTAAGTTGTCTTAAGCCATTCTGGCATTTGTAGGATTCCTTAGATGGTGATTAACTGCCTTAGGCCAAACATCTTCTTTTCTCAAGTTTTCAAACATCATCAAAAGAAGGCTGCCTAATTCACATTGTCTTAATTATTGTAGTATCCTCTGTATCCTTTAACCATCATGGCTGCTGAATCACTCAGTACCTTTCCTTCTACCTGAAAATCGTTGCAGCAAGCAAATGATTAAATAGATATGAATGCTTTGTATGAATACAAGGAGTCCATTTTGGGTGAACATGGATACTATGAGGTGTTAAGAATTATCAAACAATACAATTAAATTATTTGATATCTTTTATCATCACTTGTTTATTTTATTTTATTATTTTAATTTATTTTTATTTTTTTATTAAGACTTATTCACATACTGTGCTGGTTTGGATGTATTATGTCCCCCAAAACACCATTATCTTTGATGCAATCTTGTGTGGGCAGACATATTAGTGTTGATTAGATTGTAATTCTTTGATTAAGTCTTTCCATGGAGATGCGACCCACCCAACTGTAGGTGATAACTCTGATTAGATAATTTCCATGGAGGTGTGGCCCTGCCCATTCAGCATGGGCCTTGATAAGTTTACTAGAGCACTACACAAGCTCAGACAGGAGTGACTTTGCCACAGTCAAGAGGGACATTTTGAAGAAGGCACAGGAGCTGAGAAAGGAGCTGCAGTGAGAGACATTTTGAAGACAGTTGTTGAAAGCAGACTTTTGCTCTGGAGAAGCTAAGAGAGGACAAATGCCCCAAGAGCAACTAAGAGTGATATTTCTGAGGAACTGCAGCCTAGAGAGGAAAATCCTGGGAGAAAGCCATTTTGAAACCAGAACTCTGGAGCAGATGCCAGCCACGTGACTTCCCAGCTAACAGAGGTTTTCCAGACACAATTAGCCATCCTCCAGTGAAGGTACCCAATTGTTGATGACTTACCTTGGACACTTTATGGCCTTAAGACTATAACTTTGTACCCAAATAAACCCCCTTTATAAAAGCTGGTCCGTTTCTGGTGTTTTGCATTCCGACAGCATTAGCAAACCAGAACATACTTTGGTACCGAGAGTGAGGTGTTGGTGCTACTGAGTTTGCAAATACTAAACAAGTAAGAACGGATTTTTAAATGAATAAGGGGAGGATTCTGGAGGAAGCTTGACAGAAAAGGCCTAAATTGCTTTGAAGAGACTGTTTGTGGAAACATGGACTCTAAGGATACTTCTGATGAGGACTTTAGCAGAAATGATTAATGTGTCATTGGAAACTGGAAGAAAGGTGATCCTTGTTTTAAAGTGGCAGAGAATTTCGCAAAATTGAGTCTTTGTGCCACATGGAAGGAAGAATTTGAGAGCGATGAGTTGGGATACTTGGCTGATGAGATTTTTTTTTTTTTTCATTTTTATTGAGATTGTTCAGATACCATACAATTATCCAAAGATCCAAAGTGTACTATCACTTGCCCCTGGGTACTCTCATACAGCTGTGTATCCATCATACATAATTTTTGTTCAGTTTTTAGAAACTTTCCATTACTCCAGACAAGAAATAAAGTGAAAGATGAAAAAAGAAAAAAAGAAAAGGAAACTCTGATCCTCCCCTATCCCTAACCAACCCCTCAATTGTTGACTCATAGTATTGGTATAGTACATTTGTTACTGTTTATGAAAAAATGTTGAAATACTACTAACTGTAGTATATACTTTGTAATAGGTATATAGTTCTTCCCTATATGCCCCTCTATTATTAACTTCTAATTGTATTGTCATACATTTGTTCTGGTTCATGGAGGTGATTTCTAGTATTTGTACAGTTGATCATGGACATTGCCCACCATTGGATTCAGTTTTATACATTCCCATCTTTTGACCTCCAACTTTCCTTCTGGTGAAATATATGACTCTGAGCTTCCCCTTTCCACCTCATTCACACACCATTCAGCACTATTAGTTATTCTCACATCTTGCTACCAACACCCCTGTTCATTTCCAAACATTTAAGTTCATCCTAATTGAACACTGTGCTCATACTAAGCAACCACTCCCCATTCTTAAGCCTCGTCCTATATCTTGGTACCTTATATTTCATGTCTATGAGTTTACATATTATAATTAGCTCCTATCAGTGAGACCCTGCAATAATTGTCCTAATGTGTCTGGCTTATTTCACTCAGTATATTGCTCTCGAGGTTTTGTCATCAACCCATTTTTTTTTTTAATATGGTTTTGTTCACTCACCATACATTCCATCCCAAGTAAATAATCGATGGTTCTCTGCATGGTCATACATTTATGTGTTCACCACCTTCACCACTATCTATATAAGGGCATCTGCATTTCTTCTACAAGGCAGGAGGGAGAGTCAAAGAAGGTAGAGAGGCAAAAGAAAGAGGAAAAAAAAATGACAGCTAGGAAGCAGCAAAAGGAAAAATAACCTTAAATCAAAGTAGAATAAAGAATCAGACAATACCACCAATGTCAAGTGTCTAACATGCCTCCTCTATCCCCCCCTCTTATCTGCATTTACCTTGGTATATCACCTTTGTTACATTAAAGGAAGCATAAGACAATGATTCTATTAGTTACAGTCTCTAGTTTATGCTGATTGCATCCCTCCCCCAATGCTTCCCCATTTTTAACACCTTGCAAGGTTGACATTTGCTTGTTCTCCCTTGTAAAAGAACATATTTGTTCATTTTATCACAATTGTTGAATATTCCAGATTTCACCAAGTTACACAGTCCCAGTCTTTATCTTTCCTCCTTTCTTGTGGTGTCTCACATGCTCCCCACCTTCCTCTCTCAACCGTATTCATAGTTACTTTTGTTCAGTCTACTTATATTGTTGTGCTACCATCTCCCCAAATTGTGTTTCAAACCATACACTCCTGTCTTCTATCACCCTGTAGTGCTCCCTTTATTATTTCCTGTAGGGCAGGTGTCTTGTTCACAAAGTCTCTCATTGTCTGTTTGTCAGAAAATATTTTGAGCTCTCCCTCATATTTGAAGGACAGCTTTGCTGGATACAGGATTCTTGGTTGGTGGTTTTTCTCTTTCAGTATCTTAAATATATCATACCACTTCCTTCTTGCCTCCATGGTTTCTGCTGAGAGATCTGAACATAGTCTTATTAAGCTTCCTTTGTATGTAATGGGTCACTTTTCTCTTGCTGCTTTCAGGATTCTCTCTTTGTCTTTGACATTTGATTATCTGATTATTAAGTGTCTTGGTGTAGTTCTATTCATCTCTCTTCTGTTTGGAGTACGCTGCGCTTCTTGGATCTGTAATTTTATGTCTTTCATAAGAGATGGGAAATTTTCATTAATTATTTCCTCTATTATTGCTTCTGCCCCCTTTCCCTTCTCTTCTTCTGGGACACCAATGATACATACATAATTGTACTTTGTTTCATCCTTGAGTTCCGGGAGACGTTGCTCATATTTTGTCATTCTTTTCTCCATCTGCTCCTTTGCGTGTAGGCTTTCAGGTGTTTTGTTCTCCAGTTCCTGAGTGTTTTCTTCTGCCTCTTGAGATCTGCTGTTGTATGTTTCCATTGTGTCTTTCATCTCTTGTGTTGTGCCTTTCATTGCCATAGATTCTACTAGTTGTTTTTTTGAACTTTTCATTTCTGCCATATATATGCCCAGTGTTTCCTTTACAGCCTCTATCTCTTTTGCAATATCTTCTCTAAACTTTTTGAATTGATTTAGCATTAGTTGTTTAAATTCCTGTATCTCAGTTGAAGTGTACATTTGTTCCTTTGACTCAGCCATAACTTTGTTTTTCTTAGTGTAGGTTGTAATTTTCTGTTGTCTAGGCATGGTTTCCTTGGTTATCCAAATCAGATTTTCCCAGACCAGAACAGGCTCAGGTCCCAGAGGGAAGAAATATTCAGTACCTCATTTCCCTGCGGGTGTGTCTTAGAAAATTGCTCCACCCTTTGATGCCTCAGGTCACTGTGCTTTTCTGCCCAGCAGGTGATGCCTGTTAGCCTATAACTCTTGACTGGTGTGAGGAGGTATGGCCCTGTTCCCCCAGGCTCTGGGGTCTGGTTCTGAATGGAAAGGGTCCCACCCCTTTCCTCCTAGAGAAGACAGACCCCCCAGGTGGAGGTCATTAGCATTTCAATGGTCTCTCTCTCTGCTTGTGCTGTCTCTACCCTTCCCAAAGTCACAGCCCTGGAAACTGAAAATGACTGGGGCTTTCTCCACTGAGCCGAAAAAGAAACAGATAGTCCCCTTCAGACCCAGTCCAAGGTGACCCTCCAGCTCTCCAAG
The DNA here is from genome assembly GCF_015220235.1 of Choloepus didactylus. NCBI lineage: Eukaryota > Metazoa > Chordata > Mammalia > Pilosa > Megalonychidae > Choloepus > Choloepus didactylus. The sequence goes on from NC_051309.1 coordinate 143,603,871, forward strand.
GTCAGTTGTCACCCAAAGCCTCTGTCTGTTTTTTGGGGATGCATACCTGTAGTGAGCAGTTCACACTCGCTACTTAAAACCCCAGTTGGAGCTCAGCTGAGCTATATTCGCTTGCTGGGAGAGAGCTTCTCTCTGGCACCACGAGGCTTTGCAACTCGGGCTATGGGGGAGGGGGTCTCGTGACTTGGTTCCGCAGGTTTTACTTACAGATTTCATGGTGTGTTTTGGGGCATTCCTCCCAATTCAGGTTGGTGTATGATGAGTGGATGGTCTCATTTGTCCCCCTGCAGTTATTCTGGATTATTTACTAGTTGTTTCTGGTTTTTTGTAGTTGTTCCAGGGGGACTACTTAGCTTCCACGCTTCTCTATGCCGCCATCTTGCCCCGCCTCTGGCTGATGAGATTTTGAAACTAAAAGTTATGGATATAGCCTGATTTCTCCTTGTAGGTTATAGTAAAATACGAGCAGAGAGAGATAAACTTAGAACTGAACTCTTGGGTTCAAAAAAAACAGAAACTGATGGTTTGGAAAATTCCAGGCTTCCAGGGAGTGGAAGCCCAGATACTACAGCCCAATGTGAAGATTTAACCAAACATGGAACCCAGCTGCCATTTCAGTTCAAGCCAGGATTGGAGATGGAGTTATCCAGATAGGATTTGTGGAAATTCTTATTCTCTGACATGTGTGCTTCATGTGACACAACAGAATTTTTGCAAGATCTTTGTAGATGGAGCCACTGCCAGTCTGGACTAGAGGAGACAGAAAAGGAACAAATTGAAGGAAAAATTTCTTCAAAGACAGAGCCATGGAGGTTGAGGTCTGTAGTCAAGAGGTCTTGAGCAGGGAGATTGAGTGGCCAACAAGAATGGAAAGGGTGGTCCTTACACCTCAATGTTTAGAAAGAGTGATGTAACCCCAGGCCTCAGAGAGGGTGGAGCACATTCCCAGGGAATTGGGGAGACCCTGCTGCCATGACACTCTTCTGAATGGGTTGAGAGTGTGCCTCAGAGATGGAAGGAAATCTGGGTGCTGTCCCAATGTTTGAGGAGGGTGGGGCTGAGAAGGTAGTCTCCCAATATGTGAATATGTTGGGGCCCTCACCCCAGCATTTGGGCAGAAAAGGGGTGCATCAAAGGCCCTTGGGAAGGGTTTGACTCCTGCTCTCTCAAGCCCCAAGTATAAAATATCATTCTTTAAATGACTCAGATTTGAAATCTAATGGAGTTTTCCCTGTGGGTTTTAGGAATTGTTTTGGTTCCTTAAACCCTGTTTAACTTTCCATTTCTCCTTCTGGCAATAGGAATTTGTATCCTATGATGGTCCCTCCTTTGTATATTGGAAGCAGATAACTTGTTCTAAGTTGCACAGGTCCACAGCTAAAGGGGAATTTTGCTTTTGGACAGAACATGCTTGTAACTGATTCTGATGGAATCTTGTACTTACCTATTGTTACTGAAATAATTTAAGCTTTTGTGATATTGTGATGTGATGACTGTATTTTATATATGAAAAGATCATGTCATTTTGAGGTCCAGGGGGTGGAATATGCTGCTTTGGATGTATTATGTCTCCAAAAACACCATTATCTTTGATGCAATCTTGTGTGGGCAGACATATTAGTGTTGATTAGATTCTAATTTTTTGATTGAGTGTTTCTATGGAAATGTGACCCACCCAACTGTAGGTGATAAATCTAATTAGATAATTTCCATGGAGGGGTGGCCCTGCCCATTCATCATGGACCTTGATTAGTTCACTAGAGCACTATATAAGCTCTGACAGAAGGAACAAGTTTGCTACAGCCAAGAGGGACACTTTGAAGAATGCACTGGAGTTGAGAGAGCAGCTGCAGATGAGAGACAGTCTGAAGATGGTCATTGAAAATAGACCTTTACTCTGGAGAAACTAAGAGAAGAAAAATGCCCCAAGAGCAACTAAGAGTGACATTTTTGAGGAACTGCAGCCTAGAGAGGAACATCCTGGGAGAAAGCCATTTTGAAACCAGAACTCTGGAGCAGACGACAGCCACATGCCTTCCCAACAGAGGTTTTCCAGACACAATTGGCCATCCTCCAGTGAAGGTATCTGATTGTTGATGACTTACCTTTGACACTTTATGGCCTTAAGACTGTAGCTTTGTAACCAAAAAACCCCTGTGATGGTTAGTTTCATGTGTCAACTTGGCCAGGTGATGGTACCCAGCTGTCTGGTCAAGAAAGCACTGGTCTAACAATTGCTGTGGGGACATTTGTGGCTGCTTAACAAACCAATAGGCTGGTTTATTAAATCATCAATTGGCTGCAGCTGTGATTGATGACATCAACAAAGGATGTGTCTTCAACAATGAGAGAATGCAGTTGACTGGATTTAATCCAATCAGTTGACAACTTTCAAGCAAGACAGATAGAGGACTTTTCCTTCTTTGGCTGACCGGAGAAGAGTTTCCTGAGGAGTTCTTCAAAGTTGCCAGTTCATTTTCCTGAGGAGTTAATTGAGCATCTTCATTGGAGTTGCCAGTTTGCTGCCTGCCCTATGGAATTTGGACTCATGCATACCCACAGTTGCATGAGACACTTTTATGAATCTTATATTCATATATATCTCTCACTGATTCTGTTTCCCTAGAGAACCCTAACTAATACAACCCACTTTATAAAAGCTGGTCCATTTCTGGTGTTTTGCATTCCAACAGCATTGGCAAACTTGAAAGCATACCATACAATCATCCAAAGTATATAGTTCATTGATCACATTACCATCATATAGTTGTTCATTCATCACCCCAATCTATTTTTTTAAACATTTTCCTTGTACCAGAAAAAGTGAAAGTAAGAATAAAAAAAAAAAAAGAGTAAATAAAGAACACCAAAATCATCCCCCACTGCCCTATTTTTCCTTTAGTTTTTTTTTTTTTACTCCCATTTTTCTACTCATCCACCCTTACACTGGATAAAGAGGAGTGTGATTCCCAAGGCTTTCACAATCACATTGTCACCCCTTGTAAGCTACATTGTTATAATCATCTTCAAGATTCAAGGTTACTGGGTTCTATTTTGATAGTTTCAGGCATTTACTATTAGCTGTTCCAATTCATTAAAACCTAAAAAGAGTTATCTATGTTATGCATAAGAGTCCCACCAGAGTGACCTGTCAGCTCCTTTTAGAATCTCTCAGCTACTGTAACTATATTTCATTTCATATCACATCCCTCTTTTGGTCAAGAACATGTTCTCCTTCCCACAATGCCAGGTCTAGATCCCCCACTCCTGCCCTCGAGAGTCATATTCCATGTTGTCAGGGAGATTTACTCCCCTGGGTGTCAAATACCACATGGGGGGAGGGCAGTGATTTCACCTGCCAAGTTGACTTAGCTAGAGAAAGAGGGCCACATCTGAGCAACAAAGAGGCATTCAGGGGGAGACTCTTAGGTACAATTATAAGCATGTCTAGCCTCTCCTTTGCAGTAACAGGCTTTGCAAGGGAAAGCCCCATGATAGAGGGTTCCACATATCAAACTACCAGTCTTCAATATTTGTGAACACATCAGCAACCATCCAGGTGGGGAAGCCCAACACCTATGCATTTTTCCCCAGCTCCTCAGGGAGCTCTGAATTTTTTTTTTTTTCATTTTTTTAAGTAGCTATTAACTACATCAAAAAATTAAAAAAAAAAATTTCAAACAAACAAAAACAAAGGAATAAGAAAAAACAACTAACCTAAAATAACTACTTTAATTCCAACATGTTCCTACTCTTCCCCAAGAAAGTATACAGACTATAACCCAGCAAAGGAATAAGAAAGATAGATAACCTAAGATAACATTTCTGTAAACTTGTTCCTACCATACCCACCAGAAATTAACAAACCATAGTCACTCCTGAGCATTCCCAGAATGTTAAATTTACCCATGATAATTTATCTGTTCTTATTAGGTTATTGTTCCCCCTTCACTAATTGCTATCTATTGCTAGGTCCCCTACAGTCTACATTATAAACTGTTTATTTTACATTTTTCAATGTTCACATTAGTGGTAGCATATAATTATTTCTCTTTTTGTGCTTGACTTATTTTGTTCAGCATTAGGTCTTCAAGGTTCATCCATGTTGTCATGTGTTTCAAGACATCATTCCTTCTTACTGCCTCATGGTATTCCATTGTGTCTATATACTATATTCTATTTATCCATTCATCTGTTGAAGGACATTTGGGTTGTTTCCATCTCTTGGCAGTTGTGAATATTGCTGCTATGAACATTGGCTTGTAGATATCTTCTCATGTCACTGTTTTCAGATCTTCCAGGTATATACCAAGAAGTGTGATTGTTGGATTGATGGGTAATTATATACTTAGTTTTCTAAGGAACTGCCAGACTGTCTTCCAGAGTGCCTGAACCATTATATAGCTGCAACAACAATGAAGAAGAATTCTAATTTCTCCACATCCTCTTCAGCAATTGTAGTTATCTGTTTGTTTAATGGCAGCCATTCAAATTGGTGTAAGATGATATCTCACTGTGGTCTTAATTTGCAACTCTCTAATAGCTAGTGAAGCTGAAGCTGAACATTTTTTCTTTTTTCTTTTTTTTTTTTGCCATTTGTATCTCCTCTGAGGGGAACTGTCTTCTCATATCTTTTGCCCATTTTATAATTGTACTATTGCCATTGAGTTATAGGATTTCTTTATATATGAAAGATATCAGTCTTTTGTCAGATACATGGTTTCCAAAAATTTTTTCCAATTGAGTTGGCTGCCTTTTCAGCTTTTTGACAAATTCCTTTGAGGTACAGGAGCTTCTAATTTTGTGGCCTTCCCATTTATCTATTTTTTCTTTTGTTGCTTGTGCTTTGGGTGTAAGGTCTAGGAAGTGACCACCAAATACAAGGTCTTGAAGATGTTTCCCTACATTATCTCCTAGGAGTTCTATGGTGCACTCCCTTATGTTGAGGTCTTTAACCCATTATGAGTTAATTTTTGCATAGGGTGTGAGCTATGGGTCCTCTTTTATTCTTTTGGATACAGATATCCGACTCTCCCAGCCCCATTTGTTGAATAGACTGTTACATCCCAGTTCAGTGGCTTTGGGGGCCTTACCAAAGATCAGTTGACCATAGATCTGGGGATCTATCTCCAAATTCTCAATTTGATTCCATTGATCAATATGTCTATTGTTGTGCCAGTACCATGCTGTTTTGACTACTGTGGCTTTATAATAAGCTTCAAAATCAGGGAGTGTAAGTCCCCCAGCTTTTTTTTTTTTCCTTTTTTAGAGTGTTTTCAGCAATTTGATATATCTTCCCTTTCCAAATAAATATAACTGGCTTTTCCAAGTCTGTGAAGTAGGTTGTTGGAATTTTAATAGGGATTGCATTGAATCTGTAAATGAATTTGGGTAGAATTGACATCATAATGACATTTAGCCTTCCTGTTGATGAACATGGAATATTTACCCATCTTTTCAAGTCCCTTTCTATTTCTTTTAGTAGAATTATGTAGTTTTCTTTGTACAGATCTTTTATAACTTTGGTTAAGTTTATTCCTAGGTACTTTTTTTGATTTTTTAATTGCTCTTGAAAATGATATCTTTCTCTTGAGTGTCTCTTCACTTCATTCATTTATAGTGTATAGAAACATTAGTGACTTAGGGCATTAATCTTGTATCCTGCTACTTTGCTAAATTTGTTTATTAGCTCTAGTAACTGTGTCATCAATTTCTCAGGGTTTTCCATATATAAGATCATATCATCTGCAAATACTGACAGTTTTACTTCTTTCTTTCCAATCTGGATGCCTTTTATTTCTTTGTCTTGCTGGATTGCATTGGTTAGCACCTCTAGCACATTGTTGAATAACAGTAGTAGTAGTGACTGTGGGCATCCTTGTCTCATTCCTGATCTCAAATGGAAGTCTTTCATTCTCTTGCCATTGAGTACTATGCTGGCTCTGGGTTTTTCATATATGCCCTTTATCATATTGAGGAAGTTTCCTTCAATTCCTACCTTTTGAAGTGTTTTGATCAAGAAGGGATGTTGGATTATGTCAAATGCTTTTTCAGCATCTATTGATATGATCATTTAACTTTTCTCTTTTGATTTGTTAATGTGTTGTAATACATTGATTGATTTTCTTATGTTGAACCATCCTTCCATGCCTGGAATGAACCCCACTTGGTCATGGTGTATGATTTTTTTAATGTGTCTTTGGATTCAATTTGCAAGTATATTGTTGATTATCTTTGCATTATATTAATTAGGGAGATGGGCCTGTAGTTTTCCTTTCTTGTAGCATCTTTGCCTGGTTTTGTGTTAGAGTGACGTTAGCTTCATAAAATGAGTTAGGTAGTGTTCCATTTTCTTCAATGTTGTGAAAGAGTTTTAATAAAATTGGTGCCAGTTCTTTTTGGAAAGTTTGGTAGAATTCCCCTGTAAAGCCATCTCGCCCTGGGCATTTATTTGTGGGAAGCTTTTTGATGATTGATTGGCTCTCTTTGCTTGTGATTTGTTGGTTGAGGTCTTCCATTTCTTCTCTGGTCAGTCTAGGTTGTTCATGTGTTTCCAGGAAGTTGTCCATTTCCTCTACATTATATAGTTTGTTGACATACAATTGCTCATAGTATCCTTTCATAATTTTCTGAATTTCTTTGGGATCTGCAGTAATGCTGCCTCCCTCACTCACTATTTTGTTTATTGGATCTTCTCTTTTTGATTTTGTCAGTCTAGCTAGAAGGTTGCAAATCTTGTTGATCTTCTCAAAAAACCAACTTTTGGTGTTACACATTCTTTCTATTATTTTTCCTTTTTTGTTCTCTATGTCATTTATTTCTACTTTAATCCTTATTTCTTTTCTTCTACTTGGTTTAGGATTGGTTTTCTGTTCATTTTCCAGCTTCTTCAGTTGCTCCATTAGTTCTTTGATTTTAGCTCTTACTTCCTTTTTTAATGTATGCATTTAGAGCTATAAATTTCCCCCTCAGTACTGCTTTTTCTGCATCCCATCGGTTTTGATATGTTGTGCTCTCATTTTCATTAGTCTCTATATATTTAGCAATTTCTCTTGATATTTCTTTTTTAATCCACTGATTGTTTAGGAGTGTGTTATTTAACCTCCAGATGTTTTTTAATTTTCTAAGTCTTTGATGGTTATTGACTTCTAATTATACTCCATTGTGATCAGAGAATGTGCTTTGAATAATTTCATTTTTTTTTTAATTTATTGAGGCTTTTTTTTATGTCCCAGCACATGGTCTATTCTGGAGAATGTTCCATGAGCACTAGAGAAGAATGTGTATCCTGATGATTTGGGATGTAATGTTCTATAGAAGTCTGTTAATTCAAATTAATTTATCAGATTGTTTAGGTTTTCAATTTCCTTATTGGTCTTCTGTCTGGTTGATCTTTCTATAGGAGAGAGTGATGTGTCGAATTCTCCCACAATTATTGTGGAAGCATCTATTGCTTCCTTTAATTTTGTCATTGTTTTTCTCATATATATTTGGGCACCTTGATTGGATGCATAAACATTCATGATTGTTATTTCTTCATGTTGAATGGTCCCTTTTATTAATATGTAGTGGCCTTCTTTGTCTCTCATAACCTCTTTCTATTTAAAGTCTATTTTATCTGAGATTAATATTGCTACTCCTGCTTTGTTTGGCTGTAGCTTGCATGAAATATTTTTTTCCATTCTTTGACTTTCAATTTATTTGTGTGCCTGTGTCTAAGATGAGTCTCTTGTATGCAACATATTGATGGTTCATATTTTTTGATCCATTCTGCCAATCTATATTTTAATTGGGGAGTTTATTCCATTTACATTCAGCATAATTACTCTGAAGGCATTTCTTGAATCAGCCATCTTATCCTTTGGTTTATGTTTGTCAGATATATTTTTCCCCTTGCTCTTAATGTCCTTTAATGTACCCGTACTGAATCTCTTTAGTACTGAAACTTTCTCCATATTGCTCTCTCTCTTTTTTTTGTTTCTTAGTCAGTAGGGCTCCCTTTACTATCTCAAGTAGGGCAGATCTCTTGTTAGCAAATTCTCTCAGCATTTGTTTGTGAAAAATTTAAGCTCTCCCTTAAATTTGAAGGAGAGCTTTGCTGGATAAAGAATTCTTGGTTAACAATTCTTCTCTTTCTGAATTTTAAATATGTCATGCCACTGCCTTCTCACCTTCATGGTGTCCACTGAGTAGTCACTGCTTAGTCTTATGCTGTTTCCTTTGTAAGTGGTGAATTGCTTTTCTCTTGCTGCTTTCAGAACTTGCTTCTTCTCTTCAGCATTTGACAATCTGTACAGAGTATTTCTTGGAGTGGGTTTGTTTGCATGTATTCTGTTTGGAGTTCATTGGGCATTTATGATTTGTGCATTTATGTTGTTCTGAAGGTTTGGGAAGTTTTCCCCAACAATTTCTTTGAATGCTCTTCCTAGATCTTTACCCTTCTCTTCCCCTTCTGGAGTACCAATGACTCTTATATTTGGGTGTTTTATATTGTTCATAATATCCCTGAGGTCCATTTTGATCTTTTTTTCCCCATTCTTTCTTTTGTTCTTTCACTTTCTATTCTGTCATCTTCAAGGTCACTGATTCACTGTTCAGCTTCCTCTAATCTAGTACTATACCCAGAATCTTTTTTATTTGTTTGACAGTTTCTTTTATTTCCATAAGACTGTCTAATTTTTATTTACTCTTGCAATTTCTTCTTTATGCTCCTCTAGGGTCTTCTTCATGCTGTATATCCTGTGCCATGATCTCATTGTTTGTCTTTAGTTCTTTGATAAATAGTTCTATGCACTGTCTCCTCTGATCTTTTGATTTTGGTGTTTGGGTTTGGGTTATCCATATCTTCTGCTTTCTTCACATGCTTTAAAATTTTCTGTTGTTTTTGGCCTCTTGTCATTTGCTTATCTTGCTAGGGTTCTTTTAGGATCTGTAGACTTATCAGAACAATTATCTCTAATTTGTTGGGTCTACAGCTTGGTGGAGTGCACTTTCTCTGGCTAACCAGCAAGGGGTACCCATGAGCCACCTATTCCTCTCAAGCCAGTTCTCTCAGACTTTGTCTTTATGGTGAGTGGGGGTCTGAATCTTGTGGTGGTCCAATTGGTGCAACAAGTTTCCATGTATATTTGGTGCTACCCACCCTGTATGTGGGGCATTTGTCTCAGTGGTTAGAGTGGGAGGGTGGCTTTAATAATCAAAACTCCCAGGTGTTCCTGGGGATTTAAAGCTGTTGCAAGAGTCTAAACCTTCAGTTCAGTCTCACCCCAGTTTGTGTCTGCCACTGACCCACAGTACCCTGGTATTGGCATATGGTTCTTGGGACTTCTGAGTGGGCCTCTGCTGAGGGAAAACTGTGCTATGTCACAAGTGAGCACCATCTCCCTAGGGAAGTTCTGGGCCACAGGGCTGTGTAGTGGCATTCCCAACCTGCTGAAAGGATGGCTGTATGAAGCATGTTAATTTCTCCCTTTTCACACACCTCCACATTTGTAGCTCTGGGGAAATTAGCTGTGGGTGTGTGAAAGGCTATCATCCATGCCACATATTGAGGCATGTGTGTGTGTGTGTATATTGCTGGAAACACTTCCTGCCATGCTGGGTTGTGCAGCACAGCTCTGGGCTGCAGCACAAGGCAGGGGTGTTCCCAGCCCACTGGGAAGATGGCTGTATGGGGCATGGTTATTTTTCCATTTTTGCTGACCTCTACCTTCCTAGCTCTGAAACAATTATCTGTGAGTGTGCAAAAGGCTATCATCCACACCAGAAATTGAAGCATGCCCATGGATTGTGGGAAAGCTGTTCCCACCACACTTCACTGTGCTGTTCTTGCTGCTGAATCCACAGCTGCTTTTGGGTTTTTAAACTAATCTGTCTCCAAACACCAACCCCCAGTTTCCCCTAACCATGGCATGGCTGTCAGTTCTCCAGCAGGCTCAATCACTCATTGCAGAATGCAGACTCCTGGTTTCACCAAGTGCATGGTCCCTGTGGATTTAGCAGACCTTGTCCAGCTGGTGCATCACTGGAACTGGTATTCTGGAGGACTTTCTGTCTTCTATCATGGAGATGCTTTTTGCTCTGTCTGTCCTAATCTGTCATCTTCTTCCTCCCCTAAATTATTTGGTATTAGATGAAATAAGCATTCCAAAGACAAAAGAACTTGCTCTGTGAAGCTGCTTCTCCTTCTGATTGTGTCCCAGGATTCACACTCATGGTGTAGAACTGTTCTAAACACACAATGAGAAACTTAGCCAAGGTGAGCTTGCAGCCTTGAGGCAGGACTACCCAAGTTCAGTTTAGACTAGCTAATATCCAGATGACGTTCTGGTAGAGAATACATGATTATTGTTTTAGTCACTGAATTTTGGGGTGTTTTGTCACCTGGGAAACTTTCACAAATGCTATAAAAATATTAAGCAAACTTTAAAAATGATGATTTTTATAGTACAAAAATTCACCTCTGATATTAACTTGATCTTAATTAATTGGTAGAGGAGAACAAGAAGATAATGTTCAAATATAAGCTGTTTTCTACTGGATACACTTAGTAACATATTACATTATAAGAAACAGATAACAGTTTTTAAAAGCTAGTATACAAGAAAACTTAAGAAAATTTATTGCAAATCCAGAGCTTGCAGGTGTGAAGCAAAAATGTTTATATAATCAACTTTATGTTTCTAAGGAAGTTAGCTATATCTAAAGTACAAATAATTAACTCTAAATAGATAACAATGTCTTGAAAATGAAATGTGTGGATGTAGCTTTTGACACATGAAGTAGATCAAAACCAAAAACATTGAAAACCTGCAGAATTTTGACAAAGATCTATTGATGAGTAAGCAACCTCCTGGAATACAAGATAATGAGACTATGGTTATCTACAAAAGGCTTTGGGTCTCAAACACTTTACAGGCAAGAAACATGCTGAGAAATCTATTCATTTATCCCAAATAGCATATTTCCAATGCTGTGTTCAAATGCAACCAAGGAGGTTGATGGGAAAGGAAGGATCCCAGAGAGTGGAACCAGGCACCATTGAGACAAATGGATTTGGGGACCAGTTGTACAAACAACACCAGGAACTAAAAAGAGAAAATCTTCTCTGCAATGATAGGGTTGGAAGGGCTTGGAAACCATTTCCTAGAGGAAATTAAGAATTTCTGTGGACTGATCACTGCAAGATATCCTTCATTTGTACCCTTTCCTAATGTTAGCTCTTCCTGTAATTATCCTTATATTGTTCTCATCAATGCATATTATGTGTTTGGGGAATGGATGACAATTTTATTTTCTTTTTATATTTTATTTTAGTTCATAGGACTCTCAGTCAAAAGGAGCTCCATTTGAACCTGCAGAGGATTACAAATTCTGGACATGAACATTGATTCCAAAATCAAATAAGATATTTGGCTATCCTGGGATAGGAATGAGACTATTTTTTCATGTAGAGAAGTTGCATATATTTATGATAAAAGAAAAGTCTTTTACAGAATATAGTATTATTTTGAAATATTTATTCTTCCCCAATCCATACCAGCTTCACATGAGAAATGTACTTCCCCATTCTTTGAAGTTGATCTTAGGTCACTGAGCCCATGTGACTTGCTTTGGCCAATGAGTTGTCACAGGCATGACATAACCAGAGGCTTGATATGTGCATGCAATTATGTCTCTCCTGTCATTATGAAAATAACTTTCTCCAAGTATTTGCTGATGTTTAGTCTGAATGCCAGAATGAAAACTTATGGATCAGATCTGAGCCCATGCAGTGTGAATACATGTCCAGCCTAGCCTGCAATTTAAAGCAGAGCCACCAGCCAAGCTCAATCTCAATCAACTGTCATGCAGTCTTTTCATAGTCATGTGAGTGAAAAGAAACATTTTCATTTTAGTAATGATTTTGGTTGGAACATAACAAAAATGTATCTGTGTTTTAGAAAAATTATGACTATATTGTGAAAAAATAGGATTGGGGAGGTATATATAAGTTGTGAAACCAGTTAGTAGTCTTTTTTTGCTTGTTTGATTAATGTAAAGTTAGACATGATCAAATCAAAACTTGTTGGTGATGACAATAGTAACAGAATGGAGGAGAAAATAAAGGTTTCTGAATGACATTTAATAAGTGTTTTGATACTGACTGGATATAGAAGAAAAGAAGGAAAAGCTGAAATGATCTCCAAAGATTTGAGATAGAATGAATAATATGTTTCTAAACATACTAAGGAATATTTCAAAGGTTTTCTGTTTTTGTTTTTGTTTTTAAATCAAGCAATGTATAGAGGATAATTGAACAAAATTAAAATAAAAAAATAAATCAAGCAAATGCAATCCTCAAATTGGAAGCTTTATGGAATACCAACGTTTTAATTAAATGTTTCAGGCACCCAAATTATTATCTCTTAAAATTTGGGGATAGAACATAAAAGGCTAAATTTTAAAGGTTAAGAGTTCTTAAAATTATTAAGGTTCTAAAAATAGGTAAAGAAAAGTAAGGCTAACAACTTGTTACTCTTCCACATATGTGATTTTTAACCAATGAGATATTAAATATAAGATTTCAAAGAAAGATTTTCTATGAAAGAATTTCTGGTTCTGTAGTCTGAGTTAAGGTTAGGAGAGTATAATTACAGGATATTTTGGACTTGACATAGTGAAGAAGCTCATGTGAGAAAATATTATAACAAAGGAAGTTTCTCCCAGAAAATAATTCAAAACTTCTAAAAACAAGCTCAAAAGAAGACACAAAATGCTATATTTAAAAATCATTTCTATATTTATAAGCAAATTATAATTCTGAATATCTTTGAAAAATATTCAAAATACAACATGCTAAAGATATTTAAACATTTTGAGGATAGAAATAATACAAAGATAAGAATTTACTTTGAAGGATTTTTAGAGAAAAATAAGCATATTAAAAGACTTCTCAATCAGAGCAAAGACTGGATTTGCTGTTTGTGTAGTGGATTACTGTCACTTAGTGTTCCAGAAAAACACAACCAATAGAATACATGTATACATGTATGTATGTGTATTTGTGTGTATTTATGTACAAAGAAATTTGTTTTAAGAAATTGACTCATGCAATAGTGGGGGCTGGCAAGTTTGAGAACTTCAGGACAGGTTGGTAATATAGAAATTCTAGTAAGAGTGATGTTTTAGTCTAGAGGCTAAAATCCAAAATGGAAGCCAGTAGGCTAGAAATTCAATTAAGAGTTGAAGGCATGACTTCTGCTACTTCTTGGAATACTCAGTGGTCTCTATTTAAGGCCCCTGACTGATTGGTTGAGATCCACCTACATTATTGAGTGTAATCTCCTTTACTTAAAGTCAAATTGACTATAGATGCTAATCACATCTACAAAACACTTTGATCAAACAACTGGACACCATGAGCTAACCAAGTTGACACATAAAGTTAATCATCAAAAAGACCATGCCTGAAGAATAATTTAATTTAATTTAATTCAATAGAGATAATTTGTAGCATGAGTTCCTGACTCCCAGCATCAATATGTAAAGAATTCTAAAAGCAATTTTTTTAAAAAGTAGGTTCTACAGAATCCAGCCCAGTATTTTGTAAGCTGTTTTACATCCCAGGGACAGGTCTAAATGCCAGTGTTTGTTCTTGTTAATTCTTAAAAATGCCAAGATAAAGTGATTCTTGATCAAGTTTCAGTGAAGGAATACCTCTTCTATTTTATTGTTACTTCTATTTTAAAATCTAAGGTTTTTGGCACAAATTTTAGACCTAGAAATAATAGGAGAATAAAGAATTTTTGTTAATTCTCCTCTTTAAATTATTATGACTTTACATGTAATTTTTGTGAATGACTAAGACTTTAATAGACTATTAGGAACATTAATTGCCAAACCATTCTATTGAATGTCATTTATGTGTATAAAGAAATAATCAGCATTGGATGCAAACTCAATTGGGACAGGACAACATATTTGTCTGTTTTGTTTCAGAATAATAACAAGCATATTTTAAACAGTTGCTGTACATTGTTGTATGAAAACATAAAGACAAACAAACAAACAAAAATAATGTATACTATTACACTACATTTTTCACCTTTGGAGTTTCTCTGATTCTTTTTATCAAGGTTTCCTAAAAGTTCAATTTATATGGAAATATTTTCAAAATAACTTTCCAAGGATCAATTTAGGAAAAAAAAAAAGTGATGACAAAGTAGAATGCTATGCTCAAATGTAGAGTTTGGTAAAATTCAAAATATGTAACTTAAATAAAATTTTACTAAATGTGCACCTGTGTAATGCCAATAAACTCCCTGAAGAGTAAAACCTTCACTGGCTCAAGCACATATTTCCTTTACATTTATTCCTGTACATAGATGACTATTTGTTCATCCTGAAAAATTTGAAGAAATTGTTTTGAAAATATGTAGCCTGCTTAAAAACAAAGACATTAGCAGAGAATTTAGCAATTTTCCAACGTAACTGACTGAATGAATAGATATAGTAAGTCAGTATAAAAATCACAAATCTGTTTCCTTTTTTAAAGGTGTTTGATTACCTGTTGCTACCATCTGAATGTTTTTGGCTTGGGTAATATGAAATCCTAGAAAGATTTTAGAAAGAAAATATTTCAGTGATATCAATATTAATTCTTATCTAAATATCCACTGTAAATAAATTTTAGAAACCTTGTAAGATATATGAGTGCCTAAAAATATATACTCATTGTCAAAAAGCATGGAGAAAAATATGAAAGTAAACTGCTTTGCATAAAAACCTACACACATGTACACACATACGCACACACATGCCAGCATGAAATGGTAGTCCTGAATAAATAGTGGCTAGTTATATTTTTTATGTTTTAATGAGGCAATTTTTCCCTCCTGTGGTGGTTGTAGCCATGTACCCCCCCCCAAAAAAAAAACAAAACAAAATAAAATAAACAAAAAACAAGTTCTTAACCTTAATCTATTCCTATAAGCATGAATCCATTTTATGTAGGACATTTTGGTGAGGTTACTTCAGTTAAGGTGTGGCCCAATTTGATCATGATGGGTCCCAAACCTATTACTTGAGTCCTTTATAAGCAACATGAAATCCAAACAGAGAGATAAAGCCACAGGAAGAAAGAGCTAAGATCATTGGAACCCAGAAGAGAGAGGAGAGGCCAGGAGAGGCCACCATATGCATTGCCATATGACAAAGGATCCCAGGAACAAGCATCTCTGGCAGCCAGTCCCAGAATGTCAGCTTCAGGAAGAAAGCAGCACCTTGGTGATGTCTTGATTTGGATATTTTCACAGCCTCAAAACTGTAAGCTAAGAAATTCCCATTGTTTATGCCAACCTATTGCATGGTATATGCTTGAGCAGGCAAGGATGCTAAAACATCTCCCTTTTGAGATTTTCACTGAAACTTCCTTATCTCTCATTCTCTCTCTCTCTCTCTCTCTCTCTCTCTCTCTCTCTCTCTCTCTCTCTCTCTCCCCTTCTCTCTCTCTTCCTAATTAACCTCCTCATTCTCCATAGTCAAACATTAGCCACTCTGGCCACCACTACTTTTTACATCTAAATTAACTAGTAATCACTGCAAAAGTTTTGCATTCTGTGTAGCAGATTATGATTACATTAAGAGATACAGTAAGAATATAAAGCTAGAGTCAAGACTACTATGAAAGTCCAAATGAGGAAACAAACATATCCAACTGGCAGCAAAACTAATAGTTACAGCATTTGGGAGACAGAAATGCCATCAAATTTCATGCAAAATTCATTGTTGTGTTAAGATTACAGACTATAATGCCAACACTAGATTCCTCTTAGTACTGTGCACACAGAAAAGCAATTAATTTCATGTGTGCTTTACAAAATGCTGCAAAATGAAATTCTTCAGCTCAGGTTAGCTCCCTCTAAAAGAGTTTTTGACTTTTGATAATGTTCCTAATGTTACTGCTGTGCATTAATGATAAACCAAGCAAGAAAAAAAATGTTGAAAATTGTTAAGCAGAACTCTGAGCGTAAATGGGGTTCTTCTGGACTAATATAGGTAGTCTACATTTTATGCAATATTTAGTAATAAATATGTATCTGTCTATAATTTATTCTAAGCTTTTTCCTAATATAAGGAGACTTAAAAAATAGTTTATTGCTATTAAGAAATAAGAGACACCTAAATAATTATAAT
The DNA here is from genome assembly GCF_015220235.1 of Choloepus didactylus. Taxonomy (NCBI): domain Eukaryota; kingdom Metazoa; phylum Chordata; class Mammalia; order Pilosa; family Megalonychidae; genus Choloepus; species Choloepus didactylus. The sequence continues at coordinate 143,620,047 of NC_051309.1, forward strand.
AGATTATTGGTTTAAATTATTATTTAACAATTAATTTTTATATAATCCATTAAATTAGAAAAAACAGTAGCTAGTGGATTTCACATTCAAACTTCAAAAAAAGAAAAAGACTTCTTACTTATCTTCTTTCTCTCTCCTAATATAAAATGGGTTAAATAAAACGCTAATTTAGTACAGTTTTAGAGGAAAGATAATTAGTTTGTTAAATTTGCGGCCAAAATAACAAAAATGAACTTTTGTGAACAAAATAATGAATGTTCCTTGAACTATGTCTTGTTCACAGTATTCTGAATCTGAGTTAGCCTTATAATGTGCATATCTACTTTTATTTCTGATTTATATTTTGAAGCTATGTATATCTAAGCAAAGCTGAGTTTTAAAGATCCATTTTAATAATTTACTGCAGGGCTAAGAAAGTGAAAGAGCATTTCTAGCAAATTACAGAAGTATTAGCTAAGTTTTTAGAGCATAAATGCCATATCAGAAAAATATCATAATTAATGTAGCACTCTCCATTGATGTGACCTTTAGAAAGTAATTTTTTTTTAGTGTTTAAAATAAATGAAGACTTTCCCTCCTTTTTGCCTCTTTTATTGTGGTGCTTTGACTGAATAACAAATTGATTTGTATTATAAAGACTACTTATGACTGCAAGAGTATTCATTTTATGTAGTTCTATTTGAACTGCCCATCAGTTATGATAGGTATGCTCTGAGTTGAATATTTCTTGATTTATAAAGTTAGAATGAAGGAATACAAAGAAAAAAACAAGTATCTTGTTCATAATTATTAGGTTTCATTAAAATATGAAATGATGAAAGAAGTCTTTAATGCTTAAACAGCTAATAATTTATATTCAAATAAAAATATATAGGAAGCCATTAACCTTAAAAATGAATCACTTTGCTATATATATATGGTAGCATTGTATTTTACACTTTTCCATTCTAGAAATAAGAAAATGCACACATTTCTTACAAACAATGAAAAAAGGGAAATTAGTTGTAAGGAGAACAAAATTTTATATGAATAGCAAATTCCCTCCAAAAAGTATAATCTTGGAGCTTTCTAATGTAAAAGTTGGCACACAATGTGTCAAAATATATTTTTATTACTTTATTTAATATATTATTGATTAATCATTTTAATATAGTCATAATCTATAGAACAGGATGCAAAAATAAAAAGGTATGATACATGATCTTAAGGAAATTAGAGAAGGAATGCATGTCTATAACTAAATGATGCAAAATGTTATAATTGTTACAATAAAATTATGTTCAGTTTGCACTGAGAACATGAGGAAAGGAGACCACATTTTTGTCTGGAAAAATACAACAAAGTTTCACAGAAGCAAATCTTGTTTTGCACTGGAAAATCAATGAACATGAAAGTTAAAAAGATCCATTTTAGGTAGAGAGAAAAAAATGTAAATGCACAGGCAAGTCCAGCATAATCAAGGATTTTCTGACAAACAGAATGCAATTGGGCAATACAGCTCAAAATAAAGTACCGACATACGTCATTTTATTGAACTTTGCTTTATTGTGCTTTGTTGATATTGCATTGTTTACAGATTTAAAGGTTTCTGGCAACCCTACACTGGGCAATATATGAAACCATTTTTCTAGCAGCATTAGACACACTTCTTGTCTCTGTGCCAGGTTTTGGTAATTCTCACTGTATTTCAAGCATTTTCATTATTATATCTGTTATGGTTATCTCTGATCTGTGATCTTTGTTGTTACTATTCTAATTGTTTTGGGGCACCATAAACCATGCTTATATAAGATGGCAAACTTGATGAGTAAATGATGTGTGCATTTTGACTGCCCCACTAATCAGCCATTCCCCCATCTCTCTCCCTCTCCTCAGGCCTCTCCTCCCTAAGATGTAACAATATTGATATTAGGTAATTTAATAACCCTACAATGGCCTCTAACTGTTCACAGGAATGGAAGGGCCACACCTCTCTCACATTAAATTAAAAGCTAGAAATGAATGAACTTAGTGAGGAGGACATTTTGAAAGCCAAGGTAGGCTGAAGTCTAGGTCTCTGGGCCAGAATACCCAAGTTATGGATGCAAGGGAAAAGTTCTTGAAAGAAATTAAAAGTGTGACTCCAATGAAACACGAATAATAAGAAAACAAAACAGCCTGATTGCTGATAGGGAAAAAGTTTCAGTGGTCTATATAGAAGATCAAACCAGCCACAACATTCTCTTAAGCTAAAGCCTAATCCAGAGGAAGTCCCCAACTCTGCAATTCTCTGAAGGCTGAGAGAAGTGAGGAAGTAGCAGAAGAAATGATTGAAGTAAGTAGAGGTGGGTTCCTGAGATTTAAGGAAAGAAGTCATCTCTATAACTAAAGTTCAAGGTGAAGCAATTAAGTACTGATGTATAAGCTACACTAAGATATTAAGAATAGCTAGCTAAGATAATTGATGAGGATGGTTACAAAAAAGACAGATTTTCAACGTAGATGAACAGCCTCATATTCGGAAAAGATGCTATTGAGGACTTTCATAGCTAGAGGGGCGATCAGTGCAGGACTTCAAAGCAGCAACGTGCAGGCTGACTCCTTTGTTAGGGACAAATGCTGTTGGTGACTTTAAATTGAAGCCAATGCTCATTTGCCATTCTGAAAAGCCTAAGATCCTTAGGAATTATGCTAAATCTACTCTGCTTGTGCTCTAAAAATGGAACAACAAAGCATGGATGATGGCATGTCTGTTTACAACATGTTTTACTGAATTTTAATCCCACTGTTGAAAATTACCACTCAGAAAAAAAGATTCCTTTCAAAATATTACTGTTCATTGACAATGCACTTGGTCATCCAAGAGCTCTGATGGAGATTTACAATGAGATTAATGTTTTATGCCTGCTACCACAGCACCCATTCTGCAGCTCATGTATCAAGGAGTAATTTTGACTTTCAAGTTTTATTATTTAAGAAGTGCATTTCATAAGGCTATCACTGCCAGAGATAGTGATTCCTTTGATGGATCTGGGCAAAGTCAATAGGAAACCTTCTGGAAAGGATTCAACATTCTAGATGTCATTAAGAACAGTCATGATTCTTGGGAGGAGGTCAAAATATCAATATTAACAGTTTGGAAGACATTGATTCCAACCCTCATGGATGACTTTGAAGAGTTCAAGACTTCGGTGGAGGAAGTAACTGCAGATTTGGTGGAAATAGCAAGAGAACTAGAATTAGAAGTGGAGCCTGAGGATGTGATTGAATTTCTGCAATCTCATGAGAGAACTTTAGTAGATGAGGATTGCTTCTTATAGATGAGCAAAGAAAGTGGTTTCCTGAGATGGAATCTACTCCTGGTGTAGTGGCTGTGAACATTATTGAAATGACAACAAAGTATTTAGAATATTAGATAAACTAAATTGATAAAGCAGTGGCAGGCTTTTAGGGTGACTCAAATTTTAAAAGACGATCTGGGTAAAATACTATCAACCAGCTTAGGATGCTAGAGAATAAGCTTTCACGAAAGGAATGGTTAATCAATGTGGGAGACTTCATTGTCTTATTTTAAGAAATTGTCACAGCCTCCCCAATTTTTACCACTACCACCCTGATCAGTCAAAAGGCATCAACATCGAGTCAAGATCATCCACCAGCAAAAAGATTGTGACTTGCTGAAGGCTCAGGTGCAATTTTTTTTAGCAATAAAGTATTTTAATTGAAGTCTGTACATATTTTTTTAAACACAAAGCTATTGCACAATTAATAGACTGCAGTAGAGTGTAAACATCAGTTTTACATGCACTGGGAAACCAAAAAAAAAAAAAAATCATATGACTCAGTTTATTGTGCTTTATTGTGGTGACCTTGAACCTAACCTGCAGTATAGTGTAAACATCAATTTATATGCACTGGGAAACCAAAAAAATAATCATATGGCTCACTTTATTGTGTTATTTGCTTTATTGTGGTGGTCTTGAACCTAACCTGCAGTATCTCCAAGGTATGCCTGTATAAATTCCTCTAAGGCTTTGAATGATATGTTAATAATATAAATTTCTTTTCTTTATTATTTTGGAAAAGTAAGAACAATTTCCAGAAGGAATAATATTCCATTTTCTATTTTTGCAGGAATACCTTAATTGCAATAGCAGAGAGACTAGTTCAAGAGGTGGAAAGTACTGAATCAGCCCAAGGCTGCCTTGGGTATAACTGGCATGCCTATGGATGATTGGAATTGGGGAAATATATATAATGATTATCAGGTATGTGACTTGGAGAAACAATAGAGATAGTGATTTAATTCAAGAAGGTAAAGTTCAAATGTGGAAACAAACGATATGAAGCAAAGTTTAAAGGTGATTTTGAGGAGCACAAGAGACTGTGTAGGTGATGTTTGAATATAAAAGTTAGGACTGTGTGAGTGATAAGAGTAAAGAGAGTAGTGAAAGAGCCATGGGATTGAATGAATGTTCTTAGGGAGAGTGAGTCTAGAGTGACTTCAGATGTAGGTAGATATCTGAATCCATGGTGGGATGTATGCCCATTTAATTTATCACTTATGAGCCCAAATTCTTGCAATTTTGCATATTTTTGTCAGAGACCATTCACACACTTTGGGTTGCTCAACAGGAATATGTGATTTGGGGTTTGTCTTTAGTCAGGGAGCATTGTTGTGTGGATGCCAGAAGCAGCACTTAGTGGCTAAATAAGTATTATAATTAAATTGTGAAATCAGCTAGATACAATAGGGGAGCAAAGTGACCAAGTGAATAGTTAACTTTTCATTTTAATGTTTACTTGTATCCTATCATGTTAACCAACTCTTCACTGCACAAAAATGATGAGTGAGAGGACCCTAAAAGTGGTACATAGTGTACATTCTTAAAAATAATGCTGTCATTATTCCACCCCTACATATGACATTTTGTAGATTTTTATAGAAAACTTCATTTTGAAATTAAGAAGGTTCTCCATTGTTCCCAGTTGTTTTCATTCATTTCTAAAAGTTTTTAAGCATAGAGGAATGCTGAATTTTTAAATACATCTTCAACTATGGAAATGATATGACTGTTAATATGGTGACATGCCTTATTTTTTCTCATGCTAAACCAAAATTACAATCCAAGAGTAAATATGATTTGATCCTGATATACTGACTTTTACTTAAGTTTCACTGGATTTAGTTAAATTGTTTAGAATCTTTTGCATTTATATTGATAAGTAAGGTTTACCTAAAAACATTTAATATATTTTCCTTTTAGGTTTTAGTGTATAGAATGTTTTAATCCAATAGCAATTTTGGAGAGTGTTTCCTATTTTCTATATTCTGGAATGGAATATGGGAAACAGAATTACTTTTTACTTTGTTAAAAAATATCTGGGCTTGGTGTTTTATTTTGGAACATTTTAACCATGTACTTGTTGTTTCTAGAGTATAAGATTAATCAGATTTTCCATTTCTTTTTGAGTTTTACAAATAAATACTGATTTAGAAATTCTATTTGTTTGAGCTTTTCAAATTGGCAAAGTGTATTTCACATTAAAATTTTCATTTTTACAAACAAAGGGAATGCCTAACATGGTATATATTTCCATTGTCTCTTTTTTCCCAATAGTAGTACTTTGCCAGTTTTATATAAGTCCTCTCAAAACACCACCTTCTAAATTATCTTCTAAATATTAGTATTTAGTATTTCACTAATACATTATTTTATAATTTGTTTTTCATTTATGTTACTGTCTCGCTCTATTAGGTTATTCCTTTTAATTTGGGTATGTATCTAACACTTTTCCAGGCTTTTCATTTTATTATAGACATTTATATTTTATAATCTCATCTAATTTATTCTTTAGTTACAAGTTAATTTGCTATTTAATATTTTCATCATTTTATGTTTACATGTATAATTTCCATTAAAATTTGTCTTCAGAAATAACTCATTTAAAGTGATACTTAATTATTAATACATATAAATATAATTTTATCTTGTTTTATTTTTTATTTAATTGAATTATGGTAAAAGAAATATATTCTTTCTAATATCAATCTTTTAAAATGTAATGATTCATTATTTTTTAAAAAATGCAGAGCTCTCAGTCATTGATTTTAGTACTGTAAATATGTTTATTAACTGCAGTTTGTAAAAATGATCTACACCTTATTTTGCCTTCTTTATTCAATTACTAATTTGCCTCTTTATTCTTTTAATTTGTCAATGTTTGCACTATATATATATATAAATATATACACAAATATATTTTAGATGATATATAGATGGAGAGATAGATAATATATTGAAAATTATTTTTTATATAATTACAAGAAAAAATTACTCATTTTCCTGTTGAATTTGTCCCCCAAATTTGAATTTGGCAGTGATTTTCATTGCTTTTTAGTCTATTTGACTCATAATAATATCCCTCTGTCAACTTTGTTTTGGTCAGTTTTAGCTAATTCTTTGTTCATCATTGCACTTTCCACCTCTGTTTGCTGTGTTTTAGATATGTCACTTTTGGGCAGCATATAGTTAGGTAATCTTTGGAAGAGCCTGTTCTGATAAACCTTATGACTCTCAGCTAAATCACTTTGTCCATTTGTATTTATTGTGATTGTTGATTTACATGTATTTATTTTTTTAACATTTTAGTCTGCTCTTACATTTTTCCTAATATTTCTGTTTCCTGTTTTCTTTCCCCTTTGTGATTGTTATAATTCTATTATCCTTTCTACCCATTTAAAATTATATATTTTTTCTATTTAAATTCCCCCAAATTTTTAATATTCATGCATTTAAATCAGTTGTTATCATTACTCTTCTCACAAATAATACTTAACATAGTGTATATTTGGCCAAACTTGTCACAAATTTTATGCTATCATCATCCATTATTACACTTTTACATTTTTAATTACCACAGAAATATTTAATGTTGACTTGTACAGTTTATGCTTGTTTTAATTTACTAACTTTTATATCATGTTCTTTGCTTTCTATTCCTCATTGCATCATAGATCTCTCTCTAGGATCATTTTCCTTCTGCCAGAAGTACACCCTATGTAATTTCATATGAAGAGGGTCAATTTGCAGCAAATTCTCAGCTTTTGTTTGCCTCAGTATCTATTTTTCTCTTTCATAAAAGTTATTTTCAGTAGGATTCACAATTGTTTTCTCTCAGAATATTCATGATAGTATTCCAGATTTTTCTGGCTTCCATTTTTGCTATTGAGAATTTAGATGTCAGTTTAATTGTAATGCTTTGAGGGCAATCTTTTCTTTTCATCAAGCCACTTTTAAGTGATTCTATTGGCCTTGATATATGCAGATTCACTATGATATGTCTAAGAGTAGTTACCTTTTATTTATCTCATTTGGGATTGCTTGAGCTTCTTTGGTTTGTTCTCTTTTATGAGTTTTAGAAATTCTGGGTCACTATCTTCATATCTTTCTCTGTTCTCTTTCCTCTTTCTTGAAATTCTTACTAAATGTTTGAATCTTTTCTCACTCTAAAACAACATGTATTTTAACATTACTTTGATATTTTTTTATCTTTTTGCCCCCTGAGCTGCATTTTGGATAATTACTTCCACTTTATATTCAACAATATATTCAGTGTGTCTTACCTCTACTAATAGAATCATTGAGTTTTTAATTTCTGCTATATAGTTCTAATTTATTTATGTTCGGTTTGGCTAGTTTTTCTAAACACTTTTAGGCAACTTTACTAGTTTCTTGCTTTGATTTCATTGTCTTTTATTTCATTTCTCATTAAATGTACTCAATATTTTGTGTCTAATGTTTCTGAGACCTACTATCTTTGCAGTTTTAGTTTTCCTTCTTATTGTTTATGCTAGCTCACACTTACATTTTTGACTGTGGACTCATATTTCTTGGAAATATTTCTGCAGTCTTTTCAGAGCACAGGTTTATGGCAACCTAATCGAAAAGTCAACATAATCAGGTGAAAAATGGCTTAACTTTCTCATTTCATCTCTGAGTTCTCACTTTTGATTAATATTTGATTTTATCAAACATTCAGATCATAAATACATTTTGAAATATGTATTTTAATATCTTGTATAGAATTTTTTTGCTGTCTTAGGTGGAATATTTGGCCAGATTTCTTATAATGTCATACTGTTAGACAAAGAATTCTCACCGTTTTCAACCTTATTTTATAGCTAACTTTTTAAAATTAAGACTCTAGTAAAAGGAGCAGATGCTTTTCTGTTTCTTCCCAGTAACCATAAAATGTATATTTCATTTTTATACTTCTCAGAGTTAAACAATGCATTTTATAGTATATTTTGCCTTAATTTAATTTCATTTTTTTATTTTAAAATGTATGTTGGAGTATATTTTAGAGAAGAAATGTCCAAATGGGAAAACTTAACAGTCATGTTGCTCTCATTTAAATTATAACATATCACCTCTTTTTGTCAATTTTTCATCAGGTCCAGATGGTTGAGTTGCTCGAGTTGCTCAGCATCTGGCTAAGCTAAGTGTGAACAATTTGAAATTCAATCAGTAGAAGATGGAAGTGATAGCTCTTGGGCAGGGGAAAGCATTTTGGTAATTTATAAGGAATTTTATTTAGATGGCCATGAAAAACAAAAGCTATGTTTTACTGTGATAAACCTGACACTTTTGGCATTAGAATACAATTAATTTTCCAGTGGAAAAAAATCAATGATATGCTTCTTTTTTTCTTTTATTAAGGAAATAATCCCCAATTTTTTGGCTTTGAGTTCATAGATTAATAACATGCATGATATTTTGGTTTCATTTGTGTGCATTTATCATACCTATTACACATTTTCTGCAAAATATAAATACTGTAGATAAGAAAACATTATGTACAGGGGAAATATTGCTTTCATGGTTCAGATCCATTTTTTTCACAGGCATAAATTATACTTTGAGAAAATGGAACCACTAGACTGCTCTTGCATTTTGTTTAAAATGTATGATTGTAAATCCATTCTCATAACTACCTGGAGCTGTAAACATAGCAATTTTCACAAAGTTTCTTTCATTATTAAGAACACAAACATATCTCAAGAATATTCACAGCACTGTCCAGCATCATCTTTGTATACATTCAGGAAGTGGCTGTAAGACTTAAAAGCAGCCTTCATATTACTTATATTTTAATGCATTTAAGTGATTAGAGAGTAGACATGCATTTATAACAATAACTTGACATATCAATTAAAACAAATTTTAGGATCATTTTACATTAAAAATCTTATAGTCCTGTCTATGTAAGTTCATTGTCTGTAGACCTAAGCTGGCTTATGGTAATGTGCTTATTTAACATCAGAGACAAATTTTCAAAGTTATATTCTATAGAATCTTAAAATCTAAAGAAAAAGAAAATGAAAAACAAAAAAAATAGAATGATAAGAATCATTAAAAATCCAAAAATATTGTCTGATTTAACATAATGGGAAAGAGGGTGATGCCAATATGTCAAATGGATTCTAAATATATTTAGCTGAACAGTGGAGAGGTGATACTAGAAATTAAATTTTCAAGTTCCATTTGGATTGTGAATGGGAAAACACAGGTTTAAACACAAGTTTAACTCTCAGTGGACACTAGCATTTACAGTACATGTGTAAAAGTCAGAAAAATATGACTTCAGGGCAAATACAAGAGGAAACTACCCCTCCTGGCTGAAACAGATGTATGTTATGTATGAAGTTCCCAAAAAGGGAAAAAATTAGCATAATAAAATTAGGGTAATTAAAGAAAATCTTATATACAAAGATCGGAAACCACAAGAAACTGTAGTATTCCTGGCCTTAACTTTCTCTTGGACTGAAAAGGTAAGGGAGGAAGAAGGCATGGAAAGATGGAGGAGAGTGTTCTGTGGCAATGCCATCTTGTGAGGTGGAACACAGCAAGCCTCAAACAATGCATTTTTGAGACACTTGAGAAATAAATACCCTAACATCACTTGCCTACTTCCCTAAAATTCCCTGCTTTTTCTTCCTGTTAGTCAAACACAGTGAGGTGTCAGGTGGTAAAAATGCCCAGGACAGAAAACTGCATGGACATGAAGAATGAGTCTGGAGAAGAAAAGAGATTTCCAACTTACATTCTCTTCCCCCAGGTGCCACAGCACTGAGCCAAGTTAGAGGACATAGCCAGCACTTCATGTATGGTTTTTAGGCTGCACTTTACATCATTGGACAGATATTCTTGTACATGATATGTACATCAGTTTACACCATTTACTAATGTTGTGACATGAAACAAATTACTCTGATATGCAAAATAAACTAAGTGATATTTCCTTATTGGTGGGCTGTGAAGACTAAATGTGATTAGCTATTTTAAAGACTATTATAAATCTAAATAAATATGCAAATATCTAATGATTTTCATTATTGAAAGAAGAGAACCATTTTTGCTATACAGCTGTCCTATATAGACTGACATGCATAGACTTTATGACTTATTACATTCTATTTAATCTGAATTTTTCATCAAGGGTTGTATTACTCATTTTTACTCAAAATATTCCCACTATCGACCACATTTACCATGTTAATACACAGCTCTCTAAAATTAATAATATTGTTGCTCTTTTCTGAAATGTTGAGACATTCTTTTGGTTTGTTGGTTTTAAGTAGAGAAGTTGTAGGTTTACAGAAAATCCCTGCAAAAAATACAGAGTTCCCATATTCTACCCTATTACTAACACCATATCTTACTGTGCTACATTTCTTGCAATTCATGACAGAACATTGTCAAAATTATGCTATTAACTATAGTACATCATTTAAAATAGGATTCACTGTGTTGTACAATCCAGTTATTTTAAAATTTTTATTCTAGTAACATATAAACAACTTAAAATTTCTCCTTTTAACCATGTTCACATATATAGTTCAGTGCTACTAATTACATTCACCGTGGTCTGCTATCATCACAACCATTCATTCCCAAAACTTTACAATCAATCCAAAAAGAAACTCTGTACCATTTAAACATTAACTCTGTACAATTTAAGCATTAACTCCTCATTCCCTGGAAAACTATATACTAGATTCTGGCTCTATGAGTTTACTTATTCTAATTATTTCATATCAGTGAAATCATACAATATCTGTTCTTTTAAGTCTCATTTATACCACTTAACATGATATCTTTAAGTTTCATCCACATTGTTACATGTATCAGGACTTCACTCCTTTTAACAGCTGAATAATATTCCACTACATGTATATACCACATTTTATTTATCCATTCATCTGTTGATGGACACTTGGGTTGCTTCCATCTTCTGGCAATTGTGAATAATTATGCTATGAATATCAGTGGGTACATACTGATCTTTTGAGTACATATCTAGAGGCAGAATTGCCAGATCATATTGTAATTCTGTATTTAGCTTTATAAGGAACCACAAAATTGTCTTCCATAGTGACTTCTCCATTTTATATTCCCAGCAGCAGCAATGTATGAGTGTTCCTATTTCTCCACATCTTCCCAAACACTTAAAATTTTCCATTTTTTTTAATAGTGTGAGATGGTATCACATTGTGGATTTGATTTGCATTTCCCTAATATCTAGTGACATTTTGCATCTTTTGGTAAACATTTTGGCCTTTTGAATAACTTCTTTGGAGAAATGTATATTCAGACCTTTTGCCCGTTTAAAAAAAAAATAGTTGTCTGTGTTTTTATTATTGATTTGTAGAATTTCTTTGTATATTTTTTTGGATGTTAAACCCTTATCAGATATGTGGCTCCCAAATATTTTCTCCCATTGAGTATTCTGTCTGTATACTTTCATTATAATATCCATTGATAAACAAAGTTTTAAATTTTGATGAGGGCCCAATACATCTACAATTTTCTTTTGTTACTTGTGCTTTGCTTGTAAAGTCTAGGAAAGCATTGACTAATACAAAGTCCTGAAGATGCTTTCCTATGTTTTCTTCTGGGAATTTCATAGTTTTGGTTCTATGATCTATTTTGAGTTGATATTTTATATGCTGTGAGGGTCAGGTGTACATTCATTCTTTTGCACATGGACATCCAGTTTCCCCAGCACCATTTGTTGATGAGAATTTTCTTTCCTCATACAGTGAGCATGGCACCATTTTCAAAAATCTTTTGGCCATAAACATCAGGGATGATTTCTGAACTCTCAGTTTGATTACACTGGTTTATATGTCTTTTTGTCGGTACTCTGCTGTTTGGATTACTGTGGCTTTGTGATGGATTTTAAGATGGGGAAGTGGGAGGCCTTCGACTTCATTCTTATTTTTCAAGATGGATTTGTTATTAAGGGCCCTTTACTTTCTGTACAAATTTTATGATTGGCTTTTTCATTTATGCAAAGAATTTGTTGGAATTTTTATTGGGATTGTTTTGAATCTGTAAATTGTTTAGGTAGAATTGACAATTTAACAATACTTAGCCTTCCAATCCATGAACATGGAATGTGTTTCCATTTATTTAGGTCATTTTTATTTCTTTCAGCAATATCTTTTTCTTTTCTGTAAGCAAGTACTTTACATCCTCAAATTTCTTCCTATATATTTCATTCTTTTAGTTGCTATTGTTAATGGAATCTTTTTCCTGATTTCTTCTTCAGATCATTCATTACTAGTGTATAGAAACACTACTGAATTTTGCATGCTGATCCTGAACCCTGCCACTTTGCTGAAACAATTTATTAGTTCCAATAGCTTTGGTGTAGATTGTTCAGGATTACCTGTAATAGGATCATGTTATCTACAAATAGAGAAAATTTTACTTCTTCCTTTCCAATTTTGATGGCTGTTATTTTTCTTTTGTCTAATCATTCTACCTAGAACTTCCAGTACAGTGTTGAATAGCAATGGTGACAATGGGCATCCTTGTCTTTTTCCTGAGCTTAGAAGGAAAGCTGTCAGTCTTTCACAATTGAGTTTGCTGTTGGCTGTGGGTTTTAAATAGATGTCCCTTATGTTGAGGTAGTTTACTTCTATTCCTATTTTTCTAAGTGTTTTTATCAAGAAGGAGGCTGAATTTTGTTATATGCCTTCTCTGCGTCACTTGAAATGATAACTTTAAAAAAAAAAATTTCTGGTGATGTAGTGTATTACAATTCTTGATTTTCTTATGTTGAACCACTCTTTTTTTTTTTGGAAGTTAAGCAACATATTCTTTTTTTCATACTTTTTTATTGTAGAATATAACATACAAGTGATAACTCTCCAAGTGCAATTTAACAAGCAGTTAGAGAGCAAATTTCAAAGACTATTTTAGGTCACAGTTCCACAGTTGCAGTCATTTTCCCCATTGTGAATTACAGCATATATACAAAAAGGTAACATCTTTCCAAGTATGATTTAACAAGTGTTTATATAAGAAATTTCCAAAGCTGTTATGTGTTACAGTACCATAGTGTTGAACCACTTTTGCATACCTGAGATGAACCCCACTTCATCATAATGTAGTTCTTTTATTTATTGGGAGGTTGTCTACTGATTCAATCTTTTTACTAGTTATTGGTTTACTGTGATAGTCTATGTCTTCTTGAGTCAGTGTAGATAGCTTGTGGGTTTCTAGGAATTTGTCCATTTCATCTAAGTTATCCAACTTATTGTCATACAGTTGTTCATAATATCCTCATACTCCTTTTTATTTCTTGGGGTCTGTAGTAATGTTCCCCTTTTAATTCCTGATTTTAGTTATTTGGTTCCTTTCTCTTTTTTTCTTTGTCATTCTAGCTACAGGTTTTTAAATTTTATTGATCATTTCAAGGAACCAGTTTTGTTTTTATTGATTCTCTTTTATTTATGTTAATGGCTGCTCAAGCAATTATCATGAAATGGGTTGAATTAAACAAGGGAAATTTATTAGCTTATGTTTCTGAGACTAAAAAAAATTCCAAATCAAGGTCTCAAGATGATGTTTTCTTACTGAAGACTGTGGCATTCTGGGGCTAGCTGCCAGCCATCTTTGGTCTGTAGTTTGTCACATGGTATGATATATGGTGGCATCTGTTAGTCTCTCTATCTTCCAGGTTCCATTGATGTACAGCTTCTAGCTGTTCCTCTGTGGCTTTCTGTGTCTGAATATCATTCTCTTATAAAGGACTCCAGTAATAGGATTAAGATATCCTGATTTAGGTGGGCCACATCTTTACTGAATTAACTTCAACATACCCTACTTCCAATAGGTTCACACCCACAGGAATGGATTAGGCTTAAGAACATGTTTTCCTGGGGTACATACAGCTTCAAACCACCTTAGTCTCTATTTTTAAAAATTCTCTCCCATTTACCTGTGCTCTAATCTTTATTATTTTCTTCCTTCTTCTCATTCTGGGCCAAATTTTTGTTCTTCTTTCTCTATATACTCTAGTTTTGAGGTAAGCTGTCTGATTTGAGATCATTGTTTTTTAATGTAAGAAATTAGAGCTATAATTGTCCCTCTCAATACTGACTTTGCTGCATCCCATAGGTTTTGGTATGCTGTGTTTCAATTTCCATTCACCTCAAAATATATCCAAATTTTCCTTGTGATTTCTTCTTTGACCCATAATTTCTTTAAGAATGCAGTGTTTAATTTCCACATATTTGCAAGTTTTCTATTTCTCCTTCTGTTATTGATTTGTAGTTTCATTCCATTATGGTCCAAGAAGATTCATGGTATGATTTTAATATATTTGAATTTATTGAGATTTGTTTTGTCACCAACCATATGGTCTAACCTAGAGAATGATCCATGTGCACTCAGGAAAAAATGTATATTCTGCTGCTGTTTTGTGACGTGTACTGTATATGTCTGTTAGGTCTAGCTGGTTTAGAGTATTATTCAAGTCTTCTATTTCTTTATTAACCTTCTTTTTAGATGTTCTATCCATTATTGAAGGTGGTATATTGAAATTTCCTATTACTAATGTAGAACAGTCAATTTATCCCATTTAATCTGTCAATATTTTATGTATTTTGGGCCTTTGCTGTTATGTGCACATACATTTATAATTGTTATGTCTTCTTGTTGACTTGACCCCTTATTCGGAATATAAGGAGCCCCTATTTTATCTGATATTAGTATAGCCACCATAGATCTTTTGTTTACTACTTGCATGATGTATATTTTTCCCATTTTTTCACTTTCAACCTACTTATGTCTCTGAAATTAGGGTGAGTCTTTGTAAAGTGCATATAGTTGGATCATGCTTTTAAATCCCTTCTGCTAATCTCTATCTTTTGATTGGGGTGTTTAATCCATTTACATTGTAATTAACTAGTGATACTGCAGGATTTCTGTTGACATTTGGCTATTTTGTGTAAGCCTTATACCTTTTTTTGAGATCCTCAATTCTTCCATAAATGCCTACTTCAATATATTTGGTCTTTTGCATTGTATCTTTATGAGGCTCTTTTCATTTTTTCCTGCATGAATTATTTATGTGTTTTCTTTGTGGTTACCATGGGTTTAAAATTTAAAATCTAAATCTATAACAATCATATTTGCCTTGATAAAAACTTTTCTTCAACGGTATATGCATACACTGTTCCTATGACTCCTCTGTCATGCCACTTTTGGTACTTGTTACAGATTATATTTTTGTACATTTTATGTCCCACACCATCAATTCATCCTATGTTTTATGCATTTGCATTTCAGCACTGGTATGAAGCAAGAAGTGGAGTTACATAACCAACAATACAATAAAATACTACACGCATTTATATTTACCATATTTTTACCTTTACCAGAAATCTATTTCTTTATATTGCTTTGATCCACTGAATAGTGTCCTTTCCTTCAGTCTAAAGAACTTCTTTAGCACTCCTTGTAGAGCAGGTCTAGTGGTGATAAATTGCCTCAGCTTTTTTTAAAATCTGAGAATGTCTTAATCTGTCCATCATTTTAGAAAATGTCTTGCCAGATATAAAATTCTTGGTTGACAATTGTTTTCTTTCATCACTTTAAATATTTCATACCACTACCTTCTTGTCTCCATGATTTCTGATCAGAATTTGGAACTTAATCTTATTGGTATTCTCTTGTACATAACTTGTGGCTTTTTTCTTACAGCCATCAAAACTCCCTTCTTTTTCTTGGCATTGAAAAAAATCTGACTACTCTGTGTCTAGGCATGGGTCTTTTTAAATTTATCCTGTTTAAGCTTTGTTGGGCTTCTTAAACATGCATATTCAGGTCTTTAATTAAACTTTTTGGAAGTTTTCTGCAATGATTTCTTTGAATAATCCCCCTGCCATTTCTCTCCTTCTTCCCAGAATGCATATATTGGTATACATGATCATGTCCCACAGTTCCCTTAGGTTTACTGTTCTTGTGTATTCTTTTTTTTTTTTTTTTCTTTCTGCTCCTCAGTATGTATCATTTCAGCTTTCTTGTTTGCAGGTTCATTGGTTATTTCTTCTGCCACCTCCAATCTGCTTTTTAAGCTGTCAAGGGAATTATTCATTACAGTTATTTTCTTCAACTCCAGTATTTCTCTGGAGAGATTCCTATATCATTTATTCATTGTTTTCCTTATATCCTTTAGCTCTTTCTCCATGTTTTCCTTTATCTCTGTGAGACTACTGAGGATGATTATGTCAACATCTCTGTTAGGTAAGTCCAAAGTCTGTTCCTCTCCTTGGACAGATTCTAGACTTTTATCTTGTCCCCTTGGAGGACCACAATTTTCTGTTTATTTGTTTGTATTACATTCTGTTTTTTTTTCACTGTACATTTTAATATTTTAAAGTATTAATTCTGAGATTTAATCACTGGGCTGTCCCTTAAATTTGTGTTCAGATAGTGATATGACAGAGGTTTTCTTGAATATTGGGAGCTAATCCAAACAAAGGCAAAAAGCACCTTTCCTTTTCTTTCCAAATTGGTCCTTCTGTGGCTGTTAGTTTCTTTCAGAGTTTAGCCCTCCTATCAAGCAGATCAGCCTAAGGCAAATAGAAGGTAAAGGATGCTCTCTTATTTGAGTCTATGAGGAGCTGCATCCCAAGAACCTACTTTTTCTCCTGGGCTGTGCTCACTATAAGCACTAGAATTCCCCATTTCAATCCACAGGAGCTTGAGTGAATGCTTTCTCTATTTACTGTGGTGCAGAACTCCTACCTGCACTGTGTGCTCTTTTGAGTATCCAAATGTCAGTAGCTGTTTGCACCAGAAAATTTCTACTGAATTGTTCTCATACATTCCCAGCTGTTTTCAAGTGGCTTCTGTGCCCTCAGGACAAACTCTGAAAGGGCAAGTCAAAGACACATTTTCTGGCTTAGTCTCTCAGACTTATACCTGATAAGACTGACAGTAACATACATGTACCCCAGTATGCAGTTTTCTCACTCTGAAACAGGACCAAGAACCTGCAATGAGAGTGCAAGCTGGCTCCACTCTGTATTTTGAGGGGTGGGGGCTTGCCAGTGTGCCAGGAAGTTCTTCTATGGCATTTTTAAAATTCAGCACTTCTCTGGTTAATGCAGTCTTTTAACTATTTTCAGTAATTTCAAGGAAGGTTCTGCCTTCACTTCAAGAGGCTTGGAACAGTGGCCTCCCTCAGTGCTGGCCCGAGAACTCTGAAATAGTTGATCAAAGGTGTTAATCTGGGATCAGAACACAAATCCCTGAAGGTGGAGGACTCAGTGCTCTCTGTTTCAACTTGGCCCCAGCAAACTGAGCCAGGAGCTGGAGCACCAGTCCTCATTGCTGCAGGCCATGAGGCTGGGGGAAGGGGTATGGCGGCTACTGCAGGGAGGGTGAAACTCACGAGTTTTTATACAATTTACCAGTCTTTTCCTTTGACTCCTCCTTGGATCATGCACAGTATTCCCTAGACTCCAGAGTTTCAAAGTCAATGGTTTAGATATTTACTGCCAGTTAAATAATTGTCTTGGTGGAGGGACTAATTCCAGAGCTTCCTACTCTGCCATATTTCCATAATCCTCTCGAGACCATTCTTAATACATGTTCCCAGCACTTCCAGAAAACTATGCCTGTCTATCTCTTCCAAGTTTCCCCTAAACTCTAATTCTCTTTATTATCACATTTTTGGTTTTACCATATAGCTACCATGGACCACATAATACTCTGTTAATAATTTTATGCATATTTGGAATACTTTGCAATAATCTTTAATAATGATGGAGGATTTGATCAAGATAACAAAGAATACAGAGACCTTTGATCAAAATATTGCCTAACTTCACAATACAAAATTTAGGCAAAAGCAGCATCCCAAAAATTAGCACATGGCATATTTCATCTATTTAGTTATTAGTTACTAAATATTTGAAGGGGCAAATCTATAGATAACTATTACTAGTGCAAGAAAAATTACCCAACTATATGATAGGTATTATTTTTTATTGCTGTTTAATGAATTGATTTAATACAATCTAAATGCTCATGGTTGACTCTTGCAAAGAAGTTTCAGTTGCATGCCTTATCATCAGTAAATGCTGCAGCAGTTCCAGATCACTTGATACACTTAATCTACAGCATCAAACACATAAGCCACATCTTTCTGGTTGAATGGAGCAGAATATCAAGTCAAATGGACTTTTTCTTTTTTCCCTTTTTTTTTTTAAGAATGAAGCATTT
Source organism: Choloepus didactylus (assembly GCF_015220235.1). NCBI lineage: Eukaryota > Metazoa > Chordata > Mammalia > Pilosa > Megalonychidae > Choloepus > Choloepus didactylus. The sequence goes on from NC_051309.1 coordinate 143,638,616, forward strand.
GAACACTTGTTTATAACTTAGCCAGTATATGAATGAAACAGAATAAAGTTAATAAAACATCTAAAATTTTCAATTTGTAACATCATAATTTCTCTGAGTATGTGGAAGCAAGGATAAATTAACAGCCATAAACTATGCAGTTGACTTGTTTATTCATAGATCTGAAGGGCCTGACTATATTGCAATATTGTAACCTTATCCTCTTGACCAGTTACTCAAATAACACATTTTCTAAGTCAAAAAGAACATTTTAAATAAATATGGGGCATTTATTTTTCTGTGAACATAATATATAATAAAACCTGATATTTGTACAACATATTTTGACATACATTATTTCATGTAAAACATACCACAAACTTGTCATTATATTATTTGTATTTAAGATATGAAACTAAGACTTTGCACTGTAAGTAATATAATCATACAGTGCATAGGTGGAGGATCCAAATTATTCTAAACTTCTGTCAACCCAATTAGTGATTTTACCACTGTTTAATAACATACTCAGATTGGAAATACAATCCATCACCATTAGATGTTTTAACTATTTGTTTCATGCAACTGAGCTATTTAACACAAACAGTCACAACAAAGTTAATTCAATTTAAAAAATGATACAAAATGAATCATTTCACATGTGTTTTCTCTCTACCAAAACTAAATCTTGAATACAACTTTCTACATGGGTTTTAATTCTAATACCTAACATATTTATTTGTGCAATACAATATTTCTGTATTAGGCATCAATGAACAGAACGAAGGCAAGTTACAATGGTCAAATTCTGTCTTTCCTGTGAAGTCTTCTCTTTTGCTATGTCTTTAGCCATTGCCTAGTATCATGTATGACACTCCGATAGGGAAATTGTGAGAGAAAAGATAAATGACCCTATTTTTATTTCCTTCTGGACACCTGGAGGGTTTTTACTTTTTATGCTTGTTTTATAAACAGAACAGATTAAGTTAATGTGCCTATGAGAGTGAAAAATGGAGAGCTTAAGAAAAAAACAAGTATTGAGCCTAGTATAATGAGAAGGAAGTTTTAGATGTTCTTTAAAGGAAGTGTCAAGGGTTATACATAAGGCAATGCAGCCAATGGGCAGTTTTGGATTTGAATAATGAATACTGCACAATTTAAATGCTCTCCTAAGCCTCTTCTAGAAAACAGTTAAAAAAGTCTATATTATTGAGAAATTTCTTTTTGGAGAATGTAACAATTCCTGTCTTTTTTTTTTTTTTTTAAATATTGGCATGGGTTGAAATCAGAGGTTGTCCAGCAAAACTTCCAGCAACTGGCTTATACATCATTCACATTTTTAAAAACTAGATTATTCATAGTTTGAGGTCACAGATTGTGTTTTCTTAACTTCTAATCTTTACTTAAAACAATATGACTGGAATATAGTAGCAGATAAGTAAATGTTTGATGAATGAACTGAAGAAAAATAGAGAATGGAAGAAAGAGCAGGAACGGAGAGGGACAAGAATGATAGATAAAGTAAAGAAGTGAGGGAGGAAAGAGGAATGGAGGGAAAATCTACAATTGAGCTCTGAATTGGTCATTTTTTTGTGTGTGTTCTGCCTCTAGACAACTTTTGTTAGCCTCACTGTCTCCTCTTTGCAAAATAGAAACAATTAAACCTACAAATGCCATTTCATAGTGTTGAGAGATTCAGTTGAAATAACATAACTGAAAGGTCTTTGGAAAATTGAATTATATACTTTAGACTTATCCCAAGCAGACCAAGTCGGCAAAATTGATGCCCTCTCCATTCCCCTGCCTCTGTGTTGGGTATAAATACATCATATTAAAAATAGCAGCATCCTGTAAGGATATGTTTCATTTCAGTGACTATATACAGAAAATTCTTACTTAACTTTATCCCATTCCCTACTCCTACTCTGATCCTTCCTTTTCTTAATCAGTAATAAAGAAATAAAGAATGCTGCTACAGTTGTGACTACACTATAAAGCTAGAAAATCATGATAGTAGAACAGAGCTATAAATGAGCACAAACAACATTTGTGTAAAAAAAAAAAAAAAAAAAAAAGGATAAAAGATCTATAGATGACCAGAGGAAGAAATTATTTGATATCTAATGGATATTTGAATGCCCTCTATGGAGAATGTATTATGTTACATGATTAACTGAATCTGTACTTCTGTATTACAATATAAAACAAAAGCCAAATAGTCATACACTTTTGAATTTTTTTAAATGTAAGAGTAACTAGCTTTCTGGTGAAAGAGTCTTGCTTTCTGAAGTTTTCAGCTGAGGTTTAGTATTGTATATAAGAGTTGAAATGATGGTGATTGAAATAAGTCTGAAACATTGAAAGTCATGGAGCCCTTAAATAAGCAATCCTCATTTTCCAGTGCTCAGTAGGCATTCAGTTCCATTACAAAGCCTGAAAGAAATAATGTAGAAATCAATGTGGAATTTGAAACAGGGGAGAAAATAATGTGTAATAATTGTTTTATCTCCTTGAGGAATGCTGCACTACAAAAAATCCTATAGTCTATATTTCTCTTCCATTAGTTTTCAGTATTAGAGTGAGGATTTACATTTTTTTCTGAAAGTATTAATAGATTACTTTTTACTCTGTTTCTGCTTTGTGATGTAGACTTTGCCATGACATAACTTTTCTGTTCTGTTTGTGCCAGTCATTTCTCATTAAAAGCCTTACTTAAAGTCTCATTTTCTCATGATTGACCATGGAATGGTCTCCTCCCAGGTCTTTTGACCTTCATAATTCCTTATAGTTATCTATTATATGTAAGGCTAAAATATATTTTTTCTAAATATATAATTATGAAAAAAATTTATGTCTACAATGTGTATTGTGTACATGTTAATCTCTTGGCTAGCACTGAAGGCCTCTACAGTCTGGCACATCTTTAATTTTCCAGCTTGATTTTTCACTGTTCAGCCCCTGTTTCAGTTTGCTCATGTTACCAGAATGCAAAATACCAGAAATGGATTGGGTTTTATAAAGGGGGTTTATTTGGTTACACAGTTACAGTCTTAAGGCCATAAAGTGTCCAAGATAAGGTATCTACAATAGGGTGCCCTCACTGAAGGATGGCCAATGATGTCTGGAAAAACTCTGTTAGTTTGGAAGGCACATGGCTGGCATCTGCTTGCCCTTAGGTTGCATTTCAAAATGGCATTCTCCAAAATGCTGCTCTTGGGGTGTTTTGTCCTCTCTTACCTGCAGCTTCTTTTCAAAATGTTACTCCCAGTTGCTCTGAGTTCCTTCTGTCTGTGAACAACTTTATATGACTCCAGTGATCCAATTGACACCCACCCATTCAGGGTGGGGTAACACCTCCATGGAAATTATCCAATCAAATATTTCACCCACAGTTGATTGAGTCACATCTCCATGGAAACAATCAAAGGATTCCAATATAATCAACATTAACATATTGGCCTCCACAAGATTGCACTAAAAAACATGGTGTTTTGGGAGATATAATACATACAAACTGGCACATTCCACGCCCTGGACCCCAAAATGACATGAGCTTTCCATATACAGAATAAATTTATTATATCACAATATCACAAAAATGTAAATCATTTCAGAAACAATAGGTAAGTATAAGATCCCATCAAAATCAGTTACAGGCATGGTCTGTCCTAAAGGAAAATTCCCCTCTGGCTGTAGACCTGTGAAACTTAAAACAAGTTATCTACTTCCAATATACAAAGGAGGGATATTCATAGGATAAACATTCCCATTGCCATAGGGAGAAACTGAAAGGAAAACAAGGTTCATGAACCAAAACAGTTCCTAAATCCCACAAGGCAAACTCCATTAGATTTCAAATCTGAGAGTCATTTAGAGAATTACAAGTCCTTGAGGCTTGAGAGTGCAGGAGTACAACCCTTTCCAAAGGCTTATGTGGCAGCTCTTTTCGTTCCAAATGCTGGGGTGAGTCTTCCAACATATCTACAAACTAGGTAGACCACCTTCTTCTTGGACCCACCCTCCTCAAACATTGGGGTGCCATTCAGACTCTGCCTCTCCAGGACAAAGGTACTCCCCTCTCCAAACAGTGGGGTGGTGGCCAGGCTCTCCCCAAGCTATGGGGAATGCGCTCCAACTTCTCTTGGGCCTGGAATGGCAGTAATCTTCCTGAGCATCAAGGTGGAAGGCCCTCACTCTGCCTCCGGGGCTAACTCACCCTTTCCAAATGCATGGGCTGCTCCACTCTCCCAGCCCAAGATCTCTTGACTCCAGACCTCAATTTCCATGGCTCTGTCTTTGAAGAATTTTTTCCTTCAATTTGTTCCTTTTCTAGCCCCTCCAGTCCAGATCAGCAGTGGCTCTGTTTACACAGATTTTGCAAAAATCTCATTGGCTTGGCATGAAGTTTACAGGGGTCAAAACCCTCAAACAATAGGACTTTCCACAAATCCTTTCTGGATAACTCCATCTCCAATCCTGGCTTGTACTGAAGTGGCAGCTGGGTTCTATGTTTGGTTAAATCCTCACCTGGGGCTATAGCTTCTGGGATCTCACTTTCTGGAAGCCCAGAATTTTCCAAACTAAAAGTTTCTGGCTTCTTTGATCCCAAGATTTCATTTCTCAGCTTAACTCTGTATTGCTGTATTTTACTGTAGGCTGCATCACATAAACATCTCTTCCCTTGGTCTCACATGGAAGTTGGAGTTTTAAAACACAGTCAGTATTGACTGTTACCCTTTGGCCCAATTTGCACTGGTCTTAACCATATCTGCTTCAAGCATATCTCTAACTGAAGCCTGGGTTCTTTTCCAGCTTTTTTTTTTTTTGTTTTTAATATTTTCTGTATGCACTAATACTGACATTCATATCTGCTGAGCTCTAGCTCTGAGTTTTAGGTGTCACACAGATACCCAATGTTCCAGAGACCAAACAGTTTACATACAAAGGGATCAGCATCTCAGAGTTTAGCCATTACAATTCAGGAGTAGGTTTGACTGCTGTAAGAGCTTACAATCTAGGGATCATTACAATAAATGTTCCCGTGTTCTAAGATTCAATTCTGAGTTTACACACTGTAGTTAGTCCATATTGGTGAGACATTATATTATTGCCTTTGTTTCTGGCACACTTAACTCAAAATGCTGTCTACAGGATCCATTCATCTCTTGCATGTCTCACAGCTTCACTCCTTCTGGTAGTTGCTCAATATTCCATTGTATGCATACACCACAGTTCACTATTCTGTTCCTCAGTCAGTGTACCCTTAGGCCGCCTCCACCCATTGCAAATCATGAGTACTGCCAACATAAACACCAATGTGCAAATGTCCATTCATGTTTCTGCTCTCAGATCTTCCAAGTACATACCCCATAATGAGGTTGCAGGACCTTATGGCCCCCATATACTTAGCTTCCTTTGGAACCACCACAGTGACCTCCAGAAAGGCTACATCATTCTGCATCCTCAACAGTAAATAGGTACATCCCTCTCTCCATGTTTTCTCTAACACTTTTACCCCTATTTATATTTTTCCTACAATTTTATAAAGATATATGCACATAGCACACAATTATCCACAGTGTACAATCAGTTGTTCATGGTATCTTCATATAGTTGTGCATTTATCACCACAGTCTGTACTTAAACATATTGATTACTATGAAACAGTGTTTTCTTTTCTTTTGTGAATAATAAAAAAGATAATAAAAATAAAAATAAAATGTCATACAATACAATAAAATAGTGAGGACAGAAAACAATACCACTACCAAGAATCCCACATCCCTCCCTTGTATTTCCCACTCATACACATTTAACTTTGGTATATTGCCTTTGTTACATTTAATGGAAGCATATTACAATGTCACTGTTGACCATAGACTCCAGTTTACTTTTTATATTTTTCCCCAATACCATCCCTTCTTCAACACTCTGCATGGTTTACATCCATTTGTTCTCCCACATGTAAAAAAACATTTTTTATATTTGTACATTTAGTAACAGTCACTGACCACTCCAGTTTTTGCTAAGTTACATAGTCCCAGTTTTTTCCATCTATCTTTACCTCTGGTGTCACACATGCCCCTATCCCACCTCATTTGGCTTTACTCATAGACATCTTTGCTCAGTGTACTTAAAATATTGTGCTATCATCACACAGTATATTGCTATTATGCTGAACATTCTGTAGTCCTCCAGCATCAAATGCCGGATCTCTACCCTCTTTCTATCATCTGAAAGCTTTTAAGTCTCAAAGTTTGCTTATTTATGTTAGTTCATATTAGTGAGACCATACAGTATCTGTCCTTTTGTTTCTGGCTAACTTTACTCAGCATAATGTCTTCATGGTTCACCCACATTATTATATGCTCCATATCTTTGTTCTGTCTTACAGCTGCATAATAGTCCATTGTGCATATGTACCACAGTTTGTTTATCCACTCATCCATTGATGGACATATGTGCTGTTTCCATCTCTTGGCAACCATGAATAATGCTGCAATAAACATTGGTTTACAAATGTCTGTTCATGTTTTAACTTTCAGTTCCTCTGAATATATACCTAGTAATGGAATTGCTGGATCATATGGCAAATCTATACTTAGCTTCCTGAGGAACCTCCACACTATCTTCCAGAGTGGTTGCACCATTCTACATTCCCACCAACAATGAATAAGTGTGCCTCTTTCTCCACATCCTCTCCAGCACTTGTAATTTTCTGTTTTTTGGATAATGCCATTCTGGTAGGTGTGAGATGATATCTCATTGTGATTTTGATTTGCATTTCCATAATAGCCAGTGAAGTTGAGCATTTTTTCACATGTTTTTGAGCCATTCCTCTTCAGGAAAGTGTCTCTCCATCTCTTTTGCCCATTTTTTAAATTGGTTACTTGCCTTTCTATTGTTGAGTTGTAGGGTCCCTTTATATATTTGGAATATTAAACCCTTATCTGATACAGGTTTTCAAATCTCCCAATATGCAGGCTGCCTTTTTACTTTTCTGACAAAGTCCTTTGATGTACAGAAGTGTTTAATTTTGAGGAGGTCCCATTTGTCTATTTTTTCTTTTGGTTGCTCACACTCTGGGTATGAGGTCTAGGAAACCACCTATTTTTTTAGCACTAATTTTTAGGTCTTTGATCCATTTCAAGTTAACTTTTGTATAAGGTGTATGATAGGAGTCCTCTTTCATTCTTTTGGAAATGGATACCCAGTTCTCCAAACACCATTTATTGAAGAGGCTGCTCTGTCCCAGTTGCTTTGGCTTGACTGCATTATCAAGGAACTATTGTCCATCTGTTTCTTTTTAATGAATATCCCATACAATTTGTACCAGGTTTAGAAAACCATACTTACATCAATTGAACAATTCAAAATAATGAATAGAACCTTTTTAAGTTAGTGAATGAATACATTATGAATAAATGAATTAAGGAAGGAATGGAATGCTTTGTTAAAGAGAAATGCTATATACTACTGAAATATTGACTTTAACTCTAGTATGCAGTGCTTTCTGAAGTAAGAAATTTACTCTGCAAATCACTTTAAATTGCATCACTTTAACTGATAAAATATGTCCTGGGTTTTTATTCATCTATATTTTCCTAGGACTTAGGAAAAAACTAGATTTCTCTCTTTGTCATCCCATTTTGCTTTTCTTAGCTCAACCTCCCATCTACATTTTAGAATGCTTGATTTGGAAATACATTATTGAACATAATACATATATCTCATAAAGCTGAGGCCAGAATATCTTTTGTTGCAAGAAGCAGAAAAGAAAGGGATCATAGACTAAAAATTATGTGCAGAAAAGAGCAGGTAAAAGACTGCACATTTTCTTCTTGTCCCTGTGAAGTGTAAGCTTCCTCAGAAACTTCTATGAAAAAATGTTTCTCACTTGTTTCAGAGGTAGAGGAGACCCTACTCAAAGCAGATGTAACTTGAAAACTATCCCTTTCTTTATCCTCAGTAATTTGCTGTGTCAATGATTTTTTTTCTAGTGAACTTCCTACATTTGTTTGTACCATATTCATTCATTTAATGTATACATTTTGAGACGATAATGTACTTCAGATATTAGGCTAGGTTCTAGAGATATGGATGTAAATAAATAGAATACTGAGAGATGAGTAGAAATTAGCCAGAGGAAAACATGCAAGAACATTCCAAGCAGAGGAAAATTACATTTGATATTTCAAAAAGAGAGATGAGGTATGACAAAATATGAAGCAAAGATCACAGAAACATAGTAGAAGTCAATAATGTTCTATTTTTAGGCAACCTTTAGCCATTGAAGGTTTTCAAAATGGAAGTCGTATGATCATATTTTAATTAAAACTTTCTCTGGCTACATATGAATAAATTATTAAAGGCAGTGAGGTTTAAAGTGATCAAAGAGGAAGTGTTTCCAGAATGGTGGCATGAAGCAATCCACAGACCTTCTCCCCAGGTAAGCAAACACAACTCATGAAAATTATTTAATGAAAAATTCTTAAATTCTCCTGGAAATTTTCTTATGTTTTCCTTGTTCTATTCAAGGAACAAAGGAAAGAATGCTTAAAATAGTAAAGGAAGGTATGATTGTCTTACCAAATAGAGAATATCAATAAAGAGCTAGAAATTATAAAAAAGTACCAGGAGTCAGAAGAAGATGGTAGCATAGAAAGGAGTGGAAGCTAGCTAGTCCCCCAGGAACAACTAATAAACAACCAGGAACAACTAGTAAATAATCTAGAGTAACTGCTGGGGCACAAGTGTGACTGTCCACACATCATATACCAACCTAGTTTGGGAGGAATGCCCAAGATCATAGCATAAAATATGTAAATAAAAACTGTGGACCTGCACCAAGAGCCCCCTGCAACAGCAGGCTGAACTACAAAGCCTCACTGTACTAGAGAGCAGCACTCTCTGAACAAGTGAATATACCTCAGCCCAGCTTCAACTGAGCTTTTAATTAACAAATGTTGACTGTCAATACAAGTTATGAATCCTCAAAAAGCAGACAGAGGCTCTTGGTGATGACTGACCTTGGAGAGCAGAGGACCTCTCCTAGAGGGAGGAGGAGCCCAGAGGACCAGGTGCTATCTCTGGCTAATGGGTGAAACTGAGGATGGCTGTGGACTTGACCCTGAATGGGGGATTTCTGTCCTTTTTTGACTCAGTGGAGAAAGCCTCAGGCATTTTCAGTTCCCAGCACTCTGACCCAGACAAGGGTGGAGATAGCAGAGTCAGAGAGACTATTCAAATGCAAATGATATCTCCCCAGGGGGTATCTCTTCCCTAAGAGGAAAGTGGTGGTGCCAAGCTCTACTACCCACCTTCAATTCAGAACCAGACCCTGGATCCTGAGGGGAAACGGCCATGGGCCACATCTTACACCAGTCTGGAGTGACAGGCTGACAGGTGCCACCTGCTTGGCAGAAAAGCACAGTGGCTTGAGGCCTCACAGGGTGTATCTTCTAAGACACACCCTCAGGGAGAACTGATATTATTGCCTCCATCTGAAATTTGAGCCTGTTCTGGTCTGGGAAAACCTGATTGGGGTAATCAAGGAAACCAGAAGCCTAGACAGCAGAAAACTACAACCTACACTAAGAAAAATGAAGTTATGGCCCAGCCAAAGGAAAAAACTTATACTTTAACTGAGATACAGCAATTGAAACAACTAATGCTGAATCAATTAAAAAAGTTTAGGAAAGATATGGCAAAAGAGACGAAGCATAAAATGAAAACATTGGGCATACATGAGGTAGAAATCAAAAATTCAAAAAAACAACTGGCAGAATCTATGGAAATGGAAGACACAACACAAGAGATGAAAGACACAGTGGAGATATGCAGCAGCAGATATCAAGAGGCAGAAGAAAACACTCAGAAACTGGTGAACAAGACACTTGAAAGCATACATACAAAAGAACAGATAGAGGAAAGAATGGAAAAATATAAGCAATGTCTTTGGGAATTGAATGACAACATGAAACACAGAAATGTATGTGTTATGGGTGGCCCCAAAGGAGAAGAGAAGGGGAAAGGGACAGAAGCAATAATATAGGAAATAATCAATGAAAATTTCTCATCCTTATGAAAGACATAAAATTACAAATCCAAGAAGCACATTGTACCCCAAACAGAAGAGATCTCAACAGCCCTACACCAAGACAATTAATAATCAGATTATCAAATTTCAAAGATAAAGAGAGAATCCTGAAAGCAGCAAGAGAAAATGATTTATCACATACAAAGGAAGCTTGATAAGACCATGTGCAGATTTCTCAATAGAAACCATGGAGGCAAGAAGGAAGTGGGGTGATATATTTAAGATATTGAGAGAGAAAAACCACTAACCAAGAATTCTGTATCTGGCAAAACTGACCTTCAAATATGAGGGAGAGTTTAAAATATACTCTGACAAACAATGACAGAGTCTGTGAACAAGATACCTGCTCTACAGGAAACACTAAAGGGAACACAACAGACAGAAAGGCAAAGACAAGAGTGAGAGGTTTGGAACACAATTTTCAGAGATAGTAGCACAACAATGTAAGTACACTGAACAAAGATGACTGTGAGTATGGTTGAAAGAGGAAGGTTAGGAGCATGTGGGCCAGCAGAAGGAAAGAGGAAAGACAAAGACTTGGACTGTATAACTCATGAAACCTAGGGTTTTCAATGATTGTGACAAAAGATACAAATATGTTTTTAACTGAGGTAGAACAAATGAAGGTCAACATTGCAAGGTGTTAAAAAATAGGATGGGATTTGGGGGAAAAATACAATCAATACAAACTAGAGATTATAATTAACAGAAGCATTGTATTATGCTTCCTTTAATGTAACAAAGACAATTTAACAAAGCTAAATGCATATGGTGGGGACATAGGGAAAGGATATGGGACTCTCAGCATTGGTGATGTTGTCTGACTCTTTATTCTACTTTAGTTTAATGCTGTCTTTCCTTTTGTCACTTCCTAGCTGTCACGTTGTTGTTGTTGTTGTTTTTTCTCTCTCTCTCTCTTATACTTTTTCTTTTGTCACTCTGCCTTCTTTGACTCTCCCTCCTTCTTTGTGGAAAAAAAATGGAGGTTTCATTATATACATAGTGGTGCTGGTAGTGAATACATAAATATGTGACTATTCAGGGAACCATCAATTGTTTACTTAGGATGGAATGTATGGTGTGTGAACAAAACCATCTTAAAAAAAATGGGTTGATGAAGAAAACTTGAGAGCACTATATTGAGTGAAATAAGATGCATAACAGCAAATATTGCAGGGTCTCACTGATATGAACTAGTTATAATATGTAAACTCATAGACATGAAATATAAGTTACCAGGATATGGAATGAAGCTAAAGAATGGGGAGCAGTTGCTTATTATAAGCAGAATGTTCAACTAGGGTGAACTTAAATGTTTGGAAATGGACAGATGTGATGGTAGCATGTTGTGAGAACAACAGTGCTGAATGGTGTGTGACTGTGGTGAAAAGTGGAAGCTTAGAGTCATGTATGTCACCAGAAGGAAAGTTGGAGATTAAAAGATGGGAATGTATGAAACAGTTAATCTTGTGGTGGACAATGTCTGTGATTAACTTTACAAATCTCTCTCACGAACTAGAGTAAATGTATGGCACTATAACTAGAAGTTATTAATAAGGGGTATATAGGAAAAATACATACCTATTGCAAAATATATACTACAGTTAGTAATATTTTAACATTCTTTCAACAATAGTAGCAAATGTACAATACCAATACTGTGAATCAATAATGGAGGAGGTGATTAAGGGTATGGGAGGATTTGAGTTTCTTTTCTTTATTTTTTTGCCTTTATTTCTTTTCTGGAGTAATGAAAATGTTCCAAAAATTGAAAAAAAAATTATTTTTGTGATGGTTGCACAGCTGTATGATCTTTGAATAATCCTATGGCTTGTGAACAATCTCAATAACAAAGAAAACAAAAGAAAAAAAAAGGAACCAAGTGGACATTCTAGAGTTGAAAAGTATTAATATAAAAATGAAAAATTATTAAGGGTAGTCTTAAAATGACAGAAGAAAGAATCAATGAACATGAAGAAAGGCCAATGGAGATGAAATCTGGAGAACAGAGAGAAAAAATGAATCAAGAAAAATGAACACTGTCTCAGAGACATGTGGAGTATCATAAAGCATAGTAATGCATGCATAATGTGAGTTCTGGAAAGAGAAATAGAGGAACAGGAAAAAATTTGAAGAAAGAATGACTGATAATTACCCAAAATTAAAGAAAAAAATGCATATCTCATATCCAGAAAGCTCACCAGTGCAAGCAGGATAAGCATAAAGATCTCCACATGCAATCACATCAGAATCAGAATGTTGAAAAACAAAAAAGCAAAGAGAAAATCTTGAAAGAAGAAAGAATTGCCCTGTCTTGTAAAAAAGAAACTCCAATAAGAATAACAGTTGACTTGTCATCAGAATAATTGAGTTCAGAAGGCCATGAAAGATATATTCGAAGTGCTGAGAGAAGTGGGAGCAACCTCTAACCAAGGAACTTATATCTAGCAAAACTACCTTTCAAAAATGAAATTCACAGGTAAAGAAAAACTGAAAGAATTTGGGGCTGGCAGACATGCCTTACAAGAAGAAAGGAAGTTCTTCAACTTGAATGCACAGCAATACCAGGTAAGGTAAATATGTAGGTAATAAGGAGACAATATATTTGCATATTTCTTCTCTATTGTTCTCTTAGTCAAGCATAAAACAGCTATTGGCCCATAACAAAGAAAATTGTAGTACTTAATGTAGAGGCAAACTACATTGGAGTAAAAATGACAACAGATGGTAACTCAAATCCACAGGAAGCAATGAAGACAGAAGGAAAAGATAGACAAGAAGGCTAACGTGTCAAGCTCTAAATATATGATTGCTCTCATTTCTTCTCTGTTTCTTTAGAAGACAAAATTATTATATAAAGTAATTATTATAAAAAAATCATTGTGTTTGGAACATCTGTAAATGAAATATGTGTAAAAGCAATAGCACAAAAAAAGAAGGAATAGAGCTATAAGTAGTAATGTTTATATATCTAATTTGTATTGCTAGTCTAACTCTGAATTAGGTTCTAAGTTAAGATGTATATTATAAGCTGTCAAGCAAACTTTAAAAAATCCAGAGACAACAGAGAAAAGTAAAGTCATTTCTTTTGCAGATGATATAATCTTGTAGATAGAACATCTTAAGAAAACCACTAAAAAATTACTAGAACTAATAAAATAATTCAGCCAGGCTTCTGAGCATATAAAAATCATTTCATTTTATATACTATAAATGAACAATCTGAAAATGAAATTAGATAAACAATTTCTCTCATAATAGCATCACAAAGAATAAAATATGTAGGAAAAATTTTAACAAAAGAAGTGCAAGACTAGTCCTCAGAACACTATAAAACTTTATTAGAAGAAATTAAATAACTTTTAAATAAACAGAAAGACATTCCATGTTTATGAATCAGAAGACTTAATATTGTTCAAATGGCAATACTGCCTAAATTGATCTTCAGATGCCACAATCTGTTTCAACAGCTCAGCTGACTTTTTTTTTTTCAGAAATTTAAAGCTGGCTAAAATTGACTTGAAATTTCATGGAACGTACAATATCCAAAACAATATTGATTAAGGAAAATTTGGAGGACAAAACCATTTAAAAACTTACTATAAATCAATAATAATTAAGACAGCATGGTAGAGACATTAGGATAGATATATAGATTAATACACCAGAACTTAGAAACCATAAATGAATTGTTATTTATGTTAAACTGATTTTCAACTAAGGCACATTTCCCACCAACTAGAATTGCTAAAATTAAAAAAGGCAGATGATGAAAAGCGTTGAGGAGGATGTGGAAAAATTAGAATCCTCCAACACTGCTGGTAGAACTATAAAAGGCAGCAGCCACTTTAGAAAATAGTTTGACCATTACTCAAAAAGTTAAATATAGAATTACCATTTGACCCAGCAGTTCCCCTTCTAGGCATATACCAATGAGAAAGGAGAAGATACATTCATACAAAAATTTTTACATTAGTGTTCATAGTAACATTATTAATAATGGCCTAAAGTGGAAACAACTGAAAAGTGGAAATCAACTAATGAATCAATAAGGAAAATAAAATAATCCATAAAATTGAATGTTGTATGCAACTATCAAGAATGCAGCCCTGATACATTGTACAATATAAATTAGCCTTGAAAACATTATGGCCAATAAAAGAAGCCAGTTACAGAATGCCATGTATTGTTTAACAACATTTATTTGAAATGTCCAGAATAGGCAAATTTATTGAGACAGAAAGTATATTAATGGTTGCATGGAGCTGGGCCTGGGGGTGGAGTTAGGGAATGGTGAATAATGCTAATCTAAAGTAATGAATTGTTCCAAAATTGATTGTGTCTATGGTGCAGAACTGTGAATATATGAATAAAAATATCTAAAATCAACAACATTGACTTGTCACTTAATGCTAGACAGGGAGGACAGGATGAAAAGTCAAAGGTTTATGCAGAAGTGAAGAAGATAGCCAAATTGAGAGATATTGGCTTATTTGAAGAAGTTGTGGTGAAAATCAAGATAAATGGTTCAATACCATCTAAACTTTGCATGTAGAATGGGGCAATGGACTCATTATAGGTTTTTAAGAAGGGAGAAAAAGAAAACTGCTGTAAAAGATTTTGGAATAATTAGAGGTGAGAGTTGCCATTCAGGAAGACAAGGGATGCGAGGAACAAGCAGTTGGTAGATTTAACAGATAATGTATAAATACTTTCAAATCACTTTGTATAAAGGTTGCATACAAACTCTGGGGAGTGGATGCAGTCTTGTGGCACATGGGGGGTAGAATATAGTGTAAAAAGGTAAGAGTTCATGGGACAAAGTTCTGTGGAACTTCAGCATTCAGGGAAGGAGGTGGAAAAAAGAAACCAAAGAACAGACATAGAGGTAGATCAATAACAACAACAAAAAATTAAAATTTATGTCCAGAAACCTAGAGGAGAGTTTAAGAAAGAAATAGTCCATTTATTTTTAAGTGCTTCACTATTACAGTTAAGATGGTGACCCACAAAAATACATTTTATTCAGTAATAGAGAGATTGGTTTTGTCCTCGGCAAGAGCAATTTCAGTAGAGGAATAAACCAGACAAGAGTAAATAAAAAAGTGAATACAATTACAAACATAAAATCAATGTGTTCAGTAGTCTCTTTAAAGAAATTAAATTTAAATCTGTGTTAAGAGAGAAGTTAACCCTGGGAAAATGTTTGTTTGTTTGTTTTGTTTTGTTTTTAAGATGGAAATGACCACAATATATATATGGAATTCTGATTACACGGAGAGATACCTCCAATTGACAGACACATCACCTCAATTTTAACAAGTTTTTAGGAGAAGTTGATAAAGCACAGATAAGTTTGTAATTACCAGTTAAGGAAAATGACTTCAATTTTTTTTTTCTTAAATATAAATGAGATGAGAAGGGCAAAAGGAGAAAGGGGGGCATTGTATGTTAAGTTATAGTATTAGAAGCATGGGCATCAGCATTGCCTTTATTATGGAATAAAGTCAATCTTACTTTATTTTCATAACACCTCTTCTCTTTTTTTCTTCACTCTTATATCTGATGTCCAGAAAAAAAGAGACCAATTCTTCCAGTCTTTTTGTCATTGTTTCCTCCATCATATTTCTCAGTCAGCTGCCATCACTTAACGTTGTTCAGATGACCAAGGACCTCCTGTTAGGCTAAATTCTTTATCTTTGGCTTTTCTGAAATATTAGGAACTCTGAGCACTTGCCTCATGCAGTTTCTCTAATTTCACTCTTCCTGTTTTTTTTTTGTTTTTGTTTTATTTTGTCTATTTCATGGCTGACCTCTGTTCAGTCACTGTGTAGCTTGTATATTTCATTAGGTTCACCAGCAGTTTTTCTTTGTTTTATTTTCTTCTCTCTGTATACTATCCCTAAACATTTTATCTATACCTTTGGTTTCACTAACAATCTATGTATCATTTGTCATACATTCATTTCCAAAATGCAGATTAAAAAAAAAAAAAAAACACTCAAAATCCAAATATAAGTATTTTCCTTTAAAAAAATGTGTTTGAACCTCCTTTCAAATCTCTAAACCAATCTGGCAAACCAGGAAGTCTTCATCTTCCTGTACCCATGTGAATTTTCTTCTGCTCCTACATTCCCAATTTTAGTGCCATGCACAATCCTGCTGCCTAAGCACAAATCTCTGTAATCATTCCTAATCTTCCCATCTGTTTACCCCTCCAATTAATCACCATAACTCATCTATTCCGCTTCCAAAATAGTTTTGCTGTCACCTTCCCCTCTTTATCTCTCCTGTCAACTTTATCCTAATGTTTTACCTCATCCTCTCTCTATTGGACTATTTCAATAGTTTTCTTGCTACTTTCCTTGCTTCTAACCACATCCAAATCCAGTAGTTTTAAAGACATTCAGAGTGATCCCTTTTCAGAGTTGATATTCCAAACACTTTTATCAAGATGATTTCCCCCTATTCATCACCCATTACAGATTTCAAAATGAAATTGAATGTAGGTTTTATGAAATTTCTCAACTTCTGTCTTAGTTTATACACTACAGCCACTCTCTTCCTGTCATACTGTCTTCAGTTCTCAGAGGAAGAAGGCACTTCTGTTTTTGAGCCTTAAGAGGCCATATGTATGAATATATAAAGGTCAGAATGGAGACTGACCCCTTCATAATCAAGTTCTAATTTATTGGTATATCAGAAAATAGCCTGGATGTTAAATGCTCCATAACCCTACCCATTCCCTAACTTTCTATGAATGCTTAAGCCATTATGAGTTTATAAAATTCCCTAAATATTTCATATACTTTAAGTACAGAAAAATATTTTGCTAGCCTCGTTAAATTCACTTACAGGAATTTAATGAGATATATATTTTATCTCCTCCAAATAAAAGGCATATCTGGATCTTTATTATGTTTTAATTTTTATTTTTCACTATTATTTCTTACTCTTATCTTTTATGAACCATGAACAACTTGGAATTACTGCAGAGTAGTGAAAATTTTCCCTAGGAGTCAGGAAACAGGAGTTCTGGATCCATTTCTGACAATGCCAAGCCACATAGACATAGAAAGTTCACTGAAATGGGTGTCATGTTTCTTATGCTGGTTATTTCAGTAATAATGGCTTATCATTCTATAAATTTAAAATTCCCATTCATAATTCTGAAACAGAAGTGGTAGTTTTGACTTAACGTATTTTTCAGGCTTCTTTGCAGTATAGGCAAGGCATTCAAGCTTTAAAATCATTGTTATTATGATTTGTTATTGAAAATATTAGTGGGAGGGGCTGAGATGAGAAGAAACTAACCTTCTCCCTTTTCTGGAGACTCAAAAAATGAGGTTCATCCTAAAACAAGGGACTTAAAGTTAAAAATCAAAATAGGACGCTGAACGTTACATGGATAAATTAACAGAATAATACTTTGATTTTTACTGAAATGATTTGAACTTTAATTTTTCTGTATGTACATGGAGAGGGTAAAACTCATTATTCTAGACCCCAGAATTCTAAATTATTGATGCTTTCTAAAACATCACTTGATTTGGACTTAAATTTGTTTAGCAAATTCTTCTTTTAGCAAATATTTTTGCATAATCATAATGAACAATGTGAACAAGCCAGAAGGGAAAATATGTTAATTTTGTTTGACAGGTGTTGAACACATACCAAGTACTGTGCCTGATAGAAGTGATGCTTAACACCAGCGCCTGCTCATGGCTAAGTCCAGGAATAGAGACAGAATACCTAAAGAAATGAGAGAGTTGTATTTTTTAATTGCAAAATAATTTCAGCTAATAAATGCTTAAGAAAAGAAATAATTAAATTCATTTTAGGATTACTCTCAAACCTCAAGGAGAATACTAGACTGGAAATGAACCTTCAATAATGATAGTAATATAATTGAAATAATATATAGCATTTGTATTGTACACTAAAATTTTAAAAGCATGTGCAGAAATTTGATATATTCCCCCTATTAACTCTATGAAAAGAATAGGTGAAATGCCATTAAATTCTTCATGTAAAAGAGAAAATTAAGAATTAGGAGAAATAAATAATATCTTTGAGACCATAAAGCCAGGAAGGAATTTATTTCTTCTGGAACTGGATTTCTTTATTCCCCATTGGATGAAATGCACTGGGTGACAGTGAAAAATTAAAGGAAAACTAACATTTATTAAGGACTTATTTCATGTATGTCTTTTGGAAGCATGATTTTTAAACATTGCAGGAGAGCTGCAAATTCATAAATGGGATGAAGCTCAGATTTCTGAAAGTTGGTCACAATGAATTCCAGAGATGCTGACACTCACTTTTTCATTTTTAAGACCCAATGTTTTCCACTACAGAAATACTAAGATTATGATATATTTAAAGAATAAGAATGAATAAATAAAATAAAGCTAAAGGGTTGAGAATGGAAGATTTAGAGAATAAGGATAATGCAAGAGGCAAAGCATTGATAGCAACAGAATACAAGTATAATTTGGAGATAGTGCAGGCTTAGTTCCAGATCACCACAATAAAGCAAATATTGCAATAAAGTGTGTCACATGAATTTTTTGGTTTGCCAATGCATATAAAAGTTATGTTTATAACATACTATAGTCTATTAAGTGTGCAATAGTTTTATATCTAAAATAAAATGTACATACCTTAATTAAAATTACATTATTGCTAAAAATTACTAGTCATCATCTGAGCCTTCAGTAGGTCACAATCTTTTTGCTGGTGGAGGGTCTTGCTTCAATGCTGATAGCTGCTGATGGATCAGGGTGGAAGTGGCTGAAAGTTGGGGTGTCTGAGGCAATGTCTTACAGTAAGACAATGAAGTCTGCCACATTGATCAAACCTTCCTTCACAAAAGATTAATTTTTGATAGCATTTTACCCATAGTAGAACTTCTTTCAAAACTGGAGTCATTCCTATCAAAGCCTGCCACTGCTTTGTCAATTTAGTTTATCTAATATTCTAAATCCTTTGTGGTCATTTGAACAATGTTCACAGCCTCTTCACCAGGAGTAGATTTCATCTCAAGAAGCCACTTTCTTTGCTCATCCATAAGAAGCAACTCCTCATCTGCTAGTTTTCTCGTGGGATTGCAGAAATTCATCAAATCTTCAGGCTCGACTTCTAATTCTACTTCTCCTGCTATTTCTATCACATCTGCAGTTACTTCCTCCACAGAAGTCTTGAACTCTTCAAAGTCATCCATGAGGGTTGGAATCAATGTCTTCCAAACTCCTGTTAAAATTGATATTTTGACCTCCTCCCAAGAATCGTGACTGTTCTTAATGGTATCTAGAATGTTGAATTCTTTTCAGAAGGTTCCCTATTGACTTTGCCCAGATCCATCAAAGGAATCTATGGCAGTGATAGCCTTAAAAAATAAACTTAAATACTAAAACTTGAAAGTCAAAATTATTCCTTTAACCATGAGCTGCAGAATGGATGTTGTGTTAGAAGGCATGAAAACAGCATTAATCTCATTTTACATCTCCTTCAGAGCTCTTGGGTGACCAGGTGCATTGCCAATGGACTGTAATATTTTGAAAGGAATTCTTTTTTTTCAGAGTGGTAGTTTTCAACAGTGGGCTTAAAATATTCAGTAATTCATGATGTACAGTTGTGCTATCTTCCAGCCTTTGTTACTCCATTTTAAAAGCAAAGCAGAGTAGATTTAGCATAATTCCTAAATCCTAAGGGCCTAGGATTTTTGGAATGATAAATGGGCATTGACTTCAATTTAAAGTCACAAACTGCATTAGTCCCTAACAAGAGAGTATCCCGTGCTTTGAATCTCTGAAGCCAGGCATTGACTTCTCCTCTGTTGCTATGAAAATCCTATATGGCATCTTCTTCCAATATGAGGTTATTTTATCTAAAGTAAAAATCTGTTGCTTTGTATAGCCACCTTCATCTGTGATCTTAGCTAGTTTTTCTTGATAACTACTGCATCTTCTACACCAGTACTTGATGCTTCACCTTGCACTTTTATGTTGTTGAGACAGCTTCTTTTGTTGAAACTCATGAACCCACCTCTACTAGATTCAAACTTTTCTTCTGCAGCTTCCTCACCTCTCTCTGCCTTCTCAGAATTGAAGAGAGTTAAGTCCTTGCTCTGGATTAGGTTTGGCTTGAAGAAATGTTGTGGCTGGTCTGATCTTCTATCCAGACCACCAAAACTTTATTTTTCAAATCAGCAATAAAACTGTTCACTTTCTTTTTTGTGTATTCACTGGAGTAGCACTCTCAATTTCCTTGAAGAACTTTTCCTTTGCATTCACATCTTGGCTCACTTGTTGGCACAAGAGAGAGGCATAGCTTTTGGTCTATTCTGACTTTTGACATGCCTTTTTCACTAAGTATAATCATTTCTACTGTTTGATTTAAAGTGGGAGGGGTGCAAATTTCCTTTCTCTTAAACATTAATAGACTATTGTAGGGTTATTAATTGGTATAATTTATATATTGTTATGTCTCAGGGAATAGAGAAGCCCAAGGAGAAGGAGAGAGGTGGGGAACAGCCAACTGGTGGAGCAGCCAAACACATGCAACATTTATCCATTAAGTTCACCATTTTCTATGGGCACAGTCCATGGTGCCCCAAATAATTACAATAGTAAAAACAAAAGTAACAACAGTAGAACACAGATAACTGTAACCAATATAATAATACTGAGAAAGTTTGATATATTGCAAGAATTACCAAATGTGACTCAGACACAAAGTGTACACATGTTGGTGAAAAATGGTGCTGATAGACTTGTCCCATGCAGGGTTGCCACACACCTTCAATTTGTAAAAAATGCAGTATCTGTGAAACTCAATAAAGCACAATAAAATGAGGCATGCCTGCATAGTTGAAAAACAGAGATTAGAACTATATTGTAAATTACTTTGAATTTCAGCTGCTGAATTTGGACTGTATATTTTATTTCAGGTAAGGCAACAGAATATTTTGTGAAAGGGACTTTCAAGATATATTTAATTCATTAATCACATTGCAAAAGCCAGATGTTAAGTTTGTCTAATAAATAGTTTAGGAATAAATTATTTTAAGGTAGATGTAGTATAAATGGTACAAGTCCCCCAAAATTCTATCTCACCCTTCCTTGCAGTTAGACAAGACCATGTTACTCGTACTGGAAAATAAACTGGGATGGAAAGTGATGTGTTCCACTTCCATGCTCAGGTGGTCCTTCTAATGTCTCATCTCCTTTGCCTGGAGTAAGTAAGTGCATTTGTCCCAGATGGATATTTTGACTACAGAATGATGGACTGTACTGCATCCTACATTCCTGACTATGTGCAGCAGACATTTCCTCCACCACCTCCACAGGACTTCAGTGGGCATGAATCTGAGCAAGATTGTAACTTTTGATTTGTTAAGCCACTGACATTTTGACAATATTTTTTTTTACTGTAGCATAACTGAGCCAATATTACCTGATAAAGAAATATTACTTGAAAAGCAGGAAGATTCTCTATGAAAAAATGAATATAAGTGGCATACAGTGAAGAAATTGATATTAGGAGCTGGAAAGATGGGAAACCGTGAAATGTGGTGGCAAAATATTTGGACAATTTGTCAATTAAAATTACAGGTATGGCAGACAGCTAGCTTAATGAACTTAGAGCTCTAGGAGAAAAGTTTAGAACACAGAACTTGTTAACACATGTTGGTGTCTATTGGCTATATTTACCAGGATATTAAAAGAATGAGAGAAGCTCAGAAAAGAAATTGATAGTTTCAAGGCAGAATAAAAAGTTAATATAGTTTTTCCAGAAAATTTTGCTCTTTCAATATTAAAAAAACTAACTGCTTCTCAACAACTAACAAAAAATAAGACTGGAAAAATATGTGAGTGATAATTCCCAAGTATCCTTTAAATGATTAAATTGCACCAAGAAAAACAGATTAATATAAATTGTCGCTTCCAGTGAATTATTTACATCCAAATTACTCAGGCAAAGATCAGATTAAGGATGTAGAACTCCCACCAAAGTTAATACACTTAAATTATCCAATGTTAAGCTGAGAAGACAGATTTACAGGGCTTAGGAGATACAGTGTAAAAAACAAATACAAACCAAAGCAACAAAATTCAGTATATGTAAGAAGCATATCTTGCAAAATATATAGGTTCACTAAATTTTATAGAAACATATTATATAAAAGAGGGCAAGAGTCAGTTCTCAGTTCTAAAAGATCCTGTTAGTGTTTAATATTAAAACTGTGCTTTGGCCTTGTAATTCCTACATGTAGTAAATGAATTGAGAAAGATGCACAGGGCATATTCTTCTAGGCCTATTTCACATGTGGCCAAGTAGGATAAGGAAAATGGAAGAATTTTTCAGCTTGTGACATGGCCAAATATTTTTTATGAGTTAGAAGAAAGAGTGAATTTGATAATCAGAAGAACGGGTTGAGGCAGGTACTAATGTATACTGAATGTTCCACTTGCCACTGTCTGTCTGTGTTACCCAGATACCTTGCACTACATGAGGCCATGGGCCTGACTCTGGCCAAAGGACTATGAAAGAAGGTGCCATGTAGCTCTTCTGGGCCAAAGTAGTGAAAATGCCATCAGTGACTAGCTTGTCTTTTCTTCCCCTCTCCCCACTTCATTGATGGTTTGAGAAAGCCTCCTGTTTCAGTTGGTGTAGACAGAGAATGATGGAGCTTTTTTTAGCTTGGGTTCTTTTTTTTTTTTTTTTTGAATATTCATTTTATTGAGGTATATTCACATACCACGCAGTCATACAAAACAAATCATACATTCGACTGTTCACAGTACCATTACATAGTTGTACATTCATCACCAAAATCAATCCCTGACACCCTCATCACCACACACACACAAATAACCAGAATAATAATTAAAGTGAAAAAGAGCAACTAAAGTAAAAAAGAACACTGGGCCCCCTTGTCTGTCTGTTTGTTTGTTTCCTTCCCCCACCTTTCCACTCATCCATCCACAAACTAGACAAAGGGGAGTGTGATCCCCATGGTCCCCCCAATCCCACTGTCCCCCCTCATAAGCCACATTTTTATACAATTGTCTTCAAGATTCATGGGTTCTGGGTTGCAGTTTGATAGTTTCAGGTATCCACCACCAGCTACCCCAATTCATCAGAACCTAAAAAGGGTTGTCTATATTGTGCATAAGAGTGCCCACCAGAGTGACCTCTCGGCTCCTTTTGGAATCTCTCAGCCACTGAAGCTTATTTCATCTCCTTTCACCTCCCCCTTTTGGTCAAGAAGATGCTCTCTATCCCATGATGCCGGGTCTAAATTCCTCCCTGGGAGTCATATTCCACATTGCCAGGGAGATTCACTACCCTGGGTGTCTGATCCCACATAGCGGGAAGGGTAGTGATTTCACCTTTCAAGTTGGCTTTGCTGGAGAGAGAGAGCCACATCTGAGCAACAAGGAGGCATTCAGGAGAAGGCTCTTAGGCACAATTATAGGGAGGCCTAGCCTCTCCTTTGCAGCAACAGTCTTCCCAAGGGCAAATCCCATGGTAGAGGGCTCAATCCATCAAACCACCAGTCCCCTATGTCTGTGGGCATGTTAGCAACCATCAAGGTAGGGCAGGCCAATACCCCTGCATTCTCCACCAGCTCCTCAAGGGAGCTCTGCATATTTTTTTCCTTGTTTCTTTTTTTAAAACTTTTTTTTCTTAAATCAACTGTATGAAAAATAAAAAAATTTAAAAAAAAATTTAAAAAAACATACAATAAAAGAACATTTCAAAGAGACCATAACAAGGGAGTAAGAAAAAGATAACTAACCTAAGATAACTACTTTACTTCCAACATGTTCCTACTGTCCCCCAAGAAAGTAACCTAATATAGCAACATTTCTGTGAGCTTGTTCCTACTATACCCATGAGAAATTAACAGACCATAGTCATTCCTGGGCATTCCCAGAACATTAAATTTAGCTTGGGTTCTTAAACGCCCATGTAGAACACAATTCTTCAATGCCCTATGTTGATTGCACATTTAGTAATGAAATAGACTTAGATTAAAAAAAAATATTTGAAGTCATATAGAAATTAGAGTTATTTGGTGTCCCTGTCTTTCATGACACTACAGAAAGATAGTTTGAGTATTCCAGCAACTACACTGAGACTTTATTTTTGCTAGGGCACAATTAAGTATTAAATTGTTCCACCATTCCTGAATTAAGTTATCCAAGGGGGTTGTAATCTCTGGTAAACATCAACCTTTTAATTAAACAACTTATTTTTTTAACATATTGAAATATAAAATATTAGAAAATGCTATTGAACAGGAACTGAGAAAATAAATGGGGATTCTACTTTTTACTTTTCAAACTGCTCATGAAATTTCCTCCCTTGGTCATAGACTAAGACTTAGCCTAATTTTCTCCGTGAATGATGACATGAGGCCAATAAAAATCATAAGTTTTTGTCAACCAGATTGCAACCACATGTCCCTTCATAAACCCTTAAGAGCAACTTTTTATTGGTGAATTGAATATTGGAAGCCAAAATCATAATTGTTTTATTATGACAAATCTACTTGAATTTTAATCATAGAATAAAAGAGGTGAGAATAAGTTGTCAGAGACATAAATTACAAGTATAATGATAACATACATTATATTAAAGAAGGGGAATGATTAAATGGTCTCAGTATATATATAAATTTTTCTTAATTCAGTGAATAAGAAATAGGAATACAAACCAATTTTTGCTTTAAAAAAGGAAAATTATCTGCATAAATAATCATGTGTTTCAGAGCAAGATGTACCTCAGTCTCACTCTTTTTAAAAGATCTTCTAAACCTGCCAGTGCACATAATTTGCAAAGTTGTATTCCTTCATTAAATGATGTGATTTTATTTTAGCTACTGTATTTAGTTTCATTGAACTGAAATATGTTACTTTAAAGTTATGGATTTTTGTTCTACTTGACTATCTTTGAATACTAAAAAAAAAATTGAATTGATTCTGTGTGGTTTTTTTTGTTTGTTTGTTTTGCTTCTTTTTCATATTCTCCCTCAACTTCTACTTCATTATCTGACAAAACGTAAAACATGGATGAACCCTTTACTTCTCTGTATATCTGATGTATATCCAATGGCTGCTAGATCGAATATGTGCTATAGATGAAGTGGAACTGGCTGATTTCACTTGAAATTTATAGGTAAATGAATTTTTTTTTTTAATTTCTGCAGCAGAATTTACTTTTTGCCACCTAATAGATGCCTCCCCTTTGCAATAGCAATGATCCTAAATTATTCTTAGGTTCATGGTTTTCTGGAATAAAAACTGCATTTCAGTTTTCCTTGAAGTTAAGTATGACCATGAGTCTAAGTCTGACCAAACTATGTACATCTTAAAATGGTGCAGGAAACTAACTGTGATTATCCTTGAATGGAAAGCTTGCACCCTTCACCTTTGCTTTGCTTAATTTCTTCTTCTTTCTGCCTAGACAGCATATAAATAGTGCATTCAGGAGCTTAAGCCAGCAACCTACACCATGAGGAGGAGGAAGTCACATATTAAGTTTGGTGGAAGAATAATATGGGAGCGTGATTTCCTGATGATCATGGCATATTCATACTAATTCTGTTCTCATCTTTCTCTCTCTCTCTCTCTCTAGTTATGTATATATATATATATATATATATATATATATATATATATACACACACACACACACACACACATACACACACACATACACATGTATATGAAAAAAATAAAACCACAATCTTATTTAAGCAGCATTTATTTTTTATTTTTTTCTTTACTCATAATTGAACAGTTAATCAATAATACAACCACTATTCAATCCTATGTATTTTGAAAGGAGCTTCTCTTACTTATTTCACAATATTTTTCCTTTGTATTCCTTGATTTCCTCTCAAACATTTCATTTATCTTCATCTGCTCTTATTCTTTAGCTGTGATATTTCTACATTTCATTTTGAAAATAAAAAAAACAGCTATAATACAACAATACATTGTTGAAAATAAACAAAGCTAATTAAGAAACTCCCCATCAAACTCTTTAAATCTATATATCTATCTGCTTTTGTTCCAGTCTCCTTCTTTCCTCCAAAAGTGTTTATTCCTCTAAGTTATTCTTGTATTAAGAAGAAAAAAATTCTCTACTTGTACTGTGGGGAACTTTCCTTCTTGACTTCCTAATATGTTTTCACTTTTACATAACTCCTTCTCTCTTGCATCATCATTCTCTTCATTTCAATTGAACTGTTTTCTTCATAAAATATGCTCCAGTTGATAATTACCTTGCTCCATATTATAATATGGAAACCATGAAATCCACTTCTCTGTTTCACAGGTAAATAACTCTAAAGGGACATATATACACAGGGTGTCTTCACTTCAATTCACACTTCATTCACTTACAAAATCAGCTCTTATTTCCAGAATTCTAGTGAAACTGCTCTTATTCACAATCACCAGCAGCCTCCATATTCAGAAATCCAAGATCAACCTTTCCATCTTCACATTTTTAGCCTTTGGCAGCATTCAGAGAGATAAGCCTACCATTCTTGCACAAATGGTGGGGTTTATGTTAACTCAGATTGTTAATTTTACCCCCTTCCATTAAAATTTCATTTCTAGCTCCCTTTGTTCATCCCTTTTGTTTTAATTTGCTAAAGCTGTTGAAACGCAATATACCTGAAATGGGTTGGCTTTTAATAATGGGAATTTGTGAGTTTACAAGCTTACAGTTCTAAAGCCATGAAAACATCCAGATCAAGGCATCATCAAGATGAAACCACCTTCCTGAAGACAGGCTTCCAATGATCCAGGACTCCTCTGTCACATGGCAGGAAACATGATGGCATCTGCTGGTCTCTTCCTTCTCTTCTGGGATTCATTGTTTCCAGCTTTTGGCTTCTGTGGCTTCCTTATCACCTTCTGTGTCTTTCTCTATTTTATAAAGGATTCTAGTAAGAGGATTAAGACTCACCTGAATGAGGTGGGTCACATCTTAACTCAAGATCCTACCAAAAGATCCTAATTATACTGGGTTTACACCACAGGAATAGATGAAACATAAGAATATGATTTTGGGGGATAAGTAACAGCTTCAAACCACCACAGTTTATCCTCTGGAACACAAAAATACATGTTCTTTCCAAATACTAACATGGTCATCCATCACAATATCCCAAAAAGCCTTAAATGATTTCAGTAACAATATTAAGTACAAAGTATTATCAAAATATAGGTGTACAATCCCCCTCCAGCTGGGGACCTGTTATGCTTAGAACAAGTTATCTGCTCCCAATATACAAAGGAAGGGTAGTCATAAGATACACATTTCCATTGCCATAGGGAAAAATTAGAAGAAAAACAGGGGTCATGGGTCCCAAGCCATTGCAAAACAATGCAGGGTATAGTCTGTTAGATTTCAAGGACTGAGAGTCACCTGTGGTCAATGCCTGGTCATTCAAGGCTTGATGGAGCAGCAGCCCCACCCTTTCCGAGGATCTGCACAGTGGCCCTGCTCTCTCCAAACACTGGGGTGAGGGCTCTAACATCAATAAGCACTGGTCATGCTCTAGGCCCCACTCTCTGCAAGCAGCAGCAATCTCCAGGACACAAGCTCAACCCCTCAGAATGGTAGGGTGGTGGTCAGCCTCCCCAGAATCCTTGGGGAAAGTGCTCCACCCTCTCTGAAGACTTGGGTGACAGCACTGTTCCTGAACAATGGGGTGCCCAGGCTCTCCACAATCTCTAAGGCATCTGAGAACCCTGTTGTGTTAACACTCTTCTGAACAATGGCATAGAAGGCTTGCTCTCTGCAAGCTCTGGGGCAAATTCACTTTTCTGTCATACTTGGGTGGCCCCACTCTTGTCCTGAGATGTCTTCTCTCCAGACCTCAGCTTCCACGGATCTGCCTTTGAAGTCATTTTTCCTTCAATTTGTCCCTTTTCTATACCCTTTAATCCAGGCTGGCAATGGTTCATTTTATACAGATCTTTCAAAAAAAAAAAATTGTCAGTTTTGCATGCATTACACAGGGGTCCCAAAAGGCAGATAATAGGACTTTCCACAAATCCTATCTGGATAACTGCATTTTCAATCCTGATTTGCACTGAAATGGCTGGCTGGATCCATGTTCAGTTAAACCCTCACATGGAGCACTATTCTCTGAGGATTCACTTTCCAGAAGCTCAGAATAACCCACACCACCAATTTATGATTTCTTTGTACCTAGGAGTTCAGTTCTTGGCTTATCAATTTCCTCTCACATTTTATTATAAACTGCAAGGAGAAAGCAGGCTGCACTTTCCACATTTAGTTTGGAAATCTCAGCTAAACATCAAAGTTTGGCATTTTCAAATTCTGCCTTCCATCTGATATCAGTACTCAATTTTGCCAAATTCTCTGCCACTTTAAAACAAAGATCACCTTTCTTCTGGTTGGCAATGACACATTCATCATTTCTGTCTAAATTCTCAGCAGCAGTACCTTTAGTGTTCATATACCCACGAACAGTCTCTTCAAAGCAATTTAGGTCTTTTCTATCAAGCACCTCACAATTCCTCCAGACTCTTCCAGCATTTTTGGCATTTGCAACCTCAGCACCCCAGTTCTTGGTACCAAGATCAATTTTAGTTTTCTAAAACTGCTGAAATGCAATATACCAGAGCAGAAATGAGTTGACTTTTAACCATGGGAATTTATTAGTTTACAAGTTTACAATTCAAAGGCCGTGAAAATGTCCAGATCAAGGAATCACCAAGATGATAACTCCTTCCTGAAGACAGGCTGCCAGTGATCCAGGACTCCTCTGTCACGTGGCAAGACAGATGGTGGTGTCTGCTGGTCTCTCCCTTCTCTTCCAGGTTTTGTTGCTTCCAATTTCTGGCTTCTGTGGCTTCCTCCTTAGCTTAAAGAACTCTAGTAAGTGGATTAAAACCCACCCTGAATGTGGTGTGTCACATCTTAAATTAAGATTCTACTTACCAAAAGATCCTACCTACAATGGGTCCACACCCACAGGAATGGATTAAATTTAAGAACATAATTTTCTGGGGTATAATAACAGATTCAAACCATCCCACCCCTCTTCCCAGCATGATCCTTAAAAGTATATGATTCTCGAGGAGGAACCTAAGATGGCGACTAGGGGAGACAAAGAAAAAAACACCTCCGTGGAAAACACTAGATAAAAAACCAGAAAGGACCCAGAACACCACTTCCAAAGTAGCACCAGCTGGACAAGTTCTGCTAAAGCCACAGGGAAAGTGGTTTTGGCGAAACCAGGAGTCTGCATTCTGAAACGAGTGAGTGAGTAGGCTGAATCCCTCAGCCATGCTGCATTGGGGGGAAACGGTGGGCTGGACTTTAAAAAAAAAAAAATATATATATATATATATATATATATATGTATATATATATACACACATATATATAAAAGAAGCCCAGGAACAGCTGCAGATAAGACGGGAGTGCTCTGGACTAACGCCTCAGTGTCTGGGGTGGAGGATACCCCTTCCCACACCCACTGCTGATGGTCTCAGGTCTAGGGAAACAAAGACGCGCAGCTTGCAGCGGTCTCCCCAGCGGGTGGGGCTGCTCCTGCCCGAGGCGAGCACACGGTGCAGAGCCCAGCCGAGAGGCCCAGCCTCCCAGCCGTCACCCCAGTGGGCAGGGCTGCTCCTGCCTGGTTGAACACACAGCACAGAGCCCAGCTGAGAAACCCAGCCTGACAGGGAGACTTTCCTGCAGCATCACTCACACAACACAATATCGGCCGTGGACAGTGGCCTTGAATACACCCACGACTGATTGTCCCGGAGCTGGGAGAGCGGAGCAGTGCAGAAAGGGGGAAGTTAACATATCCCATTCAACCATCTTTGAAGCGGGCTGGGAACGCCCCTACACAGCCCGGCGGCCCAGGGCTTCCCTGGAGGCCGGTGATCACTTGTCACTTGTGACGTGGCACAGCACCTCCCCCCAACAGAGGTCCTGGAAAAACACAGCAGGGAGGGGGAAACTGCTCGGAAATCCCAAGGAACCTACGCCAATACCAAGGACTTTTGTGTCAGCGGCAGAGAACAGCCTTAAATCTCCGGAAACACCTGGGAGATTTGATTGTTAAACCTGCCCTTCCTCCCTAACCACTCAGGCACACGCCCCTCATTGGGGGCAGACAGCACCAACAACACACCCAAATTAAGTGCACCCCGAATAGAATCAGATCCCCACATACCACAAAGTTGGGGAGAACTGACTTGAGGGGAATAAGTGACTCATGGATGCCATCTGCAGGTTAGTTAGGGAAAGTGTATGTCACCAAGCTGCAATTCTAACAAATTAAAGACTCACAGATGCCATCTGCTGGTTAGTAAGAGAAAGTGTACGTCACCAAACTGTGTCTTTGAAAAATTTAGATCGATATCCCCCCCTTTTTTTTTGATACAACTTGAAAGAACCCTGTCAAGCAAAACAAATGCCAAGAGGCCAAAAACAACAGAAAATCTTAACACATATGATAAAACCAGACAATATGGAGAATCCAGCTCCAAACACACAAATCAAGATTCCTGAAGAAACTCTATACCTCGCAAAATTAATTAAAGAACTATAATCAAAGAATGAAAACATGGCAAAGGATTTAAAGGACATCAAGAAGACCATGGCCCAGGATATAAGTGCCATAAAGAAGACCCTAGAAGAGGATAAAGAAGACATTGCAAGAGTAAATTAAAAAATACAAGGTACTATGGAAATAAAAGAAACTGTTGGCCAAATTAAAAAGATTCTGGATATTCACAATACAAGACTAGAGGAAGCTGAACAACATATCAGTGTCCTAGAAATCCACAGAACAGAAAATGAAAGAACAAAAGAAAGAATGGAGAAAAAAATAGAAAAAATTGCAATGGATCTCATGGATACGATAGATAAAATAAAACGTCCAAACTTAAGACTCATTGGTGTCCCAGAAGGGGAAGAGAAGGGTAAAGGTCTAGAAAGAGTATTCAAAGAAATTGTTGGGGAAAACTTCCCCAACCTTCTACACAATATAAACACACAAAGCATAAATGCCCAGTGAACTCCAAATAGAATAAATCCAAATACACCCACCCAAAGACATATTCTGATCAGACTCTCAAATACTGAAGAGAAGGAGCAAGTTCTGAAAGCAGCAAGAGAAAAGCAAATTCACCACATTCAAAGGAAACAGTATAAGATTAAGTAGTGACTACTCAGTGGCCACTATGGAGGCGAGAAGGCAGTGGCATGACATATTTAAAATTCTGAGAGAGAAAAATTTCCAACCAAGAATACTTTATCCAGCAAAACTCTCCTTCAAATTTGAGGGAGAGCTTAAATTTTTCACAAACAAATGCTGAGAGACTTTGCCAATAGAAGACCTGCCCTACTTCAGATTCTAAAGGAAGCTCTACCAACAGAGAGACAAAGAAAGGAGAAAGAGATATAGAGAATTTTAACAGACATATATAGTACCTTACATCCCAAATCACCAGGACACTCATTTTTCTCTAGTGATCACAGATCTTTCTCCAGAAGTGACCATAAACTAGGACATAAAACAAGCCTCAAGAAATTAAAAAAAAAAAAAATGAATATACTCAAAGAACATTCTCCAAACACAATGGAATACAAATAGAAGTCAATAATTTTTGAACTATAACTCCACTATTTACTTCCTACATGATAAAAAATACACAAACTCTCAGGACAAATCAGTGGTTTTGAACTCAATGTAAAATATGTAATTTTAGACAACTACATAAAGGTGGGGGAATGAAGGAGTTTAGGAACATAGTTTATATGCCCTATTGAAGTGAAGGTGGTATCAAAGAAAAACAAGATTGATAGGGATTTAAGAGGTTAATTTTAAGCCCCACAGTAAACACAAAGAAATTATCAGGGAATATAACCATAGAGATGAAAAGTAGAGTTTGGGTTAAGAGAAATAGGGGAAGGGGCAATGGGGAGTTAAGAAAGGAGTGTAGGGTTGCTGTTTGAGGTGAAGGGAAATTTCTAGTAATGGATGGTGGGAAAGAGCATAACATCATTCTAAATGTGATTAATCCCACTAATGGAAGTCTAGGGAGGGGGTGGAATGGGAAGATTTAGGCTGTATATATGTTTCCACAATTGAAAAAAGAAGGGGAAAAAAAAAAAAGACAGTCTAACTAGATGACAATTGAATGCTAAGGATGAACTTGGATGGGATTGGAGGGTGGAGGACAGGTGGCTTGAAGTGACACAGTTGAGACATAAGGAAAAGGAAATATAGAATGTAAGCATTGTGTCATTGTTGGATCTCTTATACTTAGCTGTGCTTAATGGAATTACATAAAAGAACGTTCTTGTTCATGGAAAGTACATATGTGAATTATAGTGTATGTTCAAGGATGTGTGCAGCTAACTCTCATATGTTCAGACGACAGAGAAATATATGATGGATGATAGATAGGGAAGGAGGAAGGGAGGGAGGGAAAGAAATAGTGATGTGACAGCATGTTAAAGTTGGTGGATTGAGCTATCGGGGGAGGGCGGTCAGGGTATGATGGAATTCTGTGTATGGGGCTAGTATTGTTTTTGCAACTATTCATGTAACTTTTAATTTATCTCAAAAAAAAAAAGTATATGATTCTCAGGGATCATTTTAATGCCTTTTCTTCCTGGGAATTATCTTATTAATTAAATTATTGCTTTCCAGGGCTTTAGAAACCAGCTCAATATCATGTTTCAAATTTACGTCTCTGTTCCAGACCTCTGTAATCTCCTTCATACACCTCTAGCCACACATTTGACATATCTTTTTGAGTGTCTCTCACAGACATCTTAAACATCACATCCAAAACTGAACTCTTAATTTCCTTATTTCCTCAAATACTGCCCATCCCCAAATTTGCTACTTTTGGCAACTGATTCATTCAATTCCTCAGGTTGTTATCTTAATAGGAATCACTGCTGCCTCCCTTTACTTTACATTCCTGCAAATGATATCTTTTTACTAACGTATCATGATAGTGCTTGTCTCCTATTTCTCAAATCCACCTGCTCATTTCCTTCTCCAAATCAACATCCTAATCCATTTACTGACTTCTGCCACTCATGATTATAAGAATTTCCTAAATTGTATGTACATTTTGGTTCTTATATCCATTCAATATATTCTCCACAAGGCAGCCAGGTGAGAGAATGAATTATGTTAATTTATTGTTTAAAAACATTTCACTTTCACCATACTTGGAAAAAGTTCCAAATTGCTTAACATATATGCCTACGAGGACACATGTAGTCACAGTCAACCTCATACAACACAATCCAGACACTGTTGGCCTTCTTTCAGTCTCTAGAGTACAAAGCCTTTGCTCAGAGTCTTCTCTCACTTTAGAACACTTTTCTGTGTTGTCTTCACATATTTATTTCTATTTACTCTTCCTGGTATAATATCACATCTGTGGAGAAGGATACTTTGGTTATTGCATTCAAATACTCCTGGAAAACCACACACATTCCCAGTACCCTGATATTCACTATCTCAGAATCCTGTTGGTTTCCTTCATGCCATATCTTAAAATATGATATTATTTCTTTTTCAGATTTTGCAATGAGTGGTTGCTGTCTCCCCTGTTAGACTGTAAGCTTCACAATGGTCTTTTTCAATGTTCCATCTTTAGCACTTAGAAACCTCAGGTGCAGAGTACATGCGCAATACATAATTTTTCATTGAATTAATAAAAGCATGAAATACTTAATTTGTGTATGTTTCTTTATGACAGGAACATTGGATTCAATGTAAATGAGCCTTGGTTCCTGACTGGGCCCTGCCCAAAACTCTCCATGAGGCTATAAGGAAATATTTTCATTATTATTAAAGCATTTTCACATTTCTAAGACCTCTTCCATTTGCAGCATATTCTGTGCCTTTATAAAATAACTGTAGACATAAAGTAAAATTGATAAAGAGTGTTAAAAGACTTTTTTTTACAAAACAGTAGTGTTTCAATGTTCACCCTAATTTTGATGTCAGAAAATATTTGTCAATTACAAGGAAGTTAAGAAATTAGAAATAATATTCTGTGCATTAAAGTTAGATTTGTATTGGCAAGTCACTTTGTTCTACAGCATAATTTTCAAAAACGTGGATGTATGTGAAAAATAATGTCTCAATGCGTGTAATTTACTGAATAAATTTACAGATGCTCAAAATATATTTCTGTCTTACCTGTAGTGATCAAGTGGAAATCATGACATTTAGCTTAGTGGTATTTGGGGGCGTGTTGGTTAAATATATTCCCATGAATGTCTTTCTCAGTATGAGTAAATAGACTGCTACATAAACTGCCTCCAGCATAAACTGTATAATATTAGTATTTATTTTGAATCAGCAATCCTTTTCACAGTACTTGGGACAGAGTTTGTGCTCAATAAATATTTTTTAGTTTAATGAATGAATGATTGGGTGGTGATATGAAGTACATGACACTAGTTGAAATTATTTCTGCATAAAAAAATCTTTGTCTTTGCTCATATGAGGAATAATTTTAAAATTGTTTCTATGTTAATTAATCTTTGCCTTTGTATTTTCATCAATATCCGGTTCCTAAGAAACCAAAACCTTGTCAGAGAAGGATAAGCTTTAGGTAATGGGGAAAAAAAAGAATAATAACCTTTTGGCTTCGAAGCTTACTCCGATCAAGCAGTTGTATGTCACTAAAGGGACCAATATGTCCTCCTTGTTATTGCAAATTAAATCTGAACTATACAGCAGCACTTGTAAACCTCTGCACACAATTCTTTTGATTCTTTTTAAAAAAAGATTACAGGAAGAAAAGTGAGTAAAACATTGATAATTTGTTTAGCTGGTGATGCAGGCTGTTCTCCGACCAAATTTTGTTTCCCAAAGGAAGGCATCAGTTTTAAATTACACAGCAAGCAGGCAAGAGAAAGGAGGCAAACAATCAAAACCTTCCCAGGAGGGGAAAGAATAAGGCTAGAGATCCAGAGATCCCATTTAATAAATAAACACCTTCATTTCTGTAAGTTAATTTCACCACAGGAAATAAGTTTAGTTTTAATTACATTGCCTTATGTCATGTTTTATAAAAGGTACATGAAGTTTATTGACTTTCCCTTATTAAAGCATTGCAAGAGTGTTGCATGTAGATTAAGTCTCCAAAGAAACAGCATGATGTACATTTATTTGACATGCAATATTTTCACTTATCCTATGCTAGGGAATATTAGGTAGGTGAAAAACAACTTGTTGTATTTAATTTTAATTTAAAAAATGTTTGCTATTTTGGAGTTATACATGAGAGTCTCTTCAAGTGATACAGGCTAATTGCATTATTGGCACAAATATAAAAACTTGGCTATCTCTTTTCAGGTTTGAAAAAATATATACATGAAAATTTCAGATTTTATTTTTGTGATTTGGGCTTCTAGTCTTCATATATATAAATATATACATAGTTTTGATGTAAATCTAACATTGTCAGGAAGTGAACATATTCATGATTTTGCAGTTTGTGCTCTCTGAGTAAAGAAACTGGAACCTGGGTTAAAGGACAATCTTGTAACTTAAAAGATGACTGAATAGTGACAGACCTCCAGAGATTTAAATATTTATCTCAAAATTGGTTTGCATTTCAAAGGGGAGTGATCCTGGGGCCATTGAGCTGATCTTTATGTTCCAAAGGATTACAGAATATTATTGAGCAAACATTTCTCTCGCTCTTTCAGAAGGGGAGGAGGGAGTGAGTTTTATATAAACTCTGAGAGTCATAATTTTGCATCCCCTCTGCTGTGAGGCAGAAAACCTCTTTTGCATGTACAGGGCCCATCTGGTTCTCAATATATCACCCTAAATGAGGAAAAATGGAGCATGGAGAAATGGTGCAATTATTGCTATGAGTAATAACTATCTGTGTTTGATCCAAAACCTTGTGTTTGCCTTCATAATTTAAATACATATAGATATTAAGACTTATCAAACATTCAAATGCATGATTTCAAAATGTATTTTATGAACAATTTCAAAGCCAGCAGAGATTTATCTGCACTTCTGGCAAAACTCTCCATGTTTAGCCTATGAGTGATTTACTGTTTTCCTCATTTTATGGTTAAACATAGAAAGTTAAGGAAACTGTCAAAAGTCAAACCCAGACATTCTGAACACACTTCATTATCATTTGCTGTAAGATGATAATTTATTGTATTATTTTTGCACGACTGTACTGCAAGTGGAAAAATACATAATGTATAAAGCTGGCTTTGCAGTTAGTGACAAATAAAAATAAATAAATGAAATAAGGTCTATATGTGTACATTGATGATTCATAATCATCTTTTATATGTGTGAGAGAGATTCCACTGATATTAAACTATCAAAGGTTACTGAAAAGAGGAGAGGAATATTTGTATAAGGAGCCTAGAGATTGTCTCTATCACAACCATTTGTTCCAAAACTCCCATTTATTAAAATATTGGTATATTGAGTATCCTTACCAAAAGCCAGGTGTCTCAGAAGAGTATGTATTCTCCAAGAAAAAATCAAGGTAAGGAACTAGAAAAGACATCAGGCAGCCCCTGCAGTGAAATAAATGGTCTATATGGAAGGTTGGTTCTGGGTTCTGTGAGATGGATGGCCATGAATTTTGTGCCCCAAATTGTCATTCTTGGGTTAGTCTTACATTCTGGGGAAGTCCTGTGTGCACAGCATATAACATGATTAATGTAATGCCTAGAATGTATTTATCATTAGATAGATGATAACTGCTCTTCTTTTAATTATGTCTTTAATTTCTGAGTAGTGTTTCATTTTAATGTACTGTCAATATTGAATGTTTATTATATTTGCTTTTCTAGCTATAAATTGGGTACACTAATGATAATCAGGCCCTCATAGCTCTTACTTGGACATAGGTAACATAGGACAGAGAACAATATGATGGCTCCTTCTGTAAAACATAATTTGAAAAGGCAGACACCATTGAGACCTGATTTTATAAAGACAGATTTTTGAAGAAAAAAAAAAGACTGTTGCTGAAGATGGTATTGTGTGAATTCAGTCAGGTTGTCAGTCTGAAACCAAGGTCTACTTCTATAACTATTTTTGGAAGGAACACACAACCAAAATGGGCAGTGGGAGACTCAGTGATGAGAGCAAAATCCATGTTTTCCAATATGTCTTTATATCAGGTATGTAGGCTACTTTTCCCTTCAAGTACCTATTGTTAATTATGCTTAATTAAACTGAACCTAATGGGAGGCCTAAGGAGATTTGAAATACGGTTTTATAAAACCTTGAATTTAAGCAATGGAAAAATTTTATAAATTGGACTTAATAAAATTTAAAAAGAATACACAAATGTGTACTCTTCAAAACACACTGCCAAGAGAATGAAAAGACAAGCCATAGACAAAATATGTTCAAGTCTTATTTCTAAAAAAGAATTCTCAAAATAAGAAATCAATCAGAAATCAAACAATCCAAGAAAATTGAGCAAAATATTTCAGCAGAAAAGTCATCTCAAATATATACATGGCAAATAAGCCCATGAAAAGTTGCTCAACACCATGAATCTTTAGAGAAATGCAAATTAAAACCACTATGAGAAAATCCTGCACATATATTAGAATGATTAAAATGACAAAGATTGACCACACAGTGTATTCGCAAGGATATGGAGCAAATGGAACTCTCGTACACTACTGGTAAGAATATAAAATATTATTATTTGAGAAAACAGTTTTGCAGTTTCTTAAAATATTGACCATAAAGCTACCAATCATTCCACTCATAAGTGTTTGCCCAAGGGGAATGAGAATATACTTCCATGCAAATTCTTTTGCTTCTCTTTGCTAACAGCCTCAAATGGGAAACAACCAGAATGTCTACCAGCAGGTAAATGTTGAACTCAATATTATATTGAAAACATAACACTGGCATATGTGCATAAAAAGTCATGCTACTGTTAATACATGCAATGATATTGATCAATCTCAAAGAACTATGCTGGGAGAAAGGAAATAGAACAAACAAACAGACAAAAAAAAAAAAAAAACTAAAATGCTGAATGATCCCATTCATATAAAATTCTAGAAAAGCAAACTAATCTACAGTGACAGAATTAGGAAAATGCTTACTTGGGGATGGGGGTGAAAGGTGGGGACAAGAAGATAGAATTACAAAGGGGCAAGAAGAAACATTGGAGGTGATGGGCTTATTCACTATATTGATTGTGATCATGGTATAATGCATTTTTATATATGTAAAGTGATAGGAAGTTTTCCTATTTGAATTACACAATTTAAATAAATACAGTGTATTGTATGTCAATTGTACTT
The DNA here is from genome assembly GCF_015220235.1 of Choloepus didactylus. Classification (NCBI taxonomy): domain Eukaryota; kingdom Metazoa; phylum Chordata; class Mammalia; order Pilosa; family Megalonychidae; genus Choloepus; species Choloepus didactylus. Next base: position 143,677,071 of record NC_051309.1, read on the forward strand.
AAATAAATCTTTGAAAAACTGAAACAGAGGCGAACAATAGATGAATAAAAGGACAGATTTGAACAAGATTTTCTTTCCCTAATTATGTGGATAAGGCAAGAGTTTCCCTCTCAGATATCAAGTCCATTCCAGTAATTGATATTTGTATGGTTGACATGACTTCACACATAATATACCTTTGTAAATTTGCACCATTCACTTTTTAACCTTCCACAATAGCATCACCATATCCTTCAAATTGAACACATTGCCCCTCAGATTTTCTTTGCCAATTTAGGTGTAAATGTGCATTAAACATCCACATCCAATAATCCTAATAATATTTCTTCACCACTACCAGGACATTTTACCCATCCCAATGCAAAAGCCCTCAGATTCCCTCTGAAGTTTGTACTAAGAGACCTCAGCTACCCTGTCACTCAGAATCATAATTCTCTTTTTCATCTCATACTATGTTGATCAATACAGTCTCTGAAGAGAATACAGTTTCCACTTTCATGTCATCAGGTTTCTGAAATTCATCATGGCTAGGGCAAATGAGCAAATTTCTTGCTATCTTTTCACCTGAAAATTTGTTACAGCAGCCTGACCACCTAATCTCTTATAATGATCCATAATCACTTTAGTTGTCATTTCAATTATCTTCTCCTTTTTCATGCCATGTTTAAGTAACTGCCTAAACACTTCCATTTGGTTTAATCACCCTGACTTTTTACCATTCATCTTTCAAATATCATTCTGAATTTCTCTGCATAATTTTTATATTCTTTCTGTCATGCAGCCTCATTCTGTGGAGCTGAGCTAGATTTTTGATAGCTTCTCTCACTTGATCTTTTCTTCCCACTCACAGTATAAAATACCATGCTCAAAGAGGCAGAGCTCCATTTATGATGACACGGAAAATGACTTCAGTTAAAGGCATATTTTAGGGGACACTTTAGAATCATTTTATGACATATCTGAAGTCTCATACATTATGAACATTTAAAAAAATCAGTTCTCCTTTTGATAAATAAGCACAGGTTTCGGCAATTCCACTTCTCTAGGCAATCTTTCCATAGCCCTCACCTTAATCCAACTCATCAGATTGGACATCCATTCATCTAAATTACTACAAAGGCTGCTATGGTCTGGGGATTCTAAGTAAGACCAAACACACTTGTATCAGCAGTGCCTTGAATGAAGGACATAATTCCCTGTTTCCCAGTGCATAATATCTACCTCAGCAATAGCTCTACAAATTCTTAATTGACTTCTCTTCTGTCTAAACTACCACTTTTGTTCAACTAGCAATGACCCCAAATTTTGAGCGCTTACCTCTAAATCCCATTGATGAGTTTTTCTGCCAATAATCATAACAATTGTTCAACCTCAAACCAACCAGAGTTTCTTTTTCTTCTTGTTTCTTCTCTTCTTTCTTCTAAATAAAACTTTATACATTACTAAATGGTGTCAGGCATCATTTTGATTATTCTATTATTCTGCCAATGATGCCCACCTCATCAAGCATACTAGTCCATATAATTGAAAGTTCTCACAAGACCAAATCAGTTCATCTTTATATTCACAAAACAGTTTAAAATAGGCAGAGTATACCTGGCAGGAAGAACAAGAAAGCCTAGGACATCTTTAGGAAGACTTCAGGATAACATCACAGTGTCATAAGATACGCTTTGTCTCCAAATCATGAACCACTAAGATATGTACAAAATATCTTGGTCTCAGGAAGCTCAGTCTCATTTATGGATGGGTCTTTTATATCTCTCTGGTTATGTAGTTGAATCGGGACTGTTTGACCAGCATCTTAACAAAAATCAAGACACTATAAACATAAATCTGAGCATTAAAAACAAAGTTGAAAATCTGCTAGAGGCTGACCCTTTAGTATATTATAGACCCTAGCACAGAATATAATTAATGACTCACTAGTACTTTACATAGATTTTTGGCCAAGTTTTGTCACTATAACTCAAGGCATTCCTAGAGAAAATCACCAGATTAGCTGAGATTTATCTTATATCAATACAATTTTCATCTAAACATGGTATAGCATTATCCCATAAGTTATGACATTTTGCATTTACACTACCATGTTCTTCAAAATATTTAAAATCCATTCAAGTTACTTATTTGACACATAGGTTATTATTTGCCTGACAGACTATTTGCATATTTCCTTATTTCAAATATACAGGGATATTCTAGTTAATTACATTTCTATTTTTGGTTTCTAGATTAACTTTACTTGAATTACATCAAATGTAATGAATGATTTCAACACATTTGTATTTGTTTAAAATTGTTGTTTTCCTAGAGATTACAACTCACCTGTGTTGATTATCATTGCAAATTTTTATTGGCACCTATATCTTCTTTCTCTAAAATGCAAAAAAAAAATGCATGACCTTTCAACTGAATTTCAACAAATTATGTTTAGAATAACTAGATATCTACATTCAAAGTAATTAACTTTAATTCATAATTCACATACTACTTACACTTAACTCAAAATTGAGCACAGACCTAAATATATCTCGAACTATTATGCTTATGGAAGAAAACACAGGAGAAAATCTTTGGAACCTTGGGTTAAGCAAAGATTTCTGTTACAAAACCAAAGGCACAATCCATAAAAAAAGAGTATAAGAAGACAAATCACAGACAAGAAGAAAATATTTGCAAACAATCTGTTTGATAAAGGACATGTAAAACACTCAAAAATGAATAAAAAGTAAGCTTCCAAATTTAAATAGGAAAAGACTATTTGACAGACACTTCAACAAAGATATGTGGATGGCAAATAAATACATGAAAAATTGATGGATCTAATTAACCATTAGAAAGATGTAAATTATAATCACAAAGGGATACTAGTACATGCTTATTAGAATGATTAAAATTGAAAAGACTAATCATACCGTGTGTTGATAACGATGTGAAGGAACTGGAACTCTCATATACTTTTAGTGAGAATGTAAAATGGATCAAGCATTTTGGAAAATAGTTTGTCATTTTCATAAAATGCTAATCATAAATCTATCATATAGCCCAGTAATTCTACCCTAAGCATGTACCCAAGATAGATGAAAGCAGATTTCCATACAAAGTCTTACACAATTCTCTTAGAAGTTCTACTTTTAATGGCTTCAAAATACAAACAACCTAAATGCCCATTAAAATGTGAATGGATAAAGAAATTATGCTACATCCACATCCATACAATAAAAATAGTGACAAAATGGAATTAATTATTAATAAACCAAAAATGTGAGTGAATCTCAAAAAGTTATGCTACTTTAGAGAAGCCAGGCAAAAAAATTTCCAGTTTTGGAAGCCAAATTATTTGATATGTTTTCTACAAGTGCAAATCATTTGAAGTAAAAAATAGTCTTGTGTGATATCTTTGAATAAAATTCTTTAAACACAAACTGATCTATAATTACAGAAACTGGAGCAGTGCTTTCCTGGGAACGGGGGCATTAGGAGCAGGAGGGAGATGGTAGTGATTACCAAGAGGCACCAGGAAACTTTGAGGTATGATTGATATGTTCACAATCTTGATTGTGGTAATGATTTCATGGGTTTATGCTTTTATGAGGCCTTTTATATTTATCTATCTATATCTATCTATCTATCTATCTATCTATCCATCTATCTGTAATTTGTGCAGTGTGTTGTGTGGTAATTATACCTCAATAAAACAACAAAAAATAATAGAGAATAAATGAATAAAAATTATTTGATCAATCCAAAGAAAGCAGAAGAGCAGAAATAAAGAAACAAAGAAGAAATAAGACATAAAATAGAACGATTGCAAGTTAAATGTAATGTAACTTAAATCTACTTACCTTAAATGCAATTAGATTAAATACTCAAAGAGCTAAAGGCATAATGAAAAACAAAAATGACGCAAGAGTATTCTGTTTACTAAAATCATATTTAATAAATAAATAAGACTTTAATTTCAAAGTAAAGCTATGCAAAAATCATTTATCACACAAACTTTAATATAAAGGAAACTGGTATAGCTATGTTAATATCATACATGGTTAACATTAAGGGAAGAAATACTTTTAGAGACAAAGAAGGATATGTCATAATTAAAAAGTGGGAAATCTATTGGAAGTAATCCTAATATGCGTGATTCTACTCACATAACTTCAATATATATGTAAAGTGATATTTACTTAAATAATAAACAAATCTACAAGCATTTTTGCAATATCAATAACAGATACACCCAGGAGATAAAACACAATCATATGATTTTGACAAATCTTAATGATGAACATAATTTGTTATCTTGAACCTAAATGGCGTTTATAAAAATTTGGCCTAGCAGTGTATAAATTCATTCTTTGCACTTGTATATGACATTTACCAAAATAGCAGTATGATGAACCCTAAAGCAAGTCTCAAATTTTTTAAAACAAATGAAGTAACAAAGAGTGTATTATTGCACTCCATGGACTTAATTTAGGAGTCAAAATCAGGAAGACTGTTTTTTACTTCAAATGATTTGCACTTGTAGAAAACATATCAAATAATTTTGCTTCCAAAAGTGGAAAATAGAAAATAATTTGAATATTATAAAATTAGGCCATATCAAAAATTTTGCCTGCAGTTTGGGGCAGATTGAATTATGCCCTGGAAAGACATGTTAATAATCTTAATCCACTCCATAGGTGTGAACCCATTGCAAATAGTACCTTTGGAAGATAATTTGAGTTAAGGTGTGGCCAGTGCAATCATCTTGGGCTTTAATCCAGATTATAAGCAGAAGAAAATTTAAACATAAGCGAGAGAAAATCACATGGAAGAGAAGCTGGAAGTCAAAGGAATCTGAAAAAGAAAGAAGATGCTGAAGTGTGCATTGTCATTTGATGGAAAAGCCAAGGAGCTGAGGTTCTTTGGCAGCAAGCTCCAGATGGCCAACAGTGCATGGAAATGTTGCCTTGCTGGCACCTCATTTTTTGGACTTCTTCTAGTCTCATAACCAAGAGCCAACAAATTCCCATTGTTTAAGCAAACACATTGTATGGTATTTGTTTTAGCAGCCTGGAAACTAATACACAGCTAACACTATTTAACTGAGAATGTATACCCTTAAATGCATATATATTAGAAAGAAGAAAAATTAAAAATCATCTAGGTTTCCATCTCCCAAATCTAGGAAAATAAGGGCAAATAAAATTAAAAAGAAGACATAAAATAATATAGATAAGAAGAAAAATTAACAGCAGACACCCAATAGAAAAAAACAGAGCAAAAGTTGCTTCTTTGAAAAGATTAAAAAATTCATAAGTTCCAACCATAACAGATCAAGAAATAAAGCTGGATAACACAAATTCCCACATATTCATTAAGAAGGAGCATCACTAGAGAGTCTATTGACATTAGTATGATATTAAGAGCATATTATGAAAAAGTTTATGGCAAAAACATTTCAAAACCTATAAATAAAATGGGCAAAATGCTTGAAAAGTACAACTTACCAAAACTGACAAAGATGAAACAGAAAATCTTTATAATTCTATATTAATTATAAATCTAATTAATTATAATATATAAATAATCTAATTAATTATAAATCTGTATAATTCTATATATAGCAAAAATAAAATACTATCTCAAATGGGTTCAGTGTTGGATTTCTCCTAACTTTTAAGGAAGAAATCATACCAATCTTTTACAACTTCCTTCAGAAAGTAGGGTAGATTTCTCAGCTTTTTAAATGCGGCCTACAAAACTCTGGTAATAAAATCTAGGGGCAAGAATATAACAAGAAAATAAAATGAAAAACCAGTATGTCACATAAACATGCACAGAATTATTTTAAACAAAATAGTAGTAATTTTTATACAATACTATTTGAAGACTGAAAAGTTGATTTAACAGTCAAAAATCAATTAGAATTAAAATACTCCAAAATTAGAAGATAAATGAGAATAAAGTCAGCAAAAGATAAAGAGAAAGCATAAAACTCAACGTCCATTTATAAAACCCCTCAACAAAGTACAAACAGAAGAAAACTTACTTAATTGAAAAATATCTCCAATAAACCTGAAGCTTACATTACACTAAATAGTAAACATTTTCTCTCCGAATTTTAGTACAAGAAAATAACACTTACCCTTTCCACTTTTATTCAATGGTATTTAGAACAGTAAAAATACTGAATGGCAACATGTAAGAATATAGACGATTTCCTTAAACACAATATTTTCTAAAAGAAGCCAGATGCAAAATAATATGTGCATTTCATCATAAAAGAAAACATAAGGTGAAAAAAAAATGACAAAACTATGGGGTTTGAGGTCTTTATGGAAGAAGTTGGGGGGAATGATTGGAAGAGGAAATTAAGGGGATTTCTAAGTTGCTGGGGAAGTTTGCTTATATTCTATACTTTATCCTGTTCATTTTCTTCCCTATATTTTTATTGGAATTGTATACTATGTCCCTAAAAAAAAAAAAATAAAAAAAAAAAACAAAAAAAAAACCTGACCTTGACATCTTCTATCTGCTTGACTGAAGTGACCTCTACCTCATGTTCCCAAGACTGACTATACCTTATACCTTGACATTACTCCAAATTATTCCATCTACTTAATTTTGAAACCTGAAATAGGAATACAACTTCAGTCCCTTTGAATCTGCACTTTAGAGTGAATGGAAATTTCCTTCAATTTCCTTGACTCATCTCAGTTCTCGGATATAGAACATCACCCATCAAAACTTTGTGCAATTTTCTATCCAGCCCAGATACTGTGGTCAGTCAGTTTAAGAATGCGTCCTCTATTGTCTTGAAAAAAAAAAAAATATATTTAAGAGTGGGTTCTGAGCAATTTTTAGAGAAAGTGTACTATTTGTAACAGTAAATTTAAAGTTTTGTATGTTCAAATGCAATCTCTATTCCTTGTTAATCATTTAATTGGCTTGTTGAATCCTTTTTCTCAAACTGTTTCTAAACATTGTTATTTTCATGTCCTTAACCTTGTTTCTCATCTTTTATCTCAATAATAAACCTCATTTTCTATCTTTCTGAAAAAACTGAAATAAAATTCCTGTTTCCTTTGCTTATAACTTCTCTATTCCTTCTTTCACACACACACACACAGACACACACACACACACACACACTCAAACAAACATTGTATTCCTTTTTCTTGCCCAAACCTAAAGTCCATACCTAGTCTGTTAATACTTTCCTTACACACTTCCTGCAGGGCCATGTGTTAAAATTACGCTCTCTTTCCTAGTGCATTTATTCTTTTTTCTCTCACTTTATTTGTTAAAAAACAAACTAATAAACCACTTTCTTCCTCTGAATCTGAAGACAATTTCTCTCACTTCCTTTTAGCTCATGTTTTCCTATCAAAATACATGGTATAATGGTGTGAAAGTATTTTGATATTTAGAGTCAGAGGGATTTTTGAAAAGACTTCTCTTTAACCTTTCTAATTATATTGATGAAAACTAGTGATCCTAAAAGGAAAGAGATTTGTCCAAAATCATTTTGCTAGTTAAGGACGTTGTGGCTGAGTTTCAAGTAATGCCTAGATTTTCATACAAAATTCAGTTTCCTTTCTTCCACCAACACATTCCTTCTCCACCACTCTGTTACATCTTACAACTCTTTTTTTTTTCTTTTTTGTACTTACCCTGCCCACCAAGACTAAAAATATTTTCATCCTATTTGTTTCTCTCCAAAGAAAGGAAATAACTTGTCATATGGATTCTATCAATACAAGGCCTTATGTACTCAATTCCTCCTTTTTTTCACTATTCCCACCTCAGTCATCCCTAGCCTTATTAAAAATCTCACTTGTACAAAGTCTATTAAAAAAAAAAAAACTTTCTAAATGATTCCTTAGTTATATATTTTTGCTCACTCTCAATCCCAAGCCCTGTTACACATATGGCAGATTCACTTTTATAAAAGTGAGCTCTATTTAAAGTATTCTGTCAAATTCTTTCCTAAACAAAAGCAAATTAAAATTTTACTGCATCCTCCCTCAATTAAGAATTTATCATATTAGTCTTAAAATGATAAATCCTAATATACTTCCTTTGAAGAATAATTGAAGATCAAAAGATGTATTTTAATAGATAATAAAAGATACTCTCTCATAGGTTCAAAGACTTGATATCTTAGTTATGAGGGGAACTTAGTGACCAAAAAACCTTGTCTCTCCGTTACCAATTGAATGTGGTAAGAACGCCTCAGCACAGCTTCCAGGAAGCTCTATGGTATGACACTAGCCTCTGTTTCTTCAGAATTATTTTGCTTTTATATTTAGGATATGTAAAATAAGAAAGAGCTGGTTCCCTAAACAAAACAAAACAAAAGATGCAACTTCTTTCTTACAATCACTAAGTACAGGAAAAGAAAAACAAAAACAAAAACAAAAAAACAAACAAAAAAACAAACAAACAAAAAGAATGATACAAGCAACTAAGTAAGTGCTTTACTTAGAAATATCAGGGTTTGACCAAATTCAGAAGGACCAGGAAACTAAAGTAGTGGCACTTGAAAAATGTTGTGTTTCCTGAAAAGGCGGAGAGGTATTGGAGTTTTAAATAAGTTTCAGTGATGGCTCAAGGAAAGTGGTAGAAAAACAGAGGCTGCAAGGATGAGAAACTGCGGTGGTCAGGGCTGAGAGAAAGGAATTATTCCCTTACCTTCCCTGTCTCCAATTACAGGCAGAGACAAAGATCCAGCTGCTCTTAAAATTTCCCTTTTTATATCCTCTGGCATGTTCCACTTTATGCAAAAGAAATAGGTCTCATAGAAGAACATGGTTAAAATGAGAAAAAAAGTAAACGCTGGGTCTTCAACAATCTACCGCTAGCTGTGAAACTGATTGATGTTTTTAAAGCTCTCAAGGAACAGCTGTGGTTGCAGTTTCAGAACAAAAACAGGAGAAGGCCAAAGAATTATGTGTCAAAATAATTTTTCCATGATAAATAGGAAAATGATTATGTTAGGCAATAATAATACAACAAATACAGTGGATTAGTGAGAGAAAGGAAGTAGGTATGCCCAGGAGAGCCTGCAAGCCAGAGTTTGGCAACAATTTTCAACAAACTGCAAAAGCCAGAAAAGGAAAAAACATTCCCAAGTCTTGCTTCATTATGTGACTAATAGCTCTTCTTGTCCCAGAAGACCTGTTTCCAACCATTTACTGTAATAAGCAATCACAGCCTCAATCATCTAATGCTTAGAACATAGAGAGTGGCCACCGATAACTTGACCTGAGGTTTTAGTAATAAGGCCTGAAATAGGAACAAAAGGTGGGTACTGCAGGAAAGCAATCAAGACAATGTAGTTAAAGCCTGGATTTATAAAAAAAAAGAGGGGGGGGGGCGGAATATAAGAAAAACAATGTTGAACTCTGAGGAAAATGGAGCCTAGTAGTACTAAAAATATGGGTAGGGAATTAAGAAACTAAGTAAATGTTTCTGAAGTAAAACAAAAACAGTTTAATTCTCAGATTATTACATTTGGTTGAAATGTAGGTGTTCAAATAAATAGTTCAAGATGAGATAACATGTTTATGAATCAAAGATAGTGAAAGGGATAGAGTCCAGGGGCCCTAGAGATCTTGCTTAACCTGAGGCCTAAGTCATTTGGGAACTATCACATGGTAGCAAACCATTATTAAAGATGGTCATGGTGCAGGGAAATACTAGGACATGTCTTAGAAGAAGGAGGTGCAAGCAAATATTTTGTCCCTATGAGTGTTACCATTTTCAATAAATTAATTCAAAAACATACTCCCTGCCTGTTAAATTTAATGTGTTCTCTAATAATAATAATAAAACAGTAATAACACATACCCTTAGAATGATTATATGAATCAATATATACAAAGTGCTTAGAGTAGTGCCTGACTCAATATATACACTCAGTAAAGGTTTGTCATATTTAATATTATGTTAGATCCTCTGTGGTTGGTGCTTGGAACAACACACACAAAAAATTAAAACATGGGTTTTTTTCTCAAACAGGTTATAGCTTTAAAAAGGAGTTTATATATGTTTTATATGTACAAGTGTATGTCTGAACTCCATAATACAAAGTGGAGAAATTCAGACAAGATATGATGGCGAAGTTATGAGGGTTCAGTAGAGATTATTACATTGATGTGGAACTGAAGATTTTGGAGAAAGGATGATTAGAGCTTGAATATGAAGACTGGGTTATGTTTTAGCATCTACATTTGGGGTTATTCATTTGGGCAGAAGGAACATTAAACACATAGACTACGAGATAGAAAAATATGGGAAATAGGTGGAGCTCTGCCAAAAGTACAATTTAGAAAAGTCTAGAGTTTGTATGGGTGAATAATGTCAAGTAAACCTGGAAAGAATATTTGGGATAGGATAATAGGGGACAAGACTTTTATGCCAGAAAACAAGTTGGAACATATTCTGCTATGATGTAGTACATTGAAGGATTTTAAAAGCCATTAACGTCAATCCTAATTGTGATCAGCTGCTTTATACTTGTACATAATAAACAATAACAGAAGTAAATGAAATAAATGCATGTATATAATCTTCAAAAGTTCATGATCTCTAGCTCAAATGAATTTTCACTACAATTAAACTTTTACTTAGGAATGAGGGCAGTGACATGAGAATTTTGTTCACTGCTGTATTTTCAGAGACTAGAATATTTCTTGAATGGATAAATAAAATATGGAAGCAATTTTAATATAAATATGCTATTTAGTTAGGTGAAAGGAAAATAAAGTGAAATAAAGTGAAGCCATGATACAGGCTATATGTTTCCTTTTCCACTAGGTTGTAGACTGCATGAGGACAAAGATTTCACTTAATATTTACCCCCCTGTTTCCTAAAGCAGAGTCCAGTACACAATTGTACAAAACAAATACTTGTTGAGCAAACACATTTTTGTTAGTATAAGTATACTCTACAAGTAGTATTTTTAATGATGTAATGAGTTATCATGAAATTATAATGGTTATTACCCCAAATCCCAATGATGGTATTGTATAATTGATTGTATATGAAAGCCTGACTTATTTAAATCTGAAATATTTGGAATTTTGAAAGACAACTGGACCAAAGGAATTCAGATTGTGAACCTGCACAAGTTAAATTATATTATAGAGACCCCTTCAGAAATTTTTCCACTTATTTTCAGCTCACCTGCTGAGTTCTCATATAGAATTTGTATATTGATGTCTCTTCTCTTCTAATTTATTCCAACTCATGTTGTGTAGGTCCAACATTCTTAATAGTTTGTGATATTTTAGTGTGCTTTATTTTTATTTTTATTTTTGGTACATTATTGTTTGTTTCAGGGATGAGAGTGGTATTTAGAGAGATATGCTTCTCTGATTGTGTTTATTCCAGTATCTTTTTATGGGAAGCTCCCAGAACTGACACCTGGGAAGATCTTTCTGAATAAAAGAAAGGGACTGAATTGGAGGGGAACAAGTCAGAATTCAGAAATAACATTTAATGTTCCCAGCAGTTTTTGAATCAAGTGGAAGGAATCACCCTATATGACTCTGCATTAGAAAATTATGTATTTTTATTTCTCGCTCTCCAAACAGGAGTTTTGATCCAAATTAATCATCCTTTGTTATTAGATCCCTTTCTTCTTGGAGTTAGATATTTGGTCAAGGGATCCAACCTACAACCTATGCCAGGATAACCAAACAGAGCAAATATCCCAGGAATTTTATGAGATCTGAAATTCAATAACTACGTGAAATATTTCTTTCTAGATAAATAATGATCTATATTAAAGGCTAAGTCACATTTTTGACATGTGCTTTCAACTTCTATTTTCTATTAGTTTCAATTAAAGATAAAATAGTATGATCTGTAATGATTCTGGATATAATTTTCTAGATAGTTTCAATGATCTCTTTGGGTCACATACTCTGCCCTGTCTTTGCCTAGGAAAGTAGGTTTGTTTCTTAGTAGTTAGAATAGACAAGAGTATGTTTCATCATTCTGTGGAAGTCTCACCTCAGAAAAACAACCTGAGGAGCTACACAGCTATAGGTTAACCCTAGATGTTCATTAAAAGTAACTAGTTTGTCAACAGAGTAAATAATGATCATACAGTTCATAGTAGGCTCTGGGGAGGAATCTCTGTTTAAGAGTAGGTTGGAGTCTTTCAATATCTGTTGAAAATAAATAATAAAAATCAAAGCAGGAAACTGTTGTTTTAGTTCACCTAAGCACAAAAGCCATGAGTAAGAGTTTTTCTTTCTAAGTTCCACTTACCATATTAAAAGTAAAGACCATGTAAAATTTTCTGAAGTGGCTTCTTGATTAAGGATAATTTGTCAGCACAACTGGAGTGCACTAATTATTATAGATGTAAGGTCACAGAATTGCTGACTTATAATAATAGAAAAGTAACACATTTATTTCTCATATAAATTTTATATCAATTTTACATGATGATTAAAATTTAAAAGTATGAATGACAAAAGAATATCATTTAATTCTCCAAGCCTTTTGATAGCTCCAGAAACTAAATTTTTCCTCACAGGTTAACAAAGACTATTTACCAAGAGAAAAGATTAATGCCTCAGATGAGGGGAAAATTTTTTAAATTTTATGAGACTGGAAATTACTCCTGGATTGGTCAGAATTCCATGCAACTAGTGGCAAGTCCTAACATCACTGCCTTTAAAAGGCTTAATATTTGCATGTGTTCTTTCTCTTATTCACTCTCTCTTCTGCTTTTTTTTTGCATTTTCCTCCAAAATTGTCATTATCACAGAAACATCTAACTAACATATTGCTTGAGGACTTCCTGAAAAAGTGAAAAAAAAAAATCCAGGCTTTTTAAATTCTTTTTAAAATTTTCAATGTCAGTCCTTCACCGAAATTTTGTTTTCCTTTCACATTAATCAACTCAAAATAGTCCCACCACTGAAGCCTCTAAAGAATATCCTAGGATGCCAGATATAATTGTTATTGTCAAATTCTTATATTTTCTCATTTCATTTTGAGTATGTTCCTGGTATTTTGATTATTATTACTGTAACATTGTCTGTTATTCTGTCCAGCCAGTGTTTACCAAGAGCTTTGAGAATGCAGGGACTATATGCCCACTTCTCATTCATCTCTTATCACAGGCCTTAGCCTATGGTGTAGCAAAAACGAAGTAATATTATGCATTAAACATCAGAATGGACACAATACCAATGTAATAAAAAGAAACTACCTGTGGTAACATTTGCAAATATGCTCTAAATAATTACCGCATGCATTCTATGAACTGACAATTTAATTGCAAAACTAATAATCTGAACTTGGAATCTTCAAATTATTTTAAACAAATTATTCAAGATAATAATTCATAAAAAATTTCCTTTAATGCTGTTCAATTGAAGTATGCCATTTTCAGAGAAAATGAGAAGAGGAGGAGGAGGAGGAGGAAGAAGAATAAGAAATAACTAACAATTATAAAGGGCTTAATATGTACCAAGGACTGTTCCAAGGGTTGCTTATGCAATCTAATTTAATCTCTCCAACCACCCGATAAGGTTGATAGTGTTAGCTTTCTAGCACTTTGGGAACTGAAGTTCTGAGGAGTTCAGTAGTCTAACTAAAGTCAGGGAGGCAATGACTGGTGGAGGCAGGTTTTAAAACCAGGCATTTAGATGTCACATTTTTGTTCTTAACCAGTTAGACAAGACATATTGTTTAGCTTCCATTCTGAAGATTCAGGTAATCACAAACCCATTGAAAAAGTGTGCTTGGTAGTTGTATTAGTTAGGGTTCTCTAGGGAAACAGAATCAATAAGAGGTATCTCTGATTATCAAATTGTAAAAGCGACTCACACAACTGTGGATATGCATGAGTCCAAATTCTGTAGAGCCATCAACAAACTGTCAACTCCAAGGAAGATGTCCGATGAACTCCTCAGGAAATGAATCGGCAACTTCGACAAACTCCTCAGGAAACACTTCACTGGGCAGCCGAAGAAGAAGTGAAAGTCCTCTATCTGTATTGCTTATAAGTCTTCAACTGATTAATTGGATTAGATCCAGCCAATTGCATTCTCTCATTGTGGAAGGCATGCCCTTTGGTGAGTCATCAGTCACAGCTGCAGTCAATTGACTGATGATTTAATAAACCAGACTGTTGGTTTATTAACCAGCCTCAAATGTCCTCACAGCAATTGTTAGGCCAATGTTTGCTTGACCAGACAGCTGGGTCACCTGGCCAAGTTGACACATGAACCTAACCATCACAGTAGTGAAAACTAACCAAATGCATATTCATGATTTAAGATGAAAATGATTCTTGTTCAACTTCAGAAAACTATAGCCTTGGATGTGTGAGAGATTGGTTTATGCTAGATATTCTATTTCTCTATATAGGCACCTGTGAGATCAATAGCATTGATTTTAGTTTAAAAAATGCTTTAGGAAATTATCTATGGCATGGACGCTGGTTTGGATCTACTATGTCTCCCAGAAGAGCCATATTCTTTTAGTCCATCCTTGTGGGTACAGGCTTATTGTGGGTGGGATCATTTGATTAGATTATTTCCACAAAGATGTGACACTCTCCATTCAGGGTGGGTCTTAATTGGTTTGCTGGAGTCCTTAAGAGAACTCAGGCAGGGAGAGAGAGATCAGTGCCAATACAGACCCAGATGCCTGGAGATGCAGACAGAAAGACATTTGGAGATGCTAAGCTAAGAGATGAAAACTGAAGTTTGCCCTGGAGAAGTTAAGTGAGAACCCACATATGCTTAAAGAGAAAGCTACTGGAATCAGAACCTGAAAGCAACACAACCTGGGAGCAAAGAACCAGCAGACTCCAGTCATGTGCAGTCCTAGCTGACAGGCTAACAAAGGGGTTTGGATGCCATCAACCTTTTCAGTGAAGGTAACCTCTTGTTGATGCCTTACTTGGACATATTTATGGCCTTGGAACTATAAATTTGTGAACTAATAAGCCACCACTGTTAAAGCCAATCCATTTCTGGTATTTTGCATTCTGGCAGCTTAGCAAACTGGAACAGCACGGGAACCTAATCTTTCTTCAGGTAAAATGAGGGATTAAACCCTAAGTAAATCTCATTAGTACCATAAGCTGAATGATTGGTTTAACTATCATATAATAATATGTTTGTATGGATAGCAGTCAATAGAAGCAGCAACAAAGTGCATGTGACTGGAATAATTTTGAAGAAAACATATATGTTAGGTTCTGAGGTATTAAAGATCAAAATTCAATTAGAAATGAAAACATCACTTCCACATGAATTTTGAGGATTTGCAACATGTGTATCTGTCAGGTAAAGAAAAATCCCTGCAAATATTTCAAACACTGGAAATCTACTATAGCAAACTGGCTTCAAAGACATAGGAGGGCTAGAAGGTACACAAACACAAAACAAAAAGGAGGCAGTGCAGGAGCATAAAGAAAGAAGAAGGGATACCTAGAGAGTACAAGCTATTAATTAATACAGCAGGCTGGAGCCCATGTATCTACACTTACTAAGGCATGATTGGAAACTCTTTTGCATTTCATTCTGAACACACGCACACGCACACAGTGCTTCTTCCTGGTCGGATGGATTCATGAATCATCTGCTGTTTCAATCACTCTCAGCAAGTGCCAGAGGTTAGCGATGGGAACAGGTATTTTCTTTTGTCCTTCCATATTCTGATCTCTTCCTATTGGCAGCAACTAATAGAAAGCCAATTGCTGAGGAAACTGGGGAAATATAGTTAACAAACTACCATTCTAGCAACACAGAATTTATGAAGGTGGGTATCAGGGTGGGAGACAACACATAAATAAACAACATGGCGTGCTGCACAAAAAATTAAAGCCCCAACTCCTGTATCTATAGTCCAAGAAGCTTTTGTTTTTGTGCTTGTTTGAAGTGCTATTGGTATTTGGGACATTTTTCATTAGGTTTATAAAATAAAATTCATATTCTATAGAAGAAAATTGTAGAATTTAGGTTTTCTCCCGGTTTCTTAGATATCTGATATTGTGACTTTTTGTGAACTCATTTTGGATCTGCACTGCAATAGGTCACAGACAGGCAGCAGTGCATTCAGGTGATTTTTGTACTAATACTGTTGAAATAGAAATCAATCTTGAAAACTTTAATAGGAATGACAGGAAGACATGAGAGTGAAGACCTAAAATGTGCTTGTAAATATCAACTCAGATGATGAAAACCATTTGCCTGCCTCAGTAAACCCTTAGAATTACAATCTATCCATCTGAATTACACCTACTTGCATCAATTATTTTCTGCTCTATTGCACTGCTCTGTAATCTACTTATCCAAATATCTCCTTAGTATCTGTATAAGAGAATCTTCTATGCAAACCACTATATCACAAAAGGTATACAAAAAAAATTTAAGTTTTGGTTTATTTCCTGAGATAATGTTAATTCTCACACATATGGTTACTAATTTTTTTTTTAAGCTGATCAATGGAAACTACTAGAGATTTATTTGGAAAAGAATGAAAATCAATAGATGATTAGAAAACCAGGTGATTATTAAAAAGTTCTTACTTTCCTCTGAAATTTAAAACCAGTATAGAATTCTTGGTATACGTTTAAAAAGGATGACCTTGATTGATTAAATTTTCTGTTCTCCTTTCTAGCTTTGTGATCATTTACATGTTATTTAATCTTTCTCTCTCTTATCCATTCTTGAAAATTTATATGTAACAGACATTGTGCTAAGGTTTTCCCATGAATAATTTCACTTAATTCTCACAACAAATTTAGTAGATAACTACTAACATTACTTCATAGAGATGAAAATTGAAGTTCATATAGATAATTTACCCAATGTCAGTTTGTAAATTTGGGAGCTAGAGTCTTAAATAATACTTGCTGATTCCAGAGTATGACTACATTTATTAACTGTAATAGGCTGTTTTATTCTTTACACTGTGTTGGTTCATTTTGTTTTAATTGAAAAACATGCATAATAATGGTAATACTTAAGATCATAAGGAATAAGTGAAAAAGACATTTGTACAGTAATAGCTACATTATCTGGAACTTCATAAACCAGCAGTTCCACAGCTGCTAAAACAAATATCATAAAATGGGTTGGCTTAACTACAGGAATTTATTGGCTCATGGATTCAGAGGCTGGAAGAATTGTTTCCTCCCAGGGTCAGTGTCTTCTGGCTGACCACCAATCTTGGGGTTCTTTGGCTTCTCTATCATGTGACAATGCACATGCAAGCATCTTCTTTCTCTTCTGGGTTCTTTTGGCTCCCAGCTTCTAGCTGTTCCCTGTGTTTTGCTCTTTCTGCATCCAATTTCCTTTGCTTATAAATTTTTTAGCCACACTGGATTAAGGCCCACCTTCAATCAGTTTGGGCACACCTTAACTAATAACATCTTTACAAAAGGGTTCACGGTCACAGAACCAGGGGGTAGGACATAATATGCTTTTTGTGGGGGACATGATTCAATCAATAAGTCCCTTTTCATATTTCTATTCCACTAGAAAAAGAAAAACAACAAATAAACAAAAAGTTATAGAGGCTGAGGACGTGGAAGAAATAAAGATCTCTCAATATATCTGTATCAATATTAAAGTCAATATCCTTTACTACTCCCTATAAATTATGATTATGTATGGAGAGATGCTCCTGTGATATTTTATTCCTCTGGTAAAAGCTCCAAGAAATAGCTTTCCAAATTCAGCTTCAGTAGTATAGCAGCCATGGCAAGCCTTCACTAAAAACTATTTGTTTTAAATGATATGTTAATCCCTATTCTTTCAGTCAGATATGGTCATTTTGGTTTATGTTCTAGATGTTTTATAATACCTGAAAATAGACCATAAGGAAAAAACAAATATCCCTAATCTTGTGATGCACCCAGTGTTTTCTGACTTTGTCTCCTGAATATTACCTTCAGTCTTAATTTCCCAAGCTATTTCAAAATCACGTTTTGTGTATTTTACTTTATCATGTATTGTATAGTTAAGCCCATAAACTTGGAGTGAAATCAAGTTTAATCACCCCAAAATAAAAGAACTAGAATTGATAATACACATTTTAGCATGTATTATTTTGAATAATAACAACAATATAATGAGAACAGAATACTTAATTCTAACTATATTCAGTGGTGGAAAAATCAAGAATATATTAATTCATATCTTTTTGATCTGCTAATTTGGTTTTCTCTGTAAAGGCATAAATCATCCTCCATACTTTGAAGAATCTCATTGAAGATTCAAGGCATAAAGTATAAAATGAAAAAAGAGTAAAAGATTTGCCACTTTTCCTTTTTTTTTGCACTATTCTATGTTCTCACTTAAAAAAAATATTTTATTTGAACAACAAAAGAGCAACCTATGTATTGTTCATTCTGTGAAGCTAGAAATAGCTCTCTGTTCCCTATACTTCTTTTGACAGAATTAAATTGCATTTCTGATGTGTCAAACTAAAGAAAATCTTGTTGATTTATGACATGGTACAACAGAAATGCATGTATAAAATATAATCTCATGTGACATATTACAAATGTGTTATTTTTTAAGTATTAAATACTAGCCATCATGTCACACATTTGTACAGTAATTGACTTTTCCTTTTTTAAGTGGTAAATGGGAAATAATCTAAGTCATGTTCATATAAAACATGATCAAATTATTTTATATTATCTGGTTTATCTTTTAAATGTCCAAATTCATTTTTAGTTTATTTTTTTATTTTTTTATTTTTTTATTTATTTTTATTTTAGTTTATTTTTTATTTTTATGTAGAGTTATATGTAATATAGAATTTCAGTAGAGACTTATGGGTCTCAATATCAAGGCAATGCTTGATTCTTTATTACTGTCAGAACTGTTTTTGTTTCCCGGGTTGCATTGGCTCAGTTTAACAAATGGGATTTTTTTTTTCTTACAGTTTGAGAGTAAGAGAAAGTCTAAATCAAGGCATTGTCAAGGTGATGATTTCTCCCCAAAGACTGGCATCCTGGGGTTAGCTGCCAGTGATCTTTGAACCTTACTTTGTTACAGGCAAGGAAAATGGAGGCCTCTTCTGGACTCTCTCTTCTCCTTTGGGTTCTGTTGGTTTCAGCTCCTCACTGCTCCTTCTGTGGTTTTTCACACCTTAATTGAAGTTACATCATCAAAAAGACTACTTACACTTCAAGGTAAGGGAGGTGTGGAATTTAGTTCATCCTCTAGGGCAGCTAGTAAGTAACCAGGAACTATTAGGAACAACTGCTTGGAGGCCTTCTGAGAGCAGATGCACATCATAAACCAGCCAGGAAGGATTTGAAGGGCCATGATTGATAAATGACAGGCCAGACAATAAGTAAATTCTCCCATGCTGTGGAGGCTGCTGCCCTTCCTGCACTGGCATGACAGGCTGACTTGGAGTCTCTCCCTGGTGAAAAACAGAAGCCCTCCCTCCTAGAAACAAGGGTAGGGTTGCTCAACTGCATTCCAATTGCATATTTGATTAACAAATATGGACTGCTGAATACCAGCTCTGAGCACAGATAAATCCACAATACAAGAAGAAATAAACTGGCTGATCTGTATCAGCCCTGCTCCCAGCAGAGGGGAGGGCTGACAAAAAACAAACAAACAAACAAAAAAAAATTTTGAAAATGCAGAAGCTTCTGAAGTTGGCTGAACCAGAGTGCTGGAAAGTGGCTGTGCCTCAGAAAAAGGGACATAAAGAGCCCAGAAACTACTTTGGATCTTGATTGGTGAACCCAGAGATCTGGGCACTGGCTCTGAGAAGACATTTTTCTTTATTTTTTAAGCAGCCCATTAAAGAAAGCAGCAGGCATTCTCTGTTTTAAGCTCTGCCCTAGGAAAGGGTGGAAATATGGCTGAAAAAAAGTAATCAGGTGGAGGAGACAGTTCCCTAAAGGGCATATCTTCCCCCCCAAAATGGCAGGCAAGGCCCAGTGCAAGTGGTAGCTCTCATTTAGAGAATTTAGGCCCCAGGGGCTGCGATATCAACAACAGTTTCAATCTATAAAAAGTGAAGCCCAGCCTGTCTCAAACATGCAACAGTTTCAAAAACAAGAGTTGGGAGGAGCATGGCCCAGCACAGATGGTGACTATTATTTAGAGAATTAAGACACCAGGAGGTGGAAAATGGAAATAGTTTAAGCCTGCCTTCAGCCTGAGCCTCTATATCAACTATGCTGCTAGCAGGGGTGGGGTCTAATGAGAAATAAATGCACAGTACCACTTTAGGCCTATGGGAAGCATGGGGCTGACAAGCACCATCTGCCAGGCAGGACAGGAAAGTGCAGAATTAACAGACTTCACAAGAAAGTCTGGCAACCTTCTGGGTTTCAGCCCCAGGGAACCTTGATACCCCCTTCATGAATTCTGGGCCACTCTTGTCTGGGAAAACCTGACTGGGATTGATCTTATCTGGAGGAGATCTTCTGCACAGAGCCAGACCTCCACATAAAAGTTTCTAGAAGTAAAGGAATAAAGGAGTGTTAAAAACATATAGAGAAGAAACAAAGCAAACAAACAAAAAAACAGCAGATCAGCATTCCCTGATGAAGAAGAGGGAAGAGACAGCTTTTAACCAGGTCTGAAACAACTGCACAAAAAAAGGCAACAACAAAACACTTCCATATAGACAGTGCAAGTATCAGAAAAATAAGAGCTGAAAAATTCTGCTCAGTTAAACAGAAGCTATGCTAGATGTCTAGAATATGTTGAACTGAATGCCAAAGAACAGTTAAGGAACAAAGCCAACCAACAAGAAAACCCTAGGCAAAATGGAGAAAATGACCTCAAAAATAAAATAATCAAGAAAATCATTTTTCTACACACCAACAAAAAATCATGAGGCATACTAGGAAGCATGAAGATAAGGCCCAGTCAAAGGCACAAACTAAAACTTCAGATGTGATACAGGAATTGAAACAACTAATAAAAGATTTTCAAATCAAATCAATGTGCTGAAGGAAAATGTGGACAAAGAAATGAAGGATATAAAATATAAACAGTACACTGTGTGACAAAAAAGGAAGTTGGAAGCTTGCGAAGAAAAAAAATGATAGAACTTATGGGAATGAAAGGCACAAAGCAAGAGATGAAAAACACAATGTAGACATACCACAGCTGGTTTGAAGAGGCAGAAGAAAGGATTAGTGAACTAGAGAAGGCATTTGTAATCCTTACACACAAAAGGACAGATAGTGAAAAAAAATGGAGAAAATATGAGCATGGCCTCAGAGAACTGAATGGCAACATGAAGCATATGCATATACACATTCTGGGGGTCCCAGAAGGAGAAGAGGAGGAAAAGGGGGCAAAAAGAATAATGGAGGAAATAATAACTGAAAATTTATCTACCCTTATGAAAGACATAAAATTACAGGCCTCATGTATTTTTGGGCACTCTGGCTATGTCCATAAATATTTATGATTGTTTATTCTTCTTGATGAATTGTCCCTTTTATTAATGCATAGTGTCCTTCTCTGTCTCTTTTAATTGTTTTACATTTAAAGTCTAATTAGTCTGATATTCGTATAGCTACCCCAGCATTTTCTGGCTTTTGATTGTTTGAAATATCTTTTTCCATCTTTTCACATTCAACATATTTTTGTCCTTAGGTCTAAGTTGAGTCTCTTGGAGACAGCATATAGATGGATCTTGTTTTTTTTTTTAAATCCATCCTGGCAGTCTATGTCTTTTGATTGGGGAATGTAATCCTTTAGGATCCAATGTTATTAGTGTAAATTCAGTACTTTCTTCAACCATTTTGTCCTTTGGATTTTATGTCATATCTTATTTTTTTCTCTCTTTTTACCCTTTTAGTTACCTTCACTGATAATCTTCATTTCTACACTATTCTCCTGTTTTTTTTTTCCTATCTGCCTAGAGCTGTCCCTTTAGTTTTTCCTGTAGAGCAGATCTCTTGTTCACAAACTCTCTCAGTGTCTGTTCATCTATAAATATTTTAATCACTCCCTCCTTTTGAAGGACAGACAGTTTTGCTGGATATAGAATTCTTGGCTGGCAATTTTTCTCTTTCAGTATCATAAATATTTCATAAAACTGCCTCTTACCTCCATGGATTCTTCTGAGAAATAAGCACTTAGTCTTATTGAGCTTCCCTTTTATGTGATGGATCACTTTTTTCATGCTGCTGTCAGAATTCTGGCTTTGCCTTTGGAATTTGACAATGTGACAGTAAGTGTCTTGGTGTATATCCATTTTGATCTATTCTGTTCTGAGTATGCTAGGTTCTTGGACCTGTAATTTTATGTCTTTCATAAGGGTAGGGAAATTTTCACTTATTTCCTCCATTATTCTTTATTGCCCTTTTCTCATCCATTTATATGTAATTATACCTGAGTTACCCAGAGAGTCTCATTTGTTGTTAAGATGTGGCCTCTCTCTCTAAGCCAAACTCGGCAAATAAACTCACTACCCTCCCCACTATGAGAAAAATGGCTCCCAGGGGTTTAAGTCTCCCTGGCAATGTGGAACATGAATCCCAGAAATGAGCCAGACTCTGCCTTTGTGGGATTGACAATGCCTTCTTGACCAAGGGGAAAGTAAAATGAAACAAAATGAAGTCTCCATGGCTAAGAGATTTTAAATAGAGTCAAGAGATCATTCTGGAGGTTACTTTTACACAAACTTCAGCCAGATATTGCAAATTGCCATGTTATGCCAACCCACAACCAACAATATTCCTGAAAACCCTAAAGAATACCTGGGCTCTATCTAAAATTCTATAATTGTTTTTCCTATTAAGTTCATTTTTTTTTCCAGAAAGCTAAAGCCTCCAGATGGCTTCTATGCCAGATAAGCCTTGAAACCAGAAGTACAAGTCTCTCCAGGAGCATCAACCAGTTTCATTCCTCTAGCCCATAATGCTGACACCTTTTTTCAGCATGAAGAAGTTAGAGTGGTCATTGCCAGATATTCCTGAAGATTGAGATCAAATGAGAGGAGGAGTGGTAACTTAGAAGTTAGGATTTAGCACATGATTATGACTACTGAGTCATTATATAGATATTTCTTTTTAGTTTCTAGTGTATTAGAATTGCCAGAAGGAAATACCTGAAATTGTTGAACTGTAATTCAGTAGCCTTGATCTTGCATAATGACTATATAACTATATAGCTTTCATCTTGTGACCATGGGATTGTGAAAACCTTGCAACTGATACCTCGTTCACCCAGTGTATGGGTAGATGAGTAATAAAATAAAGACATGCAGAAAAAAAAAATCCTGCAAACCTATCAATAACTTTTATTTCAATCAGCTTTCTACACCAAGGAAAGATTCTGACCATTTTAAAGTCTTTCTGGACCTGCCATGAGTGGAAAACATATACCTATCCTGTTTTACTTCACTGGGTTCTTGTAGAGATAGAAAATGCATTGAAAAGTATTTGAGGTTTAAAAGAGTATTCAGATTTTTGTTAATTTTGTGAAAATTTTCATTCAGAGCAGTGTTTGTATGACCTAAATCACAGGCAAACAACACACAGCAATTGCCAATCAACTCACAAGAAATGAGAAACAGAGGCTCGCCACTCCCCATACTATCAGGCAATTAAAGCCCCCAGAATTATGAACAGAAGAATGGAAAAAGTATACAGGTTCTTTGACATTTAAGTTATACTGGAAGTCTGAAATTCAGACAAGCTAGAAAACACAAAGGTGAAACTACCCAATGAACGCACACTGTCATGTAGCTCAGAACATGAACTTTTCATTTAGCTGCAAATTTGAAGATGAATAAAGCTGTATTTCAAAATTAAAATTTGTTTTAAAATCCACAATAAAATGGAATCTTTTTTTTTTTTTTTAAGTCCTACTTACAATGAGTTCACAATGAGAGGAGTGGATTATGTTTAAGAACATGTTTTCTCTGAGGTATACACAGCTTCAAACTACCACAATCATCTTAATATAATTAAAAATTTACAAATTTAGATTCTTTTCTTTGGTCTCAATATTTTTGAAATTAAAAATATAAGAGAAATAACATTATACAGCATTAATTCTCACATTAGAAAATATGAGTTTATTTAAACAATAAATCTATGTATATAGTGATGTAGATAAGGGTAGGATTGAAATAAGATCAGAGACAAAGTTTGGGATTGGAACAGAGGGAAAGAAAGTGAGAGAGAGCTGATATTCTGATATTCGAGTTGTGCAGTGTATGGTTGGAGAATTACTCTGATACACTGCAACTTCTTATGAGGAAAATATCCTGTTTATACTTATGAGAACCCTCTACTACATCCCAGAAGATGCTGCCATCCTGAACACTGCTATACTGAGTCAGAAATTAACATCTATGCCAAGATAGATATTTGTCATTTAACCACTGAATGATGGGGCTTATTGGGGAAGTCAATATACAATAATGTTTAAGCTCTATCCTGTCTATTACCTACTAGCTAGTAATATTAATCAAGTTATTTAATGTGTTTATACTTCACTTTCATAATCTGTAAAATAAAGGAAATAATATAAACTAATAGGTTTTCATTGAGGAGGAATTAAGATAATATTCCCAAACTTTAGAACTGATAATAATATAAACAGTAATAAGCATCCCATATTGGTTAGCAGCTAACTGATCCAATTAGACCCTTTCTTAAAGAGATGGTAGTTCCAAAAGTTGCAGTGAATTGGGATGGACTGGCAGTATAATAATGCAGAAGCCAAGACACACACACAAACACTTATAATTCATAGAAGAAATATAAAGGCAACAGAAATCATGAGGTATAAATAGTGAGGAACTCAAGATTAAGCAGCTGGAATAACATAAGCTACAGAAAAACAAGAACTGGATCAAGAAATATTGATTTCCTATATCTTTCAGTATTAACATCTCCTAGAAAGATTTTTAATATGCCTAGATTTTACAACAGAGAGAATCTTTTAAAAGGTATGGAGTGTGACCAGGTGTAGGCACCAGAGCACTACAGTGGGGCATTTGAATTCCAGTTCCAAGAAGATAAAATGATGAGCTGATGGTGAAAGTCTAATAATAGGACAGTTTCCAAGAGATCCAAATGTGCAGCTGTGAATTCATTTTCTGTATTTCCTTATGTCCCTATTTTTGCTCACAAATCAAAGGTCCCTATCACTTGAAAGTATATGAGCATAACTTTGTTCTCTTCAATCTGGAGGAATCAAATATAATACTCTGCCTAATCTATGACAGCCTCAGGTTTAGATACATAGATTAATCTACTTGCATGTGTGGTAAAGAAATTTACCTATATAGAATGCAACTTGAGAGAAAAGAATATTATCTTTTAAGTGGTAAGATCTACATGAATGCTGAGGCCCTGCATGCCCTTCTACAGAACAATAGGTTAGTAGCAGAGAGAAGGGGAGGTTCTGAGTAAAGTAGCATGAACTTCCTCACATTTAGTAAGTGTAAGACATCTTTCAGTTAGAGCATTGATGTACATCATAATTTCTAGGGGTCTAATAAAATAAGTTATTGGGGTAATGACCCCAGGGGGTGTATGTTTCTTTGTTTTCTGGCAGTTGGCTGTCCACCAAGAAGCAATTCAGGGACTCTTCCCGCTTTGCCTCTACCAGGTTATATCACCATTTGCATCCAGTCTGTAGAAGGGGGAAGGAAAAAGAAGGCATGATTACTTCTTTAAAACCCTGGTCTGGAAATGATACACAACAGTTCTTTTGGTACTTTATTGTAGAATTCAAGGCCATGGCCTAAGAGAAACAGTGCAAGAGAAAAGACTAGCCGACCAGCCAGTGAAATCACCAAAATATAGAGGAGTCTATAGATTTTCATGGTGTAAAATGTGACTAGGAAAGGATGAGGAGAGGGAATTCTGGGCCAGATCTGATAGAGGGCATTTTAAGCCTTTCGTTACAAAGATTTTGATTTTGCTGAAATTATTGCAACATTTTGCACAAAGAAAAGAAACAACATAATGTATCAAGGAGCATTACTCTAGATTCCGCTGTGAGCATTAAGTGGAGTTAGAAAAATTGGGAGTTAGAAGACCAATTAGGATGAACTTATTCTTTGGGTCTATTTTTTTATGGTTTGTAATAGAACTTTTCATACTAAAGAAATCACTTTGTCTTAATATAAACTGAAATATATATATTTTTTCCTACTGGTCATATCTTCTCTTTATTTCTTGTGATTTTGCTCATGGAAACTGGAACAAATGTATTCCAAGTCTCTTTTTCACCTAGTTCGCTTCACTTTAGAGATTCAGAAAATTAGATACACACAGATTCAGATTTCTTTTACCTAGAAGAGGACATACATTAATCATTATCATAATGATAATAATACAATTCTGCTGTGGTTTGGGGTGCTTTGAGAAATCTTTTACTTCCCTGATAGAAGGGCAGACTTGAAGCTGCTGTTCCTTGCCTTTCCTGAATACAAAACTTATTCCCATAGTTGCAGCAGTACTCTCATACACTGTGGATGGGACATTAGATACATAGCTACTGGATTCTTGATGCCATCTTTCAGACACTCATTTTACTGGACTGCCAGCTCTGCACATCTAATAATACGCATTCATTCATTCAGCCAATATATTACTGAGCACCTATTTTTATGTACCAACTCAATTCTCACAACAAATCCATGTGGTAAGTAGTATTTCAATCTCCATATTACACATGTGAAATTAGAGTCATAGGCACGTAAAATAAATTTTGCAAGGTAACACAGCTAGTAAGCAGAATTTCTAGACATTCAATCCAGGGAAACTGACTCTGATATCTGTGCTGTTAACTACAGCTAACACTTCTTTTCACTGCAAGAGAAAGAAAAGACACACTATTATTTAAGCCACTGTTAATTAGATTTTCTACTATATTCAGGTGGAAGCTTCCTTAACTGATATATTTGTTTAATGTAGAATTTTTAGCCTTTAATGAGTTATTAATTTTGTACCATAATTAAAAAAGCCTCCCCAATGTCCGAAGTGTCAATGTTTTCTTTTGGAAATCTGCAAATTGTATTGTTTAAAAATATTTAACAATTTAGAATTCATTTTCATGAAAATAGTAAAATAGAGATATAATTTTTTCAATGGCAATCCACTATATGCAAGTATAATTGTTCTTTAACCCAATATTAGAAAATGTAAATTTATTGTATATTAAATCATCACATTTGTTTTAATTTTCAGATAGATACTGTGTCCATATTTCTCCATTTATCTTGTCTGATTATTTGTACTCAGTTGAATACAGTATTTAACTAAAGGCTAGTGTTTAATTACAATATTTAATTATTATGAATTTGAATTATACCATGCGATGTATCTGGTCCTGTCAATGATATTAGAGGGTTTTATTTACTCTCCTTAGATTTTCTGTGGCTATTCTCCCATGCTTGTGTTTACTATGCAAATCAGTTTGTCTATTTTTTAAATATTCTACTTATATTATTTGGAAGATCAAATTATGTGTCTAGATGAAACTTGGAAGCAATGATGTCTATCATCTCTACTCAAAGAACTTTTCCATTTATTCAAATCTTCTTTATAATGTATTAACTATTTTATTTTTATTTTTTATATCAACCTCTATTTTTATTGTTTGTTGCTGGAAATTTTATCATTTGCATTGTAATCATATTTTCAATTTGAGCATTGTCTTGTAGAGGTTCATTTTGCTTTTATGCTTTTTATGATATTTTATGATAAAATCTTTTAAGTTAATTCTATTAGGTTTTCTAGGTGTTTAAATACACATACTGTAAGTAATAAAAATTTCACCTCCTTCTTTACAATTTTGGTATTTTCATTCCCATTTTCAATTACAGTAGCTACTCTCTCTTGGAGAATGGTGCATAGTAATATTAACAGTGGAAATCTATTTTGTTTCTGACTTAAGAGAGATTATTTCTATTGTGTCTTCATTACTTTTTACAATGCTTTTTGGAGGGTAGTTAATATATTTGTATCTATCTATTTTTATGTTTCATCAACTAAAGGAATTATCCACTTATTCTAAATTTTTTTGTATCAAGAATATTGTTTAAATTTTATCAATTTTTTTTCAAAATTTATAGAAAAATCATATATTAGTCATGATAAATGATAGCAATATATTTCTTAATATTGAATCCTCATTGACTTCTTGTTATAATCTCCCTTGGTCACCGTGCAGTACCATTTTTAAGTTACTATGTAATATATTTTTACTCTTTTATTTATAATTTTTACATCATCATTAAAATTGAGATTGTTTTAAGATTATTTTAGCTGAAAACCCCCTTTTTAGCTTCTTGTTTTGAGACTAAAGCTAAAATATATTTTAAAACATAATTATTTTAAAATATATTTTTCTCCTTCAGTTTCCTTCATTTTCTGAATATAAATGGCTTTCAGTATATATATTTAAGTATTTGTTAGTATTCACTGATAAAGTCATCTGAAATTGTTGATTAAAAAAATGACTTTTTGCCAATTTTCTGTACATCTCCTCCAGCAACTGATATTTTTTCTCTCATCTGTTGTCACTTGCAGTCATTTGTATTTTCCTACAAATATTCCACTGAATCCTAGATGTCCAAGTTATTTGCATAGTGTTGCCCACAGTAGTCTCCAAATTTTCTAAATTTCCTGTTTCTGAGATTATTTCCTTATTTTCCTTTGTGTTTTCTCCAACAAACCTTTTCAGCTTGATTATTTGTGCTAAAAATTAATTATTAGCTGTTTCCCAAGAAATATCTCTTGAATTTTATTTATTTTCCTACTATTTACATACCAGTTTTCAGTTGCTCTTTGGTAATATTATTACAAACAAAATGAATGCAGATATCTATAAAATAGTTTGCATGAATTATTTGGTCCATGTATTATTTTCACTTTGGGTTAGCATATTATAATTTCAGATATTGAATACTACAAACGGCAGTTTACTAATGCCTCAGTAATCCATTTGCCCAAGTTGTATGAATTTTATGTTCAGTCATAAAGTAAATGGAAATCATTAGCATGATCAGCATGTTGATACTATTTACATGCTAAAGTAATATTTGTCTAAGGAAACAAGGGCTTGAGGAAAGAAATATATAGTCTGGTTTTAATTGGAAGTTTCTGGTTATTTGAATTCCAGAGACTTTTTTTAAACCTTCAATTTATATTTCTCTTGTGAATTTAGTGTTCATAAAAGGCGAGAATTGACAGCCTCGGAGAATACTATCTTCAGTTTGAACACAAAGCCATTATAATACAAATAATGGCTGCAGCCATCTCTTTATGTATTGAATGGTTTCTATCTGTGTTAGCAATGATTGATATCAATGTTTTTATGTTTTAAAATTTTAATTTTCATATTTAAGCAAGTCATTTCTTTTGGCACTGCCAGAAATCTTGCTTCCATTTAAAAAACAAACAAACAAAAAAAAACCCACTATTATTTAGGGTAACCAGGTAATAAGAATTATATTAAGACTATTACCTATTCCTCAATTTGGAGACCTCATAATGTGAAATGGGGGATAAGGTTGCCTTTGAGTCATATATAACACTACCAATTGTCTTTATCTTACAGAATGTGTTTAGTCTCTTTATGTCCTCATTTCCAACTTGTTCTTCAGATTTTGTATTTGTTTTTATGCTCATTTCATGAGAACAGTGATATTCTAATATCTGAATCTACCTTACTCTGTATCATTACAAAGATTTTATTGGGTCAATAGCTGGAAGGTGAATATAACCATTATTACCTGAATATAAGGCATATCTTTAAATAAGTTACTTTTCTAATCATGGAAGAACACATCCAAAAAATAAAGACTTTCCTGTTAATGGAACTATTCAAGCACAAGGTCATGACTATATTAAGTGATATTTTAAAATTATTTTCTTATTTTCTGCATTACATGGGACATTAATTTAGATAAATTCTATTTTCAAAATATGCCTAATAATAATTTGGTAAATGAACTCATTGTTTTAACAGATAATGATTTTTAGGTTACTTAATTAAATTTAACACAAAATTATTGATTAAGGCTTTAATAAGTAAATGTTTAAAAATATGAAATAGTGGAGTATTGTGGGAAGATGGTACAGAAGGGAGCTCTAGGACTCAGTCCTGCCACCAAAACATCTATTAAACAGGCAGGAACTGCCTGAAATTTCAGAGGCCAGAATAACACTGTACAGCATGCAGGGAAAAGCAGGAGGAAGAGGTTGGGGAATTACCGTAAAGGACAGTAAATTGCTCTCTCCTTGTAGCAGCTACTAGCTCCAACCGGCACACAGTCCCACTCTCATGGCAGGCCACTCAGGAGTCCAGCACCTGGTTAGATTCCTTGTGACAAAAGGGACATAAAAATCTTATTCACCAAGAACATGGGTGGGCATGGCTAATTACTGATAACAGCTTTTGAGTCATTCATTCAGATTGCTGGGGACCTGGCTCTGTGGGCAGCTATGGTTGCAGTTCATCCCAGACAAAACCTGCAGCAGCCATTGTTTTAAACACTCAAGGAAATGAAGGAAAATACAGAAAAAGAACTAACAGATACTAGGAAAGCAATGTATGAGCAATATGAGAGTCTTAGTAAAGAGATAGAAATTTTAAAAAGGAACCAAATGGAGCTACTGGCATTGAAGACCACAATAACTCAAATGAAAAATTCCCAGGAGAGTTTTGAAGAGCAGAGTGTATCTGATGCAAGAAAAAAAAAATCAGGGAAGTTGAGGACATGGCACATAAAATGAGTCAGGCTAGGAGCAGAAAGGAGAGAGAGATATTAAAAGTGAAAATAATTTAAAACACCTCTGGGACACCAAGTGTGCCAATATATGCATTATAGGAGTCCCAGAAGGAGAAGAAAGAGAAAAGGGGGCAGAAGGAATATGCAAAGAAATAATGACAGAGAACTTCCAAATTTCAGCAAAATATGTGAATATGCATAACCAAGAAGTCCAGAGAACAACAAACACAATAAATATAAAGAAAATACACCCTGTCATATATTGATCACTCTATTGAACATAAAGTACAAGAAGAGAGTTTTGAAAGTTGCAAGATAAGAGTATTATGTTACATACAAAGAAGTGCCATTAGATTGAGTGTCAATTTCTCATCAGAAATCATGGAGGCAAGAAAGCAAAGGGCTGAAATACTTAAAGTGCCAAAAGAAAACATCTGCCAGCTAAGAATTTTATATCCACTGAGACTTTCTTTCAAAAATGAGGGAGAGATAAAGACATTCTCAGATAAACAAAAACAGAGGGAGTTCATCACCACTCACCTAAACTACAAGAAATGCTAAAGAGAATTCTTCAGCCTTAAAGAAAAGGACACTAGACAGTGGTTCAAAGCAGCATAAAGAAATAAAAAGGTACTAGATAGGTAACTATTTGGGTATTTATAAATTCCAGTATTATTGCACTTTATTATTTGGTACGTAACTCCTCTTCTTATATCCTATAGCTGTTAAAATGCAAAGGCATAAAATAAATGATAAGCGAGCACCCACACAGACATGGCTGTGGAGATGTTCCACACAAGATGTCTGCTGCATGTTGGAGTGTGAAGGACTTGGTAGCAGTGATAACTGGAGGAGCCTGGGGCCTAGGTCTGGCCACAGCAGAGCAACTGGTGAGACAGCAGATCACTGCTGTGCTTCTGGACCTGCCCAACTTGGATGAGGATGCCCATGCCAAAAAGTTAGGGAAGAGCTGCACCTTTGTCCCTGCTGACATGACCCCAAAGAAGGATGTACAAGCAGCTCTGACCCTAGCAAAAGAAAAGTTTGGCCATGTGGATGTGACCATGCAGGCATTACATCATACAGTCAACCATGCAGGCATTACAGTGGCCAATAAGACATACAACCTAAGGAAGAGAAAAGCCCTTTCCTTGGAGGACTTCCAGCAAGTTCTCAATGTGAATCTGATAGGCTATTTCAATGTGATTTGCCTGAGGGCTGGCGAGATGGGCCAGAATGAACAAAACCAGGGAGGCCAATGTGGGATCATCAATACTGCCAGTATGGCTGCCTTCAAGGGCCAGGTTATACAAACTGCATACTGTGTTTTAAGGGGGTATGGTGGGCATGATGCTGCCCATTGCTCAAGATCTGGCTTCCAGGGTATTCACATGATAACCATTGTTCCAGGCCTGTTTGGCGTCTCGTTGCTGACCAACCTCTCAGTCAAGGCGCATAATGTCTTGACAAGCCAGGTGCCCTTCTCCAGCCAATTGGGTGACCTGGCTGAGTATGCTCATCTGGTTCAGGCCATCATCAAGAACCAATTCCTCAATGGAGAGTTCATTTGGCTGGATGAGGCCATCTGCATGCAGCCCTGAAGGGAGAGGACAGAGAGGAGGAATGGGGAATTAATGCATAATTGTTGTATGGTTACTTTCTTGGTGATCGGAAAGTTCTGGAATGAATGGTGGTGAGGGTAGTGTAACATTGTGAATGTGATTAATCCCACTAAACAGTATGCTTGGATGTGCTTGAATTTGAAAAGTTTATGTTGTAGATATGAATCCATAATGTAAAATAAAAGGAGCAGGTAAAGAGACATGACAATTCAATGCAATCCATGATCCTGGAGGTGATCTAATAATGGAGGAGAAAAGGCTCAAGGGACGTTATTGAGACATATGAAGAAACTGAAATACAAACTAAATTTTATGCCAACATTAAATTTCTTGAATTTGATAATTGCATTTGAAGTTACGTAAGTGAATATCCTCGTTCTTAGGAAATGTAAAGGAAGCATTAAGATTTTGAGGAGCATGATGTATACAACCTACTCTCAATTGTTTGAAAAAGAGAGAGAGAATAAATTACATAACAAGTGTGCCAAAATG
Source organism: Choloepus didactylus (assembly GCF_015220235.1). NCBI lineage: Eukaryota > Metazoa > Chordata > Mammalia > Pilosa > Megalonychidae > Choloepus > Choloepus didactylus. The sequence goes on from NC_051309.1 coordinate 143,709,915, forward strand.
CTAATATTTGGTAAATCTGTGTATATGGATGTGAGGAATGATAGAATTCTACATATTGTTTTGGGAATATTTTTCAACTTTCTTGTAATTCTGAAATTATTTCAAGATAAGAGGGGGAAAAAGAAATGATAAATCTATATTTGGGGGCATAAAATGTACAAAGATATAAGTGGTAAGTGTAAAAAAGGTGGGGGGCAGAAGGGTAAAATATGTTCTCATGCTATTGAAGTTAAGTTGGTATCAAAACAAATATGCTATATTAAATATGATATTAATTTAAGTCCATGGTAACCACAAGGAAACTAGATGAAAATATTTCCAGAGAGAAACAAGAAGCCATTCAATATGGTACAACAGAGAAAACCAAATAAATATAAAACTAGCTATTAACAGAAGTGAGAGACAACAAGGTATAAGAATTACAGAGGTTAAATAGCAAAATGGCAGAAAAAAGTCTCATATAATCTGTAGTGGTTTTAAATGTAAAAGGATTAAACTCACTAGTTAAAAGACAGAGATTTGCAGAATGGATAAAATAACATGACCTTACTTTATGCTGTCTGTAAGACACTCACCTTGAAATCAGAAATAGAAATAGGTTGATGGTGAAAGGATGGAAAAATATATACCATGTAAGTAGTAACCAAAAGAGAGTTGAGGTGGCTATACTAATATTGGATAAAATAGACTTTAAGTCAAAAACAGTTATGAGGGACAAAGATGATCATTATATGCTGATAAAGGGGGAAATTCAAGAAGAAGATTTCAAGGGAGAAATTGGTGTTTCCGCATTAATAGTAATGAACTCTAATACATCACTGGCAAAAATGGATAGAACATCTAGTTAGAAGATCAATAGGACTTGAATGATACCCAAAACCAAACAGACTTACCAGAAATATATAGAATACTTCACTCAACAAAAACAGAATACACATTCTTCTTGAATACACATGGTTCATTCTCCAGGAAAGATCATATTTTGGGTCACAAAACAAGTCTCAATAAATTAAAAAAATATTCAACTCATATAATGTATATTCTCTGACCACAATGGAATCAAACTAGAAACCAATACTAGAGGGAGAAATGGAAAAATCCACAAATATATGGAAATTAAATAACACACTCAAACAAATTAATGGTTAAAGAGGAAATCAGATGTAATTGAGAAATATTTTTAAGGTGAATGAAAATGAAAACACAATACACCAAAACTTATGTGATGTAGTGAAAGCAGTGCTGAGAGGGAAATTTATACCTCTAAATGTTTCTTTAGAAAGAAGAGAGAATTCAAATCATAGACTTGACCTCAAAACGGGAAAAAAACTAGAAAAAGAAGAGAAAATTAAATCCATAGTGAGCAGAAGGAAGGAAATAAAGATTAGAGTGAACATAAATGAAATAGAACAATAGAACAATAGAGAGAATCAACAAAACAAAAATTTGGTTCTTTAAAAAGTAAAATGACACCTACATAATGGGACATTTTTTTTTTTGAAAACACATATCCAATATGGGTTTAACATACAGAATATATAAAGTAATCCTTAAACTTAACAACAAAAAACAAATCACCCAGTTAAAAAATGGGCAAAAGATTTGAATAGACATCTTCCCAAACAAGATATACAAATGACCAAAAATCACATGAAAAAATGTGCAACATTATTAGCCATCAGGGACATATAAATCAAAACCAGAATGTGATATTGTTTCACACCCGTGATAATGGGTGCTATTTAAAAAAAAAATAAAAGGAAAATACAAATGTTGGAGAGAATGTGGAGAAATAGTCTGCCATCTGCAGGTGGCAATGTGGTGCAGGGGCTGTGCAAGAGAGTTTGGTGATTCCTCAGAAAGCTAAGTATAGAAATACCATGTGACCCAGCAATCCCACTACTAGGTACATACCCAAAAGAACTAAAAGCATGGGCTTGAACAAATATTTGCACATCAATTTTCATAGCTGCAATATTCATAATTGCCCAAAGATGGAAGCAATCCAGTGTCCATCAACAGAAGAAAGGATGAATAAAATGTGGTTTACATTATTCAGACATTAAAAGTAATGCAGTCCTGATACATGCAACAGTATGTTTGGACCTTGAAAGCATCCTTTTGTGTGAAATAAGTCTGCCCCAAAAGGACAAATATTTTTTGTTCTCACTGACTTAAAATGTACAGGGTTACTCTTTGGAATGTTAGAAAAGTTTTGGTGATGGATGTGGTGAAGATAGCACAATATTGTGAACACAGTTAACAACATTGAAATGTATATCTGAATATGATTAAAAGGGGAAATGTTAGATTGTATACATAGTAACAGAATAAACATTCAAAAAAAATCCATTGAACTACACCACACAAGCTGTGAACCCTAAGTTTAACCATGGACTTTATGAAGTCCATAGAAGAATTACAAAAATGTGAAATCATCAATTGAAATAAATGTACCAAACAAATGCAGTATGTTGATGGTATGGTGGTATACTGAAATCCTGTATTTTATGCATAATTGTTCTGAAAACCCAAAACTTCTATAATAAAGAAAACGTATATTTAAAAAATATGAATAAATCAAAGCAAAAATATGTATGAAATAGTGATCATATATTTCTTTTCAAACCAGTAAGGCTTTCCATTGGTATTTATTGGTATGCAAGCCTAATTTGGAATTTCTTTTAAAAAAATTATCATTTCCCTCAAAGTTAAAAATTAAAAAAATTATTTCATTCTTCTTCAGTTTTTCACAGAAACTTTTTTTTTTTTTTTTTTTTTTTTTCCATTTATCCAAGGCTGAGAATTTCCTGGGCCCTTGTGGTCCCAGAAAGTGGCAAAGTTTGAAAATCTCCCCATCTTTTTACCATTGATGAAACATGCTCTCACATGTTCAGAGATAAGACCCATTTTCATTCTTATTCATGACTCCCATAAGAATCACTAATGACTCCTTTGTTTATGTGACTCCACAAATCTATAGGCCCTCATCCTTTCCTCTGAGATGACCTTATTTGTCCAACATGTTAATCTCACAGTTTGACGTTATGGCTGAGTTGATATTAGACCTTGCTTTTTAGATCCACCCTTTACACACCCTGCCCCTCCACTCTCCCCCAGGAAAAGAGGCTTCATAAATCCCTTTGACTGTAGATCTGGGAACCTACCTGTGAATCAAGTTCCTTATCCTATATTTGGGGCAGTAGCCCAGTAAATATTTGATTTTGATTCTTTTAGAAGACTTGCTTGATTTTTAGTGCCAATTTATTTTTAATGCAATTTTATTGAGATATAATCACATAACATACAATCATTCAACATGTATAATCATTTTTTCAAAGTATCATCATATAGTTGTGCATTCATCACCACAATCAAACTTTGATAATTTCATTACTTCAAGAAATAAAATAAAAATTAAACTAAAAAAGCAAATCCAAAATATCCCATTCCCCTCCCCCAATTGTTCATTTACATTTTAACACAGGTTAATTGAGATATATTCACACATCCTTCAGTCATCCACAGTGTACAATTATTCACAGCACCATCCTACATTTGTGCATTCATCACCAGAATCAATTTTTGAACCTTTTCCTTACTCCAAGATAAAAGCAAAAAGAACACCCAACACTTTCCATCCCACCCTATTCTTCATTCAACTTTTGTCCCTATTTTTTCACTCATCTGTGTATACACTGGATAAAAGGAGTATGAACCACAAGGTTTTCACAATCACACAGTCACACTGTGCAAGCTACATAGTTATACAATTGTCTTCAAGAATCAAGATCACTGGGTTGCAGTTTGGCAGATTCAGGTATTTCCCTCTAGCCATTTCAACACACTAAAAACTAAAAAGTGATATCTATATTGAACATAAGAATACCCTCCAGAGTGACCTCTTGACTCCATTCGAAATATATCAGTACTGGAACCTTATTTTGTTTCATCTCTCTTCCCTCTTCTGGTCAAGAAGATCCTCTCAATCCCACAGTGCTGAGTCCCGGCTCATGTCCAGGAGTTGTATTCTGTGTTGCCAGGGGGATTTACATCCTTGGTGTAATGTCCCACGTGGGGTGGGGTGGGGGGGGCAGTGAGTTCACCTGCTGAGTGTGGTTAGAGAGGGGGGAGGCCACATTTGAGCAACAAAGAAGGTCTCTGCAGGGACTCCTAGGCACAATTTTGCGCCAAAGTCTTTTGATTTCAAGTTATAATCAGTTGGTGATCTCTGTAAACAGAGTAAAATTTTATACAGACTGTGTCTTCATTGTGTAAATGACAGGGTTTTCTGGTATCTTCTACTTTGTATTTCTGAGTTTATGGTTGAACAATGGCTGAAATTTTTAAATTAAAGCTGTGAGCTCTCCCCCACAGTCTCTCTATGTTTTTTGTCTATTTATATCTCTGTAATTAAGAAAGACCTTTACCTCTCCATTGTGTGAGTATGCAACATTTTTCTACCTCTGGATGGTGTTACCAAATTAGATTATAAAATATCTTAAAGGAGCTCTATTCTGACTGGCTTAGATGTAAAAAGTGCTCATGTAAATGAATTTTTCTAAAATAGCCAGAAATGAAATGACTAGTTCCTTCAATGTGCTAGACTTTAAAAAGTATCCTGAAAATATCTTACTACTTAGAAACATTTTAGGAATTAAAGTGCACACAATTTTGGTAAATTTTTGTCAAAAAATGCTGATTGAATAATTTTGGTTTAAAAATGGCTATGTTTCTCTAAGTTATTGGTATTAAGTATGTAAGTGTATATTTTAATATTCTTCTTAAACTTATACAGTTTTATTGGTTGAATAAGATAGAAGCATTACCATTTAGTGTTCAAGATTATGAAAAATATAAATTCATATTTAAGAAAATTGAATCATTACTATGAAAAACTTTATTCCAGCAGTAATTATGTTTTGTAATATGTCAGCTTGAAGATATTTTCCAAGATCCTTAGGAAACTTAAAATTTCGAACTGATTCTAAATTGGGTTAATTAATGGATATTCATTAGATACCCAGATCATTTCTAAGTAAGATATGATAATGAAGTATTAACTATAAAACATAATTTTGAGTTTATGTACCTTTACTTCTATTTATTTTATATGTGACAGGGAGGCTGCATATTCGAATCTGTCAGTGAATGTGTTCATTTTTGCCACTTTGAGAAGTTGTACTATAAGGTATTTATTTTCCTTAAGGGAAAGTGAATAGTTGTTTTTTCCTAAAGTAAAATGGCTGATTGTCCCAGAATAATAAAGAATAAAATGTAGGATCTGAATGAGTATAGAAAGTTGTAGAGGTTTGCAGAAATATAATTTTGTTTCTTTGATCAAAGCTGGCTAAGTTTGACAGGTTCTTTAACAAGATTTTCCAAATAGTACTTCCACTTATATTTTCTTGGATTTTTGGTCTGCTCTTAGTAAGAGGTCTTAAAATGTTATTCTTTACCTTCTGTGTAATATGCCTAATAAAGATTTTATGCCTTAATAACTGTTTACGGTTTATATTGACTTTATTATGACCCTAATTATTTAAGAAACACAGGTAACAGTGACGCATGATCCTCTCTTAACCAAGTATTCAAATCTTCTGAAAACTTTTGATATTTTGCTTACCTAAATTATATCATTTGCACCTGTGTTGGAGATTTTCAGAGAGCTCCTGAAAAAATCACAAGGAATTTGATCTTTGGCTTGCCCAAAGAAAGGTGGTAGAAATAATTTATTTTATTTGATATATTAATTGTGATGATTGCATGGGAAGGGTTGTTAAGTTGGTAGAAATATTTAGCCTTACACAGGTTAAATTTGTATAAGTAAAATGTTATTAATATATAAATGTTTAGATCCTATTCCAGATTTACTTAATCTCTGTAATCGATATTCTTGATACAATCTTGGTATATTTTAGCTAAATGTTAGTTGTATTCATGCTATAATATGCCTCATGATTATTACATGAAATATTGAAATAATTTTTTCTCTCTAAAATTATGTTCTTCCATTTTTAAAAATTAGAAGCAATGTTAACACTTCTTTGAAAATAGGATCAATCATTATATATAGATATCTTGTCTAAAAAAATTTAGTTGATCTTCTTATCTTGTTTGCATGCCACAGAAACAAGCAAATTTCCCTATTAGTTGTATGATTTTATATGAATGCTGATCAGATATTTTACTTTAGAAAATAGCAGTAATCAGTTAACCACAGCCATTTAAGTTTTTTGTCACCTACAGATAGTTTTTTTGCTTTCTTCCAATGCTTCCCTGAAAGAAACTGCAATCCAGAGTGTGTTGTCTTCAACAAGGAAGGGCTGCCTCGGAGCCCCACGGAAAAGGATTATGCCAGGCATTGTTGAGGACAATTTTCTGCGAGTTTTATTAAAACAACTTTGAGAACATAGCAGTGGGCTGAGTCAGGATTTCCAGAATGCTAGCTGAAAAGCAGTTGAGTTCATGAGACTGCTAACTCAAGATCAAGTACAGCAAGTGTTAATCACATAAGACTGAATAAACTGAGGAGGTGTGATTATGTTTTTTTTTTAGAATACTGTACTTGCTTTAATATTCTATTAAATATTCTATTTAATATTCTATTTTCTAGATATAAGAAAGCCTTTGCTCTTTTCTCTTAAGCTATCTATAACTCATAACATTTTAATAGACAACGCTTTCTTAAACAGAAATGAAGCATTTGCAGTTTTTTTCCCTGCCTGACCCTCCAGATCTTTGGAGACTTTTATTCAATATTCTTCTATTCATGGAAATATAAATATTTATCTAAATTCAAAAAGAATATTTCCTTTTTTTAAGCAAGACATAATTGTTGAAAACATTGTTTTTATGACCAAGTTCTTGTCAGGAATGTCCTATTTGAGAATAGTACTCAAAAAATCATACATGACAAGACACTTTGAAGAAACTAAACCGACTTTAGGGAACCAATGTTTACAAACCTCTCTTGGAAGAATTGACCTGGTTCCTGACTTACAGGTGTCTCAGCCTTCCATGTGAGTAAGGAGTGGTCACATTTTTGCAAACTCAGGAAACAAGATACTACAGGATAATTGAGAAGAGAAACAGTTGCCTAAATATGTAAGCACTAGAGGTACCTACAAAACCAGAGGAAAGGTTTTGGCCTGGCTTTCTAGCCTCAAGAAGCTCATAAAAGTCCAGTTTGAGATTCCTTATAAAAACTTTCAACAGAACAAACTTAAGAATATCTATGTACCAGTTTTAAACTGTTTTGGACCCCAGAAGAGCCATGATCTTTTAATCCAATCTTGTTGGGTGGAACCTTTTGATTAGTTTGTTTCCATAGAGATGTGACCCACCCAACTGCAGGAGAGGCCTCTTAATTAGTTCATTTCCGTGGAGGTGTGACTCTGCCCATTTCAGGTGGGTCTTAATTAGATCACTGGAGTCCTATAAGAGACTTCACAGAAAGAAGGAGCTCAGAGAAGCTGAAAGAGACATATTGGAGAGAAGCTAAGATATGTAGTCCAGGGTTTGCCCCCAGGAAAAGCTAAGAGCCTATATAGACCTAGACATTTAAATACACTTTCACATTCAGATAGAAAGAATTTTGGAGATGCTAAGCTAAGAAATGAAGCCCAGAGTTTGCTCTGGAGAAGCTAAGAGAGGACCCCCAGGTTTTAGAAAGAAATGCCCTGGGAGAATGGATAAGGATGAACAGATGCTGAGAGAGAGAAGCTAAGAGAGACAGAAGCCCAGAGACATTTTGGAGAAAGCCATTTTGAATTCTGAACCCAGGAGCAAAGGATCAGCAGACACCAGTCACGTGCCTTCCCAGCTGACAGAGGTGCTCCAGATGCCACAAGTCTTTCTTCATTAAATGTATCCTCTTGTTGATGCCTTAGCTTGGACACTTTAATTGCCTTAGAGCTGTATATCTGTAATCTAATAAATCCCCTTTATAAAAGTCAATCCAGTTCTGGTATTTTGCATAACAACAGCTTTAGCAAACTGGAACAAACTAAATGGGAAAAAATTATCTTTCTTGATAATTTATGTAAATAAACAGACCAAATCTAATGAGACCAGCATTATTTTGTGATCAAGAATACACTTCTTTGATCAAAAAGGAGGTTAACTATAGAGAGATACTTTGTGTTTAAATGGAAAACTGTGCATCTTTTATAGCACATTTTTCTGATGATCAGATTCTAACCCTGTTCATCCTTTTGAGCTAGTTTGTATGCCTTTGTAAATTATAGGTAACTTATGAATATGCAAACTGTGTCTTGTCTGATGAGGATTTAGTTGACTTCTCCTCCCTCCCCTGGGAAAAATAAGTTTTGATAATTCAAAGAACTCTATTGCCATATTGTCAATCCTCACTGAATTTTCAATTTTTCCAGTTTTCTTCAGTAACTGACTACAACTCTACAATCTAATTTTGCCAATTTTTCTCCCTTCTGATTGACCTATCATCACTTAGAACTAAAACCTGACAGCCAAAAACCCTATTGGGATTCTAAGTTGCCATGCAGTGGCTCTTCTCCACATCCCCCAGATCTGAAGAAATTCTGTGAACTGAAGCCAAATGACTTGGTTGGTAGAAGAGAACTCACCACTTCAACAGACCATGCATGAGATGGGGGCTGGATTTCTCCATTGACAAGCTGCTGTCTGGATCACCAAGGAAGTCTGATGAAGTGATTGGTTCATACATACCATTATATAAGAGATATGCAAGACTGTTGACAACATCATCAAAAACAATGACAGCCTAACTTGAGTGGGTTTATAGGCACAAAGAACAATGCTACATAACTGAAAGATTTTTCTCTATAGAACCGCACAGCATCTCCTGGACTGATACTTTGAGTTCACTCTGGCTTTGTATTTTAGTACAGCATCTTACATTAATATAACTCTTTTTCATTTTGATCGTTCCTCTTTAAAGATTCCAGCTCTCAGGAGACACACACAGAATCACACACATGCACAAAACAAATAAAAACTAACCTTTGCCACCATCTCTCAATTGATGGTTCAACTGTTTTACAGAAACAAAGCCAAAATGAATATTCCAGTAACTATTTCTTAGATTCTACTTCACCCCACAATTGTTTATGATTGCTTCTGAGTTGTTAGGAATGAATGGTATTTATTTGTCTTGATAAAAGGAGACATTATCAATGTTGTTTTATCTGAGCCCTGTGCTCCCTGAAAGAATCATAGTTGAGAAATCCTCCCACCCTCTTGTGATCTGAGAAACAGATTACTGCAAAGGATCATCCTGCTCTACCACATTCCAGGATAAGATCCACTTTTACCTTTCTTTAATGACTTAGGAAAAAAAAAAAAACCTGTTTTTATTCTTCCTCATGACTCTTATTAGACTTGATGAAAACTCTTTTATTTACCTGTCCCTATAAAACCCCAGGCCACCTTCATTTTCTTGAAGACATTCTTTGTTAATGGACATTCTTCCTATTGAAACAGCCCAAATAAAGTCATCTCCTCAATGGCCTTTTGCATTTTGACTTTTACACTTTACTGCTACCCAAATTTCCATGCAGATATATACAATCGAAGTTCTAAACTTATCCAAACATTAAGCATAAGTTAAACAAATCCTGATGAAAATCTCTCTATATAGAGAAATATAGATATGATTCCTATAGTAGATAAAATGGTACCAGAATGGGCTAGTCATAGTTAACAGTAACTTGATTATTTGTTTTATTCGCTGAGAGTTATATAATAGCAAAAGGATTTTTTTCTTATGCTGTGTTATGAATACTGATGGCAGCTTGAATGACATTGGTTTGGTGCAATTAAAATAAAAATAATATATAAGAAGAAATTTTAAGAACTATATTGAGTCAGCTAGATCAAGGATGTTAAAGTTTTTTTTTTTTTTTTTCAAAATTATGTGTATGTTTTAAACCAATAATGTGAAGGAAGGTCTAGATTTTGTTAAATCAAAATTCCTTGGTTTAGTTGCTATAAACTCATGCTTTTTAAGCATACACAAAAGATCTTAAACACTCTCTCCCTTCACCTCTCAATCTCCACCGTCCAACCTTCCAACCTTCTTGCATGTGACAGTTGATAAAAGCAATGTCTCTGATACATGTTCCAAAATATATCAGCATCACAATAATAGAAAAGATTGTTACTAATCCATAGATAGTAGCCCATACACTATTAATTCTATTAATCCAATGTTGGGTTGTTGTGGCAGTGGATTCATGTACATCCTCAGAAAGACAGATCCAATGAACATTAATGACATCTTTAGGCAGTCAGAGCTATCTTTGTATATGGCTACCAAAAAGCAAACAGAATAACTGTTCTGGCTGTAAATACAAAAATCATTCAAAATGAAGAAGCATTATGTTTGGAACAGAAATATATCAAACAACGTTCAAGACACCTAACTAGGGAACATTGCAAATGTGTTTGCGTGCATGCATGTGTGTACGTGTCTACGTATGTTTCCCGGATTAATGTGTTAAAAATACTATATAAAACTTTAAATGCCATAAATGCTAAGTTAATCTTTAATCACTGACTCATTCAATAAAATAAAACTTCAATTCTGTCAGAAAATCTAATAGAAAACATATTTGTTAGAGTTTATTCCATTTAAATTTTTAATTCAGGATCAGGTAAATGTGTGTGCATTTTAATATTGTGTCTGTATGTTTGAAGAAGTATTGAATGCATGCAACTGATATTCTATTATTGCACCCCATCTCCAGCTGAAGGGCTTCACAGATATCAGATGCTGCATGAATGGAGTATTTTTAATCAATTTGATATCTTAAAATGATACAGATAACATTGTCTTGTATCTTTATGATATTTGTAATTTCTTGGTCTATATTAGATCAATCAGTTTGGTAAATGCCTACTTATCTATTTCTATGCCAAAAATAACAGATAGGTATTGTTGATGTTGTTTTAAATTGTTACCATTTTGCTTTCTGAAACTGTTGCAAAGAAAATTAAACACATTATATATTCTATTTTAAATAAACTTTTCATGTCTAAATATAGACTCATTAGTTTCTAATAGTTTTTATATATAAAATCATTTACATAAAATGATAATGTAAATTAGAGTATATTATTCATCACAACAATGTTGAAATAACAGTTATCTTCAAAGTCTTGAGCTGGAATTTGTTTTCATGGTAGATGAAATTAGAAAAGGATTGTGTCTATCTTATATTTACAGCTCTTAGCAGTGTGTGATCCATACTCAATACTCAATATATTTTTGAGGAAATGAATATGTATATCCCTAAACTAATATTAATGTAGTACAGTCCCCTAAAGCATCCAAATTTCGATTTCATACTTTATTCTTCAACCAATCCATATACATGGAGTGGACATCTTACAGTTCAAAGTTAAATGAATATAAAACTAGAGCAAGAAAATCAACTTTGTTTTATATGCCATAATCCTATATCTTGTTATATCATACAGTGTTTTTCTCTTCTCAAAAACCCAGCAAAGAAGATGTTATTAATCCAATCTAGTGAAAGGAGTAACTGGGGCTCAGCCAACCTTAAAACCCAACATAATGTTCCAAAATATCATAGCAGGGTCAGAGCTGAAACACAAGGTCCTCTCATTTCACCATCTTATAATAGGAGTAGCTGAATTATATTTAAAAATGGGCTTCACTGAGGGAAAGGAATAATAGGCAAAGCCTGAAGCTTTTACTTACATACAATAGGATAGGTGATCTTGTATCAATTAACAAAATCATTTAATTAAAAACCAGAATTCTGATAGTTCAATTTGATATGCTTTGATATATCTAATATGATATTTTGGAATCTTTGCATGATTAGGCCTTAATTTAGATGGCTAGATCTTTAAAGAGCAAGTCGCGTGTGTGTGTGTGTATGTGTGTGTGTGTATGTGTGTGTGTAGTCTCTGGTTAAAATGCATTGCTTCTCTATGCCTTTGAGTGAGTGTGAATGAATTTGTTTCTGAGTGCATTTGAAAGAATGAAAACAGTAAGGACAATGCCAGAAGGGAAAGAAAGATAATAGAAAATTTCTTTAGATTGGCTAATAAGTACTCTGCATGCATGTAATTTTCCTTCTGCTGTAGTCATGCTATGTTTCAAATTTCCTTCATTAAGAGATAATTTAGTTAATAACTAATTCAAATGCATTGCAAAATAGATTATGTCAATCAGTGGACTTCAAATTCTTATCTATTGAAGCTTTTTCTGTAACCAAAAGTAATAAATACACCTAAGAGATAGGCGATTTTAAAAATTGAAGATTTATATTTCAATAAGAATATCCAGAACTTCTTTGTAATGAAAGAATTTATAAACACAGAGATTTAGACATAATCATAAAGCCAGCTACCTTTAAAAATTGCATGTAATACCAACCCTTGAAACCTCTGAATGACCACAACAATTTAACAATATGGTCACTATGCATCAGTTTTATCCCAGCAGGAAAAAGCAATATACAGCACACAACTAACATAATGGATTCGAAGTGAATATTAGTTACTTGAAACGCAGGTAAGAGTCAGTTTGCCATAAAGGGAAACTCCAAAGAAGTGAGACTGAATTGCACACTATAAGCACTAACAACCTCTTAACCACTGGTTCAGAAATACCAAATGTTGGCTTGCTCAATGTGTTTAGTATTCTGGCATGGAGGCATAATGAGAAGGGTAGAATGTGAAAACACAATACAGTTTACAGACACAAAAATAGATGAAACATAAAAGAGTTTATACATTTTGAGCACTTCCTTGAGGGAGTAATATAAAAAAAAAAAAAAAGAAAAGAAAGGTTGGGTATAAAAAGTACAAGTCAGCAGCTACCTGAGTGTCCTCTAAAAGCAGAGGACACTGAAATAAATGGAATTTAATAATGAAGCCCAAAATAATCAAGGAGAAAATAAGTACTTATTATTTTAGTCCCTTGGCTGCCACAATGCAGTAAACCAGAAATGGGTTGGCTTTTAACAATGGGAAATTATTCACACACGGTTTACGAATAAAAGAAAGTCCAAATCACAGCATGTATATCCGGCAAGACTAAACTCTATACAGTGGATGACCAGAAAGCAGGTGTTCCCAGCAGAGATGTGGGGACTTTCCTGGACTTGAAGTGTCCAGCTCAGTAGAGAGTCTGCAAGCAACAGTGGCTGATGTGACCCCAAATGGGGATATTCCTTTCTTTTGCCTACAATCATGGATAATCAGTGGAAGAGGTTGCAATGAGAGCTTCAGAGCTGCAATTGACAAGACTTAGGATAAACCAGCAATAGATGATGGTGATGAAGGTATGGAGACGGTGGAGGAAGATGAAGAAAGTTCAAGATCAGGGAGAGAGTCTGTATCCACAACCAGTGACCAGCCTTCCCACTCTCCAGAGAGACAAATGAATGGAAACCAAGAGAAAGGTAAGACTTATAGGAAAAAGGATAAAAACTAGAAAATAGAAGAAGAGAGAGAAAAAAAGGATAAAATGAAAGACAAGAAGGGAATGCTGAAGGACTTGGGAAACATGTTCAGCCTTGCCAACTGAAGCCTGAGAAGAGATGAACAACAAACAAGATTAAAATATATATATATATATATATTGAGCAGTCCATATTGCACAATTGTTTTAAAAGCAAACAATAAGTTTACTTTTAATGGAAAAAAAAATCATCAACAAGCTGATGCTTTCTTCTCAAAGATGGACTGCTGGCATCCTCAGCTTCTCTGTCACGTAGCAAGGCACATGGTGTCATCTGCTGGTCTCTTCCTTCTCTTTCAGGTTTCATTGTTTCTGGCTCCAAATGTGTGCTGGTTTGAATCTATTATATCTCCCATGAAAGCCGTGAATTTTCATGCAATCTTATTGGGGCAGACTCATTAGTCTTTTTATTTTTTTTTTATTTTTTTGTCCTCAAACAGCATTTTAATGATTTAAAGGGAACACTTGGGAAACTTCTGGATGAGCAACTGGTGACCCTTTTGCAAGAAGTAGACACCACTGGGAAGGAGACCATTATGCCACCAGATGACTGCCAGAAACTCAGAGCATGGAGTTAACATTACCAAGGACTTAGGCTGTAAAGGTGAGATCACCATTCTTGGTGGCACATGAGAATAAAATGAGAAACTGTGGCACTTTGCCAAAAAAGGCCCCTCACATTCACTTGGACAGCTTACCAGAAGTGCCTTTACTGGTTGGTTGATGCATCTTGAGAATTTGTACAGCTGGATGACTCAATTCTTAGCATAATGATCACATTTTAAACCATGGAAGGATAGCATCTCACCCACCAGAACAGATAGAAGAACTAATAGAGAAACCTGGAGGCATCACAGTAGGATGGTGTAAGGTTGGTGTAAGGTTGATGATGACTTTGCAACCCAGGATTACAGGCTTCAGTTCCATAAAAGTACGTCCAATCATTTTGAGGACATATATGTAGGCTCTGAAACTGATTTCATAGTATTGCACATAGACCCAAATGCTGACTATCAGTTCAGAGTCTGTGCCCAAGGAGATGGCTGACAGGAGTGGAGTCCTTGGAGTGTCCCCCAGATGGGTCATTGCACATTGATACCTCATGGACAACTGGCTTCAAGGGATAAAGTCTGAGCAGTTGAAGAAACATAGCTGAATCATTGGTGTTGTCTGCTACAGTACTCCCACTTGTTTATGTGTGTGTGTGTGTGTGTGTGTGTGTGTGTGTGTGTATAATTGAGATTATTCACATACCATACAACTATCCAAAGATCCAAAGTGTACAATCAATTGCCCATGATACCATCATACAGCTGTGCATCCATCACAATTAATTTTCTTTTCAATTTTTAGAACAATTTTATTACTCCAGAAAAGAAATAAAGACAGAAAAGGAGACTCAAATCCTCCCATACCCCTAACCACCCCCCTCCATTATTGATTCATAGTTTTGGTATAGTACATTTGTTACTGTTGATGAAAGAATGTTAAAATACTACTAACTGTAGTACATAGTTTGCAATATGTATATATATTTTTTCCTATACGTCTATTATTAACTTCTAGCTATAAGGGCATACGTTTGTTGTAGTTCATGAGAGAGATTTCTAATAATTGTATAGTTAATCATGGACATTGTCCACCACAAGATTCACTATTTTATACATTCCCATCTTTTAACCTCCAGCTTTCCTTCTGATGATATACATGGCTCTGAGCTTACCCTTTCCACCACCTTCACACATCTTTCAGCACTGTTAGTTATTGTCACAACATGCTACCATCACCTCTGTCCATTTCCAAACATTTACGTTCACCCTAGTTGAACATTCTGCTCATAATAAGCAATCACTCCCCATTCTTTAGCCTCATTCTGTATCCTGATAACATATTCATGTCTATGAGCTTACATATTATAATTAGTTCATATCAGTGAGATACTGCAATATTTACCTTTGTGTATCTGCCTTATTTCACTCGATATAGTGCCCTCAAGATTTTTTTCATCAACCTCTTTCTTTTAAGACAGTTTTATTCACACACCATACATTCCATCCTAAGTAAACAATTTTTGGTTCCCTGTATAGTAATGTATTTATGTATTCAGCACCATCACCCCTATCTATATAAGGACATCTGTTTTTCTTTCCCGAAGAAAAAGAGTCAAAGAAGGCAGAGAAAGAAAAGAAAAAGGAAAAAGAGAGAGAGAAATAAAACAACAACAACAACAAAAAACATGACAGCTAGAAAGCAACAAAAGGAAAGACAGCATTAACCTAAAGTAGGATGAAGAGTCAGACAATATCACCAATGCCAAGAGCCCCATATCCTTCCCCTCCCCCCTCCCCCCCCATATGCATTTAGCTTTGGTATATTGCCTTTGTTATATCAAAGAAAGCGTAATACAATGTTTCTGTTAATTATAGTCTCTATTTTTCATTGATTGTACTTTTCTCCCAATCCCACCCTGCTTTTAACACCTTGCAATGTTGACATTCATTTCTTCTACCTCATGTAAAAACATATTTGTACCTTTTATTACAGTCATTGAGGATCCTAGGTTTCCCTGAGTTCCACAGTCCCAGTCTTTGTCCTTAGTCTTTTGTTCTGGTGTCCCGCATGGTCCCAACCTGCCTCTTTCAACCATTCTCACAGTGATCTTTGTTCAGTGTACTTACATTGCTGTGCTACTATCTCCCAAAATTATGTTCCAAACCTCTCACTCCTGTCTTTTCCTTTCTGTCTGCAGTGTTTCTTGTAGTGTTTCCTGTAGAGCAGGTATCGTGTTCACAAACTGTCATTGACTGTTTGTCTAAGAATATTTAAGCTCTCCCTCATATTTGAGGGACAGTTCTGCCAGATATAGGATTCTTGGTTGGTGGCTTTTCTCTTTCAGTATCTTAAACATATCACCCCACTTCCTTCTTGCCTCCATGGTTTCTATTGAGAAATCCACATGTAGTCTTATCAAGCTTCCTTTTATGCGTTGGGTCACTTTTCTCTTGCTGCTTTCAGGATTCTCTTTATCTTTGATGTTTGTTAATCTGATTGTTAAGTGTCTTGGTGTGGGCCTATTCAGATTTATTCTGTTTGGGGTACGCTGCAGTTCTTGGATCCGTAATTTTATGTCTTTCATAAGAGATGGGAAATTTTCATTGATTATAGCTATTATGGCTTCTGCCCCTTTTCCCTTCTCTTCTCCTTTGGGGACACCAATGACATGTACATTCTGGATTTTTGTTTTGTCCTTAAATTCCTGGAGGTGTTGCTCATATTTTTCCATTCTTTTCTCTCTCTGTTCTTTTGTGTGTAGGCTTTCAGGTGCCTTGTTCTCCAGTTCCTGTGTGTGTGTGTGTGTGTGTGTGTGTGTTTGTGTGTATAATTGATGTCATACTGTATATATTCTTAAATAAATTGCCTATTGTATATAAATAAAATTTAAGAGCTTCTAAGGCATTATTCTGAAATGAGTTGTTGACATTTTTAGTTTTCTGCAATTTATTAACTGAATTTTTAATTTTTAGATTTTATGTTTTATAACATCAAGTGCAGTCAATAGGTGCACTTCAAAACCAGACAAAAATTATTCTCAATAAGCAGTAGTGTGGCATTATTTATGATGCTTTGTCTCTTTGGGCTTTATTTTCTCATTTGTAAAATCTGAATAGTAAAATCTATTTCATGGGGAGTGATAAGGATTGCAATTTTGTCCTTAACATATAAACACTTATAGATTATTTTTTTTTAGTGTAAAATGCTGAGCAATCTAGTGCTTACACTAGTACACAAATGAAAATTCATGGATTTCCTTGGATGGACTAAAGTATAATTGCAAACTTAAAGAAAGTTTATGAACATTAGTTACATTTTAAACAATTAGAGAGTTTGCTTTTACCCAATGTTCCCTCACCTTCTACTTTTATAATCTCTATTAAGTTTCTGCACTTAGACTTTCCTCTGAATTTAATATACACAGAGATAGGTTGAGACACAATCACAGGTATTTTGAATGAGATCACATTGTACAGTGCTAAACTATATGGTTAGTCTATCTTCATTTATGCACATGTGCTAATTTTTCTAGAGGAAGAGTGCTTGCTTGAGTTAATAGACTTCTACAATTTGGGGCAAAAGTGGACAAGTCTACATCCAAAAATTAAACTAACAATCAACACACAACCCAATACTATTGAAAGAGAGAGCCCTTTACAACACACATTCTCCAACCCCATATTTTAACAACGTTTTAGATGTTTACCAATCTGAGGAGGGGAGCGGAGTTTTATTTTTCCAAGTTTCACAGCCCTAATGGTTAGTGAAACAGCTCTTTTAATATGTTAACTAACAATTTGTGTTTCATGTATATGTGTCATATTTTTGTTCATAAAATTTTGTATATTTTTCTACTGGATACTTTTATTTTCTTATTAATTTGCAATTGATCTTTGGATACATACATGGTAAATATTATTCTCTATGCTGCCACTTGCCTTTTACTATATAGTATTTTTTGCTTTAGTCAAATTTCATTTTATATATATGCTTAAATATGTAAAGACTTTCCTTTATGAATCCTGATATATTTTCCTTGCTTAAAAAGATCTGCATCACTCAAAATGATAAAAGAAGTCCTTCAGAATTTTCTATAATTATATTTGTATTTTCAATCATTTACATAAGAAATACATTTAGTTCAGTTGAAGTATAATGTTAGAGACTTTTTTTTTTCAAAATGAATACCAAGATAGCCTGCATAGATTTGATAAATTGTCTCTCGTTTTCTATATTGGTAATATCAAATATTCATAAACCAATTTTCCTATGTGAGTTTATTTTTTGATTATCTATTGTGTTCCATTAATATATTTATACATCACTAAGTCAATACCTCAGATTTTAATTGTGATTGATTTATGGTGTTTTGATGTCATGTATGTAAATAGCATTGTTGCTATTTTTCAAAGTAGTTTGCCAATTACATTTTACTGCAGAATTTTAGAATGAACTTTTAAAATTACCTAAAAATCATAGCATAGTGCTTAAATACTTTTTCTTCATAAAGAAATAAAGAGACAAAAATTAACTATGTTAATGTTTGCTTTCCATTCAAATAACCTATTTTAAGATTCATATCCTACTCCGAGAGATGCTTGAGCATTGACAAACCAGAATTGAATTTATTTGCAGGTAGAGCTTTCTGCATCTACAATGATAATCAATGGCTTTGATCAATCAAATCAAATGAAAAGTATTACTTAAACTATCCACCTTTTACCATGAATGAGCATTTTACAATGAAAGAGTATTTTTTTATAGGAAGATTTATCCTAATTATTATCAGGGTATTGTATATTTGCATATCTACAAAGATTTTGCCATAATGAAGTATGTGTCAACATTTTAGGGAAAAATGTAGCTCATGCTATTAAATTACATTCAGTTAATTGATGGTCAAGTTCTATTTATTTTATACCTGCTAAAGTAAGATTGTGCAAAATTTCATTTGTTCTCTGTCATATTTGAATTCAGTTTGAGACCTAGGTAGAAGTATTGTTTCTGACTTTGGAATCAGCAAAAGATAATAGATAATAACATGGCTGATTATTAGAGTAGAAGATGTAAATTCTGCTACATTTTTATGCATTGAAAGCCTCAGAATCCCCAAATTTTAATATAAAATACAATGAAGTGTATGAAATGAGATTCCCATATCTCGCCTCGTAATAATGTGGTTAAATCACAATGTGAACACTTTAAAGGGTAAAAAAAAAAAAAAAAGAAAAAGGCTTTAAGAAATCTTGCCTCACTAAGTTTCAAGAATATATCATTTTATTTCAAAATCTTATTGAGCTTTTCTACACCTTCTTCCATGGCTGATTTTTACAATATTAGTATCTTGGTTGTCACCTCTCCTGAAGGTTCAAAGACAAGAATAGTGAAAGATTCCATGGCAAGATGTAATCTAGTAATTGGATGTGATGAAACTAGAGATTCAGAAGTGTGTAAAAAAAATGATAATGTTTTCTAACTGTGACAGGGTGTCTGCTTAACCATATCCTATTCATTTTGATGAGCAGGAGTGGCACTTAAGTAGCATAATCTTTTAAAAATACAAGACCATATCCAATCATTTACCTCTGAAGGGAATTCAACTTAAAATGAAGTTCCAATTTCTCTAATAAAAGGTGAAATTCATATAATACTATGCTTGCGAGACCTGACTTGCTTAAGACATAAAATTCAGCAGACAGATTTAAGCAGTAAGAAAAGAAAGCAGAATATCCATCTTTTTTTTCAAGGATTCAGGTTAGTGTTCCCAATTACTCCACAAGATATGAAGAATGCAGAAAAGCTGTATATTTTATGAATATAATAAGATAACAAAGAGAAAACATAGTTTAGTGATTAATAGCATAACCTTCAGAGACAGACTGCCTGGAATCAACTCCTGGCTCCAATGGGTGATTTGGGGCAAGTTCCAGAACTTCTCTGTGGTTCCAGTTTACTCATAGCTAAAATCAGAACAATAAAACTACCTTCCTCACTGAATTGTTATAATAATTAAGCATTTCAGTATTCATAAAGTACTTAGAGAGGTGATTTCTTTCTAAAGTAGGGAGACATTAGACTATTTTTTTTTAGTTTTAAATTGTTGCTATGTGAGAATGAGGGGGTACATATGAAGGAAAGGGTGAAAATGGAACAAGTTAAGTGGTTATTGAGATTACTTACATTTAATGGTGTTTTGTACCAAGGACTTTCGGGGTGAGATGGAGAAGTATTTTATAGGTACAGTCAACAGAATTTTCTGTGGGTTGGTAGGCAGGAGAGAGTTATTTTAGAGATGGAATGAGAAAACTTTATACTAATCGCCAGCAATGTCTGTGTGTCAGGTTGTGATGTTTGGCCAAAATATCTAATTAAAAAACTAATGGATGATTTATGATATAATTTATCTTTACTTGCAAATTATGTTTATCCATGTTGTACTTATCATTGCTATGTACAAATATATGTGAATGGTATATTGTAGTTGTGACATATCATCTTGCATTCTACATTTTTCATTTTATATTCACAATTATTTTCTGATTGAACCCAGTCATCATAATAATGTGTAGATTTAAATAAGAGAGAAACTGATCCATATGATAGATTTTCGGCAAGTTTTATTGCCCATGTATTTTTGAGCACTAATTTTTTGAAAAAAATTCAGTATCATTACTTATTACTTGTTAGGCAATTCTGCAGTCAGAATTCCCAGATCACTCAACAATCCTACATTTTTATCTTGCATTTCTTTCAATAATAGGTCATCAGGAAAATTATGAATTGATGGTCAAATTCTGCAGTAAAGTTCCTTTTTCCAGTTTGTTTATTCATTCATTCAAGAAGCTGTAGGTTTATAGAAAACTCATGCAGGAAATACAAAGCTCCCATATTCCCACCACCCACAATAACAGTTTCCCTGTTATTAACGCTTTGCGTTAGTGAGTTACATTTGTTACAATCGATAAAACAATATGATTATAATTATACTATCAACTATAGCAGTTCATAGTCCATAGTTTAGATTTAGGTTCAATGTGTTGTATAGTCCTATGATATTTTTTAAGAAAATTCATTCAAGTAATGTATGTACAACCTAAAATTTCACCTTTTGCCACATTCAAATACAAAATTCAATGGTGTGGATTACATTTACCATGTTGTGCTACCATCACCACTATCCATTATCAAAAATTTTCCGTCATCTCAAACAGGAACTCTGTATCAGTTTAGTATTAACTCCCCATTCCCTACCCCTACCCCGGCACCTGGTAACCTGTATCCTAATTTCTAAATATATGAATATGCTTAGTCTAATTATTTCATATCAGTGATAACATACACTATTCATCCTTTTGCTTCTGGCTTATTATACTCAATATGATATCCTCAATGTTCATCCACATTGTAGCATGTATCAAAATGACATTCCTTGTTATGGCTAAATAATATTCCAATTTATATATATATAACACATCTTGTTTATTCATCAGTTCATGGACACTTGTGTTGCTTCCGTCTTTTGACAACTGCAAATAATGCTGTTATGAACACTGGTGTGCAAATACCTTCTTTGAAGACATAGAAAAGTAAATCATCAAATTTATATAGAAGGGTAAGGCATACTGAATAGCCAAAACTATCTTGAAAAACAATGAAATTAGAAGACTCACACTTCTAGAATTTAAAACTTATTACAATGCTACAGCAATCAAAGCATGGTGCTGGCACAAGGACAGACATCTACACCAATGGAATTGAATTGCAAGCTTAGAAACAAACCATCACATAAAAGGCCAATTAATTTTTGACAAGAGTGCCAACTTTATTCATTGGGAAAGAACAGTCTATTCAGTGAATGGTACTGGGAAAACTGGATCTTTGTTCACAAAAGTATGACACTGGGCCCCTACCTCACACGATATACACATATTAACTAAAACTGCATCAAAAGCATAAATATAAGAAACCAAATATCATAGAAGGAAACATAGGGAAGCATCTTCAGGACTTTGTCTTAGGCAGTGGTTTCTTAAACTTTGCAGCAAAGCCATGAGCAACAAAAGAAAAAAAAATAGATAAATGGGATTTCATAACAATTAAAAATTTTTGTGCATCAAAGGACTTCATCAAGAAAGTAAAAACAAAAGAAATCAGCCTGGAGAATGGGACAAAATATTTGGAAACCACATATCCAATAAGGGTATTATCTACAGAATATATAAAGAAATCCTGCAAATCAACAACAAAAAGACAAACACAAGTTTAAAAATGGGCAAAAGACTTGAATAGACATTTACTCAAAGTTGATATACAAATGGCCAAAACAGCACATGAAAATTTGCTCAACATCATTAGCCATTAAAGAAATTCAAATTAAAACTATGATGAGATACCATTTCACACCCACTAGAATGAATTAACTTTTTTTAAAAAAAATGGAATATATCAAGCATTGGAGAGAATGTGGAGAAATAGGAGCATCTGTTCATTGTCAGTGAGAATATAAAATAGTGCAGCCACTGTGGAAAACAGTTTGTTCGTTCCTCCTAAAGTTAAGAATAGAATTACCGTATCAGCCAGCAATCCCACTTCTAGGTATCTATCCAAAATGCTTGAAAGCAGGGACTCAAACAGATATATGATGAACTTTTTATAGTCTGAAACTCCCTTTTGAGCACCCAAGACTGAATTTTTTGTTAGTGGTCTTCATCTGACTGACCTGTTATCCTGGCTTGTCTGTATGACCAAAGAGGTATAAAGGACCCTGCTGGAAACTCCTGCATTGAGTGAAATCTCCTTAGACCAAGATTTGAGAGACTAATCTTGGCAGTTTAATCCAGGGGAAAAATGAATCCTTGGGTGAATAAGAAGCAGCTTGAAGAGTTTGTGCCTGGATGTTCCTCATACTTCTAATGCCTGAATTCTGTATTCACTAAAAGGCTTATTGAGTATGCACTGTGGAGTTTTGAGAGCACTTTTAACTTTTAAGCCTCTTGAATCTTTACAAAGGGATTTGGGGATTGATTAAAAAGGAAGAATCAA
This sequence comes from Choloepus didactylus, assembly GCF_015220235.1. Taxonomy (NCBI): domain Eukaryota; kingdom Metazoa; phylum Chordata; class Mammalia; order Pilosa; family Megalonychidae; genus Choloepus; species Choloepus didactylus. Next base: position 143,733,007 of record NC_051309.1, read on the forward strand.
GGATGACTCCTAGGTCTTCTGCTAAAGCAACTGGCTAAATGGAGTACAATTTTCGAGAGGGACACAGAAAAGGTTGTATAATTTTATATCGAGTGTTTATTTTGGACCTGTTAAGTTTTGCATTCTCATTGATTACCTGCATTGAGATATTATGTAAGTGGTTGGGTATATGAGCTTGGGGCTGAAGTATAATTATGGCTTACATAAAATTATACATGCTATTTAAAGCTATGAATTAAATAACATAAGGAGAATTATAAAGAGTAAATTAGAGGTCTTTTAAACAAAGAAGAGCTAGCAAAGAAGACTGATGAGATGGAGTCACTGGATTAATATGAAAAACTGGATGTGCATTGAAATAAAATCAAAGAGAAGAAAGTGTTTAAGAAGATGGAACTGACAACTGTGTTAAATATTTCCAAAAGTGTAATTAAGATGAAGTCAAATTTGTGAGTATTGGATCAGGCCACATGGTGGCCAATAATGATATTTAAGAGACATTTTATTAGAAATGTGGGGAGAGAAGTCTAATTTAAGTGGGTTGAGACAAAAACTGGATGTTTTCACATACCAAAATTCTTTCTAGGCATTTTATCATGCAGGAAAGCAGAGAAATGAGGGGTGTAATTGGGAAGCGGGTATTAAGAACAATGTTTTTTTCCATGTCTAAAATATAAGCTACTATAACAAGTGGGTATTCTTATGATCTAGTAGAGGGGGATACATAAATGGCATGGATGAAGAACAGAGAATTTGCAGAAAAGATGTTCATGAGAAGGCAAGAAAACAAGATGACCCAGAGCACAAACGGAGGATCCAAATATGGAACTTTGATAGAAACAGGGATAATTCATCCGTCAAATAGGAGTCTTTAGATACACAGACAGGAATGTTGATAGAAATAGTGTAGTCACAGTGCTGGGAAGGTGAAGGAGAACTATATTTATTGCTGTTATTTTCCCCATGAAGCATGAGGAAAGGTCACAATTGAAAGTGAAAATCAAAGGAAAGGAACAGCAGAATTGAGTGAATAAAAAGCAGGAAATATTTATTTGACAAAATGGGGACTCACATAGAAGGAAGTGTAATAGTACTTCCTAGTAGCATCAATGTGTCACTTGAGATGAATGCTGGGAAAGGAGTTGTAAGTTCTTGATATTTACAGAATGTTTTCCCTTATTAAAAATTCTATTTCCATTGTTACCAAGATTACATCCATTGCACAGATGTGGAAGAAATTTTAAGATTAAAAACAACAGCAACAAAATCTCCTTAGCATAGATTCCTCTATGGTGGATTTTTCACATGGTAAACAGAAAAAAAATTATATAATTTATTCAAATCATCACTTGAATTATTTTTTAAATATATGTTTATATATTAATCTGTATATCTGTACAGTGTAGTCTGTGTGTTTTGCCTTAATCATTTGCCTAAATGTTGTTCTGTTTCAACATACTCACTTTTCTCCATTTCTAAACCTATTTATATTCCCCCTAAAACCTTTCAAAATAACAGGAAGATGGATATTCCTTTTACACTCTTTCATTTTTCCTGAAGATATTGCTTCCCGGCAAGCCACATAATATTTCAATTAAGCTAGTGTTTTGCTAATGTATACTGTATTGTAATTTGTATTTCTGTAAATGTGCCTTTAAATATTTTCCTTCCAATGGATTTTCTGTTACGATTCTAAGCATGTAAAGGTATTATACTCTGTCTATTTACCTAGCTTTGTACATATGCCTAACAGCTCTTGGGATATTTGCCACTAATGCAAGTGGGTGTTTATATACTAAGTGCTTGTTTATTCATGACAGTACCAAAATGTTTGGAAGGTGATAAAAAAAAATCAATAATCCTGTGGTCATTGAAATGCTTCCCTAAGTTCAACTGTAGTTCTTTTTGTACCCTCAATATTCCATGAACACTCAGAGTGGTTTAACCATCTTTTTTTTAAATAAAATGAAAATACTGTGGACAAGACAATTGCACTTAAAATGGTAGCTACATAATTGAGGTGGTGTCCCTCTGTGCATTCTCTTCTCTCCTAAAATACACAGATACTCACATGTACATACACAAATACCTATAAACCATGTATTCAAATAGGCCATGATACATGCTCTTTTTCCAGTTGATACATCAACTTTGACAATACACACTTTGATACTGAATATAAGATTATTGTCTCAAACAAATAATTTTAAACATAGCTTATTGGGAAAGACATGGATAGTTTTGTCAGTTACATTTCTCTCATTAGTATATTAGCACATAAAAGTTCTTCAATTATCCAATTACTCATTGTGTTCATTTCCCGTAACTGCTAAAACAAATTACCACAACTTTGGCTTAAAACAACATAAATATATACTCTCACAATTCTGGAGGGCTGAAGTCAGAATCAAAGCTCTGAAGATTCTAGAGAACACTCTGTCCTTTGCTTCTGCTTCTTGCTGTCAGCATTCTTTGACTTGTGGCAAAATCACACCAATCTCTGCCTGCATGGTCACATTGCCTTTTCCTCTTCTCTTTGTCAAATTTTCCTCTCCCTCAATCTTATAAGGACACACGTCATTGGATTTAGGGCCCATCAAGATAATCCAGAGTAAGCTCACTCATCCTCTTGAGATCATTAATCAGATTCTTGCTGTATAAGGTACCAGTTTAGTCTATTGCCATGTAAACTAATATTCAAAATTTCTAGGGATTTGGTTGAAGACATAACTTTTTAGGATCTTCCATTAAGCTGAGTACATGCATAATCTTAAATGCAAAAAGGATTCTGCACATTATATACACAAGATTATGTTTCAATGGGAACTAAATTCCCATTGGGCAGTGGGAGGTATAGGGCTGATAGGAAAGGTCTCCCAGTGATTTGGTAGCACAAGATATGAGAAGGCAGCAGCAAGTGCCAAGGAGGAGGTCCTGGCTCTTGCCCAGCACACTTCTCTTCTCATGGCTGCTTCATCTCACTCTCAAATCTGGTATACTTGAAGTGAACATATGACTACTTTGCAAGATTACAGTCAGAATAGAATAGTGTTACTCCTGTTTTTAAAAAAATCTATGTAATATATTTTTATTATGAGAGGAAAAATTTAATGCTAATATAGGTACTGAACAAAAATAAATGGTAATTTCTCTGTGCATAAATTATAGGAACACTGAAAATCGATATACCAGAAGATGTGTTTTTATAGTCACTAATATCTTAGTTTTCTTATATCCTGATTACTAGCTGGGAGACAAGGTACTGGGAAGAAGCAGACTGAAATATATACAGAAGAAAAGAAACAGTGTAAAATCTTATAATAATATCTGAAGTTTATTTATTGAGCATCTATTGTTAACAAGTATATAATAAAATATTAGTATAACAAATTATAATGGCAACTATTTATTCCTCACATTATTTTTATCTGCTTTACAGATAAGAAAATGGAGGCAGAGAACATTAAGTTGGTGGCTTAAAGTTATGGAGCCAAAGTAAGGAGTGCAAGATTTAGCTTTGAACTCAGGCAGCCTGACTCCAGCATCTGAATATTTATTTTCTATGCTATGATGATTCTCAAAAAAGTATTGCTTTGTAAAAGTAATGTCTTTTTTAGCATTTTAAATTTCCACTCTATTTTAAGATAAATTGGAGTTGTGCTCCAACCTGGAGGAGATACAGATCATTTGTGATCTGTTTCTTCTTAGAACTGCATTGCACACTCTCTAATCCACACATAACTCCCTTTCTCTTCCTGTGCGAAGAACTGTCTGCATGTCAATCGTGCACATCACCTAGCTTTGTCAAGAAAACAATTGTTGTCATCCCAAAGTTTGGAGCGGAAAACCAATGATTTTGAATAAAGAAGAAAATTGAGTAACTCTGCATTAAAAATTATTACAGCTCCCAATTATTGATTCTCTACCACACCTCAGGTTGCATATATTTTCTTTAACTCTCAGAATAATTATCCTTAGATAAGAAAGTTGAGGGTCAGGGTATTTTGAATTGATCAAACTCACTCAATTAGTAAATAGATGAGATGAGATTTGGGTGAATCTTGGGTTAAATCCAAAGTTTGTGATTATTTTACTAAGAAAAAATTGCTTTTGATAGTATCTTGAAGAGAGACCCGTTGACTGGAAAAATTTTCCAAAAATTGTGTTAACTTCACCTAAATTATAGCTAAGAACCTGGAAAATTTAGTTCAATTAATGTATCAAATCATAGTGAAGATAGTGGCAATTTAGGGGGAAAGAAAGTAGATTAATACATCTTTGAACTTAAATATCTCAATTAATTTGAAGTTCATATTCAGAGCATCTCTTTGAAACAAAAAGTGAAATTTAAGCTGGCTTACTTACATCTATCTCTCTAGAATAAACTCAATACAAAATAGTAGAATCTAGTCATCCCTCTTATGTGCAGGCACAACTGCAATAATAGGTCATAAAACTTGAATGTGGGTATTTTTTAAATTGGTGGTTCAATTTAAATAGCTGCCACTCCCTTTCCACTAGAAACAGATGTTGGATCGAATAAAAACACTAAAAATTGTATCATATTAATCAATATCTTAAAATTTCTACTTTTGAAGATTTCTTTTTGAAACAGTAATTGCTATAGAATTTTACCCCACATTCTGTATCAGAATAAAAATAGAGCCTAGCAGCACAATTGCCAGTGCTTTATCTAATGGAAATCAAAGCACTGACAATGTTTCCAAAAACACATGCAGTCATTAAATCTACCCTCCAAAAATTCTTATTCCTCCATCAGCATAACTAAGAAACAAATACTTTTAATGATCTGTAAATACTATAATCACTCATTTTAACATATATATGCAAGACCAATAAAAAACACAGTTTACTGGTTATTAAATGAGCTTTGAATGCCAAGTGATGGACAGTTCATAATATTTGTATTTCTGAGTTGTGAATATGATAAAGTTTCTCTACTCTACCTCTTCAGAATCTCTCCTCAGGATTAGAGACAGTCTGGCCATGACCCCACTGTATAGAGAGAGTGGTGAGCCTGTGGCCTGGAGATGGCAGAGAATCTGGCTGCCACCAGATGCCTGAAGAGGGTGGAGCAGAGAACAAGGTGGTCACCCCAATGCTTGGGGCTGTTGGAACCCTCACCCAAGTATTTGGAGAGAGCAGGGCCACTGCATACACCCTTGGAGAGGATGGTTGGAACTGCTGCTATCTCAAGCTCTGAGGATAAAACATCATTCTGTAGAAGACTCTCAGACTTTGAAATCTAATGGAGTTTGCCCTGCAGGTTTTAAGAACTGTTTGGAAACTCTGACCCCTGTTTTTCTTCCAATTTCTCCCTATGGAGATAGGAATGTTTATCCCATGACTGTCCTTCCTTTATAAATCAGAAGCAAATAACTTGTTCTAAGTTTCATAGATTTGCCCTAGAACAAACCATGCTTGCAAATGATTTTGATAAGACTTTGCACTTAATATTGTTGCTGGAATGATTAAAGGCTTTTGTGATGTTGTGATGGAACGAATGATTTTGCATATGGAAAAAACCTGTCTTTTGGGGGTCCAGAAGGTGGAGTGTACTGATTTGGAGCTGCTATGTACCCCAGAAAAGACTATGTTTTTAATCCATTCTTGTGGGGGCAGACCTATTGTTGGGTGGTAACTTTTGATTTGGTTGTTTCCATGGAGATGTGATACAGACCATTCAGAGTGGGTCTTAATCCCCTTGCTGGAGTCCTCTGTGAGAGGATAAGGAAAAAAAAAAAAAGGTGAGGCTCAGAAAGCTCAGAGAAAGAGAGAGAGAAACACTCAGAGATATTTGGAGAAAACCATTTTGAAACCAGGTCCAGGAGAGAAGGACCAGCAGACATTGGCTTCCCATGTGACAAAGGAACCCTGGATGCCACCAGGCTTTCCTCACAGAAGGTATCTTCCTCCTGATGCCTTAATTTGGATATTTTCATGGCCTTAGAACTGTAAATTTGTAACTTAATAAATCCCCATTGAAAAAGCCAACCCATGACTGGCATCTTTAGGAAACTGAAACAATTACCCAAGAAATTTACTTTATATCATATAGAACTTAGTACAAAGTTTGCCATAAAGCAAGTACGTAACTAATGATAATCCTTACTAGGTTCCACATGTTCACTATGTGGCTTTTAAGTTTGATCTAAATATTTATTTCCAAAGATTGAAGTAATCTCCTTGAAGCAGACTATGACATATAAGAATTTGGTGAGTGTATCCATGGTAAACTCATCCTTCCAATTTGTTGTCATATAGATGTCAATCTTCTTCTCTTCATCTTTCATATTTTCATTGTGGAACACAATAGTGTATTTAATTCAGTGTCCTTATACACTCATGACAGCTTCTTGAAATGAGACTTTGTTTTATGTTTGTTTTTGTCTTTGTTTTGCTCAGATCCCAAAAGAACAAAAATAAAATAATTGGGGCCAGTAATCCTACATTACAAAGACATTTAATAATGTCCTAGGGTTGATGTAAAAAATTAGCACATACTTGGTGACTTTAAACAACTGAAATTTACTGTCCCACAGTTCTGGTAGCCCAAATATTACATTTCTAATTCTCTCTAGGTCACCATAGTAGATTGAATAGTCCTCCTGCCCCAAAGATATGCCCACCTACATATACCAAAATGAGACTTTATTTGGAACAAGGGTCTTTGCAGACATAATTAACATAAGACTCTTGAGGTGAGAGCATCCTGGGTGAAGGTGGGTTCTGAATCCCATGAGTAGTATCCTCACAGCAGACAGAACAGGAGACACACAGACACAGGGAGGAGGACACATGAAGACAGAGGCAGAAATTGGAGTTGTACAGCTTCAACCCTAGGAATACCTGGGGACACCAGAATCTGTGAGAGGCAAGGAACTATTCCCCCAAGAAAGCCTCCAAAAGGAAACAAACCTGCAGGCACACTGATTTCAGACTTCTGGCCTTCAGAACTGTGGCAACATAAATTTCTGTTGAACTAGTAGGAAGAGCTTCAAAATGTTAAAACACATTGTGAAAGTGAGTAATTCATATTCCTGTATTACTATCAAATTAATTTTCCCATATTATTATGGTATAAACTGAAACACTTATTGCAAGTAGATGCCATTTAATTCTGCATTCCAGATAAATCTGTACATTCAGCCTATTCAAACTGAAGTGGCTTCACAATACGCAAATCACTTTGTTTCACATACTCTACAGTAAAGTATATACACTGGAAGTCGTATAAACAAATTTAATTCAGTTTTATTAAATAGAATAGGACCATTATTCCTCATGATTATTTTGATGTTTTTACAGAATGAAAAATAAAATATGTCCTTGAAAGTCATATGTGAGAGGACACCTTTTGAAATAGATGTAAACATTGATAAAATCATGTGCTTGTTATTATATTTTATTTTAAAAAGATTAAACAATGTCAACACAAAAGAGAGAGTAGGTGCAATTATATAATATGGTGAGTTTGTGAAAATATCAAGGAGGACGCTACAAACTGGAAAAAACTAAGAATATACAGAAGAGAATAAATAATTTTTTATTTTATTGTTTAGGAGACAGTCATCTGGGCAGGTGAATTTTCTCCAGGCATCCTTTGCATGGTAGCACAGGGGTTAATGTTGAGGAAGAAATTTTCCAGCGACATTATATAAATACAGTGGCATCACTATGCAGCAGCAGTATGCAGAAAGCTTAAGTCCCATTTGACTTGGTTTATATTTTACACGTTATGCATTATTCATCTTTGACTCTTTGTGTTTTTTCCATCATTATAGAACATAAACAAAATGAGTTGCTTTACCAGTGTAAAATACTAGAAGAGACACATCTTTGTTTTTCCTAGACTTCCACTTAAGTCTCTGGATACCCATCTTTAAAAAATCCAATACCTTCCATGTTAGCTTTTTATTAGCCAAAATTTCCAATAATCTTGGACTTTGCTCATTTCATGGTGGGGGATGTGTCACTTCTAAATGCCAGAATGGAAAGATAAAACAAATACCATGATATCTCTGGCCATTGTCAGTAGGAGGTGCTGTGCAATACTGTTCTATCCACTCTACTAGAGGCTTCTGTATAGCAGCAGACATATAGAGAAAGTACCAGGATGTTTTGTTATACAGCGTGCGAGATCACAGCTCTTTCAATTCACATGGCACGATTAAGCATGACTGTATGGAACCTGACCTTAAATCAGAGTGGCAGAATCCAGAAAAGCCTCCAGTTTAAATACCAGCTCTCCATCACAAGTACTTAATTCTTTGTGTTGACACTAACTCACCTGTTTCCTTCCCCTTTTGTCAATTACATATTCAAACCTTTGGTTAGGGTATACTTATCTAAATAGAAGGTGGAGAACATTGCTCATTTCCTCCAAGGATATTCAGGAATCCTTATCTACAGAGGTTCAATCTCAAGGATCCAAAGGAAGAAAAACCCTGCCAACCACAATGTTCTGACAAGAACTTTTCAATGGGGACATACAGTTAATAGGAACTGTATTTGCCCTCTATGGATAGCAAATAACCTCCTCTCTCCAATGGAAGAAGCAGCAGCTGGTATATACATTTTACTTCACCTAGCATATTGTTATAAAAAGCATATTAAATATTTGAATGGGAAAAGAATAGAGAGAAACTTTCAAAAGAATTTTTCCCAGCACATGTACAACCTAGATTCAAAATCTAATCTGTATAATTACAATTTTGCCTTGCTTTCTTTAGAAGCCTCTGCTTCAGAAAGCACTGGATACAGTGTCTTTCACTTTAATGTAATAAGTCATAAATTAAAAGAAAATTAGTAAACAGTTTTATAACCTACGTTAATTTATCACACCTCCTTTTTAACTATCCTTCTCTAAACAGCCAATTTGCTAAAGTCTTGTTTAACTTTTTAAATTTTTTTTACATTCCTATTAATACATGCTAATCCCCTTCAACGAATGCAGTAAATACAGCATTACAGTATTCTGATGCATAAACACAGATTCAATCAGTACGTAAAATCTTGCAAATTGCTGGCCTGCAGTGCTTTAAAATGTCTACAACATTCAGTAACTTTGGTAGTTCAAGATACAAGATTACTCATTTATCACCCCTTTTCATATTAAAGGAAAGTTAATAGTATTATAAAGAATTTTGAATGTCATGTATTAAGCATACAAAGTAGGTATTTTAAGAAGCACCTGATTTTACAAAGACATATTTTCCAGTAAAAAAGTTTCTTGAACCATGTAACATCAGGAACCATTAAAAGACAACTGCATTGTCAATAGATGGCAGCAGAGCTCTATAGGAGTACCTGGGGACCTCCTTCACTGTTCAAGATCATAGCCATAATTAGCATGCTAAAAAAGGTAATCTTGGTAAAGCTTTATCATTGCATTTTCCATAATACTTCATTGCATGATGGTACATGTTTTCAAAAAGGAAATAAAGAAACATGTAAACCATAAATGCTTTTGGACCCAGTTTCCTCTTTTTTTAGGGTATGTAATTTTGGCACTAGACGCTGTGGGATGAAGAGATATGATTCTTGACACATTAATGTATGAATCCTTCACTTTACTATTACACTGAATTTTTAATAAATTATCAATCATCTTTCAATATGAAATTATCAATAATCTTTTAACCAAAATTTCCAGAAATTACTATGCAGAAAAAACATTTGACCATCAGTCTTTCTTTCCTAGGAAGATGAGAATTTAATTTGTGAGTAGAATCTCTTTTTCAGACACTTCAGTGGATGTGCTTTAGAGGGAGGAAAGCAAGCTGAACTTTTCAAATCTCTTCCATAAAATCATAGATGGACAAGGTAACTCCTTAAGAAAAATAAAACCCTTTATGAACTGTTTGCATTTTATTCAGTTGGCCCAAGTTTCCACTAGAGTTGAGGTTGACAGGGCTGCTATACTCCTACGGAAATAAGTCCTGACAATAAAGATATAATGTGCTCACAGACATGAGAAAAGAAAAACCAGAGGTGCAGTAATTTGTTTCAACAGATGAAGTTTTCAGCCCTGCTGCTAGCTCTATTAGGTATAAACAAGCATCCACCACATAGTGCAAACAAACAGGTTATAATCTCACAATTAGTTTCACAATTCTGAGCAATGAAATGGATTGACTAGAGATTTTATTTTTCAAAGTGTTTTTTCTGGATGTTTGGCAAACCTCTTGGGAGACAATTCTCCATTGGATCTTCGTATTTCTGACTGTCTTGTGAAGAGGCATTTACAGCTTTTGTTCTAGACTATTTTTTCAAAGGTGTTTGTGTATAGAAAACAGCCTTGAAACATTGATATAGTAGCTCTTCCAGGGTAGAAGACTGATTTATTTCCTGACCAGAATAATACAGATAATATTTCCTTTTGAAGCAAATTTTGGGAATGTGTGTTAGAAGCCTGCTACAGATTTGAGGTTTCCTTAAGCTTGGAATTCTTCAGTTGTCATTCAAGCCCACTGTGTATGCAGCATCCAACTGGACCCCCTTCTGCATTACCCTCATGGAACTTGGGGAGCAGGGAAAATGGATGTGAACAAGAAGCTCATGTTGCCTGCTTTACCAAGCTAAGATCTACAAAAATGCCACCACCTAACTTGTTAGCTTTCAAGGAAGGTAAAAATCTCAGACATTCATAGCTCTTGACTAAGGCTGAAAACTATAGTTTATGCTTATTTGAATGTGGGTATTTTTGTTAATTATTTTATTCAGAATTGATGGCTTAATTTATCTAGCATATTCTTGATATTCTCCTGAAGAGATGTGGTTATAACTGTAGTTATAGTATACTAATGTACAAGTAAAAACATTGCAGTATACTAATATATAACAAGTAAACATTTTGTTACTTGACCATAATATGATTCAAATGGAAATTGTATGCTGTATAATTGTTGAATCAATTTATGAATGAAAGAATGAATGAATGAGTGGTTAGCTGACTCAGCAGTTTTTTCATAGTCCAGCATTTTAAATTTTGTGGGAAATTGCAGAGTTCAATAAAAAAAGTTTCACTTAAAACCCTTTTATTCCTGGTGAGGAGGATAGCATGTCAAAGGCAATGAAGAAATAATTAAACAGTATAATTCAAAGTTACCAACAAATCAATTTATTTTATAAATAATTAATATCATTAATATTAAAATAATGTAAAGATTAGGGGCAATCTTTTTCATTGGGTATAAATGTAAGATTTTAAATGCAAGAATATATTTTAAAAATCTGCTACTGTGGTTTTTGTGATTTGGTTCAAATATGATGAGTCCACAAGACTCTTGAGAATCCTGAAGAAACACTAAATATGGGGGTAAAGGGCATAATTAGGGCTTCCTTAGAGTATTTCAAATTTTGAAGAACTGATTTTTTAAATTAGGTCAACGGCTCAAAAATACAAAAAAAGAATACATTTTTGAAACTAGGCTTTCAGCAAAATTTTCTTTTCTTCCAAATCATTGTCACTGGCAGGCATTTGGCAAATCTTGATCAAAGTTTCCACATTTGTAAAAGAAAAAGAAAAACAATTCCTGCTCAGTTTATCTCATAGAATGTTTTTGAGACTCAAATAAAGTAATGCTTATCAAAGTGTTTTGACCAAAAAAAGTTAAGTGAGACAATTCAAATAAGGATATTACTGTAATAACTGACACATAGCAAGTGCTAAATACATTACAGTTGTTATTGCTTTTTGTATCATTTTAACTTATTTTGGCTTTCATATCACACATATATTTAAATATTATTTTGTAAAGCAGAATCAAATTTGGCATTTTCTAAATGTATTTCTTGTGTTTTTCCTCTTTTACTTCTTTATCTATAGACTATACAAAAATAAGAATAGTAACCATACCTGCCATTTTCATATCCAGATCACCAACACGTAAGCAGTAGAGGGTAACCTAGTACATAGTAAGCACTCAAGACATATTTCCTGAATGAATTGATGTTTTTCATTTCTTTCGTATAATTCAACTAGGAAAATAGAATTGTTTGATTTAATTTCAAACCAGAGAACTTGTTTCCTGAAAGCATTCCAGTAAAAGTGTTCTGTAAAATACAAAATAGTATATAAAATTATATTTGAGATTCGTTAGCTATTTTTACAAATCAGAAATATAAAAAAAATGCTTTTACTTTTTGAGGCTATAGTGTTCATAAATACAAGCCATAAACTATAAAATCCAAAAATTTTGAAAGTGCTAAAATTTAAAAATGGGAAAAGATGGATACAGATTTACCAAATTTAGAATTTTTACCACTTTTAAGAAAACAGGTCATGAAATAATGAATTATTCTATATACTTAAAGGTGATAATGTTACATTATGCAGTTCCTTTCACTTTTATACCAGTAAAATCAAATGCTTACCATGTGAGGGCCCTCTACTAATTCCCTTGTGTTTACTAATTATAATATTGTCTTAAATGTCCTAACTCATTTAACCTTTTAGAGAACCTTGCAAGAAAAATACTGTTATTATACTAATTTTACATTCCAGGAAACAGAGCACAGCAAAGTTAAATATATTAGCTAAGAATATTCACTGGCAGAGCTAGGTTTTAAAATCAAGTTTTATTCAAATGTCTTTACTCTTAACCATTAACTTTATTGCTTCAAATGTTAATATTTGTTGTTACCATAAGCTGGATACCATTCCAAGGTCTAGCATTCATAATAAATGCTTAAGGTTGATAATATTAGTATCAATATTATCCCCCTGAGCAGATGAGGAAGCTGAGGCACAGAGAGGGCTAAATAATTTACCCAATATCACCCTGCTGGTAATTGACAAAACCAAATTTCTTATTCTAAATTCAAATTCCATTGCTCCAGCCCTGAGAGCATTAACTCTTTACCAGTTAACTCATATAATTAATATATGAGTTAATTTACTGGGTAATTTTTAAACAAAGGCACATGAAACACCAGTAGAACTAATATGGGCAATATTTTAGTGAAGTAATTTGGCATTACCTATCAAAATTTGAAAAGTTCATATAGTCTTCTGATTTATGGCAAAGATGCACAAAGATATATATGTATGAAGGTGCCTACAACAACACTGCTTGTGATAGCAATTAAAAAATCAAAGCTTACATCACCATGATCAATAATGGGACTTTTAATAAAAATTAAGGTAAATTGATATGTGGAATATTATGTATTTATTGTAAAAGCAAAAGATGAAAAATACACAAATGTATTAGATATCTTTAAATATAACAGTTTTATAATATGCTTATTTGATATTATCTTAGATTTTATATGAAATGTACAAGTACATAGGATAAAAACTATTAGCTATATTTTGGGTTAGTGATATTGAGATTTGAGGGTGCCAAGGTGAAAGGTGATATTTATTTCTACTTTATAGCACTATATTTTCTAAATGCTGCTCAGGATCATGTATTTTATAATAATTATAGGTTAAGAAAAGTAAAATTATCCAATATAAGTTTAAATTTTCTATTTGAAAATCGTTATGACAAGTTTGAACTAAAATCACAATGAAATATGAAAATGCTGTAAAAAATAACCTTGAATTAGAATAGAAATCACTCTCTCTAGCCATTAAACCTTTTAAATAGTGTCAATTCCTGTCCCTTCCCATCTGATCAACAGAAAGCTAAATAGTTTCTTCAAAAAAGTCTCATCCATTAACAAAATGAAAAATAATTAGCAACTCTCTCTTTGTCTTGCTTTTTTCCTCATTTTTTTTCTTTCCATTTCTTGTCTTTATCCTTCATCTTAATGGAGACAACTAAGAAGCATCTGTATTCAGTTCAAAAAATCAATATTTGTAACCAAATGTTGTAAGGTTTATTATATGTTCTGTTAAGTTTTATTGTATCAAAACTATTTAAACATCTTAGCATTTCAGATACTTATAGAAGCTACCTTATTTTACATAATGGTTTCATTCATTATTTAAAAAATAGTGTCTTTCAAACTCTTACATCATATTAATGAAGAAAGTATAAATCAGTTACTGTGAAAATATTTAGGTTTGACTAAATTTCAGGGCACTTCATACAAGACAGTCTATATTGCTTTCAATTACTTGTCACTGTGAGAGGCCTAAACATATCTTTCACTGGCTAAAATTGCAAACTTAAAGTTAATACCCCCAAAGAGTAGCTTTAAGGAAGCTCTGAACTTCTGACATTTTCACCCATTATTTGTTATCTTAGCTATTGCAGGGTGGAGTCATTAATGATATCAAAATGCATTTATATAAGCATACTGTTTCAGAAAAATGTTATAGTACATTAAAAAAAAATTTGCCTACCTGTATATTTTAATTTCCTGGTAGAAAACAAATATTATGCAGTAGGTTGACTTAAACAATAGGAATGTATTGGCTCATGGTTTTGAGGGTAGGAGAAGTCCAAAACCAAGACAACATTAAGGTGATACTATTTCCCAGAAAACTGTGGCATTTTCTGGGCAGGCACACTGGCCACCAATGAACCTTGGTCCTTGTTTTTCTGTCACATGGCAAAATAGTTGATGGCTTCTCCTGGCTTCTGTGGATTCTGCTGACTTTTGGGTTCCTCCCCATGGCTTTTTCTCTGTGTGTTTGAATTTCATTCTGCTTATGAAGGACTCCAGTTTTAGGATTAACACCCATCCTGATTCATTTAGGCCACATCTTATCCAAAATAGCTTCAAAAAAAAAAAAAAAAGTCCTACTTACAAAGGGTTCACACCCACGTGAATGGATTAAGTTTAAGAATATGTTTTCCAAGTCACCACACTGTCCATCTTTGTGCTTTTAGAATAGCAGCATTTATCTCCTTCTGTGTTTTAATAATACTGGGGTGAACTTTTCATCACTCACCATTGCAATGAGTTAAACTGAAAAGACGCTTAAAACTATGGTTGCTAAAAATGATACGCACTTATATAAAGCTTTTTAAACTAAAACATACTTTTTTACATTATCAGCCACTTGGTAAATTGCTATAGGTAACTAATATATTATAAATTGACATGTTCATTTACAAATTTTTCAAGATATATTTCAATCTTTGACAAATGACAGTGCATTTCCCTTGAGTATGGGTCAGCTTCATGTAGTTCATCAATTTGCCTCCATAAAGCACCAACATACATATTCTAAGTGCAGTTGTGGTTTCATTACATTACAGTAAGAATTTAGAGTATAAATGAAAGGAAATATACTGAAAAAATAGTCTAGATATTTTCCTTTAAAAAAGATGTATACATTTATTTCACTTTAAAAGTTTTATATAGTTACCATGAACATCTAATAGATATTAGAATTTGCCCTTTTTAGTCTCTCTGAAAATTTAGTTTTAAATTTAGTTTTCAAAGAAACAGTTATTTTTTGTATTCATATTTTCATTATCAAATAATATAAGTATAATGTCAGTTACGACTGGGATAAACAGGATTTGGAACAAAGATAATAGACTCAGTAAATATAGAATTCTAATTATGGGAGTATACTTGAGAGTAGATTATGAGCTAGCACATTCAATATGCTCTAGGCATCAGTCAATATGTTTTACAGGGGAAATGAAAACTTGTTCTTGAAACAAGTTTAGTTGGAGGCAGTTAAAAGAGTGACTCATAGCTTGTGTTTATGTCTATAGGGCATTAACATCTATTCATTTGTTTCTCTTTCCAGCTGGGTTAAGAAAGAAAGGAAGAAACATGCAAAAAACATACTTAGCACAATGCCCAAAGCATAGTAGTCACATATTTAAATAACTGTTGAATGAATAAACAAATAATGAATGAATAATAAAATAACCTACTTAGAGAAAACTACTAAAGATGATGTTTGCTATTGTAAAACAGTTATTAAAGAGCAGTATTTGAAAACAAAAAACATTTTTTCCCCTGTGTTATATCATATGGATATGCATACATGCCATGGAAAGATCTTTGCCATAATTAATTGGAACAGAACAGAACTGTTTAAATTTGGGTTTTCCTCTGTTTGGAAATTAATAAGGAAAATATTTTTTAGAAAGGAAATTAGAAAAATGTCAGTAATCTCTCTTCAAACATGATACAGTTTACTTTAATAGACCCAATTTTCCTAAATATCTCTAACCTCTTGTGAATAATGTGTTTTATGACATGGAAATAAAAATTATTGACTGTCTATACCTTCATTGTTGTTACAATTTGAAATTCTCTCAGCATTTTCAAGTCAAGCCTCATTTTTCTAAGTCACCATTGGTTATTTTCTGTTTAAATTGCACACTAGTCTCCATTTTCTTGTATCATGTGTATCCTTTCTTCAAGGTATAATACCAAGCTAGACAAGGGATATAGTTCCTTCAATCTCCCCATAATACTGATAAATCCATGTGCTCAGCAGAATTTGAGAGCAGTTTCGGGAGTTGTGGAGTTGTTTATGCTTGCATGTTGGGGTAAGTGCTGGGCGTTTTCATCACAAGTGGAACATGATAAATGATGCAAATATATTATAGACAGCCATGTTTTAAACATCTTCCAGCAATGTACTCATTCGGGAAAGTTCATCCATCTGTCTTTTCAAGTCTCAGATTTTCTTTATTCCATGGGGGTCTTTCTCATCCCTGGAATACTATCACTCTCACTTTCCGGCTTCTCAGGGTTATCTTTAGAAAAACAAAAATCATCTTATTTTTATAAAAAGCAATTTATTTCCTTAATCTCATTTCTAGCCTTCAGAGTCTAACTCTAAGAATCACTTTCTATAATAATAAAAATCAATAGCTGGCAAAGTTATTTTGCTAAATTTAACTCACTTTTCTCAAGAAAATCCACTGGCAGCTTATAAATGATATTACATTTTAATTTGTTCTCCAGTTTCAGAATTGTATATATTTTAAATATTTTATAACTCAAGCTATACAGAAGGGTCATGAATGTCACAAACATGTATGATTTCATTTTCTTGTAATATCAGATTCTTGTGTAACTGGGTGAATGTTGGTGACAGTCACAGATGAGATCATAGAAGAGGAATATTTGTTAGTATGAAGAATGGAAATCTTGAGTTTGATTTTGCACATCTTGTATTTGATATAGTCATGTGGATTAATGAAGCAATGTGCAACAGAGAGGTATATATAAAGCAATAGATTAGGGTTCTGAGCTGGAGATACACAAGCGGCAGTCTTCGGCATGTATCTGGTCATTTAATTCCCAATCTCCATGACATACAGTATGGCTAAAAATAGAGTGAAAGGAAAAGAGACCTTTGTATTCAGCAATGAGAAAATCTGACTTTAAAGACCAAATTGAAGAGACTGAGTTAGCACAGGATTCTTAAAGGGATGCTCAATAGTTGTAGGATTAAAAATTTAAAGTATAAGGGTGTGGTTTTATGGATATCAAGAAAAGGGAGTGTTTCATGAAGGAATGAGTAGTCAAGAGTGCTAAATGCATTTTTTCCAAAGTCTGTAGGTGCAATGATGCTGATGTCATATATGAATAGAGTGAGGAGAAGTTGGAGGTGAAAAAATAGAGCAGAAAAAAACTAAAAAATCTCAGCTGTGTAAGTAGGGAGAATCTTATAGATTCATTTCCTAGGAAATTTGATTAAAGAAGGTTTCCTTAAGGTGATAAAACTTGAGCATTATATATATATATATATATATATATATATATATATATATATATATTTCAAATTGAGGAAGAGCTTGAGGATACAAAAAGAACAAAAGGAAATTGGTGATGTAAATATCAAGAGATAAGAGGACAGGATCTAAAGTGCAGGAGGACCTGGCCTTCAAAAGTGGAGACAAAACTCTACTATAGTAACTAGAAGACTAAAGAAAGAGATTTATGTGAATTCAGGGAAATTTTTAGTTCAGTTGAGAGTGGATAACAAAACTAACTTCCTTCACTGTCATTTCTTGTATTTAGTAAATGTTCTTGGACAGGAGAGCTGTTGGAGTACTATTCCTCCTTCATTATATGCATGAATATTCGCAGACTATGAATGATGGTGCTTAACTTTTCTCTATCTGAATCACTGGTTTTTACGGAAGTTAAACTGATTAGACACACTGGTAAGATTTGAGCCTTGATAATAAGAACAGAAAAAAAGAGCTTGACCTCATTCATTACAGCAGTGGTAGATTGAGATGAATGGAGTAGTCTGTGATACGTAGACTCTAAGTCGGTGCCTTATCCTCTTCCTACAGCTTTCTCATAAACTATTGTAGTAAGGGATTTTAAGCAAATAGAATTCCAAGAAATTTCTATTTTTTCTCAGTGAAAAACATTGGAGGATATAATTAGTGATTGAAATTTGTGGAATTTTGTTTATTAAAACGTGTTTAACCTATTAATTCAAGCATTTATATAAGGGTATTTACCAGAAATTCTGCCTTCATAATCTAGCTAGGACAACCATGTGACTTTCTATTGTGTGTGTGCATATTTGAAAATACAAACTTCAAGACTCAATAAAGGACACTGAAGGACCTGATATAATTCATCATATGTAGATGAAAAACTTAGTTTTGTGATGCAAAAATGAATCAACAAATCAGAGTCTCCCACCATTCTCCAGACCTAAGTCAGTTCTTAGACTTAGAGTCTTTAAATAAACTTCAGTTTGAAAACTTGAGAAAAGGCCCTGCATTTTTAGTTTCCTAGGTTGCTGAGAGCAGATACCATGAAATGGATTGGCATTAAACAATAGGAATGTATTAGCTGACAGTCTGAGGCTGTGAGAATGTCCAAATCAAGGCATCATCAAGGTGATTATGCCAGTTTGAGTGTATTAAGGTCCCCCAAACACCATTATCTTTGATGTAATCTTGTGTGGGCAGATGTTATCAGTGTTGATTAGATTGTAATTCTTTGAGTGTTTCTTTGGAATGCACCCCACCCAGCTGTGGGTGATGACTCTGACTGGATAATTTCCATGGAGGTGTTGCTCTGCCCATTTGACGTGGGTCTGAGTTGACTCACTGGAGCCATATAAATGAGCTGACATAACAGAAGGAACTCAGTGCAGCTGTGAGTGACATTTTTGAAGAGGAGCCACAGCCAAGAGGGACACCTTGAAGAAAGCACAGGAGCTGCAGATGAGAGATGGCCGTTGAAAGCAGACTCTTGCTCCGGAGAAGGTGAGAGAGGACAAATATCCCAAGTCCAACTAAGAGTAACATTTTTGAGGATCTGCAGCCTAGAGAGGAATGTCCTGTGAGAAAGCCATTTTGAAACCAGAACTTTGGAGCAGACGTCAGCCACGTGCCTTCCCAGCTAACAGAGGTTTTCCAGACACCATTGGCCATCCTCCAGTGAAGGTACCCAATTGTTGATGACTTACCTTGGACACTTTATGGCCTTAAGACTGTAACTTTGTAACCAAATAAACCCCCTTTATAAAAGCCAATCCATTTATGGTGTTTTGCATTCCAGCAGCATTAGCAAACTAGAACAGTGATGATTTCTTTCTGAAGACTGGCTGCCAGTGAACCTTGGTTCCTCTGTCCATGCAAGGCACATGGTAGCATCTATTGGGCTCTCCCTTTTCTTTTGGGTTTCATTGCTTTCAGCTTCTTGCTTCCATGGCTTTTTCTCTCTTTGTCTGAATTTCATTCTTTTATAAAGGACTGTAGTAGGAGGATTAAGATCTACCCTGCCCCATGCCTTAACTGAAGTAACATAATCAAAAGGTCCTACCTTATATAGGTCTAAACCCACAGGAATGGATTCACTTCAAAAACATGATTTTCTGGGGTACATATGGTTCCAATCTATCACACCCTGCTACCCTGATATTGATATAAAACCACAGAAGTCTACCATAATCTGTCCTATTTCCCTTTAAGGTGGCCTTAGGATATTCAAATGGGTATTTGTGAACTGGGGAAAGAAAGTCAAAACTTTTGGGAATGGATACTGAATTTAGAATCTCGGATATGGTTCTGAGGTAAATGATTCCTAAATATGCCAGATGCAATTGTGTAATCCAATGAAGCATATGATAGATGGAGTTTGACCAGAGTACATCACTCATTCAACTCAGTGGAACCTTGAAACTATCTTATATTTAAATAAATATTCTAATTCTTGTCTTTGTAGTTAGGATAGATACCTTCAGCAACTGAAGAATCCCAGTTCTAAGTGTTGGCCGGAGCAAGAGGAAACTGATCATAGAACTGGGGTACATACGGTTCCAATCCACCATACCCTCCTACCCTGATATTGATATAAAACCACAAAAGTCTACCATAATCTGTCCTATTTCCCTTTAAGATGGCCTTAGGATATTCAAATGGTCTATAATGTGAGACATTTCTGATTCACCAGGTTCTATGACAAGTCCTAATATGAAAATCACAGGCAATTGTAGCAGACATGACACTGACAACAATTACCAATTCTGCCCTGAGTAACAGAGAAAAGATTCAGGTTGAAATTGAATGCATGATTTATTTTGCCCAACATAAAATGAGTGTTATCTCATTCATCTCTCCATGATGTTTGGTATGTCTACAAGAATTCCATTATTTACTGAAGATGGTATTTTCAGAAGTGGGCTCAGAAGACGTAAAAACAACAGAAACTTACCTTAGCAGGTATCTCAGAGCTCCAACATATCAGACACATTGTATTGCTGCTGCAATACATCTCCAGTCAGAGGCATTCTGAAAAAAGTGAAGATGGTGTATTCCCTAAAAAGTTACCATTTTGAACAGAAACTTCTTGTCAGATGTCTAGAAGAAGAGTTGAACAGATACAGGTAGGAAAAGGTTAATTGAGGCTGTTACAGTATTTGGGAGCTGTGTTTGATTAAATTAATATTCCATTTTAACATGTTCTCTTCTATTATGAGCTAAGAATGGCCATTATATTTTGACAATGTATAGATCAAAAAATGCTAATTTGGACTTCTCAGAAATCCCTTCTCAGCAATCCCTTTTGCTTGAATATTGTTCTTCGTTTAGCAGGCTATTATTTCCTGAAGAGGATTTACAAGTAGCATTCACTGGTCATGATAAACCTTCAATTAACTGGCTTTCAGGCAGGGTGTATTATTATCTCATTATCAAGCTGTCTTTTTGCTCTTTTTTTAATTCTTTCAAGTTATTTATTTATTCCAATTGTCCCATGCAAAAATTCTTAATTATTCTAAATGACACTTTTATTAGCACTAGTACATGTCCTCATGAATTTATTCCTGAAAAAAAAGAGAAAGAAAGAAATAAACCTTTTTAAATTTGCTCTTCAAAAGCTTACATTCTTGGGGACAAACCTGAATTGGGAAAACTGGCAATCTAAATTCTAGTTTTCTGTTTGTCAAATGTACCTCTTAGAGACTTGGTTTTCATATCTGTAAAATTAGGGTCACTCTAGAAGATTTTTAAGCTCTAAAATACTGTGCATTTCTGTTTGATCAGGTTATTATATAATGAAAATAACAAATGATTTAAATATTAACTTTTTAGCTCAATAATTGGCACTAGGTAGCTGTGAGTTCTTACTAAAAAAAAAATATTATAGATAGCAGTTTCTTCTAAACTGGCGTCAATGAATCTAACCATTAATTATCTCTTTCAGAATGTATGATGACGTTTTCTGCTACAAATTTAAATATATATACCATATTTTATTTCTTCAGATACCATATTATTTTTGACTGATTTAAGGAGCCTCAATTTAAGATACCAAAAGTTTAATCAGTGTATGAAATATGGACACAATGTGTCATTAACTGAATGAGTCTGAATTAGTGAATGCTCATAGGATATTTTATGTGTTTGTATATATCTGTATATATACGCCATTGGCTTTATAGGTATGTGTATAATTTCATTTTATATCAATAAATTCTATACTACTCAAAGAATGAAAGAATACCTTCTAGCTTCTTTGCAATTCTCTAGACTGCCTAAAACCTCAGCATCACTCTAACATTCTGGGTTTTCAGGGAATTTTTCTGTTTCAGACTTCTAGTTTGCTTAGAAGGAGAATATTCCTCTCACCATACACTTAGTTTTTCCTTAATATAGAGCTCTACTTATTCACAGTTACGAGTATTGGGTGACACAGATCAAGTTCCCAAGATGCCAGGGGATCATTTTGTACAACACTATGCTGGAGCAGCTTAGTCATTTTGAAGAAATGTTACTTTGTCCTAAGTACCAAGTTTACATGTGTCTTTGAACTGCTAAACTCCATTGTTAAAAATACAAGCTTTGCTGCAGAGTTGTGGGCACTTTTTTTTTTTTTTTTTTTTTTTAGCACTGTAAGGTGTGATGAATGACTATGGAGTGAATCTAAGAGCCATGGTGGCCAGTTTTTTTCCTCCCCATCACACATAAAGAATTAAAAGAATGTCCCTAATTTGGAATTGCATAGCTATCAAGATAACTGTCATAAAAGAGCTTTCCTATGAAAAGAGAAGAATCATATCTATATATAATGCAGAACTTACACTTACCACTAGGAACAGAGCTTATAGCATATGGCTACCAAGGTTAGCAAACATAGCTGCCCTCCTTAACTCCTGTCATCTCCAATGGATTAGCCATGATGGAACAAAATCAGCCTTCTTTTCTTTGTGTCTTGCCTGCCTTTTATTGGAGTGATGTTACTCTTTATTCCTTTTATTGCCCTCTGCTGATTCAGAAGTTATACAACTTATTTCTATTATTTAATGATTATCCTTTTATTTTTAACACACATTCTTGAACCAACCACAGTAAAAAGTCTACCATTATTTTGCATCTTCCTCTTGAACAATGCGGCAGGACCTTGGACTCTCCTTCTTGTTTCTTATTGCTATTCCTTTCGTGTAATTGCTATCTAGAACTTAAACCAAAATTGTTTTTTAAGCTCCTTACAATGTTTTTACAGTCAATACTTATTTTATAGTCAAAGCATGAATCACTCCTTTCTTCAAGTTCCACTTCTCATCTTACTGAAGTACATCATTTTTATGTTTTTCGGTAGTGGTCTGTTACAGGAAAGAAAAATCATCTTTCATCTTGTTGAATTGCTCAAGCCTTTGGTCTCTTTTATTCAATAGCTTTGACTAGAACATAACTTCACAAAGCCAGAGGCTCTGCATATGTGACTTGGCCCTTGGCTTGCTGTTGGTTTCCTGTCTGAACTCCTCTCCAATCAAGGCTCTTACTTATCCCATTTCAACCTCATAGACCTCCTGGCTATTTCTTGAACAAGCCAAGCATATTTACTTCCCAGGGATTTGCACTTGTTGAAAAATTTATTCCTCCAAATATGTGCATGGCTTACATTCCTATTGGTTTCAAATCTCTCCTCAAATGTCACATTACCTGATCACCAAATATAACATTGTACCCACCCCATTACTAAATCCTGTCATAGCATTTTCATTCATATATTCACATTTATTTGTATTGTTGACTCACACCACAAGAATTTAAGCTTCAATAGAATAAGAACACTGGTTTGTTAACTGATGTATCCTGAGTGATTAGAACAATGCACAGCTCATAATAGGGACTCAATTATTAGTATTTAATGAATAAATGAATTTGAATGAATTCTTAAATCAATCAAATTCAGGGAAAAAGTTAACAACTTGCCTGAAAGATTTTGTTCTTAAATCACAGAATTAGCTTTTGGGGGTTTCTCTAGTCTAGACTCCATCCTACAACATGAAGTCACACAACGAATGAAATGTTATCATTCTCTTTTTCATCAGTGGCGCAACATAACTATGGACATAATCATTGTACATAGAATTATATTTATTGCTTTCTTCAGATATGACACTCTTATATTCAAAGTAATTAAATAAAAGTGTTGCTAATTCTTGAAATAGTATCTGAGTAAAAATGGGAACCAAAAATGACATGAGCAAAAATACATGAAAGTACTATGGATGGGAGATTGATACAGTTAAAGAGAGTATTTACATCTTAAGCTTTCTCCTATGTAAAAATATAATTTTAAAGAATAGACTTTTCTTTAAGCACTGAAATGTTTATTCTTAATGCTAGTTTAAATAAGAGTTAAAAAGATAGCACCTACTGATTTAGAGGTTAAAAATAAAATTAAAAGAGAAATATGTTTTAGAAGTTTCATTATGAAAATGATACATAATAGTACCTCACCGATCAGTTTGTTATTTCAAGCTAGAATGAATATATACTGTGTAATTATAAAAGCATGCAGAGTGTAGTTACAGGTACCTAGTTCTTTGAATACAGTGTATCTCTTAATTTTAAATAAGATTTAAAAATTCATAAATATGTGATTACAGTCTATTACTTAACATTTGTCTACAAAAGAGTCCATGTCAACATTCATTATTTATAAACTACTCTTTCTTTATATTAATAATTGAATGAGTTTTCCTTTGTTTATAGCTATAATGAAAGTATAATGTGCAAAAATAGCCTGGGTTCATTTTGGTCATTTTTGCTATTAGTAAATGAATGGGAAAATACATTTTAAAAATATATACAGATATTGCAAACAAAAATAAATCTCTGGATGTGGCATACACCAAATGATATATAAAATATATTTGGCGAGATAGTTATATATAAACAAGGAGTTCTTTCTTTGCAGCTAAAAACTGATCATCTCAATAAAAACTTTAATGCAAATTTACTTTTGTATTTGTTGGTTTAACAGAGGAGTGTAGACTGATATTTCCAAAGGAAACATCTATTACAATTGCTAGAGAGGAGATTAGAATAATTCTCAGGTTTCTGGGAATTTCTTGGAATAGATGAACTATATAAATGGATTTGGTGATATGATTAGGAATGCATAGAATTCAAAAGCCATAACTTGGATTTCAGAAGGCTACTTGTTCAAACAAGCGCCTTTTTCTAACTTACTCTATTCTCTCTCCTATGTTTTTGGGAAATGTGTCATTTTTGCTTAATTAGCTAAACATGCAATATATATATTTTTTTAACTTATGTTCCAGTGGTAAAAGTCTCAGATCTGTATGTTTCAATATTACAATGTTCATTTTAAGCCTACATAAAATCTGGGAAAATTGATAAAAATATGATGTCCTGTATAAAATACCTCCCTTTTTTGTATATTTGTTTTTAATGTAAATTTTTAACTTAATCAACATGACCTGATTAGAAAATATTATTAAAAATTTCACACAAAAATAACAAAAAATATCCACGTATTTAACATTAATAACTTTAAAGTATGTACTAGAGATAGCATTGACATTCATCACTCAATTGTCTTCTTTTGCAAAATAAGTATTATTCCTTTATTAAAGTTGAATTAAGACTGCTTAAATATATTCAGTTTATTTCATTATTTAGTACCAACAGAGTTACTATTGTATAAAGGAATAAAAATTCACAACATGGGCATTTCCAAATTAGAGTAAATTATTTATATCATTGATACCCCTTTCTCAGGAACAAAGATCCAAATATAAGCTAATTTCCAAATAAGAGATATTCAGATATCATGGTAATTCTGTACATACTTAATAGAAAAATAAGTTAATCGAAATATATAAAACTAAGTTTACATAAACTGTGACTGGCAAAGTTACAGGGACCTCATTATCGTTCATTTAAGCCTCTTGTCATACTCCTAACTCACCATCCCAGCAAGTGTTTTGCTTCAAATTTTACAAAGAAAAAAAATTAGGTTAATGCCACTGAACTTCCCACGACCATAAATACATCCTAGATAAATCTAGCAGTTGTGCTTTCTGCTAGTCTCATGTTTACTATATCCACCTGTGAAATGTATCTATCTACTATGTTTTCCTTAGTACCTTCATCCTATTATCTTTCCCTCACTTTCCTATATTTTTAACCTCTCCTTTCATGTATCATTCTTGTGAATACACACAAAGAACTTCTCTCAATTCTGTACCATACTCTAGTCATCAACTTATTTCTTTTCTTCCATTTACATCCAAGTTCTTTCTTAAAAGAGACTCCACTTATTACCCATTCCTTTTTATCCATTCTCTCTTTTATACAGCAAGCTGCTTTCCATTCAAAGCAATCCACTGCAAATGACGCAAGTGTTCTTTTAATTCCATTAACTGGATTTCCTCTTTTCAGTGTTCTTATTGTTTAACTTCTTTGTGGACTTAGACACCATTAACCATAACTTTTCGTTTTTTTCCATGAAAGTCTCCTCCCTGGTTACTTATTTCTTACAGCTTTTCTTCTTCCAATTCATTTTTGTTCCCATAAGTTTCCTTCAGGAGAATGCACTTATGCCCAGAAAACAATATTGAGCCTAATTTCCCAGGAATCGAAACACATACTCTCCCTGAATCATCTCATTTGTTGTCCTGATTTTAAACAATAAATGTATGATGATTCCTAAATCAATATCTGTGTGTGATCCAAATCCCTGATCCAGAATTAGATACATGAGCAAAGCATTTTTTAATGTATTATCTTATTTGAACCTCACGTTACCTTTTGAGTGAGGTACCACTATTCTCTCTTTAGAGATGGGAAAGAGATTAAGTAATTGGGACAAATCAAGAGCTATTGACTTTCAGGGCCAGGTTTTGTGTGTGTGTGTGTGTGTGTGTGTGTGTGTGTGTGAGAGAGAGAGAAAGAGAGAGAGATAGACAAGTGTATGTTCTTAACCTGTTCATCATTAACCAGATGTTCCACCTCCTTTTCAAAGTCCACATTTTCATAATTAAATTCAGTCTCAGTTTCTTAGTCCTTCACCACTCATCTCCTATGAGTGCAAAAAGCATTGTTATATTTTGGCATAATCTTGTTACTTGCTGCCTCCACAGTGCTAAAATTTATTGAGGTATTTTCATACACATATAGAATTCTGGTTTTCTCTTCACTCAGTTCTTGAATTTATCAAGCAAAACATCCTTTCTATACTGTATTTCCTGTCTTGGTTAATGAATCCATGGTAAATCCAATTACCGATTCTGAATGCCACACATTATTATACTTCCTCATTCTTAAAATTGGTATGTCTTTCCAATGTTAGCTACTAAAATTTCTCTATGTTTCTACAATCACTGCCTTAGTTGAGTCTGCTATCATTTTTTTCACATGTAAAATTAGGGTATTCTCCAAAGAGCTCTCCCTAAACTTTCATTTATATCTGCTACACAACTGCCAGCATGTATCTGTATTCTTATTAAAAAAAAACACATTTTTTTTCCAAAAAAACATAGTGATGGGTTGGTGTCTTACATTCTTGAGAAACCCTTAATTTTTTCGTATAATTTACATAATGAAATTCACATTCCCCAGGAGTACACTGAAGGCTGTATATTTATCTCACTGCTGCCTATGAATTTAAACTTATTTATTTCCAGAGATGCTAGCTCTAAACTGTTCTTGTTGTTTTGAGTTTCCAAGGCTACTTTATACCCCTCTACCATTGCTGAAGCTGCCCCTTCTGGCTGGAATGCTGCCCTTGTCCTCATTTATCTGCCCCTTATACTGGGCAAATTCTGTACTCAATCACCTCCCTGATTATGTGTGATGATCGTCTTTGAAAACTAAGTACTCAACTACAGACAGTGAAACATTTTCCAACTCATTAAGGAGGAATTTGACAACCCCTTTTGAAGGTATTTTTGTGTATTGTTCCTATGTTTAGCATGAGCCATTTATGAGCCATACTTGCTTATATCTAGAAAAATGAAAGCCCTTTATGGGAATTATAGTCTTTCTTTATCCTGGACCCAATACTCTCTGTGGCAAATACTTGTTTAATAGATATTGCATGGCCTATAGCAATTAAATATATTTTCATTTGTTCAGTAGCATTTATAGCTTTACTCAGAATACTGAAAATAATTTACATGAACATGCTTTGAAACATGTATCTCTCAAAAAAATGTGAAGACAGAGCTTGAGAATGAAAAAAAGTTAAAGCAGATATATTACAAAATAAGTATTTAAAGGTAGATGAATGAAAAGAAATTACTTAATGCTTGAGATAGATTAAATTATATACCCCAATGTTCTTAACCTTAATCTGCATTCCTGTGGCTGTGAAATCATTACAAATAGTATCTCTCAAAGATGTTATTTAAATTAAGGGTGGGGCTTTATCAGGATTACTGGAGTCCTTTATGAGTAGAAGAAACTCAGATGCAGTAAGAGAAAACACAAGGAGGAGCCAGAGTTGGAAGTTAATGGAACAAGAAAAGATAGGAGAATACATCACCATGTGACATCAGGGAAGGATACAATCCAAGGAACCCAAGAGTCACAGGCAGCCAGCACCAGAATGTTACCAACTGTGGAGAGACAGCACTGTTTTGCTGATGTCTCAATTTTGGACTTCTCCTGGCCCCTAAACCATAAGCAAATAGATTCCCATTGCTTAAGCCAACCCATTTTGTCATATTTGTCATAGCAGCCTAGCAAACTAAGATAATACTCTTACTCTGAAAGGCACTTAGCTAAAGGTGGGAAACGGGGCCATTGATGCATCATGAGGGAAATCAGGTATAATCAGGATTGATGAATATAGTTGCAGAGGCTCCCAAATCCTGATGTTCTCTCTCCATCTTAGAAAGATTAGTCTTCTCAAAATGTATATAAGAATAAAGTCAGTAGCAGTTTAGCATGAGGAAGATATTTCAATTGTCACAAGAGATTGATATTTTTTAAGCTTTACTTCATGACATTATTTTTATATAAGTATATTTTATAAATCTGTAATTGACTATGATGTGTAACTTCAGATTCTGGTTTTCTAGAAAAGGAAAAAAAAATGATTGGCATTCTCAGTTATTCATATCTGGCAAAAATCTAGCATGTTGTTCAATGTCACTATTATCCAAAGATTGCATTTCATTTTTTATATCATTTTATTTAGCTCAGAATAATGTTTAGGGAAAAATGTTTGTGGATGATTTTGCAATGTAGTTCTACAAGAAATAGCAAATTTCACCTCTAATTTAAAAATTTCTACCTAATAATCCTAAGAAAAATGATATTGTTAGCTTAATTAGAGAAACACATTACTGCAAACTTGCATGAGGCACAACTTTCAGAACTTATCCAATCTTATCAGTATTTCCATCATCATTTATTAAAGAAGTTACACTATTGTATATTTGAGTTGCAGAAAAAAATGATAGATTTGAAACTTCTGATATCTGATTCTGTCTCCTCTGAAGTTTTGTTCCTATTTAGTTGATTGAAAATAAAAGGAGACTTGACCTCAAAGACTCCTAATCGTGTTATTAAATACATATAACTAAATAATATATCTCTGTGTCTCATTTAACATATCTACTAAACAGGAAGAATGTTTGCAATACCTAATTCTTTGAAAAATATTTGATGAAGAATATCTGAAGGTACACAAGGGACAGACATGAGGGTTTCTGTCATACATTCTTCTTCATCTTTGAAAGACAAGCATCAGCTTTCTTTGACAAAGCTTAGGTGATTTTCTCTCTAAGTACCATAGAATTCAAGTTTTGATTTACATAAAAGAAATTGAGTCAGAGGGTGATTTTCCTACAGGCAGGAAAATTTTCAGTATAAAAGGATCCTTATAAAATTCTGGCCAGTTTTACAAATAATATCTACTAAGTGTCTCCTAGGGTCATATGACATCTTTTCTCATTTTCAAATTCTAGTTCAAAGAAGAGTGGAATAGTTGTTTTCACTGTTCCTTTAAAAATATGCAAGTAGATATTTTAAAATAAGGAATGTGATGACAATGTCTATATTGTTTTAGGAAAAAAAAAGAATGTCTTAGATTAAATATCCATGTTTACCTTTGTACAAGTGAGAAAGTTAATATTAACAATTCTAAATTAAAAAAATGCCCATCAATCATATCTGGAATTTCAGAGTTATGATATTTTCTGTAAGACAAATAAAACTCTTCCATAGATATGAGTGTTTGAAAAGAAAATACATTTCAATTGATTCTAATTCATTTCAGAATTTTATTAGTAAGAATATAGACTCTCTCCTAATTATAAATTATAACTTATAATTACTTTTAGCTGAATAACTAAAGATTAAAATGTTTTTTGAAAAACATTTCAAAATAATTTCTCTCTGGTTTTCTTTCATCAACATTTTCTCATACTCAGCTGCTTAGCATTCTTTCTGCAACAATGCAGACTTGATTAGAGCAGGCTAGATTATGATTTTCTCTTTGAAAGGATATTTATGCTCATTATGTGAAAGTTTTTGCTGTATTGCATATTTGTGATTGCCCCCAGCGGTTAGGCATTTGAACCTCCTGGATGGCTTTCAGAATAAGATGACTCTAATAAAAATTTAGTGCATGCACAACCCAAGGCAATTTTGAGTTCTTCACTTTCAACTTCTCTGCCAAAGTCCAACCCTAAGGAGTTTGACTATTTCTTATTTTTATGTATCGTCTACTAATTAATTTTGCATAAAGAAAAAGAAAATGTTTAAGTAACATGGGTCTACCAAGCTGTGATTGTCCTTTGGAAATTGCTTGTAGCTGTGGCTGAGACAGAAAACCTTGTAAAATATTTAACAATAAAATGACACATTAGGGAAAGTACAACATCTGACAGTACATCAGGCCCTTGCTCTGCACATCTGTTTTCTCATCTTTGCCCAGGCTGCAACAAGGTATCTTCTTCCTGGTCAACTCTAACATGACAACTTCTCTGATTGGTTTTGAAGATGATGATGGAGAACTAATGGCAATTTAAAAAAGACAATATTCTCTCAATTCATAATAAGTATTACTATAATATGGCAGTTCTTAATATAATATTATTACCAATAAAAGACTATATTCCATACCTCAATCATGAAAATGCAATTAGCTTTCATGCACATTAAATTATATGAATAGTGCAATAATCCTGTGAAGTGCATAGAACAGACGTAACCACCAAAAATGGCATTTCATTTAGTAACAAAATAGTGTCTAGAAGGACCACACTGACAAAAAAAAACTGGTATTTCCACAATATAATCTTGTAGCTCAACTATTAGTCCTCCTGATATTCATAATGACACATAAATTGTATCATAATTTTTATGTAGCTGGTCATTTTTACACAGTGCATCAGTTGATTAAATTGGGGATTGATATGGAGATTTTTTTTTAATTTTCTTAAAATTTTGATAGTCATTCTTGAAAACAATACAATAGAATATTAAGTAACCACTAAAATTGAGGAAGGTTACAGGCAAAATGTTTTAATAATGAAATAATGCTAAAAAAAAAAACTAGAATGATACAAAAATGAAGGACAGAGAAAGAGAAGTAGAGGATGAGAAAAGAAAAGTTATTTAGTGGGTATGATCATGGACTACTATCAGAGTGTAGCAATTTAAATCCCAGCTCTGCCACTTGCTATCTATCTGACCTTGAGTTGTCTAACTTTGTCTTAATTTTCTTATCTGTAAAATGGGGTAATGCTGTTACCTACCTCATAAGGTTGTTAGGTGAACTAAATGGGTTAATATTTGTGAAGAACAAAACAGTTGCTGGTTACCATACTAATTTAAGTAATTCAAGTGAAATAAAAAAAAAAAACTGAATAGAAAAATTAGAATTGTAATATTTCAATTTTAGATGGCAATATGAAAATCATACCAAGCATGTTTTTGATTGTTGGGACAAAATTGATTTATAATAAAATTTTGATTTACAACAAGCATGCAGTAAAGTTCACAAATCTTAAGTAAACAGTTTGTTGAATTTTTCCTTTACACATAAGACCACTACCAATATCAAGATGTGGCATATTTTCAGCACTACCTGTGCACCTGTTGGTCAATAACCCCTGCCCAAGGTAACAAGTATTCCAATATCTAACACCATAGTTTGTACCATATAGTCTGGCTTTACTTGTTCTTTAACATCATACAAAGGATATACAATGTTTTTGCTTTGGGAATTTTTCTTTCAACATTAAATCTATGAGGTATCTGTGTTGTACTACTTGAAGTTTGATCATTTCCCTTTTTTACAGTAATGCCTGAATATACTACTTTAGAGTTCATTCTCGAGTTGATGTACATTTGTATTATTGCCACCATGATGCTATTATGAATAATGTTACTATGAAAAGTTTTAATATATCTTTTGGTATTTCTGTGCACTCATTTTGTTGTTGTTGTGGGGTAAACATCTAGAAGAATTGCTGATTCATTGTGTAGCCTTAGCTCAATTTAATAGATACATTCAAACAGATTTCCAAAAGAACTGTTCCATTTAATACTCTCCTTAGCAATGTATGAGAATTCCCATATGCTTCATATTCTCAACACCAGCACTTTGGATGCCATATTTTAAACATTGGGTCTATGTGTTGTGGTACTTCACTGTGATTTTTAATGTGCATTTTCTTGAAGATTAATGGTGTTGAGCATCTTTAAAAATGTTTCTTGGGCACACTTTTGCCATGTTTTTGTTCATTTGGGTTGTGCAAGTTGATATTTTTCTTTTTATTTTTAATTTGTAGGAATGTATATATTTTTTAATCCTGGAGAGAAACCCTTTTCCTAGTCACCATCTTAATGTTCGTTACTGATGAATATAAGGTTTCAATTTTAATTAACTTCAATATATCATCTTTTATTCTATAGTCATATATATTCTATATGGCTTTTTTTTACTAACACAAATTCTTCAAGATAAACTTGTTTTCTTCAGTAAAAATCTTGATTGATTTTTTCAAATTTGTATGTAAAATTAATTTGGATTTAATTGTTTGTATGTTATATGGTGGGAGTTGAAGTTTATTGACCCCACTTACCCATTTTTTGGAAAGACTATTCTTGTCCCCACCACTGCATCTCATTGGTAACTTTAGGTTAAGTTAGGAGGAACATATGGGGTGTCAATTATTTTTCTTCCTTCTTTGAAGAGAAGCACAGTTTATTCATCTTCAAACTCATTTTTTTTTCATAATATATGCATTTAGATCTATCACATTCCTTTTAACACTGTTTTAGCTGAATACTATGAGTTACAAGACATATTTTTATTGTCATTCAGTTTAAAGCATTTACTAATTTTCATTTTAATCTCTACTTTTGCTCTTGGGTTATTAATAAATACAATGCTTATCTTATATTTTTGTTATTCATTTCCAATTTTACTCCATATCATTTCCACTTAAAAGAGATGTGTATGCTTCAAAAGTTGTCTATGTTCTAAACATAACAATAAGGTCAAGCAAATAAATAGCTCCATTAAAATCCTTACTGATTTTTTTCTATTCTTCTATTAAATAAACAAAAAAGGAGATGTTAAAAGGCCACCTATGATTGTGAAATAGTTTTCATGGTGTCAATTTTTGCTGTATGCATTTTAATCTCTATAATTAGGTATTTATATTTTATATATTTAGTTTTTTTGATTTTTTTTCTTTGAGAAGTTGTGGGTTTATAGAATGATCATGAATAAAATACAGGATTCCCAAATATCATCCTTTTGTTAACACCTTGCTTTGGTGTGGCACATTTGTCACAATTGATGATAACACAATTGACCCTCTTGCCATTATGAAATAATCTTATTTATTTATAGCAACGCTCCTTGACTTGAGTTCTACACAATTTATTTTATTTTATTTTTTTGTTAAACGATTGCATGGTATAATTTTCTTCATTCTTGTATTTAAAATCCATGTTTTTGTTTTGTTTTTTTAATTTAAGATCATTTCCATTTAACAGCATACGGTGGGTTTTATTTTTTATTAAATTATGTTGCTTATCACTATAGCTGTGATAAAAATCACTATAAACTTGATGACTTAAAACAATGCACATTTAATCTTATATAAATCTCAATCAGTTCAAAAGAATCAAATAGCATCCTCTATATCATATAAGTCAGATATGGGTGTGACTCTGTGTTTGATCCACCTTGGGGAAAAATTTCTTGTCATTTATGAACCCATAAAACTAGAAAACAAGTTACCTGCTGCAAAAAGAAAACAGTGGTTGGGTATAGGCTAACGGTTATATATATTAACGTTCCACAATTTTGAAAATGGAAGAAAGAAAGGAGTCATTAACCCAAAATGTTTTTGACATCCATCCAGGTAAATCCCATTACACTTCAAGGCCTTGGGATATCCTCTGTGGCTCAAAGCTGCACTTTCCTTTTCATGAAAGGTAACACTTGTTTGCAGTTGAGTGGTTTTATCAGTCTGTCTCTTGCCTGAATAATTTTGTGATGACTACAGCCTTCTTTTTTTCCCTCCTCTGTCCATTCTTTCCAGTCCAAGGTGACAGTAACAATACTAATTTCCATAACAATACTAATTACAAAGTCTCATCAAAATAAGTTATAGTTCATCCTGGGGCAAAACTCCTGACAATTTGATGGACCTGTGAAACCTAGAAAACAAGTAATCTGCTTCTAATATACAACAGTTGGACCAGCACAAATGCCCGGGCCCAGAACCCACCCTGTCAGAGAATTGGGATGGTAGCTAAGATCTCCATAAATGCCAGGACATAGGCCCCACTATCTCTGAGCACTGGGGTGGGATCACTCTCCCTGAATTTTGGTGCAAAAACCTGCCTTCTCCAAGCACCAAGACAGATGGCCTGACATGTACAAGAACAGGGGTTAGACTCATCCTTTCCACCTATGTGAGTGGGTATGTCTCTTGACTCAAAGACATCTTTTTAGTCCAGAACTCTGCTTCCATGGTGGTTCTTCCCTTGAAGTCATTTTGCTTCAACTCATCCCTTACAATGCAAATGGAATCCTCAACTTTTCAGGTTGTCTGTTGTTAAAGTGAGGGTATTGATTGAGGCTAAATGAGATGGTGAAAATTAGAATGTGGATATATGGACTGATGATGTCAGAGGGGGCATTGAAACCATAGATTCAAAATAGTCTCCTTTCCCAAATAAATCTGTAACTCTCTGCCCTGAGAAATCAGTTACCCAGTCTTCATGCTGTGCTGTGGAATTAGCCATCTAGCATCCAAAGAGATTAATACTGCTGTGCCTAATGAAGCTGTAACTGCCTCCCCTCTCTGTCTGAAGAGATTAACCCTGTTTTACCAAATAGAACTGTCATGGAATGCCCTGAGGTAGCTGGCTTGCAAGACACCACTGATTCCTCTCATGGCCACATATCCTTTCTTCCAGTCCTATAAATAGACTGTAGAACCAACACTCCCTAGGCTATACTCCAAAAGAAATGCCTGATTTTTCCAATTTATATAGCCAGAAATCAAGAGGTATGCATGGTAATGGATATTAAGGGTGTGATATAATGGTGAAAGGAACGTGAGGTTGGATTAGCCTGAATTTATTGATATGGGCCCAGTAGGCAGGGATTCCATATTAAGTGCTGCAGTTTGATGGGTTAGAAAGGGCTGTAGCAATATGTTTGGT
This sequence comes from Choloepus didactylus, assembly GCF_015220235.1. Taxonomy (NCBI): domain Eukaryota; kingdom Metazoa; phylum Chordata; class Mammalia; order Pilosa; family Megalonychidae; genus Choloepus; species Choloepus didactylus. Next base: position 143,768,340 of record NC_051309.1, read on the forward strand.
TGGTTGGCTGAAGCACAGGTTAAAAAGTGGCCTAAAGTAAATGAAGCGGTGATGCCAGAATTGCCCTGGTATAATACAGATGAGATCTAAAGGCATGTTAGAGTGGATTTGTCATGCAAAATTTGTTCACCCAGCCTGGTAGTGTCCACAGGACACAAGGACACACCTTTCACAACAACTATGAGTAATACGTTTGTAATAGCAGCAAATCTACCCTGAAGAGCTCTGTAATTGATCTCTGTAGGTCATATATTACTGTGGGAAGTGCTGCCACTGAATTTTGATCCTTATATGCAATGTGTATGATCAGATCCTGATTCGGCAGGAGCACAAGTGGTGGCACTTAATCATCACAAACAAGATGATCATGGCTAATTTAAATGACAGCAGATTAAAAACTTTAGTCAGAATTATTGAATGGCAGATACTTATGATGTTGGCTAGATGATCATGGGGTACTTTTGGGGATTGAATCATGTCCCCCACAAACATATGTTCTGCTTCCACCCCCTGGAACTGCAGGTATGAACTCATTTGCAAACAGGACCTTTGGAGATGTTATTCATTAAGGTATGTCCAAATTGGATGAGTATGGCTGGAGTCCTTTTAAAGAAAGAAAATTGGGCATGGAAGAGAAGCAATGAGAGGCCATCAGCAGCTGGAAGTCACCGAAAGGAGAAAGGAGAGGACATCACCATCTGCATTGCCATGTGACGGAAAAGCAGGAAACCCAAAGACTGCAGGCCATACAGAAGATACTGACAAGAGGAGGAAACAAGCCTTCTAGACTCTAAAACCATGAGCCAAAAGTTTCCTGTTGTTTAGCCAACCCATTGTATGATATTTGTTTTGGCACCTAAGAAACTAAAACTGTTTCTTCCCCCCCCACCTCCAGTGGAAAATGGGGTGCTGCTGTTGCAAATATCTAAAAATGTAAAAACAACTTTGGAATTGGGTAATGAAAAGAGGCTAGAAGAACTGTGAGGGCTCAAAGATGAGTGAAAGCTGAGGAGAAAATGTGCATTGTCTTAGAATATACATAACACTTCATGAACAGAATCTTAGTAAAAATATGAATGCTAAATATATTTGGCAAGGTCCTAGAAGGAAATGATGAATGTGTCACTGGAAATATTAAGAAAGGTGATCCTTATTGTAAAGTGGCAGAAAACTTGGCAAACTTGAGTTCTGATGTTCAATGGAAGACAGAACTTGGAAAGTGATGTGGATATTTGCTGAGGAGATTTCAAAGCAAAATGTGGAAGATGAAGCCTGGTTTCTCCTTGTAGTTTATAGTGTAGTGAGAGAGGAAAGATATGAGCTGAGAATTGAACTCTTAAGTGCACAGAAACCAGAAAATTATGGTTTGCAAAAACCTAAGCCTATCCAGATAGTATGCTCAGAGTCAAGGGCCAGATGTTTTGGGAAGTTAGTTCTCAGAGGACAGTGGTCCATGTGAGGGTTTAATTGAACAATTCTTTTGTTAAAGAGGGTGTGGGTGTACATAGATCCAGTCAGCCATTTCAGTGGAAGTCAGGATAGGACATGCAGTTATCTAGGAAGGATCTATGGAAAGTTTGGATCCCTATAAACTGTGCACAAAGCCCACAAGGTTATTGCAAAATTTGTATGAACAGAAATGATACCTGAAAGGTATAAATAATACATCAGTTGATGGAAGAATGACTTAAAGGGCAGAACAATAGAAGCTGAGATCTGAACAAAAGAGATCTTCTCAGGGCAATAGAGTGGGCCCAGCCATGAGTATAGAAGGGCAGGATCTCTCCTGTGCTTGGATAAGGCTGGTCATTTGTCCCTCATATGGAAGGGGTGGGCCTTACAGCCTGTGTTCAGGGAGAGTGCTGCCAGCCAAATGCTTAGAGATGGTGGGACCTGTGCCCTGACATTTGTGGAGAGTCTAGCTGCCATCCTAATTCTTGGAGAGGGTGGAGCTTATACCTCAGTGTTCATGAAGAGCATGGCTCCTCTGCAACTCCTTGGAAGAGAGGGAGTAGCCAAAGGCCTGTCCTTCAGGCCTGGAGGACATAGAATTGATCCATAGATGACTCTCAGACATTGAAACCTAATGGACTTTGTCCCATGGGATTTTGGACTTTTTAGAGACCTGTGACACTTCCTTTCCTTCCAATTTCTCCCTTCTGGTGTAGAACCGTTTACCTCATGTCCCTCCCATCATTGTAAATTGGAAGCAGATTATTTGTTTTCTAGATTGTACAGGTCCACAGATGGAGAAGGATTTTTGTCTCAATTTACATACCACATCCATAATTGATTTTGATGAGATTTTTGGATGTAGCATTATTCTGAAATGGCTTTAAGCTTTTGGGATATTGTGATGAAATGAATATATTTTGCATGTCTTTTGGGGATTCAGAGGGTGGACTGTTGGAGAGTGAATCATGTCCCTCACAAAAGGCATGTTCAAGTCCCAATCCCTGGTCTTGTGGGTTTGAACCCATTTGTAAATAGGACCTTCAAAGATCACATCATTTAAGGTGTGTCCAAACTGAGTGAGTGTAGGACTTAATGAATTATGGGCAAAGTCATTATAAGCAAACAGTACTGGCACAGAAGGGAAGTGAAGATAAGCAGTCAGAAGCTCGAAGGCACTGAGATCCAGAGGAGAAAGAAGATATTTCCATTTGCATTGCCATGTAGCAGAAAAACCAGAAACTCCAAAGACTGCCAGCCAGCCAGACTGACCTTAGAAAAATTCAAGCCTTCAAGCCTCTGAAACTGTGAGCCAAAAGTTTCTACTTTTATGTCATTCCATTGTATGGTATTTGTTTTAGCAGCTAGGAAAACTAAAAGTAGAATTGAAATAGATGGGCAGCTTACTGACTTTTTATTTTTTTGTGTAAGCAGAAGTGTAAATTGAATTTCAAAAGCAGAGAATCACAGTTCCTCAATCAATTCCTAGACTTCAGATAGTTTATAGACACAGAACCCATTGAACAAATGCAAGGCTGCTTACCTTTAGGAAAGATGCTGCTACACTGTTATTCTTCAAAAGTTTTGTTCTAGTTTGCTAATGCTGCTGGGATGCAAAATACCAGAAATGGATTGGCTTTTATAAAAGGGGGATTATTTGGTTACACAGTTACAGTCTCAAGGCCATAAAGAGTCCAAGGTAATGCATCAACAATCAGGTACCATCTCTGGAGGATGACCAATGGTGTCTGGAAAACCTCTGTTAGCTGGGAAGGCATGTGCTGGTGTCTGCTCCGGAGTTCTGGTTTCAAAATGGCTTTCTCCCAGGATGTTCCTCCCTAGGTTTCAGCTCTTCAAAAATGTCACTCTTAGTTGCTCCTGGGGTGTTTGTCCTCTCTTAACTTCTCTGGAGCAAAAGTCAGCTTTCAAAGGCCATCTCCAAAATGTCTCTGTAAGCTGCAGCTCCTCTCTCTGTTCCTGTGCATTCTTCAAGGTATTCCTCTTGGCTGTAGCAAGCTCGCTCCTTCTGTCTGAGCTTTTATAGCGCCCTAGTAAACTAATCAAGGCCCATGCTGAATGGGCAGGGCCACGCCTCCATGGAAATTATCTAATCAGAGTTATCACCTACAGTTGGGTGGGTTGCATTTCCATGGAAACAACCTAATCCAAACATTTCAACTTAATCCCCACTAATATGCCTGCCCTCAGAGATTGCATCAAAGACAGTGGCATTTTTGGGGACATAATACATTCAAACTGGCACAAGTTTATACTTTTATTCTTCCTTCTAGTCTTTCCCCAAAGGTATTTATGGCCTTCTACCAGAGTTTCTGTTCATTGAAAAATAGGAGCTGATAAGACATTTTGGGAAATACTGGCCACTGGTTCTGAACTGATATTAATTCCAGGATACCCAAAATGGCACCATGGTCTAACAGTAAGTGTAGGGGCTTATAGAGGTCATGTGATCAATGGAGTTTTAGCTCAGGTTCACCTCAAAGTGGGTACAGTGGATCCCTGGACCCCTTCTATGGTTACTTCCTCAGTTCTAAAATGTATAATTAGAGTAAGCATAATCATGAACTAGCAGAAACCCCTCATTGGTTCCCTGACCTATGGAGTGAGGTCTACTATAGCAGAAAAAAAAACAAGAGGAAGCACCTAGAAATCCATTCCTGTAGAGATTGCTGATATTATTGCCACCACCAAGTACTTGAAGGATGTAAGGTTGGTGATTCACACCACATCCCCTTTCAACTCTCCTATTTGGCCTGGGCAGAAAACAGATGCTTCTGGGTGGATTACAGTGGATTATCATAAACTTAACCAAGTGGGGTAACTCCAATTGCAGCTGCTGTTCTAGGTGAGGTCTCAATGCTTGTGCAAATAAACACTACATCTAGTACCTGGTATGTAGCTACTGAGCTGGCAAATGCTTTTTTCTTGATACCTTTTAATGCAGACCACCAGAAGCACTTTACTTGCTGCTGGCAATGCCAGCAATGCACCATCACTGTCCTACTTCAGGAATATAACAGGTCTCCAGCCTTATGTAACAATCTAGTCTTCAGAGACCTTGATCAACTTTCCCTTCTATAAGACATCATGCTCTACCATTATACTGATGACATCATGCTATTAAGACCTAGTGAGCAAGAAGCAGCAACTATACTAGACTTATTGGTAAGTCATTCGTTGAGCTATCCCTTCTAAGGTGAAGAATAAGCTATTGTATTTGCCCCTTTTACAAACAAAATAAGAAAAAAAGAAGCACAATACCTTGTTAGCCTCTTCATATTTTGGAGGCAATATGTTTCTCATTTGGATATGCTACTCCAGTCCATTTACTGAATGACCTGAAAAGCTGCATGTTTTGAGTGGTAAGTGGTAGAAAAAGAGGCTCTGCAACTGGTCTAGGCTACCATGCAAGCTGCTCTGCCACTTGGGCCATATGATAAAGTAGATCCAAAAATCTGGAAGTGTCAGTGGCAAATAGAGTTGCTGTTTGGAGCCTCTGGCAGGCTTCTATAATAGAATAATAAGATAGATCCTTGGAATTTTAGATCAAAGCCCTGTCATCCTCTGCAGATAACTACTCTCCTCTTGAGAGAGAGTTTCTGGCCTGCACCTGGGCCATGGTAGAGACTGATTCCTTAGCTATGGACCACGAAGTTACCATGAGCCTCAAGCATAATGAACTGGATATTGTCTCAATGGCCATGCCATACAGTTGGACAGGTACAAAAGCACTCCATCATCAAAGATGATGCAAGATCTGGCTCTAGCAGGCTCTGAAGGCACAAATAAGTTACACAAAGTTGTGGTCCAAATGCCCATTGTCCCCACTCCTGTCACGTTACCTCCTCTCTACCAGTGCCGAACTATAGCTTCTTATGGAGTTCCCTATGATCAGTTGATTGAGGAAGAGACAACTCAAATATGGTTGAGAGATGGTTGTGCATAATATACAGGTGCCACCTGAAAAGGGACAGCTGCAGCACTATATTCCCTTTTTGGGACATTAGTGAAAAAACAGTGGTGAAGGGAAACCCTCCCAGTGAGCATAACATTTAGAAGTGCACCTGACTGTTCATTTTCTTGGAGGAGAAATGGCCAGATCATTTGCATATTAACTCATGGCCAATGGTTTTGCTGGATGATAAGGGATTTGGAAGGAACATGATTGAAAACGGGTGACAGAAAGGTCTTGGAGAGAGTTATGTGAATAGATATTTCCTAATGGGCTACAAATGTCAAAATATTTGTGTCCCTTGTGACTGATCACCAAAAGTGACTTCAGGAGCAGATTTTAATAATAAAATGGATAGGATGCCTCATTCTGTGGATACCAATCAGCCTCTTTCCCCAAACACTCCTGTCATTGTTCAAGGGCTTATGAACAAAGTGGGTCATTGTGATAGGTATAAAGTTTTCATGATCTCAGCAACATGGACTTCTACTCACCAAGGCCAACTTAGCTACATAACTACTGGGTGCCCAAACATCTAGTAGCAGAGGCCAACACTCAGTCCCCAATATGGTACCATTCCTGAAGTGATTATCCTGCTACCTGGAAGCAGACTGATTATATTGGACCACTACCATTGTAGAAGGGGCAGCATTTTGTTCTTGCCAAAATGCACATATACTCTAGATATAAATTTATCTTACCTACATGCAATGATTCTGCCAAAATTACCATCTGTTGACATACAGAGTGCCTTTTCCACCATCAGGTCATTCCACACAGCATCGTTTCTGGTTAAGGAAGCCACTTCACAGCAAATATGGTGCAGAAATGAACACATGTTCATGGAATTCACTGGCTTTACCATGTTCCCATCATTCTGCAACTGCTTGATTGATAGAACAGTGGAATGGCATATTGAGGACAACTACGGAGCCAACTGGGTGGCAGTATCTTGCAGGGCTGGGGCAATATTGTCCATGAGGTTGTAAATGCTCTAAATTGGCATCCAGTCTGTGGTATTATTTCTCCCATAGCCAGGATTCATGAGTACAGGAATCAAGGGGTAGAAATGGAAGTGGTGCTATCGACTCTTATCCATGGTAATTCACTTTGTCTCCATGAACTTAAACTTTGCTTGTCTATAGGTCTTATTTCCATAAGGAGTAGTAAAAGGAAACTCTAATACAATTCCATTGACTGGAAGTTAAGGCAAACACCTGACCACTTTGGGCTTCTCATGCCTCTGAATAAACAGGCAAAGAAGTAAGTTACTGTATAACCTGGAGTGGTGGATCCTGATTATCCAGTAGAAATAGGACTTCTACTTCATCATGGAGGTAAATAAGATTATTCCTGAAACAGGAAATCATTCAGGGTGTCTCTTGGTACTACCATATTCAGCGATTAAAGTCAGTGGAAAACTGCAATGACCCAAACTGAGCAAGACTACTAAGGGCCTAGATCCCTCAGGAATTAACACTTCAGTCACCCAAACAGGCAAAAAAAAAAAAAAAAAAAAAAAAAAAAAAATCAGCTGAGCGTAAAGGGAATAGGTAACAGCTACTGGAAGAAGATAGTTATAAATATAAACAATTTGGCCAGTTGCAGAAACAAGGACTGAGATGATAATAAGTATTTCTTCTTTGTTTTGTTATGAATATGTTTCTCAATATACATAAACCAAATACCTTTGTTTTCTTCCCTCTCTTATCCTCTTATCATATATCGTAAATTGTATTAACTTACATCATAGTATTTAAGTTGCAGGATATTATGTTTAAGAGTTACTATTACCAAGGACTTATATCCTCTTCTGGGAAAGTGTTAGTGCATTTACTGTTGTATGAAAGTCAGTTGAATTATATTGAAGGATGACTATTTTACTGTAGCTATTTAGAGACTAAGTATGGCTTAAGGAGCTGTGCATGGATGCCAAGTTGACAAGGGGTGGATTGTAATGGTTATGTCCATGTGTTAACTTGGTTACATAATGGTTTCCAGTTATTTGGTCAAGCAAACACTGGCATGGTTTTTACTGTGAGGATATTTTGTGTATTTAAATAATTGGTTTTATCTGCATTGGTTATATCTATAACTAATAATGATGAATGCCTTTAGCAACAAGAGAAGTCTCAATCAATTGAAGGTCTTAAAGAGAGAACTGGTGATTCCAGCAGTCAGAAAGAAGAATTTATATCTCTACTTCCATCAGCCAGCTTGTTGTGTGGAATTCATAGTCACATTTATTACAATTCTCAGCTTGCACCTACTCCTGGGGAATTCAATGTCACTATTGAGTTCCCAACTGTAGCCTGCTCTGCAAAATTTGGATTTGCCCATCCCTATGTTTTTGGCAGTAAATTCCTATTTTATTTATAACCTTTTTTTTTTTCTGGAGAACCCTGACAATATAAATTTAATATAATAAATATAATATAAACTCCTATCTCAGCCACTCCCAATCATACCATTTAGTGGGACTATCACATTCACGATGTCACACTACCCTTACCACCATCCATTATCAGAAAGTTCCCATCACCCCAAACAAAAACCCTACACTCCCAAAATCTCTCCTTCCTGACCCTGGTAGCCTCTACTCTGCTTTCTGTTTCTGAGTTTACATATTCTAGCTATTTCAAATAATGTAATCATTAATTTCTGACCTATTTTATTCAACATAATGTCTCCTTGTTTCAACCATGTAGTGGCAATATATCAGAACTTCATTCCTTTTTAAGGCTGAGTTCTATTTCATTGCATATAAATACAACCTTTTGTTTATCCATTAAACTGGTGATGGGTATTTGAGTTGCTTCTACATTTTTCTCTTAAGTTTTAAAGCACTGCCTAATTTTTATTTAGTTGATCATTTGTAGTGAACACTTCGGTATACCCTTTTATTTTTCCTGTGCATTTTTCCCTTATTTTCTTTGTAGTACCTTGGGACCTAAATTTAACATACTAAATCCATAACAATCTTGTTTGCTTCAGTGCCAACTTAATTTCAATAGCATACACAAACTATGTACCTATATCCCCATCCACCAACTTTATGTAGTTTTTATCACAAATTACATACTTATATTTTATGAGTCCAAAACCATTGATTTGTCATTAATTTTTATGCATTTGCCTTTTGGTTCCTGTATGCAGTAAAAACTGGAGTTGCAAACTAAATATATGAGTAGTAGCATTTATATCCATATATTTTATCACCTTTACTGGAGATCTTTATCCCTTCATATTGGTCCGATCTGTTTTCTAGTGTACTTTCCCTTTAACCTGAAGAAATCCCATTAGTATTTCTTGTAGGGATTGTCTAACGATGAGAAGCTCCCTCATGTTTTATTTATTATTTTGTAATTTTGATTTTTTTTTAAGATTTATTCACATACCATACAATCATCCAAAATATGTAATCCATTGATCACATTACCATGATATAGTTGTTCATTCATTGCCCAATGTATATTTTTTTAACATTTTCCTTGTACCAGAAAAAGTGAAAGTAAGAATAGAAAGTTAAGAGTAAAAACAGACCACCCAAATTGTCCCCCCCCTTACTCTATTAGTTTTTTTGCCCATGTTTTTCTACTCATCCATCCATATACTGGATAAAGGGGAGTGTGATCCATGTGGCTTTCACAATAACATTGCCACTCCTTGTAAGCTCCATACTTATACAATTGTCTTCAAGGTTCAAGGCTACTGGGTTGGAGTTTGAAAGTTTCAGGTATTTACTACTAGCTATTCCAATTCATTAAAAACTAAAAAGAGTTATCAATATTGTGCATAAGAGTGCCCACCAGAGTGACCTCTTGGCTCCTTCCGAAATCTCTCACCACTGAAACTTCATTTCATTTCATTTCGCAACCCCCTTTTGGTCAAGATGTTCTCTATCCCATGATGCTGGGTCTAGATTCCTCCCCAGGAGTCATATTCCGCATTGCCAGCGAGGTTTACACCCCTGGGTCTCGGATACCACATAGGGGGAAGGGCAGTGATTTCACCTGCCAAGTTTCTCACATCTGAGAAACAAAGAGGCATTCAGGGGGGACTCTTAGGCACAATTATAAGCAGGCCAGCCTCTACTTTGCCTTAACAGGCTGCCCAAGGATAAGTCCCATGATAGAGGGTTTGGCACATCAAACCACCAGACCTCAATGTTTGTGAGCACATCAGCAACCATCCAGGTGGGGAAGCCCAACACCTCTGCATTTTCCCCCAGCTCCTCAGGTCTCCCTCATTTTTGAGAGACTGTTTGCCAGAGATTGAATGCTTGGTTAGCAATTCTTTTTTTTTGCTTTCAGCACTTAAAATATATCCTTCCACTGCCTCCTTGCCTTCATGGTTTCTGATGAGAAATACATACTTTAACTTATTGATTCTCCCTTGTACATGATTCATTGCTTCTCTCTTACAGCTTTCAAAATGCTCTCTAACTTTGGCATTTGACAGTGTCAATATAATATGTCTTGGCATGGGTGTTTACTCGTGTTTATTCTGTTTGGAGTTCATTGAACTTCTTGCATCTATATATTCAAAACTTTCATTAAATTTGGGAATTTTTCAAACATTGTTTCTTTGGATATTCCTTCTGCTCCTTTCTCCCTTTCTTTCCCTTCTATGACCCTGACAATGTAGGTATTGGTAAGTTTGATAGTTTATCCATGGTCTCACAGGCTCTGTTGTTCATTTTTCATCATTCTTTTTCTTTCTGTTCCTCAGATGGAACTATTTCTGTTGTTTTATATTCAAGTCCACTGATTCTTTTTCTACCTGCTCCAATCTGCTTCTGAATCCCTCTAGGAAATGCTTTATTTCTGTTACCATGGTCTTCAGCTCCATTTGTTTCCTTTTCATGATTTCTATATCTTTATTGATATTTTCTTTGTGTTACTTAATTATTTTCCTGATTTTTTTAGTTCTTTGTTCATGTACTCTTTTTCCTCTCCAAGCACATTTTTTTAAAATTATTTTTATTGAGATTGTTCACATGCCATACAATTATCTAAAGATCCAAAGTGCACAATGAATTTCCCTTGTTACCATCATATAGCTGTACATCCAACACCACAATTATTTTTTTTTTCAATTTTTAGAGCATTTTCATTACTCTGGAAAAGAAATAAAGACAAAAAAAGAAAACTCAAATCCTCCCATACCACTAACCAACCCCCCTCCATTATTTATTCATAGTTTTGGTATAGTGCATTTGCTACTGTTGATAAACGAATGTTAAAGAACTATAACTGTAGTATATAGTTTGCAATAGGTGTATTTTTTCCTATATTCCCCTCTATTATTAGCTTCTAGTTATAGTATCATATATTTGTTCTAGTTCATGAAAGATATTTCTAATATTTGCAAAGTTAATCACAGAGATTACCCACCACAAGATTCACTGTTTTATACATTCCCATCTTTTAAACTCCAACTTTCCTTCTGGTGACATATGTGACTCTAAGTGTCCGGCGCTTTCTCCGCCTCGCCTCGAGTCCTCGGTCGGCCGGCGATGGGGACCAGAGAGACAGGGGGAGAGAGGGCACGGACAGTATCTTACCCGGAGCACTTGTGATCACTCGGGACCCACAGTGGTGAAGCAGATAAACTTTTATTGGGACTAGGCAATCATCCTCTTTACAGGTTCCGCCCGGGGCAAGACACCTCGGGGGAGAACAACCTCGATGCGGCCGTCCGGCGCGGCTCCTTGTGGGCTGTCTCACCCTACCCCGTCCGGGTAAGACCTTTTATACACAATTAACAACCAATAAGCTTCTAGGCTAGTATCGCGTATACAGGATTTCGATTGGTAGGAGCGGGTGGCGGATACATGCGTCACTATGCGGAAACAGGATGCAGGCGCCATCTTGGCCCACTCGGTGGGCGGGGGTAACTCTAGAGCAGGCTGCAGCGCATACGCTAGGCCCGATTCGGGAGGCGGCTTTCCACAGAGTGGGAGCCGGGACCGGGCGGGCCGCTGGGCATTACTCGATCGCGGGCTCGGCGCCGGCTCCCCGGGCAGCAGCGCAGACGCCCGCGCCCCGGCACCCCTCGGCCGGGCGCTCGCGGCTTCCCAAACGGCACACACACGCGGCCCGGTACGAGCCCACCCGGGCCCGGGGGCTTCCCGTGCGCAGAGCACCCGCCCACAGCGGCGGCGGCGGCGGCGGCTTTCCACATCTAAGCTTCTCCTTTCTACCACATTTGTATACCATTAAGCACTGTTAGTTATTCTCACAGTAACATGCTACTCTCACCTCTGTCAATTTCCAAACACTTAAGTTAAACCTAGTTGAATATTCTGCTCATAATAAGCAACTGCTCCCCATTCTTTAACCTTGTTCTATATCATGACTATGAGTTTACATATTATAATTAGTTTATATCAGTGAGACCATGCAATATTTTCCTTGTGTGTCAGACATTTCGCTCAATGTGGTGCCCTCGGGTTTCTTCACCAATCTCTTTTTTTTAGATGGTTTTGTTCACCCACCATACTTTCTGTCCTAAGTTAACAATAGATGGTTCCCTGTATAGTCATATATTTATGTATTCACTGCCATCACCACCATCTATATAAGGATATCTCCATTTCTTCCACAAAGAAGGAGGAAGAGTCAAAGAAGGTAGAGAGACAAAAGAAAAAGAAAAAGAAAGGAAAACAAAACATGACAGCTAGAAAGCAACAAAAGGAAAGATAGAGTTAACCTAAAGTAGAATAAAACAGTCAGACAACATCACCAATGCCAAGAGTCCCACACTCCTCCCTTACATCCCCCATTAAAAGCATTTAGCTTTGGTATATTGCCTTTGTAACCTTAAAGGAAGCACAGTACAATGATTCTGTTAAATATAGTCTCTAGTTTGCATTGATTGTATTTTTCCCCAATACCACCCTATTTGTAACATCTTACAAAGTTGACATTCATTTGTTCTCCCTCATGTAAAAATATATTTGTACATTTTATCACAATTGGTGAGGACTCTAGGTTTCACTGAGTTATATAGTCCCAGTCTTTATCTTTTATCTTTCATTCTGGTGTCCCACATGGTCCTAACCTTCCTCTTTCAACCATACTCACAGCCATCTTTGTTCAGTGTACTTACATGCTGTGCTACCATCACTCAAAATTGTGTTCCAAACTTCTCACTCCTGTCTTTTCCTATCTGTCTGTAGTGCTCCCTTTGGTATTTTCTGTAGAGCAGATATTTTGTTCACAAATTCTCTCATTGTTTGTCAGAGAATATTTTGAACTCTCCCTCATATTTGAAGGACTGTTTTGCTAGATATAAGATTCTTGGTGGGCAGTTTTTCTCTTTCAGTATCTTAAATATATCACACCACTTCCTTCTTGCCACCATAGTTTCTACGGAGAAATCCACAATAGTGTTATCAAGCTTCCTTTGTATGTGATGGACTGCTTTTCTCTTGCAGCTTTTGGGATTCACTCTTTATCTTTGATGTGTGATAATCTGATTATCAAGTGTCTTGGCATAGGTCTATTCATATCTACTCTGTTTGGGGTATGCTGCACTTCTTGCATCTGTAATTTTATGTCTTTCATAAGAGATGGGAAATTTTTATTGACTATTTCCTCTATCATTGCTTCTGCCCCTTTTCCCTTCTCTTATCTTTCTGAGACACCCATGAAATGTACAGTCATGCACTTCATTTTGTCATTCAATTTCCTAAGATGTTGTTCATATTTTTCCATTCTTTTCCCTATCTGTTCTTTTGTGTGTAGGATTTCAGGTGTTCTTGTTCTCCAGTTTCTGAGTGTTTTCTTCTTCCTCTTGAGATTTGCTGTTGTATGTCTCCATTTTTTTTTGTTTGTTTGTTTAATCTCTGGTGTTGTGTCTTTCATTTCCATAGATTCTGCCAGTCGTTTTTTCAAACTTTTAGTTTCTACTTTATGTTCATCCAGTGTTTTCTTTATAGCCTTCATCTCTTTTGTTATATCTTCCCTGAACTCATTGATTTGGTTTTTGATTTGGTTTAGCATATTTCTTTGAAAATCTTTAATTGATTCTTTCATTAAAGTGAAACAATATCTCAACTGTATCTTGATTGAGGTGTAAGTTTGTTCCTTTGTCTGGGCCATATCTTCATTTTTCCTAGTATAGATGGTAGTTTTCTGTTGTCTAGGCATCTGGTTTCCTTGGTTACCCCAGTCAGATTTTCTGAGACCAGAATGGTCTCAGAACAGGGTAATAGTACAGGTGCATCTTAGAAGAATGACAGATTTTTCTGTGAGGTCTTCAGTCACTGTGTTTTTCCTAAACTGCCCAGCTTGTGGCACCTGTCAGCCTGTCACTCCCAACTGGTGTAAGGAGGTGTGGTCCCCTTAGTTTTGTTTTGGCTCTTTTCCCCCAGGCTCTGGGGTCTGGTTCTGAAGGGGAAGCTGAGTCCCACCTCCTTACTCCTAGGGAAGATGCACCCCCTAGTGATTTATCATCTGCCTTTGAATAGTCTCCCTGACTCTGTTATCTCCACTCCCGTCTGGGTCATAGCACTGCAAACTGAAAATGGCTGTGGCTCTCTCCTCTCAGCCCCTCAGGTTGAGAGAGAGATAAAGGGATAGAAAGCCCCCTTTTGGAGCCAATACACAGCCCCCAGTTTTACTTGTCAGCCAAAGATAATACCTGATCTTCTGGTCTCCCCCTCCCAGGACAAATGAGTCTTCTGATTCTTCAAGGTCAGTCATCACTAAAAGCCTCTGTCTGCTTGTTGGGGGGTTGTAGCTTGTATTCTGCAGTCCACACTTGTCAATATAGCTTAGCTATATTTGCTCATTCAGAGTGCTGCTGTTTTCTACCACAGTGAGGTTTTGTAGCTCAACCTTCCATGGGGGAAGAGCTCCCAGCACAGTTCTGCAGTTTTCTCTTTGAGAATTAATGCTGCAATCTCAGGCATTCCTCCCAATCAAGGTTGGTGTATGATGTGTGGACAGTCACAATTGTCCCCCAGCAGTTATTCCAAATTATTTACTTGTTCCTGCTTGTTCATTAGTTGTTCCAGGGGTCTACTTAAATTCCACTTCTCTCTATGCTGCCATCTTGCCCCCTCCTAGCACCACTTTTTAAAAGTCTTCATTTGGTATTTACCAAGTCTCATCTTCCTCATTGATGTTTTCTAATGTTTTAATCTTCTCCTTTGTATGTGTCATAGCTTCCTCTTTCTTTGTATGTTTTGTAATCTTTTGTGGTCATCTTGATATTTTGATATTTTTATGCATTATCTCTGGAATTTAGACTACTAGGTGTCTGTTCTTTTAGCTTTCATCCAGCTAGTATTGTGACAGGTTTATTTAAATGCCAAGAATTAACAAAACAAAGTTAAAAAAAAAAACAAAACACTTTTCTTAGTCTTTGAAGTTTAAACTTAGTGCTAAACTTCTCAGTTTAGCTGTCCTTATTAGCTTAGCTGTCCTAATAACAAGTTTAGTGAATTGCCTGGGTCAAAAGTGTAGGGTCCTTCCCAGCCTTTTCTGCTTTTGCAGCTTGATCTGAGCATGCATGCATGTCCCTAGTAATTTCCCCATTTACTTGGAGAACTGTCCACATCCCCCTAGGAAACACGGTTTCCCCTTGGTCCTTGATCCCTTACTTTATGCTCCACAGTTGTCACTCCTTTGGCCCAGGCAGCTGTGATTTGACTGTTCTCATATAGCATTCTGTAGAACTTTGTGAGCTACCTCTAGGTGAAAGGCAAGCTCTGGGATGGTGAGTTTGTGACACATGTCTTGTTTCAGTCCTTCAGGCTACCCCATCTGGCAGGTTGGCACAGGCAAACACAAACCCATGTATGTGCACAAAGGTCAATCTACTACTTCCAGAAGTGGCAACAGGCACTCACACTGGGAGTGAGGGCCAGGTACACGCTGAGCCAGTGAAAAGGCAGGGGAGGGGTCAAAAGAACACTAGAAGGTCAAAAGGTTTTGCTACCATCTTTAAGTTACCTTTTTCTTGATTTGATGCTCACTGTGTCACTGTATTCCTTAAAGTATTTTCTGGTTTCTGGAGATTTGGGAAACTATTTATGCCAATTCTTGCTGGTTGTTCAAAGCTTCTGGTGGTGGATGTGTCCTGGAGTGCCTCACCTCACCATATTGGCACCCCAGTAGCATTTGTAATGTCATATTTCTATCAACAGTCTTTTTATGATTATTTACATATTCTCTAACACAATTCAGGTTTTCTCTACTGTGCTCTTCACTTCCTTCTGAGCATTTACTAGAAGAGTCATTAACAGTCATATTTCTAGCAATGGTCATCTCTCGTTTCCTTTATTTTGTTTTTATTGTCTTCTCTTGGATTAATGTTTTCTGTATTTCTGTATTTTCTGTATTTTCATTATTGTTTGTACTATTTTCTCCAATGCTGGTACAATATTTATACACCCTTTTATTATCCTTTTATTGGTTGCCCTAGAGATTGCAATGTGTGTTCTATACAATTTATATTTTCGCTTTGACTACTTTCTGAAGAATACAAATCTTATATTATAGTTTATTTCTATGTAAATGCTTTCTATTTTTATGGTTTGTTAGTCACATTATTTTTCACCCATATTTTTCCATGTAAAAGATATTATCTTCTTTGTTTTATAACTACTATATTCACTTTTATCTCCCACATATTTACTTTCTTGTGCTCTTCATTTCTAACTGAAATTCCATTCTTCCATCTTAGAATATTTTCTGTCTACCAGCATAGCTCTCTTCTTTTCAAGCAGGTATACTGGCAATTAATTCATTCCACTTTCTTTGCCATTACCTTGAAAAAAACAGTTTTATTTTCTCTTGATATAAAATTCTACATTGAAATTTTTTTAGACTTTTAAATGTTACATTCTATGACTTTCTTATTTCCCTTCTTTTCATAATGCTGACAGACTTACTGTGTGTCTGGAAGCAGTATTCCTATTACTGTTGCTTCATTTATCATTCAATTTTTATTTGATTTTCCTTTATCATTCTCTTTTAATTTTATTTTCAGCAGTTTCACTATGATGTGCCTAAGTGTGATTTTCTGAATATTACTCCCGTTTGGGGATTGTAGGACTGCATGCATTTCTATTTGAATACATTTTTATGATTTTTATAAAAAAGTCTTAACCAGAGCTTTTTCAAGTCCTGCTACTGTCTCATTGTCTTCATACTCTCCTTCTGTGTCTCCAATTTGGATTAGTTAGATCATTAGGATCCAATATGACTCCTTAGGCTGTTTTCTGTATTTTCATTATTAATTTTTCTTCATGTTCTATGTGAAAATTTTCTTTTAAACTTTCTGCTTATTTATTAGCCCTTTAATCTTCTAATTAACCCAGGTATTGAATTTTTTTATCTTCATTTTATTGAGATATATTCACATACCACACAGTCACACAAAAGAAATCGTACTTTCGATTGTTCACAGTACCATTACATAGTTGTACATTCATCACCTAAATCAATCCCTGACACCTTCATTAGCACACACACAAAAATAACAAGAATAATAATTAAAGTGAAAAAGAGCAATTGAAGTAAAAGAGAACACTGGGTACCTTTGCCTGTTTGTTTGTTTGTTTCCTTCCCCTATTTTTCTACTCATCCTTCCATAAACTAGACAAAGTGGAGTGTGGTCCTTATGGCTTTCCCAATCCCATTGTCACCCCTCATAAGCTACATTTTTATACAATTGTCTTCAAGATTCATGGGTTCTGGGTTGTAGTTTGATAGTTTCAGGTATCCACCACCAGCTACCCCAATTCTTTAGAACCGAAAAAGGGTTGTCTAAATTGTGCATAAGAGTGCCCACAAGAGTGACCTCTTGGCTCCTTTAATCTTCTAATTAACCCAGGTATTGAATTTTTAATTCTTAATTTTAGCTACTGTTCATTGCTGTTCTTTGATTTCTTTTATTAAATATGAAGATTTATAAAATACACACATATTACCTTACTATTATATTATGTACATTTAAAAATAAACATGGTTGAAATTTTTAAAAGACAAAAAAAATTAAAATTCCATTATTTTCTCCAACATAGGAGATTTTCCCAGCACCCAATGGGTCATCCTGAGAATCTTGAGGTATGTTCCTTCCTACAGAACATTATTTTAAAAAATTTTTAATTTTATAAATTATTTCATATATATATGCCTATAAAGATGGCAGCATATATTGGTAGAACACATATGTTGGTAGAATACTGCTTACACAGCATGTAAACAGTATTTGATAACTATGTTCTTTCAGCAATCTGGGTTAAATTTCTGTTGTCCCCAATTTTCCTAGTGCACATTTTCCTTTCAGATGGGCCTGATAACTCCATATAGCCACATGTGTCACTATTTTATAATTTATTTATTGGCCATTTTTCCTTCATTGTAGTCTGTTCTCATGAATGTCCTGCCCATCTCCCCATGTCTGAGTCATTTTACTTCCTTCATCCCACAGTAACCCGTGTGCCCATCTGGACATATTATATCCCCCAAGAAAAAGCTATGATCTTTTAATCGAATTTTGTGGGATATTTGGATTAGGTTTCCGTGGAGATGTGACTCAGTTAACTGTAGGTGATAATTTTGATTAAATTATTTCATGGATGTGTGGCTCCACCCATTCAGCATGGGTCTTGATTAGTTTACTGGTGTCATTTAAAAAGAGCCATCACAGGCCCAGACACTTGCTGGTACTGATGCTTAGACGTGTTTGGAGATGCAGACAGGATGTTTAGCTGAGAGATGAAGCCCAGAGTTTGCCCTGGGATATGCTAAGACAGGGCCCCCAGACACTTAGAGAGAAATGTCTTGGGAGAAAGAACCAAGAATGCACACGAGCTGAGAGAGGAGCTTGAACACAACCCAGGATCAGCAGATGCCAGTCATGTGACTTCCCAGCTAACAGAGGTTTGCCAGATGTCATCGGCCATCATTCAATGAAGGTACCCTATTGTTAATGCCTTAGTGTGGCCACTTTTATGGCCTTAGAACTGTAAATTTGTAACTTAAAAAATTGCCTTTATAAAGCCAATCCATTTCTGGTATTTTGCATAGCAGCAACATTAGCAAGCCACAACACTCTGCTTTTCTGAATGCTCACCACAAAACATCTGTGGCCCTCAACATGGCATCACTGAGAAAACTATCAGTGTTCAATCACTTTTTGGAGATATTTCTGACTATTCTGTATCAGTACCATAGTGGAAGCCCCAACTACAGACATCCAGGTGGTATTTGAAGGTTTCAGTTATTTTGTTGGACATATTTACTCTTTCTCGTGCAGCTCACATTTTTTCTTGAGTATCATTTTCCCTCATCCTGTAGAACTTCTTGTAGCACTTTCCAGAAGTGCAGTTCTTTTTATGTCTAGATTGAGAGCATATAAAAACCTAGAATATTTACTGAAATCCTTCTATACTCCAGGACTACATCTCTGTCACCTTGGCAACTCAAGTGTTGAAGTTTGTGCTCAGGTCTTTAGGACTCTCATCAATTTTGTCAGATGATAGCCTATACAATTTGTACTATAAAATATATGCACCTTAGAATTCAGAAAAAAAAATCTCAAGAGGAAAATTGTATACAGATTTTGATGCTCACAGCTTTGTTATTCCCTCTTCTTTAGGTATGTTGATTAAGTACTACCACTTTGGCAGCACCAATTCCAATTGCAATTTTCCCAACCCAGTGATACTTCAGCTTTCTTCTTTGATTCCGTTTTCCTGAGCTTGGAATTGACCAAAGCCTTCAAAGCAAAGAGTGAAGTAATGAAACTCACATTTTTTTGCTACCCAATTTTCAGAGTGGGTAGCCTCTCATTCATTCAAATAATTCTGCTAGTTGAAGACAGAAAAGAAACAACAACAACCAAAAACCCATTATCTTGGGCAGAAAATTATCATTTACTTCTTTAGGTGTTATTTGCTAAACTCATTATCTATCCATGTACTGTCAATAATTACCTGTAGACCTTTTTAATGCCCACATGTGTTTATATATTGTATCAATATATATTTAAAATATATTACAGAGGAAAAAAAAAACACCCTGGGGCCATGAAGTACAAATCTCTTCAATTACCATCTGCTTGTTCAGTCTATCACCTTTACTATTTTACTTCCATTTTTACAAAAGAAACTGTGAAGTCATTCATTGATTGTTTTACAATTTTGTCTCAGATTGAATTTAAAGAACAAAATTTTATCTTCTATGTACATATATACTAATAAAAATACAGGCATCTTCATTATTTAGAATCTGACTAGCAGTAGACCACAATTTTGAATTAAAACTACAAAATAAGCATATTCTTTTAAACTACTGTATCTCAGGGAATACAAAAAATATTCATCAAACTCTGATAAAATAAACGACATTTTGCCATCTTTTGTTTTTAAAAGAGAACTTATTTGTAAATAGTTTTCATTTTAATAGGGAGGATACCATTATGCCACTATCAAACATTTTAAATCAAAATGCTAGAAATGCTTTCCTTAGAGCAAATATAAAGAGGATTTCTAATGGCTAAATAGTATTTTCCATTTGCTTCATGCATCAAAAGGTACTCTGGAAAATACATTTTCCATGTGCAGGCATGAACCAGAGCAGATTTGAAGAGATAAGTGATAATACATGCTGCTTATTTCAGAGCTGAGACTTAGTGCTTTCCCAAAAATTGAAAATGGAAAGGAAAAACAATATTTTCTCCATGTGTCAGAAAACCAAATCAATTTATAGATTTACATACAACTTTAAGCTTTATTGGTTATATTAATATTTATTAATCAGGCAAAACAATTTTCATAAAAAAAGTTATTAGTTCATGATAGTGATCTGAAAACACAAACACAACTAGAGAAACCTACTCTCTCAGATGGAAAAGAAATTTTGCAATTGAATAACATTGCTTGTGACTGAAGATTTATAATTCATATCTATACTTGAGGTATGTGAAACTCCCCATTTTTTCCCCCAGCAGTCCTAGGAAATGCTTTCAATCTCAGACTTTTCACAGCTCCTTGAATTTTGCAAACCCCATCAGCACTTAAGCAGGCTGCTGTCAAACTTTCCAAATATTTATGAAGCTGTGAGCTTTGTTACAAAATTTTAGGCTTGTGTGTCATTTAAAGTGGTACTTATTTGTATCCAAGGAATAAAACAGCCATATATAACTCAAAACTCTCAGAACCAAAATGTATTAAAATTTGGTTTGGGGATTGTGAGAGACAAAACTAAAATAAAACAAATGAAAAAAAAATACTTGGTTTTTAATTTGACTTGGCAAATCAAAGCAATAATTTTACGTTTACAGGTTAAACACACTGAAAACTAAAACTGGATGGGGCCTTTTGAATTGTGTCCAATACTTAAATTTGAACCTCAAACACTTGAAAAAAAGTAAAATTTAAATTTGTGTGAATTTTATCTCTATTGACTAGCAGCAAAGAAGGGTGGTTTTCTGAAATACTGAAAATTAAGTACATATATTTAGCTTTTTATATAGTAACCATAAAATTAGCTTATCTATCAAATTCATATTTAAATTTTCCTTTAATATATTTGAGAATTCATTTCTATGTATTTTTCATATAAGATCACTGTGATGGCTTGGACACTTTATGGACCACAGAAGATCATGTTCTTAAAGCTAATCTATTCCTAGGGGTGTACATCTATTGTGGTCAGGATCTTTTGATTAGATTTTTTAAGTTGAAGCATAATGCAGGTGGGTCTTAATCCTCATATTGGAGTCCTTTATAAGAGGATGGGATTCATAAAAACACATAGAAGACAGAAAAAAAGACACAGAAGCTCAGAAAGAAAGCCACAGACCAAGCAGCCAGGAGCTAAAAGCAATGAAACCTAGAAAAGAGGAAGAGCAGACACCACCAGGTGCCTCACCATGTGACAGAGGAGTGCAGGAGGACCAGATTACCTGTCGATGCCTTGATTGGAATTTTCACAGCCTCAGTACTGTAAGCTTATAAACTAATAAATCCCCATTTCTGATATATTGCATTTCTTCAGCTTTAGCTAACTAAAACCATCACTTAAAAATAGATCAGTAAGAAATTCATCCAAAATAAATAAAAGCATTGTGACTTCACTTGGACTAAATATTTGCATGAATCAAGCACAAAGGGTTTTGATGACAAGTAGGAAGGTAAAATGTAGACCCCAAGTATCTATTATCTATTTGGCCTAAAATTTAGAAGCATAACTTTATTCTTCTTTTATTTTTGCAATTGAAAATTTATTTACCATTGAAAGCCTTTCATGTTGATTTTCAAAAACAATAATCAGTATTGTTATTATGCATACTTAAAACTTTTCATATAATAGAATTATTTTTTAGAATATGTTTAATGGACCAAAGTGAGTTTGAGCTATAGAATTTTAGGTCTATATAATTTCAGTATTCACTTAATATGAAATCATCAATTTTGTAAGTTTAAAATTTAGCACAATGCTACATCATACTTCATGGATTTCATTAGGAATGTATGTGTATACCTAAATAAATTTTGTTGTGTGTCTATCAAATTAGCAAACTCTCTTAAAATAAATTTGTTTCATAAAAATTAGGAATATTTTCATATTTTAGACTCAAATTATATGGAAAATCCTTAAGGAAGAAAGTTACCAATATTAAATAGTTGAAAGAAAAATCAGGAATCTTTTGAATTAAGATAATTTTTTACTTGTATGGTCAATTATAACTTATTACCTACTCAAACCAATCTCTTTTTTCTTCAATATTTCTTTTCAATATGTTTTCAAATTTTACTCAAACAGGCAAAAGTATTAAAATTATTAATATTCCTCATATATTGTGTCATTTTTTGTTTCAAGCTTTTGAGTTCTTTAGTATGGACACCCTGTGTCTTATTTATGTCTTTCATCTCTTTTACAACATTTTCTTTCAACTCATTGATTTGATTTAGAAGAGTTGTTTGAACAATTTTAATTAGTTTCCTCAACTCCTGAATCTCAGTTGAGTTATTAATTTGTTCCTTTGATTGATACATGTCTTCATGTTTCCTCATGTGATCTGAATTTTTTGCTGTCTTGGCATCTGATTTTCTTGATTAGTTTATTCTTGAAGTTGTTTTCTTTCTTTTGCCTAGGGTTTTCTTGTTGGTTGTCTTTGATCTCTATATGTTCATTGTTTCTCTTTCTGGCCAGTTGTCAAATTGGCTCTGGACCCCAATCTCCACTCCCCCAAAATCAGGTACCCACCACGGCCTGCCACAGGGATGGGCAGTATGCACTGGGTACCCCAACAAGTTCATTATGTGTGGTAAAACAAATTTGCTGGCTTACATTGGTGTTCTGTTTTTCACTGACCATCAAGACCTAGGTTTTAGAGCCATCTTTAACAGTTGGTTTGCCCATAATTCTCAGCCAAAACAGGGCTGAGTTTCCATGCAGGTTGTGTAGACCAGCTCCTGTGGTACTAAGATAAGGTCTGGAGCATCTTTTAAAAATGTTTCAATTCCCTTGCATCTTCCAGACTGTACAGCAGATGACACTGTTCACTAACTTAATTGTCCTCAGAAGTTGCTTTGCCTCTGAGCACAGGCTGCATCTACACAGGTGAGCTGAAACTGTGGGATTCCCATGACCTCAATTTGCTGGCCAAAATCTGGCTCAGTGTGGGGCTCCAACTGTGACAGAGAACTCCCTCAGCTGACCCAGTACTTCAGCTATCCCCTAGGTAAGAAAATGGCTGCCAGCTGCTGCTTCTGTCAAGCATTGGGGAAAGGCTTTCAGACCCAGGGCTGGAAACATGATCTTTGTTCACATTTACTCAGTCTCTTTGTCCATCACTGACCTGGGCCTTGAAATGTTCTCCCCTGTCCCCTGGGTCTTCAAACCGTGGAAGTATGTCTCACTGCTGTGAGAGATTTTATAGTTTTTGTCTCTGGTGAGAGGGGTCCCATCTGCTGATTCTGTGCCTTTCCCACCCTAAGACCAAGTGAGGGGGAGGGGAGAGGACTGGCTGGTCTAGGATAGAAGATTCCTACCTGATATATCTTCTCTTCCTTCAATTCAGCATTTGCAGAGCCTTTTCTAGTCTGTCTATATCCTCCACCAGAGTTTCAAACAATTCAGAATTGTCCTGTTTTTCATTGAGTCTCTGGAGAGTTTTCAGTAGCTGTTTATGTTGCCATGTTAATGACATCACCTCCATAAACTGTATTTTGACCCATAAATTTTGTAATATGTGTTTTTAAAGTCAATTAAGTATGGGCACACTCTGGATATCAGTAGACTGTTTACTATCTGCAAGCTGTATTTTTGGCTCATTTTAATTTTGAAATATTAAGTGGTTGGGATTCCTTGTTAACTTTAATGAAGTTCCACTTGGCTTATAATTCTGATTTCAGCATTAATGTATTTTTACCATATTATATTTTATGAAGCATCTTGTGCTCCTTGGAGGAGTGGCAATGATAAATATAAAGTAATAATACTGATTGACCTGGCCGTGTGCTGTGCTAGAATGTAACTCCCCACTAGTAATAAAATGCTTTCTCATTTGAAGAAATATCATCCTCATAGACAGCAATGTGTCATTTATTGAATTATGTAATTCACTGCAATTCTAGACACCCAGAGTCTTAGAAGTTCAGGCTTTTAAAGAATAACGTATATATGAGAACTTCTTTTTTATTCCAGCTTATTGAGAATTTTTTTTTCTAAATTCTTCTCCTCCCCCCCAAAAAAAAGTTAATAGTTTCTCTGATCTGTTGACATCCTCCCTCAATTTAGTTCCTATGAAAATGTTTTTTAGCTCCAATAATATCCCACTAACTTTTCTGACATTGTATTTAAGCTCCTAGATGGGGTCCAAGCTTCTCAAAACATTTATATATTAGAACCTAGTGTAATATTTTAAATAGTATCATATAAATCATAAAATCAAATTTAAAATAATATTTCATGTCTATTTCTGTTACTTTGAGGAGTATTTACTTCTATCATCATTTAAAAGTAATAAAAACTTCACATTTTGTATAAAATCCAAACAATATGAAGCATGTTATTGAATGGAAATAGATACTTCCTCCCATAAACATTTATATTTGCTCTCCAATGCACAACTTAATTATAATCACTCTTTGGTATGCTTGTTTAAATTAATGTAAACATACATACCCACTCATACATTTTTTTTTTTAATTTGTAGAAGCATGTTGCATATCTGTTGCTTCCTTTTTAAAAATGTTAACAATATGTCAGATAGCTCTTTCCCTCAATATATAAAGTTATATTATCTTCTTATAAAGTTACGCAATTTTTCAATTGGACATAAGTACATATAAATATACTTTTGTGAATGTTTTACAAGAAAAATTGATGGATGTGGAATCACTGTATCAAAGGATGTTATAGGTTGAATTCTGTCCACCAAAAAGTAATGTTCGAGTCCCAGCCTTCCTCTCATGAACGTGATCCTATTTGTAAACAGAACACTTTGGAAATATTACATTTTGAAGATGTATTTAGATGAGGCCAAACTGGATTAGGATGGATCCTAACTCAATATAACTGGTGTCCATCTAAGTAGAGGAAATCTGAACACACACAGAAGCAGGCAGAGAGAGAACGTAGCAATGGGCGGAGACAGAGATGGAACAACACCACAGCAAAAAAAAAATGCTATGGATTCCCACAACCTTACAGATTTCAGTGGAAGCATGGCCCTGCAAACACCTTTACTTTGGATTTCTAGCCTATAGAAATGTAAGATAAAACATTCTGTTTTAAGCTTCCCAGTTTGTGGTTATTTGTTGATGCAGACAAAGGATAAAATTTTTTTTTTCTGTTCTCATAAGAATTTTCAAATTCTCCTTCCAAAAAGTTGTACTCATTTCAATTCCCATTGCCTATTATATAGAATGCTTATTTCACCATATGTTCACCAAAATGAGGTGTTCTAAAACCTTAAATTTTATCAATCTGGTGCACTGAAACATTATTTATTTTTAATGAAATGTATTGATGGTTAATTGAAGTTGGCTGTCTTTTCATATGTTACTGTGTCGTATCTGCTGCTGAGTTGCTAATTATCCTTGAACGTTTCACACATTGTCAGTGAATCTTGATTTCATCTTGGAATAATGAAGGTGATGTTGACTTCTAAATCAAAGGGTCATCCTTAGAAATCCCTAAGCTCCAACATGTCTCAAAGTCATTGGAGATACCATGAGTGCTTGGTAACAGGGCTTCTTGCTAGCTGGAAGATGTCAGAGGCTGGGCTCCAGCCTCCGCCACTAGCGGGCAGGCAAAATTCTCTATGTTCTCACCAAGTGGTAAGTTAGTGGCAAGGAAAACCAGATAAAAATTAAAATGTGTGACAAGAGCATAGCTACGAAGTGCTAAGTGTTTAAACTAGAGCAGTAGCAATGAAAACTAAAAGAAGGGTGATAATTATAGTATATTGTGGTGGTGAAAATGTTAGAGTAATTTTTCATCTTAGCAGAAATATGATAAGGAAGTGTCAATAAAGACTAAACAGATAAAAAATTAGATCCTCTATGCATTAGCTGCACAATGTACCTCCATACTTCATTATCCTTCTTAAATGATTAAATTTGTTGTTTAAATAATATTACTTTAGAATAATTTTGTATTATTTTCTCTGTAATTTTGTATTCTCATAAAGCCTTAATTATCCAAAATAAAATTGAAAAGAATAGGATACCAAATATATATGATATTCTTATAATATAAGCAGAGATGAGGTCTTGTGTTTTATTAGTTTTCAACTCTGCAAAATCATTATTTCTCTTATTTTTAGCTCTTGGCAATGATGTGTGATTGTGATGCTAATAAATTGAAATTTACTTGAGCCAACTTAATAGAACTGAATCCAGAAATTTAATGATGCTAATCTTTCTTAAGAAAATGCATAGAATAAAATATTATGCCAGTTTTATTCTGCTATAAAACACTAGAATAAAAAGCCTAATTATTCAGTAAGAATGAGAAGAGTGAACAGACTTCTGATTTAAAAATCTACATATTCAGTGAAAAATTGTATATTTCTGTCTGGAGAGTAATTAGGTAAGTTAAAGGAGTATGTAAATGTCCTTGTCTTTAGAGTGGTTGATAAATTCCTGAGCTATAACGTGGTTGCCAAAAATCTAAATAAACTTCATTACTACATACTAAAACAGCTCAGTTTTAAAATTGGTCAGTTTATTGATTTTAGTGGCAAGGGATTTAAATGTATTTTCTTCGTTTGCTGTTAATTTCTTTCTTTCTGAAGCCAATCTGCCACTGCCAGTGGAGAATCAAACGTGAATATTATCATAATCAGACATAAAATGAAGTTTGGGCTCTTGGGGTGTTTATAATAAATTACAGAAACAGTTCTGCAATCTTCTTCAAGTGCAGAAGATATTAGCATGGTTTATTTTGAAACTTTTATGATTTTTGGTAATACACTACATCAAAATTAGTGAATTTTAATTTCCCTCTCAGTTAAGTTTCAGAGTCTAAAATTCTTTAAATTAACCCTATCATATTTTTTTGCTTTTATATTTTAGAAATTACCAAAATGAAGTCATACATTATCTCACAGGAAATATTACTCTCTGTACCCACGTGAAATGGGGCATTTCTGCAGGAAAATAAAAAAAAAGCTTAAAAATATTTTTAGCAGTGTTTGCTTTCTTTCTTTCTTTTCTCTTTCTTTCTTTTTTTCTTTTTTTTGGTAGATGTTTGAAAACAACCAGCTCTCTGAGAAAAATAAGTCTCAAATTGTAGCATTTGCTAAGTCCTAACTACTAATATGATGTCATTGTACATATTGAACACAAATTTCAATATTTAGTATTTCCACTGTATAGATATTGAATTTAAATAAACTCAAATTCACAAGTAATAACACACAGCAAAATAATTAGAAAATGATGGATTCTGAGTAATTATTACCTTCTAAACATATTATATTTAATTTTATTGCAATTGTTAGTAACAGCTATGTTTAAAAACTGGTTCAGAGAATTTCTGGAAATTTAAAAAACAGCACTTGTGAGTCAGTATGACCCATTCCAGCACGTCACTATGTGTAGTCACAATTTTTGAAAAGCCAATGTAATAGAAGTCACTTATTACTTTAGTGATTGCAGTGAATTCTTCAAAACAACATCGTATTAGTTAAGGTTCTCTAGGCAAACAGAATCAATGAGAGGTGTCTCTGACTATAAAATTTGTAAAAGTGACTCACGCAACTGTGGGTGTGCACAAGTCCAAATTCTGTAGGGCAGTCAGCAAACTGTCAACTCCAAGGAAGATGTCTGATGAACTCAAGAAATGAACTGACAACTTTGACGAACTCCTCAGGAAACGCTTCACTGGGCAGCCAAAGAAGAAGTGAAGGTCCTCTACCTGTCTCACTTATAAGTCTTCAACTGATTAATTGGATTAAATCCAGCCAATTGCGTTCTTTCATTGTGGAACACACGCCCTTTGGTGAGTCATCAGTCACAGCTGCAGTCAATTGACTGATGATTTAATAAACCAGTCTGTTGGTTTACTAACCAGCCACAAATGTCCTCACAGCAATTATTAGGCCAGTGTTTGCTTGACCAGACAGCTGGGTACTATCACCTGGCCAAGTTGACATATGAACCTAACCATCACAAACATTTAGACCAATGAGTAGAAGGAAATTTAAACAAATAATTAATTATCCTATGGTGAACATTTCATTATGTTTGTAAATATACAGGATTTGTATGCAAAATTACCTTCAGATGAATATGAGCTCATTTTCCTACCCAGGTGATTGTGGATTTCCCAGATGGACAACTGCCCACCAAGGTGCCTGGAGGATGTCATTGCTAACCACAGGAGGCAACAGCCATTGCAGGGATGCAATGCTCACAAAAACACATCTTTTCCAGTGGCTGTGGGGGTAAACTAAATTTTCAAACTTCCTTGAATGACTGACTTCTGGATACTTGAGTTTTGGCAGAAGAGGAAATATGCTGCTTCTACACCTCCCCCAGTAAGGAAAATATATATACATATTTATATTTATATATATATATTTATATTTATATTTATATTATTTATATTTCTTTCTCTGAGAAGTAGGGGCCTCAGTAATGGTGGCTTGTTTATTGAAATGTCATTCAATGTAAATTATACTTTTCAGTGTTAGGTAAGACCAGTTTAGGTTGGTGTTCTGGTTTGCTAATGCTGTCATGTTGTACAACACCAGAAATGGATCGGCTTTTATAAAGGGGGTTTATCTGGTTACAAAGTTACAATCTTAAGGCCATTAAGTGTCCAAGGTAAGGCATCAACAATAGGTACATTCATAGAAGGATGGTCAATGGCATCCAGGAAAACCTCTGTAAACTGGGAAGGCTGGCATCTGCTGATCCCAGGTTGAGTTCCAGCTAGTCTGTTCAGTTCCTGTGCATTCTTCAAAATGTTGCTCTTGGGGCATGTGTCCTCTCTTAGTTTCTTCTGCTCTTCAAAATGCCATTCTCAGTAGTTTGAGGTCCTATGTGTCTGTGAACTCCTTTATATGACTCCAGTGATCCAATTAACACCCATCACAATTAAAGCCAATTGTGAATAATAGGTGGGGTAACACCTCCATGGAAATTATCCAAACATTTCACTCACAGTTGATTGAGTCACATCTCCATGGAAACACATGGAATCAAAGAATTCCAATCTAATCAACACTAATGCATCTGTCCCCACAAGATTGCATCAAAGAACATGACCTTTTTGGGGACACAATATATCCAAACCAGCACAGTTGGTTTCATTTGGTTCATAATTGAATGTTATTCATCAAGATACCTGTTTTGTTTTTTTCTCTTTGTGTGAGTTATGTTAAGGACACACTCAGATCAAGAGAGGTTGACTGCAAGAGTTGAAAGATCACAGTTCCCCAGAGAGAAGCCAGCATGCTGAGCAGGGCTATATGGGGAAAATATCAGGATTAGTCAGGGGCCAAGGAGAGCAAGTGGAATTGAATAAAATCTTAATTGTGGTTCCTGTGAGAAGCATGCAAGGATGCCGCATGGGTGTGCCAGCTTGGGATTGGTTGGTTTATATTGGATGGCTATATTGGTTTGAAGTTTTATTTACTTGTAAGCAGACTAGGATAGGATTATCTTGTAGTAATAGGTATATAGGAGGGACTTGGCCACCTGAGGGTGCATATAGATGTAAAAGCATCTATTTACAGAACTAGAAAACGTAGTTAATACAATGTCCAAATGGATCTTTTATTTTCTACCTCTAATATGCAAACACTTTTTTTTATTCCTTTTTGCCTTGAAGAGATGGATTATGAATTACAGAAAATAGATTGTCACTGTTACTTGGACAGCCATACGAGTGTACTTGGGTTAGTATAAGATACAGTAGTGAATAAAATGATATATTTGATTAATCCATAGTTTCCTATCAGACCATATCTAAAAATAATTATGAATTCACTATATAAGATTGCATTTTAGAATTATTACATGTTTAGAAATGCAGAAACATTTTAAGAACCGCACCTTTTCCTGCTATGTGCAAGTCTAATATGTGTGAAAATTACTTTGCAAACTAACTTGTATGTGTGTGTATGTCAAGAGATGAGCGGAGTGGCCAAGTATGGAAGGTAGCCAACTAAAACAAATAAAGACAATTGTGAATAACAGTGAACCTTTAATCACTTACTGTGATGGTGTAAGCAAGAGATTAACCCAGAGCAAAAGCACCAGCTCCCCACTATTCTGAGTTTCCCCATGGAACAATGCTGCCTGGCAAGAGGCAGGTGGATCAGCACTGCTGAGAGTCCCCAGAAAAAGGCTCTTGCAGTTTTAGGGATCTGGAGGCTGGAGGGTGGAGGAGGAGAGGGGAAGCAAGGAAGAGGGATGGGAAAGTATTGAATACTCAGTGAGGGTGGAGAAAAGTGTCCTTAAGTTCTCTCCCTCCTCCACCCAATAATGAGATTTCAGCAGAATTACCTGCAAGGCCTCAGGTTACTGACACAGATATGTATAAGAGCCTGACCAGCCAGGAAGACCTGAATCCTTTATGGTGAATACCTTCAGCGACTGCAATGCACTATCTGTGCACCAAGCCTGTGGGGGGCGGGTGACTTTCCCTGTGAGGTCTGCAAGGTAGTTGCCTATGGTCAGGATGGAAAAATCATACATAGAATTTTGACCAGGAGCCAGACTCCTCTCTCTCTCTCACTCTCACTCTTGCTCTTGCCCTCTCTTGTTTGCTATATCTATCTATATCTATACCTATATCTATATCTATATCTATATCTATATCTATATCTCTGTATCTGTTTCTGTATCTGTATCTATCTACAAACACACTCACTAGTTGTTATGATTATTCCTATTCCCAATTATTACTTGCCTGGTTTGTGTGTCTTTGATATGGGATTAGGAACAGTGTATACAGAAATGCCTTATTAACCAAAGAAATGCCCAGCCTTGAAAAAAAAAAAAGAAAGAAAAAAAAAAATAATCAAACATTTTTTGTGGCCTATTGAATTAAGTCTAAAATTATTTATTTGTATTAAAACTTTTCAACATTCCCCAACTGAATTTCCAATTTTTATCCTTTACAAATCTTACCTACTCCTATTTTCCAACCCTAATTCCATTTGATCTGCTTTTCACTTAGCCACAATTCTGGTCTCACATTTTACTCTTCTTATTTCCTCTTTATGAAATAAAATATTCCCTCACCAACTGTTCTGGCTTGCTAATGCTGCCTTTATGCAAAATACCAGAAATGGATTGTATTTTAAGAAGGACATTTATTTGGTTACACAGTTACAGTCTTAAGGCCATGAAAATGTCCAAGTTAAGGCACCAACAATGGGCACCTTCGTAGAAAAACATCGATGGTATCTGGAACACCTCTGTTTTCTGGGAAAGCATGTAGCTAGTGTCTTCTTCCTTTTCTCCTAGGTTACGTTTCAAAATGGCTTTGTCCCAGGACATTTCTCTCTAGGTGTCTGGAGGTATTCTACTTTCAATGGCCGTCTTCAAAATGTCTCTCTTGGCTACAGCACCAAGCTCCTTCTGACTGAGCTCCTTTATATGACTCCAATGACTCAATCAAGACCCATGCTGAATGGGCAGGCCCACACCTCCATGGAAATAATCTAAAGGCATTGCCCACAGTTGGGTGGGTCACTTCTCCATGGAAACAGCCTAATCCAAAGATTCCAAGCAAATCAACACTAATCCATCTACCCCCACAAGATTTCATTAAAGAACGTGGAACTTTGGGGGACATAATACATCCAAATCAGCACAACAGCTGATTTTATTTTATTTTTTTAACCTGGTCACCGAAAAGGCTTTTTCTGTGTTCTCTGATTGGATGCTATTTCTCCATACACTGAATCTCCCTCACTGTGTGTTTCTCCTATATTTTCTCATACTCTGTTCCTTATTATTGTTATTCACATAGAACTCTATTACTCAATCTTAGATTTTAAGCTTCTTGCCAGAACATAGGATTTGGTAAGATGTGTTGAGCATAGGACTAACACACAGCAGTATTTTCCAAATATGAGTATATGGTAACTATTCAATATGACAGTTTCCATTCTTTATCTTATCCCCATTGAATGTAAATTCACAGTATCTGTTTTTGAAATTCTTGAAAAACAAAATCACAAAATTTTGTGTTCTATATTGTATCACCCTGGAACTAATATCTACTACTTAAGGAGACAGTGCACACAATGCTTCATTCATTCAAACACACTATATATCAATTGTAAATGAATTCAATATTATTTTAAACCACAAAGGCATTTTATTTTTATACTATCAATTTTGCAATTATTCTTGGATTTTCTATGTATACTCTTTTGTTAAACTTTTTTTGTAAACTATTGAGTTTCCGTATCTAATTAAGTTATGGCTTGGTTCCTCAACTTCATATATCCAGTGGAATCTAATAATACTCAATTCATAGGAGAATTTCAATAAATGATTGATGATTGATCAATTTTGTAAGAAGTCAGCAGAACTTCTAGGAGAAAGAGTTCTGAACCAAAACCCAAAAGATCTAGATGCTATTAGTGGCTGTAACACAATCTAGCTGTGAAATTGAGTAAGTCGTTTGATTTCCCTAATATCAGCTTCCTCATTTAAAATAATAGTCAAATTGAATATCTCAAGCATTAGGTGTTTGAAAAATCAATAATGTGTTAATAGAATGGTTATTATGATTTTTAAAATAAATGTTCTTTTTTCAAATTTGTTATAAAATGAAATTTTCTAAAAATAATTACTGATGTAAAATTTCCGGTCTTCAACAAGAAAGATAGCCTGCACTTTCACTAATGGATGCTGTAGTTGTTACTGAAATAACTTTGTTAAAGTCAATTGAAACCTGTATGTGTGTGTGTGTGTGTGTGTGTGTGTGTGTGTGTGTGTGTGTATGGAATCTTTAACAAAAAAATTTGTTGCATTTCAAATTCAGGACAATTGTGCTTTAAAACTGCTGTTAGTTCTGCTTTGGGTTTTATTAGGTCATCTCTGATTAAGTCATATTTGTTACCACTATTAGATGTACAATAAATGAAACTAATAATTATTTTACCTCACTTATGACCCTAAGGAGGGAAATTGTAAATTATTTGTAGAATATCAGTATGTGTATTTTTTACCATTTGGTTTCACTGACTTAGATTAGAATTAAGGCAATCATTATACATATATATTTGCATTTTTAGTACTGTTCTTATAGTCTCCTAGGAAGAATAGATATTCTCAAATTCCATTGCTTTTTATTTTATTCTGGGTATTTAAAAGTTCTTATTTGAAAACAAATATTAGAATATGACCATCTAAACATTAATAGAAGCTGCAAACTTAAATTATCCACTATTTCTTAAATTCTTTCTGTATTGATTTCTATGCTTTTAAACATCTTACCTGATATTTAAATAACATACGTCTTTGGGAGAGATTTTGAGAGGCATGAGAGACATGTTGCAGAGGGGTTATGGACACTATCAGGAGTTAGATTTCGGACTCAGAAAAACTTTGTCTCTACCACTTCCTATATATGTGCCCTGGGCCAAAACTTTTAAGCTCTTTAAACTCACATGTGATAGGAATAATCTTATCTTCCACAGTATGGTATGAAGGCAAAATAAAATAATACACTTAAAACTTATTATCTGTGGTTTGTATTAGGTTAAACAATATGAAACTGCTGATAAAACCATGTTTTACTAATAAAATTGCCAATTGCATGTAATTACACCTGATATGGTTAGAACTCAGTATGAACATCTATGATGATGATGATTATGGTGATGGTGAGGATGCAGATGGTGATGCCATTCAAGGATAGTCACCTAGTACTGTAGAATAATCTGCAAGAGAGATAGTTTTTTAAATCATGGTATTTTAGAAAAAAGTATATGATTTGTTTGGGATAAATTAGTCAAGTCCATTGCAGGAAAACTGTATTTGACTTACCAAATAGTTTAAAAAATGATAACTACATACAAAAATAAGATTGAACTAATTCTCACTAAGTTAAAAGTCCCACAAGAAAGTGTAGCTACATGATCTTCTCTTCTCCTTCAGCTCAGATTTCATTTTTTCAGACTTTGCATACATTTTCCAGCCCTTTTTCTGGGTAACCCATGCATAATATATTGGCCCAAGGAAGTCTCCCAAGGGCTGCACAGAATCTTCTACTAGTTTGCAGTGCCCTTTCAGCAATTTCAACATATTCACTTTATGCACATAATTTTACAAGTCATACTCAAATAAACACACCTCTTGACAGCTTGTTTTGTTCCTGGAATGGCATTCTGTGTGAACAATCTTGAAATTTTATATCTCTCTATCTGAACGCTGTTTTCTAGTATGTTGTCTATGTCTCTGGCTGACACTAGCAATTGTATTTGAAATGTTTTGATTTTAGTAGATTATATCTGAAAACAAAATGAGAACTACCTTAACAAGAAAATGGAGTGCCATGTCAATATGCTGCATACATAAAACTGCTAGAAAATCTGTTCACTGCAATATCACAAAGCTATTACATATTACAGATAAAGACTGTGACAATAATAAGTACTAGTTATTGTTCCTACTAAATTTCATTGATATGTTAGCACTTGTTTATATTTGTGCTTTATAATAACTCTTCAAAAAAGATATGACCGGCAGTCAGGAGAGGATCTGGACTGTCTACGCGTTTTGGCTTGTAGAGCTTTTAATTGTCCTGGAGTGGGACTTATTGCAAGCTCTCAAATCTGGGGTCGTATTTTGTTGAGTCGAAAGTGAAATTTTCCTCCGGTCGATGTGACAGCATTTGACATTGTGCAGCAAAGAAATGGTTATGGAGAAGCCCAGTCCGCTGCTTGTAGGGCGGGAATTTGTGAGGCAATATTATACTTTGCTGAATAAAGCTCCAGAATATTTACACAGATTTTATGGCAGGAATTCTTCCTATGTTCATGGTGGAGTAGATGCTAGTGGAAAGCCCCAGGAAGCTGTTTATGGCCAAAATGATATACACCACAAAGTGTTGTCTCTGAACTTCAGTGAATGTCATACTAAAATTCGTCATGTGGATGCTCATGCAACCTTGAGTGATGGAGTAGTTGTCCAGGTCATGGGTTTGCTGTCTAACAGTGGACAGCCAGAGAGGAAGTTTATGCAAACCTTTGTTCTGGCTCCTGAAGGATCTGTTCCAAATAAGTTTTACGTTCACAATGATATGTTTCGTTATGAAGATGAAGTGTTTGGTGATTCTGAACCAGAACTTGATGAAGAATCAGAAGATGAAGTAGAAGAACAACAAGAAGAAAGGCAGCCATCTCCTGAACCTGTTCAAGAAAATGCCAACAGTGGTTACTATGAAGCACACCCTGTGACTAACGGCATAGAGGAGCCTTTGGAAGAATCCTCCCATGAGCCTGAACCTGAGCCAGAATCTGAAACAAAGGCTGAAGAGCTGAAACCTCAAGTGGAGGAGAAGAAATTAGAAGAATTAGAGGAGAAGTCGACTTCTCCTCCTCCTGCAGAACCTGTTTCTCTGCCGCAAGAACCACCAAAGCCAGGAGTTGAAGCTAAACCGGAAGTTCAGTCTCAGCCACCTCGCATGCATGAACAACGACCTAGAGAGCGACCTGGTTTCCCTCCTAGAGGACCAAGACCAGGCAGAGGAGATACTGAACAGAATGAATCTGACAACCGTAGAATAATTCGCTATCCAGATAGTCATCAACTTTTTGTTGGTAACTTGCCACATGATATTGATGAAAATGAATTGAAGGAATTCTTCATGAATTTTGGAAACGTTGTGGAAGTTCGCATCAATACCAAGGGTGTTGGGGGAAAGCTTCCAAATTTTGGTTTTGTGGTTTTTGATGACTCTGAACCAGTTCAGAGAATCTTAATTGCCAAATCAATTATGTTTCGAGGGGAAGTACGTTTAAATGTGGAAGAGAAAAAAACAAGAGCTGCGAGAGAGCGAGAAACTAGAGGTGGTGGTGATGATCGCAGGGATAGTAGGCGCAATGATCGAGGTCCTGGTGGTCCACGTGGAATAGTTGGTGGTGGAATGATGCGTGACCGCGATGGAAGAGGACCTCCTCCAAGAGGCGGCATGGCACAGAAACTTGGCTCTGGAAGAGGAACCGGGCAAATGGAAGGCCGCTTTACAGGACAGCGTCGCTGAAGCTCCTCTGTTGGCAGAGTTTTGGCAGTGGTACATTATTCATCGTGTTTGCATTCTTGTTAATTTTTTTTTTTTTTTTTTTTGGCTTTGGAATGTGACACAGCCTTTTTTGATCATTTTTTTGATGTGAAAAGCATCTTTTGGCTATCAGTTAAATTGAGGTGGACATTATTTCCCCAGTTTCACAGCAGGATTCACACTTAATTTATAAATCTAGACTTGGAGAATTAAGGACTGAGAAGTGACCATATCTTAAACCATCTACAACAAAATGAACTTAAAAGGACATGCCCAACTGAATTCAGGTCCTTTGAGTCAAAAAAAAATCCTCTGCTGCACATCTTGTTTAAGGACATGCCCAACTGAATTCAGGTCCTTTGAGTCAAAAAAAAAATCCTCTGCTGCACATCTTGTTTAAGTGTTACTGTTTCTGCCTATTAATTTTGGAAACACAAATAGTGCAATTTGTGCAATTGGAGAATCTTGCCTTTTTCTTGACTCCCCCCCCCAAAAATACAAACCAACAGAAACTTCTTATGCACTCATCAAAATGCGCTAATGGGTACTTTGAACTCCTCATTAACATTGACATCTGCAACAGGAGGCAACAGGGAAAACAAATCATCTTCTTTTCCAGTAGAGAATAGTTTGTGAAATGATGAAATGATGAGGGCATTTTATCTGCTTGCTGTGACCAGCGTGTGTACACACAAACCTTAACAAGACTACAAGTGTATTCCAGAAGGAAATCATTTAGTTATGAACTAAATACCACAATTCAGAACTTCAAATGCTATGGTCTTGCATATTAGACCAGATTTAGTAGCTCCATTTCTCAGATTTTTCTACCTGCCCCTCTTCAGTACAGAGATGGCTGGCTGCTCAACACACTCCTCCTCCCTCTTTTTCCTTTCTTTAAGCTTTGTACAGTGAAAATTGTCTTTACTGTATTTTTGTTCTTTGGTAATGTAATAAGCATGATGGTGCCTTCTATTAATACATCATTCCAGTCTTGCTGGTAATTTTGTACAGTATAGTGTATGAATTGCTGTGCTGCAAAGCCAAACAGCTGCAAAATGTTGAAAAATCATTGAAATGTATAAAAATTGCAGTATCTTTAAAATCAGTAAAGTTGACTAGCATATTATTTTCCCTTGTTCTTCAGTTAACAACTTTGTGTTCTCTGTGGGAGGGAGTCTTGTGTGTTTGGGAGGGAGAGGGAACAAGGAAGTCAGTTATTTGAGTAAGTCTCTATTTGACTTTTCTCTAAGCTGAGTGTGAATGTAGAAGTGTATCACTTGAGAGGTGCTTTGAAAAGTCAATCAACTTGATGTACATTTTTAGTGACATTTTAAAAGTGGTCAAATTCCATAAGTGGCAAGTAAACCTGAAGTGAGGATACTGCAATTTTCAGAGAAAAGAACAGCAGCTCTTAAGTGTTTGCATTTTCTGTTTGGGGTGGGGGGCAGGGAACACATTCATTTTGCACAATTCTTGAACTGATGTCAGCACCCACGTGGTCCTGAATTTTAAGTCTGGGACGACATCTTTTATTTTTACATGAATCTTTAAACAATTCTGTGAGCAAAGTTTGTAGCTCTGGATTATTATCTGTCTTTATATAGTAAGTTCCAGTAAACTGCAAGTATGGCAAAGGATATCAAATTTTATTATTGGAGCATTCAGTACATTACCAGTTTCTGATGTTTCAGGTTAGGAGTCAGGTAAACAAGTGTGACCACTTAAAGCTGCTTGTTAGCATGGAAGACTTCTCCATTCAATTTTAGTAAGAATAGAAAATGCACTTG
Organism: Choloepus didactylus; assembly: GCF_015220235.1. Lineage (NCBI taxonomy): Eukaryota > Metazoa > Chordata > Mammalia > Pilosa > Megalonychidae > Choloepus > Choloepus didactylus. Next base: position 143,806,286 of record NC_051309.1, read on the forward strand.
ACGTAGTAGCAAATTGATTCCAAATTATGCAACTGGTTGCAAAAATGATGCATGTATTTTGTTGTTCATGTATTAGGCGAAAGAATAAAAACTAAATCTTTTATCTCTTTTTTTCTCCCTTGAATGAGGTCTTCCATGTTTGAGGAAAAGTCTTGCACTATTGCAAATATTTTTGGGTACACAGATTTCTCATAGTTGCCGTTGGGGGGGGTGGGGAGTAAGGATTCCCGCCCCCCCCCCCCCCCCCCCGCCGTTTGAAACAGTTGTATGCTTTGTGTTGTTAGGTATAAGTACTTGAAGTTCTTAGCAGAAAAATTACTTTTTAAGGTTTGAAGTCTTTATTCAAACTGCTTTTAAATAAGTGGGTTTTTTCAGTGTTCTTTTTTTTTTAAGTGTATTTTCCCTCTACCCCCCCCCCCCCATTTTATATATATACTTTCCAGTCTAGGATACTGCCCTATTCTGGCCCCAAAAGTAATGACAAATGTTAAGTGTAATAGAAAATTAAATTAAGAAGCCATTCAGCTTCAGTCTTTATATACCGTGAATAAAACATCATATGGAGAGGTTTACATGGTGATTGTTCACCTGCAGTACTGTGGACTTTGAACGTTTTGTCCCCTTTTTAGTGAAACAGTAAAAATATTCATCTACCATTCCTGTTATTTGCTGTTTATTTTATTTTTGATGGTAATATTCTACCCTTAAGACACTATTCAACCAAATCGGGTTTTACTTTCTTGGCTTTAGTAAGTATAGAAGACAATGGATTACCATCTTTATTGCTGTAATGTGATAAGCATTATATGCTAGTAGAATCTAGTTTAATTGTTTCAGGTGGAAAGTATTCTTTGAGTTTCCATTTTGAATGTGTTTGGACTAAACATACAATAAACTACTGATGTCTGCAGCATTTAAAAAAAAAAAAAAAAAAAGATATGACCATCTCCTCCTTCAAAAAGGAACAAAAACCGACAAAAACTTGAGGCCCAGAGAAGTTAAGGAACTTCTTAAAAATCTCCTAGTTTTATATGGTATAAGTGGATCAGAAGGGAGGTGTCTTCACCATGATGAACAATGGCCTCAGTTTATTAACTTTAAAATGAATTTTAAAATAAAATAAAGCATAATACTTAAAATTAAATAGATCATTTGTTTAGAGTGAGAGATAAAATGGAATAATATAAAATGCTTATTTAAAATTAGAAATGGTAAAAAAAGTATGGAGAGAGAAACAGAAGGTAAATGCAATGAATACTAAATGCAAAGATGATAGATATTAATCCAACTGTATCAATTATCCCTTAAAATGTTCATAGTCTAGAAACACCAAGCAAAAGACAAAGATTGTCAGAGTGGGGCAACAAAAACACACACAATAAAACAAAACACAAGACACAACTTTATGTTGTCTATGAGAAATCCACTTTAAATATAAGGACTCGGATAAGTTAAAAGTAAAAGAATGAAGAAAGATATAGAAAAATAAAGCTGATGCAGCTATACTAATTTCAGAAAAAATCAGATTTCAGAAAAAGAAACAGTTTCATGAACAAAGAGGAGCATTACATGATGACTAAGAAGGTTAATTCACCAAGAAGACCTTACAATCCTAAAACTATACATACCTCATAAAAGAGCAACAAAATAAATGAGGCAAAAGGTGATAGAACTGAAAGAAGAAATAGACAAATTTATTGCTATAGTTAGACTTCAAATCCCTCTGTCAATAATTAATAAATCATGCAAGCAAAAATTAGTAACAGTGTAGATGACTTGAGTAGAATTGTCAATTAACTTGTTCTAATTAGTGTGTAATACTCCATTCCATAACAACAGAATACACATTATTCTCAAGTTCCTATGGAGCTTTCCCCCAAATAGACTGTACTCTTGGCTATAAAACAAATCTTAACAGAGTATGCTCTCACACCCCAGTGGAAGTAAAAAAAAATTGATAAGAAAAATAAATGAAAAATCCCCATATATTTGAAAATTAAGTAATGTAATGCTAAATTACCTACTGACCAAAGAAGTCTCAAAAGAATTAGGAAACATTTTGGAATAAATGAAAATGCAAGTTATAAAAAGTTTTGGGGATGCAGCTAAATAAAGTGCTTGGAGAGAATTCTGTAGAAATAAATACATACATTAGAAAAAAAAAGATCCAAAATCCATAACCTAGGTTCCATCTTAGTAACATAGAGAAAGGACAGCAATTTCCATCTAAAGAAAGAAAAGAGAATAAAAATTAGAGCCATCAATCAATGAAATTGAGATTAAAAAAAAAAAAAAGCAGAGGAAATTTAAAAACCAAAATCTTTGTTTTTTAAAGACCAGTAAAATTGATACACTATAACTAGGCTAAATAGGAAAAAAAGATTGAAAATGCAAATTACCAATACTAGATAAAACAAGAGTCGTTGCTACTGATCCTGTGGGTAATTATAATATGGGAACACTACAAACTACTTCATGCCAATTTCATGAAAGACACTAACTACCAAAACTCACTTAATAAGAAAAATAGAGCCAGAATAAACTTATGTCTTTTAAAGAAATTGAGTTAATAATTAAAATCTTCACAAAAAAAGAAACCCTATTAACTTAGGCTTCACTGTTTGTATAAGGTAGTTTGATGAAATTTTAAAAATATTAAAACTGTTACCATATATAGAACCTAACATTTTCCCTTTCACCCATAATAAGATATATATTTCACTGCTGTTGGTTACTTTCACAATGTTATACTACCATTGACATCATCCATTACCAAACCATTTCCATCATTCCAAATGGGAACTCTGTAAAAAAAAAAAAAAGAAAAAAAAATCCTAAATCAAGATATTTTCACTAATGAATTCTATCAAGTATTTAAGGAGGAAATTGTTATTAATTCTCACAATCTCTTTCAGAATATCAGAGCAAACACTTACCAAGTCGTTTTATGAGGCCAGCATCAAACACAAACCAAAAACAGAAAAAGGCACTACAAGACAAGAAAAATACTAACCAATATCACTTATAAACATGCACATAAAAATCCTTCATTAAAATCATAGAAAATAAAATCTAGTAGCATAAAAAATGTGCAATACATCATAACCAAGTATTGTTCATTCCAAGAATACTAGGCTGGTTCAACATTCATAAAATAAATGGTTATTGACCATATTAAATTATATCTGAAAAAATTATATCTGAAAAAATTATATCCAATAATATTAGTAAAAATATTACTAAACACAGACAAAACACTCAGTTATATTCATCACTCATTTATGATAAAAATTATGAAAAAAATAGGAATAGAAGAGAAATTCCATAACCTAGTCCTATTTTTTATCATATGAAAAGTTCTCTCCTATTCATATTATTTATCATATGAAAAGCCTGAATAGGTAACATGCTAGCATTGCATTATGGTAATTAAATTTTTGGATCTTTATTGTATATTATACTATGCATTTGCCAAAACCCATAGAAGATTGCAACACAAAGAGTGAATCTTAATGCGTGCAAATTAAAACAAAACAAAACAAAAAAATCCCAGGATGGAATAAGAAGTTTGACAAAAGAATCTACTCTATTGCAAATGCATGAAATCAGTGAAATGGGTGGGAGAAAATGGTCTTAAACTAAGTAACTTTGGAAATAAGTGAAGATTATAAAACTAAAGGCAAAAGGAACTGTAGAAAAATACTGTTCCCTATTGATAAATATGTTTCCCATGGGATTAACAATTTTAATATCATTTAAATGTGTACTGGGACTGAAAAAGGAAAACATGTGGCAGATGGAGGGAGCTAGATTTCTCACTGTTAGGGGAGGAGGTAACAGAGAAGATAGGGGGAAAACATGATTGATTCATGTAAAATGGTGAGGAGACCCTGTAAAAGAAAAAGTGACATCAGATACAAACTTGTAAACTTTTAATAAGTATGGACACTAGTTAATAATAATGCATCAGTATTAATTCACTGATTATGAAAATGTTCCATATTGATATAAGAAATTAATAATAGGGGAAACTGCCTGAGGAGTATACGCAAATTCTCCGTACATTCTTCACAACTTTTCTGTAAATCTAAAACTTCTAAATTCCACATTTATTTAAAAAAAAAAAGATTCTTCCAAGTAATCCTCTCATAAGGTGATGGTAATTTATTTTATCACAGTTTCTTAGAATTGTCATTGCTTTTCAACCTTTCCAATACTGAATGTTATATTTTTAAACTGTTGTACATCTTTCAATAAAAATACTATCTCACTGTTTTAATGGACTTTTCCCTGAATGCTAGTGAGGCTATTGAGCTTTCAACTTATTTTACTAGCATTTTCTATTTATTTTCTCTTAACTGTCATTCATATCCTTTGCCAAAGTTTCATTATTTTAATTGTCTTCTATTTATTTAGTAGGAGTTCTTTATATGTTTTGGATTGTTACTCTTTTGTCTAATATAAACTTTGCCAATATGTCTCCAAGATTATCATTTGTCTTTTAATTTGTCATAAAAATAATTTTAAAGTTTGTGTAGTTTTAATATTTGCTTATTGTTATTTTTTAAGAAGTTATTTGCTTAAGAAGCCACCCCAAAATAGACCTACACATGCATTTTTGTAGAATAATTATTAGCTTTTTAGTCCACCTGAAATTAATTCTTTTTGTGAACATGATGATGGGATCTAATTGACGGATAGCAAATGCATTCTCTCTTTACTAAATCGAAATATATACCTGAACAAGTTGAAATACTGAAGCCTATTCTATCATTTTGTATTTCCTTTCAGAGGTATAATTATATATACATGAAACAATTCCATGATATTTTAGTTATCACCATTTTATAATTTTTTTTTTTTTTTTTTTTGTCTTGTAGAGCAAGTCTGTTTTCCCTTCACTATTGGCTATTATTGAGCATTTATATCCCACATGGTTTTTAGAATCATCTTTTAAACATTCATTGAAATATATTTGGGACTTTATTATTTCTTTTGGTAAAATTACAAAGTTTTATCCATATTGATTTATATGTTTCTTTGATATTATATGTAAATTTTGATGAAATAAAAGGGATTTTATTTTTTTCCCATTGTTTCTTATTTGGTTCCTGTTTAGGTATTGAGATAGTCTTGAACTTTGTATGTTGATCTTATACATAGTACCTCATTGTACTGTGTAATCATTCCCACTAACTTTGCAGTTGATTTGCCTGAAAAGTCTATAATTTTATAATTTGGTAGAATAAATAATTTGTTTGCATATTTAAGGATATAAAATAGTTGATCTATAGCTCAAAATCATTAAAGTGCTCAAGAAAGAGTGAAATTATTTTCATTACCTAAGGTTTTAGTTAACTTGAGAAACTTGTTATGTTTAGAAACTCAGAATATATGTATATATTTAAGAATCTGATGTGTAAAATGCATTTAATAATTTAATTATTGGTGAGCTATAGAACAGTTTGAGAATAATAGTGATATACTTATTTGAATATCTTATAGCCTTAATGCCTTAATTTAGAATATTTTGTGGGAAATTTATTTGCATGTTCTGTTTTAATATACATTTCAAACCCCTTTATCATATTGCAATTAAATTACATTTGTCAAAATCGCTGATGATACTTCGGTCCTTTACCCAAAATATCTGACCACACAAGAACCAGTGAACTTTTCTCAAGAAAACAGAGTTGGGACAGGCATGGGGAATCCTTAGACCAAAAACTTTCACTCTTTTTGGATGCTGCTTAAAATATGATTTGCGAGATTTTGTTTGGACTCTAAAGAAAATAGAATCTCTTACTATGAAACTGGCTGCAGCCTTCTATAGCTTTTTATCTTTTTTTTTTTTTTTCACTGCTCTGTCCCCTACAGTGTATCCATGAAGTGCAGAAAAAGTTCACAGCAGATGATTATACTAAGGCACCAAAGCCACTGGAGTGTGAGATAATCTTTGTAGTTGAGAATTAGTGTCTAAGGCAACCAAGCGGGAAACCAAAAGGGAGTTATTCCTTTGGTAAACTTTAATGTCTAAGATACACCTGAAACTATAGCTGTTTGTTATTGCTCAAATCCATAATTTTGAACATTGGGTTGCATGTTAATAAATGCTATCTTTTTCTTCTCTCTTACTGATGTTAGCTTAGTTAGTAAAATGTAAATTCCAATGACTTAATATATAGAACATTTAAGCAATATTATAGCTTGAAATATTTGCAATTAAGCAAACAAGATGACTTTTGTTAAAACTTTGAATTATGTAGGGTGGAACCCAAATTGGCGTGGATTTTTCCACATTTTGGAGTATGATGCCATTAAGGAGGTATTTTACAAGTGGAGAAATTCCATAGGGTATAGAAGAACATCATAAAACTGATTTTTATTGTGTTTTATATACATGAAGTCACTGTAACTTTATCATCATCATGTCCAAGCCCAGCTTAGTAAATAGATCCACAACCCATAATCAAGTAAAACACCAAACATAGTTAACTTCCACATTTATATTTGTTGAAGTTGACCTGAACCTAATATCCTCTGCTCTTTGCTTGAAAGGGTTCAACTCCACACTTGTAACAACTTCCATTACATAGAAAGGACCCATGATATTTTACAACTAAACATTAGATAAATTATGACAACTGTTAAATTTTATTGAAAAAGTAAGTTATATGCATATATGTGTTGAGAGCCTTTGGACCATATTCTCTATTTAGCATTTGTTTTGGGGAAAAACTTAATAAAGCAATCCTTCCAATAGTCTATTTCCAGCAAAGTAGGTTAAAAAATGAAATGGGGATACTATTTAGAAATTTGTGATAACATTTAAAAAGAGGATGTGAAAAGAAATCATCTAAGAGAGAGAAAAGACGGAGGAGTCTGAAGGATGGCAGTGTATGTCAGTTCCACTCATGACCACACTAATCAAATGCACATTCAATGCATTGAAATGAAATTGAATATGCTGCTTTATGCCCCATAATTCAACATGTACATCATTAGAAATCTGACATGAAAGAGGGAATTTAGTTCTTTTCCCTATTAATTGTAGTATAAATTTCTCTCAAAACTTCCCAGTTTTTCCATCTTGCTATGAAATCCAAGTCTAGGTAAGTGATTTACAAATAATCTTTTTTTCACTGTTTTCTGCTGTCTTTGCAAATGTGGTTGTGCCTTCTAATGTCTCTGTGGCATTTTCACAACAGGAATCACCATTAAATGTAGTTTCAGGCATTAAAGCATTAAGCCAAGAATGATTAGAGATGTTAGGAAGTAGTAAAACACCTGCCATTCCAAACCGTCTTTAGATAATAAAAACTGAGTCTTCTTTGTGTTTATAACTGACCCATTAACTATGTGCTGGATATTCTGAGCAAAGCCCCTGCTGTTTTCAGAATTGAGAACTCAGTGCTGATTGGTCTTGCAAGAACTGCCAAGAGATAACAAGAAATGATTTAAAGGGTTATGAAAATAAATTCTTCATGCTGTTAGATGCTCTATTACAGAATTTGAGGGTAATATAAAATGGCAGGAAATTCTTTACCTCTAATGATACTGGCTACCTGATGAAGTATCTGTTTTTCTTAAATATTGATTTTGCTTGTCCCTAGTACTTAAACTAGTACCATGCTAGAGAAGACTTTGTAAAAAATATCAATTTACTTTTTGGCTACATATTGCTTAATAAGTTGCATCTCCATTATTTTACTTACCAACTTGAAATAACTTGAGATGTCAATCTTTCTTTCCCCCAGTTATAAAAATCATAGAGAGAATGAAAATGATGTCTTTTGAAAATTCTGTTAACTTTTTCATACAATTTGATTCTCTCAAGAATAACTACACTTGTAAACATAGTCTAATTACACTTAAATTAGAATATGCCTAAGGAAAAAGAAGTGTTGTGATAAACAAGGTGTCATGCCACCCAGATCCTGCTTCAAAGAAGAATCTGTTTCCCAACTTCTGGGCAAATTGTCGGCAGACACCCTCTGGTTCTCAGCCCCTTCAGGTAATGCCTCAGCTGCAGAGAGTAAGCTCTTCCCAGTCACAGTCAATTATTGATAATCATCGAGATATAAAGCCCAGCCATTTTGGCCCAAAGCAGGAAAACTCTGATGGGTGGAGCTTAAGTGTTTCAGAGCTACACGTGGGGTGGTCAAAGGCTATCAGTTAGGCTGTACTGTAGCAATTCTTTTACTTCCTCTGTTCAATCCTGCTTACTTCCACACCTGTAATAGGTGTTGATTCCAAGGACATTTGCTAAAATAAATCCTACACACTAAACTTTATTTGAATATTTTATGTTAACCATAAAATCTAATCTATGCAGTTAGTACCTTGAGTAACTTAAGAAAGCAAATGATAAACTGGGATGTTGGAGCTACATCATTCACTGCCATTTGGCTCTGAGGACCCCATCACTGTTAGTAGGTGGAGCTCAGATAGCCCTTCACAAAAAGTGATATTTCAATGACAAAACTTTCACCAATAATGTATTATGATAGCACACCTGTGCAAAGGAAAGCACTAGCTGGTAGGATTTATCAGATGCTTGAGAAAAATAGGGGAAAGAGTAATTGCAAAGAAAATGGAACTGAGCATCTCTTGCTCAGCTTTACTGAACTCTAGATGGAGATACACAAAATTTGGGTGATTAATAGACAAATAACAGCTTAAGTGAAATACAGAGACTCCTTTTGATAACTTCCAAAGAGGTCCTCAGCTTATTCAGCTGAAAATCGGAGAAAGCTAAGGGCCAAGACCAGTACTTAATTATAAGAGTAGCTGAGTTCCAAAGAAATTTAGGTGCTTGAATAAGGTATAATTGGTGTGTCAAGATATAGGTTCTGGTTGGAAAAGAAAAGGATCCAAACACACGTGATGGTGACATCTGAGATCGTGTCCCACAAAAGTTTGATTTCACAGGTATCTGTGACCTCACAGAGAAGTCACACATGTCTCACTATTAAGAGCTAGAAAACCTTCTTTCTTGAAAACAATAGAGATATCTCTTCTGTGAAAAAACAAAACAAAACATGTACCTTCTAGAGAATTTGCCCTCATCTCAACTCCTTGCCACTAGATCTATAATTAGGGTGACGCTCCACCATCACACCACTGGAGACGTGTTAGACCTGATAAGGGAGGGAAAAAACAGTATTACAAAGCTTCCACAAGACTTAGCTAGCATGAACTAGCAAAAGCACAGAGAGTAAGCCTGGGACCAATTTCTGTGAGTACTTGAGCAAGGAGGCCAGTGGAAAAGGGAAAATTCATTAAATTTGGAGCACTCTTGTGAGATAGAGCCATAATACACTGGCAAATGCACCATGAATTAGTGCAAATTTGCTGTTGTATAGCTCCTAGAAGCATGAAATAAGATAAGTGAGATTGAAATACTATAATTTCTATGGAGATTGAAGTGAGGATTAAAAGGATTGAGACTCAGTCCTTTTGAATCTTTGGCTTGTTGGGAAATATTGATCATGGTGGGGAAGGACAAGTGAAACTGAGGGGTAAGGAGAATATTGTGCCACTTTTAAGGATCTAAAAAAATGTGGATGTAGTTGTTTTTTTCAAGAGCTGCATTTAATTAACCAACCTAACCACTGCAGTAACAAAATGGAACCTGGAGGAAGATAAGAAAAAACTGCAGACACTGACTCGGTGAATGCATTCTTTTCTATGTCTATCAGAAACAATGAATAGAAAATATTCATATTTATAGACACAAGCATACATTTACAATTCTGACTTAGGTTATGTTAACTCTCATGCCCTCTGTCATAATATAGGCCAAAGTAGATCACATTGATCCACTGCATAAATGACATCAGAACAACCAAGAAGGGTTAGCAAATTGGAGGCCTTGGGAAGGCATCTGCTCTCCAGAAAGTGGGAATATAAAACCTGTGAATATTTAAGGGCATCCCCACAAATTTTGGGGGAAATCCTGAAACATCTCTTCCATAGTAAAAGACAAATTAATTCATTTTGAATCTCTACAACAAACAAAGAAACACAACCCTTGCTAGGCTTCCTTCTGTAGGTTCGGGAGGCAACAGATTCATATGTGACATGAAAAACTGCCACTTTTGTGCTGAGCCTAGAGCAGGAAAGCACTCTGCAGCAAGTCCAAGTGGTAGTGAAAACAGCCCTGTTGCTGTGGAAGTACAACCCCACAGCACTAGATCAGAAGTATCTGTGGTGGGAAAAGATTCCATGTGGATTCTACGTCAAGTCTCAATGGGAGAATCACAATGCAGGGCTTTGATTTCTGAATCAAGGTCATACAATTTACAGCACTTTTACATGCCTTTTGAAAATCATCTTCTGATGTGGTCCTGGGGGTCACAGAGATGTGTAGTGGTCCATAAGACCCCACTTGACCATACAGCAATAACTTCCCACTATAAGCTGAGTTCTGTCAGACCAAATGTGTCATAAAATACAGCAGTCTCAGCAATATATATCATAAGGAGGAAGTAGTAAATCCAGAATCAAACATGAGCAGGACAGAGGACATGTTAGCTGCATAAGCAGCTAGTTGGGCCTCCATTCTACCCACCAGTTTTGTACCAGCACCAACTCTCCCAGCTCCCATATATGGCCCAGTCGTGATCTCTTATGACAAGATGAGAAGAAGGGAAAAATCTCAAGCTTGGATTATAAATGGTTTTCTTAGTTTGTGGGTGAAAACCCAAAATGTATGGGGTCAGGAAATAGTTCTTTCAGGGGTAGACATATTCTGCAGGACAAGTTTGTCTTTCTGCCACAAAGACTCCCCCAGCACAATATATGAGGACTTAAAAGTGCTTAATATACTGCCATGGGATTCCATATATAACAGGAAACCAGGGAACTACCCTATTGCAAAGATGAAATAATGGCCTCATTACCATAATTCACTGGCTGTGTCACATAGTTTACCACCCAAGATCTGTTGGCCTACAATGAGTTGGTATAGCACAGCTTACAGAAAATATAATCTATGTGTCAATTTTAAGGTGACACTTTACAATGATTGAGTACTACTTTTCAGTGCATAGTAGCACCCTTGAATCAAAGAAAGTTCTGTGTTCAAGAACCAATAGGTGGAAGCATGTACCCCAATTAACACACCTAATGGTGTATTTGGGAATTTAGGCTTTCTGTCCCTGTATGTGTGGATTCTGGAAGGTTGGAGGTCCTTCTTCCAAAGAGATGGTACTTACACCTGGAAATGTAATGAAAGACCCATTGAACCATAAGCTATGACTGTTTTCCTGGGCACTATGAGACCTTGATGGAGAGAAGCACTTATTACTATGAAGATACATAGGAGGGTCACCAAACCAAAAGGTATGCTGGAGTTGGTAGCAGCTTTTGGGGATGTTTAGAAAAAAACTTCCAAAGCAGTTCACTTGAGCTAAATCTTGAACAAAAAATTGGATGCATCCTGGTGAAAATGGAAAAGAAGAATAGTACGTGAAAGAAATAGTATATGAGAGAAGATACCTGAGAAAGTTTATCAAGTGCTAGGAAATACAGGAAATTTGGTGTGACTGGAGCATAATAAACCATGGGCTTGTTGGTAAGGCAGGCAAAAGTCACATATGGCAGTCCTTGTATAGCAAATAAGGAAAGCCACATTTTATGCTGAAAACAATAAGGAGACCTTGGAGATTTTGAAGCAGAAAATTAACATATTCAAATTTGTATTTTAGAATTTTCTCACTCATACTATATTGAGAAGGGAAAAAAAACTGATGTAAGAGAGAGGAAATTTCATAATAGAGTAATAGAAATTAAGAAGAAAGTGAATTTGATGTTTATATGCTGTTTATGTGGATGATTTGGAAAAATTCATAAATTTTTGGATAATCGATGGAAGAATGAGTAAATAAATGGTTATGTATTTAATCATGTCCACTCATAAATTTTTGGATATGTCTGGAATCCAGTAGCACAGTCTGGGCAACTGATCATGAGTTTGAAATCTTCAGCCTATAGATGTAATTAATACACTGTGCAGAGATGAGGTCATTCAAAGAAAAGTTATAGAAGTAGAAGATAAATAGCAAAAACACTTATCCCTGGAGAACAGGTAGTCAAATACAAGGTCAAACTGGGACATAAAGAGCACCAAGAGAGATTGAAAGAACTCCTATCTTAAAGTCTTACTAGTAGAATAGAGTTCAAGGAAGGATTTTTCAATCATTGTATTCCAAGAGCAAAATCAGGTAGCCAATAACTTGAAATTTATCCATTGGTTATTGACAATTTAGAGATCAGTGCTGAAATCAATGAGAGAGTTTCAGTAGAATGCTTGGTAAAGAACACTGAATAAAGAAGGCTTTGGACATGAAGTCCCTCTGAAGATGAGAATCAAATAGTAGCCAGATAGAAAATTTGGTTAAGAAAGTTTGTTTATTTTTGGTTTTATGAAGAAATGGAAAAGCTAGTAAAGAGAGAGTACTGAAATACAGGTAAATGGAGTAATAAATGGAGTACGTCTTCTGAAGGAAACAAAAAATGGTTAAAGGATATAAGAACAACAAAATCAACAACAACAATAACAAATGAGCCAAAGGTTAAAGTCAGTAAAATGGCAGGGGGAAAGTGAAGTGGAAAACAAATACAGCAGATGCTGATAAGTGTGTCTGCATGTCAGAAATTTGCAGAATTTCTTTCCCAATGTTATATATTTATATATATATATATACACACACACATATATATATATATATGTGTGTGTATATATATATACACACATGTATATGTGTGTGTGTGTATATATATATGTGTGTGTGTATATATGGATTTTGACACCTATACTTCTTACCTATTGGTTAGGAGTACTTAAAATATATTCCACCAAAGGTTATTACAACAATAAACAGAGGTACTTGAATTGGATTTTTCATGTTCATTTTGATGCTCACTCGTGCAAAATATATGATGATCATCAACAGAAAACAAAAAGTTTAATCAGTTTCTTATATTACTAGAAGCTGATGACTCTGTATGCCAAAAGCCAAATTTTTTATCAAGCAAAAATGGAAATTAAATTAAAAAAATGGAAAATAAAATTTTTAACTTTTCATATCATATGGAAAAGGACTGAACATGAAATCAAGAACACAATGCACTCTGTAAAGCAAAAATTTGGTTATGTCTGAGGAAGTCTTCAAGAGTGTGCAAACAGGGCAAGAGAATCTAATGCATAATAGATGTTGGTCTATGCATTATCCTTGTTTGAACCATCTGATCATTTAATTTGTATAGACTGTTATAGAAAATCCTTTTGAGATCTGTCTGAAATGTTGACATTATAAAATGAATTGCAGACTCCGTAATGTTAAAATGATTATTTTCTGAAGATGCTAAAGGGTTCCAATTTATCTCTGAAAGATGAAACCAGAAAAAAATGCATACATTCATTCAACATAACTTTATTGAGGTTCTACTATTTTTGGCCCTGGGGGATAAAGCACTGGGGGAAATATACAGAATATACAGAAATAATTGCCCTTGTAAGTTTGTAGACAGGATTTTCTCTTTTCTAAAAAGTGACTCATTTTATTACAAACTATTCAAGCTTAATTTTTTTTTATGATTCTCCCTTTCTAAACTTTCTTACACTCTGTCACAAGAATAATCTTAATAAAATTAAAACTGACAATAACTTTCATGTTACTACAATTATTGCACCTATTTGACGCATTGGTGCATTTCTGTAAAAACATCAACTCCTCTAGATGAACAAAAAGCTGAGAAAAATAACCCTAAATGAAATCAGTACCTAAAGCCACCCTGAATCATTATCTAAAAATAATATAATGATATTTAGATACAATTGAGGGATGATGCTGAGTGAAGAAACAAACAACTAAACATCTTGGGCAGAATGCATAATTTTCCAAAAGTCAGTAATTGTCTTTGTTTTTAAAGGCAGCATTTTGGAAAGTGTTTGGTTCTACTAGATGAGGATGAATGTAGCACAACTTTTCAAGAAGCAGGCTCTCAGTGTGGCAGGTGACAGTGTGGAGAAGGGAACAGCAGCTGTCAATTCTGCCAGCTGAAGAAGAAAAATAAATAAAGCTAAATTGCCACTCAAAAGGAAAAACAGCAATAAAACAAAAGACACGGGATATGCAGGGCTTTGCTGATTTTCCTGATGGAGGACATACCAAATGCTGAGATCCTAATCACAGATGTATTACAAGGGCAAATTGCAAAGCAGGAAACTGAGGTTTGAAAAAAAAGAGTTCTGAGAAAATTACTTATATAGTTTTCCTAGTATCTCAGGTCACAACTTTGCTCCTTTATTTTACTCTATGTTCCAATCACAACAAACTCTTTTTAAGTCACTCAAAATGATGGGTGAATAATATCAGATAGGAACCTATGCACAAGTAGTATAGTAAAAGAAAATTGTAAGAAACAAGACACAAGAATATCCAATGTAAAAGGATGATAATAGAACTTAAAAATAGAAACATGATTTCAAAGGAAAGGTCAAACACTTCGAGAATAAAATGATAAAATATGTGACAAAAAAACATGAGTCAATATAGCACATGGCATTAATAGTAAAAAAACTGAGTGCATAAATGAAAGCATTACTTGAACTACTAGAAAGGAGAATATACTCTTATTAAAAAAAAGTAGATGCAAGGACATATAGAATAAGCTCAAGAATGTCAAACAAAATGTAATGGGAAAGCACCTAAAGTTTATATTTATAAAATAAAATAATGACATACATTAAGGCCAGAAAAATAAGCCCAAAATACATGTAATTGGTATTTATGAATCTATGGATAATTAAAATGATAAATAAAATATAATTATTTACATATATCTTAAATATAATGATTAAAATATAATAAATACACTAAAATAAAGGACTATCAAATATACAATGCTTAATGCTAGAAATCAACAATTTAGCCACTACTAGTTGAAGTTACTAAAATAATTAACCAAAATAGGTATTAGGGAGAAGAATATATAGGGAACAACATACATGTGTTAATTTCCTTATTGCCCCATGGTAAGGAAAGAATAACTAATATTAGCAATCAATAAGTTAGGAAAGAGAGGCTTAAGCATAATATACAGATTTATGAACATAACTACAAAAACAGTAACACTAAAATTTCATTGCTTATTCACTCATATTTGGTACCTATACAAAATGTATATAATAAAATGTTGCAGCCCACATCATAAAGCAAGGCTTTCAGAAATTTATGCAGGACTTGCAAAGGGGATTTTCAAAAGCCAGTTTGAATAGCATGAGCCCATCACCTGTCTCTACAGTATACAGGAGAAAGCAAGATTTTAAGAGAAGAATTCATAAGGAGATTTTCTTTGGTTAGTTCAGAGTGATACTGGTTTTTCATTATCCCCTTATCCTGAGCCAAGCATGATCTAATCAAGTTGCTAGAATTTCTGTTTTGCCCAGTGTTAATTTGAAGTGTCCACTACAATTATTTTATTCAAAAAAGTACATAATTTTTCCTGAACTCTTAATCAGAAATGCATGTATAACATTATTTGTAAATAGGATAACTAATATTTTTATTCCACGTATCACTATAATATCTTCAAAGTTTTTCAATTCCCTCTTCTTTCTTCTGTTAAATATTTGGAAATAGTTTTTCTATTAGCCCCTGTGGTGTAAACTTTGCTGTGAGCCCCTTGCTAAGCACCTGTAGTATGTGTCCCAGTCTTCCCATTCTCTTCTGGCCTCAAGAACACACATACCTCTACTTCAGCTCTTTCTGAAGTGGTCCATAGCTATACTTCAGTTCACTCTTGGCCTTTTGCAGGTAAGTGAGCATATTTTCCTGAATGCCAAGATGCCCCAATAGTCATAATGCTCCAGTCCTCCACTTGCATCTCTGAAACCTATTGTCCACTTGATGGCTCTGCCCAGGGAGGAGAACATCCTGGTCACTCCAGTGACTTCACTAGAGTCCCTTGCAACATTGGTTAAAATTATCACGTAACAGTACTTGTAGAAAACCACCATCTATTACAATTTCCAGAGTTAACTTATTCTGTCATCAGAATGTAATGTAAGAATAAGAAATAAAACAAATAAAATTTAAAAAAAACACACAGTTGAGATTTAAAATGCTCTTTTAAGGTCAAATAGGAAATAAGAATGGAAATTACAAATAGCTACTTTTGAAAAGAAATGAACAAAATATTTCAGAAACTGTGAGATATGGCTAAACTGTGACAAAGAAGAAAATTAACTTTTAATGGACATGATAGAAAACAAGAAGGAATAAAATGAATGAATTAACCATTTATTTCAAAGTTGGTAAAATCAAAAGGAGAAGTAGCAAAACACAAAAGAAAGGAAAGAAGAGTTTAGTATAACATAGAATAAAAACTAAATACACCAGTGTTGTGTTTTTAAAAAGAACTCATGAAAATAGAAAATTTTCACTAAACTGATGAGAAAAAAAAAAAGATAGGTAAGCACCTTGTAAAAATAAGACCAAAAACTGAAAAAAAAAAGTATATATGGTTGACATTAAAAAAAATATGAGAACATTTTTGACAGTTATAGTCAAATCAATTTGAAAACCCAGACTGAACTGCTACTTTTCTAGAAAGGTAAAATTTCAGTCATTCACACCAAATGCCATGTAAAAAAATTATAACAGCCTTTGGAAGAAACTAAGAAAATGGCAACAAGTGGTCTCATGATTTCCTCAACCATTTCTAGATCTTTAATGCAGAATGCACAAACACAGGTGTGCACACACACACTCCCTCAGCAATGTCCGGAATAATCCACAAGTAAATTCTAATAAGCCTTCCATGATTTAATTCCATTCATCTTTTTCATGAATATGGAGAACCAATTTGATCCGAAACTGGTAAAAATAATGCACAATCAAATGAAATCAACAGATCAGTCTCATATATTTAATTCATAAAATTTTTGAAATAAGGTAAAATCAAATAAATTTCAGCTACATATTAAAAGGTTCATAAATTATGGAATCCAATGAGATGCATTCCAGGAGTGCAATAATAGCTCATTGTTAAAACATCTTTATTATAATTCCCCTTATTAGAAAGTCAATGGGGAAAAATATGATCACTTCAACAAGTGCCAAAAATTCATTTGATAAAATACAGCATACATTTCTGATAAAAACTACTAATAAAATAGGAAGGAAATACTCTTCTTGATGTAAATTAAAATATATATCACAAGCAAAAAGCCAGCATTATACGTAACATTGAATCATCACAATCATAAATTTTAAGAACAATATAAGATTGTCCATTATAAACATTAATATTTAACAATATGTTAGAGGCAAAATTATAATTGTTTTAGATGATATCATTATATATGTAAAACATTTCAGAAAATGTATGTAAAAGTTAGGAATAATAGGATAATTTATTAAGGAGATAGGTTACAAAATGAATAAAAGTAATTTGATTCCACATACATAATCAGCAGCTAGTTAGAACATTTAAAGAAAGATAACACTGACACTTCAGCTACACATTCAGCAACCTAAAAAGTTAAACAACCCAGAATGAAACTTAAATTTTATGTATCTTATCTACATAGCTATAACTACAAGTTCAGAGTTCTTGTTGTTAAACAACATAGCACTCAAGGATCTTGTTTCAAGTGAGATACATTTATTATGTCAAACTTAAGTAAAGAGGAAAGTCACTGGACAGATACAAGTTGCTTATAGAGTGTATTTAAGGTTGGAAGACTTAGCCTATGCAACAGAGTCAAAACTAAGAGTTCTGTCATGCCAAAGAGGAGACAGCACACAGGGTCTTTAGTACAGATCATCAGGCAAAAGAGCTGCTGCCAGCACTAGCCCCTGCAGCAGCCTCTACTGGGTAAGGTGATACTACAACTAGCCACCTCCACTGCAGCAATAGCCAAAAATAATGCTCACTGTCTTTTCTTAGTTGCACTGCCAGCTCTAAGTTCAAAATACAAACAGCAGTTAATGATTTGGGAAGATGCAAGTGGCATATATTCCATGAAACTGAGAGGGAAATAATTGTAATATTCATTTCGCATAATGAAAGGTGAAACAATGCCTTCCACCAGGGCCACACAAATTTGGTCACTTACACAAATTAGAAAGTGGCTATTGGTGATGAAGAGACAAAACCTGCTGAGAATCCTGTTGGTTCCCTAACACCAGAACTCATCCTTCCTTATATAGTTTCATTTCCACAATTTTCTGCCCTCATAATGCAATTCTTCCTTTTAAAATTAAAAAAAAAAAATGAGTCCCAGCTTTTCCAAAGGCATGACTCTCTTCATTACGTATGTGTTACAAGTCCATTATTTCTTGGAGATATCCAATCCATTTCTAATTCTGTTATTTTCCTTTACCAATATTCTTCAAACTATGGTTCAAATGGCACAGTTCACCACCACCATCATATTCTATATACAGTTGCTTAGGAAAGGAGGTAAAGAAGAACAAAGGGTATAATCACACCAAGTCAAGTCTCCTTTTCTAAAATTGGTTATGTGGCATAATATATGTTTATGATTTTCTCTTTCCACTAACCGTTTTTTTAGCCCACAGCTCTGCTAACCAGCTGAGAAGAGGCTTTTGTCCATGTGGTAACTCACACTTTCATTACTGAGAATGTATGTTCATGGTGGTAAAGCCTCTATGTGTGCCTATGTGTTGCATTAATATTTATCATTGGGTCTGTTGGTAATAGGACTGTCCTCTTAACAGTACCCAGATTTATCTTCTTGATTATCAGTTGCACTCATTCTCACCAAAATAATCACCTAATATTTTCCTGTTTAACAATTGGAATAAATAGCCTCAAATACTATGGTAAGCAGCCTCAGCTTAAAATTTGCTAGATCCAATAGTTTCCTTAGATTTAAAGCATTCAGATCAGCAGAGCCAGAATTATGCTGATACGAAAGCATTATTTTCTCTGCCAGAGTATGAACCATATACTGGTGGTTTACAGGCATCAGCATTTTGACCAGGGAATGAACAGCTCCCAAGTTATTCCCCATTCAGATTTGCATCCTGAAGGCTAGCTCTCTACCTTGCCAAGAGCATGTCTCTCCATTGGCCAAAAGGCTCTCATCTATACATTTATGGCTGAATCTCTCACTCCCCTTTGGTCGCTGATGAATGTAGACCCACCAATTGTAATTTTCTGACCACCATAGCTAAAAGAAGATGCATTCACTATTCCCTTTCCTTAATCTATCCCTGAGATCTAGGCAATTCTTTTGCACATGGGCAGATTGGGTTTTGCAGAAACTGACACTGACCATCACAAGCAAATAGGAGAAACTAATTGGAAGTGTGTTTGGAGAAATAATAGGAGACTGAATAGCCAGATTTGGATTTAGGCAGAAATGAAAGCGACTATGGAGAGCTAAGAAGCAGACAGCACCGCTGTAGGACATTACCTCTGTTACAAGATGACAACCAAAATGCTGGGCACCAACTCTGATTTTAATCCTTGGTAGGAACTTCAAGAACATTTCCTTTATTGCCTCATGTTTCAGAGTTCTGGGCATAAGCATACAAATGGCTGAACCTAGTAAATGTGGAGATTACTTTTGGATACTGATGAACTCTGATCTTTTATTTCAAAAATAAAATTTAGTAATTTGTAAGCATATGCATTTTACTCAATATGGTTGATATAGGTAAAACATAGAATGTCACTATTTTAATTAAACTACATGTAGCTAAATAACTAAAAGCAAATTTCCTACTTTCTGATAAAAGTTATTGAAGGAATCCTTAAACCTCTACTAAAAATATCCATCAGAACAGTTAGCTTCAGGTTCTAATATTGGATCAAAGCTTGAGGTTTTGGAAAATGAGCTTGTGCATAATAGCCCTTCACCACCCTTCTCGTTCAGCAAATTCTATCTCGAAGGTACTCTTTGCAATTATTCCAAGTGGAGATGTTTCTTTAAAAAGCAATTATACTAGTCATTAACACCATGGAAGCACAGCTCAAAGCCAACATTGGTGCTTCCAGAATAGTTAAACTTCAAAACAACACAGGGGAAAGAAATAACAGAAGTACCTTATGGGTGTGGTTACACCTCATCAAAATTCCAAGTGGAAATTGAACTTGTCTTGAGAATTTAAATGTTTGAAGCAATACACTTAAAGAAAATTATGACATTTTAACAAGATGCATGTAAAATAGAAGAAATATTTGCATCAGAGACATTTAACAGACCATGGAAAGCATAAAATGTAGAAGTGCCTTATAGATTTTACATGTGCACAGGAATCTACAGTTATCCATTTACTGCCTGAGTTCAAATATTGCCTCTGACACATTTAAACTGCATGAATTTGTAAAAGTTATTTAATGTATCTGTGCCTCAGTTTCTTCATCTATAAAGAGGTCAGCAATTGCACTACACTTAGTGTTGTAGGGAATAAGTAAGTTACTGTATGCAAAGGTATAAAATCAACAACTGACACATAGTAGTGTACCATAAGTATGCTTTTTCATTGCTATTATTATTACTATTACTAAAACAAATGTTAGTGACTATTCTCATCTTTATGATCCTTTATGTAAATAACTATTGAGGATATTGAGCCAAAATTAAAAAAAAAAAAAAAACCTTAGAATTTTACAATAACACTGACTTGTCAATCTTGGCAATCACATGGGCAAAGACTGAGAGTACATTATTTTTTCTTATCTATACTACAAACATTTGCTTATCAGGAAAAAGAATATTTCAGCTAAAGCCTATCATAGAGTAAGGTATTAATAAATAGAGGTGGAATTATAAGTTAATTAAATATAATTAAATTGTTACATCTGTTTTTTGTTTGTTTCCTCTATCTAAACAATAATTTTAGAAAAAAATTCTTTTCCACATCACACACACACACACACACACACCTCTCACAAACTAACCAGAGCTAATGCCCTTCATAGAAAAAGACTCTATCATAGTAGTTAGCATACTCTGTCATAATTGTGTGTCTAATTGCATGAATTGTCTTTTAGATTAGTGATCTTCAAATTCTTTGGGCATCTCAACATTAATAATCCTTTTGCATTTCTAATACATGTTGACTGTTGTGCTGAAAACAGAAGGAACAGATTCTGAAAACTGAAGTATGGAAGTTTATTGAGCTAAAATAGCACGCATGTGTAACAGCACCACAAAGGAGGTTACTGCTTATAGGAGCTGGGCTAGGGAGGCAGCTTATATGACTGCTTGGGACAAAGGGAGAACGACGGGAGCTGGAGAGGGGTGAGGGGAACATGAGTTGCAAGAGAAATATGAGCTACATCAGCTGTGAAGGGGATATGAGTTGTCTGGAGCAGGGTGCCTTTGGGTCATGGTATGTTAATCAGCAACTTGCACAAGCAGGATTTTTTAGGCAAGTGTGTGGTTATTTGGTGAAGATTGGCAGACTTGCTGGTATCAGTTTGACTTGTTTTATTACAGCAAGTGCAGGGGTCTCTATCAGCACTGCAGGGGATTTTTGGCATGTCAGCCTTCCTCAGTTGCCCTGTTTCTTCTTTGTAGTTTCCTATGTAAAATGGAAGTTCAAGTAGATGAAGATGATTAGTAAAGCTATTTACCATTCCAATTTCACCCGACTTACAATGAAATTATATACATGCACAAAATAAAAATAAAATAAAATAGAAAAAGAAAAAGAAAAAAAGAAAAAATACAAATAAAATTTAAAAATTATATACATGTGCTACTGTTATAGTATGTTATGAGCATTATAAATATATACCAAAGATCAAGGAAAATGAGAAAAATATGAAATACTGATTTTTTCTGATTTATTAACAATAATAAAATCTTTTTGGGGATTTAATTCTTCATTTTTGTAAATTTTGATTTAATGCTGTGTAACAAAGTGCTTTGAATGTCTATTTTTAAGGCACTCTATTTTGATATTTCAATGTGGCTATCATAACTGTAAAAGACACCTCACCAAGATATAGATCCCCCAAAAAAAGATATATCCAAATGCACATGATTCTTATTTTCCAATTGCACCAAAAGATTGGGTAATATTTTGTTCCTAATTTAGCAATTTTTTTTAATATTCTCTGATATTAATCATTTTTGCTGGCAAATCCATGAATGAGGAGATGTTCTATAGATGTATGTACGTGTGTGTCAGGAAATTTTCTTCCCTTCTTCTTTTTTAAAAGTGGGCAGAGAAGAGATTTCCTAGGTGATACAGTCACATTGGTTGCAATAACAAAATTTCATAACAATGGAAATATTTGCAAAGATTAATTTTCAAAATATGCTTAATATAGGATAATCGACGACAAAAGTATTGCTTGCTCACTAATTGTTGAAAAAGTCTCTTTTCCTTGAAAAGACAGATAAATATGTTTTTTTCTTATTTTGAAAGTAACTGTAGACAATATACAAATCACTGATGTATTTTCATAAGTAAGTTGGGATTCATTGTTTTTATGCAAAAAATACAGTAAAATACAAAAAAGAATGAATAATTATTCTTTATATTAGCTACCCCCCTTTAAATTTTCCATGCAATAGTCAACAAACTTATGTTAAAAATTATATTTTCAATAAAAAAATATATAAATAAAAACAATAAAAAAATTAAAAAATTTTAAAAATTATAGTTTTCAAATAATTTGAAAAATTAAAGGATGTACTACATATTCAAAATGTCCCCGGTGTAACATTAACCTCATTGCTATTATCTTAGAGTGATTTGGATGCTTCTTTGCTACAGTAGTTTGCCCAGATTATTCTTTCAAAAAACTTCAATTCACTCTTGACTCCTTTCATTGTCTCCTGAATCACAGTCAATCAATCTGAAAAGTCTTTCAAAAACATCTACATAATCCAACATCTTCTCAAAATTTTTGCCACTAATGTTCTGGTCCAAGGAAGCATGTGTATTACTCCGATATCTCCAAGCAGTTTCCCTACTTCTCATCATTTTCCCCTAAAGCCTATTCTCAAAAACATAGCTACTGTGTTCCTTGAAAAATTGAGTCAAAGGATGAGTCTTTACTACTCAAGAGAAGAATCCAGTTGGCTCCATTTCAGTCAGAACAAAATCAAAATATGGAGGATGGTCCAAATGCTCCATACAGCCCTGTTTCCTAGAACCTTTCTCAAAGCAATTCTTCTCCCCATCAGTTTTCCTAAAGGACATCAGCTTCCTTGCTGTTTCTCTGACATGCTCTGCACCGGGCATGCTCGGCTTTGAATGCGTTCTTTCTTTTTCCTAAAACGTACTCCGACTTTGTCCCTCCACCTATATGCAGGGTTAGTTCTTTCACTTCTTTTCTGTCTTTATCAAGTGAGATATTCTCAGAATGATCCTAAAAACCACCATGTTAAAGATATATGTGTGTGTTTGTGTGTGTGTGTATCCTCATTCCATTGTCCATTGTCCATTGTCCATTGTCTACTAAAAACTATTAAAATACAGTTTAAAATACAATACCTCTTGTCTTCTTTGTATTAACTATTTTTCCCTATGACATTCAACATTGCATTCTTTATTGGTTTACTTTTGGTCTCTTCCTACCCAATGCAAGTCCCATGACGTTAGGCATTTCTGTCTGCTTCATTCACTGTTTTATTTCAAGACTTCCAATTCCTCGAACAGTGTCTGGTAAACAGAAGAAAATAAATCAACTCGTGGTTAAAGAATCTATTAATACAGTTTAACTGTGAAGTTATCTCTGTTATCTTTCCTCCAGATATATTTAGACTATTCAAAATGGTTCATCCATCCATAGTTAAACTTAGATAGTTTAGAAATACATATACACATATATATATATATACACACACACACACTGTTTTAAAATACATTCACTCTTAAAATTATATTTGCCTTGTGTATTTTTCTTCAATGGTTTAAAAAAGCGTAGTTCTTCATACATTTCATTTTTGAAACATAGTATTTTGAACACCATGATATAAGACACATTAGAAACCTGCATATTTTCATCCAATTTTACAGCAATCTTCCCCACTATGAAATATGCTATAAAGCATGTTTGTTTTCAGATCATCAACAATGTTTTCCAAGCATCTGCTGAAAATATTTCTGATAATAGAACGCACTTTATTTCTATTCAACGTTGTTTTCTATGTTTTATTTGAGAAATTTTCCAACAGCAAGAAGCATAAGTGTTACTTTGATGGTATTAGAATTTCAATTTTAAATAAGAAATTTCAGAACCATCCACATCTTTACCACTAAGGATACTTTTAAAGTATTGTGGTAAGCATAGAAAGAAATTGTGTTAAACTGTACTAAAAAATAATTGTAGCATTTGTTCTTCATAAGCTGAACACTTAATTTTTAAGTATCTTGCTAATAATGATGCCTTTGGGCTATCATTATCTATTACCTCAAGCCTCATTGAGACTTAGGGAAAGGTTCATCATCATAATAAAAATCTACAAATAAAACTGTATTTTAATAGTTTTTATATTCCTAAATACTTTCCCCTGATTTGTAAAAAGAATATTCTTATATTGCTATTATTACCTTATATGGTATATTCTATTACATGGAAAAGAAAAAAAAAAATTATGCCACATTATTTTGTTTGCTTGTGCATGAATTAGCATTATCTTTATCTGTAGTTTTCTTTGTCAAATTATTTGAAGTCATTTTGTAAATGTTATCTTAGTTAAATATAGTTTAAAAATAAGATAAATTTGAATGCACCTAATCAATTTTATGAAAGATGAATTATTTTATAATATTCTAAAGACAATAATGTGTTTGTGGGTACACATTATTAAATACCACAATTTTCTTAGGATATCTGGCATACCATGTGTCAGATTGGCTATATAGCAAAAAGTCTAAATAAGAGAAGATTCAATCTATATATCAAAATATAAGTAGAAGTTTTAATATTCTGCACCTGCACCACAAGAGATACTATTGTAAACTTCTTGGCAGTTTTCTCACTACAGGAACCACTGGTCTGAACTGTAAGCTTCTGAGAGAGAATACTGCAATAGCTAATTTCTTGGATTAGTAGCACAAAGCATAATATTCTGGCTTGCAATAGTAGTGTACCATTAATAATTATTTTGAACAAAGTCATCTCAGCATTTATGTATAAGACACCATATAAAATTATTTTGCAGAAGTACGGTATATAGGTTTTTAAAAGTATTTCCTCTAAAAAATAAAAATATTTAGTTGGCTTGCTCATGGTCAGACATTCTTTTTCAAAAATTTGATTTGAACCAAGAGTTCTAGTTGTATTGACTAAATTTTCCCATATGTGTATTTGCAATCATACTAATTTACAAAAAACATTTAAATGGTCCACTGTAAAGATAAATTTCAGATTGCCTGAACAATTGGTATAATACTTTTTATTAAAATAGAAAATTGTTAAAATCTTGTAAAAAGAGTTAATCAATCCACCAACAATAAATACTTACTAAATGTCTAATTATCTTAGGTGCTTCAGTATAGAAAATATATTTTTATGAAGGTAGAGAAATAATATTATTAATTAATTCTAAAATGTCTCCTGTGAATATATATATTCTTAACACTATATGAGTTTTGTCAGACTTCAAATACTTGAACATCTTGAAAGATGTCATCTGCATTGGCAGTTAAAGTCTTTTATTTATTGAACAGTAGGAAATGGTGACATAGACAGGGTTTTCTGCCAATACACTTTACTGCTGATATTAAAAACAGAGTGTGTGTGGATAGAAGAGAATTCCAACATGGAACATCCTTTACTGTTTGCCAAGTTCCTCACAGGCCACTAATCACTACCTGACAATGATTCAGTGAAAAGTGAAGTCAGACCAGCAAACTATTTCATATGTCAAATCCTATTGAGCAGCTGCCAAACATTAAACACCAGATGTCTTCATTGACCTAGGCCAGATTGAAACCATAGAATGAATAGCAATGACTCTTATTTCATGTCCAAATTCCTCTAAACCAGTTTAGACTCAAATAAACAAATATTTATAAAATCCTCTGTGCTGTAGGAACAAAATATTATAAGCCCTATTCATATTTTTTTCTAAAAACTGAACTTTAGCTTTATATTTAGGGATATTAAGGTGCACGTGTGTTGTATGTAATGAATATTTTGGGTCTTGTAAAATGGTCAATTAGAGTTAATTACAACTCAACATAAAATATAAATAAAAGGCAACTTAAAATATGAAGTGGTGATTATTCATACATTTCAAAGAAATATATCTTTATTTCTGTTTTTTAAAGTTTCTATAAACTAGGAGAGTATTGTTTATATAATATATGGATATAGACATTTATAGAGAAATAGATATATACACACATATGTATGTAATATATATGGAGATATGATATATATATACATACATATACATATATATATATATATATATATATATATATATATACACACATACATATATATATATATCTCCAGGAGAGAGACAGAGACATGCACATGCATTTCCATAATCCCTAATATTATGATTCTGTAGTGATAGATTGAACTTCTTGTTCTAGAAGGTAAATGGAGTACCTGATGCTATGTTCAACACTACATCAAATTATTGGATCTTATGGAAAAACATATGTATAGAATAATAGCCACACCAAAATTGATGAAAAGAGATATTGCTGGGAATCAAGATATCATGACCCATTTATTAGACAAGTCGAGCAGGTGGATTCATATTAGAAAAATTACAGCTTAAAATAAAAGGAACTGACCTAGAACATAGTTAACCGAGGTGTAAGGGCAGGAACAGCTAGAAGGTTTATACATGTACCCACCCTGAGTAAGAGAGAAACTTGGAGAGGTTTGCCTTAAGGAGTGTACCATGAATGGACGTGCTTCTGTCTGAGGGCCGGGGCAGTGCTCTGGGTATCTGGTAGTGGAGAAGAGGGAAGCACTTACATGCAGAACGGCAGCAGCTGCAGCATCTCCCAATGACAGGAGATAGTATCTGTCATAGGCAGAATTATTAAGATTCTGCCTCACAAGAGTCTTGTGAGTTACTCAATGAAACACTAATGCAGGTACTGCTGTGAAATGCTGTTAAAACAACTTTTAAGATAGAATCAAGATTAGTATTCAGATAACCTTAAAATAGGAGAATTATTCTTGATTATCAAGATGGGCCATTACAATGGAAGAGGAAGTGGAAAAGGAAGACAAAAGACTCAGAGAGATAGAGCAGAAAAGGAAACAGGGGCAATGAGACAGAAGGAGAGGTCATAGAGAGTCAAAGTGTGAAAGAGGCTTAACTTACTATTGCTGGTTTTGAAAATGGGAAAGGGCTCCATAAAGTATGGAATGCAATTGACATCTAAAAGCTGAGATATTTCCTTGACTGACAAGCAGCAATGAAACAGGGGCCCCAGTCCTACAGTCTCATGGAGCTGCATTCTGTCAACAAGCTGCATGAGTCTGGAAATGGATTCATTCCTAGAGCTTCCAGAAAGGAATGCAGACCTTCATACACATTTGTGAGACTCAAAGCAAAGAAACAACTCAAATCCACTGGACTTCTGACCTATGGAATTGTAAGATACTACATCTGTGCTGTTTCAGCTGTTATGTTTATGATAATATGTTATAGCAGCTATAGAAAACTAGTACATCATCTCTCTTTTCACTTACATGCCTCTTGCATGCTTTATTAAGATAACAAACAGGCCAGACAGCAGACAAATTCAACTTCAAAGTTGATCCAGCAGTCCAGTCCATAATAACTAAGTATTTGTGGAGAAGATACACAATGAAAGAGAGATAATAAACTCAACAAATTAAGCCAATAAAAGAGCTAATAGAAAAAGAACAAATGTTGAAATATGCAAAATTAATATCTCTAGAGATTAGCAAGTGATAAGTAATTATATATATATATCTAACAAGCAATATGCTTATGATATAAATGAAAATCAAGAATGCAGAAACATGTTAAACTACAGAAATTTTATTCAAATGATTATTTAAAAATATGTTTCAGATATGAATAAATTGTTATGTCAATTTGAATTAAGTTTGGTTGCAATTAAATAAAAAGCAAAGTAATAGTGGTGAGAGAATGCCAGATGTGGGATGCTCAGGGTAAGTGTAAGAAATTCCTGGGCATGAGAGGTATCGGCTATCTTTATCTCTCCTTTTCAACCCTCTCTAGTATGTCCCTTTAATTTTGTGTTTCCTTCATGATCAAAAAATGGCTATGAAGCTCTAGCTACAACATATAATATCCAAGCAGTAGAAAGGAAGACATGGCAAAGGTTAAAGAGGTCAACTTAGAGCTGTATCAGTCTAACCCAAATGTCTTTTGCTTAAATCTCAGCAACCACTCTTTATGCAATAAAAGAATGAAAATGCAGTTTTATATCTAAGTATTGCTGAACTTCATTCTAAAATATTTTGTTTTGAAAGAAGAAATGAAGGCTTGAATTGTTTTGGCATTTAACCAAATCAGTTATTTACTCATTAGCCTTTCATCAATATTGTTTTAAAAGAATGTTTACAAACCACCACACATTTGAATGTGCTTCCCAATATATTTTTAGTAAACTATCCTTAACCATGGAAGAATTGTCACTGTTTTAGAAAATCTTGTAATAATAATAATAATAATAAAACAAAAACAGTAGTCTTGATTCTTGAAGATGATGGTATAACTATGTAGCTTACATGGTGTGACTGTATGATGGTAAAAACTTTGTGGCTTACACTTCTTTTACCCAGTATATGGACAGATGAGTAGAAAAATGGGAACAGAAATTAAATGAATAATACGGGGAGATGGGGGAGATGGGATGTTTTGGACGTTCTTTTTTACTTGTACTTTTATTCTTATCTTAATTTTTTTGGAGTAATGAAAATGTTTAAAAATCGATTACGGTGATGAATGCACAACTTTATGATGGTACTGTGAACAACTGATTGTACACTGTGGATGATTGTAGGGTATGAGACTATAACTCAATAAAACTGAATTAAAAAAAGAAAGCCACTAGACCAGTGATTACCAACCTGGATGCACATTATAATCAAAGGGACACTTAAAAAATGATTTATTAGAGTCCTCTTCAAGACCAATCAATTGAAATCTTGAGAAGTGTGAACCTATGCTTTGTATTTTAAAATTCCCTCTAGCTGATTCTAATATAAATTCAAGGTTGAGATCATCTGTACCAGAGGATGTGTGCCACCAAAATGAGTAAAGCCAAAAGTAGAAAAACACAGGTTACAGGAAACAGAAGATCCAACACAAGAGAGTTATAAAAGAATCCCCAGGGGGATGGTGAAAGGAGATATTATGATGACAGGGCACAGCCATTACATATAAGGAAACTCATTCACATTTGGGCAGTATGAATCAACAAAGACATGGAGGAGGTGAAATCACTAGGGTTGTCTCTTATGCCTCCAGGGTCTTTTATATCTGTGTCTTATCACGTCCCCACTCTTTTTCCACACCTTGTTGCTAAGAGCAGTAAAGAATTATTCATACAGTTAGAAGTAGCCATGGTAAGCTTAGAAATAGAAAATCAGATCACCCTACTCCCCAACTATAATCTCTCCGGGTATGCAGTACTGTTCCAACCCTATTGCAATTCCAGGTGCTTCCTAAAAGAGAATGATGCAAGAAGTGCAAAGATGAAACCACTCATATTCTTGCATTTGACTTCCCTAGAAGAAAATTGTGCATACTCTCGGGGTAACAGAAGCCAGACTATGATTCAGAGACTCAGTGTAGCTTATCTACTGTTGGGAAGTTCTGTCTAGTGTTGGCAAGCTTGTTCTGTCTTGACATAACTAGTTGTGTGATTGTGACTTCTTTTACAAAATTAAACAATGCATTATTTGGAGAGAAAGTAATAGATGATAAAACTAAAAGGACAACCAAGGAGATGATTAACATAAAATTTCAGGATAGTGTCAAATGTGGGTGAAGAATATTAAAAGAATAGAAAAAGTTTGTAAGTAACTATTTTATTTACCTATCTGAGGGATAGGTAACAAGTGCTAAATTTGAAATGACTTTTCAAAGTGAACATGTAGAGTTTAAACACTCCTGTATATATGATGTAGATCAAAACTAAAACAAAATATTTTAAGGAGGATGCCATGTACAAATTAACATAGTTTTACTGATTGGGTTATAAAATAATTTTCCACAATGGCTATTTTTTTAAGACAAATTTTTTAAAGGAATTTATGGTTTAGTTGATGAGAAATTATGAAAATAGAAGCCCATTAAAATCATACAAATAGTAGTAAATTGGTTCCTAATCCAATAGCATATATAACTAGTACTAGGACAACTATGTAAAGAGATGTTACTGAATGTGACTGGAAAGATTTGTGAAGATCCCATAAAGAAGGTCAGACTCAAGGCAGAACAGTATTTTCCTTTCAGGTATTGGCCATTAGACATGAATCTGAAAAAAGAATGGTAACATCTGTAGTTAAATGAAGATAACATTTGCCCAGATAGTTATTGTTATAGGACTCATTAATCATCTTCAAAAAAATGTGCAGGGTTTCCCACATTTCATAAATAAACATTCTTTTTCTTATGGCTTACCTAAAGAGTAAGAAAGGAATCAGAAGTAGATCAGCCATATAGGAGATGCATTTACCTGTAACTGAAACTGCAAGTGAGAGTTACCTATGGATGAAGGGAGAGGTTGTGAATACTCAATCCTAGAATGATGGAAGAAGTGTAAGAAGAAGAAACCATGACCAGCTTCCCTGCTGCAGTCATCCAGTTGGCAGCAGGCAAGAAGATTTTTATTTTAAGTAAGTTAGGGAAACTGCATATAGGATTGGACATTTTACATACTGAATAATTATATCTATATCTATCTATGTATTCACGTATGTATATCTGAAATTGGTTCTAGTAACTAGAGAATGCTGAAAACTTTTTAATAAACTAGAATAAATAGTGAGTTTATATAGCTGTTGGACAAAAAGAGTAAAGTAACTTTCTGATTAAATGTCATGGGTCTAGCTCTTTGAAATTAATCGCTGCATGATGTTGCAAAATCGTATGGAACGTCAATGTTCCCTTTTGTTTTCCTAGTTTAAAAAAATTGAACTGAAGTGAGATTATTGAACATATTTTATGGTTGTCTCTTTGTTAGATAACACAATAATGTAATTATTTAAAAAACAGAGTCTGTGGTTGCTCTTGGCAGAGGGCAACTTGTTCAGGTATTTATAAGTTGTTTTTTTTTTTTTTCCCTCCAGCAACAGTGTTTTAGGACAATTCCAACAGATCTGGGTATGTTTTTTAGCACAATAATAAAAATGAATGAACTGTATTTGTTTTCCTAGAGGTATGAGAAGTGCATCTGACACTAGACAAGGGGATGGTTAGCAAAACTGCTTGCCAGAGCTGATATGACCTCCTTTGCTTTGGAGACGTCAGGTATTATATGATGAAGATTTTCTCCCAGGTTTTAATTTATATAAGACGCCTTTGGAGTTTTTACCATATGTGAATCATATTCATCTATATTTTAAAGCTTCAATATTAATATATATTTACTCAAAGTTTATGACTAGAATAAAGTCATTGAGATTTTATGTAACAAGATATATTAACAAGTTAATCTATATTTTTGATCATCAAATGGCATGTAAAAAACCTGTCTTAAAAAGTTGCCTACCGAGGAGGGGCAAGATGGCGGCATAGAGAAGAGTGGAAGCTAAGTAGTCCCCCTGGAACAACTACAAAAAACCAGAAACAACTAGTAAATAATCCAGAATAACTGCAGGGGGACAAATGAGACCATCCACTCATCATACACCAATCTGAATTGGGAGGAATGCCTGAGAACACAGCATAAAATCTGTAAGTAAAACCTGCGGAACCAAGTCATGAGACCCCCTCCCCCATAGCCCAAGCTGCAAAGCCTCCTGGTACCAGAGAGAAGCTCTCTCCCAGCAAGCAAATATAGCTCAGCTGAGCTCCAACTGGGGTTTTAAGTAGCGAGTGTGAACTTCTCACTACAGGTACGCATCACCAAAAAACAGACAGAGGCTTTGGGTGACGACTGACCTGGGAGAGCCGGAGGGTCACCTTGGACTGGGTCTGAAGGGGACTATCTGTTTCTTTTTAGGCTCAGTGAAGAAAGCCCCAGTCATTTTCAGTTTCCAGGGCTGTGAAGCAGAGAAGGGTGGAGACAGCACAAGCAGAGAGAGAGAGACCATTGAAATGCTAATGACCCCCACCTGGGAGGTCTGTCTTCTCTAGGAGGAAAGGGGTGGGGCCCTTTCCATTCAGAACCAGACCCCAGAGCCTGGGGGAACACGGCCATACCTCCTCACACCAGTCAAGAATTATAGGCTAACAGGCATCACCTGCTGGGCAGAAAAGCACAGTGACCTGAGGCATCAAAGGGTGGAGCAATTTTCTAAGACACACCCACAGGGAAACCAGATACTGAATATTTCTTCCTTCTGGGACTTGAGCCTGTTCTGGTCTGGGCAAACCTGATTTGGATAACCAAGGAAACCATGCCTAGACAACAGAAAATTACAACCTACACTAAGAAAAACAAAGTTATGGCCCAGTCAAAGGAACAGACGTACACTTCAACTGAGATACAGGAATTTAAACAACTAATGCTAAATCAAATCAAAAAGTTTAGAGAAGATATTGCAAAAGAGATAGAGGCTGTAAAGGAAGCACTGGGCATGTATACGGCAGAAATCAAAAGTTCAAAAAAACAACTAGTAGAATCTATGGAAATAAAAGGCACAACACAAGAGATGAAAGACACAATGGAAACATACAACAGCAGATCTCAAGAGGCAGAAGAAAACACCCAGGAACTGGAGAACAAAACACCTGAAAGCCTACACGCAAAGGAGCAGGTGGAGAAAAGAATGAAAAAATATGAGCAACGTCTCCAGAAACTCAAGGATGAAACAAAGTACAATAATGTACATATCATTGGTGTCCCAGAAGGAGAAGAGAAGGGAAAGGGGACAGAAGCAATAATAGAGGAAATAATTAATGAAAATTTCCCATCTCTTATGAAAGACATAAAATTACAGATCCAAGAAACGCAGCGTACTCCAAACAGAAGAGATATGAATAGACCTACGCCAAGACACTTAATAATCAGATTATCAAATGTCAAAGACAAAGAGAGAATCCTGAAAGCAGCAAGAGAAAAGCGATCCATTACATACAAAGGAAGCTTAATAAGACTATGTGCGGATCTCTCAGCAGAAACCATGGAGGCAAGAAGGAAGTGGTGTGATATATTTAAGATACTGAAAGAGAAAAACTGCCAACCAAGAATCCTGTATCCAGCAAAGCTGTCATTCGAATATGAGGGAGAGCTCAAAATATTTTCTGACAAACAGACAATGAGAGACTTTGTGAACAAGACACCTGTCCTACAGGAAATACTAAAGGGAGCACTACACGGTGATAGAAGACAGGAGTGCATGGTTTAGAACACAATTTGGGGAGATGGTAGCACAACAATGTAAGTACACTGAACAAAGGTAACTATGAATACGGTTGAGAGAGGAAGGTGGGGAGAATGTGAGACACCACAAGAAAGGAAGAAAGATAAAGACTGGGACTGTGTAACTTGGTGAAATCTAGAGTATTCAACAATTGTGATAAAATGTACAAATATGTTCTTTTATGAGGGAGAACAAGCAAATGTCAACCTCGCAAGGTGTTAAAAATGGGGAGGCACTGGGGGAGGGATGCAATCAGCATAAACTAGAGACTGTAACTAATAGAATCATTGTATTATGCTTCCTTTAATGTAACAAAAGTGATATACCAAGGTGAATGCAGATAAGAGGGGGGGATAGGGGAAGCATGTTAGACACTTGACATTGGTGGTATTGTCTGATTCTTTATTCTACTTTGATTTAAGGTTATTTTTCCTTTTGCTGCTTCCCAGCTGTCTTTTTTTTTTTCTCTTTCTTTTGCCTCTCTACCTTCTTTGACTCTCTCTCCTGCCTTGTGGAAGAAATGTAGATGCTCTTATATAGATAATGGTGAAGGTGGTGAACACATAAATGTATGACCATGCAGAAAACCATCGATTATTTACTTGGGATGGAATGTATGGTGAGTGAACAAAACCATATTTAAAAAAAATGGGTTGAAGACAAAACCTCGAGGGCAATATACTGAGTGAAATAAGCCAGACACATTAGGACAATTATTGCAGGGTCTCACTGATAGGAACTAATTATAATATGTAAACTCATAGATATGAAATATAAGGTACCAAGATATAGGACGAGACTTAAGAATGGGAAGTGGTTGCTTAGTATGAGCAGAATGTTCAATTAGGATGAACTTAAATGTTTGGAAATGAACAGGGGTGTTGGTAGCAAGATGTGAGAATAATTAACAGTGCCGAATGGTGTGTGAATGAGGTGGAAAGGGGAAGCTCAGAGTCATATATGTCACCAGAAGGAAAGTTGGAGGTCAAAAGATGGGAATGTATAAAACTGAATCCTATGGTGGGCAATGTCCATGATCAACTGTACAAATACTAGAAATCACTTCATGAACCAGAACAAATGTATGACAATACAATTAGAAGTTAATAATAGAGGGGCATATAGGGAAGAACTATATACCTATTACAAACTATATACTACAGTTAGTAGTATTTCAACATTTTTTCATAAACAGTAACAAATGTACTATATCAATACTATGAGTCAACAATTGAGGGGGGTTGGTTAGGGATAGGGAGGATTAGAGTTTCCTTTTCTTTTCTTTTTTTTTTTTTTTTTTCATCTTTCACTTTATTTCTTGTCTGGAGTAATGAAAAGTTTCTAAAAATTGAACAAAAATTAAGTGTGATGGATGCACAGCTGTATGAGGGTACCCAGGGGCAAGTGATTGCACACTTTGGATCTTTGGATAATTGTATGGTATCTGAACAATCTCAATAAAAATGAAAAAAAAAAAGTTGCCTACCAAAAATTATGTTGCCATTTCAAAATAATATCAATTCATGTTCACTACATATACTGTCAAATTCTATCCTAAATAACAACACAAGAAAATCATAAATAAATGATTATATATCTATGATAAAGAAGAAATATTTTTGTAAGGTACATTTTTTTCCATCCTGTCTTTATTTTTTTACACATCTATCCATACCCTGGATAAAAGGTGTGTCAGCTCCAAGGATTTTATAATCACATGATCATAAGATGAATCTATATAGTTATACAATCATTATCAAAGATCAAGACTACTGGATTACAGTTCAGTATTTTCAGGTATTTCCTTCTGGCTATTCTAGTACACTAGAAACTAAAAAAAGAAATATCTATATAATGATTCAGTAGTCAATCATTTGTTAAACCCTAACTGCTCAGTTACAACTCTTCTCTCTCATTTGGTCATCTTCACAGTTTTCAGGGATATCAGGGCAATGACCACTATATGGAATGAAACTTATTGATAATCTCGAAGACACTGAAACCTCTAGGTTTCAGGGCTTATCTGGCATGGGAACCGTATGGAGGCTTTAAGTTTCCGATAAAATAAAATTGAGTAAAACTTTTATAGAAAAATGCTTGATCAGACATTTTACAAAAGAAGTTGTTCAAATAATCAAGAATATCTTTAAAAGTTTATTAACACTATTTATTATCAGGGAACTGCACCTTAAGAACACAGTGATATGCCTCTAGATAAAAACTGAAATGACTAAGTTAAAAAAGCCTGACAATACCATAGGTTGGTCAGGAATAGAGTGATACTGCTGGCATTATAAATACCAATGCTACTGTAACATAAAATAGTGCAATCACTTTATAAGCATATCTGTCAGTTTCACATTGTTAATCTTATATTTACCTATGATCAAGCAACTTTATTCCTGGGTATCTACTCAAATGAAATAAAAACATGTGTCCATACAGAAATTCACAAGTGAATACTTGTAGTAGCTTTATTCGTAGTAATCCCAAATTGGAAATAACCCACATGCCTTACAACTGGTAGCTGGATGAACAACAGAATAGTACTTTGCAATATAAAGTGATAAACTACTGATAAACAGAACAACATTTATGAATCCCAAATGCTTCATGCTGAATGAAAGAAGGTAGTCAAAGGAATAACTGTTTTGTGATTCCATTTATATGAACCTCTAGAAAAAGCAAATCTAATTGATAGTAATAGAAAGTAGATCAGTGGTTGTCTGGTCTGGAGGTGTAGTGTGTTGATTGACCAAGGAGGGGCACTAAATGTGTGGTAATGGAAATATATTAAATCTCAATCATGTTGGTATTTAATTAGGTGTAGTCATTTGTGAAAACTCATCAAACTGCATAATAAATTTGGAGGAATTTTTTTTTAAATAAAAGTAAACCTCAAGAAAATTGATATAGAAGCTTCCAAAGATTTGGGGGAAAAGCTAATTTATAGGGAAGCATACTGAAAAGACAAATCATTTCCTCTTGTTTCATGAATAGACTCCTTAATAAAAACTGCATTCAAAATAAGAGGATGATATTGTGAATTTGATTGAAATTGAGGAAAATTTTATATTTTTTGAAAAATAATTTGGAAGATTGAATTAGCTAAATACATTTTATTTTCTCATTGCAATCATTCATATTTTTTGATGGGTTTACTTCTCAAATTGTACAAAACACAGGATATAAGAAAGCTTGTTTATCCTACAGGTATCTCTCCCTTACCCCTTGAACAAAGGAGTGCTCTTGAATTAGATTTTATGGGTTTATGTGGTATATGTTAGGCAATAAATGAAAATTTATGATAACTCCTTCCCACTATCACAGAAACAGTTCAGTGGAACCATCAGTTACTCAAAATTAGTTCACTCATTCAATTATATGTACATCAATATAGTCATCAAATAAAATGTACAGAACACTTGCTATGTGCCAAGAACCATTCTAAGCACTACGTATTTCTATTCCAGGAGTTTGCCATCAAGTTCAGACAACACACTAATAATCAAGTAATTTTCACATGGTGTGATAAATGGAGATGCATTTAAAGAAGGACAAGTTGGGACTCTTAAAGGTAAGTGCTAAAGCACATGAAGAAATTAGATTAAGAGCACGACAACTCAGTTTCCTGGGGAGATTGTACAGCATGGATGAAAGTTAATGTAGCTTTATTGAGGCATGTGAAATGAGAATATGCACTAGAGAAGACTGAAAAAGAAAAAGACTTTTCTAGGTAATTTCTTAAAACCTGTTAAATTGAGTGACTTGGTTAAATCATAATGTTTCATAAATATATCTGTCAGTTTCATAATAAAGCCACATATATTTTTGAGCCCTTACTTTTTGATAAGTGCATCTTCCACGGTCTGGGGATCTGGTAGTGAGCAAGACAGATACTATCTCTGCCTTCATGGCTGTGTTTTCTAGAATGGGAAGACCATGAAAAGTAATTGCTACACACCAGTGAAAGTTTAGTATTAACAACATGTTGGTTCTGATTTAATAAAACAGAGTTTCTCTTTTGGACCACAGTGAGAACATAGACAATCTCAGAATTGTCAAATATCTCAGTGGTTTCACATTTCTGCTAACGTATGAAGCTTCTTTTATAGGCACAACAGTGAGTTTAGAACCCATTAGACTCCTCCCAGTGTGGTTCCAAGAGTTTCCTCCAAGCACACTAGGGTGTTTGGTGATGCAATATGTTGTGACAGTGATTTTAAGTTGTGGTTACATAAGACACCATTCCAGTGTTTCTCATCAAGTCAACCTCCTTTTCTGGAGAGCTGGGGGTGGGGGACAGTGGGGAGGTTCTTCTTTTCTTTTCACAGTTTTTTTGTTTTGTTTTGTTTTTAACTTTAATGATCATGTTGAAGAAAAAAGAAAAACAGCAAGCCAACGATATCCCAATCTATTATTTTGTAAATTTTCCCCTTGGAAATTTCTCAAAAAAGGAGAAAAGCTGGAAATAAGAATATATTTTTTCACTTAGTCCCTCTGAAATAGTAGAAAAATATGATGCAGGAACATCTCTTTCAAATTAAAGAAGAAAAAGACATACAATATGGAGTTACATTATGCCTTAGGTATTTGCTTTTATTGGAGTAGTTGATCCAACTTGAACCTGACATTTTGTATATTTTTTAAAAGTCTTTTTCTTGTTAAGATAGCAGGAAATTATAACGGCTAAATTTCTTTTGACAATCCATTTACCAATAGAAATGATTACCTAATATGCACAAAAAGGCATTTTTTTTTCACATACAATTTACTTGGCTATGTGATAGGCACTAAAATCCACTTAACTTCCATTTTAGAATGTATTTCTGGAGGTCAATTGAAATTTTATCCTGAAATTGCTTTTGTGAAATATTCCAGGGGTTACCTGTTAAAAAAATTTTGTAATGAACAGGGAATGAAGGAAACAAATCAATATATCAGTGCTCAACAATAAAATCCCTTTTTCAACTCAGGCACACTGAAATTATAGCAAAGACAAATTTATTTATTTGTCTTTTTAGTTGAAAGAACTATGTTCTTAAGTGCTTACTAGAATACATCGAGGTTAGCCTGTTTCAGAACACATTTTTTAGTATTTTATTCTCCCTAACTATAATTGCTTTTTTGCCGTTTGCAAATAAAAGTGTAAAACAGTACTCAAATATTATGCTAAGACATATTTTTACATGATTATAGGTGTTGGATGTTGAGTTTAATTTATTAAAATCTTCATATTTTGTTATAAATATGTAGTTGCTATCATAAACAAGCACAAATCACACATTTTGGCATCTGCTAACAAACTTGATGTCAAAGACATTTAAAACCAAACACACTCAGCTATTTCATTAGCTGTTTTCATCTCTTTATGTTCTTATTTTCCTCATATAATCTCTGCAACCATTATCCCCACTGATATTATATAAAGGACATACACTAAATATGGTTGTGTGGTTGAAAGAGTTTTAAAAAAAAAATGGTTTCCTCAATGATTTCTTTCTTTCTGTCTTTTTTTTTTTTTTGGCTAGTCAGAGATTCAACAATGTGTTTTCTGAAGAGGTGATCGAGGTGCTTACAAAAAACATGTTCATTCATATATTGGAAGATTAATAATTGGATGCACAAAACTGTGACATAGCTTTGAAAGACAGTTTTTATTTCAACTATTGTGGTCCATGCTAGAATAAGCATCAGAAAAACACTTTCTATTATTTTAAAGTCTATCTCCAAATATTCTCTCCCTTTGTTAAATGTGTCGTCAACCTTAGCAATTGTGTGGTTTTTGCACTGGATTGGACAACCTGATCTAAGTTTTTCATCTGATTTTGTTGATCCAGATTTTACCATTATTCCCCCTTCTATACCCAATTTCAAGCATTCTTGATAATTTGTACAATTGTACACAGACTTACCAGCCTTTTAGATAGTGCAATCAGCTGAGTCTTTTTTAAGACTTCATTTCATTCTGGCACTATATTGCCTACTCCACCTGACAAGTTGCATGTTTCCACCACTGTTTGTTGTATTCTTTAGGATTTTCTACCTATGGTCTAGTGATATATCAATTACCTTTCATCTTGCAGCTAGGAGCCTGTGACAATTCTTTCAATGAGATATTTAAGATATTAGGATGAGATGAACTTAGAATTATTACAAAAAGATACTGTATATTTCTGGTTTATGTGCACCAGAACCTATTTAATTTTCATTATATTATTAAGAAAATTAAACAAAATATAACATCTTGGTGCAATGTAAAATAACTGTTTACATGTCTGCATATGCTAGATTGCTGTTAGCAAGTATAACTATATAATTCTGCACTTCTCTTGACGTTTCTGATACCACTGAGCTCAACATGTGACTACAAGGAAAAGTGGCATTATATTAAAAATTGTTCAACAGATATAATGGGTTTTGTAATAAAGACAACTAACTTTTAAGAAAAATAGAAAATATCCTACTGCATGGTAGTTTTAATTCCTTCCTCTCCCCAACCCCTCAAAAATATATATCTCTGCCTCTTTTACTTCATATCCTTTGATCCGTATATTTAATCTTTCTCCTTCTCATTTGTCCCCTTTCTTGTTTGAAGTTTCTCTCAAAGTTTTCCAATTCTTTCCTTGTATCAATCCTACATTCTGTGTATGTTCCCATTGTTTTTGGCCTTTATGTGGGATTTGGGCTAGTGGCAGATTGCTGCACTGGTCAACAGCATGGATTCTGGGGTCGGGCAAAATGGGTTTGCAACTAGGCTCTTCAATTTAGAAGTTTTAAAATTTGAATAAACTAAATGATAATTCTGCACCTCAAATCCTTATTTGTGATATGGGATTATGATAATATCTACTCATAGTATTGTGAAGATTATATATAGCCTAATTAAATTTCTAAAGTTATTACAAGAGTAATGGTCATGTACCAAGTGCTCTAGAAATTATTAATAATCTTTCTTTATGTGTCTATGCAGTGTTTCTTATCAGGGGCAATATCTGGGGACATAATTTATTGTTACAACTTGGAGAGATGCTACTGCCCTCATAGGTAGTAGCCACGATGATGCTAAACATCCAACTGTGCATTGGGGTGGGGGGGGTGGGGACGGGGTGTCAGGTCCCTCACAGTAAAGAATTATCTAGCCTAAAATGTAAATAGTGCCAGGATGGAGTCCCGGGTCTATTGCAATAGTATGAAACTGAATTGATTTATCAGAAAGAAACTAGCTCATAAAATCACTAAAATTATTTAAGATGTTTACTTTGGTTTAAAAATAATCCAGTGATATAAGAGGATGATTTTTTTTATCAAGTACAGTAGTAAAATAGCAGTTTTGGTCTTTATCTCTCCACAGGGTATTGGACCACAAATAAGACTTTGGGAAAGGCTTAGTTTGGCTTAATCAACAGTGAAATGGGACTTTTTCCTATTGTAATGTGTTTTATCCTTGGGAAAGCTATCAAACACAGCTTTCAAATCAGTTCTAAAAACTACTGAGTTTGGCTCTGTGAGTAAACTTGAAAGAATAGTTTTAAGAACCAAATACGATTGTTGAGATTCATGATCAGTTGTATTGGGTTGACGAGTTATTTGGTGGGATAGGCATGAAGCGAAAATGACATTTTCAGGGCATTTAGTCGTCAAAGTAAGATTAATGGTACAGTATGTAAAAAAGAGGACAGGTTAAGAAATCTCTTAAATCATTTTAATAGGATAGAGTAGACTTAATCATGATTAGGTTTTAAGAGAATGATGACATTTGAGTGATATGCTTGAATTGTAAGAGAGCAAGTATAATTGCAGTAGCAAAGTCAAAGGAAACATAGTGGAGGCTAGCACAGAAAAGAATGATGATTGTCTTAGTCCTTGAGCAAAGTAAGAATGCCTCTTCTGACGCTGACAGGAATGTGAGGGGAGATGTAACTATGTTTTCATGGAGAAAGGGTGTCAATCAAATAGCAATAAAAAGTTGAAAGAGTTTATAAAATTGTGAATCATTTATTGAAAGAGAAGCAGGACAAATGGCAAAGGGAAATAATTAGGGACAAAAAATAGCATTGAAAAAAAGAAGGAATGATACCCTGTGCACAGGTACAGGCTGACTGGTTACAGAATGAGCATTTCTTTTACTTCATGGTAAATAAGAGATCCATTCAGTTCCCCAGGATTGGAAATGAGAACGGTAGCAATTGCCCACAATCTACAATCACAAAAGCCAACCTTGCATGACATACCTGGGATGGGGAGCTGCATTCCTAAATTTCTGAAACTGGAGAAAAAACAGTAAGAATTAAGGAGAAGAGCCTAAATAGATCACCTCTTTCACTGAATTCTCACGGTGCTGTAATTTAATCTCTTTTAAGTAAGTAATCTTGACCTTTCAAACTTGAAGGAAAATTATTGTTAAAATAAATGTCTACAAGATATATTGTTTCATTTTATTGTATTCTAACTTAAGGTTTTGATGCAAGTTGCTACCATGGTGCATCATGGAAATACAAGTTCAAGGTACAACAGAAACTTTCAGTAAATGATCCTTTTCTTGCACAGAATACAGAGTCCAGACAGGGAAATTAATCTCCTTGTCACTTACACAGCACACAAGTCCAAAAGGGCAAGGGAAAAATTTGCATCACCACTGGTCTCCCAGGGTGGCCAAAAACTGCTCCTGGTTGGGATCAGTAGATGGAAGTTCCAGCACACCCCCACCTTGCACTGCAGAAGAGAACAATATTTGCTAGTTGTTTGACTGTGGTTTTTATTCACCTCTGGGAGAGGGGCCCTGCTACTGAGAATTCCTACTCTGATAAGCATCTGGGGCTGCTTGTCCTGATTTCAGGGTTTAAGGTCTGGTGGTGCCTTTTTATTAGATTTAATATCTCCCCCAGGTTGTAGAAAAGGAGGTTGGAGGTAGCTTGGAAGGCTGGAGGATGGCCACCTAGAATGTCTTTGTGACCATACCAGAGAAGAAAACGGGGGTAGGTGAGTTCTGGGCAATGGCTGCTTAACAAGTATCTGTAATTTCCTTAAAGGTGTTCTGATACTTAGAATTCTGCAGTTTAAGAGAAGATCAAAAATAAGACTTAAAATATTTGTTCTGATGAGAACATAGGTGAATCTAGGGATATTATGTTCTGCTTCCCATAACCCCAAGGTAGACCACTGTCTCAGCTGGTAACTACTCATGGTGGAGTCCCTAGTTGGGTATTGCTTTTAGGCTAAGGGTACTGTCTCACCCAAGTTATGCCCCATCACTGGGCTTCCACGTACCCCATGACTGGTCAAAAAAAAAGACTAGTCCCCTGAAGAGTTATCTCATCTCTGGAGCTCACTATTGGACAAGCTGAAGCTTTTTCTGAAACTTCATCACAGTTCAAATCTTCATTTTGCCCAATCCAGATTTCTTTATTCCACAGTTATTGTTCCCAGGAACACTCACCAATAAAATTCCTGCCAGTAAGTTTGTTTTAAAGCCTGTTTCCGGGAAAACTGTGTCTAAGATAGTGATATAATTATTCTTAAGCCTGGGAAGTAATAAAATAAGGAGTGGTTATGAAAGATTATGAAGAAAGTTAGTAGCTACCTGGTGTGGTAGCTTGGAGCTGTGTACCCCAGATAAACATGTTCTTATACTTAAACCATTCATTT
Source organism: Choloepus didactylus (assembly GCF_015220235.1). Taxonomy (NCBI): domain Eukaryota; kingdom Metazoa; phylum Chordata; class Mammalia; order Pilosa; family Megalonychidae; genus Choloepus; species Choloepus didactylus. The sequence continues at coordinate 143,849,447 of NC_051309.1, forward strand.
GGGTGTGAACCCTCATAAATAGGACCTTTTGAGGAGGTTACTTCAGATCAGGGGTAGGTCTTCATCCTATTACTGAAGGCTTGTAAAAGAAGGTTACAGAGAGAAAAGAGCCACAGGGAACAGCCAGAAGCTGAACTTCATTGGAACTCGGAAGAGATGGGAGAAGCCAGGAGAGGCTGCCATATGCATTGCCATGTGATGGAAAATCCAATGACCAAGAATAAATGGCATCCAGTCCCAGAACACCATGGTATCCTGGAAGAAAGCAATAACTTGTGACACTTTGATTTTGGAGTTCTCCTACCCTCAAAACTGTGAGCCAATAAATTCCGCTTATTTAAGCCAACCCAGTGCATGGTATTTGCTTTTGCCATCCAGGAAACTAAAACACCTGGCTATTTGCATTATATAAGATTCAATATATGTACTTGTCTCTATTGCTCTTTAACATTTTATTTTTTCCAAGGAGTCGCATTTTATATACTGAATGATAACATAATAGTAATCTTTGACATTTTTAACCAGGAGGACATAGGAAGATGTTATCATTCACTCAGTGGTAGCATATTCAAATTTACAGCAAATTACTTAAGAGGAAAAGAAGGCAGATATTTCACTGTTGAAATTGCAAATCTAAACTGGACAATGTCAACAGGAATGTCAGAAAGTGTTTGATCCTAAATTACTCCCAAGAGCTAATATGTTTGTAACTACATAATAGCTACTCATATTCTTGGCATTTGAAGTTGCTGTATAAACTAATATTAAAGTGTGATGTAAAAAATATTTCATATTTGTTGCTTGGAAAATTTCAGCATAGACTTGTGGTAAGTTTTGAATTTTTATTTAATTTTCTTAAATGAATGTCTAATTCCACACACCTCTAATTACCTGGATAACTTTTATATCCTGTTGGTATGCCACTCAGACATATTTTGAATTCTGAAGGCATGAAAGCCCTCATTGAAATATCTTGGAGACAAAAGTGACATAAACATTACAGTGATATGAGTCAGAACATCATTTAGAATTCAGAGGAATCCCAATTACCTATAAAGTACCTATACCTCCTTTTTTCATTTAAGATTTAATATCTATAATCAAGTCCCTATTGCACTTTGTTCATATGGCTTTTAATACATTATGCAACATAGTTTTATTATTTGTGAAGATGCTGCCTCTCTGAATATATATTATGCCCCTTGAGTTCAAGAAAGTTTTTATGTACCAAACAATATACTGTAAATTTCATTCATTGAATATCTACTTGATTGAAGTATTAAATATGTTAATTAGTAATTAATTGGACAAATGATTATATTACCATTATATATAAAATTCAGAAAATGATTAAACTAGTAATTCTGAAATATCATAGCATATGAATGGTGAAAATGCATTAATTTATAACAAAAATCTCATCATTTATGGTATGTATTAAAAACAGGTAAGCATAGAAGCCATTTATACTAATATTGCATAGATGAAGGCTTTCTTTTTTTAGATCTTTCAGTGATATGTAGCTATTTTTTATTTTCTTTTACTGGTCCAATCATGCAGTAATGTGGGGATAAGTATTAATAAGCAGTTGCAAACATAGCTCTATGTGTTGCTGTAATAAATCTTATAGAAGGCTCATAAACCTTGCCTATAAAACATAAAGGAGATGAATTATTATACAGCATGGCCTCTTTATAATGTGTCAGGCCAAGCATCAGGAATTCTGTATCTTAATTCTCAAGCAATCTTATAAATTGGGCTTATTCATTTTAAGGATCCCCATTTTATGGATGGAAAAATTAAAATGCAAAGGGAATAAGGTTTCAAAACCCCACAGCTTATTAGACATGGAGCCCAGTTTTGAGTATGGGCCTTTGAATTTCAAAGCATATGTCCTTTGTGATAATACCAATATGTCTCCAAGAGCAACCAATTAAAAACAAACAAATGAACCAAAAAAGAAAAAAAAAAAGTAAGCATTTGCTTTGTTTCCTAAAAAATTCATTTGAATTACCCATTTATGATAAAATCAGAATTACTGCAGTGATTTTAATTTTCTACTATTTTGTGGCTTGCTATCATGCAGTGAAAAAATCCCCTCAAGTTCATATGTAATTCAGACTCATTTATAGCAAATCTTATCATTCAATTTACTTATAATTTCAAAGATGTGAGTTTATGGCAAAACACTTGTTCTCAAACCATGAAAATCATATTTTAAATACTAATATTCACTAGGAAGTATATTCTGATTGTTTTAAGAATCCAGTCTATTAAATGCAATTCTCTTAAATCCCTAAAAAGTGAAATTACTCAAATCAACAATCAACTGAAATGACCTTTGCACATTCATTAAACTCATTAGCTGCAAATACATTTTAATATAAAGTACACAATTAATTTCCATTTCATTGTCTGTTTTCAGGAGCTCTATGATTTGAAATTTTAAAAGATCTAAAATGCTGTGCTGTTGACCTGATTAATCAGGGAAAAAATAAAAAATGGAAACTGACTCATTTGAAGGTAAAATTATCAGTTGATCTATGTACATGTGCAAGATATAATTTAAAATACATTACCATGGAAATATTTAAAGTTAGAATTTATGAGTAAGATGGCAAGGTAGCTATAGAGAAACATTTTCTAAATACTGACTAAAAAAAAATAGTATGGGACACTTCATGAATGCTAAAATAAATAATAGGTCACAAATTAAACCCTGGGTAGTCTTTGTGATACACTGGCATTTGCATAAAATCAAGAAGGAATATCTGTCAGAAACATTCAAGTTCTCTTATTCAGTGTTATAAAAAATATGTAAACAAGATTATGGAAAAATCCCTCAATTAGTATCTAATTTGGAAGTAGAGTAAGAGTCTCTGAGTTAACTTTTAACTGTTTTATGAAATGAGTTCAATGTTAAAGAGAAAATGTGGGTGTGATTCTTAAAAATTACCATTTAACTTCAAAAACAGACTATCTGGAGATCTGAAGAAATTGCAGGGAATGTAGATGCTCCACATATTCTACTGAGAGACCCATTTTTTCCTTTATTAGAGAAGTTGTGAGTTTACAAAACAGTCAGGCATGAAACATGCTACTCCACCACCAACACCTTGCTTGGTATGGCACATTTGCTACACTTGATGATGGCACATTTTTATAATTGTTCTATTAATTAAAGTCCATGGTTTAACTTAAGGTTCACTATTTGTGTACTGTAGTTCCATGGATTTTTTTTTATTATTTTTTTCTCTTACCATATATAAAATCTAACATTTATCACTTTAATCATATTCAGATATATATTTCAGTGTACTGTTGTGTTCACAATATTGTGCTACCATCACCACCATCCATTAACAAAAATATTCCACCACTGCAAATAGGAACCCTGTATATTTTAAACCTTAACTTCTCATTCCTTATCCCTACCTCTTACCCTGGTATCCTATATTCTGGTTCCTCATTCTATGAGTTTGTGTATTCTAATTTTTTCAAATCTGTGAGATCATATCATATTTGTCATTTTGTCTGGATTATTTCACTTAACATTTTGTCTTCAAATTTCATCCAGGTTGTCACATGTATCAGGACTTCATTACTTTTCACAACTGAATAATATTCTACCTTATGTATATACCAGATTTTAGTTATCCATTCATTGGTTGATGGACATATGGGTTGCTTCCATCTTTTGGCAATTGTGAATAATGCCTCTATGAACATTTGTGTGCAAATATCTGTTGAAGTTCGTGCTTTCAGTTCTTTTGTGTATATACCTAGTAGTGGGATTGCCAGGTCATATGGTAGTTAAAACTTAGCTTTCTGAGGAACCACCAAACTGTTTTCCAGAGTGGCTTCACCATTTTACATTGCCACCAGCAATGAATGAGCATTCCTCTTTCTTGGCATCCTCTCCAACACGTTATGTTTGTTTTGTTTGTTTGTTTGTTTTAATAGCAGTTTAATAATGGGTATGCAATGGTAACTCTTTTTGCTTTTGATTTTCATTTCCCTAATAGCTAATGATGCTGAGCATATTTCTATGTGCTCTCTGGTCATGTGTATATCATTTTTGGAAAGATATCTGTTCATGATTAAGTAGGATGTTAGCTGTGGGCTTTTCATATATGCCCTTTATCATGTTGAAGAAGTTTCCTTCTATTCCTAGGATTTCTATTCTAAGTGTTTTTATCAAGAAAGAGTGCTGTATTTTATCATAAGCCTTTACTGAATCAATTGAAATACCATGTGTTTTCCCCCCTCATTGTGTTAATATGGTGTATTGTATTATTTGATTTTCTTATGTTGAGCCAACTTTCCATACCAAAGATAAATCCTACTGGATCATGGTGTATACTTCTTTACTATGCTGTTGGATTTGGTTTGCTAGTATCTTGTTGGGGATCTATATTCATAAGAGATGTTGGTCTGTAGTTTTCTTTCCTTGTGATATCTTCATATTGCTTTGGTATGAGGGTGATGTTGGCCTCATAGAATGAGTTAGGGAGTGTTCCCCTCTCTTCAACTTTTTGGAAGAGTTTTCACAGAATTGGTGTTAAGTCTTCTTGGAATGTTTAGTGGCATTCTCCTGTGAAACCATCAGGTCCTGGGCTTGCTTTGTTGGGAGGTTTTAACTACTGATTCAATAACTTTACTAGTACTTGGTTTGTTAAGATCTTCTATTTCTTCTTGAGTCAATGTAGATAGTTTGTGTGATTCTAAGAATTTGTCCATTTCATCTAGGTTATATAATTTATTTGCATAAAGTTGTTCATCATATCCATTTTTAGCCCTTAGTATTTCAGCAGTGTCAGTAGTAATGATCCCTTTTCATTTCTGATTTGTTATTTGTATCCTCCCTCTTTTTTATCTTTATCATTTTAGCTAGAGTTCTGTTGATTTTCTTATCTTTTCAAAGAATAAATTTTTGGCTTTGTTGATTTTATTGTCTTTTGTTTTCTACTTCATTTATTTTCACTCTAATCTTTATTTCCTTCCTTCTGCTTGCTTTTGGCTTAGTTTGTTCTTCTTTTATGCAGTTATTTCAGTTTTGACACTTGGTCTTTGATTTGAAGTCTTTCTTCTTTTTTAGTGTAAGAATTTAGAGCTATAATTTTCCCTCTCAACACTGCCTTCACTGCATCCCATAAGTTTTGGTGTGTTGTATTTTCATTTTCATTCACATCAAGATATTTCTTAATTTTGCTTCTGATTTGCTCTTTAACCCATTAGTTGTTTAAATGCATGTTGTTTAATTTCCACATATTTGTGAATTTTCCATTTCTCCCTCTGTTATTGATTTCCACCTTCATTTATTTGTGGTCTGATAATATACATTGTGTTTTTATTTTATTTTACTGAGGCTTGTTTTGTGACCCAACATATGGTCTATCCTGGGGAATGATCCATGTGCAGTTGACGAGACTGTGTATACTGTTTTTGTTGGGTGCAGTGTTCTATATATGTCTGTTAGGTCTAGTTGGTTATTAGTGTATCATCAAGTCCTATACTTCCTTATTGATTTTCTGACTACATGTTCTATCCATTATTGAGAGCAGTGTGTTAAAATCTCTTACTATTAATGTAATATCATCAATTTCCCCCTTCAAGCTGTCAGTATTTGCTTCAAATTTTTTGTAGTTCTGCTCTTAGGTGCATATATATTTATAATTGTTACAATTTCCTGTTGAATTGCCACCTTTAGCAGCATGTAATGACCCTACTTTGTCCCTCATAACTGTTTTTGACTTAAAGTCTTTTTTATCTGATATTAGTATAGCCACTCAACCCTCTTTTGATTACTACTAGCATACTATAGTTGTAAAACTCCTTTCACTGTCATCCTACTTGTATCTTTGACTTTAAGGTAAGTCTCTTGCAGACAGCGTATAGATGGGTTATGCTTTTTTATCCATTTTGTCAATCTCTGCCTTTTGAATAGATCATTTAAGACATTTACATTTAAAATATCTACTGATAATACGAGTCTTTCTCCTGTTATTTTGTTATTTAGCCTTTGTAAGTCTTTTACCTTTTTTGTCTCTCACTTCCATTAAAGCCATTTATATTTATTTGCTTTCTTGTGTCATAGCATATTGAATGACTTCTCATTTATATCTGGACATATTTTTAATTTGTTTTCCTTGTGGTTACCATAGGGATAAAATTTAACATCTTAAATATATAAGAGTTATCTTTTGTATGATACCAACTTAATTTCAATAGCATGAACGTATACTTTTCCCATAACCCAGAGACCCATTTTTTACTATAGATTAAATACTGCAGAGACTGATGTACTGACAGTAGAAAATTCATGACTATGTCTTGCCATTTTTTATTTTTTAATAATAATCTCTGGCTTATGGGACACATGCGTCCTGATAGAAGCCCAAATCTGTACTGGTGTGATTTGACAATGAATGGCCAAAAACAAACAAAATCTTCATTAAAGAGAATACTTCCAGTTGAGAAAGCAGTTTGTGAGATTCAATTATTATGTCTTATGTAAATTCTCTTCATTTGATATACAAAAGAACAGTGAAGCAAATAAAAAGTTCTGAGTATTCATTGTCTGCTCTCCCAGCAAACAGCATTTTTCCCAACCAGGTTGAGTAATGGTGATGATATTTTTAAAGAGACAGGAGATAGAATTAACGATTACAAATTAAATGGCCCTCATCCCTATTTCATAAACATGGTAAGTTATCCAAATAAATCACTGATAAGATAAATTTAAGATGCACAGCCCTATAGATTAATTTACTTTTGAATAATAAAATAATGCCTAGCAAACAGAAAAGTGATCCTGTTTATTTTATTGTCCAGTTAGTGTTGTTGATGACAATGTTGTTTTTGTGGTTCATTTATTTTAATAAAAGTCACTTTAGATAAATCTGCCTCCATTTGAAGAATAGAATATAGGTAAAAATGGATATTTAATTATTAAATATAAAAAGAGAGAGAAAAACATGTATGAAAATGTACAGCTGGGTTTTTATTCAGGGAAGTTATGATAACTTGACATATTGATATAAACATGAAAATAAATGTATACATAACTCTGAAAAATAAGACACAAGCAACTCATTATCAAAAAAAAAAGACTGACAAAAAAGACGTTTTAGAGCTGAAGATAATTTTACAAAGCTAAAAAAGATGATTGCATCATAAATCAAATATAATCAGAAGCAGCAAAATTCAGAATTACCCATTTTCATTTCTTCTCAACTCTGTGCTTATGTAACAATTAATATTTGGATAATTTGAGCAATCACCAAAATAAAATTTTTATAACTCTTCTCATTTTTCCCTATTCTGTACCTTCTCCCTTTTTCTCCATTTCAGTAAATGGCCCCTTACCCTTTTCTTCACTATTCGTATTAACATCAATACAAATCTAAAATGCCTTCTCTAGTTCGTAATTGATTCAACCCATTTCTCTCCATCAAAACTGACACTACCCTAAACAAAGCCAAACTTCCCTCTGACCTAGACTACAATCGCTTACTAACTTATCTCACTAATTCCACTCTTGCCCACGCATTTTGTTTTCCACAAGGCGGTCATGTGTGATGTTTAAGAAATGAAGTGCATTTTATTATTCTCACTCTTTAAATCTTTCCATTGCTTGCCAAAGTGCTTAAAATACAAAATCTATGACTGGGAGCATAGTATCTTGCTTGAGAGAACAGACTGGATATACAGATTAACAGCACCGAAACCTGACTATATCACTTAATTGTGTGGCCATGAGGAAGTCACTCAACTACTTAATCAATTTTCTATTTTATTAAGTGGGGTATCTATGTGTTTGGATTATTTAGAATGAAAGGAGTTCACAGGTGTGAAGAGTTTAGAGTAATTTGTGGCATATTACAATAAAATTATTGCAATGGCCTATCAGGCCCTATGTAACATGGCCTTTGGCTGTCTCTGCAGCCTCAAAATGTATCATTCTGTTCTTCTCTTAATTTACTCCAATCACTTTAGTTTCTTTCAAATAATTAGACTTATAAAGATCTTTTCCAGCTTAAGTTCTTACATGACACCCCTTCCTGAAATGTCCTCAACTATTGTTTTGTTTGTATCATCCTTACATGAAGTATGGAAGGCCAGGAACAGATGAAGAGATTGAGACCAGAGAAGTTTGAAAGATTTATTAAACTCCTAGCTCCCCAGGAAAAGGACAACATGCCAAGCAGGGGCACATGGGAAAAACACCAGCATTGTTGGCAAGGCAAAGAGAGTGAGTGGGACTGAGAAAGTGTCTTTATTGTGGTTTCTATGGGAAGAGTATGAGAGTGGGGCAGGAATATGGCAGCAGCTAGGCTCAGAATTAACTAGGAGTAAGGGGTGTATAGGATGGGCTTGGCTACCTGGAGACACCTATAGATGTTAAAGCATCAGTTTAAAAGCTAGAAAATATGGTTAATACAACTCAATGCCTACATGACTCTTATTTATCTTTTAACTCTTTCAATTATGTAAATGTCATTTTCCCAGGTAGGCTTTCTTTTATTCCTCTGTCTAAATGTCCACTTGTCTATACAGTCATTCCTGTTTTGAATAATCCCTTTATTTTTCTTCATAGGAACTGTCATTATATGTAACAAAATATGCATTTGACATATAAATATTTATTTATATGAGGTCCATCTTTCCTTTCCCAGAGCTACCTCCTAATTGAAACATAAATCTATGATAGTAGGAATGCAGTAGCATTTTTCCAAAAACTAATTTGTAATTCCCAATATATCATAAACATTCAATATGTTTTTTCAGGATGAACCAAACAACAATACAATGATGAAGAGTTTGAAGAGAAATTAAGAAGAAAGCTAAAAAAGTCCTGGAAATGAACACACAAAAATCCCATAAAATTGGATCATAGATAATAATTTATGCAAATTAATATTTAAAACATGCTAAAAATTTAAAAAAATACTGAAAGAGAACAAAGTTGCAGGTATGTAAAATACAGTAGCTTTGAATGTGTAGATATGCAGAACTACATAGTGAAATCTAATGGTCTCACCATGTTGCAAGTAAAATTAAGGAAAATGTAAAACTATGGAAGCACAACCTGATAAATTTATAGAAAATCAAGATTAAGGAATTTTCTAAAGAAAGGAGACCAAATTCTCCTACATGCATCTACAATGGTAGGAAATACTACTACTACTACTACTAATAAAGCTGGCATGTGACTTATTTGCATTAGAAAATGCCAGACTGGAGTGGAGTCTGAAAAAATAAAGGACATAAATTTTGTCTTTCAACTAACAAGAAAAATTTCAAAACTATGATCCTATTCCAGTACAATGAAGAAATAAATGGAAAAAATGAGAATTATGAAAACATAATTTACACTTTAGTTGAAATAGATATACAAATTACATGGTAATATATTGTCAAAATTGAAATAATAGCAATGATCATAGTAATCACCAAATAGTATTGCCAAAACTGTTCACATGGAAAAACATCCAAAGAGGAAATTCACATGATTATTTAACATGTGGATCTATTTGTGTGTCTTATGTTTATGTATAATTATATTGTGAAAATTTGGAGACTATGTATTATAGTTTTGCAGCAATTATGTCTAGAAGCTGGGAAAAAGTAATACCTATGTTCCTTATATTTCAATTTCCATCTGAATATTTTTAAAAGAGCATTTTTTCTTTTGTAAATTTAGAAGCCACAGATAGTTTCATATTTTAAATTAATATCAGAACAATGAGCTTCATGTATATATTTTAAAAGCATTTCCCAAATAGTCTATTTGCTTCATAGAGACAACATTAAATTAGCTGCCAGTGAAATCAAGGATAGAATTATACATTTTTCATTTCTCTTCTCATTATGCCAGATAATGAATATTGTGTGTTTTTGTGGAGTAAAGCAAAACAAATTAAAATTTAAAAAATAATGTATCCTAAAGATATTTAGAGAATTCTTTTTCCATGTTGGCAAATTTTTACATTCAAAATATCCACATGGGGTAGAAGTCTTAAGCTTTATTTTTATTGTACTCATTAATTTTTTAGTTAAAAATAATATGAAATCCTGCAACCACTGAGAAAACACATTTACTATTTTTAGTCTTATAAAAATCATTTGCTTTCAGAGTACTTTAGAAAAACTTTTTAAAAAGCAATATTGAAGAGTCTTTCAAAAACATTTACCTCAATATGGCTGTATGATAAAAATTATTTTAATCTGACAAAGACATTTTCAATTCTCTATGCAAAAAGTTTCCAGGCTTTTATCCTACAATATATTCGCATGTGCATATGAATGCATTTGTGTGTGTGTATACGCACACACACGTATAAATGTAAATTTTAATATATTTAAGATACTCTGATAAATTTTAATATACTTAAGACACTGAATTCTTTTTAGTAGAGGAAACTCTGGAACCCTATTTGCTTTTTCTCCTATACTACCTAATGACTCTGGAGTAGAGTAAAATTGGGCTATGACAAGCTTAAAATTATAGGTATTTACTAAATAAGAAATTTAGATCATAACTGGATACACAGTAATTAAATGTAGAGTGAATATTTTTCATTTATAGAGTAAGATAAATTGATATTAAGGATTTAAACCATCCTTTCTATTCAGTAGTATCTAAAATTAGCCACTTCTTACTGATTATAAATTCTAAGAAATCATGCCAAGAATGACTCACCAGAGGTCCCTTGATATTTCTCTGTGAAATGCTTGAGTTCTTCACAAGGATATCCTTAGGATTTAGTAGTCCTCTGACTTTGGCCTCCAACTATTTATTATAAACTTTTAGGTAGAAGTAGCCTTAGTTGAGTTACTTCAGGAATGAATTGGGCATCTCTACAGATAATCAAAAATGCCTAATCAGGTCTTACATTGATAGAAATAAACAAGAATTAATAGTTTTGTTTGCCTATTTCTATAAATTTGTCCTCATTCAAAAGTCTGAATTTTCCCAAAACTGTTAGCAGCACCCAGAGAATACACTATTTTATGACCACCTCCATGCACTTCATATCAATCCATTTAGCCAATCCTGTTGAGTCTAATTCTATTTACTCCAACACCCATTGTTAAGATTTATCTCTCAAATTTGCCTCAAAACTTTTGCCACTTCATACCAAATATAATAAGGCAATTACATCCATGCATCTGATCCTCATCATATTTCTTCTCTCTCCCTTTCCTCAGCAATTAAGATTGATGGGTCTGGAAGTCAGTTCTGCTCATGGTGCAAATCTGAGCTAACACAATGAATCTGATTGTCCAATCAGACTCACATAAATCAGAAATCTTACCAGTGTCAAGCGTTACTAATAATTTCAAGGATACAAGCTTAGGTGGAGCAGAGAGAGATCTTGAACATCCTTTCTGATTCTTTAGGACCTTCCTTCTCATATCAAACATGTGCTCCTTGCTGAAAGTAAAAGACGGGTTTCTCAATTATTGGGCATCTCACTTTATACCATGATCATTACAGGGCTTGCACTTTATTTTCCAGAGAGCTGTGTCATGAATCCAGATTGTGGTTTGTTTCTGTTGGGTTCTCTACACTAGGAATATCCTGATAAGAAAAGTATATAGATATGTGTTCTCTGAGTAGCAAATATCAATTGTTTATTTACCAGAAGATCCAACTGTCAACAGGATTGGACTGAGTCAGCTGCTTTCCTTCCCCTGTGGGTATCCTGCTAATAACCAGGATGGAAATGGATCACAGGTCAGTAACTTTAACTTCTTCTTCTCCAGTGGGTGAACAAGTATGCCTAATTTTATGGTGAAATATTTACAACACAGTTATTCACACATCTAAGGCTTTATCAATAAAATGAACTGTTTTGCTTTCCATCTACCTGACTCTTGAGGCTCTCTCTAAAATAATACTTTTCTACTAATTTTTCAAATTTTCAATGTCTGAAATCAAACTCATTGTCATCTCAAAGCTTATTCTTCCATTTTCATCTGTTCATTGCTTTTCATTTTTATAATTATTTTCTAGACATCCAATTCAAAATTACAGAAATGTGAAATATATTTATGGATTTAGAGAACCAAAGTTTAACTTCTGAGTTTGACTGGAAAGTATTTTCCAAAGTTTTAAAAATTTCAGAAAATTTTGCAAATAACTTATACATTTTATTTTATTCACCTTGCCTGGAGAACATAGGCCATTTAAAATGTAGTTTAGCTACGTATTAATTATGACCATGTTCATATGATGACTCATTGTTGTTAGACTATTAATTGATTTTATTCCTATTTCCTACATTTGAATGGATTTATCTTATTTGCTTTCAGGTATCAATTAGTATAAAGTATGATGAAATTACTATATTTCAGGTATCATTTAGTATCACAACTTATTTGATATTTTGTCTTCTCCCACTGATAATATTTAGTTTTCTAATTTCAGTTAGATGCTGCTGTAATTGCAATACACAAATCATATTTAAATGTTAATGGAGTGAAATTGTGCACATCCATATTTGAAGAGGTTTAAATATGTGCACTACACATAAACCAAGAAAACAGTGGTTTTTGAAAGATTACAAAAAGAAAATTGATCAGGCAATTTCAAATGAAAAATTAAGTGTAAATAAACAAATCAATAATACAGATACTCAATCTTTATTTTTTCTAGAAAATGCTAATTTGTAGTACAATAAGCTGTCTACAATGAATGCCAAGTAAATATAAAAATTTCATATTCAGAAATTTTCATCTTATGTTTTTACACTTGATAGTTTTGACACATCAGTAGAATGTTTTTGATTCTTAAAACAATGAAACATTTAATTTTAATTTGGTTTATTTGTCATAAATATAATCCATTAATACGCTTATGGGTAACATTAATTTCTTCAATCCTAAATAATAAAACATGTCCCATTGCTGCCTCAAAAAGAAATATGAAATATGATATGTACTGAAAAGAAATTCTTTAGTGTGTTAAATTATTATACATCATTTTAGTCATAAAAGAAGTTCACTAAAACAGAAACGACAATACGTATTTTCTTTTTGCCTAACCCATCAATCAAAAATAAGATATTATAAGCAATAAAACAATTACATTTAAACTTACATATAAATGAATTAATATATTCTTAGTGTTGACTCTGCAAAGGGGACATGAGTAATATTTCTCAAAGTTTTTATATATATTTAAATTACATAGGAAGTTCATGAGATACTCCACAGTATGCAAAGAATATTTTATATTAAACTTGTTTCTAAGCAAAATTAAATGGATATGAGTATGTCAAATGAGAGTGAATCACATTAAGTCTGAACACTTATTCTTTGAGCATAAGAGTTTACAATTTGTATGAGAAACAAAATACTTACATAAAGACTCTCAAAACATGACTTAGCTGAATTTAAAACAGTGTTTACGGATGGATTATTCTAATGAATTTCCATACTTTATCCAAGTTGTGATTCTTATAATTTCAGGTAGTATTTAATTTACAAGTAAAGCATCAAGCTACTCAATTTTATTTTGATTAAAGTATTTTAAGCAACATACAAAGTTAATAAAATTTGACATAGCTGTGATTTAAGGTATTAGAATAGAAAATCATTATATAATTATGTTCTTTACATGTTTGGCCTTATGAGACAAAACTGTGTTTTTTCCATTCATCCTTTACTCATTCATTCAATTGATCAGGAAACTCCCTCTGATCCTTTCAATTATATTATGAAAGAATTTGAGGGAGTATTGAGAAGCACAAAATTAATGTTAGACATTGTCCCAATGTTTACATTTTATTCTTAATTTATGTTTTGGAAACAGTAAAATTCATATGTTCTATTGTAAGGGCATAAATTCAATTCAGATGAAAGAAAATATAGATTAGTGTAAATCAAAATAGAAGGGACTTAAACAAACAAAAAAGTTTTGCTTCTTAAGAGCCGTCTCCTCTGGAACCATCACTACCAATAGATGATATATACTTTTATGTGTCTTTAAACATGCAGTGAAACAAGATATTACTGAGTAGACTAGATTTATAGAAGCAAAATCAAAGGTGGGGGAGCTTTTACAAAAACATAATGAATATTATTTTATGGTTAATCTCATCCAAATTTATGACAGAACATGAAAGCCAATTTTTGCACTTAATGTGACTGTAAATTTACATCTTCAGTAACAATGAAGTGAAAGCATTAGCAATTAAAAAAATTTCCAGTGTGACAGGGGAGTTTGTATTGAAAGAGCCTAAAATTTGGGAGATAAATTAAAGAGTCATTGCCTAATCTGGATATAAAAGAATGAAGACTGAGATTTTTTGATGGAAAACAAAGCTTTCAGAAATACCAAAGTAATATGATGTATAGGTTAGTGATTCCCCACTAGAAGCATGATGAGAAAAGCATGATATTTAAAGAGGACTTTACTTTGGAAAAGTCTAAATGCCTGCATCTCCCTGAATTAGAGAGAGAGAAAAATATGTATTCCTCAAACTTGGAAGGGAATATTCTAAGGAAAAGAGAAATTTAGAAAAACGGTCTACATTTTTAACTGTGAAACCTTATTCAATAATTCTCTATGTAGACCTACATTTCCTATATAAACATGGAAGTTATTTAGAGAAAAGATAACCACTCATTAATCTTAAAAATATGTGACAAGACAGATTTGGTCCAGACAGATTTCTTCTGGTGAGTGATTCTATAATTGAGTTCATTTTGTTTTACTCAAAGATTTGAGCTCATGAATCAAGTATCCATTTAGTAATAAATGATACTCTTAGTTCTATTACATTTTCACTGAAAATTGGCTGAGATTGTTGAGGAAATGAAAGCTTTAATTGAAGCTAGAAAACGGTCCACTTTTATAGTCTAGGTTGCTCATCCAAGTATAAGCCCTTGATCTGAAGACATAAATGATACCAGAGAGAAGGATAGACTAAAGATGCATTCTATAAGTATGAAGTCTGAGTCAGCTAGATAAAAATAAAAGGAAACATAGAAAGAGGGGATTAAAATACAAGGAAGATATACATTGCCTATTTTAAAATATTTCAGTGTCAGTACTGATAATGGTCCTAATTCCTCATTTCAATTTGTATGCAAAAATTAATAATGAATAAGGCATAAGAGTGTGATTGCTAGGTTCATGTGTCAATTTGACTAGGTGATGGTGCCCAGGTGTCTGGTTAAGCAAGCACTGGCCTAATGGTTACTGCAAGGATGTTTGTGACTGGTTAATAAACCAGAATGCTGGTTTACTAAATCATCAATTGATTGCATCTGTGGCTGATTACATCAATGAAGGGAGTGTCTTCCTCAATGAGAGAATTCAATCACCTGGATTTAATCCAATCAGTTGAAGACTTTTAAGGGAGAAGGGAGAGAACTTTTTCTTCTCCAGCCAGGCAGCCTCTCCTGGGGAGTTCACCGAAGACCTACATCGGAGTTGTCAGCTCGTGACCTGCCCTAAGGAATTTGGACTCATGCATCCTGCCCTACAGAATTTGGGCTCATGCAAGTTGTGTGAGACACTTCAATAAATCTCATATTTACAGATGTCTCCTGTTGGTTCTGTTTCCCTAGAGAACTCTGACTAACACAAAGAGATTAGAATGAAAGCAACAAAACCATTGAGGTAAAAAAAAAAAAAAAAGTGTTTTTTTTCAAGCAACCTCTCAAACATTTTAACTTTCTGTGGTTTTGATGAAAACTAAACATCTTACATATTTCACTAATAATAAAATCAAAATACACTTTTGATCAGCAAAACAAATAATAAAGTTAACATTTTTATACCTCCAAAACTAAATAGAATTGCTACAACCTAATTTAATGCCTTGCTTTAGAAAGCCAAACAAAGCCTTTTTCTCTAGAAGTACCCTTTGGTTTCTATAGTTATAATTAAATCTATAAAGTTCTTATTTGTAAGACATATCTTGAAGAATGAAACTAGAAGATATAATTATATGATAAATAGAGTTGGGTTTATGGCCTTTCCATTAACAGCAACACTCATATAATCATTTTTTCTGGGACATAATTATATTGTTAATTAGAAATAGATACCAATAAAATACTAGGAATCTATTTCTGCTTTTTTGGGGGTATTTGGAATCTTAATTATATTCAGTGTAGGAAGCATAAAGGGTAACATATGTTTTTATATTATTAAAAACTAAAATTGCCGTCACATAATAAAATGGATATTTCTCAAAATAAATTGTGTGCTTTAAATGATTAATGGAAACAACAGTGCTAATGTTTATTTTCATATAATCCTTTTTTTAAGCAAAATTTATGGAGGAATACTATTTTTCAGGAACTGTGTTTATCACTGAGAATATAGCAATAAATAATATAGAAACCAGACCATTGTCATGGTAATTATACTCTGGTATGGTGCAAGACCTTAAATAAATAATTATGTAATACAAAATAATAGGATTTTGTGAATGAGTATAATATAGACCTAATTTTGTTTGAGGGAATTAGAAAAGGCACCTACTGAGAAAATAATATATACACTGATATTTAAAGTATAAAGAGCTTGTACAAAATTCATGAAAAATTAAAGAGTTTTGTACTTATGAGAAAATTAAGTACCATTTTGCTTAAGTATATGAACAAGGGTGACAGAGGGTATAAGTAATCATGTAGATCATGACAGACAATATTAAAGAGTTTGCTCTAATTATGTTATTCAAAACGAAAATGAAAAATTTAAATAAAAACACAAATCAAGGGAAGGACAATGTTTATATTTTTAAAAAGATCATTGTTTATATGATCAGGAATGTTAAAGGATCAATATGAGAAAAGAAGTTTGGAAGACTACCATCATAATCCAGATGGTTGAAACAATGGCAGCCATGAAGTGAAGAGAAGAGCTCAATTTGGTTTGGTAACAATTTAAAATTAGGACGTAAGAGAAAGTGTCATATAAAGAATAATTTTTTGCACGTAGAAATTGAAAGAACTAGGAAAATGATGAATAAACAATATAAGACTCTCAATAAAGAGAAATTTATAAAGAAACCAAACAGGAATACTAGAGCCCAAGACCACAATACCCAAAATAATAATAATAATAATAATAATAATAATAATAATAATAATAATAAATGCCTAGAAGGTTTTAACAGCAGATTACAGGTGACAGAAGAAAGAATCAGTAAACTGGAAGATAGGACAATTGAAATTATTCAGCCTGAGTTGCAGAAAGAAAAAGAACAACAAAAAAGTGAACACAGCTTAAGGGGCTAGTGGAGTACTAAAAAAGGTACCAATATATGCATTATGGAAGTCCCAGAAGGAGAAGAAAGAGAGAAAAGGGCAGAAGGAATATTCAAAGAAATAATGTCAGAAAGCTTCAAATTTAATGAAAGCCATAAAGATATATATTCAGGAAGCCAAACTAACAATACTCAGGGTAAACACAAAGAGAACTACATTGAGAAACATTGCAGTCAAAATGTCAGTTGCTAAATACAGTTCTGAAAGCTGCAAGACAAAGCAACATGTTATATACAGGAAACCCCAAATAAGATTGTCAATTTCTTGTCAGAAAACAGGGAAGCAAGAAGACAGCAGAGAAAAATATTTAAAGTGCTAGAAGAAAATAATTGCCAACAAATATTTTTTATTGGTGACACTGTCTTTCAAAAATGAGGGAAAGATTAATATCTTCCTAGACAAACAACAACTGAGGGAATCCATCACCACTATACCTGCCCTACAAGCAATGCTAAAGAGAGCCCTTCAGACTGAACAGAAAGGACATTAGGCAGTGGATCAAAGTAGAATAAAGAAATAAGATCTCTAGTAGAGGTAACCATATGGGTAATTATAAATACTAGTACCATTGCATTGAATGTTTTGTTATGTTAACTCCACTTTTTCCTCTTAACAGATTTTAAAATACAAATGCATAAAAATCAATGATAATTCTATGGCTTTGGGCATACAATGTATAAAAATATAATTTGTAAATGTACAAAAAGAAGGTGGGGAGAACGAGTGGTATAGAAACAGTGTGTATGCTATGGATGTTAAATTGGTATCAAATCAATTATGATTTTTATAGACATAGGATGTTAAATTTAAGCCACATGCTTACCACAAAGGAAATAACTAAAAAAAATATTTACAGAAGGTATATTAGTTTCCCAGTTGCTAAAACAAATGTCCTGTAATGGGTTGGCTTAACAACAGGAATTTTTTTTGGCTTATGGTTTCAGATGCAAGAAGATTTGCATCCTCCTAAAGTCAGTATATCTGGCTGACTGGCAATCTTTGGCATTCTTTGGCTTATCTGTCACATGGTAATGCACGTGGGAACACCACCAATTTTTATTCTGTGTGTCCAATATTTGTTTATAGGGACCTCAGTGATATTGTACTGAAGCCTACCTCTCATTCAGTTTTAGCACACCTTAACTAATAACATCTTCAAAACTCCTTTTCACAAATAGATTCATACCCATAGGACTAGGTATTGGGACCTGAGCATGATTTTTGGGGGGAACATAATTCATTTCTCAATTGAAAGGAATGAAAAGGGACTCAAAATGATACACTACAAAAATCAAGTGTATATGAAAGTAGGCATTAATGGAAGAATTGGGAAATAATAAACATATAAAACTTAAAAAGAACAAAAACCAAAATAGCACAATAAAGTACCACATTATCAGTAGTTACTATAAATGTACATGGATTACTCTGGATAAAGGCCAATATTGGCAGAAAGGATATAAATTCATTACACTAGTATTTGCTGTTTACCTTAAATTCAAAGACACAAGTTGGTTGAAAATGAAAGGAAGGAAAATACATTCCATGCAAATAGTACAAATAGTAACCAAAAGAAAAATGGGGTAGAAATACTAATATTGGATAAAATAGTAAAAAATTATTACAAAGGAAAAGAACACTACATAATGATAAAGTGTCAATGTAGCAAGAAAACACAAAATTTTATATATACATATATATATATATATATATATATATATGCATTAAAACAGAGCCCCCAAAGTATATGAAGTAAATATTGACAGATTTGAAGGGAGAAATTAATAATTTGTTAATAATTTAAATTAATAGTAGTAGACTTTGGTACATCACTTTCAATAATGGATAGGATATCTAGACAGAGATCAATAAGGAAATAAAAGACATGAGCAGTACTATAAACCAACTAGTCCTAACAGATGTGTTAAGAACACTTAACACAATCAGCAGAATACACATTCTTCTCTAGTACATTGAGTCATTCTAACACAGACCACATGATAGATCATAAAACAAGTTATCAATAACTTTAGAGATATTGAAGTCATACATTGTAACTTCTCCAACCAGAATATAATGAAACTAGAAGTCATTAATAGAGAGAGAACTGAAAAATTAAAAATATGTGGAAATTAAACAAGGCACATTTGATATCCAATGAGTGAAAGAAGAAATCATGAGGGAAATTTGGAAATAAGTTGAAGTGAAGGAAAATGAATACACAATGTACTAACGTGAATGGGATGCAGCACAGGCAGTGCTGAGGGGGAAAATTGTAGCTCTAACTGCTTACTTTAAAAAAGAAGAAATATCTCAAATCAGAGACCTGACCTCACAACTGGAGGAAATAGGAAAAAAAAGTAAAGTAGTCCCAAAGCAAGTGGAAGGAAGGAAATAACAAAAATTAGAGTGGAAATAAATGAAATTGAGAACAACAATTGTAAAATTAATGAAAAGAAAAGCTGTTTCTTTGAAAGATAAATAAAATTGAGAAAATTTAGCTAGACTGGCAAAGAGAAAAAGGGAGGATGGAAAAAACAAAACAGAAATTAAAGTGGGGCATACTACTGACCCCACAGAAATTAAAAAAAAAAAAAAAAGGATTACAAGAGGATATTGTGAAAAATTGTATGCCAGCAAATTAGATAAGCCTAGAAGAAACTGACAAATTCAAAGAAACACCCAAGCTCCTAACATACCTATATTGACTCAAGAAGAAACAGGAGATTCCAACAGACCAAAGCCAAGGTATGAATCAGTATCAAAAACCACTCAAAAAAGAAAAATCTAGGACCACACAACTTTACTGGTGAATTTTATCATTTATTCCAAGAAGAATGAGCTCAAATTCTGCCCAAAATCTTCCAAAATATTGAAGCGAGAAAACTTCCTAACTCATTTAATGAGGCCAATGTTGCTCTAATATCAAAGCCAGATAAAGACATCACAAGAAAATAAAATTACAGACCAATATCCCTTATTAATATAGATATAAAATTCCTCAACAAAATATGAGAAAATCAAATCCAATGTTAAAAAATTATACACTATGATAAAGTAGTATTTATCCTAGGTAGGCAATGGTAGTACAAAAAATAGTCAATATAATACTCAACATTAATAGAACGAAGGAAATAAATACATGATAATCTTGGCTGACACAGAAAAACCATTTGACAAAGTCCATCACCCTTCTTGATAAAAACATTTAGCAAACCTGGAACAGAAGGAAACTTCCTCAACATAATTATGTGTTTAATGAGAAACCCAAAGTGATCATACTCAATGGTGAAAGACTGACAGCTTTCCCTATAAGATCAGGAACAAGACAATGATGACCACTGTCATCACTGTTATTGGACATTGTACTGGATGTTATACCAGAGTAGTCAATTAGAAAGAAAGATGGAAAATTTTCCTCGTTTGCCTAAGACATGATCCTACATGTGCCAGTTTGAAACTGTTATGTACCCCAGAAAAGCCATGA
Source organism: Choloepus didactylus (assembly GCF_015220235.1). Classification (NCBI taxonomy): domain Eukaryota; kingdom Metazoa; phylum Chordata; class Mammalia; order Pilosa; family Megalonychidae; genus Choloepus; species Choloepus didactylus. The sequence continues at coordinate 143,870,229 of NC_051309.1, forward strand.
TCTTTTAATCCAATATTGGTGGGTGAAAACTTTTGATTGAGTGTTTCCATGGAGATGTGACTCACCCAACTGTGGGTGAGAACTTTGATTAAATTATTTCCATGGCAGTGCGGACCCCACCAATTCAGGTTGGTTCTTTATTAGTTTACTGGAATACTTAAGAGAGTTCAAGAGCCAACACAAATACTGATGCTTGAGGAAGCTTGGAGATGCAGACAGAAGGATATTTGGAGATGCTAAACTAAGAGATGAAGCCCAAAGTTTTCTCCGGAGAAGTTAAGAAAGGACCCTTAGATGCTTAGCGAGTAATGCCCTGGGAGAAAGAAGAAAGGATGCACAGGAACTGAGAGGAACAAAGGCAGAAGCCCAAAGACATTTTCAAGAAAGCCATTTTGAAATGCATCCCAGGAACAAAGGACCAGAAGATGCCAGCCAGGTGCCCTCCCAGATGACAGAAATATTCCCAAAGCCATTGGCCTTCCTTCAGTGGAGGCATCCTCTTGTTGGTGCCTCAGTTTGGACACTATTATGGCCTTAGAACTTAGGTTATTGGTAACCTAATAAATCCCCTTTATAAAAGCCAATCCATTTCTGGTATTTTGCATTGCAGTAGCATTAGAAAACCAGAACAGACCCCTGGCAGGGAGAGGGTCTGTTGATAACTGAAGGCACTGCACCTCTTTACACCAGTGGGGAACTGTGGGATGACAAGTGTCACCTGCTGGGCAGGATAGGAAAAGCAGAGAATCTAGAGACCACACAGTAAAGTTTGAAAACCTGCTGGGTCTCATCCTCAGGGAAACTGAATACTGATTAAATCCTCTTTCCAAGACCTGGGCCTGTCTGGTCTAGTAAAATTTGTTTGGGGTCAGTCATATCTGGGTAGATCCTCCTCAAAATAAATATTCCATATAGCCAGGACAAGAACCAGAGTAAGAAGAGCTGAAAAATTCTTATCAGTTAAACAGAAGCTATGCTAGAGATCCAGAATAAATTGAACTGAACATCAACAACAGATAGAGAACAAAACCAACCAAGAAGAAACTAACACTTCAAAGGAGATACAGGAGTTAAAACAACTAATTAAAGATGTTTGAACAAACGTGCTAAATCAATTCAAAAATCAAATCAATGAGTTAATGGAAGACATTACAAAAGTGATGAAAGATCTAAACTTTGAGTTGGAAAAACTCAAAGTTTGAAAAAAACATTTGGCTGAATGTATAGGAAAGAATGGCACAATAGATGAGGTGAAAAACACGATGGAGACTTGCAACAGCAGAATATGAGAGAGTTTAAAATATTCTCTGACAAACAGGCAATGAGAGAGTTTGTGAACAAAATAACTGCTCTACAGGAATAACAAATGGATCACTACAGACAGATAGGAAAGGACAGGAGTAAGAGGTTTGGAACACCATTTTGGGTGATGGTAGCACAGCAATGTAAGTACACTGAACAAAGATGACTGAGTATGGTTGAAAGAGGAAAGTTAGGAGCATGTGGGACACCAGAAGGAAAGAGGAAAGACAAAGACTGCAAATGTATAACTCAGTGAAACCTAGAGTGCTCAACAATTGTGATAAAATGTACAAATATGTTTCTACATGAGAGAGAACTAATGAATGTCTGCCTTGCAAGGTGTTAAAAATGGGGTGGCATTCGGGAAAAACTACAATCAATGAAAACTAGAGACTATAGTTAGCAGAAACATTGTATTTATTATGCCTCCTTTAATGTAATGAAGGCAATATACCAAAGCTAAATGCATATAAGAGGTTATAAGGGAGGGGTAAGGGACTCTTGGCATTGGTGATGTTGTCTGACTCTTTTATTGCACTATAGTTCAATTCTGTCTTTCCTTTAGTTGCTTTTTTAGCTGTCATTTTCTTTCTTTCTTTTTTTATTTTTCTTTTGTTTCTCTACTTTCTTTGACTCTTCCTCCTCCTTTGTGGAAAAAATGGAGATGTCCTTATATAGATAGCGGTGATGGTGTTGAATGCATAAATACATGATTATACAGGGAACCACTGATTGTTCTTTAGGGATGGAATGTATGATGGGGAAACAAAACCATCTTAAAAAAAAACAGGATGATGAAGAAATCTTGGGGGACACTATGTTGAGTGAAGCAAGTCAGACACAGGGGGACAAGTGTTGAATGGTCTCACTGATATGAACTAATAGACATGAAATATAAGTTACCAGGATATAGAACAAAGTTAAAGAATGTGGAGTGGTTGCATATTATGAACAGAATGTTAACTAGGTTGAATTTAAGTGTTTGGAGATGAACAGAGGTGATGGTAGCATGTTATTGTGAGAATAACTAACAGTGCTGAATGGTATGTGAATTTGGTGGAAAGGGGAAGCTTAGAGTCATGTATGTCACCAGAAGGAAAGTTGGAGGTTAAAATATGAGAATTCATGAAACAGTGAATCTTGAAGAGGACAATGTCCATGATTAACTGTACAAATATTAAAAACATCTTTCAAGAACTAGAACAAATTATGACACTATAACTAGAAGCTGATAATAGAGGGATATATAGGGGAAAATACATCTATTGCAAACTATATATTACAGTTACTAGTATTTTAACTTTCTTTCATCAACAGTAACAAATGTACTATACTAATACCTTGAGTCAATAAGGGAGAGGAGGGATAGGGGCATTGGAGGATTTGAGTTTTCTTTTTTGTTTTTATTTCCTTTCTAGAATAATGGATGTACAACTGTATGATGGTGCCATGGGCAATTGACTGTGCACCTTGGATGACTGCATGGTATGTGAACAATCTCAATAAAATTGAATTTAAAACAATGAGGGAGAGTTTTAAATATTTTCAGACAAACAGACACTGAAAGAGTTTGTGAACAAGAGACATACTTTACAAGAAATACTAAAGGGCATACTACAGGCAGGTAGGAAAAGACAGGAGAGAAAGAGTTGGAGAAGAGTGTAGAAATGAAAACTGTCAGGAAGAGTAAAAGTAGAGAGAAAAAATCAGATATGACACATAAAATCCAAAAGTCAAAATGGTAGATGGTACAAAATATTGTAAGTAAAGTGAATAAAGCTGATTTTGAGTAGGGTAGGAAGACAAAGTCTTGGGGCATATATGACACCAGAAGGAAAGATAAAAGATAAAGACTGATACTGTATAAGTTAGCAAAACCTAGAGAGGACAATGGTAGTCATTAAATGTACAAATATAAGAATGTTTTTACATGAAGGAGAACAAATGACTGTCAACCTTGCAAGATGTTAAAAATGGGATGGTATATGAAAAAATGTCATCAATGAAAAGTAGAGTGTATAGTTAAAAGTAACAGTTAATATACTTCCATGAAATGTAACAAAGGCAATATACAAAAGCTAAAGGCACAACTATATGATGGTACTGTGAACAATCAATTGTACATTTTGGATGATTTTATGGTATGTGAATATATCTCAATAAAATTGAATTAAAAAAAGCTAAATGTCAATAAGAGGGGGATATAAAGGAGGGATATGGAATTCTTGGTGTTATTGTTGTTTCTCCTTTTTATTTTATTTCATTTTTTTAATTTTTTCTTGATTTTTCCCTCTTCTTTCTTTGCAGAAAAAATGGAAATATCCTCATACGTATTGTGGAGTTGAATGCATAATTATGTGATTATACCAGGAACCATTTATTGTTTGCTTAGGGTGGATTGTATAGTGTGTGAATAAAATTGTTTAAAAAATAAATTAAAAGATATGAGTTCTGGAGAAAATGTGGAGAGAGGGACGTACCTATTCACTGTTGGTAGGGAAGTAGAATGATGCAACCCATCTGGAGAACTTGTTCCACAGGAGGATATGTTTAGGGTTGCCATATGATCCTGCAACCCATCATTAGGTACATATTGTAAAAGCTGAAAACAGGGATACAAATGGACATTTGCACAATGATACTTTTGGCAGCAGTATTTACAGTTTGCAATGAATGGAGATGGCCTAATGGCACACTGATGTATGAATGGAAGGGTGAACTGTAATGTGTGCATATGATGAAATATTGAGTGGCTGCAAGAAGGAAGTTGTGAGGCATGTGACTAGATGAATGAACTTTGAGGACAGTATGTTGAGTGAAATAAGCCAGAAATGAAAATAATAATATTATAACACCTGACTAATATGGACTAAATATAGTGTGCAAGCTCTGACAATTGAATTCAAGAGCATAGGTTATCAGGGGAAGGCTTATTGTAAAGTTCCTAGATTGCAAGTTCTTACAGCAGTCACATCATTCCTGAGTTCTTATGGTTGTTCCTAAATTCTGAGATGCTGAGCTTTTTTTGTACAACCTGTTCATTGCCTGGAACTTTGGATATCTGTGTAACACCTGAGACTATGAGCTAGAGTTCTGAAGCTATGAAAGTCAGTATTACCCCACACAGCAAATGTTCAAAAAGCTTAAAAAGAGATTAGACTTCAATTAAAGATATGAACAAAGCTGATCTCATTAGGACTGAGGCAAATCAGGCTAAAGGGTAAAGGACAATATTGACAATGTTTTAAAACTTCAACTTCTGTGTGAGGCCAAAGGAAGAGATGTTTATTTGGTGCAAAATTTATATTTTCTGTAGCACACTATCTAATTTAACTTACATGGCCAGTTTATTTGAACACCATAATTACATGGAACTTTGAATAGGGAGTGAGATCTTGTTGGTTTGCACAGGTTAGCATGAAGCTCCAATTCATCCCAGAGCAATTTGGGCAGAGAATAAGACAAGTATTTGCAAAGCTCCCTTGGGAGATTGGGGAAAAATGAAATATTAAACTTCCTCACCTGGGGAATTCCTCATGCTCTGCACTGGGAACTACTAATTTAATAGGCCAAGCTCTTGATCTTGGGGCTTGCCCTTATGAAACATATTTCTGCAAAGGAGAAGATAAGCCCACTTATAATTTTGCCTGAGTCACCCCAGAGAACTTTTGTTGCTCAGATGTGGTCTTGCTCTCTAAGCCAACTCTGCAGATAACTCAATTCTCTCCCCACTATGTGGGACATGACTCCAGGGGTGTAAGTCTCCTTGGCAATGAGCCAATGAGCCTGGGGATGAGCCAGGTCCTGACATCTTGGGTTTGAGAAAGCCATCTTGGACCAAAAGGGGGAAGAGAAACAAAACAGAATATTGTTTCAGTGGCTGAGAGATTTCAATTAGAGTCAAGAGGTCTTCTGGAGGTTATTCTTATGCATTTATATGGATATCCTTTTTTGGTTTTTAGTATATTAGACTAGCTACAAAGAAATGCCTAAATCTGTTGAGCTGTAATCCAGTAGCCTAGATTCTTGAAGGTGATTGTATAACTATATAGCTCTTAAGATGTAACTGTGTAATTGCAAAAACCTTGCTACTGACACTCCGTTTATCCAGTGTATGGACAGATGAGTAAGAAAACAAAGTTAAAAATTAAGTAATATGGGAGGATAAGAGGTATTGGATAGTTTGTGTATTGTTTTTTCTTATTTCTATTCTTACTTTTTTGAGTAATGAAAATTTTCAAAAATAGATTGTGGTGATGAATGTATAACTATATGATGAAATAACCATTAATGGTATATTTTGGATCATTATCTGATATGTGAATATATCTCAATAAAATTGAATCAAATAAACCACAACAACATCCCATTTCACAGGTACTGGAATGGCTACTATTAAAAATAATGGAAAATAACAGACGATGTGGTGAAATAGAAGCATTTGTTCATTGTTGATAGGAAAGTAAAATTTTGCTTTTTGAGGAATTTTCCATCCTCAGATAATTAAATATAGAATTACCATCTTACCTGGCAATCCGCTTCTACATATATACCAAAAATAATTGAAAGCAGATATTTGTACATCAGTATTAATAGCAGCATTATTCACAATTGTTAAAAGCTGGAAGCAATTCAAATGCACATCAACAGATAAACACAACATAGTATATACATATAAGGGGAATATAATCCAGCCAAAAAAGAAATGACAACATGGATGAACCTTGAAGATACCTGGCAAAGTAAGCAAGTTGCAAGAAGACACATATTGTATTATTTCACTGATATGAAATAATAAAAATGAGCAAATTTATAGAATCAGAAACTAGTACATAGGTTACCAGGCACTTTGGTGGAAGTAGGAAATAGGGATTTAATGCTTAAAAATTACAGAATTTCTGTTTCGGGTGATGAAATTTTTTGGTAATGAATACTGGAGATCATGACACAACACTGTGATTGTAATTAACACCAATTATTTGTATATTTGAAAATGGTTAAAATGTAAAATTTTAAGTTGTATATGTGTTTTCAGTATATGTATGTTTTTTACTTATGATAGTAGGGCATTTGTGAAATAATGATCAGTGGAGCATATTAGAAAGACCAGATGTAGACCCAAACAAGCATAGTCAAAACATCTTTTTTAATAAAATCAAAGACACTTTGATTGGAAAAAGGGTAGTGTTTCAATAAATGGTGCTGGAGCAATTCGGCATCCATGAGCAAACAACAACCATCCTAGACACCTTACATAAAAATTAACTCATAGAAAGATATGTAAAATATAAAAGTATAAAATTTATTAAACAAAAAACAAGAAAAACCCTATGTCATTTTTGGTTCAGTGATACATTTTAAATCCAAAAAAAAAAAAAAAAAAAAAAAAAAATCATGATCCAGGGAAAAATGATTGATGAGTTAGACTTGAACAATATTAAATGCTTTTACTATGTGAAAGACATTGCTAAGGAATGAAAAGTTAAGCCAGATACTGGGAGAATATATTTGCAAAACACATATCTGATAAAGTACATGTATCCAAAAATACAAAGAGTTATTTAGTACCAACAATAAAAACATAATCAATTTATAAATAGACAAAATATCTGGGTATATACTTTACCAAAGAAGATATACAGATTAAAAAAATCACATGATAAAATCAACATAATTATTAGGGATTTGCAAACTAAAACAACAAGATATACTACTCACTTATTTGAATGTATAAAAAACAAACAAACAAACATGACAATGCCAACTACTGAGCAAGGATGTGGATTAAGTGGAACTCTTATCAATTATTCTTGGGAATTGTATAAACACTCTGCAAGACAACTAGATAGTGACTTATAAAACTAAACATGGTCTTTGCCGTACAGCCGATCATACTACTTGATATTTACCTCAAGTAATTTGTAAATGTATGTACATGTGAACATACAAATGTTTATAGAAGATCAAAGTGATTTTGGAAAAGAGTGGTGTTATGTGCTGAATTGTATCCTCCAAAAATATGTGTTCAAGTCCTAATTCCCAGTTTTCTGAATGTAACTATATTTTGAAATAGGGTCTTTGAATATATAATTACTTAAGATGAGGCCAAACTGGATTAAGGTGAAACCTAATGCAACATAGCCGGTGTGGTGTCTTTATGAGAAAATAAAAATTAAATTAAATTAAAATAAAATAAAAATTACTGTTGGTTTATAACCCAAAGTATAAAATAAATATCCTTGATTACATACTGATATAAATAAATAATTCAAAAAACTTCCCTAGGTTACATGACCTTCAGAGCACCTGCCTCTTAGTCCAACTTATTGTCTACTTTCAGATGTCAGATGCTATACTTCAATGACTATATTTAATTGGCAGGTATGGTGTAGTCAAGACCCACAAAAAAAGTTTTTGAAAACATTCTACATGCTAGGCTTTTCCTTACTTGTTATCTGACACCAAGTAAATAAATAAATCCTTTCTCATTAAAAATAAATATTGATTGGATATTTCAGGTTAAACAAACAGAATATTTGCATTCAAACAAACACAATGAAAATAGCCATCAAAGAAAAATATATAGTGATAAAGATAATAGGAGCAAGCATAGCAAAAGTAACAAATAAAAATGGAAAGAAGTAATGGGTAAGTGGTAATTGATTTAGGAAAGCAAATAAAACTGAAATCTAATTGTCTGCAAAGGATGTAGGGTAGGTGGACCTGAATAAGAAAAAACTTATTCTCCTATTAGATAAAAAAATTCCAAAAATGCCACCAATTTTACAGTTACATTTCATATCTAAATACCGAAATATTGGTCACACTGAAAAAAATAAATGTGGTACATATGGAGAGATGTCAGATCATGTCACCTTCCCCAGCCTGTCCACAAACAGGGTCATACTTTGTAAAGATTAAAGCAGAAATACTTTGCACTTGGGGATATTATGGTAGCTAAGGGTATAGGGTGAGAAAAGATTACCAAAAATCATTATTTTACATGCTGAAAGGCCTGTAAACTTTGGGCCTTTTATTAATGTAGATTAGATTGGAATCCTTTGATTGTTTCCATGGAGATGTGACTCAATCAACTGTGAGTGAAATGTTTGGATAATTTCCATGGAGGCGTTACCCCACCCATTCAGGGTGGTTGTTAATTGGATCACTGGAGTCATATAAAGGAGTTCACAGGCAGAAAGACCTCAGAGCAGCTAAGAGTGACGTTTTGGAAAGCAACTTAGAGAGAAGGCTGTTGAAAGCAGACTTTTGCTCCAGAGAACTAAGAGAAGAGCTGCAGCTGAAGGACACACTTTGAAAATGGTCTCTGAAAGCTGACGCTGACATTTTGGAGAATGCCATTTGAAACACAACCTGAGAACAAGCAGACACCAACCACATACCTTCCCATCTAACAGAGGTTTTCTGGATGCCAATGGCCCTTCTCCAGTGAAGATACCCTATTGTTGATGCCTTACCTTGGACTCTTAATGGCCTTAAGACTGTAAATTTGTAACTGAATAAACCCCTTTTATAAAATTCAATCCATTCCTGGTATTTTGCAAAAAGGCAGCATTAGCAAACTGGAACAGGCCTCTTTTATTTGGTTCCCCAAATTATGGAAACCTGTCTTATAATTCAAATAGAGAAAAATAGATGATTACTCACTGAGAAATCATCAATCCAAGAGTAAAAGACAATAGTGACATTTGGGAGTCCTCCAATATAACAGTCAAGTCCCCTTCCATTTACTTTATGATGAAGCACCAATACACAGAGCATCCACTTATTTTTAATGCTGCACTGTTAAATGTGAACTGACATTGAAGGCTTGCCAGGAATGTAAGAAAGACAGAAACAAAACAAAGAAATCCTCAGAGAATATAAAGGCAATAAAGAAATGTATCAATAAATTTTGTGTTTGTGAGAAAGAAAACAAAACTAGGAATAGCTTTAAAAATAGACAGGTTTCTGATTCAGGTAATAGCAAAGTAGCACTTATCAAACTAATGTTCCCACAAATAACAATTATAAATCTGGACAAAATATTAGAAAATGCCACTCTATAAAGGCATCAGACTGAAACAGAAGTAAGCAAAAACTGGAAAGAAGTAGATACCTGAAAGAAGTAAGTTGTACTGGATGAGTTCATGTTTTTAGGATAATTAAGCTGGGGGGTAGAATATGTACCCACATGCAATGGGATGACTGGAATATAAGCAAGAAGCTGCATTCTCACTGGCTTGAAAAGTCAGACATCAGAGTTTGAGGCTGGAAGAAAAGATGAAAAATGAGCAGGAGATTCCAGTAAAGGATGGAACCACATATGGGGAGTCCCAAAATCTACCTTGAAACTATATCCCAATACTTTCCTGGCACCTGTAATATGAATATACAGGAATGACTTTCAGTATACCAGTAAGAAAAACAACAGTTCAATCTTAATGTTCTAAGCAAGATTTCAGGTCTGCCCACCACAGGAGAATGTCAAGTATGAGTACAGCCAAGTTAAATATCTGCAAGAAAAAAAAAAATGTCTCAAATGGACCATATGCAATGTACATTAAATTTTTAATCACAAATATAAAATCACAATTTATTAGACATGTAACACATAGGCAGGCAAAAGGTTGTTAATAGAAACTGACTTCTTGATGATTTCCAATGTTGGTAACAGCACACAATGCCTCTAAAATAGGTATTATAATGATATTCAAAACCTAAAGGAAAATGTAGTCAAAATAAACATATAGATGTGAAATCTCATCAGAGAAATAGAAAATAAAAAGGTCCAAATGAAAATCTACAACTGAAAACAACAACATCTGAATATACTTATTTTGATCTGAATAAAGATGTATTAGATGAGTTTAAAAGCAGATTGGATATTTCAGAAGAAAAGATCAGTAAACTTAAAAGTAGAAGTATGCAAATTGTCCAATGTGAAAAACAAAGGGAAAAAAAAGGGATTGAAAAGTCTTCAAAGCATGTAAGTTCAAACAGGGGCCCTTTAAATAGGTAGATTATTAATTACTAATGTATTCAATGGGACATCTGTAGGCAAAGATATTCAATGACTAAGCAGCCTACATATACCTTATAGTTTTTCCACAAAATATAAGAGAAAACCTATTTTAAAAGTCTGTTAGTTGTTTTCAATGTTTTCTCAATTACCTGTAGGATGCTCTGACTTAGTTGTATATATTTTTATATGTTAGCCCATCATTAATTCCAGATCATTTTTTATATCAAAATTTATGTTATGCAAAGCCAAATTACTTGATCTTTGGTCTAATAAAGTGTTTCTCAGGTATGCTTTGAGATGCTTTTGTCCATTTTCATAGCATTCATTCTCAACCTTCCTCACAGAAAGAATACATAAGGCCTTCAACAATGCATAAGCATTAGGAAAAAACTTGATGTCAGGCAGATGGAGGATTTTATAAATGGTAGATGGATGGAGGCTCTCTCTCTTTTCTTCTGTGTTTCCACTTGATTCTCCAACATTGAAGCTCATATAAGAGTATGTCAGGATTGGGTAAATCACTTTTGTGCATGTCAGCACTGTGTTCTCTGACATACTGAATTTTGAGCTGTCCCATGAACAGAGTGTACCAGAAAGGAGAATTCAAGAGCCTTCAAGTGATTTTCTAAGAATATATCTTTAAATTCCTGAATAATGTTCTCCATTGTTGGAACACTAAGGTTTTTTTTGTTTTTTTTTTGTTTTTTTATAACTCTCAGAGGTTAGTTGAGATTCCAGGTTACTTTACTGAGCCCTGTCGATCTTGCCAGGGAGTTTCATTTGAATATAAAGTTTGGTTGCCAAATTTGTGGCTTCTTCACAGCAATATTCATGATAAACTGCACTATTTTCCAACATTTCATTTAGTGACTGCAACACTGCAGTCAAGCTGCTGGCTGCAAAGAAGACATCAGAAGTTTTCCACTAGTGATTTTTCCTAAAGATTGTTGTAAAAGGTAGGACATTCTTAAGAACAACAATGGTAATGATGAGATCAAAATCTGTGACTGTGCTATAGAGTACAAATGCTCAGCCAGCTACATTGTTATTCCATCTAATATTTTTGTCACTATTTTTACCATCTAAACATAAAACAAGTGCTTCCAGGAGATCCACTAAAATTTCAAAAGCATCATGCCTGCTTGTCCATTGGGAATGGCAAATTTCTTTCAGTTCATTACCCTTTTCTTCATTGCTCTGCACAAGGACAGAAATTATATTTGTCAAATTCTAAAAGGACTTGTGACGATTGATGGAAAATAAGCAGAAACTTCCTCAACCATCCCCAATGCAACAGATACTTTCATAACAGTCACTGATTTTGCTAACCACATATTTAAGGCACAGGAAGGGCAGACTGTTCAGATAGCTTGGGGGATATTTCTCTAGAAGCAACCATTTTCATTTTGGAAGAAAACTCACTGGACAAAATATAACCTGTCCATGACAGTACTCCATGTTTTGTCCCCATTTCTCAATTATTTTAGTGTGAAATTTCACAGCCAAAATTTCAGCATCAGCTTCATAAGGCAGAAAGCCCCCAAATTTCTCCCTCAGGTTGTGAGATTCATTGACAAATGTCACCAAAACAGCTAGGTGCTCTTTCCCTGTTATGTCCACCACATCATCAGTGAAAATGGAAAAGAAGTGTGAGTCTATCATTTCCCTAAGAGTCTCTTCCTGAATGCAGCTCTCACATATCTCTAGCATCTTTCTCTGATGTGTTTTTCAGCAAAACAGCATGTTAACTTCTATTGTCTTGAAGCACTTTCTTAAAATCTCTTCACCAGAATTTATTTGGCACTCCAGCAGTGCTTACAAGTTATCAGGAGTAAAGGGACCTTCAGGGAGTTCGTCAGCCTCATGTCCATCCAGAGGTATGTTTGTTTTCCCATAAGAATCAAAATAGCAAATAAAGATTTTAGGATTCTGTGTTTTCCTTCTCTTCAAGAGTTAAAATAAAATGTCTTCATACTGTTCTTCACCCCCTTCTTCTACATTTGGATTCTGAGCATTGCTGTTGTTTGTTTCTTTATGGTTTTGTTCCTGTTTGGAAATTTCATTATTTTTTTTTTCTGTTTCTGTGTACTGATTTCAATTTCACTCAATTATTTTATTCACTTTCCGTGTCTACTATGTGAATTGTTCAAGTAACCAGTAAGATCAACCATTTTTGGTATAACATTATCTCAAAGAACTGTCCTATAAGGACTAGTTATACAGACCATACAGGTCTCAAAGTGTTTAGCACACAACCAATGTTTGTTTAGCTGATTAGGTTTTTTTATCTTCTAAGCCTGCTCTACAATTCTCCACCTATTTCTGGCATCTGGACAGGTCTTGCAGACATCTGAAGAAGGCCAGATTGGTCTACGAACTTTTGCGCATGCAGTCAGGGACAGAGCAGGAGTTCAGTGTCTTCGCCTCCCGGTTGGCACAGTCCTCCAGTCCCTGCCTCCCCAGGGCATTTCACCATGTTTCATTTCTACCTGAGCTGGGTTAGTGGCACTCTGGAATTATTTTAGTTAAGCCATTTTAGACATAACATTTATCATCACTGTGGATCTAATTGTCCAGTTTTCAGTCCCTTGAAGAAATGAATTTTGAGGAAGAGTGGAAGGAAGGAATATATTTTGTAAAATGTTACAGTGAGTCTCACAATTGACCTTAAACTAGCAGGAGTTTTAATTATGTTGTTAATATTTATATTGGACAGTTAAGGGAATTATCAGAGAGTGAAAGAAAGTGAGCTTGCCAAGCAAGGTTTTCAGTGTCGAGTTTGTCTTTATCAAATGAACCCAAAGGAAGAAGTTAGTGTTAAAGTATGAATGTCTTTTTCCACATCTGGTTGTTGCTGTTTACATTCTTTGCTGAGCCTACACTTTCATAAGCTATATAGCAGGTCTGTTTAATGGCCAAGAAAGAAGAGAGGCCTTGGATATTCACAACTGAGTTGTCTGTTTTCTTCTATTTCCATTACTATGTCTCCTGCCTCATACTAATTTAGAAGCAAAACCTGGAAAGCCTACAAGATTAACATTTTGTGGTTTATCTAGGAACAATACAGAAAATATTGCTGTTATATTTGGTGAAGAAAATCAATTTTGTACAGTTTATTTCAATCTAAATAAAATGTAAATTTTGTTTATAAAAAGGGGATTGAAAAAAGTGAACAGATGTTTAGTGGCCTGTGTTATAATAAGTGATCTGATAAACATGTAAATTAGAGTCCTGTAAAGAGAGAAGAAAGAGAGTGGAGGAGAGAAAATTATTTGAAGCAATAATGAGAAAAGAAATAAAAAATTGGGTGAAATATACCAACTTACTGATCAAAAATTAAATATATAATACATCACTAGCACAATGGATAGAGATAGTAAATAAAACTACATGTTGGAATTTGCATACATTTTATATTGACTGATATACTAACTCCAAGCACACTGTGAAAAATCAAGAATGCATATCGTGATTCTTAGATCAATAACTAAAAAATAGATAAAAAGTTAATCCAGGAAGTATGATGAAATAGAAAAAATATGTATTTTTTATTAAGTCAGAAGAATACAGGAAAAAAGAGAGAAAAACAAACATATGGGACAAAAGAAAAATATATTTCAAATATGAGAGCTTCAAATATAACTATATCAATAATCATATTAAATATTAATAGATTAAACACTGCAGTTAAAAAAGAGACTATGCCAGGCTGGAGAGAAAAGCAAGACCTAAAAATGTGCTATCTCTAAGAGATGCATTTTTAATAAAAAGATATACATTCAGGCTGAAAGAAAAATACAGAAAAATAAACATCATTCAAACAATAAGAATAAGAAAGCTAGAGTTGCTATATTTAAATAAAATAAAATGTCTTCAATACAAAGAATATTATCTGAGACAAAGACATTTTATAATAAAATATGGGTAAATTCATCAGGAACACAATAAAGCACGTATGTGCACATAAAAGAGCTTCAAAATATGTAAGTAAAAAATGATGGCTATAAGGGGCGAAATGAGCAAATCTCTAATAATTTGGGGAAATTTAGCACTGATCTCTCAGCAATTGATATAAAACTAGATAAATTTTTCTGTAAGATTATTAAAGGTCTAACAATATTGAGAAAAAAATCCTTTCATTGGCATTCATAGAACATTATATCAAGAAACTGAGAATAAATATGGAATGATCAGCAAGATAGTCCAAATACTGGTCCATAAAATAAGTCTCAACAAATCTCAAGAGACTGTAATTTTACAATGGATTTAAAATATAAATCATTATCAATATTGATTCTATCAAATTTTCAAGTATTTGAAAATTAACCAACACACTTATAAGTAATCAATGTATCAATAGAGAAATCAAAATGGAAATTTTTAAAACAATCTTTCTAAATTGCAGTGCTGATCTAAATTAGCAATTATAGAAATATATATACATTTGAATCAGTTTATTAGAACAGAAGAAAGAATAAAAATTTTACATTGAAATTTCACTCAAGACCTAGAAAATAATGAACAAATTTAGTTAAAAGTAAGTAAAGGAATATAACAAGGGTAAAAGCAGATATCAAGAAAATAGAGAACACAGTTTAAGACAGAGACCCTTAAAATTCAAAAGTCATTTTTATAAGATTTGTAAAATTAAAAGAAATCTAGCAAGACTGACCAATAAAAAACAAGTAAAACATACATTAATAATACAGAAATTACAAAATGGATATCACTACAGATATTAAAATGATATTCTAAATCATTCTTCCAATACTCTTAGCAAATTGAACGAAATGCAGACATTTATGGAGAAACTTAACTTACCCCAATTAAAAGAATTTTAACTTAAAAATATGAATAGTTCCATATTTGTTGGAAATTTTTTATGTAAAAATATTCACTAAAATAAAAACTAAGGGCCACTTTGTTTTGCTGGTAAATAATATCAAATATTTGAAGAGAAATAACATCAATTTTATCCAAACACTTTCAAAAATAGAGGAAGAACTACTCTGATACAAAAATATAACAAATAATTATAAACAAAGCAAACTACTGACCAATATTCTTCAAAATATAGATGCACATTCTTTACAGAAATATTGACAAGTCAAATCCAGTATTATACAAAAAGAATTATAGATCATCACTACGTGTTGCTTGTATCAGTAAAGTTGGTTTATCATTTGAAAATCAAACAATTGAATTCACTTTTTAATACAATAAAATAGAAAAACTATATGATCATTTCAACTGATATAATAAACACATTTGATACAATTCAACATACATTCATGGTTTTACAAATCTCTCAGCAAACTATGAATGGAAGGGACACATTTTTTTAATCTAAAAAAAAATAGTATTAAGAAAGAGAGAGATGAGGGAGGGAGGAAGAATGAAAGAAAGGAAGGAAGGAAGAAAAGATACAACCAAAACATGTCCATTGGTGAAATATTAAAAGACATTATTAAGACATACCAACCAAGTGTGATTCTTGGATATTATTTGTATTTTTATTCAAATAAAAAATAGTCATATGTGTACACATGTACACACATATAGACAAATAGGCAATTCAATATTAAGATGTAGACTTCAATATCACACTTTCAATAATTAATAGAACATGAATATCTTAGGATAAGATCAATAAAGTAGTAGAAGACTTGAACATCTTGAATCAACTAAACCTAAAAGGCATCTGTACAACCCTCCTCCAAACAAAAGCAGAATGCACATTCTTCACATATGCACATGGAACATTTTCCAGGTTAGAACATATGCCTAGGAATAAAATAAGATTCAATGAATTTAAATGGATTGAGATCATACAAAGTATGCTCTCTAACCATGAAGGCATGAAGTTAGAAATCAGTAACAAAAGAAATTTGGAAAATTAATAAATATGTGGAAATTAAAGAAACAACCAGTGTGTGAAAGAAGAAATCAAAGGGGTAATTAGAAGACTACTTTTTGATTAACATGAGATTAATGAAAAGGAGGATGCATATAACAATAGATAATTATGAGCTAGAACAGAAGGGATGCTTGCAGGCTAAATGTTTTCCTGTACACCCCCATATTAAGAATAACACAGATAGTACATCAATTACCTTACTTTCCACTTTAATACATTTGAAAAAGGAAAGCAAACTAAATAATAAATATTAGAGTGGAAATTAGAGACAATAAAAAATAATAGAGACAATGAACAAAACCAAAATTTGTTCTTTGAAAAGATCAACAAAATTGACAAACTTTACCTAGACTGACAAAGGAAAAAAAAAAAAAAGATAGAACAGAGAAGACTCAAATTACTAAAATCAAGAATGACAGAGGATACATCAAAATTGACCTTACAGAAATAAAAGTGATTATAAATACTATAAACAACTAAATACCAAAAATGTAGTCAATTTAGATGAAGTAGGAAATTTCCTAGAAAGACACAAATTACCAATACTGACTCATGAAGAATTAGAAAATCTCAGTAGAACTACAAGTAAAGAGATTAAATCAGTAATTTAAAAATGACATAAAAAGAAATGCCTAGGGCCAGATGGTTTCAGCAGTAATTTAAAGAATAATTAATGCCAATCCTCAATCTCATCCAATAAGTAGAAGATGAGGAAACACTTCCCAACTCTTTCTATGAGGTCAGTATTATCCAGATATAAAAACCAGACATAGATATTGCAAAAAAATAAGCTACAGATCAATATCTCTTATGAATATAGAAATAAATTCCTCAACATAGCAATGACAAATCAAATGCAGAAAATATATAAAAAAAGATTATTCATATTACCAATGATATTTATTCCAGGAATGAAATAACTTTTTAATTTTCAAAAATTAATACATCATAGCATTAAAAGAAAGAACAAATATATATGATCATCTCATCATATGAAGGAAAAGTGTTTGAAAACACCAACATCCATCTTCTCATGATTAAAACCTTGAAATAACCAGAAATAGAAAGGAAATTCCTGAACCTGATAAAGGACTTCCCCTAAACACCCACAGCTAAACCATATTTAATAGCGACAGACTGAATATTTCCATCCTGGGATCAGGAATAAGATGTGGATTTCACTCTCACCACTGCAATTCACATTATACCAGAGGCTCTGGTCAGAAAAAAAAAAAAAAACACACAGGAGGGAAATGTAAGGCATCTAGGTCAGAAAGTGTTCTAGTTTGCTAATGCTGCAGAATGCAAAACACCAGAGATGGACTGGCTTTTATAAAAAGGGGGTTTATTTGGCTACACAGTTACAGTCTTAAGGCCATAAAGTGTCCAAGGTAATACATCAGTAATCAGATACCTTCACTGGAGGATGGCCAATGGTGTCCGGAAAAAAGCCTCTGTTAGCTGGGAAGGCACGTGGCTGGCATCTGCTCCAAAGTTCTGGCTTCAAATGGCTTTCTCCCAGGACGTTCCTCTCTAGCAAGCTTGCTCCTCTTCAAAACATCACTCACAGCTGCACTCCATCCAGTCTCTTTGAGTCAGCACGTTTATATGGATCCACTGATCAAGGCCCACCCTGAATGGGTGGGGCCACACCTCCATGGAAATATCCCATCAGTTATCATCTACAGTTGGGTGGGGCACATCTCCATGCAAACAACCTAATCCAAATGTTCCAACTTAATCCCCACTATTATGCCTGCCCCACAAGATTGCATCAAAGAATATGGCTTTTTCTGGGGGACATAATACATTCAAACTGGCACAGAAAGGAATGATTAAAATGCCATCTATTCACAGACGACATGATCTTGCATGTGGAAGATCCTAAGGAATCCACTAAAAAAAAAAAAAATGAACTTCTAGAACTAATAAAAAGGTTCAGCAATTTGCAGAGTACAATATCAATATAAAAATACCAATTGATTATATATATGTATCTGTGTGTGTGTGTGTGTGTGTGTGTGTGTGTATTTGCAATGAACAATCCAAAAATGAAATTAATAAAACAATTCATTTTATAGTAGCATCAAGAGGATAAAATTCTTAGTAATACATTTAACAAAAAGAGTGAACGGAAAATTGCAAAATATTTTTTTGGAAAGAAATTAAAGAAGACCTAAACAGAAAGCCATCATATTCATGCATGTTGTTAAGGCTTAACAACAATCCCCAAATTAATCTAAAGATTCAAAGCAATCCGTATCATAATCCCAGTTGGCTTTTTTAATATATTCATAAACTTATTCTAAAATTGAAAATTCAAGGAACACAGAATAACAATGAGAGAAAACAAAGTTGGAGAATTTGTTCCTCCTGATTTCAAAACTTACTACAAGACTATAATAATCAAGACAATGTAGTGGTGTAAGGACAGACATATAGATCAATGGAATAAAATTTATAGTCCCTCGTATTTATGGCCAACTGATTTCAGACAAGGGTGCCAAAACAATTTAAATGGAAAGAACAGTCTTTTTAAAAATGGTGCTGGGACAACTGGATATCTACATGCAAAACAGGGAATTTGCATCCTTTCCTCATACCATACACAGAAATTATCTCAAAATGGATCACAGACCTATTTATTAGAGCTTAAACTCTTAAAGTCTTACAAGATTATAGGAGTAAATCTTCTTGACCTTCAGTTAGGCAATGACTTCCTAGATACAACACCGAAAGTACAATAACAAAACAACAAAAATGATAAATTGTACTTAATCAAAATTAAAGTATTTTGTCCTTCAAAGACACTGTCAAAAAAATAAAGATATTCCATGGAATGAAAGAAAATATTTGCAAATCATATATCTGATAGGGGAATTTTATCCATAATATATAGAGAACAGTATATTACAACTTACAAAAATAAAAAAGATGAATAGCCTAAGTAAACAGTGGACAAATTATCTGAGCAGACATTTTTCCAGAAAAGATATACAAATGGCAAATAAGCACATGAAAAGATGTCATAAGGGAACAGCAAATCACAACAAAATACTACTTTTCACCTACTAGTATGGCTACAATAGAAAAGACAGATAATAACAATATTTGTCGAAATGCAAAATGTTGGAGCAATTCTGAAAAACATTTTGGTGATGCCTCAAAAATTTAAACATGCAATTACATATGACTAAGCAATTACACTCAAACAAATATTTGTAAACAAATGTTCATAGCCACACTATTCACAATAGGCAGAAAATGGAAACAACCCATATGTCCATCAACAAGTGAATGGATAAACAGAAACACACACAATGGAATATTATTCAGCCATAAAATGGTATGAAGTACTGATACCTGATAAACCTTGAAAACGTTATGATCCATGTAAGAAGTGTCACAACAACCACATGTGTGATTTCATGTATATGAAATGTCCAAAAGAGACAAACAGAGACAAAAGTAGATTATTGCCTAGGACTGAGGGAGTTGAGTGTTAATTGAAGAGTGAGTACCAATGGATAGGAGTTTTCTTTTTTGTGTTATAAAAAAAATTTCTCAAATTGATTGTGGTAATGGTTGCACAACTCCATGAATATGCAATAATGCATTGAACATTACACTTTAAATGAGTGAATTGCATGGTATGTGAATTATACCTCAAAGTTGCTAAATAAAAGAAACATTACACCAGGCATAAAATAAATAATACCAACTAAATTTGAACACTGGAGATGATATTAATGAATTATCATTATTATTAATTAAAAAGTAGATTTGGCAATGATATTGTTGCTAGTTTTTAAATGTTTTATTTTCAGAGAAAACTATGGAAATATCTAAGA
The DNA here is from genome assembly GCF_015220235.1 of Choloepus didactylus. Lineage (NCBI taxonomy): Eukaryota > Metazoa > Chordata > Mammalia > Pilosa > Megalonychidae > Choloepus > Choloepus didactylus. Next base: position 143,890,324 of record NC_051309.1, read on the forward strand.
CTTAGTAATATGATGTCTGGGAATTGTTTCAAAATAATTGTGTTGGAGGAATATGTGGGGATGTATATGAAACAAGATTAACTGTGTATTGATGATTGCAGGCATTGGGTAACAGTAAATATAAATTTATTTAATATACATAGTGGGAAATAGAATAGATATATGGAACATCAAATCACTTAGATGATGAACAAACTTGAGTCTGCTTGACAGCAGAGAAAAAGAGCAACAATCTTAAGGCAATAATAATAGAAAAAAAACATTTTTAGAAAAGGAAAAATAGTAAACTTTAGAGAAGGGAAATAAATATATATAATAAATTGTGAAACTGTAAGATTAGAAGTTAAAATTGAGGAAATATATTAGAAAACAAAAAATGTGGGAGTTAAAAATTTTAGTTGTTTCTTCTGGAATTTTTTGTTTTCATTTTCATATCTGTGACATCTAGCATAATTCAATAATTATCACGAGTAGAAACTTGAAAATAGTCACTGTTTTATTATCTTCTGACCTAAATTTTAGAGTGAAAGTCTGAAAAAAGTCCATTTCTTTCATTATAGGCATTTTTTCTAACTTGGATGTTTAAAATCCTTTCTACTTCATCCTTAAACTTAAAAATTTACCAAAGCATACAACCATATTCATAGTCAGATCAGGAAAAAATGTGTTTTCACAATAATTTTGCATTAAAAAGTTGTGCCATATTGTATCTTTATTTGTTCTCCTGGTCCTCCATATGGATGACTGTTTACCATATTGATTTCTCTCCCTTTACCACTTCCACTTGGGAAAACTTTTCAACTTGGTTTTTATTTCATTCGAGTTTCTGCCATCTCAGTTGCTTTTCTTTTTCTCCAATGTGAAATATTGTGTATCACTGCATATATTTATTTCCTTTATATTACTTATCTGATATTATCTTCCTTTGTATGCAACTCCACACCTTTCTCTAATCTAATGTATACTATAGTCCTGCATTTCCTTTATAAATTGAAAGGGGATATGTTAATTATAGATCCAAGCAAGGATGGAGAAGAACAAAGAGAGGATAATTATTCCTCAGGCATTGATAGTAAGCATTGCCTGGACTGTGTGACAGTATGGATCAGATACACTTCTTTTTGTTTGGTTACAAAGCTTACATCTCCAAGGTAGGGATGGGCACCAGAAAAATCTGAAAACTCTTCCACCTACTCAATTGAATAGAATAGTATTCTGTTTCAAACAGCACAGATCGAACAGACTGTGTATTTTTCATTTCAACATAATTTATACTGTCAAAGCCACTAACTATGTGAAGTTTTGATAATTATCCTTGATATTTGTTATGGTGCCCGCAAGTTAAAGTACGAGACAGCCAAACAGAATTTAAAGAGCCTTTATTAGCCGGCTGGAGACTGCCCACAGTCACTCCACACGGGGGATTCAGTGAGCAGTCCCGACCTGAGTGTGCTTGAGACTTATATAGGCAGAAACCACATCCTGAAAATGCAAGCAAGCTATTTTGACAGAAGCAGAGTTGGTGGCTAATTAATGGTTGCTTGAGATTTTTAACAAGGTTGAGAAATTTTCTCAAGGTCAGCGCAATGGTTAATTGTTGAAACAGTTACGCTTGGCTAATGCATACATCCGCAAGTCTCACTCCCTAAAACGGTACAGTTTCACTCCCTTCTTCTCAGGGCTTAATGTTTACTTTGCAGTCATTGCCGGTTGAAGGGGAAGGGGACTCTCTTGTTACAGATTAAGGGGAGGGGGCCCACTTCAATATTCAGTCTGCTATTATCTGTTTTGTTATAGTTACCTGGGCATTTAACATGGAATTCAGATAGCGTTCATTTGGGGATTAGGGGATATGAAATAGATTCCATCTTAAAGTGTCCTTGATATAGGGTGACGATATCCTGGGTCTACTTTTTTTCTTTTTTTTTTTTTTTTAACTAAATCTGAATGAGGTTGTATTCATGTACTCACGTAAAGTTAAAATTTTAGAATCTAGAATTTGGATTCATGGTAGATTGGAGAAGGCTATCCACATTGCAAATGTATGTTGGTGCCTGATTATGCTCGGTAAGCTCAGTTCTGAACGCCATATTATGCGTTCCAGGTATTTTACTGTAGATAATGCTAATGCATCTTCTTTAACTTTATTCTTTAAAAGATAAACTTGGTTGACTTGAAGAAAAAGTATTATATAGAAAAGGTCCTTTTTTAATTAATAATCCTTTTTTTCTCTACCCCACATAACTCTAGAATTGAATGAAAACTTTGAATTTCTTAAATATTTGAAAACATATTTTTCTGAGTAAGTAAAATTTATTTCTTCTATTTTGTCATGTTCAAAGGTCACTCTGGTTTCGATGTCAACAAACACGAAAGTAGAAATGTGTCACATTTGGAGAAAACTGGAATATTAGAGAAAATCCTTAATAATGTTTATTTTCCTCTATGTCTACAAGATTCTGAGACCTTTTCCTCTGTACTACCTGGTCAGAATTGATTCTTGCAAAAATCTTTCTTTGTCAGAAAAAGCCTTAACTTGTTGAGACATGTTACCTCCAGGCTTGTATTTAAATGTCATAATATATATTCACTGCAGTTTAGTGATGCTCTTTCTAAACTTTATTGGGTTTCATTTCTAAATTGAGAGTCCTAATTGGTAAGAAAACACATTCGAGGCATTACAATAGCCATTATCAGAGCTGCTTTCCTCACAGCACTACTGATGATAATATATAAGAAATATTAATATTTATGTAAAAATTATGATTTTAATTTTTAATTGAATAGTGCAAAAACCTAGTCCTAAGGAGTCTATAATCCAGAAAACATACTGCTGAATCCATGGACTATCCTTGGATAGCCAGATCATAGAATCAAGAACAGTCGCTTTGTAAAATTCCTGGTTAGAACTAAAATCCAATGGCTCAAAAATATTTCAAAGAAATGAATCAATTTAAAATGTTATTATTCTCTTTTCCCCAAATTTCAAATTTTATAAAACTTGAATTTCTTCCTTCCTCTCCAGTTACTCTGATTTTTGGAATGTTTGAGGTTAACAAAAATGTAATGGAAACTTGATTTTAAATGTTTTGTGTTGATTTAAGACAAACTTTGCCAAAGACAAATTTTTCTACAGTCATTTAATTTCTTTTGCACAATAATTGGCATTTAAATTTAGTCTCCCTGAATATATTTTGCATTTCATCTTTTCAAACTCATCAGCACAGTTTAACATGTTGCTAATAGGGAGTTACAGCATGTTTGACTATCTCCAATGAAAACTTTTATTTCATCATATCCTACAGCATGGTCTGTACTATAGCATTCACATGAAATGTACCTGGTAATTTTACAAGGTTAATTGTGTTATCCCTGCAGTGAAGTTAGACCCTTACTGAGATAAGGATCAGCATGTTTTCTTCTCTCAACTTGGAAAAATGATTTCCTGAAAATGATGCTGAAGATGAATCATTAACACATGACTAAAATTCCTTAACTGCATTTTTAAGGTAATTCAGAATATTCCAGCTTTCTTTGAAAATTAAGATAATTCAACTCATGCTTGATGAAACCTCTCAAATATGTTTTAGAAAACTTCCTTTTTTGTTTTTGAATTTATTACAGAAATGAAATGCAATCATGGAATTTAGTTATAAAATCCTATGTATTTATTCAATAATGAATGTAAATAAGTTACTATGAGAAAGTAAATTTTTTTCAATTTTTTCTTCATACTTTAAGCACTTAATGTTTCTTATGTCTTGCATAAAATACTATAGTGACACTAATATCTATTCCAAAGCACATATTGACTACAAATAAATTTAATTTTTATCTCTGTCTCACTCATGGGGGATGATCATATTTATTCACTCCAAAAAATTTTATCATAAAATTAATATATAATAAGGACAACTTTAGCTGCTTGGGGTATATCATTGAACAAAAGAAAAATACCTACTCAGAAATCTTACATTCTAATAATGTTCACAATTGACATGAAAGACAATATCATCAAATTATAAATTAAATATAATAAGTGTCATTTTAGTATGTTTTTTAAGTTATAAATTCCATAAAAAATCAAAAGGTAGAGAAAAGTAAAGAGAATTACAAATGTTTTACTTAGGCTATATTTTTTAAAAAGGTATTTAAGGCAAATATCATTGAGAAGGAGAAATTTATAGAAAGATTTAAATAAGTAGATAGAGTTACCTATGTGGTATGTGGTATCAAAAGGAAAACATGAATCAGTTGGAGGAAAAAGCCAAGGCAAAGTTCCTGAGGGAGGGAAATGCTTAGTATCTATAAGGAGCAAAAAGGAGAAGGAAGAGTAGTAAGTTACGTCAGGAGATGAGATGTTGGGGAAGTTTTTAGTTGATTTAAGTGAGGGAGGATAGATCATCCAAGACTTTCTAGGCTACTTTGGCACTGATTAAATTAGGGAGCTATTTGAGTATTTTGAGTTAAGGGGTGATGTAACTTAAGTATTAAATATCACTCTGTTGTGTTGAGAATAAAGTTTATGTGACATAGATAGAAGTGGGGAGGCAAGTTGGAGGTGATTACAATATAGGAGAAAGATGATGGTGATGAGAGTTGGGTGATAGCATGAAGACATGGAAAAGTTGTGGGAGTCTGGATATATTTTGAAGTACAGCCTGGATCTCCAGGTGAACTGGATGTGACATGTGAGAGAAACTGTAGGATCACGAATGACTCCGATTATTTTTTTGTTGATTGAGCAAGTGGAAAGATGGCATTGCCATCAACTCAGATATTGAGAAAGTCAATGTGAAGGAAAATTTGAGGTGAAGATCAGTTTTGGTCATGTTGGGTTTGAGATGTCCCTAAATATATTTTGGTAGGCAATTGGATAAGCCAATCTGGACATTGGGAGATGTATGTACACATAATAGGATGTATTAGACTTACAGGCATTATTTATGTTCAGGGAGAGCTCATTTAAGGAACATGTGAAGATAGGGAAGACAGAGTCATATTCCAATATCTAAGGCACTTCAACATTTAGAGATTAGGGCAAGGAAGAGAGACTAGTAATGAAAACCATGGGAAAGAGACAAAACCAGGCATTTGAGGTACCCTGGAAGGCAAGTGACAAATCAGAGGAAATGAATGATCAAATGTGTTGAATATTCATGATAGTTCAAGGACACTTTGTACTGAAAAATGTGTCTTTATCTTTAGCAACATGGGCTTGAGACATAGTCACTAAGTGGATGAGTTTATTTAAAAAATTGAAAGGCAAACCCTTTGCAGGTAAAATTTATTCAGCACCACTGTGTTAAATTTGCATTATTTCCATTCCCATTATCATATGAATCAGACTAACATAAATAGGATCAATATAACCATTTAACAAGCACACAATCAAAATTATATTAAAGGACCACAATAATTTGGGTACAATCTTTTATGGTTTATAAGCATTCAATTATATATTCTTATCTTTGACATTTATAATTGTCAAGTGTATCCCTTACTTCCTCCATACAACTCAGAATCTTCAGCATGATGGATCAATTTGACATCTGTAACCTTTACTCCATTAATAAGACTAATTTTAAAGTGTCTTCACATTAACATTCTATTTTTTTAATTTTAAAAAAGAAATACTTAAGTAAAAGTAATATGTATATGACCTACCAAGTAAACACAATTTAATTCTGTTGAATCTTACAACCTTTATTGAGAAGCTACTGTGTGCAAATTATCTATGATAGTTTTCTCCAAGGAATACAAAAGCAAATGAAGAAAAAACAGAAAAGAATCTGGGATGACTCCAAGATTTTGGGCTGTTAAAAGAGACTTAAATAGCTGGAAAAGAAATGAAGAAATCTGAGAGATCTGATATGGGGTTTCATTTTAGAAATTAGAGATACCCAGCAGAAAGTTTAAAGGTCAAGGCTAAAGCTCAAGATAAAGGTCAGAGCTGCAAATATATAGTTGGATTCATCCACCAGACAGTTTGTAGAGGGCTAAAGATTCAGGACTCAGTCTTGAGAAAGATACTTCAGTGCACATCAAACAGAATTAAGTAATCCATCTATAATCCTATTTTTCACTATAATTGGTCAGTAATTTGATTTGCTTTAGCTTATTTCTTTTTATATGTGGTCTCCATTCTCAGTGATGTAAGAATTAGTCACAAGTTTATAAATCAACTCTGAATGAATAGCTGTTATAACCCTTATTGTTATGACAGTGAATCGATTCATGGGTCAGACAAGATGAACTGGTTTTCAATATTTTAATTTCCCTTGTTTTCTCAAGGACATAGGGATTATACAAACTGAAAATTATAAATAAAGGGAAGGTTCCTTTTTATTCTGAAAAAAAAATGAAGAAGAAAAGGATATGTGGAGGAAAATTACAAAACATCACCACCTCTTCTCTAGAGCTAATAGTTTTCCTCTATTGAAAAATAATATGGTTCTTTAAAAAGAACAGTCTCCTGTTTTATCTATATCTATCTATCCATCCATCCATCCATCCCTTCATCCATCCATCCATCTATCCATCAAAACAATAGCAGTTTAAACTTAGATTCCTTTCACTCCATATTCTAGGGAAGGCAACTTCTAAGGCAGCAAGTAATACAAATTATGGGAATATAAAGTTATCCAAGCTAAGCTTTTGAAATGGTATTGGAAGTTTCAACAATTCCATTATAAATATGATTGTGATTTTTTTTATGATTTAATCTAGTCACTATCCATCCCATTCTAACAATCCGTTAACTCCCATGGATTATTTTCTATGAAGAATTGACACTGATAAAGGTTTATAAAAATATTAATAAACCAATATCATTTCTCATTTCATGTAGTGGAAGTCACTTTATAAGTTAATGGAAAGTTTTATGGCATATAAACAGAATCACTTGTCTGTTTGGTATCCTTCTTCAAGGACACACATCATTTAATCTAAGAAAGTATAATTTCTGGTTCTTCCAGCAAAAATTTCTCTAAGGTTATTTCTTTTCCCTTTTCTTTCCTTGTCTATACCCTTCACTATATTTAGAATGGAAAGAACAAATCACTTGAAAGATCGGAAGACATGCAGTAACTCTCATGCATGCCAGCTTCTTCATCTCTGTGTGCACACACACATTCACAAAAATGCACATGCAACTATGCTGAATTAATGAAAGTAGTAATACATTCATCAGTTTTTCTGTAGAATAAATGACATTTGACTATAAGTCATAGCCCCAATTTTCAAAACTCCATAATTAAATTTATCTGTTTAAGAGAATCACTGCTCAAACATAGATGATTACACATTATGTAATATGTATTTCAGATAAAGTTGCTTTTCTAAAATGAAACTGAACTTTTTAAATGAAAGGCCTGGGTTACTATTACACACTTCTCTAACATTTTGTCTTCTTGACAGTTAAACAATTCCACTGCTACCCAACTGAGGCTGTATTGGCATGCTATCCAGAGATGAAAAAACTTTCTGAAAAATGCTACTTCTCAATCATAGACTAGCACTTTCAAATTAGCCAGTCAACTATGTTTTCTTTCTCTCTAAATATGAAAGCTAGTCCTCTCCCAGTGCTCCTTAGCAGTTTCCCTCCCCAACCCACTGCCACACAAAAAGCCTGCATTTCCTGGAGCTTAACTGAGGCAGGGCTTAAGAGGTAAGTATTCATATCTGCATATACTTTTATGAAGGCATTTTCCCCATTATTACGTCAAAACACATTTAATTTTTTATTCCCATTGACATACAAATTTCCACTGAAATTGTATCGTAGACATTTTTAAATTGTAATACATTTTTTCCAAATTTTACAACCATCAAAACCTCTATTATCTCAAGCTCTATACTTTATTCTTCACAAATTATTTTTAATGGCTGACCACATTTCATCTTTGCTCTTCTAGAAGTATTAAGAAGAAAACAGGGAGGTGATACTACAGACTCAAGCTCTATTCATTTCTAAGCCCTGCCCCTAATGCATTTTGTTAAAGGGCAGGTTGCAAATGTGAACCCGGTAAATTAATGCAAAAACTATTCATTTGGCAAAACCACTCATGTGAAAAAAATGTGTAAGCAAATGATATCCAGTGAACCATTTACTTAGAAGGAAAAGCTGTCACTAATGTCCTACCTATCATCTTGTTTAAAATTTCTGGCTTCAAATAGATACTTATATTTTCCTCTAATAATGGAACATGTCTTAACACGGAAAGATGCACGTAGTTTAATGGTGGAGTGGGAAGAGAGACTTGTTGACTCACGAATTTGAGAATGCTGCAAAGCCTTTTAACTCAAACAGCAATTATCTTTATTCAACTTCACCCCTGACCTCAATCTTGCCCATCCTGGGCCAATAGTATACTTGGAATCAGTTTCAGCATGGCAGGAAAAATAAGAATTGAAAACTTTTTTGTATATTCTGGAAAGCAAGAGTTATGGGAAGTTCTATGGACTGTAAGCAATCGGGACTGGTGGCAGTAACTTTAAAAATGAAATACTATTGTGATCACTGAGTTGGAAGAAACCCTTAAATTATTGTACAAGTTGGTAGCAAATATTTTCTATCTTTCTTCCTTCCTAAACTCATTAGAGCATATTCTGGCTAAATTTCACTCTACCTTATTTTAAAGATATTGTTTTGGAATAAGATGTTAACATTATTTTTCTCACAGTCATACATTTAGTCTGATTATAGTAAGAAATCATATGTTTGATTGTCACTTTAAATATTTATTTAACACCAACTTTATTTCAGATACTGTGGCTGTTGCTGGTGACAATAAGGACTTATATCTATGGCCAGAGAGAATAACAGAATGAGTAGATTAAAATGAGCCCTTGAACCGACTCAGTCAAAACACTTCATTTCATCACCAGGAAAACCTCTTTACCACTCTATGCACTTGTGACAAGAGAAATAGATTATTTTCCCTGTGTTTAAGATGTGACACTTCATTAGCCTGATTTTGTAAATAGTTATTAGCTAGAGTTTGTGAATCACTAGTGATCCTTATACACAATACATTCCTCATCCTCATTTTTTTAAGGAAATCATTATAAAATCTACAATATCTGGAATACATTTTATATCTTAGTAGTCACATTGAAAAGTGTGCCCTGAATTGTTTATTTGTTTTCTAAATAAAATAATGCTATCAGAAAGGAGTGTATCTGTTGTCTCTTCCAACAGACAAGAATCAGGTAGAAAGGTTTTACTATTATGGATACTAGAACACATTTCACACTACTATCACAGCCTCTGAGATTCTTTTAGTGTAAACTAAATCAGAAGAGATTTCCTTTCCTCTTGGTTTGGCCTCAATGATGGGAATCAGCACTAAATCCTGTTTCTGTATAAGTCAGAGAGTAAGGTAAGGAAAAAAAATGTTGTTAATATACATAAGTGCTTGCCTTAGTTTGCCAGGCCTACTGTAACAAATACCACAAAACTGATTGGCTTAAACTGTAGGAATTTATTGTCTCACAGTTTTGGAAGCTAGCAGTCCAACGTCAAGATCTTGGCAGACCTTTGAGGTCCTGGTTCAATGTGAATAAGCAAAAAAAAACGAAGAAGCTCTTCTAAGATTCTTCACCGAAGCCTGTCTTTTGACCGCAGCCTCACAAAACTATGGGAATAAAATCTTACTGTGCAGTATCAGAGAATTTCTTTGTGTAAGAGTGACTTTTGTTTTCCAATACTCCATCTGTCTCTCTGGATCCAGGATCTCCCTTCAGTTTGGCCTGGCTGATCACTCCCTTCCTTTTAAATCCATTTCTCAATGCTTTCTCCTTTCAAGGTGTGTGCTTATATGTTTACATGTGTTGTGTTTCTATTTAAGTGGCATTTTTTTCTCAGTGGAAAACTTAGAATAACCCAGGCCCCTATCACAAGAATGAGAAGAAACAGGAGTTGTGATCAATTCAAATGTCAATTCTCAGAAGACCATAATAAAATTGTGTATTGCTGGAGGGGGGTGGGGAGATATTAAAATTGTGATCAGCCATATGAAACAACAGGAATACTAAGAAGAAGTGTCAACACAGTGAGGAAGAGAGGACCAGAAATTTTCAAGTTAATATGATCAATAGAATGGAAAGAGATGGTGAGCTCATGAAAGGATTGATGAAAATGCTAGGTATTGAACCAAGAGACTGCAGGTGGCTCAGGGTAAATGAAGGGCAGAATTACTAATAGACATAAAATATATCAAATTCCACAGACATTTCATTTAGCGTCTCAATTTGTTCAGTGAATATTTATTGCATGATTACTCTGTTTCTTGTTGTAAAGAAAAATATTCTCTAGATTCAAAAGGCTTATTTATACCTTACAGACAAAAATAGAGAAATATACATGTAGTTAAAATATTTTTATTTCCATTTAAATATTTGTACTTAATAGAGAAGAGAAGAAAACTATCACTTCATTCTGTTATTTAGGTTTTGGATTTGAAGATAACCATATTTATGGAGCATCTAGATGATCTAAAATTGAAAATATGTTGAGTGCCAAAGGCTAAAAATATCTTAATTTAGTTTAGAAAAGGGTAGTTTCTAGTCAGGGGTTGAGAAAAAGGACAGGTTCAAAGACCAAATAGGGATTGGGGATAAAGAAGAGGAAATCTAGCCTGCTATGGCTTCAGATTTATATAGGTACCCAAATGCTACTTGACTGATTTTTTCACTGACTGGTCTGAGGCTTTAATTAATTGTAGGCCTAGGCTATGCATACATATTTGGAATTTTGTCTGGAGATCATTAAAATAGTGTGAAACATTTTTTTTTTCTTTTTAATCACAAGCTTGGCATGTCTTATTAGTATCCTCCTACATGCAGTTAGAGAAGAAAAAATCTGTTACGAACGTGTTTGAAAATAAATATTTGAGTTAGATATATCAGCAATGTACATAAAGCAATTATAAATATTTATGTCATTTTATATATAATTTATTCAATTAAAATCAATCTAAAGTCTACTGAGGAAAAAAAAATATCTACTAAAAAATGCTGTTGAAGTATTATAAAATTCCAGGATGGGTGCAGTGCAGTGATAAACAGCTTGAAATTTGAAGTAAAAAAAAAAAAACATGATTTTTCAGTTCTGACTCTACCATTTAAATGCTTTGTAACCTGTAAAAAAGTAAATATACTCTTTAAACCACAATTTTCTCACCTTTGGTATGAATCTTCTAACAGTCTCTTCATCATTATTTTCTTTGTATGTGTGGTTGGAATAAGATAATACAGGTTTAGTGCTTGGCATTGTTTCTAGTATTGAGTAAATCATTTTAAAAATGACACAATTATTACTGAAATCACAAAGGCCCTCCCTATATGGTTTTCACCTCTTTGCATAGGAATATAACTGGCTAATTCAGAAAATTGTTTATTTTACTATAAGCCTTTGTGAATTACTTCTAAAAGCAAAAGACTTTTCTAGTGAAAGATTATTTTCTCAGTTCATTGAAAAAAATATTATGAAAAGGCACATAACTCTCTTTTCTACACATCCATCAGACATTAGGTAGAGAATGGAACTTGACAGTCATTATAATGAAGGGCACCCTATTGATAGAGTGGTGATGAGTTGGTAGTGACACATAATAGTCTTACAGAAGTTTCATATTCTTCAAATATAATTAGTAGGTTGTCATTGGTTAAGCATTTGTATCAGTAATTCTTTTGCATGTGGCTCCTCATACTGCTCTTAGATAAGCCCTGTGTTTCCAAAAGATGGTGTAGAGTGGTAGGAAAAGCAGAGTACAGTTCAAATTCCCTGGCCCAGCAATTAACCAGCTGTACAACTTCAGACCCTTGGGTTCTTTCTTTGTGAGATGGTGAATGATAATTCCTGTTTTGCAGCATTGAGGTACAAGTTCGAATGAATGTACTAAAGAAACTGAATAAAATAGACACTGTGAAAAATAGCTATCTCCTTGAGCAACCACAGAGAATAAAGAGCTTGAAAAATTCAGAGCCAAGTCACCCAAACTGTGTACTGAAACACCCGGGGCAATGCCACAAACTTGGTCTCTGTGGGATATCATAAATTCTAACGGAAAAACAATGTTGTCTGGTGAGCCCTGCATAGACTTGAGATCATGGTCATTCCCAGTTTCAGTACTAAATTTTGACATTACTTTTCAAAGATGTTGTATATTTGCAAAACCCAGTTTTAAATTGTTGCTGTGATGAAAAGCAGGTAGTTTATGAAAATCAGTGTCGAACAGTAAATGATGGTGGCAGTGTCCAAACTGATTACAAATAAAAAGGTTTACAGGGCCCAATAGGCGACATATTTGATGAGATATAAATACTTCTTAAATTGTTTGGACATAGCTATTTAATAAATAGAACTGCTAGATATAAATTTTTTTCTCAGGCTTCTTGATAAAATTACTGAGACCTAAGGGTTTCAGGAATCAAGAAAGTTTGGGACCTAGCTATGCTTTTGGAATTCTTTTTTCAACCCCTCATTTAGGGTGGTAACTGCCACATATTTTTCCTTGGCATATATCCACCAATAAAAATGTTTAGTATAAACATGCAAAATAGTTTTATTAAATGATACTTTATATATATTTATAGGCCACTATTACTTCATACTTTGAGATATAATAATTCATTTACATATGAAATATACACTTAAATATGTAGTATTAATTAGGTTATTATACTAGAGAAATTCTTATGCAAGTGATCAAGGAAACATGTACAAGGATTTATTACTCATTGCTGATAGCTACAAAAATTTGCAATTAAAAATGTTCATCACCAGAAGAAAATATACCTTGTAGCACATTCATATGATGGTATATTACATATGGTAAAAGGTAATAAAGAAGATCTAGTTTAGTGAATCATCATGATATAAATTATGAGTCTAAATTAACTGCAATATTTTTAAAGCAACTTGATAAAGAAACATATAATATTATACTATTAGTATAATACAATCTATATGTGTTTTTAAAATAAAAAGTATACAAACCCACATGGAAAAGAACACCAAAGTAAGAAAAGAAATGACAGGCGGAATGATCTCAGAGTTATTCTCACCTGTTTGTGTTTTTCCACAAATTTTAATTATATTATTTACACATTTTTAAAAACATTATTTTAAACATACATTTATTATCAGTCAATATTACAATGCACAATATAAAATGTCAATATTTAAGAGTAGCAGATTCAAACATACTTTAAATCATCTTGTTGATCATTTCAATTTTCTGGGTGATTTTTACCATATGTGGTTAGATTATCATTGTTTTTATATTTAATTTTATTGGAAAAAAGTTTATACAAGTTGTAGTAAAAATGTTTTGCTTTGTTTTTTAGTTTGCTTATTTTTGTAGCATTAGTGCTATTTTCTTTCCTTCACAGGATTCTTTGCAGAGTCTTTTTAAGCCAAAAAACAGTATTTGATAATCAATGAATAAAACTAACCTGGTGCATCAAAATTGCAAAGCATCAAAACATGCTAACCATGAATAACATATGATGATACCTTTATTATCATTGTTTACATTTTGGATGATACACCAAGCATCCCTTAAAATACCTTGCTTGTGTTATAGGATACCTGCCTGTCTGATAGGCAGATCTCCTGAGGGCTCCAGAGTCAGTCTGCATATAAAATATGAGGAGAGTTTATTATTTTCATATTATATATCATTCATAATATTAAATTTATATAAATAAATGTTATGGTATTTCCCTCTCATAATGCTCTCATCTAGTATTGCTAAAGCTCATAGCAATATCCTCACTGAGACTTCTAGTAAAACTCTACACCCAAATGGTGAAAAACAAAACAAAACAAAACAAAAATCAAGTTAACTCTGTTACGTTAGGGAATAGCTTTCTTTGTCACCTCAAATCATTAGGACACTTTTCATTTCCCTTTGTTCTGTTCTAGAGAGGACACAGTTCAAGTTATCTTTCCATCAAGTAAGGGGGAATGAACATACTCTATAAAGCTCCCTTTCCTTAAAGAAAAAAATATTTTGCTACTTTGGATAAAATCTTAGATGTCTAAGGTCTTACAATTTTTAAACTCTTCTTCATATATACTCCTATAAGATAAAAGACACATAAGTGAATTTGCTTCATACATTCAGACGAATCTGATATCACATAATTTCCTAAGTACCTAGGTAAACAAGCTTTCTCCAGAAATCTAAGTTATATATAAATTACCGAAGGTATGTGATACCTTTTTTTTTTTTCCATTTCATGTTTTATTGTCATGACATCATTTGGTGAAAGGAGGAGTCATGAGTTCACGGGCTGTGATACCCCCTAGCCTCTCCAATGGAATTGGCATCCAGGTTCAACTTGGGAGTAAGTTCAGGATCAGAGTTGGAGAAGGTCAACTGCAGCTGCTGGGGTGTGGGGTCTGGGAGGAGAAAGGCAGGACGTTGCCATGGAGATGTTCATAGAGGGCTCAGAGTCCAATTCTCCCATCCTGGCACATGAGGATTCCCCACATAGACCACACTTGTTGTGAACCACAGTCACTCGTCAATGGGAGGATGGATGGGACAGGCCTGGAGCTGGTACTCAGGAAGTGCAAGATCAGCTGAGTCTCACAACCATTCTGGGAATTGTTGATAGGAAACACTGGGGAGCACATCCTTGTTGAGAGTCTCCTTAGAGCTGGAACTGGAGATGAGTACTTTGGCCTTTTGACTTCTGCCCCATGAGCTTCACACTCCCTCCTCTTCTGCATGATTGCACTAAACTTCTCCCACTGGTGATCAAGCTCTGCCTTGTCACTAGTTGCTCTGAAGTGCTTGGATTTCCTCCCTACACACCTCTTGATGCCATGCTGGAATGCAGCCTTGGGAAAAACCTCCATGTTGATCTTACACTTGCTGTAATCCTCCTGGATATCAAAGCCCAGTGACCTAAGGAGCCCTTCTTGTTACCCGTGTCCATTTTGCTACAGTCCACCTCCTCCTCACTGTCCACAGCTGTGTTGTGGCTGAGTAGCACTCTGCATAACTGTTGGACATTCCAAAGTAATCTCCCAGCTTCTTCTTGTCCTCTGGCTTAATCAATAATTCTGTGCCTTTCCAGCCAGCAGACCCAGCAAACTTCTCAGAGATGGACTTAACTAACTCCGTGGCAGACTCAGGTCCTCTATCGACATCGATGGGTTCACAGCTCACTTTGAGCTTCTCAGAGTAGTGGTGTCTCTTCTTTCCCTCATCTCTCTCTTGGCCACTGTCTCTGTCCCATTCCAGAGCATGCTTCTGTTCCCAATATCTTTCCCATTCCCTGTCCAGAGGTGTCTTGGTCATAGAAAACACGTAATCTCCAATGTATTCATAAATGTTCATGGCAGCCTCGGGAAGTTTCCTGTCTTCCAACATGCCTTTCTCCTTCTTCATGAGCTCCTTGTTCTGAGTAGGCTGCCTCAGGTAGGACAGGACCTGAGTGAGCTTTCTGATGACAGTGTCTTCCACAGGCAGAAGGGCCAGGACGTGCAGGGTGGGCCAGTCAGCCTTTCTGCAGAGAAGAGTGATGGGGATGTCCATGTAAGCACATTCACAACCCAGGGCCACCTTACAGGCCATGCAGCCTGGGAGGAGCAGTTCATTCTCCTCCTTTGCTTTGTTCTGGAACAGGGTGCTGTAAATATTGTGGCCCAGTTATATTTTAAGTTCAATGTTATTCTCATGCTCCTCCTCTTCCTTGGTTTCTTTCTGTGGCTTTCCCATCAATTCTTCCTCCTCTTTCTCTGTGTGGGCAAACTCAGCTGGAACCTTCTAAGCAGAGCAAACTAGGCTGATCCTGGATGTCTAGAGCGGAGAGAGCTTAACAGCCTCCTTCTCCTCTGCTGCCCATAGTCTCTGAGCCCCAGGGAGGGCCCATGGGCTATTTAAAGTCATCCTGTTGATTGAGTCAGTCCTGTGTGATAAATGTTTAATATAATCTACTGAATGAAACTTCTGCAGTTTTGTCTATCAAATAAAATGGTACATGCAATTCATAATTATCATTGTCTATTTTTTATAAAATGCAGCTTTAACAAGATTTATAATTAACCACGTAACTACGTGGTTAATATGATTGAGCCATTCAAATAGATTTAAATGAAATCTTACATATATATATATATATATATATTTATATTTTTGTGTAACATACATATGGATATATCTTTAAGCTACTTCAAATTTTAAATAATCTGTTGGACTTTCCAGAACGACCATGCATCATCAATATTTTACCAGGAATAAACATCAAATAATTATCTAGCACACTACTGTTTAATAATTGTATTACAATTGTGCTAAATAATGATAGAAGTATGAAAATATTAAGATATTTTCTTAATTTCTAGTTATCTAGCTTACAATTAAATAAAATTTTGTGGGAATCCTCTCTGATAGTTAACCTTGATTACCTCTGTTTCACATTTTTAATATATTTCTCTTCATTATATTTCTATATTAGTAATCTCTAATTACACGTCTGTTTTGTAATTTCTAAGGTTTTACTTTCCTCAGAACCAAATCCATGCCAATTGTGTGACATAAGAATGTTTCCATGACCTTTTTCAAAAATACATTTTAGTCACTCTAATCAGGGTGATTGTAAGTATTCAGTTAGGCCATACTATTTGTAGAAAGCTGATATTAAAATAGTGGAATGAACCAAGAAAAATATGTATTTTATGTTCATAGCCAAAATGCCTAAAAAGTTTATAAATATATTATTGAGTCCTGTTTTCTCATATGTTGATATCTGATGACTTTTGCATTTAAGAGTTAATTCAGTACCATTATCATGAATAGTAAGGTGACTATATGTAAACAATGTTTACTAAGATTAAATATGGTCAGGGGAATTTTCTAAGTCTTTCAGATAATATAACCCATTTAATCCTCACAACTCAAGTAGGTACTCTTATCGTCAACATTTTATGGATTGGGTAACTGAGGCACAGAGCTGTAAAATAATTCTGAGGAGTCATTTGTGTAATAAGGGACAGAGGCAGAATGAGAACAGATGGAGAAGCTTCAGAGTCTGCTTATTTGATCGTAACATTAAACTGCTTCTTCTGTTTCTTAATTATGTTCCATACAACCTGTTTCTAACCACAATCCCTTTGTTTCAGATAATCATCACTATTTTTGTGCTTTGCCCACACACTGTTTCTTTCACCTCTCATCATTGGCCAGATTCACTAAGCCCTGCCATTTTTTCATTTCCACTACTTTGAACATTCATTGTCAATGAGCTTGCCTTAAAACTTTCCTAAGAAAAGGATGTGCTTCATAAATTATAATCTATCTTTTCTCCTCAGTCATTTCCAAATAATCAGCAAGTCAATATGAAAAAAAAAAATCATTTACCTGATGAAAGACCTGCATTCTTTGCTTCAAAACATTTTGAAAAGTTATTTTACTTTAGATTTCAAAGTTTTCTGCTGTGTAACACTTCTTATGTACTATTATCACAGCTAATCATTTTTCTATAATTTAGAAACCCCTTTTATCAAATCTCCAAAATATTTAGCTTTCTTCAGCAAAACCTCAAAGAACAAAGCATATTGTTTAAGACAAATTATCTTCTAGCTAAATACATGTGTTTTCTAGCTTGGTTGAGGCAGATTTCCCATCTTTCCAAATCTTACGTACACCGTGTCTCTACCTATTACCTTCTCAATCCCCACAATATTTCTGATTTATCAAATGATATACAAAAGTTCAAATTTTGTTTTAATCAATATATACAATTATGTCACTTGTGTTTTTCTCACATATATTGCAGATCATTTTCAACTTATGTTAATTTTCTATTTTACCACTTCTTTAAATAACCACTTCAAATAAATATTCTACTCATTTTAACTATGCTTTCTCTTTGATTTTTTACAATTGCAACATGATAGAAATTATCTGATAGCAAAATATTGTTCATTTAAATATTTTAATGGTTAGCATATTTCTCTGAGTTTATGTAAATTGTAAAGTATCTCTCTAAAGGTTGGAATCCATTGTGTTAAACTTAGACAAATTTTGGCTACATATATTTATATATATATAAAAATAGGTGTGTAATGATATACATATAATGACAGCAAAGAGCTCAAATTTCCATCTCAACATAACAAAACCAATCATTATCACAAATTACTTTGCTTTAGTTCACTATGAAATGAATTCTGTCCAGACCTTTTCTCTCACCTCCTACCCCTCAATATTCCAGTGAGCTAGTAGGAGACAAGGGCATAGTCTTTCTCTGACACAACTTCAATGAATACTATATACTTCTTTTGTTTCCTTTATTTTCCTATATGTAATATATATATATATATTTTAAATCAGAATTTTATATGCATAACTGGTGTACTAGAGGAAATTTTAAGACTTGGTCCAGAGGAATTCAATTTGCATAAACTCTTGAGAAAAACTAGGCTGATGTTAGGAATTATTTAAGAAATAAAAATAAAGTGGCATGATTTTTAAAGACAATAAGAAAACAGCTCATCGTTTTCTGATATATAAACATCTAGGGAACACAATCATGAAAATTAAAAATCCAATCAGTGAATTAGGTCCTAATCTTGATTTATCAATTGTAGAACATCCTGCATAGTCTTTCTAGGTCTTTCAATGGGAATAGAGAATCGAGTTTATGTTTTAAGGGTAATTACAAGCATAAACATAAAGTTTATATTATATTTTAGCACACACTAAAATTTCTCATACATATATTTCTTTCTAACATTCATATTATAAATGATTTAATTCAGAGCCACCGTAGAATATATATAGGAATAATACATTTCCCTAATTCTTCCTTAAGGTGTAATAATAGTCCATGGTGTGGAGATAGCCAAATTTATTTAACTAATTTTTTACCAACAGTAACTTAGGTTCTTGTCAATTTTATTTTTTTTATTTAGGAAAGCAGAGACAACTTTTAACTAATTTTACCCTTGTTTATCTATTGAATAAATTCTATGTAATATAATTTCTATGTCAAAATGTATGAGGATTTTGAGTATTGATAGCTATTGCTAAAATTTTACCTCCAAAAAGTCTTTCTAAATTTACTGTCCAAAAAACAAGGCTTTAAAATAGCTCCATTCAACAGACCTTAATCATATTCACCATTATCAAACTTTTAAATTCTTGTCTTTCCTACTGAAAAAAATAAATACATTCACTTGATGAATATGATTCTGCTGCTTGCAGTATCATGGGTTCATACTCCCCACAACCCCCATACAGAATACATTCTGAGAAATTGCTGGTCTCAGCAAAGGTAGGTGGCATCTCCAGAGAGCTGGTACATCCCTGCTGCCAGCATCTCTGACAGATAAACTAACAAGCAAGCACAACTAATGAAGATCTGAGCATTAATCCAAAAGTGGGCAGGGAACTGGGGTAGCCATTAACTGGGGTCTTGAGTCACACCATCCTAGAGTAGAAGCAGACTTTTGCCACCACTCTGGGCTGAAGAAGAAATGTTGAAGAAAGCATCCCCAAGACAGGCATGCAGGACTTCTATAAATAAAAAGCAAACATAAGGGAAGATTACTGAATATATAAGAAGCTTAGAGACTTATGACTGGAAGTCCAGAAAATATCTGCCTGTCTGTCTATTGGTCTATCTATCTAGCCAACCACCCATCATCTATTTATGTATTCATTACATTTAAATGTTCTTAACTTTATATAATTTCAGGCATATAGAAAAGTTACAGGAATTCTGGTATACCATTTATTCATGTTGCCCAAATACTAAAAGTTAACTCTATCTCCTGCCTCCTCTCTCTCTCTCCCTCTCTCTCTCTCCATCTCCCACTCCCTTTCTCCCCTCTATCTCAGGCCCTGCCAACACCTTGATTTCAGATTTATAGCTGGTAGAACTGTGAGAGAATAAGATTCTATGGTTTTAAGATACCAAATTTATGTTAATTTGTTATGGAAGAACTAAGAAACGAATTCAAGTATTAATATAGCATGGCCCAAGTCCCCAGGCCTATGAAAACGCTTTTATCAGGCAGACAATCCCCAGGCTCGGAGATTATTGCCCAGGAGCCACCAGAGATTATTGCCCAGGAGCCACCCAGAGTCATTCTGAAATCAGTCCTTTGCCTTGTGAAGAGTTTGAGCAAACCAGGATTGCTGGGTTAACCCTTTCGTGTGTCTACTTGATAACATTTAATAATAATTTCTTTATTATTTAACACCTTTAAATAGTGCCTCTTGAATTCCAGTGCTGAAATAAAGGGAATGTATTTGCACCAAGTTTTATTATACATATTTTACTATAATATTTTTGATATTTATATTTTGCCTATAAGTGTAATCCAACATTTTTCCTATTAACTAGACAAAGATATGTACCTAATTTATTTAATATTTATTTTAATTCCACCAGAGTCTCATGGTATCATACCATGTCTTCCCTGTCTTTGAAATCTTTATTTTAACCTGCCACATCATAGGATTTCCATTTTCTGATCTGGATTTTTCTCTGCAATAACTACTGGTTTCATCCATGCACAAATGTGTGTATCTGTGTGTGGGTATATGTTTGCATGTGTGTATTTATCAGTATCCTACATGTTTCTGACCATGCTTTTAGCAGTTTACATATTTTTAATCTTTGTTTCCTTGAAGGTGGCTTTTATTTGTAGTTAATTTACATTTCCCATATTTTGAGTATATTTTCTTATTTAACTCAAAAACTTAATTGGTTAGGAAAATACTATTTTCTGAAGACATTTTGAAGCAGCTGACATATCCTAATTACACTGGGCATGTGCCCACCAAAAAAATTTATCCATTTTTGCATTTTAACTTTTTCTATGATTTGGGTTAGTTTTTATATTCCAAGAGAAGAAGAAATGGTCAATTAGTTTTATGGTTTAATGACAAATTATGCTTTTTTAATATTGATGGTATTTTACTGCTTGAGATATGTCATTTGTCATTTCTCTGATTTGGGCAAGAGATCTTCAAAGTGGTTCAGGATTGTTCATCAAGAGACTTGATCAGAGGCTGGGATAAAATCTTCATATCTGCAGTGTTTGCTTTGCATGGCCTTTTTCTCTTTATAAACCACAAGGGGAGAAGAGTATGTGTTCTTTGCGTTCAAATATTTTGTGTCCTGCGGCAAATACAATATCAATCATATCTTTAAACACAATTTATTGATTTCAAGGAGGAGAAATGTTCATGTAATAATATAATATATAGAGAAGTCATGCTATCTTCTTAAATGAATTTATTTGGATATTTTATTAGCTTAATTAGAACACTTTAAAAATTGAATTCATGCTCTTTCTCCACAAAGTATTTTTCTCTCTTAATTTCTCTTGGTGAAAGCAATACTATTTCTTTATTTACTGAGGTTTAAGGTTATGGCATCATGTGAATCACCTCTTTCATAGGCTTATTTAAACCAGAGAGATTTCCTTTTTGCATGCTTCCTAAACTTACAGTCATCTTACAGTCATCTAGTTTACAAATAAATGCTTTCTTCATTGATTCCCTGCTAACACTGAAGGCTCATTTTGATGTATCCAAAACTCTATGTGACCAGGCACATACTAAATCCACAAAAGTAACTTTATTTATTTATTCATTTATCTATCTATCATCTATCTATCTATTTAAATAAATTGCTCAAGAGTACATAGATAGAAAAGACAAAAGTCAATAATCAGATGAAAGTGAATTGCTGAAAAATTCACTTTCAGCAATTGAATTTCTGCATTATGTCTAGCTACTTGCTGTGGCTTTACCTATTAAGATTACTGCATTCCTGGATATAAGCTGCTTTGTTCTTTCCCAAATCTCTATCTTTACTATGTAGTTTCTCTGCCCTTGCAATTGCCATGCCCCTGATTTCCAGCTATCCGTGTTAGTTTTTTCCTGTAGTTCCAAACATTGAACTCACTTTTCCCATACAAAAGCTGACCAGTTTAATCCATCTCCAATAATTCCTCACTTCCCTGAATACAGTTATGAATTTCGCAGTCTAAAAACTCCTGAATATACATTGCTTTGTATTGCTAATAGTTCCCCATGTACAAATGGTATATACTTTGGAGATATTAATCTGAAAAAGATCAGAATTGTGCACTATACTTCCCTTTAATTCCAAACAAAAATATAACATGGATGATACATAGCATTTTCAGAGTAAATACTTTTTAGATGGAGCTAAAAAAAAGTTTGTTTTAATAAACTAAACATTCTTTTAAACAGCTTGTCAATTTTCTATCATAGAAATCTCTGCTTAAATTTCCTCCTTTTTTGTTTATGCATGCTATGATAATTAGGTGTAAAAAACTAATATTGAAACTCGACTTCATTAGTTGATAACTCTTCATGTTTCAACAACAGAGCAGTATATAAAAATTTATTCACTAAATCTAACTTTTAAGTTTGCATAGATTAATTTGATGTAGCAAATGATATCTATATTACATTGAGATCATATTTTATTCTTACCTGATATATTCTATTTAGGACAAATACATAATTTGTTATAAATTTCATAATATGCCTTTTTTCTTTTATACTTCAGCCATACAAAATAATTTGTGCTTTTTTTTTTCCTTTTTATGAAATTGCATAGTATGGTCACAGGCTTAAAATTAATTAATACATCAGTGTGCTTCATGTTACATATAAGCTAGGTCAGAATGAAGATGTTTATCAATTTATAATATAAAGATTGCTTTCCTTCTCTTGATATTTTATTGTAGAAGAAACATTTATAAAATCCAGTCATGAAAATTATTGGCATATGAAATAAAACCCAAATTATAGTTTAATTATAGTGAATTAGTAATAACTCATAGCATTTTTTTCTCTATGCACATACTTCTAAAACATCTGCCATGCATTCAAATTTGTATCTATACATATTTGTATCTTTATACACAAATAATACAGACACACACATAAAACTGTCAAGTAAACAACCAGAGTTAAAGCCATGAATTTTTATTGAAACTTTGAAATTTTCTTTGAAATCATTAAGCTGTATAAAGAGACATAAGTGTGTCACAGAAACATTTGATTCAAGTCTAAGAAAAATATATATTCTTCCTTTTGAATACATACTTGGACTTCAGTATAGAATAAAGATTGTACTAGCATATGTTAAGATTTAATCATAAAAGCACGTATTAAAATTCATTCTTACAAGATTTGTAACATCTGTAGTTAATTTTAGACTGCAGTTTTATATTATGTTTAAAGACATAAACATTTTTATATTTGAATTTATTTTCTCAATAATGGGCTTAATAGTCTTATTTCCTCAAGATGGCTGGTGAAGGAATCATCATCAAATATATGCATATTGATCGGTTCATTGTTAGTTCTTCTAAGGACTTCTTTTAAAGGACCCCATTTAATTACTAAGTCAATAAGTAAGCTCTAACTACAAATTTATGTATTAAAGATTATTCCAACCACACATTTTTTTCTTCAATGTTTCAAGGATTTCTGAGTGACCAAAACAGTGTTCAGTTGGGGCTACTCATAGGAGTCATACTGTTTATCTGAAAAATAAAAAAAAACTGTTATTTGTTATTTGGTACATTTGGGGCCAGCTATTTATTGAAATTCATATTTTGGTGGATTTTTTTAAGTGACAGAATACTTAGTATATCACCTAACACTTCTGGGGGTTATGACAACACCTTGTAAGTAAACATGATAATTTTCCTTAGTGAGATATATGAATATTAGTATTCACTAAGAAATAAAAAGTATTAAAAAACCCACAACCACTCAGGTTAGGTTTGCCAAAAATTAGTTCAGAGAAGGACATTATTTATTTATATTTTTCCTGCCAGATGTATTAGAAAAAAAGGTTTTCATTTTCAGAAATAGTTCGATTCAAAATTGTGGCTAAGGAATATTGAACAAATAATATCAACAATGTGTAACTTAGAAAAGACTTTCAAGAGTATGTTATAGCTAAGAAGGAGAGAAAGTGTATTTTAAATTGCTAACAAAATGTGAGAAGATCATAGGCAACACAACTTTCTTAATATAAGAAACTGAGGGAAAGTTCTGAGTAAGGTTGGAGGTTGGGTTCACGTTTCAAAACTACTATCTCTGATAATCATTAGGAACCTTCCAGTGAAAGTGTTTCCCCAACCTCTGTAGAAGAATGAATGAATCCTTCAGAACTGTTTTCTCACCATTGTCTCATAATGTAGATTTTAAACAGCTTATAAATAATACATTTCCACTTCTGGAGGAAAATTAGAAACACACATATTCATTATGTAATCTAAAAATGAATGATTTTTCAGCAATGCCTCTTCTTACTACTAGGAAATAAGTATTAAAGTAATATTAAATAAGTATTAAAGATACAAATAATCTCAATAAAGTTTTACCTAAATCAGCAAAATAGGAGTTAAAAAATGTTGTAAATAAATTATTTCACTCTAACACCGCCCTTTGGCAGATACTTAGGCAAAGTTATTGATATATTTAGCCTACTGTTTAAAACTCTTGTAAATTGAAAGGCAGTATTAACTTGACTTGATTAGTATTTGTAGGCCAGAATTGTCATAAATTGTATGATTTGTTTTCAGAATGTATACACTAATTTGATTTATATTTTTTAACTGTATCTGAAAAATTTATAATGTTAAGATATATCCACATACATCTAAGTTATAGAGTTACATCTGCAATATTTTAAGCATGATTTAAAAGTAAATTTTATCACATCAAAAAAAATGGCCATCAAAATACTGATTGCTTCAGCAGCAGGAACTTTACACCACAGTTAATTTTCATGTGAATATCCATTTGATTAGTAGAAATTGATTTTTTATGTTGAATATGGACTACTTTTTTTTTCATTCATATTTTTTGGGGAAAAACCATGCAACAAATACAGAAGTCCCTTTTACCATCCTCCTTTAATTAGCATCATACAGTAGTGTAGTATATTTGTTACAAATGAAAGAACAGTATTATAATTCTACTGTTAACTATAGTCCATGGGTGACTTTAGTGTTCATCATTTTTGTTATACAGTCTTATGGTTCTTTTTCTTTTTAATTTTATTCTAGTAACATATATACAATACAGAATTTCCTTTTTTAATGACATTCAATATGCATTTCAGTGCTGTTGATTACATTGAAATATTCTGACACCATCACCACCATCCATTACCAAAATTTTACATCAAAATTTTTACATCAAAAAACGAAACTCTAAATTTACACATCATTTTCCATTCCCTAACCCCACCCTGGCCCAGATAACCTATATTTCAGTTTCTGACTTTATAAACTTGCTTATTCTAGTTGTTTTGTATGAGTGAGTTGATACAGTATTTGTCCTTTGGTGCCTGGCTTATTTTACTCAACATGGCATCTTCAACATTCATCCATGTTATCTCACATATCAGAGCATCATTCCTTTACATGGGTGGATTATATTCTATTGTATGTATATGCCACATTTTGTTTATCCATGCATTGCTTAAATGGGCACTTGGATTGCTTCCATCTTTTGACAATTCTGAATATTGCCACTATGTGTGCATATATCTATTCGAGTCCCTACTTTCAATGTTTTGGGGTATGTACCTACAATTGGATTGCTGAGTCATATTGTAATTCTATAATTAAGTTTCTGAGGAACTACAGAATTGTCTTCAACAGTGGGTACACCATTTTACATTCTCACCAACACTGAATGAGTCCACCTATTTCTCCACATCCTCTCCAACACTTTTAAATTTCCTTTTTCTTAATAGTAGCTATTCTAGTAGGTGTAAAATTATATCTCATTGTGATTTTGATTTGCATTTCCCTAGTGGCTAATAAGGTTGAGCATCTTTTCTTGTGCATTTTGGATATTTGTATATATTGTTTGGGATAATGTCCATACAAAACTATTGCCCATTTTTTTAAATGGGTTGTTTGTCTTCTTATTGTTGAGTTATAGGATTCCTTTAGATATTCTAGATTTTAAACCTTTATTAGATATGGAGTTTCCAAATATTTTCTCCATTCTGTAGATTGTCATTGTATGTTCATTATTATGTCCATTGATGCACAAAAGTTTTTAATTTTGATGAGGTCACATTTATCTAATTTTCTTTGGTTGTTCATGTTTTGGGTGTAAAGTCTAAGGAATCATTGCTAACACAAGGTCCTGAATATGCTTCCTCATATTTTCTACTAGGAGTTTTATACCTCTGATTCTTATATGTAAGTCTGATCCATTTTGAGTTGATTTTTTAAATATGGTGTGCAGTAGAGTTATTCGCTCACTCTTTTGCATATTGACATCAAGGTTTCCCAGCACTATTTATTGAAGAGACTACTCATTCCCAGTTGAATGGACTTGGAACCCTTGTAGGAAATGAGTTGCCAATAGAAGTTAGGGTTTATTTCTGAGCTGTTAAGTTGATTCCTTTGGTCTTTATGCCTGCCCTTGTGCCAGAACCATGCTGTTTTGATTACCGTGGCTTTGTAATAGGATTTAAGATCTGAAAGTGTGAGTCCTCCAATTTCCTTCTTTTTCAAAATGGCTTTGGGTATTTGGGGTCCCTTATGCATATAAATTTGATGATTGACTTTTCCATTTCTGCAAAGGCTGTTGCAATTTTGATAGGGACTGTGTTGAATCTGTAAATCGTTTTTGTAAAATTGGCAACTTAACAATATGTAGTCTTCCAATCCATGAACATGGAATGTTCTTCCATTAATTTAGGTCTTTTTTGTTTGTTTGCTTGTTTGTTTTTTCAGTAGTGTCTTGTAGATTTATTCCTAGATATTTGATTCTTTTCATTGCTATTATAAATGGATTTTTTCTTGATTTCTTCTACAGAATATTCATTACTACTGATTTTTGTGTTTTGTTCTTGTACCCTGCTACTTTGATGAATTTATTAGCTTTAGTAGCTCTTTTGTGGATTTTTTTGAGTTTTCTGTATATAGGATCATATCTGCAAATAGGGAACGTTTCACTTTTTTCTTTCCAATTTTGATGCCTTGTATTTCTTTTTCTTGCATAACTGCTCTGTCAAAAAGTTGCAGTAAAATGTTGAACAATTGAAGACAATGGGCATCTATGCCTTGTTCTTATCTTAGAAGAAGACTTTCAGTTTTTCACTATCCAGTATGATGCTACTGGTAGGTTTTAATATATGCACTTTTTCATGTTGACTAAGTTTCCTTCTATTCCTAGTTTTCTAGGTGTTTTGGAAAAGAAAGAGGGTACTGGAATTTGTCAAATGCTTTTTTTTGTCTTAACTGAGATATTCATATTTTTTCCCCTGCATTGTTAGTGTGGTGTGTTACATCATTTGATTTTCTTATGTTGTACCACTTTTGCATACCGGGCATAAATCACACCTGATTTATAGCTAGCTAGCTAGATAGATAGATAGATGATATAGATATAGATATAGATATATAATTCAATGGTGTTAAACTCACAACATTGTGCTACCATCATCATCATCCATTACCAAAATTTTCTATAACCCCCAACAGAAATTCCTTACCAGTTAAGCTTTAACTCCTCACTATCTACCCCTCCACACACTCTGGTAACTGTTCTATCTCTGACCCTGTTAATTTGCCTATTATGATTGTTTTCTGTTAGTAAGATCATGCAATATTTGTCTCTCTGTGTCTGTTTTTTTTCACTCAACATGATATCTTTAAGGGTCATCCATGTTTTCACATGTATTAGAACTTCATTCCTTTTCAAGGATGCATAATACTCCATTGTGTGTATATGCCACATTATGTATTGTTTAATTTGTGAATTTTCCATTTCTTCCTCTGTTATTGATTTCTAGCTTCATTCCACTGTATTTTGAAGAGATACATTGTATGATTGCAATACTTTTCCAATTTATTGAGACATTTTGCAACCTAACATACAGTCTATCCTAGAGAATGACCCATGTACACTAGAGAAGAATGTGTATTCTGCTTCTGTTGGGGGAAGTTTTCTGTATATGTCTGTTAGGTCTAGTTGGTTTAGAAAGTCTTTCAAACTATCTATTTCCTTATCTATCTTCCAACTAGGTGTTCTCTCCAATACTGAAGACAATGTATTGAGGTCTTCTACTATTAATGTAGAGCCATCTATTTCTCCTTTTGAATCTGTCATTCCTTGCTTCATGTATTTTGGGGCTTTGCCATTAGGTGCATGATATTTAATATTTATAATTATTATGTATTCTTATTGAATTGACCCCTTTATTAGTATATGGTGACCCTCCATGTTGGTTATAAGAGTTTGCGATTTAAAGTCTATTTTACCTAATATTAGTGTAACTAACTCCTTTGCGGTTACTATTGTATGATATTTTTTTTCTCCAAACTTTTCACTTTCAACCAACTTGTTTCTTTGAGGTTAATCTCTTGTAAACATCCAGTTTTGCCTTATTTTTTCTGTTGTGTTTTTTTTTTAATTTTTTTTAATCCATTCTGCCAATCTCTGCTTTTTGATGGAGAGTTCAATCCATCTACATTTAAAGTAACTAGTGATAATGCAGGACTTTCTTCTGCCATTTTCCTATTTTATATTGTAAATCTGATATCTTTCTTGGATCCTCAATTCTTTTTTTAGTGCCTATTTACTATTATAATTATTTGATTTTTTTCTATTCTACAGTTTTGAATCCCTTATCATTTTTCTCTGAATATATTTATCAAATTTTTTGTTGTTATTACTGGGTTAAAATATAACAACCTAAACTATAACAATTATATTTGATTTGACACCAATGCAACTTCAATAATACGCACATTTACTATTCCCGTTCTCCTCTGTCTCCCCAACTTTTTTTTGGTACTTGTTACAAATTATATCTTTGCATATTGTATGTCCAAATCATAGATTTATCATTATCATTTTTGAACCTGTAAGAAGTAGGAAGTGGAGTTATAGACACCAAAAAATACAATAGTACTTGCATTTATAATTACCCAAATGGTTATCTTTGCTGGAAGTCTTTATTTCTTTATGCCCTTCTATCTTTAGTATTGTTTAGTAAGGTAGGTCTGGTGGTGATGAACTCCCTCAGCTTTTGTTGATCTGAGAATGTCTTAATTTCTCCCTCATTTTTGAAAGAAAGTCTTGCCAAATATAAACTTATTGGCTGGCAATTGTTTTCTTTTAATATTTTAAATATTTCATCACCTGAGTTCTTACCTCCATGGTTTGTGATGAGAAATCAGCATTTAATATGACTGGGATTCCCTTGTGTATAAATTGTTGATTTTCTCTTGCAGCTTTCAGAACTTTCTCCTTGTCTTTGATAATGGACTGTTTGATTACTATGTTTCCGGGCTTGCTTATCTTTGAGTTTGTCCTGTTTGGGGTTCATTGGGAATTTTTAATGTGATTTTATTGAGATATATTCATATACAATACAATCATCCAAAGTGTAAATCAGTTGTTCACAGTATCATCATATAATTGTGCATTCATCACCACAATTTTTGAACATTTTCATTGTAACAAGAAAAGAATAAAAGTAAAAGTGAAAGTAAAAAAAATACCCAAAACATCCCTTATCCTCCATCCCCCATTATTCATTTATTTTTTGTCCCTAATATTCTACATCTCTCTCCATATACTAGATAAAGAGATTGTGAGTCAAAAGTTTTTCACAATCTCAGGTTCACACTGTATAAGCTATTTAGTTATGCAATCATCTTCAAGAATCCAAGCTATGGATTGCAGTTCAACAGTTTCAGGTATTTCCTTCCAGCTGTTTTAACACACTAAAAACTACAAAGAGATATCTATATAATGCATAAGAATAACCTCCAGAATAACCTCTCAACTCTATTTGAAATCTCTCAGCCACTGAAACTTTATTTTTTTTTCAATTCCCTTCCCCTTTTTGGTCATGAAGATTTTCTCAATCCCATGATACCTGGTTCAGGCTCATCCCCAAGAGTTATGCCCCAAATTGCCATGGAGATTTACACCCCTGGAAGTCCTGTCTCAAATAGTGGAGAAGGCAGCAAGTTCACCTGCTGAGTTGGCTTAGAGAGAGAGGCCACATCTGAGCAAAAAGAGAGGCTCTCTGGGGTTGACACTTAGGCACAATTTTAAGTAGGCTTAGCTTCCCCTTTGCATTAACAAGCTTCATAAGGGCAAACCCCAAGATCAAGTGCTCAGCCTTCTAAATTGATAGTCCCCAATGCTTGTGACAATATCAGGAACTCCTCAGATGAGGAAGTTTAATATTTCCACATATTTTCCCCAGTTCATTGGGATTCTGTATGTGCATAGCCATGTCTGTCATTAAATTTGGGAAGTTTTCTGTCATTGCTTCTTTGAATATTCCTTCTGCCTCATTTCTCTTTCTCCTCTTCTAGAACTACCATAATGTGCATATTGGTATGTTAATGGTGCTCTACAGATCTCTAGTCTCTGCTTTTTTGTTCTTTTTCTTTCTTATCTTCAGACTGAATCATTTCCATTTTCTTGTCTTTGAAGTCACTGTTTCTTTCTTTTTCCAGCCCAATTTGTGGTTGAAAACCACTAGATAATTTTTCATTTCAATTATTGTGGTCTTCAACTCTGTATTTCTGCTTGATTCCTATTGAGAATCTTAAAGAGATTTTCATATTGTTCTTTGCTTCCGTCATATCCTTTAATTATTTCTCTGTGTTTTCCTTTTTCTTCTTGAGTATATTGTTTACAGTCTTTTTACAGTAGGTCAAAAGTCTTGTCCTCTTCACTGATGGTTTTGTATGTTTATCATTTCCTTTGGATGGGCCACCTTTTCCTATTCTTGTTTTTCCTGTATCATTTTATTGCACATTGCACATTTTAACATTTTACAGTGTTAACTCTGGGATTTAGTCCCTGAGCTGTCTATTCCTTAAATTTGTATCTACCTAGTGAGATGGCAGAGATTTTCTTGGAAATCAGGAGCTAATCAAAACAAACAATCCAAAGAAACACTTTTCATAGTCTTTGCAAATTTACTCTGCTTTGGCTGATCATCTCCTTCAGAGCCTGAGACAAATATGAAATGAGGAGTCCTTTCTGTATTATCTGAATCTGCCTGAAGTCAAGAAGCCCGCTTCTTTCCTGACTTTGTCCTTGCTTGTGGCCTTAGGAATGTCCTTCTTTATTGTTTACTCTACTCCCTTTCAAATAGATTTACTCCCCCACCTGGGTATTCTACTGTGTAACTTAATACAGCTAGTCCTTTGACCCAGGCTGCTTTGGCTTAATTGTTTCTTACACTGCATAAGTTGTCTCAAAGCTACTTCTCTACCTCCGAAAAATTCTGGGAGAGTAAGAATGAGACAAGTTTTCTGGTCAGTCTTTCAGATTTCCACCAGATAGATGGGCACTGATATACAGGCACTGCAGTATGTGCATATTGGATACTCTGCTCCTTCTGGAACAGGGCCAGGGACAATGGGAGCACTAGCTGGATCCATATCATATTGGAAAGAGAGTTGAAGTGGGGCCATTATGGGTGCCAGGAGTACTCTCATTCAAAGCTGCATTTTCTTGATTTGGCTCCTTCCCAGTTAACGCAGCCCTTTAGCTGTTTGCCATAATTTTGAAGAATATTTTCCTTAAAATTCCTCTCACTTTTGTGTAAGGGGGATTGGAACAATGGCCAGCTTCAGAGTCAGGTCCAGGGATCTGAAATAGCTGATCTAAAACAATGATCAGCAATAAGCTTACACATTCCTGGAGTTTGGAGTACCAGATCTTTATTCTCACTGTGGCACCAGCCAGATGTCTCAGGAGCACACAGGTTGCAGTCCTCACTACTGCTTGCCATAAGGCTGTGGGTTGGAGGATGATAGCCACTACAGGGAGGTGAAATCCAACAGTATTTACCACAATTAACAGCCTCTTCCAGCAGCTCTTTCTTTTCCGTGGATGCTACACAGCAGTTTTCCCCTGGACTCTGGAGTTTCAACATAGGTGATTCATACTATTCCTGCCATTTCTATAGTTGCTGTGGTGAAGAGACTGATTCCTGGAATTTCCTACTCCACCATCTTCTCATAGTTCTCGTAAATTGAATTTTAAACAGTGCCTTTTTGTCTCCATTACTATGCTTAACACAAGGCCTGACATACAGTGGCACTCAACATGTTAAATGAATAAGTGCTGATTGTAATGTGCAGAAAAGTACAATCTAGACAACATGTTGATTTAGAAACCTGAACTTAAAGAGTACATTTTCATGAATTTTATTAGAAAATCGACCTTCTACACATTAAGGTGCCAACTTAAAATTTTTCCAATTTTGGACAATTTAGTTTGATTTTGTGACTTTTTTTCCTGATACATTATTTTCCTATAAAAATACTTAATATGGAGGCATGAAGAGCTCAATAGCTCAAGGACAACTGCAAGTACAGACATAAATAGAAAACAAAGAATTATTCATTAATCTCCTTCAATACACTAACAGTATAACTGCAAAAAGTCTGTTTATTAAGGTAATATTCCTATTACTGCTTTCCAAATAAACTTGCAAATGAGATAAAATCCATTAAAGTTAATAGAAATTTGAAGTGAGAAAAATAGGGAAGAAGTAAAAATTAATCTTGCAATGAAATATTGTTTAAAAATAATGGTACGTTTTTCTTCTTAAAGAGGATGTAAATGATACCCAATTGCATCTCGAATTATTTAAGGTCCAAGAAGGAAAATGTTAGTGTGCATAATGATGTTAAGCCTCTTACTCTCTACGTGTGATTTAAACTTTCATTCAACCTCCCTAACAGCTAAAGCCAACATACCTGTAGCAGATATTATTATTTCCTATCTAAAATTTTCATCCACCATATTTACCATTTTTGTTGTTATTCACTTTCAGTTTTGCAGTACTGATAGTCTCTAGAATCTCTTGAGTATGCTTTCATAGTTTTAGGTGGTCACAATCATCATCAAGTATAGTTGAGCCTTAATCAAAGCCAACAAAAATCAAGGTAAATGATTAGTGAAGACATAAATTTCGGAAACAAGAAAGTTTGGAAATATAATTCCACATAATTTTGCAATGTATTTTGCATTCTATTCTATGGCTTTTGAGTAATAAAAGGAAATAGTGATCAATGACAAATATTTATTTTTCAAATGGAATTTTTATTTTTGTACCTGAGATATCAGAGATTGGGATCTTGATCATCTCAGGTTATATAAATACTTAGGTTGAGGGATCCCTTTATAGACTAAAAATTACCCCTTATGATTTCCATGAGAAATGAATAAGAATGATGGCCTAATTTAAATAATGGAATGTTAAATTAGTTAGCATGCTGAGATTGAATTTTGGACATCAAAAACAGTTACCTCTGTATAGTAAAACAAGAGCTATGCAACCCAACATTTAAATATGCATGATCTCCAGGGTTTATATTACTTTAAACTTCCTGCAATATCTTTATCATTTTGAAAAAAAAAATGACAGAAGTAGAAAAAGAAGGAATGGAAGTAGAAGAGAAGAAAGGATGGAAAAGAAAATTTAACCATTGGAATCATTAAGGTTAGAATCCACTTATTTGTAGGTTTTATAATAATGCAGTCTATAATTAGCTCCCTTTATGAACAAATTCAATACCTACCTTGTTATACCTTTCTTTAAAATACATAAATCATCTCTGTGCCTCCCATAACCAAAAACTTCAGTTATGAAATATATATATCTATATATATCTATGTCTATATCTATATATATATATATAGATATATATGGAGAGAGAGAGAGAGAGAAAAAGGAGAGAGAGACATTAATTCCATAAAAATATTAAAACTATTGTCTTTATTTCATAACCTCACCTTGTATACTGGGAAATGAATAAGACAACACAAACACTGCTGGATTGTAAGATGCATTTCTGTTGATTTCCTGAATGCATGCAATCAGAGAGCCAAAGATAATTTATAATCATGGACAAGAATTTTCAAGATCTGATAAAACCCAAAATATGTTCCAACTTATTGAACTTCCCTCAATGCTTCTGGCTTCTCACAATCAATCTCTGTCAATCATTTTCTTTCTTTATTATTATTATCTAGAAGCTCCTCTGTTGATTGTGTTCTTCATTGTTTCTTATCTCTTTTCATTTTCACTTCATTAATTTCTGCAGTCAGTTTACTTTTCCTTGAATACCTAAGTGAAATCCTCTGTTAATTGCATTGCCTGCTGTCCCTTCTTTCTGATTTAATTTTGGAGAATTTTTCTGGTACTAGTAGATATCAAAAGTGTGGATCTATAGTTCCAAAATGGGCAAGCCTCTCTTTTGCTCCCACTTTGACCCTTAAAACAAGAAATGTGCCTGAAAAATAATCTTGTCCCCATATTTATAAAATGTTCAGCATTGTTTGCATTTTTAAAATAACAATATTGAGTCCACGGTTCTGTGACTTAAAGACAAATGACTTCCCATTTTTTATTGCAATCTCAGGGACTTTGGTTATATCCATATGATAAATGTTAATCAGATACCAATCTGTAAGTCCCTTCCTTATCAATCATTCTTTGATTCTTTGTGCATCTACATTACTAATTCTGTACATAGGGACTCTTTGTTTAATCTATCTGTTCATTAATTCATCCATCCATTCATTCATTCTAAATGGCTTTAGCATTACTGTGGCCCCTGCATTTTACTGTCATTCCTCATGCTATTATTCTTGTTGGATTCATTTAGAAACAGAACAATGGGATTTTGAACTACATATTTTAATTTATTTTTTATTAAACTGAACCTTAATGCTCTGGCTTATTATTTTTAAGATTGTATTTGTTATTATACTTTTTTTCCATTTCTATCATAAAATATAAAGTGTTGTCTTTTTTTCTAAAATCTATCCTGCTATCATCCTTACTTGCTTTCAGTTGGCTAATCCTTGAAACCAAGGATTACTTCATTTTGACTGTTAACTGCAAAGAAATATTCCAAAGGTTTTCCAAAATCTCCTATAGTGTGTCTCCAAACTAAAACTAAAGATTTTGTACTTTAAAAGGATAAATTCTTTTTTTAACTTAATTGGTTTAGATTATTAGCTTTTGAATATTCAGCTTTATTAATTTTGTTCTGAATATGCACACATAGTGATCTAAGTCAGAGACAGATTTATTATTTATTATCTCAAGGAAATAAGATGTGTCTGTCCCCTTTGTCCTGGTGCTTACTCCTAGGATGATGCAATGGAAATCAATGGTAATCTTTCCTACCTAAGTAATCAGCACACCATAGGCAAAGACCAGGTAAAATGTTTTTTTCTCTGCCAATAAAGGGGAAGGAGGCAGCTTCCTCACTCCACATTTGAAAGGCTCTCCTTGGAAACATAATAGGCCCAAATCCTTATTTCAACTCTTCAGTATATTGAAAAAATCTCTCCAGGATCCAGATAACTCCATGTGTCTCAACTTTTATGACCAAGAGATATGTTTAAGTTCTGGAACTATATCCTGTCTGACACAAATTTCCAGGGAGATAATTCTTCAGGCTTCTTTTACCTTGGGACATAACCAAGAGACCTAGTCCAGAATATAACCATTTGACTCTCTCAGAGAGTTAAAAGTTTTATTATCCCTTTGAATCATTAGATCAATTAACCAGAAAAATGGCTACAGATCTAATTTTCGTGGTATGTAAAGAGACTCAGGATGTTAAAGCTTTTGGAGGAGCACTGGGAAATCTAGGGAAGTTTTATTTTCCCACAAAGATACAAACTTATGCAGCTTCAGTGCAGTGTTTAATCTATCAGCCTTTTATTTATAAAAATGTACTCCAAATATAGTTAGCATATAATATCTGCAGGGTTTGGATGAGCAAGTCTCAGATAATCTTGTTTGCATTTAATTATATATCTGCATTTTGGCTGGTTTCTTAGGCACTCTCTTACTCCTTGTTTCAATTTGCTAAAGCTGATGGAGAGCAAGATACCAGAAACAGCTTGACTTTTAAAATGGGTATTTATTAGTTTACAAATTTACAGTTCTAAAGCCATGAAATGGCTAAGGCATCAACAGGATGATATCTCCTCTGAAGAAAGGCCAATGGCATCCAGGGTTCTTTTTCCATATGGGAAGGCACATGGCCAGTATCATCTGATCCTTCCCTCCCAGATGTCATTCCTTTCATGTTCTGGCTCTTACAATTTCTGTGGGTCTTTGTTTGCTTCTCATGAGGTTTATCTCTCCAAGCTGTCTGGATGTTTTTTCTCTAAGCTATTTGGCTTTTTTTTCTGTCCTTTATCCTCTTATAAAGGACTCCAGTAAAGGATTAAGGCCCACCTTGAATTGGATGGGTCAATCTCAATTGAAAAAATCCAATCAAATGGTCCCACCCACAATAGGCCCACATCCACAGGAATGGATCAAAAGAACATGGACTTTTCTGGAGTACATAATAGCTTCAAACCAGCACACTTCTCTTGTGAGCAAAGGTTAGCAATGGCAAGACATTCTCATGACAATGTTGGAAGCACAAGATAGCAATCCCAAACTCACAAAACCATTTCCAATCTAGGCTTGGAATTTGCTCACTATCACTTCTACCTTGTTCTATTGGCCACAGATCACATGACTGAGCCCAGAGGCAAAGGCATAGCACTGCAAAATTATCTGCCAAAACGTGTGGATGAAAGGAGGGGTGAAGAGGGAGACAGGGCAAGATGGTGGCATGAGAGGTGTGGAATTTAGTTAGTCCCCTAGAGCAACTAGTGAATAGCCAGAAACAACTAGTAAATAGTCTGGAACAATTTTGGAAGACATCTGTGACTGTTCACACATTGTATACCACTCAGGAATGGGTGGAACAGCTAAGATCACAGCATAAAGTAAGTAAAAACTGTGGATTGGTGTCTCTTCCCCTTGCATGACAGGCTGAGATGCAAAACTTCATTGTGGGAGAAAGAAGCAGTCCCTATCGGGGTGGGGGGGGGGGAGGTCAGCCAAGCTCCAACTGCAGTTTTAATTTAACAAATTTGGACTGTTGAATACAACATACAAGCACAGATAGACCCTGAGCAAACAGGAATCTCTGGTTACTCCCAGCAGAGAGGAGGCAGGGCTGAAGAAAAAGAAAAATGTGTGTATCTATGTACACCTATATATATCTCTATATATCTATATATATAGATCTGGAGATAGATAGATTGATAGATAGATAGATCTCCAAATAAAAAGATGCTTTTGGAGATGGCTGAGCTCAAAGTGCTGGAGAATGGCTGTGTCCCCAAAAAAGGGGCACAGAGAACTAGATACATACTCCAGTCAACTGGTGAAACTGAGAGGCTGGAAACTGGCTCTGAAAAGGGGCTTTTGCTCTTTTTCCATTTTTTTCTCTCATTCTGAGCAACTAATTAGAGAAAGTCTTAGGCATTTTCAATTCTCAGCTGGCTGACCCAGGCAAGGGTAGAGTTAAAAGAGTGAGAGAAAAAAGGAGGAATTGAAGTGTAGAAGAGAACTCCCTGGGGGGGGGGGGTGAATCCTCCCTAAGAAAAGGGGGACAGAGCACAGTTCAAGTGGTAGCCCTCCCTCAGGGAACTCAGACTCCAGGGCCTGGGGGAAAATAAGCAAACAAACAAGAACCAATTCTTAAGCTTGGCTTCTGACACCTTCAGCCCCCTGGCCAGGACTGGTCCAATGTGAATTAAAGGGACTGCACTCTTTATGCTGGTGGGGAGCTGCAGGCTGACAAGGGCCACCTGCTAGGCAGGATAGGAAAAGCACTGAGTCTAAAGGCCTCATGGGCATGTCTGACAACCTGCTCCTCTGGGAAACTTGATGCTGAGACCTGGGTCTGGCTGGTCTGGGAAAATCTGATTGGGATAATCAAGGAAACCTGATGCCTAGACAAAAAAAGATTTTGAGTCACCTTAGGAAAATGAAGATATGGCCCAGTCAAAGGTACAAATTTACACTTCAGTTGAGATACAGGAATTGAAACAACTAATTATTAATCAAACAAATATCCTAAATCAATCCAAAAATCAAATCAGTGAGTTAAGAGAAGATATGACCAAAGAGATGGAGAATATAAAGAAGACATTAGGCAAACATAGGAAGAAATTGAAAGTGTAAAAAAGCAATTGGCAGAACTTATGGGAATGAAACATACAATATCAGAGATAAAAAACACAATGGAGACATACAACAGATTTAAAGAGGCAGAAGAAAAGATCCATGAACTGGAGCCCAGGACATCTGAAATCTACACACAAAAGAGCAGATAGGGAAAAGACTGGAAATATATCAGCAACATCTTAGGGAATTGAATGGCAGCATGAAGTGCATAATGTATGTGTCATAGGTGTCCAGAAGGAGAGGAGAAGGGAAAAGTGACAGAAACAATAAAGGAGGAAATAATTACTGAAAATGTCCCATCTCTTATGAAAGTCATAAAATTACAGATCAAAGAAGTGCAGCTTACCACAAACCGAATAGATCCAAATAGACCTATACCAAGACATGCAATAATCAGATTATCAGATGTCAAAGACAAAGAGAGAATTCTGACAGCAACAAGAGAAAAGTCATCCATCACATCCAAGGGAAGTTTGATAAGACCATATGCAGATTTCTCAGTAGAAACTATGGAGGCAAGAAGGCAGTGGTATGAAATATTTAAGATTCTGAAGGAGAGGAACTACCAACCAAGAATTCTATATCCAGCAAATTTGTCCTTCAAAAATGAGAGTTTAATATATTCTGAGACAGACAGACACTGAGAGAGTTTGTGAGCAAGGTACCACCTTACAGGAAATACTAAAGGGAGCACTACAGACAGATAGGAAAAGACAGGAGAGAGTTTTAGAGCACAATATTGAGTAACAGTAACACAAAAATATAAGTACACTGAACAAACATGGCTGTGAGTAAGGTTGAGGGAGGAAGGTTAGGGGCAGGCAGGATGACAGGGGAAAGGATAGAAGATAAAGACTGGGACTGTAAAACTTAGTGAAACCTAGAGTGGTAAATGATTATGATTAAGTATATAAATATATTTTTACATTGACAAATGTCAACTTTGCAAGGTGTTAAAAATGGGGTGGTATTGGAGAAAAAAATACAATCAATGCAAACTAGAGTTTATAGTTAATGGTAACATCATAATATGCTTCCACTGATTGTAACAAAGGCAATACACCAAAGCTAAATGTTTATAAGGGAGGGATATAATGGAGGGGTATGGAGAATCTTGGTGTTGTTGCCTGACTTTTTAACTGTATTTTATTTTAATTTTATTTTTTCTTTTGTTGTTTTTTTCTTTCTTTTTCTTTTTTCTTTTTACTTTTTTTTGCCTCTTCCTCTTTCTCTGTGGAAGGTATGGGAATGTCTTTATATACATAGTGTTGGTGAATACATAACCATGTGATTATACAGGGAACCATTGATTGTTTACTTAGGATGGAATGTATGGTGTGTGAATAAACCTTCTGAAAACAAACAGAGGTATACAAGTGCTGGAGAAAATGTGGAGAAATGGATGTACCTCATCACCATTGGTGGGGAAGTAGAATGGTGCAGCCCATCAGGAGGGCAGTGTGTGTGGTGACTCCATGGGAAGCTAAGCATGGGGTTGCCATATGGTCCTGCCACATGATTACTGGGTATATAACTGGAAGAACTGAAAAGAGGGACATGAAGGGACATTTGCACAGTGGGATTTATCATGTCAGTATTCACAATTTTGCGTTGATGGAGGTGACCTAAGGGTACATCAACCGATGAATGGAATAGTGATCTGTGAATGGAATATTGAACTGCTACAAGAAGGAGTGAAGTTGTGAGGTGAATGGACATTGAAGACAGTATGTTGAGTGAAATAAACCGGAAATGAAAAGAAAAATATTATAATACCTCAGTAATATGGACTAAATATAATGTGCAAACTCTGAGAATTGAGTCTGAGACCGTAAGTTATCAGGGGAAGGCTTATTCTAAAGGTTCCTAGATTGTAAGCTGTTATAGCAATTACATTTATTCCTGAGCTGAAATGACTATTTCTAAACTCTGAGATGCTGAGCTCTTTGTATATAACCTGGTTGGTCCCTGGAACTTTGGGTATCTGTGTGAAACCTGAGACTTAGAGCCAGAGTCTGGCAGGTATGAATGTCAGCATTACCCCATACAACAAATGTTAAAGAGTCTGAAAAAAAGAGATCAAACTTCATTTAGAGATATGGATGAAATGGACTTAGTTAGGACTAATGTAAATAAGACTGAAGGGTAAAGGAGAATATTGACAGTATTTTCAAAGCTTCAACTATTGTGTGGGACCAAAGGAAGAGATGTTTGTTAGGTACAAGATCTATATATTTTGTAGCACGTTGTATAATTTGACTTGTATGGTCAGTTTATTCAAACAAAATAATTACATGTAGCCTTGATTGCTTGATGGGGGAGTGGGGTCTGGTTGGTTTGTTCAGGTAGGTGAAGCCCCAGTACATCCCAGAACAATTCTGGCAGAGAATGAAGATGTATTTGTAAAGCCCCCTTGAGGCACTGCGGGAAAATGTGGAAATATTAAATTTACCCACCTGGGGAATTAATGATATTCTCACAAATTAGAAGGCTGAGCCTTGACCTTGGGGCTTGCCCTTATGAAGTTTGTTACTACAAGGGAGAGGCTAAGCCAACTTAAAATGGTGCCTGACAGTCACTCCCAGAGAACCTCTTTTGTTGCTCTGATTCACAGTGATGAGCTTGGCCCTGGCATTATGGGATTGAGAAAGCCTTCTTGGACCAAAAGTGGGAAGCAAAATGAAACAAAATAAAGTTTCAGTAGCTGAGACATCTCCAATAGAATCAAGAATAGTTTTTAATGTATTGGAATAGCTAGAAGGAAATACTTGAAACTGTTGAACTGCAACCCAGTAGCCTTGATTCTTGAATATGATTGTATAACTATATAGTTTACACTGTGACTGTGAGATTATGAAAACTCTGTGGCTTCCACTCACCTTGTACAGTTTATTGGACAGATGAATAAGAAAAATGAGGACAAAAAGTAAATGAATAATAGGGAGGGATGGGGAAGATGGGATGTTTTGGGTGTTCTTTTCCACTTTAACATTTATTCTTAATTTTTGTATGCATGGTAATGAAAATGTTCAAAAATTGAATGTGGTGATGAATGCACCACTATATAATGGTGCTGTGAACAATTGATTGTGCACCAGGGATGATTGTATAGTATGTGATTATATCTCAATAAAATTGAATTTATAAAAAGGAGAGGTGAAGAATCTGTGCTATCAATGAAATTTATTCCAAACTGAGTAAATTTTGGAATTTATATATCTCTTGTTTATAAGAAATAACAGAATTAGAAAGACTTTAGAACAGACTGAAAGAAAAAAAAAGACAGGTCTAGAATTTGAATCATCTTAAATGAGAATAGAAATGGTCTTTTAAGAAAGGCAATGCATACATCCCCACAAACAATTTTGGAACATTTTCATTACTCCAGAAAAGAAATTAAAGCAAAGAGAACCCAAATCCTCCCATAAAACTATGTGATGATACTGTGAGCCTGTAAGTGTATACTTAGATGGTTTTTATGGTGTGTGAAAATATCTCAATAAAATTGCATTGAAAAAGGCATTGCTATATATACTATATTTATAATATTGTTAGGCTATAAGAGGAATGAAGTTCTGGTGAATGCGATCACACCTGGATGAACTTTGAAGCTTTGATGTTTAGTGAAATGAGCCAGACACAAAAAGACAAATACTGTATGACTGCACTGATCTGAAAGAATTTAGAATACGAAAATTCATAGAGTCAGAAAATAGAACATCCTTTTCCAGGGGTCAGGTAGAACTGGGGAATAGGGATTTAATGCTTAATTTTTATGGAGATTCTCTTTAGGGTGATGGAAAAGCTTTGGTAGAGGTTGGTGGTGATGGCATAACACTATAAATGCAATTAATACCACAGAGTTGTATATTTAAAAGTGGATATAATGGAAAATTTGGGATCATATATATGTTACTAGAATAACAATTTTGAAATAAAAGCCTTAGGATTGTACAACAAAAACTGTGAACTCTATTGTAAACTACGAACTATAATTAATAGTATAATTATTATACTATTGTTTCTTCAATTGTGACAAAGTTTCCATGCTAATGCAAAATGTTAATAATGAGGAAAACTGCTGGAGTTGCAGGGGGATGTATATGGGAACTCTGTACTTCTAAATGTACCTACAACTGCTACAATAAAAAAGGAAAAATGCACACAAAAATATAAGAAGAGTTAAATGAAATTCCACTCACACAGAAAAAACTGGAAAAACTATTCTAGATTAGGTGAGCGTAAACTGATGAAATAACAGAATATAATACTGAATGCTAATTTTACCCTTGCATGAAGGGGTTATAAATGATATGTTTGAACAATTGTGGAGATTTTAATGCTGAATAGACACTAGATGATATTATGAAAGGAATGTATTTTATATGAAATTTGGTTATGCAGGAAAATGACCTCATTTTCAGCATATACAAGTTTATTAGAAATTAAGCATCTTAATAGTTCCAAATTATTGGAAATATTTTATCAAAATGCAATATATGTATTTAAATGTACCTGCATACCAATATATATATATATTTATGTATCTGTATCTATCTTTATGCATATATCTATATATAAATCTGTATCTATCAATATGCTTGTGTTTGTAGATGCATAGATAGATGCAGAAGAAAATATGTAAAAATGTTAGATATTTGAACATAGCTGGTAGACTTGTGTGTGTTCACAATAATATTCAAATTTCTGTATTTCTGAAATAGTGCACAGAAATTTAACCATTACTGTGCAAGTCTATATATGATTAATACACATATTTTATGTTCCTTCATAAACATTTGCCAAGAAACATACAATTTCTGAAAAATGAGGAAAACATTGTAAAAGCTTTCAGAAACAGTTTATAAAAATAAATAAAATATTTCTGAAAAGCTGAAATGTATATTTTTTCTGGAAGTAAAATTATCTTTAATAAATGGCAAAATGTCTTACTGATGTATAAACATCAATTCCTTTTTTGTGATTTTAGAATTTTAAGAAATTCTAATATACTTTAAATGACAGTTAACAAACTAATATAACACAAAATTTTAAAACTTTCCTATGATAAGTCTTCAACCTGAAACATTTATTATACCTAAAATATTTTGTTTAAAATATTTTATTAAATGAAAAGTTCACACCAAGCCTTTCTAACCTATAGACTACTTCTGAAGAAATAGACTAAAATTTTACCTAAAATATGAATCTCAAATTAAGTTTGTAAAAATAAACTATATAATTAAAATAAAACATGAAAAATAATTGTAAATTTATAACCTGAAACAATGTCTGTCATATCAAAAAATATATATATATATATATGTTTAACATGTTTTCTGAATTTCAGGTCTACAATCAGTGTTATCTTCAATAAAAACAAAAACAAATAAAAAATAAATATCAAGTAAAACGGGAAAATCATTCCAAACTTTAACAAAACCATTGTCAATATTCTATAAACCTGGAGTCCATATAACTTTAATATGCTTTAAAACTG
Organism: Choloepus didactylus; assembly: GCF_015220235.1. Taxonomy (NCBI): domain Eukaryota; kingdom Metazoa; phylum Chordata; class Mammalia; order Pilosa; family Megalonychidae; genus Choloepus; species Choloepus didactylus. Next base: position 143,933,924 of record NC_051309.1, read on the forward strand.
CTCTAATTTTCAATTAGTAGAGAAAGAAGTACTTCCTGTACTAATTATAAGTGTCTGAAAGGAAACTGAGCAACCTAGAATGGGAATATTGATGCTGTGATATCCCCCGGGGGCTTTCACAGAGCTGTAATATGATTGACTGAATACTTTTTATAAAGTATATTATATATTGTTCTCTAAGGATTGGATAAGAAATGTTATCCATGGCCTGATCCCAAACACTCAATCAACTATAAGAAGATTTGGAAATTATAATATATCGTAACATTCAAGTTGATTTATTTAGAATAAAATGCATTATAAAAGCTTTCTAAGAGAATATAGTAATACTTAGTAGACTATGATGATAATCGGGTCATTACCAACTAGTGGTAATTCTTTAATAAGTGGATGTATCCAAATTTTTTCAGGGAGTAATTACCAAACTTACTCAGAGAAGGCTCCCACTCTAGAGTCAGTTTTAAAAATATATATGTAAAATTCCTTCTTTATGAAAACGTATTTATCAAATTAGAAACTAAATTCCCCTTTGATATGAAATAGTTGTGTCATGAAAAGTAAGGGCTGCATGGTGTTACAATATTTTTTGTTTTTGTTGACTACCCAGTCTTTGCTGTAAACCTTTTATTACCATAGGTAGGATAGTATATGTTTTTCTTTGCATTTTACTAAATAACATTTTCTGATCTCCTGTAGGGCATGGATTTTTAAATATTTTCAGTGCCTCTTCTCTAAATATTTTAAAATCACTTTTCCAGTTTGATATGTCAACTCCAGCCATCATGTTCATTCTCATGGAAGGAAGAAGGGAGTTATTATCTTCCCCACATTAACTCTTGTATTAGTTTCTCAGCTGATAAAGTAAATATCCTACAATGGATTTAAAAACCCTTCATAAAATAGGAATTTATTGACTCATAGTTTTGAGGCTAGAGAAGTCCAAAACTGAGATATCAGCAAGGCAATGCTTTCTCCCCAAACACTGTGGTGCTTTGGTGCTGTCAGTGATTGTTGGTCCTTGGCTTTTCTGTCACATGGCAATACACATCATGATGTTTTCTTTTTTCCTTCTGGATGCTATGAATTCTGGTTTCTTGACCTTCCTGTGGCATCTCTTCTCATGCCTAATTTCTTTTGCTTATAATGACTTCAGCTGTATTGGATTAAACACACCCACATTCAGTTTGGGCACACCTTATCAACTTCAAAATTTCTATCTACAAATGGCTCACACTCCCAAGACAAGGGGTTGGAACCTGAACATGCCTTTTGTGGGGGCATGATTCAATCCCTGACAATTCTTTTTTATTTGGCAGGCCAAAGCTTTCCCAGAAATCTCCATGGCAGATTTCTGCTTATGCCTTGTTGGCAAGAACTGAGCATTAACCACCATTAGTTGCAAGGAAAGATAGATGTATCAAATAGGACTCCTTGTCTCAAATGATAATCCAGGCCATGGAAAGGCAATAAATGTCCTTCTTCCTTCTGATTGAGTCCAGTGGTCTTCCCTCTGCTTAAAATTCATATTTTTAAAAATGCTAATTATTGATCTTTATACACCTCTTGCTTCTTTTTTATTTGCGATTATTTCATCCTCTTGTCATTTTGTCTCTGTCTCATTAAGCAAATATTATAGCACTTGCTTTACTGCTTTTCCTTCCACCACTACTCCTATCATCATTTTTGATGACTTCAATAGTTACATTGATGCCTCTTCCAACACTCTGGACTCAGTTCCTTTTTAAGACCAGAATGCATTCTTGTGTGTCCTATCCTAAAGTTCTACTTTGTCTCTTAATTCTGAACAACGTTGCCTGACCTGATGTCTATGTACTTGTCCTCATGTGGTAATTAGAACTGTATTTACATTTTGAAATTTAATTAGTTGGATTACAGAAGAGAATAATCCTTCTTTAAAAGGAAACAGTTATCCCAATCAATTTCTTATCCAACACTGCTGGACATATCTTTACTGTAAATCCTGGGCTTTTATTTATCTTCATTATGATGTTAATAATTATAGGTCCTATTTATTTAATACAATGTGGGTTAGGACAATGAATTGTGTGCAATGACTGATTTGTGATTTATTAGTCTAGTTACCATTTAGAGAGTGTGGAAAGCAGCAAAGGGAAGAGTGTAATTTTAGACAGACTCATGGAAGATAGCTTTAACCTTGGCCTGCAGGGGATCTCTGGAATATAAGTTACTCCTTAGAATTTGCCCCCCAGTTGAGGCAAGAGGGTTAGGCTTTCGTATTTCCACCCTGGTTGTTCTGGACTAGGAAAGGAACATAAATTTCAGATATAACCTTTCCTCAGTGGTGTGAGCAAAGTAGCTGCAGTGTCCAAGAGCATCCTGTTAAGAAGAGCTGTACACGTGCCAGTGAAGGCAAAAAAAACAACCCCCATTGGCTACAGCCATAAAGAAGTGGTAAAAGTTGTCAGAGTGGACCTGGGTAGAGAACCAACAGTATCTACTACAAACTTTCTACAATGTGCCAAACAGACTGTTTACTTTGAACCTCATAATGTTCCTTTAAAAAACAGATTGCTTCCCCCTCTTTAAAAAATACAAATATGTTTATTTTAAAATGGATTAAAATGAAGCTCTTCCTGACCTCAAAGTGTATACTTTTTTTTTTACCAGCACTAATTCAGCAATCCAATTCTATGTTCATACCCTATACTTGACTTTTTACATAATTACACATTATTCTATTCAGATTGGAATCTTCCAATTCATTCACTCTTGAACTCTTGCAGTCTAGAATTGTGCCTGGCATTTAGTAGGTACTTACAAATATTTGTTAAATGAATAAGTGCCTGGAATTAAGAAAGTTGTAGTTCACATTGTCTTGAAAAGGAAAAAATTAAATGTACAAATTATTTAATGGGACACTAAAGAGATGTAGAAAAAATACTTGCCATTTTAGCACTTCCCTTGGAAGTGAGCAAAAATTTATAGGAGAAGGAAACAGTCAGAGAAAATGGAGGCTTTGCTCACAAAAGACCAAAGTGTAATGTTTGAATTGGGCTGCAGGGAAATGTAAAGAATAAAAAAATAAAGAGGTAGGGAGATGATGGTAGACATCTCTTTGTAACTGTCTTAAGATATTCGATCACCTCTGTAATTTGTGATACATGCATATATAATATATTTGGTTATCTTATTTAATCTCTTCAGACACAGTAATAATTAGGCCAAAAATTATATATTATAAAATGTACAAAGTTAAAGTAAAAGCATCGCAATGATAGGGGGGTTATAGGAGAGATGTAAAACCATCAAATTAAAAAAAAATTATCTTTGCAAATTGAAAGAACATTATATGAAAGTTATGACAATAAGATGGGAAAAGGATTTTAAACAGCATATTACCCTCTTTAAAAAAAAATATATGCAGTCTTATTGAGCTATATTCACACACCATATAACCCATCTGTGTTGGTTTGGATATGTTATGTCTCTTTAATGCAATATTGTGAGGGAAGATTTATTAATCTTTTGATTAGGGCGGAACCTTTTGATTGAGTGTTTCCATGGGGATGAGACCACCCAACTGTGGGAGGTACTTTTGATTTGATTATTTCCATGGAGATGTGGCTCTCCCCATTCAGGGTTGGTCTTGATTAGTTTACTGGAGTCTTTTAAAGATGCTCACATAGAGAGCAGAGAGATGAAAATGCCCCAGGAAATGCTAAGCCAGGACACCCAGATGCTTGAGAGTTGACAGAGATGCTTGCTGATGCTTAGTGATGCTTAGAGATGTAGATGGAAGAACATTTGGAGATGCTAAGTTAAGAGATGAAGACAAGAATTTGTCCCAGAGAAGCTAAGAGAGGACTTCCAGATGTTTTGAGAGAAAACCACTGGAATCAAAAGCTGAGAGCAATGCAACCTGGGGGGGAAAGGACCAGCAGATGTCAGCCATGTGCCTTTTTCCCAGCTAACAGAGGTGTTTCAGATGTCATCAGCAGTTCTCAATGAAAGTATCCTCTTGTTGATGCCTTAGTTTGAACACCTTTGTGGCATTAGGACTGTAAAATTGTAACCTAATATATGCCCTTTATAAAAGCCAATCCAGTTATGGTATTTTGCATAATGGCATCTCTAGCAAATTGGAACACCATCCAAAGTAAACAGTAAATGGCTCACAGCATCATCATCTAGTTGGGCATTCATTGCTACAATCAATTTTAGAACACTTTCATTACTCCAAAATCAAGAAAAAATACTTAGAAAAGGACACCTCAAACATCCCATACTTCTTATCCCCCCCATTATTTATCTATTTCTGTCTTTATTTTATCACTCAACTGCCCATACACTGGATAAAGGGAACGTCAGTCACAAGGTTTTCACTATCACACAGTCACACCATAAAACTATATATTTATATAAACATCATCAAGAATCAAGTCTACAGGATTACAATTCAACAGATTCAGTTATTTCCTCCTAGCTATTCTAGAAACTAAAAAAAGAATGTCTATATAATGCATAAAAATAACCTCCAAAATGACCTCTTGACTCCATTTGAAATCTCTTAGCCACTGAAACTTTATTTCATTTCTTTTCTCCCTTTTTGTCAATAAGGCTTTCTCCATCACATGATGCCAGGGCCAGGGTCATCCCTGGGAGTCATGTCCCATATTGCCAGGGATACTTACACTGCTGGGAGTCACGTCCCCTGTAGGAGAGAGGGTAATGAGTTTATTTGCAGAGTTGGTTGAGAGAGAGGCCACATTTGAGCAACAGAAGAAGTTCTCTGGGGGTGACCCTTAGGCATAATTATAAGTAGGCTTAGCTTCTCCTTTGCAGGAATAAGTTTCATAAGGGCATGTCCCAAAATTGAAATTATTAAATTGGGAGTCCCCAATGCTTGCAAGAATATCAGGAATTCCATCAAGTTTAATATTTCCATATTTTCCCCAGTCCCTCAAGGGGAACTTGCAAATATTTTTTTTTTTAATTTTTCATTTTCTGCCCAAAATACTCTGGGATGTATCAGGGTATTACATTAACCTGTACAGAATAGCAAGATCTCATTTCCTATCCAAATTACTTCCTGATTATTATTAAGAATGTATTTTTTCTCATTCAGTGAAACTTTACTAAAATTATGCATTCTTGTGATTAAGTGGTTCTCTTTATGGTGATAATACTGCTGTGGCTTGGAAAAGTTGAAGCTTTCTTTTTTCCTAAGTATTAAATTATTTATTCAGAATATGTACTAAAATAATACAGTCAATGGGATCTTTCTCTGGCATTCCTTAATTGTAGACTCTATGAAATTAAGGATTTAACCCAGATTGTCATTTTTGTTCACAAACATCAAGCTAGGGCACCACTTATTTATTAGTGCACTAAATAACTAGATATAATGATTGAAAATTAACTGTGAAAAGTTCCTAATCTACCGTGTATCTGCTTAGGGTAGAATCATGAGGAAAGCATAAAGAAGAGGCATGAGACTCTTGTGTTTTTAAAGGTTTCTGAGGAGGTTTGATGACTCATGCCAGACTCATGTAATAGCCCTCACTAATAGGGAATTATTTCTTGTGAAATTCTTCATGCTGCATGGGAGGTTGATTTAATACTATGAAACATTAGTCTAATACACAGCCTAAAACATAATTTGTCTTCTTAACTTTTGCTGCTTAAAATAGCTATATTTTTCAAAAATTATGAAATGAGTTCAAATGAATGACAATGTTTAATATAAGTAAAGCTCTTAGAATAGTACCAAATCACTCAATGCTTTATAAATATATGAATATTTCCTATTATTATTTGTGTTACTACTACTCTTATTAAAGACTCTTAAATAGAAATTCCAGAATAAATCTTTTCTAGCTATGAGAGATAATGTCATCAAGATTTCAATATTAAGTTATATAGTTGGTATATATGCACTTGCAACTATAGGCTGGATATTCTTAAGAAGAAAAAAATCTTTCAGAAAAGAATATAGGATATATCTGAGTCTTCATATGATAAGTGGTGACCTTAAATTCATTCTTACCTTTGTTTGCCGAGTTTTAAAATGTATACTACTACTGTGGTCTAGAGGGGCTATTAATGCTGGTGTGTGAATTTCTATATTTTACCTAAAGAAGGAAATACTATATACTTCTATGAGTAAAATCTTAATCATTTGCACACTAACCCAGGACTCTCAGAGGATTATTGAAATTTCTATGTCCCACTGGAATGAGACTAATCTAATCAATGGAAGCCTCACACTTCAGCAAATGTTGAGAATGATGTTTAGAATCCCCACCCCACTACAGCCTTAGGAAGAAAATTGAGCCTATGATTGATGTTGAGTTCGATCCTCCTGCTAAAAGCCTAGTAAACAGTATTTGAGAGTTTAACTCACTGTAATATTTTTCATCCCTCTCCAACTACAAAATGGGATATAGATATTGAAAATGAATGAAGTCACATGTTGAAGTGACCTTTCTTCCATGCCATTTCTGTACCCAGGTTACAGATTCCATAATGAAACCTAACGTGTGTGTGTCTGTGTGTGTGTATGTATATACACACACACACACACACACACATTTACACACACCAGACAGACTAATAAAATTATGAATAATTCTCTAGATAGGCAAATGGAGCCTTTGGAGGCAATATTATAAAATACTTGAAAAGTAGCCATATGGTTATATGGTTATTTGGGGGGCTTGATGTATCTTAGAAATCCTCCTAGGAAGAAATTATTTACAGTAAGGATATGAAAATATAGTCAAGAATTGTTACAGACAGTGATCCATTCAACCACTCAGGTAATATCTCATAATCTGTAAATTATTCATGTGTTTGACTAAATAAAGAAAGAAACTTGGAGTACCAAGTTGGAGGAAAACCTAGGATGGGGAAATATTTTATTAAGATTCTGGGGAAAAATACTATCCAATTTAATAATTGAAGCAAATATATTAACAAAATCTAATAGCCCATCCATTAGTTAGAGTCCTGAGCTGCCAGGTGGAATATCACAGAAAAATTTAAGAAAATTAGATGGATAAAACTTTCTATACATATATATCTGTCACTACTAAATGAAGAACTATGGGTCTACTCTAAGAGATTCCAAAAGAAACTTCAATTTGGACATCATGTCTTGTTTTAGTCTTTGCAAAGTTATGTGAGGAGGTGCAACTTGCAGCTAAAGCCAAATGAGAAGACTGACAACTCCCTTCTCCAACAAGTAATTATAAAGCTGGAAGAAACAGAAAGTAGCAACCATTTCAGTGACTTTCTATTTGACCCATGGCATAAGACAATTCAGTAGTTATGCTTGAAAGGTTGCTGAACTTTGGGCAATAACAGTGTGAATCTGTGGCATTTGGTATGAGACTGCTCACATCCCCTCCTACTATTGTTGGCATGGGGTTTCTACTAGGAAGGCAAGCCATCTCTGTTGTGGCTAAAGTGAGACTGACTTCCCTGAAGTAGTAAGCAATGCCCAGACCCAGCAGTACCTATCAGCAGAAGAGACACTTCAGAAGCAGTCAGGAGATTATAGGGCAAGAGCTCATTCTATTAGACTGAAATGCTTTCATGGTTGGAGAAAGCAATTCTCTGGTGGAGTCCTTGAACTTTCTCAATGGGGAAGAGGGAGGGCCCAACCTTTTCACAATTCCTGGTCTCCCTGTGGCTAGCCACATATGCACAGGAGAATTTAAAGGGTCCAAAAGAAACTAACACACAGCAATGACTTGAAAATTCCTTGAACATTGAATGTGGTCACCTAACCAAACACAGATCTGTTGATGGGACAGAAGCATTATTCTCTAGAAGTATTTATTTATTTATTTATTTTGTTTTTTTTATCTTCATTTTATTGAGATATATTCACATACCATGCAGTCATACAAAACAAATCATACATTCGATTGTTCACAGTACCATTACATAGTTGTACATTCATCACCTAAATCAATCCCTGACACCTTCATTAGCACACACACAAAAATAACAAGAATAATAGTTAAAGTGAAAAAGAGCAATTGAAGTAAAAAAGAACACTGGGTACCTTTGTCTGTTTGTTTGTTTCCTTCCCCTATTTTTCTACTCATCCATACATAAACTAGACAAAGTGGAGTGTGGTCCTTATGGCTTTCCCAATCCCATTGTCACCCCTCATAAGCTACATTATTATACAATTGTCTTCGAGATTCATGGGTTCTGAGTTGTAATTTGATAGTTTCAGGTATCCACCACCAGCTACCCCAATTCTTTAGAACCTAAAATGGGTCGTCTAAATTGTGCGTAAGAGTGCCCACCAGAGTGACTTCTCAGATCCTTTTGGAATCTCTCTGTCACTGAAGCTTATTTCATTTCCTTTCACATCCCCCTTTTGGTCAAGAAGATGTTCTCCGTCCCACGATGCCAGGTCTACATTCCTCCCAGGAGTCATATTCCACGTTGCCAGGGAGATTCACTCCCCTGGGTGTCAGATCCCATGTAGGGGGGAAGGCAGTGATTTCACCTTTCAAGTTGGCTTAGCTAGAGAGAGAGGGCCACATCTGAGCAACAAAGAGGCATTCAGGAGGAGGCTGTCTAGAAGTATTTAAATACAACTTCTGTGTAGTCATTGTCTAATCACTAAGCTATGAAGAAATAGGGACAGACCAGAGGAATATATAAACTCAAATATAAAAAAGAGTATTATGTTCCAAAACTGTGATCAGAGGCACAATAACCTCCCATTGTGGGGGAGACAAGTTTCAGTACTTAACCCAGGAAAATAATTAAAGAAAGGAGCAAAAAAAGAAAAAAAAAAGCAATAAAGAAAAATAAACATAAAAGAACAACATAGACAATATTCAGGGGGAATACATAAGGCCTGAGAGTTGCTACAATATATTATCTAAAATATTGAGCTGTCAAACATCTAAAATAATGAGCTATCAAACAAAACTACGAAACATGCAAATAAATAGAAAATAGTGAGTCATATTCAGGAAAATAAAATAGTTACTAAAAACTGTCCCTCTTCCAATAAAGATTTCAAATCAGCTATTATAAATATGTTCAAAAAAAGAAAAAAAAGATACTTCTAAAGAATTAAAGGAAAGTATGAGAACAATAAATCAACAAATAGAGATTCTAATTGATGGCATAGAAAATATAAAGTGAACCAAAGGGAAATTCTGGAACTTAAGAATACAATGGTTAAGAACTGAAGTGAGCTAAGAGAGCTGAACTGCCAATGTCAACAATTATTTAGATCACAAACCAAAATGAAAGTAACGGTCAGCCTTTAATCACTTAGATGGCGATAGTGTATGTAAGAGGCTAACCTGTAGAAAGCACTGGGTGCCGAACTCTTCTATTTTTCCCCATGGAACAACACTGCTGGGTGAGGGTCAGATGTATCAGTGCAGACAGGAGGAATAGTCTCACTGCTGAAGGTGTCAAAGACAAATGGGTTCTACATTTTATGTATTCAATGTTCAGGAGAAAAGAAAGGAGGCAGGGTTAAAAAGTAGAAAAGTACTGAGTTATGGTGGAGAAAGGCATCTTCAAGTCTTTCTCCCCCTCTCCTCAATAAGGAGGTCTTAACAGAGGCATCTGTGGAAGGCCTTAGCTTGAAATTTAAACCCTGGGTGAGGCCTCCAAATTGAGTCACCTGGGTTAGGAATGCTACTGTAAAAGGAGTGTGACCATTCAGGGGGGCTTCGTCCTTGATTACAATTTCCTTCAAAGACTGTACTGGCTGTGTACCAAGTGTAGTCTGTACTGGCAATGTACTGGCTGGGCACCAAGTCTGATGTGGGGCAACAGCTTTCTCCCATGAAGGTGCCAAGTAAAGTCTTGTAATTATCTGTGGTTGGGCCTGAAAGATCCTCATAAGAGGTTTTTGGACAGAAGCCAGAGTCAATAATAACTAAAATAAGAAAATTAACTAGGGGTCTCAATTTTAGATTTGGGATATCAGAAAAAAATCAATGAACTTGAGTATAAATCAATAAAAATCATCCAATCTGTAGAACAGAAAGAAGACAAGACTGAAGAAAAAATTAGAATGTTAGAAATATGTGAGACAACATCAAACATAACATATTTTTAAATTGAGTACCAGAAGGTGGTGAGGAGAGGAAAAAGGGCAGAATACATTTCTTTAAAATCCAAAATCTTTCTAAATATTATGAATATTCATTGATCGCTAATAAGGCATGAAGAAATTCTCAAAATCATTAAACATTAGGAAGAAAAAAACCACAATGTGATGTCATAATAAACCTATTGAAATGATTTTAATAGAAAATGATGGTACCAAGCTTTAACAAGGATGTGAAGAAACTTGAACCATTTTACAGTGCTGAAGAAAATGTAAAATGATACATTTCATAACACAGTTTTTCAGTTATTTATACATATATTCCCCATAGAAACCAAGAAATCCCACTACTCAGAATCTATGAAAGAGTAATGAAAACATTTATATTCAGATAAAACTATTTAGAGCAGCATTGTTCATAATAGCTAAATAGTGGAAACAGTACAAATGTCCCTCAACTAAAAGGATAAACAAATGAGGTCTACCCATATGAAGACATACTATTCAGTAATTAAAGGAAACCCACTACTGATACATGATACAAAATGGATGAATCTCAGAATCATTATGCTAAAGTGAAAGAACTCAGATGCAAGATAGGGCAGTTTGTATGATTCTGGTCATATGAAATGTCTAGAGAAGACAGATTTATGGAGAAAGAAAATGAATTAGTTGCTGCTTAGGGCAGGGGGTAATAGCAGGGATTAACTACAATTGATTACAAGGGTAGTTTAGGGGGTGACGAAATATTCTGAACTTGTATCCTGATGATGGTTGCACAATTCTATACATTTATTAAATCATTGAATTGTACACTTTTGTTCAATGAAGTTTATAGAATGTAACATAGGCCTCAACAAAACTGTTTAAAAGGTGATTTAGAATTTTAGTATCCTGACAACAGCTTCAAAAAAGAATATGAAGCAAGAAAGAACAATCATGCCTCTGTAGGGAGACTTCGACAGGCTGGGATTACTCTAGAAAGCATACAAGCGGTGATGAATTATGAATTCTTAGCCTTTTCACTGCTGTTTTACCTGGAGGTGGGGGGGGGGGGGGTGGCTGGCAGGATTTGAAATGGCATTCAGTGGTGAATGGACAAAAAGGGAGCCATTCTGGAGGGAAGATCAGGAACCTTCTCCAGGAGCAACGGAACTCTGTTTATATAATTACAGAGAATATTTTTATACTATGGGGTATTTAATTTAGTAACACAATCTTCTTTAAAATGTCCATAGAAGCAGTTTGTTCTACCTTATGTATCCCTCCCAGTGGTTCTCAATTTGACTCATATGTCAACGTGATACTAAAGATAATTAATGTCTAAACAGATGTCATAGTTCATTATGGCATAATTCTTCTCATCCAAAGTTTTTGAAAAGTTACTCAATAAATTAGTAAATAAATAAATTGTGCCTACTTCATCCAGCAGAAAATATTCCTACTATGAAGTAGTTTATCTAAAGAATATTCAGACCATCACATGCAAATTATGAATTCCATATTTCCTCCCTTTACAACCAGACAGCTGGGGCCTGGACCCCATGCTCATTGTGCAGGATCACTTCATTACTCCATACACTTATCTTACACATTACCAGGAATGACTCCACTGTGGATCTCATGCTATGGTAAACAGTCTTCTTTGTTAACATTCTCCAAGTTTATTTCTGTAAATGAAGGCGGTGGATTGATACCGAGTTATTACAGGAAACTTATTATTTGAAACAATCTGAGAGTTTGAATAGAAATTAATTAAATTCACTTAATAACTTATGTTCAAGGATAAAAACTAATAGAACATATAAATATATGTGAGTTTCTGAGTATTTGTTTATAACTCCACCAGGAAATACCTATTTGTAGTTTTATTTCCCACTTCCACTTTTAAAATATTTCTCAATATGCTACTTAATGCTTCTCAATGATCTTGAGGTAGTATTCACAGAGGGTCAGAAAAGACACCATCAACTGTTAAGAAGCTGAACTAAAAGACAAATTTTGGGCTGAAAGCTATCTGACTGTTGCAGTAGCAAACCATAGCACAGCTTAATGGAAATAATCATCAAACAAAAGCAATAACGAGAAACAGAAACCTATGAATGTTTTACAAGGATTGAAAAGTAGAGGCTGGGTCTTGTGAAAGAATCATTTGAGCAAAAATTATGTCTGATCAAGAAAAATGAACCCCCTATTTTTGATAATCTGGCTCAGATTCCTGTTTGTGCAATTGGATATTGGGACTTGGGTTTTTGAAGTGTTTTATTGTAATAATATACAAAACAATTAGAGAGTCAAAAGTTAGAGAATAAACAATTCCTGTCATAACAATTTCTTGAATGGCATAGGTAGCATTCCCTTGGCTTTGTCAAGAAAGAAGAGATATAGAGAATGAATGATGGCTAGAAACTCCTGGATAGGAGCCCCAATTTGCCTTGACTTCAGGTAGGGTAGAATCAAAACCAAAACAATGGAAAGAAGTAAAACCCTTTCCATATTTTTCAATCCCGAGATAGCAGCATTTAACCTGTAACTCTAACAGATGGATCCTGGACAAAGACTAGGGGTTGATGCCTGCAATATGATTGGTGCCTCCTAGTGTAGCGGGCATTGATTGGTACCATGCAATCCTAATTCACTACCAAGAAAAAGGGAAACTGTGCCACTCTTTGTAAACCCCAAAATGTGAAAGGTCTATTTTATTTTTTTCGTTTTGCCCCTGGGTTTGGCCAATAGCAGGCCATGACAAAAAAAAAATTAGATTAATCATACTTCCAAGATAGTAGTTTAGAGCTGATGCCTAGAAGCTGATTGCTCTGGATACAGTAAAAGGACTAAAAATTGTGCATATGCTCACTTGGGAGCAGACCTCTGGATAGAAGGGTCTTCCCATATGTTCTCCACCACTCTGAGTCCAGCTCTGTATTACACAGTTATGTAACTAAAGGATCTAAAACACAGCAGTCATCACAGGGACACAGAAAGGAATAAAAGAGAACCAGACTCAGGGGAAAAGAGAGAGAAGTGAAGTGGTCCAAAAAGCATATGGTTTATTCACTGACTGGAAGAGGATTTCCAGCTAAACCAATATAAGAGGATAAAGGATCCTCTCTTGAAAATCAACTTCCCTTATAGACACTGTTATGAATTAGAATATTCCATTTGAATTCAAAGTGCAGATTTTACAAACATATTTCTTAGAATCCCATTTATTTGTTTGACAGTTGAATTCTAAGATCATTTGGAACATGCTGTATATTTTCACTCACTTTTATCATAGGATAAAGTGTTGAAGTTATATAATGACACCAAGCTTGTGTTTCACTGGCCTAATAATTAGTGTCTGGGATGTTTTTAAATATATTCAGAGGTATGATATTTTCCATTTGTCTATTCTTTGGTATAATGTCACTGTTAAATGGAATTATTTACTCCTCTGACCATGAGTTCTCATTCACCAGGACAAATTGTTGGTATTTTTCCTGTGAACACATGATCGTTCTTTACAATCAGCCTACTATGCCCACCTTTTACAGTATTGAAGTGCTAAATTTAATTAGTACTGATTGAATTTGGGAAATTTACTTAAGATATATGTAACTCTGTTATATCATTTGTAAAATGAAAATAATAAAATAAATAGCTACCTCACAAAGTTGTTTTGAGGATTAAGTAGGATCATGCATTTAAATGCTCAATACAAAGAAGTTAAGTACTTGCCTATGGTAATACAGCTAATAAATGCTACAGTCAAGGTATGAACTCTGTCTTTCAAATTGTGCTGTCTCAATAAATAAATCACTTAATAGGAAGTTGAATCCCACATGTACAGTTCCATCAGGCAGATGTTGCTAAAACACGTGAACCATAATTTTAAGAAGAATATAATTTATCTGTTGAAGACATGTGTATGAATATCTGAGAATTATTCCCTGTGCCAAAAATTACAACACCCATAGTTTATAAAGTGAGACCTATGGTTTGCCAACTCTCTAATAAATTCCAAATATTTATTTAGAATAAATTCCAAGTATATGCTAATATATTCCAAATATATATACCTATAAAAGCAAATTTAACACATATATCTAGGGCATACTAACATGACAATATATTTAATATGAATGCCTTTAAAGGGTTTATTAGGTTATATTTTGAATTTGTCTTAGAGGAGCACTCACCTTTCCAATGAGTGATTCGAGAGTTCTTTGAGTATAAACTTTATACATTTATGTAGGCAGAATGAAGTATGTTTACAAGGGAAAATCTAAAGCAGAAGAAAAATAAAGAGCAATATGGGAGAACAGTGAACAGAAATTAGGATACAGCACAGTTATATTTTGGAAGAATTTCATTAAAATAAAGAAACAGTATTCTTACTTTAAGCACTGATTTTAAAAACATTGTTTCCAGAGAAATTAAATTGTAAAATGAGATAGAACTATAAGATTGATCTTTTTTAGGTTTGATATTAATACATGCTATATATCCTTGCCTTGATATGTTTAGTTATATAGAGCCTCCTTTTATTTCTGAAGGACTTGAAAGTGTGGGAGGTGACAAATTACCTATTAAAATAGAATTCAAGATTCCATGACTGGAGATACATTATAGGAAACAACTGAAACTTTGAGAAAAATGAATTATGTGGTTATTTATTTTATTGATATGGCAAGGCTAGGCCTGAGTGACGCATAGCTTCCAAACTCACTATGTTAATACAACCACCATTCATATTCTGCCCTGCTTCTCTCTGATGTTTCTTCCACCCTGTAGCTAAGCCCCCTGTACCTAAGATCTCCAAAATTGCCAAGTAAAAGGGAGAAAGAGTGGAAAATCTCTCATGGGTGATTTTATGGCCTGAATTTGGATGGAGTATATATTATATCCAACAACATTCAATTCTTTGACAACAGTGGAGGCTGGAACATGTATCAACTTAATGTATCTATGAAGGAAAGGAAAAGGATATTGGTGAACAAGGGTATTTTCAGTTACCACTACCTTAGCAAATTGCTTGATTTTGCAAAAATTGATATAAAAATAGTTAAAAATCTGTCTATATATTTCATTGGAGACTTAGAAATTTGTTCAATCTGCAGCAAAGTTCTTGAAGGAAAGCATAAAATTTCAATAGCTTTTTATTGGAATGAAATATTAGTATTTTGATACTAAAATATGTTAACATAACATTAGAAAATAGATTTGAAAAGCAACAAGAGTATTTTTTTGGGAAAAGTTTATGAATGTTTGCAAGACTTATTTTAAAAATACAAGATTATTCAATGTATCAGTATGAAATTCAAAATCTTATGAAATATATCTCATACATCTAATCTAATGTCGAAAAACATTTCAATTGCATATTGGTCTATGCTTTTAAAATTCTAATGGGGATACTCACTGGTAGTGGTACCTAGTGAGACAAATTATATTTCATGCTGTTTTTAAAGTAATAGGTGAGTGGTTCACCCAACCACAACCCCAGTCATCATTGTTCTCAATGTGATAACAGCAAACAAAATAGAAATGTTAAAGCTACAAATCCGATGATATATTTAGAATCATTCTTTTATTTAAAATGTTAGCTCTATCAAGAAAATAAAAAGCTAGTTAATTTAAAGGGCATTTGCTAAAAGAGATAATATGTAATGGAAATTTACATATTTATTTTCAAAAAAAATAAAATTAGATACATTTAGTTGCTATTGTCATTAAGTTCTGTTAGTTCGATTGCATCCTAGAGGTCATGTCTGAAATTTGTCAAATATTTTTATTTCTTAAATACTTTATTCTTAAAAAATTCTAATAAGGCTTAAGAAATATTTTGCTAACCTGTTTTAATACCTGGCTTTATATTTTGAGCCTTTCTGGAACCTGGTATACTTTACCAGAAATATCTTATCTGAAGTTTGAAACCTCAGAGGTGAGTATGTTGTTAGAAGTCTTTTTCTTAGCTTTCTATCCACATTGCTACCAATGTACACTTCCTAAATCACATCTAAAAATATAATTGGGAATTTAAATAAAAATAATGTTTAATTTTCCCCTAGGAACTGAAATAACTTGTGCCAGATTTAATTAACTATCACAACAAACACATGTTCTTAAGCAGTCCACCGCCCTGGGGGTGTGAACCCATTGTCTAATACATACAACTGCTTGAAGATGCTATTTTTAGTTAAAGTGTGGCCCAACTGATAGAGGATGGGTCTTAATCCATAATACTGGAGGCATTTAAAAAGAAAAGAAACCAGAAGCCAAAAAAGTGAAGGTCACATAGGCAGAATTCAGAAGTTAGCAGAAGCCAGAAGAGCAGACACAAAGATAAAGAGGTTACCAAGTGACTGGAGGCAGAGATGCAAACCAAGGAACACCGAGGATCTCTGGAGCCAGCTCCAGTCCACTACACTCCATGAAAAAGCAAAGTCTTGCCAATATCTTGATTTTATACTTCTTGACACAAAACTGTGAGCCAATAAATTCTTGTTGTTTAAGCCAAACCACTGTGTGGTATTTGACATAGTAGCATAGCAAACTAAGACACTTACCCTTTCTAATAAATTTGATTACACAGCTGCTGAAGATTCAGTTTTGTTTAGCAGACTGAAAGCTCATAGCTAAATGTAATTTTAGTTGTAAAAGTTACTTTGACTTTATAATTTACATTTTTATTTTCCCTGTTGTTTTACATTCTTTGATTCTATATGTCTGGTTTTTCTGTTTGCATGTTTTTGTATGATCATTTGCTAAAAAATTTGTAAAAATAAAACCATAAATAAGTAGTAAATGATCTATTTATATTGATATTTGTTGAATCAACATGCCTATCCTCATTTAACCCACAACACCTAATTTCTCTTCATATGAAGCAAAGGGGAAAGTTTTACTTCATTTTTCATTCTAACAAATCAGAAGTTTTAAAAACTTTCTACTGTATTTCCAGTATTATAATTTGCTGATCTGCTTAGATTTCTCAGCAGATTTGAGGCATTCTTTAAAAAGTCTTCACCTTTTAAAAATTCACCTGAATTTTTACAGATAGTAAGAATTTCTCTTACCTTTTGCATACAGACTAGTTTCAAAAATTCACAGCACTCTGTATGCACAATATATATTTCACATTAACTCATAATTAATGTTTATGTATTCTCTTGCCAACTTTATATTAATTTATTGTGGCCATAAATTTTATAATGACTATGTGATATCTATCAATTATCATTAACCAGGTGACAGGGTAATAGTATTTTAAAGTAATAAATTTGTAGTACAACAAATGCCATTCTTGTTTTTGACTTATAAGCTATTAATTTTTAAATCTTAATCAAATATTATTTGACATCACCAAGATGCAATTTCTTCTTCTATAATTAACTAACAATAAGATATACCTGCTGAGATTGGTGAGGATACAATTAGAAACTGTATTCAGCAGGGCTCTTAAATTTCAAAGATCTCTGCAAATATTAGTAATTATCACATTTGTAATGACAAAAATGATTACAATTTCTAACAAGTGTCAGTGAACTTCAGCCCAGGCTGCTGCCATTTATTATCAATAAAGTTTTATTGGAACATATTCCTGCCCATTAATTTATATATAGTCTTTGGCTGCCATCTTGTACGATGGCAAAATTGAGTAGTTATAACAGAGAGCATAAAGCTTGCAAAGCAGAAAATATTATTTGGCCACTTACGAAAATGTTTGCCATCCTCTGATTTGTGCTATCACTTGCTGCAGTATTGGAAAATATTATTTAAAGCAATATTGTTTGTAAAATTCTTAAACTACAAAAATTGAAGTTTGATAACTGGCTTCATTTTATTAATATTATTTATTGATTGAATTGAATTGTTAAAACATTTTATATCCTTTGTTGTCACACACTGTGTATCACAGTCTTTTAAAATAATATGTGCAGTTAGTTCTGCTAAAGCGTGTAATATGTGTTCCTAAAAATCAGTATGCTATGCAAAATTTCACAATTAAAAAATAAATTTTATGGGAAAAATATGTTGAAAATCAACACTAAAACACTTAGCACAGGAAAATAAAAGACACAAACTCAATTAAGTCCCATAGTTTTCATGGGTGAAATGGTTAACAAATGCATAAATACTACAATAAGCATGGCACTTCAGGAAAAAGACCTGAAGTTTCCTTATGCTTCGGCAGCAGCTTTTGAAATTCTGTGAATTGTTGGAAGGATGGTTATCTAAAATACAGTTGAAAGTTAAACCACCAGATGTGAATGAGTGTGGCTAATAACACATGGTAAACCATGCTAGTAACAGATAGTAATAGATGCTTGAAGGATATGTGCTTGTATGTGTGTTTGAGAGACGGAGGGAGGCACAGAGAGAGAGAGAGAGACACTTAGCTGGGCACAGTTTCTGTATTCACTTGGTTTCCTCAGATAACATATAAGCAAACATGACATTCACATCATACTCAAATGTTCCCTAATATATCAATTGCTTTGAAACAAATTTGAATTTTTAAGCAAGCATTATAGCAGAGTATGGTAGACTGAATTGTATACCGGAGTTTGGGCATGTTCTTAGTCTTGGTTAGCATTCTGGTGGGTATTGTCCATTGTAAATAGGATCTCTTGAAAATGTTACTTCAGTTAAAGTGTGACTCAAGTGCGTTTTAATCTGGATTACTAGAACCATTTACAAGCAGAATGAAATTCAGCCCCAGAGAGGAAAAAAAAAAAAAATACATGGGAAGAAGCCAGATGTCAACTGGAGGAGATCAAGGGTCACTAGCAGTCAGCCTTGAACACCAGTGTTCAGGGAGAAAGCACTGCTTGCTGATGCCTTGATTTTGGACTTTTCTTAAACTTGAAACTGTGAGCTAATAAATTTCTGTTGTTTAAACCAGTTCATTGTATGGTATTTGTTTTAGCAGCTGGGAAACTAAGACACAGGGTTTCTTTTACATGAAAACCATTTCTCAATCTTTTCTTCTTTGCCTATGCTGCTGAACTATGATATATCTGGACATAGACACCTTTCTTCTTTTCCTAAACCTAGAAATTGGGGCAAATTCCAGGTCATAAAATTCTAGATTACCTTAACCAAATTCTAAAAACTTTCCTAAAACCAAATTATCTCTCAAGCATAATAAAGTTCTATAACCAAAATGAATAAAAGTGAGAATGAATAAAGAACCTGCCCCAGTCACAGTATTCCAAAAGACCTAATTTTTAAACCTGTCACCTTTATAGTGGAATAAAGTAAAATCTATTATGTTCCAATTCAATTATTTTTTTATATGATTACAGGTTATTTATTCTTTCTTTAGTTCTTTTTGAAAAGATTTGTTTATTTGGAGCAAACATATAATTACAAAGTTATGCAGTTTATTAAAATAATAATCATATGTATCATTTATTAAAATAATAAACATTTATTTACAGAACTTTATTTACCTGAAAACTCAATCCCCAGTATCACCAATCTTACAGTAATAAACTCATATAGTTAGTTTCAAAGAAAAAACTCTTGCCAACATCCTGCTCTCAGTTATAATATTCAGACAACTAAATTCCTACAGTGCCTAGAAAATTTCTATCACCTATATTAGCTTTAAACTCCTCAAATAAAATTTAGATGATGAAATGCATACTAACTAGCCAAAGTGAATGATTTTAACTGAAATGCAAATCTACTAATGCAGTCCAGTGCCCAATTCCATTTCTACTTATTATAAATATAAAAGGTCATATGGAATCCAAATTAATCAAAGTTGCAATGAATTAAAGTCTTTTCTAAGAAGGCTATATTCTGCACTAAATCCAATACTAATGCATTTTCTGTTCAGGCTAAAAAATCCGAAGAATCTGTTGGAGTTATTAGTGGAGAGTGGGCCTTCAGACACCCTACCTCAAGAGGACTCTTTGAGTTATCTGAGTTCCATGCCTGCATCATGCTCACCTCCTCATAGCAATGACCATGTATCTGAGGGACTTTAAATTTGAATTACAAGATTGGAAATTTTCCAAAAGAACTACCTACAACCTATGTCCTTTTTATTTCCACTACTACAAATTCAAGTAGGTTGCTGCAATGTTGTAAAATATTTAAAAGGCAAAACATATTCTTAATTTTCTCTATGTAGTCAAGTATTTTATTTAAGGATATAAATGAAACTCATATTCAGTAAAATGACAAAGTATGCATATATAAGCAATTGAATGATATTCTCTTTAGATTAGTCTATGCTTCCATTTAAAAAGTCATACCAGCTTCTGTTTTTATTATACATGGTCTAACATATTACAATGAAGATCAATAATTAATAATTCAAAATACAATAATTTTGTTATTTAGTATATAAGTAATATAATGTAATTAAATCATTGAAAAAATAATTATAAACATAATGCAAAGATGCAAAAAGAAGAATCTCATCTCCCTAATATAAAACTATAATTAAACACTCACCTATACATAAATTAAACTATTTTATGGTTTTTCTGTAAATGAGAAAATAATTACTTTTTAAAACATATCCTGTTGCAGTTTGCTAATGCTGCCATTAAGCAAAATACCAGAAATAGATTTGCTTTTATAAAGGGGATTTATTTGGTTAAAAAGTTGCAGTCTTAAAGCCATAAAGTGTCCAAGGTAAAGGGGTACCTTCACTGAAGGATGGCCAATGGTGTCCGGAAAACCTGTTAGCTGTTAAGGCACATGGCAGGCATTTGCTCCAGGGTTCTGGTTTCAAAATGGCTTTCTCCCAGGACGTTCCTCTCTAGGCTGCAGCTCCTCAAAAATGTCACTCTTAGTTGCTCTAGGGGTGATTGTCCTCTCTTAGCTTCTCTGGAGCAAAAGTCTGCTTTCCAAGTTCATCTCCCAGATGTCTCTGTAAGCTGCAGCTTCTCTTTCAGCTCCTGTGTGTTCTTCAAAGTGTCCCTCTTGGTTGTAGCAAGCTTGCTTCTTCTGTCTGAACTTTTATAGGGCCTCAGTGAACTAATCAAGGCCCATGATGAATGGGCAGGGCCATGCCTCCATGGAAATTATCTAGTCAGAGTTATCACCTACAGTTGGGTGGGTCACATCTCCAGTAAATTATTAATTTAGAAAGCATGGATCTACCTTTCAAAATTTCTAAAGAATATATATATATATTATATTATTGATTAATACAAAGCAGTAAACAATTTGTTATAATTTCAGACACAATAAAATCAGTTACTCAATGTACATAAGTTCCAAAGATTGTGTGAGTCAAAATTATATTTTAACATCACCACTAAGATATTCAGTACATCAGCTGATGTTAACGCTTCTTCAAATCCCTGTGACACAGATAAGTTTTGACATCAGAAGTATTTTAATCAATTACATCTTATGGGTTAATATCCGTATTAAAATGATGATAACCAATAACTTGATGAATAGGGATGTTAGTTGTTCTTGGATAGCCATATAATTTTAATACACACAGGGACACTTTTAAGAGATAAAAGGAATATTATTAATGATTGTGGTGGACAACAGGTTTAGTCTGGACTGTCCTAAGTCAAACAGGGTTTAAAGTGTTCTAATCTAGTTGTCCTTTGAAGCCTCATAAACCAAAATTCTCAGTGGCTTGCATGATTACCTTAGGTGGTCATCCATAGCTATTATAATTTGATATCATTTGTGTTCTCATTTTTCTAAGCCACCTTCAGGATAAAAGGAGATCAATGCTACTTGCTAATGTGGCTGTTAGACAATGTGATGCTTATTATTGCCATTTAGTTATTATGTTATTGAATTATTTTCCTAAGAGTTATTATGACTTATCCAGTTAATTATTTTACATTTGTTCTCTATTTCTAGGCTATAGCTAATTTTCTTTTCTTGTACTGTTTTCTGTAATAATTACCATGGTCATTTTGCAAGAAACTTTAATCCTTTTTATCTAATATATGACTGATGGTAAAAACAAATTCTCCTGTGGATTTTCTTTCTGTTATGCTGTCTTGCTAATTACTGATAATAAATTCTATCATTTGGGAGAAAATGAATTAGCAGCTTTCCTGGACCAATCACTTCTCATAAAATGAAAACATTAGATTTCCCTGTACTTTGTTTGATGGTGATACTCATATTCAGTTGAGTTGAATTCAGACTTCAAACAGTCCAGTTATATTTTACAACCAAGTGTATTTTGAAATGTTTATATATATATATCTATGTGTGTGTGTGTATTAACCTTCTCTGTTGAAATAATACTAACATACACAAAATGTGTAACTCTACAGTTTAATAAATTGTGGAAAAATGAACCACTACACAGATGAAGAAATAGAAAGAACTATACCAGATCCCAGACACCTCAGCTAGCATGCATTCCCAATCAGAACCCTCTCCATCCTCCCCAAAGAAAACTGCTATCTTGATGTCTAAACCAATACATTAGAATTGCCTTTTTATTTACATTCAATTTATATTCACATTTCTTTCACTCAGTCTTATGTCTGTAATTCATATTACATATATATGTAGTTTAGCCATTCTTCTGCAGAATTTCATTTTAAGAATGTGTTAAAATTTACTTTTATTATGATATTGATGCATATATTGGTTATTTTTATTTTGGAAAATTACAAATATTTTTGTTAAGCCCATTTTGTACATAATATTTTGGTACATATATGCATAAATTTCTATGCATACAGCTAGTGGTAAATTTGCTAAGTCATAGGGAATACATATCAATTTTAGTAGCAAATGCCAGTTTCCAAAGTGGTTTTATAATGAGTTGTCACTCATATAAGCAAAGGATGATGTTCCTCATTGTTTTGGCAATAGCGTTAATATTAGCCATTCTACAGAGTAGGTGTTAGATTGCTTATTGGTTTTAGTTGGCATGCCCATGATAATTAATGAGATTATGTTCCTTTCCATACCTATATTAAATTGGATATACTTTATGAAGTACCATTTCAAGGCTGTCAACCATTTTTCCATTGGGATATTTATGTTTTCCTTATTATTTGGTAGTTCTTTATATATTAAAGATAGAGTATTTTGTTAAGTATATGTTTTAAAACTATTCTCTCCCTGTCCATGGCTTTCCTTTTCATTCTCACATTAAAATTTATTAACAAATAGAAATTATTCATTATAGTATAGATTATTTTATTATTTTTGTTTGTAGCTTGCTTTTGGTGTCATTTTAAAGAAATATTTCCCTATCTCAAGGTCATGAAGATATCTTCACATGTTATCTTCTAGAAGCTTTATTATTTTAATTTCCACATTCAGATTTGTGGACTATCTGAAATTTATTTTGTTATGATACCATACATAAGGCAGGAGTGCAACTTCTTTCCTTTTCTTTTCCCCATGGAGAAACTCAAATGTTCAAACTCCGGTTATTGGAAGTACTTTACTTCCTCTGCTTTTATGTATTGCCATTTTGTCATAAGACAGGTGTGCTTATGTGAGTAATTTTTATTGCTTGGATATTTATTACATGAGCTAGTTTTTCATGTTTGTGTGGATATCAATGCTTTAATTACAGATGTTTATAATGTCTTGATAGCCAGTAGTATAAGCACAAACTGCTTTATATTTCTTATTGTTTTTGGCTATTTCTACTTACCCATAAATATTTAAATTGACTTGTCAATTGCTACAAAAACACTTTTGATATTTATTAGTAAAGTATCAACCAAACAGATACATTTTGGAAGATTTGCCATTTTTTATAATTTTGACTATTAAAGTCAAATTGCAGGTATTCAACTTTTATGACATATCAAAATAATATCTCTATATGTTTTAAACTAATATTTCCATTTATTTGGGCCCTTAAATTCTCAAACTATGACCTATGGGTCTCTGTGTAGGCATGTTGCAATGTTGCTATATTTTAGATATTTGATGTTTTATGATCCTGTCACATCTTTTTTTTTTTTTTGGTCTCAATTTGTTCCTAGCATGTAGAAATAGAATTGATTTTCTATGTTGATCTTGTTTCCAGCATATTGCTGTAATTATCAAATGTATTAAAGCATGTTTAGACTGAGGGATTTTCTACATATATGGCAATTTTATCTTCAAATAATGACAGCATTAGTTTCTTTTACTAATCAGTATACTATTTTTTCCTTGCCTATTGTACTAGTTAGGCTTCCAAGTCAAAGTTCAATAGAAATGTTGACAATGGCCATCCTAGGTCAGTGACAAAAATTTTAGGATATTAATATTGTGTTTAGCATGTTTTTCTATTGGTACCCTTTATCAAATGGATGTTAATGTTAAAAAATACTTGTCTTTACATACTGAAATTATCATTTTGATCTTTCACCTTTATTCTATTTATCTATGAACTATATTAATTACTTTTAATATTAAATACATTTATTTCTGGAATTAACAAAACTCATTGAGTGTATTAGTCAGAATTCTTGAGGAAACAGAACCAAAAGAAGATATCTGTAAATATGATATTTTATAAAAGTGTCTCACACAGTGTGGGGATATATGAGTCAAAATTCCATAGGGCAGGCCACAACACTGATGAATGTGTTTGATGAAATCCCAAGGAAAGGCTGGCTGACTAAAGAAGAAGTGAATGTTCTCTCTCTTATCCCTTAACAGCCTCCAACTGATTGGGTTAAATCCAGCTGATTGAATTCTCTCATTGTGGAAGACACTACGCACTTTTATGTAATCAGCCACAGATTAAATCAATTGTCTGATGATTTAATTAATCAGCCTTCTGGTTTATTAACAAGCCACAAATGTCCTTGCAGTAACATTTAGGACAGTGCTTGTTTGACTAGACAACTGGGCACCATTTCCTGGCCAACTTGACACATGAACCTAACCATCACAGTCCTCCCCTTGTCAACTTGGCAGCTATACACATCACCTTAAACTGTACTTAACCTCTAAATAGAACACAATAACAGACATATTTTTCACCTAACAATACTCATCTGTCCTGTGTACAACTGGAGAACAATCTTTCCAGAATAGGGTGCAAGTACTTGGGGAATATTCACTCTTAAACCCAATACCCTATAACATAAAAACATCACAATCCTCATTTCTGTAACTGGTCGCATGGTTATATTTCATATTTATGACTACCTTCATTCACTACCCATTTCATGTTCCCTTTACCTCAGCAAGCACTTCAGCTGACCATTGTTCTTTGCCTGGTAGTGTGACCCAAACCTTCATTCCAGAAGTTTCTGGCTACTGGTAGTCCTGCCTGGATTGGGTTGTTGCAGTTTTCCGTTGACTTTAATCACATGGCATGGTAGTACTAAGAGATGCCCTAGGGGATTGCCAGTATTCCAGGAAAACTCTTATTTGCCTCCATTATGTCATTGCCATCCTATTTCCCCTTGATAGGATCAATCACCCCAGCCAGTACAGAAATCACCTTCCTTGCCTGTTGATTCAGAAGCATGAGAAGCCTAAAGTGGCCAGGTTGGAGTCTCAGCTTCCAGTTCAATGTAATTGTAGTTGGTCTCCTTGTGGGAGCACTCCTCCTTTTGGAACCAAAACTTGTAGTCTGGCAGTGCATACGGTTACAGGGACAGGAAGCAAAAATGTTCTTAGTGGATCACTAGGGGTGATAGTGAGTGGTGACACTCCTATTTCCACCCATTGATTCCTGCACCCATGAATCCTGGCCTGGGAGAAACAGCACCATGGAGTGGATACTGATTCAGGGCATACATAGCCTCCTGGAGAACACTGCCTCAGCCCTGAAAGGCATTCCACTTAATTAGCACCATAACTGAGTTTTCAATAGGCCATTCCACTACTCTGTCAGCCCAGCTGCCTCTGATTGATGGGGGACATGGTAAGACCAGAGAATTCCATAAGCATATGCCCTTCCTGCTCTTCATTTGCTGTGAAGTGAGTTCCTTGATCAGAAGAAATGCTGTGTGGAATACCACAATGGTGGATAATGCATTCTATAGGTAGACTGCCCCTCTTTTTTACTTCTAGATACCCCATGATCTACTAGGCAATGCTGTAAGTCTCTGGGAGTCAGATTATTTTGACTGCTGCTTTGAGTCTTTTGTCCATTATGGTAGCCACGCCCACCTTGTCTTTAGTGATTAAGTGCTGCTATTTCTGCCAACTTGGGTTCTGATTATTCCCATTGTGTTTAAGATTCTAGCTCAGTCCCCACAATAATATCTGACTGACAGAGAAGGGTGACTACAGAACTCTTCTGGGATGATGGAGCTAGTACCTCAAATTCATTTCTCATAGTCCTAGTAAAAGGTGCATCTTCTGGACATTCCTGGAGTGTATGAGCAGATCTTCCATGATAAATCCACTCTAACATTCCAGTCTCTTTAACCTTTTAGATTCCCTCCACTATATTACATCACAGCAGTTCTGGCATTTTGACATCAAGTAATGTCAGACACCTTTTGATCCATGTTTCAGCCAACCACCCAAACAAAATTTAACATCCTTTCTAACCCCTTGAGCTACAACATAGAATGCAGACTCTCTGCTTAGTGGGCCAATATCAAAATGATTTAGCCTGATCCAACTTTATGTTCCTTCCACCATTATCCCATTCCCTTAATGTCCATTCCCACACATTCCCCTGATTTCTGTCTGTATAAATTGGAAAATTCATACAGTTCTTTTGGAATATAGCATACTTCCTCATGGGTCACACTTTGTATCTCACCTTTCAGGGCCTGTTGGGACTTTAGTCTAGTTATTGGTCCTGAAGAAAAGAGCAGTGGTTGGGGTGGGTCATGAACATAATTAGAAGTATCTTGCAAGCCAGTTATCTTGGGGTATTCTTTTGCAGTTTCATCTGGTGAAGAAGGATTAATTTCTCCAGACAGAGGAGTAAGAGCTGTTTCTCCAGAAGAGTGATTACAGGTTTAGCAGGCACTGAAGGGATAATCTCTTTAGGTGGAGATTGGATGGCAGGCTACTCAAGGCAGACTGGAGCTCAGGTAGCTGAAACTCAGGGCGGGCTGGAGATTTGAGTCTCTTTCCTCAGCACAGACCATTACAGGTATATCTAGCAAAGATTCAGCAGAGTCTAGTATTAAAATGTTCCCACTGCCATCTTTTTCAATCCATTTGTCCCCACCCAATTTTCAGGATCCCATTTTTTTCCAATCAATGCCTTTACTTTAACAGCACACAACACCCTGCGAGATTCAGATTTTTAGTTTATGTTGTAAATATGCTACTTGATCAATAAGACTCTGGGTCTGGTTTTCAGAGATTTCAATTCTGTGGCCTCAAGAAATAAAATTTTCTGTCAGGGAACACATAGAAACCTTTACATCTTTCATATGTTGTTTAAGTAGCAAATTTGAGACCTTTAACACATTCCTTTCTTTTATAACAGTATCCAGCATATCTCGGAGCAACCAGCCAATATCATTAAACATTTTAACTCCACAAAACTCTGTTAAGGTGTCAAAAATACGGTCACCCAGAGCCTTGCCTCATGTAAGTATATGATTAGGAGAATCAAATGGTGATATTTTGCATATATCTATTGCCATGATCTGTTGATTATTGGATATCTTTATTATTGGAAATAGTCATTAATGTCTTTGAGTCTAATCAGAGTAATAAATCAATTGCAAAGACCCAAATTTAACATTGTTTCTCAAGAACTACGCCTGGTACCAAGCTGTATTAATCAGGGCTTTCTAGAGAAACAGAACCAACAAGAATTATCTATAAATATGAGATTTTATAAAAGTGTCTCACAATAGTGTGGGGATGTACAAGTACAAATTCCATAGGGCAGACCACAACTCTGATGAAGTTCTTTGATGAACAACCGAGGAGAGGCTGGCTAGCTGAGGAAGAGAAATTCCACAGGGTAAGCTGAGAACTGGCACTCCAATGAGGGTCTTCAGTGAATTCCTCAGGAGAGGCTGGTTGGCTGAAGAAGTGAAAGTTCTCTCTCTTCTCCCTTAGAGTCTTCAACTCACTGGATTAAATCCAGCTGATAAAATTCTCTCATTGCAGAAGACACTCCATGAATTGATGTAATCAGCCATGGTTTCAATCAGTTGGCTGATGACTTAATTAACCAGCCTTCTGGATAATTAACCAGCCACAAATGTACTTGCAATAAAGGTTAGGCCAGTGCTTGCTTGCCTGACCAAGTTGACATGTGAACCTGACCATTACAGTGAGGAGGCAGTATTCTTTCCTCTATTACTAAATTGGCTTGCTCCAATTAATATACACAAGCTGAAATTTTATTTTGTGCTATGTCTGTCACATTTTGGTACCTATGTTATACTGGTCTCCTAAAATATGTTAAGATACATTCCTTTTTGTATTTTTTTCTGGAGAATGGTGTATGGTTGCTGTTATTTATTCCACAATGATTTAGAGAAATACATCAACTCCAGTTTCATCGTCTGGACATCATTATGAAATAAAGCATTTTCTTCTGGGATTTGATAAATGTGTACCATTCATAAAAAGTGGCACTTTTACCAATAAAATTTGTTCAGATTATTTTAATATGTTTAATGCATAGATCATCTGTAGTGATGCCCCCTTTCTGTTCATGATATTGGGTATACATTCCATCTCTTTTTTTTTTCCTAACAAAATTATCAGTTGCTTTTAGTTATTGCTTTCAAAAAACTAAATTTCCTCATCTAGACTCTTTATTTCATTCTATTTCACTAATTTCTGTTCTCAACTTTGTTGCCTTAGTTCACTCACTCAATAGGTAACTGAAATAGCTTCCAAAAGGTACACTAATGCTATGCTTGACCCATCTTTTCCTCACACACATTCAGTTTGTATAACAGAAAATATTATTGACTTAATATAAGTTACCTAATTACTTATCATAATTTTACATGTTTTCTTCCTATTCACAGGTCTGCAAATCACTTTCTTCCTACTTGGCTTATACTTTCCCTATTGGTTTGAATCCTAGTCTTTCCTGACCTGCTCAGTCTGAATGTGGCACCCTATAAAGGGATTCTTAAAGATACATATGACTATAGCACTAACACACTGCTTTGTAATCCCTGATTTTCTTCTATGAATTTCCCATTAAGGACTGAATTTTATCTATCTTTCTGTCCCTTGCTATTAGGAAAGCACTTAGGAGATAGAGTAGATTCCCTAAATATCAGCTAACTGAGTTAAATATATTAATTTCTTTAGAATTAGAATACATGGAAAAATATTGACATTTTATATTGTTACACTTATTTTTCAGAAAATAATACATTTTTTATTCAGAAAATATTCTTTAAAAACTTTTTATGACACTGCTTTGATTCGTGTTTAATATACTTTTATAGCAAGGTAGAAATTTCCAATTTTCTAATTGTTTTTATAGAATAAATTTTAAAGTTGGATATTTTTCAAAAGCATGTAAAGATACACTTTAATCTCTAGAGTAGACAATACTCAAAACTTAATGCATTATTGTTTATTTGAATGACTTCTCTCATTAGTAAAGTCTGGCTTTTAAGAAATTTTAGATTAATCGTACTTTGATGGCATATTTTATCTATATACATTCAAAAAAGGGATTTTGAGGTCAGTCAAGTGTTTAGTATAAATATGTATCCCTAACTATTTTTAAACACTGGGATTTATGATGAACAAATGACTGTTTGATTCTAAAGGATCAATTCATCTGAGATTGACTATCTTGCAGTAAACTGTTAAAAGTGATTTGCTAGACTTTAGTCTAAAATGTGGATTATAGGAAACAACAAAAACTCTGAAAATCCTAACTAAGCAAAACCTAAATTTTTCAATAATAATTAACCAAGAATACAATAAAATATTATGAGTTAAATTTATGTAGTTTAGAGATTTATTTATTATCAATTATTTTTCTGGTTTATGATTAATTTTATTTCACCCTTAAGATCTAAATAATCTTTCTGTTACTGAATTATTTCCCATAATATTTCAGATAAACAAATCCAGGAATCAAGGTCAGTCCATTATTCCTAAAACTATAATTATGTCACCTTGAATTTTTAACAAACAGCTTCTTTTAAGTGCACTGTCCTATTATCTCTGTGTTCCATTATGGATAGAATAACATGGCCCATCACAAAGCAACAATAATTAATTCATCTTTTTATTTTTTCCACTATGACTAATGTGTGCATTTTCCCTTTTCACTGTCCATTGCATTTTTATCCTAATGTCATAATATTAAATAATCAATAATATTCTAGACAAATCAAAAATTGTACTTAAAAATAGGTTACATGAGTCCTACTATTTTTTTAATCCAACACTATCCCTACTTTCATTTATTAAAAAAAGTGGAGAGAAGGGAGAGAGAAGATAATTATTTAAGTAATAAGGACACAAATACAGTGGTTTAAAAAAGAACACAAATGTGAAGTTTAAAAATAATAAGTAGAAAATACACTCTTGGTTGTATATCAGTGCTCCCTTACAATCAATTTGCTTTGGGATTTTTCCCCCTCACCTCAAAATAGTGTGCTTATAAGTTTCTATTTTCCTTTCCCAACCCATTATGAAAGAAAATGGCTGATACACCTTTCTTCAAATTATTTCAACTAATTTTGCACTCAATGCATCATAGAATCTCAAAAGTTGAAGGCCTAGTATTATTTAAAATTACTTATTTTTTTCATTAACTCAATGATGCCTTCATGGATATTAAATTAAAATAAAACTCATACCTGGAACAATTTTGAAACAATACTTTCACCACATATCTACTGGAGAGTGGATATGATGCAAAATGATATGTAAACCTCATTATGACAAAGTGTCGAATATTAGTTTAATAACTCAAAGTCTAGAAAGTCAATGTCAAATAAATACAGTGAAATGTTCCACTTGCCTTTATTAACAGTAGTCTCTTTATATTTTTCTTATTCATACCTTGATGTTGTTAATAGGGTATAGTAGGAAGGTCTTGGAACTGAGCTAAGAAGTCAGTGTTAATGCAAGCACTCAGTTAGTAAAACTAATTTTAGGCAAATTGTTTAACTATTTAAATGATTATTTCCTCAGACAGAAAAGAAATGTGGTTATATCTGATCCAAATACTCCACAAAGCTCTTATATTATGCAACATCCTAAATTTAATAAAACCCATATAAAATTTAATAATTATTTCCTATATTGCTTTAGCCCCAAAAGCAATACTTAGTGACTTCATGAAATGGTTTTACTCTAATTTTCTATATCAAAACATTGTTATAATTATTGTGGTAAAGTGTTCTGGGTTTGCTTATATTTCATTCTTAGTGGGGAAAAAAGTCTCCCTTTATAACTTTACTACTATTTATTGTTCTTTCCTTCTCTTTTTAATTCTTTTTGGATTCTTTCCTTAAACTTAATAAAAAGCAGTTTTATTGAGATAAATTCACATATCATACAATCTACCTAAAGTGTAAAATCAATGTCTTCTAGTAAATTCATAGAGTTGTGTTTTCATCCCTACAATCAATTCTAGAACATTTTATAGAGCCCCATGTTTCAGTCTCTGCCTTGATCTCAGTGACATACAATACCCTAAATTTGCCCTTTCAACAAAATTGCACCCACATATCATCACTGTTAATTACACTCACTATAATGTGCTACTCTCATTTCTCTCCATTCCCAAACATTTACAATGCACCTTATCACAAATTCCACACAAATTAAGCATCAGCTTTCCTGATTCATTCTTGATGAGTTCTTGATCATGCTCAAATTGTTTAGATCACTGTTAACTTTTTCAAAGAAAAGATTTTGGTTTGCTTGCCAT
Organism: Choloepus didactylus; assembly: GCF_015220235.1. Classification (NCBI taxonomy): domain Eukaryota; kingdom Metazoa; phylum Chordata; class Mammalia; order Pilosa; family Megalonychidae; genus Choloepus; species Choloepus didactylus. The sequence continues at coordinate 143,965,765 of NC_051309.1, forward strand.
TATTCTGTTTTCTCTTAATATTTTCTTACGTTTATAATTAACTCATCTCTAGTATTTGCTGCTTTATTTTGATGTCTTCAACTTATTAATTTAAATACTCAACTTCATTCAAGAAGACCATTAGTTATTGTTTTCTTAGTGTTATTATTCAAAGTTTGTTGCCGAATTTTATCAATATTATGTATCTGCAAGTCTAAAGAAATCATAAGGGTTCTCCCTCAGTTGCTCTCTGTAATTGTAGGTGTGTATTATCCATTTACATTTTTTAAAATCTGAATTAATGAGTAAGATTGGCCTGATATTTTATTTTTCTTGTTTCCATCACATGAGGTTGATATCAAAGTTAAGTAGTCTCAAAACACATAATGTTGATTTATAAAAATATTCTGAAAGCTTTTGTGTACTATTGTGTATATCTTTCCATAAATTCTTGGTAGGAATGATGTAATACTTTCTAGTCCTGATGATTGTGGGAAAGTTCTACCTATCCAATTATAGAACTATTCAAACCTTTTTCTCCTTGAGTTAATTTAGGGAAATTATGTTTCCTTCAGTAACTGTTTGTTTATTTTGTTTTCAAATAGTTGAAAATGTAATCATAGAACTCATCTTTTAGAACTCTGCTGATCTACAGTTATGTTCCTTTTCCAATTGCAGTATTACAATTAAAATAAAAGTCCTTGTCTCTTTTCATCAATTTTATGGATAATAAATAAAATTTATTATTTCAAGGGTCCCAATATACTCTAGAAGTGTCATAATTAACTTGCCCATATTTTTGTATGCCACCTTTTAAGTGTTTGGATTATAATTCTGATAATGGCATCTGCTCACCCTAAGCAACTTTGGAATAGATTAAGGATAAATATCTCATGATAAAAGTCCAGAAAATCAACAATCTAATAAAATGTAAAAGTAATTTGCTCTGGAGAGAATTATTTTTTTTTCATTCTGTTAGGATATCTATTCACCTATCTAAGTATGAGATAGATAGATCTATCTATCTATCTATCTATCTATCTATCTATCTATCTATCGATATACACACACAAATAATATCAATATTTAGAAGACTAAAAATGATCTGATATTTAAAAGCACAGCTCACAGTAAGAAAAGGAAAAGAAAAGGAAAGAAAGTCATAGTAATTGAAGGCAAATGGTGTTGAATTAATATGAAACATACCAATGAAAGAAAAGAACTTCATAGAATAGTTTTTGAAATGGTAAAGCAGTACAGAGAAAGTTATTTTACATTAATCAAAAGTAAATATTCTCTATATAAAACCCAGAGTTATAAATGAATCAAGCAGAGTTATAAATGAATCAGGGAAACAAAAAGAATGATAAAAGTATTTAGTACACATCAATTTTTTTTGTCAGAAAAAATTGCATGCTATTTAAAGGTTTTAAGGGATTCAGGAACTTGCTTGCATTTCCTGCATTCTTTCACATTAGAATGTGTGTGACACATCTGGGGATCTTCTCAAATCTTTTGGTCTAATTAACCTTACTAAGCTATTTCTGCTTCCCTTGTTTGATACCATGATAGATACACAACTTCTCAAAAAAGTTCAAAGTGGTCCCAGACAACACTTACAAGAAGTCATTCACAAATGTCCTTGGGTCTTGAGATCACCTTAAACATATATGGAATTCTACAGTCTACCATCATTTAATATTTGACTCTAAATACCTATTCTAAGGATTCATTCTAGTACTCATCTCCCTCTCTCTAAGGATTTTCCTATTGTATCCTTCTGAATTATCTCCCTTCCAAGTAGACAGGAAAATACAAAAACAGAACTTAATCTCTAGAAAGACAAAATATTAAAATCCTCTGCATTTTCTTTACCTGGTTTCATACGACGTAAATACTCCGCAAAGTACCTCAGACACTTAATATTTTAGATTAAAAAAAAAAATCTTTTCTCTTTTGAGGAGCCAGTATCTTTCAATAAAATCTTTTGCATTTAAAATGTTTTAACTTGCATATTTAATTGGCTTCATTTTCTCTGATTAATGTTTCATCCTGTCTTCCCTCGGACAATAAGACTTAGACTCGAAACTTAGTTCAAAGTCTAGAACCATAGAAACAAACAAACAAAAACATGTAATTAAAAGTAACTCATTTTCAATGATAAACATATCCCTAATTTTCCAAATAGTATCCTGAGGAAAATAATAATGATCATGTAATCTCTTTACATAATACCAATGGTATCTTTCTGCCTGTATTATAAAGTAAAAATTCCTTAAACTTGATCTGGTCTCTGCTTGTCTTTCCCAGCTTCTCCCTAGCGTCCCTTTCCCTAATCTTTGTTTACAGAGCTCATTCTCTCTATATATAAATTACATGCATTTCTTGAACAGAGCAAGCTATTTCATTCTTCCCAATTTTACTTTTGTACCTTCCCTTCATCTGAATTACATGTACAATCTTTCACAGCATCCTAACACTCTTTTGCATCAATATGTATTCATCAATGTCATTTTAACCACTTCAATAAAATCTTCACTACCTTTCTTAAATAAAATGGACTATTTTCTTCTTTCTGCCCTAATCACCACCTACATAGGTTTATTTCCTAGTTAATAAAATACTTGGTTAAACTTAAATGTTGGTATGGCTATCTCCTTCTACTATGGTGTCATTTCTTCACTGACAGAATGTTCTATTTCACATTTTATTAATAAAATAGATTATAAGGCAAGTCCAAAATAGGTACCACATTAATGTATGCTAAATAAAGAAGTGAGTGATGTCTTTTGATTAGTTAGCTTTTGTGACTTTTATTCTTAGTGAGAGACAGAGACACTTCCAAGAAAATTAGGGTTATTTTATTATTTTATTATATATTTTAATATTAATGCTCATGAAATTCATGATGTGGGAACAGTAAGTGAATATAGAACAGATTTTCCCTACAAAATAGAATTAATTTACTTAACTTTTTGATTGAATGTTAAAAATTCATCTCTTAGGGCATTATTATTGAAAAAAAATGTAATTAGCAACTATAATTGGAAAGATCAGAAGATCTGGGCACATTTAATAATTGCATACAAATTGCCTCATTGCATGCATGCTATGAAATGTTTCTTAAGAAATTATTTATTGAGAATGTCATATATTTCATTTCTTTGCCAGAAATGTAGTACATTATTTTTATAGAAAACTAAAACCTGAGATTTCTGGTAATCTCCAACTGGAGGGAAAACTATAATTAGAGCTATATAGCTATGGTATCAAAGTACCTGGGCTTATATGTTTCAGAATTCTTGGATCTCAAGGGCAACATGGATTCTAATTATGTTCTCATTGTTCTTTCTTCCTAATTTTCTGCATGAATCTCGTCTTTCTAGCTCTTCTTTTCTGTTTTTTTTTTGTGTGTGTTTTTTGTGTGTGTTTTTTTTTTCTTCTTTTTTAAATGTTTAGCCAGGATCAAAATCCATTTAAGAAATATTTTCAAGGCAACATAGAATGATAATATGGAAACTGGAAACATTAATAAGGAAGACTAAAAGGGATCTGGTATTTTAACATCTGGCCTGAAGTTTTTACTGAAAATGAATAACAGATTGCTATTTTTCTGTTGTATTTTTTGTTGTATTTTTTTGTTGTATCTCAGATTGTTATAATACAACAAAAAAAGAGTTATAAATGAAACAATGTTATAAAAAGAATGAAAAGAAGTAGTTATTACAATGATTCTCTAAAATAATTTTTTATTGCAAAGAATCTTTTGGATTAGGGGTCATATGTAGAGAATATTTACTTTTGATTAAGGTAAAATAGTGTTATCTGTACTGTATCATTCCAGAATCTATTCTACCATGTTCTTTTCCTTCATTTGTATGTTTCATATTAATTCAACACCATTCGTCTCCAATTACTACTGCCTCTCTTTCCATTTCTTGTATGTTTCTTTTTTTAAATGAAATTAATATCATCAAACATGCACAAAAGTAACCTTATATCCAAAGCTTTTACCTTTTGCAAGCTAGATATATAATTTTTGAATGCAGAAAATATCTTCACCGTGTCATTAATTTCTGACAACTGGTTTGAGAAAAGAAAAGAAGCTCTTCTTTATCATCTTAACTCCATGTCACTATGATGGACTATCCATAGGGAGAATCTATAGTTAGCAACTGTAAAATTTATTTTCTAAAAATGTCCATAGATAAGTGGCCACTTTTATTTCAAGTTGTAGCTTCAAATTGATATTTTGAAGTGTTCTGAATTCAGTAAGGCTGATTGCAGGGGGCAAAAATATACCTTATAAAAGACAGAATGATCCAGTCAATCAAGATAGTGATGTAAGATGCTACAAGGTGCCAATCCCCAACAGTATCTTTCCACAACTAGCAAAAACTGGTGGAACCATCTTCCTCAAAACTCTAGAAAAAAGTTAAAGGTTTGCAATTACTGAGTAAGTACAGAATCAAGAAAACACAGCTTTAAAACAGTAGAAGTTTTGTTGTACCCTTGCTGATCCTATCAACACTCCTTCTCTGGGAGGGTGTGGAGACAGCTTGAACTCTTTTTATTGGTACCTGACTCTGTTCTGAAAGTAGCAAATAACCCCTATGTAGATACTAGCATTTTATGCTTTTCCAATTTATTGGGTGGCAGCCTGAATACTGAACCAGGAAACTCCTCTTAGGCTTGTTGTTTTAGTTTCCTTAGCCATGTAAGTAAATACCATGCAATGGCCAAGCTTAAACAATGGGAATTTATTTTCTCATGGTTTTGAGGCTAAGAGAAAGTCCAAATCAAGGCATCATCAAGACAATGCTTTCTCCCTAAAGACTGTGTCATTTTGGGTTTGGCCGGTAATGATCCTTGGTCCTTAGCTCGTCACATGGCAAGCATATGGTGGCATCTCCTGGTCTCTCTCTTTTCTTCTGGGTCCTTTAATGTTCAGCCTCTGGGCTCTCCCTCAGTGGCTTTTTTTCTTATGTCTGAATTTCATTCCACTTATAAAGGGCTACAATAATAGGATTAAAATCCCTCCATCAGGAGATGGGACACACCTTAACTGAAGTAACCTCATCAAAATTTCTTACAATGTATTCACAAACCCAGAAATGGATTATGTTAAAGACCATGTTTTTCTGGGGTACATACTGGTCCAAACCACCATCGTGGCTCTCTCAGAACTTTCCCTGTAGACAGAAAAAGATTAGAAGAAGCTAAAGCATTGTAAGAAACAATTGAGTTAAAGCAAAAGATTACCTGCTTTAAGTCAGACATTTGAGAACCCAGGTGGAGGAAAACACTTTCATAGGGAGAAGAGGGGGCAATAGAATTTCTGTAAACAGGGAAATTCCTAAGGCTTTAAGCAAGCACTACTCCAGTTGCATACTCAGAAATGGCAAGAGCACTCAGCACTTCACATTCACCTCAGGGTGATATTCTTCATAGAAGGGCTAAACTCTGCAAAAACATACTAACTAATGCACAGCCAATTTTTCATTACTTTAAAAGGTACTTTTTGCCTTGGGATGTTTGATTTTATTATATCTTGGCACTCATGTAATTCTCTGTCATTTTACTAGTTAGATACAAAATTAAGGAACAGATAGCTCAGGGACTAAACCCCAGAGTTAGCATTCTTAAATATTAAAATGTATAGTGCACAGCAAAAGATTATAAGAAAACAAGGAAACCACAAATGATAGCTTATCCAAAGGAAAATATAAAAATCCAGAACCCATCTGTGAGGAAGGAAAGACTTTGAATGTACTGGAAAAGGACTTTAAACAAATAATTCTCAATGTGCTCAAGGAGATAAAGGAAACCACAGAAAAAAGGAAATGAAAGGTATCAGGAAACAATGAAGGAAAATATGAGAAATTCAATAAAGAGATAGAAATTTGAAAAAGAAACAAAATAGAAATATTGAAGTTGAAGACCAAGATAATCAAATTGACAAACTCCCTAGAGGGTTTCAACAGAAGATTGGATCTGGTAAAAGAAAGGAGCAGTGAACTTGAATCAAGAAAATTGAAATGATTCAGGCTGAGGAGGAGAAATAGAAATAAATAATTTAAAAAGTGAACAGAACCTAACAGACCTGTGGGACACCATCAAGTATTCCAGTGCATGCATTATGGAGTCTCAGCAGAAGAAGGAGAGAAAAAGGCAGAAGGAATATTCAAAGAAATATTGGCAGAAAGCTCCACAAATTTAAAGAAAGATATGCACATACAAATTCAAGGAGCCCAACAGACCCAAACATGATAAACTCAAAAATAACAATGCTCAGACACATAGTGGTCAAACTGTCTAATACCAAGGATAAGACAAGTGCTCAGAAAGATGCACGAGAAAAGCAACATGTTATGTACAAGGGAGTCCTGATAATTCAGTGCTGATTTCTCACCAGAAACCATGGAGGAAAGAAGGCAGGAGGATGACATATCTAAAGTGCTGAAGAAAACAATAGCCAACCATTAATTTTACATCCAGTGAGACTGTCTTTCAAAAATGGAGAGACAAGGCATTCCCAGATTTAAAAAAAAAAAAAAAAGGTGAAGGATTTCATCACCACTAGATCTGCCCTGTGAGCAGTGTTAAAGGAAGTTCTTCAGACTGAAGGGAAAGGACGCTAGACAGTGGATTTAAGTGGCATAAAGAAATAAAATCCTGAGGTATAAGTAACCATATGGGTAAATATAAATGTCAGTACTAATGTAGTGATTTCTTTTTTTTTTTTTGCTATAAACTCCACTTCTTACTTCTTACAGTTTCTAAAATGCAAATGCATGAAGTCATGATAAATATTTTGTTTTGAACATATAATATAAAAAGATATAATTTGTAACAGGTACTAAAAATGTTGGGGGGACAGAGGGATATAGAAGAAGTGTGTGTGTATGCAATTGAAGTTAAGCTGGTATCAAATAAAATATGATTGTTATAGATTTAGGATATTATATTTTAACTCCACGGTAATCACAAAGAAAATATGTGAAAAAAAATATATTCAGAAAGATGAGAAGGTATTCAAAATGGTACATTAAAAAATCAAAGAAACATGAAAATTGACATTAACAGAAGAATTGAGGGAGGAAAAAAGCTATAAGACTAACAAAGACAAAGTGGTGAACAGCCAGAAAAAAGTCCTGCATTACCAGTAGTTACTTTAAATGTAAATGGATTAAGCTCTCCAGTCAAAAGGAAGAGATTGGCAGAATGGGGGGGAGGGGGACATGATCCAAGTATTTGCTGTCTGTAAGAGACTCACTGTAAATTCAAAGACACAAGTAGGTTGAAAGTGAAAGCATGGAAAAACATATCTGCACATAGTAACCAAAAGAGGGCTGTAGTAGCAATTTTAATATCAGACAAAATAGACTTCAAGTAACAAGAAGACATAATCATAAAAATTTATATGCACCTAATATTAGAGTTCCCAAATATAAGAAAGAGATAGTCACAGATTGAAGGCAGAAATAAACAGTTTTATGTTAATAGTGGGTGATTTCAATACACCACTTTCAATAATGGACAGAATATCTAGACAGAGATAAATAAAGAAATAGAAGATTTGAACAATGCTAGAAACCAACCAGACCTAACAGACGTATAGAATACTTCACCCCACAGCAGAATATACATTTTTCTCAGTGCACATAGATCATTCTCCTGGATAGAACCTATATTAGGTCAAAAAAAGAAAAAAAGTATCAATAAAGTGTGTGTGTGTGTATGTGTATGTGTGTGCGTGTGTGTGTCTCCCAAAATGTATCTTTTTCAACCATTATGGAATGAAAGTAGAAATCATTAATGGGGGAAAACTGCAAAATACACAAATATGTGGAAATTAAACAGCACACTCAGACAACCAATGGATCAAAGAAGAAATCACAAGATGGATCAGGAAATAACTTGAAGCCAGTAAAAATGAAACAACAACATAAAAAATTGTATGTGAACAGCAAATGTAATAGTGCTGAGAAGGAAATTTATGACTTTAATATTTGTATATAGAAAAGAAGAAAGATCTCAAATAAGAGAACTAACCTTATAACTGGAGGATCTAGAAATAGAAAAGAATAATAAACCCAAAATGAGCAGAAGAAAGGAAATAACAAAAATTAGAGCAGTGATAAATGAAATAGAGAATGAAAGAATAAGAATTGAAAAAAAAAAAGTAGCAGAATCAGAAAAACCAAAAGTGGGCTCTTTGAAAATATCAATAAAGTTGACAAAGCTTTAGTTAGACTGACAGAAAAAAAAAAGAGTGAAGGTGCTGGATTGTTGCTGAGTTCTCACAAATATTGAGGACTGATGGTTATCACTCTTATCTTGCAGTTTGCCCTTATGAATCTTGTTACTGCAAAGGAGAGGCTAAACCTGCTTATAATTGTGCCTAAGAGTCTCACCCTGAGTATCTCTTTGTTGCTCAGATGTGGCCCTCTCTCTCTAGATAAGCCAACTTGGCAGGTAAACTAACTGCCATCCACCCTACATGGGAACTGACTCCCGAGGATAAATCTGGAACTGGCATTGTGGGATTGAGAACATCTTCTTGAATAAAAGGGGGATGTGAAATGAAACAAAGTAAAGTTTCAGTGGCTGAGAGATTTCAAATGGAGTTGAGAGGTCACTCTGGTGGGCATTCTTATGCACTATATAGATAACTTTTAAGATTTTAATGTATTGAAATAGCTAGAAGTAAATACCTGAAACTATCAAACTCCAATCCAATAGCCTTGCCTCTTGAAGATGATTGTATAACAATGTAGCTTACAAAGGGTAACAGTGTGAATGTGAAAACCTTGTGGACCACACTCCCTTTATTCAGTGTATCGATGGATGAGTAGAAAAATGGGGACAAAACTAAATGAAAAATAGGGTGATACGGGGGGATGATTTGGGTGTTCTTTTTACTTTCATTTTTTATTCTTATTTTTATTCTTTCTGGTATAAGGAAAATGTTCAAAAAATAGATTGGGGTAATGAATGCACAACTATATGATAGTATTGTTAATAGGATGATTTTATGGTATGTGAGTATATCTCAATAAAATTAAATTAAAAAACACTTTATTAAAAAAAAGAGTGAGGATGCAAATATCTAAAATCAGTAATGGAAAGGAGGAAATTATCTCTGAGTCCACAGAAATGTAAAGATTAAAAGAGGATATTATCAAGAACTGTATGCCAGCAAATTAGATAAAATAGATGAAATAGACAAATTCCTAGAAACACACAAACTACATATAATGACTCAAGAGAGATTAGAAGATCTCAGCAGATCAATAACAAAAAAAGAGATAGAATCAGTAATCAAAAACCTCCAAACAAAGAAATGCCCAGGACAAGATGACTACAATAGTGAATTTTACCAAACATTCCAAGAATTAACACAATCCTGCTTAAGTGCTTCCAAAAAACTGAAGTGAAAGGAACATTCTCTAAGTCATTCCAAGAGAGTAAACTTCTCCCTAATACCAAAGTGAGATAATGATGCCACAAGAATTGAAAGTTACAAACCAGTATCCCTTATGAACATAGATGTGAAAATCTTCAAAAAATGCTAGCAAACCAAATCCAACAGCACATTTGAAAGAATTATACACCATGATAAGGTGGGGTTTATCCCAGGTATGCAAGGGTAGATCAACATAAGAAAATCAATTAACATAATACACCTCATTAAGTGAATGAAGGAAAATAGCCATATAATCATCTCGATGCAGAAAAGACATTTGACACTCTTCATCCTCAACATGGTAAACCACATATATGAAAAACCCACAGCCAACATCATATGTAATGATAAAAAATTGAAAGTTTTCCTCTAAGATCTGAAACAAGACAGTATTCTTTCATCAATTGTAATCAAGATGCCACAATAATGCAAAGTGTTAAAATTATTGTAAACTATTTGTGTGAGTCCGGGTATATGGTAATTCTGTATTTTCTGCCTGAGTTTCTTGTAAACGTAGAACTTCTCCACAAAAATAAAATATTTCTAAAAAGACAGAATAAGGGTAGAAATGAAGAGGTTAGGAAAGGAAAGGAGTTTTCAGTTTCCTGCCAGATCATCTAGCTCTCCCAATAATACATTTTCTGCTTTGTCCTGTTTTCAGAGATTTTTCTACATAAATGTCTCACTCCTCAATTTTCTTTGCACATGTAAGTGGTGTCTAAAGTGAGTAAATACTTCTTTCTCAGATATCACTTTACCAGCATTATGCATCATATGTATATTTAAAAATACATTCTCTCTCTCTCTCTCTCTCTCCATATATATATATATGAATGATTGGGTATGTGTGTGTTTGTGTGTGTGTGTGTGTATATATCATTATTCATGCTTATATAGACATTTTACTCATGAAGAGAGGGAACAAGGCATAAGAAGTAACACAATATATTAGTCTTTTATCTTTAAATTTAAACATGTATGAAAAAGGGTCACAATTTTTCTGTGTTTAATGCAGCATCAAGAATAACTTACAAAACTGACAAATATTAAACCATCAGGCAATGGTCTGAAAGCAAAAGCAAAACAACAACAACAACAACAAGAAAAAAACAAACCAAAAGAAGTCTAGATTGTTAATCCAATCTTTGGTATTTGTTTCCATGGTCTGTAAATAAAAAATCTTAACCTTTCATTAGGATTGGTTACTTTATGCTTTGTCCAAAATAATTTTAGCCACTGAATATATTATCTAAGAAATAACAACAGAAAATAGTAAAGGGAATCCTGGGGGTTTTCTTCTGCCTTCAAACTGATACGTAGAGCTTAAATTCTCTTCCAGTCTCATGTTTGCATCTGTCAAAAAGAAGTAGTATTTTGAGCCCAAAGTTAATGGGCTATTAGCTCTTGAGAAATACTAAGCAAATAATAATTATAAAAATTTTTAAGTCTGCTGCTGCTTAATGAGAAATAGATTACAACCAAGTGTGGTTATGATGTTACCCTTTGAAAATCCAGGAATAATTTTATTGAAGAAGTTTGCTTTGAAATTTGCTTTGTAAAGTAACCATTTTATGATATTTTCAAAATCAATCACCAATAGATATCTAGGTTTAAGAAATTTGAAAATATTTCTGTTTCTAAATTATGGATTTTAATTAAAAAAGAAAAACAAGTGACTCCCTAGAAAAGTATACACTAATATTGTCATTGCTTTAACTGAAGCCAACAGTGCTCAGTATTGTGTTGTGATTAAATGTTTTTAGGAACCAAATATTCATAAATTTATTTTTAAAACTATCTTTAAAAGTTTATGCTTGTTGAAAATTTATTCTTTTTCATCCACAGTTGATTTTATTTATCTTCCATTGTTGATTTTATCCATTGGTGATTTTATTGTGCTCTAATGAGGGTGTGAGAAATTATATATTTGAAATAAGATATGCTATTAACAACTACATACAATTTATTGATTTGAAGACTTGCAATTAGAAAGTGATTGCTTAATTGAAGAGAGAGGAAGAAGAAAAATTTCTTATAGGTTTCACAAGTGGTTTATTGCACAACCTTTGGATCACAGGACAAAATAATAACCTAGGAAAACATAAGAATTGTCAGAAAATCACAAGTACAAAAATAGGTTGAAAGTAACAGGTTGGAAAGAGATATTTCATGAAAACAACCAGAAAAAAGTGGTAGCAGCTATATTAATATCAGACAAATTAGACTTCAAAAGTAAAACAATAAAAGAAACAAAGGACACTATATATATTAATAAAATGGAAAATTCATCAAGAAGACCTAACAATCATGAATATTTATGCACCAAGTAGAGTGCCCAAAACTGCGTGAGGCAAACACTGACAACACTGAAGGGAGAAAGAGGTACCTCTACAATAATAGTTGGAGGCTTCAATACACTGCTGTTGTCAATGGATAGAACATTTAGACAGGGGATCAATAAGGAAACAGAGATGTTGAATTGTATGATAAATGAACAAGACTTGACAGACATTTATAGAACACTACACCTCACAACAGCTGGATACACATTTTTATCAAGTGTTTGTGGATCATTCTCTAGGGTAGACCATATGTTGGGACACAAACCAAGTCTCTACAAATTTAAAAATAATAATATTATGCAAAACACTTTCTTGGCTCACAATGGAATGCAGTTGGAAAACAATAGCAGGCAGAAGGCTGGAAAATTCACAAATATATGGAGGTTAAACAACATACTCTTAAACAACCAGTAGGCAAAGGAAGAAATTACAAGGGAAGTTGATAAATACCTTGAGGCAAATGAAAATGAAAACAGAACATATCAAAATGTATGGGATGCAACAAAGGTGGTGCTGAGAGGGAAATTTATTGCCCTAAACAACTGTATAAAAAGAGAAGAAGGAGCAAAAATTGAGGAATTAATTGTTTACCTGGAGGCGCTAGAGAAAGAATAGCAAACTAACCCGGAAGCAAACAGAAGGAAAGAAATAACAAAGACTAGAGCACAAATAAATGAAATTAAGAACAAGAAAACAATAGAGAGAATCAACAAAACCAGAGGTTGGTTTCTTGAGAAAATCAATAAAATCAATGGACCCTTAACTAGGTTAACAGAAACAAAGTGAGAATGAGAGAGAGAGAGTGGATGCAAATAAATACAATCAGAAATGGGAAAGGGGACATAACTACTGGCCCCACAGAAATAAATGAGACAATGAGAGGATACTATGAGAAATACACACTAATAAATGAGACAACTTTGATGAAATGGGCAACTTTCTAGAAAAGTTGACTCAAGAAGAAATAGATTACCACAACAAACCAATTACAAGTAAGGAGATCGAGTCAGTCATCAACAAGCTCCCAAAAAAGAAGGGCCCAGGAATAGATGACTTGACATGTGAATTCTACCAAGCTTTCAAGAAAAAATTAGTACCAATCCTACACAAACTCTTCTAAAAATTTGAAGTGCCTAATTCATTCTATGAAGCCAACATCACCCTAATACCAAAGTCAGATGAAGATACTACAAAAAAGGAAAATTACAAACCAATATCTTTACTTAATATAGATGCAAAAGCCTCAACAAAATACAAATTGAATCTAGCAGTACACTGAAAGAATTATACATGACCAAGCTGTATTTATTCCGGATATGCAAAACTGTTTCAACACAAAATAATCAATTAATGTAATATATCACATCAGTAAATAAAAGCAGAAAAACCACATGATCATCTCAATCGGTGCAGAAAAAGCATTTAACAAAATTCAACATCATTTCTTGATGAAAGCACTCAACAGGATAGAAATAGAAGGGAACTTTCTCAATAAAATAGAGACAATATATGAAAAATCCACAGCTAGCATCATACTCAGTGGGGAAAGCCTAAAAGCTTTCCCTCTAAGATAAGGAAAAAAAAAAAAAAAAAAAAACAAGGATGCCCATGTCAGCATTGTTATTCAGCATGGTGCTGGAAGTTCAAACCAGAGCAATTAGGCAGGATAAAGAAATAAAAGGCACCCGAATTGGAAAGCAAGAAGTAAAAATTTCACTGTTTGCAAATGACATGATCCTATATGTAGAAAATAATAATAATAAAAAAAACTACAGCAAACTACTAGAGCTAATCAAATGAATATAGTAAAGTGGCAAGGTACAAGATGCAAAAATCAGTTGTGTCCCTATACACAAGAAATGAGCAACGGGAGGAGGAAATCAAGAAAAAAATTCCATTTACAATAGCAATCAAAAGAATCTAGTGTTTAGGAATAAGAATAACCAAGGTCACAGTAGACCTATACAAAGAAAACTACAAGAAACTACTAAAAGAAATCAAGCATGACATTAAAAAGAAGGAAGAACATACCATGTTCATGAATTGGAAAAATAAATATAGTTACAATGTCAATTCTACCTAAACTGGTCTATAGATTCAATGCAATACCAATTAAAATCCCAACAACTTACTTTGCAGAAATAGAAAAACCAATAACCAAATTTATTTGGAAGAGCCAGGTGCCCTGAATAGCCAAAAATATGTTGAGAAAAAGAATGAAATGGGAGGTCTTACACTACCTGACTTTGAAAAATATTATGAAGCTACAGTGGTCAAAACAGCATAGTACTGGAATAAAGGTAGATATATCAACTGATGGAATCAAATTGAGTGTTCAGAAATAGACCCTCTCATCTATGGACAATTGATCTTTGATAAAGTAGTCAAGCCAAAAAATTGGGACAGAGCAGCCTCTTCAATAACTGTTTGGAGAACAGGATACCCATATCCAAAAGAATGAAAGAGGATTCCTATCTCACACCTTATACAAAAATTAACTCAAAATGTACCAAAGACCTAAACCTTAGCACTAAGACCATAAGACTTTTAGAAGAAAATGTTAGGAAATATCTTAAAGATCTTGTGAAAGGAGGTGGTTTCCTAGACCTTACACCCAAAGCACAAGCAATGAAAAAAGTAGCTAAATGGGATCTCCTCAAAATTAAACACTTTTGTACATTAAGGGACTTTGTAGAAAAGTAAAAAGGCAGCCTATGCAATGGGAGACAATATTTGGAAACAACATACTAGATAAGGTTTTAATAACCAGAATATATTGAGATACTATAACTCAACAACTGAAAGGCGAACAACCCAACTAAAAAATAGGCAAAAGACATGAACAGACATTTTTCTGAAGATGAAATACAAATGACACAAAAAAATATGAAAAGATGCTCAATTTCACTGGCAATTAAGGAAATGAAAATCAAAACCACAAAGAGATACCATTTCACACCTACTACAACGGCCATTAAAAAAAAAAAAAAAAAAAGAAAATTACAAATGCTGGAGAGGATGTGGAAAAAGAGGCACAATTAATCACTCTTGGTTGGAATGTATAACAGTTGAGCCAGCCACTCTGGAAGGCAGTATGATGGTTCCTCAGGAAGTTAAATTTAGAATTGCCGCATGATCTAGCAATTCTCAGAGGAACTGAAAGCTAAGACACAAATGGGCATTTGTAAACTGATGTTTATAGTGGCATTATTCATGATTGCCAAGAGAAGGAAAGAGCCCAAATGTCTATCAATGGACGAGTGGAAAAACAAACTGTGATATATACATCTGATGGAATATTACACAACTGTAATTCAAACAAAGTCACAGAACATACAAAAACATGGATGAAACTTGAGGATGTTATGTTGAGTAAAGTTAGCCAGAAATGAAATAACAAATACTGTATGGTCTCGTAATATGAACTAACATTAATGAGCAAACTTTGAGAGTTAAAGCTAAGAACAGGTTATCAGGAGATAGAAAGAGGGTAGAGATTAGGCATTTGATGCTGAAGGAGTATAGAACATTCAGGAGAATTGACTGTATAGATCCAGAAACGGATAGCATAATACTGTGTGATGGCAGCATTATATTGTAAGTACACTAAGCAAAGATGTCTGTGAGAAAAGTCTAAAGAGGAGGGCTGGGAGCATGTATGACACCAGAAGTAAGGATAGATGATAAAGACTGGGACTGTACAACTGAGTGAAACCTAGAGTTGTCAATGAGGGTGACTAAATGTACAAATATAAAAATGTTTTCACATGTGAGAAAACAAATGAATGTCAAACTTCCAAGGTGTTGAAAAAGGATGGTATTTGGGAATAAATATAATCAATGCAAATTGGAGTCTATGGTTAACAGTAACA
This sequence comes from Choloepus didactylus, assembly GCF_015220235.1. NCBI lineage: Eukaryota > Metazoa > Chordata > Mammalia > Pilosa > Megalonychidae > Choloepus > Choloepus didactylus. The sequence continues at coordinate 143,981,427 of NC_051309.1, forward strand.
TTGTAATATGCTTCCATTAAATTTAACAAAGGCAATATCCAGAAGCTAAATATCTATGAGAGGGGGATATAAGGGAGAGATATGAGATTCTTGGTTTTGGTGGTGGTGTCTGACCTTATTGAATTGTATCGTATTGTAATTTTTTCTTTTGTCTTTTTTATTATTCTCTTTTAAATTTGTTTTTTGAGTAACAAATATGTTCAAGTGCTGCTTGTGGTGATGAATGCACAACTATATGATGATACTGTGAACAAATGATTGTACACTGTGGACAATTGTATGGCATGTGAATATATCTCTATAAAATTGCAGGGGAAAGAATAAATGGAGGGATACAGTGCTGAAGAAAAGGTGGAAAGAGGGATGTACCTATTCACTGTTGGTGGGGAACTAGATTGATGTAGCTCATCTGGAGGTCAGTGTGGTGGTTCCACAAGAAGCTAAGTATGTGTGTGCCATATTGTTCTGTAACCTCATTATGAAGCATATACTTGGAAGATTTGAGAACAGGGACGCATATGGACATTTGCACACTGGTGTTTATGGCAACAGAATTCAAGATTTGCAATGGATGGAGGTGGCCTAAGCATACATCAACTGATGAACAGAATGGTGAACTGTGGTGTATGCATACAATGGAATATTGAGCAGCTGCAAGAAGGAATGAAGCTGTGAGACATGCAACTAGGTGAATGGATCTTGAGGACAGCATTTTGAGTAATGTACACCAGAAATGAAAAGACAAGCATTATAATGTCTCACTAATATGGACTAACTATAATGTGTAAATGCTGAGAATTGAATCTTAGAGAACAGATTATCAGTAATGGTCCCTAGATTGCAAGCTCTTATTTTATTGGTCCCTAGACTGTTAGCTCTTACAGCAGTCGCATCTATTCCTGAGTTGTAATGGTTATCTCAAAATTCTGAGATACTGAGCTTTTTGTTTATAACCTGGTCAGTCTCTGGAAGTTTGGGTATCTGTGTGACAACTGAAACTCAGAGATAGAGCTTGGCAGATAAGAATGTCAATATTACCTCATACAGCAACTCTTTAAAAAGCTGAAAAAGAGTTCAGACTTCAGTTAGAGGTACAAATGAAGCAGATCTGTTTAGGACTAAGGCAAACCAGGCCAAAGGGTAAAGGATGATATTGACTGTATTTTAAAACTTCAGCCAAGGAATTTATTTAAAATTGACCAAGGGAAGAGATGTTTATTTGGTGCAGAATCTATATTTTCTGTAGCACACTACATAATTTAACTTGTATGGTCAGTTTATTCAAACACCATAATTACTTGGAATTTTGAATAGGAAATGATCTAGTATGTTTGTACAGGTTTGTGTGAAACCCCAATACATCCTAAAGTAGTTTGCGTAGAGAATAAAAATGTATTTATAGTGCCCCCCTGAGGAACTGGGGAAAATATGGAAATGTTGGCCCTCCCCACCTGGGTTATTACTGATACTCTCACAAACATTGGGGACTACCAATTTAGTAGGCCAACCCTCAATCTTGGGGCTTGCCCTTATAAAGCTTGTTACTGCAAAGGAGAGGCTAAACCTACCTATAATTTTGCCTATAAGTTTCCCCCAGAGAACCTATTTGTTGGTCAGATGTCACCTCTCTCTCTCTCTAAGCCACTGAGCAGGTAAACTCACTGTTCTCCCCCCTATATGGGAGGAGACTCCCAGGGGTGTAAATCTCCTTGGCAACATGAGACATGACTCCCAGGGATGAGGCTGGACTCATCATTGTGTGATTCAGAAAATTTTCTTGACCAAAAGGGGGAAGCAAAATGAAACAAAATAAGTTTCAGTGGCTGTGAGATTTCAAATGGAGTCAAGAGGTCACTGTGGAGGGCATTCTTATGTTCTATATAGATATCCCTTTTTATGTTTTAGTGTACTGCAATAGCTAGAAGGAAATATTTGAAACTGTCATACTGCAACCCAGTAGCCTTGATTCTTGAAGACAATTTTATAACTATGTAGCTTACACGGTGCGACCATGTGATTGTAAAAATTTGTGGCTCACACTCCCTTTATCCAATGTATGGACAGATGAGTAGGAAAATGGGGACAAAAATTAAATGTAAAATAGGATGGGATGGGGGAATGGAATGCTTTAGGTGTTCTTTTTGACTTTTATTTTTATTCTTATTTTTATTTATTTATTTATTTTTTGTCTCATTCTTTGAAGTTAGTCTTCTAAACTTGGATTCATATAATCCTGGCCCTATATACTTTTATTATTGAATTGCATTAGATCTTAATAGATGTTTTTGCAGAATTTATTTTCTATAAATTGGGCAAATAATTTGCCCTTGAATACTGTGAAAGGGGAAAATTGAGTAATAGTATGTAAAATTGATATAACTCCATTCTCAAGTACAAACTCTAATCTTCAGGAATGAAAAGACAAAGTTCCCATTTTCTATTACTCTGCATAGGGTAAATGAGTCATAATAACATTAATAAGACTTAATCAAATGACCTAATCAACAAAGGTTTAAAATAATCATTGGCAACAGCTGAATCAGCATCACTAATGTGTGTCTAATAAGCAACCCATATTTGACTATAATTTCTTATATTTATACTTACAAGTGCAGGAGAAAAAAACAGTATAGTTTTTAATGTGTTAATAAATCATTCAGTTTATGTCTCTTGAATACAGTTTATTTTATCATTTACAAATTAGCATATTTCCAGTTTTTCAAAAATCTTGTGATACATAAGTATTAAATCTCCTAGACACTATTGCTGATGATGTATGAAGAAATATTTCAATACTTGATAATTTGGACAAGGTGTGCAATCAGGGATTTTTTAAAATCGATGTTTAAAGAACATGTGAGTAGAATTTTAAACATTTTAATACTTAAAAACATCCTCAGAAAATACCTGAAACTGTTGAACTATAATCCAGCAACCTTGATTCTTGAAGATGATTGTATAACAAGATAGCTTTTATAGTGTGACTGTGTAATTGTGAAAACCTTGTGACTGACACTCCCTTTATTCAGTGTATGGACATGTAAGTAAGAAAATAAGGACATAAATAAATAAATAATAGGTGAGAATAAGGAGTATTGGATGTATTGTGTGTTCATTTTTATTTTTATTGTTATTCTTATTTTTTGAAATAGTGAAAATGTTAAAAAATTAATTGTGGTGATGCATGCACAATTATATGATACCATTAACCATTGATTGCATACTTTGGATGATTATCTGTTATATGAATATATCTCAATAAAATTGCATATTGAAAAAACATCCTCAGAAAGACTAATCAGCTACAGTTTATGTCAAGAAATCTTCATATTGTGACCATTAAGTAGTTCATATCTATTATAATTGACCATGGATGTATGATCTAAATAAGCTTTTAATTACATTAACAACAGTGTTAATCTTTTTGTAAAAAAAAAAAAAAAAAATTCTGGTCATTATTGCCACCAAAAATAACATTTCTCATTTCTAACTGGTTAGAGTATGGTCTTGATAAGAACAGACTTCGAAGCCTGTATTAGTTAGGGTTCTCTAGGGAAACAGGATCAATGAGAGGTGTCTCTGATTATCAAATTGTAAAAGTGATTCACGCAACTGTGGGTATGCACGAGTCCAAATTCTCTAGAGCTGTCAATGAACTGTCAACTCCAAGGAAGATGTCCGATGAACTCCTCAGGAAATGAACTGGCAACTTCGACGAACTGCTCAGGAAATGAACTGGGATCTTTGACGAATGTGTTCGATGAACTCCTCAGGAAACGAACTGGCAACTTCGATGAACTCAGGAAATGCTTCACTGGGCAGCCGAAGAAGAAGTGAAGGTCCTCTATCTGTCTTGCTTATAAGTCTTCAACTGATTAATTGGATCAAATTCAGCCAATTGCATTCTCTCATTGTGGAAGGTACACCCTTTGGTGAGTCATCAGTCACAGCTGCAGTCAATTGACTGATGATCCAATAAACCAGCCTGTTGGTTTATCAACCAGCCTCGAACGTCTTCACAGCAATTGTTAGGCCAGTGTTTGCTTGACCAGACAGCTGGGTCACCTGGCCAAGTTGACACATGAACCTAACCATCACAAAGCCTTTGCCATAGCGAAGAGAATTGTCCTGCAATGAAGAAGAAAAGAGTGAAATACTTAGAAAACTTCATGGTAAAACAATTAGAATTTAGCACTGATAACAACTAACTAGCTCTGCTTGTGTAGATAATGAACACATGAATAACAAAATCCTACAGTGCAAAAAATGGAAGAATTTGAATTGTGAACATTTAATTTATTTTATGGAATTATCCTTACCAAAGTTCCACTTTTAAATTTCCATTGTAGACCAAGGGTGCAGTTGTAAAATAAGGTTTGTTTATTTCCAACTTTGAAAGGAAAAAAATATATATATATTTGCTTCTCAAACTGTCTATGGAATAACTGATTTTGATATTGCATTGTTCAAAAAACATTTTATCATAATCTTAATCTTGTTTAATATATATTATTTCAACATATATAATCCTTTAAACCACTAAATAACTGATGCATATTTTATCTGTATAATTGGTTATCCATATCTCTAAGATTTATCCCTGCATTTTTATCCAGTTCTCATAATTTTGATGCAGAATAGACAGCGTTGCATTCTCTCTATTTCATGTGTGTATGTATAAGTGTGTATGTCACTTTATTGATTTTTTACAGGCGTGTTTTTTTAATCAACTTTATTAAAGTATGATTGGCATACAATAAAATTCATGCATTTTAAATGTTCATTTAGTATTGACAAATGTACATAGTCATGTGACTACCAAAATACAAAATGATATTTATATAGTATATATTATGGTATACAGTAATATATATTTATTTAAGATTAGTTATATATAATTATATTTGTAGTTTTTAAAGAGTTTTTAAGACCTGCATAGACATGTTTAACCTTCTCTGCAATCAGAATGAAACTTCCCAGAACCAGTCTGTAACATCCTTGGTTATCTGTAACTTTTGTAACTTTTCCTATCTGTAATTTTCTTTGTGAACTTGTTTTTCAGGTGGCCAACTGAAACTTATATAACCTGAGCATGCACAGAAATTCAGACTGGCATCCTTAGATGATGTCCAAGACACCAGGAACAAAAATCATCTTCTTTGGAATGAAAGTTGTGTGAATCAAGAGGTGTAGGGAGCAAATCCAATGTAAGAGGACCTTCAACAAGAGAAATGCAATCTGGAGTCTGCCTTACCACATTATGGACAAATTTGTGCCTAACCAATCAAACCACACCAAGCTAACCTTCCCCATTGGTACACCCACCTCTTATCCCAATAAAATCCCCCTTCACCCTGAAGTCCAGGAGACAGATTGAAGCCTTCCCTTCTGTTTCCTTGGTCACTGACCTCTCAGTAAATCTCCGTTGTTTCTCAATATCCTGGTGCCGTAGAATTGATTCCTGTTAGCATTGAGCAGCAAGCCCTTGTGCAGCAACAAGGATACAGGATAGTACCCAAACTCTCCAATATCTATTCATGCTACTTCTTTTACTCAATCCACCCACCCACTCCTAACCATCTGTTTTCTGACACTATACTTTTGCCCCTTCAAATTTATCAAATAAATAGAACGATAGAGTATGTCATATGTTGATGCTGGTTTCTTTCAATTGGCACAAGACCTTTCAGATTAATCAAGGTTCTTATGTGTATAAGTAACTATTCTTTTATATTGATAAGTAGAATTCCTTATTTGAATACACTGCAATTTTTTTATCTACTCCTCCACTGAAAAACATTTGACATTGTTTCCAGTTTTGGGTGATTATGAATGAAGCTGCTCTAAATATTTGTGTATTAGTTGTCTGAACAAAACTTCATTTCTCTCGGATAAACACCTGTAAGTGGAATTGCCGGCTCATAATTGCAGGTATGCTTAACATTGTGAGAAAATGACAAAATTTTTTCCAGAATTGCTGTACCATTTTTCATTCCCACCATCAGTGTATGAGAGTTTTAGTTGCTTCACATTCTTACTATTACTTGCAATAACTTTATCATTATTTTACTATTAATATTACTAACATCATTGTCATTGTTATATAGTTGTATCACATTGTAACTTTAATTTGCAGTTCTCTAATGACTATGATGCTGTTTTGTTTTGTTTTGTTTTTAATGCACTTATTTCGTCTCTGTATACCTTAATTGATGAAGTGTCTTTTCAAATATTTTGCACAATTTTTATAGGTTCTTTGTGTTTTCTGTTGAGTTTTGAGAGTTATGTATGTCTTCTGGATTCAAGTCCTTTGTTAAATATGCAATTTGCAAATATTTTCTCCTAGTCTACCATTTATCTGTTCATTCTCATTGCACTGTCTTTTGCAGAACAAAAGTTTTAATTTTGTTGAAATCCAAAGTGTCACTTTTACTTCTATTCATTTTCTTTTTGTGTCACATCTTGGAAGACCTTACCTAACTCACAAGGTAAAAAGACTTCTGTTTTCTTCTAAAAGTTTTAAAGCTGTAAGTTTTATATGTAGATTTAAAATCTATTTTGAATTTATGTTTGTATAAGGTGTAAGGTTCAAGATGTGGTTCAAATTTTTATATGGATGTCCAGTTTTCCCGCCATCATTTCATGAAAAGATCATCCTTTCTCCATTGAATTGCCTTTGCACCTTTGTTAAATTCAGTTGCTTGTGTTTCTTCTGGTTTGAACATTCTCTTCAGTTCCATTGATTGCTGTGCTTATCCCATCTTCATTATCACACTTCCTTGATTATTGCATATTTACAGTAAATCTTAACAATGCTAACATTAGTCCTCTAAATTTATTCTATTATTGGAAAAGAATTAGCTAGTAAAATTGTGTTTTTATTTAAATTTTAGAACAAAAATATCTATAATTTTAAAGTAATCTGCTGAAATTTTGCTTGGAATTGTATTGAATCTAATAGATCAATTTAGCAAGAATTGACATCTTAAACATATTGAGTCTTCCAATTTGTGAATATAATATATCTCAACAATCACTTGGATCATTTTTAATTTACTTTATCAGAATTTCAGTTTGCTCATATAAACCTTGCAATTCTTTTCTTAGAATGATCCCTAACTGTTTCATTTTTCTGGAGCTATTTTAATGGTATTTTAAAAAAATAGATTTCTAATTGTTCCTTTCTAACATGTAAAAACATGATTGATATTGTTATATACCATGCGTCCTGCTAAAATCACTTATTAGTTCTTGAAGCTGTTTCTATATAGACAATCAGATCATCTGAGAACATGGACAGTTTTATTTCCTTTCCATTGTGCAAGCTTTTTAGTTATTTCTCTTGCATTATTGCACTGTCTAGGACTTCTCCTAAAAGGTTGACATTATCTGTCTGACAGTACACATCTTTGCCTTGTGACTAATCTAGGGGAAACAACTTCAATTGTTCATCTATGTAGGTTTTTGGTTGATTCCTTTTATCAAATTAAGTATGTAAAATTTTATTCCTGTCACTAGGAGTTTTTATTCTGAAATGATTTTGAATTTTGCCAAATGATTTTTCTGCATCAATTGATACTATCATATTGTTGTTTGCTTTTTTCCTTTACTTCATTAATATATGGTTTACATTGATTGATTTTTTGATATTGAGCTATCCTTCAGTCCCTATGATATACCCCAGTTGGTCATGATGTATTTACATATTGCTGGATTCCATTTTCTAATATTTTGCTAAGGATGTATTTTAAATTTTCATTAAGGATATTGCTTTTTAGTTTCCTTTTCTAGTACTGTCTTTGTTTGATTTTGATATCAAATACTAACACTGGTTTCATCAAATAAGTTGGGAAATTGCTCCTCCTGTTCTATGTATTATAAACTATTTAGTTTAGAGAATGTCTTTGAGAAGTGTAAAGCCCTGAGAGACTTGGTGCAATTTATTATATAATATTTGGTAGAACATACCAGTACAATCATGTGGGTCTAGGGTTTTCTAATCTGATATTTTAACTGTAAACTTAAAGTTCCTAATAGCCATGGGGATGTATAAGTTATATATTTCTTCTTTAGTCAGTTTAGATCATATGTTAATTTTCTGTGGCAGCTGTAACAAAATTATTTGTTTGCAGTGTTTCTCTGTGATCTATAATGATAATGTGCTTTTAACTCCTAATATTGGTAATTTTGTCTTTTCCTTTTTTATTTTCTGTTGTCAGTGTGACCATTGAGTTATTTATTTAAATTATCTTCTCAGAAACAGACTATTAGTTTGATTTCCATTATTGCTTTATTCTCTCTAATTTCTTTGATTTTCGTTTGGTCCCATTAGTAGTTTTCTTTTTCTTTCTTTGGATTTGTTTCCCCTTCTCTTTTTAGTTCCTTAAGGTGAAAGTTAGAATATCCTCCTTTTCTATTTTCTAATATAGTCATTTACTTAATTCTATAAAATTCTCCTGAAGCACTTCTTTAGCAGTATCCCACAACGTTTAGTGTTTTAATTTCATTTTCATTCAGTTAAAATATTCTCAGATGTCCCTTGAGACTTCTGTTTTGAACTAGTGATCCTCTAGAAATGTGTTTAATTTAAAATTATTTGGGAATTTTCCAGTTGTCCTTTTCTTACCATTTTCTATTGTAATTCCATTATGGTTGGTATAATGTTTTCATGTGTCAATTAGGCTAGATTAAAGTGTTCAGTCACTTGGTCAAGCAAGCAGTGGTGTGATTGATACTGTGAAGTTATTTCATGGATTTCATGGATTTAAATCATGAGACAGTTGATTGCCTCTATGTCTGATTACATCTACTATCAACAAAGGAGATTGCCCTCAGCAATGGGAGAAGTCTAATCCAATTGATTGAAATCCGTAAGGAGAACTAATGATTTCAGCAGTCAGAAAGAAAAATTTCTATCTCTATGTCAGTCCTCCAGTCTCTCCTAGGGAATTTATCAAAACTTCATTGGATTTCCCAGCTTGTAACCTGCCCTTCAGAATCCAACTTGCTAATCCCCACATTATGTGAACCAGCTCCTGTAATAAATCTCATCATATGTGTGTGTGTGTGTCTATACATACATGCATATACACATACATATATACATATACACATAAATATAACATTATATGTATATATAAATTTTCAGTATAGGATTTAACAATGGATTATATATATTAAACAAAGGATTACAAATACTGAAATATATATATATATATATCTCCAGTTGGTTCTGTTTTCCTGGAAAATCTTGACTATTAAAATTGGAATCCATTCTTTATATGATTTCAGCTCTTTTAAATTTGTTCAGTTTTGCTTATGACTTAGATGAAAGTTACACACTGAAAAAAATACGTTCCTTCTTTTACTGTGTAGACTATCCCACAAATGTCAGTTAGAATCAATAGGGTGATGGTAGTTTTTGGACTCATTTAAATTCTATGGAAGATTTTGTTCGTTGGTTGTTTTCAACAAGTAATCAACCAAGTTGGGTTCACACTGCAAGTTCCAACTCATCTTCCATAAGCTGTTTCCAGTATCAGTTCCATTTTCACAGCTCATGCAGTATCATTCTGATATTCTTCTCATGTTCACTACTAAATGGTCACACTGGAAACTAGGCAGCGGTCTATAATATCAGTCGGTTCTCCTAGCCTGCAGTATGCAATTCATACACTTTGTCAGAACGCTTCTCTAAGCTTCCTCCTCTCTGTGATCTCCCTATTAATTGATGGATATCAGCTTCCTCCTTTCACGTCGTTCCAGCTATAATATCAGGGCTTTATTTTCTCTGTCATGTAATTTTTGCAATTAATTCTTCTTCTTGGGGAAAACATAAGAGAGAGTACGTGTTTTCTCCCATGTGCTTGGGTGAGAGTTTGGGATGTCTATACTGCTGCAACTGTTCCCTCAGCACCTTTTTTCTCTGAAGAATTTCCTGGGAGCTGGGTAAGATGGAATGGGAAAAATTACATGTGTGCCTTAATTTGGATATTTTCTAGTGACTTGCATTATAATTTTGTAATATTTTATTTTGTTGCATCCATTCTGCTGCCAATCTCATCAACTGATTGTTAATTATAGGTATTATATTCTTCTATTCAGGGTAATCATTTCTTTTTTTATCGAGTACAATTCTTCTTGAAATTGTATACCTTTTAACCTGTTTTTCCATCTTTTCATCAATTTCTTGATACATTAAGGGCATTGATTATTCCAACATCTGGATAACTTGTAGGTCTATTTTATTCTTTTTTTCCCTCTTAGTTGTTAATCACAGACTCACAGGTCTTCAATTATCATACGCCTGTTAATTCAGACTTTATGTAAAAAATGAAGGTTCCAGGTGATATCTTCTAAAAGACAGGATTTACTCTTTCCACTACTACCCAGAGTTATGGGGGTGACTGACCACCTCAATCCAACAACAGACTGAGCTGCAGTGAACCTGCATTGTGGTCTTCGGAAGACTTGGTCTACTTCTGGTTTGTCCTGTTTTTAGGGCATGGCTTCCAAGAACTTTCAGTGAATATTATGGCAGGTCATTTTTTTCTCTGTACCCAGACACCATAGAAATTTCAACTCTAATTTTCAAGGGGTAAATTTACTTAATTTTTCAGCCTTCCATCCAAGCACCTTTAGAATTTGGGAATTTCTTGGGAGAAAGAATAGATTGTATTTGAAATCTAAAGGCTTTAATTTTTTCACACCAGAGCCACACAACTACCAAAACCTCTTCTATCTCCTCTGAATACCAGTAGTGGCTCTTTGGATTCTCAGCTCCTTGCAGTGCAATTTTCCCCAAGGAAAAAGCAGCTGAAGATTGCTTCATTCCCTCCAAGGATCTTAACTCTCACCTGGAGTTCTCAGCGTCCTCCCTCTTGAGACTCTTTTTTCCTAGACATCAGAAGATTCTGGGAATTCCCATTCTGCTTCATGACTTTGACTCCCAGATTTTTTGGTTTGAAATACAGAAAATGACTTTCGAAAGAAATCATCCATGTATCTGAGAGCCCTAATATCTCAGTTTTATTTTTCTAACCCCATGTCATTGCCCAAATCTCTGTTGATTTCTTTGTCTCTGCAGCAGCTTTCTGTCTGGACCTAGCTTAGATTTTTACATATAGCTTTTGTTCAAAATTGGCAAATGTCCTTTTAGTTAGCTACAGTTGTGAACATTTTTCCCTCAGTGAAATTTTATTCCATATGGTCCTTACTGATTCATTTTAATATATGATTTTGTAACTTACCTCACTTTTGTTGCTCTTTTATAGAAAGCATTGGCATGCTACAAAATACTAGGGAATGAAAGTCCTGATGCAAATTTTATTAAACACAGCCTATAATCATGGAAACTGAAACTCACTAAAACTGAATAATGAATTAAAGATTACAAGGCAAAATTAAGTTGTCATTCAGACCATGTTGTAGATCAGTGAAAAGCCTGTCTTCCTGCTCATCATTGGTAAAAATGAGCTGTTAAATATTTAAATTGTTGTATCAGATTTTTAAAATGATAAAAATGAAATGGCCTTTAAAATTGAAAATATTGTACATATTATATATTTATTATTTGAGTATCTAGTTTAAATTTCTATGCTACTTAAAGTTTACATGATCAATTACCATAATTTTACAATACCTAATCCTAAGTAAAAACAATTTGGAAATAAATTTGCTTCCCATTAAACATTTATTAATCTTTTAAATATTTTGCTTATTTTGCAATTTATGCCATTTGTTACTATGAATAAACATTAAGTGACTCATTATAAAATTTCCCCTCAAGGTATTTATTAGATTAGAAAAATAAAAGCTATAGCTAGTTGACATTAAATAGATTTTAATAGCTATAAAACAAATAGAAGAAGGGAGTCGTGGGCTAACAATCACGTAACTACAGACATGATGAAACATTTTTTATGCCCATATAATTTTTGCAGTGAGCAAAATATGCCACCACACTATACAGAGAAGTCATGATACTATGCACATCAGTGCAAATTTTTTGTTGAATTTACAACTTAGCAATCAAAGAGACGTAAAATATCACCATTTTTTTCAACATTTTTTTTTTAATTTTAAGAGGAATAGGACGATCTGCATGGAAATTTCTGATGCCATAGTTAAATAAAAATAGCCTTTATCTAGGGCTTAGTTATTGTCATTAAAAAAGATAACTACTAGATCATTAAGCTTCTTTAGGAGCACATCTACCTGAAATGCGCCAGGTGTATGGAAATGTCTCCCTCCGCTATACGTACTCTGCAGTTCCTTGATCCCAATCTTCTAAAGCCACAAAGTAAAAAAAAAAAAAAAATCCACACTGCTATAATTTGGAGAAACCATTATATAAATTAGTAACACAAATGAATTTATTATATTCTGAATGATAGTTCCCCTTATCCAATCAAAATAATGTATATACAACTCAATTTTGAGAAATATAGATCCATTGAAGAACTGCAAGATTTACACCATAACTATGCAAAACATTTTCTCATCAGCATAACCATAGCTACGGATACATTTAACTCAACAACAAAAATGTCATAAAATGATAAGCAGTCAGATTTTTATTTTCCAATGTTATTTCCTTCTTAAGGGCATGTCCCAATTCACTAATTATTCTAAGAAATAACTATGAAATGTAGCTTTCAGAAAAAGTAAACATAAATATATGTTAATTTCTTTCTTGCACATGTATAAAATACTAAATAGAATTACTAAAAGTATCAGAGTATTGAAATTTAATGTCCTCACAAAGTTCAATGCTTTCCATAAAAATTTTTCATAATTAAAATCAGGTGGCCAGATATATCAATTCCTAAAATTGTCAATTAAAACTGTTAATTAAATGGTGCTTGGGTCTTTAATATTTGATATTTTATGAAGTAAACTACTTTAAAAATATAGTACACCTTATTAGACATGATAGCTTTTTTAACCATTGTTGCATATGTCAGCAAGAATAGGAAAGACAGAAGTTTAATTTAAGAGAAAATTGAATTTTGAACCAAGATTCATTTGACACATACATTCATTTTTGGCAACAACTTGCAAATGTTCTACAAATTTCACATCAAGCATCAGAAATCATTTTATTGACTCATTAATTTAAACTCTAGGAATCAATTTTTTAAAATAAAAGAACAAATATCCTTCTGCTTTTACAGATGAGCAAAAAAAGTTATGAGATAAATTACTATACATCATACCCCTTTTTAGTGATGATGCAAAAACTTCAATTCCAATTTCCAGTATTTTAATCTTATATTTTCTTATCTATGAAATATTTTCATATTTTATATCATAATTTAAAGGTATTATATCTATATTCAAATGTGTACATCTATTACTTCTGTGTTAATATTTATTATGGAAGAGTAATAGTGATATTTTATGCTACCTCGGACTGGTCAGTTTATTTTGAGCTTATGCAATTATGGGTGCTGCAAACAATTAGTCCTATCTTCAGGACTCATTCAGAATTGGGGTTTGGATTTCCCTGAACATCAAAGAAGAAAAGTTGGGCATGCTGCATCAAGTCTCTAGACAGTGACCGAAGAGTCACTTCCAACTGATGGTTGACAAGATGATTGGCTAACCCACCCTTTTAGAAATGGAGTTACTCACCAGATGTCAAAGGGAAGCACAGATGACATGAGCTTCTTTTAACTTTTGTGCACATTAGAAAAAAAAAATGCATCTGTATAGGGTCAGTCCCATAAACTCATTTCAGCAAACCACAAACTTTAGTGTAAAGAGAAAGGCTCTTCCTTCTAGTACCTGCAGTTACTTATTAAAGAGTACAGCCTGAATTTTAACCCCCTCCCTTTCCCTGTGGCCTACAGCCCTTATTCAGGGAACAACAGCATAACCCTAGACAGTGACCTGATAGCCATGATAGATATCATTTATATTCACCTATACTTGCCAGTCTCTTTCTTGCAGGCATAATGAAGACTGCACTTCTCAGACTCTGGCAGTGGGACAGGGTGAGTATTGGCTCTTATGTGATGAATACATATTGAAATGTGTACATAATTATGTGCTATTCACAGGCTGATGCAAGGAATGTGTGCTGGTTTGGATGTATTTCATTCTTCAAAATGCCATGTTCTTTAATGCAATCTTGTAGGGGCAGACATTTTAGTGTTGGTTAGGTTGGAATCTTTGGATTAGATTGTTCCCATGGAGACATGACCCACCCAACTGTGGGTAAAAACTCTGATAAGATTATTTCCGTGGTGGTATAGCTCTGCACATTCAGCAAATGTCTTGATTAGTTTACCTGAGCCCTAAATAAGATCTCAGACAGAAGGAGCTCACTGCTGCAGATTAGAGAGACATTTTGAAGATGGCCATTAAAAGCTGATGTGGATGTTTTTGAGAATGCCATTTTGGAACACAATCTGGGAGCAAGCAGACACCAGCCAAGTACCTTCCCAGCTAACAGAGGTTTTCTTGATGCCAATAGTCTTTCTCCAGTGAAGGTACCCTATTGTTGATGCCTTACCTTGGACACTTTATGGCCTGAAGACTGTAACTTTGTAACCAAATAAACCCCTTTATAAAAGCCAATCCATTGCTGGTATTTTGCATAATGGCAGCATTAGCAAACCAGAGAAGAAGGGCTTATGAGCAATTTCTGAGTCTCTCTCTCTCTCTTCCTGCTGGAATCATGTAAGAGATCAAAAGTGAGAGGGCAGGGTCAAAAACTGAATTAGTCTGGATCACTCAGTCTGACCATGGTGGAATGTTGCCCTGGAGAGATAACCGGAGCCCAAAAGGATCTTATGTGAACAAGAACAAACTGTATTGTGTTAAACCACTGAGATTTGGGGGTTGTTCATTGCTATCGTATACTCTTTTCTAGCCAGATTAATACTTCTATTCATTTAAAGAATTTTGTTTTTAAAATCTACAATCTAGTTCATGAGGAAAATAATATAAAATATATTATTTATATTATAAATTATAAATTGCCTATAAATTTAGAATTTAGCTATGGACATGCCAATCAGAAAATATTATAACATTAACTCATCTATGTCGTGATTATTGGGTTGTGGGATGGAAAGATTTGCTGAGTACGTTACTTTTGTCTAATATATATTTTTCTAATTTAATCTTCACAAAAAAAACTATGAAGAGAATATAACCATTTTATTGCTTAGAAAATTAAAACTGAGCAAATGTCTCACAACAACTAGATCTCAATATCAGAAATCATATCTGTGGTTGACATTGCTAACTTTTACCAGTATTTTTATTTGTTGGGTCTTGATGCTCTATTCTTTTTATCCTCTGTCATGACAATCCCGGAAACCTTATGCTGATGTGGCAGCATTACAACTCGGTGGAACTTCCGTGCTTAATTGGCTGCAGTGAGTCTGCCAACACATGATATACATGTAGCAAGAATGAAAAATAAGTCCTGAGAATTTATAATTTGTTAACACAGCATAACCTAACTATCCTGATACAATGCAGTATCAAAATCTTCTAACACCAAGATTTTCTTTTGTGCATAAGGTTATTGCTTTCAGAAAACAGAATTGTGTTCTCTATATCTCCAGTCCACTCCTATGAATTTTTAATGTATATAATGTATGAACCCTTAGACCTGATGACTCAAAAAGCTTGTTTGTTTTCAATCTAAAAATGAGTTTTACAAATTGAAGCTTCACATGAATGGCTGAAGTTTAGACTATACTTATTTAAAGTATATTATTATATAAGTTTATAATATGTAATTAGGTTATTTGATAATTATATTTATGTTGAAAAAAGAAATAGGATGTGAAGTTCAGGCAAAACTACTGTGTTTTCAAGCTGCAAAATGTTGAGAGAGTAGAAACACCTCAATTACTAAGGACAAAGAAGAAGGCACATTATATGTGTTTTCTTATTTAATCTTTACAATCTTTTTAAGACTCAATTACTTTTATCATTTTATATATCAAAGAACATATCTGAAAGGAATTACATAAACTTTCATAAGTGTGCATAGCTTGCGAGTATCAGTGTGATTTTAAAATAGCTTTTAAAATAAAGCTTCAAAAATTTAAAATAATGCTCTAAATAGTGCTTTAAATCTTATAGAGAGCTATTAGACAGAGGGATAATTTTCTAATGAATATGATGTTATTTTTATATAAAGTTCTCAGAAATTGGGACAATCTGCTTTTTCAAACCTATGTTTAATGTGGATGAAATCCCAGGGAATTTAAAAGGAGTTCCTTTAGTGAAAAAGCCAATGTTCTAATTTGCCAGTAGTTCACTCATATTTTCCCTGTTTTCTAAAGCTGAAAATGAAGGTATACCAGTTAAGATACTTTTAGTTGCAATAACAAAAATTCCAACTGAGATTGCAAAACCAATGAATGAAACAATTATGTTATGTATAAATATAGTCAGAGGTAGTGTGTGCTCAGGATTAGTTGATTTAGCAACCCAATGATGTCATTCCATTCACTTTGCTCCCTGAAAGCCAATTATTGCTTTATCCTCAGTCTAATTCTCCTAACGATGTAAAATAGCTGCCATGCAAAATTCGTATTGTGTGTTCATGTCCAGTGGCACATTATTTTTTTCTCAACCATAGAATAAAAGTCTTCCCATAAATATCATTGGGCCAATTTAGGTTAATATCCCACTGTTGTGTCCAAATAGCCATCAGCTGTTTGACTTATGTTTTGAAATCAACTGGTGGATGTGGGGGGTCAGTAATGGTATTTCCATGGTTAGTTTAGAATAATCAGAGTTTATTCCTGGAGCTGTTGATAGGCTTGGTTTTCTTTAAATTGCATGACTTATATGGGAGTCAGATGGATGCGTAAACACAAGTGGGGATCTGAATGGAAGACAGAAGAGGAAAGTAAGTTAGATGGTAACTGCACTTTCAACTACCCAAATTTCATTCACACTCTCCTTTCCTCACTGAAGACCTTCCAAAATTATCATGCTTCACAGAATTATCTTGTCCCCCCAAAGATTCATCAGTGCATAACTTATAATTTTCATTCTGAGATATAAAAATTTTATGCTGTTATCCCTATTAGGCTAGATGAACTTTAACCTAGAGATAATTTTCACTTTCCAAAATGCTCATGCTATATGAAATGAAATTGCTGGCCTAAAGGGTAACACACAAACAGTCATGTAGCTCCAATTGCAGTATCTCTTAGGTAAACCAATTACAAAATAGGCAACTGTAACAGCCAATCCCCATGCGATTAAACTGCATACTTAGAAATTATCTGCTAATGTTAGGTAGCTCACGTAACAAAACTATTCTCCATACCCTTGTCAGATGTGGCTATACACACTAAGGAAGGTCTGCCCAAAATAATGAATGGGACAGTACTTGATTGATTAACTGATGCACTCCTTTCAACGCCAGCATAGGGTATTTTCACAACTCACTCTCCCTGTCCAGAAACATTATATATATTTTATACCAGTGACCACTCTGTGCAATGTCCTAGCTTCAAATTGATATTATTGTAATTAACAAAATCCTTGAGTAACAGTTTATTTTTAAATGATAGATTGTTGTCATGGTTAATTTTACATGCCATCTTGACTTAGGCTATCGCACTAGCAGTTTGGTCAAACACTACTCTAGATGTTGCTGTGATATTTTGTGGATGTGATTAGCATCCACAATCCATTGATTTTAAGTAAAGATGGTTACCCTTGATAACGTGGGTATGTCTCATCCAATCAGTTGAAGGCCTGAGTTTTCCTGGAGAAGAAAAATTTCTGCCTCAAGACTACAACATCAACTCTGAGTTTCATCATGCCTGCTTGCCCTAAAGATTTCAGAACTTTCCAGCCCCTACGATTGTATGAGCCAATTTCTTAAAATAAATCTCTTAATATATATGTATATGTCGCATTGGTCTTCTTACTCTGAAAAATGCTGACTAACACAGTTTTCTTACCTGGTAGAGATAAAACACAATAATAAGAGATTCTGGAATTGGGGTTATTGGGGTCTCTTATGAGTCTCATTCCATTCCCTTGACAGAATTCTGTATTCAGAAATATTTGGCTGCAATTTAAAGCCCTCTCTCCAAGGAGCCTAACTAATAAAGAATTTTATTTCCTTCCATAATTGAAAACGCAGCTGTAGAGCAAGCTTTATAGTTACTGAACAGCATAGCTGATCCAGTCAACAGTGACAGAAGCCCTAATCTAGTCAACAGACTGCTACAGGAAAGAGGAGCAGCAGCTCCTTTCTTACACATGCTCCTCAACTGAGCATAAAATGTCTGCTAGTGTCTACTCAGACCACATTCTCTCAGTCTACATCCAACAGAAGAAAGAAAGATCAAGAGGAGGTCATCCCCTTAAGCATATAAATACAATCCTTTCCTACAGTGTAAGTTGACACATGCCTGGGATAATTATGATTACCAGGAAAATTCCGTGCTTCTTGAAACTGCAACAGGAGTCAGTTTCCACTGATACACATGAAATATTTAGAGTTGAGTTGAATATCTCAAAAAACTACCAGTGCCATTAGGAAACTATAAGAGAGAATTTCCAATACTAGGTCTGGACATAAGCCTAAATTCTATGAGGTCTTCAAGTTACCTATATAACTTTGATATTTTGGTTAATGGTTCTGTCCTGGAAATAAATTATTACATGGAAATTTTCTATTTCCTAACCTTGAGAAACAGAGTTGTGGAAAGATGAATAGAATAAATGAGAGGATAGAATAAATGAGTGTTTGAAAGCAATTGAAATCACTAACCAAGGTATGAAATTATGATTATTTATTTATAACATTTTGTTATTTAACAAACTCCTTCTTTATATTTGTGCAATTTAACATTCAGCTCTTACTTAATATTGATATATTTTAATTTATGAATTATAATTCATCAAGAAATAAACCTATTTTCATTGTAAATTTCAATTGTCACTTTATTATTCATTAGTCAAATAAAAACAAATGACACTCAATATGAAGATTCTAGGCAGTATAGATTATTTCATTCAATCTGTATAAAGAAATCCTTAGTGAATTCTATAATTAATTTACATTTTCAATAATGTACACCATAAAATAATTGTTGAGTATCTACTCAATGCAAGACACTCAACTAGATACTCAGGATATAACAATGAGCAAAACTATATATGGTTTTCTCCCCCATAGAGCTTGTCTATTGCTATTAATCGCCAATTTTACTCAATCATCATAATGTAAAGCTATGTGCTGTTTAGTTGACAAATTCATAACTTTAACATTTCCAAGATAATATACATTTTAAAATGAAGAAAGTGAATCTTATCAAGTTTAGACATGCTACAAAAGATCACAGTTAGTAGTTGAATGGACCATGTTTCAAATTCAGTTTCACTTTAGCATATGGATAAAAAACTTCTATTTATAATTGTCTATCCATATTTCTCACACATATTTCAAACTGAATATACCTTTAAAAAGAGCCTTTATTATCAGGATTGTCCATTTTTGGACAGTACTTTGGAATTGTACAGGCAAGATGCCCAGTTTGAGCTTATCATGAATCTGGGGCATTGTTGAGAATATGTTTATTTTTGCTGCATACCAGTGTAAATGAAGATAAAATGAGTTTGTATGTAGTGTAGAGAAAAGAGCACACTTGTTGGGATCCTATGAATTTGGGTTCAATTCTTGCTTTCTTTTATAATACCTCCATGACCTCAGAAAATTTACTTAACATTTATAGCTTTGATTCCTTAGAACATTATTAAATAACAGTAGTAGTCATATTGGATTTCTGAAATTGCCAATGATAATACAAATAAAAGGCTTAATTACAATAAATAGGCTATACTCTGAACACATTCTATTCAGTATGATGTGCAACATTAAGGAATCCTTCTGTTGTCGCTACTTTTTCTTTGTTTAAAAGTTGTTTTGACAATCTTGCTTTAATTCAAACACATTCAATTACCTATATTTATATTTGCTTTACAAATGATTGTTACTTGTGCTGGCATAGTAATTTTGTTAGCTCTATGTCAAGTAAATCAAGTTCCACATTGGACTCTCACTCTTCTAGAAAGTGGGCTTGGGTTAGATGGATCTTTTATATGTGCTAGATTACAAGATGTTGTTTCTTGGTAGGAGGACTTTACAAAAGCCATAATTATCAACTATGCAAACATCTGAAACATAATTTATTTAAGAGAATCTGTCTTGGAGTTGGAAAATTATTTTACACAAGTCATTTGTCTCTTTGAGCCTTAGTATTCTCAGTCTTCAGCTGGAAATAATACTATTCAGCACTTCTCTTCACATGGCCATTATATGGGTCAAATTATTTCACATGTATAACAATCCTTTATGAATTATAGTGAGATATAGAGATGGAAGCTAGTATTATACTATCCATTATCATTATTAATAAACCCTGAAGTTATGATATCCTAAGAAAACAAACAGAGGCATTTATATATATGGAAAAACAAGTCTCAGAGTATTATTAATTTCCTATAAATAAGAAACTAGGCTATTATGGACTCAAGTTATTTCCATGGTAAATAACAGTTTTGAGACCTTTGCTGTACTCACTGCATATATCAGGTTTTAAATATACTTGGAATTTCTCTGATATTTAACATAAGACTGAATGATCTGGTTATAGATCATAAATATTTTGATGGAAGCTCAACTTTTTCAATGTGGTGAAAAACAGGATATTTGAACTGTATTCCTATACACAAAGCTCTTCTGTTGACCAGCTATGGCAAATCTAATAGAAACTAATGGTACCAAATCAGATTTAATGACTTTTTAAGTCATTTTAAGCTTCTCCCCTTATTCAAATTAGACATGAAATAGAGAAGCTTCACAAGAAGCTTTAGATGAAGAGGCATGATCAGTAACGAAGATGTATGTGAATGGGCATTTGATTTCATGGTCCCAGATTGAAAATATTATGTGTTTCCAGATTTCATTTGTCACTTTCCAATTTCTACTAGGGTTGATTTATATTAATCATCATGGATGTACTGAAAGGAAAACTGTATTATTTGACTAGAATTGACTCCATAGATGACCAAAAAGATCAAATAAAGTAACTTCAGGAAAAAAGTACATTTTAAGACTTCATGTTTTTGAATAGCTTCCCAGGTTTTTGTTAATGTTCATGATGATGATGATGATGATGATGATGGTATCTTACCTGTTCTCAAAATTCTTCAGAATTGTTATCATCTTATAAATTTTCCTGTAATCTTGCCAGAATAAACAGAAATAGATATAAAAAATTGTAAGTTTTAAATTTTTTACACTCAAAACTGAGTAGTGTTTAATTTTTTAAACAATTGCATTTCATACAAAAATTATCCAAGTTTGAAATTTGCATTGACATGTGTAGCAGGTAGACATATAGTTCATCAACATACTCTTGATGCAAAGATATTTAGAAGTTGACAGTATGCCTTCTTCCTACAAAAAAGGGTCAGGCATATGATTTATTCTTAAAATTAGAGAATGTATCTCAGCATCTGATTGTATTCAAAGAAAATGCACTTTATATAGAGAAAAATTAAAATATAAATTAATATTATTTCAAAAAGCTCTGGGATTTGACTTAAATTTCATTTCATGTCAGTTAACTGAAGTTACAAGGTTCATTCTTTCTTCTATCTTTTTTTGTGTAGATATATCAATTTTTTAAAGAATTGCATTTGAGTGGGGAGAAGCATGTTATATTCAGTCAAACCTAATAATAGTTTCTGCCCAACCTGGCATTAAGGGAATAGATTCCATTTCACTTATGATTATATTTAAAAAGTATAGACTAGCCAGTAAAAATTTAACAGTATAAAAATAAACTCCAAATTTACAGAAGAAGCCTGAGTCAACAAATTAGCAAAAGTGTACTTTCCACAATGGCCACAAATATTTTGAAATGCATAAAATATGAATGAACTAAATATTCTATAGTAAATGTTTAATTCACTCTATGGTTTAGGAAAATCTTGAGTATGTTAATATGACTTGCTGCCAATTTAACAATCAATTTTGGGTTTGAAGATGAATAATTTGGTAGTAGCTATGTCTTTTTTTACATAGATATTTTATTATTAATTAGAATTTCTTTGTGGAAATGTATATACTTGAATGCCCACTATGTTCAGATTTATATATGGAAATATAGGAAATTTATAAATTCAGAAGCTTACAACCAGCTACATTATGTCAAGGGATATTTTATAGGTGATGCAACATTATTTAAAACTTTTTTTCTCTCTCTTAAGGTACAGAAATTGTTACTTGGAAATAAAATTTAATATTTGAAAAATGTCATTTAAGATTTGGTCATACTGGGGAAGAAGGTAGAATAAGGACAGGCAGAACTCACTCCTCTGGCAAAAGCACCTAGAGAGCAGAAAGGAATTAATCCAAAGCAGTGGTTCTTGGGCTCAGAATACCAGAGCAGGGCCATTGCAACATATAAGGAAGAGTTGTGTGCCTCTAGTATATCTTAGAGTATACAACTGAGAAATTGTGGTGAATGAACTCAGCCATAGCACCTGGGATACCTCTTCCACTCCTGAGCCTGGCAGCTGTGGGATGGCTTGGTTCTCAGTGGCTGGTGAGATGTGGTACAGTTATACTCCAACTGAGGACCATCAAAGTTAATACTCTTGGTCCCACAGCCTAGAGCCTTTCCATGCAGAAGGTTGGAAGCTTGCAGCTCCCTAATTCCACAAACTGAGAGACTGAAGTGAGAGACTAATCTCCACTGTTGTTCCTGTCAACCATCCCCCACCCCTGGGCTGGAAAATTGGCAAAGTCCTGGGCAAAGTCTTGGCCAGTGAAGTTAACCTTCTCAGTCACACAGCCTAGAATCTTTCCACAAGGAAGCTCAGGAGTCCACAGCTCAATCAGTGCCACAAACTGAGACTGTGGTGATAGACTGATCTGCATGAGCATGCCTGGCTCCCAGCACCTCCCACAAAACCAGGACATCAGGTGCATCTGGCTCTCACTTGGTTGGTTTCAGAGGGCTTGGAGAGACAGGGAGGCCCTTTCCTCAGGAAAAGAGAGGCATGTGGCACAGTCTTGTTCTAAGTTCTGGCCAGAGAGGGTGACCCTCTAGGTCTGCAGTTTTGAACCTTTCCACCCAGAAGCCCAAGGCACTTGCTTCCCCACTATTTCAACAAACAGAGGAGCTGCAGTGAGTGAGGGAGTTCCACTGCAGCCCCAGGTGCTCACCTCCCATTCCTGAGGCCAATAGCCCCAAGTGTGTCTGGGTCTTAGCTGGTAAAATAGGATAGCAGGGATGCATAGCCTTGGTTCTTTCTGGACAGGTGTTCCAGCACTGTGGGGCCTTTATCCCCACTCACTATAGATACAGTGGTCAGTGGAAAAAATAGCAATTTACCTTTGTAGAGCTGTGGGGAATATGCTGCCAAAGAACACCACCTGCTGGGAAGTCTGGGAAAATGCAGTCTGAGAAGCTACTTTCCTGACCCTTTCTCTAGGTTCCTTTGGTCTTGGTCTGTACACCCTGTATGGGATAATGGCCCTGGTTTGGCTGTGAAACACAAAACAAGTGCCAACAATAATGTGCCAGTTTGGATGTATTATGTCCCCCAAAATGCCATGTTCTTTGATGCAATCTTGTGGGGACAGACATATGAGTGTTGATTAGGTTGGAATCTTTGGATTAGGTTGCTTCCAAGGAGATGTGCCCCACCCAACTGTGGGTAATACCTTTTATTAGATTATTTCCATGGAGGTGTTTCCTTACCCATTAAGTGTGAGTCTTGATCTAATCACTGGAGCCTTATATAAGGGCTCAGACAGAAGGAGCTTGCTGCTGCAGCTTAGAAAGACATTTTGAAGATGGCCATTGAAAGCTGATGCTGACATTTTGGAGAATTCCATTTTGAAACACAGACTAAAATCAAGCAGATGTTAGCCATGTGCCTTCCCAGCTAGCAGAGGTTTTCCAGATGCCAATGTTCCTTCTCCAGTGAAAGTACCCTATTGTTGATGCCTTACTTTGGACACTTTATGGCCTTAAAACTGTAACTTTGTAAACAAATAAACCTCCTTTATAAAAGCCAATCCATTTCTGCTGTTTTGCAAAATGGCACATTAGCAAAGCAGAACAAAGAACCTTCAACAAAAATCCAAACAAGAACAAAATCTTAGACGAGAGGGAAGCCAACTTTCAAAATAATCTTTTCAAAATAATCTTACCAAAGTAATTAGATATCCAGAAACCAGCAAAAAATTTACAAGGCACATTAAGAAACAAGATATGGCAGAGCCAAGTGATCAAATTAAAAGGTTGGAGAAAATACAAAATTTGGAAAAACTAATCAAAGTTGGCCAAACAAATTAAATAATTTCAATGAGATGGTTAAAGAGATAAAGGATGTTAAGAAGATAATAGGGGAACATAAAGAAAAATTTGAAATAACAAAAAATAACAGATCATACAGAAATGAAAGATACTGTAGATGAAATTTAAAAATATACTAGAGACAAATGACAGCATATTTGAAGAGATAGGAGACAGGATAAGTGAACTAGAAGACAAACAACCAAACTTGAACATGCAAAAGAACAAACAGAGAAACAAATGGAAAAATTTTAGCTGGGTCTCAGGGAAATGATAGGCAACGTGAAGCATGCAAATATATGCATTATTGGTGTACCAGAAGGAGAAGAGAAGTGTAATGGGCCAGGAAGAATATTTGAGAACATAATGGCTGAAAATTTCGCAACCCTTATAAAAGAGATAAATATGCAAATCCAAAAAGCCCAACATACCCCAAATAGAATAAATTTAATTAAACCCACTCCAAGCCACATACTAATCAGACCATGAAATACCAAAGAGAGAGAGTATCCTGAAAGCAGCAAGAGAAAAGTGATCAACCACATATAAGGGAAGCCACATAAGGCTCAGTGCTTACTTCTTATCAGACACCATGGAGATGAAAAGGAGGTTATATATGTAAAATACTGAAAGAGAAAAATTGCCAGCCAAAATTTTTTGTCCAGCAAAGATGCATTTCAAAAGTGAGGGAGAGCTTAAAATATTTACAGATAAACAAAAACTGAGAGAGTCTGTTAACAAGAGACCTGACCTGCAAGAAATACTAAAGGAGTTTGACCACCCCCCCACAAAAAAAAAAAGGAGAGAGAGGCTTGGAGGAGAATATAGAAGTGATGATTATCAGTAAGTGTACCTGAAAGGATAAAAAGAGAGAAAAATAATAGATGTGTCAAATGAAAGCCAAAGGATAAAAATGGTTGAAGTAAGTACAGTTTTCACAGTAATAACACTGAATGTTAATGGATTAAAATCCCCAATCAAAATACACAGATTGGCAGAATGGATAAAAAATATGATCTGACTATATGTTGCTTAGTCGAGAGTCATTTTAGACCCAAAGATACAAATAGGTTGAAAGTGGAAAGATGGAAAAAGATATCCATGCAAGTATTAACCAAAAAAAGTCAGGGTAACTGTTGTAATATCAGACAAAATAGATCTTAAATACAAAAATATTATGAGACAAAGAAGGACACTATATATTAATAAAAGGGACAAGTTTTCACCAGGAAGAAATAACAAACATAAATATTTATGCTCCTAATCAAGGTGCCCCAAAGTACATGAGGCAAGCACTGCCAAAGCCAAAGGGAGAAACAGATGTCTCTAAAATAACAGTGGGAAACTTCAACACACCAATCTCTGCAATAGATAGAAAAATTTAAAGAGGACTAATAAGGACACAGATAACCTAAATAATATAATAAATGAAGTAGATCTAACAGACATATATAGAATATTGCACACCAGAACAACAGGATATACATTCTTCTCAAGTGTTCATAGAACATTTTCCAGGATAAACCACATACAGGGGCACAAAACAGGTCTTAATAAATTTAAAAGGATTGAAATTATATGAAGCACTTTCTTTGATCATAATGGAATGAAGCTGGAAATAAAGAACAATTGGGGAACCAGAAATTTCACAAATATATGAAGGTTAAGCAACATGCTCTTAAACAATCAATGGGTAAAAGAAGAAATTGCAAAAGAAATCAGTAAATAACTTGTGATGAATGCAATGAGACCTCAACATATCAAAACTTATGGAATGCAGTGAAAGCACTGCTGAGAGGTAAATTTATAGACCTAAATGCCTACCTTAAAAATGAAGAAAGAGCTAAAACTAAAGACCTAACTGAAAAACTGGAGAAACTAGAGAAAGAAGAGCAAACTAATCCCAGATTAAGCAGAAGGAAAGAAATAACAAAGATTAAAATGGAAATAAGTGAATGGAGAACAAAGGAACAACAGAAGCAATAAGACCAAAAGTTGGTTCTTTGAATAGACCAATAAAAGCAACAAAGATTGACAAAGTCAAAAAGAGAGAGGATGTAAATAAACAAAATCAGAAATGAGGTGAATCATTACCAAGAACCCCAAATAAAACAATAAAAAAGATCATAAACAGATACTATGAACACCTGTATGCCGGCTAACTGGACAACTTAGATGAAATGGTCCATTTTCTAGAAACACATGAACAACCTACACTGACTTGAGAAGAAATAGAAGATCTCAACAAACCAATCACAAATAAAAAATGTTCCAACAACAAAAAAAAGCCCAGGGCCAGATGACTTCACAGGCAAATTTTACCAAGCATTTGAGGCAAATTTTACCAAGCATTTCAAAAAGAATTAATACCAATCCTGCTCAAACTCTTCCAGGAGATTAAAGAAGAGGGAACACTACCTAGCTCAGTATCACCATAATACCAAAGCCTACTAAAGATACTGCAAGAAAAGAAAACTACAGATCAATCTCTCTAATGTACATAGATGCAGAAATCCTCAACAAAATACTTGCAAATCGAATCTAGCAGCACATTAAAAGAATTATACACCACGATCAAGTGGGTTTTATCCCAAGTATGCAACGGTGGTTCAACACATAAATTGCAACACAACACGTTAACATATTGAAAGGGAAAAACCATGTGATCACCTTTATTAATGCAGAAAAGGCTTTGACAAAATCACACATATGACTAAGTTCTAGTCAATTGGACCTGAGTATATGTGATGTGTGATGTCCTTTAAAAGAGGATGGATAACCTCTTTCTCTTATTTCTAACTTTAGCTGGAAGGTGAACATGAGGTTAAGTAATTCTGAACCGTTGCAGACAAAGAGAAATACCTCAAGAATATGGAAATGGAGGTAAAGGATCGAAGGAGACTGAGTCCTCATACACAATGGGTACAGCTGTCTTGTCTGCTTGGACTTTCACAAAAGAGAGAAATAAATTTAATCATATATAAGCCAATGTTATTTTGGATCTCTGCCACATGCAGCCAAATGAAGAATTAATTAATACATCTGTGTAATATATTGTAGTTCTCCTAAACTATTAATAGCAATAAAATTTTTAACTAAACTCCAGGATAATATAAATGGCTGAACTACACAGGTAAATTAAAACAATTACTCTTAATCTCCAGTCCTGTCTCTCCATCCGCCAAAACCTGCACTACTGCTGCTAACACAGAAATATGGAACAAGGATTTTCTCCTTTCCTGTGTGCTGCCATCTGTAATATCTTGTCTATGAATAGGAAAATAGTTAATTGAGTGCAATACGCCCTGTGTGTTTGTGTCTAATGTGTGTGTGGGTTGGAGAGAGGAGAGGTGGAAGGAAAGAAATATTCTAAAGTAATGAACTACCTATGTTTTAACGTCAGGTGATTTGAGTACTCTAAAATATATTCCACAAAACACATATGAGCAAAAGTGTTTCCAAATGTTTGTTGTGGTGACTTGGAGATATACACCTCAGGGAAAAAAAAAAAAAAGTGTTTTTAGTACATTCCTGTGGGTGTGAACCCATAATAAATAGGATCTTTTGATGTGCTTACTTCAGTTTAGGTGTGGCCCAACTGAATCAGTATAGTTCTTAGTCCTGTTACTGAAGGATTTACAGAGAAAATCACAGAGGAAGCCACTGGAAGCAACCAGAAAATGAAAGTCAAGGGAACCCAGAAAAGAAAGGGAAATATGCCAAATGACAGAAAAGCAAGGGACCAAGAATCACTGGCAGCCAGCCCTGAAAGCCAGTCTTCAGGGAGAAAGCATTGCCTAGTTGACACTTTGATTTTGGACTTCTCCTAGTCTCAAAACTGTGAGCTTATTGCAGTCAATTAACTATTTTCCTATTCATAGACAAGATATTACAGACGGCAGCACAAGAGGTGTGTGTGTAGTCCATTGCCCTGCATCAGCTGCTGGAAGAGACCCAATGGCCATGGGGATCTGATGCCCACTACTGAAGTCAACTCTATTTTGTCTGGTCTCCATGTGACTAAAAGCATTGCTGTAATCAGTGCTGTACATTGTGTTTTCACTGGCAACAGTGATACCTCAATACCATGGAGTGGGAAGAAATGTTTGGACTCCTATTTTGGTCACCAGCATATCTTTTTCATCCTCCCTGTGGTGGGTCTTTTCTCCTGGTGGTAGCCCAAAACCTTTACTTAACAGGTTCTTAAGTAAATAGGTCAAAGAAAAACACCTAAATGTGTGCATACATGGTGCCTCAATATTCAAATTTGGTCAGCTTGCATTCTGCTTGTTTCCTGGCTGTAAGAATTGCAAGATACAAAAACATGTGCTTACTTTAGAGTGGATATTTTGTTATGGTACAGACCACTGAATCCCCAGAACATTCACTGACCTTGCAGTCTTTGGCAAGTTCGTGGGGTTTCTCTCCCAAATTAATGAATACACATCTCTTAAGATATTTTGAACTTATCATATTATTCAATTAGCATTATGTCCTCAATGAAGTGAACAAGAATAAAAGTTTGCATGATGTCACCTTGACTGTATTATGGCAAGGAACGGGAGCATTGAAATGGCCCTTAGGCAAGAGAGCGAAGTCGTGCTTTTGTCTCTGTCAGTAAAAACAAATTTCTGATGATGATCCTTGCAAGTAGGTATAGAAAAATGTGCTTGGTGCTGAGGTGATTGGTACCTGCAATTGCAGTCGACACTTGATTACATCTATCGCAGCCCATGGTTATTATCAATGATTCATCAAACTTCTGCTCAGCCCAAAGAGGCAAAAAATAAAATAAAATAAAAGGAGGGGGGGATTTGATGGCTATCATTATCCTTGTATTTCCATGTCTTTGATGGCAGCACTGATCTCTAGAATTCCCTGAGAAGCTGTATTATGTTTTGTTTACAAATCTGGTAGAGATATATTCAGGAACTTGGAAAATAACCAAAGGTTATGTTTGGACACCTCCTGGGCACAAAGGGAGACAACTCAGGCTGAAAAGCTATGTATTACAACCTCTACAGAATACCACTGTAAGTTTGGACATACCTGGAGTTTTGAGATCCAGAAATTAGTTTAATTTCTGAGACTGAAGAACTCAGTTATCTTAGGAAATGATCATAAGTCCCATTCAAGAAGTCTTGGAGTATTCTGAAGAAGAAGATGCCACCCTTGAGTCATTATCCAAAGAAGGAAAAGTGAGAGTGAATGGAGAAAATTATAGCTTCTCCTTTCCTCCTTTATTTTTATCTCCTCCCAGTACAACATCTTGGCAAAAATCAATAGCTAGTCCAGTTGGCAAAGGACTTTAGAAATTCATATACATATCACCAGCCTCAGAATTGTAGAGCACAGCCTACATGGGTAGGCTGGATGCTGAGACATAAAAGATAACTGGCAAAATAGGACAATTAGTACAATGGGGAATTAATAGCAGAAACTTTAATTTTCTTTACATATTTACATTGTACTTACATTTCAAATCATTTTCTTGTATAGTATGTTATTTTTCCTGGATATTAGATCATGTTACCCAAATAGAATACAGCAGTCATTAATGACCATGGAACATAGCATCAAAAATTTAGTGGCATAAAATAACCAATTATTATTCTTTACTAGTTTATGTGGTTCTTCAAGTCTTGCCTGAGCTTACTCATATGTCTTTGATGAACTGAAGCTTGAGTAGACAGCTCTGAAAACATTGACTGGTTATCATACTTGGTACTGCTGGGACAACTGAGCTCCCCCGTGTATTGTTTATTAATGGTCAGCAAGTGAGCTCAGGCTTCACATGGTGGTGGCTGGTTTCCAAGAGAGTGAAGTGAAGCATACAAATTTTATGAGGTCTAAGTTCAAAACTGACAAAGCATCTCTTTCTCTGCATTCTCTTGATCAAGGCAAATCATAAGCAAAATCCATATTCAAGGAGTAGGGAAATAAACTCTGCCTCTTGATGAGAGAAGCTGAAAAGTCATGGTGGAAAAGATCATTATTGCAATCAGTCTCCAGTAAGCCAAACCTCTTGAAATATGTCCTGGTGTGGTTGCCTTCCATATTGTATCAGAACTGGTCTGTGTGGCAAATATAATACAACAAATTTGAGGTTAAGTCTTAAAAGTTGGTGTGTCTTTTCTCTTTCTCTCTCGGATCATTCCCTCAGGGGGAAGCCAGCTGTCAAGTCATGAACAATGGATCTTTAGAGGGGTCCATGTGGTGTGGAACAGAGTTGTCTTGCCAACAACACTTGAAAGCAGAACTTCTGGCCAAGTTAAGTCTTCAGAGATGGTAACTCTGGTTAACAACTCTACCGCAACTTCATGAGAGACCGTGAGCCAGAACTGCACAAATAAGCTGCCCGCAGTTCCTGAACCTCAGAAAACAGGTGCCATAATGTTTGTTGCTTTATGTTGTTAAGTTTTAGGATGACTTGTTCTATAATAATTGATAACTAATACAGGTACAGATAAGAGAATTTCAGAGAAGAGAATAATTATGACTACTTTTTTAAAACCAATGTACTCCAGAGAACATTGAGAGAGCTAACCCACTTGGTGAAAATAAATTCAGATAATTTAAGTCCTGTTTTGTAATTTACTAATACAGCATTAGACCTTCATATTCCTCTAAATTCAATTTACTTATTTTAGTATATCTTACCTTATCGTATGCCTTACCCCAAAGCAATGAGAAAAAAAAAGCATTAAGAGAAAAGTTTGGTTCCAGATCAATGAAGAAAGTGCCATTATGATTTGGGAAGAAAACAGGTTGAAAAATGTGTAAAATATCATGATTTGACCAAGTGATTAAAAAGGACTTTTTGGTAAAGTATGACCACATATTAAATTCATCCTTCTTGGTTTTTTCAAAAAAGCTGATGTAGAGACTGGACATAGAGCTCCATTACAAAAGAAAAGGAACTCATAGTTATTCAACACTTTTTACATAGCAATTGCTTTTTATAGAATTAGTTTATTTACTTCTCACAACATACTTTTATGTGGTGTAGTGCAGATGCAGAAACTAAAATTCAAGACTGTTAGGACCCTCATCCAAGGGCCTTTTAAGTAATATTCAAAATCCAGAAGCCATAAAGGAAAAATAATGACTAGGACAAGAACTTGACAAAACAAAATACAAACTAAACCATAAGAAAAAGGGAAAATCATATGACAAGCTTTGAGATGAAAAGATTCAAGTTTCTTAATATAAAAGGAGCTTTTATAAATCATTTTGGAAAAGAATACTGAAACAAAATTAATATGAACAGATATCATATTAAAAAACCTGTTAAGAATGCATACCTCTGAGACACCTGAAACTCAGAGCTAGAGCTTGGCAGATATGAATGTCAGTATTCGTGCATACAGCCACTGCCAAAAAAAAAAAAAAAAAAAAGCTGAAAAAGACCCCAGACTTCAATTAGTGATATGAATGAAGCAGGTCTGGTTAAGACCAGGGCAAGCCAGGCCAAAGGGTAAAGGTTGAAACAAATTGTGTTTTAAAACTTCAACTTCCATATGAGACCAAGGGAAGAGATATCTATTTGGTACAGGATCTAAATTTTCTAAACAGTACAACTCTACAGTCGATTTGTTCAAACACCACAATTGCATGGAACTTTGAATAGGAAGTGAGATACGGTAGGTTAGTATAGGCTGGAGTGAAATAGTGACACATCCCAGAGTAATTTGGGCAGATAATAAAAAATATAAAATATATTTACAGCCTCCCCCTCCCCAGCCCTAAGGATCTGGGGAAGTTGCCGATGTGTTGAACATCCTCACCTGGAATGGTGTTGATGTTGTCACAAACATTGGGACTGGCATTTTGATGTGCTGAGCCCTCGATCATGGGACTTGCCCTTATGAAGCTCGTTACCACAAAGGAGAGTCTAAACTTGCATGTAATTGTGCCTAAGAGTCTCCCCTTGAGTACCTCTTTGTTGCTCAGATGTGGCCCTCTCTCTCTCTAACTGAGCCATCTTGACAGGTGAACTCGCTGCCCTCCCCCCTACGTGGGACCCGACTCCCAGGGTTGTAAATCTCCCTGGCAATGCAGAATGTGACTCCCAGGGATGAAAGTGGCCCCGGCATCGTGGGACTGAGAGTATCTTCTTGACCAAAAGGGGGATGCAAAATGAGACGAAATAGTTTCAGTGGCTGAGAGATTTCAAATGGAGTCAAGAGGTCACTCTGGTGGACATTCTTATGCACTATATAGATAACACCTCTTAGGTTTTAATGTATTGGAATAGTTAGAAGTAAATACCTGAAACTACCAAACTCCAACCCAGCAGTCTGGACTCCTGAAGACAATTATATAATAACGTAGATTACAAGGGGTGACAGTGTGATTGTGAAGACCTTGTGGATCACACTCCCTTTATCTAGTGTATGGATGAGTAGAAAAATGGGGAGGAATGAGGATAAAAACTAAAGGACAAATGGGGTGGGATGAGGGGATGATTTGGGTGTTCTTTTTTCACTTTTATTTTTTATTCTTGTTCTGGTTCTTTCTGATGTAAGGAAAATGTTCAGAGATAGATTGTGGTGATGAACGCATAACTATGTTATCATACTGTGGACAGTGGATTGTATACCATGGATGATTGTATGGTGTGTGAATGTATTTCAATAAAACTGAATTTAATAAAAAAAAAACTGTTAAGTGGCACATAATATATATGAAACAAGTACTCATAGTGATTCCAAAGGTGAAATTCATATAAGCAATCCAATATATTCATCTCTCAGATTTTCAAAAATTAAAATATTAGCAGTGGTGACAAAAACCAAAGTTTAAATTGGTGAAAACATTTTAGACAACAATGTTCTACAGCACATATTACAAATGCATACAATAAGATGTTCATCCTGGAAGGGCAATCAAGTCTCAAACTTAGAAATTGAAATTCTAAATAGCATCATTCAAAGAGGTGCTTGCTAGAAGAGGCATTTTTTTTCCTAGTTAATATCTCCCTTGTCAGGCCACTTACCATTTTCCCTTCTTCCTTTCTTATTTGAGTTCAAGAAAAATGGAGTGAAATGGTAGAGTTCACAGGATGGACAACATTGCAAAATTGAAAACATTGACCAAAAACAAAAAACAAAAAAACAATGTCATACATAATCTTAGCAATTTGAGTGCTTGTAATGTAACCTATACTTTAAAAAGTACAACCAGTCATGCGTGCAATTATTTTCATTGCAGCATTATCTATAATCGAGGAAAACCAAAAGAAATAACCAAAATATCCAACCAGGGGGACACTGAACTTCTTCCATACTGGTTATATGTATCATCCTCTGAAGGTAGAATTAATTTGGGGGGAAGAGCCAAAAATCACTGGTATTAACACTCAGGATTTTTAATTAGAATTTCCCTTGTGTGATTTATAAAATGATTTTCAATATAATATTGAGAAAAATCCCTCAATGGCATCATCACTGTCTAAAATATTGGAATGAGTGTATAGTCTATAAATGTTAATACTTTGAAAGGGAAGTCTTTTCCTATATAAGTTGTAACATGTCTTGAAACATAAATCATCCTCCTCTATTTATGTTCACTAATCTTAAAGCAAACTCTTAGAAGAACTCACTTTGTTTTAGCAAAAATCTTCAAACTGTCACTTAAGGATGCTTTCTCCAAAGCGAACACCCTAAAGGTTCGCTTTGATGCTTAAACTTTATATTTGCAAATTTCAAAGCTGAGTATACTACCAAGATATCACAGAACACCCCTGCTCCACACTTCTCCCCCCCCAAACAAAAATCACAGACAGAAAATAAGCAAAACAAATAATTGTCTTATACTTTCTCTTAAGAATCCAATAACCACAAATTCCACAATTATTTGGCTGTATTCCCTGTGAAGCAAAGCTGATGTACAGGATATTGACTATTTTCACTAATAACAATATCAGTATTTGTATGAAACAAAGAGATTAATCGAATGTTATGTAGACACAGTGCCACAATCCGAATTTACAAATAAAGACAATTTTAATCAAGCCCTATGTGATGAAGACTGATGTATCTTTCCTTTAAAAACCTCCAGTGAAGGTCTAGAAAGTAGTCCATCTGTTTTCCATCCTAATTCTTATTATCACTATTTGTTAATTCAAGAGTCACAGAATCTTGGTGAAGGGAATTGACTTCTACACTTTTCCTTCTTCTCTGCAGTGAGGAACTCTGACAATAGGGCATATGGCTCTTTCCCTATTCACAGGTCTTGGCTTCTGATGCTTGTTTTTTGCCAGCAAAGCAGCTCTCCCTAGACTACATCCACCTGCTTATGTCCCAAGCACGATCTGCTAATGACATGTCCCACTGATTAAGCAGGCTAAAGAACTCTTAAGGCTGCAAATTAAATGTATCTATGAAGCTTTGATTCAATTTGGTGGCTGAGAGCTTAATAAAACCAAAATTTCCAAATATTCATTTTGTATTCAGTTTTTTGAAAGCAAGAATAAGTAATTTCAAAGGAAAACGAAATATTCACATAAAATCAGTCATTTAAATGCATGTTACATATATACACATGTAATATATGAGCAATATGTTTATGATTTCTTGCTATACTATAAGGAAAGTAGCTAAGATAAACGGCAAGGGCATTAGATAAAGGAGAGACATAAGGGAATATAGCTTGAGAAATAATTAAGGGTAAAAGGGGAGAGAATTACAATTATAGAGAGGCATGATAGTAGAGAGACATAATAACAAAGAAAGTAATTATGAAAAAGGGATATAGAATAGATTATGGAGACAATGTGCATGAACAACCAAAGACTGTAAAAGAAGAAGGGAAAGGGGATTAGTAAGTTCTGAATTAGAAGTCAAAATACATTGCTCTTGACATATCCTTTTTAAAATTCAACTACATATCTTAGTACAATTTCACACTGTATTTCCATAAGTGAATTACCTAATTAACTTCCTTTCACAGCTCTTCAAATTGCCCAACTCTGAAAACTTGAAAGCAGCATTTTGCAAAGTGTATTTTTTGTGAACCCAGGTTTCCCCAGAAATGCTTCAATGCTCCAATATTTGATTCCAATTCAATTTTTTAATATATTTTGAATATATAAAACATCAATAACAACATTCATATGCAAGTACATCATGTACAAATTTGTATCCCATTGGAGTCTTAAATTTCTGCTGCAGGGTTAACTGCTTTTTGTAGTTATTGTTGCTGTTGGATGCTGTTGCTTTGTTTTTTGTTTCAAGCATGAGAATAAAATTTTCCTGGCCATTTCTATTGAAAAATTGTAGTTTTAAGCTACAAGGCATGATGTTAGTAAAAACTATTTCTGTTTCAAGCCACTCATCTATGTGAATCATTACCTCATACTCGGATTTGAAAAAAGAAAAGGAGCCAATTCATTGTTTGCATTAAAATCAATATCATAATATTGATTTGACACATATATAACAATGTATTATCTCTTGTATCCTGAATTTTCTGAAAGGTTTCATTCCTAAAAACAAAACAAAACAAACAAACAAAAAGCAAAACACCCCGTAAAGCAGTTTTAAGGAATTGAACCCAGGTCAAAATTCAGCCTAAGAACTGGAGTGTTGGTGTTTTCCTAGCTCTCTGTAAAAGGACATTTCTGATTTTCTTTCCATGTTCATTTCAAGAATCAGAACAGAAAAAAATGTTTTTTTTAATTTTTTTTAAAGATCCAACACAGCTCATTATATTGCTTCCCTAAGGAAGCTGTGAGTTACAGACAGCAAATTAAGAGAGAGTGCAGGGTCCTTGTGGTTATTCCTTTCAACATGCAAAACAATTTTCCTTTTGAAAATGAGTTTAGCTAATATGCCTTTGAGATGATTCATAGTTCACTGACAGCTGTTTACCTTCAAGCCCAACCTCAGATAATTTACCCTTTTCTCTGGTCGCATTTGAATTCTATGTAAACATGTTCAGTAAATTCTCCTGGTAACAAGTTAAAGGTTAGATTGTCTTCTGGCAATGAATTTCCAACCAGGTAGAAAACAGAAAAGAAGTTGCAGATATTTTCAAGAGCAAAATTAAAAATTCCAGATTTTAATTGGCCTCCAGGTGTGACTATTGTTATTGTCTAAGCTCTAATTAAGTGGTATAAATTACATGTTATTGGTATATAACTGAAATTATACTATTTTGCTTTTCTGTATATTCTATGTTTCTATAATTTTCTACATCTTCATTGATCTATTGAAATACGCAGTGTAATATGAAGAATTAATGACTGATCTAATTCACAAATTTAAAATTTTCTATCTGGTTATAAGTCAAAAACATTTTGAGGAAATTGTTACAGAAAGCCTAGAAATTGTGTCTACTATTTAAAGTCACTTTTGAAAACTGTAGTGCAGAAAATATTGTAATATATATTTAGGTTTTACTTATAGCAATCTATTAAGCATTATAGTTCACCTATTAGAGTTTACAAAATGTTTGGAGTATGTTAAATACTATATTCTTTCAACAATCTACGAGATATACTGGACACATTATATTATTCCAAGTTTATAGCTAAAGACACTATGATCTTAAGAAGTTCTGTAACTTGATCTATGTTGCCCAATTAGTAAAATTTAGAACCAGAAACTGTACACACATATTTCAGAACTTTAAACCATACTGTCCTTAAAATTGATTTTATTCTCATGCAGATGACCAAGGTAAGTCACACATTGTTTGTTTGATTTCTCCCAGGTCTAAAATACATGCCTGCTTATTTTTAATTTCTATCAAAAATATGCACTGGTGAAGACATGTTTCACAAACTCTTTTTCGTTCAGGTTTCCAGATTTTTTTTTTTTTCAATAGTTCTTAATTTACCTCCTCTTTTTTTAATCATTGGTTAGGTTGGGAACTGGGGTGGATTGAAGGAGGTAGATGAGATAGAGATGGGGAAAGTAAATATTCTATTTTAACTTTTTTGAATATTTTGTTGCAAGATCAAATTGAAACTTAGAGTTCTGTGGCAGGTTTTGTTTGGTTTGTGTGTTGTGTGGTTGAGATTAATATGTGCATCTTGGTTTCCTGTGCGTTTCAGTACTAGGAAAGGAGTGACCCTCACAGACAGGGTGGATACTGGAATAAATCCCTATTACTTGAAGGAATTTTAATTTGAACTTAACCAGTGGAGATTAAAATAACATCAATCCCTGCTTTTTGGCAATATGGTGTAATGATTCTTAGCCCTGGGTTCACTTCCAGAGAATTTTAACATATTCCATTATTCTTCATTTTGTTGAACAGTGAAATCAGTAAACTACACAAGCAAAGGAGCTGCCTAGATTTAATATTGAAAATTAACTTCCTTAACTAAATAATACAATACTAAAGGTGAGGGTATATGTGCATACTCTTTCTACATGTATTCTAAATAAAGACTGCAGGGCTTCATTGATGATTTTCTATTTGAGAGGAAAGTAGAACACACTGCATATAGATATTGAGCATATTCAGTAATTTGCAGTATTCTGTAACAAGAACCTCAAAGAGAAATTAAGCAATGCACTGTTAACAAATTAGTAAAAGAAAAAAATCACAGGAGAAATTAGGAAATATCCTGAGGCAAATGAAAATGAAAATACAGCATACCAAAACTCTTGGTATGCGGCAAATGCAGTGCTGAGAGGGGAAATTACGGCCTGAAAGGCTTACATTAAAAAAATGACAAAGAGCTAAAATCAAAGATCTCAGATCAAAACTGGAAAAACTAGGAAAAGTAGAGCAAACTAATCTCATAGTAAGCAGAAAGAAAGAAATAACAGAGATTAAAGAGGAGACAAATGAAATAGAGAATAAAATATCAAAAGAGAGAATTTACAAAACTGTAAGTTTGTTCTCTGAAAAGATCAATAAAATTGACAAACCTTTAGCTTGATTGATGAAGAAAAAAATGAGAAAGGACAAAAATAATTTAAAATAGAAATGAAAAGGTGGACATTACTAATGACCCCACTGAAATAAAGAGGACTATAAAGGGATATAATGAACAATAGTATGTCAGCAAATTAAAAAACATTGATGAAATGGGCAAATTCCTAGAAACACACAAATTACCTACATTGGCTCAGGAAGAGATAGCAGATCTCAACAAACCAATGAATAGTAAAGAGATTGAATCAGTAATCAAAATCCATCCAACAAAGGCAAACCCAGGACCAGATGGCACATGGGAGAATTTTACCAAATATTCCATGAAGAATTAAGAACAATCCTGTTCAAACTCTTCCAGAAAATTGGAGTGCAGGGAACACTCCTTAATTCATTCTATGAGGCCAAC
Organism: Choloepus didactylus; assembly: GCF_015220235.1. Classification (NCBI taxonomy): domain Eukaryota; kingdom Metazoa; phylum Chordata; class Mammalia; order Pilosa; family Megalonychidae; genus Choloepus; species Choloepus didactylus. The sequence goes on from NC_051309.1 coordinate 144,020,100, forward strand.
ATCATCCTCACACCAAAGTAAACAAAGATACCACAAAAAAAAAAGAAAATTACAGGCCCAAATCAATTATGAATATAAAGATGCAAATATCTTCAACAAAATATTAGGAAACAGAATCCAACAACAAATTAAAAGAATTGTACACCATGATCTAATGGGATTTATCCCAGGTATGCAAGTTTTGTTCAATGTAATTCACCAGAATAACAGAATAAAGGAAAAAATGTAATCATTTCAATTGATGCAGAAAAGGCATTTGATAAAATTCAGCATCCCTTCTCAATAAAAACACTTAAAAACTATGAATAGCTGGAAATGTCCTCAACACGATATAGGGTATACATGAAAAAGCCACCACAAATGTCATACTTAATGGCAAAAGACTGAAAGCTTTCCTTCTTAGATTAGGAACAAGACGAGGATGTCTAATGCCACCACTCTTATTCAACATTGTAATGGAAGCTCTAGCTGGTGCAGGTGGATGAGAAAAAGAAATAAAAGGCATCCAAATCAAAAAGGAAGAATTCAAACTTTCCCTATTTGCAGATGACATGATCCTATAAAAAAAAAAAAATCCTGAAAAATCTATAACAAAGCTTCCAGAGGTAACAAATGAATTCAGCAAAGTGGTGGGGTAAAATATCAACAGCCAAAAACCAGTAGTGTTTCCATACACTAGCAATGAACAATTTGAAGAAGAAATCAAGGTTTATTTACATTTACAACAGCAACCTAAAGAATCACATATCTAGGAATAAATCTAACCAAACACGTAAGGACTTTTACACAGAAAATTACAAAACATTGCTAAAAGAAGTCAAAGAAGATCTCAAAAATGGAAGAACATTACGTGTTTATGGATTAGAAGCTATATATTGTAAGATGTCAATTCTATCCAAAGTTGTTTAAAAATTAAACATAATCCCAACAGAAATCCCAACAGCCTTATATAGAAAAGTTAATATCCCTAAATAATCAAATCCATCTTGAAAAAGAAGAACAAAGTTGGAAGACTCATGCATCAAGATCTTAAAACTTATTACAAAGTTAAAGTAATTAAAACAGCATGGAATGAGCACAAGGACAACCATAGAGACCAATGGAATCAAACTGAGAGCTCAGAAGTCAATCCTCATATTTATTAACAACAGATATTTGACAAGGGGGCAAAGACCACACAATTGGGAAAGAATAGTCTCTTCAACAAACGGTGTTGGGAAAACTGGATCTCCATTTGCAAAAGAATAAAGGAGGACACCTAACTCTCACCTGATGCAAAAATCAACCCAAAATCAATCAAAGACCTAAATAAAAGAGTCAGAACTATTAAATTCATAGAGGGAAAACATAGGGAAGCATCTTTTAGACCTTGTGTTAGTCAGTGATTGCTTAGACTTTACACTTAAAGCACAAGGAACAAATAAAAATAAAAAATAAAAAAACTTGCATGCCTCAAAGGATTTATCATAAAAGTAAAACAACAGCCTTTGAAATGTTTGGAAATATTTTGAAGCCACATATATGATAAAGGCTTAATATCCAGAATGTATAAAGAAATTCTTCAGGGCAAAAAACAAAAAGTCAAACAATCCAATTAAAAAATGGGCAAAAATTGGCAGGTGAACTCACTGCCCTCCCCCCTACCTGGGACCTGACTCCCAGGGGTGTAAATACCCCTGGCAATGTGGGAAATGACTCCCAGGGATGAATCTGGACCCCGCATCATGAGATTGAGAATATCTTCTTGACCAAAAGGGGGATGCAAAATGAAATGAAATAAAATCTCAGTGGCTGAGAGATTCAAAATGGAGTTGAGAGGTCACTCTGCTGGGCATTCTTATGCACTGTACAGATACCTCTTTTAGGTTATAATACTTTGGAATAACTAGAAGTAAATACCTGAAACTATAAAACTGCATCCCAGTAGCCTTGACTCATGAAGACGATTGTATAACAATGTAGATTACAAGGGGTGACACTGTGATTGTGAAAACCTTGTGGATCACATTCCCTTTATCTAGTGTATGGATGAATGAGTAGAAAAAATGGGGACAAAAAACTAAATGAAAAATAGGCTGGGAGGGGGGATGACTTGGGTGTTCTTTTTTACTTTTATTTTTATTCTCATTTTCACTTTTTCTGGTGCAAGGAAAATGTTCAAAAAATAGACTGGGGTTATGAATGCACAACTATATGATGGTACCGTGAACAACTGATTGCATACTTTGGATGATTGTGTGGTTTATGAATTTATCTCAATAAAATTGAATTTAAAAAAAATGGGTAAGACTTGAATAGGCATTTCAATAGAGACTTAGAGAAATAGACATTCCTCCAAGGAAGATATACAAATGGCCAGAAAGCACATGAAAAGATGTTCAACATCATTAGCCATGAGGGAAAGGAAATTAAAATCACAATGACATACAAGTTCACATGCACTAGAATGGCTAGTATTAAAAAAAAAAAAAAAAAAAAGAAAAAGAAGAAGAAAACCAGAAAATTTCGTGTTGTAGTAGAGAATGTGGAGAAATAGAAACACTCATTCATTGATCCTTTCCTGGTTGCAATGTTAAATGTTGAGACACTATGGAAGACTATTTGGGAGTTCCTCAGAAAGTTAACTATAGAATTACTATATGATTTGGCACTCTCATTTCTAGGTATATGCCCCAAATAATTGAAAGCAGGGACTTAGATATTTACACACCAATGTTCATAGTGGCATTATTCACAATTTTTAAAAGATGGAAGCAACCCATTTGTGCAAATATACAAAATGTAGTATATATACACAAGGGAATATTATTCAGCTGTAAAAAGGAATGACGTCCTGATACATGCAATGACATCATGTTGAGAGAAATAAACCAGACACAAAAGGACAGATATTTTATGATCTTACTGTTATGAAATAAGTAGAATAAGCAAACCCATAGAGCCAGAACCTAGAATATACCTTATCAGGGAGCAGGGTGGGGGTAGGGAAACGGGAGTTAAGGCTTAAAATATACAGTCTCTGTTTGGGATGTTGGAAAAAGTTTTGGTAATGAATAGTGGTGATGGAAGCACAACATTGTGAATGCACTTAATATCCCTGAATTATATATATGAATGTGGTTAAAAGGGGAAATGTTAGGTCATATATATGTTACCAGGATTTACATTAAACAAAAAAATCCATGGAACTGCACAATGCAAACAGTGAACCCTAAGTTAAGCCATGGACTGTATTTAATAGAACAATTTTTAAGATGCGTTTTCATCAATGGTAAATTTATCACATCAGTGAATGTTGTTAAGAATAGAGTGGCATATAAGAACCCTGAATTTAAAGCACAATTTTTCTATAAAGCCACGACTTCTCTAATTAAGAAAAAAAAAAGTAAAAAAAACAGAGCACCTGGTGAAAGTATATGCAAGGGACTCTTTGATGATTTTAAGTTAAAGCATATTGCATTGTGCAATGAGGCTCTTTCTGACAGAAAATGTTTGCCTCCAGGCATGGCATAATGAAAATTCTATTGCTGTGCATTCACTGTTATAATTAAGATTGAAAAGAAAGAGAGGAGGACATGGTGGCCAGATAGAGGTAATTATTCTTCATCTCAGTAGCTTTATAATGTTCCCATGGTATGCTAGTCATATCTCCTATTATTCTTATGGATAAGTTTAGGTTTACTGAAAAATCATGCAGAAAATACAGAGTTCCCATATATATTCCTCCCCCTCATTAATACCATGCATTAGGGTGATACAGTTGCTACAACTGATGAAAGAATATTGTTATAACTGTACTATTTACTAAAGTCCATGGTTTTCATTAAGGCTTCTTGTCTGTGTTGTACAGTCCTATGTTGTTGCTGTTTTGAATTAAGTGTTTATTCTAGTAACATATATCTAACTTTAAATTTGCCTTTCAACCTCATTCAGATTATAATTCAGTACTGTTTATCTCCACAGTATGCTATCATCATCATCATCCATTACCAAAACTTCACATCACCCCAAATGGAAATTCTTTTAAAGGTGAAACAATGGCATCATTTGGTCAAATACCATCTGTCTAATATTTTTTTAAAAATTCAAAGACAAGGCTAGATTGAAAAATCAAAATCAAAGAATGAATTTCTGGCATAAGAATAAATCTTAAATTTCTATTCAAAGTAAGTTAAATTATATGACTTCTTTGACTTGTTTTTGCATCTGGATAAAAGATTTAAATTTTTTAATGGTCTATATGATTTTAGAATTTTTGATACTCCTGGAATTTGAGAAGCAAAGTTAACATACTACTTTTAATTGATCTACATGAGATGTGAAAAATTCTCCCAAACAGAGTCTTTCTTGAAAGTCTCAGAGTCCAATAAAACTATTTATCCAACAAATTAAATGCTGTTTTGAGGTTGTTTTCTTCAATGAGATACTAGTGTCCCCAAACAATCCTAATCTATTATTCATTTTTTTCTAATTGCATAAATGTTTACAGTCATTAAATGTCTTAAGACAGTGTTCTTCCTAAATCAATCTAGGTAATGTACTTTCTGTAATAGTCATATTAACTGTCAATCTTTTTCAGTATGTATTTGATTGTTTTAAGGTGACTGCTTCTTTCAAATATAAACTTAACAGGTTTCATAATCTTAATGAATTATTGTAAATTTTTATCACATTAATAAATAAACCTTTATTCTTCAATTGACAAATAGATTATCTGCAGTTAATGCACATAGTGATTCACAAGTTACATCCAGACATGTCATCTATATATGATAGTGAATATAGATATTAACAATAACTTGAATGATAGTTTTTGTTCATAATAACTGACATTGTTATCCTAACTAGATGAGATATAAACTACTTGCTCTTTGACATATATAAGAATCAAGGTCAAAGTAACAGCAAAAGCCAAATAGGACACAACAGTTTGTTCAAATATCAAGATTGAAGACAATATTTTTGGTTTATATTGAAGTTAATTCAACTATCATTCTGCCTGAGTAACATCTGCAGAGTGATTTTCTAAAGCTCTCAGGAGTAACCAACAGAATACAGATGGGGAAAAATTTTAAAAAATAAAACCACAAATTTACTTAATAAATCATTCATTTCTACTCTATAAATTAAACACATATTCACACATATAGACTCTATAATATTGCTATTAATATTATAATAGTATTAATAATAGCAAGAATTTTAGCTGAATACTTCAGTAACTTTACTTCTGGTCTCTTGGTGATTCAAAATGACCCACTGACAGTTCCACTCCTGGCTGTACAGCAGTAGATTGTTTCAGAAAAAAACTTGCTGAGAGCAATTATCAAGCTGGACCAAAACAACAACAACAACAACAACAACAACAAAAAAAAACCCAGCTTTTTACAGGAATCAGAAAATAACTAACACATCTAGAATAGGAGAGGTTAAGTTCTTGGAGTGAAGAAAAACATATTAATATGGGTTCTACAATTCTTATTGCAGGGGTATACTGGATATCTGTGAACTAGAATTTTCAACCATCTCTCTGGCCTGGCAAGAACCATATGTGCTTTCAGAGCTACTAAAGCAGCAGAAAATAAAGGGCATATATTGGAGAAAAGTTAACAGCAGAGAAATAAGTCTAATATTCTATGTGCTACTGTTTTTGATGGAAGTTGCTCATTCCCAAGTCCCAAATTCATGGCATTAAGAGTTGAAACATATCAAGCATAAAGCAGCTCATAGAAGACTAAAAAGCTAAGCTTTGTCAATTTGGATGTTGTAGTAAAAGTAAAAATTGTATATAAGGGTTTAACAAAGAGAAGGAACCTAATAAATGACTGCTGCATTCAGAAGAGAAACACATAAGGCAACCTCTAAGAGAAAAGATAGTTTTAATTCTCCCACGTGGACTGAAAACTGAGTCTTGAAACATTTCACTGCCTGCAGGAATCAAAGAGATTTGTGTATTAAATTTTCTCTGAGGGAAGTTAATACTCAGAGACTTTAAGAATTTTCATCTTACTGTCTTGCAACCAATCACAAAATGCTAGGCATACTAGGGCAGAGGGACAAATTATGGAAAACCAGAGAAAAACCGTAAGGCAAATGGGCCAAGAAGTGTTCCTTAATATGGAGTAACCAAACACAAACTTTTAACCAATTGTTGGAGGCAACACCATTGATGGAAAATTAATGGAGAAAACTAGGATGAGAAAGAGGATATGTTGAAGCTCTCAAAGAATCTGTCTATGAATATTTAATAATTATAAAAAGAAAAATAGTAATTTTACAGTGGAGAAACTTGGCAGAAATCCCCTCAACCAAGTAATCAAAATTAACGTAACCAGTAATAAGACATAATGACATCAGGGACCTCCTGATATAATTCCTAAGAAAAGCACACCAGCACTTTTATGGTTTTCTTGCCCCCCCAAAATCCAAACATCAATCTAATCATGAGTATATATCAGATAAAACCAAACTGAGGCACAATGTAGCTGATCAGTACTCATCTAAATCATGATGGACCATGGAAAGTCTGTAGATTAATTGATATTATTATATCGATGTTACTTTCTTTCTTTCAATAATGTTTATAAGGTTATAGAAGATTTTCACATTAGAAGAAGCTATTTTGTGTACATTTTGTGCAATTAAATAAGTGTAAAATTATTTCAAATAAGTTTTCAAGGGTAGTAAGAACATGATCATAAAATATTTTCATGAACAATATCTTCCTGTGGATTCAAAGTTATTTTTATGCTAAATGGCTTAAGATATATATAATAGATGAAATAAATTCACCATAACAATCCTCCAATAATGTGTTAGTTTCATGGTGGCAAAGACTTCGTCAGCTTTGTTCACCACTAGCACTTGGTACAGAACATGAAATAAGTAGACCCAAAATAAAAACTTGTTGAATGACTGACTAATGAATGAATAAATGCCTTTTCCAAGGTAAGAAAATTGCAATGATCTTTGAAATTTCTCATTGCATTGACTCAGTAGTCCTAAGAGTAAAGGCAGTGGAGCCTTCTATGACTCCATTGCCTCATTAACTTCATACCTAGGAAAAGAGAATTTCCAGATGCCTACAAGGTGGTTCATGCCTTATTTTGGAAAACAGTGCACCCATGTTATGGGATGATCCATTTTCAGTTGAACTTTAGAAGTCAGGTGAAGTTATTAAAAAAAAAAATTTTTTTTTCAGTCCTCATTTTTAATTAGTAACTGCTGAATTAAAGGCAAAACAATTTAAAAAAACTTATTTTTAGAGTAGAATAAAAGCTGGTTCTATGATAGGAGATGGATCTGAGGAAAAGCAATACAAAATAATGAGGTATCTATTCAAGACCGAGGCAGTTCTTCTCCTTGTGTTCTTAAAATCAAATGCATAAATTGCCAACAAAAAGATATGGAGTTGATAACTTCTAATGAAAAATAAGATAAGTTGCTTGGAATGAGAAACTAAGGAATACTTGGCGAGAATGAGATAAAAATGAAGAGAACTGGTAGAAAGAAGAAGACACTGCACATAGATTAGAGAACTTGATAACTTGGTCATATCTAATGGCTTCCTGAAGTCAATGAAACATCACCCCTACTCCTATTATATTGAGATAATAGAGTAGTTAGAGTAATGAAACAAACCCAGATCTTTCCAAGACACCACACAACTCACTACACACACACTTTTTTTCAGTTTTGAAATATTTACTTTCACCTGTTTAATAAAGAATTACTTAAACTTCATCTTTATCTTGGTCCATGTTTATTCACTTTAAGGAAAGACTGGTTACATGGTTTCTGAAAGTTGCAAAGATGCCCACATTGTGCTCTCCCTTTGTAATTGACAAGCAATGACACTCTTCAGCAAGTAGAAGTTATTCAACAACAACTACCCAATTATGTCTCTTGATTCCCTGATAAAGATAACTAAATTGTACCCCTTGAGACAGGAAAAATTAAAGAATATATGAGGCTTGCCATACAGGTGCCCCTCCTCCAATTTATCTTGGGCATCTTTCTACATTAGCACATATAGATATGTGTTATTCTTTTCAGTGATCACATGTTACTACATAGAATGGCTCTAACTATTTATTTTATAAGGAAACCAAAATTTTGATTATGAAGCCCAGTCTGAGCAATTGTTGGAATCTATTATCTAATATAATCTGTTCTGCTACAATACAGCTTTCTATAATGATTTATCAATCATAAATGATTGATAAATGAGTAATGATATCGGTACAATGTAATTATAAACTTCAGTAGAAAAAAATAAATCTGTCAGCTTTGCTGCTGCAATGTCATCAGGGGATATTTTGGGTCAATTTTACAAAAAATAAGAGCCAGCACTAGCACTGGAGTTTATTCCACATATGGAGTAGCTATCTGCTCTTAATAGGGTACCTTGAATAACATTCAGAGTACCTAAAAATTGTGATTCTGGCTAAAAATATCTACAGAGATTTAACATAGTTTTTGGTTATACACACTTTGGTAATTTTTAAAATTGATCTGGTTCAAAAATTTCATAGATTTTGCATGGTTGTCTATTTTCCCATGAGCTCTACTGATTTCAGTACCTGATTGTGTACAATGTGAGCTTTTTCAAAAACGCATAGAATCACTTTCAAATAGAAGCACCTCATAGGCCATAGTCTTTCAAATATTACAAGGACATAGAATACCAGATAAACACAGAACTCTTTTTAACACTATATAGTATTATCATAAATTTGAAACTCTTAGCTATTTGATAACTAATTCTAAATTATTCTGAATTAAGTGATGCCAGTTCACTTAAGGATGTGCTTACTTTACCAAATAAATAAGACTCTCTAGTTATTAATAAAGGCAGTTAACATTCCAGTTAATTGTGATTACCTCCCACATTTTCTTATCTCTCTTATAATTGCACTCTGAAGATTGCTACCTTATTACTCAAGACCAATAACACTTAAAACCCTACCTTTTTGTGGAGTGTTTATACCCACTGTCTCATAGCTGTGTAGGATCCCTTGCCTCTCCTTTTTTCCCAACAGTAAAGACATGATTTTAGAAAGATAAAGTAAAATCTCCATTTAAATAGTTTATATACCTCTCAAATTCAGTATATCCATAACGGAACTCATGCTCTTCATTCCCAAACATGTTTCTTTTCCGTTTATTTATTTGATCAGTAGCAAATGATTCACCCAATAAGTACTCGTTGATTTTTTTATCACATTGCAAACATTGCATGAGGTGCCCTGGAAAAACTGTTAAGCAATATATCCAGTGCCTTCAGAAATTTGCTGTTGGGTAGAAGATGTTGGGTATTAATCAAATAAACTCTTAAGTGTATACTTTACTGTCTCTAACAATTGTAAAGTTATGAGGACTATGATAGAAAGAAATTTCTGCGTTTGGTAGTTAGAAAGTAATCCTCTGAGGAATTTGATGTTTGAGTAAATATGAAGTAGGTGAAGAAGGGGGACAGAAGAGAATTAATTCCTGCCATCCTGAAATAGAACTGACCAGTGTGCCAGAGTAAAGAAAGGTGGCTGGTATCCCCAGGGTGACAGGTGGAAAGGAGAGAGTGCCACCTGTGATCTTGGAGAGATGAGCAGGAGTAGGAAGAGCTAGACCATTGCAATGCAGTTTGACAGCTAACCTTCATTGCATACTTCATTTTATACTTATTAAGGGCCAATTATTGTGCTAAATACTTATCTTTTTACATTGTGTCATTAATCCATATACCAACACACTCAGAGACATACAATTATTATCAGCTTTAAAGAATCAAAAACTGAACCCTGGAGGAAACTGTATTAGATAATAGGTTCCAACAACTGATTAGACTTAGCTTCATAATCAAGATTTTGGTTTCCTTGTTAAATAAATAATGTTAGAACAATTCAATGTAGTAAGATGTGATCACTGAAAAGAGTAATACATGTCTATTTGTGCTAATATAGAAAGATGCCCAAGAAAAATTGAAGGAGGGGCACCTGTATAGCCAGCCTCATATATTCTTTAATTTTTCCAGTCTCATGGGGTACCATTTTGTTGTCTTTATCAGGGAGTCAAGAGACCTATATTTATTTGGGAAGTTGTTGAATAACTTCCACTTACTGATAAGTGTTATTGCCTGCCAATTTGCAAAGGGAGAGCGTAATACCTGCCTCTTTGGAGCTTCTAGAGATTGCATGACTTGCAAGTAGTGGAGTTGGAATTTGAACACAAAGTGTCCAAATCAGAGTGCCTATTCTTTTAATTACTATGCTGGAATCCTTCAATTCTTGTGTCAATAAGAACCAATGAAACAGTGGTCACTGTTATCTATCCCCTTCTATCTGGTTGTCGGGAATTTAATAGTTGGCATTACCACCTCTTATTCCATCCATCAGAAAATCATGTTTATTTTAACTACAAAATAAATCTCTAATCCAGGTATTTATTCACTATCATTTTGGCTACACTCATACAAACTATAGTCTGCTTTTGTCTGAGCTATTGTCTTGGCTTCCTAATCCCCTTCACATCCAACATTTCCAATTTTATGGCCCCACTCTGAACTCTTCTTCATCATCGGGCAAAATCATTTACTTAAGTAGGAAGTGTGATCATGTCACACCATGTTTAAACACTGTAAGCTCCTTTCAATTGTGCTTAGGGTGAAATCTATATCCTTCACTCTTTGATGTAGTCTTTATGATCTGTTCATTGACTCTCACTCCAGCCCAATTTCCTGCCAATCTCTCCTTCACTGATTAAAGCTCAGAGATATCAGCTTCTTTTCTCCATTTTTTTCAAAAATCAAATATATTCCAGATTTAGTGTCATTGACCATACTCTTCCTTTGTCTGAAAGTTCACTGCCTCTCCCTGTTCACCCATTTTCCTGCTGACACTCATCTATCAGATCTCAACATACAGTTACCTTCTCCTGGACACAAATTACAATATTCCAGGTTGAATTAAGAGTCTCTGTTATTTTCACTCACAAAATCTGGGTACTTTTTCTAACTAAATACATGCTTTTGTTTCCATTTTTTTCTTGACTAATCTCCATGAATACAGGGGTCACATATTATTTGGTCACTACTTAATCAACATTGTATAGCACAATCCTTGAAACCAAATAGGTGCTCAGAAAACTAGACATAGTTATCACTCATATTCAGCATTTGGCTATTATAGGAGAAGTAACTTTAAAAATGGAATGCCAGGAATTCCATGTAACACTTGCCTCATTGTGTGAGAAAGCTTATGTGTGCTACATTAAAGTGGAAACAGTTTAAATGTCATAGTAAAAACGACCAAGTTTTTGAACATGAACTCTATCTGCCCCTACCAGTTAAATGTTGAAAGCAGGTTATAAACTATGAAAATTATATTAGTAGAGCTAGAAGTGGTGAATAGGAGAAAAAGCTTTAGGCTAGCAATTGCTAAGATCACTATTAAGGATTTTTAGAAATCCTCCAAATGTAATTAAAATAACATTGTATAACAGAAGATCAATGACCAAAAGGAAAATAAAATGTTCACATGGGCGATTTGCAGATACTCTTAGAATGTGGTTACCAAGTATTAAATAAATTAGGAACAATAAAATCCAGTTATCAAAAGTTAAAGAAGGTTTAAAAGGTGCTGTTTTTCTAGACCTGAAAAAAATATGTGTGCTTGTGCAGCAGGAAGTTTTGCTCTGGAAGGCATTATTCCTCCCTTTTTTATTGTCTGTTGCTAAAATGGCACCAGGTCAAAACAATGAGATACTCTACTGACAGTAGTGCTATAAATACATAGATTTGTTGATAGAATTATGACACTGCAGAAGCTTTTCAATTAGTATTAGAGTCATTAACTAGGCAGGGAATATATGGATAGTGGCACTTTATTCAATTATACTTATAAAGATGTATTACTGCAGATGATAAGAAGTAATAGAAGCACTTGTATATAACAGTACTTAAATGAAATACCAATAAAATGCTACTTTTTTTTCCTCAAACAATATAGCTGATAGAGTTTTGCTACTCCCACAACTCTAAATCTTTAGGGTTGGATCTGTTCTCTGCGTGTTCTTGGCTTCCTGCATGAGTTGCAAGAAATTGAGTTTTCCAGTATTAACAAAGTCATGTAAAACTCTTCCTGCCAGCTTTGCATGGCTTGTTATTTCCTATCATTCAATTCTCTGCTCAAATATCAAAGAGATCTTCCCTTATTACTGTATCAAAAATATTCCTTCACGTCACTACCACCATTGATCTACATTCCAACTGTTTTTCACTCTAGAACTATCCAGGTTTGCCGAGTTTCACCTTTCTTAAGCTTTCTCACTACAGTGAGGCAAGTGTTGCATAGTACGTAATTTCTGGTAATAAAAGAAATCTCAGTAAAATAGCAGAGAATTTTTTCCTATATGGAGAATATCATAATGACAATAATAATGAAGTCATGTATACAGACCCAATGGCACCTAGATGGGCAGAGCTTGGCATATAAAACTTTAAAAAGGCAGAAAAATTAGTTGGAAAATGGTGGGCTAACAACATTTTAACTGACGTGCAGTGGCTCGACACAACAGAAGATTATTTATTGCTCCTTTAACAGCCGAGGTGATTGGTGGAGACACAAAGATCTATTTTTCCACAGTCATTCAGGGACCCAAGCAGAGCACCACTATGCCATCCTCAATATTAGGCATCCCAGATCAGCCTAAATGTTGCCAAAATCAGCCAGAAGAGGAAAAATATAGGCCTGGAAGAGACACATTACTTTTGTTCTCATTTCACTGACTAGAAGTTAGTGACATAACCGCAACTATCCATAAAGAAGTCTGGGAAACATATCTGCATTTCAGATAAGGGAATAAGGGAAGGGATTTTTTTCATCTAGCAGACTCTATCCCAGTCAGACAGCAATTAGTAGAGGTATATGTTTAATTTCTGCTATAACATGGAATGTGTACTTGAGGAAACCCATATTCTGCAAAATCATGTAGTATGGTAACCAGATGACCGTCCATCCTAAATTGACCAGGATAGTACTAAACATGTTGTCCCCATCTGTTATCTAGTTATTATCTATCGCCTTTCATTCTGAAGTGTCCAGGTTGAGATTATGAATTATATGGTAAATGCGATGGTTTGAAGCTGTTATGTACCCTAGAAAGAATCATGTTCTTTTACTCTATTCCTGTGAGTATAAATCTATTATGGGTGGGAACCTTTGATTAGATTATTTCAGTTGAGAAGTGACCCACCTCATTCAAGAAGGGTCTTAATCCTCTTACTAGAATCCTTTATAAGAGGATAAAGGACACACATAAAACAGAGAAACACCCAGAGAAGCTAAAAGAGCCAGTGAAACTGAGAGACAAGCACACACACAGAAGCTGAGAGAGGAAACCACAGAAGCCAGAAGCTAGAAGCAACACAACCCAGGAGAGAAGAATCAGCAGACATCTCCATGTGTCTGGCCATGTGACAGAGGAGCTGAGGATCACTGGTAGCTGGTATTCAGGAGAAGGTTTCATCCTGTTGATGCCTTAATTTGGACATTTTTTGCAGTCTCAGAATTGTAAACATGTAAATTAATAAATCTCAATATAAAAGCCAACCGTTTCTGTTATATTGCATTCTGGAAGCCTTAGCAAACCAAAAGAGTGAACTTACCTATTGGAAAATAATTGCAATTAGGTCAGCCCTCTCGAAACCTATGCTCTAAGAAACCATAGCTATCGTGATAAAAGCAGCAGCACGATTACATCCCCACTAATATTCAGCACCCAGCTTTACCTATCTAAGCCTTTACCTTGTGGCTCATGCTTCCTTTTTTAGCTAATATTCGAATTCACGTAATCTGAAATATACCCTTCTCATGGGGATATTTAACATTTCAAGTAAAATCAGAAGTTCACCCTCAAGAGATAACTATTGAAACTTTAGCTATGCTTGCTACCATGTACATCAAGCATTTACTAACTAGTATAATACATGTTTGAAATAATTTTTCACTTGTAATATAGATAATAATTAATATGTGTGGATCAATAAAAATATTGTCCAGGCACTTCCATGCTTACAGAAGCATCTCATAAGAAACAAGGGATACTATATAAATAGCTCCTTAAGCTTTTACTTCCTGTGGATTCTGTGCTGCATGACTGATTAGAAAGCTTGCTTACTTCTGCTTCTACAATATTGTTGCATATGACTCAAGTGAACTCTTCCAGGTTAAACTGGGGAGCCTGAAAGGACACAGACTTGGGAATTTATTTAGCCTCCAGATCATTTTATGATTTTTTTTTTTGAGCCTAAATGGTAATAACATTTCCTGGTATGACAGAATTCATTCTGAGACTTGCTTTCATTATAGCATAGCATCTGGTAGTGGAGCGACTAATAATCTTCACGTACATCTTACAACTAAAGAGATATTACAAAAAAAAAAAAAAAACAAAAACTAATAATTGTGAATGATAAAGCTTCTATAAGTTTCTAATAGGAGGATATAGAATGAAAGTGTGGATGTGGATGGCTTAGGCAAGTGTAAAAGAAAAAGTCATTTGAAATAAAAACCTAATTTTTTTCTCACATTGATGTTCAACTCAAGGATGCTGCAAGAAAGGTGACAAACTAAATTACACACAAAAACTCTCAAAGTTTCTCCCTAGTAAGGGAAAAGAAATTATCTAAATGAAAATACAATATATGTATCAATGAGGTAGAGGTTTTTTCAAGAGAGCTTGCAGACTGAATTTTTATAACTATGCACCAAGGGAACACGGGTTCAGGGCACAACAGAAACTTTCAGCAAATGATCCCTTTATTACTTGCACAGCATAAAGACTCCAGAAAGGACAAATAATTTCTCTGTCACTTACACAGCCTGAAGTGTCCAAAAGAGCAAGAGAAGAAGTCCCATCACAGCTAGTCTCCCAAGGTGGCTGAAAACTGCTCCAGGTTGAGGTCGATAAATGGTATTTCTGCATGTCCCACTTTGTGCCAGAGAAGAGAGACAAATCTATACTCTTTGAGTGTGGCTTTTATCCGCCTTAGGGGAAAGTGGCCCTGCCACTGAGAATTCCTGTTTTGATGAGCATATGGGGCTGCTTGTTCCTGGTTTCTGAGTTTAAGTTCTGGCCATATCTTTTTATTAGACTTAACATCTCCCACCAGGTTGTGGAATGGCACACAATAGAAAAGGAGGTGGGGCTAGGTGAAGTCAGGTTGGAAGATGCTGCTTAGTGTGTATTTGTGACTTCCCCTGAAAAGGAGGTGGAGATAGGTGAGGTCTGGGTGGTGGCCACTTAACACATGTCTAATTTCCCTAACAGAGCTGAGTTTAACAGGTTGGAAACAGAAGTACCCCATAGGAAAGATGACAACCCCATCATTCAACCCTGTGTATGGTGGATGTGAAAATTAAAAGAAATCTCTTAAAGACTGGGGAGATAAATATATATCTATATTATATGTAGTGATATACATTATATATATTAAATGTATTTCATGGTTAATCTTTACAAAGATTTAGAGATTGTAATGTGATAGGGAAATATGCTGAATATAGTGCTGCATTTTGGAGGACACAGTGCTTTGATTGTGAGTATGTGGAGAAGAAAGGAAATCTGGGTCAAAGCCAAAGAAATACAAAGCAATAGGAGGCAAGGATGCATGACAGCATGATAGAAAATATGATGTATACCCTTGACAGTATGCAATATAATTATAGTTGTTATCTGGACACTGTTTAAAATTAGAATGTAAATATATTTGTTTTAAATTGTAATATAAAATGAGCATATATTTAATATAATATGATGTTAAAATAATTGCATATAAAAATGATAGTCAAATTAATTGAATTGATTTAACTTATAAATATAACCAGGTAATACTATAAGAACTACAAGATGAAAGCTCTATTTTGAATATCTTGAAGGTGATATTCTAATAGCTCATGTTAAGGGAACACTCCAGGTCAGGACAAATAGTCTGTATATTATTTTATTGATTGAATGATGAGAGGCCGAGTATATTTAAGCTGTAAAACCTTTTTGAGGATGGTGAGTGGTGAACAAAGTGAACAAAGAATGTGCTTCATCTGCCTTGAAGTAGCCCTCCCAGTAAGTTTTGGGCTAGAATATGGAAATGGGTTTACTTTCAGTAATATTAAAATGGCATATTTCCAGGTATTTACCATCTTACTTTCAGAGGAAAATGGGGTCCTGTGTGACACTGCCACTGAAGACCTCATGCCAATTTTCTAATATTAAGTTGACTCTGCATTACTTGTATGAACACGATTTGATCATGATGTGTTTTATTTTTAATACATTGCTTCACTCAATTTGATAGCATTTTGTTCAGAATTCTAGCATCTTTATGTGGGACTGAAATAAGCCCGTTATTTTCTTTCCTTATACTGTTCTAAGCTGGCTTTGTTATAAATACTAAATTAACACAAAATGTGTTTGACGTTGTATGGCTATCCTTTGTAAGAATTTATGTAAGACTGATATTTTGTTTTATTTGAATCATATAGACATCTGAGTCTAAATTTTGTATGAGGACTTTAATTTACATTAATGTTTATATTAGTACTGTTTTCTATTTCTTCTAGAGGACCTGAAGGTAATATATTTATATATATGGAAGAAGATAAATGTGAAATATACTTACTCTAAATTTTCACACTAACTGTAATAAAGGTTTTTAAAAACATTAGTGTGCCATTACTATTTAGTTTCCTCAGCTTCCACGGCTATTTTCTTCCACAGTTCCTAATATTGTTATTTCTGCCTTCTATTTTTTTGTGGATTAATCTTTACAAAAGTTTGCTTACTTAATTAAATTTTTAAGAATCATTTTTATTTGTTTGCTTCTGCCTATTGTATAATTATTGTGCTGCAATTTTCTGCTCTTACTGTTATTATTTGCATTATTCTACTATTTTTGGTTTTATTACGCTGTTCCTTTTTGCAGCTTCCTAAACTGAATGCATGGATCTTTTAGTTTGAACCATTCTCTTTTTCTTTATATCATGTCAAATCTAAATACTCCTTTTAAGTACTGTTTCAGCTGAATCATATGTGTGAGTGTGCATATGTGTTACCATTCAAAATATTTGTATTCTCCACAATGAAATTTTTAATTCATCAGTTGCTTAAAAATGTATCTAAATCTATGTATATTTATGTACAATTTCCAAGTTATAATTTTATATTTGATTATGATTTGCCTTTTAATAAAAAAACAACATATATAACACCAAGTCTTTTTTAATTTGTGAGACTATATGACAGATATTTTTCATAAATGATGCAAATGTTCTGTATAAATGGCATACATTCTCCAGTTTGGTAGTGCAGTGTCCATATATTTTCATTAAATCATACTTATTAATTATGTATCACTCAGGAGATGCTAGGTGCTTGTCTGTTACAAAAACTTTATGCTAGAATGTGAATCAAAGCAATACCTCCTTTATCCAGAATGTCTTACGATGTAAAAAGCAGTCAACAGAAATAAGCAATATGATTACTGAGATAGTTAATTTATATTCTGTAACAAGTTTCTTATCTTATTACAGATTTGAAACCATATGGAAACCAGCAATAATATAGACTGCACTTTGGGTAGCGCTTGGGGAAGGTGTGTTTTGCTTGTGTACCCCATGGTAATGACTTAAAACAAAGAGACTCATTTACAGGGATTAGGAGCTTCCTTTCCTTGTTATACTCATTCAGGAACCCAATCTCTGGAAGACTCCTTTATTGGGAATGATGAAGTAGGGAAATGAAGTCTAGTGAACATTGAAGAATACATCTTAAAATATTCATCACTCCTTGTGTGGGTGTTGGGGGAGGGGATGTCTTAGTTTGCTAATGCTGCAGAATGCAAAACACCAGAGATGAATAGGCTTTTATAAAATGGGGGTTTATTTCACTACACAGTTACAGTCTTAAGGCCACAAAGCATCCAAGGCAACACATCAGCAACCGGGCACCTTCACCTGAGGATGGCCAATGGCGTCCGGAAAACCTCTGCTAGCTGGGAAGGCAGCCGGCGTCTGCTCCAAAGTTCCGGACTCAAAACAGCTTTCTCCCAGGATGCTCCTCTCTAGCAAGCTTGCTCCTCTTCAAAACATCACTCCCAGCTGCACTCAGTTCCCTCTCTCTTGAGTCAGCTCATTTATATAGCTCCACCGATCAAGGCCCACCCTGAATGGACGGGGCCACACCTCCATGGGAACATCTCATCAGAATCATTACCTACAGCTGAGTGGGGCACATTCCAAGCAAATCCAACCATCACCAAAACTTCTGCCCCACAAAACCACAAAGATAATGGCATTTGGGGGACACAATACATTCAAACCGGCACAGGGGATATATGGGAAATCTGCATCTTCTGCATGATTTTCTATAAACCTACAACTTCTTTAATAAAAAAAAATAAACAACAGAAAAAAACATACACAACGGGTACAAGAAACTATATAATTTTTAAATGTATTTTATGTTATAATATAAAACTTCTGTCCAAAAAAATGATTGCCTATTCTATAGATAGAGAAGATACAATCTGAGAGAAGGTATTTTAAATGTGCAAATTTTCAAAAGGATTAATGCAAAGAACATCTGAAATAAATGAGATAAAGTAAAGAACCAATAGAAAGCTGAAGGTATGACTGTCAATTTTGAGAAGAAAAAACAGCCAAAATAATGTAGCAGAAGCTCTTCAAGCTGGTAATGACAAGGGAATTCAAATTAGATGAAGATAGCATTTCATACCTATCGGATGTCAAATATTTCAAGGGTAAAATAATTTTGCATATTGACCAAAATATGGAGGAAAAGGAACTCTGTTACAATTCTAGTGGGGTAATAGACTGGCATAACCCTTTGAAGACAGATTTTGCAATGTCTCCTTTGAAGGGCACTCTGAAATGCCCTACAAACTCAAATGCCATACTTAGGTAAATGTCTTGGAGAAAATCTTAAGTACAATGAAATTTGTACAAAAAAATATTTCTATGTCATAGTGCAATTGCTTAAACAAGGTAAAAGTTCATTAACAGAAGAATAAAGAAAAAATAGGTATTTGTAAGATTAAATTTGTACAGAAATTACACTAGCACTACATATATCAATATGGATTGTTCTAGTTTGCTAATGCTGCCAGAACGCAAAACACCAGAGATGGATTGGCTTTTATAAAAGGGGTTTATTTGATTAAGGCCATAAAGTGTCCAAGGTAACACATCAGCAATCGGATACCTTCACTGGAGGATGGCCAATGGTGTCTGGAAATCCTCTGTTAGCTGAGAAGGCATGTGGCTGGCGTCTACTCCAAAGTTCTGGTTTCAAAATGACTTTCTCCCAGGATGTTCCTCTCTAGGCTGCAGTTCCTCAAAAATGTCACTCTTAGTTGCTCTTGGAGTGTTTTTCTTCTCTTAGTTTCTCTGGAACAAAAGTCTGCTTTCAACAGCTGTCCTCAAACTATCTCGCATCTGCAGCTCCTGTACATTCTTCAAAGAGTCCCACTTGGCTGTGTCAAGCTTGCTCCTTCTGTCTGAGCTTATATACTGCTCCAGTAATCAAGACCCACCCTGAATGGGTGGGGCCATGCATCCATGGAAATTATCTCATCAGAGTTATCACCTACAGTTGGGTGGGTGACATCTCCATGGAAATACTCAAAGGATTCCAATCTAATCAGCACTAAAACCTCTGCCCCACAAGATTGCATAAAAGCACATGGCTTTTTCTGGGGGACATAATACCTTCAAACTGGCACATGGATAAATCTCAAAAATGATGAAGTATGTTGCAGAATTATATATACATGTTGGTACTGTTTATAAAAAACAAACCCAAACCTGTGTATAGATGCATATACAGTGAAAATACAAAAACAATGAAAGGAATGATGGACCCTGATTTAATGGTAGTGATTACCTCTGGAGTGGAGTGAGGAGAATTTAATCAGGACAAGGTTCACAAATATATTAGCATATTTTATTTCTTAAAAAATTAGAAAAAGTAAAAATTTTAAGATTTTTAAAAGCACAGTTGAGGGTAAATGCGCTTCCAGTAAACTAGTCTTTTTAATAATGTATTTCAAACAGTTCCCATTATTTTAACTTTATAAAATACATTTAAATATATATTTACATATTAACTTTTTAAAAGAAATTTGTCTTGAAGAATCTTGAGGAATTCCTAACTTCTTTATGTTGGTCAGCAATGGATACATATCATGAATATTGTGTAATATAAGTGGAAAAAGTTTGGAGTCAGACTGATCTATCTTCAAATACTAATTCTGAATTTCATTCATTCCATCAGTCATTAAGAAGTTCATTCATTTAAAAATATTTATTAAATACATTTTTAGCCCTATGTATTTGGTCAGGCAAAGTAAACATTATTCCTTATTTATAATCTAAAATTAAATGATATCTCATAGAAGTAAAATAATTAAGCAAAGCAACAATAAAATGATAGAGTATATATTTGTTCTAGGTAGCCAGTGAGGTAGCAAATCAGAGGCCACAATTCTGGTAAGCTGCTATAAGAGCCCTGGGTTGTCCAACAAAATTACGTTGTTTAAGCCTTTGTATTTGTGGGGCTCATGCTGATAGTATTTAACCTAAATCTTAACTAACAAAAATGTTGGTACCAAATAGTGAAATGGTGTCATAAAAATACTAAAAACATTTTGCATCATCTTAGCAGTTGAGCAGAGAACAGCAAGGAAACAGATCCATTAAGTTGAAAAGTTGTGGCCTTTCTTATTTTACAGGTAAAAGTATCACCTCCTATTCGTTGAAAAGCATGCCAAATACAAACTGAGCTGAGTTCTGGGGGCACTACTGAAGGCAAGTCAGAATGTTGGCATATATGGCCATTTTTCCATCTTTTTAACAAAATTATAAAGGAGTTCCCCATTTACAAGTTGAAATGGATGTAAGTTTACTACTAAAGAAACATTCCCTCCCTACTGTGGCCTTTTATCTATATGAGGATCTGTTAGTTTGAGTTTTCTTAGGATTGAAAAAGCCAGCTTTGTCTGTATTCCAAATTGAAGAAGTTCTAGGATGTGGCTCTAAACATTAGCCATTATTAAAAGATAAGTTAGTGTATGATAAACTTTCTCAAGAATTTCCAAAAAATGTGTTAAAGTGTTTTCTGCTAAACAATGTGAAATATATTATAGAACAAGATCAGTTTAAGGGTGCTCTGTTAATAACTAAGTCTATCTTTTTTTAAATCTTTTTTTGTTTAGTGTCCTCTATATAGCCCCCATTAAGCTGATAGAAAAGGAATTAGAAGAGCATAGACTATTGCAAATGAAACCCAGAGTTTTCAATATATATGTATGTATGTATGTGTATATAATATATATACACACACACATATATATATATCACAAAAGATGTTTGTTATTACCTTTCTGTATATATGTTATATTTCACAATAAGGAAATAACTAAAATTGTCGTACTGTAACCCATAACATTCTTTGAAATTATCTATATAACTGCATGTTAAATCATACTTTGAATGTTATCAGTGTCTGTATATATGTTATATTTCAAAACAAAAAATGTAAAAATTAAAAAAGATGTTGGCTATTGCAAGGATGGATCCAAATTTTGAGGGAATAAAATGTATACAATTTGGGAGTCCCTCAGAGAAAAGAATACAATTACTTAACAACAAAATCTTTGGAAGGAGTTCATGCAAGTGAGGGCCTTGAAACTTTAGCTTTATTAACTCCATGTTAAATTCTTCTCTTGCAGTCGTTAATTCAATAAGGAAAGGTCATAAGCAAAGGGATTGCATCACCAAAGTAACCCCAAGCATGAGCTATAACAGTCTGTAATAGTCTGAATACAAAGCAAAAATCTATGAAGCCCCAAAAAGGACATACTCTTTTAGCATCACTTTGAAGTAACTTCAGAAGATAACTGAAAAGGAGAGGTATCTATTACTCACTCTGTGTATTTGCTTTTTTTTCATTTACTTATTTTGATATTTGCTTTATATATATCATGAAATTATAATTTTAGGGACATGTAAATTCAAATTGTTATTTCATTCAGACGATTTGGATTTTACATCATTATGGCATGCCATTTTTCCCAATATCTCTTTTAAGTATTGCTTTGATTCTCTGTCACCTTTCTTTCTGATATTCTGATTACACTTATGTTAGAACATCTTATTGAATCCCCCATGTCTTTTATCCTTTCTTCTATACGTTTTTCTCTCTTTAATTTTTATTCTAGATATGTTCTTCTTTCCTATCTCCAGTTCACTAATTCTTCAGATGTGTTGAATCTGTCAGTAAATCAAGTTGCTAAGTCTTTAATCTGCCAATATTGTTTTTCTTTTAGAAAGAGATATTCCAATTAGTCATTTGTTTGCAGCTTCTAATTGTTTGCCAAACTTCCATATTTTCTGTTATTTTCTTTAGTGTATTAACCATATGTATTTTAACATCTGATTCTGGTAACTTCATTAGCTGAGTTCCTGGTAGGTCAGATTCTATTTTCTTTTTGATTTCCTCTTGGTTTTTAGTTATTTAATTTAGACTCATGTTATTGTTTTAAGTTGTGCTGAACATTATATGTTGATGATTGTAGAAATAATTCCAGATCTGGGATTATATTATCTTCTTCATGAGATGATTTATGTTTGCTCTGCTTGCAGTCCTCTGGGCTGGCCTATATTCAATTCAGCTCCCTGTGGCACAACTGAAAAATTTTTATACTAATGTATGTCAACTTAAGGTAGGTAATTTGTCAACTTAAGTTAGGTAATTCAGACCAACCTTCCTGCTGATAACTATCATAAAATCTGTTAAAGCTGAAAAACAAAATATATAAAGCACTAGAAAGCAATAAAGGGATGTGGATTTTGAGTTAAAAAAAAAATAGTAAACAAACAAAAACAGAAGACTGTGGGCCACTTTTCCTCTACAGTCCAACTCTAGGCGGCTTGGAAAGACTGAGAAGCTGAGCAGAATTTCAAGAATTTATCTATAGTTTTAAATTGTTCAAAATTTAGCATCATATTGAACAGTTGGAGCAAATAAAGAAACCTAATCTGTTTTAAGAATAAAATTGTTGTTGATGATTTTCTAGCCTTTGTCTAATATAGGAAGACAGGAAACAACAATTACATTGAGATGCATGACATTGAAAAGGATCTGAGTTACTTATGAGTCTTCAATATGAATCCTTAATGCTCAAATTGTATTTCTGTTATCTGTCCTTGAAGAACCCCAACCATTGGCTAATAAAATATTTTTCTATAAACAAAAGGACAAAGAAGTAGCACAGATGTCTCTCCTTGTTAATTTTTTATTCAAAATATCCAAGTAAAGAAAGTATTAGTGCAATTTATTGCTACACTAAATTATTCTGCTTTTACTATTTGTTTTGGTGATGCAGCATTAAATCTAGGCAAGAGTGGTTAAAAGCAACGTTCTTATATTTGAAACACTGTTAATTGAACTGTTGCTTCTTGTTATAATAATGATGTATTTTTATTACAAAGAATTAATTTCTGATTTCAGATTCTGATTTCCCTCATTGATTTTAGAGATTTACACAAACATTTGGGTCTAGCCCTGAACACATGGTAAATATTGTGCTTCTCCACCCTTTGAAGTTAAGTGTAGCCACGTGGTATTTTGGGACAGTGAAGTATTTTCAGAATTGGTGACTGTCATACCAGAGCAAAAACTTTACAAAGTATTGCACTATTTTGCCATTTAGTCTGTTACCTACCAATATAATAGTTGAAAGGTGAATGGAGAAGAAGACCCCAAAGGAAACCACAAATAGTCTCCTCAAGCATATTGGACATGTTGGGTGCATAACAGATAAACTTTTTTTTTAATACACCAATTTTGGAGTTGTTTATAACTACAACAAAATCTATTCTATCTTGAATAATATACTATCAAAGGCTTTTCATCTTTCAGTCTTAAAATATGTCACAGAGATTTTGAAGATGTAGCAGTTGTCATGATGATCTTGAGGGAACAAATTGCCATGCTGTGGAAACAGACATATGGCAAGGATGGATGGGCGGCTTGTGGAAGCTCAGAATAGCCAACCAAAAAACTGTGACTTTGGTTCTACAACTACAAAGAACAAATTCTGCCAACAGCCTGAATGAACTTTTACAAAGACCTCACATTTCATGTGAGATTTCAGCTTCAGCCAAATCATGATTTTAGCCTCATGAGACCTTGAGCAAAGGATAAAACAAACCAACCCTGATTCCTAACCCATGAAAATGGTGAGACAATAAATGGGTGTTGTTTTAAGCCATTAATTCTGCAGTAACCTATTACACATCAGTAGAAAATTAATACAATGAACAAATCAATAATATATTCTATGTAGTCAGCATAATCATGTTAACAAAATACGTGTAAAGATTTCTAAAGGGAGGGAAAATATCAATAAAACTTGACTTAAATATGCAGAATAAAATCTTAGCAAAGTAGCAATACATTCAGACTTCTCTCATTAAATCAACTTTTGAGAGTCTATAAAAGAAGTTGTGGAGGAAGGGCAAGATGGCAGCATAGAGAGGAGTGGAATTTAGTTAGTCCCCTGGACCAACTAATAAACAACCAGGAACAACTAGTAAACAATTTGGAATAACTGCTGGGAGACAACTGTGACTATCTACACATTATACACCAACCTGGATTGGGAGAAATGCTTGAGATGGCAGCATAAAATCTGTAAGTAAAAGCTGTGGACCTACACCAAGAGCCCCTCCTCCATGATAGACTGAGCTGCAAAACCTCACTGTGGTAGAAACTAGTAGCACTCTCTGAGCAGAGCAAGCAAATATTGCTTAGCTGAGCTCCAACTAGGGTTTTAATTAACAAATGTGGACTACTGAATACAAGCTACAAATCCCCAACAAGCAGGCAGAGGCTTTTAGTGACAACTGACCTTAAAAAACCAGAAGACTCATCTGACCTGGAAGGTGGAGCCCAGAAGACCAGGTGCTACCTCTGGCTGATGAGTGAATCTGGGGGACCACGTACTGGCTCCAAAAGGGGGCTTTCTGTCCCTTTTTCTCTCTCTCAACCTGAGGGGCTCAGAAGAGAGAGAGGTCACAGCCATTTTCAGTTCCCAGCACTCTGACCCAGACAGGGTGGAGATAATAGACTCAGAGAGGCAACAATTCAGATGCAGATGAAAACTCTCAAGGGGGTTTATCTTCTCTAAGAATAAGGAAGTGGGGCCCAGCTTTCCCTTCAGTACCAGACCCCAGAGCCTGGGGGAAAACAGCCAAAACAGAAACTGAAGCCAAAACACATCTCCTTACACCAGTCAGGATTGACAGGCCGAGAGGCACCACCTGCTGGGCAGGTTAGGAAGAGCACAGCAACTGGAAACTTCACAGGAAAGTCTCTCATTCCTCTAAGATACACCCTGAATATAACCTCATGCTGAGACCTGAAACAGTTCTGGTCGGGAAAATCTGTCTGGGGTACCCAGGGAAACCAGATGCCTAGACAACAGAAAACTACAATCTATACTAGGAAAAACAAAGATATGGCTCAGTCAAAGGAACAAACTTACACCTCAATCAAGATACAGTTGAAATATGGTTTCATTTTAATGAAACAATCAAAGATTTTCAAAGAAATATGCTAAATGAAATAAAAAACCAAATCAATGAGTTCAGGGAAGGCATAACAAAAGAGATGAAGGCTATAAAGAAAACACTGGGCAAACATAAGGTAGAAATCAAAAGTCTTAATAAACAACTGGCAAAATCTATGGAAATGAAAGGCACAACATAAGAAATGAAAAACACAACACAAGAGGTGAAAGACACAATGGAGACATACAACAGCAGATCTCAAGAGGCAGAAGAAAACACTCAAGAACTGCAGAACAAGACACTTGAAATCAGCACAGAAAAGAACAGATAGGGAAAAGAATGGAAAAATATGAGCAATGTCTTAGGGAAATGAAAGGTAACATGAAATACAGGAATGTACCTGTCATGGGTGTCCCAGAAGGAAAAGAGAAGGGAAAAGGGGCAGAAGGAATAATAGAGGAAATCATCAATGAAAATTTCCCATCTATTATGAAAGACAAAACTCTAGATCCAGGAAGCACAGTGTACCCCAAACAGAATAGATCTGAATAGGGCTACGCCAAGAAACTTAATAATCAGATTATCCAACATCAAAAACAAAGAGAGAATTCTGAAAGCAGCAAGAGAAAAGCAGTCCATCACATACAAAGGAAGCTTGATAAGACTATGTGTGGATTTCTCAGCAGATACCATGGAGGCAAGAGGGAAGTGGTGTGATATATTTAAGATACTGAAAGAGAAAAACCGCCAACCAAGAATCCTGTATCTGGCAAAACTTTCCTTCAAATATGAGGGAGAGTTTAAAGTATTGTCTGACAAACAGACAATGAAAGAGATTGTGAACAAGATACCTACTCTACAGGAAATACTAAAGGGAGCACTATAGAAAAAGACAGGAAAACACAAGTGAGAGATTTGGAACACAATTTGGGTGATGGTAGCATAGCAATGTAAGTACCCTGAACAAAGATGACTGTGAGCATGGTTGAAAGAGGAAAGTTAGGAGCATGTGGGACACCGTAAGGAAAGAGGGAAGATAAAGACTGGGACTTTATAACTCAATGAAACCTAAAGTGCTCAACAATTGTGATAAAATGTACATATATGTTTTTGCATGAGGGAGAACAAATGAATGTCAACACTGCAAGATGTTAAAAATAGGGTAGGATTGGGGGAAAAATGCAATCAATGCAAATTAGAGACTATAGTTAACAGAAACTTTGTATTATGCTTCCTTTAATGTAACAAAGGCAATATGCCAAAGCTAAATGACTGTAAGAGGGAGACATAAGGGAGGGATATGGGACTCTGGGCATTGGTGATGTTGTCTGACTCTTATTCTACTTTAGTTTAATTCTATCTTTCTTTTCATTGCTTTTTAGCTGTCATGTTTTGTTCTTTTCTTTCTTTCTTTCTTTTTCTTTTTTCTCTCTACCTTTTTTGACTCTTCCTCCTTCTTTGTGGAAGAAATAGAAATGTCCTTATATAGATAGTGGTGATGGTGGTGAATACATTAATATGTAACTATATAGGGAATCATCGAGTGTTTACTTGGGATGGAAAGTATGGTGGGTGAACAAAACGGTCTTAAAAAAATGAGTTGATGAAGAAATCTTGAGGGCACTACATTGAGTGAAATAAGTCAGACTCATAAGGACAAATATTGCAGGGTCTCACTGATATGAACTAATTATAATATGTAAACACATAGACATGAAGTATAAGTTAACAGGATACAGAACAAGGTTAAAGAAGGTGGAGTGGTTGCTTATCATGAGCATAATGTTCAACTAGATTGAACCTAAGTGTTTGGAAGTGGACAGAGGTGACAGAGCATGTTATTGTGAGAATAACTAATGGTGATGAATGGTGTGTGAATGTGGTAGAAAGGGAAAGCTTAGAGTCACATATGTCACCAGAAGGAAAGTTGGAGGTTAAAAAATGGGAATGAATAAAACAGTGAATCTTGTGGTAGAAAATGTCTGTGATTAATTCTACAAGTATTAGAAATCTCTTTCATGAACTAGAACAAATGTATGACACTATAACTAGAAGCTAATAATAGAGAGGTATATAGGGAAAAATATACCTCTTACAAACTATACTACAGTTAATGATATTTTAACTTTCTTTCATCAACAGTAACAAACATACAATACCAATACTATGAGCCAATAATGGAGGGGGGGTGGTTAGGGGTAGGGGAGAAATTGAGTTTTCTTGTTTTGTCTTTATTTCTTTTCTGGAGTAATGAAAATTGGAAAAAGAATTAACTGTGGTTGGTGATGAATGCACAGCTCTATGATGGTACCATGGCAATTGACTGTGCACTTTGGATCTTTGGATAATTGTATGGTATGCAAACTATCTCAATAAAATTTAAAAAAATGGAACTTGTATGTACACGAAATTTATATTAACAAATATAAATTATTTTGTAGTATAGTCATCATATTTTCAAAGTATAAAATATGCCAATGTAGAATAGAGACAATTTTGCAATCATTTCTTAGTATTAATACCACTTTTTGGTTCTTAGATATCACTTTCAATAATATTGAGTAATATTTTTAATAATTGGAATTCCTTTCACATTAACAATTTTAATAGTGATATGCTGAATACTTCAACAGATAATAATATGTTGTTTAATATTGGTATTAGGCAAAATAAAAATAAAACATCACATAGATAAATGATTTATTGATAAAGTAAATAAGGATGAACACATATAAATAATTTGCTAGATAATAGTCATTTTCCTAAAGTCTTTTATGCAACAAATTTAATCTTTACAAATGCTCTGTGATATGGGAAATACTACTAACTTCATTTTAAATATAGTAAACAGGCACAAAGAAGTTACAATCTTGCCCAGTGTCACACAGCTGGTAAGTAGTAGAGCTGGGACAGTCAAATTCTAGAACCACTCCTTTACCCATTATACTAACTGCTATATATTAAAAATAAAATGATACATATATATATATATGACAGAATAGTCACAATGGTAAGGATTGACAAATTTTGCAGTGCAGAAACTTTTTAAAAATCAGTTTGGCACCAGTCCTCAAACAGAAGCCATAAAATCAAAATATATGTGAGAGGCTCAGAGAAAATATTTCCAAATTATGATATACAAATATACACAGATATGCTAATAATTCATAAGAACAAGCAAGTAAACAAGTGCAACAAATAAATAAACAAAAATATAAATTGCTAATCCACAGAAAAGGAATTTCAGAGGGGCAGTAAATATGTAAAAATTTTCTTAGCCTCACTTGTAGTCATAGAAGTGATAATTAAAACAATAAGATAAAAGTTTCTATCATATTGTCAAAAATAAAACAAAATTTTCAAATATGCAGCATTGTTTCCTCCAGCAGAATTTGATATCTCCAATAAAATTTTAAATTTGAGTACCTTTTGTCTTTCTTAACAACTTATGCTCATGGGAATAAATTCATTGTTTTTCAGGGCTAGAATGTTATTGCCTAAAGACCAAAAAGTTGAAATCAACTTAACGGGAGATGGTTGAATAAAATATGAAATAGTGTATAGTTATCCAAACTTTAAATCAGATCTATAACTCAACCTTCTTGGAAAAGCATTTATGGTGTGTTTTTTTAACTGTGAAAAAAGATTCTGTAGCATAATTAGTTAGTTCCTAGAATTCTGAAATGGACACAAAAATAAATTTTTATGTATTTTATATCTATATTGACTTGTATATATTTGAAAATTTGGTATACAAGCAAATATTAATTTTTACTCATACTGTACATAAAATTTGGAGGTTACTTTTTGGGCAAACATGAAACAAAACACTCTAAATTACCTTAAATCCTCTTTCAAAAGAGTCAGGAAAAAATAGAATAAAGAAGATGACTAGAAAGAAAAGACAGGAAGAAAGGGAAAGGAGGAAAAGAAGAAGAGAGGAACAATTTAAGAATGAATCAATGAAAACATTAAGGAAAGAATTAAGGGAAAATTTAAGGGATCATTTATGGAAGGAAAAAGAAAAAAACAAAAACTCAAAAAAATTATAAGACCTCTATTTAATAAACTTGTGAGTACTTATTAAGTTTTATCATAATTAGTAATAAAATAATTAAATAGGAAAATGGAAATGGTTAGAGACCCTGATAATAAATCAGAAAAGGCTTAGCACACAGCAGGATTGTTAAAGACTTCTTTCCTTTTATTGGCATTTAGCTTGTAGGGTGGCAATCAATTCAAAATAAAGTATGAAAAGGTTACACAGATGTTATCCTTTCCCTCAGAGAACATTTCAATACTCATATATATTTAATTCTTCAGTTTGGCATGAAGTGAATTTAAGTAGTTTGGCTCCAAGGAAATAGATCCTTCCAAATACAAAACTATAGATATATGGGATAATAGTAAAGAGCACAGTATGGCCTACTTTTCTGCATACAATTACGAATTTGCTTTACAGAACGTGAAGAGAATAATATAGCAGTTTGCATATAATTGATTAACTTTTCTCACTCCATTAAAAAAAAAAATGAAAGAATTGGGCAGAGGCCAAAATCAGGGCATAACTGAGTTCCACACTTCTCCAATTTTTTTGGTATATCTCCTCCCCCATTCCTAACCCACACCAGGTCATTCTCTCTCCCACAATCCAAAACCTGCCTTGAAAACTAATCTCAAAGACTAGACTTTTTTACAATTCATGTTTCCATGAACCATCTATTCTATTAGTCATCACCAATAAATAAAGTCTTCCAGTTGTATATGATCACTCGAACTCGATTGAATCAGTCTGATTCTATAAATCACTACCCCAACCAAATGCAGAGAGAGCTTTGCTAGTTTTGGTTCAGCTTTCATTATTTCTGCCCTTCCATTCTCAGCACATTAGCTTTTTGTTGTCTTGTGTATTGTCTTACCTCTTGGTTGGAGGATGGCAACTGGTTCTTTTTGTAGGCAGTAAGAAATAAAAAAGTGGCCAACTGAGTCTGACCGTTTCAACAGGAAAACAAAAGATTTGCACTGTTATGTCTCATTGGTCAAAGATGGGTTACATGGCTTCCAGTACAGTTGGAAGGAATGCTACTTCAGTTTTGGGAAATGGCCAAGGGAGAAGACAGGAATGACTGTTGGGTTAGCTAAAAAAATAATGTAACACATTGCCTTCAAATTTCTCCTGAAATTAAAATAGCATTGCTAATCTTTCTCAAGTAATGAGTCCATTTTTCCCCCTGTCAGACCATACATAAACTCCAGAGGTAAGGAATCTGTTCTCTTTGTTTTCAATAGCTACTTCTTGTTTACTGTTTGTTTTCTCCTGGCCTCTTTCTCAAAAGCCATCAGACCACACTACAGGCATCACTGACCTTTTTTTGTTTGTTTGTTTGGTTGGTTGTTGCATCAATATACAGACCTCCTGGTCATCCCCACTATTTTTTGAAGATTTCCACTAGGTCACTCTCTTCACTGAGACATAAGTTACCATGTCCATGTAGACAATTTAAGCAGCAGCCTCAGAAAGCAAGGGTAGCTCATCATCTGGCATTGCTGCTATCAGCTACACCTTGGTGTTGCCAGGAGTTGGCTTGTCTCTAACAGCTAGGCCTTCATGTTTTCCTGTTGCACATAAGAACATTTTAAGACTATTAACATTAGACAAGAAAAATCTGTGATCCTGATGGGTCAAGAAAAAATAAGAGTGCATTTAATTAGATCTGATCTCCATAAGAAATATGAACATTTTTCAAACCACAAAAATGACCAAACATCCATCTAGTTTAATAAGAGTGACTCATACTTATTTACCAATTATTTATTTAGCCTCATTCTTGTCTTCTTTAGCAATTACTATTTTATTTAGCTTTGTTCATGTCTTCTAGCCTTCATCTTATCTTTTTCTTACAGATAAGATTTATTAAGATGTCCAGTCTTACTCCCACCTCCTGGTATCATCTAATCATAAGCCAGCCCCCCTTCCTAAAACTACTCCCCAAATTGTCCAACAAAGCCTAAAACTTTAAAAATCCATTTTAAATACTCTCTTACCAAATGCCCCATATTTCCCCTTAGTGTGTGTTTTATTACACTACAATATATAATAATTCAACTTGGTCACCTACAGTCATGTATTTAGTCATATTTGGCAGGAAAATATTGGCAACTCCAATCTCTCTTTCCTTGGCTTCTTTGCATCCAACAGCCCATGCCTTCAAGTCACTCAGCCATAAACTCCTACCAGGATTTGTGTTTATGAATGGCTGAAACACCATAAAAATCCCAATTCAAACATCTCACTCCAATCAACTCTTATCTTTCTAATCACTTACCACTCTACCTCTTTCTAGTACTTACACTATATTTTGATTTCCTTTATAATGTCTAATTAATTGACTTTGCCACTTTTGTTCTCTCTGAGCCATTTTTGTAATTTCATCTCCTAGATATAGTTAGTGTTTGGCCACTTTCATACTGCACATTGCCCTTGGCCATTTATGTATTGTCCTCGAGCCAATTTTTCTGTTGCACACATTTGGTAAAATGGAGACCCTGGTAAAATTTAAATTTTCTGTACTGCACCTTCCCCTGAGCAATGAGACTCAGATTATAGACAGAGACAGGGTTGGGGGTGGGGGGTGGGGGCAGGGAGAGAGAAAGAGAGAGAGATTTTGACAGACATAGTAACTGATTCAACTCAAACATGTAGCCACAGAATTTGTTTCATACTTTCTCACTCTCAAAATAACTATTTCATGTCTTTCTCTTGTATATCCAATTCAAAATGTCTCCTACCTTCCCACTCTAAGAACATAAATTCCCTTTTTATTCCAACAAAAAAAAACGGGACCATTTAAAAAAGTCTCATTTTCCAGTCATTAAATCTACCTGTGTCATTACCAATATTATATGACTTCCCTCCTGATGCTTTAAATTAAACCATATTTCTTCAGAGCTGTGCACTGTATCCCCATTCTTTTCTTCTTACTCACTTTGTTCCTGTTATCACCTCCTCTCTCTCTTGCAGCATCAATTTTCTTCTCCTTATTGGTACATTCCTAATGGGTTAAACACATACTGTAATATCTTCCATTCTTATAAAAGGACAACAAACCCATCTTCTGGATCCCACATGCCATTAATTTACTTCCTTAGTGTTCAATTCCTCTTTACAGCAAATCTCCTTGAAAGTGTTGTTTTTGGTTGCTGTCTCACTATCCTACTTCTGACTCACTCTTAAAGCTTATCTGTATTATGAAATATTTCATATATTCAAAATGATATATACAATATTTCATCAAATCTAAGATGCCATTGATTGTAAGATATATCATTGTTTTACATTCTAAAAAGGGAATAGACACTACCAGCTACAACCAGAACACAACATTGATTGGCAAAACATTGCACTTTCAGAGATGCTGAAATCTGAGAATGAACACTTTAGAAATCAATGAAATGCAGTAACATATATATTTAGGCCATACAAAATAATAAAATAAACACCCATGCATCCATCCTAAGAGATATAGCATTACCAGCATCTTTAATAGCCGTCTCCAACTTTCTTGTCACTTCCCACCTACATGTTAAACTTTCTAAAGAATCTATTTTAAAAATTGAACAAAGAATAGTCTTATAAATATATAATAGAGAGAAAGATTCCATTATTGATGTTTGATGGCTGACACTTTTCAATTCCCTATCCTTTCTCTTTCCCCTTGCCCAACATCTGGACAACCTGCTAAGAAAGTCCACATACACACTCAATCCCTATACTCCAATGGAAATTTTAAACAATGCAAACTCGTACTGTAGAAGACTGGCTCTGCCATGGTGACCTGGATCTTTCATGTTTCCTAATAGTCCACATAGGCAAAGGCTTGTACTGCAACTCATCTGAGTCTTGGTGGAACACCTTGTGATCTTCCCAGGCCATGAGAAGAGAGCCTGGTAAGGAGCTGCTACGAGGCCATCTCCCACTTCCCTCTCTCTCTACCTTGGGAGACTGGACAGTTTCTCATCACATCACCTAACAGTTTCTAATGAGATATGTGAATTTTACCATTGAATCCCTCTGAACAGAGCTGTGAAATATAAAAACACTTATCTGTAGTCTGGAATTGGCTCCTCAGCAACACACTTTTCCTTAACTCATATTTTAGTCATCTGGCCCTATTTGTTTCCATGTCATCATTTTTGGAGTTGAGATAAGGTTCACAGGATGCTGGCACCTTTGAATTACTCTTCTTTTCACATCTACGACCTATTATTTTTAAGTAATACATAGTGTAAATGTAAAGTGACTTGTGTCTTTTATTTTTAATTAAGGAAGTTGTGGGCTTACAGAACAATCATGCATAAAACACAGGATTCCCCCAAATATCACCATATTATTAACACCTTGCATTGGTGTGGAACATTTGTTACAATAGATGAAAACACATTTTCATAATGGTACTATTAACTATAGTCTATGGTTCAATTTAGAGTTCATGATTTATTGTGCAGTTTCATGGATTTTTTTTATACTAGTAACATAAATACAACCTAAAATTTCCCTTGTAAACCGCTTTCCAACATATAATTCAGTGCTGTTAATTATGTGCACAATGTTGTGTTATCATCAGCATTCCTTAAAAAAGTTTCCATTTTCTCAAATAGAAACTCTGTATATTTTAAGACTTAATTCACCCAGTCCTTACCCCTACCAAATCCCTTATTAACCTATATTCTAGATTATGATTTGATGAGTTTTCTTATTCTATTTATTTCATATCAGTGAGATCATACAATATTTTTTCCTTTTGTGTCTGGTTTATTTCACACAGCATAATATTTTCAAGGTTTGTGCATGTTTTCAAATGTATCAAAACTCCATTCCTTCTCATGGCTGGATAATATTTTGTTATGTGTACATACTACATTTTGTTTATCCATTCATCAGTTGATGGACACTTGGGTTGCTTCCATCTTTTGGCAATTGTGTAAAATGCCACCAGAAATATTGGCATGCAAATATCTATTTGAGTCACTGCTTTCAATTCCCTTGGGTATATATCTAGAAGTGGGATTTCAGGTCATATTCTGTAATTTTATACTTAATTTTCTGAGGAAATTCCAAACAGTTTCCACAGTGGCTGCACCATTTCACATTGCCGCCATGTATGAGTGAGCATTCCTATTTCTCCGCTTCTTCTCCAACACTTGTGATTTTCTGTTTCTTTAATAATACTCATTCTACTAGACAGGAAATTTTATCTCATTTAGATTTTGATTTGCATTTCCAAATGGCTAATGATGTTAAGCACCTTTACATGTGCTTTTTGGGCCATTTATATATCTTCTTTGGATAAATGTCTATTCAAATCTTTTGCCCATTTTAAAATTAGATTGTGTGTTTATTTGTTGCTGATTTGAACAGTATCTTCATATATTCTGAATATTAAGCCATTATCAGATATGCAGTTTCCACATATTTTCTTCCTTACTGTAGGTTGCTGTTTTGCTTTCATGATAAATTCCATTGAGGCTCAAAAGTTTTTAAATTTGATGGGGTCTCATTTATTCATTTTTAGCTTTCTCTTCTGTTGCTTGTGCTTTGGGTTTAAAGTCTAAGGAATCATTACCTAACACAATGATTTGAAGCTTTATAGCTCTGCCCTTGTTTTTAGGTTTTCATCCATTTTAAGCTGATTTTTATATATGGTGTGAGGTAGGGGTCTGCTTTTGCAAATGGAGATCCAGATTTCCCAGTGCCATTTGTTGAAGAGAGTTTTCTTTCCCAATTGAGTGATCTTTGTACACTTGATAAAAATCAGTTTGCCATATAAATGAGGGTTGATTTCTGAGTTCTTAATTCAATTCTGTTGGTCTGTATGTCTGTCCTTCAGCCAGAATCATGATGTTTTGATTACTGTGGCTTTGTAACAAATCTTAAGATCAGAAAGTGTGAGTACCAACTTTGTTCTTCTTTTTCAAGATGGTTTTGGGTATTTGGGGCCTCTTACCATTTCAAATAAATTTGATGACTGACTTTTCCATTTCTGCAAAGAAGGATGTTGGAATTTTTATTGAGATTGCATAAAATCTGTAAATTGCTTTGGATAGAATCTACATATTAAGAAAAATTTAGTCTTCCAATCCAGGAACACAGACTGTCCTTCCATTTATTTATGTCATCTTTGAGTTTTGTAGCAAAGTTATTGTTGATTTTGGTGTACAAGTCCTCTACATGATTGGCTAGATTTAGTCCTAGATATTTGATTATTTTAGTTGCTATTGTAAACAGATTTTTTTCTTGATTTCTTCTTCCAATGGTTCATTGCTAGTGTTCATTTCTACACTGTTCTCCAAACCTCTCTCTCCTGTCTTTTCCTGTCTCCTGTAGTACTCTCTTTAGTATTTCTTATAGAGCAGGTATTTTGTTCACAAGCTCTCTCAATGTCTGTTTTCCTGAAATTATATTAAATTCTACCTCATTTTTGAAGGACAGTTTTGCCAGATATAGAATTCTCAGTTGGCAGTGTTTCTCTATCTGTATCTTAATATTTCATACCATTGTTTCTTGCTTCCATGGTTTCTACTGAGAAATTTGCACATAGACTTTCTGAGCTTCATTTGTATGTGATGGGTCACATTTCTCTTGCTGCTTTCAGAATTCTCTCTTTGTCTTTGACATTTGTTAATCTGATTATTAAGTGTCTTGGAGTCAGTGTACTCAGATCTACTCTGTTTGGGGTATGCTGTGCTTCCCAGATCTGTAACTTTATGTCTTTCATAAGAGATGGGAAATTTTCAGCAATTATTTCCTTCATTAGTCTTTCCACCCCTTTCCCCTCCTCTTCTCCTTCTGGTACACCATGGCATGTATATCCATATGCTTCATGTTGTCTTTCAGTTCCCTGAGACCCTGCTTATATTTTTTTCCGTTCTTTCCCCTATCTATTCTTTTGTGTGTAGGATATCAGCTGTCCTGTCCTCCCATTCATGAATACTTTATTCTGCTTCTTCAGATCTCCTTTTGTATGTCTCCTCTGTGTTTCCCATCTCTTCTATTTAACCTTTCATTCATAAGTTTTACCCATTGTTTTTTTCAAACTTTCAAGTTCTTCCTTATGTTTGCCCAATGTATTCTTTATATCCTTCATCTTTTTTGCTGTATCATCCATCAACTCATTGACTTGATTTCTGAATTGATTTAGGAGATTTGTTTGATTAATAATTATTTGTTTCAATTCATGTATGTCAGTTGAAGTTTGTTCCTTTGGACCATATCTTTATTTTCCCTAGTGTGATTTGTAATTTTTTGTTGTCTAAGAATCTGGTTTGCTTGATTACCCCTATCAGATTTTTTGTCCCCCAGACAGGGACAAAGGGTGTTAGAAGTCAAGCTTAGGCTGTTTCTTTTTTTTTTTTTTCCTTTTTTCCCCAGGCCCTGGGGTCTGAGTTCTCTGAGGGTAGGCTGCCACTTGAGCTGGGCCCAGCCCCCCCCCCTTTTCTTAGGAAAGATAAGTCCTTTAGGGAATTGTCCCCTATACTTGAGTTTTTCCTGTGATTATCTTAACTCCATCCTTGCCTGGGTAAGTGCTGACAATTGAAACTGCCTGAAGCTTTTTCTAATGAACTACTTAGAATGAGAGGGGAAAAAAAGGAAAAAATAAAAAGCAAGAAGTCCCCTTTCAGAATCAGCCCCCAGCCCACCAGATCACCAGGCAAGAACTGGAATTGGTACCTGGTTCTGTGTGCCCC
Organism: Choloepus didactylus; assembly: GCF_015220235.1. Classification (NCBI taxonomy): domain Eukaryota; kingdom Metazoa; phylum Chordata; class Mammalia; order Pilosa; family Megalonychidae; genus Choloepus; species Choloepus didactylus. Next base: position 144,057,488 of record NC_051309.1, read on the forward strand.
TTTTCATGGGGCACAGCTCTTTTCCAGTATTCTGAGCTCAGTGGACTCCAAAAGTGTCTGTTTTTGTTTACTTATGCTTTTTTTTTCCCCCACCATCCCTGCCTTCTCTCTGCCAGGATAAATCTGCAGGCTCCTTTCTTGATTTTCCAGGTTTATCTGTGCTCATGGCATGTATTCAGTACTGCAAATTTGTTAATTAAAACCATAATTGGAGCTTAGTTGAGTTACATTCCCTTGCCTCTGGAAGGTACTGCTTCTTTTTGCCACAGCAAAGTATTGTAACTCAGCCTATTGTGCTGGTGATGAGGGGTGCCAGCTCAGCAGTGTGTGGAGCTTTATTTACAGTTCTATGCTACAATCTCAGCCATTCCATGCATTCCAGGCTGGTGTACAATGTTGCCTGATCACGGATGTCCCCCCATCAGTTGTTCCAGACTGTTTTTAGTTGTTCTTGTCTATTTACTAGTTGCTCTAGGGGACTAACTAAGTTCCCAACCTCCTTATGCTGCCATCTTGCTCCACCTCTCAGTGCTTCTTCTCATCCAGTTTTGAGACTAGATCTCTAATTTGAAATCTTTCTTCTTTTTCAATGTCATTATTTAGAGCTATAAATTCCCCTCTCAGCACTGCATTTACTTTATTCCCTCTTTTTGGCATGTTGTATTTTCATTGTCATTCACTTTGAGGTATTTCCAAATTTCCCTTGAGATTTCCTCTTTAATCCATTGAAAGTTGTTTAATTTTCAACTCCTCATGAATTTTCCATTTCTCCCTCTATTATTGATTTCTGACTTCATTCCATTGTGGTCAGAAAAGGTATGTTGTTTGATTTCAACATTTTTTTTTTTTAATTTATTGAGACCTGTTTGTGACCTAACATATGGTCTATCCTGGAGAATGATCCATGTGCAATTAGGAAGAGCATGTATTCTATTGCTATTATGTGAACTGTTCCCTTTCTCTATATAAGTATCTATTTGGTCTAGTTGATTTAGAATATCAGCCACATCTTGAATTTCCTTACTGATATTCTCTCTAGATGTCCTATCCATTACTGATATTCATGTGTTAAAGTCTCATATTATTAATGTAGAAATGCCAGTTTCTCCCTTCATATTTGTCATCATTTGTTTTACATATTTTGGGGCTCTGCTGTTGGGTGCATATATATTTATAATTTTTATGTCTTGTGGAATTGACCCAATTATCAGTGTATGACCATCTTTGTCTCTTATAACTATTTTTACTTAAGGTCAATTTTAGCTGATATTTATATAGCTACCCCACATTTCTTTTGGTTAGTAATTGCATGGTATATGTACATTTTTTTTCATCCTTTCACTTTAAACTTACTTACGTCTTTTAATTACAAGTGTATCACATATACACAACCTAAAGTTCATGTTCTGGTTTGCTAATGCTGGCTTTATGCAAAAAAAAAAAAAAAAAAAAAAAAAAAAAAAAACAGAAATGGAATAGATTTTATAAAGAGGATTTATTAAGTTATAATTTTACATTCCTAAGGCCATAAATGTGTCTTAACTAAGGAATCAACAAGAGGATACCTTTACTGAAGAACAGCTGATGACATCTAGAACACCTCTGTCTGCTGGGAAGGAATGTGGTTGGTGTCTGCTAGTCCTTGGCTCTTGGCTTGTATTACAAAATGGCTTTCTCCAAAATATCTCTGGGCATCCAGCTTGGTTCCTCTTTCTCAGCTCCTGTGTGTCCTTGCTTCTTTCTCCCAGGACATTTCTCTCTAAGACTCTGGAGGTCCTCTCTTATCTACTCCAGGGCAAGCTCTGGGCTTCATCTCTTTGCTTACTATTTCCAAATGTCCTTCTGTCTGCATCTCCAAGCATCTCCAAGTGTTAGCAAGCATTTGGGTCAGTATCAGCTCTTAGCTCCTCTCTTAAATACTCCAGTGGACAAATCAAGACCCACCCTGAAAGGGAGGGGCCACACCTCCATGGAAATAATATAATCAAAATTATCACCCACAGTCGATTAAGTTACATCTTCATGGAAACACTCAATCAAAAATTCCCACCCTAATCAAAAGACTAATAAATCTGCCCCTACAAGACTGTATTAAAGAACATGACTTTGGGGGGACATATTATATCCAAACTGGCACAGTTGAATCTTGTTTTTTTTTTTTTTGTTTGTTTGTTTTGTTTTTGTTGTTTTTAACATTATACCAATCTCTGCCTTTTGACTGCAGAGTTTAATCCATGTATACTTAAAATCACTATGGATAATGCAAGACTTTTTTTTTTTTTTACCATTTTTGTATTTATTATTTGTAAGTTTTACATACTTTTTGGCCCTCAATTCTTCCACAAATGTACTTCATATTTATTTGACTTTTTGTATTGTACCATATTGATTCTCATCCCATTTCTATCTGAATATATTTTTCATATATTATACTTGTGGTTACCATGGGGTTAAAATTTAATATCCTAAGTATTAAGCAATCATATTTTATTTGATACCTACTTGACTTCAATAGCTTACACATACAATGTTTCTATACCCCTGCACCCCCACATCTTTCTGTGAGTGTTACCAATTATATGTCTGCATACTCTATGCTCAAAACCATAGATTTATTGTTACTTTTTGTGCATTTGCATTTTGGCACCTACAGAAAGTAAGTAGTGGAGTTACATACCAAAAAAGCATTTATAATTAACCAAATGGTTACCTTTGCTGGAGTTATTTATTCTTTGTGCTATTTTGAATCACTATCTACTGTCCTTTCCTTCCAGTCTGAAGAAATCCTCTTAGCATTGCTTGTAGGGCAGATTAGTCATGATGAACTCCATCATCTTTTGTTTATCTGGGAATATCCTAATCTCTCCCTCATTTTTTATTCTGAAATATAACATGTATACAGAAAGATAATAACTTTCAAAATGCAATTTAACAAGTAGCTATAAAGCAAATTCAAAGACTGTTACGGGTTACAGTTCCACCATGTCAGTCACTTCTTTCTAGCTTTTCTAATACCCTAGAAACCAAAACCAAAACAAAACAAAAAACAAACAAAAAAAAATGTTTATATAAATATTCAGTGTTCATAATTCTTTGTGAAATCCTATCTTGTCTGTTGCTACCTATCTTCTTGTTTGACCACTTTTTCAATCCTCATGGATATATGGGCAGTGACCACCCTAAATTTTTCATATTGAAAAGAGTGTTGACATTATGGGGTATGGGGATGCATCTGGTTAATACTCTTGAAGAGTCTGTCACCTCTGGGTTTGGGGTCTTATCTGGCATTGGAACAGTCTAGATGATTTAAGTTTCAGAAAAAATAAACTTAATGAGTGAAAATTTTAGATAGTTTCACATAGGGACCTAGGTGTCCTTTAGTAATTTTGGGACTACTGTTGATTAGGGCTTGGTATACTGTGACCATTTGGAATATATAGCTGGGGTTTGCATAAGAGTAAATTCCAGGATAGCATCTTTACTCTATTTGAAATCTCTTAGACACCGAAACCTTATTCTGTTATATTTCTTTTCTCTCTTTTGGTCATGAAAGCACTCTTTATCTTTTGATGCCAGGTTGTTCTATATATAGGAGAGAGTGGTATATTGAAGTCTCCCACTATTATTGTAGAAATATCTATTGCTCCCTTCAATGTTGCCAACATTTGTCTCAGGAACTTTAGATCTCCTTGATTGGGTGCATAAATATTTATGATTGTTGTTTCTTCTTGGTGAGTTGCCCCATTTATTAATATATCATGTCTTTCTTTGTCTCTTATGATGTCTGCATTTCAAGTCTATTTTGTCTGATATTACTGTAGCTACCTCTGCTTTCTTTTGGCTGCATCTTTCATGGACTATTTTTTCCATCCTTTCACTTTCAATATCTTTGTTTCACTGGGTCTAAGATGAGTCTCTTGTTAACAACGTATTGATGGATTACACTTTTTAATCCATTCTGCCAGTCTGTACTTTTAATTGAGGAGCTTAATCCATTTACATTCAAAGTTATAACTGTGAAGGCAGTTCTTGAACCAACCATCTTATCCTTTGGTTTTTATTTGTCAGATATATTTGTTCCCTCATCTCTCTCTTTATTTCCTTTAAGTTACCCTTACTAATACTCTTCAGTTTTGTGCCCTTCTCCAGGCCTCTCTCACCTTTCTTTTTTCTCAGCCAGTAAAGCTCCCTTTAGTATTTATTGCAGGACAGTTTTCTTGCTAACAAATTCTCTCAGCATTTGTTTGTCTGTGAAAATTTTAAACTCTCCCTCAAATTTGAAGGAGAGATTTACTGGTTAAAGAATCCTTGGCTGGCAACTTTTCTCTTTCTGAATCTTAAATATGTCATACCACTGTCTTCTTGCCTCCATGGTGCCCACTGAGTAGTCAGTACTTAATCTTATGTTGTTTCCCTTGTGGTGAATTCCTTCTTTCTTGCTGCTTTCAGGACTTTCTCTTTCTCTTCAGCATTTGACAATCTGATTAATATATGTCTATAAGTAGGTCTATTTCAATTTTTTTTTTTTTTGTCTATTTGGAGTTTGTTAGTCTTCTTTGATTTGCATATTTACATCCTTTTTAAGGGTTGGGAAGTTTTTGCCAGTTATGTCCTCGAATAATCTTCCTAGCCCTTTACTCTCTTTTCTTCTCCTTCTGGGACACCAATCATTCTTATATTTGCATGCTTCATGCTGTCCATCATTTCCCTGATATATTATTTTTTTTAATTTTTTCTTCTGCCTCTTAATATCTATTATTGTTTGTCTCTAATGTATTTTAAATTTGATCTACAGTGTCTTTTATTTCCATAAGATTTGCTATTTTTAATTTACTCTTTCAAATTCTTCTTTATGCTCTTCTAGAGCCTTTTTGATGTCCTTTATGTCTTTAGACAACCCATTGGAGTTGTTTTGTAGATTTGTGTGTACTTCTTTGGTTAATTGTTCCAAGATCTGTGTCTCCTCTCTCTTTTTAATTTGTTTATTTGGCTTGTTCATATCTTCTTGTGTCTTCATGTGTTTTCTGATTTTTCTGTTGACTTTGGGGCATTTGTTTATCTTTATAAGGGATGTTGTGAAATGCAGGACTACCTGAATACTTATTTAAAATTTGGCAGAAGTACAGTTTGCTAGAGTGCACTTTCCCTGTCTTCCTAGAAGATGTTTCTCTTAAGCCATCACTTAGCCTCAAGCCAGCTTTTCCCTAACTGCACCTACATGCTGGGCAGTGGTCCAAAGCAGGTGAAAATCTAATCAGTGCACCTGTTCTCCATTTGCACTGGGGCTGCTAGCCCTGTAGGTGGTAGGTGGGTCCTGTGCAGTTCAGAGGAAATTCACTTAAGGACTCAGGGGCTCTGGTGTTTCCTGGGCCTCCAACTAGTTCACTCTCAGGCTGTGAGCTGCACATCACACCCTCCCGCTCAAAAGTGCCCTGGTCCCTGCCTGCCTGTGTCCATGAGCCTCTGGTGTGGGGGAAATGTTCTTGGGGCTTCTGTGTGGCACCTTTGCTTATCCTTGCCTCTTGCCCATGTACACCACAGACTTCTCTGTCATGGAGAAACAGTAAATTGGGTCACCACAGGTCTGCTATTCCCCAAATTCCCTCACAGGAGCCCTCAGCCTGGGGCTGAGGAGTTTTATCTCCCCGGTTAATTGCTGAGATGGATGTGTGGGAGTGGAGAGCTGCTCCCTCCCCTGTTCAGTGGCAGGCTCACAGCTGCCAGCCCCTAGCAGTGGTCCCGGGTGAATAAACTCACGCTTTCCTTTCAGATGTAATTTCTCCACTTTTTCATCCAAGTCCCAGCTGTGTATTATAGAGATCCTTCTCTGGCTGCTTGTGCCCTGGAATCACTGTCCCAGGCATTTTCTGCTTTTTCTCTAGTTTTTATCATGGAGGAGAAGTTTGCTCTGCCTCTCCTATTCCACCATCTTCCCAGAAGGTCTCCCTCATTTTTGAAAGAAAGTCATGCCAGATATTAAATTCTTCATTGATAATCATTTTCTTTGAGCACTTTTGGTCTTTTTACGCACTGTCTTCTTGCTTCCATGATTTCTGATGAGAAATTGGCACTTAATCTAGTTGGAACTCCCTTGTACATAAGATGTTGCTTCACTCTTATAGCTTTCAGAATTCTTCCCTTGTCCTCCACGTTTGACAGTTTGATCAACATCTATGGAAGATCCTTTCTGCTTTCACTGATCAATAATACCGCCATTGTGAAGATATGCCTTCCTATTTGTATCTGATTGAGTCTGTTTCTGTGACCAAAATTCTGTTCCATTCATCTATTTAACTTTTTATTCATTATAATAATAAAGACTTCAATCATAAAAAATTTGTTAGTTTTATTAAGGCAAAATTGAGTAAATATCACCTTTAGTGCCATTATTGGGCACAACTGTTGAACAATTTTTACTTCTCTCTCACACAGGCAATCCCCACTTATATATATATATATATATATATACATATATAAACATTCATAAATCTTAACATAATTGGAAAACATGCACATATCTTAATGCCAGCAGGATTAAGCCTCTGTCACCTCAGTGAAAACTTGCACACTGCCATATTTTTAATTGACATTTTTTGTTTCCCTTTCTTACACTCCCCACTCTCTCAGTTGCAAGTCTTGGTATCACCAGCTAAATCTCTTCTCATAAATTATTTTCTTAAAATATCTTTTTGTAGGTACTTAAATTAGTATGCATGCCATCATAAACTGTGTGATTACTTGAAAGAAATAATATATTCAGACATATATACTAGACTTTAATAAGACAGATCAAACATTTCACTAATGTCTTAGTTTGTTAGGAATTTCATAACAAAGTACTGCAAAGTGGATGGATTAACAGAGCAAAAACATATAGTCTCATAGTTCTGAAAGCAAGAAGTCTAAAATCAAGGTGTCAGAAATGTTACACTCCCTATGAATTTTCTAGGGAAGAATCTGTTCCATTCATGTCTCCTGCCTTTTGGTGATGGCTCACAATACTTGGACTTAAATGTCTGCCTCAATCATCATATTGCATTATCTCCTTGCATCTGTTTGTCCATGTCTGGTAATCCTCTTCTTATAAAGGTGCCAGTCATAATGGATTAGGATCCTCTTTAATCCAGTTTGGCCTTATTTAACTAACAACATCTTCAAAGATCATATTTCCAAATAAGGTCACATTAACAGGAATGGGATTCAGGACCGGGATTCAATGCATGTCTTTTTTGAATGTGACACAATTCACCCCATAACAACTAGAAATAATAAATATGATAGCATGAGTAGTGACTACATAAAATAATATGGCTAATGAAACATGGAAAATAGAATGAGGTAATTGTAACTATACACATATATTTTTCTCAATAAGAAAGAAATGAAGAAGCAAACTGAGCTCAGATTTTTCAAAATCTGAATCTAAAATAGGCTATTTAAGCAAGAAAAAAAATTAAAGTGCATTGACTACAAAGAAGTTTGACAGGATTACAAAACCATAGAATGAGTGGTAATATGTTAAAAGTGCTTAGATAATAAAATTAGAAGTCTTATTTTTTCTTATTGAAAGAACAAGGCAAGTCTTCTGTATGGGAAAAATGTGTTATGAAAGAATGAAATCTGAAGTTTCAAATTCTAATGTTCTTTTGTTTTTTCTGCCAAGTAAACTTATTAGATAATAACACCTAGACCAAATATTTTTAGAAAGGAATTGAATTCTTTACATGATTGAAAGATGGTAAAGAGTACTTACATATCCTATTTTGAAAAGCACATTTTATTAATATGTGCAAATGTTGAAAATAATTTTAAAATGTAAAGCATTTTAATGAGAAATATAGAATATTATCCCCAAGTCATGGATGGGTATTGGCTATAGAATGAAAAATTATATTATAAACATAATCATAATTTGTTAGTAGTAAAATATTACAGAATATTAAAATAAGTAGCTAGCATACTTTTAAAATTAGTTTTCTCAATGCATGTGCTTTATTTATAGAGAGGTGGAATTGAATAATGAAACACAAGATATATATTTTATTCTGCCCCTGCACCCCAGCATACATATCAACAGGTTAATGGATTTAGAACTAGGAATTTTTTGTAAAATACAAGCTGAAATGGCTTAAGATTTTATAAACTAGACACCTCTGGGTATATTCCCATGTAATCATCTACATTTAAATCCCTGTAAATATAGTGAGTAATAGATATTTTTCTCATGTGACTCCTATTTTTCTAAAATTATCAATTAAATTAGTGTTTTATAATCATTATAATGTCTCTCAAGGTATGTCATATGCATGCCATAAGAAAATTTGTATTTCACTTTCAGATTGTGATATTCATTTGCAGTTAATATCTATCATTAACCTTGGGAGTTTTATTTTTTTAGTTGGAAGAAAACACTATTTAGCTCTTAGTGGTCTGGTATGTTGGGGGACTGATCTATTTCTAGTCACAATGTCCATGGGGATGGTGATAATTCCATCTGCACCATTACAAAGCCTTTAAATCTTCACATTCAAAGTTCTAGAATTATGTTACAGATGTCTTTACCTCATTACATGGTTACTGGGGGATTGTTTCATCTGGTGTGCTTTGATACTGTGTGTACCTTAACAAGCAATCTGGCATAAGCCTTCTGTTTATAGCTCTAGAAAACATAGCATTGTTATATATCATGGGTACTGTTAATTACACTGCTATGTTAGGCATCATTAAACTTCAAAATGCTCAAAGGCATATCAGGAGGATTTGTTTTCACTTAAGCTAAACTGCTTTTAAGACTCAGATTTCAATAAACAATTTATGTGACAATTGAACATACTGCAATATATCATTGATTCCCCAGCTTTGGATGAGACTAATCTGTTAGCAAGTTCAAGTTGTTGGTGGAGTTTAACCCTTTCTTATCAGGAGAGGTTCCAATCTTTCAATTCACTTCCAATAATTTCATTTCACTCTAGATGAACAAACATTATTTAATATTTACTATATGCAAAATTTGTGTTGAAATTGAGTTAATTATAACGTGTAATAGAAATAAACATGAATTAGAACTTCTATCACAAATATCTACAACTTGGATTGGCAAATTGTAATAAAAATTGACTAATATAAAGCAGACAAATAATTGCTAAAATTGTTTTGATCTGCAAAATATTTACATTTTGTGCCTCCACTTAGATACCAATAAAATGAAAGGATTTAACTTCCTGTTCTGGGATGGTTACTTGTTAAATACATATGAATTGGTAGTAAATGAAAAGAAATTTGAAAGGAATCATCAAACTTAGAACAACTTTTTTACACAGGTACTCAAACAGATGCTTTTATGCCAATGTTCATAGTGGCATTATCCACAGAAGCCAAAAAGTGGAAACAACTTTAAGTGTCCATCAAAAGATGAATGGATAACAAAATGTTGTACATACTCACAATGGAATATTATTCAGCCTCTAAAAATGAATGCAGTTCTGATAAATGCCACCACATGAATGAACCTTTAAAACATTATATTGAGTGAAATAAGTGAAGAACACAGAACAAACACTGTACGAATTCACTTATATGAAATATTTAGAAATAGCAAACTCATAGGGACAGAAAGTAGTTTATAAGTAACCAGAAGATGAGGGGAAGGGTGAGGGGGAGTTGTGGCTTGGACAGTAGAGTGTATTTGGAAATTTTGGAAATTTTAAAATAAAGTAGAATAAAACAAAGTTTTTTTCCAGAGGGAAAATAATGAAAATGAAAAATGTCAATGTTAAAGATTTGTATTTAAATGAGGGAAATTTCAAATACCATTATGTATGATCATTAAAAGGATGATATATAGCCATCAACATACATAGCTGTTCATATATATATATACACAACATATATATGTGTGTCTGTATATATATATATCACTGTTACACATTTGGTGTTCAGTCTTAGACAACATACATAAAGTTTCAAAATCTTGGTTTCCTCATTGTAAAATGATGTAATAACACCTATCTTCTTGGGCAGTTATGTGAATAACTAATGACTTAGATAAATTGTGCTACACAGACATTGGAAGATAAAATGTTTCATAAATAAAAGTGCTTATTGTTATTAGAAAAGGAGAAGAGAATTAAGATTAAAAAATGATATTCCACAATATAGAACAGAGGGTAACTTTGCAATTTCTGGAATTAGATTAACAGGTGTTTTAACCATGGGCTACTTGCACATTTTTTAACCCTGATTTCTTCATTGTTTTATAAAAGAGAATAATAATTTTATTTACCTTCCTGGATTGTTCTAACAGCTAAATAAAGCATTATATCAGATAAAGTGAAATATAAGTAAGCTCTCAACTGCGTTTCATTATTATTATATTTCAATTTTATAAGTAGGCTAAATATAACTGAATGTATGATCTAATCAAAGCCAAAGGATTTTCCTAATAATATAGGGAATAATTTGTTACTGAATAATTAAATTTCATCAGATTTCTAAGTACATTTGGGTGTAATTTTTATTATAGATAACCAAACGCACATTTTAACTTAAAAAATTGATTTGCAGTTGTGATAAATTTATATTTAAGATGCAGCAAAGTTTAAATATGATGAGTTTGAAGGAATGGTAAGACATTTTTGAATATTCATTAACCATACAATTTTGATTTTTATCAGTGACTCTGATTGTAATCAATATGAATTCCAAATGAGAATTTGAAAACAAAAATAAAATGGTTTTCCATTTTAATAAAAGCAGAATGCTAGGGTTTTAGTGAAAGCTCTGGAGATAGACTTACTGGATTTTAATCCAGGATCAGCCAATTAGTAATTTTGGGAGCTTGGGCAAGTTATAACCTCACCTTGTCTTATTTTCTCATGTCTAAAATAGGAAAAATAATAGTACCCCCATCAAGGGTTATTGATGTATACGTGAGTAAATCCATGTAAAGCACTTAGAACTTTGCCTGGTGTTTAGAATGAACCATGACTTCAATTATCCATTATAATGTAACAAAATACCTCAAAACTTAATCTCTTAAAACAATATTTTATTATTTTTCTATGGATTATTTTCCATGATCCATGTGTTGCTTCTTTGTCTCTTCTGTATGGTTCTCCTCATACATCTAAAAGGGTGTGTTGTCAGGTCCAAGATGGTGACATCCATAAATCTTGAAGATGGTGTTTGCTGAAGGTTTCATCATGCATCTGTTATCACAGGCATTGAGGATTCACAAACAAGGCATCCAAAGCCATCCTCAGAGTGGGGAAGGATGTGGAGGTGACTAGGGAATTATGGTAATTTAGCTAAGTCTTAAGTTCAGATAGGTTATTCAGAATATAGGAAACATTCTGTACAAATTTGTAGGCCTAAATATTCAGAAGAAATTTTTTCCAAACATTTCATGTGAGATACATTTAATGACAGTTCAGAATACACAGACCATAAATTTAGGGTCTATTTTAAAACCTGCACACTCTTAAAACAAATGTGAAACAAAATATTGTTAGATATAATAAAATCATTTTATAAAAATGAACTGGGTAATTTTATGGGCCATCTCTTATCAAAATCTGCTGCCATGACTTGAATAAACTTCTACTGTCAGGTGTTTTTTTTTTGTTGTTTTTTTTTAATTCTCCTTACTTACACTAAGTTAGAAAATTCTAACCCACAATTACAAGTTTTAGGGAGTGACAGCAAGTGTTTCATCATCTAAGTATTGGAAATTCAGGTTGCATAGGTTCCAGAGGAGAGAGAATTCTAACTGAAAACTAAACAAGTAACAACAAAAGAGCCCAAACCTAACAAATACAGAAAAACTCTTTCAGCACTCCATGAACAGGTAAGTCATATATACCACTGCAGAATAAATCATGTCCTCCACAAAGACATGTCCAAGTTCTAACTCCCAGTCCTATGCCTGTGAATAATTTCATGATTATAACTTTTTTAACTTTATGCCTATCTATACTTCAATTTATCATTCATTCATTTAATGATGCAGGATTTATTTATTAAATATATACTATGTACAATGCATGCTAAATGCAGAGGTAATGATTCTTGCCATAGTTCATTAATAATGTCAAGAACTAAAGAAATTTTTAAATACACAAATGTAATTATATTAGTAATGAAACATTTTAAGAAAGTTATAAAGATATTAAAAGAAGCAATTTTTAAAAAGATCAGTATTAAAAGTTATAAAAAAGATATATTTGAGAGTAATTGCCTCACACAGTACTAAACTGGTCACTTCATAAATATCAATGATTGGGTAAATTATTAGCATATTCACAAAGTGAAAGATATTTTTTTGATTGTTAATTAGAAAATAAAAATTTGAATTGATGTCAAATTGATAACTAGCTCCCTAGTTTATAAATATATATTGAAGATTTAAAATTTAAATTATTAACCATGTGTATGCAAAAATCCACTTTACATATGAGGTAAGAAAACTATGAATTCTACACATTGCCACATTTGCCTTGTTAGAAAAAAATACAGAAGTAATTTTGCACAGCTTTTAGTTAATATCTTACCAATGAAAACCAAACCATTGACCTTCAAACTAATTCTATAGTACATTTTTCACTTACAGTACTCTGTCTTTTTCAAAGAGATATTATTATTAAAAAATGTATGTCTACATAAAAATAGATTGCAGCATGCAAGCAGTAATTTGGATAGGAACAAGAAAGCAGCTATTAAGATCTATGTGAAAACATTCTGATTTTTTAATTTAAAAATGGCAAAATTACTGTGAAATATATATTTTCTTTATTATCTGGGGCCTCTTAGCCATGGTATTTCCTTTTTTTTACCATGCCTTTGAGATCAAGAAATAAGTACGCCTGTTTTGTTAACAGTTGGTGAGGGTTATGTACCAGAATGCCTTCTACTTTGTTTATATATATTCAAAAGTTGGTACTTTTTGTGTGTTTTGAGGAAATAAAACACAAAAAGTTTTGGAATTGACATCATATGTTAAATGCATACATTAAATCAAGAAATCCTCCTTCACTGTATATTTTAGCTCTGCATAATTAGACCTTCCATAAAATACAGTTAACATGGCATGCATATGTTGACACAGAACTACTTTTTAACACTGAAACACCATAAAGCATGTTGCAACAAACAGAGGCCAGTTCTTCTCATCAGCAGGAAGTAAAAGAGGAATCTTCTGTCAGAAGAGACTTCTTTTGAAATTAGATAGCATGTTCACTTTATCTTAAAAATGTTTCACAGTCATGAATTCAATGAAATATTAAAGAATTTGTATTTTATAACCCATTTTCAATAAATTAAAATGAAATAGTGTTCTCTTACAAGGATCCACCTCACATAATTTTCAAATCCATCTCACATAATTTTTGTTTTTTTACAACCAATAGTGAAAAAAAAAATGTTTTTTGCATGTTTTCGTTTTCCCTATTTTTTTTTAACTCAGTTTTAATCTTTAGTGAGTCGTGCAAGTGAAGTTCCAGGTGAAACTTCTGTGAGCAACTTTTGTCAGCATCTATTGAAGTAATATACTAGAAAACCCTATTGTTTCCATATTCAAGAATCGTATAATTTAATAAGTGGTTAAAGATTATTCATATTAATTCAATTAAAAAAATGAGAAATTGTACTAAAGATGTAGGATATGGGAGATAAATATAGAACATTGAATTACTGTACTGGGTCTATAAAATATTTTAATAGGCTATTTTAGGACAGTTCTAGATTTACAAAAGAACTCAGAAGATAGGACAGAGAGTTCCTATATATTCCACACTCAGTTTCCCCCAATATTATCATCTTATGTTAGCATGGCACATTTGTTACTGTTAATGGGCAAATATTGATACATTATTTCTACCTAACATGCATAGTTCATCCAGATTTTCTTAGATCTTCCTGAAATCCTTTTTCTCTTTCAAGATCCCATCCAGGATGCCACATTTCATGCAGCTGTCATGTCTGGCTCCTTTTGCTGTGACAGTTTCTCAGATTTTCCTTGCTTTTTGACAACCTTTACAGTTTTGATCAGGTATTTTGTAGGTTGCTCCTCTACTGGAATTTGCCTGATGTTTTTCTCATAATCAGATTGGGGTTATGGGTGTGGAGGAAGGAGCTCACAGAGGTAAAGTGCCATTTTCATCACATCATAACAAGGATACATACTATCAACCTGATTTGTGGCAGTTGATGATGACCTTGATCACCAGCTGACATAGCATTTGTCAGGTTTCTCCACTGTGAAGTCTTTCTACCCCAGCCCCTCTCCATACTGTACTGTTTGGAAGGAAGTCACTATATGCAGTCCACACTTAAGGATAGGGAAGTTATGATCTCCCTCTAGGAAGGTAGAGTATCCACATAGATGATTTGGAATTCTGCATGGGAGATTCATCTCTTTCCCCCATTTATTAATTTATTCGATCATTTTTATATCAGTATGGAATCATTTGTATTTATTTTATTTTATACTTTGGATTATTAATCCAATATAATTTATTTATTTTGCTTTTCAACTTGTTCCAGCTTTGGCCATTGGGAGCATTTTCATTTGGCTCCAGTGCCCCTTTGGCATACCCCATCATGTTTTTGTTTTGTTTCCTTCTTCTGGCTCATTTCATTTATTTTCTGCCTTAGTCCTATAACTAGCCATTCTTCCAAACAACTTTGATTCTTTCTATTAGAGAATGGTATTAGAAATTAAGATCTGGGTATTATGTTTGCCTGTTGCTACAGGAGTTTTCCTATGTATTTTGATTTATTTTAATCTTCACAGAAGTACCAAGTTCTATCTTTATGGCTTTGCTCTGAGGAGTTGAAAGTGCAGTTAGCACCAAGATATAGGTTACTTCCACATCTTCTCAGTGTCTTCTTATGTACTAATCACTTTATGAAATACATGTTTTATTTGTTATAGGCATCTGCTGTGGAAAAAGAGGAGTGCATGAAAAGTGTTTTGTGATGATTTTGGGATCCTGAAAATCCCAAGAGAAAGAAAGAAAAGTTTTTGCTTAGCTATAGAAATGAATACTTTATAACTAGCGTTAAAAAATGAAAGACATTCTGTAGGAAACCAAGATCTCTGTTACGAATGAAGTGCTGGTGAAAGAATGTAGTTAGCAATGTTTGAAAAATTACTGTTGTTGAAATACATAGTAAGCCTTAATTTTATTAATTCCTACAATCTGCTCCTGTAAGGTATAATCATTTTACATACATTATTGAAATTAAATTTCCAAAGCACACTATATTGAGTACTATCATTATCAATAAAATGACCTGTAATGTTCATGATTCATACCAAATTATTCAATTTTAAGTGGCAGACAAAGGACATTAATAGTAAAGTACAAAATTGCAGAAATTGGAAAACCAATATCCGTAATGTGTCACTGAAAGTCATGGTGATGAGGTTGTGGTAGACTGAATTTAGTGCCTCATAAAGATGTGTTCAAGTCCTAACCCCAGTAGGCAGGAATTCATTTCAAGTCCTAACCTGCAATCCTGTGGGTGTTGACCCATTAGTAAACAGGATCTTTGAAGATGGTATTGAATGGGGCAAACTGAATTAGGGTGAGTCTTAATTTGATATGACTACAGTTCTTATCAAAAAAAATGAAATTTGGAAATGAGAACACAAGCCATAGGAGACAAGTCAGAGTGCCATATGATGGAAAAAGAGATGGATTGCCAGCAAGTCACTGGGGAGGGCATGGCCTGCCTATACCTTGATTTGGGACTTTAGGCCTCCAAATTTTGAGCCAATAAATTCCTGTTGTTTAAGCCAATCTGTTTGTGGTATTTTTTTATGGCAACTGTGGAAACTAAGAAAGAGCCTTTATTAATTCATTCCTTGGTTCCCAAATCCTTGTATTTTAGCTATTGGGGTCACAGCTATGTAATCGCCATTGTTTCCAAACATGCATCTTATATTGAAGGACAATACCCAATTATGCAAGGCATTGCTCTCTCCAATATTGTGCCTTATATGCACCTGTAAAGGGCTGTTTCAACATTTGTCATGCTGCCTGTTTCTGGTGTGTAGAATATGGTTAGACAAGTTCTCATTGGCCCACATCCTCTGATACAGTGTGGGTTGCCTTGGTAAAAGAAGATGTACATAAAGTCACATGATGATAAATAAGACATTTGTGAGCCAAGATTTAAAGGTACTGGCCAAGACACAGAAGCTAGGGAAAGAAAAGTAAAAGGAAAGATCCATCTTCAGGATCCATATGGTTCTTGACTCTACAATGAAAATCCAGAATGTTCTATCACCCCAAATTTTCCTTCATGCTACTTGGCATTAATTCCCTTTCTCACACACTCTGGAAATCACTGATCTGCTTTCCTTTATTGTAGTTGCTTTTTTGTAGGATTTCATATAAAGGAAGCATACTATATATATTCATATGTGCCTTGATTATTTTACTTAGCATAATGCTTGAAGATATGTCCATATTGTCCCATCTATTAGTACATCATTTCTTCTCATTTCTGAGTACTGTATTGAATACAGGTACCATAGTTAATTTTGCATTGAAGCCTATTAGATTTTTTGTTTTTCCGAATTTATCTATTATGAATAAAGCTGCTATAAATATTGGATTACAAGTCTTTGTTTAGATATATGTTTTCAATTTTCTTGGAAAAATATCTAGGTGTAGAATGCCTGGATTGAATGGTAATTACATTTTTAACTCTATAAGAAACTGAAAATCTCTTTTCCAATGCAACTGAGCCCCACAAAAACCTCTAAAACATTAAAATTAACTAGCCTATCCAACATAATGCACCAAATAGTAAACAGATGTAGTAGTGTTCACATAGCAGATATCTAAGACTAAAGCACCAAACAGTAAAATGTATTTTTATCTCACAGATAATTCTCAAAATCAGTGTGAGGCTTAAACAAGTTATATGTCTTAAAAATATTTTCCTGTCCTTTTCACATGTATCTACTTATCTATATTGTATTTTGATAATAAATTAATAAGACATTTTGTTTCCCTTACTTGAAATGACTGTGTTTTATTAATGAATTTGGTTTGTGTGTGTGGATGGGTTCTGAGACTTAACCTTACAACTTTGTAAATTTTGAGATGTTATTGAAGTGGATCTTAGAGAGTCTAAGAAAAAAAGCTCTCTGGGAGGGAAATTGGCAAATATAACTCTATGAATCATTTATCTAGGAATTATAAGATCATTCACGAAGTTCTTGGCTGTATGCACATAATGACATATAAACTAGGCATGATTAAGGAATTATAAATTGTAAATTAAATTTGTATGCAGCAATTAACTATGTTAGATATCATTTGTCTTATTTCATTTTTGCTTTGAGAAGTTGTTGTAATTGAAAGCCACCTGTCTGTCAGCTTTGTATAACCATAACTGTTTCTAAATAAGTGAATTTTTTAGCATCCATTGGATAAATTCTGAATTTTTAGCCACAACAGATCAATGTTTTAAGCTCAGTTTATATTGGTGACATTTTTGAATATAATTAGTCTCACTGAACCTGATATTTCCAAAAGATGCTTGAAGAACTATGCCACTTTAATCACTGTTCAATAACTACCATCCTAGGATTCATTCTTTTTTGCAATGACAAGGGATCATTTAGTAACAAAAATAGGCATTAAAAGACTGTTCATTATTATACTGAGAGAAAATTAATTCTGTGTGTGTCATCAAAAAGCTTGTTTATTCACATTTATCTTGGTGTTCTAAGTTAAAAATGATTTTATCAACAAAGTATATTATTAAGCTGCCATATAAACATGGAACATTTGGGGAAACATTTAGAGAATATTAAGCTGGCTAGATTCTCTTACCTAAACTCATGTAAGACAGCTGATGGATCCTAATTAGATAGGTTAACAAAAAGGAAAATAAAAAAAAAAGACCATTTCCCTTTATATAAAATATTTTCACTGTAAAACAACCAATAATAGGTGCTTTTATTTTAGCAATAACTTTGATATTGCTATACCATAAATAGAAAATATGTTCTAAACTTTATCTTTGGAGTTAAGTATAATTCATCTACATGGAGTTTGATGCTAAGGGTCATCAGGCTACATTCTGACACCTGAACCCAGATCAAGATCATGTGGCCCTTGGCAGCCAATGTGGGCTGTTTTTTCCTCACAGCTCATTGCCTTAAATTTCATACTTGGTCTAAGACAAGAACATTTCTATACAGTGAAGCACATTCTCTGACAAGCTTTGATCTCTTTTGAGAATCTCTAAGTAAATAAAATATAATGTGAGATTCCAAGGAGTAAAAGAGATTTGTTGAACAGCCAAAGTAACCTTTGTAGGTAAGCAATGAACTGCTTAAAGTAAGGTGTTTTCCTTCTAAGACATTCATACCAGAAAGCCCAAAGGTATAATAAGATTATGATACTTGATCCAAGTATGCCTGCTTTGTAGTCCATTGAAAATCTTGAATGGGATTTCTGATAGCAAAAACCAAGGTATTCCTTTCATAACAGCATGCATGAATTGGTTTTGCAATCAATTGTTTCTTCTCTTTCCTGCTAATCTACCACAGTTCAAAATTTCATACACAGTCTTATTTCAGCATGAATAAGAAAACAATGTTAGTATAAACTATTGTGATACTTTTAAAAGTTGAGTTTTAACTTTAAACCCTATTATTCAAGGATGCCATTTTTTAAAGTTACTGGAATATAGAACTACTTAATTCAATCTCTTTAGCAGTATGTGAGAAAACTAAATGCAATAATACAACAACCTTCAAAACCATTGATTACTGGCAGATTTATTATTTTAATCTAGAATTGAGCTTACAATACTGCTTCTTTTTTTATTTTTAAAATGTAAGTAGTGGTTCATCTTTATCAATAGCAATCATGTTCTGAACACCTATGCAGAAGTGGTGATTTTTGCCTTTGAAGCCCATGCGCACTACTTTGTCAGCTATGCCACAAGTATAAATCTAAGTAGTGGAGTTTCCACAAGGTTAATTCAGACTTGAAGCCACAACTGATTTTCCTGGTGAGTAAAATCTGTCCCAATATGAGCTAATCAGGTTTTGTCTCATAAGAATATATGTCTTTTTGTTTCAATTTTCACAATCCAGGTGACCATATCCTCTTTATCCAGGAAATCACCTGCCACAAGAGCTATCAGTGTGTGCACCGCCAGTCCTGAGCTACTGGTATCTACTCTTCACAGCAAGAATTATCTCCCAAAATACAAACCTGACCAAGTTTTTCAAAGTATAAAACATCTGCAGAATTGTGAATCAGCCCATAATTAGTTTAAACTCCTTCATAAAACAAGCAAGCTCTAATATATCCTGCAACCACACATATGTATCTACAACTCCATGACTGCAGCCCATTTGTGGGCAACAGAAGTTGGTACCCCTTCTTCCTGACACAAGTACCACCTCCAGGTTGCATCTACAAATACAGTTTGTGGCCTTTGTGTAGACACACTCAAATTAGACTCACTTCTGGAAATCATTCTCCCTTTCCCCGAGTCTGTCATAGATTCAGTACCCATAATTCCGTAGTTCTCTCAGAATTTAGTGCTCAGAATTTAAAAAAGGTATATTTTAAAATAATTTTAGATTTAGAGAAGAGTTATAAAAATACTACAAAGTATTTTCTTTATCCAGTTTCCCTTAATGTTACCATCACACATAACTAGGCAACATTTTGCAAAACTAAGAAATTAGTAATACTACAACACTATTAACTGAACAAGAGACTTTACTAGGATTCCCCTATTACTCCACAAAAATATACTTTTTGTCTTCAGAGCAGAATACAAGCCAGGACACCATGTTGCATTTGTTTGTCAAGGCTCCTAAGTGTCCTCCAATCTGTGACAGTTTGTCTTTTCTTCATGACCTTGACACTTTTGAATGTATTTTGTAGGACACCCTTAATTTGGGTTTTTCTGATATTTTCTCATGATTAGGCTCAGTATGGATTTGGGGAGAACTCTCATAGAGGTGAATTGCCTGTTTCTGCACCATATTATGGGTCACATAATCTAAACATTACTTATTACTGGTGATGTTTACCTTGATCATTTGGTTAAGGTGATTTATGCTAGGATTTGCTACCAAAAAATATTATTTTTCCTATTCGATGATAAATAAAAAGCCAGTTACTAAATCCAATTTACACTGAAGGGAAGGGGACTTAAGCTCAATGTTCTGCAAGGAGGAGTATCAAAGAATGTGTGGATAAATGTTGAAACTTCTGTAGTAATTAATAACCATTTGGGGAGAGAGAATTTGAAGTTACACAGCTCTTTTAGTTTCCTAGGCTATTCAAAGCAAATTACCAGCTTAAACAATGTGAATGTATTTGCTCGTGGTTTTGAGGCAGGGTAAGTATCCAAATCAAGGCATCATCAAAGTGATTCTTTCTTCCCCAAGACTAGCTACAATTTTGGCTCCTGTGCCACAAGGCAAGTCACATGACAGTATCTGTTGGTCTGTCCTTTATTTTCCAGTTTCGATGACTTCACCTTCTTCTGTTGCTTTCTCCCTCTTTGTCTGAATTCCATTCTCTTATAAAGGACTCCAGTGATAGTACTAAGACCTATCCTGACTGAGTTGGGCCACACCTTAACTGACATAACCTTATCAAGATGTCCTACTTACAATAGGTTCATACCCACAGAATGAATTAAATTTAAAAACATATTTTTCTGGGGAATATACTGCTTCAAACCACCATAACAACTATCTGTTTATTCTTTCAGTTTTACCCACTAATTTTAGCATTTCTCGGTGAATCTTGCCTGTGGTAACTATTATTGTATTGTCCAAATGGTGTTTTTTTGTCCTCATTCTTTCTACATTTATTCTCTGGAATTCTGTAAAGAAATTCTGTCCTTCTTCCCAATTTATTTATTTTTCTAATTATTTTTTATCAAGATTATCATACTGAATTGAGTTGCAGTTCTAAGTGCATGACATTAAAATATGAGGTCTACAATCAATTTGAGTTTTGGGATTTTTTTGAAAATCACTATAAGGATTTAAATGTAATTTTAAATCGAAAGTCGGGCAACGGAAGGATGGTCTACAAAGAGGAAAACTGAGCAGATCTGCAAACAGGAACAGAAAATGTGATTCTAGTGAACAGATAAGAAAGACAGAGAGTAAAAGAGGTTATATATGTGTAAATATATATATATCTAGAGAGAGAGAGAGAGAGAGAGAGAGAGAGAGAGAGAGAGAGAGAAAGTGAGAATGAGAATATGCCTTAAGCCTGAAAACTTTACAGACTGTATTTTCTGAATCTGTGTTATGCAGATTGCCTTATATGATTATAACATTCATCCTTTTCACCTGGATTTTTTTCCTATAATTTTGTTCTTTGTAAACAAAATAGTCAAATTTTATGTTAGTTTAGGTTTACATATATTTTTGTCCACAAATAACTTTCAGTTAGTTTGGCAAGTGACTTTCTCTCTCTCTCTCTATCATTTATCTGTGTGTCTATCAATCTCTGCTCATCTGCCTGCCTATCTATTTATGCATCTGTCCTTCTGTCATTTGTCTGTTTTTACATTTCTGTTTATTCTTTCAATGCACTATGCATCCATTTTTTTACATGAGAAATATAAACAATAAAAATTTTAGTGTCCAAAGAAGTCACTTCATGGTATGGTGGTATCATCATCAGATAGTGCCTCATAGAGAAGCTAAGACTTACTTTTGGAAAAGTTTTCAAAGAGGGGTTTGATTCAGTTTAGCAAAGAGGAGGAAGGAGATTGTTTTCAACAATAGTGACATCAGAGAAAAACATAAAGAAGCAGGACTAACACTGGCTTTTTATGATATGGTTTATTTGAAATTTATATTATTTCCAAGAGACTAGTAATCATGTAAAAGTTCAAAAAACAAATCTGAACTTGAATTTAGAAAACTAACAAAATATATTAAATTAAAATTGTTAATGAGAGTAAGCTTATTTTCATTGCTTAAAATATTATGGAAAGAAATGAGAATTCCTCCACCTAACTAATGAGATCTTCTACATATAAATTAAATCTCTCATTTTATCATGGTGACCAATTAGAGATGCCATTTTATATTTTTCAAAATAAATTTAACTTTAATATCTTTATGAATTTAGTAATAATTCCTAATGATAACAGTTTAGCATCACTGATTTTTCATATCTACAGTTTGATCAACTTAATTGGGCAGTATAGCTATAGGAGAGGGCATATACAATATACAACTATTCAGATTGTATGCCTGAATTTAATCTATAGTTTGTAATTTTGCTAAATAATGAAAATCATGAATTTTTTTGAAAACACATTTAGCATGATATGCAAATAATAACTGTCACCATGATTTTGTTGACAATGTTATAGGTTTTAAAGTAGGGATAAAAATCTATTTTGGATACAATTTCTTCAAAGATGATCACCTATTACTGGAAGCCTGCTGACCAATTTCTGTAAGTGTCAAGGCAATTAAACTGTTAAGATATTAACATACTATGAATCTTTAAACATGGTGTCTTAACTTCAAGGTAAATTCAGTGATTGTTTCATGTCCAGGGCCCTACTAATAAGAACTCCTTAGAACAGGGGTCAGCAAACTTTTTCTGAAAAGAGCCAGATGGTAAATATTTTCTGCTTTGTGGGCGATACATATGGTCTCTGTCGCAATTACTCAACTCTGCGGTTGTTGTGTGAAAGCTACCATATAATCCTGAGGGACAAGAGCGATCTTGGCAGAAGCATAAAGAGTGAGAAAACTCAGAGAATACAGAACTCAAGAAAACAATATGAGTGTCAGCTACCCCTTGGCACTTTAATATATTTCCAGTACTCTTACCTGTGAAAGTTTTTGGCTTAATAAGGACAATTTTATTTTACGGGTCTCCTTACATTTTTCCTAACCTAGAGCACATTCGACCTTCCTCACCATTGTAATAAGTGGGCTAAATAAATGAGCAACTTGTGGTGGTCAACCTGCACCCCTGCCTCACCTTTTCACTTTCACTATTTATCATACCATAATCCGTGTAGTAACTAATATCTACTTAAGAGGATAAATCACTCTTCTACCTTCAGGAAGTCTCAGCTTCTTTCTCTAAGAAAGGAAATACTTTTACTGAAGGAAATATTCAACTTCAAACCTCCTCATATGACACTGCATTTGATTTCATTCTTTCAAGCATGTAATATTCTCTATCAAACTGTGGAGGCTAGTTCTTCTTTATTTCCACCAATGGTACTCAGAAAGTAAGCCAAATCAGCCATCTCCAAAGAGATTATATATATATATAATTTGATCAAGTTAATTTGACATTGTACTTACAAAAGGAGTTATACAATATACAACTATTTGTATCATGACCCAATCTTTTGGTGTGTAGCATTTATGGAGACTTGAGAGAGACAGGTTTACCTAGCCAGTGACTGAACCAGGGAGTTAAGTTTGGCAAAGGAATCACCTTCTATCTAGAACTCCGAAGTGCAGTCACAGTAAAGAAAGCACACAATCGAAAACGGAGTGAGAAACATAATCTCTAGACATATCCCCATTGTTTCCATAGTTTCTACAGTCATCACAAATGTACTGTGGTTTCCAAAAGGCTGTGAATTATTTTATTTTTATCTTTATATTCCCAGGATCTAGAACAGTGTTTGGCATATGTAAGCTCTTAAAAAAATGTTGGATAAAATGTAAAACTTCTCCAGACAATTTGGTTGCTGTCCATCAGTCTTCTCAGATGAAATAGCATGACAAAAGTAATATATATGTAAATATTTCCTAGATGTCTGCATATATGAATAAGTGAATGATGCATTAAATATAATACAGACTAACATGCATCTAATTAATTTAAGTTCATAGGCCTGATAAAAGAATAATGAGAAATTTTGAAAGATACTGCTTTAAGATATTTCTCTCTGGACTCATTTATAAACTAACAGAAGGAAGCAAATCTGGTGACCAGTAAAATTTGCATATTCATGAAAGAAAGATCTGTGTGATGATAGATCACTGGGAAATTTGCTTTGTTGATATTATCTAAGTTCATGCCTTGGGAGAATGAGTCCACTTGGGAGAAAAGATCCATCTAGAAAAATCAAGGATAAACTTGCTGAAATATAATTATGTCTGGCGTGATATGCTAAAGACGCAAGTAAACTCCTTGTGGACAAAACCTCATTTGATTTTGCCTCTGTGTTTCCCTGTGCATATCACAAAAAGGGCTGCATATAGAAGTTAATGAATATGGTAATAGTGTTAATGAAATACAAAAATAGAGATCCCTGGGGAGACACACAAGGGTAAAAAAAAAAAAAACACCTCTTTCACCTTAGATAACATGTATAGTATTTGTTATCTATACAGAAGGCCCTAAAATAAATGTTTTGTAAAAAAAAAAAAAAAATCGTAAACATCATTTGCTTCAATTGAATAAGTTGAGTTTTTGAGTTGGGGGCCAGAGCTGGCGGTCATTGGGCAATATAGCCCTCAGATAATATATGAAAAATGATGCGTAAATGAACTCATAAGCACCTACTCTTTCTGGAGAAGAGAGACCATAACACTAATAGAATTTTTAAAAGTGACTGTGATTGAAGAGTTAAGAAGCAGAATTGCATGTAAAAGTATCAAAAACCTTGATGTTTGACAGAATATGGATGAAAAACATTTTTTAGATGTGGTCCATTTAATATTAATATTGGTAACATTTTTTTAAATACTATTTGTAATGCTGTTTTTGAAAAAATATGAGGGACTTTGTACTTACTATGTCCTCTTTCTGTAAGATAGGTCTTCAGTTAGTTTACCTTCTTACCACATCTACTACTCTTAGGGCTCTGCTCAACTTCTAGATTCTTTGACCACCTTATCTAAGGTAACCACTTTTGCCATCCTTCAATCTTCTTCTTTGAAATTTTTGCAGTACCTTTATAATTATACTAACACATCATGAGATTAGGGATATCATTTTGTATTCACCACTTTGTCCTCAGTTGCTCATACGCTGCATAGGTGCTTATTTTAATTTCCCAGCTGCTAAAACAAATACCATAAAATGGGGTGGTTTAACAACAGGAATTTATTGACTCATGGCTTCAGAGGCTAGAAGGCTTACTACCTCCATGTGTGAGTATCTTCTGGCTAGCTGGCAATCTTTGGGGTTCCTTGACTTTCCTGGCACATGGCAGTGTATATGGCAGCATCTTCTTCTTTCTCTAGCAAATTCTATTGACTTCCAGCTTCTGGCTGCTCCGGTGGCTTCTCTCTATGACCTTCTCCATACAGCCTCCAGTAATAGGATTAAGACACATCCTGATTCAGATAGGTCATGTCTTACCTGAACTAACACACCAAAAGGTCAATCTACAATAGGCTCACACCCCAAGAATAGATGAAGATTAAGATGTTATTCTGGTGTACCTCACTCCAGCCACCATAGTTCTCAATAAATAATTACTGCATATTGACTCTTGAATGAATGACATAAAAGAAAAACTCCCTATCAAACATAGTAATGATGTGGAAGAATATAAATATTTGTCTGGACCCAGCACCTTTTATGTTATATGTTCATAATGCTTAATGAATAAGTAAATGCATCAATCAAAATATTTGTTTAAATTAAATATATGAATTTGATGAGATATTTACATAAATGACTGGATAAGGCATTTCATTATGAAAAATGCATGCATTTCTGTTTTTTTGTTTGTTTGTTTTTTAATATTTAAGCTATAGATATTTCAATACCTATGGACCTACTTGTTGGAAAAATTTTTTAACTAGTAGTCATGAAGTTAAAAGAAAAGTAACTTGCAATTGAATATGGTAAGTGAAACTTCGAATGAATAAAGGAAAAGAAAAGAGGTTATCAAGATTTAATTCATGTTTGAGAAAAAAATGTCTCGGAAAAATGCAAAATACGACAGAAGTCAGTTCTATTTTCCAAGTTTCCTTGAATATTTTAAAGTTTGCTTGGTCTCATAAAAAAAATGGAATAAATTTCCACAGAACATTTTTAGTAACTGTTGAGGTAAAACAATAGATAAATAACATATTAATGCTCTAAAAGGACTTATTAATTTGAACAACTTCTTTCATTTCTTTTGTCAATAACTGTGAATATAACTGCAGTATATAGAGGGCACTGTATGCTCAAGAACAAAATTATTGCTATTTAATAAGAAAAAAGCTTATGAAACTATAATAAAATAAAGATCAACTCTGATAGAAAACATAACATTGAAAATTAAACTAAAATAAAAGTACATCCTTAACAATATTTATGGTATGGATAAATATTTTAATAAGCACAATTTTTTTCTGCATTTTCAAAACCCCTTTTGTCTATGTTACTACTAAGAAATCAAAACATTCCCTGGAAATTTGGTTCAAGGTTATTTACTCTATAGAGAACTACATATATGAAATAATTCAGCTGGTCTGATCATTTTCAAATACTTCACTTTAGCTCTTGTTTCAAATAAAATGATTTTTACAACACCAATTGTATTCATCTGTATGTAATTAAAATAATTGAGATATTTTTCATCAATTCAAAAGTTAATTGATGATTAATTAATAAACTATAAATGTAAAGATGGTATGAAGGATGAATATTTAGTTGAAATGTTTATTTTAGAAGGAGATGCATTTAAGTTTCAGTCATAGATTCAGTCAAGTAACATGTACTGTGTCCATACTCTATATAAAGCACTATAAAGCATTTCAGAAAGTAGAGGATGCATAAGACCCAATATTTATTATTTTTAGAGAACTTGTCGTCTATCTGGCAGAGACATCTAAAAAATGCAACTATTTATTAAGGAGTGATAAGTATTAAGATAAAGGAAATGAAGGCTGTGAAAGATATCATGTTTCATTATATGTGTGCCTCACTATTCAAACTGCAGTTAGATTATTGCTATAACTATGTTAAATATTTTGCTTTCAAAGTTATAGAACCATCCCAAATGGAAAAAAAAGATCAATTTCTGAAAAGCACCTTAAAAATTCCCTTTCTTCTTTCCATTTGTAGGCTCTACCCACACACAAACACCATACCTCCAGAGACCGAGTGGTTGAGTTCAAATAATCAGTACTTTTAAAAAACAACCAGTTATTAACCTGTTAGTTTAACTGAATTCACTCTACAAAAAACATTCCTTAAATTTAATTAATGTGCAGTAACAAAATTAAGTTTCCATTTACCTGTATTTTAATTCTGCAAGAATAAATTCTGATTGCCTTAAATTCTACAACTTGAATTTAAATTTTCAACAGTCTATTTAAATTAGGAGATTACAAAAAATAGTGACCAAAGAATGTTAGGCCAGAAAAAAGCTGTAATTTTAAAATTCACTCTCCTTCCAAACACAATCTCCTTTCTTTGTCTCTGGATGTCAAAAAGTATCAGTAGCATTGGTTTATGACCAAGCTATAGTGTTCTGTATTTTTCCAGGCTACACACATACCTAATAAATAGTCATTTCACAACTGCTCTTTAAACCATACCATAGTCAATAAAACACATAACATCTGAGATTTGACATCAGGTGAAGCACTAGAATTTACGGAGCACAGATAAGCCTTCAGCAATGACAAAATATATCCTGTGTTAGCATCGGTACCAGCTGACTTCTATCTAGGGATTATGTTAAAGATAAAATAATCTCCAGCACATGATTTAAGAAGAGAAATTTCTAAAGATTGTCATTTTTACATACAGCACTTTAAGAGTTCACAATTTGAAAACTCATAGCCCTCTATTAATACCATAATGAACACTTTTGAAAATTTCTTTGAAACCATGTTTTTATTGTTTTATTGCACAACAGTATAACATTATAATTACTTTTGGTGAGATACTAAATTATAATTATTGGGAATCCCAAGTATTTTCGCAAGTGGCAAAACAATCAATAGTGTCACTACAAGAGACATGCCAGTTTATATTATGAAAAACAATGAATGGCTTTGTCATCTGTTCTGTTTTGTTTTTGATAAAATGATTTAAATGTATCCAATTTTCAAAATATAATACTGTAACTTATTTCTCTGGTTATTTAATTACATTGGAAATATAATTTAAATCTTTAAAGAGTATTTTATTTTAACAATTGTTAGAATGTTAAAATACATTCCTAAAATTGCCATTCCATAAAATTTTGTAATGAGGTACATGCATGATGCTTCTGTCAATACATTTAAACACGGAAATATCTGTCCACATATATAATTCCCAATCATACAATATTCATGTATTAAAGTATGAGTGACATTATAAATTCTATAGGTTATTATATTTGTGGGTATGTGTGTATGTGTATATGTTGCCTGCTTGGAGAATTTTTATATCATAAACACAAGGGGTTATTGAGTTCATCTTTTTCATCTCTTTTATTTTGAATGTAGAGAAGCTTACATGCATATAAACCTAAGGTATTTTGGTACAATCCCCATTTTTATGGCATGCTTCTAAGAATATTTACAATGCTTAAAATCTTTTTTCACCTATAGGATTTTTATTGTTGTTATTTTGTTGTTTTCATTAATGAGGATTTGCTGAGTATTTGCAGGAGGAACAGACCTTCATTTTGTTTATAAATACAGGTTTACAAAATCAGCATTAACATCAGTTCACCTCAGATTTCTTGCATAAAAACAAACAGCAGGTGTATAGGTCTTATGTACAAGTAATAATTAAATACTGTTAAATCATCGTAGGTACAATTATATACAAGAAACTACATTAATGAAATATAATGGTTGAGATCTAAATTGCACACAGTCAGAAAAGTCTGAACAAAGGTTATTTAAGTGCAAACTTTTTCTAATTCCTTCCATAAATCATTAGGTTGTATCTTTCTTTTTGAGCATTAATGTCAACATAAAATTCAAGAGTTTATTATTTATGAAGACAGAATACAATATCTCACATGAAGATTAAGCTTTAATAGAATGGAACTAAATCACTTCCATTTGAAAATTCTGCCAAGATTTTTTAATGATCCAAACCCACCCTCAATTGTGTATAATAAGAGTTACTTTCTTATATTATGTAAATTACGATGTCAGTTTAGTCCTGAGTTGAATTGCATTATTTAGATACAAGCCATCTTTAATCATTCTTGACAAATTCTAATTCGATAACTTCAAACAAAAAGAACATAGAGTTTTTATAAAACATGTAGTTTTTAGCTTTCTATTCAGTGATGTATATCTCTGTGAAGCTGACCAATCCAACACCTGTAGACCACAGTCCTTTCTGAAAGTTTGTTGGTTTTGTTGAGTCTGACAATCATGATAGCCATTTTTGGATTGCTTTTTGCTCCCTATCTCACAGTTTGAGAACTAAAATCTATGTTCCTCATGTCACTTTTGGTATTGTATTAATGTGTTTATGTATCATATTACTTTTCAGGTAATGTCTGCATGCTTTAGGAGGACAAGTGTTCTATCAACTGATACCACTGTAATTTGATATTTAAAAACGCAGGAAATTTTTAGGCAATGAGAAACAAAATTAAAGAAGTCTAACACTGGGAAACTGAAGCAAGCACTTAAGAAGCAGGCAGGTATCGGGAGTCTTTTTGCTTGTGGGGGTACCTGAGTTCTTATACAGTGACTGGAACATTGAAGATGCTCAGTAAATATTTGCTAAATAATAAGAGATTAGTCATTCTTAACAGAAATACACCTAATTCAGAAAGAAGGAACACTGAGGATCAGACCTAGAGCTAAAGTTAGGAACTGATGCAGGGTGAATGGATAGAACAGAAACCAAAGTCACAGCAGTGTATCAGGTGACAAGAAGTCATGCTGTCTGGGAGAAACAGAGCAAGTAAAGTAAGACTTGAGAGTTAAATGGCTTGGTAGTTTATGTTAGGCAAACTTTATATTGTTTCTCTCTTTCAGAGTAAATTCTTGAGTAAAGTTTTCCTAATACTTGTAGATTTTGCCTTTATTTACAAAGCATATGGCATTCTTCAAACATAAATTTCTGATATTTAGAGAGAACAAAGGCCAAACTCTTTACAGTCTTCCTACCTTGCTGTGACTTAATCCCATTGCATCCCCAAAGCTTTTCACTTCACACTCCTTGGTATATCTACAGTTCAGTTCCAGCTCTCATCCTTCATTAAAGGACAAAATTTGCATCTGTCCATACTTTACTTCTTACATCTCCAAACTATCAGACTGTGCTTGATGCTAAGGCCAAACATCAATCCTCGTTCGTTTTTGTGTCTGAGAAACTTTACCTGATCACTTGATGCTCAGCCTAGTATACTTGTTAGGGAAGTCACAGACATCTATTAAATGACCATCCCCCAGGTCCCACCTACCTTCCCTTCCATCTCTGGAGAAGTCACAAACACATGCAGCATTCCTTCAGCCTTCCACTAGCCCCACCTCCTTTTCTATTGTGTGCCATTCCACAACCTGGGGAAGATTTTAAGTCTAATGAACATGTCTGGCAGAACTTAAACATGGAAACTGGGAACAAGCAGGCTTAGACGCTTATCAGAACAGGAATTCTCAGTTCTGGGCTCCCTGCCCATGAGGTGGATGAAAATCACACTCAAAAAATATAAATCTGTCTCTCTTCTCCAGAGTGAATTGGGGCATGTGGAGCTGCCATCTGTTGACCCCAACCCATAACAATTTTTGGCAGCCCTAGAAGACAAGCTGTGATGGGACTTCTTCCCCTGCTCTTTTGGACTTCTTTGTGCTGTGTAAGTGACAAGGAGATTTGCCCTTTCTGGACTCTTTAGTCTGTGCAATAAAGAGATCATTTGCTGCAATTTTCTGTTGTACCCTGAACCTATGTTCCCCCAATGCACCATTGTAGCAACTAGCTCCACAATACTCTTTCACCACTACTTCACAAATAGTTTCATTCAATTATAACTCCTTTTCATATATAGAGGCTCCCAATAATTCATCTGGAAAACTCTCTAAGTCCACCTCCAATCCATCAACAAATCCTGTACCAAATAAGGTCAATCAATTTATTTTATTTTTATTTTCAACACACTACTGCAAAGCATAATAATGTCTCAATCTGCATTGCTTCCTTATTGGTCTCTTTTCTTTCATTCATGGCTTCCTACAATCTATTTTTCCCTAGGAAGATGAATTAACCTTTCATTAATGTGAATCAGATAATGTCACTCTATTGCATAAAAATGATCAGAGGATCCTGTGGTCTTTAACATGTGCTATGAAATCCAGTTTGATCTGGTTCCAGATGGTTTCTCCAAATTATGCACAAGCTATTCCTTTACCTTGTATAATTTTCCCTTACACCCACCTAAGATGATGCAAAAACACAAAAATACTTCTTTAGAAATGATTTCCCTAAACATTCTTTTACCTCTCCCTTTCCCTTCACATCATAGCATCTCTATCTTTCCTTTCATAATAATTATCAACATTTGAAATGGGTATTATTGAATCAATAGGTAAATGAATGGAAGAATGTGTGAATGTTAGATAGATGGCTAGAGATCAGATTTCCTATGGCAAAATTGACACCAGGGTTCAAGATCAGCCACCACAAATGCCACTATTGTTTCATATAATTATGTCAATTTCTCATCAGAACACAATGTAAGAGTATCATGATGAATTAATTGAAAAAAAAAAGTAACCAACAGAATTTTTTCCTTAATTTCCCCATACACATCTTTTGAAAAAGTTTTGACAATGAAAATCTATGCGTGTGATCAAAGTATCATAGAATGAAATTTAAAATATTATTATATTTACTTGAAATATTTTATAATGTGCCCATTTTATCTTATTGTTTTATTTTAAAATATTCCTCACCATAGGATACAGCATATAAAATGAGTTCTCAGAAATGACTTTTTAAAATAAGAAACAAAAGGTTCAGTGATGTTCCCTGGCATACCTCTCTAAATAGAACATATAAAACCATTGGTGAAAGAAGGGATCTCAGAATGCAACTGCAAATTCCATGACTCATTGCCCAACTTAAAAAAACACTAAACAATATAAAATTTAAATGAGTTGGTGTATTAGGATTCTCGGGGGAAATAGAACTCAGATAGATATAGATATAAATATAGATATAGATATAGATATAGGTGATAAAGATATATATATGGATATAAAATGCAAATATTCTGGAATTTATAATAACAATTGGCTTATGTGACTGTGGGGATTGACAAATCCAAATTATTTCGGACAGGCTGCTGCCTCAGAACTCCAACGAATGTTTCAATGAATTCCCTAGGAGAAGCTGGCTTGCTGTTGTAGAGATAGAAATTCTTTCTGACTGCTTAAATCATCAGTTCTCCCTTTAAGTTCTTCAAATAATTGGATGAGACTTCTCTCATTTCTGAGGCACTTGTTGTTGCTTGTAGATGTAATCAGCCATAGACACAATCTACTGACTCATGATTTAAACCCATGAACTGTCCTCACAATAACAATCACACAAGTGCTTGCTTGACCAAACAACTGAACAGTATAGCCTAGCCAAGTTAACATATGAATTTAACAATCAAGTTGGTAAACCAGGAATAAGGTTTAAGGTGTTTATTTCATATATTTTCACTAGTGAATGTAAGTAGGACTTTAAATCCAAAAGGTTGCTGACAGCTGATGCAGTTCAAACTGATTAATTTTTCTGCATGTGTAATAGATAAATTCAAAAGGAATGCATTCACAGAAGCATTAACTGAATGTAGATGGCCATGGTCTGAAAAAATAAGAACACAGATTAATAAGACTACATGAAAGAAAGTTCAACACAATGTTAGAGTGACAACCAACTTCAAGAAATAAGTCAATATAATGTTTGACACAGGAGTACAAACAATGGTAGATGTTCACCATACTGAGAAAAGCATCACCAGGTTTTCAAGTTAAAAATACCTATACCTATAACAGTATTTATTGGCTTATTTATATAAATACATGAAACTAGAGAAAGAAAGGGAGACACACCCAATATCTGGAAAATTATTTCACATGCAAAGATTTGTTATCTCTCTGGGTAAGAAGATTATATGAATGAATGGTTAATCATTTTCCTTATACATTTTCTTCTTAATTTTTCTATAATCATTAACAATAACATTTAAAGTAAAAATAATTAAAATATATTATTTTACATTTTTAAAAGAAATATTTAAGTGTATGATGATGAATGAGATAAAAACAAATGTAGATATATGAAATATTAAATTAATGAAACAAAAAAATTGGTACAAAGCATCTGTGACTATTTTCATTAGTTATGTATTCCCAATTATAATCTAAGGCCTTAATATACCAATAAATACATATTTAAATATATTTAAAGTGGCTTGCCATTAATGCATTTTTAATTGGAAATATAATTTAGATTAATTCATAAATCCACTTAAATGTTTGCTGGTTATATTATGGTAGTTTTTCTTAATGAGATGTCAGACCAAAAGTACCTAACAAAATAAGTTTCCTTTTCTTTTCTTTTGCTCTGTTGCTAAATCTTTTTTTTTCCTTTTTTTCCTTCCACACAGGCTATTACTTTAGTTCTCCAAATTCTTCACATACTATATTATCTAATCATGAGCACATTCAGATAATTTTGTAATGTTTATTCAGTTTGGTGAAATCAGATCAAAGTGTATGCGACAATTGAATTATATCCCTAGTTTCATCACTGAGGATACAATATTTGTATTTATAAACCAGACATTATGAACATTTAAGGAAAAGATGTGTAAATTTATTCTGATATTGTCTCAGCTCCCATCTATACCTATTTCTCTATCTATCCATTCATCTATTGTCCGGCGCCGCCCCGCTCAACCCCTGTTCCCCGGCCGGCGAGGGGAGAAACAAGGGATGAGAGAGAGAGAGATGCAGACCACGCAAACTGACCTGGCTGGAAGTCACGACTCGAGCCACACGGCGGTTGCGAGAGCAAGTCTTTTACTGAAGCTAGATAAGCATTCTCTGTTACAGGTTTCCACGCGGGGCAGAGTGCCTCGCGGGAGAGCAGCCTCGATGTGGCCGTCAGGTACGGCTCCTAGTGGGCTGTCTCTCCGAGGTTCGCTTGGGCAAACTCTTAAGTACTCTACTCATAACCAATGATCTAGCGCCGCGCATATGCACTCAATTGGCAGATAGGAATAGTGAGTGTGCACGTCATAAGCGGAAGCAGGATATGGGCGCCATCTTGGCTCATTCGATGGGCGGGGGGACTTTGGAGCAGGTTTACAGCGCATGCGCTATGCCCGTCCCGGGAGACGGCTCTCCACAATCTATCTATCTATTTTCTGGAGGATGCAATCTATCAGAAACACATTACTTTGGGGATGGGGTTCTATCTGGAAAGCTGAATATATCATGTTATTTTCATTTTTTAAAATAGAGATCATCCATAATATTGTTTAAAATACTGGAAAAAAAATTGATACAACTATTGATAATGTAGACAAAATTTGCCATGTCATGTAGGAGTCAATATGGTTCAGAAACTATAGGGGATCTTTTTAACAACATTTTGGTTTCTATTTTCTGTTAAAAACAGAATTGAAACATCAAATTCTCTGGAATTTCTTACTTTCAATTTCCCACATCTGATTTGAGGACTTTTTAGTTCTTATATAAAGTTATTCATCGGTAATTTAAAAAAAAAAAAAAAAGCATTAAAAATAAAAGTAAAACATTGCACCATAAGATAAATTCTTATTTATACCAAAGAGGTATGTGCATACAAATAAATTAAAATAATAAGTTAAAAACTGAACTTTATTGCAATAAAGTGAATTTTACCTTCCATTATTCTTCCTTGCAACTCACTGTAGAATTCTTAATAAATTATTCCAAAAGACAGGCTGCCAGCTATTCAGCAATAGTCTAAAAACCATCTGTTTCTCTCTGTCTATAGATAATTTTGTCTATGAATAAAAATAAAAAAGGCAAAAAATAAAAATATGCCTTTGCCAAATGACAATGCTTAGATATTTTGTGAAATGCATTTCCCTGGCCACATAAGCCTGGGGGGTAAAGTGGTAAACACTGCAGCATAATACCTGAAAGCAATCCCTTATTCCCAACTGTAAATTTTCCCATGAGTCTCTTAGCTTCTAGATTACTGACAGGTTTTCTTACTATTGCTCAATTCCATGGTACTATAGTAACAACACTTCTGTCTGAAAAATTCGGGTGCATGGATACCTCAAGCTCTGAGCTCCATAATTGAGTTCTTTATGAAAGAGCATTATATTCTTTTCACCCCTTTATTTCTCTTATATGTTCATGTAATTCACTCTCTCTGTGCCTGCAAGAAACATTTGTGTTTTTACTCTTCCAGTGCAAGAGGGCTCTAGTTATATCTGGGGATTGTATCATTCGGGTATTCCTTTGGCCACCTTGGGATAGTTTTAGGATTTTAGCTTTCTTTCCTGAATGGCATAAAAGACTTTCTAAGGTATTGTTTCAGAAACATCTTCCAGAGACTTTGTGGGCCAAAGAGGATGTCTAATCTTTTTTAAATGATGTTTTATTATTATTAATCTTTTAAAAAATATGTAGCATAATTGATAAGTAAATCATCAAGAACTATGGGGAAAAATTGAGCAGGGAAGGAGGTGAAACACTATACTGGCTTTCACTTTTACGGGTTCTGTGCCCCTGCCAACCTCCATCTCCCCACCCCCACATACGTAGTTTCCCAACCAGTGTTGGATGTGGGCAGAATTTAACTAGCCTTTCTCATTCCAGGATTTTAACTAGCCTCTCTCATTTCCAGCATCTCTGTGTCAAATTCCTGGCTGGTCCCCTACTGCCTGAGACAAAGGGAACTGCAACCAGAGGTAAGCAAAGCTTTGAATTTCCTGAATGTTTCCTACTGCTTTTTGTTTGTTTGTTTGTTTTCCACTGTTAGCCAATAAAGCTGTCACCCAGTCCCCACTCCCTTTACTTCCCCATCTCACCTCTTATCAACTACACCTTCTCTGGCAGCTAACTGCTGGTTTTCCTAACCAAAGCTACCACACTCTTTCCTACCAAGCTGGAAAAGACAATTAGCTGGACAAAAAAGCCACAGACTACTTCTGTCCTTACCTAAGGCTCAAGCACTTTTTCATGAATAAACACATCGTAGTTCCTTGTTAGCATTTGGTCAATTGTTCTAGACAATCCTTTCCAATTTTGCACTTGCTTTTGTTTGTTTTTTCTGTGGTGATGATTCCCCATCTCTTCATGCTACCAAAACAGGAAGTGAAAGCCTACCTGAATTTATTCATAATTAGCTAAATAAAAGTAAGACAACATTGACATCATACACATCTTAAGAAGTACTAAAAATTTAAAGTCCGATAATAGCATTATTAGTAGGGATGTTAGATGTTGGAACTCACACAATATAGGTGGGAATATAAATGGTAATATCCCCTTGAAAACAATTAGAAATCACTTTTAAATTTTAATATCTTTATAAGTTAGGATCCAGTAATTCTATACCTAAGTATATGTCCTATATTATCTCCTGCTCTTTTTATCAAGTGACATATAGAAGAATTTCAAAGAAGCCTATGGAGTGAGTTGCTACACGGTGCAGTATAGGAACACTGGCTCTTTATTTACTCACACAGCATAAAGGGTCTAAAAGAGCAGGGGAAGAGATCCCACGTGTCCTGTCCTGGGGAAGACAAACTGCTCAGGTCAAGTTGGTGGATGACAGCTCCGCGTGTCCCACTTCACGGTGGAGGGGAGAGAGAAGTTTGTGCAGAGGCAGATAAGGGGAGCAGCCTTGCCACTGAGAATGTCCTGCCCTGGTAAGCATCTAGGGCTGCTTATTACCAGTTTTCAGTTTTAAGCTGTAGTCAGGCTTTTTTATTAGACCTGACATCTCCCCCTGGCTGTGGAATGGAAACATACCAACACAATTGAAAACGAGGTGGGGAAAGGAGGTTGGCTAGAGCTGGGAGAGGGAAGCTGAACATGCGTTTGTGACTTCCCCAGTACAGCCATGTTTCATTTTTAGGGGGAAAGCATATTTTAAATACAATTTATGGAAAGCAATACAATGAATCCAAGAAGCAAATTTGAAAGCCCCCATCCTTTAAGTATATACTGTTCAAACACTTGTTTAAAAAGTAAACACTTGTTTAAAAACAAGAAAATATAAGAAATGCTTAGAAACTTCAAAACCAGCATGACTCATGGGATTTTTTGGAACAAGAACTAACCTAACTTTAAGTGTACTTAGTTGATTATTAAGCTGACAGCAAGCCTTCCTTGGTGGTTAGTCAGATCTACTCAGTATCCCTAGGATTGAGATCCATATGAAGAACACAGTGCTATATTTTATTATACTATGTGATTGTATTTTCTAATGGAATTATCTTTTATCTTTTATTGGTTAAAATATCTACGTTATTTTAGGAATTTTAGAAACATGGCAAAAAATAAAACATAGTAATCATTCTTTTAATTCAACTAGGCAGAGTAAACCAATGGTAATATTTTGCAGTACATAGTATTTCTAGATTTTTAAATATTGCCATTTTACTAAATCTAATTTACTTTGTATTTTAAGCTGGTTCTATTGGTATAGCATTATTTAGGATAACATATTTTTAAGTAAGGCAGAATCTGAATGAACCTTGTAATCATAGTTTTTTTATAATTTAAATTGATATAGTTTATTTTGAGATCACTATAGTTTCAATTCACGCAGTTGTAAAAAATAAACAATATTTCAGGTACCATTTACCCAGTTTCCCTCAATGATAATATCTTGCAAAAGTTTAGTATAATTTTGCAACCAAGACATTGATATTGATACAGTCAAGATGAAACTACCAAAAACCAGTTAGTAGTAATTTATCTTCTTTGTAACTTTTCCCCTCTGTAACCTTCCATTTGAGTTTATCTTGCAAGCCCCAAGACTGACCAAATGTTGCATAACCTAAACATGCACAGAAGCAAGGGCTGGTGTCCTTAACTGACCTCCAGGATGCCAGGAACAAAATTCATGCCCCACAGAACCAAAGTTGCACGAATCAAGGGATATAAGGAGCAAATTCCAAGTGAGAGGTCCTTTAACAAGGAAAACCTGGTCTAGAGCCCATCTTACCATACATGGACAAATGTATACCTTGCCAATCAAATCATGTCAAAATGACCTTCCCCATAGCAGCACCCCATAAATTACCCTTAGTCCTGAATCAGAGAGACAGATTGGAGCCTTGCCTCTTGTCTCCTTACTGGGGTACCTCACAATACAGCGCCTTCTTTTCTTACAATCCCAATGTCATAGAATTGACTCCTGTGCACATTAGGCAGTGAGCCCTTGCTTAATAACAAAAGACAAAGGGTATTTCCATCCCAGAATGAACCCCAGTATTGCTCTCTGATAGTCACATCTGTTTCCCTCTCTCCACTCTCCTACCCCTTGCTAAATGCTGGCTACTCTTAATCAGATCATCATTTCCATAGTTTGGTCATTTCAAAAATGTAATATAAATGGAATTATACATATGTAATTTTTTTGGATTGGCTTTTCCTTCGCTCAGCAGAATTACCTGGAGATTCACCCACATTGTTGCACTTATCAATAGTTCATTCCTTTTCATTGCTGAATAATCAGCAACAGTTGGTTTAACTGTCTCATTGAAGGATACCTAAGTAGTTACTAATTTCTGGCCATTATAAGTAAAGCTGCTATGAAAGTTTGGGTACAGGTTTTGTGTGAACATTCATTTTAATTTCCCTGGGATAAATGTCCAAGAGTGTAATTGCTGTGTCATATAGGACTAGAATATTTAGTTTTTTAAGAAACTGCCAAACTGTTTCCCTTAGTGTCTTTTTTGTTTTACATTCCCATTACCAATATATGATATTTTCACCAGTATTTGATGCAGTCACTATTTTTATTTGGTCATTATGATAAGTGTATAGTGATATATCATGGTAATTTTAACTTACATTAAATTTAAATTAAATTGTAGATGACATGATTGTTTACTTAGAAAATCTCTACATCTACCAAAATTCAAACAAACAAAAACAAAAAAAGCATCCCAGAACTAACAAGTTAGTTCTGCAAGTTAGCAGGATATAAGATAAAGGGAGTAATCAATTGGATTACAGAAGAGTACATAGAGTATGACCTAATTTTTATAAAGTTTAAAAATATGCAAAACAACTAATGTCATTTGCATGTCAACTGAGAAATTACATACTGAGCTGCAAGACAACAAAAGCATTTATTTTGGGTCTTGGAATTGCAATTCAGGAAGCACAAATTCAGGTAGCAACCCAAACTATGCCCTGTCTTGGGACTTCTAAGCAAGGGTTTTTAAAGAAAAAGAAGATTATGTAAAGTTTTTGTAAAGAATTATGGTTGCTGGATATTTGGGGCTTTCCAAATGTCCTTCAGGTTAGAAAGTTTACATTTCTTTATCTTATAATTGTTTCATGGTGTCCAGATGTTCTCAGAAATGTTGCTTTTGGTTTTGCATACCTTGGCAGTGTGTATATCTGACTGCGATGTGCATAAGTGTAACCTTCTGAATGGTCTACTGACTCCGTTTTAAATTTCTTGGCCATAGTAACTCTATTTTGTTTTATCCCTTTTCTCATTTCCCCTTTCTGATAAAGATCTTTCCCAGAAAGCATTGCTGATCATCATTTGATATTAATCCCTTGGTACCAGGGAGGCTTATCCCTGTGAGTCATGTTCCAAGAAGTGGGGACTGTTGCAGGTTTATCTGCAGAGTCTGGCTTAGAGACTGGACACATTTGAGAAGTAGGGAGGTTCTCAGGGAGTGACTCTTAAGCATTAGTTATAGTTAAGCTTAATTTTTTTATGTTACGTAAATACAAGCTTCAAGATTAAGGATCTGTTGTATTAGCATGACTGGGGGGTAGATGTGGCCATTATTCTAGAGACAAGACAACAAATAAGAGACACTGTAATAACTGTAATAAGAAAAAGTGTTAGCAAGTTTTGAATTCAGTCACCTTAAAATTTAGTCACCTTAAAATTCAAGATTCAGCCAACGTTCTTTTCAATTATGATAGTCTAGTTAAACTTTGTTGTTATATAATCTGCGTCTCCAATTATGTCCTGTTAATAAGGAGGACATTTTTTTATTGAATTTATGCAAACAATTATATTTCCATGAAAATAGGAATATTCAATAAGAGTTTCTGAATTCTAGGGGATCAGGCATGGACAAAAAGATGTTTTCTGAGTTATAGATAATTTAAGGGAAAAGCAAAAGGGATTCCTTGTATTTAAAAAATTAAATATTAAAACATCAATAATATTTTAAACAAAATTGATATTTTTTTAATCAATTCTTTCAGTCCTAAGTAACTAATTCTTGTTCCACTTGATTTTTGTTAGCAATTTCATGAATTTATCAGCTTCCTACTAGATTTTTTGGAAATTCTGAGACAGTCCCATGATATGGCCTTAAAGTTCTTTAAACAATGTAATTAGAAGCTGGTTCCCTAGAATACCTGGCACAATCCTTTTCACAGGGTTCTGAGGCAGTATTTTTGTTGTTGTTGTTGAAGACTAAGCACTTTGGCCTGTAGCTGATTGTAACTGTTTTCAAGAAAACATTAGAAACAAAATTTAAAATTTTTTTGTGGACTACAAAATACTTAAAATGTAAAAGACAAAGAATGGCTATATTTAACTTATTACTGCTTTATAAAAGTGAATGATTTAACAAGAATTTATTATAAAATGATATATGTTTTTGTGGCATGTAACAATATTTTTAAGAAAAACTGAAATCATGCCTGGTAACATTACACTGTTATTTAATATGAGGCATATTAGTTCTAGGTTATCTTATAGACAGTGAGGACATTGGCAAATCTTTGGGAACTTTATATAGTTTTTGGAATGTATATATTAATAATATTTTATTTATATGAATCCAACTAATAGGTTAGAAAATCCCTTTTAATTTGACAATTTCTTATGTAATTTATATAAATACATCAAAAAAACCTATTTCTAGCACCTCTCCTTTTATAAATGAAATAGTAGATTCTTTACTATTTTCCAGGGGTTTTCTGGAAAATCCCAAAGACAGTTTGAAATAAATAAGATTATTTAGCATTTGATTTGTAAAGGCAAAATGTTAAAAATTGTCAGGAGGGTTGAACACTTGGTTAAATGGGATCCTAAGTCACTGTGAAATATACTTGGCTTTTTTCTTTAACTACAGTGACAATTAATGTTTTTAAAAGTTAACATAGGTGCTAACACGATGGTACAAAAAATTTTTTTTTTTTTAAGTGAGGAGACTTGTTTCTTTTAAACAATTAAAGAAATGATAAAGTCAACATAAAGAACAAGAAGTTATTTTGGATAAAACATAGACTGTCTTCCCTTTATATTGATTATTCATGGAAAAAAGAAAAAAAAACACCTTTACATCTTCTTACTCAGAATAGATTGAATGTCCAAGAAAACATTGTCATTTTAATAGAGAGAAAACCAAATTTAGTTTTGGATCAGTATAATATTTAATCCTAGACTCTTAAAAAGTTCATAGATAGATCCATCAAATAGTTAACTTCAACCACAAGAAATAAAATTCTTTTTCTACAAACATTCTACAACTTTCTATATCCATTCAGGTTGCTTATTATGTAATAATCAGTCATTTTATTTTAGGAAAAAACTGCTCTCTTTTTCATTATTAATATATATCCTATAAAACTCATATGCCAAAATGATTTGGGAAACTGTCTTCAACCTGATATCTTACAAAACTCAATTCCTGTCAAAATAAAATGTCAAAATAATGACTCAATTTGGGTAAATGAAAACGTACACATATTTCATTTAAATATCTAGTAGAAATAATATTGGATTATTTCATCAGTAAGCCTACATATGTTTAAGAATAACATCTCTAATGTTGCATGCTTTTTGTGTTTAATATTGATAATCTTGGAGACACAACTGTTTTCTTTTAAATTAACAATATTAAACTAGTATACAAATTGAGTATTTAAAAGCTTAAAATTTTCAGCCATGAGTAAGAAAAAAGAGATTTAGATACAGAGAAAGGTAAAATACAGAGATATAAAACTCATTAGTTTATGTAATCGCTGACTTTTGGTCCACCCCACTTTTGTATAAATTTCTAATCAGGGTATGTTTGTGTTTTTGGTAAAGAGGCTATTTTATAGTTATATCTCTGAAGCTTTTGAATACCCATTAAAGAATGCACCCCACACCTTGGTTGAGTTTAGGAACTTTTATTTTTTAAGACACACATAAGAACCCATTTTAAAATGGGTCTTTTATGTGCCAGTGTTCCTTTTTTCTCCTTTAAAAATGGGCAAGTTTATTTCCAATGCTCATTACCAATGTTCCTGTTGCTTGCAATGTGGATAGCTATTGTCCTTTTTATTTCTTCCTTTGGAGATAGCTTTTATTTTTGCGTTGATTGTCATTAAAAGTGGCTATCATAATTTCATAATTTCCCCCCCTACTCTTTTGGAGTTGCTGTAAAGCTATGATTTTATTTAATTATTATTATTTTTTAAATTTTATCCTGACTCAGAGGGTTTTTTTCTTTTTTAATGTTTAGCTAATTTAACAAATTTATCTAAAGGAGTGACATTTTACTCAAGTCCATGTTTGTTAATTAACTTCCCAAGGTTAGGTTTAAGTCCATTGATTAATAATGAGGACAGTGCCCTTTCAAATGCATTAACAAAAGATGAAAGACCTAAATGAGTTCCAAAGGTTGAAGACAATCACTTCTTTTAATCCTACAGGGATTTATCCTTTTTCTTTGTTTGTTTACAAAATTGGGTTATTAACCAATCAGTTTTGTGAGGAAAAGCCTTTGGTACTGCTTTTAATAAGTCCTTAGCAATTTGGCAGGCCTTTTTAAGATCATCCTTACCTGTATTGTTTGTAGTCACTTAAATCCTCTTCCAGTTTTTTCCATTTAGCTGCCTTGATCTATAAATATTTTGTTTGTTTGTTTTACCCAGACTTAAAACCATATGTGCAAATTGAAAAAGGTCAGGCAATCCTGGATTGTAAAATCCAATTAGAATTGTTAATTCCTCATTTCTTTTTAATTTCATGATTGGGAAGTTCCTTAACAATAGCCCTAAGCTCTACTCTTGATCAGGGGCTAAAGGTTACCAAAGGTGCCATCCTGGCAGTCACAGAAGGGCTGGTCTTGTAGGGCATTTGCCAAACTAAGTAGTCAAGGAAAG
Organism: Choloepus didactylus; assembly: GCF_015220235.1. Lineage (NCBI taxonomy): Eukaryota > Metazoa > Chordata > Mammalia > Pilosa > Megalonychidae > Choloepus > Choloepus didactylus. The sequence continues at coordinate 144,100,761 of NC_051309.1, forward strand.
AAGCATACAAGGGAGGAACACAAAGCAGAGCAGTGGGATTAGGAGAAGCAGAAAGGGCAGCAACATACAGTCCAGTCTTTACAGTCAGGGGGTTTTTAAGGCTAGATTATTTTTTCTTAAGCTTTCTGTAAGGAGTCCTTTAAAGAAACAATTTTTGAATTAGATAATTTTTTGACTGATTTGATATACCAATTAAAGAATGAATTCCATTGTTTTGGGGGGATCTTCAATAGCATTTGGAATTTCCTTCATTATAGCTCTTAGTTCAATTTTAGTTCAAGGAGTTTAGGTGATGGCAGTTTCTGAGCCTCCTTTATCAGAATAGATTTTAAAAGGGACTACAATCAGTGGGTCTGAAGGAACTTCAGGGCCCTTATGAAAAGGCAACTCAGCAAGGCTAGGTTAAATAAGAGGAGGACAGGAAGGCAGAAGAGGAGCTGAGGCAGCCTTGGAAAATTTAGAGATTTCAGACAGTTTTCAAGTTTAGTTATGCATTTATTTAGGTCTTTGTTTTGTTAAAGTGGCATTCTTTTCTGGAAAAGAAGCAATTTTGAAATTTGCTATATATTTGGAAGCTTCCAAGAACCAACAGATAAAAAAAGGTATCCTATTCAGCTCTCTTGATCTTATAGCCTCTATTCTCTAGTGTGTGCATTGTAATTCAAGATTATCTTTAGTATGTCCAATCCAGCAAAAGGAGAATGTATATGATGCAGGACCATAATTCATATATGTAAAATCAGATGGAGTGTTTGATGGCAGTGCACCATTAGAATGCTTTTTTTTGAAGAATTAGAACTCACTGTTTATGATTGAGAGTAATCCTAAAGCCTAAAATGCCTGACAGGATTTAATTTAGGACTGGGTTAATACAGATCTTTATCGTGTGCCTTACACAGGATACTTCTTTAACCTGGAGGACAGCCTGTGCTCTAGTTGTCCGACCTGTGACCAGGTGCCCCTAGTTGCATGGAAATTGTCTTCAGGGTGGCAGACAACCTACTACCAATCTTGCTTGTCCATGACTACCTTATCCTTACGTGGGAGTCTTGGTCTTCAGAAGCTGAGGCTTCTCTTTAAAGGGTAGCAGGGACTTTAATAGCATTTATGTGCCTTACCTGTGCCCACAAAGTTGATTATGTTATTGCCCTCAGTCAGGACAAAGATTAAATGAAACATTAGGGTGACATCCTTCTGTATAATATCAGAGAAATAGAGAAGGAAGAGATTTCAAATACTTGAGTACTCACCAAATAGGAGAATTTTCTGTAAAGCAAAAATGTAAACAGAAGGACTGCTGTCACCAGTCCAAACCAAAAGAATCAAGTTCAAAATGCCTTTAACCAGAAGACACCCAAACAAGGTGAAAACCTCAAACAAAGGAAGGGAGGTTCAGAACTGAGAGGACTCACCAACAAATACCCAGAGCCATCAGGGAAACAGCAGAGCACAAGGGACTCCAGCAGGTACCATTCTCAAATCCAACCTTGGCTGTTGGGGGTGGGGGGTGGGGGTAGCTTCTGATCCCTCTTCTGACACTAGAAATTTCAACAAAGAAATTACAGACTGTGCAGCCAGGCAATGAAAGCATTTATTTGAGTTCTTAAAATTGCAATTCAGGAAGAACTGACCCAGGTAGCAACCCAAACTGTTTCCTGTCTTAGAGCTTCCAAACAAGGCTTTTTAAAGAAAAAAGAAGATTAGATAAGTTGTTTGTAAAGAATTATGATTGGTGGATATTTGGGGCTTTCCAAATGTCCTTCAAGTTAGAGAGTTTACTTATTTCTTTATCTTTAGTTGTTTTATGGTGTCCAGGTGTCTTAAGAAACATTGCTGCTTTTAGTTTTTTGTGCCTTGGCAGTTCATGATTTCTGGCTGAGACATGCATATAAGTAACTTCCTGAATAGCCTCCCAACTCCATTTTAAATCTCTTGGCCATAGTAACTCTATTTTGTTTTATCTTTTTTCTAAGGAGGAATGTAAATATGCAGGAGAAGTATAAATACAAATTCATGTAAGTAATTAACACTATATTAAGAATGCTTATTAATATAACATTAATATAATGATAAAGGGGGATTTTTAATTTGGGAAGAGTACAGAAGTGTTACAGGTTCATCTTTTTACACCTCAAACCTATGATCTCCATTAGAAAAGGTCGTGATTCAACGGGCTTGGGCTCCATCAAGTAAATGATATACTCAATCAAGAGTACAGGGACAGACAATAGTTTAAAAGTAAAGAGCACTCAAAACAAGAATTCAACTTTAACACATTTTACTAAAGGAGCTCTTAAGGTGAAAGGAACAAGTTTACAATGTAAAAATTAATTGATACATTACCAAGCCTGGGAGCCGCACTCCTCCTGATACAGCTGGATATGAGATCAGAGTGCTCACCTTGGTCTGAGTTACAGAAAATTTATAGCATCTTGATTTAGAGTACCTTTAATTAAGTCACATTCTATTTTTATATTCATTGATATATTATATCATAGAATATAAAATATTCTATTTTATATTCAATTCAGTCATGAACCATGAGTCACTCATGAGTGAAGCTTCTTGTTTCACAAGTGGTTCAAGATCAAAGGAGGGTGTCTACAACTTTATCAGACTTACTCAGCCTTGAATGCGTATAAATGTCTATTGATAATATTTTTACTAACTAAGCTATGACTTCTGTAAGAGCAACATAATGTACTTTTACTTATATAAAGTCTAAAAGTTAGAAAAGAGATAACTATTACTTGTCTCTAACTTGTTAATATAGTTTTCTCATTTTATTCTATGATTAGTTTAACCATTACATCATATTGATAAGCACACATTTGATTTCTGTATTCAACCTTGCTACATTATCTATGACTTTCCTATGATTAAATTAAAAGTTGCAGCCCATCCTGTTTCCACAGAGAACCAGATGATTACATGTGATCTGTATCTAAGAAGGCTGAGAGGGCCTTCCTGCTTTCCTGAAAATATACACAGCTTTTTTAACTGTTTAGCTTCTCTTTCAGTATAATCTTCTAATATAAGACTTGAAGGATATGAATCATTTATCCCAGTTATTATGGTAAGGTCTTTCCACTTTTTATTATTTGGAAATTGTACTTCAGTGTTTTTAGGTAAAAGTCTGTCAAATATGCTTCTATATTAGAAGGAATAACTGGTTTTTCACCATTGGAATAGAAAACCTCAGCTGGTATAGGAGAGCATCATAGAGAGAAGGAGTCAGCATCCTCATTATCAGATTCCTCGGTAGAGATATTATCCTGTGACACGAGTGAATTTGAATATGTTGCTGGTATATAGCTGAGTTTAATGGCTTTTCGTATTCTTAATATTAAAATTACTAATAAAAAACCAAAATCCTTTCTGAATATATTAAATATATACATGTTTCTGAATTGGTTATTTCTCCATTGGCAAATACACTTGTCTGTAGGCAAACACTACCTTGAATATACTTACTTTATAAGAAAGATAATCTACAAAGCTATTCTTCTTTGTTTATATGATAATTTATGTATTATGTAAATTGATGCTTAAATACAATTACTTCAGAAAAGAAATGCTAAATAATCTCTTTATATGATAACTTGGTTACCTCTAGATTTGATTCACTAGTCTTTCAGTTGTCAGCACTCACTCAAAGTCATCAAAGCTGATGCAGCTTAGCCTTTATTTGCAGTTTATTTTGGGGAGGGTGAAGGGAATAAACAACCTTTGCTTTAATGCTCCAACTCTTCACAAAAGCACTAACTGTCCTATTTTCTTTTGATTGTAATATATCCAAAATCACTGTTCTAGGAGTGTAAATTTTAATTATAATGTCTTGGGGTGAGATGAAATGAATATTCTTTAAACATTTACCAAATATCTGCCTCTACTGGGTTGTATACATGAAAGAAAATTCAAAAAGTCACAGATTTTTTTCAACTCAATTATATCCTAGCTGTGTTATTTTGTGTAAATTCCTTGCCTTCTCTGACTTTCTGCATCTTCATCTGAGAAAAGAATGTTGTGAAAGTCACCCAATTGTCGTGAAATTTAATTTAGGAAATACATTGAAATAATTCTTAATATATTTTAAATTAGCAGCTATTTATAATTGTAATTAAAATGTTCTGACTTGAATTCTGAAAAAAATAAGAATAGATTGGATACAGAGTTTAGATATTTATAAACATTTTAAATCACTAATTTAAAATGAAAAAAAAAACTACATGACTTTAGCATATATAAGTGGGAGTTATTGATATGAACTTCTTTGCATTCTTGAGCTTAGAGAAGTAAAGGGTGGCCTGTAGGACTAGATTGGTACAAAGAAGTTTTCTCTAAGACGTAGCTATAATTCATAATATACGTACTGTTTTAAAATTTATTTTATTGTTAGACATTATGTGTATGTTGATGAAAATTAGGTGAAAGCATCATAACGAGTCATAAATTACTGAGGAAAGACAGAACAGTAGTAGATCTGCAGTCAAGATGAATATGTACAATGAGAATTAACAAGCACTAATGTGGGTTAACTGCCCAAGACAGTATAATTATCATGTGAGTTGTTTGGGAGATCAGATAAAATGAGGAGCCATTTCAGTGGAGTCAGAGCAGAGAGGTGGAAGTTATCTGAATTCCAACCCCAGGATCGTATGTAACGGTGGTTGCCTGGGTAGTACAAGAGTTGCATTTCCATTAAAATGCTCTTTAGTTCCTTCTCTTCCAAAAAATTGTTGGCTTTGAAGACTGCTTATTTTCAAATTTAGATTTTTTTGCTAAGCTTCTTATCCCATCATATTTTCCCTCTTAAGGGAATGACTTGCATTGCGTCATAGATAGTGGAATTGAACAGCAAAGAAATGAGCCGGGGTCAAAAGATATAATTTTACAGTTTACACAATTAAGAAATATTTCCTAATTTCCTCCAGTAAATAAATGGTTATTTTTATAGCTAGTGAAGTTATATTTCCTACTAATTACATGTGTTAATATAAATCTTTGCTATTAATCCATTGTCTGGTTTGGTGTGGTAGCTGTTTCCATTATGCCACATGTGTGTGTGTGTGTGGTGTGTGTGCGCACGTGTGTGTGACTGTGTGTGTGTCTGTGTGCCCGTGTTTGTTTCTATGTGTCTGTCCATCCTTCTGCTTGTACAATATAATCTGTAATATTATAAGGCTATAACTGGTATGGATTTATTATTAATTAAGGGCCTGATTATTCTTTTTTCTTAAATATATTTTGTTCTGAGGCTAATGCAGCACACCAATTCTTACTGTTTGCCTAGTAGGCAATTTTTTTCCTGATTTTCATCTATAAAATAGGGAAAATTAATAATATTTACTTAAATCAGAAAACTGTTTTGAAACTAAATCAATAAATATATGTAAAGTGTTTAGACCATATCTGACACATTTTAAGCACTTTAGTTTTTCAACTTTTATGTTTGAAGTTGTAGGTTTACAGAAAAATTATGTTGAAAATATAGAATTCCCATACACCACTACTCAGACTCCCAGTTTTCCCTATTATTAAAACTTTGGATATTTGTGGGGCTTTTATTACAATTGATGAAATAATATTAGTATAATTATACTATTAACTCTAGTCCTTACTTTACTTTATGTTTCATTGTTTGTGGAGTACTGTCCTATGCTATTTTAAAAAAACTTTATCCTTCCAGCATAGAAACTCCCTAAAATTTCCCCTTTTTAGGGGAAAAATTTCCCAGATTTAAACATATAATTCAGTGATGTTAATTACATTCATGTTGTGCTACTATCACTACCACTATATGATTTTAAGTGTGTTTCTTACAAAAATAATATAGTTTTTGTTTGTTTGCTTGTTTGATTATTATGCATTCTGGGAATTACTGTCTTTAGTGAGTTAATCAGTTCACAATTTTTATGAATACCATTGGTTTGGACTTATTTTTATACTCCTTTATTACTTATCTGTTTTTTTTCTGTTTAAGTTCTATGTATCTCCTCTGTGTATTTTTATTTTACTTTTCTTCCAATATATCTTAATTGTCAAAATGTTTTCTTTAGTTTCCTTAGTGTCTGAATCATTTCGCATTCCCACTAGCAATATATAATTGATCCCCTTTCTCCATGTTTTCATCAGCGTTTGATGTTGTCTGTATTTTTTATTTGGCCATTCTGATAAATGTGTAGTGATATATCACTGTGGTTTTAATTTATAATACAAATTAAATATTTATTTAATAAATAAATATAATCACATTTAAATTAAATTGTAGATGCCATGATTGTTTACTTAGAAAATCTTGACACCTATGGCAAAATAAATAAATAAATAAATAAAATTAACAGGAAACAAAATAAAAATATAAAACCTCTTAGAACTAACAAGTGAGTTCCACAAATTAGCAGGACACCAAGATAAAGAGAATAACTAGTTGGATTACAAAAGAGTACATAGAGTAAGATACAATTTTTATAGAATTTAAAAATATGAAAAACATGTCATTTGGAGAAGAAATGTACATATGCAGGAAAAATATAAATACAAATTCATGTGAATAATTAACACTTTATTAAGAATGCTTATAATTTGGAAAGAGAACACAAGTTAATTTGAATATTTTGCTGCTATATTATTTAGTTTGCTGTTTTTTGTATTATTTCATATTTTGAATATTAAGATTATTAATTAAAAACACAGTACTTTCTGAATATATAAAAATATATAGACATTTCTGAGTAGTTTCTCCACTGGCAAAATACACTTAGTTTTAGGCACATATTACCCTGAGTATACTTACTCTTATGAAACACTGTATAGATTGTGGAAGAAAGGTTCAGATGATGATAACTGCAAGTGAGAGACGGGTTTTTCCTAAGGAGGGGAGTGAGATGACTGGAGGCACAAATTTGAAATTAGAAAAGTCAGAAAATTAGGCACAAGACTTTTGGTATTATTTTCTTGTAAGAATAAAGGAAAACTTCAAGCAAGCTAAGTTTTTGTCCTGTTACTTCTTCATTTTTGAATTATTTGAAATGTCTTGATGATTTCAAGAAAGAACATGGAATATGTCTTTAAAGTTTCAAAGAGACAGAAAGGGTAGTGTGACCTGTTCTGCTCCACCCTATTCTCTCACAGTTTTTACTGGAGAAAGTAAATTGGGTAGATTAAATCTCCCAGTTATAGCTGGTATTATATGTTAAAACATGTTTTCAGGGAAGTGGGATATAAAGGAAATAGCTCTGAAAGAGAAGCAGTATTCCTGAGAAGGCATACACAAGAAAGATCAAAGACCAAATCTAATGATTATTCTATAGATTTATATTAATGATGATGATAGCCAAGTTTGTTGATGACTTACTATGGAATGGACACCATTATAAGTACCTTACATATGCTAGTACAGTTAATCTTTAGAGTATCCCCGATGAGAAACATTAAACTCAAGACAAAAAGTACTGTAAAGCAGCATTTAAGCCAGTCTAACTCCAGAGCCTTCTGGCTCAACCATTCTTCCAATATTATCCCTCTTTGAAAAGAAATATGGATGAGCAAATAAATTCCTGTTTAACCTCTATACTAAATTTAAGAGATCTTTGGGTTTTTTTTTTTTTTTTGAATTCACAGAATATAAATCTGATGTTCATAAGGGTTACTGGCTTGTTCTAGGCTATAAAACTAGCAGTTGCACAGGTTTTTTTTGTTGTTGTTGTTGTTGTTGTCGTTGTGTTAGTTTTGTTTGTTTGTTTACCTCTGGTTTGCTTTGAAAAAATAGCCTGAATTCCCTTCACTGTTCTATTCTTGCATACTTCATGTTCTTTAGGATTTTTCACAATTGTAGATGGAAAACAAAGTACCATTCTGTGTTTCAGGGGAAGGGCCAACAAGGATGGGTAAGGAATTTGAGGAAGTGCTGATATTCTTTAATGCCTTCTATTTGGTGGAACAGAGGTGAAGCCTGTGTCACTCCCAAGCCTCTAACAAGCTGTGACATTTTCTGCCACTTGTAACATGATTATGAAAATTAGAAAAGAAACATTATTATAATAATGATCATTACTATTAGAGAAATGATTGATTAAAAATTTAATTTAGAAGTGATTAGGTATTAGAAATTCATGTTCTTAGTTGGAAAAGTTTTAATTACTAAGTCATCTGAGATTTAGCATGAGTGCATGCTGTAATGCCTGAGTACAAACTGTATAGATGTGAGGAGATACCTAAGTCATTTAAAGAAATAATTAGACAGAGAAAACTGCAGTTGAATAGCAAGCATTCATTAGTTTGAGGTCATGTTCAAAGCTGAGTAAGATTCAATTATCAGAAATTGTATATCTTTTAACTTTAATACCTTTATCCAGGTTACAGTATATCATGTAGAGTACTTGAAAATAGTGACTACTTGAATCAAGTGGGACCCTTGCCAAAATATTTGGTATTAAAAATACACTCTAGAGAAAAAGGAATTAAAGAAAGTCAATAAATGACACTTTGATCCATTTAGTCTTCATTCATTGACTCTCCTTTAGTAACCTACATAAAGGTCAAAATTGCATATTACATTTAACCAAAATAACTAATTTAACCAAAAGAAATATATTTTAAACACAAAAATATATCTTTATCTATCTATCTAATCTCCATCTTTCTAACTCTATCTTTCTATCCATCTATCTATCTTGTTGAATAAAATAAAATGACTGCCTGCATTGGCATTGTCAAGAGTGACCCCCTTTCTGAAAAACAATGGCAACTTGTCAAAAGTTTTAAAAAATAAAAGCACGACTTTCAGAAAAACAGGAATGTGCCTTGCAAATGTTGCCATTTAAGCAACATTTGGGAATAAGCTAGTTTGGGTCAAATAAAGATAGACAAAAACAGACAATCAAAAATAGACAAGTAAAAAAAAAATAGACAAGTATGCTATAATAACCAATCTAAAATTGCCCCCTGCTTTGTAAGACCCTCCTTTGTAATAAGTCAACCAGTTATTGTAACTCTACTTTGGAAATCCCATAATTACCTTTATACACTAATATGACCTGCTCATTATTTGAGACCCTTTACTTCAGTTTGAGACCTCCCTGTTCAAACAGTTTCTCTTCCAATAAACCTAATATTGTGATTATATTGGTGACTTTATTTCTTTTGAATATACATACATATGCATATCTAGCTGCCTATAAGGTTTTATTATTGTAAAATAGATGGAATATAGCCAGGAAAATTTACACTATATTTTCTGAATATTGAGTGGACTAAAATTTGTTCTTTATCTGCTAAATATGTATTAAGCACCCAATTTAGCTCACTCTTCAAGGCATTTGGATACATTAGTTCACAAAATGGATAAATATATTGTTCTGGTTTGCTAATGCTGCTATTAGGCAAAATACCAGAAACAGATTTTGGCTTTTATAAAGGGGGTTTATTTGGTTAAAATTTACAGTCCTAAGGCCATAAAAGTATCCAAACTAAGGTATCAACAACAGGATATGGTCACTGAAGAATGGACAGTGGTGTCAGGAACACCTCTGTCAGCTAGGAAGGCGTCTGCTGTTCTTTTGATCCCAGGTTGTGTTTCAAAATGGTGTTCTCCAAAATGTCTCTGGGCTTGTCTCTCTCAGCTTCTCTGGGGCAAACTCTGGACTAGCATCTCCAAATGTCTCCATGCATCTCAAAGCATCAGCAAAGGTCTCTCCAAAAGTCTCTCTCAGCTGCTCCCTCTGTGAGCTGCTTTTAAAGGACTCCAGTAAACTAATCAAGACTTACCCTGAATGGGTGGGGTCAAATATCTATGGAAACATTCCATCAAGGGGTCACACCCTAATCAAAAAGATTAATAACTCTGCCTCCACAAGAGTGAATTAAAGAATATGGTTTTTGGGGGGACATAATATATCCAAACCAGCACATATACCATAAACATGTACAATTAAAGATTGTGTTAGATTCTGTGATGGAAGATGGAGCTGAACGGTGGGGTAGTTTTAAATAAAGTAGTCAGGGAATATCTCATGGAGAAGGTGAAATTTGAACTCAGTGTGTAAGCAAGTAATACAAGCATCAGTGTTCATGTAGAGCACAGAGAAGAACAAATGGAAAAGTCATGAAGGAGGAGTTTTCAAGGGTGTACTCCAGGACTAGCACAGAAATCTGGGTGGCTGGATCTGAGTGGGTAACATGTAGGTAGAGATTACAGATTTACACAATGATGGGTTTGTGCATTTTATCTGTAGCAATAAGGGTTATTACTAGAATGTTTTGAGAATCAGAGCAGCAACATGTGAGTCATTCTTGAAAATCATTTACTATGGCTAATGTTATGACAGTGGAGCATAGGTAGGTAAGAACAGGAGGCCAGTAAATAGGCTTTTGTAAAAATCCATGTTTCATGAAGGATGCTTGGACCAATGGAGTGGTGCTAATAGTAGTGACAAAGCCAACATGTATTCTAGTAGAATATAGGTTGGTTATGACAAATAGAGAAGAATAAAAGATGTTTCCAAGATTTGTGGTCTGAGCATACATAGGGATGGAGCCGCCACTTAATAATATGAGAAAGACTAGCAGGTTGAAGGTTGATGGGTGGAAATCAGAGTTGGGTTTTGGACAGTTGAATTTGAGAAGCCATTTAGAATTTAAATGGAAGTTTTGAGTAAATTGTTGAATATAAACTTCTTGTTTCAGCTCTGAGATGTAAAAAAAATTGAGAGTCATCACTGCAGTCCTCACAATAAGAAAAAGCCAGAGAACCTAAGATGGCAGCTAGGTGAGACAGGGCAAAAAAAAACCTCCATGAAAAATAGTATACGAAAGCCAGAAAGTGACCCAGAACATCAGTTCCAGTGATGCATCAGCCGGCAAGTTCTGCTAAATCCACAGGGACCATGCATTTGATGAAACCAGGAGTCTGCATTCTGAAATGACAGGCTGGGAATGCCCCTGCATGGCCCAGTGGCCCAGTGCTTCCCTGGAGGGTTGGCGCACACTTTTGATGCGGCACAGCCTTCCCTCAGCAGACGTCCTGGAAGAGTGTGGCTGGGAAGGGGAACCTGCTCGGAAATCCCAGGGACCCTACGCCAATACCAAGGACTTGTGGGTCAGCAGCAGAGACAATTTGTGGCAAGACTGAAATGAAGGCTTAGACTCTTGCAACAGCCTTGAATCTTCAGGAACACCTGGGAGATTTGAAAGCTGCCCTGCCTCTCTAACCACCCAGACACATGCCCCACATTCAGGGCAGACAGCACCAACAACACACCCAAACTTAGTGCACCAGTTGAACCCCCCAAGAACCAGATCCCCACACACCACAAAGACAAAGTTGGGGAGAACTGACTTGAGGGGAATAGGTGACTCACGGATGCCATCTGCTGGCTACTTAGAGAAGGTGTATGCCACAAAGCTGTAGATCTGACAAATTAGAAATCAGTTTTTTTAATATCCAGAAAGAACCCTATCAAGTAAAGCAAATGCCAAGAGGCCAAAAACAACAGAAAATCTTAAAGCATATGATAAAACCAGATGATATGGAGAACCCAAACCCAAACACCCAAATCAAAAGATCAGAAGAGACACAGTACTTGGCACAATTAATCAAAGAACTAAAGTCAAACAGTGAGAGCATGGCACAAGATACAAAGGCCATGAAGAAGAGCATGGCACAGGATATAAAGGACATGAAGACTGTAGAAGAGCATCAAGAAGAACTTGCAAGAGTAAATTAAAAGAAAAAAAAAATAGAAGGTCTTATGGAAATAAAAGAAACTGTTGGCCAAATTAAAAAGATTCTGGATACTCATAATACAAGATTAGAAGAAGTTGAAAAATGACTCAGTGTCCTCGAGGACTACAGAACAGAAAATGAAAGAACAAAAGAAAGAATGGGGAAAAAATTGAAAAAATTGAAATGGATCTCAGGGATATGATAGCTAAAATAAAACGTCCAAATTTAAGACTCATTGTTGTCCCAGAAGGGGAAGAGAAGGGTAAAGGTCTAGGAAGAGTATTCAAAGAAATTGTTGGGGAAAACTTCCCAAACCTTCTGCACAATATAAAAACACAAAGCATCAATGCCCAGTGAACTCCAAATAGAATAAATCCAAATAAACCCACTCCAAGACATATTCTGATCAGACTGTCAAATACTGAAGAGAAAGAGCAAGTTCTGACAGCAGCAAGAGAAAAGCAATTCACCACATACAAAGGAAACAACATAAGTCTAAGTAGTGACTACTCAGCGGACACCATGAAGGTGAGAAGGCAGTGGCATGACATTTTTAAAATTCTGAGAGAAAAATTTCCAACCAAGAATACTTTATCCAGCAAAAATCTCCTTCAAATTTGAGGGAGAGCTTAAATTTTTCACAAACAAACAAATGCTGAGAGATTTTGCTAAAAAAGACCTACCCTACTTCAGGTACTAAAGGAAGCCCTACTGACAGAGAAACAAAGAAAGAAGATAGAGATATAGAGAAATTTAACAGATATAAATTGAACATTACATCCCACATCACCAGGACACACATTCTTCTCTAGTGATCGCAGATCTTTCTCCAGAATAGACCATCTGTTGGGACATAAAACAACCCTCAATAAATTTAAAAAAAAAAAAAAATTGAATATATTCAAAGCACATTCTCTGACCACAGTGGAATACAAATAGAAGTCAATAACCATCAGAGGCTTAGAAAATTCACAAACAACTGGAGGGTAAAAATGAGGGGGAGATGAAAACATTCCCAGATAATCAAAAGCTGAGGGACTTCATCACCAGTAGATCAGTCCTATAAGAAATGCTAAAGGGATTTGAGCAGGCTGAAAGGAAGGGACACTAAACAATTGACTGAAACCACATGAAGAAATAAAGATTTCCAGTAAAGATCACATGGTAAATACAAATACCAATACTACTGTATTTTTTATTTGTAACTCTAAATACTTCCTACAGGATCTAAACAACAAAAACTGTAATGATAAATCAGTGTTTTTGGACTCAATGTAAAATATGCAATTTTTGACAAGAACTACATAAAGGTGGGGGAATGGAGGAGTATAGGAACATAGTTTACATGTCCTATTGAAGTTAAGTTGATATCAAAAAAAAAACAAGATTGTTATAGATTTAAGAGGTTAAATTTAAGCCCCATGGCAAAAACAAAAAAAGTATCAGAGAATATGACCATAGAGATGAAAAGCAGAGTATGGGTTATGAGAAGTGGGGGAAGGGGCAACGGGAAGTTAAGAAATGAGTGTAGGGTTTCTTTTTGGGGTGAAGGAACATTTCTAGTAATGGATGGTGAAAGGTGATAGCATTGCAACATTCTAAATGTGATTAATCCCACTAATGGAATGCTAGGGAGGGTTGGAATGGGAAGATTTAGGCTGTATATATGTTTTCACAATTGGAAAAAAAAAAAAAAAAGTCTAAATACATAACGGCAATTAAATGCCAAGGATGATCCTGGATGGGATCTGAGGATGGAGGAGAGGAAGCTCAAAGGGACACAGTTGGGATATAAGAAAAAAAAAAAAAAAAAAAGGAAATATAGAATCGAAACTTTGTATCAATATTGGATTTCTTGAACTTCTTAGCTGTGTTTAGTGGGATTGCATAAAAGAATGTTCTTGTTCATGGGAAATGTATATGTGAATTATATTGTTTGTTCAAGGATGTGTGCAGCTTGCTCTCATATGTTCAGAAGACAGAGCAATAGATGATGGATGATAGAAAGGGAGGGAGGGAGGGAAAGAAAGAAATGGTGGTGTGACAGGATGTTAAAGTTGGTGGATCGGGGTATCGGTGGAGGGGGGTTGGGTTATGCTGGAGTTCTGTGTATGGGGTTTGTATTGTTTTCGCAACTGTTTCTGTAAGTTTAAATTTATTTCAAAATAAAATTAAAAAAAAAAAAAAAAGAACAAGAAAAAGCCGCCTCAAGCAGGACCTGCTGTTTCTCATGGTGCCATGGATGAGAGTCTGCAGCCTGGCAGATAAGTGTGTCACTGCCAGCGTGGAACAGCACAGAAGACAAAATACCAGTCCAGTTAAAAAACCATAATGATGATGAAACATTAACAACCAAAGGAAAAGTTGGTGACTCTCTCCTAGATGTTGTGGTTGAAAATAATCTGGATATTGATGGTTTTGGTTCATGTGAGGGAACCGTAGCCTGCTCTACCTGTCATGTCACCTTTGAAGAGCATATATTTGAAAGTTACAAGCAGTCACTGATGAGGGGAATGACATGCTTGACCTGGCCTATGAAGTAACAGCAACATTATGCTGGGGATCCCAAATCTGTGTGACAAAAATCTACGGACAATATGATGCAATGACCAGTGCCAGACAATCCATTGATATGGGCAAGAACTCCTAAGCTAGGATAGACAGGAAAGTTTTCATGAAATTTTACCTTTTTTATAATTATTATTTGTTAACTCATTTAAATGAGAACATGGATGAATGGATTTATTATTATAACTACATTTACTGTTTTAATTCACCTTGTATAGCTATTGAATTTTGTAGCTCTGAAAGTAGGTGATCTGTATTTTGGTTAAATTATACAAATCTCAACCAAATATGAGAAAATAATTAATATGATAAAACCTTACATAATTTACCTTACATCTGTTTAGTGACTTTAGCAAAATGTTTTCATATGAATCTTAAGGTAGATTAATAAAAGGTATTATTATCCGTCTTTGATCTGGATGAAGGCAGGGATCTAAAATGGCTTACCTAGGGCCATACAACTAGAACCCATATCATGTCACTACAATTTAAAGGTTCAACCTGGAAAACTGGCAACATTATGAATATATTAGAGCAGTAATTAAATATGAATGTGTATGGACAAAAATATTTAATTGCTCAGTGAACAGTTTCAAAGATAGTTACTAACCTAATTTCAAAGACAGTTATTAGCCTTATAAAAATATTTCAAAATTTGATTCATTGAGAAGTATAAATCTGAGCATAAGCATTATAATAGTAAAAAGGAGGCTTGATCTCTGTTCTGACAAAACTGGAGGAATAAACTAAACATCAAATGTCTTTATTTTTTCCTATTCTAATCAGAATTGTCTAGTTTTGTAATCTTTTAAAAATAGTGCTGATTTGTAAATCTCTGTAGCTGAATGGGAATCCTATGAATTAGCTTTTCGTTGTCCTGAGCCAAAAAAGGAAAAGAACAGACTGCCACACTGCACAGCTCCAGGGGGTGCCATTCTCTTAAACAGGGCTGAAGTTTTACACCTGTAGGCATAAGTGCCAGAAGTGAGGGAATGGTTTTTAGTATCACAGATTACCAGTTACAAATGAAAAATATTTGTATCCTTATCTTTACTAGAAATAAATTTGTGCACGTTAGTGAAAGAGTAGACAATTTGCTTTAGGGAAGTATAGTAAACCTAGGACTAACTGTAAGAAAGATCAGAACAAATTATTAATATATATGCAAATTATAAGACAACTGAATTAGTTTCAAGTACATCATGCAGTGTGATCATTTTTACAAATATTTGTCCCATACTATCCTTGACATAAAACACTGTGTTATGCCCATCAGGGAATACAAAGCTGAGCAAGACAAGGAATACCCTCAGGCAGCTCACATTTTATCAGCAAGAGATAGAACATAAGCACAAATAATTTGCTTGAACTAAACTGACCAATTTACCAAATAAGGATTCTTTCAAAGTAATTAATGTATAAATCATGAGTAGGAAGAATTTGAGGCTTCCAGTGTTCATTAGGTGATTAATAACTATTGTGTGCCTTCTGTGTGGAGAAAGCTTCAAAACAATGTGATCTATTACGTAGCTCCAATATTCTCCTTGTATTCTCACATGGATTACCCAAACTTCCCTTTCCAGAACTACATGGTTTTAGATTTCAAATTGGAAAATTTTAAATTAATGAAGTTGAATTGTATTACTTAAATAAAACCTACTAAGCTTATTTTAAAAGAAAATTTTTTCACCATGAATGGGCACTGATTTATTTTTAGACTTGAATGCTTTATTTAGTACAGAAAGATTCAGAGATGATACTTGTTTTTGCTTCAATACTTTCAAACATTGATATTCTGATAATTTCAAGGTAGACACGTTTCAAGACAGACTAGCCTCTTTAAAATATCCTTTTGATAAATCATTTTTTTTCTATAAATAACAAAGTAAGGAAAACCAACATATTCAACAAACAAGTTCCTGAAGGTGAACAAATGGAAAATCAGTGACTTTTCTTGGATACATAAGAGAACTGTGGTTGCAGGGAAAACTGCCACCCTGGAATCTGGATTGACAGGAGACTCTAGAGACTCACAGCTGAGATCTGCTTATTTGGGGTAGAAATAACTGGGGCTATAAGCTTGTAGAAATACCTAAATTATAATTTTGACAAATTGCTGAAAGGTGAGTGTAGACTAGCTTAAGAGAGAGAGAGAGACTTTGGGGGGCCTGCAGTGTTGGAGAAGCCCCTACATTTTGATGGATTTTACCCACAGAAATCCTACCAGGTTCTCATAGTGGAGAATTAGCCAGAATCTTTAATTGAGTCACAACAGATAAATATATATCAGTAACTCTAGCATTATGTCTACATTCCGTGCCATCCCTCTTCCCATCTCTTTGAGATATAAAAGGCAGAGATTTTAAGATTCTGAGTTCTACTAACAGATTTCTCTCTCCAAATAGGGCTGCTCAGAAAACCGGATCAGGGTTTCCCTCTGCAGGCCAAACCAGAGGTCCAGGGATACTGTAGCCACTCACACAATTCTGTATTTTTGTAAATGGTTGAACTTGGTCTAGTTTTTATGATTCTGTTCCTAGGATGAATAAAATAGGAGAAAGAGAAATAATAATGCTTTTTCAATTTAATCCTTAAGTAGATTTAATTAAACATGAAGTGAAATTATTTGTCTTTAGGTGCCTTTGTTTTAGACCATTTTTTTTTTCCCCAAAGCCCCTGTTCCCCCCATATCCATCTCCCAAAACATATATTTAGTAGGCTCCAGGAAAATAATTTTTGAAATTTTCTCAAATTAAATTAAGGACCTCTGCATTTTATATATTCTCTGAGATTTATAATGTACATAAGACATGTGGAAGATCTGAAGATTCCTATAATAGGACCTCATATAACTAAGTTTTCCCCATGTTTGCTTTTCCAAAGACTGCATTATTGATAAGAAATATTAATATAGCATAGAACTATTTTCCGGCTAAAGCATTTAGGAAAACACTACCTTGATGTCTCTCTTTACAGATCAGAAGCTGTTTTACTAGTTCTACATGTTCTTAGAAACAAATGAAGAAAATCTTAGACTTAGGACTGTGGAGGAACTATTGGACTAGTGAAGAAGACAGAGACCATCCTGATTGGAAGAAATAATTTATATTGGCTATTGTACAAATATTTATACTTTGTACTAAGAAAGGAAGGATTCAAAGACAAGAAATACAAATTTGCAACTAAATGAAGTTGTAAAGCAATCTAGACATTTTGTTATATTGTATTCTGTCTTCAGTGTGATATATTATTTGATTCAACACTTTGGTTCAGTGAACTATGGCAAGTGACTGAAGGCATTTTCTAAATTTTTAAAATGATAAATGCTTAAGAAACATAACTGAAGGTACCATGCTTATGCAAACTAGTGATTAGACTATTATGGCTTTCAATCATAGAATGTTGAATATTGCTTACTTTGCCAAGTCACTGTGATTTTATGATGACTTGAACATGAGTAACAATAAAAGAAAACAGCACTGATTGATAGTGATGGCACTTTGAAATTCATTAGGGATTCAAGACTTCAAATGGAAAGATCAATTCAAAATTCAGCCGTTAGAGTCAATGCACTCTATGAACTTGTGAAATTACAATACGCACTTTTGAATGAAACTCTTCCTGAATTTCAATATAAAGATCAGTAGTATTATAACTTTTATTCATCAAATGAGTATGAAGTCATTGCCTGTGAATATAGTGGTAGTAAAATTAGAACATATATTTTGGCAAATACGGAAAGATTTGTTTTCTGCAAGAAAATAAAAATAGAGTGTGTTTTATAAAATGATAACCAAATGTTAGTCTCCTAGAAAAGATATTATAAAATAAGACTTTCAATACATTTTATTTTTAACCATATTCCTTAAACTGTGACTTTATTTAAAATAAATAAACTTTGTGAAAGGCAATCTCTTTTTAAAATTAAAAAAAAAAAATCTGTATTCCCTATTTATACTGATACCAACCAAAATGTTGCTACATTTTTTTCCGAAAAAAAATTTCTTTAATCTTTGGGTTTATGTTTGTGGAACTGTAATAGTAAATACAGCTTTAAAACATAGAAATTCTTGCCTGGAATTAACATTAGGAACTTAGAAGATATTTTTTTTCACTAAAATTCAAAGACTCCAAAGAATGACCTTGTGTTAAGCCTTTTAAATCATAACAAAGTCCCTGAATAGAAATAAAGTCACAAATCATAATAATGAATACAATAAGACAATTTTATACAAATGCATAAATCTGATAATCTATGCTGTTAGGTTGGGAAATAATTACTTGCTTTCCTAAAGAAAGGCAGCTATAAATTATTCAGTGGTTACTCCGGCACTGATGGAAGCATTTCCTTTGTTTTGTATTTTTAACTTAAATGATTCCCTATCAAGAATTAGACTGTCTTATTATTTTTGGTATAATTATGAATAGACTGGTTATCCTTTAGTTTTCACATTCACATTTCTTTTCTTCTAAGGATGTTTTGCATTCTGAATGTCTTTTTCCTTTCTTGTTTAACTTATATTACTTAGGAAGCTTTTAGTTAAGACTTGCCTTGAACAAAATGAACATTTTTTGAATAGTAAAAGTTTATTGCTACAGATACTTAAATATACACACAAATACAAACATATATTTTCATCTATATCTATGTCTCTCTCTGAATTGATAAAATATGACCTGGGCACATACAGTGAAAAACAGAGAGTACCAGGTCCCATCCCTTTCAAGATGGTGAATGAGATGTTTCAGGGCTCCATCCTCCTATGGAGGAAGTTTTGAACAACTAGCAAGAATTGGCAAAACCTCTTTCTCAAAGCACCAGAAAACAGTTAAAGACTGCAGTAACATGGCAAGCAATGAATCAATTTATTGATTATAAATTGGGTACACTTGAACAGATAATGAATTATCCGGCACTTACTTGACATATCTTTATATCAACACTTATCCTGCAGCTTTTGAAAATGCTGGTAAAGCTGTAGCATAGTGCTTGGCATATTCTAAACCACCAGTAATGCTGGGTGCTGAGATGGTGACTGAGGTAGGCATGATTTTATAATAAAAAAAGAGCTTAAGATTTTAAACAGATTGAATTTGCTCACATTTATTACTTGTTCCCTCACTACTCTAAGGTATCAAACTGTTCAGCTGCTACATGTGTATGATAATATTACTTAGCCCATGTGATTATTTTGAGGATTAATTTAGAAAATCTATATAAAATAGTGTCAGACACATAAAAAGTATTCAATAACTTGGCTCTTTTTATTTTTGTTGTTGTTTGTTATTATTTTTACACTTTGCTCAGAAACCTAAACCAATTCATTGTCCTTAATCATGGAATGTCTCCTTGCCTATATAAATATAGACTTTTTAAAAAAGTTATATTCCCCTAACTTGCATACTAGCATACAGATTCCCTCCATTTCATCTGCCAATGTGATCCCTTTGGTTATCATTCTCTTTATAGCTTTGCTTGGCCAAACTGAATTACATTACTTGTTACATTTCCTTATAATTGAATGGACTTCTTTTTATTTGATTCTCACCATCTGACTTGTACATGCAGCCAAGTTCACTGAAAATACAATTTGAGAATTGAAAGAAACCTGTTTCCAATGCCTCATTTTACAGATGTGTAAACTGAACACTAAACAGGATAGTATCTTGAATAAACTTACCTATTTAGTATATTGTTGAGCTATATCAAATTCTTTACAGCTCCATTAGTCAAAGAAAATTATTCACACTATTAAATATACTTCAACATTATATTAACAAAGTAATATTACCAAGAATAATATTAAGAGGTACAGAAGTTAAAAAAATTGCAAAGCTTTTGGAGAAAAGTACTCTAACAATTATTTCTTGTATTAAGAAATTTATTGGTAAATTGTAACAAGAAAATCACCAACATAAGAGAATATTTTTGGAGGTTTATAAAGTAAAAAATATATATATTTTTTACATTTCAGAAATGTCATGATTTTAATATCAGCACTATAATATAATTTTGCAGCATTCTGTCATACCAAAGAATTTCAAAGGAGATAATGTGGAAGAAATGGCATTTTACTTCAGAGTGATAATTATCAGCTATATTCCATAGCAGACAGATCACTACAAAGCAATAATAGTGCCTATTATGATTCAAGGAAACTTTTATATAAAGTTATTCATATTTGAAGGATGATTGTATTGATGATGACAAAATAATAGCACTTTGCAAAAATAGCATGTTCTACTTTTTTATTTTCTCCTAAAAGATACTAAGGTTATATATTTGAAAGTTTTCATTTGTGCAGTCATAGAAACCAAGTAAAACATCAACTTATTTTAAGAAAAGGAAACTGAACCTTCTTAATAGCAAACCACTGAGCTTAGCAAATGAGTTGCTTTCTTTGAGCATTTAACCATGTCTTTGCCACATGTTCCAATAGAGAAACAAAAGTAGCAACAACAATATTAGGACCTATAGTATTTCAAAGAGTTCAAAATTGAGAGTAGTATCTTCTTTGATAGCTCATTCTTAAGTGATTCATTTAACACCAGAAATTAAACATAAGTAGGCATTTTCTTCATCATTTATTCATAAGTAAATAATTATTCTGAGCACTTAAAAAAGATACTTGATGAATCAGAAGTTCTTTTGAACCTAGAGTACATGGATGAGTCACAACAAAGACACAAATACCTATGTGTGATCCAAAAAGAAGTGGAAACTTTGATAGAAAAAGTATCATAGAACTAATTTGAAAGGTAATTGATGTCTACCATTGAAAATGCCATAAGATCAGCTGTATGACTACCTGAATGTTAAAGAAATTATAGGTCCAATATTATTTAAATTCTCCTAGACCAAATCAATGTATGAACTTAGCATAACTTTAATGTCAAAACATGATATATAGTACAGATAATTTGTAGATCTTATTATAGACTAAAAAAAGTTATTTTAAGCATTAACTAAGATAACCCAACAATGTATCAAAAGAAAAATACACTCCTACAAAAAAAATGAGTTTTACTTTCCTGCACAGGAATTCAAGAATGAGTATACTTTAAAAAGTGTATTAATGTTAACAAATTAAAGAGAGAAAAAATATCCTCATGTCCTTAGATGCTGGAATATCATTTGTGAAAATCAGTAACTCTCCCTTAATATAAACTCTAAATAAAATGAGAATAAAATAAGTGTACATATATTTAATCCTGTTAATTTCTAAAACAGCAAATATTTTCCTAATTTGGTAAATATAAAAATGAATTCAATTAACACCCAAGACTTTACAGGCTGGCTATTCTCAGCATTACTATTTAGCATTGTATTGAAATTCTTAGCAGCGCCAGAAGACAAGGAAGTAAAATAGTTTGTTTCTGTGAATTATATAGATATATATCTAGGAAAAGCAAGTCTGTAGAAAAAAATCCCACTTTAATTAAATAATTTGTAACTCATTCAAATACAAGAAAAATACCAAATTCAATTGCTTTTTCTTACACTATGAACAAGTACTTAGGAAAATATATAAATAAATCATTATTATTTACAACAAAAATAAAATTGTGAAAGTAGATAGGAATAAATGTAAAAAGAAAGTCCAGAAACTACATGGCAAAAATATAAAATCTTATTGAAATCTGTAAAACAGGATTTAAATATAATGACATAAGAACATATCTTAGAATATTGTCATTAAGACTTCAAATGATAAAATTGCAAATTATGATGTGTTGACTACATAATTGTGATTTTCATTACAATACCATGTGATTTTTGAATAATTTTGATATTTGTATTTAAAGAAATTACTGTTAAATTTTATATAAAAGAACAAATACCCTAGAGTAAAAAATGATAAACAATGGTGTGCATCTATCTTATAAAACATATGGGTGACATAAAATCATTCTGGTTAAATCAATCAAGTATTAATATAGGAATAGACAACAATATCACTGAAACATTTATCCAGGATACTAAGTCCAAAAATAGTTTGATCCTAACTGGAACTACAGTTCATTGGTTTTGCAACATTTTCAATATAATCATTCTCATGTTTAAATTTTCAAACCCTTCCCTTCTCTCATATTTGCCTGATACATAACTCCAGTATTCTAATTCACAACTGAATGATGCTGGAGTGCAAAACAAAGCAAGACAAAACAAGAAAAGAAGATTGCTCTAACTTTAAATTCATGATCCTTAACATCAAATAAGCCCATTTGCAAGCAATCATAGTACATTTTCCTAATCCAGCATTTCTTAACTTTGGCATTATTAACATTTTGGACCAGACACTTATTTTTTTTTTTTTAATCTTCATTTTATTGAGATATATTCACATACCACGCAGTCATACAAAACAAATCATACATTCGATTGTTCACAGTACCATTACATAGTTGTACATTCATCACCTAATTCAATCCCTGACACCTTTGTTAGCACACACACAAAAATAACAAGAATAATAATTAAAGTGAAAAAGAGCAATTGAAGTAAAAAAGAACACTGGGTACCTTTGTTTGTTTCTTTGTTTGTTTCCTTCCCCTATTTTTCTACTCATCCATCCATAAACTAGACAAAGTGGAGTGTGGTCCTTATGGCTTTCCCAATCCCATTGTCACCCCTCATAAGCTACATTTTTATGCAATTGTCTTCGAGATTCATGGGTTCTGGGTTGTAGTTTGATAGTTTCAGGTATCCACCACCAGCTACCCCAATTCTTTAGAACCTAAAAAGGGTTGTCTAAAGTGTGCATAAGAGTGCCCACCAGAGTGACCTCTCGGCTCCTTTTGGAAACTCTCTGCCACTGAAGCTTATTTCATTTCCTTTCACATCCCCCTTTTGGTCAAGAAGATGTTCTCCGTCCCACGATGCCAGGTCTACATTCCTCCCCGGGAGTCATATTCCACGTTGCCAGGGAGATTCACTCCCCTGGGTGTCTGATCCCACATAGGGGGGAGGGCAGTGATTTCACCTGCCAAGTTGGCTTAGCTAGAGAGAGAGGGCCACATCTGAGCGACAAAGAGGCATTCGGGAGGAGGCTCTTAGGCACAATTATAGGGAGGCCTAGCCTCTCCTTTGCAGCAACCGTCTTCCCAAGGGTAAAACCTATGGTAGAGGGCTCAACCCATCAAACCACAAGTCCCCTATGTCTGTGGTCATGTTAGCAACCATCGAGGTGGGGTAGGCCAATACCTCTGCGTTCTCCGCAGGCTCCTCAAGGGGGCACTACATATTTTTTCCTTGTTTTTTTTATTTATTTTTTTTTTCAGACACTTATTTTTGTAGCTTTGTTGTACATTTAACAGCATCCCTGGCTCTATCCACTGGATGCCAGCAGTATTCTCCTCTCCCAGTTGTGACAATTAAACATGTCTACAGACATTGCTGAATGTTCCCGGGGGGGGGGTGGGGGCGGTGGGGATCTGTATTAGAGAACCACTGCCCTAATCCATTCTTTAGGATGAGTATTTCATACTTTTTGATCACCTGTTATTGACTCATGTCCATCATAAAAGGCATGTTTAAGTTCCAACCCCAAGTTCTGTGGGTGTGATATGAACCCAACCTGAATGAGTGTTGCCCTTAATCCTATATGGCTTATGTCCATACAACCAAAGGAAACTGGACCCTGAAAGAGAAGCTATAGGAAGAACAAGAAGATGGAAGTCAGTGGAAACCAGAAAGGAAAGAAGATATCACCATGTGTGTTGCCATGTGACAGAAAAGCCAAGGACCAAGGATCACTGGAAGGGAGCCACAGTATGCCACAGCCTTCAGGAAGAAAATATCACCTTCCTGACACCTTGATTTTGGACATCTTCCAGTCTCAAAACCATGAGCCAATAAATTCTCAGTGTTTAAGCCAACCCATTATATTGTATTTGCTTTAGCAGCCAGGAAACTAAAATATCCTCAAACATCTTAGTCACACATTATAATCCTATTTACTTTGTCATTGGAAAAATAGATGAAATAATAAGAAAATTGCAACCTACTCTTATGCCACCTGAGCTAACTGTAACTACATCCATAAACTTTGCCTGGCTTCCTTTTCTCGATGTGCTTTTTTATTCCTAGGTAAGTAAAATACTTCACTTTTATACCAGATCATATTCTATTTTCCGTTATAGGATGAAACTCCAACAAATTCCCACTCTTTCCCTACTGTGTCATCTCTTTCCCCATCTCTAATGGATAATCTTCCTCAGTATATAAGTATAAATTAATATTTCCTAATTAAAAACAAATAAATTTATAAAAGTCTTTATCCAACATATATCCCCAACCTCCGTCTATTCCTCTAATTCTCTTCTCAAAATTACTTGAAAGAATTTTCCATATATACTGTCCCCAAATCATCTCCTCTCATTTGCCCTTCAATATATTTTAGCAACACTTTCATTCCCAACATACCATCAGATTTTGTGAATATCACCAAAGTCCTTCACATAGCTAAAACAAATTGCTAATACTCAGTTGACATACATCATGACCTATCAGCATCATTCAGCAAAGTTGATTGTTCACTCCATTTAAAGTATTTATTTGACTTTCAGGATATCCTTCTCTCTTGTTCTCATTTTACCTCCTTGGCTGCTGCTGCTTCTTAAACTTGTTTGCTCTTTCTTCTTCATATTCTCAATTTATAAACAATAGAGAAACTAAGGCTTATTCTTCAGATTTCTAGATATCTTTTTTCTTTTAATAATCATTCCTTAGATGATATGTTCCTGTCCCTACTCTACTATCTTTCTGACTTCTTCCACTATTGTTCATGCTGCCTTATCCAGATGTCCCTAAGTTTACATCATACTCCTACTTTCTGGCCTTTGCTTTTGATGTTCTTTGCATGTGATGCTCTTACCTACCATATTCACAAGAATCACAGCCTCTGTTCCTAAATATCACCAAAGAGGAAGGCCCTAATTCAGTGGATTCTGGTCAATCAAGATGGTGGTATAAAATGCTCCAGAGTGCTATCCCCTCAGAATCCTTGGAAACCCAGCAGTAACTGACAGAACAACCTTCCTCAAAACTCCAGAAAAGAGTTAAAGGGTTGGAGCAACTGGAAGAGTGCTGAATCAAGAAAACACAGCTTGAAAGTTGTAGGAGAAACATATGGACCCCTGCTAGTTGATCCCTCCATCCCATCCTCAGTGCTTTACAGAGCCAGCCTGTTTCCCAATTGTGTGTCCCTAGCTGTTCCAGAGGAAGCAGAGTAACTCCTATGCACATATAGGGGTGCCAGTTATGATAATGCCAGTCTATCAGGAGAAAGACTGAAAACCTGAGCCAGGAAACTTGTCTTAAGCTCACCTTCCCAGAAATTGTCCTGCAGGTAGACAAGCAATAAAAGAAATACTTAGGTCAAAAGAGCCTAGGGCAAAAGATTAACCTGCAGTAAATCATACAAAAGAGCACCCAAGAAGGGGTAAAAGTCCATTTCATAGGGAGTAAAGGAAAAATACAAATTCATGTAAATGGAGGAATTCCAAAGACCACAAGAAGCACAAGTCTAGGTCAAGAATCAGGCTCCAGGCAGGATCAGATAAGGCAGGGAGGACTCTGAACTTCAGAATCACCTGGGGCTGATCTACTTGCTAGGAAGGCTAAGTTTTGAAGATCACTAGTCCAAACAAAGCCTATTTACAAAGACTGTGAAGGGTACCTTTTTCATTGTTTTGTTTATGTAAGCTTCTGGCACTCAAGGAATACTATGTCATATCAATAGCTGGATACACACCTAAGGACCAGGCAAGATAGGAACTAAACTCCAGTGTTAACACTTTAAAATATTAAAGTGTACAGTGTGCATAAAAATATTGCAAGACAAAGAAGGAGGAAATGATGACTTATAAAAAGGAACAAGATAAAAATCCAGAAAGTATCAACATAGAAGACTAGACTTTGGACAAAGACTTTAGAAAAGATGATCCTAAATATGCTCAAGGAGACAAAGGAAAACATGGAGAAAAAATTAAAGGGTATGAAGAAAACAATGAATGAGCAATTTGAGAATCTCAAGAGGGAAAGTAATTTTAAAAAGGAACCAAACAGAATTAGTGAATTTGAAGACCACAGTAACTGAAATGGGGAAGAAAAATAAAAAAAAAAAAATCCCTAGAAGAATGAAATAGCAGATTGGAGCTGGCAGAAAAAAGAATCAGTAGTCTTAAAAACAGGACAATTGAAATGATTCTAGCTGAGAAACAGAATGAAAAAAAAAAAATTTATGAAGCAAACAGAGGCTAAGAGCTCCATGGGACACCATCAAGAATACTATGTACACATTATGGGAGAACTGGAAGGAGAAGAAAGAGAGAAAAGGGCAAAAGAGATATTAAAATAAATAATGGCAGAAAACTTCCCATACTTAGTAAAAGATATGAATACACACATTTAAGAATCCGAACAAATTCCATTCAGGATAAGAGCAAAGAGAACCTTCTCAGACACATAGTAATCAAACTGTCAAATGCCAAGAACAAGGAGAGAGTTCTGAAAGCTGCAAGAATAAAACAACAAGTTATGCACAAGGGAGCCCCAATAAGAATATGTGCCAATTTGTCATCAGAAACCATGAAAGCAAGAAGACAGTGGAACAAAATTTTTAAAGTACTGAAAGAAAACAATTGCCAACCAAGAATTTTATATCCAATGAGGTTTTCTTTCAAAAATTAAGGACAGATTAAGGCATTCCCAGATAAATATAAGTTAATGGAGTTCCTCACCCCTAGACCTGCCATACAAGCATTATTAAAGGGAATTCTACAGACTGAAAGGAAAGGACATGGGAGACTGGATCAAAGAAACATAAAGAAATAAAGACCTAAAGTAAATGCAACGTGTGGAAGACAGTTTGGCTGTTCCTCAGACAGTTAAGTGTAGAATTACTATATGACCCAGCAATCCCACTTTAAGGTACATGCTCAAAAGGATTGAAAGCATGGGCTCAGATATTTGCACACTGATATTCATAGAGACTCACCTAAATAAGAGGAAACTGGGAGTTTATTTGTTTTGTGATGCCTGATAACATTGACAAAGGACTGATATATCCAGTCTCTGCTCCAGTGAGCAATTTTTTTTTTTAAAGAAGAATTCTTAAGTTTCAAAAGTACCTTATTTTACTGCAATATGTTGTAATACTCTTAACTTCTTCCCTCCAATTGTGTTTATTCCAAAAGATCTGACGTACCTTCAGATGTCTGACCGTCTTTTCTTCTGAACATGTGAGTCTTCCATAATGTCAAGGTACAATAGATAAAATAATAACCAAAATGCAGTAACTTCTAGACATCAAGTAGTAGTAAAGTGAAGGAGAAACATTCCTAGAAGGAACTGTAGTTTTTTAACAGATGGTTCCAGTTTAATAGAAGAGTAAATTCACACTGATCATGAGCTGTTGCATGTCTAATTTTGGCATTAACATGGTAGGACAAATTGACCAAAAATATATTTTTATTTAGTTTTAAACAACACTTTTCTCAAGCACTCTTCTACAGTCTAAGGATAAAGCTCTGAACACATTATAAAAATTCTTTAGTATCATTAGTTTAAATTCTTGGAACACAGATGAAAATAAATTAAAACAAAGTAAGTACAAATAACGACAAAGTATGAAAACAATAAAACTAGACAATGTGACAGTGTGGCAGGTAAATGTGCATGTTTATTCAGATACAGTGAGTGGTCAGGGAAGCTCTTTCCTAATAGGTGGAACATAAATGATGAGAATGTCCACATTAACTCTGGGGGATAGTGCTCCACCAGAATGACTTGACAAAGTCACTAAGGCAGGAAAATTTGATGCTTTCAAGGCTTGGAAAGAAAGCAAATATCAAAGGGGAAGAGGGATACAGGATAAGTTCATAGAGTTAAACAGGGACAAGTAGAGAAAGAACTTCTTAGGCAACAGGAAAGATTTTAAAACTTATTCTACTTGCAAAGCATATTATTGGAGTGTTTGAGTTAGGCTGTAGCATAATGTGATTTATATTTTGTAGATACCTTTCTATGTGAGAAAAATTGGGGGTAATAACAATTGATGTGGTAAGAACACTTATCTATGGGAAGGCAAGATAACAGCTTGGTCTATGATATTAACATAATAGGAAATGGGGAAAATAATGAATTTGATACATACTAGTATAACGGGATGAATTATGGCCCCCCAAAAGATATGTTAGAGTCCTAATCTGTGAATATGACCATTTTTGGGAAAAGGGTCTTTGCAGGTTTAATGACCATGAGATGAGATCATCTGGTTTAGGGTAGGCCCTAAATCCAATGAAAGGTATACTTACAAAAGATAGAAAAGAAAACCAGATGCAGAAACACATAGAGAAAGAAGGCTATGTGAAAACAAAGGCAGGGATCAGAGCTAGGCAGCCCCAAGCCAAGGGTTACCAGCAGCACCAGAAGCTGGGAAGGAGGCATGGAATGGATTCTCCTTCAAAGCCTCCAGAGGGAACTAATCCTGCCCCACACCTTGATTTTGAACTTCTGGCCTCCATAAAAGTGGTGTTGCTTTAAGCTGCCAAACTGGTGGATATTTATTATGACAGACCTAGGAATCTAAGACAATTGAGAAGTGAAATTAAACCTTTTCCTTGTAAGTGGATATCAATAATGGCTTTCTGAAGTCCAATGGAAACCCCACCTGAAGAGATTGTGATTATTTTACCATTAATTGCACCCATATAATTCCATTAGTGATGATACATAAATCTATAAACTATTGATTATAAACTATCCATTTGAGGACTGTATCTACTATTTTGTTTAGTCTTCACAGTGCATCCTACATAAAGATTTAAATTTTTGGCAAACATTTATATAAATAAGAAGATTCCACATAAACATAAATATTTGTGGATTACCTCTGAAAAATTCAGACTATCTAATGATACTGAATGTGTATTCCTTCATTCCTACAAGAAAAAAAAATTAGAGCTATGTAGCAAGCATCCGATTCAGCTGGGGCTTGAATCCTACAATTACCACACTCTGTTTCTGTTTGTTATCTTTTTTTATTCATATGTATTTCCTAACTGGCTACTATTGACACTTCCTGCCATATACCTTGTGTACCAAATGCTATAAGAAAAAGACCAGATAAAAATATTTCTGGAAGAACTTTGAACTGAAATTATATATATCAAAAATGTCATTCTTCAATAGGCAATCAGATTGCTATTATCATTTCATAAGACAGCACACTTCTCTTTTCTGTTCAAGGAGAAAATTTAATTCACAAAATTCTCTTTTGCCTTCTTTATTTCATATGTCATTATTTTGTACTCATTGTTTGATGCTGAAGAAGGTTTGTCACCGTAATTGAATTCAATCAGCCTTTCTATCCTTTGTTCTAGGATTCTGTTGTGAAAATTCAGTAAATTGTGTGCTGTTACAGTGGAAACACTTTGTTCAAATGTAGCCGGGAGTTTATAACTACATGGCATCCCTTCCATGGACTATGTGGGCAGCACATATGAACAAAAGAAAGGTTTTTCTACCTTCCCTCTACAATTGTCACACTACAGACTAGGCTTTTCACATATGAAATTTGTACTGGCTACTTGGTGTGGTTTTCTCTGAAAAAATTGCTTAACATATAGTAAAACGAATAAAATTTGGCCTGGGCTTGAAATAAGTATTTTTCCCTGAGCTTACTGAAAGGTATCTTTTTAAATTTTCTCTTGAGACTCATGAGAAACAAATTCTACTTGAAAAATAATTGTCATTATTGTATACAGGCATGGCTTGTGAATTTATATAAAGTGTGACACTGGAAAGCACCTATTCTATTTCAGATCTCCTTTGATCATTTAGGAATATTATGAAATATCTACTATTGTAAACTTTATTCAGGTACAAAATCTGAGGATCACAGAATTAAGTAGTAATTTACCCAAGACCAAATAAGTATTAGGCAGTGGAGGCAGGATTTGGGTACCAGTTGTTTCTACTCTATCACCCTGTCTGTCCAAGAAAAGTCTGCCCCCCTGCATCTTTTAACTTTAAACTAGTGAGCCCTGTATAAGTCAGAATAGGCTACATTATGCTGCAAAACCAAACAAATCTAAACTACCGTGGTTTAAAATGGAGGTTTATTCTCATCCACACTCCATGCACATGTGATTTAGCATTGGGATTTTCCCACAACATCTTGTCTCCCACACCCAGATTGATGGAGCAGTCTCTTTTTGGAATATTTTTCTGTCATTAAGGCAGAGGAAAAAGAAAACATGCCAGCTATGAATTGGCTCTTTAGATTTCTATTCAGAAATGAAAAATGTTGCCTTTCAATTGGCCAAATCAAGTCAACTGGTGATGCCTGTAATGAATGATTGGTACATGTCATCCCCTCACAGGGAATGCCACTGAATATTTTAGAACAGTATAGTCTACTAGGAAACCATTATGTTAATTGCACTTAGAATAATGACCTCAGCAAATATTCATTGAAAGAAATAGTAACATAATACATAATGAATGAATCAATGAATACCCCATAGTGAAATCTGAGAAGACATTTTGAATTTGGTCATCATGGAAGACCATAATTGGTATTTAAATGGGCAAGTCTGAGAGAGTTTAGAGAGAATTCTGGGACTGGCAAATTCCTAGAATAAAATTGAAATGCTAGGAATATGCAAGATAAGCTTTAAACATGTTGATTTGATAAAAATAAACTAATTTCATAATGTAATATGTGTGGTGACATAGAGGGAGAAAAATTGGAAAGCAATATAGTAATCTTATTGCAACGCTCCTTAGGTGCCAACATATGAGAGGACACAACAAATGCCTCAAAACTATTAATGTTTGCTTTCAATATGTGTGCCTTTTTGTTTAAAATGAAAACTTTTATGCCTACTGTCTAGGCCACAAAGGAAAGTCACTGAATGCAAGTCTCCATGAATGTTTCTCTTTTCCAAATGAGGTTTTCTATTGCTAATCATTTTGGATGCC
Source organism: Choloepus didactylus (assembly GCF_015220235.1). Lineage (NCBI taxonomy): Eukaryota > Metazoa > Chordata > Mammalia > Pilosa > Megalonychidae > Choloepus > Choloepus didactylus. The sequence continues at coordinate 144,132,044 of NC_051309.1, forward strand.
TGCCAGACCACTTGGACTCCTAGTCGGCAGGACAACACAGATGTCTGTGTGCCATTCAACAGCTTTCAGGTGAAATAACGTACCAGAATAAAAGTAGAATTGAAATCCAGCATGCTGATGAAAAAATACTGGACATTTATTCATCAGGTGAATAATGTTTGATGCAAGCAACCTTTCTAAAAAATACATTTTCTTGAATAGGTCACCATGTATCACGTTAGAAAATTGTAAATTTCCTTTTGACACAATTTAGCACTTTGTCTCTTTCCATTTACTAAGGGTGTATTTTACTAGATTTGGAGGGCTTCATGGATTTTATTAAGGATTTTCCATATTCTGGTTTTTAATCTTCTTTATGTTCCTTGAAAACCTTGTTGTTATCCTTCCCATTGCATTTAATAAGACTTAGCAGCAAGCAAAAAATCACATTTCCACATCACTGTTGATTGCATTAAAAAAAGACAGCATATTCATTTCACCAGTTTTAGCACATCTGTACAGTTCCTTCATACCAGGTGGGCATAATTAGGTTGGAATCTGGCTTGGCTGACAAATTATTTCCTATTGACTGCATAAGGCCTCTGCCACATCCCCATAGAAAAGGAAATAAAAGGTAATATTTTTGAAAAGCTTTTGGAAAAGACTTGATAGTCAACCATAGCTAGAGTTATACAAACGTAGCTTTAAAATTCTAGCATTCTGGGGCCTTATAATCAAGGAGAGCAAGGACTGATTTAATGAGAAGATTTTCTAAAATCAGTCATAAAAATGCCTTGAAAAGAAAAGGATTTTGTAAATTAAATCTTGATAGTTGATTTGCTGAATTTTTCTTTTTCATTGGTAAGTTTGGATATAATTTACACAGCAGAGCAATTACTCGGTGACATAGTTGATGTAAATAATCTTTGATTTTGTATTAACCCAACAGCTGGTCCATTTGTTTTATTTGCAATGGAAGGAGGACTCATTTGTTTCAAATATTCTTCAAATCAGTAAGAAGATGACAAGACTTAGAAAGAAATTCTTATTAAAAATAAACAAAAATAGGAAAACAAAACAATTATTTATGAAAGTCAGTGGAAATAATTTTTGGAACTACAAGTAAATTGCTGCTGTGCATACAAGCATAGAACAAAGTGAATGAAAGGTTTATTTCACAGTCATGTACTAGCATATACTTAATAATATTGAGAGATATACTGGGAAACAGTTTCCTGTACCATCCTGGTACACAGTGGCTTTTCAATTAAGCAACTCTTGAAACTTAAGTTTTAATTTATTTTTAGACTGACTATAAAAGGCCCCCGTATTTAAAATTTTCAGTGGGTTTCAGAAATGTAAATTTCATTTTATAATTCTATCAATGATATTAAAAATGAAATCAATACTTTCTTTGGTTTACTTTGACCAGAAATTTTGTGCCATTTTAAACTCCTAATTTCTATCTCATGAAATTTTATGTGAAATAATATAAATGTATGGGTCATTCTTAAAGCAGATTGAATAAAATGGAAATGCAAAATTAACAGTATTAAGTTAAAATTTATATTATTAAAGTGCCTAGATAAGGAATATTCCCAATTGCTAAATTTTATAATTTCTGTAATTAAACTAATAAATGCTTCTTTGTTTCATAATATTAACTCTAATTTTTCAAAAACAAAACAAAACAAAGAGACTAAAAATGTGATTGCAATTAAGATTAAAAAGTCAAGCATGAGAAGAATTCTAGAAATGTTGAAAAACATCTCTAAATTTTAAAAGTAATATAGTATGGAAAGTTACTGGATGAACTGATTTCCAAGTCTCACTCAAGTATTTTTTTCCTAGACTTCTTTGAGTTTATTTTAATCATGTATTTTACAACTATAATAATGTTTACATTTTGCCTTATTTCCATATCTACCAAGGAATCTCATAATTATAGTAAGATTAAAGAAAATTGATACCAATCTTCATATGGAATTTCCCCCAAACAGGGTCTGAAACAAGGGCTGGCATGCAGTTCATTTTCTTAGGAGATGATATCAAGAAGCAAAAGTGAGGAATTGGAGACATTAGGATAGGACCTTGGAGAAACCAATAAGGGATGTATTGGGGGAAGTTATGCTATGGGTAAACAGAAATCAATCCTGCTGAGAAGATTCTGAAAACATTAGAGTCATCCTATTTGGGACCCCAAAGGGCATGAATTTCCCACTCTTTCCCTATACCTTACTGCACCTATCCAGGTAGTTACTGCATTGGGATGGATCAAACTCCACAGGAGCCAAAGTCCTTGAGCAGAAGAGAAAATTAAGTTTCTTATAGCTGCTGTCAGTGAATTTACATAGGCAAAGTGGAAATAGGGTTGGGTATCCAGAGCATCTACTACAATACCCATGGAAGGGATTCATAAGCACATTTTAAAGTATTGCTGTTGTAAAGTGAAATTTAGGATTATTTTCAGGCAAAAAAATTTTCAGGCAAAAAAAAAAAATAAAAGGTGAAAAGTTTATATAAATAAATTATTGCATAATTTATTTTATGTAATACCAAACACATCCAATCTGTTTCAAAGACCTATAAAATCTACTTTCCTAGTATTCAACAAGAGTTCTTTTCTCTACAAACCTTCTACAGCCACTGAAATTTAGCCCCTCATCATTTTTCAATTAGAATACTGGGCTCTTCATATCTTTCCCTGTTTCCAAATTTATCTCTTGCAATATCACTGGCCTTTATGCTCTCAGAATTTTTTAACTATAAGATGTTACTCTCCAGCTTTAAAACTCTCCATGGTTCTTTATTGTTCTCTATTCTCATCTGGTCCTTGCATGTTTTTTCAACCTATTCCCTTGCCACTTTCTTTTCATGTTTCGTATTCCAGCAACAAACAAGTATTACTTAACATTATGTAATAAACTTTGATTTATCTTACTGTCAGTTCTCTACGAAATTACTGGAGCTCTGCCTTTTTAAGTGAAAATGAATTCTCATGTGAAAATATGCATTATTTAGGTGGTTTTTTCCTTGCTTTTCTTTTCTCTTCATGATGAGTAAGAAGAATATGAGTAATGTGTAGCAATTACCAATTCACCAACATGCAAAACAGGATATTTAAATGGGGTTCTTCCTGTCTTAGTTTATTTGAAGGTATGAAGACAATATATCCTATATTCCAAAGAGTCTACCATGCAAATATTTTAAAGTGTAAGGAATGGACACGAACTGAGAAAATGACCCTTGAGGTTCTCAGCCACATGAAGGAAATGAATAGTTGGAGGTGGTGGGGATTTGCAGAGGATTTTTGAGGAGGATTTTTTTTGGAAAGAGCTACTGGTGTTCTATGAGTCTTATGCCCCCATCAAGTGGGCATCAGTTGACCATTTTCAAAGTCAGGTTGGAGGGTTTCAGTGGACAGGTGTCTGACTCCCATCCTGGGAATTGAGAAAGAGACCAATGGCTAGATGCTTTAGTGGCAGGGAAGAAAAGAGAGCTGTTACACAATCTCTTGACTGAATTTGGATGAAGGCTAGCCACGGCATATTTCCTCAGCATGTGCTGTGGGCTTCATGGAAAGACTGACTGCAGGGGAGGATTATGGACCCTAACAGGAAAAATCTTTATGAAGTGAGCCATTGAAACAGAATTTGAGGGGGAGACATGAGCCAGAGCTGAGTACATCACCCATGTCAAGTGAAATGAGGCTAAATGGTTTTCAGTTGTCCAAAAAGACAGAGCTTTAATGAGTTCTAGACCCATAGGTTGAGTGAGCATGTGAAACCAGTGTTTACCAAGAGTGATTTATAAGTCTTCTCTTAACTCTCCTTTCTCTCCTCAGGCCAACCCCAGAGCACTTGGTAAGCTGACAGGGGAAACTGGGTGGAAAGAAAAGGCTGACCACATCCCTTTGCCTGATGGTCTGCCAGAGACAAGCTGACACTGTTGCATGGGACTGGGTATTCTAATGATCAAATTAATAACATTTAATGACTTAAAGTACTTTTGTTTGACGTGATTAATTATTGATACTATTTGACCTTGTTTGTTGTCTTCAATCAACTGTGATTATTTACACATTATATTATATTTAAAAGTATGAGTTGTCAATTCAGATTCCCTGGGTTTGAATCCTGCCTCCAAATTTTATTAGATACGTGGTATTGAAAACTTACAAACTTTAAACTTATAAACTTGGTAGGACTTAATTTAATTTTTTAATCGTATTTTTATTGTATAATATAAAATATATACATAGAAGTGATAACTTTCCAAATACAATTTAACAAGTAGTTAGAGAACAAATTTCAAAGAATATTGTAGGTTACATTTCAACTGTTTCAGTTAGTCCCCCATTATGAAATATAACACAGATACAAGAAGGTAGTATCTTTCAAAGTATGATTTAGCAAGTAGTTATATAGGGAATTTCCAAGGTTGTTATGAGTTATAGTACCATAGTTTCAGTTATTTCCTTATTATGAAATATAGCATATACAAAAAGGTATAGCTTTCAAATTACAATTTAACAAGTAGCTATACAATAAATTTCAAAGGATGCTATATGTTACAGTTCCACCATTTCAATTCTTTCCTTCTAGCTATTCCAATATCCTAGCAACTAAGAAAAAGAAAATTATAGATTCAGTATTCATAATCTTTTGCTTAATTCCATCTTATCTGTTAATGCCCCTTCCTCTAGTTTAATCACTTTCCTGATCTTCAGGGATGTGTAGGCAGTGACCACCCTAACCTGTTCATGTTGAAAAGGGGTGTCAACATTATAAGCAAAGGAGATACATCTAGTTGATGTTCTTAAGAGGCTATTGCCTCTGGGTTTGGGGAATTAGCTGACATAGGAGTTCTCTGAAGGATTTACATTTCTGAAGAATAAACTTAGTGAGTGAAACTTTTATAGAGTCTCAGGTAGGGATCCGGGTATTCTTTAAGATTTTCAGACTACTGTTGATTTGGGCTTATCATACTGTGGTCATTTGGCATATCTAGGTGAAACTTGCATAGAAGTAACCTCCAGAACAGCCTCTTGACTCTATTTGAATTCTCTGAGCCACTGAAACCTTATTGTGTTGCCTTTCTTTTGCATCTTTTGGTCAAAAAGGCATTCTCAATCCCGTAATGCCAGGGTCAGGCTCATTCCTGGAATCCATGTCCCACATCACCAGGAAGGCTCATTCATCTTGGGGGTCCTGTCCCATATCAGTGAGAGGGTGATGGATTTATTTGCAGAGTTAGGCTTAGAGAGAGAAAGTCCACATTTGAACAACAAAAGAGGTTCTCTGGAGGTGACTCCTAGGCATAATTACAGTTGGGCTTAGCCTCCTCTTTACAACCATAAGTTTCACCTGAGCAAGGCTCAATATCAAGGGCTTGACTAATAAAGTAGGGGGTTCCTAAGTTTGCATAGCGTATGTTATGTCCATGATAATCCATCCATATCTCACATCATCATCACTTAGTTGTACAGTCCTCATCACTCTCCATTTTAAATAATTCTAGTGACCCAAAACATCTCATAGCTCTTGTCAGTCCTTAATTATTTGTCCATAGTGTTTGTGTAATACTAGTATGATATTCCTATTAAATACAGTCCCTAGCATGCAATAAGTAGATTTTTCCCATACATCCTTCTGTTGTCAACTCTCTGTACTAGTGTCATACCTTAGAAGTATATCATGCAAGCACCTGTGTATATTTGTGGTGTTGATCTGTGGGACATATGCCTTTAAACAACCCCTTTCAAACCTATTAACCTTCAATACAGCTCTGATACTTTTAATCCCATTAATAATTGTCACCCCTCTCCATTACCATACTTTTGAATCCAGCATCATTAACATATCTGAGCATATTAGATTACTATTCCCCCTCGCTAGTTACTGTCTATCTCTAGGTCCCCAATATTCTATAAGACATTGATTTAACATTGTTCAGATAGTTCACAGAAGTGGTAACATACAATATCCCTCCTTTTGTTTCTGACTTGTTTCACTCAGAATTATGTCTTCAAGTTTCATCCATGTTGCCATATGTTTCAGGACCTTATTGTTTCTTACTGCTGCATAGGATTCCATCATATGTATATACCACATTTTGTTTATCCACTCATCTGTTGAAGGACACTTCGATTGTTTCCATCTCTTGGCAATTGTGAACAATGCTGCTATTAACATTGGTGTACAGATGTCTATTCCTGTCACTGCTTTCAGATCTTCAAGGTATATACCAAAAAGTGGAATTGCTGGATCATAGGGTAATGCAATATCTAGTTTTCTGAGAAACCACCAAACTGCCTTCCAGAGTGGGTGTACCATTATACAGTCTCACCAGCAATGAATACAAGTTCCAACTTCTCCACATCTCCTCCAGCATTTGTAGTTTCCTGTTTGTTTGATGTAGTTTCCTGTTAATTTAATTTCATTATATCTAAAGTGAAGAAAAAATTAGCACCTCATCCATCACAGATTGTGGGATGATTAAATGACTCAGACTACATGTGCTTAGTATAATAAACTCTCAAGTAATGTTTGCTATTATTATTTATGTTCCATATCTAATAAAACCTAAATGTGTGGCTCTTTGCTAATGATTTTGTCTGAATTCTTACTAAAGCAATTTCAATCATCCCCCCACCCCTGCCCACAAAATAAATCAATGAGCAATTTATAATATAAAGACATTAATGGTCTTATATCAGACAATTATAGCACTGGTTGAATGTGCAGAGTGGCAATTTCTTAGACAACTTAAAGAGGACCAAAGATATAATGTACACAGGATTTCCATTCTCTCCAGTTTGTTCTGTCTTTTACCTTGTTGATCAACTGAAGAAGGACTTGGCCAATATGAAATGCCCTAATTTGAATATTCTTAAAGTTAAAATATAAGTGAGAAACCGTTTACTGAACTAAACATCTGAGGATATTTTGATAGGATTGTTGGGTCAACTCCTTCAATGCTGCTGAGACTAGACCTTATACTTGGGTTTCACCCAGAGAAAATCAGGGGTTCTTGATAATAATAGACCAAATATCCAAAGGCAGATCTAAAATACACATTCGCTAGACCCACTATTTCCTCCATGAAAAGGGGAAGTAACATATAAAAGTTTGTGTCTAGGTCTAAGAGGTGGAGGTGGGGAATGAGGAGTGAGGTGTTTTGTGTTTTCTAGTGTTCAAACTTGTTTTTAACACTATGTAGGTTGGAGAATTCAAAAAGCTAAGTTTTTAATTTTTTATCTGCAATCTAGAACTCACCTGGGATATTCAGAAACAAACATAATTAATACTTACAATAACATCTCCTCCTGTAAAATGTATCACTTTAATACTTCAAATATTTCATTGCAAATGTTTTATTTTTCCATACTTTGTCTTCTCATATGCTAATTATCTAGAATTATTAAGAAAGATTTTTGTGACCATAACAAAACCAGAAATAAAATCTTTGAAACAAGGCAATATGAATAATTATGTTATGAATAGTTAGAAAGGAACAAATAGTAACTTTCTACAATAAATACTGTCAATGATTTCTTATAGACAGCAAAAATCCATTATTAAATGCAACAGCACAGGATCTCAGAAATATTCTATTCTCAAAACATCTGTGTGCTGCACAGAATGTGTTCTTTATACTTTCTATGCTGTGAGAGAGTCAGTAAAGCTCAAAGGGTACTGCCCTTAATTCTATAATTCATTTTTCATATTATCAAAAGTTGAAGACATATGACAAGTAATTTTATTTAACTCAGTGGTGCAAAATAGAATTTCCCCATAAGAGTAATTTTAGTATAACAATCTATCAAGGATTATATCTTTCATGTGTGATATTTATTTCAACTTAGAAGTATTTTAACTATAGAACAATAACCATATTATATTTTCATAAAAATATGCTATTGACATATGTAATATACCAAAGTCTGGCAAAAACTGTGCATTTCAAGAGAAATTTCAACAAAAGTATACAAAAATATACTAATGGTCATGGCAAGTTCAAAGTGTAATATCATTGGATATTATTATAATCTTACACTAAGGAAAATAATCAGTTAAAATTAATGCTTTGTAAAATATTATTTTCCAAAATTCAGAAACTTGTAATCAAATAAATAATGTTATGCAAAACTATTTTCTAAGATGTTAAAATTAGAATACTTAAATAAATTTTATTGTAATATTTACATATCTTTGTGCTTATGCTGGTAAGGTGTAGTGGTTAAAATATTTGCTACATAATAAATATTGAAAACAAGAGCCACTTTTATCAGAAAGCATTATTTTCATATTAGGAATATTCATGATACATGCTATTTCTTTTTAAACACTATATATTATCTTTAAAAAATCTTTACATTATCTTTTTAGAGCTTCTTTGTATTTCATTTGCTGAAGGAAATGATAATCTACTTTAACATTTTAAAGTTAATATAAATAGCATATTATCTATTTTTCTATATATAGAGAGTAATTGTGTAAACCACACTTCCAATATTTTTAAATACCAAGAATTTGTGGTATTTTTCCTTGTTTTTTCATTTCCTCTTGCAGGTACATAGGAAAAACAGTTTTCTGCTACTCTCTTGGTATTCATAAAATTTAAAGCCCTAGTGAGCAGCAAATGTCTTCTTGGACAATACTTAGGCAAGAGTCTTTTGAGAAATCTGTATTCATAATAAAACTGAGTATCCAATGATGTTGAAAAAATATACATTATTTTCTTAAAGAATACACTGTTTTTCTTCATTGTATCAGAGGGTTTATCTGTAAGCATTTATGATAGTATATACATGTATACATTCATATAAACTTTAAAGAAATGAGTATGATTCTCTTTCACCTTTTAATGGAATGGCACTTTTTCTTATGCTTTCCATCTAAAAAATATTCCCAAAATTTAAGTGCATCTCTGATACACAAGATTTAATGTCCTTAGAGCCAGCTGCCTGTATCCACTGCCAGAAATCATGCTTTTCTCTGCACAGCTAAAAGGCACAAAAAGTGATTTAGAGTTTGCTGCTAGGTTGAGAGGTAAATGGGAGCTCAGCACAATTCAAAATATAACTAATATAAAAAAATGAAAAGTAAAAAAAAAAATCTGACTACTTCAAAAATAATTCTACATGCTACGGTATCTATTACATAAGAACCATTTGTTTACTTTCCGATGACTCCCTGAAAAAGCATCTCAAATAATAATAATTGTTAATAAATGCATGTCTTTACATCACATTTGTATGTGTCCTGAATGTACTGAGGCTTTTAGATTTGACTCATATCTATGCTAAAAAAAATGAAATTAAAGATACATAACTATTATAAAAAATATATTATCATATTAAAACTAAAAAATTACTTTTTGAAACGCAGAAAAAATTTAGAAATCATTCAATATCTATGCCTTACTTTTAAGGGGAAATATTCTTTTATAAGGATTTTGAGTTACAGCATTCATAATAAAGATTATTTTTATTGACTTTATTTTTACTACAAAAATCCCTTTGATAAAATGTTTCTTTTCCTGGATCTTGACCTAATTGGACAACTTTATGTGATCTAATATTTGTGGTCTGATAAGGCCTTCAGGGGAGCCAATTATATGCTTTCCCCCATCAATAAGGCAGCATTATAGGTTTTGCACGGGCCTTTTGTACCTTTTTTGTTGTAAGTATCAAGTTAAGGTTTGCTCGTGGAACAAAACATTTCTAGCCTAGCTGCAGATATGACAGTTATTGCTGCAGATAGCTACAGATGATTGCCAGTAGAACCTGTATTTGCAACAACAAGGAAATTTTTGCCCAAAAATGATTTTACTTTATTTCATTATCCATTAAAGTGAGTTTAACTAGCCATAGAGAATTATAGGTAGCTTACTACAGAGGGATGGAAAAGTGTTTTCCATCACAAATGGAAATTTCTATGAAGCATTACTGTAAGCCTTAAATAAAGATGCTAGCTGGTAAGGAAACCAATACTTCCTAAACTCACTCTGGCTTGTAGCTTTAGTGTGTCTGACAGAAACAGTATCAAGAGCCACCTGAGAAAATCCTATCTTTGGTGTAATCCTCTTGAATATTCAAAGTACCAGAAAAACCAGTTCAAGATAAGTTTCAGAAAGAGATTCCTATGCTCACATTTCACTCACCATAAGATCCAGGGCCCTGGGGTTAAAATACAGACCTTGGTCTCTGTCTGAATTCCATCAGATCTTTTGGGAATAATGAAATAAAATAACAGGAACTTTTAATTTGGTCAAAATAAGGGAATTCTCTGTTTAAGTTGTGATTTCATTCAAATTTTTTTTTAAAGTTTTTTTGTCCTATTAAATATTTGACATTTTTATTGAGTAATAGTTCAAAATGTCCTTTTTCTAATGCTGTTTCCAGAGAATCCATATTTTAAGGAAAATAAAATGAAATAATTCTTAGACAGAAAACATTTTTTTAATATAAGGATTTAACCATTATTCTTTGAAAAAAGAATATAGCAACAGTCCCCAATTAATTCCTTTTAAATAAAAAATAAGAAGTTAACAATTTAAAAAAAATATATAGCAACAAAGAAAAAATGATGGTGAAGACTTTCATGAAAGAATCTTGGCATGACAAATAAGTGCATAAATAGTGTTCCTTACACTCTGAAAATTGATGCTTCTACTACATTAGAGTTACAATTTATAATATGATTTATGGCACTTCTGAGAAGAAACAAAAGCACAAATATTGACTGACATTTAAATCAAAAGTAAAAGTGGTTTATAACTTACTGTTTAGTATAAGAGAAAGAGTTCTTTAAGTTCTTATATTTAATATCTTTGAATTTTTGGTAATTGTCTCATAAGTGTTACAGAGTCTCAATCAATTTTGAATATTATTCAAAAATTATTGTACTCTTTAATATAATAGATCATTTGATTCCTTCATTCATTCATTTCCTCCCTAGGAATCTGTATTTCTCTTCCCTTGAAGAATGTCCCTTTATTCATTCATTTACCATTTCCTCCTGAACTTATCTTCTGCTCAAGAGTGCATATGTGAAGAAATCCACAGGCTTTTGGATGAAATTAAGATGCTAAACCCTGATATCTTATTAAGAGACTTCCAGAAATGTAGAAAATGTGAAGCACAGAACAATGTCCATCTCCTTGGTTAGAGATTAATACGCATTTTTAATTGTATAGATTAATGTTGATGAGCATGCAATTAGACTGCTTGGATGTTGTCCTAGACAGACTCTTTAATCATTCTATAATGTTGGGAAGGAACTTCAATATTTTAAATATGAGTTTTTATATTTGAAAGCTGTGAATAATAATGATGTGCATCTTAAAGGGATGTTATGAAGAGTCAATAAAATAATCCATATGTAGGAATATGCATAGCTCCTTGAGAAGATAAATGTTATTATCATTAATACCATCATCATCACCACCTTCTTCATTATCCTTCCATTTCTCTTACTAACCATACCTTAGAGTTGTAAAATAGTTGCCCTAATTAGAATTAGTCAATTCAAATTAAACCTTTCAAGAGTCAGTGGAAAGTCATTCTGTGATCATCTTTGAAAATATATTTCTTGTGTCTTAGGTACTGCTGGCCAAAAAGCCTCTGTTACACTGGTTTGAGCACTTGTATGCATCCAAATACCTGGAAAGGTGGTGGAGAGAATTCCTCAAATCTGTAGAAAATATTTAGATATCAACTACCCATCACTGATTAGAATCGGTCACATAGTTTGTACAGAACAATATTGCCTGCATTTTACTTCTGGTTTGGATGGTATACCTGACAAACGATGAATGTTTTCATCTAGGAACACCAAAACAAAAAAAGCCATATAGCATACAGAAATTATCTATTTGGAAGCAGCAGAAAGCTGCTTGATAAGGGAACTAGAGGGCCTAAAGATTCTAGAGAAGGGAGAAAATCAAAGAAAGAAGCTGATCTTGTGCACTTGATTTTACTTCCAGGCATATTTTCCAATTCTGGCATGGGCAGGTGAGTGAGAATCCTCTGAAATTTTGTGCAAAACAAGGCAGAGGGCTGCTGTAGAAGGACAGAGATACACATAGAACTATTGATGCAGAATTTGAGCATGATAATTTTCCCTCAGGTTGTTTTACATATATGGGGACTACATGGAGTAGAAGGCAAGAAATGAAGCACAGAGATATTTTCTTAGAAACACTGTCCGTTGGTTTGAATCTGTTATGCATCCCACAAAAGATCATGTTCTTTAATCCATTCTTGTGGGGGCAGACATACTGTGGGTGGGGCCTTTTGATTAGGTTGTTTCCATGCAGATGTGACTCTGCCCATTCCAGGTGGGTGTTAATCCTTCACTGGTGTCCTCTATGAGAGAATAAAAGGCAGGTAAAGTAGGAGAACATAGAGAGAAATGCCTAGATACAGCCACTGAAAACAGAACCAGGAGAGAAGCACTAACAGATGTTACCATGTGCCTTCCCATGTAACAGAGGAATCCCAGATACTAGCACCATTTCCTCAGAGAAGGTATCTCCCTCTTGATGCCTTAATTTGTACATTTTCATGACCTTAGAGCTGTAAATTTGTAACCTAATAAATCCCCATGAAAATAGCCAACCCATTACTGACATACTGCATTCCAGTAGCTTTAGCAAACTGAAGTATAGAGCAAACATTTTCTGCAATGTTGTTGTTGCAGGTTGCTAATGCTGCCATTTTGCAAAACACCAGAAATGGACTGGCTTTTATAAAGGAGGTTTATTTGGTTACAAATTCACAGTCTGAAGCCCATGAATATGTCTAAATTAAGGTACCAACATGAGTTTACCTCCACCAGATGAAGGCCAATGGCATCCAGAAAATCTCTGTTAGCTTGGAAGGCATGTGGCTGGCATCTGCTGATCCCAGGTTTTGTTCCAGTTCCTCTCTCAGCTCCTGTGCATTCTTCAAAATGTTGCTCTTGGGGTGTTTTGTCCTCTTTTAGCTTCTCTGTATCAAAGTGTCAGCAGAAGTCTGCTTTCAACAGCCATCTCCAAAATGTCTCTCTTGGCTGTAGCAGTGAGCTCCCTCTGTCTGAGCTCTTATAGGTCTCCAGTGATTTAATTAAGACCCATGCTGAATGGGTGGGGCCACACTTCCATGGAAATAATCCAATCAAAGTTATCAACCTACAGTTGGGGGATAACATCTCCATGGAAACAACCCAATCCAAAGGTTAAAACCTAATCAAGACTAAATATGTCTGCCTCCACATGATTGCATCAAAGAACATGGCATTTTGGGGGAATAATGCATCCAAACTGGCACAGCTATGAAATAACAATGAAAACTGGAGATACACCAGATAAATGAAACCTGCAGAATATACCAGATTCTTAGCTGAAGACTTTAAGGATCCAGAGTGAACAAGAAGTAGAATGAGCCTTGATGGGGCTTTCATCCAGTTTTTCTTTCCAGCATGATTGGATTGTAGTGATCAGCTATTATTCTATCCAACATAGGGCAGGATGAGCCCTCCAGAGCACCACAACACTACAATTTTTTTTTTAAATATGTAATCTCTGGCAATGAATAAATAATTTTTATGCACATCAAAAGACAGGATCATATACCAAATAATCAAGAAAAAAATTATAAAAGAGACTCACAGATAATCCAGATACTGTATTTATATGGAAAATAATTTTAAAATCTCTGAATATTATGTTCATATAAATATAATGATAGAAAAATAGAAGAAATGTTGAAGAATCTTAATGAAAGATTAGAATTTCTAACAAGTGATTCAAATAGCAATACTTGAACAGATTGATAATATATAAAACTAAACCTCATTAGAAGGATTGAATAACAGATGACAAACTGCACAAGAAAAGACCAGTAAATGGGAAAATGGGTCAATAGAACATATCCAAATCAAAGCAAATAGAAAGAGTAGGAAAAAATAATAATGCAAAGTGTTAGGTAGTAATGCTAAAAGACCTAAGATATATGTAATTGGAGGCCTAGAAAGTAAAGAGGGAGAATGTTACAGAAGCAATGAACACATGATGGCTAAGAATTTTCCCAAATTATTAGAAATCCATGCATAGACCCAGTAAGGTGTGTGAAACCCAAATGAAAGAAATACTAAGTCAAAACCATGAGACATATTTTAATATGCCTTTGGTTTTTTGAAAACCAAAGATAAAGACAAAATCTTAAAACTAAATTGGAGGAAAGGGGGTTGGAGGTTGAGTTAATAAAGAAAACACATGAATTTCAAAGAACCCACAAAATCAAAAATGCCTACTTTTTCAATGAAAACAAAGAAAATGGATGTGAAATATTTTAAAGAATTGAGTGGAAATAATGGCTAATCTAGAATTTAATATTCAGCAAACCCCCATCAAATAATTTGGCAAAATTGAAGACAAAGTAGAGAAGTAGCAAAAGAATTAATTGTCAGCAAAATTGCTCTAAAATACTGAAATGATTTCTTTGTTTGGAAGGAAAATGATTACTCCAGAAAACAGAATTTAATGAAGAAGTTAAAAGCGATGGAAAGAGTAAAAATATTGATAAATATAAATGAACACTTACTGAATAGTAATACATTACTAATACAGAGTACTGTCTTTTAAGGCTTAAAATATATGTAGAAATTAAATGTATTCCAAAAATAAAGCAAAAGGCAGGAGTCTAAATAAAATAGACATGTTTATCATTCTATTATATAGGAAGAGGTAAGACTAATTTCAATTAGAATAAAACAAGTCAAGGATGTATGTTGTCATCTCTAAAATAACAAAGCATAGAGAAATAATGTATAATAACAAGATAATGCAGGGAATAAATTAAGCAATGAAAACAAAAATAATTACATCAAAAGAAGGTAAAAAATAAAGCATATGGAACATAAAAGATGTAGGCAAATTGGAAAAAAAATGAAGTTGTAAGATGGAACATTGAAATTATTAAATAGATCAGTAATTAAATTAAGGATGAAATATTTCAGTATGGTAATTAACTGACAAAGATCATCAAACTGAAAAAAAGAGAACAAAAATAGAAAAACAACTGATGATCAGAACAGACTATCTTAGTTTCCAAGGGCTGTCATAGCAAAGTTGTACAAACTGGCTAGCTTAAAACAACAGAAATGTATTGTCTCTCAGTACTGGAGACTATAAATCAGATATCAAGATGTAGGCAAGGCCATGCTTCTTCTAAGTCAGTAGGGAAGTGTTTTAGATTGCTAAAGCGGACAAAATGCAATACACCAGAAATGGGTTGACTTTTGCAATGGGAATTTATTAATTTACAAGCTAATAGTTCTTAGGCCATGAAAACATCCAAATCAAGGCATCAGTATGCAATGCTTTCTCCTGGAAGACTGGTTACCAGAGAGCCTCAGCTCCTCTGACACATGTCAAAGCCCATGGTGACATCTGCTGGTCTCTCCCTTCTCTCTGGGTTTTGTTGCTTCCAATTTCTGGCTTCAGTGGCTTCCTCTCTCAGCTTCTCTGGAACTTTCTTCTGTATCTTGTATCCTCTTGTAAAGCACTCCTGTAAAAGGATTAAGACCCACCTGGGGCATGCATCAACTGAAATAACCTAATCAAAAGTCCCACCCACAGTAGATCTACATGCATAGAAATAGGTTAAATTTAAGAACATCATCTTTTCCAGGGTACATGCATCTTCAAACCATCACCAGAAGTATCTGTTCGATGCTTCTATATTGGCTTCTGGAAATGGCTGACAATCCACGATTTTCTCTGTCTTAGTCACCACAAGACATTGTCTCCTCTGTCTGTGTCCAAATTTCTTCTTCCTATAAAACACCAGTCATATCAGATTAAAGGTCCACCCTACACCAGTATGACCTCATTTTAATCTGCCTCATTATATCCATAATGACTCTATTTCCAAAAACGTTCACATTCTAAAGTACTGGGGATTAGAATATATCATTTGGGGACAACAATTCCATCCATAACGCAGACACACCTTACATACAAGAACACAGACAAAAGTAAAAGGATATATAAACAAAACACAAATCATGAAAACAGAAACCAAAAGAAAGTTGATATTGCTGTAATAATATGAGACAAAGTAAACAATAAGGCACAAAGCATTTATGTGGGATAATTCATAATAGTATAGGGTTAAATACACTGGAAAATTAAGATAATTGGGTGGATATATTGAAAATTTTGATAACCTAGCTAGGGCAGTGGTTACAAAAATTTATGGCATTATATGGACGTATTAGGGAGATTCAAAGAAAAGCTAAAAATTAAAAAAAAAAAAAACAGCAAATCAAACTCAGGGAAATGAGCATTAAGGAAATAGTAAAAACGAGAGAGGGAGGAAAAAGTAAGTGCCAAATTCTTCAACAAAGCCAAATTCTTCTTTTTTTTTTTTAATTTTTATTGGGATTGTTCAGATATCATACAATTATCCAAAGATCCAAAGTGTACAATCAGTTGCCCCTGGTACCCTCATACAGCTGTGCATCCATCACCACACTTAATTTTTGTTCAATTTTTAGAAACTTTTCTTTACTCCAGACAAGAAATAAAGTGAAAGACGGAAAAAAAAAAAAAAAGAAAAAAGAAAAGGAAACTTGAATCCTCCCATATCCCTAACCAACCCCCCTCAATTGTTGACTCATAGTGTTGGTATAGTACATTTGTTACTGTTTATGAAAGAATGTTGAAATACTACTAACTGTAGTATATAGTTTGCAATAGGTATATATTTCTTCCCTCTATGCCCCTCTATTACTAACTTCTAGTTGTACCGTCATACATTTGTTCTGGTTCATGGAAGAGTTTTCTAGTATTTGTTCAGTTAATCATGAACATTGCCCACCATAGGATTCAGTTTTATACATTCCCGTCTTTTGACCTCCAACTTTCCTTCTGGTGACATATATGACTCTGAGCTTCCCCTTTCCACCTCATTCACACACCATGTGGCACTGTTAGTTATTCTCTCATCTTGCTACTGACACCTCTGTTCATTTCCAAACATTTAAGTTCATCCTAGTTGAACATTCTGCCCATACTAAGTAACCGTTCCCCATTCTTAAGCCTGGTCCTATATCTTGGTACCTTATTTTTCATGTCTATGAGTTTACATATTATAATTAGTTCTTATCAGTGAGACCCTGCAATATTTGTCCTTATGTGTCTGGCTTATTTTACTCAGTATACTGACCTTGAGCTTTTGTCATCAACCCATTTTTTTTTTTAAGATGGTTTTGTTCACACACCATACATTCCATCCTAAGTAAAAAATCAATGGTTCTCTGTAGGGTCACATATTTATGTGTTCACCACCTTCACCACTATCTATATAAGGGCATCTACATTTCTTCCACAAGGCAGGAGGGAGAGTCAAAGAAGGTAGGGAGGGAAAAGAAAGTGGAAAAAAAAATGACAGCTAGGAAGTAGCAACAGGAAAAGTAACCTTAAATCAAAGTAAAGAGTCAGACAACACCACCGATGTCAAGTGTCTAACATGCCTCCCCTATCTCCCCTCTTATCTTCATTTACCTTGATATATCCCATTTGTTACATTAAAGGAAGCATAATACAATGATTCTGTTTGTTACAGTCTCCTGTTTACATTGATTGCATCCCACCCCAATGCCTCCCCATTTTTAACACCTTGCAAGGTTGACATTTGCTTGTTCTCCCTCATAAAAGAACATATTTGTACATTTTATCACAATTGTTGAACACTCTAGATTTCACCAAGTTACACAGTACCATTCTTTATCTTTCTTCCTTTATTCTGGTGTCTCACATGCCCCCAACCTTCCTCTCTCAACCTTATTCACAGTTATCTTTGTTCAGTGTACTTACATTGCTGTGCTACCATCTCCCAAAACTGTGTTCAAAACCATGCACCCCTGTCTTCTCCTATCACTCTGCAGTGCCCCCTTTAGTATTTCCTGTAGAGCAGGTGTCTTGTTCACAAAGTCTCTCATTGCCTGTTTGTCAGAAAATATTTTGAGCTCTCCCTCATATTTGAAGGACAACTTTGCTGGATATAGGATTCTTGGTTGGTGGTTTTTCTCTTTCAGCATCTTAAATATATCACACCACTTCCTTCTTACCTCCATGGTTTCTGCTGAGAGATCTGCACATAGTCTCATTAAGCTTCCTTTGTATGGGATGGATTGCTTTTCTCTTGCTGCCTTGAGGATTCTCTCTTTGTCTTTGACATTTGATAGACTGATTATTAAGTGTCTTGGCATAGGCCTATTCAGATCTATTCTGTTTGGAGTATGCTGCGCTTCTTGGATCTGTAATTTTATGTCTTTCATAAGAGATGGGAAATTTTCATTGATTAGTTCCTCTATTATTGCCTCTTCCCCTTTTCCCTTCTCTTCTCCTTCTGGGACATCAATGATATGTACATTCTTGTACTTTGTTTCCTCTTAAAGTTCCCGGAGATTTTGCTCATATTTTTTCATTCTTTTCTCCACCTGCTCCTTTGCGTGTAGGCTTTCAGGTGTTTTGTTCTCAAGTTCTTGAGTGTTTTCTTCTGCCTCTTGAGATCTGCTGTTGTACGTTTCCATTGTATCTTTTGTCTCTTGTGTTGTGCCCTTCATTTCCATAGATTCTACAAGTTGTTTTTTTGAACTTTTGATTTCTGCCTTATGTATGCCCAGTGTTTTCTTTATGGCCTCTATCTCCTTTGTGAAATATTCTCTAAACTTTTTGAATTGATTTAGCATTAGTTGTTTAAATTCCTGTATCTCAGTTGAAGTGTACATTTGTTCCTTTGACTGTGCTGTAGCTTCATTTCTCTTAGTATAGACTATAGTTTTCTGTTGTCTAGGCATCCGACCTCCTAGGCCACCCCAATCAGGTTTTCCCAGATGAGAACAGGCTCAGGTCACAGAAGGAGGAAATATTCAGTATCTGGTTTCCCTGAGGGTTTTTGTTAGAGGATTGATACACCTGTGCTTTGCTGCCCAGCAGGTGCACCTGTCAGCCTGTCACCAGCTGGTGTAAGAGGGTGTGGCCTGTGGCTCTCCTCCCCCAGGCTTTGTGGTCTGGTTCTGGAAAGGTGGGCAGTAGAGCTGGGCCCCTCCCTTTCCTCTTGGGAAGCTATGCCCCCCCCAGAGAGGCCATCTGCATATCAATAAGTTCTTTGTTTTTCTGACTCTGCTGATCAAAGTGTTTTGATTTTAAAATGGCTGAGGCTATCTTGACTGCAAAGCACTGCTGGCTGAAAATGACTGAGATTTTCTCCACAGAGAGAGAAAGGGACAGAAAAGCTCCCAGGTTCACCTGTCAGCCAGAAATAGCACCCAATCCTCTGGGCTCCCTGTCCTGAGACAGATATGTCCCCCGACTCTCTCAAGGTCGGTTGTCACCAAAAGCCTCTGTCTGCTTGTTGAGGATTCGCTGTCTGTATTGAGCGGTTAACATTAAAACCCCAGTTGGAGTTGGGCTAAGAGAATGCTTTCTCTAGTACCATGAGGCTTCTGTGAGGGAGGGGCTCTCGGCTCTCAGCTCTTGGCATGGGTCTGCAGTTTTTACTTACAGATTTTATGGTGCGATCTTGGGCATTACTCCCAATTCAGGTTGGTAGATGATGAGTGAACACTCACGTTTGTCTCCCTGCAGTTATTCCAGGTTATTTACTAGCTTTTTGGTCATCTATGAATTGTTCTGGGGGGGACTAACAGTCTTCCACTCCTCTCTATGCTGCCATCTTAGCTCCTCCAAATTCTTTTTAAAGATAAATAAATTTTATTTACCTTTAAATCAAAATTTTAAAATAGGAGAAATCAATCAAAAAGACCTTCCAAATATTAAACAGATAGAAATAGTATAAACTACATTATAAGAATAATTTGATGATATGGAAAATACGGATAAATCCCTAGGGGAAAAAAATTCCTAAAACATAAGAAACAAGCAAGGAAAAAAAATTCAAAATACTCCTATATAAAATATAAATGAATGCATAATAAAAAGCATTCCCACAATAGGTTTACTGTTGGATGCTCTCACATTTTAAAAATGTATAAGTAAATATAAGCTCACGCAAACTCTTTTATAGGTACATACTTGGGGATAGTTTGCAACTCATTTTATGAAGCCAGAATAACCTTACTTTCAACACCAGTCAAGGATATTATGAGAAAACAAAGTACACTTGAATGTTCTCATGAAAATAAATGACAATTAAAAAAAAAGTTAGCAAATCAAAAAAGGTGTATAAAAATAATGATAATATTTCATGAACAAATTGAATATATTCCAGCTATGTGAAGGTAATTTATCATTCAAATAATTAAGAAGTTAGAACACAACCCTGGCAGCTGGGCACTGGCCTGCCACTATCAGTTAGGCCTTGATGTTGATAAGCACTGGACTCGAGCTACAGCTAGGCCTTTGTGTTCTGTTAAACATAAAGAATTTCACAGAACATAAGTCAAGGCCACTTTGTGGCCATGAAGGATCAAGATAAAGAATAATAATAATAATAATAAGACTGCTTCACAGTCAATTCTGTGAGCATGAACATTGTACAAATCACAAAAATAGCTTGGTTGCCAGAAAAGCAATTATTTAATGGATAGGATTGTCTGATTTTTAATAATTTTTCATATTATTTTTTACACTGCATCTCCAGAGGCTGCTTTTTTAAATACTGGAAATGATTTCTTGTGGGTTCCATGTCACTTTTAGATCAAAATTTAGCATATAAAATAGGCTTTGCACATGATGAATTTAAAATAAGTGGTGTTCAAATCAATAAATAAACCAGCTTTTCTACTTGTATGTGCTGGGCAGTTAATTTAGCTCAAGAGCCTCTGAATGGAGTCTATATAGTGGAGATAGAGTCAGCTTCCTAAAGTCATTAGCACATATTCTGACATTAAAGACTGTTTAAACATATAAATAAATTTATTTTAAAAACTAACTAAAAATCTTAGAAAACAGTACTGCATCCACCAACACCAATTCTGAATGAAGTTATGCTCCCAGCAGCAAAAGCAGTATACATCCATGGTGAAACTAAAGTCCATTTCCAGATGATCAATAAATAGGGGATGTTGGAATTCTGGCTAAGTAGGAATATCAAAATATGATCTCAGATTCTGACTTTTCTCTACCCTCATTTCTCAAATATTCTAAAAAAGTAAACCTCACTCATTCTACCTAAATAAATATTGCTAATTCTAAAAAGGAAAACAGATTTCAAAAAATCCTGTAGTGTGGATTTAAAATAGCAGTGAGACAGCCCGAATCTAATTATAGTTATGAAACAGTAAACTATCAACCTAGATAAATTCCAAAAGCCCGAGAAAATCTATGGCAGAGAAATTTCTTTGCAGCAGAACACCCTAGGAAAAAGATGTAAAAGAGCACTAAACTGATGTAATAATCCCAAGAAGAAGGGTAAGAGGATTCAAAAATGATCATCTGCAGTAAGATTATTCTTGAAGGTTTTCCAGAGAAAATGAAGTTGATAGTAAATGATGTCAAGTAAGGTATTTGAACAGAGTCCCTTGTCATAAGTCTATTGAATGGAGCACAAGAAAGTCTATGATGAGTAAGTACCATGTAAAATGAAGTACTTATCCCACAATTTGGCATATTTATTTACTTTAAAGGGAGAAGTCATAATAAACACTCTTAGATGTTCTGTTATTTTAAACCTCAATTTGCTAAAAACCTTAAGTAACTCATTGTAACATAAACTTTGTTATATTACATGGATCTATAATTATCTGTCACCTAGGGTAGTGTGTTATGAAAAAAATCTCTGTAATACTTTATTATTTAAAAGTAAAGCTATTCTTCTACAGACACTTCATGATGTATTTTAATATCTTTAAATAAAATGTTTTTTGTTTCTTCTCTTGTAAGACAGAATGCTTTAGTTTATGCTTCAGTGTTTAAAATGTGGTTTTACCTTTTCCTGCTAAAGATGCTGAGAGGCTCTTAATTTTTTGACATGGAATATCCAGCTTTAATACAGCCATACTAATATATTTCCCTACCAAGTAGTCAACATTAATATGAAGAATAATTAAATGAAAAACTCTGGTTTTCTTGCCCAAACATCACAGTAGAGTTATATTTTGGATCATTATTATTTTAGTGCTAGAATAAGAGCTCTTGGGTGCAGTTATTTTAAATGATTTATCTCTGTCCATTTGCTGATTCTGATATGACTTGGACAGCAGAACTGATAATATAAAACATTATAGCATCTGGAAATAGACCAAACTGTAAGTAAAGGAAATTGTCTATTCTTGTGGATGACATTCTGTGATTATATATATAATATATATATATATATATATATATTATATATATATATATATATTAAAACATTCAAGAGACTCTAACACAGATGTAGGATATTTTAAAAGTATAGATTAATCTATAAAATACCACTTCTGGATTAAAAATCCCAGGCCAAACAAAACTACACTTTAAGTTTCCATTTGTAACCTATAATTGAAATGAAGAGAGACCTTTAAAATAATGGACACAAATAAAACTGCACTTTTAAGTACTTATCCTCTTAAAGCTTGCAAACCTATCATCATTCACAGGAAGTGGAAAAGGCCATTGTAAACCGAAAGTGAGTCACTCGCTCAACCCTCTCCTCACTGTTATGAGCCTGGAAATAAAAAACAGTATCCATTTTTTCCAAAGATTATGTGTTAACCAGAGGATGCAGTGCATTCTTTACACAACCAAGAAGAGGGAAAATAGGTACTGTTGAAAAAGACTAAATCAGAGAATACTTTGGAATTCTAATTATTTTCAGTGGAAAGCAATTTTGTTTTCTTCAATTATTTTGAAGAATATTATAACTATTAACCAGGCAGTATAGCTTTAAAAACACTGAAATACTTATTATCAGCCTAGACACTAGACAGTAACTGATCAAATTGTATGGACTCAGAAAATTTACTGAGTTGGTGATTTTTTTGTATTCTTTCAGGTCTAAGGAGAGAACTTAAGTTTGAGAGAGGGACACTGTCAGATAAAGCAAAGATTAACACAACTACAGCAAATAAAGCCTGCCACATCCTTTTCTATGACTGTTTAATTTAGATATTAAACTTCTGGTTAACCATTCAAATGTATATATATTAAATGCCTCACTGTTTTCCCTCTTCTCGGTTGTGTAAAGAATGCACTGTATCCTCTGGTTAACACATAATCTTCAGAAAAAATGGATACTGTTTTATATCTCCAGGCTCATAACAGTGAGGAAAGGGTTGAGTGAGTGACTCACTTTCGGTTTACAATGGCCTTTTCCACTTCCTGTGAATGATGATAAGTTTTGCAAGCTTTAAGAGGATAAGTACTTAAAAGTGCAGTTTTATTTGAGTAGGACAAAAATGTGGATTAAAAATTCTTATGCAATTATTACCAAACTTCTTAGAAATACAAGAATTTCTTGAAATACTCATTAAAAACAGTGATCACACAACAATAAATACTAAAAACAAATAATAAATAAATTCATAATAAATAAATTTAATATTATTATAAATAAATACTAATAATTAATTCTGTGCTTTCACAGTGGACTTAATGAGATAGACATCAAAGCTGCAAAGCCTGGGAATCTGTATTTTAAATGTAATTTTCAGCATCACCTGGGAGCATGATAGAAATGCAGAGTTTTAGGGCTCTACTGAAGAAATATTAAATCAGAATCTACATATTAACAAGCTATCTAGGTAAACCATACACACATTAAAGTTTGAGGAGCACACCTCTGTCCCATCCCTTCACTAATACTAGATGAATAAAACATTTTCATTATAACCATGCCTGAAATATCTTCACTATCTTTCCACTTTATATGAACTAGCAGTATACAGATTGCCTTAGTTCCATCTTCTTAGTTTATACACCAGGAAACTAAGACCTAATCTGGTGGATTATCAAATTAAGATCTCTAGTTTCCTCCTCTCTGTGTCAGTCCAATGTTATTTATTCTTTACAATCTACTCTGTCCTTAGTCTAACATTCAAGGTCCTTTACAATATGGAATCAATTGCCAATTTCAGCAAACCACTCTTATTCCCTGACATGATTCCTATGAATTAATTTATTAATGCACTGATTCATTCAATTAACATATACAACCCTCACTGATAGCCTATTTAGATCATTCATCATATGAAACCAGCATTGCACAATTCAGAATCCACCATTTGATTACATTAGTTCTTACACCCGGAGAGCACAACCCCATCAATATTCATCAAATGAAATTTTATAAACCTTTCAAAGTATTACTTTGTAATAACTTTTACACAGTGCCTTCTCTAATCTGTGAGTCAAGAAGGCTTTCCTATTTCCCTGAATATCCTTTAGCAGTATTGTATTAGTTTTCTAATGTTGTTGTAACAAGTTACCACAAATGTGTGGCTTAAAACAACACAAATTTATTCTCTTATTGTATGTAAGTTACAAGTCTAAAGTCAAAGCATTAGCAGACCATGTTCTTTCTAGAGGCTTCAAGGGAGAATCTGTTTTCTGGCCTTTTCCAGATTCTAGAAGGTTTCAATATTCCTTGGCTTGTGACTCCTCCCTTGCATTATTCCAACCTCTTGCTTCTCTTGCCACATCTACTATTCTGATACTCTTGTATCCCTCTTATCAGGAACATTGTGATTACATTGAGCTCATCAGGTAATCCAGGATATTCTCTCCATTTTAAGATCCTTAATGTAATCCCATCTGCAAAGTCCCCTTTGCCATACAAGGTAACATATTCACAGATTCCAGGGATTAGGGCATGGACATTTTGGGTGTGGGGCATTATTCTGCCTATCATATTGACCTTTTGCATTTCATGATATTCATCACTAATGACTTACATTACAAATAATTGTTGTCTGTTAGGAAGGAAATGAGACAAAGACTAGGAAGAGAGACAGACATACAAAGAGAGGCAGAGCTGGAAAATGAGGTTTAATGTCAGTGAAGATAATGTTATTTTAACTGGAAAGCTTTTGGTAGTTAAAATGTATTTCCAGGAATTGCATTTTTAATTTTTCTGAAGTGTTGATTTTCTGTTATGTTAACATGCCTGTACTGGGATTGAATTACTTTTCTATCTAGCACCTCTTTATTTTTCTGGGGTGGGAGGGGGGAGGAAACTTTATTTTTTGGCCAAACTGCTCTACAGTGATCTACTCTAATATTTCAGTCCAAAATGAAGCAGCACTATTTACTGCCTCCTAACTAAAGTAATTTGGTTGAAGGTAGGGCCCATAAGCCAAACCTAGATGAACAAAATATACTTTAATTTAAGTTGAGTGAAAGATACCATTTATTTTTGGTGGCTAAGCTCTAAGTATATGAGCCCCAATGGGTTGGCATCTTTCAATGTAGTCTTTGGGGAAAAACCAGGGCTGGTGGCCTAATTCTGTACTGCTGTTTACTGGCCCAGATTGAAGGAAAAGGAAAAGTATGGGGTATCTACCTATCTATCTATCTATCTATCTATCTATCTATCTATCTACCTATCTATCTATCTATCCATCTATCATCTATCATCTTTCGAATCTATCTTCTGTCATCTGTTGTCCATCATCTATGTATATACTTACACAGATACATGCATTAGTAGCAGTTCTTGTGCAAGAAATCTGAATGTAGCCATCACTACTAAACTTACTAAAAATATTTTCCCCTTCCTTAATCTCTATTCACCCATATACAAAGAATTGGCCCCACTTATGTATGTGTTTTTCCCTAATACTCTAAAATTATTAAATGGACTAAGCATAAAATATTCACATGGAATACTGGTCTTGGTTATAACATTATTTGGAACATCAAACTGCCATTAGTACTTAATCATGAGTATGCATTATCTTAAATAACTTAATAACTAACCATCCATTCTTTTTTTTTTTCTTTTTTGTATCTTACTCTTCAATTTCTTTAAAATATTTTTCTAGAGTGGAGCATTCTGGCTCCTGGTAACAAGAATACTGGCACAGAATTCTCTTGTTCACCTGTTTATTCGAAATCCCCGCTTTTTCCTTCCAGTATATTGCTGGGACAGTCCAGCCGCCAACCTCTTCACCAAAGCCCTACTTGAGATGACCGCAAAGCAATTGTAACAGTAATTGTTCTATAACTGTAATGTTTGTTTCCTTATAGCATGTATCATCTAGAAAGAAATGAGAAGTTAGCTGTTCATATTGAATTTTTGGGGGGGCACTGCTGGCTAGAATATATAATTCAAAATAGTGTAACATCAGGACAGGCCAACCCTCAATGAAGAACTAGTAGTGACTCAAATAAAAGTATGAAGAATAATATGCGATTTGCTTTATTCTGTGTTTAATTTTCATTTTTCTGTAAAATACTGCTTAATTATAAAAGGTGGTATAGAGCACAATTATCATGAGTATTTAAAAACTACCAAAGAAAAAATATAAAAATACTCTTTACTAACATTGCCTTTTTTTTTTTTTTTTTTTGGTGAACTGTTTAATCAGGACACAAATAAAACTAGTGCAACAATTTAAATTAGAGGGAGAATAGCCTGTTTTATTTGTCAAATATATATTCATAAGGAGTGTGCCTGCATGTTGACCAAACACTTTGGACAAAAAAAAAAAGGTGGGGGGGACGCTTTGGCCCATTTCAGAGAATGGTGCTTTCTATATGTATAAACAGAAGGGTGAAAAGCAATATGGCCTAGGACCCAGTTAATTAAGGGAAAACAAAAACCCAACTCTACTGAACAGTGAGATGCAAAATGTCTGATGCACAGCTGCTTCCGAACTTCTTATTGCTTGGCAAGAAGTAATTTTCTAAAACTAGATTCTACCATCCAGATCTTCTTTCTCACAGTACTGGAACTGATTTATTTTGTGATAGTGTATCTTACCTACTCAGATTAAATCAAGAGTTTCAAGGTTTATAAAAATAACAGGAACAGATTAAAACTTTGCAAATATGAAAAAGGCAGTTTCAGAGTTTCAAGTTTAACATGATGAATTTAGACATAACTTAGTGGAAAAAGTCCCCATTCATTTTTAAGAAAGCACTGGCCTGGCCATACTTGTAGACAGATTAGCTGAATACTTTAAGGGTTGAAATTTAGAATCTCAGAATGGTCTGCTACCTCTCTTAAAAGATACAATTTTAAAACAGAAGTTTTTAATACCTTGAGGTACACAAAATAAAAATACAAGGAATATATTACATTATATCCATTGTTATATCCACAATTTGTTGCCTCACTCATTGGTTGAGAGTACTAAAAGTTATTTTAGAAACTCAAATATTTAGAGGTAAGAAATATTAAAACTGATATAAAGAAATTTTCTAGCCGTCTCCAATGAGCAATCTGTAATTCACTGACAAAAAATGCTTCTATGTGCTTTTCAGTTAGTATTAGTTTGTCATAAGGTTTTTTTTCATAAAGTTTCTTTATTTCACTTCTCTCTAATTTATTCAGGTAGTGTTTCTGAAAATCTCTGTTTACATGTCAATCTTGAATAATGGATAAGAAGACCTAGTGTCTCATTATAGTATATTTGTTCGTCAAATGTTTGAAATATATACTAATTGCTTTCTACATATCCCTGCTTCCATTAAGTCTGAGGTCACATTATCTTTGTCATTCAGCAGTATTACTAAATTATTCTTATAACTTTCTCACTCTAATCCTAAAGTACTTCTTCGATTCTATCACTTCTCTTTTTGAGAATCAATAAATGGGGGATTACAGCAAGATGGCAGCATAGAGAGGTGTGGAATTTAGTTAGTCCTCTAGAACAACTACTAAGTAACCAGAAACATCTAGTAAATAATCTGGAACAACTGCTGGGAGGCATCTGTGAATGGACATAGATCGTACACCAGCCTGGAATGGGTGGAGCAACTGAGATTGTAGCACAGAATCATAAGTAAAGCACCACAAAACAGGAGCTGGTGCCCCTCCCCCCTTGGACAGGGCAGGCCAAGCTGAAACACTGCCATGTGGAAAAAAAGAAACAGGTTACAGGGAAAGCAACTCAACCAAGCTCCAATTGTGGTTTTAATTAACAAATTTGGACTACTGAATACAAGCTATAAGCACAGATACGGAGCAGGAATGGAAACAGGTTCTTTCCAGCAGAGCAGAGGCAGGACTGATGGGGAAAAAAATATATATGAATAAATAAAAAAGATATTTTTGGTGATGGCTGAACTCAGAATAGTGGAAGCAGCTGTGTCCCGAGAAAAGGGGAACAGAAAACTGGGTACCAACTCTGGTAGACCAGTGAAACTGAGAGGCTGGAGACTGGCTCTGAAAAGGGGCTTTTGCTCTTTTTCCATTTTTTTCTCTGACTCTAAGTACCCCATTAGAGAAAATATTGGGCATTTTCACTTTTCAGGGTGCTGACCCAGGCAAGGGTGGAGTTAACAGAACCAGAAAGACAAAGGAGGAAGTCAAATGGAGAAGAGGGGGTGTATCTTCCCTAAGAAAAAGTGGGTGGGACTAGCTCAAGTGGCTGCCTCTCTCAGAGAATGCAGACCACAGGTCCTGGGGAAAACAAACAAACAAACAAACAAACAAACCAGAAACAACTTAAACTTGGCTTCTGGCACCCTTGGCCCCTCACCAGTAAAGGTCCACTCTGAATTAAAGGTGCATCTCATTACACCAGTGGGGAGCTGTGGGCTGACAAGCACCACCTGCTGGACAGGACAGAGAAACAACAGAGTCTAGAGACCTCATAGGAAAGTCTGCCAATCTTCTAGGACACACCCTCAGGGAAACCTGAGACCTAAGCCCCTTCTGACCTGGAAAAATCTGATTGGGGCAATCAAGGAAACCAGATGCCTAGACAACAGAAAACCACAAATGATGCTAGGACAAGTGAGGATATGGACCAATCAAAGAAACAAACTTACACTTCAACTGAGATACAGGAATTGAAACAACTAATTATTAATCAAGCAAATCTCCTAAATCAACTCAAAAATCAATCCAAAAATCAAATCAATGAGTTGAGGGAAGATAGGCAAAAAAGATGGAGGATATAAAGAAGACATTGGACAAATATAAGGAAGAACTTGAAAGTCTGAAAAAGCAATTGTCAGAATTTATGGGAATGGAAGGCACAATAGAGAGATGAAAAACACAGTGGAGGCATACAACAGGAACTTTGGAGAGGCAGAAGAAAGGATTCATGAACCAGAGAAGAGGATATCTGAAACACTACAAACAAAAGAACAGATGGGGAAAAGAATGGAGAAATATGACACCTCAGGGAACTCAGTGACAACATGAAGTGCATGAATGCACATGTCATGGATGTCCCAGGAAGGGGAGAGAAGAGAAAAGGGGCAGGGACAATAATAGAGGAAATAGTCACTGAAAAATTCCCATCTTTTATGAAAGACATAAAATTACAGATTCAAGAATTACAGCAAACTCCAAACAGAATAGATCCAAAGAGAATTACACCAAGACACTTAACAATCAGATGATCAAATGTCAAAGACAAAGAAAGAATTCTGGAAGCAGCAAGAGAAAAGCAATTCATCACATACAAGGGAAGATCGATAAGACTATGTACAGATTTCTCAGTAGAAACCATGGAGTGAGAAGGCAGTAGTATGATATATTTAAGATACTGAAAGAGAAAAACCACCAACCAAGAATTTTTTATCTGGCAAAACTGTCCTTCAAATATGAAGGAGAGTTGAAATATTCTCAGACAAACAGACAATGACAGAGTTTGTGAACCAGATACCTGCTTTACAGGAAATACCAACGGGAGCACTACAGACAGATAGGAAATGACAGGAGAGGGGTTTGGGGCACAAGTTTTGGGAGATGCTAGCACAATGATGAAAATATACTGAACAAAGATGACTAGTATGGTTGAAAGAGAAAGCTTAGGAACATGTAGGACACCAGAAGGAAAGATAGAAGGTGAAGACTGGGACTGTGTGGCTTAGTGAAACCTAGAGAGGTCAATGATTGTGATAAAATGTACAAATATGTTTTGCATGAGGGAAAACAAGTGAATTTCAGCTTTGCAAGGTGTTAAAAAGGGGGGTGGTATTTGGGGGAATATACAATCAATGCAGGCCAGAGTCTATAGTTAACAGCAACATTGCAATATGCTTTCTTGAATTGTAACAAAGGCATTACACAAAAGCTGAATGCCTATAAGAGAGGGACATGGGGGGAGGGATATGAGATTCTTGGCATTAGTGTTATCATCTGACTTTTTTATTGCAGTTTATTTTAATTTCACCTTTTCTTCTGTGGCTTTTTAGTTGCCATTTTTTTTCTTTTTCTTTTTCTTTTCTTTTTGTCTTTTTACTCTTTTCACCTCTTCCTCTTTCTTTGTGGCTGTATTTTATCTTTTTTTTTTACTTTTTCCTTTTATCCTTTTTATTATTCTTTTGTTTCAATTCTTTTTTCTGAGTAATGAATATATGTAAGTGCCAATTTTGGTAACAAATGCACGATCGTATGATGATACTGTAAATGATTGTAAACTGTGGATGATAGTATGGTATTTGAACATATCCCTATAAAATTGCATGGAAAAAATGAACAGAGGGACACAAGTGCTGGAGAGAACTTGGAGAGAGAGGTGAACATATTCACTGTTGGTGGGGAAGTAGAATGGTGTAGCCTATCTGGAGGACAGTGTGGTGGTCCCACAAGAAGGTAGGTATATGGGTGTCACAAGGTCCTGCATCCCCACTATGGGGTATATACTTGGAAGATCTGAGAGTAGGGACACAAATGGACATTTTCACACTAGTTTTTATGGCGACAGTATTCACAATTTTTAATGGACAGAGGTCATCTAAGGGTATATTGACTGATGAACAGAATGATGAACTGTGGTGTATGCATACAATAGAATATTGAGTGGCTACAAGAAAGAATGAAGCTGTGAGACACACAGCTAGGTGAATGGATCTTGAGTAAAGTATTTTGAGTGAAGCATGCCGGAAACGAGAGGACAAATTCTATAATGCCTCACTAATATGGACTAATGATAATGTGTAAACTCTGAGAACTGAACCTTAGGGCATAGCTTATTACGGGAATGCTTACTGTAATGGTCCCTAGATTGTAAGCTCCCACAGCAGTTAACATCTATACTTGAGTTGTAATGGTTACCTCTAAGTCCTGAGCTGCTGATCTCCTTGTGTATAACCTGCTCAATCTCTGGAATTTTGGTTATCTGTGTGACACATGAGACTTGGAGCTAGAGCTTGGCAGCTATGAATGTCAGTTTTAGCCCATAAGGCAACTATTGAAAGAGCTGAAAAAGAGTTCAGACTTCATTTAGAGATATGAATGAAGTGGATCTGGTTAGTACTAAGGCAAATCAGGCCCAAAGGTAAATGATGATACTGACTGGGTTTTAAAACTACAACTCTTGTGCAAAACCAAGGGAAGAGATGTTTATTTGGTGCAGAATCTTTATTTTCTGTTGCACACCAGATAATTTAATCTGTATGATCAGTTTGTTTAACACCATTGGTGTATGGAGCTGTGAAAGGGAAGTGGGATTTGATGAGTTTATACAGGCTGGGGTGAAATCTTGATACATCCCAGAGTGATATGGGCACAGAGTAAAAGTATATTTGTGTCCTTCCTCCCCCACCAAGGAACTGGGGAGAAATGTGCAGTTGTTGGACTTCCCCACCTGGGCTATTGCTGATTTTACCACAAACACTGAGGACTGCCAATTTAGTGGGCCGGGCCCTTGATCTGGGGATGTTCCCTTGGGAGGCTAGTTGTTGCAAGGGAGAGGCTAAGTCCACTTATAATTGTACCTAGGAGTACCCCCAGTACCTCTTTGTTTCTCAACTGTGGCATCTCTCTCAGACCACTAGTCAGGTGAACTCCTACCCTCCCTCCTATGTGAGACTTGACTCCCAGGAGTGAGAATCCCCTTGGCAGTGTGGAAAATGACTCCAGGAGATGAGCCTGGACCCAGCACTGTGGGATTGAGAGGATCTTCTTGACCAAAAGGGGCAAGGGAGATGAAACAATATAAGGTTCCAGTGGCTAAGAGATTTCAAACAGAGTCGAGAGGTAACTGTGGAGGGTATTCTTATGCACTGTATAGATATCACTTTTTTAGTTTTTAGTGTATTGGAATAGCTCGACTGAAATACCTGAAGCTGTCAAACTGCAACCCAGTGACCTTGATTCTTGAAGATGATTGTGTAACTATGTAACTTGCACAGTGTGACTGTGGAATTGTGAAAACCTTGTGGCTTACACTCCCTTTATCCAGTGTATGGACACGAATGGAAAAATGGGGACAAAAATTGGAAGAAGAATAAGGTGGGATGGAGGGGATGGAAAGTTTTGGGTATTCTTTTTTGTTTTTATTTTTATTTTGGAGTAAGGAAAAGGTTCAAAAATTGATTCTGGTGATGAATGCACAAATGTATGATGGTGCTGTGAATAATTGATTGTACACTGTGAGTGACTGTAGGGTGTGTGAACATATCTCAATGAAACTGTATTTAAAAATAAGTAAATGAACAATGGGGGGGAAGAGGGAAATGGGATGTGGAAGTAAAGAAACCTGAAAGACAAGGGAGAGTCCAGCAAATACTGCCGTGTTCTTTGCCATGACTGAGGAGTCCAGGATCACTGTCAGCTGGATGTCAGGAAGAAAGTATCATCTCAAGGATGCCTTGATTTGAATATTCTCATGGCCTCAGAAATATAAGCTCGTAAGCTAATAAATTCCCATTGTAAAAGCAAACACAGTTCATGGTATCTGCTTTGAGCAGCTTAGCAAATTAGAACAATCATCTTCTAGCTGTTTAGAGCCTAAATTACTTGTTTACCAGGAACAAAAAAAATGACATAGAAAAGTCTATTTATGTCTCTTAATAATGCCCAGTACCCTTAAGCCTTTCATTAGAGTTTTTGTTGTTGTTTTTTCTATTTTCAGAGGTACCAAAAAACCTCCATTTACACTGTAATTGTAAATTTTGGAATGCAATTTATGTAGAATTGCAAGTAATACTGAAATGCATACGTTCCTTTTACTAATGTTTGTTTTAGTGACCCAGGCATAATGGTATCATTAAATGTAATAATCAATTACATTAATATTTAAATTAGTTATAATAGTAGAATATTTTTAAAATTTACATAATACTTTTTCAACTATATATTCCTCTTGTGATTCCAGAATAATGTAAAGTTTACTTGGTTTATATATCCTTGCTGGCACAGGGGTCTCATTTGTATGTCAGCTCCCAAGGAGGTCAGAGTTGTATAATTCCTGGTCCTTGTGGTAAAGCACCTGGAGTTATTCAAGGCATGATCTGTGAGTGCAAAAGCCAGGACCCTATCAGTTGCTATGCATCCTGAGAGAGCTGTAATTGCTTTTATCCAGAAAAAGAAAAAAAAAAAAAAAGAAAAAACAACAACAACAACAAAAACTCAGGCTTTCCAATTGCAACATTATGCATTATCTGTGCCTAGCAATTGTTATATGGCAGCATCCCCCAATATCCCTCCATACCATTTGTTTTTTGTTAAATGAAAGAACATAAATACAAATTACACTTAATTCCAAGTACATCTGCCAGGTAGAACTGTAAAGCACTATGAATTTCTTTGCAGCTTCCTTCATTTAACAGCCTCTTCCCTCTTCATACTCCTTCCAACTATTGTCCTTCTGGCTGACCCTCCTTATGATCATCTGGGAAATGCATAAAGCTTCCTTACTTCTCTGTTCCCAGATAGGTGGTCAAAGCTCAGTCTTCATGGACACTTTATTGCAAGGTCTTAATGATCCCACCACTGCTCAACCCTCAACTACCCAGAGTCCCAGTCTGTCTTGCTATCCTGCCTCAAATTCTGTAGGCCAGGTTCTCTGGTATGTTTTAAATAATTTACAAGGAACTAAGCTTAAAGAGGTCAATAAAGTTAGGTATCTTAAGAAAATATGTCCTTCTTTTCTAAGAAAAAATTGACAGATCTTTTGGATACATTGTTTCTGAATTTGATATGAGGACAAAAAACTGTAAATATGATGGAAGAAATGTCAGATGGAAGAAATGTCAGAAGATGGAAATTGAGTCTGTATATATCATGTGAACTAGTGTTTGAGCAAGTTACCTAAGAAATCATAACCTATGGGTGTCACTTACTTAACTTGTACATCAAATGCTTTGTTTGTGCAAACTGAGAAAATGGTCACTGAAAGCCATTTTTGTCATAAGTAAATTTGTAATGATTGGCATGGCTTCTAACTTGCCTCTGCTGTTAGGAAGCTATTTTGTCTTTGAAATATCCTATAACTTCATTTGGTTTTGGTTTTCTCATTTCTAAAACCACTGATATCAGTTAGATGATCCCAAAAACTCCTTCTAGCTTTTAGCACTTTATGATTTTGTCACTGTTAAAACAAAGATGTAGAAATATGTGTGAGTAAAATAACCTGTGTATACCTAGATGTGGAGCAGCAGCTAATGAGCAAGATGGGCTTTGATATTAGACGAGAGCTGGCTTTAAAAAACTGTTTTACCACTATATATTTCCTCTTGCACAAATTACTTAAACTTTCTGATATTCATTTTCTTCAACTTTAAATTGGCAACCTGAGGGAGGAGTTCTAAGAAAATAAATGTAGGTAAAATAACACAGTGTATTGTTGTGACATAGTAAATATTAGCTCCCTTTCAATCTCTAAATGATTGTTCCTATTAAATTTCCAAATTGATCTTCAATTTCTGACTGCTGCAATTAAATATTTTAGTCACCCTTGTGACAAGATTCTTGTTTAATCTCTCGTATTGAACTTTCCTACTGGATTTCATTTTTGGAAAAAGCAAAAGTTTATGGAGAAGATGTAATGAATCATAAATGAAATATTTGGCAAAATACAAACCACTATATTTCTATTTAATCATCAGTATTCATGGACAGATTTTAGTTTATTGTTTTATTTCATGTGTTTACCTTCATAGTTTATATAATGGTCACTAAGGAAAGGCATATCTTCTTTTCATAAAGGTAATTAGGATGTTCAGAAGGTTGCAGTGTTCAATCTTTTGGTTTCACCTTTCCAAAGTTAGAAACAGAATATTGTTTATAGAAGTCCTTCACTTGTAAAATTGCATTGTTGCATATATGCTAGCCTTCAGGGAAAATGCAAGCACATTAATTTAACTTGGTTGAAGAGGACACAACATTTTAAAATGTAATTTTTCTGTTACTGTAAATGCACCCAGAGGACCAAATGTTGATCCACACTTTAAATCAATCTTAATGGGCAAGATTTAAATTCTAAATACTTCTTTGATTACCCATGAGACAAAACCTTATTTAGTATAGATTTTTAAATGTGCATCTAAAACATTTTGAACAAACACTGGGCTAAAATAAAACATACTCAATAATTCTCAGGATTTTAGTATTAAATAATATGTGTGGAGCATATAAAACTCTTAATTTCAAGTAAATCTAATATGGATTTATCTGAAATGAATACACTATTAAATGATTAAAAAAGGATAAGACAATTAACCCTAAAATGCAGCATATTACAGCTTTTTTAACATATTTAAATCTGTAGAGTGTTAAGAGCAACTTGGTAGTAACAAAATGAAAAACTTGGGTTTGGAAAATTACCTTTAATCCTTGAATTAGTTAAATTAAAAATTCTGCCTCTAAAATAAATGGAGCAAACAGGAGGTTGTATAATATTAGATGTTGAGTACAGAAAGATATGTGAAAGCAATGATGCATATATGTTTCTTTGGACTATGCTCTTTTCAATCAATTTTGGCCCAAACATGCCAAAAATCCACTTATGTATTCAAATTTGTATATCAAAGTTCTATTTTTTTTCTACTTAAAATTGTGCCAAATTATATGTAGCTCTTAAGAAGATATTTAGATACTTCATTTTATAGTTAGTCTATCAGGAGATTTTTCTAGCCTGAATAATTCTAGACTGTAAATCTGCCTAAGTTGTGGTCATATTTTTCATCATCAACATCATCAAAACCAATTTTGGTGATTTTATATGTATCATTACACATAGAATACTATGTTGACAGAATTAAGCCATTAAGCATTTACAATCTGATGCAACACTGATGAAGATACAACTGTGCAGGTCATGCAAAACTACTCATCAGTGGGTTTCACAGTATACACAACAAATAATGGACAAGGATCTCTGCAATATTAAAGAGAATGTTTGAGCTGGACCTGCTAGTTGCTATCTAATGTCAAAATATGATATTCAAGTTACAGTGGGGTTTGTGATAACGCACTTGTCATCATTTGTGTTCCCTTTGGATTCATTGGCATTGTGCTCTTTTTTTCAGTGATTCACAATGAATGTGGTAGTATGTATATGAGCAGTCCCAAAATTAAAATTTTAAAAAGTCATGTTTGAGAGTTCCTTTATAATCAGTAATAGACATTTTTATAATATGAAATAGAATTCACCTATAAATCTTGAAAATGACATCTGAAAAGAACCCAGATAGGCTAGTGTAAAACAAATGGCATCTAACGTATTTTTCACAGTGACTGTGGCAGTGATTTACAGTGTTGTCTGAGATGCTAAATATACATCATAAATTCCTCCAACACAAGTGTTATTGTATTCATTCATCTCTTTTCCATGAACCAGCATTTCCTCTTTTCATAAACTTCACTGCATGAAAAGAATCATTTTTAAAATGACATTTAAATCCATTGATTTTGTATTAATATAATGAGAATTTCCTTTTAAACTTGAGTATAGAAAGTACCCAACTAGAAATAAATGTTTCCATTTAAGGTTTCCTCTGTGAAGAAGAGAAAACCAAGTAATTGTCCTAGTGTCAATTTCATCCTTTTTACACATGCACCTAACAGAAAGGAGAACAAAAACAAATGTGTATAAAATAATATGTGATACCTGCATGTTGTAT
This sequence comes from Choloepus didactylus, assembly GCF_015220235.1. Taxonomy (NCBI): domain Eukaryota; kingdom Metazoa; phylum Chordata; class Mammalia; order Pilosa; family Megalonychidae; genus Choloepus; species Choloepus didactylus. The sequence goes on from NC_051309.1 coordinate 144,168,986, forward strand.
AGGTTAAGTCTGACATCACGTTTTGTATGTATTCTATATTCTTGGTCTATATATTTTAATAGCAATTTTATTACTTGAGCACACTGCTAATATGTCAACTGATCTTTTGATGTTTCCACTAAGCATATTATTCACTAACATGAAAAATGAAAACATACTAAGCACACTTTCTCTTTAACAGGTTGGAAGACACAGAACACAGTCTAGGGCCATGAATTTATTATTATATATTATTTCTGTATGTCCACTTTTCCGTTAATGAAAAGAGAAAGCCATTTTCATAAAAGGAAAATGTAGAATATATATTTTTTGAGCTTAACTTATGAGTTATGTATTTCAGGAAGTGCATTATGTGATTTATTTATTCCTGGGGATAACTTTCTACAAGACAAGAGGAACTAATTATCACTGAATAACTGGATTCAAAGCTGTCCAAATAATGCTCACACTTGTATTTTAATCTTTTATCAAAGAACATTGCCATCAGAGGATTGAAACATTTGTGCATTGTTGAGTGAAACATTCTGCCAAAGCAGTATGCTCAGCTTGTTGTGTGTCTTTTAATATAATTCGTTCTATTTTCACAGTGACAATGTTTGTGAAATTTAAAAGCACTGTTTGTCTTAGATCTCATTGCAGATTTTGTAATGAGATCCTTTAATTTGGGAGTGGTCTTGATAGCATGGGAGTTGGGGAAAGAAACTGGATGTGAGTCTGAAACACACATTATTAAATTAAGGAAGCATTAAAATAAGAGATGGAGCAAGAATAGAGCAGAAACTGTCTTTCAAAAGAGTTTGGAAAGGGAGTAACTTCAAGTTTGAATCCTGAATTCTAAATTTTTCATCATAATGCATACTAAAATGAGAATTTTAGTATTCTTCATTGACCACATGCATAAATATTCTACTTCTGAAATTAAAATCAAAAGTAGTCTTCTCTTCATGTTTCAGTTTTGAAGGGAATAGAAATTTAAGAGGATGCTAGGAATAGAAAGGCAGGCTCATTTTCTATATGAAGCTTAGCAGCAGGATGAACTTAACTTTACAGCCAACAATCAACTCTTCGAATAATAACAATGAAGAATAAAATTGTCATTTATTTCAGGACCTAAAGTTAATAATCAGATTTCAGTGAAGGTTTATAATAAGATTTTCACTTTTATCTTCACAATATATTAAAAGATCATTTATATGATTTCTATTTAAAAATTGAAGGAGTGGTGTATACTAATGTGTACTACTTGTATATACTATTTAGATAAGGCAAAAATAATTTGTATTTTGAAATTCTCCACTCATAGGATCCACATGAGATTTCTGTGTGTGTGTGTGCATGTGTGTGTGTATTGACAATTTTGTCAAGTTGGCACATGATATATAAGTTTCAATGAATTTCCAGCAAAAAAAAATGGGTCTCTGCTAAAAATTGTACATATAACATCTGACTTGTATGAATTCCTTTAACAATATTCTTCATCATGGCTTACAAATAGAAATTCCTTGTGCTTTTGTTACTTTTAATCCACTTGCTCAATGCTCGGACTATTCAATTTTTGATTGATAAATGCAGTTCTATCAGAAAAACTCCTAAATATATTTTCAGAGAAAAGTCCTATGCATAGATGGTTTACCTCAATATAGACCTGAAACTTGTATATAGTAAGGACTTTGTTGCCTTATTTTCCTGGTTTCCTAAGGCACTTGCTGGCCTTCTTCATTTTATACTTATCGTCGGTTTTAATCTGTTTGGCAGACTTTGTTTCATTTTTCTTAATTTTTTGGGGTAGGGGAATAGGAGGGGCAAGACAGAAGTATAGAATAAGATAAGCAGGATTAGAAAAAAGTGACATTTTTGTCTTTATTTTCTTTTTCAAGCAGGAGGTATTGTTAGTATGGTGGTAAGTACATCTCAAGAGCATCAAGGGCTGTTTTGAATTGCAAAATAGTAGGAAAAAACAATTAAAAAATTATTTTGAGAAGTAATAGGCACATGACCTTGTTGTATGTGGGTCTGTACTATTTTTTCTAACCATATACACTAGGATAAACTTCCATGCTTTAAATGGTCCCAGACTCACATGATTGTAGTTGGGGAGCAGCCAGAAATGTGAGTAAAGGTAGAATTCATTTTAGGGTACAATAATTCAGAGTTTTGTACAATACTCTAAGCAATGGGGAAAAAAGGAGGAAAAACAAATGCTATATCTGGAGCAGGCTGATGTACGGTCACCCCATTAACTGGATAGTCCTTAGGAGAGGTCCTGGGAATCATACCACGGAGAATGAGAAGGAACGAGAAAAGGAATAGCTAGTACAAAGTTCGTTCTGTAGGGGGTGGCAATGAGAGCTGCTAAAAGCTATGAAGTAAGGAAAAAGCATTTTTCAATAAACAACCTTCTCTTTGGATGTCAATGAAGATGAGAAATACTACATTCTTAGGTAGGAAGTTTTGTCCCATTTTCCTAAAATAGCAGACAACAATAACACATGATTACTTTAGCAGTTCTTAAGAAAGTAATTTTCTCAACCTCTGTGATGTGGTACAGAACTTAGAAACTAGAGTGACAGTGACTATGGACACTCCCTAAGTGAAGCTACCTCCAAAGGCAGCTGTAGAGAGCCCTGGAGGTGGGTCTCTCCCACACACACTCAGAGCCCTCCCTGCTGAACATATTTTTTATAGTCCTTATGGAACCACCCTAAATACCAGGCAGCAGCTCCTATAACATTCAGGGATGGTTTGTTAGCATAAAGAAACTTTAATTTCCTCTACCCTAATATTTAAATGACAAAAATTTCAAGCTTCCCTCCCTCCACCCCAGATTCTTCTTTTAAAAATAGCATTCGTTGTCTTAAACATAGTTTTAATTAGAGACAGCTCTATGGACTTGAGGCATTGCTTTGTTTTGGAGGAAACCCGAGATCTTTTGGAACTCTATGCTTAGCCTCCCAAACCACTTTTGGAAATCCCATCTTCATTTTTTTGTAAAGACCAATGAGTTTGGCAGAGGGCCTAGACACCCTTTCCCAAAAACCTGAGTGGGTCAGATCAGCCGATTTTAAAAGGGTTTCAATGGAAGCAGACTTTGGGAATAGTTTAAAATCTGTACCAATAATTGGTGACATGTATGTTTATTCAAGAGTTGATTATATTTTTTCTTTCTGTTTCACATGAACATACAGGGCTTGGCAAAGTTGATTAATTGTGAGTGCAAATATAGTTTATAGGAATATTTAAAATATTGATACACATATTTGCATCACCTTGGGTACTGGCTTTGAGTATATTTTTCAAAACTCAGCAACTCACTTGTAACATTTGCATGTTAAGTTTAACATATTCATCCTACATATCTATGTTATGCATGTATTATGTTCTATGGGTTAGGAAATAGAGAATAATTTTTATATGGCACAGCTTCTAATGGAAAGATGCTTAAAACTGAATAGAGAGACAAATATGCACATATAATACAGTACAACTAACTACTTAATATTTACTTTTAAAAACAAAATATGAGTTAACTACATAGCTAGAATTATAACTGACAATAGTTACAGTTATATAACTATGGAGAGAGAATATATATAACCTTTTGGAATATGCATATGCTGTGTGATATAGGTCAAGAAATTTCTCAGATGTGATTAGTTGCAAGAGGTACATTTATTGATTCTTCTTTAAATGCAATTTTATTGAGATACATTCACATAACATACGGTCATCCGAAGTGTGTGATCAGCTGTGTGTAGTATCATCAAATAATTGTGTTTTCATCACCATAATCAAATTTTGAACATCTTCATTACTCTGAAAAATAAAATAAAAATTAAAATAAAAAAGAACATCCACAACTTTCTCTCTGTGTGAATTTCATTCACTTATAAAGGACTCCAATAAGAGGATTAAGATCCCCCCCTGAATGAGGTGGGTCACATCTTAAGTTCCTACTCACAAAGATCCTGTTACAATGGGTTCACACACACAAGAATGGATTAACTTTAAGAACATACTTTTCTTGGGTACATTCAGCTTCAAACCATCACAATAATACTGTTAGAATTAATTAGACTATTTTTATTCTATGTATTGTAGGAAACAAGTTTTTAAATTCAGTTAAAAATCATACAGCTTTTTGACCACAACCAGATTTAATGTGTTCTGTGCAATATTTTTTCCTTCCTTTTTTTTCCAACTTTATCCTACTCTAGTAAATATTTTAGCACATATAGCTGCCCTGTTCCTTAAATTCAACATAAATAATTCTGCACTAAATGTTATTTTAAAAAACTAAATGGAAATGAAAACCATTATAAATACCCTTTGTTACAAGTTTTCAATTGTACATTAACTAGCCTTTTTGTTTATTCTGCTTCAATATTAATATGACATCTAGTAGCACAGGAAGAAATATTTTCACTGGTAGATTACAAAATTTATCTTCAGAGGACTGTAGGCTAGTGCCTATCAAACTTGGTATACAAATCACCTTGGATCTTATTAAAATGCAGATTCCGATTCACAGGTATGTGATGGTGCCTCAATTCTGAGGCCGATGTTTGAACAAAGATTTGAGGAAGAAGGCTTTAGAAGATAGTCAAGTAGTTATATGTTGACTTTCTCTGTGAAATATTTGTGAAATACCGCTAGCCAGTGATCTGAGGTGTAAAGTTGTTTGAGTAAATTCATTCTAAATTGATTTAGCCACATCACATACCAGGAACTCTGAGGAAGCCATTACTATGTATATATTTTAAAATTACCTGTTCCCCACTGTGCCAGTCAACAAATATCTTTGTAGGGCACCAGTTCAATGAACTATATCATTATTACTCCAGTTTTATAAGTGAAGAATAAAGCATAAAAAAGTATCATCAAGACCATTCAAAAAATTTATGTTTAGTTTGCTTTGGCCCTATCTTCCCACATTTAGATGAATGAGTTGTTAAATTCAGTATTACCACATCAGATTCAGAAATTGTATGTGCCCTTTGCATAACAAATATCATTGTCAAAAGTGGGAGATACATTACTTTGTTTTTTTGCTGTAGAATTTTAAAAAGAGAAAAATGACAAAAAATATATGTATGGTATAGAGATTAATAAATTACCATAAAATAAACACCCATGTAATTACTACTCTTGCCAAGAAAAAAAACATTACAGGACCCCACACCCCAATAGGCCCTGTATGCACCTTCCTGATCTAAATCCTCCCATCCTCCAAAGATTAACACTGACCCAATATTTATGGAAATTTAATTTTTTTTACTTTTCTTTACACATTTAACACCCATGTATGTATCCCTTAACAATATAGCCTATTCTATCTGTTATAAATTTTATATAAGTAGTTCACTCAGTATGTGGCCTTTGAATTTGACAGCTTTCCTTTAATAATATGGGTCTAAGATTTATTGAAATTTTTATTAATATTTCTGTTTTATTAATGTTTATTGTTTTGCACTATCCTCTTGTATGTATATATTCATAATTGATGTATTCATTTATTGGTTGCGAAAATATCTGTGTTGTTATCAAATATGACCATTGCAGGTAATGTTTTAACAATATCCTAATATGTGTGTGTGTATTTGCATGCATAAATGTGTGTTGATATTTATGGATATTTCTATTTATAATCCTAGGAGTAGCATTTCTGCTTCTTAGGGTAAAGAGTTCTTCAACATAAGAAACAAATACAAAGTGTTTGCAAAAGTAGCTATTAGAGTTTATATAATCACCAGTGTATGTGAGAGTTCTTATTGCTATTGCAAGGCTTTTAAATTTTTCACCAATCTTTCTGATATATAGTCGTATCCTGCTAGGGTTTCAATTTGCATTTCTCTAAACACCATTGAGGTTCCCATACTTATATATTTTATTGGTCACATAGATCTCTTCTTTTTTGAAGTGAAAATTCAAGCTTTTTTCTAATTTTTTTTTTGGGGGGGTTGCCCTTTTTTCTTATTTATTTGTAAGAATTTTTTTTAGACATTGTGAATATGAGTATTTTTTCAGTGATACTTATTGTAAATATTTCTTCTAGTATTTGGCTTGGGTTTTCACTATCTTTCTGCTCTGTTTCAATGAACAGATAAATTAGGTTTGTTGTTCAAATTTGTCATTTATGTTTTTTGTTATTATTCAGAGGAATTGCCATTAATTAATTATGTTCTATATTGTTCTCTAAGTATTTATTATTTTTCTCTAATACATAGGTCTATAGTCAACTGGAATTCATATTTGTGTATAATGTGGAATTGGAGAAGCATTTTTTTTTTTGTACGTGACTATACAAATAACCCAGCACCATTTATGGAAAAGGTAATCCTTTCTCAATCCCAATACAATTCAACTTTTATCATGAAACAAGTTCCCATATATGTACAGCTTTTTCCAATGCTGTCTTCTGTTTCTATGAAATTCTCACATCAATATGCCAGTCTCTTCATTGTTATGTAGTTTTAATAAATCTGGTAATAACGTGGAGATATTTCTTCAAATTTGTATTTCCTTATCAAGTATATCTTGGTTATTCTTGATTGTTTAGCTTTCCATGTAAAATGAGAACCCATTTGTCCATTTCCACAAAAAAAAATCCTGCTGAGATTTTGATTTGGATAACATTGAAATCTATAGATAAATTTGAGAAGAAACGTCATTTTTTGCCATAAATCTTCTTATGCATGGATATGATATTTGTCACCATTTATTTAAATGTCATTTAATATCATTCAGAAAAGTTTTATAGTTTTCTCTGTAACCATCTTCCTCAACTTTTATTAGACTTGTGTCTAGGAACTTGCTCTCTCAATATCATAAATGGAATACTTTCAAATTTATTTTCTACTATTTTTGTTGCCATATGTATATGTGTGTGTGTGTGTGTGTGTGTGTGTGTGTGTAATATTTTACATAGAGTTTGTGTCTACCAGCATCCTTAATGCTTTTTTTTTTAACTGAGGCTAATTGTTGGATTTTAGGCACACAATTATGTTGCATATAGAAAACAGCATTTTGTTTTTGTTTTCCCATTTGGTCTTCTAATTGTATTCATCTTTCTTACCTTACAGCACTGGCTGGTACTTGGAATACACTTTTGAATAGTAAGAATAATAGGTAGCATCATAGTATTAAATTTCTGCTGTCAAAAATAAAATTTTCAATGTTTCCCAAATAAGTATGTTAGATAAATTTATATTCTTCTTTGAAGTATATTTGAAGAGGAAAACTAAGTTTGAATAACTATATCTACCTGATAATATTTATGCAAAATATATAATAATTATATATTGATATGAGGATAGACCCTTATAGATCCAGCTAGTTTCCTTCAATTCTTACTTAGAGTTCATGTTTATCAAATATGGATACGGAATTTTACCTATTATCATATATTTATTGAGATAGTTCTGTAATTTTATCTTTGAATCTGTAAATTTATACATTAGTTATATTGACTAATTTTTCTGAACTAAATTCAGACTTCCATCTATGATATAAATGCATCTTGGTCATTTATTACTTGTCTGTAAAATATTTTCTAGATTATCCCTTGTCTATGAAGTTAGATTTAGTTTGCTTTCATGTTCTCAAGGAATTTGTTTTTACGTTTATGAGTAGCACTAGAATTATCCTTTCTTACATCATGCTTGTTTGATATCCTTGTCACAGATAAGCAGCTTATCTCAACTAGCCTAGGCAGAAAGCACAATCTGAGAAAATGGTTTAGATGTAAATATTTTATTGGGTAATGTGATCAGGGAGCAAGAGTGGAGGTTAGGGTGAGCCAAACAAGGAATAAAGAGAGCCAATACAAAGAAGCATCATCATCATCTTGTTCACTGCAATGAATATTCAATCAGAATGGACCTGTCCTCAGAAATTTTTATCCAAGGTGAGAAAGTGGAAGTACTTTTCACTTGGTTCTTTAATTAGACAGGCAAAATGTCCCTCAGCATTTCATATTGAAATATCAATGATCATGAATCCCAAAAATCATTGTAAACATGTTGACCACAATTAGGAATGTAACCAAATTGAGAAAAACATGTTTTTGCAATAAGCAATAACCAGACATTTGTGGGAAGATATGAAAGGCACTGGCTTGATGCCAGCAAGAGGGGCACGTCCTATCCCAGTGCAGGTGCCGCTTCAGCAAGAGTCAGTCTGAGGGTGGCTGACATCCAGTCACTCACTCGCAGCTACAATGCTTGTGCTGAGTGCAGCTCACTGTTGCTCTCACTGCCAGACTGTGACCAGTCACTGCCTCCTGTCATCTGTTTTGGAAACTTCCATGTCAGACCTGGCTCCAGAGTCTTCTCTTTGCAAGTTCCTGTCTGCTTTCTTTGGTCCCTCAAGTTGGTGGACTTTAGAGACTCTAGTATCCTCCACTTTAAGTGTCCTTGACCTGTGTGGTGGTTTGGAGCTATATGTACCCCAGAAAAACATCTTCTTAAACTTAAATCATTCCTGTGGGTGTGAACCCATTGTAAGTAAGATCTTTTGATGAGGTCACTTCAGTTAAGCTGTGGCCCACATTCAATCAAGATGGGCCTTAGTCTTATGACTGGAGCCTTTTATAAGCACTATGAAAATAAGACAGAGAACAAGCAACAGAGGAAGTAGCCAGAAATTGAACATCAACAGAACTAAAAGAGAAGGGAGAGACCAGGAGGCACCACAATGTGCCTTGCCATATGAAAAGCTAAGGACCCAGGATCACCAGCAGCCACACCCAGAATGCCAGTCTTTGGGAGGAAAACATAGCCATGATGATGCTTTGATTTGGACTTTTTTCCTGCCTCAAAACCATGAGTTAATAAATACCCACTATTTAAGCCATCCCTTTGCATGGTATTTGCTTGAGCAGCCAAGGAATCTAAAACAACCTGGCTATTGCACATTGGTTGTTTTGGCAGCTTGTGACTAAGCAAGCAAATAAATTGCATCAAGCATTCAAACTACCATCATTTTGAATCAACTTTCATGTGCTGTATTTACTTTATGTTTCAATCTGCTTTCCATTTGCTATGACAACTGCATTTACACGACACTCAGTGCAAAGGTAGAGCTTTCTTCTCTGAAGTCTGAGATACATTTTTGTGTTTCTGAGAGCTGCTGCAGAATGCATGGTCAACATGGAACCAAAAACCTGGTACTATCTGCCACTGTATCTCTTTTTTCAGTGACAAAGTCTCCATAGTATCTTCTCTGTCTGCTGTTTGGCCATTCACCATTATTTTTGTGGAAACATCTAATTCAAGAAGTTAGAAAAAAAAGAGCAATATGAATCCTAGCATATTAAAAGGAAAACATCAATAATGACAAGAGCAGGAGAAAGAAGAAATTAGTAATAAAGATAGATAAAAAAAAAACATGCAATAAACAGGATCAACATCAACAAAATAATGCTGTTTTCAACTGATAAAACTGATAAATTATTGTCTCAGCCCTGACATGTCAAGGCATTTTCTACTCTTGGGAAATTGCCTTGTATAATATTTGTAATTTCAAAAGGCATCAATAGAATAAATGTATTAATAACTATAAAAGGGTAAAGAAGCTTTGATTTTTGTGAACAGAAATATTAGGTTCATTGAATAATCAAAATGGTGATGACCATTTCCATAATATTTGGGCATAAGTTCAATCTAGAATCATGTTTAAATTTTATAATCAAATTTTTTTGTTTCTAATTGGCAGTACTTTCTTAAGTTTCCTTTATTGTCTGAAATAATAGCTCATTCCTTGGATTTTATCCACCTTCATTATTTCTCATGTCAAAGGAGCACATTTTGTTCTACTGCAAGTTATTAGGGCTCAGAAATCAGATAAAGTCATTTTAGAGGTGTTTCAGATTCTCATCTACAAGTATTAAGATGAAATGAAAATCTTAACATAGGAAATGTAGTTACTTGACTGAAATAAGTGCATTATATGAAATGAAGGAAATTATTTTTTCTCATTTATCTCAGTTAAATTTTCTGCTAATTTGACTTGACATTTATATTTAGGAAATGGGAAAACAAAGTACCAGATACATTATGTATCAGTGATACTCTTTTGTATTTATTTGTTCATTTATTTATTTATCCAAAGAGATATAATGAAAAGATTTATGGACATATTTCTGTTTTTTATTTCTACAATTTTTTCAGTTACAAAATTTAGTTACCCTAAAAAAATGCTGTCATTTTACATATTGACATATACCATTAATTTTATCTCTTTTAATTTAAAAACAAATTTTATGATTTGATATTTTTATTGCTCCCTGTAGTTTTATTAATCTATTAATAATAATAATAAAAACTGTAAATTTTTTCTTAAGTTGCAATAAATCAGATTCCATCAGTATGTTAGTCATTTTTTTTTTCTTTACAAATGTGCATTATCTAGCACTTTCCTTTGTTGATTATGTCACCATGTTATCCAAATGTCACCATTAGTTTGATACTTTATTCTGACTACTATGTCAATGGAAAATTTCAACTCTTATTTTCACATTGTAAAATTTCTGAATATTGGAAATTATTGATATTAGTGTTTATTTCTATATGTCACCTAGAAAAGTTAATTTTATGTAGTTTTCTTTACATTTCAAATTAATTTAAATTGTTTAAAATTAAAAAGTTAATGTTTAATGTAACTGTTTCCATTTTGTAAAGAGCCATCAGCATTATACTAAAATTAATCCATTTGTTCAACAAACTGAATTTCTCAAGTTGATGTCCACAACATAACTTGAATCCTTTCAACAGAGCTATGAAAACTACTATAATTTTTTAACCAAAAGTAGACATGAGACCATTCAAAATTAACTTTAATACAAAGATATCTTGATTTAAAATTAGACAGTTACATTTAGAGGAGTTATGTGCAGGACACAAATAACAGAATATCAAATTTAATTAAAAATCTTTTTAGAATTCAAATGAATGAATTACACTGTCAATGTAAGAATACTTATGCTACTACATTATTTCTTTGAAAAATTCAATCTTCTACTTTATTAAACAGAAAATTATTTCTAATACTTTTGAAGAAGTACCAAATTCAATGTTATCAGAGCAATATTTTATCACTTAATATGAAGAAATTTAAAGTAAATATAAGTTAAAATGAGGAAGACTCATAATTTTACGTAAACTAATTTTAACATGCTATTTATCTGTTTAATAAAAATCACCCAAATGGCCATGAGTTTCACAACTTTTTCCTACCCTAGAGTGAAGTAAAAGCATTCTGATTGCTTACTTAGGACTAAATTACATGAATAGGTAGATATATTGAAAGCAGTATGCTCTGTTAAGTTGAGGTCGTTTTGGAATAAAATCTAGGCATATATCTCATCAATTTCAACACATATGACTAGACATCAGTTCCTGATTGCTTGGGATGGATGCCTACAATTATCCATGTAAGAAAAGAAAGTCATGAAATTCAGGAAATAGTGACTGATAATCTGAAATGATGCTCTATGTTTTCAAAAACCATACAAAAAAAGTTGTATTAGGATTCTCTAGGGACACAAAATCAATGAGAGATATCTTTGAATATAAGATTTATAAAAGTGTCTCCCACAACTGTGTGTATGCACAAGTCCAAATTCCATAGGGCAGGCAGCAAACTGACAACTCTAATGAAGACGTTTGATGAACTCCTCAGGAAACAAACTGGCAACTTCAACAAAGTCCTCAGGAAATGAACTGACAACTTTGACAAATGTGTTCAATGAACTCCTCAGGAAATGAACTGGCAACTTTGATGAACTCCTCAGGAAATGCTTTGCTGGTCAGCCAAAGAAGTGAAGGTCCTCTATCTGTCTTGCTTAAAAGTCTTCAACTAACTGATTGGATTAAATCCAGCCAAGTGCCTTCTCTCATTGTGGAAGACACACCCTCTGTTGATGTCATCAGTCACAGCTGCAGCCAATTGACTGATGATTTAATAAACTAGCCTGTTGGTTTATTAACCAGCCACAAACATTCATGCAGTCATGGTTAGGCCAGTGCTCACTTGACCAGACAGCTGGGTACCACCACCTGAACAAGTTGACATATGAACCTAACCATCACAGTCCACCCCTTGTCAACTTGGCAGTTATGCACATCACTAAAAGCATACTTTACCTCTAAGTAGAGAACAATAACACACATATATTTCACCTAACAATACTCTACTGTGCAGTGTAAAACTGGAAATGCACTAGATCTCTCCAGAATAGGGTGCAATTCCTTGAGTAACATTAACTCTTAAAATTGATTTTCTTTAGCTTAAATACAGCAAAGTGAACAATACAGCTTATACCATATGATAAAGGGATAAGACAGAGAAGAAAGCAAAGTTATTTGCTTTATAGACAAATACAAACATAATCATAACAAACCAGGAGGAAATATTCATGCCATTATAGTTCCCATTTCTGTAACTGGTGACATGGCCATAGTTCATATTTATCATGAGCTTCTTCCACTACCCATTCCATGTTCCCTTTACCATCAGCAAGCACTTCAACTGGCTGTGGTTTTTTGCATGATGGAGTGACCCAAACCTTCATTCTTAAAGTTTCTTGGCCATTGGTAGTCCTGCCTGGATTGGGTTGTTACAGTTTTCCATTGACTTTAATCACAAGGCATGGTAGTACTAAGAGACATCCTGGGGAATCTTCTGTATTCCAGGAAAACTCTTCTTTACTTCCACTGTGTAGTTGCAGTGCTATTTCCCCTTGATAGTCAGGATCAATCACCCCAGCCAGTACAATAATCCCCTTCCTTGCCTATTGATTCAGAGGCATAGGAAGCCCAAAGTAGCCAGGTGGCAGTCTTAACTTCAAGTTCAATGGGATTATTGCTGTGTTTCCTGGTGGAAGCACTCCTACTTTTGGAAAAAAGATTGTAGAACAGCAGAGCTTAAGCTTGCAGGGACAGGAAGCAAAAATTTATCTAGTGGATCATTAGGAGTGATAGTGAGTTGTGCCACTCCTGTTTCCACCCCTTGATACCTGGACCCATGAATCCTGGCTAAGGGAGAAACAGCACCATAGAGTGGACACTGATTCACAGCATACACAGCCTCCTGGAGAACACTGCCCCAGGCCTGCAAGGTATTGCCACCTAGTTGGCACTGAAATTGAGTCTTCGACAGGCCATTCCACCTTTCTGTCAACCCAGCTGCCTCTGGATGATGGGGAACATGGTAAGACCAGAGAATTCCATTAGTATGTGCCCATTCCCTCACTTCATTTGCTGTGAAGTGGGTTCCTTTATCAGAAGCAATGCTGTGTGGAATACCATGATGGTGGATAAGGCATTCTGTAAGTCCATGGATGGTAGTTTTGGCAGAAGCATTTCACGTAGGGAAGGCAAACCCATATCCAGAGTATTTGTCTGTTCCAATAAGAAAAAAATCACTGCTTCTTCCATGATGGAAGTGGTCCAATGTAATCAACCTGCCACCAGGTAGCAGGTTGATCACCTCAGGGAATGTTGCCATATCAGGGACTGAGTGTAGCTCTGCTGCTGGCAGATTGGGCACTCAGCAGTGGCTGTGACCAGGTCAGCCTTGGTGAGTGGAAGTCCATGTTGCTGAGCCCATGCATAATCTCCCTCCCTACCACCATGACCACTTTGTTCATGAGCCCATTGGGTAATAACAGGAGTTGCCAGGGAAAGGGTCTGATTGATATCTATCAAATGGGTCATTTTATTCACTTGGTTATTAAAATCTTCTGCTGAAGTCACCCTCTGGTAAGCATTCACATGGGACACAAATATATCCATGCCTTTTGCCCACCCAGAAAGGTCTATCCACATACACTTTTCCCAGACTCCTTTGTCACCAATCTTCCAATCCTGTTCCTTCCAAGTCCCTGACCATCCAGCCAAACCATTAGCAACAGCCCATGAATCAGTATACATATACACCTCTGGCCAGTTCTCCTTCTAAGCAAAGAGAACAACCAGGGACACTGCTCAAAGTTCTGCCCTCTGAGAAGATTTCCCCTCACCACTCTCCTTCAGGGACATCCCAGAAAGGGGCTGCAATGCTGCAGCTGTCCACTTTCTGGTAGTGCCTCCATTCATGCAGAACCATCTGTAAACCAGGCCCAAGATCTCTCTTCCTCAGTCAACTGATTGTAAGGAACTCCCCAAGATGCCATAACTACTCTGGGCTGGGAAAGAGAAGGTAAGGTGGAAGGAGTGGGGATCATGGGCATTTGGGCAATTCGTCATGTAACTTACTTCTGCCTTCAGGACCCACTTGAGCTCTATCTGATATATACCATTTCCATTTTATGATGGAGTGCTGCTGTGCACACCCAACTTTATGGCTTGGTATGTCAGACAACACCCAGCTCATGATAGGTAACTCAGGTCTCATGGTAACTTTGTGGCCCATGGTTAAATGTTCTTTCTCTACTAAGGCCCAGTAGCAGGCCAACAGCCGTTTCTCAAATGGATAGTAGTTATCTGCAGAGGATGCTAAATCTTTTCTCCAAAACCCTAAGGACCTGCATTGTGATTCTCCTATAGGAGTGTGCCAAAGACTTCAAACAGCATCTCTATTTGCAACTGAGACTTCCAGCACCATTGGGTCAGCTGGATCATATGGTCCAAGTAGCAGAGCAGCTTGCACAGCAGCCTGGATCTGTCACAGAGTCTCATCTTGTTCTGGTCTCAACTCAAAACTAGGAGCATTTCTGGTCACTCAGTAAATGGGCCACTGTAGCATACCCAAATGAGGAATATGTTGTCTCCCAAATCCAAAGAGGCCAACTAAGTGTTGAGCCTCTTTTTTGGTCATAAGAGGGGCCAAATGCAACAGCTTATCCTTCACCTTAGAAGGGATATCTCAACAGGCCCCACGCCACTGGACAACTAGAAATTTTACTGAGGTGGAAGGCCCCTGTGTTTTTATTGGATTTACCTCCCATTCTCTGCCACACAGATACCTTACCAACAAATCTAGAGTAGTTTCTACTTCTTGCTCACTAGGTCCAATCAAGATGATATCATGAATATAATGGACCAGTGTGACGTCTGGTGGGAGGGGGAATGATCAAGATCCCTGCGAACAATATTATGACATAGGGCTGGAGAGTTGATATAACCCTGAGGTAGCACAGTGAATGTAAACTGCTGGCCTTGCCAGCTGAATGCAAGCTGTTTCTGGTGGTCCTTACTAACAGCAATTGAGAAAAAATCATTTGCCAGATCAATAGCTGCATACCAGGTACCAGGGGATGTGTTGATTTGCTCAAGCAATGATACCACATCTGGAACAGCAGCTGCAATTGAAGTCACCACCTGGTTAAGCTTATTATAATCCACTGTCATCCTCCAAGACCCATCTGTTTTCTGCACAGGCCAAAAGGAGAGTTGAATGGGGATTTGGTGGGAATCACCACCCCTGCATCCTTTAAGACCTTAAGAGTGGCAATAATCTCTGCAATCCCTCCAAGAATCTGATGTTGCTTCTGGTTTACTATTGCTAGGCAGGGACAGTTCTAGTGGCTTCCACCTGGCCTTTCACACCATAATAGCCCTCACTCCACAAGTCAGGGAACCAATGTGAGGATTCTGCCAGTTGCTGAGTATGTCTATTCCAATTATGCATTCTGACACTGGGGAAATAAGCAAAGAATACGTCCAGGGACCCAATGGACCCACTGTGAGATGGGCCTGAGATAAGACTCCATAAGCCCCAACTCTGGTGGACCAGAGTGATGTTTTGGGTCTCCTGGAATTAATGTCACTTCTGAACCAGTGTCTAATAATCCACAAAATATCTGATCATTTCCTTTTCCTCAGTGCACAGTTACTCTGGTAAAAGATCATAGGTCCCCCTGGGGAAGGCTGGGAGGAAGATTAACAGTATAAATTTTTGGCGGTGAAATAGGGTCCTTCTCCAAGGAAGGGTACCCAGCCTTCCCTTCATTCAAGGGGCTCTGGATCTGTAAACTGTCTCAAGTCTGGGAATTGATTAAGGGGTTGTGACTCTCTGTTTTTGTAATTCAAGGGAGATTTTTGTTCACTTGACCTAGAATTCTTCTGCTTATATAGTTCAAACAAGAAATTAGTCAATTGCTTATCCATTTTACTACTGGGCACTCCACATGATCTACTAATCAATGCCATAAGTGTCTACAGGTCAGATTATTTTGATTGCTGCTTTGAGTGTGTTTTCCATTTTGGTAGCCATGCCCACCTTGTCTGTGGCAATTAACTTTAGCCACATGGCTTCTGCCAACTCAGGATCTGATTGTCCCCATTGGGTTTAAGGATTCCAGCTCAGTGGCAGCAGTTCCTACAATAATATCTGCCTTACAGAGAAGGGTGACTACAGAGTTCTTTAGGGATGATGGAGCTAGTCTCACAAATTTATTCCTCATAGTCCTGGTAAAAGGTGTGTCCTCTAGACATTCCAGGGGTGTGTGAGCAGGTCTTCCATGATAAATCCACTCTAACATTCCAATCTCTCTAAGCCTTTCAATCCCATCTCTACATTATACCAGGGCAGTTCTGGCATTTCAACCTCTGGTAATGCTGGCCACCTTTTGATCCATGTTTCAGCCAACCACCCAAACTGTTAATGCCCTTTCTAACCCCTTGAGCAACAACATTGAATGCAGAATCTCTGCTTAGTGGACCCATATCAGTAAATTCAGCCTGATCCAACCTTATATTCCTTCCACCATTATCCCACACCCTTAATATCCATTCCCATGCACATTCCCTGGTTTCTGTCTGTATAAGTTGGAAAACTCATACAGTTCTTTTGGAGTATAGCGTACTTCCTCATGGGTCACACTTTGTACCTCACCCTTCGGGGCCTGTTGGGACTTTAGTCTAGTTATAGGTCTCGAAGCAAAGACTGCTGGTGGGGGTGGGTCATGAAAAGAATTAGAAATATCCCTCAAGCCATTTACCTCAGGACATTCTGTTGCATTTTCATCTCTTAGAACAGGATTAATCTCTCCAGACAGAGGAGTGAGGGCTACTTCCTCAGGGGAGTTGATTACAGGATTAGCAGGCACTGAAGGGTTAATTTCTTTAGGTGGAGGTTCCGTGGCAAGCTCCTTAGGGTAGACTGGAGGTGGGGAAGCTGTTTCCTCAGGACGGACTGGAGGTGGAGGGGGAGCTGTTTCCTCAGGACAGCCTTCTACAGATAAATCTAACAATGACTCAGCAGAATCCAGGGTTCCAGTGTCCTCACTGCCATTATTATCAATCCATATGTCCCCATCCCAAGTTTCTGGATCCCATTCTTTTCCAGTCAATGCCTTTCCTTTAACAGCAGACACCCTGAGAGGTTGAGATTTTAGTTTATGTTGTAAATCTGCTACTTGCACAATGAGAGTCTGCATCTGGTTTTCAGAAATCTCAAGTCTGCAGCCACAGGAAATAAGATTTTCTTTCAGGGCACACATAGAAACCTTTACATTTGTCATACAGCATTTAAGTTTTAATATTGAAGACTTTAGCTCATCCCTTTCTCTTATAACTTTATCTAATATATCTAAGAGCAGCCAGCCAACATGATTACACCTCTTTTTCTTCAAAACTCTGTGAAGGTGCTGAAAACGCTGTCACCCAGAGCCTTGTTTCATACAAGATTATGATTAGGAGAATCAAACGGTGCTATTTTGCATATCTCCTTTGCCAACTCATGCCATGGACTATCAGTGCCCTCTTGATTATTGGAAATAGAGTCATTGGTGCCTTTGAATCTACTCAGAGTAGAAAACAAATTGCAAAAGCCGATTTTAAGATTCTGTTTCTCAAGAACCACTCCTGGTACCAAGTTTTATTAGTTAGGGTTCTCTAGGGAAACAGAATCAATGAGAGGTATCTATGAATATAAGAATTATAAAAGTGTCTCATGCAACTGTGGGTATGCACAGGTCCAAATTCCATAGGGCAGGCAGCAAAGTGGCAACTCCAATGAAGGTGTTTGATAAACTCCTCAGGAAGCAAACTGACAACTTTGAAGAACTCCTCAGGAAACAAACTGGCAACTTCAATGAACATGTTTGATGAACTCCTAGGAAACAAACTGTCAACTTTGGTGAACTCCTCAGGAAATGCTTGCTTTGCTGGGCAGCCAAAGAAGAAGTGAAGGTCCTCTATCTGTCTCGCTTAACAGTCTTCAACTGATTGATTGGATTAAATCCAGCCAACCGCATGCTCTCATTGTGGAAGGCACACCCTTCATTGATGTCATGTCACAGCTGCAGCCAATTAACTGATGATTTAAGAAACCAGCTTGTTGGTTATTAACCAGCCACAAATGTCCTCACAGCAACAGTTAGGCCAGTGCTTACTTGGCCAGACAGCTGGGTACTGCCACCTGGCCAAGTTGACACATGAACCCAACCATCACAGATGCCTATAATTTCCATTTTAGAAAAGCAAGTCATAAAATTTAGGAAATAGTGACTCATAATCTGAAATGATGCCCTATGTTTTCAAAAAATATTTCCATCCAGATTCCATTGACTAGTCAAGACAATGGCTATTGAAAGAACCACTGTAGAGATCAAAAAATGAAGAGTAATATTTTATGCTAAATATCTCTCAATGAACTATTTAATAATAAACTAGGCAATTATTTTTAAAAGTATTCTACCTATAAATTGATATTGTCTTTACATTTGATAATGAATTGGAGTTTACAAATGTAATCAAGATCAAGAATGACACCTCTAGAAACAACTGTCAATTCATATTATGTATAACTAACATCAAAGCTAAGATAATTTTTTCTTGACCTTTGTTCTCAAATCAAACTTCTGTATAAGTGTGTACTAGTAAATTTAGAAAATCCATTAAGAACTAAACAATTATTAAACCACTCCATGGGCACCCAGAATATCTTTTACTTAGAGACCATAAGAAATGAAGAAGGACAATGCCATAAAAAAATCCAAATTTTCCCAATTTATAAGTTCTAGAAATTAGACATTATTTACTCTAACAAAATAAAGACAGCAGCAATTCAACTATTTAAAAAATAATTTCATTTAAAAATGCTCATTTCCCCTGTTGACATGGGACATGGATTCTGGGAATGAGCTGGACCCTGTTATCAAAGGATTGAGAATGCCTTTTTGACCAAAAGGGGGAAAACAAAGGCAACAGAATAAGGTTTCAGTGGCTAAGGATTTCAAATAGAGTCAAGAGGCTATACTGGATGTTACGCTTATGCAAGCCTCATCTAGATATGCCAGAAAGCCACAGTATCTTAAGCCAAAGTCAACAGTAGTCCCCCAAACCCTAAAGCATTCCTGGATCCCTATCTGACACTTTACAAAAATTCCACTCACTGAGTTTATTCTTCAGAATCTTAAATCCTCTAGAAAGCTTCTATGCCAGTTAAGTCCCCAAACCCAGAGGCAATAGCCTCTTCAAGGACATAAAACGGATTCCTCCCCTTTTCCTATAATGTTGACACCCCTTAAAACAAGAGCAAGTGAGGTGGTCACAAACTAGACATCCCTGAAATTCAGGAAAGTGATGAAATTAGAGGGAGGGGTAGCAACAGACAAGATGGAATTTTAAAAAGGATTGTGAATACTGAATCTCTACATAAGTTTCTTTTTCTTAGTTGCTAACCATTGAATTGGCTGGAAGGAAAGAATTGCAATGGTGGAAATGTAACCTATAGCATTCCTTGAAATTTGCTGTATAGCTACTTGTTAAATTGTAATTTGAAAGTTATTAACCTTTTTCTCTGTATGTTATATTTCATAATAAGGAAATAACAGAAACTATAAAGCTGCAAATCATAACATTCTTTGCAATTTTGTTTCTACTTATTAAATTGCACTTGGAAAGTTACCATTTCTATGTATATATGTTGTATTCCACAATTAAAAATATGATTAAAAATGCTCACTGCATTATATATAGTAGATTGGTATAAATTTATACCTATTACAAATATATTTACTGTCTATGGAATACTTTACAACTGTAATGAAACCCATAATTCATGCACAATTTCCAAACACCAGAGTTTACAGTAGTTTCTGCACATTTAAGTGCAAAAAATAAACAAGAATTGAAAGAAAAGTGTACATTACATCCTAAAACTAATTTCATTGGAAGTAAATTTTGAAGTGCTTTGGTTAATTGAAACATACTAAAACTATCTTTGCTGAAGAAAACCAGCTAACATGTATTATAGAATATAAAAAAAGTATTTTGAAGAATAGCTGATAGTAATGACTGTAAAACTGTTAGATACAGGTGTCAATATTTTATTTCACAATCATCTTTAAACATAATTATTATTAAAACTTATTAATGAATACTAGATAATGTCTCAGTTGTTTTCACATACATAGTTTTATCTCTCTCTTGGTATAGTAGATATTATGACTCTGCTAGGAAATGATCCTACTGTTCAGAGGGTTACCCTGGTACATCACCCAATTCATAAGGTTCCAACAGAGGCTATCCAAATTCAATTCTCATGTTTTTATTATCAATCATATTTCTATTTTACTTTTAATGTCTCTATTATAAATGGCTCAAAAACAAAGGGAATTACAAGTCAAAGGAAATATGCCAAAATGCTTGTTCTCATATCTACCAATTATTCCTGTGCAATTTCTATGCATAGCCTATCAGTGCCCACTACATGAGAACATCTGGATTGCCTCCAGTCACAAATGCCTATGCATCCTGTTCAAAGTTATTCCCAGAGGGAAATATTTCTCTATCCTGTCAACTCATTTATCAAATTATTTGCTTTGTCTACTTTTTTTTTTTTCCTATCTATTATCATATGAAGGCTTTTTGGAAGTCCTCATATGTCTGTTTTATAATGAAAGTCTAAACAATTTGTTTTCACATGGCAAAGGTTTATATGCTTTCTGCAATGTAGGGGTCAGTTTAAAAAAGGGTAACTGTGTGTTGTAGTTTGTGTAAACCTATGACCTTCAGAAGTAAATGTAAAAATACTCTGGGTTATACAGTGAGTTCAATTGCTTTCAGCCATTTCTGCAATTATAATTTATCTGATTTGTTAGGTGCATGAACATATAGCCCTTTATATACATTATAATCATCAAATTATAATAGCAGCTAACATATAATCTAATCTGACTCCTTGTTGAATACAACTATTATTAAATAAACTGAAATTCTGAAAAATAATTATAGGCCAATATCACATCTAAGACTGTAGGTTGTTGAGTAAAACAAATACATTTATGGGAGTGATGAGGAACACATTAATATACTGGAAATCTATTCTTATATATTCTGATATTACTATTCATTTAAATTTGTAGACAAAGAAAAATTTCAGAGGAGGTAGAAATGTATGATGCCTTTTCAGAAAATATGATATTCTAGTTAATTAAATGAAAAAAAACCACACATGACCCACTTGCAGAATATTTAATATTTTGCTTTTCTATAATAAAAATATATATGTTTGCATACTGACCCCCAAGTGTTTTCTATAAAACTATCAAAGGATACAGAAATAATAAAATATTTTTACAGAAAACTATTCAATATTGGGCTGTTAAGTAATATTTACTATGGCTATTTATGTTAATTACACTGTTAGGTTTGTTTTTCAGTGAAATATACTATGTATATATATATAGTATTTATTATAAAAATAAAATGTATGTGTGTGCTAATTATTTACATTCAATTCATATAAAATTTCACCTGATTACTAAATTAAGCTTTCTCAAAATGAATTGAAACTGTATTTGAGCCTTCACATGGCCCAAATCAAGATAAGCATTTTCTTATGCTATATTGTAGAGCCTAAAGCTTTAATTATTGGACTTTCTCTAACCCTTTGTAGGCTCTTCTAAGAATTCTGAACTTATTGGCAGTGCCAGCTTCATGGGTGTACAAACTGCACAGTTACATAGGAGCCTGTGCTCAAAGGTTGTCATGCTTGATTTAATGCTATGCTCTAACAATCTGAAATTATTAATAATATTTGAACAAGAAACCATTTATTTTCAATTTACAGTGGATCCCACAAATCATGTAACCAGCCCTGCTCATATGGTGATAGAAAATGGTGGATGAGATTGTAATTTTGGCTTGAGGGTAAACTGAGAATCATTGGCCATAGTTGTATTTCCCCAGGCAATCAAGCTGAAAGTTATTATGTTCCACCTCCCACCTCCAATCTTTAACATCAGAAATCATAATATTATTATTAATAGACTAAAGTCATATATTCACAGGCCAAGAAACCTACTTATTGATTTTTTAATTCACATGCAAAAATGTTATTAACATAAAATTACTCCAAAATGCAAAAAGTAAAATGATTTATAAGATATTATAGTCAAAATGATCTAAGAGCCAGTGATGGTAATATTAACATTAGGTAAATATGATTTAAGGTGAAAAATATTAAATAAACTAAAGAGAGATATTATTGCTCTAACAATTTTGAATTAATTTAGATGCAATTGCAAATGCCTTTGAATCTTATGATGTGAATATTGACAAATATTCAAGGAGGAATATTTATTGTAAAATTTTACTATAAATACTTAAAGATTTCATGTGAAGAGAAAGAATATGAATTCTTTTCACAATTGTGTAAGATAATTACCAAAAACAATGTACTTGGCAAAAAAGTTAAATAAATGCCAAATAACTGGTTTTATTGACTTCCTATTCTCAAACACAAAAGCAATTAAATTAATGACCTATAATTATCACCACTAGAATACCAGAGTAGTAATGATTGGAGTCAGGATCCATTGATTCATGTTAATATTAGTGAGCAATAAACTAAGGAAAACAAGATATTTGCATGATCTTATCTCTCCCATCATTTATAAACTATGGTGATGGTTTTAACATATAACCATAAATACTGATTCCCCTTCCTTCAGGAGATGGAGTTTAATCTCCTCCTTTTCAATGTGGCCTGGACTTAGTTATTTGAGTCTATCAAATAGAAAAAGGCAAAATGTAAAATATTAAATATAAAGTGGAGAAATCTTGTAAATACCACTTTAAGTGATGAGGTTAGGAGCATCAGTGATGTCATAGTATATCATGTACTATTTGATATGAGATTATGAGAAAGACAATTAGTCCCTGTGGTATTCTTCCCAAAAGCCATGACTTCAATCTCTTCATGAGAAAAAATCAGACATGCTCAAATTGAGGGACATTCAACAAATCTATCTTCAAATATGCCAAAGTGACATCTGATCACCCAAGATATTGGTATAATACACTCCAGAGTGCCATTACCCTCACAGAATATTTGAATGACTAGGAAAAACTAGAAGAACCAACTTTTCCAATACCCTGGAAAATAGGTAAAAGGAAACTCAGCTTTAAAAATGGTAGAAGAGGCTCATGAAGACTTTGTTGGCCCCTGCACACTCTCTCCATGATATGGTGAGAAGCCAGCCTGCCTCCCCATTAAGGGTCTCTGGCCTTGTTCTGAGGGGGCAGAATAACTTCTAGGCACACACTGGGATGCCTGAATCTTGGTGCCAATCTAGCAGGCTGTAGCCTAAAAGGCTGAACCAAGAAAGGTGTCTTTGGTCTACCCTCCCAGAATTTGCCCTGCAGGCAGAAGCAGCTTGCTGATAGCTAAGGCAGTATGAAAACAATTAAATCAGAGCAGCATAGGGAAAAGGATTACCTAGTTTAAGACATAAAATACAACACCCATTGTGGGAGGGGGTGTTAATTCATATGGAGTATAGATGCCATTTAGATTCTGGTAAAGAGGAGAATTCCTAAGGCAATGAACAAGCTCAAGCCCAACCAAATTGCAGGTTCAAAAAAGGTAGAAAGCATCCTGCACATCACATTCACCTTGGGCTATTCTTTTTCATAACAGATCTAAACTTTGGAGGACAGCACCAGCCAATACAGAGTCAATTTGAAAAGATTGTGAAAGATGTCTTTTGGGTTTTATGTTGTTGTTGTTAGGTCCTAGCAATCAAGGAAACCTTAAGATTCAAAATTAAGGAACAGAAATCTCAGGGACTAAATCACAGAAATAAAATTTTAAAATATACAGTTTGTGACAAAAGATTATGACAAAGAAACTGGGAAAAAATTGCCCATCCAAGAAAAAAGGGTAAAAATTTAGATCATCAATGAAGATCAGATTTTGGATATACCAGAAGAAGAACAAAAAAAGATATTTAATATGCTGAAGATATAAAGGAAAACACAGAAAAAGAAATAAAAGATATCAGGGAAACAATGAAGGAAAAAAATATTAGAATCTCAAAAAATGATAGAAATTTTAAAAAGGAGCCTCTACCATGGGACGTGCCCTTGGCAAGACTGTAAAGGAGAGGCTAGGCCTGCCTATAATTGTGCCTAAGGGCCTCCTCCTGAATGCCTCTTTGTTGCTCAGATGTGGCCCTCTCTCTCTAGCTAAGATAACTTGGTAGGTGAAATCACTGCCCTCCCCGCTACATGGGATCTGACATCCATGGGTGTAAATCTCCCTGGCATTGTGGAATATGATCCTTGGGGAGGAAACTAGACCCAGCATCATGGGATGGAGAATATCTTCTTGACAAAAAAGGAAATGTGAAAGGAAATGAAATAAGCTTCAGTGGCAGAGAGATTCCAAAAGGAGCCAAGTGGTCACTCTGATGGGCACTCTTACACATAATATAGACAACACCTCTTATGTTCTCATGAATTGGAATAGCTAGCAGTAAATATCTGAAACTATCAAACTACAATCCAGAACCCATGAATCTTGAAGACAATTGTATAAAACTGTAGCTTATGAGAGGTGACAATGTGATTGGGAAAGCCATAAGGACCACACTCCCCTTTGTACAGTGTATGGATGGATGAGTAGAAAAATGGGGGCAAAACAAAACAAAATAGTGCTCTTTTTTACATTAATTGTTCTTTTTCACTTTAATTTTTATTCTTATCATTCCTGTGTGTGTGGTAATGAAAATGTTCAAAAATTAATTTTAGTGATGAACGCACAACTACATAATGGTACTGTGAACAATTGAATGATACAAGTGAGGAGCAGAAAGAAAAAAATAATGACAAAAAAAGTGAACAGGCCCTAAGAGAACTGTGAGATACCATCAAACATACAAATATATACATTGTGGGAGTTCCAAAAGTAGTAAAGATTAAGGGTCAGAAGCACATTCAAATAAGTAAAGGCAGAATTCTGCCTAAAATTTAAAGAAATACATGAATACTTACATTCAAAAAGCTTAATGAATAACAAACAGTATAAACCTGAGAAGCACAATCAGGCACATAGTAGTCAAACTGTCAAATGTCACAAATAAGGTGAGAGTTCTGAAAGCTGCAAGAGAAAAGCAGCCTGTTATGCACAGGGAGCACCAATAAGATGGTGTTGATTTCTCATCAGAAACCATACAGACAAGAAAGCAATGGAATGAAATATTTAATCTGCTGAGAGAAAACAATTGTCAACCAAGAATTTTTACATCTGGAGATACACTATTTCAAAAAATGAGAGAGAGTTCAAGACGTTCCCAAATAAAACCTGAGGAAGTTCATCACTACTAGACCTGCAATGCAATCAAAGCTAAAGGGATTTCTTCATACTGAAAGGAAAGGACACTGGACAGATGATCAAAGCAGCATAAAGAAATAAAATTTCCAGTAAAGGTAACCATAAGGGTAATTATAAATGCCAATATTATAATACTGTATTTTGGTATGTGACTATACTTTTTGCTTCTTGCAGATTCTAAAATGCAAACATATAAAAATTAATGATAAATTATGGTGTTGGTCATACAATGTATAAAGATACAATTTGTAACAAGCACAACAAAAATATTGGAGGGGCAGAGGGGTATAAGAACAAAGTTTGTGTATGTTATTGAAGTTAAGTTGGTATAAAAAAATAAGGGACTGTTGTATATTTAAGCTGTTAAATTAAAGTCCCATAATAACTACAAAGAAAATATCTATGCAGAATGAAATGAGAAAGGACTCAATATGGCACACACACACACACATAATCATATAAATATGAAAGTAGACATTTATGGAAGGCTTCAGGAACCAAAAATGGTATAAGATGTTCTAGTTTGCTAATGCTGCAGAATGCAAAACACCAGAGATGGACTGGCTTTTATAAAAAGGGGGTTTATTTGGCTATACAGTTACAGTTAAGGCCATAAAGTGTCCAAGGTAACACATCAGTAATCAGGTACCGTCACTGGAGGATGGCAAATGGCGTCCGGAAAATCTCTGTTAGCTGGGAAGGCACGTGGCTGGCGTCTGCTCCAAAGTTCTGGTTTCAAAATGGCTTTCTCCCAGGACATTCCTCTCAAGCAAGCTTGCTCTTCTTCAAAACATCACTCACAGCTGCACTCCGTTTAGTCTCTTTGAGTCAGCATGTTTTATATGGCTCCACCGATCAAGGCCCACCCCCGAATGGGCGGCGCCACACCTCCATGGGAACATCTCATCAAAATTATCATTACCCACAGCTGGGTGAGGCACATTCCAAGCAAATCTCTGCCCCACAAGACCACAAAGATAATGGCATTTGGGGGACACAATACATTCAAACCGGCACATAAGACTTTCAATTCCAAATAGCAAATGGTAGAAGAAAGACTTGCATTATCAGCAGTTCCTTTAAATGTAAATGGATTAAGCTCTCTAGTCAAAAGGCAGAGATTGGCACAATTGATTAAAAAGTATGACCCAACTCTATGCTGTTTTATATAAGAGACTTATCATAAGTTCAAAGGCACAAGTCAGTTGAAAGTGAAAGATTGGGTAAAAATAGTCCAGGCATATACTAACCAAAAGAAAGACGAAAAAACTATACAAATATCAAATAAAATATACTTTAACTCAACTGCTGCTAAAAAAGTACACTTTGTATTGATAAATGGGTCAACAAAATAAGAAATCATAACAATTATAAATATATATTCACCTAGTGGTAAAGCACCAAAATATATGAAATAAATATTTCCAAATTTGAAGGGAGAAATAGGGAGTTCTACATTAATAATAGGAAACCTCATGACACCATTTTCAATAACACACAGAACATCTAGACAGAAGATCAATAAGGGAATAGATGACTTGGATGATATTAGAAACCAACAGTACCTAACAGACACATATAGAACACTTCACCTTAAGCAGCAGGATGCACATTCCTCTTACTGCACATGGGTCATTCCCCAGGATGGAACATCAATTAGATCACAAGTCCCTATAAATTTTAAAACATTGAATCACTCACTGTATATGCTCCTTCCATATTGGAATGAAACTAGAAATTAATAACTGAGGGAGAGTTGTAAATTTCAAGCATATGAGGAAATTAAAAAAAAAAAGCACTCAAACAAGCAATGGGTCCAAGAAATCACAAGGAAAATTAGAATATATGTTGAGGCAAATGAAAATGAAAACACAATATACAAAAACCTATGGGATACAACAAAAGCACTGCTAAGGAGATGCTGTAAGTGCTTATTTTAGGGAAAAAAAAATCTGAAATCACAGACCTAACTTCAAAACTGGGGTATCTAGAAAAAGAAGAGTAAACTAAGCTCATAGCAAGCAAAAGGAAGGCAATAACAAGGGTAAGAGCAGAGAGAAATGAAATAGAGTATTAAAAAGCAATTGAGAAAATAAAAGAAGGCAAAAGTTGGTTCTTTGAAAATACCAGTAAAATTAACAATTCTTTAACTAGATTGACAATGAAAAAATAGAGAATGAAAATAAGTAAAATTAGAAATGAAAGAGTGAACATTACTATTAACAATCCTCCAAAAGAAAAAGGATTATAAGAAAATACTCTTATCAAGTGCATAGCACCAAATTAGAAAACCAAGATAAAAATGGACTCATTCCTATAAAAACAAAAACTAAAACACTGAATCAAGAAGAATTAGATATCAACAGATACTTTGTTCTAATATTTTATTCCCTTCCTTCTACTTGCTTTGTGTTTAATTTGCTCTTCTTTTTCTAGTTTTTAAGTCAGGTTTCTGATTTGAAGTCTTCCTTCCTTTTTTTTTAAATTTTTTAATCATCATTGTTCACATAACATACTATTATCCAAAGATCCAAAGTGTACAATCAATTGTCCCCAGTACCATCACACAGCTGTGCATCCATCACCACAATTAATTTTTGTTCAATTTTCATTTTCATTACTCCAGAAAAGAAATAAAGACAAAGAAGAAGAAGAAAAAAAGGAAACTCACATCCTCCCATATCCCTAACCAACCCTCCTCCATTGTTGACTTGTAATATTGGTGTAGTACATTTGTTAATATTTATGAAAGAATGTTGAAATATTAACTGTTGTATATAGTTTGCAATAGGTATATATTTTTTCTTATATACCTCTCTATTAATAACTTCTGGTTGTATTGTCATACATTTGTTCTGGTTCATGAAGGAGATTTCTAATATTTGTACAGTTAATCTAGGACATTGTCCACCCCAAGGTTTACTTTTTTATACATTTCCATCTTTCAACCTCCAGCTTTCCTTCTGGTGACATACTTGGCTCTGAGCTTCCCCTTTCCACCACATTCACACACCATTCAGCACTGTTAGTTATTCTCACAATGTACTACCTTCACCTCTGTTCATTTCCAAATATTTAAGTTCATTGTAGTTGAACATTATGCTCATAATAAGCAACAACTTCCCATTCTTTAGCCTCATTCTATATTTTGGTACCTTATATTTCATGTCTATGAGTTTACATATTATGATTAGTTTCTATCAGTGAGACCCTGCAATATTTGTCCTTATGTGTCTGGCTTATTTCACTCAGTATATTGCCCTCAAGGTTTCATCATCAACCCATATTTTTTAAGGTGGCTTTGTTCACATTCCATACATTCCAACCTAAGTAAACAATCAATGGTTCCCTGTATAGTCACGTATTTATGTGTTCACCACCCTCACCATTATCTATATAAGGACATCTACATTTCTTCCACAAAGCAGGAGGAAGAGTCAAAGAAGGTAGAGAGGCAAAAGAAAAAGAAAAAAGAAAGAAAGAAAAAACAAACAAACAAAAACATGACAGCTAGGAAGCAGCAAAAGGAAAGATAACCTTAAATCAAAGTAGAGTAAAGAGTCAGACACCACCACCAATGCCAAGAGTGTCACACCCCTCCCCTATGTCCCCCTCTTATCGCATTTACCTTGGTGTATTTCCTTTATTACATTAAAGGAAGCATAATACAATGATTCTGTTAATTATAGTCTCTAGTTTATGTTGATTGTATTTTCCCCCAATGCCTCCCTATTTTTAACACTTGGAAGGTTGACATTCATTTGTTCTCCCTCATGAAAAAACATGTTTGTATATTTTATCACAATTGTGAACACTTTAGGTTTCACAGTCTCAGTCTTTATCTTTCCTCTTTTCTTCTGGTGTCCCACATGCTCCTCACCTTCCTCTTTCAACCATATTCATAGTTATCTTTGTTCAGTGTACTTACATTGCTGTGCTACCATCACCCAAACTTGTGTTCCAAATCTCTCACTCCTGTCTTTTTCTATCTGTTTGTAGTCCTTCCTTTAGTATTTCCTATAGGGCAGGTATCTTGTTCACAAATTCTCTTATTGTCTGTTTGTCAGAGAATATTTTGAACTCTCCCTCATATTTGATGGACAGTCTTGCCAGATATAGGATTCTTGGTTGGCATTTTTTCTCTTTCAGTATCTTAGATATATCACACCACTTCCTTCTTGCTTCCATGGTTTCTGCTGAGAAATCTGCACATAGTCTTTTTGAGCTTACTTTGTATGTGATGGATGACTTTTCTCTTGCTGCTTTCAGGATTCTCTCTTTGTCTTTGACGTTTGATAATCTGATTATTAAGTGTCTTGGTGTAGGCCTATTCAGATCTATTCTGTTTGGAGTATGCTGTGCTTCTTGGATCTGTAATTTTATGTCTTTCATAATAGATGGGAAATTTTCATTATTTCCTCTATTATTGCTTTTGCCCCTTTTCCCTTCTCTTCTCCTTCTGGGACACCAATGATATGTACATTCCTGCATTACATGTGGTCCTTCAATTCCTGGAGACATTGCTCATATATTTCCATTCTTTTCTCCATCTGTTCTTTTGTATGTAGGCTTTCAGGTGCCTTGTTCTCCAGTTCCTGAGCATTTTCTTCTGCCTCTTGAGATCTGCTGTTGTATGTCTCCATTGCGTCTTTCATCTCTTGTGTTGTGCCTTTCATTTCCATAGATTCTGCCAGTTGTTTTTTCAAACTTTCGATTTCTACTTCATGATGAAAGCAGGCTCTGGTCCCAGAAGGAGGAAATATTCAGTATCTGTTTTCCCTGATGATGTGCCTTAGAGCATTGATACACCCTGTGCTTTACTGCCCAGCGGGTGGCACCTGTCAGCCTGTCACTCCAAACTGGTATAAAGAGGTGTGGCCTGCAGCTCTCCTCCCCCAGGCTCTGGGGTCTGGCCCTGAATGGAAGGCAGGTAAGTAGAGCTGGGCCTGACCTCTTTTCTCTTGGGAAGCTATGCCCCCTAGAGAGAAGTCATTTGCATATAAGTAGATTCTTTGTTTCCCTGACTCAGCTTCTCCACCCTTGTCTGGGTCATAGGGCAGTGAGTTTAGAATGGCTGAGGCTTTCTCTACTGCAGAGCACTGCAAGCTGAAAATGGTTGAGGCTTTCTCCACTGAGCTGCCCCGGTTGACAGAGAAAGAAAGAAACAGAAAGCCCCTGGCCACAGCCCCCAGATTCACCCATCAGCCAGAGATAGCACCCAATCCCTTGGGATCCCCATCCCAAGACAGGTACGTCCCCTGACTCTCCACGGTTAGTCATTTCCAAAAGCCTCCATCTGCTTGTTGGGGATTCACAGTCTGTATTGCGTGGTTAACATTAAAACCCCAGTTGGAGCTGGGCTGAGGTGTATTCTCTTGTTTAGAGAGTGCTGCTCTATAGCACCACGAGGTTTCCATGAGGGAGGGGCTCTTGGCTCTCAGCTCAGGTCTGCAGTTTTTACTTACAGATTTTATGCTGCAATCTTGGGCATTCCTCTCAATTCAGATTGGTGGATGATAAGTGGACAGTCACATTTGTCTCTCTGCAGTTATTCCAGGTTATTTACTTGTTTCTGTTGTTTATTAATTGTCCAGGGGGACTAACTAGCTTCCACTCCTCTCTATGCTGCCATCTTAGCTCATCTCCCTTCTTTTTTAATGTAAGCACTTAGAGCTATAAATTTCCCCCTCAGCACTGCCTTCACTGTATCCCATAAGTTTTGGTAGCTGTATATTAATTTTCATTGGCCTCAAGATATTTCCTAATTTTGTTTGTGATTCCCTCTTTAACACATTCGTTGCTTAAGGGTATGTGTTAGATTTCCATAAATTTGTGAATTTTCCATTTCTCCTTCCCCTATTAATTTCTAGCTTCATTTCATTTTGGTCAGAGAATAAATATTTTATTATTTCAGTATTTTTTTTAATTTACTGAGACTTATTTTGTGACAAAACATGTGGCCCATCCTGGAGAATAATCCACATGCACTTGAGAATAATGTGTGTTCAGTTTTTGCTGGGTGAAGTGTTCTACACATGTACGTTAGGACTAGTTGGTTTAGATTATCATTCAAGACTTTAATTTCCTTATTGATGTTCTGATGAGATGCTCTATTCATTATTGGTATACTAAAGTCTCCTACAAGTAATGTCAATTTCTCCCTTCAAATCTGTCATCATTTGCTTCATAAATTTTAGCAAACTGCTGCTAGCTGCATATATATTTACAATTCTTACATCTTCCTGTTGAAATAACCTTTTATCAGTATATAATGACCATCTTTATCCCTTGTAACTGTCTCTGACTTACAGTCTATTTTACCCATTATTAAGTATAGCCATCTCAGCCCTCTTTTGGTTAGTACTTGCATAGTATTTTTTTCCTCATTCTTTCACCATCAGCCAGCATTTATCTATGAATTTAAGGTGAGTTTCTTGCCAACAGCATACAGTTGGGTCATGCTTGATTATCCATTTGGCCAAACTCTGCCTTTTACTGGAGAGTTTATTCCATTTACATTTACAGTCATCACTGATAATATAGGGCTTTCTTCTGCCTATTACTACTTGGCCTTTGTAAGATTTGTAGGATTGTTTTGTCCCCCACCTCTGTTAATGGTTACTTTTATATTTATTTGAGTTTTTTTTTCTTCATTGTAACATACTGAGTGCCATCACATTTCTATCTGGATGTATTTCTCATCTGCTTTCCTTGTGGTTATAATGGAGTGAAAATTTGAAGGGAGAAATTGATGTTAAAATTTAACATCCTATACCTTTTATATACATATATATTTTTTTTATATATATAAAACAATCATATTCAGTTTCATGCCACCTTAGTTTCAATAGCAGGCACACATACTTTTCCTATACCCCTCTTCCCCCCATCATTACTTTTACTTGTTACCTCATATCTTTGTATATTATATGTACAAAAATCTAGATTTATCATTACATTTTGTGCAATTGCACTTCAGCACCTGCAGGAATTAAGAAGTGCAGTCACATACCAAATAATACACTGCAATAATATGGCATTTACAATTACACAAATGATTATCTTTAAACAAGTCTTTATTTCTTTATGCTGCTTTGAACCACTGTCTAGTGTCCTTTCCTTGCAGTCTGAAGAACTCCCTTTAGCATTGCTTGTAGGGAAGGTTTAATGCTGATGAACTCCTTCAGCTGTTGTTTATATGAGAATGTCTTAATCTCCCTCATTTTTGAAAGAAAATCTTACCACATATAAAATTCTTGGCTAGCAATTGTTTTCTTTCAGCACTTTTTAAGTATTTCAACCCACTGCCTTCTCACCTTCAGTGCTTCTGATGAGAAATCAGCATTCAATCTAATTAAGACTTCTTTGTAAATAATAAGTATAGTTTTTCTATTGCAGCTTCTGCAGCTTTCAAAATTCTCACTTTGCTCTTTGCATTCTATAATGTGATCAATATAACAAGGGGTGTATCTGCCTTCACATTCAGCCTGTTTGGAGTTCTCTGGCTCCTTGGATATGTATATTCATGTCTTTGGCTAAGTTTGGGAAGTTCTCTGTCATTATTTCTTTTAAATTCCTTTTGCCTCTCTCTCTCTCTCTCTCTCTCTCTCTCTCTCTCTCTTTCCTTCTGGGACTCCCATAATGCATATATTAGCAAACTTGATGGTGCCCCATAGATGTCTGTCTATTATTGCTTTTAATATTTCTTTTTTTCTTTCTGTTCCTCAGCCTGAATCATTACAAATATCTTATCTTCCAGTTCACTTATTCTTACTTCTGCCTATTTCATTCTGCTCTTGAATCCCTCCTGGGCATTTTTCTGTTTCTGTTACTGCAGTCTTCAACTCCAGTAGTTCTGTGCAGACCATTTTAAAAATTTCTTCCTCTTAGATTCTCGTATTGCCCATTCATTGTTTTCCTGATATCCTGTAGTTATTTCTCTGTATTTCCTTCTTCTACTGAGCATTTTTAGATCAGTTTTTTTTTTTTAAGGTTTGTCCAGTGTGTCTACATTCTCCTCTTCTTTGTTTGTGTTTTCTGGACTTTTATCCTTTCCCTTTGGATAGGACTTCATTTCCTGTTTCTTTGTTTATCTTGTACTCTTTTCTTGCACACTGTACATTTCAATATTTTAACATGTTAACTATGGCATTTATTCCTGAGATGTCTGTTTCTGGATTTTGTAACCAGTTGGTGATAACACAAAGCTTTCCTTTAGCTTCAACCCTTATAAAGAAAGGTCTGCCCATGGAGAATGAAGTGTGCAGGGTTTTTTCTTGTCTTTCTGGGACCCTGTCTTGTCCTGGGCTTGTGTTTGTTTCTTGTTTCAGAGTTCCCTTGTATGTAGGAGTTTTGTTACCCCTCTGTTTCTAAGAGGCAGACTTCCTTCTCCTTGTGCTTGAAGCCAGCAGGATTTTGTCCTAGGCTGTCTGCCTCTATAGTTTTTCATACTCCTTTGGTTGTCTCAAGTTGCTTTTCTCTGGAGCCCAAATACTGGAGCACACCAAAGTCATTCTTTCCCAGCCAAAACAGGGCAAGGGACACATAAAGGGGGCACAGACTGGCTTCAAAGTGTCCTGGGGAGGGGATCAGGAAGGGCATCAAGAACTTCTCCAATTTCTCAACAAGCTGAGCTTTCTTGGCCTGCCCAGCAAATGCAGCACTTCAATTGATTGTCCCCAACAGCCCTGAGGAAGCACAGCATCTTTAAGTCTCCATCACCACCCTATCACTGTCCAAGAAGGGCTGAAACAATGGCTGACACTGCCTTTTTCTGTGGTGGTTTTTAACATTAGCTGCTCCCAGAACCAGGCTCCTGGTGATCCAAATTTTCTAATCAAAATCCATGGTCAGTGATCAGATATGCCCACCCCTGTTATTAGGGAAGATGATTTTTACATCCCTTTCTATCACCAGCAAGCTAACCAGGGCATGGACACTATGGTAGCTTGCCACAGGAGTGGGTGATGGCTGCCCATAGTCACAATTTACTGGAGAGAGCAATTTACTGTTCTTTACCATAATTTATCAACCTTTTTCTCCTGCAAACCAAGTTGGGGAATTTTCTATGTCTATCTGAAAAGAAAATTCTGATATAAGTAGATTTCAAAATTAATTATTATGGATGTTACGTGTTTAAGATATTAGTCATTGTAGATGTTGTCTAAAGAGAATAAAGGAAACTGATGTGTTATCATTATGAGTACAAGAAAAGACGTTTTCGAAACTTGCAGATAAATGAAAGAACATAGTGTAGGTTATTTGCTGAATAGCAGAGTAAAAGACCAAAATGTTTCATAATTATTTGTTCTTCTCTGGATCAGAACTGGTTGTCAATAAAGTTTATTTGTGTTAGTTGGTTATAATCACAGCGAAACATGTAAACCCTGTTTATGGTGAGTAAAAACTTCAGTTTAAGATCAGCAAACCAACATGTTTCTACTTCGCAGTAAACCTATGAACAGATAAGTATAATTTGAGAAACTGATCTTAGCAAACTTGAGTTTATTCAGTCCAATCACTTAGTGAGCATTTGTAGATGACTGTATTCCATCCTGTGCAGTACACAAGCATGTCTAATTGACAACCTATTTCCTCAATGTGAGAAGAGTCAAAGAGTAATTCCAACATAGCACAATAATTAGAATTCAAGACAGGGTGTGAACAAAACAAAAACCAAGGAAAGCAAGGATTTTTTTTTTCTTTTTTTCTTTTTTTTCCCAATGATCCTAGAGACAAAGTAGTAGTTTCTGTCTTGTAGATAGGACAAGACAGCAAAAGATGAGTATAATTTGTATCAAACAGGAGAAGAGAGTGAAAGAAAACAAGGGCAGATCAATTACATATAGATATATGAAACTTAGAGGAAAGAGAAAGAATGGGCAAGGAAAGGAGATTTGAAAATATAAATTTTTGGTTGCCAAAATTTTTAAAAATTTTATTCAATAAAGTATCTGTTTCTTTATTAGAATAGTTATTAAGGAGGCTTTGTTAGTGGTATTTTCTCATTGAATGTTCATTATAAAAATGATTTATGAATTCCAATCAATGTAAACATTCTTCTTTAATATTGAATTAATGAATCCATGTTTTTGTTTATGTTATTAATCTCATAACTAGTAGACTTGATGTTACTGATATAACTGATAATTGCTATGTTTGTCATCTGATGTCTTCAAGTTTATGTACCAGCTGCTAAACATTATTGAGCAGTTCGTTCTCATTATTTTTCTGTTTATTGCTAGGTGGTCACCAAAGTTGAATCAACCTGTAAGATATCTATAAATAAAACATATCTCTTGCTAACATAAATACAATGAAGTCAGAATGAGCCCTAGTGAGTTATCAAAAAATGGAAAAAAAATGGTGAAAACAAGAGTTCATTGAAATTGTGCACATTTTTATTATCTTAAGGATCACCAATGAAATTAGTCTTTTTAAAAAAATCTATATGACATCATGGCACCAACTGTCTTTTCAGTGATAATATCCAGAGAAAGTTTATGATGATGCTGTAAAGAGTCAAATTCTGGAAGATTTATATAAACAAGAATTACAAATTCTATTAAAGGGCAAACATTTTAAAAGATGATAAAATAAGTTCTCTTAAAATGCATAATTATAAGAAAATTTTCCTTTAAATGCCATTTAAAAGGAGTCAACCCCCTTAATGTTTCCTGTGTGGATTAGCTGTAACAATATTAAAATGTAGCTGCATCGAAGAGCTGGATATTTAGGCTAAAATGATAGCAACTCTCCCTGCAATAATGGACATGTCACAGCTAGAGAAATGCAGTGCAGAAATGAGTTGGATTTGAACATTTACTGCTGATTTTTTAAATCATACCAATGGACTTTGATTAGACTTGTTGCACATAAAATTGTGAAAGGTCTGATATCCTACCCTACATGCACCAACTCATACATGGGTGTACATGTGTGTATACAGATATCTGTGTTTGTGTGTGTATGATGCAAAATACATATACATACATAAACATACACTAACAGAAACTCGAGACCTCTGGATCAGGGATCAAGCTATATATTTCTTACAGAGCAGCGTTCATGGCTTTCCATGTCTCAATTCCTGATGGTGACACAGTGAGGGCAAGAGGTACATTGAGCATACAATGAATAGGGTTTGTAACATAGGAAAGGAGCCCTGAAATTTTTTATCTCATTGCTTATAAGGCATTGGAAAAGCTGTCCATCCTCTCTTCTTAGAGAGAATGAGCAACCTTTGTTCAGAAACGTAAACAAATCCCAAGGTTTCTAGGTTTGCAACCCCTGGAATTTATAAAAATGGCTAAGGCAATAATGTCTCTAATTCTCTCCAAGGGTCCCTACATTTCAGTGTTGTTATTCAAGTATCCTGTAACCTGTGTTGCCTGAAATTTTGTTCAGAAAGCCCAGACCATGAAGAAACATGAAAATATCCATGGAACATTGTTTCCCAACAGTTCTACCCCTCTATTCTGTACGGACTGGGTTCTCGATAATTTTCTATGTATTTACCACTCCATTGGCCATTCTCATCAATCTGAATAATAAGAGTTAGGACCAAATACATGCAGTTTGTCTTATTCAGCATCTAATATATCATCAGCAGGACTAGAAGCAGCAAGATGAGGCCAAACTGCAGAAAGGTTCTCAGTCATCTTCTGCCAATCCAGGCTCTAGACAACTGACTAAGTCTTATAAACCACCAAGGTCTTAGAAAGCCAGGTAGCTTTCTCCATACCTTTCTTATGGACATTTTCACCTGGCCCAAGACATGAATCCAGTTATAGCAGGATGCACCAGTGACTACACAGATGCCACCTTGGCCTGCAAGGAAAGACCAGGGCATTGACAAATTTTCAACTAGATTTCCTAACTGAAAAATTCCTAATTGCTGGTAAAACTACTCCCACAGTATCCATAAGTAATGAGTCAGTTATTGCTCTGGAAAGTTTCCCCGAGTAATTTAATCCATCCTTGTTTGAAGGTTTGGAAGAGATCTCCACAATCATCTGAGGGTGTCATGATTGACCAGTGGCATTTCCTTAAATGCTTAAATGTCTCTTATACCCCTAGAGGCAAATCATAGTGTTTTGTTAGAGAAGCAAATTAACGCGTGAGTTTCACATAAGAAAGACAATGGTGAGCCACACTTAGTATGCTTGGAAACAGTTGTCAAGAATCCCCAAGTTGGACTTACAACAGTCAGAAGGTACTGGTTGTCAGTTTCCTCCCAAGAGGCCTTCCTCCAGGGATTCCCATGGGACCTTCCAACTTCTGCCAGCTAGTAAACCTTATGTACTCCAATTCAGTCTGAGTAATAGTGCCAGTCCTTGAAGGTGGTCAGTTCGATCTGTCCTGCTTGTCCATGGCACTGCACCAATTCATCTGCTCCACAGAGTGACAAAGAATGGAGGTGGAGACAACTCCTGGATGTGTTTTGCCTATTTGATATAGGAACTGGGGTGGTCCCCTGATGTACTGTGGTCACAGCTCTCTGGTAGGGATGGCAGACTCTTGGCAGCCAGTTTACTTTAAGGCATTTCAACTTGGGGAGAGCAGCACCAGGACATTTTCCTTCCGGAGAAAAGCTCCAGGGGCACTTCTGAAAAATGAAGTTCATTAATGCCCCTTCCCCTGAACCTTCCAAGGTTTAAAGGGTTCCCTCCCTGGGTATCAGCATTTTTACCCCTTTCTCCACATTTCCAAAATCAGTCTATCTAATTTCATTAACTATAACTTTACTGTTTTGTTTTGTTTTTTACAGTCAAGCCCCACTCTTACCCATTTCTTTATCCAGAAATGTCAGATGCAAGAAGGACAAAAGTGTTTTCATAGAGCTTAACTGGAAATAAGTGTGAATCTTGTAGGTCCCCTTTTAGCCAGGCTGCCACCCACAGGGTGTGCCAACTAGACTAACCTGGGCTGTTTTTAGGAGAAATAATACACCCTTCCCAAGAATGGTCACGGAAGAATCCTGAATTTTCAAAATAGATCCCCTACTATCCTTCACTCCTTTCATCTAGATCATTATTCAGGAAGTAGCCTGAAAAGATAATCCCTTAACAAGATTTAACAGTTTTACTAACGTGTATGGATCAGGAGGAGATGAAGGAAGTAGATTCAAATGATCGGTTCTTTTTTGAATAGCTTCTTCCATAAAAGGCACATCACTATCAAAGTATGACTGGTTCAGAAAGCCAAGCATATGACACAAATCAGCTTCAAAGACCATATCAGCATGGCTAGAATTAGTTAATCAGCAGAAAGGGGAGCAGATTGAAAATCTAAGTTGTCAATATCCTGGTGGGGGGAGGGAGGAACATTCCATGCAATCTGGCCTCGGTGACCTAGAGACAAAGGGGCCATCTCTGGCAGAAATCCTAAATCTGGCTTGCAGTTTCAGCCCCTGTCTCAGAAACATAGAGACTCCATCAATAGTTGGATTTCAGTCAGTCTCATCAGAGAATGGACCCTTGCCAAGGGCATTTACATAACTGACACAGACAATTCAGTCGGCAACCACAGTGTATTTCCACAGTTCAAGGCCCCCAAAGGGGTGTCTTTAATATCTCCATCAGTCTCAAAGTTTGAATTCTGCCCACTGAACAGAACAGCTAAGCCTGCTTTTAGTTTGGAATAGATTATACTAAGGCTAAAACAGCTACAACAGACACCATTGTGTTTCAGCTTACCTAAATATCTGTCAGTCTGGACCTGATATTTAGGGTTTCTCTGTGAGTCAAGGATTCCCAAAGGGTCAATAGCTCTGGCTTACTAAGGGCAATGGAGTAGGAGATAAATTGCCACCCCACAGTGATAGCTGTCACTTTCTCATATAAAGTCAAGATGCTGCTAGAGTAGGTTGGCCACAATTTTCATTAACTATAACTTTACTGGTTTTTTTTTCCAGTCAAATGACAAGCAAGAATTTTGGGACCTTTTCTACCTTATTAGCAATAGACTCTAAGTTGACCGACCCCGAAAATGCCAGGCCAGTGTCACCAGGCTTCTATGGGTTATGTATGCAATTTAACAAGAGATCATTAACAAGCTAACTGCTGCATTTCAAAAAGGGGTGTATCTAGGAGCACTTTCAGAACCCCAAGTCCAAATTACTCCAATTTACTGGTCAGTAAATGCTGCATCTCTTTGGTTGTAGCCTTCTTTTGCAAGAGTCCCCAATCCAGCAAATGTCATCATTAGCTACAGGGACTTTTTCTATCCCACCATCCAAAGAGTCCAATATTTTTAATGTCATTCATGCTAAGTCGTAACTCACCTACTGTTGGCAAATGGCAAGTGATTTTGTCCTAGTAACCCATTTCTCTATCCTCAACTCTCTCCTTGATGTGCTGATCCCTTTTTCACATGCGTGATGGGGCATTATAGGTATACAGCATTCAACATCAATTCTTAACATGTATTCAGATGTAGAAGCAATAAAACAATGTAAAGTCATTTTAACTTATTTTCTTTCCTCATTCTAAGTTTTGTTTTAACCTTATAGGTTTGATTTCAGCATTTTAAGAGTTAAAGTCAGAGCTTCCAAGAGATCCTTTTATCTCCAAATGGAGGACTGGAGAACATAAGATGTTGTGTGTTGGGGGGTGGGGGGTGTTGGTCAGTGAAGGCAAAGCATGGGGGACAGCTGGAGTAGCTTCTGAGTCTTCTTTTTCTACTCTAGAGCCTGGGACCATAAACTCTTTCCTTTTGCCTCTCTATGTTCCTTGGCATGTTTATCCATCCCATGCCCAGAGGTGGGCAGATGGTGACTTAAGTGTTTGTATCCAACAGAGCTGCAAACCTTCAAATTCTTCACATTTCTAAAATTCTGGCATTTTCGCATGATGGTGTAGGCCTTCCAACTTGAGCTCAGACATTGGACCCACCCCTAATCCTGAAAGCCAAGAAGTTCAGGGCAGAGGAGGAGCTAGGAATTGGGGATACGCAGAGAACATGTCTCTGCTCCTGAAAGTGAGTTGGGTTCACCAAAGTCTTACACCAGCTGTCAGGACTCCTGGATCCTTTTTCCTCCTCCCTGGTGGAGAGAGATGAACCAAAAGTACTAGTTAGTCTTTTTGTTTCAACCCAACCTCCTGTCTCTCAGACTTCAGCCACCTTCGCAATTCTTCCTTCAAGGGTAACAGAGTAGTAAAGAAAAATTTGTAGCACAATTGGCCAGTCGGTCAACATATCCACTACCTATTTACACTAGCCAAAAGGATCCCCATCTTTTCTTTTTCAGAAGGCAATGTTTCTGCAAGTATATCTCAGCTCATCATCAAAACTGCTGACTTGTTATATCTCTCTATATTTATTTAATGATCATGACAGGAAGTGTGAAGTTTCTGGATCAGAGAACAGGTCTGAGCATCTTAGTGCCAGGTCCCCATGTCCCACTTCTCTGCAGGGCAATGTGATGAAGGTCAGTTGTCGATGTGCATGTAGAGGGGTTTGCAATACAGGAGAGGAATCTCAGAATTATGAATGTGTAAGGTCAGAGGTGAGGTATTAGAGTTTAAGGAGAATAAATGACTCTCAGTCTTGGCTGGATGAGAGGTGATAAGGTGATAAGAAGAGCCTTTTTGAGAACATCTCAGTTTGAACTTATTGCAGTGGACACTAGAGTTGTGTTTTCAGCATCCACACGTCCTTTCCCTTGCCTTCCTAACATTATAAAAACATTCTGCACATAATCTCTCTTCCTCTAAGTAGCCAGCCTGACACAGAGGTAGCAACCCCAATTCCAGGAGCAAACAAAGTTTAATTCAAACATATTGTATGGCTACTTTTATGGATATTTTATATTTCAAGAGTTAGCATATAACCTAAACTAAGGTAACAAACTAAAAGAAAAGATTTTTATTACATTAGTATGTAAGAGCCTCACTCTCTTTTTTCTACTATTCATGAATAAGGGAGAATGTAGTCTGTTTCCTACCAATAACCATGTTATGATGATGCGGGGAACCAGCTTTACCATATCGCTTTTGTGGACAGCAGAGAAGAGAAGCAACAATCAGAGTTCTTGGTAACATAATGATTCTCTACTTTCCAATTTATTCTTATGACAGATAAACATACACTTATTATTTAATTCAGTATGTGTTAAACTTGCTATTATTTGCAGTTGATATGATATTATATATACAAAACTTGGTACAAAGGATTGGGGAACCAAAACATTAAATTTGCTTAGTGAATAAAGGAGGATGAAGCGTCTCTGCTAAGGATACCACCTCAGTGGACACCACTTTAAATAATAAAATGTAAACGATGTCGCTGGAGTTGTGCACTGAGGTGAGCATTTCAACTGCTGACTGTTGTTATCAGCAAAATAATTAGTTTTATACTATTTAGTATTATTTAGCAATATAAAGTCACCATAAGAATTGTACATAAATTATACCAAGGGACATGTGAGGACAAATCAAACATGTTACACCTATCAAATTGCCTAAAATGATATCTACTGTTTATTAGTTTCATATGGTTGCCTTAAAAATTTACCATAAACTTCGTGGCTTAAAACAATGCACATTTATTAAGTTACCTCTTCAGAGGTCAGAAGTTTAAAAGACATCTTAAGAAACTAAAATCAAGATGTCACCAGGGCTGGTTCATTCTGAAGGCTTCAGGGGAAAATCTGTTCCTTACCTCTTCCAACTTCTGGAGGCTGCCAGCATTCCTTGACTCCTGGCCACATCAGCCCAATCTCTGCTTCTGTTGTCACATCACTTTCTCCCTCACAGACCCACTTGCTTGTTTCTATAAGGACCCTTGTGATTTTATTTAGGGTACATGGGGAGAAATCATATAAGGCAGCATATGGGGTGGGAGTGGTTGTTCTGCCTATCACAACTACATTGTGATAAATTATCAATTACATAACTACTTTGTTTTATTTCCTATGACCTAGGGTTTGAAATAGGCAATGTAATTGTTAAATAACACGTTATTCAAAGCCTATTTATTTTTCCTGAATGATTACTGCTGTGCTGCATTGGACAATGAACTGTGAGAATGAAAATGGCATCTGTATTATAGAATCATGGCTTTTTTACCCTGCAATTTTATTGAGATATATACACACAACATACAATCATCCAAAGTGTGCAATCAATTGTTCACAGCATCTTCATATAGTTTTGCATTCATCACCACAATCAGCCCTTGAACACATTCATTACTTCAAAAATAAAAACAAAAAAAAGACAAAAATAATAAAAATAAAAATAAAAGTAAAAAAGAACACCCCAAACATCCCACACCCTCCAACGTGGTCCACTACTCACCTACTCTTTGTCCCTATTTTGTAGAGGGCGATTAAGGTAGCATGTATAAAATCCACCCTCAGCAATGCCGGAAATATGCAACATGGCTGCCAGGGCTGATGCAACAACAGCTTAAGTTACCCTCAGCCTTCTTTACGGAAGTAGTTCGCGCCAAAAGTGCTAGTTCACGCCAAAAGTGCTAACCTTACATCTGCCATCTACCCTAGCAATAGCAGCCACCAATCCTAGACCGCCACGAGCCCTTGCTAGCCACTTCCCCTTCTCCTAGAGTATATATGCTCTGCCTCTTCAATAAAATTTTGCAGCTTGATCAGAAACCTGTCTTGCTGTCGTTCCTCGCGTCTCTTGTCCCATACCATTCCTCCCTCACAGGATTCGGAGTCTCCGTTGAACGTCCCGCGGGCCGGGACACTATTTCTCCACTCATCTGTCTATACATTGGACAAAGGGAATGAAAGCACAAGGTTTTCACAATCACACAGTAACAATGTATAAGCTATGTAGTTATCTAATCATCTTCAAGAACCAAGGCCACTGGACTGCAGTTCAACAGTTTCAGGCATTTCCCTCCACCCACGCCAATACACCAAACACATATATATAATGCACAAGGACATACAAACAATGCACAAGAGCAACCTCCAGAAAGACCCCTCAACTCCACCCAAAATCTCCCAGCCACCAAAACTCCACTCTGCTCCCTTTCTCCTCCCCACCTTGGTTAAGAAGGCCCTCTCAATCCCATGATGCCAGGTCCAGCTCATCCCCAGAAGTCATTCCCCATGTTGCCAGGGAGATCCACACTCTGGGAGTCATCTCCCGTGTGTGTGTGTGTGGGGTGGCTGGGCGAGTCCACCTGAAAATCATGGCTTTTTAACCCTTGTTAATAACTGATATTCAGGTATATTTAAAAAACTCAACATTTATCCAAATTTCAATAAAAAGTATAAAATTTACAGTAATACTGCTGTAAACTTTAGTCAGACATGATATGTACTACATTCCTTTATATTCAAATGCATCATAAATTTTCCCAATTAAATCTAAGTGTACTGAATTTAATAAAAGTTGATGTCTGCTTTTTGTTCTATTTTATCCATACTATTTTCTTATCTGTTTCTAAAAATACTATTTTAATACCCTATGAGCTAAGACAATTAAATATAAAATATCATCTACTCAGTACAATGATCTAGCTCTAACTCTTTTTCTTAGTTGGTATGCAAACTCAGGAAACATGATTCATATGTATGCTGCAATCCTTACATCACCTGAATGATATTAAGTACATAGTATCGATTAAATCATTTTTAACTGGCTATTAGAAAATTATCATAGATAAGGGAAATAGTTTAGCAATTATCATAGGTAAGGAAAACAGTTTACTAACTGTGATTAATTTCATGTATCAACTTGGCTAGAATATGGTATCCAGTTGTTTGGTCAAGAAAACACTGGCCTGGTGGTTACAGTGAGGGTATTTCATGGATTTAAATCATTTGCCAGTTGATTGCATCTATGGCTGATTACATCTAAAATCAGCAATAAGAGAAATCTCACCCAATTAGTTGAATACCTTAAAGAGAGAACTAATGATTTCTACCTTTACTCCAGAAAGTCAGCTTCTCCTGGGGAAATCATCGAAAATCTTCATCAGAGTTCCCACTTTGAGGTTTGCCCTATATATATATATATATATATATATATATATATATATATATGTCTTAATAATTGCACACACACACACATACACATATAATGAT
Source organism: Choloepus didactylus (assembly GCF_015220235.1). Taxonomy (NCBI): domain Eukaryota; kingdom Metazoa; phylum Chordata; class Mammalia; order Pilosa; family Megalonychidae; genus Choloepus; species Choloepus didactylus. The sequence goes on from NC_051309.1 coordinate 144,213,612, forward strand.
GTTTCTCTGGAGAACCCTGACAAATACAATAAACTTTCTTCTGATTGGCAGCAATTTCCCATGTTGTTTCAATATTTAAAATAGGTTCCATTCCAAGAAATATATTTCTATATGAAATGGCTTTAATACTGATATTATAACAATTTTCCCCATTCACCCAAATACCTTGATTATTTAAAAATATAGCGCACAATTGGTATAGACTTTCTGTACTACAAACTGACAAGATTTTTATTGTCAATACCGTGGCTTCCACTCATTTTCATTTTTTCAACTTCAGTTTGTGCTAAAAAATCATGACATTTCTTTCATTCCATTCCTACTCAGAAAATTGTATTGTAGGTAATTTTAAACTATACATGATGTTCATAATACGAGAAAGTTATTCTTTGTTTCCTAATGCATATTTTCTCAGTAAGAAATAAAACACACCTCCAACCAAATAAGGTGCAAAGGATATTAAGAACGTCTTTCTGGTTGCTAAAATCATCAGTTTTCCCTTTAAAAGGCCTTCAACTGATTGGATGAGAATTCTCTCACTGGTGAACTTCACCATATATGAAATAAATGTTCAACCACAAAATAGTTCCACATTAAGTTTAGTTGCAAATTCTCACTAACATAATGCTCACTCCCCATCCATTCAGTCAGACTGAAATAATTAATTCCTTCTTGTTTTTCCTTTTGAATTCAAGTGAGATTAAAAAAAAAAAAATCACTGTGAACAGCCTTATTTATAAACCCCCTAGTTATAGCTCATTCTTGGTGCATTGTGGAGTAGCAATTTGAGCCTAAGAAATTTTATTAAGATTATGCATTACAAAGACAGATTCTTAAAAATATTTTACAAAAACAAATGACTGCAGTGTCATCTCTATTGTGTTATGCTTGATTGTTTACTTCCGGCTATATTTTCATGCCAACTTAGCCTTCCAGTCCTATAGGATCTTTCTCTTTGCTCATATTTCAAAACATACTGAAGATGTAGAATAATTTGTGCATTAAAGCTGTGATTACTACTTGTGTTAAAATATGAAATCAAAACCTAAGGAGAGCAATTTGAATGCCCACATTTGTATACTGAAAAGAAAGTAAATCAGTGGGTTTATAACAACTGAGTGTATTTTAAACTTCAGAAGAAGAGTAGTAATTTGAATATTCTCCTTAAAAGCACTATAAACATGACATAAATAGAAGGAATTCAAAGAAGAAAAATCTCTGAAATGCAGAGCTTCATTGGCTGGGTGAGATTATTGAACAGATAGACTTAGTCACTAGGTATTGTCCACAAGTTACTGAAAGAGACAAAAAGGAATGGTGTAATGGTTTCCAGGAGCTACTCAAAAGGAAAAAAAAAATGCAAGAAATATTGCAAAACAGAGTCTGGTGGGAGTGAAAGATGAGCAATTAAAAAACTGAGACAGTCCCGGGGATGAATCTGGACCTGGCATCATGAGATTAAGAACATCTTCTTGACTAAAAGGGGGATGCGAAATGAAACGAAATAGAGCTTCAGTGGCTGAGAGATTCCAAATAGAGTCGAGAGGTCACTCTGGTGGACATTCTTACGCACTCTATAGGTAACACTTTTTAGGTTTTAATGTATTGGGATAGCTAGAAGTGAATACCTGAAACTATCAAACTCCAACCCAGTAGCCTTGACTCTTGAAGATGATTCTATAACAACGTAGATTACAAGGCGTGACAGTGTGATTGTGAAAACCGTTTGGATCACACTCCCTTTATCCAGTGTATTAATGGATGAATAGAAAAATAGGAACAAAAACTAAATGAAAAATAGGATGGGATGGGGGGGATGATTTGGGTATTCTTTTTTATTTTTATTTTTTATTCTTATTCTGATTCTTTCTGGTATAAGGAAAACGTTCAAAAATAGATTGGGGTGATGAATATGCAACTATATGATGGTACTGTGAACAGCTGATTGTACACCATGGATGATTGTATGGTATGTGAATATATCTCAAAAAAAACTGAATTTAAAAAAATGGAGACAGGAGTATATGTCATAAACACAAAACCTTAATTATTTCTAATGCAACATATATAGATATGATCTAGCATTTATACAATAAAATGCAGTCATTGTATCTGTGAGGGAAGTAAATTTACTTTTATTTGAAATCCTCATGGAAGCAAAAGTATTATATATGTATCATGCCACTAATTTCAACAAGTATACACTTGAAATATTATACTTCAGTAAGGTATCTTGATTCATTGGTGCTTAAATAGATCATAAATCTTGACATGTGATGTGAACAAATCTTGACAGCAGTCGATTCTGAGTGAAATACTATTTAATAATTTTATTTTTCAGAATCTACTTTTAAAATATTGGGACTATTTTGCACTAAAAAATAGTAATTAAAATTTAACTCCAGGATGTAGTAGGGAAAACTTTAAGTCACATGAACTCAGGTGTTATAAAAATAGTACATTCTCTACTTTTCTGCATGTATCTCATTGTAGCAAAAGCTCCAATTTGGTATGATACAAAATATAAATTAGCCAATATAGGGTAAAGTCAATTGTTTCCAGTTATTAACATGCCCACTCATATATCCTTAATTATTCCATATTTACTGTATAATTTCTGCTGTGGGGACAGTCTTATGTAACATTAATTCGCAGGACCCTCTGTTCCAAAGCTGTTCTCTGTCCTCCACAGGTATCAGTTGGAGTAAATTCATTGTATCTTTTCTTTTATTATTGATATATTTCTCCTACATTTCTGAAATGTCAGGGGTTTTAAAATGGGGTGTGGTATGGAAAATTAGAATGTTCTACCTAGAAGTATGGTACTGCACGATGTCAGTGCTATAGGTTTTGAAGGGGGGGGCGGTGAGTGACTTTGACAGACGAGGCCATGCACACCCTAATTACAGCCATCGCTATGCATATGTGACCTCAGGATCATTGCAGATGGATGAAGTTGTTTAGGAAAGGAATATGACTAGCCCAGAAATTTCATGAAATTGATAAGGTTTATACTTCCTTTATAATAACTAACTTGACAAGAGGGAGGCTCCCTGATTTTTGTGAGATATTTGTGATATTCTGTTACTATTTTGAAGCACTTACATTCTAGTCACAACTCATTATGAAGGAGGATGGAGAGTCATAACCATAAATATTTCAGTTTTGCCTATACCAGATGGAGAATGCTATGCTCTTCAAAATAGATTTCCTGAGACATGTGTCTTCATTTTCTTACTTAAATATCTATACACTATTTTCATTAATTGAATATGGGTAGAGGCTGAATTACTAATAACTAAACTATATATTAGAAAATCACAGTGGTTAATTGAGGAACATAAAGTGGGCATCATTGGTCTGAGAGCTCATAAAGCATTGAGTTATCATGCTAATAGTACTGCAGAAGAACAGAACATGTCTACTTTTACAGGGTATGGCTACTTTTGGAAAGATCAGCCTTGAGTATGTCACTTTGGACACAGCTTCTAGTTGCTTACCAAAGATCCATTTTTCCCTTTTCCATATTATATAAGCTCCAGTTTCCTTTGGGTTGGCAAATTGCCCAACCAAAAGCAAAGCAAGGAAGGCAACAATCAAACAAATGAAATATTTCCCAGCAACCTTTAATATTGTAGTTGTTAAAACAACCACATTCTGGCCAATGAAGCATATGTGGCAGTTACTGGAAGATCTTCAACCAGTTTTGTTAAGGGAGTCACTCAGCCACCATATGCCTTTTGTGTTCCCATCTCCTCTTTTCTAACTAGGATTCAGGCATTGTTCTCAGCAATAGAAGGTGAACAGATGTGAGTCACATGACGCTGTGTTTGAAAATTATGGTGCCGGTCCAGGTCCACCAGAGTGAAGGGTCCTGTGTCTCTGAGCCACCCCTTGGGGAAGAGTCATTTAAGAAAACCCATATTGGATTTTTGATATACAGTATATTTACTTGCATCATGTTTCGACCATGATATATGTCAGGATAGTTTGCTACAGTGGCTAGTAAAACTTTAGCAAATGTGGTAAAAACAGGACAACAGAAAGATAGAGAAGCTGTGGTCCTCGTGATATTGTAAAGCTACAACACCTTTCAGAAACAATTATAAGCCTAATTTGTTCAAATAACTGTTTTTCTCCTCTCTGCAACTCACAACAAATGAAATTTCTGATAAAATCTGCAATTATAAAAAAGCCATTAAATAAAAATTCAGCCTATATCAAGGAGTTTCTTTCCGTATACATACTCTTCTTGAAATTGGAACACTGAAGCAACTGCATGCAGTTTAAGTGATTAACAGTTACAATTTCATTTGACATTTCAGGTGTTTCAACGTATTTGTGTGAAAAGGATGACTTTAATGCATATATACCTGACATGAGTCTGTATTTTTTTCTTTTTTTCTTATTTCTTATTATTATTCTTTAATCTCTGCAGTCTTTATTTACATGAACTACTTTAATTTGGGGGATTAGACATCAAGGTGGGAAATAACTTTTATCCACCTCCAATAAAAGGGAAAGTATATGAACATTTTCATTTATCTAGCCATAGTCCTCCTTAATAAATTGAAAATCTTAAATCAAAAGAGGTAAAAGGAAGTAAATTTCTGGATGGGTGGAAAATCCTGAATCAGAGCATTATGATTTATTCCCACTCTACATCAACCTCATTCTTCATTTGTAACTCCTTTCTCTGACAGTAGGAAATCTGATTTATTTAAAGAACCAAGCACAATGTTTAGGCAATTATTAATTCATTCCTCTGGGTTTCAGACTTGAGGTGATGACTTTGAAATAACCCAAAACGCAAATTTCCCTTTGCTTTCCATCTACTAATAAACTTTTTTCATACATACAAAAGTGAGTTATTGGGATGTTAAAAGTGCTGCAGATGGATATCTAAATAAAATTTAAACTAACATAAAAGTAGACTGAGTGGTGAAAGGAATATTGGCTTTCTCTTTATTGCACATTTAACAATATGAAAGATAGTAAAATATAATTTTATGTTAGATAATAATAAAAATATGTTTTCTACAACACCATGCATTTATGACATGCTTTCTAATTCTCTGCTTGGTTTTCTGAATATGAGAACCAATAACACATTATCTTCATTAGTTGTGTATTTCCTAGGGAATGTGGCATTTATTAACCATTGAAGTATTAGCAATTTCCTATTGCCAAGTGACTATTAGTAACCAAGCTCACATACATGCATAATACATTGTGTTCACTAAATAAACTGACATGAAATAAGGTTCTAGAAATCTTCATATATGTTGTTGGTGTTTCAGTGCACAGGTGGATGGGCTGATGAGGATATCCACAGGTATAAAGAAGGTATAAATAGTTGAAGATGATTTTACTTAACTTGTATTAGGTAGTTCATTTTCATGTGATTTTTCTATTAGATATTACTTTGAGATTTTTTCTTTAGATGAAGATAAAACTCATATTTTACCACGATTTCATGTTTGTTTGGTTTACCTCATTAACTGCATATACATAACATTATGTTGTGGTAACCAGTCTTCAATATTCAATATGGAGAAATACTCTCAGTTAAAGACCAGTCAGCTCTTCCTAGAAATTACTGATTTTTCTTTTAACCTGTCAAAGCAATTTGGGTTCAGGATGAGGAAATAACCTTAAAAAGCACAGATTTTGATCGTACCATAAAATCTGTTTGCCACATACTTTTAACTGAGAAGTGTGTTTTAAGAATGGTTGCCTAAGGTTTATAATAAATATGATTAGTGACGTCGATATCATTAAAAATAAAATAATAACTCTTCTTTTTCATTTTAAGTATGTGAAATTTCTATTAAATGCTTTGTTGTATATCATGTGTTATAATCCAAATAACTTTAGTTTTAAGCAATGGAAAATATTAGTATTTTATATATTAATTTACAATGTTTCAATTTTGTTTTAATAATTGGCTACATTTCTCAGGAGTGAGGGTCAGTTTTAAATTAAATATACACATAAATATTTGTCTTTCTGTAGTTAGCTCAGTGACTTTAACAAGAGACCACATTTTAGAAATGGCTCATTACCTAGTGACTTGTCAGCAGCTTCTAAAATTGCTGCCCAGCAGAAGGATAAACACTCCATATCAATGCCTGGAGTTTCTTTGAACAGTAGTTGAGAAAAGCCCAACCATATCATATTTAAACAATGTAGTGCTGTCCTCCTTTCTATTAGAATCAAAACCTATTTTCAAGAAATGTCTTAAAATTAATTTGTGCCAAAATGTGATTATTGATTTACACTTTATTAAAGCTGTGTATAAGGTGGAACGAATAAGGTTCAATTGATGCTGAAGCCAAGTTAAGAATTCATCTCATCTTGCTTCTACAAAGCCATCAACAGACTCTGAACCTCTTTTTTTTTATCTTCATTTTATTGAGATATATTCACGTACCACGTAGTCATACATAACAAATCGTACATTCGATTGTTCACAGTACCATTACATAATTGTACATTCATCACCTAAATCAATCCCTGACACCTTCATTAGCACACACACAAAAATAACAAGAATAATAATTAAAGTGAAAAAGAGCAATTGAAGTAAAAAAGAACACTGGGTACCTTTGTCTGTTTGTTTGTTTGTTTCCTTCCCCTATTTTTCTACTCATCCATCCACAAACTAGACAAAGTGGAGTGTGGCCCTTATGGGTTTCCCAATCCCATTGTCACCCCTCATAAGCTACATTTTTATACAATTGTGTTCGAGATTCATGGGTTCTGGGTTATAGTTTGATAGTTTCAGGTATCCACCACCAGCTACCCCAATTCTTTAGAACCTAAAAAGGGTTGTCTAAATTGTGCGTAAGAGTGCCCACCAGAGTGACCTCTCGGCTCCTTTTGGAATCTCTCTGCCACTGAAGCTTATTTCATTTCCTTTCACATCCCCCTTTTGGTCAAGAAGATGTTCTCCGTCCCACGATGCCAGGTCTACATTCCTCCCCGGGAGTCATATTCCACGTTGCCAGGGAGATTGATCCTCTTTTAAAAGGCTCACCTGATTAGGACATATCCACCCCCAAATAATCTCCCTTTTTATTACTTTAAGTCAACTGAATAGGAACTTAATCACCTCTGCAAAATCTCTTCCTCTTTGCCTTAGTCTATTGCTTAGATGCGGCACTCAGAGGAGTTGCTTCTAGATTTCAGGAATTATGGGAACTACCTTCTGACCACTATATGGTTCTAAGTTTAGCTGTATCTATTTTAAGATACCTTAAACTCATGTTTTGCTTAGCCACAATCAGGAGGCCAGGAGTCTGAACTCAACCACAGTGTTGCTTTTGTTAATAATTCTCTCTGTGGGACCACAGTTGGGAGTCTGATGCAAAACAGGCTTTAAATAGTATATGTTCCAGGCAATCTGCTGGTAATATAAACAAACAAACAAACATACTGATATAAAGAATATATGAATGACACAATTAACAAATAATAATGAAATATCCTATACTCTTAATTGTAAATTGCATATAGCCAATTGATTTTCACAGAATGCTTTGAAAATATTTACTGATTAATTCATTTAAAATATCAATATTAAACTGATTACATGTTGACATAGCATATTTTCATGATAAAATAACTGTTTTGTAACAAAATGAAAAGTGTGGCTTTTTTTATATTTTTTGCAAATATCTTTAATATCTGGCTTAATGAAAAACAACTGCATTCATATATCTGTTTCTGCATTTAATCTCTTGTGATTCACACATTTGTAGGTTCTGATAATCTTCACTGTACACTCAAGAGAGAATGAGAGTGAAAGAGTCAAATATTGTCTTAGAATCTTGATAAAAGTAGTTTCAGCCAAGCAGACTTCCTGAGTCAGTCAGTCCCTGAAGAACACATTTGATATTTTTGTTTATGTTCATGAGCAAAGACGGGGTTTCCTTCATCAATGATGTCAGTGACTTCTTTGCTGAATAAATAGTTTTTTTTGAAGATTGCAATTGTATTCTCTCTCTTTCTCACTCTTTCTCTTCTTTCTCTCTTTCCTTCTTTCCTTCCTTCCTTCCTTCCTTCCCTCCTTCCTTCCCTCCCTCCCTCCCTCTCTCACTCTCTCTCTCTCTTTCTTTCTTTCTTTCTTTCTTTCTTTCTTTCTTTCTTTCTTTCTTTCTTTCTCTCTTTCTTTCTTTCTTTTGCTATTCACAATGAGTAGAGCCATTAATTTCTTAAGTCCAAAGAATCAAAACTACACTAACTCAAGCCCTGATTTGTGGCACTAGCTGAGTTCCATAGTGTAAATAGTCCCACTGTGTTCTACTATAAGATAGCCGTCAGTGTGGAGCTGGGAGGACATGAGCAGTAGCACTACATTATACTGTATTTCCACTGTGGTATAAATAATCTCAAAAGTATAAGTTTAGGAAAATAAAATTAAACAATTAGAAAGTATGTGTTTTTGAACAATCAACTCTGATTTTTTATATAATTTGTTTAATGGTTAAGGTTACATAATTTATTCGTTAGTAATGGCAATAATGAATTAACTTGAATCTATTCTCATTCTTCTTTCTCTCAGATACCCCAAGGAATGCAGTTTAGTTAAGCACTCTACTTTGGCTGGATGTATTCTGAAATTTATGGTACCCATGCAGTAGTTATAAAATAATCACAATTTGAAATCATTGTGAAGTAAAGAAGAAAAGAAAAGTAAATTAAAGGAAAGAAAGGGAATTTTTAAAAGTAAGGAAACAAAGGGGAAGATGGGGAATGAAGGGAAGGGGAAGGAGAGGGGAGGGGAGGGAAAGAATGAAAGGGAAAGAAAAAAAGAAAAATGAAAAAGATACCTTGATTGAGCAGCTTAGAATGTATTTAAGAAACCAAATTACTTATTAATTTGAGGTTGAAAAATAGGAACACCTGACACTGAAAATTCACAATATACCCTATTCAAGGAGGAGATTGTCGTCTGTAATAATTTCAGGTATGGTGGCTTGGCAAAATGGAATAGTATCTGATTTGGGTAAAGTTCAACATTATTTCACTATAGTACAAATTTTCTGGGTCAGTTTGTTTCCACTCCTCTTATTTACATTGTCATAAGGGAACTTATGAAATGCTAGACACCTTAAATACCGCTACATCAAACAGATGTAGTATTTACTTTATCTGCAAAAGAAACACTCAGCTATTTCTCAGGTTTAAATATGGCAAGTTGAGTTTTGCAAGACAGATAAACTGGTTTTAAGAGCATTTAAAATTTTTGGTCTTACTGAAGAGAGTAATGACTTCAATGAAATGTTCACAGCATTTTGAATTTTATTGTATAGCTGTTCTTCAAATGTACTGATACACCATGACTCACAGGATGTGAGAGATAAATTAGAGGTCAAGAAAAATGTTTGTATGTTTATATTTTATGGAATTTGAAAGGAAAACCTTGAGTATGGATATATTTGAATTATATAAACCAATAATATGATCTTTCTCATTTGTTCTGACGTGAGATAGCTTTAATAATGTCAAACTGTCCTTACATAGGGATTATCTCATTTTCATAGAACTATTCCTTTAAATCTGTTCTTTACTAAATATATGTGCTTGTCTCTGAGCTTATTCACTGTCTTATCACCCAGGAAAGTTTATGTGCCAATCATTCAAGATTATATTACCTTCTTCTGCAATCTTTTACATAAAAGTGACACAAAGTTCTTTCTCTTTTATTTTGTGTTAATCAGTCACTTCCTGTATGTTTCCATTTGTTTCACTGTAGAAATAGCCACATTAAAGATCAATTTTTATATGTTTATAATTAGTCAAAAAGAAAAGAAAACAGGATGTTGAGGTATAACTTCCTGGATATTTTTAGCCTTCAAAAGAAGTTTCTAGAAGCCAATTGGCTCAATTTATTCAAATATACATGTTGAAGTTAGGTTGTTGTACCAGGTCTTAGTTTCCTAGGGTTGCTATTACAAACCAACACAAACTGGATGGCCTAAAACAACAAAAATGTATTCTCAGTTTTGGAGTCTCAAAGTCTAAATTCAAGGTGTTGGTAGGTTCAAGCTCCTGCGATGTCTGTAGCCTGGAATTTGCCCCATGTCTCTCTCCTGGCTTCTGGTAGTGGCTTGCTGGCAATCCACTGCTTTCTCTGCCTCAGTGGTCACACAGCGGTCTCTCCTCAGTCTGCATATCTGAATTTCCTTTTCTTACAAGGACATCAGTCAGATTGGATTAAGGGCCCTCTCTACTGCAGTCTGACCTCATTTTAACTTGTCTAATTCCATCCATAATAGCCCAATTTCCAAATGAGTGACATTCAGAGGTACTGGGTGTTAAGACTTTAACATATCTTTTTGGGGTATACAATTCAATCCAAGACATATCCTTTGCAAAACTTGGCTTTGAGAAAGTATCAGAAATTTCATTAAAAGAAATAGTTCTTATTTACTTACACTGCCATGTTTTTAAGTATTATGTGGTCAGAAGAAATTTCTGCTTTTCATGAAACCTTTAAGGATAGTGGCAAATGTGCAGTGGAAAATAAAATGATACGGTATTTCTCATTTCATAGCAATTGTAAATGATATGCTTAAAAAACAAGAACTTCGGTTGGCTTTGTTAGGAAAGTAATATGTATTTTTAAAACATAGACTGCTATTAGGATCTACCGTGTCAATGTAATACCCATTGCTGTATATTTACCCAGTGGCTTTCAGTGAATTCTGGGTGAGAATCTTAACATTATGATCAATCAGGTCAATTACAGGGTTGGGGTGGGGTAAATGATACTATTATTTGCATGATAAACTTCCCTTCAGCTCTTATATTGCCTCAATATCACACCTGTTTTTTGCAGCTGCAGAGAAAAAAAAAATAAAGAAAGAACAGAAAGAAGTGGAGTTTTAGAAATATTATAGTGAATTACAATGATAGGGAGGGGTTAACAACAGCAAAATTTGGGGTTATGAAGTGCATTACACCCACCAGTTATTAATCTATGCTTTCTTCTACTTAACTTCCCTTTGCTATAGATGTATGAAATTTATGTGATAACACATACAAAAACAGGTGCTCTTTAATGTGGTAAAATGGAGTCATTTCAAAAGCTGTGTCCAGAAAACTATCATAAGCATAATGCAGAAGACCTGAACAAACAAATCCACTAAATCAACAGTAATGCATTTCTCAAACTCATACGTGTTCTTTGAAGTAGAGGTTTTATGCCTGATGAAAGACACTGGTAATCCACTGTTCAAAGCATTTTAAAATATAACAGACTCCCTGAACACCAAATGTTTACTAAAATGGAGATTACATATTTGGGTAAAAAGGATATGTTGTCACACATTATTCTTATTCATGGTTCATAAAGATTCTAAGGTGTGTTGTCTTAAGAAATATTATACGGATAAACAAATCATTAACCCTTTTCACACAAGGCACTGCCATCACCTTTTAGATATATATGATAGAAGATTTAAAATTGTGCATTATATAAAGATGTATATTTATCATAAAAGGTTAAATAGCAGTGGGGTAATTACTTAATGATTAAATATTTTTAAATGTACTAATAACATTCCTTTCACCTTAAAAATAAAGCCCTTATTTCTTTTTTTTTTATCATCATTTTATTGAGATATATTCACATACCACGCAGTCATACAAAACAAATTGTACTTTCGATTGTTTACAGTACCATTACATAGTTGTACATTCATCACCTAAATCAATCCCTGACACCTTCATTAGCACACACACAAAAATAACAAGAATAATAATTAGAGTGAAAAAGAGCAATTGAAGTAAAAAAGAACACTAGGTACCTTTGTCTGTTTGTTTGCTTCCCCTACTTTTCTACACATCCATCCATAAACTAGACAAAGTGGAGTTTGGTCCTTATGGCATTCCCAATCCCACTGTCACCCCTCATAAGCTACATTTTTATACAACTGTCTTCGAGATTCATGGGTTCTGGGTTGTAGTTTAATAGTTTCAGGTATCCACCACCAGCTACCCCAATTCTTTAGAACCTAAAAAGGGTTGTCTAAAGTGTGCGTAAGAGTGCCCACCAGAGTGATCTCTCGGCTCGTTTTGGAATCTCTCTGCCACTGAAGCTTATTTCATTTCCTTTCACATCCCCCTTTTGGTCAAGAAGATGTTCTCCATCCCACGATGCCGGGTCTACATTCCTCCCCGGGAGTCATATTTCACGTTGCCAGGGAGATTCACTTCCCTGGGTGTCTGATCCCACGTAGAGGGGAGGGCAGTGATTTCACCTTTCAAGTTGGCTTAGCCAGAGAGAGAGGGCCACATCTGAGCAACAAAGAGGCATTCAGGAGGAGACTCTTAGGCACAAATATAGGGAGGCCTAGCCTCTCCTTTGCAGCAACCGTCTTCCCAAGGGTAAAACTTATGGTAGAGGGCTCAACCCATCAAACCACCAGTCCCCTATGTCTGTGGTCATGTTAGCAACCATGGAGGTGGGGTAGGCGAATACCCCTGCATTCTCCACAGGCTCCTCAAGGGGGCACTACATCTTTTTTTTTTTTTTTCCTTGTTTGTCTTTTTTCTTTTCTTTTTTTTTTTTTTTAACTTTCCCTTCTTTTTTCAAATCAACTGTATGAAAAAAAAAGTTAAAAAGAAAACAAACATACAATAAAAGAACATTTCAAAGAGACCATAGCAAGGGAGTAAGAAAAAGACAACTAACCTAAGATAACTGCTTAACTTCCAACATGTTCCTACTTTACCCCAAGAAAGTTACATAATATAGCAACATTTCAGTTAACTTGTTCCTACTACATCCATCAGAAATTAACAGTCCATAGTCATTTCTGGGCATCCCCAGAACGTTAAATAGCTTATCTGTTCTTCTTGGATTATTGTTCCCCCTTCCTTAATTGCTCTCTACTGCTAGTTCCCCTACATTCTACATTATAAACCATTTGTTTTACATTTTTCAAAGTTCACATTAGTGGTAGCATATAATATTTCTCTTTTTGTGCCTGGCTTATTTCGCTCAGCATTATGTCTTCAAGGTTCATCCATGTTATCATATGTTTCACCAGATCGTTCCTTCTTACTGCCACGTAGTATTCCATCGTGTGTATATACCACATTTTATTTATCCACTCATCTGTTGAAGGACATTTGGGTTGTTTCCATCTCTTGGCAATTGTGAATAATGCTGCTATGAACATTGGCGTGCAGATATCTGTTCGTGTCACTGCTTTCCGATCTTCCGGGTATATACCGAGAAGTGCAATCGCTGGATCGAATGGTAGCTCTATATCTAGTTTTGTAAGGAACTGCCAGACTGACTTCCAGAGTGGCTGAACCATTATACAGTCCCACCAACAATGAATAAGAGTTCCAATTTCTCCACATCCCCTCCAGCATTTGTAGTTTCCTGTTTGTTTAATGGCAGCCATTCTAACCGGTGTTAGATGGTATCTCATTGTGGTCTTAATTTGCATCTCTCTAATAGCTAGTGAAGCTGAACATTTTTTCATGTGTTTCTTGGCCATTTGTATTTCCTCTTCAGAGAACTGTCTTTTCATATCTTTTGCCCATTTTATAATTGGGCTGTCTGTACTATTGTCATTGAGTTGTAGGATTTCTTTGTATATGCAAGATATCAGTCTTTTGTCAGATACATGGTTTCCAAAAATTTTTTCCCATTGAGTTGGCTGCCTCTTTACCTTTTTGAGAAATTCCTTTGAGGTGCAGAAACTTCTAAGCTTGAGGAGTTCCCATTTATCTATTTTCTCTTTTGTTGCTTGTGCTTTGGGTGTAAAGTCTAGGAAGTGGCCGCCTAACACAAGGTCTTGAAGATGTTTTCCTACATTATCTTCTAGGAGTTTTATGGTACTTTCTTTTATATTGAGATCTTTGGTCCATTTTGAGTTAATTTTTGTGTAGGGGGTGAGGTAGGGGTCCTCTTTCATTCTTTTGGATATGGATATCCAACTCTCCCAGCCCCATTTGTTGAAAAGACCATTATGGCTCAGTTCGGTGACTTTGGGGGCCTTATCAAAGATCAGTCGGCCATAGATCTGAGGGTCTATCTCTGAATTCTCAATTCGATTCCATTGATCTATATGTCTATCTTTGTGCCAGTACCATGCTGTTTTGGCAACTGTGGCTTTATAATAAGCTTCAAAGTCAGGGAGTGTAAGTCCTCCCACTTCGTTTTTCTTTTTTAGAGTGTCTTTAGCAATTCGAGGCATCTTCCCTTTCCAAATAAATTTGATAACTAGCTTTTCCAAGTCTGCAAAGTAGGTTGTTGGAATTTTGATTGGGATTGCATTGAATCTGTAGATGAGTTTGGGTAGAATTGACATCTTAATGACATTTAGCCTTCCGATCCATGAACATGGAATATTTTTCCATCTTTTAAGGTCCCCTTCTATTTCTTTTAGTAGAGTTATGTAGTTTTCTTTGTATAGGTCTTTTACATCTTTGGTTAAGTTGATTCCTAGGTACTTGATTTTTTTAGTTGCTATTGAAAATGGTATCTTTTTCTTGAGTGTCTCTTCAGTTTGTTCATTTCTAGCATATAGAAACATTACTGACTTATGTGCATTAATCTTGTATCCCGCTACTTTGCTAAATTTGTTTATTAGCTCTAGTAGGTGTATCGTTGATTTCTCAGGGTTTTCTAGATATAAGATCATATCATCTGCAAACAATGACAGTTTTACTTCTTCTTTTCCAATTTGGATGCCTTTTATTTCTTTGTCTTGCCGGATTGCCCTGGCTAGCACTTCCAGCAAAATGTTGAATAACAGTGGTGACAGCGGGCATCCTTGTCTTGTTCCTGATCTTAGAGGGAAGGCTTTCAGTCTCTCACCATTGAGTACTATGCTGGCTGTGGGTTTTTCATATATGCTCTTTATCATGTTGAGGAAGTTTCCTTCAATTCCTACCTTTTGAAGTGTTTTTATCAAAAAGGGATGTTGGATTTTGTCAAATGCTTTTTCAGCATCTATTGAGATGATCAATTGATTTGTCCCTTTCGAGTTTTTAATGTGTTGTAATACATTGATTGTTTTTCTTATGTTGAACCATCCTTGCATGCCTGGAATGAACCCCACTTGGTCATGGTGTATGATTTTTTTAATGTGTCTTTGGATTCGATTTGCAAGTATTTTGTTGAGGATTTTTGCATCTATATTCATTAGGGAGATTGGCCGGTAGTTTTCCTTTTTTGTAGCATCTTTGCCTGGTTTTGGTATTAGATTGATGTTAGCTTCATAAAATGAGTTAGGTAGTGTTCCATTTTCTTCAATGTTTTGAAAGAGTTTGAGTAAGATTGGTGTCAGTTCTTTCTGGAAAGTTTGGTAGAATTCCCCTGTGAAGCCATCTGGCCCTGGGCATTTATTTGTGGGAAGATTTTTGATGACTGATTGGATCTCTTTGCTTGTGATGGGTTGGTTGAGGTCTTCTATTTCTTCTCTGGTCAGTCTAGGTTGTTCATATGTTTCCAGGAAATTGTCCATTTCTTCTACATTATCCAGTTTGTTGCCATACAGTTGTTCATAATATCCTCTTATAATTTTTTTAATTTCTTCAGGATCTGCAGTTATGTCACCTTTTTCATTCATTATTTTGTTTATATGGGTCTTCTCTCTTTTTGATTTTGTCAGTCTAGCTAGGGGCTTGTCAATCTTGTTGATCTTCTCAAAGAACCAACTTTTGGTGATATTTATCCTTTCTATTGTTTTTTTGTTCTCTATGTCATTTATTTCTGCTTTAATCCTTGTTATTTCTTTTCTTCTACTTGGTTTAGGATTGGTTTGCTGTTCATTTTCTAGCTTCTTCAGTTGATCCATTAGTTCTTTGATTTTGGCTCTTTCTTCCTTTTTAATATATGCGTTTAGTGCTATAAATTTCCCCCTTAGCACTGCTTTTGCTGCATCCCATAGGTTTTGGTATGTTGTGTTCTCATTTTCATTCGTCTCTATATATTTAGCAATTTCTCTTGCTATTTCTTCTTTAACCCACTGATTGTTTAGGAGTGTGTTGTTTAACCTCCAGGTATTTGTGAATTTTCTAAGTCTCTGATGGTTATTGACTTCTAATTGTATTCCATTGTGGTCAGAGAATGTGCTTTGAATAATTTCAATCTTTTTAAATTTATTGAGGCTTGTTTTATGTCCCAGCATATGATCTATTCTGGAGAAAGTTCCGTGAGCACTAGAAAAGTATGTGTATCCTGGTGATTTGGGATGTAATGTCCTGTAGATGTCTGTTAAATCTAATTCATTTATCAGATTGTTTAGGTTTTCAATTTCCTTATTGGTCTTCTGTCTGGTTGATCTATCTATAGGAGAGAGTGATGTGTTGAAGTCTCCCACAATTATTGTGGAAACATCAATTGCTTCCTTTAGTTTTGCCAATGTTTCTCTCATGTATTTTGTGGCACCTTGATTGGGTGCATAGACATTTACGATTGTTATTTCTTCTTGCTGAATTGCCCCTTTTGTTATTATGTAGTGGCCTTCTTTGTCTCTCAAAACATCCCTGCATTTGAAGTCTATTTTATCTGAGATTAATATTGCTTCACCTGCTTTCTTTTGGCTGTAGCTTGCATGAAATATTTTTTTCCATCCTTTCACTTTCAGTTTCTTTGTGTCCCTGTGTCTAAGATGAGTCTCTTGTATGCAACATATTGATGGTTCATTTTTTTTGATCCATTCTGCGAATCTATATCTTTTAATTGGGGAGTTTAATCCATTTACATTCAACGTTAAAACCCTGAAGGCATTTCTTGAATCGGCCATCTTATCCTTTGGATTATGTTTGCCATATTTTTCCCTCTCTCTATTAATATCCTTTATTGTACCCATACCGAATCTCTTTAGTACTGAACCTTTCTCCAAGTCTCTCTGTCCTGTCTTTGTTTCTCTGTCTGTAGGGCTCCCTTTAGTATCTCCAGTAGGGCAGGTCTCTTGTTAGCAAATTCTCTCAGCATTTCTTTGTCTGTGAAAAATTTAAGCTCTCCCTCAAATTTGAAGGAGAGCTTTGCTGGATAAAGTATTCTTGGCTGGAAATTCCTCTCACTCAGAATTTTAAGTATATCGTGCCACTGCCTTCTCGCCTCCATGGTGGCTGCTGAGTAGTCACTACTTAGTCTTATGCTGTTTCCTTTGTATGTGGTGAATTGCTTTTCTCTTGCTGCTTTCAGAACTTGCTCCTTCTCTTCTATGTTTGACAGTGTGATCAGTATATGTCTCGGAGTGGGTTTTTTTGGATTTATTCTATTTGGAGTTCGCTGAGCATTTATGATTTGTGTATTTATGTTGTTTAGAAGATTTGGGAAGTTTTCCCCAACAATTTCTTTGAATACTCTTCCTAGACCTTTACCCTTTTCTTCCCCTTCTGGGACACCAATGAGTCTTATATTCGGACGTTTCATATCATCTATCATATCCCTGAAGTCCATTTTGAGTTTTTCAATTTTTTTCCCCATTCTTTCTTTTATGCTTTCATTTTCCATTCTGTCATCTTCCAGGTCACTGATTCGTTGTTCAACTTCCTCTAGTCTTGTACTATGAGTGTTCAGAATCTTTTTAATTTGGTCAACAGTTTCTTTAATTTCCATAAGATCATCCATTTTTTTATTTAGTCTTGCAATGTCTTCTTTATGCTCTTCTAGGGTCTTCTTGATTTCCTTCATATCCCGTACTATGGTCTCATTGTTCATCTTTAGTTCTTTGTGTAGCTGCTCTAGGTGTGTCTCTTCTGGTCTTTTGATTTGGGTGCTTGGGCTTGGGTTATCCATATCGTCTGGTTTTTTCATATGCTTTATAATTTTCTGTTGTTTTTGGCCTCGTGGCATTTGCTGAACTTGATAGGGTTCTTTTAGGGTTTGTAGACCAGTTGAAGTCCTTATCTCTAATTTATCAGATCTACAGCTTCGTGGAGTACACTTTCTCTAACTAACCAGCAGGTGGCGTCCACGAGCCACCTGTTCTCCACAAGCCAGATCTCCCCTGCTTAGCCTTTTTGGTGAGTGGGGGAGTGAGTCTTGTGGGGCCCAATTGGTGTACCAAGCTTGCGTGTGTAGTTGGTGTTGCCTGCCCTGTATGTGGTGCGTGTTTCTGGGCAGTCGGGGAGGGGGGTGGCCCTAACAATCAAATCTCCCTGATGATCCTAGAGTTTTAAAGCTACTGCAATAGTCTAATCCTTCAGTTCAGTCCTGCCACAGTTTGTCTCTGCTACTGACCCACAAGTCTTTGGTATTGGCGTATGGCTCCTGAGACTTGCAAGTGGGCCCCTCTTCCAGGCTGTGCACCCCGGGTCCTCTGTTGAGGGATGACTGTGCTATGTCACAGGTGAGTGCCGTCCCCCCAGGGCAGTTCTGGGCTGCTGGGCTGTGTTGGGAGGCTCCCAGTCTGCTCAAATGATGGCTGAATGGGGCTCTGTTAATTCACACTGCTCCCCCTTCCCAGCTCTGGGACATTCAGCTGAGGTTGCAGGGAAGGCTAATGTCCACGCCCAGTTTTGTGGTGTGTGCCTGTTATTTGAAGCACTTCCGTCACACTGGGTTGTCTGGGGCAGCTCTGGGCTATGGGGCTGGCGATGGGCAGGAGTGTTTCCTGTCCACCAGGATGGTGGCTGTGAGCGGACACCCCCCTTTTCTTGGGAAGTTGTGTTGTTTAGTGAATTTTCTCAGCCACTGGATTATTGCCTTTTGTCTCAGAGCTCTCTTAGTTCTGCTCTTGACTTGACGTGCCCAAATAGCAAGTCTTTGAAGCTTTCTGTATTGAGCTTCTTAGAGTAATTGTTTTAGAAAAAGCAAAAAGGATTTAAAAAAAAAAAAAAAAAAAAAAAAACGGCCCTCCTCAGAGATCTAATGGGTTATTGAAATGCTAATAGACAAAGCAACCAGGGCCATCAAGGAAAGGTGCACAGGGCAGAGAGATCAGCCTTGCTTCGGGATTTGCATATGCGCCTCAAGGCCTGATCTCCGCCCTTCCCCTTTCTGTGTTCACCAGAACTCCAAAAATCCTTTGCTTTTATTTTGGAGTTTTTCGTGTTGTTTTTTTTCTATGCCTGTCTCCTCTCTGCTGGGCTGGCTGCTCTCAGAGTCTCTGGTGTCTGGTCTCAGTCTATCTATGGTTGGAGTTTTAATCAGTAGAATGAGTTTCCGATAAGAGCAGCCACTGCAATTCTCCCTTCTCCTTCCTGGAGCTGACAGCCCCTCCTCCCCCGGGACTGAGCCTGGCAGGGAGGGGCGCGGGTCCCCTGGCCGCAAAAACTTACAGATTTCGCTGATCTCAGCAGTTCCACGTTTTCATGAGTGTTGTATGAAGTATGCCCAAAGACAGATTGCTCTGTGGTGTCCAGTCCACGCAGTTCCTGGCTTTTTACCTACTTTCCTGGAGGAGTAACTAAAACATACAGCTCACCAGTCTGCCATCTTGCCCCACCTCCCCTTATTTCTTAATATATATATATATATAGAGAGAGAAAGATATAGATGCACACACGTACACATGCACAATGCATACTATGCCGTTCATGCCAAGATCAAATAACTGGAAGCAAACTTGCAATATTGTCATAAACAACTAGAAAATTGGCTGAGAAAAATGGATTTTAGATGCTGACAAAAAGAGCACAGGGATATAATCCCTGAGAGCAAAAACAAACAAACAAAAAAATGGAGCCAAAAAAGGAGATTCGGAAGTGTTCTCCAGCTTCAGCTTAGCAGTACTTCTTGATTGAGGCACAGGAAGAAGGATCTCAAGCCAGTACTGCTGACTTAAGGCTCTTGCTTACTTAAGGAGACAGTAATTGAAGATCAGGGATATACCAACAGTTGGAATATGCAGGTGGAATACCATATGGACTTACATATGGAAACAACTACAGAAATCTCTGAAGAGGTTCCCTTGATTCAGTTGCTGAAGAGGTATACATGGAAAAGGCAAAGAATGACCAGAGAGTAATATAATGTCAAATACTCAAAGCACAGACAAAACTGGAAGACCCTTCAAGTTCTAATCAGTCATGGTAGATAGTCTTCCTTGAATACCTGGGCCCTTCAGTATAGACTTCAGTAGAGTCACACCTAAGTAGTAAGACTAATCTGGCTTTAGTGTAAAGGTTACTCCAAGCCAGTCCTACGAAAGCTGAAAAACAAGTCTCAAAAGGTTAAAATTATCTCCTTGCCAGTATAAGTTTCAAAATTCTTTAAAAGAAGACAATAAAATTCTACACTCAACAAGAAATATGCAATATCAAACCTCCAGTCAAAATTATGAACCAAATGGAACTTCTAAAGCTGAAAAATACACTCTTTGAAATGAAAACAATTATAGGATGAAATTAACAGCCAACTAAGTACTGCAATAGAAACTACCCAAACTGAAGCAAACAGAGAAAAATAACTTGGAAAAAAAAACACTGAACATAGACTTAGTAACCAGTAGGAAAATAACAATCAGTGTAACCAATGTTTAACTATAGACAATGGATTAAATAAAGAATTATACCTGCTAAACACAAAGATAAACACACTAATACTCATTATGATCAAATTACTGAATACCAGTTATAAGGAAAAAACTGTTAAAAGCAGATAAAAAGGACATTACATATAGAGAAAACAAATATAAAAAAATTATTGCTTCATCATCATAAAAATATGCAAGCCATGAGACAATGAAATGATAGATTTAAAATGCTAAAGAAAGAAAAAGAAAGAAAACATGTCCATACAAAAATCTGTGCTTGATTGTTCATACCAGCTTTATTCATAATCACCCCAAATTGGAAAAAACCCAAATTCCATTCACAAATAAATGAAAAAAAAAATTGTGGAATAACCATTCAATGAGATAATTGTAATAAATTATTTTTATATACAAATATATGATTAATCTTAAAAACAGTATTCTGTGCAAAAGGAAAGAGATACAAAAGTGTATATATCATAATTTTCCATTTCTATGAAAATCTAGAAAACAGAAAACTATCTAACAGAAATCAGCTCAGTGATTGCCTGCATTTAGGGATTGACAGCAACAGGGAATAGAGGAATTTTTTGAGTGACATATCTTAGAGCTGGTTCCATGTGTATTTGCATTCATCTAAACTCATTGAACTCACATATGATTCTCCATAAATTCAAGTAAAAATCTAAAGTCAGAAAAGTGAATATGAATAAGAAATACCTGTGGTCCAAGTGACACAATTGAATGTTCCTAGTGTAAAAGCAGGGTGCTATAGTTAATCTGTTGATTCTGGCATTATTGAGAAATGGCAGCCTAGAAAGTGCTACTTAATATTAATTTAATATAATTTCTTTTCACTCTATAATCCAAGTTATTCATCTAGATTGAAGTTTGTTCAATTTGTAAATAATTTACATAACTTGACATAATTCTAATTTCCAAGGTACTCTAATTTGAATGACACATAATTATTATCATTAATTATATCAATATTCACACATTCTGCTGTTCTGATTTTTGTTGTTGAACAGATCAGTAATTTCTGCTTAATTTTGTCTGGTCTGTCTTCTTCCCATCCCTTTCCAAGTAGTAGAATGTGTTACCATTGCATCAGTCCCAAGTCTTCATAGTCCATCATTTTAGCCAACATTCATAAAGCATACCCCATATTATTTTTAACTAGGAAGCCTCATTATTTTTGCAAGCCTATCACCATGCTTAAACTGGAATTAAATTGATTGATATCACATAAATAAGTTAAACATACACATAATTATTCAAAATGGACAAGTGTGTGAATGCTAAGGCTGACACCATCTTCTCAATTATCTATATTTCTAATCTTATGTTCTCCTTATAGGTAGATGACTCAAATTAGTGAAATAAATTAAATAAAGAGAGCTGATGTAATTATATAATAATCAAAATCCATTTTATTGAAAATTCATTATAATAAATAAATTAAGAGTTAAATAAAATTATATTGTTATAAATAAAAAGTATGAGTTAAACTTGTTAAATATTGTTCTTTCCAATTGTAAGGGCTTAAGAATAGTTGTTTACTTTAAACCATTCCTAAATCTCAATCTATAGAAGTATCATGAGAACAAGTCAGCATTGTAGTCATCTCCATTACTCTAATTTGTCTACATTTTTTTCTATCCATTCATTACCAAGCTTCAGTAATGAATATTCTCTTTTGTTGCAACACATACACCAAAGTAAAAATCAGGGAAACATTTTTTTTTCAAGTTACTGTAGAATTTAGAGATACCTGGAGAGGGACCACAAAAATAGAGGGGATCAAAAATCATCAGGAATTTAATTTTTAAACAGTTTTTCTTTTTTATTTCCTAGGTGGTGGCTTGAAAATATTTCATGATATTATCATTGATAAAGTAGAGGAAAGAGATAACTTAAATACAGTAACCCAATTAAACAAATGTATAGGAAGTATTAAAAAAATTCTTGATAAAATGGTTCATTAAAATATAACAAAAATATTAATATTCTTACAATGCATTTGGTAATTCAATATTTCCCTATATGCCACAATAATAAAATTTTAATTATTACATAATATAATTAAACCAACTAGCTAGGTGCAACTTCTTTGTAACCTCATTTTGGTGCATTGGTTTATAGTTATAAAATATTACTTTACATATGTGCAAGACTAGAGAGATGAAGACCTTTCTTAAATTTGGAGAGTTGCATTGCCAGTTCCATCAAATGCACAGAGGTGGTTGCATTATTTTTTAATTTGTCATAGAATACTATAAGTTTTTATTGACATATAAGTGACAATAGCATTCATGTGGTTTAGTTGTAAGGATACACCTCAAATCAAAGCTTAACGATTAGAAAACCATTTTTTTGAAACTGAAACATTTTGTTTTAAAAAGATATTTTAAGACAAAATATTTATCTCATTTGTCCCCCATATATCACATCAAACATGGAAGAAAAATGCATGCTACACCAGTTGTGTTAAAGATGTAATGGGGTTACAAACCTATACCTGGGCAATGAAATTGTGTGTTACTATAATCCTAATATCTTGCTTTCTTAAAAAAAAAGCAAACATAACTTCATTATGGAGGAGAGGAAAGTAATAAGTAAAGCACTTTTGACAATTATAAATAACACTGTATTATGTATTATCTTAAAAGTGTTTTTTCAAAGTCATGTTAATATTTTTATAATTTGTATAATGTATATGAATAATTAGTTTCATATTATTTGGGAAAAAAAGGAATGGAATGAAGGCAATTGTTTTTACAAACTCTGATAAACAAAAGACTCTCTAGGAATTTTTAGTCCTGTTAGAAAATTATCTCAAGGTTTTAAACTAACCAGAGAAATAACTAGGCACTTCCATTTGGCTATATTTTCATTTCATTCTAAATCTTAACCCTGTCACATATTTATTGTTGCATTTTAAATCTTTTTCAATTTTTCCATAGATTTCATTTAAAAATGAGTTTAATCAGGTTGGTTTGCTGATTTAGAGACTTTACAGTAAATGGTCAGTAATCCCTATTTAAATTTATTAGCTCAAGCAACAGCACCTTTCACATTCATGAATAAAAATATGAATGGATAGATAAATGATAGATAAACAGATGATATTGTGTATTGTGGAGAGCAAGTTATTATTATTAGAAAAATAATCTGATTAAAATAAAACACTTCTGCAAAATAGAAATTATAATTACTTTGCTGAAATTAAACTGCACTTTACACTCTGAATAAATTAGACCATTTTTATTCTGTGTTCAAATCCCTAAGGGTGACTTGCCTTTGGTTTATATCTATTTAATTCAGATCAGTTAGTGAACACCTTTGGTTTATGTCATGATATTTCGATTACAGAATTCAAACATTCCTGAAGGAAGTGTATCAAGTTGCTATTCTTTAGTGAACGTGTATTCCATTAAAGATTATGATTTTGGAGATTCTTTATAAATTATTTCAAAAGCAGAAGTTATTAAGAAACACTGTACAAGGGTACACTTGATTCATAGATTCTCTTTCTTGCTAATGTGTGTTATTTTTGTACATTTATCTCTTCTAATAAAGTCTTTTGTAATTTTTCTTTGTCTTCATTTCAGTTGTCCTTTTCCAAAATATTTTTCTGCAAGCTCCTATTCAGTATGTTTACGTGTCACACTTTTATTATTTTCCAATGCATAACCCACAAAGAGGAGCTATTTCAGTTGAGTAGAGCTCACAGTACTCATTATAGTCAATCAATTGTGTGAATAGTGGCAATTAATAATCAGAATATGTGAAAAATTATCAAAATAGAAAAGAGTAATAAATATAAATGAGACAGGACTAATCATTCTGTGAATATTACCAGGGTAAATTGTTCTTGATTTCATGTGAAATGAAATTGCAAAACATTTGACAATTTGTTTTATCCTGAATACAAATTTCAGATCATATGAGATGCTCTTAAGGGTTCAGAAAATAGAAAATATCAGGGAAAGACAGTCTATATAAATTTGAAATCATCAATTTTAAAGTGTCTGTGGTCATAAGGATTTTTGTCTTCAGACGTTTCAGAAATCACATTTTGAAGCTTGCCAACACTTATGTTCTTGAGAGTTTTTCTTATTTTATTAAATTTGTGAGCAAGAATCCCACTGAGAACAAAAGTATTATTATTCATTAGTTCATTTTGTTGACCTTGAGATATCAGCAACGTGTGTACAACTAGCAATATTGTAGGTAAATAAAAAAAAGAAGATAGAGGAAGTAAGTAAAGTGTAAAGAAGAAATGCTAAGAAAAATGTTCTTTTCTGAAGGGCTTGAAATAAAGATTAGATTATAACTTGCAGAATCAAGGGCACATAGGAATGGCACAGAATGATTATGATTTATTGAAGTTTTTTGGAAGAAAGAAAATCAATATATATTCACAAAGTTCTGGTTTGTTCAGATTAATCTTATTGCTCCATCTCTTTTCACATCACCTTGGTTTAAATATGATAGTGACTTAAAATACGCACACACAAACACACACATGCACATCCAATATCACAACCTTTGTTTTCCCAATTAAAATAATTATTTGCATGTGTATTTAGCTTCAAAGTTAAACATTAAAATATTTCTGGAATACTCACATTTAGATTTTTGAAATTTGAATGCCTTAATGGAGTGTTAGGCCCAATAAATTGTAAGGATTAAAATTGATCAATCACTGATTTATGTAAAAATTGCTTTGGTTTGTTAGCCAGAACCTCTCCTCAATTCTAACTTCTATGTACAGTTAAATCCTATCATTTTCTATGGGGCTGAACAAAAATTTGGTACTGATGTGGTAGTTCACAAAATAATCAGTCTTGAAAACATAGGGAAGAAGGACTGGAGTTTTTGACTACCTATATTCATTTTGATCATGTTCTTCCTCAAGTAAAACTAAAAGGAAGTGAGGCAGGTGGTAAAATGATCCTGGTGCATGTTTATTCCCTGTCAGGTTTGTTTGGGACCTGAGACAGGACACTGTAATATCTTTTTAATGCTTTATTCTAAATTCTCAGTTCCACTGTAAGAAGCCAAACAAGGTTGTATTTGAGAATTTGTATGGAATACAAAGAAAGTCGGACAGTAACTGAAAATAAAATCAGGGAGCATATTGATGAGAACTCCCATGGATAAACATAAATAAAATAAATAAATAAACAAACAGGAATGATGTTTTCACTTTGGACTTTTATCTAGTCGCTTTGGTAATCCATGAATGCCATACTCATCTTCGACATTATTTGAATTGTTGACAATACTGAATTTATGTAAATGAAATACATAACATAAATTAGAATGTGTTCATAAATTGTTCATATAGGGCAAAAAAATGAAACAGGTCCTATAAAATGTGTGTGTGTGTGTGTGTGTGTGTGTGTGTTGTTGTTGTTGCTGCTGTTATGATAATGAAAGAGCTAAAAGGTTTCCTTTTTGAAAACTGAAATTTTTAAAAAAACTTACGGCTTGTGATTTTTTTAACAATATTTCTTCCAAGATCTTTCTATTATTAAAACATATCATATACATTGTCCCGTAGCTGTAATTGTCACATACTACTCAGCCATCATATCACGAGTTGAAATAAAGGTTAAGAAGCTTATTTGAGGATAAATTTAAAACATTTTTACTTTCAGAATTTATACGTTTTCATTCTGCCTTTAACCTATTGCATTCACAAAACTTACATGAAATATATAATTTCATAAAATCACAATCTTTTCGTATTTTCCTATAAAGGCAAAAAGCTAAACGTACTCCTGTCCTTCATTATAGGCGCTGTTTTCATCTTACATTACAATACAAAATACATGTGAAAATAACTAGAATGTCTTACAAGATAGTGAGGCATTATCTGCCAATAATCACTTCTTATAATTAGGAAAGTAATATTTTGTCTTCTATTAAAAGTTGAAAACAAAATGATTAGCATTGTTTAGCTAATGGAAACATAATCTTTGAAAGTCTCTACTCTGTACTATAAATTAGACATATAGGTGATGATAATAGACAGGTAGACAGATAAAGAAATACAAGTACAGAAATGCATGCATGGTTATATATGTATAGTTATACAGTTAAAGAATTTACTAATAAAATTTAATTTGAATGTAAACAAGACTTGGAAGAAAAATAAATCTTAATGTCTATTATACATAAAATATATCTGCATGCATAATATGTAGAAGTAAACTAGTAAAAACTCATTTTAAATTTATTGTGTTTCCTCCTGTTCCAGAGTGCATGAGGTCAACTAAAGAATGATAATGAATGCTGGTTTCTGAGGTAATAGAAGCAAAGAAGTGATGAAGTAAACCCTCATTTTGCAGGCCAAAATCTGTATGCTTTCCATGGCAGAGTGAAGTTTATGTAATATGATATGTTTTAAGCCTGTACTCTTTTAAATAATATCAGGATTTTATACTCCATAGAGATATGTAAATAGCTTAATTGCCTTTCTGATAGTAAGGCATTTTCACAGGAAGTGCTTAAATTCTCTTGTGCATTTCATCCTCCTTGCTTCCACACCCCAAAAATTAAATATCTTTCATAGTTGATTATTCAGAAATCTCTGTCTTCTAAAAAAAAGTGTTAACTCAAACTTATAAAGCTCTTTACCCATGCATATATGAATAATAATTATCTTTTGGCAAAAGTGAATTCTTGAAATGTTGGCAGCTATGAAATTTAGTAAAGATTTTATCCTGGATTGTCCACAAGTAGACAACTTTCTAAATTTGGATTAGGAAGTGAAGAAGGAGAAGGACATTGAGGAAGATGGGAATGGGGGGGAGGAGGAGGAGTCACTTGAAAAGAGAAGGTTAAAAATAGAAGACTGGGATTGAAATATTTGTGTGTGCATTACTGAAATTCATTCCATTCTGCAGAATACAACAATGCCAATGATATTCTTCATATGGGACACAATACATATAGTTTCTACAGTCTTGCAAATCAACAAATACAACTTTTCTTCATTCTAATTTGTGAATCTTATCTTTCCTAAGTAGAAAATTCCTGGGTCACGGTTTTTTTCTATTTCAGTATTCATTAGCTTTCGTTCTACTCTCTGATAATGTGCATTGTTGCAGATCCTAACGCTTTGTTAACAGTGAAAATCTAATGCAAACAATTTCTTTTTCTTTATGTGGTAACTTTTGCTTTCCCTGTCTGGAAGCTCTTATGGATTTTTCTCTTCATTTTTAAAGTTCAAGAATTTTAACAGTATTTCTGTTCACCCCTGCTGAAACTAAATATGCTTTTTCTATCAACTGATTCAAAACCTCTTTAGATTAAATACGTTTTTTTCTATTCTTCTTACAAATCTGTTTTCTACATATTTTTTCATATATAGTATTTTTTTTCAAAATGATTTCATTATAGACCAGCTTACTGGAAGAAAAATCCATCATACTTTCTAGAGTTCTTCAAAGATCAGTGTTCAGTTCATTTTTTGTTCACCATTATTAGTGACCTACAAAGCAAAGAGCAAAATCTGAAGTGTTTATGCATGCAAATCACATATCTCTTCTTTTTATTGCAGATATTTTCTCCATGTCTGATATCTTTTTCTCTGAACTGTACATATACTTAGTTTACTAGTAACAAATTTGTTATTTTTTTTTAATTGTGTTAAATATTTATTTTGCCCATTTCACATAAATTTAAAAAATTGTATGTCATATTTATATGCATAAACCATTTAACACATCAATTTATTTTTTAAGAAATAAATATTTTCACAGGAATGTATTTTGAATTAAATTTGCCCCATTTCCTGGTAAATGTGCATCAATGAATGTTTTCTGAGCTCCAAAAATGACTCCTTTTAGAAAGATCCAGTAAAACTAATTAGTCAAAAGAAATACACTGATCAAAATTCAAGGCAACCATGTTGTCAGTTCTTTGTTGAGTAATACATCTTGAATATTCAGATACAGTGTGGTCCTTTCTATTCTTAACATAATATGCATGTTATTGTTTTTTATTAGTTTATTAATGTAACACTAAATGTCTTCTTGATTGAAGACTGCTATAAGCTATATGATAAGCACATCTTTCTATGCACGACAAGCATTAATTCACAAGTTCATGTTATGATTGCTTAACAGTTTTATAATTTGAAATTAAAACTTCACATCTTGTACACTTACAGTGTACAATTTATGCAAAGAGAAACAACATCAAGACTATTTGTATTATATTAAATCTCAAAATCTGAATGATATTTACACTCATGTAAAATAGAACTATCCACAATTGGCATTTTCTTTTCACTTTTGTCTTAAAAAATCTAAATACAATTGAAAATATTTTGTCTCCTAAGTAAACATAAATGAAATCCATCAAAATGTATAATTTTATTGATGACACTAAACTTTTTGTCTTGGGTCAGCAAAATTAATATCTACTATAATTATAGTGTAAGTGTAGAGATTTAAGTTCAGAAGTTGGCATGAATAGAACTAATACCAGATATAAGGTCAACATTGCCATTTTGAATATTTTCCAATGGTAAATTTGTTTTATTTATTTTGTTTTTCAGCAAGATTGTAGTTGAGTGGTCACTTGCACTAATTACTTAGTGCGTGTTGAAGTCAGAGCCCCAAATGAGATTGTTTAAATAACTATGCAAGATAAAACTACACTCCACATCTTCAAGAACATGCAAATTTAATGAACAAAAGTCGACACAAGAAATATCTTGTAAAATGAATTGCTATTTCCATTTATTTGAAACAAAGCATTTGCAAACAGAAAAGACAAATAGAGGTTTAATTTCAGGTAAGGATCTACCTTCAGATGAGGAGAATACATGAAGTATGATTGAACCTGCTACTATGAAACACCAAATAATGATAGAATAGTTAAGGGGAGGGATAAAATAAATTGGAAGGAACACTCTCAGCAGTCAAAGAACTTAATCAAACATTTACTTAAAAGTACATATTTCAAAGAACTTAATCAAACATTTACTTAAAAGTACATATTTCATAGTGTGGCAGGAAAGAGGTAGAGATGAAATAAGGCTTGTGATTGTGTAGCAACTTCAAAAACAATGTTTAAAACTTAGGAAGTGAAAAACAGAGCAAAAAGTCCTTGTGTTAGCTGATTCCTTGGGAATTAAGATTGAAAGTCTGATTTGGAAATGAACATATAAGAGAAATGGGAGGAAACTGAATTCTTGACCTTCTTTATTTACTGAGCTACTTGCCATGAGTAATGTGATGGAGAGTTAAGGATGAAGAGCACAGTCTTTGCTCCAACAAGATTAAGAGCCTTGTGCACAGGACAAACGGATAAATCTGCGTGAATGAGACCTATGTAAGGGCATCTAATGATCATTTACATGAAACTGAGAGAGGAGAGAGAGCTTCCTAAATTGGGTAACTGTTAAATTGTGTTTGTAAGTGATTGCCAAAGAAAGAAGACATTGTTGTTCCAGACTGTGTGCAGAAAAGGGCTTTCTGGAAGCTATCTTATTGGCATAACTGGAACATGGCATTTAAAAATAAAATCTAGCAGAAGAAACTGATTGCAGGGTCTTGTGTGTCAAGCTGTGGAGTTCTTATTTGATCCTGAATGTAAAGGGAGTCTTGCTAAATATATTAAGCAGAGAAGAGTAATATTGTATGTGTTATGATGATGGATTAGAAAGAGAGAGACTAGTGACAGGAAGAGAGAGGGCTACTATAGTTTATTATCCCAAAATGAAATGAAACAAAATGAAATGAAATGGATATTTTAATGAAGTTCCAAAAGAGAAAAAGATCAGAGAGTGAGAGAGAGTGTTAAAAGTAAGCATTGACACTTGTTGGATATATATTATTAGAACGAGGGAGACATCTAAGTAAGCTTCAACTTCTGAAATAGTCAAAAAACATCCATATGACAGAGAAATTATCCAGGATACATAACAAACACCTGCAACTCTGTAACAAAGAACGAAACATTTTAAAGAAAAGGCAAAAGATTTGAGGCGTCACTTCACAGACAAGTTATACAAATAATCAAAAAACATCTGAAAAAGCATTCAGCATCAGTGAAATACAAATTAAAGCCAAATTAAGATACGACCTAAAAGAATGGTGGGAACGAAAGACTCAAAACACAAAGTTGTACTTGATGTGAAGGGACCTGAACACTTATACATTGTTGTTGCAAACATTAAATGTTATGATCACTTTATTTTATTTTCCATTACTTTCCTTAGTATGTCTGTATTTTCCTTTGAATTCTTGCACAGTTATAATAGATGTTTTAATGTTCTCTCTAGGCTGGAGCTAATCTAAATCCTCTGAAGTATTGGCAAGAGTATAAAATAGTAAAACCACTTCAGAACAGAGATTGGCAGTTTCTTATTATGCTAACCATACACTTACCATGAACTCCAGCAATTTCACTCTGAGACATTATCCAAAAGAAATATGTCTACAAATACAGATTTGTCTACAATTTGTTTTTATATGTCTACAATATGTCTACAAAAAAAGGCTAGGAAAAGAAACATTAAAGAAACATTAATAGCAGAATTATTCAGAAGAAAATACACTAGAAGCAACAAAAATATTTATAAAAGGTGAATAATCAAATGTTAATGTATTCATACAATGAAGTACTACTCAGCAACAAAAAGGGAAGAATGACAAGACATACAACATGGCTGGATACTAAAACATTAGGCAAAACATTAGGAAACAAGTGTTTACATTTTATATTTTTCCATTTATTTGATATTCTATAAAATATAATTACAATGACAGCTATAGTGATAAGTGCTTACCTGGACTGGGTGGCTTGACAAGGAAAAGTGACAATAGTGCTTTGTGGGGAGCTGATGGTGTTTCACATTTTGATTTTTCTAGTAGGTATATAGGTGTATAAATTTGTAAAAGTTATGAAAATACACATATAAGTGGTGCATTTTATTGTAAGCATAATATACCTAACAAAGTTATTAAACTTAAAGTCCAGAGTAAAATAACGTTTTTTTTTGTTTTTTTTTTTTTTTTTAAGGAGAGTTGAGTGTAAGCCAAAACAAAGCCAGCGAGGAAGAAATATATGTTGAGAAGGTAGAGACAAAGGAAATGTGACATACACACAATAGTAGAGAACAGTACACCCAGGATAATGGGCATATAAGAGAAAGATTTTTTCTTCTTATACTATTTTATTTTTTAAAAAAAGACATTTAGTTTCTATTTATATTGAGAGACAAATGTCAATGGAGGGAAAAGATTAGTGGAAGATAAAGAATAGAGGAGATAAAAAAGTGAGACCCATGAAGAGGTATAAAAGCATCAAATCCAGAACTAGACTGGAAGAGGGTGGACATAAGTACGTTTATAGTGACACATCTCTGAAGATATCTATTTATAGGCTATTTTTTTTTAATAAATGAAGAGGTTATAGGAAGCAAAAGAGAGGGTAGAATACAAGAGTTAAGTGTTTTAATAATACTACATGGCATTTATTTAGCCAAATTTGGTTTCTGCATTTATGTTATATCAGAGTTCTTATTGGACAACAAGAAAGATGGAAGGAAAATGGTGAAGATGATGAAAATGTATAAACAAAACATGTAACTTTTGCAAATGATGTAAAATACTAAAAATTCTGTGATAAAAATGTACAATGCATGAAAAGTCAGTTTGGAAAAATGTGTTGAACATAAGATTTTGCTGCAATTCTCTTCCACCCAAATTCCTTGGAGCTGATCTGTGAAAGACAAAGCTGCCTGTTGAAATTTCTCTCTTCAAATTAAAGCTAAAAATGCTCACCACTGGACTGTGCCTTCAAGAGATATATCTAGTGCTGTGAGTCAATGGTCAGGTGCACAGATTTTGCACCAAAATAAAATAAATGAATTGAACATATATCCGTACATCTCAATTGTCTATTAAATTAAATTTATTTATTTTAATGTTATTATAAAAAGCCATTTCAAAATTTCTTTGCAGAATATTTGTTTCCAGTATATAAAAATGATTTCATATATGAGTTGTACTTTACAACTTTGACAAACTAACATTAGTTCAAGAAATTGCTTGTGGAAATTTTTTAGGAAGATCTGTAATGGTAATCATATTGTCTGTGAATAAAAAGAATGAGGAGTGTTTTACTCATTTGTTTCCCATCCATGTGACTTTTATTATTTTTCTTGCCTTATTGAACTGGCTAGAAGTTCCAGTCCAATATTGGGCAAAAGTTGTGAGAACAGGTATCATTGACCAAACCTTGTTCTTAAATAGGGAACATTCTTTCTTTCACCATTAAGTAGGATTTGAGTTCTATGTTTTGTTTTTTTTTTCCTAGACGCTCTTTAGCCAGTTGAGGAATTTATTACTAGCCTTAGTTTGTTGAGAGTTTTGTTGTTGTTTTTGTTTTTGTTTTGTTTTGTTTTGTTTTTATCTTGAAGGGTGTGGAGAATTTTCATATTCTTTTTTCTCCTCTTATAGAGATAATCATATGTATGCTCCCTCTCCCCTTACTCCACATTAATTTATTTTTATGTGTTTAACCAACTTTTAATTTCTAAGATAAACCTCAGTTGGATATGCATGGTGTATTATGTTATTTATATATTACTGGACACAATTTGGTAATACATTCTAAGAAATGTAATTTCTATGTTCAGGAGACATTTTTGTCTCTAGTTTACTTTTCTTGTATCTTTGGTATCATAGTATCAATCATGGCATATCATGGTATCAATACAATACTGACCTCAGAATGTATTGGGGGGGCATTTCTTCCTCAATTTTATGAAAATGTTTGCAGAAAATTGTCTACCTTTCGCTGTTTTACACTGTCCTAAAATATGTGTTTTTTGCTATTTTTTCAGTTGTACACTTGTTTTCTGCAGAGTTGAATTGCCCAAACTCTTTATGGTGTAAATTACTAGAATTATATGACCTTCAGTTTTGAAGTTGAATATTTTACATCGGTGATTTTATCAGTATTAAACACTCCGTGAGAACCTGAAAGACTGCAGCTCATTTGTGATTTTTAGTGATCAACATGAATTTTGAATAGCAAAGTCAGAGTTCTAGGTAAGTTGTTCTTAATCCTCGCTGCATATTATATTACCTGGATAATAATTTTTTTTATTTTTCTCATATCTGAATCCTACACCAGGAAGTTATTTTTTAATGATTTTCAGGTGATTAAAATGTGCTGCAAGGATTGATAATAAAAATGATGGCTGTGTTTAAAATTGATTATAGTCATTTTTGTCACTATCAAAATTATTTCAGATACTTATTTTTCATACTGTAATTCTTTGTTCAGCAGCATAGATACTTTAAGAATCATTAATATAATTTATGTTTATCATAGGAAATGTAGAATATACTCCAAAATCTAAAAAATAAAAATCTATATTCTTTCCTTCCAAATACTATCACTGTTATTATTTTGTTATTGTGTATGTATCTTTATATATATGTGTGCATGTGTGCATATACAGTTATTAACATTATTAGCAGTTATCATAGAGCTATAACACTCTAGAGTGGTAACTGCCATATATGAAACTGTAAAAGGTCTGAGCTTTTATCCTACTTACCCTCCACAGCTAAGATTTATAGATAGATAGATAGATAGATAGATAGATATCAACAGCAATATTGGACTTTTGGACCAGAGGACAGACCTTTTATTGCACACACCAAAATGAAAACGTTACTTTCCCATACTCCAGTTCCCCACAAGGTAACATTATGGGGGCAAGATGTTCATTTGTCTGTATTAGTTTTCCCCACATGAAAGGAAACCTGAATTATGTGACTTGGAGCTTTCTTAGGATGGCTGGCAAATCTGACCCTTCTCCTGTCTAATAAGAGAGAGTGATAAAGCTCTTTCAACCCTGGAAGGTGAGCAAAGCCTTCATGGGAGAAAGGAAATGTATTTTTCTATAATTAATATAGCTTGTCAATTTATTTTCCTCAGAAGATCTGGAACACTCAGGAATACTGAAAAATCCAGGAAGATCTGTCTCCCCAAAGTAATTATTTTTCAAAGAAAGAATAATGCAAAACTTAAATAAATGTTCCTTAATTCATTTAAATATCCTCATTTTATTGGTGAAGCACCTAATCAAAGGACACAAACTTTACAAAGACTATTGACTTACAGAAAAGTTGCAACAATCACATCCCATATTGATTTATAGAGAAGATTCAGAAATTATATTCCCAATAACAATATGAGATTTTGAGTTTCAGGATATTGCCCTTGTCTTTGAATAGCGTAATACAGAAAGTCCCTAAAAAGTATTTTCAGGAGGCTATTTGAATTTTCATCTAGTCAAATAGCAGAAAAAACAATATGTATTATGCCTTTATTATCAAATTGTACACCTTTATTTCTGTGAAATGAATGTTTATATTTTGTGCTTATTTATTCCCATTGGATTTTCATATTTTTGCATTGATTTACATGTGCTTTAGGCAATTTCATCTTTCCCTCATATTTATTGCAATTATTTCTCAGTTTGCTCTTCAGTTTCACTTATGATAATGTATATAAATAGAAAATCTTAAATATTTACTTCTACTGTTTCCTGTTTTTTACATTTTCCTCTTTTATCCACCCAGAATTTTTGTGGACATATTGTAGAGAGTGATATTAGAATGTTATAAATTTTTGCAAAAGCTGCCAAATAAATATTTCAGCACTGTTGATTAAGTAATAGTATTTTTCTTATTAATTGCAAAGCTATATTACTCTATGTTAAATTATTTATGTTCTAGGGCGTTGGACAGGCCAAATTCTTCTTTGACTTCTCCATTTCTTGAAATATTCTTGAATCACATTTCAAATTCATTTACTTCCATTTTCATCCCAATTGTCAGTGCTTTACTATTAAAAATAATCTTAATTACAATTGTATAGCAAAACTTTATATATTAGCAAAGTAGAAAAATTTGGGAACTGTTTTAGTTTCCTAGGCTGCTTAAAACAATATCATGAAATGGGTTTGGCTTAAACAATGGGAATTTCTTCACTTATGATGAGAGTCCAGGAAAATTTCCAAATCAAGGCATCATCAAAGCAAGATTTTCTTCCCAAAGACCAGCTGCCAGAGATTCTTGGCTCCTTTGCCACATGGCAAGACACATGGTAGCATCTGCTGGTCTCTCCTTTCTCTTCTAGGTTTCATTGATTCCCCCACTTCTTGCTTCCATGTCTGTCTCTCTTTGTCTGCATTTCATTCTCTTTATAAAGTACTCCAGTAATAGAATTAAGACCCATCATGAATGAGGTGGATCACATCTTAACTGAACTAACCTCATCAAAAGGTCCAATTTACAATAAGTTTATGCTCAGAGGAATGGATTAGCTTTAAGAACATGATTCTCAGGGGCACATACAGTTCCAAACCTCCACAGGAACTAAATATACTTTTATATTTTAGAATTTGGAAATTGCATGCTTGTTCCTATAAGAACCTACTGAAAACTTTTTAAAATATACTTTTAATGAATTCTGCTAAATTTGAGCAAAAATAAATCCACATTATTACTTTTCCTATCTAATTTTGTAAAGATGACCATTAGTTGACTTATTGCTACATTGAGAGAAACCACTTTAGTATCTTTTACTTCCACCTCCCTCCAAATGAGATTCAAATAAAACATATGTGTGTGTGTGTGTGTGTGTGTGTGTAGATGTGGATTTGCATATGTTTTTCTGTGTGTGTATATGTTTATGAGTATGCATATATATGTTTATTTAAAGTCAAGCAACTTCAAGTATGTTATAAAGAACTACAGAGAGTTGCATATATTGTTCTTATTGCTGGATGACTTCTGTGTGTGTGCGCCAGTCTCAAAAATTTAGAAACACTTTCTGTTTGTTATAGCTCACTTTATTAGTTCAAAGAATTTAAGCAGTATATAGCATCAAATATGTAAGACATAATGACTCAATATTAACTGAGTATTCTTCATAGAGTTCCATGACACATTTAAATATGCCAGGTGCATAGAGATGTCCTGCATTTCCCAACATGCAATCAAGTGAGAAAGACAAAAAAGACAACAACAAAAAAAAAAACAAAAAAAAAAAAAAAGAAAGAAGGAGAAAAATGATTTGCAATGCCTAAACATTTCATAAGAGGGAAAAGTAAAGGGGGCTAGAATCTGGGGCATGGAACATAGGCAGAAAGGTCAGGAAATGCTTCCTAGATAACGTGACAGCAAAGGAGACACTGAAAACTAGAGGCAAATTGTTGAGGAAGAGGGAGAAGCAGGGAGATTGGGAAATGCAGCAGTATATCGCAAAGGAAAGCAGTAAAGATGCCAAGGCAAGAAAGCATGACATGCTCAGATACATGCACTTAATTCAGTCTAGCTGTCGAAATGGCATTTAGCTTGGTAGAGTGAGGAAATGAAGCTACAGAGGTGAGCCGGATGGTGAAGTACCTTGTAATCTGTGTAAGGATATTTTGACTTTATGTCGACAATCATGGAAAGCTATTATATTGCTAAGCAGGGAGTAGCATGCATAGATTTGTTCCTTATAAAGAGTACTCATACTAAGACAGGAGGAGTGAAATTTGGTTTATCATCCTGGAGGATATAAAACAGTGAGAAAATCGCTATACAAATCAGGTGAGAGATCATTATAATCTGCCCGACGATTCTTGCGCAAGCAGCATTCTATCCCTTCTTTCTCTCTTTCTCCTCAAAAACTAGTTCCTTACCTATCCTCACTCCTCATTGCCTTTCCCATTCCTATTATAATACCCAACTCTGTATTTCACAATCCAGTAGTTACCATTCATTGACAGTCCTACTTGACCACTAAAGAAGTGTTTATAAAATAAACTATGATCTTTGTAAATGTATTTCCCCGATTTCCATTATGTTACAGCTGCTCTTTCCTGGTTCCTCCTGCTCTACTTGAAATATAAATGTTGATGTCACTCATGTCTTGAGCTCTAAACTTCATTTTATCTATCCACATTCTCTCCATTGGTATATTTGATAAGTTAAAAAGACCTAAACTTCAGAGACCCTCACTTGCACACACTCCTTCCACAGCCCAGGGAGGAGCCCTAGCAATATTTTTATAAAATTTACTCAGGTAAGAAATTTATCCTCAATTGGTTAGAACTCCATTCTTTTTCCTAACTACCTCTTGTTTACTCTTCCACTTTCACTGGGTGGATGGAGTGTTTGTGGTCATTAGGGGAATATCAGAAATATATATGCATATTCAATTTGAATTTTAGCATATATCTGTGTGGTTTGCAGTCACTTCTGTGTGTATTTAAGTTACTGCTAGCTGGACAGTGTAGGAGTGTATTTCAGAAATCTGCCACCCTCTGTGTTGACTCACTAGTGTTGTGACATAAAGGGGCAAGATCAAATGTTATATTCCAGAAATAAATGTTGTTTTCTCTAAATTTAGAGCAACTTTAAAATATTTACAGGACCTTACTAATAATTATTTGTAAAACTAAATAGCAACTTTTAAAAACCATTAAGGGTTTCTAAGTGCAATAATGATGCTAGAGGAAAAAATAACCTTTTCTTCCTATTCTTTGTATTGAACGTGATATTAAAAAAAATGATTTTCAAATGAAGAGGTTATCAAAGAATATGTGGCTACAAATATACGAAAGCAGTTGTGCTTAACAGTTGTGCTGCTAAGCTGTTAATTAATGAATACATTGCTTTTCTTCAAGGGTAGCTTTTTTTTTGTATTTTAAAAATTATTGTGATTTCTAGAATATTTACCTTCATACTCCAATTTTTTACTTGAATTCTCACTAGAAAGCAGACAAACTTCAGGACCTCAACCTAGATCCAATCATTTTGGGACTCCCATTCAAATATGTGTACTATCGCAAACCAGATTTTTCTGATTTTTCCTTCAACCAATCTCCTTCTTGACATCATTATTTGGATTGATTTGTATTATTAATCCAAAAGTTATTCTGTTATTGTCTGGTATATCTCATCCCTGTAAATGACATATTCATTCTCTCCAGCAGTCTTAGGCAACCATAATGATAAGTAATTTCAAACACTGATATTTGACAGAATATCTTAATTTTGGTAAGGTTATATTTTTAATAATTTACTGCAAAGCCTTGTTAAATGAATCCTAGCTTCCTATTAATTTTCAATGTACAAGTAGAGAAGAATTTACATGAAGACTAAGCTCCATCCCTTCATGCATGTATGCTGCATTATTGCAAACCATTGTTGACAGACCAGCTAAAGATTTCTCATTCCATTAGAAATCAGTGATGTTTATAGAGCATATTGACAGAGATATAGGAAAATGCACCTTGTGAATTCTTCCTCTGAAATATGATCTAAATATTCAGTAAAGATATTACCCTCATCCATCTAAAATTTCATAAATATCAAGGGAGACATTTGGAGCTTTTTCTCCCCATAACTACAATTAAACAAATGCCGAATTTTCCTTCATGAAGATGATGACAATATTGTACATAGAGCTTTGATTCACGAATACTCTAAATTTTGGATGTATCCATTATAATTATAAATGTCTTGGAATTGCAAATTTGGTTTTTTAAGAGAAGACTAAGTAATAACTTTGTTTAAGAAGCTAGTATTTTAATCATATAGATTCTAACATATCAGGGTTTTTTAAACAGCTCTCTCTCTCTCTTTCTCTCCCTCCCTCCCTCTTTCTTTCTCTCTCACTCTCTTTCTTTTACATAGCGGTGCACTAACATGTCTGTGTGTGTGTGTACATGTGTGTGTGGTAATTTTGGGGAATTCTGTCGAATAAGATAAACGTAATTCTTG
The DNA here is from genome assembly GCF_015220235.1 of Choloepus didactylus. Classification (NCBI taxonomy): domain Eukaryota; kingdom Metazoa; phylum Chordata; class Mammalia; order Pilosa; family Megalonychidae; genus Choloepus; species Choloepus didactylus. Next base: position 144,252,898 of record NC_051309.1, read on the forward strand.
GGGGAAAAAATATATTTTTTATCTTGTTTCCAAAATCCATATACAGACAGTCCCATGCATCTCATGAACATCAGCATTGACCCCCAAAATGTTGGGGTTTGTGAGATTAGTCAAAATGCAAATAATCAAATTACTCAAAACTACCCATGTTATTTCTGAAATTGACTAATTATTTTAACACGTATATATTGAATGCTGTTACGATCAGAAAGAATATGGTTCAAAATATTATTCTGATACATAATAATTTTAATGAAGGTGAAGAAGGTGCTGTGACACATACTAAATAGACATTTCCCTCTGATACTGTGCATGTAAACCCATTTGTAAATAGGACCTTTGAAGATGCTATTAGTTAAGGTGTGCCCAAACTGTTTGAAGGTGGAGTTTATTATAGTATAAAGCTGAAGTCTTTATAAGAAAAGAAGATTTGACACAGAAAGAGAAACCACAGGGAGCAGCCAGAAGATGGAAGTCAATGGAGCCCAGAGGAGAACGGAGAAGACCTTGCCATGAACAATGCCATGTGATGGAAAAGCCAAAGAACACCAAAGTTTGCCAGTCAGTCAGCCAGCCAGATGCAAACCCCAGAAAGAAGCAAGCCTTCCAGTCTCTGAAACCATAGGACAATAAATTCCTGTTGTTAAGTCAACCCATCATATGGTATATGTTTTAGAAGTCAGGGAACTAAAACAGGGTTTGAAAACCAAGGGCTTCCTTCTTCACTTCTGCTGAGATTTCCTTGTTGGGGTGAGGCAGAGCAGGCATTCAAGATACTTTCCTTTACATTGACTCAGTAGTCAGAACTTTTCCACTACCCTCTTTCTCATCTTGAGCCCCAGGTACAGAAAAAAGGCAAGATGCTTTTGTTTGAGGCTCCCTTATCAGAGAAACAATCACTGTTTCAGCATTGAAACATCTGGCCCTTGTCCAACATCTCTATTCTGTGGTGAAAAATGGAACAATGGGAGAATCAGTGCTTTCTATGGATTATACGCTTGCTTATACTATTATAGTAAGTTATTAAAGTCTTAACCATCACTTTCATTTTGGCTTATTGTCTTAATCAGCTACTCCAATACCTGGCAGCTGAGATCTCTCAGCTCAGCTCAGCTCTTAACAAGTATAACAGTGGAAATGTTCCAGTATTAAAACTATTTCATCTGAACTTCACATTTTATAATAATTTATCAACTTTGAAAAAAAAAAAGTATAATAGCTAAATGTAAGGCTTTTTTTCTCTTATTGCTATGTTATATGTCTCTGATGCCACAGACTGGACTCACAACATTTGGCATCAATTCTACAACTGCAATAATTCTTCTCTCAAAGATTTCAGAAGGAGAATGGCATTCTTTCCTATATTACCAATATTAAATTGCCTGACCCTTAAACATATAGATCTTCAATTTTTAGGTGATTTAAGTGCTAACTTAAGCAATATTGTTGTGTGACTACTGACGGAAGAAACATTACTTCCTTCTACTTCTTTGTTAAAAGAGTCATTATTTTATTCACATTATGGTAAATTGAATCATCTATCCCACAAACACTTGCAAACCTTAATCGATGTCCCTGTGGGTGTGAACCCATTGTAAACAGAACCTCTTGAAGAAGTTAATTTTAGCTTAGGTAGGGCCCAACTGAATGAGGATGGGTCTTAATCCACATTACTGGAGGCCTTATAAAGAAAAAGCTATAGGAAGGATCCAGAAGAAGGATGTCAGTGAGGAGAATGAGAAGGCATCATCATGTGATTGGAAAACCAAGGAATCCCAAGAGATTCCAACAGCTGACACCAGAATGCCACATTCTTTGGAGGGAAAGAAAGTCTTGGCATGTTTAGACTTTGGACTTCTTAGACTCAAAACCATGAGCCAATAAATCCCCATTGTTTAAGCAACCATTGTGTGGTATTTGTCATAACAGTTTGGGAAACTAAGACACACGAACACCCTTTGCTTCTGGAGCCCATCCCTCCATGGAGTTGTCAGATACTGATTAGTATAAACCAACAATGGCATTTCTGTTCCCCTCACCAGTGATTGGATTGCATGATATGCCACATCCCTAGCCAATGACACTTAAAGTTAAGTCCACGGTACTTCTAGGAAAATAATTCAAGTTTGCAAAATAGAACATAGCCCAGAAGTTAACACTTTACTGCCTTCGGATATTGCTGTGTGAGGATGTGAAGTTTACACCTCCAGGAGTCATTGTGAAAATATCATGATGAAGCCAAAAGAATCACTTGGAAGCCAAACTTGAAATTTCTTAAACACTGAATTAAGATTTATTGTATTGTATAATTATATATATCATGTTTATTATATTTGCATGTTCTATTACTTGAAGACAAAGGTATCCTAAATGATGTACTGCTAATGCTTATATCAGTTTGCTATTAAAAAAGTAACATTTAGAAAAGTGCTGAATATTTCATAAAATAATAAATTAATAAAAAATATTATAAAGGAATATTTATTTCTGTGCTTCAGAACTCCTCTTCATTACTCAAGACAGCAATTTAAAATGAATTGAGCCAGCATGTGCATCAATTTATTTACTGGGAAGCAATGTTTACAGCTCTATAGCAGTCCCAAATTAGATGTTCTTCAGAAGAAATAAAGGCACTCTTTTGGATAATATAGTGAATAGTTTCAGTGTAAATTTTCATTATGCAAAGCATTTATTAGACCTGAAGCACCTACATTTTATATATTTGAGGATATCAAAAGTTGCTTTCAGAATACATGTTTTGATTATTCCTCAGAAATTCCCTTACCTTATTTTTTTATGAATGTAGGGTGATCTGGCATTTAAGTAAATGGACAAGTATGTCTGCTGGGGCTAAACTGTCTGCTGTCCTTCACCCAGGAGCTTCAGACTTTTGTTCTCTAGGAAAGATAAGAAAGAGGGTGGAGCTCTGTGTCTTCTGCAGGTATGGCTGCTCCCTTGCCCTGGGTGTGCAACCTGATGCTTTCTCCAGCTCCTTTCCTGCCCCCAATCTTTCCATGAGCACATATTATCCTCAGTGGGGAAAAGCCTACAATTCCATGCAAACTCATCTTTTGTCTATGACTCCCAAGGATTTTATACACCAGGTCTTTAGCCCATATATTTAGTAGTCTGTTTTTTTGTTTTTCCCTAGCCTTTACCTGCATTTATAGTAACGCCGTATTTTTACTGTGCTGGACTCCAAGTGAATGAGTGCTTCTGTTGGTATCTTCCTTTGGAGGTGTTTGTTCTTCCTTAGGTTTCAGGCTAGTTGATTGCCTTGCAGTTTCAGCTCTGTAGTGGTTTCAAGATATCTTAGATTATCTGACTTTTGCTGGCTGCTAATGTGGGAAGTATACTCTTCCCAGCTTTTCACATTCCAAACAGAAGGCAGAAATACCAACTCCTTTTAATTTGGCCAATGTAAACCTGATACTGAAAGAACATTGAACAGAAAGAAAATTACAGTTCTGTACTGTTATGAGCATAAATGCAAAAACACTACACAAAATTCTTGGAGTGCAAGATGTTTTCAGATTCAACACCTGTGAAAGAAAGTGGGAGGAGAGGCAGATTTGGACAGAGGGAGATATTGAACTGCAAAGTCCAGTAAAGCCTCAACAAATACCATGGAGAGAGCTAGAGGGAGAAGTGCTGTAAAATTGTCTCTTGCTGGTTGAAATGTCCCAACTCTCCACCTCTCCACGTCATTCAGTCAGCCACCAGATGCAGGCTTTCCGGGAAAGGTATGGCCTCTTTCGAAGCAGCTCTCTACACCCAGGGCAGACCCTGGAGGAAGACCTTACAGTTGGCGGCATGTTCCTCCTGCATCTGGGTTGGTTTATCTCAATGTCTGTCACAATATTCAAAAGAATATTGTGTGTGTATTCACACAAACACATTTGTAAAGTATTTGTAACAGCACCATATATAATAGCTAAAAACTGGATACTATTCAAATTCTCAGCAATTCAGGGAAGAATAAATAGGACCTGGTATGTTCATTCAAGCACAAACCATAATTACTGGTAACAATATGGATGAATATCACAAACATAATATTGAGATACAAATTCAGACACCAAGAGTGTGTGATTCCATTTGTATAAAGTTCAGAAACATGAATAATTAATTTTTTCATTAGGAAGTTTACATCAAAGGGGTTGGTTACTGCAAGTCAGTAGAAGGGAATTTCCTATATTTTGGTAATATCTATGTCATCATTTGGGTGCTGGTTATATTTGTGTATTGATTTTTTTTTATTAAATTCAGTTTTATTGAAATACATTCACACACCATACAATCATCCATGGTATACAATCCACTGTCCACAGTATGATAACATAGTTATGCGTTCATCACCACAATCCATCTCTGAACATTTTCCTTACATCAGAAAGAACCAGAACAAGAATAAAAAATAAAAGTGAAAAAAGAACACCCAAATCATCCCCCCATCCCACCTCATTTTCCTTTAGTTTTTATCCCCATTTTTCTACTCATCCATACACTAGATAAAGGGGGTGTGATCCACAAGGTCTTCACAATCACACTGTCACCCCTTGTAATCTACATTATTATATAATTGTCTTCAGGAGTCCAGACTGCTGGGTTGGAGTTTGGTAGTTTCAGGTATTTACTTCTAGCTATTCCAATCCATTAAAACCTAAGAGGTGTTATCTATATAGTGCATAAGAATGTCCACCAGAGTGACCTCTCAACTCCATTTGGAATTTCTCAGCCACTGAAACTATTTTGTCTCATTTTGCATCCCCCTTTTGGTCAAGAAGATACTCTCAGTCCCACGATGCCGGGTCCACATTCATCCCCAGGAATCATAGTCTGCATTGCCAGGGAGATTTACACCCCTGGGAGTCGGGTCCCACATGGGGGGAGGGCAGCGGGTTCACCTGTCGAGATGGCTCAGTTAGAGAGAGAGAGGGCTGCATCTGAGCAACAAAGAGGTACTCAGGGGGAGACTCTTAGGCACAATTACATGCAAGTTTAGACTCTCCTTTGTGGTAATGAGCTTCATAAGGGCAAGTCCCATGCTCGAGGGCTCAGCACATCAAACCGCCAGTCCCAATGTTTGTGACAACATCAACACCAGTCCAGGTGAGGATGTCCAACACATCCGCACCTTCCCCCAGATCCTCGGGGCTGGAGAGGGGGAGGCTGTAAATATATTTTTTATTATCTGCCCAAATTTCTCTGGGATGTGTCATTATTTCACTCCAGCCTATACTAACCTACCGTATCTCACTTCCTATTCAAAGTTCCATGCAATTGTGGTGTTTGAACAAATCGACTGTAGAGTTGTACCGTTTAGAAAATTTAGATCCTGTACCAAATAGATGTCTCTTCCCTTGGTCTCATATGGAAGTTGAAGTTTTAAAACACAATCATTTTCAACCTTTACCCTTTGGCCTGGCTTGCCAAATGAAGTCTGGGCTCATTTTTTTTTTTTTTTTTGACAGTGGCTGTATGCACTAATACTGACATTCATATCTGCTGAGCTCTAGCTCTGATTTTCATGTGTCTCAGAGATATGCATTGTTCCAGAGACCAATCAGGTTATACACTAGGGGATCAGCATCTCAAAGTTTAGAGATAGGCATTACAATTCAGGGATAGAGTTAACTGCTGTAAGAGCTTACAATCTAGGGACTATTACAATTATTATGTCCACGTTAGGCTATGTTCTAAGATTCAATTCTGAGTTTACACATTGTAGTTAGTCCATATTGGTGAGGCATCATTCCTCTCACCATGTTTTCTCCAACACTTTTACTCCTATATATATATTTTCCTACAATATTATAGAGTTATATTCACATACCATACATTTATCCACAGTGTAAAATCAGTTGTTCATGGTATCATCATACAGTTGTACATTTATCACCACAATCAGCACTTGAACATATTGATTACTACAAGGAAAATTGTTTTTTTTTTAGCAATAAGAAAAAAAATAATAGAAAAATAACATGTCATACAATACAATATACTAGTAAGGACAGCAAATAACACCACTACCAAGAATCCCATATTCCTCCCCTATATCCCCTTCTCATGTACTTTTAGCATTGGCATATTGCCTTTGTTACATTTAATGGAGGTATATTACAGTGTTACTGTTGACCATAGACTCCAGTTTGCTTTGATTATGTTTTTTCCTGAATACCATCCCCTTTTCAACTCTCTACATGGTTGACATTCATTTGCTTTCCCACATGCAAAAACATTTTTGTATTTGTATATTTAGTAACAGTCATTGGCCACTCCAGTTTTTGCCATGTTATACAGTCCCAGTCTTTATCATCTATCTTTACCTCTGCTGTCATACATTCTCCTATCTCATCTCTTTCAGCTTTACTCACAGACATCTTTGTTCAGTGTGCTTACAATACTGTGCTACCATCACACATTATTATGCTATCTATTTCTGGATCTATGCAATCAATCCTAAACATTCTGTAGTCCTTCAGCATCAAATGGCTCATCTCTGCCCTCTTTCTACTTCCTGGTTTCCTATGTTGTCAGCTTTTAACTCCCAAAGTTTGTTCATTAATGTCTGTTCATATTAGTGAGACCATACAGAATCTGTTCTTTTGTTTCTAGCTAACTTCACTCAACATAATGTCCTCAAGGTTCATCCACATTATTACATGATCCATGTCTTTGTTCTGTCTTACAGCTGCATAATATTCCATCACGTGTATATACCACAGTTTGTTTATCCACTTGTCCTTTGATGGACATTTAGGCTGTTTCCATCTCTTGGCAATTGTGAATAATGCTGCAATAAACATCGGTTTACAAATGTCTGTTTGTGTCTTAATTTTCAGTTCCTCTGAGTATATACCCAGCAATGGAATAGCTGGGTCATATGGCAAATCTATATTTAGCTTCCTGAGGAAACTCCACACTGTCTTCCAGAGTGGTTGCACCATTCTACATTCCCACCAACAATGAATAATTGTGCCTTTTTCTCCACATCCTCTCCAGCACTTGTCATTTTCTGTTTTTTGGATAATGGCCATTCTGGTAGGTGTGAGATGATATCTCATTGTGGTTTTGATTTGCATTTCCTTGATAGCCAGTGAAGCTGAGCATTTTTTTCATATGTTTTTGAGCCATTTGTATTTCCTCTTCAGAAAACTGTCTGTTCATGTTTTTTTCCCATTTTTTAATTGGATTGTTTGTCTTTCTGTTATTGAGATGCAGGATTCCTTTATATATTCGGGATATTAAACCCTTATCGTTATGTGGTTTCCAAATATCATCTCCCACTGTGTAGGTTCCCTTTTTAATTTTCTGACAAAGTCCTTTGATGTACAAAAGTGTTTAATTTTGAGGAGATCCCTTTTGTCTATTTGTTCTTTGGTTGCTCGTGCCTTGGATGTGAGGTCTAAGAAACCACTTCCTATCACAAGATCTTTAAGATATTGCCCTACATTTTCTTCTAAGAGTTTTATGGTCTTGGTGCTAATGTTTAGGTCTTTGATCCACTTTGAGTTAATTTTGGTGCAAGGTGTGAGATGGACATTCTCTTTCATTCTTTTGGAAATGGATATCCAGTTCTCCAAACACCATTTATTGAACAGGCTGCTCTTTCCCAGTTCCTTTGGCTTCACTGCCTTATCAAAGATCAGTTGTCCATAAATGCAAGGGTCTACTTCTGAACACTTAGTTTGATTCCATTGATCAGTATATCTGTCCTTATGCCAGTACCATGCTGTTTTGAGCACTGTAGCTTTGTAATATGCTTCAAAGTCAGGTAGTGTGAGACCTCCCACTTCATTCCTCTTTCTCAAGACATTTTTGGCTGTTCGGGGCAACTTAAACTTCCAAATAAATTTAGTTATTGGTTTTTCTATTTCTGTAAAGTAAGTTGTTGGGATTTGAATTAGTATTGCATTGAATCTGTAAATCAGTTTAGGTAAAATTGCCATCTTAACTATATTTAGTCTTCCAATCCATGAACATGGTATGTTCTTCCATTTTTTTAGGTCTTGTTCAATTTCTTTTAGCAGTTTCTTATATTTTTCTATGTAAAGGTCTTTTGTGTCCTTGGTTAAGTTTATTCCTAAATACTTGATTCTTTTGGTTGCTATTGTAAATGGGATTTTTTCTTGATTTCCTCCTCTTGTTGCACATTACTTATGTATAGGGACACTACAGATTTTTGCGTGTTGATCTTGTAGCCTGCTACTTTGCTGTATTCATTGACTAGTTCTAGTAGCTTTGCTGTAGATTTTTCTGGATTTCCTACATATAGAATCATGTCATCTGCAAATAGTGAAAGTTTTACTTCTTCCTTTCCAATTTGGATGCCTTTTATTTCTTTTTCTTGCCTAATTGTTCTAGCTAGAACTTCCAGCACAATGTTGAATAACAATGGTGATAGTGGGCATCCCTGTCTTGTTCCTGATCTTAGAGGAAAAGCTTTCAGTTTCTCCCCATTGAGTGTGATGTTAGCTGTGGGTTTTTCATATATTGCCTTTATCATGTTGAAAAAGTTCCCTTCTATTCCTATCCTTTGAAGTGTTTTCATCAGGAAAGGATGTTGAATTTTGTCAAATGCCTTTTCTGCATCAATCGAGATGATCATGTGGTTATTCTGCTTTGATTTATTGATATGGTGTATTACATTAATTGATTTTCTTGTGTTGAACCAGCCTTGCATACCTGGAATAAATCCCACCTGGTTATGGTGTATAATTCTTTTAATGTGCTGCTGGATTCGATTTGCAAGTGTTTTGTTGAGGATTTTTGCATCTATATTCATTAAAGAAATTGGTCTATAATTTTCTTTTTTTGTAGTATCTTTGTCTGGTTTTGATATTAGGGTGATGTTGGCTTCCTAGAAAGAGTTAGGTAGCTTTCCCTCTTCTTCAATTTTTTTGAAGAGTTTGAGCAGGATTGGTACTAATTCATTCTTGAATGCTTGGTAGAATTCACATGTGAAACCATCTGGTCCTGGGCTTTTCCTTTTTGGGAGCTTTTTGATGACTGACTCAATCTCTTTACTTGTGATTGGTTTGTTGAGGTGATCTATCTCTTCTTGAGTTAATGTTGGTTGTTTATGCTTTTCTAGGAAGTTGTCCATTTCATCTAAGTTGTCTAGTTTATTAGCATATAGTTGCTCATAGTATCTTCTCATTATCTCCTTAATTTCTGCAGGGTCAGTAGTTATATTTCCTTTCCCATTTCTGATTGTGTTTATTTGCATCTGCTCTCTCTCTCTCTCTCTGTCTTTTTTTTTTTTTTTTTTGTTAGCATAGCCAGTGGTCCATCGATTTTATTGATTTTCTCAAAGAACCAACTTCTCGTTTTGTTGATTCTCTCTTTTGTTTTCCTGTTCTCAATTGCATTTATTTCTGCTCTAATCTTTGTTATTTCTTCCCTTCTGCTTGCTTTGGTGTTAGTTTGCTGTTCTTTCTCTAATTCCTCCAGGTGAGCAGTTAACTCTTCAATTTTTGCTCTCTCTTCTCTTTTAATATAGGCATTTAGGGCAATAAATTTCCCTCTCAGCACCGCCTTTGCTGCATCCCATAAGTTTTGATAGGTTGTGTTTTCATTGTCATTTGCCTCGAGTTATTTACTGATTTCTCTTGTAATTTCTTCCTTTACCCACTGGTTTTCTAAGAGGGTGTTGTTTAGCCTCCATATGTTTGTGAATTTTATGACCTTCTGCCTTTTATTTATTTCCAACTTCATTCCATTGTGGTCTGAGAAAGTGTTTTGTATAATATCAATATTTTTAAATTTGTTGAGACTTGCTTTGTGACCCAACATGTGGTCTATCCTAGAGAATGTTCCATGAGCACTTGAGAAAAAAGTGTATCCTGCTGTTGTTGGATGTAGTGTTCTATAAATGTCTGTCAAGTCTAGTTCATTTATCATACAATTCAACATCTCTGTTTCTTTAGTGATCCTCTGTCTAGATGTTCTATCCATTGATGAGAGTGGTATATTGAAGTCTCCAACTATTATTGTAGAGGTATCTATTCCTCCTTTCAGTGATCACAGAGTTGCCTCATGAATTTTGGGGCATTCTGGCTCGGTGCATAAATATTCATGATTGTTATGTTTTCTTGATGAATTGACCCTTTTATTAATATATAGTGTCCTTCTTTGTCTCTTTTAATTGTTTCGCTTTTGAAGTCTAACTTGTCTGATATTAATATAGCTACTCCCGCTTTTTTCTGGTTGTTGTTTGCATGAAATATCTTTTTCCAACCTTTCACTTTCAGTCTATGTTTGTTCTTGTGTCTAAAGTGAGTTTCTTGTAGACAGCATATAGATGGGTCCTGTTTTTTAATCCATTCTGCCAGTCTGTGTCTTTTTTATTGGGGATTTTAATCTATTTACGTTTAGTTTTATTACTGTAAGGGCAGTACTTTCTACTACCATTTTGTTTTTTGGAATTTATATGATATATCTTATTTTTTCCTCTCCTTTTACCTTTCCTGATAATCTTCATTTCTGCAGTCTTCTCCAACTCTCTCTCTCCTGTCTTTTCCTATCAGCCTGTAGCACTCCCTTTAGCATTTCTTGTAGTGCTGGTCTCTCATTCACAAACTCTCACAGTGTCTGTTTGTCTAAAAATGTTTTAATCTCTCCCTCATTTTTGAAGGAAAGTTTTGCTGGATATAGAATTCTTGGTTGGCAGCTTTTCTCTTTCAGTATCTTAAATATATCATGCCACTGTCTTCTTGCCTCCATGGTTTCTGCAGAGAAATCTGTACATAGTCTTATTGACCTTCCCTTGTATGTGATGGATCACTTTTCTCTTGCTGCTTTCAGAATCGTCTCTTTGTCTTTGACATGGGACAATCTGACCAGTAAGTGTCTTGGTGTAGGTCTATTGGGATCTATTCTATTTGGGGTATGTTGTACTTCTTGAATCTCTTATTTTCTGTTTTTTATAAGAGTTGGGAAATTTTCAGTGAATATGTCTCCTATTACTCTTTCTGCCCCTTTTCCCCTCTCTTCTCCTTCTGGGATACCCATAGCACATATATTTGTGCCTTTCATGTTGTCACTCATCTCCCTAAGACCCTGCTCATATTTTTCCATTTTTTTCACCATCTGTTCTTTTGTGTGTATGAATTTGAATGACCTGTCTTCCAGTTCACTGATCCTTTCTTCTGCCTGTTCAAATCTACTGTTGTGTCCCTCCATTGTGTTTTTCATCTCCTCCATTGTGGCCTTCATTCCCATGAGTTCTGCCATTTGTTTTTTTAAGTTTATGAATTCTTCTTTATGGTCATCCAGTGTCTTCTTTATATCCTTCAGCTCTTTTGCTATATCTTCCTTCATTTCACTGAATTTATTTAGCATTAATTGCCTCCACTCTTGTATCTCAGCTGAACTGTTAGTTTGTTCCTTTGTCTGGTCCATATTTTCATGTTTCCTGGTATGGCTTGTTATCTTAAGTTGTCTAGGCATCTGATTTTCTTGATTAGTTTATTTTGGAGCTTGTTTTCTATCTTTTACCTAGTGGTTTTCCTGTTGGTTGGCTTTGTTCTCTGGCCTCTGTTATTCAGTTCAACTTATTCTAGACCTCTACCTTACGTTCTATTTAGTTGATCAGAATTTTTCCCCTCTTGTTTTTTCTGTTTCTTGCTCTGCCTCTATGTAACCTTTTTGTGAGTGGGTCTCCTCAGATATGGTCGACCCTAGTCAGATTTTCCCAGTCTAGTGAGGCCCAGGTCTCATTCGGAGGGTATGGAGTTTTCCTGAGAATGAGACCCTCCTATGAGGCCTTTAGAATTGGTGCTTTTTCTCCCCTGTCCAGCAGGTGGTGCTTGCCAGCCCACAGCTCCCCCACCAGTGTAAGGAGGTATGTAGACTTTAGTTTTCCTGGTGATTCTGATCCTGTCAGGGGTGTGGCTGACTGAAGCTGGAATCTGAATTCCAGCCTCTGGGGTCTGAGTTCCCAAAAGGAGGACTGCCAGTTGAGCTGGACCTCCCTCCACTCTCCCAATCCTCAGAACTCCAGTTGTCTCTCAGGGGCACTATTCCCTTCTCCCCTCTCCTCTTTGGGGCCTCTCCAGGTAGATTCCTTGGTCAGCCTGAGTTGCCAATTAAAGATGGGGGTAGAGACCTTCAGTAGTGAATAGGGAACTCAAAGACACTGTGGGTACTCTGTCTCCCCCCAAGCCCAGCCTAGTCCCTCAACCTTGGCTTTCCGATAGAAAATAACTACATATATTACTTTTAGATTAAAAAAAAAAAATAGAAAAGAAAAACAAGAAAAAAAAAAAAAAGAGTCTCTTTTAGAAGTCTTTCCCCAGCCTGGAAGTTTTGTCAGTGTCATAATAGAGCACTTAAAGATATGCTTTGGGCTATTGTCTGATCATTACTCTCCAACAGCTTCAGTTCCACCCCTGCCAGGGGCTACTGAAATGCAAAAAGATAAGGGGTCAGTGAGAAGCCAGAAGGGACAAAATGTAGGGAAAAAAAAATGGCTTTTTTGGAGTCTGGGAATGGGTGCCTGCTTTTACCTGTCCCCACTTCTTGGAGCCCAGCACTTCTTTAGCACCCCAGTTCCCAAAATTAGTTAGTTAATTCTGCAGTTGAGGCTGGGTTGAGCCTCCCTTCTTGCCCTCAGCAGATTGCTGTTTTTTGGTTTCTTTTTCCCCCCTTTCAGGGAGCTGGCAGCAAGACAGTCTGTGAGGTCTGGGTGGGGAGGGGCTCCAGACCCCTGGTCTGGGGAACTTACAATGTTTGCTGCGATCTCAGCTTTTCCTCCAATTCCAAACTTACGTCCGATGTGTGACTGGTTACTGGAGACCCTGAAAACACTGTTTCATATAGTTCTTGGGTAATTGTCAGCTGCTCTAGGGGAGAGACGAAATTCTGCTCCTCACCACTCTGCCATCTTGCCGAGAATTCTCTTGTGTATTGATCCAGCAAAAATGTTTCGAGCCATACACTTATATTAGTGCACATCTTTTCCAGCATAATGGGTTTTCAAGAAACCAATGTACCTGAAGTAGTTTTATAATTAAATATTATTTAATATATGTTCCTTAAGCCCAAAAGCTATATTTTTACAGATAACAGGATATTATGCTTGCTTTTTCACATTAAATTTGTTTTTAAATCACAATTCATCATATTTTGACATTGTCTTTTATAAACTACACATGTAATAAATTCTTTTTAGTATCAGGGGCTATTGAATATTCTTGGGAATCTTTGATGTATGGAGAGGTTTTGCTTTGAGAAAATATGATGCTTCACATATTTTTTCAGTTACTCTGTTAGAAGGTCTTGCTAAATTTTCCCAGAATGACACTACTTCATTGAAAAGTTAACTTGAGCTAAATAAAATTAAATCCAGACTACTCTACAAAATACTAAAGAGGATTACTATGTATCTAGTGTGTATACATATATATATATATATATATATATATATATATGCATTAGAGAATATCAATAAGAGGGAGAGGTAGGTGTTTGTTTGTACCCTCATTCACACACATACACACATGGACATACAATATGTCCACGACACAAATGTATTTTGCAAGTAAGTTAATTTACTTACCTAAGTATATGCATATTTCTGAATCCCAGATTTGTTTTTCATATGACATCCTGTATTGGGAGTGAAGGAGTATTTCTTGATGATCTAATTTATCAGGATGATACAGAGTTTTGGATAAACAACTTCATTTTTTACAGGTGCATTAGAAATGCATTTATGATGTGACTTTTCTGAGGTGAAAGAAAGATGATGTCTGAAATAATGGAATATGATTAATCAAATGCATTCTCTTTCAATGAGGCCATATTAATGCTATTGCAGGATGAGCATTATAATATTTTGATATTGCTGAAGGACAAATGGCTAAATTCTTATTTTTATTCCTTGCTGCTGTGGAGGAAGGAAGATGTACAAAGGAAGAGTGTTTAAAAGCTTTATACTCAGTAATAGTCAAAGGTTTGAAAAATGATGTGTATGACAGTGTTATTTTTCTCCTAGGCTTATCATGAATTTTTCTAAATTGTTTGTAATAGAATCAAAAGGCACTTTCTAATAATACACATAAATAATATAAATAATAAATTCCAGCCTAGTGAATCATATCTCACAGACAAGCAATCATGATAACATATGTGTTATCTTATTCTACCTTTTCCATTACTCTGTCGGCTTATGTGAACAAGATGCTTTACTTCTTCAAAGCTTCTCGGTGTTACTTACTTTGTTTCAATCACTACAGACATCCAGCTGTCCAAACCCCTTCAATTATTTATTTATCCTTTATCTATATCTTCTCAGAACAATGGTTTGCTATCACACATCTTTTCTAAGTTTGAATAATCACAAAGCTCATAATATAACTTTTTGAAGGCTCTGGATAGTTTAATTGAAAGGAGAGAGATTTTGCAATCCAATAAGATCAAGCTATTGTTTCTTTCTGGAAGTTTGTCAGAATATATTTTCAATTAAATTCCTCATAAGCGATTTTGATGGTTTACTGGGGGTAGGGGACCAAGTTTCAAATTAGACCCAATGATTTATTTCTTTTTAAATTTTTGCTTTTCATCATAGTTATTTCTTCTTTCATATAAGTCCCAGTCTAATGACAATAATCCTTGAAAAATGTTCCTTTGAATTGTGTACTAATCTGTTTGCTTCTCTATGAAATATCAGCATCTGTACAAAAACATTTAAAATTACATATTCCAGACAAAAATTAAAGCTGTGACAAACCTAAAATATATCTTCTTTGTGATTTTAGTATTATAATCATGCTTTCTGTATTTACTATTTGATATTAAATATAAAATATCAAAATATTGACCTTTTAAACTTATTTTTGGTTAGTCTCCAAGAAATGAAAGCATGTGAATGTATAGATTCTTCATAGACGGTCCCTTGGACCTTATAATATTGCTTTCATTTCCCAATGTAAAATTTTGAAAGACATAAAATATCCTAAATACAGATGTAGTCATCCTATTAAAATTAATCAAAATTTTAATAAACTCTAATATATTCTTGAAGTCAACTGAATATGTCATAATTTTCAGCTACTGTGCTTGGGGGCATGGTTATAAATAAATAATAAAATATGGTAGATAGTAGCTATGATAGAGTTTTTCAAAAGAAAACTATAGGAATTTCACTGGACTAATTATTACAATACATATGTTAAACTCAAACTTATCTATTCTTTGACTAGTTTTGTAACCATGAGTGTATTAGACAGGGTTCTCCAGGGAAACAGAACAGCCAGGTGTGTGTGTGTGTGCGTGTGTGTGTGTGTGTGTGTGTATGTGTATGTGTATTTTTCCCATCCATGTATATATATATATATATATATGCATGTGTAAATATTATGATATTGAATAGAGTACTTGGTTCATGCAACTGTGCTGATAGGCAAGTCCAAATTCCATAGGACAGGCCACAAAGCAGGAACTCTTGTGAAGGTTTCAATGAATTCACCTGGAGAAGCTGGCTAGTTGAAGTAGAGAGAGAAATTCTTCTTTCTGACTGCTGAAATCATCAATTCTCCCCCTAAGGCTTTCAATTGATTGGGTGAGACTTCCCTCGTTGCTGAAGACACTCTTCTTTGTTGTTCATAGATGTAATCAATCACAGATGTGATCAACTCACTGATTATTTAAACCTTATAGTAACAATCAGGCCAGCACAGTTAGACCAAATAACTAGACACCATAACCTAATCAAGCTGATACATGTACTTAGCCATCACAATGAGTATACTGGGGAATAAATAGTCTTAAATTCAAAACGAAGAGTTTGTACAGCTTATTGCTAAGAACTCTTCGAGATCTTACATTAAAAGATTTCTCTCAAATGCCTGTTCAGCTATTCTTTTGTTTAATAGCATTTTACATACTTTTATTTGTGTCATTATATATCCTGAGATTTGAGGAAATACTGCATTTTTTCTTAAGAACTTAGCTAAGGATTTCAATTCAGCCTCAATTTTCTGACTTTTACTATTATATAGCAATAGTAGAGCAGTAAACAATATGGAGGATTGTGCAAACTCCCATTTAGAGAACCTAATTTAAATTATAGATATATCTATTTCTGAAACAAAAAATAAGTTAATTGATGTATCATGAAAGTTGATTTTTATCACTTTGTGAAGTGTAATCTCAGCACAAATTTTATTAAAATCAATTAAACGATATTCTTATGAAGTTTACTTATTTGATTTGTAATTTTATTACTTATATTGAGTTGTCTAGTCAGTAATAAACTTCTAACATTTATTGCAATCCTCTTTACTTCTAAACTGAATTACTTGTCTTTCACTTGGGCAACTTTCTTGGAGAAGTTGACGTAATTCAGCATACAGTATATTTCAGCCCAATTAAAGTAGAATGGAAAATTAAATTTTCTAATTGGAAAAAGTCATTATAACATCATGTTGTGACATATATACTAGAATATTTTTTGTAAGCCTATAATAGGTTTCATTTTAATAGGTTAATTTTTTAATAAAGGTCATTAGTATTCCTTTGATTGAAATGCCTTAAAATTTCTATTATTTGTGTGATGACCACCATCTAGGTATAACACAGTGGTCAACAGGTACATGTTTCTTTCTCTCTGGTTAATCACATCAAATTTGTTTCAATATCAAGTTCTCTAAACTTCTCAAAGATCTAAAATCATCCATTATACCATTATTTCATGTCTTTAAACTCTCTTATTAGTCCCTTCCAATATCAGCATTTAAGATTTATCAAGTCTATGCCCTTATAACACATACACACACCCACCACACTCACACTCACAAATACTAAAAGTGCTTGTCCCCACATCTTAAGGTAAAGCCTTAATTCAAGTTGATTATTGTCTGGTTGTGAACCTACAGAATAGTTCCACCAAAGTTTGATGGGCACTTAAGACCAAAAAACAAAGCAGGCCACTCCATATAGCAAAATAGAAACAGTTTATTAGGGAATTTACAGACCAGGAAGCTGGAACTGGGTGGCCACAAGGTATTCAGACTAGCACACTTCACCACCCAGCAGGCTACAGGGGATTCTGCTGGGCAAGAACAAGGAAGGCTCAGAGCCAATTCAGGATTTGCAAGGTCATAAACATGTCTTTTTGAAGTTACTAATATGTAGCAGAGTGGTTCTAGTGCAGATAACTATTGTGCTTAGGAATGTGCATGTGCACTTTAAGATGAATTTACAGAGGGTGAGGGGCAGGGTTTGTCTCCCCTTGTCTAGGATTTATGGCTTCTCAGGTTTAAGATTCACATTCTACCCCTCAAAAAACCTACTCTTACATTGTAAATGACCCTCTTTTACTAATATCCCTGAGCAGCAATTGAGGGGAACATCTGGAGGTATAATATATTAATACCTATTCTTGCTAAAGTCAAAAGGAATATTCATAAAGCAGATCCCAAGCACATACTATGTTAGGTTAAAAGGCAATACTGTCCAAGGCACACCATCTCTGGTAGAAGTTGGCACTGTCCACATGTTTAGCAGTCAGTCTGGCTATGAATTGCAGCCACTTCAGTTGCTTATTTCAGGAATTCACTACCTTCTGTTATGAAGATTAGAAATATTTATCTAAGGATAAAATACAAAATGTTTAGTAGAGTGCCAGTTTGGATGTATTATGTCCCCTCAAATACCATGTTCTTTGATGCAGTCTTGTGAGGGCAGACATATTAGTGTTGATTAGGTTGGAATCTTTTGATTATTTCCAAGGAGGTGTGACTCACCAAACTGTAGGGGATAATTCTGATTATATTATTTCCATGGAGATGTGGCTCTGCCCATTTAACACTAGTCTTTGATTAGTTTACTGGAGCCCTATAAGGGCTCAGACAGAAGGAGCTCAGTGCTGCAGCTGAGAGAGGAGCTAGAACACAACAGGATTGGCAGACACCAGCCAATGCCTTCCTGGCTGACAGAGGTTTCCCGGATGCCATCGGCCATCCTTCAATGAAGGTACCCTATTGTTGATGCCTTATCTTGGACACTTTTTGACCTTAAGACTGTAACTTTGTAACAAATAAACCCCCTTTATAAAAGCCAACCCATTTCTGGTATTTTGCATAAAGGCAGAATTAGCAAACTGGAACAAGTAGGAACTAACATGGTAAGTCATGACTATTGGTTATAGGCTCATCTTCTGACAAGGTAGTCCCCAACATTGTTTTCTTCTTCAGGGATGTGTACCAAACTTTAGACCCCAAGGTATCTGTGACATCAGGTAGTACATTATATAAGAGCCTGTGTATTAAGCCATAATAAGAGTGCAACTTTGGACCCAGCTTCTAGAGAGGAGGCTGTCTGTAAACTACAGCAATGGGGTAGGGGGTGCCTCCATCGAGCACATGTTGGACAGGAGTCACATAAGCACATCATTCTATTTCAAAGGGAGATGTAAACTTTTATATAATCCACATAAAGCCTTAGGACCCTTATGTCCCTAGTGTAGTCAAACTGCTTGGTTATGGTTTTTCATCAACCCATCTAATTTTAGCTAAGGCATAGGCTTCCAAATTTCCTGGAAGCATGTGTGAAGTATGGACTGAAATGTGCCAAATTGTTAGTTTGGCATCGGTGTTTTGTACCTTAACCCAGATACCTTCCCACAGGACTTTACTCCATATCTCCTCACCAGCTATGGTCCATTTCTCTTGTTGCCATTGTCCCATTCAGAGAGTAGACCGTAATACATGGTCCAGCTGTCGGTGCATATGGAGATTGGCATAGGCTCATGGACTGTAACTAACCAGATAGCTCATAACTCAGTCCATTGACTGCTCTGATCTCCCTCATCCCTCATATGACGTCCATAGTTATTTGAACTGCTATTATGTGCCATCAGGGGAAGGGGTTGTCCTCTGCAGGAACCATCACTATAACAGGCATCTTTTGATGGAGCTCCTACACCTTCCAATAGTGATGCTACTTTCTCTAACACTGGCATGGATGGTGTAGGGGAGTTCAGATTCTCTACATATGTAACTGGTCCCAATAATTTATTTAACTCCTCAGATAGTGGGCTTGTATGGAGAGAATTCTGTAGGTGTAAACAAGCATGCAATTTCTGTTGTGTGCTAGCCAGTTCACAAGTACTTTTGGGTCAATACAATGTCTTTGACCCATCCACTTATTGGGAAAAAATTTGCACAGTTATTGGCAAAGTCATTGTTACGGACTCATTTTGCATAAGATCAAGATACACTTCCAACAGTTGTTTTTTAGTAGGGCTATATATTTATTCTTCTCCTTTCCATAGCTGGGAGCAGAACCCAAGTAGCACTAGCTTCTTATTTTGTTTCTACCACAGGCCCCACCTGAACACTTTTGGGTAGGTAGCAACATCCAATTCACCAGCTTATCCTGCTGTTAAAGTATCTAGATTCTGGATCTGTTTTACACCAATTTTTGCCTGTTGGAATGCTTGCTCAGCCTCAATGTCCCGATACCAGTGAGCTCCCTTTTTTATCAATCTACATAATGGCCATAGTGTTTGAGGTAAGTGGGGTATAAATGTTCTTCAGTAATTTAATAAGGCTATAAAGTCTTACAGTTCTTTTAGGGTGCAAGGAGTTAGAAACATTTGGACTTTATCTATAAGTGCAGCTGGCACAATCTTTGCCTTAACTGAGCAAACCACCTTTGGTATTTTGGAACTGTATGTACCCCAGAAAATCATGTTCTTAAAACTAATCCATTCCTAAGAGTGTAAATCTATGTAAGTAGGACCTTTTGATGAAGTTACTTCAGTTAAGGCATGAACCAAGGTGAGTCTTAATCCTCTTACTGGAGGTCATTATGAATGGGATAACTAAAGACAGAGACAGCCACAGAAGCAAGAAGCTAAAAGCAATGAATCCCAGAAGAGAAGGGAGAAATCAGCAGATGATACCATGTGCCTTACTATGTGGCAGAGGACCCAAGTATTGCCAGCAGCTGGTCTTCGGGAAGAAAGCCTCACCTTGATGATGCCTTGATTTGGATATTTTCATGGTCTCAAACTGTAAGCTAATTAATTCCCATTGTTAAAAGCAAACCCATTCCATGGACTCTGCTTTGAGCAGCCTAGCAAACTAAAACTCCGCCCCTAAGAATTTTACAGAATATTCAGGTCCCTGAATCTTGACATCTTTGATGGCCCATTTTGGCTTATTAAAAGGGGCTGTCATGGTGGGGCTGCCATTTCTAGGGATGATGTAATACTACCTGAAGTAGGCACAGTAGTGTCAGTATAGTGAAATACAGCAACGTTTGTTGGCTTTTCTCATCTTGCTAGATCAGCTGCCACCAGTCCATAACAGATGGTGGGGCTTTGCAGGTACCCTTACGGCAGAACCTGGAAAGCCCAGTGCCACCCTCCCCACATAAATGCAAATCAATCTTGTCTATCTTCAGCTAGTGAGACACTGAAAAAGTGTTAGCTAAATCTAATACATAATGGGACTCTCCTAACTGGGCTGATGAGTTATCAGGAAGCATTGCAATATTTGGCACTGTGGTGTGAAAAGGAGGAGCAACACTGTTTGATTCTCAATAATTCTTTATCATTCTCCAACTACCATCAGGTTTTTTCACCATTATACAGGACTATTAAATGGGTTCTTTGCTGGTCACATGATCTCCAATATGACCAGTTCTTGTAACATTTCACTGATTTCAGCATGTCCACCTGGGAGTTGATACTGTTTGGTATGAGTGACTCTCCTTGGGGGTGGGGGGTGGGGTGGGGAAGATGCACTGTGGACCAACAAGCTGCACCTCTTATAATTGATTTCACCTCATATAATTGATTTAACTGTGCAGCTGTCAATGTGAAATTCAGTGGTGGTGGTGGTAAAGTCTAGGCTGTGTAAAACATCCACCCCTGAAGTATATTCAGGAATGGGAGAAATACATAAACTATACTTTCAGAGCATGAGGTGCCCAATTTGCAATAAGATAGTTTGCACTACTTGGATGGGTTTTCCCATATACCCATCTATCACCTTTAGGGGCCCATAAAATCCCCAGGGATTCCCACAGATGAGTGTGCACTTTGTCCCAGTATCAGTAAGGGCTACAACGTGCAAATGGTTTGTTGGAGACCAGTGGATAACTAGCTCTACATGAGGCCTCTGATCACCTGCTGTTGTCCGTATTTGCAGGCAATGGCAGCCCCACCCCTAGTTTTCAGGGATAGGGGTATACACCCACTTATACCAGATTTACTTTATGGATTATGTGGGAGTCATAACTGGTGGCACAGATTTAGACATAGGCAGAGACTGATATTTTTTCTTCTTCTTCTTAAGCAGCTCTTTCCAGAGTCTTACCAATATGGTGTTAGGTTGTTTGTTTTTCCTACTGAGATGCCTAAGGCAATTCAATTGGTCCATAGTTGTTTTTGGGTTGCATGCACAGGCCCCCTCTGCCTCTTCCCTTGTGAAGTCTCTTTAGTTACTTTCCTTACCCCTTTTGACAGTATTCTTTCCATCTCACCCAAGTCTGCTATTCCCTGTGCCACCCAGTGAACAGCCTGTCTAACTAGTGGACTGAGAATAGCTACTAATGCCCCATACCATGCTGGAGGCAGGGTTTGGGGGATTTTATCCTTCATGCTGACTGTGAACAGCTCATCATCAGGTCCTTGAAAGTGTTCAGCATATGCTGCACACTTCATTCCTAGTTCTCTGGCTATATGTTGTAATTGTTCCATAGATTACCATTTGCTTATTGTGAAAGCATATCCCCCCATTATGTCAGGCAAATTTTACAGCTAAAATGTATCATACTAATAAATTTTGAATGCCATCTGGTTTTTGCCATGTCTGGTAAAGACAACGAGAGGGAATATAGTTATGCTAGCCATTTTTTGCCATTTCCACTCCTGAAAGTATAATATCATGTCCCATTATGTCCCATAATCTTAGTAAACAAGGGGCTGTGCTTTCTCAGCCCTTTTGTGTAAACTATTCTGTTAAATCTACTAATTCTGTGAGGCTATACTCCCTCATTATTCTCTGTTTCTGAGCAGGGATCTTTTCCCATGGGTCATCAGGATCCCTGGTTGCTTTCATTTTTGTAGTTATTAATGGCCTTGCTTTTTATGCTCATCTTCAATTTCCATTTCCTCCTCCCTTTCTCCCTCTCCTGCACTCTCCCAGGGATCCCCTTTGGGGATCCCAGCATTCCTTCCAAATAAATGCTAGGACCTACCACCGTGGGTTCTTTCATCTGTGCATTTTCAACTTTACATGCCATTGCTTCTAATTGTTCCTCTTGGATTTGTACCTTTTTTGCTAATACATTAGCACTGTTGGAACATGCTAATCTAATATCCTTTTCTGGAGCTAAAACCTCTTGGAATCACCTTACTACAGCTGTTTTAAATTGGCCTTCAGTAGCATATCTAACTGTCCCAAACAATGACCACATGGTGGCAGTGATTGCTTCTTTTCCTTGTGATTTCCATTTGCCCTCCAGGTTCCCCTTCAGGACAAACAACACTCCCCCTGGTGATTTGGGGGGGGGGGGGGTAGGGACGGGGGGCATCCCCATACTCATGCAATGGGCCAAACTGTTTTAAAGACTGGGCTACCTACCCTCACATACTGGAAGCTGGCAACCCCAGGATTACTCCTGCTGACCGCAACATTGTAGCTTGTTTAGTTTTCCGTCTCCTGGCTGGTTCATCAACTGTCAGAGCCATGAACTTACATAATAGTTTCTGCCAAAGTTTGATGGGTACTTAAGACCAAAAAATAAAACAGGGCACAACATATAGCAAAATGGTAGCAGTTTATTAGGGAACTTACAGAATCAGAAGCTGGACCTGGGTGGCCAAGGATATTCAGAGTAGCACTCCGTGCTATCCAGCCGGTTACAGGGGGTTATATCAGGCAAGAACAAGCAAGACACAGCCAAGGGAGGATTGGTAAAATTGTAAACATGTCTCTTTAGAGATACTGAGGTGTTTAAGGAGTGGCTCTAGGACAGATAACGATCATGCTTAGGAATGTGCATGTGCACTTTATGATGCACAGGGGAGAGGGCAGAAGTTGTCTATTCTAGGAATTTATGGCTTCTCTGTTTTATGGCCTCACAATTGTCCTTTCTTAGGTCTCTTAATACTCGTATTACTGAATCTGACGGTAACATTTCATTCCCTTTCCTAACCATAGTTTCTGAAATAACAGACATATCTTTTTTTCCCTTCATCTATGAAGCCTCTTACCCCTTCCCTTTAGTGACATCATACGCTGCAAAAGCATTTTTTCATAATAGTGAAGAATGTCAACTCTGGAGTCAGATAAACTGAATGTAAATCCAGGCTCTAGAATTTCCTAGCTGTCATGATATTGAAAAATCTCTTAACCTCTTTTTTATCACTATTTTCTCATTTTTAAATTAACAAAATCATGTCACTCTTCTACTCCATGGAGTAAATAGTTTAATATGTATTTATTTGCTATTTCACTTCTAATTTTTAAACACTGATTTATGCATGTGGAAAGTACCTGGAATTTAGTAAACATTCACTATATGTAAGATGCTATACCTAGGTTATGACACTGGACTGGAGACCAGGCTTGGACAAC
Source organism: Choloepus didactylus (assembly GCF_015220235.1). Lineage (NCBI taxonomy): Eukaryota > Metazoa > Chordata > Mammalia > Pilosa > Megalonychidae > Choloepus > Choloepus didactylus. The sequence continues at coordinate 144,276,501 of NC_051309.1, forward strand.
TTCTTCTAAATTGGCCATATCAACTAACTTTTCTACAATTAAAATAACCAAACCATAAATTGGGGATATAAAAGGAAATCATTGGCATTTTGTGAAAAATTATTTATAAGATGAAGTCAAATAAATCAGAACAGAATCTGGCAATTAGTACAGACCATGTAGTAGGTGTAAAAATGATTGAATAAGTATGTGAACTGATACAGTAAGCACAAGTCTTTAATAAAAAAAATTCAAAGGAAATGAAAACTATATTCAGAATTTATTTTGTGACTTTGACATTTATGTATAACAGATAATTGGCAGGGAAAATGGCAAATTAGAGAGAACATTTACCTGACAAATTCTGTGTTGTTTCAACGTTTTATTTCTAACTGTGGCTTTTTCCTGGGAAAATCAGACTCTGAAAATCAGTTTGATTAATTTTCCAGGTATAAAAAGTATGGTACAAAACAATAGAGAGCTTTGAAGGTTATAAGGAAAAAAATAATGTCCAGATATTACTATGAAATGCTAAGATGCTTCACTTTTCACATTAAAGTTCAGTACAAGCAGAAATTTGATGCTAAGTTTGGATTTGGTCAGTGATCAAACACAGTACTTACATTTGAAGTTAGAAAAGTTTTAAGTTCTAAATACTTTTGCAAATTATCCTCATGGAATTGCATAGTTATTGCGAATTTTAAATCCACAAATTGTCTGTAAGGATTCACATTGGCTTGGGAAATAACAAAAACATAATTAGATTTACACAATTTTAAATTCATGCTATTTCAAGAATGCTCAGGTGAAGGCATGCAGGAAAAATTCCTGATGTCCTAGATCACCTCTAAGTTTGGTTTCAAGAATAAACAGTAATTATTTCAAAACACTTCTTTTGTTACTTTCCTTCAAAAGTCAAGTTTATTTATAAATATTTTAATCTCTTAGGAGACACTAGTGTTGTTTCCAATATTCCCCCTACAAACACTGCTTCAGAAGTTTCCACTAGCTGACCTCTATCAATTTCATATTTAATCCATGGGGGATAAAATCAATTTATTTTTTTCACCAATTTTCAGATGAAGTACATATTTACTATGAACATTATTTTCAATTTTTTTTTTTTTAGTTAATTTGATACTCTGTTTTTCTATATTCTAAAATCCTTGGCCAGATTGCTCCTTTTGGGGGAGGGGTGGTTACTGTCTGCTAAATGTGCTTGCTTTTAAGCTAGGGCACAGATTTATTTTAATAACTATATATTTTAATCACTATTTTCCTTTTAATAAATATTTCTCTCCTACAATCTCAAAAACACTTATCATTTATTTTTATAGAGTATAAGAATTAATTGTAAGGATGAAAATTAATGGTTAGGGTATGGCAACCCATATTTTTAATGCTACTTGGGATACTTGCTCTATTGGAAAATTTGTCAACATATTTTGTTGCTGTGAGCTTCAAATGATGACCTCTATTTTACTTAGATACACCTCTTTTGACAATAAAAATAAGTAGTCAGATAGTAAGCAAATTCTTAATATCAGTAATACATGGATTATTGTCCATTTTCCTGATCTTGATCTGCATAAGCAGAGCTTGCTGTTTCCTCTCCCTACTTTTGGTTCTGTGGAACTAAATATGGCATTCTTCATTGCCTCAACTACTTTAAAATATATATGAAGGTAAATTAGGATATTAATAAAAACCAATCATTTGTTTGAAGTCAGAAAATCCTTACAGGTACAAATTTGTTTCCCATTCTTTGCATTTTTCTTGACTAAGTTGTGGATTCACATGTACTTTTAAGAAATAATTTGGAGAGTTCCCTCGTACACTTTGCTCAGATTCCCCAAGGCTAACATTTTGCCAATTGTAGTGTAACTTCACAACTAGGATTTTATTTGTATATTCCATCAAACTCATTCAGACTTTCCCAGTTTTATTTCTACTCACTTGTGTGTGTGTGTGTGTGGGGGGGTATAGAAAGAAAAAGTGAGAGAGAGAGAAGGTATTCAGTTTTATGCAGCTCTATCATTTGTGTAGGTTGTGTGCCCACCACCAAGGTCAAGATACTGAACAATACCACCACCATAAGGATTCCTCATGTCACCCTTTTATAGCCACATATATCCTCCTCCACACACACAAAGACACTCCTCACTAACTTCTGACAACCACTAATCTGATTTTAAACACTAATCTGTTTCTAAACTTATCACTTAAAAATGTTATATGTATGAATAATATACTACACAAGCTTTGTGGGTTGACATTTGTTCACTCAACATATTCCCTGAAAATTCATCCAAGATGTTGCATCTATCAATAGTTTGTTCTCTTTATTGTTGAGTAATATTCCATGGCATGAATTACCACAGTTTGTTTAACCAATCAACTGGGCTGATAGAAATTTTACCAGAGTTCCCTAGAGTGGCTGGACCATTTTACCTTCTCACCTGGAATATGTGTGATCCTGTTTCTCTGCATTCTCACCAGCATTTGATGTTGTCACAATTTTTTAAGCTCATTTTTATAGGTGTGTAGTGATATCTCATTGGAGTTTTAGTTTGCATTTCCATAATGACTAACAAAATTGAGTGTTTTGATCATTGATATACCATTTGTATATTCTCAAAAATGTCTGTTAATGTGTTTTACCCATTTTCTAATTGGATTTTCTAAAAATAACTGTTGAATCTGGATAAATTTTTATATATTCCAGATACTTGTACCCTGTCAAATATGATGTTTAATATATTACTTCCCATTCTGTAGCTTGCCTTTTTATCCTCCTCACATAGTCTTTCATGAAGCAAAAGTTTTAAATTCATTATTTTTTTTTCTTTCTATGGATTGTGTTTTAGGTGTCAAGTCTATGAACTTTTTGCCTAGGCTTAGATCCTGAAGATTTTTTCCTGTGATTTTATCTAAAATTTTATATTTTTTATGTTTTCTATTTAAGCCCATGATTATTTTGAGCCAATTTCTATATATAGTAATTACATTCCTCTGAGTAGCCATTATGACAGCAGTATTTACTGAAAAGCTCTCCTCTGCCATTGAAGTTCATTTGTAGCTTTGTCAAAAATAAGTTGAGCATATTGTTTAGGATTATTTTTGGAGTCTCTCTTCCCTTCCATAGATCTATTTATCTATCCCATTGCCAACACCACAGATCTTGATTATTATAGCTATATAGTAAGCCTTGAGTTGGGGTAGAGTGATTACTAACTTTATTCTTATCAAAATTGTTTTAGCTATTTTAAGTCCAGTGACTTTTCATATAAATTTGATTATAAATTTGTCTTTGACTACAAAATGTCTTGCATATATTTTGTTAGGATTGTATTAAACCTATAGATCAATTAAGCATTTTGTCAAATGCTTTTTCTGTGTAAATTGATATGCTCATATATTTCCCCTTTAGCCTAAATACATGGTAGACTACACTAACTGACTTTTGAATGTTGAGGCAGCCTTGCATATCTGAAATAATTCCCACTTAGATATATCTAATTTTTTGTAAATTGTCAGAATAGATTTGCTAATATTTTGTTGGTGATTTTGTGGTTACATTCATGAGAGCTATTTATTTTCTTTAATTGAACCATCATTTGCTGACTTTGGTATCAGAGTAAAACTGGACTCATAAAATGAATTAAGAAGTATTCCCTCCTCTTTTACAAGCTAAAAAATGTTTATTAGAGTTTTAAATGATAGAAGAAAAAATAAAAAAAATAAATTTTCTGAAATGTGAAAATTACATGAAATTCAAATTTCAGTTACCATAAATAAAATTTTACTGGAACATAGCCACAATCATTCATTTACATATTGTCTATGTCTATATTCATGCTCTAATTACAGAGCTGAATAGTTGTGACAGATACTATGATGACCCACAAAGCCTAAAATATTCACCATCTTTACAGAACTAAAATTGCTGTCACTTTCTCTAATGTATCATATAAACATATATGTACATTTTATTTGTTGTAATTTTTATGTTTATTTATATGCCTCCCATTAAAATGCAGTCTCCTAGAAAACAGATAATATGACTTATTCATAGTAAGATCTCAAGTACTGGAATTCAGTAGGACCCCAAAATATTTTTAAATAAATGTGGTCTTAATTTTTAAGCAAGTATGCAAGAATTCTTTCATCTTTCTTTAAATCTCTTGACTTCCATCTCAAGAAGTGTCTGTCATTTATTTTTTCCCTTTTTGGTCTGCTCATATTTATTTGATAAATGGTAATGAAATCATCTTTAACTTTCTTAGTAGAATAATGTTATAAACATGAGCTTTTTTTCTTTTTACTTCTAGCCACTTTCAAAAAAATGGAAAGGCTCTCCACATTATAATGAGTCAGTTAATTAATGATATTGAATTATCCAGTAAGTGAACTCTTTTGCTTAATTAAATATCTTCATTAACTTTTTTGCTGCTTTTCAAAATAATGTTTGCACATTTATGCAAATAAATTCATGATGTGGTTTTAATCACTTATTTGATTTAGATGCAGTTAATAATTCTAACGCATGATCAAACTGGAGAAAAACTAGAAACCAAAATAAAAGAAGGACACTTTTGAATTTGTGTTTTGAGAATATATGTAAAATTCTTGTTCCATTTTTAATAGTGTTTTATTTTATATATATATGTAACCTCATTAAAAATTTTGACTGACATTTATAATTAATACATGAAATTTTAATGTTACTAAATATTTACTTATTCACATATATTTATATTATCTTCATATAACAAGAATATGTTTATATTAAAAATAAATAGGAAATATTTTTGTCACATATTGATACAGAGCCATGATTCATGAACTTTTTTATAATGATGTAGTGGTTTGTCTTTGTATTTGGTTTATATGCTGACATTGACATATTTTTCCTGTAAAAAAATTCTGAGTATTGTGTTTTGATTATGTGAGTGCTTGTAACTTCCAGTAAATGATGACAGACTGGAAAAATACATTTACCTTCGCATTGTTCTGAAAGACCAACAATGTGACATTTAGGATTTTTTAAGGCATAAAATGAGAACAGGAGTGGAGAGTATAGTCATGCAATTTTGAAAACTGGAAAAGAGAAAAACTGAAATGATATAGAATTCCACAAAATTCAAGCCATAATAGTGAAAATGGAGAAGCAACCCAATTTGCACTGCAGACAGCCAGAGAGCTCAATAATTGCTGATACTCATACTGCTTTTAATGCAAATTGAAGTAGGACAGAAGACAGAAAGATCCCTTCAAATTTCTTTTGAAGCAAATCCACTCAATTAAATAAATTACCCTACCACCACTCCAGAAGGATACTCATAGTCTATGCCCTGGATTCTTTAAATGGCAGGGTGCTAATAACATTTGAGATGAGAGTACCATGTAGAAACAGAAAGTTTATGTACTAAATATTAAGACACCCACATAAGGCTCCCTGAACCTTGGCAAACTGGCAAACAAGTTTATACGCTTCTGGCAAAAGGAAAAAAAAAAAAGTAAATTATGCTCCTCAAAGGAAAATCTTCAACAGACCAAGAAAAGTGATTTACAGTTTAGTATAACAATTTAGTATAGCATCATGGTCTACTGTACCCAATTTTAGTTTCTTTTTGAGTATATCCACATATTTTTTTAACTGTTCAAAAGAACAAAGAAGAAATTTACCTTTCATAAAAAGATGAAGCAAATCCCTTTCAATCTTGCAATTGTTATATGGATCCACTGGACTCTTTTTTAAAAACTGAGATATTTATGTAATCTTAGTGATCCATGTTTCTTCCATCCTGAAACATTCTTGTATTTTATCAAACTTGGAATTATTTCACCATTCTGCATCAATTTTCCCAACTGTTAAAAATAAGTCTAAATGTAAGAAGCATGGAATTGCCAAGAAGACTGGATTAACAGTGAAATAAAATATCATTCTTTAGATTTAGTATTGAATCTACAAAAGTATTACATAATCTTCAAAAAGATATAAAAGGAGACTAGAATTTTTGTAGTCTTTTCTTTGCACTCATTAGTCACAGTTGAAAATTCAGAATTTTCATTTTCTGCTCATAATGTCAAACAGAACAAAATTAACAAAGAAAGATATTTCAAAGCTATTAGACAAATAAGAAGAATGTAAAGATATAAGTAGTAGCACTCTATATGTTAATTATAATGTCAGAATTGATTATATAAGCAAAGTCCAAATTTTGAGTATCAGATGGCCCTATCCTACATCAATTTGCTAACCTCAAGAAGAGTAAAAATCATACTTCTAAAAATTAAAAGAAAATTTGATAACTATAACATTATTCTTACTTTCATGTTGCTAATAAAATGACTAAAATATAAACAAATTAAAAAGATCCATTGGATCTATATTATAAATGATGATGTTCACTTTTTCATAGTCATCTAAATTTCTTTTCCCAGCATTAACTTGGCTAGGCTACAGTCCCGGTTATTCACTAAACATCATTACTCTAGGTGTTGCTGTTAGATGTTTTTTAGATGTTATTTAAGTTCATAATCAGCTGACTTTAAGAAAGGGAGATTACCCTATATAATTTGGAGTGGGCCTGATTCAATTAGTTAGTTGAAAGGCATTAAAAGAGGAGCTGAGTATTCCCTGAGAGAAGAAATCCTGTCTCTGTATGGATGCTTCAGCCTATGAACAAAAGCTCCAGCCTGCCATCTTGACAACGTGCCCTGTGGATTTTGTACTTGGCCCAGCCAGCACTCACAATCATGTAAAATGATTCCTTTCAATAAATTTCTTAATATGTATTTTCTGTAGGCTCTCCTTCTCTGGTTCAACGCTGATTGATACACTAGATGTGAAAAATTTTGACTTAGTACTTCCCCAACAAATAATTGAGCCAGATCATGTTACAGTGAAACTCACGACCAGTGATTGCATCCTTGTATGCTGAGCTTCGATCTAAGCCTCTACTGCCCTACTCTTACATACTAGGAGACAGGCTTGGAGCACCAAATAACTGAGAAAGCTATGACACAAAAAGAGTTCTAAACAGACAAAAAACAACTTGAAGAAAACAAATGCTAGGAGAAGTGTTCTTAAAATATTCACCCTCAGGGATGGAAACTATGACAGCCAAAAAACAATGGGATGCATGCAGAAAACTATAAAAAAATTTTGGGGAATTAAAATATGATAGTAAAGTACAATTACTTATAAGATAGTTGGAAGTTGATGTTGAAGAAGTCTTCTAGAAAATAGAACAAAAAGAGCTGTAGATAATATAAGAAACTTACAGTCAGTCCAAGAGATCGAATATCTAACTTGTAGGAAGTCAGAAAAAGAAAGTAGAAAAATTATAAGAAAATACATAATCAATGACATTATTCAAGAAATCCGTAAATTATATAGCAATTTAAGAAGGTCTATTATGTGACAGCACAACAAGTGAAAATATAAAAACTCCAAGTGTAATATAGTGAACTTTTTTTACTTGATATAGATGTCTTCTTGGCCAAGGTGTCTTTCTTTTTTAATGTAGATGTATTCACATAGCATAGAACTCATCCGAAGTATACAATCACTGGTTCACAGTATCATCACATAGTTGTGCATACAGTTCCATGATCAAATTTAGAACATTTTAATTGCTCCAGAAAATAAATAAAAATAAAAAGGAAGACCCTAATCTTCCCATACTCCATATCCCCCCATTTTATTGACATAGTATTGGTGTGATACATTTGTTACCATTGATGAAAGAGTACTAAAGTATTACTGTTAACTATAGTCCATTGTTTGCAATATGCACCTTTTTCCCATGTACTCCTCTATTAATAAATCCTTATAATAGTGTCATACATCTATCTGCTCTAGTTCATGAAAGAATTTTTTTCACTATGTACACTTAATCACAGACATTGTCCACCACAAGTTTCACTATGTTATACATTCCCATGTTTTAACCTCCAACTTTCCTTCTGGTGACATACATTAACCTTCCCCTTTCCACCCCCCTCACACACCATACAGCACTGTTAATTATTCTCACAGTAATGTAGTACTGTCACCTCTGTCCATTTCCAAATGTTTAAGAGCACCCTGGTTAAATATTCTGCACATATTAAGCAACTGCTCCCCATTCTTTGACCTCATTCTATATCCTCGTAACCTATATTCTATATTGTATGTCTATGAGTTTACATAGTATAATTAGTTCATATCAGTAAGATCACAAAATGTTTGTCCTTTTGTGTCTAACTTATTTCTCTTAACAGAATGTCCTCAAGGTTCATCTATATTGTCTCATACTTCAGGCCTTCATTCCCCCCCTACTGCTGAGTAATATTCTATCATGTATATATACTGCATTTTGTTTACCCATTAATCTGTTGATGGACACTTGGATTGTTTCCATCGTTTGGCAATTGTGAATAATGCCACTATGAACATCAATGTGCAAATGTCTGTTTGCATCCCTGTTTTCAGATCTTCTGGGTATACTCTGAGTAGTGGGATTGCTGGATCATAAGATTACTCTATACTTAGCTACCTGAGGAAATGCCAAACTGTCCTCCACAGTGGCCGTACCATTTTACATTCTCACCAGTAGTGAATAAGTGTTCCAATTTCTCCACATTCTCTCAAACACTCTATTCATGTCCTTCACCCATTTTTAAATTGGGTTGTCTGTCTTTTTATTGTTGAGTTGTAGGTTTCTTTATATATACTTGATATCAAACTCTTACCAGATATGTGGTTTCCAAATATCTTCTTCCACTGAGTCAGTTGCCTTTCATCCTTTTGAGAAAGTCCTTTGAAGCACTGAAGTATTTGATTTTGAGGAGCTTCCATTTATCTTTGTTTTCTTTCATTGCCTGTGCTTTGGGTGTAAAACATAAGAAATTACCACCTATCACTCTGTCTTGAAGATATTTTCCTACATTTTCTTCTAGGAGTTTTATGGTACTGGTTCTTATATTTAGGTTTTTGATTCATTTTGAGTTAATTTTTGAATAGGGTGTGATATAGTCTTTCTTCTTTTGGCTATGGATATCCAGTTCCTCCAACACCATTTATTATAGAGACTATTCTGCCCCGGTTGAGTGTGCTTGGGATCCTTACCAAAAATCAATTGACCATAGATCAGAAGGCATATTTCTGCACTTTCAATTTAATTCCACTGATCAGTATGTCTATCTTTAAGCCAATATCATGCTATTTTGACCACTGTGGCTTTATACTATGTTTTGAAGTTAGGAAGTGTAATACCTCCAACCTCATTCTTCTTTTTCAGGATGTTTTTGGCTATTTGAGGCCCCTTACCCTTCCAAATAAAATTGATAAATAACTTCATTTCTGCAACATAGTCTGTTGGAATTTTGATTGGTATTACATTGAATTTATAGATTAACTTGGATAGAATTGGCATCTTAACATCATATTGTCCTCCTATCCATGAACATGGAATTTCAGGGTTCATGGTAATGCCCCCCTCTTCTTTTTAATTTAATTATTTGCAGTTTCTCTATTTTTGTCTTCATCAGTCTAGCTGACAGTTTGTCACTTTTATTGATCTTCTCAGAAAACCAACTTTTGGTTTTATTGATTCTCTCTATTGTTTTGTTATTCTCCATCTCAATTTCTTTTCTAGTCTTTATTATTTCTTTCCATCTACTTGCTTTGAGATTAGTTTGCTGTTCTTTCTTCAGTTTCTCAAGTTGCTCAGTTAGGTTATTGATTTTATCTCTTTATTCCTTTTTAATGTAGGTGTTCAGGTATAAATTTCCCTTTCAGCATTGCCTTCACTGCATCCCATAAGTTTTCATATGATGTGTTCTAATTTTCATTCATCTTTAGCTACTTATTGATAGCTCTTTCAATTTCTTCTTTGACCCACTGATTATTTAAGAGTGTGTTGTTTAACCCCCATATATTTGTGTATTTTCCAGTTCTCCATTTGTTATTTTTAATGCAATTTTATTTAGAAATATTCATATACCATAAAATCATCCAAAATGTGCAATCAGTTGTTCACAGTATCATCATATGGCTCTGCATTCATCACCACAATCAATTTTTTGAACATTTTCATTACTCCCAAAAATAAAAATAGAAATAGGAATAAAAATAAAAGTAGAAAGAACACCCAAAACATCTCATATCTACCCCCCCATATTGCATTTACTTTTTGTCCCCCTGTTTTTCTACTCAACTGTCCATACATTGGATAAAGGGAGTATGAGCCAGAAGGTTTTTCACAATCACACAGACACACCATGTAAACTATATAGTTAGATGGTTGTCATCAAGAATCAAGGATATTGGATTGCAGTTCAATAGTTTCAGGTATTTCCTACTAACTCCTCTAATACACTAGAAACTAAAAAGAAATATCTACATAATGCATAAGAATGACCTCCAGAATGACCTGTTAATCCCATTTGAAATCTTTCAGCCACTGAAACTTTATTTGGTTTCATTTCTCTTCCTCCTTTTGATTAAGAAGTCTTTCTCAATCCCATAATGCCAGGTCCAGGCTCATCCCTGGTACTCATGTCCCACATTTCCAGGGAGATTTACACCCCTGGGAGTCATGTCCCATACAGTGAGGAGACCAGTGAGTTTACCTGCTGAGTTGGCTTAGGGAGAGACAGGCCACAACTGAGCAACAAAAGAGGTTCTCTGGGGGAGACTCTTACTCCTTTGCAGTAACAAGCTTCATAAGGGCAAGTCCCAAGATCAAGGGCTTGGCTTATTAAAATGGTAATCCCCAATGTTGGTTAGAATATCAGGACTTCACCAGATTAGGAAATTTAATATTTCTACATTTTTCCCCAGGCCCTCAAGGGAGCTTTGCAAATACTTTTTATTCTCTGCCCAAATTACTCTGGGATTTATCAGGGTTTCACATTAACCTGTACAAACCAACCAGTTCTCACCCCCATTCAAGGTTCCGTGTAATTATGCTGTTTTAATAAACTGAATATAAGAGTTAAATTATACAGTGTGCTACAGAAAATATAGATTTAGCACAAAATAAACTCTTCCTTTGGTCTCACACAGAAGTTGAGTTCTGAAAACATGGTCAATATCATCCTTTTCCCTTTAGTTTTGGTTTACCTTAGTGCTAATCAAGTCCATTTCATTCATATCTCTAATTGAAGTCTGATCTCTTTTTCAGCTTCTTTAACATTTGATGTATGGAGTAATGCTGATATTCATAGCTGCCAAACTCTGTCTCTGAGTAGCAGTTGTCACATAGATACCCAAAGTTCTAGGGACTGACCAGATTATACACAAACAGCTCAGCATTCCAGAATTTAGAGATAACTATCACAACTCATGAATAGATGTGACTGCTGTAAGAGCTTAGAGTCTAGAAACCTTTACCATAAGCCTTCCCCTGATAACCTATGCTTTCAGATTCAATTCTCAGAGTTTTTGCATTATATTTCATCCATATTAGTGAGGCATTATAATTTTTTTTTTTCAATTCTGGCCTATTTCACTCAACATACTGTCCTCAAGTTCCATTCACCTAGTGGCATACCTCATAGCTTCCTTTTTTCTTGCCATTGCTCAGTATTCCATTGTATGTATATGCTACAGTTCACCATTCCATTTATCAGTCAATGAACCCTTAGGCCACCTCCTTCCATTGCAAATTGTGAATATGGCTGCCATAAAGACCAGTGTGCAATGTCCACTTCTGAACCTGCTCTCAGTTCTTTCAAGTATATACCCAATAATGGGATTGCAGGACCATATGAAACCCCATAGTTAGCTTCCTGTGGAACCACCAAATTGCCCTCCAGCTGGGCTGTGTCATTCTACTTCCCTACAACAGGGCATAAGTACATCCCTCTCTCTACATTTTCTCCAGCACTTGTATCCCTCTGTTTCCTTTTTAACAGTTTTGTCCATATAACATAGAGTCCACCCTATGTAAACAGTCAATGAGTCCCAGTATAATCACATAATTATGTATTCACCACCACAATCTATATGTGGACATTTCCAACTCTTCCATTAAAAAAGAGGAAAACAAGGTTAAAAATGAAGAATAAAAATACAAAAGATAGAAGAAAAATTAAAATAAAATAAAATACAGTGTAATGGTCAGACAACATCACCACTACCACTTATGTCCCCATCTTGTAGACATTTAGTTATGGTACATTACCTTTGTTACAATTAATGGAAGCATCTTACAATGTTACAATTAACTATAGACTCTATTTTGCATTGATTGTATTTTATCCCTATGCCATTAATTTTCAACACCTTCCATTAACATTGACATTCATTTGTTCTCCCTCATTTAAAAACATTCCTATGTTTGTACATTTAATTACCATCATTGACCTCTCTAGGTTTCACTAAGTTATTCAATCTACAGTGTCTTTTCCATAATATCTTGTATTTTTATTTGCATTCTTTCAAATTCTTCTTTATGCTCTTCTATTGTCTTCTTAACATCCTTTCTCTCTTTTTTGTTCCAGATCCTGTATCTCTTCCAACTTTTGATCTATTCCTTTGACTGGGCCATTTCTTCTTGAGTTTTATGTATGCTTTGTGGTTTTTTGTTGATATCTGGTCATCTGATTATCTTGATGGGTCTATTCTGAAGTTTGATTTCTCTCTCTCATCTGGGGTTTAGTTGTTGCCTGGTTTTGTATGAGGACACTGCTTTAACAGTTATATTTTCCATATTTCTTAGCCAAAACATGACCAGTTACCTGTGCAGGTGCTGTAGACCAGCCCCAATGGGCCTGTGACAGTGTCTGGAGAGGCTCTGAGAAGCCCTGCAGTTCCCCTGAACTTTCTAGCCTCCCCAGAAGATAGCCCTGTTGAACAACTTAATTGTCCCTAGAAACTGTTTACTTCTTAGAGCCCTGACAGTATCTGACTGGTGGGGCTGAAACTCCTGGGATCCTGTGCTCTGACTTTGTATTTTGCAAGATATCAGTAGAGCATTCTTTTATATTTAATTACAAATTATTACTCTGGTACTAGAGTTTTCATTATGTTAATGGACATAATCACCAATTTTCTATCTAATATTCTTACTTTTGTCTTCTAAGGAATTTATGTCCATATACTTCACTTCTTTAACAAGATAATTTTAGATTAAAAAATAAGTAATTGGAATGTTTTCCCTTTAATGTGATATTCTTTTGGGCTAGCAGTGCCTAAAGAATTCTACTTTTTGTAATGAATCAAGGCTTCTTTGTTGCAGCAAGTGTGAACAATTTCAGAAAATGTTCTATGGCCATGAAAAGGAATGCTAACTCATGTTGTAAGATACACAGTTCTGAATATATAATGTGTAAAATTTTATAGTCATTCGGGCTGTCCAAGAGTGAGAGAAAAATTATGCTAATTAAGCAAATTATTTTATATATAATGTTATATTCCTTACATTATATCTGTGCTTTTCTTTAGTTATGTTGATGTTGTCTCTTCTCCAAGTATAGTGTCTATGTATGTTTTTTTTTTTTTTAATTACATTATGGGACTTCTTCTGTATTACTGCTAAACACCATAATATTTTTCTTGAAATAATGAAAACATACTGGCAATTTAACAATTTATATAATCACATTTTTCTCAGGTGGAATGTCAGACAATAACAATAATTTCTTCTTACTCTTGTGAAAATAAATAGATATAATCCATATAAATTTTCCACAAGGATGTACTATAAATATGTTCTAAATAAATGCTAAATATTTATGCTAAAATCTTATAGCTTATCTTTTCTAGATTTTATATAGATCAAACATTAGCATAAAAATCACTCCCAAATTCTACTAATCCTTAATTCCAAAATAATTAGAAGGCAAAAAGTACTATTATACATGTTATTTCCTTTGCTATCAGTATGAAAATGTTGTAATGAGAAGGTCCATATGCAATTATTTGATTTTTATGTCATATGAAATGAGGAACATTATGAGGTTCCAAATATTTAACATGGTTCAACTCTCTCATTCTTCACCCATCTCAAAGCCCACAAGCCTGCCAAGCACAAGAATTTTTATTACTCATGTATTTTTGGGTATGAAATGCCAAATACCAAAAAATAATGGCTGGTAACTAGTACATACCACAGCATAACTTAATAATTACTCCTATTTTATTGAGAATATTGACACTCAAAACAGAACTACGTTTCTCCCACCTTATATTGTAATCCACCTGAATCTGTATGTACATATTCTACATTCTTTCCTGTTACTATACATGAATTATTACTCAATAAATCTCACCATTTTCAAATTTTCAAGTACCTCATTTCATCAATTTTTCTCTTCTTACTGAATCATCACATTTTCCCTCTGTCCTAAATAATGCCAATCAATGTAAGAGCTTTCCATAATATCTTTCATCTTAAAATCAAAGAAACACACAATTTAAAAAAAAATTCCTCACAATGCCAATAATTTTGTCTCATTTCTCTCATTCCACTTTCTCTCATTCCATTCCTTCCAGTCCATGTGAGTTATGCATTAGTCTCTATAACTTTATTGAAATACACTTTCACCTTACCAAATGCAATACTCAATTCCATGTTCCTGTGTAGCTCAGCCTTTGAACCCACATTTCATATTGGTAATCTTTTCTTCTTTATTAAAACACTTTCTTAAACTTCTTTCTGAGCCATCACACTGTTTGCTGTTGTTTCATCAGTGTCTCTACCTCTAAACATTAGAATATGCTATGTTCAATCTTTAGATATTTCTTTTCTCTATATACATTCACTATTTACAATAAGTAGGTGATCTCATTTGATTACATATCTTTGAAAATCTTCTCCACCCTGACTAACTACAAAATTATTTTTCCATCATGGACCTCTCTATTCAACAACAAACAGATACTTTTAACCAACCAACAAAACTGCTACTCACCTCCACATAGATGCCAAAATACATCTCCAACATCACACACCCAAAACTAAACTCCTGATCCCCATATATACTGCCCTCACAAATTATTCAAACAGAGCTCATAATTGTTCCTATCTCAATAAATAGAAACCCCACCCTTCCTGTTTCTCTGTCCAAAAATCATAGACAAGCAATTCTTTAGCTCATTTGCTTAACTTAGCTTTCAAAATATATCCAGAAATTGACCAGTTTTCATCTGTGCCAATATGCCAATTTTACCAACTGGTCCAAGAAAGCATTATTTCGACTGGATAATTTCAATAGCCTCCTTATTTGCTTCAATATTAGTACTCTGCTAAATACATCTGTCAAAAATGATATTTTTAACACATAAATCACTCCACTGGTCCAAACCCTTCATGGTTTTCTAATCTCATTCAAAGTAAAATCAAATCCTTAATCAAGGGTTACAAGTCCCTAAATTATGTGGTTCTCTGTCCCATATCTGATGGTGTTTCTTAATACTCTCCATCTTGTTTACCCTACTCTAGTGAAAACACAACTCCTTGGTTGTTTTTTTTTTAATACACAGAGAATATTTCTCCCCTATAGCATATGCATTTGCTGCTTCCTTTGATTGATCACTCTTTTCAGAAGTTTTTGACTCACTCACTTATATTCTTCAGCTCTCTGCTAAAATGCCACCTTATCCTAAAAATTTCCTCCTCTTTCCATGTAAAAAACAGCAACACCTCTTTTCAGACCCTCTCCAACTCCAGTGCCATTTCTAGTTACTTGTCTGGTTTTATTTTTTCCCAAAGAGCATTTTAGCACTTGACATATGAGTTATCTGCTGTCTGCTCCATTAAGGCAAGGACTCTGTTTTGTGCCCAGAACCTGAAAGAGAACATTGCATATGTATGTGCCCAATAAATGTGTAGTCTTAATATTTGAATGAGTACATATTTAGCTTTGAATAAATATTTAGTTATAAATGCTTAAAAGGCACAGAATGTAGCCCTAGAGAGTATAATACTGTGAAGAAACAAATTGAAGTTGATGCAGAAGCAAAACCACACCAGGAATTGACTCCCAGGACCTAGCAAGGATTTAGAAGACACCACAGACAGCCGGATAGTTATAAACCTATGAGCCCCTAGAGTCATGGCAGGTAGAGAAATACCTAACATACCTTTTACTTCATTGGAGATGTTGGAAAAGGTTAATACAACATACTACCACCAGCAAAATCTCTCGAAAAAGTCACTTCTCAGAATTTCAGCTTTGACCAAGGATAAGATTGCACTTGACATGCAGCTTGCCTTTTATACATTGGATGGTCTTTTCAAATCAAAGATAAGTGCATTATTAAAAAGATTTTTTATCCTGTTTTATCCATTTTTTGATCAGTAAAGAATTTTTCACTCTGGTTTCACATTATCATTCTTTTCCAGAATCCCTATCTATACCTATTTTAAATAAGCATTAAACCTACTATCATTTTAAGATAAATGCCCTTTTATCCTCTAATTCTATTCTCCAGGGTAGTGTTTTAGGTATCCAATTATGAAAGTCCTCAAAATTTACATATTTTATAATGCTTCTATCTGTGTGAGTTTTGTTTTAATTTTTACAAGAAATATCTTGAGAGAAGTAATGCATAATATATTATGCAACATCTGAAAAAACCTTCAATGATTCTCAGCATCAAAGGTCATTTATTCTTCTGAGAGCCTGGTAACCTTTAAGTTAATTTCCTATTTTATGGATTTTTATAAATTACTTAGTAGTGTGGATTATGTATATAGAAAGAAAACCACAGAAGATTATTTTTTTCTCAAAACATTTTGTGAATCATCAGATAAATATCTACTTTAGTAATCCATATATTTGTAATGAATATTTATGTAGAAATAATAGGATAAGGAAAAGTCCTTTTATAATGTTGAATAAAACACTATTTTCTCAGGTAACCTGTATGGCAAATAAACCTTTACAAATATAACTGAAATGTTCAACAAAATCACCAAGTATGTGTTAAGTAAATGTTACAAAACATAAATGGAAGTTAAAGACCAGGGTTATCCTTACTAGAATTCAATATCCATACCTGAATTATAGGAGTACTCACAGCTATAACAAATCTTGCTCAAACTTAAGACACACAGAAAGGTTGGTATTTGGAATATTCTCACACATTTAACCACAAATATATTTAATATATTTATGTGTATGGAAATATCTAAATGCTAAACCTATTCAGAACTTTCTTTCTTAAAAATGTCATTAGTGGCCAAGATGGAGGGATCATGAGTCAACTAATTTACTTTGTAATTCTAGTTCAGATCCTTAAATAGCTCTATAATCTTCACAAGTTATTTCACCTCTCTGAACTTAAATTATTTCATCTGTAAAATGACATAATATTAATAGAATGATAAAGGCCAGTCTGCTGTCAGATCCATTCATTGATGGTTCCAGTTTTTGTTCACTATCTCAGAAAACTGCATTTCCTGGGCTTTCTTGTCTTCAGATCTCTGTGTAGGTTCAGACAATGGGAGGAAAAACAGAAAACTGGAGTGCAGAAATAGGCAAGAAGGTGAACAATTTCTCCTGTTTTATTCTCTGCTTCCTCTGGAACTTCTGTCAGAGAGGAGTCCCCCCCACCCCCGCCCCGCCCTGGTCCCAGCTTTTGTCTTGGCAGCTTTGTCATGGTCTATGAAATGGCTCCTCTTCTAGGCTCTGGAACTCCTCTGTCACCTGTTGTCCCTCCCAGCCCTGCTATTGTTGATCGCAGCATTTCATCACTATCGCCTACTTAGATTCTCAGCTCATGTTGCCTCCTGTGTAACCCATTCTCTGTACTAAAATCAGATCATTTGTAAGAACTAGAGTGGTTTTTAGTTTATTGGAAGGACTTTAATACAAAAAAGTATCCCTCTCACAGGATAGAGCTGATGGATTTAAAGGCTTAGATGTTTGCATGATGCAGATTAAATTCTCAATAAACATCTGCTCTGAGCAAAGAAGTAAAAAGCAGCTACAATACAACACTTTTAAATAGTCAGTGTATTCAGAGCAAAGTTAAGCAACAGTTGACAAACTAAGGATCAGCTTATGCAAGATCATTAAAAATATTTATAAAATATTTACTCTGTGCCAGAAAAGTGGGTGGTGGGGGTTCCTGCCCAAAAGAACTTGCATTCTTTCTTCTTGGTGGAAAACAGGTAGTAATAGAAAGAAAATAAATACCGTATGTGAAATGCTGATAACTTTTAGAGAAATTTGGAGGTAATTTTAATTTCCTTGAATACCATGCAATAGTTTGGCTTAAACAACAGGAATTTATTTGCTCATGGTTTTGAGGCAATCAAGGCCTCACCAAGGTAATTCTTTAAGACTGTGATGTTCTGGGGCTGCCTGCCAGAAATCTTTCGCTTTTCCGTTACATGACAATGCACATGGCAGCCTCTCCTTTCTCTTCCAGGTTCCATTGGCTTTTAGATTCTGGCTGCTCCCTGTGTGGCTTTCTTTCTGTCTACCTTTCCCTCCATTTATAAAGAACTCCAGTATTGCAGGTGAAAGCACAAATGGACTCATTTGGGCCATACCTTAACTGAAGCAACATCTTGAAGAGATCTTATTTATAAGAGTTCTACATGCTCAGGAATGGATTAAGTTTAAGAACACGTTTTTCTGAAGTACATAGCCCCAAACCACCACTCAGGTTAAGCATAACTTAACCCAGGTGAGCAGTGGTCAGGGAGGTTTTCTCTGAGATGTCAGTTGAACAGATCCCAGAGGTAAGCAAGGGAGCAAGCCATGCAATGTCTACAGCACATTGCTCTGATGCATGCAGAAATGCCAAGCAAAATCCCCAAAGTGGGAGAAGCTTGGAGTTTTCTAGAAAGATTAGAATGCTAGTGAGGGTAGAATGAACAAAGTGATGAGACTGTGATAGAAAAAGAAATGGGGGCATAGATGGCAGGGGACCCCACAGTGTGGGGCTTCATAAGCTATGACAGGGTTTTAGGTTTTACTCTGTGAAGGGGAGTTATTGGAGAGCTTTGAGCAAAAGTATGACGTTATCTGATCTACGTTTTAAGAAGCTTACTCTTACTAGGGTTTATAATGGCCTCTAGGAAACAAGGTGAAAAACAGGATGATGATTCATGAAGCTATTACAGTAATCCGAATGCCTGGATGGTACCCTGGACTTGACTAGTAGTGTGGGGAATGGTGAAAAGCAATCTGAATACTTGAAGGTAAATGTTTGTTCATGGATTGGACATGAAATACAAAAGAAAGAGAGGGGTCCCTAAGTGTTATATCTCTTGAGTCAAGTTTGAGAAGCAAAATAAAGAAACATGCCTATATAAATGATTGATTGGGTTCAAAAATAAATGTAATTCTTAGTTGCAGCAGGGATGCATTATTTTTTTCCCATAAGAATTTAGTTTAATTTTCAGAGAGTTGTAAACAGACGTGGTATGAAATAGATAAAGTTAATGTTTAGTTCTTTAGAAATCAAATTAACATTCTCTCAAATACAAAATGTTACTTTTATTAAAAAATGAAAAACTATTAAATGTATTTTGGGTTCAGGAAATATGCCTTTCCTTTGTATCTTTTTTATTATTTTTATTTCTTTATCTATATTTGTCTTTGAATGTTTATTGTGCATTAAAAAATATATATAATAATAGAAATAAGATATAATAAAAATTGTTATGCATTTTAAGTTTGCTAACATAAGTCATATTTTAATATTATATTTTTAAATTCATGATTGCTAAATTTTGTTGATATTAGCATATAGTTGACTATTTGCTTGCTCTCAAATCCATTAAGTACACTTTCCCTCCTCTTCTCGTTATTCCAAGGAAATACGTTTCTAAAATACCTGTGCTAACTGGCTTCAGGTTGGCCAGTGGGAAATGCTGATGGAAAAGTAGAAGGTTTAAGTCAGACTCTCCCTCACTCTTTTCTTCTGGTAGTATCTCTTGCGACAGTTGCACTGCCTTTGTGACTTCAGTCTCACCTAAAAGCCCCTGCGTAGCTCTTGCTGTATGGATCCAGCTGACACTCTATAATAGATATGAAGGCTCCCCCTTCAGGGCTGAGACACTCAGTCCCTGAACTACTAAGAATCTTGATGGCAGAAATGCAAGGTTAAACTCTATCCCTTAGGATGTTTTATCTTCAATGACTGGTGAATGCAAGTATATGAAGGTCAGGCCTCTTTACCTCAAGGTGGTGCAACTCAGAAAGGCCATCTGAGCTTACGAGTTCCCTGTAGAATCAGCCAAGACATCTGCTGCAAAGGCATCACAGTCCAATTTCTCCCTCTGCACAATTCACAGGCATTTTTCCCAGAAGCACTCCCCAGTAAACCTCCTGCATGCACATCTCAGAGTCTGTTCTCCAGGCAACCTTACTGAAAATGTTTCCTGGTTCTGGATTGTGGTAAATCCTTCTCCAATTGTCCCACCAGGTCTAAGGCTGAGGCTGATTCTAAACTCTGGATTGTCTCACTAGTTTGTTTAGCTTCTTGTAGCTTCAATTATCACTGCAATGAATCCCTTGCATTTAATTCTCTCTGCCTGAAGTAGTTGTGGCCATATTCTATATATCTGAAAAGATAGTGAAACCGTCCAGACTTGAAATAAACATCCTGATTGCAATGAGATTCTGGAACCTGAGAGGATAAAAGGCAAGGAGGAAGTGCTTAACTATCACAGCAATGATTGGTCTGGTATCACAATGGGGAACAGAATTGGAATGGCAAACAGAGTGTTTCAAATTGCAAGAAGTAGGGATGTGGCTAATTGATCACAATGCTCTAGGAATAAATAAAAGGGCAACCTACTAAAATATTTATTGATATATGTAACTGGGGAAAAAACAAACAAACAAATAAGACACTTTAGGTCTGGGGAGCTAAACTTTACTGGATTCACTACAAGAAGTAATCGTAGACACATCTGGTTTCCAGATCGAAGCTGGTTCACAGAGCCAAAATGCTTTAACTGAGTGGCAGGCCTGGTACACTTGTGGAAAGTCTCTAATTCTTACTCTAAACTTTCCTGAAAAAGGCTCATGGCCAAAAAAAAAAATTACTCATATTTTTCAGTGACCATGAGAGATCTGTCTCCGAGTTGACACTAAAGCCTAAGCAATTTGAAATCCTCTGTGGTCCTTCAGTGAGAGTGGGGATTATGATGGTCATTCATAGATAGAGTCATGAGTCATTTCACAATGTTCCAGTTGATCACAGATGAGGAATGTGTAATTGTAACAGACATGCTTGACACCTGGCAAAATTCCTAAATTTGTTCCTGAAGTAAAGAATATAATGGCAGAAAGGGCAAAGGAGAGTCCTTAATCTGCCCCCTTCTACTAAAATAGCAAGCCAAAGCTATACTGAAATTCTGGATGAGGAGTACAGATAAGTGTTACATTCAAAGACTATAACATCTTTGCTTAATTCCCTTGTTTAGTCAGTACCAAATGTGAAAAATAACTGTGGATTACTGAAAAGTGTTATTCCAAATTTGGCACCTCTGGAAAAAATTAACACATTCTGACTACTTTTATTCAGTCATGATCTGAAAAAGATGTTGTTCTTGTTTCTTTGTTTTGTTTTGTTTTTTCTGTTCTTTTTTTTTCTTTTTGTAGTAAAGATTAAAAATAATGCATAGAAGCAATTTGCTAATTCTTTGCAGGGACAGCAGTACATTGTCAATGTCTTGTTTCCAGACTATCTCAAGTCCTTCTCCACTTCATCATAAAATGGTCTGCAGGAAGACTGACATCTAGATAATCCAAGAGTATAAAGCAGATTGACTGTCTTGATGGGATCATGCTAATTGTACATGGTAAATAGTAAACAGCAAGTATCCCATATGTATTTTCATGAGACATGCTGGCAAAGTTAGAGGAGATAAACCATAGGAAATTTCAGGTGTATCTCCATCAGAGAAACTTCCTAGGAATCCAGTGATACAGGCATATTAGGGCAACCCTAGTAGAGTAAAGCACAAGATGCTACACATTGAAATGCCAATCACTAAGAAAGAGGCATGACACTTAGATGTACTATTCAAATCCATTTATCAATTAGGCTAGTTTTAATTGGAGCCCAGATGAAGAGAAGTCTCTGAGACAGGCCTAAGGAGTGGTTCAACCTACTCATGCACTTCTGCATTATGATTTAGCAGGTCCAATTTGAAGGTTTGTGCCAAAGAAAGACAAAGTATGATCATCTTGTACAAATCAATATGAGAATCACAACACTTTCCTCTATGATCAAACATAACAACCAATTCATTAATTCTTACCACAATGTATCTAATTGAATCCTAATTTATTTTTCCTCCTGGTATCTGAGAAAATATGCCTTTCTTCCATTTCATCCTTCAACCATTCAAATACTTTTCATTATATTTCATCCATTAATTCTTCAAATATTCTCTATGATATTCACCTTTAAACTTCTACTTCTGGCAATCTGTTGGATAGACAGTGAAATTTCTCAATATAGATTTCTTATTTCATAACAAGTTATTTTCTTTCTCTTTTTTCATTTTAATTAGAACCTCTTTCTCTATTGACTGTACCAACCTTAGAGTTTAAACATTCCATTTTTTGTATCAGTCATCATGCTTATTTTTATCTATTTCTAGGGTGTCTTCTTGGTCTTTTCAAAATTTTTATGTCTCCACATTCTTCTTTTGTCATGCATGCTTTTTCCTTCATTTAACTATTTTGCAGTCTGAAATACTTTTAAGGACTTTTTTTCATAATTTTATATTATTTCTATTGTTTTTTTTTTTACCTTTGCACTCTTCTTGTGCTTTAGAAATGTGATTTCTAAGCTTTCTTTCTCTCTACCTCTTCCCTCTCTCCCCATCCCCATTAATCCATCACACTATGTGAGTTTTATGATAACCTCTACTACCTTCTTCAAACAATTTGCATAGTCATGAACCAAGTTTCATAAAACTGCCCTGGTGTTTCAGATCTACAGTGACAACGAAGAGTATAAATCTAATCACTGAAGAAAAGGAGCTTCATTTGTGCCTGTAAATGTAGGTAAACAACTTCATGGAAGGTCTATGCAGTGGCTAGTATCAATTTTTTTGAAACACAATTCATATATCAGAATTTGCTACAATTGGTAAGTAAGTAAAAAAATAAAATAGTAAATAAGGTGTCAATCTCTTGATTCATAAGGAAAGTTTGTCCTCCTTACTCCAAAAAAGTCAAATTTTACATTTTATGCCACATTTGCCTATTTTCAGAACCAAGTCCCAGTGTTTATTTAATTATATTTTCTGCTGCTGTATATAATTTTTTTCACTTTAAGAACACAGAGATATTTAATTTTTTAAACTTGGCTGTGAATTTATATTTATTTTCTTGTTCTTTCATTTTGCTTAGCTCCCAGAAGGATTTCCTGGATGAAAGCAAACCATGAATTTACAATTCCATTTGACTGGAATTAATCAATTAAATGGATATCTATCTTCCAAGTTATTTACATTTTTAAAAATCCATACTCTCAAAGAACACAAATGAAGATAAATAGTTATATAGATATAGATAGATAAACTGATTTTGATATCCCTAGTAAAAGAAAAGGGTATACATGCATACACACAAATATTATATTCATAATCATATAACCTAAAGAGATATTCCTACAAAGATGTTTGATTCAGAAAAATATATTATGAAAACTGATATTTTTCATGTATCTGGTATCTTGTTCAATGCATTTTTGATGTTTGCTTGCTTTATGCCATTCAATTATATGGGCTGTGTATTATTTTTACCTTCTTCTGCTTTATTGATGTATAATTTAATAAAACAGATTTCACAGAGTTTAGTTAACATTTCAAAGTGTTGGTCAATGTATAGAACATTTTTATTTTGCCCTTGATTTTTCCAATGTTTTAGACAATGTATGCATAGCTTTTACTTTAGTTTTTATTGATATTGGTTAAAATTGTACATCTATTTTTACCAGCATTAAGAATAATCTGTTATGGATTTAATTCTGTCCCTCTCAAAAAATAATGTTAAAATCATAATCCCAGTACCTCAGAATGCAACCTTATTTCAAAACCAGGTCATTATGGAAGGAATCAAGAAAATTAAAATGAGATTATGCTGAAGTAAGATAGGCCCATAATGCAGAATGACTGGTGTCCTTATAAGAAGAGGAAATTTGGACACAGACAGAGAGACATAGGGCAGAAAGCCATGTGACAACTGTGGCAGAGAACACCATGGATTGCTGGCCAACTACCACCTGAAGCCAGGAGAAAGGCGTGGAAAAGATTCCTCCCTAGAGATGTCAGGAAGTATGGCCTTGCTGACACCTTGGACAAACTGAGGTGATCCATCATACTGCTAAAACACTGCTTCTCAATGGAATAAGTGAGCATTAGGGCAGGACAAGAAGTCCCCTTGTGCTGGTTTGAATATATTGTGTCCCCCAAAATGCCATTATCTTTGATGTAATCTTGTGTGGGCAGATGTATCAGTGTTGATTAGATTGTAATTCTTTGAGTGTTTCCATGGAGATTGAGCCCCACCCAACTGTGGGTGATGACTCTGGATAGTTTCTGTGGAGGTGTGGCCCTGCCCATTCAGCATGGGCCTTGATTAGTTTACTGGAGCACTATATAAGCTCAGACAGAAGGATTGAGCTTGCTACAGCCAAGAATGCACAGAAGCTGAGAGAGTAGCTACAGATGAGAGACAGTTTGAAGACGGCCGTTGAAAGCAGACTCCTGCTCCGGAGAAGTTAAGAGAGGACAAACACCCCAAGAACAACTAAGAGTGACATTTTTGAGGAACTGCAGCCTAGAGGGGAACATCCTGGGAGAAAGCCATTTTGAAATCAGAACTTTGGAGCGGATGCCAGCCATGTGCCTTCCCAGCTAACAGAGGTTTTCTGGACACCATTGGCCATCCTCCAGTGAAGGTACCCAATTACTGATGTGTTACCTTGGTCACTTTATGGCCTTAAGACTGTAACTGTGTAACCAAATAAACCCCCTTTTATAAAAGCCAATCCATCTCTGGTGTTTTGCATCCTGGCAGCACCAGCAAACTAGAACTGCCCTTCACTTGGAATTGGAAAGTCAGTGGAAATGAAGTCCTTTCCAACACTGAACTTAAAACTTCTCTAATTTCTTTTTTTTAAAGTTAAGTTTATATTAGTGCTGAGATGTGAGATCAGTTATCTTACTTCAGAGCTTAAAAATATAGTCACCCCACTAAACTTCCTTCCTTTCTCACCTACCATTTTAATTGGAAAATCAGGGCTTTTAGTTACAGAGTGTTGTTTCTGTAGTTATTATAATTCTTATTACCATTTTATTTTTACCTTATGCTTTATCATTCAATATCAATATGCATCATTTTTCTTAATGCTAGTTTATTTTTATTACCATTTATTTTATGTAATGCTTAACAATTCCTGATACAAGTTTCACTTTTTTTTTTTTTTTCTGGAACTGAACATGGAAGCAGAAAATTTTATCAATTATTTTTTATTTGAATATATAATGTTTTGTCTTTTCATTTAATTTTTTCTAAAACTCCAGAGTTTCTCACCCGTCCTTATAATCTGTCATTAAAAATTTTATTCAAATATTCCAAAGTTTGCACCTCTCTCAAATTTTTAATCACACTCAATGAATGGGTACATTTTAAAGTGTAATTATAAACCATAGAATGCATTTTTTAAATATTCAATTTATCATGCTGAGTAATGCATTCTTAGTTATATTCATAAAGGTGTACAGACATGGATTTTCCTGAACAAGATCAATGTTCCTCTAATTCCTTACTTATAGAGCCTCAATTTAATCAATGTGCCTGTATTAGTTAGGGTACTCTTGGGAAACAGAACCAACAAGAGGTATCTATAAATATAAGATTTTATAAAGGTGTTACACAACAGTGAGAATGCATGAGTCCAAATTCTGTAGGGCAGGATGCACGAGTCCAAATTCTGTAGGGCAGGTAGCAAACTGACAACTCCAATGAAGGTGCCTGATGAACTCCTCAGGAAATGCTTCGCTGGCTAGCCAAAGAAGAAGTGAAAATCATCTCTTTCTGTCCCTCTCTCCTTCTCTCCCTCTCTCTCTCTCTCTCTCCCTTAAAAGTCTTCAAGTGATTGGATTAAATCCAGCTAATTGAAATCTCTCATGGCAGAAGACACATCCTTCACTGAGGTAAACAGTCACAGGTGCAGTCAATTGACTGATGATTTAATCAACTAGCCTTCTGGTTTATTAATGAACCATAAATGTTGCAGTCATGATTAGGCCAGTGCTTGCTTGACCAGACACCTGGACACCATGACCCGGCCAAGTTGACAAATGAATTTAATCATCACAGTGCATAAGCCCAAAATTATGATTGCTTTCAAATATTCATGACGATTCTCTTTCTTGATTTACCAGCCTTCATCTCTGAAGGTTTGGCAATGTGAGTCATCTCTTATAATTGAGATACAAGTGGACTCTGCTAAAGTTTCTGTGAAAGAGCACAAACATGCTGGCCAGCTTCCTGTTTTCATTTATTTTGCTTCAACACGTATGTGTTTTCTAGAGTTAGAGCAGGCATCTTGTGACATGAAGTGGAAAGCATGTGAGAACATTTTCCCTGATAACACATGCCCGAACCAATCTAAAAATGCATTATTTTCCAAATTTTTCTAAATGCAAAAAAATAAATTTTAGGGTTAACCATATTACACAGACAACTGTTACTTGCAATGAAAATCTGTTCTGAATAATTCTGAATTGTTTCCATTCATGGTACAAATACTCATTTTACTGGCCCACTATTATAATTTTGCTAAGCCAGAAAATTTCAAATTCAACTGAAAGAAGTAAATGTTTTCCTTAAATTCTGGGAATGTAATCAAGTAGGCAAATCAATTTTAGAAAATTTTCTGTATTTGTTCAAGTAAATAAGAATAATAAATATTGGGAAGGGTCTCAACTGATATGAGTCAGATACCATAAGGAATTTATAATTGGGATATTATTCTCTCTATGAAGACCTAAATACATGTATTTGTATTTATGTCAGATATGTATATCCATTAATTCATACATAGTTGCATATATACTTCAAACTTAATTTCATTAATTAATTCAAATAGGATTCAATGAGAGATCTAGACAGTGCATTGAGAGCATAGAGGCATGTAACACAGTTAAGAAAAACAATATCTCACAAGAGCTAAAATAAATGGCTTACCATATATACCTTTGTGTCCCATTTTTTTCTTTTTGAAAAATGAGCATGATAAATTTTACATATATACATGCATATAAATGGTGGCAAATTTTAATACCAATTAAATATGCTTGGAGTCACCTAAGTCACAAAATGGGCAATCTAAGAATTATTTTACAAATCACTCGTAACCAGAATCGTTGTTTGATTTTTTCATATGGCCAGTAAGTTATTTTTCCCAGTTTTTTTTTTTAATAACATACATGCTGCGAGTCCACTCCTAAACACAAATTAGGATGCTCATGACTGAAACATAAAAATAGAAAATGTCCTTTGAACTAACAAAGTATTGGTTAACTACAGAAGTAAAACTGCTCCAATATAATGTATAGATTCTTTCCCAATTAAAATTCACTCTGATATTGTTAATGAAGCAGGTTTAATTTGTGTTTTTTTTTAACTTAACACCATTCCATTTATTTGTCCAGATATGAGTATTTAATTGAATAGCAATAGTTACTTTTTAAAAGTATATGAAATTAAATTAGAATGCAATGCTGGGATCATATCCTATGAAATATAAAACCTTCAAAACTGGTTAACTTAGTTCTGTCTCCAGGGACCACATTGTCAATGAGGTGATTTTGAAAGGAAATGTCATCATTCTTTGGATCAAGAGCTAAAGTAATCATGAGATAATGGAGAAGGACAATTAATCAAAGTATTGGTTAGATAGAATTATGTCTATGCTAACTTTAATTGAAATAAAATAACAAAGTAGTTTGAAAAGAATATCACACTTATTATAAAATGCATTTACAAAATAACTTATTATAATTGCCTTCTATGCATCCAGTTAGTCACAGCAATAACATGGTTAACAATTTGTAATTAGATATTTCATTTCATAAAAATAATACTATAAAACTTGATTGTTGAGTTTTAAATTTTTAAATGTTTAAGCCTTTAAATTTTAAGGACAGATTAAAAAATCTTAGAAAAGGACTTTCATTAATAAAATATTCAAAATATGGTAAATTATGCATAATGATTTAAAATATGCAAATTGACAAGTGATATGAATAGTAAATTTGAGTAGAGAAAATAGGTACATAAATGAATGTTATTTCAGAATCTAAGCAAATTGATGACTACATTATGTACTTGTCCCCCAAGGTAAATGAAATATTAATTAGATGGTAAATTGCTGTGTTCCTGCATTTTTCTCCTTTAAAAATTTTGCTCAATATATTGTCATCTTTAAGTTTGAATAGCACTTTTCAGCAGCTTGTTACACTTAAAATTGGACTGCGCTTAATAATGTACAAAGGATAAGAGAATTATCCCCCATCTTTCGGAATTTGGTGACACAAGTTCATCTGAGTCTAATTTTCCTTCTATATCCTTATAAATATTGCATCTAATAGTTTCCACTGATTTTTTTAATATAGTCATGCTTCCCATATGACTTTTTGAAAGAAAGAATTCAATAGCTCTCGTCAGAAAAAGAATTAGAAGTAAGGATTAAACAAATTCCAAATTGAGTCAATAATATTTGACCGTAAGTTTGATACTTTGAAAAGTATCAAAAAAACACAAATTTTCCAAAATCAATAAGCAACAGGTTAATGTACACAAATTGAAATATTTAAATATCCAACTATTCGTAATGGTGAATGGATATTCATAGCCTGTCTCGCATCTTGGCCTTATTCTGTAATTGAGAAAAGAACCATTCAACTTTATTATACTCACCTCTGTTCTGTTCTGCAGCTTTGGAAACATTATGGAGTGCGCCAAATACATTTGAAACAAGAACACTGAAGATGTAGC
The DNA here is from genome assembly GCF_015220235.1 of Choloepus didactylus. Taxonomy (NCBI): domain Eukaryota; kingdom Metazoa; phylum Chordata; class Mammalia; order Pilosa; family Megalonychidae; genus Choloepus; species Choloepus didactylus. The sequence continues at coordinate 144,305,469 of NC_051309.1, forward strand.
TCACCAATTTAGGATTTCAGTTCCAGAGTTCTTCAAGAGAGATATGGAGTCTGTGAAAAATCACATTTGTTTCTATTTTTCTTCTCTTTAATAATACAGATGTCAGATTAAAATGAGCATAAAAATGGGAAACCTTCACTTTAACATAGCTTCAAATAATACAGTGGACAGTCTGAAGGAGAAAGGGGCAATCACATTGGTTTGTTAAAAAAAAATTACAGTTCTAAGTTTATGATACATTTAACTATACAGGCCCTTAAGCTTCTCTTTTTCTCTCATTTAGTACTATCTGAGTAAATATCTCTTCTTCCAGGCTCCTTTTCCAAGTCTTTTACTAACCTAAATTATCACCAACATGACTACCTAGATTCACCCTGCCAAACACTTACTTAGAACAAGAGATAACTTTTCCAATTAACACCATGTCAAAAGCTTACAATTTTCCATCAGACTGAATTAAATATCAAAACTATCTCTTTTAGAATGAGAAATTCCATTTATTCTATCATTGAGATTACCTGATAATAGTCACCAAATGTGTGAAAAGACTAATGAAGAAATGTTGACAATTTAAAATGAGATACTTTTTAATATTATAGATGCTTTATACTCCAAAGTATGCATTTTATGAAATTATATGAATTTATTAACATCTGTTCTACATTGAGAATTAGATTTTATTTTACCCTAATAGGATTCTCAGTTTTCTTTCTGTTCACTACTGAAGCCGCATTTAGAAAAATTTATATCCCATATAATGTTTTCTTTGTTTTTTCATTTTTCTTCAAATTTTTTATTGGTAAAGAGTTTGCTTGTGCTTGGGGAAGTGACATATAATAAAATAATCATTATTTTTCCCTGTTGCATGTTATTCAAAATTTATAATCAAGATCCCAGATTTTAATTGGTCTGAGGCCTATTTGCTTTTCTTGAATCCTTTAATGGTTGTAAAAGTTTCCAAAGCATAAAAATGTTCCAAATTAATTTTTAATGTGTCATGTTTAAATAGCTGTTTTAAAAGCTAAGTCATCGTCTATTATCATATAACTGGTATTCTAAATATCACTTCTTTGCATGGTTTGACTGTTCTTTTATAACTTGACTTTTAAGGCAGATGAAATGTTTTAGATCAGAGAAATCCTATGCTTCAGATCACAGATCACGTGGCATTTGCTAAGTTGTGCTCATGATAGCAAAGCCTGGCAAATAATGAGCATTAGTTTCAAATATTTTAAACATCCCACAAAAACTTTTACTTTAAGCATACACTGCAGCCATTAGAGGTGCTTAAAGAAGAGAAAATCTTAGTGAGATAAGCTGAAGGTAAAAAAAAAAAGGGCAGTCTATTTGTCTAAATAATCATAATTTCTCATAATTATTTAAAATATATAATGGACAGTCAAGTCAAACACTGTGTCTAAAAATACCCTGGGCAAAATTTAAAATGCTAATTAACCATCTACTTAGTGGATTTGAAAAGGTTGTTCTAAATCTGAAAAGAAGGCAGATTATCTGCAATAATAGGTGAAAAACTTTCAAATCATGACTCTATCATTGTATCACAATGATGGAATGTTTTGACAAAGAAATAGTTAAGTTAGTTCAATTATGAAATGCAATGGAGGAAAGGATAAAGATTAAAAAAAAATACTTTCTGTTTAAAACCTTGGTCATGAGCTAGAATATACTGGGCCAGAATCAGAATAAAATATATATATGAATCTAAATACGAGTGTATATATTTAAAGTTATTACCTTTCTACGCCAGGACAAATAGAGGAAGAGATTTACAAAACCACTTTAGAATTACAAACAGATTTACAAAACTGTTTTAGAATTACAATACATTCAAGATACATTTTATATCCTTGGTAACTCACCATATTACATTTACTTGTTGCTGTAACAGGATATCTAAGTATCCCACAACTGAAATTATTTGAGGAAATAAACACTTGTTTCAGTGACTTATTCATAGAGGTGTATATATTTGGACTCAAAACTATAGGTAGATTGAGCAAAATAATATTAAATTCTTCACTTATTGGAGGATACCTAAGTATTTGGGGATTAGATTTCAAGAACACAATGCTAGATTTGAAATGCCAAATTATTGAGTCATATATATAAAAGTGAAAAAAATTCAGATTAAATCTTATCAGGCATTTAAGTGTGGCTTAGTTTTTAGTAGAATGGGTTATAATAAATAGAAATGTCATTAATTTAAACATGCTTAATACAGAAGTATAAGAGCAAATGAGTATATATAGCTGGAGCATTGATGGAGAGTACAACATAAGACATCAGAAAACTGAATGATTTCATACATAAAAAGAAATCTGCATTTCCTGGAACTTGTTTCCACATAGAAGTGCTCTTCTTGCATTTGATTTTAACCTAAAAAAGCCAGTTTATAACACTTGACTCACAAAAGTGTAACACTATCAAAGAATCATATCACATTGAAAAAGAAACCTCACAAAGTTGAGGGGACTGAGAGCTGACTCTCAATATAAAAACAAGCAAAGCTGTTTCTGGGTTAGAAGGCAGTTGTAGCAGGTGCTGGCTGAACATACGGAAGGTACTTCTCTCAGTATTTTTCAGGAGTGACAGAAGCTGAGGTGGTTGGATTAGTGGATAAAGGTTTTACATAAACTTTGAACAACACAGACTGAGAGACTAAGAATATACCTTATTTGACATTAAATCACCAACAGAGGAAGATAGTCATTTCGACACAGATGTTTTGGATTATGAACAATGTGATTCAAGAAAATAGTATAAATAGTTTTTTTTTTTTTAAAGAGATCCCAGTGGGAAACAGACATAAATTTTCCTTCAGACATAGTTGGCTAAGAGTTTGGATAATTCACTACCAAGACAGAATTGCATTGAATATCAGGTATAGATTTTTTTCATTTTAATTTATTATATATGCATTTATATTAACTCTTTCAAAATCTGATTTTGAGTTTAAAATACATCTCCTATAGTGCCTATCTAATACTTACCTTCTTTGGCCTTGCAATACATCTCTAGAAGCCACTTTTAAGGAAATAAACAAATATTTTAGTTAAAATATGACAACCTTCAGTAAATTAAATAATTTACTTTACCAAGACAGAGAGAGAAAAATTACAGATTGTGACAACCTTACAAAGAAACATAAGGAATCATTAAGCTCAGAAATGAAGATTTAAAGGAGCAACCCAGGTGAAGACTCGGGGCAGAGGTATGTGATCTTAGCTGAAGAAATAGAATGTTGGAAATATAGGCAATGATATCAAGGGTTAGGGTAAACACGACAGGATTTAGTTTACTTAAAGCAAGGTGTCTGAGGAAATGTTTAGAGAAAATGTATAGGTGGGGGGGTAACTAATCAAAGAGTGGGAGGTATAGAGAACACAGACTTATTTAGAAAAGTGTAGAGAAAAGGGGGAACTGTGGGTTTGATCTGAAGGTATGCACAGCATTCTAGAGAACATAATCAAGGGGATGATAAAAGAAATGCCTCACTTAGTGTACCAAACAATTTGACTACCATCTCAGCCTGCCAGACCCTCTGCCATTCAAAAGACAGAGGAAAAACAAATGTTCTCTAAGTTGTTTGAAAATTAGATGACAAATAGCTTGCTCTATGGATCCAGAAACATTTTTTTTGTAAATGATAGTACAGTTGCTCCACCCTCCATTTTCAAATTTTTTGAAAGAATAAACTCTACTTTCTCCCTTCATTTATTATGAATTTCAACTGATTTGTCAATCCCTTTCTTATTTCTTAAAAAAAAAAAAGTGTTAGAAATTTGTCTCTCAGAAACTTCCCAGAGTAATTTTTCTAGTTGAGTGATGGATTTATTTGGAGATATACAAATGCTCTCTTGTGGCACACCTGAAGATTAGTGGTATGCATTTATATGCTGTCTGATAGAGGAAAAATATGTTTTCATGAGACACTGCATCTATGAATCACTGCATCTATGAATCTAACAGACTGTATGGGAAACACTTAAGTTGAAAAATAAATTCCAATTTTAAATCCTGTGTGGCATAGAATGAACATTTGAGTTAGAAAATGAAAGAAGCTGTGGCGCTTTCTCCTATGTGAGGAAAAAGGATGCCTAATGAACAAACATTTTTTTTCTTATATGTTTCCTACAATCGAGCAAAATAATAGGGGTAGGCTACTTGACTAGTGTGCATTTCTCCATCTGGGTCTGATTTTTCATTTCAGTTGTCAACACACACTAGTAATTACTTTCACTATTCAAAGAAATGGATGATCTGCCATAGCATTTTCTGCAGTTCCATCTCTTGTTTTCAGTATCATTCAGAGTCTGCATCTATCTAATTTTGATCTCTGCTCTATTTATTTTCCTTATTCATAATTACTTGCTCTGTGCTGAGCTTCTAATTATATTTCTGTCATTCTCCAAATGTTAACCCCATTTTCTAAAAGATGTTCAAAACAATGTAGCGTATTTTACTAAATTAATAGGCCAGCATACGCAACTGGCTTAAAGTTGTTAATCTGTTGAGATATGAAAGAGCATTTATCAACCAACGTCATATAACTGCATCCTGCTTTTTATAACTGAAGAGTTCCAGAAAAACAATCACATTTTTGCTGGAAAAGACTATTTTCACAACCTCCTAATGGCCCAAAATTCTCTATTTGGAAATGTTTGTTTTACAGTCTACAAAATTAATATCCTTATATACCCCTAGGAGGTTAGACTGCTGGACTTATTCTACATACCTCTGAAATTATGGTTTTTAGATATCCTGCTTAATAAATTCCAGTGCACCAAACAATAGAAAGGAACTATTTCCAGATCAACTAAAATTTTTAATTAATTACAGAAGATAAACTATACACAGTTGTATAACCTAGTGTGAAAGAGTGGGTCGATATTTCAGCAATGCCTGATTTGAGATAAGAAATCAACAACTTATTTATTATTGAGGCAAGGAGAACCTAAGAGAGAGTCACAGATGATGATTCATTTTTAGTAAAAGAGTATTAATAAAATTAGAAACACTAATATTTTAGGAGAGTTTTATTCTTGATGGTTTTCAAAATGGCCTCATTAATTTATGTTTTAGTTAACATAGAAAAGGACTACTAAACTACAGTATTTTGTTTAATTACTTATCAATAAACTTTATTATATTAAAGATGATCTTACCAGTTAATATTTTAATATGTATGCTGTCCATAATTTATGCCTTGTTGAGGATCACGCAATATGTTACATCTGGCAGACTCAAGAAAAGGATACTAGCCCTGAAAATTAAATAAATAAAATAATTCAGCGATATGGGGTAGAATTTTATTATCTTAAAATACATAACTTTAAACTATCTTGATGTTGAACTACTGTGGATATATTTCATCAGTTATTAACATTCCCCTTTCAGGTTAATATCAAGTCATCAAAATTTAGAGTACTCTTGACCCTTTTCCCAATGTGTAAATTAGTAATATAATGGCAATATTCAGACAGGCAAATGTAGACTACGCTCCCTTTGATGAAAACAACATGAGGTAAGGCTTCCCTACTGAGAATCATCTTAGTGTGTAAAATAGTAATTTGGAATGGCTATATCTGCAAAGAGTATTGAAAGAAAGAAAGTATGGAAAACATAATATGTAACACTTTTATGCATATCTAGTCATTTTATATTTCTTTTCTGATTATACAATTTGAAAAACATGTATAAAGGATCAAGGGTTTAAACAAATCTCAGGAAAAAAATATCCCTACTCATTTTATCCATAGTATTACAACATCAATATTTGATTTTGAATTTCAGCTTGCTTCTTCAAAACTTAATTTGAAAAAAAAAATTTTATTTGAAAAAAAAACAAAAATTTTTTTTTCATTTTGAAAACTAAATGCTTTAACCAATAGTACAATACAGAACTTGAGCATTCATAAACATTTAATATTAGTCCAACATTTTTCAGGGTTTATTTTCTGTTTCATTATAACCTCCCCCACATTCTCTCTCTTTCTGTAATCTCTTTTTCATTTTGGCATAAATTAAAATACTTACCACACACCTATTTATATAGCAAGCATAGCACTTTCCAAAAATCTAAAATAAGCCTTATCTCATAAACTAGTAATAAATAGCCATTGCAGGGAAGATGATGTTTTCTGTAGGCTAGAGATATTGGAATCAATAGAGATCAAAATTCATTGAAAGCTATATTTGAAAATAACTTGATATGGCATTTATTCAAAAAGAACATTACATTATATATTTATTAAAGGAATTCTCTGTCTGTCTTGTGGGTGGCATAACATTCAGATTATACTAAGAAAACAAAAACAACCACATGAATAAATTGTCTAAATATTAAATTTATTAATAGAATGTTCAGAGCTAATATTTAAAAATCTGACAATAAAACTATAGGGACCATATGTCACTTTTTTGCATTCCTATATTGAATTTTGTCACACAATAACTAATTTAACCTTCATTAACCTTCATTATAAAAAACAACTTGAAAAAAATTAACAACCACTTACAGTAAACAGGTATAATTTCCATGCTTTAGCTGACAAGTTACTAATAATCTATTTATAGATTGAAATAATCTGTTTTGGTGAATATTATTATAGAGTTCAGAATAGAGAAAGATTAACCATCAAATTATAAAATGCCATTCATAAAGCAGTTTGGTGGCCATTATGCTAATTGGTTCATCTGTCTAAAAATGTCCATATGGATATTTTTCTGTAAATGTTTTCTTTCTTTGCACGTTGTGTGTCAATCATTTTATAGGTCCAGATAGAAATTAACCTAGAAAATGATTAAAGAAAGATGATGATAAAAGGTTTTAAACTTTGAGTTCTAAAATTTAAATGTGCAAAATGTATTCAGGTATTTTAAAAATAATACACATTTTTTAAATTTAGAATTTTATTTATATGAAGAACATTTATGAAATTCACATGAATGTGAGGTGATCTCATATCCACTGGATGGCTTTTCCTACCTTATTCTGCCTTACCATAGTAAAGTGGGCTTTATAATCTAGTCATTAAGATATACGATATCAAAGGAAATATGAATGGGAATATAAGTAAATTATAACAGACAATTCTGCATTAAAACACATTATTAGAATTAAAATATATGCATATATGAGTAATTTTCCTAATACATTAAATGCAACATATATACAACTAAAGGGATATTTATTTCCATTTAATTGGTGAAGAAATTTCCAAAATAAATAGTTTTGTCCTTATTTTTTACTTCTAAATGTTTATAATTCAAGAAGAAATATTCTTATTATATGTATACTTGTAGCATGAAACCAGACAGAAATATGAGATTTTCAGAGATAAGTTCAAATAGATTAGTGAGAAAGAGTATATTAGTAAGTTTAAAGATAGCCCACAGAAGTATAGAAAGAGAATGCATAGTTTTAAAACTCGTATAAGGTGAGGAAAAAATATTCAATCTAAGGAATGATGGGGAAAGCATATATTACAAAATAAAAGCATAGATAAATGAAAATACAAGTATCAAAACAAAGATGAATGGGTTAAACCCTCCTTTTAAAAGACACATATAAATAGTAAAAGACAATCAAACCATCAGAATAGACAATGATGGAATGACATATTACACAATGATATATGTAGGAAAATATCAAATACAAAATTTACAAAGTAAAGCTAAGTCAAAATATATTGGAAATGGAAGAAAGATAGGCAACAAACTAGGCCTCACTTCCTAAAAGATATAACAATTTCAAACTTGTATGCAACCTAGTAACTCAACTTCAATTAATACAAAGCAAAACCTAAAAGATAATAAAAGTAAAAATTAAAAAAGAAAATACATACATAATAAGCCTTTAGCATAAAATTTAGAAAGCTGAAAAGTTCCACTCCTACCCTCACAAGAAAAAGACAAACTACAAAACATAACTTTTCTTACCAAGAAAACTGATATCATAGATTACCAGTTAGCCTGAAATCTGAGGAAGTACAAATGCTTCTAAGCAGAGTGAAAACATGAGCATTGATAAAGCTGTGGCAGCAAGAGGAAGAGGTTTCATGCAAGTGGGTAAGAAGAAATCTGGTAAATTTTTTACCAGATTTCTAGAGGCCCTGTGTAAGGTAAAATGAGAAGATAGAATATGTAAAAATCAGAGACACAAGGGGATTTCACATCCACTGGTTGGCTGATGGGCTCTTGGGTTGTTTCCATGTTTTGGGGATTATGCATAATGCCACTATGTGCACTGGTGTGAAAATAGCTGTTTGCATCCCTGCTTTCAATTATTTGGGGTATTGCTGAGTCATATGGTAGTTCTATACTTTTCTTTCTGAGGAACTGCCAAACTTTCTTCCACAGCAGCTGCACCATTTTACATTCCCACCAGCAATGAATGAGAGTGCTCCTATTCCTCCATGACCTCTCCAACATTTGTCGTTTTCTGTTTTTTCTGTTTTTTGTTTTCTTTTTTTTTTGTTTTTTTTTTTTGTTTTTAATAATAGCCATTCTAGTGGGTATGAATATCTCACTATGTTGATTTGTATTTCCCTAATAGCTAATGCTATTGAGCATATTTTCATCTGCTTTTTGGTCATTTGTATATCCTTTTGAGGAAATGTCTGTTTTTGAATACTGTACCAGTTTTGCAATTTCTGTAAGAAATTTGGCTTGGACATGCATATTATTCTTACTATGTAGTATTGGATTCAATTTTTGAGGACTTATTGCTTCTAGAGTCATGAGGGATATAGGCCTAAATTTGTCTTTATTACTTTCTATTTTGTTGTACCATCTTCACCTGGTTTTGTTACAAGTATAATGTTGGCTTCATAGTATGAGTTGTGAAATGTTTCTTCCTCTTATGTTTTCTGGAAAAAAATGTGCAGATTTATTGTGCTTTCTTTTTAAGTGTTTGGTATAACTTACCCATGAAACCATCTGGGTCTGGAGAATTCTTTTGCATAAGATTTTTAACAGGGTTATAACACTGTGGGAAAATTTGGCAGAGACATTTTGGTTGTCACTACTTCATAGACACTAAAGAAATCTAATAGATACAAACAGAAAAGCTACTAAATAGCTTACAATGCATATGTGCACACAACAAAGAATTATTCAATCCAAACTGTCAATAATGATGAGGTTGAGAAACCCTGGTTTATAACTATGAATTTAAATTACTTAAGAGTTATGAGTATTCCTTCTTACCAACTTTTGCTAGCTATTTCCCCATGTGTGCTGGCTTTTTCAAATAAACTTTGCTGCTTGCTACAAAAAAAAAAAAAAAAAAAAAGAAATGAAAAAAGAAAAAAGAAAGGAAAAAAAGAGTTATGGGAATATTCAGATTATCTCTTTCATCTTGGATGAGTTTTGGTATTTGTGGTTCTTGAAGAAGTAGCCTCTTTCATCTAAATTCTTGAATCAATGTGTGTAGAGTTCATGATATTCCCTAATTAAACTTTTAATTGCAAAGTCTGCAAAGTCGGTAGTGTTATCTCATTTTTACTCTTGAGATGATAATTCTCATCTTTATTTTTTTCTGTCAGTCTTACTAAGAATTTATCAACTTTTTTTTCAAAGAACCAGCATTTATTTGATTTTCTCCATTTTGTTTCTTCTTACATTTATTGATTTCTTGTCTTTATTATTTCCATCCCTTCTCCTTGCTTTAACTTTTGTTCTTATTTCTCTCTCTTTTTTTAAGGTGGAAGCTTAAATTATTAATTTAAGGCCTTTCTTACTTATGTATCTAAACATTTAGTGCTATGAATTTTCCTCTAATTACTGTCCTAGCACTGCTGCACAGTATTTGGCATATTTTATTTTATTTTTCATTTTTCAATTTCCACTGAGGCTTCCTCTTTGACATATGGATTGCTTAGAAGTGTATTATTTAGTTTCAAATTATTTTGAGATTATCCTGATATCCTGTTTTTAATTTCTAGTTTACTTCAATTACAGCCAGAGAAAATGGTTTACTTTCTAAATTTATTTTATTTTTTTTCATGATCCAGGTTTCATACATGGATTTTGAAGAATACCATTCACCAGCTCCCTCCTTTCCATAATCCCTTCCCCACTTTCCAGTTTGGCAGGAAGGGTTGCCAGCTCTTTGCTATTGGCATGGTCTTTAAGGTCATCTCCATAGTCTCTGCAGCCATTGTACCAGTGGAGAGATGAGGGAGGTGCTGTCTTTTCTGGTAATGTGTGCATAGTGCCAACAGGATTGTTGCATAAGGCTCCATCTCACCACATCCACAGTAACAAGCTGGGGAGGCACAGGAAAATAAACTCAGCTCACAATAGTGTAGAATGGAGAAGATCAACAGGGTTCTATGCTACAGTCTCCACAGTAATGTCATCTGGTCTGGAGGGGCAAAGTCACAGCTGCTTTTGTGATATTCACCTTGAGTGGAACAGTTGCATTCAGAAGGATTCTATCTTTAAGGATTGCCCTCTGTGGTTTTGTGATGTGGCTACATGACAGCCAAAAATGGCGATGCTATTTTAATCCATTCCTGTGGGTGTGTAGACCTATCATGGATGGGACTTTTTTGGCTAGGTTATTTTAATTGAGATGTGACCCAGCCCATTCAAAGTTTTAGAAGAAGAAACACTTAGGGATGTTCCCTTCTCAAATGCTTTCTTTGTGTCACATATTTTCTAATTTTGGGTTATTGTTTCAATCTGCAGTTTTAACTCTCTTTTACTTTTTTATCCTATTATTATAAATGAACAGTCTCCTTTGTTTTAATGCTGCAAAATGGATTAGAATGTTTAGGTTGATACATTATCCACAACAAACTAGCCTGGTGAACTGGATAAAAGTCACTGTAAAGTTGTTTACCCTGAGAAGAGGAATTTTTCTTCTCCTCCTTTAAATGCCAAATGGGACTTTCCAGATGACTAGTTGAAGCTGCTGAAATGCAGCATATGCAAGCCATGCTGGCTTGGCCTTACGATAATCAAGATTTTTATGCACTAATTCACTCCTTACTTAGATCATCGTAATGCTATAATTATGAGGATCTTTTTGCATGGGCATCCCATATACCCTTATTACAAAATGAATGATTGTTCTAAGAAGCTATATCAGATTTGTTGTCTTAGCATTCCCTTATGAGTCTTACAGATACTAAGAAAATCTGAATGATTCACAAGAGAATGGAGTGAAAATAAAAGGCAGTTAAAGAACATGTGCAAGCAAGGTGGAAGTCTTTGCATGATAATTAAGGAATGGGATGAATAAAGTGGATATTGAAGAGATCAACAGTAAGTTATTAATGCAGCACTACTGGAGGTTTGGTGGACAAATGGGGACTGCTACTGCTTCCCCAACATGGAAGGACCCTATAAAAATCCACTCTATTTTCCACAGTTTTGGAGGAATTTAGAGAGCCAAAATAAATGGCAATGAAAAATCTGTGCTTGAATTTCCAGAGGCTGTGGTCTGACAAATCATTTTGCAAGGGAACTGAGAAAGGAGAAAGGGTCCCATGATCTACCTCACACTGGGAAGGCAAGGACATATGCATGTATGTATATAATGGCCAGAGAATAGAGAAAAAATAAAAACTTGTTTTTTTTTTTTGCTCCATTATAAGGTGTCCCATTGCACTTTAAGTCCAAAATCTGATGGTGAAGTTCTAATGGAGGCTATAGTTCAACTGAGAAGATAATGAGGATGCTATATTTGATGGGATTAAGGTGAAAGTTTGGATGAAAATTGTAATGTTTGAACAAATGTTATGTGAAGTGCTACCAACTCCTTTACATGGGGGTATTATTGAGATGGATAATATGTTTGATTGCGGAACACTTCCACTACCTAGTATTGTAAAACAGAGGCATTTAAGTTTTCCCTTTGACTAGTATTAATTGGACTTGGTAAACTATAACCTGTACAATAAGAAATGGCATAGAATACCTGGTAAAAAGAAGAGATTACCTTTCTATGGCATATTATATGGATTTCTGGTATGTAAAAATTCTCAGTGAAGTAGTGCTGTGTGGTCAGTGAAAAGGGTGGATGACTCATTCAGACTAACAGCAGATAGTCAAGGATCAAGTAACATAATACCACTAATAGCATCAGAAGCCCCAATATGATTTCAACAGTGCAAATATGTGCAAGATAAATATATATAAATATTTATAAATATATAAATATTCAGTGATTGATCTTGTAAATGCTTCTTTCTCTATCTTGACATCAGAAAATAACCGAACAGTTCTTCATGTAGGAAGTATTGCCATGGGGTTTACATTGACTATATTGCCAAAGGGTTATTTGAATTCACCAGCTTACTGGCACATTTTGATTAGAAGTGATGTAGACTTTATGCAGTCAAGAGTGTGATAATATACTACATTGACAATATCGTTATAATATCAGAAACTAAGGAAGAAACTAAGACCAACTTAAATGCAATGGTAACCCACATGACTTACATAGTCTAGTATATAAAAACAACAAAGATCCAGAGGATTGTCCAAATGGTGAAGTTTTAGGAATAACCTGGGCAGGAGTCATCTGTGACATTCCACAGGCAACCAGATATAAACTATTATTGTTCCCAACCCCTAGAAGTAAGCAAGAAGAAAAGAGATTGATGGGATTGTTTGGATTTTGGAATAAACATATTCCACATCTGGGAATATTGATAGCTTCTATAGTAAAATTACTCAGAAGAAGTCTGTATTTGAATGTGGCCTTACCATTAGGCTATGTCTGAATTGAAAAATGTAGTGACCCAATTAATGGTTTTTGCTCTTATGATTAACACTCAGATATGATTCTGGAAATATCTGCAACTCACATTTATGCAGACTGGAACTTATGGCAAGAGCTGTTGAGTGCTGCCCAGCAGCAACTGCCAGCATTTTGCCCTGGAAAATTTCCAGATGTGTGGGTACAGTATATGCCATTTGATATACAATACCAGCTTGCTATGGGACATTAATTTGAACTTCCCCAGTGATTAGAGGACATAAAATAGCACGAAATGCATATATTGGGTTATTTTAGAAAAATACTCAATAAGGAAGCCAGAAAGATCCATAATAAAATGAAAATGAATTATACAGGAGCATGCTACAAGAGGAATACAAGAATGTGTTCACTGTAGTCACAGGTAAGTAGCCTTTTCTTCTTTAGGTATGATTTTAACCACCTGAGTAGTTTGCCAGATCCTATTGCTACATGGGTAGTGCCTTATGAACAACTCTTGATTGAATAACAAAAGCTTCTTGGTTTTGTATACAGCAGTTTTAAAATGGACAGATAGCATCTTGTTTGGAAGGCTGCCACATTACAACCAAGGGTTTGAAAAACTGATTAAAGAATGTAAGAGCAAATCAGCTCAGTGGGATGAACTGCATGCTTTTTTTTCTTACATTGGTGGAAGAATTGAGCAACATAAAGATCCCTGAAGACTTGGTGCATTCTGATGCATGGGCAGTGACCAATGGCCTGGCCAAATGGGCAGGCAGATGGGCAATGGGAATCTGGACTATTAAAGGTAAGCTTGTATGAGGCATGACCCTATGGAAATCAGTATGGTAATTTAAAGAGTGCTTTGACAGAAAATGTTGGCGCTTATTAAAGGAACTCCCTTCTAGGGTCAGAAAGTGGTTGGAACCAGCCAATGGACATCTGCTCTATTTACTTGAGGTGGCCACCTTGGCCCATGAAATGAATGGATATGGGAGACTCACAGCAATGCAGAGATGGTTTGATCATTGACATATATCTTGCACCATCTGAGGTACAAAATGCCAACAAGAACTACCCTATCTCCCAGCACGAAGGAGAGAGACTGCAGACAGCTTTAGGGAGGATTCCCTAGGGATAATGCCTAAAACATAGCTGGCAAGTACACTACATTTGATGATACCTCACACCCCAGAAAGCTTATAAATGGGTTCTAACAGTAATAGACGCTTACTCTGGACTAGGATTTGGATATGAGGTGGTAGATGCAAATGCTTAACACACTTTAAAAGGACTGGAAAAAAGAGGATACTGTGCCAATATGAACTTCACAGTCCATAATAGTCTAAATATGAGCAAAGAAAGATTACATCAAATACACGTTATGTTGCATATAATTCTCAGAGTAGTGGTTTGATAGAGATTTGGAACATGAAATTGAAATGCTTGCTGTCTAAAATGAGGGGAGATAAAATGAAGGACAGGCATACCTGTCTTCAGCAGTGTGGGCTTACATTCAACATAAGGTGGCCTAAGGAAAGCCTTACTGGACAGATTCCTCTACTTTTCTGGGGGAGGGGATTTGAGGGGGAGCAGCTGGAGGAGTGCTTTCATTTTCTAGCTGCTAAAGCAAATACTATACAATTGTTGGTTTAAACAATGGGAATGTTTGGACTCCCAGTTTTGAGGTTAGATGAAGTCCAAAATTGAAGCATCAACAATGTAATGCTTTTTCTTCATTCATTTCATGGACCAAGGTGACCACCTCAAATAAATACAACAGGATGTCCATTTGTTGGTTCTAATCACTTTCTGATCTTGGAAGGGAGTTGCTTTAATAGGCATGAATATCTTCTGTTAAAGCACTCCTTAAATTCTCATAGTGATTTCCATAGGGCCATGCCTCATGCAAGCTTACCTTTAATAGTCCAGATTTCCATTGCCCATTCTGCTGCTGGCTGCTGGCAATCCTTGGTCCTTGGCTTTTCCATCACATGGCAATGAACACGGACACCCCTTCTTCTTTCTCTTCTGGTTTCCATTGATTTCCAGTTTCTTGCTTATCCCCTTGGCTTCTCTTTCTGTGTCCAATTTCCTTTGCTTATAAGGACTTCAGCCAAGTTGGATGAAGGCCCACTCTTAAACAGTGTGTGCACACCTTAGCTAATTACAATTTCAAGGATCCTATTTACAAATGGGCTCTGTTTTACCTGGTATAAATGCTATATACCAGAAATGGGGTGGCTTTTACAATGGGTATTTATTAACTTAAAAGTTTACAATTCTGAGGACAGGACAATGTCCAAGTCAAGGCATCAACAGACAATGCTTTCTCCCTGAAGATTCTCAACACCTCTGTCACATTGCCAAGCACATGGTGACATCTGCTGGGCTCTTGCTTCTCTCCCCAGTTTTGCTGCTTCCAGCATCCTCTATTTTCTGTGGTTTCTCTCTGCTTATAAATATCATTCTCCCTTAACTTCTCTCTGATTCTCTTTCTCACATTCTCTGTGTTTCTCTCTTTGCCACAGTGTCCTTTCTCTGTCTTCTGTCTCTCTTTTTCTCATCCTCTTCTAAAAGACTCCAGTAACAGAAGTAAGACCCACCTTGGTGAGATGGGTCACATCTCAACTAAAATTAAAATCCTACTCACCCAAAGATTGTACTTACAGTAGGTCCAAATCCATAATAGTTTTATGCCCAGCTTTAAGAACATGATCTTTTCTGGGGTACACATTGCTTCAAACCGTCACACTCCATCCTCTGGACTCCAAAAAGACATGTTCTTTAGGAACAAGCAAAATACATTCATTACATCACAATGTCCCAAAAGCTTTAAATCATTTCAGTAACAATATTAAGTACAAAGTCTCATCAAAATCAGTTTTGCATGGGGATGTATGAACAACTATGTGATGATACAGCTAGCCAATGTTTGTATACTTTTGATGGCTTGTATGGTGTGCAAATATGTCTCAATAAAATTGCATTAAAAATATCAATCATAGGTGTGGTCTGTCCTGGGGCACAATTCTCCAGGTGTGCATCTGTGAAACTCAGAAAAAAGTTATCTGCTTTCAATGTAAAAAGGAGGGAACATCACATGGTAAAATTCCCATTGCCATAGGGAGAAATTGGAAACAAACAAACAAAATAAGGTTACCTGTCACAACAATTACAAACCTTCCATTCAGTTTCCAGATCTGAGAGTCATCTATAGAAAGATGTTTGTCCTCAGGGCTTGGAGGAATGACAGCCCCACCCTTTCCAAGGGCTTGCATAACAGCCATGCTCTCTTTAAACACTGGGATGAGGGTTCCAACATCTCCAAACATTGGGGTGGTGGCTATGCTGTAGGGTTCACCTCCTCAAGCATTGAGAAAGCAGCTGGATTACAGGTCCCACCCTTCTCAAGAATCAGGATGGTGGCCAGACACTCTGAAATCTCCGTGACTTAGGCCCAACCAGTTTAGAGCAGTAGAGTGGTAGCCAGAATCTCCCCAATCCCTGAGGAATATGCTCCACCCTCTTTTAAGACTAGGGCCACAGCACTCTTCCTGAACAACAGGTGGCCAAGAGCTCCTCAGTTCCTCAGGATCTGAGAAACCTGGGGTGGTGACACTTTTCCTGAACAACAGGATGGAAAGCCCACCCCCTGCAAGCTCCAGAGCAAACTCACCCTTTCCACATGCATGGATGGGTCTACTCTCTTCACCTAGGAAGATGTCTTTGCTCCAGACCTCAGCTTCCATGGTTCATCCTTGTAATTCATTTTTCCCTCAATTTGCCCCATTTATGTCCCTTTTAGTCCAAACTGGCAATGTTTCCATTCATACAGATCTAGCAAAGAACTTGTAAGTTTCACATAAAGTACAGAGGAATCCTAATCATTAGAGAGTAGGACTTTCCACAAATCCTTTCTGGATAACTGCATTTCCAATCCTGACTCACACTGAAATGGCTGGCTAGTTTCATGTTCAGTTAAATACTCACATGAAGCATTATTCTCTTCGGACTCACATTCTGGAAGCTCAGAATTTTCCAAACTATCAATTTCTGTTTTTTTGTTTTTTGTTGTTTTTTTTTTTTTTTGTTTGTTTGTTTTTTGTACCCAAGAGCTCAGTTCTCAGCTTATCCCTTTGCTCTCACATTTTATTATAAGCTGCAAGGAGAAGCCAGGCTATACTTTCCATATTTAGTTTGAAAATCTCCTCAGCTAAATATCCAAGCTTATCATTTTCAAATTCTGCCTTCCATCTGATACCATGACCGAATTTTTCCAAATTTTCTGCCACACTAAAACAAGGATCATCTTTCCTCCAGTTGGCAATGACACATTTATCATGTCTGTCTAGGGTCTCATCAGAAGTAACTTTAGCATCCACATCTTTACCAACAGTCCCTTCAAAGCAATCTAGGCTTTTTCTATGAAGAACCTTATGAAAATTATTTCAGTCTACCCCTTACCTGTTTGTAAAGCCATTCAAGAATTTTTGGTATTTACAATCTCAGCATCCCACTCTCTGTTACCAAAATCTGTTTCAGTTTGCTAAAGCTGACAAAATGCAATATACCAGAAATGGGTTGGCTTTTATAATGAGGATTAATTAACTTACACATTTACAGTTCTGAGGAAATGAAAATGTCCAAATCAAGGCACCAACAGATGATGCTTTCTCTCCCACGACCATCTACTGGTGATCCTCAACTCCTCTGTCACATGGTCAGGCACGTGGCCGCATCTGCTGGGCTCTCCCTTTTCTCACAGGTTTTGTTTCTTTCAGCTTCTTGCTTCAGTGGGTTCCTCTCTGTTTTCTGTGGTTTCTCTCTGCTTCTGCATCTCTTTCTGTCTCGGCTTCTCTCTGATTTTCTCTCTCAACTTCTCCATGTGTTTCTCTCTTAGTTTCCATGTCCTCTCTCTTCTAAAAGACTCTAGTAAGAGAATTAAGACTGACCTTGAATGAGGTGGATCACACCCAATATCCTACTCAATGAGAGACTGTACTTACCATGAGTCCATACCCACAATAGGTTTACACCCACAGGAATGGGTTAGCTTTAGGAACATGATGATTCTGGGGTACACACTGCTTCAAACCATCAAAGGTCCATACCCACAGGACCAGGGGTTGGGACTTTAGCATGTTTTGTGGGGAACAAGATTCAATCCCCAAAAGTGAAGATACTAGTATGACTGTACATTCTTCCTATATCACCTCAACTTTCTCTTTTTCCTACCTGATGCTGTGGACTAGGTTCATAGCTGTAATGATGAGTGCCAGAAGAAGGGATGAAAACTAGCCAAGAATCTATGACTGAAACTTTAAACCATTATGCCAGAATTCCTAAGGGCTTGATGGATGAATTGTGCTTTCACCTGATATGCAAAATTGGGGTTGAAAGTAAACTCAGTTGAATTTTCTTGTGCTTGAGAAAGCCACCAGTTCTGTACCTATGTAGCCCTATTCTACATGAATAGGAATGGACTGAGAAGAAGTACTTGCTAGAAGGGTATTGTGCCAGCAATCTGGACCAGCACAGTGACTGAACCAAAAATCCCTTCCAAAGGTGGAAAAGTTTGAATAAAAATCAATGATGATGGAGAGGAGAAACATTAGCTGAAAGTAATAGTATGAAGAAATGGTCATGCAAAGAAGAATATCCAATATTATATTGTTACCTCAAGGGAAGCTGAAAGAAAGAGAGTGATTCAGTACCTTAGCATGATCAGACAATATTACCAAAAGGGTTAAGCCATTTGTTTAGAAAGACTAGCATCACTTTGGAATCTAACAAAGATTGAATAGAATCCTGCAAACTGAAGTGCCATTACTCTGGAAGATATTTTGGTCACATGGTATGAAGATGAACTGGACCTATTGTTAATGACTGAGTGGAAGCATAGAAATGTACCAATGTCTTTTGACTATTATTTTGCAAGTTACATCTACTACAAGGGATATCATTTGGGAAGTAATTTCCAAGAACTACTCCCTACCAGACCATCAGACCATGCAGTATACGGCTAATAGACTGATTACTGTGCAACTATAAACCTCAGCATTAAAATACCTTGAGGGTCTCATTGTTAAAATGAACTAAATAAAGTAGGATCATATCTGACATGCCACAGTAGATAGAACACTATTAAACAGAATAGAAAACACAATAAAAATGAAGACTTAGGCATCACATGGTGGCTCTGTATTCCCCTGAGGAATAGCCCCACCCTAAGACAAGGAAATTTATGTGAAGCATTGTCATACTCAAAGAAAATTATATCTGGCTGTGAATGCAATTAATCTAACCCCAGTATGGAAAATCCAACATTTTTGGGTACAATCATGTATCCTAACTGCACTTTTGCATTTAAGTAACAATACACCTGGCAGATTATGAAACAAATACAGAAAAAGTCTTTAGATGAGATAGGTTCCAGTCTAGGTATCACGAACAAGTTATTTTGCTTTTAATGAGAAATGAGATTTATTTATTAATGAGAAATGAGAGCAAGGAGATTTATTAACTAGAATAAGCAGATTATGAGGGAATCTGAGGAAGGCAGGTGTTCTGGTTTCCTAGTGCTGCCATAATGCAAAATACCAGAAATGGACTGGCTTTTATAAAAGGGGTTTACTGGTTACAGAGTTATGGTCTTAAGGCCATAAAGTGTCCAAAGCAAGGCATCAACAATAGGGTGCCTTCACTGGAGAAAGGCCACTGGCATCCGGAAAACCTCTGTTAGCTAGGAAGGCACTTGGCTGGCATCTGCTTGCTCCCAGGTTGCATTTCAAAATGGTGTTCTCCAAAGTGTTAGCTTTTAATGGCCATCTTCAAATGTCTCTGTAAGCTGAGCTTGTATATAGGGCTCTAGTAAACTAATCAAGGCCAATGCTGAATGGGCAGGGCCATACCTTCATGGAAATTATCCAATCAGACTTATCACCTACAGTTGGGTGGGTCACATGTCCATGGAAACAACCTAATCCAAAGGTTCCAACTTAATCAACAACTAATACATCTGTCCCCAAGACTGCATCAAAGAACATGACTTTTTCTGGGGGACATAATATATGCAAACTGGTACAGCAGGGAATGGGAATCAGCTTGGAAAATTGATGAGGTTTTAGTGAAGTGGATCAGGAAGACTTAAATAAATAATGGATAATGCTATAACCCCACATTGGAAAAGGGTGTGTACCCTGACCCTATAGGACTTCCCGACTATTTAGTACATATGAGGCCAATTTAGCCACGGAGCAACAACCTTCCATCCTAACTGCTGAAGCTCCAAGTCACACCTATGGGAATCATATGGACCTCCAAACCTATGGAAGTTTTCTGGGGCACTTGCAATTTTTATCAATGCAATATGACTGCTCTCACTCCAAGAGTATTTCACGGTGAGACATATCCTATAGTACAGGTATCAAGAATAGGAACTATTCTTAATGTCATCTGTGTCCTTCCTGTAGGGAGGAAATGGGCCCTGATACATAGCAGCACACAATGGAAAGCAGTCACAGTACAAATCTGTGAACTGAGACAGGGTAACTGGCTTTGTCCCAACTGACTTGAAACTCAGAAATAGTTGAATCATGGTCAATTTTAATGATAATATATGGTTTATGAGCAACGTCTGATTTTGTTGTAAAGCCATGATAAATACCTCTATAATTTTAATGACTTTCTGTAATAAAAATAAATTGTACAATAACCATACTGCAATATATTGTAACACTGGCATTGTTGGTAAGATTCAATTACCTTATGTAAATAAGTCAAATGATAATACCAATACTGATGATGTTTTGGGAGCTTGAGTTAAAGCCACCTCCAGATGCAATGCAATGGAGAATGACAGTCTGAGAAAGAACTAACCATGAGCTAAATTCTATGCTGAATACTTCTGTACAAATTTATCACAAGATGCAATAATGGTAGTTGAGGGGAAGGCAACACGTAATTAAATTAGGATAAAAATATGAAAATATATGTAACTGCTTTATAGGATGGATTAGTTAGTTCTTTAAATCTATCCCTACCCTAAACAGGCTTCTATAAATTATAGGAACATTCATGATGATCCTATGGATCTGTATCTGTTTAAATACTATATTAACTGTAGATTCTAAGCGGCGGGTGGAAACTGTTTCTTTGCTAAGGGACCTATAAGAGTGCATAGGCCAAAGGCCAAGGGAGATGACTGAGCAGGCCTGT
Organism: Choloepus didactylus; assembly: GCF_015220235.1. Classification (NCBI taxonomy): domain Eukaryota; kingdom Metazoa; phylum Chordata; class Mammalia; order Pilosa; family Megalonychidae; genus Choloepus; species Choloepus didactylus. Next base: position 144,326,425 of record NC_051309.1, read on the forward strand.
GTTCCCCAACCCTGCACATTCCAAAGAAAGGTCTCTCTTTAGGAATGACCCTAGGCCAGCTCCCGAGAGATAACATCTGACCAATTGAATTATTCTGCCAGAGAAGAAAGTTTTTATATACCTGAAGCCATAGCCATGCTGAACCTGTCTGGGCCCCTGTATCTGACAATGTGATTTATGGTGAATGCCTGTTTTTCCTTGAGTCTGAGTAGCTTGAATCAGTTGCACAGGAAATGCATGACCATATCACTGATCTCCAGTTAAAACCCTCGATACTTAGAAGCAAGTGAACGAACATCCCTGGCTGGCAACACTTCACACATGTCACCACACATCTTGTTAGGAAAATCAAGCACATCACCATATAATTCCAAGGGTGGGGGGACACCTGGAAGCTTGCCCCTGGTGTTTCTTGGGCTTCGCCCATGCACCATTTCCCTTTGTTGATATTAATCTGTATCTTCTAGCTCTAATAAACCATAACCATGAATATTAGTTTCTGTGAGTCCTGTGAGTCCTCCAAGTAAATCAGCAAGCCTGAGGGTGGCCTTAGAAATCCCTGACACAATATCATTACTTATAAACACAAGAATTTTGAAACACTCTCTTTGATTAACTTAAGACATGTTGCTTTCAGACATGTTGTTTCTATTTTACATAACTCCAAAACTCAATGTTTTCATTGAATTAAAATATCTCTTATTTTCTTTTTAAGGCTTACCATATATTTTCTAAATTTTTTTATTACTTCTCTTATCTCAGATCACTCATTTGTGAATATTTTCCTTTGCTTGAAGTTCATCCTTTAGAATGTTGTCTTCTGATGGCAAATTATCATTCTTTGTCTGAAAAATTCATTATTTTCACTCATTCTTGAAAGGTGTTTTCATGGTTGATAACTCTCTAATATATGGTTATGTCACATATGAAATATAATAACCCATTTTTTTCTAATTTTCATTATTGTTGAGTTCATTTTTGTGTGTTTGACATTTATTTGAAGTTATTTATCATTTTGTTCTGATAATTCTGAAGATCTTCCCTCTATTTTTGATGTTCTCTATTTTTACTATACATATATGCATTTTTTCACTCATTTGGCAATAAATTTTGAGCATCTTTTGTGTTATAGGGAATGTATAGGCTCTCTGGATGCATCTGTAAACAAAACAAACAAAATTCTTTTGAGATTACATTCTAATATAAGGAGACCAAAAATCAACATGATGAATAATACATTTTGGAAGGTGGTAAGTTCTGTTAAAAAATAAGTCAGAAAATAAAACATCAGATAAAAAAAGAATAAGAATGTTTAGAGGTGCAATTTATGGTGTAAAATGAAGTGTGTAAAGGTATGAATTTATTTATATTTTTCTTTATTTTGTGATTTGTTATTCCTGCTGAGTCTAAGAATTTATGTCCTTCATCATATCTGTAATTTGTCAACAATTCCTACTGATGTACATATGAGACTCTAGTTAAATAATAATAGTCACTTTTACTCTTCTCTGTCACTTATCTTTCCTCCTTATTCATTTTTATATCTTTCTTTCAATGTTAATCAGATTTTAATTTCAGTACATTTATTCTAACTTTAGCTCTCTTCAATATGTTATGAATGAGTCAGTTATGTTTACTGTTGTTTAAATTAAAATTTCAATGACTTATTTTAACAGTTACTTGATTTGAATCTGTTTGGTTTACAGCCTGATAATTCCAATACCTAGAGTCTTTATATTTCTGAAACTATTGTGTATTTTTCCTATTTGTTTCCTCCTTATATACCCTGTTTTTTGTTATTTTTTGTAAGTATATGGCTTTTTTTTTTTAACTATCAATTCATACCTTATGGAAGTGTATCTACACAAATAACTTTAGGAAAGAGCTAAAGTTGTGTTCCCAAAAAAGATAACATAAATTTGCTTCTGCCATTTATTCAAGGTTGTAACTATACTGGAATCATTTTTAGCTAAATACCTGTCTTGAGTTTTTCAGGTCATGCAGGTCATGTTTTTGCAAACCCACAAAAGGTATTTTTGTGGAGGAACATAGTCTCAGAGAAGACATAAAAAATAAAGTTGTAGTTAAAGTCAAGTTTCAAAAGAGACATCTCTTTTATACTTTTTATCATTTTTTTAGTAAAAAGACTAGCTTATTCTTAGTTTGCCCTCATGCAGAGGCTATAACCCATTGATACCCCTGCATTGTGGGTTTTCCATCCTACACTTCCAATATGTTTGGCCCTTGAGCTTTGTCTCTGGTTCCCTGACCTTCAGGATTCCAAGGAAACTGACTGCATCCTTGTCAGGACTGGAAAATGCTCTCAATGTTAAACCTTGATTTCTGTGTAGTTCTTATCCTTGACAGCTTATGAAAACATTAAAATGATATGGTTTCATGTTTTAGCCATTTTTTTTCAATTATTTTAATAGGAAGACTTCTAGTTCACAATACTGCAGGGAAAAAGAAAAGGTAAAGCACCCTTTCAAAAATAGGCATCCACACTTTTTAATTAAGAGTTTATTGTGTAGTCTAAAAATAAAAAAAGGGATATAAAGTTAACATTTGAACATTAAGTTGCCAGCATAAGAAAACTTGAAAAATAAATTTCTCCTCTGAGTTAATATTTTCTGGGTTATAAATGAATGTTGAATTATTTTAATGTTTAATGTGAAATCTTGTACCTAATAATATGTAACTAATTATCAAGGATATTCACTTTTACAGAATAAGGATCTAGTATAGGTCCATATACATCCAAAATTACAGCAAATTTTGTTCAACATATTTCCCTAGTTTTGCATATGGCATTTCCCTGTATTGTAAAATTATTATTTTGGTTATCCCATTAAGAGAAGAATAATTATGGAAACTAAAAAATTCTCATTAATCTTATGAATCTGGTAGATCAAAATATTGCTCCAACATTAATGTTGATCTCACAAAACTGCAATGCTTTTATTAACCTGTTTAGGAAAATTTACAGTTACCTTTATCTTTTATGTTCTAATATATTCAGAATATAAGTAAAAATAGAGTTATAATAAATTCTCTTATTTTAAAGATTTTTTTCTCATAAAATGTGATTTGAATTATTATAAATATGAAGACACTTAAAGTAGGTCTGTAAATGATATAACTAAAAAGGAAACACTATTAATTATATTCTTCTCTTACCTGGCTAACAAAAATAATGTCCTTGTTTATAGTAAAAAAAAAATAATACAATGAGTTGGCACAGAATTTTCTATTATTGTAGTCAAACCTGTCAAATTTGGTATAATTCAACTTTAGAATAAATAAAGACAAAGTCTGTTCAGCAATATTATATATTATGAAATAACATTGTTCTTACCAAAAATATGTTATTCCCTATAACAATTTCAGAATCTCTTCTATTTGCCCCCTATTATCAACAGGGGAGATTTTCTTTCCTTATTTCTCACTAATCATTTCTGACAAGTACTTGGCAAACTTAACCGCAAAGAGCTGTCTGTAGGGTTCCAGGTCAATCTCACCCCTTGGGAAGAAAGCACACATGATTTCTATTAATAAATGACCTCCAACAGAGGAAAAGGACAATGCTTTACACAGTATTTGTGTAACATATTTTCAATATGATTAGCTAATCTCTTCATGGTACAATTTTACTGTTGTTTCAAGTATTTGACATGACCCACATGTTTTCTCTGAGCAAGAAATATAGTGGTTTTGTATTATATTATCTCTTTAGATCAGCTATAGTATGAATCATTCTTGGTTAAAAATAAATAAATAAATAAAAGGAGGAGGACTTCCAGGAAAGATGATGGAGTAGGGAGCTCTAAGACTCATTTTTTCCACCAAAACTATTAAACAGGCAGGAACTATTTGAGACAATTTTGGAACTCCAGAGGCCAAAAGAATTCTGTACAGCATCCAGGGAAGGATGCGAAGATATGGCTAACAAATTATGGAAGAGAGAACTATATATTGTTCTCTTCATGTGGTCCTGCCAGTGCCCAACTCCCACTCTCACCTTTCACAGCAGGCTGCTGTTTAGCTCAGTCCGTGGCTAGCTCTTGCTGACAAGGGACATAAAAATCCTCTTCCCCAAAATAAGAGGCTAAATCTGCTTATAATTGTGCCTAAGAATCTCCCCCTGAGAGCCTCTTTGTTGCTCAGATGTTGCCCTCTCTCTCTAACTAAGCCACCTCATCAGGTGATCTCACTGCCCTCCCCCTACACAGGACCTATGTTCCAGGGGTGTAAATATCCCTGGCAATGCAGGATATGACTCCCAGGGATGAATCTGGACCTGGCATTGTGGGATTGAGAACATCTTCTTGACCAAAAGGGGGACGCAAAATGAAATGAAATAAAGCTTCAGTGGCTGAGAGATTTCAAATGGAGTCAAGAGATCACTCTGGTGGACATTCTTACACACTGTATAGATAACACTTTTTAGGTTTTAATGTATTAGTATAGCTAGAAGTAAATACCTGATACTATCAAACTCCAACCCAGTAGCCTTGATTCTTGAAGAAGATTGTATAACAATGTAGCTTATAAGGGGTGACGGTGTGATTGTGAAAGCCTTGTGGATCACACTCACTCTATCCAGTGTATGGATGGATGAGTAGAAAAACGGGCACAAAAACTAAATGAAAAATAGGGTGGGATGGGGGAGGTGATTTGGGTGTTCTGTTTTTACTTTTATTTTTTATTCTTACTCATTCTGGTGTAAGGAAAATGTTCAAAAATAGACTGGGTGATGAATGCATAATTATATGATGGTACTGGGAACAGTTGATTATACACCATAGATGATTGTATCATATGTGAATATATCTCAATAAAACTGAATTTAATTAAAAAATCCCCCCCCCCCAAAAATCATCTTCCCCAAGAACTGGGGTGTTTCTAGCCAGTCACTGACCATGGCCTAGATAGCTGGGTCCTGGCTCTGAAGACAGCTATTGTTTCACCCCACCCCAGACAAAAATGGTTGATCTATTGTTTCAACCATCCCTGGATAGAAGCAGAAACATAGAGATTTAAAGATGCAAGTCTTCCTTGGGGCTATGGAGGAAAGTCAGCTAAAGGACTGCATTTGTTTGGCAGGCCAAGGAGCTGAGCTTTGGAAAGTCATGGGAGAAGATTTGGCACCATTCCTGATCCCTTCAACAGGGCACTTTGGAACTGGTCTGAGCCCCTTTCATGGGTCCTTGGTCCTATTTGGTTGGGAAAGACACAAATTGGGAAAGTTTTCCCCAGGGTGACTCTCCTCCCAGAATTTGTCCTACAGGCAAAAGCAATGAGAGGCTATGAAAGGTTTGTCGAAAACTATAGAAGTGGATAGTCTGGGACAAAGGCCTGCCAGCTTTAGACATCCAGGAGAGGGAGGTTTTTCTTCTGGAAAACAGAGGGGAAAAGCAAATTCCTGTAAACAAGGATCACCGAAACAACTAACAAGCAGACAGGAAGCTGAAAACCCTGCAGAGTGTATGCATTTTTGACAGATCTTCCAGATAGGAGGGCTGAAGCTAAGAAAATCTATATCTTATCACCAGCTGGTTACAAAACCAGGAAAGAGACATCCCAGGGAGTAATTCCCAAAGTTAATATTTTAAAATATTAAATTGTACAGTGTGTAACAAGAGTACAAGACAAAGAAACAGTAAATGATGGCCCACCCAACAGAAGAGGATAAAAATCCAGAAAACATCAATGAAGAGGATGAGGATGTGGGTATACCAAACAAATCTTTTAAAAAAATAATCTTAACAATGCTCAAAGAGATGGAGGAAAATACAGAGAAAGAATTACAGGTTATCAGAAAAATAATGAAATATGAGAGTTTAAATAAAGAGAAATTTTAAAAAGGCTCCAGAACTACTGGAGTTGAAGACCATGAAAATTGAAATAGAAAAATGCCCAGGAGGGATTCAAGGGCAGATTGGAATGGGCGGTTGTAAGAATAAGTGAGCTTGAGCACAGGGCACTTGAAATGAGTCAGACTGAGGCCAAATATTGTATGATTTTACTGATTCAAGACATTTAGATTAATCCACTTCATAGAGTCATAATTTAGATTTAGGTTTAAGGGGGATGGGGTTGAGTTAGGGAATGGGATGTTAAGGCTTAAAATGTACAGGGTTCCTATTTGGAACAGTGGAAATATTTTGGTAATGGATGGTGGTGATGGTAGCACAATATTGTGAATGCAACTAACAGCACTGAAATATATACCCAAATGTGATTCATGGTGAAAGTGTTGAATTGTATATACGATAACAGAATGAAAATTTCTTTTTTTTTTTTTGTTTGTTTGTTTGTTTATTTGTAAATCCTTGGAACTGCACTGCAGGGACAGTGAACCCTATGTTAAACCACAGACTTTAATTAATAGTACAATTATAAAAATATGCTTTTGTTGTGGCAGATGTTCCACACCAATGCTAGGTGTTTGTGACAAGATGGTATGGAGCATTTTATTTTATGCATGATTGTTCTGTAAACTTACAACTTCTCTAATAAAGGGAAAAAAATCTTCTAAATTCTACTCAAAACTAATTTAAAAACTTACAAAAGTAATACAGCAGTAATACAATATCTGTGAATTGATTGCATATGTGCATATATTTTTTACTAAACAAAGAAAATTTTAAGATTTGGAAGGACAAATATAATTAGCTCTCATCAAATTTATATGCATAATAAATTTCCTAGGCAGTTGCAATAGAGTTAACATTTTAAATTTTGATGACCAATGTGTACATTTCATTGAGACCCCACTCATTATATGGAATTTGGGATAAGAATAATGATAATTGCATCAAAAGTGACTATGATGAAAACACCACAAGTGTATACCTTTTCTGATATATGTTTTCTTATTCATTCATTCAACAAATATTTATGGAGCTCTTATGTGCTAGGATTGGAGCTAATGGAATGAATAAAAACTGACATATTCTGTGACCACATAGTCTAGTGCCTGTTTCAGTGATGCAATGGTCATTTTATTCTTGCTTTCTTATTGTTCATTTTTCTTCTCAACATTGTTCTCAACATTTTGTTCCTAAACACTGAATATTGAGGAAAATATGAGGATTTACTAGTAGTCTTTCTACTGATCTAATTATGTAAGAAGTACTGCATCATTATATTTTTATTATTTTATTATGTGTAAAGCCTAAGGCTAACATGCACTCTGTGATGATTGGTACTCTCTTACATTCAAACACTTCAAATTTATAATATGCCTTGCACAAATATAAACGAGCACAAAAGATTAAAGTTACCACTACCAAAAAAAATTTGGGGAAAAAGACTCTATTTGAAATATCCACATAGAGTTGGCAATGAAGTTTAGTTACAGTCATTCATTTAAATGCTACAAAATAAAACAAGTTTTAAATGGCTAAAAGAGAGAAAATTAAGTGGGAAGAAGAGGTGGTAGAGAGCCTAGAGAAAATTGCTTAGCTTGCATATAAATTAGATAATTAGCCTCTCACCTGCCCAGGTAGATGTTTATAACCCTAATTAAAATAAAATTCCAAGACTCATTAGGAAAATGTGAGAAAGAATATGAAACATTATTTCCCTTTATGTAATTTCCCTTGAACTTAGTTCATAACATTTCTATAGATTAAGTTGATTTAGACATTTATGTGTACATACCCCTTCATAGTTGAAATTTCCATGAGCTTTACTTAAAAGCAGAATGCTGATCTGAATGTTCCTCCTTACTGTCAAGAATACTGCAAGGATATCCACTTTCATCTGTTCCATTCAACATTCTACTGATTGTCCTATTCTGGGCAAAAAGGCAAGGAACAGTCATATAGAAGCATACATATTTGAATGAAAAATAAAATGTATTTATTCTTGGATGACCTGAACATCCAGGTAGCAAGTCCCAAATAATATACAGGGAAGCTACTAAAAGCAATAAATAAGTTTAGTCACATTGCAAGGTGCAAGATAATAATAAATCGTGTTCTATATACTAGAAATAATAACATATTGAAATTAAGAAAACAAAACAATTTAGAATAGAGGAAAAAAGATTAATACTTAAGGATAAGTTTAACCAAATATGTGCAAAAAGTGTGAAAACAATACAGTTCTGAGAGACACCACTGGAGACCTAAATAAATGGAGAGACAAATCATATTCAATAATATGAAGACAATATTAAGATGATAGTGCTCCTAATGTTAATCTATAGATTCATTGCAATACCAATCAAAATCACCAAAGACATTTTGTAGAATATACAAACATATTTTACAATTTATATGGATATTTGTAGAATCTGGAATAATGAAAAAAATAAAGGATGGTAAAAGTTCTAGCATGTATGCACTAAGCATTTGAATTAAGCATTTATATTAACATGAAACAAAGTGAACTTCAGATAAAGGAATATTTTTGGCAAGAATTAAGGTGAACATAATTCAGTCAATTCATCAAGAGAATCTGATAATCCAAAACCAATACACAAAAATAGAGCTTCAAAATACATGACGCAAGAACTGACAGATCTAGACAGAATAATATACAAATCCACAAATACATTGCTGGATTTAAAAACTCAAATCTCTATTACAGTTAAAAATGTAGACAAACTTTTTTTCAAAAGAGCATCAAAGAACACTATCAAGCTACTATCAATATTGACACTATCAAACAACTAAAACTAGATGAAATCTATAGAACACTCCACTCATCACCTTCAGAAACTTATTTTTTTCTAGTGTACTAACATTCACTAAGAAAGACCACATGCTAGGCAATTGAAAATGTTTCAGTGAATTTAACAGGATTGTATAAGGCAGAGTATGTTCTTTGGTGCTTTGGAATTAAATTAGAAATCAAAAAGAAATAAAACTATCTGGGAACCCGAAGTATTTGGAAATCAATGCACTTCAAAATTACCCATGACAAAGGATAAATAAAAAAGGAACTTAAAAACTATTTTTGAACATGCTAAAAATAAAACACTAAAGCTTCAAGGCCCATCAGGGGAAATAGACAAATTTTAATATTTATGTAAGAAAAAATAGAAATGCCTATATTCAATAATGGACATTTCTACTAAAAAAAAAAAAATGAGGAGAAAAGCAAATCAAACTCAAAAAAAAAAAATACAAAGTAGGAAATAATAGATTTAAATCAGAAATAAATAAAATAGATAATGAAATACAAAAGAGACAAATCTAAAGTTGATTCTCTGATAAAATCAATGCAGTTAATTTCCAGACATTCTAAACAAGATGAAAGGACAGAAAACCAAAATGACCACTGTCAAGAATTAAACAGGGGGCAATGTTACAGATCCTGCAGATACCAAAATAATAAGAAAGGAATGTTGTAAATAAACTTTGTCAACAAAGGTGAAAATCAATTTGAAATAAATTCCTTATTTGAAAGGCAAAAAATAACAAAAAGGAACTCATAAAGAAATAGAATATCTGAATAGCTCTGTATCTATTAAAGACTGTAAATTTAAAACTTTCCCAGAAAAAAAAAATAAACAAAAAAATTCCATTCTTAGGTGGATTCTCTGTTTATTTATGTATTTAATTATAATGATTAGTCAAGTGCAAACTCTGATAATTTCTTACATTAAAAAAAAAAAAAGACAAAACTATATTAACTTTTTCACCTCAAAATTAAATAAACCAACCTGATTACAGAATCTTTTTGGTATCTTCTGTTAATGTTATTCATCAAAATTTAGAAAATTCATTTAGTTTTTTTTTAATTTATTCAACAAATATTTATTAAACAATACTCTGGACAAGCCCATTGTCCAATTCACTGAAAGTATATCACTGATTAAGCAGAAAAACTTGCCTCTTATTTAACTTATTGTGGGAGGACAGAAATTAAAGAAGGTAAATAATCAAGTTAGAAAACAGGCAAAAGGATATTTTAACAATATACAATAAGCAAAAAATGCCTGCCTTCTTGCTTATGCTCTTTTGGGAGGAAATACAATAGAAAATAAATACAATACATAAATTTTAGAGTATGTCAGCATATGGTTAATTCCACTAACATATAAAGAAATATAATGAAAGAGATGGCTGAAAGAAGGAGCACATTTATATGAATGGTCAGTGTCGACTTCTTTGTAACAAGGAAAAGTTGAACAAGAATTGAAAGAAAAGAGGGAGAGAGTTCATTGGGTAACTGGGGCAAAATATTCTGGCAAAAACAAATTTGCCATAAGACAGTCAATGTTGTTGGAATGGAGTGAGCTAGGGTTAAGTGTTAGGATATGATAAAATATTAGCTTAGACAATTGCAGTGTCTTTATCAATAGAATTACATCTTCAGATGACTTCTATCTAATCCTCTCATAAATCTTATTCAAGTTTTAATATTTCCCTATTTTTTCTACTTCTTAGCATTTATATTTGTTTCAAAGCCCTATTTCTATGTATTTTTGTCTTCTAAAATATTGTACAGTCAACTAGTCCATGAAACCTTTCAAAACTCAAAATTTCAGATTTTCTTAGCTTCAATTTTAACATCTGTAATAAATCATAATATCTTATCACTGACTAATATTGTATACTTAATATATATTGGTTTCCTTCCCTTCATTCTCTGATTATTTTAGCCATGAATCATTCCTAGTTTCATGGCATATACAATCAACTGCCAAGCATTTTTGTTTGCTTTGTTTTATGTACCTCTCAAGTGCATAAGATCCTTGGTGTCAGGAGTAAAATGATTTGGTAGTGTTTTTTCAACATATCTTTACTAATTTTTGGTGTATTCTGATTGGTTACTGAGAAAGGGATGTTGAAATATCAAAGTGTATTTTTAGATATAACTATTTCTTCTTTTAATTCAATCATTTTTGTTTTGTTTTATATGTTTTGAATCTCTGTTTTGGGGATGCTTAGGTAGTTAGGATTGGTAAATTGTTATGCTCTCTTAATGAATTTAGTCCTTTATAATTAAGAACTATATTTCTTATTCATGGTAATAATTTTGTTTGCAAATCTACTTAGTCTGTTTTTAATATGGCCACAGTAGTTATCTGTAAATTTGCATTTATGTTATATACATACACACAAACATGTATTTTTAACATGTATTTTATATTTGAAGTGGATTTTTGGTAGACAGCATAGTTAAATCTCTGCCTTTTCATTGCAGTGTGTAGGTTATTTAAATTTAATTATGAATAAGCTTGGGTTTAAATGTACCCTCTCACTACATACTTTCTATTCATCTATTATTCTTCATATTCAGTTATTTATCTTTGACTGCCTTTTTTGTATTAGCTAAATATATACTTCATTATAATAATTATTATTATTCCATTTTAGTTACACTAGTGGTTTATTGCTCTACTTATTTATGTGATTGTTTTCAGATTTAGAATATAAATATTTAACCCATAGCTATCTCCCTTCAAACAATAGAATACCACTTACTATATACTGTAAGAAATTTTGAACTGTATCTTTACATTTCTTCCCTCCTTTCCTTTCTGCTGTTTTAGCCATGCATTTTATTTCTATAGATTCTATAAATGTCATAGTATACTTTTGTTATTTTTGTTTTAAACAATTAGTTTCTAAAATGTTAAATATAAGAAAATGCATCTTATAATTACCTACACATTTAGCATTTATCACTCTTCATTTATTTCTTAGGACTCAAATATACGTCTTGTGACCTTTTACTTCTGCCTGAAGAACTACCTTTTATCATTGTAGTAGTGTAAGATTGCTGACAATAAATTTTCTTCACTTATGTTCAGGGCTGGGACTAGGGTGAGGTGAGTGAAGTACCTAGGGTACAAAATTTAAGGAGACACGCACTGTTGGCTCATACACTGTGCAAGACTTACACTCTCAAGTCATGCAAATAATTGACCCTGAGATTGATTACCTCCTTAAATTCAGTGCTCTAACTGCAGCACTTGCTTCACCTGAGTCCCACCATGCCTATGATTTTCTGAAAATAGAAGTTTTATTTTACTTTCATGTTTGAACATTTTCATTTTTTTGTAAAATTCTAGGGTAAGCTTTGCTTTCAGTAGTTTGTTACTGCTACATTTTCTTTGGGCTTGCTTAATCTCTGTGAGAAGTGTGCTGTAATTCTTAATTTGTTCCCTGTTTTGTAATGTCTCTTTTCACCTCTGCTAAAATTTTTTAAATGCAATTTTATTGAGATATATTCACATAACATACAATCATTCAAATTGCGCAGTTTTTCACAGTATCGTCATATAGTTGTGTGTTCATCACCACAGTCTTTGAACATTTTTGTTACTCCAAAAAATAAAATTAAAATTAAAATAGAGTTTCCAAAACATCCCCTTTCCTTCCTACCCCCCATTTTCATTTACTTTTTTATATACAGTTTTATTGAGATATATTCACCCACCCTAAGTCATCCACAGTGTACAATCGATTATTCACAGCAGCAGCATACATTTGTGCATTCATCACCAGAATCAATTTTTGAAACTTTTACTTATTCCAAGTTAAAAATAAAAGCAAAAAGATCACCTAGATCTTTCTATCCCTTCCATCCTGCAAGCCACAAGATTTTCACAATCACAGAGTCACACTGTGCAAGCTACAAAGTTATATAATCATCAAGAATCTAGGTCATTGGGTTGCAGTTTGACAGCTTCAGGTATTTCCCTCTAGCCATTCCAACACACTAAAAACTAAAAGGTGATATCTATATAGAGCATAAGAATACCCTCCAGAGTGACCTCTTGACTCCACTTGAAAGCTCTCAGCCACTGGAACCTTATTTTATTTCATCTCTCTTTCCCCTTTGGGTCAAGAATATCCTCTCAATCCCACAGTGAGGGGTCCAGACTCACCCCCCTGAGTTCTTTCCTGCACTGCCAGTGGGATTCACACCCCTGGGTGTCACGCCCCACATAGGGAGGAGAGTAGTCTGCTATCTTTTAAGACTTCCTCTTTCTCACAGGTTTTCAGCTTTCAAATGTCAGGAATTTGTGAATAATATACTTTTCTGTTTGTTTGTTTGTTTATTTGTTTAGGTTTATCTGTATTGGGTTTTCTTGAGCTTCTTGAACCAGCTTATTTATTTGTAGTTCTTATCACAGCTTAGCCATTATTTCTTCATTTATTTTGTTCTGTTGCACACATACCCACTCCTGTACACACACACACACACTCACACACCCCTTCTCTGGACTCCAACCTGTCTTGTTATATTACAGGATATTGCCCTGAATATTAATATTGCTCTGCTCATCACTTCAAACTTCTTTGTGTATGTGCTTTATTTGAACAGATTCTGTGGCCACATTGTCAAAATCACTCATATATTTCCTGCAACGATAAAGTTCTCTTTATTTTATCATGTCTTTTTCATTTAAGACACTGAACTTTTCAGTTCTTGAAGTCTGTTTGCTTTTTTCATCCATTTTTTCTTCTCATTATATTCATATTTCTTCTACTTTCTTGAGACATGGAGAATATTTATAATAGCTGTATGAACCTGCTTGTCTACTAATTCTGTAATGTATGTCATTGATGGGTTTGTTTCTACTGATTGATTTTTCTCCCATTTTGAGTCATAATTTTTTACTTCTTTTCATGGCTAATAATTTTTCATGGAAGACATGTTGTGAATTGGGTGACGGTTTCTATTGATTCCTTTACAAAGTTTAGTATTTTATTCTGGAATACAGTTAAGATACATGGAATCAGTTTGATCCTTTCAAGGATTGCTTTGCAATTTTCTTCAGAAAGATCCAGAACAGTCTTAGATTTAGGGATAATTTGGCCCTACAATAAATGCAATAATCTTCCCATGACTCTAGCTAACAACTCAAGTATTACCTTGTCTTCTACTCTGACTGGTGGCCACATAAATATTTTTAATTCCTTGTGAATTCTGGGACTTATTCTTCCAACTCTTTTACGGGAATATTTTCCCCAGCTCAGTTATTTCCACTCACATATTTGCAGATTACTATTTAGCCAAAGACTCAATTTTTCCCTCTGCAGATCTCCAGACAGAGCTGTCCTCCTTCTCTTCCTCTCTCTCTCTCTCTCTCTCTCTGCAGGTCCTTTCTCTCTGATAATCAGCTCTGCAATACAGCCACCTTTTTTGTCCTAAACTCAAACCTCTGATTTTTCTATAGACAGAACAAAGCTCTCTTTGTGTTACGCCTTCATTATATTATAGTCCAGAAACTATTTCTAGAGAAAAATTGGGTAATCAAAGGATTTGCTTCATTTTTCCCTTCTATTAGAGATCACCATCCTGAGCTGCCTTTTGTCAATGGTTGGAAAATCATTGTTTAATAAATTTGGTCTGTACTTTCAATTTTTAATGTAGGAGGGTATATTAGTCAGGGCAAAAATGACAAGATATACACACATACATGCACCCACATGCATTTTGAGATTTATTGTAGGAACTGGCTCACACAGCCATGAGATTGGCAAGTCCACATTCAGTGGGACAGGTTGCAAGTTGGGAACTCCAGTGAAGGTGTCAATAAATTTTCTAGGAGAAGCTGGCTGGCTGAAGCAGAGACAGATATTCTTCTTTCTGACTGCTGAAATCATCGGTTCTCCCTTTAAGACCTTCAAGTGATAGGATGAGAAGAGTTCTCTCACTGCTGAAGGCTACCTCTTTTGCTGATTGTGGGTGTAATCAGCCATAGATGTAATCAACTGACTAATGATTTAAATTCACAAAATACCCTTGTAGTAACAATCAGGCCAGAGCTTGCTTAATCAAAAAAGTGGATACCACAACATAGCCAAGTTAACATGAAATTAATCATTACAGAGGGAAATTCAGTTTCTGTTACTCCATCATGACCAAGTGCATACGTCTCTATCCTATTATTTCTGTCCAATATTTGTATTTATATTAAAATATCTTCCTTTTGACATCATATAATTAAGTATTGCTTCTTTATCCAGTCTGAAAGATTCTTAACTTTTAAGTATGGTGTTTAGACTTAATATTTTTAACTGTATGTTAAGCTTTAAATTTACTACATTATCATCTCACTTTATGAATTCCAATCATATCTCTAGAAGGTTTTTCTGTAGAAAAGTATAAGCAATTTCATTTTGTTTCTAAAAGCACTATTGAATAGTATTGTCTTAAAAATCATATATATTTAAAATGTAAAATTTGACAAATATTGATATATGTATACACCTGTGTAACCATCACTACCCGCAAAATAGTGAATATACCCTCATTCCTAAATATTCCCCATGTCCCTGCACACCCATCCCCAAGCAAACATTGATCAGTCACTATATAATTTTTGATATTTTTTGTAAGTGGAATCATGTAGTGTACATTATGGAGTTTTACACTTAGGGGCCTGAATTATTACAAAAAAAAAAAAATCTTATATTTACCATCAATTACTATTGTTATGCTGAAAACAGAATGTACAGTCTCTGAAAATCAATGCACAGAAGAAGTTTATTGAGCTAAAGTAGCATTAATGCAGAGCAATACCAAATAAGGTTTCTGTTTAAAAGGCTGGGTTTGGGGATGGGTGGGAAAGGGAAATCATTTTCCGTTTCCCTCTGAGACAAAGGGAAGGTGTGGGGGGCGGGAAGGAGAGGAGTGATGGAGACATGAATTGTGAGGGAAGCCTGAGCTAAGTGGGCCGTGAGGGTGGTACATGAGTTTTCTGGAGTAGGGTGTCCTTGGGTCACAGTCCATCAATCAGGAAACCATACAAGCAGGATTATTTGTGTAAGGTTGTGGCTATCTGGTGAAGATTAACAGACTTGCTCACATGAGCTCAACTAATTTACTACAATTTTTCTTTCCTAGCAAAGGCAGGGGTCTCTATTAGCCCTGCAATGGATCTTTGGCATGTCAGCCTGGCTCGGTTGCCCTCTGTTTCTCCTTTGTAGTCTTCTGGGTAAAATGGGTGTTCAAGTAAATCAAGATGATTAGTAAAGTTATTTCCATTCCAATTTCACACTATTATCATGTTCTTCATTCTTTATCTAGATTTAGATTTCCATGTGGTATCACATTAGTGATTTTTGAAAGCTTTCCTTTAACATTTCCTAGAGTGCCAATATGCTACAGAGGAATACTTTCAGTTTCATTTATTCAAATGCCTTTTTATTTTGCCCTTGTTTTTGAAATTTCTTTTTTACATAAATAGTTCTAACTTTTTATTTTTACCTTTTAGTACTTTAAAGATGATACTTCAACGTCATCTGGATTGCACTCTTTCCAACAAAGGATTGGCTATCACGTCTCATCTTTATATTTCTTTCTATGCGCGTAATGTTTTTTCTTTTTTTCTATTGTTGCTTTGAAAGATTATTTTCATCATTTTTTAAGCAATTTGATTTTGATGTGCCTTAGAGAATTCTCCTTTTAGGTTTCCTTGTCTTAGAGATAGTTGTGTTCCTTGCACATGTGGCTTTATAATATTTATAAATTTGGAAAAGCTTTTGGCTATTGTTTCATTAAAAGTTATCCTCTTCCTTCTAGGACTGCAATTATATGTGTCAAACTGATTAGAATTGTACATTTTTCAACCCTTTACTCCTGTTTCTTTTTATTTTTTGTCTATTGATATATATTTACTTTCTCCAGTCTTTTCTTCTATAATATATTATCTGCCCCTAATTCAAGTATATTTTGCTACTTAGACACTGTAGTCTTCATCTTTAGACATTTGATTTACTCCTTAAGATATCTATCTATCTATCTATCTATCTATCTATCTACATACCTACCTGCCTATTTAATCTTCCTTCTCTCTCCTTAACATTTTTGGCCTTTTCCCCTAGGTCCTTGAACATATGAAATACATTATTAAAAACTGCTCCAGTATCCTTATCTATTAATACTATGAACTGTGTGATTTCTTGGTGGGTTTCAATTGATTAATTATTTTTCTCTTCTTTATAATATCCTCTTGCTTCTTTGCATGCCTGGTAATTTTCTATTAGATGGCAGACTTTGTGAGTTTTATGTTGCTTTGTATATGATATTTTTGCAGTTCTATCAATATTATTGAGCTTTTTTTTTTTTTTTCTGGGATGGTGGAATTTCCTAAAATTAGTTTGATTACTTCTTTTAGTTCTTACTTCTTACCTTTATTAGGTAGGACCAGGGTCACATTTAGTCTAGAGTTAATTTCCCCAAACCAAAGTAAAATCCTTTGGAGTACTCTACCTGATGTCTTGGGATGCACAAAGTTTCCCACTGTGGTTTGTGGCACCAGATACTCTTTCTGATGTACTTGATCTCATAGGATTGTGCTATTTAATATTTTGAGTAATTATTTCCTCAATTTCAGGTAGTTTGTTAACAATCATGGATGCATCATTATTCAATTGAATTACCAAATAAGGTACAAAGAGTATTTACAATATTCATTCAACTTTCGTCTCTTACAGTTTCAGATAACCAATGATTTTTTTGGTATAAGTACATTTCAAATATTACATAGAATATATTTATGCTTTAAAAATTTGTTTCACTAAAATTCAAATTTAACTGGCCATCTTTCATTTTTATTTGCTAAATCTATCAGTTCTAGTAAGGATCAAGTTGTTTTCTTAGTTTCTGCTATAGAACTTAATACATAGTGATTATGGTATATTTTTTCAAACCTCTGGATTTTCAACAAAATGATCTGTTTTACCAACATCCATTGGTCTCCTTATATAAAATTATTCAAAACTAATAATATTTTCTATTATCATGGTTCTTGCCAGTGTAGAGTCAAATTTACCTATCTCTCAATCATAAGAACTTAGTGAAGTAAAATTCAAATTTAAAGAATGATATTGTCTTGGTCATTATCATCATCTTTCTTTATAGCTCAATGAAAATATATTTCCTCTTATTTTCTTAAAGCCCAAAACATTGATGATTTTAGAAGTAGGCGCTATGCAATCTAACATTATACTGGCTTGTAAAGAGATAGTCATAGCACTATAATGTCTGACATTGTGAAAGATATGATTGAACCATAGATATGCAAACCAGAAAAGGAGATTTCCAAATCATCATCTGTATGTATAAATTTTAGGGGCAGCAAAATTTAAATATGGGTTGGATATTATGATTGCACAGAGGCCTGATATATAGAGAGGTAAATTAAATTAACATCCTATCATATCCTATCACATACTGATTGGAAAACATCATTCAGGATCCATGGTTAAACACATTGGTTAAGCAACCAAACTTGTTTTAGAGCCTCTTGGTCCTTTCACTTGCTCTTCTTTCTGACCGGCAGACTCATCAAAAATATCTTTATGGCATGCTCTCTCTCATCCTTCAGTTTTCTACTTAATTGTTACCTTATCTATGAAAACCTTCCTGATCCAGAGTATTTTTAAGTAGCCCTCCAACCAACCTGACACTCCCTGTTCCTCTTAAATATTTTTGTTTTTCTTCATAGCACTTATCACCATCTAATTTACAATGTATTCTGTTTATTGATTATTTCTTTTCTCCAGCTAGAATGTAAGCCACACCCATATGGCAGCATTTTGTAATTTTTCACTTCTGTAATCCTAGCATGTATAAGAAGGGTTGACATATAGTAAGCACAGAAGGCATTAAACATCTGAAAGAAATGTGATCTCCCAGAATCACACACATGGCCCCCATGGGTTTGAAGCAACTCATGATGAGGAAACAGTTAAGTAATAGAAAAAAATGGTAGGAAAATTAAATTAGAATAATAGAAAGCATACAGGCAAGATGAGTAAAATATGGAGGAAGAATGAAGTAAGACCACAGTGAGAGAAAGGGCAGGATTGAGAAAGGAAATATAACCTAAAGTCCTGAAGTTAAATCCCCTGTGTTCACAGATGCTCAGCCAAGTTGCATCTAATTACAGACCCCCTTGAAAGATAAGCTCTATTTTGGAAAGAAACTAGAAATGATTTCTATTTTTATCCCTGAACAAACTTAGAGAAGAGAAATTTGGGCCACTGATGATATAGATGAATATAATGATGCTGTTGTGAATTCTTTGTAAAATATAGGGAGAAATCAATGATCAGAAAGTGAAAACATGAGATTTTTCTGCAATTGAATAATCCTGTATCGCATTTTATATCATGGAGAACACATTTTTTAAACATTACTTAATTAGATTTTCACATCAGCCTTGGCGGATAGATAATGTAGATAATGTGGCGTTATTATCATTGTTATTATTAATGTTTAAATTTTTATTTACATTTTACATTTACAAGATCCTGATTATCAAAATTTTTCAACACCCATTGTACATGAATAATATTGTTAGGATTTTGCTTAGTTGCCTTGACTTCAGATCCTATGTGATTTCTGCTACAATAAACATGTATAGGTATTTATATGGCATAATAATTATACAGATATTTCTTATTTCACATTGCATTTTCTCATGATTATTACCTAATTTTACATGCCTCAATTAAGTAAAAGTTTTGTCACTTGGATAAATATCACCAAAATTCCTTCAACGAAATTTCTAAATTATCCAGAATATTTATATATGTGAAAATGCTAAGCTTTTTAAAAAAAGATTTTCTTTAAATCTTCCTTTTTTCTTAGTTATGCTTTAGGGTTACACATCTTTATTAGGTTGCTCAACTGATACAATTAAATACATCTCTTTTTAACAATGTTTCCATTTTGCTGTGATTTCCTATTTAATATTCTCATCTTTAGGCTGTACCTTTAATTCACTTTCTTCTTTCCTTCAACATAATATTAATTTATGGAAAACTAATGAATTAAATGTTGAAACACTGTGAAATCTTCTTATTAAAATAAAAAAATACAACAATCTGAACGAGTCAAAGTATTTCTTCTCTCCCACTTCTGGCTCCTCCTGTGACTTCTCTGATGAACTGTGTCTGATTTTCCTCTCTTTACAAGACTTCCAGTCACACAGATCAAGATACAGCCTGATTCAATTTGGCCACATATTAATTAATAATGACATCTTCAAAATGTCCTATTTATAGATGTGTTCACACCCCCAGACTCATGGATTAAGATTTGAGCATGTCAGTCCTGGGGCAAATAAATTCAATCCCCAGTTGTCTGCCATCTGGATCCCATACAAACATGTTCATCCTGCACACAAAATATATTCACAACCTCCCAGTATCCCAAAAGGCTTAAGCTATTTCATTAATAACTCTAAGTACAACGTTTCATGAAAATCATTTGTGTGTGGTCTGTCCTGCAGCAAAATTCCCCTTCTACTCTGAATCTGTGAAACATAGAAAACAAGTTTTCTGCTTCCAAAATACAATGGTGGAGCAAGCATAGGATAAATGTTCCTATTCTAGGAAGGAGAAACTGGAAAGAAAACAAGGGGCATGGATCTCAAACAAGTCCAAAAACCAGCAGGACAAACTCCATTGAACCTCAAGATTTGAGAGTCATCCACTGAACAATGTTTTGTCCTCTGGGCCTTCTGGAGAAGCAGCTCTATTCTTTATAAGTGCTGGGGCAATGACTCTGCTCTCCCTGAATGCTGAGCATAGGCCTCACCCTCTCCAAACTTTGAGGTGGCAGCCAACTGCACTATCTCTGAGCACTGGGGCAGAAGGCGACCCCTTCCAAATGCTAGAAAGGACCTACCCCTTCCAAATATATGAGTGGGCTTGCCCTTTACAAACATGTGGCTGGGTTCAACTTTTCCAAATACAAGGGCAAAAGGCCACCACTATCCAAAGTACAGAGCAGTGGTCCTTCTTTCTTGGCCCAAGGAGATTTTTTAGACCCAGACTTTGGCTTTCATGGTTCTGCCCTTGAAGTAATTCTTCCATTAATTTGTTCCATTTCTGTCCTTTCAGTCCAGGCTTCCATTACTTCTGTGTATGCCTAATATCCTTAGCAAATAGCTGTTGAGTCAAACTCTCATGCAGGGCCCAATTCTCTGGAGCTTATGGATGGCACAGATAGAGCCACTTCTGTCCCTTGTCTCAAAACATGTTATCTGAGTAGACTGGAAATTTTTCAAATCATCAATTCCTGGTTCCTCTTTGATTAACAGTTCAGTCCTCAGTTTATCCCTAACCACTTTCATTTTACTACAAGCGGCAAGGAGAAACCAGGTTGTACCTTTCACATTTTGCTTGAAAATCTCCTCAGCTAAATACCCAAGTTTATTGCTTACAAGTTTTGGCTTCCATCTGATATTAGAACATAATTTTGCCAAGTTTATGGTCACTTTATAACAAGATTGCTCTACCACAAGTTTCCAACAAAATATTTATAATTTCCTGCTAAAGCCTTCCTAGAAGCACTTTTATCAACCATATTTCTATTATCATCTGTTCATAATGATCTATGTATTCTCTGAATGACACAACCCTTTCCTTCAGCTCTCTTCACAGTAACTTTGTTTTTTTCTATCAAGTCCTTCAAAATTCTTCCTGCTTCTACCAATAATCCAGTTAGAAAGCAATTTTCACATTTTTAGGCATTTGTAATAGCAGCACCCTACTTGTTGCCAACAAAAACTCTCTTAGTTTGCCTGATCTGCTATATCAAATACCACATGCATGTTGGCTTAATGAAAGGAATTTATTATTTCATGGTTTTTGAGACCAGAGGTCCAAATTCAAGAAGAGAGCTGGACCTCAAAAATTATATAGGCTGATAAAACTACTCAGATACAAACAAGGGCTACCTTTCATGAAAATGGAGCCATGACTCTGAGGGCAGAGCAATGAGCCCAGAGGGCCAGCTCCTGAGGTAGCAGGCCAGAGTCACAAGCCATATTTCCATGCCTTGAAACCAAACAGAGTTTGGCTAGGAACATTTCTAAATTTCTTGGAACTAGTGACTTCCTTTGGTCTTTCATTTTATCTCTTTGTGAACACAAATTTCTATCACTATTGTCCTAGGCTTACCCCATGTTCCAGTTTGCTAATGCTGCCAGGATGCAAAACACCAGAAATGGATTGGCTTTTATAAAAGGGGTTTATATGGTTACACAGTATAGTCTTAAGGCTATAAAGTATCCAAGTTAACACATCAACAATCAGGTACCTTCACTGGAGGATGGCCAATCACATCTGGAAAATTTTGTTAGCTAGGAAGGCACGTGGCTGGCAACTGCTCCAGAGTTCTGGTTTCAAAATGGCTCTCTCCCAGGATGTTCTTCTCTAGGCTGCAGCTTCTCTCTGCAATGTCACTCTCAGTTGCTCTTGGGGCATTTGTCCTCTCTTAGCTTCCCTGGAGAAAGAGTCTGCTTTCAAAGGCTGTCTCCAAAATGTCTCTGAAAACTGCAGTTCCTCTCTCGGCTCCTGTGCATTCTTCAAAGTGTCCCTCTTGGCTGTAGCAAACTTGCTCCTTCTGTCTGAGCTTACGTAGTGCTCCAGTAAACTAATCAAGGTCCATGCTGAATAAGTGGACTTGGAATTGATTATCTATGGGTAAATAACTTGGGGATGTTAGGATAAGGTAGATGTACTTTGTATGTAGGACAGATATGAATTTGGGAGGGCAAGGGAATGGAATATGGTAGGCAGAATATTGGACCTGAAGGTATCCATGTCCTAATCCCCAGAATTTTTGAACATATTAATTTATATAACAAGGGGAGATTAAGTGTGAATGTGAGGTAAAAGTTATTAATCAGCTGACTTTAGAGTAAGAGATTATCCTAAGACTATCTGGGTGTACTCAATGCCAACCATAAGGATCCTTCAAATATGGAAGATGGGGAAAGAAGAGTTAAAGTTAAGGAGATGTTTGAACATGTTATGCTGCAGGCCTTGAAGATGGAGGAAGAGGCCACTAGCCAAGGAATTCAGGCAGCCTTGAGAAGTTTAATACATCAAGGAAATGGATTCTTCTCTAGAGCAAAAGCAATGTAGTTCAGTTAAAATCTTGATTTTAGCACATGACCCATTTTTGATTTCTATTCTCCAGAAATGTACAATAATAAATCTGCATTGTTTTATGACAGTAAGTTTGTGGTAATATTTTACAGGAGCAGTAGAAAACTAATACATAAAAGAATATAAAGAGAAAACTATATATGCAAATATATATAATACCTATTATCATATTTGGATAAAGTAAAAAAGAAATGACATATATCATTGAGAATACTTTTATCATTTGCATTGTGCATCAAATGGCAAAGTATAAAATTTAAAATTGAAACACAAATATATTAATCTCCAGCTCTATTTCTATCTCTCCCAATTAATGAAAACTTTGATTTTAATTGGCACTTTGAGCCCAACTGGAAGGTGTATACTCTTGGTTCTGTTGCTCCAAAGGAAAATGAAAGCCTCAGGAGATTATTTAATAGGAAGGGGGTTGATAGTTCTCTGAAGGTCTGTAAATGATATGAGTTATACTGTTCCAATGAAACTATTAAATTAGAGCATATGTATTACAGCGTTGACATGGAAATATATTTGAAAGTTCACACTACAAATCAGTTCAAGTGTTTAATAAAAGATTATTTGAAAGTGATGTCTCTAATAATCACATTCATTAATTATGATTTTTTTAAAACTTTGTCTTAAAAATGGATTATGGGGTTGTGCCACTTTGAATGTATTGTGTCCCCCAAAAAAGCCATATTCTTTGATGCAATCTTGTGGGGCAGACATAATAGTGGAGATTAAGTTGGAATGTTTGGATTGGGTTGTTTGCATGGAGGTGCGCCCCACCCAACTGTAGATGATAACTGATGGGATATTTCCATGGAGGCATGGCTCCGCCCATTCAGGGTGGGCCTTGATCAGTGGAGCCATATAAATGAGCTGGCTCAAAGAGAAGGAACTAAGTGCAGCTGTGAGTGACATTTTGAAGAGGAGCAAGCTTGCTAGAGAGGAACGTCCTGGGAGAAAGCCATTTTGAAACCAGAACTTTGGAGCAGACACCAGCCACGTGCCTTTCCAGCTAACAGAAGTTTTATGGACACCGTTGGCCATCCTCCAGTGAAGGTACCCAATTACTGATGTGCTACCTTGGACACTTTATGGCCTTAAGACTGTAACTGTGTAGCCAAATAAACCCCCTTTTTATAAAAGCCAATCCATCTCTGGTGTTTTGCATTCTGGCAGCTTTAGCAAACTAGAACAGATTTTGGTACCTGAGAAGTGGGGTGCTTTTGCTGCTGAGTTTGCAAATACCAAACATGTTGGAATGGTTTTTTAAATGGATAAGGGGAAGATTCTAGAAAAATTGTGAGGAGCTTGATAGAAAAGGCCAAAACTGCTTTAAAGAGACTATTTATGGAAATATGGACTCTAAAGATACTTCTGATGAGGACTTGAGTAGAACTGATGAATGTGTTGTTGCAAACTGGAAGAAAGGTGATTCTTGTTTTAAAGTGGCAGAGAATTTGGGAAAATTGAATCCTTGTGTCAGATGGAAGGAAGAATTTGAAAGTAACAACCTGGAATACTTAGCTGAGGAGATGTCCAGACTACATGTGGAGGAGTTACCCTGGCTTATTCTTGCAGTTTATAGTAAAATGCGAGTGGAGAGAGATAAACTTAGAACTGAACTCTTGGGTTCAAAGAAACCAGAAGCTGATGGCTTGGAAAATTATGAGCTTCCAGGGGGTGGAATCCCAGAAGCTACAGCCCAATGTGAGGTTGTAACCAAACATGGAACCCAGCCGCCATTTCAGTACAAGCCAAGATTGGAGATGGAATTATCCAGAAAGGATTTGTGGAAAGTCCTATTGTCTAATGGCTTTGACACCTGCATGCTTCATGCGAAGCCAACAGAATTTTTGTGAGATCTTTACAGACAGAGCCATTGCCAGTCTGGACTGGAGGAGACAGACAAGGAACAAACTGAAGGAAAAATTTCTTCAAAGACAGAGCCATGGAGGTTGAGGTCTGGAGTCAAGAGGTCTTGGGCTTGGAGAGTGGAGCAACCAACACGCATGGAAAGGGTGAGTTTGCCCTAGAGGTTGAGGACGGGCCTTCCGCCTCGATGATCAGGAAATGTCTTGCCACCCCAAGCCCCAAAGAGGGTGGAGCACATTCCCAGGGAATTGGGGAGAGCCTGGCTGCCACCACAGTGTTCTGAAGGGGTTGAGCATGTGCCCCGGAGATGGAAGGGAATCCAGGAGCTGCCCCGATGTTTGAGGAGGGTGGGGACGAGAAGGTGGTCTCCCCAATGTGTGGATATGTTGGAGCACTCACCCAAGTGTTTGGAGAGGAAAGGGCTGCCACAAAGGCCCTTAGGAAGGGTTAGGCTCCTGCTCTCTCAAGCCCCAAGGATTCAACATCGTTCTGTTAATGACTCTCAGACTTTGAAATCTAATGGAGTTTGTCCTGCAGGTTTTAGGAACTGTTTTGCTCCTGTTAACCCTGTTTTCCTTACTGTTTCTCTGTATAGCAATGGGAATGTTTATCCTATGAATGTCCCTCCTTTGTATATTGGAAGCATATAACTTGTTCTAAGTCCACAGATCCAAAGCTAAAGGAAAAGTATGCCTTAGGACTGACCACTCCTATATTTGATTTTGATGGGATCTTGTACTTAACTATTGTTACTGAAATGATTTAAGTTTCTGTGGTATTGTGGGATGAATGTATTTTGTATTTGGAAAGAATATGTTTTTCTGGGGTCCAGGGGGTGGAATGTGCCAGTTGAATGTATTATGTCCCCCCAAAAAAGCCATATTCTTTGATGCAATCTTGTGGGGCAGACATAATAGTGGGGATTAAGTTGGAACATTTGGATTGGGTTGTTTGCATGGAGGTGTGCCCCACCCAACTGTAGATGATAACTGATGGGATATTTCCATGGAGGCGTGGCTCCGCCCATTCAGGGTGGGCCTTGATCAGTGGAGCCATATAAATGAGCTGGCTCAAAGAGAAGGAACTAAGTGCAACTGTGAGTGACATTTTGAAGAGGAGCAAGCTTGCTAGAGAGGAACGTCCTGGGAGAAAGCCATTTTGAAACCAGAACTTTGGAGCAGATGCCAGCCATGTGCCTTCCCAGCTAACAGAAGCTTTATGGACACCGTTGGCCATCCTCCAGTGAAGGTACCTGATTACTGATGTGTTACTTTGGACACTTTATGGCCTTAAGACTGTAACTGTGTAGCCAAATAAACCCCCTTTTTATAAAAGCCAATCCATCTCTGGTGTTTTGCATTCCGCAGCATCAGCAAACTAAAACAGGGGTGCTTATATTTTATTCCCCTATTCATTAATATAATTTATTTTTTTAAAACCTGAGTAGAGATACAAGTTATTATCTTTGAAGCATATATTACATGTATATTTTTCTTTCATTTAACAGTTTCATAGTAATAGTTGACTTCTCATAAAGTATAAAATGTTTCTGGCTTTGACATATGTATACAACACCTTGACCAAAATAATAAATATATTCATCACTCCCAAGGCTTTCCCCATCTCTCTTGTCATACCTCTCTCCTCCATTGCCCAGTCTGCAGTAACTACAGATTATCTTGCATTTCAGAGAATTTTAAAAAATATATTAAACACTGTCTTAACAAATTTCAGATAAATCTAAACTTACAGCATGTACTCTTGCTTTGATTGGATGTCAGACATTTCTTCCTTCCTTTTTCACTCCTTTCCTCAATTTCTCTACATCCACACATGTACACATTCACACACGCACACACACAAATTAGTTATCAAGTTGTAAAAGTCACTGTCTTAATATGTGTGTGTGTGTGTGTGTGTGTGTGTACATATGTGTGTTTCCTAACTTTGTTCATATTTAGGGCCTAGAAGAAAATACATTCCAGTAGAAATAAGCATACCAATTGTCCAGACTTCTTTCAAAATACTTCTTACTACTAAAAAGATAAAGGTATCCTAGGTAAATCAAAGTATCCTTAGTATCCCTCCCAGTGCTGAAGGAGGGAAAGTATAAAATAAACCTGGAAACTTTTGTACTAGGAAATAAGAAATTGCCCAAATAATGATGGGCATTGTGAAAAGATTCAAGAAAACTGTTTCTTTCCACTAGAAAAGTTAGCAATTGCAATAACAGTATAAATAATTATAGTAATACAACATGTCTCTTTGAATGAAATAGGAATCAACTGATCCACATTGAGAGAGAGAAAGAGAGAGACAGAGAGAGAGAGAGAGAGAGACAGAGAGAGAGAGAGAAGGGAGGGATAAAGGGAGGAAAAGAGGGAGGGAGGGAGGGAAGGAAAGAAAGAAGGAAGAAGGAAGGAAAGATGAAAATTTATTTTTCCCATAGAATTCCATCCAATAAATGGAGGAGGTATGATGCACTTAGAAAATTACCATTTCACATCCATCATAGTAGTATTTAATTGAGTCAAGAAACATCAAGTGATGCTAAAGTTAGTGGGTGAATGTTGATTATGGAATTGGATAGTTTCATCTCAAAGTGCCTTACCACAAAATATTTAATTATTTGTTACTATATAACATATTTACATATATGTATGCATGTGTAATATATTACATATATATATATATTTATAAAGAAAACAAAGTGTAACTTTACAGTGAAGAAACCTGGGCATCACCTTTCAAATGCTCAGACTTAAAATTATTACTGATGGGGCAAATGGATTCCATTTGCCACCTGGCAGGATGCAAGTAAGAATAGCATAGCTTTGTGTTTATGATGTTAGAGTCAAAAATGCAGATACTTAAATCAAATCATAAGGAAACACATAAAAAACCTGAAATTGAGAAAAGTTCTAACATAAAAAATAATCTGTAATGTTTCAAAATGTTCAGGATATTGTGAAGTTTAAGGCAAGATTATGGAACTATTCTTGATTGAAGGAACTCAAAAGACATGGAAACCTGGGGAAATACATTATTCTTGTGTCTTTGTTTGCCAGGGATGACATAAAAATTACAGATCAGATTGATTGGCCTAAGCAACAGAAATTTATTGTTTTGAAAATTAGAAGTCAAAAATCAAGGTATCAGCATTCTATGTGTTCTCTGAAGTCTGTAGCATTCTGGTAGTGGCTTGCTAGCAATCCATAACTCAATCTCTGCCTCCATCACGTAGTGATCCATTTCTTCTCACTCCTACTGCATAAAGGGAATCCAGTCATATTGGATTAAAACTTACACCGAGGAGGCAGGGCAAGATGGCAGATTGGTGAGCTGTATGTTTTAGTTACTCCTCCAGGAAAGTAGGTAGAAAGCCAGGAACTGTGTGGACTGGACACCACAGAGCAATTTGACTTTGGGCATACTTCATACAACACTCATGAACACATCGAACTGTTGAGATCAGTGAAATCTGTAAGTTTTTGCAGCCAAGGGACCTGCGCCCCTCCCTACCAGGCTCAGTCCCTTGGGAGGAGGGGCCGTCAGCACTGGGAAGGAAAAGGGAGAACTGCAGTGGCAGCTCTTATCAGAAACTCATTCTACTGATCTGAACTCCATCCATAGATAGACTGAGAACAGACACCAGAGAATCTGAGAGCAGACAGCCCAGCAGAAAGGAGACAGGCATAGTAAAAAACAGCAAGAAAAACTCCAAAATAAAAGCGGAGGATTTTTGGAGTTCTGGTGAACATAGAAAGGGGAAGGGCAGAGCTCAGGCCCTGAGGCTCATATGCAAATCCCAAAGAAAAACTGATCTCTCTGCCCCCTGGATCTTTCCTTAATGACCCAAATTGCTTTGTCTCTTGGCATTTCAATAACCCATTAGATCTCTGAGGAGGGCTTTTTTTTTTATCTTTTTTTTTTTCTGTTTCTAAAACAATTACTCTAAGAAGCCCAATACAGAAAGCCTCAAAGACTTGCAATTTGGGCAAGTCAAGACAAGAGCAGAACTAAGAGAGCTCTGAAACAAAAGGCAATAATCCAGTGGCTGAGAAAATTCACTAAACACCATAACTTCCCAAGAAAAGGGGGGTGTCCGCTCACAGCCATCATCCTGTTGGACAGGAAACACTCCTGCCCGTCACCAGCGCCATAGCCCAGAGCTGCCCCAGACAACCCAGTGTGACGGAAGTGCTTCAAATAACATGCACACACCACAAAACTGGGTGTGGATATTAGCCTTCCCTGCACCCTCAACTGGTTGTCCCAGAGTTGGGATAGTGGAGCAGTGTGAATTAACAAAGCCCCATTATGCCATCATTTCAGCAGACTGGGAACCTTCCTACACAGCCCAGCAGCCCAGAACTGCCCTGGGGGGACGGCACTCACCTGTGACATAGCACAGTCATCCCTCAACAGAGGACCAGTGGGTGAACGGCCTGGAAGAGGGACCCACTCGCAAGTTTCAGGAGCCATACACCAATACCAAGGACTTGTGGATCAGTGGCAGAGACAAACTGTGTCAGGACTGAACTGAAGGATTAGATTATTGCAGCAGCTTGAAAACTTCAGGAACACCAGGGAGATTTGATTGTTAGAGCCACCCCCCTCCCTGACCATCCAGACACACACAGCATATACAGGGCGGGCAACACCAACTACACATGCAACCTTGGTACACCAATTGGCCCCACAAGACTCACTCCCCAACTCACCTCAAAGGCAAAGCAGGGGAGAACTGGATTGTGGAGAACAGGTGGCTCGTGGATGCCACCTGCTGGTTAGTTAGAGAAAGTGTTCTCCATAAAGCTGTAGATCTGATAAATTAGAGATAAGGACTTCAATTGCTCTACACATTCTAAAAGAACCCTATCAAGTTCAGCAAATGCCAAGAGGCCAAAAACAACAGAAAATTATAAAGCACATGAAAAAAACAGACGATATGGATAACCCAAGCCCAAGCACCCAAATCAAAATATCAGAAGAGACACAGTACCTAGAGCAACTAATCAAAGAACTAAAGTTGAACAATGAGACCATAGTACAGGATACAAAGGTTATCAAGAAGACCCTAGAAGAGCATAAAGAAGACATTGCAAGACTAAATAAAAAAGCAGATGATCTTACGGAAATTAAAGAAACTGTTGACCAAATTAAAAAGATTCTGGATACTCATAGTACAAGACTAGAGGAAGCTGAACAATGAATCACTGACCTGGAAGATGACAGAATGGAAAATGAAAGCACAAAAGAAAGAATGGGGGAAAAATTGAAAAAATTGAAAAAATTGAAATGGACCTCAGGGATATGATAGATGATACAAAACGTCTGAATATAAGAGTCATTGGTGTTCCAGAAGGGGAAGAAAAGGGTAAAGGTCTAGGAAGAGTATTCTAAGAAATTGTTGGGGAAAACTTCCCAAATCTTCTAAACAACATAAATACACAAATCATAAATGCCCAGCGAACTCCAAATAGAATAAATCCAAATAAACCCACTCCAAGGCATATTCTGATCACACTGTCAAATATGGAAGAGAAGGAGCAAGTTCTGAAAGCAGCAAGAGAAAAGCAATTCATCACATACAAAGGAAACAGCATAAGACTAAGTAGTGACAACTTAGCAGCCACCATGGAGGTGAGAAGGCACTGGCATGACATATTAAAAATTTTGAGTGAGAAAAATTTCCAACCAAGAATTCTTTATCCAGCCAAGCTCCCCTTCAAATTTGAGGGAGAGCTTAAATTTATCACAGACAAACAAATGCTGATAGAATTTGGTAACAACAGACCTGCCCTACTGGAAATACTAAAGAGAGCCCTACAGACAGAGAACAAAGAAAGGAGAGAGAGACTTGGAGAAAGGTTCAGTAGTAAAGAGATTCGGTATGGGTACATTAGAGGATATTAATAGAGAGAGGGAAAAATATACACGACAAACATAAACCAAAGGATAAGATGGCTGATTCAAGAAATGCCTTCATGGTTATAACACTGAATGTAAATAGATTAAACTCCCCAATTGAAAGATATAGATTCACAGAATGGATTAAAAAAAATGAACTATCAATATGTTGCATACAAGAGACTCATCTTAGACACAGGGACACAAAGCAATTGAAAGTGAAAGGATGGAAAAAAATATTTCATGCAAGCTACAGCCAAAAGAAAGCAGGTGTAGCAATATTAATCTCAGATAAAATAGACTTTAAATGCAGGGATGTTTTGAGAGACAAAGAAGGCCACTATATACTAATAAAAGGGGCAATTCAACAAGAAGAAATAACAATCATAAATGTTTATGCACCCAATCAAGGTGCCACAAAATGCATGAGAGAAACACTGGCAAAACTAAAGGAAGCAACTGATGTTTCCACAATAACTGTGGGAGACTTCAACACATCACTCTCTCCTATACATAGATCAACAAGACAGAAGACCAATAAGGAAATTGAAAACCTAAACACTCTGATAAATGAATTAGATTTAACAGACATATACAGGACATTACATCCCAAATCACCAGGATACACATACTTTTCTAGTGCTCACGGAACTTTCTCCAGAATAGATCATATGCTGGGACATAAAACAAGCCTCAATAAATTTAAAAAGATTGAAATTATTCAAAGCACATTCTCTGACCACAATGGAATACAATTAGAAGTCAATAACCATCAGAGACTTAGAAAATTCACAAATACCTGGAGGTTAAACAACACACTCCTAAACAATCAGTGGGTTAAAGAAGAAATAGCAAGAGAAATTGCTAAATATATAGAGACAAATGAAAATGAGAACACAACATACCAAAACCTATGGGATGCAGCAAAAGCAGTACTGAGGGGGAAATTTATAGCACTAAATGCATATATTAAAAATAAAGAAAGAGCCAAAATCAAAGAACTAATGGATCAACTGATGAAGCTACAAGATGAACAGCAAAGCAATCCTAAACCAAGTAGAAGAAAAGAAATAACAAGGATTAAAGCAGAAATAAATGACACAGAGAACAAAAAAACAATAGAGAGGATAAATATCACCAAAAGTTGGTTCTTTGAGAAGATCAAGAAGATTGACAAGCCCCTAGCTAGACTGACAAAATCAAAAAGAGAGAAGACCCATATAAACAAAATAATGAATGAAAAGGATGACATAAATGCAGATTGTGAAGAAATTAAAAAAATTATAAAAGGATACTATGAACAACTGTATGGCAACAAACTAGATAATGTAGAGGAAATGGACAATTTCCTGGAAACATATGAACAACTAGACTGACCAGAGAAGAAATAAAAGACCTCAACCAACCCATCACAAGCAAAGAGATCCAATCAGTCATCAAAAACCTTCCCACAAATAAATGCCCAGGGCCAGACGGCTTCACAGGGAAATTCTACCAAACTTTCCAGAAAGAACTGACACCAATCTTACTTAAACTCTTTCAAAACATTGAAGAAAATGGAACACTACCTAACTCATTTTATGAAGCTAACATCAATCTAATACCAAAACCAGGCAAAGATGCTACAAAAAGGAAAACTACCGGCCAATCTCCCTAATTAATATAGATGCAAAAATCCTCAACAAAATACTTGCAAATCATATCCAAAGACACATTAAAAAAGTCATACACGATGACCAAGTGGGGTTCATTCCAGGCATGAAAGGATGGTTCAACATAAGAAAATCAATCAATGTATTACAACACATTAACAATTTGAAAGGGAAAAATCAAATGATCATCTCAATAGATACTGAAAAAGCATTTGACAAAATCCAACATCTGTTTTTGATAAAAACACTTCAAAAGGTAGGAATTGAAGGAAACTTCCTCAATATGATAAAGAGCATATATGAAAACCCTACAGCCAGAATAGTATTCAATGGTGAGACACTGAAAGCCTTCCCTCTAAGATCAGGAACAAGACAAGGATGCCCGCTATCACCACAGTTATTCAGCATTGTGCTGGAAGTGCTAGCCAGGGCAATTTGACAAGACAAAGAATTAAAAGGCATCCAAATTGGAAAAGAAGAAGTAAAACTGTCATTGTTTGCAGATGATATGATCTTATATCTAGACAACCCTGAGAAATCGATGATACAGCTACTAGAGCTAATAAACAAATTTAGCAAAGTAGCGGGATACAAGATTAATACACATAAGTCAGTAATGATTCTATATGTTAGAAATGAACAAACTGAAGAGACACTCAAGAAAAAGATACTGTTTTCAATAGCAACTAAAAAAATCAAGTACCTAGGAATAAACTTAACCAAAGATGTAAAAGACCTATACAAAGAAAACTACATAACTCTACTAAAAGAAATAGAAGGGGACCTTAAACGGTGGAAAAATATTTCATGTTCATGGATAGGAAGGCTAAATGTCATTAAGATGTCAATTCTACCCAAACTCATCTACAGATTCAATGCAATCCCAATCAAAATTCCAACAACCTACTTTGCAGACTTGGAAAAGCTAGTTATCAAATTTATTTGGAAAGGGAAGATGCCTCAAATTGCTAAAGACACTCTAAAAAGGAAAAACAAAGTGGGAGGACTTACACTCCCTGACTTTGAAGATTTATTATAAAGCCACAGTTGTCAAAACAGCATGGTACTGGCACAAAGATAGACATATAGATCAATGGAATCAGATTAAGAATTCGGAGATAGACCCCCAAATCTATGGCCAACTGATCTTTGATAAGGCCCGCAAAGTCCTTGAACTGGGTCATAATGGTCTTTTCAACAAACGGGGCTGGGAGAGTTGGATATCCATATCCAGAAGAATGAAAGAGAACCCCTACCTCACACCCTACAAACAAATAAACTCAAAATGGACCGAAGATCTCAATTTAAAAGAAAGTACCATAAAACTCCTAGAAGATAATGTAGGAAAACATCTTCAAGACCTTGTGTTAGGCAGACACTTCCTAGAGTTTACACCCAAAGCACAAGCAACAAAAGAAAAAATAGACACATGGGAACTCCTCAAGCTTAGAAGTTTCTGTACCTCAAAGGAATTTGTCAAAAAGGTAAAGAGGCAGCCAACTCAATGGGAAAAAATTTTTGGAAACCATGTATCTGACAAAAGACTGATATCTTGCATATATAAAGAAATCCTACTCAATGACAATAGTACAGACAGCCCAATTACAAAATGGGCAAAAGATATGAAAAGACAGTTCTCTGAAGAGGAAATACAAATGGCCAAGAAACACATGAAAAAATGTTCAGCTTCACTAGCTATTAGAGAGATGCAAATTAAGACCACAATGAGATACCATCTCACACCAATTAGAATGGCTGCCATTAAACAAACAGGAAACTACAAATACTGGAGGGGATGTGGAGAAATTGGAACTCTTATTCATTGTTGGTGGGACTGTATAATGGTTAGCCACTCTGGAAGTCAGTCTGGCAGTTCCTTAGAAAACTAGATATAGAGTTACCCTTCGATCCAGTGATTGCACTTCTTGGTATATACCCGAAAGATCGGAAAGTAGTGACAAGAACAGATATCTGCACACCAATGTTTATAGCAGCATTATTCACAATTGCCAAGAGATGGAAACAACCCAAATGTCCTTCAACAGATGAGTGGATAAATAAAATGTGGTATATACACATGATGGAATACTACACGGCAGTAAGAAGGAATGATCTCGTGAAACATATGACAACATGGATGAACCTTGAAGACATAATGCTGAGTGAAATAAGCCAGGCACAAAAAGAGAAATATTATATGCTACCACTTATGTGATCTTT
Organism: Choloepus didactylus; assembly: GCF_015220235.1. NCBI lineage: Eukaryota > Metazoa > Chordata > Mammalia > Pilosa > Megalonychidae > Choloepus > Choloepus didactylus. The sequence continues at coordinate 144,360,974 of NC_051309.1, forward strand.
GAAAAATGTAAAACAAATGGTTTATAATGTGGAATGTAGGGGAACTAGCAATAGAGAGCAATTAAGGAAGGGGGAACAATAATCCAAGAAGAACAGATAAGCTATCATGGGTAAATTTAACATTCTGGGAATGCCCAGGAATGAATATGGTCTGTTATTTTCTGATGGTTATAGTAGGAACAAGTTCACAGAAATGTTGCTATATTAGGTAACTTTCTTGGGGTAGAGTAGGAACATGTTGGAAGTAAAGTAGTTATTTGGGTTAGTTGTCTGTTTCTTACTCCCTTGTAATTGTCTCTTTGAAATGTTCTTTTATTGTATTTTTTTTAATTAATTTTTTTTATTTTTTTATTTTTCATACAGTTGATTTAAAAAAAAAAAGTTAAAAAAAAAAACCAAACAAGGAAAAATATATGTAGAGCCCCTTTAAGGAGCCTGTGGAGAATGCAAGGGTATTGGCCTACCCCACCTCGATGGTTGCTAACATGACCACAGACATAGGGGACTGGTGGTTTGATGGGTTGAGCCCTCTACCACAGGATTTACCCTTGGGAAGACGGTTGCTGCAAAGGACAGGCTAGACCTCCCTACAACTGTGCCTAAGAGCCTCCTCCCGAATGCCTCTTTGTTGCTCAGATGTGGCCCTCTCTCTCTACCTAAGCCAACTTGAAAGGTGAAACCACTGCCCTCCCCCCTACAGGGGATCAGACACCCAAGGGAGTGAATCTCCCTGGCAACGTGGAATATGACTCCCGGGGAGGAATGTAGACCCAGCATCGTGGGATGGAGAGCATCTTCTTGACCAAAAGGGGGATGTGAAAGGAAATGAAATAAGCGTCAGTGGCAGAGAGATTCCAACAGGAGCCGAGAGGTCATTCTGGTGGGCACTCTTACGCACACTTTAGACAACCCTTTTTAGGTTCTGAAGAATTGGGGTAGCTGGTGGTAGATACCTGAAACTATCAAACTACAACCCAGAACCCATGAATCTCGAAGACAGTTGTATAAAAATGTAGCTTATGAGGGGTGACAATGGGATTGGGAAAGCCATAAGGACCACACTCCCCTTTGTCTAGTTTATGGATGGATGAGTAGAAAAATAGGGGAAGGAAACAAACAAACAAAGGTACCGAGTGTTCTTTTTTACTTTAATGGCTCTTTTTCACTTTAATTATTATTCTTGTTATTTTTGTGTGTGTGCTAATGAAGGTGTCAGGGATTGATTTAGGTGATGAAGGTGCAACTATGTAATGGTACTGTGAACAATCGAATGTACGATTTGTTTTGTATGACTGCATGGTATGTGAATATATCTCAATAAAATGAAGATTTAAAAAAAAAAACTTACACTGATTCAGTTTAGCCTCATCTTAATAAGATCATTTAAGATTTTTTTTACAAATGAGTTCACATAAAAAGGACCAGTGTTTAATACTTCAACACATTTTTTGGGGGGGAAAGATGGTTCAATCTATAACAACTGGATTGGATTGTTTTTCTATTAAAAGACAGCATTGGGGCAATTTGCGAATGTGAATGGAATCTCTACGAGAAAGATATATGTCAGTTTCTTGTAATGCTTTAGCAACTTTTCTTTAAGATGACATGACATCATACAAATAGTAAAAGAAAAAAAGCAAACGTCCAAGAAGCACAAGGTGCCTACATAATTTCTGTTCCAAAGCTCTGTACAGAACTGGTTCTCTTTATATCTTATTTTTTTTTAATTTATCGATTAATTTCATTCATGCCATAATTAGTGGAAAATATTTATTGAGTCTATAAACTGGTAGTCTCTTTCCAGTGAAAATTTTTATTTTGAATTTTTTCCTTTAAAAAGATGACATAACTTTGGGATGATTATCTTATGGCAAACTAAACCAAATACTTTAAAATCAAGTCTCAGATTTACTTGTTTTTCTTTGATTTCAGAATAGCTAAATACATTTTTAGGAAGAGAATCTCTAAGTAGTTTTCTTAATATAAAATCACTTGCTTCAACAAAACTTACTAGATGTGATTTTTCCCTCCCAAATACTCCTTAAGTTCTTGAGAACAGGCGACAATTCTCTGTAAAACTGCATGTCAGTAAATCTTTACACTTAGCATCTGAGCTATAGCAAGTTTCTGAGAACAGGCTCAGTCTGTGGCTTGTAGCAATGCCTTGCCTTCATAAGCAGTTTGTAATTAACCCTCTAGCAACTATCTCTGAATACGCAATTTTACATCATTTTTGAAGCAGCCATTTTATTTTTGAAATGCAAATTACATAATATGAAAAAATTAGATTTAAAGCTATTTTAACAAAATGTTGTTTCTTTCCTAATAGTTTAATCTTTTAATAAGAATGTAGGATAACCACTAGTCATTTCATTTTTCATGTTTGGATTGATTTGGTTGAGCTTCATCAGACACTTATGTTTCAGTTATGATCCCTTCCAACAAGCTAAAGGAAAATTTAATATATGCTTTCAGTTTTCAATCTGTGATGAATTAACATATGTATAGATTACAACTTTTTTCCCAATTAAATGTTAGGGTCTTTTATAGCTCTTTATTATTTTATATTTGAATAGTCACTAAATTTTATATTTGAATAGTCGCTAAATTTTTTCTGTAGGAAGCATACTAGTGGTGAAAATTCAAGCAATTATAACTTTGTCTCTCAACAAACTTTAAAAATGGAAATTACCTACATATTCATAATGGTCTCACTGTATGTTTTTAATTAACTGACTATGCAGCTGTCAGGAGCTACAAAGATCTGTTGTCTTCTATATCTATACCTCCATGTACTAAATTGCTTATGATATATTTCCCATTTGACATTCTATAGACAAATCAAACAGAACCATCTGACATGTACAATATACTTTATTCCTGATTTTCTCTCTCATTGAATTGGAAACCAAACACTAATCTAAATCTAGAACCTAAATATAACTCACAATTCTAATCCATACCAACTATGCCCATTGCAACTGAAAGAAGTATCATTTGCATATTTTCCCAAAACAGCTTTTTATAAGGAGTTATTCCCACCAACTTTTTACTTCTAAGCTATTTTATGAATTACAAATGTGGGGGAGGGATTTTCCCTACTGGAATTGTCTTGTCTCCCTACAAATAACTATTTGATTCCCCCTCAAAATCATTTTTGAACTACTGTCCATTCAACACAGTGGTAGGTTTTGGGGACACAATGATAAAATAAGATGCCCATACTTCATAATGTATGTTTTAGTTATTGGCAAATTACATAATCTTTGGGCATGAAAAAATATTGGTATTTTGTACATGCTGACCTCTTTGGCTCAAGTATCATCATTCTTAGCTTCCATATTTCACCATATGAGAATCCTTGCAGCTGTTTATGCTGCTCATTCTCTCTCTTGGATCTGAGACTTTATGCAAAGCTGTCTCTGCATCAAAAGAACACAGGAGGGAAGAAGATGACAGCATGAAGAGGATTGGAAGTTAGTTTATTTCCCTGGAACAACTAATAAACAACCAGGAAAAACAAGTAAATAATCTGGAATAACTGTGGGGGGACAAAAGTGGCTGAACACTCATCATACACCAACCTGAATGGGAGGAATGCCCAAGACTGCAGCATAAAATCTGTAAGTAAAAAACTGTGGAGCCAAGCTGGGAGTCCCCTCCCCCCATAGCCTGAGCTGCAAACCCTTGAGGTGCTAGAGAGCAGCACTCTCCCAGTAAGCTAATATAGCTTAGCTGAGCTCCAACTGGGGTTTAATTAGCAAGCATGGACTGGACTGCTCAATACAAGCTAAAAATCCCCAACAAGCAAACAGAGGCTTTTGGTGAGGACTGACCTTTAAGAGCTGGAGGGTGGCCATGGACTGGCCCTGAAGGGGGCTTTCTGTCCTTTTTTCAGCTCAGTGGAGAAAGCCTCAGCCATTTTCAGTTCCCAGTGTTCTGCCCAGACAAGGGTGGAGAGAGCACAGGCAGAGAGTCTATTCAAATGCTAATGACTTCTCCCTAGGGGACTGTCTTCTCTAAGAGGAAAGATGTGGGGCCCAGCTCTACTACCCACCCTCCATTCAGAACTGGACCCTAGGTCCTAGGGGAAAACAGCCATGGGCCACACCTCCTTATACCAGTCTGGACCTACAAGCTGGCAGGCACTACCTGCTTGGCAGAAAAGCACAGTGACTTGAGGTCTCACAGGGTACACCAATCTTCTAAGACACACTCTCAGGGAGACATGATACTATTGCCTTCTTCTAAGACCTGAGCCCATTCTGGTCTGGGAAAACCTGATTGGGGTAACCAAGGAAATGAGATGCCTAGACAACAGAAAACTACAAATTACATGAAGAAAAATGAAGTTATGGATCAGTCAAAGGAGCAAACTTACACTGCAACTGAGATACAGGAATTTAAACCACTAATACAAAATCAATTCAAAAAATTCAGGGAAGATATGGCAAAATAGATGAACTGTATAATGAAAACACTGGGTGTACACAAGATAGAAATTGAAAGTTCAAGGAAACAAGTGGCAGACTCTATGGAAATGAAAGGCACAGCACAAAAGATGAAAGACAATGGAAACATACAACAGCAGATCAAGAGGCAGAAGAAAACACTCAGGAACTGGAGAACAAGGCACCTGAAAGCCTACACACAAAAAAAAACAGATAGAGAAAAGAATAGAAAAATACAAGCAACGTCTCCAGGAACTTAAGGACAAAATGAAAGGCAAGAATGTACATGTCATTGGTTTCCCCAAAGGAGAAGAGAAGGGGAAAGGGACAGAAGCAATTATAGAGGAAATAATCAATGAAAATTTCCCATCTCTTTTGAAAGACATAAAATTACAGATCCAGGAAGCGCAGCGTACTTCAAACAGAATAGATCTGAATAGGCCTACACCAAGGCACTTAATAATCTGATTATCAAACATCAAAGATAAAGAGAGAATCCTGAAAGCAGCAAGACAAAAGTGATCTATCATATACCAAGCTTGATAAGACTATGTGTGGATTTCTCAATAGAAACCATGGAGGCAAGAAGGAAGTAGGGTGATATATTTAAGATTCTGAAAGAGGAAAACCACCAACCAAGTATCCTGTATCTGGCAAAACTATCCTTCAAATAAGAGGGGGAGCTTAAAATATTCTCTGACAAACAGACAATGACAGAGTTTGTGAACAAGATACCTGTTCTACAGGAAACACTAAAGGAAACACTGCAGACAGAAAAGAAAAGACAGGAGTGAGAGGTTTGGAATACAATTTTGGGAGATAGTAGCACAGCAATGTAAGCACACTGAACAAAGATGACTGTGAATATGGTTGAAAGAGGAAGGCTGGGACCATGTCACACAGCAGAACAAAAGATGAACGATAAAGACTGGGACCGTGTAATTCAGGGAAACCTAGGGTGCTCAATGATTGTAATAAAAGGTACAAATATGTTTTTACATGAGGTAGAACAAATGAATGTCAACATTGCAAGGTGTTTAAAAGAGGGTGGGATTGGGGGAAAAGACAATCAATGCAAACTAGAGACTATAATTAACAGAAACATTTTATTATGCTTCCTTTAATATAACAAAGGCAATATACCAAAGCTAAATGCATATGGGGGGTGGGGAATAGGGAAAGGGTGTGGGACTCTTAGCATTGGTGATGTCTGACTCTTTATTCTACTTTAGATTAATGCTATCTTTCCTTTTGTCACTTTCTGGCTATCAAGTTTTGTTGTTTTTTTTTTCTTTTGTCTCTTTTTCTTTTGCCTCTCTGCCTTCTTTGACTCTTCCTCCATCTTTGTGGAAGAAATGGAGATGTCCTTATATAGAGAGTGGCGATGGTGCTGAATACATAAATACATGACTTTACAGGGAACCAATGATTGTTTACTTAGGACAGAATGTATGGTATGTGAACAAAACCATCTTAAAAGAAATGGGTTCATGAAGAAACCTTGAGGGCACTATATTGAGTGAAATAAGACAGACACATAAAGGCAAACATTGCAGGGTCTCACTGATATGAACTAATTATAATATGTAAACTTATAGACATGAAATATAAGTTACCAGGATATAGAAATGAGTCTAAAGAATGGGGACTGGTTGCTTATTATGAGCAGAATATTCAACTAGGGTGAACTTAAATGTTTGGAAAAGGACAGGGGTGATGGTAGCATGTTGTGAGAATAGCTAACAGTGCTGAAAGGTGTGTGAAGGTGGTGGAAAGCATAAGCTCAGGGTCACGCATGTCACCAGGAGGAAAGTTGGAGGTTAAAAGATGGGAATGTATAAACCAGTGAATCTTGTGGGGGACAATGTCCATGATTAACCATACAAATGTTAGAAATCTCTCTCACAAACTAGAACAAATGTATGTCATTATAATTAGAAGTTAATAATAGAGAGGCACATAGGGAAAATATGTATCTATTGCGAACTATATACTGCAGTTAGTATTTTAACATTCTTTCATCAACATTAACAAATGTACTATACCAAAACTGTGAGTCAACAATGGAGGGGGGGGCATAGTTAGGGGTATGGGAGGATTTGAGTTTCCTTTTTTTTGTCTTTATTTCTTTTCTGGAGTAATGAAAATGTTCCAAAAATTGAAAAAATATTAATTGTGGTGATGGATGCACAGCTGTATGATGGTACCATGGGCAATTAATTGTACACTTTGGATCTTTGGATATTGTTTGGTTTGTGCACAATCTCAACAAAACAAAAAGAACACAGTAAAATATATATCAATAAACATGCTTAAAAAAAGAATGAAAGAAAATGGAACAAAGGAAGAATGGTGTTTCCTGTTTTGCTTTCACCCTCAACCTCACAGCAAAATGTCTGCAGGAGTCTGGGGGAACAGTATATCCAGATACAACGATATCCTGAAGACTAAGATAGAGCATGTTTTTTGCATCTCACTCTTAGAAGTCTGTAAGGAGATGTATCCTCATTTGTCCTTGTACTGATTTTCGTCATATGCCTCTTTATATTCTAATCACTGGCCAAGAGAATCACATTATGCTTCGATTAAACAGGTGAAATATGAATCTGGCTGGGGTGGCAACCAACTTTGAGGAAAAGTGATACACTGAGAAGCCTAGTATATTAAATGTGTTCTATGTTGGGAAGAGAAAGAGAAGAAATGGATATTGACAGCCAACCTATAGAATATGTTACAAATGGAAAACTGGAAGGCCATTAGAGATTTTATTAGAAATTTTTAGCTGATCATGATGTTCAATTTCTCTTTTCTGGAAAGTATAGTTGTACTATGTTTGCTAGACTATCCTACACTTTGGTGTAGAAATTGAATTTCTAGGCTATGCAATGTGAGCAGGAGTAATGTGGTCTTCTTCTAAGCTGGCTTATATAAACCTCACATTCATAATTCTCCATACTTTGCTAGAATGGAAACAATTCCCAGAGTAACCTCAAGAGCTATATGTTGAGGATGGTGAAGCTATGGATGGAAGGAGACTTAGTCTTTGAATCACCCTGGAGGAGACAACAAATAGCTTCCATATTATGTATGTAACAAATAATATTTATTGTTTTAAGGTTTGCAGGTTTAGTTGTTTCATCAGCTACTGTTATGTTAATAATTACAGCACTTGAAATCATGGTAAAAATTTTAAGATAAACAAGGTTTTTTGTTTGTTGTTGTTGCTGTTGTTTTTTGACGCCTGTTGTGTGAGTCTGAAACCGTTATGGACCCCAGAATAACCATGATCTTTTAATCCAATCTTGTTGGGTGGAACATTTTGATTGAGAATTTCCGTGGAGATATGACTCACCCAACCGTGGGTGAGAACTTTCATTAAATTATTTCTGTGGAGATGTGGCCCTGTCCATTCAGGGTAGGTATTAATTAGATCACTGGAGTCCTATAAGAGAGCTCACAGAGATGAGCAGTGCAGAGAAGCTGAGAGAGACATTTTGGAGAGAAGCTAAGATACATAATCTAAAGTTTGCCCTGGGAGAACAATAAAGATGCACAGGAGCTAAGAGAAGAAGCCCAGAGTTTGCCCCAGAGAAGGTAAGACGCTTAGAAAGAAATGCCCCAAGAGAACCAAGCAGAGATCTGAGAGAAGCTGAGACAGAAGCCCAGAGGAATTTTGGAGAAAGTCATTTTGAAATGCAATCTAAGAGCAAAGGACCAGCAGATGCCAGCCACGTGCCTTCCTAGCAGACAGAGATATTCCAGTTGCCGTTGGCCATTCTTCAGTGAAGGTATTCTACTGTTGATGCCTTAGTTTGGACACTTTTATGGCCTTAGAACTGTAAATTTGTAACCTAATAAGTCTCCTTTATAAAAGCCAATCCATTTCTGGTATATTGTATAACAGCAGTATTAGCAAACCGGAACATCTGTGAAGGAGGTTTTCTTAATATCACATCCTCAAAACCTTATTTCTGTGCAAAAATAATCGTTCTTCAAGGCTAGCATAAAGAACTAAATCTTGTACTTCTAAGTACTCTCCATAGAATCAAACAATTCTTCACAGAATGTAAACTTAATGAACTTATGTTTAATGTAAGCAACTTTGGATTCAATTTTGCATTTTCAGTCTTTTTAAGTTTCTGATCAATTTATTATTAAATTCTATTAATGCTTTCTTTAAAATAACTTTCAAAAGTTAGCTTCTTATTTGCTTTGCATTATCCTAGTAGAGACCCATTTCACTTCTGTTATTGACAATTCTGCTCTATCATACCTATTTGAAGAATCAAAACATCTTGTAGCACACAGTTATTGTTCCTTACAGAATAAGACTGCTTCCCTAGCTAGATGCTATTGTTTTGGTGGTGATTTTGTGTAATGTTTAAGTGTTTTCATAGTACTTTGCATTGAATTACAAAGCACAATTATATGCACATAGCAGGAGAAAACATATTTAATTGAGTGTAAAATTAAAAAGGCATTGGTAATTTTTAGTACCAATATTGATATTTTTGTTTTTATTTTATAAGCCAAACCCTCAAATGGGGATCCATAATTAGACATGAAGTAATTTTCATCAGAAACTATTAATAATCATTGCTCAACCTAAATTGTTATATATTTGACAATGATAAGTATTTCAGAACTGAAGAGTAAGGCAACCATTAAGGAAATCTCACAATTTGCATTGCTTCTAAAACCTAACATAGTTTAAAGTTATGGATAGCCCTCTTTCTCTGCATTAAAATACATAACCAACTCAACAAAAACTAAAAATTCTACATTACCATAATCATCCTAATTTACAATATTATTTTGAATTTTGTTATAACTTCAGGATTTTTAAAAACAAATACTAATCATAATGGTACAATTAAAATTGCCCTTATGTTCTTGGAAGTTTTAAATTGCAATACTAAAAATAGGATGTGATAATACAATAGGTTAGGGAGATAATCTAGCTGTCAAAAAGAATTGATTGGAAGCACTTAACATTGACTAATTTTTTTAACAGCGTGAAACAACCATTTATTTATTGGACAGGGCAAGGTCATTAAAAGAGAGGAAACATATTTTAAAAAATGGGTTTAGGTTGGTGTTATAAGCGTTGATGCTCACAACAAACAACATTACCCAAGACATCATGGAAACAGGCCACACACAACCAGGAAGATGCTGTCATGCCCACACAAAAAATAAGCCACAATGCTTAGGAAACTATCATTAGGAAGTTACAAAGCATCATAGTCTCCAATGAACCCCTCTGCATTTTCATCAGGTGAGCCATTAGCCCATAGTATTTTGCTGGTTCCCTGAAAATTTTCTTCTATTAGAGACAAACTTGAATAGTACATACTTCTGAACGTCACTGAAATCATAGTTAACTTCAGGGTTAACTAGCTCACATCACATTTTTTGGACTGCCCTAAGTAGTATTGGTACTCATAGTATCGTAAATAAAATTCTGTACTCAATCCATTTAGCAGTTTTACAATGCATCCACAACACCTTCAACCCCATAGTATGCATTTGAAAAAGACAGCAGAAATTCAATGAAGGATTTTTTTTTTTTTTAATTGGAAGCTGGCCTGGCCCAGGGTATTCCAGCTGCTAGCAATACTAGATGCACCTGAAAACTGCAATGTCAATTACCTGTCAAATTATTTCACTTCATTTTTAGCAGGACCTTTGCAGATAATCTAGCTATTAAAAAGAATTTATTGGGAGCACTTAACATTGATTAATTTTAATTTAACTTTTTCAAAACTTATCTGACGACTAAGCATTTTCCTTCTACAGCTCCAAGTCATTATTCTTCTTCATCATTCATACATAACCTCCCTTCTTATTCTGATACACATTCCTTGCTTTCATAAGATCTAGAATTGTTGCATTTAGGAGTTTGATGAAATGGTTTCATATTGACTTTCTGCAAAATGAGCCATTTATATTAGCTAGCTTATTACCTGGAGTCAAAACTCTTTTAAAAGCACATAAAATAGAATTTTATCATTATAAAAAATGTGCTATCATCAATTGTAACAAGCATCCTACACCATTGCAAGTTGGTGTTTGTGGGGTGGTATATAGGAATCCTGTATTTTGTGCATGATTGTTCTATAATACCTCAGCTTCTCTAATAAAGAAAAGAAATAGAATTGTATTATTGTTCATATAGCAGGAAAAAATGCTTCTTCTTTTGTTTCATTCATAGTGTTGGGGGTTCAATCATGTCTTTCACAAAGGCATGTTCAGATCCCAACCGTTGCTCCTATAGGTGTGAACCCATTAGTAAATAGGACCTTTCAAGGTGTTGTTAGTTTAGATGTGCCCAAAGGAATGAGTGTGGTCCTTAATAAAAAATGGCTGAAGTCTTCATGAGCAAATGAAATTGGACATGGAGAGAGAAACCATGGGTGCAGCCAGAAGATGGAAATCTATGGAACCTATTGGAGAAAGGAGAAATCATTGCCATGTGCATTGTCATGTGACAGAAAATCCAGGAACCCCAAAGATTGCCAGCCAGTCATAAGATACCAACCCAGAGAAGTGAGTCTCCTAGCCTCTGAAACTGTGGGCCAATAAATTCCTGTTGTTAAACCAATCCATTGTATGATTTTAGCAGCTAGAAAACTAAAATACTACCCATGTTTATTTTGTCTTGGCCTTTCCTCTCTTTGAGCTCCTAATTTTTAAGAACTCCTAGATAGAGTAGTCTTCATTTCTAGCATAATTTGAGTTTAAACTGATTTTTCTTCATTTATTTTTTTCTGAAACAAAGATGATTCTCTTATTACTGTAATCAGGCAAATATTCTACATATTTAATTATTCAGAAATTTGTTTCTCTATCATTCAGTGGAAGCTAACCTCTTCCCAATCTCTTAATCCCTATTTTATATTCATTCATCCATTCACTCATTTAACAAAATTTGAGTGACTGTTGGTTGGGCTTTTCACAGTCATCTTTATTCATTTTATTCTGAATGCACCAACCAGTTGGTTTGGGTCAGAGACAAATTTCTTAATGATAAGTGTGTTGACCACAGCTTTCTTAGCTCCTAACCTTGGATTAAGGTAAAAGGACCAGCTGAACTGTCCTCCATAATAACCAGCTACACCATAGTCAAAGGAAGAGGAAATATGCGTTCCTCCTCTTTCAAAAGAGTTTCTTGCTTACACCAACCCCTTTTGGAATATAAGTAAAATCTCGCCAGGAGTCACCTGGCTCAACTTTTATGAGTTAAAGTCATCTTCAAGTCTAGAGTTTCATCTCCTTGACCTAACCCTCCATTCCTCTTAACAGCCTAGGGCTCAACCTAGGGATTTAGTCTAGGCTATAACAATCGATCTTCTTAGGGAGGGAAGAATTTTATTATCCTTTCAGACTGGAACAATTAACTAAACAAATAGCCACTAATCTCATGGTTTGAGAAGAGTCTCAAGAGGCTAAACCTTTGCATTGGAATACTGAGAAACCCAGAGAAATTTTATTTATACATATCATTATTTGTCCAGCCTAGTACTAAGTGACACGGGAATACAAATAGTATTACATTTTAGATAATTGTAAGTTCTCTTAAATCATACTTTTGCAAGACATCTTAAAAACAGCATAATATTGTCCACTTTAATAATGCTTTCCCAAAACATTACAGATATTTTCAGTTTTGATTATCACGTCTACTCTAATACTAATATCTATTTTCCACAAGCTGTTATCTTGGTAGCTTGATTTAGTTTATACATTTGGAAATTTTTATAAAAAACATCTAATAATTGTACTTTATTTTATTTTATCATCATTTGACTACATAGATTTATGTGACTAGTTTAATAATCATTTGATAATATTTTGATATTCTGCTGAAGCACTATACATGCATGTAGGACATCTTACTAAATAATAGAAAAATTCAACTAAAAGACATCATTGTGCAGACTCTTGTTTTGAAAAACAAAACCTGACAAATCATATAAAAGCAAATGAATTATTACTCAGACATCCACTTATGGTTTGGATATACACTTTGACAAGCCATGTGAAAAATTGCCTCCGAGGGTCTTCACTTCAGGACATAAAAATAATGTTATTTTTCTGAAAGATATTTTTGAAAACTTCAACATCATTTTGAAGTCACTGATTCATAAATTGACAAGATTGTTTATTGATGTTTTAAGCAACTTTTAAATTATGAATTCAATATTTATAGATTGTTTTTAATTAGTCACTGTTAAAATCATCTACTATTTGGCATCAATGTGTGAAAGTTAACAGACATGTATCCCTTAGAATTTACAGGATTTTTCATCTAAAAACTATTTTATTTTCTGCTTTATTTTTTGTTCTGTAAATAGCATTTCTGAACTGTATTTTATATTCCATTAGAATTTAAAAATCCACATTCTATTAATTGCAAAAAATATATAATATATATCATGGTGATACAAGCTAATGATTCAACTTGATGAACTTTATTCATGCTAAACTCTACACTCCCAGCTTATCTCAATGCCCTGATCATTTCTCCTATTTTTATTTATTTGCTTATATATCTGTGAATTTTTAGGTCTTATTTAGAGATCATAATAGGAATTTCAAATGTTCTTGGTTAATGGGTGATTTCTTTTCCTGGAAGCTATAAAACACCTATGTATTGTCTGTTAAAAACACCAGATGAGAAGATACTTGCTATTCTGTTAATCAAGTGCCTATGAATTAGTTGCATTTATTCAGATATTGTGGAAATGAAGATTCTGTTAGATAGATAAAAATGTGTGACTATGTACTTCTGCAGTGGTTAATACCTTGTTAATTGATGCTACTTCCCTAATGATTGAGAGGCTAATGGCTAAATAACTAGATAAAATGCATAATGCACCTTCATATAGTTCAAGAATCAGTTTAAAAGATAGTTTTTCATTAGGAATTTCTGTAATTTATTCCAAATTTCTATAAAGTAAGAGAAAATATTCATAATTTCAAGAAACACTCTCTCAAGAGATTTTTGGGAAAAAAGAATTGGAAAAAAAACTAAATAGGAAACCAACATCCTTAAAATATTCCATTTGATTAAGTTATCCTTAGAATGAAACATCAAGCTACAGTATAAGGACTTCTTTTTCTTAATGGTTTTCTACTTCTTGAAAAAATATAGAAACTCACCTAGCCCATGTTTCTTCTATCATGAATTACCTTTATTTGCTCTATTTTCAAAAATAAGCCATATGAAGTATTTTGTCTAAAAACATACCTGTAAGTAAAGATACCTTTCTATTAATTGCAATCCAGTTTTTTCTGCAGTATTGAGGATGTATAGTTAGATAAAAGCATGCCTAATTATTATGGGAATGTTTAAGGTCGTCCATAGTGACAGTAACTTTGAGCAGTTTCCTGGGGCTGGATATAAAAAATTACCACAAACTTGGTGGCCTAAAACAAGAGAAATATATTCTCTTACAGTTCTGGTGCCTAGAAGTCTGAAGTCAAGGTGCCAGAAGGGTCTTATTCTCTTTGAAGGCTCTAGTGGAAGAATCCTTCTTTGCCTTTTCTCAGCTTATGGTGATGGCCAACAATTCTTGGCATTCCATGGTTTGCAGCTGCATAACTCTGTCTTCATATGATTTTCTATTCTGTGTGTCTCTGTTTCCTCTTCCTATAAGGACAACTGTCCAATTGAATTAAGGGCCCAACTACTCCAGTATGAACTCAATTTATTACATCTACAATGACCCTATTTCTAAATAAGGTCACATTCTTAAGTCCTAGGGGTTAGGATTTCAACATATCCTTTGGGGGGACACTAGTCAATCTCAAAAAAGGGCTACCCAGGAATTCTAAGAAGTAAACAACCAAGAAGACAATTGGCTTATAAAAGAAGAATTTATTGTCTAGGAGGCTAGAAGTTAAAAATTAAGATATCAGCAGGGTCAAGCTTCCTCTTAAAGAGGAGAATCTACTCCATGTCTCTCCCCCAGCCTCTAGAGGGTGACCAATCATCCAGGATATACCTTGGTTTGTGGTAGCATAACTCAAGCTCTGCCTCCTTCCCATGCCATATTTCTCTCCTCTGCCTCTGTCTCCTTGTGTCCAAATTCCTTCTGTTTTTAAGGACAACAGTCATATTGGGTTAGGGCCCATCCTAATCCAATTTCATCTTATCTTAACTAACAGCATCTTCGAAGATACTATTTACAAATAGATTCACATTCACAGAACTTGGGGTTAGGACTTGAACATGTTGTTTGGGAGGCGGGGGCACCATTTAAGCTGTGACAATGCTATATGAAGGTAAAATGTACCCAAACATTCTCTAGGGGATGTCACTTAGTTCATCTCACTGTTCACTAATGATTAAAGCTTCCATATTTAATAAAGTGATATGTGAACATATATAATTCTTTTCTATAGAGATAACAATATTTCTCTCTAGTGAAACAGATAACCTCAAAGATTTATGGCCCTGTTATCCTTTAATCATTTTTATATCTAACCCAGCCAACATCTTAACAATTACTTGTTAAAGTGCTTCTAAATATCTCTACTTGTCAGATGCTCTTTGAACCATTTAAAAGCATCTTACTATTTCCCTAATTAACTAAGTAAAATCACATCTTAAAAATGTATGCTTCTTATGTTAGAACTGTAACCCATAACATTCTTTGAAATTTGCCATATAGGCACTTGTTAAATTGCAATTTGAAAGTTATCACCTTTTTGTATATATGCTATATTTCACAATAAGGAAATAACTGAAACTATGATATGATAACCTATAACATTCTCAGAAATTTTTTATATAACTACTTGTTAAATTGTACTTTGAACATTATCACCTTTTTGCATATATGCTCTGTTTCACAGTAAGGAAATAACTGAATCTTTGGAACTGTGACCCATAACATTCCTTGAAATTTGCTGTCTAACTATTTGTTAATTTGCACTTGGAAACTTATCACCTCTTTGTGGATATGTTATATTCCACAATTGAAAAAAAAAAAAATGTGTGCTTCTTACATTGGCCTGAAAGCCAATGATTTAAACTTTTTGAAAATTACACTTTAACAGAGATCTGTGATTAATTTCTGGTCAACACCGTAGTTCATGAGACATTTTCTGTTGTTCTCACATCTTTAGAGAGAAAAAAATCTAGGCTTAGAATTTGTCACTAGCACCCTTTGTCTCACACATGATTCAGGTAGGAATTCATAACACTCATGTGACCCAGGAAGCTTTAACATGAAAAACTAAAATAAAAACTGGGCCAGAGCCAGTATTTCTCATGGGTCTTGCAGCAGAAGAATGTAAAAATCTTCTGAAGGAACATTCCAAAATCCCAAAATACAAGGAATTGCTGTAGAGTTTAGAACCTTAAATTAAATTAAAAACTCTATTAAACATAAATTCACAAACAAAAGTTGCAAAATACATACAAAAATGGACCCATCATCAATAAGATTCAGCAGACACAAAATAGCAGCATTATAAGGACTTGTGATAATAGATGAATAATCTGAAATATTATGAAATGCACATGATATACAATGTGTCCAAATTCCTTCTCTTTTTAATGAATAATGAATAAAGATCTCAAAGAAGGAATAAAGCACAGTTAAGAAAACAGTACATATAAAAATAAAAAGTCATTGATATTATAAATAAACTGTTAGATGCAGGTGAAGAAATATAACAGAAAAGATAGATCTAAAAAATACTTCACATAGATATGAAGAGATGAAATTATAAAAGATAGATTTAGATGCCCCAACAAATATGTGAAGCTTTAGAAGCAATTAAAAGGCAAAGAGGCAGTATTCAAAGGTAAATGGCTGGAAATTTTCAAAAACTTGTTAAAAGAATCCTCTGATTCCAAGTCAGGTGAATAATAAATTCAAACTACAAAGAGCAGTGATTTGTAGATTCTTAAAGAAAAAGAGATTGTTCACATGTAAAAGAACAACAATAATGCAATGCAATACAAATTTCAAAGTGTGAAAAGTATATAATTCAAGATTAAAATACTATAAACAATAACAAGGTAATATAAAGACATTTCAATTCATTAAGAATTGTAAGAATTTAAAACTTGTAGACACTTGCTGCAAGAACTATTATACAAAAAAGAATAGTTCGGGAAGAAGGAAAAGAAGCTAAAAAGAAAAGAGGGAAGAAGAAAGAAGCAATGGTAAGATAAGAACTGTTGATTTTGAGGGCAAATCTAAATGAGCCTTGACTATTAAAAGCTCAATGCTATTACTACCAAACTAACAACAACTCATTTTAAGAATAATAGCTAATTCTCTGATCTTATTTTACTGGATACCAGTAGCACTTGACTTAGCTTATTAGGCCTTTGTTCTTAAAAGTTCTTCCTTGGCTTCTAGGACACACATTCTCTTGGCCTTCTTATCTCTTTGTGTGCTACTTGCCAGTCTTCGGGATGCTTCTACATCTTTACCCACTTTTTTTTATGACTACTCTCAGTCTTGTGGCTTAACATACCATATTTATGCTAAAGAATTACAAATGTATATTCTGGCTCTGATATCTCTTCTGAATGCCAGGCTCTTATATCTATCTTTGTAGGTGAAATTGTCATTTGAGAAGCTAATAAACATCACAGACATGAAAAGTGTAAACTTTCTTTACAGAAAACAATTTGTAGGTCAAAAATCTTGGCATCATCCCCAGTTCCTCTCTTGGCATCATCCCTGATTCCTCTCTTTCATACATTGCACATCCAACCTATCAGCAAGTCTGGTTGCTCTACCATTGAAATATATCCAGAATTGGATGACTCTTTTAGTTACTATTCACTAGAAATAGATGTTGTGGAAAGGATTCAATTTATTTTTGGATGCAGATCCAAAATAAAACTGTGTTTTTATCCTT
This sequence comes from Choloepus didactylus, assembly GCF_015220235.1. Taxonomy (NCBI): domain Eukaryota; kingdom Metazoa; phylum Chordata; class Mammalia; order Pilosa; family Megalonychidae; genus Choloepus; species Choloepus didactylus. The sequence goes on from NC_051309.1 coordinate 144,378,316, forward strand.
TTAAAGTGTTTACTCAAATACTGTGTTTACAAAGTCATTACTGACTATCTAATTTTAAAATCGCAATCTACCACTATTACCATATACCTTTCCTCATTGTATTTTCCTTGATAAAATAGCATTTCAACATATTTTTTTTTTTGTCATCCTTTACTGGATTAGAATCTTCATGAGAGCAGAGAATTTCTTTTCTCTTTTACTACTCTATGCTTAGATATCTGGTACAGAGTAAACATAAGTACAGATAAGCATTGTTTATTTTTTAAAGCAGTTTTATTCACACACAATAAAATCCACCCAAAGTGTAGAATCAATGGCTCTCAGTATAATCACAGAGCTGTGCTTTCATCACCACCGTCAATTTGAGACTATTTTCATTGTTCCAAAAAGAAAAACCCCATATAACTTGCACCACCCCCCATTATTGACACAGCATTGGTGTGATACCTTTGTTACAACTGATGCAAGATTATTAAAATAGTACTGTTAACTATAATCCATAGTTTGTATTAGGTGTATTTTTCCCATATACCACACTATTATTATACATGTTGTAATAGTGGCATACATAATTGGAATTTGAACATTTTTAAAAGAATAGATTGGATTTGAGTAGAGAAGAATAGATGATTGTGGTATTTTGTAATGCTACAATACATGAATGAAGTGATCATCTATTCTAATTCTGTTTAAATTCAGTGGAAGTCATTGAAGTTTTGTGAGCAAAACTGCAATTTCTCCTATCATTTAAAGCCCTGTGTTAGACTAAGCAGAAAAGGAACTTTGGGTGGGAAGGAGGACAAAATAGTGTGCTGTTCTAATATTTGATGTGATGTGCAGTGGTGGAAAGCTGAGAAATGTCATGAAAAATAATATGTAGAAGCAACATAAATGACTTACCAATTGATGCCAGTGTATCTGAGAGATGGGAATGGTGGAACTAGCTTTAACTGAAATGGAGAAGAAAGACAAGTAGGATCTTCTGAAGATAATTTGATGAGTTCTGTTTTTGAAATTTTGAATGGGAGTTTTCATTTTTAAATGAAATCCATATGGAGAAAAATAGACATAAAAAGAGTTGTTATGGAATTGTCAATATAAAAATGAGAGCTGAAAGATGAGAGTGAATGCAGCAGGAAGAGAACTTTTAGGACCTGAAAAATACATCTTTCCTGACAGTATTCTCTGTTATTAAACTCCATTGATAGTATCTGGAATTAAAAGGGAATAAATTCTGTGACTGTGCTATGTTACTATATTTCAGGGATTACATCTTTACTCTTTGTTTCTGTATCCTTATGACTGTACAGTGATTCTGTTTGATAATTTGGCACTGAATTCCTTTTATATGGCATGAAATTGTGGGGATTCTTTAACCAGTCAGGATAAGGGCAGAAATGGTGAACAGTTTAATTTAGAATTATTCCACCCTAGCTTCCATTCCTTCTTAAAGATGCTAACATTTTTTTAGTACAAGGTTAAAAAAAGAGTTTTTATATGTATGGAAGAAAAAGGAATTATATATAGAAGAAAACATTGTGATATAGTGCAAATATAAAATAATCATTTGGTTTAGTATTTACAACTCATGTTCTATACTTAGATTTACAACTTATGTATTTACAACTTATGTTCTATACTTAGATAAATGATCCAAAGTTATAAAATTACCATTTTTTAAATAAAGATACATTTAGAAGTGGTTAATTTTATCAGATCTAAAAATTTTGGAACAAAAAAACACTGATAATAGAACAAATTATGATGCAAAGCAACTATTTAATGATTCAATGTTGATGACTAACACTCTCAAAACAATAACCTTCTCCATTTCTGCCTAAAATTCTATGACTCATATTAAACTTTAATTTAAAGAAACTTCATGATTTGACAGTCCCAGGTTGAAAAAAGGCTTAAAAATAAAGCTTTTCTTTTTTAATTTGGAGATAACATATATTAATTAGAAGAATTCAGATAGAAAATTCCAATTTCTGACTTTCTGGGAAACATAAAACTGCAATATGTGCCCTCAAACTCATATGACAAGTTTAGACTTGAATAAGAGGTGATCTTTTTAGTTAGGACAAATGATCTCCAATTCACCACAATTTCTGCTGTTAATATAATACATACATATTCACTTATATCCTCTCCAGACTATTTATTTACCTTCCCACACTGGCACCTGCAGGCAATTAAGCTTTAGTCTCTAGATTTATTATTTTCTGAATTAAATATACCTCCCCTTGCAAGTGACAGTATTTTTAACATTTATCTTTATTTTATAATTTAATGTAAAATAAATCATGAGACATGTCTCCAAAAGATGGCATTCAATGGAGTAAATGGAGAACGATTATGAGTATCAGGGCATGGAGGGGAATATAAAGCTAATACTTTTGGGCAAAATGGATGCAGCAAAAAAAAAAAAAATCAGTTTTCCATTTGCTGTAGCATGACAGTTATAAAACATGGCTTCAGAACTTCAACACTTCTCCCAATGAGAGGTACCCCCTTGAATCTTGAAGGACTTGTGACTTCTTCAACCTGTACAATACCAAAAAAACAATGCTATGTGGCTTTTGATACTTGGTCAGAAAGGGTCATGTAACTTATGCTCATTCTTCCCAGAATCCTCATTTTTAGGATGACCCCTCTGCAGCCAGACTGTGAGAGGCCCAAGCCATGTGGACAGACCATGTGTAGGAGTTCCAATTGAGAGCTCAGTTCATCCCTGGATTCAAAGGTTCAAAGCCAGGTGCCAAATATATGAGTAAAGTAGTAATATTGGAATTCCCAGCTGTTCCAGCCTCCAGCAATTTGAGTCACATCCAGACATTGAGTCTCTCTAGCTGAAGCCATTCATAGAGGAACAGAGAACAGCCAGCCCAATGTTCCCTTTTGAATTTCTGATCCATGGAATCTGTGAGAATAGTAAAATTTACTCTTTTACCTCACTACATTTGGGGTGGTTTATCATGCAGCAATGTTACTGGATTACATAGAAAATCTCTTCTTTATTACCTGCAAATCTCCATATAATCTGGCATCTGCTTATCTGTTCAACTTCTTTTTCTAATCTCCTCACTGCCTATACTTGAAATAATCAAGTAATTTTCTTTTTCTGCTCTTTCAACAACCCAGTGCTTTATTATGTGTTAGATAAATTTCACTAACTAAAAAAAAAAAAGGAATGCTGTTCCCAAGATTTTTTAAAAATTAGATCTTTTGACATTCAGGTACCCTTGTCTTCAAATATTTCATTGATGACTTTATATTACCTCTTCTTCTCTACCCCTAGATTTATAGTCCTTTCTTCCATATTATATAATTATTATAATTAATTTTATAATTAAAATTACAAATTTATCAAATTTATAGCACCAGTGGCCAGTTAAAATCTACAATTATCTATTTATTTACTTGCTTTTTAAAGCTATCTCCATTTAGCAACATGGATGTTCCAAGAGTTCCAGGACCATTTCTGCTTGTTTACCACATTATTCTATTAGCTAAACTGTCACTTTGCTCATAATGGTAACTCAAACATATTTGTTATTGGAAAAATAAAACTTTTTGTACTTAATCTAATATAATCACCAGATTAAATTTATGATAGTTAGGATAGGGCCCAGCTATAAACAATATAGAAGGCAAATAAAAGTAGCTTTAACATGTCAGGGTTTTATTTTCATATACAAAATTGGGGACGGGAAGGCAGGCCAGGGCTGTAGAAGATCCAGGTTATACCCAAAGCTGGCCATGCTTAGCATTTCCTTAGAATGAGGAGTCAAATAAGTTTGCATGACAGCTGTAGCACCGAGAGGCAAGATATTCAAGTTCTAGGCAAAAAGAAGGGAATTGCTGAAGTGGCACAGACCCAAAGACACACAAGCCATGCTTGTGCTTTTTTAATGAACTTTCTGGAAATTTCATGTTGTAAAATGTACTCACATGTCATTATATAACTGGATCACATGTCATGCCAGGAAGTGTGGATATTTTATCTTGTCAGATGAAAAAATAGGCAAGGGAGAAAGTTTATGAATAGCTTTTGAATAGCCAATCAACAATTTTTGCCAAGATATTCTCATTTTTTTAATATGTCAGAAAACAGACACACAAAAGTGCCTAATTAACTTATTCTTTACATTATAAGTAGAAAATAATATATATTATAAACATATTATATATGACAGGGCTGTAAACCCATGCTTTTTTCTCTCAAGAATGGCTCCTCTGAAGACAACCTTCATAAGGAGGAGCTATTGATAATGATAATAATAGCAGTCGAAATTTTTAGATTTTTTCCTATGTAGCAATTACTATATATGTTTATTTCCACTGAACATGCAATTAATCTACCCCTCACAATCAGCTAGCATCAATATTAACTTCCCTACAAATGAAGAACTGCAGATGAGAGTTTTAAAAAAAACTTGCCCTTATTTTACACAGCTGGTCAGCAACATATTTGAAATTTGAGTACAGATTTATGAGATTCCAAAATCCTTGTTCTTGACTTTATGTTAAATGCAAGCCTTGACCAAATATAAGAGACATACAGCTATGGCTGATTGCAATTAGAGAAAAACACCAAGAAGACAACAGACAAAATACTGAGATATTTTCCAAAGTGAACAGTATTGATTCCATGAGGACAAATACTGTCAAGCAAGTGTTTCTGGTTTTTCCCCCACTCCTCTGAAGAACATACACACAGAAGTGTACCCCATTTCCTGAAAAATGCATTCACTCTATATCCCTTAAGAAACCATTTCAACAAGCCATCCATGTTCTGAAAGTACAGTCTTGGGTGGAGGAAAGATTCCCTGGTTAAATATTTGTGTTTTGTTTTGCTTTTTTAGCATTATGTTAACTCTTACTTAAAAGGTTTCTTTGCTGTCAGACTACTTTATATCTATTAATACGCTAATCTTCTTTCTGATTTTCCAAGAGGAAGTTAAAGTATTTAACTTTCTCAAATTTATTTACATGTGAGTAGGATTCTTTTTCCCTCTAATTCTATCTCAAGAAACTAGCATCCTGCAGAAACATCTATGCAGACAATTGTTTTTTGAAACCGTTAATAACTCATCTTAACTCTGCAGTAGCTATTTCTGGGTAGTAATACCTTGCCAAAATTAAAACACTAAGACTTCTAAACAGGGTGAATCTCTTTAGGGGCTGAAAGTAGGACTTAACAGGGATTCAGCTACACTCCCTATGATCCCAAGTTTTAGCTACTCCTCTGTATTTGCCACTGAGCACCTAACCATATGAAATAAATTATTCAGTTATTAAGTCTATGCCAATATCCTTAAATTTCCCCCAATATATTTAGGCATTCATATAAATAAGATAGACTTATTCTAGAGATATATAGCTTTAGGTCTGGGGCTCCAAAAAGGACATTTGCGATGTCTTGACACCCAAGGAATTCAAGAATCCAAAATAAACTGCACTCACCAGGAAAGGGCCACCTGAAGAAATTTTTAAAACTGAGAGTGAAGGAAGAGTCAATTACATGAAAGACCCATTTGCTATTTGGTTGAAATTTTCAAATAAGCCCCACTCCCACCCTGAATTCTATTGAAGGTCCTGCCTTGCATGATTTATCTTTCTCACTGTCTTAAATCACGTATTTCATCACTTTATACAGAATGAATCTGCTAAAAATATGTTAAATAGTAATTATATGGGTATTTGATAATAAAAATTGTATTAGTAAAATGAATTTTTACTTTTTCTATGACGTTTCAGGATTCCTAAAATTGAATTATTATTTTTTACAATTTATTGAAATTTGAGGCTTTGTTTGGAATTTTCTTGAATGACAAAAATCACAGGATTTTTTGGCAAATGATGAATTGCTTAGACTATTATGGATAGAGTTAAATCTCACTATGAAGAACAGGCAGTTTTTCTAACCTGCATGATCTTGGAAGAATAAACTAATTTTTTTTCAGTTTTCTTGTACTTGTAAAAAATAAGACTTTAGGCCAAAATTTGCATACCAAAGGAGGAACTCTAATAATTGAAAAAGTGTAAAAAAAATCGATTACATTATTCATTATTTAAATTCTTAATTTTATTTTTAAAACATTTTCCCACCTTCTCGGAGGTAACAGTCGGTGGGCTGTTGAGGCCAACGGACTTTCCACCCTAGAGTTATGGCCCAGTTTGTCTGAAACATCGCGGAGAAGGCGCTGGCGCTGTTCAGCGCTGCTGTGACTTACTCGAAGCCTCGATTGGCCACATTTTGGCATTATGCCAAAGTTGAGCTGGTTGCTCCAACCCCTGCTGCGATCCCTGCAGCTATTCAGAGCCTAAAAAAAAAATAGTAAATAGTGCTCAAACTGGTAGCTTCAAACAGCTCACAGTTAAGGAAGCTCTGCTGAATGGTTTGGTGACCACTGAAGTGTGGATGTGGTTTTCTATCAGTGAGATCATAGGCAAACATGGCATTATTGGCTATGATATTTGAAGACAAATCTTTACCATCTGATTATATTTGGTTTATTATTTGAGTGTTCTTGGACCATGTGTGATGAGGCTGCTATCTGAATAAATAAGATAATGTGTGAAATTCACTGTTATTATACACTACATGGAAGATCACAGTTGAGATGAACTTGACATGAAGTTGATGTGCCTTTTGCTTGGTTACATTAATACAGCTCTAAATGCATGTCTCTGCTTAACCTGAAATTGGAAAAAAACATCTGTGAGTATATCAAGCTGGTTATGTGTATATATGAGAGAAAATTTTAGCTTGGGACCAGGGTTTGAAGTATATGATATTTAAGCTTTATTTCCAGAAAAGTAGCAGAAAAGGACTTAAGAAGACTAGAATTTGCTATATTAGAAGAAATAATGACACTATGTGCCAAAGTGATGTAGTTAAATCATGTCAGTGATCATAAAGAATAAAATTAAAATTTGGATGGTTTCTATTTGCTAAAAAAAAAAAAAAAAAAAGATGGTGGATAAAATGAGTTCTAAAGATTGATCCACATAAACTGTTCCCTCAAGATGGTTACAGGGGAGATAAGATAGTACAACAATAAAAATTACACAGTGTAGAAAGTGGTGTCATTAGTATAGATCTAATACTGTAAAATCTGAAAGAGGAAAAGACTGCTTCCAGCTGAGGGGATTTCTTTGGAAGAACTGACATTTGGTTTGGTTCTTGGAGACTCAACTCAATAGAAAAGTAGACAAAAGGTAGAGGAAACACAAGTGATGAAATATGCCTAACGTCACTAACAATTAGGAAAATAAAACAAGGTACCATATTCTTATCCATCAGATTTGCAATATGAAAAATGTTAACAAGGTTTTTTCAGGATATAGGGAAATGGGTAAGATTGAATTATGCTGGTATAAATGCATAATTGGTAGCTCCTTTGATTATAATTTTCATATATTCTATATTCCATAAAAATAAATATAAGGCTCAGCCTTTTCCACTTTGGGAAATAAATCTTAGAAAATTGTACCTGAATGTTAACTGTAGTTGTGTGCTGTAATTGAAAAAACTCTGAATATGCATCAGTGTAAGAATGGCTAAATAAAAATGGGTTATCCATTATGTAGATTATAATGCAGCCATTATAGCAGAATGGTTAATAACATAACCTCTGAAAGCAGAAATATCTGAATTTGAATCACTGGCTTCCCCTATATTGACCTTCAACAAAGCATTCACAGCTTTTTTTTTCCCCCTCTTCTACGAAACAGAAATGACAGAATTATCAACTTCATTAGATGTTGTTGTGATGTCTAAATGAGACAATCCTTATACTACACTTAATACCTGTTACACAGAGTAAGCACCCAATTAAATTTGGCTGACATTCTTAATTTTATTATTATTGATCTTAAAACACTCTTACATATATATATATATATATATATATATATATATATATATATTTCTAAGATATATTGTTGAATGAAAAAATCTTTCAAAATGACCAATATCATAGTGCATAATTCAAGGAAAGCAAGCACACACAAGTCAATTGTACATACATTCAATAGGTAAATTTCCATGCAATTTACCAATGCATTAAATATGTTTGGGTAGAATACACATCAAACTGGAAACAAAGGTTATCTCTGAAGAGGAGACTAGATTCAGGCAATATTCAAGTGAAGTTTTGTTTCTGAAATGTTTTAATTTTCTATAAGAAGAATGTATTACTTATTCTATTAGAATAATTTAAATACTAAATATTAAGTGTCCAATTTGAACTTGTGAGAAATGGATGAGGATGGGGAATAACGTATTCAGGTAGTGAGGGGTCATGGACTTCTTTAGTTGTGCCTTTTAGGTGGCACATTTCCGTTGATTGAGCTGATTTTAATTAAGTTTATATTTAGGAAGATATTCTTCAATACAGAAGAGATTATTAACATTTCAAAGTTTTCTTTGTAAGTACCATGTCACCTATCTCCATTGCAGCTCAGTTCTCTGGTTACGAGAAAACATTCTTTCTTTCTTTATTTACTCTTCAGTGATCTAATGCCAATAACACTTGCCCATAGAAACAACAGTCAAATAGAACAAAAAGCACATTAAAGAGTCAGACATCAGAGTGTAATAAGCATAAGAACATCTTATTAACATTTTTATAACACTCTCAACTGAAATAAACAGACCATTCACAATTTTAACATCTGGTTCCAAACAATTCTTATTTGGGTGATAACTTTTTGAAAAAACAAATGCTGGGCATCTCTCATACACTTTTCATCAAGTAACAGCTGTTCCTTTAGAGAAAAATGTATGCATGTTAGAAATGTAACTGATGCTCACTTATGTTTAGTTCTGTGTGAAAAAGGTTTACATTGGGTGCAATTCAGAAAGACAAATGGCTTCAGATGTTTTGAATAGATGTCATAGCACTAGTTTGAATACAGCTTTTGTGATTTTCGAATATTTTAAGCCACAATTTTTATATTCAAATTTTACATTCAAATTATAGATGTAAGGATTCAGTCTTCAGGGCAAAGATATTTTTGCTTTCTTATACTCTTGGGCATCCTTAGGTCAGCCATTTTATCAATCATTTATCTTCGTAAAATGTTTGACTGTGAACAATTACTTACTACACAAAAGCCTAGAAAATATTCATGAATGAAATAATACGGTTCTTCTGTTCTCAAACACACTTCCATCAGATTCCCTTAGGAGAATTCCTGTTTCAACTTAAGCAAATATTTGCTGAATTCAAATCACCTCATTGTGCTGGAACATGTGAGGACAGATTCCCACAGATGTTTGCCTGAAGATTCAGGCATATTTAAAGGCAACTTAATTATAAGACACTATGAAGTTCTCCCAATTAATTTGGAGCTAAAAATTCCACATTTGCTTAATTTAAAAAAAAAAATATTTGTTTTTCACATTATTGGAATTTTGGTCAACAGTTAAAATTGATGTATATTGACAGCATTTTAAAAATAATTTTAAATGACTTACTTGTTTTGATAGTGCTTATTACAACTTTAAACAAGCATACATCTCTGCTAATGTAATCTCTTTTGCCTTCTCATTAGCATATACTTCTGAACTCCTTGTTATTACAACTTCCATACAGATCAGAGAGAATGATAGAATTGGTTAATTTCTATCTAATCTGGATAAATACATGGAGTGAAGTAAATTATTATGCCAAATAACAAAAATCCCATGCATAGAATGCTTAACGTTTCTGAAAACAAAAAGTATAGCATTGTATGGAGCAAGATGCAACTTCCTTATGAATTAGAAAACAAGTACCGAGTCTGGGTAATGAAATCCAAATGGTGCCTTTTCCCCTCTACTCCCGTGGCTAGAGGCTTTTGTGAAGGACCCAAGCTGTGTGTCTGGATGACTTTTCCATATAATCACTCTGAAATTATTTGGCTTTTTGATCAATTGCTTATAATTTCACACAGTGAATATTCCAAACATCCATCAAGCTTTTCAAATCTTCTACCAGACCAGTAATCCTCCCATTCCTAGCATAGGACTTTAACTTCTAGTTTGCAGAATGTCAATTTCCTCATTTTATTGTCGCCGACCTTCATCTATATATGTTCTTACCGTTTCCCTTTCATCTCATAAAAAGAGATGACACAGGAAAATCTTTTCTCACATGCTCATATATACTTCCCTCTTTATGATGCCCTTGGGATTTCTTTCCATTATTTACTCTTCCTTTCCCATAACTTTTAATTTTTGTTCTCTACATTGACCACATGGGAAAACTTGAAACTTAAGCAAAATCCTTCTCATGACCAGAAGCAAATTTACCCTAAACCAGGCATAGGCAAACTTAGTCAATGGGTAATTCTAGGATGTGACATGTTGTTGTAAATAAAATTTTATTGGACACAGCCATTCTCACGTGTTTACGTATTGCCTATGGCTGCTTAAGCCATACAAGGAAAGGACTAAATAGTTGCAACAGAGACTTTACGGCCTACAAGCTTAGAGTATCCACTATCTTGTCATTTATGGACAGTGTTTGACAACCCCTGTCCTAAGTCAATGAAGCGTAAGTTTTAGGACCCATCTCTTGCATTATTCCATTCCAATTTTGAGTTGTAGTTTTTTTTTGTTGTTTGTTTGTTTTTTTATTCTTTCTTAAAGACTCCCATCCAAACGGATTTGTTGCACACTCAACAACCAAAAAAATATGGATCCACCCTTTCTTATGCCATATAACTCTCTCTGGTTGCTGTTCTTTGCCATCAAAGACCATTGTTGGACAGCTAGGTTTCTCCTAACTATTTTAAATATTTACTCTTTCTTATTAGGCAGTATTTATTCCTCAAGCTACTATCAACTCTCTTTTGGCTCCTGCATTCCATCATGATTACTGATCAACAATTGTCAATTTTGATTTTACTTGACCTTGCTATAGAACACATAATGAAATTCTGTCCTTGTTTAATTCTACAATGCTTATATGTCATAATTTTTCTTATGTATTTATAAAGCAATATGGAGAGTCCTTTTATGCTCTGACCTATAAATGTTTGATACTTTACAATGTTTCTGGGGTCATTTCTTCACATTTATATAATTCCTTGACATAATACAAATCAGACTCACACAAATCAGAATTCTTACAGAATATCAATCTTTACCAGTATTTTCAAGGATTCAAGTAATCATTAGTCACAAGTAAAGCAGGGAATGGTTCAGAAACTCAAGCATGATTTCAGCAGGCCTTTTGTTTTCTCTTCAGATATGTTCTTTCTCAGACAGACGGATGAGATTTCTAAAAGAGGCGTGTGGCAACTTCTCTTACATGGAGAGAGACTTCTCAGTCAGATAATATCTTCATTTTGTACCCAGATATAATATAACATATGTAGCAGTTTGGGGGGAATCCATGTGCATAAATTCATGGATTCTTGTTTTGTTGACTATAAGCAACTTGAAACAACCAGGCACATTCAGCTAAAAGCATTCCACTGTCCTGCTAGCTAAAAGCATTCAGATTCTTTGCCAGGAGCTCTGTCACTAGTACGTCTACACAATTACACTGGCTTCTTTGTGTCCTCCCATGTACAAGAGAGACTCTGAAACCAGCCACTAGAAACTTTCCTTTGCATGCCACCCTTAGACCTTAGCCAACATCACTGTGCCAGATATTTCTGGTATTTTTTCAATATTTATCCTACAACATTTTGTGCAATATTTCCAATTTGTGCCATTCAATAGAGATTAAGAATTCCCTCTAAACATGTTGTTTGTTAACATTACCCTGTACAAGTCCTTTGGTAGTCAATTACCAACTCAATTGTTTTTTCCCTCCATCAATCTCAATTATTCACATCATTTTTTATGTGTTTATGAAGGTATTTAATTGAATATATGTTTTTCTCATCTCAACTTTCTCTGACAAATTATCTTCTATAGATTTAATTTAAGTTCTTCACATTAGCCTGAAACATATTTTCTCATTCAGTGATCAGCATCTACATAAGTGTGGTAAATATTTAATTTTATCAATGAAGTTATGAACCCTTTTTAATTTAGCCATGACAAAGACATTAAAATAAACTTAGATACACCTTACAGAAGTGAAAAAGACATTCTTACCTATCTTAATTTCCCAGCTTCAATCACAAATATCACAAAATGGGTTGGCTTAAACAATGGGAATTTATTGGCTCACGGTTTTGAGGTTTGCAAAAGTCCAAAATCGAGTTGTCAGCAAGATGTTGCTTTCACCCTAAAGATTGTGTTATTCTGGGGCTGGCTGCTTTCCAATACTTGAGTCTGGCTTTTTGTCATATGTCAATGTACATGGCACTGTTTTCTTCTTTCTTTTCCTGGTCAGGTTGATTTCCAACCTTTTGCTCTTCCGTGTGGCTTTCTCCTCAGAAAACCTTCAGTAATAGGATTAAGGCCCAAATCTCATTCAATTTAACCACTCATTAACAAAAAATAACATCTTCAAAAGGTCCTGTTTCCAATAGGTTCATGCTCACATGATTAAGAATATTAAGAATATGTTTTGTTTTGTTTTGTTTTGTTTTCTGGGACACACAATTCAACCTACCACACTTCCTAACAGAAATTGCATTTCCCATGTAATATGTATTTCTAGTGATTGAAATGGTGATTAGAGGAAAATATTCAGTAAATTCTGTATTTTAAATGATTAGTAAACATCATAGCATAAGGTTTTACAGACACTGGTTTTCACAGCTCATTATGTAACAGCCCATTTATTCCCTACTTTCATTCTGTGGATATCAGAGAATTGTTCTTGTCTATCCAATTCCAACCAATTCTGTAACATGGAAGAAAAATTCTCTTTTTATCCATGATCCCTGGGCTATTAAAAAACAATTTTAAAATTCATATTGTTCATGACACCTTGCCATAACTTATGCTAAACATAGTTTTCCCATAATTTCACTTCGTTAGCCCAGCTCTCCAGGATTTCTAGTCACTGAGTTTTAAAGACATAATATTCCATAGTGATTCAAATATCCAATTATCCTTCCTGGGTGAAGGCACAAGCTTACTCCCAAAGATGTTAATGAGTAAGGAAGAGACATTATTCATTCAGTACCTTCAATTAGAGCTTTGTCTTGCTTCTAGGCTGATTTCCAACTGTAACTGGTCCTCTAAAGACAAGCTCCCTCTTATATCCCTGTTTGAGGTGCCAAGTCTTTTGTATCGTGGAAACGGACTTCCAGGAATATTATTTCAGCCTGACTCAATACTTCACCATCAATTCCTATGATTCCTGTAAAATGCCTGGCACAGGGGGACCAGTGCTGTTCAATCTACCACATATATTGTTGACATTACAGTTAATAAAATGAATAAAGTTTGAAAAAATAATTGTAAGCATCCAAAAATTATTGTGTTTCATGAGACTGTAAATTAGGTATATTCTACTGTCATATAGAGCTTCATCAGATTGTACCATAAGGCTTCAAATAGATGTCCTCTGTTTACCTCTAAAGGAGAATATTTATAATTACAGGCCAACAAATTAAACCCAGATCCACATGCCCCAAAGCTCCTTAGGTTCCACTTGCACATAATTTAAATCAATTCCATTCATATTGACATTGATATATTCACAGGAACAAATCAAATTGAGACAATAGCAAGCAGGCAGCCCCAACAAAGACATATTCTTAATTTCAATCTCCCCATGCCTGTAGGTGTGAACCCATTTTTAAATAGGATCTTTAGAAGACATCATTTTTAGTTAAGGTATGGTGCAACAGAAGCAGCCTGAGCCTTAATATCTAATACTGGAGTAATTTATAAGCAGAATAAATTCGGACAAAGTGAGTCAGAGAAGACCACACAAGAAGAAGACAGAAGTTAGTAGAAGCCAGCAGAGAAAAACACACAAGAGGAGGTCAAGGACCCTACCATGTATGTGAAAGGAAATAAGAAACCCCAAGGATTGCAACAAGCCAGCAGCAGAATACTACAAACTTGGGGGAGGAAGCATGACCTTACTGACACATTGATTTCAGACTTCCAAACCATAAGATAATAAATTTCTGTTGTTCAGGAGTCCATTGTATGGTATTTTTAATAGAAATCTGGCAAACTAAGACAGCATCCCAATTAGTAGAAGTTCAATTGCCACCTTCTGGATGAAACATGCCCTAAGAATTGTACTGACATTGGTCATTTGTCTGCACCAGAAGGGGTAAAGATACCTAAATATTTTCTTCTTGCTCTGAAGTACTCAAGTGGAAATATTGAGATGGTTTCTGTCAATGGTAATGTGATCCATTATAAGAACTTTCCCATCTGTTATGATTTCATCCTATTTCCAAATATTTCCCCTCATTATCAGGCTTTGTGAATCTTACTGTTTATCTACATAGCCAATTGAATGACCCTTGCTAGCATGCCCAAGAAAATGTTACAGAGTTTGACAGACAAAGACCTCAGGGCTATCTCTTCTGCTGGTAATGGAGTGACATTCACCTTCAGCCCTAATTAGGCTATAAAGGAGAAGATATGACCCACCACAATTAACCTATTAGATATGCACTCTCAAATTCAGTGGCATGGATATCATGTCATAACTACTGTGATAACATTCCTCTGGTATCCATAAACTTAAAGGGGGGGTTGGGATCATCTTTAGAGGAACCTTTAGTTTGTTAAAGCTGATGAAATGCAATACACCAGAAATGGGTTGGTTTTTGCAAAGGGGATTTAACTTACAAGTTTACAATTCTGAGGCCATGAAAATGTCCAAAATCAAGGCATCAACAGGCAATGCTTTCTCCCTGAAGAACAGGGTAAGTCTTAATACTTTTACTGGAGTCCTTTATAAACAGGATGAAATTGGAGAGAGGGACATGGAGACACACACAGAAAAAAAGCCTGAGAAAAGCCAGAGAAGCTGAGCAAGAATGCAGAGAAAACAGAGAGGAAGACACTGGAGCCAGAAGCTGGAAGAAATGAAATCTGGGAGAGAAGGGAGAGACCAGCAGACTTTGTCATGTGCCTTGGCCACATGAATTATATAGCTGGCCCTGCTGTTAACACTGGCTGCTTCATCCAGTGCAATGGAATAAATCAGCCATCACCATTACACCATCAATATTTAGTGTGAGTGTTTCCATGCCTGCTCCTACCATAAACCTAGGTTGTAGCTCTAGAGCACAAGATACTGTGCCAGGAACAGCATCTTCTGTTAGGTGTTTCAATTTCTTGGCTGCTAAAACAAATCTCAGTCATTGGGTTGGCTTAAACAACAGGAATTTATTGGCTTGCTGTTTTGAGGCCAGGAGAAGTCCAAACTCAAGGCATCATCAGGATGATGCGTCCTCCCAAAAGACAACTTCCAGTTTCTGGCTGCTCCCAGTAGCTTTCTCTCTCTCTCTCTCTGGCCTTCCCTATAAAGCCTCCAGTAACACAATTGAGACCCATCATGATTCAAATGGGTCACACCTTAACTGAAGTAACCTCATCAAAATATTTTACTTACAAGTGTTCACACCTACGGGTATGGATTAAGATTGAGAGTATGTTTTTTTCTGGGGTAACAAGCTCCAAGCTACCACAGTAAGTATCTACACAACCCACTACAATTCTTCTCCCTTCCCACTGATATTTCCTTTGGAGGTGTTCTTTACTTTTTAGTCATCTAGAGACCCTCTACCTGGACATATAGCAAGTCTGTATACCATAGGTCAAGAATCTATATATATGCAAATGCTTTCCAGGGAGTTGGAGCCTAACTACCCTTCCACTAAAAAATATATTACACACTGCACACTTGCCCCCTTGCCATCTTCAGTCAAAGTGTATCACCATCTGTAGGGCAAATTTCTCCTAATTTTTTAAAAAACCAAGCAGACCTTAATTCAGTAAGCCTTTTCAGTGAACCAGCTTTTCTTTCCTTGGAAGACAATCATAAAGTCCAGAGAGAAGATGATGGGAACAGGAAGGCTCAATGGAGTCTCCACCTTTGGCTATTTGAGAGTGAACTGCCCATGTATGTGTTTTATTCCTTTCCCCAAGCCCCCTCTGAAATATTTCTTGAATCCACAAAAAGAGTAACCACAAAAAGACTGATCTTTTCTGTGTTACTCTCTCCCCAGTACATGATCGGTATTTTTAGCTTCAGAATTGTATTATATGATTGCCTTCCATGTTTGAGAGTGTTTTGGCCAATGCTTCCTATCAAGGTAGCAATTGTCTTACAAAAGGATTAAAATAAATACTTGCCTCATGTAGATTTTTAGTCCAAATTCTGAAGGATCTGAACTAGTAGCCCCATTTAATTTTTTCTTAAGGCTCTAGTCTGAGAAAGTACTTGTATCATCTGACTAGTTGTATTATAAGGCACTGATGTCACCACCCATGCTATCATCTACTGTTATGGGCTGAACTATGTTCCACAAAAAGACATGTTCAAGTACTAACACCCAGTTATGTGAATGTGACCTTATTGGGAAATAGGGCCTTTGAAGATATGTTTTTAAGATGAAACCAAACTGGACTAAAGTGAGCCCTAATCTAATATGACTAACATTCTTCTAACAAGGAGATAATTGGACAGAGACAGACAGAGGGGAGAATGTCATGTGACAGCTGAGGTGGAGAACACCATGGATTGCTGGCAAACCAACACCAGAAGCCAGGAGAGAGGCATGGAACAGATTCTCCCATACAGATTTTAAAGGAAGCATCATTCTGCTGACTTGATTTTGGATTTCTAGACTCTAGAACTGTGAGACAATAAATATTCATTGTTTTAACCCACCCAGTTTGTGGTACTTTGGGACAACAGTCTTAGGAAACTAATAGAACTACCATAAAATGTTTTTGGTATTCGATTCTGCTTAATGCCCTATTTGTGTTCAGATTTCTTTCCAGCGACTTTATGAACAGGGTAAATGAGATTCTGAGCAGAGGAAAAGCCCTGCCAGTTTCAGAGATGATTGTTTAATGGCAAGGTCTGGGGTCTGTGAGTAAAAAAAACAAATACTTCTCACAGTTTAAGGAATGTCCCTAGTTGCTCCATAATATTTACAGGAATTTTAACCATTGGGCTGGGCCTTTAATTTTAGCTGGATTTGTCAGCCAACTTCAACTGTTATATGGGTGATTATGGTCCTTAACTCCTCTCCTATTTCCTCCTCTGAGAAGAAAATTATCATGATAGCATCAGTGTAGTGTACTAATTTGTTGTTATTGATTATTAATTTCACCTTACTAGATTATAACTATGTGCTGCTGAATTAAAACAATCTATGATAAGACATTAAATAAATATTTGTTCCCATTCACAAGTTTGACAGTTGTGCCTAACTGGAATTCAAAATTTGGATAAAAAGGATGGCTTAGGCAGTTCTGTAATGGCAAAAAAGAGTGGCTCCGTAGGTATGCAACCTATATAATTACCCAGAGCCCTGTGCTGAGAACCATTAGCTTCGCTTAATGCTCTGTTGTAGCTGCCTTGAAATTCTTAATAATTTTTGAGTAAAGGTCCTTGCATTTCCATTTTGTACTGGATCCCACAAATTATGTAGACTATTCTGACGGCATATAGATTGCCCTTGGCCTTCTATATTTTTTAGACAATTTTCATCACATCAAGTACAGCTGAAGCATTCAAAGGAACCACCTTGAGAGTCTACCATTAAACTCCTGGAACTGCCTGCCATACTTATTGACCAATCAGAACTATTAAGAGGGAGTTAATGAAAGAAAATTATGATTCACTAGTCTTCTGGTGGTGAATGTCTAGTCCTTCAATGAAATATCCTCAGTGTTCAGTCATCCCTTTACCTTGGCCTCTGTTTATGTGAATAGTTTCTCAATAATCAATGGTCTTATTTGAGTCACTTCCAAAGGGATATGAGATTTCTCCAAGAAGCCACAAAAAGGATAAGAAAGCCTTCCAGCAAAAGGCCTTGTATCAGTCAGGGTTCTTCAGAGAAACAAAAACAGCATGATAGAGAGATTCATTATAAGGAATTGGCTCATGAGATTGTGGGGTCTGGCAAATCAGAATTCCATAGGGCAGGCTGCTGCCTGGAAATCGCATGGAGGCGATGCAGTTTTAAGTCTTCTTGAGGGAAGCTGGCAGCCTGGAAATTCCAGTGAGAATTGCTATAGAAGACTTAAGAAACCCTCAGATATTAAGACCTCCAACTGATTGGATGCACTCCACCCACATTATAGATAGCAATCTCCTCTACTTAAGGTCAATGATTTCAGATGCCAATCCTATCTATGAAATACTTCAACAATAACAAGACCAGTATTTGACCCAGCAACTGGACACAATAACCTAGACAAGTGGACACATAAAATTAACTATTATTCAATCTTACAACTCTTTTTTTCCATCATCATCTCCTCCACCATGAAATGGTTGGTTTTTACAGATATGCTAACAAGAATCAATTAAAAGAATTTTCCATTAATTTCCATTTTTTCTTGAACTCCCTGGAACCATGCCCACAGATCTCCATCTATTCCTCCAAATTTCATTGCTAAGACTTATTCTCCTTAATCTGCCTCAAAAATTTCACTACTTCATAAAAATGATGAGTGGCAAACCAAGCTGGTATCAACTTCTCATCACATTTTTCCTTTCCCTCCTTTTTGGTGGAATAAGAAAACTCCTTAGCCATTATGGCCTTGGGGTCTAAAAGACAACTTTCCCACATTGCCAATCTGAACTCACACAAAGTGTTGGATTGTCAAATCATACTCACAAATCAGAGAGCTTGTACAGTATAAAGCTTTACTAATAATTTCAATAATACAAGTTTGAGGCATGGGTGAAGCAGGGAAAATTCTGGGGCCCCTAGTACAGGTAATAGAAACTTTCTCTTCTTCATTGAATGTGCTAAGGCCCAAGTTACTGTATTTGGTTTCTAAAATGTTTCTAAATATAAAACGTACAGTTGCCTTATTTATACAGGAGTTTTCTCAGTCAGAAAGCATCTCCTTTTTATAGAGTGGCATACCTAACATGACCTTTTCTTGAGAAACATAACCCTAAGTTTATTGATTCCTGATTTATCATAAACAATTTTAGAAAAACCTACACAGTCTGCTAAAAACATTTTATAGATAAGGACTCTCCTGCTACTAAAACTATTTCATTTATTTACATAAACTTACTTAGTATGTTTACAATAAGATTAGACCAGAACACCTGCCTTCTTTTTTTCCCAGGAGCTTCCTCCCCACACCTGCTCTCAAGAGAGAGAATTGATCAAGAGATACTACTTAACTGTTTCCTTCCCACTCCTGAATCTACACCTTCAGTACAGAATTCTCTCACATGATTTAACAATGTGTTTACAATTGGATATTTTATTTCTACTTCTATTCTCTATATGTCAAAAATTGAATATTTTACATTGACTAGAAATCACTCCTTTCTTTCTTAAGCATAAGATGTAATGAAGCTCAAAAAAAACAATTTCATCCATTTCATTTCTCTTCAATCCTTGTCTTAATCTATATCCCTATTGTTATTGCTCCAGTTAAGGCCTTCATGGATTCACAGTGCACTAATGCATTAATTTTAAAACTAGCCTCCTCCTTTGGTTTTCAGACTTAGTCTCTTCAATTTTCACTGCAATAAAATTCTGATTATTCTAAAATTATCATTTTATCTTTGAACCCAGGTTCAACATCATTTACTATCCTCCCATTTCATAAACAAAAAATGCCATTCACAGTTGATAATTCTTCTAAAATGTGCATTAAATGCTCTACCTTTACAGGCAATTATTTGCTGTTTCATGAATATGCTGCATTATTTTACATATTCAGTCCCTTATGCATTTTGTTTCATCCTTGGTCATCAAATAAATTCTTATCTACCAATCATGATTCAATTGGAAAACTATGGCCTTGGTTTCATGCATGTCTCCGCTAATTCTGGAATTGCTTTCATGCACCTGAATGCAGTTGGAGAAAAATACACAATTAAATCATGCTGATTGTTATCTCTTCACAAACATGACCATGAAATTCAAATGTGCCCTAAATGCTGCCAAGTGAGTACATCATTTTTCCATAAGCCATCAGTTTCCTTCTCTCATGTACGATTTATTGCTTCTCTTCTCATTTCAAACCTCTCATTGTCTAATCTCACTGCCAGCTGATGACCTTGTGTCCTATGATATGGAAAAAAATTTAAAGCAATCTGGAGGAAAATTACATAGAATTTCTACATAGACTCCCACTACCACATATATTTGATGCCAATAGCTTAGCTTCCATATTGTGTGTCCTTCATATTACCATAGAGCAGGGTTTTTCAACCTTGATACAACTGATGTATCAAGCTAGATAATGTTTTGTTGTGGGGGGAGAAGGGTGGTGATGAGAGCTGTTCTGTGAATTGCATGATTTTTATTAGCATCCTTGGCATATACCCTCTAGATGTTAGTAGCATCCCAAGCCCCAACATCCACCAGTGGTGGCCATGAAAAATGTCTTCAAATATTGTCAAATGTGCCCCTGGAGGGAGGGGTCAGGGAGCAAATTCATTCTCTAATGAGAACTGCTGATGGAAAGGAAATATCCATGCTCCTACTTAAAGAAAATTTTTTTGCATAAATACCTCTCCCTGCTATCCAGATATATCTTTCAAGGAATACTTCTTCCTCTCTTACATAATCAATTTTTCCTGCTATTGAGTCATTTCATGAGCATACAAACATACTGTAATTTCACCCATCTTACAAAACTAAAACAAATAAGCAACCAACAATCTTTGCTTATAACAGTTTTCCAGTCAGATACCACTAGGGAATTTGATCTCTTTTTTCAGCAAAACTCCTCAAAAGAGGCATTTATAATAACTGCCCCAGCCCTCTAATTAAATTTCTCTCCTGTTTTACAAATCCAATGGTTTTTTTTTTTTGTTTTTTTTTTTTTAATCATCATTTTATTGAGATATATTCACATACCACGCTGTCATACAAAACAAATTGTACTTTCGATTGTTTACAGTACCATTACATAGTTGTACATTCATCACCTAAATCAATCCCTGACACCTTCATTAGCACACACACAAAAATAACAAGAATAATAATTAGAGTGAAAAAGAGCAATTGAAGTAAAAAAGAACACTAGGTACCTTTGTCTGTTTGTTTCCTTCCCCTACTTTTCTACACATCCATCCATAAACTAGACAAAGTGGAGTTTGGTCCTTATGGCATTCCCAATCCCACTGTCACCCCTCATAAGCTACATTTTTATACAACTGTCTTCGAGATTCATGGGTTCTGGGTTGTAGTTTAATAGTTTCAGGTATCCACCACCAGCTACCCCAATTCTTTAGAACCTAAAAAAGGTTGTCTAAAGTGTGCGTAAGAGTGCCCACCAGAGTGATCTCTTGGCTCGTTTTGGAATCTCTCTGCCACTGAAGCTTATTTCATTTCCTTTCACATCCCCCTTTTGGTCAAGAAGATGTTCTCCATCCCACGATGCCGGGTCTACATTCCTCCCCGGGAGTCATATTCCACATTGCCAGGGAGATTCACTTCCCTGGGTGTCTGATCCCACGTAGGGGGGAGGGCAGTGATTTCACCTTTCAAGTTGGCTTAGCCAGAGAGAGAGGGCCACATCTGAACAACAAAGAGGCATTCAGGAGGAGACTCTTAGGCACAAATACAGGGAGGCCTAGCCTCTCCTTTGCAGCAGCCGTCTTCCCAAGGGTAAAACTTATGGTAGAGGGCTCAACCCATCAAACCACCAGTCCCCTATGTCTGTGGTCATGTTAGCAACCATGGAGGTGGGGTAGGCGAATACCCCTGCATTCTCCACAGGCTCCTCAAGGGGGCACTACATCTTTTTTTTTTTTTTTTTCCCTTGTTTGTCTTTTTTCTTTTCTTTTTTTTTTTTTTTTTAACTTTCCCTTCTTTTTTCAAATCAACTGTATGAAAAAAAAGTTAAAAAGAAAACAAACATACAATAAAAAAACATTTCAAAGAGACCATAGCAAGGGAGTAAGAAAAAGACAACTAACCTAAGATAACTGCTTAACTTCCAACATGTTCCTACTTTACCCCAAGAAAGTTACATAATATAGCAACATTTCAGTGAACTTGTTCCTACTACATCCATCAGAAATTAACAGACCATAGTCATTTCTGGGCATCCCCAGAACGTTAAATAGCTTATCTATTCTTCTTGGATTATTGTTCCCCCTCCTTAATTGCTCTCTACTGCTAGTTCCCCTACATTCTACATTATAAACCATTTGTTTTACATTTTTCAAAGTTCACATTAGTGGTAGCATATAATATTTCTCTTTTTGTGCCTGGCTTATTTCACTCAGCATTATGTCTTCAAGGTTCATCCATGTTGTCATATGTTTCACCAGATCGTTCCTTCTTACTGCCGCGTAGTATTCCATCGTGTGTATATACCACATTTTATTTATCCACTCATCTGTTGAAGGACATTTGGGTTGTTTCCATCTCTTGGCAATTGTGAATAATGCTGCTATGAACATTGGCGTGCAGATATCTGTTCGTGTCACTGCTTTCCGATCTTCCGGGTATATACCGAGAAGTGCAATCGCTGGATCGAATGGTAGCTCTATATCTAGTTTTCTAAGGAACTGCCAGACTGACTTCCAGAGTGGCTGAACCATTATACAGTCCCACCAACAATGAATAAGAGTTCCAATTTCTCCACATCCCCTCCAGCATTTGTAGTTTCCTGTTTGTTTAATGGCAGCCATTCTAACCGGTGTTAGATGGTATCTCATTGTGGTCTTAATTTGCATCTCTCTAATAGCTAGTGAAGCTGAACATTTTTTCATGTGTTTCTTGGCCATTTGTATTTCCTCTTCAGAGAACTGTCTTTTCATATCTTTTGCCCATTTTATAATTGGGCTGTCTGTACTATTGTCATTGAGTTGTAGGATTTCTTTGTATATGCAAGATATCAGTCTTTTGTCAGATACATGGTTTCCAAAAATTTTTTCCCATTGAGTTGGCTGCCTCTTTACCTTTTTGAGAAATTCCTTTGAGGTGCAGAAACTTCTAAGCTTGAGGAGTTCCCATTTATCTATTTTCTCTTTTGTTGCTTGTGCTTTGGGTGTAAAGTCTAGGAAGTGGCCTCCTAATACAAGGTCTTGAAGATGTTTTCCTACATTATCTTCTAGGAGTTTTATGGTACTTTCTTTTATATTGAGATCTTTGGTCCATTTTGAGTTAATTTTTGTGTAGGGGGTGAGGTAGGGGTCCTCTTTCATTCTTTTGGATATGGATATCCAACTCTCCCAGCCCCATTTGTTGAAAAGACCATTATGGCTCAGTTCGGTGACTTTAGGGGCCTTATCAAAGATCAGTTGGCCATAGATCTGAGGGTCTATCTCTGAATTCTCAATTCGATTCCATTGATCTATATGTCTATCTTTGTGAATCCAATGGCTTTTTAACCCTTTCTCTCACTTTACTTGATTCATCAACAACATTTAATATATCTTATCACTATCTTCTGCTTAATGTACTTTTCATTTGGCTTCCCGGCTTTTCTATTATCTCTTTAGTCTTTTTTCCCCCTCTCAGTCCTTTATCACTGGTTTTTCCTCTTTTCTATGCTCATAATGTTGGAATGCCCCAGGTTTCAGTCCTTGATTTTTTTTTTTTTTTTTCATCTTTCTTTGCACTTAGTTCTTTGGTGAGCTCCTTGAATCCCATAGCTTTAAACACAATCTAAATGCTAATGACTCCCAAATACAAATTCGTATGTCAGACCTCTAACCTCTATCCTGAATTCTATAGTCATATATTCAATTGCACATTTTTACATTTGTACGAGTGTTGTACTTTAATGAGTCTAGTTTTCCGGAAATCCATTCTTCACTTTCCCATGAGCAAGTCAAAACACAGAGGACTTGATGACTGCAGGTTGTGTGTCTGTATCTCAGAATTTTCTGTGGATCAAATAATGGGAGATAGACACTTAAAGATGACAAGCAGGAACAAGGGGTAACTTTGGTATTTTCTCAATCCCTCCTTTTCAGTATTATCTCTGAAAGCAGGTGCATTTCTTCCATGGCTCCAGCTTTAGTCACACAGGCTGGCTGTGGTTCCAGTTTCTATCAGTGTGGGAGATTGAATCATGGTCCCTCACAAAAGCCATGTTCATGTCCCAACCCTTGGTCCTGTGGGTGTCCATTTCTAAATAGGACCCCTGAAGATATTATTAGTTAAAGTGTGCCCAAACTGAATGAGGGTGAGCCTTAATCCAATATGGATGGAGTCCTTACAAGCAAAGGAAATTGGACCTGGACAGAGAAGCCACAGGGAGAAGCCAGGAGCTAGAAGTCAATGAAATCTGGAAAAGAAAGGAAAAGATGCCACAATGTGCATTGCCATGTGACAGAAAAGCTAAGGACAAAGGATCACTGGCAGCCAGTTCCAGAATGCCACAGTCTTCAGCAAGAAAGCATCACCTTTCTGATGCCTTCATTTTGGACTGCTTATATAGCCCCAAAACCATGAGCCAATAAATTTCAATTGTGTAAGCCAACCCTTTGTATAGTACTTTTTTTAGCATCCAGGAAATGAAAACAACCAGCAACCACAGTCCTCGACTCGAATAATGCAGGTTCCAATCTTTATCCTTCCATTTGAAGGTAGTATCAGCTTCCTGTTTCTGCTAAATCCTGGGTCACCTCACTGTCTCCTAGTTGAATTTTCTTAATTATTTATTTCTACCACCAATTCCTTGCATTAATTGTTTTTGTTTTAAATTCTCAGAGAGGTACAGACACATATCTAGTAGAAGTCTCAAAATCAACATGCCTCAAAAGAAATTGCTGACCTCCGTTCCTCAGATTCTGAAAACTTTTCATGCTCCTTGATCTCATTTGATGGAAATTTCATCCTTCTAGTTGCTCAAGCCCAAAAGTTTAACTATACCTAGAATTCAGTAACTTCTGACCATCTACACAGTACAACAAATCTCTATTATCTCCCTCCTGAATTAAGTCAAAGCCTACCTAATACCTCTTCTAAAAGTGTCCCTATAGTATGCTTTCAACACAATGTCCAAAGTGATCTTTTTAATATAAAAGCAAGATCATATCATATTTCTTATGACCTTCAGTGGCTCCCCATTTCATTCACAGTAAAATCCAAAGACACTTTGATGGTGTAAAATGTAACGCTTACAGCACATCGCCAAGTGCAAATAAACATTCAATAGTTGTCATTATTAAAATGTTTATCATTGTTACTATTGCTTATGAAGACAACAACCTTCTTTGGGTTTAATGAAAGATATTACTGGCTAACTATGCAGTCTATTTACCAAAATTATAACTGAGAGAGACAAAGTGAGGTTATTCAAAAGAGACTAGCAAGTCTGAAATAAACCATACAACTATTGGTTGAAGGAATAGCATATGCTTTGATTACAAATGAAAAGAATTAGGATAAAATGAAGGAAAATAACATTTAAAAATAGAACCTGCAATGTACCAATGCATCATCGCATCACATATGATCTATATGACAAGCCTGAAAGGTGTATGTTATCAATCCCATTTCACCTGTGAGAAAACTAAGACTCCAAATATTCATCAATTTCCCAATGTTACAATAGACCTGAGAGTTAACCCCAGGTCTTTGTACATATTTTTCCACAAAAACAAGTCAGCATTTTCAACTTTTGAAAGAAATAAATTTCAAAATATAAGAAGATTTTTACTCCACTATGGGTACAGGAGTGAAATCAGTATAGAAAACCAATTCTGTTATCAATGTAATCCATGTGATTTAAGAGAAAATATCTCTAAATAACATCAGAATTATTGGGGAATTCCATGGACTGTCAAGTGATAGTGTATATTCACTAGATATTCACTCAAGAAAACTCTTATAATCACTTGCTGAAAATGTGTTTAAGAGCCAGAATTCAATTTTCTATGATGTAAAAATCCAGGCAATGATTTTTTTAAATGCATAGGCATTGTTGATTTTTTAATTAAAGCAAAGGATTCACTTTAATGTTCTCAGCATTCTGCTATGTGCTTCTTCTCTTTTGCACTCTGTCAACAATCACTTTAAAAATACCAACTATTCAAACATCTTCCTGTAGCTTCCACTTAATGATAATTCTCAAATCTCTGTGAACAATAAAATTTCATTTCATCATTTCCTAAGCCTCACTGAATTACTCAAGTTTGACATATTTCAAATTTAGTTTATTGTCACTAACTACAGGTAATTATCAAAAATCTGTTGCTCATCCAGTAATCCCAATTTTAATATCTTATATTAATCAAAGTAGACTAGGCTGTCTTTGTTATTACATAATTATGCATTCAACACCACAATATGTATGAGGAATTTCCATGTCTTCCCAAATCTATGGGTTGTGTGGGATATTTTAGAGAGACGGGCCTAGAAGTGGTTACAACTCTGTGTCCAATTAAACTTGACGGAATTCAGACAAGTATGGCTGCAAACTCAACGACATGAGGCTTGGGAAATGTAGTCTTACCATGTTCTCAGAATGAGAAATTGTGGTGAAAGAAAAACATTTTCCCTTCCATCACCCACACTTTTGATCACCAAATCACCTCAATCATTTGACAATGGAACCCAATTCATCTCCTCTCAAAGGAAGACAACCCAAATTTTCATCAATTCTATATCCAGCAAAAAATCTACTATTTCTGGGTGATATGAATTAACCTATATCAGGTTCTGAAGTAGCCCCACTTGTTCCAGGATTTTACCTTCCATATATTACACAGAAGACAAAAATGGGGGCAGGAAAATCACAACAAAAATCCTATTTATAAAAGCAAGAATAGGAGATACATGAAAACATTGGCTTTTGGAAACTCCAAAGGGCTACTTAAAAGATAGTTTGAATGATTCTCACATTGAAGGTGAAGTTATTTGATAAAACTCTGCTTTGATTTTCTGGGAAGAATTATATCAATTGTTCTTTTTTTAATTTTTTTTATTCTGGTAACATATATACAACTTAAGAATTCCGTATTAAACACATTCACATTTATAAATCAGTGTTTATAAATACATTGTGTATATATTGTATTATGATCACCACTATCAATTACCAAACTCAGCAAACAACCCAAATAAAAGTTCTGTACACTTTAAGAATGAACTCCTCATTGCCTAACCTCAGACCAGCCCCTGGTAAATTCTACTCTAGATTCTGACTCTATGACTTTGTTTATTCTATTTGTTTCATATCAGTGAGATCATACAATATTTGTACTTTCTTTTTTGCCTGGCTTATTGCACTCAACAGAAGTCTTAAATGTTCATCCATGTGGTTACATGTATCAGAACTTCATTCCTTTTTATGGCTGAATAATATTTCAATGCATGTATACATCACATTTTGTTTAAACATTCATCAGTTGATGGACACTTGGGTTGCTTCTATCTTTTGGCATTTGTGAATAATGCTGCTATAAAACCAATGTGGAAATATTTGTTCAAGTCCTTGTTTTCAATTCTTTTGGGTATATACCTACTAGTGGGATTTCTGGGTCACATGAAATTCTATATTTAGATTTCTGAGGCACTTTCAAAATGTGTTCCATAGTGCCTGCACTATTTTATACTCGCACCAGCGATGAATGTTTATTCTTATTTTTCCACATCCTCTCCAACATTTGCAACTTTGTTTTTTTTTAAAATAGTAGCCATTCTAATGGGTGTGAAATTGTGTCTTGTTGTGGTTTTGATTTACATTTTCCTAACAGGTAATGATGTGGAACATTCTTCATGTCCTTTTTAGCCATTTGTATGTTCTCTTTGGAGAAATGTCTATTCAATTCTTTTTTTTTTTTTTTTTCAATTTTTTAATTGGTTTGTTAGTGCTTCTTCTGTTTAGTGGTAGGATTTCTTTATATATTAAGGATATGAAACCCTTATCAGATATGTGGTTTCCAAATATTTTCTCCCATTGAATAGGTTGTCTTTTCACTTTCATGATAGAGTTCTTTGATTTTTTAATGTTGATGAGTTCCCATCTATTTTTAAAGCAACTTTATTGAGATATATTCACATATCATACAATCATCTGAAGTGTACAATCAATTGTTCACAATATCATCACATAGTTGTGCATACATCACCACAATTTTTTGCACAGTTTTATTACTCCAAAAAATAGAATAAGAATAAAAATAAAAATAAAAGTAAAAAGAACACCCAAAACATCTCATACTCCTTTTTTTCCCTGATTATTCATTTACTTTTTGTTCCCCTTTTTTCTACTCATTTGTCTATATACTGGATAAAGGGAGTGTAAGTCACAAGGTTTTCACAAACACACAGACACACCTTATAAGCTATATAATTATATGATCATCTCCAAGAATCAAGGACACTAGATTGCAGTTCAAAAGTTTCAGGTATTTTCTTCTACTTATTCTAGTACACTAAAAATTAAATAATGACATCTATATAATGCATAAAAATAACCTCCAGAATGACCACTTGACTCCATTTATAATCTCTCAGCAACTGAAACTTTAGTTTGTTTAATTTCTTTTCCCCCTTTTGTTCAAGAAGTCTTTCTCAATCCCATGATGCCAGGTCCAGGCTCATCCCAAGAAGTCATGTCCTATTTTGCCAGGGAGATTTATACCCCTGAGTGTTATGTCCCACATATGGGGTAGGGCAGTGAGTTTACCAGCCGAATGGGCTTAGGGAATGACAGACCACAACTGAGAAACAGACAAGTTCTCTGGGGGTGACCCTTAGGGCATCATTATAAGTAGGCTTAGCCTCTCTTTTGCAGTAACAAGCTTCATCAGGGCAAGCCCCAAGATGGAGGACTTGTCATACTACAATGGTGGTCCCCAATGCTTGTGAGAATATCAGGAATTCCCCAGGTGGGGAAGTTTTATGTTTGCACATTTTTTCCCAGGCCCTCATGGGAGCCATGCAAATCCTCCTTACTCTCTGCCCAAATTACTCTGGGATTTATTGGGGTTTCACACTAATCTGTAAAAGCCAACAAGCTCTCACCCCCTATTCAAGTTTCCATGTAATTATGGTGTTTGAATAAATTGACCATACAAGTTGAATTATATAGCATGCTACACAAAGTATAAATTTTATACCAAATAAACATCTCTTCCTTTGGCCTCACACAGAAGTGAAGTTTTAAAACACAGTCATCCTTTACCCATTAGTCTGGTTGAAATTGGCTATAATCAAGTCCATTTTGTTCACATCCCTAATTAAAGGCTGTCCTCTTTTTCAGCTTTTTATTAACATTTGCTGTATAGGGTAAGCTGACATTCATAGCTGCTAAACTCTGGCTCTGAGTCTCAGGTGTCACCCAGATACCTGAAGTTACAGGTACTGACCAGGCTATACACAAACAGCTCAGCATCTCAGAATTTAGAGGTAACCATTATAACTCATGAATAGCTGTGACTGCTGAAAGAACTTATAATCTAGGAGCCTTTACCATATGCCTTCCCCTGATAACCTATGCTCTCACATTCAATTCTCAAAGTTTGCACAGTATAGTTAGTCCATATTAGTGAGCCATTATAATGTTTGTCTTTTCAATTCTGGCTTATTTCACTCAACATACTGTCCTCAAGTTCCATTAACCTAGGTCTATACCTCATAACTTCATTTCTTCTTGTCTCCACTCGGTATTCCATTGTACGTACACACCACAGTTTACCACAGGGCATTCCATGTGCCCTTAGGCCACCTCCATCCATTGTGTATCATGAGTATGGTCACCATAAACACAAGTGTCCAATGTCCACTCATGTCCCTGCTCTCAGCTCTTCCAAGTATATACCCTATAACAGGGTGGCAGGGCCATATGGCAATCCCATATTTAGCTTCCTGTGGAACCACCACACTGTCCTCCAGCTGGGCAGCACCATTCTACTTCCTTACCACATTTTCTCCAGCATTTGTATACCTCTGTTTATTTTTAACAGTTTTATTCACACACCATACAATCCACTCTAAGTAAACAATCAATGATTCCCAGTATAATTACATAATCATGCATTCAACACCACAATATATTTGAGGAATTTCCATCTCTTACCAAAGAATGAGAAAAAGGAGAACAAAAATGAAGAATAAAAATACAAAAGATAGAATAAAAATAAAATAAAATGAAAAGGTCTGAAAACATCACCACTGCCAAGAATCCTCTATGACTCCTTTATATCCCTCTGTAATAGACGTTTAGTTTTTATATATTGCCTTTGTTACAATTAATGGAAGCATCTTATGTTACCATTAACCATACACTCTATCTTGCACTGATTATATTTTTCCCCCATAATATCCAATTTTCAACACCTTGCTATGTTGATATTCATTTGTTCTTCCTCATTTTAAAAATTCTTATATTTGTACATTTAATCACCAAATAAACATTGACCACTCGATGTTTCTCTAAGTTATACAATCTCAGTCTTTATTACCTATCTTTCCTTCTGGTGTCATACATGCCCCTATCCTTCCTCTTTCAACTGTACTCACACTCATGTTTTTCAGAATACTTAGAATATTGTGCTACCATCACACACTATTATGCTATCCATTCCATTTCTGGATCTATGCAATCAAACCGGTTGACCCTTCTGTACTCCTTCAGTATCAGATGCCCAATCTCTAACCTCTTTCTATCTCCTGATAACCTGTGTTCTCAACTCTCAAATTTTGCTCTTCAAAGTTACTCCATATTAATGAGGCCATACAAAATCTGTCCTTTTGTTTCTGGCTAATTTCACTCAACATAATATCTACTGTCTACCATGTTGTCTTTTGGATTTTATACATCATATCTTACTTTATTTTTATTTTTCCTCCCTCCCTTTTTACCATTACTGATGGTCTTCATTTCTATACTCTTCTCTAAACCTCTCTCCCGAGTCTCTTCTTATCTGCCTGTAGTGCTCCCTTTAGTATTTCTTGTAGGGTAGGTATCCAGTTCATAAATTCTCTAGTGTTTCTTTGTCCAAAAATATTTTTTATGTTCCCTCATTTTTGAAGGACAGTTTTTCCAGATTACAATTCTTGGTTGGCAGTTTTTCTCTTCAGTATCTTATATATATCATACCATTGCTTCTTGCCTCTACAGT
Source organism: Choloepus didactylus (assembly GCF_015220235.1). Lineage (NCBI taxonomy): Eukaryota > Metazoa > Chordata > Mammalia > Pilosa > Megalonychidae > Choloepus > Choloepus didactylus. The sequence continues at coordinate 144,409,443 of NC_051309.1, forward strand.
TTCCACTGAGAGATTCACACAGAGTCTTATCAAGCTTCCTTTGTATGTGATGGATCACTTTTCTCTTGCTGCTTTCACAAGTCTCTCTTTGTCTTAGACATTTAATAACCTGATTATTAAATGTCTTGGAGTCAGTCTACTCACAACTATTCTGTTTGGTGTATACTGTGCTTCTTGGATCACTATTTTCCTGTCTTTCATAACAGATGGGAAATTGTGGTTTTTTGTTCAGCAGTAACCAAGGTGATGCAATGAATTACTTGAGACAAAAGTCAAGAGAAGCAAGAGTGAGAACGATTCAAGGAAGAGTGTCCTCCCCAGCAATTCTCATCTTGGTTTTTATTAAGATTTTCAGGGTCGGGAGACATGCTAGCACTCAAGGCTGTTTAAGGAGGCAGGAGGGGAGGCAGGATGTTTTGACCTTTATGACACAAAGCTTGAGAGGCAAGAAGACAAGAGATAAGCCTGGCCTTGGGAGTGGAATGTACTATGTGCAAGAACATAGTGCTGCAAAGCAAGACATTCCCATCATCTTTGATAGGAGTTTAGACAAAGGCAGTCTTCTGCCTATATGCATGCTGAAGCAGAAGCAGAGTTTATAAGTTTTTATCTACAGAATTCCCACAGGAAATTGTAAGTGATTATTTCCTCCTTTATTCTTTCTGCCCCTTTTCCCTTTTCTTCTCTTTCTGGGACACCCATGACATGTATATTCATGTATTCCATGTTGTCTTTTAGTTCCCTGAGACCCTGCTCATATTTTTCCATTGTTTTCCCTATCTGTTCTTTTATGTGTAGGATTTCAGCTGTCCTTTTCTCCAGTTCATGAATCATTTCTTCTGTCTCTTCAAATCTGCTGTTGTATGTTTCCTTGTGTTTTTCGTCTCTTCTATTGTGCTTTTCATTCCCATAAGTACAGCCAATTGTTTTTTTTTTAACTTGTGAGTTCTTCCTTATGTTTACCCAATATCTTCTTTATATGCTTCATCTCTTTTGCCATATCTTCCCTCAACCTGTTGATTTGAATTATGAATTGATTTAGGAGGTTTGTTTGACTAATAATCAGCTGTCTAAATTTCTGTATCTTAGTTGAAGTGCAAGTTTGCTCCTTTGACTGGGTCATACCTTCATTTTTCCTTGTGTGATTTGTAAATTTTTGTTGTCTAAGCATTTGGTTTCCTTGATTACCCTAATCAGATTTTCACAGGCTAGACTGGCCCAGGTTTCAGGAGGAGGCTGCATTCAGTATCACGTTTCCCTAAGGATGAGACCCAGCAAATTGACAGACTTTGCAGTGAGGCCTCTAGGCTTTTCCTATCCTTCCCAGCAGGTGATGCTTGTCAATCTGTAGCTCCCCACTGGCATAAAAAGGTGCAGTGTATTTAATTTTCAGTGGATCCTGTCCCAGCCAGGGACCAAGGGTGTCAGAAGACAAGTTTAAGCCCTTTCTGCTTATTTTTTCTTCTCCCTGCCCAGGCCCTGGAGTCTGAGTTCTCTTAGGGAGTGCTGCCACTTGAGCTGGGCCCCACCCCCACCCTCCTTCCTTAGGGAAGATAAGTCCTTTAGGGAACTGTCTCCTACACTTGAGTTTTCCTTTGACTTTCTCACTATATTAACTCCACCCTTGCTTCTGTCAGTGCTGACAATTGAGAATACTTGAGGCTTTTTTTATTGAGCTACTTAAAATGAGAAAGCAAAAAGGAAACAGCAAGAAATCCCCTTTGCAGAGCAGTACCCAGTCAGGAGGAGGTGGTACCCAGTTATTTTCTTTGTGCCCCTTTTCCAGTATTCTGAGCTCAGCAGATTCCAAAAGCCTCTGTTTATATATATATGTATATATATATATATACACATATACATATGTATATATGTATATAATATACACATACATATATATGTGTGTGTGTGTGTGTATATATATACACACACATACATATATATATGTATATATGTGTGTGTGTATATATATATATATATATATATATATTTTTTTTTTTTTTTTTTCTCATCAGCCTGACCTCCTCTGCCAGGATAAACCTCTCGGTTCTTTTCCTGCTTGATTCAGGTTTATCTGTGCTCACAGAATGTATTCAGTAGTCCAAATTTCTTATTTAAAACCTCAGTTGGGCTTGGTTGAGCTACATTTCATTGGCTCTGGCAGGGACTGCTTCTTACTCCCACAGTGAAGGTTTGCTGGTGTGGGAGGGGTGATAGCTCCCACAGTTTGGGGAGCTTTACTTACAGTTCTATGCTGTGATTTCAGCTGTTCCACACATTCTTCACTGTTATATGATGCTGTCTGGTCATGGATGCCTCCCCTTCAGTTGTTCTAGACTATTTTCTAATTGTTCCTGGCTATTTACTAGTGGCTCTAGGATAGTAACTAAATTCCACACTTTCCTATGCCATCATCTTGCCCCACCTCCTCCAGGTCTCATCTATTTTTACTATTGTTGCTTTTCATTTGATTGTAACATCTAAGAAACCATTGCCTGACACAAGATACTGAAAATGCCTCCCTATATTTTCTTCTAGAAGTTTTGAGTACTGGTTCTTATATTTACTTCTTTGATCCATTTTGAGTTAATTTTTTATATATGTGTTCTACTTTAATCTTTTGTATATAGATATCCAGTTTTACCAGCCTCAATAGTTGAAGAGTATATTATTTCCCAATTGAGTGAATAGACAGCCTTTTAAAAAATCAATTAGCCATAAAACCTGCTGTTCTACTTTGCTAATGCTGCTGGAAAGCAAAACACCAGAAATGGATTGGCTTTTATAAAGGGGGTTTATTTGGTTAAACAGTTACACTCTTAAGGCCATAAAGTATCCAAGGTAAGTCATCAACAAATGGGTACTTTCACTGGAGGATGGATTATGGTGTCTGGAAAACCTGTTAGCTGGGAAGGCATGTGGCTGGCATCTGCTCCAAGTTCTGGTTTCAAAATGGCTTTCTCCCAGGACATTCTTCTCTAGGCTGCAGTTCCTCAAAAATGTCACTCTTAGTTGCACTTGGTATATTTGTCCTCTCTAAGCTTCTCCATAGCAAAAGTCTGCTTTCAACAGCCACCTTGAAACTGTCTCTTACCTGCAGCTCCTGTGCTTTCTTCAAACTGTCACTCTTGGCTGTAGCTCCTCTTCAAAACATCACTCACAGCTGCACTGAGTTCCCTCTGCCCGTCAGCTCATTTATATGGCTCCACTGATCAAGGCCCACCCTAAATGTGTGGAGCCATGCATCCATGGAAATATCTCATCAGAGTTATCACCTACAGTTGGGTGGGGTACATTTCTATGCAAATCTAATCAGCACCAAAACGTGGGCCCCACAAGACTGCATCAAAGAATATGGCTTTTTCTGGGGGACATAATAAATTCAAACTGGCACATTCCACCCCCTGGACCCCAGAAAAACATATTCTCTCCAAATACAAAATACATTCATCCCATCACAATATCACAATATCACAAAACCTTTTTCTCATTTCAGTAAGTATGAAATCCCATCAAAATCAATTATAGGTGTGGTCAGTCCTAAGACATGCTTTTCCTTTAACTATGGATCTGTGAACTTAGAACAACTTATGTGCTTCCAATATACAAAGGAGGGACATTCATAGGATAAACATTCTCATTGCCATAAGGAGAAACAGTGAGGAAAACAGGGTTTAAGGGACCAAAACAGTTCCTAAAACCTGCAAAGCAAACTCCATTAGACTTCGAAGTCTGAGAGTCATTTACAGAATGATGGTGCATCCTTGGGGCTTGAGAGAGCGGGAGTCTAACAGTTCCTAAGGGCCTTTTTGACAGCCCTTTCCTCTTCAAATGCTGGGGTGAGTTCTCCCACACTCCTTTTCCAATCTTGGCTTGTCCTGAAATGGCAGCTGGGTTCCATGTTTTGTTACATCCTCATGCTGGGCTGTAGTTACTGGGATTCCAACTCCTGGAAGCTTTGTAATTTTCCAAGCCATCAACTTCTGGTTTCCTTGAACCCAAGTGTTCAGTTTAACTTTCTCTCTCTCCACTCACATTTTACTATAAGCTGTAAGGAGAAACCAGGGTACATCCTCCACACATAGTCTGGAGATCTCCTGAGATAAGTATTCCAGATTGTCACTTTCAAATTCTTCCTTTCATTTGACACCAGGACTCAATTTTGCCATATTCTTTGCCACTTTAAAATAAAGATTGCCTTTTTTCCAGTTTGCAACAACACATTCATCATTTCTGCTCAAGTTCTCATCAGAAGTATCTTTAGAGTCCATATTTCCACAAACAGTCTCTTCAAAGCAGTTTAGGCCTTTTCTATCAAGCTCCTCACAATTCTTCCAGAATCTTCCCCTTATCCATTTAAAAAGCGACTCCAACATGTTTTGTATTTGCAAACACAGCAGCAAAAGCACTCCACTCCTGGTACCAAAATCTGTTCTAGTTTCCTAATGCTGCTGGAAAGCAAAACACCAGAAATGGTTTGGCTTTTATAAGGGGGTTCACTTGGTTACACAGTTACAGTCTTAAGGCCACAAAGTGTCCAAGGTAAGTCATCAGCAAATGGGTACCTTCACTGGAGGATGGCTGATGGTGTCCGGAAAACCTCTGTTAGCTGGGAAGGCACATGGCTGGCATCTGCTCCAAGTTCTGGTTTCAAAATGGCTTTCTCCCAGGATGCTCCTCTCTAGGCTGCAGTTCCTCTAAAATGTCACTCTTAGTTGCACTTGGGATATTTGTCCTCTCTCAGCTTCTCTGGAGCAAGAGTCAGCTTTCAACAGCCATCTTCAAACTGTCTCTCATCTGCAGCTCCTGTGCTTTCTTCAAACTGTCACTCTTGGCTCCTCTTCAAAACATCACTCACAGCTGCACTGAGTTCCCTCTGCCTGTCAGCTCATTTATATGGCTCCACTGGTCAAGGCCCACCCTAAATGGGTGGGGCCATACCTCCATGGAAATATCTCATAAGAGTTATCACCTACAGTTAGGTGGGGTACATTTCCATGCAAATCTAATCAGCACCAAGATGTCTGCCCCATAAGACTGCATCAAACTATATGGCTTTTCTGGGGGACATAATACATTCAAACTGGCACATCTGCTTACAATTGTGCCTAAGAGTCTCCCCCTGATTGCCTCTTTGGTGCTCAGATGTGGCCCTCTCTCTCTAACTAAGCCACCAGAGCAGGTGATCTCACTGCCCTCCTCCCAGTGTGAGACCTGATTCCCAGAAGTGTAAATCTACCTGACAATACAGGATATGGCTCCCAAAGATGAATCTAGACCTGATGGTGTGGGATTGAGAACGTCTTCTTGACCAAAAGGGGGATGCAAAATGAAACAAAATAAAGCTTCAGTGGCTGAGAGATTTCAAATGGAGTTGAGAGGTCACTCTGGTGGACATTCTTACACACTATATAGATAACACTTTTTAGGTTTTAATGTATTGGAATAGCTAGAAGCAAATACCTGAAACTACCAAACTCCAACCAAGCAGCCTTTGCTCTTGCAGATGATTGTATAACAATGTAACTTACAAAGGGTGACAGTGTGATTGTGAAAACTTTGTGGATCACACTCCCTTTATCCAGTGTATGGGTGGATGAGTAGAAAAATGGGGACAAAAACTAAATGAAAAATAGAGTGGGATGGGGGTGACTTTGGTATTCTTTTTTACTTTTATTTTTTATTCTTATTCTTTCTGTTGTAAGGAAAATGTTCATAAATAGATTGGGGTATGATGGTGCTGTGAACAGTTGGTTGTGCACCATGGATGATTGTATGGTATGCGAATATATCTCAATAAAACTGAATTTAATTAAAAATCAATTAGCCATACATGTGAGGGACTATTTCTGAACACTCAATTCAGTTCCACTGGTCTATATATCTATGTTTTTGCCAGTACAATGTTGTTTTGAATACCGTAGCTTTTCAATCAGGTTTAAAGTCAGGAAGTGTGGGTCCTCCAATTTTATTCTTCTTTGTCAAGATAGTTTTGGCTATTTGGGCCCCCTTAACCTTCCAAATAAATTTGATGATTGATTTTTCCATGTCTGCAAAGTAGGCTGCTGGAATTTGTTTTCCATTTTTTAGTGTTCATTTAGTTTATTCAAAGAAAAACTGTATATGAGTATGCTTTTAGAACATAAGAGTCTCTAATTCTCTTTTGCAAAATAGTCAGGAAAACCAAGGGAAAAAAAGTTGTGTAAGAATCTCTTTATACACCTATATTTAAAATTTTGGAAAAAAATAATTTCTTGAAATCATTTTATAAAGCAAAACATTAAGGACAGTAAGCAAATTTGTTTTAGTCAAACTGATACATGAAAGGTCTAAGCCAAGCAAATTAAACTAACATTAAAGTGCAATAGGTAACAGAGTTAATAAGGTTTCACTATCTCAATCCAGTATTTCACAAAATTAGGTGTAGAAAATTCTGACTAAATAAGAGAAGTAATCCCAACATGTTTATAAATCCCCCAGATAATGTTTGGTTTATCTTTCAATAACCAAGAATTAACATTCTTAATGGATATCATAGCAGACACATATCTCCATATGAAATGCATAAATTCAGATATTGCTTTCACAAAACTTTTCATATCATTATTCTGAATATATTCTAGATATTTTAGCAACATTTTAAACTGTTTTAATTTTCTACATTATAAAATACTTATTTTACATTTTTCATGGCGTTCACATTAGCGGTGACATACAATATCTCTCCTTTTGTGTCTGCCTTATTTCACTCAGCATTATGTCTTCAAGTTTCATCCATGTTGTCATGTTTCATGGCCTCATTCCTTATTATGTCATAGCATTCCATTGTATGTATACACCCCATTTCATTTATCCACTCATCTGTTGAAAAAATTTGCATTGTTTCCATCTGTTGGCAGCTGTGAACAATGCCACTATGAACATCAGTGTGCAAATAGTTGTTCGTGTCACTGCTTTCAGATTTTCTGGGTATATACTGAGAAGTGAAATTGCTGGATCATAGGATAACTCTATATCTAATTTACTGAGGAACAACCAAATGGTATTCCAGAGTGGCTGTAACATTATAAAGTCCCACCAGCAATGAATAAGTGTTCCAATTTCTCCACATCCCCTCCACATCCCCTCCAGTTCCTTGTTTGTTTAATGGTAGCCATTCTCACTGGTGTGAGATGATATATCATTATGGTCTTGAATTACATCTCCCTAATAGCTAGTGCAGATGAACATTTTTTTCATATGTTTTTTAGCCATTTGTACTTCCTCTTCAGAGAGATGTCTTTTCATATCTTTTGCTGATTTTATAATTGAACTGTTTGAACTATTGTCATTGAGTTGTAGAATTTATTTATATATGCAAGATATCAGTCTCTTATCAAATACATGGTTTCAAAATATTTTCTGTCATTGTGTTGGCTGCCTCTTCACCTTCTTGACAAATTCCTCTGAGGTACAGAAGTTTTTTATTTTGAGGTTCCAATTTATCCATTTTTTCTTTCATTGCTGAAGACATTTCCCTACCTTAACTTCTAGGAGTTTTATGGTACTCTTATATTAAGGTCTTTGGTCCACTTTCAGTTAATTTTTGAATAGGGTGTAAAGTGGGGGTCCTCTTTCATTCTTTTTGTTATGGCTATCCACTTCTCCCAGTCCCATTTTTTGAAGAGGCTGTTCTGTCCCAGTTCAGTGGATTTGGGGGTGTTCCAGTTTACTAATGCTGCCAGAGTGCAAAACACCAGAGATTGATTGGCTTTTATAAAAGGGGGTTTATTTGGTTATTCAGTTACAATCTTGAGGCCATAAAATGTCCAGGGTAAGGCATCAACAATCAGATACTTTAACTGCATGGTGGTCAATGGCATCTGGAAAACCTCTATTAGCTGGGAAGGCACGTGGCTGGCATCTGCTCCAAGTTCAAAATGGCTTACTCCCAGGATGTTCCTCTCTAGGCCTCAGCTCCTTAAAAATGTCACTCTTAGTTGCTCTTGGGGCATTTGCCCTCTCTTAGCTTCTCTGGTGCAAAAGTCTGCTTTCAAAGGCCATCTCCAAACTGTCTCTGTAAGCTGAAGCTCCTCTCTGAGTTCCAGTGCATTCTTCAAAGTGTCCTTCTTGGCTGTAGCTGCTTGCTCCTTCTGTCTGATCTTATACAGTGCTCCAGGAATTTAATTCAGACCCACCCTGAATGGGTGGGCCAACACCTCCATGGAAATTATCCAATTAGAGTCATCACCCACAGTTGGGTGGGGCACATCTCCATGGAAACACTCAAAGAATTACAATCTAATTAACACTGAAAGGTCTGCCCACACAAGATTATTATCAAAGATAATGGTGTTTGGGGGACATAATACATTCAAAATGGCATATTCCACCCCTTGGACCCCAAAATGACATTATCTTTCCATATACAAAGCACATTCATCCCACAACAATATCACAGAAACTTAAATCATTTCAGTAACAATAGTTAAGTACAAGATCCCATCAAAATCAATTATGGGCATGGTCATTTCTAAGGCATAATTCTCCTTTAGCTGTGGATCTGCGAACTTAGAACAAGTTATGTGTTTCCAATATACAAAGGAGGGACATTCATAGGGTAAACATTCCCAATGCCATAAGGAGAAACACTAAGGAAAACAGGGTTAACAGGAGAAAAACAGTTCTTAAAACCCACAGGACAAACTCCATTAGATTTCAAAGTCTGAGAGTCATTAACAGAATGATGTTGCATCCATGGGGCTTGAGAGACCAGGAGTCTAACCTGTCCTAAGGGCCTTTGGGGCAGCCCTTTCCTCTCCAAATGCTTGGGTGAGTGCTCCAACATATCCACACATTGGGGAGACCACCTTCTTGGCCCCACCCTCCTCAAACATCGGGGCAGCTCCCAGATTCCCTTCCATCTCCGGGGCACATGCTCAAACCCTTCAGAACAGTAGGGTGGTGGCCAGGGTCTCCCCATTCCCCTGGGAATGTGCTCCACCCTCTTTGGGTCCTGGGGTGGCAAAACTCTTCCTGACCATCAAGGCAGAAGGCCCACCCTAGATCTCTGGGGCACACTTACCCTTTCCATGTGTGTGGGCCACTCCACTCTCCCAGCCCAAGACCTCTTGACTCCAGACCTCAACTTACATGGTTCTGTCCTTCAAAAAATTTTTCCTTCAGTTTGTTCCTTGTCTTTCTCCTCCATTCCAGACTGGCAGCATCTCTGTCTATAAAGATCTCACAAAAATTCTGTTGACTTCACATAAAGCACACAGGGGTCAAAGCCATCAGTCAATAGGACTTTCCACACATCCTTTCTGGATAGCTCCATCTCCAATCTTGGCTTGTACTGAAATGGCATTTGGGTTCCATGTTTGGATAAATCTTCATGTTGGGCTGTAGCTTCTGGGGTTTCACCGCCTGGAAGCACAGAGTTTTTCAGGCCATCAATTTCTGGTTTCTTTGAAACCAAGAGTTCGTTTCTCAGCTTGTCTCTGTCCTCTTGCATTTTACTATAAGCTGCAAGGAGAAGCTAGGGTACATCCACCACACATAGTCTGGAGATCTCTTCAGCTAAGTATTCCAGGTTGTCACTTTCAAATTCTTCCTTCCATCTGACACCAGGACTCAATTTTGCCAAATTCTCTGCCACTTTAAAATAAGGATTGCCTTTCTTCCAGTTCACAATACATTCATCATTTCTGTTCAAGGCCTTGTCAGAAGTATCTTTAGAATCCATATTTCCACAAACAGTCTCTTCAAAGCAGTTTAGGCGTTTTCTATCAAGCTCCTCACAGTTTTTCCAGAATATTCCCCTTATCCATTTAAAAAGCCACTCCAACATGTTTGGTATTTGTAAACTCAGCAGCAAAAGCACCCCACTCCTGGTACCAAAATCTGCTCTAGTTTGCTAATGCTGCTAGAATGCAAAACACCAGAGATAGATTGGCTTTTATAAAAAGGGGTTTGTTTGGTTATTCAGTTACAGTCTTAGGCCATAAAAAGTCCAAGGTAAGGCGTCAACAATTGGGTACCTTCACAGGAGGATTGCCTACAGTGTCCGGAAAACCTCTGTTAGATGGGAAGGCATGTGGCCAGTGTCTGCTGCAAGTTCTGGTTTCAAAATGGCTTTCTCTCCAGGCCTCAGTTCCTCAAAAATGTCACTTTTAGTTGCTCTTGGGGTGTTTGTCCTCTCTTAGCTTCTCTGGAACAAAATTCTGCTTTCAAAGGCTGTCTCCAAAATGTCTCTCTAAGCTGAAGCTCCTCTCTCAATTCCAGTGTGTTCTTCAAAATATCCCTCTTGGCTGTAGCTGCTTGCTCCTTCTGTCTGATCTTATATAGTGCTCCAGTAACTTAATTCACACCCACCTTGAATGGGTGGGCCAACACCTCCATGGAAATTATCCAGTCATCACCCACAGTTGGGTGGGGCACATCTCCATGGAAACACTCAAAGAATTACAATGTAATTAACACTGATAGTTCTGCCCACACAAGATTACATCAAAGATAATGGCATTTGAGGGGACATAATACATTCAAACTGGAATAGGAGGCCTTATCAAAAACAGACTATTGTGTATCTGGAGGTTCTATTTCCAAACTCTAAATTCAATTCCATTTACCAATATGTCTATTTTTGTGTCAATACCATGCTGTTTTGACTACTGTGACTTTACGGTAGGCTTCAAAGTCAGGAAGCGGATGTCCTCACACTTCCTTTTTTTTTTTTTTCTTTTTCAAAATGTTTTTAGCAATTCAAGGCCCCTTTCCTTTCCAAATAAATTTGATAACTAGCTTTCCCAAGTCTGCAAAGTATGTTGTTGGAATTTTAATTGGAATTGCACTGAATCTTTATATCAGTTTGGGGCGGGATTGATATCTTAATAACATTTAACCTTCCTATTTATGAACATGGAATATCTTTCCATGACTTAGGTCTCCTTCCTTTTATTTCTGCTAGTAATGTTATGTTATTTCTGTGTAGAAGTATTTTATATCCTTGGTTAAATTTATTCCTGGGTACTTGATTATTTTTAGTTGCTATTGTGAATAGAAACTTTTTCTTGAGTGTCTCTTCCATTAGATCATTTCCAGTAAATAGGAACATTGCTGGCTTATGTACATCAATTTTGTATCCCACCTCTTTGCTGATTTTGTTTATTAGCTCAAGTAGCTGTGTTATTGGTTTCTCAAGGTTTTCCAAATATAAGATCATATAATCTGCAAATAATTACAGTTTTACTTCTTCCTTTCCAATGTGCATGCCTTTTACTTCTTTGTCTTACCAAATTGCTTTGACTAGGACTTCTAGAACAATGTTGAATAATGGTGGTGACAGCAGGCATCTTGTCTAATTCCTGATCTTAGAGGGAAAGCATTCAGTCCCTCACCATTGAGTACTATGTTGGTTGTGTGTTTATCATATATGCCCTTTATCATGCTGAGGAAGATTTATTCAATTCCTACCTTTTGAAATGTTTTATCAAAAAGGATGATGAATTTTGTTGAATGCTCTTTTAGCATCTATTGAGATTATCGTTTGATTTTTCCCTTTTGATTGGTTAATGTGTTGTATTACATTGATTGACTTTCTTATGTTAAACCACCCTTGCATGCTTGGGATGAACCCCGCCTTGGTCATGGTGTATGATTTTTAATGTGTCTTTGGATTCAATTTTCAAGTATTTTGTTGATAATTTTTGCATCTATGTTCATTAGGGAGTTTGACCTGTATTTTTCTTTCTTGTGGCATCTTTACCTGGTTTTGGTATTAGAGTGATGTCGGCTTCATAAAATGAGTTAGGTAGTGTTCCATTTTCTTCTTCAATTTTTTGAAAGAGCTTGAGTAGGAATGATGTCAGTCACTGTGGAACATTTGGTAAAATTATTCTGTAAAGCCATGAGCTTTTATCTGTAAGAAGCTTTTTGATGACTGATTGGATCTCTTTACTTGTTATTGGTTTTTTAGAGGTTTTCTATTTCTTCCCTGGTCTCTCTAGGTAGTTCATGTGTTTTTAGGAAATTATCCATTTCCTCTAAATTTTATAGTTTGTTGTTGTACAGTTGTTCATAGTATCCTCATTACTTTTTTTAATTTCTTCAGGATCTGCAGTAATGTCCCCCCTCTAAATCATTATTTTGTTTATTTTGACTTTGTCAGTCTAGTGAAGGGTTTGTCAATCATGTTGATCTTCTCAAAGAATAAACTTTTGATTTTATTTTTTCCATATTGTTTTTTGTTCTCCATATCATTTATTTCTTCTTTAAACCTTGTTATTTCTTTCCTTATATGTGCTTTAGGATTAGTTGCTGTTCATTTTCTAGCTTCCTTGGTTGTTCCATTAGTTCTTTGATCTTAGCTCTTTCTTCCTTTTTAATGTGTGCACTTAGAGGTATACATTTCCCCCTCACTACTGCCCTCATCGCATCCCATAAATTTTGATATATGTTCTCATTTTCATTTGTTTCTAGATATTTTGCAATTTCTCTTGTGATTTCTTTTTTAACCCACTGATTGTTTAGGAGTGTGTTGTTTAACCTCCAGATATTTGTGAATGTTCTATATCTTTGATGGTTATTGACTTCCAGTTGCATTCCATTGTGGTGAGAGAATGTGCTCTGAATAATTTTAATCTTTTAAATGTACTGAACCTTTCTTTATGTCCCAGCATATGATCTCTCCTGGAGAAAGCTCCATGAGCACTAGAGAAGAATGTATATCCTGGTAATTTGTAATGCAATAGTATATATATTATATTATATATATATATAAAATATATACTAGTATATATAATAGTATATATTATATATAATAGTATAGTATATATATACTATTATATAGTATATATCTATATATATCTATTAAGCCTAATTCATTTATCACATTGTTTTGGTTCTCAGTTTTCTTACTGTTCCTCTGTCTGGTTGATCTATCTATAGGAAAGAGTGGTGTATTGAAATTTTCTTGTTAGCATATGGTTGGTTAATAGTTCTTCTTTCACTACAGATTGGCTGTGTTTGGATATTGTTTACCATATTTATCAATACTTTTTGAATACATTCCTAAACTTTATCCCTGGATGCTTTCTGGAAATGTAAGAGTGTGGAAAAAGTCAAAAGATGAAATCTAGTGATTTCAGATATAGAAATGAGAAGCTGATCTTCACTTCAGTTTCCCTTTTTGACTGAAGCCCAAATTCTGAAATCACAAAATATCAGATAATCATATCTTTCCCTGAATTGTAACTGGAATCTTATCATTGATGATCCTCTCACAATACTAATGTGTGAATTTCAATATACTGCTTGAAGTACCTTGGAGTTCTGACAAATAGACTATCTATCAATCTATGTATCTATGTATCTATCTATCTATCTATCTATCTATCTATCTATCTATCTATCCATCCATCTCCTGGAGGATTTAAGGGAGGCATTACTTTTAAATTTCAAATTCTTCCCACTAATCCTTTCAGTCAAATATGAAGTCTTTTGTTGTAAAGTACAATCATTTGGGGTGGAACAGTGTTGTATATCATGTTACATAAAGAAAGATTTTAGATGCTTACCCCATTCTATCAATGATCCCAGGAGGATTATTAATATTAGATGAAGAGATACATGCTTTTTAAAGAAGAATGTGACATTCATTTTCCATAAATTTGCGTGTTTTTCAGTTCTCTGCTTGTTTTTGATTTACAGCTTCATTCCATTATGGTCAGAAGAGATTCTTTACATAATTTTCAGCCTTTTAAAATTGCTTGTTTTGTGACCCAACATATGATCTATACTGGAGAGTGACCCATTTGTACTTGAGGGGAATATATATCCTGCTGCTTTGGGGTATTGTTCTGTATATGTCTGTTAGGTGTAGTTCACTTATCTTGGTTCCTTATTGATCTTCTATGTGTTCTCTCTATTGAAGTCAACTATTGTTGTAAATGCATCTATTTCTCCCTTCAGTTTTTTATGCAATTTTATTGAGATATATTCACATACCAGATAATCATCCAAAGTGTACAATCACTTGTTCATGGCATCATCATATAGTTGTGCACTCATCACTACTCTCCATTGAGTTTTTTCAGAGTCTGCCTCATGTAATTTGGGGTTCTGTGATTAGGTGAAATAAATATTTATGATTGTAAATTCATCTTGGTGAAGTGACCCTTTATTAATATATTGTATCCTTCTTTGTCTCTTATAAAAGCTTTTTACTTAAAGTCTATTTTGTCCAATATTAACATAGCTTACCCAGCTCTTATTTGGTTACTATTTGCATGAAATGTCTTTTTCCATCCTTTCATTTTCAAACTATTTGTGTCATTGGATCTAAGGTGAGTCTCTTGTACACACATATAGTTGGATCATGCATTTTTATATATTCTGCCAATGTGCATCTTTTGATTCACTAATATTCAGTGTTATTACTGTAAAGACAAGTTCTTACCTCAGCCACTTTGTCCTTTGCTTTTCATATGCTATATCTTTTTGTGTGTGTGTCCATTATCATGAAATATGTATTTTTATTTTCCAATTGTGTTCTGACTCTTGTAGGCATTAAAGTGTAGAGTGTATATTGATGATACGGTACTACTGGGTTTTGAATTTATCCTTTTAGCTACCTTTACTGAAGATCATTTCTTCACACTACTCCAAGCCACTCTCTCTTGTCTTTTCCTTTAAACATGCAGAACCACCTTTAGTAATTCTTGTAGAACAGGTCTTCTTCTTTTTTTTTTTTTAAACTTTTTAATTTGAAATAACTTCAAACTTACAGGACAGTTGCAAAAAAATAAAAACCCCATGAACAGAATTCCAGCATACCCCAACCCCCCTCCACCAGTACCCAGATCTACCAACTTAAATATTTTGTCACTTTACCGCTTCCTTCATTCCCTCCCTCCATCCCTCCTTCCCTATCATATATCATCTATTGCTCTGTCTTCTGAATGTATGAGAGCAAGTTGCACACATCCTTGAACAAATAATATAATTCAAATATACATTTCCTTTGAACAAGAATATTCATTTATGTAATCACATTAAGTGTAGTTAAGAAGTTCAAGAAATTTAACATTGATATAAAGCTTACATTCCATATTTCATTTTTCTCTTATGTCCCACTTTTGAGCCTTTTCTCCTCTATTCTTAGATCTCATCCAGGATGATCTATGGCATTTAGTTCTCATTATCTATTTAGACTTTTTTTTTCAATTGTGGAAACATATATACAGCATAAATCTTCCCATTCCAACCCCTCCCTAGCATTCCATTTAGTGGGATTAATCACATTCACAATGTTGCAATGCCATCACCTTCCCACCGTCCGTTACTATAAATTTCCCTTCACCCCAAACAGAAACCCTACAGTCATTTCTTATTAACTCCCCATTGCCCTTTCCCCCACTTAGTGTAACCCATACTCTTCATCTCTACAACCATATTCTCCAATACTTTCTTTGTGTTTACTGTTGGGCTTAAATTTAAAATCCTAAATCTATAACAATATTGATTTCTTTCATAATTTAACTTCAATAGGACACATAAACTATGTTCCTGTACTCCTCCATTCCCGCACCTTTATGTAGTTCTGGTCAAAAATTACATATTTTACATTGAGTCCAAAACCACTGATTTATCATTACACTTTATGTATTTCAGATCCTGTAGGAAGAAAATAGTGGAGTTATAAATCAAAAATACAGTAGTATCAGTATTTATAGTTACCATGTGATCAATACTGGAAATCTTTATTTCTTCATATGGTTTCAGTCAATTGTTTAGTGTCTTTACCTTTCAACCTGCACAAATCCCTTTAGCATTTCTTATAGGACTGATCTACTGGTGATGAAGTCTCTCAGCTTTTGATTATCCAGGAATGTTTTCATCTCCCCCTCATTTTTAACCTCCAGGTGTTTGTGAATTTTCTAAGTCTCTGATGGTTATTGCCTTCTAATTGTATTCTATTGTGGTCAGAGAATGTGCTTTGAATAATTTCAATTTTTTAAAAAATTTGTTGAGGCTTGTTTTATGTCCCAGTTATGGTCTATTCTGGAGAAAGTTCTGTGATCACTAGAGAAGAATGTGTATCCTGGTGATTTGGGATGTAATGTTCTATGTATGTCTGCTAAATCCAATTCTTTATCCAATTGTTTAGGTTTTCAATTTCCTTATTGGTCTTCTGTCTGGTTGATCTATCTATAGGAGGGAGTGATGTGTTGAAGTCTCCTACAATTATTGTGGAAAAATCCATTGCTTCCTTTAGTTTTGCCAATGTTTGTCTCATGTATTTTGTGGCACCATTATTGGGTGCATAAACATTTATGATTTGTGTTTCTTCTTGTTGAATTGCCCCTTTTATTAGTATGTAGCAGTCTTCTTTGTCTCTCAAAGCATCTTTGCATTTAAAGTCTATTTTATCTGAGATTAATATTGCTACTACACTTTCTTTGGGCTGTAGCCTGCATGAAATATTTTTTTCCATCCTTTCACTTTCAATTTCTTTGTGTCTCTGTGTCTACAACGAGTCTCTTACATACAAAATATTGATAGTTCATATTTTTTTATCCATTCTGCCAATCTATATCTTTTAATTGGGGAGTTTAACCTATTTACATTCAATGTTATTACTATGAAGGCGTTTCTTGAATCAGCCATCCTATCCTTTGGTTTATGTTTGTCAGATATATTTTTCCCCTCTCTTTCTTATTGTCCTTTAATGAACAATATTGAATCTCTTCAGTACTGAACCTTTCTCTATATCTCTTTCTCTCCTTTCTTTGTTTCTCTGTTGAAAGGGCTCCCTTTAGTATCTAAAGTAGCGCAGGTCTTTTATTAGCAAAATCTCTCAGCATTTGTTTGTGAAAAATTTAAGCCCTCCCTAAAATTTGAAGGAGAGCTTTGTTGGATAAAGTATTCTTGGTTGGAAATTTTTCTCTCTCAGAATTTTAAATATGTCATGCCACTGCTTTCTCACCTCCAGGGTGGCTGCTTAGTAGTCACTACTTAGTCTTATGTTGTTTCCTTTGTATGTGGTGAATTACTTTACTTTTCTCTTGCTGCTTTCAGAACTTGTTCCTTCTCCTCAATATTTGACAGTTTGATCAGAATATGTATTGGAGTGGGTTTATTTGGATTTATTCTATTTGGAGTTTGCTGGGCATTTATGCTTTGTGTATTTATACTGTGTAGAAGGTTTGGGAAGTTTTCCCCAACAATTTTTTTGAATACTCTTTTTAGAACTTTACCCTTCTCTTCCCATTCTGGGACACCCATGAGTCTTATATTTGGATGTATTATTTTATCTATCATATCACTGAGGTCCATTTCAATTTTTTCCCCCATTCTTTCTTTGGTTCTTTCATTTTTCATTCTGTGGCCCTCAAGGTCACTGATTCATTGTTCAGCCTCCTCTAGTCTTGTACTATGAGTATCTAGAATCTTTTTTAATTTGGTCAACAGTTCATTTTGTTTCCATTAGATCATCTTTTTTTTTTTTTAATTTGCTCTTGCAATTTCTTCTTTATGCTCTTCTAGGGTCTTCTTCATGTCCTTTATATACTGTGCCATGCTCTTCTTCATGTCTTTTATATCCTGTGCCATGCTCTCACTGTTTGTCTTTAGTTCTTTGATTAATTGCACCAAGTACTGTGTCTCCTCTGATCTTTTGATTTGGGTGTTTGGGTTTGGGTTATCCATATTGTCTGGCTTTTTCATATGCTTTAAAATCTTCTGTTGTTTTTGGCCTCTTGGCATTTGCTTTACTTGATAGCGTTCTTTTAGGATATGTAGGATTATTCAAAGACTAATCTCTAATTTGTCAGGTCTACAGCTTGGTGGCATACACTTTCTCTAACTAACCAGCAGATGGCAACTGAGAGTTACCTATTGCCCTCAAATCAGTTCTCCCCAACTTTGTCTTTGTGGTGTGTGGGGGTCTGATTGTTGTGGGGTCCAATTGGTGCACCAAGTTTGGGTATGTTGGTGGTGCTGTCTGCCCTGAATGTGGGGCGTGTGTCTGAGTGGTTAGGGAGGGAAGGCAGCTTTAATAATCAAACCTCCCAGGTGTTCCTGGAGATTTAAGGCCATTGAAAGAGTCTAAACCTTCATTTCAGTCTTGCCACAGATTATCTCTGCCACTGACCCACAAGTCCTTGGTATTGGCATATGGTCCCTTGGATTTCTGAGTGGGTTGCTCTTCCAAGCCATGCCCTTCTAGGGCCTCTGCTGAGGGAATGCTGTGCTATGTCACAAGTGCATGCCATCCCTCAAGGGAAGTTCTGGGCCACCAGGCCATGTAGTGGCATTCCCTGCCTGCTGTAAGGATAGCTGAATGGGGTGTGTTAATTTCCCCCTTTTTGCACAGCTCTGCTTTCCCAGCTCTGGGCAATTAGCTGTGGGTGCATGAAAGGCTATTGTCCACACCCGATATTGGGGCATGTCTGTGTGTTGCTGGAAACACTTCCTGTCACTCTGGGTTTTTTGGCACAGCTCTGTGCTGTGGCTCCGGTGCCGGGCAGGAATATTCCCAGCCCTTTGGGAAGATGGCTGCAAGGGGCATGGTTATTTTCCCCTTTGGCTCACCTCTGCCTTCCTTGCTCCAAGACAATTAGCATTGGGTGTGCAAAAGGATATCTTCCATGCCAGATACTGAGGCATTCACCCAGCCCATTCCTGCCAGGCTTCACTGTATGGTTCTTATTGCCATATCTGTTTTTTAAAAAAGAACTAGTACGCCTCCAAACACCAAGTCACAGTTTCCCCATACCACAGTGTGGCTGCTGGACATTCAGCTCGCTTACTCACTTCTTTCAGAATGCAGACTCCTGGTTTCACCAAACGCACAGTCCCTGTGGATTTAGCAGACCTTGTCCAGCTGGTGTGTTGCTGGAACTGGTGTTCTGGGTGACTTTCTGGCTTTTATCTAATATTTTTCATAGAGGTTTTTTGTTTTTTGTTTTTTAATCCTTGTCTCTCCTAGCTGCCACTTTGAGAAGGTCTTCTTTTGATGAACTTTCTCAGTTTCTGTTTATCTTTAAATATTTTAAATTCTCCCTCATTTTTAAAGAACAGTTTTGCTGGATATAGAATTTTTGACTGTAGTTTTTCTCTTTCAGTACCTTAAATATATCACACACTAACTTCTTGCCTCCATTTTTTCTATTAGAAATTTGCACTTCATCTTATTGAGGATTCCTTGTATGTAACAGATCACTTTTCCTGCTTTCAGAATTCTCTATCCTTGGCATTTGACATTCTAAGTAGTTTGTGTCTCAGAGCAGGTATATTAGGATTTATTCTCTTTGGAGCATGTTGCACTTTGTTTTTTTATAAGAGCTGGGGTATTTTCAGTCATTATTTCCTCAAATATTCTTTCTGCTACTCTTTCCTTCTCTTCTACTTCTGAGACTTCCATGATGTATTTGTTTATGTGCTTCATGCTGTCACTCAAGTACCTGAGACACTGCTCAATCTTTTTCTGTTCTTTTCTCCATCTGTTATTCTGGCTGTATTATTTCAGTTATTCTGTCTTCTAGTTCACTGATTCTTTCTTCTGTCTGTTCAAATTTGCTGTTCTATGCTTCTAGTATATTTTTTATCCCCATTATTGTGATTTTCATCCTATAAATTGTTATGATTCTTTTTAAATGTGCTAATTATTCTTTTTGCTCATAAATTTTCTATCATTATCCTTTACCTCTGTATACACTATTAAATTATTTCTACCCATATTTCCACTCATCTCCTTGAATTGATTTAGGCAATTTTTTTTTAACTTCTTTGATTAGTTTTTCCAAATTCTGTGCCTCCTCTAAAGTTTAAATTTGTTTCCTTGACTGAAACATATCTTTCTGTTTCTTAGCATGGTTTCTACTTTTGCTGTTGTATGGGCATCTGATTATTTTGTTGTGCTAATTCTGAAGGTCAATTTCCCCCTTTGGCGTTGAGTTTTATTGTAGATTGGCTTTGTGTTAAGGTTCCTCTTTGACACTTGGTCCATCTTATACTGGACATGTTTAACTGTTCAGATTTTCTCAGCTTTTCTATGCCCGATTCTTGCCCTTAAATGCAGTATAACTGTTAAGATTACCCTTTATGTGGAATTGTTTCAAGTCCAGGAGAAAGCTTCCTTTCTCTGTACCTTCTCTGGGAATCCTGATCTGTTCTATTTGTTTTTGTGCAGAATTTTCTTCCCAGTTCCTATGATTTTTTTAAATTATCTCCTTCATTCATTGTCCCCTTTTCATTATAATTCCCTGTTCTGGGACATATTGTGCCTCACAACAGTTAAGTTTCCCTCTTTTCCCCCCACTGAGGCTTTTCTGTCTTTGGTTACTTCCCTGTTAGAATATCCCATTCCAGGGAGCCAGATGGTGTGAATCCAGAAATCTCTGTTATTGATATAGGTCAAGCAGTAATAAGAGATTTGTTGAATATGTGTAGCTCTTGCTAATGGTTCTGTCTATTGTACTTTATTTTCCTGGGGACACTTTTGCTTGTAGTTCTTCTCAGCCACTTGTGTTCCACCATGGGTCTCTTCAGACTTGGGTTCCCGTGCCTGGATATGTGTGGGCTTCTAACTCACTGTTATGAGTGGCTCTATGATCTGCATCCACAGCTTGAGGGACCCAGGCCATGCACCTCTTTGTGTTTCCTATGCTGCATGGGACCAAGTAAGGGAGAGAGGCCTGGGCTGGCAGATCCAGGACATAAATCCCCTACCTTTTTCTGACAGTTTTTTTTTTTTCCTTTTGTTCAGCATTTGTGGAATCCTTCTCCATTCTCTATTGCCCTCCAGAGCTCCAAGTGAATGGGATTTGTCCTTTTATTAGTTGTTATTGAGGGAAGACTTCTCCAAAGGTTGTCTTATATCACCAGGTTGATGGTATCACTCTCCTGGACTAGACCAATTGTTCTTTATGATCCTCAACCCCTGTGAGAATCTAATTCTCTTACATGGAATACTTCTAAAGACTTTGATCTTACGTCTTTACAAACAGATGTAAAGTTTTCCATTCCATTAAAAAATAGTTGGCTAATTTTTTTCTTGAAAATGGCAAATGATATATCAATCCCCTGCTTAAAGCCAACAATAGCTTCTATTGCTTCAGGCAAAAACTCAAATTCCTTTAACCGTAAATTTTTTTTTGAACTGGCCCCCTATTCTACTTTTGGTCCTTATGTATAATAAATAGCCATACTCCCTGAATTAGGCAGCATAAATTGCTTATGCTACCTTTCATCTATTTTCACTTCAGCCTCTGTGTTCTTTGATTTTATAAACTATGTTCATTACTATAACAATAAAGTCTATATGGGATGATTACTCAGAAATAAATCTTAAATGAATACTTTTATTTTCAATTAATTGCTATGGTCACTACGAAGTCAAAGTTTTTAAGTTTCTTTTTTTCTAAGAAATCTATACTAGTTTTTTTCCACTTTTATTTCTGCAATCTATCACAGGGTCTATTTCATTCTTTCTATTGCACTTAATTATATTAACAATAGAACTGATTTAGGAAACATATACCTGAAACAAATAATGACCACATTTTGAAAGATATCAAAGTCTAAATACATTATGAAATAGCTTAGGAAAAAGTAAATAGGCATTGCTATAATTATTTCCTTTAAGTACGTTGGTTGAGTTGGTTAAAATTATTCATTGAGCATAAATATCATATCTGGAATTTTACCCACATGATGTTCTCAAATATATCTTATCCATATTAAAGATACATATGCTTAACGTGGTTCATTAAAGTCAATAATATTTGCATTGAGATCCTGAGAAAAAATAACCTTTCTTTTTAAATGTGTTACTAATATCTGTAGTTTCCAGAGATGCATCCTTAATTTTGTAGGTATGAAATGAAACGACATTCTGGGATATGCTTTTAAAATAATTTGGCAAACAGTGACAAGAAATAGATAAGGTATGTATAGCAAAATCATTCTGAAATGGAGTGATGGATGTATGTGGGTTTATTTAACTATTTAGTGTATGAAAAATATCATAGTAAAACAAAAAGGGAAACATATATTACTTGCTTTATTTTTTCAGAAATTATAGTGTCCATGTTTAGTACTATATTTGGTCAGAGTCAAAGTCTTTGTGACATTTGATGAAACAAGGTTAAATGTAGCAGCTCATGGGGAGTTAATTCACAGCAGCAGTTACATAAGTTAAACAGAAGGCAAATCTAAATGAGTGATTATGTTGTCTAATGTGTTTACTTATATTTTTAATAATATACCATCTTTGCTTTGTTTTCCTTAAGGAATGAAATTAAGCTTATAGAAATATTAAGGGCCCCATAACCCAGGATTCATATTTTTGCATATTCTGAATTTTTTACAGATATGTAATCATCAGCATGATTAGAAGTATAAATATATATTGCTAGCTTACAGATTGAATCCTTCTATAAAATAATTATTTAGCTGAATTTTATTTTACATCTTCCTCAGTCATAGCCAATTGTTATTATACAAATGAAAGTTTTAAAATATTAATAATATTAAAGAAAAATTTTAATTTGTTTAGTAATAAAATATGAGAATTAAAATTATCCAGGCTATAATAAATTTTACAAAAATTCTTTGGACCTAATGAACACTAAGTATTGAAACTTAAATAGATTGTACATACTCAATTATTTTCTTTTTTCTAGATATAAAACATATATATGTACATATTTCTGTTTTGTGATATTATTTATTGGCCTAAGCAGACCATTATTTAACAGAAGTACAATTAATTAATTTTAAGGCATTCATTTATGCCTTAAAAATGTAGATTTCATGATCTCATGAACTGAAAGATATCTATTTGTTTAGCAAAAGTTCAGGCATTATGAAGATTCCACCTGCATTCAATTCAATTTTTATTTTTTGCTGCAATATATTGGGAGATTTCTTCTAACAGTGTTTTCTATTTCTATCATTTATATTTGATTAAAATGTACCCACTTGATAAGATATATTAATAGAATGAAGAAGTGATCCAATTTAAGAGCTAGAACACTATGGATAGTTTTGCAGCTATCTTGTATTTATTACCTGCCAGACAGAAGAAACTACTTTTCTGGCTTTTGTCTTTAGCATTCTCCTGTTTTCTTGATAACATATGGTTGGTTAATGGTTCATCTTTCATTACAGATGGGCTGTGTTTAGATATTGTTTACCATATTTATCAATCCTTTTTGAATACATTCCTAAACTTTATCCCTGGATGCTTTCTGGAAATGTAAGAGTGTGGAAAAGAGTCAAAAGATGAAATCTAATGATTTCAGATATAGAGATGAGAAGCTGATTTTCACTTCAGTTTCCCTTTCTGACTGAAGCCCAAAATCTGAAATCACAAAATATCAGATAATCATATCTTTCCCTGAATTGTAACTGGAATCTTATCATTGATGATCCTCTCATAATATTAATGCATGAATTTCACTATGCTGCTTGAAATACTTAGGAATTCTGACAAATAGACTGACTATCTGTCTATCTAGCAATCTATCTATCTATCTATCTATCTATATATCTATCTCCTGGAGTATTCAAGAGAGGCATTACTTTTAAATTTCAAATTCTTCCCACTAATCCTTTCAACCAAATATGAAGTCTTTTTGTTGTAAAGTACAATCATTTGGGGTGGAACAGTGTTGTATATCATGTTACATAAAGAAAGATTTCAGATGCTTACCCATTCTATCAATGATCCCAGGAAGATTATTAATATTAGGTGAAGGGATACATGCAAAATACCATGAACAATGGGAAGATAAATGCTTCTAGTGCAATATTGCTAATACAATAGTCTATATTAAAAAAAAAAAAAAAGAAGAAAGAAAAACAGGACTCAACCTGATAATGAGACAAATGGAATATTACAACATGGAATTAGAAGACTAAAAATAAGATCTTACTGGTGTTATCACTTAATCTAAAAAAAAAGAGACGCAAAAATAAAAACAAACACTCAGCAAAAAAAGGTCATATTTTTACCTAATCCACAAGCTATTTCAGTGGCCATATCTGCACTACCAGGAAGTAACTACTAAGTAATAAGCCCCCATAGAAAAAATTAGCAATCACTCTCAGTGGTGACCCTGAAGAGGACTAGGCAATGCAAATTCCTAGTTTGTAGAACTCAAGAGAGGAAGAATTTCCTATTATCATCTTTTTCAAACTAATCTAGTCAACAGATTGATTCCTATGAACATTTTGGATCTTATGATTTATCTAATTATTCCTATTCAGAGAAAAACAAGCCATTTCTCTTACCCACTAATACAATATTCACTAGATTATTCTATTCTCTTCCACTCCTGCTACCATGTAAGTCTTTTCTCTAAAAAGCATCAGATCGAGTGTCCCATGCAAATGTAATCATGCCACTGTAGACCCAAAGCAGGACAAATCCACAAGGTTCAACATTCTTTTAACGTGAGTTCCAGGCACAGAAAAAATAAACAAGTAGGGGTAGAAATACTGAAAGGCATAACAGAGTATAATTGTTTCTGTACTGAAGACATTTACAGGCAACAGTCACAGTTTTCACTGAATGCTAATTGTGAATTGGAAGAAAGGCAAAGTTGCCTAAAAGGGAAAAAGAAATAATCACATTGAGATCAAATCTCTCATAAGGAACACCATATACAAGTTGAAACTGGTTTTCTAAAGTTATGCAGAAATTCTATGCCCTAGAGCTCTATAAAGAAGTGAAACTATGAATAATTATACTTATTTAAAAAGTAAATTTCATACATTTTAGAAATTAAAAAATTAACTTACAGACTTCTGAAAAAAATTACTTGAGATGATTTTCAGAAAAATGAAAATTTGAGATAATAAAGAACATATATGTATCATGAAGAACAACTAATCCAGAGGTTAAAATAAAATAAATTCTAGTTTGCCCACTATGCAGTAGGCTGATCACAATTACATATCTCATCTCAATTTTCAGAATTTACAAATTTCAAGTAGATCAAGGGTCAGCAGACTTTTTCTGTAAAGTACTAGATAGTAAATATTGTATACTTCATTGACCATAAGGTCTGTGTTGCAACTACTTAAATTTGCTGGGTTAGCCCCAAAGAAGGCAAAAGAAATATGTGAATGAATATGCATGGCATATACTCAAAATACTTAATTTCTAACACTAGGTTGTAGAAAGTATTGTCCTATGGGCTGTAGGTCATTGGCTCCCGAATGAGATAAATAAGTAAAAAATGAGGAGGCCTCTATATCCTTTCCATACATCTGCATGCACACCAATTTTACATTTTATTAATCTTAATTCACATTCTTTTGTGAGCAATTATAAATAGGATCTCTTGAAGATGATATTTTTGGTTAAAGTATGATCAGCTGAAGCAGAATGGACCTTAATCTGGATTACTGGAGGTTTGCAAAGAGGAGAAACTGGAATCCAGGGTCAGAAAACACCACAGAGAGAAGCAGCAAATCAGCAGGAACCTAGAAGGGAAAGAAGAGGTCATTGCCATGTGATGGGAAAGCCAAGGAATTCCAAAGATTACCTGCAGCCAGCACTAAAATACTACCATCATCAAGGAGAAAGCAAGGTTTACTAATATCTAGATTTCAGACTCCTCCTAACCTTAAAACCATGTGCCAATAAATTTCCATTGTTTAAGACGATCTATTGTGTGGTATTTGTCATAGTAGCTCAAGCAAATTAAGGTGCCAAGACATCTGTAAGTTTCATATTTCATATGTGTGTATGTGTGAGTGTGTTTATAAAACTACCATGTAGGGAGTCCCAGGTAAGTGTACATGGACTCAAGAAAATACAGCTTTAATGTAAGTCCTTACTTAAACCTTTCTTTGATTTAATTTCTTAACTACAAATTGATAATAATCTTATAGGATTTTATAATTAACTGAGATAATGTAAACAAGATACTTAAAATGGTGGGTAAACTATATTATTAATCTGCAAATTTCTGTTAATACTATTATTTCCACATAAATCAATGAAAGTGATAGAAGTCAATGTGTTTTAAGGGTCTTAATGCAGTCTATATTAATTTTTTATATTTACATTTTGGGGAAAAGGCATCTTACCTTAAACAGAGTTCTCAGCAGGTAAGGGGACAAAATTGCCACAGTCCTTATTTTGGATATGGTATTAGGATTTCTGTGACTTACCATTGCGTATACATAGAGTATTTGGAATTTTCTATAATATACAATATTTCTATAATATTGCATAATATTTTCTAATATTTTGGAGAAAATTCAAAGTTATCCACAATAGGAAGATATAGTTGTTTGCTTGTTTTTTTAACTATCTTTTTAAACAATATTTAAAAATTAGTGTTCTAATAAAGACTAAAGTTGTTAAATATGTATGCGTATAGATATTTCATAACAGGTTTTCCAAGAAGCCAAAGCCAAGAAGTTATTAGTCAGGCAAAAGATTTATGAGGGAAATGCCTATGAAGGATTAAAGAAAGTAGGAATAAGTGGAGGGGGTCCTCAGATACTTTGATGGTGGTGCAGTGCTGACTCT
The DNA here is from genome assembly GCF_015220235.1 of Choloepus didactylus. Taxonomy (NCBI): domain Eukaryota; kingdom Metazoa; phylum Chordata; class Mammalia; order Pilosa; family Megalonychidae; genus Choloepus; species Choloepus didactylus. The sequence continues at coordinate 144,435,973 of NC_051309.1, forward strand.
GTGAAAGGACAGGAAGAAGGAAGAAAGACTGGGACAATAAAAAAGTCTCTGGCTCTAGCACAATTCTAGGAGGTTTTGAAGAGACCAAGGAGGAATTCCTCAAGCCAAAGTCTTCTGTTAGATGAGTTACACAATTCCCAGGGATGACCCTCTATTCATAGGCCGTCCATGCTTAGTCATTTCATTGACCGGGAGCAGCCTGAGGAAACATGACCTTGGTGCAAACAAGTCATGGACCCAGTGGAGCAGCAGGTAGGACTGTCTGTCAACCACGCTCCCTGATGCAGGAGCTCTGCGTGGCAAACTGTCATGACTACCACAGGTAGCAAATATTTATATGGAAAAAAAAGCAAAACACCCCCAAACAAAATGAAAGCTTGATAATATAACCTTGATAATATAACCTTTACTACCCATTAGATGATGTATTAATTTTGACATTTTTTTAAATATTTAATCATTATATAGGTACATGTATATGTATGATGTATAATTTTATCTTTTTAAATTAAGAATGCTTCACTAATATTAGCATTGTGCTATATGTAATCCAGATTTTTCTTTATAAAAATCAGCTTAAAAGAAGGTAAACTATTCAGTTTTAATGTCACCAGTATATTTTTAATGTTTTGTAATCATAACGTTCAATTTGTGCTGTTCTTAGAACTTTAATTATGAAGCTAAATTGTACTAATACCCATTAGGTAATTCTTAATTGAAGGCACATCATATGTCTGATGTGGCAGTACTAATTGGTGTAATTAAATTCTAATATGCATCAGTAGCCTAATTTTTTTTTAAAGTGAATAAAGAGCAGATAGAAATAAGTCAGTTTTTGACACTGTATAGCTGTAAAATACACACATATATTTGCATCTGTAACATATAAATTTATTCAGAATAGACAACTATCAATTATTTTCAACTTATTTTCACTGGATAATTTGAAATATGGAATAAGAAGTATGGGTCACATAAATATTCATGTGAATTCAACAGGAACAGTAATAAAGTTCAGGCAGAAGGACAATTCTTTTCCCTTTTGCAAATTCTTATGTAGGTCAAATCCTGTGAGACTAGCTACATTCCTTGTTGTAATGTGCTTTGGCTGAAGTTATAACCCACTTGAAAAACACATTACTGGGTTGTCTGAGCAAGAAGTAGATAAGTAGTGAGCCCCCCACTCTGCTGAAACAGGCTTCAAAAACAGCAAGAAAATATATTTTTTTAAATGTTAGAAAATTCTCACTCAATGCTTTGCTCTTAAATTTTCTTTTGTTCAGTGTAATATGAATAACCAACAAATACAAGGAGTACTTTTATTGTATATTTTATTTCAATCTTTTGGTTAAGTTAATAACGGAATATTACATATTTCTTTAATAAAACTATATGGAATTTAATTATAAATTATTATAATTTCTTTATCTCAAGGATCCTTTTCTCAGAAAAATCTTGTTTTATTAAAATAAATCCCTACATAACTGCTGGTTTATTCATAATTATTCAAAGTATTGAATGCACTTCTCCTTTATTCACTTTTAATAATCTATAAGATTTATCTATCTGAATGTGAGTCAAGGTTGGCTTTATATTTGTGCTATCTGCATAGTCACATAAGATCCCACACTTAGAAGGACCTGCACTTGTTTTAATGCTCTGATGTTGCCATCATGAAATTCTTGTGAGCTTTTGAAAGAGTGTTTCCATTAATTATTTTGCCTTATATAATTCTATGAATTATAATTCTATGAATTATATATGAATTATACAATTATGTATTTATATATATATGAATATGTAATTATATAACTCTATGAATTCTATGAATTATATAGCCAGTTTTGTATGGGATCACTATCTTTCTACAACCAAACATTTTAACATACTGAAGACATGAAAAACTAATGACTAAAAATTCAAAAGAAGACTTTTTAAGGGCACTTTACTTGGCAGAGATAAAATGTAAAGATTAAAAGATAATACAATCATTCTTAAAGTCATTTTATGTTGCTAGTTTTGGAAATATGCTGTTGACTTTTATAATGTTTGCACAGAAAAGCACTGTCCATTTACTTTTCTGCTACACTTTGAATCAATGGAAATATTACATGTACAATGTAGATTTTTAATAAAGTAGGGCTTGGTAAAAGTTATTAGTTCTCTCACAGCTATCTGAAAGAAATATTTATATTTGCTTTGTAAATATTTCAAAGTAGCTGTATACCGTTCAGCATATTGATATTGGTCTGGACCACTTACTGGGCTCACAAAATCACCCAAAGCAGCACCCAAAATAATCCCATCAGTATTTAATAATTATCAGTGGCTTGTAACATTCTGGAAGAAAACCTCTCTGTAATCAAACTAACACATTTTAAAATGGATTAAAAAAAAGAAAAAAAAATGCTTATAGATGTGATATTCCTGAATTTTACCTCAAATAGAAATCACAAGAAACCAATGCAATTACTAGATGGAGGTTTCTGGTGATTGATTGCTTTACTGGTGTATATTATTTGTCCCCACCCATCTATAAAGATATTGCTGGAAAAGTCACAAACACACTTAGAGGCCATCTCCCAGCACTTGCCTGCCCCCACCTTCTTTTCTACTGTAGACAGATGTTTCAGTACATTTCCATTTTGCAGCCTAGGGGAGACGTTCGGTCAAATGAAAAGACCCAGACATAACTTAATCCCCAAAACTGAGAACAGGCAACCCCAACAGCATATCAGTGAAGGAACCCTAAGTGACAGGGTTCCCTCCCCCTGGGCCATACAAATAGCCCACTCTTGGCAGTGTAGATTTATCTCTTCTTTCTGACATGAAGTTGGGTTTGCAGAGCTGCCATCCACTGACCCTAACCCAAGAAGTTTCCTTCCCTGGAAGATGGTCATGATGGGATCTCTTCCTCTGCTCTTTAGGCCCCTCTGTGTTGTATAAGTAATAAAGCAGTAATTTACTGAAATTTCTGTTGTGCCTGAGCGTGTGTTCCCATGATGCACTACATTGCAATTTGCTCCACAAAGGTCACTCACAAAGTTAGTTTTAGATTAATAAATCCATATATAAATATATAAATGAATGCAATGGTAAAATGCTGGTAGCAAAGTAAGTTGAAAACTGATAGACTGAATATTGTAATATGTTTAAGGTAATGTGTTATTTTTGGGTTGCTTTTCATTTTAGAAAGTGATTCTGAGAGTATTCTGATAGTATTCTTATAGTACAAATATATATCATAGTTCTCTAATAAGTTTCACTCTCAAAAATACTCTTAAATTCTTATAATAAAAGGAAAAAATGTTATAAGGACATTCTTAGAGATGGGAAGGCCAAGAAACAAATTAGAATTAAACTGATGTTAAAATAAGATACATATAGGGCAAATGGTTTTGAATAGACCATCCTTACAATATTCCAGTGATTTTTCACAATTTAAAGTTTTAATGCATTTTTCAAACCATATTTAACCTAGAAGAACAAACAAATAAAATATACAAAATTAGAACTAATTTTGTTGAAACTAGGTTGACTCCACAGAGTATAGTTAAGCAATGATTACATTAAGGTGTACATATGCAGCACACCTTCAAATATCAATGTAGTTGACAAAATCTATAAATAATGTGGAATAAATGTTGTTACCCATAATATCCAAATATTGTATTTCTTAGAATATTTCTCTATTTTTTAATTAACAGTATAATACTGAACAGTTTTCCATGTGTCCAACCATTATGAAACTTTTCATTTAGCAAAATCCTTGTAAGAAATTTACCTTGAGTGATGTTCCAGGGAGTGGCAGCTCCTTAAGTCATCATTGTAAATCCTCAATAACACTTTCAATGAGCTACTACTCCCACTCACTCCCCCCACCCCACCCCAACACTTCCCCTTAGCACACCTGGTGATAAGAATGTTGGGTATACGTGCTTTTGATTTTAATTTGATACTTGCAAGCTGTTATTGCTCTTTCCTTCTGGAAACAAACTAATCTAAAGTAAACACCACCACCAATAAACTTTGCTGAGTTATTGCTTGCGATATATGTGTATACCAAACTCTGTGTTTGAATATTCTTTCAAACCATTTGGTCTCTTACCACTTATGTCAACTTTTACTTTTTACTTTTGCTAGAGATTAATTTATTTACCCCAAAAGACATGATCAAATCTTAGTTCACATTTCTGTGAATGTGAATCCATCTGCAAATAGTAACTTTGAACATATTAAGCTTAGTCAGGGTTTGAATTCATTTGTGAATAAGATCTTTGAAGATCTTTTCTAGGTGTGGGCAAACTGAATCAGAGTAAGCCTTAATACACTGGAGGGCTTAAAGAGAGGAAATTCAGACACAGTTCAGAAGCCAGAAACTCAGAGAAGCCATACATCAGAGAAAGCCACAGGAGGTAACCAAGGACATTACCTTGTGATTGAGGACCACCATCACCAGAATGCTGCTGACTCCAGGAGAAAGCATGGCCCTGCCAACATCCTGATTTTGGACATCTGGCCTCCAAACTGTGAGCCAATAAATTCTTGTTTAATCCAACCCATTGTGTGGTATTTGTCCTAGCAGCTCTGGAAGACTAAGACAGTTTTCAAAGACAATCCTTTCATTGAAACACCTGTCATTATTCTCTGTAATTTTACCTCAAATTAACAACTTTTCTAAACCTTACCCCTAGTTTCCTGACCACCACATATGTAATTACTTCTCTGTTTTAGAGAGCAATTATTTCTTGATATTTAAAAATAATTTTAAATATCGCACTATTTAATAATCTCTACCTCCTGATTCATCCATCGCCACTTCCTCAAGAAATGCACAAGGACAGGTTTTTGGCCTCTTGAAGACTGTTAGTCTATTGACTTCACCATCTTCTCTTCTCCTTTAGCCTTCTCATTACTTCTATTCCCTACTTACTGAGGCTAAATCACATGTTCCATACTTATAATTACATCCTTTCAAATGGTCTATATGCCAAATTATCCTATTACATGATATTTCAGTGTCATGCTTTGCTTTCAGACGCATTACAGCAGAAATCTTATTTTTAATTTTGCCATTTTTATTTAAAAACTATATCCCCTTTAGACTATAAATATAATAAGAACCAATATTGGATCTGTTTTTGTTCATCATGGTATCAGCTTAGTACATTTTGGCACATGGTTAGAGGATGCATAGTTGAGAACATGTGACTGTGTAGAGGAAAAAACCACAAGCTGAGTTAATAGGGAAAGTGGTTCTTTTAGTTGATATTTGGTAGACCCAAATGACCAAAATCAAAAGTCTAGATAGACTAATCTCCAAATAACTGAGATCTCTCTCTCCCTTCAGTTTGTTTGCTGTAATTTTGTAAGTCTCCTAGAAATATCTTAAAGTACCAGGTCAGAAATTTGTGGCACAAAAGAGGAAAAGTTCCCACACTCAAGATGCTCTGAATTTGACTGATTAGTTCCTGCACTGCTGGTGTTTGGGATTGAACACTCATTGTTCTGATCTAGAGGATCTGCAATACCATTCAGCGTCTCAGCAGTGATGACATTGGGTCAAGCATAACTCCTTGAGCTACCACAGGGTGGTTTACAGGAAGTGGGCTGTCAGAAATGGGGGTAGAAAATGTATGCCAGGTCTTTGTAGTAGTTTTATTTATAGCATTTAAGTATTTAATTCCCAGTCTTTTCCCAGACCCTATGCATATTAAGAGTGGGCTGAGCATTGTTCCTGCCTTTTTCAACACTATCCTTTTTTCAAGACTAAGTTCTGAACACATGAATGATATAATTATTTCCTGCCTACATTTTTGTGTCAAATATGTTCTTCAGACACTGTTCCTATGCTAATATTTATTTAATAGTTCTGGGTATTTAGAGATATTATCATGGATTGCTTGGTTTAATTCTTAGGTCTTTTCCTTCATATGCAGCAAATCATGTGTGAATTGTTTAGTCATTCCAATTACATCTGATTCTAATATCTGCCTATATTGCACCTAATTTTTCCACATTTTTAGAATGCAGGTGCTTCCATCCTGTAATATTTATTCTCGATATATTTGTTACTTCAGTGGGAACATATAGGCTTGCCTTGTCCTCATGGAGCAATGTCTGGACACTCTTTTAAAACTATGTGACTTTCAAGGCAAATGATCTATTTTATTTTAGAAATAGAAAATTATTTATCTATTTTAGATATATTTTACAGTATTTTCAAAGAGCATGAACACGAGATGTTATACTTAATATCTCTACATATTTAAGAAGAATGAGGCCTTATTTTTATTATTTGTGGCACTGTCACTGAAAAACAAGTAAATAAATTTGGACCATTTTCTATTAAATTTCAAATCTAAAGGTGTGAAGAATTGTTATTTGCATTCAACCCCCTACTTATTAACTCAAATAATATTTCCCTATCATTTAATAAACCTCTATATGATTGATCTAACCAGAATATATTTTTAATTCAAATTGACTCACATGATATCGTTCCAATTCAAGATGCTGGAGAAAATAGAATTGCAACCATTTACTTGAGAAAATATTCAAGCACATTCTCAAATTATGTACAGCAGTAGGATCAAAATATTTGTCTGAGTCTGCCTTGCTTGTTAACTTAAGGGATCTGAGTATGGTAATTAAAAACACTTACAGGTTCAATTGTTGCAGATTGTGTAAGGTGCACAACTCTTATGCTCTGAACATGATAGACTGTTTATTTCTATTGGAAGTTTACAAGGTCATTTTCAGAGGTCCATGAGGAAATGACAATATTTGAGAAAATAAATCTCAAAGTATGCTAGTTCCCAAGCCCAAAATTGTCTTCCATTACAAAACCAAAGAACAGGAAAACATTAAAACAAACAAACAAACAAACAAATGCACATTGACTCTCCAAAATAAACCAGCATAAATGGCTAAAAACCAGCTTGTTTTGCAGCAGAATTAGGAAACCTGGCTGTAAATATAATTGGGATAATTTACAGATATGGACATATGTAAAATGTGTGTCTCCTTAGATCTGCCACATGTAGCAAGTTCCAAATGAAAGAGTAGAAAAATAAGTGCATTTGTATAGAATATAGTATTCAATGAGAAAATGTTGCTTAATCCATTGGTTTAATTTTATCATTTTCATGTTTATTAGTCCAAAGCAACTATTGAAATGGTTCTTACATTGGTTTCTGTGACACCACAGTGTCCTGATTTAATTTGTTTTGGTTACTAGTTCTTAGATTCATTGGTAAATTGATCTTTTTATCTCTATAAATGGGTGCTAAATCAGAGATTTGGACTAAATGCTTTACTCCTTCATTCTATACAGTCGCTCTAAATACTCTTGTTGAAATAGTCTCAGCAATCATTTGTACTTGGATTCACTAATCTACATAGCCAATATTCTGACTTCTAGAATCAGGTGTTATACAAATATTTCAAATGAAAGATATCATTTCAAAATATATACTATATTCATGGTTTAGAAGACTCAATATTGTTATGTTATTTTTACATACTTATCTATAGCATCAATGAAATACCAATTAAAACAAACTCAAGCTTTTTTTGTAGAAATTGACAATTTGATTTTAAAATTCATATGGTAATGCAAAGAACCTAGAATAGCAAAAATATGAAAAAGAACAAAATTGGAAACTAACACTACCTGATTTCAAGAACTGTTGGAAGATTAGAGTAATCAAGACAGTGTAGCATTGGTCTCAACATGGACAAATAGATAAATGGAAGAGAAAAGACAATCTAATTATAGACAGACATATATGTTGAATTTATTTTCATAAAAGGTGCAATTCAATTCAGTAGAGAAAGGATAAGAAATCTGGAGCAATTGGGAATTCATAAGCATAAAAAGAAATAAAATTTGATCTATTCTTTCCATCATATGTAAAAGTCTATAATAAATAAATAAGAATTGTCCTAAAACTATAAAATGTCTAGATGTAAAACATAGGAGAAAATCTTTTTAACATTGGTTTAGGCAAAGAATTTTTATATCTGTTATTAAAAGTGAAATTCACAAAAGAAAAATAAAGTAAACTAGCAAACTTCATAAAAATTGAAAGCTTTACTCTTCAAAATACATTCTTAGAATAATGAAAAGCACAGACTTTGAGAAAACTTTTGCACATACTTTTGCACTTTTATATGATTGGAAAGGAAAGGATTCATTCAGCATGCTTGGGTGACTCAAAATGCATATTCCAAAGAAAGGCTTGTCTAGGACTATCACTTGGCTTGCTTCTTGGAAACTGTCATGAGCCCTTGAAATATTCAGCCTAAGAAAATATTGTGTCTTAGGTATTGGGCCATGCTGGATTTATGGGAATGCTTATACCCAAGGCTGTGAATGATGCAGTGCCAGTTTGGCTAGAAATGTTTATCCTAATGATATGATTACAGTGAATCACTCAGTTTGTTCTGGGGATGCCAAAGTTTTGGTAACTAGTCAGATACACAGTTGCTGCATGTCTACATGTTTGAACTCCTAATTAAGTCCTGTACACCAAAGCTTCCCTGGTTGGCAACATTTCACACATGTTGTCATATAATTACTGGAAGAATTAACTTTATTTCCATGTGAATCCACTGGAAGGGGACACCTGGAAAGTTGTATCTTGAACTTCATCCCATGGACCTTTTCCCTTTGCTCATTTTCATATCTATGTTTTCCCTACAATAAATTGTAACTGTGAGAATATAACAACCTTTCTGAGTTGTGTGAACCCTTATAGTGAATAAATGAGCTCATGGGTGGGCATAGGGTCACCTGTCACACTAAGTGAATTTTATTAATAATACATAAAAATAAAATAATTGTCAAAGCCCAAGAGTGAAAAAACAAACTACAAATTTGCTGTAAATTTTATAAAAGGAAAAGATCTGAGCAGACACATCATGACAGAAGACCAGGATGGCAATTATTTCAGTTTGCTTAAACTGCAGAATGCAATATACAAGAAATGGGTTGGCTTTTATAATGGGAATTTATTAGTTTAGAAATTTACAGTTCTCAGATCATGAAAGTGTCTAGATTAAGACATCAAGAGGAAGATACCTTATCTGAGGAAAGGCAGGTGGCATTCGGGGTCCCTCTTTCACGTATGAAGGCACATGGTGATGTCTGCTGATCTCCTGGCTTCTGGTTTCAAAGTGGTTTTCTCAGGTCCTGTGGTTCCTCCTTGCTCCTCCTGGGGGCAAACACTGATTTATGTCTCTTAGTTTCTCTGAGCTCTCTCCAAAATGTCTCTGCCTTTTATCCTCTCATCAAAGACTTTATTAATGGGCTAAGACCCACCTTGAATGGGCAGAGTCTGTCTCCCTGTAAACAACCTAATCAAAATGTCCCACCCATAATAGGTCTGCCCCAACAAGAGTGGATTACAAGAACATAGTCTTTTCTGGAGTACATAACAGCTCCAATCCAGCACAGCAAGTAAGCTCATGAAAAGATGTTCTGCGTTATTTGTCATGAGGGATTTTATATGAAAAAACACAGAGGTATAATGCTAATCTCTATTAGCATGTGCAAAACGGAAAACAGAGAGAGACTGACCATACCAAATTTTGGCAGGAATGTGGAGGAATTGGAACTCTAATACACATTTGGTAGACAACCACTTCGGAAACAGCTTGGCAATTTCTTAATAAGGTAAACAACAAAGAATTTTCCAGTACTTATGCTTATTTACAATCAGGACAGAAATTGAAATATTGAAAAATAGTCAAAAATGCATTGAAAAAAAGATATTTTTAATAGAACACTCAATATTGAAATGTCACATCTCCAGATTATGAATTCATTAAATCTAAATAAAAACCTAACTGGGAAATTTTTTATACTGGGGAGACTAATTTGACATCTGGTAAATAACAGGAGAGTGTTATGCTTCCCAGGTGCTAAAACAAATGCCAGACAGTGGGTTGGCTTAAGAATAGGAAGTTATTGGCTCATGGTCTCAGCAGCTAGAAGGCTTGGGTATCTTCTGGCTGTCAGGCAATCTTTGGGGTTCCCTGATTTTGTGTCACATGGCAATAAACATGGTGATATATTTTCCCTTCTCCTACAGGTTCCATTAACTTCAAGCTTCTGGCTGCTCCTTGTGTCTTTCCCTTTTGTGTACAATTTCCTTTGCTTACAAAGATTTCAACCACATTGAATTAAAGCTCACCCTCCTTTAGTTGGGCACATCTTGATTAATAGCATCCTCAAAGATCCTATTTAGAGATGAGTCCACAGGACCAGGGATTGGAACATGAACATGCCTTTTGTGGGACATGATTCAATCCCTAACAGTCTTACCCTCTGGACAACAAAAAGATGTGTTCTTTACAAATGCACAATATATTAATTCCATCACAGTATTCTAAAAGCCTTAAATAATTTTAGTAAAAGTAGTAAGTACACAATTTCATCGAAATCAGTTAAGGATGTGGCCCACCCTGGGACAAAATTCCTCTCCAGCTATGGTCCCATAAAACCTAGAAAACAAATTATCTGCTCCCAATAACAAATGGTAGGACAAGCATAGGAGAGACATTCCCATTCCAGAGGGAAGAAATTGGAAAGAAAACAAGGGCCACAGTTCTCAGACAAGTATGAAACCAGCAGGGCAAACTCCATTAGATTTCAAGCTCTGAGTCATCTGTGGATTGATAATTTTTACTCCAGGCCTGATGGAGGCACAGTCTCATACCATCCAAGAGCTTGTGCAGTGCACGGCTCTCCCAGAACATTGGGAGAGCATGGGCATACTGGTCAGGTTCTGTGAATACTGGGTCAGAGACCCTGCCATCTCTGAGCTTGCACTCTCCATGAACAATTGGATGCAGAGCCTGGCCCCTCCAAGTACATGTGACAGGCATGTCTGCCCTTTCCACACACATGTGGCTCTTGGCTCTAGGAGATCTCTTCAGTCCAGATCTCAGCTTCCATTGTTCTGCCCTTGAAGTCACTCCTCCTTTAATTCATCCTTTCTCTGTCCCTTTCAGTCCAGGCTGACAGTGGATCTGCTCATACAAATTTTGCAAAATCCTTGTTGGCCTTGCATGCAATTTCAGGGAGTCCAAAGCATCAGACACTAGGAATTTCCACAGTGGAAAGTCCTGGATATCTGCATTTCCAATCCTGACTTTCACTGAAATGGCTAACTGGAACTATGTCCAGCCATACCCTCTTATGAAAATAGTTGTTCAGTTAAGTCCTCACATGGAATCCTGTTGTCATCTGAGTCACTTAATGAAAGCTCAGGGAGGCCCCTGATAGAGCCACTTCTAATCTTAATCTCAGAGCATAGTATCTAGATAGGTCAAGAATTTTCAGAATCATTAATTCTTGATTCCTTTGTGCTTAACAATTTAATTCTCAGATTATTCCTTTCCTCTTGTATTTTACTATTAGCTGAAAGGGGAAACCAGGCTGGGTTATCCACACTTAGATTGGCAATATCCTCAGCGAAATAGCTGCATTCATCACTTATAAATTCCACTTATAATCCAATATTAGAACACAGTTTGTCAAGGTCTCTGCCATTTTATAAAAAGGATCACCTTTCCTCAAGTTTCCAATAACACATTCAACATTTTCCTCTCAGGTCTCTGTTTCAGTTTGCTAGAGCTGCCATTGTGCAAAGTACCAGAAATGGATTGGCTTTTATAAAAGGAAATTATTAGATTACAAATTTACAGTTCTAAGGCCATAAAAGTGTCCAAACTAAGGCATTAACAAGAGGATACCTTCACTGAAGGAAGGCCGATGGCATCTGGAACACCTGTCAGTTGGGAAGGCACATGGCTGGTGTCTGCTGGTCCTTTGCTCCTGGGTTGCATTTCAAAATGCCTTTCTCCAAAATGTCACTGAGCTTCTATCTCTCTTAGCTTCTCTCAGCTTTCTGCTTGATTCTCCTGGGGTGTTTCTCTCTAAGCATCTAGGAGTCCTCTCTTAGCTTTTCTGGGGCACTTTGGGCTTCATCTCTTAGCTTAGCATCTCCAAACATCCTTCTGTCTGCATTTACCAGCATCTCTAAGCATCCTGTCAGCTCTTAGTTTCTCTCCAAAATGTTTCTCTCAGCTTCTCTGAACTTCACCTTTCTGTGAGCACTTGTAAAGCACTCCAGTTAACTAGTCACTGGATGACAGGGGTCACACCTCCATGGAAATGATCTAACCAAGAGGTCTCACCTACAGTTAGATGGATCACATCTCCAAGGAAACAGTGTAATCAAATATCCCAGCCTAATCAAAAAAATAATAAGTCTGCCCCCACAAGACTACATTAAAGAGCATGGCTTTTGTGGGGGGCATAATAGCTTCAAACCAGCACAGCCTCATTGGAAGTACCTTAAACATCCACATTTCTACCAGTAGTCTATTCAAAGCAATCTAGGCATTTTCTATTAAGCACCTCACAATTTTTCCAGCATTTAATACCAAATTTCAAAGCTGTTTCCACATTTTTAGATATTTGCAATAGCAGCACCACACTCCTGGTACTAAAACACTTTTAGTAAGCACTTTTCATTTCCAGCTGCTAAAACAACTACCATACATTTTGATTGGCTTAACAACAGGGATTTGTTGGCTCATGGTTTCAGAGGCTATAAGTCTTGCTTCTTCCAGGGTTGGTATCTTCTGGCTTAATGGTAAACTTTAGGGTTCCCTGGACTTTCTGTCACATGGCAATGCCCATGATGGTATTTTCTCCTTTCTCTACTGGGTTTGATTAACTTACAGCTTCTGGATGCTCTCCATGGCTTCTCTCTCTCTCTATGCCCAGTTCCTTTTCTTATAAGGACTTTGGTCTTATTGGAATAAGGCCCAACCTTATTCAGTTTTGTATGCTTTAACTAATAACATCTTCAAAGGTCCTATTTACAAGTGGGTCCACACCCACAGGACCAGGGGTGGGACCTGAACATGCCTTTTGTGGGGGACATGATTCAATCCCCAAAAGAAGAAAGTTGAATTCTTGAAAACTCTTAGAAGAAAATAATGCTTGTCATCTTGGGCAATCAAATAATTTCAAATATGTGATATAAAGAGAGCAAACAAATGAAAATATTAATAAATGTGATGACATTAAATTTCAAAATATCATTCATAAAATACATCATTGAAAGGTGTGAAAACTCTCACAGAAGAAAAAATTATCACACATAATCTAAAAAGGGTTAGTATCCAAAAATATTGATAATATGAAGAAAAAGGAAAAGAAAACTTTTCCTATAGTAAAATTGGCTGAATTTCATGCAATTTACAGAAACAAAAAGGGAGACAAATTGTGAATATATCCATCAATGCATCAATGCATACTCAATTTAACTAGTAATCAGGTTGACAAATAAGAAAATGCATGATAAATGCCAGTGGTTGTGAAAATGTATTGCAGAGGTACATTTACAGTGCTGATGGAAACATACTTGTGTACAACCACTTTGGAGAACTTGTAAATAGCTAGGAAATGTGGAGGTGTGCAGCCTCTATTGACTCAGCTAATCACCTGTAGGTATATATTGTGAGAAATTCATATATATATATATATAAATGTGTAATGATGCTTGGAGAAACATTGTTGGGATGAACAAAACCACACAACCCATATATGAAGTAATGAAGAATGGAAAAGAAATACATGCTGTTGACATTAATGGAATATACATCATAAATGGAATGCATCAGCCATAATAAATACAGGTTAGTACAGATGAACCACATAGATTTGAATGAAAAATCAAATAAAAAATTATTTAGAGCTAAAAAAGCAAAATATTACATGTATCCTAAGGTTAATAAAAATGTGGTAGAAGAATATAAAAATGCATAGGAACTTTTTACTCCAACATGGGAAGTAAAAATGAAACACAGGGATATAATTACTTCTACAGCCAGTAAGTGGGGTTGACCATGGAGAAATCAGAAGGATTTAATTGAGTTAGTAATTTTTCTTAATTTACAAGTACCTATTCAATTTTTTCTCTTATTTAATGCATAGTATTATAAACTAAAAATATAATTAAAAATTTTAGACTGCAAGAGTGGTAGATTGAATTACGTATGCCAACAACAGACATGTTCTTAATGCATATTCCTGGTGGGTGTGAACCTATCTGAAAATAGGATTTTTGAATCTGTTAAGCTGAGCCGGAGTGTGGACTCTAGTGAATAGGATCCTCCAAGATCTTATTTAGCTGTAGCAATCTCAGTCAAGGTGGGTCTTAATCCATATCACAGGAGAAAGCCTGAAGTAAGTAGAAATCAGAAGAGCAGACACAAGGGGAGAATGATCTTTGTGTGATGGAAACCTGATATTCAAGACAAGGAAACCAAAGAATTTGCTACAATCTTGGGAGGAGAAAGCAAGATGTTGCCAATGCTTGTTTTCCAACTGCAAGCCTCTGAAATCATGAGACAATACATTGTTGTTGTTACACAACCAGTGTGTGGTATTTGTCATAGCAGCCCTGGCAAACTAAGAGAACAATTTGAAATGTAACAAGATGAATAAGATAGAGATATAAAACATCTAAATTTAGATGAGTACTTCAAATTAGTTTCTAAGAAGCAGCATTCAGCATGAAGCTAGAAATAATTCAACATTTAATGGAATTGTGAGTTTCAGGACATTTATGTAGTTATTTGGCAAGCAATAATGATAGCTATTATTTATTTACTGAATGCTTACTGTATGCTAAGCACTGTACAATGTGTTTTACTATCAGTATCACACTTAGTATTCAATTCAATATGATATGTGTTATTTTCCCAGTTCAAAATATAAGGAAGCTACTATGTATAAGCAGTATATCTAGGAAATGTTGCAGATACAGTTAAAACCTGCTAGATCATCTCAATGGTTTATTCTATTACCTACTTCCTATAATAGAAATTATAAATTCACAGCACCTGAGATAAATGCACCTCCCAAATTATTTTGACTTTCACAGTGTTGGTCAGCACAATGCTTTTCATTCTGTTTGTTTTTGTTGGTTTGTTTTTATTTGACTACATTGACAATATTTGAATATTTAATTTTTAAAATGCACATAATTCATTTCAACAAAAATCAGATGCTATGGAAGCATTTGGCAAAAAGACTGGTAGAAGAAGGTGCCTTTTATAAACAGAATCTATATATTTCATTTTTCCAGAGTACCTATTTTTATTATCCTTGGTGCATATCACTTACTTGTGTTACTTATCTGAATCCTATAACCATGAAAAAGGAAAGAAGAAAGGAAAAACGCAGGAAGAGGATAAAGAAGCTTATTAGATACCATTCATCTGTTAAGAGTTGTCTTAAAAAACATATTTTCCTTGACCCTCTCACACTTTTCCTCCATATTTATTAAGAATATCCCCTGGAGTTGCACTAATGCATCCTCTGTGAATGCTGTGAACAGCACCACTTAAAATTTGTTTAAGGAATTTCACTATAATTGTACATTTAAACAAACTTCAAGGACCCTGCCATTAAACTATAGAATATAAGTAAATAGAACACATTTAACAAAATGTCAATAGATCAGAATTATGTCACAGTATAATTTCCCTTACTGATTTTTGCCATGGCATATTTTAGAATTAAATGCCATGACCCAGGAAAGAAAAATTGTTATGATAGTCAATATTGTTTGCAAGAGGTTTCAGTTACTCTTTATTGGTATGGTATGTATTTGTGATAGACATTAATATTGATATTGTTTTCCAATTGAATTAACTTGGTAGCTCAATTTTGAACAGTGTGAGAAGTAGATGCTTATGTTTTATACATCCATCATTATGAATACTCTTTTGGACAATAAAATAAATACATCAATAGCATCATTAAATAAGCCACAATAGGTTAATATAATTTTCTGCAGGATTTCTTATGGCTTATCATAAAATACATTTTGTTCAGATAAAAGTATTAATTTCTAAAAATCTTAATATAGAGAGAAGTGTAAAATCTTCAACAAATTTATATTTTAGTTCAGTTTTAGAATAGTTCTGAAGAATTACAATTTTATTTTTATGTTAGAAAATATAGTAACTTATTGTTTCCTTTTGCTATTGTTTCCTGATTATTTTTTTTTCAGATGTCCTATTTTTATGCAAATTTGGGGAAGGCAGATTTTCATTTTAGAATTATGCTGTAAAGATAAATTTTTGTGTGATTTTGGAAAAGCTTTTTAGGCCAAGCTAATAACAGGAGATGGAAAGTGGGAAACAATTGCAGAAAAAGTCTCAGAACCCTGAGGAGAAGAGTTCTAATAGTCTAGTTAGGATAAGAAGATATTTTAAATTAAGTAATATTTCACAGTAAATTAGCCCCAAACAAGGCTGGGCAGCTGGGAGAAGTTCTGAACTTTAAAAATGAACTTCAGGTCATGATGAGATTTTTGGCTGTTGATTCAAATATGGATATAATAACAAGGTGTGATTTGCAGAATAATGATGAATCTTATGAATATTAGCTCATCATTAAAATTTATTGTCCATGTGTGCTATCTCACTGCAAATGCTGTAAGGAAATACTTGGATCAGGGAGCTTCTGGAAAAATATGTGTCTGGATATCAAAATGCTGCAGCAAAAAGACAGTCACAGGTATGGATTAATTTCCTCTGCTTACTATTTAGAAAAGATTAAGTTCCTTTTGAACTGAACAAACTCTAGGGGTGTTGACACTATTAAATTGGTGTGTACCTCTCAAATGGGAGATTACAAGGAGTGTCCTACTAGTAGGGCAGCTTTTTTTGTTAACAAATGTTCTAACTGGATTCCAATTTGTATATAAATTTTGCATAATTTTTATCTGATACTTATTGAGCAAAATATTTAAACACAATCATCTCTTTTCCTTATTTTTCAATATTTTCAGATACATACTTTTTTTTTCTTTTTTTGCTTTTGCCTCAGGCTGATCTTCTTAGATCTATGCTTTTTATCTTTGAAGTTTTGAGACAAATATACATATCTTGTTCTGATTATGTTCCTCTAAGTGTTGATAAATAATTCAAGATGCAACCAGTAGACTTAACTGTTTTCTTTATATTTCATTTATAAAAATGAGTTTGAGTCAGTATTTTTCCAATTTAAACAATAAATTACTTAACATTTACTTTCACTCTTACTTTTGATTATTTAATTTTGTGTTTGAGTAATTTCAGGAAAAACACACATCTATTTTCTATCATGAAATACTATGCAATTGGCAGAAACAAGAATCTAACAATATTTAATTATAATATAAAAAAGCAAGCATTTCAATACATCTGAGGAAATGTGTCCTTTTTTTCATGTTTAAATGTAAAACATCTTGCTCATGTTATTTCATTGCTTTCAAGTGTTCAAATAAAAGCTATTGCAACATCTATTTAAAATATATTTGAATAGTAATTGTCCTTAATATTAGTTTTGTGTATAGGAGGCTCCACCAGTTAAAGTGAAGAAAAATAAGAATTTTGGTATATGAAATATTCACTCTACACTCTCCCTGGTGCACTTTCTGAAGGCAAATTGTGGAGATATTTTGAAAGGAAGACCACAAATTTCCAGGTAAAAGAAAACCATATATAAAGTACTCTGTGAGGAAAGTACATGTGTTTTAGTAATTGAAAATCCTTGAATCAGTATGAAACTTACTCTTGTTTCCTCACGTGGACATTAGTCTGGATATAGATATAGATGATATAGATATAGATGTAGACAATATAGCTAAGATAGCTAATATAGATATCTCATATATATTAGAGATGATATAAAATATATATAATATAGATAGATGAAAATGAGACAGAACATACAGATATATAGTTACATAGACATGTGAAATATTGTTATAAATTCTCCTAAATAAATATATATTAATGTCTACTTATAATCTTGAAAGTTAATTTTTAAGTAATAATGGGAGAGACTATTTCAATATAATTAACAAAATTTCATCAGATGTAATCAGGTAGATTGCATTTTAAAAGGAGAGTTGCTTCTTTTCTGTTTTTGTAATCAGATCAGGAAACAACTATTGACAAATTCAAAATCCCCTTTTTATCAAAATACATATTTTGAATTTTTATTGTTGAAATAATACATATATTTTAATTAGATTCCTTAACTAGGGAATATGTTTCTTCAAGGATATGATATTCTGCCTTGCATACAAAATCACAAAATAAATATGGTTGCTGCTGATGAATGAATTTTTACCTAATTATTCAATATATTTCTTTCTCTCAAAAGAAAAATGATTAAATGAATTAAACAACAGTGAAACAATTAGATCCAGTTTGAAAATTGTGTCCTCTGTGCATATTTTGTGTTTTCAAGGTTAATCATTGCCTAAAAATATACAATTGTTTTCTTTAGAAGACAAAAATACAGTACATAATCTTGAATAAATTTGTTAATAACTAAGGTGCTTTCAAAAATATTTTAAAAGATAGTATAGTGACACTTTAACATGTACACAAGAGTTTCTGTTTAGGATATCACAAAAGGAAAAATAAATAATAATAATAAAAAAAAATCCCAAGCCAAAACCAAAAACTCAAAAACAACCAAAACAGCAATAATAATATATGTCACATTATTTTAGGTGCCTCTTTTTTTTTTTTTAATAAAACAAAAGAAGAGCTAGACATCATTCTGCATGGATTCTTCATTGATGATTTTACTGGTTTCCTAAATTAGGAAATTAGAATCCATCATTTTGTGCTTCATTTTTTCCACCAATCACACACAACAGCCCCATCATTCCATTAGCAGTCCTATGTATGTCTCATTTTTTTCAGGTATCCATGTGTGCATTTGGGCTTTTCTAGTTTTTAGAATATATTTGCGCAAATGTTCACCTTTAATAAATAGTTATTCCACTACACATTAATTTAACCTCTTTAAAGCTAACACAGTATAGTCAATTCTTGGCACAATTCTCCAAACATTTAAAACCTTTGATTCCTCTCCCTCTATTCATTCTGAGCAGATGCTCACGACTCCTACTGGAAAAAGAAAATTGATATGGGTATGCCTGCTTACGTAGAGTATAGCCATTTTTCCAGTTGGCTTAACAACGGGAATTTGTAGTCTCACAGGTTCAGAGGCTTTGTGTCCAAAGTTAAGAAATCAGTAAATCCATACTTGCTCCCTGAAATCTGTAGCATCTGGGGACTGGTTTGCCACAGTCCTTGGGTTTCTTTGGTTTGCATGTTGACCTTCTTTTGCATGCAGATCTCTCTTCCAGTTTCCACTGACTTCTGGCTTCTTCCTGTGGCTCTCTCTTAGTAAGGCCTACAGTGATATGGATTAAGACCACCGCTGATTCATTTGGCCACAGCTAAATAGGATCTTCAAAGATCCCATTTAGAGAAGAGTTTACACCCCGACTTACTTTAACATATACAAAGATACTATTTATAAGTGAGTTCACAGCAACAGAAACACAAATAAAGATCTTTTTTGGGGGTACATGAATCAATCAGTCATAAGTACCACATAAAAACATCTAAACATCTACATATCTTCATATCCATACATTTCCTTGTTCCAGTAAAAGTGCTGGCTACTTTTTTCATCTAATGATATCTAATGATTATCTAATGATAATCCCTACACTTGTGTTTTGAACTGTTTCTATCCTAACTTATGATTTGTTGCTCTATCTCATAAAATGTGAACTTCTCATCTCAACACAATCCTTCTCATTGACTTTGATTAACTATTTTTTAAAGTAAGGTATAACATAGATAAGAAAAGTACACAAAGTATAAATGTACAGCTTGATTAGTTATCACACAAAGAACCAAATTACCATTATCCAGTCAGGAAATTGTATGTTGCCAGTATCTCAGAATAACTCCTGTGAACTTTGAATAGGAAGTGAGATCTGGTAGGTTTGTACTGGTTAGTGTGAAATAGCAATATATTCCAGAGTAATTTGGGCAGAGAATGAGGATATATTTGCAGGGATCCTGGGGAACTGGGGAAGAATGCAGAAATGTTGGACCTCATCACTTGGGTTGTTACTGGTGTTCTCACAAACTTTGAGGACTAACAGTTTGGATGGATAAGCCCTTGATCTCGGGGTGTGCCCTTGTGAAGCTTGTTGCTTGTGCAGCTTGTTGCTGCAAATGAGAGGCTGAGCCTACTTATAATTGTACCTAAGAGTCTCCCCCAGAGAGCCTCTTTGTTGCTCAGATGTGCCCCCCCCACCAAGCCCACATGGCAAGTGAATTCACTGCCCTCCCCACTATGTGGGACTTGACTCCCAGGGGTATAAATCTCCCTGGCAATGTGGGACATGACTTTTGGGGATAAGCCTGGATGCAGTATCATGGGATTGAGAAAATCTTCTTGACCAAGAGGAGGAAGTGAAATGAAACAAAGTTTCAGTGGCTGAGAGATTTCAAATGGAGTTGAGAGATCACTCTGGAGGGCATTCTTATATGCTAAATAGATGTCCCTTTTTAGTTTTTAGTGTATTGGAATAGTTGAAAGGAATTACCTGAAACTGTAGAACTGCAACCCAGTAGTCTCGTTTCTTGAAGATGATTGCATAACTATGCAGCTTATAGTGTGTGACTGTGTGATTGTGAAAACCTCGTGGCTCACACTCCCTTTGTCTGGTCTATGGGCAGGTGGGTAGAAAAATGGGGACAAAACTAAATGAAAAATAGGGTGGGATGGGGGATGATTTGGATGATCTTTTTTTACTTTTATTTTAATTTTTATTTTGGGGTAAGAAAAATATTCAAAAGTTGATGATGATATTGTGAATAGTTGATTGTACACTGTGGTGATTGTATGGTATGTGAATATATCTCAATAAAACTGTATTTTAAAAAAGAAACTTAGCCAAACTTCAGGAAGTTCTAGTAAGGAAGGCATTCTGGTAGCTCTTTGTAAAATATATTTGGCATCTGAAATAAAAATAGTTATTTTTATTAAAAAAAAAAAGAATAACCAAAAAGTAACCATCATCCTGACATGCTTAGCAGAGTAGGTTTTGCTTGTTTGTTTTTTTTTTAAACATTATTATTATTAACAGAATCAAACACTATGGATTTTCTTGTGTATGGCTCATTCTGCTCAACATTCCATTACTGAGAACCATTCATGTTGCTTTAAAATTTTATAATTCTGATGTCTTATATTGCTTTATAGTATATATTCCATCACGGAAACACAATTTATATATTCTGCTACTGGATTGTTTCTACTTTAGTGCTATTATGAATGATACTATTATTAATATTTTTCATGCCTTCTGTTCAGTGGGCACAGATTTCTATTGCATTTGTTTCTAAGATTAAAGTTGAATACACAAGAGATATATATGTATGCAAATACAAACACACACACACACACACACATTTGAATGGATGTTATATGTGGGTGTCAAATAATAAGACATTTTCAAATGCAGTTACACCAACTTACCCTCCCACCAGCTGTGTATGAGTATTCTAACTTACCTGTATCTTTGTCAACATTTGGTCCTGTCAAGAATTGTATCTATTGGGTATAATGTGGGGTTTCATTATGGCTTGACCTTTCAGCTCTTAATTACTGATAGCATTGGGCACTTTTCATATATTTATTAACCACGTGAAAAGTTTATTTTATAAGAGTCTTTTCAAATAGCTTATACATGTTTCTATTAGACTCTGTCTTTTCTTATTTATTATTCTCTACTCTGGCACCATTTTGTGTTACATTATTTTGCCTTTTACAGCCACAATTAACACGGATTTGATTTTTTGATTCTATGAGTTAGAAGGTAAAACTTCAGTTCATTTTATTTTTGTTTTTTTTTTTCCATGTAGATTTACAGTCAGTAGTGCATCATTTATTGAACAGGTCATCATTTTTATCATTTACCCACAAAAATGGTATGTCTCTTTTGACAAAAGTAGAATGTCTGAATATGCATGAATCTGATGGTGCTATGAACCTTCTAATCAACATTCTTGTTTTATTTGTCTATCTTGCATAAATATAACACTCTCTGACTTGTTACATTTTAATGAAGTTTTTATATTAAACAGTAGAACACTTCTAAATAATTATTCCTCTTCAAGATTTTCTTAGCTATTTTCTGTTTTCTACTTAATGTTATTGAAATAATCTAATTTTATGTCCAGGTTAGTATTTCATTGAAGGAGTAGATAACACAATTTATTATGTGGACAATTATTATTTTTCTTTTTAAAATTTTATTCACAATTGACAACTTTTACCCGGGATATTGGGATCAATACCCCTGCCTAATTACTGTATTTTTTTAATCTGCTTGCTCATAATCAATATTTTCACTTTTCATAGACATCTGGTTGTCATCTACCCATAATTGATTGCCTTTTTTCTCTTTCCTTCCCTCCCTCTCATAATTGTTAGATTAGAAAATTCCAATTCTAATGCCATTATTATATTATCCTAAACAGTAGACATTGTCCTCAATCAACTTACTGCTGGTTATGGCATCAATCACCAGACTCACATGAAAAAGCTTCTGGGCAATTCTGGTTTTACCAAACAAGTCCATAGGGAATTACAGTTAAGGCATTTCCACTTGCACTAACATGGACATATGGTGTTAAACAAATCAAATTGTGACACTGCTAGTTTATCTCTGCTATTGGGAGAAAAGAACAAACAAAAGCAATTTTTGATTAAAATCTACTACAATCTATTGATCAAATACTGTGTAATTCTGTTCCCAGATAATGTTAGTGAATTAATTGCCTGATGGCCCAAATAACCAATTCCCGAGACACTGGGATTTCTAAGAGAAAAAGAGTGTATTGCTAGGTGTGAAGCAGGAGAGCAGATTGCCTAGTAGCCCCAAAAGTTGTCTCCTTGAGTTTCAAGGTTCAAGGTTTTTATGGACTTTAATACAGGGAGATTAAGTCATTGCAATATCAAATAGCAAATCTAGACCAGAAAGGGAGACAGAGTTATCATTTCAATAGCAAAGTATAAGTTAAAACAATTTGTAAATGTAAAGGAGTGAAACTGGGTAAAAAAAATGGACAAAGGCACAAGATGAGGGCTTTTACAATCATTCTGAGGGATAAGGGCAACTGGATTACTAAACAGAGATTTCAGGTATTTCATCTGTCTAATATACCAGAAAGACAAAAAGGATAATTATATTATCATTCACTAGTCATAATCATTCTTTAAACCCTAACTCCTCAGATATAATTCTAAATTTAAATTTAAATTCAACCTTTATGAGGTGATGGGGCAAACACTTGCCATCTGGAAGACACACACAGAGAGCCAAATATGTAACTATATACTGCAAGGTATTGATTACAGCTTCATGTCTTCAACAACTTCTTTTTCCCAGTGACTCTATGTGCACCTAATGGCTGCTTCTTCCTTTGCAGCCAGGATTCCTGAGCCTGTTTGCCTCAAAACTAACACATCATGCCCTTTAGGAATAGTGTTCCTAGTCTTGTCTACACACAGAGGCCCTGATTCTATAAATCACCAAGGCTGAGAATTTCAAATCAGATGCTACCTACAAAATAAAACCACCCTTGATTTTTCAGGTACTCTACATGGGAAAGTTATTGACTCATTGTTTATGGAAACAATCAGAGCAGTGTTTGCAATGGTGGAAATCATAAAAACAGTAAAGGCTGTAAGACATTGATTACTATCTCTGGCAGAAGTTATTAATGATAACACCTATCCTCTAAATGGAACACAGATTCACTGGGTCAATGAATCAGGCAAGGAAGAAGGGGCTATTCATTATCATAAGGAATGAGCAATTTGGGCCTCTAAAGTTGATCCTCATGGAAAATAGGAATTTTTTTTTTCTTGATATGAGTTGGGCTTTGGGGTTCCTGGTTTTACAGGTACTATTAACTGTCCTTGTAAAAGTTATCAAGATGCTGTTCCCTTGCCTTCAGAGCTTTATCTGCATCTTCACAGCTGTTTTCTCAGTAGATGATTGTCACAATTATGTAACTACAAAAAGATTAAGAAGATCTCACTATACAATTGACAATGAAGACAATGAAAAATCTCTAGTGGTGAAAATCTGTATCTCTAGTCTTCCTTGAACTGGTCAACCTCTTATAAGTGAGAGCATAACTAAAAGGGGGGACAATATATTACCAGGGAAATGTCATCTGCAACCTCTGCAGCAACCAACCACTGCTCCCCCCCCCAAAAAAAAAACAAAAAACAAAGCAACAACAACAACAACAACAAAAAAAAAACCTCTGCAACAGTAGGCCCAGAATGGTCATGACTTTTTCAATGCCTTCCAACTTCTCTATTTGTGCCCTGGCTGCCAACTCAGGACCAACAAGAGAAAACTGAATATGCCCTCCAAATCAATCAATAAAATGTCCTGTTTCTATTTAGCCCATCTCCAGTTTCCCCACAGCACCAACCCTCCAATCAAAGCATACCTGGAGCCTTCCAATTATTCACCAGAAAGTTTTTCCACTTCTCTGCCTGTCTTTCAGTTTCTAATAAACACAAGTGATGGTGGCTAAGCCCATTATTATAGTGAACTTTGAATAAATAGTTTCTGTTTGTTTTCAGTTGGGTGGTCTATTTTTATTTCCACAGTCTACCAAAAAAAAAAACAAAAAAAACGAAACAAAACAAAACAAAACTACAGCTTACAGCTATGATAATGGTGAATGGGTGCAATATTGAAAACTTTTCCTTAAAATCAGGAACAAGGTAAGAATTACCATTTTAACCTCCTATATTAAACATATTACTATAACTATAGGTCTTAACTACTACAAAAAAAAGAAAAAATAAGTAAAAGACATAATAATTGGACAGGAAAAATAAAATTGTCTTTATTTGCCAATGGCATTATTGAGCATGCAAAAAATAACCCCTAAAGAATATACTAAAAGTGCTATTAGAACTAATAAAATAAATATGTGAAGTTTGTGGACAAGGTCAATAAATAACAGTATAATTTACAGCTGCATAGAAATAAACAATTAAAAAACAATGAAAATAATTCAATTTATAATAGAATAAACACAAACGTATTCTGCCTAGGAATGCATTTAACAAAATACAGGCAACACTACTATCTTGAAACCTATAAAATATTATTGACGGAAATTTAGGAAAGATTAAATGGAGATTTATACATGTTCATTTGAAATCTTATCAATATTAACATGTCCATTACCCTTAATTGATCTACAAATTCATTTCAATTCCAATGAAAATCTCATTAGCTTTTATAAAAAATAGAAAAAGAAAATTTGATAGTGAAGTTTACAAAAATATTTATGTGGAAATTTTACGAAGGACCCTGAATAATCCAACAATCTTGGGATAAAAACAGTCAAAGGACTCACATTAAATTAATTCAAGCCTTATTATAATGCTTCATTATTCAAGAGAGTATTGTATGCTCATAATGATTGACAACTAAATCAATAGAGCATCCATAAACAGGTTTGCTTATATAGTTTATATTCTGCAAAGACAAAGAACAATTAAACACAAAAATATCTTTACAACAAAGCTAGCACAACCAGATACATTTATGGAAATGAAGTTAACCTCAATCCTCCTATGACTTCAGTCACGCTTTATGCAAATATTAATTTAAGATGGATCATAGACCTAAACATAAAAATGAGGACTATAAAGCACATAGGAGTATAATTTTGGATCCTCGGTTAGGCTATGGTCCACTAGAGAAAACAAGGGAAAATACTGTAGCAACAAAAGGGAAATGTTTTAAAATGGGCTTCCTTAAAAAAAAAAAAAAAAAAAGTCTCCTCATCAAGAAAGAACATTGAGAAAAACGAATAGACAATCCATAGATGAAAGCAACTATTCATAATACACACACACATGCATGTATATACTCAAAAAGGATTTTAACCCAGAATATAGTAAAAACTCAAACTCCCAAATAATTAAAAGTCAAACAACATTCCCTGAAATCAATGAATCTTGAACATTTCACAAAAGATGTACAATGTACACTATAAAGGAACTGAACCTCATTATTTATCAGGAAAATGAAAATACAAACTGAAATGAGATACCATTGCATAGCCACTAGAATTCCTTAAAAAAAAACAAAAACAAAAACAAGAAACCAGACAGTACCAAATCACTAAATGTTGTGGCTATGTGGCAATTGAAAGCTTATTTTTTACTATGAGGGTACAAAATGTGGTAAACACTCCAGAAAACGGTTTAGTACTTCTCATAAAATTAACATCAAAATATTTTTGCCTTTGATCTAGGTCCATCCTTCCTTAGATGTATCCAAGAGAAATAATAACATGACTAGATAAAGATAAAAACTTACTCAAAAGCCGCTTTATTCTTTAATACCCTAAAAGTTGAAACAATACAAACACCACTCAACAGAATTGATAAACAAATTTCATGTATTCATACAATGGGACACTACTCAGAACAACAAAAATATTGAACTATTGTTAAGTGCAACAAAATATTTGTGTCTCTACAAAATATGTTGAAAGAAAGAAGTAAGGAACAAAAAGATTGCATATTGTATGGTTCCAATTACCCGACATCTGAAACAGGGAAAACCGTTCTATGTCTACAGAAATAATAGATTACCTACATGGCATGGTGTTGGAAAGTAAATGGAAGGGTCAAGAGGGAATTTTCTGAGTTAGAAAAATTCTGTTGTTTGAATAGGAATTTATTTCATTGAGTGTTTTGATTTGTAGGAATTTAATGAATTGTCAACTTCATATTTGTTCATTTCATTGTATACAAATTTTACCTCAGTGAAAGTAATGCATTCTTTTTCTAATTCTCCGTATTCCCATGATGTTGGGTTTGTTTAGATGGGGAGGGGGAATATCCCATTAGTTCCAAGGAACCCTCTTGAACACCCAAGTTTTGATCCAGTTAAAAAAATAATACAAAGAATATGATGGATTGGTGAGAAAACACACTTATTCTGATTAAGATGATGTGGGCGAATTTGATATATATCTGACAGCAATTGAGCTTTCTAATACCAAATCCCAGAATTAGGCAGAGGCCTCTGTGGAGCAAGTTGCTACAACAGTGAGTGTGGTTACATAGGTTCAGGGCACAACGGAAATGTTCAGCAAATGATCCTTTTATTGCATAGAATAAAGAGTCCAGAAAGGGCAAACAATCCTTTGTCATTTACAAGCACAAAAAGTCCAAAAGAGCAAGGGAAGAAATCGCATCAAAGACAGTTTCCTGGGCTGGCTGAAGAACGGCTCTGGGTTGGGATTGGTAGATGGCTGCTTTACAAGCCCCAAATCCTGTCAGAGAAGAGAGACAAATCTATACCGTTTGCGTGTGGTTTCTATCCACCTCAGGGGCCGAAGGGCCCTCCACTGAGGATCCTTGTTCCAATAAGCACTGGGACTGCTTGCTCCCAGTTTCTGGATCTAGAGAAACTTTTCATTAGAGACTTTTCATTAGACTTAAAGTCTCCCCTAGGTTGTAGAATGTCACACAATGGAAAAGGAAGTAGGGGTTAGCTGGAAGGCCAGAAGATGGCCCCTTAGGAGTGCTTGTAACCTCCCCACAAAAGGAGGTGGGGAGAGGTCAATTCTGAGCAATGGCTTCTTAACAGGTATCTGTGATTTCCCAAAGAGCCTCTTTATAACTTTTAGTTCTGGAGCAGAGAAGAATGTTTCCTGTGGGAGGCTTCTACTCAGAAGGAACAGCAGAGATATATGTTTTTAACAGATATTTTAATATTGAACAAGATCCATAAAAATATTTGTTTATAAACTCTTCTTCCCCATTAACAAATTGTCATTATGTATAGTAAAATCACATACACATCTCAAATGTTTATTAGAATTGCATTATATTCTAACCTGGACTGGGAATATGTTCTATATATATATAATTTATCTCTCACAGCTATTAATATCAATTTCTGAGGTATTAATTTTTAATATTTTACTTTATTGCTGTCACAATTTTATATTCTAATAGACTGTTTTGAAAGGGCTCTTGGATGCTATATTCTCTAACTTCTTGAACATTTGAAAATGGCTGTCTTTTACTTTCATGTGATTAGGATATTTGGGCTTGATTTTAAATTCTTATGATATGCTTTGTCACAAAAATATGTAGACAGTGTACCACTGTGGGAGGTGCCAAGGGAGATCACTTTATCAGTTTTTGTTTTTCTTTTTTTTTTTTAGGTTTACTTATGATAATTTTTTTAATGTTCTTAATGTTTAGTAATTCACCTAACTGTACCTTGGTGTTTATCATTCTCTATCATATACTTGTATATTCAACTTTTTTTTAATTCTTTTGTGGATTTGTTTGGGGGGTGGGAAAAATTGCAACTTTATTTTTATTAGCCTTTAACTGAAATTTATCATATCTTTCAATTATGAATGTCGGTGAAAACCACAGAAGTATAACGGGGCCTCTGTCAAAAATGGAAATAGATATTTTTGTTGTATATTAAAGCTTTTCAAATATTTCAAAATATTTTGGCTCATCACTATAAAATTACTGTGGCCACAAGATCTTATTTAATGCACACATTTCACTATTTGGCAAGTGTAAAATATTCATAATTATTTCAATTTAATTGGTTTTGTTTGTAATCCCATATAATTTCCTGTTTGTGTTTCTAGGTTTGGTTCTTAAAAAATCTATTATCTTCATAATTTCTTGTTTGTGTTTCTAGGTTTGTGTTCTTAAAAAAATTTACTATCTAAGTCTATAGTTTACGTTACGGCCCACTCTTTGTGTTTTACAGTTCTAAGATTTTTGACAAATACATAATGCCTTGTACCCACCATTATAGTGTCATGTTTCATTGCCTTGAGACTCCCCTGGGCTTCATCTATTCATTCTTCTCCATATTCCCCCTGAATCTTTATCTACCACTGATCTTTTTACTGTTTCTACGGTTTTGCTTCTTCTAGAATATAATATATTTAGAATCATGCAGTATATAGTTTTTAATACTAGCAACTTTCACTTAGAAATATGTTAAAGATCTTCCAAGTCATTTAATGCCATAATAGATCATTGCATTTTATCACTGAATAATATTTCTTCTCTATTATTCTTCTGAATATTACTGTTTTCTATGTTTCCATTATATTACAATTCTGTGTTTATAAGATTTTTAAAATTTTTTATTCTAGCAAATTCTTTTGTATAAAATTTGTTTTCTCTTTGATTTTTTTATTGGGGCATTGTCAATTCAATTTTTAACTCATATTATTTAGTTGTAATCTTTTCTTTGAATGATTGTATATTTGGCATTCTGTATATTGAAATTGCATCTCTGGGAATCCACAGATACCTTGACTCTGTGTTTCAAATTCTCTTCCACAGAGTACATCTTGTAAATCTCATTCTACTGTGAATATCATCTCAGGATACTGGAAGTAAAATTCTACAAAAGAATAACACAAGATCACAGACATTGGGTGCAGAATAATAAATAGATTTCCATGATATAAAGGTGAGCATTTCTTTTATTTTTTTCCAAATGCAACACATTAGAAAACTGTTGATCTAATGATATATATCTGAATGTCTGTATAATAATATATTTTATATTTATAGTAAAATTTTTACTTTTTCAATGGAATAACATGAATAAACTCTAAATAACAGTTAAAGGCAAATGCATTACCACACACACAGGCCAATACTATGACATCAGAATTTTGAGAAAAGAGTTTTATTGTGAGGTCAACTGGAAGGAGACAGGATGCAAGGCTAAAATCTGTCTCCCTGATCTGAAAGTTAAGGAAGATTTTATTGGAATGAGAGGTGACAGGTGAGAACATAAGAAGGGTGACTTGACTTGGCACAGTGTACCTGGTTAATTATAGAGCTGTCTATATGCTATAGAACGGGTTTTAGGCTGGGTCTCCCTTATTGAAGGACCTCTTGCATTTGATTTGCTTCTGATGTCCGCTTGTCCTCATAATCTTGCTTCGGAGGGAGGTGATCTTTGTCCCTGGTGTCTCAAAGGTCAACTAAAGGATAAGAATCTATGCTTCCATGCATGCTCAGGTTATATGACCACAGCTAAGTTTGAATATCTCAGAAACAAGTTTGGAAAAGGTTTTGCTTATGAGAAGAAATCCTGACAAACAGTTCATGGTACAGTCCTGATTCTTTGTTGTAGTAATAAACTAAGCTCCTAATTCCTGGCTGTTTCATCTGGGGTAACGGGCTCATGAATCCTGACAGTTGCCCCTGTGGTTTCAATACTCTTTTGAAGTAAACAAATATTTGAATAATTAAGAAACACTGTTTAAGTTGATAACAGAAACAACCAAATACTAAAGATAAGTTGCTGTTTACAGAGTTGCCCTTGATTAATATTTTGATAAGACAATTATTTTTTAATAATATGAATATTTTAAAGTATTATGCATGATTTAGAACTATGTATCTGCTATTTTTTCAGATACATTTCCTTAGAATGCTTATAAAATAGTTTAAAATTTTTACTTTTGCTGGCTTATTAATGCCAGTGTTATTTTAATATATATATATATTTTTAATTTAGGTTTGGATATAAATTTATTTTCAAAAGGTTGATAATATTAAAAAAATACCTAACAATGCATTCTTACATTGTGAACTTGTACATGATATTACTCAAAGCAGAAAAACCAAGAAGCATCCCTACTTTTGAGCCCTCAACTTACAAATTAACTTAATAAACATCAAGCCTTGCTGTGGGTTGATTGTTTTATGCCTGCTTTGCAATGCTGTCTAATATGTGTGGTGACACATAGGCAGAATTTTAATTTTCTAAATGGAAAGTTAAAAGAAACATAACTGCATTAATGTAAGCTAATGTCAATTTTTTTTCTATTTGACCCAGATCCATGTATGTGTTTGCCAGGTCTTTCTCTATCAATACTGTCTAGAGCTAAGAGGGTAAAACATTTTCTTCTGAAGGTACCTAGTGAAAGAGATGGCTTTTGGCCAATATTTTGTTCTTTCTGACCTTAAACTCTTCTCTGTATAAAGACTAAACTGGATTTTATTCAGATCCTCACTAATTGCAAATTTCTTGATATTCTTCCAGGTATACCAAAGTCTAAGAACTTTTTAAAAAATATACTTTCTTCCTGTTAAAATCCTTTTCTGGTAGTTTTCTATCATGTTTTTGCCTGCTTACATGAGCAACATGTATGTCTATGCATTTGCTCTTCTTTTTACCTTTCAAATTAAAAAATGAAAAGGAGCTAGGAATTGCCAAAAGCTGGTAACTCAAAGATCTTGAGCATGCTGTCACAACCTGTTTTGGGTTATCATCTACAATACTTAACATTTCATTACTATCAATATTTGCATTCATTTGGTAAGAAGATTTTGACTTGATTTTTAAATCACTGACCCTGAGAGAGGAATTTAAAAATAGAGGCCTTTACAAATATTATCATTTAGGGCATGCTTTGCTTTATACGATATTTTAAAGTTATTGTTTATGTTTAATCCATCATACTCTGACCCTCTCCATCGGAAAGGAAAATGTAAATCTCCCAGACAGCAGAGAACAAACTGTCAGAAAAATGAAGCTGTATTTTCCAATAGCTGTAGTTCTAAAACACTGCTCTAAACTGAACTGTCATTTCAGTTGCTTCACATCCTTAAAAGAAAACATTTACCTTCTAGCTTTGAACATGAATTAAAAAAGATACTTTAAATCTATCATTTTCTGTAACTAGGAGATCCATGTATCAGTCAGGGACATAAAAAGGAAACTGAAGGCTGAATTCAATAAGGATAATTTAGGGGGAGCTTGGGGACTCTTTACAAAATTGTTAAAGGTAAAGCGGAGCACAAGAAAGTGCAGCTATACTTGGTTAGTGAGAGTGGAGCCTTTCTTATGTCTAAGATACAAGGGCAACTCTGAGAGCAAGTTTCCTGGACTACAGAAGGAGAAAATATAGTTATCTTGGAAGGAGCAATAATATGCTTTAGGGAAAAAGCCACAGGCAGGAAGACAAATAATTCACTTTATCGCACTGAATTCACGTAGCAACTAGAGAAGATTGTAAAGACAGTCTCCAGATCAGAAAGCACAGTGGAGTAAAGTAGGGTAGAACTAGGAAAAAGTAGAAGTGTTCAAGAGCTACAGTTGTGCTCTTAATTTGGACCCTTTTATTTTCGTGTGCTAGAATATGTTTAAGAATCATTCTTTTTGCTACTATGTATTCAATTAGTCAATCACTGGAAATACTGACTGATAGATGATCATGTATGTATTAGTTATATTAGTTCTAAAACCAACCTAGGCAACAAACTAGACTAAGAATAAGAATATTTTCAGTACTACAGAATCTCCCATACATCCCTTCCTGGAGAGACTTAGTGTAGTTTTATTGATGTACTTCAGAAAGGTATATCACATACGCATCTCTAAATGAATACCTTAGTTTTGCCTGCTTTGAAAATTCACATGAAATAATCCCCTTTTTAGTTTTTTCTGAAAGACTTCTTTTGTTCAACATATATTTCTGTGAGACTTCTCTGTTGTTGCAAATTACTGTGGCTCATTTGTTTTTATTGATCTATGGTATTCCATATTTTGTATAAGTGACAATTTATGTATCCTATTTTTAGGACATTTGTGTTGTTTGCAAGTTGGGGAAATTAAGAACAAAGTTGATATGAACATACATGGACATGTATTCTGGGAACATACGTAACTAACCATGGAAGTTTGGAGGAGTAGATATGTAGATCTTCATTTAGTTAGAGACTGACAAACATTTTCCAAATCAGTTGTATCAATTTATACTTCTTCCTGTGGTATATGAAATTTCATGAAATCCCATTATTCATCCCCCAGTTTAGCAAAAAATTGAAAGTTTAATAATATCAAATTGGCATCTATAGGGTAAAACCAATTTAGATTGCAATTTTTGGCATCTATTAAATTTTAAATCATGCATGCTGTATAAATTCAATTCCTTTTAACTCATCTGTCCTAAAGAAAAACTAAACTTGTGTCCATAAAATGATATCCAAGCATGTTTATTGTAGAATTTTTGTAATAACTCAAATTCCTGTAAATTGAGTAAATGTCCTTCAATGGAGAAATAGCTAAATTCTCTTATAACCAAGGGTTAAAAGAATGATGTAGATTAACATAAACTGAATCAGCAACATCTCCAAAGCATTTTAAGTTGAGAAATAAAAATACATGATTGTGGTAAACAACAAAATTCCCACAAAAGCACAAAGTATCAGATTTTCAAATCAGATGCACATGCATCAGAGATCTTACACAAACTTTAATAGTTTCAATGATGAAAATTAATGCAAGGCATAGGTGAAGCAGGGTGAGGTCTGGGTCCTGCAGTGAATTTCCCCAGGCCTGTTTCTGCCTGCCCCCTCCCACCACATCAGATAGGATTTGCCCAATGATAACAGATGAAGCTTACAAAGATAAGACAATTAGGTCATGGGAAAGCTTGTTATGTTGTCAAATGGAACAAGTAACTATACCCCATGAATCAAAGGGACTTTACTTATGTTTATCATAAGCATTACTAAGTACATTCTGCTAAAAGCTTTCTATAGGTAAAGGATTTCCTTCTGTCAAATCTTGATTTGCCAAGAGGTCTGCCATTAGCATGTTTACAAAGAAACCTGCTTTTTTTTTCTCTCCAGCAGGCCCCCTATTAAAGGCAGTGAATTAATTGCAGACCAATTGCTTATTCATTTACTTTCCAGATGATTTATAAGTAAAATATAAGATAAGGTATGCATGGTATGCATTTTTCTATAAACTCATGAAATTGCTTTGAAAAATGTCTGAGTGTATTTATTGATAATAGTGATAATAGTGGTTGTCTGGGGATGAACTAAGACACAATACCTTTATTTGTATGTAATATATTTTTACAAGAATTATATATTACTATATTGTTTGTACAATTAAGATATATTTGATATAACTTCTGTATGTGGTTGTTATGTTTATTTATGTAGGACCCTGCTCTTGTTTTTAGGAGATACATACAGTAGAATTGATACATACAGTAGTATTGTTGGGGAAAGCACAGTGGTCAGTGAACTGCAACCCATCAACTGAATCTGTCCAACTGCCTCTTTCTGTGTAACTGGCAAACTAAAAATGTTTTTACCTTTTTCTGTATAACTGGCAAACTAAAAATGTTTTTACCTTTTTATATAGTTGAAAAAATTCAACAGAAGGATAATATTTCATGGTACACGGAAACTATGGAATTCAACATGCACCCATAAATAAAGTTTTATTAGAACTTTGCCATGAAAATTTGTTTATAAATGGTCTATGGCTGCTTTTGTACTACAACTGAAGATTTCTGTGGCACAAGTTGCTGTATGGTGTGTTCTGGGAACACAGGCTCAGACACAAGAAAAACTTTCAGAAAATGACTGCCTTATTACTTAAACAGCACAAAGGATCCAAAAGAGCAGGGAAAGCGATCCCATCAGGGCTACTTGAATAGATTTAGAAATATCATTATTGGATAAATTGAGAAAAATAGAAACTGGAACAAATTGAGTGTGAAGTATGAGATTAATTGGTATGGCAGCAGTAAGTTCAAGTGGGTCATCTGACACAATGAGCTGGAAAAAAAACAGAAGCCATTACAAAGGATAGATGTGCAACTCTTTTTTTTTTTTCTTTCTCTTTTTGAAGTTTACCCATTCAAGTACTATTTGAAGACAAACTTTCTAGACCTGCTTTTGTAACTTGATAATTTTGGTCTTTTTTTTCTAAATATCATTTTGATGACCTTTCTAAGCTAATCCCTGTGTTGGAATGCTAGAGATGAGTGTATCTCAGTTCTTCCTTGCAACCAACATCTTTTGTCATTTTCCTAGCAAATAGAAACTTTCTGTCTTCAACACAGGAGAGATGTAAAATAAGCTCCACATTTATTTCCAATCTAAACATATTTTATAAAACAGGCAGAGAAATCTTGATCAGACGTAAACCTTATCTTGTCATGGCTATTGTTAAAGAGTTGGCAACACTTCTTTATATGTTTAAATTTTTGCTGAAAAATAAAGTGCTACCTTAACTGCTTTTAACCAACTTAATATATGTTTGTTGTTATTCTCTGAGGATCTCCTGTTTTTGTTTTTTCCTTTCTTTGTGAATGATCCAAGTAGAAATTACGTGACATACTTACAGAAGTTAACAAAAGAGCCCCTCACCTGCACAACACCTCTGCTAGATAGCAGAGAGGTGACAATACCAATGTATCAAAACTAAATCATTGTCTGTACAGTGTAGTTATCAGTATTAACAGCTTTTCTTTTGAGATTGCAGTGACTAGCTAATACTCTCCTTTTTTTAAAGGCTTGGGAAATGTTTAGATACAGGAATGGAATGAGAAAAATCACATATTTTTCTTTACAGTACTCATTATAGAATATCAACCTATAATTTTTAACTTACACAGAAAATATTCTCTTTTAGAAGTAAATTGGCATGTGTTTGACAGTGCCTTAGAAATACAACTTTTCTCTTTTTATTTGATTTGCAACTGCAGATTTTATCACATGTATTTCAAGATTGTTTATTAGAATTAGTAGCTTTCTTCTACTTACATTTAGAAAAGTGTCTGTGATTTGAGTAATATACTCCATCTTTATAGAGTAAAAATACCCAAGATAACTGGTGAAATAGAATGCAGGTAAAATTGGAAGATCATTTCACTTTCTAATTCAGATGCAGATATGTATTAGGCAACCTAACATATTCTAACTTAATGAAATTATATTTTTAAGTTCTTAATTCTAAATTATTCATATACCAATAAAGCATTTCTATACATTCTTCATGTTAAGATACTTTGGGAATTAAGTTGAAGTACATATAAATAAGCAATCAAACCCTCTCCTTCCTTTGCTTAGAAGGTAGTTTGAAATAACAAGGGAAACTATGTTCTATTTATAGATTTGTAACTTAATGAATGTAAAACTTTAATCAGGCTATCTGATTTCTTTGTTTCACTATCCTCTTTGTGACTCATCTAGTTAGTAATATTTACCTTACAGGGACATTGTGAGAATACATGAGGTAAGATATACAATAATCATTCAATACTTATTGGATGGATTTGTTCTTGTTAATAAATTTCTATGTACTTATCAGATACATTCTTATTAAATATTTTATTTGAGATATATATCAGGTCTTTTATTTCTTATCTACTGCTTACTATAGTAAAGAGCTCAACATTAAATACAAATTTAATAGTAATTCTTGATTCACTAATCCTAGATGAGAATATTTATCTGCTTCAAACCTTCTTACGTTATGCTTAGTTGATTGTATTTACAATGGCACACTTGTCTGTTCCTTTTATTCTTTTTAATTACTTTCATTTTCATTGTGGTCTACAATTTCTTGTTTGATATTATTGTCTTCAGTGGCTAAATTTCTAATATAATCAGTCTAGGTCTATACCACTTCTTGCTTCTTCAGTGTTATGATCTAGATCTAGTGAACCAACAGATTCAAAATTGTTGTTTTCAATGTGTTGGTGTCCAAAGAGGTCAAGGATTCTGGAGAAAAATCAAAGAATCAAGCTTGATTATATTACTTTAGATTCAAAATTACAAATCTTAAAGGATGTTCAATAGTACCAAGCAATCTTATTACACTTTCACAATGCATTCACTCCCACATATTCATAACGATAATATTCTACAAAGTTACCACATCTCATTTGCTAAGCTACTTGCCTCTCACAATATTAAGGAAATAGAATTCATCAGACAGAACAAAACGTGTCCTACATATGCTTCTGTCATTTTATTTCCTCCTTTTTACATACCTGAACCATTCCGTCAATGAGAATCCAGTCTCTCAACTCTGACTTTCACTGTTTTAGATCATTCTCTTCACTAATTAGCATTTTTTACTTATCAAAAGTTTACATTGGCCTCACATTTCCCTCCAATTACCACCTCAATTTTAGTCTCCTTTCTAAAGTTTAAAAACAAAACAACTTCAAAATAAATATTTAGAAGTATTCAATATTACTTGCAGCACTGTCTTCAATCCACTTAATCTGATTCCTTTCTTTCCATTGAAAGTGGGTTTTTTTGTTTTTTTTTTTTTTGGTCAAAATGACTTAAAAACTGCCACCTGTCAGTGCGAATGGATATTTCTCTCCTGCATCTTACTTAAAGCTAGAACATTCTTTGACCCAACTGAACAAGTCTCTTCTGGAGATTCTCTACTTTTTGGCTTCTGTGACAATAAGCTCTCCAGTTAGCACCCCTATTTCATCAATTACTCATTATTCCATTTTTCTTGACTCCTCCTTTATTGATTTCAGTATGATGGCATGGTCTATTGATAGAATCTGGGCTTTATTCTCTGTACACACTTTATCCCCAGTTGTTCTCATGCATTCATATAGGTTTAAAGGCCAATTATTTAATTACTGCTCTTCAAAATATTTCAAACTCTAATGTCTCCTCTGAGCTATAGCTTTGATTATTCATATCTGTACTTAATATTGGACATTTCACAGGCACTTCAAAATTGTAATGTTTCAAATATAAATTTTGATTCTCTGCTTCAAAGATTTCTACTTCAGTTGGTGCTTATACTCCCAAATCCTATCCACCAGTAGTTCCTGCTCTTGAAACCTGAAAATATCTTAAATATATATTTATTACCCTGAACTAAGATACCATCTCCTTACACTTTTACTTCAGCCGTTGCCTATATGCTTTCCCTGTGTTTGCTGTTTCATGAAAATTATTCTCATTTTAAGAATGAGAGAAAACTTTCTCTTTCTCTTTCTTTTATTTTATTTATTTATTTTTTTGATATAACTAAGATCCATTCCCTCCTCTATTCCAAGTCCTTGAAGACTGTGAAATACAACTCACAATCCATTCCAACGTGCTATTGCCCTTCATGATATGAGCCCTGCCTTCCTCTCTATCCCCTTTAGGCAGCACTCAGCAAATTGACTCTTTTTGGATCAGGGTTCTTTCAGCACTTAGAACACACTTTACGTTTCCTAGGATTTTGCATGAACTGACACTTTATCTTGGCAGACTCCTTTACATATCCAATCAAGTGGCTTCTTCTCATCCTTTAGTTGTCACTTCACATTTCATTTTCTCAAAGAGGACTTGCATGACTCCATGATGTCACCAGATACAAGATATCACAGAGTACGGTTTATTTCTTTGTAACTTTCAGAATGATGTATCATCCTTTTGCTTATTTGTTTGCACTAGTTTTTTTTTTTTGTAAAACTGGAATAAAACACTCCTCAGGAATGAGCCATGGATTTTATAATTTAGCATATTACTTGAAAATCTTAATAAATACTTTTTAAAATTTATTTTTTTCTTTCATTTTATTTTGAAATAATTTCAGGCTTAAAAATACCACAAACACACCACAAAGAATTCCTATTTATTCTTCATCTAGCTTCCTCAAGTATTAACTTCTTACACAACAGTGAATTTATTGAAATTAAGAAATCAATACAGTATTAGAAATTAATCTACAATTCTCATTTAGATTTTGTCAATAGTCCCACTACTAATCTTTGACCAGGATCCAAACTAGGGCCACACATTGCATGTAGTTGCTATTTTTCTTTAGTCTTCTTTATTCTAGGACAATTCCTCAGTGTTGGGGATTGAATCATGTCCCCCACAAATGGTACGTTTGGTTTCCAACCCCTGGTCTTGTGGGTGTGAACCTGTTTTTTTATCCTAGGCTGCTTCAAGCAAATATCTTGAACAATGTAGCTTGAACAATGGGAATTTATTAACTTACAGTTGTGAGGCCAAGAAAATGTCCAAATGAAGACATCATCAAGGTGATACTTTCTTCCTGAAGACCTGCTGGTGATGATCTCTGGCTCCTCTGCCACATGGCAAGGCACATGGTGGCATCTACTGGTCTCTCCCTTCTCTTCTGAGTGTCACTGATTTCAATCTTCTTGCTCCTATGGCTGGACTCTGAAACTGGGAGCCAATAAATTCCTGTTATGCCAACCCATTTTATGATATTTGTTTTGCCAGGTAGGAATGTAAGTTTTTCTTTGTCTTTTGAGACCTTGATACTTTTGAGGAGTATTAGCAAGTCTATTTTGTAGATTATTCTGAAATTTGAGTTTGATTGATGTTTCCTCATGATTAAATTCAGATACATTTTGTTAAAAATACCACAATGCTGAGGTTTCCTTTCTCAGTTCATCATATCAAGAGGCACATGATGTCACTTTTCCTCATTACTGTTGATGTTAGCTTTGAACAGTTGACTAAGGGGTTGTCGGCCAGATTTCTATACTTTAGGATTAATATTTTTAAAATAAGAATCTCATGGGGAGATAGTTGTAGACTATGTAAATACCCTGTTTCTCATAATTTCACCCACTAATTTTAGCATTCTTCCCTGAAACAATTATATGGTATTTTCCAAGTGGTGGGTTTCTACATCATCATTCCTTCCATATTTATTAATTAGAATTCTGCAGCATGGATATGATACCCCTTTTTCCCAACAATTTATTCATTCAATTATTTATGTCAGTATACAGTCATGCTTACTTGATTTATTTAATGGGTAGTAATATATTACCATCATTATTTATTTTCTTGCTCAAATTATTTCTGTTTCAGCCATTGACAACTTCAAGTTAGCTCTTGTATTCTTTAGCAAGTGTTCACCATTTGTTGAGACTTCCCTATTTCTTTACCTTAAAAGATGTTCCACATCAACCAGATACATCCCCCTTTTCCATCATGTCGACACTCCTTTTCAACATGAACAAGTTAGAGTGGTCACTGCCCAGACATCCCTGAAGATCAGGAAAGCAATTATACTAGAGAAAGGGGTTAGCAACAAACCAGATAGCATTTAGTAAAGGATTATGACTTCTGAATCTTTATATAGTTTTTTTCTTAATTGCTAGGATATTAGAATATCTAGAAGGAAAGAATTGAAATGGTGTAACTGTAACCCATTACATTCTTTGAAATTTTTTCTATAGCTACTTGTTAAATTGTACTTTGAAAGTTATCACCTTTCTGCATATATATTTTACAATAAGGAAATAACTGAAACTATGATACTGTAACCCATAACATTCTTTGAAATTTGCTCTAAAGCTACTCATTAAATTGTACATTGAAAGTTTTCACCTTTGTGGAATTGTAACCCATAACATTCTTTGAAATTTGCTCTCTAACTACTTGTTAAATGGCACTTTGAAAGTTATCATTTTTATGTATATATGTTATATTCCACAATAAACAAATGAAAAATAAAGATGTTCCAGACATATTTCTTTTTCTTTCTCTGCCCCAACACTGGAATTGGGTATTACTCTTATTAGCCCTGGCTTCTTATACAGGGGTATGGTGTGAATCCAAGTTTTGAATGCTAAATGTGTTCATTGCTACTGGAATGTCAATGCTTCTGTCTTCTAAGTGACTAGAACCCTAAAACACATAACACACTCACAACCTACCCATCTATGTCTATTTCTACATCTCTATATTGGCTTATATCTATCTATCTATCTATCTGTCTGTCTATCTATCTATCTATCTTTTTATCTATGTAGGTAGATTTAACAAAAAAGCATGAATGCATGGTCTGCCTCAGATTTCAAGACACCACCACAAGGCTCACTCTAGTCTCCTCCTTTTCTTATTTGTAATTCCTTCCTCTAAAACTGAGAAAACTGGCTCTTCTTATGCACAATATATTAATTTATATGCTCACTTCAAGAATACACATGAAGTAGTTCCCAAATTGTTTATGCATATCCATATGAAAACATAATCATAAATTAGTTTATAATATTTGTGTATAGTTTGTTTTGTCTGTAGCTCTTAGAGTATGTAGTGCCAAAATATTTATTCTAATGCTACTTAGGATAATATTTTTCTTCTCACCTTTTTCAGTGTGTTTATGTTTTCCATTTATAATACAGCTACATTTATTTGTTATTGTATGCATTTCATTTTGCATTCCCCATATCCTGCTTGATTTGAAGTGTATGTTTCTGAGTATGGGAAATATTATCATATTTCTAAATTTAGAGCAAGACCA
Source organism: Choloepus didactylus (assembly GCF_015220235.1). Taxonomy (NCBI): domain Eukaryota; kingdom Metazoa; phylum Chordata; class Mammalia; order Pilosa; family Megalonychidae; genus Choloepus; species Choloepus didactylus. Next base: position 144,477,069 of record NC_051309.1, read on the forward strand.
AAAGATATACTCATCATTATCCACCTAATTTCCACCTCAAATTTTTCTTAAATTATTGGCATAATTTCACTTTTACATTTAAGTCTTTGATCAATTTAATGTGTATTCTTGTGCATTATGTGAGGTGTGCATTTAATTTTATCTTTTCCCAATGCTTCTCACTTGCCCCAGCCCTAATTATTTAAAAGTCTGAATTGTCCTAATGATTTTTGATGACAGATGAATCATATATTAAATCCCCCTATATATTGACTGTATATCTGAGTTTTCTATTATATTCTACTGGTCCATTTATCTCTTCATGTACCACTATCACATTGATTTAAACATAAGATCTTTATAATGTTTATAAATATTAGTAGGACTATTTCTCTCTAGTTATTTTTCTTTTTTAGTGATTTCCTCACTCTTGCAGATTTTTTTAAAAATATTAACTTTAGTACCAACTTGTTTAGCTCCATAAAGAATTATTTTTTTTTTCTTGGAGTTTTGTTTTCATGATGAGTTGTCTTATACAAAAACAGAGGCATCGTTCCATTTGTACATATGTATGGGTTTTTTAACTTTTACTTTTTAAATGAATTCAAATGCACAGGACAGTTACAAAAGTAATACAAACCCACACAGCAAATTACATTCTACCTGCCCCCAGATACCAAAGACCACCAATTTTAATGTTTTGCCACCTTTACAATATTTATGTATGTGTGTTCCCTCCTTCCTTCCTTATTTTTTTCTTCTTTCTTTTTCTTCCTTCCTTCTCTTTCTCCCTCTTGCGCTCTCTCTCTCTCTGTCTCTCGTCTATTTTCTGAAGAGTTGAGAGCAGGTTGCACACATCGTATCTCTAGAACACATAATATTTCCATGTACATTTCCTACAAACAATATTCATTTATATAATCACCTTAAGTGCAGTTACCAAGTTCAAGATATAAAGCATACATCTATATGCTAATATTTTCTTACGTCCTGATAATATACTTTTGAGACTTTTCTCCTCCATTCTTAGATCCCATCCAGTATCATGTATTGTATTTCATTATCATTATCTCTCATTTGTAGTTATCTCTTTAGTTTCTCTTTATTCTTTTTTTTGTAATTGTGGGACCACATGTATAATGCAAATTTTCCCATCTGAGCCCACCCCAAGCATACCTTTCAATGGGATTAATCACATTCACAATGTTGCAGTACCCTCACCACCATCCATTGCTAGAATTTTCCATTCACCCCAAATAGAAACTACACTCATTTTGCATTAATTCTCCATTGTCCCTGACCCCCCACCTCTGGTAACCTGTACTCTACTTTCTGTCTTTATGGATTTACATATTCCCTTATATTTTCTTTGTGGTTACCATGGGGCTTAAATTTAATACCCTATATCTATCATAATCTCATTTGCTTTGATAACAACTTAACATCAATAGCCTATGTAAGTCATGTCCCTATACCCTTCTGCCCCCTTTTTATATAGTTCTTGTTACAAATTGCATATTTATAAGTTGACTTCCAAATCACTAATTTCTCATTATATTATATGCATTTGTCTTTTAGATCCTGCAGGAAGTAAGAAGTGGAGTTACAAATAAAAATGCAATAGGACTGTATTTATATTTACATGTCATTATCTTTACCAGAGATCATTTCTTCACATGGCTTCAGTCAAGTGTCTAATGTCCTTTTCTTTCATTCTGAAGAATTCCCTTCAGTATTTCGTGTAGGGCCAGTGTGGTGGTCAAAAAGTACCTCAGCTTTTGTTTATCTGCGATTTCTTAATCTCTTCCTCATTTCTGAAAGGTAATTTTGCTGGATATAAAATATTTAGTTGGCAAATTTTTGCTATCAAAAAAGAAAAGGATAAAAGTAAATCTATTCCTGGTCTTTGCAAATTTATCTTTTCAAGTGCTCTCCTTCAGAGCTTATCCACATTATGTGTTTAGAAAATATCTCTAGGCCAAAGCACAGGGGCTCTCATCATTTTTCTGCATATGCTTCTTGTCCTAGGAATGCACTTTTGGCCCTAGGGATTTCCTCCACTTGGATAGACTGTGCGCTCTTTCCTAAGAAACAGTTTCCTCACAGTTCTGGGCACTCTACAGGCGGCAATATCTTGTCCCAGGCAGCCATTTGACTGCTCTCCCACAGCATTCTGTAGGAGCACTCTGTGAACTGCCTTTACATTCAGGACAAGTTGTGGAATGTTGAGTACATCAGTCTATTACTTGTGCCAGAAATACATGCTCCCAGGATGTACACAAAGGTTACTCTGCTCCAGTGGACGTGGGGCTAGGGATCTGTACTGAGATAACTGTCTTCCCTGCACTGAGCTTGTAAGGGGTGGTGAAGGGCCCAGCCAGGGTTCCAGGAGACCCTACAACTTTTAAGTGGCCTTTTTCTTGACTTAGTATTCAAGTTGTTACTGCAATTCTTCAACTGTTTTCTGGAGCTTTGAGAAAGATATTTCTGCCAGTTTTTCTTCTTTAAAGCTGGAGCTTCTCACTCTGCCATCTTACAGGGGCAGGTCAAGTGTATTGTTATATCTTTTATATATTTCTTAAAATTTTCTTCATAGAGTTTTTCATACTTCTCTTATCTTTATGCATGATATTTTATTTTACTTTGTTGCTATTTTAAATTGGTTTTATGTTCCATTTTGTTCTCTAGCTAACTATACTTTACATATATGAAAGCTATTGACTCCATATGTTAATTTTATACTCTACTCCTTACTGTTTTTTTTTTCCTGTTTAAGATAATTTTATCATTGACTCTGAAATGTTTAGGTATACTGTTGCATCATCTACTAATAAAGAGATTTTTAATTCCTGTTTACCTATTTTTTTTTTTTTTTTGCTTTTAATTGATTTCTATTATCTAATTTAATTGGCACATTGTTGCAGTAGAGGGCTTTTCAACCTCAGCACAACTGATGTTTTGGGTAGAAAATTCTTGCTTCCTGTTGGTTGTCTTGTGCATTGTAGAATGCTTTGCAGCATCCCTGAATTTTAATAACTGGATTTCAAAGGGTAAATGCCTGTCCCCCAAAGTTGTGACAGTCAAAAATATCTCTGGATGTTGCCAAATATCCATTGGGAGGAAAACTGCTCTGGGCTGGGAACAATTGCTCTAATACAACGTTGAATTGTAGTAGATACAGTAGGCATCTAGGCTTTGTTCCTGATAGTATATAGTGGAAATGTTTCTAACATTTATCTATTAGTAAGATAATGACTTTAGGAAACAGACATACACACACACATATAAATAGATGTTATGTGATTTTGTATTATAGATATTCCTATGTCATATACAGTTATATTATTTATATATATATATAAAATTCCAATTTTTTTGTTAGGAATATTTGAATATTTAAAGGGAATTTCAACATTTTCCATAGATTATTCATGCAGTGTATTATATTATTGGATTTCCCAATATTAAAATAATTTTGGATTCCTGTAATAAATTCCATTTGGTCACATACAATATTCTTAATGTGTCATTGAATCTTGCTTATTAACATTTTATTTAGCATTTATGCACTGATACCCATAAGGAATATCAATCTGTAGTTTTCTTTTGTTATGCAATCTTCATCAGATTTGGGTATCAATGTTATTTTTTTTCATAAAGAAAAAAATATGAAGTTTTCCTTTGTCAGTGGTCTGCAAATATTATCAGGAAGTTGGAACTATTTAGCCCTTAAAGTTTGACTGAATTCTCCTGTGAAAAATCTGGGCCTACTGAGACTATCTGGGATAGTACAAAAATCTGTTACTTCATATCAACTGGTTTCTTTAACTTTTATAACTCTAATGAGATCAAATTTGGTAATGTATTTTTACCTATGATATTATTCATTTAATCTGTTTTTTCAAATGTACTGCACAGTGACTTGCAAAATATTCTTTTACATTCCTTTCCTTTATAATTTATTCTGGGTTTTCTGGGTTATCTTCCTCCCTAACTGTCATGTGAAACTTTAGCAAAATATTGGTTGGATATTAAATCCTTGGTTCATATTTTCTTTTAAGGAACTTTTTGAAAGTATTATTTCATTGCTGCTTGATGTTATGTTTAATTTTAAAAGTGTGATACCTCACTTCTGTGGAAACATTGAGGATTTATTTCTAAGTCTAATAGTTTTAGTAGGATATGTCTCAGAGTTAATCATTCATATTTAATTTTACCAGGTACTTGGTGGGTTCCTTTAATATGCAAATATTGAGGATTGAATCACATTCTCCAGAAGGGATATGTGTAAGACTTAATCCAAGGGTATGAATCTTTTTGTAACTAGAAGCTTTTGAAGATGTAAGTATTAGTTAAGATGTGGCCAAACTGAATCAGTGTGTGCCATAATCCATGTGACTGGAAGCCTTATATAGAGAGGAGATTTGGACACAGAAGAAGCCAGAAGACTCCAGAAGCCAGAAGGGAAAGAGAGATCACTATGTCACGGAGGACTGCCATCACCAGAATGCTACCAGCTCCAGGAGAAAGAATGGATTTTCCAACATTTTGATTTTGGAGTTTTAGCCTCCAGTCAGTGAACTAATAAATTATTGTTGTTTAATCCAATCAATTGGGTGGCATTTTTTATGGCAGCTCTGGAAAACTATGGCAATATGTTCTGTTTATTCTTGATTTTGAAAGCATTTTTGGATTCAAAGTTTTAATATTAGTTTTGTCACTGTATTTTGTTTTTCTTCTTCAGAGACTCTAATAATATATTATTCCTCTCTTTCATTTATACCACTTCTTCAATAAATTGTCTTACTTTTATTTTTTTCTTTTTATCTCATTTTAGTTCTGTTTCCTAGGCTTTCATCAGTACTTCTATTTAGTACTTATTTGAGTCTAGCCTTTGTTGGGCATCTTGTAACCTAGTATTTGTTTCTGAGGTATTTTTCTCTTTTGTTCCAATTCCCTCGATTTCCACCAAGTATGTTTATTATTTTGTGTTTTTTATGTGTTTGTTTGGACATTTATGTTCTTACTTTTTGAACTGAAGATCAAGGTTGATTTTCATATCCCCCAATTTTTTTTTTTAAATATATTTAATCCAGGACATCAAGTTGTTTTGCAAATTTCCCCTGCTTCATCTTTTTTTATTTTTCTTTGAGGGGGCAGTGTTTAATCTGTTATGGGATGTGAATTTTGTTTTTCAACAACTCCTTATGGATTTTTTCCCTTCTGTTCATGTTTGTTGATTGAGGGAAAGAGGATTACATGATTTGTAGTTCAATACAGTGCTGTTCTATCAGGAGAACAGTCAAGATTTTTAGTACACTCTTTGCTGGACTGTGTTGCTGGGAAGGTATTCATCTCCACCAATATTTGGATTCTCATTTACTTGCATGAATATAAATTATTTTTTCCTTTACTTCTTTTCACTTTCTCTATTCAATTTCCAAAGTATGCCATCTCTATTTCTTTGTAGCAATTTATACTCCTGCACTTATATTTGTTAGAGACTGCTACAGGAGGTTATGTTTACTATTAATTTCCTTCAAAATAATCTGACCTTTGATCTACCAGGACAGTTTTTTTTTAAGATGTAATCTTATTGAGATATTTTCACATACCAGATAATTATCAAAAGTGCCCATCCAGAAGGCGGTGTGGTGACTCCACAGGAAGCTAAGAATGTGGTTGCCATATTGTCCTGCAACCCTGTTATTGGGTATATACTTGGAAGAACTGAAAGCAGGGACATGAGTGGACATTTGCACACTAGTGTTTATGGTAACAGTATTCATTATTTTCAATGGATGGAGGTAGCCTAAAGGTACATCAATGGATAAAGAGCATGGCAAATTGTAGTGTATATGTACAATGGAATATTGAGTGGAGAAAGAAAAAATGAAGTTGTGAGCTATGCAACTAGGTGAATGGACAATGAGGACAGTATGTTGAGTAAAAGAAGCCAGAATCTAAAGGACAAGCATTATAACATCTCACTAATATGGACTTTCTATAATGTACAAACTCTAAGAATTGAATCTGAGAGCATAGGTTAGCAGGGGAAGGCTTACTGTAATGGTTCCTAGATTGTAAGCTCTTACAATAGACATATCCATTCATGTGTTGTAATCGTTACTTCTAAATTCTGAGATGCTGAGCTGTTTGTGTATAACCTGGTCTGTCCCTGGAACTTTGGGCATCTGTGTGACACCTGAGACTCAGATCCAGAGTCTGGCAGCTATGGATGTCAGCATTACCCCATACAGCAACTGTTAAAGAAGGTGAAAAAGAGATCAGACTTCAAGTAGAAATATGAAGGAAATGAACTTGGTTAGGACTAAGGTAAATCAGACTAAAGGGCAAAGGATGATATTGGCTGTTTTAATTCTTCACCTTCTGTTTGACCAAAGGAAGAGATGGTTATTTGTTTTGAAATCTATATTTTCTGTAGCATACTAAATAATTTAACTTGTATGGTCAGTTTATTCAAACACCAAAATTACATGGAACCTTGAATAGGTGAGACCTGATTGGTTTGTACAGGTTAGCATGAAACCCCAATATATCCCAGAGTAACTTGGGCAGAGAATAAAAAGTATTTGTAAAGTCCCCTTGAGGGACTGGGGAAAAATGTGGAAATATTAAACTGCCCCACCTGAGGAATTACTGATATTCTTGTAAGCATTGGTGACTACCAGTTTAGTAGGCTGAGCCCTTGATTTTGGGGCTTCCCCTTATGAAACTTGTTACTGCAAAGGAGAGGCCAAGCCTGTTTATAATTGTGCCAAAGAATCACCCCTAGAGAGCCTCTTTTGTTGCTCAGATGTGGCCTCTTTCTCTAAGCTACCTCTGAAGGCAAACACACTGCCCTCCTCACTATGTGGGACATGACTCCTGGGGATGAGTCTGAACCTGGCATCATAGGATTGAGAAAGCCTTCTGGACCAAAAATAGAAAGACAAATGAAACAAAATAAAGTTTCAGGGGCTGAGAGATTTCAAATGGAGTTGAGAGGTCATTCTGGAGGTTATTCTTATGCATTTTATAGATACCCCTTTTTAGTTTTTAGTGTATTTAGAATAGAAACTGTTGAACTGCAGCCCAGTATCCTTGATTCTTGAAGATGATCATATAACCATATAGCTTACATGGTGTGACCATGTGACTGTGAGAACCTGTGGCTCACACCCTCTTTCTCAAGTGTATGAACAGATGAGTAGAAAAATGGGAACAAAAAGCGTATAAATAATGGGGGAAGGAAAGTGGTGAGATATTTTGGGTGTTCTCTTTTACTTTTATTTTTATTCTTATTCTTTTTTTTTTTTTTGGAGTAATGAAAATGTTCAAAAAATGATTGTGGTTATGAATGCACAACTATTTGATGATACTGTGACCAATTGATTGTACATTCAGATGACTTGCATGACATGAGAATATATCTCAATAATATTGCATTAAAGTAAATGAAATAAAGCAGAACACCCAAAACATCCCGTATCCCTTATCCCTGCAAAACTCTGTTAATGTGTCAAAAACACTGTCACCCAGAGCCTTGCTTCATGCAAGAATATGATTAGGAGAATCAAACTGTGATATTTTGCATTTTTCCATTGCCAACTCATGCCATGGATTGTCAGTGCCATCTTGATTATTGGAAATGGAGTCATTAGTGCTTTTGATTCTAAACATCATAGAAAAACAATTGTAAAAGCCCATTTTAAGATTCTGTTTCTCAAGAACCACTCCTGGTACCAAGTTGTATTAGTTAGGGTTCTCCAGGGACACAGAATCAACAAGAGATATCTATAAATATAAGATTTTATAAAAGTGTCTCATGCAACTGTGGGTATGCATGAGTCCAAATTCCATAGGGCAGGCAGCAAACTGGCAACTTCAATGAAGATGTTTGATGAACTCCTCAGACAGCAAACTGGCAACTTCAATGAACATGTTCAATGAACTCCTCAAGAAATGCTTCGCTGGTTAGCTGAAGAAAAAGTGAAGGTCCTCTATCTGTCTCACTTAAAAGTCTTCAACTGATTGGATTAAATCCAGCTGATTGCATTTTCTCATTGTGAAAGACATGTCTTTCATTGATGTAATCAGTCACAGCTGCAGCCAGTTGATTTAATAAACCAGACTTATTGTTTATTAACCAGCCACAAATGTCCTTGCAGTAATGGTTAGACCAGTGCTTGCTTGGTCCAGGTAGTATCACCTGGCCAAGTTGACACATGAACTTAACCATCACAAAGCCTATACTTGAAAATTGAGAAATTAAATTTCACAGACCAGTAATAGACTAAAGCAGAGGAACTGTATCAATTTTCTCACAATTTATAAGTGATAGATAAGCACATTTTCTTTCTTATAATGCTATAATGACAGATTAAGATCCTGTCTCCTTCAGGTCTCCCATTCCCATAATGCAATGACAAGTATGTTGTATATCTCATTGTTTTATGATAGCCTCTAATTCATCACTATTTGTTAAAGGCAAGCAAGCTCATGCTTTGACCCTTCCCTGACAGGAATGGAAGCCAGGATTCAAATCAAATCTCCACTGATCATCTATCCCATCATCTGGGATAAAAAAGATTTCTCAGAAATCTACTCATATATACTCATCAGCACTCATAAATTTTTCAAAATTATTTGCCATGTATCAACCGGGAATAATATAATTTTGGCTTTGTGCAATTATATCAGGCATCACAAAAATCTTAGAAGTCACACTGCTCTTCCATATGTTAATCTTCCTGACTATTCATAAATGTCAAATGTATCCCTTTTTTTTTTTTACTTCTCTCAACTATTGAAACCCTTCCACTGCATCTCTTAGAATTCCCCAACATTATCAATGGCAGCTGTCTTATGTTCAATTTAAGATCATGCATTTTAAATGGGCTGTTAATGCTAATAGTCACTCAGAGTCCCATCACTTACTACATTTACCCTCATACTAGAATCCACATCCAAATATTTTACACACCCAAATGTTACCATATTTGAAGTATCCATGCTTCTATCAAAACATATTTCCATTTTTGCATGAAATCTCTTTCCCTCTCAAATAGTAAAGGGAATGGCTTCACTAGTTTTCCTGTTTCTATCACATCACCAAATTTTATTTTCTACAAGATCAATCCTCTTACCAAAAAAATAAAAATAAATAAATAAAATAAAACAGATGAGTAATTCTTTCATCTTAAAAAAATAGAAATAAATAATTATTTATTGTTATTTCCCCAATTCCCTTCATGACTATTCATCAATTTATTTTCTTCCTTTCTCTTAAAAGAGATCTTTGTTAGGTTTTTCCCCATCACGTCACACTAGTTTCGCTTCAGTCACCAAAGACTTCCACGTTCCTAAAACATATGGTTGATTATTAATCTTCATTTTATCTATCAGCAGCATTTGCCAAAAATGATTATTCTTTTGTGCTTGCTTTACTTTCTTGACTTGAAGAACATCAAATCTCTTAGTTTTCTTTATACCCTACCAGTCAATTTTTCTTGATCAACTTGCCTTGTTCTTCTTCTTCTTGATCTTTTGATACTGTATCCAGCTACTCTTCTCCTTTTTCTATCCTCCTCCTCCTCTGTCATTTTCACCATTTTCTTTATCTTTATCTAATTTCATTTCATTTGTCTGATTTCAATAATTTGTGATCTACCCTATCTCATGACATTAATTTCCCAAATTTATACATTTAACCCAGGCTTCTCAATATGTGCATCTGGATTCCAATTGATATCTTGACCACCATTTGGCCAAAATGCAACTCTTGCTTTTTTCTCCCAGACCTACTTCACATTATGCCTCCACAGACTGAATTGAAGGAAATCCTATAATACCAATTGCACAGGCAAAGATTCTTGGAATCTTCTCTCATTTCTCGAATTGTCACAGTATACATTGTCATAAAATTTCCTTTGCTGTATCTTCAGAATTTATTGAAAATCTGACTTCTTCTCCTGTGCTATGCTGTAACCTCCTGTCCTTGATCATGTAGCAGCCTGATAACTTGCCTGCATTCTTCTAGCCTTAACCACCACTCTTTACCCAAGTCTCTTTTTAATACAATGGCCAGAGTCATACTTTTACAACAGAAGTTAGATCATGTCACTCTTTTTTGTCAGCTGTCACACTCAGAGTAAAGAAAAATCATTAAAAAGACATAAAATTTCTTGATGATCTGGCTTCCTGTTACATCTAATATACATTCCTTTATAAACCTCTCACTTGCTGACTGCTTTTCAGCCACACCAACTCCCTTGCTGTCACTGGAACATGTTAGACAAACTCCCACCTTAGAGTCTTTGCAGTAACTGATTTTGCTCAAGATTTTATTCCTTCAAGGAAGTTTATCTGGACCGTGTTACTATATATCATAAACTGTATTCCCTGATACTCTCAGTCTGCCTTATACCACCTTGCTTTTTATTTTACATAACATTTTCTTTTTTTACTTTCAGACAGACTGGTTATTGATCTGTCCTCACACCTATAAGAGTGCCTGACATTTTTTTTTTTTTTAATCATCATTTTATTGAGATATATTCACATACCACGCAGTCATACAAAACAAATTGTACTTTCGATTGTTTACAGTACCATTACATAGTTGTACATTCATCACCTAAATCAATCCCTGACACCTTCATTAGCACACACACAAAAATAACAAGAATAATAATTAGAGTGAAAAAGAGCAATTGAAGTAAAAAAGAACACTAGGTACCTTTGTCTGTTTGTTTGCTTCCCCTACTTTTCTACACATCCATCCATAAACTAGACAAAGTGGAGTTTGGTCCTTATGGCATTCCCAATCCCACTGTCACCCCTCATAAGCTACATTTTTATACAACTGTCTTCGAGATTCATGGGTTCTGGGTTGTAGTTTAATAGTTTCAGGTATCCACCACCAGCTACCCCAATTCTTTAGAACCTAAAAAAGGTTGTCTAAAGTGTGCGTAAGAGTGCCCACCAGAGTGATCTCTCGGCTCGTTTTGGAATCTCTCTGCCACTGAAGCTTATTTCATTTCCTTTCACATCCCCCTTTTGGTCAAGAAGATGTTCTCCATCCCACGATGCCGGGTCTACATTCCTCCCCGGGAGTCATATTCCACGTTGCCAGGGAGATTCACTTCCCTGGGTGTCTGATCCCACGTAGGGGGGAGGGCAGTGATTTCACCTTTCAAGTTGGCTTAGCCAGAGAGAGAGGGCCACATCTGAGCAACAAAGAGGTATTCAGGAGGAGACTCTTAGGCACAAATACAGGGAGGCCTAGCCTCTCCTTTGCAGCAACCGTCTTCCCAAGGGTAAAACTTATGGTAGAGGGCTCAACCCATCAAACCACCAGTCCCCTATGTCTGTGGTCATGTTAGCAACCATGGAGGTGGGGTAGGCGAATACCCCTGCATTCTCCACAGGCTCCTCAAGGGGGCACTACATCTTTTTTTTTTTTTTTTTTTTTCCTTGTTTGTCTTTTTTCTTTTTTTCTTTTTTTTTTTTAACTTTCCCTTCTTTTTTCAAATCAACTGTATGAAAAAAAAAGTTAAAAAGAAAACAAACATACAATAAAAGAACATTTCAAAGAGACCATAGCAAGGGAGTAAGAAAAAGACAACTAACCTAAGATAACTGCTTAACTTCCAACATGTTCCTACTTTACCCCAAGAAAGTTACATAATATAGCAACATTTCAGTGAACTTGTTCCTACTACATCCATCAGAAATTAACAGACCATAGTCATTTCTGGGCATCCCCAGAACGTTAAATAGCTTATCTGTTCTTCTTGGATTATTGTTCCCCCTTCCTTAATTGCTCTCTACTGCTAGTTCCCCTACATTCTACATTATAAACCATTTGTTTTACATTTTTCAAAGTTCACATTAGTGGTAGCATATAATATTTCTCTTTTTGTGCCTGGCTTATTTCGCTCAGCATTATGTCTTCAAGGTTCATCCATGTTGTCATATGTTTCACCAGATCGTTCCTTCTTACTGCCGCGTAGTATTCCATCGTGTGTATATACCACATTTTATTTATCCACTCATCTGTTGATGGACATTTGGGTTGTTTCCATCTCTTGGCAATTGTGAATAATGCTGCTATGAACATTGGCGTGCAGATATCTGTTCGTGTCACTGCTTTCCGATCTTCCGGGTATATACCGAGAAGTGCAATCGCTGGATCGAATGGTAGCTCTATCTCTAGTTTTCTAAGGAACTGCCAGACTGACTTCCAGAGTGGCTGAACCATTATACAGTCCCACCAACAATGAATAAGAGTTCCAATTTCTCCACATCCCCTCCAGCATTTGTAGTTTCCTGTTTGTTTAATGGCAGCCATTCTAACCGGTGTTAGATGGTATCTCATTGTGGTCTTAATTTGCATCTCTCTAATAGCTAGTGAAGCTGAACATTTTTTCATGTGTTTCTTGGCCATTTGTATTTCCTCTTCAGAGAACTGTCTTTTCATATCTTTTGCCCATTTTATAATTGGGCTGTCTGTACTATTGTCATTGAGTTGTAGGATTTCTTTGTATATGCAAGATATCAGTCTTTTGTCAGATACATGGTTTCCAAAAATTGTTTCCCATTGAGTTGGCTGCCTCTTTACCTTTTTGAGAAATTCCTTTGAGGTGCAGAAACTTCTAAGCTTGAGGAGTTCCCATTTATCTATTTTCTCTTTTGTTGCTTGTGCTTTGGGTGTAAAGTCTAGGAAGTGGCCTCCTAATACAAGGTCTTGAAGATGTTTTCCTACATTATCTTCTAGGAGTTTTATGGTACTTTCTTTTATATTGAGATCTTTGGTCCATTTTGAGTTAATTTTTGTGTAGGGGGTGAGGTAGGGGTCCTCTTTCATTCTTTTGGATATGGATATCCAACTCTCCCAGCCCCATTTGTTGAAAAGACCATTATGGCTCAGTTCGGTGACTTTGGGGGCCTTATCAAAGATCAGTCGGCCATAGATCTGAGGGTCTATCTCTGAATTCTCAATTCGATTCCATTGATCTATATGTCTATCTTTGTGCCAGTACCATGCTGTTTTGGCAACTGTGGCTTTATAATAAGCTTCAAAGTCAGGGAGTGTAAGTCCTCCCACTTCGTTTTTCTTTTTTAGAGTGTCTTTAGCAATTCGAGGCATCTTCCCTTTCCAAATAAATTTGATAACTAGCTTTTCCAAGTCTGCAAAGTAGGTTGTTGGAATTTTGATTGGGATTGCATTGAATCTGTAGATGAGTTTGGGTAGAATTGACATCTTAATGACATTTATTCTTCCTATCCATGAACATGGAATATTTTTCCATCTTTTAAGGTCCCCTTCTGTTTCTTTTAGTAGAGTTATGTAGTTTTCTTTGTATAGGTCTTTTACATCTTTGGTTAAGTTTATTCCTAGGTACTTGATTTTTTTAGTTGCTATTGAAAATGGTATCTTTTTCTTGAGTGTCTCTTCAGTTTGTTCATTTCTAGCATATAGAAACATTACTGACTTATGTGCATTAATCTTGTATCCCGCTACTTTGCTAAATTTGTTTATTAGCTCTAGTAGGTGTATCGTTGATTTCTCAGGGTTTTCTAGATATAGGATCATATCATCTGCAAACAATGACAGTTTTACTTCTTCTTTTCCAATTTGGATGCCTTTTATTTCTTTGTCTTGCCGGATTGCCCTGGCTAGCACTTCCAGCACAATGTTGAATAAGAGTGGTGACAGCGGGCATCCTTGTCTTGTTCCTGATCTTAGAGGGAAGGCTTTCAGTCTCTCACCATTGAGTACTATGCTGGCTGTGGGTTTTTCATATATGCTCTTTATCATGTTGAGGAAGTTTCCTTCAATTCCTACCTTTTGAAGTGTTTTTATCAAAAACGGATGTTGGATTTTGTCAAATGCTTTTTCAGCATCTATTGAGATGATCAATTGATTTTTCCCTTTCGAGTTTTTAATGTGTTGTAATACATTGATTGTTTTTCTTATGTTGAACCATCCTTGCATGCCTGGAATGAACCCCACTTGGTCATGGTGTATGATTTTTTTAATGTGTCTTTGGATTCGATTTGCAAGTATTTTGTTGAGGATTTTTGCATCTATATTCATTAGGGAGATTGGCCGGTAGTTTTCCTTTTTTGTAGCATCTTTGCCTGGTTTTGGTATTAGATTGATGTTAGCTTCATAAAATGAGTTAGGTAGTGTTCCATTTTTTTCAATGTTTTGAAAGAGTTTGAGTAAGATTGGTGTCAGTTCTTTCTGGAAAGTTTGGTAGAATTCCCCTGTGAAGCCATCTGGACCTGGGCATTTATTTGTGGGAAGATTTTTGATGACTGATTGGATCTCTTTGCTTGTGATGGGTTGGTTGAGGTCTTCTATTTCTTCTCTGGTCAGTCTAGGTTGTTCATATGTTTCCAGGAAATTGTCCATTTCCTCTACATTCTCCAGTTTGTTGCCATACAGTTGTTCATAATATCCTCTTATAATTTTTTTAATTTCTTCAGGATCTGCAGTTATGTCACCTTTTTCATTCATTATTTTGTTTATATGGGTCTTCTCTCTTTTTGATTTTGTCAGTCTAGCTAGGGGCTTGTCAATCTTGTTGATCTTCTCAAAGAACCAACTTTTGGTGATATTTATCCTTTCTATTGTTTTTTTGTTCTCTATGTCATTTATTTCTGCTTTAATCCTTGTTATTTCTTTTCTTCTACTTGGTTTAGGATTGGTTTGCTGTTCATTTTCTAGCTTCTTCAGTTGATCCATTAGTTCTTTGATTTTGGCTCTTTCTTCCTTTTTAATATATGCATTTAGTTCTATAAATTTCCCCCTTAGCACTGCTTTTGCTGCATCCCATAAGTTTTGGTATGTTGTGTTCTCATTTTCATTCGTCTCTATATATTTAGCAATTTCTCTTGCTATTTCTTCTTTAACCCACTGATTGTTTAGGAGTGTGTTGTTTAACCTCCAGGTATTTGTGAATTTTCTAAGTCTCTGATGGTTATTGACTTCTAATTGTATTCCATTGTGGTCAGAGAATGAGCTTTGAATAATTTCAATCTTTTTAAATTTATTGAGGCTTGTTTTATGTCCCAGCATATGATCTATTCTGGAGAAAGTTCCGTGAGCACTAGAAAAGTATGTGTATCCTGGTGATTTGGGATGTAATGTCCTGTAGATGTCTGTTAAATCTAATTCATTTATCAGATTGTTTAGGTTTTCAATTTCCTTATTGGTCTTCTGTCTGGTTGATCTATCTATAGGAGAGAGTGATGTGTTGAAGTCTCCCACAATTATTGTGGAAACATCAATTGCTTCCTTTAGTTTTGCCAATGTTTCTCTCATGTATTTTGTGGCACCTTGATTGGGTGCATAGACATTTACGATTGTTATTTCTTCTTGCTGAATTGCCCCTTTTATTAGTATGTAGTGGCCTTCTTTGTCTCTCAAAACATCCCTGCATTTGAAGTCTATTTTATCTGAGATTAATATTGCTACACCTGCTTTCTTTTGGCTGTAGCTTGCATGAAATATTTTTTTCCATCCTTTCACTTTCAGTTTCTTTGTGTCCCTGTGTCTAAGATGAGTCTCTTGTATGCAACATATTGATGGTTCATTTTTTTTGATCCATTCTGCGAATCTATGTCTTTTAATTGGGGAGTTTAATCCATTTACATTCAACGTTAAAACCGTGAAGGCATTTCTTGAATCGGCCATCTTATCCTTTGGATTATGTTTGCCATATTTTTCCCTCTCTCTATTAATATCCTTTATTGTACCCATACCGAATCTCTTTAGTACTGAACTTTTCTCCAGGTCTCTCTGTCCTGTCTTTGTTTCTCTGTCTGTAGGGCTCCCTTTAGTATCTCCAGTAGGGCAGGTCTCTTGTTAGCAAATTCTCTCAGCATTTCTTTGTCTGTGAAAAATTTAAGCTCTCCCTCAAATTTGAAGGAGAGCTTTGCTGGATAAAGTATTCTTGGCTGGAAATTCCTCTCACTCAGAATTTTAAATATATCGTGCCACTGCCTTCTCGCCTCCATGGTGGCTGCTGAGTAGTCACTACTTAGTCTTATGCTGTTTCCTTTGTATGTGGTGAATTGCTTTTCTCTTGCTGCTTTCAGAACTTGCTCCTTCTCTTCTATGTTTGACAGTGTGATCAGTATATGTCTCGGAGTGGGTTTTTTTGGATTTATTCTATTTGGAGTTCGCTGAGCATTTATGATTTGTGTATTTATGTTGTTTAGAAGATTTGGGAAGTTTTCCCCAACAATTTCTTTGAATACTCTTCCTAGACCTTTACCCTTTTCTTCCCCTTCTGGGACACCAATGAGTCTTATATTCGGACGTTTCATATTATCTATCATATCCCTGAGGTCCATTTCGAGTTTTTCAATTTTTTTCCCCATTCTTTCTTTTATGCTTTCATTTTCCATTCTGTCATCTTCCAGGTCACTGATTCGTTGTTCAACTTCCTCTAGTCTTGTACTATGAGTGTCCAGAATCTTTTTAATTTGGTCAACAGTTTCTTTAATTTCCATAAGATCATCCATTTTTTTATTTAGTCTTGCAATGTCTTCTTTATGCTCTTCTAGGGTCTTCTTGATTTCCTTCATATCCCGTACTAGGGTCTCATTGTTCATCTTTAGTTCTTTGAGTAGCTGCTCTAGGTGTGTCTCTTCTGGTCTTTTGATTTGGGTGCTTGGGCTTGGGTTATCCATATCGTCTGGTTTTTTCATATGCTTTATAATTTTCTGTTGTTTTTGGCCTCGTGGCATTTGCTGACCTTGATAGGGTTCTTTTAGGGTTTATAGACCAGTTGAAGTCCTTATCTCTAATTTATCAGATCTACAGCTTCGTGGAGTACACTTTCTCTAACTAACCAGCAGGTGGCGTCCACGAGCCACCTGTTCTCCACAAGCCAGATCTCCCCTGCTTAGCCTTTTTGGTGAGTGGGGGAGTGAGTCTTGTGGGGCCCAATTGGTGTCCCAAGCTTGCGTGTGTAGTTGGTGTTGCCTGCCCTGTATGTGGGGCGTGTTTCTGGGCAGTCGGGGAGGGGGGGTGGCCCTAACAATCAAATCTCCCTGATGATCCTAGAGTTTTAAAGCTACTGCAATAGTCTAACCCTTCAGTTCAGTCCTGCCACAGTTTGTCTCTGCCACTGACCCACAAGTCTTTGGTATTGGCGTATGGCTCCTGAGACTTGCAAGTGGGCCCCTCTTCCAGGCTGTGCACCCCAGGTCCTCTGTTGAGGGATGACTGTGCTATGTCACAGGTGAGTGCCGTCCCCCCAGGGCAGTTCTGGGCTGCTGGGCTGTGTTGGGAGGCTCCCAGTCTGCTCAAATGATGGCTGAATGGGGCTCTGTTAATTCACACTGCTCCCCCTTCCCAGCTCTGGGACATTCAGTTGAGGTTGCAGGGAAGGCTAATGTCCACGCCCAGTTTTGTGGTGTGTGCCTGTTATTTGAAGCACTTCCGTCACACTGGGTTGTCTGGGGCAGCTCTGGGCTATGGGGCTGGCGATGGGCAGGAGTGTTTCCTGTCCACCAGGATGGTGGCTGTGAGCGGACACCCCCCTTTTCTTGGGAAGTTGTGTTGTTTAGTGAATTTTCTCAGCCACTGGATTATTGCCTTTTGTCTCAGAGCTCTCTTAGTTCTGCTCTTGACTTGATGTGCCCAAATTTCAATTCTTTGAAGCTTTCTGTATTGAGCTTCTTAGAGTAATTGTTTTAGAAAAAGCAAAAAGGATTTAAAAAAAAAAAAAAAAAAAAAAAAAAAAACGGCCCTCCTCAGAGATCTAATGGGTTATTGAAATGCTAATAGACAAAGCAACCAGGGCCATTAAGGAAAGGTGTACAGGGCAGAGAGATCAGCCTTGCTTCGGGATTTGCATATGCGCCTCAAGGCCTGATCTCCGCCCTTCCCCTTTCTGTGTTCACCAGAACTCCAAAAATCCTCTGCTTTTATTTTGGAGTTTTTCGTGTTGTTTTTTTTCTATGCCTGTCTCCTCTCTGCTGGGCTGGCTGCTCTCAGAGTCTCTGGTGTCTGGCCTCAGTCTATCTATGGTTGGAGTTTGAATCAGTAGAGTGAGTTTCCGGTAAGAGCAGCCACTGCAATTCTCCCTTCTCCTTCCTGGAGCTGACAGCCCCTCCTCCCCCGGGACTGAGCCTGGCAGGGAGGGGCGCGGGTCCCCTGGCCGCAAAAACTTACAGATTTCGCTGATCTCAGCAGTTCCACGTTTTCATGAGTGTTGTATGAAGTATGCCCAAAGACAGATTGCTCTGTGGTGTCCAGTCCACGCAGTTCCTGGCTTTTTACCTACTTTCCTGGAGGAGTAACTAAAACATACTGCTCACCAGTCTGCCATCTTGCCCCACCAAGAGTGCCTGACATTTATTACTCAAATAACAAATATTACATAAATAAATCAACAAATGTATAAATAAATAAATGAATAAATATCATCAAATAGACTTCACATATAATGTCATGCCAAAGGAGAAATTCTTTATGTGATAAGAGTCACTTGGGGGATTTTTCTGATTTACTATTTACTCCAAATTTAGTTAACCACATTATTGTTTGTAATTATGCTTAGAAAATAAATGAAATCCCTCAGGCAAGAAAGAACCCCAGATTTCACAACAAACAAACAAACAAACAAGAAACCCACAGAAATATGCATCATGCCAGAGCACTTTAACTGCTTTTAGTTCTTGGGAAAAAAAATAAAATATATATATATATATTTGATATCTTTGTCTGCTATGTATTTTTTCTTCATTTTTATTGTAACTAAGGTTGGAACTCCTGGAAAGCTGAAAAAAACTGATATGTTAGAGATTATCTAAGAATGATTGCAATATAAATTCCTCTAAGATGGCAATAATTGAAATAATTAATCCTTAATAATATTATATTTAGTTAATGGCTGGTTTTATATTGAATTTCATGTGAAATAGTATTAGTATGGTAGTCAGAATATTATGGGACAGAATCACGTAGGAGATTCTGATAATACCACTTGTAAAAAAAATATTGAGGAGAACTTATGACCAAAGAATATGTTTAATAGTGTCAGAATTCATTTTACCACCATGAAAAGGGTAAGAATTTGTTCAATTTTCACTCACTGCACAAAGCATTAGATAGAAGATGATTTTCAGTAATAGCATTTCATTTTGAGTCTCACCAATCTTTTTAGTTTTGGTATAACAAAAAGGCTATTAACTTTTACACTGTTGACTTGAATTTTGATTATTTCTAACCATCTTTACTGAGAATCTCAAAGGAATGAGACATGTCAGTCAAATACCATATGATTTCATTAAATTTACCAGCAACAAGAAAGCTGTTTCTTTCTCTTAACTTTTTGATATGCTCTGTTTTTCTAAACTTCTTCTCACTATCTATGTAAAAGAGACTAAAATATTTTGTTTTTGTGTGCAGAAAAATTATTCCTAATCAAGATAATAGTTAATTCTTAATTTAGAATTATTGCAATAATATTCATCAAAATAGGCAAAAAATTTATTAAGTAAATCAATCAAATATTTTCATTAATGTAGGGTAAAAGTAACAAAAATATTATGCATGATATTTTATAGTATTTTATAAAGAAGACATATTATTCACATATTATTGGGGGTTGTTCTTGTAATGGTGTTTGTGTGAGTCTCCCTAAGGGAAAAGCAGGCACACTTTTTTCTTTATCCCAAATCCTGCTTCCTGAAGCATCTTTTTTTTTTTTAATTGAGAAGTTGTAGGTTTACAGGAAAATCATGCATAAAATACAGAGTTCCTATATACTTCCCTATTATTAACACCTTTCATTACTGTGGTACAATTGTTAAAATTGATGAAAGAACATTTTTATAATTGTACTATTAACTATTTTCCATGAGTTACATTATGGTTCACTGTTTCTGTTGTATAGTCCTACACTTTTTTTTCCTTTCTAAACTTTTGTTCTAGTAACATATATACAACCTAAAATTTCCCTTTTTAACCATATTAAAATATATAATTCAGTACTATAAATTACATTCAAAATGCTATGATACTATCACCAACATTCTATGAATTTACTCATTCTATTTCCTATTGATGAAATTATAAACAATTGTCCTTTTGTGTTTGGCTTATTTCACTCAATGTGATGTCTTCAGGGTTCTTCCATGTTCTTGCATGTAGAGAACTTTATTCCTTTATATGGCTGAATAATATTCCAACTTACATATATACCATATTTTGTTTATCCACCAGGGTTGCTTCCATCTTTTGGCAAGTATGAATAATGCTGTGATGAACATCAGTATGAAAATATCTGTTCAAGTCTCTACAATCAATTTTTTGGCATACATATCTAAAAGTTGGATTGCTGGGTCATATGGTAATTCCATACTTAACTTTCTGAGGAATTGCCAAACTGTCTTTCACAGCAGCTGCACCATTTTACATTCCCACCAACAATAAATGAGTTTTCCTATTTCTCCATATCCTCTCCAACACTTGTAATTTTCCATTTTTTTTAAGTAGTAGCAATTCTAGTGAGGTGAAATAGTATCACATTGTGGTTTTGATTTGTATTTCCCTAAGGGCTAACAATGTTGAATATCTTTTCATGTGCTTATTGGACATTTACATATCATCTCTGGAAAATGTCTATTCAAATCTTTTGCCCATTTTTTAATTAGGCTGTTTGTATTTTTATTGTTGAGTTGTAGGATTTCTTTTTACATTCTGATATTGAGCCCTTATTAGAAATCTGGTTTTCAAATATTTTCTCCCATTTGTAGAATATTGTTTTACTTCCATGATAAAGTTTTTAGATGCAGGAACGCTTTCTTTAAATTTTGATGCATTCTCATTTTTCTATTTATTTTTTTTCTTTTGTTGCTGGTGCTTTGGATGTAAGGTCCAAGAAACCATGATCTAACTCAAGGTCCTGAATATGCTTTCCTATATTTTCTTCTAGGAGTTTTATAATTTTGGTTCTTGTATTAGGTCTTTGATTGATTTTGAGTAGATTTGTGTATATGGTGTAAGGTGGTCCACTTTCATTCTTTTGCATATAGACATCCAGTTTTCCCAGAACCATTTGTTGAAGGGACTATTCTTTCTCCATTGATTGAACTTGGCACCCTTGTCAAAGATCAGTTGATCATAAATGTTAGGGTTTATTTCTGAAGTCTCAATTTGATTCCATTGGTTTATGTTTGTGCTTGTGCCTGTACCATGCTGTTCTGATTATAGTGGCTTTGTAATAAGTTTTAAGATTGAGAATTTTAAGTCCTCCGACTTCATTATCTTTCAAGATGGCTTTGGCTCTTCAGGACCCTTTAGCAATCCATATAATTTTGATGATTAGCTTTTCCATTTCTACATATATGGCTTAGGAATTTTGATTAGGATTGCCTTGACTCTGCAAACTGCTATGGGTAAAGTTGACATCTTAATAATATCTAGTCTTCCAGTCCACAAATATAGAATATCCTTCTACTTGTTTAGATCTTCATTGATTTTTTAACAAAATTTTGTGGTTTTCTGAGTACAAGTCCTTTACATTCTTGTTTAAATTTATTCCTAGATCTTTGATTATTTTAGTTGCTTTTGTAAATGAACTTTTGTCTTGATTTCTTTTTCAGATTGTTCATTACAAGTGTATAAAACACTACTGAATTTTGCATGTTGATTTTTTATCCACAGATTTTTAAACTCTATTTATTAGCTCTAATAGCTATGTTGTGGATTATTCAGTATTTTCTATATATAGGATTATATCTACTGCAAATAGGGAAAATTTACTTCTTCCTTTTTCAGTTTGGATGCTTGTTATTTATTTTTCTTTCTTAATTGCTCTGGCTAGAACTACCTAATTACTCTGGCTAGAATGTTGAATAACACTGGTGACAATGAGCTTTCTTGTATTGTTCCTGTTCTTAGAGGGAAAGATTTCAGTTTTTCACCATTAATTATCATGTTAGTTGTAGGTTTTTTAATATGTATTCTTTAACATATTGAGGAAGTTTCCTTCTATTCATGCATTTAAAACTGTTTTTATGAAGAAGGGTTGCTGGATTTTGTCAGTTTCCTTTTCTGCATTGTAGTGGTTTGGAGCAATATCCCCCAGAAAAATATGCTCTTAAACTTAACACATTCTTGTTACCTTGAACCCACTGTATGTAAGATCTTTTGATGAGGTTACATCACTTATGGAGTGGCCCAGAATGTGTCTTAATCCTAATACTGGAGTCCTTTATAAACGGAAAGAAACTCAGACAGATAGAAAGCCAGAGGAAGCAATAACTGAACGTCAGCACAGCCCAAAAGAGGAGGGAAAAGCCAGGAAAGACCACCATGTGTACTGACATGTGACAGGAGCCCAAAGCCAAGAATCAGTGGCAGCCAGCTCAGAATGATAGACTTCAGGAAGAAAGCAATGCCTTGATGATACATTGACTTGAAATTTTTCCTGTTTTCAAAACTATGATATAATAAATTCTCATTATTTAACCCAGCCAATTGAATAGTAGTTGCTTGAGTAGCCAAGGAAACTAAGGCAAGCATCAGTTGCGGTGATCATGTGTTTTTTTCCTTCATTCTATTAATATGGTGCATTACATTAATTGATTGTTTTATGTTGAACCATGCTTTCAATTCTGGGATGAATCCCACTTGATCATGGTGCATAATTCTTTTAAGGTACTGCTGGATTTGGCTTGCTAGTATTTTGCTGAGGATTTTTGCATCTATGTTCATGAGATATTGGTGTGTAATGTTCTTGTTGTATCTTTGCCTGTCTTTTGGTGATATTGGCCTCATACAATGGGATAAGGAGTACTGACTCCTCTTCAGTTTTTTGGAAGGCTTTGAGGATTGGTGATAATCCTCTTTGGAATGTTTGGTAAAATTCACCTGTGAAGCCATCTAGTCTTGGGTTTTTCTTTCTTGGGAAATTTTTGACTACTGACTAATCTCTTTATTAGTTATTTGCTTGTTGAGATCTTCTATTTCTTCTTGAGTCAGTATAGGTAGCTTTTGTGTTTCTAGGAATTTGTCTGTTTCTTCTAGGTCATGTGATCTGTTTCCACATAGTTGTTCATAGTATCCTCCTATTGTCCTTTATATTTTTGTGGGATTGGTAGTAATTTCTCCCTTTACATTTCTGATTTTACTTATTTGTTCCTCTTTTTTATTCTGTCTAGCCAATAATTTGTCAATTTTATTGAACCTTTCAAAGAATCAACTTTTTTTGATCCTCTCATTTTTTTAGTTCTTTATTTCATTTCTCTGACATAATGTTTATTATTCCCCTCCTTGTGTTTGCTTGGTGGTTCAGTTTGCTCTTCTTTTTCTATATCCTCCAGAAGAAAGATTTCAGATCTTTCTCTTTTTTTTGTAGGCATTTAGAGCTATAAATTTCTCTTGCAGCATTTCCTTTGCTGCATCTCAAAAGTTTTGTTATGTTGTATTTTCATGTTCCTTTGCCTTAAGAAGTTTCCTAATTTCCCCTGTGATTTCTGCTTTGACCCATTGGCTGTTCAAAAGTATGTTATTTAATGTCCACATTATTGTGAATTTTCCACTCCTTTTGTTGTTGATTTCCAGCTTCATTCCATTGTGGTTGGAGAAGATGCATTGTATGGGTTCAATGTTACTGTGCTTTAATTTTAGCACAATAATAAGTGAGACAGATATTATTTTCAGGGATAAGGAAATACCATGTGAAAAAGTAAATATTTTTCTGCTAGTGAAAACTAAGTTATTAACTTTAATATTGTATAATTTCCATTTTCAAATGAAGCCTTCCTCTGTGTTTATATTTTATTGGTTAAAAGGAATGGGCATTTGTTACCTGTGATAACTTGAAGTGATTATCTATGCAGTGTTATTGGAACAACTTAACAATACACATTAGAAGGTATTAAGGGAAACTTGAATCTTGAAATTTGGAGGGAATATGTGATGAAATGAGTTCCCATGAAATAGCGTGTTATGATCTTGCTTTCTAGCATCCCCGGATGAAGAAATGTATACTTAGAACCCACAGAAGGAAGAAAATTTCCAATTTCTCTTGTTTACCTTTTCTGCAAATAAGGATTATATTAGATTCTAAAAAATATATATCAAAATATGAAAACTAAAGATGTTGATTAAAAAACCCCCAGGAACAGTAGTCATAACTTATAGATGCAAACTGTTTCATTGTAAAAACTGTTTTCAACTATTAAAGGACATGAAAGACAAAATGCAGAAGTATTTTCAATATACCAAATACTTCAAGAAGATTGCATAAAATTCATAATTCTTTTTTTCATATGGCAGCCACTGGAGTTTTGATATGTTTACTGTTTCCATTTTATGGATGAAGAACTCAAGGCTCTTACTATCATCATTTTAAAAAGTGATAAAGCCAATTCCCAGAAATTTTATTTCTGCTTGTTTTGTTATGAAGAATGAAGCATAGAGCTTGTGTCAAGTTTGTCCAAACAAGTGTTAAAATAAGAAGGTACAGCAAATGCTGACTTGGATTCTAAGAATATTTTTGTTTCTAGGCTAACAGAGTGAAATATCATATGTGAGCCAACGTATGTAGAGAACTATATGAATAAGGGGAGTTTAGATAGAAACAAGCCTATATGAAATAATATTTCTGTTTTAAACCTAGAGGGAAATAAATGAATTTAATCAATAGATATTTATTTACTTTCTAAATTAGTGATCCAAGAAAGATCACATTTTAATTTTAATTGCATTATCTACTGTAACTTTATACTAAGAAGCACATCAAAAGTATTTATTGTCACATTTTTATATAAATAAAGTGTCAAATATATTGAGATAACATTTATATTTTACTTACAGAAAATGGGATTATTTTATTGTTGCAGAGTTTAGCTTCTTGTTAATGAGAAAATTAGGTAAAATAAACTGGAAAAACTTTAAGCATCAGAACATGGTATCATTAACTATCTAACATATGCTTTTATCTCAAAACACCAGAGTAATTAGGAGAGATAATAGAAGAAACTATGATTGACATCATCAACAAAACCAGGTGACCAGGAGTCAACAGAGACTCAGGAGAACAGGAGTAACTGGCCAAATTCTTAACAGCATGGGGCCATCACTGGGCATTTTGAATGACAAAGATAAAGCTAAGATAAAGGGAAATATGGAAAGGTCCTACAATCAACAAAAATACAACTGGAAACCATCAACAATTACAGTGCCACAAAAGAAAACAATGCCACATTGATTGGAAATCTAGATAAGCAAATCTGAGACAAACCATTAAATCTCCAATTTTCAGTGTATAGTATGCTTCAAGTTGTATGTAAAGTGCAAAAATACCACCATAAGAACCACATGAAAGAGAAAGACTCAGGAGGTAGTGTGAGGTCTTACAGAACATGAACAAATATTTTTTGGATGAAATACATCTACTCTGAATAAGCACTGGGAACAAAACCTGAATTAAGCAGACAAAGAGAAAAAGAGAGAAAGAGAGAAGTAGAGGAAAAGAGAAGAGAACAACCAAGGAGAGAAGAGGAGAGACAAAAGGAGGAAGATAATTTTCTGAAAATAATTCTCAGAAATGAAGGATTAATTTGGAGAAACATAAGATCAAATATAAATAATACAAACTTAGTAAGGAAAATAGAGGATACAAATAAGAAGAATGTGCATGCAAACCAAGATGGAGAAATTAATAGCATTTGATTAAAAACAATATATTATAGAATTTAGGTATATGAGAACATGGATAATGGTTATTTCTAATGAAGAAAATTGAAATAAAGACATGATATTTGATTATTTGAGCATGCAGTCAAAAGGTAAGATATTCATAGTAATAACAGACTTGACAGCAGCATTTTAGACAAGATGATAATGAAGAATTGTTTTAATCATTATGAAAGAAAGTATGTGTTAGCCAAATATATTCATTCAAACTGTGCATCAAGTCTGTGGAATGTAGAGCATCATGAACATTCAGGAACTATAGCCATTTTCTCAGTACTCTCCTAGTTGTTGAAATTCAGACAAACATAGTATAAAGCTTGTAGATGAACATTAAATATATACAAGTTTATTATTAAGACTAAGTAATGGTGGGAAAGTGACAAAACATTACGTTACTATCAAATGAACTAACAATGCAAAAGTAATACAACTCAAAAAAGCAGAAAAAGAAAAATATTAATGAATGTTCCTTAAGAATCTAATTGGTATTAAAAGGATATTGAGTACAATTAAATGACAGGCAAAAAGAGGGGAAGGAAGAAAAAGAGGTTACTAGGGAACATAATCATTGCTCATTGAAGAAATCAATAGTATGTATTTAAATAAAGACAATTCTATTTAATAATGATTTTATAAAGTAAGTACAAGAAAAAAAAAACATAGAAAAATGTATAAATAGTAAATGAATCCCCCCAAATTGCAAATATAGTTTAAGATTTGATGTAGCTTGTATATCAAACACAGCATCACAGAACTGAAATCCAGAATATTAAATATATAAAATATATAAGTATTTTCACATTAACTAATGAAGCAGAGTCCAGTGCACATTGTATGCAAGATACACAACCAAACAAAGTGATTCAGAAAGGTTTAAAATAAAGAGAAGAGCAAAGATAACTCTTGTCTGACAGCAAGATTGTGAAACAGGAGTCAGTTTTGCTATGAGACAAAGTAAAATTTAAGATAATATATCTGTGTCTCTCTATATGATTATTTATACAACAAGATGAGAGAAAATTTATCCCACTGAAGGGTTCATTTTCCATTAAAGCTACTATGGATATTAGTAAAATGCACCAAATTACAACTTTCATGAAGCAGAAATGGCAGGAGATGCAAACAGAAATAGACAGACATGCACTAAAAATAGGGTCTTTTAACATAGCTTTTCCAATACAAAGTCACAGAAAAATTTAAATAAGGCTTATTTATAGTAACAAAAATCATTGTTCTCTTAGAAGAATCAGTTTTAGGAGGGGAAAAAATGAATGCAGAGAGACCATGTAAGAATCTGTTTCCACTCTAGAATGGAAATAATGGTGGTGATGCCTTGGATAGTGTTGGTGGAAATGATGATGGAGTAAGTGAATGCATTTGAGATATACTTTGGAGAAAAAGTAATACACATCTCAAGATGTGGATGTTTGGCATGAAAGAAATGAAATATAGTGGCTAAACTACACTGTGTCTAATTCTGAAGCTCAGAGAACAGTCATCAGTAGAAGGAGTTTTCAACAGACATGAAGTATCTAAAATAATAACTTTTCATTCAACCATCCAAGCAAGAATTTAGATCAATAATAGAAATTAATACAAAATCAACCAACAATAGAAATAACAATTGTCAGAATTGAACTGATAAACAGCTGAGAGTGGTAAGAAGAAACCCAGGTCAGCATATTTTTAAGAAAATCTAAAATGGGCAGTACTTGTATCTTTCTGTTTATTTTTTAAACAGTTTTATTCACACACCATGAAATCCATCCTGACTGACCACTCATTAGCTCCCACTATAATCACATTATTATTATTATGCTTTAATCACCACAATTTATATGAGAACAATTCCATTTCTCCCACCAAAAAAAAGAAGAGGAAGAAAAAAAAAAAAGAAAAAGAATGAAGAATAAAATAAAACAAATTTTAAAAAGTAGAAACAGCAACAACAAAACAAGTATCCCATACCCCTCCCTTATATCCCCTTTTGTTGACATTAGCTTTGGTCTATTTCCTTTGTTACAGTTAATGGACGAATATTACAATGCTATTGGTAAGTATATACCCTAGTTTTCATTGGTTGTATTTTTTCCCATAGACCATCCCATTTTCAACACCTTGCAATGCTGACATCCGCTTGTTCTCCCTAATGTAAAAACTTTCATATTTCTATGTTTAATCACCATCATTGACCACTCTAGTTTTTGCTAAGTTATATACTCCAAAATGGGCAATGTTTTCAATAGAAGGATGTTTTCAACCATTTGAAATGCTGCTGAGACTTTGAGAAATGTAAATATTGTCCATATAGAAGGTATTGGTGTTTATTAAAAGCACATTTCCATTAGAATTATGGATGGGAAACTAGATTGGAATGAATTAAATCAGTGCTTAATTCCAGAAATATGGTAAAATTGAAAACCTAAAAACTGTCATTAGAAACACAAGAAATGCCAACTAAACTGCATCAGCCATTCAATTAAATATATATTAGAGGATTTCAGGTTCAGGCTATGAAAGAATAGTTTACAGTGAACAAGTCCACTCACTGAAGACAGGTCTAAAAACTGGGCAAAATATATGACAACTGTTTGAAAGCATTGAAAAACAACCAACCCATGCAGGGCTTGAGGGAATTTATCATCAAGAGATAATAAGGCCACAAGATGAACTTACCTTCACCCAGATTTCTTTTTCCTGACAGCATTTCCCAAATCCTGATGTGACGAAAGAGGACCTACACAAAAAGCAATGTTTTACTGTACTGAGGTGGCAGAGATTAGCATCTGGTCATCCAATGTGACTGGGACTCATGGGGCAAATTCCCAAGAAGGTAGGAATCATTGGGAAGGCCAAATATCTGCATATGAAGATCCTTCAAATGAGGACAGCTTTATAAATATATACAAACAAGGTAAGAGTTCAAGAAACTGAGCAGGAAAACAGTGATGGAGACTGAAGAGCTGAGCTTAGGTTTCAGCTAGTTGTTGAGGAGAGAGAGGTTGTGGTGCAAACAATGAGAGCAAAGAAGAGCCTGTGTTAACAGCCTGGGCTTTCAGCTGAGACCACAGGTCGGTCACACAGAAGTGAGGGATAACAGCCAAACTCTAGTAGTAGTGGAAAAAAAGTGAAATGATTAATCCTAATGAAGTGTAAAATCAATCCTCAGGAGAATCAAGTTGAAGGACCAGTATTCTATGTGACTGCCAAGGTTAAAAAGAAAAAAAAAAAGAAAGAAAAACAATCTTAGGAGGAAAATAGCACCATCCAGAGCATTCTTCAGCCTAAATAATTTGTGTGCACTCAAATTGATGAGGCATGCAAGAAAACAAAACAGAATAACAATAATGAAAACAAAACAAAACAAAACAAAACAAAATGAATGAAAATGAAAAGAAAATTATGAACTTGAAATAGATCCACAGGATGTATCTACATCAGATTCTTCATCAGCGTATATAAAATAACCATAAATAATATGTCCAAGAGAATAATGGAAAAGTTGTACAAAGACAAAAAAGGAAAAATTCAGAGATGTGGAATATATAAAAAGATCAAAATGAATTTCTTGAATTGAAAAGTGTAATATCTGAAATTAAGAAATATTTGAGGTTTAATAACAGACTGGACCCTTGCTCAGGACAATCAATGGTACCTCACCACTGTTGACAATCTGACCGCACTAAATTTGCAAATTCCAGCCACACTATTTTAGTCCTTGAAACTAATATATGTAATGCTTTCAGCTTTTTAGACTATTTGCAATCTGGCAATGGTGTACCACCTATTGCAAAATCCACTCCACAATGGCTGATGGTGAAGTTATTGAATGAATTTTCCATGTTTCCTACCATCCATGGGCATCTGGTATTATTAAGCATTAGAACAGCCTCCTCCAACAATAGACTTCAAAGTATTTTACTATACCTACCTTTCTTCCTACTGGTCCACATCCTTTAGAATAAGTCAGCTTGGTCATTGAATACAACTTTCCTCGTAAAGGTGACCAACATTCACTCTCAGTCCCTTCCTGGGTAATGATCAGGAAAAAAGTAGTGAGGGGCTATATAGACATTTTGAGAATGTGAGAGTTCCTCTTTAGGCATGATGTGTCTTCCCATTTCTTAACAGCAAACCCTGACTAGGGTTTGCATCTCCAGTGGATGGCAGCCCACCTAAAGTCATTCTCAAGGATTCAAACTTAATTTTTACTATGTTTTATTAAAAAATGCCTTTGTCCCTTTGACAGATGTCCTTATCTCTTCTGTTTAATTTTCCTAGGCTGATTAAGCAAATAACAAGAAATGGCTTGGCTTAAACAAAGGTAATTTATTCAATTACAGTTTTGAGGCTGGGAAAATGTCCAAATCAAAGTGTCATCAAGGTGATGCTTTCTTCCCAAAGACTGATGTCCTGGGTATCTCCCTTCTCTTCTGGTATCATTGATTTCAGCTTCTTGTCTCCATGGTTTTTTTCTCTCTGTGTCAGTATTTCATTATTGTATAAAGGTAATAGTATTAAGACCCATCCTGGAACATGGCTTAACTGAAATAACATCATCAAAATATCCTACTTACAATGGGTTCATACCCACAGGAATGGATTGAATTTAAAAAAACAAAACAAATGTTTTTCTGGGATACATACAACTTCAAACTACCAAACCTTCCAAATTAAATGCATGGGTGAGATTAAGGGTTGATGGGAAAAAAGATGATGTTACAGCTACTGGAATGGGATGCATAGATTTTGTAGTGGTGGGAAGAGAGTAACAACACAACATGTAGGTTTGCAACCTATTATACTCCTACAGACATGAGATAAGGGAGGGCCATAACAATCTTTTCTTTCAGAATTTTCTCTGGAGACTTCCTTTCCAAAGAAAACAAATTTTGTGATTCTCCCAACTATTGAAACACCTTGCATGTAATTGACTGCAGGATTTACCGTCTTCTACCAGATGGCTCTTAGCACAATTTAATTACTTTTTTACTTAACTTTACATCAAGAGATGGCTCTAGGTTCTGCAACTTCAATGTAAATGCTTCTGGATGTCTTTCCTAGCCAATATTATCCATTCCATGGGGAAGTCAAATGTCAGATGGCTGGTGGGAGAACAAATAGGACAGGATGGATAAGAATACCCTTAAGCAATCACTCCCCAAACAGGGATTAGATTCAGTTATCCAAACTAAACTGATGATACTAGAATCTACTATCCACCAGGAGACCACTGTCAACTTTGGTTCCTGACCAAAGTAGCTCTTATTTGGAGGAGGGTCCAAAATTGTGAACAACACTTTATTTCCAGGGTTAAGAGATGCGCAACACTGTATTTCTTGTATGGAAAACAGGAATTAATTTGCCTTGCTTTGGTAAATGGCATGAGTGACTTGCACATAAGGGGTGGCTCCCTGTTTATAGAAACAGTACCTCAGCACTGGAACAGGTTAGCCTCAACTCAGTACCCAAGGTCATTATGGATGACATAGTGCCTGGGACTTCCTCTTTGTGGCCCAAGGCTGATTCTGTGCAAATCACTCAGATATCCTGCAGCCCCCAGTACCTGGTTTATTGCCTTGAGTCAAGTGGAAAGGTGACTACAGAAATTTAAATATACCACCCTCCTCCACCCTCCTAAACCACCCCCCCCCCACCCCACACACACACACACTTTCTAAGGTAGACACTGATGTTTGGGGATTTGTTCATCTGAGACACCCAAGGACAAGGCTATGGTCAGGTTGACCTCACCCTTGTGCTTGGAGTCCAGTTAATAATAGCTTTAATTAAATAGTGTAGAAAGGAAATTAAATGCGTTTGGTCCCAGACCCTGTTGGTAAAATTGAACAGAGTGACCAAGAAAGAGGTACACATATGGGAAAATTCTCTAGGTGGGAATGTGACGTTCACCCTGCCTACTTTGTAACGAGTAATAAAGTCCTTTTTCTTTGATCTAGGATTCTTATCTTCTACCAGCATCCATAAAACTGTGGCAAGCTGACTTTTTAGCTTACGAATAGTGTAAGATCTTATACTCTTTGGATTTCTTGCATTGTCTTAATTGACCAAGAAGGAAATATAAAGTACATGATAATAATATTACATGTAAAAAGTACATAATTTTATTTATATATTTTAAATATATCTTCCCATTTAATGAAAAACTGAGATAATATCGAATTTTTTTTTGAAGAAACAGAAAAGACTTAAAATCATATATTTCAATAAATTCATTTTAAAAAATCTTCCTGTCTAAAAACTAAAAATAATACCTAATTCTGTCCAAGTAATTTGACAATTTTTTTTTAGAATACAAACTGCAAAAACAAAACAAAACAGATTATCTCCATATTTTAAAACTTCAAAAGAGTGGGAAAAGAATAAAAAAATCCACACTCTTAACTTTTTAAGACTTATTACAGAAACCTTTGGTGGTTTGGAATTGTCAGTACCTCCTTACCCCCAGAAAATTAAGTTCTTAAAGCTAATCCATAGCTGGGGATGTGGAACTATTTTACCTAGAATCTTTTGACAAGGCTACTTCAGTTAAGGCATGGTCCATGGTGGGTCTTAGTCTTCTTACTAGAGTCCTTTATAAGAGAATGAAATTCAGAGGCAGTGAGGGAAAGCCAAGGAAGCAAGAAACTGAGAGCAAGGAAACCCAGAAAAGAAGGGTGGGGCCAGCAAATACCACCATGTGCCTTAAAATGTGACAGAGGACTCCAGGATCATGGGCTGCTGGTCTTCAAGATCATGCCTTGATTTGGACATTTTCATGGTTTCAAAATTGTAAGTTTGTTAGCTAATAAATTCCCATTGTTAAAAGCCAACCCATTTCAATGTACATTTTTTACAGCAGCCTAGCAAACTAAAATAAAACCATTATTTGACAATCTCATTTATAAAAATAATCACCAAAAAGCTGAAAGATAATTGAGGTAATCCTAAGAAAACAAGAATAATTTAACATCAGAAAATACATTAATTGGATGCTATAAAATGCTGCTAAAATGTAAATAAGTGAATTTGATACATGGGCTTCAGAATAACGTTTACCTTTAGAAAGGGAGTGATATGGGAGAGGAAACTATGTGATAGATTTAGCTGTTGTCCAAATTTTAGCTTTCATGTAGGGTGGTACATTCTGGGTGCTTCTAACACTGTTAAATTATTTAATTAACTAACAAATAAAAGCCAACACATAATGAAAGTATGTCATAAAGCAAGGGTAATGATTATTCTGATTCTGTACAATTGAGATCCAATTAATAATTATATTATTCACCACAAAATTAGACTAAAAGAGAAGAATCACAGCATCTTAAAGCATTATTAATACATACATATACATAATATCTGTTTATTAATAGGTATAAAGAAGTATTTGATAAAATCCATCAATAATTCACGACTATAATTAGTTTCTGGCCCTTTGAAGAAAGGTTTGAGAACTTCTGTCTTAGTTAATCTCGGATTTAATGTCATTCATGAGTCAGAGTTTTGCTTAATGTGGCTGCACAGTTGTGTTATATTATGTTTGATTTCTTTTCTAATGATAATAATTGTCACTGCCTCTGGAGAGAAGATTTGAATTATTTTAAGCTTTCATTATTAGGAATGGTTCATTTAATTAAGCCATAGTTGTTACTTCAAGTGTAATTAATTAGTGCAGGTATATTGGGGATGTAATTAATGGCAAGATAGGTTACTGCTCTTTAGCATGGTTGCAATTTAAATGCCCATGATATTATAGAATTTAGGGATAGGGTCTGTTTATTATTAATTACGTCTCATGTAATCTAGTTTGTGTGATAAAACTCTGATGCAGCACATTATTTATATTTGCTAATAGCTTATTTTAGATATAATAGTTGTATACAAGGTAATTTTTGGTGATTAAGATGGAATTCATGGAAATGTGCCTTAGAGGGTGATAGAGAAGACAAATCCATATATTACTTTAATAAATTATGTTGTCATTCAAGCAAATAAAAATAGGTTTCACAGCTACATCTGTCAAAGTTGATCTTATACTTCTGAATGAGATGTATCAAAAAATAGTTTACATTGTTTTGATACAATTTCAAGCATTAATTCTTCAAAATTATGCCTTAAAATTAAGCATTAATTCGTCAAAATTATGCCTTATTTGTTAGCAATAATTACTTTATTAGCAAGAACTACTGTAATTGGAATAGAATAGTGAATATTTTTGAAGAACACTGGATGGTAGAGAACCTGAAATTTAGGGTCTCTAACATGATTTTAATATATTTGATTTGTATATACAGGTTTATTTTATTATTGTAACTTAATCCACTTGGTTCAGAGAGTTTTATCCATCATTAATGACTCCTTGTTTACAAAATTTTGCATATGGTAAATATTTAAGTGATTCAGTAAAAGATATTTGAGCCAAAGATGATAAGCAATTACAGGGGTATTCAACGTAAACTGCACTTTCACTTTAAGACAGAATTCAGTTATTTCGCTCAGATGTTCTTCTTTCCAAAAGGACACAGTGGGTAATAACCATATCCCCAAATCTTCAGGGGAAACAAAAACCTAAAAAAAACTTGCAAAAACTCCTTCGTAGGCTGAAGAGACCTTTCCCTAATGGCCAAAACAGAAGGTAGCACTCACAAAATATGCTTAATTTTAGAGTAATAAGCCAACGTATTTCTTATTTGCTCAAATTTATTGGCTATGTTTAATTGTTTAGGCAAACCTTTCTGGTTGGTGGTTTCTTGTCATAGAAGAATCTGGTCCAAGCCTCTTTATAGGAAAATTCCTTTTATATTAATTTACTGTATTAATAACAGCCTTGGAAGATAGAGATAGTGTTTATCTATGGAGCAGAGGGTAGGTCTGCTTACTTTAGAGAATAATAGAGATATTGTCTCCCTTCATAGAAAACGTCAGGCAGTTTTTTTGTTTTTTTGTTTTGTTTTACATTTGGTTTCCCTACATTTGGGGTTCATCAGTCATGAAGCAACTCTATGTAAAGCACTCTCCCAGGCTTTCCTTGTCATCCCTGTGGGACTTGGAGATGAAAGAAAAAATGATGTGAACCTGGTGCTCATGCAGCCATGTGCTATGTGGCAAATAACAAAGTCTTTTGTCTCTGGCCCGGGAATATGGTGTCTTCTGCCAGCATCCATGAAACAGTGTCACCTTTATACCCTACTTGTTACCTTACAAGTAGGGTGTTACCTTATAAGCAGGTTATAATCACTGACCCTTTACTGTTTTTGACAATATCCCCTTAAAACTGTCTATGAATGCATACCCTTTGGAAACGTTATCTGTACTTTAAAGAATTTATAATATTCCAGTTAACAGCTACCTAAAAGGTTAGAACACTTTACATTTCCTCACAGATCACTAGATTTTTGGATAAATGAGGGATATGCAAATTTCACTAAAGCTATTTAGCCATTTTCTATATGGAATAGAAAATCATGTAAGATAAATCAAGCACAATTGTTCATTTTTTCAAAACAATTTTATGGCTTCTGTAAATGTTGTGAATGCCCCAATCAACAGCATTACCTTTCACAATAGCCAAATTTAAGTAATTATTATAAATTAAATGCAAATTGTCCATTTATAACATTTTTAAGGAGAATTGAGATGTGAAATATTCTAGAATAATTTTGGGTGATCCCATTTAGAATGGCTATGTGACATTTCTTACTTACTGTGACTCTTCAGGTTGATAAACTGATAAATGCTATTATCCATTTGAACCATTAAAGGACCCTGATGATTGTAGTGTATGAGATAATTTCAAATTTTGCAGGAAGGGAAGGAGATGGAAGAACGTAAGCCTTTGACAAAAGAGTTGGGACAGCCATTTTTGTTGCTTCACTTTCAACTTGGAAAGACATTCATTAACAGGAAGAATATGAATAGAAATAATAATAATAGTAATTAGTTGCCTCAAACAGAGACATGAAAAGCATTGTGTTTAAAATCTGATTATTGCTTTATATTGTCCTTGTTAGAAAGCAAATGGACTCCAGAGAAATCATATTAAAATGATTTATACAAGGATTTATACAAATTCTACTTCATTGGATTATTTTAAAGATAAAAAATTGGGGCATGACCAAGAGAAAGGAATCTTTAATTATTTTGGTGAAAATAAAAAACAGATTGTAAATCCCTTCTCAATCAAGGCTAGATAATAGGGTCTATATTTCCTCCAAACTGACAAGTTTATAAGCTTTGAAATCTTATTTACAGAAAATACTTAGTTTAACTTAAATCATGTTTAGAATAAGGGAATGAATAAATTCACCCATAACTGTTAGTATCTGAAAAGGACCCAGAAAAAAATGTTAGCATTAACTCCTTCCAATGAGATACTATATTATTAGCAAATTTTTTAGATCCAATCATAAGAA
Organism: Choloepus didactylus; assembly: GCF_015220235.1. NCBI lineage: Eukaryota > Metazoa > Chordata > Mammalia > Pilosa > Megalonychidae > Choloepus > Choloepus didactylus. The sequence goes on from NC_051309.1 coordinate 144,513,198, forward strand.
GACTGCTTTGCCTTCCTTGGTTCCACTTTTCCAAGCTTCTAAGTATTAACTCAATGGAAATGTAAATTCAGCTCAGTTCCAATTTCATTTCCATGCCTAAAATATGTAGTGCAGTGAATAAGAATCATATAATCTTGGAGAAAAATTAAGGATCCTTAGAGATTGTCTAATCCTGCTCTCTCATTTATGTATGTAGAAATGGGTTTAACAATCTTACTAAGGTCGCACAAATTCAAATGACACATGAGAATATCTTTGTGATAAAATTCAAATTAAAAGTATGAAATTTAACTTTTATTATTAATTTATTTACTTATAAGTATATAGTATATGCTTAAGAAAATATTAAATGTTTAAATTTAATTTTCCAATATGAAGTGATTCTGGCAAATGTAAAGAGTTTAGAATGGTGTTTCTCTATGTTTCAAAATTTAATTTGTCATCCTATTATAAAGATAATATGCACTTTTATAAGTAACAGGGATCCCCTACAGTGGAGATGATTAATTGTGGGGAAGGGGAAGACGTAGACCTCTAGGTATGCATCAAATTTCCAAAATACACGTGTGCAGATAAAAAATATCTTCTTGCAAAAGGGAACTCTAATGTCACCCCATAATGGGACAAACCTCTTTAATTAAAATAAAAATCACTGATTTTAAATAATAATGTTTAAAATACTAAATTTATTTATAATAAATATGGAAATTTGTTTAGTGAAATAAAAAATTGGCAAAATCTTGCATAGAATTTTGCTATTTTGTACAATAGAATACAGAAAAGATAATATCCCACTTTTGACACCATTTCTGGGGGCCCAAAACCACTCCAAGTTTGGTGATTCATCAGTAGGAATCATATGATTCAATATCAGGTTATACTCATGGCTAAGTTTTATACAACAAAGAGCACAAAACAAAAACAATCTATTTCCACTTTTAAATAGATAGCAAATCTAATGCTATATATTGTAATTCTATATATTGTCTATCACAAAGTCATGCAAACCTTAAGCACACTGTGGTTCTATAAATTGATGTTCCAGGCCCACATATAAATGGTGCAAAGATTCAACATGCATAAATGTACCTTGAATTTTGAAGATTGAAATTATTTAAAAAGTCATATAGAAAAAAATTAGAAATGATTACTGCCATTAGCCTTTAGATTTGGGAAGAGTTCATCAGAATTCTCTTGAGACATATTATGGGGAAAAGGAATTTTGCTACCATTTCTTAAAAATATTGATTCACTTTTATTGTAGTTTTATGGACATCCCTAATACAAATTATAAAATTGAGTATGTCTGGCTAAGCCAACTTGAAAGGTGAAATCACTGCCCTCCCCCCTACGTGGGATCAGACACCCAGGGAAGTGAATCTCCCTGGCAACGTGGAATATGACTCCCGGGGAGGAATGTAGACCCGGCATCGTGGGATGGAGAACATCTTCTTGACCAAAAGGGGGATGTGAAAGGAAATGAAATAAGCTTCAGTGGCAGAGAGATTCCAAAACGAGCCGAGAGATCACTCTGGTGGGCACTCTTACGCACACTTTAGACAACCTTTTTTAGGTTCTAAAGAATTGGGGTAGCTGGTGGTGGATACCTGAAACTATTAAACTACAACCCAGAACCCATGAATCTCGAAGACAGTTGTATAAAAATGTAGCTTATGAGGGGTGACAGTGGGATTGGGAATGCCATAAGGACCAAACTCCACTTTGTCTAGTTTATGGATGGATGTGTAGAAAAGTAGGGGAAGCAAACAAACAGACAAAGGTACCTAGTGTTCTTTTTTACTTCAATTGCTCTTTTTCACTCTAATTATTATTCTTGTTATTTTTGTGTGTGTGCTAATGAAGGTGTCAGGGATTGATTTAGGTGATGAATGTACAACTATGTAATGGTACTGTAAACAATCGAAAGTACAATTTGTTTTGTATGACTGCGTGGTATGTGAATATATCTCAATAAAATGATGATTAAAAAAAAAATTACTAAGAAAATGAAAAAAAAAAAAAATTGAGTATGTTAGGTAATGCAAACAAAACTATATTGCCTATTAATATTTTTAAGGAAGAGATGTGTTTATATGAATCTTTATCACTTCCATGAAAACACACGGATGTATGCATTATATGTATATATTTATGTGCATATAAATACATATGCACACAGAACAAATAAGTGTTTTCATGCCATATTTAATATTCCAAAATTATGTAAATATAGGGAGAAAACTGTCTTAGTTCCCCAGCTGCTTAAACAAATACAAGAATTTATTAGTTTATTGTTTTGAGGCTAGGAGAATTCCAAAATTGAGAGGTCTATAATGCAATGCTTTCTCTCCAAAGACTGATATTCTGGGGCAGGCTATCTGTAATCCTTTGGCCCTTGGCTTTTCAATCACATGGCAATGCTTATGGTGGTGTCTTCTTTCTTTCCAGGTTCCCTTAACTTCCAGCTTTGGTCCCTCCACATGGCTTTGTCTTAACTATTAGTTAACTTCTTCTGCATATAAAGTACTCAGATAATCTGGATTAAGACCTAGCCTGATTCAGTTAGCCATATCTTCACTAAAATAACATATTCAAGGGGTCCTATTTACAATGGGTTCACACCCACAGCAATGTATTAAGATTAAGAATATATTTTTCTGGGGTACATAATTCAATCTACCATAGTATCTAAATAAATAAAAGTGTATTCAAAAGATGCATTTCCATCCATTATAAAATGTTACTACTGAGCATAATTTTTGGGCACCTACTATTTGCTAGATGTCTGTAGGTATTGGGATACAAAAAAAACAAAATAAAAAAACAGTAAACATATATTCAGAGAGTCTTTACCTACCTTGGGAATGTGTTCTATATTATGAGGAAAACAATAAATAGTATAATGAAGTATAAAGTAAGGTGTGCCAGGGGAGGGCAATAGGGAATTTTGGCAGAAGGGAGTGTTTCATTCTAAACAAGATGATTGTGAGAGACATCATTTAAAAACAATGAAATGGTCATGCGGGAGTAAGAAAGGAGAATAATTGAGAGCAGAGTTTTTCAGAGAGCAAAACCAGCAAATGAGGTCTTGAAGTTTGAATGTACCTGGGATATTCCAGTAAGCATACCAATGGGATGGAGGTGAGTGATGAAGCTAGAGAGGGAGTGAGGGGTGAGATCACATAGGGCTTAATAGGAAGTGGTAATGATTTTGGCTTTTCCACTGATTAGAAGCCAATGAAGTGTTGTGAACAGAAAAATAATAGAATCTTAAATGATTTAGCAATATCACTTCTGACTGCTATGTTGAGAATAAACTATAAAGTGAGGAAGCTTTTGTGTAAATTCTTCCTGGAATGAGGTGATTGTACATTGGACCAGGTGGTAGAAGTGGGTAGAGGGAGAAGGACCAGATTCAGGCTTTGTCTTGAAGGCATTCCTGGAAGGCTTTCCAAAGAGTTAGATGTGAGTTGTGAGTAAGGTGACCAAATATTTTATTGTCCAAACTGGAACATGTTAAGATGATGTGAGAAGCTCTACATAATCATACTGAGGCAACAAACATAGATTAGAGCCATCCTCAGCCAACCAGATATATCATACACAAGATGCAAGAGATAAAATCAAAAAAAGGTGCCAATGTTTTGGCCTGAAAATTGGAGGATGAGACTTGGAATTACTGATACAGTGTTGGGAATTGAATCATATCTCTGCAAAAGGCATGTTCAGGTCCCAAACCCTGTTCATGTGGGCATGAACCCATTTGTATGTAAATAGGACCTTTGAAGATATTTAAGGTGTGCCCAACATGAATGAAGGTGGGCCTTAATCTCATATGGCCAAAGTTATTATAAGCAAAGGAAATTGGATAGAATGGGGGAAACCATGGGGAGCAGCCAGAAACTGAACGTTAACCTGGAATAGACAAAAGATACCACCATGTGCATTGCCATGTGATAGAAAAGTCAAGGTACCCCAAAGATTGCTGGTCAGTCAGAAAACACTGACCCCAGGAGGAAACTAGCCTCTGAAACCATGAGTCCATAAATCCCTGTTTTTAAGCCAACCCATTATATAAGTATTTAGGCAGTTAGGAAACTAAAACTTGTGACTATGAGCAATGGTTTGATTTTTAACATATGAAGTTTGAAATGGATATTTAATAACATGGCAATATTTTACATAGTATTAATTATAAAAAAGAATGGACTATATTTTCATTTTCATCTCTTATGTAAATAAAATGATGAGAAAATCCATCAAGATCACAATAGTGATTGTATATAGACAATAGGACAACTTGTGATTTTATCAATACATAGTGCATTTTTCAGATTTTAAATGAGAAACCATTAATTTTATAATCAACAAAGATGCTGTAAAATAAAAGTTTGCAAGTATTATTTTTATTACTTATGCTACAGATATATTACAGTTGGGCTAACTGTATCAAAAATAATATTAGAATTTTCAAAAATTTGTACACTGTGTACTTTACTTGCACTGAATTCAGTTACTTTTAAGTATGCCTCCACATTCTCTAATTGCTATAATTCAGAACTACACTTGAACATATTTAATGAATAAGCAAATTGATTCCAGCTATTCGAACTCTTTTTGTTTATGGGCTATTTTTGGAAATGTAGAATAATTTGAATGTATAATTTGGTGACTCAGTATGTCTTATTTCATATAGTCTTATAAGTGTGTAAAAAATACTAAGTGCTAGAATATGTGTACCATGGAAAATTTGTCAATTTGTCATCTAATTAAATTTCAAGATATTATAACACATCAAAGACTTGTTCCAGCACAGAAAGCATTATAAAGACTATTTTGCATATATATATTTACTCATTAAAAAATTAAAAATGTTTGTGACAGAAAAATATGGAAGACAGTATCAAGAAGTAAAAATACGCATACTTCAGGTTTAAGTAAAAATGCACTTCAGGACCCAACCATTTATAGGTAGACTACATTTTTTTCTTTCCTTAAAAATAAAATATTCAAATTTGTCATAGGGGAAAATCATAAAATTGTAGTTGTATTATTACAAAAATTAGAAGAATCCTGACTTCAAGTGCTTTTGCTTGCATTAACCATGCACATGCCCACATCTCTCTGCTACTGGAAATATTGGGGAGAGGCTATCTGTCTGGAAGATCCCATCTTTATTTCAAGTGATGATGCCCCAGAACTGGGCTCTAATGCCCAGCCACCTCAACCCCAGTGTATTTATTACACCCAATTTTCTTGTGTGTTAATGTGAGACATGATAGCTGTTGCCTCAAAAATTGGGTATTAATAGCTAATTTAATTGATCTATCTGAAAGCACTCTGTATAATAGAGAGTTCCAACCATCAAGTATGCAGTATGAGAGGCAGTAGTCATTTGCAGTGCAGTGCTTTTTAAGTGGTATTTTTCACAGGAACATGATGCAAAGGAGTAAATTGAGAAGGTGAGGGGTGGGCAGACATAACTGCTAACTGGCCAGAGTCTTCTTTATCCTGTTGTGGGCCTTGAAGCACCTTTGTGGAAACCCAAAAAGAACAAGTGCATTTGAGCCATGCAGTTCTGTTCTCTTCATGACTTCACAAAATAATAATGGTATAATCTTTGGAAATTTGAACATGATTGAACACCATAATGGAAATAACCTGACAAAGTATAAAATATTTGCAGGAAAAATTAAAAAGTGTCAGTAAAGGCAATGATTTACCAGTAGTATTATTTGCTATTTAGATGCTCTGGCCAGTCCAAAGAATAATAATTGATAGTTCAAGGGTTTCCCATCCAAATATATTTATAATAAAGTTGAAAAATCTTTATCAATGTAATGTGACTATATTACTGAGAATGATAAAATCCATTAAAATCATCAAATCTATTAATTCCAATACTATAGTGTGCTGGTTTGGATGTATTATGTCCCCCAAAATGCCATGTTACTGAATGCAGTCTTGTGGGGGCAGACATATTAGTGTTGATTAGGTTGGAATCCTTTGATTGAGTGTTTCCATGGAGATGTGACTCAATCAACTGTGAGTGAAATATTTGACTGGATAATTTCCATGGAGATATGGACACTGCCCATTGAGGGTAGGTATTGATTTAATCACTGGAGTTCCATAAAAGAGCTCACATGTAGCACAACCTTCCATCAGCAGAGGCCCTAGAAGGGCACAGCTTGGAAGAGGACTCCACTCAGAAATCCCAGGGACTATATGCCAATACCAAGGACTTGTGGGTCCGTGGCAGAAACAATCTGTGGTGAGACTAAAATGAAGGTTTAGACTCTTGCAACAGCCTTAAATCTCCAGGAACACCCGGAAGGTTTCATTATTAAAGCTGCCCTGCCTCTGTAACTGCTCAGACATATGCCCCACATTCAGGGTGGCCATCACCAACAACACAACCAAACTTGGTGCACTAATTGGACCCCACAAGAGTCAGACCCCCACAAACCACAAAGACAAAGTTGGGGAGAACTGACTTGAGGGGAATAGGTGACTTGCAGACCCCATCCGCTGGTTAGTGAAAGTGTACACCACCAAGGTGGAGATCTGACAAATTAGAAATTAGTGTTTGAATAATCCTACCTATCCTAAAAGACCCTGATCAACTTAAGCAAATGCCAAGAGGCCAAAAACAATGGAAAATTTTAAAGCATATGAAAAAAACAGACGATATGGATAACCCAAACCCAAACACCCAAATCAAAAGATCAGAGGAGACACAGTACTTGGACCAATTAATGAAAGAACTAAGAAAAAACAATGAGACCATGGCACAGGATATAAAGGACATGAAGAAGAGCATGGCACAGGATATAAAGGACATGAAGAAGACCCTAAAAGAGCATAAAGAAGAAATTACAAGAGTAAATAAATTAAAAAAAAAACAAACACATGATCTTATGGAAATAAAAGAAACTGTTGACCAAATTAAAAAGATTCTGGATACTCATAGTATAAGACTAGAGGAAGCTGAACAATGAATCAGTGACCTTGAGGGCCACAGAACAGAAAATGAAAGAACAAAAGAATGGGGAAAACATTGAAAAAATTGAAATGGACCTCAGGGATATGATAGATAAAATAAAATGTCCAAATACAAGACTCATTGGTGTCCCAGAAGGGGACAAGAATGGTAAAGGTCTAAAAAGAGTATTCAAAGAAACTATTGGGGAAAACTTCCCAAACCTTCTACACAATATAAATGCCCAAAGCATAAATGCCCAGCAAAATCCAAATAGAATAAATTCAAATAAACCCACTCCAAGACATATTCTGATCAGACTGTCAAATACTGAAGAGAAGGAGCAAGTTCTGAAAGCAGCAAGAGATAAGCAATTCACCACATACAAAGGAAACAACATAAGACTAAGTAGTGACTACTCAGCAACCACCATGGAGGTGAGAAGGCAGGGGCATGACATATTTAAAATTCTGAGAGAGAAAAATTTCCAACCAAGAACACTTTATCCAGCAAAACTTTCCTTCAAATTTGAGGGACAGCTTAAATTTTTCACGAAGAAATGCTAAGAGATTTTGCTAGTAAAAGACCTCCCCTACTTCAGATACTAAAGGGAGCCCTACTGACAGAGAAACAAAGAAAGGAGAGAGAGATATAAAGGTTCAGTACTAAAGAGATTCAATATTGGTTCATTAAAGGACAATAAGAAAGGGGAAAAATATATCTGACAACCATAAATCAAAGCATAGGGTGGCTGATTCAAGAAATGCCTTCACAGTAATAATGTTTAATGTAAATGGATTAAACTCCCAATTAAAAGATATAGATTGGCAGAATGGATCAAAAAATATGAACCATCAATATGCTGCATGCAAGAGACTCATCATAGACACAGGGACACAAATTGAAAGTGAAAGGATGGAAAAAAATATTTCATGCAAGCTACAGCCAAAAAAAAAGCAGGACTAGCAATATTAATCTCAGATAAAATAGACTTTAAATGCAAGGATGTTATGAGAGACAAAGAAGACCACTACATACTAATAAAAGGAGCAATTCAACAAGAAGAAATAACAATCATAAATGTTTATGCACCCAATCTTGATGCTACAAAGTACAAGAGACAAACACTGTCAAAACTAAAGGAAGGAATTGATGTTTCCACAATAATTGTGGGAGATTTCAACACATTACTCTCTCCTATAGATAGATCAACCAGACAGAAGACCAATAAGGAAACTGAAAACCTAAACAATCTGATAAATGAATTGGATTTAACAGACATATATAGAACATTACATCCCAAATCACCAGGATACATATTCTTCTGTAGTGATCATGGAACTTTCTCCAGAATAGACCATATGCTGGGACATAAAACAAGCCTCAATAAAATTAAAAAAATTGAAATTAGTCAAAACACATTCTCTGACCACAATGGAATACAATTAGAAGTCAATAACCATCAGAGACTTAGGAAATTCACAAACACCTGGAGATTAAAAATGAGGGGGAGATGAAAATATTCCCAGATAATCAAAAGCTGAGGGACTTCATCACCAGTAGATCAGTCCTATAAGAAATGTTAAGGGAATTGTGCAGGCTGAAAGGAAGGGATACTAAACAATTGACTGAAACCACATGAAGAAATAAAGATACCCAGTAAAGATCACATGGTAAATATAAATACCGATACTACTGTATTTTTTATTTGGAACTCCACTATTTACCTCATACAGGATCTAAAATACATAAAGTGTAATGACAAATCAGTGGTTTTGGACTCAATGTAAATATGTAATTTTTGACAAGAACTACATAAAGATGGGGGAATGAGGAGTATAGGAAGATAGTTTATGTGTCCTATTGAAGTTAAGTTGGTATCAAAGAAAACAAGGTTGTTTTAGATTTAGGATGTTAAATTTAGGCTCCACAGTAAACACAAAGAAATTATCAGAGAATATGATAATAGAGATGAAAAGTAGAGTATGGGTTATGAGAAGTGGGGGAAGGGGCAAGGGGAAGTTAATAAGAAATGAGTGTAGGGTTTCTGTTTGGGATGAAGGGAAATTTCTAATAATGGATGGTGGGAAGGTGATGTCACATTGCAACATTGTGAATGTGATTAATCTCACTAAATGGAATGCTTGGGAGGGTTTGGAATGGGATGACTTATGTTGCATACATGTTTCCACAAATGAAAAAAAAAAGACAGTCTAAATAGATAATGACAATTAAATGCCATAGATGATACTGGATGAGATCAAAGAATAGAGGAGAAAAGGCTCAAAAGGACACAATTGGGACATAAGAAAAAATGAAATATAGAATGTAAGCTTTATATCAGTGTTAAATTTCTTGAACTTCTTAAATCCGGGGTATCTGTTGAGGGGGTTTGGGGTATGCTGGAGTTCTGTGTATGGGGTTTGTATTATTTTTGCAACTGTTTCTGTAAGTTTCAATTTATTAAAAAAAAAAAAACAAAACAACTCACAAACAGATGGACCTTAGAGCAGAGCAGCTGAGAGTGACATTTTGGAGAGCAGCTAAGAGGACATTTTGGAGACGTCTGCTGAAAGCAGACTTTTGCTTACACTTTGAAGATGCTAGTCAAGTGTTTGCTCTGGAGAAGCTAAGAGAGGACAAAATGCCCAAGAACAACATTTTGAAGAAAGCACAGGAGCTGAAAGTGGAGCTGAAACACAACCCAGATTCAGCAGATGCTAGCCACATGTCTTCCCAGCTGACAAAGATTTTCTGGACACCACTGGCCTTCCTTCAATGAAGGTACACTCATGTTGACACCTTAATTTGGATATTTTCATGGCCTTCAGACTGTAAATTTGTAACCAAATAAACCCCCTTTATAATAGCTAATCCATTCCTGGTATTTTGTGTAACAGTAGCATTAGCAAACTGGAACATATAGTAAATTTTAGAAGATATGCATGCTTTTGAAAACATTCAGTATTTTTCTTTTACTCAGTTGAGACGCAAATGCTCAATAAATATGGCAATTAAATCCACAAACTTCCTTTATTGTATCAGACATGAAGATAACTGGCATTTCAGAAGCAGAGTTTTAGCAAATGAAAATGTGAAAATATATTTAATTATGTAATAGAAGAAACTTTACCTTGAATAAAGGAATGGAAATATTTTCAAATCCAATAATGTTCATGTTCCAGGCAAATTAAATCAGAAAAATGGAAAATGAGATACATATCTGTTAAATTATTATATTTCAATGATTAGGAAATAGTTTTAAGCAATCTGGCTTGTAAAACTATGTAATACACTTGAAAGTAAAAACAAAATAACAAGAAAATATGGAATGTAACTATTAACAATTATCTATAGAAAAATAGGTGTAATGTTTATAGAATTATGAGGGAGAGATTATGTGATCCAAGAATTTGTGACCAGAGAATTGGTTACTAAATTATTTTTAAAATGCTGGATAATTTCAAATATAAAACAACCACGGTAAAATAGTATATGTCTTTTTTTTAGAAAAATTAAAAAGATGATTTGTACCTATCCTAGAAAAGAAAATGGCAATCAGATGATTAACTGTGAGTTTTAGATTCATTTACATGAGACTAGAGACAACCAAGAGAAGTTATACTTACATAAAATGAACATTATAAATTTTTAAAATACAAGTATTGAAAAAATAAAGGGCATATGAGAAGCAGTCTAAATGTGTTTGCTGCTTCTTTACCTTGGGCAATCGATATTTATGTTTCATAATTCAAAAGAGAGAGGAGAAAATACATTATTTCCTATAAAGTGATTTTATATGTATACTTTTTAATCTTCTGCAAATTCCTTGGATAACAAAACAGATCATTTAGAAAAGCTAAATAAAATAAAACAAAACAAAAACAGAAGAAATTTTCAACAAAACCAGGATATAGGACATATCCACAAACACCAGAACTACGTAGAATTGGCAAAAGGACTCACACAAGATGAAATGTCTTATCTCTGTTAGTGGCAGAAAGTGAAATGGGGCTACTAACTCACAAAAGCTTCAGAAAAATTTTAAATGCCATAAATAGCCATCTCTGAAAGGAATGGGCTCTAGCGTAACAGGAAACCTGGGTGGACAGATCTGAGAAAAGTTCTCAGAGGCTGTGAATTAGAAGTAACTGTAAAAAACTGTGTGGAGGGGTGGAACAATCAAAGAGTGCTCTTGAAAACTGAAATATCCAGGAAGGCAGTGACCCACTTTGAGGGAAAACAAATGGGAAAAAGGAACTCAACTGCAGGAATGCTGAGAAGAAGAGAAAGAATTAAAGGAGCAGCAGAAACATATTCCAGGTGAAGCAGATCACAGAAAGTTCTGTAAAGACAATACAAAGTCAAATGCAGAGAGCACCGTCTTGAAAAGAAAGCAAGCTCTAAGGTGGGAACATAAAGTAACCAGTTTAGCTCCTAGAGAGAAAGGCCATATTTTGAGGAGGTATCTCTCAAGCTATAAAGCTGAGAATATTACTTTAGTCGATCTTCTCCACATAACTTTGTTCTAGAGCTCCAGGAATACTAACCTCATTTAGACACAGGAAAAATAGAAATAGAATCTGAAATCACAAAATTATATTACAATATAAAATTGTGAAAATAAACAGTTTAACGTATATTACAGGCAGTCAGAATAAATTAAGAAGAGAAACACAACGAAGGTGAAACCCCTAAACTCATATTTTAGCTAATATTTTTCCTTATAATTCATTGTTTTTAAAATAATATAGACATACAGAAAATATCCAAAAAAATAGTACAGGGAGCTTCTGCCTACTTTCACCCAGCTTACACTAATATTCACATCTTAGAAGACCATAGTTCTATTCTAAGATTAATACTAGGAAATTAACATTGCCACAATAATATTAACTTAACTAAAAACTTAATTCTTATTTTATCAGATTTCCACTAATATTCTTTATCTGTTTCAGGATGCAGTCCAGGATCCCATTGAATTTAGTTGGCACATCTCCTTAGTCTCCTCCAAACTGTGACAGATAATCTTTCCTTACCTTTGATTACCTGAACTTTCAAGAGTACTGTTCAGCTATTTTGTAGAATGGTTATCAGTTTGGGTATGCCTAATATTTTCTCATGATTAGAGTGAAGTCACTTTGGAAAGTGATTATGTACCCTAAATGCATCCTACTTGGGGTACATGATGTAGATATATTTTATTACTGTGATGTTAAACTTGATCATTTGATTAAAGTGGTTTTCACCAGGTTCTCCACTTAAAGGTTTTTCTTTTATTTCCTTTCCTTTCCTTTCCTTTTTTCTTTTTTCTTTTCTTTTCTTTTTCCTTTTTTCTCTCTTCTCCTCTCTTCTCTTCGCTTCGCTTCTCTTCTCTTTTTTCTTTTCTCTCACAGTTCATCTTCTATTTTTCCTGCCTCAGCCTGGAATCAACACTTAAGTTGAGAGGTCTTTTATCTTATATTCCAAAATGATATTTAGAACACAAAATTTCAGATGACAGACTTTGAAACTTAAGAAAAGATGATACTGAAATTTGTACTTCCCAATTCTGTGGGACTGGCCACAGGCTGGAAACTCTGATGAATGTGTTTTATTCCTCAGGAGAAGCTCGCTGGCTGAAGAAGAGCTAGAAATTCCTCTTTTTGGCTGCTGAAATCCTCAGTTTTCACTTTGAAACCTCCAACTGATCGGAAGAGGAGATTCCCGTCACTGCAAGGACAATTTCCTTTGTTGATTGTAAATGTAATAAGCTATAGATGCAACCTACTGACTAATGCTGAAAATCCTTCTATGAAATACCAATATCATAACAATTAGGCCAGTGTTTGCTTAGCCAAACAACTGGACACCCCAATCTTGCCATGTTAACATATTAAATTGACCATCACTGGGCATATTTGCCTTGGTCTTGATTTTGGAAATGCCTTTAAGGTTTTCACATTAAATAAAGATCCTTAGTTTTTGGACTAACATATATATGTTAGTATAATGCGTATTAAATTTTGTCAAAGTTTTAAAGCTTTTATTGAGCTACATACATGATTATTTTCCTTGGATCCTTTAATGTAGTGTACAATACTAATGAATGTTTCTGTACTTATTCTTGGAATAAGTCTTATTTGGTCATGACATATTATTTTCTTAATGGGGTGTTGGATTCTGTTTTGCTAATATTCTGCTATATTTGAGTGATTTTGACTTACAGCTTTCTTTTCTATTTTTATTTAATTAGGTTTAAGTTTCAGTGATTTGTGTTTCACTTGCTTCATAAAAACAATAACAAAATTGTTCTTTCTTTTATGTTTAATAGTTTATAGAGCTTTAGGACTGATCTTTGAAGGCTTGGTAGAATGCACTGTGAAAAATCTATATTTAGTGTTGTTTTGACTGGTAGTAGCTATTTTGTATGTTTTTGTTTGGTAAGAGTTTCATAACTACCTTATTTACTATATGAAAATTTATCTACTTAAGCTCTATTACTGTATTCAGGTTTATTTTGGTAATCTATATTTTCCCTAGGAAATGATTTGTTTGTTTCTTTTTACTTCCCAAAAGAATAGGATTCTGATTTTTAAAGTTGTTCTATATTCTCGTACTCCTCTTCTTTGTTTTCTGCATTTGTGCTTTATTTTAAATTTGTTATAATTTTCTAGATTTTAGAATGGAAAAGTTATTTCACTATTGCATATTTTACTTATAAAAATGTTTATTGCATGAATTGTCCTCTGATAACAGCTTTAAGAAAAATCACATGGATTCTGCTATGTAACGCCTTAATTTCATTTTTTTTAAATTCTATAATTTCTTTCACACACGAGTTGTTTAGAAGATTGATATTATTTTTGTTTATTTCTAGATGGAAAGTACTTTGTTTTTTTTATTTAGTTAGGATTTCTAGTTTTGTTGAATTGTGACCAGAGAATTTTGTAATATTTATATTTCATGTGAATTGCTGATTTTTACTTTTTGACCTAATATATGATTAATATATGGGCACTAGAGAAGAAAGCATATTATCCATTATCAGGTTACAGATAAATACACATTCAAATATACACCCCTATTATATATATATATATATATATATATATATATATATACTTATATCAATATAAAGTGGATAGAGTAAGTTGTGTATGTGCATGCACATGTGTGTATTTGTATATACACATGCATATGTATATATAGAGAGATGAAAATACATTACTTAGAACTATCTCCTTATTTTCTTCCATTTTATCCCTTTTATACTGAGAGTGGTATACTAAAGTTTCTTACTATCTGCATTTTTTGTATATTTCCTTATATTTCCTATAACTTTTGTTTCATAAAGGTGGTTACTGTATTATTTGGTGTACCAGTTTCCATAATTACTTTCATTGTAAATTCTGGCTTTTGGAATTTTAAAAATGTGTCCTTGTTAGTCATGTTTAATATTTTGTGACTGGCATTCTACTTTGGTATCAAAATTCCTATCATTGCTATCTTTTTGTATCCATGTGCCTGGTGTACCTTAGTCCATTCTTTCATTTTTAGCTTTTTTAATCACCTTGCTTTGAGACTATAACCTATATGTATATGTATATGTATATAGCATAGAGTTAAATCTTGTTTATTGGAGCCAAATAAAAAATATTTTTCTTTTTATATATGACTCAATCCTTCATATTTTATGATTGCATGTATTCTTTCTGTTGTGATGTGTACTTTTTGCTTTTTTATTAAAATATTCAGTATCCAGGAATGTTTGCATTTTGGTTTTAGTTATATGTCTAGTTGTTTCCATTTATATATTTTAAATGACCTAGTCTTCTGTTTTCTTACATAACTTTGCACTGTATGTTTTATTCTGCTGTATGTCTTAAAGGTATTCTTTAACACCCAACTATTGCCCTTACACAATTGCCTTTACACCATGTTTTCTCTTCTCTACCTCTGCCTCCTATTTTTACTTAAATTATTTGCTATATCAGAATTTTTTCTCTTACCATCTTATTTTAGTCTTGGATGTATTTTTGCGTATTTCAAAATGCTCACAATAAGTCCTTTTGCTTAACTTTTCACATTTGAATAAAGTTCATATGGTACATTCCTCTGGAAAAGACTAGTAGTTGAATAACTATGTAAATATTGTATGTTGAATATTTTTCCAATAGCCTTGACATAGAATAGTAGCTTAGGTGAATACAAAATCTTAGGTTCATGCTTTCTTTCATTGAATTATTTTATTTGTTTGCTTGTTGGTTTTGCTGCAGTTCTATTGTGGCTTTGTTTTACATGTTTGAATAGTCTGATACCAGTATAATTGTTTTGACATAAATTATTTAAAAATTTTGTCTGGAGTCCTTGAATATTTTATTTTTGTATTTTAAATATAATAATTTTACTAGGATATGTCTGAGAGTTGATTGTTCTGGAGTAATTTGCCTGGGTATGCTATATGCCATTACAATATGTAGATCTGGGTCTTCTTTTATTTATTCCTAGAAAATTTCATTGACCTATAATTTAAAATACTAATTCTGTTCCATTGTTTTGTTTTACCTCTTCCAGGACCACAATAATATGAATATTATTCCTTCTTCCCCTCTCTTCTATTTCCACTTTCTCTCTGACTTGTTTTTTACATGTTTGTTATGCTAAAAAATGCAATCTCTTGATTGTTTTCCTGAAATTCTTCCATGTCTCTTATTAAATATTCTTTCCAGTCTACTACTTTTTTTGGACTCCTATTAGTTTATTCTTTATTTCTGAATTAATTCTGGGTTTGGTTTCCATTTACTTACTATGTTCAATATCCTTTATTTCCTCTCTCTTTCTTTTTGCTCAATTCTGTTTTTACTCTGATTCAGGTCACATTTTATATCCTTAAATGCTGGTTTAAGTGTATGTAATTCACTTAAATTCACTTGAAATGCTGACTTTTAGTTTTCTTCTTCATGTTTGTTTTTCAGGGAACAACGCAGTTAATATCAGTTTTCATTTCTTGATATTTTGCCAAAGTTCTTTATAGACTGTAGAACATCCTTTTATTTATTTTCATGGTGTTAGAATTACTAATAAGTGTCCTAGTTTAGAGATGAATTCTTCCATTGATATAGCAAAGTCCAGGATTTAGTGGATTATTTGTGTTTGCTTATTTCATTGTTGTGAAAATCATTACTAATCCTTTTATTACATTGTTCTCATTTGTCTCACACTATCAAAAATTTCACCTTTTGTTCACTTTTTGACTTACCACCCAACTTTCAAATTCTATGTTTCCCTTCATATTTTGCTCTTTTTTTCTCCTGCAGAAATTAAATCCTTAGGAAAATCCCCACTTTGAATAATATCTACCTCTTTAAATCACACAAACATTGATGTCTCCTTCTAGTAGTCCATGTTCTATGCCCTGATATACCTAGTCTGTTACATTGTGTGTCTGTGTGTGTGTGTAGAATGGTGGTGGACATAATCTTTCTGAAGGTAGATCAAGGAACAAAGGACCAGCAGACACCAGCCACGTGCTTTCCCAGCTGACATAGGTGTTCCAGATGCAATCAGCCATTCTTCAGTGAAGATATCCTTTTGTTGATGCCTTAGTTTGGACACTTTTATAGCCTTAGAACTGTAAATTTGTAACCCAATAATTCCCCTTTATAAAAGCCATTCCATTTCTAGTATTTTGCATAATGGCATCATTAACAAACAGAAACAGTAAAGAAATTGCTACATATACTGAAACACCTACCGAAAAATATATTTGCATAAAAATAAATTTGTGGAAATATCACCATGTGATCTAAAATGTGAAATTCATTAAGTTTTGACAATTTCTCAACTATTAATGTGGTGATAAAATAGATTAACTTGCTTTTATTTCTTGCTGTTGTAAAGAGATAAAAAGATTCTGGAGAATTCAAAGGCTAAGAGTTTTTAAGGATATTCACAGAGATCTCTTAGATGAAGTATTTTGATTTTGACATATTATAAGTCATTCTGAACCTTACATATCATATACTATCTTTTCAGTTATTATCTGCTGATATCTTTAACTCACTACTACTGCACTGTAGGCATCACAAACATATTTTTGATCCAGCAATGACTCAGAGAGAAATGTTTCTTCATTTCACAAACTTCTTTGTGTGTACATCAGAATTACTTAGAAAATTGGGAATTAAGCTTTTAGGAATGGATTGTTTCTCAGAAAAACTGATTAACTTTCCTCAGTTTATTAGTTTACTGAATAAATCTTTCTGATTATTATCTTTGCTTCTTAGGTGTGAATGGAAGTGCATCAATGAAAAGCTGAGAATTCTCCATTGTAAATTAATATTTGGTGTCCGGTTTATATATTTCTATCTATTGTGATATGGTGTAAGTCAGCAACCTAGGATCAAAACAACTATGGGACATTTATATATTTGACCCTCCCCAAACAGGCCCACATTAAAGTAAAGCAGAAATGCCATCTTTATAAATTAACATTTATTAATGTGTGTCTTCATTTATAACTGTTAAATTTAGATATTGTGTCAAACATTATTCTCAGTGCTCATAACTATAAAAAGTTATTTGCCTCTAGAAGAAAAGATAAACAGAAGTCTACATTTAATGCAATGGGATAAGGGCCATCATTATGCACAATATACTTGCACATAAAGTTACTAGGTTGTAATATGTTTCTGAGATTTTTTTAAACAGGTAATATGATGGCACTTATAAAATAGTGGATAACCTTGCTGTAAATGAAAAGTTTTCCTTCATATAGAAAATGGTGTAACTCAAGAGAACACCCATCTGAGAACTGAAGATAGAGAAACTGGAAACTGAAAACAGTAGAAAAATCTATTCTCTGCTATTAACTAGGTAATCTGAATGTTGGCATTTGAGGAGCCTATCAAAACCAGTAAAAATCTATAAATGATTTGTGTTAATAAGTCAATAAGTAAAATGCTATTATTTGGATCACCTCACATATGCCAGGCACTATGCTAAAATGTCAGAAAGAAAGAAGTTATTAAAGTAAGCAAAAGGAAATAAAATTAATAAGATTGGCTACAAAAGAATTAGAAATACACTGGCAGGCAACTCCTTAACAGTGCATTGGAAACCAGAAAAATTGCAACACTTTCTTCCAAATGCTGAGAGAAAATAATTATCAATCTAAAATTCCATCTCCTACAAAATGATATTTTAATAAAAAGGGAAAAAAAAGAATTTTAAGAAGATAAAAACTTAAACTGGAAGCTAATCATTAATAAGTTGTTTTAATATACACTTAAAATTATAGATTAATTATGAAAATAAAACATGAAAGAAAAATTACCTTCTAAGTGGTAGAGAGAAAAATGGAATTAGGGAAAAATGAATTAATCTTAAGGCAGCAATAGAGGAAAAAAACACTAAAAAAAAATCAAGAATAAAAGTCTGAAGGAAAGCACAGAGTGTGATAGCATAAATCAATCCCAATACATCAAAAATCAAAATCAAAAAAGTTGGCTAGGAATCCAGAGAAGATGGTGGCATAGAGAGGAGTGGAAGACTTAGTGCCCCCTGGAACAATTCATAAATGACCAAAAAACTAGTAAATAACCTGGAATAACAGCAGGGAGACAACGTGACTGTCCACTTATCATCCACCAACCTGAATTGGGAGGAATGCCCAAGATCACAGCATAAAATCCGTAAGTAAAACTGCGGACCCACGTTGAGAGCTGAGAGCCAAGAGCCAAGAGCCCCTCCCTCATGGAAGCCGTACTGTGTGCTCTCTCAGCCCAGCTCCAAGTGAGGTTTTAATATTAACTGCTCAATACAGACAGTGAATCCTCAACAAGCAGACAGAGGCTTTTGGTGACAACCGACCTTGGGAGAGTTCGGGGACATATCTATCTCAGGACAGTGAGCTGAGAGGATCGGGTGCTATCTCTGGCTGATGGGTGAACCCGGGAGTTTTTCTGTCCCTTTCTTTCTCTGTGAGAAAACCTCAGCTGTTCTCAGCCTGCAATGCTTTGCAGTAAAGACAGCCTCAGACATTTTAAAACCAAAACACTTTGATCAGCAGAGTCACAGAAACAAACAACTTATCGATATGCAAATGACATCTCTGGAGGGGGCATAGCTTCCCAAGAGGAAAGGGAGGGGCCCAGCTCTACTGTCCATCTTTCAGTCTTTCTGGAACCGGACCCCAACGTCTCAGGGAGGAGAGCCACAGGCCACACCCTCTTATGCAGGCAGTGACAGGTGCATCTGCCTGACAGAAAATCACAGGTGTCTCAATCCTCTAAGAAAAGCCATAAGAGAAACCAGATACTGAACATTACCTCCTTCTGTGACCTGAGCCTGTTCTCATCTGGGAAACCCTGATTGGGGTGGCCTAGGAGGTCAGATGCCTAGACAACAGAAAACTACAAACTACACTAAGAAAAACGAAGCTATGACCCAGTCAAAGGAAAAAATGTACACTTCAACTGAGATACAGGAATTTAAACAACTAATATTAAATCAATTCAAAGAGTTTAGAGAATATTTCACAAAAGAGATAGAGGCTGTAAAGAAAACACTGGACATACATAAGGCAGAATTGAAAGTTCAAAAAAACAACCAGTAGAATATATGGAAATGAAAGGCACAACACAAGAGATGAAAGACACAGTGGAAACATACAACAGCAGATCTCAAGAGGCAGAAGAAAACACTCAAGAACTGGAGAACAAAACACCTGAAACTCTACACGCAAAGGAGCAGATGAAGAAAAGAATGAAAAAATATGAGCAATGTCTCTGGGAACTTAAAGATGAAACAAAGTACAAGAATCTATGTATCATTGATGCCCCGGAAGGAGAAGAGAAGGGAAAAGGGGCAGAGGCAATACTAGAGGAAATAATCAATGAAAATTTCCCATCTCTTATGAAAGACATAAAATTACAGATCCAAGAAGCACAGCATACTCCAAACAGAATAGATCTGAATAGGCCTACACCAAGACACTTAATAATCAGATTACCAAATGTCAAAGACAAAGAGAGACTCCTGAAAGCAGCAAGAGAAAAGCAATCCATCACATACAAAGGAAGCTTAATAAGACTATGTGCAGATCTCTCAGCAGAAACCATGGAGGCAAGAAGGAAATGGTGTGATATATTTAAGATACTGAAAGAGAAAAACTGCCAATCAAGAATCCTATATCCAGCAAAGCTGTCCTTCAAATATGAGGGAGAGCTCAAAATATTTTCTGACAAACAGACAATGAGAGACTTTGTGAACAAGACACCTGCCCTACAGGAAATACTAAAGGGCACACTGAAGAGTGATAGGAGAAGACAGGAGTGCGTGGTTTGGAACACAATTTTGGGAGATGGTAGCCCAGCAATGTAAGTACACTGAACAAAGATAGCTTTGTATATGGTTGAGAGAGGAAGATTGGGAGCATGTGAGACACCAGAAGAAAGGAGGAAAGATAAAGACTGGGACTGTGTAATTTGGTGAAATCTAGAGTGTTCAACAATTGTGATAAAATGTACAAATATGTTCTTTTACAAGGGAGAACAAGCAAATGTCAACCTTGCAAGGTGTTAAAAATGGAGGGGCATTGGGAGAGGGATGCAATCAATGTAAACAGGAGACTATAACTAACAGAATCATTGTATTATCCTTCCTTTAATGTAACAAAGATGATATACCAAGGTAAATGCAGATAGGAGGGTGGGGATAGGGGAGGCATGTTGGACACTTGACATTGGTGGTGTTGTCTGACTCTTTACCCTACTTTGATTTGGGGTTGCTTTTCCTTTTGCTACTTCCTGGCTGTCATTTTTTCCTCTTTCTTTTCCCCCTCTACCTTCTTTGATGCTCCCTCCTGCTTTGTGGAAGAAATGTAGATGCCCTTATATAGATAGTGGTGAAGGTGGTGAACACATAAATATGTGACCATGCAGAGAACCATTGATTATTTACTTAGGATGGAATGTACGGTGTGTGAACAAAACCATCTTAAAAAAAAAAATGGGTTGATATCAAAACCTCAAGAGCAATATACTGAGTGAAATAAGCCAGACACATGAGGACAAATATTGCATGGTCTCACTGATAAGAACTAACTATAATATGTAAACTCATAGACATAAAATATAAGGTACCAACATGTAGGACGAGCTTAAGAATGGGGAGTGGTTGCTTAATATGAGCAGAATGTTCAACTTGGATGAACTTAAATGTTTGGAAATGAACAGAGGTGTTGGTAGCAAGATGTGAGAATAACAAACAGTGCCGAATGGCAGGTGAATGAGGTGGAAACGGGAAGCTTAGAGTCATATATATCACCAGAAGGAAAGTTGGAGGTCAAAAGATGGGAATGTGTAAAACTGAATCCTATGGAGGGCAATGTCCATGATTAACTGTACAAATATTAGAAAACTCTTCCATGAACCAGAACAAATGTATGACAATACAACTAGAAGTTAATAATAGAGGGGCATATAGGGAAGAAATATATACCTATTGCAAACTATATGCTGCAGTTTGTAGTATTTCAACATTCTTTCATAAACAGTAACAAATGTACTATATCAATACTACGAGTCAACAATTGAGGGGGGTTGGTTAGGGGTAGGGGAGGATTCGAGTTTCCTTTTCTTTTTTTTTTTTTTTTCCATCTTTTACTTTATTTCTTGTCTGGAGTAATGAAAAGTTTCTAAAAATTGAACAAAAATTAAGTGTGGTGATAGATGCACAGCTGTGTGAGGGTACTGGGGGCAACTGATTGTACATTTTGGATCTTTGGATAATTGTATGGTATCTGAAGAATCCCAATAAAAAAAATCAATGGTAGTATAAATCACAGTAGGAACAATAAAAATTAAAACTTTTGAAAAAAAAAAAAAAGTTGGCTAAACTTTCTGTGCTAGTTTGAAACTATTACGTAC
Source organism: Choloepus didactylus (assembly GCF_015220235.1). NCBI lineage: Eukaryota > Metazoa > Chordata > Mammalia > Pilosa > Megalonychidae > Choloepus > Choloepus didactylus. The sequence goes on from NC_051309.1 coordinate 144,535,092, forward strand.
CAAGTTCTTTTAATCCATTCCTGTGTGTGTGTGTGGACATAATGTGGGTGGGACCTTTTGGTAAGGTTATTTAATTTTGAGATGTGACCCACCCCATTTAAGGTGGGTCTTCATCCTTTTACTAAAGTCCTTTATGAGAAAATAAAGAACAGAACAAGCAGAGAGAGCTTGGAGAAAAAAAGCCCCTGGAGGAGTTGAGAGAGGAAGCCACTGGAACCAGAAGCTGAAATCAACAAAATCCAGGAGTAAAGGACCAGCAGATGCCTTCCATGTACCTTCCCATGTGACAGAGGTGTCCTGGACACTGGCAACCTTTCTTCAAAATCCAGGTATCATCCTGTTGATATTTAATTTGGACATTTTCATGATCTAAGAGCTGTAAATTGTAAGTTAAAAAATCCCCATTGCAAAAGCCAACCCATTTCTGGTATATTGCATTCCAGCAGCTTTAGCAAACTGAAACACTTTCTAGTTAATTAAGAAAGATATTCACATTGGATTGGAAACCATGGCTAATTATAGTAATATAGAATGATTTAAGGTAAAATTAAAGGGAGGAAACCTATATGGATGATAATTCTAAGCAAAAAAGCTACTGGAATTATACTGATGCCACACCAAATATATGCTAGGTAAAGTATATTAACCAGAAATAATAGCAGTTCATTAAATATTGATGATTATTGTAATTCTCTAAAAATTATATAATTTTTAACTTGCATGCACCTACTAACATAGCTCAAAACACACTAGGATCATATTAGATGATTTTACACATTTCAGAAATAAAAGGGAAATAATAATATCAGTGAACAAACAGAAAACTTGAATATTACATTTCACAGGCTTCATCTAATGAACTTAGATAGAACTCCACAAAAAAATGGGGGGAATACACATTTTCAGATATATAAAGTATGACATAAATTTTCAGTTAGTATGCCAAATATCAAGGCGTATTAATGTCAAGTGGTAACTCATTGAATATGTGTCACACATTTACATAAATTAATGTGATTAACTTATTAATAAAGAAAAGATCACTTAATTTTATATTGAATAGCAAATTCTAAATAGTTTATTTACAAAAGAAGAAATCAGAATTAGAATTATAAAATCTCAGAATCAAATATTAATAAAAATTACTATTATCTTAATATTATGTGAGAGAAATCCAATGAGGTACCTAGAGGGAATTTTATAGTCTTTCACTTCTGCGTACATTTAGACATTCAAGTGGGAAAGGACAATGAAGTAAGCATAAAAGTTTAAAAACATAAGCTAAATGAAATCATAAAGAATATAGATAAGAATTCAGGTTAATAAAACATAACATATATACAATATAGAAGCTCAAGAAACCAAATGTTAGTTCTTTGAAACCATTACTAAAATTATGGAAAAATCTGTGGCAAAATTGCTCAAGAAATGTGAAAGTGTAGCTATAAAGATATAATTATAGAATTACACAAAGGACATAAAATACAAATATAGCAGTGATCAAAAACAGAATGGGTCCATTCTGAATATTTGTCTTCCAATTTTGTTTAAAAATATGATGAAATATACTCATCCCCAGAAAATAGTTTTCCAAAACTAACCCACCTGGGGATGAGTGCTGGGGAAATCACAGGCACATGTTACACTCACCTCCCATCCCTCCCTAACCCCTGCCTCCTCTATTACTGTGTGCAGAATTTTCAATATCTTCATTCCACAGCCCAGGGTAGATGTTAGCTCTAATGAAGCACACTGACCATCCATTAATACCAGGAACTTAGAACAAGCAGCCCCAGCTGCTTGTCAGGGGTGGAACACTCAGTGGCAGGGCCCCCTCCCTTTGGGTTGTAAAATACCATGAAGTGGGATGTGCAGAACTGCCATCCACTGACCCTGACCCAAGCAACTGGCCTCTCTCAGAGATCGACCACAATAGGATCTCTTCCCTTGCTCTTTTGGACCCTTTGTGCTGTGTAAGTCATAAAGCAGTCATTTGCTGAAAATTTCTGCTGTACCTGAGCCTGTGTTCCCATGATGCACCATACAGCAACTCATTCCACAGGGTGAATAATCTCAAAACCTTAAGGAATTGAAAAAGTAGTTAAAAATCTCTATAAACATAATCACAGATGAATTCTAACAAACATTCAAGTAATCAATAACTCAATTTATTTGATGCTCAGTCAGGAAAGGGATAATAGACTAAGATAATCTTAATATCTAATCCATGCAATGGCAACCTAAAGGAGGATACTATAGTCCAACTTATCATGAACAGATGTAAAATTCTTAAGCTAATGATTATGAAATCAATGTCATAATATATAAAAATTTGTAATATATCATAGCCATATATGGTAAGCTTTCTTTTTAAAATGAAAACTTTTAATTTTTAAATATTATTAAATGTTATTCTCTAAATTAATAGATGAAAGGAGAAAAAATCTTTTGGTCATCCCAACAGAAGCAAATAAAATTCTTGCTTCATTTCAATATCTATTCATAATAAATCCCTTAGCAAATTCAGACAGAAAATTTTCTTAACCTGCTAAACATATCAGATGTGAAACATTTAAATATTCTTTTTAAAATCAGAAACAACATAGTACACTTTTAGCAATTCTATTAAATATTATACTAGTGGCCAGTTCATTATGGACAGATAAATTAATACAATTTACAAAGATTGAAAAGGAGGAAACAGTGTATTTATTGTATACCATTTATGATTATCTACCTAGAGAACATTTAAAACAATAAATTGTCAAAATTAATAAGGGTTTTTATTAAGCAATAATGCCATTTAAATAACTACTATACCAAAGATGATTTTAACTAGATAGTACAGTAAGCAAAAAACCACCCAGAAAAACCACTAATCTGCTAGTACTGGTTAATATTTAACAGCTTGTTCATCAAGAGAAAATTTTAAAAGAATTGATTTTAGCATTTTCCAATTCTTAGAGAATAATTATTCCCATGAAGCCTAATTTCAAGCTACCAATATGATATCAATGGGCTCAAAATTTCCTCACAATTTAATAACACAATCCATCAAAACAACCTATTTGAGCACATTCCTCAAATTTTGTGTGTGTGTATATATATGTTTTTTTCTCTTATTATTAAATGTATATACATACAGGTATATAGTCACACATTGCTTGTGTAAAATATGAAAACAGACATTTCACAGAAAAGGAAACAAAGTGGTAAAAGAGTTACAAGGGGAAAGGATATTCTAATTTATTACTAATAAGGGAAATTAATAAAAAAATTACAACGAAGCACCACTTTACAACATCTGAGGTGCAAAAACAAAGTTATGAAATTCCAAGTGTTGATGTGAAGTTCTGGTATGCTCTTGATGATTTTAATTGGTAAAAGCACTCTGGAAAACACTTTCACAATGCCCAAAATGGCTCAAAACTTTTATATACCTAGGAACCCTATGCCACTTCTAATACTAGTCACTGATTTGGAAAAACAATAAAAATATCAATTTACAATAGACTACTTGTATAAATTGTGATATACAAAATATTGTAAAGTGGCAAAAATGAATGAATGATACCCTCACACTGCAATATGAAAGAAGCTTAAATTATATTGAAGGGTAAAAGCAATACAGAGGAGAATCCACACCACATAATTATATATATGTACACACACACACACATATATATATAATTTTAAAAGGCACATTAAAAATATATTCATATATGTAGTATTGAATACACTTATTAAAACATGTTTAATACTACAAAAATTGCAGTGAGAGACAGTATAGAAACTTAAGGAAGCAATGAACCTAATATTCAAGATTTTCATTTTTGCAGATGGGGAGGTAGGGAGTAATAGTTGAAAACTCTGGACAATGGATTTCAAGTTTGCTAGTTTTTTTTTTTTTATTTCTAAGGCTTGGTTTTAAGCATATGTATGCTAATTGATTACTATTTTTAAACTCCTTATTGTTTTTAATAATTATTATATCATTTCACTAGAACACGTAATGTATTTTAAAGTTAGATAGATTTTTTATAACATTCTATCATTCGTAATTACACAGATACCTGCCTCAGTGTGACCAAATGTAATTGTTTAAAATTTCAGCATCTAGAATAAATAATATTACTGAAGGAGTTTGTCTTGCAAATGTGTACTTAATGACTGAATAAACAAGAAAAACCAACAAGCAAAGAAAAAGGAAATAATTAAATTCAGAAAATACGATGTGAAATAAGTTGACAAAGCTAATAAATTGACAATAACGTTGTTAGTGTGGTTCAACACTATGAAAATAAATTAATCTAATATGACACATGAAGAGAACAAAGGAAAATAAATACATGATCATTTTGATTGTTGCAGGAATGCATTTGGAAAATCCTGCACCTCATCTTAATAAAAGCACTTAGTAAACTAGGAAAATAAGAAAACTTATTCAACATGATTAAGGGCATAGATGAAAAACCCAGAGATAACATCATACTTAATAGTGGAAGAATGTATGTGTTCCCTCACAGATCAGTAATAAGAATTTCCACTGTCACCACTGTTATTCAACACCATACTGGAAAATGTAGCCAGAGCAATTAGGCAAGAGAAAGAAAGAAAAGGCAATTATATTTGAAATGATTAAGTAAAACTTTTCCTATTTACTGATGACATGATCTTACATATAGAAAATCCTGAAAAATACACCCCAAAACTATTAGAGCTAATTAATGAATGCAGCAAAGTGGCAGGATACAAGATCAGCATGCAAAGGCAGTAGGGTCTATACACTAGTAATGAACAATCTGAAGACAAACTCTAGAAAGTATCCATTTACAATAGCAACCAAGGAATAAAATATCTAGGAATAAATTTAACCAAAGATGTAAACGGTTTGTACATGGAAAACTAAAAAAGACTGCTGGAAGAAATAGAAGATCTAAATAAATGGAAAGGCTTTCTGTAATAGCAGTTCTCTTTACTAAAATCATTATTGATTTATTTTCTTAAACCTTTTTTAAAAAAAGTTTAAGTGTTGTTTCATGTTAAATGATCTCTCAAACATCAGGTTTATATATGGTCACCACTATTGACATTTTGGAATCACATTTTATTTTTTTTTTTGCCATTTCAGACAATCCCTAGGTAGTTGGCCTAAATATCGATGCAAGGCATTTTTCACAAAGAGAAGCAATTAGCCAAAAAAACACAAGACTGACTTACATTCAGTAATCTTATTCATTATGTTAAAAAGTGTTTATAGATTTATTTCATTTAAATGAATATTGAAATGCATACTTATTTTGTGAGATCCTTTGGCTATAAATTTATTAATCTACTTCAGGTTGTATGTGTGTGTATCTGTGTGTATTAATATGTTGGATTTACTGTGTTCCCCCATAGACTTTCCTTTAACTAGTTTGCTTGTTATATATTCAACAGTGATATTCTGTGACTAAATAGAAGCACAGAGCCCTTTTTTTTTTTTTTTTTTTTCACTAAAACTGTTTATAGAATGGTTCTGGATAGGACCCTGAAGTTAGTTTGATGATGAATTAATTATAGGAGTAGAAAAACTATTTTAACTTTACAAACTCTGATGTATAACCTTATATAATAGTGCCTTCTTAACAAATTTACTTTGATTTTTTTAGTTTACAATTGACATTTTATTCACTAGATAGTTTTCTAATGAATGTTATACTGAAAATGAAAGCAATTACACATCTTGTTTATTTCTTCACTTAAATTATTGAGATATACCTTTATTATGTGAGTTAATTAATTTTCACAAAGAATGGTGGTCCTTATTTCAGTATAAAGGACAAGTATGCCTCTCAAATGTTAAAATATTAGGATCTTTTGAATTTGTTTTCTTGATTTCAGAATGATCAATTTTTCTTTTTTGTAAGTATATGACTTTATTTTAGAATATTTCATTTAATTTAAATATTATTTTACAATAACCTGAAATGCTTCTGAGTATATCATCAATAACCAATTCTATTTACTTAATATTATTTTTGCATTCTTTATATGTCTACATTTTCCTGTGTTCTATTATTGAAAAGCTATGTACAAATTTTTAAAGGTTTTTATATCACTAACATCTAATTATAGAAACAACTAAAAATTAAAAAAATGAAATAAAAGTAGAAATCACATATAAGTGAGATATATAATATGTATTTAAATTACTTTAAAACTATTGTAATTTTCATGAATATACATAATTGTCATTTTGTATATCTTGATAAAATTATCACAATTAATAATATTATGTATTTAAAAATAAATTTAGCCTCAATGGCATCAAATATGCCTATTGGTAAGAAAATGAACTAAGGAAACAGATGACACATTTGACTGACTTTATTGTTTTCCTCAAATTTGAGAACAAGTAGTTCAAATTTTATAAATCTATATAACCTTAAATTACCTAATGATCAAATTTTAACCTTTAAATATTCATTTTCTGAATAGATTATCTGTATTTTCTTTGTAAAAAGAATTATTGTTTATTCTGATCCTATGGAGTAGGTAAAATTGCAGATGTAAATTTTTAAACGTATAGTCACATTTGATGTTTGTACTCCGTGAAATCTCAGGAACAAAGCTTACTGTTCTAAACTACATTCTTGATTCCAAATTGAAAGTTAAAATTTTCTATGGTGGAATGGTTCTAAATGAAATCTTTTGCCTAACTCTTATTTCAATTTCAAGGTAAATAAAGGTGCAATTGCACAAATCATTAAGAGCATTTCTCTTTTTGAACATTTAGGTTCCAGAGTCACAAAGAGTTTAATGGCAGCAGGACTAAAGATGCAACAGTATGTATATGATTTTATTCATATGGCTGAGGAGCCTAGGATTTGGATTACTTGGTCAGAAGACATATGCATATTTAATCACAATATAAGTTGACAGATTGTTTCTAAAGGTCTGTAGCAATTTCTGCTGCACCAGAAATATATGAGAGTACCTAAAGAAATAGGTCATATGACTATTTCTGATTTTTTTGCCTGATTTTCCAGGTAGAAGCCCTTGTTATATTAATTTACATTTTCTTTGCCACCAGTTCTTTGCCACACATGTTCCTACATAAGGGGAGTTTTTGTTCCCTTGTGTTTTGTCCTTTCCTTGTCTTTCCAGGTAAGTGATAAGTGTTATCTCTGTTATCTAATTAGCAAAATATTTTATCAAATATATATCCTTCCATCTGACAATTATTTTATTTTTCTAATATTTTTAATTTGTTTCCACTTGAAAAAGTTGCTATTCATTCTTAAATTCTTGCAGTTTTTGGAGAACTAATATAATTGCATCTTTTATCAAGGGTTTCTTCCCTTTACTTCCCTCACAATTAGATGAATAACTTTCAAGTACTATTTGAAATCAAGATGCCATCTATTCCCCCACCAGTATAGTTCAATTTTCTACTTAACCCTTTCCAAAAAGCTAGGAAGTTTAAACAACTTTCATTCCCTCATTTCCTCTTTCACCACTCTCCTCCAAGGGAACATGGAATAAGTTTTCCTCTTTGTTCCCTCCCTACAATGTAGATTTTACAAAAATATTATAAAGTTGCAATGCTATGTTGTTATTAGTATACTTCTATGGAATGATTTCTGATAATTTATGAACATAGAACATTAGATAGCCATTAAATAAAATTATAGCTTTTCAAGTTGTCTTAAAGGATTTCCATGAGTTGCTGACAAATGATATGGCAATATAAAGAAAATGTGTATCTACTAAGGTGACAAAAAAAGTATTAAACATTCTTGCATATGAATTGTCATGAATATGGAGAAAAATATCAAAATATACACATTAGACATTTAAGATGATTTACCTGAGCACTTGGGACAGACAGGTGAGGGAAATAGAGAAAAGAGAATCAAGAACAAAAGGAAATAATATTATGATAAACAATAAATTTAAAACACGATTCCCTTAGCAAAGAGGTGGCTAACTGAGGAGACATGAAGCATCTTTACACCCATTTCCTTTTTCTAATCAGATTTGATTTCTAGTATCCAATTTAACATCAATTTATTATATTCTCCTATCAATCTTGATTTCAAGAACTAATAATTTGTCTTAAAGATCAAAGACAGCTCTGTCTTGTCTCAGTGTTCCCACCATAAATTATCAAACATTTAGAATTTTCAAAATATTTTATGATGACAAAAATAACCTTAATTAAGTTAACCTTAATTAAGGCCATTTATATAATGGATACTTTATTAAGCACTTGTTAATAATCCCTATTCTGAAAGAGTACAAGCTTTTAGAATCAAATTGTCTGAGTTTATATTCTTACTGTATCATTTAACATATGAACATTTTAGTTAGACTCCTTTGTTGTAGAAGAAACTAGGCACTTTATTTTTTATTCATATAATATTATGTAAGTTTTCAAGTTCTGTCATGTTTATGGTATTTGTCAGCTTTTTAAAAAAATTCTTTGCTGTGAGCTTTTTTGAACTCTATATATTAATATTTGTGTTAATATTAATAATTTGAATTTGTAGCTTTTATTCCTTCTTTTCTAACAAGAGTCTTAAAATTGAACCATACATTTAAAAAATTCAGTTTGCCAAACTTTCTCTTAAAGTATTAATAAGACTAGTTGCAGAGTGGGAGTTTTTTTTTTTTCTTCCACATATATCTAAAAAAATCTTCATATATATAATATATGAAGTAACAGTTAAGATTTTATAGTTGTATTTTTTAATATTCTGAATGCCAATATGAGGCTTCGGTAACAGAGCAGAATATTAATACTAACATACTGAAGTAACTGCAGTGGTTCCACTTTGCCCCATTTCTAACCTCTATGGTGATGTAATGAGACCAGGTGTCATCCTACATGTAAGAAGGTTGTAGGTTAAGAACACCGGAAAAATGAATCTGGGCATTTGTGAATAAGAGTGAGACAGCTGCTTCTCTACCCTTCTGACAACATCTTCCTGATAACTAAAGGGAAATATCCTTTCTCTAAACCTTTAGAATGCAATTAAAGTTTTCAGGGGAAAGATAAGACTCAAGTCTCCAGTTCTCCAACATTTGAGATGTCTCCACTTCTGGGTCTTAAACTCTCTTGAAATGTATACACATAACCTCTGTGAGAGGTAAATCTCTCAGGATGGTTTCTCATGACTTAACCTTCAAAATGTGTCCTCATTAGCCCAGAACCAAACGTTCAGTGAAATTTACTCAGATGTCCTAAACAAGCCATAAACATAAAAATATCTTATTTACAGTCCAGCACCACCCCTACAAATCAGTAAGGAAAAGGGAGACCAACTAATACAGAACCTCTAAAACTCTGCTGGTTGAGTATCAGTTGCTGAAATTATGTTGGAAAAGTACTTGGCACTATCTAGTACAACTAAACATACACACTTCCAATGACACAGTAATTATATTATTTGGTATACACCCAGAAGAAATACAGCATTTACTTGCCAAATGTACAAGAATGTTCATTAAAGAATGATTCATGACAGCCCCAAATTGGAAGATTCCTGAATGTACATCAAGAGTAGAATGGATAAATTGTGGCATATACATAAAATGGGACTCTGTTCAGCAGTAAGACCACATGGACTACACAGGGATGCTAGGGTGAATCTTATAAACACACCACTGAGTAAAAGAAGCTAGCTGCAGTAGAAAATATATTGTACTATTTTATTATAAAAGTCCAAAAATAAACAAAATGAATCTATAGTTACTGGGGTGGGTTGGGGCAAATGTTATCTAGAAGTTTATTTAGTTGTGGAGTAGTCATGGTTGCTCTCTTTGTTAAAATTCATTGAGCTTCGTACTATTTGTATATTATATTGCAATGAAATGTTTTTTAATGTATTTTAATGTTGCTTTACATTTTATAAATGTTACTGGATATAGTTTTCAGAACACTGGCATTTGATTTGTTTCTTGGCATGTCCTATACTTAACACCCTTTTCCTTTATTAACAGAACTCCAATTATTCTCAGATATCTAAAATTCAGGAATATGACCCTATCCTTATTTATGAGAGCGAATTCTGCTAGCTGTAGGTAAAATATGACAGCTCAAATTCACTAATTGGTAATTGATTTAGTCTATGCCTATTTTTGGTCAAGAAAATATGAGATAAAGTTTCCCAAGGATCCACAGAAAAGAGTTTTATTATTACACAAAGTGCTCCCCTTTTCTCCCTGGATATGATTTACAGTATTGATGAAGTCATTTTCTGCCCATGATGAGGTCTAATTTTAGGAAAAAGTCAATAAAAAATATACCTGCAAAGAAAAATGAGGAAAAAAATCCTATTCTTGATGAATTCTTTGAGCTGCCAAATTAATTGTCTTGGAGCTGTTCTCCCATTGGACTTACAGTTAAAGGTTTTTTGTTTGCTTTAACAATGATGAAATTTACTGAGGTCCTGTGATCTTGGAAAACAACAATGGTTAAAGAACTCCATCCACTTACCCTTTCATGTTCTGGAAAAGCAATTACTGTAAATTACCACCTTTTCCCATATCACTCAGGTTAGACTCCTGGATGCCCCTCTGTTTACCTGTGACAAAGCCAGACACAGACCATCCAAATTCCTATTCCTATCCTCATAAATGATTAACTGAACTACTGAACTACTTGTCCTCACTGATCTATTTAGAACAGAATGCTTCTTAACTGAACTTTGATTAAGCTTCTCTCACTCCTCCAGGTTCCTGAGTTTTGTTCCACCCTCAGCCTGAGTCCACACACAGCCCCTCCTTAGATATCTTGAAGGAACAGGCTGACCTCAGTATAAATTATTCTCTGACCTACTGTCTGATCAAGCTAACCTTTCGTCCCACTTCCACACATCCATTTCTTTCTAGACTTTGTTTAATCCTCCCTATAAAAGAAAAACCCTTTTTCATAATGCCTAGCACTTCTTTATCTTATGTGAAAGAGTTCTTCCTATTGCAATAGTCTCTTCTAATAAAGTCTCTCCTTACTAAAGCTGAATTTGTTTTGTTTTTTTTTTTTTGACTGTTTTATATTCCTTATTATGTAAGTCACTCTGAATTCTGTTACTTTGATTAATTTACAGAAACATCTTAAGTTATAAAAGTTTGCTATTGGTAGAAATGACGGAAGTTCAGTTTAGACTAGCTTAAATGTATTGCAATTTTGCACAAATATGCAAAATCAATTTTCAGAATGAAAAAGAGATTCAAACAAAAGTGTAGGGGCCCAGGATTCAGATGATTTAAGAGTACTACTAGACTGAACCTAAAGTTTTAAACACAATTAGCAGTCTTTTCTTCTGCTTTTCTTCATGCATTTTCATCCTTCTGGCCAGCTGGAAACCTCATTGTCTTAGCAAGTATTCCCATACTTTCAACACCAGAAAGGAAAAAGTTCTGTTCTTCAAATCATGTGTGAAAAATTTCAAGATTTAAAAACATATATATTTTCTAAAAACTTGAAAAATATTGCTCTTTCTTTCTGAATTTTCTTTCTTTTGCTCATAGTCATTTTATATTTTAGGCTTTTAAATACATTAATATTTTCTATTATGGTTTCTTCCTTTGTGTCATGTTTTAAAATGCTCCCAACCAAGGATATAAAAATGCAATTTTTTTGTCCTTATTGATGAATATATATATTGGCATGTCCTATACTTAACACCTTTATATATAACCTCTTAAATTAGTTCATCTGTAATTCAATTTGATGTGCATTATAGCAAAGAAAGCTAAATTTAAAGTCTATTCACCAAAATATATGTAAGTATATAGCCTATTCTCCCAACACTGATTATTTAATCATTTATATTTAAATGCCAATTTTGTTCATATTGTATAAAGAGTACTCCTATTACTCAACTCCTTTTCTATTTCTTCTGAGATTTTACTCAGCTATTTCCAGATAATTAATTTAATATTCAGCCATGCTTCATCTACTGTTTTTTTAAAAATACTTCCAGTTATCATACTTTTAATTTCCAAAGTTGCTATTTTTGCATTCCATTTTTATCATAAAAATTCAGGGCTTTTGTGGATAAGTATTCTTTTGAATATTTAAGTAGTTACTATATACTTTTTTTAAATTTTTCATTGTTTTACATGACCTCTGTTATCTCATTAGTTATTTTCTCTGTTTAATTTGGCTGCTCTGTTATAATGTTTGTTTTCTTCAAATGTTGATAAATTCTTAAACAATTATTTAAGTTGTAATTCGATGATCCAGAATTAGTGGCAACTGTGGAGTTCTCCAGCACATCTACTAATGATCCTATAGTGATTAAAATATTCTGAGTATGGTCAAATGTTCAGAGAAAAGCCAAATAGATGTCCTTAAATGGTAAGAAGAGAGTTTATTAAAAATGTTAACATTCTGAGCTTGTTAAATTCACTAGCAATCACCCAAAATTGTATCACCCTTCCCTCTCCAGGCCTAAAATCTATTCATTTTCTCCTGCTCTATCAACCCTGGGGGGAAAAAAAAACCCTAAAATTTTACTTCTTAACCATTAATTTCTGTCTTAGTATTTCAATATTATATTTACTACATCAAATTGAGTTTCTTCTTGGGTTTTGCCAACATATTTTTAATTTCCAGAAGTTTTCCATGTCTCATTCCTCTTGTAGTGTGTATGCTTCAAAAAGAGTTATAGAAACAGTTGTACTTGTGAAGGAATTTCTCTTCTGTACAATGTCATTTTCCTTTAAATTTACTACTGACCTCTTTTTGTTGATGTACCGTTTGGAGTCTGCAGCACCATGTTTCTCAAATTTCTTGTTAAGAAATTTCTATTATGCTAAAAATGAATTTCAACCAATATGATTATTGCCTGTTATATCAAATAATGTTGAAATTTCTGGACTGGTGTTACGCACTTGTTCCTTCTGCCATTAGCCCAGAGTGTTCTTGTTGCCAGTGAGATCACTTCCGGTATTGGGAAGTTTTGGAACAGCTCTTAGAGAAATATGTCCTCCTCCTAGTTAGTGGGCAGAAGGCCTAGGGACCCAAGTACACTATCAGAAAATGGTTAGTTTCTTTGGCTTCATCTATACTAAAACTTACAAATTTTCTCATCTACTCATGGAATCCTTTATTATTTTCAAGAGCTGCCTCACTCTCTTTGTTTTATCCTTAATATTGTTATCATTAGAATTTTAGGAAATGCACTTTGGCATTTTGAATCCATATTATCACTTGTATGTATTTCCAAAATAATAGGGCAATAAAAGCTTCTCTTAAGAATCAGAGAAAACATGTCTCCTTCTAGATGAAAATTTTAAATATTGGACATGAGAGATACAGGAAGATATTTTGAATAAGAAGACAAATCATTGAATAAGGATAATAAAAAGCCGAATCTTTCCAGGCATTATAAGGAGTTACTGGTAAAGATTTGAGACCGTCCAATGACCTTTTGCAGATGAAGCCTTTTTACAAAGGGTGTTTGTTCCGTGGTGAATAAGGTTACAACTCGGCTATATTGCATTCAGAAATCATGCCTTTCATTGAAATATCAAACCAGTTTTATGATACTTTAAATTATTTATCCAAAGACAAGGAAAAACATCATTTTATCTTGTGAACAGAAAATCAAGACAGTTGATAGCTTTGCATTAAGAACTGTAAGATAGTTTTTAAAGCACTGATCGAAAGTTTTATAATTATTAAAAGTCAAGTTTAAATATGTAAATTAATATAATTAAGAATTAATCAAATTCATATGATAGTGTTTTCTGTTATAAGTTTACATACTTGTAATTCAAGATTTTCAAATTTATTCCTATACCAAAGAGGGAATAAAAAGAAATACTGCTAGGTCTAAATTCTTGCTTTTATGATACTCTCATGTACATTTTCTCTTTATAATTCAGGTATTTCATAAAGGTTATTACTTACACAGCACAAAGGGTCCACAAGCCAGGGAAAGATATCCCATCATAGCTGGTCTCTCTGGGAGGCCAATTGCTCAGTCAGGGTAGGGGGGTGGCAGCTCCGCACCACACGTTTCATGGTGGAAATGAGAGACACATCTGTGTTGTCGCAGGGCAAGATACTTCTACACCCCATGGGAGTGAGGGCCCTGCCACTGAGCAAACAGCATTTGTCAAGCAACCTCTGTGCAGAGTTCCCTTGGAAAGCAGCTATGGCTACTTGTTTCTGGTTTCCAGTTTGAAGTAAATATAGGCCATGCCATTAGACCTAATGTTTCTCCCAGGCGGTTAAATGGCAACATATTGAGACATCTGCACACAATCAAGCAAGAAAGGAAAAGGAGGGGAATAGGCTAGGCAGGAAGATAGCCACTGAGTGGTCCCTGACTTCCCCAGCAAATGGGAAACGTTTAAAGATATACACGCTGCTTTCTAAAACCTGAAGCTCTATTTGGATCAGAGTGGGACCAAGAGATGGCTGTTATATAAAAAGTCACCTGTGATTCTTATATGAAGGCAGGTTTCAAAGCCATTGGTTAGATCCTCTAAAATAAGTACTCATTATTAGATGAAGTGGTTTTAAATTTGGATAGCTGTAATCAGGATTCAATGAGGAGTACTTGTAAGAGAACCCTGTCTCCTGCCTTCAAGTAGGTAAAATAGCCTTCTGTTTTTACTCCATTAAATTTTATCTGCCAGCCATTTACTTTAATATTTATGATTCTGATACACATTACAAATTTCACAAAACTTGCAATTTCTAAATGCCAACATTCTAAATATGCCATTTAAAAAATAGCTATGTTTGCTTAAAATTCCATTGCTGTGTCAAGAACCAATTGAACTTAAAAATATAATTATTAGTTACTCAGCAAAACTAGGAAGACTTTTACCAACCATGTCTAAAGAAATACTTTAACGCTGATTTCATTTTTACTAAATGATGGGATTTTTCTTTATGTTTTATTCATAAGCTTCCCCTTTGCTTTCTTTCTTTTGTAAGTATAGTTTAAATAAAGAACTATGATTATCTGTAAAGCTGATTGCTCAAAGTAATTAATCATTTTTCTTATGAAATTACCAGAGTAAATTGAGAATCTTATAATTAAAGAGTTTTCTCTTGTGTAAATGAAGTATGCTGAGAGACTGAGTTGGGAAATTACTATTTCAAAGCTCAAATCATGTCCTTTTACAATGGACTATAATATTAATATTATACATGCACATACATATAAACTGTATGTAATATATGCATATATAATATGATATATTACATATATTTATTCTAACATAACTGAGAATATAATCTTTCAATTTTTCACATTTCTTTAAAAGGAAACCATAGAAGAATACAAATGCATGCAAAATTACAAAAACATAGTTACTTAATTACATGTAAATGAAAATCCTACCTACTCTTGTCGTATTTTATTTATTAGAGGCATACATATTCTTACATCAGATTATTTCTATAATGCATTATTTCTACTCTGTTTTATTTAAAACAGCATTATTGATGTTAATCACATGGTATATATCCTAGTGAAACAAAGATTGATTATGCAAATGTCGTTTACTTCAACAAGAACTGTATGGTGATATTTACCAAAACACCTTTGTTCCAAACATTTTTCTAATGCTTATTATGAAGCTTAGGTTTCTACCTGTAAAGGGTATAATTCTTGCTTTAAAATCAGATTAAAGCCATAGGGTAGGCTAGCTAAACTGTAAAACCTCAATAACAAATGATGATAAAATTAAAACTATTACTGATTGCTTTATATACATATTCTTAAAACTACAGGAAAACAGGGGAAATGACTGATGCCAGAAACACAAGAGAGAATGCAAATCAGCAGACGGTTGCTCCAATTTTCCTTAGTGGAAGGCAATATGGCACAGCAACTTAAAAATTTAGTCTCTATCGCTGATCAATGAGAAGGTGATAAATACCTGCACCTTAATGAAAGGACAGAGAGGAAAAATACTCATTAACTAATACACGGAGAGGAAGAGAAGTTTGCCTGCCAAAGCTGGAGGAATTGGGAGGAAAAACAAAATGTATTCTCCCTTAAGAATCTGTAACATCAGGGCTATGCTCCCTCAGTTTTGGGTTCCAGACTTATAAATTGTATAGCTTAAAAACCATCCAATTAACAAATTAACCTTTAAATCATTTTAACCCCCACCCCCTTGATAACAGTTCTATATTCTTGTTGAAATTTAAGAAGCAGCAACTGAAGTCACTAATAACCAAGAAGAAGCTTGCAGAAACTTGAGCAGAGTCACATTTGAAAAAGGGGAAATACACTAGAAGAGGTATGTTCTTACATTGCTCTGACTTCCATTTCTTCTTTTGGTAACAGACCTCTTCCCCTTTGAACTTGTGCTTTTAGTGGCCTTCCAGTCACAGATTCCTCTCTCTGATAACAGGACGAAGCCATGACCTAAAGTCAACTGTATTCTCTTCTCCATAAATTTGTATCTTTAGCAGAGGCACACAAGGAGAGAAGGGATTGGAGCTCCGTTATTTGATTCCATCGCCTATCAAAGAAGCCCATTGTGTTAAAAATCTTATTCTTTCCTGGTCTCAATCCTTCTGATAATGTGGTTTTTATCTTGTCATTCAAATCTGTAAGCCCTCTAGTATGTGTCCAATAGATCTTTTTTTTGCCTAAGATAATCAGAGTTTGCTTCTATTGCTTGCAAACAAATAGCATTAATAACAAAAAGGTGAAAAAGATAGAGTAGATTCCATATAATTTTCTGATTGAAAAATAACAAAAATGAATAATTTAATTAGTGAAGATAAGACAGACATTTATATCTGAACACATATAAAAACAGTGCAGAAAATGAAAAGGGGAAATATTCCAAAGATGTCAATGCTAATCATGGATCTAAAAATATTGCCTATACCAGACTTATTTTTTTTTAAGAAAACTATTAGAAATCCATTTCAATTATGTGCAAGAAAAAAAGGGGCTTTTAAAAAATGGGAAGAAAGAAATGAAATGCCATATGAAAAATGGACAGAAACGGAAAGAAAACTTCAAGGTCTACAGATGAAACCTAGGAGAGATAATACAGAGTTTAAAGAAATCATTATCAAATTAAACTGAAATTCACACTAGGTGGCAAATGTTAGAAATGCCATTGCAGAATATGGAAATAATGACATGGAACTACAAATGCGTAAACCCCTCTAGCATTGTATATGAAAAGGAAGTGGAAGTTAAAATATTAAGGAAACAAGGTGATAGTAATATAGGGCATGAATACAATCCAAGGATTTTAGGCATTCTTGAGGAAGCTGAAAGAACAATTGGAACAGGGAAAGTAATTAAACATAATGTTAGAAAACATACAGGAAGTTAAGAAAATAAACAAGAAAGTGTAATGATTAAACCTCACAAATTTGTCTGAGTTAAAGTTAAAAAAAAATTTCTACACCTATACACATTCTTTTTTTTTTAGTTAAATTCAGTTTTATTGAAATATATTCACATACCATACAATCATCCATGGTGTACAATCAGCTGTTCACAGTACCATCATATAGTTATGCATTCATCACCACAATCTATTTTTGAACATTTTCCTTACATCAGAAAGAATCAGAATAAGAATAAAAAATAAAAGTAGAAAAGAACACGTAAATCATCTCCCCATCCCACCCTATTTTTCATTTAGTTTTTGTCCCCATTTTTCTACTAATCCATCCACACACTAGATAAAGGGAGTTCAATCAGCAAGGTTTTCACAATCACACTGTCACCCCTTGTAAGCTACATTGTTATACAATCATCTTCAAGAGTCCAGACCCCTGAGTTGGAGTTTGATAATTTCAGGTATTTAATTCTAGCTATTCCAATACATTAAAATCTAAAAGGTGTTATCTATATAGTGCATAACAATATCCACCTGAGTGACCTCTCGACTCCATTTGAAAACTCTCAGCCACTGAAACGTTATTTCGTTTCATTTTGCATCCCCCTTTTGGTCAAGAAGATGTTTTCAATCCCATGATGCTGGGTCCAGATTCATCCCCGGGAGTCATACCCTGCACTGCCAGGGATATTTACACCCCTGGGAGTGAGGTCCCACATGGGGGGGAGGGCAGTGAGTTCACCTGCTGAGGTGGCTTAGTTAGAGAGAGGGAGAGGGAGAGTGAGAGCCACAGCTGAGGAACAAAGAGGTACTCAGGGAGAGACTCTTAGGTACAATCATATGCAAGTTTAGCCTCTCCTTTGCAGTACAAAGCTTCATAAGGCAAGTCCCATGATAAGAGGTTTCAGCACATCAAACAGCCAGCCCTCAATGTGTGTGACAACATCAACATCAGTCCAGGTAAGTAAGTCCAACACTTCCACATTTTCCCCCAGCTCCTCAGGGGGGCCCTACAAATATATTTTTATTCTCTGCCCAAATTACGTTGGGATGTGACACTATTTCACTCTAACCTATACAAACCTACCATATCTCACTTCCTATTCGAAGTTCCATATAATTGTGGTGTTTGAACAAACTGTAGAAGTTATACTGTTTAGAAAATATAGATCTTGCACCAAATAGACATTTCTTCCCTTGGTCTCACATGGAAGTTGAAGTTTTAACACACAGTCAGTTTCAACCTTTACCCTTTGGCCCAGTTTGCCCTAGTCTTAACCAGATCTGCTTCATTCGTATCACTAATAGAAGTCTGGGCTTTTTTTTTTTTTTTTTTTACCAGTTGCTGTAAGCGCTAATACTGACATTCATATCTGCTGAGCTCTAGCTCTGAGTTTCAGATGTCACACAGATACCCAATGTTCCAGAGACCAGTCAGGTTATACACTAAGGGATCAGCATATCAAAGTTTGGAGATAGCCATTACAATTCAGGAATACATTTGACTGCTGTAAGAGCTTACAATCTAGGGACTATCACAAATCATTCCCCTGTTAATCTGTGTTCTAAGGTTCAATTCTGAGTTTACACATTGTAGTTAGTCCATACTGGGGAGGCATTATAGTGTTTGCCTTGGTTTCTGGCATACTTCACTCAAAATGCTGTATACCATTCACCTCACTGCATGTCTTACAGCTTCACTCCTCATAGTTGCTCAGTATTCCATTGTATGCATACACCACAGTTTACCTTTCTGTTCCTCAGTCTTACAAATATTCTTGAAAATCTGAATTTTCAGTGAAAACATCTACAGTAAGAAACAAAAATGACAAGTTAAGTATGAAAAAAATTAGATTGACCTTATAGTCTTTGGTAGGACAGGAAAGTTCAGAATAAAATTGAAACAATTATTTGCAGATATATGAAGAGAAATTTGCTACATTTATGGAAATATTTAGGATTTCATTTTTAACCACACCATTTAATGTGTGTGTGAAAACAACATGAAGATATTCTTAATGAATCAAAGGTTTGGAATATTTACCAGTTAAGCCCAATTTGAACAAAATTTCTTAAAGTTACAATGGAATTACCTGATATAAACAAAGAACACCTGAAAGAACTCTTTTTATAAAATTACAGACAACAGAGTTTGACTTTCAAAACATAATGTGAAATAACAGATATGGTTATAAACTATTTCTCAAATTAGAATTTCTCAATTAGGAAATTAAAAATAAATAAATATATAATAAATCAAAATAGAAATATCTACAATGAAGTAGCATGAGAGAGGGGAATAGGGAAATTTATACATGTTAAAATTCCCTTGTTTCATATGAGAGCTTGTTTTATTCCTGGCTTTTATAATAAAAAAAATTATGTATTAATAAATATCTTTTTTTTTTAATTTTAAGATACCTACAGATAAATTATTACATCTCCCCCAGTGTTTGGGTACTGCAACTGGGGAGTCACACAAATACTAAGGTACAACAGGCTTGGAAAATTCTTGCAGTAAGGAATACAGTTTAACTTTTGTTTTTGGAATGGATTTGACCTTTATTTTAGTGTTATTGTTTGAAAGCGATAGAAATTACTTGTAGCTATTTTAAGCAAAAATAAATTCATTGGAAAGGCCTAGAGTAGCTCTTAAAATGGGCATAAACAAACAAGCAACAACAACAACAACAAAACCACAGGAGAACCAGGCTCAGGCAGGAATCAGAATCAGAAAGCAAGTCAAAGCCAAGATCAGGAAAAGCAGTCAGCCTTCGACATGGTCTCAGGCATGTCCGCCAAGACCCCTGGCGCTTTGCCACTGAGCGCTGGCGACAGAGAAGGATGCACCAGCATTTCCAAGAGTGCTGTTGGGCTCTGCTTCGCCTTGTCAATTGCTCTTTGTAGTTCGGAAATCTGTTTCACTGCCTTGAATAATTTCGTACCCTGCATCTCTTTCTCACCATTGCACGGAGGGAGTCCCAGGAGGGAAGGACTAATCGGTCATGCTCAAGTCTCAGGTCCAAGTTTTAGCCTCCGGAAGGTGGGACGGAAAATCTTACAAACATTCAGAAACGGGAGGGTACTATTTTGTGATTTCTGCATAAAAGAAAGTATTAGGAAACTTGACAAATGCTCTCTTGTCCTGAAATAACTCATATTTCAGGCAAATAATTGCCCTTTATAACACAATTAAGACAATTTCTAAAAAATCATAGTCAACCATTTCCCAAAGGAAAAAAAATATATATCAAATTCCATCAGCTGTTCTATTCAGAATCAAGTCCAGGACCCTGGATAATGTGGATTCCCTTTCAACTTTTGCCATCTTTCCATCACATTATTCTGTAACCTCTAGCTTAAATTGTAAATACCTCAAGGCATTCTACATATATTGCTGAAAGAAATAGCAAAGAAAGAAAATGTAAATATTTCTACAGGGAAAGGAAATGTTATAAGTAGTTGTTTTATTCTTATTTTGTCCATCAAAGATCATAGTTCATATTTATGACTCCCTCCCTCCACTCAACATTTTATGTTTGCTTTACCTCCATATGATCTTAGTAATTGTGATGAAAAAAAAAAATCTTTATTTCTAAAGTTTTTAAACATTTGTGGTCCACACTGTTTTCTTTCACTTTTAACATTGGATCAGTATCTACTAAGATTTCTTGATACTATATTCCATAGCTCATCCTTACAGTAACTATATGTGAGCTATACGAAGGGAATTCCTTTCCTGGTTTTGATGTTTGTCAAAATATCATTGACTATGTATTTGAAAATAAACAAATATAAATTGTGCTGTAATGTTAAACTGATGACTCTTACAAGAATAAAGACCAATAAATATGGAGAGGAAACCAGAATTTGCCCCTTTAAATTTATACAAGTCCTTTAAGTACTTTGAATGACTAATCAAATGTCAGGCCTTATATCACACAAACATGTCTTCTGTTTATTTTTTGTTTTTATTCTCCCTTGACACCCAGATGCCTAGTAAAAGCTTTAAGACTTCCAGCCTGTCTCATTAACAGAAACCAAAGAAAAGGTTGTTCATGATTGCATTAAAATATTTTAGGAAGGAATAGCATGGCTGTGCTGATTTTGCAAGGTTCAAAATGTGAATCCAGATACTGGGAATCTCTTCACAGTCATGAGCCAACCACAGAAGGTCAGATTTCCCAAGCAACAATTTCACTGTAAAGAGCTGGAATGAGAAATATAGAAACATGTCGTGTGTGTGTATGTGTATGTGTATGTGTATAAAGAGTATCATTTGTGATATATTTAATCTGAAATTTAAAATAAATTAGAATAAAAAGTGAATTACAGTTAAAAAGTGAATAAAGGAAAAAGAGGTTGTAATTCACTCCTTGGGACTAGCATGTAAAGATGAAATGGAAAAAACAAAACAAAACAAAGGAAAAAACAACCCAAGGCTAAAATTAAAGTCATGGACCAGATTAGAGGTAATATGAATTACTTGAATATGAATATTTCTCCCATTTTCTAATATAGAGATTTACTTTCAAAACTCAACTTTGAGGGCTCGGGCCTTATTTTATTTTTTTGAGATTTCATCTTTCTTGATGCATTTAAATTAACAATATCATTTTATATTGATAATATATTTATATTCCGTCATTCAATCTAGTAAAAGTTATATGCAAATAAGCTTAATAAATGTTTTAAAAGAGAAAGAAAACTAGTTCTTCAGGGAAAAGAAATATTTCTTATTTTGAGTTCCACAATCACCCACTGACTGAAAATAGGACTTTCTAGCTTTTTACATAGTCTTAATGAAAATATTAGGGTTAATAAGCAATTAATCTCCTATTAATTAATATATCTACTTCAGAAAAACTCATTCTAAAATTCATTTGAAAAGAGTTTTATGAAGCAAGCATGTAATTCAAAAATGGTGCAAAATAAATAATAGAATAATAAATATTAGGAAAATTCATATTAAACCTGGTATTATATTAATTTGTGGGATATCCTTTTTAATGGATTATTAAATTCACAATCATTATAGAAAATTTCATTTATTTTATTTAAAGTTAGTAGAAGAAACTAGTCAAGCCACAGTTGATTCTTGAGAAAATTCATATTGCACATTACTCGTTCCTGTAGAGCTGAATGCATGAATGTATACCAGGATAAGATTAGGTTTTTCTAGTGTAGACAATATTTGATACTATATTTGGAGGGATTACAATATTCCTCCCCACCCAAATAAAGCCCATTGGATTGCTCTGAATGATAAATCAGATCCTGTAAACCATTTCATCTGCCCTGCATTTACAGAAATTAATAATAGTTGCAGAGTGTACTTCTCAAGGCTGGAAAGAAGTGACCTTAAGGGTCTGGTTACCCAGGCTTCACCTGGTTGCCTAACAACTGTAGGATTCTGTTAACACACATTTCACACTAGCATACTACTTCAGATAGCTCAGAAGTTTTACTTTAATCTTGAGATCAACCTGACAAGTAGTAAAAAGGCCAGAAATGTGAAGATGCTTTCCAGACAGGCAACAGAAATCCTCACTCTTAACAATAAAGAAATTCATTTTCCCATATCATGTCCTGAGGAAGGAGGGCTTCCAAGTGTTTTATAGCATGACTTTATCCTTGCTGATAGGAACAGCTGATGAAAAATTTTGCTATTCATATATAGAAAAGAGACAGGAACATAGAGCATTCCAGTAATGGAATATTATTGGAGTCTGAATGAGTCAGATTAGGTCACCTGCCCACCCTTGAACCAATGTCAGTTTCCACTGACTCATGTGTGGGAAATTAGGAAGGGGTAGATACTTACGTAATATCAGGATTCTGTTTAGAAGAAGGAAAGTGAATGAATTTGTGGGTAGGCAATTAACAGTGTTTAATCAATAGAAGTTGAAAGGCAACATCTTACTGCTTCCATTGTGGTGACTCTGAAATAGAATACATCATTTCCTTAATTTTGATTGGATCACTGAAAAATGATTGAAAATAAAAACTCCAACCAGTTTATGTATACCTATGTTCTTCTTCACTAAATATTTATTTTAGATTAGATATTTTTAAAATATTTTTCTTTCTTTATAATATTACCATTTTGCAACATCAAACTGTACTTCAAACACATAGAGATATTGTGGAATTTTTTCTTCTGAAGGGATTTTTCCTTTCCTTTCTTTTCTTTCTTAACCTAAAACTATTTTTCTCCAAAAAAGTGACTTTCATAACTTGTAACCTTTAAACATGATATCTTTATTAACAGTTTAGTGACTAGATCAATTAAAAATGAAAATATATTCTTTATGAGAAATGGGTAATATTGTTTCAGCTTAACCTTGAAAAAGTAGAAAAAAATTGAGTCTTAGTCCAATAGCAACCCAAAGGGCTCAGAAACAGTAATCTCAGTGTTAGCCTGGCAGACACAATCTACACGGAACTTAATCAAAATAAGATTAAAAGTCCATAGCAATTTCCTTGAGTGGCCAGTCAGATATTCCCCATTGCAGTCATCAACCAGCCTGCCCCTGGGGCTTATTTCAGAAATAAATTGGTTTGTAGATGAGCTGAGGCAGAAGAAGAAAAAAAATGTTTTCTTGAGGCTCTACCACAAACTTTATCAAGTAATACAGTAAAACTTGAAAGTCGTTTTATTCTGAAATATTCTTTTTATTCTGCATTATATCTTCTTACATTTATTAGTATTATATGAAATATTAGTTTATATAAGCTTTTATTTAACTTTATATAGGATTTAATACATGGCATTAAATATTTAATAAAATATTACTGCAACAGCAGTAATCCCTAGCCAATTGTTCAGGGAAGGATTCTATTCAGTTATTAAAAGATTTACAAAATTATTTTATTAGTATTATTTAGCAATCACAAGCATTGGATAATGCCAGAGAAATCTGCAAGAGGCACCACAAACCTGGGAGTCTTAAAAGTTAATTTTCAATCTCAGAGATACTCCTAGACACTTACTTCAATAAGAATAGAACATTTGCAAATGCATGCCACTGAAACTTCAGATTATGAATAGAATGTCTCATTCTTGCTATTATAACTCTTTTATAGAGTAACTATCAATTAAAAATGCATTGCTAATACTATTGTGTATAAAATACTTTATGAATTATTAATTCATTTTGTATATATCACTACTTCCAATTATCTCAAAAATCTCACTAAATTTGTATTCATATGAATTTATTGAGAAGGAAATTATGGGTAACACAAATTAAAAGATTTGCTATGTACATGATAGTAGTAGCTCTAAAATCCAGAATTATGATTCTAAGTTTATATGGCTGATCATCATGTCAGAAAAATCTTACTATAATCATGGTTCTTGTAGGTATATTATTGTTCCTTTAGGCAATGTTCTTGAACATAATTGTGTATGAGAATCATCATGGGTTCTTAATAAAAGACAAATGCAATGGCTATGACCCCAAAGAGATTGATCATGTAAGTTTGAATTGGGATCCAGTAACAGATGTTGGTTTTGATGCCAATGGTCTATGAGAGCTTGGCACAAAATAAAGACTGCTATAATGTATTGATTTTAATGTATTTTAATTATAATTAGAAACTTAAAGCCTAAAAATTACAAGGTAATTTTAAGCAATTGTAACAAAATAATCATAAACAACATATAATTGACATAATAAACATAAATTGTCATTCTGTTAAATCACTGTATAGCTAATGAGTTATTTCATCATCAACTAAATGGTTAATTATAAAATATGGTCAAAATTGTATGTCTTCTCTAAAGTTTACGACATCCTGTATTTTTAATCTGTTCCTTTGTAGAGATCGATAACTGAGAAAAAAACAATACAAGGACTTGGATAAAATTTAGTATTCATCACAGTATGTTCCAAAAGAGATTTGTGTAAGCAAAAAAACAAAA
The DNA here is from genome assembly GCF_015220235.1 of Choloepus didactylus. Taxonomy (NCBI): domain Eukaryota; kingdom Metazoa; phylum Chordata; class Mammalia; order Pilosa; family Megalonychidae; genus Choloepus; species Choloepus didactylus. The sequence continues at coordinate 144,560,350 of NC_051309.1, forward strand.
CAAAGCAAAGGTTTCTTTTCAAAACTATCCCCCTCCATGCACATCATTATGCTCAAAAGCCTATCCAATATAATCACCCAGTTGGAAAAGATAAAGAAATATTTTTTTTTTCATTTCTAATGATAGTACTTATCATAAAATGTTATTAAAAATTAAAAATCTCTCTGTGATCATCAGAAAACAGAGTAGGGCTATGAAGCCTTACATTTCCATTTTGACTTTCAAGATAATTGGTGTAACAAAAATATACAGCTGCTAGTTGTTCTTGCTTTTGTTCCCAATGACATATTTTTAAGATACTGATACAAGTCTAGCAATTGAGGGCCCTTATTAGCCTCTTAATAGGACTTTACTCTCACTGCAAAGTATTCTTCCAAACTAGCTTAAGCAGCTGCAAACCACACCATCAGCCCAGTTTCCTGGCAGGACTCCTGGCACATATAAACTGCTTGATTGAGAAAAAAGTTGGGAATTCTCTCATTTGTGGACAGAGAAAAGAGTCGACTGCAAGGACCACAGATATCTCAGGATCCCATGTCTCACTTTGGCCTTTCATCTCATTTACAAATAAATGTCTCTTTAGTGTTTTAGTAATCACATGTAATATGCCTCTTTTATTCTGTCAACTAATGATAGCCTTGGTCTTAAACCAGTCTTGTTCTGTATAAATTCTGCCCTGATACATAATACAGGGAAAGTTATATAAGTTGTATAGGCAATTCCCCTTCCTAAATCTTAGTTTTTAACTACCATTGCAGACTGTTATGGAGGTTAGCAGACCATCTAAATTGGAACCAGCAAAAAGATCATTACTTAAAGGATGCTTTGTGAAAATAAGACTTTATTTGTGTAACACAGAAAATATCAACAAGGAAATATTCAGAAGATAAAATTTTCCCAAATCAGAATTTTACCTAGGAGAAGACACAGTCCCATATATTGCAGAAATAAACATATTTAGTTCAATAAGTTGTATGTCTACCAGGAATGAATAAGTACCAGAAAGTGTCTACACCCTTCCAGTAATAAACATAATTTTTGAATACAATTAGAATTTCCCTGTTTATTGTTTACTGTATGATCTCCTGCATTAGGCTAAGATATATGGCTATTTCCTTCAGGATATGTTTATCAAATCTCCCATCATTACATTTTCTAATTGTCAAATGGTTTCTATCTTGAATGTTGAAATTTAAAAAAAAAAAAAAAAAGAATTCTTTCCACAGATCACTGTAGACCTCAAATTAAACAAATAATAACCCTTCGAATTTTGGATCTAAAAAATAATCTCCATTGTCCATCAAATTACAATTTTAAAATTAACTCATTGTTTACTCCTATATTTAAATTCTTAGACATTAGTTAACGATGCTTCATGATATTAGTATCAAGAAGTGCATTGGTAGTAATTTATACATTTGTATTTTTTCATTTACCCATCAAAATTACCTTTGAGCTACCATTAAATGTAATTCAATTCAATGTTATTTAATGAATGATTGTTAATATTCAAAACACCATGGTAAATTCTGACTCATACAAAGATACATATGTCTCACTCATCAAAATATTTGGAGTCCAAGAGAGGAAAATGCTCAATTATATAAATATCTATATTAAAAGACTACGTGAAATATGATCCATCTGACCACCTTCAACTCTAATTGTGAGACTATGAATGTTTACTCTTAGTTTAGATAATCGTTTTTGCACTTCACTCCATCTCAGAGAGATAATGCTCTTTCTTTTTGTGAGTCATCAGTTCTATGCAATTGCACATACCTGGTTTGTCTGGTTACAGAGGCTAATTATCACATAATAGTTTTTATGCTTTTTGGTCTGAGGTTAGCGGGTGCTTTGAGGCAAAATCAAATGGGTTTCCAATAGCCAGTCTAAAATTACAAGAAACACAGACACAGACTGCCTGGAGTTATCCTCAAATGAAGTTAGATTTGAATTGCCTTCAGTGTTCTTTATTACAATGTGTAGATGCTCAAAGCAAATACAAGAGTTTCTCATTGCCTCTGTGACTTGAGTTCATAGTGTTGTGCTTAAATATAACTTTTGTAATGTCTACTTCACTGAAGAAACTTCAAAGAATTGAACTCAGAAAAACAATTTTCTGTAATAACCTATTGGATATTGGTTTGTAGGGTAAAGCAAAGGTCTCCATATAACACCAAATGAACAATAATACTGCATCAATTGGGATTCCACTCAGAAAATATTATCATTTAAATTGTTTAGGTTGAGCTAAATTAAAGCCATAAACAAGATTGGAGGAGAAATAAAATAAAATATGCTTTCAAGAACATAAAGAGAAACTACATCACTTGTATTCTCAAAATAAATAAAAAGACACTATATTTGTGTCATATTTTAAGCAATTATTGCATATCACAAATAATTTCTTATTGTTCTAATGGTCAATTCATGTGACTGATTGCTAATGTACTGCAAAAAATAGAAAAACATAGTTATTGGAGTTTTTGGTTTCAAACAGACATAACTTTTTCTCTGGCTTTGGACCTTGCCAGCTGTAAAAATTTGGCAAAATTACTTAATTTAAATTTCAGATTTCATTTACATAAAGTAGTACAAATATTCACTACCTTAAAAAATGTGTAAGTAGATTATCAATGGATTGAATAAAGTCCCTGGCAAAAATCATCTAAAAGAGAACGCTTATTGTTAGGTATGATTCTTAGACTTGTTCTAGTTCGCTAAAGATACAAAAAATAATATACCTGGAATTGTTTAAAGAAAATCCACAGTATAAATCTTTTGATTTGTGTTGACTAGTTTCTTTGCCAATTAGTCTGAATTAGTAAGGATTCTTGACTTACCACAGTATAAAATGCACATTTAGATTATAAGTGAATCTTTATGAAGACTTTGAATTGGGCAATGTGTTTCCTGCCATATCTCATCTATCCCAAGAGAACCACATTAACCTCAAACTAGACTTTAACTAATTCTGCTTATGACAGAGACTCTAATCACAACTTAAGGGGAGAGAATAACATATCTGTCAAATGACTGAGAAATGCCATTTAATTCACTGGAAGTTACATAGTTTTTCATCAAATACTATCAAGTGAACCCTAAGCACTGCCCGATTGTCCACTCTTATTTCTCTATATTTCCTTCTTAATATCTCTCTCTGCCCCTCTCTCTGAGGAGGAGAAAATAACTCCTGCCGTCTGTCCACAACTTTAACCTCTAAAATTGTCCACCTTCCTCTTAATTCTTTTCTGCAGACATTTCTTCTGATTTTGGCAATAAAATGAAAGCTTTCAGAAGAGAAACTCTTAATATTACTACCACATACCTATGACCCTCATTATATATGTACCCCTCTCTGCACAGGCATTGTCTTTCCTCTTGTTACTTCTCCCTGCTCCAATCCAACATTTATCAGACATATCTTTTCTTGCCACATTCAAGGACTTACTCTATAAATTATTCTCTTTTTATCCTGAATTATAAATTTTATCCCTCCTTGACCCCATTTTACCGTGTAACCCACCAACACCAACCCAATTTGTCTGCTCTATTGATTTTTATATCAGATCATTTCAAAAGAGCTGTCTGTATTTACTGTCTCTACTTTTTCTTCTCCTCATTTCTCTTAAACATATTCTAATAAGCTTTTAAACCCTGCCACTTCACTAAAACTAATCATGATAAGATTGCCATTTTATCTAATTTACTTGTCAATTTTCACGTTTCATCATATTTAACTTCTCTACAGCATTTGGCAGAATTTATCATTCTCTTTCCATACACTTATTTCTTCATTGGGTTTCTTGGACAACAATAATTTCCTTTTTTTTTTTTTAAGTCAGTGTCTACTTTTCCTGTGTCTCAATTTTGGAATCTTTCTCTTCTTCATAGCCTCTCTCTAAATACTAAAGTGTCCCAGAAATCAATTCTCAGTTCTCTTCTCTTCCTTACAAGCATTCAGTGAAGGTGATCTTCTGTACATTAACTTTAAAACTGTTAAATTTATGCCCTCAGCCAAAACACCTCTCATGATAGCCACATCCTCATGGCAAAATGCTTACTAAACTACAAATTAAAAATTGAATAAGCATCTCATCAGAATTTTTGACCGCCCCAATTCACTCATCCCTATTCTTTCAAAAATGACTGTTCCACTTAATTAGTTGCTGAGTGCAGAATCTTAAAAGTCATCCTTGTTTTCTTTCTCTCACCCCACACTCCCAGTCTATTCTGCTGGACTTAAAAAATATCACAAATGTAATGATTATTCATGACCTCTTCCAACATTACTGTAGCCATGCCACCATTTTCTCTTGTCTATTATACTATTATAGCCTTCAAATGACTCTCTTTGCTTCCAATCTTGATATCCTACAGCTTGTTTTCCACATAGCATCCAGAGTCATCACTTGAAATATGTGAGGTCACATCATTCTCCTCACCAAATGTTTCCAATAGCTTTCAATCACACTTAAGCATAAAATATATTCCCACATCATAGTTTAAAAACCCTACCTGATCTGGATTTAAACTATTGTTTGATCTTATCTTCTACCATTCTTCCCAATACTGATTCAATTTCACACAAAGCGATATTTTTGTTCTTCCTGAAATACACTGCTTTTCTTTTACTTCATGGTGCCTGCACACTTGTTCAAACATCCTCTCCCCAAATTTATGTATAGCTATTTTTTTTCCCTTTATTCAAGGCTTAATGTAAATATTTTTTAAAAATATTTTTAAATTTACATTACCTAGATTCTTATTACTGATTATTTGATTAATTTTTATGCATGATAATTATTACAATTCTAAATTATTCCATACATTTTTGTTTACTTGTTCATCAAGTGTTCCATTCTCTAAAATGTAAGCTTCACGAGGGTAGGGATTTTGGTACAATTGTATATTACCATGTCAACAAAACTGAGAGCAGAGCCTGAACAAAGTAGTTACTCACTAAAGGTCAGTTCAATAAATTAATGAAAGAAAAACAGACAGGTAGGCAAGCAGGAAGGAAAGAAGCACTATATTGTATCAAATTAAGGAATAAATGAAGAAGGATTAGCTGAAGCTAGAATAAGTTATGCAACATGTCCAATGAATTTTTTATAGCTGAATAGATTAAATCCCAAATCTGACCAATCACAAAACCTGCTTTCCCATGCACTTTCATGCCTTCCAAGTTACTGCAGTGTAAAATGAGCCAGTGGCTTAGATCTCTTATGATCTGCCACTATTATCATATTCCTATCCCAAAGTCCAATGTAAGACATTTAAAGTCTGTTTAAAATAAAAGAGACTAAACCTGAAATAGATAATCTCTTATAGAACCATGAAATAAAACCTGAAGATTAAGTGTGAAATGGAAAAGGTGCCAATCTCACACATTCCTCTCAGAAACTATGGTAAAGTGTTTTTTGTTTGCTTGTTTTTTGTTTTTTGTTTTTGTTTTTTGTTTTTTTGTTTTTTTGTGGTTTTATTTCACACAAATGCAACTTGCACACCAGCTGTCGATTCGTTTCCTTCACTGCGCAGCCGGGCATTGGGGTTGGTGACTCTGATGGCCAGCTGGACTGCTCTTTCCACGATGGCTTTGCGGTTCTTGGAAGAACCGTTGTGAGCAATCTCAGCACAGTAAGATTTGTTGCACATCAGCAGCACTTCCAGCTCCTTGACATTGTGAACCAGGAACTTTTGGAAGCCACTGGGCAGCATGTGCTTCGTTTTCTTGTTGCCCCCAAAACCACTGTTGGGCATCAAGATCTGGCCCTTGAATCTTCTCCGCACCCTGTTGTCAATGCCTCTGGGTTTCCTCCAGTTACGCTTAATTTTGATGTACCTGTCTCTGTTGCCGAATGAACTTCTTGGTCCTCTTTTTGACGATCTTGAGCTTTAAGAGGGGTCTGAGGGCAGCCGTGATGCCATGTAGGAGATGGCTGCCACCTCCGTGGGCAGTGCCAAGGAAGAGAGAGGGAAGGAAAGGGACCGTAAAGTTTTAAGTATGTAAGTATGATATACTCTCATTATACCAAATGCAAACTTTTTCTTCTACCAGCTGAATCACCTATCAGTTGACTATTAACCCTCATGAAGTAATATCCAAGGATATCCAAGTATATATCCAAAGTAACATCCAAGTAATACCCAATTTGCCTTCCTTACAATACCTTGTTTCTCTGTATAGAATTGTTCCATTAGAGAATAATTTCACAAATATATGGAGTCATTATGAACTAATTCTCAATAATCTACATTCATTACATGCCATGCTATTTAGGTTTACATTTAATTTTTTAGTAAACATTATTTACAAAGAAATATCTTTCTTAAAAGGAATTCTGTCTATAATTGCCTTTGTTTTCATCATGGAATTCAATATAAAAAAATAATGTTTGCAATGTTTTTTTTTTTTTTTTAATCATCATTTTATTGAGATATATTCACATACCACACAGTCATACAAAACAAATTGTACTTTCGATTGTTTACAGTACCATTACATAGTTGTACATTCATCACCTAAATCAATCCCTGACACCTTCATTAGCACACACGCAAAAATAACAAGAATAATAATTAGAGTGAAAAAGAGCAATTGAAGTAAAAAAGAACACTGGGTACCTTTGTCTGTTTGTTTGCTTCCCCTACTTTTCTACACATCCATCCATAAACTAGACAAAGTGGAGTTTGGTCTTTATGGCATTCCCAATCCCACTGTCACCCCTCATAAGCTACATTTTTATACAACTGTCTTCGAGATTCATGGGTTCTGGGTTGTAGTTTGATAGTTTCAGGTATCCACCACCAGCTACCCCAATTCTTTAGAACCTAAAAAGGGTTGTCTAAATTCTGCATAAGAGTGCCCACCAGAGTGACCTCTCGGCTCCTTCTGGAAACTCTCTGCCACTGAAGCTTATTTCATTTCCTTTCACATCCCCCTTTTGGTCAAGAAGATGTTCTCCATCCCACGATGCCGGGTCTACATTCCTCCCCGGGAGTCATATTCCACGTTGCCAGGGAGATTCACTTCCCTGGGTGTCTGATCCCACGTAGGGGGGAGGGCAGTGATTTCACCTTTCAAGTTGGCTTAGCCAGAGAGAGAGGGCCACATCTGAGCAACAAAGAGGCATTCAGGAGGAGACTCTTAGGCACAAATACAGGGAGGCCTAGCCTCTCCTTTGCAGCAACCGTCTTCCCAAGGGTAAAACTTATGGTAGAGGGCTCAACCCATCAAACCACCAGTCCCCTATGTCTGTGGTCATGTTAGCAACCATGGAGGTGGGGTAGGCGAATACCCCTGCATTCTCCACAGGCTCCTCAAGGGGGCACTACATCTTTTTTTTTTTTTTTTCCTTGTTTGTCTTTTTTCTTTTTTTTTTTTTTTTTAACTTTCCCTTCTTTTTTAAATCAACTGTATGAAAAAAAAAGTTAAAAAGAAAACAAACATACAATAAAAGAACATTTCAAAGAGACCATAACAAGGGAGTAAGAAAAAGACAACTAACCTAAGATAACTGCTTAACTTCCAACATGTTCCTACTTTACCCCAAGAAAGTTACATAATATAGCAACATTTCAGTGAACTTGTTCCTACTACATCCATCAGAAATTAACAGACCATAGTCATTTCTGGGCATCCCCAGAAAGTTAAATAGCTTATCTGTTCTTCTTGGATTATTGTTCCCCCTTCCTTAATTGCTCTCTACTGCTTGTTCCCCTACATTCTACATTATAAACCATTTCTTTTACATTTTTCAAAGTTCACATTAGTGGTAGCATATAATATTTCTCTTTTTGTGCCTGGCTTATTTCGCTCAGCACTATGTCTTCAAGGTTCATCCATGTTGTCATATGTTTCACCAGATTGTTCCTTCTTACTGCCGCGTAGTATTCCATCGTGTGTATATACCACATTTCATTTATCCACTCATCTGTTGAAGGACATTTGAGTTGTTTCCATCTCCTGGCAATTGTGAATAATGCTGCTATGAACATTGGCGTGCAGATATCTGTTCGTGTCACTGCTTTCCGATCTTCCGGGTATATACCGAGAAGTGCAATCGCTGGATCGAATGGTAGCTCTATATCTAGTTTTCTAAGGAACTGCCAGACTGACTTCCAGAGTGGCTGAACCATTATACAGTCCCACCAACAATGAATAAGAGTTCCAATTTCTCCACATCCCCTCCAGCATTTGTAGTTTCCTGTTTGTTTAATGGCAGCCATTCTAACCGGTGTTAGATGGTATCTCATTGTGGTCTTAATTTGCATCTCTCTAATAGCTAGTGAAGCTGAACATTTTTTCATGTGTTTCTTGGCCATTTGTATTTCCTCTTCAGAGAACTGTCTTTTCATATCTTTTGCCCATTTTATAATTGGGCTGTCTGTACTATTGTCATTGAGTTGTAGGATTTCTTTGTATATGCAAGATATCAGTCTTTTGTCAGATACATGGTTTCCAAAAATTTTTTCCCATTGAGTTGGCTGCCTCTTTACCTTTTTGAGAAATTCCTTTGAGGTGCAGAAACTTCTAAGCTTGAGGAGTTCCCATTTATCTATTTTCTCTTTTGTTGCTTGTGCTTTGGGTGTAAAGTCTAGGAAGTGGCCGCCTAATACAAGGTCTTGAAGATGTTTTCCTACATTATCTTCTAGGAGTTTTATGGTACTTTCTTTTATATTGAGATCTTTGGTCCATTTTGAGTTAATTTTGTGTAGGGGGTGAGGTAGGGGTCCTCTTTCATTCTTTTGGATATGGATATCCAACTCTCCCAGCCCCATTTGTTGAAAAGACCATTATGGCTCAGTTCGGTGACTTTGGGGGCCTTATCAAAGATCAGTCGGCCATAGATCTGAGGGTCTATCTCTGAATTCTCAATTCGATTCCATTGATCTATATGTCTATCTTTGTGCCAGTACCATGCTGTTTGGCAACTGTGGCTTTATAATAAGCTTCAAAGTCAGGGAGTGTAAGTCCTCCCACTTCGTTTTTCTTTTTTAGAGTGTCTTTAGTAATTCGAGGCATCTTCCCTTTCCAAATAAATTTGATAACTAGCTTTTCCAAGTCTGCAAAGTAGGTTGTTGGAATTTTGATTGGGATTGCATGGAATCTGTAGATGAGTTTGGGTAGAATTGACATCTTAATGACATTTAGCCTTCCTATCCATGAACATGGAATATTTTTTCATCTTTTAAGGTCCCCTTCTATTTCTTTTAGTAGAGTTATGTAGTTTTCTTTGTATAGGTCTTTTACATCTTTGGTTAAGTTTATTCCTAGGTACTTGATTTTTTTAGTTGCTATTGAAAATGGTATCTCTTTCTTGAGTGTCTCTTCAGTTTGTTCATTTCTAGCATATAGAAACATTACTGACTTATGTGCATTAATCTTGTATCCCGCTACTTTGCTAAATTTGTTTATTAGCTCTAGTAAGTGTATCGTTGATTTCTCAGGGTTTTCTAGATATAAGATCATATCATCTGCAAACAATGACAGTTTTACTTCTTCTTTTCCAATTTGGATGCCTTTTATTTCTTTGTCTTGCTGGATTGCCCTGGCTAGCACTTCCAGCACAATGTTGAATAACAGTGGTGACAGCGGGCATCCTTGTCTTGTTCCTGATCTTAGAGGGAAGGCTTTCAGTCTCTCACCATTGAGTACTATGCTGGCTGTGGGTTTTTCATATATGCTCTTTATCATGTTGAGGAAGTTTCCTTCAATTCCTACCTTTTGAAGTGTTTTTATCAAAAAGGGATGTTGGATTTTGTCAAATGCTTTTTCAGCATCTATTGAGATGATCAATTGATTTTTCCCTTTCGAGTTTTTAATGTGTTGTAATACATTGATTGTTTTTCTTATGTTGAACCATCCTTGCATGCCTGGAATGAACCCCACTTGGTCATGGTGTATGATTTTTTTAATGTGTCTTTGGATTCAATTTGCAAGTATTTTGTTGAGGATTTTGCATCTATATTCATTAGGGAGATTGGCCGGTAGTTTTCCTTTTTTGTAGCATCTTTGCCTGGTTTTGGTATTAGATTGATGTTAGCTTCATAAAATGAGTTAGGTAGTGTTCCATTTTTTTCAATGTTTTGAAAGAGTTTGAGTAAGATTGGTGTCAGTTCTTTCTGGAAAGTTTGGTAGAATTCCCCTGTGAAGCCATCTGGCCCTGGGCATTTATTTGTGGGAAGATTTTTGATGACTGATTGGATCTCTTTGCTTGTGATGGGTTGGTTGAGGTCTTCTATTCTTCTCTGGTCAGTCTAGGTTGTTCATATGTTTCCAGGAAATTGTCCATTTCTTCTACATTATCCAGTTTGTTGCCATACAGTTGTTCATAATATCCTCTTATAATTTTTTTAATTTCTTCAGGATCTGCAGTTATGTCACCTTTTTCATTCATTATTTTGTTTATATGGGTCTTCTCTCTTTTTGATTTTGTCAGTCTAGCTAGGGGCTTGTCAATCTTGTTGATCTTCTCAAAGAACCAACTTTTGGTGATATTTATCCTCTCTATTGTTTTTTTGTTCTCTATGTCATTTATTTCTGCTTTAATCCTTGTTATTTCTTTTCTTGTACTTGGTTTAGGATTGGTTTGCTGTTCATTTTCTAGCTTCTTCAGTTGATCCATTAGTTCTTTGATTTTGGCTCTTTCTTCCTTTTTAATATATGCGTTTAGTGCTATAAATTCCCCCCTTAGCACTGCTTTTGCTGCATCCCATAGGTTTTGGTATGTTGTGTTCTCATTTTCCTTCGTCTCTATATATTTAGCAATTTCTCTTGCTATTTCTTCTTTAACCCACTGATTGTTTAGGAGTGTGTTGTTTAACCTCCAGGTATTTGTGAATTTTCTAAGTCTCTGATGGTTATTGACTTCTAATTGTATTCCATTGTGGTCAGAGAATGTGCTTTGAATAATTTCAATCTTTTTAAATTTATTGAGGCTTGTTTTATGTCCCAGCATATGATCTATTCTGGAGAAAGTTCCGTGAGCACTAGAAAAGTATGTGTATCCTGGTGATTTGGGATGTAATGTCCTGTATATGTCTGTTAAATCTAATTCATTTATCAGATTGTTTAGGTTTTCAATTTCCTTATTGGTCTTCTGTCTGGTTGATCTATCTATAGGAGAGAGTGATGTGTTGAAGTCTCCCACAATTATTGTGGAAATATCAATTGCTTCCTTTAGTTTTGCCAATGTTTCTCTCATGTATTTTGTGGCACCTTGATTGGGTGCATAGACATTTACGATTGTTATTTCTTCTTGCTGAATTGCCCCTTTTATTAGTATGTAGTGGCCTTCTTTGTCTCTCAAAACATCCCTGCATTTGAAGTCTATTTTATCTGAGATTAATATTGCTACACCTGCTTTCTTTTCGCTGTAGCTTGCATGAAATATTTTTTTCCATCCTTTCACTTTCAGTTTCTTTGTGTCCCTGTGTCTAAGATGAGTCTCTTGTATGCAACATATTGATGGTTCATTTTTTTTGATCCATTCTGCGAATCTATATATTTTAATTGGGGAGTTTAATCCATTTACATTCAACGTTAAAACCGTGAAGGCATTTCTTGAATCGGCCATCTTATCCTTTGGATTATGTTTGCCATATTTTTCCCTCTCTCTATTAATATCCTTTATTGTACCCATACCGAATCTCTTTAGTACTGAACCTTTCTCCAGGTCTCTCTGTCCTGTCTTTGTTTCTCTGTCTGTAGAGCTCCCTTTAGTATCTCCAGTAGGGCAGGTCTCTTGTTAGCAAATTCTCTCAGCATTTGTTTGTCTGTGAAAAATTTAAGCTCTCCCTCAAATTTGAAGGAGAGCTTTGCTGGATAAAGTATTCTTGGCTGGAAATTCCTCTCACTCAGAATTTTAAATATATCGTGCCACTGCCTTCTTGCCTCCATGGTGGCTGCTGAGTAGTCACTACTTAGTCTTATGCTGTTTCCTTTGTATGTGGTGAATTGCTTTTCTCTTGCTGCTTTCAGAACTTGCTCCTTCTCTTCTATGTTTGACAGTGTGATCAGTATATGTCTCGGAGTGGGTTTATTTGGATTTATTCTATTTGGAGTTCGCTGAGCATTTATGATTTGTGTATTTATGTTGTTTAGAAGATTTGGGAAGTTTTCCCCAACAATTTCTTTGAATACTCTTCCTAGACCTTTACCCTTTTCTTCCCCTTCTGGGACACCAATGAGTCTTATATTCGGACGTTTCATATTATCTATCATATCCCTGAGGTCCATTTCGAGTTTTTCAATTTTTTTCCCCATTCTTTCTTTTATGCTTTCATTTTCCATTCTGTCATCTTCCAGGTCACTGATTCGTTGTTCAACTTCCTCTAGTCTTGTACTATGAGTGTCCAGAATCTTTTTAATTTGGTCAACAGTTTCTTTAATTTCCATAAGATCATCCATTTTTTTATTTAGTCTTGCAATGTCTTCTTTACGCTCTTCTAGGGTCTTCTTGATTTCCTTCATATCCCGTACTATGGTCTCATTGTTCATCTTTAGTTCTTTGAGTAGCTGCTCTAGGTGCTGTGTCTCTTCTGGTCTTTTGATTTGGGTGCTTGGGCTTGGGTTATCCATATCGTCTGGTTTTTTCATATGCTTTATAATTTTCTGTTGTTTTTGGCCTCGTGGCATTTCCTGAACTTGATAGGGTTCTTTTAGGGTTTGTAGACCAGTTGAAGTCCTTATCTCTAATTTATCAGATCTACAGCTTTGTGGAGTACACTTTCTCTAACTAACCAGCAGGTGGCATCCACGAGCCACCTGTTCTCCACAAGCCAGATCTCCCCTGCTTAGCCTTTTTGGTGAGTGGGGGAGTGAGTCTTGTGGGGCCCAATTGGTGTACCAAGCTTGCGTGTGTAGTTGGTGTTGCCTGCCCTGTATGTGGGGCATGTTTCTGGGCAGTCGGGGAGGGGGGGTGGCCCTGACAATCAAATCTCCCTGATGATCCTAGAGTTTTAAAGCTGCTGAAATAGTCTAATCCTTCAGTTCAGTCCTGCCACAGTTTGTCTCTGCCACTGACCCACAAGTCTTTGGTATTGGCGTATGGCTCCTGAGACTTGCAAGTGGGCCCCTCTTCCAGGCTGTGCACCCCGGGTCCTCTGTTGAGGGATGACTGTGCTATGTCACAGGTGAGTGCCGTCCCCCCAGGGCAGTTCTGGGCTGCTGGGCTGTGTTGGGAGGCTCCCAGTCTGCTCAAATGATGGCTGAATGGGGCTCTGTTAATTCACACTGCTCCCCCTTCCCAGCTCTGGGACATTCAGCTGAGGTTGCAGGGAAGGCTAATGTCCACGCCCAGTTTTGTGGTGTGTGCCTGTTATTTGAAGCACTTCCGTCACACTGGGTTGTCTGGGGCAGCTCTGGGCTATGGGGCTGGCAATGGGCAGGAGTGTTTCCTGTCCACCAGGATGGTGGCTGTGAGCGGACACCCCCCTTTTCTTGGGAAGTTGTGTTGTTTAGTGAATTTTCTCAGCCACTGGATTATTGCCTTTTGTCTCAGAGCTCTCTTAGTTCTGCTCTTGACTTGACGTGCCCAAATTGCAATTCTTTGAAGCTTTCTGTATTGAGCTTCTTAGAGTAATTGTTTTAGAAAAAGCAAAAAGGATTTAAAAAAAAAAAAAAAAAAACGGCCCTCCTCAGAGATCTAATGGGTTATTGAAATGCTAATAGACAAAGCAACCAGGGCCATTAAGGAAAGGTGCACAGGGCAGAGAGATCAGCTTTGCTTCGGGATTTGAATATGCGCCTCAAGGCCTGATCTCCGCCCTTCCCCTTTCTGTGTTCACCAGAACTCCAAAAATCCTCTGCTTTTATTTTGGAGTTTTTCGTGTTGTTTTTTTTCTATGCCTGTCTCCTCTCTGCTGGGCTGGCTGCTCTCAGAGTCTCTGGTGTCTGGTCTCAGTCTATCTATGGTTGGAGTTTGAATCAGTAGAATGAGTTTCCGATAAGAGTAGCCACTGCAATTCTCCCTTCTCCTTCCCAGAGCTGACAGCCCCTCCTCCCCCGGGACTGAGCCTGGCAGGGAGGGGCGCGGGTCCCCTGGCCGCAAAAACTTACAGATTTCGCTGATCTCAGCAGTTCCACGTTTTCATGAGTGTTGTATGAAGTATGCCCAAAGACAGATTGCTCTGTGGTGTCCAGTCCACGCAGTTCCTGGCTTTTTACCTACTTTCCTGGAGGAGTAACTAAAACATACAGCTCACCAGTCTGCCATCTTGCCCCGCCTCCTCTGCAATGTTTTTAAAAGAAAAATATTTCTAGATTTCCTTTCATATATAGCTAAATTGATTTCTGTTAGATTTTTTTTAATCTATAGCTAAATTGAATTCTTTACAGATTATAGACCTTTTTCAAAGTCAGCATTTTTATGATATGACACTGTTTACTTTCTAGTTCAATTTTAAAAGTATTTGTCAAGACAGCAGCAGCATTTCCTTAAACAGATGTTACTTCTAAATCTAACCTTCTTAGAAACACAGTAACAAGCTCCGATACACTTTCTTCTTAATAGTTTATGAAAATATGCAATCATCCGAAATCACATACTGATTTCTACTTCTTTTCCTAACTACAATTATATGAAAATATTTTACTTTCAAAAGCAGCTCTTTTGCCTTTTTCTAAGCTTCCTTTTTTTTTCTCTTTGGTTTAGGAACATGCACTTGTGTAAAGTAATAAAATGCAAATGTAGTCTCTAAAGCAAAGAACAGTTGTCAGCCAAAACATTTTCCCCTGATTTTAACTTATTATATAAGTGATATTACATAGGTGAATGATATTTCACTTATAATATTACAATATTAGGTGATCATTTGCACCTTCCAAAACTATAGGCATTTTTCTTTCTGGTATTACATTTGTTCCTCAATAAATCACTTACATTTTTGTGGGCAGCAATGTCAAATAAAAAGATCTCCATACAGATGATTAATTCCTCTGCAATATATTTTATTTAGTAAGTCTTCTAAACATAAATATTGACATAAAATAGTAAAATATATAATAACAAAGTAAAGAAACAACTGCATCTGTGGGATGTGTGTGATATAGTTGTTAAATATACTCAAATATTATATATGTATATAAAGGGATATATTTGTATATGCATATAAAGGCAATTTCAGCTCTCAGGTTTGACCCACTGCCTTTAAAACAAGAGACACCTGCTTGCACATTTATAATTTTTACTGAGAGCACTCTGGCCAAACTTTTGGCTGAGGTGATTGAGAGTGAAGAGTTTATCACAGTGAAATTTGCAGATCAAGACCACATGATAGTTACACAAGCCCTATTCAACAAATATTCTTCCAATTACTCCAAGAGTTTTTTTTTTAACATTTTAATTTTTCTCCATTTGCACATTTCTTATTCTCTTATTTTAATTCCTTTTCCTGCCTGTTTTTTTTCATTTTCATTCCATTTATTGTATTTTTAAAATGTGTTCATTTTAACATTAAAACACCTTAATACAAATGTTTTTTTCTGAAGATTTAAAAGAATATCTTTTACAATAAAAATTATAATCACTACATATAGGCCACTGTAAGCTGTCATGATGACACATATATGGTTAGGTGCATTAAGAAAGCAAGATTTTATTCAGAAAACATGATAAATCTGGGCAAATCTGTTGAGAACTGGAGTTCAACAAGCATTAAGAGACACTCTTGGAATGGTTGAAAGAGAAAGGCTAGGGGAATGTAGAGCTAGAAGGAAAGATAGAAGATAAGGCTGGGACTGTATAACTTAGTGAAGCCTAGAGTGGTTAATGATGGTGATTAAATGTGTAAATATAAAAATGTTTTTATATGAGGGAGAACAAAAGAATGTCAACTTTGCAAGGGGTTGAGCATGGGATGGTATTGGGGGGGAAATACAGTCAAGGCAAACTAAAGTCTATAGTTGAAAGTTAGATTGTAATATGCCTCCATTAATTGTAAAAAAGACAATATAGTAAAGCTAAATATCTATAAGAGGGGGATATAAGGGAATTTTAGTATGGGGGGTGTGGAATTCTTGGTGGTGGTAGTGTTGTCTGAACTTTTTAATGTATTTTATTTTATTTTATTTTTATTTTTCATTCACCATTTTTTCTGTTTTGTTTTTTCCTTCTTCTTTTTTTTGGCAGAAGAAATGCAAATGTCCACATATAGAATGTGGTGGTGAATGCATAACTAGGTGATTATACCGGGAACCACTGATTGTTTATTTAGGATTCAATGCTTAAAAAATAAACAGAGGGATGCAAGTGCTGGAGAAAATGTGGAGAGAGGGATGTACCTAATCATTGCTATGAAGAAGTAGAATGGTGCAGCCCATCTGGAGGGCAGTGTAGTGGTTCCACAGGAAGCTAAGTATGGGTTTGCCATGTGGTCCTGCAACCCTGTTATTGGGTATATACTTGGAAGAACTGAGAGAAGGGACATGAATGGACATTTGCACACTGGCATTTATGGTGGCAGTATTCACGATTTGCAATTGATGGAGGTGTCCTAACAGTACATCGACTGATGAATGGAATAGTGAACTGTGTTGTATACATACAATGGAATACTGAGTGGCTGCAAGAAGGAATGAAGTTGTGAGGTATCCAACTAGGTGAATGGACCTTGAGGACAGTGTGTTGTGTGAAATAAGCCAGAAATGAAAAGACAAACATTATAATGTCTCACTAATATGGACCAACTATAATCTGCAAACTCTGAGAATTTAATCTGAGAGCACAGGTTATCAGGGGAAGGTTTATTGTAATGGTTCCTGAACTGTAAGCTCTTACACCAGTTACCTCTATACCTCAGTTGTAATGTTTATTTCTAGATTCTGAGATGATGAGCTCTTGTATATAAGCTGGTCAGTCCCTGGAACTTCAGGTATCTGTGTGACACCTGAGACTCAAAGCTAGAGTTTGGCAGCTATGAGTGTCAAAATCACCCCATCCAGCAAATGTTAAGCCAAAAAAGAGATCAGAATTCAATTAGAGATATGAACAAAATAGCCTTGGTTAGGACTAAGGTAAATCAGGCTAAAGTGTAAAGGATGCTATTAACTGTTTTAAAGCTTCAACTTCTATGTGAGGCCAAAGGAAGAGATGTTTATTTGGTGGAAAAGCTTTATTTTCTATAGCATGCTACATAATTTAACTTGCATGTTCAGTTTATTAAAACACCACAATTACATGGAACCTTGACTAGGGAGTGAATCTGGTTTGTTTGTACAGGTTAGTGTGAAGCCCCAATACATCACAGAGTAATTTGGGCAGAAAATAAAAATGTATTTGCAAAATTCCCTTGAGGGACTGGGGAACAGTGTGGAAATAATAAACTTCCCCACCTGGGTTATTACTGATAGTTTCATAACCATTGAGGACTAGCAATTTAGTAGACTGAACTATTAATCTTGGAGTTTGCCCTTATGAAGCCTGTTACTGCAAAGAAAAGGCTAAGACTACTTATAATTGTGCCTGAGAGTCACACCCAGAGAATCTCTTTTGTTGCTCAGATATGCCCTTTCTCTCTAAGCCAATTCAGCAGGTAAATTCACTGCTGTCCCCGCTACATGCGACATGACTCCCAAGGGTGTAACTCTCCCTGGCAACATGGGATAAGACTCCCGAGGATGAGTCTGGACTCAGCATCATGGAATTGAGAAAACTTTCTTGACCAAAAGAGAGAAAAGCAATGAAACAAAGTAAAGTTTCAGGGGCTGAGAGACTTCAAATGGAGTCAAGAGGTCATTCTGGAGGTTATTCTTATGCATTAAATAGATATCCCTTTTTAGTTTTTAGTGCATTAGAATAGCTAGAAGGAAATACCTGAAACTGTTGAACTGCAACCCAGTAGCTCTGATTCTTAAAGACAAGTGTATAACTATTTAGCTTATACAGAGTGACTGTGTGATTGTGAAACCTTTTGGATCATACTCCCTTTATCCACTGTATGGAGAGATAAGTAGAAAAATGGGGACAAAAAGGTAAATGAATAATAGAGGGGGATGTGAAGGATGGGTTGTTTTGGGTGTTCATTTTTACTTTTATTTTTATTCTTATTTTTATTTTTAATTTTTTGGAGTAATGAAAATGTTCAAAAATTGTGGTGATGAATGCACAACTATACGATGACACTGTGAACAACTGACTGTACACTTTGAATGATTGTATGGTATGTGACTATATCTCAATAAAATTGCAAGGAAAAAAAAGAGACACTTGATTTGGTGCTCTACAAAGCATGTAAGTGCACATTCAGGAAGAAAAACTTTCTGTCAAGACATTATAAATCCTCTCCTACAGTTTTTTGTTATGTTTTGTTTTGTTGTTGTTTATTAGATTTTTTAATGCAATTTTATTGAGATATATTCACATGCCATATATTGCATCCAAAGTATACAATCAATGGTTCACAGTATCATCATATAGCTGTGCACTCATTGCCAGAATCAATTTTAGAACATTTTCATTACTCCAAAATAAAGAAAAAATAAAAATAAAAATAAAAAAGAATGCCAAAAACATTCCATGCCCCTTATCCCCCTATTATATATATGTGTGTGTATATATATATGTATGTGTATATATAATATATATTTATATTTATATATATATTTATAATATATATTTATATATTATATATGTATTTATATATATATATATATACACACATATATATATATAATTTTTTTGTCTTTATTTTATTACTCACCTGTCACTACACTGGGTAAAGGGAGTGTTGGTCAAAGGTTTCCACAATCACACAGTCACACAATGAAAGCTATATAGTTTCCTGGCACAGCTTTGATACAGAAGGTTTCTGTTTGATTAACATCTAGCTGTTATTAGTCCACCAGTTAGCCTGCTATGTCAATTGGAAGATTATTGGTAACTAAAGATTGTCTCTATTAGATACTTTTACAAATGAATATTCATTTCTTAAACATTGCTGTGCAAATATATGTGTTTTATTAGGAGTAGTTTTATGCATTTTTATTTGCTTTTAATTTTATATACTCAACTAGTGATTATATTTATCAATGAAGAGAACTACTGTTCTGAACAAGTCAGGCTTTTCCGTATCTTTGACAGGATCCTTTAGTCAAATAAAACAATGGTAGACAAGAAAACTACAGCACTATTGGCAAATGTGATGTAATTAGGTTGCCAAAAATGGATCCCTCATCACAATCAGTCCTTCATTCTTCCACTATATTTTTTCTTTCTCTGTTTTTCTCTTGACTTCTGCTAAACTGTCAAGTTTCTGTATACTATTATCATTTATTCCCTTCATATCTGCAGCCAAGTTTTGACCTTATGACAGGATCATCAGTAGAAAGTCCAGTAGAGTATCTCAGCAATCCTCTTTTAATTATTTCCAGATGTTCTAGAATTGCCCTCTCATATGCTCACACATTTCTGCTCTTGTCCACTTACTTGCATGCTGAAAATTGGTTGTTTTGTTCCCAAATATATTTTTGAGATATAATTGTTATTCTAGCCAGATACCTTAAATAAGTATGTTAAACAATGATAATATGTATAAAACAAAGCATATGGCTTTGAAAAGAATTGATAAAATAAGCTGCTAAAAATACTGTCAGATTGGATACATGAATCAGGAACCTATGAAAGTTTGTCTTCGTGGGGTGGTGCATAGGATATCTGCACTAAGATTACTTCTTATGTGTCTTTAACTGATAGTAACATTTCAAGAAACCAACACTAAAATCCACAGACTATACCTTATGCAAAGGAAACAATGCTCAATGAACTCATGTACAAAGTTATGACCTAAGACCTCCATCAGATAATTGGCCCATAAATATACAATCATGTGTTTTAAATTAAAAGAAATTCCTCAAGCTATGGATGTGTAGCTTGTTTTTGAAAGTAGAATGCAAGAAGAAAGGAGCTTTATTTTAACACAGGACTCCCTCTCATTTTTGTGAAAATAGTATCTTGCTTTCCCTTCCATAGTGAGACCTTGGAAATATTTAAAGTGACACTCCCTTTACCCAGTGTATGGGCCACATTCTGGTTTTAAGAATTAGTATCAATTCGGACTTTTTAATTCATGGTCCATTCCAATATTAAAGCTATTATCTCTTACCCAATTCAAGCTCAGACCTGCATCAGCTAAGGGAAATGGCAGTGGGTATCCTCACCTTGCTCTTAAACCTTCATCAATCTCTGCTACCTTTGACTCTTACAGGGTAGGAACAGGAGGAAGAAGGAGAAAAAAAGGTCTTGCTCAACACACATAATTTTAATTGGGCATTAGTGTCCTCTGGATGGTTAGATGTTTACTGTTTAGCTCTTTGTTTGTGGGGCAAGATTTTTTATGAATTATTAAGAAACTGCACCACTGAGACCCCGAAGCTGTAGTTCCATTTTATGCAATGCCTCTCTTAGTTGGTCTCCCTCTCATCCCCTGATGTTCAGCAATAAAGACCCATAAGATGTTCTTATTGTCATTTCTTAGCCATTCCAAACACAAAAGCAAGAGAATTAAGCATACTTCTTTCAAGACATGGAATTCAGCTGCCGTCTCTGGGGTCCTCATCTGCCCCAGCCAAACTTGGATGTGCATCTGCTTCTCAATCTAACCTACTCTGCTCACAAAGACCATGCCAGACAAACTCTCACTTCTGAGGTTTAAAGCATGAGTTAGATACCAATCCTTAAGTCCCCTTAAAGCATGTCACATTCTTTGAGCACTTTATTATAGCCCATTTCATTTTGCACTCACTGGGGTAAGAGCACCTGAATCATTATCCCTCAGTAGGAATCCTATTAAAAAATCTCTTAAAAATATAAATTCTGGAAGTGAGTGATGAACAAAAGGATCATGATAGCATTACACAGTCTCTTCTTGTATACTGCTTTGAAAATGTAGCCCCTATTATTTTCAGTCTTCAGGGCCTTTGCAGAAATGCTGAGACAATATAAAAATTCACATTTAACATCCAGTTAGTTTGGTATCATTTTCAATAATTTATACTTTAACTGCAATTAATCACAACAAACCACTTACCAGATTCAGTAGTGTCAGCAAGATGGCCTCTACAATGATAAGTAGCCAGTGACTCCCAGAGCTAAAGATATTGCTGTCTCTTATAGATGTATTAGTTCAGAAATATAGCAATATTTTGTTACAAAACTATCATATTTCACAAGAAAATATATAGTAGTACAATGATCAAATGGAGATTTAATTTGTGTCTTGAATTTCTTCACTAATGAAGTATCTCTAAAATATTTAACCCAACATTGGCCAAAGTTTTGACTTGAAGAACTAGTGGGAACCTCTTTTTTCATGAGAGTGACACAGGCTTTCTAAAAGTTTGTGTAATAACCATAAATTTTGTGTGGAAGGGGCTAATCTGGATGTGGCCTGCCACCTTTCCTTATAACCCACAAGTAAACCTGTTCTCAGGATCAAATATATTCACCTAAGACCTAAGATGGAAAATGAACATGGGCTAACTCCCTCCTTCAGGTAACTTGTCTTAAAACACATCCCCTAGCAGATAGTGCTCTGCTAGCAGGTTGCTCCCCGCTTTAGTCTTGAGTATATGTAAAAATTCATGGACACTACCTGGTTAAGTGTGTGCATTTTATGGCACCTGTTCAGCTCTGCTCTTGCGGGGAAGGAAGCTGTCTTTTGTCTGCAACATAATAGGGCTGTGTTTATAACCATCTCCCTACTTGGCTGTGGGCTGAGTCCCGATGTCCACTGGTGAAGCCTATCTTCCAGTGCTTTTATGTGTCCTGATTTTGCTGGTGACCCTGACACCTGCAAACCATGGATATTATTTTCCATATGGTGAGACACCTCCCCTGAAACCGGTAACAGGTGTCTCTTTCCCTGACACTTTGTGTTAGCAAATGCTGATGTTGAATGATGTTAATGATGTTGAAAAACTAAAAAATATGCTTTAAAACAATTTTTATTTTCTTCTACAAAATAAAAAATACATGTATAAATATATATACATATGCAAATATTCATGTATAATAATACAAACATATATTTATATATATATACATATGTATGGAGAGAGAAAGGGTCATATATTCTGAATCGCTTGCCAGCAGTGGTGGTTGATAGCCTGTGCTCCTGAGACTGCTTGTAACTCAATAGGATGTGTCTGCACAAAGCTACCATTAATTTATTTTTACCAAGTGAGGCAAATAGATTCTTATTGATGTCTATATAGAAAATTCATCATCCTCTAAAGAACTTCTTGTAAAAAAAAATTGATATATGAAAACAGATAAAGTACTATCATTTCATTTACCAAATTGCATTGAAGGTATATGTCTATCTTTCTCTTTCCTCCACTTCTCTGTGAGTTCAAGTCAGGAAGGGAGAAATTTTTATATTCGCATTCCCAGTGCCAATCACAATTTCTGGAATTAAGAGTATTCAATAAATGTTTGTAGAACTGAACTGAATATGATATGAAAATAAATACTGCTTTGGATAAATGATCTTTCATTTGAGACTATTTGCACACAAAAATTAATATGGCCAGTTTGTATCATTCTATGCAAACTTTAGCATGCCTTATTGAGTTACCTAATTTATACTGTAAAAAAAAAATTTCCTGGATGTTTCTATGTACAGATTCAAGGCACTAGCAAATCTGTAGCAATACAGAAGCTTGATGCATTTCCATCAAGTTTTCTAAGATAGCACATACATTTTTCAATTCTCTTTGCAGGTAATTTGTGGTTCAATATTATCTTTTTAGCTGCATTAGAGGAAAAAAAACTACATATGACAACGTGAAATATATACAACTAGAAATACATAAGATTTGGTTTGGGAAATCTTTTCTGAAAATGAAGCAAACTAAAGAGTCACATCCTGTTAAAACTAGATTAATAAAACTGATACACCAGCAGCCAACAAAACTTGTTAACAAAAAAAAAAAAAAAAAAGGAAGCAAATAACATTAGAAATACAAAATATAATCAGAATTTTTTTTTTTTTCCTAGAATATGAAATTCTGGAACTAGAATAATTCAACTTGTATAAGTACTACTACTCATTTCTTCTAAAATATTACCCTTGGTTTTGGTCTTTTTCTATTTATTTCACAGGAAAAAAGTGACATTTTACTTTCCTGGAAGTATTAGAAAACTTAATCTATTTTTTTTTTAATTTTATATTTATTATACTCTTAAGAGATACTATGTTTAAAAATCAACTATTGATATATTTGGCAATAATAGGACAAAGGAGATATGTAGGAGTAAAACTATAGAGTAAGAAAATGGCACCAGAGAATAATTCAAAGGCATAAGATTAAATAAAGAGAACCAGAAATGGTAAATAAAAAGGTTAATATAGAAAACTATAAATTTATATTTACTCTTGTTTCTTCTCTCAGCTTTTTTAAAAGACAGAAAATTACAGGAAGTAATATTTATAAAAATGTATTGCTGGTTTTGTAACATATCTAAATGTAATATATTTAACAATAATAGCACAAAAAAGGGATAGAAGTAATAATTCTAAATGGGAGTAAGTTTTTATAGTTTACTGTAATTAAATTACTGTAAAACTGAAGTAGATTGTGATGTCAAAATGTATATGGTAAGCCCTAGAGCCATTACTAAGTCAATAACTCAAAAAATATAGTGAAAAAAATTATTAGAGGAATTAAAATGTAACACCAGAAAATATTCATTTACTGCAAAATTTGCAGATTAAAAGCCAGACTACCTTCACTGATAACTAAAATTTAGAACAGAGTGGAATAATATGCTCAATGTGCTAATATAACAAGACTTTCAACATAAAATGCTATACTAAATTAAAATTTATCTCAAGAAGGAGAAAAATATAAAGACATTTTTAGACAAACTTAAAGACAGTTTGCCACCAATACACTGAAACTAAAGAAAATTCTGAATGATGAACCTTAGACTGAAAACATGGTTTCAGACAGTTTGAGCTATATATATAAAAAAAAAAAAAAATTGGAGGACACAGGAATTAATAAATAACTGGGTAAATCTAAACATTAATTTATAAAAAAATTCAAGAAAAATAGGAAGATAGAAACAAAATTTACAAAATTAACTGCACATAATTGGAAGGAGTAAATAGTGTTAAAATGTCCCTAAATTGTTTGGAGAGAGCATAAAATTAGTGATTAACCTTCAGTATGAGAATTTTTACATGCATATCGTAATTACTAGGGTAACCATTCAAAGAACAGAAACAGAATGAACCATTGATCCAAAAGAACTAAAAAGGCGAGAATGAGAAACAAAAGAGGAGGGATAATTAGAAATCACAAAATAAGATAAAACATAAATCCAAATATGTAAGAAATACTTAGTAAATAATTGAAAAATCACATTAAAAATAAAAATTGTCAGGACAAAAATTAACATCCAGTTGAAAGCTATTTACATGAAAGTTGAACTAACTGATTAGGGAAATGTCCTAAATTTTCTGGGTAGCAATAAGGACCCATTTGAAATTCTCATACAAGGATTAAAATGAGGCCACTTGATAAAGTTTGGGGTTATTATCCAGCCATGTTTAGCTGCTGAGGTGCATTTGCAAAGCAGGTGGAAAGTCAGATCTAATCATGATTGCAATTTTTCTGTGTGAAAGCCACACAGGAACAAAGAAAATGAGGGATTTATAAGGGAGTGATTATAATGGTGGACATGGAATGCTGTGGGATTGTACTTATGGAAACAAATGGAATATTGAAAAAAATGGTATATTTTTCTAATGACTTAAATGTAAAATTGAATTACAACAGAAAGAAAATGGAAACTATGCCACTATACTTATAGTGAAGTGAAGGTGGTAGTGATTTTATGTCTCTGTGGCATTCTCAGTAGCCTAATTCTAAGTTATTGTTTGCTGAGAGAAAATAAACACTGTGTTATGTTTTATGGTAAAAAAAAAAAAAAAAAAAAAAAAAATCAACTATTAATTAGTTAAAATAATGTTTAAGATTTATATGAAAATGTCCAGCACAAACTATTGTACCTATAAATGTCAACTAGAAGTTTGTAGCTTATCAGTTTTTGTACAGATTGATAGATAAATCTGTATATCTTATAAGAAATAAATAACTTCACCTAATTTTACCAAGAAATACTTTTGCTTACCACAAGATCACAAAGATATTCTCTTGTGTTATGGATTGAGCTTTTTCATTCATGTCTATGTTCAAAATTTCAAATTAATTTTGTGTAAAATTTAAGCTGAAGACTGATGTATGTACATTTTCACATGAGAATGGGTTTGTTTCAGAACCATTTCTCATAAAATTTTACTTCAGCCATTGAATTGCTGAGATGTCTTTGCAAAAACATGAATTGGTTATATACCTGTGGCTGTAATTTTGAACTCTTCTCTAGCCTTATGTCAATGTCACAATGTTTTTATTATGGTGTCTTTGTAATAAGTCTACAAATTATTTTATTTTTCTAATACTATTTTTGTTATTCTAGGTCCTGTGCATTTCCAAATGTACTTTAGAAACAGCCTGTCAATTTCCCCAGAAATGTTTGTTCAAATATACTGTGTAATAGCTGTCTATAAATTTCAACCTATAGATTTTGCTAAAGTAATGATCAGTTTCCAAAGAGTTGACAATAACAGTATTGAATCTTCCAATCAATAAGCATGGTAGACCTTTAAGTATGTTTAGATATTTAATTTCTCTCTATAATGATTTTTAAATTATTTTTTAGTGTGGAAGTCTGCATGTGCCTCATTAAAATTATTCTTAAATATTTTATTTTGATACCATTGATGATTGTAATAAAAATATATATCCTCAATTGTTTATTTCTAGCATATAGAACTTCAGTAACTTTTTCTGTATTGTATTTTGTATGTTGAACTTACGTCCCACAATGTCAATAAATTTGCCTCTTTAAACTCATAGGTTTTTGCTTATTTATTTATTTATTTTAATAGATGGAAGTAGAATTTTCTACATACACAATATATGGACTGGGAATTTAAAAGAGTTTTACTTCTTACATTCGATCTTCATGCTTTACATGTCTTATCATTGGCATATTGCACTGATTTAGGCTGCTACTACAATGTTGACAGAATTTTTTGTAGGGTATATTTTATCAGATTGAGGGAGTTTCTGAAATTCCTAGTTTGTTAAGAGTTTTCATCATAAATGAGAGTTTGAACCTTATTAGATCACATTTCTCCCTTTTTGAAATGATCTTAGGATATGATTTTTCTTATTATTCTCTTTGATTGATTTTGAGTGTTAGAACAACCTTGAATTCCCAGGATAAACCTAGGAATTTGTTGTGGGGAAAAAATCTTCCTGGATTTCTCAGTACTCTTGCAAAAAGCTTTTGAGTCCTAAGCCTCTTCACACACAATGAAGATCAGATGTGAAGTCATTTGGCTATTTAATCGCTCTATCTGGAATGGTAACAACATTTATTTTGTGGTTACGGAGGCAGACAAGGTCCCTAGGTTAAGCCCCAAGGTTCCAGGAAGACTGGAGCAGCTATCTTCTTACCTATTTCCATTCAAGTAGGAATGAAACCTGGAACTAGTAGAGATCTATAGGACAAGTGGGGCTTTCCGATTCCTAGAGAGATTTACATTTTAAAAGTTTGGAGTAGGAGGAGACTCTTTCAGGAGAGGTTCAGTTGACTGCTTACCTTTTTTTTTTTTTTTTTTTTTTTTAGCTTTTAACAATGGGGATTTATTAAGTTACAAGTTATAATTCTAAGGTGAAAATGTCCAAAATTAAGGCAAGAGGAAGATACATTCTCTGAGGAAAGGCTGCTGGCCTTCTCGGGGGTTCCTCTGTCACATGGGAAGGCACTTGGTGACATCTGCTGGTCCTTCTCTCCCGGTTTTGGTTTCAATGGCTCTCTCCAAATGTCTCTTGGTGTTTCTTTCTATGCTATCCTGGATTACCAGTCTTTTATCCTCTCATAGAGGATTCCAATGAAGGGTTAAGACCCACCTTGAATGGGCTGGGTCACATCTCAATTGAAATAGCTTAGCCAAAATCTATCACCCACAATAGGTCTGCTTCCACAAGTAGGGATTAAAAGAACATGGTCTTTTCTGGAGTACGTAACAGATTCAAACTACCCCAGTAATTAATTGATAGAAAAAGAAGGGGAAAAAAAGGATAAAAATAAGGAAATTTAAGCAATACTATTTAAAAACTCTACTGATAGACATACATAAAACAAAATATGCTGGAATATATCAATATATTTCAAATTAATGACAGAATTAAGTAATCAGTGGAGTTATGTGAAAAAATCAGTAACATTAATAACAAGAAAATCTTAAAAACAAAGAAATAAAAATCTAAATAATGCATGGGTCAAAAAAAATTACAAAACAATGCAATGAATATTTAAAAGTATTCTAAACTAAATAATAAACAGAACACATAAAAAACTTGTTGAATACAGTGAAATATGTACTTAGAGACAAATTTGTAGCACTTAAATCATAACTTAGAAACCAAGAAGGGCTGAAAATCAAAGATCTAAGTTACCTTTCTTGTTTTTTTTTTTTATCTTCATTTTATTGAGATATATTCACATACCACGCAGTCATACAAAACAAATCGTACTTTCGATTGTTTACAGTACCATTACATAGTTGTACATTCATCACCTAAATCAATCCCTGACAACTTCATTAGCACACACAAAAATAACAAGAATAATAATTAGAGTGAAAAAGAGCAATTGAAGTAAAAAAGAACACTGGGTACCTTTGTCTGTTTGTTTCCTTCTCCTATTTTTCTACTCATCCATCCATAAACTAGACAAAGTGGAGTGTGGTCCTTATGGCTTTCCCAATCCCATTGTCACCCCTCATAAGCTACATTTTTATACAACTGTCTTCGAGATTCATGGGTTCTGGGTTGTAGTTTGATAGTTTCAGGTATCCACCACCAGCTACCCCAATTCTTTAGAACCTAAAAAGGGTTGTCTAAATTCTGCATAAGAGTGCCCACCAGAGTGACCTCTCGGCTCCTTCTGGAATTTCTCTGCCACTGAAGCTTATTTCATTTCCTTTCACATCCCCCTTTTGGTCAAGAAGATGTTCTCCATCCCACGATGCTGGGTCTACATTCCTCCCCGGGAGTCATATTCCACGTTCCCAGGGAGATTCACTCCCCTGGGTGTTTGATCCCACGTAGGGGGGAGGGCAGTGATTTCACCTTTCAAGTTGGCTTAGGTAGAGAAAGAGGGC
Organism: Choloepus didactylus; assembly: GCF_015220235.1. Classification (NCBI taxonomy): domain Eukaryota; kingdom Metazoa; phylum Chordata; class Mammalia; order Pilosa; family Megalonychidae; genus Choloepus; species Choloepus didactylus. The sequence goes on from NC_051309.1 coordinate 144,588,598, forward strand.
CACATCTGAGCAACAAAGAGGCATTCGGGAGGAGGCTCTTAGGCACAACCATAGGGAGGCCTAGCCTCTCCTTTGCAGCAACCGTCTTCCCAAGGGTAAAACTTATGGTAAAGGGCTCAACCCATCAAACCACCAGTCCCCTATGTCTGTGGTCATGTTAGCAACCATGGAGGTGGGGTAGGCCAATAACCCTGCATTCTCCACAGGCTCCTCAAGGGGGCACTACATCTTTTTTTTTCCTTGTTTTTCTTTTTTTTTTTTTAACTTTCCCTTCTTTTTTAAATCAACTGTATGAAAAAAAAGTTAAAAAGAAAGCAAACATACAATAAAAGAACATTTCAAAGAGACCATAACAAGGGAGTAAGAAAAAGACAACTAACCTAAGATAACTGCTTAACTTCCAACATGTTCCTACTTTACCCCAAGAAAGTTACATAATATAGCAACATTTCTGTGAACTTGTTCCTACTATATCCATCAGAAATTAACAGACCATAGTCATTCCTGGGCATCCCCAGAACATTAAATAGCTTATCTGTTCTTCTTGGATTATTGTTCCCCCTTCCTTAATTGCTCTCTATTGCTAGTTCCCCTACACTCTACATTATAAACCATTTGTTTTACATTTTTCAAAGTTCACATTAGTGGTAACATATAATATTTCTCTTTCTGTGCCTGGCTTATTTCACTCAGCATTATGTCTTCAAGGTTCATCCATGTTGTCATATGTTTCACAAGATCATTCCTTCTTACTGCTGCGTAGTATTCCATCGTGTGCATATACCACATTTCATTTATCCACTCATCTGTTGAAGGACATTTGGGTTGTTTCCATCTCTTGGCAATTGTGAATAATGCTGCTATGAACATTGGCGTGGAGATATCTGTTCATGTCACTGCTTTCCGACCTTCCGGTTATATACCGAGAAGTGCAATCGCTGGATAGAATGGTAACTCTATATCTAGTTCTTTAAGGAACTGCCAGACTGACTTCCAGAGTGGCTGAACCATTATACAGTCCCACCAACAATGAATAAGAGTTCCAATTTCTCCACATCCCCTCCAGCATTTGTAGTTTCCTGTTTGTTTAATGGCAGCCATTCTAACCAGTGTTAGATGGTATCTCATTGTGGTCTTAATTTGAATCTCTCTAATAGCTAGTGAAGCTGAACATTTTTTAATGTGTTTCTTGACCATTTGTATTTCCTCTTCAGAGAACTGTCTTTTCATATCTTTTGCCCATTTTATAATTGGGCTGTCTGTACTATTGTCATTGAGTTGTAGGATTTCTTTATATATGCAAGATATCGGTCTTTTGTCAGATACATGGTTTCCAAAAATTTTTTCCCATTGAGTTGGCTGCCTCTTTACCTTTTTGAGAAATTCCTTTGAGGTGCAGAAACTTCTAAGCTTGAGGAGTTCCCATTTATCTATTTTCTCTTTTGTTGCTTGTGCTTTGGGTGTAAAGTCTAGGAAGTGGCCGCCTAATACAAGGTCTTGAAGATGTTTTCCTACATTATCTTCTAGGAGTTTTATGGTACTTTCTTTTATATTGAGATCTTTCATCCATTTTGAGTTAATTTTTGTGTAGGGGGTGAGATAGGGGTCCTCTTTCATTCTTTTGGATATGGATATCCAACTCTCCCAGCCCCATTTGTTGAAAAGACCATTAGACCCAGTTCAGTGACTTTGGGGGCCTTATCAAAGATCAGTCGGCCATACATCTGAGGGTCTATCTCTGAATTCTCAATTCGATTCTATTGATCTATATGTCTATCTTTGTGCCAGTACCATGCTGTTTTGGCAACTGTGGCTTTATAGTAAGCTCCAAAGTCAGGGAGTGTAAGTCCTCCCACTTCGTTTTTCTTTTTTAGAGTGTCTTTAGCAATTCGAGGCATCTTCCCTATCCAAATAAATTTGATAACTAGCTTTTCCAACTCTGGAAAGTAGGTTGTTGGAATTTTGATTGGGATTGCATTGAATCTGTAGATGAGTTTGGGTAGAATTGACATCTTAATGACATTTAGCCTTCCTATCCATGAACATGGAATATTTTTCCATCTTTTAAGGTCCCCTTCTGTTTCTTTTAGTAGAGTTATGTAGTTTTCTTTGTATAGGTCTTTTACATCTTTGGTTAAGTTTATTCCTAGGTACTTGATTTTTTTAGTTGCTATTGAAAATGGTATCTTTTTCTTGAGTGTTTCTTCAGTTTGTTCATTTCTAGCATATAGAAACATTACTGACTTATGTGCATTAACCTTGTATCCCGCTACTTTGCTAAATTTGTTTATTAGCTCTAGTAGCTGTATCATCGATTTCTCAGGGTTTTCTAGATATAAGATCATATCATCTGCAAACAATGACAGTTTTACTTCTTCTTTTCCAATTTGGATGCCTTTTATTTCTTTGTCTTGCCGGATTGCCCTGGCTAGCCCTTCCAGCACAATGTTGAATAACAGTGGTGACAGCGGGCATCCTTGTCTTGTTCCTGATCTTAGAGGGAAGGCTTTCAGTCTCTCACCATTGAGTACTATGCTGGCTGTGGGTTTTTCATATATGCTCTTTATCATGTTGAGGAAGTTTCCTTCAATTCCTACCTTTTGAAGTGTTTTTATCAAAAAGGGATGTTGGATTTTGTCAAATGCTTTTTCAGCATCTATTGAGATGATCAATTGATTTTTCCCTTTTGACTTGTTAATGTGTTGTAATACATTGATTGATTTTCTTATGTTGAACCATCCTTGCATGCCTGGAATGAACCCCACTTGGTCATGGTGTATGATTTTTTTAATGTGTCTTTGGATTCGATTTGCAAGTATTTTGTTGAGTATTTTTGCATCTATATTCATTAGGGAGATTGGCCGGTAGTTTTCCTTTTTTGTAGCATCTTTCCCTGGTTTTGGTATTAAATTGATGTTAGCTTCATAAAATGAGTTAGGTAGTGTTCCATTTTCTTCAATGTTTTGAAAGAGTTTGAGTAAGATTGGTGTCAGTTCTTTCTGGAAAGTTTGGTAGAATTCCCCTGTGAAGCCATCTGGCCCTGGAAATTTATTTCTGGGAAGATTTTTGATGACTGATTGGATCTCTTTGCTTGTGATGGGTTGGCTGAGGTCTTCTATTTCTTCTCTGGTCAGTCTAGGTTGTTCATATGTTTCCAGGAAATTGTCCATTTCTTCTACATTATCCAGTTTGTTGCCATACAGTTGTTCATAATATCCTCTTATAATTTTTTTAATTTCTTCAGGATCTGCAGTTATGTCACCTTTTTCATTCATTATTTTGTTTATATGGGTCTTCTCTCTTTTTGATTTTGTCAGTCTAGCTAGGGGCTTGTCGATCTTGTTGATCTTCTCAAAGAACCAACTTTTGGTGATATTTACCCTCTCTATTGTTTTTTTGTTCTCTATGTCATTTATTTCTGCTTTAATCCTTGTTATTTCTTTTCTTGTACTTGGTTTAGGATTGGTTTGCTGTTCATTTTCTAGCTTCTTCAGTTGATCCATTAGTTCTTTGATTTTGGCTCTTTCTTCCTTTTTAATATATGCGTTTAGTGCTATAAATTTCCCCCTCAGCACTGCTTTTGCTGCATCCCATAGGTTTTGGTATGTTGTGTTCTCATTTTCATTCGTCTCTATATATTTAGCAATTTCTCTTGCTATTTCTTCTTTAACCCACTGAATGTTTAGGACTGTGTTGTTTAACCTCCAGGTATTTTTGAATTTTCTAAGTCTCTGATGGTTATTGACTTCTAATTGTATTCCATTGTGGTCAGAGAATGTGCTTTGAATAATTTCAATCTTTTTAAATTTATTGAGGCTTGTTTTATGTCCCAGCATATGATCTATTCTGGAGAAAGTTCCATGAGCACTAGAAAAATATGTGTATCCTGGTGATTTGGGATGTAATGTCCTGTATATGTCTGTTAAATCTAATTCATTTATCAGATTGTTTAGGTTTTCAATTTCCTTATTGGTCTTCTGTCTGGTTGATCTATCTATAGGAGAGAGTGATGTGTTGAAGTCTCCCACAATTATTGTGGAAACATCAATTGCTTCCTTTAGTTTTGCCAGTGTTTCTCTCATGTATTTTGTGGCACCTTGATTGGGTGCATAGACATTTACGATTGTTATTTCTTCTTGCTGAATTGCCCCTTTTATTAGTATGTAGTGGCCTTCTTTGTCTCTCAAAACATCCCTGCATTTGAAGTCTATTTTATCTGAGATTAATATTGCTACACCTGCTTTCTTTTCGCTGTAGCTTGCATGAAATATTTTTTTCCATCCTTTCACTTTCAGTTTCTTTGTGTCCCTGTGTCTAAGATGAGTCTCTTGTATGCAACATATTGATGGTTCAATTTTTTTGATCCATTCTGCGAATCTATATCTTTTAATTGGGGAGTTTAATCCATTTACATTCAACGTTATAACCGTGAAGGCATTTCTTGAATCAGCCATCTTATCCTTTGGTTTATGTTTGTCATATTTTTCCCCTCTGTCTATTAATATCCTTTATTGTACCCATACCGAATCTCTTTAGTACTGAACCTTTCTCCAAGTCTCTCTGTCCTTTCTTTGTTTCTCTGTCTGTAGGGCTCCCTTGATTATCTCCAGTAGGGCAGATCTCTTGTTAGCAAATTCTCTCAGCATTTGTTTGTCTGTGAAAAATTTAAGCTCTCCCTCAAATTTGAAGGAGAGCTTTGCTGGATAAAGTATTCTTGGCTGGAAATTTTTCTCACTCAAAATTTTAAATATATCGTGCCACTGCCTTCTCGCCTCCATGGTGGCTGCTGAGTAGTCACTACTTAGTCTTATGCAGTTTCCTTTGTATGTGGTGAATTGCTTTTCTCTTGCTGCTTTCAGAACTTGCTCCTTCTCTTCTGTGTTTGACAGTGTGATCAGTATATGTCTCGGAGTGGGTTTATTTGGATTTATTCTATTTGGAGTTCGCTGAGCATTTATGATTTGTGTATTTATGTTGTTTAGAAGATTTGGGAAGTTTTCCCCAACAATTTCTTTGAATACTCTTCCTAGACCTTTACCCTTTTCTTCCCCTTCTGGGACACCAATGAGTCTTATATTTGGACGTTTCATATTATCTATCATATCCCTCAAGTCCATTTCGATTTTTTCAATTTTTTTCCCCATTCTTTCTTTTATGCTTTCATTTTCCATTCTGTCATCTTCCAGGTCACTGATTCGTTGTTCAACTTCCTCTAGTCTTGTACTATGAGTGTCCAGAATCTTTTTAATTTGGTCAAATTTTCTTTAATTTCCATAAGATCATCCATTTTTTTATTTAGTCTTGCAATGTCTTCTTTATGCTCTTCTAGGGTCTCCTTGATTTCCTTTGTATCCCTTACTATGGTCTCATTGTTCATCTTTAGTTCTTTGAGTAGCTGCTCTAGGTGCTGTGTCTCTTCTGATCTTTTGATTTGGGTGCTTGGGCTTGGGTTATCCATATCGTCTGGTTTTTTCATATGCTTTATAATTTTCTGTTGTTTTTGGCCTCTTGGCATTTGCTGAACTTGATAGGGTTCTTTTAGGATTTGTAGACCAATTGAAGTCCTTATCTCTAATTTATCAGATCTACAGCTTCGTGGAGTACACTTTCTCTAACTAACCAGCAGGTGGCATCCACGAGCCACCTGTTCTCCACAAGCCAGATCTCCCCTGCTTAGCCTTTTTGGTGAGTGGGGGAGTGAGTCTTGTGGAGTCCAATTGGTGTACCAAGCTTGCGTGTGTAGTTGGTGTTGCCTGCCCTGTATATGGGGCATGTTTCTGGGCAGTCAGGGAGGGGGGGTGGCCCTAACAATCAAATCTCCCTGGTGATCCTAGAGTTTTAAAGCTGCTGCAATAGTCTAATCCTTCAGTTCAGTCCTGCCACAGTTTGTCTCTGCCACTGACCGACAAGTCCTTGGTATTGGCATATGGCTCCTGAGATTTGCAAGTGGGCCCCTCTTCCAGGCTGTGCACCCCGGGTCGTCTGTTGAGGGATGACTGTGCTATGTCACAGGTGAGTGCCGTCCCCTCAGGGCAGTTCTGGGCTGCTGGGCTGTGTAGGGAGGCTCCCAGTCTGCTGAAATGATGGCTGAATGGGGCTTTGTTAATTCACACTGCTCCACCTTCCCAACTCTGGGACAATCAGCTGAGGTTGCAGGGAGGCTAATGTCCATGCCCAGTTTTGTGGTGTGTGCCTATTATTTGAAGCACTTCCGTCACACTGGGTTGTGTGGGGCAGCTCTGGGCTATGGGGCTGGCGATGGGCAGGAGTGTTTCCTGTCCACCAGGATGATGGCTGTGAGCGGACACCCCCCTTTTCTTGGGAAGTTGTTGTGTTTAGTGAATTTTCTCAGCCACTGGATTATTGCCTTTTGTCTCAGAGCTCTGTGAGTTCTGCTCTTGACTTGACCTGCCCAAATTGCAAGTCTTTGAAGCTTTCTGTATTGGGCTTCTTAGAGTAATTGTTTTAGAAAAAGAAAAAAGGATTAAAAAAAAAAGAAAAAAGGGCCCTCCTCAGAGATCTAATGGGCCATTGAAATGCTAAGAGACAAAGCAGCCAGAGCCATTAAAGAAAGGTCCACAGGGCAGAGAGATCAGCTTTTCTTCAGGATTTGCATATGCGACTCAGGGCCTGGGCTCTTCCCTTCCCCTTTCTATGTTCACCAGAACTCCAAAAGTCCTCCGCTTTTATTTTGGAGTTTTTCATGTTGTTTTTTTTCTATGCCTGTCTCCTCTCTGCTGGGCTGGCTGCTCTCAGATTGTCTGGTGTCTGATCTCAGTCTATCTATGGTTGGAGTTTGGATCAGTAGAATGAGTTTCCGATAAGGGCTGCCACTGCAGTTCTCCCTTCTTCCCGGAGCTGACAGTCCCTCCTCCCACAGGACTGATCCTGGCAGGGAGGGGTGCGGGTCCCCTGGCCGCAAAAACTTACAGATTTTGCTGATCTCAGCAGTTCCACGTTTTCATGAGTGTTGTATGAAGTATGCCCAAAGTCAGATTGCTCTGTGGTGTCCAGTCCGCACAGTTCCTGGCTTTCTACCTACTTTCCTGAAGGAGTAACTAAAACATACAGCTCACCAGTCCGCCATCTTGCCCCGCCTCCTCCGACTGCTTACCTTTTATAAACACAGGCTGATCATCTAGCCTGATTGATCTGGATCTCCTCACATCACCCTAGGAGTAAGGAAAAAGAGAAAACCTACATGATTATTAAGAAATATGGCTCTGATTCAGACCACCTGTGTGCTCATTCAGGTAACATTATTAATAATACTATTAAAACCCAAAGAATGTGTCATCATTATTTACCAGTTTTATATATAGTGGATTTTTATTTGCTAATATTTAATTCAGGGTTTTGAAGTTTATGTTAATGAATCTCTTTGATTTATAATTTTCTTTCCTTGTCAGGATTTTTGGTTTCATGGTTATTCTCATTTCAAAATGTACTGCAAAATTTTATTTTCCTCTTCTATTTTATTTTTGAGTTTAAGTAATATTTGGTAGTATTCCTTTCTAAACAATTGATGTTTGTTCTGAGGTAGGAGGAGATCAGAGAAACACAAAAGGAAGATATTTCAGAGTTGTAGAAGGAAGAAGCTGTAAAATGAAAAGAGTGATAAAGAATTGAGGTAAAAGATATAAAAATCTTTTTCTAGACTGAGAAAAAAGAGGCCTTATTTTGACATAATAAGACTGTTCAATTGGCAATGTGAGTCTTGGAACTTGGATAAGCTCATCAAGGCAGAGACACAGGTGATTGAGAAAATCAGGAAGGAATAGGGATAACAAATGCCAGAAGAAAAGAAACCATTTCACTCTGTCCTTCACAGTTTTTCTTTCCATCCTAATCACTGGAGATAAACTATAGTTAACAGAAAATCTATTCATATAAAAAGCTGAGTCACAAGTCACCAAAATTAAAATAAAACAATACAAAAAACAGAGGGAAACAGCTCAGCAAAGAAGACCTAAATCCAAAGAAGCAAAATTAGTGCAGGATATAATAAGACTCTAAAAGAAATGTAATTTACTTCTTCACAGAAAATCAAGACAAAGTTGCAACCATTAAAACATTGTCAAAAGATGTCTTGGATGAAATACTCAGATGTTCTGAAGAGCAGAATAGACACAGTTGAACACTGAACTAGCCAGCTGGAAGTTCAAATTAAAGAATTCTCCTCAACTCAAAGACTGCGGCCAACAAGATAGTACACAAAGATAGATCAAGGGACATAAAGGAGAGATGCAGAAGTTTCAAAATCTCACTATTAGAAATTCTATAAAAATAATGAAAATGTATAGGAGGAATTAATAAAATAAATAATTGGAAAAAAATCTTTCCAAAATTAAGAAATATTTTTGTTTTGCAATTGCAAGTGCTTATGGAGAATCAAGTTAGATTGATGGGAAAACTACTTGTAGACATTTCTTGGAGAATAATAGTGTTCCAATAAGGAGAAAATCATAGAGTTCCAGAGTGGGAGGAGGGCAAGGTAATCTTCTATGGAATAAAAATCCAACTATAAGAAGACTTATCTCTGAACAGTTGGATGCTATAAGTAACTTGGACACTATCATGAACATCTGAAGGAAAAAGCTATTAAATAGAGTCCTATAACTAGCCAAACAAACATTTAATTTTATACATAAAGCAAAGATAAATTTGGATTACCCCTTAACCCCCAGCCACACACGTATCCAAAAACAAACCAATAAAGTTAGAAAATAAGTTCCCAGATATCTACTTGGGTGGAGTTTGGATCAGAAATAGAGAGGTAGCAGTATACTTGAGAATGAAGAAAGTAGATTACAGATTTTGCCTAGATGTTCGTAAAAATTAAATAGTTATGATTGAAATGTAATAAAAAAACATACTAGCTTTTATACGAGTAATCTTACCAAATTACAAAAGAAAAAGCTCCCCCGATGCAAATATTGTTTGTGAGAGGGAGAGCAATTAAAAAAAAAAAATAGAAAAGTAGAAGTGGAAAGATAAGCTCAAATAACTAATAAAAGCATTCAAAACATGATTTACAGACTGTGATTTTTTTTACAAAACCAAGCTGTACAATGATATACCAAACATACTAAAAAGAAAAGTTGAAAATATAGTGTAGGAAAAGCAGAAGTCCTAATGAAGAGTAATGAAAAATTAACCTATAAAAGGAATAAAACATAAATAAACTATAACATGCAATTTAAAGCAAAACATTAGAATATGATTCATAGGTTTTAAAAATCAAGAACAGTCCTGATGTGAATCTTGACTCTTTATACTAACATTTGTAACTTCTATAAAACTTACTGAATTATTTTAATAAAATTTGACTATTCTACATTTTCACTTGTATCTTATCTGTTTTCTTGCTATATTATTGACTTTTAATTTAATTACCTTATGATCAAAGAATATATTCCATATTTCAATCACTGAAATTTCTTGATATTCATATAATATCTCAGAATATTGTCCAACTTTGTGAAATTTCCCTATGAACTTCAACAAACATGCATTTAGAAGATGTTAAGTATTCTAGAGATGTCAATTATGTCAAGTTTGATAATTTTTTTAAACCTTTTATATACTGACATATTTTTTCTACTTCTTTTTCTACTGTTTCTATCAATTACTGAGGGAGTATATTAAAAACTCCAAGTACAATTATAAGTTTATCTATCAACTTTTCTTATAGTTTGAGGGTCTGCCATTAAGCCATTATACATTTAAGATAAAATCACATTCTTCATGATATTTTATTATTATGAAATCTCTCTATATATCCAGTTAAGCAACCGGATTTAGGAAATATTTTTCTAAGATTAATATAACCATAGTTAATTATTTTATGCTTATAATTTATATGGTGTATCCATTGCTGTTATTTTATGTTTGAAATTCCTCTCTCTTAGACAGCATTAGTTGTGTCTTATTTTATTTTTCAGCCCAGTCAGAATATCTCTGCCTCATAAAGAGTTCCTTTAAATTTAATGTAGTAATTGATACAGTTGGATAAAATCTATAATCTTTTTTTTCCTTTGCTATAATCTTTTTTTCCTTTGCTTTCTATGTGTACCCTGTTTTCTTTTTCCTTTGTTCCTCTACCCCTTCTTTAATGTAGATCTTTTTTTCCCTTTGTTTTCTATGTGTACTCTCTCTTCTATTTTCCTTTGTTCATCACCCTTTCTTTAATTCAGGTTAAATTATTATATTCTTCTAGTGTTTCAGCAATAGAATTGTTACATCATGAAAAACAGAGAGAAAAAGGCACTGAAAATAATGAACAGATTCTTAGTGCAGTGTCCTGTGTGAAAATATCAAACACCTTAACAGAAGTGTTTAGAATTCCAGAGGTAGGGGAAGACAGAAAAATGTTCAAAGAAATAATGGCTACTAATTTTTCCAAACTGTGTGAATATTGTAAAGCCCAGAGATTCAAGAAGCTCAGTAAACCTTAACAGAACAATCAAAAAGGAAAAAAAAAAATGAATATATGAAATAATTAAACCAGTGAAAACCAGTAACAAAGAGGAAGGCTTAAAACTACCAGAATATAAAAGAACAAGACAGCAATGACTCAGCCTTCTCTACAGAAACCTTATGAATCAGAACATGATGAAAAAACTTTTTAAAAAATATTGCTTCAAGAAAAAATTAACTATTGAACTTGAATTCTATATCTGGTGCAAATATGTTATTAAAATGAAGCCCTAATAATTACCTTTTTAGACAAACAAAAGCTGAAAAAATCTGTCACCATAGCTTCTCATTGTAAGAAAAGTTAAAGAATTACTTGACACTGATGGAAAACAGATGAAAATCCAGAGAGATGAAGAATGCAAGAAATGGTAAATGTGTGAGTACATATCAAATCCATGTTTTTCATTTAATTTCATTTAATTTGCTAATTAAAGCAAGAATAATTCCAATCCTAAATATATGCTGAGAGAAATGTATGTAGATATCTATCAAAATACATGTACTAATTTGTTCACAGCTGCATCTACGTTATTAACTATAGTTATTAATTCTAGTTATTAACAGTTAGTAACTAGAGTTAATAACCCAAATGTCCATCCCTCATTGATTGGATAAATACATTGTGGTATATTCACACTATGGGAATGAATGGTCTTCTACCACAGTTAACAGTAGGGATAAAACTCACAAATATAATGTTGAGCAAAAGAAGCCAGAATCAGAAACGGATTCTGTGTAATATAGGACATAAGAAATCAAAGTGAAGACATTATTTATTCTTCAATGGTGTGGTGGTGGTCAGGTCAATAGCAAATAAAGGTAGCAAGAGGAGACTTTTGGAATGTTGATAGTGTTATGTTTCTTGATCTTTATGTTGAATACATGCATGTGTTCCGTTTATAAAATTTTATCAACCTCCACACTTACCATGTGAGTATTTTTGTTGCACATTATATATCAATAAAACATTTAGAAAAATAAATTTAAAACCAGTTATAAAGATATATTTTAATTAAACATATTATGAATATATGACTTTTTATTGGCCAGAGTGATTAAAATCACAAAATATAATCAAATATAGTAGATGTCATAAATTAATGAATTCTATTTTTGTAATCCAGAGGTGGGCTGTTTAATAATAGATCTACCCCACAAGCACATGTACACACAAACACAGATCTTTGAGAAACATCTTTACAAACAGATCCACAAAGGGTAAAGTCTAATATTAGTATTTTTAATTTTATGATTATTATTAGTAAGGATGAAGTACAAGAGCCAAAAGTGAAAGCCAATAAATGGAGTTCTCCATATATCTTAAGTATACAAGCCTCATAAATCAAAAGCAAAGTTGTTAAATGGAAAATTTTCATCCTTTATATTCTTATATAATCTTACTTCAAAAGCATTCATCCATGGTAGCATTCATCCATGGTTCTTTTATGTATGTATGATCGCCTCTAAATTGCTGCCAAATCATCCTTAAATTCTAGTTTTAAAAGGTACATTTCTCTGAAAAAGTTACAACAGTAAAGGTCTCTATGGAGTCTAAGAACCGACAGACAGGAATTATACAAAACATTGAACAAACCAACAAAAAACATAAACAATAAAAATACAGAAATATGTATATTATTTAATATTATAGAAGACTTTTTTTGGACATATATGAAAATTAATCACAAATTTAAATCACTTAAGTTCTGCATACACAGAAATGAGTGATTTTGTACAACTTCTACTATTTAGTAGAAGCAGTTGCATCAATTATTTCATATAACTGAAACAACAAAGTCCATAAAATATAGAAATATATTTTATTACCTAAACCTTCTTGACAAACAGAGACAAGTAGGCACACCACCAAATGTTCAATGCAAATTATTTTCAGATTTATGGAATTATTTATAAGAAATAGTGTAAAATTTTATATCATTAAGTATGTCAGATTGAAAAATACTGGTTTCTCAAATATGAATTATATTAACTTGACTGAAAGACTATTTTTTTTAATTTGGTAAGTTATGTATTATATCTTACTATCAATTACAGAACATGTAATTGTACTCGTATTTACCATGATATTGTTGGTGAAGTAAAGTGTTTCCATAAATGACAGGAGTCATGCTTTCTTTTAAAATTTGAATATCAACAAATCTTCAGGATTTACCTAGCAAGACTACAAGGTACAAAAACTTCTCCACTTGAAAATAATTGACCAGAATAAGCATTTGAGTACTGTAATGGATAATTGATGCCTCTTTAGGAAAGAATGAAATAAATATGCAAAGTGGACTTTGGTCATAAATTTGTGATTAGAATTAAAGTTACAATTAGATTTACAGTTATTTACATATATAAAATTGAAGTCTTAATAATTTACTATAGACTGGAATGAAGTTTCAAATTTCCTTCTTTATCACAATTTCTTGGTGTCTAATCGATCCTTGCCCTACATTTATATCAGATAAAAATTAAGTAATTTTCTGTGTTCCTAATTTCAACACTGAAATTTCAAAAAGCTGAAAAAGACCCATAACTGAAAGAAGCCACTATATCTCCAATCTGGTAGTTTTGGAAGAATACTGATAGTGCCTTGAAACAGATATAATTAATAGCAATGGCATTAGATTTCAAAACTGATTCTAATCCTAGTTTATTCCATTTTCTAGTCAAGTGACCACAAACGAATAATTTTTCTTTATTGAGAAAATGGATCTCCATATTCAAAGTGATAATAAAAATATTCCTCACAAGGCAATTAACAGTAAATGTGACAGATTCCTGTTTCAGACCAAGATGGAGTAATAGGAGCTCAATTTATCCTACCATTACAAGCAAACAACAACAGAAACGAGAAGACAAAATATATGAACAAAAATGGTTTTCAGATCACTTGACATCAGGTGATGAAGGGCAAAGATTCTTAAGATATGAGAAAATATGAACTGAGCCCTATGATTGTTCCAGCTTACCGTCTTGAGAGAGTTTCTAGGACGTGGAGCAGAGAGGAGAATCCCAAGAAGAGCCTCATGGACTCCCTGGATTAATGAAACAAAACTCAAGAGTCCAGGGTGGCAAAAGTAGTTAGAATTCTAAGGAAGGAGTAAGGTGAAGTTAAAGCTATTGAGAGAGAAAACTCAGAACATCAGCAGAGGTTTGTCCAGGAGTAGTTAGTTCAGTATTATTAAGTGAACTTGTATGAGGAAATGGTCCAAATCTGGAGAAACAACCTCCGGTAAAGATTACAGTGACAGGTCCAATGTTCATCCAGGGTGAGGAATTGTGCCTATTTACACTAGCCAGACTGAAAATGTAAATATTCATGAGGAATAACTAAAATATATAGAAGAATCTTGTTTCAGTAGCTGGAAATAATCAGCCATCAAATGAGCACTCTTCAAGTCCTGATTAACAAATTTTAAAAGCAATACTAAATGAGTCAACATATTTCCAAGTAAATTAGCTGCATCACAGAAAAAAAAGCTCAATGATATTTATAAGTATAAAAATATCTAGCACACCATATTGTAAAATTCACAATGTCTGCAACCAATGAAAACATTAATTGACATGACAAAAAGCAGAAAAATATGACCAATAATATGCAGAACAATTAATCAACAAAACTAACCCAGAATTGACAGAATTGACAGAGATTAGACATAACAGTCAAGTGTATTGAAATACATATTAAATCTGCATTCATCATATTTAAAAAGTAGAGATATGAAGGATTATAAAAAAGTACCCAAATCAAACTTCTAGGGATAAGAGATAAAATATATGAATAGGAAGGTGTCCTGAACAGAACTGATGACTGAATAGGTATTACAGAAGAAAAGATTAATAAACTTGAAATCATAGCAATAGAAACAATCCAAAATAAAACACAGAGAAAAGAAAATTAAAAATTACATGGAAAAACGTCCTTGAGTTATAGAACAATTTCAAATGGCCTAATTTATAGATAATTTGAGTCCCTGAAACATGTTGGCAGATGGAAGTATATAACAAATATTTGAAGAAATTATAGCCAAAATTGTTCTAATTTGATGAAAAATAAGAAGCTACATATGCAAGAACATCAATGAAACCTAAGCACAAAATACATCAAAATCAAATTGCTCAAATTTAGCAATAAGGGGAAAATATTAAAAAACTGTCTGATTTCATTATTTATTACAGAAAAGTTTGTCTAAATACAAGAATGTCTTTTCTCCATATTTATAATACAATTGCCTTATTTATTCAATTTCTGAATCTGACTCCTGAAAATACTTTTTCTGGCCAATATTGTTCAGCGGCATTAGAGCCTAGTAATTAACAGTAGTTTTTGGAGACAAATCTCTAAGATATTATCTTTGCTTAATCACTATAGCGTTTATTTTCTCTGTGATTTTTTTTGAAACTCTGCTTCAGTTTACTCATAAATATATCTGTATATATTGTCTACTTCATATAATTGAAAGTTAAGTGAATAAAAATATGTAAAGCTCTAACTCACTACCTGGACAATCATACATCCTTAATAAATAAAATTAATTCTGATAGTTACAAGTAAATGCATTTGTGATTATTATTGTCATAATTATTTTTGTTATGAACTCTCTTGACAATTATTTTTCAATTGTGTATACCTTGGAGAAAGTCAAATAAATGGATCCAAATTCTCTGTACCAACATCTCACCAGTTGGGAGTTTCTAGAAAGAACTATCACACCCCTTTCACTTAAATCAGTAACAATTTCATTTGTTTGAAAGTGCTTCATTTATTTGAATTATGTTGTCACCATATGAACCAAAACAAAGAATCTAGAGTAGTGCTTGAACTTTCTCAAAAATCATCTTCTCATTTTCACTGGGCAACTCACAGAGGCAACAAACATCTATGGATTCTGAAAATTAATCTCTAGTAGCACCAATTCTAATGCTAAACATGTTATCTGCTCACTATCAATATATTGGGTCAATTAATCATGCTGCAGAACTTTGGTTAAATATAGGTATATGACTTTTGGAGTCCTCGGGTTCTACAATTAGCAATGCCTTGCAGTTTTTAGTACTGCCCACATAATACAGTTATTTCAAATGGGGAACAGGAGTAAATTGCCAATTGTTACGGTGTACAAAGTGAGATCAAAATATAACTTAGATAAATATGTTACATCTAACAAAATAACAATAATAACTCAATTGTTACTCCTTTCTTCCTATTTTTAGGCTAACTTTTTCTACATTATTATTAAAGTATATTAAAATTTATTGGGTAAACGGCTGGGATATTGTGAAGATTCTGTTCTAACTGGGTCTCTGCTCTGGGAGAATGAAACTCAGTGAGTGTAGTAGATTGAATGGTTTACCCCAAAAAGCTACTTCACTATCCAGGAGATCTAGCAAAATAAAATGTCAGACAATAACTTGCTAATGGTTTTACTCAATAAAGTTTCTTTCCAAAAAATGTAAATTACTTTCTGTGATATACTACTAGGTTATGGAAAAGAAGTTGATTTATTTCATTTGTTTCTCCATAATCTGTTTATAATGAAGATATAAGATGTTTTTTTCACTTTGATCTTTATGATTGAGGCTATGGCAAAAAAATGAAATTTTGAGACACTTGAGAAATATGTTAAATTTTTGTTACAAAACTTGGTTTTTATTATCTGATATTCAGTTACTATCTTTAGTTTCAACAATATACAGAATACTAATCTAAAGTTGATTTTATTTTCCCATCCTCAACTTCAACATAATCCTCAAACATAGAAAGAATGGATCCTTATCGTTATGCCATGTACTGAGGATGAAAATAAATATATTATCTTCATCAAGTTTGAGATTAATTGTGAAACATCCACAGAAGAATCAGGTTTTTATTAATTCATAAACTCCGCATTGGTTCTCATATGCAATCTGTTTTAAGAGCTGTATTTTGGATTTATAAGATTGAAAGAACATACAATGATTATCCTCATAGTGGAAGAAATAGAAAATGTCCAGATAAAAAATCTTAGAACAACAATGGTCAATTGCTGAAGAAGAAAAAGCATGTGTTTTGGAGAAAATGAATGTGGATGAGGTTATATTTTCATTAGATTAGCCAGATGAGATACCTCTGAGGGAGACATATTTAAACTGAGAAATCAAAAATGAGGAGGGAAGATTATGCCACTGAACTGATCACCAGTGGGATAGAAGGTTGTAGAAGAGTTCACTGATGGACAGAAGAAATAAATGGCTTCATAATGACAATTTGTGTTGATCTGGTTTTGAAAAAATATACAAGATTTAGATAAAGGGCAAAAGGGAGGGCTTCCCAGATTGAGTCAATAATGTTAAAGGCATCAAATTGCCACAGATATTCATAAAGTAAAGTATTTTTCCAGCTTTTGGCTATGTTTATAAAGTAGTTTTCTGTTCATCTAATGTCAAATTCTGCCAACCAGCTTCCCTTGAGTTTATTACATTGATTTTTGATTGCCTCTTAACTTATTACAATATTTTGAAAAATCTGACTCATCTTCACCGTGGTCAGGCAGGATTCAAGGCCAGACAAATACACCTCCTCTCTTTTTTATTGTCTGAAATATCTTTTGTCTGCAAAGATGTATTATTACACAAAGATCTATTTGGCAATGTATAGTTCAGTTTTTATACAGTCAATTGTTCCATGGTATTCTTAGAACAGAAAAGGGAATCTTTTAAGAATAATAATGTGCCAATTACCTTTAATTACTCACTAGGTCTTTCAGTTTAAAAAAAAAAAAACTCTCTTTTTAAGTTTAGCTTGTGTCTGAAAAGAGCATTTAATATCTGAAACCCTTAATGGAAAGGCTTTCCTATTTTCCTATTTTCATGAAGATGAGTCAGATTTTTCTATTTAATGCATTCTTTAAATTTAACATATTATTTAAAGTGCCACCATCTACCTGAGCAACTTGAAAAGATGGAGAAACATAAAGTAAATTTTATTACCTATTCACACTTTATTCTGATAATGCTTCCATTTTTCCACAATCAAATAGATGTTGACTGTAAAATATGTATTTTAAATCTGCCAGTTTTATATAATAAATTCTGTGGAAACTAGAATAAAGTAGAAATGTAAGCAAGGCATATAGTAAAATTATGTATATAGCATTACTTAATTATATTCTTGGGACCTATGAATAAAATAGTATAACAAATGGGAAAGACAGTAATCAAATTTGGAGCAATAGAAGGAAAAATACAGTGAAAAATATAGATGGCAAAAAATGGGGAACTTTACTGTGTTTTTCAGAACATAACATTTATACTATACGTTTAATTTATACCCAAATATATATCAAGTTTTTTATAAAAGTATTAGGGTGAAGCTTTTACTTTAGAGTAAAATGTATTTTATATGATCAGTCTAGGAAACTAAAAGCAGCTTTCTTGTAGTCTAGCATTTTTCTCTGAAATTATTCATATATATATATGAATTTTATATATACAAAAACATTTTTAAAGAAAAAAATAAAAATGCTAAAAGCTTATTTAGTAAGACAAGTATGGTGATCAAATCCAAGAATTAGTATTTTCCAATATCATGTTAAAAATAAAGCATATCTAAAAGTGGAAATTCATGTATCTTATCTTGATATGGACCTTGGTTCATGGATACAGTGGTCTTATTTCATATTGTCTGGGATCCCAACAAAGAAAACCAATTTATGAATGTTCCAGCATTACTGATCACAAAGAAATTCATCCTGTGACTCTTGTTTCTAATAATGTATCTTTTTAAAGCCATTAAGAAGAAATCATTCTTTTAGAATGCAAAATGCATTGGTAGGTTATGCAAGTTATAAATTTTATTTTAAAAGGTGATACATTCCCCACAAGAAGTAGGATTCAGCTGACATATTTACTGTTGAAAATTGGTAAATATTTAAGATTACTGTTCTGGTTTGCTGATGCTGGTGTTTTGAAAACACCAGAAATGGACTGGCTTTTATAAAGGAGGTTTATTTGGTTACAAAGTTACAGCCTTAAGGCCATAAAGTGTCCATCAACAAAGGGTACCTTCACTGGAGAAAGGCCACTGGCATCCAGAAAACCTCTGTTAGCTTGGAAGGCCCGTGGCTGGTGTCTGCTTGCTCCTGGGTTGCATTTCAAAATGGCTTTCTCCAAAATACTGCTCTTGGGGTGTTTTGTCCTCTCTTAGCTGCAGCTCTTCTTCAAAATGTCACTCTTAGTTGCTCTCTGGTCCTCCTGTCTGTGAATTCCTTTATCTGACTCCAGTGATCCAAATAACACCCACTCTGAATGGGGGTTGTAACACCTCCGTGGATATTATCCAATCAACTGGTTCACTCACAGTTGATTGAGTCCCATCTCCATGGAAACACTCAAAGGATTCCAATCTAATCAACACTAACATGTCAGCCCTAAAAAGATTGCATCAAAGATAATGGTGTTTTGTGGGACAAATTACCTCCAAACTGCCACATTACTATAATGATAATCTGAGTCTTTTAGTAATGATAAATTATATAAGAAACTATAGGACTCTGATTAGAAGCAAATGGACAAACATTTTCTAAATGACATGAAGTGATTTTTATTAGATACTGTATTAGTCAGGATTTTCTAGGGAAACTAAGCAGAAGATATCTGTAAATATGAGACTTTATAAAAGTGTCTCACACAACTGTGGGGATGCACAAGTCCAAATTCTATATGACAGGATGCATGAGTCCAAATTCTGTAGGGCAATCCATGAGCTGGCAACTCCAATGAAAGACTTTGAAGAACTCCCTAGGAGAGGCTGGCTAGCTGAAGAAGAAATGAAAGTTCTCTCTTGTTCCTTGAAATTCTTCAACTAATTGGGTTAAATCCACTGGATTCCCACATTGCAGAAGACTCTCCCTTAGTTGATTATAGAGGTAATCAGCCACAGAAGCAATCAGTTGACTGATGATTTAATAAACCATATTTCTGGTTTATTAACCAGCCACAAAATGTCCTTGCAGTAACAGTTAGGTCAGTGCCTGCTTGACCAGACAACTGGGCACCATCACCTAGCCAAGTTGACACATGAACCTAACCATCACAGTCCACCTGTTGTCAACTTGGCGGCTATACACATCACCTTAAACCATACTTAATTTCTAAATAGAATACAATAACAGACATATGTTTCATTGAACAATACTCAGCTGTCCTGTTGTACAACCAGAAGTACACTAAACCTCTCCAGAATAGGATACAAGTCCTTGGGTAATATTCAGTCTTAAACTTGATATCCTATCACTTAAATACTATAACATGAATAATACAACTTATGTCATATGATAAGGAGATAAGATAGAGGAAAAACATGTTTGCTTTATGTAGAATACAACCATACTCATTAAAAAAAAAAAAAGAAGGAAATATTCATGCCATCACAGTCCTCATTTTTATAACTGGTCACATGGTCATTGTTCATATTTATCATGACCTTCCTCCATTACCCATTACTTGTTACCTTTACCCTCAGCAAGAACCTCAGTTGGCTGTGGTTCTTTGCCTGTTGGTGTGAACCTAACCTTCATTCCTGAAGTTTCTGGGCCATTGGTTTTCCTACCTGGATAGGGTTGTTACAGTTTTCCATTGACTTTAATCACAGAGTATGTTAGTATTAAGAGACATTCTAGGGGATCTACTCTATTTTCCTAGTAGATTGCTAGGGGTGATAGTGACTGGTGCCATTCCCATTTCCACCCTTTGATTCCTGGACCTGTGAATCCTGGCTATGGGGGAAACAACACCATTGAATGGATGCTGACTCAGAGCATATATAGCCTCCTGGAGAACACTGCCCCAGCCCTGCAAAGTGTTGCCACCTAGTTTGCAACATAATGAGTCTTCAAAAGGCCATTCCACTGTTCAGTTGGCTCAGCTGCCTCTGGATGATGGGGAACATGGTAAGACCAGAGAATTCCATGAGCATGTGCCCATTCCTGTGCTTTATTTGCTGTGAAGTGGGTTCCATGAAAAGAAGCACTGCTGTGTGTATAAGGCATTCCACAATTCCATGATTGGTAATATTTGGGGGAAGCATTGTGTGCAGGGAAGGGAAACCCATATCCAGAGTCTGTTTCTATACCAGTTAGAACAAATTGCTGCTCCTTCCATTATGAAAGTGGCCCAATGTAATCAACCTTCCATCAGATAGCAGGCTGATCACCTTGGGGAATGTTGCCATACTGGGGACTGAGTGTGGGTCTCTGCTGCTGGCAGACTGGGCACTCAGCAGAGGCTGTGACCAGGTCAGCCTTGGTGAGTGGAAGTCCATGTTGCTGAGCCCATGCATAACCTTCATCCCTGCCACCATGACTACTTTTTTTCATGAGTGCCTTAGACAATGACAGGAGAGGCTGGGGAAAGAGGCTGACTGGTATCCACAGAACAGGGCATCTTATCCACTTGATTATTAAATTCTTCCTCTGCTGAAGGCACCCTCTGGTGAGCATTCACATGGGACGCAAATATCTTCTTGTTTTTTGCCCACTCAGAAAGGCTATCCACATACCTCTTCCCCAGACCTCTTTGTTACCAACTTTCCAATGATATTCCTTCCAAGTCCCTGACCATCCAGCAAAACCATTAGCAATAGCCCATGACTCATCATACAGATGCACCTCTGACTAGTTCTCATTCCAAGAAAAATTAACCAGGTGCACTGCTCAAAGCTATGCCCACTGGGAGGATTTCCCCTCACCATTGTCTTTTAGGGACATCCCAGAAAGGGGCTGCAGTGCTGCAGCTGTGTCCACTTTCAGGTGGTATCTGCATATCATGCAGAACCATCTGCAAAACAGGCCTGAGTTTTCTATTCCTCAGTCAACTGACTGTAAAGAACTCCCCAAGATGCCATAGCTGTGGGCTGGGAAAGAGATGGCATTGTGGCAGGAGTGGAGACCATGGGCATTTGGGCCACTTCCTCATGGAACTTTCTTATGCCTTCAGGACCTGCTTGAGCCCTATCTCATATATACTATTCCCATTTTATGATGGAGTTCTGCTGTGCACACCCAACTTTATGGCTTGGTGGGTCAGACAACACCCAGCTCATGGTAGGCAACTCAGGTTTCATGGTGACTTGGTCACACATGGTTAAGCATTCTGTCTCTACTAATGCCCAGTAACAAGTCAAAAGCTATTTCTAAGGTGAGTAGTTATCTGCATAGGATGGTGTTTACTCCAAAATCCTAAGGCCCTGTGTTGTGACTCAATTATAGGAGCCTGTCAAAGGCTCCAAACAACATCTCTATTTGTCACTGACACTTCCAATGCCATTTGATATGCTGGATGATAAGGTCCAAGTGGCAGAACATCTTTCACAGCAGCCTGGATCTGTCACAGAGCCTCCTCTTGTTCTGGCCCCACTCAAAATTAGAAATTTTCCTGGTCACTTGGGAAATGGCCCATAGTAGCATGTCCAAATGAGGAAAATGCTGTCTCCAAAATCCAAGCAGCCCAAATAGATGTTGTGCCTCTTTTTTTGGTTGTAGGATAGGCCAGATGCAACAGCTTTTCCTTCACCTTAGAAGGAATATCTTAACATAACCCACACCACTGGTCACCTAGAAATTTTACCAAGGTGGAAGTCTCCTGATGCTTTTATCTCCCATCTTCTGATATTTAAATGCCTTACCAGAAAATCTAGACTATTTGCTACTTCTTGCTCACTAGGTCCAATCAACATATCATCAATAAAATGGACCAGCATGATGACTTGTGGTAGACAGAAACCATCAAGGTCCCTGCAGACAAGGTATTCTGCTGGCTGTGCCATTTGAACACAAACTGTTTAGTAAGCAAACTGTGTTAGTAAGAAACAGCTATTGAGAAAAATCATTTGCCAGATCAATAGCTGCATACCAGGCACCAGGTGATGTGTTGATTTGCTCAAGCAGTGCTATAACAACCAGAACAGTTGCAATTGGAGTCACCACCTGGTTGTATTTATGATAATATACTATCACCCTCCAATTCCTATTTGTTTTCTGCACAGGCCAAATAGAGAGTTGATTTGGGATGTGGTGGGAATTACCACTGCTCCAACCTTCAAGTCCTTAAGAGTGGCATTAATCTATGCAATCACTCCAGGTTTCCAGTATGGCTTCTGATTTACTAGTCTGTTAGGCAGAGCAACTGTAGTGGCTTCCACTTGGCCTTTCCTACCATAACAGCCCTCGCTTCAAGACTCAGGGAGCCAATGATGGATTCTGTCAGTTGCTGTTTAGGTCTATTCCAATTATTCACTCTGGAACTGGGGAAATAACCACAGAATTGGTCCTGAGACCCTCTGAACCCACTGTGAGATGGACCTGAGCTAAACTCCATCAATCACCTGGTTTCCATAACCCCCTATTTGTCTGATGGACCAGAGTGACATTTTTGGTCCCCTGGTGTAAATGTCACTTCTGAGCCAGTGTCTAATAATCCCTGAAATATCTGATTATTTCCTTTTGTCCGATGCACAGTTACCCTGGTAAAAAAGTCTGAAGGTCTCCTTGGGGAAGGCTGGAAGGAAGATTAACAGTATAAATTTTTGGTAGTGTAACAGCCTCCTTCCCCAAGGAGACTTGTCATTCCCCTCATTCAAAGAGCTGTGGGTCTGTAAACTGTCTAAAGTCTGGGAATTTATTAAGGGGCTGTGACTCTCTGTTTTTGTAATTCAAGTTAGACTTTTATTGACTTAACTAAGAATTCTTCTGCTTATACAGATCAAAAAAGAATTTAATAGACTGGCCATCTATTTTACTTCTAGGTACCCCATTATCTACTAGCCAATGCTGTAAGTCTCTGCAAGTCAGATTATTTGACTGCACCTTTGAGTCTGCTGTCAATTATAGAAGCCACATCCACCTTGTCTTTGGTGATTAACTGCTGCCACATGACTTCTGCCAACTCAGGATCTGATTATCCCCATTGTGTTTAAAGATTCCAGCTCAGTGACAGCAGTTCCCACAGTAATATCTGACCTACTGAGAAAGGGGACCATAGAGCTCTTCAGGGATGACAGAGCCAATTTCACAAATTTATTCCTTACAAACCTGGTAAAAGGTGTGTCCTCTGGACATTCCTGGGATGTGTGAGCAGGCCTTCCATGATAAATCCACTCTAACATTCCAATCTCTCTAAGCTTTTGAATCCCTTCCTCTACAGTATACCAGGGCAGTTCTGGCCTTTCAACCTCATGCAATGTCAACCACCTTTTGATCCAAGTTTCAGCCAACTACTCAATCTGTTAACACTCTTTCTAACCTCTTGAGCAGCAATATTGAATGCAAAATCTCTGCTTAGTGGACACATTTTTGTTAATACTGCCTGATCCAACTTTATATTCCTTCCACCATTATCCCATACCCTTAATATTAATTCCCATATATATTCCCCTGATTTCTGTCTATATAAATTGGAAAACTCATGCAGTTCTTTTGGAGTATAGCATACTTCCTGACACATCACAATTTGT
Source organism: Choloepus didactylus (assembly GCF_015220235.1). Classification (NCBI taxonomy): domain Eukaryota; kingdom Metazoa; phylum Chordata; class Mammalia; order Pilosa; family Megalonychidae; genus Choloepus; species Choloepus didactylus. The sequence goes on from NC_051309.1 coordinate 144,612,578, forward strand.
TCTTCACCATTTGAGACTTGTTGAGACTTTAGTTACAGGTCTTAAAGTACAGAGCAGTGGTGGGTGTAGATCATGAAAAGAATTAGAATTATCCTTCAAGCTGCTTACTTCAGCACATTCTGTTGTGGTTTCATCTGGTGAAACAGGATTAATCTCTCCAGACAGAGGAGTGAGGACTGCTTCTCCAGAGGAGGTGACTACAAGCGTTAATCTAATTAATCTATTAGCACTGAAGTGCCAATCTATTCAGGTGGAGGTTGGATGTCAGGCTCCTCAGGGCAGACTGGAGATCCAGATGTTCTTTCCTCAAGGGAGGCTGGAGGTGTGGGGGGCTGTTCTTCACAGCAGACCATTACAGGTATATCTAGCAAATACTCAGTAGATTACAGAGTTCCAATGTTCCCACTGCCATCACTATCAATCCATCTGTCCCAATCCCAATTTTCAGGATCCCATTCTTTTCCAATTAATGCCTTTACTTTAACAGCAGACACCCAGTGAGGTTGAGTTTTTAATTTATGTTATAAATCCACCACTCTTACAATAAGACTCTGGGTCTGGTTTTCAGAGATCTCAAGCTTATGGCCACAGGAAATAAGATTTCCTTTCAGGGCACACATAGAAACCTTTACATCTTTTTTGTTTGTTTGTTTGTTAATTCAATTTTAATGAGATATATTCATATATCATACAATCATCCATGGTGTACAATCAATTGTTCATGGAACCATTATAGAGTTGTGCATTCATCAGCACAATAAACTTTTGAACATTTTCATTACAACATACAAGAAAGAATAAGAATAAAAGTTAAAGTAAAAAAGAAGACCCAAAACATCCCATGCCCACATCCCTCTCTATTATTCATTTACTTTTTGTCCTCATTTTTCTGTTTATCTGTCCATATACTGTATAAAGGGAGAGAAAGCCACAAGGTTTCCACAATCACATGGTCACACAGTGTAAGCTATATAGTTACACAATCATCTTCAAGTTGAATATTAGGAAAGCCCCAAATTTTGTCTATCAAACTTCACAGAAAAAAAATTGAAGTGTACGATACTGACTAGATGGAGACCATTTGGCAAATTGAATGCAAAAAAATAGATATCACATAATATGAAAAGATAATTATTGTCCTAGGACTAACAAGTGAGTAATGATTGAAATTTTTAGCAGAAACCAAAACTATTTCTTGCAAACATGGAGGGAACCAATTTTTGAACATTCAATTATAATCAGGGGACAAGGATGGAATTAAAGTAAAAGAGGATTGGAATACACTTAGACAAAATCTATGAAACTGAATCACCTTCCCCATGGTAACCTAAATTTGTTACCTAAACTCTTTTGAAAAAAAATTAAATATATCACCTAATAGTTTTTATTGGTTTGTTGGTTTGTTTTTAACTCTCTATTCTCACAATCTTAAATGTATGTGAAGAAAGGACTACAGTAGACTGATCTGCAGAAAGTGTAAAATAGGCCCTCTTTATCAAGTATTGTCCAGAGGAAAGGCAGGCTGTGTGGAATAGTCATAGAGACTTTTTTCCTAATCACTTTGACTTGAATGAATACTCAATGAAAGCCATGAGCTTTTTGTTCCCTACCAGATTCCATATTATGTAAGCAAATTTGTTCATTAACTTTTCTTCCTAGGAACCCTAATATCAAGAAGAGGGTCTCAATAATAGTGCATCTGATTAGACAGCTATTTCAAGTAAATGTTTCATACTATAAAATAAAAATGGAAAGATTTATTTCTACAGGAGTTTATTGTTAGCTTGCTTATAGAGCATCTATCCTGAGAGCATGATCATCTCTAAGTTTCTCAACAAAGAATATTTTCTATATCTGAAAAACTTAACTGTGACAACATCAAGATATTGCCACCTAGCTCTGTCTTACCTAAAGAGAGTGCCATTTTTTTTCTGTCTGAGAATTTATGTATAAATTTTAGATGTAGGTAACTTGAGTGTTGATGTAGGGGCAAATATCTGCTTTATTCATATCCACAGAAGTTATACTTGGTTCCACATAGAGAAATAAATAAGCAGATTAAGTTCAAAAGAGATATCAAATGACTGAGACTTCTAAATATTTTGGAATTTGAAGGACTATGAAAAACTTGGGAGCTTAAGAAATGTTAATGAAAATGACATGAAATCATTCAACCACTGCTCAACACTGTTGTATTCAGCCTAGTGGCTCTGAATGCTGGCCACACATTAGTCCCCCCAGCAGTGTTTATAAAAAGTATTGATGCTGGGGCCCCACTTGGTCTAGAGTTGAATACTGGCATATTTGAAAACCTTCATGTGATTACAAAATGATACTAGAGTGAACTGGCCATTTATTTTTCATCCTAAATACTTGGTTAACTATTTTCTTTGTATGTGCATTGTTAATTATAACTATTATAAATTTGATCAATACTTGAACTTTAAAGGAAGCTATTTTAGTTTGCAAAAAATTGACTATATCTTCAATTTGTCTATTCAACGTTGTAAACTACATACATACCCCTCCCTCCTGAGACCCACATTACATGAAAATAACAAAATACAAAAAGAAATTATTAACAATGATGTAAATGAAAGTGGTATTAAGTGTTCAAGAGGTTTCAACAAATTTTGGGAAGGAAAAAGAGCAAACTGGATGATACCAGGAAATATAACAAAGAATAAGAAACTGACAAAAAGAATATATGAATGTTGCTTACAGTCAAGAGGGGAGATGCTGGAGATGCTATAAGAGTGAATTTTAGAGGTAAAAACTGAGGAAATGAAAAATGAAACTGAAAAGAAAATTATTAATTAAAAGCCTATCTATAGTACAGTTGCATGAGTTGAACTTCTAAACCCTCTCTTATATCTACGTGCAAGAAAAATAAAAGTCAGAAAGATTTTGATAAAAAATGTAACTGTGTTTGTGTTTATGTCATGAATCAGAAATAAAAGACATTAGAAAATAAAACCTTCTACACAGTAGCTATGCAATGTGTATGGAGTTACTTGAGAATATATTCCAGAAACATATGTATGAAACATAAGAAAGAGGAAGACATGTGATTTGAAAACATTGACTCTAACCCAAGAAGATAGGAATAAAAGTCTCAGGAAAACTGTTTGGCAGAGTCGGAGTGAAATGAGAGGTGAGTGGCAGGGAAGAGGCCCCCAGAAGAGAGCTCCAAAAATGGAGTCTGTGGTGAATATACATTTGTGTAAGAGGCAGGAAAAGAAAGCTAAAAAACATAGAAACATGTGTGTGTGTGTGTGTGTGTGTGTGTTGTGTATTCAAATCATCCTTATAATTATTTTCTCCCAAGGGGATTTGAAATGTAGAACCCTCCTTTTTCCTATGTACTGCATTTTAATCATATAAATTCAGAATATATGTATTTATAATGTAAAAAATAAACAATATGTATTATAAAATGCAGGTAACTTTTATAAATATGAAATGCCTCTTTTTTTTTCCCTTTATAATGTCTATTTTTGCTCAAATTCTTTTTCCTGATATGTCTGTTGATACATCTACTTTCCCTTAGATGGGATTTGCTTACTATATATTATTTTAATATGTATGTATAGTCTATTAATATAAATGAAGTATTAAAATGAAAAATATATAATTGTAACAAAACATATAATATATATGTATATAGAAACAATTTTACATCAAATGCCCACATAACCACCACTAATTTAAAATATTGAATATGGCCCATACCTTAGAAGGCCCTTCTTGAGGATTTCTCCTTTCTTATATCTTAGGGACAATCACTATCCTGGAATTTGTGAAAATAATCCTCATGATTATCTTTATAGATTTATCATCTAGTAATTATTTATAAATAATTTAATTTTCTGTTTGTGATTTTAGCTTTATTTAAACTAACTCATACCATATGCATTCTTTTGTGACATTTATTTCACTTATTATGTTTTTAAGAGAGAGCAGTCTGTGTCGATGCATCTAAATAAATTTCTTTATTTTTATTTTTTTCACAATATACTAGTCCATTGTGTGACTATACCGTCTACTGTTGATGAACATTTGAGTTTTTTTCCAGTATTTAGCTATTAAAAATGACTCTATGAGTATTTTGGTTCCTGTATCTTAAAGAACATGTACATGCACCCCTAAGAATCTTCAATATTACTACTTAATTCAAAACACTCTTCAAAATTAAAATAAAATTTTCCACTCCCAGGAAAAGTGTATGAGAGTGCCATTGCTCTATAAGCTGTTGCCAAAAGTTGCTGTTGGACTTTTACAGTTTTGCTAAGTGATTGTGTGTTTAATAATATCTAATAGTGTTTTAATCCACCTTTTCCTGATTAAATGAATTTAAGCACTACTAAATATATATTTTGGGCATAGTAGATTTCATGTTTAATAAAGTGCATTCTGCTGGCCATTACCCCCCATTTTCCTGTTGGCCATTCTGAAATTTTCTCCTAGTTTTCTATGAGTTATTGTGTTCTGGATATAATTTTCAGAACAAAAATTTTCTATAAGTTTTGTCTTTTTATTTCACTCTGTCATGTCAGTAGAAATATAGATGTTCTTAATATTACTGAATTTGACAGCCTTTTGCTATGATTTGAAGTTTTAAGACTCACTTAAGAAATTCTTTGTTATCCTGAATTCATGAAGATAGTTATATTTTATTCTAAAGAATTTATGAAGTTTTCTATTTATATTTAACTATTTCCTAAATGAAGAATTGATTGTCATTTATGGTATCTATAACCAGTTTTCTAAGCATCATTTATTGACAAATTCATTTTAAATCATTGATCTATAATATTAGATCTCCTAAATATCATACTGTTATTATGGTCTACTTTTCTGCCCAACCGACTTATTTGTCTATTACCTTGAAAATACCACACTATGTTAATTATTAAATTTAATTAAAAGTACTCACAAATTGTACATTTTCCTCAACAGAGTACTAAGTAATTGTGGCCACTTTTATATTTCACATGCATTATAGACTTATATAGTATGATTTCAGTCTTTTTAAATTTATTGAGACTTGTTTTGTGACACATTTGGTCTATTCTGAATAATGATCCATGAACAACTGAGAAAAATGTATATCCTGCTGTTTTTGAGTGCAATGTTCTGTATGTTTCTTAGATTTAGTTCATTTATCAGATTATTTATCTGTTTCATTATTGATCCTCTGTCCAGATGTTCTATCTATTGATGAGAGTGGTGTATTGAAACTGCTGTCATTGTAGAGATGTCTAGTCTAGTTCTCCCTTCAGTTTTGCTAGTGTTTGCCTCAAGTAATTTGGGGAACTGTGGTTAGGTGCATAAATACTATGATTGTTATTTCTTCTTGGTTGATTGCCCCTTTTATTATATTATTATAGACTGTCCTTCTTTGTCTTTTATGACAGTTTTGCATTTAAAGCCTATTTTGTCTGATGGTAGTATAGCTATCCCAGCTCATTTTGGTTACTGTTTGCATGGAATATGTTTTTCTAAACTTTCATTTTCAACCTATTTATGTTCTTGGGTTTAAGGTGAGTCTTTTTTAGAGAGCATATAGATGAATCATATTTTCTTGTATATATATATATATATATATATATATATACACACATTCTGCCAATCTGTGTCTTTTGACTGGGTAGTTTAATACATTAAAATACTATGATATTACTGTATAAGCAGTATTTACTTCAACCATTGTATCCTTTGGTTTTTATATGTCATATCTTGATAATTTTGTCTATCTTTTTATCCTTTTAATTACCTTTACTAATAATCTTCATTTGTTTCCTTTTTACATTTTTAAAGAATACTGCAATTATTTGATTTTAAGTGACTTTTAAAATGTAATCTTAAACTGTAAACAAGCAAGAAGTTGTAAAATGTAACCTTTATAGTTAGAGACAGGATACAATGGAAGCTCCTATTCTCACAAAGGAGCAATTTGTAAACGGAAAGTCTGTAGACATATGTAAATGTAAAGTTTGCACTTTCACATAGGTCTTCTGGCTCCTGAAGAAAACAGGGAAACATGAGATAACAAATTACTGAAGTTCCCCAAACCTGTTACATGTTAACTAAAATAGTTGACTCCCTTTTTCTCTAATGGGTTTAGCCAAGTAAAGAATCACTGGGAGACTGCCCCAAACCTCCCAGATAGATGGGCTTTGTGTCTATGTTAATTGAATAATTATCTCTCTTTGTCTCTGAACCTGGGGATAAAATCAAATTGGTGAATGACTTCTGCAAGACAGATTTGGGAAAACATCCCCTGCTTTCCAATGGTGTAAAATAATAAACCATCTTTTCCTCTTCAGCCAGGTTCAGTGTGACTTCTATTAGCAAAACCAAGCAATGGACCCATATTTGGGAAGTGCCCCATCTTCATACTCATAACCTTTATTGAATGTTTCCAAAGTTTTCAATTTACTTTTAGCATAGAAATAACCCTTTTCTAAATCTTAGCTTCAGACACATGCATTTGTTTTTTGCTTGGCTAAATTATAAACTTCAGGCAGGCAGATACAAAAGAGTTTTGTTCAGTGGTGTAAATCAAGTGATTGTCAGAAGGGTTTCTCATAAAATTAACTCAAAAGCATTTGTTGAATAAATAAATGAATAAATGTATATATGGCATAAGTATATTTAGGTTGGAATAAATTATTTTATTATCAAACTATTTCTTTAGAGGAGAAAAAGGGGATTGGGATTATTAGAGTTCAGGGGAATCTGTAAGCAATCATAGAGCAGCATAATGCAGTGTGGGCCTAGAGTATCACTGATTATATTGAATTCAAGGACTGTCTCTGGGCAGCTGTGTTATCTTCCACAAATTTCATAACCACTCAAGCTGCACTTTTTTTCTCTGCAAAATGGGGAGAGTATTGGTAACAAACACAAAGATTTAGCATAAGATTAAATTAATTAAATCTCTTAAATCTTTCCTAATGGAAAGTAAGCACCCAAGAAATATATTGTCTCTACTTTAATATTTAATGGTTTGACTCTTAAAAAAAATTGAGTCTCTAGTTTTTAGAACCATTTTAATTTTACAGAAAGATAGAGCAGATAATACAGAATTTCCAGTATCCTTACCCCCTGCACACAGTTTTCTCTACTGTTAGCATCATGCATTAGTGTGATACATTTGTTAAAATTACTGAACCAATATTGATACTGTGGGAAACCTGGGCACAGGGCATTCACCAAGGGCCTTGAAGACTGCACACAGCAGCTTGTGTGACCTAGGTCAGTTGAGGTTTGACTTATTCTCCTTATAATATCAGATGCTAAATGTAATCTAGACCTGAAACTACCTCCTCCCTGAGATTCTCTAAGATACTGTTATCTCTATAATCCTCTTCTCCTCCCTATTGACAACTGGCCTTGCTCCCTGCCTTATGCTCTCATACCCATTGGAATGTCCAGCCCTTATAAGCAGCTTATTCAGCCCCCTAAAACACAGAAAATTTCCACATTGTGCTCTGAACTGGCCACCATTCAGAGCAGTTCCTGAATCCATTCAGAGAAGCTCCTGATTTGAGGGCAATGTGGATCAATTTCCCTACCCTATAGGTAAGTCCTATAATAAAAGCTCACGTCTCAGGATATGCCCAGTGCTTTCTTTAGTCCTTTGGCTGCAAAAGCCCTCTTGGGCTGTGACAATTGGTGAGCCAGTCAGGAGACTAAAGAAATCCCAGCCATTGATGATGTGAACTTGGGGAAGGGAAAGGGGAAGTCTCCGGGTGGGATACTGAGGTGGCCTGCAACACTTATATGGGGAGAGGTGACTACCCTCCTAGATGAATGGGGTCTGCCAAGGGAGTATGGAGATGTGCATGACTCCCCAGTTGGACTAATAGCTCTCCTACTACAGGCTGCAGGACTACTAGGATTTCATGAGAAAAAGGAAAGCTGCCAGGCTGCTGCAGTAGTAGCCTGGCCATTCTTGGAGGCTGTGTGTGCAGCTACATAAAAGGCCTTAACAGCTGATGTGGCAGTCTGCCACTTAGAAAAGGAATTGAAGTTAGAAAGGGATATGCAATTGACCCAAGCTGAATTGAAAGAAACTCTGGATAATAGTTTACAAATACTGGCATGCCAGTACACTAGAGTAAGAGGGCATAAGCTGCCCAAAGGGCAAGTTAGGCATACCCTAGCTTCCCCTGACTAGAACCCAAAAGTGTGGGACTCTGTTGCTTCCTCTTCAAAAGATGATGAGCCCCTGTCTGACTGGGAAATAAAAACTGAGGAAAGTAAGCATGCACATCCTCTGGTCCAACAAAAGGTGACTTCCCCCAGATGTTCTGTGACAATATATCAGTATAAATTACCAAGGTCATTCAATAGCCCTGTATGGCCAATGGAAAAAACTAATGGTACCTGGCAAGTGACTATTAATTATATCAAACTTAATTTCATAACTTCTTTGTTTGCAGCTCTGTTGAATATAGCTACCTTGTTACAGGATATAAGTACTCAATTAAGCCAATTTCACGTCATGTTAAACCTTGTCAAAGCTTATTTTAGTATATTTGACCCCTCCAGCCAGACTGCATCTACCTCACATGGGAAAACCAAGAATGGACATTTGCTGTGCTTCCACAAAGTTCCACAGTCCCACCATCTGCCATGGACTGGTAGCACCAGATTTGAAGAAAAGGACACCTCCTATGTTTCACTATAATAATGATACCATGCTAACCAGTAATTCTTTTCCAGAACTAGAAATTGCTGCTATCACAGTGATGACCCACCTTGAAAGTCAAGGATGGGTGATAAATCAAAGTGAATTATAAGAGTCTGGACATTCTACCAAGTTATTGGGTATTGTCTGGTTGGGTAAAACTAAGGCTATTCCAGTAGCTGTTGTTGTTAAAATACAAAGTTATCCTACACAGCTAACTCCTAAACAATTAATAGCTTTTCTTGGTTTATTAGGTTATTGGAAACAGTTTATACTCTATTTAAAAAATTTAAAACTTTTGTACAACCTAAATAGAAAAGGAAAAGCATGGGAATGGAATTTTCCATGGCAGGCTGTGTTTATAAAAGTACAAGCACAGGCTTTAAGGGGGGGTGGGCCCCAATATACCCTGTAAATTGGATGTGGCCAGTGCCAATATAGGCTTTGGGTGGGGTTTGTGGCAAAGGCAACAGGCTAAATGTATCATCATTAGATTATGGCCCCAACTTTGGAGAGGCACAGAACTCATATATAGCCCATTGGTAAAACAGTTGTGTGCAGCTTATAATGCTGTGTTACAATTGGAAGCTTTAACTCAAAGTTGCCCAGTGGTCACACTCATACAGGAGTGGACACAGGCAACTACAAATAAGCCCCATTTGGGGATTGCTCATCTAAGCACACTGACAAAATGGAAAGCCTATGTCCTACAGTGCCAGATTTTTAACAACAGCCCTGTGAGTGCAGAGATGCATGAAATTTTAGGACAGGTCTCCCATGTGGAAGAGCAGCATTCCCTACCTCCTGTTGATCCTCCTGAAATGGCTCCTCCCATGCTTACCATTGACAGACAAGGGAGAATACCTGACTCTGCATGGTATACTGATGGATTGGCAGTTGGGTAATATGCTATCTGAATGGCCATGACTGTCCAACCAAGTACTGACATCATCTGGTGGGAGACTGGAACTTTGCAAAGCAGCCAATGGGCTGAGCTGTGGGCTATATGGATGGTAATTGTCCATGAACCAGGAGAAACCTTGACTGTCTGCCCAGATAATTAGGCAGTATATCGAGTCCTAACAGTATGGATGGCCACGTGGAAGCAGGAGCAATGGACAGTGGTTGACCACCCTCTATGGGGGAAGGATCTGTGGAAAGACATCTGGATGGCCTGCCAGAAATGTAAGGTAACTGCTTTCCATATTTCTGCCCATGTTAACACATTGCCAGGTAATGCAGATGCCCTAGCAAAATTCCACAACCTAACAGCAGTGATGCATGAGGTGACTGAATGGCTGCATCAGAAAACTGAGCAGTGAGGGTACCAGACCCTGTGGAAGGTGGTGCACCAGTTTCAGCTCCCTATCACCTGACAGGAGTTAAAAGGAGTAGAGGATGCTAGTCCCTCCTGCTTGCTGCAACTGCCCAGAATGCTTCCTCACCAACTTGGACCCATCAGCCAAATCCAGATTCCTCTCACCTGGTGGCAAGTAGACTATATTGCCCCCCCCCTTCCTCTGTCCAAAGGGGCAAAATATACCTTCATCACTGTAGATACAGCTACAGGACTGCTTCTGGCCTTCCCAGTGGTCAAGACCAACTAGTGAGCTATCATAGGTAGCTTAAAAAAATTAAGTGACTTTTCCAGGGTTCCCACACACATGGACAGTGATGGGGGACCCTCTTCACTGGGCAATTAACCCAGGCCTGGACTTTTTCACTTGCCCTATAATCCCACAGCAACTAGGTTAATTGAAAGAATGAATGTTCTTTTAAAGGAATGCTTAAAGGATGATAGAAACTCCTTACAACAATGGACTTGATGACTGTACCAGATTAACTCCAGACCCAAAGCAGCAGCACCTGTGCCTATGAAAATGGTAACTGAGGGGCCCATGCAGGCCTTATGAATTCAAATAAGGGGGGGTCAGCTGCCTTCAAGCCTCAGTGAGGCAGCAATAATAATCTGCTCTTGCCTGTGCCACAAACACTAGAAATTGGGAAAATAAAGGTCAATTGGCTCTGGTTCTGGCCCATGCAGCTAAGCTGGTTGAGAATCCTAAGCCCATGGAATATTTACTGTGCCAAAAGTTATTTGTATTCCCCAGCTGAGGCTCCCATCCCCTAGGGAACTGTGTGTGTAACTTTGCAACCCCAAACTAACTATAGATCTGACCCCAAAGGGCTCCCTGCAGGGGCAGAAAGTAGGGCATTTAAAAAAAAAAAAAAAAAAAAAAAAAAAACCCTCACCTGGAATTCTTCTATCCACTACTGAAAACTCAACTTATATATTGTTTAATTTTAGTGTTGTTCATATGCTGTAGAATTCTGCTTGAAAATGGTTTCCAAAATTATTTTGGTAATTTAAGTAACATTTATCTGATAATCCTTTGTCCAAATGGTTTAATTCTTTAATTTAGCGATGGTGCCACTTGTTAGGATTACTGTCCATATGTACTGGTTTACTCGTACTCTGCTGTTCAGTGTATTATTGTGGATTATGGATGCAATGTCTGCCCTATGGTCAATGCGAATTGCTGAGTCGGGGAGGAATGTGGAAACCCCGGGCACAGAGCATTCACCAAGGGCCTTGAAGATTACACATAGCAGCTTGCATGACCTAGGTCAGTTGAGATTTGACCTATTCTCCTTGTAATATCAGATGCTAACTGCAATCTATACCCAACACTATCTCTTCCCTGAGATTCCCTAAGATACTGTTATCTATAATCCTCTCCTCCTCCCTGTTGACAATCAACCCCACTCCCTGCCTCATGCTCTCATACCCTTTGGAATGTTGAGCCCTTATAAGCAGCTTATTCAGCCCCCCAAAATGTGAACTATTTCCACATTGTGCTCTGAACTGACCACCATTCAGAGAAGCTCCTGATTTCAGGGCAATGTGTCTCTATTTCCCCGCCCTGTAGGTAAGCTGTATAATAAAAGATCATGTCTCAGAATGTGTCTGGTGCTTTCCTTAGTCCTTTGGCTACAAAAGCCTTCTTGGGCCATGACCGATACATTATTATTAACTAAAATATAGAGCTAATAGTAAGATTTACTCCTTGCATTGCACAGTTTATGGAATTTGACAAATTTATGTCATGTATCCATTATAGTGGATTTGTTCACGAACCTCAGTGAAAGCATCCAGTTTCTCATGATTGTGTATGATATTTACTATGAGATTTTTGTAGATGTTCTTTATCAAACTGAGAAACCCTCTCTATTCCTAGTATGCTGAGAGCTTTTTATGAGGAATGGGTTTTGAATTTTATCAAGTGTTTGCTCTGAATCTATTGTTATGATTTTATAATGTTTCTTCTTTAGTCTGTGGATGCCATGCATTATATAAATTTACTGCAAATATTTAGCCAAACTTGCATAACTGGAGCAAATCCAACTTGGTCATTATTGATAATTCTTTTTATACATTGTTCAATATGATTTTCTAATACTTTGTTGAGGATTTTTCATCAATGTGCATAAGAGTTATTGGTCTGCAGTTCTCCTTTTTTATAATGTCTTTGTCTGGGTCCATAGAAACTTCTAACTTTCTACCTAGCTGATACTCATCTTCTAGCAATTCATCAATTACCCATTAAATGTTCCTACCAGTTACTGGTTCCAGTGGCTTCTATACCCACTGTCTTCTGTATTCACCTGTCTGTCCAGTTTGGGGAGTGGCAGTTTGCCCTTTAAACTCAATGATCTATTTGATCTAACAAAAGTTGTTGATTTTCAGTATGTCCAGCTTTTTTTGTTGTTCTGAGATGGATATGATAACCTCTAAGATCTATACAAGTCTGAGCTGAAACTGGCAGTCTCATGCTTTTATTTCATCAACTTACATTTGTATATTACTTGTGTAATTTAAAAAGCAATTCTGACTTGGAAATCTTTCTTCTATATGGAATTCATTTTCTCCCTTTGCATTGTAAAAGGATAAGTCATGCCTTAGTAAGATGACTCAATTTCAAAATTTCATTCTGCTTTTACTAGCAATTACTTAGTGAATCCTACAATGTGACGTTTGAACTTTACTGTCTTCTCATTTCAGTTATGATTTTATCTTCAGCCTTATAGCTGATCTCTCATCTCTTATTTGTTGTCCATGTGTATAGAATAACAAGCATATATGATAGCAATCTAGAATCATTTGACTTCCCCCAAATAAATAAATAGATAAATAAATAAATAAATAGGCTGTAAAAAGTTCTTCAGCTTCCAGAAACTAAACTGAAGAAAATTTTTGGTCTTATTATTATTTTTAATAAATTTATATTTCCTTTAATGTCCAGAATGTCAAATTTTTGACAACCATGATTTATTTTCTTTTTGTTTCATTGCTTACATGTTTAGGTAAGACTCAGTATACTTTTTGCACCTTGTGGGTTTATGTAAACTTTGCACAGGGCAAGTTAATAATTTTGCTTATTTTACTTCTTAACTAAGACTAAACTGAGTCAGAAACTGTCATGTAGAGCTTCTCCAAAAATTTTCTTTGCTTCTCTGAAGCAGAAAAAACAGTGAATTAGCATACTGGAAGTTTATTGATCCCTCTTCATGAAAACTCTTCAAGAAATACATGGTGGTACATGGAAATTTGGGTTAGATGCTTAGAGAACCACTCTACATCTATTTATTAGCAAAAAAAGTTACTCTAACACTTTTAATTGGTTGTAAAGAGAGATCATAGTTATGTTATCTCTTTTATAGCATATGTCATGAAAATTTGAAGGGAAAAATTTGAGTGCTATCAGAGTCCATGTTCTTTATAAGATGGTGATAGTGTAATATTAAAAGTGAATTTAAATAGAATATTAAGAAATTAAAGCTACAAAATCAACAATTTGGGTAATTTAAAAGACCTGTTTCTTGACCATAATTTCATCTCAGACAACTAATGATGAAACAAAACAAGAAATATTTATGTAATGAATCTTAGACTAAAGCTATTTCAGTAAGAATGAAGACTGTAGTCTAATAGCTGAAGTTGGTAATTTTTGTCTATTTTTGTTTGTCAAGTTAATCTAAATAACTTCTACACATGGAAGATTAAAAAGTTATATCATTTATAAAATTTCTTTTTTGAGACCAGATGATATATTTTTATACCATGTATTCTTAGATCTCTCTGGATTTTAGTTACAGATAGAACTTGTCAATTGATTCTATAACCCTCTGCATTTGTGATAGCTTCTACTGCATGGAAATAGATTTGAAACATCATGGTGTTTAGGTAGATAATTTGATTGTGAATTTTTATTTATTAAAATATTTCAATTTTTACTACACTTTACTGTAAACTGTAAACATTGCTTAATGTCTCTACGAAAACTAGGAAACTAAACCAAAAATATTTAATCTCAAAGTTTTAATCCTAGTTTAAGATGTGTCAAAGTCAGGATGTACATGTTAATAGACTAAACACTTGAAGGCCATATAGGATGACATTGCATGGGAAAATATGCATGTGTAATATTTTCAAATTATTTGCATTTCTAGTTATATTTACATCTGTGAAAGATTATAAATGAAGCCTTGTTTTTCCTTTATATGTTTATTCTCTCTGTGTAGATGATTATATCAATAACACACATTTTTGAATATTCTTTATATTGTCTTTCCAAAATTAGATGAAAAATATACTGTCATTTTATATTTATTCATAAATCTTCAAAAAATTTTTGTTGTATTATCTCAGGAATTCAAGAAGCTTGACAGGAAGTAGAAAAACACCAATATGAGCTATATTGCAGTCACAACACTGCAAGGTAGACACATAATAATATAAATCTGTGCTGTCTAATTCCAGCCAAATGTGGCTATTAACATTTAAATGTAGATTAATAACAAATATATAAAATTAAAAATTCTGTCTCTTCATAGTTCTAGCTATATTTAAAATATTCAATACCCACAATCATGGCAGAACATTCTACCAGACAGTGCTTGTCAAACCTCTACAAAAAATCAAACACTGTGCCAGAAAGAAACAATTGTTACACATTCTAATGTCTATGCTAAATTAGATCTAGCTGGAGTTCCAAAGACTGTATACTGATACAACCTAATTTCCTAATTAAATGCTTTTTTGCTTAAGTTATATATTTTACAAGCTGGCATTAACTGAGAAGGGATTTGATTATTATATGATACATAAAATACCCAATATCACATCAAGAAAAATGTATCGTGTGTCTGAGTGTTTTAAATCAAAAGATAATTTTGAATTACTGTGGGAGAAATGCAAGAATTGCATGGCAATACATGAGTCATAGGCCACCTCCACTAAGAGTAGGCAGTTGAATTTATTTCTTCACTATAACTGCCCAGTGTCCTTTGCCATTATGATAAACTTATGTTATAATATCACAGATGAAAATTCAACTATAATGCATAATATAGTTCTCCTTTCCCTCTGTGTGCCTCAAGGAATAGCTCCATAATTCATCAAACATGGAAGAACAATTACCAGAAACTTAGGTTTCTCAAAATATTTGCTTTATATAAGTATCTATTTGAAAGTCCCAGAGGAAGAATTTGAAAGGTCAAAGAAAATTGTAGGTATGAATTATTTATATGCTCATATTGGCAAATTTATATTAATTAATATGTTTAATTGCCTTATAAATGTAATGTAAGAAAATATTTAATGTTAATATTTAATGTAAATTGCAATTAAACATGGTTAAAAATTGACCACATCACTGTTACTGAATCATTTTGGCCTATTAATCTATTTTGTCAAATAATTTATAGTGTTCTGTTTTACAGATGATTGTCTACATGATGATTAATCTATAGTAGGTGTGCCGGTTTGAATGTATTATGTCCCCCAGAAAAAGCCATGTTCTTTGATGCAATCTTGTGGGGCAGATATAATAGTGGGGATTAAGTTGGAATGTTTGGATTAGGTTGTTTGCATGGAGATGCACCCCACCGAACTGTACATAATAACTGATGGGATATTTCCATGAAGGCATAGCCCCACCCATTCAGGGTGGGCCTTGATCAGTGGAGCCATATAAAACATGCTGACTCAAAGAGACTGAATGGAGTGCAGCTGTGAGTGATGTTTTGAAGAGGAGCAAGCTTGCTAAAGAGGAACATCCTGGGAGGAAGCCATTTTGAAACCAGAACTTTGGAGCAGATGCCAGCCACGTGCCTTCCCAGCTAACAGAGGTTTTCCGGACGCCATTGGCCATCCTCCAGTGAAGTTACCCGATTGCTGAGGTGTTACCTTGGATGCTTTGTGGCCTTAAGACTGTAACTGTGTAGCAAAATAAACCCCCATTTTATAAAAGCCTATCCATCTCTGGTGTTTTGCATTCTGCAGCATTGGCAAACTAGAACAGATTTTGGTACCAGAGAAGTGGGGTGCTCTTGCTGCTGAGTTTGCAAATACCAAACATGTTGGAATGGCTTTTTAAATGGATAATGGGGAGTTTCTGGAAGAATTGGGAGGAGCTTGATAGAAAAGGCCAAAACTGCTTTAAAGAGACTGTTTGTGGGAATATGGACTCTAAAGATACTTCTGATGAGGACTTAAGCAGAAATGATGAATGTGTTGTTGCAAACTGGAAGAAATGCGATCCTTGTTTTAAAGTGGCACAGAATTTGGCAAAATTGAGTCCTGGTGTCAAATGGAAGGAAGAATTTGAAAGTGACAACCTGGAATACTTAGCTGAGGAGATCTCCAGACTACATGTGGAGGAGGTACCCTGGCTTCTTCTTGCAGCTTATAGTAAAATGCGAGCAGAGAGAGATAAACTTAGAACTGAACTTTTGGGTTCAAAGAAACCAGAAGCTGATGGCTTGGAAAATTATGGGCTTCCAGGGGGTGGAATCCCAGAAGCTACAGTCCAATGTGAGGATGTAACCAAACATGGAACGCAGCCGCCATTTCAGTACAAGCCAAGATTGGAGATGGAATTATCCAGAAAGGATTTGTGGAAAGTCCTATTGTCTGATGGCTTTGAGCCCTGTGTGCTTCATGCAAAGCCAACAGAATTTTTGCGAGATCTTTACAGACAGAGACATTGCCAGTCTGGACTGGAGGAGACAAACAAGGAATAAACTGAAGGAAAAATTTCTTAAAAGACAGAGCCATGGAGGTTGAGGTCTGGAGTCAAGAGGTCTTGGACTGGGAGAGCGGAGCAGCCCACATGCATGGAAAGGGTGAGTTTGCCCTGGAGGTTGAGGGTGGGCTTTCTGCCTCGATGCTCTGGAAGAGTTTTGCCACCTCAGGTCCCAAAGAGGTTGGAGCACATTCCCAGGGAATTGGGGAGAGCCTGGCTGCCACCACACTGTTCTGAAAGGGTTGAGCATGTGCCCGGGAGATGGAAAGGAATCTGGGAGCTGCCCCAATGTTTGAGGAGGGTAGGGCCGAGAAGGTGGTCTCCCCAATGCGTGGGTATGTTGGAGCACTCACCTAAGCGTTTGGAGAGGAAAGGGCTGCCAAAAAGGCCCTTAAGAAGTGTTAGGCTCCCGCTCTCTCAAGCCCCACAAATGCAACGTTGTTTTGTTAATGACTCTCAGACTTTGAAATCTAATGAAGTTTGTCCTGCAGGTTTTAGGAACTGTTTTGGTCCTGTTAACCCTGTTTTCCTTACTCTTTCTCCTTATGACAATAGGAATGTTTATCCTATGAATGTCCCTCCTTTGTATATTTTCCTTGTAAGTGCCTGGAGGTTTTTCTTTCTTTCTTTTTTTTTTTTTGTTTGTTTTTGTTGTTGTTGTTGTTGTGTTTTTTTTAAGAGGGTGTAAGCCCTTTTATGTCTGATTTCCCTGGTATCATTAGACTCTCATTCTAGCCTAAATTGGTCTTTAGCAACTCATTTTAAATTATAGTTTTATCCTTCTATAGATTGTTATGGTGTTTAGCAGTTTCATATAAGCAAATGCTAAGATTCTGTTTCTCTCTACAGGCACCTGACTTTCTTTAGACATATAGTTTATTGTTTTCTCTGTGACCCCAATTTTCTGATGGTTTCAAGAAAACTGTTAATCTTCTCTTTGGTCAGCACTTATCATGCTTTAAAGTTGGAAGTCATGCTCTCTCCTCCTCTCTACACCCCTTCTAGATATTAAATACCATTTATTTTCAGGTAACATGTAAATTTTTATTCCCACCTCCAACTAGGTATGTAAGTGCCAAACTCTGCCTAATTTCTGACAGGATAATCCATTGAATATTTCATGGACACTTCAAATATAATATATCAAAAATGGAACTAGTTTTCTTCCATAATCCACCAAATCTAAGTAAATGGCATCACACTACAGCCAGAGGTTCTAGTTAAAAGTATTAAAACCCTGCTTAATTCCCCTCTTTCTCATAACTGTAAATCTATTCCTTTAGAAAAATCATGTGTTTTTCCAACAAATTATGTCTCTAGTCCACTTTCCTGCTTCCTTTTCTAGTTTACACTTTCAGATCCAGTTATCATATCTCTTCTCCAAAATCATCTCAACTTTTACCATCTGTTAAAATCCATTCTACTGTTCAAAACATAAACCACACCATTCCATGTCTCTTCCTGAAAACTTTGAATGATTTTGCTTTGCAATTAGAATAAAATCTAAATTCCTTATCAGTGTCAAATAGGTCTTAAGTTAATTCTTATATCTGATTTCTACTTAAGCCCTTCTCTTTCTGACACCATAAGCCATACACTAGCCTTAGAGTCCTTTATTCTTTTTCCCTAAAACATATCAAGCTATTCTCTGCCTGTAGGCTTTGGCACTTAGGTTTCATCTTTTTATATTTGCAATACCAATTCCTTCATATCTTTTGGGATCTCAGTTCAGATATCTCCTTCAGAAGACCTTTCCACTCTATCTTCTGCTTCTCTCAGTCACCTTTATCACATTGCTTTTATTATTTTCACAGCATTTAATTAAAAACAATTTGTACAATTGTTTTTTCTTTTTTTTTCTTGACTATGAAATTTGAATATAAACCACAACACTATGTGGAACTTTTCTAGACATTTCCATATTGGTTACCATGCCTCAAGGCTGAGGATAAAGAGATAAGGACCACATTTTCTGAAAGGAGTTACAAACAATTGAGGAGAGGCCTAACCAATCAATTCAACTTCTCCATTTACTCACATCCAAATTAAAAGCAGAAAAGGGAAATGGTGGAGAACAATTTGAGGAAAATATTACAGAAAAATGAAAAGAATTGAAGAAAATTTCTCATTGAATATGGGGTATCTAGAAGAGGACTGATCTCTCACAGTCAGATTTAAAGAGGGCTTGATGAGCTGATGTCTATGCCTATTTTAAGCACTGAGAGAAAGAGCTGAAAGTAGAGAAGCATGTATTCCCACCATTTGTTTTAACAAGGGTGAGTAAATTCCCTAGATATCACATGGAATTCAATAGCACTTGAGCTTTCCTAGATGTTCTCCATTTGAGAGAATGGTTTATTAGACGTGAGAGGTGTACTTATAGGATTGGAGCTAAGAGAGAAGGAGAAGGGCAAAAGATATTTAATCTGAGTGTATATCCCTCATTAAGACAATTTACCGCAGGGAGATCCTCCTCCATATCCCTCTAAAAAATTTACATTTTACTCTCTATAAGGGCATCTTGCCACTGTACATCTGCCACACATCAGGCACTTAACAGGGGCCAGTAAATCTTAATGAAAGAACCAGATGCTACCTCAAGGAGGATGTTTATTAAGAAAGAGGTGCTTGTTTCCTTCTTCTTTCCAATGACCCTTAATATACCGGAGATGAAAGAGGCCCAGCAGAAAAAGGAAGATTCCATTGCATCCTTTCACACCTCAAATTTGCTTTGGAGAAACAGAACTGATGATAAGGATGACACATTAATTGAACATGAAGTTGAAGTTTTAACAAGATGATTTTTAATGCTTATTGGAGAATGTTTGAAATTAGTGACTGGGAAATCCTTAGTCAATTAATGGGTGCAGCATATAGCATCAGATTATTTAATAAGCTGATTATATGTGAACTGACTCCCTTATCAGGAGTGCCTTGAGGCAAAACATGCCCTAGCAGATAGTGGCCTGCAAGCTTTTAGTCTGAACATACATAAACATTTTCTGGTCACACTCTGGCTAAAGTGTATTATGGAATCTGGCTCACCTTTGCTAGTATGCCTGCTCCTGGTGGGGGGAGAGTACAGCCCCTCCACTATGACACAAGCAGAAGGTTTGCATAGGACATTGCCCTTTATCAGCCACGGATTGAAACCCACTGGGGATCAAAGTCCACTATGAAGCTGACTTTTCTTTGTCTCTTCTCTTTGTAACTGTTGTTCCATGCAGTGCTAGTGTGAGTCCCGCTTTTGTTGATGACCTCCATACATGAATATCATGGAGTAGGTTGGGACCCTGGGCCTGCTGTTCCTGGTGGCAGTCATAGTTGCGCTCTTGTTACCCTCCATGCAGTGAGACTTCTCCCTGGAGGTGGTAATAGGTGTCTCCACTTCAGACTAACAATTTGGCACAGAGAGCAATGTACCAAAAGCTTGGTATTGAAGAAAAATATATTCCACAAAAAATTCATGGATTATTGTTCTGGTTTGCTAATGCTGTCATTTTGCAAAACACCAGAAATTGATTTACTTTTATAAAGGGGATCTATTTGGTTACACAGTGACAGTCTTAAGGCCATAAAGTGTCCAAGGTAAGGCATCAACAATCAGGTACCTTCACTGGAGAAAGGCTATTGGCATCCAGAAAACCTCTGTTAGCTGGAAAGGCATGTGGTTGGCATCTGCTTGCTCCTAGGTTGTGTTTTGGATCTTCTCAGCTCCTGTGCATTCTTCAAAGTGTCCCTCATGGTTGCAGCACCTCCTTCTGTCTGTGAACACTTTTATATGACTCCAGTGGTTCAATTAAGACCCACCCTGAATGGGTGGAGTAACACCTCCATGGAAGTTATCCAATCAAAGATCTCACCCAGTTGATTGAGTCACATCTCCAAAAAAACACTCAAAGGATTCCAACCTAATCAATGCTAATACATCTGCCCCCACAAGATTGCATCAAAGAAAATGTCTTTTTCTGGGGGACATAATATAGCCAAACCAACACAATTATATATGCTATATCTAGCTGATTCTCACTACTAGAATTTCAGATTCTACAAATTTCTTCACCCTAAAACTGTGGCACAGTGATTCTTACTTGCAATCCCAGTCTTCCTCTTGGCTTCAGGGTCAACTCCTGATGTTAACTAGAGGTTTATAAATATAATCAAATATTTATTACCAGTTCACCTATTTTATTTGATAACTTTGCATGTATAATTTTTCCCTTACTTATGAACCAGAGGCCCTGTTTTGATAATATTACATTCATTAGACCATCAGGATGCCTTTTTTATGTCAAAACACTGCTGTATTTTCTCCATCTATTGAATTCATTGCACTTATGATTCTCTTAAGGAGAAATGTTTGCCTCTAATTAATAGTGGACTCAAATATCCTCTCCTCTTCCTGTTCATTGGTTCAGTCTTAGAACAAGATCATAGTCTTCTTTTTTATTTGGCTCCAGAGATCTAATTTTTCATTCTAGGTTTTTCCCCAGGGATACTCTGCATTGTTACGTATAGGATACACTATATAGTACTGCGCCCCATAAGACTTTTCTATTTACTTAATAAATATCTTAATTTTTTAAAAATCACTTTATTTATATTATTAATTTAGTGATAGATGATTTACATAGATATTGTAACAAATTTTCCAACAGACAGTAGCATAGTTTCTTATTCTAACAAGATCAATGTATTTATGATGCTTTTCTGTCAGATGAAATTCAAGCATATTGTTCTTGCTTGCTCTATATATTAACCTTCTGCTTTGACTTACATAGGAGGAACAAATCTAAAAATCAAGAACTCTAACAATCAAGAATCTAACAATAAACTAAAAATCCTGCTCTCCAAACTGGCATATTTATAGGAAAGCGTTGGAAAATTAAAACAACAAAACAAAGTCTATTTATTAATCCTCCATCTAAATTAGATATTTATAATATTTTTCATGTCACGTTTCCTTTGTTTAAAGTATCAGAAAGATACAACTAAGTTTCCAATTTAAATATAAATCTGCTTTCACTATGATATGAAACAAAATATAATAATTTACTATATAAGAGAAAAAGAAATCATTATAAAGCCCTAAATTAGATTTTATTATGTAATGAAATACTGATCACTATACTGATTATTTGATGCTTTGGAAATTTTGACAGTATAAAAATTTACTGTTAAATTTTAGTGGTGCCTGGGTTTCCAAAGGGAAAAACTCAAGATCAAAAAAGCATTAATAAAGCATTCAAAGAAAGGAAACATGTGATACAACTGTAGTAAGGACATGACACTCAAGGAAAGTGCTGCTTTCAGAAGAAAACTCAGCCTACAACTTGCATGGGAGGGAAGATAAAGCCCATCTTCCCATGAGGGTAGTAACAAAGAATGTTTGGTCCTACTTACTCCACCTTATCTATTATCAGCCCATCTATCATCCACAACTACGTCTCAAAATCTTTTATTTTTCTAGATTGAATGAATCAATATTATCTGTAAAGGACAGGTTTATAATAAGGAAAGAATATTCATTTTCTAAATGATTTTGTAATTTTAGAAATTATAATAAACCCATATTATAGCAACCATGTAAAAATTTTAAATTTACTGATGAAAATAATAAAGAATATGATATTGATGAAGTGTCAAAGTAAAAAGCTAAAACCCCTGAGTTTTTATCTTAGAATTTACATATTCCTTTCAACCTGCTTTGTTCAACTAAAATTATTCATGTTGTCATTCTTTGAAATAAAATGAAACAATACCTTTGTGGACTATGTATATCTTCATCTAGAGTTTAATGATATTGATGTCAACTTCTCCATAAACAGCAAAACTGCATACACAAACAAAACGAAACAAAAGAAAATGAAACAAAAAAACTTAGACCCCACTCAGGCTCTGGATATCCCTCTGGCAGAGAAAATGAATGGTGGTTTCCAATATAAATGCTGATGAACATTTTTTCATAAGCTTTACCAAGGTGAGAAGAATCAGAGGTATATTTATTAAATGATGGATTTTATTTTACCAAGCAACATGGGGAAGGTAACCTAGGACTATTCACTGCAAGTGAAGTGGCATAGTATAAAGGAAATGAATCAAATATCCCTGTCCTTATACTTCTGTCTAGTTGTATCTTTGAGAGGAGAGCATGTACATCTTCTAGACTTTTGGATACTCACCTTTAAAACAGGAACATGACAAAAGTTTAAGTTATATATTTAAGCTCAGAAAATCTAAGATTAACAGATAACTTAGAGGAAGTTTATCTCTTTAACACATTTGCTAGACAAAAAGCTAGGGAAATAATAGAAAAGATCCAAGGTAGTGTCATAAATTACTTACTTCAGATAAAGAACGTTTTTTCTGTCTCCTTTTAATATTGCTTCTATCTGTTAGTTCTTTCTAATTCTGTCCAGCATTTTCATTTTGAGGAACAAATGACCTATCAAATATTAAATTAATATTGTAATTTCCCTTAATTCATTTAGGGAAGTGAGATGAATTATAATAAAACAATCCCATGAACTCACCAAAATAATATTTAAAAATTTATTTTAAAAATTCTGGTTTTTAATTAATTGGATGTAACATGAAATGAAAATGAATTTAGTAGAAATAAAGGAAAATAATCAGAGAAAATGACTGCTTATTATTTGAGGGTGTCTTTTTAAAAGTACATAGCAAGAACATGGTGCTAATCTGATGACATTAGGTTGTTTAGCAACTGAATCATACCTTTCATGAGCTACCATACAGACGGTATTGAGATAAATAGGATTTACAGCCTTAGAAAAATGGTGCAGATATGAATGTAGTTCTTATGTGCAGATAGAATCTGAAATCTTGTTAGTAAAAACAATCTGGTAATAACAATTAACGAGGTCTGAAAGGTGTAACCCCAGAAAGTTAGATGCTAAAATATGCTTACTGTGTGCCCCTTTTCCTTCTGCCAAGTAATTGGCAAGATAAAATCTGAACATTCTCTCCAATTAATCATGAGCAATCAAAGTCAGTTTGAATATAAATTTAGCAACATGTAATGGACTGCTAAGTCACAAATATTTATACTATATGCTGTAGCAACATTAAAATAATTTATAATTTCTTAGAAAAGTGCAGAATTATTTTCACAAAATATTGTTCTTTTAATTTGGGACATAAATACATAAACTACATGTAAATGTAAAGTTGATCTCTTAAATTAATCAAAAGTATTTGCGTTGCTGAAGGTTTACAAAAAATCATGCAGAAAACATACAGTTCCCATCTACCCCACTCACACATGCAGATTTCAGGATTATTAACATTTGCATTATTTTGGTAGCTTTGTTTAAATTGATGTAACAATATTATTATAATTTTGCTATTAACTATCAACCATAGTTTATATTAGAGTCCACTGTTCACGTTTTTTTTTAATTTGTATATTAGTTATGTATATACAACCTAATGTTTCCCATTTAACCACACTCAAATATAAAATTCAGCAGTGTTAATCACATTCACAATGTTGTACCACCATCAACACGATCCATTACCAAAACTCTTCAGTCACCTGAAACAGAAACTCTGCACCAATTAAGCATTAACTTTCCATTCCCTATCCCCAACCTGGCCCCAGGTACTGTATACTAGTTTTGATTCTATGAATTTGCTCATTTTAATTATTGCATGCCAGTGAGATCATTAAATATTTGCCATTTTGTGACTGGCATACTTCAATCAACCTGATCTCTTCAAATTTCATCCATGTTGTATCAGAATTTCATTCATTTTTATGATGAAAAAATATTACATTATACATACAAACCATATTACATTTACCCATTCATCTATTGATGGACATTTGGTTTGTGTCCATCTTTTGCAAAATGTCACTGTGAATGTGGGTGAGCAAAAATCTGTATGAGTTCCTGCTTTCAATTCTTTTGGGTAGATACCTAGATATAGGATTGCTTAGTCTTTGGTAATACTATATTTTGTGTAGTAGTATACTTATTTGTAGTGTTCCATTTTGAGTCTCTTCCCTTTCCTTCTGTATATATTTTCTTTATTATTATTATAGGGCTTAAATTTCATGTCCTACATTGACAATAATCATGTCTGATTTGAGGTCAACTTAACTTCAATAGCATACATAAACACTGTTCCTATACCCCTCTAGCCCACACCTTTTTGTTGTACTTGTTAAACTTATATATTTATACTTTGTATGTACAAAATCATAGCACTATCATTGCTTTTTATGCATTTGCATTTAGAATCTGTAAGAAGTAAAAGTTGGAGTTCCATAGAAAAAACTTCAGTACAATAATGCTGGCATTTATATTAAACTATGGTTTCCTTTACTGGAGATCTTTACTTCATCATGACACTTTGATCTACTGACTAGTGTCCTTTCATTTCTGTTTGATGGGATCTTTTTAGCAATGCTTTCAGTGAAGGAAGAGTAGTGATGAACTCTCTCAGCTGTTGCTTATCTGGGGATATCTTAATCATACCTTCATTTTTGAAAGTCATTGCTGATGGGTTTAAAATCCTTTGTGGGCAATTGCTTTGTTTCAGCAATTTAAATATTTCCTCCCACTGCCTCTGGCCTCCATGGTTTCTGATGATAAATTGGCACTTAATCTTATTGGGATTCTCTTGTATATAAGATGATGGCATTCTATTGCACCTTTCAGAAATCTCTCCCTTTTCTTGAAATCAAATTTGACTATTATGTGTCAGGAGTCACTCCCCTTGAGTTTATCCTGTTTGAGGTTTGTTGAGATTCTTGAATATGTACATGAATATCTTCTGTTAAATTTGGAAAGTTTTATGCCCCTGTTTCGTTTATTTGAATACTCTCTTTCCCCTTTCTCTCTGCCTAGGATTCCCATAATGAGCAAATTGATACACTTGATGGTGTCACTCAGGTCCCTTTGGCTCTGTTCACTTCTTTTTCATTCATTTTTCTTTTGACCCCTCTGCCTGAATCATTTCAATTGTTTTGCCTTCAGGTTCACTGATTCTTTCTTTTATCAGCTCCAATCTGCTATTGAAACCTTCTTGGGAACTTTTCATTTCAGTTATTGTGGCCTTCAACTCCAGTAGTTGCTTGGTTCTATCTAAATATTTCTAACTCTTTATTAAGATTCTAATGTTGTTCATCCACTGTTTTCCTGCTATGTTTTTTTTTTCCTTCTTTATGTTTTCCTTTACCTTCTTGAGTATATTGAAGATCTTTTATTAAACATCTAGGATTATCCTCAGTCTTCTTCATTGATATTTTCTGAAATTTTTCTTTTTACTTTGGATAGCCCATCATTCCCTATTTTTTCTGTGTTGTAATGTTTGTTTGCACACTGTATGTTTTAATATTTTAATGTGTTCATGGTGGTCTTTACTCCCTGTGCATTCTGCACCTTAAATTTTTATCCAGCTAGTTTAATGATAGAGATTTCTTTGATTGGCAGGAGCTAACAAAGACAAACAAGCAAACAAACACAGACAAAAAAAACACTTCACATTCTTTCTAAATTGGTTCTGCATTGGCTGGTGTTCTCTTTCAGAATTTAGCCCTCCTATCAAGAAGACCAGCCTAAGCCAAATGAAGTGCAGCATACTCTGTGTCCTTTCTTAGCTTTTATGGTGTGCTGGGCTTATGCTCACTTGTCACCTTAGGAATTTCCCTGTTTACAGGACTCATATGCCACCTCTATTCCATAATAGTAATTTTCTACCCATCCAGGTTACTCTATTTTAGTATTTCTTAAAGCCAGTACTCCTATGCCCCATGCTGCTTTCACTTAATTTTTCCTAACATTGCTGTAATTGTCCACAAACTGCTTCTGTCTGCAGGGCAAGTTCTTGTAGGGCAAACCAGAAAGGAGTTTCCTCACTCAGTCTTTCAGCTCTTCACCTCATAGAATGGCATTGACTTGCAGGTACCCCAATATGAGTGGGGGGGTTATACTCCTCTGGAATAGGGCCAGAGACCAACAATAGTAGTGTAGGCCAAATCCATACGGTCTTGGCAAAGGGTGGGGGAGGTTTCAGCAATGATGCCATGAGTTTTCCCTACCCTTTTCAAAGCTGTTATTTGTTTTTCTCTTAATTTCACTCTTGCCCAGTTATTTCAACCCTTTAAATGTTTTCTGGGTTTTGGGAAAGATGGTTCTGCCAGTTTCTGCTAGTTGTTCAAAGATTTTGCACCTTGGAGTATCTTTTGCCACCATTGTGGTTAATCTGGCTGTAGAATTCATTTTAAATGCAATTTTGAAATATATTCACTATGATAATTTCTAAAAAGGGTCCAATTGGTTGATTTAAGTGGCTGCTGTTTAAGAGAATTTGTTTCTGAATAACACTTCACTATCAAGGCCACTAGTGGTTTGTGCTCATAGGGTGAATAGGATTTGATTATTATGACTTTCACTCCTGTCTCAGAACCAGTTTTTTTTAATTACAGTGAAATTCACATAATTTACAATTAAATTTTTTAACACCACAATTCGTTGGTATTTAATTTATACAGAATGTTGTGCAAACACCCTCTCTTTAGTTTCAAACATTTTCCCAAACCAGAAGAACACCCCATATGCTTAAATAATCATTACCTATGCTTCCCTCTCCATATTTCCTGACAATCATTGATCTGTTTTTGTCTCTATGGATTAGCCTGTTTAGTATATTTCATATAAAACAAAGCATGCATTATGTGACATTCTGTGTATAGCTTATTTCATGTACAATAGTGTTTTCAAGTTTTTTCCATGTTGTAGCATATATCAGTACTTCATGCCTTTCTATGGCTGACTGATAATTGTACATATTTACCACAGTTTATCTATCATCTATTGATGGACATATGAGTTTTTCTGCCTTTTGGCTACTATAAATAATGGTATTATGAAGATTCTGTAAAAGTTTCTTCATGGACATATGTTTTCATTTCTCTTGGATATATACTTAGGAATGGAAATGCAGGATCACATTTTAATTCTATTTTTAAATGTTAGAGACTTGCCAAACTTTATTCTACATCAACTGTATCATAGCAAACTATGATGGTTCCTATTTTCCTATATCCTTACCAATACTTAGTTTTCTTATTTTGGGGATGTGGTTGAGTTTATTTTTATTATAGCCAGCCCAGTGCATAAAGTGGTGGTATCTCAAAAATGTATGTTTTGATTTACTTTTCTCAGTGCATAACTTCTTCAGAAAAGAAGTTATTTGTATAACTTCTTCAGAAAATTGTATATTCACATCTTTTGCCTATTTTTTAATTGATTTGTCTTTTAGTTGTTGAGCTACAGCATTTTTAAATATATTATGCATACTAAACTCTTAACGGACATTTTTAATTGAAAATATTTTCTCCAATTCTGTAGGTTTTTCACATTCCTGAAAGTGTTCTTTGATGCACCAAAGTTTTTAATTTTTATGAGGTCCAATCTGTTTATTTTTCCTTTGTTGCTGTGCTTTTGCTGTCAAGTCCAAAAATCCATTGCCAAATCCTGGATTATGATTTACCTCTATGTTTTTTCTAATAATTTTACAGTTTTAGCTCTAATATTTAGGCCAGTGATCTATTTTGACTTAATTTTTGTATGCAGTGTGTGGTAGGGAGGCAACTTTATCATTATCTTCGTCATCATCATCATCATCATTTGCTTTGGTTATCAGTCATCTCAGCACCAGTTGTAGAAGTGTCTATTTTTCCATTTTAATGGTCTTGGCAGCTGTATTAGTTAGGGTTCTCTAGGAAACAGAATCAACAAGAGGTATCTGTAAATACAAGATTTTATAAAAGTGTCTCATGCAACTGTGGGGATGCATGAGTCTAAATTCCTTAGGGCAGGCAGCAAACTGGCAACTCCAATGAAGGTGTTTGATGAACTCCTCAGGAAATGCTTTGCTGACTAGCAGAAGAAGTTAAGGCCCCCTCTCTCTCTTTCTTAAAAGCCTCCAACTGATTGGATTAAATCCAGCTCATTGAATTCTTCAATTGTGGAAGACATGCCCTCCATTGATGTAATCAGTCACAGGTGCAGTCAATTAAATGATGATTTAATAAACCAGTCTTCTTGTTTATTAACCAGCAACCAATGTCCTTGAAGTAATGGTTAGGCCAGTGCTTGCTTGACCAGACACCTGGACAGCATCACCTGGCCAAGTTGGCACATAAACCTACCCATCACAGCAACATTGTCAAAAATCCATAGGCCACAGTTACTCAAATTTATTTCTGGACTTTCAATGCTATTCTTTCTCTGTGTGTCTGTCTCTCTCTCTCTGTCTCTCTCTGTCTGTCTGTCTGTGTCTCTCTCTCTATATATATATACACACACATATACACACACACACACATATATATATATATCAGCATCAAAATGTTTTGATTTCTGTAGTTTTTGTGAAATTGGTAAGTGTAAGTCTTTCAACTTGGTTTTTCTTTTTAAATATTGTTTTGACTATTCAGAACCCCTTGCAATTCCTTATGAATTTGAGGACTGGCTTTTCCATTTCTGAAAAAAAAATGTCATTGAAATTTTGACAGGTTTGCATTGAATCTGTAGATTGCTTTTAGGAGTATTACCATCTTAACATTATTAAATTTTCTTATCCATGAACATGGATGCCTTTCCACTTAATTATGTTTTCTTTAATTTCTTACAGCAACATTTTGTAATTTCATGTGTATAATCCTTTCACTTCTGTACTCAAATTTATTGCTAGTTAGTTTATTCTTTCTGATGCTATAGGAAATGTAACTATTTTCTTAATTTCCTTTCTCATTGTTCATTGCTGGTTTACAGAAACACAAATATTATTTATATGATTTACTTATATCTTCCAACTTAGATGAAATAATTAATTAGCTCTAGAAGTTGTTTTGTATATTCTTGGGGTTTTTCATGTCATCTACAAATAGAGATCATCTATTTCTTCCTTTCCAATTTGGATGCCTCTAGTTTCTTTTTATTGACTAATTTCTTTGGATAGGACTTTCAGTACAATATTGAACACCAGTGGTGAAAGCAGGCATCTTTGTCTTGTTCCTGATTTTAGGGGGAAAGATACATATCTTTTAAAATTGAATTTGAAATTAGATGTGGAATTTTGAAAAATGCCCTTTATAATGTTAAGGAATTTCCTTTTATTCTTATTTTACTGAATGTTTATATCATGAAAAGTTTTGATATTTTCATGCTTTTTCTGCATCTATTCAGATGACCATGTCTTTTTTCCTTTCTCAATTAATATAGTGCACTACACTGATTTATTTTCTTCTGTATTACCTTGAACCACTGCTGTAATTCTGGAATTATTCCACTTGGTCATAGTGTATATCATTTTAATGTACTGTTGGATAGCATTTCTAGCATGTTGAAATTTTTGCATCCATATTTATTAAGGATATCATTGTCTAGCTTTTGAATCAGGACAATGTTTGCCTCATAGAATGTGTTAAGATTTGTTCCCTCCTCTTCTATGTTTGGACAAGTTTGAGTAGTACTGATGTTAATTCTAATTTAAATGTTTGGTGTAATTACCACTGAAGTAAAATGGCCTTGGATATTTCCTGTTGGTAGCTTTTGGATTAATGATTCTTTATTTATAACTATTCTAGGTCTGTTTAATTGTATTATTTCTTCTTGAGTCAGTTTTTGCAATTTGTGTGTTTCTAGGAAATTGTCCATTTCAATTAATTATGTAATTTGTTAGTGTACCATTGTTTAGCAGATTTTCTTATTCTCCTTTTAATTTCTGTAAGGTTGGTAATAATGTCACCCCTCTTATTTCTGATTTTAGTAATTTGATTCTTCCCTAATTTTTTCTTGGCCAGTCTAACTAAAAATTTATCAATTTCATTGCTCTTTTCAAATAATCAACTTTTGGTTTTGATTATTTTCTCTAGTGTTTTTCTATTCTCTATTTTGTTTATCTCCATTTATTATTTCCTTCACCTTGCTAATTTGGGGATTAATTTGCTCTTCTTTTTGTAGTTCCTTAGGTGTAAAATAGAATGTTGATTTGAGGCCTTTTTTAAAATGAAGGCATTTACAAATATAAATTTCAAATTTCTCTAACTATTCTATGTTTTTCTCTCCCTTAAATTCTGTCAATGTTGCATCATAAATTTTTGGGTCTGATATAATTTCTATAGCAGTTCTACTATGAATAAAACCTCTCCGATTTTGTTTATTCAGGAATGTCTCTTTCATTTTGAAGGCAATTTCCCTGAATACAGAATTATTGGTTGACATTTTTCCAGCTCTTTAAGTATATATTCCCACTGCCTTCTGGCCTCTGTGGTTTCTGATGAGAAATAAGCTGTTAATCTAATGATACTCCCTTTTTTGTGATTAGTCTTCCTTCTTTCAAGATTTTCTTTTGTATTTGTTCTTTGACAGTTTGATTATAATGTGTTTGGGGCGGAAAACTCTGATATTAACCTACTTGGAGATCCTGAGTATCTTAAATGTTTATATTCATATCTTTAGTTAAATTGGGGAAATTTTTGTCCATCATACCTTCACAAATTTTCTGCTCTTTTTTTCTCTCTTCTCTTATTGAGATTATCTTAATGCATATATAGGTCTGCCAATGGTGTTCCATAGGTCCCAGAGGCTCTGTTCATTTTTCTTCATTCCTATTTCTGTTTACAGACTGGCTGATTTCAAGTGTCCGAACTTTAAGTTCACTGATTCTTTCTTCTGTCTACTCAGGTCTGTTGTTGAATCCTTACAGAAAATTTTTCATTTCAGCTATTATAATTTTTAGCTCCAGAATGTTTGATTTATTTTTGTTTTCTATCTTTTTAGTGATATTCCCCTACCTGTTCATATTTTGTTCTCCTAATTTCCATAAGTTATTGGTCCATGGTTTCCTTCAGCTCTTTAAGTATATTAACATAAAATCTTTACATAGTATATCTAATGTCTGCACTTTCTCAGGGATGTTTTCTCTTTATTTCTACTTTTCAGTGAATAGGCCACACAATCCTGTTTCTTTGCATGCTTTTAAATCATTTTTTGGTAACTGAACACTTTTAATCTTGTACTGTCTGGAACAGGACTCTGGAAATCAGATTCTCCTTCTTCCCCATGGATTGCTGATGATCCATTTTTTTTGAGGACTGCCCTAGTGTGCTGGTTTGAATGTATTATGTCCCCCAAAACACCATTATCTTTGATGTAATCTTGTGTGGGCAGATGTTTCAATGTGGATTAGATTGTAATTCTTTGAGTGTTTCCATGGAGATGCACCCCACCCAACTGTGAGTGATGACTCTGATTGGATAATTTCCATGGAGGTGTTACCCCACCCATTCAGGGTGGGTCTAAATTAAATCACTGGAGCCATGTAAATGAGCTGACAAACAGAAGGAACTCAGGGCAGCTGAGAGTGACATTTTGAAGAGGAGCTACAGCCAAAAGGGACACTTTGAAGAATGCACTAGAACTGAGAGAGGAGCTTCAGCTTCAAGAGACATTTTGGAGACAGCCTTTGAAAGCAGATTTTTGCTCCAGAGAAGCTAAGAGAGGACAAACACCCCAAGAGCAGCTAAGAGTGATATTTTTGAGGAGCTAAAGTCTAGAGAGAAATGTCCTGGTAGAAAGCCATTTTGAAACCAGGACTTGGAGCAGATGCCAGCCACATGCCTTCCCAGCTAACAGAGGTTTTCCAGACAGCATTGGCCATCTTCCAGTGAAGGTACCCAATTGTTGATGCATTACCTTGGACACTTTATGGCCTTAAGACTGTAACTGTGTAACCAAATAAACCTCCTTTTATAAAATCCAACACATTTCTGTTGTTTGACATTCCAGCAGCATTAGCAAATTAGAACACCTAGTCTATTTGGGGACTTTTTCATATTGTTTTAAATGACTATATTCCTTGTCATGTGTGGTCACTGAAGTGTCTGCTCCATTATTTCTTCACTTACCCACAACCCAAGTGAGATTTTATTAAACACCTGGATGCAACAGCAAAATGTGTGTGTGTGTGTGTGTGTGTGTGTGTGTGTGTGTGTGTATCTTATCCCTAAATGTGAGATGCTTTTTGTTACCCCAGAAGCCACTTCAGCCTAAGAGGCTTGGAACAATGGACAGCCTCTATGCTGGTCCATCTCCACATCATCAGGCAGATTAAAATATACATCTTTAATTTTTGGAGGATAAGGTTCTTATTGCCCAAGCTGGAATCATCAAGCTGCACCAGGAATGTAGCCTTATACCGCCAAAATTGCCAGCCATAGGATGGGGAATATAGATGTTAGCAGCTAGAGGAAATACCAAAGTTCACTGAAATTTACCAGATTTCTTAATCTTTAGATGCTGCAAATTTTCTAATAGACCTAAAAGTTTCAAAATGTTTGACCCTGTTCTTGCCAGCTTAGTACTTGTTTCAATGGAGGGACTGATTTCTGTAGATTTCTACTCCACTATCTTCTGTGACATCACTCACTGTATCACTTTTTAATGTTATTAGAAGATACTTCTGGTAATGCTCCAAAATTATTCACAGATGTTCAGTTATTTCTTTAAGACTCAACATAAACACTTTGAGGAGACTATTCAGCAGAAATATACTTTGCTCCTTTTCCATTTTACCTCCATTTCAATCTTTAATTTGAGGCAGAATTAAAATAATTGTTCTTCATTAAACTTTGATTATTTTTATAGATGGCAAAAGTGTAAAGCCCCCCTCCAAAAGAACTATACTGTTAATAGACTATATCATGTTTTGTAATTCAGGATATCAATTTCTTTCTTTATGGGGCATAGCTATTATAAAACAAGAAATCAGAAAATATCTTTTATACCTGTTTTTTGAGATGGTATGTTGCCTTTGGTTCATTGTTGCAGTATGTACATAACATGATGAGCTGATGATCCTTGAATCTAAGGTATTTATTTCAAATCTGTACACATGAAGGCCAAATTGCATTGATCATTTGGGATTCTCATAGT
Source organism: Choloepus didactylus (assembly GCF_015220235.1). Classification (NCBI taxonomy): domain Eukaryota; kingdom Metazoa; phylum Chordata; class Mammalia; order Pilosa; family Megalonychidae; genus Choloepus; species Choloepus didactylus. The sequence continues at coordinate 144,646,336 of NC_051309.1, forward strand.
ATAATTTAGTGAACTCTGTGGGATATCTTTTATACTTGTATATAGATAAATCATTTTTACTTGAATTACCAAATTTAAAATTTTTTAAAGCCCAGGTATAATTTAAAATTTTAACTTTTATGAAGTAGTGTATGATCACTCCCACTGAATGAGCTCTCCTTTCCCTGATACTATTTAGCACTTTTTCTTGGTATTACTTCTTTGAAACATTATTTTCATTAAAGGGATATGATTTATCTATATGCAGTGTATAAAGTCTTTTATGTTAGAATTATGATTTATAGTTTTTGCCTAGTGTATACCATCTTCCATATTTGGCCTATCAGAGGTTAGGAATAAATTTAAAAATTCCCCCTTTTGCCCTCATTTCACAGCTGTTTTTCTGAATCAACCCTATATCACAATCTTTCAATAGTGATCTCAAGAAGTCCAGAAAAGCACTATATGTTTTGAGAAGCTCAGTGAATGTAAGATATGAATACAGACTTATCTACAATATGGGGGAAATTGGCTGGAGCTATTGCTTCATTTAACAGTAAAAATATGTTCTATTCAGAAAAGATCAGAATCCTCAGGAAAGGGGTTTCCAAAAGGCATAATTAAAGATATGGGAATTTTCTCTATTAGGTCCTGTGTTAAGTTCACAGTCAATTTAGCTAGATTATGGTGCTCAGTTCTTTGGTAAATCAAGCTCTGGTCTGGTTGCTGCTGTGACAGAACTTTGCCTCAAATGATTGCGTTTATTTCTGATTACATCCACAATCAACAAAGGATATTTTCTTAAACAGAGAGAAGTCTCATCCAATCAGTTGAAGGCCTTAAAGGGAGAACTGATGATTCAAGCAGTCAGAAAGAAGAATGTCTATCTCTACTCCAGCCAGCCAGCTTCTCCAAAACTTCCTTAGGAAATCTCATCTTGTAACCTGCTCTATAGAATTTGGACTTGCCAATTCCTATGGCCACATGAACCAAGTTATATAAGAAATCTCATTATATATTCCATCAGTTTTGTTTCTATGGAGAACTCAGACTAATATAGGTGTTTATCTTTATCTCTGTTGATGTTAAAATGCATGGAAAACACACTTACTTCCTCTACATTGACTCAAATTTAAAAGAAATTGTTTTGCTTCTTGACAAACTTACAAGTGCATCTCCTTAATAAAGTATTTTATGAAATTATTATGTATATGTTAAATAGAACAGCAAAAGTGCAATTGATGGAATTATAAACAAGGAATGGCTAACGTCAGATTTAATGTGACACATATACCAGAATAACACAATTTATAAAATGGCATAGCCTTGGTTCTTCCTCTGATCTATTTTCTTTTGTCCCTGCTAAAATATCCAGTTGCAGCTTCCCCTAGCTACTCTTTTTCAAGATTTGTGTGCCAGTTTGAAACTGTTATGGACCCCAGAAGAGCCATGATCTTTTAATGCAATCTTTTTTTGGTGGAACCTTTTGATTGAGTGTTTCCATGGAGATGCAGCTCACCCAAATATGGGCAATACCTTTGATTAGATCATTTCCATGGTGGTGTGGACCCCACCCATTCCAGGTGGATTTTGATTAGTTCACTGGAGTATTAAAGAGAGCTCAAGAGCCAACACAGGTGCTGATGCTTGGAGATGCTTGGAGATGCAGACAGAATGACATTTGGAGATTCTAAGCTAAAAGATGAAGCACAGAGCTTGCCCTAGAGTAGCTAAGAGAAATCCCCAAGATGCATAGAGAGAAACATCCTGGCAGAAAAAAAGCAAGGATGCACAGGAGCCTTGAGAGAGAAGTGAAGACAGAAGCCAAGAGACATTTTGGAGAGTGCCATTTTGAAAGCAGAACCTGGGAGCAAAAGACCAGTTGACACAAGCCATGTGCCTTCCTAGCTGACAGAGGTGTTCTGGACATCACTGCTCTTCCTTCACTGAAGGTATCCTCTTGTTAATGCCTTAATTTCTATGTTTTCATGGCCTTTGAACTGTATATTTGTAACCTAATAAAAGCCTATCCATTTCTGGTATTTTGTGGCCTCTCTAGCAAACTGAAACAGATTTTGGTACCAGAGAAGTGTGTGCTGCTTCGTTTGCAAATACCAAGCATGTTGGAACAGCTTCTTAAATGGATAAAGGGAAGATTCTGGAAAAAATGTGAGGAGCTTGATAGAAAAGGCCTAGATTGCTTTGAAGAGAGTGTGGATAGAAATATGGACTCTAAAGATAATTCTGATGTGTCCTTAAACAGAAATGATGACTGTGACATTGCCAACTGGAAGAAAGACAATCTGTGTTTTAAAGTAGCAAAAAAAATGGCAAAATTGAGACCTGGTATTGAATGGAAGAAAGAATTTGAAAGTGGTGAGCTTAGATACTTAACTGAAGAGATCACCAAACTAAATGTGGAAAATGCCACTTGGCTTCTCCTTGCAACTTATAGTAAATTGCAAGAGGAAAGCGATAAGCTGAGAACTGAACTCAGGTTCAAAGAAACCAGAAATTGGTGATTTGGAAAACTCTGGCCTTCTGGAAAGTGAAACCTCAGAGACTATAGTCCCAGCCAACCATTTCAGTACAAGTCAGGATTGGGGATGGAGTTATCCAGAAAGGATTTGTGGTAAGTCCTATTGTCTGACAGTTTTCACCTCTGTATACTGCATGACAAGTCAACGCATTTTTTGTGAGATGTGTATCAATGGAACCACTGCCAGTCTGGACAGATTGAAGGAAAAAATTCCTCAGAGAAGGCAGAACCATGAAAGCCAAATTTTGAAGCCAAGAAATCTCGGACATGCTATGCATGTGTAATGGGTGGGTTTGCCCTGGAGGCAGAGGACAGGCCTTCTATCTCAATGCACAGGAAGAGTACTGCTCATCAGGCCTCAGAGAAGGTGGAGCATATTCCCTGGAGGTTGGGGAGAGCCTAGACATCACCTACTGTTCAGAGAGAGGAGGGACTTTGACCCAGAAATGCAAAGTCTGGGTGGCATACTGATGCTTGAGGATGGGGCTGAGAAGAAGGTTGTCACCCCAATGTGTAGATATATTGGAGCTCTCACCCTAGCATTTGGAGAGAAAAGGGCTGCCATGAAGCCCCTTGGAAAGGGTTGGACTCTTGCTCTCTCAAGTCCCAAGGATAAAACATCATTCTATAAGTGACTGTCAGACTTTAAAATCTAATAAAGTTTGCCCTGGGGGTTCTAGGAGCTGTTTTAATCTGGTGACCCATGTTTTCCTTCCAATTTCTCCCTGTGGAAAAGAGAATGTTCATCCTATGATGGCTCTTCATTTGCATATTGTCAGCAGATAACTTGTTCTGAGATTCACAGGTCCACAGCCAGAGGGAATGTTGCCCTATGACAAAACATGCCTGTAACTGATTTTGATAAGATTTTGTACTTATATATATATAATGATGGAATGAGTATTTTTGCATTTGGAAAGAACATGTCTTTCTGGGGTCCAGGAGGTGGAATATGTCAGTTTGAAACTTATGGACCCCAGAAGAGCCATGATCTTTTAACCCAGTATTATATGGTGGAAACTTTTGATTGAGTGTTTCCATGGAGTTGTGATTCACCCAACTGTGGGTGATACCTTTGATTAGATCATTTCCATGGAAGTGTGGACCATTCTGCATGGTCCTTATTTAGTTCACTGAAGTATTTAAGAGAGTTCAAGAGCTGACACAGACAAGTTCCTTGCTTTCATGTTGCTTATATTTTAATAAGAGAAAAAGGAAAATAAGTAAGCAAGCTAGAAAATGAAAAAAAAAAATCTTACTTTCATTTATTCAAAATTTATCTTTTGCCAAGTACTACTGGCATTAAACATCATAAGAAAGTTATAATTCCTATCCCTTAGTGTAGTGAGAGAGACAGAGAACACCCAATTAAGTAATATGCTAGATATTAATAAGTGCTGTGAAAACTATAAACTTTGATTAACAAGGTAGAGAATGATATGATTTCTAGGTCAGTTGTGTATAGATAAAGTTGCAAGATTGTAGAATATTAATGATATCTGTTTTAAGGAATTAACATCTGGGCATTAATCAAATCAATGGGGGTAAGAAGCATATAAATATCTGGAAAGAATTCCAGTGAGAGAAAACAGAGAGCAGAGATACTGAAGCATGAGAAATTTACATGTGTTTGTGGACCAGCATGATGAGCTGAGTATAGTATGAAGAGAATGGGGTAAGTCTATAGAAAATTGTTATGTTTAAAGTGACACAAAATGTGAAATACTGGACTTCATGTTTTAATAAGATCTCACTGTGTTAATGGAGGTGGTACATGAGGTTTCATCTCAAAGGAAATGAGATAGAGAAGAGATGGTATGAGTAGCTCTTTAAAGTGCAATGACAGGATCAGAATGCCTGGATTTGAATCCTGACTCTACTATTTACTAGCTGTTTGACCTAGTAAGGCAAGTTACTTAACCTCTCTGTGTCCATTTACCTCATCTGTAAAACAGCATTAACCAGAGAACACTGCATCAGAAAGTTATGAAGATACAGAAAGTTAATTCATGTACATTGCCTAATTCATTGTCTGGCATGCGGTGAATATTCAATAAAGATTGGTTATTGCTATTGGGTTATTAGTAATGTCATGAAGAGAATATAGGAAGTCCCTATATACTTTATCTCCTTTTGTATTTTAGAGGGAAAACCTTAAGTTGCTCAGGCTTATTTTGCTTTTTGATGATACTAGACTTCTTTATTACATATGTGTTAAAATGAATTATTGGCCAAATACTTTATTCATTAGTAATATTATTATAACTCCACACCACTGACCATGTTTCTTGTTGGTGGAGTATTCATTGCAACCCTTTGACTTTTTTCTAATTCAGTTTTATTGGGGTATATTCACATATCATAAAATCATCCATGGTGTACAATCAACTGTTCACAGTACCATTTTATACTCATGCATTCATCACCTCAATCTATTTTTGAACATTTTCCTTACATCAGAAAGAATCAGAATAAGAATAAAAAAATGAAAGTAACCAAGAACACCCAAATCATCCCCCTAATCCCACCCTATTTTTCATTTAGTTTTTGTCCCCATTTTTCTACTCCCCATCCATACACTGGATAAAGGGAGTGTGATCCACAGGGTTTTCACAATCACACTGTCACCCCGTGTAATCTACATTGCTATACAACTGTCTTCAAGTATCAAGTCTCCTGAGTTGGAGTTTGGTAGTTTCAGGTATCTACTTCTAGCTATTCCAATACATTAAAACTTAAAAAGTATTTTCTATATAGTGCATAAGAATGTCCACCAGAGTAACCTCTTGACTCCATTTGAAATCTCTCAGCCACTGAAGCTTTATTTCATTTCATTTTGCCTCCCCCTTTTGGTCAAGAAGATGTTCTCAATCCCACAATGCCAGGTCCAGATTCATCCCCAGGAGTCATATCCTGCATTGCCAAGGGTATTTACACCCCTGGGAGTCAGGTCCCACGTAGGGTGGAGGGCAGTGAGATCATCTGCTGAGGTGGCTTAGTCTGAGCAACAAAGAGGCTCTCAGGGGGAGACTCTTAGGCACAGTTATAAGCAAGTTTAGACTCCTTTGCAGTAATAAACTTCATGGGGCAAACCCAAGACAGAGGGCTCAGCATATCAAGCCATCAGTCTCCAATGTTTGTGGGAACACCAGCAACAATTCAAATGAGGAAGTCCAACACCTCTACATCCTCTCCCACCTCCTCAGGGGTGCACTGAACATATATTTTTATTCTCTGCTGAAATTACTTTGCCAACCCCTTGATTTCTGCCAATAGCACTGAAGAGAGATTATATTAGTCCAGTAATGTTAGTAAAAATGGTTATGGGAAAAATGACAGAAGGTATAGAAGTAACACTAAATTGGAATGAGATATTGAAAAGCATATGTTGTCCTTCTAAGCCAAATACAGAGTCTTTCACCACTGCAATTAAATGAATTTGTTTAATTAGGGACATGCTAAGACCTAGTGGTAGAATAGAAAATAAAGGTCCTATTAGAAGATAGTGGGGGTCTGTATCATACACGGAGGTCAGCAAAAATGGAAAACAAAGGATATCCATAGGCATCTCAGATGGTTTGGTGAGTAATTAACGTGAAGATAAGGAAAATGAGGAGAAAATTCAATTTTTTTTACAGGGGTAATTACAAGTGTTGTCAATAAAGAAACAGAAAACATGGAAGAAGCAGCATAGGTGGGGTTGTGGATGAACAGAATTCACAGACATTACTGACTTTAAAACTTCAGTTTGGATACTAATATGGATCCATATTATAAATTTGATTTAATATAATACAAAAATATCATAACAGTGATAATACAAATTTTAAAAAGTGATTACCCACATAATTTGGATAATCAAGTCTTCAGCAGACTAAGTTGCCTAAAAATATTATCCAGTGAGTGATCATCAGACTATTTTTGGTGTTGTTACTTTCAGTAAAAGATGGTAAAGCAGTTCTAAAATGGAGCAGGAGAAAAGAAACATTATTACTTTGCTCCTTAGAAAAGAAACAAGAATGAAACACTCAATAATCAAGAATAACAAAATAAAAAACAATTGTTTCTCACCTCCCCAGATTTCATAATCTAGACTCTTAACATTTGCATGCTTATTTCTAATACAGTGTCATAGAAAGTAAAGGGACTTGAGAATCAGGGTTCCAAAAATTCAAATCCTGGCTCCAGCCCCTATAAAATTTCATATGAAATCTGATAATTATAAAAGCTAAAAATATACATCTTATATAATATTTGTGAAGATTTAAATCTGATAACCTTTACACATTTTAGAACTTTGCACATGCCCTCAAAATTTGATTTCCCTTTTCACTACCAAGTTATCTTTTCTAATGAAAACTAAAGCATTTTCCCTAAAATCAGTATTTTTGGATTTTATAGCATAAAAATATTAGAATATTGTATAAGAAACAATATAGTGTATTTTATAAAATATGCATTCAATCATACAGTTTTAACTTTTAAAAAAGACTACAGGTATTAAGCAATTATTTCACACCAGAAAATTGTCTTAGTTTCTTAGAGCTGCTATGACAGTACCACAAAACAGATGGCTTAAAACAACAGTAATTTATTGTCTTTCAGTTCTAGAGCTAGGAGTCTGAAATCAAAGTATCAGCAGGGCCATGCTCCATCTGAAATTTGTACTGGAGCATTCTTCCTTGCCTCTTGTTTACTTGTTTCATACTGCTTGTTAAATCTCTGTGTGATTGAGACAGAAAAATGGAAAATTGTCATGCTTGTATTTTAACTAAAAAGCAACCTACAGGGAGAGGCTAATAAAGGTTTTTAGATGATTAGTGAGAAGCAAATATAGACAGATTATATATTTAATGCAATCAGTGAAAATGATTGCAAGTGAATGATTTTAGAAACCAAGTGACTTTTAGAAGAGGGTCTGAAAAGAACAAGAAATGTATGGAAAATTGGTGGAAAAGTTTGGAGTAGATGAATTCATAAAAAGAAAAAGGTGATAACACTAGAGGCAGCATGTGAAAGAATAAAGGTATGGAGACAAAGAAGGGGCATGGAGAATTCACAGCAGAGATTTATTTTTAAAAGGAATGAAAATCTAAAATTTTAGAATGAATGAAAAAGAAAAGGTTTAGCAATTAGTCATTCAAATAGACAAAAACACATATTTATATATGTATATATGTGTGTGTGTGTATATATACACACATATATACATATAATTAATTCAAGCTGGAGAAGTGATAAAAGAACTGTATTAATGAAACAATGTACACAGAATCTTGGAAGAAACAAAGCTAATCATGTTTCAAAAAGCACTCAGCAGTACAAGACAAAAAGTGAACACACTGAGTAAAATGACCTTAAAATGAATGTGAAATCCATCTGCAGAGTATCTATAAATATTTCAAAGTATTTTGCTCACTTTTTGTTGTCGACTTGATATTTAGAATTTTAGGTGTGTGTAAATAACATGTGTGGCTTTATTCTTCAAATGCACTTCAGGCATACCTTTTTTTTTTTTTTTTCCTGGATATTTTCATTGTACCTTTAAAAGGTTGAAGTTGAAGAATTTATTTCAAAGCATATTCAAACATCTGGAAATTGTTTAAAGAATACCCACAATATTCTTGACAGCAAAAAATATTTACTCACAAATGCTAATGAGATAATAAAAATGTGTTATTCTTTCTTGTCTTAGTGAGTTTATTTTCATGTCATTTCTCATGCGATGGTATTCCATAAAAAGCATTCCATTATTTTATCTTCTAGAATATTCTTCAAATGTGTAATTTCAAATATTAATTATAGTTTTTTTTTTTTTCCCCAAGATGGTAGGGTAGGGAGCTCTAGGATAAACTTTGTCTTTCAGGGCAGCTGGTAAATAGCCAGGAACAGATGAAAAAATGAAATACAGCATCAGAAAAGTTGGTTGGGGGGACATTCTCTGCTTCTATTTCACAGATTTTCTTTTATGATAGGGATTCTTTGAATTTTTGGAAAAATGCCCTGTAAAATATTTGGGTCAGTTAATTGTAACATAGGTTAATTTTTATTCTTTTAGCTAATTTAATTTTACATTTGTATTGCAGTTTTCTAGTAATTTTTTTGATTTTGATGTGAACTTTTCTCTAAAATCAGAAATTTCATTTGTTTCCAACTTATTTTCATATTGTGCATAGTTTAGTATCTATTTTTAAATCCTCTGTGCTTCTACTTATGCTCATTTCCAGTCTAAATATTGTTTATTTGGATCTTCTCTTTTTTTATTCTTTTCCACTTTTGCCAGTTTTGTCTATTTTATTAACTTTTCATGGACCATCCATCATTTTGTTCTTTCTCTCTACTTTGTTATTTTTTTCTTTGGGTATCTTCACTCTTTTTCATTAACTATTATCCCTACCATACTCCAGATACTTCAAGGACACCACAGTGTTTTAACTCTGACAGTATTTCACATAATTTCTTTCTCATATTTTGAGTTCCACCTTCTTTTTATACTCTCCAAAGTAGAATATTATTATATTGTTTGATACTCAACATTCATTTATGTCAATTTATCAGTTTCTTTACTTCAAGTGGTTTCTTTCTGTAGCACCAGCAATTCATGGAAACTTCTGATTTGTTAAATTTGCCCATATCCCTTGTGAAAACACCCCCACCATAGACAATTTCAAGCTACCAAAGCTTTAAAAACAGGCTTGCAAGATTCCTGAATATTTAATAATCTGTTCTTTTACAATGATATAATAATCTTATAATCATAAGGTTACTGTAAAGGGCAGAGTTAACATAGTTTAAAAGGACACTGAATTGCTGGATGAGTTATTTTAACATTTTGAAGATACAAATTTCATTTTATTCCAGCTAATATTATTGCTATTGCAATATAAAGAGTAGTATAAATGTCATCTTTTTCATGCAATCTGTGTTTCTCCTCTTGGTACATATGAGATTTTCCTTTTGTTTGGTGTTCTGCAATTTCATAATGTCATATTTAGTTATACTTTGATCTTATTTATACTATATGCCCACACACAAATATTTTCAATTGGTATATATTCTGAAGACCTTAAAGAGAGAGACAACATTTTTGCTGTTTTCCTGTCACTGATATTTGATCACTTTATCCTTTTACCAAGGGTTTAGACTTTGGGGAGTTTATGTTTATATTTAAGCTTTAATTCCAATCTCTTGCCTTAAATAGACTTCATCTGTTTTATCTACAAGGGTGTAAAGTTATAATCCCTTTGGCTACTAAAGTAGGCAAATCCAACTCTCAAGCCCACACCTCATCAGCTTAAACATCAGTTCCCACTTAGTTCAGGGATACGCTTTGCTTTCTTTCAAGGACATGCTTATCATCACTATGCATCTAAAAGATATTCATCATATTTTAATTTCAATTTCTAGGTGTTTTATAGTATGGAGGGGTCCATTATCTATTTTGCATAATTTCAGAAAGAAGTGTACCCTATTCACTCTTTAGACCACAGAAATCTTCCTTCCATCCTCAATTTTTCCCATGCATTGTTCTTGGCAATGTCATTATTGGTCTCCGTAAGACCACTGTGATGATTAGGTTCATGTGTCATCTTGGCCAGGTGTCTGGTCATGCAAGCACTGGCCTGTTACTGCAAGGACATTTATGACTGGTTAATAAACCAGAAGCCTAATTTATTCAATCCTCAATCAATTGACTGCAGCTGTGACACATTACATCAATGAAGGGTACCTTCTACAATGAGAGAATGCAATCAGCTGGATTTAATCCAATCATTTGAAGACTTTTAAGTGAAGCAGCTAGAGGACCATCACTTCTTCTTCAGCTAACCAGCGAAGCATTCCTTGAGGAGTTCATCGATGTTGCCAGTTTGTTCCTGAGGAGTTCACTGAACATGTTCATCAAAGTTGTCAGTTCACTGCCTGAGGAGTTCTTCGAACATCTTCCTCCGAGTTGCCAGTTCGCTGCCTGCCCTACAGGATGTGGACTAATGCATTTGCACAGTTGCTTGAGACACTTTTATAAATCTTATATTTATAGATATCTCTTGTTGACTCTCTTTCCTAGAGAACCGGAACTAATACAACCACTCCAAAGCAAACTTTTCTGTCTTGTGTTATTTGATCTCTTAGCTTTATTTCTCAGTTTTTCTCCTAGCCCACCATCCACTTCATCTCAGTCTTCTTTGCCCTGTCCTCTCTGAAAGGCCTCTTGTGAACTCTTCTGTCCTCCCTCTATAAGCTCATATCCTATCACTCTCCTTGCTCTGTTCCTAAATAAGGCAAATCTCTTTTTTATCTGTCAATTTACTTTGCTTGGAAAGCTCTACAGTTTTTTATGTGGATGGGTTATCTTACATATCATCTTTCAATTCTTAGAATTACTGGCAATTGCACAGAAACTATTTTACCTGGCAATCTACATCAGCTACCCCCTGCCTCATACCCATGACCATAGAACCCTGTAAATTTCCTTTAGAATCATAAAACCTCTAATTATATTTTAATAAAGTTGTGTATTTTTATTTTTATTTATTATTAATTTATTTGGACATAAATATAAACTTGCCAGACTTCTCATTGTTTCCATTAGTGATAAGTAAATGAATGTGCTTGAAACCTAATTAATATGATTGTGGCTGGCTGACTTATTTCATTACAAATTATTCATTATTTATAAATTATCTCACTGTAAGTAATGGTGGTGAATCCTAAAAATAGGTTTGGTTTATCAAATCCAATGGTCTTTTTTATGCTATTAAGATATTTACATGCAGATTTCTGTAGTTGCCTACCAGATATCCATCACCAAGCATTGGTATGGATAATTGTAACTTCAATTTATCAAGAATAGGATACTGTATAGTAATTCTTGTTATTGTATAGTAGTTTTTTCCATTTCTATTCTCCTGGTAAATCATCTTCATTTTTAATCATTCTGGTCATTGCTAAAAATTATAAAGCTAGACCATTTAAGTGTCACACACTTAATGGTATCAATACTCAAGGTGACAACAGAGTCCTTAAATAACCACAGAGTTCCTGTCACTATACAGAGTTCTGCAGAATGGAAACTACAGTAGTGAAAATTTCCTGAATAACTTAAAATTTAATCCATATATGCAAGAATGAATGAGTGGTACATAGCATTAGGGAAAGAAAAAAAGTACCATGCTCAATATAGGGCTAGAAATAAGTGAATGTGAAGTATGTTGAAAGCTGCTCATGTCTACTCAATTGACATTGTGTTTATTGGTTTCCTATCATTGGAATAGTTATACTATGGATTTACATACATGAAACAATAGATATTTGAACAAAATGAAACATCATCAGTAAATTTGATCCATTTTGAGTTGATGTTTGTATATGGTATGAGGTAGATATCCACCTTCATTCTTTTACATATGAATATTCAATTTTCACAGGCCCATTTGTGGACTTGGCACTCATAAAAAATCAGTTGGCCATGTATGTGAGGATTTATTTCTTACCTCTCACTTTGATTCCATTGAACTACATATCTTTCTTAGTGTTAGTACCATAATGTTTTGATTATCATAACACAGTATTAAGTTTTAATATTGGGAAATATGAGTCCTCTAGCTTTGTTCCCTTTTTCAAGATCATTTTGGCTTTAGGAGATCCTTACTTACCTTATAAATTTGATAATTGGCTTTTCTATTTTTACAAAGAAGACTTGGAATTTTGATTGGGATCACATTGAATCTGTAAGTGGCTATGGGAAAATTGACATTCTAATATATTTTGTCTTCCAATCCATGAACCCATAATGTTTTTCCATTTATTTAGGACTTCTTTGATTTCTTTTAGCAATTTTCTGTAGTTTTCTGTGTATAAGATCTTTATATCCTTGGTTGAATTTATTACTAGATACTTGATTGTTCTGTTGCTATTGTAAATGTATTTTTCTTGATTTCCTCTTCAGATTTTTCATTACTAATATATAGGAATGCTACTGATTCTTGAAAGTTGAACTTATACCCAATCACTTTGCTGAATTGTTTTATTAGCTCTAGGAGCTTTGTTGGAAAAGTTTTACATCTGCTATTCCAATTTGAATGCCTTTAATTTCTTTGTCTAGCCTAGGTGCTCTGGTTAGAGCATCCAATAAAATAGTGAACAACAGTGATGACAGTGGGCATCCTTTTCTTCTTCCTGATCTTAGGGAGAAAGTTTCTGTTTTTAATCATTGAAGTGATATTAGCTGAAAGATTTTCATATATGCCCTATTTCATGTTGAGGGGATTTCCTTCTATTTCTAGTTTTCCAAGTGTTTTTATTAAACAGATGTGCTGGATTTCATCAAATGTTTTTTCTGTATTGAGATGATCTTCCTTTTTTTTTTTTTTTCTTTGTTCAATTAATATGATATATTGCATTAATGATTTTCTTATATTAAGCCACCCTTGCATACCTGGGATAAATCACATTTTAACATGTTGTAAAATTATTTTACTGTACTGATTGGATTCATTTTGCTTGTATTTTGGTAAGAATATTTGCATAGACATTTGTAAGGGATATTAGTTTGTAAATGTCTTTTCTTGTGGTGTCTTTATCTGGTTTTGCTTTTAGGGTGATGTTGGACTCAAAAAATGCATTTGGAAAAGTTCCCTCCTCTTCATTTTTTGGAAGAGTTTCAGCAGGATTGGTGATAATTCTTCTTGGAATGTTTGGTAAAATTCAACAATAAAGCCATCTTGTCCTGTGCTTTTCTTTGTCAGGAAGATTTTGATTACCATTTCAATTTCTTTACTTGTTATTTGTTTGTAGAGATCTACTGTTCATTCTTGAGTCAGTGTAAGTAGTTTGTGTGTTTCTAGTAATTTTTCTATTTCATTTAGGTTATCTAATTTGTTTGCATATGGATATTCATAATATCCCCTTATAATTCTTTTTATTTCTGCGGGGTAGGTTGTAATCCCCCCTTTCTTTCTATTTGTATATATTTACATCCTTTCTTTTTTATCAATCTGGCTAAAGGTCTGTTGATTTGATTGAGTTTATCTAAGAACAAAATTCTGGTTTCCTTGATTTCTCCATAGTATTTTTCCATACTTGCATTTTCATTTGAAGTATACCATTTTGACTTCTCCCTTATTCCCTTCTGTATATATTTTTCAGATTTTGATATGCATTGCTTTCTTGCAAGGATATGCTCATCATCAGCTATTCACTTAAAAGTAGTTCATTATAGTTTAATCTCAATTTCTATGTATTTTATAGCATAGAAGGTTTCTTTGAGGTTATGATTGGGCTTGAATTTAACATCCTAAATCTATACCATTAACATTTGATTTCATACCAGCTTAATTTTAGTAGCATACACAAACATTGGTGCTACACCTTTCCATCCATCCCCCTTTTACAGCCTTTTTATTGTACTTGTTACAAATTGTAACTTTATACATTGTATGCCCATAGCCATAGATTTATAATTTCTCTTTATGAATGCATTTCAGGACTTTTAAGAAATAAAAAAAATGTGGCATTACATACAAAAATATGTATATTATGTATACAAAAGTATGATATCACTGGCATTTTTATTTACCCACATAGTTACTTTTATCATAGATCTTAATTTTTTTATGCCACTTTGATTTTCTCTCTCTAGTACCCTTTGTTTTCTCTCCAAGGAGCTCCCTTTGATATTGCTTTTAGGGCAAGGCAGGTGATGACCAAATCCCTCAGCCTTGTTTATCTGAGAATGTGTCTATCTGTCCCTCATTTTTTGAAAGACATCCTTGCTGGATATAAAATTCTTGGTTGAAATATTTTGCATTCAGCACTTTAAATATTTTATCCCACAGACTTCTTGGTACAACGTTTTTATGATAACAGATTGTCACTTAATCATATTGGGGCTCCCTTGTATGTAAAACATTTCTTTTGTCTTGCAGCTTTCAGAAACTCGACTTTTACTTGAAATTTGACAGTTTGACTACAAGGTGTTTGATCATGTTTCTCTTTAAGTTTATCCTGTTTCGAGTGTCTTTGGTTTATATTCATATCTTTTGTTAAGATTGGAAGTTTTCTGCCATTACTTCTGTTATTTAAATTTGCAAACAGCTATTTACATAACAGAGATTTCCTTGAATGCCAGGAACTAACAAAAACTAAGCCAAATTTTAAAAACCATGTATTGTAAACTTTGCAAATTGGCTCTGTATTAGCTGGCACTCCCCTTCAGAGCTTAGCTGTCCTATCAAGATCAGCCTGAGTCAAAGCTCAAGGACCCTCTCTGTCTTTTCTGATTCTGCATCTTGTCCTAGTCTTGGGCTCATGGTCTTGGGAATTCCTCAAAGGTAAATGCAGGCTGGCTCCTCACTGCACCTGGGTGAGGGAAGAGCCAGCAACGTTGCACAAGCTTCTCCTACCATTTTTATATTTCATCTTGTTGATTCAGGTCTCACCTAGTTACTGCAAACTTTTAACATTTTTCCAGAAGTTTGAGAAAGACGACTGCTAATTTTTTCAAGTTGTTCAAAGAATCTGTGCAGTAGCATAACCCTGGGTCATATTATGCCACCATTGGTTGACCAGAAGTGCTCATGTTTTCCCACCTCATAAACAATATTATATGTATATTATGATATTTACTGATAAAATGTTATTTATTATATTTGAGCTATACTTATACTAAGTTTTTTCTAAGACCTTTTGATCTTAATTGCTTCTAATTCTTCTTTTTTAATATTTTGCTTTTGTGCTTATTGCATTATACAATATGATCATTAATTTTTCTGTAGCATGAGGCACAGAAAAAATCAACATGCAATAAGGCAAATATGGGGGGACTTAATTAGTCAAGTGGTATAATGATAAATTGAATAATATAATATGATTATATTATAGGGCTTATTGAAAGATATATTGAGACTCAGTTTTGAATTTATGTTGGACAGACATTATGGATGTGTTTTAATGTAGGTTAATGAAATTTCATTTTAACCTGTAAATAAAGGAAAATTATTAATGGTTTAGTGTGAGGGAAATGACATTTTTAGATCATTACTTGGGAAATTATCAGTTGGTAAAGTGTGATATATACATTTGTGGAAAGAGAATTTGGAGATAGAAAAATGGATTCAAAACAATAATACACATTAAAGCTATAGACTTCGGATGATTTAATCAAGTTTCTTCCTCCTTTCATTGATTCTTATTAAATTTCCCCTTTTAAAGCATACCAAATTTATCTCAACATCCTCATTTGAAATACGAAAGTATCACTGCAACTCACAATGTTTTTGAGAAGAACACCAAAGAGCTGATTAAAACGATGTAACCAGAGTGATGCTCCCAACTATTCGCAGAATGCCCAGCATGAAATATGTGACCAGTAAAGCCCATGTGCTTTCACCTCATTTGCTGAAAGTGTTCCTCAATTCTGTCTACACACAAAATAAGTAGCATTGTTTAGACTCATATCCATATACATTCAAACCAAGAGGCAATAAATAGTGGGCAACAGTGTAATTATGAAAAAGCACATGGCTTGTCACCATACTATTAAAAACACAAATTGCCATATAAGAGTGAAAATAAATAACAAATCAATCATGTACATTCTAAAATACAGTGTCTATACTATAAGAAAAGGAAGAATGATATAATCCATCTCAGTTGTTCTTTGTAGCATTAAATTATATTCCTGTGTGATGGCACTCCAGTAAGCTACTGGGGATAAGACCAGCTACTACTCTCCCAAAAGTTAGAATCCCTGTAAATAATTCTTAAATTGATGAATGTAAAGTGTTTGCTTTCTAAATGTCAATGCAAACTCTTTATTTTTTAAGTACCAAAGACTATTACACTACCACTCTGCATGATGGGAAAACAAGATTAAACATACTTATTTGGAAAACTATTATGCAGGTATTGGAGAAAGAAAAAAAAAAATAGCTCTCCCATGAATAGAATGAATTGAGTTTCTCTGTATCCAGAGGATTATGTTTTAGTCACAGGGAGATTTATGTGATTTTCTCATGCTAATAGATTGTAAAATAAAAGAAGCAACATTATTTATTGAAAGCATTTAAAAGCCAACACAGCATTTATGTGGCTGACAAAAGGTTCTTTCTTTCCATAAAACATTTAAAGCTTCCAAAAGAGTATGCAGAGTTAAAGCTAATATAATTAATGGGTTTTTATGTTAAAAGATTTTTAAAAATTTTGTTATGGCATTTCCGTAAACAGTTAAAAATGTAGGAACTAAAAGACAATTATAAACAGTGATTAATGTTGTAGATCCCATGACAGTAAAACTTGTGTCACATACATATGCTCAAATATATGCAAAGGTTTTAAATTCAAATAGACTTGTTTGTTATTTGTATTAAAGTAATTTATAGCTCAAAACTTAGCAGATTCTATCTTTAAGAATAGTGGATTAATGAAACTGTAGTACAAGCAATAATTTCAGTGAGAAGAGTTCTGGTGGTATTACAAAATCAATGATTAGGCAGAGATAAAATTGTCAAAAGAATATCAAAGATTGATTGTCCTTGTTCAAGATTTCTAACTCTTTTTTTTCCTTTGTAATACAAGAGATATTTATATTAATCACTATCATTTATTTTGTCAAAATTTATTCTTAATTTGTTTCATTAAACATGTAAAATGTAATATCTTTCAAAACTGTAAAAATATATTAGTATTGTTCAGTATAGTATTCTGATTATGTTTTGATTTTTATTTGAATGAGTTTTTGATACATTCAATATTTAATTTGTGAAATACACTTTCACAAAAGCTTCATTCATGACTACTAGCAAGGGTAAAGCTTCTTATTTTAAAAAAAAGCTGAGAAAACTGCATCTAAAAATATTTCAATATACAGGAAAAGTGCTTTCCTCTAGCAGTTATCTGGTGTTTATTTACATTTCTTTTTCACCATTATTGTTAAGTGACATATTAACAGTTATTAAGTGTGTATACACTCATAGCTCTCTAATAGGGCCTGAATAAAGTAAATGAAATGTTCAAGATTTCTGTCCTCTCAAAAAAGATTAATATAAGTAGTACTATTTGGAAATGAGCATATGAATATGCTTGCACACAAGGAAGAGATTACCATTTAGTTAAGTATATAATAAATGCCAGCAGTTAAACTAATATTATCTTGAGGAAACTGGTTAGTTTATTTCTGTATCAACCTTGCTATTAAGCATTGACTATTGTTTGACATTGACAATGTCAATTCAACGTTAACCTTGTATTGTCCCAGTGATCTAGTTTCTACTATTCATCTGACTTGTACTAACCCTTGTTCTTTTTTATGAATATTGGTTGGTTGATTTCCTTAAATTTCAGCTATTGTTTGTGTTTGCCACTAAAACATCTTTGACTGATATTATGGTAATATTCCTTGACCTTTGATATAAAGACTACTCATGACTTCTGATTTACAATCTCTATCCTTGTGTACTTTTCCCTTGATATCACTCTGGTTCCTCTCAAAAAATTTTCAAAATCATTTATGGAGTACTTGGGTTCAGAAAAGATAGATTTGGAATTATAAAACTTTTACTCTTAGTAATTCAAGGTTTTATTAAGCTGATAAAACATGATAGAGAAGGAGAATGGTAAACTGCTGATAGCTCTACTGGCATACCTATTAATACTGTAAGGAACAATGGTCAAAGTAACAGAAATGAAAAAAAAAGAGACTGTAAAAAATCACAGGGAGAGATATTAATGAGTGAGTATTCAATGATGAGGATTTTAAGCAACTATCTCTTGAGAAAAATATATTTGAGTGACAAAATATGTAGGTTAAATATGTGACAAAAAGTATATGTATGGATTTCAAATTGCTCTTTGAGCATGAACATATAGAATTTTGTGATAGTGATATCATGAATCTAAGATTATAAAAAACATTGTTATAATCATGTATTGTGAGCAATTTTATCACTGGTGTATTTTCCTTTTTTAAGTTCTTTTTTTAGGAAACATGATACTATTGAATTTGATTGTCTGCCTCCTTGTATAATCTCTATAAAATGCAGGGTTCAGTTCAGTCAGGAAAACAGAAATAATGACAGTTATTTTAGGACAGAGAATATAATATAGGGAATTGATTAAAAGGCACAGTATGATTGAACAACAAGCAATAACAGGAGCAACAACAACACAAAACCTTCTGGAAGAAGCTACAACTCCTCAGGATGGGAAAAGAAAAGGGTTAGTATTGTTAGGACCAATAAAGAAGTTTGGAGAAGTGACCCGGCAGAGCTGGGACCCATACATACCAGTGCAGGGGCATTGCCTGGCCGGTTCTGGTCCTCAGCTCAGTGAAAGTGTTTTTTAGAAGCTGGAACTTAGATCTCTGAGGACAGGACAATGGCCTACTACTGTTCTGTCCCTGAAGGTTATAATGAGACTGGTTCTGGAATTTTTGAAATTATGGGACCTGGAAACTGCTGCAGAGCAAACTGCTGCAGCCTGGGTGAAGAATTGATGCTGGCATTACACAGAAAGCACAGAGAGCCGGCAGAAAAGGACATGATTCTTTTCCTGCTTTCCATTCTATTAAGTAAGTTTCCATTCTTTTGAAGGAAAACTATAATTTGCATGGCCCAGCCACAGCATTAGAAAAAAGGATCTGGAGCTGAAAAAAAAGTAGCTTAATAACCAGACATCTCCTCTGCTACCTACACTCTTACATCAGATGAGTGTATGACACGAATCACATTCATTTTTACATATGAGCAATTCAATTTTTTTCCTTTATTTTCCTACAGTGAGAAAAAGACAATTCTTTCAAAAATGCAATAGATTTTCTGGGTGAAAATACATCTTAGATATTGGAGCAATTTGCAATATTTCAAAATGCATTCAAAAAGAAAATTATATGTATCCTAACTGAGCAATGTTTTTAGGTTGGTTACTGTTGAACTTGGCAATGTATAAAGAAGGATAAAAAGAAATTTTTAAAATATGTTTTTATTGTTTATTAGGTTAAAATTTATGATCTCTAAAATAATGGATATTGATTCAAAATAAAGAAATAATTATATGCATTTATTCACAATGTAAGTAGAGTGTATAATTAATAGTGTTGATAAGTCCATAAGATTTTTTTTAATAATATTTAGTATTTTTCTAACTCAGAGAAAAGGAAAACTCTTAGATAATTCTCTAAGAGAGGTAAGAAATTATCAACATGATAAAAGAAAGCTCAGTGACCTAGGGAAAGAAAGAAATGTACAGATGCATGAAGAAAGTAGAATAAAAAGGCTTTGAATAAATTGCATTATTGTTAAGGCATGGATTAAGTGCTGAAGTTTATGTGGCTCTGAGAAATATAAGGTTCAAGCATGTTTGTGGCTATCATGCTCTAAGAGAGATTATATAAAACACAACCTGCTCAAAGAAATTTGAAATTCTGTAATATAATTCTCTCTCTCTCTCTCTCTCTCTCTATATATATATATATATATATGTATATATTTCCACTAAGAATGCTAAAATTTTATTTTCTTAAATAAGCAAGAAACATCTGAAATTAAATGAAATTATACCAATATATGCAAATTATTATTAGTGTGTTGCTTTAGAATTTAATAATTAACCTAAAGTTCACAAGGGTGTGAGTCTACTAAAATAGTTTCTTACATTGTACATATATAAAAGCTTTTAAAATTCTGTCTCAGAACTGGATATAGAAGGGAGGAGAAGAGAAAGCCCCAAACAAGGAAGAGGAGAGGGAATAACTAAAGCTAATCTATGAAAGCAAATGGCCTTACACTGCCAGGGCCCATCACCTTTCTCACCTCTGTCTTTGCAAGAGTGCCAACATGTTCCTCTTACATGTATTCCTAATATACTTTTTTCATGCTTAAAAAAAAGAACAGAATTTAGTATATTCTGAAAAAGGTTTGAGCCTTAAAAAATTAGATTTAGGGCACTGATTTAAAAAGTTGCAAATCAATACTTTACATATGAACTCTAGATGTTATCAGGGGATACTGTCATTTAAAATACAAACTAACAAAATAAGTATCCATGTAAATTTTGACAAAATAGAATTTCATGATAAAAACTTGAAAATTATAAAGAGAGGCATTTCATGTATCAAAATGGGGAAAAAAAACAAAGATATATATAATAACTCAATGTGACAATAACAAAATCAGTTCAATATTTGATGGAGAAACCTAACAAAATAACAGAGAAAATCAATCAGAGAGCAATTTTTTCAACATGTCTTGAAAAAGCTGATACTTGAAGCAAACAAAACAAATAGTAAAACTGTAGTATAACTGAAAGCATTATTGGCAAAAATAATTTGTGCATCAAGTATTCTCATTCTGAAATGACACAAATTGCATATTTTTAAAACATTCTCAGAGAATTTACATATATTGACAAGATATTACAACAAAGAATGAAAGCATATTTTAAATAATTGATTTTAACTTGTTTTAAGACTACAACACAATAAAAAATTGAATCACGAAGATCAGAAAAGTCACTATTATGTTCATGCATTGGAAAAATAAAAACACACTATTAAATACAGTAGTCAAAGGGAAAATCTTACTATCATACAGAATATTATGATATATTTGTATCTAAATGGAAAAAACATCATAGGTTATCACTCAGTATGAAATGCATAAGTTGAAAGGTAAACACATTTATTAGAAAATAAAAATGATTCAAACAAATTAGTGAAAGTTCAACAAAAAGTGCAAATAATAAACTAAAAGAAATGGAATATTTAAATAGGTAAATAAAGCATTCTTTACTTAACTAAATTAAAGATGAAAAGAAAACAAGAGAAATGATGAAAAAAGTGAAAATAAACCAAACTACGGCAAGTATGATTGAGAAAAAAGAACAAGATCAAGGAGACAATATTAGGAATGATAATGGGTATATAACTGGTGAGCAGAATGTGAATATCAGATATAAACAAATCATAGAAATGTAACTGAAAAGAAAGTGAGACAATTTTTCATTTGTTATTTGTCAAATAAAAAAAACTGATAGCAAACACAAATGAGGAGGTATGAAAATTGATGAGAATATAATTTATTAAACCTCTTTTGAGAGCAGTTTGCAAACATAGTGAAGTTGAACATTCACATACTTTAAAACCAGAAATTTGAATTCTGAATATAAATTGTATTTGTGTATATTTTAGTAAAATCGGAAGAAGGTGAGGTCCCAAGAGGTATGGACTCTAGGGAAGAGCCTCCAGGGCGAAGGACATGGCAAGTCCAACCTCGTGATCAAGAACTTTCTGGAGTATTAGGGGATAGAAGCTGGAGAGGAGTGGACCAGCCGGAGAGTAATAGGATATGAGTTAAGAATGGGTTGGGTGGTCAGGTTGTTTTGGCTGGGACATTGTAGGTCTCAGAAAGAATTTTAGCTTGCATTTTGAGTGAGATGGGAAGGAACTCAAGAGTTTTGAGGATATGAGTCATAATATTCCTTTCATGTTTTGATGGGATCATTCTGGATTCTGAAAACAGACTATAGTGGAACAAGAATGAAAAAGAGTACTGGTTAAATATGAAGTTACTGTATCAACCAGTGTTAGAACTGATAGTGGATTGGATAAGGTTAATAGTGTCAGGTGGTCAGATACTTGATTTCTGGAAATATTTGGAAGATATTTGATCTACAGTTTCTAGTAATTGTATTACTCCAGTAATTAAAATTTCAATATTTAAAAACATTTTGCATTAAAGCAATAATAAATATAAAATATAATTGAGTGTTCATAGATTTTTCGGAATATTCCTATGAAGATATACCTTTGCTACATATAGGAAGAAATCTGAATCTTCAAATGTTCAAGACTGTAGCTATGTTTTAATATATATTCAAATATAATCAAAATATTAAAATGCAGGAGTGCTGCCAGTCGTGATTGGATTTGTATTCTCCTACAAACCATGAAGATAGTGAAGCATGCCTCTTAGCAGTACAAGTTCAAGTGATTAGTTTGTATTAGAAAAAAATATAAAGTTGTCTCATTAGGTTTTATAGTTGTGACCTCTATCAGTATAACCTTAATAATTATAAAGGAAGATTTAAGAAGATTTTAAATGAAAATGTTTCATGTACTGGGGGCATAAAAAATGTGTAAAATTAGATTTGTCAGATTTGTCATAATGAAATAAAAAGAATGATGTGTATTGTTTAGAATAATATTAAAGATGTTAAATCAATATTATATTAAATTTTATCAACGGACACTGGACAAATTAAAGCAAACAAAATTAAAAGCTAGCTTTCCTAAATCCATTTGCTCTGCTTTTCTATATTTTCTCTTTTAGAACAGAATATAACAGATACATTAGGGAGCAGTGGCTATCAACTCTTTATAATCATCTTTGGGTGGTCAATGGTCACAAAATTTATGAATTAATAAATAACTATTGAAATCTAACATTATAGAAATAGTCACAGAATTAATTTCTGGTGGATGTTTAACGTGTGTAAATATATAGTTTTGTCTTCCCTAGAAAACTTGGCATTGATACACATAAAAAGATATTCACCTACTTCATTCTCAAGTATGCTCTTTATACTTCTCTTGGAGGATTGAAGGATCTTTACTGGTGTGCAGCAAACACCTACTCTACAATAATGTAAATGACAAGCAGGTCTCTAATAAAGGCATATTTTCTGAATGTGTAATTGTGAATTCAGGTCAATGCATCATCTCAGAGGGTAACAGTATTAGAAATATGTTTTGCAATTCAACTTGGAAAGCTTTTTTTATATTTCTTGTTTGTTTTTATAAAATGATGTGCCAAACTAAAGATCTTATGATAACATCTGACTCAATGGTATAAAGGTAAATGTTAAGAAAACTAAGGTCTATGGAGTCTTTTCTTAAATTCAGAGTGCAGACTTAGTATGCATAAACTTTGTACTTGAGTAACTGAGTTGAGAGATTTTGAATTAGTGTAAATGCTTTGATGGAAATATTTTTTTAATGAAATCACTCAATTTTGGAAGTATGATAAAGAAAATACTTTGAATGTCTTATGGTCTTCATTGTTTTGATTAACGGGAAGTATGGGGCTGTGTAATCTTTTGTTGTTTGACTTGTTAAAGATAATAATTGCAATCATAAATGATAAGAATGAATATGTTTTCAAAGATAGACTATATAGCTGAGTTTGTTATTGTTGGTCTATTTATACCTTAATTCATGTAGCCTCTCAGCACAGTAATTTTTGTAAAAAGGTATACTAGATTTATTTGCAAAAGAATGATAATAATAAAAGAAGTTCTTTGGAGGTTACCCTAAAACTGGGAATTCTTCATTGAAAAGCTACCTTAACCTGATTTATATCATTTGAGCAAGGCCTATATCAAGCCTTCGAGGGCAAAATATCAAAACGTAACTTTTTTAACATAAAACTTTCTTTAAATTAGATGGGTTTATATCTGACTCAGACCTTATTTGGCAGGACAATTGGAAATACAGGGTGATTTACATTTAGTGCTACATTAAACCTTTTTTTTTTTTTAATTGTGATGTGACTGTAGCAGTCTTATATTTGAAGCTCAAAAAGGAAACAACTGTGTTCCAAAACAGCTAAATATACAAGTCCAAAAAATGAAGGTTTCTTTTTTTTTTTTTAACTGACACATTCACTCCAAAGCCCATTCATCTCCTTCAGCATCCCAAAGATTAAGCACATGTTCTGCTTAGCTATATAATAAAGTGGCAAACACGCTGCACCACTGACATCACAGGACAGTTGCCTATAAAACTAGACTTCTGACACTGGACTCCAACTTCACTTTCTCACAAGTGGTCATCCTCATCCAACAGAGCAGTTGTCTGAGCAACCTCTAAGTCATGTTCACACTGTGCTGCCAAAGCTGGGTCCATGACAACCTCTGGTGGGGCAAGAGCAGGCATGGCCACAAGCTCCAAGTTAGGGTCTCTGATCAGTTTTCTAGCAAGCCAAAGGAAGGGCTTTTCAAAGTTGTAGTTACTTTTAGCAGAAATGTCATAGTACTGAAGATTCTTCTTTTGGTGGAAGGCGATGGATTTTGCCTTAACTTTCCTGTCCTTAATATCCACTTTGTTGTCACACAACATGATGGGTATGTTTTCACACACTCGTACCAGATCTCCATGCCAGTTAGGAACATTCTTGTAAGTAACTCTTGATGTTTCATCAAACATTATAATGGCACACTGAGCTTGATTGTTATAGCCATCTCTCAGGCCACCAAATTTCTCCTGACCAGCCGTGTCCCACATGTTGAATTTAATAGGCCCTCTGTTGGAATGGAACACAAGGGGATGGACCTCAATACCCAAGGTGTCTAACTACTACTTCTCAAATTCACCAGTCAAATGATATTTCACAAATGTAGTTTTTCCAATACCACCATCGCCAACCAATACAAGTTTAAATGGAACTTGGGGTTCTCCTTGGGCGGCCATCGCGATGGTTCTTCCAGACACATCTCCATCCCCCATCTGACTGACAGCTACATTAAATCTTATATGCTATTAACTACCAAATGATGAATTTAAAATTAGCACATCAAGGTCCACTATCCAGTAACTTTTGTAAGGAGATGCATCATCCAGAGAAATTTTAGCAGAAGAGGGGAAATATCTGAGAGATTTTTCTGTTCATTTGGTCATTCACTGTTCACTTGTGTGATATATGAAGCCCCAGGCCACTAATTTTTTTCCTCTTTTATATAGATTTAATAATTTTTGTTTTGTCAATTTTATAGTGTGTTTTGAAGTTCAAATAGTATAATGACTGTGAGTATGCTTTTTCTGATAAGGCATTATTTAGAGGATAAGAAGATAGTTCAACTGAAAATCTACTACTCATTCTGCCTCATTTGGTAGCTCTTCCAAATTATTGCGAGTGCTTTTATTTTCATTTTTGCATACTGCTTAAAGAATTCTTCTAAATGAACTTTAAAATATATATATTTCTCAAGATTAAGATTTCTAGAGCCATGAAAGAGGGAACATACTTATTTTGTTTACTACTGTTTTGATTTCCAGCCAATTTTAGAAACTTAATAAAAACTTCAAAAAAGTAAATGAATAAATAGTAACTGTTTCACCATAAAAAATTAGAATGTGAGATAATAGCAGAATTTTTCAAGGATTAATGCTAACATATTAAAAATGTTACCAATCATATTTTAATAATTTATATTATTCCAAAGTATTTTTTATCTTTTTAAGTTTACCTTTCAGTGTAGTCTCTCTCTGTTCAAAAGTACAAAAGAGTGGAATTGTACTTTTTGTTTTACATGTGTTTCATAAATATTTATGGCATAAATTGCAATTAATACAACCTTTAAAAGATGATTCAAATTTTTACATGAAAATAATTTTACTGATACTTACAAGAATTACATAAAAATTACCTTGTATCTTCTATTTGGAAAGAAAATTAAGAGAACTATTTAGTGCAAGTGTAGTCACAGTTTACTCTTTAAAATGAGCCTAAAAAAAGGATTGAGATACTGATTAGGATCATATTAATTGAGATTTTTGTATACAGATAATATTTTATGATAAAATCAAATTGAGAGGTAAATTATTGTACCTCCTTTCCTTGACAGGCCTTTTAATGAGGATGCTTAATGCCTAGACCTTAGATAAAAAGGGAGAGCTTCAGAGAGGAGGACAGAGTTCAGTATTCTTTGTGCAGCTGTATGCTATGTGATGAAGGGAAATGATTTGTGACCTTTGCATGAACCTGAAATTTTCTCTTAAAAATATGCTACATGTCCTTGTTTTGCTCACAGTATTTTATTGACAAATTATTGGCCATATCCTTTTGTATAATATGCTTGATAGAATGGTTCTTTGGTTTGCTTTGTTTATGACTGGTGACTGGTAATTAGATAACAGCACTGTAACCTTCACTGTCTAAATATAGGGCAACCTCCAGCAGAGTGGCTGATCTATCATTTAGGAAATCTATTTCTATCTTAGCTCATTTACCTGCTGTCTGATGCTAAATCAAGTAAGTGAAATTGGTCATGCTGTTTTAATGGGAATGCATGGCTGGCATGTTTAAGGAACTCAAGGACTGAGATTGTTTCTGTATTTCCATCTAACTTTATCATCTATCTGTCTATCTATCTATATCAATCTATACATCTATCTACTCTAGTTTTCTATCTATCTAATCTATCATCTATCAACTAAGAGACAACATAATCAACTACTCCCTCTCAATAAGCCATTGAAACATAATCAACTACTCCCTCTTAACAAACTATTGAAACATTATTCACTTTTGATCTTATGTTTGTTCTGATTTCAGAGTTGTCTGTATAAATTTTGTTCCAATTACCAAGCATCTAATAGTATAAGTTCCAAAACTCTGAGTAAATTGTTGCAATAAGTCTCATAAAGCACACCATGATGTCAGATCTTTACAGCATCAATTTGTCCTCCCTCCCCACTGGGAAAATAGTACTATTGATCAAACCTTCAGAAATTGTAGGCAGTAGGTGATGTGTTTATAGTTTTAATTCTCATGAACATACTAACGTATAAAGTAATAGTTTCATCAATTTGAATAATGATGTATTTGGGTAAAGCACCAAAAAATAGAAATATTCTTTATTAGAATTTGGTCCAAATATTTGAGTATCACAAATAAATATTTGACTGATTCTGAAATAGCAATTAATGCACATTCATGTGGAATTATGAGATGATGCTGAGAGACAATATAGTTTGGTGGTTAAGGTTTCTGGACTCGGGTAACTTTATTTCCTTGCTTCATTATTTTTTCCCTTGCTCTGAGATGTTAGGTAAGTCATTTTCCAGGTCTCTATTTCCTCAAATATAAACATGAAAAATAACCTCAACTGGAATGGTAGTGAGAATCAAATTAAATGATCCAATTATATATTTCTTTTAGTGCCTGTCATATAGTTCTCAATAGATTAGCATCTATGATGATTATATTTAAAAGAAAATTAGAATTAATGTATGTAACCCATTTCCTTAGTTCCTATGTATAAGCATTTATATGGCATGTGGAGTTTAAACATAAAAAAAAAATCTTGTTTTCTATTATCAAATAACTCATATTAATAAACATTTTTAAATCTCAAAAAAACACTGAGATATAGTTTACTCCTTTTATATTTTTCTTACTAAAATTTATGGAGCCAAATAGTTCCCAAATTTCTCAGAGCAATAATTTCTATTTAGCTTCATTATAATCAATATAAGATATTACTTAATAGCATGGTTAGTTCTGATTTGAAGTAATCTTATTCCTCAAATGCTGCTTTATAGGAGTCTTGTACATCATGTTAATGGTTTAATTCCTATATAGAGAATAGATGGATACAAATTTACCACCATCCTGAATATATCTATGTTACTAACAAAAGTGGATTCAAAGAAATTTCTATAAAGCCAGAGGGGATAGGGGACTGTTACATATCAAGATAGAATACAGAGACATGCTTGCTTCCTGTCCTTTCCTTACACATTCAGATGGTATTATAATTATAAATAATAATAATCAGACTTTTTCAGCAAAGTTTGATGGTAATTACACTTCTCAGATACCTATAACTCTGGAAACATATAGTTAGGTAGGACAGTTCCTAAGACTCTAGTTATTGCTAGTCTAGGTGAGTTTAAGGAGAAATGTGGAGAAGCCTAGGAAAAAATATGCACAAGAAGGTAAACCTGCATGGAGTGATGGAGCCTGAGCAGGTTAAGGAGGATGTCCCCATTCAGGGGAGGTCAGAACTAGGCTGTCAATACACAGGTTGTGGGGGACATGCCAGGAACATGGTTCAGATCAGGGTGTCGGAACCCCAGCTGAGTAATTAGAGTCTCCCTACAAAAGGAGATTATGGCAAGTGGTGTTGAACAGCAAGAGAGAAAATATCTACTCATTAAATCTTAAGATTTCTTCATCTTTTCTGGGTCTGAGAATACAGCCAACTAAGGTTTATAGTCAGTTCAGTATTTTCCAAAATTGTTGACATTTCCTTTCTCTGTGGGGAGGAGTCCCAATTTGATAGTCTGGATTTTATTTCCTGTTTTTATTTCATTTTAACATATATTTATTTTGTGTTTTATCAGTAGTTTCCAGTACACAAATATTTACTTGGTACAAAATTCTATGCAGAAATTTATAATTAGGGAAACCTTGTCCCTCTCTCTATACTTGCCCCATTTGCTTTAAATTTCACTTTGGAAAATAACTATATATGCATGTATTGTTTATTTATTACCTTGTCTTTCCCACGGTAAAAAAAAATAATACATTATATGCATACCATTGCAGCATGCTATTTTCATGCAAAAATGAATCCTGCCATACATTGATAAATTATTTTTATTATAAATGAATAGAGTAGACGTAGCATAGCTTATTCCATAGTAACCTATGACTTACCATTAAGTTGTGTTTTTTGCTTGTTTTGTTCTTTTTAAATTTATTTTGAAATAAATTCAAAGTTATAGGAACAGTTGCAAAAACAATACAAACCCCATACACAGAACTCCAGCATACCCTGACCCCCCTCCCCCGATACCCCAATCCACCAACTTTAACATGCTGTCACAACGCCATTTCTCTTTCCCTCCCTCCCTCCCTATCTATCATCCATCATCTGTTGCTCTGTCTTCTGAACATATGAGAGCAAGCTGCACACATCTTTGATACACATTATAATTCACATATGCAATTCCCATGAACAAGAACATTGTTTTATGCAATCGCATTAAGCACAGCTAAGAAGATCAAGAAATTCAACATTGATACAAAGCTTACATTCTATATTTCCTTTTTTTTTTTTTTTCTTATGTCCCAACTGCATTCCTTGGAGCCTCCTCTACACCATTCTCAGATCCCATCCAGGATCATCCTTGGCATTCAATTGTCATCTATTTAAACTGTCTTTTTTTTTTTTCTTCAATTGTGGAAACATATATACAGCCTAAATCTTCCCATTCCACCCCCTCCCTAGCCTTCCATTAGTGGGATTAATCACATTTAAAATGTTGTAATGCTATCACCTTCCCACCATCCATTACTAGAAATTTCCCTGCACCTCAAACAGCAACCCCACACTCATTTCTTAACTCCCCATTGCCCCTTCCCCCACTTCTCATAACCCATACTCTGCTTTTCATCTCTACGGTCATATTCTCTCATACTTTCTTTGTGTTTACTGTGGGGCTTAAAATTAAACTCTTAAATCTGTAGCAATCTTGTTTTTCTTTGATACTGTGCCAGTTTGAATGTATTATGTCCCCCAAACACCATTATCTTTTATGTAATTTTGTATGGGCAGAAGTTATCAGGGTTGAACAGACTGTAATTCTTTGAGTGCTTCTATGGAATGTGCCCCACCCAGCTGTGGGTAATGACTCTGATTGGATAATTTCCATGGAGGTGTTGCTCCATGGTTTAAGTTGATCAGTGGAGCCATATAAATGAGCTGACATAACAGAAGGAACTCAGTGCAGCTGTGAGTGATCTTTTCAAGAGAAGCGAGCTTGCTAGAGAGGGACGTCCTGGGAGAAAGCCATTTTGAAACCAGAACTTTGGAGCAGATGCCAGCAACCTGCCTTCCCAGCTAACAGAGGTTTTCCGGACGCCATTGGAGAGTGAAGGTACCCGATTACTGATGTGTTACCTTGGACACTTTATGGCCTTAAGACTGTAACTGTGTAGCCAGATAAACCCCCTTTTTATAAAAGCCAATCCATCTCTCATGTTTTGCATTCTGCAGCATTAGCAAACTAGAACAGATTTCAACTTAACTTCAATAGGACACATAAACTATGTTCTTATACTCCTCCATTCCCCTACCTTTATATAGTTCTTGTCAAAACTTATGTTTTACATTGAGTCCAAAACCACTGATTTGTCATTAGACTTTGTGTATTTTATATCAGATAGGAAGTAAATAGTGGAGTTACAAATCAAAAATTATTGACTTCTATTTGTCTTCCACTGTGGTCAGAGAATGTGCTTTGAATATATTCAATTTTTTTTGTTTTTTTAATTTATTGAGGCTTGTTTTATGTCCCAGCATATGGTCTATTCTGGAGAAAGATCTGTGATCACTAGAGAAGAATGTGTGTCCTGGTGATTTGGGATGTAAGGTTCTATATATGTCTGTTAAAATTCTCTATTTCTCTCTCTCCTTTCTTTGTTTCTCTGTTGGTTGGGCTCCCTTTAGTATCTGAAGTACGGCAGGTCTTTTATTGGCAAACTCTCTCAGCATTTGTTTGTCTGTGAAAAATTTAAGCTCTCCCTCAAATTTGAAGAACTTTGCTGGATAAAGTATTCTTGGTTGGAAATTTTTCTCTCTCAGAATTTTAAATATCTTATGCCACTGCCTTCTCGCCTCCATGGTGGCCACTGAGTAGTCACTACTTAGACTTATGTTGTTTCCTTTGTATGTGAATTGCTTTTCTCTTGCTGCTTTCAGAACTTGCTCCTTCTCTTCAGTATTTGACAGTCTGATCAGAATATGTCTTGGAGTGGGTTTATTTGGATTTATTCTATTTAGACTTTGCTGGACATTTATGCTTTGCGTATTTATATTGTGCAGAAGATTTGGGAAGTTTTCCCCAACAATTTCTTTGAATACTCTTTCTAGACCTTTACCCTTCTCTTCCCCTTCTGGAACACCAATGAGTCTTAAATTTTGATGTTTTATTTTACCTATTGTATCCCTGAAATCTGTTTGGATTTTTTCCTCCATTCTTTCATTTTCTGTTCTGTGGTCCTCTACAACACTGAGTTGTTGTTCAACTTCCTCTATTCTTGTATTATGAGTATCCAGAGTCTTTTTAATTTGGCCAACAATTTCTTTTATTTCCATAAGATCTTCTATTTTTTTATTTACTCTTGCAATTTCTTCTTTATGCTCTTCTAGGGTCTTTTTATGCCCTTTATATCCTGTGCCATGTTCTTCTTCATGTCCTTTATATCCTGTTCCATGCTCTCATTCTTTGATTGTAGTTCTTTGATTAATTGTGCCAAATACTGTGTCTCTTCTGATATTTTGATTTGAGCGTTTGGGATTGGGTTCTTCATATCATCTGGTTTTATCATATGCTTTAAGATTTTCTGTTGTTTTTGGTCTCTTGGCATTTGCTTTGCTTGATAGGGTTCTTTCAAGTTATAAAAAATACCAATCTAATTTTTCAGATCTACAACTTGGTGGCATACACTTTCTTTAACTAACCAGCAGATGGCATCTGCGTGTCACCTATTCCCCTCAAGTCAGTTCTCCCCAACTTTGTCTTTGTGGGTGTGTGGGGAAATGATTTTTGTGAGGTTCAATTTGTGGAATAAGTTTGGGTGTGTTGTTAGCGCTGTCCACCCTGAAAGTGGGGCGTGTGTCTGGGTGGTTAGGGAGGTAGGGCAGCTTTAATAATGAAACCTCCCAGGTGTTCCCAGAGATTCAAGGCTGTTGCAAGAGTCTAAGCCTTCATTTCAGTTTAGCCCCAGATTTTCTCTGCCACTGACCCACAAGTCCCCTGCATTGACATAGCGTCCCTGGGTTTTTGAGTGGGCCCCCCTTCTCAGCTGTGATCATCTAGAACCTCTGCTGAGGGAAGGCTGTGCTACATCACAAGTGCATTCCACCCCTCAAAGGAAGCCCCAAGCCTCCAGGCCATGCAGGGGCACTCCCAGCCTGATGCAAAGATGGCTGAATGGGGCATCTCAATGCCCCCTCTTTTCATACAGCTCTGCCTTCCCAGTTCCGGGACAACTAGCTATGTGTGAACCCAAGGCCACTGTCCATGGCCAATATTGTGGTGTGTGAGAGGTGCCATGGGATACACTCTCCATCACACTGCATTTCCTGGTGCAGCTCTGGGCTGTGGGTCCAGCCCCAGGGAGGAGTGTCTCCAGCCTGCCTGGGAGCCAGCTGCAAGCAAAGCAGTTTCTTTCTCCTTTCGGCTCTCCCCTCTGCCCCCCCTGGCTGTGAGGGAATCAGCAGCTGTCTATTCTCCATGCCAGACAACAAGAGGTTGGCACAGCCTGCTCTTTCTGTACTTCACTGCACAGTTCTCATCATCATAACTGCAGCCTCTTCTGTTTTTTTGTTTGTTTGTTTGTTTGTTTGTTTTAAAAGAACTAGTCTGTCTCCAAACACCAACCCCTGGTTACCCCACACTGCAGCGCTGCCGCTGGACTTTCAGCTGGCTTACTCACTTGTTTCAGAATGCAGACTCCTGGTTTCACCAAGAGCATGGTCCCTGTGGTTTTAGCAGAACTTGTCCAGCTGGTGCATTGCTAAAACTGGTGTTTGGGTCACTTTCTGGTTTTTGTCTAGTATTTTTCATGGAGGTGTTTTTTTTTTTGCCCTGTCTCATCTAGCTGCCATCTTAGGTTCTCCCATTAAGTTGTTTTCAATACTTTGCTTTATAAATAAATCACTGAACATTGTGGCAGAAAGACTAAGATGACACCCAATGATTTCTGCTTCCTTGTATTCACACCTTCTTGGAATCTCTTCCCCTTGAGTATGGGTAAACCTACTGACTTGCTTTTTTAAGAAATTGAATTGATTTTCATAAAAATTTCAATTACAGAAAAATTGAGAAGATTGCACAGAGAGTTCCCATATACCCTACACTCAGATAGCCCTATTATTAACATCTTATATTTGCCAGAATTTATGAACCAGTATTGACACAGTATTATTAACTAAAGTCCATGTTTTATTGAGATTTTGACCATTTTTAACATGTCTTTTCCTGTCCCATGATAACATTCGTGATATCACATCACATTCAATTTTCATGTCTCCTTTAGGCTCCTCCTGACTATCAGAGATTATTAGAGTTTTCTTGATTTTGATGACATTAAGACCTTGAGGTGTGGATGCATAACTATGTGATTATACTGAGAACCATTGATTGTACACTTCCAATGGTTGTATGGTGTGTGAATAAAACTGTTTAAAAAAATAACTTTGAGGAGTACTGGTTAGGTATTCTGTAGGATGATACTCGTTGGAATTTGTCTGATCTTTTCTTCAGGATTACACAAGAGTGATGGGTTTGGGGGAGAATGATCCAGAGTAAATTGCCACTTTCATCACATCATATAAAGGATATATATTATCAACATGTTTTTCAGGTTTCTTAATTGTAGAATTATTCCATTTCCTCCTTGTTTACAAACTGTACTCTTTGAAAGAAAACCATTAAGTACAGCCCAAATGTAAGGAGTGGGGAATTATACCCCCCCACACACACATATGAGAGCAGAGTATCTAAATAAATGGCTTGGAATATTCTGCACACGTGATTTGTCTCTTTTACCAAGTTTATTAATTTGATCATCTATTAACATGAACTCATATTTATTTTATTCTTTATAATATTATATAATACTACTTTATTTTGTTTCTAAAATTATTCCAGCTTTGGCCATTGGGAGCTATTGCAGTTGGCTTTTGCTCCTGTTTCAATGACCCCTGTCAATGTGACTTTTGTTTGGGTGAACTTTTCCTTACTTCCTGGCACTACAAGATGTTCCAATATCATCTGGTATGTTTACTGCCCCATTCCTAGATAACCCATTTCTCCAGGTAGCCTTAGATCCTTTCACTGGAAAACAGTATTAGAAACAAATACTGTTATTGGTAGTAGGGGTGCTCATTTTACCTGGGGTGCTGCATCTTTCAGATCAAAGAAATATAAGTGTGTATACAAAACTTTGTACGTAGATGTATCTGTAAATATTTCTATATATAACCATCTGCATCTATACTAACATAACCATGAATTTTGCTAATGTCTACAACTCTAATGCATCACCACATGAATCATTGTAGCCTGTTCCTTTGCTTGTCTGTAAATTCCCACTTCAACAGTGACAAACCTGGCTCACAAAATTCAACATCCATTTACTTAATTGTTCAAATCCAGTATCAGAACTGTTAAACCATACTCCTGTGGGAAACAACTCTATAAATTAAGAGTATAGTGGTTGTGTTTTGTTTAGGCCTTAGTCATATAAGCTTTATTCATTAACAAGTTTACTTAGTTCAGTGCCGTTACTCCTACCCCCCTCAGTGAGGTTGTTTTGT
This sequence comes from Choloepus didactylus, assembly GCF_015220235.1. NCBI lineage: Eukaryota > Metazoa > Chordata > Mammalia > Pilosa > Megalonychidae > Choloepus > Choloepus didactylus. Next base: position 144,680,957 of record NC_051309.1, read on the forward strand.
ACATTTGTAATACAGCTAGATTCTCTTGTCACAGTCTGCATTATTTCCCAGGATCCCTGACTTCCTAAATTATTATTATTATTCTTTTTTTTAAATTTAAGGTATTCAGGTTCAATCTTTGCATTAAAAGGGTTTTTGAAAATGCATAATATCATATATCCACCATTAAAGGATCACACAAATAGTTGCACTACCATAAAATCCCCTGTGCTTTATCTATTCAACACTCTACACTTGAACCCTGAATACCTCACAACCATTGATCTTTCCATGACTCTATAGTTTTGCCTTTTCTAAAATGTCATGTAATTGGAATCACACACAATGTAGCTTTCAGACTGGCTTCTTTCACTTAGCAATAGATATTTGAGATTTCTCCATGTGTTCATGGCTTCATAGCTCATTTATTTTTTTACCATTCCATAATATTTCATTGAATGGTTGTTCATGAATTTTTTTTTTAAATTTTTATCTTGAAATACTTTCAAACCTATAGGACAGCTGCAAATACAATACAAACCCCACACAGAGAACTCCAGCTCACCCCTACCCCCAGATATCCATATCTACCAATTTTACATTTTGCTACCTTTGCCGTACCTTTCTTTCTCTTTCCTTCCTTCCTTCCTTCCCTCCCTCCTTTCTTCCTTCCTTCCTTCCTCTCTCCCTCCCTCTTTCCCTCCCTCCCCTTCTCTTTCTTTCAAGTATATCTATTTTCTTTCTATCAATTATCCACCTACACATTCATCATCTTCTGAACATTTGAGAGCAGGTAGCCTATATTATACTGTTTGAACTCATAACACTTCCATGCACATTCCCTATGAACAAGGATATTCATTTATGTCATTAACTTAATTGCAGTTAATTCAAGAAAATTAATACGAATATAAAGCTTAAATTCTATATTCCAATTTTTCCTTATGCCCCCTTTGAGCTTTTCTCCTCCACTCTTAGATCCAATCCAGTATCATATTGTCATTAACTCTTAACTAATTTTTTTTAAATTAACTATCTCAAAAAAATTTTTTTAAAAAGATAAACAATAAAAAATGTTTCAAACAAACCATAACAAGGGAGTAAGAAAAAGACAACTAACCTAAAATAACTATTTTACTTCCAGTATGTTCCTACTCTAACCCAAGAAAATAACCTAATATAGCAACATTTCTGTGAACTTGTTCCTACCATACCCATCAGAAATTAACAAACCATAGCCATTCTTGGACATTCCCAGAACATTAAATTTACCCATGATAGCTTATCTGTTCTAATTGGGTTATCGTTCCCCCTGCATTAATTGCTCTCTATTGATAGTTCCCCTACATTCTACATTATAAACCATTTATTTTAGGAGTGTGTTGTTTAACCTCTAGGTGTTTGTGAATTTTCTAAGTCTCTGATGGTTATTGACTTCTAATTGTATTCCTTTGTGGTCAGAGAATGTGCTTTGAATAATTTCAATTTTTTTTAAATTTACTGAGGCTTGTTTTATATCCCACCATATGCTCTATTCTGGAGAAAGTTCCTTGATCATTAGAGAAGAATGTGTATCCTTGTGATTTGGGATATGATGTTCTATATATGTATGTTAAATCAAATTCATTTATCAGATTGTTTAGATTTTCAGTTTCCTTATTGGTCTTCTGTCTGGTTGATCTATCTACAGGAGAGAGTGATGTGTTGAAGTCTCCCACAATTATTGTGTAAACATCCATTGCATCCTTTAGCTTTGCCGGTGTTTGTCTCATGTATTTTCTGGCACCACAACTGGGTGCATAAACATTTATGATTGTCATTTCTTCTTGTTGAATTGCCACTTTATTAGTAGGTAGTGGCCTTCTTTATCTCTCATAACATCCTTGCATTTAAAGTCTATTTTATCTGGGATTAATATTGCTACTCTTGCTTTCTTTTGGCTGTAGCTTGCATGAAATATTTTTTCCATCCTTTCACTTTCAATTTCTTTGTTTCCCTGTGTCTAAGATGAGCCTATTGTATGCAACATATTGATGGTTCATATTTTTTGATCCATTCTGCCAATCTGTATCTTTTAATTAGGGAGTTTAATCCATTTACATACAATGTTATTACTGTGAAGGCATTTCTTGAATCACCCATCCTATCCTTTGGTTTGTTTGTCAGATATATTTTTCCCTCTCTCTCTTAATGTCCTTCAATGAACCAATATTGAATCTCTTTAGCACTGAACCTTTTTCCATATCTCTCTCTCCTTTCTTTGTTTCTCTGTCTGTAGGGCTCTCTTTAGTATCTGAAGTAGGGCAGGTCTTTTATTAGCAAAATCTCTCAGCATTTGTTTGTCTGTGAAAATTTTAAGCTCTCCCTCAAATCTGAAGGAGAACTTTGCTGGATAAGGTATTCTTGGTTGGAAATTTTTCTCTCTCAGAATTTTAGATATCTCATGCCACTGCCTCCTTGCCTTCATGGTAGTCACTGAGTAGTCACTACTTAGTCTTATGTTGTTTCCTTTGTATGTGGTGAATTGCTTTTATCTTGCTTTCAGAACTTGCTCCTCTTCAATATTTGACAGTCTGATCAGATTGTGTCTTGGAGTGGGTTTATTTGGATTTATTCTATCTGGAATTCACTGGGCATTTATGCTTTGTGTATCTATATTGTTTAGAAGGTTTGGGAAGTTTTCTCCAACAATTTCTTTGAATACAGTTTCTAGACCTTTACCCTTCTCTTCCCCTTCTGGGACACCAAGGAGTCTTATATTTGGATGCTTTATTTTATCTATCATATCCCTGAGTTCAATTTTAATTTTTCAATTTTTTCCCCATTCTTTCTTTTGCTCTTTCATTTTCCATTCTGTGGTCCTAGAGGTTACTGTTTTGTTGTTCATCATCCACTAGTCTTGTACTATGAGTATCCAGAATCTTTTTAATTTGGTCAACAGTTTCTTTTATTTCCATAAGATCATCTTTTTTTTTAACTTACTCTTGTAATTTCTTCTTTATGCTCTTCTAGGGTCTTCTTCATGTCCTTTATATTCTGTGCCATGGTCTTCTTCATGTCCTTTATATCCTATGCCATGCTCTCATTGATTATCTTTAGTTCTTTGATTAACTGCTCCAAGTACTCCATCTCCTCTGATCTTTTGATTTGGGTGTTTGGGTTTGGGTTATCTACATTGTCTAGTTTTATCATATGCTTTAAAATTTTCTATTTTTTTTTTTTCACCTCTTGGCATTTGCTTTATTTGATAGGGTTCTTTTAGGATATGTAGGATTATTCAAAGATGAATCTTTAATTTGTCAGATCTAAGCTTGGTGGTGTACACTTTAACTAACCAGCAGATGGCATCCATGAGTCACCTATTCCCCTCAATTCAGTTCTCCCCAACTTTGTCTTTGTGGTGTGTGGGGGTCTGATTCTTGTGGGGTCCAATTGGTGGACTAAGTTTGGGTGTGTTGTTGGTGATGTTCATCCTGAATGTGGGGCGTGTGTCTGAGCTGTTAGGGAGGGAGGGCAGCTTTAACAATCAAACCTCCCAGGTATTCCTGGAGATTTAAGGCTGTTGCAAGAGTCTAAACCTTCATTTCAGTCTCGCCAGATTGTCACTGCTGCGGACCCACAAGTCTTTGGTATTGGCATACGGTCCCTGGGATTTCTGAGTGGGTCCCTCTTCCAAGCCATGCACTTCTAGGGCCTCTGCTGAGGGAAGGCTGTGCTATGTCACAAGTACATGCTATCCCTCATGGGAAGTTCTGGGCTGCCTGGCCATGTAGGGTCATTCCCAGCCTGCTGAAAGGATGGTTGAATGGGGCATGTTAATTTCCCCCTTTTCACACAGCTCTGCCTTCCCAGCTCCAGGATAATTAGCTGCAGGTGCATGAAAGGCTATTGTCCACACCCAATATTGTGACATATATGTGTGTTGCTGAAAACACTTCCTGTCACACTGGGTTTTTTGTTGCAACTGTGGGCTGTGGCTCTGCCACCAGGCAGGAGCATTCCCAGCCCACCAGGAAGATGGCTGCAAGTGGTGTGTTTTTTTTCCCCTTTTGGCTTACCTCTGCCTATCTCGCTCTGAGACAATTAGCAGTGGGTGAGTGAAAGGCTACTTTCCATGCCAGATATTGAGGTGTTTGCACAACCCATTCCTGCCATGCTTCACTGTGCAGTTCTTGCTGCCATATCTGCAGACATTTTTGTGTTTTTTTAAAAGAACTAATCCACCTCCAAATGCCAACCCTCAGTTCCCCGACACCGCAGCATAGCTGCCAGATATTCAGTGGCTTACTCACTCATTTCAGAATACAGGCTCCCAGTTTCACCAAGTGCACAGTCCCTGTGGATTTAGCAGACCTTGTCCAGCTGGTGCATTACTGGAACTGGTGTTCTGGGTCACTTTCTGGCTGTTATCTAGTATTTTTCAAGGAGATTTTTTTTTGCCCTGTCTATCCTAGCCACCATCTTAGGTTCTTCTCCTGTTCCTGAACTTTTTCATCCTTTCACCAGTTGAAGGACATCTTAGTTATTCTGTTTTGGGCTACTATAAATTAAACTTCTATAGGACTTCTGAAGAGGATGATGGGGTAGGGAGCTCCAGGAGTCAGCCCTTCCATGTAAACAACTAGCAAAGAGGCAGGGACTGTGTGAAACAACTATTTTGAAATTCCAGGGGCCAGAAGAACACACACATCACCCAGGGAAGAGTGAAGGAAGAGGCTGATAAATTACAATATGAGGGCAGCTATCCATTCCCCACTCTTGCAGAAGGTCACTGCAAGATCCAGGCACCAGTGACAGAAAGGCATATAAAAACCGTCTTCCTCAAGAACAAGAGTGGGTACAGCCATTCACTGATCATGGGTTTGATTAGTGAGTTCACATCCCTGGGTCCTGGTTCAGATGGCAGTTATTGTTGCAGTCTACCCTGGACAAAGGCAGAGGAAGCTACTCTTTCAACCCACTCCAGACAGTGACAGAGGTGATGGAGGTTTAAAGATGCATGTTTCTTCAGGGCTGCAGGAGGCAGTTAACTGAAAGGTTGCATCTGTTGGGCAGGGCAGGAACACTCAGCTTTGGGGAGGCTTCAGAGAAGTTCTTGGCATCCTTGCTAATCCACTCCCAAGGGCAATTTGCAGGCATTCTCAGCCCCCTTTGAGGGTCTCTGGCACTGTTTTGGCTGGGAAAGACTGACTTGAGAAAGTCTTCTCTGAGGTGGTCCTCCTCCCATAATTTGACTCCCAGGCAAAAGCAGCTAGAGACAATGAAAAGAATGTAAAAACTTTAGAGGCAGACAGTCTGGGACAAAGACCTGGTAGCTGCAAACACCTGGGAGAGGAGAGTCTGTCTTCTGGGAAATAGAGGGACAACAAAACTCCTGTAAACAAGGGAACTCCAAAACAACTAACAAGCAAAACCCAGGGAAAGACAGAGGCCTGAAAGACAGGGAAAGCTATGACACTGTATTCACCTTGGGCAAATCCTTCCTGATAGTAGGGTTGAAGCTCAAGATTATCTCTGTCTTATTACCAACTGGTTATAAAACCAAGAAACAGATATCCCAGGGAATAAATCCCAGAGCTAACATTTTAAAATAAAAAACATGCAGTGTGTAAAAAAAAAACACTACAAGACAAAGAACCAGGAAATGATGACCCATCCAAAGGAAGAGGATAAAATCAAAGAAAACATTAATGAATAAGACAAGAATGTGGACAGGCTGAACAAAGCCTTTGTGAGCATGAACTGAAAAATGCTCAAGGAAATGAAGGAAAGTATATAGAGAGAACTACAGGATATGAGGAAACAATGAATCAGCAATATGAAAGTCTAAGTAAAGAAATAGTAACTTTTAAAAAGAACCAACCGAATTACTGGGGATGATGACCACAATAACTGAAATGAAAAATGCACATTAGGGTTTTGTGAGCTAGACTGGAGCTGACAGAAGAAATATCAGTGAGCTTGAAGACAAGGCACTTGAAATGAGTCGCTGAGGAGCAAAAGGAAAAAATTATTGAAAATGAAAGTAGCCTAAGACAGCTATGGGATACGATCAAGCACACCAATATACATATTTTGGGAGTCCCTGAAAGAGAAGAAAGAGAAAAATGGGCAGATGGAATGGTCAAAGAAATAATGACAGGGACTTTGAAAAATTAGCAAAAGACATGAATCTGCACATCCAAGCAGCTCACAGAATACCAAACAAGAATAGACCCCATCATATATTGATTATGGTATCAAATGAAAAGGAGAAGGAGAGAGTTCTGAAAGCTGCAAGAAAAAACTAACTTGTTACATTCAAGGGAGTCCAATTAGATTGACGGCCAATTTCTCATCAGAAACCAGGAGGGCAAGAAGGCAGTGGGTTTAAGTACTTAAAGTGCTGAAAGAAAACAACTGACAGTCAAAATTCTATATTCAATGAGACTCTCTTTCAAAAATGAGGGAAAGGTTAAGACATTATAGATAAACAACAGCAGAGGGAGTTCATCACCACTAGGTATTCCAGACAAGCAAAGCTAAAGGGGGTTCTTCAGACTGACAGGAAAGAGGACTATTCAGTGTTTAAAGCAACATAAAGAAAGAGACCTGTAGTAAAGGTAACCATTGGTTAACAATTTGGGTAATTATAAATACCAGTATTATTGTATTATATTGCTTGGTATGTAACACCGCATCCTAAAAGTGATAAAATTCAAATGCATGAATAAGTAATGGTAAATCTAAGTTTTTGGACATGCAATGTACAAAGATATTGCATGATAATGCAAGATAAAATATAAGTGGCAACAAGTATAAAATTAATGGCAGGGGAAAGAGGGGTATGGAAATATGCCATTGAAGTTAAGTTGGTATTAAACCAAATATGATTGTTATATATTTAGGATGCTAAATTTTAACTACATAGTGTAACACAAAGAAAACAGAGGAAAAAAATACATACAGATAGAAATGAGAAGGCACTCAATATGGTACAATAAAGAAAGGAAATAAAGATAAACTAGGCATCAAAGGAAGTGAGGGACAAAAAAGATTTAGATTTGCAAAGGCTAAATAGCAAAATGGCAGAAGAAAGTCCTGTATTATCAGTAGTGGCTCTAAATGTAAAAGGATTGCATATGCAAAAGTCAACCCAAAATGGTTCAAAGACCTTAATTTAAGAACTACAAATATCAGACTCCTAGAAGAAAATGTATGGAAGTATATTCAGGATGTTGTGTTAGGCAATGGTTTCTTATACTTTACATCCAAAGCACAAGCAATAAAATTAAAAAAAAAATTAAAATGGGATCTCATCAAAATTAAAATATTTGGGGCATCAAATGACTTTTTCCAAAAGTAAAGAGACAACCTAAACAATGGGAGAAAATAATTGGAAACCACATATCTGATTAAGGTATGATATCCCGAATATATAAAAAATTCCTTCAATTTAACAACAAATAGACAAACAAATCAATTTAAAATGGCAAAAGACTTGAACAGACATTTCTCCAAAGAATATATGCAAATGGCCAGAAAACACAAGAAAAGATACTCAACATCATTAGCCATCAAGGAAATGCAAATCAAAACCACATGTTAGCAGCTGTTATAAAAACAGAAAATAACAAGTGTTGGAGAGGATGTGATAAATATAGGAACACTTATTCACTGCTGGTGGCAATGTAAAATGCTGCAGCCACTGTTGAAAACAGTTTGGTGGTTCCTCAGAAAGCTAAGTATAGAACTACCCTATGACCCAGGAATCCCACTACTAAGTATATACTAAAAATAACTGAAAGCAAGAACTTGAACAGATATTTGCACACAGATGTACATAGTGGCATTCTTTACAATTGCCAAAAGATAGAAGCAACCCAAGTGTCCATAAAACTGATGAAGGGATAAGTAAAATGTGGTATCTACATGCAATGGAGTATTATTCTGCTGTAAAAAGGATTGAAGTCCTGATACATGCAACTTGGATGAACCTTGAAGACAACATGTTGAATGAAATAAGCCAGACCTGAAAGGATAAATATTTTGTGAACTCACTTATTTGAAACAGTTAGAATAAGCAAAGCTATAGAATCAGAATCTAGAATATAGGTTACCAGGGGATGGAATGGGGAAAGGGAATAGGAAATTATATTATATTAAAAATATCCATTTATTTTTCTTCTTCCACTTCCCCTTCCTCCTCCTCCTCCCCTTCCTCCTCCTCCTCCTCCCCTCCTCCTCCTCCTCCTCCTCTTCTTCTTCTTCTTCTCCTTCTTCTTCTTTTTCTTCTTCTTCTTCTTCTTTGTAGCTAAAGGGAGTGCAATGTACCATATACCTATTGATTTCAGTGTTTCCATGCCTAATAGGTAGTAAAAATAAGCTATCATGGTCAATTGTTCAACTGTCTTCCCCATGATCTGGCTTTAGACACATATTAGAAACTCAATATATGTTGATAACTTGTAGTTTATGAGGGAGTGTTGAGAAACAATTGAAGGAATTTCAGAGTTTCTCAATTAAGCACAATTGAGCCATGACACAATGGCTTCAGCTATAAGGAACCTATATTTGTTTTAAGGATATGTTTCCCTAAAAGGTAAGTGACCTCTCTCCACAGAAAACTGGGGGAAAGAGAGATTTCTGAATTCTGAGCTTTTAAGCAGACAATGATTTCTGTGAGCAAGAAACAGCATCCTACATTAAAATCTCTCTACTGTATTTTTAAACCTGTTCTTTTTAGTAAATGAGAAAGATGAGAAATTTTATTGTCATATTTGCTAATATTACCTCATTTAATTAGGTTGATTTGTTATTACTTCCTTGAAAGAGTTTATTTTATGTGTTTTCCTGTCAGTGTTATCAATATCATGTTTGCCAACTATTCTAGATTACTTATGTCAATTGTCATTTCATTTTATTAACTGATCAACTCTATTTTAAGTGGCCACAAATACGATGAAATACCAAATAACTCAAATATGTTAACTTTAATTGCTATATAGTAACTAGATTTTGATGCTTTTAATAATATATCAGAGGTGGGATTAATCTGATGAAAATTTGATGCATGTGTCATGATACACGTCTCTAATCATGCTTATTTGGGGGAGGGGATCTGATTACATTGATTAAAAAATATAATACTCAAAATAATTAAGAAAATTATAAATGAGATACTAAAATAAACATAATTTATAAATGCTTATTTTTCTGCTACTAAAAGAAATCTTTGAAGTTTTCAAGGTCTTGAGGGAACACACATTAAACCCATGTTTGTTTGTTGGTCTAGAAATACATTTTTCAGAATCTGAGAACTCCATACAAATGTAATCATATATTTGATATATGGGCATACATAAAGACTTTGACAAAGCTATTTATTCCTATTTGAGCTATTCAAATAAGGAATGTTCCTATTCCTTAATGATAAGGAATGCCTCAAAAAGGAAAAGGAAAATGTGTCTTCAGAAAAGCTAAATGATATTTTTAAATTCAATTGATGCATGCATATGTAATAAGAAAATAACAAACATGTCAATCTAACAGATTTGAATTTTCAAAGAAGCATCATGTTTTATTTCATTTTTAATTCTGTGAAATGAAATTCATACTGTTTAGTGCTTTGAGACAACTTACTCTAATTTGCCATATCAAATGTTTTAAAAATTTGAACTAGTCTGCCTTGGTAATCAGATTTGAATGACAACTGATATGAACACTTGTTTTACCTTTTCTTTAAGAGACTACAATTCTGTCTGTGGAGCAGAACTTTTTGGGAAAACATAATACTTAAAATTTGTTTTTGTGGTTTTTTTGTTTGTTTTGTTAATTTTTATTTAATAGCATACACACGTAAAAGTACACAATCATTAAATATAGATTTCTTATAGAATTCTCCTTCTGAATGACCACACATATGTAATGAGAATCTGGACCCAGAAACAGAACCTGACAGGAACCCAGAAGCCTTCTTAAATAAAATATCCTTCCCATTACACCTCCATCAATAGAATCATCATTTTGACATCTAACAGTATTGGGTGGTTTGACTGATTGGAGACTTTATACAATTATATAGTATGTATTCTTTTTTGTTTTATTTTGTTCTCTAAACATTATGTTTGTGAGATTCATCCAAGTTATTGGGTATTGTTATAGTTTTTGTATTGTCATTAACATATAATATGCCATGGTGTGAATTTACCACAATGTGTTTATCAAATCTACTTTTGATGGATTTGGGTAGTTCTGATTTTGATGCTTTAGGAATATCATATGTGCACATATTACAAGGTCAAGTACCTTCATGTATGTCAGTAAGGATCACAGACAAATTTCTATAGCACTTCCACTTGTTAAAGTTCACTAACTAACTGAAATGTATTTGCATTCAACAATGGGAAATATTATTGGATTGCTTGGCAAGGGAGAATGGAAACCAGGAATCCATGTGATGTCTTATGGAGGAGTCAGTGAAATATTTTTGTAATATTTGGAAATTTGAACTTAGTCATAAGACTCATCTGACTATATAAACCTGTCAAGTCATTGAAACACTTAGTTCCTTTATTTTCAGAAACAATCTGTGCAGAGCTACATTTAGTTTAGTAGATCAGTAGTCTTGTCTTGATATACATGCATGTGAATGCAGTGGTGCTGAGTTTAAGATTAGATAGTTTGTCTTTTATGTCATGGTTTTATATAATTTATCTGTTTGCAAGTCATTATACAGTTTGGAAAGTTGCTGTTTCTATTTCAGTTTTCAGTTCCTACACCACAGCCTAGCTTCTAGTATGGAAATTTTTCTTACTTTACTAATTTTTTATGACTCAGTTACAGAACTGAAGCAGGGGTCTGTAGGCTGTGTATAGTCAGTAATTCCCTGTTTCAATAAAGATTTTATTATTGTTTTAAAATTATTATTAAATTAATTTCTTCCATACACATTAATGCCAACATACTTGATAATATACTTGATGTCTTGAAACAGCCATATTATGAAAAACATTACTTTTTACTAACTATATTATTATGTGTTGCCCTGAATTTGAACATTCAACATCAGTAGATTTAAAATACTTAGTATATTTTGACAATAAAGGATTATGCTCCTTGCTTATCTTACACTTTTTAAAAAAATTTCATTTGTGTGGCATTTATTTTGAGAACTATTTTTTTTCTTTTATTAAAGTTTAGAAACTTGCTTATTTTTTATTTCTACATTTGTGAGGAGAAATCTATGCATTCTATTTAGAGAAAATACAAAAAGAATGAAGGCATGTGGAAAACATAACATTTCAAACATTTTTTTCAAATCATGTTTCAGCTGAAAAGTTTAAAAATATTATTTTTATGCCCATTAGCTTACCAAAAGACAAATTACTACCACTTTCAAGAGTATAGACTACAACTGGAGTGATTGTAGAGCAATCAATACAGTGCTTCTTTGGGAGACCCATGCTGCTTCTCCATGGGGATTCCATTAGCTAATAAGACAGAGAAAGATATTTAACAAATAAAAACCCTATTATCTTTAATGCAAGAAAGATGAACAACTTGATGGCTTTCATCAACAGTTGTACTTGTTAAAGACCTTTCCTTTAGAAATTAAAGTGGAGACAAAACTTTATGCTGATATAAATGGGAAAGCTCTAGTTTTTCAGAAAGTGGAGGTGAAGAAACAGCCTGCTGATACAGCTTTCAAAATCTAAAAATACTTTCAATAGTAGAGATTAAATAGGGCAAACTTGTAAATAAGGGTATGTGATTGGATATCAGCTGTTCAAGCAGGTGAAAACTAATATTTATCTTGATTGCAAGAAGGCTTTAATGACTTTCCATCTAAATGTTTCACAATCTGCCATTGTGTGTTTCTACATTTCTCACAAATGCTTGAGCCAAAACCCTTGGAGAATATCTTGATTGCTCTATTTTTTCTCTTTCTGTACCAGGCTCATATAAAGCCTTTGGGGTTGTTAGAAATTTGTGATATGACAACACTGGAGCAGGCCAGCTCTTAGAGAGCTTGGCAAGCAGATGGAGCCTCTGTGCAAACTATAAAATGGCATTCCTTTCTTGTGGCTTACTTAGACTTATACTAGAGTATAGGGCTTGGAGAGTGGAAAGTTTGCTCCCTTCTGTTGGAGGCCTTTATGCAGATATCAGCCTTCAAAAACTGAAGCAACATAGCTGCATACAATCCGATGGCAAATTCTGTTGATTTTGCCTTCAAATTATAGTGACTATATGAATACACCTTATCCTCTCCACTGCTACCACAGTTTTCCAAGCAACCACCATCTCTCACCTAGATTTGCATTATGCCCCACTAGCTATTCTTCCTTCTCATGCTGTTACCCTCTTGCAGTTTATTCTTACCACAGCAATTTGATAAATTTCTGTATTCATTTTAAGACCCCTCAATACCTTTCCAATTCCTCTGAGTAAAAGACAAACTATAATTTATAAGCAGGTCAATTGAGTCTCTAGTAATCCTGGAAAATACCAAGTACTGTTCTGATTCACCTTTAGAACTTTTGCGCTCACTCTTCACTCTGCATGAAATAATTGATACTGGATAAAGGTGTTGAATTCTCTGCCCAATGACCTATTCCTGAGGTATGGGGTTTCAAAGAGAAGGAGTTTACTGCTAGGTGCAAAGCAGGAGAGCAGAAGGCCTAGAGGCCCAAAAATCTGTCTCAAGTTTAGGGGGTTCATGGTTTTTTATAGATTTTAACAAAGGGAGATAAACTCATTACAATATCAAATAGCAAGTCTGGATCAAAAAGGGAAGCAGAATGCATAATTATGTGATTATACTGGGAATAAATGATTGTTTACTTAGGGTGGATTGTATGATATGTGAATAAAACTGTAAAAAAAAAGGAAGGATCTCATTGAAGTTAACATTTCAATAGCAAATGTAGGCTGAAAGGAGGGGAGACAGTTATCATTCTGATAACAAAGTATAATGGGAAACAATTTACAAATGTAAAGAAGTGAAATGGGCTGGAATCAGTTAATGGCTGACTCAGGTTCCCTCATTGGCATTAGGATGTTTGCTCTTAAAAATTTCTAGAGTAAAAAAATGGACAGACGCACCAGATAAGGGCATTTACAATCATTTTCAGGGATCAGGGTAACTGGATTACTAAACAGAAATTTCAGGTACTTCATCTGTCTAATATACCAGAAAGACAAAAGGGATATTTATATAATGATTAAGTAGTCATAATCATTCTATAAACCCTAACTCCTTGGTTACATAAATATTCCTGTAAAAGAACTTGGTTCTATCAGATTTTTGTTTAAGTAAGGACTTTTCTGACCATGCATTTAAAACTGTAACTATAATGGGCAAAAAGATCTGAACAGACAATTCACCAAATAAGATATTGCTGCAGCCCAAGTGGGCCTTTGCTGCCCAGAGGCCAAAGGAGATGCCAGGTGTGTTCAGAGGCATGAACTTTTTATTCAGGGCTTACTTACAAGGGAAAAAATGGAAGTCAGTCACATTGCCCAGAATTCAGGGGCTTCTCTGGGTGGATTCAGGAGCTGCTCTGAATGGCAGCCAGTTCAGAGCACAACGTGGAAATAGTCTGCACTTTGGGGGGCTGAATAAGTTGCCTATAAGGGCTCAACATTCCAACAGGTATGAGAGCATAAGACAGGGAGCAGGTTTGTGCAAGGTAGGGAGGGATAGATTGTAATAATCAGTGAGGAGGGAGAATTATAGATTATTTTGTAGGTAACAGTATCTCAGGGATTCTCAGGGAGGAGGTAGTTTTGGGTATAGATTACATTTAGCATCTGATATTACAAGAATAGGTCAAACCTTAACTGACCTAGGTCACACAAGCTGCTGTGTGCAGTCTTCAAGGCCCTTGGTGAATGGCCTGTGCCCGGGGTTCCCACAGATAAATATGTGACAAAGAAGCACAGGGGAAGGCACACAAATCATATCTCATTAAATAAATGCAAATTCAAGCAACAATGTGATACTACAACACACTTATTAAAATGGTTAACCCCTCCCACCCCGCCAAAGAAAAACTAACAATACCAAGTGCTGACAAGGTTGCAGAGTGTCACTCAGTGCCAGTGAGAATGCAAACAGCACAACTCCTTTGGAAGACAGTTTGGTAATTTTTTTGAAAATATAAATAGACTTACCATATAACTGATCAGCTATGCTTTATGTATTTACTCAAATGATTTGAAAGCTTACAACCGTGCAAAAATCTGCATGTATGGGGACCCAGGACCTAGGCACTCTCCCCTCTACAGTGATTTCACATAGCTGCCTGCTTGACCAGGACAAAGGTTAAAAGTCATAAGGTCTCCCCAGGAGAGGAAAAAATGCATTGTTAACAAAGCATTGAAACTCCCCTCCCCTGATCACTATTGATAACAGAGCTCCACACCCTTGTGTCACAAGACCCTGCTGAAACTCTGTTCTCACACCCCTCCTTGTCCTAACCCTTATAAACCACTCCCTGGCACCCCCTGCTTTTGTGGAGTACTAACTTCCATCTTTCCTGGTCTGCTGCCACTGTGGAACCATAACTCCTGTAAGTAAGTCCTATTAAACTCATGTGTGACTCTATGCTTAGTTTGTTCTGGGTCCTAGGGCTAAGCTGGGTTGTGACCACACGCTTATGCTTAAAGCAGCTTTACTTATAATTATCAAAAGTTTAATGCTACCAAAATGTCCTTCAGTAGTGAACAGAAAAACAAAAACATTCTATGGAATATCCATACAATGGAGTACTATTTAGTGATAAGAAGGTATAGGATATTAATTCACACAACAGCATGGATGAGTCTTAAATGCATTTGGCTAAATGAAATAGGCAAGTCTGAGAAGGCTAATTACTTTTTTTGTTTCATTTATATAGCATTTTGGAAAAGGCACAGAGAACAGATTAGTGGTTGCTAAGGGTATTGAATAGGGAAGTGTCTGACTGGAGGAAACAAAGATATTTTTGGGTGGTAAAACTAATCTGTAGGCACTGTTGTACATATATGGTGCAATGCCTATGTCAAAACCCATAGAACTTTGTAGAATAAGGAATGAATGCTAAAGTATACATTTTTTTTTAATGGCCAGAAGGTGGGGGTAAGCAATGTAGACTGCAATAAAGAGGGTTACCTGCATTACAAAATATGACATATCCTGATTGAAAGGGTATAGTAAAAAGATGCTGACTTCAATAACTTTGAAAAATGGTCTTTTGGTTGAGAACTATTTAATTAATGGCAAACAGAACTGTACTTAGACGCTATAGTTAGTAAAGATTTTTCTCAAGGAGGTACAGGTTAACAATTTTGAAACTGCTGCTCATGTGTACTAAGTGAACAAATAAATAAATGGATGGCAGATGGTAAGGAAGTTTACAGATAAACATGATGGGTAGCTGGAATGAGCTATGTGGTACTGAATTGATTAGAGAAATCAGTGTGAACTAATGTTTTTTTTTGTATAGGTATATAAATTATATATGTATATATAGATAAATATGTATGTGTATATAAATATATGCAAAGATACAAAAATAAATGCAATTATTTGTATATACATGGGCCAATATGCATACATCTGCTTCCTAGCTCTATCTTCTGAAACAGCTTGGGAATAATGACATTTAGTAAAAACAAGCACACCAAGAACATTAGAACTTGGTTCCAAATACTATTCTCCAATAAAAGGAACTAGAACTTCTAGGAGAAAGGGCTGATTCCAGTGATGTGGCATGGAATATATTAAAAAAAAAAAAATGTATCACCATTAAGCAAGGAAGTACTCAAAAACCACAATAATGGAAGAATGTCAAAGTAACATAGGAGTCAACCTAAAAGAGCTCCCAATGGCCAAAGAAGGAAAAACTTGAACAGCAAAATCAATAGCATGGGTTTGAATTAGAATGCAAAATGCATCCAGCATAAGTCAATACTGCTATAAGTAAATGACCAAATAAATAAATGAGTAACAAGATACAAATCTCCTGAACAGATGAATAATATAGGTAGATTTTGCAGGTACTCATCTCCTCAAGGGTTGGATCTAAACTTCCTACCTCTTGAGTATGGACTGCACTTAGTGACTTGCTTCCAAATATTGTGGAGAAACAGGAAAGCACTATCTTTGCCAGGTGTTCAATGTTTACCTTAGCAGTGATAAGTCATGATGATAGCTTATATCCTTGATTTGATACAATGAAAATGGTAGTTCACCTATTGTCTTACCCCCCCATCCATAAACCCAACCTAATCATGAAAAAAAAAAAAAAATTAGGCATTTGACTAATCCCAATTGTGGGAGTTTCTACATAATACATGACCAGTACTAAAAACTGTCAAGGTCATCAAAACAAGGGAATTTTGAGAAACTATCCAGCAAGACAAGGCCAAGGAAACAGGGCCAAATGTAAATTGGTATCCTGGATGGGATACTGGAACAGAAAAATGACTATAGGGAAAAAGCTAGAGAAATCTGTATGAATTGTGAAGTTTGGTTTATAGCAATACACCAATGTTGACTCCTTAGTTGTGAAAATGCACCATAGTAATGTGAAGAAACTGGAATGATGGTATGTAAGAACTCTCTGTACTATCTTCGCAATTGTTCTGTAAATTTAAAACCATTCTAAAATAAAAAGTTTATTTTTAAAAAACACAAGCATCACCTCACACTCAATGTCTCCATTCTCCTTTTCTCTTAACATTTAATGGCTTCTAACATAGTAATTTGCTTATTTTATTTTCCATATTTTTTCCCACTAGAATTTATTATTCATGAGAGAAGGCTGTTTTCACATTGCTCTTTTCGAACATGTAAAATTTTATTTTCTAATCCAACAAAAAATTAACTCCCTGTTCTTTTTCTCAAAAATTTTAGACTGATTTTTCTTAATTCAGTGAAATTAGGTAAACTCCCTTGCTTTCTATTGTACTGCTTTAATAACTTTATCTAAAATTTTAGCTGTTCAATGCCTAAGCAACTCCTAATACACACATCACAACTGCTGAGTAAATCTACCCATTTCTTAGCTTGCTTTTATTAGAAGAATTTCAAGTAGCTAGCTAAATTTGTAGCAGTTAATAATAGCTATGTCTTGAAACAGCAACAACATAGGGATGGTAATCCGAGCCATCAAAAAAGAACATCAAAATATAACATTCATTTTGAATGCTATTTTACTTTATCCTCAAAACAGACTTGAATAATTAACATTGCCTCATTTTAAATGAATTGACCAGGTTTCAGAAATATTAAGCAACTTGCCTACAAGTACAGTGTTAAAGGCAGAGAAGAAAGTCAAGTCCAGGTAAAGCTGTATTCACACTCTCAAGAAGGTAATCAAGGACCTTCTAGTAAACTTGTCAACATATGTTCCTTTTCTCTTAGACTTTATTACAATTTCATGTTATTTGGTATGGTAGATGTTGCCTTCTTTCTTGATTTTTTTTAATTACAATCACATAATTTTCCATCCATTGTTTTGCCTGCTCTGGCACTCTGACTGTGGACACTATCCAGTACTTCATGGACTAACAGATCATTACTCTTTTCGAGACTTAAAACATCTTTGGGTGTTTTTTAGTCCACTTGTTTCCAAAGTATATAATAACAAATGAAATTAAAACAATATTTTTCTTCAGTCTCCTTACTTCCTTGCCTGTCCCTAAAAGATACAGATGCTCCATCTGAGCTAGTGGTGGTGCTCACTTTAGAAAACTCTTGCCTAATGAAGCACATCACTCCTTGGATAAACAACATGGAGTATCATGGCATTACCTAGCCATTCACCTTTATGTTACACACCTAAAATTAGAACAGAAGCCTTCAGTTACCTGCCATTTTCTTCACTTTTCCTACTGTCTCAGAGCCTCTCAATAAATAAACAAATATTAATTAACAAATGGATAGTTCTGACTTCTCAATGAAATACAAGTACAAATCTTCAATTGCACAGTTACTTTTTGATTAATAACACACTCACTCAGTGTGACTGAAACTAGTTTCAAATTTTTCACCTTTCTGAGAACTTGCACTCGACAGTTTTACTGTGCGTTTCTTTAAAAGGCACAATCATTTTCCTGAAGAGTCACACTATACACCTCAGGGAAAAAAATTGTAAATTTGTTTGCTCTTTATCCATCATCAGCTATCCAGCTGCAATAACTTAATCCTGAAAAATACTTACACCTTTATTTAGACTTGCACTTTCTCTCTTTTCTATTGCTTTCTTTGAAGTCCAATATACAGTATTTTTTTCAGTGAATTTGTTGGCAATGACAGAGGCTAGATGATAAAAAAATTAACAGCCTAGTCCAAGCCTCACCATTAACTATCTGGATGAAGACAAAGAATAATATTTATTCAGCAATTTTTATGTGTTAAGTGCTGTTATTTATACTATCTGATTTATTCCTCACAAAAAGTTAGACACTTCCTTGTTTCAATGCTCTGATTAGGCATCTAAGGTTTAGTGAAATTAAGTACCAAAAGTTGTAAAGCGGCAGAAGCAAAATATGAACCCACTGCTTGTCTGATTGCAGAGTTTACTTTTTATTACAAAAGTTGTGGGTTTATAGGAAAAGCATGCCTAAAATACCACCCTATTATCAAAACTTTGCATTGATGTGGTACATTTGTTACAATTGATCAAAGTACATTTATAGAATTGTACTATTAATTTCAGTTCATGATTTAACTTGGGGTTCCCTGTTTGTGTTGTGTTGCTCCATGAATTTTTTTTTTAATTTTTTATTCTATTAACAAATATACAACCTAAAACCTCCCCTTGTAATCACAATCAAATATATAACTCAGTGCTCTTAATTACATTCACATATTGTACAGCAATCACTGCCAAAGCTTTTCAATTCTCCTAAATAGAAAATCTGTACAATATAAGCTTTAACTCCCTATTCCCTATACCCAACCTGTGTCGGTAACCTATATTCTAGATTCTGACTTTATGAGTTTGATTATTCTAGCTATTTCATATCAGTGAGATCATACAATATTTGTTATTTCATTTCTGGCTTATTTCACTCAACATGATGCCTTCAAGGTAGGTTCATCAATATTGTCACAAGTATCAAAACTTCATTCCTTTTTTACAACTGAATAATATTCCATTGTTTATAAATTCCACATTTGGTTTACCCATTCATTGGTTGATGGACACTGACTTGCTTCCATCTTTTGTAAAAATGAGTAATTCTACTATGATAATTAGTGTGCAGATATGTTTTCTAGGTGTGTACATCTAGAAGTCGGATTTCCAGTCATATGGTAATTCTATATGTAACTTTCTAAGGAAATGCCAAACTGTCTTACATAGCAGCTATACCATTTTAAATTGCCAGCAGCAATGAATGAGTATTCCTATTTTTCTGCGTCCTCTCCAACACTTGCAATTTTCCATTTTTTTTAATTGTCATTCTAGTGGGTGTGAAATGGTATTTCATTGTGGTTTTGATTTGCATTACTCTAGTGGCTAATGATGTTGAGCATCTTTTCATGTGCTTCGTGGCCATCTGCATATCTTCTTTGGAAATATGTCTACTCAATTTTGCCCATTTTTAATTGGGTTTTCTGTCTTTTTGTTGTTTAGCATAAGGTTTTCTTTATGTATTATGGATATTAAAAACTCATCAGATACGTGGTTTCTAAATATGTTCTCCTGTTGTGTAAGTTGTCATTTTCTTTTCATGTTTAAGTCCTTTGATGTAAAATAGTTTTGAAGTTTGATAGAGATCCATTTATCTATTTTTTTCTTTTGTTTGTGTTTTGGGTGTAAAGTTTGGAAACCACTGTCTAACCCAGGGTCCTGAAGAAGGTTCATGTATTTTCTTCCAGGAGTTATATATTCCTGGTTCTTATATTTGGGTATTTGATCCATTTTTAGTTGATTTCTATATATGAGGTAAAGTTGGGATCTAGCTTCATTATTTTGCAAATGCAGATCCAATTTTCTCCACACCATTTGTTAAGAGACTATTCTTTAACAAATGAGTACTCTTTGCCCCCTTGATGAAAATCAACAGGCCATAAAATGTGAGGATTGATTTCTGAACTCTCAGTTTGGTTCCATTGGTCTATATGTCTGTTCTTGTGCCAGCACCATGCTGTTTTGATTACAATGGCTTTGTAATAAGTTTTAAAGATGGTTAAGTGTGAATCCCCCAACATCATTATTCTTTTTCAAGAAGAATTTCGCTATTTGGGCACTCATATAGTTCCATATAAATTGGATGATTTGCTTTTCCATTTCTACAAATGGAAGCTAATTTTGCCTTGAGGGAAAATTCTGGGAGGGGGTGCATACCAGAGAGGAGTTTCTCAAGTCAGTTTTTCTCAGCTGGAACAAGGCCAGGGACTCACAAAGGGAGCATCAGCCAGCTCCAAAGTACTCTGCAGAGGAGATGATGGCAGGACAAAGAGCTTCCTCCCTGGTTCCCCAAAACAGCACTTTCTTGACTTGGCACCTGTGAAGCAAATGCAGCCCCCGACCTGTCTGCCACAGTTCTGAGGAAGTTCTCCATCTTTAATGCTTCTCCACAGTCTTTGCCCTGGGTGGGTTGTGGCACTGCTTGCCCTCAGAGCCAGGCCCTCAGCAATCCAAAGTAGTTTATCAAAAGCAGTTATCAGCAAATGGCCCATGTACTCCTCCAACCCGGGATCTTGGGGAATTGGATTTTTACATCCCTTTCAGGCACCAGCAAGCTACACTAGGAACCAGACCCCACTGCTACCTGCCGGGAGAGTAGGGGATAGGCAATGGTAGCCCCCACATAGGGAAAGCAAATTACTAGTATTTACTGTAATTTACCAGTCTCCTACTCCTATTCTTCCCTGGATGCTGTAGACTGTTCTGCTGGACATCAAGCTTTGAAATAGTTAATTCAGACACTACCTGCCTGTTTAATAGTTGTTCTGCTAGAGGGAGTGATTTCTGGAGCTTCTTATTCTGTCATCTTCCCACAATCTCCACCCTACAGCTGATGTTCTTAATCACTTCTCTGTAGGGCCTTCTCCAATTACTATATATATCATTTTCTGGCTATGTTATATTTATGCTCTCACTCCTGCTATATATTGGCTTCTTGAACAATGTGCAGTAGCAAGCCATATTATTACTATTTTCTTGCCATTATGAGCAAAGAGAATATCCTTTCAGAAACTTGGAAATGTGAGAATACAGCCTCATTTCCTATATGAAATAAGTGACCCCATAAAATGATCAAGCATGAACAGCACGTGTAACCAAATTCAATAATGGGTGTCTAGCATCTAATACTCTAAAACTATAATAGGAGGGTTGAGTGGTTCCATAAGGGACAATGAAGCTAAAGTGCTACTTTAGAAATGCAAAGTAAATTTGATATAAATGGAAGACTTAACCCATCCAAAGTAAACAGGGAGAAGGTAATTGACTCCAAATAATAACCATTATAATTGATGCTCTCTTGCCCTTCATCTTCAAGGGCTTTTGGGAATACACAGAAATGCTAATAACCAAGAGATCTGGAAACAGTGGATTCAAATAGGGGGCCTGGCCTCCACGGATATCTGACATAGGATAGAGGTAACATCTCAACCTCTGGGTATAAAGCAGTAATGTGATGTATCACTAATTATTTTCAGGTTGATGTTGTTGATACCTTGCTTATCTAGCTGCTTCTAATAGATTCCAAAAGAAAGGAAAAGCAATATGCAGAAGCTGCATTTAAGAAATAAGAAATGGGACTAAAGCAGAGAGAGCTCCACACCCTAATTCATTCTACTTACTATGGAAATGTTGTCATTTTGGTACTAAAGCATTGACAATAATTCTCAATTATTTATGTTAATAAACTCTTATTTTCTCTTTTTGATCTTCAAGTAGTTTTTAATTGAGGTTACATTACATGTATTCAACTTCATTTCTAAAAATATTCAGCTGACTCTCTTTTCAGTCTTCTTACATTATATTGTGTTATTTCTTAGATAGATACCCCTCTACCCAGAGTATCCTTTCCAACATTTATGGTCAAACCACTCATTTAGCTGTCCCATCACATGCTTTTTTGTTCTGTTAATTGATCATTTCTTATATATTTGTACTTTGTGCTGGAATATATTTTTAGTGATCTGAAGATAGAAAACACCTTATATTTCCTCTAGTCATTCTGGGATTACAATGAATCAGAAGATGTCATTTTGATAATTTATTTACAGTTTTCCCAAATGTTGTCAGCCTATTTCCTCATATAAAAGGAAAATCAGAGTGTTTATTTTGTTTTCCTTTTACTTATCTGCACAATAAATGTGTATTCCAAGAAGACAAAAAAAGATAAAATAATTTTGGATGCATCTTTTCCCAAAGTAGAAATATAGAGTTAAGAAAGTATAATTCTTTTTTAAAGCATATAGTTTTAGAATTCAATGACTCTTTTCATTTGGATAAATATTATTTTATAGCTCAATAGTAAAGACAGAATAAATTTGTTGATAATTGTATTCATACATACAACAAATAGCATCACGATCTTATGAGAAATAAAAATAAAATTGTGTTTCTTTTCTTTATGGGCATTTCATCTGTAAATCAAAGAAACTGTGTCATTTGGGTTTCTTCAAATATGTTTTCAAGTTTATTTTATAAATGGATGTTGGTGATGGCAGCACAACACTGTGAATGTAATTAACAACACAATCATGTGTTTAAAAGGGGAGATGTTAGGAGTTATATATGATAACAGAATAAGATCTTTAAAACCAATTCATGGAACTGCACTACATGAACAATGAACCATAAGTTAAAACATGGACTATAGTTAATAGTACAATTATAAAAATATGCTACCACTCAATGTAACAAATGTTACATGCCAAAGCAAGATGTTAGTAATAGGGTGGTATATGGAAATCCTGTGTTTTATGCATGATTGTTCTATAAACTCACAGCTTCTCTAATAAAGAAATGAAAAAGAGAAAACAAAAACAATTTTGGAGCATTAAAAGTACAGCTAGTGCCACTGCCACTTGGCTTAGATTAATATCTTGGCTATTTTACAGGAAAATAAAAGCTAATGAAAGTTAAAAACATAATTATTACATTAGATATTTAGTGTGCATTAGTAGTCAAATTTTTGCATAATATTTTGTGGATAGTCCATTTCTATATATCATAAATCCATATAGATGATTCAGTATGTTTGCCAATGATAAAATGATGCCTTTTATTCACTGTTAGTTGAAAGGATTATAAAAAATACAGCAGTTAATTAAGACTATCTATGTACTTCACAGTCAAAGATCCAACTGTATTATACATTTATTTGAAGAACGATACTTTATATATTAACACATTTTCAATTTTACAATATCAAATATTGTAGTTAAGTGTCAGAGCACTGTGAAAGCATAATGTAGGGATAGCTAGTACATAAAAATTTATATGTAGACAGAGGGAAAACTTAGAGGTACCGAGTTTGAGACAGAGAAACCAAGAAAAAATGATTGACTTTTCCTCCTACATGGGACATGACTCCCAGGGTTGCAAATCTCCCTGGTAACATCAGACATGACTCCGGGGGATGAGCCTGGACCTGGCATCATGTGATTGAGAAAGCCTTCTTGACTAAAAGGCAGAAGACAAATGAAACAAAATAAAGTTTCAGTGGCTGAGAAATTTCAAATGTAGTCAAGAGGTCATTCTGGAGGTTATTCTTATGCATTCTATAGATATTTCTTTTTAGTTTTTAGTGTATTGGAATAGATAGAAGAAAATACCTGAAATTATTAAACTGTAATCCAATAGCCTTGATTTTTTAAGATGATTGTATAACTATATATCTTTTACTATGTGACTGTGTAAGAGTGAAAACCTTGTGAATGACACCCCTTTATCCAGTGTATGGGCAGATGAGTTAGAAAATAAAGACAAAAAATAAATTAAAAATAGGGGGATGTAAGGGATATGGGATGTTTTGGGTATATTTTTATTTTTATTTTTATTCTTTTTTTGGAGTAATGAAAATGTTCAAAAATTGTTGTGATGAATGAACAAATACATGATAATGCCATGAACCACTGATTGTACATTTTGGATGATTATCTGGTATGCTAATATATCTCAATAAAATTGTATTAAAAATGGTTGTAAGGATTGGCTTAGGGGTCAACATACCTTTTTGTTTGTTTGTTTTGTTTTGTTTGTTGGTTGTATAGGAACTATGAGACTTAAAGCATCTAAGTTTGATGCAGATACTAAGAGTGATTTTCTGTAAAAGCATTCAGGAGCTATGAAAGTTATATACCCATTTTTCTTCTATTGCTAAGTGCTGACTATACTGAGGCAGCAGTCATGAGTTGAAGTCTTAAGGAGAAATCAACGCTACTGAATATGTTAATATACCTGTTGTATATCTTTTATTATAAATGCATATTTATGGAGGCTCTTAATATTGGCCAACTATTCACTGGAAGTTTCTACATTCTTTAATGGTGTACACAGTGAAAGGAGGTATTCTTTAACTTATACTGTGAATTCAGTTTACAGTGTGACTAAATCAGATATAGAAATTAAATATGTTTCACTACCTGGACTTTGAATATAAGGACAGATGGAATTTCTCCTTCTGACAGAGAATACATTTCAGTTAGTTCTAAATGTAACATTGTGCACACCTGAGAAACTTCAATAGCCAACTAATTTAGAAAACTGATTTTCTGAAGAAGACAAACTGGATATTAACTTATTAAAGCAATTATCTATCAATGAGAAATGAGGAATCTTGACTTCCTTTTATCCAAATTTCAAGTAGTTAATGCATGACTCTGCATGAATCAAAAAAGATTCTTTGGGTTTCCAATCTGACTTCATCAGGAAAACTGAATGTTCCTTTTAAAGATACCATTTTTCTGAATACAAAAAACAATATATATGTATATATATATGTACGTGTGTGTGTATAAATATATAGCCCTTTTTAAGTTTATTAAAAACCTGCGGCCTTAATTTTTTAAAGTACAAATTAGATTTACAGTTTGAAAATGATAGAATACCAAATAATTATGTTTTTTTGTCTGGTCTGATGTATTCTAAATACTGTGCAGCTAATAAAATTTAATTGATATAATCTCTTATTTTCATTTGAATATACAGAGTCAATAGTTAAAAGCAGTTTTGATTTCTAAATTTCTAAATATTGTTTATTTATGTTTGAGATTAGCTGGAAGAAGTCACATAATTTTCTCTAAAATCTAATTTCTAATTTCTCTAAAATCTAATTTCTTGGTATTTTTCAGTATGCATTATCGTGGCTATCTCAAAGAGATACAAGATTATACATGTGTATTTTCTTGGTATATGAGGGTGAAGTGGGATAAGATTATGGGAGTTGGAGCTCCGATGTAGAGATGGTAAAGATATTTGAGGATCTTTAACTCTCAGTTTTACAGATTCTCCAAGATTTCATTGAGTCTTGGCTAGATGATTGCTGTTTATTTGTTCTGAATTGTGGTATTCAAATGAGAATAAAGTAAAAATAGTTTCTGATAAATTGATATCAAATTGGTGCATAGGAAGATGGCCAAAAACATCTGAAGTAAAAGAATAATGGTAAATAGTCATGCACCATTTATATTTACTTTACTGGGTTTTCATAGAGATAAGATTTTGATAAGGTATTTAATGATTTCAACATTATGTACTTGTAAAAATTAACAATAACATCATAAGTTATTTGGGGCTTAATCCTTTTGAGAAATAAAGCAAATCCTGACTTTTAAATCTATAGATAGTTTTACTCACTTTGGAAATTCATGTACTAGGAACCATGCAAATATATTCTTTTGTGTTTAGCTTAATATCCCATATATAATTTGTCAATGTGTAGCAGTAGTTAATTTTTTATTGCTGCACAGGATTCACATTACTCAATTTACTGTTGATGGAATTTAAGTTGTTTGTTGCTATTATGAATAATTCTGACTGTCAAGCCTGGTGTAATTTGATGGCTCCTAGCAAATGTATAAACCTATGAGTAATGATAAATATCTGTTTTAAGAAATGACATTTTGGTGTAACTTTTAAAGTAGCAATAGATAACTGATACTTTCTTTTATTTCCTCCTTGCTTCAAGAAGTTTGCTTTCAGTCTTAGGCTGTTTTGAAGATTATAAGCATCTTTCTCCCATTTGCCTGCTATGAAGATTTTTCCATTGTGTTTTCGGTTTTCAAAAAGTTTATCAAAAAGTTCCAAGATGTGGTTTTCTTTGTTTTAGCTGTTTTGTTTTCCATCATAATTCTTGAGTCTGTGGCTTGTTATTTTTCATCAGTTTTGGAAAATCATCCAGCATTATTTCTTCAATTATGCTGCTCT
Organism: Choloepus didactylus; assembly: GCF_015220235.1. Lineage (NCBI taxonomy): Eukaryota > Metazoa > Chordata > Mammalia > Pilosa > Megalonychidae > Choloepus > Choloepus didactylus. Next base: position 144,707,302 of record NC_051309.1, read on the forward strand.
TTCAAGTCTCTTTCATTTCCTTCTGGGTCCTTGATATATATTTTTTTTAAATTTTACATGTTTAAGTGATTCCAAAATAACACTATTTAAAAATATTAATATCAGGAAAAAGAATGATATTTGAAATTAAGGTGTAGTTAAAGATGATATGTATAGGAATTCTCCACTTTTCTTCAATTTGTGTGTGTGCATGCATGCAAGTGTGTGTATTTTGCCTGTTGCCACATAAGAATGTAATGACTCAGCAATCCCTAATTCAGGACCTTATACATACAAAGTGTTGACCATTTTTAAAAATTAAATAACATTATTCAAGACAGCAAGTTCAAACTTTCCAATGCAATTATAAAGTCCAGTATTCATACTAGTTCAAGAGCTTCATGTTGGACAGACAGAAATATCTGATTCTATGATCATGATACTTCCAGACCTCAGTTGGGTAAAAATGAGGGAAGGGAATTGATGAGTCTCACAAACCCTGGAAAGCTAAGATAGGAAACATATATTCTTTTATTTAATACTAAAGGAGAAGTGGAAACAGTTTCTCAGAAAAAGGTAGAACTCAGTAACTGACCCTCAGAAGGTAAGACATTTCTTCACATGAAGAGAAGGTGGTAAAAAATTGTCATATTTGGAATACATATTCCAAATATGTAAATAAATATCTGTGTTTGCATGCATGCATGTGTGTTTGTATCCAATATGTATCTACAACTATCTAATTACCTACTTATGCACCTATTTATAACCCACCTACCTATCTATCTGGAGATACATTTTAGTTTTGGAGTGTTAGTGTATTCGGCTTTCAATGGACATTCTGCTTACAAGTTTTATGATTTTATAAAATTCACATAATTCCTCTAAGCATAGCATGCCTGCATTTTAAATGGACAATAAAAATGTATGTTCTTTTAAAACCTTTAATTTATCTAAGAGTAATTTACATACAATAAAACTCACACATTTTAAACATACATGTCCTTCACTTCTGAGATGTATATGCACTTGTATTCCATTCTCCTCCCTATAGCTATTGTTATCTGACAAGCATATGGCAGGCTCCCTCTGAGCATTTGAATACCTGCTCTCAGCCACTACTTTGGGAAGTCCCCTGCAGATACCAACTGCTCCACTTTCAAAAACTCTTGTCTGTGCCTTCTGTTATCTAGGACCACCAAGCTGTATTTGGAAACTGACTTTCTTTAATGCTATTGGGAAATTTTCCACTGTCATAGATCTGGCATGATCATGGTACTTGCCACTTCCATTCTCTCAGGACATGCTGTCTTGTATTGCCTTTTGTTACTGCCTAGAAGCAGTTGCTTCAGATATTTCACCCACTTTTATAGTTTCTCATGTTAGGGGTGGGGGAAAATCTGTTATGAATGACTCCATAATGGATGGAATCTGATATCAAATTTACAAGGAAGATCTGAATGGGACTTGATTTTTTTTTCTTCCGTAGCTAAACAGGGACACGGCTTAACCGTTCTGAATGAGATTAAGAGGAAAACAAGGTGATAACAGAGTGTGAGATCCAGGACTTCCCTCCTTCTCTCTAGTGGCTTTATTTCCTATTCCCTTTCCCTCTAGAAGTTTGTGGTGCTTCACTGGATTCTCACTATGAAAACTGTTTCTATAGCACATCAGTTCTGGCTATGCCGTGACTACACACAAATTTTCTGTTTGATAATTAAAGACAGGGGAGTCATTGGGCCCTCTGCTCCTTCTTGGTTTTTAAGGTTTACTCTGATAATCTTTAATTTACTTGTACCACATAGAACTAGTGATATGTTTGCCAATTCCTCTGTCATAAGCTGGGTCTTCTGGGAAGCAAAGAGGGACAGGACATGGATTTAGGCAAGAATTATGTTTATTGTGGAGTAGCTGTGAAAGGAAAATTGAGGAAGAAGGATTAGGCATAATTTATATATGATTATCATGTTTATATAAATGCCAACTCAAAGGGGAACACTGTAGCAACATTGCCCATTAGCGGGGTCATGAGTAGGGTATAAATGAACAGCCGTTATACCACTGCCTTGTTCAGCCATGAGAAGTTGAAAATCAAGTGTCCTACGATACAACCACGCTGGTCATTCATTGGTTAGGGGAATAACTTTTAGAATAGAATGGTTTTGGCTTGAAAGTTGAGAAAATTCTGTCAAAGATGAGCTAATGGCTTCCAGCTACATACACTCTAAACAATAGGAAAACAATGATTTCTTGATAGGAGAATCTGGGTGGCACATCACATATTTGGAAGCTCTTACAGGACACTACTTAAAATGATTATTAAGTAGGTGAATCAAATTAAATAACAGTGATGAAATTTGTAAACTGTAAATCCCCCTGTAATTATAATAAATATTACTTGGCAATACATTTTTGTTACTATTAACTCCTGCCTCTTGCCCTTTTCTTTCTGGATTTATGTTTCTAGTATAGAATTTGGTATAGTATTTCCAAATCAATGTAGTACTTCGTACTTGTATCTGTACTTCTGTTCTTTGAGTTTCTGTAATGATTTTGATACCATGACTTACTCAAACTTTACTTAGGGGCTGGGAAAGTTTATTTGGTTTCTATAAAGTATTTCATTTACTATCAGGAACTATTTTAGGCCCTGAGAGAATCTGCCTTATCTCTTTTATTTTCACTCTCTTCAAAGTAAACAGAGGCAGGTATTGTTATCACATCTTGGAAATAAGAAAATTAAGCCCTGGAAAGTTAATGGCTTGCCAAGGTCACTTTAACTTGAAACCACAGCTGAATCCATATTTCATGTTTAAAATAAAGTTTTGCTTTTTTCAAAAATAATTCAATATAATCATATATTTGTGTATTTGCAAAAGGTTATAATCTTTAAAAAGCAATGGAGAGGTAAACCATTTCATGCCACCTAGGCAATCACTGATAATGAATTTTATGTAGATTTATGTGCGACAATGAACCAGCAGGGCAAGGTTTTGAATACATAAAAATATACTATAATTTCTCATTTCCATTTGCACCATAAACTCGTGGGTAGAGATGAAAACCTCTTTTCCTACAAAATCTGCTTTAATGGCATCTATTACATTGCTTAAACAAACTCTAAAAAAGGTAACTACTAATCATATTTTTGACAAACAAGCTTCTATTAGCCAATTTCAGTGTGAGAATCTATCAGATATTTTCCAGAATAAAATTATTTGTTTCCTTGCAAATTTTATCTTTTGTAAATTATATTGCAATTTTGAATGCCCTATCTGGTAACATAATTTGTAATATTTATATTTTAAAGCTTAGATTTTATGTAAACACTTAGATTAGCTAAAATAATCACAGAATAAATATAGCATTTTCTGATTTTTCACATTATTAACCATATCCATTCAGAATAATTTTTCCTCACCACAGCAATATGTATTCCTCACCACAACATATTTGAATTTTAAAGACTATTCACATTATTTTTATTGATTTATGCCTGTTAAGGAGACAGAGAAAATAATTTCTGGTGCACATTAAAAGATATGTCTTTAAATATATGTATTTTGTGTAAAAATATGAATTACAGAGAATGGTAGCTACTTAATGTTGTGTTTCTGTGTAATGGCTATGTGATGCTTAAGAGGTTACTAAAAGCAAAGTATCTCTTTCTGTACTGGTTTTATTGGCCTTGGAAATAAAACACACTGTTGTTTACTACATCGGGTCTACATATTTTAAAGGACATACTGGGTCATTTTGCAATAACAATAAATTATTTTAATGACCAAGCAGTTATCCTCCTTTTAGTAGTATTCTTTATCCTTTATTTAAAGATTCTTGGGAAATGTTGTCATTCGTGTTCAGAATTAGAATGAAGGAGAAGTGTATATTAGGAAAAATGAAAAAAAAATTTTCCCTTTCAAAAAGCATTTGTTTAGATTTATTTACAAAGCAATTACACATTTCTTTTATTTTCCCCTAAGATATCCTGTAGGTTTCTTTAATGCATTTTTAAAATTTGCAAATGTAATCTCTCACTCTCAAATTTTAGTGAGTTAGTATGAGTTAATGTGAAATAGAATTTATAAATTTCAACTTGGGTACAAGCGATTTACTTTAGCTCTTACAATTCTATTGCCAGCAAAACACTGAAGAATTAACAGGTGCCCTTTTAAAGCTTCACTTGCTGAAAGCAAATATTTTACAATGCTAAATGTTTGATTATATTTTTAAACAAAATTGCAAACATTCTATATTTTCTATATTTTAAAAGTTTTTAAGTAATCTGAATCTTGAACGTCTTTAATTTGTGCTTTCTGTGCATAGCTAAATCCTTTTAGCTGGTATACACAAAATTATGGTTTTTCTATTTGACCTTGGACTTGGGGTAATTTTAGCATTCCAATTTGCCCTAATTATGGGAATTTTGAGTGAGAAATGAGGTTAACATACATATGTTATCTATAGAGCCAGCAAACAAAACCTAATCATGATAACAGATTCTGTCCTGGGTGGTCTGAATTAACAGGTAACCCTGTGCTCTAATAAGCATTGCAGGAAATTCAAGGGTGTGATTGTTTTTATAAGATAGAGTAATTGAGGGTCATAAATTTGTATTTTATATAATAAAAAGTTGCCTAATTTAGTAATATTGCCATGAATAGATATAAAATTATTTAATTTAAAATAATAAGTTAAGCCAATTAATAGAAAATTTGGAAATGGGCATTCTTCCCTTTGCTGTTAATGGGTATCCCTTTATTTATTTTTATTTAACTTCTGTAATTTTTCTGGCTTAAAATAAAATCCTCACTTATTTTCTTTCCTCCTATTCTGAGAATTTAAAATATGCATTCATTCTGGTAGTATGCATAAACCTCAGCTGGAGTGAGTCTTATACCGCAGGCTTGTTTTCCTGCTTCTCCTAAGAATTTAATTAGCTAATTAGCTTTCTCAGGTGTAAGCAACAGATGCTTCACATCTGTCCATAATATGTGGGTAGCCAGGAGCACTTTTTATTTTTCTTCCATTTAGGACTAAAGAAATGTATTGAATCCCTTCAGTTGACTTTCTCTTGAACACATGATTCCAGCTGGTCTAGAAGCTAATATGTTGGCCCTTAACATAATTTTTCCCCAAGGAAATCAAGCTATTTTGCTTCTTCAATTATGCTGTAGTATCAATTGTTGTTCCTCTCAGTTTCTCCCTTGCCAGGTTCTTAGTATTCCCCTATGTCTCTGGAATACTTGCATACAAGGAACTTTGTAGCCAAAAGGTCTTTTTACTCTGAAGTAGTTTGGCTTTTACAAAGTAGATATTTTCTCCCTAATTCTTGGAACATGTATTGCCCTTTTATTCACCAGGAAGAAAATTATACTACTTATTTATTTGTAGTACTCAGTGTCCTCAAAAGCAAACAACAAAAATGACTGGCTGATTTGAAGAGAAAATATTTTAAGGACTTTGGATAGCTTAGAGAATCAACTGGAAGAATGGGGGATGCTGTTGGGAAATAGAAAGAAGCAGTGAGAGGCCACACAGCCATAACTAAGGCAAAATCATATTATAGACTCAATAGGGCACAAATATCTGACTAAAAGCCATCCTGCCTTGACTCACCAATGCTTCCCCACTTAAGTCCTTGAGGTCACTGCTATCTCTGGAAAATGGATGTCCTGTCTTTCACTGCTGCTATCAAAATGGATTTTCACCTTCCTGCTTCTTTGTGTCACTTTCTCCGATTTCAAGTTCTGGAGCTGAAGACATCAATTATCTGGGCTTAGATTACAAGCCCATGCACTAAATGCAGGGGACACTCGGAAAGTGAATCTCGAGAATTGTCTGCTTCTACAGAAGGAATTAGACTCAGTCTTTAACTGGAAATTAACAGTGAAAAACACTCCAAATATAAATAAACAGTAAAGAACCTAGTTATTTATACAATGTGGAGAAGTATGACCTCAATAAAGAAAAAAAGTTGTTGTAGAATCATAAAAAATCATATCTAAAATCACATGGCAGAGCACTTCAGAAGGTGGCTAAATATTTGCAAAAAAGTTATTAAATCTGTGCATGAAATCTTTTTCTATTCATATATAGACAAATATACATAAATCAATAAAGATATAGATATAGATAGACAAATTCATAAATAAAATTATGTATGTGTATATGTCTCAATAAAAAAGCCTGGGAAAACTTAATTGCGGTGGAATTTCAGTGGGCATAGGAAGCTTTGACATACAGCATTAAGTATAATAAATATAATCACATCTCTAATATATACAGTTAATATACAGATAATATATATAAATATTATATATATTAGATATTATATGAATATATGTTTATTTACATATAGAGAGAGACAGAGACAGATGTACAGACACCATGAAAATGAAATTCAATAGAAAGCAAAAGTCAGCATTTGCAAATGTCTCATTTAATGAATAAAAGGGTATTGATCTTCACTGGGAGAGTGATCCACATACACACTTGAAGTACAAATTTATGCTGTATTTGGTTGTCAAAACAATGATATCTTTCAGAGCCAACTGGACAGTCTGTATCAATATCATCTTTTTTGAGACAAAAACTTATTACTATTTATAAATGTTATTCTAGACACTTAAGTTAAAACTATAAAGCATTTGTCAGAAACTTTTAAAACAGGAAATAAATAAGAATAATTAGGCTGTGCTTTAAGTTTTATAGTGCCATGTTTGTACCACTTTAATTAAAGGTCTGCAAACGATTTTTCTCTTTTTCTGTTATTTATAATTATACTTCATGAAAATCACTTCTCAAGTATTAATTTTTTAAAATTGAGAGAAAAGTCAAAACTTATTTTTGAGCCGGAATTGTTAACAAAGGTTTGCAAGGCTTTAAATAAAATTCCTTCTGTGAGTGTTATATACTGTTTCCTAACAGTATCAGCTTGGTAATAATAGGTTGTTTGACATTTCTAAAACATAAAACAATTAAAAAAAATGTAAAAAATGACATCATCTAAACAACTTGTAAGCATTTATTCAACATATGTGGATAGCATATGACAAGTGTCTTTATGCAGATATAATACAATTTAATGATTTTAAAACAAAGAGAAAATCTAAAATAGAGATTATCATTGAAGTACATCATATATGTTATATATTTCATATATGCAAATATATAGTCACATTCTTGGCTTTCAAACTACACACTGAATATAAGACTTCAAGAGATTTTCAAGACTAATTTTTTACAAGAGAACTACATAACTCTAATATGAAATGAATATTGGCAAAGATGAATTAGGCATTTAAGAAACAAGTAAATCTTTCAAGCCAAGCTCCTCTTCTCTCCACCTTTGTGAGATTCCTGCATCCTTTACTCATTCCTTTTCTGTATCTTACAGAAAAGATGTGTCTGAGGTGGGAGGGTTGGATAACTTACCAATTCATAGTACACTTTGGGTTAGAAAATATAGACTTGCTACTTCTTAGAAATTAAGTGAGGCTATAAAACTGAATAAGGAATAAATTTAAAGCTTTAACATTTTGCTAGTGCTAACTTTTGCAGTTTGATTTGGAGGTTTGTGTTTTTGTGAAAGAGAATGCGTGGTGAGAGCTAGGGAGGCTGATGAAAGCCTTCAGCACTGACAAATTGCTTGAGTACTACATTATTATAATAGCAACATTATGTAGTTTACAAACATCCTTCCTTTCCAGAAATTTAGAGCTTCAAAGAGGTTTTTTCAAAAATGGTTCCTGAAGGTGTCAAGATGAGAAAACATTTTTATATGCCAATGTTCTAATTTAACTAGTTTTTATGTAGCTTTTAATATACTAAGTTTCAACTGTGTGTTCTGGCTTACTAATGAAACTGTTATCTTATGATATCATAATCTTATGCATTTCAAATAGCTTTTCTCAATTGTACATTGTACACTGTAATCCCTCAAATACATACCAACTAATGACAACTTATTTAGACTTTAAGTATTTTCAAATACAGCTAAAATAAATTTTTAAATTCAGTCAAAAATGTTTCTGTTAAACAGCTGACTAAATTTTACATTTCCAATACTAGTTGGAGTATTTGTATTAGCCCTTGAATCTTAATCTTTGTGATACTGAGTCAACTTATAGGAAATTAAAAATATATGTAGTTAATATACATGAAACTAATTATTTTTTCACTGATAACTGTTTTTAAGGTTTTTCAAGGAGTAAAAGAGTAAATAAATTTATAAAATATAACAAAGTAAACTTTTATTAAATTATATTAAACATCCAATTTAAGGATAAATTTACCAGTATCTCATCACATGACCTAAGTTTTGAAAAATAAAGTCACGTAGATATGTAAATATATCCACCAATATGAAGTAAACAATTAGTTAATAGTAAGTTGTTTGGGTCCAGACAGAGCTTGTGCAAAGCATGAGTTGGTGCTGCTGTGAGACTGAAAACACACTAGCACAGAAGCAGATATAGGTTTATTAGGACTTACAAACAGGAGAGAGTCTCCAGTAGTGGCAGTCCAGAGGGATAGTGCACTGCAAAGGGGCAGGAGTACAAAGGGCTCTATATGATTTTAGAATGAAGGCATTCCACAGTCTGAGGAATTTGGGCCCCTAGTATAATCATTAAAGGGTCTTAAGACCTGATGTTCTACTAAGATCAATGTTTAAGACTGAGATACAATCAGTGCCATTCCACTCCTATCCCTTTACATCCATGATTACATTCTTTTCCCTCTGGGGAGGTTGCTTTTTTTCTTGACCTTTGTCCTGGTCATGCAGGCTTTATGTGCTTGGGGTTCATTCCCATTTAGGAGGGGGCCTGGGACCTGGGGAACCATGATCCACCCCCATGTAACAGAATGCATTGACCATAGGATAGGCATTGCACCCATCTACCACAACAACAATATAAAAGGCAGCAGAGTAGGAATAATCCAACACACAGGGCAGACAATCCTGTGAAGAAATGCCGCCAAGGCTGAGTAAGAGAATTAAACTAAGAAAGGAGGTTGGTAGATAATTGATCAATGCTATGTAAGTGCTCTTGCATATGATTTAAAGCTTGTGAAATATTATGTGAGTGGTCAGGAATATATACACACATTGTATATTTATAAGGGATCTGTGGGTCCTGCCTTGTGCCACAGTCAAAATGTCTAAAGTCATTCTATTTTGTAAGACTACTTTCCATAATTGGGTGAACTCATCATTTAACAATGATATTGCTAATCTAGATTCATTAAGTGCATGAACTGTATGATTAGCTAAAGTTGTTATATGTTTTTCAGTGACCATTGTGGCTCCCCTTGGGACAAGAATAACTAAAGGATAATACTACCATGAAGTATGCTTTACTCAATAGCTAGATTTAACCATTTTCTAATTGCTAGTAGTGTGTGGTGAAGAATCATATAATGTGGCAGGGACATATGGCTGTCCCCATGTACAGTGTCCAGTCCAGTTGTAAAGTGAATAGGGTCAACCATATTTCCCACAGGTCCATAGCCACCCCACAGGGAAGATATATGCTCTGTGTCTGTGGGAGGCATTCTGCCATTGGAAAAGACTACCATTTTATCACCTAACGTTAAAATTACATGATTCTGAGAGCAACCACCCCATATCTTAGTTCCCATTAAGATGTTCCACGCAGACAGGGGCAATATGATCTGAGGTTATTGCTTATACTCTCAGCCATCCTATCCCAGCATGCACAGTATAACTGAATATAGGCCAAAGTTTATTTACCTGTTCCTCCACAAGGGAAAAAAAAACATAAGCTTGAGTCTCATTATAAGACAGTAATTGGATTTTAGTCATAGAAGAGAAAGTCTCACTCCAGATTTACTGGTGGGGTGAGTTCTGCCATGTCCATTTAGTCCAGGAGCTATGGCCAGGGAAGGCTAGTAGCATTTGAAGCTGGCAAGTCTGTGCAAACCAAGCGTTGGGTTTGATTGTGGGCCTGGGTTACTGCTGAAGTCCAATGTAGAAAGGTGTTCTCAAGGGCACTACAGGTGAAGAGAAAGATGTTTATGAGAAAAATAAAGGATAAATCCTGTTGATCTAATAATATACATGTAAGCATTCCATTGGTATATAGTAAAGTACCAGGCAGAGGGATATTGTAGGGAGATCTTATATATCAGACATTCTCCCCCTATAAATCTTGGGCCACCTCCCCTGTGACATCCATTGTTAGTCAGTCTCAGTATAGGAAGGGTCCACATAGTTATATATAAATTTCCCAAGGGAATAGAAGGCACCAGATTAGTTATAAATTTAGCAGGCATTTTTGCACAAATTATGGCCATAATACAATGTTTTGAGTGACTCCTATTCCCCATGGGCTTAAGATTCTGAAGCAGCATGGCTGCATAGGCCAGCACCAAGGCCAAGGGACCTCATTTTCCTGCTTGCATGGTCTGAGGTATAGGCAACAATGAATTATTATTATTCCTCCTTTGAGGCCATAAATCAGTTGGCCCTTTTATTTGTATGCTTAGCACTTGTAACAGTCTGGCTGTTAGCTTTTCAACTGGAGCTGGGGCTACAGCCCATAGTGTAGAGGTCTGATATACCCTTTTCAAACATTGTTGTAGGGATTTATTATCATCTTTCAACTGTTCCTTTAAGAGGCCATTCATTCTCCTCATAAGGTAGATGAAAAGTCCACATTACATTGTGGTCATTTGGTGAAAGAGGTTCCCTGATCACTGTCTATTTGTGAGGTATCCTGTAGAAGGTTTTTACTTTTTCTAGTCACTGTATGGTTGCTCATTGTTTAGTTTTTCCTACTGGGAAAGATGGAAGAAGCCCTGTGGTATTTTCTCCCATGGTGGGTGCATACCTTGCCCCTTCCATGAGTGGAAGGGGGCTGATGCAGTCCACTTGCCACCAGGTCACTGGAGCCTGTGATCAGCTGATGGTTCCCATTTGGTGGGGAAATCTGCCTGGTCCTCACAGGGAGCACTGCAGGCATCCCATGTGAAGTCCGTAAGTTGTCAGTGCATGATGGGTAGCTGAAACTGCTTGGATAAATGCCATAGGTTTGATACCTTCAGTGTCCACTGTTTTGCTGAAGCCATTTGGCTGCTTCTTGAGTTTCAATAGTGTAACTGCAGACTCAATTGAGGGTATCTGCTTCAATGTTCCCAGGAAGCATGTTAGGACTGTGGGCAGGGATAAGGTAGATAGCTACATTTTGTCACTGATGGGTGTCCCAAATGTCTTGCCAAAGTCCTTTCCCCATAGAGGGTGACCTATCTGTCTGTTCTTCTTGTTACCAGGTTTCCAAGTTGCCATCCAGGGCATGAGGCCTTGTAAATAATCCAGCTGTCAGTACAGTTAGTGTATTTGCTGGTGCATGCACTAAAACCATCTATATGGCTCTTACTTTGGCCCATTGACTGCTTTGCACAGCACCAGTCTCCCACCATACAGTGCCAGCATTGGGTTGTACCACCACAGCTGTCCAGGTGGGAGGCTGCAAACTAGCAAATCTATCAGTATACCAAGCAGACTCTGGAATTGTCCCTGTGCCCTTGATAGTGGGTAAACAGCTATTTCAGGTGCAACAATTTTAGCTGTTGAATCTTCTACATATGACACTGGTCCTAAAATCTTGTGCATCTCAGCACTAAGAGGGCTGACATTGAAAACACTGTGCTACAACAAGTAAACTTTCCACTTTCTTAAGGTACTTAATTGTACGCCGCCAGAGTGTGGCTTATTGGTCATGTTTGTAATCCATCCCTGTATAGGGAGGGCAGTTCTCAAGGTGAAGGGACATTTCTGTGTCAGACCTTACTCTGGTAATAGAGCATTATATGCACTGTACAGTTGCTTTTCTAAGAGGCTATATCTTAATTCTGCTCCTTTCAATAATTGTGATTGTAACACTAAGGGCACTCATTTAGAATGCTGCCTTTGCCACATACACCACCTGAAGCCAAAGTCATTGCTAGTCACATCCAATTCACAGGGTAAATCAGGCTCTTCCCCACTTAATGCTTGTGCCTGTGCTGTTGCCTTTTTTGCTTTTTCAAAATCCCTCTGCTGAGAGTCGTCCCATTCCCAGGTGAGACCTTTTCTAATTAGCAGATATAATGGTTTTAATATTTGAGCTAAATGGAGAAATGAAAGGTCTCTTAAATCCCAGTAGTCCTAGAAAGGTCATTAATTGCTTTGGCATATGTGGCATAGGAAAACATGGTAGTTTATCAATTATTGCAGAAGGAATAGTTTTTACTTGACCATACAATACCCAAGAATTTGACAGAGTATCCAGGGCCTTGCAGTTTGTCATTGTTGATTACTCATCCTCAGCTCTCAAAATGGGATATTAAGGTCTCTGATACCTCTTTTAGGTCTGAAAGAGAATTGCTGATTAACATAATATCATCAATATAATGAAATCAAGTAAAAAATTTGGGTTTCTATGAATTGGCCAAGTCTTTTGCTACTAGGCTGTGGCAAATGGTTGGGCTACATTGATAGTCTTGTGGGAGCATGGTGAAAGTCCTCTGTTGTCCTTTCTAGGTGAAGGTGAAAGCAGGTTGGCTTGCTTTATCTAAGGGAATACTGAAGAAAGCATTGACTAAATCTAAAACAAAATGATATCAAAATAAATAAGTGCTAATTTCTTTTAGTGAAGACATAATAGTTGGAACTGCTGCATACAAAGGTGGTGTTACTTTATTTAATTTGCAGTAATCTACTGTCATGCACCAGGTTCTGTCAGATGTCTGTACTGGCCACACAGGGCTATTATAGGGGCTATTAGTTGGTACTAATATTCCTACTCTTTCTAGTTCCTTAATGTTGGCAGAAATTTCTTGATGTCTCCCTGAGAGTTTATATTGTTTAATGGCTACAATTCTCTGAGGTTGCAGTACCTTTACAGAGAAACATTTTGACTACCTCTTAAAACCACTTTTACTATGCTACACCAGAGGTGGAATTCTCCTATGGTAGTTTATAATGTGGAATTTAAGAGAAGATCAATTCCTAATATATATTTGGGTATAGGAGAAATATATACAGTGTACTCCTCGGTGGGCAGTCTCCCAATTTGTAAGATCAAATTATGTCATTTGTCTCTGATTATCTTTCCCCCATAGCCATCTATGGCCAGCACAGGTCCATTAAATCAGACTACATATCCATAAATCAAAGTACATAAAGCTCCAGTGTCTAACAGAGCTAACATTCCCTGTTTGTTAGTAGGAGACACATAGATAATTCTACATGTGGTCTCTGATCCCCAGGCTCCCTGGTTATCACTCATACCCAGCAGTCTTGACCCCTCCTATGGGAAGGGAAAGGGGGTTTGCAAAGACTGATCTGGGGATGCAAATTCTTCTCATGCTTTGGAAGGAGGTTTCTTATTTGGTTCATCTTCCTCTTCAGCTGTTTGGGGATACATTTTATTGAGTCTCTTGTCTTTGGGTAATTTGCTCCATAATTTAACTAAAACAGCATTTGGTTGTTTATCTATGGTTTCTAGTTCTGTCCCCATGGCAATTAGATCAGCCCACATTTGCCTATGTAGACCCAATTAGAGCCATCATGTTTTTGGGAATTCTTTCCTGCTGCCCTCACTCATCTTTTCCAGAGTTGCTATGATTTCCCAAGATCTGCTATGGTGTGAGTATCTCTCAAAACAGGCTGTTCCTCTAGAGGATGCAAAATGGACATGAAGCATCCATAAAAATGATTATGAGTGGTGTGCAGAATGGTGTCTTTCATTCCTGCTGTAAAAGTTTCATTGTTGGGACCTGAAAAATGCATAGAATATATTGCATGTTTCATCCAAAGATCCTTGAACCCTCTTGCAGTTCTTCCATAGATTGCCAATGGGGAGTAGTGTGTGGGATATCTCCCATGCAGCCTTGCATGCAGCTAGTAGCTAGGCTAATAAAGACACAATTTTTTCATGATTTAGGGCAGCATGCAGGTGCTGGTGTAGGCATGGGTGTGTCATAATAGATGCTAGCTTACTCATCTCCATTCCAGTTAATATTAAACCCTTGGCTGCTGTGTCTTATAATTCTCACAGCCAATCAGGTAAAGACTCCAGGGTTTCTGTCTATAACACTGCCTGAGGTCACTCAATTCAGCAGCTATACAATCTCCCATGGTAATGTGGGGTCTCTGCTCAGAAGGTTGTAAATTCTGAGGGCTCACCCTGTTAGGTTGCTTCTGTGCTCTTTTAAATTTTTGCTATAGCACTGGGCATACCTGCTGGGGTGGTGCCTCTTCCTCCACTTCCCATACTTCTTCCTTTTCCTCTTCTTCATCCTTGGATGAAGGATCTTTGGATCCAAAGCTTTGAGTCCCACCCTGGATTGGTTAGTATTCTCTAGACTCAAACTTGGGGTAATTTTTGACCACAAGCTTGAGCATATCTACAAGCTAATTGATCATCAACATGATGCAAGTGCTCAGTTAAGGCATCTTTCATGTCCATGTCAGCTAGCTGTGTGTCCTTTTCTAATTTATATTCCTCCTCTAGAAGGTGGGCTGTTGTTTTTGCTGAATGCTCTGCCTCTGTGGCCATACATAAGGCTCCTAAAAGTGGCTAGGATATGGCCACTGCTATTTGGCATTCTCTTTTCTTTTTGCTAAGGTTTACTTGTCCTGCTATCTGTTAAAACCAGACAGCAACACCACTGGAGTTTTTTAGGGCATCCCTATATTCTCACAGCAGTCCCCATCAGTCCAGGAGGGGAGCCATCCTTCTCAACATTGATGATGCAGGCCAAAATAGGATTTCCCCTGCTGAGTCTCCCTTCCCTATACCCAGGCCTACTGCTGCTGGCAGCATCTCAGTCTCCTGGCTGGATCAACAGTTATTTAGGACCAGACCAAGTTCATGCAAAGCACAAGTTGGTGCTGCTACAAGACGAAAAAACACACTAGCACAGAAGATGATATAAATTTATTAGGACTTATGAATATGAGAGAGTCTCTGGTGGTGGCAGTCCAAAGAGTAGAGTGACACAGAGGAGCAGGAATACAAAGGGCAGTATCTATATTACTTTAGAACAAAACATTCCATATAGTATGAGGACATTGGGCCTCTAGTATAATCATTAAAGGGTCTTAAGACCTGATGTTCTACTAAGATCAATGTTTAAGACTAAGATACAATCAGTGCCACCCCACTCCCATCACTTTACATCTTTGATTGCATTCTTTTCCCTCTGGGGACATTGCTTTCTTTCTTGACTTTTGTCCTGGTCATGCAGGCTCTATGTGCTTGGGGTTCATTCCCATTTAGGAGAGGACCTGAGACCTGGGCTGCCGCAATCCACCCCACATAACAGAATTCATTGACCATAGGATAGGCATTGCATCCATCTACCACAACAAAAATGTAAAAGACAGCAGAATAGTATTAATCCAATAAACAGGCAGATAATCCAACAAAGAAATACCACCAAGGCTGTATATGTGGCCCTGGGCCACCAGATTAATTATAACTGATAAGTGTATCTTCAAAACTTTAATTTCTTTTATTGTGTATTGAAACATGACTACTGCTGTGTAATTTCAATGTTACTTGACATGAGTTATAAAAAGAAAACCATGACTCCAACAATGCAAAGCATACACAAATGTAACACACACATCAACAAAAGTAAACATCTTAAGCACCTATTGTAGGTCTTTTTTTCCTTAAAAAGATATAACCTAGGAGATGGAAAAAGATGGCAGTGTAGACAGGAGTGGAAGTTAGTTAGTCCCCCCAGAGCAACTAATAAACAACCAGGAACAACTAGTAAATGATCTGGAATAACTGCTGGGGGACAAATGGGACTGTCCACACATTGTACACCAACCTGGATTAAGAGGAATGCCTGAGATTGCAGTGTGGAATTGATGAGTAGAAACTAAGGACACAAGCCAGGAGCCCCCTGCCCCCATGGCAGTCCAAACTGCAAAGCCTCACATGATAGAGAGTAGAACTCTCTAAACAAGTGAATATACCTCAGGCCAGATCCAACTGGGATTTTAATTGGAAACATGGACTTCTAAATGAAATCTGCAAATCCCCAACAAGTAGACAGAAGCTTTTAGTGATGACTGACTGTGCTGGTTTGAATGTATTGTGTCCCCCAAATGCCATTGTCTTTGTGGTCTTGTGGGGCAGACTTTTTGGTGCTGGTTGGATTTGCTTGGAATGTGCCCCACCCAGCTGTGGGTGATGATTTTGAAGAGATGTTCCCATGGAGGTGTGGCCCCACCATTTGGGGTGGGCCTTGATCAGGGGAGCTATATAAATGAGCTGACTCAGAGAGAGAAAACTCAGTGAGTGCAGCTGGGAGTGATGTTTTGAGGAGGAGCAAGCTACTGGAGAGGAATGTCCTGGGAGAGAGCCATTTTGAGACCAGAGCTTTGGAGCAGACGCCGGCTGCCTTCCTAGCTAGCAGAGGTTTTCCGGACACCATTGGCCATCCTCCAGTGAAGGTACCCGATTGCTGATGTGTTACCTTGGACACTTTATGGCCTTGAGACTGTAACTGTGTAGCCAAATAAACCCCCTTTTTATAAAAGCCAATCCATCTCTGGTGTTTTGCATTCCGCAGCATTAGCAAACTAAAACACTGACCTTGAAGAGCCAGGGGAATTCTCTGTGCTAGGAGGGGGAGCCCAGAGGACCAGGTTCTGTCTGTGCCTGGTGGGTGAAAGGGTGAAACTGGGGGCTGTGGACTGGCCCTGAAAGGGGCTTTTTTTCCCTTCATCTCTCTCAACCTGAGTGGCTCAGTGGAGAAAGCCTCAGCCATTTTCATTTTGCAGTGCTGTGCAGTGGAGAAAGCCTCAGCAATTTTCGGTTTTCAGTGCTCTGATCCAGACAAGGGTGGAGGTAGCAGAGTCAGAGAGACAAAGGAAACATTTAAATGCAAGTGAAAACTCCCTAGGGGTGTATCTTAACTAAGAGGAAAGAGGAAGTGCCCAGCTCTACTACCCACCTTCCATTCAGAACCAGACCCCATAGCCTGGGGGAAAACAGCCATGGGCCACACCTCCTTACATCAGTCAGGAGCTACAGACTGACAAGGTTAGGAAAAGCACAGCAGCTTGAGTTCTCACAGCATGTCTCAATCTTCTAAGAGACACCCTCAGGGAAACCAGATACTGAATATTTCCTCTTTCTGGTACCTGAACCGGTTCCAGTCTGGGAAAACCTGATTGGGGTAACCAAGGAAACCAGATGCCTAGACAACAGAAAACTACAACCTACACTAAGAAAAATAAATTATGGCCCAAAGGAAAAAACTTACACTTCAACTGAGATACAGGAATTGAAACAACTAATGCTAAATCAATTTAAAAAGTTTAGGGAAGATACATCAAAAGGGTTGAAGGCTATAAAGAAAACACTGGGCATACATGAAGTAGAAATCGAAAGTTTGAAAAAACAACTGGCACAATCTATGGAAATGAAAGGCACAGCACAAGAGATGAAAGATGCAATGGAGACATACAATAGCAGATCTCAAGAGGCAGAAGAAAACACTCAGGAACTGGAGAACAAGATATCTGAAAGCCTACACACAAAAGAACAGATAGGGAAAAAAATGGAAAAATATGAGCAACATCTCAGAAAATTAAATGACAACATGAAATACATGAATGTATGTGTCATGGATGTCCCAGAAGGAGAAGAAAAGGGAAAAGGGGCAGAAGCAATAAAAGAGGAAATAATCAAGGAAAATTTCCCATCACTTATGAAAGACATAAAAGTACGGATCAAGAAGTGCAGCATAACCCAAAGAGAATAGATCTGAATAGGTCTATGCCAAGACATTTAATCAGATTATCAAACATCAGAGACAGGATAATGAAACCAAAAAGAGAAAAGTGACCAATCACATACAAGGGACGCTTGATAAAATTATGTGTAGATTTCTCAGCAGAAACCATGGAGGCAAGAAGGAAGTGGGGTGAAAAGCACCAACCAAGAATCCTATATCTGGCAAAAATGCCCTTCAAATATGAGGGACAGTTAAAATATTCTCTGACAAACAGACAATGACAGAGTTTGCAAACAAGATGCCTGCTCTACAGGAAATACTAAAGGGACTGCTACAGACAGATAGGAAAAGACATGAGTGAGACATTTGGAGCACAATTTTGGGTGATGGTAGTACAGCAATGTAAGTACACTGAACAAAGAAGACTGTGAGTTAGGTTGAAAGAGGAAGGTTAGGAGCATGGGGACAGCAGAAGGAAAGAGGAAGGATAAATATTGGGACCATATAACTTAGTGAAATCTAGAATGCTCAACAATTGTGATAAAATATACAAACATGGTTTTTTCATGAGGGAGAACAAAGGAATGTCAATATTGTAAGGTGTTAAAAGTAGGGAGGTATTAGGGGAAAAATACGATCAATGCAAACTAGAGACTATAATTAACAGAGAAATTGTATTATGCTTCCTTTAATGCAACAAAGGCAATATACCAAAGCTAAATGCATGTAAGAGGGGGACATAAGGGAGGGGTGTGGGACTCTTGGCATTGATGATGTTGTCTGACTCTTTATTCTACTTTAGTTTAATGCTATCTTTCCTGTTGTTGCTTCCTAGCTGTCATGATTTTTTTTTTCTTTTTTTCTATTTCTTTTTTCTTTTTCTTTTGTTTGTCTACCTTGATGCTTCCTCCTGCTTTGTGGAAAAAGTGGAGATGTCCTTATATAGATAGTTGTGATGGTGGTTAATACATAAATACATGACTATACAGGGAAGCATTGATTGTTTACTTAGAATGGAATATATTCTGTGTGAACAAAACCATCTTTAAAAAAATGGGTTGATGAAGAAATCTTGAGGGCACTATATTGAGTGAAATAAGCCAGACACATAAGGACAAATATTGCAGGGTCTCACTGATGTGAACTAGTTATAACATGTAAACTCATAGATATGAAATATGTTACCAGGATATAGAACAAGGCTAAGGAATGGGGAGTGGTTGCTTATTGTGAGCAGAATGTTCAACTTGGTTGAACTTAAATGTTTGGAAATGAACAGAAGTGATGGTAGCATGTTGTGAGAATGAGTAACAGTGCTGAATGGTACAAGAATGTGGTGGAAAGGGGAAGCTCAGAGTCATGTATGTCACCAGAAGGAAGGTTGGAGGTTAAAAGATGGGAATGTGTAATACAGTAAACCTTGTGCTGGGCAATGTCCATGACTAACTGTACAAATATTAGAAATCTCTTGCATGAACCAGAAGAAATGTATGACACTATAACTAGCAGTTAATAATAGAGGGGCATATAGGGAAAAAGTATATGCATTGCCAACTATGTAATACAGTTAGTAGTATTTTAATGTTCTTTCATCAACAGTAACAAATGTATTATACCAATACTATGACCCAACAATGGAGGGGAGATTGTTAGGGGTATGGGATGATTTGAGTTTCCTTTTTTTTTGTCTTTATTTCTTTTCTGGATTAATGAAAATATTCTAAAAAATAATTGTGGTGATGGATGTACAGCTGTATGATGGTACCAGAGGCAATTGATTGTACACTTTGGATCTTTGGATAATTGTATGGTATGTGAACAAACACAATTAAAATTAAAAGATATAACTAATTTTAATGTTTGGATACATGCTTTAAAAAACAGTTTCAATAGTGTTACATATATATTTCCGCATTTATAGCAATTTACTGAAAATAAAAACAAAAACAAAAATTTACCAACATTGGGTAGATGCACACTAATTCTAATCAATAAGCAAACAATAAAACAAAATATGAAAATCTGAAATTTCCACTGCCCTATTATTTCTTGTTGTGTTTTAGGTAAATGAAGTTATTTAATTTCCATAAAGTTTATATCTTTAAAAAAGAAACTGAAGTAGAAATCAGAAGAAAATGAATTAACCCATATGCTACTGTCTTAGTTTTCAAGGATGCTATGAAACTATAGCACAATGGGTTGGGTTAAACAACAGGAATTATTGGCTCACATTTTTGAGGCTAGAAGTCCAAAATCAAGGTGTCAGCAAGGCAAAGCTTTCTCCTCAAAGTCTGTAACATTGTGGTGCTGCCGCTGGTGATCCTTGGGGCTCCTTGGCTTGTATCCTTGCCTCTTGAACTTGGTGATGTCCTCTCTTTTCTCCTCTAGGTTCCACTGACTTCCATTTTCTGGCTCCTCCCTGTGGCTTTCTCTCACTCTGGCTTTCAGTTTCTTTCTCTTTATAAGGTCTCCAGTTATGAGGATGAAGACCGAACCTCATTCAGTTGGGCTACAGTTTAACTAAAAACAAAACAAAACAAAACAAAACAAAACAAAATCTTCAGTAAATCCTACTTACCATGAGTGCACACCCATAGGAATGCTAATTGAGATTAAGAACATGTCTAAACTGGGGTACATAGTTCAACCTACCAGAGCTAAATATTAAACATTAAAATTCTTCAGAGATGCTTTGTGTCAAATCATTTTTTTCAGTGTGAATAAACTTTCAAATTTATCTTTGCAGGTTTTCAGAATAAAAAACAACAGACAAATATTTCTATTGGAAAATTAATATTGAATTATGGAACTCTGTATTCAAAGATCATGATTGACACACTGTATCATCCACGTTATTTTTCTGTTTTAAATGATTTTGTTGTAAATTCATGGTAGTATCTCTGTGGAAAAGTAGAATTGTTTTATTTATAGGTAAGACAGCTCAGGGGTTGAAAGATTAAATAATTATAAAATCTGTGACAATTCCACTCAGAGAAATAACAGTTATGATTAGAATAATACAAGCTTTTGATACCACAGGCTTCAGATTCATAGATTCAAGTTCTGCACATTGTATACACTCTTATTTTAGTTTAACTCACTGTGCTAGAACCTTTGGGAAGTCTCAAAATTGTTAGAGAAGCAATTTCATTGATTTTGTATTACTTGTATATGACCCTGAAGATTTTTTCAGGGTGTTCTCATTTCTTAATACCCAGACAGGCATATTTATATTACAGGTCACACAACATAAAATGTAAAATAACCTACTTCAATATTTTATTAAAAATATTCAACTTCCCCTTGGCATCTGAATTACTGTCAGTCTTTTGTGGATCAATTATTCCCTTTGCTCATTTAAAGAAGAATACAAATAAGGCTCTTTTTTTATTCCAATGGAAGAAACTTGGAATATCTGCTTTAGCAAATATTAAAATAACAGCTAGCTGTCCAAGGGTTTCTGGGTAGGATAAATTATTCTTGAGATAAATGATATATATCACTTTAGGATCTCAAAAATGGCATATTCTAAAGCAAACTGGAACGTGGAAGGATATTTCTATTAATAGGAACATTGGAAATTGTTTTTTTCAAAGAAAATATCCTATAACTTTCAATATTCACTGAATTTAACTATTTCTTAAAGTTTGAGAAGGGAGACTATTGATGTATTTACTCATGGACTAATATTTATTGAGAATATGTTATTTCTGTTAGCATTTTAGGTACCAAGAATAAAGCAAATTAAAAGTAGACCAAGTTTCTGCTTTCTGGAGATTGTATCTAGAGAGGAAAACAGAATATAGCATATTGATAAATAAATACAAAATATAATGTCAGTTATTAATACATTTTATGAAGAAAGATTATGTTCACTTGATTCATGCAAGGGAGCATCATATATATATATCATATATATATGAAATATATTATATATTATATTTGCAGAATAGCTCATTGGTAAATGTGTCTGGAGCTAAAAAGTGGAAGAGCAGTAGGTGCAATAGTAGAGAGGTAGCCAGAGGCTAGGTCTTACAACAATTTCCAGTCCAAAGAAAGCATAACGAGTTTCATTACAAGTGGAAGGAAAGCCATTGGAAGGATGAGAGCAGATAAATGACATAATGCAATAACATTATAAAAAAGTTTCTTCTTGTTTTATGGAGAATGGACTTGGAGATCTAATGGGGGAAGGAGTAAAAGCTGAACAAGGAATCATTAGGTAGTTATTTCTGTAGCTCAGGTGGGAGATCTTATTTATGATAGTGGGGATAAAAAACTATGTGTCATGAGGTCATGTTTTCAATTACAAAATGCAAAATGATGGTTAGGGAAAGATGGTACTCCAGATAGTCTCTCTTGAAAATTGGCCTAAAATAGTCTTATGATGGTGATTCCCAATATGTTTGGTTGTGGGGAAGGGGGTAGGAAGTATCCATGTCCTATGGAGCACTTGAAAATTTATGAGTTTGTATTTTGTTGCGTTAATGATTAAAGAAGCCCAACTGACGCTTAGTCCAGCAGTGGTTGATTACTGATTCACTAGATATTCTGGTTTTAGGGGAGTCTCAGGTAATGAATGTCCTATCCCTTGAAGAAATTTCCTTAGCCTGAAATATAATTCCATTCCTAGATCCAAATATAGCATATTTTGCACAGTTTAATATGCATAGAATTTCTCAGGATTGCACCTACTACACAAGTTGAAGGAAAAGTCACCTTTTAAAAAAATATTTATCAAGAGTGGTGTATTATTTTGAAAAATTGTGCCATCATAAATAATGCTAGTTTTGGTCAATTTGAGTCACAAAAACAATAGATACATATCAGTCATCACTTGGCATCCCTTGCCTACAAATATGTACCAGAGAATTTTGAGATTCCATTTAACAGATTAAGAATCAAATTGAATTAACTAATTCTTTTGTCAAAGTAGCAGAATCATAAAATGCAGGGATCTCTGAATTTTACAAAAAGGCTATATTTCATAAAACTTATATTCATCTATATAGTTTAAAATTTTAGTAGGCCAAAGATTAGAATGATGTTATGAAATTATATTTTGAAATTATTTACTTTTTTGGGTGGGGGGTGTAACATTAGTTTGGCACTGTCCTCAGAATTTACATAGAAGTTCTGAGATGTAACTTCTCTATAAGTTCTCAAATTACTGTTGAATTTCCAAGATATCCTTTTGTCCCTCTCATTTATTTAAGAATATGGTCTTCGAGGACTTTCAAGCTGGAAATATTGATATGTAGTGTAATATTTTAACAGGGAATACTTTGTCTCTACCCCACCCAATATTTTAATATAGGAAGTTATTTTTACTCAACATTTTAAATAAGATCCAGATCATGGGTGATAATGTCATACATTAACATTTTATCCACTTGTGTTTTATTGGCATATTATCCTTACTTCAGTTTGGTTTTTTTCTCTATTTCCTTTATCATGTACAATGTAAATGTTTATACTGCTATTATTTATAATAATCTTTTTTATTCAATGGTCCACCCATACTTTTGCTCTTTAACTTCCCTGTATCTCTCATACAGAAAAAAAATTCTGATCTGTTAAACCATACTATGTTTCTTATAAATATTTGCCTCTGACTACTTTATCATGCATTTTCATGTAGATGTCATGGACCATCTACATAATTAATAATATGGTTTTTAATGTAAATTGCACCCTCCCTTTTTTAAATAACTTTTTAATAAATTTGGAGCAGGTTTTTTTTTTTTTTATTTTATTTTAAGACCATATCATAATTGGGGATATATTACTTATAAATTGTGTGTTCCAAGGAGTCTGTTTTAAAAATCATTAAGTTTCTTTGGAATTATAACATACATATGTAAAATTGCATAAATCATAATTTTAGAATTCAATAAACCACGAAGTGAACATACCATAGCAATCAGCAATGACATCAAGGAACAGAACACTATTGGCCTGGTATAACCACTCCTTACCCCCAAGCATATTTTCAACACTTGTAACATTATAGATTAGTTTGTCTGTTTGCTATTAAACTGTCTTAGTTTTCTGAATTCTCATGGAGTGTGTACTCTTGGGAGTTTGAGAATTTTTTTTTGTTTAACATTTTATTAATGAGACTCATCTACATTCTTACATGTTATGGCTTGTTCATTATTACTCCTCTTTAAAATTCCATTGTAAGGATATAACACAAATATTTATCTATGTTCTTATTGATAGACATTCAGAATGTGTCCAGTTCTTTATTATTATGAACAGTGCTGTTATGAACATTCTTTAAACTGCTTTTGGTTAACATGTGTATGCATTTGCGGGGGGGTGGGGGGTGGGGGGGGAGCCTGTCCATAGGAATCAAATTGTTGGGTCATGCTTTATGTTTATCAGGCACTGCCAATAGATTACCAAAATGGTTGTCCAGTTTACACTCCCATCAATAATGTTGTGAATTCTACTTGCTCTGCATACTTCCCACAACTAGATAGTATGTGTACTTTTCATTATTGTTTTCAAAGTGATATTAAATTATGTTTCTTTGATGACTAATGGATGTGAACATGGTTTATATATGTGGTGGTCATTGTGGTTTCCATTTGGACTGGGAGAACCTCATTTTTCTGAAGTATCAGGTCATGTTCTATGTTAATTTTCCCAATGGGTTACTCAAGTGTCTCTCCTTGATTTTTAACTCTTGTTTATACATTCTCTTTAAAATGATGTATGTATTGAAAATATTCTCTCAGACTTCGTGGATTGCCCTTTCAGTCAAGCAATGGTTTCTATTAATAAATATAATACATTTATTTTCATAAATTAAATTTGTCATTTGTTTCTTTGTGGTTAATGTTGGTTTACCTGTTAAATAAATCTTTGCCTTCCCCCAATGTAATGAAAATATTCTCCATTCTCTCAAAGCATTATTATTTTACTTTTACATTAAGAACACTCTCTCTGGCTTTGACTTTTACCATTTTATAAATAGTGCTTTATTTGTATCCTCTTTTCTGTCTTTCCTTCATTTGGATATTTTCTTTGATCTGCCTTAAATTCACTAATCCTGTTTTGTTTTGGTTTTGCTCTAATTTTCTGTTAACCCTGTCTATTGATTTTTGTTTTGAAATATGCACTTTTCAAATCTAGATTTTCTGTTTGATTATTTAATGCATTCCTATACTTGAGGATTTTCTTCACATTTTTATCCAATTTTGTAATTGCTGCACCTATATTCTTAAACATATTAGTTATAGTTTATAGTGTTTGTTACTAACTTGCATAACTGTATCATACATAGTACATTTCATTGTAACTAGATAATGTGCAGAAACATTTCTATGTTCATGCCCCCCCACCCTCTTCCCCTTAGCTTTGACCATACGGCCCTGTCTGCTGGCATGCTGAGTATTTTTTTTTTTTAATTTTGTACCTGTCTCTTTGTATATGAAAAAATGTATAGCCTCCATCTAGTTCTTCCTCCAGAGATGTTTCATTTCCTTTACTAGGCAGAGGGATTTGGGAGCTTATTACCTAAGCTAATTAGTAACAGAACTGGGTCAAGCTTAGGTTGATCTCAAACTTCTACCTAGGAATCTAGTGTTCCTATCTGGGGACATCCTGAGGATATCCTGAATTCTAATCTTTGCCTCTTCAGTATTGCAAAATTGCCAAAATTCCACTTAGCTTAGCTTTTCAGACCTTCACAATATGCAGAATTCAGAAATATTTTGAAAAGGAAACATTATAGCTCTGTCAGACTTCAAAAATATCTTCTGTTTACTCTGTCCCCATAGGAGTGGCTTTTGCTTAGTCAAAGCTCAAAATTTTAGCCTCTTGCTGACACTTAGAAGTAAAACAGTCACCAGGGACCATCAGGTTGTAGATAATTAGCTCATCACTCTGAAGTTCTTTTCTCTCCAGAATCTTAGTCCTTTTAATTTTTCTACAATTAGCCATCTCTGATGCCTGAAAACAGCTTATTTTTGTATTTTTAATTTTATCTGTTTTTGTTTGTTCATTTAGTTTTACTTGTCAGTGATACACTAATGGTAGGGAAAAATAAACATATACCCAACCACAGTAATCAAAGTTACAACATAATTTCGCTACACTTTCAAGTATGTGTTTATTAAAAGACACACTTTCTCATGAAAACTTATAAAACAGTTCATTTTATTTCAAGAAATAGCTCTTCAGTGTTAACAGGAATGTAATGCTTTGTCAAAATTACATGTAAAATTAATACTGCAGGGAAATGTGATTCTTGTTTTGCCTTTGTCTTCTCTTATTCACTCCCATTCATCATACCATTGGCTACTGACTGTGGTATGTATTTTCCAGCTTGACAGAGCCCAAAATGTGAACAGAACTCATTAGGTATTAAAAATGGGCAAACATTTGTGTTTGTTGATCAATGCATGTGTGTTTCCTCAGAAGCAAATTCCTCTTTTCTCCTTTTCATATTAGTTATCATTGCTGAAAAAATAATTGCATGATTCATTAAGTTTCACAATGAAAGGAAACATTGATAAATAATTTATATTTAGAGAAAATATAAGAAAATAAACAAATCTCATTACTGAATATAACGAACAAGAAGAACTGGGTTTAATTTAAGTTCTGCAATTTGTTGTTTGCTACTGAACCCTTAGTTTCTCTAAATGTTAAGTGTACCATTTGTATAACAATTCATGGCATTTACTGTTCTTTCACGAAGATATATCTCACGGTGTTTCAGCAAATGAAATAAAATATAGGTTTGAAATGATTATTAGAATCATGAAAACACTGTGTGTTGGTATGTGTAATTTATTACAATGGCTTCTGCTTTGGTTTGTTAAAGCTGCCAGAATGCAATATACCAGAAATGCATTGGCTTTTACCAGGGGGGTTCATTAGTTCACAAATTTACAGCTAAGGCCATGAAAATGTCCAAATTAAGGCATTAAGAATAAGATACCTTCTCTGAGGAAAGGCTTCTGGCATCTGAGCCTCCTCTGTCATATAGGAAGGCACATGGTGATATCTGCTGGTCCTCTCCCGGGTTTAGCTTCTGGTTTCCATGGCTTTCTCCAAATGCCTCTGGGTTCCTGTCTTAGCTTCTCTCTTAGCTTCTCCTGGGGGCAAAATCTGGATTACATCTCTTAGGTTCTCTGACCTCTCTCCAAAATGTCTCTATTTTTTATTCTCTCATAGAGGACTCCAGCAAGGGGATTAAGACCCACCTTGAATGGGTAGGAGCACATCTCCATGGAAGCAACCTAATCAAAAGATCCCACCCACAATAGGTCTGCCCCCACAAGATTGGATTAAAAGAACACAGTCTTTTCTGGGGTACATAATAGATTCAAACCAGCATGGCTCCCAAAGATGACCACATCATAATCACCAGAACTTGTGAATAGTTTATGGCAAAGGGGAATCAAGGTTGCAGATGAAATTAAGTTTCCTAATCAGATGACCTTAAATTAGGGCAATTATCCTGGATTATCCAGGCTGGCCTGATCAAAACAAGAGCATTTAATTGTGAAAGAGGGAAGCAGTAAAGAAGAATCAGAGGAGGATGTGAACATGGAGGAAAGGCATGAAGAGATGTAACATTGCTGGCTTTGGAGATGGAAGAATTTGGTGACAAGCCAAGGAAATGTGACTGGCCTTCAGAAGCCGGAAAAGGTGAAGAAACATTTTCTTCCATAGCATCTCCAGAAGGAGTTAGCCCTGCTGACACCTTTTCAGACTTCTAACCTACAGAACTATAAAAATAACTGATGCTGTTTTAAATCAGCAAGTTTGTGGTAATTTGGTACAGTAGCAATTGAAAACTAACATACTATAAAATGCAAATGCAGTCGTTAAAACAATTGCACTTATTGTTCAGCCTTATGAATAGATTCATAGCAAGAGTCACTTTGTGCTTTGGATTAATTTATAAAAAAAATGCTTGGTAGGGGTGGGGGGATAATTTTCATGGGTACAAACATATAAAAGAAGTATGTTTAAGTGATAATAAACATACATAATAGTATTATTAAGTAATTCCTATGTTTAATACTCTGTTTTAAGTAATTATCAACTGATTTAATATTCACAGAAACACTCTGAAAAAGATACTCTTATGTCAGTGTTATAGACAATGAAACAAAGGCCTAAATTGCCCAAGTGACTTGCCTAATGTGGTATAACTAGCAAATGGCAATGCCAATATTTGAATTTAAGCATTTACCTCTGTATGTATAATACTCTATACATTCTTTGGTCTACATTAAAAGTAGTAAGTGAATCATGACTCTGTATAGAACCAGAAATGAATAGTTTTCGACTATGACTTTACAAACATTGACATGTTAGCTTTTGTTTTGTGGAAGAATTCTGATAAATTATACTTAAGATTCATTACTGAATATCCATTTTTTTTTCCCAAAAACTCTTCTGGAGTGCTCAAACATCTCCTTCTTAGAAGCCCAGGCAATAAATTTGACTGGCAATTTGGAAGAAGAAAAATTGGAATCAGAAACAAACCAAAAGACAATAATTTATTAATAAGTGGAAAAATGTCTCTTTTTTTGGCAGAATGTCAGGGGTTGGTGGCTGATTTCTTAGCTCTGCTAATGCCAAGGTTTTATGTTCTCAAAGATGCTGTCGGTATATATATGTGAACCACTGGGCTCTTAACAGGAACAAAATTTGTTTCTTATAACTTTATACCTTTTCTCATCTGGACACTGCAATAACCTCTTAAATGACTTCCCTTCTTCTCCCCTCCCAGCACACACTTCATAGACTACGTTCAAAGTTTAGTAACAGGAATTGTCTTAAAATGTAAATTAAATCAAGTCACACACCTGCTTAATACCCTTTCTTCATGGCTTCCTCAAGTAACTTAAGTGCAACTGTGTCATGTACATTGGCTTTTCCATGGTTAGTGAACTGGTCTGCATAGGCCTTCACATCTACTATCTGGCTTCTGGACTATGTTCCAGAAAAGAGACACCCTTATTTGTTTGATTTTGCTTCTACTTTTTTTTTTTTTTTTTTTTTTTTTTTGCCAGTATTTGGTTGTAATCTTTTCCTACAAACTGCTTCCCTGAATAGCCCTCACGTTTTTCCTCCATTCAGTTAATGTTCATTACAAAACATATTGAAACTGAAATTATCATTTATTTTCTTTCTCCTCCCATTAGAGTGTTATCTCCATCTGTGTTAGCCATTAAAATACGTTTGCTAGGCATATGTTGAAAAATATTTGTTGATTAATGAATATTCTCCTTGAATTCATTTCAGTGGACTGGAGCAGTAATACCCTCAAGCTATTTTCTTAGAGAAACACATTAAGCACATATAGTCTACTGTAAAATTGAACCTGGACAAATAAAACAATACTAAGAAATACGTTCATAGCTAGTTCCAATCTATATTCTTGATGTCTTTTATGCAGTCTCACTAATACAAAGTTAAGGAGAGGGATGTGAACAATGTATTAATTTAAAACATTGTTTAATTGAGCCATGCTATTATAAATGATATATGAATATATTATACTATGATGTAACTTTAGTAAGATTTTCAAAAGAATGACCCACTGAAAAATTCAAGAAAAGAATAGACAAGTATTGCTCTTGCATCACTGTCATATCTGCAGAAAGATTAGAATTACATTTTGTCATTATTGTTATGTTCATTTTAAGCATAATCTATTCCTAAAAACTGCAATATGAATATGAAAGTCTCATTTAAGATTCAATCTATCTCCCTTGAATATTTTATGTAATACCCCAAAATATGTAAAGAAAGTAAGATTGAAAAATGGAATGCATAAGAAAACTAAACTTAAAAAGAAAACCTATGGATTCAAAAACCTAAATATGTATCTTCCGCTAACTCCTTGTTAATGCTTATTATAAATTTGCACATTAAAATGGAACTAAAGTTCATCAAGGACATTTGGGAATACATGCATTATATATTAATTATTATTTCCTTTGAAAAATCAGAATACCACACAAAGACTCAGTATCAATATAGAAATATATTTAGTCTTCCTATTTTATTGTGTAAACAGTGTGAAAACAATCCCCATTTAAAATCCATGAGGACTTAAATTCAAAGCCTGGCTATGAAATTGCTGCAATATTAAGCAAGCTCTTGGGATGGGCTTTAAATTCCAATCTCTTAAAAAGTTATGTTCATTCCAATGAACAAAAATGTCAGGATGATCAAAAACAAGAATTTCAATTCCAAACATATCCCTAGAGATGGCATAAATATAAAAGCAATTTTTATCTGGATAGGTTTTGAATGTTCACTCTTTCTAGAGATTTTGTGGTGTTTCTTTATTGATGGTAAATACCTTGTAATAGTTATATTTGATCCAACAGCAGATTAATGTATCATGCCACATCATATTTGTTTCATTTGCTACTGTACTGCAGAAAACATAATTTTAAAATCCATTTTACCTATTCATTTATCAGTTTATCACTATATATATATATCTCTACAATCTCTTCCAACTACTATTTCACATTATTTTAGTCTCCTATTACAAAATGGCAAATGATTGTTTTCATTTGTAGTATGTTTATACTCTACTGATAAATCAATGTGTATTAATTCATTAAATACTGAAAATAATGCAATAAGGAATCAAGGTATGTAGTGGATTCATAAGAAAATTCTTCTAGATAAAAGAGCAAATTTTCAGTGAATATCCTGGATCCAGAGTACATGCTCCTAATCACTAACAAACACTCTTCTTTTAAGTGTCAATGAACATTTTTCAGTAAGTAATTCAGTGACTGGTTATGAATGATTTTGCACTATACACATAAAATAAAATAACACGTAAGTTTCACTATTTAAAAATTTAAAACAATATTCTTGAATATTGATTTTCAGTACTTTTTGACATTTGATATTTTTTCTGTGCCTATGTATACACTTATATGTTAGTGTGTTGGGTACAACAGTGCAAAGAAACAATGTTAAATTATTCTTTTTGCTGGAATGGGGAAAATCTAATAGAAAAATCAAAGATAGCTCCAAGTATGCTTCTACTAGCTTAAAAATAACTTACTTTAATTCCCCCCTGATGTTCTATCTATACCAATTCTGATATATCTTTGATGGTTTTATTCACACACCATACAATCCATCCTAAGTGTACAGTCAATGGCTCTTCATATAATCACATTGTTATGAATTCACCACAATAGTTAAGGTGACAACATTCTCATTTCTTCCTAAGGAAAAACTCCCATGATTGTCATTTAGCTTTTGTATAGTGCCTTTGTTACCATTATTGCAAGAATATTACAATGTCATGCTAAATGTAGACCTTAGTGTACATTAATTGTATTTCCCCATATGCCACCCTATTATAATACCTTGTAATAGCAACATACATTTGTTTAAGTTTTCTAATATTTAAACAATTAACCAACCTCATTGTCTATGCTAGGTTTCACAAAGTTATTCAGTCCCAGTTTTATCCTCTAGCTTTCCTTCTGGTGACATACATGACTCTAGCCTTCCTCTTTCAACCATTCTTACACAAAGCTTTGTTAATTACACTTACAGTAATGTGCTAACAACACACAGTCTTGTGCTATCCATTTTTTTTTTTAATAATTTTTATTGGGATTGTTCAGATACCATACAATCATCCAAAGATCCAAAGTTCGCAATCAGTTGCCCCTGGCACCATAAAACAGCTGTGCATCCATCACCACACTTGATTTTTGTTCAATTTTTAGCAACTTTTCATTACTCCAAACAAGAAATAAAGTGAAAGATGAATAAAGAAAAAAAAAGGAAAAGAAAAGGAAACTCGAATTCTCCCATATCCCTAACCAAACCCCTTAATTGTTGACTCGTAGTCTTGGTATAGTACATTTGTTACTGTTTATGAAAGAACATTGAAATACTAGTAACTGTAGTATATGGTTTGCAATAGGTATATATTTCTTCCCTATATGCCCCTCTATTATTAACTTCTAATTGTATTGTCATACATTTGTTCTGGTTCATGGAAGAGATTTCTAATATTTGTACAGTTAATCATGGACATTGCCCACCATAGGATTCAGTTTTATACATTCCCATCTTTTGACCTCCAACTTTCCTTCTGGTTACATATATGACTCTGAGATTCCCCTTTCCACCTCATTCACACACCATTCGGGGCTGTTAGTTATTCTCACATCTTGCTACCAACACCCCTGTTCATTTCCAAACATTTAAGTTCATCCTAATTGAACATTCTGCTCATACTAAGCAACCACTCCCCATTCTCAAGCCTCGTCCTATATGTTGGTACCTTATATTTCATGTCTATGAGTTTACATAT
Source organism: Choloepus didactylus (assembly GCF_015220235.1). NCBI lineage: Eukaryota > Metazoa > Chordata > Mammalia > Pilosa > Megalonychidae > Choloepus > Choloepus didactylus. The sequence goes on from NC_051309.1 coordinate 144,739,391, forward strand.
TATAATTAGTTCCTATCAGTGAGACCCTGCAATATTTGTCATCATGTGTCTGGCTTATTTCACTCAGTACATTGCTCTCGAGGTTTTGTCATCAACACATTTTTTTCTTTTTTTAAAGATGGTTTTGTTCACACACCGTACATTCCATCCTAAGTAAACAATCGATGGTTCTCTGTATGGTCACATATTTATGTGTTCACCACCTTCACCACTATCTATATAAGGGCATCAACATTTCTTCCTCAAGGCAGGAGGGAGAGTCAAAGAAGGTAGAGAGGGAAAAGAAAGGAAAAAAAAAAATGACAGCTAGGAGGTAGCAAAAGGAAAAATAAACTTAAATCAAAGTAGAGTAAAGAGTCAGACACCACCACCAATGTCAAGTGTCCAACATGCCTCCCCTATCCCCCCTCTTATCTGTATTTACCTTGGTATATCACCTTTGTTACATTAAAGGAAGCATAATACAATGATTCTATTAGTTACAGTCTCTAGTTTACATTGATCGCGTCCCTCCCCCAATGCCTCCTCATTTTTAACACATTGCAAGGTTGACGTTTGCTTGTTCTGCCTGGTAAAAGAACACATTTGTACATTTTATCACAATTGTTGAACACTCTAGATTTCACCAAGTTACACAGTCCCATTCTTTGTCTTTCCTCCTTTATTCTGGTGTCTCACATGCTCCCAACCTTCCTCTCTCAACTGTATTCATAGTTATCTTTGTTCAGTGTACTTACATTGTTGTGCTACCATTTCCCAAAATTGTGTTCCAAACTATGCACTCTTGTCTTCTCCTATCACTCTAGTGCTCCCTTTAGTATTTCCTGTAAGGTGGGTTTCTTATTCAAAAAGTCTCTCATTGTCTGTTTGTCAGAAAATATTTTGAGTTCTCCCTCATATTTGAAGGACAGCTTTGCTGGATATAGGATTCTTGGTAGGCAGTTTTTCTCTTTCAGTGTCTTAAATATATCACACCACTTCCTTTTTGCTTCCATGGTTTCTGAGAGATCCGCACATAGTATTATTAAGCTTCCTTTGTTTGTGATGGATTGCTTTTCTCTTGCTGCTTTCAGGATTCTCTCTTTGTCTTTGACATTTGATAATCTGATTATTAAGTTTCTTGGCATAGGCCTATTCAGATCTATTCTGTTTGGAGTACACTGCGCTTCTTGGATCTGTAATTTTATGTCTTTCATAAGAGATGGGAAATTTTCATTAATTATTTCCTCTATTATTGCTTCTGCCCCTTTTCCCTTCTCTTCTCCTTCTGGGACACCAATGATACATACATTCTTGTACTTTGTTTCATCCTTAATTTCCCAGAGACGTTGCTCATATTTTTTCATTCTGTTCTCCATCTGCTCCTTTGCTTGTAGGCTTTCAGGTGTTTTGTTCTCCAGTTTCTGAGTGTTTTCTTCTGCCTCTTGAGATCTGCTGTTGTATGTTTCCATTGTGTCTTTTGTCTCTTGTTTTGTGCATTTCATTTCCATAGATTCTACTAGTTGTTTTTTCGAACTTTCAATTTCTGCCTTATGTACGCCCAGCGTTTTCTTTACAGCATCTCTTTTGTGAAATCTTCTCTAAACTTTTTGAATTGATTTATCATTAGCTGTTTAAATTCCTGTATCTCAGTTAAAGTGTACATTTGTCCCTTTGACTGGGCCATAACTTTGTTTTTCTAAGTGTAGGTTGTAGTTTTCTGTTGTCTAGGCATCTGACCTCCTAGGCCACCCCAATTAAGTTTTCCCAGACGAGAACAGGCTCAGGTCACAGAAGGAGGAAATATTCAGTATCCAGTTTCCCTGATGGTTTTTCTTAGAGGATTGACACACCTGTGCTTTTCTGCCTGGCAGGTGCACCTGTCAGCCTGTCACTGGCTGGTGTAAGGCGGTGTGGCCTGTGGCTCTCCTCCCCCAGACTTTGGTGTCTGGTTCCGGTAAGGCGGGCAGTAGAGCTGGGCCCCTCCCTTTCCTCTTGGGGATCTATGTCCCTTCCAGAGAGGTCATCTGCATATCAATAAGTTCTTTGTTTCTCTGAGTCTGCTGATCAAAGAGTTTTGATTTTAAAATGGCTGAGGCTTTCTTTACTGCAAAGCGCTGTGGGCTGAAAATGGCTGAGATTTTCTCCACAGAGAGAAAAAGGGACAGAAAGCTCACAGTTTCACCTGTCTGCCAGAGATAGCACCTGATCCTCTGGGCTCCCTGTCCTGAGACAGATACGTCTCCAACTCTCCCAAGGTCAGTTGTCACCAAAAGCCTCTGTCTGCTTGTTGGGGATTCGCTGTCTGTATTGAGCAGTTAACATTAAAACCCTAGTTGGAGCTGGGCTGAGAGAGTGCTGCTCTCTAGCACTGCGAGGCTTCCATGAGGGAGGGGCTCTTGGCTCTCGGCTCTCAGCGCGGGTCCTCAGTTTTAGTTACAGATTATATGCTGTGATCTCAGGCATTCTTCCCAATTCAGGTTGGTAGATGATGAGTGGACAGTCATGTTTGTCTCCCCACAGTTATTCCAGGTTATTTACTAGTTTTTTGTTCATTTATGAATTGTTCCAGGTGGGGACTAACAGTTTTCCACTCCTCTCTATGCCACCATCTTAGCTCCTCTGTGCTATTCATTTTTGAACCTTTACAATCAACCTTATTGAATATTCTGTATTCTTTAGGCATCAATTGCCCAATCTCCATCCTCTTTCTAACTCCTGATGATGTATGTTTTCAACTTTAACTGTCAGAGTTTGCTCATTATATTTAGGTCATATTAGTAAGCCCATAAAATATCTGCCTTTTAATTTCTGGCTCTTTCACTCAACATAATGTCCTCAAGGTTCATTCACATCATTACATGCCTCACAAATTTATTGTTTTCTGCAGCCACATAGTATTCCATCATATGTATAAACCAGAGCTTTCCCTTCTACTCATCAGTTGCTGAACCTTTGAAGCACCTCTATCCATTGGCAATTGTGAATAATACCACCATATACATCAGAGTGAAAATGTCTATTCATGTCCCTGTCTTCAGTTCTTCCAAGTACATACCTAGTAACATGATTTCTAGACAATATGGCAATTCTATACTTAGCTTCCTGAGGAAATGCCATACTGCCCTCCAGAGAGGCTGCACAATTCTACTTCCCTACTAGTAGTTTTTCTTCAGATTTTAAACAAGTTTGATTCCTGGATCTCCTTCCTCAGCAGGAGACACTGAGATACAGGATGACTTTAAACATAGAAAAGGCCTGTCAGTCTTATTATGGGCGTATCTGGTGTATTAGTGAACCCCCGGGAAAACACAGAATGTGATGATTGGCATCTAACAACAGGGTGCTGAGTCTGGGCTACGCAACAAAATACACAGCTTGACTCAAGTGCCTTACTGAAACAGCTATAGACTATCTCAGATGGTTAAACCAGCAGACCCACTGGAGTAAGTCTTACTTCCAAAAGTGGCTGTACAATGCAATGTGGTTTCACAAACATCACTTGTAGATGACCTACCAAGCAGTTATCTCTGAATTCTTTCCTTTCTTTCTCACTGTCACAGTCATCCAGCTCTTCTACCAAGGTAAAATTTGGAACATCCTCCTCTTCTTGTTAACTGTCCAGTTAGTAGTTCTCTTCAAGTCATCCTTTGCCAGCTGCCTTAGAGGAAATATCATGGTGTTCATGTCTCTCTACTCAGTGTTATACATATCAAGTTTACTTCCCACCAAGATGTTTGCAATAGCAACAATAAACAAAGCTGGGTGGAGCACATCTTAATTAAAATGTGACACAGAGACATGAAATGAGCACATGCTGTTGCTATTGGGAAAACGGCACTGACAGACTTGCTGGACTCAGGGTTGCCACAAACCTTCAATTTAAAAAAAAATGAAAAAAAAGCAATATCTATGAAGTGCTATAAAACAAGGTATGCCTTCCGTGAAGAAAGGCCAGTGGCATCTGCAGTTCCTCTGTCACATGGGAAGGCACATGGCTGGGGTCTGCTGGGCCTCTCCCAGGTTTAGCTTCTAGTTTCTGCGGCTTTCTCCAAAATGTCTCTGGGCTTCTGTCTTAGCTTCTCTTGGCTCTCTGCTTGTTTCTCCTGGGGCATTTCTGTCTAAGCATCTCTCTTAGCTTCTCTCAGATCCCTTGTGTCCTCTTGCTTCTCCAAGGGGCAAACTCTGGATTACATTTCTTTCCTTCTCTCTAAAATGTGCCTCTCAGCTTCTCTACCATCCCATTTTTAACACCTCATAATAGTGACTTACATTTGTTCTCATTCATGTAAAAACTTTCTTATTTGTATAATTAACCACCATCATTGTCTACTCTAGGTATCACTAAGTTATACAGTCCCAGTTTTTATCCTCTAGATTTCCTTCTGGTGACATACATGACTATAGCCTTCCTTTTTCACCCATACTCACACTCAGCTTTGTTAATTGCATTTACAGTATTGTGCTACCTTCACATAGTATTTTGCTATCCATTTCCAAACCTTTATAATTAACCTTATTGAAGATTGTGTACTCCTTAAGCATCAATTGCCCAATATCTGCCCTGTTTCTATCTCCTGATAACCTGGACTTTCCAATTTAACTCTCATAGTTTTCTCCTTATAGTTAATTTATATTTAGCGAGAACATGGAGTATTTGTCCTTTCTTTTCTGGCTTATGTCTCTCAAAATAATGCCCTCAAGGTTCACCCACATTGTTGAATACATCATGACTTTATTCTGTCCTACAAATGCATAATATTCCATCATATGTATATACCACAATTTCCTTTTCCACTTATCATTTGATGGATATTTAAGCTGTTTCTATCTATTGGCAAGCATGAATAATGCTGCTATAAACATTGGTGTGCAAATGTCTGCTTATGTCCCCTCTCTCAGTTCTTCCAAGTATATACCTAGGAATGGAATTGCTGGATCATATGACAATTCTATACTCAGCTTCCTGAGTAACCACCATACTGCCTGTTTTCGTTTGCTAATGCTGCTGGAATGCAAAACACCAGAAATGGATTGGCTTTTATAAGCGGGGTTTATTTGGTTACAAAGTTACAGTCTTAAGGCCAGAAAGTGTTCAAGGTAAGTCATCAACAATCGGGTACCTTCACTGGAGGGTGGCCAATGGTTTCCAGAAAACCTTTGTTAGCTGGGAAGGCACGTGGCTAGCATCTGCTCCAAAGTTCTGGATGCAAAAAGGCTTTCTCCCAGGACATTCCTCTCTGGGCTGCAGTTCCTCAAAAATATCACTCTCAGTTGCTCTTGGGGTTGTTTGTCCTCTCTTAACTTCTCTGGAACAAGAGTCTGCTTTCAACAGCCATCTTCAAATTGTCTCTCATCTGCAGCTACTCTCTCAGCTTCTGCACATTCTTCAAAGTGTCCCTTTTGGGTGTAGCTCCTCTTCAAAGTGTCACTCTCAGCTGCACTGAGTTCCTTCTGTTTGTCAGCTCATTTACATGGCTCCTCTGATTAAGGCCCACCCTGAATGGGTGGGGCCACACCTCCATGGAATTTATCTCATCAGAGTTATCACCTACAGTTGGGTGGGGTGCATTTCCATGCAAGCAATCTAATCCAAACATGCCAAATTAATCCCCACTAATATGTCTGCCCCACAAGTTTGCATCAAAGAGTATGGCTTTTTCTTGGGGACATAATACATTCAAACTGACACAGTGTCTTCCAGAGCAGCTGCATCATTCTAAATTCCCACCAACAGTGTATACTGTTGATGGCTAGTGAAGTTGAGCATCTTTTTATATGTTTTTGAGCCATATGTATCTCCTCTTCAGAAAAGTGTCTATCCAGATCTTTTGCCCATTTTTTAATTGGGTTGTTTTTCTTTCTGTTGTTGAGCTGTAGGATCTCTTTATATATTCTGGAAATTAAACTCTTATGAGATATATGGTTTCTGAATATTGTCTCCCATTGATTAGGCTGCCTTTTAACTTTCTTGACAAAGCCCTTTGAGGGACTTTGATTTTGATTTTGAGCAGACTCCATTTATCTATTTCTTCTTTCATTGCTTGCACTTTTGGTATAAGGTCTAGAAAACCAACACCTATCAAAAGATCTTTAAGGTATTTCCCTACATTTTCTTCTAAGAGTTTTATGATCATAGTTCTAATGTTTAAATTTAATGATCCATTTTGAATTGACTTTGTATAAGGTGTGCGATAGGGGTCCTCTTTCATTCTTTTGGATAGGGATATCCAGTTTTCCAAGCACCATTTGTTCTAGAGGCTGTTCTGTCCCAATTGAGTGGGCTTGGCCACCTTGTCAAAAATTAATTGTCTATGCATATATGGGAGGGTCTATTTCTGAATTCTCAATTTGATTTCATTGGTTGTTATATCTATCTTTATGCTAGTACCATGCAATTTTGACCACCATAGCTTTGTAATATGCTTTAAAGTCAGGTAGTGTGAGACCTGCAACATCATTTTTCTTTCTCAGGATCTTTTTTTAGCTATTTGGGACACCCTGCCCTTCCAATTAAATAGGATTATTGTTTTTTATATTTCTGCAAACTAAGTCATTAGGAGTTTTATTGGTATTGAATGGAATCTATAAATCATTTTGGGTAGAACTGACATTATATCTGTATTTAGTCTTCCAATCCATGAACACAGTATGTTTCCATTTATTTAGTTCCTCTTTGATTACTTTTAGCAATGTTTTGTAGTTTTTTGTGTGTAAGTCCTTTTTGTCCTTGGTTAAATTTATTCCTAGATATTTGATTCTTTTGGTTGCTATTGTAAATTGATTTTTTTCTTGAATTCCTCTTCGGGTTGCTCATTACTAATGTGTAGAAGCACTACTGATTTTTGCATGTTGATCTCTTATCCTACCACTTTGCTGAACACATTTATTAACTCTAGCAGTTTGCTGTGTATTTTGGGGGGGAATTTCTACATATAGGATCATGTCATCTGCAAGCAATGAAAGTTTTACTGCTTCTTTTCCAATTTAGATGACATTTATTTTGTTTTCTTGCTTAGTTAGAACTTCAAACACATTATTGAATAACAATGGTGACAGAGGGCATCCTTGTCTTGTTCCGTATCTTAGAGGGAAAGCTTTCAGTCTTTCTCCATTGAGTATGACACTAGCTATGGATTTTTCATACATGCCCTTTATTATGCTGAGGAGTTTCCTTGTATTCCTATCTTTCAAAGTGTTTTTATCAATAAAGTATGCTGAATTTTGTCAAGTGCCTTTTCTCCATCAATTGACATGATCATGTGTTTTTTTTTGTTTGCTTTTTTTTTTTACCCTCTATTTGTTGATATAGTGTATTACATTACATGATTTTCTTGTATTGAACCACCCTTGCATATCTGGAATAAAACCCACTTGATCATGGTGTATAATTCTTTTAATTTGCTTCTGGATTTTGTTTGTAAGTATTTTGCTAAGCATTTCTGCATCTATATTCATTAAAGAGATTGGTCTATAATTTTGTTTTCTTCTAGTATCTTTGGCTGTAGTATTAGAGTGATGTTGGCTTCATAGAATGAGTTAGGTAGCTTTCCCTCCTCTTCAAGTTTTTGGAAGAATGTGAGCAGGATTCATACTAATTCTTCCTGGAGTGTTTGGTAGAATTCGCATCTGTCTTTTATCCTCTCAAAAAGAACAACAACAAGGGTATTAAGTCCCACTTTGAATTGGCTGGGTCACAACTCAGTTGCAACACCCTAACCAAAAGGTCGCACCCACAGTAGGTTTGCCCCCACAGGAATGGATTATACATAGCAGATTCAAACCAGCATATCCCCCCCTCCCATTTCTGATTTTATTTATTTGCATCTTCTCTTTTTTTCCTTTGTCAGCCTTGCTAAAGGTTCATCAATTTTATTGATTTTCTCAAAGAACCAACTTCTAGTTTTGTTGATTTTTCTCTACTGTTTTGATGTTCTTGATTTCATTTACTTAGGCTCTAATTTTTGTTATTTCTTTCCTTTTGTTTGCTTTGGTGTTAGTTGGCTGTTCTTTTTCTAGTTCTTCCAGGTATTCAGTTAAGTCTTTGATTTTTGCTCTTTCTTCTTTTGTAATATAGGTGTTTAAGGGAATAAATTTCCTTCTCAGCACTGCCTTTGCTGTATCCCATGTGTTCAGATATGTTGTGTTCCCATTTTCATTTACCTCAAGATATTTACTGATTTCTATTGCAATTTCTCCCTTTACCCACCGTGGATTAAGACTGTGTTGTTTAGTCTTCAAATATTTGCAAATTTTCTAGCCCTTTGATTGCCAGATTCATTCCATTATGATCTGAAAAAGCGTTCTGTACCATTTCAATCTTTTTTAAATTTATTGAGACTTGCTTTTTGACCCAACATGTGGTCTATCCTGGATGCTGAATGATGAGCACTTGAGAAAAATGTATATCATGCTGTTGTGGAATGCAATAATATATAAATGTCTGTTAAGTCTAGTTCATTTATCATGTTATTCAAGATCTCTGTTTCCTCATTGATGTCCAGAAGTTCTATCCATTGATGACAGTGGTGTATTGAAGCCTCCAACTAATGTTGTAGATGGGTCTATTTCTCCCTTCAGTGTCACCAGTATTTTGGGACACTCTGGGTAGGTGTATAGATATTTATGACAGTTATTTCTCCTTGATGAGTTGTCCCTTTTATTTATACATACTGTCCTTCTTTGTCTCTTTTAAGTGTTTTACATTTAAAGTCTCATTTGCCTGATATTAGTATAGCCACCCCTGCTTTTTCTGGTTGGTATTTGCATGGAATGTCTTTTTCTAGCCGTTCACTTTCCACCTATTTTTGTCCTTGGATTTAAAGTGAGTCTCTTGCAGACAGCATATAGATGAATCCTGTTTTTTTGTTTGTTTGCTTTTTGTTTGTTTTTGTTGTTTTGTTTTGTTTTTTTAATCCATTCTGCCATATATGTTTCTTGATTGGGGAGTGTGCCAGTTTGGCTTATGTCCTGCAAAATGCCATGTTCTTTGATGCAATTTGTGGGGGCAGACATATTGCTGTTGATTAGATTGGAAGTCTTTGAGTATTTCCATGGAGATATGACTCAATGAACTGTGGGTGAGACCATTCATTGAATTATTTCCATGGAGGTGTTGCCCCACCCATTCAGGGTGCATCTTAATTGGATCACTGGAGTACTTTAGAAAGAGCCACACAGACCCAGATGCTTGTTGCAGATAAGAGACAGCTTGAAGATGGCCATTGAAAGCAGACTTTTGCTCCAGAGAAGCTAAGAGGGACAAACATACAAAGAGCAACTGAGAGTGAAATTTTGAAGAGCAGCTGCAGCTAAGAGAGGACAAAACACCACAGAAGCAACACTTTGGAGAATGCAATTTGAAATGCAACCTGGGAGCAAGCAGACATCAGCCATGTGCCTTCCCAGCTAACAGAGGTTTTCCAGATGCCAATGGCCTTTCTCCAGTAAAGGTACCCTTTGTTGATGCCTTACCTTGCATATTTTATGACCTTAAGACTGTAACTTTGTAACCAAATAAACACTCTATATAAAAGCCAATCCGTTTCTGATAATTTTCAAAAGGGCAGCGTTATCAAACAGGAACAGGGAGTTTAATCCATTAACATTCAACATTATTACTGTAAAGGTAGTACTTTCTTTAACCTTTTTGTCCTTTGCATTTGATATGTCATATCTCATTTTTTCCTCTTTCTACCCTTTTAGTTACCCTTATTGATTTCCTTCATTTCTAGCATCTCCCCCAGACCTCTCTCTCCTGTCTTTTCTTATCAGCCTGTAGCATTCCCTTTAGTATTTCTTGTAGAGCAGGTCTTGTTCATGAATTCTCTCAATGTCTGTTTAAATGCAAATATTTTAAATTCTCCTTCATTTTTGAAATACAGTTGTGCCAGATATAGAATTCTTGTTTGGCAAGAATATTCTTTCAATATCTTAAATATGTCATACTACTGCCTTCTCACCTATGTGGTTTCTGCTGAGAAATCCACACTTAGTCTTATCAAGCTTCCCTTGTATATGATGAATTACTTTTCTCTTGCTGCTTTCAGAATTCTCTCAATGTCTTTGGCATTGGACAATCTGATTAGTAAGTGTCTTGGAGTAGGTCTATTTGATCTATTCTGTTTGGTGTATGTTGCACTTTTGAACTGGTATTTCTATGTCTTTATAACAGTTGGGAAATTTTCAGCAACTATTTCCTCAATTATTCTTTCCATTCCTTCTCCCTTCTCTTCTCCTTCTGGGATACTGATAGCATGTATATTCATGTGCTTCATATTGTCATTCAATTCCCTGAGACCCTGCTCATTTTTTTCCCCTTCTTTTCCCTATCTGTTTTGTGTATAAAATTTCAGATATGTTGTCCTCTAGTTCACTAATTCTTTCTTCTGCTTCTTCAAATCTGCTGTTGTATGTCTCCATTGTATTTTTCATCTCTTCCATTGTGCCTTCTATTCCCATAAGTTTACTATTTTTGAAAGTTTGGGGGTTCTTCTTTATGGTCACCCAGGGTATTCTTTGTATCCACCATCTCTTTGGCCATTTTTTCCTTCAACCCATTGAATTAATTTAGATTTATTGGAACATCCTTAATTAGTTGTCTGAACTCCTGTATCTCATCTTAAATTTTAGTTTGTTCCTTTATTGGCCCATATCTTCATGCTTCCTTGTGTAACTTATGATTTCTTAGTGGTGCCTAGGCATCTGATTTTCTTGATTAGTTTATTCTAGGGGGAGGATGTTTTCTCTCTCTCATCTAGGGTTTTCTTGTTGATTGGCTTTGTGCTCTAATTGTTCTTTGACATTTCTTTCAACTAATTCTAGACCTCTAACATAGCTAGTGTTTAGCTGGCCAATTTTTTTTTTTTTTCAGCTCTAACTTTCATGATTCTTTTCCAGCTTATATGGAATGATTTTTGAGAATACCCTTTTTTTGCACAGTTGTTTCACCCCCAGGAAAATCTTTCTCTTCCCCACTCCCTTCCTCAGGAAATATTGATCTATTTTTTGTTTCTTTTGCTTTTTTTTTTTTTTTAACCTCTATATGTTTTTAACACTCTTTTCATTACCTCTAGCAACTTTTCCTTGGAGGAATGATTTTGAAAGGAGGGTTCTCCCAGAGAGGATCTACCCCAGTCAGTTTTTCCCTAATTAAAACAGTTCCAAGATGAAGGGGTGTAACTCAGTATCAATGCTCCCTGGGGATGAGGTCCTTCCTGTGAAGTCTCCTGATTCTGTGCTGTTCCTGTCCTATCAAGAAGATGGCAGTCTTCAGCCTGCTGGTCCTCACAGGCTTAGGGTGGTGCAGTGCCTTTAATGATCATCCAATGCTGACTTTGCTGGGGGCATGGTTGAGACAGAGTCTCCCTTTTCTTGGGGAGGAGCCACCCCTCAGTCCCCTGTACCCTGCCAGCTTGAAAACTTCCAGGAATCACAAGCAACCCCACTTCCATCCCTGCTGCAGCATGTTTCAGAGACTGGGTTCTACCCTTTGTAGGTTGAAACTGTTGCTGATATCCCAGCTCCTGGAGCATAAATTCTTTGAATGACAGCTGCCACTTGTGCAGGGCCCTGTTCCTTCCTTTTCTTGTGGAAAACCTATCTTTTAGGAAATATCTCCCCCACCTGATTAGTTACTTTGTCTCTCAGTCAACCTTATTTTTACCAATGTCTGGAGCAGAGCTGAAAATGAAGACTTCCAACTGCTTATTTTTAATGGGTTGCTTAAAAAAAAAAGAAGAAAGAAAAAAAAGTAGCTGTTGTCACAGCTGAACACCAGCACCCTGGGTTCACCACTCAAAAGGCCAAGTTGGTACTTGACTCAATGTGCCCCTTTTCTTGGGGCACAGCCCTCCTCCATCTCTCTAAGCTCAGCCAACTCCAGCAGCCTCCATATTTTTTTTTTTTTGTCTGCCCTGCTTCCTGCATGCTGGGATGGGGGCCGAAATAGAATTCCCAGGTTTTTTCTTGGTTGCCTTGTAAATTTATCTGTGCCTGGTGTTTGTATTCAGCAGTCTGAAATCATTAATCAAATCAGCAAATAGTGTGTGGCTGAGTTCCCCTTCCTTGCTACCAAGAGAAAGGACTTCTGCTTCCCACCAGGGAGTGACTTTGAGTCAGCCTGCCATTCCAGTGGGGGAAGTGGTACCAGCCTCCACAATGTGGAAGGATTTACTTACAGCATCTTTGCTGTGAGTTGTCAGTATCTCCACTCATTCCTGGCTGGTGTACAATGTGCATCTGGTCTTTGAAGTCCCACAAATAATTCCTTCAGACAGTTCTTGGCATTCTGGAGGATAGACTAAATGCTACATCTCCCTATGCTGCTATCTTGCCCTGATATGCTTTTAATTGAGAACACTGATTTAAATTAATAGGTTTGAAGAAATGCTATATAAATGGCATAAGATGGAGAAAGTGTAGGTCTTTCCAAAGAGAAGAGAGACACAAAAGATATTTAAAAATCTAGAAAAACAGGAGTAAAGGAGAGCTAGTCACATTTGCTTTTATCAGAGTCCATTTTTGCAACAAAATTCATGACAAGAATGTGATCAGCTTTGTACAACTTAGTATTTATTCATGTATGACTGCATTTCTACCAGAGAAAATAAGTTACTTTACAGTGATCATTTCAGAAAACTGGAGTCTTGTGATAAAGAGATGATAATAAGTTAATTGAGAAAGACTGAGATTTGGTTACCTTTAGACAGAAAATGGATAAATTATGTTAAAAATGAGAGTGTCATCACTAGAAAGGCTCACATTTTAGGCAAAAGGCATAACTATTTAAATTAAAAATTACAACATGGAGATATATATATATATATATATATATATATATATATATATATATATAATTGCACAGGTCTCAAAGTATCATGTCAGCCTGTCAATAGAAATATATGTATAGATAGATGTATGATGATTGTTATAGATTTGGACAGATGGACAGAGAGTTAGATATATGGATACAGATTACTGATAGATATATTTTACTAATGTGTCAAGTGAAATTCAGGCAAGTATTGCCATGCTCTTTAATGTCTTTTCTGCAAAATCTGGAAGAAATATTTCTATATTTTCACATCCACTTCTCATGCCAACCCTACTCCAAGCACAGATGATGAAAATTGTATAAGCCTTTGCATCAGTTAAATATCATAGAAGGGTTGGAGTACAGTTATGATTTGAAAGATAATAACATATGAAAGAAACCACAATGTATTTAAGTTTTCAGTATTTATGTTCACTGGAAAAACTTTGTTGTCACTATGATCTAATGAAACCATATTTCTATTACTGCCCTAATAATTACAACAAACTTAGTTGCTTAAAACACTATAAATTTATTATTTTATAGTTTTGTAGGTCAGAGGTCCAAAACAGGTCTCATTGAACTAAAGTCAAGATGTCAGCAGGGCTGTGTTCCTTTCTGGAGACTCCAGGGCAAAATCTGTTCCCTTGACTTTTCCAACTTCCGGTGACCACCTGCATTCTTTGGCTCATTACCCACTTCTCTCTGACCATCATTCCACAGTCACATATTCTGGTAACCATAGCCACCAGGAAAGTTTCTCTGCTTTTACAGACTTATTTGATTAGATTTGGTCCACCCAGATAATCCAGGATAAAATCCCCATTTCAAGGTATTTAACTTAATTATATATGCAAAGCCCCTTTGTGTGTGTGTGTGTGTTTCTGTGTAACATAATATTCAAAGGTTCTGGGGATTAGGATTTGGGTATATTTGAGGGGATGGAGTGGCTATTATTCAGCCTACTACAAAAGTACTGAAATTTGGTAAATTATTAATAAATTGTTTCATGATAAAATATTTTGTCCAAACATGTGAGAACAGATTTCTATCATATCTTTTAGGTATCTGTAGAATGCCTTGCTGTACTATCAAATAAAAAACATATTTTTTGAAAACCTATTGTGGGCAATATACTTAGTATTTTTCAAAGGATATAGACAGCTTTAAGACCCAGGACTTACTAAATTTGAAATATGTAAGCAGTCATTCTAAATAATATATCATATTGCAAGGAAACACATAATTTGTATAGTTAAATTATATACACACTTTCTCTGTGAATTCAGATAAGAAAAAAACCAAACATGCAATTAGACTGTGATAATGTGGGAGGACAAAGTATAAGTAGGTTCAAAATGTGCCTTGAAGTATAAGTAAGGACTGGATAGGAGAAAAACAATTGAAAAATATAGCACAACTCACAACAAAATAGTTTTATAGAGAGAGATTAAAGCACTTCAGATAAGAAGGGATGTATAAATAAATGTCTAGTAGGAAAAACTTTCAGTAGAATGGAGTCTTCTTTGTGTTCTCTGAGTTTGAGACAGTTACATAAGAATGACTTTTCACAATCAAGCTGTAGGACTTGGAAGTTGGCCATTTCATTTTTATCTACTTGCGTAATTTCTCCCTTTGTTGTTGCTTTTCTTTTCATGGAATAACTGAGGTCATAGCTTTATCTGATCAAGTAATAAGAGGGCTAGTTAATTTCAGGATAAATTCAGATTCCCTTTTTCCCAATGCAGTGTACTTGACTCCTTGTTAAGGGATCATAATTCTAGTCATTTAGCAATGGCACTGTCATTTAATTTGCATTGTAGCACAATCTAACACAGTCCTTTTTCCTTTCTGAGGTCACAAATACAGTCTTTGACCATTAATCTTTCAGATTTTGGCACAAGAACAGGGACAAAACATTCCTTTCTGGCTATCTTTTGGTGCTGTTTGTTTCTATAAAAACCAGCAGGGCTCAGTTATAGTTAGCATATGCTCCATCATGGCCAAACCACCCAGCTTTTGGGTGAGTGTGTGCACTCTCTAATCAGACTGTCCAGGTTTGAATCCATGCTCCACCACTTATTAGTTATGTGGCCTGGGGCAACTTATTTGACCGTTTTCCTTATCTGTAAAAACTGTGTAATAAAATTAAGAGCTACTTCTTAGAATTTTCATGAGGGATAAATGGATTCATATTTGCAAAGCACTTAGTGTCTGGTACATGACAGATGGTATAATAATGTTAAATAAAATAAACTCAGCAATGTGATTCAATACAAAAGGTTTCTTTACAGGTTATCTATTTAAAGTTTGTATAATTGATTTTTCTGTATTTTAAAGATTTAATGAGTGCATGCATGTAATGAAGAGAGCATAGAGAGCTTGATTCATAGAAGGTAATTTTGAGACAAGAAAATTAATATTAGTTACTGAAAATCGATCTGTTTAATACAAGACAGCCTATTTGCACAAATATGTGTTTTAAATAATCACACCTTAAAAAGAATTGTGTGTATAAGGATTCAGAAAGAACTGAAGAAAAGGGTGTATAAAAAGAAGGTGCTAATAGAGAAGAAAGAAGAGAGAAATGAAAAGAACAAAATATTTTGTTCATGCTTACCTGATGAAACTGTGGGCAGGCCAAAAACTGGTTTATGGACATGTCCTCTGTTCTTGTAAACTTTTCTTTCCTGAACTTGTTTTATGGGCAACCAAATGGAGGATGCAGAGAGACACAAATTCTTGTCCCTTAGATAACCTCTGCAGCAATAGGAATTCACCTTCCTTGGAACCAAAGATTACAAGGATGAGGAGACATTAGAACCAAATACTGTGCAAGGGGTCCATGGACAAGGAAGACCCAGTGCATGAGCATACATCTACCATATATGGATACAGTGTGAGGGATCCATGGACAAGGAAAATCCAATCCAGAAGCATACTTCTACCATATATGGATAACTCTATAAGCAACCAATCAGAATATGCCAAATCAAATCCCCATCACTGTCCCCTTCTCCTTTTGTTCCCATTCTATAAAACTCTCTTAATTCTCAGATCAGGGAGACAGATTTGGGCTTGTGTCCTGTCTCCTTGTGACCTCACAATTAAACTATTTCCTCTCCCAAATCCTGGTGTTATGGTATTGGTTTCTGAGCATATCAGGCAGTGAGCCCATTGCTTGACAACACTGACATTGTGTAAAAACGTCAAATGAGTGAAATGACTGAACAGCATATGAAGAATTATTTTTATAATTTGGTACAGGGAAAGTTATAGGTTTAATGTTCTGAATAATGGAGATTGCTTTTTGTTCAAAGTTAATCAAGAAAGAATTTCTCAACCAATGGGAAGTGAGTTTCTTCCTCTGTTTATCAAGTGTTGACTCTGTCTTATGGGTCAGACAGTCATTCAGAGTAAAAGTTGCCTGAAATCCTAGGGAGTCAACCATAAGAGCAGCTAAAGTCTAGTGGGTATGACCTACTGGGAAACAGCCATTTCACAGAGACCACTAGAAGAGAGGAACTTCTTTTAAATTACATTGATAGTAAACAATGTAGTTAAAGAATTGTGACACAAAATGACAGACAACAGATAACTGATGAAGTGTATTAAGTAAGCTTCAAGCGAATTAGGCTGAGATACGTGTTACAATTACTTAACATTAGGATACAGCATTTTATGTTTATAGACCACACTTCCATGTATAAATATCTACAAAAACTGGAGGCCAAAATACTTAAAAAGCAAATTAACATAATGACTTGCTAAAAACTCAACAACGATTTTAATGATGAATCTAAGGCAATAGTTACTTATAAAAACAGCATATTTAACAGCAACTGAAATTCATGGCAAACTCAAAACCAGCTTAATAAAAGTGCCCTAATAGTGGTTGTATTCCAGAAAAGTTTTAAACAACAATCCATAGTTAGAATAAATGAACAAAGTCCTGCAATGCTATATGGTGGGGAAACAAATCCAAATTTTAAAGTCTCAGTTAGCTCCACTGCACTCTTTTAATTTGCTAATTTATGAAAAGCATATATTTTTATCACTTAATAAGATTAGATTTTTGTCTACCACATGTAAATGGGTAGCATAGAAAAAAGTTTGAGAATCACTTTTCTAGATGTGTACAAAAGTTATCTGATTAACTTCCTTATAATTTCATCACTCCCATAGTACTTCAACTCAAGAAAGGAAGAAAATAAGTGTCATTTATCTGTTCCTAAAGTTTGTAAAGTTAGTTGAAGTAACACATCTTTGTTATCTGATGCCTGACTAAATGACATTGAGTTTCATTATATTCCTATATTTCTGAGCACAGGAAAGAAGCAATTTATCTTTGATGCAAAATAGAAAGCTAAGAGCTCATTTGGGCATTGTAGAGAGAATAAAAAAGAAGGGGCTGACCTGGTGAAAATTATGTATTCATGGAATATATTACAGTAAATTGCTCTGTTTCTAAATGCAATCCTGTAATCTATAAATGGAAAATCTTCTTTGACTATAGTGAGTTTTTCCTGCATATGGACTACAGTATTATATCTTTACTTGTTTTGTTAATGATGTATGCTATTCATTGTTCAAAAGAAAGTCATTTGTGAAATGAACAAAATATTTAAAAATAAAAACAAATGACCAGGCAATATTTTCTTCAGATGGTTATTTATAAACATAGGTTATCATTTTTTTCTTTAAAAATCTCCAGTGCCTAAGGCACACTATTCTCTTCATCATTGGATCCTTCATAACTGAGAAGATTGAGTCTTCAACTTATTATTTCTTTTATATTTCCAGGAGAGAAATTATAACTGCTATATATTACTTGCATCTCAGATCATTTAAAATGTATGAACTAGGTAGTATTTAAGATTGTGTCATATTGCAGGATTATATATTACTATATATCATAAAGAAAACCATACAAGAAAATTTAAAATTCATATTGTCTGTGTTCACATGTAGATAAAATGTTAGTTAGATATACAGAAAGAGCTGGATCATAAATGTATGTTTGAAAGTAGACACATGCACACAGAAGCTTAACTATATACACATACATATGTACACACACACACGTATGCACACTGATATATTCTAATGCCAGAACATTCACACATGAATTGGTATGAATAGGCATTCTTCTTAGCTAGAAGATCATGATACATATAACTCATAAGTTTTTCTGCACCAGATACCTTCTGAATATATGGTATTATTAGTGCAAAAGGAATTGGAGAGGTCAATAATGCAAATCCAAGGTTAATAAAAGACTCAGTGCATTCTCTACTACTGATGATTCATTACCTTCTTCCGAATAAATTAGAAAAAGAAAAACTATTGTGAAATATCTTGATAGGTAACGTAGATTTTGAAATAACTATATTCTTCTATAAAATATTTTATGAAATAATTGTTTTCTTGTGGTATTAATATTTGTATTTCCTCAAATTATGACAGAGGAAATCATTTTTGAACATATTTTTATGTTCCTCAATATGTACTGGGAGAGAAGTTGTTATGTGGAAAAATGTCTGCCACCCAGTATGTGCACAATTTGCACACTTACATATATGTCAAAAGTGAAAACAATTCTTGATATAAAGTCAAGCCAAGTTTGGAGACTGCAGAAGGGTCAGAAAGTATGTATGACCCAAATCCTCTGGGATTAATCTTATAACCCTGTTTCCTACAAAGTGGTTCCCTTTCACATAACATAGTTGTGCATAGAAAAATAGAACTTTCCTCTTTCCTTGTGTAATGGTTAGGTTCATGTGTCTACTTGGCCAGGTGATGGTGTCCAGGTGTCTGGTCGAGCAAGCAGTGGCCTAACTATTATTCAAGGACATTTGTGTCTGGTTAATGAAAAAGAAGGCTGGTTTATTAAATCATCAATCAATTGCCTGCAACTGTGACTGATTACATCACTGAAGGGCATGTCTTCCACAATGAGAGAATGCAATCAGCTGGATTTAATCCAGTCTGTTGAAGACTTTTAGGTAAGACAGATTGAGGACCCTCACTTATTCTTCAGCTAACCAGCAAAGCATTTCCTGAGGAGTTCATCAAAGTTGCCAGTTTACTGCCTGAGGAGTTCATTGAACATCTTCATTGGAATTGTCAGTTTGCTGCCTGCCCTGCAGAATTTGGACTCATGCATATCAAACTTGCATGAGACACTTTCAGAAAATCTTATATTTAGATATCTCTTGTTGATTCTGTTTCCCTAGAGAACCCTAACTAATACAACTTGGTACAACTTGTTTCTTGAGAAATAGAATCTTAAAATGGACTTTTACAATTGGTTTTCTACTCTGATTAGATTCAAAGGCAATAATGACTCCATTTCCAATAATCAAGATGGCACTGACAGTCCATGGCATGAATTGGCAATGGAGATGTGCAAAATACCACTGCTTGATTCTCCTAATCATACTCTTGTATGAAGCAAGGCTTTCAGTGACAGTGTTTTTGACACCTTAACAGATTTTTGCAGAGTTAAGAGGTATAATGATGTTGGCTGGTTGGTCTTAGATAATCTGGATAAAGTTATAAGAGAATGGGATGAGCTAAAGACTTCAAATTTAAAACTTAAGCACCATATGACAAATGTAAAAGTTTCTATGTGTGCCCTGAAAGAAAATCTTATTTCCTCTGGTGGCAGACTTGAGATTTCTGGAAAACAGACCAAGAGTCTCATTGTGTGAGTAGCAGATTTACAATGTAAACTAAAATCTCAACCTCACGGGGTATCTGTTGTTAAAGTCATTGATTAGAAATGAATGGGATTCTGAAACTTGGGATGGGGATATATGGATTGATAATAATGGCAGTGAGGACATTAGAACCCTGGATTCTGCTGAGACTTTGTTAGATATACCTGTAGTGGTCTGTCCTGAGGAAACAGCCCTCCCCCTCCACCTCCAGTCTGCCCTGAGGAAAGAGCTACACAACCTCTAGCTTGCTTTGAGGAAATAGCTTCCCAAATTCCAGTCTGCACTGAGAAGCCTGCCATACAACCACCACCTAAAGAGATTAATCCTTCATTGCCTGCTAAATTCGTAATTACCTTGCCTGAGGAAGCAGCCTTCACTCCTCTGTCTGAAGAGATTAATGCTGTTTCACCACATGAAACTGCAACAGAATGTCCTGAGGTAAATGGCTTGAGAGATACTTCTAATTCTTTTCATGGCCCAATACCACCACCAGTCTTTGCTTAAAGACCTATAACTAGACTAAAATCCCAACAGACCCCAAAGGGTGAAGTACAAAGTGTGAAGCATGAAGAAGTATGCTATACTCCAAAAGAACTGTATGGGTTTTCCAACTTATACAGACAGAAATCAGGGGAATATGTGTGGGAATGGATATTAAGGGTGTGGAATATAATGGTGGAAGGAATATAAAGTTGATTCAGGCTGAATTCACTGATATGGGCTCACTAAGCAGAGATTCTGCATTCAGTGTTGTAGCTTGAGGGGTTAGAGAGAGTGTTAATAGTTTGTCTGGGTGGTTGGCTGAAACACAGATCAACAGGTGGCCAACATTACCTGAGACTGAAATGTCAGAACTGCCCTGGTATGATGTTGAGGAGGGGATTAAAAGGCTAGAGAGATTGGAATGGTAGCGTGGATTTATCATGGAAGACCTGCTCTCTCATCCCTGGAATGTCCAGAGGGCACACCTTTTCCCAGGACTGTGAGGAATAAATCTGTGAGACAAGCTCCATAATCCCTGAAGAGGTGTGTAGTCACCCGTCCCTGCAGGTCAGATATTACTGTGGAAACTGATGTTGCTGAGCTGGAATCTTTAAACACAATGGGGATAATTAGATCCCAAGTTGGCAGAAGCCACATGGCAGCAGTTAATCATCAAAGACAAGGTAGGCATGGCTACCATAGTGGAAAAGAGGCTCAAGGCAGCAGTCAAAATAGTCTGACTTGCAGAGACTTATGGTGTTGCCTAGTAGATCATGGAGTACCTAGCAGTAAAATAGATGGGCAGTCTACTAAATTCTTGTTTGAGCTGTATAAGCAGAATAATTCTAGGTCAAATGAAAAAAAGTTTTCCTTAAATTACAAAAGCAGAGAATGATGGCCTCTTAATCATTTCCCAGAATTGAAACAGTTTACAGATCCAGATCCCCTTGAATGAGGGGAAGACTGGGTAACCTTGGGGAAGGACCTTGTCACAATGCTAAAAATTTTACATTAATCTTTCTCCTAGCCTTCCCCAGGGGGACCTAAAGCCTTTTACCAGGGTAACTATGCATTGGCAAAAAGGAAATGAATACATATTTTGGCAATTACTAGACACTGGTTCAGAGATGACATTAATTCCAGGAGACCCAAAATATCACTCTGGTCCACCAGAGTTGGGGCTTATGGAGGTCAGGTCATTGATGAAGTTTTATCTCAGGTCCCTCTTACACTGTGTCCAGTGGGTTCCTGGACACATTTTGTGGTTATTTCTGCAGTTCTGGAATGCATAATTGGAACATACATACTCAGCAACTGGCAGAATCACCACATTGGTTCATTGGCTCATGAAATGAGGGCTATTATGGTGGCAAAGGCCAAGTGAAGCCACTAGAACTGCACCTGCCTTGCAAAATAGTAAACCAGAAGCAATACAGAATTCCTGGAAGGATTTCAGAGATTAATGTCACCCTTAAGGACTTGAAGGAGGCTGGGGTGGTGATTCCCACCACAGCCCCATTCAACTCTCCTATTTGGCATTTGCAGAAAACAGATGGGTCTTGGAGGATGACAGCAGATTCTAATAAGCTTAACCAGGTAGTGACTCCAATTTCAGCTGCTGTTCTAGATGTGGTATCATGGCTTGAGCAAATCAACACATTCCCTGGTACCTGGTATGCAGCTATTGATCTGGCAAAATATTTTTTATCAATAGCTGTTAGTAAGGACCACCAGAAACAGTTTGCATTCAGCTGGCAAAGTCAGCAGTATACATGCATTGTGCTACCTCGGGGTATATCAACTTCCCAGCCCTATGTCATAACATTGTCCGCAGGGAACTTGATCATTTCTACCTCCCACAAGACATCCCACTGATCCATTATATTGATGATATCATGTTGATTGGACCTAGTAAGCAAGAAGTATCAATTACTCTAGATTTGTTGGTAAGGTATTTGGCAGGCTTCTACAGGAGAATCACAACACAGGCCCTAGGATTTTCAAGTGAAGCCTTACCATCCCCTGCAGATAACTACTCTTCATTTGAGAAACAGCTTTTGGCCTGCTATTGGGCCTTAGTAGAGATTGAATACTTAACCATGGGCCACCAAGTTACCCTGAGACCTGAGTTACCTATCATGAGTTGGGTGTAGGCCAATCCACCAAGCCTTAAAGTTGTCCATGCACAGCAGCACTCCATCATAAATGGAAATGGTATTTATGAGATAGAGCTCTAGCAGGTCCTGAAGGCACAAGTAAGTTACATGAGGAAGTGGCCCAAATACTCATGCCCTCACTCCTGCCACATTACCTTCTCTTTCCCAGCCTACAGTGATGGCATCTTGGGGAGTTTCTTACAATCAGTTGACTGAGGAAGAAAAAACTCAAGGCCTAGTTTTCATATGGTTCTGCACAATATACAGGCACCACCCAAAAGTGGACAGCTGCAGCACTGCATCCCAGTTCTGGGATGTCCCTGAAGGACAGTGGTGAAGGGAAATCCTCCCAGTGGGCAGAGCTTCAAGCAGTGCACCTGGTTGTTCACTTTGCTTGGAAGGAGAACTAGCCAGAGATGTGTTTGCATACTGATTCATGGGCTGTTGGTAATGGTTTGGCTGGATGGTAAGGGACTTGGAAGGAACATGATTGGAAAATTGGTGACAAACAAGTCTGGGGAAGAGGTATGTGGATAGACCTTTCTGAGTGGAAGATATTTTTGTCCCATGTGAATGCTCACCAGAGGGTGACTTCAGCAGAAGAAGATTTTAATAATCAATTGGATATGGTGACCCATTTGGTGAATACCAATCAGCCTCTTTCCCCAGCCACTCTTGTCATTGCTCAATAAGATCATGAACAAAAAGTTCATGCTGGTAGGGATGGAGATTATGCATCAGGTCAATAATGTAGGCTTCCTATCACCAAGGCTGACCTCTCCACAGTGACTGCTGAGTGCCCAATCTGCCAGCAGCAGAGATCTACACTCAATATGGCACCTTTCACCAAGGTGATCAGCCTGCTACCTGATGGCAGGCTGATTACACTGGACCACTTCTATCATGGAAGTGGAAGCAATTTGTTCTCACTGGAGTAGATACATGTTCCAGATATGGGTTTGCCTTCCCTGCATGCAATGCTTCTGCCAAAACTACCATCCATGGACTTACAGAATGCCTTATTCACCATCATGGTATTCCACAAAGCATTGCTTCTGACCAAGGAACCTCCTTCACAGCAAATGAAGTGAGGGAATGGGCACATGCTCATGGAATTCTCTGGTCTTACCATGTTCCCCATCATCCAGAGGCAGCTGGGTTGATAGAACAGTGGAATGGCCTATTGAAGACTCAATTACAGGACCAACTAGGTGGCAATACCTTGCAGAGCTGGGGCAATGTTCTCTAGGAAGCTGTGTATGCTCTGAATCAGAATCCACTCTATGGTGCTATTTCTCCTATAGCCAGGGTCACTGATCCAGGAATCAAGGGGTGGAAATAGGAGTGGCACTACTCACTATCACTCCTAGTGATCCACTAGGAAAATTTTTGCTTCCTGTCCCGGCAAGTTTAAGCTCTCCTGTTTTACAAGTTTTAGTTCTAAAAGGGGGAGTGACTGCCACCTAGCCACTTTGGCCTTCTTATGACTCTGAATCAACAGGTAAGGAAGGGAATTACTGTACTGGCTTGGGTGATTGATCCTGACTATCAAGGGAGAATAGGACTGTAACTATACAATGGAGGTAAAGAAGAGTTTTCCTGGAATACAGGAGATCCCCTTTGGCATATCTTAGTACTACCATGCCCTGTGATTAAAGTCAATGGAAAACTGTAACAACCCAATCCAGGCAGGACTACCAATGGCCAAGAAACTCTAGGAATGAAGGTTTGGGTCACTCCACCATGCAAAGAACCACAGCCAGTTGAATTGCTTGCTGAGGGTAAAGGGAACATGGAATGGGTAGTGGAAGAAGTTAGTGATAAATATGAACTGTGGCCATGTGAACAGTTACAGAAATGAGGACTATGATGGCATGAATATTTCCTCCTTGTTTTGTTATGATTATGTTTGTATTTGTCTATAAAGCAAATAACTTTGCTTTCTTCTCTGTCTTATCCCATTATCATATGACATAAATTGTATTGTTTATTTTGCAGTATTTAAGTTAAAAGAAATCAAAATTAAGAGTTAATGTCACCAAGGACTTGTGTTTCCTCTTGCACACAGGACAGTGGTGTATTGTTAGATGAAATATGTCTGTTATTATTCTCTATTTAGAGATAAAGTATGGTTTAAGGTGATGTGTATAACTGCCAGGTTGACAAGGGGGGGACTGTGATGGTTAGGTTCGTGTGTCAACTTGGCCAAGTGATTATGTCCAGGTGTCTGGTCAAGCAAGCACTGGTCTAACCATTACTGCAAGGACATTTGTGGCTGATTAACAAACCAGAAGGCTGGTTTATTAAATCATCAGTCAATTGGCTGCAGCTGTGACTGATCACATCAATGAAGGGCATGTCTTCCACAATGAGAGAATGCAATCAGCTGGATTTAATCCAATCAGTTGAAGACTTTTAAGCATGCAGATAGAGGACCTTCCTTCTTCTTTGGCTGATCAGTGAAGCATTTCATGAGGAGTTCATCACAGTTGCCAGTTCATTCCTGAGGAGTTCATTGAACATGTTCATCAAAGCTGCTAGTTTGCTGCCTGGGGAGTTCATCAAACATCTTCATTGGAGTTTCTAATTTGCTGCCTGCCCTAAAGAATTTGGACTCATGCATACCTACAGTTGCATGAGACACTTTTATAAAATCTTATAATTATAGACATCTCTTGTTGGTTCTGTTTCCCTAGAGAACCCTAACTAATACACTTTGCAACCAAGAGTCCTGTTTCTGGGGACTGCAGACAAAGTGATTTACTCCTTTTCCTTAGCCATAAAGTAGAGTTTTGAATAAAAATTTTAAATATCACAAAGGTTAGTGATGATGTATCCATAGAAAATGATTTCTCCTATTTGACAAACCCAATTTTTAGGTAGTAGATTGCATACATAACTATTGAATTGGTGTGGATAGTACGGGAAAGCAAACATTTATATAGGACACTTATCATCCTCATTTATCACCGAATATTAAGCAGGTCTTAACAGTATTCTGCTAAATAACTATAATCTGCTAAATACTGGGAAATAATAGCCAAAAAGACAATATGGTCTCTCTCTTTACATAGAGATCAAATTAGAGCAGAGCATGAAGATAAATAAATGGGAAATTACTGTTGAGTACAAAACTGTGACTGAAAATATTGTATTTAGGGGTGTGTGTGTGTGTGTGTGTGTGTGTGTGTGTGTGTGTGTGTACCAGACCAGATACAACACTGGATTAGATATGATTGTTGAACTTTAAACTATGAAGTGTCTGAGATTATATATATATATAAATTCCTGACTTCTGGATCAGAAGAATGACATATTATTTAGAGAGCATCTCACATTAGTTCCCATGCTCTAATCCCCCACCAGATGATTTGATAGGGAAAGACACAACTTGCTAACAGCAGGAGAGGATGTCTGTACTCCGAGAGAGGAATCCCACAATTATGAAGCTCCAAGTTTATTAGGAGTTACGGCTCATGTACTCCACTTCATTTCTGAAGGGAGCAAACTCGATTACCCCTGGAAAGAGGGAGTTCTCTTCCTCTTCAGAGAAAAGGAGAAACACCATCACTTTCTAATAGAAACAAATCTCCAGGAGATGACAGTGGGGTCCCTTGGTTTTCTCAACCACTTAGAATGTTAAGCATTTGGTTCTGAGGAAGATAAACCTGGAAATCTTTAGAGGTCACTGTCTTTAAATTCCAAGACTTGTTTGCAACTCCTCATCCTTTAATACAGGTATCTAGGGCCCTTTGGTCAAAAAGCCCTGACTGAGCAGAGGTAAGAAATTGTTAGTTTTCATACAATTACATCAGATCAAAAAGTGCCAACATACAGGTGATATAGAGTATCAGGAGTAAGTAACATTTTCAGTGACTTGATAGTTGCCTAGGAGTTGGGCAGGAAAAGATAGAGAAGGGGAGACATCTTTCTAGATTATAGAAATCACTTGTGCAAATGCCAAAAGTTAAGAGAAACAGCTCATTTGGGGCAAACAATAAAATCTGGTTCACTGTTTCTGTGGTTAGATGTCAAGCAAGGGACAGATTGATGTGTCTAGAGAAATCAGATCATGATTTCCTAAGTATGCTATGTCAAAAAGTTTGGATTTCATCCCGACAGAAATTGTCAGTGTCTTTTACTTGGTATATAATCAAAAAACAAACAAACAGACAAAAAAAAAACAAAAAACAAAAGAATAGAAAGGCAATATAATTGATGAAAAAAGGGCTGTAGCACTAAAGCATCAATTAGAGTTTGATTCTTTTTTTTCATTTTCTATTGCTCTTTTTATTATTATGTTGGAACTGGTGATACTGAAGCTATGAAATGAGAACCCAAAGTAAAGACAGTTTGATTCATAAAAAAGAAAAATAATTCTGGGCACAGTATGTATTTCTAAATAGCTACTCCCATATAACTCAAACTGCTAGCATTCCTATTAGAAAATTATTTCAGATTTAAATTATAGTCAACCGAAATGATTTATACAATAAAACTAGGAAATTCTATAGTTTTTATGATTTACTTAAAAACCCATTTTTAATAAAAAAAATAATTGCCAGAGTTGCATCTATCAAAAATAAGATTGTATTATTTTTGTTTTTTGTTTATCTTCACATGAGTTATGTC
Organism: Choloepus didactylus; assembly: GCF_015220235.1. NCBI lineage: Eukaryota > Metazoa > Chordata > Mammalia > Pilosa > Megalonychidae > Choloepus > Choloepus didactylus. Next base: position 144,766,177 of record NC_051309.1, read on the forward strand.
CTTGAATTGTGTCATGCAGTCTTTGAAAGGGACATTTTTCTGTACCCCATGAAAGCATATGGGCATAATATTAATAGTCATAAAATCTGACCACAAATCTGCTTATAGGAAGAGAGGATGTTTGTACCATGTCTGTAATTAGAAAATACTCCAATATCAAAATGTATTTCCATAAGGAGACCAAACACAGAAATGCATTGCTGCTTCATTTTTTAAGTGACACTTTTTACAACATACTCCTAAACAGCATGAATCAAATATTATCATCTAAAAAGGACACAGCACAGTATATTTGTAGGAGTACATGCATTGAATTCAAACAATGTAAGTTTTTGTTTCACCATTTAATGTCTGCTTGACTATAGAAAAGCTGTTTAACTTCTGGGGTCTTCTTTTAAATTTGGATATTTGTTATATAATCTAAAATAAAACTATAAAAATGTTACTTAATGTCCTAAAATGAAAGTAATGTTTGGCAGGTTTGAATTGCAGTAGTTGCCAAGTATAGGATATGTTGTCATTGTAACATTGGTCAGTGCTTATAGAGAGTTGGAATGTTCTTTAGGAAAAAAAAAGTTAGGAAATATAATATATTAGGTAATTGGACAATGGCAGTTTTATGGCTGCATGCTGAAATGTGTTTTTTTTTTTTGATTTGGTCTATTACTTGGCACTTCAGTTTGAACTTACTCTTGTTTAAGGTTGTCATAAATGTCCATGTATTTCTCAGTCTTCAAAATCTTCAGTCATATGTAAACAAGCACTGTTTACAAGTAGACCTTATAAATCAGAAGCCAGGCATAGCATGTTGTCCTTAAGTTAAGATATGTTATTGATTTATCTGATAAAATACTGCTTTACATTTTTTTGCAGCGTTTTATTGCAGTAGGCATTTTTTTTTATGTTTACAATGATCAAAATATAGTATGTATCCTTAACCTTACAAAATATAATTTTTAGTGCCTATTCTTAACCCTAATATACTGAATCTGTCTAATGATAATTCTAAATGTATTTTCTGGTTTTAAAAAAAGAAGAAAAAGATTATCATGTAAATCTATGGTGACTTAAAGGTGACATGTCTTAAATTTCCTCTATGGATCATGTGTGAAGGTAAATTGATAGTTTCTTACACCTAATAACAGGTACTTGTATGTATAACATACCTCAAACAATAAAAGTAATCCCATTTTTACATTTATCTCATCTACGGACAGAATGGATGCAAAGAACTATGATGTGACTTACCAAGAGCTATGTTTAACAGTGGTTAACACAAATTAAGTTGAAATTCAATCAAACCAGTTGCATTAAAAGTCACACATATTTGGTTGTATGTTGTTAACTCAGTAAGCCTAGGGAAATTAGTTTTGTTTAATTCAATGGATTTTTTAGGTGGCCTTTTGGGGAGTTTTTCAGAATTAATGAACATTAGTTATAATATTATTTTAACATGTCTAGTAGGTTAACAATCTTCAGACATGTTTTCATTTAATAATTAACTAATGCAAATATTAAATAACAAATAAATTTTAATGTGTTTTAAAAAATTAATGAATTTGGCATCATTGTTTCCATCATTAGCTTAATTTACTTACCAGTTGACTATGATGTTGAGGTTATTGCTTAACCATAATAATCATTTCAGAATAAATGATAATTTACAAATATCAGTCCACCTACCTTGATTTCATTCAGTGAAGAATCTACAATGTGTTTAATAAGAAAATATTTATTCTTCAATAATTGGAGATATTTTGGCAAAGTCAGATGTCGCAGCAAAAGAAGTTTATTTTAATAACTTAGTCTAAAGTCTAATGCTGTTGGCCTTAACTGAAAGGAAATATAATGAAGTTATTGAGGATATCCCTGAACTAAATGATAAAATGTAAATTCTCATAAGTTCCAGATTTTTATTATTTTTATGTGTTCTATTAAAATGTAAATTGTGTACCAAGTAAAATTTGGCAAAAAAAAAATCTTAAAATTAAATATTTTCCTGAAAAGTATATTAATTTTTCAGGAAACATCTTTGTCTCATGAAATTTTTCATTTAAATTTTGAAATAGCAAACTTTTTTTATCTATCAGTAGACAACCAGTTTAAACCTTAGCAACTGATGAATTTGTAATTTTTTCCACCTCAAAATATTCCAGGTTCTAATATAATTTAATTATTTAAACAGTTGGTCCTCATATAACCCATTGAACTTTACCTATCATATAAATATAATAAACATCTAAACTCATCTAGCTATATTGATGAAGGTACTAGTGAATTACCAGATTTAATACAATGTTAATTTAATGTCATTTTAATTAACTTAATTTAATGTTTCCAATAAGGAGACTAGTTGCATGCTATTTGATGATGAAATAAGATTTAAAAATCACAAGGGGATAAAAAAATCCTAGGCATAACATTGAATTATAAACAAGTAATTATGAGATTATGACAGTATGTATTAACCCTATTTTCAATAATCTAGCTGACTGAAATACTGCAGTAAAATGTTCCAGTACATTTTCTTGTATCTCAAAGAATAATTTCACTGAGTATGGCTCTGAGAAAATATCTTATTCAAAAAACGTGAAATTTCCACACACATATATAATGGAAATATTACAAATATTTTTACGTTTACAGAAATATTTAATTCATTATTCTCAAGGCATTAGGTATGAAATCCTGCTTTCAGTGTTACCCAGTAATGACAAAACACTAATATATTGAAAAATTATATTTTTAAAGCATCATATGTAAAAACCTTCTTTATCACTCTGTGTTTCCATTCTTAGTAACGAAAACAGCCAATTTATGCAGGTACAATTTAAATTCAGATTCAAATCTAATTCATTTTATATTTTAAGTTCTTTTAAGATAAAATCCTGATTATGTTATTCATGAAGAGCTAGCCTTTCTGTTAAACACAAAATGTTACAAATTGAATTTCTTGTTTGTGAATTCCTGTGTCTTCCTAGATAAATGTCTTTAAAATTATGCTTTGTCTTAGATTCTAATTATCAGTGAAATTAAGTTACAAAATGTACTCTCTCTTGTCCAAATCCTGTATATATCTATGTCTATACCCCCAATTTATACGGCAAATTGGGTTAGACAACATATTCAGTTTCCTCTGAAAGCTATGGTACTCAAAACTAAGGTTTGCAAAGTTAGTTAATTCTGGTTATAACATGAAATTTAGTTCTCAATTATTTGTACTAATGGAGGAAGCACCCATGAATAACCAAAATCAATTTTTATTCACACATAGAGAATGTTTGCATTTATATTAAAATATGGAAGTGTTGAAGATCTGGAAACTCATTTAATAAATATAGAACCATGAAAAAGAACATGATTAGAAGTTGCTAAGTAGTTATTAAATATCCTCATGTTTCTCCAATACACAACTGCTCCTTGAAACCTGTCCTCAGAAGAAAAGCAGAAAATATTTAGTTTTCTCAATTTTCCCTGTAATGTGCTCTTGAAGCCAAGGGATTTTTCAATATTAATGGTTTATATTCCCTCTGGAAGCAAAGAAAAAACTTTCAAACTCCATACCTTCAAAAGCAAACAGAGGAATTTGAGATGTCTACAAATGAAATATTAGAGTAGAAATCTGGAAGTAAATGTAATGATGACAATAAAACCTTGTACTCAAGCAAACCATTTTGATAAAGCCTGGTGTAACAATAGCCAGAATAGTAAGATATGAGTGTGAAGATGTAAAAGATTTCCATGAAAAAAAATCTTATCCCTTTAGAAACATGAATATACATTCTAATGAACATTAAGAATTTATATGATAATTAACCAGAAAAGCAAAAGAAATGGAGGGGGCAAATAAATATTAATTTCTAGAATAAAATTACCTAGCCAAATATAATATCTTTAAATACTTCAGAATATAAATCAAACCTAAAATGCTGACTAACGGAAAATAAATAAAGCTAATAGCAGCAACAAAACATAATGGGATTACAATTCCAAAGTACAGATTCTTAGAAACTTAATTAGCAAATTACCAAATAGCACTGACTATCATTCATAAAAGGAATACAATAAAATATAATTTACATACTTATGAAGTCTGAATACAATGTTCATAAAATACTAGTGTAAAAATTCAGCCATAATTTTTTTACCATAAATTCTGAATTATCAACAACTTAGTTCTTCCTTGTTCTCTAAACCTTTGTTCTATGGGTTTTTTTTTTTTTTTTTAATCTTCATTTTATTGAGATATATTCACATACCACGCAGTCATACAAAACAAATCGTACTTTCGATTGTTTACAGTACCATTACATAGTGGTACATTCATCACCCAAATCAATCCCTGACACCTTCATTAGCACACACACAAAAATAACAAGAATAATAATTAGAGTGAAAAAGAGCAATTGAAGTAAAAAAGAACACTGGGTACCTTTGTCGGTTTGTTTCCTTCCCCTATTTTTCTACTCATCCATCCATAAACTAGACAAACTGGAGTGTGGTCCTTATGGCTTTCCCAATCCCATTGTCACCCCTCATAAGCTACATTTTTATACAATTGTCTTCGAGATTCATGGGTTCTGGGTTGTAGTTTAATAGTTTCAGGTATCCACCACCAGCTACCCCAATTCTTTAGAACCTAAAAAGGGTTGTCTAAAGTGTGCATAAGAGTGCCCACCAGAGTGACCTCTCGGCTCCTTTTGGAATCTCTCTGCCACTGAAGCTTATTTCATTTCCTTTCACATCCCCCTTTTGGTCAAGAAGATGTTCTCCATCCCACGATGCCAGGTCTACATTCCTCCCCGGGAGTCATATTCCACGTTGCCAGGGAGATTCACTCCCCTGGGTGTCTGATACCACGTAGCGGGGAGGGCAGTGATTTCACCTTTCAAGTTGGCTTAGGTAGAGAAAGAGGGCCACATCTGAGCAACAAAGAGGCATTCGGGAGGAGGCTCTTAGGCACAACCATAGGGAGGCCTAGCCTCTCCTTTGCAGCAACCGTCTTCCCAAGGGTAAAACCTGTGGTAGAGGGCTCAACCCATCATACCACCAGTCCCCTATGTCTGTGGTCATGTTAGCAACCATGGAGGTGGGGTAGGCCAATACCCCTGCATTCTCCACAGACTCCTCAAGGGGGCACTACATCTTTTTTTTTCTCCTTGTTTTTCTTTTTTCTTTTTTTTTTTTTTAACTTTCCCTTCTTTTTTAAATCAACTGTATGAAAAAAAGTTAAAAAGAAAACAAACATACAATAAAAGAACATTTCAAAGAGACCATAACAAGGGAGTAAGAAAAAGACAACTAACCTAAGATAACTGCTTAACTTCCAACATGTTCCTACTTTATCCCAAGAAAGTTACCTAATATAGCAACATTTCTGTGAACTTGCTCCTACTATATCCATCAGAAATTAACAGACCATAGTCGTTCCTGGGCATCCCCAGAAAGTTAAATAGCTTATCTGTTCTTCTTGGATTATTGTTCCCCCTTCCTTAATTGCTCTCTACTGCTAGTTCCCCTACATTCTACATTATAAACCATTTGTTTTACATTTTTCAAAGTTCACATTAGTGGTAGCATATAATATTTCTCTTTTTGTGCCTGGCTTATTTTGCTCAGCATTATGTCTTCAAGGTTCATCCATGTTGTCATATGTTTCACGAGATCGTTCCTTCTTACTGCCGTGTAGTATTCCATCGTGTGTATATACCACATCTTACTTATCCACTCATCTGTTGAAGGACATTTGGGTTGTTTCCATCTCTTGGCCATTGTGAATAATGCTGCTATGAACATTGGCATGCAGATATCTGTTCGTGTCACTGCTTTCCGATCTTCCGGGTATATACCAAGAAGTGCAATCGTTGGATCAAATGGTAACTCTATATCTAGTTTTCTAAGGAACTGCCAGACTGACTTCCAGAGTGGCTGAACCATTATACAGTCCCATCAACAATGAATAAGAGTTCCAATTTCTCCACATCCCCTCCAGCATTTGTAGTTTCCTGTTTGTTTAATGGCAGCCATTCTAACCGGTGTTAGATGGTATCTCATTGTGGTCTTAATTTGCATCTCTCTAATAGCTAGTGAAGCTGAACATTTTTTATGTGTTTCTTGGCCATTTGTATTTCCTCTTCAGAGAACTGTCTTTTCATATCTTTTGCCCATTTTATAATTGGGCCGACTGTACTATTGTCATTGAGTTGTAGGATTTCTTTATATATGCAAGATATCAGTCTTTTGTCAGATACATGGTTTCCAAAAATTTTTTCCCATTGAGTTGGCTGCCTCTTTACCTTTTTGAGAAATTCCTTTGAGGTGCAGAAACTTCTAAGCTTGAGGAGTTCCCATTTATCTATTTTCTCTTTTGTTGCTTGTGCTTTGGGTGTAAAGTCTAGGAAGTGGCCGCCTAATACAAGGTCTTGAAGATGTTTTCCTACATTATCTTCTAGGAGTTTTATGGTACTTTCTTTTATATTGAGATCTTTGGTCCATTTTGAGTTAATTTTTGTGTAGGGGGTGAGGTAGGGGTCCTCTTTCATTCTTTTGGATACGAATATCCAACTCTCCCAGCCCATTTGTTGAAAAGACCATTATGACTCAGTTCAGTGACTTTGGGGGCCTTATCAAAGATCAGTCGGCCATAGATCTGAGGGTCTATCTCTGAATTCTCAATTCGATTCAATTGATCTATATGTCTATCTTTGTGCCAGTACCATGCTGTTTTGGCAACTGTGGCTTTATAATAAGCTTCAAAGTCAGGGAGTGTAAGTCCTCCCACTTCGTTTTTCTTTTTTAGAGTGTCTTTAGCAATTTGAGGCATCTTCTCTTTCCAAATAAATTTGATAACTAGCTTTTCCAAGTCTGCAAAGTAGGTTGTTGGAATTTTGATTGGGATTGCATTGAATCTGTAGATGAGTTTGGGTAGAATTTACATCTTAATGACATTTAGCCTTCCTATCCATGAACATGGAATATTTTTCCATCTTTTAAGGTCCTCTTCTATTCCTTTTAGTAGAGTTATGTAGTTTTCTTTCTATAGGACTTTTACATCTTTGGTTAAGTTTATTCCTAGGTACTTGATTTTTTTAGTTGCTATTGAAAATGGTATCTTTTTCTTGAGTGTCTCTTCAGTTTGTTCATTTCTAGCATATAGAAACATTACTGACTTATGTGCATTAATCTTGTATCCCGCTACTTTGCTAAATTTGTTTATTAGCTCTAGTAGGTGTATCGTCGATTTCTCAGGGTTTTCTAGATATAAGATCATATCATCTGCAAACAATGACAGTTTTACTTCTTCTTTTCCAATTTGGATGCCTTTTATTTCTTTGTCTTGCCGGATTGCCCTGGCTAGCACTTCCAGCACAATGTTGAATAACATTGGTGACAGCGGGCATCCTTGTCTTGTTCCTGATCTTAGAGGGAAGGCTTTCAGTCTCTCACCATTGAGTACTATGCTGGCTGTGGGTTTTTCATATATGCTCTTTATCATGTTGAGGAAGTTTCCTTCAATTCCTACCTTTTGAAGTGTTTTTATCAAAAACGGATGTTGGATTTTGTCAAATGCTTTTTCAGCATCTATTGAGATGATCAATTGATTTTTCCCTTTTGACCTGTTAATGTGTTGTAATACATTGATTGATTTTCTTATGTTGAACCATCCTTGCATGCCTGGAATAAACCCCACTTGGTCATGGTGTATGATTTTTTTAATGTGTCTTTGGATTCGATTTGCAAGTATTTTGTTGAGGATTTTTGCATCTATGTTCATTAGGGAGATTGGCCGGTAGTTTTCCTTTTTTGTAGCATCTTTGCCTGGTTTTGGTATTAGATTGATGTTAGCTTCATAAAATGAGTTAGGTAGTGTTCCATTTTCTTCAATGTTTTGAAAGAGTTTGAGTAAGATTGGTGTCAGTTCTTTCTGGAAAGTTTGGTAGAATTCCCCTGTGAAGCCATCTGGCCCTGGGCATTTATTTGTGGGAAGATTTTTGATGACTGATTGGATCTCTTTGCTTGTGATGGGTTGGTTGAGGTCTTCTACTTCTTCTCTGGTCAGTCTAGGTTGTTCATATGTTTCCAGGAAATTGTCCATTTCCTCTACATTATCCAGTTTGTTGCCATACAGTTGTTCATAGTATCCTCTTATAAATTTTTTAGTTTCTTCAGGATCTGCAGTTATGTCACCTTTTTCATTCATTATTTTGTTTATATGGGTCTTCTCTCTTTTTTATTTTGTCAGTCTAGCTAGGGGCTTGTCAATCTTGTTGATCTTCTCAAAGAACCAACTTTTGGTGATATTTATCCTCTCTATTGTTTTTTTGTTCTCTATGTCATTTATTTCTGCTTTAATTCTTGTTATTTCTTTTCTTCTACTTGGTTTAGGATTGGTTTGCTGTTCATTTTCTAGCTTCTTCAGTTGATCCATTAGTTCTTTGATTTTGGCTCTTTCTTCCTTTTTAATATATGCATTTAGTGCTATAAATTTCCCCCTTAGCACTGCTTTTGCTGCATCCCATAGGTTTTGGTATGTTGTGTTCTCATTTTCATTCGTCTCTATATATTTAGCAATTTCTCTTGCTATTTCTTCTTTAACCCACTGATTGCTTAGGAGTGTGTTGTTTAACCTCCAGGTATTTGTGAATTTTCTAAGTCTCTGATGGTTATTGACTTCTAATTGTATTCCATTGTGGTCAGAGAATGTGCTTTGAATAATTTCAATCTTTTTAAATTTATTGAGGCTTGTTTTATGTCCCAGCATATGGTCTATTCTGGAGAAAGTTCCATGAGCACTAGAAAAGTATGTGTATCCTGGTGATTTGGGATGTAATGTCCTGTATATGTCTGTTAAATCTAATTCATTTATCAGATTGTTTAGGTTTTCAATTTTCTTATTGGTCTTCTGTCTGGTTGATCTATCTATAGGAGAGAGTGATGTGTTGAAGTCTCCCACAATTATTGTGGAAACATCAATTGCTTCCTTTAGTTTTGCCAGTGTTTCTCTCATGTATTTTGTGGCACCTTGGTTGGGTGCATAGACATTTACGATTGTTATTTCTTCTTGCTGAATTGCCCCTTTTATTAGTACGTAGTGGCCTTCTTTGTCTCTCAAAACATCCCTGCATTTGAAGTCTATTTTATCTGAGATTAATATTGCTACACCTGCTTTCTTTTGGCTGTAGCTTGCATGAAATATTTTTTTCCATCCTTTCACTTTCAGTTTCTTTGTGTCCCTGTGTCTAAGATGAGTCTCTTGTATGCAACATATTGATGGTTCATTTTTTTTGATCCATTTTGCGAATCTATATCTTTTAATTGGGGAGTTTAATCCATTTACATTCAACGTTATAACCGTGAAGGCATTTCTTGAAACAGCCATCTTATCCTTTGGTTTATGTTTGTCATAATTTTTCCCCTCTGTCTATTAATATCCTTTATTTTACCCATACCGAATCTCTTTAGTACTGAACCTTTCTCCAAGTCTCTCTGTCCTTTCTTTGTTTCTCTGTCTGTAGGGCTCCCTTGAGTATCTCCAGTAGGGCAGGTCTCTTGTTAGCAAATTCTCTCAGCATTTGTTTGTCTGTGAAAAATTTAAGCTCTCCCTCAAATTTGAAGGAGAGCTTTGCTGGATAAAGTATTCTTGGCTGGAAATTTTTCTCACTCAGAATTTTAAATATATCGTGCCACTGCCTTCTTGCCTCCATGGTGGCTGCTGAGTAGTCACTACTTAGTCTTATGCTGTTTCCTTTGTATGTGGTGAATTGCTTTTCTCTTGCTGCTTTCAGAACTTGCTCCTTCTCTTCTTTGTTTGACAGTGTGATCAGTATATGTCTCGGAGTGGGTTTATTTGGATTTATTCTATTTGGGGTTCGCTGAGCATTTATGATTTGTGTATTTATGTTGTTTAGAAGATTTGGGAAGTTTTCCCCAACAATTTCTTTGAATACTCTTCCTAGACCTTTACCCTTTTCTTCCCCTTCTGGGACACAAATGAGTCTTATATTTGGATGTTTCATATCATCTATCATATCCCTGAGGTCCATTTCGATTTTTTCAATTTTTTCCCCATTCTTTCTTTTATGCTTTCATTTTCCATTCTGTCATCTTCCAGGTCACTGATTCGTTGTTCAACTTCCTCTAGTCTTGTACTATGAGTGTCCAGAATCTTTTTAATTTGGTCAACAGTTTCTTTAATTTCCATAATATCATCCATTTTTTTATTTAGTCTTGAAATGTCTTCTTTATGCTCTTCTAGGGTCTTCTTGATTTCCTTTGTCTCCCGGACTATGGTCTCATTGTTCATCTTTAGTTCTTTGAGTAGCTGCTCTAGGTGCTGTGTCTCTTCTGAGCTTTTGATTTGGGTGCTTGGGCTTGGGTTATCCATATCGTCTGGTTTTTTCATATGCTTTATAATTTTCTGTTGTTTTTGGCCTCGTGGCATTTGCTGAACTTGATAGGGTTCTTTTAGGATTTGTAGACGAATTGAAGTCCTTATCTCTAATTTATCAGATCTACAGCTTCGTGGAGTACACTTTCTCTAACTAACTAGCAGGTGGCGTCCACGAGCCACCTGTTCTCCACAAGCCAGTTCTCCCCTGCTTAGCCTTTTTGGTGAGTGGGGGAGTGAGTCTTGTGGGGTCCAATTGGTGTACCAAGCTTGCGTGTGTAGTTGGTGTTGCCTGCCCTGTATATGGGGCGTGTTTCTGGGCAGTCAGGGAGGGGAGGTGGCCCTAACAATCAAATCTCCCTGGTGATCCTAGAGTTTTAAAGCTGCTGCAATAGTCTAATCCTTCAGTTCAGTCCTGCCACAGTTTGTCTCTGCCACTGACCCACAAGTCCTTGGTATTGGCGTATGGCTCCTGAGACTTGCAAGTGGGCCCCTCTTCCAGGCTGTGCACCCCGGGTCCTCTGTTGAGGGATGACTGTGCTATGTCACAGGTGAGTGCCGTCCCCCCAGGGCAGTTCTGGGCTGCTGGGCTGTGTAGGGAGGCTCCCAGTCTGCTGAAATGATGGCTGAATGGGGCTTTGTTAATTCACACTGCTCTGCCTTCCCAATTCTGGGACAATCAGCTGAGGTTGCAGGGAAGGCTAATGTCCACGCCCAGTTTTGTGGTGTGTGCCTGTTATTTGAAGCACTTCCGTCACACTGGGTTGTCTGGGGCAGTTCTGGGCTATGGGGCTGGCAATGGGCAGGAGTGTTTCCTGTCCACCAGGTTGATGGCTGTGAGCAGACACCCCCCTTTTCTTGGGAAGTTGTGGTGTTTAGTGAATTTTCTCAGCCACTGGATTATTGCATTTTGTCTCAGAGCTCTCTTAGTTCTGCTCTTGACTTCACCTGCCCAAATTGCAAGCCTTTGAAGCTTTCTGTATTGGGCTTCTTAGAGTAATTGTTTTAGAAAAAGAAAAAAGGATTAAAAAAAAAAAAAAACAAAACCGGGCCCTCCTCAGAGATCTAATGGGTTATTGAAATGCTAAGAGACAAAGCAACCAGGGACATTAAGAAAAGTTCCACAGGGCAGAGAGATCAGCTTTTCTTCGGGATTTGCATATGCGCCTCAGGGCCTGAGCTCGGGCCTGAGCTCTGCCCTTCCCCCTTCCACGTTCACCAGAACTCCAAAAATCCTCTGCTTTTATTTTGGAGTTTTTCGTGTTGTTTTTTTTCTATGCCTGTCTCCTCTCTGCTGGGCTGGCTGCTCTCAGATTCTCTGGTGTCTGATCTCCGTCTATCTATGGTTGGAGTTTGGATCAGCAGAATGAGTTTCTGATAAGGGCTGCCACTGCAGTTCTCGCTTCTCCTTCCCGGAGCTGACAGCCCCTCCTCCCCCGGGACTGAGCCTGGCAGGGAGGGGCACGGGTCCCCTGGCTGCAAAAACTTACAGATTTCGCTGATCTCAGCAGTTCCATGTTTTCATGAGTGTTGTATGAAGTATGCCCAAAGTCAGATTGCTCTGTGGTGTCCAGTCCACACAGTTCCTGGCTTTCTACCTACTTTCCTGGAGGAGTAACTAAAACATACAGCTCACCAGTCTGCCATCTTGCCCCGCCCCCCCTCTATGGGGTTTTATATCTTCTGATCACTTATTCCCACCTGCATTTATTATCTATGAAATGGGTACTAGGCAATGGGTCTTCTGGTCCAAGTTTAATCACATTAAGACTACTTCAGATGGCTTATTGTTTCAGAAAACTGAAACTTTATGGTCTCCCATATGCTCCTTCAACCTGTCTCCATTATGACAGTCATCAATTTTGTTATTATGAATTTATGTAAATGATAGACTTTTCTTCTTTGATATAGTCTTGCATTTCTAATGCTTAGAACTATACTCCTACATATAAAAGAAAATGATCAATAGATGCTCATTGATTTGATGTTTTTCATTTGAGAAGATTTCCAGGGATTTTTATCATTCTGCTGGTCAATTAAAAATAAGGAAATTGTTGAATGATCTCTAGTCCAATTCAATACATAATTCTCACAATGAGTTACTTTGGAAGTTAAAGTCATAAGAAATAATATAGGAAGCTTCTTTACTGTAAGGAAATGGTTTAGTACATAAGTCATTGCACTACATGATATCCTTTTTATAAAGATGCAGAGAAGGAGATTTGTTCTCCAGAATAAAGTATTATGAGAACTGTTTATCAAATAACATCTTTCTCAGAAGATGAAATGTAAAAATCATAGTTCTAAAGTGTCAAGTGTGACATGTTTTGGTGAAATAACCTCATCTCTTGCTATGTTTTATACCCTTTCCACCACTTTTTTTTCACTTTTTTTTCAATTTAAAGTGGGTTTTATTGAAATCTTTCTGAAATTGCTTTAAGATAGTCCATATACATGTTTTAACAATGCATAGACTAAAATTAATTTAAATATAAGTTGAACCCTCTACATAAGCCAATTCACAAATTAATATAAGTACCTTTGAAATGAAAAATAACTGTGTGAAAATATTTGCTGAGTATATGTCGTACTTATATACAAATTAGTTAAATTTTTCAAATGTTCTATCTATTTTTACGTATTATTGAAGTTATTCTTTTTTCATTATAAATCTGAATATTTTGCTTCTGTTGTTGAAGTTAGAAAAATCACAATTTCTACCAGGCTGACATTGTGTATAACAGCCTGTTATGCAAGACAACATTTTTTTTTAATTATGAAAATAAATAATTATATCATTAGTCCATTGTTTGTCTAAATACTTCTGTTATTTCAGATAACTTAAAGATGATTAACACTTCATATTCATTATAATCCAGCCACAGGAAAAATTATTATGAACAAACTTACAGAGGGATTTTTTTTGCCTTTTATTAATTAAAAAAAAAGTTTTTAATTACTTGTATAAGTGAAAAAAACATCTAAACATGGATATTTTTGATCTCATTAATAGTGTTATATTGCTTCTTTGTTTTCTTCTATTAAGATATCCATGAGAAGCTTTACTTCTACTCATTGTTTCCTTATAAAATTCCATTCATTCAATAACATCATATATAATATTAAATTTTTATTTAAAAAGGAATACTTTGGAAAAATCCTCAATGTCTAAGAATCCTATATTTCTTTATGGACTTTATTTTTGCTATTACATAATGTATAGCACATTAGTTTACTTTTATAATGAAGATGAACTGCCTCATACATATTTAAGTTCTGTGACTAATAAATTGTACTGTTCAACCTTAGAAAAATGTCATTTCCAGAAATGATGCTATAGGCCACACACAAAAAAACAGAATTTCTTGGAAGGATGATTTTTTAGGGTGTTTTTGAAAAGAAGAGCAAAAGGCAAAACAAGACTTACAGTCTGTGGTCATGTGGTTATTCAGCAAGAGAAAATATTGGATATTTGTCTCTCTTGTACCCTGGTATATATCATCTTTATCATAGTTACAGGAAATTTTGTTGAATTTTCTAAAATGGAATATATTATAAAAAATAAAGATGCAATATATTGTTTTTAATGACAATCCTTTTCCATATAAAGCTCAGTTTCTCAGCCAATTTTTTCTTTCTTTTTTTCCTAAGTCAAACTTTGACTATATTATATGAGTGAATTGACTAAAATTTTACATTGTATCTGGCATAACCATGGATCATGTGTGAATGGAGAAATGAAATTATATACTTTTGTCCTTTGTTCAAACTAAATATAACTCATATATAATTTTGTGATCGTGTAAATTAGTCCTTGGAAATAAGGAGACATTGAGGTGCTCTCATTATGAGTTTTTAATATATTAGATTACTTTTCAATGGAATCAATGTTGATTTTTTTCACTTTCTAATACTCAAGACTTCTCATTATTTACATATTTTTCATTTATATATTGATATAAAATATTTTTAACACATCCTCTTCCCTTTTCTTCACAAGGAAGCTACCTTATATGGACTTAACTAAACATTTGTAAAAATTGACCACCCTTTTAAATCATATATATTTTCTGAAAAAAATATCTGCCTCCTAGATTATTTGCCTGAATTAAATCTTTAATCCAATGGCTATCAATTATTTTAGTCATCAAATCATAGCATGCATAACTTCAAATAAATAAATGTCATTTAATCATTTGATTATTTGTTCATCTCCTCAAAAATTTTGCCCATTGTTGCTAAACTGAATTTGCTAAGTCAAGAGGCAATTACTTGAAGTAAGATAGGTTCTGTTAAAAGAATTTACTAACAAAACAATAAAGTAGGATGAAACTTCTGCATATCCATCAACAGCTACCATTTAAAATTGTATAAATTCATTTTCTAAAAGTTAAAGTATTTAAAGATGGCTACAATGTACAATATTGTCCTCTCTATGATTTGAATGGATAGCATTTTTTTATTCCAAATGAGTAGGCATAAAGGATGGATTCCTAATTGGAATGGAAATGAGAATGAGGAAAAAACCCACACCTTTATTTTTATCATCTTTAGCTGAAAGCTTATGTCTCCAATTATGAAGATAAGCAGTTACTTTATCTATTGCTGTGTAACTAATTACCCTAAATTTTAGTGGTTGGAAACAAAATATTTAATATCTCACCATTTCTGTGAGTCAGGAATCTAGGTGTGGTTTAGGTGAGTGTTTCCAGTTCAGGTATCCGTTAGGGCCGTAGTCATCTCAAGGCTTGAACTGGAGGAGGGTTTCCTTCCACACTTACTTACTTGCCTATTGGCAAGCCTCCAAAGAGTACTTCCAAGCTTAGTCATGTGGACCCTTCTCAGGGTTATCTCATTAAACGGCACTTGGCGTCCCCCCAGAGTGAGAAATCCAAGAAACAGCAAAAGAGCGTGCTAAAGAGAGTATGAGTACAGCCAGAATAGAAACTACAGTCTTCATCATATCTGCTGTATTCTATTTTTCAGAAGCAAATTACTCAGTCCAACATATACAGGAGACTACACAAGGAAAGGATGGGGTCATGGTATGGGGCATTTTAGAGGTTACTTAAAACAGCAACAAACAATAATATCAATTGTACCTGTGCCTTTGTCAATAAAAAGGAGAGATATTTTCAATTAACATTCTAATTTTTGGAAAGACTCACAATTCTGTTTATAGTCATTACTACTTTAAACATCTAGCTAGGACTTATATAATTTAATACTTTATAATAAAGAAACAAAGAAGAATAGGTATTGCTATGCTGCAATTACATTTCTGTTAATATTTTAATGACTGTAACTCTATTAATGCAGTCATTCTCATGAATCTTAAATACTTTGTTTCATTCTTTCCAAAACGTTTTTTCTAAGTGTTCCAAACACTTTACCAGTCTGCCAAGGGGTCCATAATCCAAAAAAAAAAACAAAAAAAACAAAAATTAGAGACACCTGGCTTAAAGAAAATCAAACATTAAATAGTCACTCATGTTCAATGATAGAAGCAAAGAAACAAGAGAGTGATTCACCAGATTTTATCAGGCCACCTTCAACCTAATCTGGCTAGTAAAATAAGAGGACTAACAGGTAAAAGAAATTTATTACCCCAGGGTAATAACAAAACAAAACAAAACAAAAAACCCCACATGATTGCTATAAAAACAAACAAACAAACAAAACACATGAAACTATAAGGGTTTGACAAGCTGGTAGTTTAATTGTATAGTTTAATTGGTCACGTTTTTTTTCCCCCTTTCTAAAAATATAAATTTATTTCTAATTTTTTTTTGAAGAACAAAGTCATACCAAGCCAGAGTGCAATAAAATAGTTCAACAATGTATCATTTTTAATTATAATTATACATAAATTTACAAACACATCTACTTATGTGCAACCAATAAGAACTATAAAATTAAAATTGGAGATTGGTACCTATATACTACCAAATCTCTTCTTTATCATGGGCCTGTCCAATATTAATAAATGATCTGCATCCTTATAGTTCTTTACAAACATTACATTACATTATATATATATATATATATATTTATAAATAAATATATTCACACATGTATGAAAATGCTATATATATTTTCATAAATATATATATAAAATACTATTATAATAATATATAACAATATATATAAAATATAATAATTATATATAATATATATAATTATATATAATAATATATATAATGATGTATATACAATACTATATATATTTTCATATATATATATAAATATATATATATTTATCTTCAACTTGCCCACCACTGAGGCATGAGGAGGATTTGAGAAGGCATAAGCTATGACCCAGAAAAGACCTTCAATATAACAAAGATAAATTACAGAATGAGAAGTTGTCAAAAACAATTTTCATAGACTGCCACCCAGAAAAAGTTGTTAGCCTTCTTCAGAGCAGGATAACTGGGAAACTGAAATTGTACCTTGAAAACAAGGCACAGTCTAGTGCTTAAGACAATGAATCAACTATGCCAGGGGTGATTCTTATGTCCGCCACTCCCCAAAAATACTGAGATAGAAGAACAAAGCAGAGGAGGCCAGAGTTTTGCCATGATATAAACACTTAGAATGCCAGATTCTGATCTCATAGAAATGGGGCGAATTATGTTTATACCTTATAATCCCTCAGCCCAAATTGTTGAACCCCTCTCCCAATCTCTGACATCTGGTCCAGTAAATTCTTCTGCTGTCTCAGAGTGAAAAAGCAACAGAGAGGACTTATTTCTCTAAGACAGAGTAACTACAACTAAAAACCTTGGATGTTAAATAAAAAACAAATGTTACACTCTGAAAAGTAGGGAAAAAAGTAGGCCAAATGGGGTTCTACTCCTACCTGGCAGAAATGAAGTGACACTACATATTTCCTATTCCCACATGGCACCACACAGAATCAGCTAAAAAAGAAAGTTTAAATAAGATTCAGAGTTTCATAAAAGAATACTCCACATGTTCAGCTTTTAATCTAAAGAAAGAATCAAGAAGTCCTCAGATTGAACAAAAAGAGACAATCAATATATGCAAATACTGAGATGACAAAGATGTTAAAATTATGTGACAAAAATTTTAAATAAGCCACCATAAAATACGCTTTAATGAGCTGTTGCCAACACACATGAAACAAATGAAACAAATAGAAAATCATAGCAACTAGTTTCAGAAAGAAATAAAAACATATAGAGAAGAACCAAATGGAATATTAAAACTGAAAAATAATATTAAAAAATTTAAAAAAATCAATGGATGGTTCAATAGCATAACAAAGGGAAAAGAGGGGAGAATAAGTAAACTGGAAAAAAAAAATGCCAATTACTCAATTTGAACAGGACAGAAAATGAAATGAAAAAAAAGTTTTTTGACAGAGTCTCAAGGAACTGTGGATTATAACAAAAGATCTATCATTCATGTCATTAGAATCTAAGAAGGAGAGGACAAAGATGACAAGACTGAAAAATTACTCAAATGATGAGTGATAAATTCTCAAACTTGGAAAAAATGACACAAACACAGACTCCAGAAGCTGAGTGAACCCTAAATATAACAAACCACAGAAATTCATACCAAGACACATCAAAGTTTTGAAAAGGAAAGCAAAGAAAAACATCTTGAAAGCAATGAAAGAGAAATCAAACCCTGTCTATAGAGGAAAATTTGAATGACAGTGAATTCCTTGTGAGAAACCAAAGAAGACTAAGGACATGGCACAACATTTCTCCTGTGCTAAAAGAAAAGAACTATCAAGCCAGAATCATATATTTATTGAAAATATCCTTCAGGAATGAAGGGGGAAATCAAGACATTCTCAAATGAAGAAAATCTTTAAGAACTTTTCACCAGAAACCTACCATAAAACATGTATTAAAGAAATATCTGTAACTATAAATGAAATGATTAAAAAAGGAGTTTTAGGATATCAAGAGAGAAGAAAGAGCATTTTGAACAAAAATAGGGAATATACAGTAGACTTTCATTCTCTTCTTTTTTATTTTTTAATTTAAAAATTATGTTATGAGGGCAGGGAAAGATGGCCATGTAGGGAGGTGTGAAATTTATTTAGTCCTCTAGAGCAACTACTTAATAGCCAAAAACAACTAATAAATAGTCTGGAACAGCTGTTTGGGGGATTTCTGAGACCAGAAACACATTGTACACCAGTCTGGAACGGCTGGAAAGGCTGAGAGCTCAGCATAGAACTAAATGGAAATGTCCTCATATAGATTGTGGTGGTGAATGTGTAACTATGTGATTATACAGGGAATCATTGATTGTATACTTAAGATGGATTGTGTGGTATGTGAATAAAGCTGTTTAAAAAATAAACAGTGGGATGCAAGTTCTGGAGAACATGTGGAGAGTGGTATATACCTCTTCACTGTTGATAAGGAAGTAGAAAGGTGCAGCCCAACTGGAGGGCAGTGTGGTGGTTCCACAGGAAGTTAACTGTGGGGTTGCCATATGGTCCTGCAACCGTGTTTTGTTTGTATACTTGGAAGAACTCAGAACAGGGACATGAAAGACATTTGCACACTAGTGTCTATGGTGGCAGTATTCATGATTTGCAATGGATAGAGATGACCCAAGGATACTACAACAAATACACAGAATGTTGAACTGTGGTGTATACAAACTATGGAATATTGAACAGTGGCAAGAAGGAATTAAGTTGTAAGGTATGCAACTAGGTAAATGGAACTTGAGGACAATATGTTGAATGCAATAAGCCAGAAACAAAAAGATAAACATTATAACACCTCATTAATATGGACTAAATATACTGTGTAAACTCTGAGAATTGAATCTGAGTGCATAGCTTATCAGGGGAAGATTTATTTTAGAGGTTCCTGGATTGTAAGCTCTTACAGCAGTCATGTCTATTCATGAATTGTAACAGTTATTTCTCAATTCTGAGAAACTGAGCTGTTTGTGTTTAACCTGGTTAGCCTGGAAATTTGGATATCTGTGTCATACCTGAGACTCTGAGCCAGAATTTGGCAGCTCTGAATGTCAACATTACTCCACACAGCTACTGTTAAAGAAGCTGAAAAAGATACCAGATTTCAATTAGTGATACTGATAAAATGCACTTGGTAAGGACTAAGGTAAATCAGAGTAAAGGGTAAAGGATGATATAGACTATGTTTTTTTTTTTTTCTTTGTTTTTTTTTTTTTTTACTTTCCCTTCTTTTTTTTTTTAAATCAACTGTATGAAAAAAAAGTTAAAAACAAAACAAACATACAATAAAAGAACATTTCAAAGAGACCATAACAAGGGAGTAAGAAAAAGACAACTAACCTAAGATAACTGCTTAACTTCCAACATGTTCCTACTTTACCCCAAGAAAGTTACCTAATAATAGCAACATTTCTGTGAACTTGCTCCTACTATATCCATCAGAAATTCACAGACCATAGTCATTCCTGGGCATCCCCAGAACGTTAAATAGCTTATCTGTTCTGCTTGGATTATTGTTCCCCCTTCCTTAATTGCTCTCTATTGCTAGTTCCCCTACATTCTACATTATAAGCCATTTGTTTTACATTTTTCAAAGTTCACATTAGTGGTAGCATATAATATTTCTCTTTTTGTGCCTGGCTTATTTCGCTTAGCATTATGTCTTCAAGGTTCATCCATGTTGTCATATGTTTCACGAGATCGTTCCTTCTTACTGCTGCGTAGTATTCCATCGTGTGTATATACCACATTTTATTTATCCACTCATCTGTTGAAGGACATTTGGGTTGTTTCCATCTTTTGGCAATTGTGAATAATGCTGCTATGAACATTGGCGTGCAGATATCTGTTCGTGTCACTGCTTTCCGATCTTCCGGGTATATACCGAGAAGTGCAATCGCTGGATCGAACGGTAACTCTATATCTAGTTTTCTAAGGAACTGCCAGACTGACTTCCAGAGTGGCTGAACCATTATACAGTCCCACCAACAGTGAATAAAAGTCCCAATTTCTCCACATCCCCTCCAGCATTTGTATTTTCCTGTTTGTTTAATGGCAGCTATTCTAACCGGTGTTAGATGGTATCTCATTGTGGTCTTAATTTGCATCTCTCTAATAGCTAGTGAAGCTGAACATTTTTTCATGTGTTTCTTGGCCATTTGTATTTCCTCTTCAGAGAACTGTCTTTTCATATCTTTTGCCCATTTTATAATTGGGCCGACTGTACTATTGTCATTGAGTTGTAGGATTTCTTTATATATGCAAGATATCAGTCTTTTGTCAGATACATGGTTTCCAAAAATTTTTTCCCATTGAGTTGGCTGCCTCTTTACCTTTTTGAGAAATTCCTTTGAGGTGCAGAAACTTCTAAGCTTGAGGAGTTCCCATTTATCTATTTTCTCTTTTGTTGCTTGTGCTTTGGGTGTAAAGTCTAGGAAGTGGCCGCCTAATACAAGGTCTTGAAGATGTTTTCCTACATTATCTTCTAGGAGATTTATGGTACTTTCTTTTATATTGAGATCTTTGGTCCATTTTGAGTTAATTTTTGTGTAGGGGGTGAGGTAGGGGTCCTCTTTCATTCTTTTGGATATGGATATCCAACTCTCCCAGCCCCATTTGTTGAAAAGACCATTATGACTCAGTTCAGTGACTTTGGTGGCCTTATCAAAGATCAGTCGGCCATAGATCTGAGGGTCTATCTCCGAATTCTCACTTCGATTCCATTGATCTATATGTCTATCTTTGTGCCAGTACCATGCTGTTTTGGCAACTGTGGCTTTATAATAAGCTCCAAAGTCAGGGAGTGTAAGTCCTCCCACTTCGTTTTTCTTTTTTAGAGTGTCTTTAGCAATTCGAGGCATCTTCCCTTTCCAAATAAATTTGATAACTAGCTTTTCCAAGTCTGCAAAGTAGATTGTTGGAATTTTGATTGGGATTGCATTGAATCTGTAGATGAGTTTGGGTAGAATTGACATCTTAATGACATTTAGCCTTCCTATCCATGAACATGGAATATTTTTCCATCTTTTAAGGTTCCCTTCTATTTCTTTTAGTAGAGTTATGTAGTTTTCTTTGTATAGGTCTTTTACATCTTTGGTTAAGTTTATTCCTAGGTATTGATTTTTTTAGTTGCTATTGAAAATGGTATGTTTTTCTTGAGTGTCTCTTCAGTTTGTTCATTTCTAGCATATAGAAACATTACGGACTTATGTGCATTAACCTTGTATCCCGCTACATTGCTAAATTTGTTTATTAGCTCTAGTAGGTGTATCGTCGATTTCTCAGGGTTTTCTAGATATAAGATCATATCATCTGCAAACAATGACAGTTTTACTTCTTCTTTTCCAATTTGGATGCCTTTTATTTCTTTGTCTTGCCGGATTGCCCTGGCTAGCACTTCCAGCACAATGTTGAATAACAGTGGTGACAGCGGGCATCCTTGTCTTGTTCCTGATCTTAGAGGGAAGGCTTTCAGTCTCTCACCATTGAATACTATGCTGGCTGTGGGTTTTTCATATATGCTCTTTATCATGTTGAGGAAGTTTCCTTCAATTCCTACCTTTTGAAGTGTTTTTATCAAAAACGGATGTTGGATTTTGTCAAATGCTTTTTCAGCATCTATTGAGATGATCAATTGATTTTTCCCTTTTGACCTGTTAATGTGTTGTAATACATTGATTGATTTTCTTATGTTGAACCATCCTTGCATGCCTGGAATAAACCCCACTTGGTCATGGTGTATGATTTTTTTAATGTGTCTTTGGATTCGATTTGCAAGTATTTTGTTGAGGATTTTTGCATCTATGTTCATTAGGGAGATTGGCCGGTAGTTTTCCTTTTTTGTAGCATCTTTGCCTGGTTTTGGTATTAGATTGATGTTAGCTTCATAAAATGAGTTAGGTAGTGTTCCATTTTCTTCAATGTTTTGAAAGAGTTTGAGTAAGATTGGTGTCAGTTCTTTCTGGAAGTTTGGTAGAATTCCCCTGTGAAGCCATCTGGCCCTGGGCATTTATTTGTGGGAAGATTTTTGATGACTGATTGGATCTCTTTGCTTGTGATGGGTTGGTTGAGGTCTTCTATTTCTTCTCTGGTCAGTCTAGGTTGTTCATATGTTTCCAGGAAATTGTCCATTTCCTCTACATTATCCAGTTTGTTGCCATACAGTTGTTCACAGTACCCTCTTATAATTTTTTTAATTTCTTCAGGATCTGCAGTTATGTCACCTTTTCATTCATTATTTTGTTTATATGGGTCTTCTCTCTTTTTGATTTTGTCAGTCTAGCTAGGGGCTTGTCAATCTTGTTGATCTTCTCAAAGAACCAACTTTTGGTGATATTTATCCTCTCTATTGTTTTTTTGTTCTCTATGTCATTTATTTCTGCTTTAATCCTTGTTATTTCTTTTCTTCTACTTGGTTTAGGATTGGTTTGCTGTTCATTTTCTAGCTTCTTCAGTTGATCCATTAGTTCTTTGATTTTGGCTCTTTCTTCCTTTTTAATATATGCGTTTAGTGCTATAAATTTCCCCCTTAGCACTGCTTTTGCTGCATCCCATAGGTTTTGGTATGTTGTGTTCTCATTTTCATTCGTCTCTATATATTTAGCAATTTCTCTTGCTATTTCTTCTTTAACCCACTGATTGTTTAGGAGTGTGTTGTTTAACCTCCAGGTATTTGTGAATTTTCTAAGTCTCTGATGGTTATTGACTTCTAATTGTATTCCATTGTGGTCAGAGAATGTGCTTTGAATAATTTCAATCTTTCTAAATTTATTGAGGCTTGTTTTATGTCCCAGCATATGATCTATTCTGGAGAAAGTTCCATGAGCACTAGAAAAGTATGTGTATCCTGGTGATTTGGGATGTAATGTCCTGTATATGTCTGTTAAATCTAATTCATTTATCAGATTGTTTAGGTTTTCAATTTCCTTATTGGTCTTCTGTCTGGTTGATCTATCTATAGGAGAGAGTGATGTGTTGAAGTCTCCCACAATTATTGTGGAAACATCAATTGCTTCCTTTAGTTTTGCCAGTGTTTCTCTCATGTATTTTGTGGCACCTTGGTTGGGTGCATAGACATTTACGATTGTTATTTCTTCTTGCTGAATTGCCCCTTTTATTAGTACGTAGTGGCCTTCTTTGTCTCTCAAAACATCCCTGCATTTGAAGTCTATTTTATCTGAGATTAATATTGCTACACCTGCTTTCTTTTGGCTGTAGCTTGCATGAAATATTTTTTTCCATCCTTTCACTTTCAGTTTCTTTGTGTCCCTGTGTCTAAGATGAGTCTCTTGTATGCAACATATTGATGGTTCATTTTTTTTTTTTGATCCATTCTGTGAATCTATATCTTTTAATTGGGGAGTTTAATCCATTTACATTCAACATTATAACCGTGAAGGCATTTCTTGAATCAGCCATCTTATCCTTTGGTTTATGTTTGTCATAATTTTTCCCCTCTGTCTATTAATATCCTTTATTGTACCCATACCGAATCTCTTTAGTACTGAACCTTTCTCCAAGTCTCTCTGTCCTTTCTTTGTTTCTCTGTCTGTAGGGCTCCCTTGAGTATCTCCAGTAGGGCATGTCTCTTGTTAGCAAATTCTCTCAGCATTTGTTTGTCTGTGAAAAATGTAAGCTCTCCCTCAAATTTGAAGGAGAGCTTTGCTGGATAAAGTATTCTTGGCTGGAAATTTTTCTCACTCAGAATTTTAAATATATCGTGCCACTGCCTTCTTGCCTCCATGGTGGCTGCTGAGTAGTCACTATTTAGTCTTATGCTGTTTCCTTTGTATGTGGTGAATTGCTTTTCTCTTGCTGCTTTCAGAACTTGCTCCTTCTCTTCTGTGTTTGATAGTGTGATCAGTATATGTCTTGGAGTGGGTTTATTTGGATTTATTCTATTTGGGGTTCGCTGAGCATTTATGGTTTGTGTATTTATGTTGTTTAGAAGATTTGGGAAGTTTTCCCCAACAATTTCTTTGAATACTCTTCCTAGACCTTTACCCTTTTCTTCCCCTTCTGGGACACCAATGAGTCTTATATTTGGACGTTTCATATTATCTATCATATCCCTGAGGTCCATTTCGATTTTTTCAATTTTTTTCCCCATTCTTTCTTTTATGTTTTCATTTTCCATTCTGTCATCTTCGAGGTCACTGATTCGTTGTTCAACTTCCTCTAGTGTTGTACTATGAGTGTCCAGAATCTTTTTAATTTGGTCAACAGTTTCTTTAATTTCCATAAGATCATCCATTTTTTTATTTAGTCTTGAAATGTCTTCTTTATGCTCTTCTAGGGTCTTCTTGATTTCCTTTATCTCCCGGACTATGGTCTCATTGTTCATCTTTAGTTCTTTGAGTGGCTGCTCTAGGTGCTGTGTCTCTTCTGGTCTTTTGGTTTGGGTGCTTGGGCTTGGGTTATCCATATCGTCTGGTTTTTTCATATGCTTTATAATTTTCTGTTGTTTTTTGGCCTCATGGCATTTGCTGAACTTGATAGGGTTCTTTTAGGATTTGTAGATGAATTGAAATCCTTATCTCTAATTTATCAGATCTACAGCTTCGTGGAGTACACTTTCTCTAACTAACCAGCAGGTGGCGTCCACGAGCCACTTGTTCTCCACAAGCCAGTTCTCCCCTGCTTAGCCTTTTTGGTGAGTGGGGGAGTGAGTCTTGTGGGGTCCAATTGGTGTACCAAGCTTGCGTGTGTAGTTGGTGTTGCCTGCCCTGTATATGGGGCGTGTTTCTGGGCAGTCAGGGAGGGGGGGGTGGCTCTAACAATCAAATCTCCCTGGTGATCCTAGAGTTTTAAAGCTGGTGCAATAGTCTAATCCTTCAGTTCAGTCCTGCCACAGTTTGTCTCTGCCACTGACCCACAAGTCCTTGGTATTGGCGTATGGCTCCTGAGACTTGCAAGTGGGCCCCTCTTCCAGGCCGTGCAACCCGGGTCCTCTGTTGAGGGATGACTGTGCTATGTCACAGGTGAGTGCCGTCCCCCCAGGGCAGTTCTGGGCTGGTGGGCTGAGTAGGGAGGCTCCCAGTCTGCTGAAATGATGGCTGAATGGGGCTTTGTTAATTCACACTGCTCCACCTTCCCAACTCTGGGACTATCAGCTGAGGTTGCAGGGAAGGCTAATGTCCACACCCAGTTTTGTGGTGTGTGCCTGTTATTTGAAGCACTTCCGTCACACTGGGTTGTCTGGGGCAGTTCTGGGCTATGGGGCTGGCGATGGGCAGGAGTGTTTCCTGTCCAGTAGGATGATGGCTGTCGGCGGACACCCCCCTTTTCTTGGGAAGTTGTGGTGTTTAGTGAATTTTCTCAGCCACTGGATTATTGCGTTTTGTCTCAGAGCTCTCCTAGTTCTGCTCTTGACTTGACCTGCCCAAATAGTAACTCTTTGAAGCTTTCTGTATTGGGCTTCTTAGAGTAATTGTTTTAGAAAAAGAAAAAAGGATTAAAAAAAAAAAAAAAAAAAAAAACGGTCCCTCCTTGCAGATCTAATGGGTTATTGAAATGCTAAGAGACAAAGCAACCAGGGCCATTAAGGAAAGGTCCACAGGGCAGAGAGATCAGCTTTTCTTTGGGATTTGCATATGCGCCTCAGGGCCCTTCCCCTTTCTATGTTCACCAGAACTCCAAAAATCCTCCGCTTTTGTTTTGGAGTTTTTCGTGTTGTTTTTTTTCTATGCCTGTCTCCTCTCTGCTGGGCTGGCTGCTCTCAGATTCTCTGGTGTCTGATCTCCGTCTATCTATGGTTGGAGTTTGTATCAGCAGAATGAGTTTCTGATAAGGGCTGCCACTGCAGTTCTCCCTTCTCCTTCCCGGAGCTGACAGCCCCTCCTCCCCCGGGACTGAGCCTGGTAGGGAGGGGCACGGGTCCCCTGGCCGCAAAAACTTACAGATTTCGCTGATCTCAGCAGTTCCACGTTTTCATGAGTGTTGTATGAAGTATGCCCAAAGTCAGATTGCTCTGTGGTGTCCAGTCCACGCAGTTCCTGGCTTTCTACCTACTTTCCTGGAGGAGTAACTAAAACATACAGCTCACCAGTCTGCCATCTTGCCCCGCCTCCCGTATTATGGATCTATAGACTATGTTTTAAAACTTGAACTTTTGTGTGAGACCAAAGAAAGATGTTTATTTGGTGGAAAATCTATATTTTCTGTAACACATTATATAATTTAACATGTATGGTCATGGAAACTTGAATAAAGGGTGAGATCTGGTTGGCTAGGACAGGTTAATGGGAAGCCCCAATACATCCCATAGTAATTTGGATAGCAAATAAAAAGTATTTGCAAATCCCCCTCAAGGGACTTGGGAACAATGTGGAAATATTATACTTCCCCCTCTGAGGAAGTACTGATATTCTTGCAAGCACTGGGGACTACAAGTTTAGCAGGCTGAGCCCTCAATCTTTGGGTTTGCCATTATGAAGCTTGTTACTGCAAAGGAGAAGGCTGAGCCTACTTATAATTGTGCCTAAGTTTCACCTCCAGAGAAACTCTTTCGTGGCTCAGATGTGGCCTCTCTCTCTAATCCAACTCAGCAGATGTACTTGCTGCCCTCCCCCCTACATGGGACGTGATTCCCAGGGGTGTAAATCTCCCTGGCAACATGGGACATGACTCCCAGGGATGAGCCTGGATCTGGCATCATCTGATTGATTGAGAAGACCTTCTGGACCAAAAGGGGGAAGAGTGCTGAATCAAAATAAAATTTCAGTGGCTGGGAGATTTCACATGGAGTCAAAAGTTCATTCTGGAGGTTACTCTTATGCATTACATAGATATCCCTTTTTAGTTTTTAGTTTATTAGAATAGCTAGAAGGAAATACCTGAAAGCATTGGACTGCTATCCAGTATCCTTGATTCTTGAAGGTGATCATATACCTATATAGCTTATATGATGTGACCATGTAATTGTGAAAACCTTGTGGCTCATACTCCCTTTGTCCAGCATATGGACAGATGAATAGAAAAATAGGGACAAAAATTAAATTAATAATAAGGAGGGAGGAGAGATCTGTTATGTTTTGGGTATTTTTTTTACTTTTATTCTTCTTATTTTTATTTTTTGGGGTAATGAAAATATTCAAAATTGATTGTGCTAATGAATGTACAACCATATAATGATACTGTGAACAACTGATTGTACACTTTGGATGGTTGTATGCTATGTGAATGTATTTCAATAAAATTGAATTTAAAAAAAAGGAGACAATGGAGCAATGACCTCAACATTCTGAGAGAAATTATGCCCAGCTACAAGGTCTGTACTCAACAAAACTATCAAGGGGGAGGGTAGAATAAAGGCATTTCCAGGTACACAAGATCTCAGTTTGCCTACTAATTCATTCTTTTCTGGGAAGTTCCAACAAAATGATAGAGATAAGCTAGTTAAGGGCAGAGAGCCATTGATTGTACACTTAGGATGCTTTGTGTATGGTGTGTGAATAAAACTGCTTTAAAAAAAAAGATTAATATGTAAAGTACTGAGAATAGGGTCAGCAAATTACAACCCATTGACAATTCTTGGAAATATAGTTTTATTGTAACATAGTGACATCCATTCATTACATATTGTGTATGGCTGCTTTGGTGCTACAAAAGCAGTAACAGATGCCATATGGTCCCAAAGAGTTAATTATTCACCATCTGCACCTTTACAGAAAAAAGTAGAGCCCAGCATAAGACAATCCTTGGAGCATTAATACTCGAGAAATGTTAGATATTATTTTTAACCAAATTTCACTTCCAGGATGATATTCCTGAATACACACAAAGATATAGGCACAAGCACTGACTATAGTGGTGAAAATGGGAAACAAAAATAATGTTAATTAGCATTATTTGTTTAAATAAATTATGGTACATCCATAATATGGAATACTATACAGCTATTAAAAACAATGGTGGGCAAAAAATATGGGCAGTTATGGAACCCAGGAAGCAGGATCTCCCATGTGGCATTAGGGCAAGAAGAGAAAAAAATATTTTTATATAACAGCCTTGTTGATATATATATATTTCACATACCATACAATGTATTCATTTAAAATAAACAATTCAGTGATTTTTAGTATATCATTAAATAACCAAAATCAAATTTAGAACATTTTCATTACCCAAAATTGTACCCAATTGATCCTTCCCTATCTGCTACCACCCCCTCCCAATCCTTAGATAACCATTAATCTAATTTCTATCTCTATAGATTTGCCTATTCAAGACTTTTCATATAAATGAACTCATACAGTATATGATCTTTTGTGACTGGCTTCTTTCACATAGCATAACGTTTCCAGGTTCATCCATGTTACAACATATTCAAGTAATTCATTCCCTTTTATTATAAATAATATTCCTCCATAAGGATGTACCACACTTTATGTATCTATATATTAGTTGATGGATATATGAGTTATCTCCCTTTTTGATTATTGTGAATAATGCTGCTAAAACATCAATGTACAAATTTTTTGGTGGATATACACTTTCATTTATCTTGGATATATACCTAGAACTGCAGTTGCTGGCCCAAATGGTAACTCTATGTTTAACTTTTTGAGGACCTTCCAGACTTTTCCAATGCAGTTGCACCATTTTACATTTCTCACCAGCAGTGATTGAAAGTTCCAATTTATCCTCGTCCTCAGTAACACTTGTTATTGTTTGTCTTTTTTATTGTAACCATTCTAGGAGATATGAAGTGGTATCTCATTATGGTTTTGATTAGAATTTGTGTGATGGAAAATAATGTCTATCATATTTTATGTAAAAATACCCCACTTGCATATCTTCTATGAGAAATATCTATTCATATTCTTTGCCAATTATTAATTGGGTTAATTGTCTTTTTGTCATAGAGTTGTAAAAATTCTTAATATATTCTAGATACAAGTAACTTACCAAAAAATGATATATAAAACTCCATTAAATGAGTTGTCTTTTCACTTTCTGGATGGTGTTCACAGAAGCACAACATTTTTAATTGTGGTGAATATTGGTGTTTTTTTACTTTTTTTACTTTTTTTTTATTTTGTTGCTTATGCTTTGCATGTCATATCAAGGAAGACTTTTCCTAACCCCATGTTACAAAGGTTTAATCCTATATTTTATTCTATGAATTTTGTAGTTTAGCCCTTACCTTTAGGTTTTTGATCCATTTGGGTTAATTTTTATGTATGGTATATTAGTGTAGGTCCAACTTCACTATTTTGACTGCATATATCCAGTTTTCCTAATACCAATTTTTGAAAAGACTATTCTTACACCATTAAATTGTCTTGGCACTCTTCTCAAACTTCAAATTACCATAAAGCTGAGGGTTTATTTACAGACTCTAATTCTACTACATCAATCTGTATGTTCATCTGGATGCTGGTAACACACTGTCTTGATTTTCTAGTAAGTTTGAAAATTAGGAAGTGTGAGTCCTCTTTGCATTTCTTCCAAAAGAGTATGGCAATTCTGGGCCCTTCAAAGTTCCATATGAATTTTAGGATGGGGCTATCAATTCTTGCAAAGAATAAAACCGAAATTTTGGCAAGACATGCTTTGAATCTTTAGGTAAATTTGGTGAGTATTGTCATCTTAAAAATATTAAGTTTTCTGATTCATGAAAGTCAAATATACTGGGAAATAACTGCTAGACCCTTGGAATAACTTGCTTAATAAATTTGCCTTTGTATACTTGGGTCCTTGGTCAATGTCAGAAATTTTATGCTGATAATGTGACTTTGGTGGGAGTCCTAGGACCACACTGTATCAGATTAACCTCTTGAGGGACACAAAACTGAGTAACCATGATTAGTCACATGAGCACCTCTAATTTACATGCTGACCCCCAATAAAAATCCTGAACACCAAGGCTTGGGAAAGCTTCATAAAGCAATGCTGTTATACCTCACCGCTGGGAGAAGTAAGGACTGTGTTTTTGAATCCACTGGGGGAACACGACTGAAAACTTGTGTCTGGTCTATCCAGGACTCTGTTCTATGCACCTTTTAACTTAGCTATTTTGGTCTTTACTGTCTCACTTCAGTGAGTTGAAAATTGATTAAATCAGATTTTTAGGTGCTTAGTATTCTTCCAGTGAATCATTGAATATACATTGAATAGTCTGTGTGATCTCTGACTCAGTTGGTATCAGAATTGGGATACACTAGAATTACCCTGATTCACTAAAACATGGCAAAAATCTAGCTTGAGGTAAGGAAGGATGAGAAGATGAGGGATGTTTCACATGATGTGAAACACTGTCTTTGCTGCTATAGTCACTAGGACAAAAGTTACCAATGAAATTTAGAAATGCTAGATCCAGCTCCCAAGTTGTTGGCTTACTGGATATCTAAGGAAATGCAAAATAATAACAGGCAAAAATACTATCTCTTGGTTATTGTTATCTGCAATAGCTAAAATTTAAATAAAGAATGCTGGGGTGCATCATGATGTGGTATTAAGCTCAAGTTCTGGCTGCTCTGAGCAACAGCTGCTAGCCTCAGAGCTGCTAGCAAAAGTAAAATTTATGCTGAAACAGGTGATACTAATAAAATTAGAAAAAATTGACAAGAATAATGTGAAAAAAAACAGAGGAGAATCAAGGCACTCATTCTAGCAGGATGAAAACTTCAAACAGATATTTAAAAATGGGAAGAAGAAAGTGGACATTGATGAGGTCAAAACAAAGGTTTTAATTCAGCATTAGCGAAGGTCTGGTGGTTCAGTGGGAGTCACTTTCTGTTTCCTAATATTGAAGGACCTTAAATAAATCTTCTCAATTACCTGAGTTTGGAGAAATTTATAAAGACATAAGGCAAAGGGGACAATGAGAAATCTGATTTTGAATCACATGGGTGATGGCCTAACACACTAAGGAATTGCATGAGGTGATGGCCAGATCACTTGTCCCTACTCCCACCTGGGGATCCAAGATCAAATGAGCATGTGTACGTGAAATGTTTAAGGGTGGAAAGGAAATATTTCTGTGACTCTGTCTCATGGTAACCCAATACACTGTGATTCCAAAACTTTTTTGTGAACTTCTAATGGAGGCTACAGTTTGATTAGGATGAATAAGGATGCAACACTTGACGAGATAATGGTGAAATGTTTTATTGAAATTGGAATGTTTAAATTGGATTTATGTAATGTGATTGCATCACTTTACCTGAATGTATTATTGGAATGGATATTATATGACTAGGGAATATTTCTGCCTAGTATTGTAAAACAAAAGGCACATAAGTTTGTTCTTTGGCCAGTATTAATAATATTTTCTAAATTGAAACTTATAAAATTGACTGAACCTACAAAATTTAACTTGAAACAATATAAAATAGGTGACAGACAAAAAGAGATTACCACTTAATTAATGGCATGTTAGAAACAGGAGTACTGGCATCAACAAATTTCTTTACAATATCCCTGCATAATTCATTCACAATACAGGTGAATCATGGAACACTTAAACAGACTGAGGTTATGTAAAAGCCCATTAGAACCACCTATCATTGACTACTGGAATTTTAGGCCAGAAAATCTCCAGAAGCAGGAGAACAATATATATCACTTGAGAGATAATCACTGGCTTGCTATTGGGCATTAATTGAAACTGCCCTTATGACAGAAGGACCCAAAATAATCCTGAAACCTGAAATTCCATGAAGTCAGGAAAAAGAAAACAGAGAAACAAAAATAAGAGTGAACATACAGAAAGTAAACAAAAATGTTGGACATTGTTCCTAATATGGCAATTATAATAAATATAAATGGCCTATGCACAGTAATTAAAAGACAAGATTGGCAAAGTGGATTAGAAAACATGACCCATCTATACCATGTCTACAAAATATTTATTAAAATATAATGATATAAGCAGTATGAAAGTAGAAGGAAATAAAAAGTGTATTATGCAAAAATGAATAAACAGAGAGCAGGACTGGCTATATTAATATCAGAGAAAGTAGACTTTGTAGCAAAGAAAATTATCAGAAACAAAGAAGGAGATTAGATAATGATATAAAGATCAATCCACCAGAAAGACATAGAAATCCTAAGTGTGTATGCAACACACAAAAAAGTTTCAAAATATATGAAGAAAAACTGAAAATCACCATAGATACAGAAGAACTTAACAATCTTATCAAACAAAAGGATCTAATAACATTTATAAAACAGTCTACCCAACAACAGCAAGTACACATTCATTTCAAATGCCCATGGAACATATAAAAAGATGGAATACATTCTGAGCTTACAAACAAACTGAAAAATTTAAAATAATTGAAACAATACAACATGTGTTCTTAAAAGTGATGCAGAGAGTGCAGCTATGAGTGACGTTTTTAAGAGGAGCAAGCTTGCTAGAGAGGAACATCCCGGGAGAAAGCCATTTTGAAACCAGAACTTCGGAGCAGACGCCAGCCATGTGCCTTCCCAGCTAAGAGAGGTTTTCTGGACGCCATTGGCCATCTCCAGTGAAGGTACCCGATTACTGATGTGTTACCTTGGATGTTTTGTGGCCTTAAGACTGCAACTGTGTAGTGAAATAAACCCCCATTTTATAAAAGCCTATCCATCTCTGGTGTTTTGCATTCTGCAGCATTAGCAAACTAGAACAGATTTTGGTACCAGAGAAGTGGGGTGCTTTTGCTGCTGAGTTTGCAAATACCAAACATGTTGGAACGGCTTTTTAATAGTGGATAATGGGGGGGGGAGTTTCTGGAAGAATTGTGAGGAGCTTGATAGAAAAGGCCAAAACTGTTTAAAGACACTGTTTGGTGAAATATGGACTCTAAAGATACTTCTGAGTGAGGCCCTGAACAGAGATGATGAATGTGTTGTTGTAAACTGGAAGAAAGGCGATCCCTTGTTTTAAAAGTGGCAGAGAATTTGGCAACATTGAGTCCTGGTGTCAGATGAAGGAAGAATTTGGAAGCGACAACCTGGAATACTTAGCTGAGGAGATCTCCAGACTACGTGTGGAGGAGGTACCCTGGCTTCTCCTTGCAGCTTATAGTAAAATGCGAGTGGAGAGAGATAAACTTAGAACTGAACTCTTGGGTTCTAAGAAACCAGAAGCTGATGGCTTGGAAAATTATGAGCTTCCAGGGGGTGGAATCCCAGAAGCTACAGCCCAATGTGAGGACGTAACCAAACATGGAACCCAGCTGCCATATCAGTACAAGCCAAGATTGGAGATGGAATTATCCAGAAAGGATTTGTGGAAAGTCCTATTGTCTGATGTCTTTGACCCCTGCATGCTTCATGCAAAGCCAACGGAATTTTTGCGAGAACTTTATAGACAGAGCCGCTGCCAGTCTGGACTGAAGGAGACAGACAAGGAACAAATTGCGGGAAAATCTTCTTCAAACACAGAGCCATGGAGGTTGAGGTCTGGAGTCAAGAGGCCTTGGGCTGGGAGAGTGGAGCAGCCCACACGCATGGAAAGGGTGAGTTTGCCCCGGAGGTGAGAGGGGTGGGCATTCCACCTCGATGCTCTGGAAGAGTTTTGCCACCCGAGGTCCCAAAGAGGGTGGAGCACATTCCCAGGGAATTGGGGAGAGCCTGGCTGCCACCACACTGTTCTGAAGGGGTTGAGCGTGTGCCCCGGAGATGAAAGGGATCCGGGAGCAGCCCCGATGTTTGAGGAGGGTGGGGCCGAGGAAGGGTGGTCTCCCCAATGTGTGGTATGTTGGAGCACTCACCTAAGCGTTTTGGAGAGGAAAGGGCTGCCGAAAAGGCCCTTAGGAAGGGTTAGGCTTCCACTCTCTCAAGCCCCAAGGATGCAACATTGTTCTGTAAATGACTCTGAGACTTTGAAATCTAATGGAGTTTGTCCTGCAGGTTTTTTAAGAACGTTTTGGTCCTGTTAACCCTGTTTTTCTTACTGTTTCTCCTATATGGCATAGGGAATGTTCATCCTATGAATGTCCCTCCTTTGTATACTGGAAGCATATAACTTGTTCTAAGTCCACAGATCCAAGCTAAAGGAAAAGTATGCCTTAGGACTGACCACGCCTAAATTGATTTTGATGGGATTTTGTGCTTAACTATTATTACTGAAATGGTTTAGAAGTTTTGTGATATTGTGATGGAATGACATGGTATTTGTATTTGGAAAGATAATGTCATTTGGGGGTCCAGGGGGTGGAATGTGCCAGTTTGATGTATTGTGTCCCCCAAATGCCATTATCTTTGTGGTCTTTGTGGGACAGACCCTTTTGGTTGCTGGTTGGGATTTGCTTGGAATGTGCCCCACCCAGCTGTGGGTGGTGACTTGGTGGGATACTCCCATGGAGGTGTGACCCACCCATTCAGAGGTTGGGCCTTGATCAGTGGAGCCATATAAAACATGCTGACTCAAAGAGACTGAACAGAGTGCAGCTATGAGTGACGTTTTTAAGAGGAGCAAGATTGCTAGAGAGGAACATCCCGGGAGAAAGCCATTTGAAACCAAGAACTTTCGGAGCAGACGCCAGCCATGTCCTGCCTTCCCAGCTAAGAGAGGTTTTCTGGACGCCATTGGCCATCTCCAGTGAAGGTACCCGATTACTGATGTGTTACCTTGGACGTTTTGTGGCCTTAAGACTGCAACTGTGTAGTGAAATAAACCCCCATTTTATAAAAGCCAAAAAAAAAAAAAAAAAAAAAAAAAAAAAAAAAAAAAAAAAAAAAAAGTGATGCAAATGAGCTATATAAATTGATGCTAGAAAGATAATAGGAAAACCTCCAAGCAATTATAAATTAAATAACATATTTCCAAATAATTCATGTGTGGAATGAGATGCTACACAAAGCATCATGGGAACACAGGATCAGGCACAACAAAAACTTCCAGCAAATGATCACTTTATTACTTATATAGTACAAAGGCTCCAAAAGAGCAGGGAAAGAGTTCTCATCATGGCTGGTCTCCTAGGAAGGCCAAATTGCAGAGATCAGGGTTGGTGGATGGTGGCTGGGCATGTGCAGCTTTGCATTGGAGATGAGATAAGTTTGTGTTGCTCAAGGTGGGTATTTATCCACTCCATGGAGAAGGGGCTCTGTTACTGGGAGTTTCCTGCCCTGAAAACATCTGGGGCTGTTTGTTTCCAGTTTCTAGGTTTAAGCTCTAGTCAGCCTTTTTTAGTAGACCTAACATCTCCCCCAGGTTGTAGAAAGAAAGAGACAAACATCATTTGCACAATAGAAGAGAAGGTGGAGGTAGGTGAAGGCTGGAAGATGGCCACTGAGCATGTTTCTGTGGCTTCCCCAGTACCATAGATCAAAGAGGAAGTCTCAAGGAGAAATTAAAAAAAAAATTACAAAGAACGAAAATGAAAATGCAGCATGTCCAATTATGTTGGACAGATAAAGAGGGCTAAATAAATTAATAAGTAAACAGGACAATTCTCAAATCAATAATACTAGTTCCCACCTCAAGAACCCAGAAAAGGAAGATCCAAATAAACCCAAACCAAGCAGAAGAAGGAACTAATAATGATAAGGGAAACAGTCAATGAAATTGAAAAAAAAAAGAAAAACAATAGAGAATTCAATGAAACAAGGACTGTTTCCTTAAAAAGATCAATAAAATTTACACATCTCCTTGTCCAAAAATAATAGCAGAAATTATCAAGTTCAGTATGGAAAGAGGGGCATCACTGAAGACTCTGCAGATATCGAAATGAAAATGAGGGAATACTGGAAACATCTCTGCACATATAAACAAGACATCTTAAATATCAAATTCCTTAAGTAACACTGTCTTAGTTTCCTCTAGCTACCATAGCAAAGTACCACCAACGGGAAGTCTTAAAACAAAAACAACAGAAATTTATTGTTTCATATTCTGGAGGCTAAAAGTCCAAAATCAAGGTATTAGGAGGGCCATTCCTCCTTTTAAGCTTGTATAAGAAATCGTTCCTTGCGTATTCTGGTTTCTGGTTGTCACTGGCAATACATGGCAGTCTACGACACAGTCATCACATAGTGCTCTTCCTCATTTGACCATGTCCAATTCTCCCCTTCTTATAAAAACACCAGCAATATTGAATTAGGGACCACCCTAATCCCATTTGGCTTCATTTTGACTAATAACAGCTTTAAAGGCCCTATTTTCAAATAAAATCACATTCATCAGATCAGGGGTTAGGACTTGAACATGTCTTTTTGGAGAACATGTTTCAACCCATAACAAACATAAATCACTACAATTCACCCAATATGAGTAGATAATTTGAATAGCCATAAATGTTTTAAGGAAATTGAATACAAAATTTTAAAACACCAAAAAAAAAAAAAAGGTCTCCAAGTCTAAATAGTTTCCTGGGGAACTCTACGAAACGTTTGAAGAATTAATACCAGGTATCTTTTCTGATTCTAAGTTTTCATCCCAGTTTTGCTCTGAATTGAAAGTACTCCTTTACTCCTTCTGGCTCTGAAGTTATGATTGGAGAGAAAAGGGATTGAATTTTCACCATCAGACTCCTCACCACACTCAAATGCAGTATCTTAGTAGCTGTACTTTAGAAATCTACATATGGGCATTAGCACATTGAAAATGTGATTCATTCCACCAAACACAGCTGAGTGAAACTGCAAGATTATAGGGAAAACACTGTTCTTCTGCTCAATGCAATGCTTGTCATGGTAATTTACTGACAATGTGAATGTTGCAGCAGGAAATGGCTTTAGAGATAAGCTTGTGGCAGTGTGCTTGATTCTCCCTGCCCTGAGCATATTGTACAAGAGATCCACTATTTCCTACTGCTTGAGAAAGTATATTAGGAAGTGTCAAGAAGGAAAATGGTATAGAAAATTTGGGGGAAAAATATAAACAGGTTGCAATTATCAACTATCTTGAGAAAAGCTGCAAATGACTGGACTGAGAACTCCAGTGGTGGGTCATGGGTAGGGAGCAGGCTAGGCAAGCCACTATGAGATTGAGGGCAAGTAGGAACCAGAGGTCTCCTTAGAGATTCATGCTCCTCCTCTCTGAATGGATAGAAAAATTATCTTCACAGTATGCCAAAGCATTTTATGGAGAAGGAGAAGAATGTATAGAAGAAATATTTTAATGTGGTATAAATCCAGGAACTTTTGAACTGAGCATTTACCTAATAAGAGTGAGTCATCAAAAAGAGAATATTAATAAATCAGTGATATGTTGATATTTTAATAGGCAGAATAATAAAATTGAAAGGATTGGTAAAATACTTAAACTCTTGAAATTTTGAGACATAATTAAGGAACTTTCATTAGTAAGTTTAAGTTTACTGTATACCAAGAAAGTTGTAGGCTTATAAGTAAGTTCAGTTTCAACATGGAAAATAAAGATGGCACATGTTCTTTGTGCATTTGAAAGTAGAATGAATGAGTTTGTAACCCTACTAGATACATATATTTCTGTACACACACTTATACTTCCCCTTTAATTGCAATAGCATTTGGAAGATAGGATTAGACACCTCGAATCATAAATCACTCTCTATTTGCTTGTAGTCTTTAACTAATTTTTAATAATTAAAAATATTTTTAAGTCTTAAATACCTTGGAATAATTTAAAATGCTATCTCCTATTGGCCACTATCAGAAATTTTTTTGTAATCATCTCCTAGGTTCTTCATATAATTTTAACAAACAGTGATATACTGGTTACATTTTTATTTACATAATTTTATTTTATTTAAATAATTTACATATTAAAAAAAATTTATACAAAACCTTGCTATGCAAACATAGGGAGATTATCTTTTGATACTAAACATCAGCTTCACTTACTGCAGAAGCCTAAAATTAAAGTCACATGTTCTTAAAAATTTATACTTGCATCAGAAATGAAACTCTGTCATAATGCATGTGGTTGTACAATTTGCACATCATATTTATTTCACTCATATTTCAACAATCTCATACTATTAATTGTGTGTGTGATGGGGAGATGGCCAGATGGGCAGTAGTGAAAGGTGATAGGTATGATGACACTGTTTGTAAGATCCTGGGTGTAGGTTTGAATACTGTCAATTAGACCTTAAACATGATTTAACAAATGCTTCCAAGTCTGATCTCTACATTAATTTATAGCCAGGCTTACTGCTAATATATTTGACTTGTAATTAAGCTTTCTTATCAAATAAGCTATATTTTATATTATTACATCAAAAGTCCATGAGGAAAATCAATTTCCTTACACCTTCAAAAAACAAAAGGAAAGAAATCAACCACATGGAATATGATAGTGATGTTAACTTTGCTGGAGTTGCCTGTTTTGAAGGAATGGAAAAACACATTTAAAAAGAAATGTTTATTTTTGTGGTTCAGATTAGTTGTTATAACCAACAGGGAAATCATAGTCAAACAGATGACAATGCTGTATATTACATATTAAAATAAGAATAAATATAGAACTATTAAACTTCCCCACCTGGGAAATTCCTGATATTCTGTCAAGCATTAGGGACTTCCAATCTAATAAGCCAAATCCTCAATCTTGAGGCTTTGCCCTTATGAAACTTATTTCCATAATGCTGAAGCCAAGCCTACTTATAATTATACTTAAGGTTATTCCTAGATAACTTCTTTTGTTGCTTGGATGTGGCCTCTCTCTCTCTCTCTAAGCCAAATTCTGCAAATAGACTCTTCACCCTCCCCTCTATGGGGGACATGACTTCCAAGGGAGTATGTGTCCCTGGCAATGTGGGACATGACTCGCAGGGATGAGCCCGGCCCTGGCATTGTGGTATTGACAATGCCTTCTTGACCAAAAAGGGGAAAAGAAATGAAACAAAATGAGGTTTCAGTGGCTAAGAGATTTCAAATAGAGTCAAGAGGTCATTCTGAAGGTTACTCTTATGCAAGCTTCATCCAGATATTACAAATCACCATGGTATTTCAAGCCCCAACCAACAGTATTCCTGAAAACCCTAAAGAATTCTCAGGTCTCTATTTAAAACCCTATAAAAGTTTTACTTATTAAGTTTATTTTTTCAGAAACGTAAAACCTCCAGATTGGTCCTATGTCACATAAACCCTGAAACCTAGAGGTTCCGGTTTCTCCAAGAACATCAACCAGTTGCATTCTTCTACCGCCTAATGCCAACACTGCTTTTAAGCATGAAGCAGTTAGAAGGGCCATTGCCTAAATATCCCTGAAGATTGACAGAATGATCAATGAGAAGGAGAAATTAGGATGTAGCAAATGATTATGACTACTAGATCATTATATAGGTATTTCTTTTTAGTTTCTAGTGTATTGGAAAATCCAGAATGAAATACCTGAAATTCTTGAACTGTAACCCATACTATACTTTGAAATTTGCTCTATAAGTACTTGTTAAACTGTAAATTTATCACTTTTCTGTATATGGGCTTTATTTCACAATAAAAAGTGATTAAAAAAAGATGTAGCAAAATAATTGTCTTTTGTCACTAAGATATGTGTAATATGATGCTTCATTAAATATTGCTTAAGTACATCAAATAAAGTAATGGTGGTTGGTCTTTCTGAGATAAACTAGTTGAAATTAACTTCAGATACATGTTTATATTTTCAATTTTCTGTAGAATTTAAAACACAGATGTCTCAAGTTTATTGATTCTGCAGAATGCCAAATATTATGGATTTTTGAACCAGTTTTGAGAGTAAAACCTCTGTATCTGTATATAAAACCTCTGTATATTTATTTGTACAAAATATCTGTATATTTTATATAATACAAATATGTTATTGCTAAATAAAAGAACTGTAGTAACATTTTGATGGTACTAGCTTCATGGGAATCCCTTTTTCTATATAACAAAAATCTGTCAATCATTTTATCAATTCAATTATCAGTCTTCTTTCTAATATTGCATAGTATCCTCTCACACCAAGAATCCATGGATTGAGAAAATTTTTTTACTACTCATCCCTTTCAATAATTATATATGTACCAAAATACCACTGAAAATACATAAGTATTATAATTTCTTTATATATAATACATTACACTTCTTGTACATATGATACATATTGTATATGTTGTATACTTTCTTTAAAATTTTAACACAATAAATAATAAATGAAACAGCAGTAATAAGTATTTTATATTAAGTTAGTTATTAAATTCAAAATAACAATTAAATTCAAAACAAATACTTTAGATTTAAAAGTATCCAGAATGGCACCAATAATAAGGCAAGAATACTTTGGGGGACAGCTATTATACACACCAGGTGCCAAGTGAAAAAAAAAAAAAAACCTATCTTTCTGGTAGTAGTTAAGAATTGCACTAAATCAACTTTTAGAATGCTTAATACTAGGCATAAAACATTTTCACTTCATTTATATTTTCATTGTCATTATTATCTATTTTACCATTATCTTCCTGTTCCATTTAACATTAATTTATAGGTAGAATGATTCTAAGTTTTATAATAAATCAACACATTTTTCAAATATAAAGCAATTTGAACAGAAAATGCAATGGAAACATTGTTACTTAGTTATCTAGAAGGACTAATTAATAAATTAATATTTCACAGTCCTCTTATTGAAAATGTCCTTGAAGAAGAAAATTTTGTAGGCTGTCAAAGTATTTGGCAAAATCCTAAATTCCATGTTTATACTTACTGCAGACAATATACTATATATAAAAATATACAAATATTTAATTTACCTATTACTATGTCAAATATGCAATTCAAACTAAAACATAAGCCATATATAATTAATTCATGGTTAAGAGCTTATTATTTTACAAACATATTGTATTCTAGTTTACTCATCCATTCCTCCCAATAAGCTCCAAATTTTGTATACAGTACATGTATGCAAATATTTCATGAGAATTCTGAAAAGCAACCTGTAGATACAGAGGACCGTGAACAACATGAAATATGGTTTTCCTAAGCATTGAAGGAGCATTTTTACCTTTTCATTTTACTTGCCCATCTTTACAAATTTGGGGTAGGCAAGGCCATGCTGTGATAGCAAGTAAACCCCAATATATCAGGTCTTTCCTCCATAAAAAGGTTTTTTCTCTCTCATCGCTCAATTCAACCATGTTACAGCAGCAGCTCTTCATCTGGTGATTTGAAGATCTAGGTTTCTTTCATCTGGTGGTTCCTCCATTCACTAGGGCCTCATGGTTCTCCACTAGGTTCACTGCATTCAGCCAGTGGAAAACAGGAACACGAAACTTCACAAGATGTTTTAGGCATCAAGCCTGGCAGTACCAACCATCAGATGTACCCAAATTCCTTTAGCCAGAACCTAGCCCCAAGACCTTGTCTAAATCTGAGTAAATCTGGGAAAAGTTGTTTAGCCGTATGCCCAGGAAGAATTGAAATTGTTCTAGTGAATTCACAGCCTTGTCTCTGTCACACTGGCAAACTCATAAACAGACTTACTTAGCTGTGCCAAATTGTTTATTAAATTACTTTTTTAGTGTGGTTATAAGTTTGGTAGTACATTATAACTGCAAATTCATCACCAGTCTCTGACAGATCTGAAATACTCCAGGTGTTCTGTTGTCCCTATGACATGAGTATTTGCCTCTATGTGGTGATAACTGAGCCATTTTGTTTTTTAGGTAAGCAATAATCCAATCCAGCATCCAGACCCATATAACTAACAGGGCTAGTAATCATCTATATATTGAAGGTAAATTTTTTAAAGTAAATTTGTTGTCTTCCAACTTTTTTGGAAAAAATTATGTACTTATGCATGTAATAAATTCATTATTCAGCACTGATGATAAATACAAAAATAGATATGTGTACATCTTTTCTACAAGACTATGAGCTCTTTAAAGATAAAATTTAACACTTAAAATCTTGTATCCCAGGATTATCAAGTTTTAAGGTCATGTAAACTCTCCAGAGTAAAAAACAGTCTAAAGTTTAAGTGCAAAGGCTTTACTTTTAAAAATTGTATATAAAGTCCAGCATGATCTGGAATTTTTCTGCCTCATCAACATAACTTGGTGATATCTTTCTCCTTTCTCTAGTTATAATATCCTTTCTTCAGCTCATTAAATGATTTCACACACTTCAGAATCATTAAGTATGCTGTTGTATTTTCCTGGAATATTCCTTTGACACTCATATTTCTCTCTCATCTCATGCATATTAGTATATCGTCAATCCCACACCTAGAAAAGGGCTCTATATGCCTTGTTAACACTGTATCTTCTGTAAGTAACATTGTATGTGACAAATAATAGACACAAAATTAATATTTCTAGATCAATCAGTGGAAAATAAGGATCAAAGTGTTTTGTTTTAAACATAAAATCTATATTCATTGAAATAAGGGAATAGGATATATTATGTGTGTATTATTTATGAAGAAATCCCTTATGCAAACATAACTCCAAGTCTCCTACTAAGTTGTCCCAAAGTTTATTTTATAGGCATATGAGTAGCATACACACACACAACAACACACACACTCAACTCCCTCTCCCTGTTAGCATTTAGGAAAATTAAAAGATTATCTAACTTAAAGAATATATAAAACTTTTATATAAGTATCTGACCAAAGTGACTCAAATGCTCTTCATATTTCTATGTAAAACCATAAGAATATCCAAATAGAAAATAATGCTAATAGAATTAAACCAGCAACTAAGGATAAAACCATGCATATGACAGAATTGCATGCTAATTTTTACAAACTTCAGGACAAATATCTCAAGTTTAAGAAACTATATTTGTAAGTAACATGAATACTGATTTTTGGAACAGGTCTTCCTGTCTCATCTTTGTTCATCCAGGCATCTGTGATCAACTGGGGGTTGGGTAAGTAGTTAAGCTTATCTTGACTGGTCTCTCTCACATGTTGGGAATTAATTGGCTACTCTAAAGTCATTTAGGCCATAAGTGGGCCAAATGAGCTCTCTTCCACATGGTGTCTCATCCTTCACTAGGCTAGTCCAGGCTAGCTTACATGGTAGTGTCAGGATTCCAAGAGAAAATGTTGAGGTGTGCAGGGTTTCTTGAGCCCTAGACTCAGGATAGGCACAAGATCACTTCCACCACATTCCGCTGGCCAAAACAAGTCATAAGGAAAGCCCAGACTCAGGGAATGTGAACTTAGATTTTTTTCTTGAGAGGAGAAGCTGAAAATTTACACAGGAAAGGTCATTGATATAGAGATAAAGAAAATATTGTGGGAAATTGTGCAATTAATTCAACACTCACTCCCAATAACTGAATGGTGAAATTAAATTTGTTATACCAAATAAGCCTCCCACCCACCACTATAAAAAAAAACAAAAAACAAAAAACAACAAAACTGCTGTTTCTACCCCGAATCTCTGCTATGCCTAAAAATATTCCCTGCAACTTGTCTCTCCATTACCCCATTTAATTACTGTCTATGATAAATTCTATCATTTTAAGTATAGTTCAATCAAGTATATACACTTGGTTAAATTTAAATCATTATTTTTATATTTCTAAGTAAAATACAGTGATCCCCTTCCAAGAAATGATGGGGACTTTGTTTTCTTAACCAGTTGTTCACAGAAAATGGAGTACACCCTACACCACTGCAGAGGAGCGGCGCCCTGGTGGTAAGCCAGTTTCTGTTCAGTAGAGACAACATGTCAGAATGGACAAGCATTCCACAATAACTAATGCATATGTGTTCCCTGCTTTTTTAAGATTCTTGTACATAACAAGGAACTTTAATGTCAGCTAGCCACTGTTAACACCCCACTTGGAAATTCCCTAAATGCCTTTATAAGAAGCTGTCATTTGATGGCTTAGACTCTCATCCATTTTTTGCTTTGAGATTGCCCTTCTTGCAGAGTTTTTCTTTCTCAATTAACCCTTTTAATGTTTTAATTTACATGTGGCAGATTATTTCTTTTTCTCTAGAAAAAGATGTTTTCTAAATTTATTTTACTTTTAATATTATATTACATACATAAATGTATATCATAGGTAAAGTAAAACTGTTTCACAGTTTTAGGGTTAGTTCCTTTCATATAAGTGCCTTTTTTGAATAATTTACATTGAGGAAAAAGCTTTTTAATTGGACATTTTTATCTTGGACTAAATTAGCCAGGCACTTTCACTATCACATGCTATTTCTTATAAGTAAAGCAACATTTATCCTCAT
This sequence comes from Choloepus didactylus, assembly GCF_015220235.1. Taxonomy (NCBI): domain Eukaryota; kingdom Metazoa; phylum Chordata; class Mammalia; order Pilosa; family Megalonychidae; genus Choloepus; species Choloepus didactylus. Next base: position 144,810,634 of record NC_051309.1, read on the forward strand.
GAACAACTTGTAGAAGAAATAAGATTTTGTCATTTAGACTTGCTCATGAATAGAATGTCTTTAGGGGAAAACAGAAATGACTTTTTTTCCTTCCCATTTCCTTTCCCAGAATAACAGCCGAACTGACATAAGTAAAATTTTATAAAAAGAGGCACATTTTGTTTGGAGACAAGTATGAAATATTCCAACCTGAAAGGTGGACTTTTTAGACAATGGTGAAAAGAGAAAAAACAACAATGTTAATGGGAGAGCAGTTATAGGCTCATCTATGCTGTTAACGTGAATTGCATAGCCATAGAATTGCACCATCTTTTCCTACTCAGAATCAAGAGCATTTTATTATAACAAAAGACTATTCTTTTGCAACTCAATAGGAAGTAGGTGATAGTGGAATTCTTGTTAGAATGCACAGTGAAAAAGAATTCGGTTCTTGTAAATGTATAACCTTAAAGAAACTTTCTTATAAATGGACTGACTTTCAAAATAACAATATTTTATCTAAAACAAATATCTCCTGTTTATGCCCCATGGGTCTTTGATATATATACACACACACACACACATATATCTATGTATAAGCAGATAAAACATGTATTATTAGCACAGTGTGGTGAAGTACCATCTTTGAAATAAAATAGGTCCCCAACTTTAGAGAAACACATGGACACAAATTTTTCATCTATATGTCATCAACTTCTAGGTCTTCAGAGTAATGGTGTTGTCCCTCTTCTTTATGACTCTGATGGTTGAACTTGCCACAGCCATCCATCCAGTTTCCTGAGTAGTCTCATCAGTAATCTATAAACCAGTCTTTGCATCATACAGCAAGACAAGATCAACATCAGAGAGGTAGTGAAATGCAGTCAATCCATCAGCGTTGATGTCAAGTTAGCTGTGACCTGCCTCTACAAGGCTGATCATGTTCAGAAGATGGATGGGAATAGATTATATGAACCGTTGCTGAAGGTAAGCTAGAGCAAGGTGACTGTGGGCATAGTGTACAGAAAAGGAGAAACCTATAAAGCAATACCAAAATACCATTTCAGAGACTAGAGAATTATTGGTCAAATTCCTGAAAATATTCTGGTGTAAATACTCTTACTTCTTCATTTTTATATTTTGATACATTGGTAACTGTGCTATAAAATCAAGAGAAATAAATTGCAACCTGAGAAGTACACCTTTCTTAATTATTTGATGGAACTTGATATTTATAGTATATAATCTGAGATAGTAAAAGAAAAAAGTCAGTTTCCTCTCATGTTTTTCCATAATTCAAATGGTTACAATCCCCACATATTCTTATGTATTGTGTTGAAAAAGAAATATCAGTAAACAGCAATGAAGGACAGTGTCATGGCCCAAGAGGGCTTTTGTAGCCAAATGACTAAACAAAGCACTGAACATGTTATGAGACATGGGCCTTTATTATGGGACTTACCGATAGGGTGGGAAGTTGAGTCACATTGCCCTGAATTCAGAGCTCAGTGTGGAAATAGTCTGCACTTTGGGGGGCTGAATAAACTGGCTATAAGTGCTCAGCATTCCAATGGGTATGAGAGCATAAGGCAGGGAGCTGGGGTCATGCAACATAGGGAGGGATTGATTGTAATCAACAGGAAAGAGGGGAGGATTATAGATTATCTTGTAGATAATAGTATCTCAGGGAGTCTCAGGGAGGAGGTAGTTATAGATTACATTTAGCACAGACAAGGAGAATAGGTTCAAACATTAACTGCTCTGGGTCAAGCAAACTGCTGTATGCAGTCTTCAAGACACTTGGGGGCCTGGGGTTCCCATAGGCAGTTTTTCCATAAACAATTCCTGGTAAATTAAACAAATCTCCAGTCAATCATAATAAAGTCTGACAAATATCTTAAATATCACATATGTTTTTTTTGAATTTTATTTAAATATATCATAAAGTGTGTAAGCTTTTGTGATTGACTCCTAAATGTCATATACGTGAGATTCATCCATGACCTTCTGTGTAACAGAAATGCATTCATTTTCACTACGGTGTAGCATTTCATTGGATAAATAAATAAAGCAGCTACTATCAATAAATCAGCCACCCACTCATGTAAGTGCGTCACTCCTGGGGGCCCAGGTGAACCTGATCCTGAATATCCCACTTCCATTTGATGATACTCTGTCATTGGGCACTAGGTGAGGGGTCTGATTACCTAGGACACAGGACATGATGGGAATTCCCAGCCTCAGGAGAACCTGAGAGCCTTGGTGATCCTTTCCATTTCCACCAAGGCCTATTATCACGCCAGAAGTTGTCTCTCAAAGGGAAGGTAGTGCTGGGCTGTGGTCTGGGAACTTCAAAACCCAAGGGTGTGAAAATTCCTTTTTCCCTTCCTTCTGCCAAAGTAACCAATCAGCATGGGTCCAGGTGGCAGAAACCTGTAATTTGAATGGACATTTGGGCTATAAAGTACCTAAAGGCAGGGCAGCTGAAATGGCCACTTTTACCTCCAACAGGCCTGCTCCTCCTCCATTTCCCCAGTGGAAAATATCTGCTTTCTGTGTCACTTGATATAGGGATGTCAGGAGGATACTGAAATGAGGAATATGCTAGCACCAAAATGCAAATAGCCCAATCAACTGCTGGGCCTCCTTTTTGGAAGTGGGTGTCTATAGGGACAGTAATTTGTCCTGTACCTATCAAGGACCTGACACTGGGCTCTGGCCCATATACTATTTTAGAAAGTGACCTGCTGGACTGGGCCTGATATGTTGTTGGGATTTATGGCCAGCCAGACTGTCAAAGCTCAATTAGAAATGCATACATTCCCTGGGCAGTTTGTTTCTTCCTCTGGTCCACCAACATGATGCCATCAATATAATGGAATATTTGGAGTCCTTTGGGTAGTAGCAGCTTATTCAAACCCTGTCCCAGCCATTGGTGGCAGACAGTGGTACAGTTTAAATCCTCCTGTGGCAGTACACTGGAGGTATACTGTAGGCCTTGCCACTGGACAGTGAATTGATCCTGGTCTTCCTCCTGGAATGGGATGGCAACAAAGGTGTTTGCCAGATCAACCACTGCATGACAAACACTAGTGAAGACCATAATGACTTCTGTGAGAGTCACAAAGTCTGGGACTGCAGGTGCCAAAGGGGACCATCTCATTCAAGTGTCAAAAGCCTATAGTTAGCTGTCATGGTCCACTTCCCTTTTTCATTAGCCATACCAAGCTATTATTGCAGAATGGAGGACACCTACAGGTACAACATCCATTATGAGTTCCATAATGTCCTTTTCCCACTGAGGAGACAGTATTACCTCTGCTGTACAATGAAGCAAGGAGATGTGAGCACTGGGGATGTGCGGCCCATCATTAATCCAACCATGATGGCTAGAATTTGCTGGGTATTCTTGCAATCACCACTGGGAGATGTAGTGGTGCAGTAGATCATTTGGCATAATTGATTCCCAGTGGGAAACATGACCACAGGCAGCCAAAGAGCCCTAGTGATCAACCCATAGATTAGCAGTACCCTCTCCTCCCCATAGCCATGTAGAATGCCCAAAACCTCCCGATGTTTTTTGCTGCCCCCTCCCTTCTACATGTCTTGGAATGATGGTGACCTGGGCACTTGTATTGAAAAGTACCATAAAGGTTTTTTCACTATCCCCAAATTGTATATGCAGTGGGCCATACAGACTTCAGTCCCTGGGGAGTGATTAGGACCTTTACCCTACCACTAGACCATTTTCAATTTTGTCAAATCTGGGGAAAGAGGTCCCTTCTGCAGGACAGACTCCTTGGTTGAGGTTGAATGGAAGGTGAGAGATATGCAAGATATTCCTCCTCTTTTACTTCTCATATCTCCCCCTTAATAATAAGAAACCAACAATACACAGCAGCTTACATTGTTATTAGATATCAATTATCTGGCTTCCCTCAGAAGGAGGGAATGTGCAGATGGTCATTCATCCTCCCATGATATATTAACCAGACCCTTCCAAGGTCTGCTGGTTCCCAGAACCAAGATTGTTATCCTACTTCAAAGTATTGTATACTCCCTTTAGTATGCAGTTAATCTGTATATCATGGGACCCACTTTACCCCATACCTAATGGAATGCCTTTGTCCTGGGCCCCTGTGAATTCCCACCTAGGCGTGGAGCACTAACTAGAATTTCTGACCCTCTACCATCATAGCTGCCATCTCCTATTCATAAGTTTCAATAAACTCTATGTCCCAGTCTACCCCTGGTGCATTCTTTGGTCTCAGAGCTGTGCTGATTCCTTCCCCTAATGCCCTAGGAATGGGTCAAAATATGGGGATTGTGGGCAGGGGGTCTGTCAGGGGCAGATTGCCCTTGTTGAGTCTGTGTCCATCTTTATAACTTATGTATTTGTCAAAGTTTTCTGTTGGAGATCCCATATTTTGTGTCCTTTAGGACCCCTTGTTCTAGAAGCCACAAGAACATAGCTGGGTGTGAGGTGACCCTGGGAGGAACAGGCAGTTGTTGACCCAACCCACGGGTCTTAGGATCCACTGGATAAGAGGCAGGCAAGTACTGCCAACAACCCGGCTCCTATGTCAGTGACCACAGCAGCAATCCTCCAAATATTGGAGGCCTTGTCCCAAGCATGGAGGGTACGATAAACCTACTCTATCATGTCTCTCTAGGGAAGCCCTGGGGTAAGGATCAGAACCTACTTGTTGTGCCACTCAGGGTGGTCATACTGTGAAATAGGAATCTGGTAAGGTGCTAAATCCGTCCAGCAGGGGTGGAATATCCATAAGGCAACACCCATTTGTTAAAACATGAGCAGTTTCCTCTTCATTATTCCAAGACTTAGTTGGAATTCTGTGGAGATTGCCCAGAGTGTGATATGCTTGTCTGGATCCTTGAAGGATCCAGTTAAACAAAGGCTATGGTCACTATATGCCTGCAGCTGCACAGTAGGTTGTTCCCTCCCTACCCATTGCCTCATCCTCCCTAACTCCAACTGACTAAGAATTAGTAGGAGGATGGGGTTGGACACGAAGCAGCCAAGACTCCTACATTCATCCTGGTTGATCAGGGTGGTAGTGATGCTGTTATCATAGTAGGGACTGCCTCGTGAGGAGATCCTCTCCAGGTTTCTGTCCTCATCTTTCTTTATCTCCTGCTCCATAAAATGCCATACTTTGTTTTCATGTCTGGGTTCCCATCTTCAGTTCTAATTGTCTCCTGAATAGTCACCAGCCTCACACTAACCACCAGATCAGTTTAGGTGGCCTGAGTACAGGTATAGCTGGTTCCAAAATGCAAAAAGTTATAAAGAAGCCATGAGCCAGGGGAGTGTATGTTGGGTGGTAGAAACCCCAACATCATTGATCTCAGCATGGAGCCAGCCAATCAACTCTCTGGCATTCATGGGAGGGGATTCTCAAAGTCCCATTTATTGCCAACCTGACCCCAGAGGGCAGAGAGAGCACACTGTAGGCACCCTAGCCTTTGGTAATTGCCTCTACCCAGGCTGGTAAGGTGGGGTTGACCCTTCCCTTTAGCCTACAAAGCCATGAGTCCTGTGTTGCTCCAGACACCCCTGTACCAAATGAAGGCAAGATTGACAAGAAGAACAGCCAAAAAATCAACCCACTCCATACTTCCTTTTGCAAACTGCTTGCTGCACCAAAGTCTGTGAAATGAGTTGCTCTATGGAGTGTCATGGGAACAAAAACTCAGGCACAAAAGAAACTTTCAGCAAATGACTTTTTTTTCCCATTACCAAGCATAATGGGTCCACAAAAGCAGGGGAAGAGATCCAATCTTGACTGGTCTCCAAGGAAGGCCCAGTGCCTGGATTAGGGTCTGTGGATGGCAGCTCCTCAAGCCCCACTTCATGTTAGACAGGAGAGACAAAGCTGTGCTGTTTTATTGGTGAGTATTTATCCACCGCAGGGGGAGGTGGTCTTGTCACTGAGATTTCCCACCTTGTTAAACATCTATGGCTGCTTCTTTTTGTTTTTCCATATCTAAGATATGAGCAGACCTTTTCATTACACCTAACATACCCCTGGAGCTGCAAAATGGAAATATATTGAAACAATAGAAAAGGAGGGAGTGTTAGGAAAGGACCTGGAGTTGGCCCTTAAATGTGCCTGTGACTTCTCCAGAAACTGCCCCACATCAAAGAAGGATGCCAGAAAAATATAACTCTGGTTATCAGGACTCTTTCTAGATCCTAATAACGGATATCACAGAAACTCTGGGACAGAACTAGGCTTTGACTCAAGCCCAGTAATGGATTTAGGTGGAGGCAAGGGATAAAAGCTATTTCTTCAGTGAAGGCCCCTGCAAAACACACACAAACACATACACACATGCTTACACACTTTTGTAGTGTAAGAGGAAGATTTCACAAACTAAAGAGAATAATGTATTTTGATTTAAAATGTCTCTGATCATTACATATTTCAACAGGAGAATTAAGATTTTAATATTTCAATAATATTTAAACTTTTCTATGAGGTGTTTTTATAATATGGCACTAATGATGAAATTAGGAGCTCTGTTCTTATACACTTCTATTTGCTGAACAAAGGAAAGAAAAGGAAATTATTGAACTTGGCATTATTCTTAGTAGTTTCCAAATAATTTTGCTTACCCATGCACATTTGGAAAACATTGACTTTAGGCTCTTAAAACTAGAAATTATGTGAGGAATATACAAATAGGAAAACTTAGCTTTCAAATATTCCTTGGAAAATAATCAGTATTCTTAAAAATTAGAGAGTAAGACATGATGATAACCATTACAACAGATTTTATTAAAATTATCACCAAAAATTTTTAATATCGGGGAGAAGGCACATCACATATTCTGTCATGATAAAAACTTCACCAAAAAATTAAGATATATATAAGTCAGGGAACTCTGGATAGTTTAACATATCCATATAAGCTCACCTCTTTCACTATATTGCATTCCACATACAAATAAAACAAATTATTTGCCCCAAACAAAACAAACAAATGGGATATTCAAAATGTTCACTACTTCAAAATTTTACAGGAAAAAAAAGCATTCAGATTCTTCTTTAATTTGGCAGAATGCTTTCCACTGCTTATAACTATTTGAGAATGTTATAAAATAGCAACCAATAAATTGAAATTTCTAAGTATTTTATGTAATTAGAAACTTTTAGTAAAAATCATCACATCCATCCTTTCATTCGTTTGTGTAAAAATACTTGTTAAATTTCAGGTATTTATCAGGTATCCTGCTAGACACTAGCAAGTCAAACACCGCATAATGTTGCTTCAAAGTCCTTACAACAAAGGGATTTAAGGAGTATCTTAAATTTAGCTTTGTTCTTAGACCTCATTAGTAATTTCCTTTCCAGCTCACTTAGAATTCCGATCTTGAAATTAGAGCCTGCTTAGTATTTATGCAAATTTATGCCAGGTTACTATTAAAAGCATTTTTAATAGTTACATGCACAATGAACATGGATGCAGTTCTGGTAAAAGTTTTTTTATTAACATTCATCCAATTCCTTAATGTTCTTGTTATGCATCTTTTTATATTTATTTGATTATCCTAACATTCTACATGTACTAGAAAAGGAAAGGCTATTTATTCTTTCTAGTTATCTGTTTTTCATTCATTCTGTCCAAAATAAAAAAGGAAATATAAAAATCTAAACTCAGGAAATGTATCTCCATGGTCATATAGAGCATATAACTATTACATTTTTTTACACAAAGATAGAAGAAAATTTCTTGTTATGTTAGAGACCCTTCTAGGCATTACAAAATGAAAAATAAATTAATGTGTACATTTTCAGCAACCATTTTACAAACATTTTTAGTTTAACAGAAGCATTACAAAACCTTTTGAAAATAAAAAAGGATTATTAGCTGTTTAAAATTATTTATGTATTGTTATTTTAAAATGTATTTTATGTATTTTCCCTGTGTATCAGAAACACACTGACTGAGAGGGTTCTTGAGATAGCTTTTAAAAAATACAACACTGTTCAAGTTTCAGAACTATGCTCCTAATACATATATGCTAAATGAATTTGATCATTTAAAATGGATTTTTGCATTTATTAGGTTAATTGTATCTGCCCACTTAATACCAATGAGATATATTAAATTATTCCCCTAATACTAATTGAGCACTATTTATGTTCAAATATTGTTCAAGATATCAGGTAAAAGTGTAAAGATCATCAGTCAGAGAAAGCGATACATTCACATGGACCAATTAAAGGATATTTAATTGAGAAATCATTTAAAATGGTTGGGGAAGAGTTCAAAAAAATCAACAAGGTATACTGATCCCTGGAGGCCAAAAAGGATATGCAGTGAGGGACCAAGAGCTCATGTTACATAGGCAGCATCAGTGGCCAGAAGTGTGGGCAAATACATGAGATTTAGTGTGATTTATGGATGAGCTCTTGAAGTCACTTGCTGAGCTGTAGCGGAGGAAGTTGTTGGAGTTTTACAAATATTCATGAGAATTACAGAGGAGTTGTGGCAAGTTCTAAGAACCACCCACTTCATGGCTTCCGCGGAAGAATTTCAGTATTAGTTTGCCTGACCTTGGTCGGCAACTCCATAACCTGCAGTATCAGCTTCCTTAATCTCTTTCACACCCACGTCTTCCCAAAAATATGCAGCCATTAGTTACATATTAAGCCTTGTACACCAGGCCTATGTAAAGTGGCTTCTGGTCTTTCAAGTGAAGATGGCTGATTATGTGATGGAATAAAAACCAAAAAAGATAGAATAAAATAAAATAGTGTAATTAAATTCTTCTAAGCAAGTGGAGGTTAAAAACTGAGTGGTGGGAGTTAAAGAAAAGTATATAGTTCCAAAAGCAGGGAGTAAAGGAGGAAACAACTAAAAACACTCTAAACTGAAAAGCCAAACAAGAATGACAAGCAGGTTTTAACTATTATCATTAATCACAATAAAAGCAAGTACATTAAATCTCACCCTTTAAAATACGAACAATCAGATTGAATTTTAAATGCTCAGATATATAATTCACAAAGAGACTACTTATAACAAAATAAAAACACAAGTATGAAAACATTGGCAGGGCTCATAGATCTATTGGAAATTTCTAAGTAAAATAATGTAACAATATCAATATAAGATGAAATAGAATTAAAGGGAGAAAGCATTAACAGGATGAAAAGAGAACTATATGGTGATAAAACTAAAAATTTAAAATTTATTTTAGGAATTTAATAATCATACATGTGTTCCACCTGTATACACCTAACAATGTAAGTCAGAAGTTCTAGCATATTATTAGAAAAAATTTCAAACCCACAGTCACATTTGAGATTTAATATACTTCTATGACAAAATAATAGATCAATTACAACTTCCATAACTAACAAAAAAAAAACTGTGTAATTCTCAAGCATACACATAAAACTTTAAATATTAAATAAAATTTTCATATTCTGTTTCAATAAATTTCTAAGGCTTTATACACTATATTACTATATTCTCTGACCCAAGTGCAATTAATTTAATGCAAAAGACTCTATTTATACCTGTCCAGAGAAAATTCTCACCCATTTTTTTTTTCATATCATATTAAATTGTGCCTCTCACAAAACCACATTATTGTGTAGAAGTGTAATCTACCAAGCTATTATATTTTCCCACTTGATAACCCCTATAATATTTTACAAGGTACTGATTAATTTCTGACATCAGTTTACTAATAGTGCCTGGCCTAATGGAGAAAAAAAAGTTTGGATAGGAGTTAATAGTAATGATGTGACCTACACTTCTGCTTTCAGGGATCAGAATAAATGTCCAATGCAACTGGCTGAGGGAGTTGGCAACATAAAACATCTAGGATACAACTATAAATTCACTTGAGATAAAGTGAAAGAATTTCAGCAGACATAACTTGGAAAAGAAGCTTAGAAGCCTGTTAATTTACACAGGTGAAAAGTATTATGTGTATCCTCTTTGCTAAGGTAATCACCTGATGTGGGTTTATGTATGTATTCTAGTGTTGCATGAAGGTGTCTTTGTGTGTACATGTGTGCATCTGTGAAATTTAAGTCAGACATTTGTGGATGCCAGAACACTGTTTCTCAATTTGTAGTGTCTGTCACACTCATTATCATCAGATGTAGCTTTATTTTCCTTGCTCTACGCCTACTAAGTTGAAATTTGAGAGAAGTGGAGCCAAAGATTCTACATTTTTAACCACCCCTCTTCAAATGGCTCAGAACAACATTAAAACTGAGGAGCCTTTCCTCTAATTAATCAGCAGATTTAATGACTTCTTAAGATGGATCTAAATGTGTGGCCTTATGCTACAAATCTGAATAGGCTTAAGAAACAAATTTAGTAATCAGAGGATAACTAGTGGGAGGATGATGGAAAATTAAGAGGAAATTTTGTCACTAAAGCTTTTCAATATGTACAAGCCTTCTCCTTGCTACCAGTTTTGAACTGGGTTTTCCAACAAGAATAATACTTTTATATTCTGAGAAAAAATAATGGAAATCAGAGGGAAATCAAAATGTGTTAAAAAGATGAAGAGTGCACAGACAGGTCAAGAAAGTGTAAGAGAAAAATAAAACAATGTTGGATATATGTAAAAAATGAGATGTGTTGTAATAAGCCTTTTTTTTTTTTTTCTGGGAGAGAGACATAGAAACTTAAGGGGTATATGTAAAGACCACTGGGTTAGAGACAACATAAGTTTTCCTAGAGAAAAAACACAATGTGCATTAGGGATAAATAAAGTCTGTAGTTGGCAAAATTCTAAAGATGCCTTCCCAAATTCCCATCTCCTGGTTATTCTAACAAACATTGACCTGGGTACTGTTGTGAAGGAAGTTTGCAGATAAAATTAAAGTCCCAAGTCTGTTGATGCTAAGACAGGACATTATCTCAGTGAGGCTGATTTAATCAGGTGAGTATTTTAAAAGTAGAGACATTTTTTTCAGTTGGTAGCAAAAGGAAGTCAGGGAAATTCAAAGCAGGAGAAAGATTCGGTATGAGATAGTTGAACCATTGCTGGACTACTAGAAAGATAATCCATTGTTGGTTTTGAAGTGGAGGGGGCCATGGGAAGGAATGGGGGCACTCTCTTAGAACAGAGACTAGCCCCCAGGTGACGGCCAGAAACGACATGGGGATTCCAGATATACAAAGCAAGGAACTGGATTCTGCCCAAAACCCCAAAGAGCCTGGAAGCTGATTTTTTCCCAGAGACTCCAGAAAAGAGCCCAGCTGAGCCAGCTCCTTGAGTTCTGCCTGTAAGACCTGAGAAGAGACCCATCTGAGCCAGCATAGGCTTCTGACCTACAAAACTGAGAAAAAATAAATGGGTGTTTCAAAATGCTAAGTTTTGGGGGATTTGTTACTCAACAGTAGAAAACTAATACAAATCCTTGTAATCATACAACATGTAATGAATTTAGTTTTATAAAAATTCACAAAATCTAGTTGGATGGAGGGAAGTTAAAGCTTATTAAACCTGTTATTAAAACTGTTCAGTTAAAACTTAAAATAACAGTTGAGGAGAATAGATAAAATGAACAGGAAAAGAGGAGAGGGCAGAGAAGACAGATACACAAAATGTTAACAAAATAAGTAGTTAGTCTTTAATTGTAACCACTATTAATACATTCTTGTGAAAGCACATGAAAGATAGCTGGCAAATACCTTATGAGTATTGTATAAGTTTCCTGGGCTGTTCAAGCAAATACCATGCAATGGGCTGGCTTAACCTAGAGGAAATTATTAGCTCATGGTTTTGAGACTTGGAAAAAGTCTAAATCAAGATGTTCAAGTCTTTCTTTCTGAAGACTGGTCTTCTGGGGCTGGCTGCCAATGATCCTTGGTCCTTGGCTCTTTTGTCACATGGCAAGGCACAGGGTGGTGTCTCTTGGTTGGTCTGTTCTCTTCCAGGTTCCATTGAGTTTCAGGTTCTTGCTTCCTGTAGCTTTTTTTTTTTTTTTTTGTCTGCCTGAGTTTCTTACTGCTTATAAAGGACTCCAGTAATAGGATTAAGATCCCACCTTATTGATGTGGGCTACTCCTTAGGTGAAGTAACCTCATCAAAAGGCCCTACTTGCAATGGGTTCACAACACAGGAATGGACCAAGTTTAAGAACATATTTTTCAAGGGGACAAACAGCTCAAACCATACAGATATAATTGTTCTTGTGTTTCAGACACAGTGCTAAGTACTTTGCATGCATTTCATATTTTTGCTTTACAAAAGAGCAATTAAAACTTTCTTTCCATTAACCTATGAAGTGTGCTTCACAAACCAGTAGCATCAGCATCAAGGACCAGCATCAACAACATTAACTGGGAGTTTGTTAAAAATACCAATCTTAGTCCCAACCACAGACCCACTGAATTAGAATCTGTACTTACACAAGGTCCTCTGATAATCTGTTTGGACATTAAAGTTTGAGAAGACTGCATTATATCCCAAGCTAACATAGTAAAGCAGAACGTGAATTGTGTCAACCTCTTAACCAAACACTCTTGTGTATATCACACAAATGTTAATTACTACCAACAAGAATTGGAAACTGCGTGGAGAATCAAGATTGAAATATATATTCTACCTTTATATATGCTTTTCCAGAGAAAAGGCCGTATTAAATGAGGAACAATGTCACTACAGTTCATCATGTTATTATAATTTCTCAAGAATCTAATGATTGAAGAGAAGCTTACTTCAAAAGATTTTTAAAAATCCACCTAATCCTGATAACATCGAATCAGACTTGCATAGGCTCTTGGGAGGCTATTCGAAACTATTAACTCAAATATCTAAAAATGACTGAAGTAATAGCTGTATAACCCACTACAATACTTGGAAAACATGTTCAAAGTGTTATAACTTAAGTACACTATGATATTTTCATTTGTTTAATTTTTCCTCACCATTGACTAAAAGTATGTTAACATTAAGTTCTGATAGTCACAGAAATGAATGATTTGCTTAGTATTTGGATAGGTAACACACACATATTGGATTTTTCATTCTCTTAGTTCCCACACTAATGAATGCCAGCAGATCATTATTATTTTTCCAGGAAAATGAACTTAATCTAGCCAGCATTTTATTTTCAACCTTGGATGTGATAATTGAACTGCATATCTGTGATGTGTTGGCTGAAGCAATTAGAGGTAGATAAGAAATGTAATTTTAGAATTAATTGTTTGAGGCATAGGTGCTTTTGTGTGTCTCTAGCTGGACTATATTTAGATTTCTGATAGTTAAAAGGGGTTTTCTTACTTGAATGTTAGTAAAATTATATTGAGTCTATATGCAGATCATATGCTTTAAAAGAGAACATCTGCTCCTTTACATTGGATTATCATAACATTTACACGTAGCTCTGAAAATAACCATATTAAGATTGAAACCCTAAAACACCCATAAAAATTAATTGATTTTTTTTTACTATCTTTCTGGGCTCATTGCTTTACTGGTATGAATATACATTATACTGTATTACACTTTTTTTCCATCTCATTACTCTTTTTTCTTGTACTATAATGATAGCACTTTCTAAGCATAAGATTGCACAATTTAAAACTCTGTGATAGCTAACTTTTATAACAAAATATGAATGTGATTACAAAAAGATGTCAACTTTATATGGTCACTATGAAGGATTAAAAATTATCTAAGATGTGTAAACAACTTCCATTCATTATTTGATATATTTATATACCAATTGATGCTAGTTACATACTTTTCCAAATTTAAATGACATTTTAATAATTTTATAGGCAAATGTCTCTGTATTTCCAAATGTAACTTATGTAAATATGCTTTTTTTCATTACTATATTGTCTTAATAGTCTATAATGTTTTTCTTTCAAATATTTGAAAAAGTAAAGGGCTGACATTTGAAAATTCTTATGAAATAAAATGGAAGTCATCTTACTTCTTGTGGTCTCTGTTTTCATTTCTCTAGAATCTCTCCTTTCTCAGATTCATAAATACAAATCTGCTAAGATCACAATGACCCTTATACTTATGAATGAATTAAATGTATATTCCAAAGACATTGGAAATCCTAATCTTTTCCCAAGAATTCTTGGAACAGATAATTCCGTTTTATGATTGTCTCTGCCTATGAATTTGGAGACTCCATTGTCTTCCTGCTGTTTGGATCACTGTCAAACCAACTGTCATGTTATTTGCATCTATAATAGATTAGCTTAAGTTGTATGGAGCCAAAAAGATGCTTGTCACACAAAACTTAAAATTGAGAGTAATTAGACATAACTGTTTTCCAAAAATGTTCAAGTGCTTTTTTGGCATACTCTGCCTAACATATTTTTACCTTCTTCTCTTTACTCTCAACCTCAGTGCTACTGATAGTGTGACCATACAATCTTTGTTTGTTTTGAAGTCTGTCCTGCGCATTGTAGGATATTTAGAAAGATCTGTGGCATTCACCCCCTAGCTATCCACAGCACTCCCACCAAGTTATGAGGACTAAAAATGTCTGCTGAAATTGACAAATATATCCTAGGGTTTATTTCTCCCCTTTTTCCCCCACGGGTAACCATTGCTTTAGGAAAGAAAATAAAGAAAAAAAAATTCAACAGTAGTTTAATGCTCTTCTACTCCTTTTTTCATCCATTTCTGAGGACTCAAATTAATAAATTAATTTGTCTCATTGGTCACACATAGTTTCTGTTAGAGAGAGTGTTTTAGTTTCCTAGGATGCTCAAAACAGATACAGTGACATGGTCTGGCTTTAAGCAATGTGAATTAGCTTATGGTTAGAGCCTGGGAAAATGTCCTTATCAAGTCATCATGAAGGTGATGCTTTTTTCCTGAAGACTGGCTTCCAATGACCCTTGGCTTCTCTGCCACAGGCAAGGCATATGGCAGCATCTGCATGTCTTTCCTTTCTCTTCTATTGTAGCTATTTCATATAAATGGAATCATGCATATTGTTGATTTCAACTTCTTGCTTCTGTGAAATTCTCTCTTTGTCTGAATTTCATGCTTTTATAAAGGACTCCAGTAAGAGGATTAAGACCTACCATGGGCCATGCCTTAACTGAAAGTAACCTCATCAAAAGTTTCTACTTACCATATGTTGACATCCACAGGAATTGATTAGCTTTAAGAACAGAGAGTAAGTTCATATGTCCACAAAGGAATTCTATACATGATTGAATTTTTTCTTAAACCTTTTATTTTGAAATAATTTCAAACTTACAGGACATTTGCAAAAATAATACAAAATGCATGTGAAGAACTCCAACATATCCTGCCCCTCACAGATTCCTACATCCACCAGTTTTACCATTTTGCTACATTTGCTGTATCATTCTCTCTCTCTATCTATATATCATCTACCTATTTTTAAACATTTTAGACTAGGTTGTATATACCATGCTTCCTGAACATATAATACTTCCATGTTTACTTCCATGTTTATTTCCTAAGAACAAGAATATTCACTTATGCAACCACCTTAATTACAGTTATCAAGTTAAAGAAATTTACCATTTATATGAAGCTTACTGTCCATATTTCAATGTTTTCATTTGTCCCATAATGTCCTTTTCGGCCTTTCTCTTCCATTACTTTATCCAGTCCAGGGATATGTCTTGCATTTAATTGTCACTGTCTCTTTAGTTGCTCTTTTTTTAATCATTGGAACATATGTACAACATCAACTTTCTCATCTCAACCACTCCGCAACATAAGAATAAGTGGGATTAATCAGAATCACAATGTTACACTACCTTCACCATCATCCATTAACAGAACTTCCCCATCATCCTAAACAGAAATCCTACACTCCTATATGCGTTAAATCCTATACCCTTTCTCACATCCCTGGTAAACTGTACTCTACTTTCTGTCTCTATGACTTGAATATTGCAGCTATTTCATATAAATGAAATCATACAACATCCGTCCCTTTGTGTCACCCAACCTGATGCCTACATCCATGTAGTGGCATTTATCAGAACTCCCTTCCTTTTTAAGACTGAGTCCACTGTTGCCTATTTTTTTGTATTTATTTACTCTTTTTTTAGTGAACCTTTTGGAATCTTGTCTCATTTACTTCATTTTTTCCAATAATTTCTTTGTGGGTACATGGGTCTTGAATTTAACATCCTAAATCTATAACAATCTTGGTTAGGTTGATGTCTGTTTAACCTCAGTAAAATACATCATCTATGTTCCTATTCTCTGTCATCACCCTACCTTTATATAGTTCTAGTCACAAATTGAATATTTATACACATCATGAGTCCAAAATAATTACTTTTCATTACTTTTTTATACATTTGCATTTTAGTACCTACAGGAATGAAAAATGGAGTTACAAACCAAAAATACAACAGTAATCTTCATTTATGTTTACCCATGTCTTTAGCTTTGCCAGAGTCCTGTATTTCTTCATGCAGTTTCAATCTATTGCTTAGTGACTTTTCCTTTCAATCTGAAGAATTTGCTTTAGCATTTCTTTTAGGGTTAGTCTAGTGGTGAAGAGACAAATTTCCTCAACTTTTGTTTACCCAGGAACATACTAATAGCTCCCTCATTTTTGAAAGAGAGTTTTTCCAGATATAGAATTATTGGTAGGCAACTTTTGCTTTCAGCACTTTAAAACTGTCATCCCTCTGCCTCCTTGTCTATATGGTTTCTGATGAGAAATTAGCACTTAACCTTCTGGGAGTGCTCCCTATCAGAGATCAGCTGCCCTAATAATGAGCTTAGAGAACAGCCCAAGTCTAACATGCCCTCCCCAGTCTTTTCTGCACACGCATCTCACCGAGGGCATGCCCTAGGAATTCGCCTAATTATATGGATACCAATTTATCATTCCCCTAGGAAACAGTGTTCCTCAGTATCCTGGGTGCTAGAGTGTATGCCCCATTCCCGGTACTCCTTTGCTCTGGGGAGCTGTGATATTACTGTCCTCCTATAGTGTTCTGTAGTAGAGCCCTTTGAGCCACTTCGCAAAAGGAAAGTTCAGAGATGGTGTGCCTGCAAAAAGTGTCTTATTTCAGTCATTCAGTCTGCCACCAGATATATTGGCATAGACATACATGAATCTAGTATGTGTACCTGTGTTACTCTACTCCTCACAAAAACTGAGAGCAAGTGTCCACACTGGGTACATATGCTGACTTCATGCAGAGCTGGTGAGGAGATGGGAGAGGGACCAGAAAGAGCACCATAAATTCCTACAGTTTTAATTTGCTTTTATCTTGATTCAGTGCTCCCTGTGATTACAACTCTTTAATTGTTTTCTGGAACATTGAGAAAGATGTTTCTGTCAGTTTTTGCTTGTTGTTCAAAGCTTCTGTGGGAGCTCATGATCGTGAATCATATCACTCTGTCTCTTGATCCTGAGTGTGATTTTTAACACATATTAATACATATGTGTGAATATATGAATTACATAGTTAATTATGGTTTAGAAAGAAAACAAGCTGCACCTGTGTATGAGGAGTAAGTTTAGGAAATGTGGTGATTTTTAATTTTAATTATAGAATTTATTTTTTAAAACTGTTTTAGATTTATAGAAAATGCGAGAAGCTGGTAGAGAGCTCCTAATCCCCCTCCCTCACCCCACCCCCAAAAAACACACTTTCTTCTGTTACTAACATCTTGCATTGGTACATTGGTACATTGCTACAATTAATGAATCTATATTGGTACATTTTAAATTAAAGCACATAGTTTATGAAGATTTCCCTAGTTTTTAACCTAACATGTTTTCCTATTCTAGGATTTCACCTAAAATACCACATATCATTTAGTTGTCATGTTTCCTGAGGCTTCTCAAGCACTGACAGTTTCCCAAACTTCCTTTGACTGACCCTAACAGTTTTGAGGAGTACTGGTCAGGTATACTGTAGGATGGTCCTCTACTGGAACTTGTCTGATGTTTTCTCTTAGGATTAGTCTGGGATTGTGGGTTGTTGGAAGCAAGATCATAGAGGTAAAGTGGAATTTTCATCACATGTATCAAGGATACAGACTATCATTATGTTTTATACTGTTGAAGCTGACATTGATCACCCAGCTGAAGTAGTGTTTGTCTGATTTGATATGGTAAAGTTACTTTTTCCTTCCTTCAATATTATACTATGTAGAAGTCATTATGTGCAGCCACACTTAAGGAGTGAGGAGCTATGCTCTTCTCATTTAGGGTCAAGCACATACATAATTAATATGGACTATTTCTGCATAGGATATATGTTACTTCTCCCCGAATTATTACTTTATTCAGTTATTATATAAACATGAGCACAAGGATACTTACTTTATACTTTTGGTTATAATCCAATACTAACTTATGTATTTTCTTGTCCAAATTGCTCTAGCTTTGCCCTTTGGGAAGTCTTTCACTTGACTCCTGCCCTCTGACATAATCTCATCAATGTGTGTGTGTGTGTATGTTGAGCACTGTCTTATTTATTGGTTCTAGGATGCTCCAGGCTTATCTTTTGGTTTCCTGATGTCATACTAAAATCAGCATTTCTCCAAAGTACCCTGGTTTCTTTTATTGAGGCATTAGAGTACAATATTAGAAAGTGAGATCTGTGTAGATACGCAATTGCTACTGGGATGTAGTATCTTTTAGGCTCTTTAAGTTAAAAGAGTAAAGAAATACATGTGGTTGTACTAACTTGTCCTCTATATACATTTACCTCTAAATATTTTTTTTTTTTTTACATATCCATCTTTACCTATATCACATTTCACATGAATTCTTACTGATGTCTCCAATGCTAATCCATTACCACTTGGATTATTCATCCTCCACCCGAAGCATAAACCTGGAAACTACTGACCTTTTTACAGTCTTTATAGTCTTGCCTTTCTTCGGAGTGTCATATAGTTGGAATTATACACTATGTGGCCTTTTCAGACTAGTACCTTTAACATAGCAATGTCCTATGCATTTCCAACTCAATTGGGCAAACACATAGGCAGGCAATTTGTGGGACTGTATGGTAAAACAATGCTTAGCTTAGCAGGAAAGTGCCACACTGTCTTCCAAATTCAGTGTACCTTTTGAAATCCCATCGACAATGGATGAGAGTTCCTGCTGCTCCACACTGTTGTCAGCATTTGGTGTTATCAAGGTTTTTAGATGTTAGACATTTTGATATGGGTGTAGTGTAATTAGTATAGTTTTAATTTGCAGTTCCCTGACATAAATGATGTTGAGCAACTATTCATATGCCTATATGCTATTTGTAAATCTTTTGGGAGACAGCTGTTGATATCTTTTGTCATTTTTACTTTGGCTGTTTGTTTACTTATTTTTTAGTTTTTAATAGTTATTTAAATATGTTAGATACAAGTGTATGATCTGCAAATATTTTCTCCAAATCTGTGGTTTGTTTTTTCATTCCTTTATATCAAAGAAAAGACATTTTTAATTTTAGTGAAGTCCAACTTAATATTTTTTTTTCTTCCATGGATAATGCTTTTGTTGTAACTAAAAGGTCATCAGTGAATCCAACTCACCTAGATTTCTTTTATGTTAACTTCTAGAAGTTTTATCATGTGCCATTTTACACAACATCTGTGATAAATTTTGTGTCTACTCACAATTTTTGGGTCTAGATTCACTGTTTTTCCTGTGGACATCTAATTATTCTAACATCTTTTATTTAAAAGACTATAATTTCTCCATTGAATTGTTTTTGCTTCTTTGTCAAAGATAAGTTTACTCCCTTTTTGTAGCTCTATTCCTGGACTCTCTTTTCTGTTCTATTGATCTATTTGTTGATTATTTTGTCAATACCACACTGTCATGATTATTGAAATTTTAAGTAAGTCTTGAAGTCAAGTAGAGTCTATTTTGGTTCTTTTCTCTTTGTGTCCTGTTTTCATATAAAATTTAGAATCAGTTTGTCAATATTCACAAAATATTTGCTCCATTTTGAAGGGGATAGCATTGATCTATAGATCAGTTTTGGAAGAACTGGCATCTTAAGATTATTGAGTCTACTATTCACAAACATGGAATATTGCTTTATGTATTTAGATCTGTTTTTATTTCCTTCATTAGATTTTGTAGACTCCCTGATATAGATCTTATACATATCTATTTAGAGTTTTACCTAAGGTTTTTTTCTTTTTTGTTTTCTGTGGTGCTAATCTTAATGATATTGTGTTTTTAGTTTCAAATTCCAATTGCTCATACTGTAATAAAGGAAAACAATTGACTTTCGCATATTTATCTTTTATTCTGTAACTTTGCTATGTTTTGTTGATTCTTTGGGATTTTCCACATAGACAATCATATCTTCTGTGAACAAAGATAGTTTTATTTCTTCCTTTTCAATCTGTATACCTTTTATTTCCTTTTCTTGTCTTATTGTATTAGCTAGGATTTCCAGTACAGTTTTGTATAAGAGTGGTGAGGGGACATCCTTGATTTGTTTTTGCTCTTTGGTAGAAAGCATCTTGTTTTTCATCATTAAAATATAATATCAGATTTTTTTTTTTGATAGACATTCTTAAGATTAGGAAATTCCACTCTATTCCTAATTTGTTGTGAGATTCTGTAATGAATTGGTGTTGGATTTTTTCAGATGTTTTTTGTGCCTCTATATAAATGATTAAATGATTTTTCTTCTTTAGTGTATGATATGATGGTTGAAATTAATTGATTTTCAAATGTTGAACCAGCTTTTCATACCTGGAATAAAGCTCACTAGTTTGTGGTGTAGAATTCATTTTATATATTAAGATTTGATTTGCTAATATTTTCTTGAGTATTTTTGCGCCTATGTTCATGAGATATATTGGTCTGAAGTTTTTCTATATTGTAATGTCTTTATGTGGTTTTTAGGGTAATAGTGTATCATAGAATCAATTAAGAAGTTTTCCCTTTGCTTCTAATTTTTGGAAAGATTTTAGAGAATTAGTATCACTTTTCCCTTAAATGTTTTGTAGAATTCACTAGAAATAACATCTAGGCATAGGGCATAGTGGTTCTTTTTTGGAAGATTTGTCAGTCTGGGTATATCAGAGAAACAAAAGCAATAGAAAAAATAATATATGGGGGTTGGTATGACTGCTTTATCATTATGTAATGTCCCTCTTTATCATTAATACCTTTCCTTGTGAAGCTTTCTTGGTCTGAAATTAATAAAAATATTTAGTATTTCTTTTGATTAGTATTAGCATAGTTTAACTTTCTCCATTTATTTATATTTATTAAATATATTTCCATATGTTGAATCTAACCATACCTCTATATTTAAAGCTGGTTTCTTGTAAACAAATATACCACTTTAGCTTATAGTATAGTACACCCCTCCTGTCCTTTATACTATTGCTCTTATTAATTTAATTTCACTTATCCATAGCAAAAATCACACAATATATTATTGATATTATTCTTTTGTATAAGTATCTCTTAGTTCAATTAAGATTAAGAAAAATGACTTTACCTTCATTTATTCAATTTCTAATGCTTTTCCTTTCATTTGTAGATCCTGATTTCTGCAAATATTATTCTGAAAATATTAACTTCCTTCTAGCTGAAGAAATAATTTTAACCTTTTCTGTAAGGCAGATCTACTGGTGAAAAATTCACCCAGTTTGTTTGACTGAGAATGTCTTTATTTGTCTTTCACTTTTTTTGGAGAAGGGATTTACAGAATAATCATGCACTAAACACAGGATCCCTATGCCGGTTTGAATGTATTATGTCCCCCAGAAAAAGCCATATTCTTTGATGCAATGTTGTGGGGCAGACATAATAGTGGGGATTAAGTTGGAATGTTTGGATTAGGTTGTTTGCATGGAGATGCGCCCCACCCAACTGTAGATGATAACTGATGGAATATTTCCATGGAGGTGTGGCCCCACCCATTCAGGGTGGGCCTTGATCAGTGGAGCCATATAAACTCCACTGACTCAAAGAGAAGGAACTGAGTGCAGCTGTGAGTGAAGTTTTGAAGAGGAGCAAGCTTGCTAGAGAGAAACGTCCTGGGAGAAAGCCGTTTTGAAACCAGAACTTTGGAGCAGACACCAGCCATGTGCCTTCCCAGCTAACAGTTTTCCGGATGCCATTGGCCATCCTCCAGTGAAGGTACCCAATTACTGATGTGTTACCTTGGACACTTTATGGCCTTAAGACTGTAACTGTGTAGCCAAATAAACTCCCTTTTTGTAAAAGCCAATCCATCTCTGGTGTTTTGCATTCTGCAGCATTAGCAAACTAGAGCAATCCCTCTATACCATACCATTAGTATCACCTTGTACTGGTATGATACATTTGTTACAATTGATGAAAGCACATACTTGTAATACTACTATTAACTATAACCTATTGTTTAACTTAGGATTCCCTGTTTGTATTGCACAGTTCCATGGATATTTTAAAATTTTTTATTCTGTTAAATATCCTCTTTTAACCACAAATTTATAATTCTGTGCTGCTAATTACATTCACAATGTAAAGTAATTATCTATTATCAAAACTTTTCCATTATACCAAAAAGAAACTCAGTACATTTTAAGTCTTAACTTCCTATTTCTTACCAATACCCAATCCCTTGGTAACTTATATTCTAGATTCTGACTCTATGAGCTTGCATATTCCAGTGATTTCATATCAGTGAGATAGATAATGTCTGCCCACACAAGATTACATCAAAGATAATGGCATTTGGGGGACACAATATATTCAAACTGGCACAGAGTGGCTGGAGGGAAATACTTGGGGCTGCCAAACAGCAACCCAGTGACCTTGATTCTTGAAAATGATTGTATAGCTATGTAGCTTGCACAGTGTGACTGTGTGATGTGAAAACCTTATGGCTCATACTCTCTTTGTCCAGCATATGGACAGATGAGTGGAAAAATGGGGACAAAGATTAGGGGAAGAATAGGGTGGGATGGAGGTGATGGAAAGAGTTAGAGGTTCTTTTTTTTTGCTTTTTTTTTTTTTGGAATAAAGAAACAGTTCAAAAATTGATTCTGATGATGAATGTACAACTGAATGATAGTGCCGGGAATAATTGTACACTGGATAAGTGTAGGGTGTGTGAATATATTTCAATTAAACTGTATTAAAAGAAAAGTAAATGAGCAATGGGAGGAGGAGGAGAATGGGATGTTTTTTGATTTTATTTATTTTAATTTTTATTTTACTTTTTGGAGTAACAAAAATGTTCAAAGTTTGATTATGGTGATGGAAGCACAACTATATGAACAACAGATTGTACATTTTAAATGATTGCATGTTATGTGATTATATCTTAATAAAATTGCATACAAAAGAATAAGAAGAATCTATGCCTCTTAATTTATAAGATTTTAATATTTAAAAATTTTTTGAGATTTCTCCTGTGCCCTAATCTATGGTCTATCCTGGAGAATGACCTGCATGCACTTTAAAAGAGTGTGTATTCTGTCATTTTAGGTAAAGTGCTCTCTCTCTAATGTCTGTTAAATCTATTTGCCTTAGAGTGTTTCTCAGATCTTCTATTTCCTTGTTGGCATTTATCTAGATGCTCTATCTAATATTGAAAATGGTGTGTTGAAAACCATTGTGTAGAACTATCTACTTCTCCATTCAGTTCTGTCAATGTCTACTTCATATATGTTGGGGCCATATTGTTACATAAATTTTTGTTTATAATGTTAACTCTTCTTGTTGAATTTACCCTTTTCTCTGTATATGATGTCCTTCTTGTACCTGGTAACAGTTTTTGACTTAAAGTCTATTTTGTTTGATATTAATATAGCCACCCTGGCTCTCTTTTGTTTACTATTTGCATGAAATGTATTTCCATCCTTTCACTTTCAACTTGTTTATATCATTGAATCTAGGATTGGTCTCCTGTAAACAGTGTATACTTGGGGTATATTTCTTTATCCATTTTGCCTCTGCCTTTTGGTTGGAGAGTTTAATTCATTACATTCAGGGTAATTAATGAAAAGGCAAGTTACTTCTGCCATTTAAGTCTTACATCTTTTTTTTTGTCCTTCCTTTCTTCCATTACTACTTTCTTTATTGTTTAGATAATCTTTTATAATGAAATATTTTCAGTCACTTCTACTTTCCTTTCACATAGATTACTTAAACATTTCCTTTGTGGTTACCATGGGGATTACATTTAACATCATAAACCTATTAAAATTTAGTTTACATAGATACCAACTCGACTCAATACCCTACACACATACTCTTTTGATATCCTCTCTCCTTTTTTATTGGTTATTC
Organism: Choloepus didactylus; assembly: GCF_015220235.1. Classification (NCBI taxonomy): domain Eukaryota; kingdom Metazoa; phylum Chordata; class Mammalia; order Pilosa; family Megalonychidae; genus Choloepus; species Choloepus didactylus. The sequence continues at coordinate 144,834,858 of NC_051309.1, forward strand.
TTTTCACAAATTACGTATTTATGTATTGTGTGACTGGCAGAAAAGGTTTATGTTGTATTTTACTATTCAAATTTTAAGCCATATAAGAAGCAAAAGACAGCATTAAGAATAGAAATGTAATAATACTGGCATTTATATTTACACACATGATTACCTACAGAGGAGGTCTTTATTTCTTCCTACAGCTTTAAATATCTGTTTAATGTCCTTTTCTTTCAACATGAAGGACTCCCTTTAGCATTTCCTGTAAAACAGATTTAGTGATAATAAACTCCTTTAGCTTTTGTTTGTCAAGAAAGTTCTTAAATTTTCCATCATTTTAAAATAAATGCTTTGCCAGATACATTATTCTTTGATAACAGTATTTTACTTTAACACTTTAAATATGTCCTGCTTTCTGGTTTCCATGGTTTCTACTGAAAAATTGGATGTTAAACTTACTAAGGAAACTATATGTGACTCATCACTTCATTCTTACTGTTTTTGAGATTCTCTCTTTATCTTTTGCATTTGACAATTTGTTTATGATGTGTTTCATTGTAGATGTCTTTGAGTTCACCCAACTTGACATTCACTGACATCTTGGAATTGTACATTCATTTCTTTAATCATTTATTCAATATTTTAGTGCCTGTTTATCACTATTTTCTCTGTCTGGGATGCCTATGATGCATATATTTGTATATTCATGTTGTTGCATAGGTTCCTTTTACTTTGTTACTTTTTTATTTCATTTTTTCTTTCTGATCCTGACTGGATTATTCAATTGTCTTATCTTCAAGTTCAATTATGCTTTCTTTTGCCTCTTTCAATCTGCTGATGAACACGTCTGTGACATTTTTAATTTCACTTATTGTATACATTAAAACATTTCCATTTGGTTGTCCTTTGTAATTTCTATCTCATTATTGAAATTATAATTTTGTTAATATACAGTTTTCCAGATTTCCTTTAGATCTTTGTCCATATGTTCCTTTCATTCACTGATCCTATTTAATAGAGTTTATCTAAGATTTTTGGTTAGTAATTCCAGTGACTAAGCTTCCTTTGGAATAGTTTCCATCAAATTCTTTCTTTCTGTAACAGGCCATGCCTTCTAATATCCTTGTATATTTTGTAATTTTTTTTTTTTTTTGATTACTGGGCATTCTGAGTATTATCTTATGGACATCTCACTCTTCCATTCTTCAGTCTACCAGAAGAATTTTAAAAATAAAGTATAAAAGAATAAAAATGAAAGAAAGTGGTAAGAAAAAGAAAGAAAGAATAAAAAGAAAAAATATTAAACAAGAAAACACTCACACAATTAAAAAAAAATAAACTAAAATTCCTAGAAAAAAATAGGTTGGATACTCTCTCCAAGTCTCTCATTTTGTGCCAGCCTGAAGTTGTAAGCTGCTGCTCTCAAGGTCAAAACCTAGGCCAGCATCCATGCTCATCCTTCAAGAATCTGCCAAGATTGCCAGGGTATACCATACGTTAGACCACAAGAGGAATTTCCATAAATTAGAAAATATAAAAATCACATAGAGTAACTTCTCTGAGTACAATGGAATGAATCTACAAACCCAATAACAGAAAGAAAACTAGAAAGTTTACAAATATCTTGAAAGTAAACAGCACACAACCAACCAATAGTTTAAAAAATAATTACAAGTGAAATTAGACAATACTTGCAGATGTTTGAAAACAAAGACACACTATACTGAAAGTTGTGGGATGCACCAAAGGCAGTGCACAGAGGGAAATGTATAGCTATGAATGTCTATATTAAAAAAGAAGATATCAAATTAATAACCTAACTCCATATCTTGAGGAACTAGAAAAAGAGCAAAATAAAACAAAGTTAGCAGAAGGATGGAAATAATTAGGATTATATCAAAGATAAATGAGATAGAGAATGTAAAAAAAGCATTTGAAACAAACACTTCTTCAGAATGGCAATAAAAAGAGAAAAAAAGACATAAATAAATAAAATCAGAAATGAAATGGTGATATCACTACCAATTTTACAGAAATAAAAAGGATTATAAGAGAATATGAGGAACAACTGTACACCAAAAATTAGATAATATAGATGATATGGAATGTTTCCTAGAAATACAAAAATTATCTAAATTGAACAAGGAAAAGTAGAAAATCTCAACTAACATTTAACAAATACATTGATTGAATCAATAATCTAAAACCTTCAACAAAAGAAAATTTCAAAATCAGATGGCTCTGCTGGTAAATTCCACCAAACATTTAAAGAAAAAATTAGCACCAATCATTATCAAACACTTCTGAAGCATTCAAGTGGAGAAAACACATCCTCATTCATTCAATGAGTCAGCATTATCCTGATACCAAAGAATGCTAAAGACATTACAAGAAAAGAAAATTATAGAACAATTTCCCTTATGAATAAAGATTCAAAATCTTTAACAAAATACTAGCAAACTGAATACAAGAGCATATTTAAAAGATTATGCACCATGACCAAGAAGGATGTATCTCAGAAATGCAAGAGTAGTTCAGTATATGAAAATCAATAAATGTAATATACCACATAAAAAGAATGATGGGGAAAAAACATATAACTTTGTCAACAGATGCAGAAAAGGCATTTCACAAAATCCAGCATCCTTTCCTGGTAAAAAAAAAAAAAAAAAAAAATTCAGTAAACCAGGAATAGAAGGGAACTTTTTCAACATAATAAAGGTCATTTATGAAAAACTCCCAGCTAACATCATGCTCAATGGTGTCAGATGTGAAGTTTTTCCCTCAAGACCAAGAACAAGACAAGGATGCCTGCTTTCACCACTGGTATTCAATAATGTGCTAGAAGTTCTGCCAGAGTAATAAGGAAAAAATAATAATAAAAATTTCCAAATTGGAAAAGAAGAGATAAAACTATCTTTATTTGCAGATGACATGATATTATAATTTCTATAAGTAGAATGTCATATCTAAGAATCCATTGCTGTATCCCAAAGTCTTTTTCCCTATGTTATCTTCCATGAGTTTTATTGTTTTATAGCTCTTATGTTTACGTCCAAAGGAATTCACTAAGACACAAGAAAATATTTGAACTAGTAAATGAGTTCAGGAGAGTGGCAGGGTACAAGACCAACGTGCAAGAATCTAATTGTGTTCATAGACACTAGCAATGAATGATCCAAAGAAGAAATTAAGAAACACAATCCACTTACAAAAGCATCTAAAAGAATAAAATATCTAGGAATAAATTTAACTAAGTATATAAATGATGTGTACCTGAAAACTACAAAATACTGCTGAAAGAAATTAAAGAAGACCTAAATAAGTTACAGGACATGCCGTGTTGATGGAATGGAAGAGTCAATATTGTTAATATATTAGTATTACCTAAAGTAATCTACAGATTCAATGAAATCCTTATCAGAACTCCAGAGACATTTTTCCTGAAATGGAAAAAGCAATCCTCAAATTCATGTGGGGCTGCAAGATGCCCCAAACAGTCATAACAATTTTGAAAAAGAACAAAGTTGGAGGATTCACACTTCTTGACTACAAATTGCACTAAAGCTACAGTTATAAAAACAGTGGATACTAGCATAAAGATAGATAAATAGACCGATGGGAAAAAATTGTAAGTGGCCATTTATTTTCAATACAGTGCTAAGTAATGGAGAAAGAACAGTGATGGAGAAAAACAGTATCCTCAACAAATGGTGCTGGGAAAACTGGATATCAACCAGCAAAAGAATAAAGTTAGACCCTACCTAACACCATATACAAAAATCAATTCAAAATTGATCAAGGACCTAAAAATAAGAGCTAAAACAATAAAACTCATGGAAGATAACATAGGGAAAAAGACTTTGGGATACAGCAATGGATTCTTAGATGTGACATCAAAAGCATGAGCAACTAAAGAATCAATAGATAGATTCCACTTTTAAAAAACTTTCTGTATATCAAAGAAAATGAAAAGACCACCTACAGAGTAGTAAAAAATTGCTGCAAACCTTTTATTAGATAATGGCTTAATATCCAGAATATATAAAGAAATTTTACAGGGCAACAAGAAAAAAAAAATAACCCAATTAAAAATGGGCAATAGACTTGAATAGACATTACTCCAAACTAGATGCACATATGCAAAGTTCAACATAATTAAGCATTTGGGAAATATAAATCAAAACCACAATAAGATAACACCTCACATCCACAAGGATGGCTATTATTAAAAAGAAAAATCAGGAAAAAAAAAAAAAAAAACAAGTGGTGGAGGATCTGAGGAGAATTTGAAACTCTAGACCACTGCTGCTGGCAAGGTAAAATTGTACAACTGCTGTGAAAAACAATCTTGTAGTACCACAAAATGTTAAATATAGAATTATCATATGATTCAGCCACTTCACTACTTGTTATATACCCAAAGAAGTGAAAACTGTGTCCCAGATACTTTTACACCAGTATGTATAGCACCATAATTCACAACAGACAAAAGGTGGAAACAACCTAAATATCCATAAAAAAAGATAATGGACAAATGCCATGTGGTACAAAATCACAATGGCATATTATTCAGCAATAAGAAAGAATACAGTTATGAAGCAAACTGCAGCATAGAACCTTAGAAACATTATGCTCAGTGAAATAAGCAATGTACATAGGGACAAATATTGAATGATATTACTCATCAGAGATGATTAGAAATAGAAAATTCTCAGAGCTAGTAAGTAGATTAGAGGTTACCAAGAGATAGGAAGAGAGGGTAAGGGAAAGTGTTGACAAAAAAGTGTGAATTTTATGTAATGTGAATTATATCTCAATAAAGATGAGGTTAAAAAAAAAGAGGAATCTAGAATAGGTGTTGGAGACAGGAGGTGATGAATATTTATACATGGCTCAGCGATAGGAGTGGAAATTGTAGATTATTTCACTTTTTAAAAACTTTCTCTTATACAGATTTCTATGAGATTGTACTTCACCACCCATGAAGAGGAATCTGACTGATTCAGTTTATTAATTGTTCCTACAGATTAAAATTGGAATCTCCAACTTTGTTATTGAAATATAGTGTAGTGGTATCTGAGGGTCATTAGGAAAGCACATACAGGGCAATCTCTTTCTGAGATTCCCAAACTGTTTCCTTTTATTCTCTTGCTCAGTACTCCATTTGAATTGGTTGATCACTCCACCTTTGAGCTTGATGAAATAACACACCACTGGGATAAGGAACTGGATTCTAGGGTGGGGGTGGAGGGGTGATGAGTTGTTCAAAAGATGCAACTCCAATATACTGAGGAGTTTCCTTCCTGCCAGATTAAGTTGACCAATGGGAAGTGGACAACTCTAAAGTGCAATTTTCCTCTGTTACCCTTCCAGAAGTCCTAAGAACCAAGTAACTTTATTAAGTAGTGGCCAGTGTAGTGAAGTACCAGATACTATTGAATTGAATCTTTCCTGCTTCATTTTATTTCTTCCCCTCCTCTTCTGTTTCCTTCTCCTTTGTCTTATTATCATTGTCATTAATGTTATCATTATTTTCATTATCATCATACTGGATTTATATTTACCAAACAGGGTATCATCCTCACTTCAGACTCATACTTTAAGCTAAACCAGGATTTAAAGTTTTAAAAGTTTTGAACATAATTTATGTAGATACTTTGAAGCAGAGTTAACATCACAATTGTTTATTTGAAGTAAGGGAAATGCTTTTAGAGAAAAAGATATATCCATAAGTAAACTATTTTGCAGTAATTTAAATGAAAGCATATGAATCCTATCATATATGCATCAGCCACTTATGCATAAAAATTGGACACTTAATACATACATCCAAACAATAATATGTGTATCAAGACTAAAATGAGAGAAGTTAAGTAAAAATCCAACAGTAGTATAAGCAAACAAATTGATTCTGAATACTCTTAAGTACTTATGATACATTTTCCCTCTCCCCTTAAATATTTTATTCAATTTCATTTTCCAAAACACCAAAAATACCTAGGAATATTATGCATAAAATAATAAGCTCTGTAATTCTGTGGTTCAAAGCATGTATATGACAATTATCACAATATATAATCAATAAATAAATCTGTGTATGCTGGCACAGGAAATCTTGAATGAGCTTCCAGCATCCTCTTTTGAAACTTATTTTGTCTTCAATTGTTGCAAAGCAATGGAATGAATAGAAGCACAGCCTTTGGGTAGAATTAGGTGGGTTTATATTTTAATTATTTTCTACTTCATATAATTTATGTATTCCTAAACAAAGTACTTAACCTCTCCAAATCACAGCTTAGTCACCTGAAAAACAGAGATGATATTATCTTCCATATTGTTTTGTTCTTCAAATATCATTTGAAAATTCCACTTTTCCCCAACCATGTTATTGCAGAATGTATTTCTACTGAACATATTTTCAATTTTTGTAGATAACCAAATGTGTTCATTACACAGGGTGCATCTTTGCATACAGTACATTTAGTCTACGTAATTACAAAGGAGCATTTAGGTCAGAGCAAAAATGTTTAAATCATAAGAATGCTCTGAAAAAGAGAACTTGTAATTATGCAAATATTGAAGTAAGTTATTATTGGAGAGATAAAATCAATTAACTCCTTAAAACTAAAATATATTTTTCTGAACTTGAAAATATCTATTTTAATCACTTAGAAAAATTATTTCTTCCACACTTGGGAAATGAGAACTTATCTGTGTCAGTGGCATTAATTCTTTGTGTCTGAACTATGACTCTAATGGTGAGATGGCCATATGGGCATTTGGAGTTAAGTACTTTGTTAAGCAAAATTTCCATTTAGGATTCCTTGTGCATACCATCATTAACTTCTAAATTGTTTTATTTGTCATCATTAATTGACCTTTCTTCCATCCATGGGTCTGATCTCTCAGCATTACTGAAAATGCCAACAAAGCCTAGGCCCCATTACTTATTGATGGTCCCCCATAAATGCTGTCAGACTTCAATGAAATTACCTTGCTTTGGCCCCTGCCTATAGTATGTTCTGCTCCATCATGGTATTCACTATTGGTCCCATGCTGTACCTTCATGAAAGCTGTTATTGCCCAATGATTTCACCTTTTAAATACAAATAATATATATTTGAAACAACTCAATGAACATTTTGCAAATGATTTTCAGATTCTGTGCTGCTGTATCACTAATACAAATAATTTCCCAGAGAACATGTATTTGTTTAATATTTTACCATTCTTGAAATTTTCATTATTTATTACATGAAATGTATTATCAACCTTTACATTCTATATTCTACTATCAATCATATGACTTCAATTCAGCAATGGAAATGGAAAAATACATAATAAAAATTAGGAACAGAACCACATTTGAAATTCAACAAAATTACCAATCTTCAAACATATTTTAATATAAATCCTGTAAGATTTTACTTTAAGTTTGAAATCACTATTTTCTAAAATGTTCATTTTCCAATTTGGAGTGAACCCTTCTAACAATACTGCACAAATATAATACCTCTATTTATTTACCTCCATTTTTTTTATGATTATTATTTTCAGTAAACTTAATGATTTGCCTGTAAAGTTCTTGCTTTTCTTTGCTGGATTTAATCCCAGGCAGTTAATGGCTTCCATTCTTATTGAAAGTGATATATTTCTCTTTCTAATTAAGTTTTCTATTGTTTTCAGGGTTTATGTGGGAATACAACTGATTTTAACACTAGGTTTATCTTAAACTCACTTGCTAAATGCAATTATGATTTCTAATGATTATCCTGTAGATTCTCCTGGATTTGTCTAAGTATTTAATCTATACACTCTAGATAGTGAATATTTTGCTTCTTTTCTTATCTTTTCTGATCTTCAGGTTTTTTTTTTAATTTTTTTTGACAAACTGTACTGACTGGTACATGCTGTCAAATATTTGTCAGACCAAGTGATTGATGACCACATTATCTTGCTTTTTATTTAACAGTAGTATTTCTAGTACTTTCCCATAATATATGTTATTTGTGATAATCTTACAACATATTATTTATCATGTTAAGGAAAATACTTTTTATTTCTAGTTTGCTAAAAACTTTTATCTGTATTTTCCATGGTTTGTATAATTATTAAGCACCTCTTTCTTCAGGCAGTTTCCATGAATAAAAGCTGGTGATCATGAATCATAATGATTATTTGAATATTTTAATTCCTGTCTACCTAAGGTAAATAGGAATAGGAAGAATTATCAAATATGAATGGTACTCACATCAATAATTCTAAAATACACAACAGCTTTTAATTTAACACAGTGCACTGTCATTTTGGAATTCTTTACAATGTTATTCTTAGATACAAAATCGCAAGTGAGTAGTTTTATAGGAAACCTAGTGCATAAAAAACACATGGCAATTCATGGAGATGAGTGTTTATAAATAATATAATCTTACACTTCAGAGAAATTGGAGAAAGCCAATTTGAACTTAGTAGAAATGTATAATAAATCAAATAATTTCATCTGGGAAGGCAGTATTCAAAAATATCAATTAATGCTAGATATGAGACAGAACTTTAATATTGGCTATCATTTTTATGCTGTATTTTAAGCCATTTAAAAAATTCCATTGTTGTTGTTTTTAAGGTAGATTGTGGGATAACAGCAGATAATAATAGGAAAATTGAAAGTCAGAGTTATTTGGCATTAGTTTTGATTTTGTGTTTATTGTGCAATTTACTATAAGTTACTGTGCTGGTTTGTATGTATTATGTCCCCCCAAAAACCATGTTCTTTGATGTAATCTTGTGAGGGTAGATGATTTAGTGCTGATTAGACTGTAATTCTTTGAGCGTTTCCATGGAGATGTGACCCACCCAACTGTAAGTGATAACTGATTGGATAATTTCTACAGACATGTGGCCCCACCCATTCAGTGTGGGCCTTGATTAGTTTACTGGAGCACTATATAGGCTCAGACAGGAGTGAGTTAACTATAGCCAAGAGAGACACTTTGAAGAATGCAGAGGAGCTGAGAGAGGAGCTTCAGCTTACAGAGACATTTTGGAAATGGCCTCTGACAGCAGACTTTTGCTCTGGAAAAGCTAAGAGAGGACAAAAACACCAAGAGCAACTAAGAGTGACACTTCTGAGGAGCTGAAGCCTAGGGAGAAATGTCCTGAGAGAAAGCCATTTTGAAACCAGAACTCTGGAGCAGATGTCAGCCACGTGCCTTGCCAGCTAACAGAGGTTTTCCGGACACCATTGACCATCCTCCAGTGAAGGTACCCAACTGTTGATGTGTTACCTTGGACACTTTATGGCCTTAAGACTGTAATTGTGTAACCAAATAAACCCCCTTTTACAGAAGCCAGTCTGTTTCTGGTGTTTTGCATTCTGGCAGCATTAGCAAACCAGAACAGTTACCAAAAAGCTTTGGCCGCTTTATTCACATCTGTAACATGAAGGCATTCTGGAAGATGAACTTTGAGGATCCTCAACTCAATTACATTATGATTATGTAAATAGTTTGCTTCTGTTCATATTGACAAAGTGATATATAGGTCATTAAAATGTGAATTACCAAGATTAAACTGTTCTTATAGAAACCGCTTCTATGATTGTATTTGACTCATGTATTATTAGAATGTTTGAGTAAAACTATTGAAATTTTGAATAGGATAAAGAGAGGAAAACTATCAGTAGAGATTTATCAACTTGGAAATATACAGTTTTAGTCACATTGTAAATAAAGAATTTCTTGCCATGCATTAAGAATATGAAATAAATATAGAAAGCTTTATCTCCTTTCAGTGAATAAGTGAAACCAGAACTTGCAGATTTCTTGGACAGCCAGATTGCTGATTCCTTAGAACAGGTTCATTGGCCTTCAAAGAAAGGTTGACTTCCTTTCTCAGAGTCTCAGATACTCAGAAAAAATTCTATAATTATGACAATAAGTTTTTGGTTTTTTTTTTTTCTTTAGGAGAAAAATAACATAAAATACATGCTTATTATTTAATATTAAGGTTTAAATACTAAGGGAATTCCATATGTTGAGTGGATTAGAAATTTATTCCAAGACAAAATGTACAAACAACACTTACAGTATCAGAGAATGAGTAAGGAATTAAATATACCTTGACATTTTTTGGTTATAGAGTGAGATCCTTCCTCTACCAGTTAAGTAATGAAGAGCCTTTATAGGTCTATGTATTTACATGTAAATGTGATAAAACATATTCAGATATCTTCATAATGAAGCTATTTCACTCTGGATTTATTGCCATTAAACAATCATATTTACTTTATGTAAACAAATTCCAAGGTACCTTTTGTATCAACCTTATTATAGTTTATGTAGTTGGGTAATTGCTCTTCATATGCAGGAATCAATTAAATTTGAGAGATGGAGGCTAAAACTTGATTTCATTTAATATTTAAAAGAATCACCAGTATTTGATATTTAGTTTTCAGGCTTCTTGATATAGTTTTTGTCCTTATTTTATCACTATCGCCCTTAATTTATAATCCCTTACTGATATCATAGGTGTTGTTAACAGCCTGCTGTAAGATGCTCTACTTTTTTTCATAGGTTTGCTGTGTCTTAATTGCAGCAGGCAGGACTCCTTGAAGTAATCTGGGTCACTTAACATTTTAAAGATCAGTGACTCCTTTACCCAGAATAGCCTCAAATTACAACCATGAACACACAAACACACACACATACAAATACACCAACCTTTCACATTATTCAAGAGTTAATCTAAAGAGAATGCAAGGTTTAAAAGGAAGACTAAAATAAAAATTAAAAAAAATTAATAGCATGAAGAGATGTATACTATTATGATTATCTATTTCTAGCTATATTTTCTTCTGCTTTCCACAGTCTAGTTTATGAAAAGCTCTATTTGCCAACAGAAAATGTAATTCCACAGCAATTTCTAAGCTTTGAAAAAAGTGTTGAAATCCACAATCTGCAGGCTTTATTATCATTACCATCATGGCTAAAGGAAGTTCTTCAACCATGCATAGAAGTCAAGCAGTAACTCTTAAAACTATCAGAACTCCATCCCACCTGCCATGTCAGACTTGAATTTAAGGGCACAGGAAGCAATATATTTTCCTTAACTTTTATTTTAATAATAATTAGGAAATAAGATAAAACAACTTATTATTTTCATGCTACTCTGTGGAGATAAGCAAATGTTCACCCTAAATCAGTACATGTAATATATTAAAATCAACTATCAAAAGTACTTCAAATGTTAATAGATATTTCAATGAAGTTACAAAAATGAAAAAAAAATCAATCCACATTCTGTAAAAATTATTACATTTATTCTTCATTAACTTGTGGTTTTGATTATTCACAATACACACAGCTAAGGAATAGCATTCCTCTTTACAATTGTAGCATGTCTATGCCCATAGACACTCTAAGAAAGTGTATACTATTTCTTAAGGTAGAAGTTCACATATTAATTATTAGATAGGTATCTTTACATATTATTAAATATCTTTTCATTTTTTATGACATTATTTTGTGACTGACCAGGGTATACATATATTTCCAAAAAATGTTAAGAAGTCTTCTCCTTTATAGTTATTCACGTCTTTTCATTGTAGTAATCATTATGATGCCAAATAGGCATCAAGATAAATAAATAAGTAATCAGTATGATTTTACATAATGGGTTGCTTGAAGTGACTATACAAAGTTTTATATTTTCCAAAATATACTCTGAAATTGTCTTCCAGAAAGTTGTTCATATACACACTCCCACGGAGTACATGCAATTCTGCATTTTCTCACTCTCCTTGATATCATTTTATATTGTCATTTTGTTATTTCAGGACTTAATACTTCTTGCAAAGTTAAAATTTCTTTGATTTAACTTTGCACATTTTAATTTATTGGTGAGGATAATCTTTTGATTTATTTTACTTTGGTATATTAATCAATAAAGTAGCTATATTTATGTTTTATTTTTTATAATGTTTATTATTTTAATAAACTTATATTTTAGACCCTTTTCCAACATGTATTGAAAATATTTTTCTCAATGTGCTCTTTATAGTGTAACTATTTTAATGATGTTTTAATGTAATCAATTTTCCATTATTCACATTTGAAAATTCAACTTTGGCATATTCTAAAATTACATATTTCTTTTTGAATTTTCTGTTAATCTACATTTCTATTTTGGATAAATCACCTCACTTAATTCTTATAATCTTATAGTCTATCTTAAAAATATGGTTAATAAAATAATATTGCACTTTTTTTCAAAATATTGTGGGCCTCTTTCACAAGATTATTGTTCTAGGAAAATTTTAGAATCTATATCTTTCAAATAATAGAACTTTGTTGAGAATTATTTTACATCCACAAATAATTTGGGGATAACTGGAATTATTTTGAAATCATCTTTCCGCTGAGGATTATCACATATCTCTCTATTCTAGCTCTCTTTTGAAGAGTACAGTTTCTCTAGGTAAGGTTATTCCATAACAAATTGACTCTTATATGTTATACTTTTATTGCTATTGTTAATTGCATTAGGTATATTTCCAAATTCATTGTCTTTTTTCTTAAACCAAAGTTATATTTTGTATTTATTTTCAACCCACCACCTTGATAGACTACCATTTATTCCAGTGTCCTAATACTCTTGATAATTCTACCTACAAATTATACAATCTTCAAATTATATTATTCCAGTCTGTTTTCTAATGTTATAGCTCTCCTTTTTTATTTTATGCCTATTTGTATTATACTGAAGACAATTAATAATGACATATCATCTCATGCATTATAATGTTTACATAGTTTAAAAATTCATTCACTCTTTCCCTTTCTGTGATGCAGATACATAAAATGCAAATAATTTGCCATTAATTATATGTTAATTAGTTTCATTATATATAACCAAATACAGTATTTTATTGAGTTTATGTTGTTAAAGATATTTGGATTGTGTTTTCTAAATATATTATTTACTTCAAAGTAAAGGATTGAAAACTTTTTATCATGTCTATCTTAAAATATTTCATGAAAAATGTGGTATAGAGTTACCTGTAAATTATATAAACAAAATCTTCTAGGTTTTAGATTTTTCATTAGCATTTGAAAAGGTTTGCCCCCTCCCACTTGTTTTGCAGCTAGAGATATTATTGGTGTCTGCTAAGAAAGATTTTGTGATTGCAAAAATAGTTTCACAATGTCACTGTTAATCATGTTATGCTATATTCTAAACAAGAGGTATGTTTCAGTTCTGAATATAAACATTATAGTAATGATCAATTTTAGACTGATTCTTACAATTGTTAAATTACTAAAGTTACTAGTCATTTTGCACAGATTAGAATTTGACGAATTCAACAATTAGATAACCCATCTCTAAAGGAAAATAAAAAACAACTACCAGATTTTACAAGATAATTTCTGTGAATTATCATTATAAAATCTAATTAGAGTATGGTCTCTACAAATGGAAAGATTTAACAGCCCAGGCTTTAGTATGAAATAGCATATCACTAATTGAATGTGAATTGGACCATATATTCCAATTACTATCTTTCATACTATAGAGGAAATGCTGGTGTGTTATGAAGTATAACATTAGAACTTCATTAAATTAGACTTCAAATCTATCAAAATATGAATATGTACATATTTGTCATAGTCTCACCAACAATCACAACATTTTAACATCATTAATCTTGACTGAAAACCCAAAGCAGGAAATTTTAATAAATTTAGATATTTCTCAATGATCAGTCTTTAAATTTGTTTCTATCAAAAACTGAATAATACATATGGTTTTAATACAAAATACAGAATTAAGATTTATGGTTATTGTGTAAAATAATTTGGTGCAATTACAAAATATACAAAAAGATCAAAATGTCTTATAATGCTAACACCAAATCATAATAAAGTAATTATTATTTTATATTTGTGTATACTATTGCAGATTTTTCTTTGAATATATATACATAGACATATATATACACATATAAATATATATATATATATATATATATATATATATATATATATATACACACACACACATATACATATATATACACAGACACACAGATACACATATGCGGGTATATGGGTATCTATATATTTTATTATTTACAAAACAAGATCAATGTATCAATTATGCATACATTAGTAAATTTATTTACTTAATAATCATCTAGACATATATCTCAATGACTATATAGGGTTAAATGACAATTAGTAGAAAATTGTTTCACTCTTGGCTGTATTTGGTGTTTCAAAAGCAATTGGGAGCATTTACATTATTTATATATACTTTTGCTATTTAAGCAACTGTGAGGTGAATATCCAATATGTGCTTATTGTATATAGTGAATTGTTTCCATGATAACAATTGATTCAAGTGGAATTACTATGTCAAAGTACATGGACTTTAAAAAAAATAATTCCATGTATTGAAAAGTTATACTTCTGAAATGTATCATATAATGTTATCACAAATTCTAAATAAGAGTGCACTGACCTAGATCCTCAATAACTCTCAATATAAGCATGCTTCATCATTCAATCTGAAATTCCTAAATTGTAACCTCATGTTAGATTGTACTTCTTTGAATACTAGTAATAATGAAACTTTTTATTTATTTCTTGGACATTTTTGTGAATTTTCTGAACATACACTGCCTTTTTCTCCCTTGATATACTAATTTCCATCTGAATCTAAAGCTAATTAAACATTTACTTTTTTTATTGGTTTAACTTTTTTTTAATTTAACTTTATTGATATAGTTCACATACCATACAATTATCCAAAGATCCAAAGTGCACAGTCAATTGCCCATGGTACCATCATACAGCTGTGCATCCATCACCACATTTTTTTTCATTTTTAGAACATTTTCATTACTCCAGAAAAGAAATAAATACAAAAAAAGAAAACTCAATTCCTCCTATACCCCTAACCACCCACCCTTGACTCAGTATTGGTATAGTACATATGTTAATGTTGATGAAATACTGTTAAAATACTATTAACTGTAGTACATAGATTGCAATAGGTATTTTTTTTTCCTGTATACCCCTCTATTATTAACTATTATTGTTCTCATTCATGAAAGAGATTTCTAATATTTGTACAGTTAATCATGGACATTGTCCCCCACAAGATTCACTGTTTTATGCATTCCAATCTTTTAACCTCCAGCTTTCCTTCTGGTGACATACATGACTCTAAGCTCCCCCTTTCTACCACATTCACACACCATTCAACACTGTTAGTTATTTTCACAGTAATGTGCACTGTCACCTCTGTCCATTTCCAAATACTTTTAGTTCAACCTACTTGAATATTCTGCTCATAATAAGCAACCACTCTCCATTGTTTAGCCTCCTTCTGTATCCTGTTAACTTATATTTCATGTCTTTGAGTTTACATATTATAATTACTTCATATCAGTGAGACCATGCAACATTTGTCCTTATGTGTCTCACTTATTTCACTCAATGTAGTGCCCTCAAGGTTTCTTCCACAACCTGTTTATTTTTAAAGACTGTTTTGTTCACCCACCATACTTTCTGTTGTAAGTAAACAATCGATGGTTCCTTGAGTAGTCATATATTTATATATTCACCACCATCACCACTATCTATACAAGGACATCTCCATTTCTTCCACAAAGAAGGAGGAAGAGTCAAAGAAGGTAGAGAGACAAAAGAATAAGAAAAAGAAAGAAAAAAAAATGACAGCTATAAAGCAACAAAAGGAAAGGTAGAATTAAACTAAAGTAGAATAAAAGAGTCAGACAAGATTACCAATGCCAAGACTCCCATACCTCTCCCTTATGACCCCCTCTAATAGGCATTTAGCTTTGGTATATTGCCTTTGTTACATTAAAGGAAGCATAATACAATGTTTCTTTAACTATGGTCTCTAGTTTGCATTGATTGTATTTTTCCCCAATACCACCCTATTTTTAACACCTTGGAAGGTTAACATTCATTTGTTCTACCTCATGTAAAAACATATTTGTACATTTTATCAATTGTTGAGCACTCTAGGTTTCACTGAGTTATAGAGTCCCAGTCTTTATCTTTCCTCTTTCCTTCTGGTGTACAACATGCTCCTAACCTTCCTTTTTCAACCATATTCACAGTCATGTTTGTTCAGTGTTCTTACATTGCTGTGTTACCATCACCCAAAAAATTGTGTTCCAAACCTCTCGCTCCTGTCTTTTCATATCTGTCTGTAGTGCTTCCTTTAGTATTTCCTGTGGTGCTGGTATCTTGTTCTCTCATTGTCTGTTTGTCAGAGAATATTTTAAACTGTCCTCATATTTGATGGACAGTTTTGCCAGATAAGAATTCTTGGCTGGTGGTTTTTCTCTTTCAGTATCTTAAATGTATCACACCACTTCCTTTTTGCCTCCATGGTTTCTACTGAGACATCCGCAGATAGTCTTATCAAGCTTCCTTTGTATGTGATTGATTGCTTTTCTCTTGCTGTTTTCAGGATTCTCTCTTTGTTTCTGATGTTTGATAATCTGATTATTAAGTGTCTTGGCATAGGTCTATTCAGATCTATATTCTGTTTGGGTACCCTGCACTTCTTGGATCTGAAATTTTATGTCTTTCATAAGAGATGGGAAGTTATCATTGATTATTTCCTCTATTATTGCTTCTGACCCTTTTCCCTTCTCTTCTCCTTCTGGGACATCCATGACATGTAGATTTCTGTATTTTGTGTTGTCATTCAATTCCTGGAGATGTTGCTCATATTTTTTCATTCTTTTTTCTATCTTTTCTTTTTCTTTTGTGTGTAGAATTTCAGGTGTCTTGTTCTCCAGTTTCTGACTATTTTCCTCTGCCACTTGAGATCTGCTATTATGTGTCTCCACTGTGTTTTTCATCTCTTGTGTTGTGCCTTTCATTTCCATAGATTCTTCCAGTTGTTTTTTCAAACTTTCGATTTCGACCTTGTGTTCACCCAGCGTTTTCTTTATAACCTTCATCTCTTTTGCTATATTTCCCAAACTCATTGATTTGGTTTTTGATTTGATTTAGCATATTTCTTTAAAAATCTTTAATAGATTGTTTCATTACAGTGATCTGATTATGTCCATCCTAGCTTGGTTTGTATAAAACTCCCTAAAATGTTATATGCTTCTTCACATTTATGCACATATTTGTGAATACTTATATTCATGGTAGCTTCCTTCATTCTATTCCTTTCTTTTGGGTTCAATTTGCTGACAGAAACATCTATTTTTGTATTATTATTAATAACTATCTTTTTTTTTTTAGTGAGTGTCCCATATATATGAAATTCGTCCCAGATTTAACTCTTTGACTCTACTAGACACGAGGCTGGCCTTATCTCCTGTTCCAAAATTACTATTAAAACATAAATTTTATAAATGTTCAAATATGGTAATAGCACCCTCTTCTTCAAAGCATGCGTGGTTACAGCTTACATGCTTTTTCATTTGGTTAACCAGACTTTCTCAGTTTCTGGAATCTATGGAAGTTCTCTTTAAAATCCTTGGCTATGTATTTTTCATTTGTTTGATCTAGCGTTTCTCAATATTTTGTAGAAATGAGTAAGAGTCATGTCATGTTACTTTTTTTTGTTCAAGTTATAAGACCTCTTCTATTTTCCTCTTCTGGAGAATAATTATTAAATATTTATATTAATATTAGTCAAGTGACATAATACAAGCATCAACACCTTTTTTTCTGTGAAGAGCCAGACAGTAAATATTTTTAGATTGTGAATGTTATATCATCTCTCCAAAACTACTCAACTCTGCAATCATAGTGCAAAAGCAGCCATAGACTATGTATAAATGAATGGTTTGTCTGTTTCCAATAAAACTTTATTTATAAAAATAAGTGATAGGGTGGATTTGGTCCAGAAGCCATAGTTTGCTGACTTCTGAAATAATTCATTTTATGACACTCTACAGATTAAAAAATGTAGTTCAAAAATTACTAATTTTTCTGTTCTTTTTTGTGAAATGATTTCTAACTATCTCACCTTCTCCATACCTATATAAGTATCACTTGTACAGGTATTATTATACCATATCTACTGCTCTAATTCACCATATATTGTACTCCAGATGAAAAATACTATTATGAGTTCACTTTATTATGCTTCTTAATGTCCACATGATATTTTGCACAGAATTAGTATTCACACTTTTTGTTGACTAATTAATTCTTGAATAAGAATGTGTCAACCAGAATTGCATATTCTAATCCTACAGCAATTTCACTAGAAGTTCTCCACCTCATTTATTGGAAGCCCTAGGAATTGCCTATATATCTGTACATGTTTTCAAATAAAAAATAAAAAAAAAAAGAAAAGGAAAAAAATCATTTCAATAATTAAGAAATTAAGAGAGACTGACTGGTCCACCAAGAAAAGCACTAAGTTTAATACCTGAAATCTAAGACTCAAGAGCAATGTTCAAAGTACTCACTTCATTGCTCTAGCATTAATTGTTTTTAAAATTACTATTGATGTGAAGGCAGCACAGCACCCAAAACATCTGTAAAGGCAGAAAGCTTGACCTTCAGTTTAACTGGAATGACATTTTTATGGATCATGTATGAAACTCTTTATTTGTATCTCTCAAATTTTGGTGAGGGTGAGATGGAGAAGACTGTGTTATCTTTCCTTGAGAATTATATAAAATGAAGTCATTTATTTGCATCAATTTTCTGTCATTTCTGGAAAGGATATTATCACCTAGCATTTTTCTGAATTTGAAAGGGGAGAACATCTCCAACTAAACAGTGTTTTACCCATTGGGTAGGTAGTAAGTTCCTCCCCAAATAATCTATACCATTCTTTCTGGTTCTTCTTGCTTGCATAGTCATGCATAACTAGGTGTTAAATAGTTTTCCGGGGAGAGTAGGGAGCATCCTCTTACGAAATTTCTATCTTACGGTCAAGAAACAATTAAGAGTTGAGTAATTGTTTTATCATTTTAATTGGTCACAGAAATTTTCCTCTTGATTAGCATGGACAATTGAGATGTTTTCATATTTTCACATTGTGTTTGTGTGTGCTTGTGTGAGTTATATTAGCTAAAAAACAAAACCAAAAAATCCTTCTAAGTCCTATGTATTTAGCACTGTTAATGTAGATAATTTTGATAATATATGAAAGAGCAATGCAATTATCCAAGAGTCTATCTGGAAAAGCAACACCAATAGCAAGTAATTATTTAATCCTCAGTTAAACATTAAATATCTATATAATAATGTTACACATAGCCTACTGATGTCTTTTTTTTTATATTGTATTTTGTTTACCCCAAATTATAAAACATATAGAAAAAATGTTCATTCAGTAATTATATCAAATACCCTGGGTACAAGATAATCTGGAAGTGTGAAAGATGGCTACCTTCAGGAAAATGGCAAAGAAATGTAAGACAGCAAGACAAACCCAAGTTTCATTTCAGTTCAGTGTCATGTTGCTTTTATTTTTATAATAACTCATAAAAAATAAGTACACATTAAAATTATTAATGGTATATATACATTACACAACCCAAATTTTATTATATAAGAAATTATTTTTTAATGGATATGAATAGGGAGAAAGTAATCATGTTTTTTAACAAGAAAGAAATAACCCTTCTCTTAATTCATATGTAATGATCATAAATTCTTTCATATCAAGAAAGAATTTAAAATATTTTTGCAGGGATCTAAAAGCATGGAGAAAAGCGTATTAAAAAACAACTACTAAAGAGAGAAAATGTTTTCTGATATTTTTAATGTTACATAGCCAAGTTAATATTAATATTTCTTAGCCTCAGAAAACTGAGGAAAGCATCTAATTGAAAACCAGACACTAATCAGTGAAATAACTACAGATAAAATAAAAGAAAAATTATAGACAAAGATAATTTTTAAATGAAGCAATGCTCTATAGCATGTAAGTATTATACATATCCAGCCAGTTTTATGAGTCTCCTCTAAGAGAAATAAAATGTGAAGACAGCTCATATTTGGATGGAAAAGTTGGTGGTTTCATTTGAAAAACTCATAAACTGAATAGTTTAGCATTTGATCTCCTCAGTCGTGAAAATGAAAGACTTTTCATAGCAGACACATAATTACTAGGGAGCTGTATATTATGATCTATAGTAGAAAGAATCCAAAGCATAAATGCCCACTCTGTGTCATTCAAAGCGTGGATGTAATATAACCAAGGTATATTCTTCCTGCCTTGTTTCTGTAAAATTCCTGCAAATCATGAAGGTAAGAAAAAATAACAGAATATTGCTGTTTTTGCCATTAGACCCACCATCCATTCAGAGATGCAAAGAGGCATATTTTCATTTACTGTGCATGAATGTTTTCAATCCAAATGTAAATTCCAGCTGTGAGAGGAAGTCTTAAACCCTGCTGTTTTATAAAGTTAAATTCAACTTGGAATCAAGTTTTCCAAAACCCCATTTTCCCTATTATCCTGTCATGCATAGATGTTGCATTCTCATATGGTGATCTGCATGAGTTTTATGGTTTCTTCAAGAGGTAGGAAAGCATGTAGCAGGTTTACAATGAGGCAACTGAAGCTAATCTCTGCCTATTGCAGAGAGAGAGAGAGAGAGAGGAAGGTAAGTTGTACTGTTTTTAGTGCCCCTGCAATAACTGAGCTTCAGATGATGACTGTTAATATTTTTTAATACAGGTGTCATGTTTTTAAAGGGTGGTCATTCCTTAAGATGGAGTCCATGGATTTCAATCTTTTTCTTCTTCCTCTCTCATTTATAAGGCTACAGGTGTCTGTCAAAAAGGTAGGAAAAGGCAAGACTTGATAAGTATATAATAATATTTCATTTTAATGCAAAGATATGTGCCAGAGAAGAAGTAGTTAATTGCACAGTGTGCCAGTTTGAATGTATTTTATCCCCCAAACACCATTATCTTTGATGTAATCTTGTGTGGGCAGACGCTATCAGTATTGATTAGATTGTAATTCTTTGAGTGTTTCTGTGGAGATGCACCCCACCCAGCTGTGGGTGATGACTCTGATTGGATAATTTCCATGGAGGGGTTGCTCCACCCACTTGGGGTGGGTCTAAGTTGAGTCACTGGAGCCATATAAATGAGCTGAGGGGCAGAGGGAACTCAGTGCAGCTGACAGTGACATTTTGAAGAGGAGCTACAGCCAAGAGGGACACTTTGAATGAAGCACAGGAGCTGCAGATGAGAGACATTTTGAAGATGGCCATTGAAAGCAGACTCTTGCTCCAGAGAAGATGAGAGAGGACAAATATCCCAAGTGCAACTAAGAGTGACATTTTTGAAGAACTGCAGCCTAGAGAGGAATGTCCTTGGAGAAAGCCATTTTGAAACCAGAACTTTGGAGCAGATGCCAGCCACGTGCCTTCCCAGCTAAGAGAGGTTTTCTGGACACCATCGGCCATCCTCCAATGAAGGTACCCGACTGTTGATGTGTTACTTTGGACACTTTATGGCCTTAAGACTGTAACTGTGTAACCAAATAAACCCCTTTTATAAAAGCCAATCCATCACTAGCATTTTGCATTCTGGCAGCATTAGCAAACTAGAACAGATTTTGGTACCAAAAGTGGGGTGCTTTTTCTGCTGAGTTTGCAAATACCAAACATGTTGGAATGGCTTTTTAAATGGATAAGGGGAAGATTCTGGAAGACTTGTGAGGAGCTTGATAGATAAGGCCTAAACTGCTTTGAAGAGACTATGGAAATATGGACTCTAAAGATACTACAGACAAGGCCTTGAACAAAAATGATGAATGTGTTGTTGTGAACTGGAAGAAAGCTGATCCTTGTTTTAAAGTGGCAGAGAATTTGGCAAAATTGAGTCCTGGTGTCAGATGGAAAGAAGAATTTGAAAGTGACAACCTGGAATACTTAGCTGAGTTGATCTCTAGACTACGTGTGGAGGACGTATCCTGGCTTCTCCCTGTAGCTTATAGTACAATGTGAGTGGAAACAGATAAACTTAGAACTGAATTCTTGGGTTCAAAGAGACCAGAAGCTGATGGCTTAGAAAATTTCAGGCTTCCAGGGGGTGGAATCCCAGAAGCTACAGCCCCACATGAAGATGTAACCAAACATAGAACCCAGCCACCATTTCACTACAAGCCAAGATTGGAAAAGGAGTTAAGCAGAAAGGATTTGTGGAAAGTCCTATTGTCTGATGGCTTTGAACCCTGTGTGCTTCATGTGAAGCCAACAGAATTTTTGTGAGATCTTTATAGACAGAGCCACTGCCAACCTGGAATGGAGGAGAAAGACAAGGAACAAATTGAAGGAAAAATTTCTTCAAAGACAGAGCCATGGAGATTGAGGTCTGGAGTCAAGATGTCTTGGGCTGGGAGAGTGGAGTGGCCCACACACAAGGAAAGGGTGAGTTTGACCCAGAGGTTGAGGGTGGGCCTTCCACTTCGATGCTCCAGAAGAGTTTTTTGCCACCCCAGGTCCCGAAGAGGGCGGAGCACATTCCCAGGGAATTGGGGAGAGCCTGGCTGCCACCACACTGTTCTGAAGGGGTTAAGCATGTGCCCCTGAGATGGAAAGGAAACCAGGAGCTTCCCTGATATTTGAGGAGAGTGGGGCCGAGAAGGTGGTCTCCCCAGTGTGTGGATATGTTGGAGCACTCACCCAAGCGTTTGGAGAGGAAAGGGCTTCCGCAAAGTCTCTTAGGAAGGGTTAGACTCCCACTCTCTCAAGCCCCAAGGATGCAACATCGTTCTGTTAATGACTCAGACTTTGAAATCTAATGGAATTGGTCCTGTGGGTTTTAGGAACTGTTTTTATCCTGTTAACCCTGTTTTTCTTACTTTTTCTCCTTATGGCAATGGGAATATTTACCCTATGAATGTCATTCCTTTGTATATTGGAAACACATAAGTTGTTCTAAGTTCACAGATCCATAGCTAAAGGAAAAGTATGCCCTAGGACTGACCACGCCTGTAATTGATTTTGATGGGATCTCGTACTTAACTATTGTTACTGAAATGATTTAAGTTTTTCTGATATTGTGATGGGATGAATGCATTTTGTATTTGGAAAGAATATGTTTTTCTGGGGTCCAGTGGGTGGAATATGCCAATTTAAATGTATTTTGTCCCCCAGAAAAAGCCATATTCTTTGATGCAATCTTGTGGAGCAGACATTTTAGTGTTGATTAGATTGGAATTCTTTGAGGGTTACCATGGAGCTGTGCACCACCCAACTGTAGGTGATAACTCTGATGAGATATTTCCATGGACCCATTCAGGGTGGGCCTTGATCAGTGGAGCCATATAAATGAGTTGACAAACAGAAGGAACTCAGTGCAGCTGAGAGTGACATTTTGAAGAGGAGATACAGCCAAGAGGGACACTATGAAGAATGCACAGAAACTGAGAGAGTAGCTGCAGATGAAAGACAGTTTGAAGATGGCCATTGAAAGCAGACTCTTGCGACTCTTGCTTTGAGAAGCTGAGAGAGGACAAACACCCTAAGAGCAACTAAGAGTGACATTTTTGAGGAACTGCAGCCTAGAGAGGAACGTCTTGGGAGAAAGCCATTTTGAAACCAGAACTTTGGAGCAGACACCAGCCATGTGCCTTCCCAGCTAACAGAGATTTTCTGGACACCATTGGCCATTCTCCAGTGAAGGTACCCTTTGTTGATGGACACTTTATGGCCTTAAGACTGTAACTTTGTACCCAAATAAACCCTCTTTTATAAAAACCAATCCATTTCTGGTGTTTTGCGTGCTGGCAGCATTAGCAAACTAGAACACACAGATTGAAGCAAGGTGGGTTGGAGGATATCAAGAAAGAATTGGCAATGATTAATTCCTGATTAAAAAGAAATTCCATTTATTTTCCTGAATGAAGAAACACAATATTTCCCCTTTCCTTTTATTTAAATAGCTACCAACTTAATCCTGAATATTAACTTTTGATTTACTCAATGACTTGTAAGTGTTGTTTCTTCCTCTAGCACTTACCAATTTTTTTTAAATTAAATACTCTGTAAAGAGATTATCAGTATAAAACTGGATATTGACTATGCCAATTTCTTGATCCCAAAATTTCTCTGGCTTTCCACAAAACTACAAGAAAATTATTATGAATTACATTTCAGACACTCCATAGAGTTACAAATTATATCTACAGTCTTATTTCTCCTTTTCCTCTTGATCTCTCTTCCAACTTATAGTTAACTTATTTTTGGATGATTAAATTGCTGGTTGCAAACTAATAGAATAATTCCATCTATATGTCAACACTTTTGCTCTTTATTCCAAAAATGTTAGCTATTTAATAAAGCTGGTATAAAGTCAATTAGAAAGCATATAAGAATAGTAAAATGTAAGGAAAAATGCATTAAATCTATCCCTGCATAAAATACATTGTTAAATATTCTAAGTCTTTATTGAGATAAGAACAGTCATGGTGAATTTGTTGTAACTTAAGCAATTCTAAAAATGTCAGAGTATGTTTTGTAAATATCAAGTTAATTTTTTACTGTACAATATTATTTAAAATATATTGTTCTGTGCATAATGACAGATAAAGGAAAAAAAAGATTAACAAAAAAGTGAAAAATGATTAATCCCTGAACCAGCTAAATTACTTAAGATAAATTCATTAAATCCAATCTGCTATGTTAAAAAAAAATGGATATGGATAAAATGTTATGAAAATCATTAGCATATAATTAGCAAAAGGAAAGTTAGTGAGTCCTCTGATAGGAAAATGTAAATACTTAAATTGATGGTTAATTGCTCACAATATTTTTGGAATTCTAAGAAAATATTTTAAGAGACTTTAAAAATACATAGGTAAAGACATTCATTCCATGAAATTACAATGCTATTAGTAGGCCATTAAAAATAGGATAACTTAGTTATAATATTTTTGGTATTAGTCAACTTTTACATTGTAATTGTAAAAAGAATCTAGAATAATAAGAGAGAGTTACTTTTAAATTGACAGCTGAGTCCTTATCAATCATTTCTATACCTTTGAATTGAAGACTTTCATATTGAATAAGTGGAACTCAGAGAATAAGAGAAATAACCTTATTTTCCCTTTTTTACTTTCTACTTATTTCTACATGCTTGATGGGACTAGTATCTAATTCTCTAGTACTTGGAAGATCCAAGATTGGCACCATGACTTATTTTTCCACTCAGATAATGACAACCTTCTAGTCACTTCAAGTCATACAAATGTTATAATTGTAATTAAATGTCCAGTCCCATGTAATGGTCAAAGTTCTGAACTTTATTGAAAATAAATACTTCCCTTCCCCTAGCTCAGAATTAATCTTGTAAGCCTTTAATCAAAAAGGGAAATGTGGTTGGTTTCTTCTCCATTTTTCTGCCTTGTACTTCTAGACATTTTCTTTAGCTAAACATCTTTTCTGACCCCTCAGATCAAAGCAGAAAAGGGAAGGAGGATTAAGAAATCAATACATGACTTACCTTATTGGTTTTGTGATTGGTTTGAACTTGATAGGGACTTCAAGTTGATTCTTTTCTGGATGCCTTTCAGAGGAGATACAGAACCCCAAAATTTGGCCTCTCTAGTTTGCTGTTTCCTCTCTTGAATCTGGGACATGAGTTTATAACTCCAGCCTATTTCTGATGAATTGTCCTTACTTCTTCAGGAAGCTGTTAACTGAAAACATCTGGTATACTGGTTTGTCCTGCTGTAACTGGGTTTGCTGTTATTTCCAGAGTGCAATGCATAGGGTACTTTACCTTGCCTCTGGACTTTGAGATTTCCTAGGTATAATTCACATAATAGTCCACTGTGTTCCCAAAATTCCAGTAATCCCATGTTAAGCTTTTTGAGGACACTCCTTGAAGTAATAGAGACTCCATCCCGATTTTCTACTCTATGCCGCTGAGATTGGGACTCAGTATATATTGGCAGCTAGTGACAGTAAAAACGCCTTCTTAATCCCCTGTTTCTCTTGCAGGCATTCTAACTTTTTTTTTAATAGTCTGGAGAATGTTAATTATCTAACCATCTCTGATTCAACTCTTCGATACCTCCTTTGCAAGTTCTGAAGAGGTAATCTAGCAACTTCCATTTCTGGACCTCCACAAAAATTGACACAAAGTCCCAATTTAACAAGCTGTTATTTTTACTCATTCTCTTAGTTACAAACTGGTTTCATTTATTAAGTTTTCATTATTTCATGTTCTGTAGGATTACAGAAATATTAGTCACAGAATATGACCTTGGCATAAAGAGAGTCAAGAGTTTGTTATACATATTTCAAAAAGGGAAAAAAAAAAAGCTGTAATGAAAGTAATTGAAAGTATGAGGCCATGTAAATACTTTTGATCCAAAAAGTTAATTCCCATTGAATAATTTTGATGCATAAGAAGATATATTTAAACTGCAGTGTTTATGTGGAATGCTAAATTGCAGAAAACATGAAAATAGGTAATAACCCTAAAAAGACATATACTAAATTATACTTGAAAATTTGATATAACAGAATGTCCTTATGTGAAAAATGTATAGATGTTTGGAACATATACCTGACTTTCATGTCTAAACAAATAAAATATCTATTACTAGATTCTTGTACATCAGGAAATGGAAGCTGAATGTATATATTTTTAAAATATCAACTGATTCTACTTTTATTTAAAAACAAAATTATTTCCTATGAATACAATTTTTATTAACTATTTCTGGTATTCTTTTTCTTCTTCCCCACTTGATGTCTGCAAAATCACCCTCAAGGTTTAGACATGTATTACAACATGCTCCAGATATATCATATCATCTTTATTACTTGAATCACTAAATTATAGTGAATTGATTTAAAAAGAAAATTCATTAATTTTCCTAAAAATGTGTTTATAATTTTAATACTAATGAAAAAATATAATTAGTGAAGGCTAATATATATGAATATGAGTATAGAAAACTAATGGATTATTAATTTTGACAGTGGAAACAAAGACTCTAGATTCCTTATGATTATTTGAGCATAATTTTTATATTTAGTAGGATTGAGTATGAGAGGTAAGTTTGTCTATAACTGAAGGTAATCATGCAGGGAAGAAAACAGCACATTATTTAAGTTAATAGCTCACTGTAATATGAAAGAAATAGAATTCCACTTCTATAATAGAAAAGCAAATACTATCTGGGTTTGTAGAAATTTCAAAACATATTTTCAACAAAAATGTCATAATACTACATAGTTGTGGGGAATGGGGTGGCACACGCATATCAGTCCTTTTGTAATAAGACAAATGACACACAGATAACTGCACAAGCATTATTTCATCATACTGTCCTCTCAAACTGTGATAAATAACTTTCTATGATCACCTCATCAATGTTTCACTTGTAGAGTTATATATACATTGGCATCAAGTGAAAATAGCCTAGACAATAGACTTTACTTTTTAAAAATTAAATCTTAAATATTCTCCTCTCTTACACATTGTGCTTTGAATTTGGCAAAGCATAGAGTACATACATTAACTAGCAGTTGTGTCAATTGTAATTTTTCTTTTGTCCCTTGTAATTTTCCTGTTGAAGGTAATGTTTGGTACAGGCATCATTTCAAACTTTGAAATAAGAAAATGAGTGATATATTTTTCAAGAGAAATAAGTTAATTGACTCCACTGAGTAACTGATGGTTGGGGAATGCTTTCTATTGACACAATAGTTCTGGAGAACAATTCTGACTAGAACTTTGGTCAGATTTGTTAACTATCTTTAGATTGTATTTATCCTACTGCTTTGCTGAATGAATGAAAATTGATGGTTTGTACTTTTTGCTAAGAAGCAAGAAGAGCATTGAAGAGCTAGGGAGATAGGAAAACACCCTTTAGCTACACACAGGAGTCATATATGTGCACGATAGCTTACACCATTTAAATGAGTGCACAGGTTCCATTAAATTAAACCCCATCCCACTACAATGAATGCATATCAGAACATGGAGAAAGAAAAATTCCTGCCCTAAATTAAGTAAAAATTTAAGGATAGACTAGGAGCTGCTGATGAGATAAAAGGGGCTGTATTCAACAATCCAATGTGGTTTATTACATTTTAGCAGAGATTCATGAGCTTCTATGATTAAAAATAAAGAAGAAAAAAAAAGAACTCGGATATTGACTTTGTACAAAGCCATGACCAGAAGACCTATTTTAGTTAAGGACCAATGTAAATTAAATGCAATCTAGATATTTTTTCATTAAATTCTTGAGTGACATAATTTAGTACATTCTTGAGTGACATAATTTGATAAAAGATTCAACAATGATGGAATAGTATGGAAAAAAATTGAAGATTAGAAAAGTTATACATTTCCTTCCTATTCCAAAATAGGATGATGCAAACAACATATTAGCATATAGATTGTGTACATACAGTCATACAAAAATGTTTCTTCAATATGTATTTTATAAGAAAGCAAAACAAATCATTTTTCAGAATTTTTGTAATGATTTTCTTCTTTAAAAACTGGAATGAAAGCTCTAAAATGTGTAGTACTCAATAATCAGCAAAAATATATTATGATCACAGCTCAAAGTGAAAAATATTTGATTAAAAAAATTAAAAACAGAGAAGACCAAAAGGGATAGGGCCCAGAATGTGAAGTTAGATTCTCCTCAGGTGAGAAAAGCTAAAGATTTTATTGACTATTTTCCTAAAAGTGTGATATATCATGCAGATCTCTAATAAAAATCTCTCTGCACAGCAATTGAATGTGAACACTCAGAAACCTTAGAAATAAACTATGATTTAGGTTTCTAGCACGTGATCAATGTGGAAATATATAAGACTGACTGTATTTTGATGTGATGCAATTTCAAAACCTGAAAAAAAGAAAAGGAAAGTAAAATATCAATAATATATAACTAATGCTCATGTCAGATTTAATATAATGGCTGAAGTTAGGGAATTTCTGGTTCAATAAAAACTTTCTATGTTTATAATTTGAGCCTTTAAAATGTTTTCTTTTTCTTTTTTCTGTTTTTTTTTTTTTGTAGACAATTGAAAATCTAGTTTAGTGTTAAGCCTACCTTCTAATGTAAAGCAGATAATTTAGAACATAGTGATCTACACTTTTTATTTGTCAGATACATTGGGGAAAAGCAATACATACATACATATCCAGAGTATTACATGTTTATGTAATCTCTCTATATATTCTCATATATTTACGAATATGTTTATATTTATAATGGCTTATACATTTATTCTGGTAATATAAGAATGCTAAATAAAATTCATTTTTCACAATTCTGGATCTCCAAAATCCAATCATACTTTTAGTATTACAATAAAAAATCCTTTACGTTGGTACATATAGCAACTTTTCCTTGATACATTTAATTATAAAATTATTAATATAGATGAGAGGGAAGCTTTGGAAGATGACTAAAGTCATAAAATTGAAGCTGAAATTGATAATAATAGACAAGTGACTATAAAAGAAATGCAAGAGATAGAGATAGAGACAGTGAGGGAGAAGGAGAGAGAGAGAGAAGTGAAGCCTGGGAGTGGAAAGACACAAGAACAGGAAAAATAAATAGATCATTTTGGTAATAGTCCTGGCTGGAGTATGCTATGTACTATAGGTATGGTGAGAATATCACAGGGCATATTTACATGGATGTATATATATAAAAAAAATGTTTATGATTTACTTGTGTTTATTACTATTATTATTATTTTAATTTCAAGAGAGTATAGTGTGGGCATCATTGGTTTATGTATTATTCTCTGTGCCATTTTGGATATCTTATGACCCCCAGAAAAGCCATGTTCTTCAATGCAATCTTGTGGGGGCAGACTTATTAGTCTTGTGATTAGAGTGGAAACTTTTGACTGAATGTTTCCATGGAGATGTGACTCATTCAACTGTGGATCAAATCTTTTGATTAGATTGTTTCCATAGAAGTGTGGCCTCACCAATTCAGTGTGGATCTCGGTTAGTTCACTGAAGTACTTGAAAGAGCTCAAGAGCCACCACAGACACTTGGAGATGCTTGGAGATGCAGACTGAAGGACGTTTGGCAATGCTAAGCTAAGAGATGAAACCCAGAGTTTGCCCCAGAGCAGCTAAGAGAGGACCCATAGATGCTTAGAAAGAAACACCTTGGAAGAAAGAAGCAAGGCACACAGGAGGTGAGAGATGGGTTTGAAGACAGAAGCTCAGAGACATTTTGGAGAAAGTCATTTTGAAATGCAACCCAGGAGCAAAGGACCAGCAGACACCAGCCATGTGCCTTCCCTGCTGACAGAGGTGTTCCAGATGCCATCAGCTGTTCTTCATTGAAGGCATTGTCCTGTTGATGCCTTAGTATGGACACTTTTATGGCCTTAGAACTGTAAATTTGTAACCTAATGAATCTCCTTTATCAAAGTCAAACCATTTCTGGTATTTTGCATAGTGTCAACTCTAGCAAACCAGAACAATGTCTTAGACATTTTAGTAATATTTTTGCTGTGGGTGTGTTGGTGACTATTGGAGAAAAATCCACAGATACCTTAGGACAGAGGAGGAAAAAAAGTGGTATCAAAAAGTGTCATACATCTCCCAGTAAAGTAAGGGTTACCAAGGTAATTCAAGATAAAAATCAGTCAACATGGAGGTTACAGGAAGATTGCAGTTGATCATTTTCTTTATTATTGCATGGAATGATTTATAAGATACATAAAATCTGAAATTGAAAATCATATGTATCATTTACCATCCATAGGTTGAAGATCAAGATTATATAAATTCTTTGGGCAAAATACAGAACAGCTAAAGAATTTCAAATTAATTATAGTTAAATTATAAAACATAATAGGTGAGGAAGAATTCTAAGATAGAGAATAAAGGGTTCCAACAGGAAGCATAATCTGGAAGAGATGCAAGATGGTAGAGTGATCTATATTGTAGTCAAAAAGACACTAGCTGAAGCAAAGAAATCCAAAGAACATTGGGCTAGCAAGATTCAACTATCGTTTGTTGCTTAAGTTTAGTGTCAGTATTGCTCACCCAATTAAATTCAGTATCAAAGCCATCTTGATAGCATCCCCAACAGGTCAAGGATACCAAAAATCTTTTCTGAGGAGTAAAGAGAACTGCATAATTTATAGAAATAAGAGTTCAAATATATTATTATAGTAGGAAGGAATTATTTTTTATAAATTGAATCCTGAAAAGTTAAAAATTGAGTCAATTGTCTGACAAAGGGAATTGGGACCAGCAAAGACTATTAAAAAAGTGAACAGCATGGCAAGGAGAAATAGAAGCTCAGTGAATTCTATGGGAAAAGGCCCTCTGGAGAACTAATGAGTTATAAATTCACTGAAGAGAAAGCTAATTCACTTAGGGGAAAGTTAGATGAAGAAAACTTGTATGTGAAGCAAACTTCCAGAAGAGTGGTGGTCAAAGCAACCTCAACAGACAAGAAGACAGCCCCAAATTTGAGTGCCCAACAGTGAAAAGCAAGTGTTCAAAGATATGTTGTGAGTTAAATGAGCTGCTAAATACTGATTTCTCCCAGTAATTCCTATTTATTTTAATGTCAGATTACTCCAAGTGTTAATCTTTTTGTGAACTGTGTGTTTCAATTCTTCTCTAAACGAGCCTATGC
This sequence comes from Choloepus didactylus, assembly GCF_015220235.1. NCBI lineage: Eukaryota > Metazoa > Chordata > Mammalia > Pilosa > Megalonychidae > Choloepus > Choloepus didactylus. The sequence goes on from NC_051309.1 coordinate 144,866,478, forward strand.
CAAATTAGAAGTGATATTCGTATGCAAAAGAAATAAATAAGTGCATTTTGAAGAAACTGTTTTCTTCCTCCAAAGACTTGATGAGAAGAGAGCTGGGGAAAGGTATAGGATGGAGGAGGAGGGATGACTGGAACTTGAGAGAAAATCTATATAATGCACAGAGCTCTACGGGGGGGAAGCCACAGAAGGGCCCTCTATTCCAAAGATGATAGGGCACCATTGATAGGAATTGTCACCAAGCCATTTAAAGAATTGTACCACATATACCCTCAAATAAAACAGTGTCTAGATGTTTGGAACACTTGCAGGACAGTTGAACAAAAACTGGGATAACTGGACACCTAGTATGGTACATGCATGTATGCAGTGATGTGCTTACCTTTGACCACTTTAGAACAGAATGTTGTGTGAACATCCTAGGAACTGGGAAGAAACCTACGCTTCTCCACAGCCATAATGAACATAAATGGTCAGTGTATTTTTAAATATATAGTATTTTATGCTAAGTAAATATCTTAATATATTAGCATTTTTTAAATATATTCTTAGAGTGAAATTTCTACCAGTACTTTTGGCATACCAGGGGTACTAGGGAAGGAGAAAATGCAAAATGAAATAGTATTTATTTGCATTAATGATGAGCAGAAATATGTCTTTAAAATGTGTTGATACAGGTTTCAAATTAAGAAAAAGATATAAACTCACCTTGGAAAGAGATCTGACTATGAGATAATTGAGATAATTGAAGCTGAGTAAATCAACAATAAATTGACAATTAGTATAAAAATCATTTACTTTATAACATCAAGAATATTTTAGGATTATAAGGTATGGGGAGTTAATTGGGTAGTAGAGCAATGGATTTCAGGGATATAGAGTTATACTTTAACTATACAGTATTAATAATTCAATATAATACAGAACAACAAACCAGAAGACAATGGGCACATAGTTATTGTGGGTATTTTCACCTTTGAGTCATGGAATTCTTATTTACATTAGATATATGATTATATAATACTGAAAAGAGAATTGCAGATTTACTGTGTTAGTGCTACTGTTCCAGATACCTTCAAAAAGGACCAAAAGAGCACATATTTCTTTGTGCACTGCCTCCTTCCATGTCCTCATGACAATGACTTTGAAAAACAGTACTTTTTGAGGTAGGTTGACAGCAACAGAAAGAACAACTGCCTTTATTAGTTCAAAACATCACCTGAAATGGTGAAAACTGGTGTCTTCAGAAAGGTACACATTCCTAGATATTTATCACTCTTACTAAGAAGTAAGCCTTACTAAGTACAATGGCTATGTGGAAACTGGTTTCCTATATGATATTATCTATAATTTTAGGGATAGAATTAAGAAATGTCAAAACAGAGGATGTTCATTACCAAGGATCAAGGTACCTAGTAGAATCTTGTTTTTACCAGCAAGCAGGGCCTCTTGAAGGAAAAGCATATCTAACTACACAAAATTTCTTATACCCCAAACAATAAGGCATTAATTAATTCTTTCTTATTTTTATCAAGATGTATTTATTCAGGGCATTCTAAGGGCAAACATTGTGGAGGTTCATGGCTATGAGAAAATGAGGAAGATGTAGACCATATCCTAAAATAACTTAGAATACAGGGGTGGGGATAGGAAAATTAAAAGAAAGGCAATGAAGTAGACTTTAAAATATAATATCTTAAGTTAAGTGAGCTAACAGTTCCAACCCAATAGCTTTCTCTCCCCTGTCCATTTCTAGGTCTGTTAATGTTATGTTTTGATTCTTAAATAAATGTGTACATTGAAACCTAATGACCTTCCTATATAATGTAAGTTTCTCCCCTTCTTCCCCAAAATCATGATAATACAATGTATGATATTTTCAGAATTGAAATTATTGTATTTTCTTTACTTCTCATTTGATTTAGATTTTTTTCCAAGCTAAAATATAAGCTCTATGTAATTGAGGTTGAGGGGTAAGATCTTGTCTATTTATTTGCTTCGCTATCATATCCTCACTCTCTGACCCACAATAAATAACTGTTGAATGAATGAAAGTCTTCTAATACTAGGTTGCACAATATATTATTTCTAAACCATTGTTCAAGTTCTCTGAAATCTTTTCAATAATATTTTAGTTCTTATTTTTTCTCCCGGGGCTCCCCCAAGTACATATTTACACTATACTTATTAATGTAAGAGGCTATTCTGAAAGACAAAGTATTCTAAATGTTATAGGTTCAGCAAGTTTAATTTCCTTTCTAATGAGAACATATTTTTTCTACCATCTGGAAAGGGGTGTACTTTTGAAAAATAGAGTCAATTATCCTATTTCCCAAAATGTATTAAAATTTCTCTACTCCCTCTGAATAAAGTGAAAAATGACTTTTATATTCTTATATGAAATCAATTAGTAATTATGCATAACTCTACTAAACTTTTTATTAATGGAAATATACCACCTTTTGGAGCACTACCATTTAGAAATGTTTAAATTAACATTATTAATATTTCAAATAATCCTTGAAAGAGTAATATTTATAATTCAAAATATTAACATTTTGAGTACCTATAATAAAATTTTTAATTTCATAGATATGGTACCACACTGTATTTAGCATGATAATTATGTTTGATTTTCTAAGTGGAGGAGATATATGTATATGTACCATGAATAATAAGCAGTGCTTACTCAACTGAGCTATTCAAATTCCAAAGGCCAGAGGGTCTACTCTTTCTTAAATATGTATATAATTTTCATTATATGCTACTAGAAGTTATGTGCCTTTAAAATGAGTTAATTGAACTCTTAAAGTCTAATTTAATCCTGAATGGAGTATGATATATGTTTCCAGGAAAGGAAGAATTAATCAAAATGCCTAATTTTAATTTATCAAAAACAATTTAACATTCATTGGGAATAAAAAGAAAATGTTATAAACTTTGAATGTTGCATCTGAGAGATTTTAAATATACTCTATAAATAAAAATTGAAAGTTGTGTGCAAAGGGGTGTTTCTTTTCACCTATCCTATTAAATGAAGAAAAGATATAAGACACCTCAATCAACGTTCCAATTATTATCGTGAAGAAAGTGAGCAATGGTGATGATATGCTTAATTACTATTTTATAATAATTTTATTTTTCTTTGAAGCATGGGAGCCTGTGTCTATTAGACAAATTAAGAGCATTTTATACTCAAATACTTGCAAATGAAATATTACAAATATTTACAATGAAAATGCCAGTTTTTTACATTAAAAGATTTAGGTTATGAACTTTGTTTGAATATTAAAATCTTACTCAAAACTGAAGCAAAAGTATCCATTACCCAATTAATCCCCTCAATACTCAACACCTATATTCTGAAGAAGAAAAAAATACGTATATATAACCCTAGTCTAAAATTTTTATTGTAGTGAATAAGCCTCACTGCTGAAAAATTACATGAAAAATGTAATACTGTAAAGAAACTGGTTTCTCATTTAACACTATCTTGAATAATTTTGTTGATCTAAATGATTTGAATGTGGCTTGTTGTATAAATATTTTCACTGCCATAATAATTATCTATCACATAGAAGAAGTTTTAGTTTCATATTAATGCTCTCTTTTTTAAAAATGTGTCAAATGGACCTTAATGCTTAATTAATCTTTTAAATTAATTGTGAAAAAAAGCATTAGTTTTGAAGATTAATTTTAAAAATTAAATTTTATATTTGTTGAATTAATAGAACATATTAATTCTAGAATAAGATGATATATGCATAATTAAAGTTTAAAAATTTCTTGGTATTAAATAGGTAAGATAGGAATATTCACAAAAATTGCAATATTATATGTGGAGTGAAAAATCCATATGTAATTCTATGCTTAAGTGAATATTTTTTCTATATTAAATGTAATTTTGATGCTCAAGTATTTTTGCAGTGTACTCTGCTTAGCTGCAACTCATTTAATTACTTATGCATTCTTTATTTTATGTGATAGCTAAATTAGGTTTGGGAGGTTAGGCTTAATGTTTATTGAGTGCTGAGTATACACCAGTCAGTGATATAGCAGCAGGAAATGAAACAGTGAAAGAAAGAAACAATGTTTCTGCAAAAAAAAATCACATAGTAAGAAGAGCAATGCCATGCATTACAGAAGGTACAATTTTTAATAGAGTGGTGAAAGGAGATTTTTCAGAAGAAGTGACATTTAAGGAAGAACACAAATAAAATAGAAGTACGTGTTAGTTTCCTCGGGCTGATGTAAAAAAAAAAAAAATCCAGAAATTGAGTGGCTTAAAACAATAGAAATTTTTTGTCTCACAGTTCTAGAGGCTAGAAGTGGAAGTCTGAAATCAAGGTGTTAGCAGGGCCATGTTCTGTCCAAATCTTTCCTTGCCTCTTTGTGGTGTTGGCCAGCAAGCCTTGGCCTTCCATGAGTAACTCCAGTCTCTGTCTTCACATGGCCTTCTCCCCTGCAAGTTTCTGTCTCTGTTTCTCTTCTCCTCTTCTCCCAAATACACCAGTTATAGTGTAAGAGCCCACCCTAGTCCAATATGAACACATTTTAATTTAACTAATTACACCTGCAATGTCCCTATTTCTAAACAAGGTCACATTCTGAGGTTCTGTGGGTTAGGACTTCAACATATCCTTTTTGGGGGGACACAAACAAAGCATTCCAAATGAATGTAAGAGCAAATTTGAAGGTTCAGATATGAGAACATGCTTGCCACGTACTAGGTAAAGCAAGAGAACCAATGTAGAGCAGTGAAAGGAAGTTAACTTGTAGAGGTGTCAGTTTTAGTTTGCTAGGCTGCTCAAAGTGGACACCATGAAATCGGTTGACTTTTAACAATGGGATGTTATTTGTTTACAGTTTTAGGCTGTGAGAATGTCCTACTCAAGGCATTATCAAGGTAGTGCTTTCTTCCAGAAGACTGGCTGCCAGCAGTTCTTGGCTCCTCTGTTACAAAGCAAGGCACACAGTGGCATCTGCTGGTCTCTCCCTTCTCCCATGGGTTTTCTTGCTTTCATCCTATTACTTCCATTGTTTCTCTCTCTCTCTCTCTCTCTCTCTCTCTCTTTCTCTCTGTCTCTGTCTCTCTCTCTCTCCATTCCATTTCTAAAGGACTCCAGTAAGATGATTAAGACCCATCCTGGGCCATGCCTTAACTGGAGACATGAAAACCTACTCACAGTAAGTTTCCACTTACAGGAATGGATTAGTTTTAAGAACCTGATTTTCTGGTGTACGTACAGTTTTAAACCATCACGGTGTCCAAGGACCAATACTTGACAGTTTTTGTAGCCCTAGGTGAGGTCCTTGAATTTTACTGTAAGTTTGATGGGAAGCCATTGATAAGGTTTTGGTATACCTGTAAATGAAATAAACTGAATGCTGCTACCCTGTCACATCAGCCTCCCTGTCTCAAGGAGACTAGCTCAGATTTTGAGATTATATCTGCATGCTTTTTCTTTACAACAGTCCTGCCCAATAGAAATACAGAAATATAATGAGAGCCAAATATGTAATTTCTATGCTATCCAGGTACAATTGACATTATTTTAATAATATATATTATTTAACCCAACATATTTAAAATATTAGCATTTTAATATTTTAAAATATCAATGAAATATTTATTTTTAAAATCAGTGATACATCCTATTTAATTCAAAATCATTTGACATTTCTTGCCTTGTCAACAATTTTGAAAACCACACAGACAAAACTATGTATATTAATTCAACAGTCCAAAAATTTACTCCAATTTGAATTTTATTCATCTGAACTGTGTAATTATATAGTTCTGTCACTTAAAATACAAAATTTTACTCTAGTTTTTACATTTCAAAAAATATCTTCAGTAGTAATTAGGAATATTATCTTTGAAATTATTTATGAGAATGCCCCTTTTCAAAATTTGGCACTCTCTCTCAAGAGCTGTAACCTGAAGTTTGTATAATTATACAAACCTGAAGTTTGTATAAGTTTTAATAAAGTAGAACCAAAAAATGTTTATTTGAAAAGTGTATATTAATAGCAAATGAAATCATTTTAAGGAATTGGTCATAATTTTTGCACTTGTCATTTCAACTGCTTTCACTCTACACCTCCATCTCATCCTCCAATATTGAATATTAAGACTTTGATATCAGATGTGTACTTTACATGTACAATACATCTCAGCTAAGATTGCCATGTTTTAAATACTCTATTGCTCCACATGTCTAGTAGCCATGATATTGGGTATCTCCTCATTAGTTTTCTTTAAATATGAATGTTTCCAAAAATATGTATATTTTGTTGTATTCCCATGCTTTTGAGATTTATAAAAGTGGCATTATAATTGATGTGTTTTCTAAATTTTAGAAGTCATAATTTATTGGTGGGATGGTGCAGTGTTGACACCATTGGTGAAATGAGAATATTTATGTATTACTCAAAAGTAAAAATAAATGCCAGAACCTCAGTGGTTTTATAAAGTTGGGTAAAAAATGAATGGGTGTTCACTGGATTGTATGCTTCTTCATTCTCACATCCATTATACAATCTTTCTTATATGTATCGGATATTACATGATAAAAATATAAAGTAAATAAAGAGAAGTAGGAACTGCAGGAAATATTCTTTGTAGTGGTGTTAACAGCAGAGACAGCAGCATCCATATCCCCGTTTCGGGGACAGACAGCACAGCAGTGCCAGAGACAATTTCCCACCACAGATGGTGTTGGTGGCACAAGAGGTGGTATCAGGCTGTGCAGTAGCAGCAGCAGCAATGCCAGAGGGCTGATCCTGAGGTCAGAGTGTGGCTAGGATCTGGCTGTGCATCCCTCAAATCTGGCTGCACAACCATCCCAGGGATTCTATGCACTATTAAATATCCTCTTAACAATTTTATTTTCTTGCTCTGTTATTTTCAAAAGGAGGCTTTAATTTTTTTTTTTTTTCTTGTTGGCTAAAGGAAATACACAATTAATACTTGAGATTATGGAAAAATCATAGGAGAATTATGACAGTGAAAATAACCAAATATGGAAGAGACATGAAACACAATCAGGACAAGATGATATATAAAACTTAAATAGTTCAATCAAGCATGAAATAAATTAAAATAGTAAATGGCACTCACCAATGGAAGACATATCCTTGCCTTAATTTAGCCCATATATTATGGAGGGTTTTCAAGAAAATAGGTAAAAGGGGGAAAATACCCATTTCTATAAGGCTAGCATAATTTTGCTATCAAAATTGAATGAATGTTACCAAAACAAAAATACTTTTTAAAAAAACATAGAACTGTACACCATAAACACTGAATCCTAATGTAAATTATGGACTATATTTAATATATAATTAAAATAATGTTTCCTCAATTGTAACAAAAATACCACACTAATATAAAGTGGGAAAACTTCATCTGTGATGGGAAGGAAGCATATGGGAACCCTATACTTTCTGAATATTTTCTGTATACCTAAAACTTCTCTAACAAAAAAGGGAAGAAGCATTTCTTGTCAAATTTTACATTAGAATGTGAATGCAAAATGTCTAAGCTAATTATCCAGCTACTTTCAACAATGAATTTAAGAATGAGAGGTCAGGATTAAACAATTTATATCCCAGTTGGAAATAGTGGTTACAAATTATTAAAATAATTAATTCTGTGTAATTCATCTCTTTGCTACTCAAAGTATATATTCACATTACAATACAGTTAGGAGAAAATTGATAAAACTACCAAAAACATAGTTTTAAAAAAATATATAGTTATATCAAATGATGAGAATATATTTTATATAACACATTTAAATTGATACTGTCTACCACAAGCTATGTAAAACAATACTTGATAAATAAAATTTAATAAATTTCCTTTGAGGTTGCAAACAAGGAAAAAAATGCCCAATTTAGCTGCTCTTGGTCAACATACTAATTGAAGACCCATACTGTCCAGAAGGGGAAAAAATGTGGGAGGTATAAGTTTTGGAAGGAAAGCAGCTGATATGATGATCTAGAAAGAAAACCCAAGAGAGTCATTAAAAAATAAATATAAATAAAAATGTATAAAAAATCTAGTTAAATTTCCAGAATACTTTGGGTTGAACTTGATTCAATTAAAAAACACAGATGAAAAACAGATAAAACATTCTGATCAAGCAAGTTTTGTGGCAAACTATGCACTCATTATTAATAGAAAGCTATTAATGTGTGGCTTCTTTAAGAGAATTGAAGAAGTTAGCTATAGGAATTAAGAGAATGAAAAAAAACCCATCAAATTTGGCCTTCAATATATGCATTTTGTGAAAGAATAGATATTTATCTGGGACAATTGGGAAAAATAGAGTAATGCTGTTAATTTCTTATCAAGTTCAATCACTTGTTTTTTTTTAAATTCAGTTTTATTGAGACATATTTGCATAGCATACAATCATCCATGGTGTACAATCAACTGTTCACAGTACCATCATATAGTTGTGCATTCATCACCCCAGTCTATTTTTTTTAAACATTTTCCTTATAACAGAAAAAGTAAAAATAAGAATAAAAAATAAAAGTAAAAAAAGAACACCCAAATGATCCCATCCACCATATTTTTCATTTAATTTTTGTCACCATTTTTCCACTCATCCATCCATATACTGGACAAAGGGAGTGTGATCCAAAAGGCTCTCACAACCACGCTGTCACCCCTTGTAAGCTACATTGTTATACAATCACCTTCAAGGGTCAAGGCTACTGCGTTGCAGTTTGATAGTTTCAGGTATTTACTTCTAGCTATTCCAACACACCAAAGCCTAAACAGTGTGTAAGAGTGCCTAACAGAGTGGCCTCTCAACTCCACTTGGCATCTGTCAGCCACTGAAACTCCACCTTGCTTCACCTCACATCCTCCTTTTCGTCAAGAAGATGTTCTCAATCCTACAATGTCTGGTCTACATTCATCCTTGGGAGTCATACCCTGTGTTGCCAGGGAGATTTACACCCCTGGGAGTCATGTCCCACATAGTGGGGAGAGCAGCAAGTCCATCTGCTGAGCTGGCTTAGAGAGAAAGGCCACATATGAGCAACAAAAGAAGTTCTCTGGGAGTCTCTTAGGCACAATTATAAGTAGGTTTAGCCTCCCCTTTGCAGTAACAACCTTCATAAGGGCAAGGACCAAAGTCAAGACTCAGCCTATTAAACTGGTAGTCCCCAAGTCTTGTGAGAATATCAGGAATTCTCCAAGTGGGGAAGTTTAATATTTTGACATTTTCTCCCAGTCCCTCAAAGGGGCTTTGAAAATACATTTTTATTCTCTGCCCAAATTATTGTGGGATGTATTGAGGCTTCACACTAACTTGTACAATGACTAGATCTCACCCCCTATTAAATGTTCCACATAATTATGGTGTTTGTATAAACTAAACATACAAGTTAAATTACAGAGTGTGCAACAGAAAATATAGATTTTGCCCCAAATAAACATCTCCTCCTTTTGTCTCACAAAGAAGTTGAAGTTTGAAAATACAGTCAATTTCATCCTTTACCCACCAGTAGGGGATATGTACATACTTTCTCTCCATATTTTCTCCAGCTCTTGTATCCCTGGGTTTATTTTTTAAACAGTTTTTTTCACACAGCATGCAATCCATCCTACGTAAACAATCAGTGCCTCTTGATATAATCACATAGTTATACATTCACCACCACAATCTATATGAGGACATTTCCCTTTCTTCCACAAAGGAAGAGGAAAAGAAGAAAAAAATATAAAAAAAATAAATAAAAGATAGAAGAAAAATAAAAATAAAATAAAATACAATGGAATGGTCAGACAACACCACCACCGACAAGAATCCCATACCACTCCCTTATATACCCCTCTTATAGACATTTAGCTTTAGTATATTGCCTTTGTTAAAATTAATGGAAGCATCTTACAATGTTACTGTTAACTGAAGACTTTATATTGCATTGATTACATTTTTCCCCTATACCATACAATTTTCAACACCTTGCAATGCTGACATTCATTTGCTCTCTCTCATGTAAAAACATTCTTATATTTGTACATTTAATCACCATCATTGACCACTGTAGGTTTCCTTGTGTTATGCAATCCCAGTCTTTATCCTCTATCTTTCCTTCTAGTATTATGCATACACATAACCTTCCTCTTTCAACAAAATTCATATTCATCTTTATTCAGAGTAGTTACCATATAGTGTTACCATCAAAAGTATTGTGCTATTCATTTCTGGAGCTATACAATCAATCCTGTTGATCTTTCTGTGCTTCTTCAGCATAAAATGCCTGATCTCTACTCTATTTCTAACTCCTGATAAGCTGTGTTCTCAACTTTAATGCTCAAAGTTCGCTCATCAATGTTTGTTCATATTAGTGAGACCATACAGTGTCTGTCCTTCTGTTTCTGGCTAATTTAACTCAACCTACTGTCTAGCATTTTGTCTTTTGGATTTTATATGTCATATCTTATTTTTATTTCTTTTCCTCTTGCTCTTTTTACCCTTGCTGATAGTTTTAATTCTACACTCTTCTCCAAACCTCTCTCTCCTGCCTTTTCCTACCTGCCTGTAGTGCCCTCTTTAGTATTTGTTGTGAAGCAGGTATCTTGTTCACAAACTCTCTCAGTATCTGTTTGTCTGAAAATATTTTAAACTCTCCCTCATTTTTGAAGGGCAGTTTTACCAGATATAGAACTGTTTTTCTCTTTTGGTATCTTAAATTATATCATACCACTGCCTTCTTGCCTCCATGATTCTACTGAGAAGCCCACACATAGTCTTACTGAGCTTCCCTGGTATATGTGATGGATCACTTTTCTCTTGCTGCTTTCAGAATCACTTTTATCAAGCAGCTTTCAGAATTCTCTCTTTGTTTTTGACCTTTGATAATCTGATTATTAAGTGTCTTGGAGTAGATCTATTTGGATCTATTCTATTTGGGGAATGCTGCACTTCTTAGATTCGTAATTTTATATTTTTGTAACAGATGGGAAATTTTCAGTGATTATTTCCTACATTATTCTTTCTGCCCCTTTTCCCTTCTCTTTTCTTTCTGGGACACCCATGACATGTATACTCATGCACTTCATGTTGTAATTCAATTCTCTGAGCATATTTTTCCATTCTTTTCCCTGTCTGTTTTTTGTGCGTAGGATTTCAGATGTCCTGTCCTGTAGTTCATGAAACCTTTCTTCCACCTCTTCAAATCTGCTGTTTTATGTTTCCATTATGTTTGTCATCTCTTCTGTTGTGCCTTTCATTCCCATAAGTTCTGCCAATTGTTTTTTCAAACTTTCAAGTTCTTCCTTATGTTTGCTCAATGTCTTTTTTATATCATTCATCTCTTTTGCCATATCTTCAACTCATTGATTTGATTTTGAATTGATTTAGCATACTGTTTGAATATCATTAATTTGTTGTTTCAAATCCTGTACCTAATTTGAGATATAACTTTGTTACTTTGACTGGGCCATATCTTCATTTTTTTTCTAGTATGACTCATAATTTTTTGTTGTCTAGCCATCTGGTTTCTTTGATTACCCCAATCAGATTTTCTGAAACCAGATGGTCTGAGGCCTCAGGCAGAGGATGTTATTAGTATCAAGTTTCCCTGAAGATGAGACCAGCCAATTGTCTGACTTTCCTGTAAGGCATCTGGACTCTGTGTTTTTCCTATCTTGCCCAGCAGGTGGTGCTTGTCAGCCTTCAGCTCCCAAAAAACATAAAGAGTTATGGCACCTTTAATTCTCAGCAGACCCTTTTTCTTCCAGAGACTGAGGATGAGTCACAAGACAAGCTTAAGCTGTTTCTGTTCCCACCCTGCCCCAGGCTCTGGGGTCTGAATTCTCTGAGGGAGGGCAGCCACTTTAGCTGGGCCCTGCCCCCCCCTTTATATAAGGAAGATAAGTACGTTAGGGAATTATATCCTTCACTTTTCTTCTTTCTTTGTCTGTTTTAACTCCACCTTTGCCTGGTTCAGTGCCGACAATTGAAAATGACTGAGCTACTTAAAATGAGAGAAAAAAGATAAAAGAGAGAATTCCCTTTTTCAGAGTCAGTCCCCAGCACCCCCTCCCCAGTTACACCAGTGAAGAGCCAGAGTTTGTAGCCAGTTCTATGGTCCCCTTTTCTTGGGACACGTCCCTTTTCCAGTATCTTGAGCTCAGTGGCCTCCAAAAGCCTCTGTTTTTATTTGTTTATTATTTTATTATTTCCATCAACCCTGCCTCCTCTCTGTCCGGAGAGACCTCAGAGTTCCTTTCCTGCTTGGTCTGGGTTTATCTGTGCTCATAGCTTGTATTCAGTAGTCCAAACTTGTTAATTAAAATTGCAACTGGAGCTTGGTTTGTGCTACCTTCCCTTGCTCCTAGTGGAGACTTCTTTTTCCCACAGGGAAGTGCTCCGACTCAGCCTGCTGTGCCAGTGGGGAAAGGGCAACATTTTGGTGAGCTTTACTTACAGTTCTATGCTGTGATCTCAGCCATTCCACCCATTCCAGACTGCTGTACAATATGTGTCTATTCATGGGTGTCCCCCAAGAGTTTTTACAGACTATTTACTTGCTATTCCTGGCTATTTACTAGTTGTTCTAAAGGACTAACTAAATTCTACTCCTCCCTATGCCATCATCTTACTCCTCCCCCCTCAAGTTTCTTGCATTCCCCACTGTGCTGAATGAGGCTAGCCACAGACGTAAATTTAATTGTACATATTGAACATTTCTTGAGTATTCCTGGATTTCCCTTTTCAGTTCCAAAGACAGAAGCCAATGGGCCATGTTAGGTCTCTTCTCAAAGTACTATCACTGCAGTGCAAACACTATAGAAATCTTAATGTGAGCAAAGCCAAATCTTAAAAGGGTTTTTCCCCTGTTCCACACAGGCATCTCTCACTGAATAATGTTACCTAGTAAGTGGGTACTTTATTTTTTTTCTTTAATTCCTGAAGCCAGTGCATTATAATTGCTATCCTACATTTACTGTCTCCATTGCTTTATCTTACTTAGGAAAAAAAAATAGTTGGTAATAACAGTATATAGGCAGCTCTGATGCTTGTGTTGCATCCATTGGGATTTCTCTGAATTCAGCTATGTGCAAACTCAGTGTTCCAGGTTAATAATGCTGTTATGCAAAATACCAGAAATGTATTGGCTTTTATAAAAGGGGTTTATTTGATTACATATTTACAGTCTGAAGGCCATGAAAATGACCAAATTAAGGCATCAACACAAGTATATCTTCACCAAAGGAAGGACAATGGCATCTGGAAAGCCTCTATCAACTCGGAAGGCATGTGGCTGGCATCTGCTGATCCCAGGTTGTGTTCCAGCTCCTCTCTCAGCTCCTGTGTGTTCTTCAAAATGTTGCTCTTGGGGCCTTTGTCCTCTCTTAGCTTCTCCGGGGCAAAGTGTCCAGTAAAGTCTGCTTTCAAGGGCCATCTTCAGAATGTCTCTCTAAGCTGTAGCACCAAGCTCCTTCTGTCTGAGCACTTATAGGGCTCCAGCAATTTAATCAAGACCCATGCTGAATGGGTGGGGCCACACCTTAATGGAAATAATCTAATCAAAGGTATTACCCACAGTTGGGTGGGTCACAGCTCCATGGGAACAACCTAATCCAAAGAGTCCAACTTAATCAACACTAATATGTCTGACCCCACAAGATTGCATTAAAGAACATGGCATTTTAGGGGACATTATCCATTCAAACCAGCACACTTGGGTATATTTTGAGCTGCTTACATCCCACCTCTAATGGGCATAGAATATCTTCATTCTGAAACTGAGAACCTGCTTTGTCTACAGTCAAATTGCAGTTAAAAATTATTGGAGAGTCAATGAACACCCCTTCCCCCATTAACTACTGATTAAATGTCCCAGCCTCTCATCTTTCAAGTGGAAAAGTTTGGATTAATAAAGGGCACCTCTTCAGTCATCCCACTGAAATTGAGCCCCACTGCTCAGAGCAGGAGCATAAATGAAACATCATATATTTTCTTTATTTCCTTCCCTAAATTTTTCTCCCCACTTCTTCACCTTGGTCCCTGGGATCACTTTTCAGTTAAAGTATATTCATCTAGGACTTTATCACAGGTTCTGCTTCCTTGGGAACCAAGACTTTGAGAGTTGTTATTAGAAGTGATCAGGTTAAACAGACCTGTGTCATGGAAGTCTGTCATGGAAGTCTACCAGTGGCTAGATGGCAAGCTAGGTACAAGGCTGGTGGTTAGGAGGGTGGAGATATCCAATATATGTTATAGTATCTCATGAAAAAGTATTTCACCTGTGGTAGATTGGGATGAAGTACAAATGACAAGGGGAAGTACTCTGCTGTGTAGAAGTTCTAGCACAATGCTAACAGTATTAACCCTACAAGGAAATTTGTTAGAAATTTCATTTCTTAGGCCCATTTCAGACCTACAGAATAAGATGCTTTCCTGGTGACGCTGATGCTCATGAAAGTTTTAGAATATTTTTTCTAGCACGTCTATTATTTGGGATCAAAATTAATCATAAGGGCTATGGAGCCAACAGGATTTTTTAAATTGTCCTATCAGTCTTGGAGAACTGGAATAACAACCTCAGTTACCTTACTATCAACCCTGAGCATGCCATGAATGCAATGTTGTTTACGATTGCACTTCTATGCCAAGGCCAGAGCCCTGATAGTAAAGTAGTGAGTCCCCAAGATCTAGGATGACGCCATTTGGATGCATACACTTGAACATCTTTAATCCTTACAGTGCCCTAAAACCTCTGAAGCAAAGCTGCAGCCCAACTCCATTGAAGACAGAAATCTTCCTTTGCCTGTGAAGACTTCCTTTGCCTGGAGACCATGAAAATAATTCATCTCGTGGATATTTCACAATGCGATGATAATCCTTCTCAGTAGTTCCCACACCAACCTCAACTACCTTAAAAGAATTAAAAAAGATTAGGTGGAAGCATCATTTCAGTTGGGCAGACTTCCTAAACTCACTCTATGAGGGCTGTATTGCCCCCTGATACCAAAGTCAGATAAATGAAATATGGAAAATTACAAGTGTTACTAAGATGTAGAGAAATTCGAACTCTTAGGCATCGTTGGTGGAAATGTAAAATGGTACATCCACTGTGAATAACAGTTTGGTGTTTCCTCAAAAAGTGAAACTTAGAATTACCTTATGACTCAGCAATTCTACTCCTAGGTATATATCCAAAAACAGTGAAAAACTGGTCCAAACAATTATGCGTATGCTCATGTATGAAAAACATTCATATGTTCATAGCAACATTATTCACAATAATCAAAAGGTGGAAACAACTTGTGTCCATTAACAGATGAATGAATAACACAAAATGTTTTATCCATGCAATGGAATATTTGTCAGCCATAAAACAGAAGTTCTGATACATGGCATAATGTGGATGGATCTTGAAAGCCTTAAGTTGAGTGAACTAAGTCATACACAAAAGGTCAAATATTGCATTCTCCCCTTTTATGAAATATCTAGAATAAGCCAATTCATAAAAAGAGAAAGTTGATTAGAGCATATCAGGAGTTGGGGGAAAGGATGAATGGGGAGCTATTTCATAATGTGTACACAGTTTCTACTTGCAAGGATGAAAATATTTTGGTAATAAATGGTGGTAATGGTAGAACAGAATTGTAAATATAATTCCATTGAATCTTACACTTAAAAATGGTTCAAAGTCAAATTTTATGTTATACGTAAGTTACCATAACACAAAGAAAAGGAAAAAAAAAAAAAAAAAAAAGATTTTCCCTCTTTCTGGAAGGGAAGGGGGGTGCTCTGCAGCAGTTCCTACATAAGCTCCAGGACGCTTAATTTCAAGGTTTGTCTCCTGCATAGATGCACCTGAAACCTTTCCTCATTATATCATCCCAGGGGGATTGAAGCAAGGGGCATCCATTCTTTATTGCTGTATTAACATGTCTGATCCTTAAACCAGAAAGCTTGTCTTTCCTTTCAGAACTAAATAAATAGGTAAACATAGATATTAAAAATGTGATAGCCCCCAATCAATAAAATAAATAAAAAATAATATTGAATCCCAGGAAAAATGAAAAAAATTAGAACAACTTTTAAAAATCTGAGGGATCCAAGCATGTTTGTCACTATCATATCTCCATTTTATTTGCCATTCTGGCTCCAGCAAAAAGCAGATGTAACCTAGAGGATGGCATTGGAAACTGCAATCTCAACTAAGTAATAGTCAAATTACAGCTGCCCTGGCAGATGTGACATATTTGCTAGACCAAATTGGCATGGTCTCCAGCACATGGTTCTTTTCTGTTCTTATCAGAAAAAAAATTATCCAAAAGAGTTTGTATTTCCTTGGAACAGACCTCAGTATTCATTTACCATCTTGCCCTGGGCTATGTTGTTTCTTCCACCATCTGTCTTATTGCTATCCTGAAAGACCATAACCAACTGAACACACTACAGTATTATATTGTCCCACTCTAATGGCAGCAACACGCAAATCAATCACAGTATATTGGAGGCATTGGTAAAACACATGCACTCCAAAAGCTGGAGTTAAGCTTTAAGAAGAATGAATGTTAAGAAGAATCAGCCACAAATGTGAATTTTTAGGTGTTCCTTTTTGTTGGGATGCTGGGACATCTCCAAAGTAGATGTCTAATCACTGCATCTTATACCTTTCACCATAAAGAGGTACACACAATACCCAATAAATAGTCCTATTTGGTTTCTATACGCAGCATATTTCACACCTAAGAATACTAAACTGATCCATGAACTAAATGACATAAATTGTTACCAGCTTTGAGTAGGACCCAGAATAGGCAAGGGTCCAGACTGTGATGCATGAGTCCCTGTCACTTGGACTAAATGACGCTGAACACTCTATATTTTTAGAATTGCCATTAGTGAGTGGGCAGTTATGCCATACGGAATTCAAGGCAAGCCCAATTGGGAGAATAAGAATGGAGCTCTTCAAGATTATGTAAACAAGTCCATCCAACATGCAGCATACAAGTATATAACTTTCAAAAAAAAGTCTTTCTTTGCTATTGGGTTCTGGTAATAATGAAGCATACTTGCCCAATCTTGATAATAAATTGTAAATTGCAGCAACCATGAACAGGAATTCAGCTCTCTCAGGGATTAGAATCTGGATCACACCACCAGTTAAACCACTGACACTAACAGTGCTACCTGAGTTTGATAGGCATCTATACTAGACAGTAGGCAGAAGATAAGAGATGATGAATATCAGTTACAATCCTGAGCCGAACTCTAAGAGCAGGGAATATAATTTGTCTCACTAACCTTCCTTTTTTATGCTTTCCTCAAGAAAATAAACATGCCCAAACCCTGAAGGAACTACTCAAAGAAATGATACGACGTATATCAGTGCAGCACAAAAAAGTAAACTCTAGTGGATTGTATGATGCACCACCCACATTCCCCTTTACAAATAAAATACCCTCACCCTCTTCCATTCCTTTGGAAACTCCTGAGAGACAGCTCTCAGTTGTCAGTCTCCTTCTTTGCCTAAGGCCACACTCCCATTTGTGAGGCAGCCCACAACTAGTGAGTGCTTTAGATGGGGTTACAACAGCCCAGCCACCTCATCCAGTTTAGGATTCCTCTTAATGGGCCATCCCAGTTCAGAGCTCCCTTTGTTAGTGGTCAAGGATTCTGTTGATACAGTATTACAACCTAATTTCTCCCTCTGTCCAATCACGCTTCCTTTCCTTCGCCTCCAAATTGTTACCCAAAGTATACTCCATAATAAGCTTCTATATGCTATCCTCCATCTCACAGTTTGCTACCTTGGGAACCCAAAGTGCAACCATAGGTAGGGATAGGTATGGGGTTCAAGTGAGCACTTTTACTTTCAATGTAACTGTTTAAAAATGCTTAGCACAACAGGATTATATTTTGTTTGTTCCCTTATTAAAATCATTAGCATAAATGGGAATGGTAGTACAATCTTTAATATATTCCTCTACATATAACATTTAGTTCAGCATGAATTTTTAACGTTATTTGCTAGAAACTTTCTGGTATGCAATATCAGTCAAGTGAACATGCTCAGTGATTCAATATAGTCTGTCAACATAACAAACAATATGTCAAACCCAAGATATTTAACAAGACAGATCAATAAAAGTATTCATTGTTTTGTTAGTCACACAGTTACTATGATTTGCTTAGTATTATTTGTTTATATCCTTTAAAAATAAAAATAATAATACTGTATTGAAATTGGTTCTTTGAGATACTTGATAGAAAATTGATTTTAGTTTTTTAAATTAATATCTATCATCATAAAATTATTTACCAGTTAAAGAGAGAAAGCATGGCATTTCCCCTGTGGCATTTTTTTTCTTTTCTTTTCTAAAAAAAAATTATAAAGAAAAATATTCTCAGTGGATACTTACAATGTGTATTGCAAGTGTATTTCAAAAATTGCAAATGATTTCCATAAATTTAATCTTAGAATTCTCTAAAAATGTATTTTATATTTTTGAAATAATGCTGTTCTTACAGTGCTAGGAACTAGGTTAACAGTGATTTTGAGTCAATAAAACATTGCTCATGCTGAGTATTTTTCATTCATATGTGCTATGTATAAAACACATTTTGTATAAAACAAATTTTTAGTGATCATTTTAAACTTCAATATATATTTAGTTGCATTTTATTTTGAGTTTCCATATACTTTATAAATTGACACTGTGGTTCCAGGAATAAAGTATACCAATGTAAGATTAAAGTTGTTTTTGCAAGTTCTGATACATAACTCATGTGCCCAGGTTGTGTCTGTGAGCAAATTGAATGGGTATGCATATTTTTTCAAACAAAATAATATGGATTGCAAATATTGGTCTTTGATAATAATTAGCTGCACTTGAACATAATATTTTACAACTGCGCAGACATATAGTTAAAGTGTTGAATGTTTTGTTCTAGGGAGCTTTTTTGAAGACAGATGACAAAGTATGCTTCTTTGGTTTCTCAAGCTAAACAAGCAAGTATCTCTATACACTTCAGAACTGCAAGTAATATGATATTAGAGAATCAAAAAGATATCAACACAAAAAGACAAAGAGAATGGTCAAGGAGATAAAAAACTACCAATATGAAAAAACTTCAGAAGCTTAAAAGTGAATTGCAACAGATAATATTGATGCCAGTGCTGGGAAGTAATGAACGCACACTCAGTGGCCATCCCCCATTATTCTTCTATGGTGTGAAGATGTTTCAGTCTGTTTCCCTTTCACAAATGGGGCAGGGTGTGCAGTGGGGAGTGGATGTTAGGTCTATGGTAAGGCCTGACCAGAACTTAAACCTGAAAACTGAGAACAAGCAGCCCCAGAAGCTTAATAGGGAAGGAAGCTCTCAGTGGCAGGGCCCCTCCTCCTGGTGTAGATAAATAACTGCCTGGGACAACACAAACTTTTGTCTCTTCTCTGATGCAAAGTGGGGTATGCAGAGCAGCCATCTACCAACCCTGACCCATACAATTTGGCCTTCCAGGACTGGCCTTTGCTAGTTTGGACTCTGTGCTGTGTAAGTAATAAAGTGGTCATTTCATGAAAATTTCTGTTGTGCCTGAACCTGTGTTCCCACAATGCACTGTGCTGCAACTCATTCCACAACTACATCTAATTTCAGTTTCAGCTTCCCTTCTTGTATTTGGACCATAAATTCTGCTTTCTGCTTCAAAGTCACCTCCACTGCAGACTTTGCCTAACCCACTCACAAGCACAGCCAGGGAACCCAGGGAGGGCGCCAGGAAAGCAACCCTCAAACAATTTTGGATGGAGACTGTAAGTGATCCATGGTCCTCCATTACTAGTAAACAATTCTGGGTGGCATTTACTACATTTCCTATGGATAACAATGGAATCTGGAGTAGCAGTGATAAAGTTGCCTGTGGTAGTGATTTCGGTAATGAAACTTTAGTTTGGTTTTCCTCTTCCTTTTCCCAATTATGGAAGTGATGAGATCTGAGATGATGAACAGGCATCCCTCAAAATGTTTACCCAGTTTAATTCAAGATGAGGATTGGAATGAGAAGGAATTAAAGAAACATCACTGGTTTTTAAATCTACTGTATTTGCACAGTGGAAATACTGTATAGCCATTTGTTATCACATGTTACTTTCCCACTGCATTCGGTGATGTTAAATTGATAACTTGAAATCAGTCACAATAATAATATTTACATGATAGAAACTGGCAAACACTATAAATTGGGACTTTTTAATTCCAGAGATCTGGTTATTAAACATTTGCCAGCATACCACTGCACGTAGCCCATGTATATTAATTGGATTCCCAGTTGAAATAAAAATATACTTTATCAAAGAAAAAATTATTTAATCTTTGCTTTTTGGGATCATCCTACTAATTAACTTATAGCAGCCAAGTCATTTTCTCATTCCCTGCTTTCAGCAGAAACACTTGGATGATACAAAGAGGAAACAGAATTAGAAAGTAGACTTTGAAGATGGAATTCCAGAAGTAGATAACTCACTAATCAGATGGAGGAAAATAAAACAAAAACCTCCATTGCTGGTAAAAATTAGGATGGTGATAACCTCTAGAGTGCAATACCACTGAAATCACAAAGACTCTAATCTAGGATGAATCACAATTAATTAGGGGTGAAAAGTGAAGCACTGGATTTTGTGATAGCTCTAGTATTTGGACATATGGGTCAAGTATAATTTAAGGATTTTTGACCTGACTAACTTTTGTTAATAACCTTTGATGCCTTACAAGAAGGTTGAAAGACCTGAGACATTATTATTGTTATTATTATTACTATTATTATTATTTTATTAACTTGATGCATGGTATGTGTGTTAGTTTACCAGGGCTTCTATCACAGATATCACAAACTGCTTTTGCCTTAACAATAGAAATTTACTGGACCATGGTTTTGAGGCTAGGAGAAGTCAAAAATCAAGATATTGGCAAGGCTTGTTTTCTTCTGGAATCCATAGCATTCTGGCATTGGCTCCCTTGGCTCTACCTCTGCCTCCCCTCAGACGGTGACATCTTCTCCTTTCTGGCTTCTGTGACTTCCAGGTTCTCTTTATAAAACCTCCTGTAATATGGACCAAGGCCCTGTTCTGGTTTGCTAAAGCTGCTGGAATGCAAAATACCAGAAATGGCTTTTATAAAGGAGATATATTAAGTTACAAATTTAAAGTTCTAAGGCCATAAAAGTGTCCAAACTAAGGCATCAACAAGAGTATACCTTCACTGAAGAAAGAACAACAGCATCTGGAACTTCTGTCAGAAGTTCTGTCAGAACTTCTGTGCCTTTGCTCCTGGGTTGCATTGTTTCAGCTTTTGATTCCAGTGGTTTTCTCTATAAGCATCTGTGAGTTCTCACTTTAGCTTCTCCAGGGCAAACTCTGGGGTTCATCTCTCAGCTTTGCACCTCCAAACATCTTTCTGCCTGTATCTCCAAGTATCGGGGTCTGTTGGCTCTGAGCTGTCTCTCACTGAGTTCTCGTAGGACTCCAGTAAACTAATTAAGACCCACCTTGAATGGGCAGGGTCACATCTCCATGGAAATAATCTAATCAAATGGTACCACCCGTAATAGGTCTGCCCCCACAAGAGTGAAGTATAAAAACATAGTTTTTTATGGGGCACATAACAGATTCAAACCAGCACAGGCCCACCCTAATTCAGTTGGCTATACCTTAACTAAAAGTAAAATCTTCAAAAGGTCCTTATTTATAAATTTGTTCACATCCACAGGAATGCATATTATGGTTAAGAACATATTTTTGCTGGGGTATATAACTCAATTTACCACACTATGTAAACCAAAAGGTCTTTGTGGAAACATGTAAAGATCACCTCAGCTCCTGCAGCTAAAGGGAAGACTGGGTTAAAAATCAGTTTTAGGACTTAGATACAAAGAGTAGCTTAACTGCAAAGGGGATTGGAAGTGCATCCTCGACAGATCTCCTCTAATAAATACAGGGACCTTATGGAGAAGAGGAAATTCAGACACTGTCATTTTATGATAGTTTCCTTATGTTTGGTTTTAGCAGTTCGATTAGTAAATGTTTAGGCATGGTGTGCTAGTTTGGATCTATTATGTCCCCCAGAAAAGCCATGCACTTTAATGTAATCTTGTGGGGGCAGACTTATTAATCCTTTTGATTAGGGTGTGACCTTTTGATTAAGTTGTTTCCATGGAGAAATGACTCACCCAACTGTAGGTGAGACATTTTGATTAGATCATTTCCACGGAGGTATGATCCCACTCATTTGGAATAGGTCTTAATTAGATCACTGGAGTCATTTAAGAGGCTCAGGAATAGAGACAAGAGCAGGGACTGACAGAGATGCTTGGATTTGCAGACAGAAGGACATTTGGAGATGCTAAACCGAGAGATGAAACCCAGAGTTTTCCCTGGAGGAGCTAAGAGTGGACCTTAGATGCTTAGAGAGAAAGCCACTGGAATCAGAAGCTGAAAGCAACACAACCCAGGAGCAAAGGACCAGCCGATGCCAGCCATGTGCCTTCCCAACTAACAGAGGTGTTCAGGACACTATCGGCCTTTCCTCAGTAAAGGAATCCTCTTGTTGATACCTTAGTTTGGACACTTTTATGGCCACAAAACTCTAATTTGTAACCTAATAAATCCCCTTTATAAAAGCCAATCCATTTCTGGTATTTTGCATAACGATAGCTCTAGTCAACTGGAACACATGATTTTCTTTAAATTTATCCTGTGTGAATCTTCATACTCACACATTCACACATCACCAAATCAGGGACATTTTCAGCCATTATTCCATTGTTTCTTCAAATATTCTTTTTTTCTGGCCCAACCTTTTTGAATCCAACCCTCTTGAAGAGTGAGATGCAAACGTTCTGATATTAGACATTTTTATATTAAACCTTTTGATATTGATCCACCAGTCACTACTGTCTTTACATTATCTTTACCATAAGTAAGTATAAAAATGGACAAAATTCATGACACTATTCTTTTTCAGGCATTGAAACACTGTGCACAACTGTTTCTTGATAGAAGGGAAACACATAGGCAGAGCCCTAATTACTCTCTGATTTTCACCCTGGTGGTGCTTTGTAGACTATAGTGCAAGAAGGAAGAGCTCATGCAGAGCACAGCATTCAGGACGATCTGAGGCATAGTGTGATGCTTTGCAGGTTTTATGGACCCCAGAAAAGATCATGTTCTTAAAGCTAATCCATTCCTGTGGGTGTAGACCTATTATGGGTAGGACCTTTTGATTAGGTTATTTCATTGAGGCATGCTCAGATAGGTTTTAATTCTCTTATTGGAGCCCTTTATATGAGGATGAAATAGAGAGAAAAGCCAGAGAAGCTGAGAGAGAAGCAGCCAGAAGCTGAAAGCAACAGAAGAGAGGGGAGAGAGCAGCAGACTCTGCCATGTGTCTGTCCATGTGACAGAGAGGCCCAGATCACTGGTAGTCTTTGAAGAGAAAGTACTGCCTGTGATGCCTTGATTTGGGCATTTTCATGGCCTCATAATTGTAAACTTGTAAATTAATAAATCACAACTGTAAAAGTCAACCTATTTCTGGTATATTGAGTTTTGTCAACTTTAGCAAACTAAAACACATACACTGGAGTTTTAAGCATCTTAATACAGCAAATATTTACAGGGTAATGCACCAGAGAAATTGGCAATGTTATAAAGGAGTATCACAGTCCACATATGGTTTCTTTTAGATCTTTGGCTCAATGTGGGTAGAGCACAAAAAGGTGAATATCCATAAGGCCTAGTGAGGAGTGGTTGTTGGGTGGCTGAAAGGTGAATAAAGCTCTCAGAATTCACAAAGTTCTGGGAAGTACACAGAGACCTTGCTGAACCCTTCAGACATACATTTGAGACCCCACAGAAGCCATATTTTAGGTGAGAAAAGTATTATTTGGTGAAAAGTTCAAATCCTAGTACTAAATACAAAACCAAAATATATGTTTCCTAATAATGAATAAAACCAAGCTCAAATGGATCAAGAAAATCTACCTGTAATTTATCAGCTTGCCAAAACAAAGGTCAATACCCTTTAAAAAAGATAACATAATCAGACTCCCTATGCTATGATAGTGCCAGACTGGTAAAGAAGCAGGAAAATGTGACCTGTGCAAAGAAAAGAAGCAATCATAGGTAGAGACCACGAAATAAAACGAAAATCGTCAATAAAAGACTTTGAAACAGCTATTAAAATATGCTCAAAAACTTAATTGTACATATGAATGTAATCAGTAAACAGATGTGAATGAACTAAGATTGCAACTCTAAAAACTGTAAAACTATAAAAACAATCAAATGTAAATCCTGGGACTGAAACTTAAAATCAAATGTACTTGACAAACTTATCAGGGTTCTGGATACTGCAGAAGAGCATCAGTAAATGTAAAGATAGATATCATCTAATCTGAAGAACAAAGATTAAAAGATTGAAAAATATGAATGCAGTATCACCAACATCTAGGACAATAACAAGCAGTTAAACCAGAATATCAATATCAAGCAGAGAAGAGAGATTAGGGCAGAAATAAAATATTTGAAGAAATAAGGGCTGAAAATTTCCCAAACTTTTGAAAACTCTGAACATGCAAATCAGGCATCTCAGCAAACACCAAAGCCAGATATATGAAAGACCACACCTTCACACATGTGGTCAGAGATGAAAAACAATCAGTTTAAAGAAAAAAAAAAAGCATTACATACAATGTAGAAGTAATGTAAATAATTGTTCACTCTCATAAGAAACAATGCAGAATATAAGACAAAAATGGTACAATATCATTAACTTGATAAAATTGGAAAACAAACAAACAAACAAACAAACAAAAACTAGAATTCTATATCCAGAAAAAATTACCTTAACAAAGGGTGAAATTTTTAAAACAATCAAATAAATGAAAGTTGAGAAATTGGTCACCATAAGACATGCTCTACAATCGTAAAGATCTAAAGCCAATTTTGCTGGCTGAAGGAAGATGATATCAGACAGAAACTCTGATATATAAGAAAAAACTTCGCATTCTGGGAATGTTAATTATGTGAGTAAAGATAAACTACTATATTTCCCTTTTAATGTTTTCAATATTTGGCTTATTGTTTAAAGCAAAAATAATATTGTATTTTAGTGGTTATAATAAGTATAGAAGGAAAATATATATAAATAACACAAAGTATTGGGGAATACTTAGAATTATATTGTTGTCAATTTCCTACTTATTATGTCAGATGGGAAATTCTAAATCTAAATAGAATGTGATAGATTAAGGATAAAAATTAATGTTCCTATAGCTAGCAACCACAAGGAAGAAACAAACAAATAAATGAAAACAATGTGCTAATGTTCTGGAAGAATGTGTGTTTCCATTTTTAGGAAAAATACAATCTTTTGGGGCCCCCTATGACAATTCACATACCTACGACATGCATGGCATGCCGAGTCCTCCCACAAGATCCTCCTTCCTAAAGTTGCGTCCCATGATGGCGTCAGGCTCAGGGCTGAAGACTCATCATTTAAATTAGATCCAAGTGTGGACGAAGGTCCTCAGGTGAAAGCCCTCTCCTGTTAGTGGGTCCAGAGCTAAAAAATGTCTCATTTATAGATAATTGACAAGTGATCATAACTTTTGATTAGGGCAGTTTCCTGTTCATCAGTTCCATTTTTTTTTTCTGCTTTATATATTGAGCAAAACCCTTATTAATTGCTTATTTAAATTGTCCCTACATTCCTTAAGCATCTGCACAACTTCCTGAAAGTCAAACATCCCAGGCTACCAATCTTCCCTTGCCACTTATTAAAATAAATATGATCATCTTGATTCTGATGGTTAAGTGACAACACCTGGCCTCTATTATTTTGGGATCCCATCATCTGCATTGGCAAAAATGAATCCAATTCTGTAACAGCATCTCCTATCATCAGCCATGGACTATAACTCACCATGTGTTCTGGTTTGCTAATGCTGCCCTTTTGTAAAACACCAGAAATAGATTGTCTTTAATAAAGGGAGTTTACATGGTTACAAAGTTCCAGTCTTAAAGCCATAAAGTGTCCAAGGTAAGGCATCAACAAAGGGTACCTTCACTGGAGAAAGGCCATTGGCATCTGGAAAACTGCTGTTAGCTGGGAAGGCACGTGGCTGGTGTCTGCTTGCTCCCAGGTTGTGTTTTAAAATGGCATCCTCCAAAATGTTGCTCTTGGGGTGTTTTGTCCTCTCTTGGCTGCAGCTGCCCTTCAAAATGTAACTCTCAGTCGCCCTTGGGGCATTTTTCCTCTCTTAGTTTCTCAGGAGCAAAAGGCTGCTTTCAACGGCCTTCTCCAAAATGTCTCTGTAAGCTGCAGCTCCTCTCTCAGCTCGTGTGTTCTTCAAAGTGTTCCTCTTGGCTGTAGCAAGCTCACTCCTTCTGCCTGAGCTTATATAGTGCTCTAGTAAACTAATCAAGGCCCACACTGAATGGGAGGAGCCTCACCTCCATGGCAATTTTCTAATCAGATTTATGACCTACAGTTGGGTGGGTCACATCTCCATGGAAACACTCAAAGAATTACAATCTTATCGACCCTAATATGTCTGCCCACAAGACTGCATCAAAGGTAATGGCATTTTGGGGGACATAATACATTCAGACTGGCACACTATGAAATATCAGTATCCCTCACAATGCCCATTGCTTATGACCATTGCAGTAGGAATATCCTCCAGGTCTTCAGGTGAAACAGTCATCAGGTATATTTTTGGTCTTATATAACATATCCATTCTCTCATTCCTACTTTTCTGAGCCTTATGTTCCTTACCTATACAGTTGGCCATGGACGTTCTATCAGTTCTACTTCAGAATGTGTGAGCTATAACATTTTTCAAGCTTCTAAAAACCAGTTTGGCAATATATTAATATTACATCATGAAGACCTTGCCGAAGTGATAAAACTTCTCTTAGATGAACATGCTCCCAAATGGGTTAGATATACCTTTTCCAATTTTATATGTATCTTTTTTGACTCTGCATCTTCAGGTTCAATTCTATGCACAATGCCTTATTTTCTGCTGATACATAATTGGTAGGTTCTCGCCCTTTGTGGCATGGTTCCTGTCCTCTGAAAGCAGACTCATCACTTCCCCAGATGAGAGTTTGTGATTTGACTCTAGTTATTATTTGCAATAAAAATGGAAAGTGTGTGTGGATTCTTAAGGGGGCTGATGTTATTTTGGAAGAAACAGTTTTCTGCATAGTCTTCAAGCAAGGTGGTATTGCTAGCCTTGAAAAGGGATATGGGACACTATAGCAGGCCCAAAGAGTCTGGGGATATCTGGGATTTCTAAGTTCCTGGGTGTGTTGACTTAGATGTCCCTGTCACAAGTCAAAGGGTATTCCCAACTAGATCCCTGATTTGGTCAAGCAGAATTTCCAGGATTTATAATTCAAAATTCACTAAATCTCTGGTTATCCTTATAATTAAATCTTAAGTTTGATCCTCAGAATTTTCTGCCTTCTGGCTCCAATAGATAAGATTCTCTTTATATTCTAAATAAGAGACCTTCTGGCCTTCAGGTTTTGCCTTAAATTAGTGATTAATAAACTTCAGCCTGTCTTTGTCTTTCCACAATGCATCTATGACACTTAGTATCAAATTCGATTGTCTTATAATTACTATTACGGAGAACCATTCATATATCTGAGACATTGCACAAGAGCATTGGCTTCCACTGGCATTCAGTACAGTTCACCATGTATGATAACTAACCATTTCACCAGCACATCATGCCAGGGACTCTCTTTATTCTTTTTACCACCAGTAATGGAGTTCTTACTGCCACCTAGCTGTTGGATGATCCAGCTCTAAAATCTCATTTACGGTTTGCTTACTTGAATCTCTCCTGACACCAATTCTCTCAGGTCGCTTTCTCAGGAAAGACTTTAAATGAAAAGTTGCATGCATAAAATTTAATAACAAATATGCTTGGGAACAACACCTGTAAGCAGTTATGTGTGGGTAAACCCTTGGGTTTCCCCTCTTTGGGAAAAAATAAAGCTTTGATATGTAACATTTGCTGATTTTTATGGTGTATATACTCCTAACATTACACTTTTTAAACTACCAATAATTTGACAACTGGCTTGCAAAATTCCTGAATATTTAAATTCACCTCTCACTATCTCCTCCACACCACCACATAAGGGATTGAAGGAAACAGAATTGGGCAGAGGGAGACGTTGAAATAAGTTTCAGTTACAACCAAACCCTTAGAAGATCTTTCAGAGAGCTCTGAAACTGGTATGGCTATTTGGATTATTCTGAATTGAGGCAAGGGGAAAGACAATACATCTTCCCTTATCTGACAGTAGTTCCTGGGGAGGACTTGGCTATGAGCTGTCAGTAGAGCAACACTCCTATCAGCTGGGATAATGAGTGCTTCAGTTCTATAGCACTGTCTTACACCACCTCATTCATCCTTATTATGGAACATTATGTGGTAATGATTTGTGGAGCCATAGGTAGCCTGGAATTTGGTGGACTGAGGGGACATATCAGAGTGCATAACAAGCATCTACTAAAGATACAACCACTGGAGTGAATTCTTCCTATGTTGCTTCTCTCTGGGAGTATGAGAGTGAAACTTTGATGTTTACTCGGGTGAAAGCCTAGTTATTTCCACCTTGCTTTCCCCCGACACATACAAGCATGCAAATAAACTGACAGAACCAAGGTTTGACATTTGGCTCCTCCCCAAACTCATTCCCAGAACAATTTCCTACGTTTTCAGGGAAAAAAATGAGTTCATAGGTCAAAGTAATTAAGAGTAAAACCACTTCAAAAGAAAAACAGCATATTGAATCGCATATACTAAGAGCCAGCAACAGTTTTCTATCAAGACCCAGGTAGTAAATATTTTCACTTTGCAGGCCATATGGTCTTTGTTACAACTACTCAACTTGTGTTTGTAGTGCTAAAGCAGCCACAGACAATGAGTAAAGAACTGGGCATGACTGTGTTCCAATATGTTATTTATGAAAACAGGCATTCAGCCTGAAAACAGGTCATAGTTTGCCAACCACTGATATATACCTTCAGAAGGAGAGTAACTAAATGGACAGGGCAAAATTTAAATCAACTGTAATAAGCATAGTAAAAGAGATAAAGGAAAGTATAGCAATTAATATAAGAACAAGATACAATAATAAAAGAAGTGTAATGTTTGTTGTGAAAAATATGATAATTGATAGAACACAACAGACTGGATAATAGTAGAATGAAGAGTTTAGTAATGAATCAGCAAATTGTAATGTCACGTTGAGGATCTCTACTGGAAAGAAGCAGGGAAAGATATTGAAATTAATAATATAAAAAGAAATTGAAATATGAATGATGAAAATGGATATGCTGATATTCAGATAATAGCAATATCATAAGAAAAAATAAATGTAAATATTAAGTAAAATGCATTTAAAGAAATAATGTAAATACATTTTCTAGATTTAAAGAAAGATGAATAACCTCATACTGAAGGATAATAAGGTACAATATAGGAGAAATAAGGGAAAATCTGTCAATATCATAAAATTACAAGATCCAAAATATAATATTCTAAAAGATGCCAACAAATATATGGAAGATAACAAAAAAGGAAGAAGAATCTAGATTTCTTAGTAGCCTCATTAGATGCAAGATGACTGTGGGTTAATATATTTAATGTATTTAATGAAAATATATTTAAACCTAGAATTTTATATCTA
The DNA here is from genome assembly GCF_015220235.1 of Choloepus didactylus. NCBI lineage: Eukaryota > Metazoa > Chordata > Mammalia > Pilosa > Megalonychidae > Choloepus > Choloepus didactylus. The sequence continues at coordinate 144,896,243 of NC_051309.1, forward strand.
GTCAGATATTTTAAACATTTCAACCATTGAAGGTCTCAGAAGTTTCCCACACAAATATCCACATTAGAAAGAACTTGGGGGGAATTTCTCAAATTAGAAAGCAAATACATCCAGAAAAGTCCTCAATGTAATGTGATTTATGAGTGATTCAGCAAACATTAAAAAACAAACAAACAAACAAAAAAGCAAACAAACAAAAGAAAACAGGTAAGAAGAAAGAAAAGAAGGAAAGAAAGTATACCCCAAATTAAATTTGGGTAATATCAATTTGAATCAGGGCTGAGAGTGAGAGAAAACCAAAAACACAAAAGTATGCACTATTAGCAGCTACTAGCGTAATATATTGGAGTTTTATCCCAGTTTCTGATCCACAGAATATTTTCAGTTAACTTTTGAAGAGTACTTTCAGTTTTATAAGTAGTAAGCATTTAATATTTAATACCAGAATTACCATTCATGACTTTGTTTTCCGGTTCAGGATTGATACTACCTAAAAAAGCAAAGCATATATTAAAAGAATCTAAAAACATGTCTTTTTTTTTCTCTGAAATTCAAAGAAACAATCATAAAGCTTACAAAAATGTGAGAATAAATAAAGTAGATATATTGGACATCCAGGAAAGCTTTATGAGCATATGACCTGGGCATTTACATGAGGCCCTGCACTCAGAATGGCCCCAAGCTTGGTTTAATTTCACTGTCTTGAAATTCTTAACAATATTTGAATAAGAAGTTCTGTATTTTCTTTTTGCTCTGAAGCCTGCAAATTAGGTAGCCTGTCCTGCAGGGTAGCAAAATTCCCCCAATCCAGAGTATTGTTCAGAGAGACTATTGTGAAGAGTTTCACACAGAAAAATGTGCAGTTAAATTGTAACAACCTTCAAAAGTCTTATAAATCTTCTCATAAAAATTTGATCATAATTGATTGTGGTCTACAACTTTATTTTTCACTTAAGATATGATGATCTGTTTCAATGCCATTAGATATTCTTATGCCACATAATTTTTGATGAGACCTGCTGTTTATTATATACATGTACTAGTGTATTTTTTAAATCAATATTCTATCATGGAACATTCACTTTGTAATATACTACAATTAAAAACAGATTTAGAAAAGAAACTTTAAAATGAATTCCTCCTAGCTATATATCTGAGTTCTTCTTTCATTTCTCCTATAAATTGAATTCCTGGGTGAATTAAAGAAAATTCATGTACTGTCAAAACAAACTTCTTTTCCTGTAAGTTTAATATTAACAAATATTTGTAAGTGAAGAATGATCAAAGAATACATGGCAGATTTATGCTCATTGAAAATACATTTAACTGAAAATTATTTCCTAAAGATAAGTACTCTGCTCATGGAAAAGTAAGTTGCAAAAATGTGTAGAATTTTATGCACTCTGTTTCAGTGCATGAAATAAAGCAAATTAGTCTTAATTAACCTTCAACTTTAGCATCTAGAATTCACCTCTCCTAAAATTACTTGTTTTCTTTTATCCTTGTTTTTTTTTTTTTTTTTTCTTTTTCTATACTTCATCCATGGATAAACACTCATATCTCTCACTTGTAAACACAGCCTAGAAAAATAATGCTAATTTCTTATTTGTGAACATTTAATTTTTTTTATAGTTTATCTCATTTCACTTTTATAAAAAAATGATAAATGAACACCTTTTTGAATATCTATCCTTCCCTGTCTTGTGTTTCCTCTAAATATATTATCCAGAATGAAGAAGAGAGCTCACTAGATTAAGATATCTGAGTTTTCAAGGCTCTTGAAATTTGTTGCTCCACAAAATTTCAAGTATATTGATTGAAATAATTCATGACGAACCAATTGCATTTGACTATATCAATATCACTACAAGGACTTGATATCTTCATTTTATTTCCTTTCTAAATGAACAGCTACAAAGCAATTACTCAAAGGTATTTTAAAGTGCATAATTTGGACATATGGTTAGGTTGAATCCTTATATTTTGTTATGTATTCTATCACTTTTGTGAATTGTTTACCTTTTTTTTATTCTCCTCTTTTTGCTTTGATAAATATTGTAGTGATTTTATTTAATGAAGAATGAAGAGATTCTGATTTAATACATTGCAAATTAACTTGGAGAAGAGAGAAATGTTTAAAGAGAAATTTTGAAATTGAATCAATGTGATTTGTTGATAGATTGAATGTATGATGAGAGAAAAATGATTTAAATTTGTAAGTTTATAAGACTGAATGAATGGCTTCACAACTAACCAAGAACAAGATTATGTTAAAAAGAGCAACAAAAAAGTGGAGTTGAGATTTATAAATGATAAATTAAAGCATGGAGAATATTCATGCTAAACAAATATTAGGATATACAGATTTAGAGCTCAGTGAATTTGTCAAAAGGAAGATATTTATATTATTTTTGAGTCACTAGAATAACTGTAGATTATGAAGGTGTCCAGGGAAGAATGCATAGTATGAAAATATAAAAGGGAAAAAAGAAAGTATCCTAAAAAACACATATTGGTGGACAAAGGAAGATAAGCAACTGCAGTGGAATGGTGGAGAAATGAAAATTGAGTAACAAGGAGACAGCATTCAGCAGTGTAGTAAGGAGATTAAATAGTATAAGAGCGGTAATCTGCGTACTGAAATTTGCAATATTAAGTTTATCAGGCCCTTCACCCATACAATATCAATAAATTTAAAGAATCAGAAATATGAGACAACTGAACCTTGGCAATTGAATGGAATGAGAAAGTCGAAATACAAATAGCAGATTATGGGGTATTTTTTTAAGAATCTTATTCACACATCATACAATCCAACCAAAAGTGTACAATCAATCAATGGCTCTTGGTATAATCATAGAGTTATTTATTCACCACCATAATCAATTTGAGAATATTCTCATTGCTCTGAAAAAAAAAAATACCCCTTATATGATTATGTTTTCAAGATACTAGTTTACAGGAATATCTAGGGTCAATTTTATTTTGGTGAGAAAGAAAGGAACATATTTATGACTCCAAAATATTAAAGTTCACATTTGATGTAGAATTTGATTCAGAGAAGTGACTGGCAAACCCAATGCACTGAAGTCACAGAAAAGAATAAAGTAGAGTATTCCAGATCACAGGTGAATAAGTTAACTAAATTCAGATGCTAGAAACCACTTTCTTGGAAAAGGAGAATGAATGAAGGGATAAATAAGAGCAAAGGCTAGAAAATATGGAAGTTGGTGGCATTAAAATTTGAAGGAAAGGATACTTGATGGCCTTTATTTTCTCAAGCCATATGCTGGTAAATGAAGAGAACACAGTTAGGGAGGAAAGTTTGAAACTTAACGAATTGTAAATAGATACACAGAGAGATAAAAAAGGCATCTTTTCTCTTCACCTTTTGTTACAGTAATGCTGCTTAAAAAACAACAAATAAAACTTCAGTGCCTTTATTTCTCATTCATCTGTGGGTCCACAGAACTTGCCTAGGCTTGCATCCTGGCTGTAAGGTCTGCTCCATGTGTCTCCTTATTCTGGGACCACAGAAGATAGGAGCACAACAGAACCAGCCAAAATATGCAAGTACTTGAGAGGTCTCTTGTCTGTTCACATCCTATTATCCATCCACATTCTATTTGTAGAAGCAAATCACAAAACTAAGTCCAACATCTTTGTGGAGAGGATTGTTGAATACTCCACCTAAAGAAAAGTCATGGCAAGACCTTAGAGAAGATATTGTGAAAAAAATACACTATCTACTAGACGTACTCCAGATATTTTTATTTTTTTAATTTTAATTTCTTGGCCCTAATTATTCTCTTCTTCAAGTAAAATACCTTTACTCCTTTCCCATGAAATTCAAATCTCTTTCGATCACAGAATCAAGCTCAAAATCTAGTATCTTTTTACTTAATTTAAATTTGGATAAAATTGCTATTGATAGAGACCACTGGATGTTTCTGTTCCTTCCATACACCTTCTCCCATAAAATAGTGAAGCAGAATCGGAATGACAAAGCATTGTGCTAATGAAACAGAGGAAGCAGGGCTGGGACTGGAAGTGTGAAGAAATTGCCTTGGGTAAAAAAATTAAGGAGGTACCAAAAATCTCAGTAATTAAGATAAATGACATTATTATGAGATATTCTTAAAATGAAAATTAATGCAAAAATCATGATAAACAACATATGAGAATGTTATATAAAGTTAATCAGTAATAGGGTCACCTGGAGCTATTGTGGAGTTTGAAACAAAAGGAAAATTCATTAATGGTGATCCTGATTTCATTTAAAGTTATTTTGATATTTTGGTTACCATGAACATTTTCCGTTACTTTTTATTTTTAATATATTGCACTAGAATATTATTTGTCTTGATTACTGAGTTTCTGGGTGTCCTTAAATTTTGCATCTGAGGCAAGTGTCTCACTTCATTCCAGTCCCCACCGCAGGAAGGGGAAGAATGAGTGGCATATATTAGCCTTTGTTCTGTAGTAATTCTAAAATCTGGCTGGGCAAATGCATGTGACATCCCTTTCCTGAGGGCAACTTTTGCCCTCACAGGCTACAGTTTAACCAAAAGTTTCATCAACGCACAATATAGATTACATGTTCCTAACTTTCAATAACATTTCTCTGCCACTAACCCCTTAAGCCAACAGCACAAATTTTGATTTTAGTTATGGCAGAATAAATATTTGAATTAGTTAGCTATTTTGGATGTAACAAAAAACTTCCAAAATATCTGTGGCTTACAGAACAAACACTTCTTTCTTGCTGACGGGTCTGTGAATTATCTGTGAGTCACCTTGAGCTCAGCTGGTCTTGGTTCATAGCTGCAGATTGGTTTAAGGTCTGCCACCTTTTCTACGCATTCTGGAACTAGCAGGTACCCAGAGCACACTTCCTATGTCAGAGGACATAATTGCAAACCATGAAACAACCAAAAAACAAAACTGCTAAAGCACATTTAAACCTTTTGTTTACATCACATACATTTAAATTCCATTGGCCAAACACATCATTATGGTTCAGGAAAGTCTTCTCCAACTAGAGGGAAACTAAGGCAAGATTTTGGAGTGATAAAAGAATATTGAAAACCTGGCATTTTCTACTACAGGACTTGTGGTAGTGAAGAAACAAACGTAGAGTGTTAGGAATTAAAGTGAGATGAGAATAATTTATAGTAGCCGTAGTAGTCAGTAATAGTAATGGTAATGGCAATGATAATGGTAATGGTAATAGTGGTATAATAGTAATAAGAATAGTAACAATGAAGAGTCACTGAATGCTCATAATATCCTGGGCACTATTGTAAGTTCTTTCTATTTAATAACACATTAAATATTCACAACACCCCTTTGGCCCAATTTCTAATTTTGTATCATGTTTATGGGTGAGAAAACAGAAATTAACTTTCCCCAAGTTTGTGCAAGTAAAAGCTAATGGAGCAAGGATTTCAATTAAAAAAACAAAATGAAAGAAAAGAAAGTCTAACTCCAGAGTCATGCATATAATCATTATGCTTTAAAATATACTCAGTATGATTTTAAATTTTTTTTTTCTAGTAAGGTATAACTACTTGGATGTTGTAATGTAAGAACTTTGTTTGATTCAGGAGTGTGCATTTGTAGAACAATAGAAGTAACAGGAGTGATTGTGTTGGAGGTTAGGGAGACAGCAGTTCTATTGATGAGGTGCATGCAGAGTAGAAAAGGCGCTAAGTAGAGCAGAAACCCATTGAAATGGGAGAAATTATATGTTAGTAATAGGTGAGGAAAATTTGCATGGAAAGTAGAATGCAAAAGTATGAAAAGTTAGAAAAAGATAATACTCATTGGATTTTCAGTGTGGTGATAGTGAACCCCTTTCTCGCACATGAGGTAGTATGAACAGAGAGTTAGTTTAGACTGAGAGTGAATGAGTGATTACGCAATTAAGAAATTGGCTTAAGAATTTTCTGCATGTATGTCTATTTCCTCAAGTGTTTCTCTTTATGAATTCTCACGAACAGTACATGGCTTCTCTCTGCACTCATCTTTTCTTTTTTAGCCCTCTCTGCTAATAGTCTGAGTCTCTCTCCCTGTTTCTCAGTACATCCTGACTGATTTTGCTAATGCTAAGAGTTTTATTCCAGAAGTTCCTATAAGACAGAAGCCTGACTGTAGAGTGTTGTTTTTAACCTTGAGTCAGATGCCTACCATTGCTATAATCATCTGTTATTGAGCAAGGGCTTGCTGCCCAACATGCCTACAAGCCAATACTATGACACTGGGATCTTGAGAAAAGAAGGAGTTTTACTGTGATGTTGACTAGCAAGGAGACAAGAGGTAAGCTCAAGTCTGTCTTCCCAATCCAAGAACTAAGGGAGATTTATAGGATGGCACAAAGGCCGGTGGGGCAGTGATGGGGATTCAGGTTGGAAAATTCTGAGTGGGTTTACAGGACTGTCTATATACAGTAGAAATATGCCAGCCATCTGCAGCCTCTCTTTCTATTGAGGGACCCCTTGCATTTTATTTGCTTCCAGTGACTTCTTATCCCTGAAGTCTTGATTCCGAGGAAGGTGATTGCTGTCCCTAGTGTCTCAGGGGCCGTTCTAGAGGCAAGGCACAATGGGTTGCTGTCTGTGTCTGTGCATGCTCCATCAGCAGCTGAGTTTGCCTTTAAGTTTGACTGTTTTTAAGAAAAACTCAGGAAATAGTTTTAGGTAATGGGAGAACAAAGAATTCCGATAAGCAGCCAGTTTGGGCCTAAATTTTGATTTTTAATTAGGGCTCCAGGCTATCTGCCTATGGTTTCAGTATAGCTGGCTCCATGATGAGGTGAAATTACATAGAAGCACCACTTCATTAGTGCTTCTTTTTGGATAGGGTTGCTTAGAACAAACTTTGAACATAGAATGATTAACAAGTCTTTTACATTAAAGTATATTTACACTTTTTAAAAAAGTGCATTTAGGGTAGCAGGTACTTTGTTTATCCTTGTGGTTTAGATGATAAGTTTTATTTGTATTCCTGCTATCAAGAGATTGCAATGTTGTATTTTACTGTTCTCATTTCTAAGCTGTCACTTATTGCGAACCAATGTCCAAAGCTCAACACATCAGTTAGATTGTGTTTCCTGCATGGAAATACACAGACAGTCTAGATACAGACACACCACGCACGCACATTGATTGCCCCTATTTAGACTTAAAGGCACCTGATAAATCGATGGCACTGTCTTCTTAGAGCCAATGTCTGCAATAATGAAGATGTAATTATGTGATTAAATGAAATTCAATGCAAGAATAATTGCATTCTGGGGGAATATTTGCTATTTAAACTTCAGTTTTTAGAGAGAACTTACTGCACCCAAAGATCATTTCAATACATTGACTTTTTAAATTTTATTTAACATTACTCAAGTTTGTATGATCAAATCTACAAGAATTATTTTAATCTTGAAATTTCATCATAGTTAAAAATCTTTTTTCTCAAAACTTTCACGTTTTGATTAGAGAACATTAGACATTAGTTTAAAAACTCTTTGCATTGGCCTCCCTAAGACTATATTTATATACAATTGAAATTAAGCAGAAATGTTGACAAATATCTTTGAAAGTCTTTGTGTTGGAATTTTCCTTTTTTGAGAAATTCTATATTGGTTATCTGTACCCTCAAATTTATTTGCTGCCTTCTAGGCCATCAAGCAGCTTTTTCCATTTCAAAGATTATTTTCTTCCTGTAGTTAACAATACTTAAAGGAAATATTCCATGTGATAGTGCTAATTCTAGCACTGTCAATGAGACAAAATAAAATGTATTACGTAAAATAGATTGAAACCCGATTTGTGTCAGGATGAACTGTCATGTTAATAAGGGTGTGAAAATTTACTACCTCCAAATGCAAATTTCCTTTTTTTACTTTTATTGTTTCACATTTTGTAATCAAGATTTCATTAATTTAATCACTTTAGTAAAAAATAGTTAAAAGATAATGAGGACATTTGTACTTAAAAGAACATTCAAGATCTAAACTATTCACTTCTCCCATTTCAATAAAGTAGAATGACAAGCTCCTGATAAAAGCAAATATTTTTGACAGAAGAAACAAGACTTGAGGATTTTCTGGTGAAATGAATATCACAAAGGGTTTCCATCATAGCAGTTGAATATGAAATGGCATTTTGAGCTACAGAGCTTAATAAAGACTTTGTATGCCCTATAGTTTAAAAGCAAACTAAGTATCAGATAGTTTCATTCTAGTCATAGTTTGAGACTGACTTTTTATTACTAAAACAGAAACTCCTTTCTTAAATTATATTTCTAATGGTAGGGAGAATTCTTATTAATAACAATATTATTTTTGCACAGTTTTCAGTTGAAATTATATTACCTAGAGACAAGTTAATTTTTATGGTAATATGATCATGGTTCTAGATAGTGAAAATTATATTATTATCTCTCCTTTTGTGTTTAATTTTGATACCTGACATTTGGATAAAATTTTAAGTCTGCCTGTGTTTCTTCACATGTTAATTAATTTGACATAAAATTTGTGCACGTACTACACTTATTACTTGTAGCTTATTCAATAGAAACCAATTATTTTTTAATATCATATACACTGATCTTACAATACATTGTAAAATGTATACTTGTCATTAAAAAGCTTTTTTTTTGTTATTTGGGAAAAAATTGTGATAAATGCAGTTGCATAATTATTTAAAATTGAACTTAAAAAAGATGACATCATCTTTGTTTACCAACCTCTTACCAAAGTATATTGACTCTGCAAATTGCATGTCAAAAACAAAGAAAAAGAAATGCAACTTGAAGTTTCATGGATGTCTTAAATACTCAATAAAAATGTAGGGATTTATGTGTTAAAAATCACCTCTATCTAATTTTTTTCTTTTTCCATACTTTAAAACGGAATTCCCTAAGGCATTGTTATCTAGTCACTTCTCTGCTACTTTTCCCTTGATTATGTTATTTAACCTCAGGGCTTCAACCTTGCCTATGTGCATAGGAATCCCATATCTCTATCTACAACTATAACATCTTATTCTCAAAGTGATCATTTATGGAAGCTTAATCAAAATTTCCACTTGGGGGCCTACAAACTCACATACATATTGAACTCATCATTTTCTTTTCTAAAACTGTTCTTTCTACTTATTTGCTTATTTTTCATTACTGATATCAATACCCTCCCAGTCATCCCAGTGTGAAGTTTTTGAAGTAATTTGACTCCTTTCTTTATTTGCCTATCCATAAGATTATTCAATTTGATTCCTTCTTCTTGATTCTGACAACATCTACAGAATTACAAGTACCCTCACCCAGGTTATGGTAAGTCACTTCACTGTTTTTCAAGCCCTCTAACTTTTTCAGTGAATACAATACCCAGATGCAAAAGAATCTCCATACAGTGTAGGTTTACTTGTGGCTTTTTTTTTTAACTTATGTACTTTATTTTTTACTTTTAATAGACAAATTGTGAACTCCCTATATAGGAGTTGAATGCTCTCAACCAATATGCCTTTACTGGCCTTATTTCTTATTTCAGCCAATCAAAATAAGTGTACGTTCCTCATATATACGTTTGTGAGATTATGTGTGTACACTCACAGTAAGCCTTCAAAGTGAATACCCCACTTTCCAAATCCTCTGCACACTTAAAAGCAAGGATACAATACTGACTCCCTAAGAATTATACTCTGAAAATTTGAAAATAATGCTGCCCTCTTCCAAATTTTTATAACCCTTCTTATTTTAATGTCTTTTATGGTGTATTACTTTGTCAACTCACATTATAGTTATTGTATGTCATTTCCCTTCAGGATAGTCTATTCAGTTTCATAAGCCCTATCCACCACTCCTACTACAATACACATAGACTATAAATTCACAATAAATCTTTGATGATGAATTGTAAAAATTACCTTAAACACTGGATTATATGATTAAATTACTTTATATGGGTTCAGAAAGACTGTTACCCTTATTTAAATATAAAAATAAGGAAATAAAAGAAAATAATTTTTAAGGGATCCATTTTGGCAGTCCATTAAGATGTTTGAAAATTCCGTTTTTATGGATTAGAATAAGTCAAGAATTATGGGCATTTTCCAAATGAAAATAGTTAATTCTTAAAAGGAACTGAGAAAAGGAAATAATTTCTCAAGTTTTATTCACATTGAAAAAAAAAGTGCTTAGCCATAATATAGCTAATTCATGAAACAAATCCATATTATTGATAGGTTTCTAAAGAAAAGTTTAAGCACATTTTTCTTTATTTCTGCACAGGAATTGTTAGATTCTTCCTGCAGACCAGTTAGAAGCCATGGGTGTGATTAAAGCACGCTATTCCAGAAAACCTGGAGCATTGCCCAAGAGAGGGTTCAGAAGATAATTGAATATTTTGGAATTCACCTGTGGATTTTGTGTAATTTTGTAGATTTGATGGAGAGGGAGAATGCAACAACAGCTCTCAATCACACATGGAACCACTTCCAAGTAGTCAGCTCCCCGGGAAACTTACCAGTTTGATTTGTAAAAGCACAAAAAAACGCAACTACGATCACTCAAGATAATAGTTTGTTAATTAGATTTGACTATTTTACAAGCTGCAGTAATTACCAATTCCCCTAATCATCAGAGGCATAACATCAATGAAAATTTTTCTTTCTATATGAATTAATGATAAAGATAATTGGTAGCAAGTATATAGTTAAAACACTGTTTTATTAGTGAACTCTGGTTCACAGACATGAAATCGTTATAGCACAGGACTCCACTGATAATGTTCAGCAACCATGTTGATTGGTATTCTTTTGTAATTATAAAATTCAAGGGGGTTCCTAATGCTGTCCAGCAATAATATTGTATTTCTCTCTTTCATTCATTCCTCTCTTCTTCTTAGGTAATTACTATATAATTGTCTGATACCTCTCTCTTCTTGCTTTCAGCCAAATCCTTGTTTCCCATTTTAAGGAGAAAATAGAAACACTCAAAGAGAATTTTCACAAACTCCCGCTGCCACAGTCATCCATCTAACAGCATCTGAATCCATTTTATCTATTGTCCTGCTCTTAGGAGTAGAAACTGTCTATCCTCCTCTAAGGCGAATCCCTCCACAGATTTATTAGAACTTGTCCTTTATTGCCTACTCAAGGATATTGTCCCAGTTGGTTTTTCTTCTCCAACCCACATATTTCTAGTAGATATTTTCCATTTGCTGCCTTTTCAATTCCTGTTTCTCAGCCCAGAATGAAGTCACCTCCCCATCCATGTCCAGTGAGTCCTTCTCTCATCATCTATCACTGGGGTTCAGGGAGCCTAATTTTCTGGTTTTTGAAAATAGCATGTAAATTCTTAATCAAATGTATTATTTTAAATAAGTATTGAATTTATTCTCATGTCAACACAATTATCTTCCTTACCATGTATATTGCAAGTGCGAAATTGCCTGGATTGTGAACAACATATTTGGTACTCATTTAAGGAGATTATTGGTTACAACAAATGTCAAGTGTAAATGCACATTTACTTGCTTCTAGTCTTTCTGGAGATAGATATACCTAGGTAATGACTGCCATAGAACACAATGAGGAAAAGGAACTGGTGGTGGGGAAGAGAAAGAGGAGTTTCACATCTTTCTACTACTTGCTACGCATTTTGCTTTTCTGGTCCTGCACCTGTGTGACGCATATTCATGCACTGATCGGAGAATTGAATTTACTGTGTGCTGTTTAAACACTTTAAAGAACAGCTCTAGCTTACGTGGCAAAACACTTCTCAAATGCATATTTGAGATTATGGATAAGGTCATGGTACTGAAATCATGACCGTTCATGGTGAAAGACCATATTTGTAAAAACTGTACTTCTTAAGTAAATACTGCTTAAAAATATTTAATACTAAAACATTGATGACAAGGGAAAGTTTCCTAGCAAAGAGAACATGTCAACCAGAATGCTAGCCATAAGCAAATTTGACTACCAGTTATTTATGCTTCTTCTTCTTCCTCCCACCATTAAAATACATTATAACAGGATGTTAACTTGAAATTTTGGCCTGGTATCCTAAAATAGGCATCAGATCCGAAAGCAGGTTGTGAGGCAGATCATCCTGCCAGAAGTCAATGGCCACGATCAGTTGGATACATTTAAATTCCCCACTCACACCAAGAGTTTACATAGATTGGGTGTGTACTGAATGAGAGAATATTTATGAAGAGGATTTATTTGAAGAAAGGTGCTGGTATGCTGTGATTCCATTTAAGAATATGGAGTGATCATTGACATGTCCATTTATGAGGGTCTTAAATGGTATGAGTTAAAAGGTATGATAGATGTTCCCTGCTGTTTGGGAAAAGTTGTACACAAGGATTTCTTTTTCACTTGGAAAATTTAAAGATCAGAGTTATGTTGTGTTATTTCCATATATGATGCATAAGAAGGCACTTGACCTAGATCCTCTGGTAAGGTCTTCCTAAGTTTGCCCCTGCCTTCCTTCAATCTGTTCTCAGTAGACAGCCAGAATGAGTTAAAATACATCAGATTAAGTCACTTCTCTTTTCAAAATCCTCAAATGATAACCCTTTTCCTTGAGAGGAAAAGCCAAAACCTACAAAAACCCACATAGCTGGTTCTCTGGTACCTCCTTGAATTTATCTTCTACTCCTCCTTTCTTGGCTGTTTATTCCATTTTAAATTGTACTCTGTGCTGTTTCTCAAATTGACCAAACAGTTTCTCACCCCAGAACTTGAGCATTTGCTGTTGCTATACTTTGGAATACTTTGTCTTGATATCTACATAGCTAGCTCCTTTTCTTCTTTCACATCCTTACTCGAAAGTCACTTCCCTAGTTTTCTCCTTAGCACCTATGTTATCTGAAACATTATATAGTTTTGTATTTTTCATGTTTATTTTATTTCTCCCTCAATAGATTATAAGCTCCAAAAGAACAAGTTATTTTTTTCCCTCTTTGTAGATTAATATTCATAGCCCAGAAGTGCCTAGCCCCTGTAATAAATATTTTTCAAGTGATTGTATGAGTGAATGAATAAATGAATTAAACCTGTCATATAGGGATGCCTAAGAGAATGAAAAGTTCTCAGCAGAGAGAACACAAGGTGAGGATGTTAATGGATACCAAAGAACTGAGCAAGGTGCAGAAAGATGGACTCATGCCAAAGGAGCTGCAGATGAGAGGCTTCCAGTGAGGATCAGGTTGAGGGAACTTTGAGGAACCCATAAAAGCAGCCCACTAGAGATGCAGTATTTTACACATAACAAAACAGCATAAATTCACCTTATAAGAACACTGGTTAAGTAAGAATTTACTCTTCTTCTGCCCCTTGTTCTAATCAAGGATATATCAGAAACCGACTGACAAACTGACAGAGGAAACGCAGGCCAAGACATAGAAGCTGGTCAAATTCTCCCTTACATATGTCAGGCATTTCTCTGGACCTGGTGGTACCAGGGGAGAAAGTAGTACATGTAACTTAGAAAGAAGTTGGATTTTCTCGGTACAGATTAGCAACTATCTTTTGCAACTTAGTGACCAGAAGATTTTGTATTATCTATTAGTTCCCAGAGAATCATGGGATTGCCAGAGCTTTCATTCATATAGGTGAGGAACAGTGGGAGATAAAAAGGGTTACTTTTTTATTCTATAAAGATAGCTTTGAGCCCTGATTATCAACTTTGAGCCCTGATTATTCTATAATGATATTACAAAAATTTCTAGAAAGCTAACTGCCTTCTGACACCAGATAAATTTTTACCCAATTAATTAGACAAAATTAGAAAACGGTTAATGTATTTCCCTTGTCAGATGTTTTGCTTGTTTGCTTTGCTTTTAGCTTAGAATATTTTAGCTATAAACCTAAAATTTAATTTATTGATCTTTTCACTATTGTTTATTGATTATACTGTTCTTTCTCATTGTCTAATTTATTTTACAAAATCTCTAAATGGTTAATACTAAGGGAAAAACAAACCAAAGGGAATTTTGGTATTTTCATAGGATCATATATTTAGATGTTAGATTTTGTTTTTTCAATAGCAGTCATTTTTTATTCAGTTTTTAATCTTCTCATGTAAGGTCTTCTGAATACTGAAACTTAGGAAAATAACAATATAATAAAGAGTAAAGTATAGTGGTTAAAAATTAATTAAGCCTACACACTAATCCTTGGTCCATCATCTGCCTACTGTGTGACCTTGGACATATTATTTAACCTCTCTGGGCCTCAAATACCTCATCAATAACAGGGGAAAAATAGAACCTACCTCGTAATGTTATCTTCCTAATTAAACAAGTTAATGTATATAAATTATTTAAAATGGAGTGTCTGGCATATTTTAACACGTGGAAATTTGCTGTTGCAAAACTTTTATTTGCATTTCCTCATTGAATTTTATAACAACAGTATAAAATTGGAATAATTTTATCTCTTTTTTACAAGTGAGGAAACAGAGGTACAGAGAATTTGAACATCTTCACTGAAAGAGTATTTAATAAATGATGGTTCCAATATTCAAACCAGAAAATCTGACACCAGTGCCCTCATATGTTGTAGAACACAATGTTCTGCTGACTAACCAAAAATGAAAAAAAAAAATAAAAAAAGGCCAAACAGGAGTTAAATGCCCAACTTTTTAAAATTAAATACATTCATTCTAGTAATTTGTCATCAACTACCCATTTCAAATTATGCCTAATATATATGCTTAGTATACTCTGTTTTACTACCACATATTTTATTCTCCTAACTCCTTCCTTTTCAGTCTCTCCAAATCTTACTATCAGATGCTATTTCTATATATAGAAATAGCTGTTGTTACAGGGACAAGGTAGGATTATAGTAAAAGTCCATTGAGGGCAAACCAATTTGTTCTTAAATGAGAGTTACATTTTTTATATTATTGCATCCTTTTCCTCTAACTAAATTATGATCAGATAATTCTCTCCAGTTTAATGTGACAGTTTTCTAAACTGTTTTTCCACTCAAACCCTAAAATATGCCAAGAAATTACGAAGTGACAAGAATAACTGACAACACAGAGAGCCAAATACTACTGATTTCAATAAAACAGTATTTGCAAATGCATTGTAAGCAATAAACAAATATTTTTGTGCTGCCATTTTGTGATCCTGATTCATAGCTTTCCTTAAACAATACATATATTCAATTTACACAAAACCATTTCCTCCAAAGTGTCCTTGTGGAAATGTGTACCAAAAGGCATTTAATCAGAAGTGCCAAGAATGAATCGGTGCTGGATTCCATATGCAGACAGTAAATCATCTGCTAATGAGTTATCACATTTTTACTTCCTAAATATCTTAACAAATAGTAACAACTAAAAAAAATTAGGAAAAAAAAGCCACGTCAATACAATAGAATAGACCAAACATATTTATCATAAGAGAAACTAGTATTTTCTCTTTAGAATTCACTTTATTATATATTTGTGCTGTTTCTATTCAAAATAAGAAAGGTTTTATTCATGTACATTTAAATATTTCCCTATAACCACATGATATGATTTATTCAATGATGTTTGTCTAGAGGGCATGAAACTGTGCAGGATAGAAAGTAAAAATGTCATCAAATACACACACGTATGCACACATAGATGTATACTTATTGATAGATCAAATTATGTGCATGTGTATATATATGATATAGATGGATGAGAGATTCGTATGAATACATATATACACACATATATAAGGTATGCAGATAAATTTATAAAAATATATACAGAATTTAAATATATATACATATACATGTATGTGTGTGTGTGTTGCCCTCCTATTTGGATGCTTTGAAATTTTCAGACAAGTAATTAAGTAGATAAACCCTTAAACCACAATTTGTTATGAAAATAAATCAAATCTATGTGCTATTTTGCATATTATTTCACAGGGAGGAAAAGAGGTTATTTCCATTATTCCATACACAAGATAGTGTCTTTAAGCTGCCATGTTCAAATAATGAACTACAAAAATCTTAGTATTTCAACCAGTGTCTTGCTGATTTTTCTTTCTTCATTACTATTATTATGATTAATATAGTACCAAATCATAAAATAATTATCACAGAAAATTTAGCATCTAATTCTTTGATAATACTTACTTTTAATCTTTGTATTTTAACTGAAGGGTATCTAGTTTTAGATGGGGTCTATTAGAAAAATAAATAGTTTAATATCTTTATATTAATAAATATAATAAAAATATATAGTTTAAAAATGGTAAAATATTCAAAGTGTTTGTTAAAATATTGGAATGTGCTTTGTCAGTTTATGAAATGAGTCCTCAATGTCTTCTGTCTCCCTTCTTGAAAGAGTGAAATTAAACATTATAACTTTAAACATAAAGCAACATAATTAAGGAATCAGTAAATGTATTTGCAAATGTGTGAAATTAAGCAAAATATCAGAATACTAGTTGATATGATTCATTTCCTTTACTGAGAAACATGCAAAAATATTAATCTAAACACTGAGCTTAAGGGGGAGTTCAAACACAAAAAGAACACCGTTGCATTTTCCAACATAATTTAAGTCTTTTTATTCTCTTTAATATTAACTCTGTAGTTTTTGTTTCTGCTCATTTGCTTATACAAATTTTACTTGTGAAAGATAAAAATGCAAACTACTTTAAAAATACTTTGTAAATTTTCACGCACTTCTTGAGGTTAGAAAACTAGTTACATTTGTTAGATATGTAATAAAAATTTTTAAGGAGAATAATTAATATTCAATAATTGGTGACTCAGTCAGTCACCTATACAGGAAAAATAATGGAGTGCTAAATATCAGCTATTAAAAAATTACCTAGCTTTCCTAAATATTTAGTTGTTTCATGCAAAAGCATTAAGCATTTTAATTGCAAATGTACAATTCAAGCTGTCATCTCTACTTGATTGTACTAAATAATTTTTTTAAAAGAGCAGTTTTGTATTGTTTTGTTTTTAAGTAGCAACAAGTCATCACATCTGGGTGAGGGTGCTTTTTTTGTTTTATCTTGTTTGGTTGGTTGGTTGTTCAGTTGACTCTGAGACAGTAAGACAGTGGCACTAATTACCCTTTTATATATATATGTGTGTGTGTGTAGCATTTTCATTTTTAATAAAATGTTCTCAATCAATTAGGAAGTACCCTGAGTGTTAATATAAAATAAGGCCTTCTAAATATCCATAACTTCATGAAGAGGTTATAAGGGTCCTTGTTACAGTAGAAATAAAATAAAGCTTTGCATGCTGCTGTTTTTTTAAGCTGTTTAAAATACACCAGGAAAGAGAATTAGAGAAACTCACATGAACAGATCTTCTATAAAGTTGAAATAATCTGGCATGAAATGCAGTGGCTCAGAGAGAGGATCAAAATTAGAAACCATAAAACTTTGTAACAAGTCTGAAATAAAGTACTGTAGTAAAAAGACTACAGCACCTTATTCAAGTACCTATGTTCTTTTAAGCAATTTTATCTGCTTAGTATTTTTGTCAACCTGCCCAAGGCCATGCAATAAAATGTAGATGACACAGCAAAGAACAATACAATTTCTATGACCTCTAGAGGTTTAAATAAGTGCTGTAATCAGAAAAGGGTGTGATGGAACAAGAATTGTCCATTATTATTTGTAAACCAATCAGTCTTTGGATGGTTTGTAATTACTGACAGAAAATTAGGATAATATAGGCATAATTTACTGATAATGAAGATTTAAAAGTGCTACAAATTATAACTAATTTTGAGAATTTGAACTATTCATTATTTGAAATTCTGTGAAATGCAAAACTATTTTTAAAGGAACTTACTATAACAAAATAATGGTAGAAAATTATAAAATTAAACTGCAAGAACAAAATCAGCAAAAATCTAATCCCTCATGGAGACTGATTATTAAGGTTTTATGTAACTGTATCTTCTCAAAGTATGTCTATCATGTACATATCTAAATATTTCTATTTTTTACAGAAAGTCATGATGCACGGTATTTGGTAGCACTATTTTCCAATGATAATATGAATATTCCAGATTACTATTTTGAGAATTTCATTTCAATGTCTATATAAAACTCTATTGAATGGATATATAATAATGTGTTTAAATTGGTTAAAGTTTCCATTATAAACATATCTGTTTGTATAACATGCAAATTTGAATTCAAATTGCCTTTGGCAATGAGGCAAACTAAATTTATTTTCAAAATTCCCCCAATTTTTTATTTCTTACATTAGGTTTAAGCACCCACTGATGATTTTTGTGACACATTTTTATGAGACTTCACTAGCTGCTAGAATGAAATCCGAGGTCTCAAACCAGAGATTCTAGTTTAATTGGTTTGGGGTATAGCCTGGTTACCTAGATTTTTTAAATGCTCCCTGTTGTTTTTAACATGATGCAGGGATTGAAAAACACTGACTAGTATCCCTAGGGGCAAGAAGAAATTGAATTTTGCAGTCTAACATCAGTATACCAAAATATTTCTCATGTTTCCAGACATTAAAGTAGAAGTTACAGTTCCCCTCACTGTTTACACTACACTAGTACTTTTCAAATTGTCACAATTTAATATCCTATTTATACTTTTCATGAAAGATACTTATTTTAATTTCTTTTTTTAGAATTCTCATGTGTAACGGTGTCCTTGTGCCTAACTTCCATTTTGACTTAAAACAATTCTGGTTTAAATGTTCACGTGTGTTTTAAGTCCTAAACTTGATTTATCTTCATAGGTGCAAAAGATCAGTGGGAAAACTGAGGGTGATTTGGGGTTAGAAGAAAAAGCATCTGGGAACAGAAATTTCACTATGTTAACATACACAAATAGTTGTATATTGAATTTCTTTGACTAGGGACTATAGTGACATTTGCATATTAAATTCAGGGTGTTACAGTATCAGCTAGAATATACAAAATCTATTAGACAAACACAGACACATATCTATACACAGTCATTCACACACAAATGTAATAGACATTAGCAGGAGATGTAGGTTTATGCAAGGTAGGTGAATATATGTTTGGGGGCATTTTTTTTAATGCATGTTTTTATTGTGAACTTTAGCATTGGGAGTGTTTTATTTATATCAGCAAAATGGTTTTTCTTCCAAAAAGTATTTAGAATAGATCTGATAATTCTCAGTGCAGGATTATTTCCCAGTTCAAAAAATAATGATTTTCTCATAAATTGTGCGTGAAATATTAAAATTCAAGAAGATTATATTTAACACCCTTGCACCACACATATAGCTAATTCTAAAAACAAATTATTTTAAATGTCCAATATTCAGATACACTAAAAATGATATCTTGATTGTTTGCTACCAAATTGCTCTATTTTAGTTATTTGATCTAAAAAAATGTATATTTTCTGTCAATAAAAGTTTTTTAAAGCCTAAAGGATTTTACTTTCACTCTAAAATGTGCATTGCAAGAAGGTCTTAAATATCATAAATGCTATTAATAATTTGTTCTGTTGTTTGATGACATGTTTAGCAAAGAGCAGTGGTAAAATGCTTTGAAGTGGGAATGCACATTTTCAGAGAGGATCTTTCACAGGTGTTGAGGCTGTATGGGCCTCAGATGTTCTTAAAGATCTAAGACAACAGAATTTCTCTCCAAATCATTAAAGTTTGAAGAGCGATTGAACAGATGTTCATTCTTTCATTTAATATTTCAGACAGCTGTATAATGGCACTGTGTTGTTTTTCCACTTTTTTTTTTTTAAATAACATTTAAAAACCAAACTTGGTTTAAGGTCACTTTTGATGACAGTTTGAACTGGTCGGACAGCTGTTTAAATGTTTTTGACATCTGCCTGGGAAGATGGAATTCCTGTCTTTCTTCTGCCTTAATTGATGCCACGCTTTTATTTTTTAATTTTTTTTTTAAATAATTTTTGTTCTTTAACAAAGTCAGAAAGATTGAAATCATTCACTGCAAGGTGTTGTGTATATTGTTGTGTGTCCTAATACTTCTACTAATCGCCACTTACAAACAGGAGACATAACTCTTTCTCCCAAAACTGGCATAACATAAATTTCTCATATGATAATTAAAATTTAAAAGTTTTACTTCATTCATACTTTGTGAGCTATAAAACATTATTACTTATAAAAAAGAATTCCCAAATGTTCACTATAACTTCCCTAAGAGGCATAGCAGATGGTGGGTGCAGGTATATTAAACATAATCTGTGCAATTATTAGAGATTCATCTGAATATTTTCATGAAAGGCCAATGGGATGTCTAGATCTGGTCTAGTAAGCCTCTGGTTTTCCTCATGGTTTGTGGGGTTTGTTAGGGAACTAAAGACCTCTGGGAATGCTATCAAGTCCTCTGAATATATGTGTTGGAAGACTGCCTGTGGAGTGTGTTTTATACCATATGATAGTAAAGAAAATATCTAAATGAAGTTTTAACCTGATCCAAGGGAGCATTAGCAACTGTGTTTTGCCTCAGAGTAAGCAAAAAGGAACTGTGGGAGATCTAAATATGACAAAATGTGGTGCAATGAAGATCTACTTCTCTAACACTACTCTGTAGAGTTTAGAGCTATTTTCTCAAAGAGCTGTGGTTGTAGCTACAGAGCTAAAATGAGGGCTTCTAAGAAACCAGGAATTAATAGCTAGTGGGATCTACTGTCATGCACAATGAAATACATTATACCAAGTAGAGAAACAGACATAATGTAAGAAACCTGACATTGTTGACCATTTACTATCGTTACAGCACAACTCAATATTAAGATAATAAACTAATTAATAACTATATAATATAAAAACTATATCTTGCAATAAATTATATAATAGTTAATAAATAAGAATCTAAGATCACATGACTAGTAAGAAGCAAACAAGGTATTCAAACTTATATGTATTTAATGCCAAAGATAATTTTTTTCCATTATATAGTCTTACCGCCTTCAGTCTCAAGACATTACTGCTCATCGTTTATTGCAACAATATTTTGTTACATTATGAGACCATAACATTTTATTTTTTGACTGGAATTCACTTGTCAAGTTAGTAGAAAGCACAAAACTTAAATGTGTTTAGAATTTTAAATAACCATAATGGTTGGTTGGGAAAAAAAAAGAAGCCTAAATCATGTATATAATCAGTTGCAATTGGAGGGAATAAAGCTAGTATTTAGGGCTAATACCTTTTCTTTCTCAAAATGATATATTGTGGAATGTGGGAGGGTGTAATAAAACTCCAAGATAAGTTGCTCAGAATAAAAATTTAAGAGGCTATTTGTAAGCTGACAAAATTTGGCAGTTCAGTATTATTCTTGCAGCTTCGCCTTTACAGGTAGAGACTCTTAAGTACTCTAGTTCCCATGTGTAAGAGAATTTCTTTCAAATAACATTTTTTTTTCCTTTAAGAAAGATAAACATGATAAAATAATTAATAATTATGAAACATTTATTTTATTTATCTTTACTGACAATCAGTTATTTATCAAGGAATATGTGCCAGACCCAATAATTAGAGCTAGGAGTAGAAAAAGAAAGGGAGAAAAAAAAAGGCAAAGTTCCTGTTCTTAGGATGCAGCTAAGGACATTACGTGTTATAAAAATAATTTAAATATATGTCAGATCCAAATTCACATTTTTAAAAACGTCATAATTTGCATATGCTTGTATTGAAGTTTTATGTCTACTAGCATACAGAATAATATAAAAACTATGGCATCTTCTTATTTTATATGCTAACAGGCATTATAAAATTAATAGAGTGGCTAAAAAAATAATACCCATGATACCAAGTGGTAGCAATGACACAGAGCAATAGGAATGCTCAAACATTGCTGATGGAAATGCAAAATGGAAGAGTCCCTTTGAAAAGTGCGGAAGTTTCTTATGAACTCAAAATTACACTTAACAAATCACCTAGTGATTTAATTTATTCTAGGTATTTATCCTAGAGAAATGAAAACTCATGTTCACTGAAAAACCCAGACACAAATATTTATAGCAGCATTATTCATAATTGCCCCAAACTGGAAATATTCTCAATGTTCTGTGATCAATGAATGGAAAATTGTTACATCACTCAATGAAATATTACTCAGCCACAACATAAAACAACACTAACAAAAATTCAATGCATTATGCTGCGTGAAAGAACCAGACTCCAATGGTTACACTCTTTAATTCAGTTGATATGACATTCTGGAAAAGGCAAAAATGTAGGAACAGCATAAACAAATTATTTGGAGTGTTGGAAGGGTGCTGTATACCCTGTGGTGAGCAGAATATATGAATGTAAAAAACCATAAAGAACTGTGTATCAAAAAGTCAATTTTACTGTACATAAATTTCAAAAATAAAAAATAATAACCAGTAACTCACAAATAACTGAGATGGAGCCATAATAATATAATGGATACTATTTTAATAATTAAATATAATTCTGTATTTTAGTAAGCATCTTTTGTAAAGCCCAATATTTTCAATTATAGTGAATACTCAAATTATTCTGCTATAAGTGGATATCAACCTAGATAAATGTTTTGTCTTTAATGTAGTTGCAAACTAAGAATCTGTTTCCTGCCTTATTATGTACTGAAATTCTTTCTGTCAAGTTAAATGTCTCTTCAGGGAATAAAATTATTTGTCAACAATAGAGCAGAAAATATTTTGAAAACTCATAGTAATGGGTGAAACAGCAGATAATAGAAGTCTTCAACTACTGTTGGCCAAATCAATGCATAGTTGAGGTCACCACAGTCAATAGTTAAGAGCTGATTCAGAAAGACAGCTATTTACCACCATAGGTAGAATTCAGACAGCTGTGTCCTGATTATGAAGATGGCTAAGACATTTATAGCAGTTATATTCACACCTTTAAATGAGAAACATGAACTCCACAACCTGAATTTGGAGCATTAACTGGGGGAAGGGGAACAGTGCACTGTAACTCCTGATTAAAAAATGGATTTTGGAAGAAAAAAACTATAGTTTGTATCCTAAATAAATTTTTGTTAGTTACATAAAATTGTTATAAATAAGAGAAGCAAAGTTGTACTAAAAATATAGTTGAATATGTTATTTGATACATATAGTCAGATTCTTTAATTTATACTTCACTTAATACAGATAAATAATTGAAGTTGTTGTTTCTTTTATATTTCATATACTTAGGCTCCATGATTTAAAATAACATCAACATTTTTAATAAAGTAAGCTGTTTAATTAAAAGCAGCGCAAGCCCAAGTCTTCCCCAGCAACACGCTCCAGTCTTATGGAGCTTTGATTACTTTTTGAGCACTAGCAGTACTTCACCAATTCTCCATTTGAATGATGTATTCTAGTGTCACCAAATTTGGAGAGGTGATACTTTTCAGGAATTATTCCTTACTCCTCTTATCAAATTTCCATTAGAAATATAGTGATTTGAAATCATTATTCTGTTTTATCAAATCCAAAATACATAGGAGGATTGCTTAGAGTTTTTGTGTATATAAATAATTGCATAAACATTATTTGGTTAAGTCTTTCTATATAAACAAATGTCGTTGACCCTAGAGAAAGTTCTTAGGAGTGGATATTAATGGGGATAATGCTCCCTTCCCCTCAGGTGCAGTTCATTTGTGAAATAACCAAGTAAGTCACCTGTCCATTTGTAAAACATTTAAGTAAATCACCGTTTATACTGATTACTAAATGACTTTCCAAAATTTTACTTGTATAGAAATATAGGTGCATCATTTGGAAATTCAACAGAATACAATAGTGGATGACTTATTTGAAGACATTTCTATTTTAAATTCAAATTTCAAATAATACTTTCGGAGAATAAGAACCATTGTTTTCCAGGCAAGTCTAATGATTTCTACATCAAAAAGCCTTAGTAAAAAAATTGCATTTGGAAGTTTGCAGTGCATAACCCTGGGCAAAATCATATTATAGAAACTGTGAAGTAACCAGACTAAAGGAAAACTTCATTCATCCCCCCCCCCACCTTTTTTTTTTTTGAGAGAGAATGAGCACCTGCAACAGTGATGTTGGAAAGAAAAGAGAGGGATTCTTATGACATATTAAAGATGCAGAATAAACAGAAATTTTGATTAATTAGCTGTTTGAGATGATTACGAAGGGTGAATCAGGAAGGCCACCAGCTTTCAAGCTTCACCTGGGATATGTTATCAACATTCAACATTATAGGAGGAGACAGTCTACCTTGGGAGAAAATGAATTCAGGTTTGGGTGGGAAATAAAATTTACTCAATTTATTATTCCATTGGTCATATTTTAACATATAAAAATATTATTATCCATTATCTATTATTATGTATCTATGAATCCAAATCCACTCTATTATTAAGATCAGGGATATGAAAAACAATAGCTCTTCAAATCTCCAACTTATTTTATAAAGATTTTAGTTTCTGTCTAAATAGAATACTACCACTACCAAACTATAACAAGATAAATTATATCCTGTTCTTCATGAGAACATCAAAAATTTATCTTAAATAAGAATGAAATTTCAAGTTAATAAACTTTCTTAACCACTATGAGGCTTGCAAAATAAATAACTAATACTTATATTGTTTTAAGACACTAACCACAGCTCCAAAGATGAGACAAAATGAGTTCTTAAATTTAATGCATATTTCCATAAGATTTGCTATTTCCTTACAGGTTTCTGCATTTTCATATATTCATTTATAAATATACTTATGAAATAAATAAAAACATAAAATCACATAATTTTATTAGCTCTAAGGAGATGATCCAAATGGGAAATATATGTGTATAATATTATATATAGCTCCAAACCTGATTATTTATCTCCACCATACCTAAAAACTCAGCCATCTATAGAACATCATCTACACAATCAAATGAAAGCTCCTCCCATAATTCATATTTAAACTTAAATATTTTTCTTATGTTACAGCATATTATATTTGACATGTTACACTTTCTGTTCTTAATGCACTAATTACAACTCACACCACCTTGTTTTCAATATGGATTTGAACATATGTGTTTATGTTAATATAAAAACACCATGAAAAAGGAAAAGAAAATATAACATTTAATGCAATACTTTTTATTGCAAACTGTGATTTAAAGAAACTCTTTCCATACCATGTTTGATTTAAAAAAAAAATGTCACCAACAAATTTCTTTTTCACAACTCACTCTCACATCATAATCCAGGATGACAAATCAGGTTAAACAAAACATCAATTGAAAATAACTAAATATGGTTAAATGAAATGCCTGCACAAGAAATTGTAAAAAATGCAGTCTGCATATATATGCATCTCCTTATGGAATACTGCATTTTTATAACTACTTTGTTATAATATAATATTTAACATCAACTGTCAGCAGGTTATCATTTAGGTTTCGATGACTTCATTCTTTACAATGTATGGACCATGTGCTCAAAATTTAGTCTCTATGGAACACCCAAAATATATTATTTATATACTTTCAAATGTTTGAGTAGAATATTATCCCCATATTGCTTCATAATCTTCTCATAAATGCATTTATTATTTGCATGAAATCACATGCTATAATTTGTCGTAATACTTATATTAAAGCCATATGTTCATTTTCTGATTTTTTTTCTAATTATACTGTTATGATAAACATCCTCTCATGCATAATTTTCTCATTATCCTGATTTTTTCTTACAGAAAATTCCTAGAGATGTGATGAATCACAATGTAGGCATATTTAAAATTTTTTGACTAGTAATATGTCTTCCTCCAGAATGTTTACACCAATTGATACTCATACCATAAATAAGAAATTTCTAAGGTAAACTTTCACCTCTCAGCAAATGATATCATTTGATTTTTTTGTGAATAAATTTGATTAAATAACAAATGCCATCAATTTGATATCTTAATTTTCATATTGCTATTAACCTTATTTGTAACCTTATTTGTATTAAGATTAATATTCTTTGCATATGTCTATGAAAAACTTATTTTTGAATTAAATTTGTAATTTGTCCCAATTATTTTCCTATTGGCATATAAATGATTAATATAATTAATAAGATATTTTAATATATCTACAAAATCAACTGCTTTTATTCAAGACACATTCCAATGGTTTCACCTAGGTTATTATCTGCCTTTTATCTTATCTTATGGTAAATTAATCATACAGAAGTTTTGAACTTTTAATTAACCAAATATATCAAACTTTACTTTTCCAATATATGATGTCTTACCTAAAGAGCCCCTTCTTCCTGTGACTTTATTAAAACATTTACAAATATTTTCTTCCAAACTTTTATGGTTTTATATTTTATATTTAATTCCTTAAACCATTTTGAAATCATCCTGTTTTAATTTAAGGAAATCATAAATATTATTTTTTCCAAATAATAAAATAAATATTCCAATTCACTACATTAACTTTCTAACTGGTCTCCATACCTCTAATTTTCCTCCCCTTAAAGTGAATTCCCAAACATTTCCAGTGAGCTTTTCAAATAATAAATCAAATCATGTCTGAAACCTGCTCAGATTTTTCAGTAGTTTTTCATTACATTCAAAATAAAATCCGAGATCTGTATCATGTTCCTATCTGACCTGACCCTTGTCTTTATTCCCTATCTAATTTATTTATTTGACTTTTTTTTTTGAGCAATTAATTTGTTGTCAGGCACTGTGTGAGCAATGGGAATAGAGGGGTGAAGAAGAGTGACAAGTCTCTGCCGTCACAACATTTCAGTGCTGTGAGCATGTGTGATATTAATTAATTAATGTATGCTATCAGTTGGTGAGCAAACAATAAAGCTGTAACAGGAATCAGAGAATGATACCATGAAAGGTCATGTGTTATATATGATTATAGGAGAGGGCTTCTGAAGAGGTGATTGAGCAGCCACCAGAAAGCAGTGAGGAAATTCTGCAAATATTTGGGGAGAGAGTATAGCAGGCTGAGGGAACACTGGTTGACATTGCAAATGCAAAACCCATGAGGAGGAGCATGCTTGGTGTGTTTTCTTACTGGTGTCCCTATCTCTAGCAAGATGGTAGGGGGGGCAAGTGATTAGAAGAAGAGTAGTAGAAAATGATCTAAGACACAAAGCCAGGAGAGGACATGCAGGACCTCCTTATACCCAAGTAAGGGTTTTGCATTTTGTCCCAAATGTAATAGGAAGCCAACAAAGCGTTTTGAGAAAGGAATGATGTAATCTGATTGTCATTTTTAAAGGATTTTTCTGACTATTGTGTGCAGAGTTAAGTATGAGAAGGCAGTAGTGGAAACCAATAAACCAGTTAAGAGATTGTTTCGGTGATTGCAGTGGTTTTGACAGAGGCGATTGGGGTGAGAATGATTCAATTCAGAACATATTTAGGAAGCAAATAAAACAAAGACTTGCTGTTGTATTGGACTTGCAGTGTGAAAGATAGGAATCACCATTAATTTCAAAGATTTTGCTTAAGCAAATGAATGCCATGGATGAGATAATGGGATATAAAGAAGACAGGAGGAGGTTCTAGGTAAGAAACCAATATTACTGTTTTGGTCATACTGAACTTGACATGATAAATTCAATCCTAACTGAATACTTTTAGTAGACCTGTGTGTGTGTGTGTGTGTGTGTGTGCATGTGTGTGTGTGTGTGTGTGTGTGATCCTGAGTTTGTATTTATAGCTCAGAGAATTATTAGCAGATAGACAGTTGTTAAAGCCATGAAAATGAATCATCTAGGACAGAGCCTGAGTGTACCTAGAGAGATCAAGGACAAAACCCTGGGTCACTACAGCATTTATAGGACAGGACTAGAAGAATTAATCAGTGAAGAAAATATAAGGAGTATTCATTGACATGAGAGAAAAATCAGAAAGTATGGCATCCTTGAAGTCAAGTATAATGAGAGACATAGGAAACAGAGGGTGATCAATTCAGTTCAAATGCTAGAGAATTATGAAGAATAATGAAGATTGACCATGGGATTTAATCTGATTATGAAAAGAACATTTTCTGTTTAATGAATAGTAGCAAAGGCTGATTGAAGAGAAGTCAAGAGAGACTTGGGTGTTGAAATAGAACTCTTTTGAGAAGCTTTGTTATAAAGGAAAGCAGAGAATGGAATTATAGTTGTCAAAGAAATAGGATCAAAATGGCTTTTATTTATTTTAACATCATAATACAGCACACTTGTATGATAAAGGGAATGAACTTTTTTTTTCCACAGAATGAGAATGAGATAATGCAATTAGAATTTGATAAGAGCTATTTTTTCTGATTTTTAAAAATTTTAATTCCTGTACTTATCAGGAATGGATACAGGATTTTTAAGGGCTTTATTTATTAAGTTAGTCATTAAGTTTGTTATTTATTTCTCTATTAATCTACTAATATTAGACACTGCCAATAACTTTTCTAATATAGATTATCCATAACATAAACACTATTGATTATGATATATTATTCTTTTAATGACTCCACTGGACTATATTTCCTAGTTTTCATTTGATAATTTTGCATCTGTATTTTTGAGTGAGATGGCCCTTTAACTTCATTTACTTTTGCTATATTGTCAGTTTAGTTGTCAGAGATATTTTTTTTTTTTTAAACATAGATTGAGCTGTTTGTCTTTATTTGATTGTTCAGGAAAGTTTTTTATATGAAGAGAATTACCAACTTGTTTGCAGAATTAACTCACCTGTGTGATTTTGTGGGTGGGGAACTTTAGGAGGAGCTTATCATTTAACATTTTTTGTAGTGATTATTTCCATTTCTTCTTGAGGCAATTTTCTTGGAAAACTCCAGTGCAATCAGGAGTGAGTCATACTGTCTACCTTTCCAGACAATGAACTATTCAGGGACAGGAGTTGACATTTCTCTCTCACAGGAAGACCTCAACCGAACTGGGTATGTGGTGCCTCATTTCCTCTCCAATGTGAACTGATTAGCAGACCGGATTCAGACAAACAGCCTGAGTGTAGGGGATTTCAGCCCTTTGAAGTCATGCCCCTTCTAACTCCTCCAGTCATAGTATCTGAGATCTCCTTTTGGAAATTTGACACCATAGCCCTTCTGTAGTATCACTGGAAAGTCAGCCACCCTCAACTGTACTGTTCCTCTCCCCAACCCCCAAAAACAGGTCTCTGGTAAAAGGGCTGTATTGACTCCAGACACATTTTTGTTCCATCCTAAGGTTCTGGGACCAAGGCAGTAGGTGCAGGCTCATAAAGGAGATCAAATACTAGCCCCATTCAGGAATCTTCTGACAACTGTAAAACATGAGATTTTAGCTACTTACAACGTAAGAAGTTAGCCTGTAACAGATTTATAGATGCTTGCAAAATATAGGAGACTCCTGCGTCAAGGGACAAAGAATTACTGCTTACAGCCCTGTAGGCAACTTCAGCTTCCATATTTGTATTGGTTCCTCTTGTCCCTCAATTTTCACCTGGGCAATGCAGAGGAAAGTCCAGGCAGGTGTGTTTGTATCACATTTGAGGAACCCCAGCTTAGAAAATTGCAAATATTATAAGAGGGCTGCTAGTAAATATGCCCAGCATTTGCCACTGAGGGAGGCTTAATTGTCTTGGTCAGGAAATATTTCTGCCTTCTACCCCAAACCAAAGGCAGCCCTACTTCTGTCTTCCAAGGATGTTTGTGATGTAGGCATCCTTGAAATGATAGTCTGGGACAAAAACTGTAACAAACGATGGAGAAACTCTATAGAGAATTGCCCCCCAACATGGGTGTTTCATTTGACAAATTACTTTCCCTAAAAATTTTTGGCCCCGATGTATCCAGTCCCTGAAACTCTACTAGGGATAATCAGGGTGTTTGAATCCTCTCAAGTTGCATTTGAGGTTCATTGTCTTTATCTGAAAACAGAAATAGGTAGCTAAATGGTAAGGCAGTGACTCACAGAGATATTGAAAAATAAAGAAGGGTGATTATATATTCCATGATTGGTGTAACTATTAGGCTTCTGTATAAGTTGGTGAAATGGGGATATTAAAAGGATCTTTCTATTTTTTTCTTGTAATCTGGTTCAGTAAGTAAACCCTCAGTAAGATTATATTATTTTGGTACTTCTACCTTGTATTTCATGATAATATCACTAAGATTTTGGCATTTTGTTTCTTATAGTCTTATTTTTCAGTGTTGTAGCACTACTTTTTTTTGTATTTAATAAGCATTTTCACAAGCAATTGAGAAGCTGCAGTGAGAGATGCTAATCAAGTGACATTTTAAATTAGAATGCACATCTTACATTTCCCTCTTTTCTGAAAAAATTGAAAGGGAAATCATGTGTACCTGAGCACTGAGCAAAGAAAACACAGAAATTATTCCTTAAATAATATTTGTGTCAGTTTCAACTTATATCCTTTTATCCCTTCATTTTTACATCTTTCCACAGCTTGTCTTATTTTCCATCCTGAACACGTATGTGAATGCCCAACCTACCAATCCACTATTGGAGATCTATTTTTTCCAGATTTAGGGGCACTAAGTTCCCTAGGTTGGATCCAGCCTGAATTTTATACAAAGCTTGAAGATTTTCATTTCAGAATGATATGTTTCTTTCAAACTCAATCTAATTGACATGTGTGATACTTTTAACATCTCTAGACATAATTTTTCCTTCCTTGTTCCTGGTTATCTTTAGTATTTTAAATAATATGTTATTGTTTTCAGTTGTTCTCTACAAGGTTAAAAGTTGAACTTCTAACACTGTCATCAGTTTATAATTCTCTTTTGTGACTATTTTTTCCAATTTGTTCTTAATGAATTCAGAAATAAGTTAAGTTCCGTATAACTGTTTTCTACAACTTACCACATTACAGAAGATAAAAAAAAACTAGAACTCTTCATATGTCAATCATACTTTAAGATATAAACACTTTTACATGTTGTATGGGTCGTCTCAAATAGTTAAAAATCTCTTAAGTGAAAATTCATTGTTAACACTTGTTGGGAGGAGTAATCTGAAAAGGCCCTGAACAACACTGCACATTCCTGATGGTATGCCAAGAATGCAAAGCCCGGTCACTCTTTATATGGGCCATTTCTCAGAGTTGTGTTTACATCATTATGCCAGTTTGGATGTAATATGTCCCACAGAATGCCATGTTCTTTAATGCAATCTTGTGGGGGTAGACATATTAGTGTTGATTAAGTTGGAATCTTTGGATTAGGTTGTTTCCATGGAGATGTGACCCACCCAACTGTGGGTAATATCTTTGACTTGATTATTTATATGGAGGTGTGGCCCCACCCATTTAGCATGGGTCTTGATTTAATCATTGGAGTCCCATATAGGAACTCAGAAGGAGCTTGGTGCTGCAGTTTAGAGAGACATTTTGAAGAGGGTCGTTTAAAGATGATGCTGACATTTTGGAGAATGCTGTTTTGAAATGCAACCTAAGAGCAAGCTTCCCAGCTAACAGAGGTGTTCTGTATTGAAGGTACCCTACTGTTGGTGCCTTTGTTTGAACACTTTCATGGTCATAAAACTGTAACTTTGTAACCAAATACTACCCCTTTATAAAAGTCAATCCATTTCAGGTGTTTTGCATAACAGCAGCATTAGCAAACCGAACAATTGTGCAGCCATGAAGAATTACACAATAACTTCTCCCAGACAAAGCTCAGGATTACAATAAAAGTGATAGATTGTGTCAGCTCACAGTGTTTCTCTCCTGTGATACAACCCATTTTATGTTCAGTTATTTATCTCAGCCCACCTATGTTGCCTCTTAGGTCTTGGGGAGCACAGGGAAATAGCATAAACAAGAAACTCCTGCTATAACTTCTCTTGAGTAGTGAAGTCATTTTTCTCTGACCCAGTACCTTTGTGTTTTCTGCCAGTACCCATGAAAATTAAGAGACTAGTGTTTTAGCTTGTAAGTAGTGTAAATCCAAGGCCTTTCACAGTTCTGTACAATAATAGATAATTACTGTTATCAAAAAAATTGAGAGCTGTTAGTTCAGATTAATTTTTATATCTAATTCAGTTTTACTAAAGAATACATTTATTGAAACCAAGAAAAAAAATTTATTAGTCATGACCTACCTGTACATTGCATAGGAAAATTTTAAGATTGTTACAGATACATTTAGAAATTACTGAAGACAGTAAAAATACAATTGTATGAAAAGTTCAATTCCACTGAATTATGTTAATATGTGTCACTTACTGCAGAAATGGACTCAATTCTCTAAATTTTAAAAAGTATTTAATTAGTAAAGCAAAAACTTGAACTTAGAATATTTACTCTGAGGCTTGTGCAGATGGTGAGATCAATTAATTGAAATGATAATCAATACTATTAATCAATACTATTCTGTGTGAAAATGTTTTTTTTTATTGTTCAAATCTGTAAAATCATTCTATAAGAAGTGTATTTGACATCTGTAATCATTTCATTTTTTCCTAGGTTATAATACTAAAATTTTATACAAATGAATCTTTCCTTTCCTGTAAGTTTCATGTATATCAAATAGATGAAGAATTAGGAGATTATGGTTTTCATACTTTTTGAGATGAATCAATGATTCCATAAGTGGCAGACACATAGCCTGTGCTCTCACCTTCATGTAAGCAATGCTTTAACTGAATGAGCATCTTATTATTTTCAGCAATGATTTTTTGTTTTTAAAATAGTTGTATGAAGGACGATATTAAAATGACCAATTATTCTCAATAATCACTCTGGAGACTAAAAACAGGAAGTGATAGATTTAGGGCATACTCAAGTAAGAGTAGTGTACTAATCCATTAATGTATGAAATGAAAATAAATGTCAGTCCTCAGCATCTTAATCCCCAATAGCACTTCTCCCCAAATATGTGAAAATGTTTTTAGATAATAGTATTAGTTTTCTAATATAGTTTTCATGCCTGCACAGGGTTTAGAATGCCTCATTATTTTAACATTTCCAGAATAATTTTTATATGAATGCAAGAAAATTTAATAAGTCCTCTGTAAATTTACGTTTCATTGGTTTTATCCCCCATCCTCACAAACAACACTGTAATGAATATCCTCTTATATATACATTGGTGTACTTTTGCAAATGTGTTGGTGGCTTAACTTTTGGTGGCAAAATTTTGGGGTAAATACCATGTGAATTTTCAGTTCCCAAAAGTGTAAATAACTTACATTCCCATTTAAACTTGGAATGTTAATCATAGCAGAATGGGATAGAAAATTAATATTAACAAAATACTATACACATTTCATAATTCTTTTATTATTAGATCCTATTGAGCATAATGATCATTCTTCTATTAACATCACCTAGAATATTAACACATATAAAGTACTTTTTAATACACAGCACTAATTAGCTGGGATTGGAAAATTAAAGCAACAAGATTTTTTTTTAGAATTTATAGGATCAACTTCTCAGTAGCTAGAGTATTTCACAGAAATAAAAAATAAAACTATTTTGGTGTAATCTAGCATCCAGCAAAAGATAAGTGTTTCATAAAGCCTATTTTTAAGTATATAGAAATTTAAGCTAAAATATGGCAAAATAAATTAACATCATTTTATGTATAAGTAATGTAGCATGGATTGGTCTGTGATCACATATACATTTGACTTCTAGTGATAGCTACTTACTGCATCTATGTGTTTGGTTAAAGAATTTAAAAACTTATAGAACCATGGTTTACCCCTGAATTGTGGAATATCATGAAAATATATTTCCATTTTATTAAAGGAAATATATATATATATATATATATATAAAATTGTTGTATAGGCTATATTTGCCTTGTATCTTCTGCACATTTTAATTTATTTCATTGTTATCTGTTCTGGTTTGCTAATGTTGTTATGCAAAATACCAGAATTGGATTGACTTTTATAAAGGGGGTTTAGTTGGTTACAAATTCACCGTCCTGAGGCCATAAAAGTGTCCAAATAAAGGCAACAACAAAAGGATACCTTCACTCAAGAGCAGTCAGTGGTGTCCAGAACACCTTTGTCAACTGGAATGGCATATGTGTGGCTTTCCCTGGTCCTTTGCTCCCAGGTTGTGTTTCAGCTCCTCTCTGTCAGCTCCTGTACATTCTTGCTTCTCTGGGGCAAATTCTGGGCTTCATCTCTTAGCTTAGCATCTCCAAGCATCCTTCTATCTACATCTTCAAGCATCTCCAAATGTCAGCAAGCATCTGGGTCTGTGTCGGCTCTTAGCTTCTTTCTTAAATACTCCAGTGAACTAATCAAGACCCACCTTGAATGGGCAAGTCCACATCTTAATGGAAATAATCTAATCAAAATATCACCTTCAGTTGAGTGAGTCACATATCCATAGAAGCACTCAGTCAGAAGTTTCCACTCTAATCAAATGACTAACAAATCTGCCACCACAAGATTGCATTAAAGAACTTGCCTTTTTGGGGGGCATAATATATCCAAATTGGCACACTATAATTATATCCTTATTACTTACTTATAATAGAAACAGTGCTCACTTTTGTTAAATGTGTATAAATATGTCAACATGATAGTAACTTAAAATCAGACACATCTGGTCCTTGCTACTATATAATATTTTTCCCCAATGATCCAACTTCAATAACTTCCAAAATTATTTTTATCTATTTAAAAGATAAAACAAGCCATGCTTTTAGAACACCATTGTGATCTTTATACAATCCAAGTTTCCATAATATCGTAAGGGGAATTTTACTAGCAAAAGAGGAATCTAAATATTTAAATATACATATGGACCTTATTTGATATTCTCTTTTAATGTAGTGTAACAGAAGGGCTGCTGTAACAGAGTTAGACACAGAGCTTGCTGATGAATATCAGACTGTGTCAGTTCTGCATAAGATTGTGCCTGCTGAGCGAGCTGTACTGGCTTACACACACTCTACAACTGATCTTCTGAAATGATCACATTACTGTGCATGTGGTGAGCTCCGTGGATGTTTGCAGACATCTGAACATTGTTTCCCTGGGTCTGAAGAAGATAACTGTAAATCAAACTTTTTATTAAATTTTCCACCTATGAAACATTAAATCAGCTTTTGAAGCAGGTTGCAACTATTTCAAATATATGTATAATAGAGTATTTAATCTGCTTTCAAGTTCCCAAGTGATAAGCAAGTGAAAGGTGTAACAGGTAAGATCAGTAATATGCACACATAAAATGGCATTTATTTATTTTTGCTAAAATTATTTGGGGCAGAAATGAATGCCCTTGAAACACACCTATCGATTAATATGTAACAGAATTACTGGGGCTATTTTGTTTGGAAAAATGAGTGTTTGTATGTACACAGGCTTATCCATATAAATTTATAAGCAGTTTTTAAAAGTTATTAATCTATACATTTTTAATTCTTCTCTTTGGTTAACCTTGCCTTAGTCATTAGCAGTTTCTCCTATTGCCCCTATAAACTGGCAAAGTGAATTAAAGAATTATAAACACTGAATGTCTTTCCATAAACAAAAATTCCCATAATGCACAATCCAATCCAAAAAATAAAACATAAACTATATTGCTTTCAGGACTGCAATCTAAGGAGTTCCTAATTTTGCTTTTACAGTAGACATATTTTTAAAACACAAGATCAATAGAATCATCAGGATTGAATTACAGTGTTCTAGCACTCTAATCTTCATATGCCTATAAGCACCCACTTGGTTCATCACACAAAATAATATGATCATTTTAGATATTCAGTCATATAGTATGGTGAGCATAAATTTGAATGCATTTCTAAGAAGACAAAAGCTATTCATAAGTATACATTTAATCATTTTTAACACTTAAAAATAGCATGCAAGCATTTTCTTCTTTGATTTTCCTGATAAATGTATTAATTAGGAAAATATTTAAGAGTAAGGAAACAGACTCAGCAGAAGGGAACTAAAATACACTAACATCTTTATAAGTTGTTTTGCACGTACTTTTCTTTGCCTCCTTTGGCATAGTTTGAGTGATTTACTCACAATCTTAGAGTTAACAACTCACAAAACAGATACTATCTCCACTGAAAAGATAAGATTACAGGAAAACTGAAACCATGTTGCCACATTAATACTAGCAAGCAATTCGTTTCCCTACATATTTGAACTACTACAACTAACACTGGAGACTGATTTGATATAAAAATTATAATAATAATAAAAATAACATATTAATAAAAGATTATATTTATTGATCTTTTTCTATATTCCAGGTACTTACCCTGTGGTGTTGATTTTAGAAAGCTTAAACATTTTTAGCAGAAAATTCTAAGGTTAGTGGAAATTGGGGAGTTTGGAAGGCATAGGGCAGGAGGGTATGGCTGACATTAATGCAGACATGTTAGAGAGAGTAAAAGGGAAGTTTTCCCTCAAAAAAGGAAGGAGATGGCTGATTCTCTGTGAGAGATATGTATATATATTTGCTACCCTCCCTTGAGGCATTGAGGAGAGGTGAGAAATGATTTGGATACACCTAGAGAGTTTGGGCTTTATATGTGAAGACTACCAGCTACAAACAGGTGTCCATGATTCCCATTTTTAGTCTTGACATGCAAGCAACAGAACTGCAGTCAACATTATGGATGAAAGCCTAGAGAGGTTTTCTCCAAATGTTCTGTCAAGGCCATTATACTAACCAGGGGGATGAGGAAAACCACGGATCACCCAAAATGACATATTTAATATCTACTAGATAAATGGGTTGGTCAGTTAGGATGAGATTTATTTATTTTTTAAAAAACATTTTAGTTTGAAATACTCTCCTACTTATAGGATAGTTACAGCAAGACAAACTCTGACATACCCCTGTACCCCCAAAAAACCAGTCAGCTCCACCAATTCTAATATTTTGCCACATTTTCCAAATCATTTTATCTATCCATCTATCAATCAAGCAATCTATCCATTTTCTGAACAGTTGATGGTAGACAGTATACATCATGCTCTTTCAATACTTAACTCTGCCATGTGCATTTCCTAAGAACTAGGATATTAATTTATGTAACCACCTTAAGTGCAGTTATCAAGGTCAAGTAATTTAAGGTTGAGAAAAAGCTTACAATCTATAATCCAGTTTTTCATATGTCTCAATAATGTTCATTTGAGCCTTTTTTTCTCCTTTGCTAGATGCCATCCAGGATAATGTATTACTGTGCCAGTTTGAATGTATTGTGTCCCCCAAACACCATTATCTTTGATGTAGTCTTGTGGGCCAGACGTTTTGGTGCTGATTAGATTTGCTTGGAATGTGCCCCACCCAGCTGTGGGTGATGACTCTGATGAGATATTCCCATGAAGGCATGGCCCCACCCATTCAGGGTGGGACTTGATCAGTGGAGCCATACAATTGAGCTGACTCAAAGAGAAGGAACTCAGTGCAGGTGTGAGTGATGTTTGAAGAGGAGCTATAGCCAAGAGAGACACTTTAAAGAAAGCACAGAACCTGAGAAAGGAGCTGCAGATGAGAGACAGTTTGAAGACAGCCACTGAAAGCAGACTTCTGCTCCAGAGAAGCTAAGAGAGGAAAAACACCCCAAAAGCAACTAAGAGTGACATTTTGGAGAGAAGCTGAAGCCTAGAAAGGAATGTCCTGGGAGAAAGCCATTTTGAAACCAGAACTTTGGAGCAGACGCCAGCCATGTGCCTTCCCAGCTAACAGAGGTTTTCCGGACGCCATTGGCAATCCTCCAGGGAAGGTACCTGATTGTTGATGCGTTACCTTGGACACTTTATGGCCTTAAGACTGTAACTGTGTAACCAAATAAACCCCCTTTTATAAAAGCCAATCCATCTCTGGTGTTTTGCATTCCAGCTGCATTAGCAAACTAGAACAATTACATATAATCGTTGTTGTCTTTTTAGATGCTCTTTTTTTTACTTTTAATTGTGGAAACATACATACAACATAATCTTTTCCATCTCAACCACTACAAAGCATACCATTCAATGAGATTTATCACATTCACAATATTGCAGAATCCCCACCACCTTCCACTACTAAAACTTTCCCATCTCCCCAGTCAGAAACCTTACATCCATTATACATTAACCTTCTGTTCCCTTTGCCTCCTGCCCCTGGCAACCTGTACTCCATCTCTGTCTTTATGAGCTAGCATATTCTCTGATATTTTCTTTGTAGTTACTATGGGGCTTAAATTTATAATCCTAAGTCTGTAACTATTTTGTTTGCTCTGATATCAACTTAAATTCAATATATAAACAAACTATAATAGTACACATAAGCTATGTTCCTGTTCAATAGTATATAAACTATATCCCGCGTGTCCCATCTTTATGTAGCTCTTGTTACAAATCACATGTTTATATGTTTTGACCCCTAAAACCATATATTTATCATTATATTTTATGAATTTGCCTTCTGGATCCTATTGGAAGCAAAAAATGGAGGCATAAACCAAACTACAATAGTACTAGCATTTATATTTGCCCATGTCATTACCTTCACTGGAGACACTTATTTCTTCATATGGTATCGATCTATTGTCTATTGTTCTTTCCATCCAACCTGCAGAAGTCTCTTTATCATCTCTTGTGGGTCTGGTCTAGTGGTGATGAGCTCCCTTAACTTTTGTTTATTTGGGAATATCTTAATCTCACCCTTATTTTGAGAGAAAGCTTTGCCAGATATAGGATTCTCGTTTCACTTTTTTTTTTTTTTTTTTTTTTTTGCTTTCAGCACTTTAAATATGCCAGTCCACTGCCTAATTGCTTTCATGATTTCCAATGAGAAACTGACCCAATCTTATTGAACCTCCCTTGTATGTGACACCTTACTTCTTTCTTGAAGTTTTCAGAATTCTCTTTTTATCTTTGGCGTTTGACAGTTTGATTATAATATGCATATTTGACAGTTTGATTATAGTATGCACAGTGTGGGTCTATCCTGTTTGGAATTCATTGAGCATCTTGGATATGTATATTCATGTTTTTCATTTAATTTGGGAATTTTTCAGCCATTACTCCTTTGAATATTCCATATGTCCCTTTCTTTTCTTCTCCTTCTTGGACTCCCACAATGTGTATATTAGTATCCTTGATGCTGATACCAGTCACAAGTGGTGGGTTCTTTGGCTAATGCTGTCCAAAGACCAATTCCTAAAACAATGGGGTTTCAAAGAGAGAAAGTTTATTGTGGCACACAACAGGAGGTCAGATGGCCTATCAGCCTAAAATTCTGTCTCCCTGAATTGCAGTAACTCTGGTGGTTTTATAGTACCAAAAGATGGGCGGGTTTTAGGATAATGATCACAATGGCTCAAGATGACAAGGTTAGAAAAGATGTGGAATTGAGGTGGTTTAGTTCTGGGCTGATTCAAGGTCTTTCTTTAATGAACACTATGAGCTGTCATTAGTGATCATAAGACTCTAAAGTTGAGAAACTGGATAAGGGGGGTACAAGTGATGGTCAGTCACAAGATTTTTACAATCACCAGATCAAGGCTATATAGTCATACAATACTTATCAAAGATCAAGGCAGCTGCATCACAGTTCAGTAATTTCAGGTATCCCCCCCTGGCTATTCTAACATACTAGAAAGTAAAAAATAATAGCCACATGATGATTCAGTAATCATAATCATTTCTCAAATCCTAACTTCTCAGTTAACAGTGGTGTCCACATGTTCCTTAGCCTCTATTCACTTTTCTTC
Organism: Choloepus didactylus; assembly: GCF_015220235.1. NCBI lineage: Eukaryota > Metazoa > Chordata > Mammalia > Pilosa > Megalonychidae > Choloepus > Choloepus didactylus. The sequence goes on from NC_051309.1 coordinate 144,935,868, forward strand.
ATTATTTCTACCTTCTGCTTCTCAGACTAAATGATTTCAATTATCTTTACTTCAAGTTCACTTATTCTTTCTTCTGCCAGCTGCAATCTGCTGTTGAAACCCTAAAGGGAATTTTTCATATCTGATACTGTGGTCTTCAGCTCAATTTGGTTTCTGTTTCAGAAGTTTCATCTTTCTATTGATATTCTCCTTGTGTTCATCTATCATTTTCCCAATTTCCTTTAGTTTTTGCCCATGTGTTCCTTTAGCTCTTTGTACATATTTAAGGCCATTTATTTTAACAAAATCTTTATCTGGTATGTCCCAACTCTGGTCCTCATTGATGGTTTCTCATGCTTTAATCTTCTCCTTTACCTGGGCTATTGCCCCTGTTTTTTTATATGTTTTAACCTGTTTTGTTTTTTTTTTAACCTGGACATTTTGACAATTTAATGGGTTATTGCTAGAATTTAGACTCTCAGGTGTTGTTCCTTAATCTTATATCCAGCTAATGTTAAAACAGCGCTTTCCTTGAATGCCAGGAGCTAACAAAAAAAAAATAATAATAATAATAATAAAAATAAAAAAAGAAGAAGAAGGAAAAAAGGAAATACCTTTCCCAGTTTTTGCAGCTTGACCTGCCCAAATGCTCTTCTCCATAGCTTATCCATTCATGAGTTTTGAAAATAACTCTAAATCAAAGTGTAGGGCCCTCATCCTTTCTACACCTGTCTTGTCTTAGGCATCCAGGTGTGGCCCTGGGAATTCTAACTTTTACATGGTTCTTAATGCCTCCTCTTCCCTAGGAAACAGTTTTCTCATGGCCCTGGTCATTGCATTCTATGTCCTCCAGCCAGAAAACCCTTGCCCTAAGCACCACAACTTGACTGCTCTCCAAATCATTCTACAGGAGAGCTCTGTGAATTGCCTTCTACATGAAGGGTAAGTTCTCAGATTGCAAGTCCCTCAGGCCACCATGAGAGACATCGGGCCAGATATACATGTTCCCAATATGTGTACAAGTGTTAATCTGTTTCCTCTGGAACTGGAACTGGCAGCCAGGGAGGGGTGGGGGAGGGGCCAAGCAGGGTGTCATGAGCACTTACCACTTTTAAGTAGCCTTTTAAAAAAAATTCAGTTCTTGCCTTGTTACTGCAGTCCTTTCACTTTATTATTGAGTTTTAACAAAACTGTTTCTGCCAGTTATCTCTCTTTGTTCAAAACTTCTGTGGGGCAACAGAGTCCTAAAGCATCTTACTCTGCCATCTTGTTTAAGGCAGTGCTTCCAGATTTATTTTTATTTTTTATAAGATTAATTATATGCAGTGCTTCTCATTTTTTGTGTGGTAATGTTGATTCCTAGTGCATGTTTAGAGCAGTTTTCAAATAACAAAGCTATATTGTATATTTTATCTTCTTAAATGTCACAAAAATCTCTTGAGGCAGGGAGGATGTATCTTCAATTCATCTATTTACTAATGAAGAAACTGAGATTCAGTGATGTGAAACCAGAAGCAGCCATCCTCTATCCTTCTCTAATTTCATCATGTGGAAAAGTTTCAGAATCAACCTGACTCCTTGGTATTGAAAGGAAAGTGTGAGAAAATGCTTTTTTTTTAAGTATGGACCACTGTGCCTTTGGAAAGCTTAGATGAACATATGCATCTTTTATTTATTTTTACATATCTAAGGAATACAAACTTATTTAGCACTTTTTTATATGATCTATGCTAAGCATTAGAAACACAAAGATAAGGTATGGGTCTTATTCTCAGCATATATACACTTTCATATGTGAACTTTGCATTTATTTAATTTCAGTTACAGTTTAAATTAGAAGTAAACTTACTTTCATCACAGGTAGAAAAATATGTATTAACAGATACACAGGATAAGCAGAAGACTAGTTGATGGAAACATGTAAAGATAATAAAGATTACCACAACTCGAGTTTCAAATAAGAGAAATAATGTGAATCTGATAAAGAGTTTTGATGCCAGGCATAAAAGTTTGGTATGTAACATCAAAACTTCATTGGCTTTAGAGAAATAAATTTAAAAAATATGAGGCAAAGGAAAATGAGTTTTAAGATCACCTTTTCAACTGAATGGGAGAGGAATTTACAAGAGGTCACAAAAAATGAGAATGTAAGTTAGTTAAATAAAAAGCCAGGCAGAGTATTAAAAGATGATAAATGAAAAGATTAATGTATTTATAATTATGGCTATATATCATTTTTGTTTTATATTTGAGAAGGCATCTACTATGACAGCCTATTTAAAGTTGGGAGGGACCACAGCAGATGGTAAGGACAGTCAAGAGGAGAAAAGCACAGATAGACTAATGAAACACATGCCCATCTTCCATACTTTGAATCTAAGTGTGGACACCAAGATAACATGTTTCACAAGACAGTATTGTTGAATCCGCATATCCAAACTCTCAAGCCTGACTTGATCAAACCTACATTTGGTATTCTAATTTTTATTTAAGCATACCATATAGATAGGTAACTTTAGTAACCCACTCCTCTTTCTCAACCCAATGTTGACTTACTCTAAGCTCATTTTTCAAACTTATATGCCAAATAATTATATCTAATTAATTATAACCATTTGCAGTACTTATAATTTAATTGTAGCAGATTGCATACCTTATTTTTGTTTTCATCTAATCTTTCTTCTTCTCTTAGTAACCTCAAACACCAACTCTCATTTTAGAACTTTGTTCTAAGTTTATTTATTTACTTTTTTGTACATTTTATGTCTTAGCTGTTTAAGACAGTCATTCTCAACCCTGGCTACACTTGAGAATCAGGTGCAGACAGAGCTCTTTGACACAAGATTCTGATTCAGTAGCCCTGTGGGACTGTCTGAGCATCTGCATTTACTTTTTAATCTTCATTGTGATTCCCTTGCATTGCCAGAGTACAGAAACACTAGTGGATAGTTATTAATAATTCCACAAGCAGCAAGATAGCTCAAAAGAGCAATGTGTATTTGCAATTCAGGGGAGTTTAAAGAATTCATTACTTTGTCACTTTTATGAAAGAACAGAAGTGATACCAAAGAAGTGATAATTAACTAACTCATTAGAAGTTATAAAATGTTATACTAAGCTGAATCATTTGCCATTCTAGTCTAAGCATCTGACTGTGACATGGTCAAGGTAAGTCTCCACTGAACTATTTTTCTACAACTTAAAGTAATTAGAGTTTCCTTCCTGTTGCTTCTGGCCCAGTAGGGTAGTTTGAGTTTTTCAGAAAAGCTCAGGAGCAAGAGGAAGAGCTTGCAAGGGTCTCTGGTTGATAATGGGCTCTTCCTGGGTCTTAATGAAAGCATCAATCCCACTTCTGCTACTGATCACTCATTTTGCCAGGTCAAGCTGCAAATTCAGATTCAGTTTTACTGGCAATAAACATGCATTGATCTTTAATAGCCTTTTCTCTTTTACTAGTTTCAGAACCTGCAGTGGATTAAGATCATCAGCTAGGGAACCAGAATATGTCTATTCAAATCTCAGCTCTGATATTTACTAGCTATGCTTCTTATGGGTCATGATAAACTTAACTCTTCTGTTTATTAGTTTCCTCAACTGTCAGATGGGGATAATTTAGCCACTATCATAGAAGTATGTGAAAATCAAATGATTTGGTCAATGTAAAGTGCTTAAAATGATTCTTGGCACATAGTGGTCAATAAGGTTTTTGTTGCAATTATTATTATTATTGTTATTATTATTATTATTTCAGAGAAGCATGTGCGATTAATTGGCTTGTCATAAATCCCAATAAAAATAATGCCAATTTGGCAAAATAGAAATATCAAATAGAGGTGAATGTGAATGTGTGTGCATGTGTAATGTATACATTTTCTGGCTCTAAGTAGGTGAGCTATTTGGGTTGCCACTTTATAAACTGATGGTTATTCCTGAAATATTGACTCAGAGTGAGAGCAATTAGCTGTATTGTTAAAATATAGATACTTCTGCTCTAGTAGTAAGAGATCACAAGTCTACTGACTAGGGTAATCTCCCTGGGGTGTTTACTCATTCATATGTATTTACTGAATGTCCAATATAACACTGTAAGATAGGGATAGCATGGCAAACATGATAGGACTGACACTTACCTGTAACAATCTATATTCTAGAGAGAAAAATAAGAAATTTGTATGTTAGTAAGTCTGATTATGTGTTCTATTCTAATGTAAAAAATATATAGGCAATCATGAGATCCCAGTTTAGGGTTATCAACATGGATAGATGGGGAAAGGGATTGTTTTCCAAAGGAAAATGCATTAAGACAGAAGAGGCTGATTACAAACTAACCATGTAGTGTGTAACAAGTATATGTCTAAGATCAATGAATATGGCACCTGAGAAGAACTGAAAGAAGTCCAATATGACTAGAGCAAAGAATGGGGAAGCAGTGGGGATAGGAGAGAAACAGAAAGTGTTTATTTAGGCAGAAGACAGAAAGTGAGAGGCTTGTTGTTCCGGTTTGCTAATGCTGCCAGAATGCAAAACACCAGAAATGGATTGGCTTTTATAAAGGGGGTTTATTTGGTTACAGAGTTACAGTCTTAAGACTGTAAAGTGTCCAAGGTAAGTCATCAACAATTGGGTACCTTCACTGGAGGATGGCCAATGGTGTCCGAAAAACCTCTGTTAGCTGGGAAGGCACGTGGCTGGTGTCTGCTCCAAAGTTCTGGTTTTAAAATGGCTTTCTCCCAGGACATTCCTCTCTAGGCTGAAGTTCCTCAAAAATGACACTCTTAGTTGCTCTTGGAGCATTTTTCCTCTCTTAGCTTCTCCGGAGCAAAAGTCTGCTTTCAACGGCCATCTTCAAACTGTCTCTCATCTGCAGCTCCTCTCTCAGGTCCTGTGTGTTCTTCAAAGTGTCCCTCTTGGCTGTAGCAAGCTCACTCCTTCTGTCTGAGCTTATATAGTGCTCCAGTAAACTAATCAATGCCCATGCTGAATGTCAGGGCCATACCTCCATGGAAATTATCCAATGAAAGTTCTCACCCACAGTTGAATGATCACATCCCCACAGAAACATCCAATCAAAAGTCTCCAAACCAATCAAAACCAATACGTTTCATTTACATGCAAGACTGCATCAAAGATAATGGTGTTTTGGGGGACATAATACATCCAAACAAGCACACTTATTAAACCCTTTTAATACTTTGGATATTTTCTTAAAATTACTAGTTTTCCTTTGAAAGTTTCTAAGCCAAATACATTTGATACCTTTGTCAATCCCACCTCTTACACACACAAACAAACTAAGGGATTAGCATGTAATATAAACTTGGTTACTAAAATGCTCTCAGATTTTTTAATCTTGAATGTCATCAGGATGACATATGTGAAGGGCATATTTATTTCAGAGAAGTAGCACTGCAAAATGTAGATTTTTCCTACTGCTATTCATCCATATCCTACATGATGTGAGTCCTTGGCATTATTCCAACAAAGTCAGCTATTGTTTACGATAACCAGAATTGGTATTTATTGTTTACAACCAAGAATCTTGGCTAATAAAATTACCCAGGAACTGTACATCAAGTGAAATGAAAAAAAGGCTATGATAGTCAACTGGAATGACCAACAGTTATATGATTATAGAGGATAACTATGATATGATAGAGACTGAGAATGTTCATTCAGAGAAGTAGAAGGGAAAGCTAGAGAGTTTGTTGATTCAGACAACAAGGAGGGAGAAGGTTTTAAAAAGGAGAATGTGGTCTGCTGTGAGAATGTTGACTGGAAATTAAGTAAGATTAGGAATGTATAGTGATCTTTGAATATAGAGGCCAGGAGAATATTAGTGGCATACATAGCATGTAGGAATGGTGAGTTCAGAAGTGATCTCAGTAGCATTAGAAGTACTTGGAGGGAAGGAATTAGAAATAATTAATGTTATGAGAATCACATCCATTTTCATGGTGTTAAATAACATCTGTATGTCAATTCTCATTTTTGTTAAAATCTCCAATGGCAATATCACTCCAGAATTTTACACATTGGATTTCAACTCCTTATTTTACTTCTTATTTAGATACTTAATACACATCTCAAAATTAACATATCCAAAAATGAACTCTTGAGCTTTTACCCAAACCTACTTTGCCTTAGTTTTCCCCGTCAGTTATTTGATAGAAGCTCTATCATTCTTGATTCTTCTCTTTCCCTTACATATAATACCTAAACCATTCACAAATTCTATTTGCTCTCCCTTCAAAATAATTCCAGAATATGATCATTTCTCATGTTTTCACTGCTCATCATGTCCCTGGCAACCATTCCTGTAGACTTGATTGCCCAACAGCCTACCTTCTGATCTCTTATTCTACTATTGCTCCAACACAAAACTCAGCCTCATCATTTTAGAATACAAACAGACCATGTAACTTCTCTGCTCAAAACTTTCCAAGGGCTCCTATTTCATTCAAAGTAAACTTGCTATGGGGAACAAATATCTGATTATGCTTTTCTCATGCTCATTTTTATCTTGTCTCTTGATTCATTCCTCTCTCAGCACTTTGGATTCCTTTTTGTGCTCAAAGTATCTAACCTTTTTCCCGCCTTCAGCTTTGCCTAGGTGTTTTTCCTGCAAAGAATGTTTTTACCAAAGATAAAAACACAATTAAAGTCCTCACTTCCTTCAAATATTTACTGAAATATCATATATTTATGAAGTTTATTGTGACCCATATTGAAAATTGCAGCCTGCCTTCATGAAACATCTAATTCTTTACCTGCCATTGCACTTGCCACCATCTAATGCTTTGCATAAGTATTTATTATGGTTATTATTTATTTTTTTCCCACTAGAATATACGCTATGTGGTGTACACTTTTGTTGTTAATTGGTGTGTCAAGTACAGTTATTGAAGCAAAGTAGGTGTTCAATATTTGTTTAATTTAATTCATTGTAAATAACTCATTTAAGTAGCTTAAGTATAAAGAAAAAGGAAATATCAGGAAGTATATGAAGGGAATATAGCATTAAAATGTTGAATTTTCTTTGCCAATTTCTGTTTATTTAATTGGGAAATACTTAAAAATGTTTAAATGCTGATGGGAAGGAGCCAGTGAAGAAGGATAGGTTAAAGTGATAGAAAATATATATATATGGAGAGAGAAAGAGAGAGTGAAAGAGAGAGAGAGAGAAGATTAGCTAAATTATCTTGTTGGCATTTGTTTCCTTACCTATACTCTAACCATATCATCTTTATGTTCTATATAATTGCATACAAACATAGTAGTGTAATCATAAACTTTCTCCTTAATGCATCATATTTTCTTGAGATTAATTTAAGAATAGGTTATTTCAAGTTTTAAGTATTTTGAAAATTTTCAGTCATACCTTTACCATATATTGGTTTACTCATACATATAGGAAAACCACATCTGCCTTTGAAAAAAATTATAGTATTTAATCCTCATGAGGTAACTTTATTTCTTGATCTTCAAATTCTTGGGGGAATATCACAGTAATGTTCATGTATTAAACCATCAAACCATTCAAAACTGATGACAATTAAATTCCCTAATTCTACATTAATTATAAAAAGGAAATTTCTCCTAATTTATAACTGCTAAAAATATGTCAACATGAATAACAAGAATTCATGTTAAGTTTATATCTAGTCTTATATTTTCATACAAATCAGGTAAATATTAGTTAGAAGAGAAAATATTTACCATCAACCACAGGAATAAAATATATAAATAACTTTTTAAAATTAGCTCTTATATTGTTTATTTATAGTATAATAGGCAACCAGGCACAATGTATACCTATATTGTATTAAAGGTGCATAGTATTTCCTAAACACAGAATAGTATTTGCCAAATATTTATCTTTCCTGGTCAACATATGCCAAAAGACAGTTTCAAAATATGTGTATGTGTCATGGAGAATTCAAAGCTAGGACAAATGAACTTTAAAAGATGAGCATGCATCCATTTTTAAGTTAAGTTCAAAAGGTCTAACAAATAACTAAATTTTGGCTATGTATGATTTAATTATTTTTTTATTTCTGTTTAAATCATATTTAAAATTACATTTGTCCTTCTAGGAAAAATATGCTTTCAATATGATTTGTTATATAATAATGTCAGTTTGATTTTTAAAGCCTCATATCTTTTATCTGGATTCAGTGTATTGAATTGTGAAGATAGCCCTGTTTCTTTCAGTCTAACTGAAATGTAGGTCACCAACTTCCTCTAATACCACTTGTTTTTCTGATGAATGATAAATCTTTTGATTCTTTTGAGTCTTTTCTTTTCCTCCCCCTTCTTTCTGTAACTGAATGTTAAGGCAAAGAACATATTCATCTCGAATGCTAAGATTTTCTGCACCCTCAGATGGTGTAAAGTATGTATTGAGCACACAATCTGCAGCAAGCTCCCCTTCCTGCAAATACACATTAACTTCTTACTGTTATTTTCAATAAGTGAAATTCACAGTTATGGGCACCATACAACTAAGATTCATACAAGCTTGGCCATCCTTATTGAAAGATATATCTTATGTACCTTTGGTCTACTTAATTTTGGAAAAATAATGGTTTTAAAAAATAAGGGTTGGTTTCCACAAACTGTTTGTATTTTCTCTCCATTGGCAATTAACCACAGAATTTTAGTCAACCGATTTGAAAGTGCTCATTTTAGATATGTTTTTTCTTGCTTAAATTTGAAATGTTGGAAAATTTTATGATTTAATTAAACTTACCTGCTTGAGATTATGTTGAAAACTACCAGTCACAGTGGTGTAGCTTTTAGATACAATAATACAACATGAAACAATTACTTTACAAAGTGTTTTAAATTATTTTTATGGTTCCAGCCAGCATGAAATACTTAATTCAATTAGATTTTTATATTCCAGATTTTCTTTTTGCCCAATGAGCTTCTCTTGTCCTTTGATTTATTTACAATATTCTTGGAGCTCAAATAAGAAGTCATTTATTTATCAAATTAGCCAATGGATATTTATTGAGTTCTGACTGTAATTTCTATTTAGTTTTAGTACATTGGGATTCAAATAAGATGTTTTCTATGCTCTGAATGTGTTTATGGCCTACTTGGGGATACAGTCACATAAAAGGGTAATTGCAGTTCAGGATGGTACATTTAATAGTAGTATCATATAAAGTTGTAGAAGAGCAGTTGTTTGGGTTGCTGTTTTAAGACCAGCATTTTGGGAAGCTGCTAAGAAGAAGCAAAAACCCAGATTATTCTAGAGGATGTGCAGAGACTCAAAACTTGGGGCAAAGAAAATTTAGGGATTGCTATTAGCAAAGCAGGGGTAACAGCCTCATTTCCCTGTTTGCCTCCCTAATCAGCTCCCAGAGCCTCTAGGACTCATGAAGGAAGACTCAACAAGAAAGCAAAAGGGAAGAAGAAGGGACACTGAATACTGCTGTTGATGGCAAAGTCCCAACTAAAGAGCAATCCTGACATTAGAACTGCCTCCCGACTTGATGCCTCTACTCACTCCTCGGGGGTGGGGGAGGGTATGAAAGACCAATCACTGAACATTTATTTTAGAATTTTACAAGCAAGATTCATTTAATGTAGGGACTTTACATTTGGGCAATAAAGAGCAATAATGAAGAAGAGATAGAAGGAAGTTTGACTAATCCACGCAAAATATTTTTTCTCTAATTTTAATTTGTCTTCGTATTCTGAAATGCTCATGTGACATTAGAATTTTAATAATACTCTTTTTTATCAAGTACATTGAAAGTCATCACCTTATATTGCTAAGTAATAAAAATAATTTTAGACTGGTAGCATTTAAGGCATAAAATACTACTTACTAGATAAATAATTATAATATTATAGGAAGAAGTGGAAGAGGTAGATTCTTTTGTCAACACTGATGGATTTTGTATGACGAAAAATAGGTTTCCTCTTCTTTCATAAATTTTCATTTAAATAACAGTTTTTTTTTTCTATTTTATTGCCTGTTTTTCCCTTCTCTTATGGTTTTTACATGCAATTTCAACAGGTCCTGCAAAATGACATATATTCACAGTCACTTAAAGAAATGAATTGTCTCCTAATACCCTTTGGCAGTTAGGCTAATTATTAACCTCTTATTCTCAACACCTTCCTGCACTAGAAAATACATTCATCTTGATAAATGCAAACACATGTGGAAAAATCAAGTACAGTCTGACAGAATGGTAGGGGGTGACACTCTCATCCTAAAAACAAAATTAAGGTGTGTATTTCCTAATTTTAAAGAGCAGAGGCCAGCTTAAAAGACCAAGGCTCATCCCACAATAACTTTATGAATCAGAATCCTGTTTGATACATGAATTTTACAACACTAAAGTTAAAATCATGTATCCACCTAAATTTATTAATTTCCAGTCTCAATTAACAAGGAAATGTGATACAGTCTTTCAAGTTTTCAAAGAAGAATCTTACCTGCAATATTTACTCACAGATACAGCTCTGTTAGTCTTCCTATGCATGTCCAATGTGAGTTCACTTCCTAGATGGTGAAGAGGAATATGGCTGAGCTTGCCACTAAAGTATAAATCAGGTTTTAAATGCCTGGTGGTATTTAGTATTTATTACATTCCTATCCAAATACATCCACCCATTTACAAAGTCTCTGAGCAAGCCCTCTCATCTGACTTGAGAAGGCTCAGAAGCATGAACTTGGAGTGCCTTCAAAGACCTCATCCACAAAATGGAGAGATGTGAAACATCCAGCAGGAAAGGCTCCCAGCTTTCCCGACATCACCCTCAGCTCCTGCCCCATGGAGCTTCCTGTTACTGGCTTCCCAGGTGGCCTCCAGGCAATCAATGCTCCAACCATAATTTAACACAGATGAGCCAGGTCATATCTGTTTTGACTTCACCCTTCCTGTTTTTTGTACTTAATTTTTTCCCACCATTATTATTTTTTTAAATTTAATTTTATTGAGATTGTTCATATACCATACAATTATCCAAAGATCCAAAGTGCACAATCAGTTGCACATCATACAGCTGTGTTTCCATCACCACAATCATTTTTAATTTTTAGAACATTTTCATTACTCCAGAAAAGAAATAAAGACAAAAAAAAAATAAAGAAAACTCAAATCCTCCTACAACCCTAACCACCCCCCTCCATCATTGACTCATAGTATTGGTATAGCATATTTGTTATGGTTGATGAAAGAATATTAAATAGGTATTTTTTTTTCCTATATGCCCCTCTATTGTTAACTTCTAGTTACAGTGTCATACACTTGTTCTAGTTCATGAAAGAGATTTCTAATATTTGTACAGTTAATCATGGACATTGTCCACCACAAGATTCACTGTTTTATACATTTTCAACTTTTAACCTCCTACTTTCCTTCTGGTGACATATGGTGACTCTAAGCTTCCCTTTTCCACCTCATTCATACACTATTCAGCATTGTTCATTATTCTCACAATAACATGCTGCCATCACCTCTGTCCATTTCCAAACACTTAAGTTCAACCTAGTAGAACATTCTGCTCATAATAAGCAACCACTCCCCATTCTTTAACCTCATTCTATACCCTGGTAACTTATATTTCATGTCTATGAGTTTACATATTATAATCAGTTCATATCAGTGAGACCATGCAATATTTGTCCTTATATAGTGCCCTCAAGATTTCTTCATCAATCTGTTTTTTTTTAAAGATGGTTTTGTTCACCCATTATACTTTCTGCCCTAAGTAAATAATCGATGATTCCCTGTATAGTCATATGTTTATGTATTCACCACCATCACCACTATCTATAGAAGGACATTTCCATTTCTTTCACAAAGAAGGAGGAAGAGTCAAAGAAGGTAGATAGACAAAAGAAAAAGAAAAAGAAAGAAAAAAAATATGAAAGCTAAAAATGAAAAAGAAAAAAAAAAGGAAAGACAGAGTTAACCTAAAGTAGAATATAAGAGTCAGACAACATTACCAATAGCAAGAGTCCCATACCCCTCCCTTATGTTCCCCTTTTAAAGGCATTTAGCTTTGGTATGTTTCTTTTGTTATATTAAATGAAGAGTAATACAGTGTTTCTGTTAACTGTAGTCTCTACTTTGCTTTGATTGTCTTTTTCCCCCAATACCCCCTATTTTTAACACCTTGCCAAGTTGACATTCACTTGGTCTCCCTCATGTAAAAATATATTTTTACATTTTATCACAATTGCTGAGCACTCTCAGTTTCATTGAGTTATACAGTCCCAATCTTTATATTTCCTCTTTCCTTCTGGTGTCCCACATGTTCCTAACCTTCCTCTTTCAACCATACTCACAGTCCTATCTTTGCTGTGCTACATTATCCAAAATTGTGTTCCAAACCTCTTACTCCTGTCTTTTCTTATCTGTTTGTAGTGCTCCCTTTAGTATTTCCTGTAGTGCAGGCATCTGGTTCACAAACTCTTTCATTGTCTGTTTGTCAGAGAATATTTTAAGCTCTCCCTCATAGTTGAAGGACAGTTTTGCTGGCTAACTCAATTCCACTACTCTCTATGCTGCCGTCTTGCTCCTCCCTCTGCCACTATTATTTTTGAGGCAAGTGTCTGATTTTGACTTATAAATTTGGAAATACCACAAAAATATAACCATTCATTCATTTATTCATTCAATAAACATGGACTGAGAGTCTACTGTGAACAGGGTAAAATAGTCACTCCACTAAAGGAATTTCTATTTTTACCTCTAATTTTTACTTAGTAATTAATTCTCTATACAAGGTTAGGTCCAGATTTTAATGCACTATCTTCATAAGATAGTTTAAAATTCAAATTCATTTTTAATAATGTGGAACTTCATTTTTATTTACTCTATTCTGAATATTTCATAGAAGCAAAATGATTGGGTTTATATTCTGTAATTAGGTACCACAAACACTTTGAAGTTTTCATTTTTATTAATCAACTATAAAAATGTTGAGGTAAAAGCATATTTTTGATATATAAAATCACATAGTACTTCAATTGAAAGCCTTTATTAAATAATATCTGTGTATGATTTAGCTATTAATACCAACAAAATTGATAGCTATCTTTATTCATTTCAGATTTATCTGTTCATAAGTTAACATATTTTTCAATGGTAACCTATCGATTCATGATATTGTATTTTTGCAGACTTACGAAGCCTTGTATACCTTAGAAAATATTTCAAACATGTTAAAAAGTACTCTCTGATATTTTCCATCAATAGCATCATGTATAAAGTCAAATGATATGTATTTTTAGCATTCTCTGTAAGTACTTAAAACACGTACAGTGAATATGAGGCACTGCGAGTTATTTCTATTGGAATGCAAATTAAGATTCTATAATGGAATTGGCAAAGAATTAATTATATGCAAGTGAGAATGAATGATACTTGCATTTAAACACTGTAAGGAGTAATAGATTGTGTGCAAAAGTGTTTAAGCTCCTGTTTTCCATGAAGATATAAACTAAATTTTGAATATTGTTTAAAATTAATTTAATTTCTTACACTTGACTTAGTCTGTCTTAAGCAGATTGCTGTCATTTTTCATGGTGTATAATTTGTAGATATACTTCAAGAAAAATGATTTAATGCTTGCTAAATGTGTGTCATGCAATGTTCATTTAAAGATTTAAAGTTTTATTGTACTAGTCTGGATTTTCAAACAAAATTTTATTTCACAGTACATTAATTTCCATTTATGTATTTTTGCACTTTGTCATTAACATACTTTCACTATTTCAATAACAAAACTAAACATGGTATTAGCTGTTTAGCTCCATGCTCCAGTAATTCCAACAAACAGTTGGAAGAAAAGTAAATGACTATTATAGACTATTGTTATAATTATACTTATTGATTCTAGTGTGTTTAAATTTGTATTTATTGTGAACAATAGTGTATTTATGTCTATAAATTGATTAATGGATTGTAATCTTCATCATAAAATAGTGAAATCTACAGCTGGCTAAGTAATGTGTTTTCTTACAAATTACTTAAATTACAGATGCCAAGCACATTGCATTCTCCATTTAACAGGAGAAGTGGCTTGCCAAGAAGTCTTTTTATCATTAGCTATTCTCAACACTGGTACAGCTGCTGAAAATATAGCTAGTCATTTCAAACAAGTCACATTACGAAATGTGATCTCCAATTATAAAGCAAGTCTACAAAAATATTTCAAACTTGAAATGATATATATATTCTGAAATGTATTCAGTAGCAAGAGTTGAAGAGGGTAACTTACATTTATGCTTACCTGTTTGCATAATGTTCGCCATAATTTTGAATAATAATGAGATCCTGCATTGAATAGCAATTAAAACATATTATGCAATTATAGGATTTTTTTTATTTTTTTATTGTGAACTTTAGCACAAATACATAACAGTGATAACTTTCAATGTATGATTTCACAAGTAGTTAGAGAGCAAATCTCAAAGAATGTCATGGTTCACAGTTCCACAACTTCAGCCACTTCCATTATTGCAAAATATAACACACATACAGAAAGGTGTCATCTCTCAGTGTACAGCACAACAAGCTAGTCATATAGGTAATTTCAAAAATTGTTATGGTGTACAGTTCCACAATTTCAGTTGTTTCCTTATTATGCAATACAAGATATATTCAGAAAGGTGAAGGCCTTCAAGGCAAAATTCAATGAGCAGCTACAAAGCAAATCCCAAAGAATGCTATAGTCTACAGTTCCACCATGTCCTTTACCGCCTTCCAGCCATTCCAACACCCAGCATCATATATATACACACACACACACACACACACACACACACACACATGTATTTATAGTCATATAACATTTCAGTATTCATACAATTTTGTTCAATCTTATCTTGTTTGTTGCTACTCCTTCCTCTCACTTAATATCTTTCTCCATCTTTAGGGGTGTCTAGGCAGTGAGCAACCTAACTTGTTCATATTAAAAGAGGTTGTTAACATCATGGGGAAGGGGGCTGCATCTGATAGTTTATCTTAAAGAGCCTGTTGCCTCTGGGTTTTATGTCTTGTCTGGTATAGGAACACTCTAGTGGATTTAAGTTTCTGAAAGATAAAACTTAGTGAGTGAATCTTTTATAGAATATCATGCAGGGACCTAGGTATTTGGAGACTACTTTTGGAAAGGGCATGGCATGCTGTGCCCAATTAGGGTGTTTAGCTGGAGCTTGCTTAAGAGAAACCTCCAGGATAGCCTCTTGACTCTATTTGGGATATCTCAGTCACTGTGACCTCAGCTTGTTTCCTTTCTTTTTTCCCCCCTTTTGATCAAGTAGGCATTTTCAATCCCTCACTGCCAGGGCCAACCTCATTCCTGGGAATAATGTCCCACATTGCCAGGGAGATTCATTCCCCTGGGAGCCGTATTCCTCATAAGGGTGGTGGGGGATTAATGAATTTATTTGACAGATTGAGCTTAGAGAGGGAAAGGCCACATCTGAGCAACAAAGAGGTTGCATGGAGGTGCCTCCTAGGCATAATTATAGGAGGGCTCAGCCTCCTATTTACAGCCCTCAATTTCACAAGAGCAAGTCTCAAGTCAAGGGCTTGATTTATTAAGTAGTAGGCTCCTATCTGGCCTTAATAGATATTCTATCCCAAGATAAATGGTCAGTTTCTTACATTACCTTTACTTAGTTTTACAATCATCACCACTCTCAACTTTAAACAATTATTGTAACATAATACATCCCAGAGCTCTTATCAGCAACTAATTATTCATCCCTAGTATTAGTGTAGAGTCGGTAAGACATTCCTATTAAATATAGTCATTAATACATAATGGGTAGTTTTTCCATACCACTCTGTTGTTAACCCTGTGCAGCAGTGTCATACTTTATAAGTATATCATGCTAACACTTATTTAGGTTTGTGGTGCTACTCTGTGGGTTACTGTCATTTACAAACATGTTGAACTTCAATGCATGGCTGATAATTATAATCCCATTAACGTACCATAGTCTTTCCTGACCATACCCATACCATTAAGTCACCCTCATTAATTATAGGATTTTAATCTATGAGTTATGCAAATAATCTTATCATTTGATAATGGGCATTGAAAAGTTTATAACACTATAAGTCATCAGTCCCTTTTTTATGTGTCACTTTATGTTATGGGGAAAACGACCATAGGCTTGTTGCAGAACAGTCGGTTGGGTCATGCAGAATGTCCCATATTGTGAATTTGTTGGTTTGCTTCCTTTTATGTACTTTGTTTAAATTCAATTTTACTGAGATATATTCACATACCATACAATCATCCACAGTGTACAATCACTTTCTCACAGTACCATTATATAGTTCTGCATTCATTACCACCATCAATTTTTGAACATTTTCATTAGAACACACAAAAAGAATAAGAATAAAAGTTAAAGTAAAAAAGAACACCCAAAACATTCCATACCCCCCATGTTTCCCTATTATTCATTTACTTTTTGTCCTCATTTTTCTATTCATCTGTCCATACACTGTATAAAGGGAGTGGGTGCCACAAAGTTTTCACAAATATTTTGAAATATCTTTTCCTTTGGTAGTACCCTGAGACTTCCTCCACAAGTTTCTAATTTCCATTCACACTTTTGTTCTGTTCTCATATTTTTCCTTTGAATGGGTTTTTAAATGACTTTTCTTCTGAGTAATTCTTTCAAGGTTTTTAATGTTTCTCCACAGTCTCTAGAACAACAGTAAAATCACTCCAATAATTGAAGACCTACCAAGAAGAAGAAGTTGGATCAAAAAAAGATTTAATTTAGATTATAATTTAGATAAGATATTGGTAATTTTTCAGATTCTAGGTTGCATGATCATCATTTTGGGAGGAAAGAAATTCTTCATCAATTTCCAAGGGGATAAATGAGCATCACATATTCAGAATGCTTTCCAAAATTTATACTCTCTTTTTTTTTCAAAAATGCCACAGCAGAAAAAATGTTACTGACTTTATGAGCAAAGAAATACATGACCAGAACCAATGCAATTTTTGCATATGAATTTGAAAGACAGACATGTCAAAATATAATTTTATATTAAATTTACAAGCAAAAAATGTATTAAATGCAGGAAGATTAATGATTATTTGCACCATTTAGATGAATGTCCTCAGGGAGAAAAATATATTAGTAAAAAATTCAGTGCCTATTTTAGTATTAAAAAGAGGATTATATAAATATACATTTGCTTACAACTGAATTTTAGCACAATCATATCCAGATACTAAATAAAATGATTATGAATTTCAGCATATTCTATGCCTAACTGATCTAATAGATGATGTAATATACTTGGAATACAAGAAAATATACAAGAGTTAAACCATTCAATATAATTAGAGGATAATTGCACAAATTGTATGAACTGTTATAAATGCCTATGGTTATTGAAATTTCTACATCATTAAAATTCAGAATAGTTTTTGGGACAACACAGAATAGTAATTGCATTTTCATGTCATGAAACATTGTAGAAATAATCAAGAAATGCTTTTAGAAAAGCTTTGCCTTTTCACAGAAGGAATATATAACGACATATACTATTCTTTAAACTAATATTATAGTACTCATAATAAAGAAGAAAATCGTGAGAAAAATACATTTTTATGAAAGGTATAAAAACACTCAAAGTATATAATATTTTAAATGCTTGATTAAGATCACTGTAATATGTTTCACTAAGACTACCTGTCATCCCTGCTTTCACTCATTAGTTACTCTCCCCACTACATTTCCTAGTGGTTATTTAAAGGTGGAAACAGAAGCCTGATGTAAAAATGGCTTAAATTACAAATAAGAGAATATATTTATATATATATATTCATATAAGAAGAAATTCAAAGGTACAAGAACTGTCAAATATGGTAGTTCCATTGGCTCCACTATCTTATCAAGTATCCACATTATTTCCCTCACTCCTTTGTGCTTTCCACAGTGTCAATGTCATTATAAGATTGATATCCATCTTGCTCATAGAGTGGCTGTCAGTAGTAACCAAGACTATATGCTGCCCCTTTCACATTTAGAGAGGAAAGAAAACTTCTCCTTCAGGAGATCAAGAAGAATCCTTAGATATCTATTACATATCTCTTCATATATCACTGGAAGAACTGTATTATCTACCCATTTATATGACTTGATAATTAAAAAGGGGAATAAGATTATTATTCAGACAACCCTGAAGTGGAGGTTTATTGATTGTAGAAGGGAAGGAGATCCATGAACAAAGGTGGATTTTTTTAGGAAGGCAGTTGGATTTATTTAGGAAGGCAGGTGGATTTCCTTAGGAATGCAGATGGAACTAAAAATATCTCACCATATTTCTTAAAAAGAACTCTCATTATATAATTTTATTGTTCTAAAAACTTCAAGGTCTCCTTGTTGCCTAACCTTAATTAAGTCCATGCTCTTAATGTGGTGTATTAGTTTTCTATTACTGCTATAACATATTACCACAAATTGGGTGGCTTGAAGCAATGCACAAATGTATTATCCACAGTTCTGTAGGTCATAAGTCCAGTAAAGAGCTTCAGGGATGTATTCCTTTTTATGGACTCTAAGGGAAAATCCCTTTCCTCATTCTTCAGGATGTTGGCAGAATTTAGTTCCCTGGCTTTGTAGGAGGGAGATCCTCACCCAATTTGTTGCTAGCAGTTAACTGAGGATCGTTTAACACTTTTAGAGGCCGACCACATGATTTGGCGCATGGTCTGCTCCCTCAATCTTCAAAGCAAGTACTGGAGGCCATAGATCCTCTCTCTCATGCTTTGAATCTCTCCTTCTTCTTATTCCAAAGTTCCATCTCTTTCATTGCAGCCATGAGTTTTAAAGACTTTTAAGAATGCACTTTTTAGGGCTCATGTGATTAGATTGGCTTAACCAGATAATCTCCTTATTTCAAGATCTGTAGCATTAATCACATCTGCAAAGTATCTTTTGCCACACAAAGAAACATATTCATAGGTTCTAGGGATTAGGGCATGGACATATTTGGGAGAAGAACCTTATTTTTTGGACCACACATGACATTCAGAATGTGCCACAATAATTTAACTTTTAGCATAATTTCTGGGTTTTTGTTTCCCTCCTGTGTACAATGTGCTTCACTTTCACTAAGTTTCTTAACAATCTGAAAATTATGTTTGATGACTTCAGGCTCCACATTACATCCTGAATTAACTCAGAAGTTATGATTATGTCATCTTTAAATCAAGACCAACTAATTGGTTGCCATGTAACCTAAATTTAAATAATCCATGTGTTCTGCTTTAACTTGTGGCTTTGAATCAAAGACTCTACAAATTCCTAAAAATCCAAAGGAGGAAGTTTAATAAGCAAACAATAATTATAATATGCAAAATAAAGAAGAAAGAGATTCCAATATGAAGGTTCAATATGATATTGGGGTGAAAAAATACATAAATAAAAATGTTTTTACTCCAAATAAATATTAGAAAGGGGAACAGAACTCTGATAGAATTTTATTTACGTATTTATTAGCCTATTTATAATTTAATATGAAAAGCCAACCAGGATTATATCTAACATACCCCTTCTGCCAAAATACTTAGTATTATGCTATTATTCATGGCTATATTATTTAAAAATATCTAAATCCAATAATAGAAACAAAATATGAATGCAGAAATGTTTCTATCTTTGAAATTAAGTACAGAGAATTACTGCTCCCTAATTTTTCTTTCTACTGGCTCAATAAAAAGAATAATAACAGTTGATGATATTCAGAGAAGCAAATGATATTCAATCAAATAGAAATAATAGTATTTATCCCTTATATTTATAAAACTTTGGCTTCTGCCCCAGGTACTCTATTCCTTTACTCACAGATGAAAAATTCTTATCAGACGTTTAGAAGACAGTTTGCTCCCATTTGATTAAGAACAAAGGATGTGAAGACAATGCTTTCTTTATGGATTGATTTATCTGCAGGAAGCTTTGTGATACTGCTTTTGAACTTATTTTTAACTTTTGTTTTCCTTTTCAGTTTTGAAAACAGTATTATTCTGATCTTTGTTATGTATAATAACACATCACCTGCTGTTCTGTAATATAGAATCGTGATTTCTGAATACAAAGATATGTTTCTACTTAGTCTTTCTTTCAGGGTCGTTAGATACTATGTTCATATAGTTGGGTTTCAGGCTTAAACAATCTGCTAATTCTTCTTTGCCTACAGGATAAATTAGTTAAGTCTAAACTTGCTAGCCCTTTGCAATCACCAAACTATACCTCCAGATTTAACTCCCATATCTCCTTTTCAAATTTCTATACTCCAACTGTAAATATCTCTTTACTTCTTTCATATCATTCTAGAGATTTTCAAAATCTTGTGACATTCTCCATAATATTTATTTTTCCCTTGGTTGCTTTTCTTTTAGCTTTATACATGAGAAAAATAATCACCCTATTATTTTTAATATCCTACCCAGTTTTATTTCATATCAATCAAGGAACCATTGAATAATAGAAAAATCAAGAGCCTTGGATTCAATCTGAATTTGTTTAAAGAACAAATCCTGCCCTTCTTTAGCTATATGACCTTGGGCAAATCATATAATATTTTCCAAGAATCATTTATTTTCATACATAAAAATAATAATAATAACACTTATAACAATGAGTTGCTATGAATTTTAATCAAGTAAGGCATTAGACAGTTGGGTCAATGTTTGATTTCTTAGCAGAGAAATGTTATCTTTTATTTTGCTCCTGGTAGGAATGTTTTGAGAGTTTAAAGAGATAACACTTTGGAGATGCTGACATAGAAGATAATCTTAAAAGTTAGTTGCTTTTCAGCCTCAACATTACATCTAGGCAAATCCTTTTTTCCCCTACAGCTGATCTTTCACTACAGGCCTACAGTATTTGCAAGGTTGAAATATATCATTTCACTGTATTTCCCTAATTAGACTACTGTGATGGTTTGGAACTGTATGTATCCCAGAAAAACATGCTATTAGAGTTAATCCATTCTGGTGAGTGTGAATCCATTGTAAGTAGGACCTTTTGAGGAGGTTAATTCAGTTAAGGTGTAGCCACCTCAATCAGGATGGGTCTTACTCCAATTATTGGAGTCCTTTATAAAAGAAAATGGAGAAAAAAGAGAAAGCCACAGGAAGTGAGAAGCTGGAATGGAACCCAGAATAGAAGGAGGTAACCAAAAGATGCCACCATGTGCCTTGCCATGTGACAGAGGAATAAGGATCATCAACAGCCAGTGTCAGAACATCACAGTCTTCACAAAGAAAGCATCATTTTGATGATGCCTTAATTTGGAGTGTCTTTTAAGTTCAAAACAATAAGCTTATAAATTTCTATTGTTTAAGCCAACCAATTTCATAGTATTTGCTTGAGCAGCCAAGGAAACTAAAAAAAAAAAAAAAAAAAAAAGAATTGGTACCAGGAGATGGGGAGGGGTGCTGGTATTGCAAATACCAACAGTGTGGAAATCATTTTGGAATTGGATAATGGTAGAGCTTGGAAGAATTATGAGGTGCTTGATAGAAAAGTCTTAAATTGCTTTGAAGAGACTGTTGGTAGAAATACGGATGCTAATGGTACTTTCACTGAATACTTAGAAGGAAATGATGAGTGTGTTATTGGAAACTGGAGGAAAGGTGATCCTTGTTTTAAAGTAGCAGACAACTTGGGAACATTGAGTTCAGATGTTGAATAGAAGACTACTTGAGAGCAATGAACTTGGATATTCAGCTAAAGAGATTTGCAAGGGAAGTGTGGAAGTGAAGTATGTGGTTGCTCCTTGCAGCTTATAGTAAAATGTGAGAGGAAAGGTATAAGCTGAGAATGGAACTCCTGGGCAGAAAGAAACAGAAATTGGTGGTTTGGAAAATTCTTAGCTTCCAGAAAGTGAATCCCCAGGGAATAGTGCTCCAAGTGAGGGTTTAACTGAACATGAAACCAGTCAGCAATTTCAGTGTAAGTGAAGACTGGAGGTGCAGTTATCTAGGAAAGATCTGCAGAAAGTCGTTTTTTCTGACAGTTTGGTCCTTTTGAACAAAATGCAAAACTGACAAGTTTCTGTGAGATTTGTATTTGCAGAACTATTGCCAGCCTGGACTAAAAGGGACAGAAAAGGGACAGATTGAAGGAAAAATAACTTCATGGGCAGAACCATGGAAACTGAGGACTGGACCAAAGACATCTTAGGTCAACAGAGTGGGCCCATCTATGTGTGTGGAAAAAGTGAGTCTGCCCTGTAGCTTGGAGAGGATGGGCCTTCTGCCCCATTGTTCAGGAAGAGTGCTGCCACCCCAGTGCCCTGAGAGGATGGAGCTTATTGCCTGGCATTCATGGAGAGCCTGGCCACCATACCCATTGTGCTGGTTTGAATGTATTATGTCCCCCAGAAAAAGCCATATTCTTTGATGCAATTTTGTGGGACAGACATATTAGTGGGGATTAAGTTGGAATGTTTGGATTAGGTTGCTTGCTTGGAAATGTGACCCACCCAACTGTAGGTGATAACTGATGAGATATTCCCATGGAGGCATGGCCCCACCCATTCAGGGTGGGCCTTGATCAGTGGAGCCATATAAATGAGCCATATAAATGAAGGAATGCAGTACAGCTGTGAGTGACATTTTGAAGAGGAGCTACAGCCAAGAGGGACACTTTGAAGAAAATACAGGAGCTGTGGATGAGAGACATTTTGAAGAAGCCCATTGGAAGCAAACTCTTGCTCTGGAAAAACTGAAAGAGGACAAATACCCCATATGCAACTAAGAGTGACATTTTTGAGGAACTGCAGCCTAGAGAGGAATGTCCTGAGAGAAAGCTATTTTGAAACCAGAACTTTGGAGCAGACACAAGCCACATGCCTTCCCAGCTAACAGAGGTTTTCTGGACACCATTGGCCATCCTCGAGTGAAGGTACCCGATTGCTGATGTGTTACCTGGACAATTTACTGCCTTAAGACTCTGACTGTGTAACCAAATAAACTCCCTTTTATAAAAGCCAATCCATCTCTGGTGTTTTGCATTCTGGCAGCATTAGCAAACTAGAACACCCATGCATAGAGAAGGTGAGCCTTCACCAGAGTGAAGCGCATGCCTGCTGGGTAAGCACTAGGAAGGGGCGCAGCTGTCATTGCATCAGGCCTGGAAGAAAAAACCTCATTCCATAGATGACTCTCCAGCCTTGAAATCTAAGGGAGTATGTCCTGGGGTTTTTAGGATTATATGGGACTCATGACTCCTTTTTCCTTCCAATCTATCCCTATGATAATGGAAATGTTTATCCTAGGCCTATCCCTCCAGTGCATATTGGAAGCAGATAACTTGCTCCCTAGATTTCAAAGGTCCTCAGACAGAAGCAAATTATACCCCAGGATAGACTACAACCATAATTGGTTTTAAGGATACTTTGTACTTAATATTGTTAGTGAAATGACTTAAGACTTTTGGGATGTGATATGGAATGAATGTATTTTGTATATGGAAAGAACATGTCATTTTGGGGTCCAGAGGGTAGAGTTTGATGGTTTGTAACTATATTTCCTCAAGAAAAATATGTGTTTAAAGTTAATCCATTCCTGTGGGTGCGAATCCCTTTTAGGTAGGACCTTTTGATGAGGTTACTTCAATTAATTTGTAACTAACTACAATCAGGATAAGTCTTCATCATATTAATGGAGTCCTTTATAAGATAATGAAATTCAGACAAAGAGAGAGAAAGCCACAAGAAGCAGGAAGCTGAAATAGAAACCAGAAGTGAAGGAAGAGACCAGAAGATGCCACCATGAGCCTTGACATGTGACAGTGGACCTAAGGATCATTGGAAGCCAGCCTAGAATAGCAGAGTCTTCAGAAAGAAAGCATTGCCTTGATGAGGTCTTGATTTTGACCTTCTGTTAGCCTCAAAACTGTAAGCTAATAAATTCCCACTGTCTAAGCCAATCCATTTCATGATATTTGCTTGAGCAACCAAGGAAACTAAAACAACTGCTATGTTCCACAATCAATATTTCTCTTCCCATGCTTCATGTCCCACCAAAAACAAAGACAACATGAACATTGCTGCATTGTTTCAATCAAATTCCCTTCTGGAATGATTTAACCAATGGAGAAAATTATAATTTAAGCCATCAACAGACATTCTATACAAAATTGTAGGGAAAAAGAAAGAGGAAACTAAATTCAAAGAGATGATAATTACAAGGATGATAACTTTGATTATGATAATTATGTAAAAGAGAGACAGAAAGAAGATATAGAGTAAGAAAGTGAGAGTACATGAGAGAGAGGATGTGTATCAGAGAGAGAGAAACAAAAAATAAAGCAAGATTTAAAATATGGGAAATTACTTGAGTTTTCATCTTATGAAATTGATCATACATTCTTAATTAAAATTTATAATTTCATTTCTCCTTTCCTACCCTACTCATTCAAATTCTCTCAAAAATCTCAGATGTTAACCTGCTGTTTTCTCTTTTGTAAGATAATCTAAAGCTTTCCTGTATGGTTTGAAAATTCATGGTCCTTTCAACAGAATTGCAATGAATGTACCATTGTCTGCCTCATCACAGATGATCTCCTGGTTTGTATATGTACTCTTTACCTCCCCACTTGGGGCAATATTAATTCACCTTAATATTAAAACTATTACTAATAATAAGCATGTATGTATCATTTATTATGTACTGGGCATTTTTCAAAGTGTTATGCATATGTGACTATTAATATCCCTATTTTATAGTTGAGAAAACTGAGACACAGAAATTTTAAGTAATTATGCCCATAGTTACTCAGCTGAAACTTGACCCCATGGAATTTGGCCCCAGATTTCATGCACTTAACCACTTCTTTTTGTTTACTTTATCACCTGAGGGTCAATCACATGAAACATTATTTTAACTCTCTTTTTTGCTTATTGGGTCACTGGCATGAGAAGTCCAAAATGAACAAGTCACTGTCTATACAGTCCTTTGATGAAATTGTTGACCACCTTTTGGAAATATTACTTACATGGATAGTAAGACCCCTTAGAATGTAGGTCTCAATGTTGCAAGAATGGAAAGCAATCTTTTTGGAAGAAAGTCACATCCACACATAGGACCTGACTATGGAAGAAACTGGTTCAAAATGTATAGCATCTTATGAACCCATATCCCAGTATCTCAAGTGGTAGCTCCAGCCAACACAGAAAATAGGTGTTCAATAAGCCATTTTATTATTTTACTGGGCCAGCTGCTTAGAAGATGGGATTTGTGTCTGATGCTGATGAATAACAATCCAGTACCTCACATGATTTTTGTTTTTGCTTTTGTTTTCTTGTTTTTTGGTTGTTTTTGTTTTTTTTTTTTTTTTTTTTGCCTTACAATAAATTCTTTGTTAAAATGCAGCATAAATGGAATACTTTTAGTGTTCATATAACATTTGGGAAGAACATGTTGTTGGCAGAGAAGTATGTTGGCTAGTGAAAGGAAATCAATGTCCAGAATCAGTTTCATTCTAGTGAAGGTAAACTGCTGTCCCTTGCCATAATGAGCACAGTCTAGTAAAACCAACCATTATTCTGTTATCTGATTCCTCTACGGCATGACACCATATTGGGGGATTAATGTTGATCTCTACTGCTGGCAGATTGCATTCTTCTTCTTCTTCTTCTTTTTTTCAGTTTGCCTGTGTCTTTTAATGAAAAGACATTCATGCTTTTGAAATCAAGCATAAACCCTCATCACTGACATGGCCTTTTTGTTCCAGAGATGTCAAACAAGCACTTGGATAGCTTACTGATACCCACTAAATTAGTCATATTGTTTACTTGAGTATTGTTCCAGTATGCTAATGCTGCCAGAATGCAAATTACCAGAAATGGATTGGATTTTATAAAGGGGGTTTATTTGGTTACAAAGGTACAGCCTTAAGGCCATAAGACTCCAAGCTAAGGTGTCAACCACAGGGTACCTTCATAGAAGAATGGCCAATGCCATCTGTGAAACCTCTGTTAGCACAGAAGACGTGGCTGGCTTCTGCTTACTCCCAGGTTGTGTTTCAAAATGGCATTCTCCAAAATGTTGCTCTTGGGGCATTTTGTCCTCTTAGCTGCAGCTCCTCTTCAAAATGTCACTCACAGTTCTCTAAAATGTCACCAACAGCTGCTTCAGCATCTGGGGTGTGTGGCTGTTTTTGAAGTACTCTAGTGATCCAATTGAGACCCACCCTCAATGAGTAGGGTAACAGCTCCATGAAAATGATCCAATCAAATGTTTCACTCGTAGTATATTGATTCATGTCTCCATGGAAACACTCAATCAAAGGAGTCCAACCTAATCAATACTAATATGTCTACCCCCACAAGACTGTATTATAGTATATGGCTTTTTCTTGGGGACATAATATGTACAAAACCAGCACAATTATGGAGAACTTCAATGGTATTGGGTATCCTTGATGAGCATGACATAGGGCACAAATTGTCTCAGATTTTTGTCCACTTTGAGAACACATTTTATACATTTCTCCCATATCCAATGCTATTCCTTGATAAATTGGTAACTGGGTAAAAAGTGTTCATCAAGTTCATAACCTCTTTCTTATCTTTGTCAGATAAGACAAACATCCTACTCAACATAGTCATGGTATATACTAGTAGAAGGATAATATAGTTCCAGTTCTTTTCCTCTCCATAACCATAACAATAGTAAGAATTATCTTTATATTACACCAGCATTCTAAAATGTGAAAAACAACATTTATCAATAGTGGACTCCTGGGTCTCCAAAGACTACAGTGTAAAAACTTTGAAGGCTGTGAACAAGGTTGTGTGACATATGAGAATGTCTAAGTGTGTGTTTATAGTGCAAAGAAGTAAGTGATGGAGAAGTTTTTCAACATGTCATAGGTAGAATAAGAATGGAAAACATATATTTCAATAATACCAATATCAAGAATACCTGTGTTATCATCTAGTTCCACTATGACCTTTTTGCAGATGCTGGAACTTAGTCACAGAAACTTGTCTTTCCTCAAGTTATGCTGCTATTTAGTTGTTGGTTTTAGACAAGAATTTTGCTATCTCAACTCTGAAGCCAGTGCTCATTTTCTTGTATTGTTCACACAACTTTTAATGTAATCTTTTCTGAAAGAGGTTTGTTCCTGTTTGTTAATGCTGCATTTTTGCAAAACACCAGAAATGGATCAGCTTTTATAGATAAGCTTTTATAAAGGGGGTTTATTTGGTTACAAAATTAGTCTTAAGGCCATAAAGTATCCAAGATAAGGTGTCAACAATCAGGTACCTTCACTGGAGGATGGCCAATGGCATCCAGAAAAGCTCTGTTAGCTGGGAAGGCACATGATTGGTGTCTGTTCTGGAGTTCTGGTTTCAAAATGGCTTTCTCCCAGGATGTTCCTCTCTAGGCTGCAGCTTCTTGGGTCAAACACTGGGCTAGTACCTCCAAAGTGTCAGCAAAATACTGCTTTCAATGGCTGTCTTCAACATGTCTCTGTAAGTTGCAGCTCCTCTGTCAGCTCTTGTGCATTCTACAGAGTGTCCCTCTTGGCTGTAGCAAGCTCACTCCTTCTGTCTGAGCTTATATAGTGCTCTAGTAAACTACTCAAGGCCCACACCGAATGGGCGGGGCCACACCTCCATGGAAACCATCCAGAGTTATCACCTACAGTTGGGTGGGTCACATTTCCATGGAAACAATCAAAGAATTACAATCTAATCAACACTAATATGTCTGCCCACACAATACTGCATCAAAGATAATGGCAGTTTGGGGGACATAATGCATCCAAACTGGAACAAGGTTTTAATAAAAAGATAACATAAGAAGTGACAACTGGAAGATAAATCAGTTAATAGAGCTTGTAATTAGGATGTTCTCTAGGCAAAAAAGGCAAGTAACATTAAGTAATTGCAAAGTATACATGGTCGTGCTGTGTTTCTATATCTTGAAATTAGAGTGATTTTATGCTTTGCAATATTTAAAAAAAGCAGAAAATGTTTACAGGAAAGGTGATGCAGTGAAAATGGAATAATATTTTCTGCTTTTCCTCAAAGTGAAATTTAATCACAGATGTAATGGAGAAAAAAATTGCATATTTATAAACAACATAAAATATCACATATGTTTGCATTTGTTATTAGTACATATCTCAAGATTTTCTTTGGGAGATTGAAAAGAGTATTGGAATCACTATAAATATGCAACTCAAATTATAAGGACTTTTTTTATACTTGCTTCAGTTTAGAAACTATCAGTTTATTAGAATGTGTACCATATAAATAGATTTTTCCCTTGGGTCTATGTAGAAGGTTTCAGGGTTTTCTGGTTAGGGTTTACCTTTCACATACTTTTAAAAAATTCTTATTTCACTTATGCCCCAGTTTATCTGGTTTTCAATATGCAACTGCATCTTGGATGCATTTCTTAACTAGGATCTGGGATGACTATTTTGAGTCCACAGTACTATGGAGATTGAGAGATAAATTTTAAATAATATAAAAATGTATTTCACATGTATATATTTAATTATTTAATTAGAATTATTTATATTAGAGTTAATTGTTCCCATTCATTCAAATAATTAAGAGTTGGCTGTCTCAATTTATTATTACAAGTCAAAATTATATTTTCAAAATTCTCATGTAAAGAATAATGCTGCTTCAAAACATCTACAACTGAGAGTAGGTATTAAACTGAAATCCTCTTCTGGTTTATCAGCACCATAAATATTTCATAAAGGCACTTGAATAGGGACAATATCTCAGTGTCCTGGGCAAGATTTTTCTTCTCAGATGATAACACTATGTACAGTATTTATTGTCTTTAATACAGATCAGCAAGGTTACAGACAAGATGTTATTATGCTGAGCGAATAACTTCAACTGCAATTGAATATATAATGACTGCTTGAGCATATGTGACAACATGCTTTGGAAAATGCTATATTGAAGCATTGAGAGGACTTTGTTTTTAAGGGGAAACATGTCTTATTTTTGCCTAATTTTGGGGTGATAAATGAATAACGAAAGGAATGAATGATGTATATAAAAATGAATCTACTAGAATCTAATGGAATCTATTTCAACTATATATTTATATTTAGGTATTAATATACTTTTATGTGAAACAAAATAATTATTTGGAAACTATTAACTTTATTTCATATTTAGACAATACTAAACTATATTTATACTGATTTTAATCATAAGAATCAACATTAATATTATATGTATATACTTAAATGATTGTCCTATACATAGTAGCAATACATGTTAATAACAATGATTTTGGTTAATAGAAGAATATTTATGTTGGCAAAGATTTCCTCCTTTTTGCTAAGTCAAACATTTTTTACTTGTACTTTTATTAAATAATGAGGAAATGGAGATTAACTACCATTGATGATATTAAAAATTTCCTTATAATTCTGGATAGAAAATGACAGAATAAGTTTTACTCAATTGAGTTTTATCAAAGTAGTGCCATTTTTGTCATAATTAAATTAATCAAATTCAGTAGTATGTTTTTAAAAGTATTTTATTCTTTTCTCAAAGAAACTGGATTAAATTCCCAAAAAGTATATGAAGTCTTTATTTGTAAGGTGGCAATTTATTGAGAACATTCAAATAAAGATTTTGAATGGAAAATAATCATATTCTTTTAGACTACATGGCAACTCTGAATTATAAAATACTTTTATTTTTCTCAGTGATAATTGTGTTTTTCCCCACCTCTCTCATGTGAATTAAAGCTATCTCCATGTGAATGCATGCATATTGTTATGGTGTAATAAATGCTAATAAATTACAGACTACAGTAAAGTAACATGATTTTTCCTTGCAAAAATTGCAGTAGAAATGTTCACGATATATTCAAGAATAAAATTGTTTGGCTCTAAAATACTGTCCAAAGAACATTGTCTACAAAAAACCTCATTGCAGTTTGATCTATCCAAGATGCACTTTAGAAAAGAACTTCAGAAAGCAAAGTGACTTAGAAGATACTATAATTAGAAATCCCCAAATGAATAAAAACTTGTTTATTAAAAGACTAAAAAGTTTTAGTCTTTTAATAAAAAGTGCAGAAGATTTACATTAAACATAATTCTAACATAAAAAATATTCAGCTTGGTGAAGGAGAATATAAAGGCTTGTGATAGTCAAAAGGACATTGTCCTGGGTGCATTAATTTTAGTGAGAATAAAATCTTTAGCAGTTAAATAGCTTTTCAGAAATTGTTGAATGTCAAATGTCTCTCGGCTCTCAAATTGCCTAGCTCATTCAAGGGTGAATGAGTCAAATTCAAAATTATATATATGCTCCCTTGTTTTATTAGATATTTGGAATTTATTTTAAGTAGTAGAAACAAAGTGCTAGCTTAAATAAGTTCCTGAGCAGTCATATAAGTGTGCTCAATCATGTTTCTGTTGCTATGATTCCACAGTAAATATTAAATGTGGGACAAAGAGAAGATATATGACTATATATTTTTGAAAACCTATCCTAAGAACTGCAGATTCACAAAATGATTGTATATGATACTTCTACTCTATTTATCTTTCAGATTTGTTAAGGTTTGAATTTTATAATAAAAAAATTGTAGAAAAGATAAAACATAGTTTGTTGTTTTCTCTAACAAATTTAAGTGTAACAGTATGGATTGTCTTCATGCTTTTTTTCACTTTCCTTCCCCCCCCCCCATTTTCCTGTATCACATAATAATTAAGACATAGTTCTACATAATTAAGACCCAGATGTGTTTCCAACACAATGGTTTGACGTCCCCCTGTTAGTCACTTCCAGCTTCAGAGCCTTTCTCTCTGTCATGTCATCCTCCAGGTAAAGTCTTGTTTATGTGCCTAAGAACGCAGCTCCATGATAGCTCTCTCCAGCCTTGTACATAACTGGTCTACAGAAAACAAACTCAGCCCCCTCCTGTAAAGCCTGGTGTTTTAGAATGTAAAATTTACTCTCAGTACAGACCTCTGTCTCCTCAGTTCTGCCACCTCAGGCTAATTCAGCTTCAGACTCCCTCATTATCCCTCATGTTCCCCAATCTCCATATAGTCCTGATTGAAATCCTCTCTCACCTGACTGAAGGTATTGGGAGAAGCACCTCTCTTGTCTTCTCTCTGAGATGGTAGAAAGCATGTCCTAACTGTCTCAAAAGGAACATTCTCCCTTCACCATGTTTTTTGACCCAAGTTGTTTAAAAAGCCAGTGTCTGGTGTTCACTAACTATGGCAGAATCGCTTTTATAATTTCTTAGCACATCCTTCATAGACATCCTAACTCTTACAATAAGATATTAGGATATCCTTAGCTTATGAATTAGCCTTTATTTAATTGTACTTAGCCTTTGAAACTTTGGCAAAATTCTCTGCAACAAACTGATGACAGAAATGTAATAACCTATTACAAACTTGTAAGCACATTTTTTCTCCTAAATTATTATGTCATCAAGTAAAGACATCACTAGATGATTACATTGTATTACACATATGAAAAACTATATTTATTAAATGTCTTTTATAAAATGGTTATTTTCTATTTTCTTTTCCTAACACTAAATAATTTTAATTTAAAATTCTATACATGTTTTGACATGTCAGGGCTGATATATTTAATCATTTTAAATCCTTATGTTAATAATAAATTTATACAGAATTGTCTGTGTGACATAAATCTAAGCATCATTTTTTCAAGTGTACTTTTCAAAATTAATTTTTTTAAATAAAAGATAGAACAAGATTCATTTATTTATTTTTAAATTGTTGCTTTTCCTTAATAGTCCTTATTTTGGGAGAAAGTAGTTGCTAAAATGCCTGTAAAAACAATTCTAATTAAATACTATTGTTAGTATTAGTTCTAGTATTAGTATTATTTTGAGCAAAATGACTACCAAATATATGCCACTTTGGGTAGTTTATTATGTGGATCCATATTTTTATACTGTGATAATTTATGCTGAGTGGCAAGAACATTATATAGTGGTAACACTAGTGTGAAGTTGCTCACTTCCAAAACTCTGTTTAATAAGAACCATGCTCTGCAAAATCTTGGGGGAATCCTTCAGAGTAATCAAAGAACATTTTATGGATAAATTCATTTTTTATGAATTTTTATTTTTTTAAATACTTAGTTTAAAAACTAAAAACTCCAATTAGTATAGTTCTATAATCTCAATTCATTTTTTAAAGATGACCGTTACAATTTAGGGAACAAAATATCTGATCAATGAAGCATGGGAGTGAATCAACTAATGGTTTGTTAGGGCCACAAACAATTCAAATAGGTGAACAATTTTTATAAAACTACAATTTTGTTTATGTTCTGTCATATTTTTGACACTGATATTCAGATGACTCATACATGCACATATTAGTTGTCTAGAAACACACATTTATATTTTTACAACTGATGAACCTTAATATCGAAAGAATAGTGAAACACATTTCTTGAAATACTGTATGAATTAATGAACTATCAATTCCAAATGAAATCAAAATTTGCTCATTTACTTCACAACCTGCTACATTTTTGCAATCCTTTTGAAACAAGGTAAAGGTAATGAGTTTGGGGTGAAGTAGGGACTCAACAGAGGTACTAACCCAGTCATTACTAGACAAAAGGATTCATATTCCACAAACATACCTGATTTTCTCAATTAGTAACACATGACAGGAGTATGCAATCAGTCAGTGTTTCATATGTTAATTGAGTCATTAAAGCATAACTAATGTGCAGTTAATATGTAAGTTTAATATAATGACTGTGAAATATATAAAATATTTATCTAATATGTTAAAAACATTGCCCTATTTTATTTTCTTCAATCATAATAGTACATGGAAAAATATGAATATTAACAAAAATAATTAGTACTGAGGAATTAACAATGGCTCTTACTGAGCATATTCTTGGCAAAGTTGAAGATTCTGTTGCACTTATCTGGTTGATCACAAGCCAGTTTTAACATTTAATATTAAACATTATGTACTTGAATGGGTTCGGAAGTTGTCTTCATTTTATTCTTTCCCTGAAATCCTTTGGCTCTAGAAAGTTTTCCCAGTGACACTTGTTGGATCATATATCATCCCCAAGGTCATTAATAGTCTGATGATGTCTACGATGATACACAACTCAAAACTGACAGTATAGTTTTATTAATATCTATTAATGATCTCATTTTTTCTAAATTTTCATTAGTATTTTTTTTTTTACTTTTTCTCCAATATCATATATTCCATATTTATTTGCTTAATAATTGTTTTCCAGTCTCAAATAAAATTCCACCCCCAAACTGTTTTTGTTTGATTGTTTGTTTGTTTCCTCTTCAAAGGAATATATGAATGGTACATGTTTTTCCAGTTGTTGCTAATAAGTAAATTTAGGACAGAACTGGATATTTGCTGACTACCGGAAATTTCTTTAAATCCAGATAATTAACTAATTAGGTCACCCTTTGCCATTAGTTATAAAATTTAAAAAGCCAACTCATATATTTAACAAATATTCATCAATGGTATTCTGTGTACAAGTCATTTTGGAACTGCAACAACAAAACAATAACAACAAAAAGAAACAAGTAAATTGGAAGTTGAATTTTAACATATACAGTGTAAATTATCAGAGTGTATGTATATGGTATACAATAATTGACAGCAGTTAATATGTTAATTAAGCTTTGAAATAAATGCACACACATGTAAATATATATGCGCACTGTATATGGTTAATTCATTAGAGATGTTCTTTTTTCTATTGATAGTTTTTCACATTAAAAAATGCATACTTTGTGTTATTCAGAATGGATGATTTTTCTTCAAATTTACTTATGATAAACCTTTTAAATGTTTCTTCTAATGTAAAAGCTTTAATTGTTCAATTTCTTTTATTGTTATTAGTGGTCTCTTCTAATGTGAAAATAAATACTATTATAGATGTTAAAAAGTGGAATACTATTTATTTGGGGATATGAAAAAGTTAAAATACTAAGTTTCCTGAATCATTATGTTTAATCATAGGCAGAGCATTCACTTTTAACCCCATGAATAACAGCTTATGCCTAACAACTACTATAATCCTTGTAGGTGAAAGAAAAATTGGTATTCTTGTTGCGGAATTTTTTAAATAAACAAAGAAAAACATGTATTCTGCCAATTTTTACTGACTGGAGATTTTCATTTATTAGAAATGTTAAAAACCTTTTTTTATAAGAGAAAATTATAGGAAACTAGTGAAGTTTTGACAAGATATATGCAGAATTAGTTTCTTTTTTCTTAAAAATATCTGTATTGTATCATGAAGCTGTAGAATTGGGAAAGGTTTAATGGTTGTGACCTGGAGATGTAAGTTTGGGAGTACTCTGATATATATAAAGTATCTATATTCTCTCCCTTTTTCCCCTCTCCCTGTCCCCCCTCCCCTCCTTCAAATCAAGCAAAACCAGAAACTCTCCTTTGGTAGGAACATTGAATGATTTATCATATTGACAATGAAATTAAGTATCTTCTTTTTTCTTTTTCATTTTTAAACGGACAAGAAGAAGAAACTTGCCAATATTTGTCTCCAGTATTTTGCTGACTAGAAAACAGGTAAATAGTGCTGATGTATTTATTTTTTAAATATATGTGAAATATTTAGGTGAATAGAAATATATGCATTAATAATTAACAAGCATGCATTGGTTCAAAATAATATATTTACCATTTTTGGCATAATTATTTCAATATTTAAGAGCATAAAATAAAAAGCCTAGGTCCTCGGTTGAACTCTGAACTAACAAAGAAATTTCCTTTAGCTTGTTAGCCAGAATTACCTTCCAGATTCCACTGTGAGCTCTCAACATAAAGAAAAAAGGGTACTTATTTTATTACCCAAATTCAAGGAATATGTGTTTAATGTAAATGATAATAAATGAATAACTTACAATAATTGATTAAAATGTCAAGAAAAAATATGTAATACTGTCCTGACTTAGTTATCCCTTTTTTAAAAAGTAGGTATTGGATAAAGGGCTTGCACTATGCATTTTTTACTAATGAAATAAATAGAAAATGTTAGTAAAAAAAATAGGTATTGATGCTAGTTTTATGGAATCATCATTAGCATTTTATCACCTGAAGAAATGGGGTATGGCCCCAGGCTGCAATAAAATGCTGCCAAAACATAGAGTTTGTTTTGTTTTACATGAAGCGAGATGATATTTCCTAAAATATTAAAAAAGGCATGCAGATTGTGAAACCTTAAGTTAGGCATTGTGTTGAGCATCTGAATCATCTTCAGAACATTTTTTTCCCTAATCAACTTTAAAAGTAGAGCATAATAAACATATGTATGTTATGAATAAACATTTTTTTAAGGACTAATAGAAAAGCTTCTTAATTAATAAATAAACTTAAATATTGATAGAAATATAAAACATATGAGCCTCCTTGATTACAGAATCCTATAAGAAATACAGAAGCACATACAGTCTATTATAAAACACTTGCCTTAAAAACACTTATCATTTGAAAGACCTTGTGTAGTGCTTTACTTTTTAAACCATCCAGTACAAGTGAATTGAGGTTATAACCCTGAAAGGGTTTCTTGAAGAATGCTTAAACACCATCATCATGAAATTAATTTCTCAGACTGAAAGATGGGCAAAATATTTGGGAGTGAATGGAATTCATTGGACAATTATGGCACTTTACAATTGGTTTTACAACAATGATATGATACTTCAGAGAAGCTTTTATTCAAGAATGAAACATGAAGCAATTTATTCCCATATAATGCTAAAATCATAATAAAATTATTTTCTGAAGTCAAATGGGTTTCTTTAGAATAACCATAATTTAAAATATTTGCAAACCTCTGGACTTTGACCTTCTTTTTCATTTTCTTCTAAATGTCAGATCTAAATAAATCACTGTAACTGCTATGTAAAAATAAATATTTTGTTCTGCACTTTTCTCCCATTTTATTTTATAATGGAGTACTTTTAAATATGTATACAATGCTTAAGAATGTTTCATGTTTGATTCAAATAATAGCAATATCAAAACTACATCAACAAGCTATATTTTGTGGAAATATTTTATATACTTTATTAATTCTTTCAAGAAGATAAACTAATATTTCACATCAGAAAATTGTCCTTTAACACATTAATTGAACAACTACTATTGTATCATTGACTCTAAGCACATATTTTCCACATTTTACAATATTTCAAACAGATGACATGTCATATTTCAATTAGCAGTGTATTTTCTTTCTTTTTTCTTTGCAATGTGCAGTCATCTAACATTCAATGTACTGTGGTACAAGCCAGTGTAAAATTGGTTGACAATTTAAGAGTGATAAAGATAGACATAATTTCTGTCTTTCAATCTAAGAGAAGGTACAGAAAATTTTGAAGTTAATTACAATAAAAGAGATATTTGTTTTGATAGTAGAAATGCAGGCTATGTGACACCCCATCAGGGGAACATAACTGCAAGATGATTAAAGGCCCATATGTATGCTGAATTCTTAAATAGTTATTGGATCATTAACATAAATATATCAATTTTAAATGACATTATAAACTTTTGTCTTTACTTAATAATTTACCAAGATGATTTATTCAGGATTTGGTGACACTATATCACAAAAATTTCGATCTTAATTTATTTCATGGTTCTGCAAAATACCAAATTAGTAGCCAGATCTTTTTAAATTTTTGAATAACTGTTACAAAGAATGGGTAAATAAGTTCATTATATATACTGTTGCCCCTGAAATCAATATTATAACCCTTAATTCTAATTTGGAAAGGGAAAGAAAATTATTCTGAGACACGAAAGTCTCAGATGGAATAGAATTCATCATCAATTAAATACTTTCTACGGAAGCCCAGTGACTACCTGTCATATTTTCAAAAAGACAATATCCTCACCACATATGGGGTTAGATGGATCCCCATCTTGGTTCCTTTCAACTGGGTAAACTTTAACCCCACCAGAGTCTCATTATTCCTATAGTCTGTTTCATATTCAATGTTCCTAAGGTTTTTTGTTGGACCATTGGTTAACTAACCAACTGCTTTTTGATGTTATGGGTAATTGTTAAAGGTTCTGAACAATTTTTTACATGTGAAAGTAAACTTATGTAAACAAGCCTCCCCTATCTTTTGTGATGCTCCTTCTGAGGCTGCTGTAGCTTTTAATGATACTGGGCCTATCTGTTCATTTTGAGTCCTGTTCACCCATTAGACAAAGGAGTATGGTTTTAGCAACATTCTCCACTAAAATCATCATGGTAGTCACCAGGCTCTGTTAGGATGTTTAAATTTGGCTCACACTCAAAAGAAAGAGTCCTTTGGATTTAGCTTTCTCTGATCTACCACATGTAATTTCACATGGGATGGGATGCAAAGAAAGTATAATAGTCTTTTTTTTAAATAAAACAGATTAATACCAAAAAAAAAAAAAAAAAGAGAGAAAATGAAAGATAAAGCAGGGGGAAGCAGAGATAATTAACAATAAATGGTTCATAGCCAGAGAGTAGTTAAAGACTAAAAAGTGTAAAAGAGATCTGTTAAAAACAGAAAAGCCTGTATTGTTGTTAATGCATGAGTAGTAACGCAATTACAGAATCAACCACTTTCTAAGGTTATGCCCACCAACATTTCTCTAAACAAAGTCCAACTTTCACTCCTATACTTGGCAGAAATTCACAGGAAAATAAAAGTTTAAATAGAAGAAATGGAAGTTTAAATTTCTTTTAATTAATCTTCTCTGGCTCTGCAAAATTATTTTTTTGGTGGCACCATCCCATGTATTTTGTTAAAAATTTCATTTAATTATCAGTACTTAAATAACATCCAATAATAACTATATTTAGTTTATAAAACTATATATTACCTGAAAAAATATAGATGCTATTATTTGTGGCTGACTTATTTTCAAGGAATATAGAACAGAAAGTGTGTCATCAACAGTTTGAGGTTTCAATCAGGAGTTTTGCCTGAAAATCCTGTCAGAATATTTTTTCCACCATCTTAGTGGTGTTTAGGTGAGAGGTTATGACAGACATATTATAGGCTCACTCTCTGTTGAATATATAATTAATATAGAAATACCATGAGTTGGCAGGAGAGATATTATATTAAATATATAGACTCTAGCTTTGAAGAACTTATGGTCTATTTAGAAAAAAATAAGTGGAAACACAGAATCACTCACATATAAATATTTTGAAAAGAAAATGAATACAGTATTCTCTTTCATAGAAAATCACTGTTCTTCAAAGAAAAATCCATTAGAATTTTAGCTCAATGCTATAGCCTTAAGCTATAAAACAACTGAGTACCTATATATCAACTTCTATGCTCATCATGTGCTTTTTTTGATATATTTATACAGTACATTTTCAATGTGCTGACTCAATAAAAGTGAATTATATATATCTTTACAATTTTCACCCAAATTAAGAAACAATGATTTTTATAAATATTTATGAAAATATCAGGAATAACACATTTGAATTCATTATTATTTTATTCCTTATGAAAACTGACACCCTTGCTGCTCAATGGGGTTATCTGCTGTATTGTGACAAAGCCAATGTAAAGTTTCTTAAATCATAGAAGCTATAAAAGAAAGTAATAAAATCATGTTTACCACATAATTTCCAAGCTACTAGATGGAACATAAAATATCTCTTTCACTCCAGAATGTAGCATTCTTAGAGCATTGACTTAACAATGCACATGGAGTGTATACTACATTCAAGCAATGGGAAAATTCTGCTTTTGAATGAGTAAAATTCTAAAATTACAGAGTAAGTTTATTAAATATTTATTTTTGAACAAGTTCTTTCAGAACATTTTCCTGTAAAAAAAGCAAATTTCAATGCATTTACCCAACATTTAAATAACAAGTGTTATATACCAACCTAGGTTAAGTATTGGAAAAATAATACATAAAATACAATATTTTATAAATTGAACTCCTTCATGGAGTCATCTTTTGGGAAAAATAAGTGCAAATAGATGATTAGAAAACAAACTTTCTAACACTTATAAATAGTGTGTTACAGGAGCATCTAAAAAGTATCTTATGGAAAACAGAGAGGAAAATTGAAAGAGAGCAGAATGATGGTTTTAGGAATCATGTTCTTCCAATTTTTAGGTGAGAACCGAATGTGTATGAGATCACCACTCCCAGAGAAAGAGTGTCACTTAATATTTAAAAGCCTGGGCTCTGGGGACAGGAAAATATTGATTCCAATTCTCTTCTAAATCTATTTCACCATTAGACCTAAGATTTTTTTCTACCACATGATTCCTCTATCATATTCACATGTTATCAGAAATGACTTGACCAGTCAATCCATTGG
Organism: Choloepus didactylus; assembly: GCF_015220235.1. Classification (NCBI taxonomy): domain Eukaryota; kingdom Metazoa; phylum Chordata; class Mammalia; order Pilosa; family Megalonychidae; genus Choloepus; species Choloepus didactylus. The sequence goes on from NC_051309.1 coordinate 144,975,230, forward strand.
TTATCAAAAGTTGATTTAGTGATGTTTTGTAACGGCCTTGTCCATCAGGGGCAATGGGAACTATAGTGGGAAGAAAGACAGCAATCAAATTCTCTTTCTTCCAGAGACAGTTTCAACACGAAATTCAGAAGGAATTTGAGCAATTTTTGTTTTTGTTGTTGTTGTTGTTTTGATTTGGGTAAAGGTGAAAATACAGAAAGAATGCCTAACAAAAATGATGTGGAAGTGCCATAGTAAACCCATGAATTACTATATGTTGCTGTTGTTGTTATAGTGTATTATAATAATAATTTTATCAATACTATAACATTTGATAGGGGGACATGTAACTAAATTATAACTTACTTCTTACAAGTGTTTTATATCATGATTAAGTTTCTAGTTCTGGTCTCTATAAGACCATGTGTTTCACAGTGCCTCTTCTTTCCATGAGATCTATTCTCTGGCTATTTAATAGTTAGTGAAGTACAGTCTGTCAAAGAAATTCTTATTTTCCATGTATCAATATGTATCAGTAAAATAAATGCCCCTTTCATCCCTAATTAGTTGAGCAACCAAAGTGCCTTCTGGACATAAGAAACGGTTTGATGAAAAGGATGAAGACTAGAAATGGTTAAAGAGGAAATATGGAATATTGACTGTATATATTGAGAGATTTTTTGAAAGTGCTATTTAGTTGAAACTGTAGTCTATGGACTTGTAGGGGTTTTAAAAATTGTTTTAAATACTTGACTGAAACTATGATTTTGTCTTTGTTGCTTAAACATAAATTTCTGGAAAATTTAGTTGTTTGTAAACCAGTGAAGTCACTGATTTTTTAGAGAACACAGAAACAAATCAAAGTGTGATTCTCATTCTGGATATAACCAGAAAAAATTTCTCTGAATTTTTAAAATTGAAAGAGTACAACAGAATATTTTCATCAACCGGGATGGTTAATTTCATGTGTTAACCAGGCTAGGTTATGATGGTAAGTTGTTTGATCAAGCAAGCACTGGACTTACTGTTACTGTGAGGATGTTTTGTAGATGGATTAGTATCTATAGTCAGCTCATTGAAAGCACAATCAACAAAGGAGATTCCCTTCAGCAATGAGGATAATCTCCTCCTCTAATCAGTTAGAGGTCTTAAAGCAGAACTGAAGATTTCAGCAGTAAGAACAAAGAACTTCCACATCTTCAGCCAGCTAGCTTTCCTGAGGAATACACTTTCACTTTCATAGGAGTTTCCAGCTTGCAGCCAGCCAGTCCTAAAGAGTTCAGATGTGCCAGATTTCAGAATCATCTTTTACAAATTTTCCGACTTCTGGCCTCTCCTGCAGAGTTCAAATTTACCAATCCCCATGGTTGTGTGAGCCAATTCCTATAACAAATTTCTTAAGTTATATGTATCCTGCTGATTCTGTTTCTCTGGAGAACCCTAATACATGAAGCATGTATCATGCATATAATATCAGGGAAACACTATGTTAATTACTTTATCATATATGTGGAAAATGCACACTATATTAGGCACTATAGGAGGTATATGTAATATTTACTAGTTTGTCAATCTCCAAATACAAGTAAAATTCAGGTAGTAAGAGGAGGCAAGCTCTAGCTGCAGGAGCTGATGTGCTGTCCTTCTAAAGTCTTTCAGACAGTAGATTCAGACATTCAGATACATATTTTTAAAATGTGGTTTGCATGTTTAAAATCTGACCTTAAGTCATGGTCTTTGCTTGCTTTCTTTTCTTTCTTTCTTTCTTTCTTTCTTTCTTTCTTTCTTTCTTTCTTTCTTTCTCCCTCTCTCCTTCTTTCCCTCCCTCCCTTCCTTCCTTCCTTCCTTCCTTTCTTCCTACTTTCCTCCTTCCTTCCAGTTTTCTTTCCATCAGAAAAAAATCTGACCCTTTAAACTTGTTTCATTGATTGGTTTGAAGAAAAATGAGTTTTCTGGTTTTAGGGCAAAGCAGAAGACTCATTTGTTAAATTAATCATTAGCCTAATGGATATAGGAAGATCAGCAAGATTAAGGTCATGGATCTTTTCTTGTCAGATAATGTGTTCAATGAAATCAAAGGCATGATAAACAAGGGTAACTGCAGAGAAAAGCATTCCTTTAGGGCTCAATCTGGAAATCTTTGCAATGTACATTTTCAGATGGACAATCAAATCTTTAAGATAGCTAATAGGAGCAAATAAGAGGAATCATTTTCAGGGAATTAAAACACCCTCTTCTCTATTTTTAAGAAAATGATTAAAAATGACATGTTAGAATTCTGATCTATGGATGCGTTTACAGGTGACTTGTTATTTATGGCAAACAGCCAAAATCTTTTATGACAAAAAAATGGTGTCTTAATTATTCAAATCAAAACATCATATTAGAATGTAGCTATAAGCAAAGCCCAGATCAAGAGAACTTAATGAAATTTAGAAAGGTGAAATAAGATTTAAATTGCTTGAATCAGATGGAAAACAAATTTGTATTATTTCACCTTTAAAAAAACAAACAAAAAAACATGGTAGAAACATTAAATAAATCCCAAAATGCCTTGCCTAGGGAATAGAAAGAGCAAAATGAGTAAGAACAAATAACAACCCCCCAAACAATTTGTTGCTTTATTTATAGAATTTTTTATCACTTTGAATACGGCACTAAATCAGAACATACAATATTTTCCAGAGAAATATCAGCCAGATTTAAGAAAAAAGTTCAAAATTGCAAATTAAAATCATAAGCAACAAAGTAAAATAGACTAAAATTATAACAGAACTAATAAAAATAAGACTTTTTATGACTAGTCTTCTATTTGAAAATTGCTATGAAATAATTCATCATTTTAAACACTGAAACTACTTACTTGGATTATTTGAAGGAGATCATATTAAGGTTGAACGGAAAATTTATGAAGATCGAGAAAAAGATACACCTCATATATGTCATTTGTTTTCTGTTTATAATCCTGTGGAAAAGAAATAGTTACTGAGGAGGAAGGGGAGAAGGATTCAGAAATCATGTGGTATTTCACTTTTTGTACAAAGTAAAACTGTAACATAAGAGGGCAGTGCCAGCGGTATTAAGTCACAGAAATATTTATACACCACAAAAATGTATTCATACATATGACCAGGATTTTGAGACCAAAACAGACTTACCAGCAGTTTCTACCACTATTCTCTAAACTTCATGTAGCAAATAAATATAATTTGATGGGACAGAACAAAATTTGGGGGGAAATTTTAACAGGAAAATTGTGAAGCTATATTTAAATAAATCCCATTGTAAAGACAGGAACTATAGCTTGTTAATTGTGTCATTTTATTTCTAGATTATAAAGCTATAATTGGAGTTACAACTGAATTATCTTCTCTAATTGTATTGTAAGATTTCAAACTTTCCAGTAACATCTCAACTTTAAAGAACATTGTTATGTTGATGGGACACAGCTATATGCAAAATTTTACAATACCATTTTTCACCATTTAAAAATTTATAGCTAAATCCTAAGGGTAAGAGTTTGTAATTTTCATACAGAGAGATGTCCCTTCATCAATTTATTTAGATTTTAACAAAGGCTAACATTTTTTAGTGCACCTCTTGTCCATACTTGAAATACCTAATTTTATACAAAAATATTGACATGTATTTTCACAGAATATGACTGGTATTTTAAATTTAGTTTGAGTAAATTGCAAAGATTAAATTAAATATCTTGGTAGATGTGAATAATACTTTCTTCATAATATTTTATAAAAATATACTAAGTGCACATCAATAGCAAATACATTTGCTGTGTACCATCTACTCCAGATTTTGTATGGTGCTAAAAGTAGTCATATTTGAAAGACAAATGGTTGTTTAATCCATAAATTGTTTACAACATGGCATATTTTGTATCTTAATATTTCTAAGTCATAGAATGGATTAGATAAAAACATGATGGAAAAAAGCACTTCTGTATATTTTTCCAAATTGCCATCACAGATCTATTTTTAAATTGCAACTGAATGATCTTGGCTTCTTGAATGTCTTTAGTAATCACATCCTATCATGGTGACAGCTTTTATCTTGTATTGATCAGCAGAGAATCTTGGCCTTAATGATACATTAGCCTTCAGTATCATTCATTCAACCATTTTTATAAATGTTTTTAAAAACACAGATGCATCTATTCCAGACCCTGAGAAGAGGTTGACATAATTTCTTTAAGATTTTTACTTTCTTAAAAAACAACAAACAGAGGGAAAAAAAAAAAGGCCATTATTTTTTTCATTCATTTGTTAAATACACTCAAATAGAAACATGTTTTGTTCATGCTCTATGAAAATTTATTTTCCTTAAGTAAATGAATTAGAAAAGCAAACTAGTCCTGAATTAGATCTCTATATTGTAATAAAGTGATAAGAAATCACATTCTCTTGACAATTTGTCATAACTAAATCAAAAGCTTCAAAAATTGCAATTACCTGCCTTTTTATTCTCTAAATTACAGGAGCTTTCTCTTCTCAACTTATTCTACTAATTTCTTTTCCACTTATTTCCTCTGGCAGCTAAGTTGGTCTTATATTTAAGAAATGTTTCATCATAGGAAAAGAAGCTAAGTAGTCATACTTTCCTAGCACATGATAAAGACAACAATGTCAAGAATGCTAGGTAGTTCCAATACCACATAATGAACAAGTAAAATATACAAAAGGAAAATTCCTGCTTTTGTTATAATTTAATTCTCAACAAGAAAAAATAGGTTTCTGGTGATTATATTCACCGTAAAATAATAAAATAATAAAATAATTAAATAAAACTCTTTGTGGCTTGAGGAGAACATGGGAATACATTTTTTAAAGTTAATTAAGAAAAGTGGGCTCTTGAAAGGGACATACTTTGTCTATTATCTCAATTCATGGAGACAATGAGCATGGATCATATACAATATTCCCAGAAAAGGAAGCTAATATTAAATCCAGGGTGCCATGACAAGAGTATGATCTCTGAGTAAATATATGACTCAAGGATACATATGGAGCTTGATCAAGACAGAAAAACTGGATAAACTAAATACTAAGTATAAAAAGATGAAAAACTCTCAAAATTCATGAGGTGGTAGGCTGGAAACACAGCAGCTTTTTATGAAATTTCCACACTGAGCTGTATCTTTGTGTTGGGCAAATGGATAGAGAGTGTGATTCACTTTGTAATCACTGTGGGAGTGATGGTGGAGCACAACATCATATAATGATACCTGAGCTCAAGTTGTTTGCAGTCTTCTTTGTTCAGAGGTATAATATGAATAGCATAATTTTCTCTCAAGGCAGATATAGAAATTGGAAAAAAAGTTGTGGTTTTGTGGGTCCCTAACTGGTAACCTCTGGCAAGATATTTAATGTCTCTAAGCCTCAGTTATATCATCAATAAAATAAGTATGATAATAGCAACTCCCTCATGGGAATACCATAAATCCTACTATTGTATATATATATATATACCAGACACTTAAACTACTTAGGCCAGTGCAAACAATCAATGTTATCCATTATTAATCCTTACTATTATATGATACAACTTAAAACCTTGTTTCCTAAATTACAATACTGCCCCAACTTGTATCAGTTGTATATGTCTTATATTGAAACTAGGCTGCGTCAAAAGGGATAACTGAACATAGTCTAGTGTTTAATCTTTCATTACTAATGAATAAAAAGTAAATATGCAAATAAACACTTAATTCATTGAAGATGGAAAAGTATAGGAAAACATAATAAAAGAAAGGAAGAAGAAATAAGAACAAAAGCATAAATTAAATAATTTGAAAAGCATAAAATGAGAACTGATAAATAAATCTAGGAGCTGTCTCTTCAACAAAATCGGTAAAATAATTATGTTTTCAGGTGTATGTGTTGCATTATAAAAAATAAATTAGAAAGTAATACACAAAATTAAAATTATGATATTCAAAAGTATATACAACTTTATGTAATAAAATATTTAAAATCAAATGGATGGCTTTCCAATGTTTAATTAGATATCACAAATTAAACAATTTGTGATAAGTATTCAAAAACGTGGAAGAAAATTGATCTTGGTCAATAACCAGAAGAAAAACTGAATTGCTCTCAGAAGAAATTAGTATAAAAAAGATTTTGGACTTAAGGGACTATTTCTTTGAAAGACTACTACTCATAATCCCATGAAAATGGGAACTTTTCTTTTCTTTATGGTGAAAAGAAAGGGATGCCTTTTATCTAATCAATGAACTAACACCCTGAGAGTCAATAGGATTAAGAATTGAAGTTAGCAGAAAGAGATTAAAGGTCTTGGTGAGCAGAAGGTGGTGGTGTATTTATTTTACTTTCAATTGGTTGGTCTCCGTTAGATGCCATGTTGTTGAAGGTCATAATTATTACTTTAGGTGCTTAGAAATATTTCTTCCATTTTGATATTGTACAAGTGTCCTCTATAATTCTGTGATATATTTAGGCATGAATTCTGTTTCAGTGATTTAAAACAAATTACTCTAAATGAATTTTTAGTAAATCAACCATTCCTTTTAATGCCCATTAAAATTTGGAATCATGTCAAGTAAGTCATAAAATATCCACAAAAATAATATATAATCAATAAATTCAAGTATTTATGTGGTGTGCCTTTTCTTTATAAACAAATATTTATAATGTTTCACTTAGAACATCTCTAAATTTATCAAATAAGTTAAATTGTACTTAAATGTTGAACTTCAATTAATGTTAACAAATACAATAAAATAAATTGAGAAAAATGTTTCCATAAAATTTGGTCTTTTGAATTTTTACAGAAAGAACTTACAAGATAGTTAATAGTAACATTCTGTGAGATGGTGTTTGCCTGTATTTGGGAAATTATAAAAACAATATAAAATATTTTTCTGAATTTCCTAAAAGAAAAAATGCTCAATGTCAAACTGAGCCCATGCTGTAATGAAAAGATACATGATTATTTGACTAGATTTTAAGTTGATAACTCTAGTAAATGTGAAAATACATAGGTCTTATACCTCAATAATCTCTATTATGATGACAAATCAGCAACCTTTAACATTTCTAATTGTAAATAGAATGTAATTTTACATTTTAGGGTTTTGTTATACAGTAGCCAAATTGAAACCAATTTTGATAATATTTGAATTATCCAAATTCATGACATGCAATTAAATATACTATTGTCTTTGCACATATAAATTATCTATTATAAACTAAATACCACAGAAACCATGGGTAGAAAATGAGAAAAAGTCAATAGTGAAACTATAGGTAAATAATCAAAATGTAATTCTTAAGGAATAGAAAGATAAAGAATTATATCCCTAATAAAAATTCAATATGTGTAATATAAAGAAAGATCACATTGTCATTTAAGAAACGTGACCACAATAATTTTGGAGATGATGTTAAATTCGATTGTAAATGAAGATGCTGAGAAGCACAGAGGTATATATATATGTGTGTGTGTGTGTGTGTGTGTGTATTTAGCATATGTATACTACATAAAGTGTGTGTTTTGTGTATGTATATATATATATATATATAATCAAAACAACACTTACTACCAAACATTTCTAACACTTTATAATAGAAATATTTGCAAATCCATATCAGACTTCATGATCCAAACTCTTACGTTAATGTGCAAGTTAAAGTGACTTTTCAAAATACCTTGTCTTAGAACCCACAGGCATCTCGTTAATCCATCTGCAACTATTGCTTCTCAGTTTCCTATATGTTTTGCTGAATGTTTTATGGTATGATTTTGTGCATCTGGTTTTGTTTCCTGCCTGCTGAAACAAATATTATGCATTGGGTTGGTGTAAAGCATGGGAATTTATTGGCTCACAGTTTTGAGGCTAGGTGAAGTTGAAAATAAAGATAGCATCAAGGTGATGCATTCTCTCAGAAGACTATGGCATTCTGGGGCTGGTTGCCAGTGATCTTTGGTCCTTGGCTTTTCTGTCACATGGCCATGCACATGGTGACCTCCTCTCCTAGCTTCTCCTTGTCGTCCTGGCTCCATTGATGCTCAGCTTCTGGCTGGTCCTTCTGGCTTTCTCTTTCTAATTCTGACTTTCATTCTGTTTATAAAGGATGCTAGTAACAGAAGTAAGATGCATCCTGATTCAGTTGAGCCATACTTTAACTGAAGTAACCTCATCAAAAGGTCCTATTTACCCACAAAAATGGATTAAATTTAAGAACATAAGTTTCTGAAGTTCATAGCTCCAAGCCACCACAACATCTATTATATCCATCTATCTATCTATCTATCTATCTATCTATCTATCTATCTATCTATCTATCTATAAATCTGTTCTAGTTTGCTAATGCTGCTGGAATGCAAAACACCAGAAATGGATTGGCCTTTATAAAAGGGGGTCTATTTGGTTGCACAGTTACAGTCTTAAGGCCATAAAGTGTCCAAGGTAATGCATCAACAATCAGGTACCTTCACTGGAGGATGGCCAATGGTGTCCAGAAAACCTCTGTTAGCTGGAAAGGCACGTGGCTGGTGTCTGTTCCAGTTATGCTTGCAGAATGGCTTTCTCCCAGGATGTTTCTTTCTAGGCTTCAGCTTCTCTCCAAAATGTCACTCAGTTGCTCTTGGGACATTTGTCCTCTCTTAGCTTCTCCGTAGCAAAAGTCAACTTTCAAAGGCCGTCTCCAAAATATCTCTCATATGCAGCTCCTGTGCTTTCTACAGTGTCCCTCTTGGCTGTAGCTCCTCTTCAAAACATCACTCACAACTGCAGCTGCACTGAGTTCCTTCTGTTTGTCAGCTCATTTATATGGCTCCACTGATCAAGGCTCACCCTGAATGGGTGGGGCCATGCCTCCATGGAAATTATCTAATCAGAGTTATCACCCACAGTTGGGTGGGCCCCATTCCAAAGAAACACTCAAAGAATTACCATCTAATCAACACTGATAACGTGCCCACACAAGATCACATCAAAGATAATGACGTTTGGAAGGACATAATACGTTCAAATTGGCACATTCCACCCCCTGGACCCCAAAATGACATTATCTTTCCATATACAAAATACATTCATCCCACAACAATATCACAGAAACTTAAATCATTTCAGTAACAACAGTTAAGCAAAAGATTCCATCAAAGTCAATTATAGGCATGGTTGGTCCTAGGGCATAATTATCCTTTAGCTATGGATATGTAAACTTAGAACAAGTTATGTGTTCCCAATATATAAAGGAGAGACATTCATAGGATAAACATTCCCATTGCCATAAGGAGAAATAGTAAGGAAAACAGGGTTAACAGGACCAAAACAGTTCCTAAAAACCGCAGGACAAACTCCATTAGATTTCAAAGTCTTAGAGTCATTTACAGAGCAATGTTGCATCCTTGGGGCTTGAGAGAGCAGGAGTCTAACCCTTCCTAAGGGCCTTTGTGGGTGAATACCCCAACATATCCACACATTGGGGAGACAACCTTCTCAGCCCCACCTTCCTCAGACATCAGGGCAGCACCCAGATTCCCTTCCATCTCCAGGGCACATGCTCAACCCCTTCAGAACAGTGGAGTGGCAGCCAGGCTCTCCCCAGTTCCCTGGGAATGTGCTCCACCCTCTTTGGGACCTGGGGTAGCAAAACTCTTCCAGAGCATTGAGGCAGAAAGCCCACCCTCGACTTCCAGGGCAAACTCACCCTTTCCATGCATGTGGGCCACTCCGCTCTCCCAGCCCAAGTCCTCTTGACTCCAGACTTCAACCTCCATGGCTCTGTCTTTGAAGAAATTTTTCCTTCAATTTGTTCCTTGTCTGTCTCCTCCAGTCCAGACTGGCAACAGCTCTGTCTATAAAGATCTCACAAAATTTCTGTTGGCTTTGCATGAAGCACACAGGGGTCAAAGCTGTCAGACAATAGGACTTTCCACAAATCCTTTCTGCTTAACTCCTTTTCCAGTCTTGGCTTGTACTGAAATGGTGGTTGGGTTCCATGTTTGGTTACATCCTCACGTTGGGCTGTATCTTCTGGGATTCTACCCCTTGGAAGTTCATAATTTTCCAAGCCATCAGCTTCTGGTTTCTTTGAACCCAAGGGTTCAGTTGTAAGTTTATCTCTCTCTGCTTGCATTGTACTATAAGCTGCAAGGAGAAGCCAGGGTACATCCTGAACGTGTAGTCTGGAGATCTCCTCAGCTAAGTATTCCAGGTTGTCACTTTCAAATTCTGTCTTCCACCTGACACCAGGACTCAATTTTTCCAAATTCTCTGCCACTTTAAAACAAGGATCACCTCTCTTCCAGTTTGCAACACCACATTCATCATTTCTGCTCAAATCCTCGTCAGAAGTATCTTTAGAGTCCATATTTCCACAAACAGGCTCTTGAAAGCAGTTTAGGCCTTTTCTATCAAGCTCCTCACAATTCTTCCAGAATCTTCCCCTTATCCATTTAAAAAGCCATTCCAACATGTTTGGTATTTGCAAACTCAGCAGCAAAAGCACCCCACTTCTCTGGTACCAAGATCTGTTCTAGTTTGCTAATGCTGCTGGAATGCAAAACACCAGAAATGGATTGGCCTTTATAAAAGAGGGCTTATTTGATTACACAGTTACAGCCTTAAGGCCATAGAGTTTCCAAGGTAATGCATCATCAATCGGGTACCTTCACTGGATGATGGCCTATGGTGTCCAGGAAACCTCTGTTAGCTGGGAAGGCACGTAGCTGGTGTCTGCTCCAGAGTTCTGGTTTCAAAATGGCTTTTTCCTAGGATTTCCTCTCTAGTCTTCAGCTTTTCTCCAAAATGTCATGCTCAGTTGCTCTTGGGACATTTGTCCTCTCTTAGCTTCTCCGGAGCAAAAGTCGGCTTTCAAAGGTCGTCTCCAAAATATCTCTCATAGGCAGCTCCTGTGCTTTCTTCAGCGTCCTGCTTGGCTGTAGCTCCTCTTCAAAACATCACTCACAGCTGCAGCTGCACTGAGTTCCTTCTGTTTGTCAGCTCATTTATAAGGCTCCACTGATCAAGGCTCACCCTGAATGGGTGGGGCCATGCCTCCATGGAAATTATCTAATCAGAGTTATCACCCACAGTTGGGTGGGCCCCATTCCAAAGAAACACTCAAAGAATTACAATCTAATCAACACTGATAAAGTGTGCCCACACAAGATTACATCAAAGATAATGGTGTTTGGAGGGACATAATACATTCAAACTGGCACACTATCTATCTATCTATTATATTTCATTCTAAGGTATAAGAATTGCTGTGGAACCTTGCAACAGAGAAGCCATGATTGCAATTATTGTCATTTTGTCTATGACTAAGCAAACCACTTGCAGTAAATCACATTTGAGTTTGAGTGTTCCAGGGAGATACACTGTTGAATCCACTACCTCCTCCTTAGTCCATTGTAGTCCTTGAAACTTGATTACTAAAAATAATGATTATGATTGGCTCATACAGATGGATTATAGGGAGGTACATGATATACCACCTGTTATATAAGTATTAAAATTCTTTATTGTGAAGAAAAAGTTCCTCTCAACCATGTTGATCTTTTTTCCTAGAAAACTCTAGAGCCATCTGTAAGTTTATATTAATTGCTCAAAATGTTATTGAAATGAAGCATTTTTCACAAGTATATTTAAGCATATAATGTATACAAAAAGATAGCTGAGATGAATATTGGTTTCATAAACACATCTGGGAACCACAAATCCAATATAAATATGTGATGAACATACCTATTTATTTACCCAACATTTTGTTTAAATTGTCCATAATATTAAAAAATTATGTCAAAAGAATTCTAAAACTATTTCAGGTATCTAGAATTTAATAATACCTCTAATTGGAGAGAAATAATGTGATTGCATCATTTTAATCTCTTTATATAGTCATGCTCCAAAATACAGCCCCCTTAATCTGTTTCTTTTATATTTTATAGGGGCCATGTTGTTTCCTTTTACGTACTGTTCAATGAAGAAAGTCTTTTCTTGGTCAGATATTTATGCATAATTATTCATGGATTCTATTGCATCCTCCAATTATTAATCTGTGAGAATCACATTTTCAGCTGAAATGTTAGATAATGCAAATACTACCAGTTCTGTGATGCAGCATACAGATTGATTTGGGAGGTGACTGGATGGAACTTTCTTTCTGCTTGATTACTTTTCTGTATGTGTTGAATCTACTTTGCTGAGGACTGCATTTCCAAAGTCAATTTTCTATTTCGTCAATTTCATAATGTCACTATGTCCAACCTCAATCCCATTGTTTCTTTCAGTTACTTTGCAGTGATAAGCAACACCAAGTCAAGATTCCTCTATGTCATTGGAAATTCCTGCTAAGTCAGACTTGTACTCTTTCCAGAAGTGTTAGGGGCAATTAAGGTCAGTGAGGTTTTCAGTCACCAACAGGCTTTTTGTATCAAATGGATCAGTATTTGAGTACAGATATTCAAACCAAAGGGTCCTTTTTGAAATCTATGGCTCCATTACATTAAAAAGCAATCCAAAGGAGTTAGTCCCTGCCTCTGTCATGTTCTAGTCTTTCCTACAATTCTTGGCCCCTTAAACTAGGGAGTTGCAGTTTTTTATCTGTCTTTCTATATTATTTCTTATAAACACTTTCTTTGTCAATAAATACGTCTTCAGTTTATCTAATAGGAATTCTTTATAATGAGTGGTACTATATCTAGATTTCTTCTAATAGGTATCCTTCACCCCCCTTTTTAAAAATGCCTCTTTGGTCAGTTTTGTTTGTTTTGGTTTGTATATGTATGTGTATTTCTGTGTTTTGGGGATGAACAGTGTTAATTTAAACACTTGTGCACATGATCTCTCTTTTCAAATCATATAAATTGAGTTTTGGTCTCTCTTTTTTTTTGAAATTTAAATATTTATTTTTAAAGCCTCCAAAACACTGGAGTATGCTTCACCCATAAACAGTTCATAGAACTAATAACTGTATTGGATAATAAGCAATACAATTTGTACCTGTGATGCAGTTGTGTTGTAAATTCTCAAAATCAATTTATAAATTTGTTGCTTTTACTTTTACGAAAGTATTCATTTAATCCATGATATGAATTGCAAAATTTTTTTCCAGACTTATACAAATTATAAATAATAATTGAATTTCAGTTACATAGCAGGTGAAAATTTTAACTAAGCCATTACTTCAAAATAGAATGTGTTAAAACAATTGTTACAGTATAGGCACTAATGAAAATAATTTTCTTGGCATATGACACTACAATATCTTTCTCAAGTGTTGTTATTATTTTAAAAAAACAGGATATAATAATGGTCACTTTGACTAAAAGCTGTATTCTTTACTTGAAGAATAACTTCTCTCTAACATTTGGCAATTATTCAGATTTTTTAAAATGACATGCAAAAAACAAATTGTGCAGATCCAAACAATAAAATATTAACTACCAAAAACTAATTAATATCAATAATTCTACAACTGAAGCATAGCCCCAGTTCAGAATTTAGGGATAATATATATACCAAGTTTAAAAGAAAAATGTATTAGCCACTTAACAGTACCATAAATATAACTGAAAATTAACTGTACAGTCTAACATCTTGGTAAGGACAAAAATCATTCTTTATTATGGCCATTTTCATAAGAACATAAAAAAAAGTGCATTTAAATACCCTTTCAAAAATGAACAAATGATGATTATGTACTGTTAATTATGAAGAACAAACATAAATAGTTAATAGGACAATTTACTAACAAGACAAAAATATGCTGGTGTAAGTTATATTCATGTCTGCTGATCATGTATTTAGTCACATGATGATCAACTTTTATCAAGCTGCCCAAATCCAAGCATATAATATGTGATATGAGTTGACTTTAAAGGAAGCCAGACTGATTTGTCCAGTATCACTAAAACTCCACCTTGGCTAAATGGTATTACTTTAAATTTCCAATAAGAGTTAAATAAGAATTCATTGCTACTTCTAAAATAGAAGGTAAATACTGTACAACAAGAGGTAACTCTGTTGCTACATGTTGCCTACAAATGCTTCTAACACAGGGCTCTTGAATGGGATCATCATTGAGCTGCCTGAAATATCATACCACCTTGGTCACAGAGTCAATACTTCAGGTTTCATTTCTAAGGGCTTATTAAAAACTTCTGTTTTAAGAAGGTATGATTTATATCCACCTCCCCACCAATAGTCATTTTTTAGAATGCTCATGTAAAAACAAAAAAAGCTTTTGGAAGCTTGATGGTTTGCAGAAATTAAATATAGGATATCTTTCAAAGACTATATGTTTCATGAGTGTATAGTTAACCAAAGATCAAAACATGAAAGACTTTTATCCTAGTAGCTTAATAATGATACCTAAAAACAAAACTGTATCTCAACATTTACTGTAATACAAGTATACTATTAAAAGCTATTCCTCACAAAATAATCTCTTTATAATATAAATGAGAAGCACCATCACAAAATAGTTGAATAGGTTCTTCCAAATCTTCATTCATCAATATGTTGCAAAGATCCAAAAAGCACATGAAGCTCATGAGTCAACTGTTGTTAAGCTTGAAGTAGCTTTGGTGGGTTTCTCTGGGTCCATATAAAACAGAAACCAATAATAAGTTTCTTAGGGGGGACTCATCTGCTGAACCCTTTTGAAATTTTTCAATTAATTTATTCACCATTTTTTATGTGATGCCAAGACAGACAACTTCAGCCACAGCAATACTTTTCTTGAGTTCTTCAATTGTCTGATTCCTCCTAGCATTACGTTCATCTTGCTGTTTAAGATTGACAAATGACAGTGTGATTATCATAGACTAACAGCTCAGGATTTGCACAAGATCTTGCTCTGCTCCTTTCTGTAGTTTCTTTGGATCAGACTTCTTTCTCACAGTAATAAATCTCCATTTAGGATTAGCATTATTTTCCCTGCTGGTAGTTTCTGAGTCTAGCCCTCAGAATCAGAGTCATCATCACTGTTTCCTTCTGCCTTCCATCTCTTAAATCTATCTATCAATTTGGTCAGATAAGAAGTCTTATTTGATTTTTTAACAATGAATTTGTGTTTCAGAAGTTCTTTAGCTGTAGGATGAAATGATGGACTTTTGTTCAGGCAAGCATCCATTAACTCCTAAAAAGACTTGGTAAAGTCTCCAACAAGAGTTAGGAGATTGTTTTTTGGAATAAGGAACAGAACTCTGATTGGATGCATATTGGAGTTAGGTGGCTCTCCTTTGGCTAATTCCATAGTAGTAATTCCCAATGACCAAACTTCAGCTTTTGAGTCATAAGCAGATGGCTGAATAACTTCAGGAGCCATCCAAAATGGCATTCCCACAGAGGTATTTATTTTAATTTGTGCGTCTGTCAGTTTGACAGCAACTCCAAAGTCAGCAAGTTTAACATCTCCTTGTTCTGAAAACAACACATCGGCAGCTTTTATGTCCTGGTGAAGTTTCTTCTCTGAATGCAGATAGTCCAGACCTTTCAAAATTTTCTTTAGCATGGTGGCGATTTGGAACTCATCAAATGACCAACTCGCAGAAGATCAGTGGTGAATGGCCACCCAGGTATTCCATTATTATCTGTAATTTTGAACCCTTGAAATTCAATCCATAGTATTTTGTTACATATGAGCTGTCACACTGACTCAAAACAGTTATTTGTTGCTGAATGTCTTCAATTTCATCTTCAACTTCCCCCAGGTCTATGATTTTATTAGCAACCACTTGCTGGGTACGGTTATGAATTCCTTTGAAAACTTCTCCAAAGGAGCCTTTCCCAATGTGTTCTAATTTTGTGAATAGTTCTTCTGGATCTGCTATATTATCCTGCATCCTGGGCACTTGGACAGCCATCGGTGAGTGGGACATGAAGGCGACTGGGGCTCCCACTGCTTCTGCAGTCGTGGCTCCTTTGGCTGGGACAGGCTCCTCCTCCGAGGGTAGCTGCATGGCCCTTCCAGGCTGTTTGACCAGGGCCCTTCTGGTGCCCACCTGTGGTAGTTGCTGCTGTCTCTGGGGCTGCTTTTCCTCCTTTATGCAGGGTGCTCTATGTGGCAGTGGTTGGAGCTCAGGTGATGGTCTCTCCATATTACTGAACAATATACAACTATTAAAAATACAGCCATGTATGAGCATGGAGAAATAAATGCCTCTGACATAAATCAAAAACTGAGATAGATTATAAATTGTATATACATTATATTTACAAATAAATACAACATACAGAGGAGAAAAGGACTGGAGCCATATGTTATCAATGTCCTTAGAATTATAAATTAATTTATCCATTTCTTTCCTAAACATTCTGGATATTACTTGTTAATATTTCTGTAAAAACTAAAAGGTGTGAACAAGTAAACTATATTATTGCTGTTATCTAACGATATTGATACTTCTAATTTACCAGTCCATATAGTAGGCATTTTATCTAAATTTTAATAATTGAACATAAAATCAACTCAGTAAAGTAGACATTATTTATATTTATTAAATAAGGTCACTGAGATACAGGTATATTAGATGATATGGGACTTTTATGCATCTCATAATTGACAGAACCATATACAAACTCAGAACTCTAAGATTTCATGCCTCTGTGCCTTTCCATGAAAGAACACCACCACTCAAAAACTCAGATTTCTACCTTACTTCAATATAGATAAGCAGATAGAAGTGAATAGAATTGGCTTTAAGGACAACTAATGAATTCACCTCTGTTCTGGTTTGCCAATACTGCCATTTTGCAGAACACCAGAAATGGATTGGCTTTTATAAAGGTTGTTTATTTGGTAACAAAGTTATAGTCTTAAGGTCATAAAGTGCCCAAGGTAAGACATTGACAATAACTTACCATCATTGAATGATGGCCGATGGCATCCAGAAAACCTCTGTTAGCTGGGAAGGCATGTGGGTGGCATCTACTTGCTCCCAGGGTGCATTCCAAAATGGCATTCTCCAAAATGTCAGTGTTGGCTTTCAACCACCGTCTTCAAAACGTGTCTCTCAGCTGCTGCTCGCCGTGAAGCTCCTTCTGTCTAAGCTTTTATAGGGGTGCAGAGAACGAATCAAGGCCCATGCAGAATGGGTAGGGCCATGCCTCCATGGAAATTATATAATCAGAGTTATCACCTACAGTTGGGTGGGTCACATCTCCATGGAAACAACCTAATCCAAAGGTTCCAACTTAATCAACACTAATACATATGCCCCCACAAGATTGCATCAAGTAATATGGCTTTTTCTGGAACATAATATATACAAACTGGCACAACCTCATTTATTATAAATCATTTCACTGCAATATTGTACAGTCATTTAGCTTGGTTATTAATGACATTACTCCTTGGCAAAAGGTATAATTAGAATTGTGAATTAGAAATATTTGACTTTTTAATCCCCCCCAAGCAAAATATGCTCTCAGGAGGCAAAAAGTCTAGATGATGCAGTTCTAATACTTAGATTGATGTAAAAGATTATTTTATTCTGGTCCTTTCTAAAGCTGATATTAATGAAATTGATGTAATGAAAACAGGTAGTGGCTAAAACATGTACCTGCTTGTGATTTTAGCATCTCAAGGATAAAAAAATTATTTTCCTAAAAAGAAATCAGAACACTTCAATACTGTGTGTAAGTTACTGGAAATGTTTGAAAGAAATTTATTAAATCTGAGAAATATTTTTTAAAATAAAATAATTGTATAATTCTAAGCAAAGCTGGGAAAGCCAGCTGAACACATAATTATACAACATTATTTTCATCTATTGAGCATTAAAGTCAAATCTAGGTGACTCTATAACAGAACCATGTGTATTTGCTTTTGAATTACTATCTGATCAACTTGGTATTTTTTGATGCTAATGAGTTTGCACCAACATTTACCCTATCCGGCCTTAAACAAAACAGAAGACTCATGAGGATGAAACCCAAATTTTGCAAATGTTAAAGGAATAAACCATCTGCAAGATATTCTACATAAGCATCATAGAATATATCCCAAAAGGCATTGTTTGAAACTAGGAAAAGGTTTATTATTCACAGTGAAATGAATAACATACAGTACATTTGGGAGAGTAAAACACTGCATTCTAATTCTTTTTGTATGCCCTAAATTTTCATATGAAATGGAAATACAGCTTTCATAGGTCAGCTGCTATTTTGGATCATCACATAATGTTTCTATTTATACTATGATGTATTTACTTCACAGATCAGAAAGGTTAATTGTCTTATAAAATCTAGCAAAAGATTGCAAATGAGATGGGAAGTCAGATCTTACAAATATCAGAGTAAAGTCACTTTTATTAAATCATATCTTCTCCTTTCTAAATAGAAGCAGTTTTATACAGTTACATGAAACATAATCATCTCCTAAAACTGTTGTGTACTTGCAATTTATTTACTGTAAATATGCTATTTACACATAGGATACATAAATTCAAAATAAAAATATGTGTTAAAATGTGGCTCAGGCTCTAATGCTCTCAAGCTAAAAGAGAAAGAAAGTCATTTTCATTAGCCAGAAAGAAAAAATATTTTTTGGTTTGTTTACCCAGAAGTGATCTCAGGATAGGAATAGCTCTGTTATTTAAATTTAATATGTGATTTTAATGCTTATATCTCATTAGAAAATATAGCTGACAGGGCTACCAATTATTGAGCACATTCTACAATCATAGAAATAGTTGTTATTAACCATTTTACAAAATAGAAAATTGTGATTAAGATATTTGTTAATAACATAAACAAGTTGAGATACAACTATATGTGTTTGAATCCAAAGTTCTACTTTTAACTACTATCTTATAAATGAAGAAATGAATGATATTGCTTACATGAAAGTTGAAACCAGATTCAATAGATCTATATTACAGTGGTTGAGATGAATGACATTCAATGGATATATTATAGAGATTTTGATAAGCCTGGCAGCTTATCATCTTCAAAGTAGTGCAGAATTTGGGCTTCTTATCTGGATCTTTGGTCTACACTCTCCTTCATTCACCAGGATATCAGTTTTTGACCAAAGCAGAAGGTTGGCTTATCTGGCCAAGGCTTGTGTCTATGTGCATCTAACTGGGGTATAGGTTAAGAAACAGGTTTTATATTGTAATATTCAGAAAGCAAAGGACAGCCAGAAGGCATGCAGCTCCTGTCTCATTTTCCATCCAGAGGTGTACAGAAGACAGAAACACACTGAAGTATATATGGTGGGTTTTTGCTCCAGTGAGCAGAACCCTACCCAACCCCACTCCTACAACAATATCTTATTTCAGTAAAAACACTGGAATTGCCAAATGTGTTTGAGGTAAACAGTGTAGAAATGGGTGCTGGACTATGTCAATACGAAGACCAACTTTGCAGTAATCTGTTTGTGGAGAGGGGATGTTGGTTGAAGTTTGATTTAGGCTTCTGCAAAATGGGCTTGAGCTCTTCTTACACTATCCCACAAAGAACTGAGCACAGATCAGCTCTTCATGTGGAGGAAGGTAAAGTTCTTTCTAGCCAGGCCTTTGTCAGGCAACTTGAGCTTCTGGAGTCCTCTTGGGCCATCTATGCCTGTCTTTCTCCATACAATTTTGAAGTCACCTCCACTTTACTAATGAGAAAATAATGTGCTTTGTCCCCATTATGGAAGAGAGGGGCTTCCACTGTGCCAAAGTTTGAGAGGAGGGACTTGGTTTTCAAGTCTATTTTCTTTTGAGCTATTCTCTGAGATATCAGTCAGGAGTTCTAATTCTAGATCATAAGTACTTATGATGAATTCAGTAAGTTTTGTTTCTACCCTCACAGCTCTCTAAATCTTATGTGCAGTAGTTCGGAATACAGAAGCTACCCTAACACTTCTGTGCCTGCTGGAGTATCGAAATCTCTGCAAGACTGTTTAAGGCCTTTTTTGCCTAAATAAAGCACCAAGCATTCTTCCCATTCTAGAGTTTTTATCACCTCAAAGAGCTCAACATGGGAATTAGAGCCCAAGGCTCCACTACCTAGTTCATACTTTCATTACTCCTTTCTTTACTTCATAAAAATCTATTTCATTTAGGGGAGGGAAGGATGGATAATGAAGTCATGAAGATGTTTATGATATTTCTAACATTCTTGCTTATGAATCATGAATCAAATCCTCTCTTTTGCCAAAAGGCTTAGGTTTTGGAACACAAAAGGCTGAAATTCACATAGGTTCCCTTAGTCAATAAGTCTAGGGCAATTCTAAGTTTAAGAGAAGATTGGAGAAAGAATGGTGGAAATACTAGATGAATTGTAATGAAAAATGCGTATCTAATACCTTTTTTGTGCATAAAGCATTGCTTTCTACTTTGTGTATTCACTGCAAAGTGAATATATAGAAATTTTAATAAAGATACTTTAAATTGTTTGATTATGCTTAAGAGAAAAAGAATATTTACCAAAAAAAGAGGATTCCATCATTAAAACAAATGTAATTTCCTATATTATTAAGTTCACATTTGGAAAAAGTAAACATTTGAACATGAAAACAAGCTATTAAGGAATAAATACTCAAATAGCAGTCAAGTTTGTAAGACAGAGACATTCTAAAAGATAAAACCCTCCTCAATCCTAAGAAATTACTTTGTATATTATACACCTTTTAGAAACTCTCTCATTCACTTTGATGTTTTGTCAGCTTATAAATATGTCTATGAATATGTTTTATATTTTTGTAAAGAGATAAATAAAAAGGAAAGTGAGGGTTACGGCTCTAGGCCAAAATCTACATGTTGTCTTTTGTGGTTGACCATAAGCAATGACAAAGTCTTTGCCGGGTAGGCCTCATGGAGGAAAGCTTCCTTCCCCACACCAGACTTGGTACACAGTCTGCCGGGAGTTTCCTGGCCTTTCCATTTAAGGACACAGCCATTGTCTCTTTCCAGCAGAATCAGCTGGCAGACTGTGCTCTTAGGTATATCTGCCTTCCTGGATAAAACACCTCCATTGAGAGACCTTGTCCCCAGTATCTTAAAATTTCACAATAAATATTCTTTAGTTTAGGCCTACTATTACTCATTATGTTGGTCCTTTCTCACATTCCTTCTCTCTGGAAACTTATTCCCTTCAGTCTAGGGAAACTCTCCTGAATTATTTTTTCTGAAATTTCCTCTTTCTGTTTTATTTGATTTCCCTCTCTGTTCCTCTATCATTCACCCAGTTGACAAATTATATTTGTTCTCTTATTTTTATCATTCTCTTTATTTTTTCATTATATATTTTTGTCTTTTCCATAATCATTCTGGAAAATTGCCTCTATTATTTTCCAAACTTGCCACTGAGTGTTCATTTTCAATTTCTTCTGTCATATATATTTTTTATTTCCAAGGACTACTTTGTTGCTTCCTTGATGGTTTCTTTTCTTTTGCGGTAGACAAACACTTATTATAGATATGATCAAAATTTTAGTAATCATTACAAAACAGTTTCTTAAACATAATGCTTCCTTTTCAACTGGAAAAACTTTTAGGAGCCAATACAGTGAGACAACATGATTTGAGTCAACAGTAGGTCAAATTCCCTACATTTTTAACACTATAACACATGTACACATGTGATAAAGAAAAAGTGGTAGTTTAGATGAAAGTCAACAGGTGAATTCTGTAAAATGAAAATTCATGATGTTTGTAAACCACAGTATTTATTATATTGGACATTTGGATGAAAAAAATAAGTCAATATATATATTTATGTGAGCAATAGTATCTTTGCATATCTCTCTTTAAAAATACTTTTAATAAGTTTATTTTAGATAAATAATCACCTACACTTCTAATTTTATAATTTTTCCCCCAAATTGTAGATAGATCTGTTTCATTTTTGTAATGTATCAAAGATGAATAAAGCTGAAAAACTGGAAATGTTAGTGATTTTATCTTCCATAATACAAGTAACAACTGAAACAGAAAAAAATTTACAGCAACCTGATCATTTAGGCTACTAAGACCAGCAGCTACTTTTTTCCTTGTAATGCTCATATCCACACAACATCTGCACATAAACCATTTGTGCACACTTTCAGATACAGGTAAACCACAATGTGCTTCTCACTGTTGCAATCTAGTATGAAGCCTTAGAGCTAATGACTAACCATACTATGTTCACAACTAACACCTTATGGGAACCACAGCAATGGAGCTTGCCTTGCAGATGAATTTACTGTTCTAGATCAAGTCAGCCTATATAAACATTTATGTGTGTTTATACATATACACACGTAATCATATGCATCCCAATTCCTTAACACTCCAAAACAATGTTTCAACTGTTTTATTTTGCTTAAATTTCTAAATCTTGTACCATTTTAAAGCAGATTCTACATTAAGAAAAGTGAGAAAAGAGGCTTATGTTTATCCAAAAGCAGTTCATTCACCTTTGCTTTGTTTTTAATGTGTGGAACTTTGAAGTGTAGATACTTGATCCCCAGTATCTATTGTTAGATAGAAGTCTTGAGTGTAAAAAAAAAAAAGTATGAAAACAGGCAGCCTAAAAACATAGGGAAGTAAAGTAAAATATAATAAAAATATTTTTAAAGACAATTCAAATTGACTGATACTAAAACTTTTAACAGGTAAAGTTTCATCTTTTTAGAATACCAGAGCAGTAATTTACCATATTAAATAAATAAGAGTAGTGGCTTGAAGTAATGCATGGCAGAAAAACCTGTTCTTAATCTTAATCCATTCTTGTATGAACCCATTGTAAGTAGAACCTTTTGATGAGGTTACCCGTCAGTTAAGGTGTAGCCAAATGGGATTAAGTTGGGCTTTATTCTGGATTACAGGAGTCCTTTATAAGCAGAGTGTAAATCAGCCAGAGTAAAGCCACAGGAACAGCCAGCCAGAAGCTGGAAGTCAACAGAACCTAGAATAGAAAGAAGATGCCACCATGCTCATTGTCATATGACAGAAAAGCCAAGAAGCAAGTATCCAGCAGCCAGCCCTACAACACTATAGTCTTCAGGGAGAAAACAATGCCTTGCTGGCATCTCAACTTTTATATTTCCATTGTTTAAGCCATCCTACTGTATGGTTTTTATTTTAGAATCTGGGAAATTAAAATAAGCTTAAGTTTATTCACATCTTCTAGTCTAGGCAGAGTTCTAGTGCCATGGCCCTGTTTACTGTTAATCAAATTGATCCATTAATCTTTTAATGTGAGTCAATTGGATGTGCAGGTACTCTTTTCTGTATTTTTTTTTCATGGTAATTGGGACTAGACTGCTTAATTTTCTGATACTCTTGTAAAATTTCTTAAAGAAAATTCTGATTCTTTCTTGAGACCAGAGAGAGGTGTGTCCATTGTGCATCCAGTTTAATAAATATTCTAGCTACAGTCTCCATTCTTTCATGAAAAATCTGATACTTACATTCAGCAATGAAGTCATCCTTGTAATTCTGGTATTGCTAATGGGAGACAGTAGCAATATACTTTATCATATAATCTGGCAATTCAATTGCTAATGGGGCTCTGTGGAGGCAGTGCAATCTTGTTTAACTTTCTTCATTGTAATCCAGACGAGTTATTTAGCTTGGCAATTTCCTCTCCTCTTTTCATGTTTTCCTCCTTTTCCCTGATAGTATCAATATTGTGCTTTGTTATTTTGTCATTTTCCTTGTTTTTTTTTGTTTTTTTTTTTTTTTCTTTTTGGTATTTTGTGAGAATTTGAATTATTTTCTTCAATAGACTTTCTCACACTAGTAGAACTAAAATGAAGAGGTGGGTAGTTTCTAGAGAAGTCCTCGAGATATATTTATTTTGCTGGTCCCAATAGTTGCTATTATTTTGACTAAAAGTGTCAAGAGGTAGATCTTAACACATGCCCTCCTTCCCCCTTATCAAGTGCTGGGGGAATTAGGGTTAGAATTTACAGTGTATGAGAGAGGCATATATCCCCCCCCCCAAAAAAAAATTGTGAGCATGTATTTTGATACATAAAGCTGATTAAAATAAAAATATTTTCTAAAAGAGTACAAAGTTTTAAACAGAGGGTGTACTGCCAAAGGAACCATTAATCTTTTAGTCAAATTCAATCTTTAGCTCTTTGATAAGAGCAAAGGAAAAGAGCTCTTTGACCATCAGTTATCCAGTGCTTTATTCAGATGTAGCCAACATAGAAAATTTTTTAAAAAATGGAGATCTTTTAGGGAGTGGAGATAATCTTCACAAGGAAGGAATGAGTGAGGAAATATTTCCAGGTAGTGAAATCAGAATTTAATCAGGGAGCATTTCCTACCCCTATAATGAGTTCACTTTTAACTTCTGGACAGCAAGACTTCAGTATTCCTATGAATCAAGGAATACTGCATGCCTCCCATTCTTCCCCTTTCTTGATAGATTTGCTGCTTTGCTTATTGTGATTATCCTATCTGTTCCACTCTTGTTTATTGAAATGAAGAAGCCAGGCAAAGAACATTTTTTTTTTTTAACATCGGATGGTGCATCAAGAGAGCACTTAAAAACCTCCTGAAGAGACTAACTGTTCCATCTATATGTCCTGTGCTTTCAGAGCAAAGTGGTACCTCCAGAGTTCTCTAGAGGCAGGGGTTGAGGGCATGGGGTCATAATGTGCCTGTGGGAAGGGGATGGAACCAAATATTTGGTGACCACAAGTCTCCAGTGGTCTAATAAACTCTTATAAATTGTATCTTCTTCACAAATACTCTGTTCTTCCTGCTATCGGAGTAATGTATAATTACCGTGCTAAACTCAGATTGTTCATAAAAATCATATGTTACTTCTGGTCAGAAGCTTTAAATTCAATCAGATGGTTTCCCATGGTCTCTTTTTCCCTGCTCCTTTGTTTGTGGAAGCTTTTAATGAGATGCAGGCATCTCAGTCCACATCCACAATTGTCCAAAATGAACAGAGGCCCATGTATCAACATGCAGCACAAATGATAAATAAACTTTGTTTTTTGAAGCTTTTGAGATTTTTCGGGTCTTTTTTTTTTTTATAACATAATGTAGCAATCCTAACTGTTACTCCCTTCTCCTCCCTACGTGTGCCTTTTTAAAATAATGAATAAAAGCTGATTTAGTTTAGCTAAACACTCCTTAGAGAAAGTTTCTTTAACTCTGTTACAAGGGTTTATCTAATTATTATAAACCAAACATGGTGATCTTATAACTCATCAATGACTGTTTTATTCTTAGCATTTGATGAAATTCTGGTTAATAAGTTGTGAGGGATGTCAGCTAGGGACTTCTGAAAAAAGTTGTCTCTCTTTGAAAAACAGACACTTGTGGTCTGGGTTTGTGTTGGGTGTTCTACTAGATTTTTTTGTTTTTTTTTATGAAATAAGATGCTCGATGTTTTGCAAACATGCAGGCATCTTGCAAACATGCAAGGAGCTAGTAAAAAATAAAAGCCAGTGCTGATGTTATGGTAGGGCAAAAGATGGAATGATATTTTTCATAATAGGCCTTTTATAATGTCATTGAGCCAATTTGTGTATAAATCAACTCAAGAACTGTTGCTCCATGGGCCTTTTTGTTATGCAGGTTAATAGTCATGTGCTGATTAAAACAGATAAGTCAAGATTTAATTTATTTTGACTGACACAAATAGAGGAGGTAAGCTGAGATCTTCTACTAAATTATAAAAAAGTAAAAAATATTTTATCTAGCCTGTATTGCCTTAGCAGAGGTAAATGCATCATTCCTACTGATATAGTTAAAATACACTACTAATTCGTTGTCTATAATATAATGCTAGGTAAATTGATACTTTGAACTAGGAAAAATCAAATTAATGATAAGTAGAAATTACACTGAAATTATCATGTGATTGGGGATTTTTATTTATAATTCCATGAAGTCAGAGGTTCCCTAGTGAGAAATAAAATCTCAGTTTTTTTTAAAAAACTAGAGGGAACAATTTTTGATGTTTAATAATTAAAATGATCTTCATGAGCTCTAGTGTGTTAATTAATATGTCTGAGTAGTTCTTTGATTATATAAATATTAAGAGATTAGAGAAAAGTTGGAACACACTGGGTTTAGGTAGTCCAGTGGGAAGTTCATATTAGGTTAAGAAAGATACATGTGCATAAATAAAGTAACAAGGTACCCCAAGTTTTTATCCTGGGATTATAGGTCTCAGATCCATCTCTCACACTTTCTCTCATCTGCTGTGTATGCGTTTATGTGTCTGTGTTAAGAGGTGGGTGGTGTGGATGAGGGGCTCAGAGCTTGGTCTTCCAGTCTGTCTTGTTGGGTTGCTATATAAGCTGGCTGCTAGCTAGATTGACCTACTGGCACTGAAGGCCCTCAATAGATTCAAGCTGCTTGTTCAGTTGAAGAAGGATGGCATCGCTCAAGAATTCAAGAACTCCATGGGAGTAATTCTGCTTCAAGTAGCCAATATGAAACCTAAAGACTTCTCAGATGCCTTACAATATTGTTTATCAAGAGCTTTAAAGAATCTGGCCTACAATGAAATAAAGTCAGTCATGGAGTTAGTGTTCTCAGAAAAAATTAAATACATATCAAAATGCAACTGGCACCAGCTGTTGAAGGATGTCCTATATGTTGTAGAAGAAATATCCCATCTTCTTCTCAGAAACAGCTTTTCAATTCAGATTTCATTGATCCTTTAATGAATGGCAAATTTCAAGTATTTCATCTGACAAATAAAGTGCCACAAACAAGTGGTTATTTGAATGCCATCACTGAAAAATCTACTGTAAGTCACCCACAGTCCACTGTAGCTATTCCCATCACCACCCCTCCACCTCTGCCATCGACACATCTGTGCTGATAGAGCTGTTCCATGCAGGTTTGCCATAAACCTTCAATTTGTAAAAAAAATATCTGCTAAGCACAATAAAGTGAAACACAACAAAATGAAATATACCAGTACAGACCCTATTAAAGTGATAGCACTGAGAACCCATAAACACACTCAATCATGAAGAAAATTGAGAGGAGGTCATAAAACAATACAGAAGCAGAAAACAGATGGATAATTGACTGATGAAATTGAGCCAAATAGCAATACCTTAAAGTCTGATCTAGCTGTAGCAGAGGTGAAAACAAATTTAACACTTACTGCCCTGAGACATTCCACTCCATCTCTTCACAAATTCACCCACCCTAAAGCAAAACATGCTAGTTAACAGGTTGTACAGAACTTGGATTAAGTCTCTGTGCCGGTTTGAATGTATTGTGTCCCCCAAATGCCATTATTATTGTGGTCTTGTGGGACAGACATTTTGGTGCTGGTTAGATTTGCTTGGAATGTGCCCCACCCAGCTGTGGGTGGTGACTTTGGTGGGATACTCCCATGGAGGCGTGACCCCACCCATTCAGGGTGGGCCTTGATCAGTGGAGCCATATAAAACATGCTGACTCAAAGAGATGGAATGGAGTGCAGCTGTGAGTGAGGTTTAGAAGAGGAGCAGGCTTGCTAGAGAGGAATGTCCTGGGAGAAAGCCATTTTGAAACCAGAACTTTGCAGCAGACACCAGCCACGTGCCTTCCTGGCTAACAGAGGTTTCCCAGACGCCATTTGCCATCCTCCAGTGAAGGTACCTGATTACTGATGTGTTACCTTGGACACTTTATGGCCTTAAGACTGTAACTGTGTAGCAAAATAAACCCCCATTTTATAAAAGCCTATCCATCTCTGGTGTTTTGCATTCCGCAGCATTAGCAAACTAGGACAGTCTCTGTATTCCTTCATTTTTAATTGTAAGTGGGCAATCAAGAATCACCAGAGTAGAGGAATGATTTATTCATAAGAAAGAGTAGTGTAACTAATGGGAAAAAGTTCACTGGAGTAAAGAGATAATTAAAGGGAAAATAAAAAGTAACAGGAAGGATCAATAAGAGAATAATTTTTTCTTGATATTAAAATAAAATTCCTTAAATAAATGTATCACCAAAAAGAAGAGAGAATAGTGGTATAACTATGCTGCAAATTGTGGGAGAGGATAAAAAGACATGTCAATTATGTCTTTACCTATCAAATGAACAGGTCAAGATATTTGTTTACTCATAATATTTAAATATGCATATATATGTTAGTTATAATACATGCTCAGCTGCCATAAAATATAATAAAAATTATTTTGGTTCAGGTGAGATAGGATTATTCTGTCTCTCATATCAGTCCAAAGGTTGGAAGATATTCAAAACTGTCTATAATGTTTTGCTTAGTGAAATCTTTCAGGGACCGAGTTCCTTTATATTATTTCCCAGTTCTCTTGAGACGTTGTATAATCTATGTAATTGGAGCTGACTTAACAGCATGACACCCATGTACTAACAAATGGACAGTGAAAGAGAGTATGTGGAACACAGACAACTTCCTTTTTTAAATAACATGACCTGGAAATTTAAGTCACGCTCCAATGACCAGAAATTAATTGCATGAACATAGCAGTCTTGGAGAGAGGGTAGAAAATGAAGATTCTATCTGGGAAGCCATATGCCTGCTAAAACTTGGGTGTTTCTATTACTCTACAAGCAAAAGGGAAAATTGAAAATGGGAACAATTGCTGGTGTCCTTCAAAATCCATCCTCCTGCTACCCAATGTTTAAATGCACTATCCTTATTATAATTACCTCATGTCCACCCTGTTATATATTGAACCATGCCCCCCAGAGAGATGGGTTCAAATCCTAACCCCTGGTTCTGTGGATATGAACTCATTTGTAAATAGGATCTTTGAAATGTTATTCATTAGAACGAAGTCAAACTAAATCTGGGTGGGCCTTAATCCAATATGACTGGAACCTTTTAAAAACAGAAAATAAATGACAATGTGATGGCAGTAGAGATTGATTGCCCATAAATCACCACCAGAAGTCTACAGACTTCAGAGAAAGCATGATCTTGCAGAAGCCTTGATGTTGGGCATCTAGTCTCCAAAACTGTGAGAAAATAAATTCAGGTTGTTTAAGCCAACCTGTCTGTGGTATTTTTTGCATTAGTTCTGGTAAACTACAATACACCCTTCAGCAAGGGAAACCCACAAGAGTCTCATCTACTTAATTCATTGATCTCAAATTTCAGGATCTTTGATTTAGGTCATTGTTTTGGTTTAGATATGCTATGTACCCCAGAAAAGCCTATGTTCTTTTAATTCAGTCTTGTGGGAGCAGAACTATTGTGGATGGGACCTTTAGATTAGGTTGTTTCCATGGAGATGTGACCCCACCCGTTCAAGGAGGATCTTAATTCCCTTGCTGAAGTCCTCTAAAAGAGGATAAAAGGCAGAGACATTTTGGAGGGAGTAGAGAGAAGCTGAGTCAGAAGCCCAGAGATGTTTTGGAGAAAGCCACTGAAACCAGAAGCTATATCCAGTAAAGAAGGATCAGCAGAGTGAGCCACATAACTTCCCATGTGACAGAGAAACCCTGGATGCCATCAGCCTTTCTTCAGAGAAGGTATCATCTTCTTGATACCTTAATTTGGGCATTCTCATGTTCTTAGAACTGTAAATTTGCAATTGAATAAATCCCCATTGAAAATGCCAGCCTATTTCTGGTGTATTGCATTCTAACATCTTTAGCAAACTCAAACAGTCATGATGGGAAATAATTTTACCAAATATTTTTCTACAGTCCATTATCTGGCTAGCTAACCAATATACATTCTTCCAGTTCTTTTCTTAAAGCATTATTCCACTTGTAATGCCAGTTTTCTGCATTAATTAGATCATAAGTTAATTTGGTTGTAAAAATAAGACCTCGTTATTCAGACACTTAAATATGACAAAAGTTTATCTCTTTTTCCCAGAATCTGTAATGTGGGTAGACAGTCAGGTCACATAAATCAAGTAAGTGGTTATGTGCCAGGAGGTAATCCAGTCACCCTGGTTTCTTCATTCTTATTGCTCTGTCTTCCCCAGGTTATGTTCCTCATCACAAATACCACATTTGCTTTCTATGTGAATGTAGGAAACTTGGAAAATGTAGGGTAATCATTTTAGCTTTTAAAATTTGTGACCAGAAGTTTTCCATATTTCTTTGGCTTGAATTTAGTCACCTGGCCACATCTAGTTGTAAAACACATTGGAGAAAGAGGTTTCTTCCTTTGCGTAGGGTTCTATCACTAAACGGAATAAGGGAAGAGTAGATAATGAAGGAAAATTATTAGTTTTTTGATACAAGAAAGACTACAAAAGCCCTAATACCAGAAATAATAAAGTGGTTTCTGGAGGATTGTTATAGAGAGGAGGAATGGTGCAGAGAATTCTTTATTTTTAAAATCATGTTGAATGCATTACTTTGATTTTGAAAAAATAAACCACCAAACAATATATAGTATTGGGAAAAGTGAAGGGAAAATAGAAATTATCCTCCATTGTGAAGGAGAGTGATCAAAGTTATGAAGTTAATGGAAAAATAAACATTTGGCAATGTATAATTGTGTAGGAGTTTCTGATACAAAAATGAAATTTGGAACTTAACATAGTGTTTAAAGGAAGAAGTTTAGAGACTCCTGGTAGTTCCTGAGGTGAGTAAAAGAAAAGTGTTCCCTTGTCTCCAACACCTATACTTCTTCACTTTACACTGTTTAAATCTTGAAAGCAAGTAAGGGAAAGAAAGTGGAAACATACGATGCAAAATAAATCAAAGTGAAATATATTTTAGCTTTTACACTTCAGAATTTTTGCCTAACTTACAAAGTTAAGTAAAATTCCCAGGAGGAAATAGGCTTACAAGTTTGTGATTTTGTGAGGGCACATGTTTATTGCATGTGGTATGTATGTGTATGTTGGTGCAGGCGTGTGTGTGTGTATGTGTGGTGGGAGGAAGAGAGAGCATGGAATTGTATGAAGAAGGGACAGGTATAAAGCCTCTTTACATAATATAACCATGTCTGTTTTTTATTTTTTAACAAGTTACTATTGTTAACTAATCTTTTATTTGTATTAAAGAAACATTGTCTATTTAGTATTTAGATAGTAACAAGAAATTCTGAAATAAAATGACATATGAGACAAAATCAGTATTCTTTTAATATCATATTTCTGAATTATAATACAACATGACATTCATAGACTCAATGATTTACAGAAGTACAGAATGGGTAGGACATGCAGGGTTTATATATTTCATATATTTCTACACCCTTGATTTACAGATGAAAGAACTGAGACTCAAATTAAATAACTTATTCAAGATAATTTTTCGTGGATTTGTAAGTAATACACACAAGTCTATCCACCAGTGAAAGTTATGGAAATTAGATGAAATTTTGATCATGTGTGGATGGAAATTACAACTGTCACATATACTGACTCAGTGAAATTAACTTTAAAAACTTACTCATGAAAAATGTTAATTTTAAAAAAGATGAATATGCCATTCAAAATAGAATGGTAGTTCAAGAAATATGTTCTTACTGTAAAATTTATTTTTATATTGTAATTACCTTAATGTATAATAAAAATTTAATAGCTCTTTTTATTGCTGAAATAAATATTTCTGAAAATTCAACAGTGAAATGAAGCAATTTTTACTATAATTTTAAAAATTATAGATAATTTAATATGTAATATGAAGACATTTTATTTAAATATAGTTTAAAGTTAAGATATCAATAGTATATAAGAACTTTTCCCTTTAATCTCAAAAGTGTATAGTATATGAAGAATATAATATTCACGGGTGCATTCAAACTCATACCCATACATTTAATTAAATTTTATATGAAGTACTAAAGTGATTTATCATTATCTTCCATAAAATCCTTAATTTCAAAGACATCTCTGGATAGTATCACTCATGAATATCTTTCCTTAGTGGTTTAAAAAGAATGTGTTCCAAGATATTGGTTAATTTAGCCATTAGTGAGAACTTATATGAGAATTTCACATGTATTTGCAGGAGAAGCATGTGTGATCATTTACGTTTCATGATTAAATATTAAGACAATGACCACTAGTTTTTTCACTCTTAAAACAAGTGTATCATCATTATGCAGTTTCTCTGTTGTCTCCGGATTATAACACTGGTCATGCACCAGAAAGTACTGCATTCTGGAATGAATAATAAAGGCCATGTGCACACAGCAATGCTTCAGCTTATGGAGCTATTGCTGCTCTGCCACCCAGCAAAAACTTTATGAAATGCTATGTAAGCTGATTCACTGTCTTTTTGATATTTGAGAAGTC
This sequence comes from Choloepus didactylus, assembly GCF_015220235.1. NCBI lineage: Eukaryota > Metazoa > Chordata > Mammalia > Pilosa > Megalonychidae > Choloepus > Choloepus didactylus. The sequence continues at coordinate 145,007,353 of NC_051309.1, forward strand.
ATTCTACCTTTAAGCCTATTATAAATAAGTGGGTTAAAAATATACATAGGTGAAGTGCTAGTGGAGTGAAAGGAAAAGTTTATTGTCCCTGTATATAATCACTGCACATGGTTTTCTGGATGTGGAGGGAACTGCTATTAAATGCAAAAGAAATCTGGAATTGTTACAAATTAGGATGGCCTCTCATTAGCAACACATAATATTTTGACTAAGTTTTAGTTTATTTTCAGGAAAAAGAAGTGTACAGATGTAATTTTATCAGTAAAAAAACTATGTAGTATAGCAGAAAATGTGAAATATTTATTTCATGGATTGCAAAATGTATAAATTTAAAATATCAGTTTGTTTTTATCATCTGTTCCAAGAAGGACCCCTAATTTTTCACTTCTGGCAGCATGTTAAATCACATTTTTTGAAAATACAAGACTAAAATATTTTGACATTTTGAGACACGGTAAATATTTTATGAACGAAGAAGGGCCAGTTAAATTTATTACACTGGATAACTCTAAGCACATCTACTTTTTCAGTGGAAATAAACCAGTCTGAAAGGGAAACTGAAAGACTATTTAACAACATGATTAAAGCATATATACAGTGATCATGATATATGTGATCATGACATACAGTGATCATGACATTTACTTGGCCCTTACCAGATTCAGTTTGGAAAGAGTAGACCTGAAATTCTAGTTCTGTACTCAACTGAATGTAATTAATCCCTGGTGATGAAATTACTTAAACATGATAGTAATTCAATAATAAACTGCATCATACTTTTTTCAAACCAACAAAGGTCAGATTTCATACTAATGCCTAGAGAGGACATACTTACATTCCATGAAAAAGTTAAATTAGAGAAACAATAATTTAAAAACATGACTCTATTCCTCTTGAAGACACTTCTCAAGGAATCAGTGAGAATGGACTAACTGTATCATAATTACATAATAGAAACCATACAATTATTGTAATATGACCTTTATACCCATAAAATAATAGATTAAATTATAATTACATCGTCTACAAAGGGAGAAGACATATGAAAAAGAGGTATCCATACTACTTTGAGATACTGGTAAAATTTTTTTCAACATTTGTTTTTATTAATAGAATGTTTTTTATATAAAATGATGAAATGATGGAAATTGAATTCAGTTAAGAGCACATTGATTTTGAGAACAACAGAACTTTGCTGTGTCTACAATCTCATAGGTTACATATTGCCACAATTCTCTCCTTACTCAGATTTTAATTCCTACAAATTAAAAAATAAAAATAAGCTCCTCTATGTCAACTTATTTATAAAACTTTTCTTTCCTAAAATCATGCCTTAGAAAATTAATGCCCTAATATAGGTGTTTATCATGAAATGAGGCATGCAAATCTAGGGATGGCCTTATTGATATCTCTTTAAAGATAGAGTTCAAGAAAAATCTATGTTCTGCATGAAATGTGTTTGTATGATGAACATCTACAATGAATTGATCAAAGCATGTTTTTCTTTCTTCAATATTACTCTAGATTTAGGTAAAAATAAAACTTTATTGTGACAAATTGGTGGAATTTATTGAAGGAATTGCCAAATATTTATAGACTAAATAAGAATAATGTAATGGATGTGTGAAACCACAATTAACTTAAGAATGTGCGTTAACAGGTTAAAAAGAATCATTTCCTAAATATATGTGGACAGGTTTGCTATTTAACGGTGTTGCAAGTAAGTGGCATGACATCCATAATTCTGCTAACAGTGGTTCTTCCACAAAAATAAGCATAAATTACCCACTCTGTTGGAAATACTAGAGGGAATACTGACTGAGAAAAGACAAAAAAATCACAGAGGAAAAAAAAAGGCAGGAAATAAGCTGCACTACCTTGTAAACAGAAAGAAGTTATACTTTCAAATTAATATAAAAGCAAGAAGACAATGTTTTATCATGCCCATTGGAAATCAGAACGTCTTTAGCTATTGTAAAGAAGACACAGAATTTAATCAGCCCTTTTAGCAAATGCATAAGCAAATTAAGCTTTATCTCAAAATGTAATTAAATTTCTGTTTCCAAATACTGGCAAAGACAATTAGTATAGGTATAGGGTAAAAGCAGTTTGAGGAACACAAAACATAGGCAGATATGGCCTGTTTAAGGTAAAGACCATTATTCTTACTGTGGTAGTTTGAAACTTTATGTACCTGAGAAAAACATACTCTTAACTTTAATCCATTTCTGTGAGTGTGAATCCATTGTAAGTAGGATCTTCAGATAAGGTTACTTCAGTTAAGGTGTGTTCCACCTCAATGAGGATGGGTCATAATCCTATTATTGGAGTCCTTTATAAGAGAGTGAAATTCTGACACAGAGAGAAAAAGCCACAGGAAATAAGAAGCTTAAATGAAACCAGGAGGAAAAGGAAAAAGCCAGGAGAATTGCCGTGTGTCTTGCCATGTGACAGAGGAACCAAGAATCAGTGGCTGCAGCACCAGAGTACCAGACTTTGGGGAGAAAGCATCACCTTGATGATACCTTGATTTGGACTTTCTTTTGATCTCAAAACCATAAGCTAATGAATTCCCATGGTATTTGCCGGCATAGCCTAGGAAACAAAAACAGATATTGGTACCAGGTATGATGTGCTGCTATTGCAAATACCAAAAATATGGAAACAGCTTTGGAATTGGGTAATGGATAGAGGCTGGAAGAATTGTTAGGTGCTGGATAGAAAAATCCTGGATTGCTTTGAAGAAACCGTTGGTAGAAATATGGGTGCTAAAGGTAGTTCTGATGAGGACTTAGAAGGAATGGATGAATGTGTTATTGGAAACTGGAGGAAAGGCAATGCTTGTTTTAAAGTGGGAGGGAATTTGGCAAAATTGATTTCTGATGTCCGATGGAAGGTGGAACTTGAGACTGATGAACTTATATACTTAGCTAAGGCCAAGTTAACTATGGAAAGTGCAGCCTGGTTTATCTTTGCAGCTTACAGTGAAATGAGACAGGAAAGGGATAAGCTTAGAACTGAACTCCTGGGCACAAAGAAACCAGAAATTGATGGTTTGGAAAATTCTGAGCTTCCAGAAAGTGAATCCCCAGAGAATAGTGCTCTATGTGAGGATTTCACTAAACATGGAACCAGTCAGCCATTTCAGTACAAGTCGGGGTTGGTTTGGAGTTGCTGTTCTCCAGGAAAGATCTGTGGAAAGTCCTACCATCTAATGGTTTGGTCCTCCGTATACCTTGTGCAAAACCAACAAGTTTCCATATAATTTGTATGAATAGAACCACTGCCAACCTAAACTAACAGGGACAGAGAAGGGACAAATTGAAGGAAAACTCACTTCAAGGGCAGAACCATGGAAGCTGAGGTCTGGACTGAAGGCATTTCTCAAGCCAAGAGAGTGGGCCCACCCATTAATGTGGCAAGTGTGTCTGCTCTGGCACTTGGAGACAGTGCGCCTTCCACCCAGTTGTTCAGGAAGAGTAGAAGACTGCTGCACCTCAGTGCTCAGAGAGGGTGGAGCCTGTGCCGCAGGGATTGCAGAGAGCCTGACTGATATCCAGATGCTTGGAGAGCTGCCTCTGCCCCCATGTTCAGGGAGAACATGACCACTGGACAGGGCTTGGAAGTTGTGGGACTGCCTCTCCTTCAGGCCCTGAGGACAAAATATCCATCTATGGATGATTCTCAGACCTTAAAATCTAATGGAGTATGTCCTGTTAGTTTTTAGAATTATTTGGAACCTGTGACCCTTTTATCCTCCCAATTTCTCCCTGTGGAAATGGGGATGTTTATCCTATGCTTGCCCCTCCATTGTATAATGGAAGTAGATAACTTTTTCTCTAGGCTTCACAGGTCCACAGAGGGAACACACCTGTTCCCTCAAGACAGACCACACCCATAACTAATTTTAATGTCTTTTGTGATGTGACGTTGGAATGAATGTATTTTGCATGTAGAAGGACCATGTCTTTTGGGGGTCCAGAGGATGTAGTGTGGTAGTTTGAAGTTGTTATACTCCAGAAAAATATGTTCTTAAATTTAATCTATCCCTGTGGGCGTGAACCCATTGTAAATAGGACCTTTGGATAAGGCTACTTCAGTTGCGGTGTAGCTCACCTCAATCAGTATGGGTCTTAATTCCTATTACTTGAATTCTTCATAAGAGAATGAAATTCAGACAAAGAGATAGAAAGCCACAGGAACTAGGAAGCTGAAATGAAGCCCAGAAGTGATGGAAGAGGCCAGGAGATGCTGCCATGTGACAGAGGAACCGAGGATCACTGGCAGCCAACCTCAGAACACCACAGTCTTTGGGAAGAAAGTATCACCTTGATGATGCTTTGATTTGGACATTTTCCCAGCCTCAAAACAGTGAGTGAATAAATTCCCCATTGTTTAAGTCAAACAATTTCATGGTATTTGCTTGGGCAGCCTAGAAATCAAAAACTCTTACTGAACCGGAAATAATTTTTTGGTAAGAGATTATATATTTAGCCATAGCTTACAAAGCGTTTCAACTTATGTTAAGCAAAAAGTAACTAAAAGTCTGTTTCAGAATCCTACAGCTTCTAGTGAACCATCTGTTTTTCGATCAATTGATTCATCATCTACCCTCCCTCTATTTATGCCTTTCTTTCTCTCTCCCCCAGTCCCTCCCTCCCTCCCCCTCCCCTCTCTCTCCCTCTCCATTCATATGCAGTAGCCTCTTAGTTATAAATAGTTACTGTGTCATTCAAAGCTAATCCTCTTTTTTTTTTTTAGTTTTCTTTTTAGTTTTTATTTTTTATTGAGATTGTTCACATACCACACAATTATCCAAAGATCCAAAATGGACAATCAGTTGCCCCCGGTACCCTCATACAGCTGTGCATCCATCACCACACTTAATTTTTGTTCAATTTTTAGAACCTTTTCATTAGTCCAGGCAAGAAATAGAGCGAAAGAAGAAAAAAAAAAAAAAAAGGAAACACGAATCCTCCCATATCCCTAACCAAACCCCCTCCATTGTTGACTCACCAAATTGGTATAGTACATTTGTTACTGTTTATGAATGAACGTTGAAATACGACTAACTGTAGTATATAGTTTGCAATAGGTGCATTTTTTTTCCCTATATGCCTCTCTACTATTAACTTCTAGTTATAGTGTCATACATTTGTTCTGGTTCATGAAAGAGATTTCTAATATTCGTACAATTAATCACGGACATTGCCCACCACAGGATTCAGTTTTATACATTCCCGTCTTTTGACCTCCAACTTTCCTTCTGGTGACGTACGCGACTCTGAGCTTACCCTTTCCACCACCTTCAAACACCTTTCAGCACTGTTAGTTATCCTCACATCTTGCTACGGACACCTCTGTTCATTTCCAAACATTTAAGTTCATCCTAGTTGCACATTCTGCTCATAATAAGCAACCACTCCCAATTCTTTAGCCTCGTTCTGTATCTTGGTACCTTATATTTCATGTCTATGAGTTTACATATTATAATTAGTTCCTATCAGTGAGACCCTGCAATATTTGTCCTTATGTGTCTGGCTTATTTCACTCAGTATATTGCCCTCAAGTTTTCATCATCAACCCATTTTTTTTTAAGATGGTTTTGTTCACATTCCATACATTCCAATCTAAGTAAACAATTGATGGTTCCCTGTATAGTCACATATTTATGTGTTCACCACCCTCACCACTATCTATATAAGGGCATCTACATTTCTTCCACAAGGCAGGAAGGAGAGACAAAGAAGGTAGAGAGGCAAAAGAAAAAGAAAAAAGAGGAAGTAAAAGATGACAGCTAGGAAGCAGCAAAAGGAAAGATAACCTTAAATCAAAGTAGAATAAAGAGTCAGACAACACCACCAATATCAAGTGTCTCATACCCCTCCCCATCCCCCCCTCTCATCTGCATTTACCTTGGTATATAGCCTTTGTTACATTAAAGGAAGCATAATACAATGATTCTGTTACTAATCTTCTTTTTGACTTCACATATTTCTGAGATGAAGAACTCTTTTGGATATGTTTCCAGATAAATGCATAGACAAGACACACATTATTATTGCAGTCATGACTAATATATTCGCAATAAAATGATGCAGCTGAAAATCTGTTTTAATATATTTTTGAATCAAAGCAGATATAAACACTGTCATTTTAGTTTTGTACCATATAGATTGCAGTAAATATTTAAATTAACATTAAAATATATAAACAAAAATATTTATAACACATTTTTAGGTGGGAATTTGGGGAGCTTTTTTTGTTTTCCCCCTTAGTTAAACCTGTATTTTTCAGATTTTCTGCATGAATATATCTTATTTGTTATTAAAAAAAAAAAAAAAAATCTGACACCTTGAATAAGCTCCAGTAACCAAAGTCTCTGAAAGAATGTTGCTTAAACAAGCAGGCTTTATTTGCTCTATATACCAGTTGATATAATAGGGGTAGAGTTTATTAATATGTTTGATTCAAGTTATTAAGTTATTTAATTTTTTAAAATTGTAAATTTTTAAGTAGTATCATTATATGACATGATAGAATTTTTCCATGGGTTTAAAGGAATGGTAGAATTTCCATTTTAAATATTTTTATTACTACTGTCATTCTTTTTTCTTTCTCTACCTTGTCAAGAGTATCTAAGTCAAGCACATCTGTATGAGTAGCTCCAGAAATCAACTTTTTTCATATTACTTCATATCTTTTAATAGATTTAAATGTCATAAGTTGAATAAAGTGCACTTAATCCTTTATATTTAGAATTTAAATATTGAAATTTTATTTCATAAAATTCTGTTTTTCTTAATGATGGTAATAGAAAATTTTTGTTAATATTTTGTATTTTTCTTTATTGAACTCAGTCAATTGAATACTTAGAGATAACAATTGGTGATCCTGAAAGAAAGTAAGCAATCCATAAGGTGACAGTCTCTATATTTTGAAAATTAAAGATGGATTAAAAAAAGGAAATTTGATTCAATGTCATTTTTTTACAACAAAAAGGGAGAAATAACAGCTTTCCTTATACTTAATTCTAGTTGTCCTAGGAGTTATATGCAATGAGAATTAGCAAATAAATGTGACTGTTGGCACCTGCATTTATTGCTAAGCATCAGAGCAGCATAAAATAGCTTATTATTGACTGGATGTTAACATTATTGTTATGCAATTTAATCTCTAAATTAAGAAAATAATTTGTAAGCTATTGTGAAATACTATTAGAAGTTAACTTTTACCCTCTTTTATTTATTTTTTTTAATTTAAGGTTAATTTTAATCATAATTTGTTTTGGAAAATTCATATTTTATTTATTTATTTGGGTATTGTTTTGGAGGAAAAGAGATAATAATTCAATATATATTAAGTAACTAGATAAGGTATTTTCTCTAATTGTAGTAAAGAAAGACAACCAAATACACTCTACTTAGACACTTGTTATGTTATAGTTCCATTTCCAATTGTAAACACCATAAAACTCATTCTGAAAATTATTAAGGGCAGATTATGCTTATGAGAAATAAGTACAGACCACACTACACACCAATGAAAACTTATGTCTGAAAAATAGAAGGATGTGCCATCATTTCTTTTCCATATATGTAGAACATGAAGCACACTTACAATTTCTATAGATAGCTTTGAAAAGCATGTGTTAAGGTTCTTCAATGTGCCCAACACTTGGGATCAATCAAATAACTCTAGATATTTTCTCAAGGGTCCCATATCCTAATAGAGGGGAGCAGCATGAAAACAATTAAATTGCAAGGTAATGTCATAAGTACATTAACAATGATGTGTGCAAACTTCTCAGATACCCTGGTGAAGGTACAATCGAATATTTTCCAGAGAAAAACTCTGAACTACTGTTTGGGAAAACAGTAGGCAATCACCAGGCCAAAAGGAGAACAATTTCAAAGCAAGCAATTTCAGAACAAATAGGAATTAAAAAAAAAAAAAAAAGGAACAATTCCAGAACAGTAGACTTAAATGCAACCATATCAGTAGTGACATTAAAAGCAAGAGACCAACATCCATCAATCTATATTACAGGCCAAGGTTGTCAGAATAATTTACAAAAGCAATATTTAACTATATACTATTAATAAAATTCACTTTAAATGTAAAGACACATATAGACACTAATATATTTTTCTTTTTTTTTATCTACCTTGTATCTTGTATTCTTTACAAGATAAGTTAGTTCTAGGAAGTGTTTTTTTTTAGTTATATGTAGGAAATAATTTTGTCTGAGAAAATACATAGTTTTAGTCCATTGTTTCTAATTTATATGGCATTTATTACTATTTCTTGATTCATTTAAGTGGCTAGAGTTTCCAGTACAATAATGAATAAAAATGGACAGAAAGGACATATTTGCTTTTTTCCTAAGCTTAGGGAGTAAATATTCATACTCTCATCATTAATTAGGATACTTAATTTTTGTAGATATTTTTTATCATGTTCAGGAAGTTCCCTTCTATTTCTTATTTACTCAGAGTTTTTCTTATGAATAGATTTTCCATTTTGCCAAATGTCTGTGCTTCATCTGTTGAGATGATCATATGGTTTTCTTTTTGTCATGCAAATTTGGGGAATTACATTGATTGGTTATCAAATGTCCAAATAGCTTTGCATTTCTGGGATGAAAACACTTTGTTGTGATATGTTATTCCTTTTATACACACCTGTATTTACTTGAGAAATTTACATCTATTTATATAAAATATATTGGTCTATAGTTTTCTTGTACTGTCTTTATCTTGTTTTGGTATTAAGGTAGTGCTAGTCTTATAAAATGAATTTGCAAGTCTTTTTCCTCTTGTATTTACTGGAAGAGATTATATAAAATGACTGTTATTTCTTCCTGAAATTTTTGGAAGAATTCGCTAATGAAACTATATGGGACTAGAACTTACTTTGTTTTAAATATTTTAAACTAGAGTTATTTTATTTAATAGATATAAGGCTATTTAGGTTACCTATTTTTTCCTGAGTGAGATTTGGAATTAGTATCTCTTATGGAATTGATCCATTTGATTTAAGTTTTGAATTTCTTGGCATAGAGTTTTTGTGTGGTATACCACTATTATCCTTTAAGTTCTGTGTCATCTTGACTAATGTACCCTTTTTCATTCCTTAAGGTGTAATTTGTGACTTCTCTCATTTTTCTTGATCAGTGTGGCTAGAGATTTATTGATTTTTTTCAAATAACCAGATTTAGTTTCACCGATTCTTCTCTATTGATTTCTTGTAAGGATTTCATTGATTTCTGCTATCTCATTTCCTGACTTCAACTTCCATTGGGTTTTATTTGTAATTGTTTCCTGGTTTCTTAGTTTATTGAATTGAGAGATTTCATTTCATTAAACATAAGCATTTAATTGTATAAACTTTCCCCCAACCACTGTTTTAGCTGCAAGAGAGTGCAATTCTATCCCATATCTATGGCCGCTAGAGGCTTCATAATCTTCGGCCTGTCTGTACTTGGCCTTTGCCAATTCATCAGCTATTCTAGCTAGTTCTTCTCATTGGTGCCTTGTTTCTTCTGCCCTTTGTAATTTAGTGCCTGCCTCCCAAACCTCCCTATAGGAGTCTGGATTATCTGATTTCCCTGAAACTTCAGTTCTCTGATGGGTTCAAGAAAGTCATGGACTTGCATTTTGTGCATCACTTTTCTTGCAATAAAGTTAGGAGTGATGCTCTTTCCAACTCTATATATTCCTAATATGAAAACAAAAGTGAAGGTAAGCCCTCTGATATCAAGGATTCATACTTTTAAATAAGAATTTAAAACATTTAAAAATGTTTCAATTTCACAGTAGTACTCTATAAATGCATACTTATGTACTAGGAATTAGTATAAGGACTAAAGAGAAAACATTTCCTAAGGTGATACATTAGCAGTCATAATATTGAATGAGATTCTTTAACTCCCTGGTCAGATGTGAGATAATTATAATTTTTACCACACTAGTAAGAAGTAAAGATTTTTCCAAATTTAAGACGTTCCCTTATTTTCACACGGTCCCCCAAAGTACAAACTTTAACGCTATATATCATGCCTGGGAATGCAGCGAAGAAAGAGGCGCGATGATACAGATATAAATGCTGATATAACCAATGGATTGTGGGTACTAATACTCCAGATGGGCCACTAAAAGTCCCCCAAGATATTGTGGAATTCCCTAGAAAGTTAAAAAATGGAGTACAAAGAAGAATCAGAACAAGTAGCATAAAGGAAACAAGAGGAAAAACCATAAACAGTAAAAATGAAATACTCTATAGTCAAAAAGAGCATTCTATATATCCAAATAATGTTTTATCCACAGAATATTGATTTTTCCTTCCAAGTACCTATTTTTCTTTGGGTCTTGTGTATACAAGCAATTATCATTTAGATTGTTTTTAGTCTTTTGAGACTAAAGAGAAATCTCTTCAAGCAGAAATGTACACTTTACTTGCTCATAAATTGGGATGGTTTACAGCCTTATCTTTGACTCTGTTTTATTATAAAGATGAGTTTAAGTATAGCCTACAATAGTTTTCTCCAGACCTTTAATTCAAATTCCTAGAGGTAGTATATATTTAAAAGGAGGTCTTTTTCTTAGGAACAAAAAATTGTCTCAGAAAAATCTTCTAATTTGTTGTTTAGGATGTGATATTTTCTTCAAATAATATATCTTTAATTTTTAGCCTACCCAAGAAGGGCTATGTATTTTGGGTTTGAATCTTCATGTTATTATTTTTCATTTTATATTTATAATACTTTTAACAAATTTTGAAATAAAGAAGAATTTAAAGTAATAACATAGTCAACACATTTAAAATTAGAATATGAAAAGCCAATATTTATATAGATTTTTATATCCTTGTTACTATACTAAGTATTTCTATGTGCATTTAATTACTTATTTTTAAATATAACACAATGAGATTGTTCTAGTATTATTTCCATTTTACAGATGATGAAATTAAGACATTGAGGACTCAAGGTCACTAATTAATAAATTTTAGAGCCATGATTTGATTAAGGCATTTTATCTTCATTGTCTATATCCTCAATTACCAAGCTATAAAGCTTTCATACACTCTGTCAAATAAAAATAAATCAATATAACAGATATTAATGTACACAGAATTGACACACACACATTGACCTTCAGAGATAATTGGAGTAATAAAAATCAATTTTCAGTGAAACTCAAAGAAGCATGAAGTTAATTTCTTTTGTATTTCAGTCCCCAAGAAGATACCTGTTGATGCCTCTATTATACTGCAACACAGTTTCATCTACTTAATTATTTAAGTCCATGTTGGGTAGATCATAGGATGTGATAATGATATCTTTTCTTGATCTACGTATTTTAAGGTTTGGATTGGTCTTCAGTAAAAACCATTTATCTTCAGGGATTGTTGGATCTTGGAGGGATCAACTTATTTAATAATTCATACTTAATTCAGGTTACCTTTTGGTAAACAATGGGGTATATAGAATGCCACACAAAATAGTTCTATTTCTGACTTCACTATACTTTTCACTATAGGTAGAATTTTAAATTTTCTTTCATTACTTCAATCATATTCATTCGATAACATTATTGACCATAAGTGAAGATTTCTGTGCGTGCTGCAGGACATCAATAATGAATAAGACATCCATAGTGTGTGCCTTTCCAGAATATCAAGTGCAGAGAAGAGAATGGATAATTGAATTAGTAAATACAATACATTATATTACAATGGTAGAAGAAATACAAAAGGAGCATATAACTGAAGTATGCAACATATTCTAGAGGGGAAAGGATGTCTAAAATCCCAGAAAAACATTTGATGTAGCTTGGAATATTAAAAAGGAAACATACAACATATATAAACTTAAAACAAGCTTAAAGTTGACAATCATATATACATTTTAAAATTAAAACTAAGAAATGTAATAAATATGTGCAGCTTCTCAAGTGATCAGGCCAAGTGAACACAAAACTTAACACTAAGTTTCTCAACACATTCTTTTCTTTTTGAAACTCTCTTTCTTTGCTTTCATAATACCCCATCCTCCTTGTTTTTTTTGTTTGTTTGTTTGTTTTCACTTTTTTTTTTTCCCCTTCACTTTTACCTATGCATCCTCTAAGTCTGGAAGTTTTGGCTCTAAGACCTCATTTTTCCTAATTCTGTACTCTTCCTAGGGCATATAATCTCTGCGCATAGTTTAAAAATGTGCTTTTATCATATGCAACAAATGTTCCATACCAATACAGGGTGTTTAGTATGGTATATGGGAATCCTGTATTTTGTGCATGATTTTTCTGCAAACCCTCAACTTCTCTAATAATGAATAAAACTCTGGTAGGTCATGTCCTCCAAATCTGCTCTCTTTTATCAAATTGTTTGGCTACTCAAAGTCCTTTGTTCTGCCATAAATTCTAGAATCAATTTATCAATTAGTACTAAAAAAAAAGTTTACTGTGATTTTTATTTTATAGTGTGGAATATCTAAATGAATTTGGGAAAAATGGAATCTTACAAATATTCATTTTTCCAGTCCTTGAACATAAAATATGGCTCAATTTTTTTTAGTCTTCTTTGGTTTCTTTCAACAGTATTTGGAACATTTTGAATAAACAAACACAAATCCTATAAATGTTTTGTATTTAGTGATTCTTTATTATACAAAATTGACATTATTTTACTAAATTCATTTCTTTAATTGTTTATTGTTACTATATAGCCATAGAGTTTTTTTTTCATATTGACCTCTAATCCAGTTACCTTACTAAATTCATATATTAATAGTATTAATAGTTGCAGATTATCTATTGCTTCTTGGTAGTTTTGAAATTTGGGTCATTCATATAATTTATCCATTTAATCTAAGTTTTCATATATATTGTCATAAAGTTCACAATATTTCCTTGTTAACTTCATAATGCCTCTAGCATCTGTACCAATGTTTCCTCTTTCATTCCTGTATTGCTAATTTGCCTCTTTATTTTTTTTTTTTGAATAATGAATTTTATTCATTTTTCAAGGCACCAGTTTTTTTTTCTTTGATTTTCACTATGATTTTTATTTTCAATTTCATTGTCTCTATTTTTATGGTTTTTAACAATTTTTTACTTCTTCTTTGTGGTTAATTTGCTTTTATTTTACTGTTTTGCTTTTTTCTTTTATGGAGGTAGAGCCATGATGATTTAAAGTCTTTGCTTTTTAATATAATCATTGGATGCTAAAAAATTCCTCTGAGCTACTGTTTAATGAAATCCCACAAATTTTGATGTATTTTATTTCCATTTTTATCCAAGTCAAAATGTGTTATTTAGTATTGGATTTTTTTCCAAATATGTGATTATGTTTCTGATTTTTTTGTTATAGATTCTTGTTTAATTCTGTTGTGGTCTAAGAGAATATGTGTATGATTTTAAATACTTTACATTAGTTGATATTTTGTTTGTGGTCTACTGTATGGTCTATGTTGGGGAATATCTGATGTACACTAATAAATTTTTTATCCCACTATTTTGTTTGAAATATTCTTTAAGTGTATAAAAGGTCAAATTAGTTGATATTATTGTTGAGGATTTCTATTTACTCTTTGATTTTCAAGCATGCCTTTTAATTATTAAGAAAGTAATGCTGACATTGCCAATTATAATCCTGGTTTGCCTATTTTTCCTTAAGTTGTAGCATATTTTCTTCAGTTATTTTAAAGGATGGTTGAAAGATACAGACACATTTATGATGGTTATATCTCTTTAGAGAATTGACTCTTTGTCATGCAGTGTCCTTCTTTATGCCTAATAAAATATCTTTTCCTGAAGTGTCCTTCTTCTGGTATCATATAGTGCAATTTTAAAGTTACTGCTTACATGGCACATCCTTTATCATGTTTTTATCCTTATTCAAGCTATGTCTATATAATTAAAGTGAATATCTTATAGACAGCTTAGAGTAGGGTTTTCCTTCTTTTCATATAATGAGAAAACCTCTTCCTTTTAATTGGTGGTTTTAGACCACCTAATTACATTTAATGCCAATATTTATATTCTCATAGTGATATTGACTATCTCGCTAGTTGTTTCTCCTGTTTTCATCTAATCTTTGCTTCACTTTTCCAATTATCTGCTCTTTTTTGGATTGATTTTGTATTTTTATAATTCCATTTATCTCCATTCTTGGCTTATTGCCTATAACTGAAGTACATAAGCTTTTCTTTTTTTTTTTTAATTTGTGACCTTATTATTTACCATATAAAATTTAGCTACTTGCTGTGTAACATAAAATAACATTATATCCATTAACATATAACTTAAGACCTTACAACTTACTGTAAAGTTCAAAATCCTCTCTTCCTTCCTTTATGCTATTTGTTTCATATATTTTACTTTTACATATGTTATAACCTCTCAAATATTTGTTACTGTTTTTACAATTGAGTCAATTATTTTAAAGTGATTAAAAATAAATGAAATGTGTTGTATAAAAAACCTGCAGTTTTACCATTTTTCACTCTCTTTGTTTTTATGTAAATTACTTCTGGTATTGTTATCTTTCTGTGATAAGAAATTCACTTAACATTTCACTTAGCAAAATATACTGATATTTAATTCTCTTGGATTCTCTTTCCTGAAAATTCTTTATTTTTATTCATTTTTCAAGATGCTTAGCTTATAAATAGATGTCTGGGTTGAATATTTTGCTGTATTTTTAAAATTCTTAGAAATAACATTTCATTGTCTTCTAGCTTGCATCTTTTCTGACAAAAAATGTCCCATAATTCTGAACTTTTATTTCTCTGAATGTAAATGTCCTTTTTCTTTCCACTCAGCATTGTTTTTCAGCAATATATCTTTGCTTTGTCTGGTTTATTTGTTTTATTTTGGGGTTGTTTTCACGTTATAATTCTCTTTTGTAATAGCTGGGTCTATTTTCTCTTCAAGTATTTTCTCTGACTTATTATTTATTTCTTCCTCTTTTTTTTGTAATGCATGCATATTTTGTCATTTGGTATTGTCTCGCAGCTCTTGGAGGCTGTAATCTCTTGTATTTTTTGTTATTGTTGCTGTTTTTATTTTTTTTTAACTTTGTCTTCTCATTTCATTTTAATTTGAATATTTTATATTGGACTATCTTCAAATTCTTTCCTCAGTTGTGCCACTTTATTCTATCCTATAGTTTCCAATTCTCTGTTGAAATTACATATTTTTTCACTTATGCCACTCCTCACCTTTACTATGCTTTTAAACATTTTCTTTTAAAGACTCTTATAGTTCTGTATCATTTTCATGTGTTGTTTTGTGGATTGATTAATATCTTGACAAAGTTTTTTCTTCCTTGCTTTTTTTGTTGCATTTCATACTCTTTGATTAAATAGTGAACATATTGTGTAGAACAGTTGAAATTTTGACAAATATTATTTAACCCTGGAAATGCTTCCTTTGTTTGACCATTTGTATGGTGAAGAGTCAATCTGAGTAGGCAGTTCATCTGGATTTACATTTTGTTTGTTGCTGATGTTAACATCAGTGTATGTCATAATTCAAATTTCTACATCAAAGATCTCTACATAATAGTGAGAGTTTGAGCTAAGGTCGAAAAGGTGTTTTTCTCATTGCTTGCTTTACATCCTCAGTTTTCAACCAAACTTACACACTTGAACTTGAAAATTACTTCATTCTAGACTCATGCTGAGGGTGTGTGCCATGGTTTCAGTTGTCCAGGTTGTTACATAAATCACCCAAAAATGGCCTCTATGTATTTACCCTGTGTGTTGCTTACTTCTTTGCAGCAACTTGGGTCCATTAGAAAAATGTCTGCCAGCACCAAACTCAAATTTTTGCACACCCAGTTTAAAAAAAAAAGTCCAAATAAGCAGCTTTTAGCCATTGAGAGCTTACCTGCTTTGAATTCCCCACAATTTGTGCCCAACATCTTCTAGCCATAGATATGAAAGAAAAAATAAACCCTGAAATCATAAAACCCCAAGACAATAAGGCCTTTGAAAGTTCTCTCGCCCAGAGACTCCCCAGCAGGCTGATTCTGTGATAGTGCCTAGACATCCAGACATGCCCCCCACCCACTTTACCTCTCTACTGGGGGTTTTCTCTTTCCTTGCTTTCCTTCTGGGCCTCCTTCACTTCTGGAAAGTCTCCTGCTATGAGAGATTTCCCCTCTCATACAAGCCTGTTAAAGCAGCAATCCAATACATATCTTATGTGTTTCTGTCATCTAGTGGTCAAGTCTTTATCTTGATCAACTGAAATCCTCACTTCCCAGTTCCTGCCTAATTGTTAGGCAGCCGTGGTGTTCCTGGGCCTTGGGAATTAGGATTTCTCAGTGTCTCACAGACTACCTTGCATCTGAGGTTATACTTGAATGGGAATTTCTAGTCCCCTTCTGTATTAGTCAGGGTTCTCCAAAGAAACAGCACTGATATTATTTTTTAATCATACTTTTTATTGTTGAATATATCATAGATACATAAAAGTGATAACTTTCCAAGTGCTATGTAACAAGTAGTTAGAGAGCAAATTTCAAAGAATATTATGGGTATTCTTTGAAATTTCTTGATATTTCTTGGATTTCTTTTTCACCTCACATTTTGATCCCATAACAAAGCCCTTTAATTTTTTTTTGCTAGAGACCTTGGGAATAATATATTCAAGGCTACTTGTATTTTAAAAATTATAATTTCTATATATTTTCATCATTGACCTAACTACAAGCTTGTGAAAACTATCAATATATGATTCTGAACTAATGTGTTTGCCTTCTAGCTGATATCTTTGCATCCATTCCTACCAGTTTTTAAATCTTAACACAGCAGACAGAGAGTTTTTTTTTCAGAAAAACTAATAATAATTATCCAAAATTTCTCCTAAAAATCTCTCAAATTTTCCCAAGTTTCTTAGAATAATAAACAAAGGCTTATGGGCTCTATTTTTCCACCAGTCTCATGAGAGTCAGCTCTTGCTCATGGCTTCTTTGGCCTTCTTTCAGCAGCTCTAATACACATTGCTTCTTCTTAACTCATTGTCTTCATACAGGATGTTCTTTCAGCCTAGATGACTCTTTTTTCCATTCCTTACTTAGTTTAAATCTGCTTGTCTTCCAAATCAATATCCATTTCCTCAAAGCAAATGCTTTTTTTTCTCCCCAAACTAAGTCAACTTCTCAGGTATGGATTTTCATAGCTTTGTTTATCCCTTCATCATATATGTCATAAAATAATAATAAAATAATAACTTGCCTAACTCTAGGTCTAGTTGGTAAATTCCCAAAATGTATGTCTATTTTATATATTATTGCATGTACATTACTTAGTATAGTGTGGAGAACAGAGTAAAGTTGTAATAAAAATGTAAGGAAAACTGGTACTTTATGGATGGTGTTTTGTCTAATAATAGGAAATACAAAAATTATTCTCAGATGGCAAAACTTCTACTAAGATACTATTCTTTGAGGCATAAGATGGGTGCAATTACTAGAGGATATTCAAATAGTGTAATTGAGAGAAAAAGATAATATGCTTTAAAATCTCTTAACTAGCTCTACATGATAGCCAGAGAAATATTAAATTAATACTCATTAATATAATTGGGGCTCTCTCAAATGTATAATACAAAATAAATTTACAAAAATATAATATATGATAAAATAAGGACCTTTTACCAACATGTAACTTATGAGAGGATATTAACATTGTAGAGATTTGTCTTTGCCCTTTTAACACATACAATCTGATTTAAAGTTAAGACATGAAGAAATGAATGATTATACATCTAAATGATAAGGTCTGAAGTCAGAGAAATTGATAAAGAAGGAGTCAAAAAGGGTCACATAATTAATGAACATCTCACAGAAAAGATGAGATTTGTGCTCCCATTTGAACTTTAGGAACTTTTAGTTAGGCCAACATATTATAAGGATAACATAAGAAAATCATTTAGAAAACTTAAAGACTAAATTTTTAACTAAAATTTTCCTTGACTTACCTTTCCTAAATTCAATTTTCCTATAAAAGAGCCAGGTTTCTCACCTCCTTCCCTGATCCTGAAGTATCAACTCCTAGATTGTAAGCTGTTGGCAATATTGGCCAGGACTTCCGAAATATTTATGAGGCATTATCCCATAGTAGTGATGCATAAGGATCTCAGTATCTAGCTGCTTAGGTTTGAATGTTAAATACAGCATTCTTGTTATCTCCTAAAATTTCTTAACCTAGCTTTGCTTCAGCTTTCTCAGCCATTAAGTGGAGATGATAATAAATTTTCTTAAGAGATTTGTGAGTACTAATTGAGATAATTAGTGAATTCCTTAGAAAAGTATCTAAGGAAAAGTATTAATATTTCTCATATTAAATAAAGCATGGCAAAATTATTATTTATTAAATTTGAAAACATTAACATGTTGTAACTATACAGTCTTGATGAGAGTAATGGAAAAGAGCATCCAGCTTGAGGGAGAAAACTTGGACTTTGAAGATCCTTTCCTAGGGATAGATTGTAAGAGGTAGTTGTAGGTGAGCATTAGGAAATTCCATGTCCATTTTTACGCTAATACCAAATAAAGCTGAACAGACTGTACATGGTAAGTGAATAAGGATAAGTGTAGAAAATGAAAGCAAATTGAATAATGTACTCAGTATTTGTTTATTTTTATGCTTTCTATATGTGAGGCCAACTCAGCTCAAATGTTGAAACAATAATACAAACAAAATGTAGTCATTGCCAACAACAGAAACACCAGAATGTTATTTATGTTTAGTTGCTAGTACATACATTGGAAATTAGATTTAATAAAGGCCTTATAGGAGAAACTATTAAAACCTAGAAAGCCTCACAGTGAATGTACTGGGCATTAACCCAAGTCATGTGGGCATGTTTATTCAAAAGTTATTTTCAAAACCATAAGTAGTTTGTGATAGCAAAGTAGAAGATGACACCATTGTAGCTTATTCTTCTCACTTTCAGGGAGCATGCCTTTGATGTTTGGTGATATCACATTCCTATCCTCTAGGCTACTCAGCTTGGGTGACTACAATTTCAGGACTGAGTAATACAAGGTTACTTTTTAAGTGAAAGCATCACAGATGGCACAATTTTCCAGTTAAATGCAATAGAATAATACATAGTCCTCCTCACTGTTTCTGTAATCATATTTTTATTTCTATTTTTATAATACATCAGAGAAATTCATCATTATATTTTATAATATATCAGAGTAATTTGAAATTTTTATAAACTATACTCATGGCTTTCTTTTCAATCTCAATCCCCATTCCTACCACACTTGAGAAGAACATTTTAGCCTACTCGTTTACACAGAGTAGGGGTGGACAAAAAAAAAAAAAAAAAACAGGGAATTCCAGAGAGAAATAATAGGATATTAAAATTGGAATGATCATTCTGGGAACATCAGTTATGTCAGTGTTACTGGGGAACTCTGCACATGTGAAGAAGGGTAGCAGAAGAAAGTTGTAAAGGTGGGGGTTTAGAAGACTTTCCAGTTTAGCCTAGGTTGCCTAGGAAACAGATCATGAAATAAAATCTTGTATGCTACCTCCTTACTAAAGAGTGCATTTCCAAGAGGAGTGAAGGTAAAGGGGGAATGAAGTAGGAAAAGAGGGAGAGCATAGATGTGGAGGACATTATCTGGCTGATCACAGATTAGCATTCAAAGTTCATGGTGTCATCTCCCATGTAATGACTACTAGTTTCAGCAAGGGCATCTGTCTGCCTCAGTTCTGGGCAATAAGTCAAGGACACACTCAACAGCCATCTCCCAGCACTCTTTTATCCCCCACCTTTTCTCTTCTTGCTTGTTTGCATGCCGGTGTTTGGTATGTTTCTATTTCACAAGAGACCACAGGCAGTCAGGGGAGATGTTAAAGTTCTGAGTCCCAGCTGCTTTCTGGGGCACAAAAGTTGCTCATTGGCAGATGCCCTACCACTGGGGTGTACCAAAGCTCAACACTCAGTCAGTGGAGGTGTCCTTCATCTCCAAAGTGAAGAGAGGCATACAAAGCTGCCATCTATCCACCTTCACCTGATCAGTTGGCCTCCCCAGGGGACCATCCAAGGCAGGGTCTTTCCCCCTGCTGTTTTGGACCTTTTGTGCTCTGCAGGCAATAAAGCAGCCATTTGTTGGGAGTCTCTGTTGTGCCTGAGCCTGGATTCCCATGACATTTTGCAACTCGCTCCACGTCTTGGTGGATTGCTTTTTTGTTCCCACCATGCTTCCACAACCTCTAAACAAAATATTTCTCACTGCAGGCAAGGGCTAGACATTTGTCACCCTACTTCCCAGAGTACATATGTACTATGTAAGAATTCTTCAACCATTACCCTTTGTTCTTCAGACTTACATCATTTCAAAATTCATCCCATGGGTCTTGAATTCTCCACATTTGTCATTCAGCTCAAACTCACTGTGTGTCTGGCATTGCAAAGACCTGGTAGTCTCTCTTTTCAAATAGGCAAAACATGCAGGTTTCCCTGTGTATAGCTATAGTGAGGGCAACAGAAGTGACCTGGCTTTAAGCCCACATGAGGAGCACAAGCATTTGTTATGATTGCTTTACCTGAAATGTGTGGATCAGGGATGCTTTGAACTGAATCTGATAAATTCACCAAAGAGGAGATTTCTAATTTTAGTCCTCTTGTGAAGATGATCAATTATGTAGTTTAAGCAAGAAGTTGCTATAGTTGAGTATTTGGATGAATGTAATAATTAATTAAATAAGAATAGGCATTTTAAATGAAATTCATTGATAATCAATAGTTCTGGCAAAGTGAGAAGTTTGAAATATTTGGCAGGGTTCCAACATCTATCATTTATAATATACAGAATAGTAATAGGCCATTATTCACATGACAGCAAAAATGTATATAGCTTTCATTCCAGAATATGTATTCAGTCTTCCACCTTTAAACTATGTGTCATAATCCTGGTATTCAAAGACAAAGGACTTTGGCATTTTTATGGATAGATATTGGAACAGATTGGAACCATTAGGATAATTGTGTGGAGAACAGGAAAAATAAGATGAACATCATTTGTAAAATGAAAACTTCAGCACACTTTTTTTTGTGGGGTCTATGTTATCATACAATGAATATGCTGAATCTCCTGCCCTTAAAGCTGAGGATAGAAGTGAAAGAGAAGAAGAATACACCAAAAATACAATTTTATCATGTGTAATTTAATTAGCATTATAATAAGCAGTCAAAAGTAAGAAATATTGAGGAAGAAAAGAGAAATGGCAATGCTAATTAAAGATAGGGTGAGTATCAAAGGTGATTTCATCTAAGTTGAAAATTTTGACATATTTCTTGACATTTTTAATTTATTTAGTATAGGCAAAGATGGAGAAGACAAAATATTCTTGAAAGAAACAATTTTTTTACCATATAAACAATGTATGAGATGCCTCAGATTAATAGTTAGCAATTTAGTTAGAGTGAAGTAGAGAGTTTACAAAAGAGAGATATGACAGAAAAGTTAGAATGGGTTCAGGCTGCAGAGGTGTGTAATATCCATAATGAACAGTTTGAAAATATATTCTAAGAAGCTAAGTGATGCTAAAATTTGAAAGTTCAGTCCCATTGACTCATAAGTGAATATATAGAAATGGAGAATTAGCAATTGTGGAAAGAATTGATACAGATGACATCATTATCAATGAAAGTAAATACTGCTAATGTGTAAAGACAGTTCACATTTTTAGATATTATAGTTGAACAAGTCACATAGTTAAGATATGAACAAAGAGTTTCTCAAATGTGTAAACATGCGTATGTGACTCAGAAATCTGATTTATTTCTGTATTTTAATGTTTGTATTTTATACTGGTTGTAGAATAATTTGGATAAGGGTTTTTAGATCACATGAAACAATTTAAGCTAGTAACTGCAGGTTGATAAATGTGATTTAAACAACTTTTATCCTATGGGCTCTACCACTATTATGTATTTAATTGTTAAAAGATACAGTCAGTTATTGTATATTCCTATGTGTTTAGTCAGAATGCTTCCCTTATCCATTCTAAATGCGCCACAAAATAAGAAAAGCAGAAAAGAGATATGATTTTTTTTTAAATAAGAAATTACTCACGGTGGTAGGATATGTTTTAAATTTTTTAATTGATTGAAATAAGTATATAGAGCCAAACTTTGATTGTATCAGAAATGATAGTACATCACCGTGTTTTAGTATCTCACTTGCCTAGGATTTCATATTTACCTTTTCAAACTATTCCATTACCATCACGCCTGTATTATACTAATTAGTCCACACGATAGTGGGTTTATATGTTAACATTTAAATAGAGAAAGTTAATATTTTGTCTATATTTCTCTATAAACTCTATAAAATATTGAGTTTAATAATAGGGTTTAGTAATGCAAATATTGCGGAAAATAGTTTTACATACCAAGAAAAAGAGAAAATACATAGAAATGATAGAAGCATAGACTACATGTTTTTCATTTCAGTGTTTACATCAATTGCTATTTTTGTTTTCAGAAAATGACATTTAATTTACTTGTTATTCTTTTAAGCTTCAAGTAGAAAAGTGGAGTATTCAAAAAATATATTAGCTGTGTATCAATGATATATTTGTATATATAAAAATATAATACATTATTAGTGATGCATATTATTAGATAAACTATTAATATATTAGTAATCTATGTTATTAATAATATACTAACATATTTGATTTTCCATTTTAGATAATCCTAGTCAGATAACTAAAAAAATTAACTTATGATTTCCTAGATATATATTTCATTGAATATTGTTAAAGAAAAATTGTTTTGCTTAAAAGTGTATTTTATGGAAATAATACCAAATTTGAATTTTATAAAAACTAATGAAAAATTATGTTACAAAATTATGTATAATAATAAGTTAATATGTTTTGGGGGATTAAATGGGGGATGAAATGTTTTGGGGCCATGACAAAGTCATAGATCTCAAAACCCCATGTCTGGTTTATTTTAAGACACAATATTTCATGATCTCCAGATAATTATTCAAAACTCTCTCCTGCTGCTATAACCAATCTTCTCTAATGGTTCTATATAAGCATGTACATAATAGCATACCATAGTCTATTAATGTGCTACAATTGTTCATTCAGATTGTTTTTCCTTGAAAAAGATCAAATGGGAGAGTCCCTGTGATGTGCGCATTATAACAACTTTAATCTTGGCAAACTTAAGTTTGTCATATTAGTAAATGCAATTTTAATTTTGATAGTTTTAATTTTGCCTTATAAATAATCAATCCTAAGCAATTGCAAGCAAGATCGTGGTTAAATATCTTGCCTTTGAAGATTTCGTAAAAAAAAAAATACCACTATATGAACGCGTTGATGGGGCCCTTCCAGCAGCATTAGCTGCATGGTGAATCCACCTCTGAGTTGAGCTGAAATTTTACGTAGAAGATGAGGTCCTTGTGCTTAAAACCTCCCAGGCAGGAGCGGGTGAGGAGACTCCAAGAGTCACCACAAGATGAAGCTAAGCCTACTTACAAACAGGCCTAAGAGTCACCCTCAGAGAACCTCTTTTTTTGCTCAGATGTTGCACCTCTCTCTCTAAGGCAAACTCTGCAAATAAACTCATACCCTTCCTCCTATGTGACACATGACTTTCAGAGATGTAAGTGGCCCTGGGATAACATGGATCATGACTCCCAGGGATGAGCTTGGCCCTGGCATGTGGGATTGACAACACCTTCTTGACCAAAAGGGGGAAAACAAATGTTACAAAATGAGGTTGCAGTGGCTAAGAGATTTCAAACAGAGTCAAGTGTTCATATTGGAGGTTACTCTTATGCAAGCTTCAGTCAGATATTACAAATTGTCATGGTACGTCAAGCCCGAATCAACAGTATTCCATAAAACCCTAAAGAGAAGCCAGGGCTCTATCTAAGACCCTATAAATGTTTTACTTACTATGTTTATTTTGCACAAACTTAAAACCTACAGATTGTTCCTATGCCAGATAAGCCCTGAAACTTAGAGGTACTATTTCTCCCACACATCAACCAGTTGTATTTCCTTACATGATAATGTTGACACTCCTTTTCAACATGAAGAAGTTATAATAATCATTGCCCAAATATCCCTGAAAAAATGATCAAATGAGAGGGGGAGCTGTAACAGAGAAGTAAGGATTTAGCAAATAATTATGACTACTGAATTATTATATAGATATTTCTTTTTAGTTTCTAGTATATTAGAATAACTAGAAGGAAATATCTGAAACTGTGGAACTGTACACATATCATACTTTGAAATTTGCTCTACAATTACCTGTTAAACTCTGTTTTGAAATGTATTACTTTTCCATATATATGTCATATTTCACAGTAAAAAAATGTTTACAAAAATAATAATCAATCCTGACTCTTGAAGAAAACCTCAAGAGAACAACAGTAAACACAAAAACATGTCTCTATAAAAGGAAAAAAATATACTTTAGAACACATTTTCATATCTACTTGCTTGTAAAATTTCAAAATACATTAAAATTAATTTGTATAAATTATTTTATTTTTTCCTTCCTTCCCTTATTTATTGTTTTCTTCCTTCCTCCCTTCCTTCTTTTTATTCATTTTATTGAGATATATTCATGTACCATGCAGTCATACAAAACAAAGTGTACATTCAACTGTTTACAGAGCATTATATAGCTGTGTATTCATCACCAAAATTAATTTTTGACATTTTCATTACCACACACACAAAAATAATAAGAATAAAAATTGAAGTGAAAAGGAGCAATTAAAGTAAAAAAGAAACACTGGGTGCTTTTTTTGTTTGTTTGTTTTGTTTGTTTTTTGGTTTTTTTTTTTTCCTTCCCCAAGTTTTCTACTCATCCATCCATAAACTAGACAAAGGGGAGTGTGGTTCATATGACTTTCCCAATCACATTGTCACCCCTCATAAGGCACATTTTTATATAATTGTCTTCAAGATTCATGGGTTCTGGGTTGTAGTTTGATAGTTTCAGGTATTTACTGCTAGCTATTCCAATTCTTTAGAACCTAAAAAGAGTTGTCTATATTGTGTGTAAGAGTGCCCACCAGAGTGATCTCTTGGCTCCTTTTGGAATCTCTCTGCCACTGAGGCTTATTTCATTTCCTTTCACATCCCCCTTTTGGTCAAGAAGATGTTCTCCATCCCACGATGTCAGGTCTAGATTCCTCCCTGGGAGTCATATTGCATGTTGCCAGGGAGATTCACTCCCTTGGGTGTTTGATCCCATTTAGGGGGGAGGGCAGTGATTTCACCTGCCAAGTTGGCTTAGCTAGAGAGAGAGGGCCACATCTGAGCAACTAAGAGGCATTCAGGAGGAGGCCCTTAAGCACAATTATAGGGAGGCCTAGCTTCTCATTTGCAGCAACAGTCTTCCCAAGGGCAAGGCCTGTGGTAGAGGGCTCAGCCCATCAAACCACCAGTCCCCTATGTCTGTGAGCACATCAGCAACCATCAAGGTGGGGAAGCCCATTACCCCTGCATTCTCCACCAGCTCCTCAAGGGGCTTGGCATAGTTTTTCATTTTTTTTTTAATTAACTTTTTTTTGAATCAACTATATAAAAAAATTTAAAAAAAAAACATACAATAAAAAAACATTTCAAACAAACGATAACAAGGGAGTAAGAAAAAGACAACTAACCTAAGGTAACTACTTTACTTCCAACATGTTCCTACTCTACCCCAAGAAAATATCCTAATATAGTAGCATTTCTGTGAACTTTTTCTTACCATACCCATAAGAAAATAACAGACCATAGTCATTCCTGAGCATTCCCAGAATGTTAAATTTACCCACAATTGCTTATCTGTTCTTATTGGGTTATCATTCCCCCTTCCTTAATTGCTGTCTATCACTAGTTCCCCTACATTCTACATTATAAACCATTTGTTTTACATTTTTCAAAGTTTACATTAGTGGTAGCATATAATATTTCTCTTTTTGTGCCTGGCTTATTTCACTCAGCATTATGTCTTCAAGGTTCATCCATGTTGTCATATGTGTCATGACATCATTCTTTCTTATAGCTGTGTAGTATTCCATTGTGTGTATATACCACATTTCATTTATCCACTCATCTGTTGAAGGAGATTTGGGTTGTTTCCAACTCTTGGCAATTGTGTATAATGCTTCTATGAACATTGGCATGCAGATATCTGTTTGTGTCACTGCTTTCAGATCTTCTGGGTATATACTGAGAAGTGCAATCACTGGATCGAAGGGTAATTCTATATCTAGTTTTCTAAGGAACTGCCAGACTGACCAGAGTGGCTGAACCATTATACAGTCCCACCAACAATGAATAAGAGTTCCAATTTCTCTACATCCTCTCGAGCATTTGGAGTTTCCTGTTTGTTTACTGGCAGCCATTCTAATAGGTGTGAGATGGTATCTCATTGTGGTCTTAATTTGCATCTCTCTAATAGCTAGTGAAGCGGAACATTTGTTTTCATGTGTTTCTTGGCCATTTGTATTTCCTTTCAGAGAACTATCTTTTCATATCTTTTGCCCATTTTATAATTGGACTGTCTGTACTATCATCATTGAGTTGTAGGATTTCTTTATATCTGCAGGATATCAGTCTTTTGTCAGATACATGGTTTCCAAAATTTTTTCTCATTGACTTGGCTACCTATTCACCTTTTTGACAAATTCCTTTGATGTACAGAAACTTCTAAGCTTGAGGAGTTCCCATTTATCTATTTTTTCTTTTGTTGCTTATGCTTTGGGTGTGAAGTCTAGGAAGTGGCTGCCTAATACAAGGTCTTGAAGATGTTTCCCTACATTATCTTGTAGGAGTTTTATGGTACTGTCTTTTATATTGAGATCTTCAATCCACTTTGAGTTAATTTTTGTGTAGGGTGTGAGGTCATTCTTTTGGATATGGATATCCAACTCTCCCAGCCCCATTTGTTGAAAAGACTCTTATGCCCCAGTTCAGTGGCTTTGGGGGCTTTATCAAAGATCAGTCCGCCATAGATCTGGGGGTCTATCTCTGAATTATCAATTCAATTCCATTGATCAATATGTCTATCTTTGTGCCAGTACCATGCTGTTTTGACAACTGTGGCTTTATAATAGGCTTCAAAGTCAGAGAGTGAAAGTCCCCACTTCATTTTACGTTTTTAGAGTGTCTTTAGCAATTTGAGTCATCTTCCCTTTCCAAATAAATTTGATTACTAGCTTTTCCAAGTCTGCAAAGTAGGTTGTTGGAATTTTGATTGGGATTGCATTGAATCTGTAGATGAGTTTGGATAGAATTGACATCTTACTGACATTTACCCTATCTATCCATGAACATGGAATATTTTTCCATCTTTTAAGGTCCCCTTCTATTTCTTTTAGTAGAGTTATGTAGTTTTCTTTGTATAGGTCTTTTACAACTTTGGTTAAGTTTATTCCTAGGTACTTGATTTTTTTAGTTGCTGTTGAAAATGGTGTCTTTTTCTTGAGTGTCTCTTCACTTTGTTCATTTCTAGCATATAGAAACATTACTGACTTATGTGCATTAGTCTTGTATCCCACTACTTTGCTAAATTTGTTTATTAGCTCTAATAGCTGTACCGTTGATTTCTCAGGGTTTTCCAGATATAAGGTCATATCATCTGCAAACAGTGACAGTTTTACTTCTTCCTTTCTAATTTGGATGCCTTTTATTTCTTTGTCTTGCCGGATTGCCCTGGCTAGCACTTCCAGCACAATATTGAATAACAGTGGTGACAGCAGCCATCCTTGTCTTGTTCTTGATCTTAGAGGGAAGGCTTTCAGTCTCTCACTATTGAGTACTATGCTGGCTGTGGGTTTTTCATATATGGTCTTTATCATATTGAGGAAGTTTCCTTCAATTCCTACCTTTTGAAGTAATTTTATCAAAAAGGGATGTTGGATTTTTGTTGAATGCTTTTTCAGCATCTATTGAGATGATCATTTGATTTTTCTCTTTTTATTTGTTAATGTGTTGTAATATGTTGATTTTCTTATGTTGAACCATCCTTGTAAGCCTGGAATGAACCCCACTTGGTCATGGTGTATGATTTTTTTAATGTGTCTTTGGATTCGATTTGCAAATATTTTTTTGAGAATTTTTAGCTCTATATTCATTAGGAAGATAGGTCTGTAGTTTTCCTTTTTTGTAGCAGCTTTGCCTGGCTTTGGTGTTAGATTGATGTTAGCTTCATAAAATGAGTCAGGTAGTGTTCCATTTTCTTCAATGTTTTGAAAGAGTTTAAGTAAGATTAGTGTCAGTTCTTTTTGGAAAGTTTGGTGGAGTTCACCTGTGAAACCATCTGGCCCTGGGCATTTGTCTGTGGAAAGCTTTTTGATGACTGGGTCTCTTTGCTTGTGATTGGTTGCTTGAGGTCTTCTATTTCTTCTCTGGTCAGTCTAGGTTGTTCATATGCTTCCAGGAAATTTTTAATTTTCTCTTCATTATCCAGTTTGTTGGCATAGAGTTGTTCATAGTATCCTCTTGTAATTTTTTTAAATTTCTTCAGGATCCACAGTAATGTCACCCTTCTCATTCATTATTTTGTTTATATGGGCCTTCTCTCTTTTTGATTTTGTCAGTCTAGCTAGGGGCTTGTCAATCTTGTTGATTTTCTCAAAAAATCTCTACGTGATTTATTTCTGCTTTAATCCTTGTTATTTCTTTTTTTTTTTTTCACTTGGTTTAGGATTGGTTTGCTGATCATTTTCCAGCTTCTTCAGTTGATCCATTAGTTCTTTGATTTTGGCTCTTTATTCCTTTTTAATGTATGTGTTTAGTGCTATAAATTTCCCCCTGAATACTGCTTTTGCTGCATCCCATAGGTTTTGGTATGTTGTGTTCTCATTTTCATTTGTCTATATATATGTAGCAATTTCTCTTGCTATTTCTTCTTTAACCCACTGATTGTTTAGGAGTGTGTTGTTTAACCTCCAGGTATTTGTGAATTTTCTAAGTCTCTGATGGTTATTGACTTCTAATTGTATTCCAATGTGGTCAGAGAATGTGCTTTGAATAATTTCAATCTTTTTAAATTTCTTGAGGCTTGTTTTATGTCCCAGCATATGATCTATTCTGGAGAAAGTTCCATGAGCACTAGAAAAGTATGTGTATCCTGGTGATTTGGGTTGTAATGTCCTGTATATGTCTGTTAAATCTAATTCATTTATCAGATTGTTTAGGTTATCAGTTTCCTTATTGGTCTTCTGTCTGGTTGATCTATCTATAGGAGAGAGTGATGTGTTGAAGTCTCCCACAATTATTGTGGAAACATCAATTGCTTCCTTTAGCTTTGCCAGTGTTTGTCTCATATATTTTGTGGCACCTTGATTGGGTGCATAAACATTTATGATTGTTATTTCTTCTTGTTGAATTGCCCCTTTTATTAGTATGTAGTCGCCTTCTTTGTCTCTCATAATATCCTTGCATTTAAGGTCTATTTTATCAGACATTAATATTGCTACTCCTTCTTTCTTTTGGCTGTAGCTTGCATGAAATATTTTTTCCATCCTTTCGCTTTCAATTTCTTTGTGTCCTTGTGTCTAAGATGAGTCTCTTGTATGCAACATATTGATGGTTCATTTTTTTAAATCCATTCTGCCAATCTATTTCTTTTTGTTGGGGAGTTTAATTCATTTACGTTCAATGTTATTACCATGAAGGCATTTCTTGAATCAGCCATCTTATCCTTTGGTTTATGTTTGTCAGATATATATTTTCCCTCTCTCTCTTATTGTCCTTTAATGAACCAATATTGAATCTCTTTAGTACTGAACCTTTCTCTATATCTCTCCCTCCTTTCTTTGTTTCTCTGTTGGTAGGGCTCCCTTTAGTATCTCAAGCAGGGCAGGTCTCTTGTTAGCAAATTCTCTCAAGATTTGTTTGTCAGTGAAAAATTTAAGCTCTCCCTCAAATTTGAAGGAGAGCTTTGCTGGATAAAGAATTCTTGGTTGGCAGTTTTTCTCTCGGAATTTTAAATATGTCATGCCACTGCCTTCTCACCTCCATGGTGGCTGCTAAGTAGTCACTATTTAGTCTTATGCTGTGGTGAATTGCTTTTCTCTTGCTGTTTTCAGAACTTGCTCCTTTTCTTCTGTATTGACAGTGTGATCAGAATATGTCTCGGAGTGGGTTTATTTGGATTTAATCTATTTGGAGATCACTGAGCATTTATGATTTGTGTATTTATGGTGTTTAGAAGATTTGAGAAGTTTTCCCCAACAATTTCTTTGATTACTCTTCCTAGACCTTTACCCTTCTCTTCCCCTTCTGGAACACCAATGAGTCTTATATTTGGATGTTTTATTTTATCTATCATATCCCTGAGGTCCTTTTGGATTTTTTCAATTTTTTCCCCATTCTTTCTTTTGTTCTTTCATTTTTCCATTGTGTCATCCTTCAGTTTACTGACTTTCTGTTCAGTTTCCTCTAGTCTTGTACTATGAGTATCCAGAATCTTCTTAATTTTGTCAACAGTTTATTTTATTTCCATAAGATTGTCTATTTTTTTTTATTTACTCTTAAAATTTCTTCTTTATGCTCTTCTAGGGTCTTCTTCCTGTCCTTTATATCCTGTGCCATGCTCTCATTGTTCATCTTTAGTTCTTTGATTAATTGCTCCAAGTACTGTGTCTCCTCTGATCTTTTAATTTGGGTGTTTGGGCTTGGGTTATCCATATTGTCTGTTTTTTCATATGCTTTAAAATTTTCTGTTGTTTTTGGCCTCTTGGCATTTGCTTAACTTGATAGGTTTCTTTTAGGATATGTAGACCGACTCAAACCCTTATCCCTAATTTGTCAGATCTACAGTTCATGGAACACACTTTCTCTAACCAGCAGGTGGCATCTACTAGCCACCTATTCCCCTGAAGCCAGTTCTCCCCCACTTTGTCTTTGTGATGAGTGGGGGGTGTGAGTCTTGTGGGGTCCAATTGGTGCACCAAGCTTCCATGTGTAGTTGGTGTTGCCCAGCCTACATATGGGGCATGTGTCTGAGCATTGGGGGTGGGGTGGGTGGGAAGCTTTAGTAATCAATCTCTGAGGTGTTCCTGGAGATTTAAAGCTGTTGCAATACTTTAATCCTTCAGTTCAGTCTTGCCACAGTTTGTCTCTGCCACTGACTCACAAGTCCTTGGTATTGGCATATGGTCCATGGGACTTGTGAGTGGGTGCCTCTTCCAAGCTGTGCACTCCTAGGCCTTCTGCTGAGGGACAACGGTGCTATATCACAGGTGAGTGCTGTCCCCCAAGGGAAGTTCTGGGCTGCAGGGCTGTGTAGGGGCATTCCCAGTCTGTTGAAACGATGGCTGATTGGGGCATGTCAATTTTCCCATTTTCACACAGCTCCACCTTCTCAGCTCTGGGACAGTTAGCTGAGTGTGGGGGAAAGGCTATTGTCCATGCCCAGTGACATTGTGGTGTGTGCCTGTGTTGTTGGAAACACTTCCTGTCACACTGGGTTGTTTGGAACAGCTCTGGGCTTCGGCACTTGGGCTGGGAAGGAGCGTTCCTTGCCCACCAGGATGATGGCTGTAAGGGGACGCCCCCTTTTCTTGGGAAGTTGTGGTATTTAGCAAATTTTCTCAGCCACTGGACTTATTGCCTTGTGTCTCAAAGTTCTGTTAGCTCTGCTCTTGTCTGGGCCCAAATTGCAAGTCTTTGAGGCTTTCTGTAATGGGCTTCTTAGAGTAATTGTTTTAAAAAAAGAGAAAAAGAGAGAAAAAAATGAAGGGCCCTCCTTGCAAATCTAATGGGCTATTGAAATGCTAAGAGACAAGGAGATTAGGGCCATTAAGGAACAAATCAGGAAAGCAGAGAAACAGGCTCTTCAGACAAGGAACTCACCTTCTGAATTTGCATATGAGCCTGACTCTGCCTGAGCCCTGCCCTTCCCCATTCTATGTTCACCAGAACTCCAAAAAGTCTCCACTTGTATTTTTGATTTTCCTTTCTGTTTTTGCTAGCCCTATCTCCTCTCCACCTGGCTGACTGCTCCCAGATTCTCAGGTGTCTGATCTCAGTCTATCTATGTTTGGAGTTTGGATCAGCTGTCTGAGGTTTCAATAAGAGCCACCACTGCAGTTCTCCCTCCTCGTTCCCAGCACTGATGGCCCCTCCTCCCATGGGACTGAGCCTGGCAGGGAGGGTCATGGGTCCCCTTGCCGTGAGAGCTTACAGATTTCGCTGATCTCAGCTGTTCCACACATTCATGATTGTTGTATGAAGTATGCCCAAAGTCAAATTGCTCTCTGGTGTCTGGTCCACAGTTTCTGGCTTTCTACCTACTGCCCTGGAGGAGTAACTAAAACCTACACCTCACCACTCTGCCATCTTGCCCTGCCTCCCTCTAAATTATTTTAATGCTAGGCAGTAGTTCCTTAAATTATTAAAAGAGTACATCCTAATTGGCTGGGAAATAGTGTATTCTTTTTTTCAAATAATTGTTCTAATGTATGCAGTAAAACTGGCAGCTTTATGATAAATGACTACTTTATCTGAATTTAGCCCAAGCAGTATTTTCTCCTATTACCTGTAAAAAGCCCCAAAGGAAACTACACCTAGCTTTTCCAATAGTTATCTTTACCTCACTGCCTGCTCAGGGTATACTTAACAACTAACCCAATAACCCAGAATCTGCAATTCTTGAAAATCCTTCTAAAGGGATTCAGAGAGCTTGCTCATTTTATCAAGGGAGTTTGGAAACAATCTTAATATTGGGACTCCTGAAGTTTATTGGATACAAAAGAAAAAACAATCCAGTTTTTGCATTGTTTGTCTGAAAAGTATGACTTCCGATTTCTCTCTTTGAAGACAATGAACAATCCAGTTAAAGTTATTTCATTTTCAGTCAAATATTTTTATATCACAGTGGTCAGGCAGTGATATCACAGATTTAAACATTTCTACATACTACATGGAAAACACACATACCCTGTTTTATATATTGCTTAATAAGCTGCAATTTGTAGGCTATTTAATTAAGAATTCATGGAGCTAGAAAGAGAATCCCTTAAAATATACACTTTATGTTTTTTTTTTTTTTATAAACAGGCCAGAATCCAGGATTTCTTTTTATATAATAATCTAGATCTTAAAATTGTACCGCATGGCTTTTATCAATTATCAGAAGAAATTTGTTCATAGAAAAGTAAATGAACCAAAATTCACTTTATCTAAAAACACATTTGCTTTCTTTGTGTTGTCCCTCTCAGTAATACTTTTATGCTTTATATTTGTATTTATTTATAGAAAAATAAATCAAACTTCTCTCTCTTTTACTTTTGTATCCATTCATACTCTCAAGAAAGGCTCTTTTTATGTTTATGGTGCCATATTATGGAGTTACTTTTAATTTTTAAAAATAAAGAATTATGTTGTTAGTTACTACAAAAAGATATTTATTATATCTTTTGGATTAAAAAGAAACAATCTTTAAATTTATAGTTGGTGAAAATAATGAGTGCTTTCTCATGATCAAACATAAGTTCAGAATTCTAAATCACCTTTAATGTAGATGCTATAAAAATATAAAGATTCTAAAGGAAACCCCAAAACTATTTGAATAAGGCATACATTAGACTACATCAATATCAACCTTTTGTTCCAAAACCACACCAAGACTATGTTCAAATTCATCATCATACTCTCCTTCTCCAACATAATCTCCCCATTGCCCTTGCTCTTTTGTTTTAACCGCATTGGCCCTTTTGCTGTTCCTTGACTATGTCAGGCACCTTCCTGACTATGGTCATTCCTCTCCCTGTTCTCTCTTCCTGGAGTTCTCTCCCCAGATGTCAGCAGGATTCATTTCCTAAGGGATACCCTTATTTACTCCCACTTCAATGTCTACCTTCTTACCTGCTTTTTTTTTCTCCAATACATTTGACACAACCTGAGATTCTGGTAAAACGTATTGATTGTTTCCATCACTAGACTATAAATGTCACAAGGGCAGGGACATTTTCTGTGCTCTTCAGCCCCTGTATTCCCCGTACCTAGACCATGGCCTGTCACAGAGTATGTTCCCCAAAATACTTGTTGAATATACCAGTAAAAATTCAGGATTTCAAACTGAAGTAGACCCCCAAAATATGATTTATACTCTTTTAGAAAAGAACAAGAGAAACGAAAACATTTGAATTAAAAAACAGTCCACAAATTAAGTCGTATCAGCTTCTCTTAACTATATTGATTTAGGCAGAATAATGCCCATCCCAACCCAAAGACGTCCACATCCTAATCTCTAGACTCTGTGAACATGTTGCATTGCATAGCCAAAGGGAGTTTGCAGATGGAATTAAGGGTACAAATTTTAAATAGAGAGGTTATCCTGAATTTTCAGTGGACCTAATTTAAACATGTGGGCCTTTAAAAGTGAAAGAGGAAGTCAGAAGTATCAGAGAGATCAGACCCAGAAGATCAAAAGATATTCCAGGCCTGAGAGGATCTTAACACATTGTTACTCACTTTGAAAATGAAGGAGGCCATGACCCAAGAATGATTCACTGACAACAGGCAGCCAGGAAAGGAGGACCTCCATCCTACAAACTGAATTCTTCCAGGAACATGAATGAGCTTTCAAGCAAATTCAACCCCAGAGCCCAGCTCTTCTAACATCTTGATTTCAGACAAGTGAGACGTGAAGCAGAGATATAGCCAAGTCCAATAAATCTGTGTCTTGTTGTAAACCACGAAGCTCGTGGTAGTTATGGCAGCAATAAAAAAATTAATATCTGTGCAAAAAATCACTATCACTTTCTTGTACTTTCTTTGGAATACTTTAGAATGTTTTAAAATAAGGGAATCTTTGCACAGGCTTTATTATCTCAAGAATAAAACAAAACAAACAGAATAAGTAATATAAATTGAAATGAATTAAATAGAGCAAATAAAATGGACACAACACACTAAAATGATCACTAAACTGAATTGTCAAGGTTCTCAAAAAGATTCTATGGAGTGTTTACTTTTCCATTCATCTTGTGAGTGGATATATTTTAAGTATATTTTAAGTTCTCTGATGTGAAACCACTTAGGTTCATATGTCACTTCTCTGTTCTATAGTCTTGGGCACGTCCTTTAACTATCCCATGACTCAATTTCATCACCTGTGATAAGAAGATAACAATTTTATCTTCTTAGCAGTGTAGATATGAGAATCAAGTGAAATACTATGTGCAAAACACTTAGAAGAGTGCCAATGCTTAACTTTTGACTATCATCATTTTTAAAAATTATTAGTTTTATCGTATTTTTATTTAGTATTTTTATTCACACATTAAGAATTATACCTCCAAAAATTCCTTATACTTTTGTATTTTTTCATTAACATTCTGTTTCTTGTCAGCTATCCACACATATGCAACACATCTCCTATCTATTGTTAATTACTCTCATTTTTGGTAAATTTAATATAGATAACCATTTGCTTAAGATTCAGAATTTTGGGCCACTCTCCTAAAGAGTGGAAGAGCATATTCTGAAAAAGATGAGATTTGATTAATTTTAAATAAAGAGGTGGTAGATTGGCAGTTGGCAATTGGGATGTAAATTAGAATATAAATTTATAACTTTATAATAGGAATACATAAAACCTGACAAAACAAAAGAGCCTCCATAAAGAATTTGTTTGGCTTCAAGAATGGAAGCCAGGAGCAGGTAAAGGAGAACACTTCTTTAAATGTATATGCAATGAAATATATATTTTTAAATTTATTTATTATATTTTCTGTACTAGAAAGAGATCCAGATTGGGAAATAGAAGTCCAGGATTAGAACAAAAGCTTTGCCACTGTAAGGCCATACAAGATCCTTTTATTTCAAAACTAAAATACATGCTAGTCAACATTTTTTTTGAACAGTATTTCTGTCATTATAAAGGCTCTCACATTTTTGGGGACAGTTGTTTGCCAAATTATCACTTAATTTTGGCAAGGAAATTTTCATGTACTGAGAATAGAAAAATGGATGGTGGTGATGGTAGCATACCATTATGAATGTAATTAACAGCACTGAAATACATATCTGAATGTGGTTTAAAGAGGAAATGTTAGGTTGTATATGTGGTAATAGAATAAAAATTGAGGAAAAAAAAAAAAACTCTGCAACATGGCGCTGTACAACGCAAACAGTGAGCCCTATGGTAAGCCATGGATGATAGTTAATAGTGCAGTTATGAAAAGTGTGCTTTCATCAATAACAGATATTCCACACCAAAACAAGGACTTAATAATAGGGTGGTATAAGTGAATCCCATATTTTATGCATGATTGTTCTGTAAACCCAGAACTTCTCTAATAAAGAAAATAAAAAAGAAAATAGAAGTATTACTCTATTGATGTATGTGTTTCATGGGGAAAACAATATGTGTGCAAGGAAAGATTTTTTGTTTTGTTTGTTTTGTGTGAAATTACCAGGATGTCTATAATTTATTTGAAGCAGAATAAGTTACTCTTGCTTAATTAAATTATGATAACTTGACACTTTTTTTTTTTTAGGCTTGTGATCATAACATGGAATATTCTTTCTTTTTCTAAGGGAATTTCTTGGTTTATTTAGTATGCTTTCAAGGCCAGCATTGGAATAATAGTAACAATAATAATTAAAGCTTCAATAATAATGGTAAAAAATAAACTCCATGCTACAAACTATTCTAAATATTGTAACATGAATTGATCTGCTAATTCTCTCCCTAAGTGATAGGCAACACAATTCTTTTCTTAACGTTAAATAAAAAGATTGTCGGGTTCAGTAGCTTGTCTAAGCTCAGAGTTACAGGAAAGTCTGTATTGGAACCAAAGCATGAGCTACTAACTAGCTCTGAATCATGCACATGAAACCATTTCCTGTTTCCTTTAGTTTCAGCTGAGGTCATTTATCCACCCCAGTGGGTCAGAAGAGTAAAAGGAGATATACAGAGGGCAAAAAATGCATACAATATTCTGAAGCACAAGTAGGTTTTTTTTCCCTTTTCACAATGTTGGTTCTGTAATTTAAGTGCTCATCAGAATCATGAAGGGTTTGTTAAAAATATGAGCCCCTTGACCCACCCAAAGCTCCTAAATCAATTTCAGCCCCACAAGGGCAGGGTTTCCATTTTTTAACAAGTACTTCAGGAGCTGAAGGCAGAAATGTAATCTACTAGCAGACCTCTATAATTCCCATTAAGGCCGTATCATAAATGAACATATGTTGTGTGATCTCATGAAATTAGCATAGATATTAGAGTTTTTCTCAATGACACCATATTCTATCCATATTAACTTGAATATTAAACCACAGGAAGAGGCTTTATCAATAGTTCATGGAATAAATATGTTGGGAATTATTTTGTAGATTATTTTGTATTTTATTTATCATATTCCATTTTTCATAATCATTTTCTCTTTTTTCATCTGTAAATTTTGAACTTTGAGGAGTACCTTTTAGTCTTTGTGCTAACAAATAGAACTCTAGTTCTTGGCCTTGAAACTGAAGCCTACTAAATGCTGGCAGATGAGAAAGAAGAAAGAAAAAAATCCATCTCTTTCTTTGCAACTAGAGGAAAGCAGAAACTATTATACATAATGTAAATGCATAAATTTTCTTATGAATGTTATTTCTAATGGAAGAGTTTTGTAAAATGCCTCTACTTCAGAGATTGTGAAATGATACCTAACCTTGAAAAAATCTGTGATTCCATAATGCTGTATTTAAATTATGCATAACATGTAAACTAACAGCTCTGTTTTCTCTAATATATGTATATTTAGTGTTTTCTAATTGAGTCAGAAGAGCATTATTGTCAGGCATGTATGAAAGTAATAAACTTCTGACAGTGCGAGATTTCTCATTTAAACAAAGACCTTGGGGGTGCTGACCCATAAATAAACACTTTGAATAATGCTATATTTGAAATTCTACTTACAAAATATCTATTGTTTTACTAGATGAATTTCATATTAAGTTTTATATTTCATAAAGATATTATTAGCAAACTAAAAATTATTTTGGCCACATCTTTTAAAACCTGCAGATTATCTAAGCTGTTGAATTTACCCTTGAATAACACAAAACAAAAGAAGACAAGGGAAAAAAGGGGGGGTGGCTTACTTCTGTGTCCATGATACTTTTATTAAAAACATTTCATGTCAGCACAATTCTTCACATACAAAAGGCAGGGAATCTGGGGTTTGCACCTTTGCGAATGTGAGACCATGGAATGATGATTTCTGACAGGCTCTCAAATGAAGAAGTGACAGCTTGACAGACACATAGAGATTCGACTTTAGCACTAAGCAAGTTCGGAAAAAAGTGATACCAGTGTTGACTTTGTGTTATAAAGAAGTACTGGGGAAAATAAATGATGCATAATGAGTTATATTCTGTTATACAAAAAATGAACTCTTGTAATGAGGACATATTTGAAATTTTTTTAATGTGACTTTTTTTAGTGTTAGGAGGAATGCCCTACATCTTAATCATATCTTTTAAAATTAATGAAAATACAGAATTTCTATTCATTCTACTCTTTATTTAGTTCATATACCTAATGCCAACATTAAATCAAACATTCCAACTCATCTCATTGTGAAGAAATTAGAAATTAACATGTGGTTGATCGATATTAAACTATGAGTAGTATATTACAACTTCTGACAATATGATCTTTATTTTGCATTGTTTTGCTAAATAGTTTTGAAAAATGGCAAACAATTATATAAAAAGGAATCTCATTATATATATTTTGTTGAAAAAATCATGTTTTACAACTAAATATGGACTAACATTACCAAGGTTTTGTTAAGATATTTATTACTCATTTTTTTTCCTCATAATAATTCTTGAATTTGGTCTTAATTAAATAGTTATCATCTAAACAAGTTGAGAGAGCTTCCCATACCATATTACATTTCTTAGTGAAACACATCCCCCCCCCAAAAAAAAATATGAAACCAGAAGAAACTCAGTACGTAGAAGCCATGTACATTACAGAGAACAAGAGGGTCTGAATATCTTTTCTGTTTATTAGATTTAACAATTGAAAGTTGACAGCTAATAAAAATTACCATTTTAAAGTTTTATTAATCACAAAGTGTCTTCTATACTTACATCACTCAACTCTTAACTTGCCAGAAATCTCAGCTGCATCTTTGACTCCTTTTCTTTCCCTAATTCTGCCAGTAAATCCCTAAAGTCAATTCTATAGATTAAACCCCATGATATCATTGATATTCAACTCTTCTTTACCTACACACAGCAACTTCACTCACTTCAACCTAATACATCCTCAAAATCTCTTTCAAATTTCTCCAGTTCACTTCTTCCCCATCACTGCCATTCTGCTTTGTATCGACATCATCTGTCCCTTGTGTTACTGTAATAGTATATGTCTTAACTAGTCTCAGTACAAGTGGTCTGGTACTCTATCCAAACCATTATCTCTATTGCAGACAAATGTTACAGTTACCAAGGGCAACTATCTAGCATGCTGCCATAGCCCATAAGACTATTGAAACAACCTAGTCCCTGATTGTTTCAGCCACAAATATCCCTACTCTTCTCCATCTCTAACTTCAGCCACCTGTACATTTCTCTTAGCTAATTACCATGCATCCTTCAAGTCTCAGTTTAAAAGTGATTTCCTGCCCTCAAGTCTGGCTTAAGTGTATTATGCACCTTTGTATCCTCACAGCTTTTACTGTAGCAGGTATCACACTGTGTAGTAATGACTGTAAGTCTGATCAGTGTTCCCCAAATGATAAGCTTGTAAGGGCAGTGACTTGAAACAAAAGAAAACAAAACAAAACTTCATAATTATAGCCCCTTGCATATTGTTGGCACATAATAGGCAATCAGTCGAGAGTCATTTATTATAATTAACCCCTTCATAACCAATAAAAGTTTTAAAAGTAAGTCTGGGGAACTCTACACAAAATAAACCAATATTGTGATGGGAAAAACAAAGAATATCAATCTTGGGTTGCCATATATCTGGTTATATATAACAGCATTGCTATGTGTACTCTAATTCAGTAATTAAAGAAATGTTTATTGGTCATCTGCTATGGGACAGGCTTTTTCTCTAAGCTGGCATATAAAATTGAATCTGTGTTTCTCTTTCATATTGAGTAAGGATATAAGTACATAAAAAGGAATCTCATTAGATATATTTTATTGAAAAAATCATGTTTTACAAATAAATATGGACTAACATTACCAAGGTTTTGTAAGATATCTATTACTCATTTTTTGATATCTATTTGTAAGATATCTATTACTCATTTTTTTTCCTCATAATAATTCTTGAATTTGGTCTTAATTAAATTGAGACAGTGTTTTCAATATCTGAGCTCCACAAGCATCTTTATCTTAGTAAAGAAGTTGTTTTACAATACTGATTCTATGTTCACACTCCTACTAGCTATAGAGCCTTTTTTGAGGAGAGGGTGGATGGTAAGATGAGGGGGTTGGGGGGTAGGCCTGAAATGAGAGAGGAGATAGAGATAATTACAGAGTTCCCTAGTCTGTGTTTCTGGAGTGTTCCTATAGTGAAATTCCAGTACTCTAAATCTTCAAAGTTAGTCATTTCTGAGCTGATATTACCTGTTGACAAAGAGCTTGTCTTAATTGCATGCGTCAGGATGTGGTGTTTCTGGGTCAGTCCTATTGTTCACCACACAATAACTCAGGATAGCATAGCTTTTATTTAATAGAATTTCATTTGTCTTCTCTAATCACAAAAGTCTCTCACTGTAAGTGATTTGGTAAATAAATAGGGGTGCACATTCCTTAAAATGCTACCTCTCAAGAGAATAAAATAGAAGATTTGGTATAAACTTATTTCACTGTCTATAAAGGTTGGGATATTAACACAAAGTAAATAAATAAATTTCATTACACTACAAACATCTCAAACTATCACATGGGAAGGCAAGCTGTTAAACCACTGCAAATTGTCAGCCTGCTAGTTAGAGGCAGTTCTGTGGTGGTATTTGGCCTCCATCCTGATGCCTGACAGCGTGGAAAAAAATTTGATTGCCTAGATTTAAAAATCAGGAGACTTCAAATTTTAAAATGTCTACTTTTATCCTGCCTTGAAAAATCAGATCTGGCAACACTAAGGTCAATTTCCCATCTGGCATCCATCAGCTGGCAATAAATTAGTTCCTCCTAAGGGGACATTTTCTCACCAGTTTGACACAATCTCTACAACTTCCTATTGTAGCTTACCTGTCCTGTTTAACTGATACCATCAGCCTATGTTGTTGGAAGTCAGGGACACATTTAGCTGCCTTCTCCCAGCCCCTGCCTACCCCTGCCCTTCCTCTTCTATAGTGTGCAGATATTTGTTATGACTCCATTTGCAGCCCTGAGGAGATGTTAGGTCTAATGAAAAGGACTGACCGTACCTTAAACTGGGAAACTGGAGCAAGCAGCCTGAGCTGCTTAGACAGGGCATGAACTATTAATGGCAGGGCCCCCTCCCCCTGGGGTCTATAAATGTTCAATATTCAAACAACAATGGGGTCTCCTCTCTGACACAAAGTGGATCATGCAGAGCTGCCATCCACCAACCTTAACCCCGGGAGACTGACCACAATGGGTCTCCTCCCCTGCTCTTTTGGTAAAAGGCAAAAGATTTATATGATCTGAAAAGAAACCGGGGTATCCCCCTGCTCTTCTGGACCCTTTGTGGTGTATAAGAAATAAAATGCTCATTTGCTGAAAGTCTCCATTGTGCCTGAGCCTGTGTCCCCAGATGCACCATATATGTTTAATGGTCAATTGTGATTGGGACCATGTTGTGCACTCTCATGACATTTTATATAATTGTTCTTTTTAAACAATAAAAAAATGCAAACAAATCATGCTGACCATCATTCCATAGGGCAGTTAATCCAAAAATTTTGTGTGCATCAAATCCCTGGTTAACATGAATGTTTTCTGGTATACTCTCAGAAAGAGAGATTAAGTGGATTTGGGGGTATAACACAGCAAATCTGCAATTTTTCAGGCACCTCAGTTAATTCTAACATATTAGTTAATTCTCTAGGCTTTGTGAAATAATGAAAATAGCAAAGAATTTTTCAGAAATCATCTAAAAATATTGAAATGTTAAAAATGCTAAATAGGCAGTTCATTTGATTGCTTTTTCATAGTCTTATGCATATAATAAATTGAACCTATGTCAAATTAGTGCTGAAACATCTATCATTTATCAACATTGTGAAAAATCATTGAAGAGAAATACCTTATTTGTATAAAGCTTATTTTCTCATGGACAAGTTTATTTTGTAACCCAAAAGTTGAAATCTAATAAAGATTATAACACAACTGGTTTTTAATCACTTGCACAAGACATGAATTTCTATTAATTTTATGTGAGGCCTTGGATAACTTTGGGTAGAACAGTTTTTATAGTAAGAATTCTTCCTTTCTTTGGAAAATATGAATTCCCTTAATGCAGACTGAAAATGATGGACAATTACAGAAGACACTTCAGTTACGAGAATCCTCAACTTATCTCGAATTCAAATTGTTTAAACAGGACGATTGTCCTCCATCTGCCTGTGCACACTTGGGATCTGTGGTCATAATCATACTAGTGAGTCCTTTCCTCTCTTCATCTTGTTGTATCTCCTGTTTAGATGATGCCAGTTTTTTCCTGTTCTTGGTTTGCCACCTCATTCTGGCAGCTAAATCCACCATTAGTTTATCTGTTTATAACTGTTTATAGAAGGTAATTTTTGTTGTTGAGAATTTGTATAACATATATTAATTCTATCCTCACATTTGCTTGATAGTTGGCTTAGATATAGAATTCTATATTGGAAACCATTTCTCTTCAGAAGTGTGAGGGTTTATTTTATTGTCTTTCAGCTTTCAATGCTGCTGTTGTGAAGTCCAAAGCTATTCCTATTGTTGATCTGCTCCATGCCTCTTTTTATTTTATCTGAAATTGTGTAGTCACCATCCCCTTCCCCCCAGCACAGGTATAAAATTCTACAATGAGGTGACCTGGTCAAGTTTTTACAAAAGGTGGGTTGAGTACTCAGTGAAATCTTTCAGTTTGCAAAATCATGTCTTTCAATTTTCAGAGGTTTTCTTGAATTATTTCAATGATATTGCCTTTCCTTCAATTTCCACTTTTCTTTTTCTAGAACCCCTCATAGCCACGTGTTATATACCCTGGAAAATATTTCTGATTTTTTTTCTTTTTTTTCCCTCCAGTTTTCCGAGTCTTATCTGTTATTTAGTTGGACTCATTTATATTTAACTTCCCCATCTTTTTTTATAATTTTGTCATTTTTTTTCTTGTTTTTCTTTTCCAAGAGCACTAATCTTTTAGCTCAATGTTCATTTCTATAGAATCCCACTATTTTTTCATGTATGCATTGCTTTCTGTCATCTTTCTGGAGATATTTTCTCTCAGGAAATATCATCATCATTTGTTATCTGATTCCAACCAAAACTTTGAATGTTTTATGAGTTTAATATGCAATTTATAAAAATAAGATAAAGGCATAGTAAAATCAACCTTATAAAGAATTTTAAGGATAATAACGTGGTAAATTTTTATATCGATAAATTCTGGTGCACTGACTTTATAAAATAAAGACTTCTGTCACATATTCTTTTAGGAAACTGCCTTGGACTAAGTTTTTAGCCCCAAACATTGTATCATGGAATCTTCTTATGGAATAATTCACTGTATAAGAATGCCATTTTTCCCTTTTGTTTTTAATTTGTGAGATTGAGAAATCTCATCTGGGATATTATCATCCCAAAACTCATAGACTGAGATTTCACTTATATGGTCAATTTTATTATCATAATCAGAGTCTATAGTATTACTGTCTCTTTAAATTCATCTCCCGCTGTATATAATGAGTGTTAAACATACATCTCTGAAAATTTTCTTTAACTTGCTCTCATGGGCCAAACAGGAAAATTTCTGAATTCTCATCTGTGTTGAATGAAATCTAAAAGTAAACCAATTTTCTTTTATACTTCATGAAATGTGATGTAAAATGTTGGGTAATTCATAAAAAAACTAATCAAGGAAGATTTATTTCACTATTGCATCATCCTTCTATCTGATTCTATCATTCTTCCCTTCTTTTATTACTTGAAACTTTATTTGGGAATAATTGATGAGTAATGAAATAATTCTTAGATCAATGAAATAGCAAAATCTTACAAGTTTATGAAAAAAGTTTACTAAGATCATATAATGTATCTTAGATTTATAAAATTTTCCAGTGAACATGCTAAATTGCAAAATAAAATGAGTTTTACTTCTCTTTTTTTAATAAGTGAATTGTCT
This sequence comes from Choloepus didactylus, assembly GCF_015220235.1. NCBI lineage: Eukaryota > Metazoa > Chordata > Mammalia > Pilosa > Megalonychidae > Choloepus > Choloepus didactylus. The sequence continues at coordinate 145,051,686 of NC_051309.1, forward strand.
CTCTGTTCTTTGGAAAATCTCTAAGGCAGAAAAAAAAAAAAAAGTCCTGAAATACTAATTCTTCTAAATTCACAGGACTGCTGAAACATAAAATTGACACCAGTTGATATTCTCTGAACAATAATCTTTAAAAATATTTGGGGCTACATGGATTATAGGGTTTGTGAATGCCTATAAGGTAGCATTAATTTAAAAGGTGAATGTGGTCTTTATAAAACTTGTAGAATTTCTTGTGAATTCTTATGATTATAACAAAACTATTGAATATTTTTAAATATCAAAATATTTACAAATATATAAAATTATTTTTATGATTATAACAAAAATATAACACAAGAAATATATTAAATTTAATTACAGTGATATGGAAATGACAGTAAGGGACTGAATGAGCACTCAGACTCATATTCTCTCTATTTATAATCCTCAAGGTCAGAGACTATGACTGATGATTTAAAAAATTGTGGGAACTGACTTGATTTTATACATGTTAATTTGAAATTTTAATTGTCAATGCTTTATGTAAAGTCAATATGCAAAGCTGCATTTAAAGTTAACAAAAAATCATAGAATTAATGGGTTTATTTATATACATAGCTCCATAAAGGCAAACTTCTATGAATTTTGCATTAATTTAATTTTATTTAAATATAAAACTTTTTAATACTAACTCAAAATTTCTTAGAAAAGTAGTTAAAAAAACAATTATAAGTGTTGTAATCCAATCAATATATGCATTCCCTCTAGAAAACATTTTCTTCTCTAGTTTACAAAAGTATTCTACTTCATTTGCTGTTTAAACACTAGAATGGATGACTTTGAATTTAAAGACAACAGAGTTAATCTCCAAGTATTTAAAGTTCGCTATTTTTTTAAAGCTGAGTGGGTTTTAGTATCATAGGGAATTAAATGGCTTTTGAGAGTGATTTTTATATCAACATGCTTCAAAGCTCTAGTAGGGTTCAGGCAACCATTTTAAAGATATTTTGTTCAAATAATGAATTTGTTTTATTCTCAGATAAACCACCCAGTAATCCCTTGCTTTGCAGTTTATAGATGTTGCAACCAAGGTTAATTAATTAGAAATAGTAAAGCTCAGATTAACTCTTGGAACTGATTCACAAATCATCTGCTTGAGAGTATCTAAGTCGCCAAGTAAATTTATCTTTTAAAACCTAATGCCACACTAGAGAAAAGTAGTGTTTTTTTTTTTTCCTTTTATTTTTCCTTTTGTAGTCTGTTACATTTGGTAAGCTATAAGAAATGAGTGGTTTTGATCTGGTGTCCTATAGTCAAAATGTCTTACGCTATACTTACTTGCTGCTATTTGCAGTTGCTATCAAGGAATTTTTATATTTATAGTTTATTTTTTAGGAAAACTATATATATATATATATATATATATATATATATATATATATATGTCATTGCCTAAACATTTGAAGGACAATTGTACACTTTTTAATAAGTATGAAATTTCATATTGAAAAGTAACACACATTACTTTTACCTAAGGTGTTCTAAAAGAAATGCTTTATAACCTTGGAGAATGAGATAAAGGAGATGCTAGGAATCTGAGAATCAATGAGTTGGAACTGGCAGATAGACAGGGTCTCCGAGGATAACTTTACCTAGAAATTAGAAACTGGATTTTTGAAGGTGAGCCTCAAGGGATGCTGTTTTACACAACAAGAATATGTAAAGCCTCATCAACAACATATAACTAAAGAAAATCAAAATGGAACAGGCATGTTGAGTATTTGCTGGCAGGAAAAAAAAATAAATAAAAACAGAAACAAAATACAGAAAACTTCCTTAAGAAATTTTGTGAAATTATGATTTGACTTTTATAGCCTAATCAAGAAAATCAAGTATCAAAATTAACCAGTGTTGGTTTGGGTGAAAAAACAACATCAATAATCTAATACAGGGGTCAGCAACATTTTCTGTAAAAATGGTTAGTAAATATTTTAGGCTTCTAGGGCTGTATGAGCTCTGTCACAACTATTCAACTGCTATTGTAGTGTAAAGCAGTCATAGAAATACAGAAACAAATGAGTGTGGTTGCATTCCAATAACACTTTATGGACACTGAAATTTGAATTTTATATAATTTTCACATATCATGATTCTTTTCCTTTTCATTTGTTTTCAAACATTTAAAATGTTGAAACTATTCTCAGCTCACAGGTAGTACAAAAACATGTGGTATTTATTGAATATGGTCCAGAGTTTGTAATCTGTCACCAGTACTCTAGTAGTATTCAAAGTAGTCTTCTTAATTCTGAACTGAATAAGGGCAGAGCTTGTGAACATTGCACTAAGATTAGTTCATTGCAGTTGCCAATAAATATTTGTCAAAATAATACATGAATTATATAGCTTGCTTCTGAAATATCTATTTCTTCAGTAGGCATAATTGACAGAGAAGAAAAGTGATATTAAAATATAGAAACACTTAAACTTGCTTCTATTTAAAAAATAAATATTTGAGTGTTTAAATTTCAGATCCTTTAAAATCATAAAATTAACTTTTATATTTCAAAGAATTATCTACACTTCCATTTCCAAGGATGGAAGACTAATTTATTGTAGACAATCAACCTGCAAAGAAAACTTTTAAAAGTTGATCTATTTTATCCCTCTCTTTATTGATACTGATATCTGGAAACCTGTATGATGCAATTGAAAAGCCACCAAGGTAACAATATTTTGAGGAAAAAAAATTCTGGAAAGAAAGAATGCAGCAGTGTCTCTGACATTCAGCACCACTCTTTTCTTTAAATTTGGTACTGATTCTACAAAAATGTTTCTGAGAGATAGAAAACCTAAACAGAAACCGGCTTCTGAGAAACAGCATATCTGAAAAGAACTTGTATCAATATTTTAGACTTTTGTGTACAAATATCGGAGTTCAGAGCTCACCAAGGAATTGGGACACTAATACACATCAGATTTCCACTTGGGATACCAGAAAAGTCTCTACTGTGGAAATAATGGTGAATCAAGAAAATATAGCCAAAATATAGCTGAAGCCCAGCTTTGAATCAGTTATCAGCCTGCTTGACTAATAGGACCTCTCCTTCCTCTAGCTCCCTTCCCAGAAGCAACTCCAAACCTATCTGAGAAAAAATAACAGCATGCATGGCCTTAAATTTATTTTTAATGTGCACAGTAGCTTGTATTTGATTTTATAAATAAAATAAAATAACCAGATATACCAGGCAAGCTGACATAACTGGAAACCAAATAATAAGTACAGATAATAGAAATAGATGCAGATAAAAGAGTAGTCCCTGATATTGGAATTATCTGATTAGAGATTTTTAGATTATTGTGATGACTAAGATACTGAAAAAGATGGTAGCAATTTTTAGGAAAGAAACGGAAATGCTGAAGTATCAAATAAAATGTACAGATATGCCAAATAAAATGACTGAAATTACAAACTTAAATACATGTTTAATAAGAGATAAACACAACTGAAGAGTTACAAAAAAATATTTCAGATGGGAAGAGGGAGATTAAAAACAAACTATAGAAGAGAGCATTATATATATATACACACACATATATATACATACACACAAGATATGAGGTAAAGTTCTAACATATGGAAAATTGGAATCTTACAAGAAGATATGAGAATGGGAAAAAATAAAATATGTAGGGCTAATGAGTGAGAAGTTTTCAAAACTAATAAATGACTTAAATCCATGGAAGGAGGAAGCACAGTGAATATACTATTGCAATAATACACATCTAGGCACAATAGTCAAACCACAGAACCACAGAGAGAAAGAGAAAGTTAGAGGAAAAGCAATCATTGCCTTCAATTAAGGAAACAAAAGATTTACAGATGACATCTTAATAAAAACAGTGGGTATCAGGTAACAAACAGAATGATGCCTTTAAAATGCACAAAGAAAATAATAGTCAAACTAGATTTTGGTACTCAGAGAAAATATTCCTCAAGAATGAATAAGAAATTGAGACATTTTCAGAAAAGCCATAATTGAAAGAATTCATTCTCATAAGTCCTATGCCAAAGGAAGCTCTTTACACCATAGGAAAATTACACTAGAAGGAAACTTGGCACTGCAGTAAGTGCTGAGGAATGAAGGAAATGCTAAATACGAAGGCAAAGGTTCATTATTATACCAATACCCTCTTGTGAGTCTTTTGATATACATAAAATTAATTAAATATGTATGTAATGAATATACATGACAACAATAGTACAAAATATTTCATTGTCTAGAAAGGAGGTAATATGCTAATATTTATTGACCCAATAAACCAAGGATGCATTATGTAATATTTTATATAAGCAAGACAGAATAGGGGAAGGGAATGGAAAAGTGTATTAGTTTCCCATAACTGCTGTAACAAATTACCCCAAACTTGGTGGCTATAAGGAATATAATTTATTTTCTCACAGGACAAATTGGTATAACTGGGTTGAGTATAACTGAAGATGTAGGCAGGGCCACCCTCCCTCTAGAGGCTATAGAGGAAAATCTGTTTCTTGCACCTTCCAGCTTCTGGTTGGTGTCACCATCCCTGGGCTTGCTATGGCATCACCTCAATCTCTGCCTCCATGGTAACAATACCTTCTCTTTTTCCGTCTGTGACAAATCTCCCTCTGTCTCCCTCTAACAAAGATGCATGCAGTTGCATTGAAAGCCCTGAAAATCCAGTTTAATCTCCAGAGTTCAGGATCCTTAACTTAATCACATATGCAAAGATCTCATTTCCATGTATGATAACATTCACAAGGCTCAGGGATTCGAACGCAGATACATTTGGTGGAGGATATCTTGCTACAAAAGAAAATGGGATAAAAATACTCATACTAAAAGATGTCATTAAAAGGAATTTAAATGAGCATAGAGCATAGAGCATTGAGAGCTAAGTAATACTATGGCAGAGTTAGATGCAAAGCTAAGCGTAATTACACAAAATGGATATGTGTTGTCCACTTTAATTAAAAACAAAAGTTGAGATAAAAATAAAAATAACCCTGCATAAAAATGCAGATTAAAAAATTAAATAAAATTTAAAGGATGGAGAGATATAAATTGTAAATATTTAAAAAGTAAAGCAGTTATAGTCATATCAATATCAGAGTAGGGAAACTTTAGGTCCAAAAGTAGTAAGTTAATACATTGTATTAAATTGTCTGTAAGCCAAGACAGAGAAAAAATGTTAAAACCTGCCAACAAAAGTACACAATGCCATCAAAAAGACACCAAAAAGACTGACAGGACTTTGAAATCAAAACTGATGGATGTTTGTAGATAATGGAACGCTATCTGCACGTGACAAAAGGAATTTCTATCCAAACTATAATTGTGTAACAGACAAAAATATTCAATTTGAATGGAAAAGTCAATACATGTGAAATATAATCAAAGAAAATACCATTTTCAGTAGATGTTAATGTGGAATATTGCTAATACATTAACTATACCTGAAGTTTTTACTAACAAATCAGAAAACATTCTATTAGACAGAGATCTCTGCCAGGTCAACAATTCAAACGGAATTTATTTGAAAAATATGAAAATAATAAACCTATCAAACAATGTGTGTACAATCTATGCATTCAAGGGATATAAGGCCAAACTCAAAACATTTTCTATTGAATTAAAATTTGGATAAAAAATAGATAATATACAGAGAAGCACATAGAGGTCAGGGAGTTTTGACAGAGTTTCATAAATAACTAGCATTAAGAAACTGATGGATGACACTGACATGAAAAAGGAAGAAATTCCAAAAACAAAATGTGATAGTAAAGGGAGAAGAAACTCACATATTTTAATACTTTCTTAGAATATCACTGTATTTATAATGGTGATCTTTGTGTGATAGAGTGTAGGAGTGATAACTTCAGAGTATCAACTCAACTCTGCTTCTAAGACAAAACTTTTATCTTTAGTTTCTTGTTTCATCATCTGTAAAATGAGTTTGATATTACCTATGTTATTACTTTTTATGAAAATAATATAAAATATTAAGCATACATGCTGTTAAAGTGAACTCAATTGTAGGATAAGCACATGATAAATGTGTCTACTTGTATTATTGTCAAAATATCTCAAACAGTGATGCTGAGTTATCAAATAAGAATCAGCATAATATATTTCCCTTTCAAGAAATTGAGTAATGTAGTATTAAACATATCAGTAATATAGTAATAGAAATTTAGAAATATTTTATTTTTAAGAGCTAAATTTCAATTATTTTGAGATACCACTTATCCAGGGAAAATCTTTCCTCATAGACTTTAATAAAAGATTTATTTTCTAAAAATATATTTCAAAATAGTGACCCCAAGGGTTTAGTTCATGAGTGCTCCTCCCTTTTGTAAGCAACAAACAAACTATTGTGCAGAACAACAAAAAATTAGTTGTATGAATAGCGTGTAAAACCAGCATAGGCTTAAATTTGAAAAACAAACATAAACCCATCCTAAACAAAGAAATTTGGATTTTCAATAACAATCACATTTTCTATGTAAGCTCACATATAATTTGGATTTGGACTCAACCAATTTTGGACTCATGGATTTTTACTGTTATCTTTAAATGAAAAATAATTTGAGAAAGCAGCAGACTTTAGGACCAAGAATTATCTTTTGTTACAAATCTGAATGTAGTGTGAATTTTAATAAATAATATAGTTTTAAAAGAGTTAATAAAAGGTGAAGCATATCTTTTAATTTTGTTTTATTTTTTCCATTTTATAATGGTAAGAAGCTATAAATGATATCTTTAAAATGATGAATTCTGCAGTTGAGAAATCAGTTTAATGTTTAAATCTGCATATATCAAGAAGAGGAATATAAGTACATGAATTAATTTAGAAAATGTCTTCAAATATCACCTACTTTGGGCCTAGACTCTACACAAATAGTATAGAAGAAAAAAGGGTTAATCTGTTGCTAAGACAATGCCAACAGATTTATCAATTTCATCATATTTCTCTGTGTTAGGTTTATCTCTCTTCATGACATAAATTACTTTTTCATCTTACATAAGATGATCTGTAGGTTTTCACCTCTCTGCTTTCACCCTATATGTAATTCCAGACAGAGCCCTACTGCATTTGCCTTCTTTTTTATAACGAAGGCAATATTGAATGAATCAAAAATTAGAATAAGCAAAATAGGAACTCTTTTTACTAAATATGTTTTTATTCAATATCTGAGATTAAGAAGAGAATAAAGGTTCTTAGAGTTGCTGCACTGGAGCTTACCAGGAACAATTGCAAAAAAGACAAAATATGCTTTATCATGACCTATTCTCAGAGGTAGCAATGTTACACAGTAAAACTGTCATTCATATGGTCGGCTGAGGGGTCCTAGAATTACGTTGCCTCATATACCAGCAAGATGGATCAAGGCATGTTGTGGCTGACATTGTACAAATATAAGAAAGAGCAATGTCAAGATTCCAGTAAATCTTTGATCAACAAGAGATCTTCCCTCAATAAGTGTATAAATGTTTAGACAGCTACTCAATCATAGATTTGTATATGAGCTGCCATTTTTATGACTATGAAGAGGAAAATATAACATGTAAATTTATCTTCTGTTACAGACAAAGAAATAGGTAATGTTGCTTCTGTTATTTTACTGGTATGGGATTAGAGATGATTTTCATTGCATCCTAGAGGTATGTAATAAAAGATTTTTAGAAAAGTAGATGCAGAAAATGGAGAAATGTCTTCGTTAAACTTTTCCGTAACTCTCACTGGTATTCTCGTGATTAGGGTCTACCATGACAAATTAACTGACCCTAATAGAAATGCCCATAATGTGAGGAAAATAGGAGGAAGGAAGTCATAATCAAAACCTAAAAGTGTGAACTAGATTTCTTCTTAATAAGAAGTTTAAGCTTTATCAATTAGATAGAACTTTTATCATAAGGATCCAGTAGTATTTTCCAGTATCTTCTAAATAAAGTTGTCAATTTCCAAAAGATTTAACTGAAAGGCATAAATACTTCACCTTATCTCATCATTATACAACTAGGCATTGCAGGCTACAGATTTGCTTATCAGAAATAATGTATTTTCTCTTTTGAATGTCATGGTAAAAATATGCTATTCAAATCAGTGTGTTTGGAGATCTTATATAACCCATGTTTCCTCTTCCTGTCTTTAAGAATTATAATTAATAAAATAATCTTTTCAGTTTCCTAAAAGAAAGGACTATTGCTCTGGTCTTAAATTGATAGAGAACAGAGAATTAAAATTAACCTATCTAATCCTTATTCCACATAGTCTAGAGTCAAAAATGGACGTGAAAAGAATAAAATCCCCAAGCATCTCTCATGAGCATTTCACACTTGAGACTCTTCAGGGAAGAAATCATTAATTCAGGATTGCCTCTTTCAATTTCTGTTCCCATCAGGAGGACATAAGGTCATGTCCTCTCATAAAGTAATTTACATAATGATTCAAACTAAAGTTTCCAGGCTAAATTTTGGGGCACCCAGCTAATGAGAAAAGAAGTTCTAAGGGGATTAAGTAGATGCCTGAATAGCTAGTTGTTGATGACATCAGGAAATTAAAAATTGTAAAAAGGGAACCAAATTCTTACCTAGCCCAGGCTTCCATCTTGCATTCAAGTTTTACAATCCACACTTACTCCAAGAAAGTAATTAACTTTTTAATGCTGCATGATCTTAAGAGTGATGTGAAGATTTAAAAGTCATTTACATAAATTAGTAAATGTCAGAATGAACTAAACTTTTAGGAATATAAGAACAAACCATATGTCAAAATTTTCAAATATTTTCAGAATTTCATTTTTCTTTAACTAATAGTGGCTCTTGCAAATGAAATCTGATTATTTGATGTTTGCCAAAAGTATTCATTTTTCTGATTTATGCTTTATTAGGAGGCAGCAAAATATTGCAATATTGACAATCATAACCCTAAAGATAGAATATTGACTAGCTATATTTCTTTGTATCTAATTTCAGAAAATACTTTAAAACACACCTTGGAAATTAGTTAAATTCTAAACACATGTTAGATTATATATATATATAGATTGAGTTAAGGATATTACATCTAATTTCACATTGGATATCAAACAATATTATACAAATCATGCTCTGATTGTAGTACCAGAAGTATCACATTAGAAGCTTCAACAAATTAAGTTTATTCACCAATGCCTATTTTGAATATGCTCAACATTTGTTTTATTTTTTAAATTCAATTCTATTGAGATATATTCACAAACCCTACAGTCATCCACAGTTGACAATCAGTTGTTCACAGTACCATTATATAGTTGTGCATTCATTACCACAATCAATTTTTTTAATGTTCATTACCACACACAAAAAAAGAATAAGAATAAAAATTAAAGTAAAAAAGAACACCCAAAACATTCCATACCCCCCATCCCTACCTATTATTCATTTATTTTTGTCCTCATTTTTCTTCTCATCTATCAGTACACTGGATAAAGGGAGTGGGAACCACAAGGTTTTCACAATCACATAGTCACACAGTATATGCTATATAGTTATACAATCATCTACAAAAATCAAGGCTATTGGGTTGCAGTTCAACAGTTTCAGGTATTTCCTTCTAGTTATGCCAATACACTAAAAAGTAAAAAGGAATCTCTATATAATGCATAAGAATAACCTCTAGAATGACCTCTCAACTCTATTTGAAATCTCTCAGCTACTGAAACTTCATTTTGTTTCATTTCTCTTTCCCCTCTTGGCCCAAGAAGGCCTTCTCAATCCCACAATCCCAGGGCCAAGCTCATCCCTGCAAGTCATGTCCCACATTGCCAGGGAGACTTATGCCCCTGAGAGTCATGTCCCATGTAGTGGGTAGGGCAGTGAGTTTACCTGCAGAGTTGGTTTAGAGAGAGAGGTCACATCTGAGCAACAAGAGATTCTGTGGGGGTGATGCTTAGGCACAATTTTAAGTAGGCTTAGCCTCTCCTTTGTAGTAGCAGACTTCATAGGGGCAAGCTCCAGGATTGAGGGCTCATTTTTCTAAAATGGTAGTCCCCAATGCTTGTGAGAATATCCTTAATTCCACAGGTGGGGGAGTTTAATATTTCTGCATTTTTCCCCAGGCCCTAAAATAAGGGTGCTTTGCAAGTACATTTTTATTCTCTGCCCAAATTACTCTGGGATATATCAGGGCTTACACACTAAGCTGTCCAAACCAACCAGACCTCACTCTCCATTCAAAGGTCCATGTAATTATGTTGTTTGAATAAACTGACCATGCAAGTAAAATTGTATGGTGTGTTACAAAAAATATCAATTTTGTATCTAATAAATATCTCTTCCTTTGGTCTCACACAGAAGATTGAGTTTTAAAACACCATCAGTATTGTCCTTTGCCCTGTAGTCTGATTTACCATAGTCTGAACCAAGTCCATCTCATTCATATCTCTGATTGAAATCTGATTTCTTTTTCAGACTCTTTAACATTTGCTGTATGGGTAATGCTGACATTCATAGCTGCTGGACTCTGGCTCTGGGTATCAGGTGTCATGTCATACAGACACATGAAGTTCCAGGAACCAACCAGGTTATACACAAGAGCTCAGCATCTCAGAATTTAGAACTACCCAGAACAACTCAGGAATGGATATAACTGCTGTAAGAGCTTAAAGTCTAAGAACCTTTGAAATAAGCCTTCCCCTGATAACTGTGCTCTCAGATTCAATTCTTAGAATTTGCACATTATAGCTAGTCCATATTAGTGATACATTAAAATGTTTTTCTTTTCATTTCTGGTTTATTTCACTCAACTTACTATCCTCAATCATTTACCTAGTTGCATACCTCACAACTTCATTCCTTCTTATAGCATCTCAATATTCCACTGCATGTATACACCACAGTATACCATTCTGTTCATCAGTCAATGTACCCTTAGGCCACCTTCATTCACTGCAAATTGTGAATGCAGACAACATAAACCCCACTGTGCAAATGTCCATTCATGTCTCTCCTTTCAGTTCTTCTATGTATACACCCAGTAACAGGGTTGCAGGACCATATGGCTTCCCCATGCTCAGCTTCCATGCTTAGCTTCTTGTGAAACCACCATACTGCCCTCCAGAAGGGCTGCCCAATTCTACTTCCACACCAATGGTGGTTAGGTACATCCATTTTTCCACATTTTCTTCAGCACTTGTAACCCTCTGTTTATTTTTAGATGGTTTTATTCACATACCATACATTCCATCCTAAGTAAACAATCAATAGTTCCCTGTATAATCACATAGTTATGCAATCACCACCACTATCTATATGAGGACATTTCCATTTCTTCCACAAAGAAAGAGAAAGGGGCTTAAAAAGAAAAAAGAAAAAGAAAGAAAAAAATTACAACTAAAAAGCAACAAAAGAAAAAAATAAAATTAAAATAAAAGACAATTAAAAAGTCAGACAACAAATACAATGCCAAGAATCCCACACCCCTCTCTTATATCCTAATCTTCTAGACATTTAGCTTTGGTATATTGCCTTTGTTACAATTAATAGAAGCATATTACAGTGTTATAGACTCTAGTTTGCATTGATTGTGTTTTTCTCCAATACCACCCCATTTTTTAAACCTTGCAAAGTTGACATTCATTTGTTCTCCCTTACGTAAAAACATTCTTATATTTGTACATTTAATATTGTACATCACTGGCCACTCTAGGGGAAACTAGGTTTTCCCAAGTTATACCACCCCAGTATTTATCTTCTATCTTTCTTTCTGTTGTCCTACATGCCCCTTAGCTTCCGCTTTCAGCTATACTCAAAGTCATCTTTGTTCAGTGTACTTACAATATTGTGCCACTATCACCCAGTATTGTGCAATCCATTTCTGGATATATAAAAGCAGTCCTGTTGAACATTCTGTACTCCTTCAGCATCAAATGCCTGATCTTTACCCTATTTATATCTCCTGGTATCTTCATTTCTACACTCTTCTCCAAACCTCACTCTCCTGTCTTTTCCTGTCTGTCTGTAGCACACCTTTTAGTATTTCTTGTAGAGGAGGTCGCCTGTTCATGAACTCTCTCAGTGTCTGTTTATCTGTGATATTTTAAACTCTCCTTAATTTTTGAAGGACAGTCTTGCTGGATATAGGAGTTTGGGTTGGCAGATTTTCTCTTTCAGTATCTCAAATGTATCATCCCACTGCTTTCTCACCTCCATGGTTTTCGCTGAGAAATCTACACTTAGTCTTATCTAGCTTCCCTTGTATGTGATGGATTGCTTTTCTCTTGTTGATTTCAGAATTCTCTTTGTCTCAGAGATAATTTGTACTGGATTCAGGTGTCTTGGAGTAGTTTATTTGGATCAGTTCTGTTTGGGGTATGCTGCACCTACTTGGACCTGTAATTTTATGTCTTTCATAAGAGTTGGGAAATTTCCATTGATTATATGCTTCATTATTCTTTCTGCCCCATTTCCCTTCTCTTCTCCTTCTGGGAGCTATAACATGTAAATTCATGCACTTCATGTTATCAGTCAGTTCTCTGAGCTCCTGCTCATATTTTTCCATTCTTTTCCCTATCTGTACCTTTGTATGTAGGATTTCAGATGGTATTCCTCTAGTTCAGTAATCCTTTCTTCTGCCTCTCCAAGTCTGCTGTTGTATGTCTACATTGTGTTTTTCATCTCTTCTATTGTGCCTTTCATTACCATAAGTTCTGCCATTTGTTTTTTCAAGCTTATGAATTCTTCCTTATGGTCACCCAATGTATTCTTTATATCCTTCATCTCTTTTGTCATGTTCTTTCAACTCATTGATTTTATTTAGAAGATCTGTTTGAACATCTTTAATTAGTTGTTTCAACTCTTGAATCTCAGTTGAGGCATTGTTTTGTTCCTTTGAGCCATATCTTTGAGTCTCCTGGTATGGCTCATGACTTTTTGCTGTCTAGACTTTTGATTTTCTTGTTTAGTTTATTGTGGAGGTTGTTTTCTCTCTTTTGCCTTGGGTTTTCTTGTTGGTTTTCTCTATATTTCTTTGTTTATGTTGCTGGCCAGTTGTCAGATTGGCTTTGTTCCCCTGTCTTCCCCCATAATAAGGCTCCCACCATGGCCTGCCACAGGAATGGGAGGTAGGTACTGGTCACCATAGCAAGTTCACTGTGTGTGGTAATATAGATCACTCCCAGTGGTGCTCTGTTTTCCATGAATCAGCAAGACCTGGATTTGTTTTAGAGCCCTGCTTTGACAGTTGGGTTGTCTACATTTCTCAGCCCAAACCAGACTGTGTTTTTGTGCAGGTGTGTAGAACAGCTCCTGTGATCCTAATAAAGGGTTTGAAGCATCTTTTAAAATGGGTTCATTCCCTTGCACTTTCTGGACTGTCCAGCAGATGGCACTGCTTAGTAACTTAATTGTCCTCAGAGGCTACTTAGCCCCTGAGCACAGGCTGCATGTACACAGATGAGCTAAAACTGTGGGATTCCTATGCCCTCACTTTGCCAACCAAAATCTGTCTTGATGATGGGCTACACCTGTGGCAGAGTACTCCCTCAGATGACCCAGTATTCCAGCCATCCCCAAAGGCAAGTTAACAGTGGCCAGCTGCTGCTTCCCTCAAATGTGGAGGAAGGATTTTCAGACCCAGGGATGATAATGCAGTCCCTGTCTATGTTTTCTCAGTCTCTTTGTCCCTCACTGACCTGATCTTGAAATGTCTTCCCCTGTCCCCTGGGTCTTCAAACAGTGGAGGTATGTCTCACTGCTGTGAGAGATTTTAAAACTGGTGTCCCTTGTCGGAGGGCTCCCATCTACTGATTCTGTGCCGTTTCTGCACTGAGCCTGAGTGAGGGGGCAGGGAAGGACTGGCTGCTCTTGAATGGAAGATTCCTACCTGATATTTCTTCTCTTTCTTCAATTCAGCATCTTTAGGATCCTTCTCCTATAGCCTTCTCCAGAGTTTCAAACAATTCAGAATTATCTTTTTCTTCACTGAATCTCTGGGAAGGAGTTTTCAGTGGCTGTTTACTTCACCATATTGATGACATCACCCCTCATCATTTGTTTAAAATGTTTATTTTACTAGACTGCTAATCTTAGTTCTAAAATTTTAATAACTACCAAATGTTAAAAATTGAAGTACAATATGTTCCAATGGTCTCCCACATTTTAAAAGTCTTTGTTTATATTTCTGTGAACTTATTCAGGATATTATTTTAAAGTTTATGCATAAAACACCAGTAACTAGGTCATGTTTTTGCCTTTTTCCTGTGGTCTAATATTTCTTTTGGTTGTCTGTGATATTTTCTTGGTTTCCATGTCTTTATTTATGTTTTCTTTTTATTGTTGTGTTGGTATATATATTTTCTCATTTAAATAATGTGAGAGGCTTCATTTGTGAAAATAGTTTTAATGAACTTTGAGGAATAAGGTGATTCTATCTTTCTTCAGAGATAATTTGTACTGGATTCAGGTAGGATGATAGGTGTACAAGCTATCCTGAATAACCCCAATCTACTTTTCTTGGATTGGGATAATTTGAAACTTGGTTTCAATTTCTGTTTGATCTGGTGTGTTTTCTTTTCAATTGTATTCCTAGTTGAAAATTTCAAGGTGTATAGAGTTTACCAGAGGTTTATTTTCTCTGACAATACTACTGCTATCATCACTCTATTGGGGGAAAAATAAAACAGCTCACATGTCTTATTTCCCTGGGTTTTCTTTATCTTCTGTACCTTTGTTCCCTAATATCACAAATTAGTGAGAAGATGAATCTACCCTCACACACAGAAAAATTCAGTTTTCCTCATGGGGAGTTATGGGCCAAATTACTTAATACACGTTGTCAAAAGTGGAATGTCTCCCACATGTTTTATGCTTTTCCTTTCATAAACAAAATTAGAATATTTTTACTAAATTAAAAAAATAAATTGGTCCTTTGATAAGAATTCCTTTAAATTTATAGACTAATTTAGAGAGAATGGGTATTTTTACACTATTGAGTATTCCCGTAGGACAGATGGCAAGTTGTGACCCTCTATTTATCACATTAAAAGATACATTTTTTTCAACAAAAGATGTATATATTTTAAAAATTGATTGAGTAATCTGGTATTAATGGTTGCCAACAGAGAATCAAATTATTTAAACAGCTAGAGTTTTGCTATTATTCAAACATTTTAGATGGATACCTAATAATGAAAGAAAAATGAAACCACTTAAATATATCATTAGCTATGCCAACAGTTCATTTGATGCATATTAGTATACTTAAATCACTCTTTAAAATACTTTTTTTTTTTTAATTTGAAATGTCTGGAGTAATCTAATCACATACCACAAATACCATTTGTTATATAGCAGCGGAATATTGTTATTAATTTTTTTTTATTCTTAAGGTCACTACAGTTTCTATTGTCCAAACAATAAAAAAATAAAATAAATCTGGACCACTATTTGTAGTGCAAGTTCTTAAGAATGGCACACAATTAAATTCAGCTGCTTCCATTAATGGAAAAGAATTTTTATTAAAATATGCTATCCCAGAAACATAATGAAATTCATGTTAAATATCTATAACTTACAACACATAAATGAAGAGAATTTTTCTACATGGAGACCAAAAATTACAATGGAATGAACAAGATGCCCTCCTGAGTGTCATTGGGATACAATATGATCTTTTATCCCTTTACTTGAAATCCATCATCAGAGGATTTCAGAAAGATACCAAGATACATATAAAGTCCCCATTAATGCCTGTGCATTTACAATGATAAATGCTTGGTTGTGCTGTTCATAATTTAATGATAAAGATTTTGTTATTTCCTTCTTCAAAAAACCATTAAATGGTTGAGAAAGATTTTTGATATCCCTCAAAATGTGGCTGAATGTATTATTCCTAGTACTAGAAGTTTTGTTATGAATATCCATTATGACTGCTTCAATAGGAAACTTTCACTTGAAATTGGAGAAGAAATTGGTAAAAAAATTTCTGAAAACCAGTCTGAAAAATTTATGTAATTTGAAAATAAATTGTCAGTTCCTTAACTAAACCATTTTTAAAAATAATATATTCACTTAAGGAAACTAGAGAAAGATGAACAATTTAGCCTAAAGCAAGCAGAAAAAGGTAAGTGATACAAATTAGAGCAGAGATCAATGAAATTGAAAACAGGAAAACACATGCAAAAGGCTCCATGAAAAAAAGGCTGGTTATTTGAAAAGATAAATTAAATTGATAAACCTCTATCAAGGCTACCCAAGAAAAGAAGAGAGAAGAAATGAGTCTCCCAATATCAGCAACAAAAGAGGAGTCACTGCTGCTGATTCCATAGGTATTAAAAGGTTGAGGCAAGAATATTATGAACAACCCTATGCATACCAATTTGATAACTTAGATGAAATAGAGCAATTCCTTGAAAGATGCAAATATTTAAAACTCACAAAAGGAGAAATAGATCATCTTTGTAGGCCTAGACCTGTTAAACAAATTGAATCAACAATTAATAAATTCGACGAAAGAAAGTTCCAGACCCGGAAGGTTTCACTGGTGAATAATACTGAACATATAGGGAAGAAAGTACACCAATTCACTACAATTGCTTCCAGAAAGTAGAGCTAGAGGGAACATTTCCTAACTCACTCTATGAAACTAGCCTAGGTATTTACTTACTGATATGAAATCTGATTAACATAAAAGCCTGAATACAAATGTTTATGCAGCTTTATTCATAACCACTGAAAATGGGACGCAACCAAGCCCTTCAGTAAGTGAATGGATAGAAAACTATGATGTATCCATTACAATGAAATATTCTCCAATAAAAATAAATGAGCTATTAAGCAAAAGACATGGATGACATAAATGCATTTTGCTAAGTGGAAAAAAACAACCGAATAGGCTACATATTACATGATTTTAATTATATCGCATTCTTGAAAAGAATAAATAAAGACAGCATAAAGCCTATGGTGCCAGAGGTTTGGGAAGAAGGATTGAATAGGTGATATAAAGGGATATTTTGGGGTAGGGAAGTTATTCTGTATGTTGTTGTAATGTTGGATACATGGTATTATGCATTTGTCATAGCTTATATTACTGTAAATCACAAAGAATGAGCCTCAGTTTATGCAAGTTAAGAAAAAGTTGGTCAGGAAATCCCAAATGGAATGCATACTTTGACAAGAGAATCTGCCTATATTACAAATGTATGAAACCACTTCGCTAAAGGGGACCAGTGAAAAGATGCTAACCTAAATAACTTTGGAAATGTGTGGAGCCTATAAGACTAAAGTCCAAAGAAACTGCACACAAACACAGTAATCTGGTTGATACAGATGTTTCCAGTTAGGTATTGGTAACAATTGTGATACTGTTACATATGCTTACTGGAATCAAAAATTTACATAAATGTATGCTGGGTAGTGGGAGCCAGGTGCCTCACTGTTGGAGTGGAAGTTTACAGATGAGGAAGAGGAGGAGGTAATGTTAGAATTAGAGATATCAGTGTGTACTCATGTTTAGCTTAATATAGTTTTGCATATAAAAAGTATAAAAAAGTCTACATATTAAAAGATTCATAGATACGTGTGTAGACACAAGTTAGTATACATACATGGATTTCCTCATGCTGTCAGCTAACAAGGCTTAGAAACAATGTCCCACTAGCAATGAGCATACTTAATACCCAGGTCTTGGTTTCTATTACCTTTTTCTGGTAAAAGGAAAAAGGAAACAGTGCTCCTTTGAAAAATGTCTGACACTAGAACTTAGGCATAAAATATACAAGATGAGGCTGGACCCAACAAAAAGAGCACCCAGTGGCCAAAGCTGAAACAATTTGAGCAAGAAAGTGAAGAATATTTTACTAAAATAAAATTATGAAATGTGTATCTATGAGGTCATAATGATGCAAATACATGATTGAGTAAATCAATGAATGGAGGAGAGTAGATGAATCTCCCACTCATAATTTCAAATAATTTATATAGATACCTTGTCCTCAAAGAAGGGGGTCATAGGGGCTTTATGTAGGTGCAAAATGGTTGAGTAGGAAGTTTCACAGATAGCTCTCTCCACCAAGGAAATGAATGAGTGGGGAAGAGTGATTGGAAATGACTAGATGGCAACCTTGGAACTAGATTGGACATTTAGAACAACCATATATGTGCCAGACAAAGGGAGAGGCTGCCAAGAGTTCCTTTTTAATAAGTGAAAGTGTGAAACAGCGACCAGCCCCTATTCCTTGATCATATCACAACAGTTATGGAAACAGCAGTAGCTGTTCACATGTTGCCCAGATCCTGGGAATAGCTGTCTGGGGTCTGTCCAGGCAAAGGAAACATTATCTTCCAAGAGTTGGGGTTGATATTTGACTCATTCTGGGGATCCTTTAGACACCATCATGGATGCTGGCACCAGTTTAAACCCTCTGGGCACCAGACTCACACCACCATCCACAGGGACATAACAAACAAGTGCAATTTCTTTGCTTTTATTTTCCTTCTGTGTGTGGGTGTTTCTCATCTGGTGGATTCACAAAGGTCCAGTGCAGATGCAGGCTACAGTTTCTACCCTTTTAGCAGTAGTAGCTTCTGGCCTCCCAGTATCCACTGAGACATAGAGTCAGTGCATCTTTTTCCATTCTTTCTTTTGTGTATCAGCTTGTCTTCATCTGGCAAATCTCTGAGGGCCCAGCATGAATGCTAAACTTGGACCTATGGGCAGCAGCAACTTCTATACTTACACCAGCATCCTCTGGGATGTAACAAGCCAGTGAACCATTTTTCAATGGTTTACTTTCTTTTGAGGGTGGGTGTTTCTTGGTCTGACAGATCCCTGAGGAACAGCACAAACACTAGCCTAAGTTTGGGCCCTCTGGGCATTAGCAGCTTCTGGCCTCACATTGGCATGTACCAGGATATAAAGAACAAGAACATCTTTTGGAGGGATCAGGGTTGGGATTCTTTCTTTCTCTTGTCTGTTTTGTTTGGTCTGTCAGATCCCTGAGGATACTGGCCTTGCTTTCAGCCTTCACAGTAGCAGCTTCTGACACTCCATCAGCATGTAAAAGGAGACCTAGAGAGGGAGTATACCTTATCTTTATTTTTTTAGAGGGTACTTGGTTTGTTTGTCAGTATATATTTATTTTTTCTTTCTTTCTCTTTCTTTATTTCCATTGTTGTTTTACTTTTTATTTTTTTATTTTTTTTCTTGTTAGTCTGGCAAAATGATGAGTAAGGTAACTAGATTTTCATAGTTACCACAAAATAATACTCAGAACTTCCTTTTAAACAAAACATAAACAAAGACAGAAAATTATGGCCCAGTCACAGGAAAAAACAAAATAATCCATTGGAAACCATTCCAGAGGATACTCAGTCTCTGGAATCACTAATCAAGATCTTAGATCAACTATTAAATCAAATGAATGATCTAATGGAAAATATGGAGAAAATAAAAGGATGCTGAAAAACAACATAGGAACCAAATGAGAATTTCAATAATGAGATGGAAATTATAAAGAATTATTCTTCTATATATTATATAGAAGAAATTATAAATGAGAATTCTGTAACTGAAAATTACAACTGAAAAAAATAAAAATAGAAAGGTTCAACAGTATACTGTAGGAGACAGAAGAAAGGATCAGTGGACTTTAAGAAAAGACAATTGAAATTATCCAGTCTGAGGAGCAGAAGGAAAAAAGAATGAAGAAGAAATGAGCAGAGTCTGAGGAGCATGTACTAATACATGCATCATAGGAATTCCAGAAGGAGAACAGACAGGCAAAGGATCAGAAAAATATATTTGAAGATATAATGGCTGAAAACTTCCCAAATCTGAAGAAAGATATGAGCATACAAATCCAAGAAATCCAATGAATGCCAAACAGGGTAAACCTAAAGAGAAGCACACGTAGACACATTATAATCAAACTGTCAATGCCAAAGACAAAGAATCTTGAAAACAGGAATCAAGAAGTGATGTGTAACATATGAGGGATCCTTAACAACATCTGATTTTTCAGCAGACACCATGGAGGCCAAAAGGCATGGGAGGTCATAAAAAGAAAAAAAAAAGTAACCCAAGGTTATCATGTATAGCAAAGCTCCCTATTACAAATGAGGTAGAAATGAAGACATTTCTGTATAGACAAAAGCTAAGGGATTTCATTACCCCTAAACCTACCTTGCAAGCAATGCTAAAGGGAGTCCTTCTAGGTGAAAGAAAATGACACTAGGCAGTAACTCAAAGCCATATGAAGAAATAAAGACCACCACTGCAGGTAGCTATATGGGAGAATAAAAATGACAGTATTATTGCATTTTCATTTGCAGTGTTGTCTTTTACTTCTTATATGGCTTAAAATTCATATGGATAAAAATAAGAGCAAACCCTTGTTACTGTGCACACAATATATAAAGATGTAATCTGTGATAAGAATAACATAAAGGGGAGGGACAGAGGGAAATAGGAACTGAGTGTGTGTAGGCTTTTAAAGTTAAGTTGCTATCAGTGTAAACTAAATTGTAATAGATTTAAGATGCTAAATGTAATCCCCACGACAATTAAGAAGAAAATATCTAAACATTTACACAAGGGTAAATGAGAAATGATTCAAAATGGCTTATATAATTTAAAAAATCATCTTAACAAGGAACGACAGTCAATAAAGGAGGAAGGAGGAATAAAAAAGAATAAGGTTTTGTTTCAGATTGCTAAGCTGCTGAAATGCAATATACCACAAATGGACTGGCTTTTAACAATGGGGATTTATTAACTTACAAAAGTAATTCTAAGGTCACAAAAATGTCCAAATTAAGGCTTCAACAGGAGGATACCTTCTCTAAAAAAGCATCTGGGACACCTCTGTCACATGGGAGGGCATAAGGCCAGTGTCTGCTGGTTCTTCTCTCCTGGGTTTTATTGCTTTCAGCTTCTGGCTTCAGAGGCTCTCTCAGTTTCTGTGGCTATGTCCTTATCGCTCAGCTTCTCTGGGGCTTCTCTGAGCCCTTTGGGTTCTTCTGTCTTTATCCTCTCATAAAGGACTCTAGTAAAAGGATTACAACCCACCTTGAATGGGGTGGGTCACATTTCAGTTGAAGTAACTTCACTAAAATGTCTCACCCACAATAGGTCTGCACCCACAGGAATAGATGAAAAGAACATGGACTTTGGGAGGTACACAACAGCTTCAAACTAACACAAGCTTACAAAAACAATTAGAAAAATGTCAAAAGTAAATCTTGCCTTATAAATAATTACCTTCAATTTAAATGACTTAATCTCTCCAATCAAAAGAAAGACATTTTTAAGATTTTCTTTTTACTCTTGAGTCAACTTGGGTAACTGGTGTATTTCTAGGATTTTTTTTTTTCCATTTCTTCTAGACTACCTAGTTTATTGGTATACAGTTGTTCATAGTATTCTCTTGTAATCCCTTTTATTCTGTAAAAAATACTGCACATGTCACCACATGGTATTTATCCCAGGAATGCAAATGTGGTTCAACATATGAAAATCAATCAATGCAATACTCTACATAAATAGAATAGAGGAAAGAGACTACATGATTGTCTAAATAATCACAGAAAATGCATTCAACAAATTTGAGCCTCCCCCTACTATTCATGATAAATATATTCAGAAAACCAGGATTGGAAGGAAACTATATTAACATGATAAAGGGCACATAGGAAAAATCCACAGCTACCAGCAAACTCAATAGTGAAAGGATTAAAGCTTTCCCTCAAAATCATTAATGAGAAAAGGATGCTCACTTTCACCACTGCTATTTAATATGATACTAGAAGTTCTTGCCAGAGCAATTAGGTGAGAAAAAGAAACACTTCCTATTTCAGATTGTACTACAAACTATGTAAATCAAAACAGAGTTGTACTGGCATGAAGACAGAAAAATAGATGAGTGGAATACAGTTGATACTCTAGAAATGATCCACACACTTATGACCAATTGATTTTTTTAATGGAATTTTATTGAAATATAAGTATCCAATCAATTGTTCACAGTATTGTCATATAGTTGTGCATTTATTGCCACAATCTTTGAACATTTTCATTACTCCAAAAAATAAAATTAAAATTAAAATTAAAAGAGTATACAAAACATCCCCTCCCCTCCTCCCCCATTGTTCATTTACTTTTTTTTTTATTAAATTCAGTTTTATTGAAATACATTCACACACCATACAATCATCCATGGTATACAATCAACTGTCCACAGTATGATAACATAGTTATGCGTTCATCACCACAATCCATCTCTGAACATTTTCCTTACATCAGAAAGAACCAGAATGAGAATAAAAAATAAAAGTGAAAAAAGAACACCCAAATCATCCCCCCATCCCACCCCATTTGTCCTTTAGTTTTTATCCCCATTTTTCTACTCATCCATATACTAGATAAAGGGGGTGTGATCCACAAGGTCTTCACAATCACACTGTCGCCCCTTGTAATCTACATTATTATATAATTGTCTTCAGGAGTCCAGACTGCTGGGTTGGAGATAGGTAGTTTCAGGTATTTACTTCTAGCTATTCCAATACATTAAAACCTAAGACGCGTTATCTATATAGTGCATAAGAATGTCCACCAGAGTGACCTCTCGACTCCATTTGAAATCTCTCAGCCACTGAAACTATTTCGTCTCATTTTGCATCCCCCTTTTGGTCAAGAAGATACTCTCAGTCCCACGATGCCGGGTCCACATTCATCCCTGGGAGTCATATTCTGCATTGCCAGGAAGATTTACACCCCTGGGAGTCGGGTCCCACATGGGGGGAGGGCAACGAGTTCACCTGTTGAGGTGGCTCAGTTAGAGAGAGAGAGGGCCACAACTGAGCAACAAAGAGGTACTCAGGGGAAGACTCTTAGGCACAATTATATGCAAGTTTAGCCTCTCCTTTGCAGTAACGAGCTTCATAAGGGCATGTCCCATGATCGAGGGCTCAGCACATCAAACTGCCAGTCCCGATGTTTGTGACAACATCAACACCAGTCCAGGTGAGGATGTCCAACACATCCGCACCTTTCCCCAGATCCTCAGGGCTGGGGAGGGGGAGGCTGCAAATATATTTTTTATTATCTGCCCAAATTACTCTGGGATGTGTCACTATTTCACTCCAGCCTATACTAACCTACCGTATCTCACTTCCTATTCAAAGTTCCATGCAATTGTGGTGTTTGAACAAACCGACAGTAGAGTTGTACCACTTAGAAAAATGACCAATTGATTTTTGACATGCTAAATAAAGGCAGTAGGAAAAGAACAGTTTCTTCAAAAAATGCTGTTGGAAAACTGGATATCGACATACAGAAGAATGAAGTTAGACTCTATCATACACCATATACAAAAACAATTCAAAATAGATCAAGGACCTAAATAGAAGAGATAAAAGTATAAAACACTTAAATCATAACACAGGAGCAAATATTCATCAGCTGGGATTTGGCAGTGGATTCTTAGATATGTCACCAAAGCATGATTAACAAGAGAAACAACAGATAAACTTAATTTCATCAAAATTTAAAAAGTTTTGTGCACCAAAAGAAATTAGGAAGAAAGTGAAAAGACAACCTACACAATTGGAGAAACAGTTTAAAACTATATATTGATAAGCACTTAATATCCAGAATATATAAAGTATAATTACAATGTAACGACAAAAAGACAAGCCAATCTAAAAATGGGCAAAATACTTGAAGAGACATTTCTCTGAAGATAGAAAATGGTCAATAAACACACAGAAAGTTGCTCAACATCATTAGCAACTAGGAAAATACAAATCAAAACAATGATGAGATACCACTTCACACATACAAGGATGGATATTATTTTCGGTATCAAAAAATAAGAAGTATAGGAGAGGATGCAGAGAAATTGGATCACTACTGCATTATTGATGAGAATGTATAATGGTGCAGCCCTGTGGAAAAATATGTAACACTTCTTCCAAAAGTTAAACATATAATTACTTTTGACCCAGCAATTCTACCTCTAGCTATAAACACAAAGGGAGTGAAAGATACATCTCAAACAGATATTTGTACACTAATATTTACAGCAAGTATTATTCACAAAGCCAAACGGTGGAAACACAAGTGTCCATCAACAAATGAATAGATCAACAAAATGTAGTACATTCAAACAATGGAATATTATTCAGCCAAAAGAAGGAATGAGGTTCTGAGACTTGTTGCAACATGGAAGTAATTTGAGAATAAGCAAGGCTCATAAGGACAATAAGTCTCATAGTACTTAGAAGTGTCAAGATACAGCAAATCTGCAGATATGGAATGCAGATTAAAGGTTACCAGTGGAATGGGGAGAGGAGTGTCTGTTCTAAAAATAAAAATAAAAAGACACCTGACAATAACAGAACCATACAAATAAAGTCCATGAGAATATAGCTAAACCTATGGCATAGGGAAACTAGAATTAGGAAAATTAATCTTCAGATAATATTTAGCAGGTATTTGCACAGTTTACATTTGCAAGGGTACTCTACTGCAGAAAACTTAAAATGGCAATATAAAATGAGGATAGAATATCACTTTCAGAAATAAATGTTCCCCAGACTTTCTCAGCATTTTAAACTCTTAGGTACAAAAATTTTCATTAAGTTTTTTGAGCACTCACATACTCATTAATTACAATATAAGCTATTATATAATTATTCCCCTATCCTTTTTTTTTAATAGGACAATCATTTCCTTAGTATATAAAAAGGTAGAGATTAGCTGATAAAGAAGAATGAACCAACTATGTGTTGTTTAATATAATGGCTAATATTAAAAATAGTAATAATAACAGAAAATAATAAGTATCGTAGAGGATATAGAGAAATTAGATCACTGTTGTATTGTTGGTGGGAATGTAAAATGGAGCAACCACTGTGGAAAGAAATATGACATTTCTTCAAAAAATTAAACATAGAATTATCATATAACTCACCATTTCCACCTCAAGATATATATCCATAGAAAGTGAAAAAAACAGGGTTTCAAACAGTTACCTGTACACCAATGTTCATAGCAGCATTATTCACAATAGCTTAAAGGTGGAAATAATCCAAATGTCCATCAACAAATGAATAGAAAAACAAAATGTGGCACATTTTGATGCAATAGAATATTATTAGCCATAAGAAAGAATGAAGTTAGGAGACATGCTGCAACATGGAAGAACTTGAAAACATTATACTCAGTGAAATAAACAAGACATGTAGGGACACATATTCTATGATGTCATTTTTAAGAGGAAGAGAAAATCTTCGGAGTCAGAAGTCAGATTATCCCCAGATGGAGAGAAGGGGGAAAGGGGTAGTGTATGCTTGGTGCATATGAATTGTTTGTATCAATTAAGAGAATTATAAGAAGGGAAGGATAACTCCCCATTCCTTTAGTATGGTTTGCAAAAGTGACTTCCTTACAAAAAGTATAGGGTGTGTTTCTGTTTGCTAAAGCTGCCAAATGCAGTAATACCAGAAATGCATTGACTTTTACGTTGGGGATGATACGTTATCTGAAGAAAGGGCAAGGGCATCCAGGGTTCCTGTGTCAGATAGCAAGGCCCATGGCCGACATCTGCTTGTCCTTCACTCCTGGGTTTCATTGCTTTCAGCTCCTGGTTTCAGTGGCTCTCTAAGCTTCTCTGGGTGTTTTTCATTTTCTGCTCTCTCTGGGTTTTTTTCTGTCTTATATCCTCATAAAGAACTCCAGTAAAAGATTAAGACCCACTTTGAATTGGGTGGGTCACATCTCAATTCAACAAATTGAAACTAATCAAAAGGTCCCACCCACAGTCAGGCTAACCCATAAGAATAGACTAAAAGAACATGGCATTTTCTGGGGTACATAACAGCTTAATCAACACATTATGGAGAGAGGAAAACTAATATAATATGCATACTAACCAAGAGAACTAATGTAACCGTATTTAGATTTATCATTTTATGAATTAAGTACAAGATAATAAATATCTACTTTACTTGGTTTAGATGGTGGGATGCTTAGGAATGAATTTGAAAATCTCCAAGACAGAATGTCTTAGTGTTTCTTCTATTCTTTGCTTTATACACAGTTACTGGTATAATATTTTAATTGAATTAAAGTAAGTTGGGCTTAATAAAAAATAATTATTTGAAGTAAGTAAAAAAAGACAATGCCTTGGTGTCAGAGCATGCAGAACCACTAAAACAATAAGAGATCTATACTGTCTTTTGAAGATGAGGAAAAAGGGACTGATGCCTTGGAAGAGGAATTGAGGATGAAGAAATTTATAGAATAATCAGAATTTATGTATTTCCTGTAATACTGACATTTCATTTTGCTACTTCTTTGCACTTTGTGTTATTTCTCTATATTAACTATCTAGTCATACTTCCAGGTACTAATAATAGCAATTGAAGGCATTTAGGTTTTGAAGCAGTAGCTGTAATTATATTACTTCTCCTATAAATAACATAGGCATTGATGCTTTTATGATGAAAATGAACCCAAGTGATTGAATATTTATGAATTGGAATCTTTTTGGAAGAGAATATGACAGCATAGAAAACATGCAATTACCAGAAATACCTACAGTGATTAAAATGTTAATTAATGATAGTTGCTTTTATTAGCATAAAAGAAATCATGTTACATATAGGAAAAATGAAAGTCTCTTATAATTTTTAAAACTCAAATTTATTCAATCATTAAAGAAAAACCCTTTTCAAATCAAATTTGCCAAGTGAAGGGAAATAATCTATTTAATTACCTTCCAGGCATCAAGTAGCATAAAACCAACCAGCTAATGCTTATCTCTCACACCTAGCTGAACACATAGGAGTTAATCTAAAATACTTTAAAGCTCCTGATAAGTTGACTCTTTATTTCTCAACATTAAAGCTAATATACTTGGAATAACTTGACAGCAATATTTAACTATAATACTAAAATTATTGTAAGAATTTCCATGAAAATCAATCTTCTAGGTTAGAAAGTATTTTTTTTCTAATTAATTCAATACACTAACAATATAAATTCGTATTTATTTGCATTCTTTATCAGGTACTGTTTTTCTATCTCTGTTTTCTTTTCCATCACAACTGAAGGTTTGAATCTCAGATTTCTAGCCAAACAGATGTTTTCTTAACTTTTCTTAAAAATTATGGGTTTTGATAGTTGAGAATGGAGGTTTCTTTATTCTAATATTCTGTTAAATGGTTGTCATAGTGAGGCTTCATTTTAATCATATAAAACCAAACTCCTATAGACACATATGGTATACAACATTCATCCTTTATTAATGACCATGCATTTAACTAGTTGCTTATCCACTTATTAGAATATAATTTTTGATACTGTTTTATAGAACCTTTTCTTATTGCAATGCTGTTTTTTCATATGCACATCTATATAGCATTGTGATTTATATTGAAACATCATTCTCTGATACATAATTAGTCTATTTCAAAATATAACCTTTTCCAGTTTGTATTCCAGGGTTCTTTGGAAATTTTAATTCTTTGCAACACCCTCAAACTCTTTTCCAGTTCTTTTTTTGTAATCACCTTGAAAAATCCCAACACAACGATAATTCAAAAATATATTTCTAACAACTTTCTCCATATTTCTCCCTTCCATGTGGATTATAAATTACTCCTTTTCCCCCGGTTCTTTTAATAAGCATATGCTGATGTAATTTATCGTACCTTGAAGAAAACAAAGCCTTTTTTCACTCACCTCTCCCTTCAGGATACCCTTCATTTTCTCTTATCTTGCCTATACTTCCACAAAAGATTTATCTATAGTCAATGTGTAAAATTTCTCTTCTCTTAATACTGTCTTGTACATACTCCAATCAGATTCTTATACCCAGTGTCACAATATGTTGCTAAGTCTCATGATTAATATTTACCTGCTATTATCTTATTTGACCTACAAAAAACATTTGTCATAGTTGATTATTATCTTCTCTTTGAAATACTTTCTTTACAGTTTTCTCATCTTTCTACAATTGCTCTAGCCTCTAATGCTCAGTGTCTGCAATTGGTTCTTATTTTTTAAGCTTCCAAAACTTGGAGACTCCCAGGGCTCCATCCTCAGATTTCTTCTCTTTTATTTCCTCCTCACTTCCTAGGTAATCTCAACCAATCTTATGGCTTTAAATTCTGTCTTTAAGGTAAAAACTCCAAAATTTTTGTCTCCAGACTGGACTTCTAAACTCTACACGTATCTAAATATCTCAAATTTAACATGATCAAAGTAAAACTCTTAATGGTCTTTCCATAACCTCCATCACTACCAATCTTCCCCATCTATTAAGTAACAACTCCATTATTTCATTTGCAGAGGCTAAATGCTTTTTATTCATTTTGACCATATCCTCTCAATTATAATCTAAGAACAAATATGTCAAATTATACATACCCAGATCCATTTGTTTCTCATCACCTCCATTGCTACCACCTTCAATTTCTAATTGGATTATTGAAGTAGGCTCATGAATGTTCTCCTTTTTTTAATTATTGGCTCCCATAGAACACTGAATCCCACACTAGTCAGAATTACCCTTTTGCAAAGTAAGTTAGATATCACTATTCTGTTCAGAACTCTCTAATATTTCCCCTATACAGAGATGTACTAACATCTCTATATTTATCTATAGTCATAATAGATACTCTTTTTATTGTCCTCATCCCTTCTTTCCCTCTCCTTGTTCACAACACTGCAGCAATATTGAACTCAACATTACTCAAACAAGTCAAAGATTATTATTACAATGTATTTGTTCCTGCTCTTCCTTCTGCCTAGAAAAGTTTCTCCCCAATTATACAAATGATTTGTTCCCCCTTCTCCTTCTCATGTTATCAAAGCTCACCTTTTGAAGTGAGGCTTTCTGTGGACACTTCATTAAAAACAATAATCCCACCCAAGCATTTTCTGTGTCCCCTCTCTTCCTTATTTTTCTCCTGAACATTTATCACCACGTGACTTATTATTTATTCTCAATGTTATATGTTTGTTGTTTGACCCCTTCTATCCGAATGTAAGCAGCCAGAAACAAAGCAGATTGTATATTGTTTTTTTATTTTCGCTACTTGAACTAAAACATTGTTTGTGCTTAACAAATATTTTGTTGAATGAATGAACCAAGATTTGTATTCCATTATTTGACGGTTTTTCCACATTAATAGCAGTTCCTCGAGATTACCAACAAGTTCTTTTCATCAAAGAATTCTTTTAAATGCTAAGAATCAGTTTACATAAGCTAGTTTTTCCATAGTTGAACTGCATTTTTTTTCTGCTATCAACTATTTCAAATGTTAGCTAGACCACAGACATTATTTAGCTTCTTCAAGCCTCATTTTTGCTTATTGACAAAATAAAATGTTGATTGAATTGGATATTCTTTCAATTTACATGCATATTAATTAAATTGTTCTAAGTAGCATTAAATATTTTTAAACCTGATGCATTTTTTTTTTTTTGGCTTTTATAAAGGGAGTTTATTTGGTTACAAAATTATAGTTCTAAGGCCATAAAACTGTCTAAACAAAGGCATCAACAGTAGGGTACCTTCACTGAAGAACACTAGTGGTGTCCAAAAAACCTCTGTCATCTGGGAAGGCACGTGGCTGATGTCTACTCCAGGGTTCTGCTTTCAAAATGGCTTTCTCCCAGGATGTTCCTCTGTAGGTATCTGGGGGTGTTCTCTTAGTTTCTCCCAGGTAACTCTGGGCTAGCAAAAGTCTACCTTCAATGGCCATCTTCAAAATGTCTCTCTTGGCTGCAGCAGTGATCTTCTGTCTGTAAGCTCTTTACAGGGCTCCAGTGATTAAATCAAGACCCATCCTGAATGGGCGGCATCCATATCTTCATGGAAATAATCCAATCAAATGTTTCCCTCGCAGTTGATTGAGTCACATCTCCATGGAAACACTCAATCAAAGGATTCCAAACTAATCAACACTGATACATCTGCCCCCACATGATAGCATTAAAGAACATGGCACTTTGGGGGACACAATACATGCAAACCAGCACATCGTGGAAGGTGTTTTCTTTTTAAAAATGACAACTCTGCTGCTTTCCTGCTGTAAAATGGGTTTTCTGGTACCCACTCAAGCCTGCCAGCTGTCTCTGCTCCCTTCTGAGCTTCTTTGTGCTATCCTGGAAATATTAGACCAGAAATGTGGCCAGTTAAACCTGATACATTTTTGAGGGCAAATTCTAAGAGTAATAGAAATAGATGAAAATCTTAATATACATTACTAATATGAACTTAGATTCTTAGAAGACTTCCTTAAACTTCAAGCCTTTGCTAAATATGACAATATCATGTATCCTCTAAGACAATTTCCTATTTATTTCTCTCTCTTTACCTCACTTTAGAATATCAGCATTTTGTAGGATTATTAGGCATCTATTTTGTTAGCTGTTTTATCACCAGCAATTTCAGAGCACAGAACCTGGTAGAAATCCAATTATTAGCAAACATTTATTAAGGCTTTTCTACATGCCAGGCACTAATATGTTTTACATGCATTCATTCATTTAACACTCATAAAACCCTGCACATTTGTTGTTGAATTAATGGAAAAAAAGAAGGATCAATAGGTAGCTTGGCAAACAAAAGTAATTCAAGTTATGAGCATTATTTGGCAAGGGACAATCAGCAATTTCAGATTAAAGGAGATAAACAGAATATTTCCAAAGCAAGAAAAGCTTGACACTTCTAAAATAGGAAATTTAATTTAAGGAAAATCAAATGATAGGATAAGATGGTATTTTGTTGTTTGTTTGTTTTTAGCTTGAATGGAGATATAGAATTAGCATAGGATATATCAGTTTCCACATAGAGGAGATCTTGAGGAAGTTTAGAACAGTTATAATGGTTCCAGACTCTGATGTATTTTTAATAAGTTTTATTTCACAATTTCCAGTTCATCAAATTAATCAGTTAGTAAACAGCATTGTATGTGTATATGGATATACATATAATATATACACACATATTGGAAAATATGTGTACTTATACAAACCTACTACCTACCCGTATAGAATATCTTAACTATTGCTCTAGAGTTTAAGAAACCTAATTTGAGCTATTTAGCAATTGTTATGCCTTAACCCAATTATGATAGTTTAATAATCACTTGAAAGTCAGAGCAGCCAGTAGAAATATGTAACTAAAATCTGTTGTGCTGTGCAAGGTACTTTGTAATCTTTTTAAATAATCTTCACAGCCACTATCCAGTGCAGGTAATGTTATCTACATTTTTCAGATGACTGACAGAGAGGTCAAATTTACTGACTGAGGACATGGTATTTTACTTATCTGGGGATTTGAAATCTTATCCATCTGACTCCGTATTCTATGCTCTGTTCCTTTCAATCTTTAAACAAAAAATCTATTTTTTTTTTCTGAACAAAATATTGAAAGAAAGCCAAATACGTAAAGCAGAAAAAAGACTCATTCACTACTTCTGAAGAACCTTGGTAGAATACCAAATTTTCAAATGGTGTCCAGCTTAATAACCATCATATTAGCTATATTTCCTTTCTTATAAGAGTTCATTTTCCTAAAAGATGCAATTGAGATACACTTTTAGAAACTATGAAAAGTGCTGTGTGAATATATATAAAAGTGCTGTAATTATTTTAGGACAAGAGCAGAAAGCAATCCTAATTAGATATTGACTTTGCCTCCAATGAACTAGATATATCTTGCATATAACATAGCCAGAATTAAACAATTACCTCCCTATTCTCACAACTGAAACTGACATTGTATTCTTTAGGTCAGTCAAATAGCTCTTGAAAATGAAGAACACCTACAGAACACAATGAACTTATGGGAGGGAAAGAATCAGGCAATTTGAATAGCAGGAAGTATAGATATTTCACTCTTACCCTGAAAACTGAACATGCTAATTTAACAATTATTTATTCATTGGATTGAATTACTGAATTAGTAAGGCTGATTTATATAATTAAACTCAACATAGAGTAAAAATATGTAGGAACTGAGAAATCTATTATCATGTAATCATGCATACTGGGAAGATTTACCTAAACTAAAAATGCAATTCAGACCTATGAGGAATGAAAAGATGTCTGTTGAGAGAAGAGGTTGTCTGGGAAAGTTTCCCTTAATTTCAAAAAGGAGATACAAGGGGAAAATAGTATCATTTTCTGTTCTGAAGGTTGTCATGTCTCGGTGTGTTGCCAGAAACTGTTGCAGCTCATACTTTGAAGCTGGTAGAACAGAAATATATGTCAAAAAAGAACAAAATAAAACAAAACAAAATCATTGATTTTTGATAGCTTGATGGATCTACTGAATTAATTGAACACACTTCATTTGCACACACTGTTGAGGTAACTGTTCTCTCCCAGTTCTCCTCATATCTTATGGGGTACTCATTTATAGGCTTGTTAATGGTCTTCCTTGCTTTCCTGACATTATTTAATGTGCTATAAAGTAGATTCTGGTAAGTAAAGTATAAATCTGGATTTATTTTAATATGAAGATTCATGGAAAACATTTATATTAATAAAAGTTTTATATACTTTGAGTAACTTAATTATACATTATTATCTCATTGCCAAGTGCATCAAGCAATATTTATACTAACTAATTCATTAACAAACATCAATTGAGAATCTATTATATGGAAACCACCATGCCATTTTAGGTTTTAAAGAGAGAACTGTAAAACCATATGGTCTGTGAATTATTGCAACTAATAGTTTGTTGGAAGACTCAGATTTTAAATAAATAGAGACAGAAAAAATATGCAGTGATGATCCTTGGTAAATAACACGAAGTAAAAGGCCTTCATAAATGAGATATTATATCAGAAAGATTGAATTTAAATTTATATATAGGAAAGGGCTTTTTTAAACATGAAACTAAAGTATGATTTGCTATTCGGTGAATAAGGTTGTGAGTAAAAAATTACTCTGCACATTGTAACACATAGACTATAATTATAAGCACTATACCTCTTGTCAACAAAATAAAATTCTAGTTCTATCAAATATGAATGAGTTGCTATTAAAGAAGTAAAGTAATAGTGGCAAACAGATGATTTAAAATAAATAGGAAACATTTCAGTGACACTTAAAATAGAGGGAGATCGAATTATGATAAAGAAGATTCACAGACTGTATTCAAAATATCTAATGAAGCTTTGGAATCTAATTTATGAGATTATGAGGGAAAATAAAATAAAATAGGCCCATTAGTTAAAGCAATAATATTGTTGTAGTAAAAGAAATATAAAATTATATCTATAACCAACTGAACATTTTAAAAATTCCTTTTAATATACATTAAACATTTGGTTTCTCATTATCATCACCGTAAGATAGTCACTGCCTTAATTTGCTAAGGATGCTCTTTCAAAAAAACCAACTGGTTGGTTTAAACAGCAGGAATTTATGGGTTCACAGTTTCAAGGTTATAAGCCCCAAATCAGGGCATCAGTAGGCCACACCTTCTCTGAAGTCTGTAGCAATCTGTGGTGACTTGTTGGCAATCGATCGCTACCACTATCACATGACCATGTGTCTCTTTGTGTCCTCTTTTGTCTTCTACTCCTCTTGCTCAGTTTTCTGGGTCTCTCTGTAGATTTCTTCTGCTTATAATGTCTTCAGTCCTATCAAGGCCCACCATGAATCAATTTGGCCTCTTCTGAATAGGATCCTCCTAGCTCCTATTTACAAATTATTCCACACTGCAGGACCTGAGTTTAAGACTTGAAGATCCTGTTTATAAGTTTACACCCACAGGACTGGGAGCTAGGATTTGAACATGACTCTGGGGGGACACAATTCAATCTGCCAGTCACCATCACCTATGATTTTTTTATTGTGAGAGTTTAACTTGACAAATATTTTAGAACAAGTACATGATGTTAAAGAACTGAGGACTTGATAATTTATACATACAATCACCTACTCAAGAAACAAGCATTTGAAATGTAATGCCACTTTACTACTCATATGGTTTGGTAAGTCCGTAACAGGTATCACATATAAACTGAAATATATATCAATTTGCAGAATTACATTCTTTGTAAGTTCACACCATGTTAGATGTATTTAAATATTGAAATTATGAGTAATATGACTTAGAAAGGAAGAACTAAAACTGTATTTATTTTCATGTGATATGATAGTATCTGGCAAAACAGAAGGAATCAATGCTAAAAGTTACATACCAAATTAGAAAAATAAATATGCTATCAAGATACAAATTAACAAAATTAAAAACTTTCATACATATGAGCACTATCCTGGAAAGTTGGAAAATATTATGACACAGAAGATACATTTACAATAATAGCAGAATAGAAAAAATACCTAGAAAAATAATGAAAATATGGAAAACTGTATAAGAAAAATTTTTATATGCTACTGAAAGATACAGAGAGAAAGTAAAAAAAAAAATCAAAAGACACTCCTTATTATTGTCAGTTCTCCACAAGTTGATGCAGCATTTAACACTAGCCAATAAAAAGAGCAAAAGCTTCTTTTTAAGATAAATGAATGAAAATATTATTATAGAAAAATCAACAAAAAATAGCTTGAACACTGAACAGGAATATCAATAAAGAGTGAAAGGCTTTATCAGCTATTAAAGCATACTATAAGACTTTTATAATTAAAACAGTTTGGAATTGGTGCATTGGTGCATTACAAGAAAGTCTGACCCAATAGATAGTCCAAATGTTGAATTATATATATATATATATATATATATATATATACATATATATATATAAAGTTGCTATATGATAAAACTGGCAATCCAGTCTCCAGGGAAGAAATGGATGTTTTGGTAAATAGTTTAAGGACAACTGAATAGCCATTTGAAAAAGGATAAAATTGGAGCTATTTAAAATGCACCAAAAATAAGTATCAAACTAAACTGTGGAAATATTGAGGAAAAAAATCATGTGTAAATTTCTATACAAAAGGGAAAAATCCTTTCAATGTATATCTAAAAATCAAAAAACAATAAAAGACAGAGAACATTTAACTATTTAAAAATATTTTCATGGTAATAAAAGACCATGAGCAAAGGCAAAAAGCAAAAATAAGCTTATATGACAAACAAAAGGCTAATATCCCTAATATGTAAAGAGCTCTTAGAAACAGAAAACAAGGCCAGAAACAAAACCCAAGCATACTGATACCTCCAAGAATACATGTATTAAAATAATATATATTTAACTTGCTGCAGCAAAAGAAAAGAAACTCCATGGGAAACATCAAAAAAGGGAAGTAGAAAGGTGTCTCTTTTAGGTTTAAAACTTGTTTTGAATGATTCTTGGTTATAGGGAAGCAATTATAGACAAGATGGCCTTAAGAATCAGGAGCAAATTCCTTGACTGGGTGCATTATTTTATATTATATATAATGGATGTAAAATGATTAAAACAGAATAAAAAGTGCCATTGGTAAAGAAGTATCAGTCTGTTCATTTTGTCTGAAGAGGGAATGTTGATGGTTGCCGAGTGACCTTGACTCTGTCTTGTTCTAAATATGGTCATAGTACAGCCTTTTTTTGTGAGCACTCTTTATGTCTACTTGGGATCATCACTATCAGTTTGCCCACATGGCCATTTGTTACTTTCTTGAACATCTCTTTTGACTAAGGTCAGATGAGGCTTTTCTGCAGGAGAAATGTATGTGGGGTGTACATCCACAACATTTTCAAGTTTCATTGCATAGAAGGTTGTTTAAAGAAAATAGACCATATTTGGAAGTTAGTCCCTTCCTGTTCATTTTGTCATAAGCTGTGTTGTGAATCATCTAATCTTAAATGTTGGCATGGTAGATTTTAATACTCTACAGGATATACCGAAAAAAAAAAAATGAAAGAGAAGCAACAGCATAAACAAAATTATTATAAATCTTATTTTTAGTATCAGGTGTTAATGACCTAAATTATCAAACACAGGCTATGAAGTTATATTCCAAATTGCAGCTTTTCTATTCTAGAAAAATGGGTGGCCTTTCTTTTTAGTCTTTCCACAGACTATCCCACTTAACTGATAGCATTTGTATCTGGGAAATAAAAAGTGTTAGATATAATTCAAAATCCCTCTTAACTAGACAGAAACCAAGGGCCATTTGATTGCCCCTAGCAACCTAATTAATAAATTGAAATTAATTAGTTAGATCCCATGAGAAAAAGTGGAATCATTTGTGACTTCTGCTAGGATGAGGGACAAAATTTGAATCATATTTGTTATTCTTATAGTTGGAATTCCCTACATTGAAACTGGTTTTCCCTGATGGAAATTCTCATACATCATGCAAATTGCTTCATTGCAGAGGTCTCAAGGAAACACTGCTCACTGGAGGGGTAAGGAATTCAAAAACCTCCAAAATTATCTTCTATATGTAAAATAGCTTTGCATGTGTTAGACAGA
Source organism: Choloepus didactylus (assembly GCF_015220235.1). Taxonomy (NCBI): domain Eukaryota; kingdom Metazoa; phylum Chordata; class Mammalia; order Pilosa; family Megalonychidae; genus Choloepus; species Choloepus didactylus. The sequence continues at coordinate 145,088,141 of NC_051309.1, forward strand.
TTGAAGCATGGTGTCCACATAAAAAGCAGTACATTAATGTGGCAAAAACTGTATTTATCACAACAGAAGTGAGCCAATTTTGGGGGCAAATATTGGGACAGCTATTGATCCCTGGGGACAAATTAATTTCCTAAGTAAAGAGTCTTGCCAAACAAACTGAAAATTCCCTGGGGAAAGTAAACTGAATCTTGCACCTACATAGTTGCAATACCTGTTCCTCCACCTGGTGAGCTTGGTTTTGCTGACTGTGTTGTATTGAATTCAGTACGGGCATTGTTGACTTGGCATCACTGTCCCTGTGAAATTAAAGACTGAGTTACTGTCATGAGGAAAATTGAATACAATACAAGACCTGTGATGGAAATCCACTTGTAAGGTAAATAGCTATTGATTTTGGTGGAAGATAATGGATAGGAGTGACATATCTGTGAGATTTAGAACAGTGGCAATAATTGGAGAAAATTTTAAAAGAGAGTTATATATGTATTTGTATATATATTTTCTCTTTTCTTATGTGGTAGAGGAAGTATAAAGGAGATTACAAGGTGATAATAATGAAACAATACATGAAAGCATATAGAGAAAAATTTCGGCATTCACTAAGGAATGCAATTTATGAATATACATAAGTTTAGCAGCAAAATCAAGGGAAAGTAAAAAGCATAGATATCAACAATTAAATCTTGTTCTTCCACCATCACGTCATCATCATCTTGATCTGAAGGTCTAAATTAGCAGTCTACAAGCAAAGATTATCTTCTTGAAGATCTTTAAAAGTCCTCAGTTTCAATGTATGACCAGTGATCTGCGGAAGATGGTTTATGATATTTTGCTAGGAAACACTGATCCAAAAAGAAACAGTCTGATTGTCTATGGCTGTGTTAGTTGTTGACAGAGCCTGATATGGTCTTTTCTAATCAAGTTTATTTGCAGTTTTCTTTAGTAATTCTTCCAAAATACTGAACCTTCTCATTTAAAATAATTTAGAAAATGACTGGAAGAGAAGTTATTGGTGAGAGAATTAAATAATTTTAGATAATTTATTATATTACATTTATTATATTAAGTGACTATACCAAAATGAAAGAGAGTGGACTCTTCTACTGAAGTAGAACACACAATTAATTGGTTAGAATTTAGGCAAGGAATACCCTGACAGTAGGTACATATTGTTAAAAATGAGTATATTAACAAATCTTCAGGGTCTTCAGTTTATTCTACAAAGTGTATTATGATTGTCCCCAATTGAAAAGAGTATTTAAACCTAGAAAGAAATTCTTGGCACATGAATTTGGATGTTTATTTTTTAATGTGAAGTTCACAAACACTGGAACATTGATTACATGTTAGGTAAACAAGTCAGCCCTCTCAATAATTATAAGCAAATTATATTTTGGAGAACACCACAAAAAACTAACAATCTCTATTGTTCTTTTTGTAAGTTGAAGAACCAAATCTTTGCTTATCTTGTCATTTGGAAATCCCAAAAACAGTTTAAAGGTAAAAAATATCTTAACATTTGTATTATTCTGAGTTTGGGCTCTGTGGTACACTCCTTATATATACCCATGTCCTAATCCCTGAATCCTATGGATATGTTACCTTATAACGCAAAAGGAATTTTGTAGATGTGGTTATGGTAAGTATCTTGAGATACTGAGGAATATTGGATAATTCAAGAGGGTCAACTGTAATCCCAAATGTCCTTATAAGAGGGAGATGGGAGAGTCAGAATGGGAAAAGTAGATGTGTTGATAGAAACAAAGATTGGAATGATGGCCATGAGTCAAGCAAGGGATGCAGGCAGTCTCTAGAAGTTGGAAAAAGCAAGGGAATGCATTCTTCCCTGGAGTTTCCAGATGGAACTCAGTCCTGCTCTCCCATTTCAGATTTCTCAGCTCCATAACTGTAAGACAATAAATGTGTACTGCTTTCAGCCAAAAGCCTGTGGTAATTTGTTAGAGCAACAATAGAAAACTAAAACAGGGAATGGATTAGGAAAAGGCATAATTAAGAAGAGTTGTCAGAGAACCAACAGTCAATATTATAAACACACGAAAACAGGGATAATGGTTATTAGGAAATTTGTCTATAATTATCAAAAATAAATAACTCAAAAATTTGTTCAGAGTGTAGAAAAGCCCTGAGAAAATATAAAATTCAATGTTTTTTTTGAATTTTTTTATTCTTATTATTTATGAGCACTTCAAGCTAAGTCTATGCATATATATATAGACACATATATAGGCAGGCATCCACAAATGTATACGTATGAACAGAAACACCAGAGAAGAGTTTAGCAAAATAAATAATATAAAAATAGAGAAATTTGTCCAAAGTTTGAAAAGGGTTACATGAATTTAACAATAAAATGCTATTGTCAAAAGAGCAAGAGTTAGTAAGTGGGTTACTAATGATATTCAGAAGAGATTGAATGGTAAGGCAAGAATTTTAGAAAGAAATGTTTCAGAAACCATTAAGAGACTTTTTTTCTGCTTAAGAAAATGTCTTTGACTTTTAATAACTTTTGAATTAAAAGTTTTTCAATTAAGAAAAAAATACTGGTTTAATTAATAAAACAAAATACTTCATGTTAAAAAAATCCACTAATTTATGTAGTTCTCTCTATATGCCAACAGATATATACTTCTATCTTTTCTGCCAGTCCACATGACTGCACTCAATTTAACTAGATCAGGTATTATTGTATCCATTTCTGTGTAATATGGAGTTCTTGTTTACTCAAATTGGCAGCAAACTCATAAGAATAAAACTTCAGTATTTTGTTCGAGACTCTAACATCCATTCCAGGTAGTATTATCTTGAAGTTGGAACTTGATTAGTTGTAAGACGCATATTCAATATTATGCAAATGCATATTCAATATTATGCAAGTGTCCTATTACAAACATATCAGGTGATGGAAACTTAAAAGGCTCTTAAATGTTTTCATGTCTTGTAACACTCTATTTGTGTTAGTTTTAAGTGAAAATATCTTCCCCAATGCTTTGTGTTAAGGAGTTGAACTAGGAGCAACTTAGTAAAGCTAATAGTGACTATCTTTCACCACTCAAATAGGAAATAATTTGTGCCTGGAAATATCCCAAATGAGTAATTATCATATGATAACCATATCCTGTCTTCTGTCTTACTGCTAATTAAATTAATTAATTAAGTGGCCTTTCCCCAAGTGGACTTGATTTAATGTGCCTCATATAATTAGTAGCTCAGGAAATGGAAATAAAATAAATGATTTTGTTCAGGTTTTGTAAAGCCATGATCTGAAGTGCTTTGTAATAATGCAAGTGAGAGATATTTTGATTCTTTTTCTGTAATAAAAATACTCTTTGTTGAAAAAGATACTCTGTTGGAAGAAAATATTTTGAGCCAGAGTCTAACAAATAGATATAGTTCATGTTTACATTACACTTGCTTGAAGCAATAGAAGTTCCTTGGAAATAAAATAAAAAACTTAATTTAATATTTTATTATAAATTCAGTGCATCTTATTCATTGATAGGTAATAGAACTTGGTGGATAAGAGCATGATTCTGGAGCCACAGCACCTTGATTAAAATTTCAGCTCCACCACTTATTAGCTGTTTGATTTTGGGAAGTATACATCCTCTCCGTAAGACTAAGTTTCTGCAAATGTGGATAGTAATGTCTATACCTTATGGTTGTGTAAGATTAAATGAGTTATTGCATGTAAAACAGTAAGAACAGTGCCTAGGACACAATAAATACAATGACTGTTTGTCATTATCATATTAGAATTGCTATTTATACAATTATATTTAAGAATTTGTTTACATATACTCATACAGAGAATAAGCCAATGTGATTTTCCTCAAAGCATGGACTCATGATAAGATAGATAAATATCAGGGAAAATAGAAAGCTGAAGATTGAAAATAGCCAACTTATCACCTTTTATTTCTTGAAAAAAATAACCATAGTACTTTTGTACTTTTTTTCTCTCGCCTTAAAATAGCCTCTTCTTTAAAATGTACCACATATACAGAATATAATAAAGGAATTATGCACATTAACTAAATTTGAATATGTGCATACACAACAATATAATCAATATTGTGCATAAAGATACAACCAATGTTTTCATTAATCTCTAAAAAACACATTTTAGCATTAAAATAAAAACATCAGCTTTAGCAGATACTTCTAAATATTTAGTTGAAATTTTTCTATTTGTAATACAAGCCACTAAGACCTTTGTTCAACTTTTGTCTGTATGTTGACTCATTATTTTCTTGTACCCATATCCAGGTATACCCAATATGAAATTATAATAATTAACTTACTCTCAAATACATTTATAATTCTGCTCTTCCAAACATTGGACAGTTTTTTAACCTTAACTTTTTAAGTGAAACTGCTCACCAATATCCTCTTACAGATTTAAATTTATCTGTAAATAGACCTCCTTATTTCTAAATGTAACACTCTCTACTATGAACATTTTTTAATGGATCTCCTGTCACATTTTTTCTGTCTTCTTTATTCCTTCTTCAACTTTTCTGTTTCATTCTTATTTTTCCCAAAAATATTTTGTGACAATTCTTTTTGCTAGTCATTCCATTATCTTATCTTTTTATCCATGTTAGTACATTCTAATGATATTCTTGCCTCACATATCTAGACAATTTTATTTATCATTGTATTTTTCCTGTTGTGTATATATTTTTCTTCCATTATCCAAATTTATTTTATACATGATATATTTTTTTAAACTTCTACATTTTAAAATATGTCTTACCTTATATTATAAAATCATAGATCCATGAACAAGATTTGTGGAAAATTCAGAGATGGACAAACAAATGGGGCTAACATATTTTCAGCATCTGAAGATAATTGTTATCAATAAAAATTTTGATAACATTGGCATGTGTGTGTATAAAATTGTTTTCTAATTACTCTGATCTTGAGTATTAACAATGGTAGAAATGTATTGAAAATTCAGCTCGATGTTCTTCAGATCAGTCATTGCAACAGTTAAGGCATCTTGGTGTACTGGTAGATGTTATGACCAAGTGTGAAAGGCTAGGATTTTCAAAAAAGGTGCATAGTATAAACTTCAAACCATCTTTTATCTCTCTTTGTACATAGAAACCAGAGTTTATCTTTGCAACATTTGTGTGGAAAAAAGAAAAAAAAAAAAACTGGGCTAAAATGGGATTGGCCTGCAGTTTTATACTTTGCTAAACCAAAGCCTTATTCAATTTAAAGTTGTTTCTCCTTATTTCAGCTTGCTTGGAATATTATTTTTACTGATTTTGTTGTTGTTTTATTGTTTATTAATGCTTAAACAAAGCTCCTTATTTATTTCCCTAACACTGAAATATTATCCTTGTTTGTCTTCATTGTTCTTTGGCATATTTTCTGCGTGTTCCATATAGATACGTAGCTGAAGTAATGATTTACATGTGTTTATTTTAGTAGCTAACTGATCCATCATCCTGAATAATGTGGGTAAGCTTTGAGACCCTCTGCAGAGATATTTATTACTAGAAATTTTACTTATATCTTTTTTTTTTTTTTTTTTTTGTCTTTTGATTGTTGAAGTTGCCAAGCCTGGGGCCACCTTTCAAGAAACTATTATTGCAAAACCATCTATTACAAGTGCACTGTGGAAGCTGGTCTGAAGTGTTTTCTAGGTCCACTTCTAATTCTCTGCACATCTTCCCAAAATAGAGAATGTAAGTAGGATTAAATCTCCCAAACTACTTTATCAAGAAATGGTTTTCTGAGTCATTACTGAATTTTTTAATCTCTTGCCCTACTCTATATCTGACAAACTGTATGACAATGAATAATGGCATTTACTAGTCTGCATAACCAATGCAAGGTTCACCCCAGTTTTATACTTTTCTGTTCCTGAGAGCAAAAGTTTAGGTAATGTACTCAAACCACAATCTGACCCAAACGTTGTGATTCCCTCAATTTTATGGTAAAAGATTTGTAAGCCTGTTTATGAAGAGTTGATATGAAGCAGCATTTTAGATCTTTTTCCCGTAAGAGTTTGAAGTCATAACTTGTAACCCTTGACATAGCATTTCATATTCTTAGTCCTATTTTTGTAGTATTTTTGTCTAAAGACCCAAATTATATCAAAGGCAGATGACATATTTTCTGTGTTCATTCTATTGATAGGATTTTTCTTCTTTCCTGGAGGATTTTCAATAAATCTTTCTAATGAAAGTCTGGGCTATTTGTAGGGTTGTTATGTAGTCTGGGCACCTCACCCAGCTTTATTTCTGATATTATACTATTGTAACTAAATGATCATCGATGCCTTTTGCAATTCTAATTACCCAGGGGATAACTTGTCTGACAACCAAACTACCTGCCTAGAAGGAAATTATGCTGCAGCTGTACCAATTGTCAAGACTTATTTTGTTAGAGTCTTACTATGCTAAAATTTGTCCTTCATAATCTCTGCCACCATTATATTAGTAAAATATATGTGAAAATATTGGAGTATATGTGCATATAATATCTTAATGTCTACATGCATCATGTTAGTGCTACATTTAATCCTATAAGTGTAATGTACAATATAGACATGCTGCTCTACGAGAACCTGAAATAAACACATTTATTAAGTATTGAAACAGAAATAGTGGATTTTTACAAAAATTATAGCCAACAATGCCATCTCAAGAATATGGTAGCTTATTTCAATAAATGGCAAGAAATATACTATTTCTGATACTCAAACAATGAAGGTTTAGTAGAAGATTCTTTAAAATCAATGAGTTCAAAACATTAATAAAAGTTTTAAATCAACTAACATAAAAATTTCATTCTCCATAATCCATAATTATAAAATCTTCTCATCCTCATCTACCCATGGTGTTTATACTAATGTAATATGTACTTGTTATCATATCAAAACATAAAAATATCAATAAAATTCTGCTGTTACAATCAACTGTTTGCACAAAAACTGATCTTAAGCAGCATGCAAGTACCACAGTCCCTAAATAATTTATAAACCCTTTATTATATTTCATAAATTTTATAAATTTAAAATAATTCCACCAAGTTCATAGAAAGAACCTTTCCTCTTTTTCCCTAAGATTAATTTATTCTATTTCTTTTAAAGGATTTTAAATAGAATATAATAAAACATCAAATTGCTATATTATTGCACTCTTTACAAAAAAGCTAACTTTGTAACAACTCACTATTCCTAACCAAACAAGCAAAAATGTGATTAAAAACATACATCAGTATCAACTAAAAAAAATCTTGTTTGAGCTGTAGAGGATTAATGATGCCACCAGTAAGCCAGACACTTCTCTGTTTGCTTCACCTTCTTTAGAATATACCTAAGTACTCACTGTGTCCTGATTTCAGACAGTAAGAAGCTGGAAAGGCCAAAACCCTGTCTTTGAAAGGCTTTCCTTTATTGTGTGACTAGAACCCCCGATTTTTTTTTTTTTTTCTCTTTTATTTTTTTTTTTTTTTTAATCATCATTTTATTGAGATATATTCACATACCACGCAGTCATACAAAACAAATTGTACTTTCGATTGTTTACAGTACCATTACATAGTTGTACATTCATCACCTAAATCAATCCCTGACACCTTCATTAGCACACACACAAAAATAACAAGAATAATACTTAGAGTGAAAAAGAGCAATTGAAGTAAAAAAGAACACTAGGTACCTTTGCCTGTTTGTTTGCTTCCCCTACTTTTCTACACATCCATCCATAAACTAGACAAAGTGGAGTTTGGTCCTTATGGCATTCCCAATCCCACTGTCACCCCTCATAAGCTACATTTTTATACAACTGTCTTCGAGATTCATGGGTTCTGGGTTGTAGTTTAATAGTTTCAGGTATCCACCACCAGCTACCCCAATTCTTTAGAACCTAAAAAAGGTTGTCTAAAGTGTGCGTAAGAGTGCCCACCAGAGTGATCTCTCGGCTCGTTTTGGAATCTCTCTGCCACTGAAGCTTATTTCATTTCCTTTCACATCCCCCTTTTGGTCAAGAAGATGTTCTCCATCCCACGATGCCGGGTCTACATTCCTCCCCGGGAGTCATATTCCACGTTGCCAGGGAGATTCACTTCCCTGGGTGTCTGATCCCACGTAGGGGGGAGGGCAGTGATTTCACCTTTCAAGTTGGCTTAGCCAGAGAGAGAGGGCCACATCTCAACAACAAAGAGGCATTCAGGAGGAGACTCTTAGGCACAAATACAGGGAGGCCTAGCCTCTCCTTTGCAGCAGCCGTCTTCCCAAGGGTAAAACTTATGGTAGAGGGCTCAACCCATCAAACCACCAGTCCCCTATGTCTGTGGTCATGTTAGCAACCATGGAGGTGGGGTAGGCGAATACCCCTGCATTCTCCACAGGCTCCTCAAGGGGGCACTACATCTTTTTTTTTTTTTTTTTTTTTCCCTTGTTTGTCTTTTTTCTTTTTTTTTTTTTTTTTTTTTTTAAACTTTCCCTTCTTTTTTCAAATCAACTGTATGAAAAAAAAGTTAAAAAGAAAACAAACATACAATAAAAAAACATTTCAAAGAGACCATAGCAAGGGAGTAAGAAAAAGACAACTAACCTAAGATAACTGCTTAACTTCCAACATGTTCCTACTTTACCCCAAGAAAGTTACATAATATAGCAACATTTCAGTGAACTTGTTCCTACTACATCCATCAGAAATTAACAGACCATAGTCATTTCTGGGCATCCCCAGAACGTTAAATAGCTTATCTGTTCTTCTTGGATTATTGTTCCCCCTTCCTTAATTGCTCTCTACTGCTAGTTCCCCTACATTCTACATTATAAACCATTTGTTTTACATTTTTCAAAGTTCACATTAGTGGTAGCATATAATATTTCTCTTTTTGTGCCTGGCTTATTTCGCTCAGCATTATGTCTTCAAGGTTCATCCATGTTGTCATATGTTTCACCAGATCGTTCCTTCTTACTGCCGCGTAGTATTCCATCGTGTGTATATACCACATTTTATTTATCCACTCATCTGTTGAAGGACATTTGGGTTGTTTCCATCTCTTGGCAATTGTGAATAATGCTGCTATGAACATTGGCGTGCAGATATCTGTTCGTGTCACTGCTTTCCGATCTTCCGGGTATATACCGAGAAGTGCAATCGCTGGATCGAATGGTAGCTCTATATCTAGTTTTCTAAGGAACTGCCAGACTGACTTCCAGAGTGGCTGAACCATTATACAGTCCCACCAACAATGAATAAGAGTTTCAATTTCTCCACATCCCCTCCAGCATTGGTAGTTTCCTGTTTGTTTAATGGCAGCCATTCTAACCGGTGTTAGATGGTATCTCATTGTGGTCTTAATTTGCATCTCTCTAATAGCTAGTGAAGCTGAACATTTTTTCATGTGTTTCTTGGCCATTTGTATTTCCTCTTCAGAGAACTGTCTTTTCATATCTTTTGCCCATTTTATAATTGGGCTGTCTGTACTATTGTCATTGAGTTGTAGGATTTCTTTGTATACGCAAGATATCAGTCTTTTGTCAGATACATGGTTTCCAAAAATTTTTTCCCATTGAGTTGGCTGCCTCTTTACCTTTTTGAGAAATTCCTTTGAGGTGCAGAAACTTCTAAGCTTGAGGAGTTCCCATTTATCTATTTTCTCTTTTGTTGCTTGTGCTTTGGGTGTAAAGTCTAGGAAGTGGCCTCCTAATACAAGGTCTTGAAGATGTTTTCCTACATTATCTTCTAGGAGTTTTATGGTACTTTCTTTTATATTGAGATCTTTGGTCCATTTTGAGTTAATTTTTGTGTAGGGGGTGAGGTAGGGGTCCTCTTTCATTCTTTTGGATATGGATATCCAACTCTCCCAGCCCCATTTGTTGAAAAGACCATTATGGCTCAGTTCGGTGACTTTAGGGGCCTTATCAAAGATCAGTCGGCCATAGATCTGAGGGTCTATCTCTGAATTCTCAATTCGATTCCATTGATCTATATGTCTATCTTTGTGCCAGTACCATGCTGTTTTGGCAACTGTGGCTTTATAATAAGCTTCAAAGTCAGGGAGTGTAAGTCCTCCCACTTCGTTTTTCTTTTTTAGAGTGTCTTTAGCAATTCGAGGCATCTTCCCTTTCCAAATAAATTTGATAACTAGCTTTTCCAAGTCTGCAAAGTAGGTTGTTGGAATTTTGATTGGGATTGCATTGAATCTGTAGATGAGTTTGGGTAGAATTGACATCTTAATGACATTTAGCCTTCCTATCCATGAACATGGAATATTTTTCCATCTTTTAAGGTCCCCTTCTATTTCTTTTAGTAGAGTTATGTAGTTTTCTTTGTATAGGTCTTTTACATCTTTGGTTAAGTTTATTCCTAGGTACTTGATTTTTTAGTTGCTATTGAAAATGGTATCTTTTTCTTGAGTGTCTCTTCAGTTTGTTCATTTCTAGCATACAGAAACATTACTGACTTATGTGCATTAATCTTGTATCCCGCTACTTTGCTAAATTTGTTTATTAGCTCTAGTAGGTGTATCGTTGATTTCTCAGGGTTTTCTAGATATAAGATCATATCATCTGCAAACAATGACAGTTTTACTTCTTCTTTTCCAATTTGGATGCCTTTTATTTCTTTGTCTTGCCGGATTGCCCTGGCTAGCACTTCCAGCACAATGTTGAATAACAGTGGTGACAGCGGGCATCCTTGTCTTGTTCCTGATCTTAGAGGGAAGGCTTTCAGTCTCTCACCATTGAGTACTATGCTGGCTGTGGGTTTTTCATATATGCTCTTTATCATGTTGAGGAAGTTTCCTTCAATTCCTACCTTTTGAAGTGTTTTTATCAAAAACGGATGTTGGATTTTGTCAAATGCTTTTTCAGCATCTATTGAGATGATCAATTGATTTTTCCCTTTCGAGTTTTTAATGTGTTGTACTACATTGATTGTTTTTCTTATGTTGAACCATCCTTGCATGCCTGGAATGAACCCCACTTGGTCATGGTGTATGATTTTTTTAATGTGTCTTTGGATTCGATTTGCAAGTATTTTGTTGAGGATTTTTGCATCTATATTCATTAGGGAGATTGGCCGGTAGTTTTCCTTTTTTGTAGCATCTTTGCCTGGTTTTGGTATTAGATTGATGTTAGCTTCATAAAATGAGTTAGGTAGTGTTCCATTTTTTTCAATGTTTTGAAAGAGTTTGAGTAAGATTGGTGTCACTTCTTTCTGGAAAGTTTGGTAGAATTCCCCTGTGAAGCCATCTGGCCCTGGGCATTTATTTGTGGGAAGATTTTTGATGACTGATTGGATCTCTTTGCTTGTGATGGGTTGGTTGAGGTCTTCTATTTCTTCTCTGGTCAGTCTAGGTTGTTCATATGTTTCCAGGAAATTGTCCATTTCTTCTACATTATCCAGTTTGTTGCCATACAGTTGTTCATAATATCCTCTTATAATTTTTTTAATTTCTTCAGGATCTGCAGTTATGTCACCTTTTTCATTCATTATTTTGTTTATATGGGTCTTCTCTCTTTTTGATTTTGTCAGTCTAGCTAGGGGCTTGTCAATCTTGTTGATCTTCTCAAAGAACCAACTTTTGGTGATATTTATCCTTTCTATTGTTTTTTTGTTCTCTATGTCATTTATTTCTGCTTTAATCCTTGTTATTTCTTTTCTTGTACTTGGTTTAGGATTGGTTTGCTGTTCATTTTCTAGCTTCTTCAGTTGATCCATTAGTTCTTTGATTTTGGCTCTTTCTTCCTTTTTAATATATGCGTTTAGTGCTATAAATTTCCCCCTTAGCACTGCTTTTGCTGCATCCCATAGGTTTTGGTATGTTGTGTTCTCATTTTCATTCGTCTCTATATATTTAGCAATTTCTCTTGCTATTTCTTCTTTAACCCACTGATTGTTTAGGAGTGTGTTGTTTAACCTCCAGGTATTTGTGAATTTTCTAAGTCTCTGATGGTTATTGACTTCTAATTGTATTCCATTGTGGTCAGAGAATGTGCTTTGAATAATTTCAATCTTTTTAAATTTATTGAGGCTTGTTTTATGTCCCAGCATATGATCTATTCTGGAGAAAGTTCCGTGAGCACTAGAAAAGTATGTGTATCCTGGTGATTTGGGATGTAATGTCCTGTAGATGTCTGTTAAATCTAATTCATTTATCAGATTGTTTAGGTTTTCAGTTTCCTTATTGGTCTTCTGTCTGGTTGATCTATCTATAGGAGAGAGTGATGTGTTGAAGTCTCCCACAATTATTGTGGAAACATCAATTGCTTCCTTTAGTTTTGCCAATGTTTCTCTCATGTATTTTGTGGCACCTTGATTGGGTGCATAGACATTTACGATTGTTATTTCTTCTTGCTGAATTGCCCCTTTTATTAGTATGTAGTGGCCTTCTTTGTCTCTCAAAACATCCCTGCATTTGAAGTCTATTTTATCTGAGATTAATATTGCTACACCTGCTTTCTTTTGGCTGTAGCTTGCATGAAATATTTTTTTCCATCCTTTCACTTTCAGTTTCTTTGTGTCCCTGTGTCTAAGATGAGTCTCTTGTATGCAACATACTGATGGTTCATTTTTTTTGATCCATTCTGCGAATCTATATCTTTTAATTGGGGAGTTTAATCCATTTACATTCAACGTTAAAACCGTGAAGGCATTTCTTGAATCGGCCATCTTATCCTTTGGATTATGTTTGCCATATTTTTCCCTCTCTCTATTAATATCCTTTATTGTACCCATACCGAATCTCTTTAGTACTGAACCTTTCTCCAAGTCTCTCTGTCCTGTCTTTGTTTCTCTGTCTGTAGGGCTCCCCTTAGTATCTCCAGTAGGGCAGGTCTCTTGTTAGCAAATTCTCTCAGCATTTCTTTGTCTGTGAAAAATTTAAGCTCTCCCTCAAATTTGAAGGAGAGCTTTGCTGGATAAAGTATTCTTGGCTGGAAATTCCTCTCACTCAGAATTTTAAATATATCGTGCCACTGCCTTCTCGCCTCCATGGTGGCTGCTGAGTAGTCACTACTTAGTCTTATGCTGTTTCCTTTGTATGTGGTGAATTGCTTTTCTCTTGCTGCTTTCAGAACTTGCTCCTTCTCTTCTATGTTTGACAGTGTGATCAGTATATGTCTCGGAGTGGGTTTTTTTTGGATTTATTCTATTTGGAGTTCGCTGAGCATTTATGATTTGTGTATTTATGTTGTTTAGAAGATTTGGGAAGTTTTCCCCAACAATTTCTTTGAATACTCTTCCTAGACCTTTACCCTTTTCTTCCCCTTCTGGGACACCAATGAGTCTTATATTCGGACGTTTCATATTATCTATCATATCCCTGAGGTCCATTTCGAGTTTTTCAATTTTTTTCCCCATTCTTTCTTTTATGTTTTCATTTTCCATTCTGTCATCTTCCAGGTCACTGATTCGTTGTTCAACTTCCTCTAGTCTTGTACTATGAGTGTCCAGAATCTTTTTAATTTGGTCAACAGTTTCTTTAATTTCCATAAGATCATCCATTTTTTTATTTAGTCTTGCAATGTCTTCTTTATGCTCTTCTAGGGTCTTCTTGATTTCCTTCATATCCCGTACTAGGGTCTCATTGTTCATCTTTAGTTCTTTGAGTAGCTGCTCTAGGTGTGTCTCTTCTGGTCTTTTGATTTGGGTGCTTGGGCTTGGGTTATCCATATCGTCTGGTTTTTTCATATGCTTTATAATTTTCTGTTGTTTTTGGCCTCGTGGCATTTGCTGACCTTGATAGGGTTCTTTTAGGGTTTGTAGACCAGTTGAAGTCCTTATCTCTAATTTATCAGATCTACAGCTTCGTGGAGTACACTTTCTCTAACTAACCAGCAGGTGGCATCCACGAGCCACCTGTTCTCCACAAGCCAGATCTCCCCTGCTTAGCCTTTTTGGTGAGTGGGGGAGTGAGTCTTGTGAGGCCCAATTGGTGTCCCAAGCTTGCGTGTGTAGTTGGTGTTGCCTGCCCTGTATGTGGGGCGTGTTTCTGGGCAGTCGGGGAGGGGCGTGGCCCTAACAATCAAATCTCCCTGATGATCCTAGAGTTTTAAAGCTACTGCAATAGTCTAATCCTTCAGTTCAGTCCTGCCACAGTTTGTCTCTGCCACTGACCCACAAGTCTTTGGTATTGGCGTATGGCTCCTGAGACTTGCAAGTGGGCCCCTCTTCCAGGCTGTGCACCCTGGGTCCTCTGTTGAGGGATGACTATGCTATGTCGCAGGTGAGTGCCGTCCCCCCAGGGCAGTTCTGGGCTGCTGGGCTGTGTTGGGAGGCTCCCAGTCTGCTCAAATGATGGCTGAATGGGGCTCTGTTAATTCACACTGCTCCCCCTTCCCAGCTCTGGGACATTCAGCTGAGGTTGCAGGGAAGGCTAATGTCCACGCCCAGTTTTGTGGTGTGTGCCTGTTATTTGAAGCACTTCCGTCACACTGGGTTGTCTGGGGCAGCTCTGGGCTATGGGGCTGGCGATGGGCAGGAGTGTTTCCTGTCCACCAGGATGGTGGCTGTGAGCGGACACCCCCCTTTTCTTGGGAAGTTGTGTTGTTTAGTGAATTTTCTCAGCCACTGGATTATTGCCTTTTGTCTCAGAGCTCTCTTAGTTCTGCTCTTGACTTGACGTGCCCAAATTTCAATTCTTTGAAGCTTTCTGTATTGAGCTTCTTAGAGTAATTGTTTTAGAAAAAGCAAAAAGGATTTAAAAAAAAAAAAAAAAAAAAAAAAAAAAAAAAAAAAAAAAAAAAAAAACGGCCCTCCTCAGAGATCTAATGGGTTATTGAAATGCTAATAGACAAAGCAACCAGGGCCATTAAGGAAAGGTGCCCAGGGCAGAGAGATCAGCCTTGCTTCGGGATTTGCATATGCGCCTCAAGGCCTGATCTCCGCCCTTCCCCTTTCTGTGTTCACCAGAACTCCAAAAATCCTCTGCTTTTATTTTGGAGTTTTTCGTGTTGTTTTTTTTCTATGCCTGTCTCCTCTCTGCTGGGCTGGCTGCTCTCAGAGTCTCTGGTGTCTGGCCTCAGTCTATCTATGGTTGGAGTTTGAATCAGTAGAATGAGTTTCCGGTAAGAGCAGCCACTGCAATTCTCCCTTCTCCTTCCTGGAGCTGACAGCCCCTCCTCCCCCGGGACTGAGCCTGGCAGGGAGGGGCGCGGGTCCCCTGGCCGCAAAAACTTACAGATTTCGCTGATCTCAGCAGTTCCACGTTTTCATGAGTGTTGTATGAAGTATGCCCAAAGACAGATTGCTCTGTGGTGTCCAGTCCACGCAGTTCCTGGCTTTTTACCTACTTTCCTGGAGGAGTAACTAAAACATACAGCTCACCAGTCTGCCATCTTGCCCCGCCTCAGCCTAGAACCCCCGATTTTAAACCTTCAGCAATTAAAACAGATAAACAAATGAAATAAAATAGAGAATCCTTAAATAGATACATGCATATACTGGATATTCAAGTGTGATAGAGATCAGGGGATTTTGTGTTGGATTCCTGGCTGAACACATCTCCCTCTGGCTTAGGTGGCATTTCCAGATTTGACTGAGGTAAAGGAGACTTCCTAATATGTCATGATGTTTAGAATTAGGAGTGCTTGTTGCCGGGAGACAATTCTCCATGGGTCTCTCACCTTTCTACATGTATTGTGAGCATAGGCACTGACAGCTTTTTGTTCCAAACTTTCTTTTCAAGGATGTTTGTTTTGTGAATAGAACAGCCTTAAGAGATAGATGTAATGTCATTCTCCAGAGCAAAGTTCAAGATTATTTTCTGACCAAAATAATGAAGATTATGACCCTCTCCTGGACAATGCTGGACAGGTTTGCTTGCAGCCCATATATAAAAGATAGGTTTCCTAAGCTCTGGCTCCTCATCTGAACACATACCTACTCTGTGTACAGCAGCACTGAGGTGTTTCCTCATCCTCTCCTGTTACTTTGGGAGGAAGGCGAAAGAATGTGAACGTGAGGCTTATGCTGCCTGCTACATTTTGAGTAATAAAGTTCTTTGTCTGGGAGTCTCATGTCTTCTGCCCAAGAGACTTATGTCTTCTGACAACATGTATAAACCAGTGGCGGCCTAACTTCTTAGCTTGCAGGTGAGGTAGAATTTCAGACCCTTCATAGTTCTTGTCACTTACAAATCATAATCTACATTTTTGTTTATATCCACTGCATGAATACATTTTCTGTAACAGTTCAAATTAATTATTGATAATTTATTATTTAGAATTATGCCATATTCACCATAACAAAATATTCCTATAAAAAATCGCTGATGTCAGCTAACATTTATGTGCCTAATTATAATGTTGAATTTCATTAAAGACATTTGAGTTAATATATTTAACATTTGTACTACCACATCATCACAATGAAATAATTTTATTTAAATTTAACTAATTTTTTCAATATCAATAAACATTTCTTAGTGAATTTGTATTGTGATAATTACTAGGAAAAAATATTGATAGGCCTAAATTTTTAGTATAATATTAAATGAAAAGCATTTGCATTTCTTAGAATACAATTTAAATATGGACTCAGTGTCTAGAAATTTACTTACAAGCACTATTAATACTTAAGTTCATTAATATTTTGTGAAATAAATTCTATATATTTTGCTAACCTAAATATGACCTAATATTTTTCTTCCTAAATTATTAATTCAAACTCATGTGATTGATTACAATGTATTCTGTAATCCAATGATTTCTTTCATTTCTTTTATTTACTTTACAATTATTAAGTTCTAGTAAAAGAAGAAAAGATTGTCACCATATTCTCTTAGTGCAGGAGCCAACATCAGGCATGTCCACTAAACGAATTTATTGGTTTCTACTCTGTCAGATTGTTTTATGGACAATAGGTATGTAATAGTGTATAATGCAAAGAGTTTGTGCCCCCTATCACTATAGATGCATCTATAGCAAAGTTTTATTATTTTAGTTATCTTTATACATATCTCATTGTCTGTATCTGTGTCCAAATTCTCCAGTAGAATTTCATAGTAGTTAAAATCCTTCTATAAATAGGCATCAGGTACCTGTTTTTTAATTGCTGATAATTATTCCCATAAAAATATTTTAAAGTAGAATATTTTGTGGGAAATTTAGTTTTGGGTTTAACTCCTGGAAAATTTTGATGAGAGCATCTCATCTCTTTGTTTCATTTAACTTATATTATGACACTATGAAATTTATACAAGCAAAAATGAACCCTATGGTTCTAATCTGTAATGATTCTATAGCTAATAAAAATAGATTTTAATTACAACTTTTAGACTTTTTAACAGTAAACTTCTTCTTGGTGATTATAGGCTTATTGCCTGGATACTATTAACTTGCATTTATAATGAGAGTCACAGATATTTGCTAGAACCTGATCGACAAATATAGCATCGAAGTAACAGGGAGTATACCCAAGGAGTCCTTTTTTCTTCACTGGTGAATAACTTCAAATATAAATAATATCTAGAAAAACCATATTAACACTTATGTTATAAACATAAAATTGTGCATTTTTATCAAAGGAATCATTGTGGGAAAGTTTTATTATCACAGTGCAAGTATGGACACATCTACACTATAACAGATATCAGTTAACTTGATTTTAATAGGAAACACCTAAGTACATAATTTTGAAACTGATATGTGCAGGGCATTTTAATGTTACAATAAAATAGACTTTTATTGAATGATGACCAAGGAAAAATATTTAGTGCTATACTCATTTCATGAAAATGGCATGATTGTCACATATCTGCTGAATGTTCCTTTATAAAATATAAATTTTTATGTATCTTTGATTAAGTTTTACTTTAATTAATATGTGAACCTACTTGTCTGAAAGATTCAATTCTGTCTATACTAGCTTTCTAAACTGAACCGTAATTTTGGATTTATTGGATAATTCAAGGCTAGGCTATTGCATAGATCACAGAGTGAAAACAGAAATTTATGAGGCAACTATATTTATATTTTTGTGATCTGAAACTATATCCCTCTAAACTTAGAGCTGGAACCAATTAACACTTCTTTCTTTTTATGTCCTGGCAATGATTCTATATGTACTAATTCCTGTCTCTAAGACGATGAACTTTAATGTCTGTAACAATAAGATTTAGGATTAAATATAACATATACAATATAAGTACTTATAACCCTACTGAAAAGGTAGTAAAGAAAAAAATCACAAATCCAAATTGCAGTGGGTATGGGAGAAGACAAATGGACAGATGAGAATTATCAATAATATTTTGGAGAATGGAAAGTTAATAAGCATGTAACATAACCAAATAGAGATAGAAAGTTGAAGTCTAACTGAATCCAAAAACAGAGACCAAGGAAGTAAACTAATTATGCCAAAAAACTTAGAAAAGTTTAGTAATTGGAAGCATCTGGTATTTCTGATGGCATGTTCAGGGTTTCTAGCAATGGAGAATTAGCAGTTCCAGAAGTAAGAAACCAAAATTTGAAAGTTGAGAGTTGTAATTAAAGACAGGAGATTAAGTCAAAGATCTCTTAATGGAATAGCTTGATTCCCAGATCTCTTCCATCTACCACACTGTTAGACAGCTGACTATGCACCACCCAGGAGGACAAAGGAATCTTATTTTACGGGAAGTTTAAGAGAGTCTTGGGAATCAGAATCAGAGAACATGAGAGTGCAGATGTTACTCAAGGATTAGGTGTAATTCCTCATATTGAATAATGAGTATTCCAGCTCTCCTATCGGGGATCTAGTAATAGAGAAACAGTAGTTCCAAAAGCAAGGAACCAGCCTTCTGAATATGGAGAGCAAGGTGTATGTTTCTTAGGCAAAAGCTTACAAGATTTATTTCTGGAGAAACTTCCTTACAAAAGGATAAACACCTACAAATACTGACATTTCAAATTGCCCCAAAGTCATAATCAGGTCCTTATGTAACAGCTCTACATATATGCACAAAAACAAAATCAACAAACAACAAAAAACACTTCAGAGTATACAATAAGCCGAGTATACAATAAGCTGTCATAAATGACTACCTTTTAAATATACTCATATACTCATATATATTCACCTTAGTTGACAGGTGAAGAGAATCACTGACATGAAAGACAGAAACAAAGCAAAAAGAAAATAAAATCAAAGGAAAAAGCCAATACAAGAAGCAGAATGAAACTTTAAAATAATTAACTTCTTCATAGAAGAAAAGTAGAAAACTCAGCATTGAAAAAAAAAAAAAAAAGGATGCCATGATAAAAGAGTATTAGATAAGTGTGAAGGAGGTAATGATGATTAAAAAATAATAATGACAGAGCTGAAAGATGAATAATTCAATTATAAAACATGGTAGATAAAAATTGAACAAAAATGCCAATAAATTAGAACAAAAAAATAAAGGGGAGGGATATAGTTGGGGAAAAAAATCATATTTTGTGGTGCCTTGGATTTATGCACCCCAGAAAAACTTCTTCTTAATCCATTCCTGTGGGTTTGAACCCATCCTAAACAGAACCTTTTGATGAGGTTATGTCAGTTAAGGTGAGGTCCAACTGAATCCCGGTGGCTGTTAATCCTATTACTGGAGGCCTTATGGAGAAGGGCACAGAGAGAAAAGCCATGGGGAGCAGCCACAAGCTGAAAGTCAATGGAACCTAGAAGAGAAAGGAGAACATGCTGCCATGTGTATTGCCATGTGATGGAAAAACCAAGGAACCCCACAGATTGCCAGCCAACCAGTAGACATTGATGCTAGGAGGAAACAAGCCTTCTGGTCTATGAAACCATGAACCAATAAACTCCTGTTATGAAGCCAACCTGCTGTGTGGTATTTGTTTTAGCAGCTAGGAAAGTAAAACAAATGTCTAGGGGATCCAGCAATAGAGGAATAGTAGTTCCAAAAAACAAACAACAAAAAAAAGGGGAAACTCATAAAAGAAATGATTCAAGATATTTTTTTCATAAGAGAATAAAATAAAACTATCCACTGGGAGTCCAGTACAAGTGATTTAAAATATTGCCCACCTCAACATTTAACATGAAGTATTTCAAATTATTAGGAGTAATGAGCAAAATAAAACTGAACACCTTCTATAGAGAAAAAAAATTAGGTCACATATAAAGAATTTGGAATTAGAATGGCATTGCCCTTTTTATAGCCAATTATAGGGAAAATAATTACTATCACAGAACACCTTTTATGTCCAGTAATAAACTGTGATGGTAGAATAAAAATATGTTTAGACTATTTCAATAATTTTCCATCCATGCAGTGTTCCAAGGAAGCTTCTGGTGGCTATGTATCAGCAAAATTTCCTTTGCATTTTATAATATGGACTTAAAATTTTGAATTGTATTCTTAAGCAGGAAATACGCTAATGCTCACTGTGTCTTTTCTATAAGCATTGCACAGGTGGGCATAAAATGTAAAAATTATCATCATGAAAAGAAACAAACATTTAGTAATATCTATACGTTATATGGCTCAGCTATGAACAATATGTATAACATCAAAAGAATGTAGTTTTCTGCTTCAACCAATGAAAGACCCACTGTTAAGGAAATTGCTCTACCACTGCAAACAATAAGAAAACCTGACAAATTATATGAAATACCTGATTTCAGACATTGGACAACAGGCAGTGTACCAAATGTGATCCTGGAGAGAAGAAAACTTAAATAGGATAAGAATAAAAATTACCCCAGACTGCTGACTGAATGTATTTACCACACAGTGGCATAGGGATTGGGAATCGAAACAGAACTGTAGTCTCAATTGAGTTGGAGAGAAAGAGATCACAGTTTTAGAGTCACACACTAGATAGGAGTGAGCATTAGAAAAAGGCTAGTGTGGGTCCCCATAGTCTTTAGCTGAGTATTGCACTGTGTGTGTGAGGGGTGCATCTTCATGACTGTGTAAGAAAGAATCACCAGACATCAGCGGCCTAAATCCGGGAACTCACACAAGGCTGATCATACTCTCCTATAAGAACTTTGAAAGATTTTGTTAGACACAAAACTTTTAATAGAGTTCTCAAAGGGTTAGATCTTTAGTAGGGGGATAAATTTATCCTAGAGAAAAAGACCTCCTTCAAAAAATGACTAAAATTAAGACCAGAAAAGATCAAGCTAATCCACAAGTAAGTGACCTACATTTCTGTATAAAATCCAAAATTCTGCAAAGCAAAATTCAGTGTCAGTCATCTAATCAAAAATCACCAGGCATGGAAAGAGTGCAAAAAGAAAATAAAAGCAAAGGAAAAAGCCAATACAAGAAGCAGAATGAAACTTTAAAATAATTAACTTCTTCATAGAAGAAAAGTAGAAAATCCAGCATTGAAAAAAAAAAAAAAAAGGATGTCATGATAAAAGAATATTAGATAAAGAAAGAAGGGAAATATGACCTATAAGAAGGAGGGAAAACAAATAATAGAGATTTAGAAATAACGTTGATAAAGGACTTGCATACAAGAATCTTAAAACTGTTATTATACATTTTGTAACTATGTACAAGACCGTAAAGTGAAACATGGCCATAGTAAGAAAAACATAAGATGTAAGGGAAAAAAAAAAGAAACTCTGGACATGAAAAATACAGTATTGAAGAATACACACACACACACACACACACACACAGGTTGAGATTAGCAGAAGTTTCAATATGGTAGAAAAAGAAAACAGCACATTGAACTTGGACACATAGCAGTGAAAATATCCAAAACGATGAATAGGTAGGGTAAAAAACCTGAAAACAAGAAACAGAATCTCAGTTAATTGTCAGGCAATATTAACAGGGTAAATTTATGTGTAATTAGAATCTCAGAAAATAAGACAACAGGGGAAGTATTTGAAAAAAATAGTTGTTGAAAATTTTCTAAATTGATGGAAACTATAAACTCACATTTTAAAAAAAACTCAACAAACCACACATAGGATACATATACAAGCGCACACATAGTAACACACAGAGATATACACACAAAGCACATGTAAAGGAACAAGGAACAGAGAAAAGAGAACTCAATAAGACAAATTTTAATGCGTAGGCAAAAAGAGATTCATTAGTTAGAGCAACAAATGTAAGAATGAAAAGAGTCTTCCCCAAAATTCTGCAACCAGAAGGAAAAAAAAAAGAAATCTTTAAAATGCTGAATTAAAAATAGCACCAAAAAAGTCAACATAAAATTATAAAACTAGTTAAAATATCTTTCAATAATTAAAACAAGAGAAAAATTTTCAGAAAAACAAAAGATAAAAAAATCCATCAAAAACAGAATTGCTCTATTAGAAATATCTGAGGAAGTTCTTAAAGCCAAAGGAAATTGTAATCAGATATAATTTTTCTATGAAGAGAACTGGGAGTATTAAATTTGTTCATAAATACAAAGGACTTTTTTCTTATTTTTAATCTTATTAAATTCTAGTTGACAGTTTAAAACAGTAGCCATAGCAAGATATTTTTGGGTTTTAGACTTTATAAGGATGAACGGTGTGTCATAAAGTGTTCTACAAAGAACAGGAGGGGAGTAAAAGGAAGTATACTATTGTAGAGCTCTTAAGGTACATGGGAAAGAGCATAAAATTATTGGAAGTTAGACTCTGATAAGATAAGGACTAGATATAGATATAGATATATAGCTACAGATACAGATATAGATACAAATATAGATAAAATCCTAGAGCAGTCATTCCCAGTGAGGGACTATTTTGTCCCTCAGAGAACACTGAAAGTTGTCTAGAGACATTGGTTGCCAAAATGGGGAGAGGTCACTACAGGCATCTAGTGGCTAGAGGTCAGGGATGCTGGTAAACATCTTACTTTGCAATGGACAACTCCAAACAAAAAATAATTTTCTAGCCAAAAATGTCAATAGTGCTGTGTATGTTATTCATCAAGATGATAGATTTGAATACCACCATATTGATAATTGCATTAATGGTAAATCTTATAGACACACAAATTAAAAGTTGGAGTTTATCAATTTGAGGAAAAAAGGAAAGTCCAACTAACTGCATGTTATCTATAAGGAATCCATTTTAAATATAAAAACACACATGTAAATACAAAGGGATGAAAAATATGCATTACAAAAATGCTAAACAAAAATACTTGGCATATGTGTACTATTAACAGAGAAAATAAATATTAGAACAAGGAATGTTGCAAGGAATAAAGAACATTTCAAAATTATAAAGAGGGTGTGACATTGGAACAGTAAATAGCTTTTACTACCCATCTTGATCTGCTTGAACTCCCTTTTTACCCAGGAAACTACAAAGAAGAAACAGAGGGCAACTGAGGCAGGCTGATATGCCAAAGAACCCTTATGTGCTGATAGAAGCCTCTGATCCTGCTAGAAAAGAGGAACTGTAATAAATAAGTCAAGCTGATTCCAGAAAGTCTGTTAATCTTCACCAGGTAGCCTCAGCTTTACACAAATGTCCTGCTTGGGCACATTACTGATTAAGGGACTGTGACCCAGACACCCTGCTCCAAACAACTCCCATCCCCCTTGCAGCTCAAGTAGCCTCACAATTCCCTCACAACTCATGTATCTCTCACTCCTCTCCATTCTCCACCTTCCCGTTATTTCAAACAGCTTTATAAGCTCCCTTCAGGATCCCTGCCCTTTTCAGCAGAAATCTCTTTTCGGTCCTGCTCAGCATTAATGCTACTTTAGCTCAATAAACTTCAGTGCTTTGGTTTTCAGAGTCTGCATTCTGTTTTCAGCATAACAAGGGCAAAGCATCAAAAGCATGCAACAGTACTAACTAAACATTCTCCCAATAAAAGAGATTCAAAATATATGAAACAGAAACTGATAGACTGAAAGGAAACAGTTATAGTTAGAAATTTACACATTTCTTCCTCTGTGCCTTCATAAATTAGGAAAACAACCAAACCATGAAAAACACACACATGCACACATACAATAAGGCTATAGAAGACAGGATTAGAAAATTCTACCCAGTAGTAGCAATAGGAAAATTTATCATGTTTGACATATTCCGTGCCATCTCAATGAATAAAGGATGGAATTCATACAAAGTGTGTTTTTCAGCTCAAAATAGAATTCAATTAGAAACTAATAGCAAAAAAGATTCACAATAATTTCCAAATATTTGAAAATTTGAAATATGCTACTAAAGAACCCATAGGAGAAAGAAGATGTAACAGGGAGAAAGTAATATTTTTAAATGACAGAAAGTATTTTTATGGCAAATAAAACTGTGTAATATGCAGCTGAAGCAGTACTTATAAGGAAATACATAGCATTCAATACCAATATTAGAAAAGGTCTAAGTGTTCTAAATTGCACATTAATAGAACAGAAATCAAACTTCACATTAAAACAAAAGCAATCCAAAGGATAAAATAAAAGTAGAAAGCAATAAAGTTTAAACATTCATTCACCATAAGACACAGAAATTCTTATCCTAGAATTTTTACTAAAGGAAAATAAAAGCATATTAGAATTTTACTAGAATAGTCATAGAAGTATTATTCCCTATTACTAATAATTTGAAAAAAAAAACTATCATCTCAAAAATAGACAAAATGTAGTCTATCTACACAATAGAATATTACTCAACAATTAAAATGAAAGAAGTACTATGCACACAACATGAACACATTTCAAAAATAATATGCCCAGAGGAAACATGAGATATAAAGTCTACATGCTGTTTGATTACATTTATATAAAATTTTAGAAAAAGAAAACTTAGTGATAAAATATACACCAGTAGCTGCAAAAAAGAGTCTGAGAAATCTTGGGGGTAATGATGGAAATGGTCTATATGTTGATAATGTGGGTGGTTAGATAACTACATTCATTTGCCAAAAAAATCATTCAGTTTTATATTTATAATGGTTGAGAAATATTGAAGGTACATTATACTTCCATAAAATATTTTAAAATAATGTAACACTGGAAGATCTAATATGGTGGCATAGAGAGGAGTGGAAGCTAGTTAGTCCCCCTGGAGCAACTAATGAAAACCAGGAACAACTGTGGGGGACTAACATGACCATCCATTCATCATACACCAACCTGAATTGGAAGGAATGTCAGAGATCACAGCATAAAATCTGTAAGTAAAAACTGCAGATCCAAGCCAGGAGACCCCTCCCCCCACAGCCCGAGCTGCAAAGCCTCATGGTGCAAGAGAAAAGCTCTCTCCCAGCTAGCAAACATAGCTCAGCTGAACTCCAACTGGGGTTTTAATTAGTGAGTGTGAACTGCTCACTATGAGTGATGAATCCCCAACAAGCAGAAGAGGCTTTGAGTGACAACTGACCTTGGAAAGCCAGAGGGTCACTGCTGAATAGCCCTGAAGGGGAATTTCTGTCCCTGTTTTGGCTCAGTGAAGAAAGCCTCAGCTACTTTCACTTCCCAGTTCTCTGACCTAGACAAGGGTGGAGACAGCACAGGCAGAGAGAGACCACTGAAATGCTAATGACCTCTCCCTAGGGGGTCTATTTTCTCTGAGAGGAAAGGGGTGGGGCCTAGCTCTACCTTCCATTCAGAACCAGACCCTGAGGCCTAGGGGAAAACAGCCACGGGCCACACCACCTTACACCAGTCTGGAATTACAGGCTGACAGGTGCCACCTGCTGGGCAGAAAAGCACAGTGACCTGAGGCATCACATGTACCAATTTTCTAAGACACATGCTCAGGGAAACAGGATACTGAATATTTCTTCCTTCTGGGACCTGAGCCCATTATGGTCTGGGAAAACCTGATTGGGGTAACCAAGGAAACCATGGCTAGACAACAGAAAACTACTACCTACACTAAGAAAAATGAAGTTATAGCCCAAAGGAGCAAATTTACACTTCAACTGAGATACAGGAATTGGAAACAACTAATAATAAATCAATTCAAAAAGTTTAGGGAAGATATGGTGAAAGAGATGAACTGTATAATGAAAACACTGGGAGTACATAAGGTATAAATTGGAAGTTCAGAAAACCAACTGACAGAATCTATGGAAATAGAAGGCACAACACAAGAGATGAAAGACACAGTGGAAACATATAACAGCAGATCCCAAGGGGCAGAAGAAAACACTCAGGAATTGAGAACAAGGCACCTGAAAGCCTACACACAAAAGAACAGATACAGAAAAGAGTGGAAAAATACAAGCAACATCTCCAGGAACTTAAGGACAAAATGAAAATCAAGAATGTATGTGCCATTGGTGTCCCAGAAGAAGAAGAGAAGGGAAAGGGGGCAGAAGCAATAATAGAGGAAATAATCAATGAAAATTTCCCATCTCTTATGAAATACATAAAATTACACATCCAAGAAGCTCAATGTAACCCAAACAGAATAGACTTGAATAGTCTTATGCTAAGACACTTAATAATCAGATTATCAAACATCAAAAATGAGAGAATCCTGAAAGCAGCAAGAGAAAAACGACCCATCACATACAAAGGAAGCTTGATAAGACTATGTGCAGATTTCTCAGTAGAAACCATGGAGGCAAGAAGGAAGTAGTGTGATATATTTAAGATACTGAAAGAGAAAAACCTCCAACCAAGAATCCTATATTTGGCAAAACTATCCTTCAAATATGAGGAAGAGTTTAAAATATTCTCTGACAGACAATGACAGAGTTTGTGAACAAGATAACTGCTCTACAGGAAACACTAAAGGAAGCACTGCAGACAGAAAGGAAAAGACAGGAGTGAGAAGTTTGGAAAACAATTTTGGGAGATAGTAGCACAGCAATGTAAGTACACTGAACAAAGATGACTGTGAATATGGTTGAAAGAGGAAGGCTGGGATCATGTGGACACCAGAACAAAAGAGGAACGATAAAGACTGGGATGGTATAACTCAGGGAAACCTAGGGTGCTCAAAGATTGTAATAAAAAGTACAAATATGTTTTTACATGAGGTAGAACAAATGAATGTCAACATTGCAAGGTGGTAAAAACAGGGTGGGATTGAGGGAAAATACAATCAATGCAAGCTAGAGACTATAAGTAACAGAAACATTGTATTATGCTTCCTTTAATATAACAAAGGCAATATACCAAAGCTAAATGCATATGGGGGGGTGGGGAATAGGGGAAGGGTATGGGACCCCTGGCACTGGTGATGCTGTCTGACTCTTTATTCTACTTTAGGTAAATGCTATCTTTCCTTTTGTTGCTTTCTAGCTATCAAGTTTTGTTTTTTTGTTTGTTTTTTTTTTTTCTCTCTTTCTCTTTTCTTTTTCTTTTGCCTCTCTGCCTTCTTTGACTCTTCCTCCATCTTTGTGGAAGAAATGGAGATATCCTTATATAGATAGTGGCAATGGTGCTGAATGCATAAATATGTGACTATACAGGGAACCAATAATTGTTTACTTAGGATGGATTGTATGGTGTGTGAACAAAACCATCTTAAACGAAATGGGCTGATGAAGAAATCTTGAGGGCACTAGATTGAGTGAAATTAGACAGACACATAAAAGCAAATATTGCAGGGTCTCACTGATATGAAGTAATTATAATATGTAAACTCATAGACATGAAATATGTTACCAGGATACAGAATGAGGCTAAAGAATGGGGAGCAGTTGCTTATTATGAACAGAATGTTCAACTAGGGTGAACTTAAATGTTTGGAAATGGACAGGGGAGATGGTAGCATGTTGTGGGAATAACAATGCTGAAAGGTGTATGAAGGTGGTGGAAAGGGTAAACTCAGAGTCACATATGTCACCAGAAGGAAAATGGAGATTAAAAGATGGGAATATATAAAATAGTGAATCTTGTCATGGACAATGTCCATGATTAACTATACAAATACTAGAAATCTCTCTTACAGACTAGAACAAATGTATGACACTATAACTAGAAGTTAATAATAGAGAGGCATATAGGGAAAAAATACATACCTATTGCAAACTATATACTATAGCTAGTAGTATTTTAACATTCTTTCATTAACAGTAACAAATGTACTATAGCAAAACTATGAATCAATAATGGAGGTGGGTGTGGTTAGGGGTATGGGAAGATCAGAGTTTCCTTTTTTTTTTGTCTTTATTTCTTTTCCAGAGTAATGAAAATGTTCTAAAAATTGAAAAAAAAAAAAGTAATTGTGTTGATGGATGCACAGCTGTATGATGGTACCATGGGCAATTGATTGTACACTTTGGATCTTTGGATAGTTGTATGGTATGTGAGAAAATCTCAATAAAATAAATGTATATATAATATATACATATACACACAGACATATATAATTAAAAAAAATACATTGCATGTATGGAGTAAATTCAGTTTGCAGGTGGATCAAAATACATATTGTAAATCATCCCAGGATTTTGGTGCATGTTTGGATTTTTTGGCCACCTTGGCATGTGGAATCAGGCTTTGTCCTCCCTTGCTGTGAGCACAGGAGAGAGGATGTTGTTCTGGGAAAGTGAGGAAGGTGGTTTGAATCTACTATGTCCCCCACAAAAGCCATGTTCTTTAATGCAGTCTTGTGGGGGCAAACTCATTAGTCTTTTGATTAGGGTGGAACCTTTTGATTAGGTTGTTTCCATGGGGATGTGAACCACCCAACTGCAGGTGAGACCCTTTGATTAGATCATTTCCATGGAGGTGTAACCCTGCCCATTAGATCACTGGAGTCCTTTTAGAGAGCTCACGGAAATCAGGAAATCAGAGAAGCTGAGAGAGACATTTTGGAGAGAAGCTAAGATATGTAATACAGAGTTTGTCCCCAGGAGGAGCTAAGAGCTGACACAGACTCAGATGCTTGGAGGCACAGGGAGACACAGACAGAAAGGCATTTGGAGATGCTGAGCTAAGACATGAAGCCCAGAGTTTGCCCTGGAGAAACTAAGAGAGGACCCCCAGATGCTCAGAGGGAAATGCCCTGGGAGAACAAGCAAGGATGCACATGAACTGAGAGAGAGAATCTAAGACAAAAGCCCAAAGATATTTTGGAGAAAGACATTTTGAAACCAGAACCCGGGAGCAAAGGACTAGCATGTGCCTTCCCAGCTGGATGTGTTCTGGACGCCATTGACCTGTTCTTCAGTAAAGATATCATCTTATTGATGCCTTAGTTTGGACACTTTTATGGACATAGAACTGTAAATTTGTAACCTAATAAATTCCCTTTATAAAAGCCAATCCATTTCTGGTATTTTGCATAATGGACAAGAACAGAAGGGCTATGAGCTGGGAGGCAGGTCACCTGATTTAATTCTAGTGTTGCCACTGGCTGTGATACCTCATGTTTGTGTCTTAAGATCTCTAGGCTGCTGCTTCTGCTTATACCTGAGTTCTCTCTTTCTCT
Source organism: Choloepus didactylus (assembly GCF_015220235.1). Taxonomy (NCBI): domain Eukaryota; kingdom Metazoa; phylum Chordata; class Mammalia; order Pilosa; family Megalonychidae; genus Choloepus; species Choloepus didactylus. The sequence continues at coordinate 145,117,435 of NC_051309.1, forward strand.
CTCTCTTTTTATTAGAGCAGTTGTAGGTTCACAGAAAAATCATGCAGAAAATACAGAGTTCCCATACACATCCCCCATACACTGTTTTCCTTGTTATTAACACTTTGCATTAATGTGGTAATTTTGTTACAATTGATGAAATATTATTATACTATTAACAATAGTCCACAGTTTATATTAGGATTCACTCTTTGTTTTGTATAGTTCCATGTTTTTGTTTTGTTTTGTTTTGTTTTCTATTCTGGTAACACATATCCAACCTACAGTTTCCCATTTTATCTACTTTCAGATAAACAATTTGCTGGAGTTAATTACATTCATACTGTGGTGCCACTATTACCACCATCCTTTACTACAACTTTCCTGTCACCCCACACAGCAAAAAATAAATAAATAAACAAACAAATAAATAAATAAAATAAAATAATGTAACTTGACAATATTGATTTCAATAAATATTGAGGTTATTCTACAACTTTTTCATGAGGAAAAGAGAGAAATTTATATATGCTTAGGATATAATTATTTAATAGCTCATGTTGCTGAAAATCAATAGTGAAAAACTAAAATAGAAAAAAAAATTAAAACATCGAAATAGCTATGTAAATATATAGAAGTTGGATGTTAAATATGAGAAGAAATCTTTTTTTGAAAGAGACCTTACATTCTGCCCTCAAGCCCACCAGGAACCAGAGCTCTATCTGCCCTCCAGGAACTGAACTATGAACTCCCTCTCCACAAGCACCTCAGCCAAGTTGTCTTCTCCCTGGGGTTGCTCCTGGTGATGGCTACTGCTTTCCCCACCCCAGCCCAGCTGGGAGAATATTCCAAAGATGATGCCACCCCAAAGACACCACTATTCACCTCTCCACACAAAGCGGAATAACTCATTAAGTACATTCTCGGCAAAATCTCTGAACTGAAAAAGGAGATCTGTGACAAATACGGCAAGTGTAGGAAAACACCCGAGGCACTGGCAGAAAACAACCTGAACCTTCCAACCATGTCAGGAAAAGATGGATGCTTCGAACTTGGCTTCAATCAGGAAACTTGCCTGATGAGAATCACCACTGGTCTTCTGGAGTTTCAGAACTCCCTGGAGTACCTGAAGAATTTTGAGGGTTATAAGGAAAAGGTTGATGTTGTGCAGATGGCCATCAAAGCCCTAATCGAAATCCTGAAGTAAAAGATAAAGAATTCAGATGAAGTAACCACCGCTGACCCAACCGCAAATGCCACCCTGCTGACTAAGCAGCCACAGACCGACTGGGTGAAGAACACAGCAGCTCACCTCATCCTGCAAAGCCTTGAGAAATTCATCGAGTCCAGCCTGAGGGCTCTTCGGAATTAAGTAGCCTGAGCATCTAAAGATCAGTGTAATTCGGGAGCATACCTTCCTCTGGTCAGAAACCTGTCCATTGGGCAGATAACTTATGTTTTTCTCTATGAAGAACTAAAAGTATGAGCGTTAGGACACTATTTTAACTATTTTTAATTTATTGATATTTGCGTGAAGTTGAGCTAATTTATATAAGGGATAGATATTTACATTTTTTTTGAAGTGCCACTTGAAATATTTTATGTATTACTTTTGAAATATTAACATAAAATGGCTATGCAGTTCGAATATCATTGTTTCAGAGCCAAATCATTTCATGGAATGTGTAGGCTTAACTCAAATAAATCCCTAACTTATACATATTTTAAAAGAAATATTTATATTGTATTTATATAATGTTTAAATTGTTTTTATACCAATAAAATCAACTTTTTACAAAAAAAAAAAAAAAGAGAGAGAGAGAGACCTTAAGTGGTGGAATGCTGTTTTTCTTTTGGAAACCTATAGTACTATTTTAATTTTGAATTACAAACTGAATAAATTGAAAGTTTCACAATTTCAATTAAGTAAAATCTAAGTCTCATTTTCACCCCATTCTCCAGTTCTGCAGTCCTTCTCTCCAGAAGCAACTGTTACTAACATTTTATTTCCTTTGACTTTTAAGACATTTTTTATGTGTACCCATTTTTATATATACATATTTTAAAGCAAACCATAGCACATATGTATAGTCTTCTGCAACTTGCTTTTTTCACAACTTGGAGTCTTCTGTAAATACTCATAGCTCTGACTCATTCTTTAAAGCAACTGCAAAGCTTACTGTGATATGAACATATGTGCATTTTTAATTTAAATTGTCTTATATTGTTTCCAATCGTAGCTAATACAAGCAATTCTTTAATGATTACACTTGCACTTTTGTTTTTCTGAATATGTGTGATTATATATTTGGGGAATTTCCTAGAATATGTGTTGCTGTATAAAATAGTGTGTTTATTTTAAAATTTGATAAACATTTCAGTTGTCATCCATGGTTGCAAAAAATTTACATTTCCATCAAAATGTATAAAACTATACTCTTACCAACACCGATAAATCATTATGACACATTTTGATTTTTACCAGTCTGATAGGTGACAAACAGTATCCTGTGTTTGCCTTTGTTATTTGCTCCATAAATAAATTCCTGCTTTTTTCTAACCAAATCCTGCATATCCATATCTAGAACCCATTAAAATTTATCTTTAACTAGCTAAGCTTCCCTTTAATAATCCTATCCTATCTCAGCATCTGTTCTGCTTGTCTAATGTTCAGTGTTAGTTCCTGGGGTATTTTCTTGATCACCCACCATTCAGAACCTTTATACCAGGACACGCCTAACTTTGTCAATGAGAAAATTATATGTTAACACTGCTTTTATTTTGCTCAATAACCAATATTTGTTTTCATCTTGAAAATAAGCCGATTATTCAGCAATCTGAAAATATTTAAAATCTCAAGGCTGAACTTAAAGAAAACTTCAAATGAAGTAAAATTTTCTCATTAACTCCAGCTTGATTTACATGTGTCCTTTCTCTGTGGTGCTACTCTCTCCTTATATTGCTCCCTAATAGTCACTGTGTTGAATAATTTTTCATTCCACTAGTTTTTAAAACCTGCTCATAGACAAGAATATGATAAAGTTGTCTACCCTGAGACAGACATGGTGAAGTGACCTCAGTTAGCAATCAATAAGAAGTCGATTTAAGACATTTTTGAACTAGTTTTTGAAGATCAGCAACTAATTTCTTCCTTCTCTGAGATATGTCACTTGGTCAGTATCTGTTTCATAAATGTACATTATTACTGAGGATGGATTATGGTGCAGAAACCATACTATACAGTCCCAAAATAATACTAAAACCTCAGTTACAAAGGAATTCTGTATTTTACCTGTTGTTCTCTAATGTGCCTACTTATATATTTGCCCTTGGTCAGAGAATCAAACCATGCCACCTTCTTTGACTCTTTAGTTTTCACTTAATAAACACTTCTATGATATTGATTTTCTAATATTTTTAAGGTGCTGCCATTTTAACGAGGACAGAAACTAACAAGAATCTGCAAGTGTTACTAAGTGAAAGGATATGACTAGACGTAACCACTTTGAAATAAAAAGATGTGCTGCTCTGAAACTACTTGTACAAGTTTCTTTTCTCACAGTACAAAGGAGAGCCCAACTCCATGGTACAGGCAAAACAATTAATTGATTCAAAATAAGCAACACATAGCTCCTTCCGCTGAAATGGAAGTCTGCATCACAAGAGAAAACCAGACAGACGCCACCTTTCTTTGATCCAAATGACTCTGGAAGTAGACAGATATAAGAAGACACCTTTTACAGCATCATGCCAGGGAGGTTAACTACTTTTTATGCTTCAAAGTCACTCTCACTGTCTAGAGAACATCATGCCTCAATTGGAAAAGGCACATCTTTTTGTTGTTTAGCTGTTGTCATCTGATTAATAGACGAAGTCAAGCTACTTATTTTTATTGTTGCTTTTAACCATTTATGGTTTATCATTCTACAGTATACATTGAAAGAGAAACAGCTATATCTATTTGGGTCATATATAATGAAACTCAGAATAAAAATTACTACAATTTATCATATAATGCACATGCATTCAATGTACTAACTATAAGTAGAATTAGAAAATGTTTACATGCTTCTTTATTCTCTTTTATCGAGATGTAGATTACTAGTCTTTTAATTTGGATTATGTTGCCCTCAAAGAAGAAATGAAATATTTTTTATTTGTTTCTGTAAATATGTTCCTTATTAATGTGCCTGAAATTTGGATGTGTCTTTTGCTTCAGCAGCACTCTCTACATTCCAATTTTTCATCCCTTTCACTCCAAGATATCAAACCCTTTTCTTTAGATTTAGTGGAACAGGGAGCTGGAAGGTAAGTATTGGAAGCTGCAGACACTATTGGAAGAGCCCAAAAGATATGTTTTGCATCATTATATGCACATCCCAGAAATCTCAGACATTTGTAATCATTCCATGCTAATTTTCTTAATGCCAGTTTTAAGAAGCCAGCCAAGATCCTACTGGTGTATTAACATAGTCAGTATCAACAAAGATTAAAGAAAAAAATGATGTTTTGGATGGTTACTTCACAAGAGAATGTGTTTAATCCTTAGATACCCACTGATGGAGATTCCAAGGCAATCAGTAGGTCCTGGAAACACTTATAAAGGTAATTGACTTTTCTATTGCTGTATAAAATTACCAAAAATTTAGAAGCTTTAAACAGCACCCATTTATTAGCTCATGGTTGAGTAGGTTGAGAAAAGTTCTCCTTTTAAAGACTCACAGGGACTAAGTGAAGGAGTTGGTAAGTCTGCTCTCTTATGTACAGACTCTGAGGAAGAATATTCTTTCAAGCTCATTCAGGTTGTTGGAGAAATTCATTTCCTTGTGATTGTAGGAACTGGGACCCTATTTCTTTGCTATTTGTCAGGTGGGTGCTGATTGCAGTTCCTAGACGTTGTCCATGTGAGTGGCCCCTTCTATCTTCAAAACCACGGACAGCATATCAAAAGCTTCAAAGCTCAGGCTTCCAATCTCTGACTTCCTCTTTTTCTCTCTTCTGTGATACCAAAAAATATTACAATGTACTCAATTCCTCCTTTTATGTCTCAAAAAATTCTAGAAATGGAGTCGCTTTTATATTAAATCGTAGAGTAAATGCACTTCAATCAATCTCTGTTTTGATAATTAAAGTATGAGAATTTTCACTACCCACTTGTTATATTGTATGGGCAGTAATGTTCCTCCTAAAGTATCTTGAAAGGCCAAATGATCCCTAGAAAATTTCAAGAGACTCTTGAGTTTCTGTGGTTGTTGCCAACAAATGCCTTACAACATTCTAGGTGAATCTCATTTCTGACTTCTACAAAGATCTGGCTATTTTATCTTCACAGTGATTTAAGGCATAGAAATAAGAGGGTAAATGGTTTTTACATGAACCCCCTATCTACAAATACATTGACCTGTGGGATAAGTGTGCAGATATTTGCATTGTTATCAAGCATTGAGTTACAGAGATTAAAATTTTGAGGGCCATTGTTCGAAATGATTTGGAAACTGTTGATTTTTTTTCCCCAAAGGCAATATCTCTACGATTTTTTTTTATTATTAAATTCAGTTTTATTGAAATACATTCACACACCATACAATCATCCATGGTGTACAATCCACTGTCCACAGTATGATAACGTAGTTATGCGTCCATCACCACAATCTATCTCTGAACATTTTCCTTACATCAGAAAGAACCAGAACAAGAATACAAAATAAAAGTGAAAAAAGAACACCTAAATCATCCCCTCCATCCCACCCCATTTGTCCTTTAGTTTTTATCCCCATTTTTCTACTCATCCATACACTAGATAAAGGGGAAGCAATCCACAAGGTCTTCACAATCACACTGTCACCCCTTGTAATCTACATTATTATATAATTGTCTTCAGGAGTCCAGACTGCTGGGTTGGAGGTTGGTAGTTTCAGGTATTTACTTCTAGCTATTCCAATACATTAAAACCTAAGACGTGCTATCTATATAGTACATAAGAATGTCAACCAGAGTGAACTCTTGACTCCATTTGAAATCTTTCAGGCAGTGAAATTATTTCGTCTCATTTTGCATCCCCCTTTTGGTCAAGAAGTTACTCTCAGTCCCTTGATGCCGGGTCTACATTCATCTCCAGGAGTCATACTCTGCATTGCCAGGGAGATTTACACCCCTGGGAGTTGGGTCCCACGTAGCGGGGAGGGCAGCAAGTTCACCTGTCGAGATGGCTCAGTTAGAGAGAGGGCCACATCTGAGCAGCAAAGAGGTACTCAGGGGGAGACTCTTAGGCACAATTATATGCAAGTTTAGCCTCTCCTTTGCAGTAACGAACTTCATAAGGGCAAGTCCCATGATCGAAGGCTCAGCACATCAAACCGCCAGTCCCAATGTTTGTGACATCAACATCAGTCTAGGTGAGGATGTCCATCACATCCGCACCTTCCCCCAGATCCTCGGGGCTGGGGAAGGGGAGCGGGTAAATATATTTTTTATTGTCTGCCCAAATTACTCTGGGATATGTCACTATTTCACTCCAGCCTATACTAACTTACCGTATCTCACTTCCTATTCAAAGTTCCATGCAGTTGTGGTGTTTGAACAAATCGACTGTAGAGTTGTACTGTTTAGAAAATTTAGATCCTGTACCAAATGGATATCTATTCCCTTGGTCTCATATGAAAGTTGAAGTTTTAAAACACAATCAGTTTCAACCTTTACCCTTTGGCCTGGCTTGCCCTGGTCTTAACCAGACCTGCTTCATTCATATCACTAATTGAAGTCTGGGCTGTTTTTCAGCTTTTATTTATTTATTTATTTATTTTTGACAGTGGCTGTATGCACTAATACTGACATTCATATCTGCCGAGCTCTAGCTCTGAGTTTCAGGTGTCTCAGAGATATGCGTTGTTCCAGGGACCAATCAGGTTATACACTAGGGGATCAGCATCTCAAATTTTAGAGATAGGCCTTACAATTCGGGGATAGAGTTAACTGCTGTAAGAGCTTACAATCTAGGGACTATTACAATTATTGTGTCCACGTTAGGCTATGTTCTAAGATTCAATTCTGAGTTTACACATTATAGTTAGTCCATATTGGTGAGGCATCATCCCTCTCACCATGTTTTCTCCAACACTTTTACTCCTATATATATATTTTCCTACAATTTTATAGTTATATTCACATACCATACATTTATCCACAGTGTACAATCAGTTGTTCATGGTGTCATCATAAAATTGTATATTTATCACCACAATCAGCACTTGAACATATTGATTACTACAAGAAAAATTGTTTTTTATTTTTAGCAATAAGAAAAAAATGATAAAAAGAAAAATAACATGTCATACAATACAATATACTAGTAAGGACAACAAATAACACCACTACCAAGAATCCCATATTCCTCCCTTATATCCCCCTCTCATATACATTTAGCATTGGCATATTGCCTTTGTTACATTTAATGGAGGTATATTACAATGTTACTGTTGACCATAGGCTCCAATTTGCTTTGATTATGTTTTTTCCTGAATACCATCCCTTTTCCAACTCTCTACATGGTTGACATTCATTTGCTTTCCCACATGCAAAAACATTTTTATATTTGTATATTTAGTAACAGTCATTGGCCACTCCAGTCTTTGCTAAGTTATACTGTCCCAGTCTTTATCATCTATCTTTACCTCTGGTGTCATGCATTCTTCTATCCCACCTCTTTCAGCTTTACTCACAGACATCTTTGTTCAGTGTACTTACAATACCGTGCTACCATCACACAGTATTACGCTATCTATTTCTGGATCTATGCAATCAATCCTAAACATTCTGTAGTCCTTCAGCATCAAATGGCTGGCCTCTGCCCTCTTTCTATCTCTTGGTCACCTGTGTTGTCAGCTTTTAACTCTCAAAGTTTGTTCATTAATGTCTGTTCATATTAGTGAGACCATATAGAATCTGTGCTTTTGTTTCTGGCTAACTTCACTCAGCATAATGTCCTCAAGGTTCATCCACATTATTACATGATCCATGTCTTTGTTCTGTCTTACAGCTGCATAATATTCCGTCATCTGTATATACCACAGTTTGTTTATCCACTCATCCTTTGATGGACATTTGGGCTGTTTCCATCTCTTGGCAATTGTGAATAATGCTGCAATAAACATTGGTTTACAAATGTCTGTTTGTGTCTTAAGTTTCAGTTCCTCTGAGTATATACCCAGCAATGGAATAGCTGGGTCATATGGCAAATCTATATTTAACTTCCTGAGGAACCTCCACACTGTCTTCCAGAGTGGTTGCACCATTCTACACTCCCACCAACAATGAATAAGTGTGCCTCTTTCTCCACATCCTCTCCAGCACTTGTCATTTTCTGTTTTTTTGGATATTGGCCATTCTGGTAGGTGTGAGATGATATCTCATTGTGGTTTTGATTTGCATTTCCTTAATAGCCAGTGAAGTTGAGCATTTTTTCATATGTTTTTGAGCCATTTGTATTTCCTCTTCAGAAAAATGTCTGTTCATGTCTTTTGCCCACTTTTTCATTGGATTGTTTATCTTTCTGTTATAGAGATGCAGAATTCCTTTATATATTCGGGATATTAAACCCTTATCTGATATGTGGTTTCCAAATATCATCTCCCATTGTGTAGGTTGCCTTTTTACTTTTCTGACAAAGTTCTTTGATGTACAAAAGTGTTTAATTTTGAGGAGATCCCATTTGTCTATTTGTTCTTTGGTTGCTCACACTTTGGGTGTGAGGTCTAAGAAACCACCTCCTATCACAAAATCTTTAAGATATTGCCCTACATTTTCTTCTAAGACTTTTATGGTCTTGGTGCTAATGTTTAGGTCTTTGATCCACTTTGAGTTAATTTTGGTATAAGGTGTGAGATGGACATCCTCTTTCATTATTTTGGAAATGGATATCCTGTTCTCCAAACACTATTTATTGAACAGGCTGCTCTTTCCCAGTTGCTTCAGCTTCACAGCCTTATCAAAGATCAGTTGTCCATAGATGCGAGGGTCTACTTCTGAACACTCAATTCAATTCCATTGATCAGTATATCTGTCCTTATACCAGTACCATGCTGTTTTGAGCACTGTAGCTTTGTAATATGCTTCAAAGTCAGGTAGTGTGAGACCTCCAAATTCATTCCTCTTTCTCAAGATAGTTTTGGCTATTCAGGGCACTTTACCCTTCAAAATAAATTTAGTTATTGGCTTTTCTATTTCTGTAAAGTAAGTTGTTGGGATTTGAATTGGTATTGCATTGAATCTGTAAATCAGTTTAGGTAAAATTGCCATCTTAACTATATTTAGTCTTCCAATCCATGAACATGGTATATTCTTCCATTTTTTTAGGTCTTGTACAATTTCTTTTAGCAGTGTCTTATAGTTTTCTATGTAAAGGTCTTTTGTGTCCTTGGTTAAGTTTATTCCTAAATCCTTGATTCTTTTGGTTGCTATTGTAAATGGGATTTTTTTCTTGATTTCCCCTCTTGTTGCACATCACTTGTGTATAGGAATACTACAGATTTTTGCATGTTGATCTTGTAGCCTGCTATTTTGCTGTATTCATTGACTAGTTCTAGCAGCTTTGCTGTAGATTTTTCTGGATTTTCTACATATAGAATCATGTCATCTGCAAATAGTGAAAGTTTTACTTCTTCCTCTCCAATTTGGATGCCTTTTATTTCTTTTTCTTGCCTAATTGCTCTAGCTAGAACTTCCAGCAAAATGTTGAATAACAATGGTGATAGTGGGCATCCCTGTCTTGTTCCTGATCCTAGAGGAAAAGCTTTCAGTCTCTCCCCATTGAGTGTAATGTTAGCTGTGGGTTTTCCATATATTGCCTTTATCATATTGAAAAAGTTCCCTTCTATTCCTATCCTTTGAAGTGTTTTCATCAGGAAAGGATGATGAATTTTGTCAAATGCCGTTTCTGCATCAACCAAGATGATCATGTGGTTCTTCTGCTTTGATTTATTGATGTGGTGTATTACATTAATTGATTTTCTTGTGTTGAACCAGCCTTGCATACCTGGAATAAATCCCACCTGGTCGTGGTGTATAATTCTTTTAATGTGCTGCTGGATTCGATTTGTGAGTATTTTGTTGAGGATTTTTGCATCTATATTCATTAAATAAATTGGTCTATAATTTTCTTTTTTTGTAGTATCTTTGTCTGGTTTTGGTATTAGGGTGATGTTGGCTTCATAGAATTAGGTAGCTTTCCCTCTTCTTCAATTTTTTTGAAGAGTTTGAGCAGGATTGGTCCTAATTTATTCTTGAATCCTTGGTAGAATTCACATGTTAAGCTATCTGGTCCTGGGCTTTTCCTTTTTGGGAGCCTTTTGATGACTGTCTGAATTTCTTTGCTTGTGATTGGTTTGTTGAGGTCCTCTATTTCTTCTTGTGTCAATGTTGGTTGTTTATGCTTTTCTAGGAAGTTGTACATTTCATCTAAGTTGTCTAGTTTATTAGCATATAGTTGCTCATAGTATCTTCTCATTATCTACTTAATTTCTGCAGGGTCGGTAGTTATATTTCCTTTTCCATTTCTGATTGCATTTATTTGCATCTGCTCTCTCTCTTTTTTGTTAGCCTAGCCAGCAGTCCATCAATTTTATTGACTTTCTCAAAGAACCAACTTCTGGTTTTGTTGATTCTCTCTATTGTTTTCCTTTCTCAATTGCATTTATTTCTGCTCTAATCTTTGTTATTTCTTCCCTTCTGCTTGCTTTGGGGTTAGTTTGCTGTTCTTTCTCTAATTCCTTCAGGTGAATAGATAACTCTTCAATTTTTGCTCTCTCTTCTCTTTTAATATAGGCATTTAGGGCAATAAATTTCCCTCTCAGCACCGCCTTTGCTGCATCCCATAAGTTTTGATAAGTTGTGTTTTCTTTGTCATTTGCCTTGAGGTATTTACTAATTTCTCTTGTAATTTCTTCCTTTACCCACTGGTTTTCTAAGAGGGTGGGGTTTAGCCTCCATACTTTTGTGAATTTTATCACCTTCTGCCTTTTATTTATTTCCAACTTCATTCCATTGTGGTCTGAGGTAGTGTTTTGTATAATATCAATATTTTTAAATTTGTTGAGACTTGCTTTGTGACCCAACATGTGGTCTATCCTAGAGAATGTTCCATGAGCACTTGAGAAAAAAGTGTATCCTGCTGTTGTTGGATGTAGTGTTCTATAAATGTCTGTCAAGTCTAGTTCATTTATCATACAATTCAACATCTCTGTTTCTTTAGTGATTCTCTGTCTAGATGTTCTATCCATTGATGAGAGTGGTGTATTGAAGTCTCCAGTTATTATTGTAGAGGTATCTTTTTCTCCTTTCAGTGATCGCAGTGTTTTCCTCATGAATTTTGGGGCATTCTGGCTTGGTGCATAAATATGTATGATTGTTATGTTTTCTTGATGAATTGCCCCTTTTATTAATAGATAGTGTCCTTCTTTGTCTCTTTTAATTGTTTCACTTTTGAAGTCTAACTTGTCTGATATTAATATAGCTACTCCCGCTTTTTTCTGGTTGTTGTTTGCATGAAATATCTTTTTCCAACCTTTCACTTTCAGTCTATTTTTGTCCTTGTGTCTAAAGTGAGTTTCTTGTAGACAGCATATAGATGGGTCCTGTTTTTTAATCCATTCTGCCAGTCTCTGTCTTTTTATTGGGAAGTTTAATCCATTTACGTTTAGTGTTAGGGCAGCACTTTCTGCTATCATTTTGTTTTTTGGAATTTATATGCCATATCTTATTTTTTCCTCTCCTTTTACCTTTCCTGATAATCTTCATTTCTGCACTCTTCTCACACTCTCTCTCTCCTGTCTTTTCCTATCAGCCTGTAGCACTCCCTTTAGTATTTCTTGTAGTGCCAGTCTCTTATTCACAAACTCTCTCAGTGTCTGTTTGTCTGAAAATGTTTTAATCTCTCCCTCATTTTTGAAGAAAAGTTTTGCTGGATATAGAATTCTTGGTTGGCAGTTTTTCTCTTTCAGTATCTTAAATATATCAGGCCACTGTCTTCTTGCCTCCATGGCTTCTGCAGAGAAATCTGCACATAGTCTTATTCACCTTCCCTTGTATGTGATGGATTGCTTTTCTCTTGCTGCTTTCAGAATCCTCTCTTTGTCTTTGACATTGGACAATCTGACCAATAAGTGTCTTGGAGTAGATCTATTAGGATCTATTCTATTTGGGGTATGTTGTACTTCTTGAATCTCTAATTTTCTGTCTTTTATAAGAGTTGGGAAATTTTCAGTGAATATGTCTTCTATTACTCTTTCTGCCCCTTTCCCCTCTCTTCTCCTTCTGAGATACCCATAACACTTATATTTGTGCATTTCATGTTGTCACTCAGCTCCCTAAGACCCTGCTCATATTTTTCCATTTTTTTCACCATCTGTTCTTTTGTGTGTATGAATTCAAATGACCTGTATTCCAGTTCACTGATCCTTTCTTCTGCCTGTTCAAATCTACTGTTGTGTCCCTCCATTGTGTTTTTCATCTCCTCCATTGTGGCCTTCATTCCCATGAGTTCTGCCATTTGTTTTTTTAAGTTTATGAATTCTTCTTTATGGTCATCCAGTGTCTTCTTTATATCCTTCAGCTATTTTGCCATATCTTCCTTCATTTCATCAAATTTATTTATCATTAGTTGCCTCAACTCCTGTATCTCACCTGAGCTATTAGTTTGTTCCTTTGGCTGGTCCATGTTTTTGTGTTTCCTGGTATGGCTTGTTATCTTAAGTTGTCTAGGCATCTGATTTTCTTGATTAGTTTATTTTGGAGCTTATTTTCTTTTACCTAGAGGTTTTCTTGTTGGTTGGCTTTGTTCTCTAGCCTCTGTTATTCAGTTCAACTTATTCTAGACCTCTAACTTAGGTTCTGTTTAGTTGATCAGAATTTTTCCCCTCTTGTTTTTTCTGTTTCTTGCTCTGCCTCTATGTAAACTTTTTGTGAGTGGGTCTCCTCAGATATGGTTGACCCTAGTCAGATTTTCCCAGTCTAGTGAGGCCCAGGTCTCATTGGGAGGGTATGGAATTTTCCTGAGAATGAAACCCTCCTATGAGGCCTTTAGAATTGGTGGTTTTCCTCTCCTGTCCAGCAGGTGGTGCTTGCCAGCCCGCAGCTCCCCCACCAGTATAAGGAAGTATGTAGACTTTAGTTCTCCTGGTGACTCTGATCCTGTCGGGGGCATGGCTGACTGAAGCTGGAATCTGAATTCCAGCCTCTGGGGTGGAAGGAGAACTGCCAGTTGATCTGGAACTCCCTCCACTCTCCCAATCCTCAGAACTCCAGTTGTCTCTCAGGGGCACTATTCCCTTCTCCCCTCTCCTCTTTGGGGCCTCTCCAGGTAGATTCCTTGGTCAGCCTGAGTTGCCAATTAAAGATGGGGGTGGAGACCTTCAGTAGTGAATAGGGAACTCAAAGACACTGTGGATACTCTGTCTCCCCCCAAGCCCAGCCTTGTCCCTCAACCTGGGCTTTCCAATAGAAAATAACCACATATATTACTTTTAGATTAAAAAAAAAAAAAAAAGAAAAGAAAAACAAGAAAAAGAAAAAAGGAAAAAAAAAGAGTCTCTTTTAAAAGTCTTTTGCCAGCCTAGAAGTTTTGTCAGTGTCAGAAAAAAGCATTTAAAGATATGCTTTGGGCTATTGTCTGATAATTACTCTCCAACAGCTTCAGTTCCACCCCTGCCTGGGGCTATTGAAATGCAAAAAGATAAGGAATCAGTGAGAAGCCAGAAGGGACAAAATGTAGGGGGAAAGAAAATGGCTTTTTTGGAGTCTGGGAATGGGTGCCCGCTTTTACGTGCCCCTACTTCTCGGAGCCCAGCCCTTCTTTAGCACCCCAGATCCCAAAATTAGTTAATTAATTTGTTAATTAATTCTGCAGTTGAGGCTGGGTTGAGCCCCCCTTCTTGCCCTCCAGATTGTTGTTTTTTGGTTTTTTTTTTACCCCTTTCAGGGAGCCGGCAGCAAGACAGTCTGTGAGGTCTGGGTGGGGAGGGGCTCCAGACCCCTGGTCTGGGGAACTTACAATATTCACTGCGATCTCAGCTTTTTCTCCAATTCCAAACTTGCGTTCGATGTGTGACTGGTTACTGGAGACCCCGAAAACACTGTTTCATATAGTTCTTGGGTAATTGCCAGCTGCTCTAGGGGAGAGATGAAATTCTGCACCTCTCCACTCTGCCATCTTGCCCCGCCCTATCTCTGGAAACTGTTGATTTTTATCAACAGGAATTTCTTTCTGATTCCAATTTACAGATAAATATCAATGTTGTATTTTCACAATTAGAGTGTTTGGCTAAAATATACATTATCTCTTCTTAGTGGGGAAAAAAAGCTATACTTCCTCTACAAAAACAGTGATTTTGCCCTCAAAATCCTGAAGTTCAAAAATAAACTATATGCTTTTTTAAATTCTACATCATAGTAAATTGTATTGGTATCTTAACTATGATTTTAAAATTATGTTTCCTTTAAAATTTTAGTTCTTATTGTCGGAAATAAAGCGGTACCTGTAAGGGAATAAATGCTCTCTCGGTTCTGGAGGAGAAAAGAATTTATTTACGATCTTGCAAGATGGGGCGTCCCGCCAAACACGCGGAAGGCTGACGCCCCAGAGGAAGAGAATGGCGATCTTTAAATCTCCTACTCCTAATTCGCAAGTCCCTCCCCTGTTTCCCCATTGACTGGGTACTATAGAGGTTACAGCCTATCCGAGAACACTAACTAATTCATCTTTTGAGATTTTAATTTGTACAGCCAATCCCAGAGAGCCAACTAGCTCATTATTGAGATTTTGAACTGATTAGCCAATCCCCCCCAAATTTTTATTTTATTTTATTTTATTTTTTGCTGTGAGTTCCCACCTCTGATACTACCTCATGTCTCTTTACATCAGGAAGATTCTCTCTTCTCTTTGTCTGGGGCTTGTTTAAACTGGTTTTGCCTCCATTTCCCTTATTCCATGCTGTCTCTATGTGAAAACAAAACTTATTCCTTTCTTACATTATGAGCCATTAACATTAATGTCTGATTTTATTTCAGTGATGAAGTATTTGAACTCACACAATCTTTCTCTTGGAAAATAAAAATGCAAAACTGCAAGACAAATGTGATGTTTTCCAACCTTTCATAAAATTATTTGAAATCTAAATTCATTAGTTTCCTCTTACTTTCTCATTCCGTTTTAGTCAATATGAAACTGTTAATTTAACATTGTGCAAACTGACATTTTTCTCAGTAATATCTGAGAATTGGATGTCTGACTCAAAACTTCTGAACAATAAGACAGACAACTCCATTTCATGAGCTTCATGCATATAATTCTCTTGCTGAGCTATCTGTTATCCTGTTGGATCTTAAGTTATTTCTATGTTATGTAAAATGCAACATGCATCAATGGTGACATGCCATTTGGGGGCTTTATTATAGTTCACATAACAAAGTGTAAGGAAGGCCAAGTCAAAATCAGTTTTCAGAATGCAAAATATCATTCATGCTAGTGGCTCTCTTTTCTATTATATGCTTATCCTGTTCCATTGTATAGATGCCTCCTGAGACGAAATACAAAAAATACCATTCAGTCTTTCTCTCACGAAGTATAACCCGCACATTTGTGATTCTGTAATATTATTTTGTGGCTTTTGCAAATTGAGTCATGTATAAGCACAGATGCTATAATCTGCAAGATAACTACACAGTTAACTACAAACTATAATCTTCACATATGGCTCAACATATTTTCAACTACATTAAGGTGAAAATAGATGTTTCTTTTTTGTAAGGTGGCAACTTTCGATACTTTTTAGGCATATGCCTGAAAGTAAAAATACTTCCTTCTTATCCTTGCAAGGAAACAGATTAAATTTGAATGTGCTTCTGTGCAAACTCTTAAATATGACAACATATTTGCCAGAGGCAGCCCTAGAGAAAAGCTTTCTCTAGGCCAAACTCATGTTTGGCCCATCCTATTATATTTAAAAAGAACATTAATTATGATATTATTATATTTAAAAAGAGCATACATAGCATCTTATCCTCTATCAGAGAAGTTACAAAGTAAATGGAGAATGAAAGAATATGGTTCTTGTTTTTGTAAAAAAATCATGTCTAAAGGGAAAAAAAACAAAGTAAATATATATTGTATTTAAAACAACAGAACTGAAACAACTGCACTAGCAAAATTAAACTTTTGATCAGCTATCACATTATGTAGTAAAGAGTTCAGAAGGTGAAGAATAAAAGATTGTGAGAGAGAGAGAGCAAGCATAGCATAGTATAGCTGCTTGGAATGGAAATGTATTAAAAGCAGCTCATTGAAATGAAAAAAAGTAGAAATAGATTTCACAAGAACTAGGAAATGGATATGCAGCCAATGTTTCCATGTTTATCGGGCTTCATGTGATTCATTTGCCAATATCCTTATTTCATCTGTTGAAAGCTGTCGTTTTGGGTTGCATATGAACCAGTGTGAACCTATATACCCTGAGCCTTTGTAATATTAAAGCTCAAGTGTTCAGTGTTATTTAATGGATTCAATCTGTGTGTCTAAACCAAATTTACCAGAAAATAATGGCCATGTTTTGGTGATATGTCTCACCCTGAGACCAATCATTCGTGGTTAAGGGGGATAGGATGACCCAAATGAATCATGGACTATTAGGTCAGCCCCTTCAACAGGGAGGATGAGTAATTTTTCCCCAAAAAGT
Organism: Choloepus didactylus; assembly: GCF_015220235.1. Lineage (NCBI taxonomy): Eukaryota > Metazoa > Chordata > Mammalia > Pilosa > Megalonychidae > Choloepus > Choloepus didactylus. The sequence goes on from NC_051309.1 coordinate 145,134,135, forward strand.
CCATGTATAAGAAAGCAATACTAACTTCCATAGTACAAATACTCACTTGAAAGAAATATGGAATGGGATTTTTAAATAAGTCTTGAGTTGAGCTATAAGGGAAAAACTGTTATTTTTGAGTAGGGATAATTTTCTGTTGTTTGATGATCTGTAAGTGGATCATTTAAAAATGCATGTGTGGGGATAGTGAATAGGTTAAACTAGCTGAAGTCATGAGAATAAGATTGATGTTGTGAGAAAAGAAAGTGAAATTGGCTCAGAAATAAAGTTCTCTTATCTCAGTTATTGTAGTCACTATACTGGGGCTTTAGAAACTAATGAGAATATAAAGAATAAAGATAATTCTTTTCTAAAGGTTAGTTTTTATTTATTTTTTATTTTTTTGGTTTTGATAATTTGTGGATTTTTTTAAAATAGTGGTTTCAGGAAAACATAAAGAAGAAAGAAACTAAAATGAAGATAATTTCTAAAGAAAAAATGGGGCACATTTCATTGAGAGTATGAATGCATTAAAACTTTACCTTTTACTACATGGATCCCCCAGTAATTGTGGAAAGACTCCAGTTGTAGAGTTAGAAATAATACAGTCATGCTACTATATTTCATCATAATGCTTAAGTAATTTTCACATTATCATTTTCACTCCATGATCTCAGGTAAGTAAAAGTAGTTTCTACCATAAGTAGATCACATTTGACATAAATAGTGCCCACTCCAAACATCAGCTCTAAAATAAATATATTAGTTATTTCTAAGAGAATCATGCCACAGAATAACTGTCCTCACCTGTCAATAGCCTCCTGTGCTCATCCATCAACTTATTTATGCATTAGACATTTGTCACAACCCAAGTACTCTACGTTTATACAAGGCAAGCAGAGCAAAAGGTTGAAGAATCTCATGTCAATCTGTTGTAATCACCAGAATGAATGCTTGACAACTACGTTTGTTCAAATGCATTCTTACCTGTGTGCTTTTGCTATCATCTTGCAGATCAAAGGGAGCTTTGACTTAACATAGGCCTAACTCACCATGCATAGAAAGGCAAGAGAACATCCAACTTTGCCGTAAAAGAATACTTCCTCTGACATGTGTGCCCTGAGGAGTCTCTTCTCGTATTATTGAGAATACACAAATAACAAAATGCAATTATTTTTACCATATTTAAAAAAATGTCTCCATACTCCTAAAGCTTTAAATATATTGTACAATAAATGCTTTGTTATTTCAGGAGGAAATAAATGCAAGTGAAAAGCTAGGAAAGTAGGTAAGGAAGTGGAGGGAAAAAGAAAAGAGAACTCAAAATAATTAAGAGTTGTTTCCTCAGCATCACTGTAAAGATTTTGATTTTGGAACATAGCATTTTGAAAAGGGAAGCAAATAGAGGGGAGAAAATTTTGCTTTGTGTTGAAATTTATCATTGTAATTGCTGCTATAACTTAGCAATTGGTATCATGATTCATTTTTATACACCTCACTGAAGTGCCAATGAAGACATAATAAAACTTGTTGGATTACACAAAACAATTAATGACACTAACCTATCTGTAATAAAATCTATGGAACCAATTTTCAAATCACTAACAACAATAAAATACTTGGCCATCTAAAACTAAACAAATCCTGGACTAACTGTCCAATGTAGCACTCTTTTTTACAGTGAACTTGACATTGTCTGCTTCCCTTCGCACATGGAAAAAAGAAATCCAACCATATAAAGATACATCACTGTATGGATACATTTATGTATAATAAAGACCCATCAAAGTCTCAAAAGTTCCCTATATTCTACATCTTTGAAAAAAAATGCTTCAAAATACTCTAAGATGAGTAATTTTCAAGTATATCTTGAATTAAGAATCTTATAGAAGCAAGCAGAGAAGGTAGGAAAAGATCTGAATTCTTAAACCCAGCTAAACACAGTTGAATGCCTGCTAGAATTTGAAAACTGGACTATTAACTGAAATAAAGACTACTCAAATACCTTGCTTATTTGCAGACACTGAAAGAATTCTTATTACCCCAGAAGAAATAAGTAAAAAGGAGAAATAAGTAAAATCGAGATCTACATGTGCTGCAAAAAAGAAGCGATTACTTATAAAATCATTAATTAGTGCAATCACAAAATCATTTAAACAGCATTTTGGGACTCTCATAGATAGCATTATGGTGAATTAGATACACTAAAAAAAGACTCCATTGGGGGGGAGGAAATGAACTAAAAAGTGAAAAGAAATACTATGTATTATTAAGTTAATCACTGACCTAGCAGTACAGGATCTCCAAGGCCAAAATCAAAGTGAAAGTAAATCTTTTTAGCAAAAGCATCTTTACCCTAAGGATAACAGAAAAAAAAAAAAAAAATGATTCACTTGAATCAGTCTTTTGATGACTACATAGGTGTAGAAATAAGAACTAAAGAGTAGGCCCCTCTCCAGGGATGGGGAGTCTAAAAAAATACTCCTCTATTCAACTGAGCCTCAATGAGTGCACTCTCACTGTAAAGGTGAACAGCAAGATTAGGATCCTGCTGCACAGAAGTGGTAAGTCAGGAAATTTACCAGTCTTGGCTTTGTGCTAGTATAAAAATTAAAAAAAAAAAAAATCCAAAATGCGTAAACACAATTTAATTCACACAGAATTAAGTAGAATATTAAGTAGAATATTTACACTACTGTTTAAATATTTAAATCACCAGTGTGATTTAAAATATCAGACACAATATTCAAAATAGTGATCTGAGATATGCAGTTACCCACAGGGACTGAAGAAGCAAATGCAGTTACTATAGACGAAGACAGCTTTTATTCAGTCTTTATTCCCAAAGTAAAATTCCATGAACACCACAGTCAAAATTCTCACAACAATAAGCCATGAGAGTGATACTGCAGAAAAAAACAAATATCAGAAACAGATGAGCACTGACTTCACATATTTATTTATTAGGAATAGAATGTAAAATATTAACTATATCTACTATGCTTTATGAAGTAAAAGGTTCTCAGAATGTGTGAAACAAAAATTACACAAAACGACAGTTTAAGAATAGATAGCATATAGAAATTAACTAATTATTGCAATCAGAGACAATTAGTGGACTATTTGCATAGAAATTTATTTCAGTTAAAGATCTAAAAGGATCTTCTAATAACAGTAAGAGAAAAGAATTTAAGAGCAGCCACTTACCTGGACCATTTGCAAGTACTGGCTCTTTCCTTTTTTAAAATAGATTAAAATAATAAGGGAAATGGAATATCCAAATGCATTACAAAATACAAGATTATTATATAAAATGATTATTTAATGGAATAACAATATTAATCTGGAAAACAAATCTGAAGAAATTATCCAGAACATAGCACACATGCAAAAAGTAGATGAAAAATATCATAAAATTCAAGAAACATGGAGGATAAAGTGAAAAGTTTTGGTGTATGTTTAATTACAGCTCTACATGGTGATAACTGAATTTCAGAAAGAATGAAGAGCAGGCAATATTTGAAGAAGTAATGCCTGTGAATTTTCTGAAGATATCAAATCCCACATTCTGGAAACTCCAAACGTTTACTCAAGATATTATATCAAGATTATTTATTTTATATTGTATATTAAAATGATATATAAAACACTAACGTGATGAAGCTGCAGAATACCAAAGAAAACAAGACTCTCTTAAAATATTAGACAGAAACAACATAGCAACTAAAATGGAATGGCCATTACTCTGAAGGCTGATTTCTTAATAGCAAAAATATAAGCCAAAAAAAAACTGAAGTCAGATGTTTAAATCAGTGAGAGAACATAACCAAATGTTTTGAATTATAAATCCATGGAAGTTATCTTTCAATATAACAGTAAAATAACATATTATCAGATAAATTAAAACTAAAAGAAATTACCAGCCATAGACTTTCTTTAAAGATAATTATAAATGATGTATTTCAGGAAGAAGATAAACAGTCAAAATAGAAAGGTCAGTGCTGGAACCTCTTTAGAATTAATTAATACTCAAAAAGGAAAAGGAAACAAAAAATATATAAACAAATTAAGTCTGTACTACGTGGCAACAAAATTATTAGGCCTTAAGTACTATACTGATAATAGCTATGTCATATATTTTTTCCTAGAAATATACCACAAATATGCAGAAGATTTTAACAGAAGCTGGTAGAAAAATGTACTGAGACATACATAAGTAAACCTGAATAAGGAACAAGCTTACTGTTTTCTAGAAAGAACATAATATCAAAATGAACTATATTTTTACAAATTATTTTTTTGTTTTATTTTGATGGGAATGGAACTGGAAAAATGATCTAAACAATTCTAGATAAAACCTTGCAAAATTCTAGGGCATTTTTTTGAAAATGAATTTTAATGGAGGAGAATCTCCTCTACAGATTAACGAGTATTAACTATAAACTAATAAAAAGTTTTTATTGGAAATGCACATTTAATATGTAGTTTGGATAAATATCTGTCATTATACATATATGTTATTACAACATAGGGTATTTATCCACTGTAGAATTATATGTAATATATATGTGTATAGATTATGTATAACATGATATATATAATAAAAACATAAATTATGTAATGTACTATGTAATAACCCCCAAAAATCTAAATATATTATATGTAAATACTGCCTTTTCTTTGTAATCTATTATAAATTATATATTCTATTGTACAATGCATAATGCATAATACCATATTATAAATTTTATATTAAATATCACATTATATCAATGTATCATATTTTACATATATTATTATATCTTTAATTATTGTGCTGGTTTGAAGCTGTTATGTACCCCAGAAAATGCCAAGCTCTTTTAAACTGTTTCTGTAGGTGCAGACCTATTGTAAGCATCACCGTTTAGTTAGATTATTTCGATTGAGATACAACCCACCCCATTCAAGGTGGGTCTTAATTTTTTATAAGAGGACACACACACACACACACACACACACACACACATACACATATATATAACTCATACCCACAGCAAAATAAGAAGGCAGACAATATCCAAACCTAAAATGACCTGTAAGTAGAAAACAAGCACCAAATCCCAATGAACAATTTTCTATCCTCCATCCGTAAACCTTCTGAAAGAGCAAGTACATGGCGGTAGTTTGGAGGCTGTATGTACACCAGAAAGTGTCATGTTCTTTTAATCCATTCCTGTGGGTGCAGACCTATTATACGTGGGCCCTTTCAATTAGGTTCTTTAAGTTGAGGCCTGCCCCAGGGTCGAGTCTCTTACTGGCATCTTTTTAAGAGGATAAAAGACAGAAAAAGCACTGAGAAGTTGAGAGAAAAAGCCTCCAGAGGAGCTGAGAGAGAACACATAAGACAAAAAGAGAAAAAGTCACGGATGGAGATACCAGAAGCTGAAACAATGAAACTCAGGAGAGAAGGACGAGCAGACGTCCACATGTACCTTATTATCTGAAAGATGACTAAAACTTGCTGATAACTGGTCTTCAGAGAAGGTATTGTCCTGTTGATGCCCTAATTGGGACATTTTCAAGGACTTAGAACTGTAAATTTGTAAGATAATAGATCCGAATTGTTAAGAGCCAGTCCATTTCTGGTATATTGCATTTCATCAGCTTCAGCAAAACAAAACATTCAGTATATAAAAAATTTAAAAAAAATTTTAAAAATGCCCAGAGGAGAAGAATAGAATTAGCCAAATGCAAAAAAAAAAAAAAAAAAAAAAAAAAAAAAAAATCTAAAGCCATAGGAAAAAAGAGAAATTCCATCCTAAGTGTGAAAGTACTGAAAAGGTACACTGGTAGATTAGAGTAGCGAGTAAAGGTAAAAAAAAAAAAAAAAAAAATGCATGTATGTAGCAAGAGGCTTCATCTTCAGAAAGGGAATATTTTGAGGGCAAAGAGGTTTAAAAGGGAAGAAGAGACAGCCACTGAAAATCATATAGAAAAAAAGAATAGAAGGAAAATGGGAAAATTTAAATCCTTTAGACAAAATGAATTAAAAAAATTTGAAATACATGAAACATACCCTCCACCCACCCAAGGCATTCAGTAAAACAATCACATGTGTGTGTTTGTGGGTGTGATGGTTAGGTTCGTGTACCAACTTAGTCAGGGGATGGCGCACAGGTGTCTGGTCTAGCAAGCACCTCTAACCATTACAAGGACATTTTAACTGGTTAATAAACCAGAAGGCTGGTTTATTAAATCATCAGTTAATCAACTACATCTGTAGCTGATCACACCAATGAAGGGCAAGTCTTCCACAATGAGAGAATTCCATCAAATGGATTTAATCCAATCAGTTGAAAACTTTAAGGGAGAAGAGAGAGAACTTTCACTTCTTCAGCAAGCCAGCATCTCCTGGGGAGATCATTGAAAACCTTCATCAGAGTTGCCAGCTCACTGCCTGTCCTATGGAATGGAATTTGGACTAATGTATCCTTCCCTACAGAATTTGGACTAATGCATTCCCACAGTTGAATGAGACACTTTAAAAAAATCTCATATTTACAGATATCTCCTGTTGGTTCTGTTTCCCTAAAGAACCTTAACCAATACAGCTTGGTACCACGAGCGGTTCTTGAGAAACAAAATCTTAAAATGGGCTTTTACATTTAATTGGTTTTCTACTCAGATTAGATTCAAAGGCACTAATGACTCCATCTCTAATAGTCAAGATGGCACTAACAGTCCAAGCTGTGAGTTGGCAAAAGAGATAGGAAAAATATCACCATTTGATTTTCCTAATCATACTCTTGTATGAGGCAAGGATCTGGGTGACAGTGTTTTTGAGACCTTAATAGAGTTTTGTGGAGTTAAGAGATACAATGACATTGACTGGTCACTCTTAAATGCACTAGATAAATTTGTAAGAGAAAGGGACAAGCTGAAGTCTTCAAATTTGAAACTTAAATGCCATATGCCAGATGTAAAGTTTTCTATGTGGGCCTTGAAACAAAATCTTATTTCCTGTGGTTGGAGATCTGACATTTCTAAAAACCAGGCCCAGACTCTCACTGTGTGAATAGCAGATTTGCAACATAAACTACAATCTCAACCTCACAGGGTGTCTGCCATTAAAGTAAAGGCTTTGACTGGAAAAGAATGGGATCTTGAGACTTGGGATGTGGACATATGGATTGATAATAACTGCAGTGAGGACATTGGAACCCTGGATTCTTCTGAGCCTTTGCTAGATATGCCTGTAATGATCCATCCTGAGAAAACAGCCTCCACCCACCTTCAGTCTCCCCTGAGGAGACAGCTACCTAACTTCCAGCCTGCTTTGAGGAAACAGCTTCTCAACCTCCAGTCTGCTCTGAGGGGCCTGCCATCCAAACTCCACCAAAGAGATTAACCCTTCAGTGCCTGCTAAACCTGTAATTACCTCCCCTTAGGAAGCAGCCCTCATTCCTCTGTCTGGAGAGGTTAATCCTGTTTCATCAGATGAAACTGCAACAGAAAGCCCTTAGGCTTGAAGGATATTCCAATTATTTTCATGATATACCACCACCACCACTCTTTTCTTCAAAAACTGTAACTAGACTAAAGTCCCAACAGACCCTTAAGGGTGGGGTACAAAGTGTGACCCATGAGGAAGTATGCTATACTCCAAAAGAACTGCATGAGTTTTCCAATTTATGTAGAAAGAAATCAAGGGAATATGTGTGGGAATGGATATTAAGGATGTGGGATAAAAGTGGAAGGAATATAAAGTTGGATCAGGTTGATTTATTGGTATGGGCACTCTAAGCAGAGATTCTGCATTCAGTGTTGTAGCTCAAGAGGTTAGAAAGGGCATTAACACTTTGTTTGGGTGGTTGGCTGAAACATGGATCAAAAGGCAGCTGACAATACCTGAGGTTGAAATGCCAGAACTGCTCTGGTATAATGTAGAGGAGGGGTGTTCCAGTTTGCTAATACTACCATTATGCAAAATGCCAGAAATGGATTGCCTTTTATGAAAGGGGTTTATTTGGTCACAAAGTTATAGTCCTAAGGACATAAATGTGTCCAAAGAAAGCCATTAACAATAGAATACCTTCAGCAAAGGAAGGCCATGGTGTCTGGTAAAACTCTATTAGCTGGGAAGGCACATGGCTGTCATCTGCTGATCCTGGGTTGTGTTCCAGCTCTTCTCTCAGCTCCTGTGCATTCTTCAAAATGTTGCTCTTGGGGCATTTTGTCCACTCTTAGCTTCTCCAGAGCAAACTCTGGGCTAGCATCTCCAAAGTGTCAGCAAAAGTCTGCTGTGCCAGTTTGAATGTATTTTGTCCCCCAGAAAAAGCCATATTCTTTGATGCAATCTTGTGGGGCAGACATATTGCTGGGGATTAAGTTGGAATGTTTGGATTGGGTTGTTTGCATGGAGGTGTGCCCCACCCAAATGTGGGTGATGACTCTAATTGGATAATTTCCATGGAGGTGTTGCCCTGCCCATTCAGGGTGGGTCTAAATTAAATCACTGGAGCCATATAAATGAGCTGATAAACAGAAGGAACCGAGTGCAGCTGTGAGTGACATTTTGAAGAGGAGCTACAGCCAAGAGGGACACTTTGAAGAAAGCACAGGAGCAGCAGATGAGAGGCACTTTGAAGACAGCTGTTGAAAGCAGACTCTTGCTCCGGAGAAGCTGAGAGAGGACAAATATCCCAAGTGCAACTAAGAGTGACATTTTCAAGGAACTGCAGCCTAGAGAGGAACATCCTGGGAGAAAGCCATTTTGAAACCAGAACTTTGGAGCAGACACCAGCCACGTGCCTTCCCAGCTAAGAGAGGTTTTCTGGACACCATTGGCCATCCTCCAGTGAAGATACCTGATTGCTGATGTGTTACCTCGACACTTTATGGCCTTAAGACTGTAACTATGTAACTAAATAAACCCCCTTTTATAAAAGGCAATCTATTTCTGGTGTTTTGCATTCTGGCAGCATTAGCAAACTAGAACATCTGCTTTCAATGGCCATCTCCAAAATGTCTCTCTAAGCTACAGCAAGCATATGGGCCTGTGTGGCTCTTTTTAAAGTACTCCAGTAAACTAATCAAGATCCATGCTAAATGTGTGGGGCCACACCTCCATGGACATAATCTAATCAAAAGTATTAACCACAGTTGGGTAAGTCACATCTACATGGAAACAACCTAATCCAAAGTTTCCAACCTAGTCAACACTAATATGTCTGCCTCCACAAGACTGCATTAAAGAACATGGCATTTTGGGGGACATAATAAATCCAAACTGGCACAAGGGGATTAAAAGGCTTAGAGAGATTGAAATGTTAGAGTGGATTTATCAGAGAAAACCTGCTCACACACCCCAGGAATGGCCAGAGGACACACCTATTTCCAGGACTATGAGGAATAAATTTGTGAGACTAGCTCCATCATCCCTGAAGTGCTCTGAGTTGCCCTTCTCTGTAGGTCAGATATTACTATGGAAATTGCTGTCATTGAGCTGGAATCTTTAGACACAATGGGGATAATCAGATCCTGAGTTGAGTGAAGCCATGTGGCAGCAGTTTATCACCAAAGACAATGTGGGTGTGGCTACCATAATAGAAAACAGGCTTAAAGCAGCAGTCAAGATAATCTGACTGGCTATAGATCATGGATTACCTAGAAATAAAATAGATGAGGAGTCTACTAAATTCTTGTGTGATCTGTATAAGTAGAAGAATTCTAGGTCAAGTTAACAAAATTCTAACTTGAATTACAAAACAGAGTCGCAGCCCCTTAATCATCCCCACACTTGAGACTGGTTACAGACTCAGAGCCCCTTGAATGAAGGGAAGGCCAGGTACACTTGGGGAAGGACCCTGTTAACACTGCCAAAAACTTAATACTGTTAATCTTCCTCCCAGCCTTCCCTAGGGGGACCTACAGCCTTTTACCAGGGTAACTGTGCATTGGGGAAAAGGAAATGATCTGACATTTTGGGGATTATTAGACACTGGCTCAGAAGTGACATTAATTCCAGGAGACACAAAATGTCACTCTGGCCCACCAGTCAGAGTTGGGGCTTGTGGAGGTCAGGTGATCAATGGAGTTTTAGCTCAAGTCCATCTCACAGTGAGTGGGTCCAGTGAGTCCCTGGACCCATTCTGTGGTTATTTCCCCAGTGCCAGAATGCATAATTGTTATAGACATACTTAGAAACTGGCAGAATCTCCACATTGACTCCCCGACTCATGAAGAACTGGTATTACTCTATTATAAAATAACTGTGCTACTGATGAAATGGTATAGTATTATTTGAAATTGGACTTAGATTAGCTGCAAATGTATATTGCACACTCTAGGACAATTACTAAAAGAATTTTAAAAGGAAGTATAATCCTATTCTAGAAGAGAAGAGAAAGTGGAATCATATTAAATGCTCAAATGGATCAGAGAAAGCAGAAACAGAGTGGAAGACAAAAACAAGAATAAAAAATAGCAAGTGCAAGGAATAGAAACCAGTCATAAATATGGTAGATATTAATCCAACTATATAAATAATTACTTAAAATGTGAATGGTCTGAATATACCAATTAAAAGACAGTGACTATCAGAATGGATAAATAAACAAGACCTAGCTCTATGTTGTCTACAGGAAACTCACTTTAAATATAAAGATAGAGATAGTTTAAAAGTAAAGTGATACAGAAAGATGCCAATACACACACACAAATTAAAAATAAAACAGAAGTAGCCATATTAATTTCAGACAAAATGGATTTCTGTGCAAAATATCAGGAATAAAGAGGGATTTACTTAATGTTAAAGGGATCAATTCTCCAAGAGGACATAAAGAAACTTAATATGGATTCACTCAAAGGGGATATTCAAATACATGAGGCAAAAACTTGTACTGCAAAAAAAAAAAAAAAGCACAAAAATTCACTATTATAGTTGGAGACAACCAGACCTCTGTCAGTCATTGACAGATCCAACAGGTAGAAAATCAGGAATAATATAATAGTATTGAACAGCACTATCAATCAACTGGATCTGATTGACTTTTATAGAATACTTCATACAACAACAATGCAGTATCCATTTTTTCTCAAATTCACTTGAAACATTTACAGAGATAGCTGACTGTCAGACACATCTCAACAAATTTAAAAGAAGAGAAATAATACAGTATGCTCTCAAACCACAATGGAATAAAATTAGAAAATAGTTGTGTCTTCTTTGAAAGGCATAACCTACCAAAATTATACATGGAGTGTTATATAACCCACATACGACTGTATCTATTAAAGAAATTGTATCAACAATTAATAACCTTCCCAAAGAAAAAGCATCAGCCAAGATGGTTTCACTGGTGAATTGTACCAAACAGTTAAAGAGGAAATGATACCAATTTTCTATAATCTCTTCAAGAAAATAAAAGCAGAAGGAACACTTTCTAACTTGTTTTATGAGGCCAGCATTATCCCTAATACCATAACCAGACAAAGACACTACAAGAAAGAAATATTACAGACCAATATTTCTCATGAACATAGATGTAAAAATCCTCAACAAAATATTAGCAAATTAAATACAACAATGTATAAAATTAATTATAAATCATAACCAAGTGGGATTTATTGCAGGTAGGTAAGGCTGGTTCAACATCTGCAAATTAATTAATGTAATTCACCACATCAATAGGCTGAAGAAGAAATAACAGAGTCATATCAATGGATGCAGAACACTCATTTAACAAGTAAACACCCATTCATGAAAAAAAAAAAAAAAACTCATCAAACTAGGATTATAAGGAGTTTCCTTCAACTTGATAAAGAACATTTAGAACAACCTACAGCCAAAATGGTGAGAAACTAGATGCTTTTCCCTAAGATCAGAACTAGACAAATGTGTCCCATCTCACCATTCCTATTCCAACAATACTGGAAGTCCTTGCTAACACAGTGAGAGAAGAAAAGGAAATAAAAGGAATACATATTGGGAAGGAAGAAATAAAACTGTCTTTTTTTAATCACAGATTATATGTTTGTCTATGTTGAAAATTCAAAAGAAATTAACAACAACAACAAAAAAAAACTATTGGAATTAAATAAGTGACTGTAGCAAGATTTCAGGGTATGAGGTTAATATAAAAAGGTCAAGTTTTCCTATGCCAGCAATGAGCAATTGGAATTTCAAATTAAAAAAAAAACAACAACAAAGAAAATACCATATTACATTAGTACCATGAAATGAAATACTTAGTTATAGCTATTTTAGGTAGAAATCTAACAAAATATATACAAGATCTATGTGAAGAAAGCCATTACACTTTATGAAAGAAATCAGAGAAGATTTTATTATGTGGAGAGACATTCCATGTTCCTGGTAGGATGACTCAATATTATTAAGATGTCAATTCTTATCTTGATTTGCATATTCAATGTGATCACAATTAAAATCCCAGCAAGTTATGTTTGGATATCAGCAAATTGAAAATAAAATTCATATGCAAAGGCAAAAGATCAAGAATGACAAAGACAATACTCAAGAACAAAATTGTAGTACTGATACTGTCTGATTTTAAGATTTACTGTGAAGCTACAGTGATCAAAAAGAATGATATTCATGAAAGAAAAGACAAAGAGAACAATGCAACAGAATAGAGAGCCCAGATAAAGACTGACACTGACAGCCAACTGACCTTTGACTAACGCTCAAAGACATTTCGATGAGAAAAGATAGTGTATTCAACAAATGGTTCTGGCATAACCGGATATCCACATGTGAAAAAAAATGGAGGTAAATACTAACCTTTCACCTTTCAGAAAAATTAACACAAAATGGACCATAGATTGGAATGTAAAATGCAAAACTGCATAACTTCCAGAAGATAACATAGGAGAAAATCCAGGCAACCTAGGATTTGTTGATGACCTAGTTGTTCTTAGAAACACCACCAAAAACAAGATCCATGTTTCTTAGTCTGTGAGGGCTGCATAACAAATAACACAGTCTGGTAGGCTTAAACAACAGGAATTTATTGTCTCACAGTTTGGGAAACTAGAAGTCCACAATCAAGGTGTCAGCAGGATCAGGCTTTCTCTGAAATCTGTATCATCCACAAGACTGGTTATTAGGACTTGAACCTGTATTTGTGGGGGACATGACTTAATCCATAACACCACGAATGAAAATATTGATGACTTGGACTTCATTAAAATTAATAAATTTTTTCTATGAAGGGCATAGCTAATAGAATGAAAAGACAAGCCAGAGCTGGGAGAAAGTATTTGCAAAATACATATCTAACAAAGGACTTGTTTGCAAAATGTACAAAGAACATTTAGAATGCAGTAATAATAAAACAAACTAGCCAAATTTAAAAAATAGCTAAAACAGCAAAACAAAGTCTCACCAAAGAAGATATGCAAATTGCAAATAAGCATAAGAAAGATGCTGAATATCATATATCATTATGGAATTGCAAATTAGAACAACAATGAGATACCATTACATAGGCAATACCAATGCTGGCAAGGATGTGGAATAACAGGAGCTCTCATTCATTGATGGCGGAATTGCAAAATGGTACAGCCCCTTTGGAAGACAGTTTGACAGTTTTTTTTACAAAGCTAAACATAGGCTTAATATGATCCACCAAGTGCACTCCTAGGTATTTATGAAAAGGAGTTGAAAAGGAATACCCACAAAAAACCTACACATGAACATTTATAGTAGCTTTATTCATAACTGACCAAACTTGGAAGCAACTAAGACGCCCTTCCATAGGTGAATGTATAACCAAACTGTGGCACGTTCAAACAATGGAATATTAATCATCAATAAAAATGAACTATAAAGCTGTGAAAAAATACAGAGGAGACTTAATAATGTATCACTAAATGAAAGAAGAAAATCTGAAAGGCTATATACTCTATAATTCCAACCATATGACATTGTGGAAAAGGCAAAACTAGAGAGACAGCATAAAGATCACTGTTTACCAATGGGTTGGGAGAATGGAGTGGAAGGAAGTAGTGAATAGGTAGGGCACAAGGCATTTTTATGGCAGCAAAACTTCTATATGATACTAAATGGTGGGTAGAAGGCATTATGCATTTTTCAAAGTCCATGAAACTGTATATGCATAGAATGAAACCTAATGTAAACTATGGACATTAGTTACTAATAAGGTATCAATATTGGTTAATAAATTGTGAGAAATGCACTACACTAATGCAATGTGTCAATAATCATGGAAACTGTGTGTTTGTGTTTGGGGATGCATATATAGGAATTCCATTTACTTATTTTGCAATTGATGTATAGCTCTAAACCTGCTCTAAAAATAAATAAAGTCAACAAGGATATGGAAAAGACTAAAACTGACTATAAAATTAAATAAGTAAATTGAAACATTTCAAACAAAACAGAACAAAACATAACCACACTGAAGAGGAACAGAAAGAACAAAATTAACCCATAAGCACAGTAGTAGGATGATATTCTTTAAGACTGTAGACACAAAGATTCTCATACAAATATTGAACTATAGTTAGAAAATCCGTTTTTTCAGAGACAAACACTGGAAATTCTGAAAATAATTTCTGTTTATTTTAGGATTGAGCAAAGTTATGAATGATAGATGCAAGGTTCCTCATTGTCAGAAAAGTGAGTTACAAATATGGAAAGAGGAAGAGTAAAATAAACCCCTTGGTATTGAAGTAGGATTTAAGGTATCTTACGCATTCATAGTTTTAAGATTAGATAGATAGATAGATGGATAGATAGATAGATAGATAGATAAGAAATTAATATTTACACAGAAAAATGCCTGTATATGTATATGTATCTGTGTGTGTGTATGTAGGTACACAAACATGCATGCACACATTCATATATGCATATACATACATTCATCCTCTAATTTTGTCCCTTGAGAAGTTATACAAGCAATAACATTCAGTTGTGAGGAACACAATCTTTCTCTCTACCTATCTCAATATTCTGACAGAAACATAAAAATAAGGAGCATCCAAGGAATGATTAGAAAATCCTCAAGAGCACACAGGGGCCAGTTTGAAAGGACTTATATTACCCAAATCTGGGACAACTTGAGCACTAAAATAAATAACAAAATTAAAAGACTAACCATTGATGTAAACGAGGACCATAAACCTTCATTGTATTAAAAATAAATAAACAAGGTAGAAAGAAAAACTCTACATTAGAATCCCACTAAATGAATTTAAAATGAGTGACTCAATTAGAAACCATCATTTGAACGCTGTCAAAAGCATCATACTAGCATGTAAACATTTGATATATAATAGAATATTGACTTTTTCCCAAAGTATCTCCTCACAAGACCTTTATTAATTACAACAGGAAAATAATAATTTTAGAGTAGAGAAACTGGGCTGACATTACCTTAGCAAAATGAATCCTACCTAATAAACTGAGAGAAAAGATTGAGCTAGGTAACAACAGTTTGGCACCTATAACAAAAATAATAAAAATTGTGGGTGAGAAAGTGTGAGGAGTCATAGGATATTGACATGGTCTCAAAGTATATCCTCACAAGAAACTTTTTAATTGCAAAGGAAAATAATGTAACTTTACAGTGCAGAATCCTGGCAGATATTATCTTAACAAGTGATCAAAATTCATATTATCAATAAAGGAAAAAATGAATATCATATGCCTCCTGAAGATTCATTGAGAAGAGCAAAACTCACTTCTTTGGCATTCCTACCAAATATGCATGTCCTCAATCCAATCATATGGAAGGATCAGACAAGCAAAAATAACTGGCCTGTCCTCTTCGCCCATTCTAATAACAGGTACTATTTAATGCACCAGAGATTAACCAATGGGTAAAGAAAAGAAAAAAAAAATTAACTCCCTATTTTCACAAAGTTTGTATTCAGGTTGTAGACGGTGAAAATAATAACTAAACATGAGCATAGCAGGTAAACAAAAACAAATTAATTTGATACTATAACTTGGGGGTTATTATTTATGGCTGAGTAACTGCGAAAGTTCACTCTGCAGAGAGGGTATTTCTACTGACCCCTCAAGACTAGAAAAACACTGTAGAAGATTCAGGTAATATGTTTGAACAAATAAAAAAAAATAAGTTAAAAATAACTGCAGTGAGCAGTAAAATAAAGGGATTACTTAGTGAATTTGAAAAATAAGCAGATAGAACTTTAAAAGCAGAATAGAAAGCAAAATGTACCTAAAACATCAATGAACAGGTAACAACTGATTACACATGGATAGAGGGAGGATTAGCGTAGGCACTAGGGTAGAAAAAAATCATGCAGAATGCAGTGCTGAGGCAAAAACATGGATAATATGACAAAATACATTGATATGAAGGATATAATAAGAAGCTTTACAATTGATTTAGCTGGCGTTCCAGAAGGAAAAGAGAGGAAGATCTTGTTGGAAGTAATAGTCGTAAGATGGCAGCTGAGAATTTTCCAAATATGATGAAAGACACCAGTACAAAACTCAACATATCCAACAATCCTCCCAAATTTTAAAAACGGATAATCTGTCATTTTGAAAAGAATATCAAAAATAAAGGGAAAATTTAAAAGCAGGCAGGAACAATAACAACACAAAACAAATTGCCTTCAAAGGAAAGGAAGTTAGTTGGGCAACAGTAGCAATGGAAACTGTTGGAATGGTGTCTTCAGTGCACTGGAAGAAACTAACTGCCACTTTATCCACTAAAAAGTTATTATTTTACTTTCTTTTATCTTATAGGGTGTTATGTAAAAGTATTCATTATTATAGATAGAGAATGATACCAAGACCAAAACAATATTAGGTACTAGTGATGTCAAATTAAGCAGAATCATATTAATTCCATATGCTAATTTGTCTACCTTCTAATGCCTGAAATTGTAACTGAAATTTTCTATTGCCGGAGTTTTGTTCTTTTCAGTTGAAGTTTATAGAAATCAATTTTGTGAGACAGCAAATTCATCTATTTGCTAAATCTGGCTTATGTTACAATCTCCAAATGGACTTGAGTTTATCTATTCCCTAGGTTAAATAATTAAAAATATATATTCCTAAATAATATTTACTATATTATGCTGACTCATAAGATAAAATTTCTTCACTATTCTTAAATTTTGAATTTGCTTAAAAATTCACCCTTAATTTTGCTTTTGTGACTAGAAGTAATACGAATTTGGGATTAGATATTACCCTCATGTAAATCAATTTTTATTATTTTTTTAAGTCTTGGAGTAATTGTTTTTATATTGGATATCAGAGTTTTCCTTTTTGAGAATGTTGTCTAGATGAAAATGAATATTTAAACAGTATTTTGGAATATATCAATAGGGAGAATACATTTTCCTTTATTTTCTCTCCCCAAATCAATCTATTTTATAATGAGGAAGAACCAATGAAAATATTTAAACTACAAAAAAATATGATCTCTTGCTGTTTTTTTTTGTGCCAATATTTTTACCCTTTTCTCTGATTTGAGAAAACTGGAGATTGAGCAAAATTAACTTGTAAACATTGAACATTGTTTTAGTTATTCTAAACCTTTTTTAGCTTTTAGTCACCCTTTAATGTGTTTTTGGATTATATCTTGTTTTTAATATATGCAATCCATTTCTGTATTAATAGGAAACTTAACCCAAATTTGACATAAACAGTAGTCCTATACAGTTACTTGAAAATCAACTGTTAAATCAGCTTACAATTATTGTTTTTCCTTTCATCTGAGGAACTGGCACTAATTCGGAGAATTCTAAGGATCATAATAGCAGTGACTTTAATTAAATTTAATATATTCCTTCTGCCAAAGTTAGTTCTTGAGCTCTGATTCATAGTAATTAAAGTGAAATATACAGAATTACACTAGCAATTGATCTAGCTTTCTGCAATGTTATTTAAGAAATAAACAAAACAGAATGTAGCCCTCTTGAAAATAAATATCTGAATTCTAATATCTAATGAATGAAATCTATTTAACAGTTCCTAAATCCTCTTAAGAAAAGTGTCCAGATGGACACCAATTCATTAGCAGTTGCTATCACAGGAAATTAAAGTAAGAAAAAATGCTAATTTCTAAAATTTTTTCTGTTTTCTTCTAATCAGATCTATCAGTTTCACGTTATAGAATACATTTGCAGATAGTGTATCCCTGTGTGTGTGTAGCCACTCCCCATTCATCCCTCTGCCAAGGTCCTGGCAACCAGCAATGTGCTGTATTACCAGATGCATGATTAAGTGTTCAATTTAGTAATTATAATTATCTTAAGATTTCTAATATGGGCCATTTAATTAATTCTATGTTAATAGAGTAACAACTCTCAGGTATATATGAAGACATACTCACAAACACACACAGATATGACAGTTACTTTCGGATTTATATGCCTTTTTGTTCCTTCTCAATTTCTCCATTCTAATCATTTTTCATATTATAGAAAAGACTGTTGTCTCTTTCAATTCAGGGCATTGACTTTCATGTTTCTTCTCCCATCTCTTTCAAACTTCCCACTGCCCATTACTTATCCTTCTTCTACTCATTATTCAGATCTGAGAAGTCACTTATTCAGAAATGTCTTCCCAAATTTTTTCCAGAGCATGATGTAAAATCATCTGTCTCTGAGAAGCAGTCAAAAATATATTTAGATGTTCAGCAATATTTGTCTTCTCTATTACTAATCCAACTCCACAGGGAAAAACACCATTGACTGATACAATACCAGACCTAGCACAGTGTCTTGCACATAATACTCGCTCAAAAATGTTTTTACTGATGGTATAGATGAATGATTTTCACAAAAGTATTTCCAAACATCTATGGACACCTTCAAGTATCTAACTGGACATTCTTCAACTCTAAAATAGGCAAAAGGAATCATTCCTCACAAAATTGTCCCTGAACATTTTCTCCAGCCAGTTGTCCAACTAATTAATCTTTTCTATTATTAAACAGTACAATTCAGTGTCAGTACATTCACAATGTTGTGCAACCAAAACTTTTGTAAGTTCTAAAATATTGTCACCACCCTAAAATAACTTAACATCAATTTAAGATGACCAGAAAAAGAGAGGAAAAATAACCTTTACAGTTCTAGATTACAAGATTGTAAATATGCAATGTATTAACTCTTTTTTGTTGGTATGTTTTTAAACTCTAAATACATATTTTACTTAACAGCAATGAAAACATTTAATTCTGTGTATATGGATGTATGTGAGTGTACACACACACATCCATATACACAGAATTAAAGAACACATTCTGATTATAAGCTGCATATCCAAAATACTATAGCTATATAGTTTATGTTTTTTAAGAAACTATGAAAGATATTGTTTACATCTTAACATTAGGAATTGTGTTCCAGCATAGAAAGAGACAATATATAAACAATATCTTAAGCAAATTATAGCTATGTTATTTTCTTTCACAGTTTGTGAAATTCAGAGTTTGGCAGTCAAGATCTGGATCAGTTTCAAAGCCATCCAAGGATTTGGGTTCCTTCTTGCTGCTGTCCCTTCCTTAATATGTGGTTTCTATCTGCAAGTTTGCCTCATGGTAAAAATATAACTGCTGAAGTTACTGTCATCATATTCCTGTTCTAGAGAGGATTAAGAAATTGTTAAGTATGTAATAATTTAATTTAGCTGAGTCATCACTCCTTTTTAAGGAACTCTCTGGAAAGTATCTCTCAAAATGTAATTGGCCATTGCCAGTCCCATCTGCAAGATAAACTATAAACCGTTGGTGTTATTCTGCTCTCATTGCTACTCTTCCTTGTAATAAAAGAAGAAAGAGAAAGTAGTATTGGATAGGCAATTAGTAATTTCCTAATTTTGGGTATTAAATTTGTTACCCAAAGTACTTTCTATCCCTCCTATTCATAAGTTTGGGAACTAACTTTTTGCATTTTAGTATTGGTTTCCTGTAAAAATGTTGAGCAGAAGGCTAAAGAAACTTCCTATTAAATAACACTGTAAACATATCTTCTTGCTTGCCACAAGCCATTAATTCGCACATTGGATATAGGCATTCAATCAATAAATGATTACACAATTTGGACCAATATTTGTACATATTTTCCCCAAAACCAGGGCAGGGAGGGTGGCTATAGAGCATGGTTTAATGATACTAGAAGGCAGTACACAGGAAACAAAAGACTGGACATGGCATATGGGAAAATGATCCTTCCGTTGGAATTCTCAGCAAAATAGCACACAGAGAGATACACATGCAGACAACCATGAGGACTCATGATAAGAAAGCTTTAAAATATGCCAGTCTAGGAGGAATCTGGACCCGGCATCATGGGATGGAGAACATCTTCTTGACCAAAAGGGGATGTGAGATGAAATAAGTTTCAGTGGCTGAAAGATTCCAAAAGGAGCCGAGAGGTCACTCTGGTTGGCATTCTTAAGGAAAATATAGGTAACACTTTTTAGGTTGTAATGAATTGGACTAGGAGCAAACTATCAAACTACAACCTAAAACTATCAAACTGTAACCCAGAACCCTTGAAATCTTGAAGACGATTTATAAAAATGTAGCTTATGAGGGGTGATAATGTGATTGGAAAAGCACGTGGACCATACTCCCCTTTGTATGGATGGGATGAGTAGAAAAACGGGGGCAAAAAAAAAAAAAACAGTGTTTTTTTACTTTAATTGTTCTTTTTCACTTTAATTTTTATTCTTATTACTTTTGTGTGTGTGGTAATGAAAATGTTCAAAAATTAATTTTGGTGATGGACACACAACTATATGGTAGTACTGTGAACAATTGATTGGATGCTTTGTATGACTGCATGGCACATGAATATATCTCAGTAAAATTGAATTATTAAAAAAAAATAAAATATGCCAGCCTTCTTTGTATGTTACTTTATATATTTCTGGTAAAGTGCTTCTGTATTGAAGACCAGCTTTCTTCCTAACAATATTTTCAAACTAAGTCTATATAAGGTTGGCACATGAATAGAGATTTATAATCATACAACATGTTAAAGGACATCATTAATTAGTTCTTTTAAAAGAACTTCCTAGTTTCATTTACTTTTCCATAAAATTATTTTCTTAACATTTTCTTATTTGGGGAATTAATTCTCCAAATCCTTTAACAAACTTTGCTTGCCTCTGTCACCAATTTATTCCGTTTAAGTAAAGGCACCTCTGAATAGGGTGACTGCAGTCTCTAATTTTGCAAACTTTGTTAAATGAGTTTATTATGTGAAACCCATAGCTAATGAAATTCAATACCTCAATTTGGAAGACATCAAATATGTCACAGTTTATTTTCCTCAGTGTAAATTATTTAGAGAAAAAAACATATATGATTATGGTACTAGGCAATGTATATATTCACTGATATTTAACTTAATTAAAACAATTCTTTCGGAGCATATTTTTTTTTGATGCAACAGATGTTGAGTTTATACAAAACAGAAATAAAACCAGAATTTCATATTGGAGTACCCATTTAATTTTTTTTAATATTCATTTTATTGAGATATATTCACATACCACACAGTCATACAAAACAAGTCGTACATTAGATTGTTCACAGTATCATTACATAGTTGTACATTCATCACCAAAATCAGTCCTCAACACCCTCATTACCACACACACAAAAATAACCATAATAATAATTAAAGTGAAAAAGAGCAACTAAAGTAAAAAAAAGAACACTGGGCGCCCTTGTCTGTCTGTTTGTTTGTTTGTTTCCTTCCCCCACCTTTCCACTCATCCATTCACAAGCTAGACAAAGGGGAGTGTGATCCCCATGGCCCCCCCAATCCCACTGTCCCCCCTCATAAGCCACATTTTTACACAATTGTCTTCAAGATTCATGGGTTCTGGGTTGTAGTTTGATAATTTCAGGTATCCACCACCAGCTACCCCAATTCATTAGAACCTAAAAAGGGTTGTCTATATTGTGCATAAGAGTGCCCACCAGAGTGACCTCTCGGCTCCTTTTGGAATCCCTCTGCCACTGAAGCTTATTTCATTTCCTTTCACATCCCCCTTTTGGTCAAGAAGATGTTCTCCGTCCCACGATGCCAGGTCTACATTCCTCCCCGGGAGTCATATTCCACGTTGCCAGGGAGATTCACTCCCCTGGGTGTCTGATCCCACGTAGAGGGGAGGGCAGTGATTTCACCTTTCAAGTTGGCTTAGCTGAAGAGAGAGAGGGCCACATCTGAGCAATAAAGAGACATTCGGGAGGAGGCTCTTAGGCACAGTTATAGGGAGGCCTAGCCTCTCCTTTGCAGCAACAGTCTTTCCTAGGGCAAATCCCGTGGTAGAGGGCTCAATCCATCAAACCACCAGTCCCGTCTGTGTGTGGGCATGTTAGCAACCATGAAGGTAGGGCAGGCCAATACCCCTGCATTCTCCACCAGCTCTTCAAGGGGGCTCTGCATATATTTTACCTCATTATTTTTGTTTTTTTTTTTAACTTTTTTTTTCTAAATCAACTGTATGAAAAATAAAAAAAATTGAAAAAAAATTAAAAAAAAACATACAATAAAATAACATTTCAAAGAGACCATAACAAGGGAGTAAGAAAAAGACAACCAACCTAAGATAAGTACTTTACTTCCAACATGTTCCTACTCTACACCAAGAAAGTAATCTAATATAGCAACATTTCTGTGAACTTGTTCCTACTATACCCATCAGAAATTAACAGACCATAGCCATTCCTGGGCATTCCCAGAACATTAAATTTACCCATGATACCTTATCTGTTCTTGGATTATTGTTCCCCCTTCCTTAATTGCTCTCTATTGCTAGTTCCCCTACATTGTACATTATAAACCATTTGTTTTACATTTCTCAAAGTTCACATTAGTGGTAGCATATAATGTTTGTCTTTTTGTGCCTGGCTTATCTCACTCAGCATTGTCTTCAAGGTTCATCCATGTTGTCATATGTTTCACAACATCGTTCCTTCTTACTGCCGTGTAGTATTCCATCGTGTGTATATACCACATTTTATTTATCCACTCATCTGTTGAAGGACATTTGAGTTTTTTCCATCTCTTGGCAATTGTGAATAATGCTCCTATGAACATTGGCGTGCAGATATCTGTTCATGTCACTGCTTTCCGATCTTCTGGGTATATACCGAGAAGTGCAATCACTGGATCGAAGGGTATCTCTATATGTAGTTTTCTAAGGAACTGCCAGACTGACCTCCAGAGTGGCTGAACCATTATACAGTCCCACCAACAATGAATAAGAGTTCCAATTTCTCCACATCCCCTCCAGCATTTGTAGTTTCCTGTTTGTTTAATGGCAGCCATTCTAGTTGGTGTGAGATGGTACCTCATTGTGGTCTTAATTTGCATCTTTCTAATAGCTAGTGAAGCGGAACATTTTTTCATGTGTTTCTTGGCCATTTGTATTTCCTCTTCAGAGAACTGTCTTTTCATATCTTTTGCCCATTTTATAATTGGGCTGTCTGTACTATCGTCATTGAGTTGTAGGATTTCTTTATATATGCAAGATATCAGTCTTTTGTCAGATACATGGTTTCCAAATTTTTTTTTCCCATTGAGTTGGCTGCCTCTTTACCTTTTTGACAAATTCCTTTGAGGTACAGAAACTTCTAAGCTTGAGGAGTTCCCATTTATCTATTTTTTCTTATGTTGCTTGTGCTTTGGGTGTAAAGTCTAGGAAGTGTCCGCCTCATACAAGGTCTTGAAGATGTTTTCCTACATTATCTTCTAGGAGTTTTATGGTACTTTCTTTTATATTGAGATCTTTGGTCCATTTTGAGTTAATTTTTGTGTAGGGTGTGAGGTAGGGGTCCTCTTTCATTCTTTTGGATATGGATATCCAACTCTCCCAGCCCCATTTGTTGAAAAGACCATTAGACCCAGTTCAGTGACTTTGGGGGCCTTATCAAAGATCAGTCAGCCATAGATCTGGGGGTCTAGCTCCGAATTATCAATTCAATTCCATTGATCTATATGTCTATCTTTGTGCCAGTACCATGCTATTTTGACAACTGTGGCTTTATAATAAGCTTCAAAGTCAGGGAGTGTAAGTCCTTCAACTTTGTTTTTCTTTTTTAGAGTGTCTTTAGCAATTCGAGGCATCTTCCCTTTCCAAATAAATTTGATAACTAGCTTTTCCAAGTCTGCAAAGTAGGTTGTTGGAATTTTGATTGGAATTGCATTGAATCTGTAGATGAGTTTGGGTAGAATTGACATCTTAATGACATTTAGCTTTCCTATCCATGAACATGGAATATTTTTCCATCTTTTAAGGTCCCCTTCTATTTCTTTTAATAGAGTTATGTAGTTTTCTTTGTATAAGTGTTTTACATCTTTGGTTAAGTTTATTCCTAGGTACTTGATTTTTTTAGTTGCTATTGAAAATGGTATCTTTTTCTTGAGTGTCTCTTCAGTTTGTTCATTTCTGGCATATAGAAACATCACTGACTTATGTGCATTAGTCTTGTATCCTGCTACTTTGCTAAATTTGTTTATTAGGTCTAGTAGCTGTATCGTCGATTTCTCAGGGTTTTCCAGATATAAGATCATATCATCTGCAAACAATGACAGTTTTACTTCTTCTTTTCCAATTTGGATGCCTTTTATTTCTTTCTCTTGCTGGATTGCCCTGGCTAGCACTTCCAGCAAAATGTTGAATAACAGTGGTGATAGCGGGCATCCTTGTCTTGTTCCTGATCTTAGAGGGAAGGCTCTCAGTCTCTCACCATTGAGTACTATGCTGGCTGTGGGTGTTTCATATATGCTCTTTATCATATTGAGGAAGTTTCCTTCAATTCCTACCTTTTGAAGTGTTTTTATCAAAAAGGGATGTTGGATTTTGTCGAATGCTTTTTCAGCATCTATTGAGATGATCATTTGATTTTTCCCTTTTGTTTTGTTAATGTGTTGTAATACATTGATTGATTTTCTTATGTTGAACCATCCTTGCATGCCTGGAATGAACCCCACTTGGGCATGATGTATGATTTTTTTAAATTTGTCTTTGGATTCGATTTGCAAGTATTTTGTTGAGGATTTTTGCATCTATATTCATTAGGGAGATTGGCCAGTAGTTTTCCTTTTTTTGTAGCATCTTTGCCTCGTTTTGGTATCAGATTGATGTTAACTTCATAAAATGAGTTAGATAGTGTTCCATTTTCTTCAATGTTTTGAAAGAGTTTAAGTAAGATTGTTGTCAATTCTTTTTGGAAAGTTTGGTAGAATTCCCCTGTGAAGCCATCTGGCCCTGGGCATTTATTTGTGGGAAGCTTTTTGATGACTGATTGGATCTATTTGCTTGTGATTGGTTGCTTGAGGTCTTCTGTTTCTTCTCTGGTCAGTCTAGGTTGTTCATATGTTTCCAGAAAATTGTCCGTTTCCTCTACATTATCCAGTTTGTTGCCATATGGTTGTTTACAGTATCCTCTTATAATTTTTTAATTTCCTTGGGATCTGCAGTAATGTCAACTTTTTCATTCATTATTTTGTTTATATGGGTCTTCTCTCTTTTTGATATTGTCAGTCTAGCTAGGGGCTTGTCAATCTTGTTGATCTTCTCAAAGAACCAACTTTTGGTGTTATTTATCCTCTCTATTTTTTTTTTTGTTCTCTATGTCATTTATTTCTGCTTTAATCCTTATTATTTATTTTCTTCTACTTGGTTTAGGATTCGTTTGCTGTTCATTTTCTAGCTTCTTTAGTTGATCCATTAGTTCTTTGATTTTGGCTCTTTCTTCCTTTTTAATATATGCATTCAGTGCTATAAATTTCCCCATCAGTACTGCTTTTGCTGCATCCCATAGGTGTTGGTATGTTGTGTTCTAATTTTCATTCATCTCTATATATTTAGCAATTTCTCTTGCTATTTCTTCTTTAACCCACTGATTGTTTAGGAGTGTGTTGTTTAACCTCCAGGTATTTGTGAATTTTCTAAGTCTCTGATGGTTATTGACTTCTAATTGTATTCCATTGTGGTCAGAGAACGTGCTTTGAATAATTTCAATCTTTTTAAATTTATTGAGCCTTGTTTTATGTCCAAGCATATGATCTATTCTGGAGAAAGTTCCATGAGCACTAGAGAAGTATGTGTATCCTGGTGATTTGGGATGTAATGTTCTATATATGTCTGTTAAATCCAATTCATTTATCAGATTGTTTAGGTTTTCAATTTCCTTATTGGTCTTCTGTCTGGTTGATCTATCTATAGGAGAGAGTGATGTGTTGAAGTCTCCCACAATTATTGTGGAAACATCAATTGCTTCCTTTAGTTTTGCCAGTGTTTCTCTCATGTATTTTGTGGCGCCTTGATTGGGTGCATAAACATTTATGATTGTTATTTCTTCTTGTTGAATTGCCCCTTTTATTAGTATGTAGTGACCTTCTTTGTCTCTCAAAACATCTCTGCATTTAAAGTCTATTTTATCTGAGATTAATATTGCTACACCTGCTTTCTTTTGGCTGTAGCTTGCATGAAATATTTTTTTCCATCCTTTCACTTTCAATTTCTTTGTGTCCCTGAGTCTAAGATTGTCTCATATGCAGCATATTGATTGTTCTTTTTTTTCTTTTTGATCCATTCTGCAAATCTATATCTTTTAATTGGTAAGTTTAATCCATTTATATTCAACGTTATAACCGTGAAGGCATTTCTTGAATCATCCATCTTACCTTTTGGTTTATGTTTATCATATATATTTTTCCCTCTCTCTATTAATATCCTTTAATGTAGTCATACCGAATCTCTTTAGTACTGAAACTTTCTCCATGTCTTTCTCTCCTTTCTTTGTTTCTCTGTCTGTAGGGCTCCGTTTAGTATCTCCAGTAGGGCAGGCCTCTTGTTAGCAAATCCTCTCAGCACTTGTTTGTCTGTGAAAAACTTAAGCTCTCCCTCAAATTTGAAGGAGAGCTTTGCTGGATAAAGTATTCTTGGTTGGAAATTTTTCTCACTCAGAATTTTAAATATGACGTGCCACTGCCTTCTCACCTCCATGGTGGCTGCTGAGTAGTCACTACTTACTCTTATGTTGTTTCCTTTGTATGTGGTGAATTGTTTTTCTCTTGGTGCTTTCAGAACTTGCTCCTTCTCTTCAGTATTTGACAGTGTGATCAGAATATGTCTTGGAGTGGGCTTATTTGGATTTATTCTATTTGGAGTTCTCTGGGCATTTATGATCTGTGTATTTATGGTGTTTAGAAGTTTTGGAAAGTTTTCCCCAACAATTTCTTTGAATAATCTTCCTAGATCTTTACCCTTTTCTTCTCCTTCTGGAACACCAATGAGTCTTATATTTGGACATTTTATATTATATCCCTGAGGTCCATTTCAATTTTTTTGATTTTTTCCCCATTCTTTCTTTTGTGCTTTCATTTTCCATTCTGTCATCTTCCAGGCCACTGATTCATTGTTCAACTTCCTCTAGTCTTGTACTATGAGTATCCAGAATCTTTTTAATTTGGTCGACAGTTTCTTTAATTTCCATAAGATCATCTATTTTTTTTATTTAGTCTTGCAATGTCTTCTTTATGCTCTTCTAGGGTCTTCTTGATGTCCTTTATATCCTGTTCCATGCTCTTCTTGATGTCCTTTATATCCCGTGCCATGGTCTCGTCATTCATCTTCAGTTCTTTGATTAATTGCTCTAGGAACTGTGTCTCTTCTGATCTTTTGATTTGGGTGCTTGGGCTTGGGTTATCCATATCATCTGTTTTTTTCATATGCTTTAAAATTCTCTGTTGTTTTTGGCCTCTTGGCATTTGCTTAACTTGATAGCGTTCCTTTAGGATTTGTAGACCAATTGAAATCCTCATCTCTAGTTTGTCAGATCTAGAGCTTCATGGAGTACACTTTCTCTGACTAACCAGCAGGTGGCATCCACGAGTCACCTGTTCCCCTCAAGCCAGTTCTCCCCTGCTTTGCCTCTGTGATGAGTGGGGTACTAAGTCTTGTGGGGTCCAATTGGTGTACCAGACTTGCGTGTGTAGTTGGTGTTGCCTGCCCTGTATAAGGGGCGTGTGTCTGGGCAGTCAGGGAGGGGGGGCGGCTCTAACAATCAAATCTCCCTGGTGTTCCTGGAGTTTTAAAGCTGCTGCAATAGTCTAATCCTTCAGTTCAGTCCTGCCACAGTTTGTCTCTGCCACTGACCCACAAGTCCTTGGTATTGGCATGTGGCCCCTGAGACTTGCAAGTGGGTCCCTCTTCCAGGCTGTGCATCCCCTGGTCCTCTGTTGAGGGATGACTGTGCTATGTCACAGGTGAGTGCCGTCCCCCCAGGGCAGTTCTGAGCTGTCTGTCTGTGTAGGGAGGCTCCCAGTCTGCTGAAATGATGTCTGAATGATATTTGTTAATTCACACTGAATGGTATTTGTTAATTCACACTGCTCTACCTTCCCAACTCTGGGACAACCAGCTGAGGGTGCAGGGAAGGCTAATGTCCATGCCCAATTTTGTGGTGCATACGTGTTATTGGAAGCACTTCTGTCACACTCGGTTGTCTGGGGCAGCTCTGGGCTATGGGGCTGGCGACGGGCAGGAGTGTTTCCTGTTCACCAGGATGATGGCTGTGAGCAGACGCCCCCCTTTTCTTGGGAAGTTGTGGTGTTTAGTGAATTTTCTCAACCACTGGATTATTGTCTTTTGTCTCAGATCTCTCTTAGTTCTGCTCTTGTCTTGACCTGCCCAAATTGCAAGTCTTTGAGGCTTTCTGTATTGAGCTTCTTAGACTAAATGTTTTAGAAAAATAAAAAAAAAATAAAAAAAGGGGGGGGGGGCTGTCCTGGCAGATCTAATGGGTTATTGAAATGCTAAGAGACAAAGCAATTAGGGCTATTAAGGAAAGATCCTGGGGGCAGAGAGATCAGTTTTTCTTTGAGATTTGCAAATGAGCCTCAGGGCCTGAGCTCTGCCCTTCTCCTTTCTACGTTCACCAGAACTCCAAAAAGCCTCTGCTTTTATTTTTGAGTTTTTCTTGCTGTTTTTTGCTATGCCTATCTCCTCTCTGCTGGGCTGGCTGCTGTCAGATTCTCTGGTGTCTGGTCTCAGTCTATCTATGGTTGGAGTTTGGATCAGTAGAATGAGTTTCCGATAAGAACTGCCACTGTAGTTCTCCCTTCTCCTTCCCAGTACTGACAGCCCCTCCTTCCACTGGACTGAGCCTGACAGGGAGGGGCATGGGTCCACTGGCTGCAAAAACTTACTGATTTGCTGATCTCAGCAGTTCCACATTTTCATGAGTGTTGTATGAAGTGTGCCCAAAGTCAGATTGCTCTGCGGTGTCCAGTCCACGCAGTTCCTGGCTTTCTACCTACTTTCCTGGAGGAGTAACTAAAACATACACCTTACCAATCCACCATCTTGCCCCTCCCTCCCCCCATTTAATTTTAAGAATAAGGTTCTGGTAAGTAAATGGTATTCCACACAGTCTTACCAAATAGGAAAAAAAAAAAAATGTTTGCCTTGATATACTGTAAACTAACAGATTTGTTTCAACAATATGCATGTGGATTAATACATTAAAATCTGTTTTTTTTAAAATGAAAATAGAAAAGTCCCCACACAGTTCTATCTAATAAATATTAACATGTCTTTCTAATCCTTAAATTTTAATTTCAAAATAAACTGAGTGATTTGCTAAATATGGATTTAGATGCTTGGATTTAGTTGAAGTTAATTAATTAACAGTAACTTGGACCTTTTCTAAGGAAGAAGTAATCATTTCCCAATATTCCAATTTTGAAATTGATTCTGATAAGAATGTGTATGGTGTCACAGTGTATATTTATTTTATGACAATATAGAAAGACTATAGAAAGAATATCTTCCAACCACAGAGTTGCACTGAGATTGTAACTCAATTACTCATTTTTGCACCAATTTTGAGTAGGAGATGTGTGGAACCCTGTCAAAAGTCAAGGTCCTTTCTTTCTATTATACTACATACTGCATTTTTTCATTAGAAAATAATTTGTTTTAATGATACTCTCACATGGAATTTTCATTAATTAATTCCACTAATGTAATTAATATTTCCATTACACTTTTACCATTGAAGGGAAGTAGCCTGATATTTTTCTAGTCTGTTCAGTTCTCTTAAATAATCAAAGTCACATTATGAAAGTATGTAGCCCAGTAAGTAAAATGGGCTATTAGTTAAATGGTTTTATACACCCTAAAACAAAGTCATTTTCCCTAAATTGCAATATTAAAATAATCATATTGTAATTGATTTTTTTTTCATAATCATAAATATCACTAAGCTTAAGCCTCAACATATCCAATATGAGCCCTTCTAACCTGTACTATTTACTCATAGACAGTGGCTATCCATTTCCTATTTCTGCTTGAAACAATTATAACACATTATATTTTACACTTTCTTATCCTTCTTACTTACCTATAAAGAAAACCTGAAGCCACTGAAATATACTATCTCCATTGTATCTGCCTAATTACTTGAGGTTATCGCACAGTGATTGTACTATAAATAACATCAATCTACATGATATAAATTATTTTTCTAAAATTTTTTTTGTCATGTAAGATTCACTTTGCCTTATGAACTTTCATACTCCTTTCACAAGGGGTGGTGGTATTGACTCACCCAGAGACTTTGGACCAAGGTTACAAGACAACACGAAATGGACTTGAAGTAAGGGGAAGGAGCTGACAGTCTTAAAGTTGACACACAATTGTGGAAGCCAACTCAAGTTAATAGGGTAGATCTGTACTTGATTTCTTTTATGAGTTTAAATGATATGTTAGGAAAGCATGACTCAGGGTATATAATCAAAATACAACTTTTATGTTTCCTTCTCTCTTTGCATTAAATCAGAGTGGGATGCTTTCCTCTCCCCAGGTGAAAACTGGGACAACTACCAAGACAGAAGTACTTAATTACACTAAGGTAATAAATAACTTCCCAGTTTATTTAACTATTAAACACAAATTTGATTTTGAAATTGGAGTGCCAAATGCTAGAAAATAATAAAATAAAAATAATTTTGTTAAATACCAACTTTTCTGAGTTTTCCCAGGTGGACAAAAATGTGATCTGCTTGAATGAAGCATCAAGGGCATTTTTTTTTCACTCATCTCCAACATTTGCAACGAACGCTTAATTAACCATCCTGTAGTGGAGTATGGATTCAGAAATATGGAAAGAGAAACAAAGGAATTACCATGAGGTCAAGGGTTTTCAAACAGGGCAACAGCTACCACCTAAGAATTCTCATCATAAGTCTTTCCTCCATTTACTTTCTCAACCATCCTATAGCTTTGATCTTGGTCATCGGTGCCTAGGTTTTGGGCCCAAACATCATGGAACCAGTTATAGCACCAATTCTGAAATTTGTGTTTTGTATTTGCACCTCTCTTTATTCCAACTTAATTCCTAAAACATCACAAAAACTGTCATTTAAGCAATTTCCCTATATGATATTATTTTCTTTCTTTCTTTCTCACTAATTAATGGATAAATTATGTATACTAGAATTCTAGACTCATTATTAGGTCCTGAGTACATACTGATACTATATTCTAGATTCATTGTTAGGTCCTGAGTACATACTGATACTATAGTTTTTTTGTGTTGTTTTGTGACCTGGAACATCCTTGAGTTTTCTCTCCACCATTTCAAATATTATGAGCTTCTTGAGAAACTGTAGAATCATTCATCTAAGCAAAGGAGAGTTCGGGGTTAGATGGAGAGATGAATGGCCCGCATAAGTGGAAAATGAGTTCAAATGAGAAATACCCAATTTAATAAATTTTCTTTTTTCTTTATTTTATTTGTGATTTCAATTTATGCAACTTATTTCTTAAGTAAATTAAATTGGTTGGTTGGCTGGGCATACACACACACACACACACACACACACACATATATATATATACACACACACCTACACACACATATTTGAAGCTAATAAATTTACATTCATAATCAAACCCAGTGACCTATCTTGCATATTACTGAAAAATGATTATATACCAACAGATATCAGTACTGAAATATGATTATATACCAACAGATCACTTACTGAAAAATGATTATATCCCAACAGATATCACTATTTATAAATTTGTATTGCCCCAAAAATATAAACTTTAGGACTATGCAATAAGAATATAAAGAAAGTTTAGGTGCCTAATGCTACCAAAATAATATATAGAGTAAGAATCATTTGCAGCAATGATGAAAGAAAGATAGTTAGGCAGGGGTAGACATTTATCCATTGTTTACCATTGAGAGGTAATAAATTTTGAGATTTACATTTCAAATAAACACATGGCAAGAGTTATATAGGTAACATGAAGTGGTTGTTATTTTAACACACTACCATTATTATTGTCTAATATATACAGAGTACTTTTCAATATGATAGGTACTTTTCTAAATGCTTATAATCATATCATATTTAATCTCTATGACTACCTTATGGAGTAGTTATTGTAATTATTATACATAATCATGTAATGATGAAAGTATCAAAAAAATTAAAACATGCTTGGAGACATGAAATAACATTTCAAAGCTCATACTGTTTATTAGCAGCAGACCAACTTATCAAGCAAATATCTCTCTGATTTAAAAAAAAAAGGCAACAAGTAGAACGTGGAGGAATAACCATAATTTCCATACTTTAATCTTGAAAACATAGTGGGGTGAGGGTGATTATATGTGTTGGGACCGACCATATATTACCATCCCCAAAACTCAAGGCACGTTTTTTTCACATTCAGCCATTACATCAAAGCCCACTCCTATTTTAAGCCAAGGAGCACGTGTGAAGTGGCCACTCACCTACAACTCTGTCCTCCTTAATTTCAGTCTCATAGGTGGAAAGACTGCCAACTCATCCACCTTCCCTGCTTTTTGTATCACAAACTGATTAACTCTGTCTTCTTATTTAAACTTGTGCACAGCCTGCTCTTTTCCCTTCACCACAGCTTGTTTTGACATTTAGTCCATAATACTAATGCTTGTTTTGAGTAGAATGTAGTTTTTCAAATTAACTTTTAGATTTTAGGCTTCCTGACTGCAAACATATATAATATGCTCTATCTCCAAGTTTCTATTACAGGTATATTCTGACAATATATTAATTTTGATTGAATTATAAATTATTTGATGATGGGGCCATGTATTTATTTTCTGCCCTTTGATGATTGATTTTATGTGTCAACTTGCATAAGTTATGGTGTCTAGTTGTTTGATCAAACACTGGCCTAGTTGGAACTGTCAAGGCATTTTCTAGATGTGGTTAGGAGCTAGAATCAGTTGACTTTAAGTGAAGGAGATTATCCTCAGGGATGTGAGCAGGCCTCATCCAATCCAATGAGTAGAAGACCTTAAGAGCAAAGAACTGAGGTTTCCAAAAATAGAAAAAATTCTGTTGTAGACTACACGGTCCTCTTCTCTCGGAGTTTCCTGCCTGTTTACCTCCTCTACAGATTTCAGACTCTAGATTTTGACATAATTCTTACTAGAATTTGTAGCATCTTCTTTTATCTCTTTTCTCCCCCTCTTGCGTCTTTTTAGTTTGAATATATATTTCAAATAAGTCCCTTGAAGCTTGACACTTTGCTTATTTGCTTCTTCCCCACCCCCCACCCCCCTACCTATCTACCTCCTTCACCCTTTTCTTTAGTGTTTGTTCTAGGGTTTAAAATCTAGAAATTGAAATCAGCACCTTCTACATTAAATAATGTATCATTTCATATATATTGCAAGAAGACTACAGCAACATACTTCCTTTTTCCTCTCATATCCTCTGGCAATTGTTTTCATATATTTCTCCTGTTTTATGTTGTAAACACCACAGTATATTGATATATTTTTGGTTTTAAGCAGTCACACCTCTCTTAAAGGCATTATTTTTATAATAAGAAAAATATTTTATGTTTTATATTCATAGTTACCATTTTTGGTACTCTTAATTTCTTTCCTTAAATCAAAATTCCATATGAATATTTTTCCTTCTTGAAGAACTTTCTTTAACAATTTGTAGAAAAATTCTTGATTTGCCTTCATTTCTGAGAGATGATTTTTCTAGGTGCATAATTCTAAGTTGACCGTTTTTGTTTTTTTTTTCCCTTTCTGTACTTAAATGATGTTAGACTGATTCTCCTGTAGCTTGCATAGGTTCTGACAAGATGTCTGCTATAATTTTTCTTTGTTTTTTCCATATGCAATAAGGATGTATTTGTTCACTACATGAATATTAATTCTTTTGTTCAGAAGTATGATATAAATTTTTCTATTAACTATAAAGAGAAGTTTGTTAAAGATGCTTCCTGTAATTGTAGATTTGTTTAATTTTTGTTTCAATTCTGCTAATTTAACTTTGTATATTTCAAAATTATTTTTCCATGAATATCTGACTGTTGGAAAAAACCTGTTATCATTAGGAAACATTTCTGGTTAACTGCAATAGTAATTCTTGCCTTAAGAATACATATTACCATATATGACCAGTGATTGTTGTTAGAATTTGGATGGTATATCTTTTTCCAACTTTTTGAAGTTTAACTTTTCATATCTGAGTATTTATACTCTATCTTATGTAAAGAGCAATTGATTTTTAAAACAATTTGACAATCTTTGTGTTTTATTTGAATTAAGTATATTAACATTTAATGACGATAATGATATACCAAGTTTTAAATCTGTCATCTTGTTTTCTATTTATCCCCTTTATTACTTTTTTCATTTATTCTTCTTTCCTTTATATCATCTATATTAATAATTTTAGTTATCCATTTTTCCTACTTTTCTGAATTATCCATTTCTGTCTAAATATTGCCAGTTAACAAATATTATATAATACATACATGGCATTGTACAGTCTATTTTAAATGACTACTTTTACAATTTCTTGAGCAAATGAATAAATGTACAAGAATTTAACTCCATATACACATCTTCCACACTTTTGATATTATTGTCATATATTTATTTCTGCATGGTATAAACTACATACTTTATTATTGATGTTTTAAAGAATATTGTTTTATATTAGCACAAATACATATTTCTGTGCAGTTAATTCCTCCTTATGTTTATAACCTCTATGAGATAATTTTTCTTCAACATAACATCTATTGTTATTTCTTATAGCATAATTCTACTGTTAAATACTTTTTCAGCATTTTTCTGAAAATTTCTTCATATTGCCTCTATTTTTAAAGTATTATTCCTCTGGCTATAAGATTCTAGATTGGCATTATTTTTCTTTCCCTTTAAATATGACCAAAACTGTTTTCTGAGGTTTAAAAGCTCTGTCTGCCATCAGTCTTTTGCTGATACTTTGATGATTTTGTTTACAATTTTGATTTTTCTTCTATTTGATGGTGTTGTGCTTAGACATGGTTTTCTTCTTCTTGGGGATCACTAGTATCCTAAAATTGTGTGTTGATGTCATTTATCAATTTTGAAAATTATGTGTCCCTTATTTATTTGACTGTTGCAATTACCCCATTCTCTTTCTGCTCTACTTCTTGATTATATTACATAAATGTTAATTGAACCTTTTGATTGTATTCAACATGGATCTCTCGCAAACTCTAAACTCCTTTTCTCTCTTCTTTTTGCTTTCTGTGCTTCAACTTGTGTATTCTTTAATTCTGTATTCAAATTCAATAATCCTGTCTTCTGTTGTAACTTACCTGCCATTCAAATATTTTCAGTTCTAGAATGCCCATTTTGTTCTTTTTATATATTCGAATTATCTGTTCATCTTTTCTCTCTTAAATAATTTTCTATTCTTTAATGTATTAATTATAGTTTCTTCAAAGTTCTTGTCTTCTTATTCCAATATCTTGATTTTGTATAGATAAGCATCCATTTTTTGGGATGCTGACCTACCACAGACAACCACAATTTACTTAGTAATAAAAATCCGGTTTGAAACTTCATTAAACAATACAATTATAACCTGCATATTTTTCTTTTTGTATATTTCCATAAAAGTATATATTAAGTAATTATTAAACTGAGTGTAGGAATTAAGAGATCCACTCAGTGTATGCTCCAGTCCAGAAATTAACTGCATTATGTAAGCTTTTTATTAATTAAACACTTTTTTACAAACTATAAATATCATTGATTGATTTCAGTAGTACCTGACTTTAATTTTCATAAGTGAATGTAGTCATATCTCCTGTAACTACAATACAAATAACTAATAAGTGTGCAATAATATTTGCTGAATAAATTAATGAACAGTTACCAGTGGGAAAATTGAAGAATAATACAGTTTTTACTGTTATTATGCTTTCCTTATATTCTATATGCTTCAATCAATACAAACAGTTTAGTAGTTTGCTACTGCTGCATAACAAATTACCACAAACTTAGCAGCTGAAAACAACACCAACTTAATAGCTCACAGTTTTATAGGTCATAGGCCTGGTAGAATATGGTTGATTCTCTACTCGTGGTATTACAAAGCTGAAGTCTTGTCAGCTGGATTGAATTCTCTGGAAGCTCTCAGGGAAAATCTACTTCCAAGATTATTATTGTTATTGACAGGAATCAGTCCCTTGGGACTGTAAGAAGGAGTCCTTACTGATTGCCATCCAAGGGATCTTAGCTCCTGGAGGACAGCCACATTCCTTGTCATATGGTCCACTCCATGTTCAAGCTTGAAATGATGCATTGAACCCTTCTTGTACTTGGAATCTCTCTGTTTCCCTCTACAGCAACCAGCTAGAGAAAATTTTCTGCTTTTACAGAGTTCATGATATTTTGTCAGGCACACCCATATACCTCCCTTTCTTAAAGTCAACTGTACCATATAACATAACCCAATTATGGAAGTAAAAGCACCATAGTGACAATGGTAGGGATTATGCAGGAGAGTGCAGAATCATGAGGAACCATCATAGAAGTCTGCTTACCACATTCATGAAGACAATTTGCCAATTGAAAAAGAATGTATATACAGCCATTTTTTTCTCTTTACTTTCATTTTCACAATGATTCCTGTTTCTGTGAGTATATTCTTTTCAGAATCTTCAGATCAAGAACATCTCCATTCTTTTAGCCCCCTTGCTCTAGATTTGTTCCTTCACACACACACAATCAGGCTTCCTTATGCATTTTAATATAGCGTATCTATATCATTTATATAATTCAATTGGTCTTTACTATTAGCATAAATTAAAATTTCTTATGCCTGAAAATTTGGTTATAAAAATCTTAAGAATGTCTCCATGTAATAATTACATGATTCCTTCATTGCTTATTTAATTTATTATAAATAAGTAACTAGTAGCTACCATAGAATCAATTTTAAAACAATCCACTTTTATGCTGCACATCTTTGTCAGATGATGAGAGAAAGGATATTAAGGGGGCATGATTTGTTTTTTATAAAAAATGTTTTGCTGAAGAGTATCTAATCTGTTGAATAATAATACAGTTTCATCATAAAATTGATTTACTCATTGTTTTTAATATTATTTTGATAACATGCTTTATTAAGATTTATTAAATCATATTTTGTGATAATTAAATAAAATACATGATGAAATGTAATCATTTATTTTTGCAACCATATTTATGATAATTTGATATTCTAATAAAATGTTTCCAATAGCAAATTAGAATTTTGAATTTTGAATATTTTAAATTGTCCCTATTTTCATGGATATATGCATTGAAGTTTATCATATAATTCTGATATTTAAAACTTCTCTGTAGTCAGTTTGATAATTTTTTATAAAATATTTATTCTTAATTCAAATCTTCAAATAAATTAAATTTGGCAGTAGGAGCATTATATTAATTTTAGTTTATTTTTCTTATTCTGTATTCACAGTAATCACAACCCTAGCCTTCCTCCACCTCTTTCTAATTCTTCATCTTTTCTCAGTAGTAAATCAACACAAAGGATAGATCAATCTCCAATATTCCCTTAGATTTT
This sequence comes from Choloepus didactylus, assembly GCF_015220235.1. NCBI lineage: Eukaryota > Metazoa > Chordata > Mammalia > Pilosa > Megalonychidae > Choloepus > Choloepus didactylus. Next base: position 145,172,037 of record NC_051309.1, read on the forward strand.
TAGCATTTTCTCTCCTATGTTCAGAATTAAGACTAAAATGAATTGCATGGAGGGATAAGAGACAGAATTGTTAAAATAGCCTTTCTATATGAGACCAACGCAACACAATGTAATTATAATTTCCTGGGAATCTTGATATATCATATAGTGGCAGATTTTTAAAATGTCATCATCAGTGCATAGAACAGAGCTCAACAAAGACAAATGTTGTTTCTTCAGATATAATGACTCCTTGAGAAAAAAATTTTTTTTTCCCTAGAAGAAGCCACCCCTACACAGTTAGTAAATGAGAATATAGGATAAATGCTGTGATTGCTATTCTTATTGCATAGTTTTATACAATATTATGATTTTTTTTGCTCTTTCCATTGTAATAATGAACAATTTGCCTTCAGTAATTTATGGTCAGTTCACTATTATTCACACTTAAAATTTTCTTTCAGTTGAAGGATTTGAAGTCTAAAAAAAAAAGAGTTCTAAGATTTTCTTACTGGCAGAATTCCTATACAAACTTTAGGCTTTATTTCTCCTTATCTCCTTAGTAACTTTTGGCTATTTTTGCATTATCTGTGTTATGTTGATGGGGATTTAATTCCCTAATGTGTCAATTTCTATAAAAATAATAAACATTTTATAACCATAGTAATAATAAAATTTATTTAAATACACCCAAAATATTGTGAACTGAGTATAAGAGCTAGTAGAAGAAAATTGAACTTTAGGAAATATTATAAAACATTTATTTATAAATAAACACCCAAGCTGTTTTTATTTTTGTTATCCTCTCTAAACTCTATCTCAGTGTCCATAAAAGAAAAGAAGCATTTATAATTATGAGAAACTTGATGGGTAGCTTTGAAATGGAAATATCAATAATTAAGCAATGACAATGTTATCCATTTTTGGTCTCCTTTGAAAACAATTTATCTCTCTCAGTTTGACACAACAAAAAGTTATATTTGAAAAGAAAATCATGCAGAAGTTTACTCTTTTTATATTGACATGTGAATTCCTTACAGAAAAATCCAAAGTCATTGTTATGAAATCATATAAAACCATAAGTATTATCTAAATATATCTGTAAATCATTTCATTTTTATAGAAAATGCAATATTGCCCCTGATCCTTCAAATGATTTTATGGCATCATAATTGGCATTTGATGCTTTGAAGCAGCATAGGCACACTAGATGCCTAAATGGTAGTTAGATTCTGTCAAAGAGAATTTGATTATGAGGAAATTGAAAGGGCAAATATAGCAGTAGCCTCCTTCTCATATCATATAGAATGTTTGCAAAAATCTATAACTTGAAACAAGAATTCATCTCAGTCTCTAGGTCACTGTTATGTAATATAATTTCAAGTTAATTTCATTTATGTTATTTGACTGCAGTTACACACAATGTCGTTTCTGTAAATCACATGGAATCAGGTAAAAGATTAAATAGCCTCATTTCATTTAATGTAAATCACTCAGATGCCAGTAAGCAATTCACCAAAAGAGAAGGTGATCAAACAATCTTCATAAGGTATTTTGCCATAATAAAATAGAAAATGATAAAGCAGACTAAATTTCTATTGTATAAAAAAATAAAATGACAGTAAGGAAGGTTTTGATCATATTCATATCTCTGGCAATAAACTTTAATTCAGCTTATCCAGACTGATTATGAGAAGAAGAAAAAACAGAAACTGGCAATGAAACTTGGTGAACAAAGCAATCACATGGCACAGTTCAAGAATCCTCACACAGAGAAGCATCATATAAGATTACATGCATAGTTGTGGATAACGAATAAAAGAGCATCTTTTCCATTGCTGCTGCTTCTTAAGAATTTAAAGGTAAACCCAAATCAGAGTTGATTTTTAGTCCATGAATTACTACATGGAAAACCTGGGGCTTTTTTTACTTCAAAACTATCTCTTACCCTCTCATTAAATTTACCTGGACATACAAAGACTAAGGAGAGTTTTGTATTGTTCAGATTCCTTGAAAAAATTCAAACCGTTTGTATAATGCAAAGCTCTCCAGCAAATTGAACACACCACTACTAAATTGGAAGAGAAAGACAACTAATTCAAAATAAGCTGAGCATGATTAGTACTTAAGAAGATAAAAGATGTTACCCATGTGTGCCAGTTTGAATGTATTGTGTTCCCCAAATGCCATTATCTTTGTGGTCTTGTGGGACAGACGTTTTGGTGCTCGTTAGATTTGCTTGGAATGTGCCCCACCCAGCTGTGGGTGGTGACTTTGGTGGGATACTCCCATGGAGGTGCGACCCCACCCATTCAGGGTGGGCCTTGATCAGTTGAGCCATAAAAAACATGCTGACTCAAAGAGACCGGATGGAATGCAGCTGTGAGTGACGTTTTGAAGAGGAGCAAGCTTGCTAGAGAGGAATGTCCTGGGAGAAGCCATTTTGAAACCAGAACTTTGGAGCAGACGCCAGCCATGTGCCTTTCCAGCTAACAGAGGTTTTCCGGACACTATTTTCCATCCTCCAGTGAAGGTACCCGATTACTGATATGTTACCTTGGACACTTTATGGCCTTAAGACTGTAACTGTATAGCCAAATAAACCCCCTTTTTATAAAAGCCAATCCATCTCTGGTGTTTTGCATACTGCAGCATTAGCAAACTAGAACACCATGCAATATAAGAAAAAGAAAGGTTTTTAATAATTTGGAGGGTTCTGCTATTTCTTAGGCTGTGGAAAGTCACAAGACAGAACTACTAATGAAAAAAGTTGAGTAATCTACAATACCATGGCTTTTATTGGGCTCCTCACAGAGGTGAAGACACAAGGCAACCAGATGATCTGAATTCAAAAGAGTAAAAAACCCTTCTAAAGGGAGATGTGATGTGCACTTTCCGCTTCTGACAGTGTGTAAGAGGGAGACATGGCCACCATAGGAGCAGAAAAAGGGGAAAGCTGAAATCAAAACATTAAAGATCAAGTGTGGGCAGGCATGTCAGTCAAGAATGTGTGACAGGAGAAGGTATGTGGAGAGTTTGAATTCATTTACAATATGTTTTCTATGGGTTCCACTAGGAAAGATTGAAGTCAGTCTAAGAGGTAAAGACTGCCTCCTTCTGTGATGAAAAGGTATGGAATCTTGTCTACTTCCTGAAATGTCTATCATAGAAACAAATGCCTTAAGCCACTGCAGATGAGGCAGAAAACCTTCCTTACCTTTTTGGTCCCTGGAGGTTGGACAGAAATTAAAGCCATCTTCCCCTTGAGGGAGGGCAAGGAGCAGTCTCTTGAACAATATTCCATAAAAATACAAATAAGTGGTCACTGGAGGAGAGGCATGAAACTTTCTCCCACCCATGACCTTCTACAGATACATAAAAGAGATTCAAGAGTTTTAGAGTGAAGGAGGAATGCTGTGAAAGCCCTACTCTGAGACCCAGGCACATAAGTTCACCTCAGACTGATGCTGGACCCGAGAACTGAGAACCCCACCTTGGTGCAACAAGAACCTAGCAAAGTCACAAGCAACAGAAATCTACTCTTGGAGAGTGACAAGAGTAAGGAGAAATATTTGTAGTGGTACGGATGTGCAGAACTTACTGAAAACTGACAGTGAAGTAGGAAAACAGAAAAAGTTTCCAGTTCCCAGAGCTGGAATTTGATGTGTGCAGTGCACTGAAGATAATTACATAATTACAGCAAGGACAAAACCCAAGGTTAGATCAACCATTTTCAAGATCGACTCAGTCTCCCACACTAAAGGCCTGACATAAAAAGAGGTATATTCATATTCTAGCAAAAAGATTATCAACCTCAGTCTTGACACAATAGCTGCCATTCAGTTAGAAAACACATGATAAGGCGACACAAACAAAACATATTATCAAGAGATCAAGCATTAGACACCATTAGAAACAGACAAAAGCAAGATGTTGAAAATATCAGGCAGATTTTAATGTAACTATGATTGATTTTACTGTAACTGTGATCTAGTACAAAAGGTAGGCAATATGTATGAATAAATGGGGAATATAAGCAAAGATATGGAAAATATATAAAGAGGCAAACTGATATGCTTGATATGAAACACATTTTAGAGATCAAGAATTTGTTCAGTAAATTTATCAGCAGATGACACAGCAGGAAAATAATCAGTGACCTCGAATATAATATAGTTCAATATAAATTTCCCGAGTTAAAAATAAAATCTAAGATAAAATAAATTTAAAAGAAAAACAGCATCAAAAAGCTGTGAGATAAAATGAAATGACCAACAGATAAGTATTTGGAGTCTCAGAAAAAAATAGAATGAGGTTGAAGACATATTTGAAAAGATAGTCACAATTTTCAAAAAAGAAATAATGAAGAACAAAAAAATATTGATACAAGAAAGCAGAGAACCCCAAGAAGTATAAACACAATTATATACACATACCCACCTTTAAACTTTATCCAACTTCTGTAGACAAAAGATAAAGCAAAATTCTTGGAAGTAGCAAGTCAAAACATAAATAATATATACAGAAAAAAGAGATAAGATTTATAGCATTTTTCTCATCAGAAATTATGTAAGTCATAATGCAATCACATCTTGAAAGTAGTAATAGGAGAAATAAAAAAAACTTCTCTATTCAGAATTCTATACTCAATGACAATATTTTCCAACATGAATGGGAAATAAAAACCTACAAAAGTTGACAGAAGCCATTGACAGCTCACATTCATTAAAGAAATATTAAAGGAAAATTTTTTTCTGGCTGAAATAATATGATACTTGGTAGAAATTTTGGATATACAGAAGAAAATTAATAGCAATGATGAAATTCATTATTCATCCATGATAAACAAAACAAAATTCTCACAAGATTCTCAGGAAAATAGTAGTAAAATAAAACTCCATGGAAATGATAAAAGACATATTTAAAATCCTTTAGCCATAATTGATTTTGAAAAATCAGAACGTTTCCTAAGATCTGGAACAAGGCAATGAGGTCTGCTCAGACTCTATCCGACATGGAATGTATGTATAGTTTTTCTTACATATATTTCAGGACTTGGAAGATTGTTCTATAAGGTTACAACAGTGGAATCTAGAAAAAGAGAGATATGTTGTCTATACTCAATAAGTATTGCATATTATGTGCAGATAGATTTGTTTTCATCACACACATAAATGGGTTCCATTATTTGTGTGTGTATGTGTAAGTATATTTTTATATTTTGTGATTTTATTATTAACTCTTCCTTTCTCAGATCAAATCTCCACAATCTCTTCATCATATAGCTTTTCTCCATTGCAATTTCTATTGAATTGTAGTTTTAGATTTAAAATAAGGTCATTTGATTAACATTGGTTTAACTAGATTACAAATTCTGTAATGGAAATCCAAGTCTGTTTGAGCTTGCCATTGCATACCCAGTTCCTCACACCTTATAAATACTCAGTAAATATTTGGGGAAGAATAAATGATTGAAAGAATGATTTATCTTCCACTGGATTAAAGAGCAATCACATTTGTTAAGTAATTCACAATAATTGATCTCTGTGGTAAGAGTATAGAGAAGATATCATCATTATAAACTGGTTATCTACATACTCTAATAAACTGCAAAACTATAAAACACCGTCTTTCTGTTATTTAAAACTGTAAGTGATCTTATCTCTACTTTCTACTTAATTGTACAACAAAGTCATTTTTTGCTTATTTTGTTTGTCCCTCTATTTAGATATTTTCTATATAAAAATATTATAGAATGGTTTATTATTTTAGTGTACAAACATTATCATACAAATAATAGTGCTAAATCTTTTCTTTAAATATGTAGGCAAGAATATTCTAGCTAAATTAAATTTATCTCACAACCTTGGAACCAAAAGAAATTTGAATGCAAGGAGCTGCATACAAATTTGATAAAATTTACTATCTATTTGAAAAAAGAGATAATTTACTTTTATAATTAATCAGTAGAATCTTCCCAAAGGATTTATTTTTTATATAAAGACATGTGTTTGGTTGCAATTAATGGAACTGTTCCATCAAGGATCTGTAGTGATTGACGGGATAATTAAGGAGTTTTTCCTTATTCTTTCTCCAAACAATGCATTGATTTCAGTCATTCTCTTTTATAATATCTCAAGCATAACTTTTTATTACTTAGTAGTAACAGGTATTACCTCCATTACATTCTATCACACATGTTTTTAAATATACGTATATATTTATGCATATGTATTTATGCACATATGTACACAAATTATAATATTTAGGATTGCATTTTAGTGCTGTAAAGAATAAATATATAAAAGTTTACATATCTCACAAATAGTTCTTTTACAGAGATTTCAGAATTTGAAATACCACTTTATATGGTTATAAAACCAGAACAATATAGAAAGTGGTATATGTTTACTATGTATGTTTACCAAATATTTTGCATTATAAGTAGATAGCATTGCATTTTTCATACCCTTACATAGTATCCAGAGGTGGATTTTAGATAAAATCAATATTTTTTTTAATATCAAGGAAAGCCAGTTAATATACATATAAATGGAAACAATTCAATTAAACAATATTTGTATTTAAAATAAAAACTATTATACTCTGTATTCAATGGGAGATATAAAGTTCCAATTCAAGTGGGTACTAACAACAAGGTTTAAATTTGTCACACAATTAAAATAGCATATATTCCATTACAGAGTTTACTAATCCATAGTATAACACTTAGCTGTCAGTTTTTGAATTTAACATAACTATTAGAAAAGCAGCAATTAGAAGCACACAATAGTTGTAATCCTGCTCTAATGGTTAAATTCAGTGTGACACCTTGACTGGGTTATGGTGTCCAGTTGTTTGGTCAAGCAAAAATTGGCCTTATTGTTACTGTGAAAATATTTCATGGATTTAAATCATTAGTCAGTTGATTTCATCTATGACTGATTACAACCACAGTCAACAAATTAGACTGCCTTCAGCAATGAGAGAGGTCTCATCCAATCAGCTGAAGGCTTTAAAGGGAGAACTGATGATTTCAGCAGTCAGAAGGAAAAATTTCTATCTCTACTTCAGCCAGTCAGCTTAACTGAAATTTTCATTGGAGTTACCAACTTGTGGCCTGCTCTATGGAATTCACAATGGCCAATCCCCATGGTTATGTGAGTCAATTTTTATAATAAATTCCCTAATATTACATATATATATATACACTTTATATATATATATCCTGTTGGTTCTATTTCCTTAGAGAACCCTGACTAATGTGCCTACTAAAAATAAAAACTAGAAGGAAAACCAGGAAGAATTAGTGTTTAATTAAGGCAATGAAATTATTAGCCTCTCTTTTTTAGCCTGTATCGTATGTCTATTTTGCTGAGCCTGATCAAATATTTTTCTTTGTATATTTCAATGAAACCTATACAATTATAAAAATTTTGAAAAGCAGTTTTTTCTAAGGAAGCCTAGATTCCTAGATTGTGTTTTTAAGCAATTAAAAAAAAGTGTATGTTATTTTCAGGAAAAAGAAATGATTATAACATAGAAGGATGTTAGCAAGAAGAAATGCATAGAATTTACCACGTACATACACATATGCATACATATGCATTGCAAATAATCAATGCATCCTAAATTCTGAAAAAAAATTATGCTTAGTAAGAAAAGTAAAAAAGAAAACTTCATGTCAGTATGCTAATATATATTTGATTAGAAAACTTCTTCATAATACTACACAGGGAAAAATATTTAATCCTATGTTCTGCCTGAATTGTCACAAATTTCAATTAAATTCAATTAAAAATTTGGTTAACAATTTATTTTTTCATAAATAATTTGTCTGGCAAACTCAGCCATATGATATGTGACAGTAACAAAAATGATTAAAAAAACTAAAATTACAGAAGACTGGGAATATACATGTGAAATATGCAATTATAAAACAGTATTTTAATAAATGACCATGACATTCTTGAATTATTAAGAAGAAATAAATTGTTTGCATACTAATTTGCTGAAGACCATGCTCCAAAAAGTAATGATTGAAACTGAAAATCCTTTTTAGGGAAAAAGAGAAAAGTCCTGAAAATCTCTCTTCTGGATTAAGATGGTGACTAGCTAGCAGACATTGATTTACACACTTTTTCCTCTATTTAAATAGAGGAAAATTTGCCCCAAGAACGAAGATTGAACCACCAAATGTATAGCAGGATCTTCACTAATGCTTTTGCAGGAGAGTCCTTGAAACCACAGTCTAGAAAAAATTGTGAAGTTTCTCCCAGTCCAAAGGTGGACCTTTCTTTAGCCACTCCGTACGTTCCTTTCTAGGTAATCAAGGTTGTTTCAAGCTTTGAAAACTGATACCTGCTCACACACTGTCTGCACAGAACCCTTTATTCTGCATTCTGGGAAAAACAACTTCTAATACAGATGAGAATTAAGACTTTTATGTCCTCATTCTCTATCATTATCAAAGACATCTTCAGTCAATAATTCTCTGACTGACTTGTCTGTAGAAACACTTTCCTCAGATCACCTCTTGATATATCACAGAACAATAGTTTAGAAACAGCAAACAATTGTACTACATTGCTCCTTGAAATAGTCTCTCCATGATTTTTAATTCTCTTATTATGTGTTTGTGTACATATATATATATATGTATATGCACACATGTACATCTCTCTCTCACACACACGCACAGCAATCAAACTGCTCAGTCATGATTTAATACTGAAACCTGAAAATACAGGGTATATTATATCTTATTCATATACTTTATAGGGGTAAGGTAGATATAGACTATATTTGAAGACTGTTCTAGTTTGCTAATGCTGCCGGAATGCAAAACACCAGAAATGGATTGGCTTTTATAAAGGGGGTTTATTTGGTTACAAATTACGGTCTTATAGCCATAAGGTGTCCAAGGTAAGGGTGTATCTTCACTGGAGTGTGGCTAATGGTGTCCAGAAAACCTCTGTTAGCTGGGAAGGCACGTGGCTGGCGTCTGCTCCAAGTTTTGGTTTCAAAATGGCTTTCTCCCAGGATGTTCCTCTCTAGGCTTCAGCTTCTCTCCAAAATGTCACTCTCAGTTGCTCTTGGGGCATCTGTCCTCTCTTCGCTTCTCTGGAGCAAAGTCTTCTTTCAAAGGCCATCTCCAAAATGTCTCTGTAAACTGCAGTTCCTCTCTCAGCTCCTGCACATTCTTCAAAGTGTCCCTCTTGGCTGTAACTCCTCTTCAAAATGTCACTCTCAGCTGCACTGACTTCCTTCTGTTTGTCAGCTCGTTTATATGGCTCCAGTGATTTAATTTAGACCCACCCTGAATGGGTGGGGTAACACCTCCATGGAAATTATCCAATCAGAGTCATCACCCACAGTTGGGAGGGAGGCATCTCCATGGAAACCCTCAAAGAATTACAATCTAATCAACACTGATCCTTCTGCCCCCAAGATTATGTCAAAGATAATGACATTTTGGGAGACATAATACATTCAAACCAGCACACTGACTTTCACTAGAAGTTTATCCCTTAATTTAAATATTACTTCCTCATTTATAGTTTCCTATCTTCTGATTTCATTTATTCTTGTGGCTGAAATACACATGGTTACAATCTGATGAAGCCTCAATATTTATTTTATATTCTCAACACATGAATTCTTAGTATGCAGCTTTCTAGAGAGAAGCTTGACCTTAATTCCATTAGGTTCCTCAAGTCTCCACACCACTTTTTGCTTCCAAGAGAGCAAAAATTTTTGAAGAGATAATGTATAGTGAATGTCTATAATTCCTCTTCTCCAATTTTCTCTTGAATACATTTTAATTTGACTTTTCTACCTTCACTCCACATAAACATCTTGTCAGGGTCACCAATATCTCTCAGGGAAACACAGTAATCAATTTTAGTCCTTGTCTTACTTGATCTCTAAGTAGTGTTGAAGAAAATCAATCACTTCCTCCTCCTTGAGCCATTGTCTATAACTGGCTTCTCAGTAAACACACTCTTGTTTTCCTTCCTTTCTCATTGGTCTATTTTTCTGTTTCCTTCTCTTTTTCTGCCTTTATGAAGGTGAAAACCCCAGAGTTCAGTCTCTGTAATTGTTTATGCTCTCTTCTTTTGTGATCTTACCCAGGCTGGTAGCTTTAAATAAAGAGTAAACCCTAATGTAAGCTATGGCATATAGCTAATACTATAATTATGATAAAATGTTCTCATCAATAGTAGCAAAGCTACCAACTAATGCAAAATATTAATAATAGGAAAAAGTATATGGAAACTTTGTTCTTTCTGCATGATTTCTCTGTAAACCTGCAAGTGCTCCAAGATAAAAAAGAAAACATACATGCTAATGACTCCCTAATGTATGTCTTCAGCTCAGAAAACCTCACTCATGTCTGGTCTTGTATATACAACTGCCTATTCAACATCTCTACTTGGATATATACTTTAGGTATCTCAAACTTGACACATTCAAATCTAAGCTGATAAACCCAATTTTCCAGAAACCTGTTCCTTTATTCTTCCTCGTTTTAGGGTATAGCAATGCCGTTCTTCCAGGTCTTTGGTCCAAAAACCTTGAATTCATCTTTGATATCTCCCTTTCTCACATTCTATCCATCATCATACCCTGTGCATTCTACCTTCAGTAAATATTTAGAATCTGACTTTTCACAATTTTCATTTTTAGCCAACATCCAAACAAACCTAATTTCTCAGAGGGATAATTGTAAAGGCTTTTACAATTGCCCTTCTGAAAAAAAAAATGCCCCCCTCTTTTTCACTCCAGTACCTGTTATTCTCATCACAATATTGAACTTACCCTTTAAATTGGTGAATCAGAGCACATCACTATTTTTCTCCACACTCTCCAGGGGCTTCACAGCCCACTTTTCAAACACTATCGAGTTCTTTCAATGGCCTACAAGGCCTTGCCTAATCTTAGTGTCCTGTTCTGTCTTTAATTTCTGCTCATGTTTCTCTCCTGCCTAGTCATATCCTACTTTAATGGTATCTTTGCCACACCTCTACTATATCAAGAATCCTCCCATCATAAGGTCTTTTTATTTGCTGTTTTCTTTGCTGAGAACACTGTCTCAACAGAGAAATACATACCTCATTTTGTTTCTTCTTTCAATTCAAAGATCAAATATGACCTTTTAGGGAGGACTACTTTGACGACCCTAAATAAAATAGCATCTGCGCACACACATACACATACTCATTCCCTTTTCTCTTTTGCCTCATTTATTTTTCTCTAAAACACTTTTAAGATTTGGATATATGTACATTTATTTATGAATTTATTACTCTCTCCCCACTCCTAGATTGTAGACTTCACAGAAGAATGAACTATTTGCTGTTTTGTTCATTGCTGCATCCCAGATGCCAAAACTGTATACTGGCTCATAGATGCCAAATAAATATTTGTTGAATGAAGAAACAAATGGGACATGGGCATTTTGCAGTCACCTTTATTCTGCTGGTCAATTACTCAAGTGCAGAATTAAGTTGTAAATAGGCACTAGTTATCACAACATCTGATTATCCCTGTAAGTCTGTCAGTACAAAGTTGTTCTTGGTCTCTAGTGCCTGACACCAAACCATCTCAGCCACGATGCAAAAAGTGCATCACCAAGTCCTGGGGTAGCATTACCTGAATAAAGTTCTTAGATAACTGGTCCTTCAGTGATAGGGGAAAATGATTTCTCCATGGTTGATCTGAAATTGAATCCATTTGTCTGGCTGATTCTAAACACAAAACCTTCATTAAAATTGGCAGGATCAGACCATATCGATATACAAGTGAAGCCGTATCTTAAGATTGCCACCTTGGGGATAGGGATGAGTTAGTGAATTACTTTCCAGTTACAACTTTTGCCATCAGTCTTTGAGAATCCATTAGCATCAATATCCTGCAAACGTAAATAAATGTTGTGGAAAAACAACTATCTTGCTTTTACACCTAATTGCACACTGTTTATGCCTCAATGATTTAAATTCAGTTTTGAGAATGTCCCCAATGTACTCCGCACTGACAATAATAAGTAGGTATCCCAACTACTAATATTTCTAGCAATCTAATATCCATCTTGAATTATATCCAGGGATCTAGAGATATTTTAAAGTCAATGGCATTGGTATCACCAAAGTTGCATCTAGATTTACTAAAAAGCAATATCCCTCACTGTATCCAAAATACAATATTGGCAACAAATCAAAAAAAAAAAAAAAAAATCCCTACCTCCTATTAAGAGTCATCAACAAGTACACAAAGCAGTTGAATGGTAGCTTTTCTACAGAAGATTCTTCAGCAGTGTTGACGGTTCATCTCCCAAAGCCCTTTCTTTCTGCTTCCTAGAACTGAAAACAGAGGTTTTCATCCTAATGAGGACTGCCTCTCTGTCTTTTCTTTCAACTCACTCAGTCTTCTCTTCTTCTTTCTCCTTTTCTTGCCTTCCTTCTCCCAGGACAATTCTCACTTAAGGTTATAAAGGAAGAAATCCAGCCTCATGTGGATTTTTTTAATCTTTCTTTCTCCTTCAGAGGGAGCAAGAGAGGCATAACACCATTCATGTCATAAGTAAGAAAGCAGAAAAGGAGGGAAGGAGAAAATGACTAGTTTAATATTTGGGTATAACTGCACGATCTTGTCCAAATTTGTATTTCTATTTTTAAAGTAATATAATTTATATTTATCTATCATTTTAAGATTCACAGAGAGATTATCAGAAATCATTTACACTTAACTATCAGATTTTCTTTACCATTGTAGCCTCAGTTTTCTTCTTCCTTGGTAAAGTATATCCTCAAGTAATCCTTTCTTAAAAGTCCATGTATTGTAAAATTGTCTAGTATGTACATATCTGAGGATGTATACAGATATATATTTGCTAGTCACATATATCACCATAAGAAACTTCTTACTGTCCTTTTCATGTTTCTAATACTGCATGTTCATCAATTTTATATGCTTCTTTATTCCTCTGATTGGTAATTTGGCATAAGGAATTAGGTTCAGTTCCTAAAACTCTCTCTCATCTTTGAGATAAGATCACCTGAAGATCAGCTGCATTCATCTCTATTTCTCAGTGCTATTAGTTTTACTGAAGTTGGCCTCCTAAAGGAAATCTGTGGTTTTCTCCTTCTGCCTGTGTTTGGGTGGTGAACTTTCTGTCTGGGATAAGGTATTAAGAAGTCCATTTTGCTACACAGAAAAACAATATTTTAGTAACAAAGCTAACAGGCCCCAGAAAAAGAGTCTAACATATAGAAGGAATGTCTGATCCATGGGCCCTGCTGCTTATCTCATAAATACCAGGTGTGCCATAAACTAAGGGTTGAAGGCTGTTTTAGGAATCCCAGTCACAGTGGCACCTAGACTCCAGGGAGCAGACAGGGAATGATCAGATATCCCCATAAAGATGAATGACCGCAAACAAGCCAAAAGGCCTGCTTCCTCCACATAGATAATATAGTGCACATCAAAGAAGAGTAGTGTGTTAAAACCCTAGTAACCAGTCAGCAGAAACTGATAAGCACTCACCCAATTGAGGCCCAGAACACACTCAGCAGGACCTCCCCCCCCCCCAATACCCAACATGGGTTTTTCCTTTAAAAAATGCTGCTCTCAGATAGAGGGCTGGAGCCATTTTTCCTTTCTTTCTTTTCTGATGACTCCCACCTGCTTTCTTCTGCTTTCTTCCTCTAATAAACCTTAAATTCTCTACTTAAACCATGACTCGCTGCATTTGTGTGGATTCTTGAACTGCTCTGAACCTAGCACTAACATTTTTATTTCCATCTTTCTAAATCCTTCATCTCCTTTTAAATTAGTTTAGAACTCAAACATGGAAAGGAGTGCAGTTACTGATTAAAACAATGATGATAGTTTTGCTAATTAGACAATTTCCTTTTAAACCTTAGGTTATACTTCCTAAGAACTTACAATCTGAATACTCCTTCCTACCTGTCTTTTGCTTTGGGATTTTTCTTCTATTATTTTCTTGGATAATTTTCTTCTATTCTTATATTTACAAATTATTAATAGGCTGATGATGTAATTTTTAAATCTAGCTACCATGTATTTATATTTTCTTCTCATGATTTCATCTCTTTACCTTTTGGCACTTTGTTCTGGAGTAATCATCAAATCCATGGACAGTTCAATAATTTAGACCTGAACAGTGTGCATGAGTTATTCAACTACACTATAGAGTTTTTATGTTAATTTTATAAGATTTCATTTATAAGAATTCTAATCATTTCTTTTTCATAGTAGCTTCTTTCCTTTTATATATCTCACAGGTTTAATGTCAATATACTGAAGAAGATAAAAAGCAAACAGAATGCATTTTTGATGACATTAAGCCACTGAACTAACGTTGGGGTCACTGACTCCAGGTTTCTGTAATGAAATAACTAAAAATTCTTATTACTTGCAACAGGAAGTGAAATCAACTGAACTGTGGCCCCAAAGTTTTCTTATCTGACTTATGCAAGGTAGGAGCCAGATTGTATATGCCATCTTTTGATATCACCTTGAAAAATCTCTACATGATATTTTCCCATCATTTCACTGGCTATTTGAACATCTACCAATGGATAATTTTTAAAAAAAATGTCTAATTTAATGTCAAAAATAGACCTATTTCAAGAATATTCTAATATTATTTAAGTTTTTGCAGGGGGATTTGGAATTATGTTGCAATTCAGGGAGGCATGTATTTAAGTAATCCTCAATCCTTAGTGATTTGGAAAAAAAGGTGTAGATTCAAGAAGTGGGCAGTGTTTTCCTTTAGGTAAAAGCAATATGTTGAAAATAACTGACTATTCAATGAATACTATCCTTTGAAAGGGTAGCTCATTTTGTGTGGGTAGTGTGAAATAGGAGTTGCGATGGTTTCTATTCTAATTCACAAAGCCATAATCAAGGAAGTGCTGCTTTACAATAGGATATCCAGGTTGAAGGCATTCTAAGACACTCATTCACAAGCAGCATAAATGTAACCTAAGGTTGAGGAAGTGGGCAGCACCAAAGTCTAAGCCAGAACTTCAGGGACAAAGCCAAATGACTGGGTATTAGGGATGGACTACCATCGGGATGAAAGGGACTCATGAATATTTGAGGGGCAAACTTCAATACAAAACAAGGTAAACACTCAGAAGCAAAGAAGAGAAACTAAGAATGAGATCAAGGTTTCTGTGCTGGGCTATGTGGGGGCAATGGGAGAAGTAGAATACTGGGACTAATATGGGACAGTGGCATTCAGAAACCACTCCTGTTTTGTTTATTGTTTTTTTCTAGATGGAGATGAACTGATGAAATCCATAAACCTAGGAAGAACCAGTGACTTTTGAATTTGGTAAAGGAATTTCAAACTGCAATGGACAGAAAACTAGCAGCCTTGGTCAGAGTTTGCTAGGGAAGCTTCTGAACATAGGTCCATGGCTGGAACCTTCTATATATAACCAGAAAGATAGAAGTAGCATGCATCAATTGATTTTCTAACTAAAATTCACAAGTCTTCTCATACTTATGTGTTCTGTTTTTCTTCAAAGCATTCCTGCATAAGACAATATATTATTTCACAATATGATCACTATCTCTGTTATGTGATTGAATGTTCTATTATTAAGCATGAACTTAAAAGTAGTTCAAGGTAAAAGAAGAAATCAGACATTTTAAACATAAAAATATCAAAGAAGTAGTTATGAAAAATGTTAAATGTAAAAGGGAGAAATATAAATTGTAATCTAAATGAATTCATAAATAGAGCAGAGTGTATTTATATTGTATACCTATTGCTGAAGACAAAATATACTGGGTGTTTTTTGTTGTTGCTGTTCAAGTAGACTTCAATTTGAAAATCTCATTTTTTTGTGTGTTTTTATGATGAAAGGTAAATGCTTTGTATGAGAGAAACTTTTATACACAAAGTATGGTATTATTATATATTTTAGACATTTTCCTGTGCTTTTAGGCAGATACCAGATGTATAAAACACTTGAGTTTTAAAATAACTGGTGTTATGAGGAATAGGCACAAATTGACTAAAATGTTTCATCATTTTTGCTGTGAACTGAATCACATTTATAGACTCAGAGGCAGTTTCTCTAGGTAATTATCATGAATACACATGAATTGTGTTCATTTTCTATTTATGCTGCAAATAATCAATACTAGAACTGCAGTATAACAACTTAATCAATATTGCTTAATGTTCTTCATTATCTTATGTCTAGATTTTCCTAGGCCAAAATGATTTATATGCTTTAGATATCAAAATTAATGATACAATAATGGGAAATGCTTTTTGATGTTTCTTTCAGCATAAGAACAAAAAGTAAATACTGGAATCCTCTAAATTACAAACAGGTCATATTCCAAACAGCCATTTTAAAGTCAGGTGGGAGGAAATCAGAATGTATTTTCTTACAAAAAATAGCAGTTAAAAGCATCCTAGCTGATTTGGGGGAAAATAAAGAAGTAAAATTTCTAGTACCCTAGGTGTGCTGGTTTGAATGTACTGTGTCCCCCAAAACACCATATTCTATAATGCATTCTTGTGGGGCAGTCATATTAGTGTGGATTGGGTTGGAACCTATTGGTTCAGAGATATGACCACCCAAATGTTGGTGATAACTCTGATTGGATAATTTCCATGGAGGTGTGGCTCCACCCATTCACCATGGGCCTTGTTTAGTTTACTGGAGCACTATATAAGCTCAGACAAAAGGAGCTCATAGTGAGCTGGAGCTGAGACAGACATTTTGAAGACAGCCATTGGAAGCTGAGGAGGATGTTTTGGAGAACGCCATTTTGAAATGCAACCTGGGAGCAAGGAGACATCAGCCATGTGCCTTCCCAGCTAACACAGGTTTTCCGGATGCCAATGGCCTGTCTCAGTAAAGGTACCCTTTGTTGATGGACACTTTATGACCTTAAGACTGTAACTGTGTGACCAAATAAACTCCCTTTAAAAAGCCAACCCATTTCTGGTGTTTTGCATTCTGGCAGCATTAGTAAACTAGAACAGATTTTGGTACCAGACAAGTGGGGTTCTGGTGCTGCTGAGTTTGCAAATACCAAATATGTTGGAATGGCTTTTTAAATGGATAAGCGGAAGGTTCTGGAAGAATTGTGAGGAGCTTGATAGCAAAGGCCTAAATTTTTTTGAAGAGACGGTTTGTGGAAATAAGGACTCTAAAGATATTTCTGTTGAGGCCTTGAGCAGAAATGATGAATGTGTAGTTACAAGCTGGAAGAAAGGTGATCCTTGTTTTATAGTGTCAGAGAATTTGGCAAAATTGTGTCCTGGTGTCAGACGGAAGGCAGAATTTTAAAGCAACAACCTGGAATACTTAGCTGAGGAGCTCTCCAGACTATGTATGGAGGATGTACCCTGGCTTCTCCTTGCAGCTTATAGTAAAATGCAAGTGGAGAGAGATAAACTTAGAACTGAAAGTCTTGGGTTCAAAGAAACCAGAAACTGATGGTTTGGAAAATTTGGGGCTTCCAGGAAGTGGAACCCCAGAAGCTATAGCCCCATGTGAAGATTTATCCAAACATGGAACCCAGCCACCATTTCAGTACAAGCCAAGATTGGAGAAGGAGTTAAGCAGAAAGGATTTGTGGAAAGTCCTACTATCTGACGGCTTTGACCCCTGTGGGCTCCATGCAAAGCCAACAGAAGTTTTGCGAGATCTTTATAGAGGGAGATACTGCTGGTCTGGACTGGAGGATACAGACAAGGAACAAATTGAAGGAAAAATTTCTTCAAAGACAGAGCCGTGGAGATTGAGGCCTGGTCAAGAGGTCTCAGGCTGGGAGAGTGGAACAGCCCCCACACATGGAAAGGGTGAGTTTGCCCTGGAGGTCAAGGGTGGGCTGTCCACCTTGATGTTCAGGAAGAGTGCTATTACCCCAGGCCTCAGGAAGGGTGGAGCACATTCCCACGGAATTGGGGAGAGCCTGGCTGCCACCCCACTGTTCTGAAGGGGTTGACTGTGTGCCCCAGAGATGGAAGAGAAGCCAGGTGCTGCCCCAAAGTTTGAGTAGGGTGGGGCCAAGAAGGTGGTCTCCCAAATGTGTGGATATGTTGGAGTACTCACCCCAGCATTTGGAGAGAAAAGGGCTGCCACAAAAGCCTTTGGAAAGGGTTGGAGTCCTGCTCTCTCAAGCCCCAAGGATACAACATGGTTCTGTTAATGACTCTCATTAGACTTTGAAATCTAACGGAGTTTGCCCTGAGGGTTTTAGGAACTGTTTTGGTCCTGTGAACCCTGTTTTCCTTTCAGTTTCTCCTATGAATGTCCCTCCTTTGTATATTGGAAGCAGATAACTTGTTCTAAGTTTCACAGGTACAGAGCCAGAAGGGAATTTTGCTTTTGGACAGACCACCCCTGTAACTGATTTTGATGCGATCTTGTACTTGCCCATTGTTAATGAAATGATTTAAATTTCTGTGATTTTGTGATGGGCTAAATGTATTTTGTATATGGAAGGATCATGTCATTTTGGGGTCCAGGGGGTGGAATGTGCCAGTTTGAATGTATTGTGTCTCCCAAAATGCCATATTCTTTAATGCATTCTTGTGGGGGAGACGTATTAGTGTGGACTGGGTTGGAACCTATTGGTTCAGTGCCCATGGAGATGTGCCCCACCCAACTGTAGGTGATGACTCTGATTGGATAACTTCCATGGAGGTGTGGCCCCACCCATTCAGTGTGGGCCTTGTTTAGTTTGATGGAGCACTTTATAAGCTCAGACAAAAGGAGCTCATAGCTAGCTGGAGCTGAGACAGACATTTTGAAGATGGCCGTTGGAAGCTGATGCAGACATTTTGGACAATGCCATTTTAAAACACAACCTGGGAGCAAGCAGATGCCATCCATGTGCCTTCCCAGATAACACAGGTTTTCCAGATGCCAATGACCTTTCTCCGGTGAAGGTACCCTTTGTTGATGGACACTTTATGACCTTATGACTGTAACTGTGTAACCAAATAAACCCCCTTTTACAAAAGCCAATCCATTTCTGGTGTTTTGCATTCTGGCAGCATTGGAAAAGTACACTAGGATTGATGGCCAGAGATTTAGACTCACTCAGTAGAACAAGGTTTTCTTTAGCTGCATCCCTCTCTTTTTCCCTTCACCAGATTATTCCTGGTTTAGTCATCATGGTGGTTTGGAAAGTTAGGGAGGTGGGCTGATTGGTAGGCTGTCTCTTACAGGTGGATTCATGACATAGAATCTCTCATCTGATTATATCAAATCTCCAGCATTACCTTTAATGTGTATAATTAACTCTCATGGTGCTCAAATTGTACTGTAGTGAAACAGACAATAAAGAAGTATAAATATCATAAGGCAGCCACACATGATAGAAATAGATCAGGGTGTTGTGGCACCGTATACTAGGCAAATCCTTAAAATTGGGTGCTGAACTGACTCTGCAAATAAACTCATGGTCCTATGCAGGACGTGACTCCCAGAGGTGTAAGTCTCCCTGGCTATGAGGGACAGGACTGCAAGGGATTAGCCTGACCCTGGCATCATGGTATTGAGAAAGCCTTCTTGACCAAAAGGGGAAAAAGAAATGAAACAAAATAAAGCTTCACTGGCTGAGAGATAAATAGAGTCAAGGTCTATTTGGAGGTTATTCTTACACATAGATATTCCATTTCAGTTTCTAGTGTATTAGAATAGCTAGAAGGAAATATCTGAATCTGTTGAACAGTAATCCAGTAGACTTGATTCTTGATGATAATTGTATAACTATACAGATTTTATTGTGTGACCATATGATAGTGAAAACCTGGTGACTGACACTTCCTTTAACCAGAGTATGGGAAGATGAGTAACAAAATAATGACAAAAATATATAAATAATGGGTGGGGGATAAGGGGTATGGGATTGTTTGGGTGTTCTTTCTAATTTTTTTATAATTTTTTCTTTATTTTGGAGTAATGAAAATATTTGAAAATTGATTGTGGCAATGAATGCACAACTATATGATGATACTGTGAGCTATTCATTATATACTTTGGATGGATTATATGGTGTGTGATTATATCTCAATAAAATTGCATTAAAAAAATTGAGTGCTGAAGGAAGACCTTTCTCAGGAGATGGAATTTAACCTTACACCATGAGGACAAGAAGGAAATAACATGGTTAAGCAGTGATGATGTAGGTATATCTGAGGAACTGAAAGGCTGGTGGATAGAATCTACGACAAGTGGTTAAGTGGTATAATATTAGTTACAGCTACATTCTGTTGGAATTTGTGGGCCAGGATAAGGGGTTTTGATTTTATTCTGAGTTACCTGAGAAGCAAGTGATGGTTTTAATTAAGTCAGTGAAGTTATTGGTTAACATTTGTAAAGATCACACTTGCTGAAATTGGCCCAATGATGAATACCTATTCTGTTCTTTCCAGTTTTCTTCATTATTTTCCCTTCCTTCCTTCCTTCCTTCCATCCACCCATCTTTCTCTTTCCTTTACATATGTATACAGGGCAAATTTTGAAATGAAATTGATAATGTGACCTATGAACAAACATTATAATTGCATCTCTCAAAAAAAAAAAAATCTTTCTTAAAAAAAATGCCCCAATCCACTTGGCCATCCAATCACTTAAGAAATATGTATTTTGTGCATTCTCTGTGTCAAGACTAATGTAGATGCCAGGTATAGAAAAGCAAGCATGAAAGAAAAAATATTCCTGTCATAAGGAGACAGAATCAGAAAGTAAAAATAAAAATTAACTAAAACACATGCTGAATAAGACACTGATTAGTGAGAGGAAAAAAATAAAGCAGAAAAGACATGGAGAAAATTGTGAGGATAGGAGGAAAGTTCCAATTTCATATAAAGTTAGCAAAAAGGCCACAGTGAGATGACATTTAACAAATGAAGGAAGAGGAAGTGTGTAGTATAAATGTTGGACAAGAGACTCAGGCAGAAGAAAGTGTAAGTATACATGCCTGGAACTTGAAGCATAATGAATGTTTTTAAGAATGCACAAAGCTAGCCTATGTGGTATGAGAAGTAGATCCTGTAGGCCTTGAAGGTCATTGCAAGAACTTTCTTTTTATATTGAGAACATGAAGATTTTTAAAGGTTTTGATCAGAAGAGTGACATGCTCTTCCCTAATTATTTCCCTCTGTCCACTTTGTAAAAAGAAACTGAAGTGAAGAACAAAGTCAGGAACAAAGAGATTAGTTAGGAAACATCAAACAATAAAGGCAAAAGATAAAGGATGCTTGGACAAAGGAATAGCTATAGACTTGTGAGAAATGGAATAATTTAGATATATTTTGTAGGAAATCTCTATAGAATTTATAGAGGGATTTGATTTTTGGATTTGAGAAAAAAAGTCAATGATGAGTTCAATACTTTGGCCTAAGCAATAGGAAGAAAAGAGATAATTAATGTGCAGAAATATGAGGGAAGCAGAGATTTATGTATTCATTCAGAATAGGAGTGGTGGTGAACTAAGGAGTTTGGTTCTAAATGTGTTAAGTTTGAACACCTATTAGAAATCTAAGTAGGGATGAAATTTAGGCATTTAGCTGTATGAATATGGAGATTAGGATAGAAGTCTTTATATAAATGGTATATGAAGTCATGATAAAAGTTGAGATTAAAAGTAATAAATGTAGAGTAAAAGGAGAAAATGACCAGGAATAGATCCCTGGAATGCTAAACTTTCAAAGTCTTGGAGATAAAACATTTTTTTTTTCAAAGGGACAAAGGGTGAACAATCATGGGATACAAAGGAAACAATGAATGTGGAGTATTAGGAAAAAAAAACAGGAGGATATAACTGATTTTGTTATGTGCTATATTAAGTCAAGTTTGATTTGGAATAATAATTGACAGCTGTATTTCATGACATGGACAACAATAATTTAAGAGGATATTGGAATCAAAAACATGATTGGAGATGATTCAAAAGAAAATCAGAAGGTAGCAAATTAGACACGTTGACTATGGACCTCTCTTTTGAGGTATTTTGCTATACCTAAAAGAAAAAAGGAGAGCCCAAGAAAGGTGAATGGGAGATAGGCCAAAAGGGTGGATTATTTTTCTTTAGTTTTTAGTGCATAAAATAGAAATAATTTTATGATCATGGGAACAATCCCATGAGATAAAGAAGAATAGAGAAAGCAGGAGCAGAAAGGAGAAAAGCTAGAACAATGTTCATGAGCATGTGAGTGAAGATGGAATTTGTTGTGCAGGAGGATACAACAGCATAATATAGGAGCAGAGAAGATTATCCCATGTCAACAGAAGAGAAGATTAAACATGAAAGCAGATGTAAGTGGATGGGGGAGCCATGGTGGTAGCAGCTTGTGAAAATACTCTTGACTGGATCCATTTTTTTTCTCACATATGAATCAAGGCCATTCAGCTGAGAGTGAGAGTGAGAAAGAAATTTTAAAGATTTGCAACAGGACAAGGGGATATTCAGTGGTTATCTAAGAGAATGAGAGAGGAATTGGGATAGGGAAATAGAAAATGACTTCTGGAGAGACAACTTAAAGGTAGTCATCATTAATTGTAAAATATGCTTATCTCTAGCCATTTTCAGTTATGTATGTGAAGCATTAATGCTTTCTTACTCTATGTCATTTATTTATTTACTAGAAGATGTTGTGCTTTAATATTTTTGCTTCCTCTTCTTTTGTACAACATATTGAACATTTCATTTTAATAGTATTTGCTTCTAAGCCTTCAACATGTTCTGTACTCCCACCTACTCAATGAAAATCACTTTTTAGCATGCATCACACTGTATAAAGTCACTATAACTTAACTGACCACATTTAAAGAAAGATAAAGCACATCTGAAAAATGTATTCATAAGACAAATGAAGTGACTAACAAACAAATTGATATATTAAAACTAGGAACTATATATATAGACTTTTTCCTCGTGAGACAATTGCTGAATGGACATATGGTCAAAATTTATGCATAAATGGTAAGTAAGAATGTAAGTATGCATTTAGTGAATTTTACTAATATATATTTTCAAAATATTATACAAGTATATGAAGTGGTTATCACATCACCTATCATACAGTCAGAAATCAATGTCAGTTAGCATTACCAGTATTAATGTTATTAGATTATTATTGATAATATATTCATCCTAAAGTCTATTTATTGTCTTATAACTTCTTTAATTATACCAAATTCCTCTGGTGGCATCTTTGTCAATTCCTCCAATTTGCTTACCCTTAGTATTTTCAATATTTATTAAATTAATTACCCATTTTTACTCAACTTTCAGCATCTTGGCTTTGAGCATTGATTGAACCTACAATAATTGTTATGCTAGTTTCACCCTTCTTTAATTTAGCTTCCATTGTTTGACCAGTGTCAGTCTGCTAAATTATGACTCTATTAATAATGTTCTTATCTAATTTTCTCGGATGGTGACCATAACCTCCAAAAATGTAGTCCAAATTACTTTTCATGGTCCTATACTACCCTGTGTGTCTTTTCCCTATCTTCTTCCAAAATTGTCACTTGCATCTTATACCCAGCAATACCAAACTATATAAAATGATCAGAAAATGTTGCATTATATTCTGACTACTTCTATGCCCAACTAACTCTAAATCATTCCTCCAGAATCATCTGAATTATTATCTCTTCAAATCAACCTTTCTTAATCCCAGGCTGTTATTATTCTTTTTACATCATAAAATAATTCATAACTTAAATTAGCACTTAAGTGATTCTGGACTCTTTGAAAGAACAAATTGTGTGGTGTTTATATCTAATTCCCTGTACCTGAAAGAATATTGGGGGTATTGGAGAAGATGATAAACAATTGTGAAACAAGTGAATGAATCAAAGAGTGGGCAATAAAGTCCTCTTCTCAATGATAAAATACACAAATGCAGAAGCAATGAAGGAAAGATTTTACTCTCTAAAGTAATACATGCAGGAGATCCAGTTCACAAGACAATAGCATAAGACACTCCTGGGAACTGTCCCTCAACAGAATCTTTGAACGACTAGCAAAAGCTTGCAGAACCATCTTACTCAAACTCCAGAAAACAGTTAAAGAGTTGCAGTAAAAAGGCAAGTGCCAAATCAAGAAAATGCAGCTTTAAAAACTGTAAGAGAAGCTCCTGATACCCTTGCTGCTCCCCACATAAACCTCTCCCTAGCATGGTGTGAGCCCAGCTTGTGTTCCATTCAGGGTCCCTTGTCTTGTTCCAGAGAAAGCAGAGTAACCCCTGTGCAAATACTGGAGTGCCTGTATGGCAGCATGAAAGACTAAACCAAGAAACTCTGCTATGGCTCATACTTCAAGACCTTGCCCTGCAGCAGTACCTGACCTAAAGCTAAAGCAGTTTAAGAATAAACTAATTCAAATCGGCCTGAGCAAAAATAATTGCTTTAATAAATACAATAAAGCACACTGGAGGAAAGCCTATTCCATAGGAACTAAAGCGGGCCATCCACATTCCAGTAAAAGATGGAATTCCTAAGATCTTGGGCAAGTACAAGCTCAGGACAAGAAGCAGTCTCAGAAAACAGGGAAAGCACTCTGCACTTCATTTTTGTCTTGGGTTGATCTTGAAAGAACAGCTAAACTGTTACAGAGAGAAGCAGCCAAAAGAGAGCCAATATGCAAAGATAGTGCTTTTGCTTTGGTTGGTTTGTTTTTGTTAGCTCCAGGCACATAAGGAAATATCTCTTCTATCACCAGCTGGATACAAAATAAAGGAACAGATCACTTAGGGACTAAATCCAAGAGTTAACATTTTAAGATATTAAAATGTACAGTGTGTAACAAAAGATCACAATGAAAAGGAACAAATAGAAATTTTAAAAAGAACTAAACAAAAATACTGTAGTTGAACACCACAATAACTAAAATGAAAAATTGCCTAGAAGGCTTTAAGAGAACACTGGAGCTGCCAGAAGAAAGAGTTAGTGAATTCAAAGACAAGACCATTGAAATGATTCAGCCAAAGGAGCAGAAAGAAGAAAAGAGTGAAAAATGTGAACAAAGCCTAAGAGACCGGTGAAACACCATCAAGTGTACCAATATACTCATTATGGGAGTGTCAGGAAGGGAAGAAAAAGAGAAAGGGGATGAAGGATTACTCAAATAAATAATGGCATAGAACTTCCCAAATTTAATGAAAGGTATAAATATGTATATTCAGTCAGCCCAACAAACACAGAACTGTATAAACATGAAAAGAGTCACATCAACAAAGTAGTCAAACTGTCAAATGCCAAGGACAAGAGGAGAGTTCTGAAAGCTGCAAGAGACAACAAATTATTACAAGGGAATCCCAATATGATTAAATTCCAATTTCTCATAATAAGCCAATAGGCAATAGGCAGTGGGATGAATTATTTAAAAAGCTGAAAGAAAACCATTGCCTACAAAGAATTTTAGATCTATTAAGATTCATTTAAAGATGATGGAGAAATTAAGTCATTTCTAGATAAATAAAAACTGAGGGAGTTGATCAACATTAGTCCTTCCCAACAACAGTGCTAAAGAGAGTTCTTCAAACTGAATGGAAAGCACCCAAGGTAGTGGACTGAAGCACAATAAAGAAATAAAGATCTTTAGTAGGGTAACCATATGAGTATTTATAAATGCCAGTAATATTGCATTGTACTTTTGGTTGTGCAAATCTGCTTTTTACATCTTTCAGTTTCTAAAATGCAGATATATAAAAATTTATGAAAAATCTATGGTTTGTGAATAAAATGTATAAAGATATAATTTGTAAGAAGTGCAACAAAAAACTGGGGGTGGGGAGGGAATAGGACCATTGTACGTAAATGCTACTGAAGCAGTGTTGGTATCAAATCAGACGTGATTTTTATAAATGCAGGATGTTAAATTCAAGCCCCAGGGTAACCTTAAAGAAAATATCTGAAATATATACACAGAAGTAAATCAGAAGGGACTAAATATGAACACTACAAATAACAAAAAAAATAAAAGCAGACATTAATGGAAGAATTGAGGGAAAAATTAAAAAGGTATAAATCATACAAAAAACAAATAGCAAGCTGGTAGAAGAAAGCCCTGCATTATCAGTGGTTACTTTAAATATAAATGGATTAAATTCTCTAGTCAAAAGGTAGAGTTTGGCACAATGGATAAAAAAGCATAACCTAAAGCTGTGACATTACAAGAGACATTAAATTCAAAGATATAAATAGGTTGAATGTGAAAGAAAGGAAAAATATATATCATGCAAATAGTAACAAAAAGAGAGCTGGGGAAGTTATACTATCAGATAAAATAGGCTTTACATAAAACATTATTTAAAGTGACATAGAAAGTCACTGTATAAAGGGTCATTCAACAAGAAGTCATGACAATTATAAATATATATGGACCAAATATATATTAACATAATTGGCAGGGCCATAAAATAGAAGAAGCAAAGACGATAGATATGAAAGGAGAAATAGATGGTTCCACATTAGCAGTAAGAGAATTCAATACAACAATATTGATAATGTATTGAACACCTAGATAGAAGCTTAATAGGAAATACAGGAGTTGAACAATGCTATTAACCAACTAGACCTAGCATATATAGAGAGAACTCTTCATGATACAGTGACAGAATATGCATTATTCTCTCCTGCAAATGGTTCATTCTCCAGATTAGACCATGTGTAATGACTCAAAACAAATGTCACCAATATTAAATATATTGAAATTATTGAATGTATCTTTCCCAACTACAAGGAAATGAACCTAGGAAACAATAACAGAGGGAGAATTGGGAAACTCACAAATATGTGGAAATTAATAACACACTCTTAAACAACCAAGGGGTCACTGAAGAAACTACAAAGGAAATCAGGAACTATTTTGAGGCAAATGAAAATTAAAACAAGATACCAAAACTTACTGAATGCAGCAAAGGTAGTGTTAAGAGGAAAATTTATATATTTAATGATTACATTAAAAAAGAAAGATATCAAATCAGATACCTAATGTGACAACTAGAGGATAAAGAAAAAGAACAAAGTAAAACCAAAATGAGCAGAGGAAGGAAATAACAAAATTAAAGTGGTTATAAATGCAATAGAGAATAAAAATATATTATAGAGGGTCAACCAAACCATAATTTGATTCTTTGAAAAAGTCAGTAATACCAACAAACCTTTCACTAAACCAATCAAGAAAAAAGAGAGGGCACAAATAATTAAATCAGAAATGAAAGACAGGCTTTACTGCAGAAATAAAAATGATGATAAGAGGACACCATGAACAATTGTACACCAAGAAATTAGTCAGACTTGATGAAATGGACTAATTCCTAGAAACACAAAAAGTACCTGCATTAACTCAAGAAGAAATAGATCTCAACAAGCCAATAACTACCAAGGATATTGAATCAGTCATTGAAAACTTCCCAGTAAAATAAAGCCTAGGATGAGATGACTTCACTGGAGGATTTCACTAAAGATTAAAAAAAAATTGAAGAGAAAGAAACACTTCCTAACTCATTCTATGAAGCCAACATCACCATAATACCAAAGCCAGATAAAAATACCAGAAAAAAAATTACATACCAATATCCCTTATATACGCAGACAAAAAATCATAAATAAGATTCTGGTAAACAAAATCCAAAAGCATGTTGAAAGAATTAGAATTATACACTATGATCAAGTGGGGTTTACCCCAGGTATGCAAATGTAGTTCGACATAAGAAAAGTAATTAATACAATATACCACATTAACAGAATTAAGGAGTGAAATCAAATGATAACTTCAATTGATGCAGAAAAGGCATTTGATAAAATACAGGACCCTTTTATGATAAAAACACTCAGAAAACCAGAAATAGAAGGCAACTTTCTCAACATGATAAAGGATGTATATGAAAAACCCACTGCTAACATCATATTTAATGGTGAAAGGCTAAATGTTTTCCCTTTAAGATTAGAAAAAGAAAGGATGCCTGCTCTCACCACCATTATTCAGTATTGCAGTGAAATTCTAGTTAAAGCAATTAGAAAAAGAAAAAATAATAGAAGGCAACCAAAAAGGAATGGATGAAGAAAAACGAACCTATTTGCAAATGAAAGCATCCTGTATATAAAAAATCATGAAAATACACAACAAAGCTACTAGAGCTAATAAACAAATTCAGCAATGTGGTAGGGTATGAGATCAACAAAATCTAAACTCAAGATCAAACCCAAAATCAGTAGTGTTTCTATGCACTAGTAATGAGCAACCTGATGAGGAAATAAAAAAAAAAAAATCAGTTTACAATCACAACTAAATGTATCACCTTATACACAAATTAATGCAAAATGGATCAAAGACATAAATATAAATACCAAACCCATAAAATTCCTAAAAGAAAATATACAGAAGCATTTTAAGGACCTTGTGTTAGGCAATGGTTTCTTAGACCTTATACCCAAAGCACAAGTAACAAAAGAAAAGAAAAAAAAAAAAAAAGACAAATGGGACTTAATCTAAATTAAAAAGTTTTCTGCATCAAAGGATTTCATCATGAAAGTAAAAATACAACCTATTCAACTGGAGAAAATATTTAGAAACTACATACCAACAAATATTTAATTTTCCAGAATATAAAAAATAAATCCTGTAACTCAAAAACAAAAAGACAAATAACCCAAAAGAATTGAATAGACATTTCTCCATAGAAGGTGTTCAAATTGATAATGCATGTGAAAAGCTGCTGAACATCATAACACATTAGGGGAACACAAATCAAAATCACAATGAGATACCACTTATCACCCATTAGAATGGCTACTATTAAAAAATTGGAAAATTACATGTGTTGGAGAAGATGTGGAGAAATTGGAACAATCAAGTCACTGTTGGTGGGAATGCAAAATGGTTTAGCCGCTGTGAGATACAGTTTGGCAGTTCCTCAGAAAACTAATTATATAACTACCTCCCATATGACCCAGTAATCTCACTTCTGTGTATACACACAAAAGAACTGAAAGCAGGGTCTTGGACTGATATTTGCACACTGATGTTCATGAGGCTTTATTCACAATTTCAAAAGATGGAAGCAACCCAAGTGTCCATCAAATAATGAATGGATAAAAGAAATGTGGTATATACATGCAGTGGAATATTATTCAGCAATAAAAAGGAATGAAATTGTGTTTCATACAACATCAATGAACACTGAAGATATCATGTTGAGTAAAATAAGCCAGACACAGAACAATGAATATTATATGGTCTCACTGCTATAAAATAATCATAATCAGCAGATTTATAGAGTCACAAACTAGAATACAGCTTATCAGGCACTGGGGAAGGGAAAGGTAATGAGGAGTTAATGCTTAATTGGGTCAGAGCTTCCTTTTGGGTGATAAAAATGTTTTGGTAATGGATGTTGGTGATGGTAGCACAACATTGTTAATGTAATTATCTCCACTGGAGTACTATATTTTAACATGGTTAAAAGGGGGAAAGTTTAGGTTGAATATGTGTTACTAGAATAAATTTGAAAAAAACTGACTGTACAACAAAAACAGTGAACTATAATGCAAGCTATGGACTATTGTTAGTAGTATAATTGTAACAATATCATTTAATCAACTGAAGCAAATATACCACACTAATGCAAAGTGTTAACAGGGGAAAATGGTTGTGTGAGTAAGGGTATACAGGAATTCTGTATTTTATGAATGATTTTTCTGTTAACCTACAGCTTAACCAATTAATAAAAAGTAATATAAGCCATGATTATAAAATAGAAGGCTAAATGTAATTTAAACAAAAATTTATAAATAAGTTGATTATATTCAATTTTTAGAGACAAATTTAATTTTATGAATTAGGAAACTTAGTTTATGAGGAAGAAACAATACAACAGCACATTATATAGACATATTAATAAGGATATTACAGACAATTAGCAATTGGAAAATGTAGCTGACATAGCTAATGAAATTGGGGCATGTAATTCAGCAAGTGAATAAGACAAATACTCCCCAAAGTATAAATATGATGGATCATGAAATGTCCTGATTAGGCTTAGTTAAATACTGAAATTTTGACCTGCCTGTGAACTTTCAGAGGTAGTCAGCAGATACTTAATTATCATTATAAATATTTCTAAAATTATCCAGAACTAATTGCTATTTTAATAAGTATTTTCAGACTATCAGGTCATTGCACTCATTTTAGATGATTCATTTAAGTAAATAACACCTTGGAGAATAACAACATAATGAATTTGTAAATGGATAAATAGAAATGTTATTTAGAAACATGATGGGAATGAAAGTAGGTTCCTATGGTATTTTGCTTGGGTGTTGGATTCATTTTAAAGGACAGGTAGGTGTGATTACATTACTATTTTCTAATATGTTTTTTCAGAATCAGTTATAGACTTCTAGTGACATTGTTTATGACTATTTTAGTGCAGTCTGGTATCTTACTTCTTTGCCCTGAGTACCATTTTAGAAAGTCCACCACACACTGTCTCAGGAAGAAAATACCATCAAGTTTTGTTTTTATTTTTTTTTCTATTGCCATAATTTTACCAAAATGCATGTGGTTTAATCAGATGTGGTTGAAAATACGTGATACATTCTGTGATAAACATCTGGCTTTCAAGATGATGTCATTCCAGAAATACTGGAATACAGGATCCTAGTTGAAAAGCACTTACTTTCTGTTATCTTTACATTTATATGAGGAACTTGCTTTCCACTCCTCAAGAAGAAACAGACATGATAAAATACAATCAGTCTCCTTTCCTCATTCATTCTTTTCAAAAGAGAAAATATGATTTATCTGATTGAAGAATTAGGATATGCAACTGGTAAAAGAAAAAAGATTTCCTTTTTGTAGCATTTTGATGTCTATCTGCTTGCAGAATATTCACATTTTACTACAATCCAAATTAATATGGTTAATATTTTAATATTTACTTATAAGATGTCTATTTCTCAGTATATTTAAAACCCAGTGGGAAAATAAGGAGTGTTATTCCTTTGCCCTTTAAATTATAGTAGTTGGTGAATAGATCAGGAATCAAACACAGGTCTCTTACAAGGCAGACAAGAATGCTAGGTTTTAGGAAACCTATAAAAATCTTCGCCAAACACTGTGGTTAAAATACAAAGAAATAAAAATTAGAAGCTCATCATTTTGCAATTGCATGCTACATGATGTAGAGTGTTATGCCCCCTGCTATGCTGCCACGGGGGATCCTACTTCCCCAGACACCCTTCCTATAAAGTGCACAGTGTCCTGGAACCAGTCTGTGGGCCCCCAAGGTCATTTTTGCTGACCTTCATCTAGCTTGCCTTTCTGGTGGATGTACCATTTTTTTGTAGAGTGTGTTAGTCAGGTTTCTCCAGAGAAACAGAATGAACATTACATGTATATATGTAAAAATTAAGAGTTTTTTTAATGACTCTTGGAGATATAGCTCATGTAGATAATTATGATCATGGAGATTGGCAAGTCTGAATTCTGTAGGGCAGTCCACAAATTGGAAACTTGATGAAGGTTATATTGAATTCCCCATGGGATATCTGGATACAGATATAAAATCTTCTTTCTGATTGCTGGAATCATAAATTCTCCCTTAAAGGCCTTCAACAGATTGTATGAGGAGACTCCTCTCATTGCTGAAGCCATTCTCCTTTGTTGATTGTAGCTGTAATCAGCCATAGATGCAATCAACTGACTAATGTTTTAAATACATGAAATACTCTCTCAGTAACAATCAAGCCAGTTCTTCCTTGACCAAATGACTGAACACCAAAACCTAGCCAACATGACACGTGAAAGTAGCCATCACATGGACCTTTGCTAAAGTTATCCTTCTCAAGCACAAAAATTGCTATTCTTTCACTGTATAGACTATGTAAGTAATCTTGGCTTTGTTTTCTAATCTCTACAGTAAAGAAGTGTACTACATGTTACGAGTCTCTGATTCCAAATGATAAACTAGCTAAACTGATAAAAATCAGTGGAAATTATATATTGGATTGTGTTGGCTAAATGATTTTCCCCAAACTACAGACTATGGACCACTGTGTGTGAAATAATTTTTACATAAACAGAAATCATAATTAATATTGAAACACAGTGGAAATCTTTTCAAATGCATTTCAGTTCCTTTGATTACCTTGAACAAGATGTTTTATTTTGATGTAAGCTTACCTTTAATGCTTACAGATTATTGATAATTCATTTTTATAACAAAGAAAAAGATATGTATCTTGAATTTACCTTAAATAAAACTAAAATTATAGTATTTTGTTCATACAGCATTTCTATCCTGTTTACCTTCTACTTTGGGAAAGTGATGCTTGCAGAGGTATGAAGTTTCTTTTTAAAATAAGTGTTTGTCCATTTTTACAAGGGATTTAGAAAATAAACAGCAAAAATTTTTTCTCAAATATGGCAAAAATTGTGAAGTGGTTCAGTGCCTACTGAAATTGTGGCCACCACTTTCTCTTTTAAGATGCTGTTTTTAAACCTAAGATCCTGAAGATGAGAAAGAAGGAATAGATTATGGAAATGACTAGTGTCAGTTGAATGTCTAGAAGCCACCTACTATCATTTTGTCTCTAAAGTGCATAAATTTTCTACCCCTCTGCTACCTCTGATAACGTGACCAATAAAGTGACTTTATGGCAGAAAATACGGGTTAGTGAACTTTTTAGCAAACAAAGTGGATTTAAAATGAGTCCCAACTAAAACACTTACTTAGTTTATGTATATCATGGAAATTCTCAAATAATTTTGGAATTGTCTACCATTCTCCCAATATTCAATCAAACTTGTCAATTTTACTTTCCTACTACATTATGTAATATGTAATATGGGGGCTCCTACTTCCCCAGACACCCTTCCCCACCCTGTGTGTTTGTATGTGTATGTACCAGTGAGAGAGAGACAGAGAGAATCTCATTGTCCCTGGTCAGACCACTCAACCATGAAACATCTAGTTTCCCTGCTGTCATTCTCTACATCACCCTCTTGCATTCTGTTGCTTTGGCTACCGTTCTAAAATGTCAGTTTGATTTGTTATCCCTTCTTTTAAAAGCCCTGATTGTGTTTCATTGTTTGAAGGTTAATGATTGCATTCTTTTGCATGGAGTATAAGGCTTTAATGCTCTGTGTTCTGCCTACATCTCTGTCCTTATCTCATCAGTTCCTCAAGACATATTGCACTTAAGTGCAGGCACCATAATATTTCATTCCTTTACTTTTTTTCTCTGTATTAATTTATTTTCCTTCCCATAAGCTAAATAAAATATTTTTAAAAAATTTCTTAGCATCACTCCAATCATCACTCTCACAGTGAAGCACATTCTGTACATTGCTTATGAAATCCAACTCTGTACCTAGTTATTTACTTTTTTGTCTTCTAGACAAGAACCTACAAGGATAGTGAGAAGCCTTTTCCAATGATTTATCCAATTTCCCTACTACAGTGCCATTGTTGTTTAGTATTGTTGATGGACCATTGCTACCTTTAGAAATGAAAATTTGGTAAACATGTGAATGATCCAATTTTTCTAGTTATTTATTTAATCTCATTCTACCTTAACCTGACAAAAAGCATAAAGCAAGAAAATCACTCAAAATTGACAACAATATTTCATTATACTTAGAGTACCAATTAATATGGGAATATACAAAATCATCTAGTCCTTACATAGGAATTCAAAGGAATAGTTTAAAACTCAAAATTATACTTCAATATACTAAACATATGAGAATAAGTTAATCTCTAGTAAAAAACCCAATGTATTATTTGAAACATCTTGATTTTTTTTCTTTTTTATTTTTCTATCTTTGTTTTGTTTTGTTTTGTTTTGTTTTGTTTTTAAGCAATGCACTTCTGATTCCAGGATCTTTAGAGGTGATCTCTTTCACAAGGTTTTATATTCAACTCTACTTAGTCATTTTTGTCAATTCTTCCTGTGAGATGGAAGATAATTTAAATCGAGTGTTTCTACTAAATTGTCAAAGTAGATTCACTTCATTTGACATTTTCATGTGCATTTTAAAAGTTTATGTATTCTAGCAACAGCATTATTAATTTTGTTGATACATCAATGATTATTTGCCGTTATATTTAAGGTGAAATCTCAGTTGCATCATTTCATAGAAAAACAGAATATTGACATTGCCAACAGTTATATCAGGTGGCCTCTGCTCCATCCCAAATATAAGGGGAAACACATACATATACCTATTGCTTGAATTTTCCATATTAAAATGCAGAAAGGATTATTTTGCAGCAGTTATTATAGTATTACAGTAACACAAACCACTTCGAAAACTATGAGTAGCTGATAGGTCACCTTTGCATATCAGGACTGCAGAGCAAACTATTTAATTGATATCATATATTTTAACTTGTGGGCTTCCCTCAAATAATTAAAAGAATGAATGATATTTGTTTTGTTTTGTTTTTGTTTTTTACATTAGACAAATTGTAGGTTTACAGAAAAATCATGCATAAAATACAGAGTTCCCATATACCATCTATTTAGCACCTTTCATTGTTACGTACATTTGTTATATTTGAAGAATATTTTTGCAATTGTACTATTAACTATAGTCCATGGTTTACATGAGAGTTCATTGTAGTTTTTTAGGTTTGAAAATATAGAACAATAGGTAAAATGTAAAAATTATGTATATATTTAAAGATCTGATTGCTAGATGTTTGAGAAAAAGGAAATCTGATGTCATTTGACTGGAAAGAATAAAATACTATCCCAAACTACTTAAGAGTTTGACAGTAAGCATACTATTTTAACAGAATTATTGTCTAGAAAAAATACTGTGTTTTATCTTGGTATAACTGCATTAGTAAATACTTTAGAACATATGAGTACTTTGAAATAATTTATAAAATTTTAAGTATAGTAGTTATATTTTATGTCATAGTTTCCAGGGTATAAACATTGTTTCTTATCTTCAACTCGCTTATGACTACTGTGGAAATCTAGTTGAAACATTGCCTCTCTCTGATGAAAACAAACCATGAAGATTTCCCATCCCCTGATGCGGAGGAAAAACAGATTTAATGAAATCCGTTTAATGAAACTTTTCCACATGAAGAAAGTAAAACTAGAAATTATAAGCTCTTATAAATTATTTATTTAATTATTAATTTACTGATTTGCAGAAGACCTGCTATTAGAAAACATATACAAATGCATATTTTTAATTTGTGAAACAATATTATTATATATTGGATGTATTACCATTTTACATGAAAAATCCTCTATTTTTCCAAAAACAAATTAAGAAGACATGAGCTAATAAGTATCCTTTTTTTCTTAAGTGGATTAGTGTGGATTTATTTCTTAACAAGATGATAATCATTTCAAGCATCTTTTCAGATCTTACTGTAGCTGATGGTTGATAACACCCATTTCCAGTTATATCCATTTAAAATACTATGGGAAAAATTTTGATTATTCAGTAAACTGTTTTTTAAATAAGATGCCACTGACTGGCAATGTGGAAATATACGTCGATAAACATGTATTTGAATGTTTGAATCATAATATTGAAAGCTTAAATAAGTAATGTATTTTAAAATGTGGTACTCAAATTCACAGATTATAATGTTTAAAATAACATCCTGAAGATTGCTATGTAATGTCAAACCATATATGTTATACTTATTCCCACCCAAAATTAAAATTAACTGAAAATTAATATAGAAGATTGTTTTATTTTATCATTTAAGAATAAAAGTATGGAAGACAAAGAAATTTTCATCTAATTAAGTCAGATATTAGCATGAATTTTTACTAAATGTGTTCATCATAATCTTAACATTTTCCCTAACATCATCTCATTTGTCTTCTCTGGGAATCTATTCCCCCATTATTATTTTCATTTTGAGGATCTTCAATTATTTTCTTTTCTTTGACTTTTTTTTTTTCTTTAAAGAGCCGCAGATTTGAACTATTTTGATGTGGAAAATGTTTGCTAAATGCTGCTGCCTCTTTTAAGTCCCATACTGTCTCTATTTCCCTCAGCCTGCTTACTAAAATTGTTTCCTGATATTCCACACATAATGTATAAAATATTGTTTTCTTGTCATGTATTCTAATATTAATGCTACATGTATAGATTTTGCCCTGAAATATGTATGCAAAGTAGATAGTCACTTATCAATTGATCCAATGTATTCAGTGAACTTAGATTTAATTCCTCCCAATTTCTCCTGTGTCTCCAAATGTTTGCATGTTCTTCTTGAGTTTTTCCATCATACAATGATAATCTAATGCTATACTTCAGTACTATATATACACATATATATGCATGCTGGGATACTGGAATAGCTAGAAGGAGGTAAATGACATGGTGGAACTGTAACCTATAACATTCTTTGAAATTTGCTCTATAGCTATTAATTGAATTGTGCTTTGAAAGTCCTTACCTTTCTGTATATAACTTACATTGCATAATACGGAAAGAACTGAAACTGTGGAACTTTAAACCATAACAATTTTTTAAATTACCCATATAACTGCTTGTTGAGCTGTACATCAAAAGTGAACACCTTTCTATATGTATATTTTCCAATAAAGGAAAAGCTGAAATTGTGGAACTGTGACCCATGAAATTCTCTGAAATTTTCTCTCTAACCACTTGTTAAATAGTACTTTGAAAATTTTCACTGTTATCTATACATGTTAAAGTTCACAATAGAAAATGCATTAAAAAATAAAAAAAAATACAATGGCACTCTAATAGTTTAGCACTATAATATTTGATTGCTGTCCTGTATCCCTTAAAACTATATTCCTCAATCCAGACCTTAATTCTGATTGTTCTGCAAAGCTAAATTTTAATATATCTATTTATGTACCTCTTTTCTATAACAATCTTTACTTCTAGGTTTGCTACAGACTGATGATCTTAATTATACTTAATTATTCTATATTTTTTATTTATTGTCTCAAGGAAAAAGTCTGCATACTTAAACTTGACTTTCATCCTGTTCTCATTTCAATTCCTTTATGTAAACCCCAGGCAATATTTTGGAAAACATTTGAATTTCATATAATTTATGAAATATTGTTAAACATTTTAAATTTTAATAAAACTACATTTCTAGTACCTAAAGAAAATGACAATAACTTATGTACATATTTCCCAATACCTCTCCCCAAAATGGCACAGAACTGAAAGAAAAAAAAAAAATATTCTGCTCCATAGGTTCTTAATTTATTAACAACATTGTTAACACCATGAAAATTTTGTATATTTATTTTCACTACAATGGCAAGTACATTCATTGATAAAGTTTATTTTTTAACAAAATTTAAAAAGCATCTTTGAAGAAGATGTGATGATAGAAACAGAGGTCAAAGTGATGTGATTGCAGGAAGCCCCCTTCCAAGGAGTGTGGGCAGCCTCTAGAAGCTACAGAAGCGTAAGGCAAGCTGGAAAGAGGTAAGGTCACTGACCTGTGAGGCATAAGAGCATCTATGGCCTTGGGCATGTTGTGTGGGCTGTCCGGGAACTGCAGACTCCGGTTGGGGCCAGGCTGTCCTTTCTGCGGCTGCCCTTGTGGGAGAACCCTAAAGGAGCTCACTGTTTCCCTCCTCCAGCAGAGAAGTCCCAGGTCATCTGGGGTCTGGCTAGTCTAGACTGAGCTTGTCTAGGCAGCTCTGTTTCTGGTTACAGTGCTGGGGCATTTCTTTTCCTTGTGTCTCCATTTTCCTTCTGAGACCAGCAGACTGGACAAGGTACTTAGGAGGACTAGAAATCATTACACATACACAATTCATATGACTTATTTGTGGCAAATATAAATTCCAGCTCTCTCAGGTTGAGACATATATAGACATGTCTGATGAATGTGGCCCCAGTGGAAACCAGAGGTGGGAATCCTGAGAAGGAATTTAACATAAAGGAGAAAGTAGCCACATTGGCAAGCCAGGCTCACAATAGGGTCTCTAATCATCAGAATGAAGCTGTTTTTGTTTGTTTGTTTGTTTGTTTTAATTTTTTTGGGATTGTTCAGATACCATACAATTATCCAAAGATCCAAAGTGTATAATCAGTTGCCCCTGGTACCTTCATACAGCTGTGTATCTATCACCGCACTTAATTTTTGTTCAATTTTTAGAAACTTTTCATCACTCCAGACAAGAAATAAAGTGAAAGATGTAAAAAGAAGAAAAAAAAAGAAAAAGAAAAAGAAACTCGAAGCCTCCCATATCCCTAACCAACCCCCCTCAGTTGTTGACTCGTAGTGTTGGTAAAGTACATGTGTTACTGTTTAAGAAAGAATGTTGAAATACTACTAACTGCAGTATATAGTTTACAATAGGTATATATTTCTTCCCTATATGCCCCTCTATTATTAACTTCTAGTTGTATTGTCATACATTTGTTCTGGTTCATGGAAGAGTTTTCTAATATTTGTACAGTTAATCATGGACATTGCCCACCATAGGATTCAGTTTTATACATTCCCTCTTTTGACCTCCAACTGTCCTTCTGGTGACATATATGACTCTGAGCTTCCCCTTTCCACCTCATTCATGCACCATTTGGCACTATTAGTTATTCTCATATCTTGCGACTGACACTTCTGTTCATTTCCAAACATTTAGGTTCATCCTAGTTGAACATTCTGCTCATACTAAGCAACCACTCCCCTTTCTTAAGCCTCATCCTATACCTTGGTACCTTACATTTCATTTCTATGAGTTTACCTATTATAATTAGTTCTTATCAGTGAGACCCTGCAATATTTGTCCTTAAGTGTCTGGCTTATTTCACTCAGTATATTGCCGTTGAGGTTTTGTCATCAACCCATTTTTTTTTTTTTAAGATGGTTTTGCACACACACCATACATTCCATCCTAGGTAAACAATTGATGGTTCTCTGTATGGTCACATCTTTATGTGTTCACCACCCTCACTACTATCTATATAAGGGCATCTACATTTCTTCCACAAGGCAGGACGGAGAGTCAACGAATGTAGAGAGACAAAACAAAGAGGAAAAAAAATGACAGCTAGGAAGTAGCAAAAGGAAAAGTAACCTTAAAGTGGAGTAAAAAGTCAGACAACACCACCAATGTCAAGTGTGTAACATGCCAACCCTATCCCCCTCTCTTGTCTGCATTTATCTTGGTATATCACCTTTGTTACATTAAAGGGAGCATAATACAATGATTCTGTTAGTTACAGTCTCTAGTTTACATTGACTGCATCCCTCCCCCAATGCCTCCCCATTTTTAACACCTTGCAAGGTTGACATTTGCTTATTCTCCCTCGTAAAAGAACATATTTGTACATTTTATCACAATTGTTGAACACTCTAGATTTCACCAAGTTACACAGTCCCATTCTTTACCTTTCCTCCTTTCTTCTGGTGTCTCACATGCTCCCAACCTTCCTCTATCAACAGTATTCATAGTTATCTTTGTTCAGTGTACTTACATTGCTGTGCTACCATCTCCCAAAATTGTGTTCCGAACCACGCACTCCTGTCTTCTCCTATCACTCTGTAGTGCTCCCTTTAGTATTTCCTGTAGGGCGGGTGTCTTGTTCATGAAGTCTCTCATTGTCTGTTTGTCAGAAAATATTTTGAGCTCTCCCTCATATTTGAAGGACAGCTTTGCTGGATATAGGATTCTTGGTTGACAGTTTTCTCTTTCAGTATCTTAAATATATCACACCACTTCCTTCTTGCCTCCATGGTTTCTGCTGAGAGATCCTCATATAGTCTTATTAAGCTTCCTTTGTACATGATGGATTGCTTTTTCTCTTGCTGCTTTCAGGATTCTCTCTTTGTCTTTGACAATTGATAATCTGATTATTAAGTGTCTTGGCATAGGCCTATTCATATCCATTTTGTTTGGAGTACACTGCGCTTCTTGGATCTGTGATTTTATGTCTTTCATAAGAGGAGGGAAATTTTCATGGATTATTTCCTCTATTATTGCCTCTGCCCCTTTTCCCTTCTCTTCTCCTGCTGGGACACCAATGACATGTACATTCTTGTAATTTGTTTCATCTTTAAGTTCCCGGAGACATTGCTCATATTTTTTCATTCTTTTCTCCATCTGCTTCTTTGCATGTAGGCTTTCAGGTGTTTTGTTCTCCAGTTCTTGAGTGTTTTCTTCTGCCTCTTGAGATCTGCTGTTGTATGTTTCCACTGTGTCTTTCATCTCTTGTCTTGTGCCTTTCATTTCCATAGATTCTATTAGTTGTTTTTTTGAACTTTCGATTTCTGCCTTATGTATGCCCAGTGTTTTCTTTACAGCCTCTATCTCTCTTTTGAAATATTCTCTAAACTTTTTGAATTGATTTAGCATTAGTTGTTTAAATTCCTGTATCTCAGTTGATGTGTACGTTTGTTCCTTTGACTGGGCCATAGCTTCATTTTTCTTAGTGTAGGTTGTAGTTTTCTGTTGTCTAGGCATCTGACCTCCTAGGCCACCACAATCAGGTTTTCCCAGATGAGAACAGGCTCAGGTCACAGAAGGAGGTAATATTCAGTATCTGGTTTCCCTGATGGTTTTTCTTAGAGGATTGATACACCTGTGCTTTTCTGACCAGCAGGTGCACCTGTCAGCCTGTCACCCCCTGTGTGAGAGGGTGTGGCCTGTGGCTCTCTGCCCCCAGGCTTTGGGATCTGGTTCCAGAAAGGTGGGCAGTAGAGCTAAGCCCCTCCCTTTCCTCTTGGGAAGCTATGCCCCATCCAGAGATGTCATCTGCATATCAATAAGTTCTTTGTTTCTCTGACTCTGCTGATCAAAGTGTATTGATTTTAAAATGACTGAGGCTGTCTTTACTGCAAAGTGTGGTGGGCTGAAATTGGCTGAGGTTTTCTCCACAGAGAGAGAAAGGGACAGAAAAGCTCCCAAGTTCACCCATCAGCCAGAGATAGCACCCAATCCTCTGGGCTCCCCGTTCTGGGACAGATATGTCTCCTGACTCTCCCAAGGTCAGTTGTCATCAAAAGCCTCTGTCTACTTTTTGAGGATTCGCTGTCTGTATTGAGCAGTTAACATTAAAACCCCAGTTGGAGCTGGGCTGAGAGAGAGCTGTTCTCCAGCACCGCGAGGCTTCTGTGAGGGGAGGGGATCTCAGCTCTCAGCTCTCAGCGTTGGTCCGCAGTTTCACTTACAGATTTTATGCTGCGATCTCGGGCATTCCTCCCAATTCAGGTTGGTGGGTGATGAGTGGACAGTCATGTTTTTCTCCCCACAGTTATTCCAGGCTATTTACTAGTTTTTTGGGCATTTATGAATTGTTCCAGGGGGGACTAACAGTCTTCCACTCCTCTCTATGCTGCCATATTAGCTCCTTTCGAAGCAGTAGTTTTAAATACAGCATGTTGGCTGACACCAGCACTTGTACCAGCCCCTCTACTAGAGTGACCAACTGAACCAATTTGCCCAGGATTGAGGATTTTCTGGGACATGGGACTTTTAGGGCTAAAACCAGGAAAGCCCTGACAAATTGGGACAGTTGATTATCCTACTCTCTGCTATGGAGGATGAGCGGGAGCTCAGACAAAGAAGCTATGCAAGAATTGATAAAGCAGTGCAACTTAACACTGGACACATTGGGACTTGCTATGGGAAATTAGGTGATCTTAGCGAAGATATTTTCATTCCTTCTCACTTCACAGGGGTGAGGATCATAATAAAGATCATCAATTTTGAAGAACATTAATGGTTTGTATCAATTTGGTAGAACATATTTTCAGAACATGGTGATGAATTGCTACAACAGAAATTGATTTTCAGCCCAAAGTGCATCTCCCTGGAACTGTAAGGCTTGGGGATGTATTATTTTGGCACAGTTGTCCATAGAAGCAAGCAATAGCCAGGAATGATCCACAGACACATGCAAGCACTTTTGGGGTTTCTTAGACTTATTTAAGAAGGAGGACCCTGAAAGTGATGGGAGTTGACACCTTAGAGTTATTAAGTAGGA
Organism: Choloepus didactylus; assembly: GCF_015220235.1. NCBI lineage: Eukaryota > Metazoa > Chordata > Mammalia > Pilosa > Megalonychidae > Choloepus > Choloepus didactylus. The sequence continues at coordinate 145,214,013 of NC_051309.1, forward strand.
GCAATTAAAGTTACTGGTACAATATTTGTTCTGATTGGCTAACAAAGCCTGAGACAGGTCACATTTATAGGAACAAAATATTAAAACAAACTGGTAATAGTAAATTGATTAAATAAATTATAGTATTTATAGTCAAAAATAAAACAAAATAAAATAAAAAGCATCTTCATTTTCACCTTAAATAGAATTGATTTCCAATAACTTCACTTTGTTTCCATGAATTAGACAAAAAGCCTAAACCCTAATTTAAGCATTTCTTTCTATTTGAAGCACCTGTTGATTTAAAAGCAATTTTATTAAAATGAATTTCAATTAACTGTGAAATTCTCCCTCTGCAAATGAACTCAAACTTTAAAGCTAGTGTTTAATTTCCTACATGCACAAGAACACTTGCAATTGAAAATTATGAAAAGTAATTTAGAATAACTGTCATTTAATTGAAATGAAAACTCACACTCAAAGACTTATTTATAAATGCACCTTCTCCAACTGTTTGGAATAAAGTAGCACCTTTGTGCATACTTTTATTACTAAAATATCTACTTAATTGAAGTAGATGCTGGTGTTTCCTTAGGAAATTTTTGTGTTCTAGTCTTCATGCAATCACTGATATCAATATCAATTTTATGTTTATAGTATCATAAATGTGAACACACATTTTGAAAGGGGCATGCTCATCAATTCGGTATTTTTTTTTAATATGCCCTTTAGTTTTATACTCATTCCTGCTGAAAGAGTTTAATGTAAAAGAGAAAAAAACAAGGCAAATGATAACATAAACTAATAGATTTTTACTATACAATAAATCATAAAACTATCACACAAAAATATTAAAGCCATTCTGTATGTATTCTAAAGCAGGATTCCAAAGCCTCTATTTTCTGCATATATTTCCTTCACAGCCAATCTTTAACTTCCCACCTTTACCACTGATCCTGCTGACTAACACTTTGTAAGCTCTGTGAATTTTTCAGGCCCTGACAGCTGCTACAGCAATTGACTGGCAGAAGCAGCAGTATTATCTACTACTATCTGATAACTGAAGGAATTTTGTGGCCCTCGCTACCACTCTCCATACCACATGGTGTACTGTGTTTGGAAGGGAAATGTTAGTTACATTTACTCAGGAATGGGCAGAAGAAAAAAGAGTTGTGTACATCTTTAAAAATAACAATGCTTTAAAGTGGGAATGTTGTTCAGTGAACACTGAATGGTAGAACCTGGAAATACAGATTGTATGCCTACCAAATCATCACTTGTTTATTTTACTACAAAAGTTAATATTGATACTGAATTACATAATTAAAAATCTTGTCCAAATGGTACATGGGACCATATTCTAGTATATCAGGTATAAACCCAAATCATACCAGGCAAACCGTGTTATATGGTCACCTTAGGGGTATATGTTCTTTACCCCAATGTTAAGTGTTCAAATTGATTATTTCACACAGTTGGACAGGCTCTTCACCCTATTTAGTACTGCTATGAAAGTGATTCTTAAATGGGGATGATCTTGCCCTTCAGGAGATAATTTGCAATGTCTGGAGACAGTTTTTATTGTCCTAATTTGGAGGTTGCCACTGATACCTAGCAGGTAGAGGACAAAGTTGTTGCTAAACATACTAGAATGCACTTAACAGCAACACGCAAGAATCATCAGGTCCGAGATGTCAGCAGTGCTGTTGAGAAACCTTCTTTAGGCAGACCACAGCAGCCTTCTTTGTCAAACTATTGAATTCAAAAATAACAAGAAAATTTTGAAATTTTGAAAATTTAGGAAACAAGATCTCTTCCCCAGAATAATGTCCAGTGTATTTTTACACTTGCAAAATACCAGTGTCTAACTTTGGACATAGAGTGATTTGTTTCATTTTTTATATTATTAATATATTTCATCTCTTATTTTCCCTACTCTTAGCTCTCTGCCAGTGATAATTGGTCAACCCAAGATAATAAAATGAAGAAATTATTGTTTAAGGCATTTGGACATTGGATATATATGGTGAAAGAAAAACAAATTGCCTAGGAGAGTGGGATGTTTTGAATATAAAATACCTTTCGAGGAACTCACTTTTAGAAATTATCTCATTAATCCTCACACTATGTCCACAGGGTAGGTGATAATAATTATTGTATCTGTTTCACAGATGAGTGAACTTGGTCTCACAGAGGTTAATTACCTACACAAGTTTAATTTGAAAGTCAGTTATAGGACTGGGAATAATATGCAATCTCATAACTCCAAACTATAAAACTATTTTTACTCTATAACATGCCTACTTCAAATATTCTATTTTTGCATTGTTGTAATTAACATTTCACTATGTGTCCTCGGACTGATATGATCCTCTAATTTAGTATTTTATTTAACAATTCTATGCCTTTATTGAATAGCTATTAGAAGCAGGGCTTTGTGCTAAGTGCTGTGAGAATCTGTAAGTTAGTGATTGGAGGAAGGGTCTTGCAATCCAGGAAGGATTTGTTGTCCAAATTTATCTTGTCATTATCAGAGGAAGCATCTTCACATTAGCAAGGTAGCCCTACATGGTTATGATTTTTAGAATAAATCTCATTCATACATTAAGTCCCTGTATAAGTGAAAGTTTGAGTAGGAAAATAATGTTTTCCCATATGTATATTTGAAGAGAACCCCAGTACTGAACACTGGAGTCAATAAGAATAACATCTGCTAGTTAATAAGCATTGAGAACATGTTAAATATTATTGTTATTGTCTCTGCTCTTTAGATCGGAATTGTATGACCTCATATTGAGTTAAATTTCTGGTACTAATGTTATCTCTCCTTCAAGGTAGAATAACTGTTTGAATCAGTTCAAGTTGCCTATAACACCAGGACCGGATTGCCAGTAGTATACAGATAAGGTTGAAATGACCTTGCTTCTTAACCACTAAAGGTAGGTAGGTATTGACAGCAAGTAAAATGAAGCTCTTCAATTAAACTACACAAACAAAATTAATCTACAACTTACGATTTGATAATAAAGTTATCAAAAGCAAACAAATTGAATTAGACCCAGCTTCCAGACTACCCATATGTCTAAATAATTTGGTCTACTGAGGCAGAATAGTATATTGGTTAAACTTTTAGATTTTTGAAGAAGACTCAAATAATCAACTCAAATCTAGTTAGTTTTGTGACCTTGGACAAGTTATTTAATATAGTTGTCCTCTTATCTATGAAATAGGAGTGAGGATAACAATATTACTCATATCAGAAAATTTTTGTGAAAATTAATTGACTTAATCTATTATAATGAACTTATAATTGTGCCTACCATGAAATGAACAATCAATAAATATGACCTAATGTTATTTTAGTATTATAATATTTTCTAACATAAATTTTCAATTATATAAATTATTAAGGTAGAATATTAATATAAATTATTTAAATGTCTTAGGTTTTCCAGCCTTCATGGACATCTTCATGCCATGCAGAAGGAACATTAATTTATTTAAAGAATATCAGTATTATGAAAGCAGTGTTTGGGGTTGTTAATACGGTTGTGGAAGGATATGCATTACAGGGCAGAATGGAGCAAGACAGATTAGGGGGGGACTAGGTAGGGGGTTAATATGATAGTCTAGGTGTGGATAAGAAGATGAAGATGGAATAGAAGATTAAGTGGCCTAAAAAAGAGCCTCTGGAGGCAGAGTTGTAGAATATAATCATTATCTCTCTTTTCAATCCCAAAATATGAAAGCCAATACCTCCTTGATGATCAATCTAGAGACATAACTTCTCTGTCTCCAAATAGATTTTTTTGTGGTTTTAAAAGAATAATATGATGATGTGTTTGATAATGAAGAAGGCTTGCTGCTGTCCCCTCATTGGTTTGCTAATATATTTACAGTAACAAATCCCATAAGAAGTCAGTGTTTGATACAGAATTTTAATTTTGTAATCACTTTGAAAAATAGTACTAGAAATACAAGTAACTCTTTTATTTCATACTCTGCCTAAGGAATTTCAAAACAATCATAAAGATGGAAATATAACAATTAAAAAATGTTTTAAATTTAAAAATAACTGAGAACAAATTCTGTTTTCAGAATAGGTGTGACCAGGATGAAGTCTGACCCCCCATTATTGTTCCATCTAACTTCTGTATCTGCTTGAGCTTTGCTTATTTCCAGAAAAATAAAGCAAGGAAACACCTGCAAGAAGCTGTTGAGAACTGCAGCTCCTGCAGCCATTGCCCCCTCACTTTGCAGTGAACCACAAAGTCCCCAGCGACTGAAATAGCGAGAACCCATCTTAAAGCTGGCCACAAGTTCCTGCCTTGCCACAGCCAGGGAAGTCCCCTTCCCAGAGCTTGCACACTAAGCCTCTACCCCTGACCTTTCTTTACCTTTGCTTAGGGTAAGAGTCAATTCTCTGCCTCTGGGAGAGATTCAGATGACATTTTCTGAACATGTGATGGGTGTAAAAGTACTTTCTAGCACGACCAAGGACTGTGCATGATCAGAACCAACGACAAAACCCCACTGCCTGCTTGAATCAGCCGCCTGCATGCATATCTCCTAATCCTTATAAAAGAATCATGCTCCCCTCCTTTTAGGGAGCAGTTATGTTTAGGATATGAATCCACCCTTCTCCATTCTTTGGCCAAAGAATAAAGTTTTGCTTTGCTTCATTGAATCTGGTTTCACTCTGTTGGGGTCTGGCTCAAAGAGGGACAGTAACAGAAATGTGAAAAATTTCAAGACTATTGTGCCTACATTATCAAACACAACAATCAGAGTGGCATTGTAACTTTTATTTTTATTTTTGCAGGGATTTTGTTAGTGTTTCTTTCTTCCTCCCCCTTCTTTTTTCTCTTGCTCTTTATTTCTTTTATTTATTTTACATGGTAAGTTTGGAGGCAAGGGAGAACCAGATTTCCAGAGTGACCACAGCATAATACAGTATCCAGGTCCAACAAAAATGAAAAATGTACACAGAGAGGAAAATATGGTCTAGGGAAAGGAAAAAAAAATATAATTGAACAGAAATTATCAAGGAGGAAGTCCAGTCTCTGGAATTACTAAGCAGAGATCTCAGTTCAATTACCTTAAATAGGACAAATGAAAACAGGAATATATGGGAAAGAACTAAAGGAAATCAGGGGAAGAATATATAAACAATTGATAATTTCAATAATGAGAAAGAAATTAATAGAGAGAACCAAAGGAAATTCTGGTGCTGAAATGCACAATAACTAAAATGAAAAGTTTGATAGAGGGTTTTAAGTACATATTACATCAGAGAGAAAAAGGATTAGTGAGCTGGAATTGTCAGTCTGAAGAGAAGAAAGTAAAAAGATATTTTTTTTAAAAAAGAGATGAGAAACCTGTGGAACAGGATCAAGCATACAGATATGCATATTATAGGAGCCTAAGGAGAAGAGAGAGAGAAGGGAACAGAAGAGATATTTAAAGAAATAATGGCTGAAATATTCCTAAATGTGATGAAAGATATGAATATACAAGTCCAAGAAGTTCAGTGAACTCCAAGCTGGATGAACCCAAAGAGATCCACACAAAAACACATTACAATCACAAAGTTTAATATCAAAGAGAAGGAGAGAATCTTAAACGAGCAAAAGAGAAGCAGTGTGACACGTACAAGGGATCCTAATAAGACTAACATCCAATTCTCATCAGAAACCATTGAGGACAGAAGGTAGTGGGGATGACATATTTAAAGTGCTGAAAGAAAAAATAAAATAAAAAAGGTTTCAACCAAGAATAAAACATAAAGAAAAATAAATGTTCTTCAAAACTGAGGGAGAAATTAAGACACTTCTGTTTAACCAAATGCCAGGGGATTTTGTTACTACTAGACCTGATTTTTAAGAAATGCTAAAGGAAGTTGTTCTTTTTGGAAGGAAAGAATACTATATAGTAACTCAAAGCTGGATGAAGTAATAAAGACTTCCAGTATATGTAATTATATTGGTAAATATGAATGCCAGTATTATTGCATTTGTGAAGATACATTTCTTATACGGCTTAAATTTCAAATGCATAATAAACAATCATAAGGTTTTTATGCTGGACACAAAGTGTATAAAGATGTAATTTGTGGCAAGAGCAATATAAAGGGTGTATAGGAATACAGCATGTGTAGACTATTGAAGTTAAGTTGGCATCGATATAAATAAAATTGTAATAGATTTAGGACAGTAATAATAATCCCTGTGGCAACTACCAAGAAAATATATTTAAAAATCTAGAAAAAAGGAAACAAAAAGTGATTCAAAATGTCTTATTACAAAAGAGCATCTAAAATAAAAGGAAGCAGTAGTGGAGTAAAGGAAGAACAAAAAAGATTTATGACATACTGAAACAATTAACAAAATGGCAGAAGTAAATTGCACCTTAGTAGTAATTAGATTAAATATAAATCGATTGAACTTTCCAAACAAAAGGCAAGATTGGCAGAATGGAAAAGGAAGCATGGTCCAATTATAGACTGTTTTCAAGCCTGTGACAACAAATCTGTAAATTTTGCTTCTACTTTCTAGTTGTAGAAATTTGTGAGACTTCTGTGCTTTACACTAAAGAAAAGCATACTAATCTGAGTAAGCTAAAAAAATTGTGTGGTTTTCTTTAAAATAATGAGAGATCTGAAGGCTCAAAAACCTAAATGGAATAAATTCCAGAAAAGGAAGATCTCTTCATTAGAGATCTTGTTCCATTATGATGGAACTATGGGTAGAAGACACACAGCCACCATCATGAAAGAAGATAAAAGCAGCCAAAGTTTTAAGAACTTTTTACATCTGCTCATAGGTGGGCATGACAGATTAAAATCTCAAGAAATCTCAGATACAAAGCTTTTCACCTCTTTTCCACAGATGCTTGCTTAAAATTTTGCAGCAATACACCAAAGGCTGGGAACAGAGGACAGCTGAGAGTGGTAGCCTCTGTGACGAATCTCATCAAGATAACCATTCTCAAAATACGTTGGGGTAGAGCAGGATAGCTGAGAAAAATCTATGAAAGAAATTTCAGGATTTCAGTAAAGGAGAAAACAAACAAACAGATGATGGATCAGGTGTGCTAATATAAGACATTCTAGAGAGTTCAAAGACTGATGGCCCATTTCCTCCAAAGACCAAAGGATTTGAAAGATAAAAGAAATATGAAGCAGGCCAAGGGACTAGACAATAAACATACTGTTTCAGAGACCCCAAAGCCCAGCAATCATTCTAAAGAACAAAGAGATGCCTCCATTATTATGAAAATTGGTAGTCTGGCTGTGAAGCTCAGACAGGTATCTGGAATTTCACCAGTGCTCGGATCCATAGCCCAGTGAAGGATATATACTGATCTTAACCATCAAAATATACCAAGGCACAGAGAAAACTTCTGTTTCTTCTTAGGATACAGATAACCTGCAAAGAATGCTGTTCTCAATGTAACAATAAAAAAGAGCTAGATGAGCTGCAAAATTATAACTTTTCTTGAGCCCATCAGAGACCTGAGGTCGTAAGACAACCAAATTACTGTTACCATGGTGAAAGTTCAAATTATCATTTAAAATATCCTCCACCTCCCTTCATATAATCTACAATTGCACTGAACCTACATTCCTGTTTAATCCCCCTTTCCCTCTTTATATAAGGCATTAGCCTCTTCTGCCATCAATCCCATAAGACCATCCAGCTACCACCCTATTGTTCTCCTCATCATGTATGAAAGATTTTTTGAAATATATATTTGGGTCTCAACTGTGTCAAAGTGCTATTTTGGGAAAATAAGTCTTCCCTGGTAGGAATGTTAGAGGTAAAAGGAAGACACTTATGAAGGGCTGTTCCAGGCTATGGACCAGGACTCCAGAAAAGGAGAATAAAGATATGTAAGCACAATTTTCTAATAAAATATAAGATATATATTTTTATTTAGATTATATGCATTATACATTTTAGATCCATTGATAAACTAGTTTGAAATATTTTTTTCATATTCTGAAAATGAATAGACTATTGTTTTTATCTAGCAAAATATTTTAGTTGTAATTTCTATCAGCATATTACTTAACATTTGAAAATGGCAGTATTTTAAGATTTGGTATGTACAAAGTTTTTATGATTTAATAGCATACATTCCTAAATTATTTGCATTTTACAATGATGCAGTTTTTTGAAGTAACATAAACTGATCTTTTTTACTATTAGTTTAGCATGAAGAGGAAAACTAGGGAAACAGAACATTTTGTGTTCAGGTTATAACACACATATTGTTGTTTGTTAAACATGAAATGAAGGGCAACTGATTTCTTTATGAGTTTCTGTGTGACAAATTACTCCAAAACTGAGCATATTAAAACAACAAATTTTTATTATGTCACATGGTTTCAGAAAGTCAGAAATCTAGGAAAGGTTTGGCTGGGTGATTCTGGCTCAGGGTCCCTTATCTACAAACTGTCAGCAGGCACTGCTGTAAACTAATGGTTTTAGTGGGGCTGGGGGATCCACTTCCAAGAGGGCTCACTTGCACAACTATTGGGAGGACAGCAGAGGCCTGAATTCTTCACTGACTTTTCACAGAAAAGTCCCTTTCCACATTGGCCTTTCCACACAGCTGTCTGAGTGGTTTTATGACATGGAAGTGGGCTTTTTCCAGAGTGAGTGATCTGAGAGAGTGACTGAGTGAGGGAGAAAGTATGAAGAGGAGAAATGCCTTCTATGACCTACCATCCTTTCTGCCATAATCTATTGATCACATAGACCAATTCTGACACAGAATAGGAATGAACTACAAAGGAGTATGAATACCAAGAAGCAGAGATGATAGCAGGCTCCATATTTGGAGTCTGGGCACGACAGCGTTATATAACAAATGCCACATAAGAGTGTACTGCTTACCTTGTTTGCTATACAAATGGTTCCATTCCCTCAAATGTCAAGGTAGTATGCCTGTTTCTTTTACACAGAATATCTAGATAAAATTCTAATTAATATATTTAAAATGTGACACCTTGGAAGATTTTTGCATTTTATTGTTTTGAATTTTATAATAACACATGGTCTCATAACTGTCCTTAAATTTGGTGTTTTGTTTCTTAAAAAGTAACAATGGAGGAGGAACTAGGATGGCAGCATAGAGAGGTGTGGAATTAGTCAGCCCCCTGGAACAACTGATGAACAACCAGAAATAGCTAGTAAACAATCTGGAACAACTAATGGGGGACAACTGTGACTATGCAGTGTATGCCAACCTGGATTGGGTGAAAAGGCTGAGATTACAGCATGAAATCTGTAAGTAAAAACAGTGGACACATACCAGGAGCTCCCTCCCCCCATGGCAGGCTGAGAGGCAGGACCTGCCTGTGGGAGAAACCAACAATCTCTGAGTGAGTGAATATAGCTCAGACCAGCTCCAACTGGGGTTTTAATTAACAAATGTGGACTGCTGAATACAGACTACAAACATAGACAAGCAGCAAATTACCCTGAAGTCACTTCCAGTGGGGAGGAGGTGGGGCTGACAGAGAGGAAAAAAATTAATTACAGAAAGAAAAAAAAATACAGAGACACTTAGAGACTGACCTTAGAGAGCCAGAAAAGACCTGTGCCCTGGTAGGGGGAACCCAGAAGACCAGGTGCTCTATCTGACAGATGAAATTGGGGGTCTGTGGACTGGCTCTGAAGGGTGGTTTTCTTACCCTTTTTCTCTCCCTCAACCTGAGGGGCTCAGCAGAGTCTCAGCCATTTTCAGCTTGCAAAGCTCTGTCATAGACAGGGGTGGAGCTGACAGAGCCAGAGAAATGAGGAAACTATTGAAATGCAGAAGATAGCTCCCTAGGGGGTGTATCTTTCCTAAGAGGAAGAAGAAGAGGCCCAGCTCAAGGGCCTGCCCCTTCCTCAGAGCTCAGACCCCAAGGCCTGCAGCCCAAACAGAAGCAGCATAAGAATTAAAGGGATCACACCTCTTTACACCAATCAGAAGTGACAGGCTGGCAGGCAACACCTGCTGGGCAGGTTAGGAAAAGCACAGAGACTAGAGACTTCACAGGAAAGTCTGTCAAACTCTAAGACACACCCTCAGGGACACATGAAACTGAATATAACCCCATTCTGAGATCTGAAACCATTCTGGTCTGGGAAAATCTGATTGGGGTAACCAGAGAAGCCAGATGCCTAGACAACAGAGGTCTACAAATTATACTGGGAAGGGCAGAGATATGGCCCCAGTCAAAGAAACAAACTTACACCTCAATCAAGATACAGTTGAGATACTGTTTCACTTTAATGAAACAGTCAATTAAAGATTTTCAATGAAATATGCTAAGTCAAATCAAAAACCAAATCATTGAGTTCAAAGAAGATATGGCCAAAGAGATAAAGGATATAAAGAAAACACTGGGCAAACACAAGATAGAAATCAAAAGTTTGAAAAAACTACTGGCAGAATCTACAGAAGTGAAAGGCACAACTCAAGAGATGAAAACCACAATGGAGACATACAATAGCAGATCCCATGAGGCAGAAGGAAACACTCAGGAACTGAAGAACAAGACAACTGAAATCCTACACAGAAAAGAACAGATAGGAAAAAGAATGGAAAAATATGAGCAATGTCTCAGGGAATTGAAAACAACATGAAATGCATGAATGTACATGTTATGTGTGTCCCAGAAGGAGAAGAAAAGTGAAAACGGGCAGAAGCAATAATAAAGGAAATCATCAATGAAAATTTCCCCTCTCTTATGAAAGACATAAGATTACAGATCCAAGAAGCACAGCATACCCCAAACAGAATAGATCTGAATAGACTTACCCCAAGACACTTTATAATCAGATTATGAAAAGTCAAAGACAAAGGGAGAATCCTGAAAGCAGCAAGAGAAAAGCAATCCATCACATACAAAGGAAGCTTGATAAAACTGTGCAGATTTCTTAGTAGAAACCATGGAGGCAAGAAGGAAGTGGTATGATATATTTAAGATACTAAAAGAGAAAAACTGCCAACTAAGAATCCTATATCTGGCAAAACTGTCCTTCAAATATGAGGGAGAGTTTAAAATATTCTCTGACAGACAATGACAGAGTTGTGAACAAGACACCTGCTCTACAGGAAATACTAAAGGAATTCCTACAGATAGATAGGAAAAGACAGGAGTGAGAAGTTTGAAACACGATTTGGGGTGATGGTAACACAGCAATGTAAGTACACTGAACAAAGATGACTGTGAGTATGGTTGAAGGAGGCAGGTTAGGAGCATGTGGGACACCAGAAGGAAAGAGGAAAGATAAAGGCTGGGACTGTATAACTCAGTGAAACCTAGAGTGCTCCACAATTGTGATAAAATGTACAAATATGTTTTTAAATGAGGGAGAACAAATGAATGTCAACCTTGCAAGGTGTTAAAAATAATGGGGTGGTATTGGGGAAAAACACAATCAATGCAAACTAAAGACTATAGTTAACAGAAACATTATATTATGCTTCCTTTAATGTAACAAAGGCAATATACCAAAGCTAAATGTATATAAGAGTGGGATATAAGAGAGGGGTAAGGGACTCTTGACATTGGTGATATTGTCTCTTTCATTGTACTTTAGTTTAATTCTATCTTTCTTCTGTTGCTTTTTTAACTGTTATTTTTTTCTCTTTGTTTTTCTTTTTCTTTTGTCTTTTTACCTTCTTTGACTCTACCTCCTCCTATGTAGAAGAAATGGAGGTGTCCTTATATAGATAGTAGTGATGATGGTGAATGCATGAATATGTGATTATACAGGGAACCATCAATTGTTTACTAAGGATGGAAATATGGTGGGTGAACAAAACCTTCTTTAAAAAAAAACATGATGAAGAAAACTTGAGGGCAGTATCCTGACTGAAATAAGTCAAACACATAAGGACAAATATTGTATGGTCTCACTGATATGAACTAATTATGACATGTAAACTCTTAGACATGAAATATAAGTTACCGGGATATAGAATGAGGCTAAAGAATGGGGAGCAGTTGCATATTACAAATAGTATGTTCAACTAGAGTGAACTTAAATGTTTGGAAATGGACAGAGGTGATGGTAGCACATTGTGAGAATAATTAGCAGTGCTGAACAGTGTGTGACTGTGGTGAAAAGGGGAAGCTTAGTGTCGTGTATGCCACCAGAAGGAAAGTTGGAGGTTAAAATGTGGGAATGTATAAAACAGTGGATCTTGTGGTGGACAATGTCCATGATTAACTGTACGAATATTAGAAATCACTTTCATGAGCTAGAACAAATGTATGACACTATAACTAGAAGTTAATAATAGAGGGGTATATAGGGAAAAATATACCTTTTAAATCTATGTACTATAGTTAGTAGTATTTTAACTTTCTTTCATCAACAGTAACATATGTGCAATACTAACACCATGAGTCAATAATGGAGGGGGGTAGGATAGGGGTATGGGAGGATTTGAGTTTTCTTTTCTGTTTTTATTTCCTTTCTGGAATAATGGATGCACAGCTGTATGATGGTACCAAGGACAACTGATTGTGTATGTTAGATGACTCTATGGTATGTGAACAATCTCAACAAAATTGAATTAAAAAGAATAACAATGTATTGCTCTGATATTGTATTCCCTTAAGAATGCATTGATAAAGTTTCTGCTATTGTGAAAGATTCAAGATTTTATCTAAGATTTCTATTGTGAGAACTGTGGATACTTGCTAATGCATCTCTTGAATGTATGTCAACATTTTCTTTCTAAACTCACAGTAGAAACTAAGTTTTCAGTTTAAGAAAGTGCTCTTACAGTGCTCTTACATTATTGATATACATTTTCCTGAGAAGCACCATTAATAAGTGTTAATGTCATTAAGTTTATACTGATATTTTGACTTAATCATATAACTTGACAAAAAGATCTAAAAAGACACTAAAAATAACTTCCTACTTAAGGCAGCTTAAACTTCTGCATTTGACAACAAATGTTTTGTAATACATGACAAGCAATCATTACATATTATTTGAAGTCACCAAAATTGAGATCCAAGAGAGTAGTTATTTTTAAAAATCTCACCAGGAAATGAAACTTTGGTAAAGCTTTTATGTAGGGTTATTTTAAATTGCTTTTAAATGAAATAAAGTTTCTAAATTCTCAGTGCTGTATTTCTGATAAAATAGATGTTGCTCATTTGTGAATTTATGTCAGCAATTTGATTCAGAATTCATTTTTACATTGTTGCACAGAATGAATTTAAAAAGATGTTTTGTGACCTCACCATTTGAGGGTCCAGGGAAAGTTTGAAATTCATAGGACCTTTTTGATTTTCATAGTTACTAATCTGGTACTACAGACAACAGACATGCTGGCTGTGTTCCAAAATGTGGAACTGCCAGCAAAGGATTATTTCCCATCCTGCATGCATTTTGTATGATCTATTTGTAATGAAAGTAACTGAAAAGCTAGCTATTAATTATCTTCACCTAGAACCAAATTCTGATGTATATGTAAACAAAAGTAGTACATGTGTCATTTTAATATAAAAAGAATTTTCAAAGATATCAACCACTAAGTAAATTGAGAGAAGACAGAACTTTATTTTGGGGGGACTGTTACCAAATATTGTTTATCATTTGGCTACATCACAGATGGCAAACTATTCATGGTATTTCAAGACAGGGAAACATACCTTTAATGGTTTGTATTTGTAGGTTTGACATTAAGAGTTAACCCATATGTAGATGCAAGCACCTGATACTGTATTACCTTGATTACATTTTTTAATGTTATAGAGTATAGACATTTTCAAGTTGAAATATAATCTATTTTCCTTTAATTTCTCATTCATGTTACAATTAGGGCATTATAACAATTTCTAAAAATACTCTTGTAGTTAGATCATAACCTCTATGCATTTCTTTTCAGTGTAGTAAAGAGAACAATAAATCTATTAGTTGTAAAGAGGAGACATTGGGCCTCAAGATTGAGATGACCTGAAAGTTGTTTTCATACAATATGGAAATAGCACAAGCTCTTTTCTGGGAAATATTATAGAGAGCAATAAATGCTACTATATTGAATTTTGTGACCACTGATTTTAAAAATATTGCATAATTAACAACAAAATTATAATACAAAATGCACTGAATGGTTATTTAAAATTTTTTATATTGGCCTGTAAGACTGACTTAAAACATGATGCAAAAGCAATTATCATTTTTTTTCCCCTAACTCCACCAGATGTTCTAAGCTCAGACCACCACAGGTCAATCCTGCCAAATTCCTCATAGTTCCCTTGCCCACTCTAATTATTCTTTCTTCACCTGTCAAAGAAGACTCTTCCCTCTAGTCTCTGCACCCAGAAACCACACCCATCTTTCAATGCAAATATCAAAATGCAATTTTTTCTACGAACAGCTTTCCCATCACTACATACAAAACTATTCAAACCTCCTTTCAAATACCAAACAAATTTATTTTACTTCCATTATTAAAGCCATATTGTAATTTAACTTATTTTGCTAAATTGTTATCTCCTGCAGATCTGGAACTCTAATTCCTTGCTATTCAAAGTGTGGTCCTTGTAACAAGACCACTGAGATCACCTGAGGGTCTGTTAAAAAGGCATATTATAAAATCCCACTCAAGGTCTAGTGAATCAGAAATGCATTTAAACAGGATACCTAGGTGATATGTATGTATATTAGAATTTTAATGCAATTTTGTTGAAATATATTCACATAACATAAATTGTTCACAGTATCATAATATAATTGTGCATTCATCACCGCAATCAGTTTTTGAACATTTTCATTCCTCAAAGAAATAAAAAATACAAATAAGAATAAAAATAAAATTAAAAAAGAACACCAAAGCATCCCATACCTCTCCTGCCCCCCAATTATTCACATACTTTCTGTCCCAATTTTTCTACTCATTTGTCCATACATCAACTGGGTAAAAGGAGTGTGAGCCATAAGGTTTTCAGAATCACATGGTCACATCATAGTTATACAATCATCTTCAACAATCAAGTATACTGGATTGCAGTTCAGTAGTTTCAGATATTTCCTTCTAACTATTGAAATAACCTAAACACTGGAATATCTAAATAATGCAAGAGTTACCTCCAGAATCACCTCTTACTCTGCTTGAAATCTCTTAGCCACTGAAGCTTTATTTTGTTGCATTGCTTTTTCCATTTTGGTCCAGAAGGCTTTCTCAATCCTACAAAGCTGGGTCCAGGTTCAGCCCCTGGAGGCACACCCCATGTTGCCAGGGAGAGTATAGCCCTGGGGGTCATGTCCCATGTATGGGGGAGTGCAGTGGGTTTACCTGCTGAGTGAGCTTAGAGAGAGACAGGCCACATCTGAGCAATAAAAGAGGTTCTATGGGGGTGACTCTGAGGCACAATTATAAGTAGTCTTAGTCTCTCATTTGCAGTAAGGCTTCATAAGGGTAAGACCCAAGATTGAGGGCACAGCCTACTAAACTAGTAGTCCCCAATCCTTGCTTGAATATCAGGAAATCCCCAGCTAAGAAAGTTTAATAGTTCCACATTTTACCCAGTCCCACAAGGGGGCCTTGCAAATACTGCCCAAATTACTCTGATGTATATCAGGGCTTCATGCTAACCTATACAAACCAACAAGATTTCATTCCCTATTCAAGGTTCTATGTAACTACGGCGTTTGAGTAAACTGACCAGACATGTTAAATTACATAGGGTGCTACAGAAAATATATATTTTATACCAAATAAACATCACTTCCTTTGGTGCTATACAGAAGCCAAAGTTTTAAAACACAGTTAATATCATCCTCTACCATTTAGTCTGATCTACCCCAGTCTCAACCAAATCCACTTTGTTAATATCTCCAATCAAATTCTGATTTCCTTTTCAGCCTCTTTAACAGTTGCAGCATGGGACAAAGCTGATACTCACAGCTGCTGAACTGTGGCTCCATGCCCCAGGCATCATACAGATACCTGAAGTTCCAGGGACTGTCCAGGTCACACACAAACAGCTCAGCATCTCAGAATTCAGAAATAACTGTTACAACTCATGAATAGATGTGATTGCTGTAAGAGCTTACAATCTAGGAACCTTTACATAAGCCTTGCCCTGATAACCCATGCTCCTAGATTCAATTCTCAGGGTTTGCATATTATTGTTAGTCCATATTAGTACAGTGTTCTAATGTTTGTCTTTTCATATCTGGTTTATTTCACTCAACCTACTGTCCTCAATGTCCATTCACCTAGTTGAATTCCTCAAAACTTCATTCCTTCTTGCTGCCACTCAGTATTCCATTGTACATATACACACAGTTCACCATTCTGTTTTTTCAGTCAATGTACCCTTAGGCCACCTCCATTCATTGCAAATAATGAATACTGATGCCACAAACACCAGTATGCAAATATCCACTCATGTCCCTTCTCTCAGTTCCTCCAAGTACACAACCAATAATAGGGTTGCAGGACCATAGGCAACCCCATAGTTAGCTTCTTGTAGAACCACCACACTGCCTTTCAGATGGGCTGCACCATTCTACTTCTCAAGTAACAGTGAATAGGTACATATATATCTCTCTCCACATTTTCTCCAGCACTTGAAATCCCTCTGTTTATTTTTTAAACAGTTTTGTTCACACACCATACATTCCAACCTGATTTAACAATCAATAATTCCTGGTATAATCGCATAGTTGTGCATTTTCCACCAAATTTATATAAGGACATTTCCATTTCTTCCACAAGGAAGAGGAAGAGGAGAAATAAATGAAGAATAAAAAATATAGAAAAAAAATTAAAATAAAATACAATGAAGAAGTCATACAAAAACAACACCAAGAATCCCATACCACTTCCTTATATCACCCTCTTATAGACATTTAGCTTTTGTTACAATTAAAGGAAGCATATTAAAATAGATTCTATTATTTCCCCTATACCATCCAGTTTCCAACACCTTATAATGTTTGCATTCATTTGTTCTCCAGCATGTAAAAATATTCTTATATTAGAACACTATGGTCATCATCGACCACTCTAGGCTTCACTATGTTATACCATCCCAGTCTTTATCTTCTTTCTTTCTGGTATCATGTATGCCCCTAACCTTCCTCTTTCACCCATATTCACACTCATCTTTGTTCAGAGTACTTACAATATTGTGCTACAATCACATAGTATTATGCTATTTCTGGATCTAACAATCAGTCTGGTTGAACACTCTGTACTCATTCAGCATCAGATGCCTGATCTCTAACTTTTCTCTACCTCTTGATAACCTGTGTTCTCAACTTTAACTTTCAATGTTCACTCATTAATGTTAGTTCACATTAGTGAGACCATACAGTATTTGTCCTTTTGTCTCTGGCTAATTTCACTCAATGTAATGTCTACTGTCTACCATTTCATCTTTTGAATTCTATATGTTATATCTTATTTTACTTTTATTTTTCCCTCTCTCTTTATACTCTTACTGATAGTCTTCATTTCTACACTCCTTTCCAAATCTCTCTCTCCTGTATTTTCCTATCTACCTGTAGTGCTTCCTTTATCCTTTCTTGTAGAGCGGGCATCTTGTCCACAAACTCTCTCAGTGTCTGTTTGTCTGAAAATATTTTAAACTTTCCCTCATTTTTGAAGGGAAGTTTTGCCAGATATATAATCCCTGGTTGGCAGTTTTCCACTTTCAGTATCTTAAATATATCACACCACTGCCTTCTCATCTCCATGATTTCTACTGAGAAAACCACACATGGTCTTATTGAGCTTCCTTTATATGTGATGGATTGCTTTCCTCTTGCGGTTTTCAGAATTCTCTCTTTGTCTTTGACATTTGATAACCTGTTTACTGTCTTGGAATAGGCCTATTTGGATCAACTTTGTTTGGGGTACTCTTTGTTTCTTGGAAGTGAAATTTTATATCTTTATAAGAGATGGGAAATTTTCAGTGATTATTTCCTCCATTATTCTTTCTGCACCTTTTTCCTTCTCTTCTTCTGGGATAGCCATGACATGTATATTCAAGTGCTTCATGTTGTCATTCAATTCCCAGAGATGCTTCAATTTTTCCCTTCTTTTCTCTATCTGTTCTTTTGTGTGTAGGACTCCAGATGTCTTGTCCTCCAGTTAATCAGTCTGTTTTTCAACCTCTTCAAATCTGCTGTTGTGTGTCTCCACTGTTTTTAATCCCTTCTAGTGTGCCTTTCATTCTCCTAAGTTCTGCCTTTTGTTTTCTCAAGCTTATGAATTCTTCTTTATCATCACCCAGGGACTTCTTTATATTCTTCATCTTTTTTGTCACATTTTCCGTTAGCTCATTGATATGATTTAGAAGATTTGTTTGAACATCTTTAATTAGTTGTTTGAACTCCTGTATCTCATTTGAAGTGTAAGTTTGTTCCTTTGATTGGCCATATCTTTGTTTTTCTTAATGTGACTCATAATTTTCTGTTGTCTAGATGTCTGGTTTCCTTGATTACCCTAATCAGATTTACCCAGACCAGATGGGCCCAGGTCTCAGGGGAAGGATGAAATCAGTACCAGGTTTTCCTGAGAAGGAGACATAGCATGTTGTCTAATTTCCTGTGAGGCTCCTAGACCCTGCGCTTTTCCTATCCTGCCCAGCAGGTGATGATTTTAAGCCCCACTAATTTAAATGGGTGTGGTGCCTTTAACTCTATTGGACCCTGTCCCAGCCTTGGCTGAAGGTGTCAGAAGTCAAGCTTAAGCTGTTTCTGTTTCTTATTTTGTGTGTGTGTGTTTTTCCCCAGGACCTTGGGTATGACTTCTCTGAGGGAGAGCAGCCACTTGAGCTGGGCCCCATTCTCTTTTTCTTAGGGACTTATCTCCTATATTTGACTTCTTTCTTTATTTCTCTGACTCTCTTAATTCCACCCTTGCCTGGGTTAATGCTGCCAATTGGAAAAGCCTGAGGCTTTCTCTAATGAGCTACTTAGAATGAGAGAAAAAGAGGAAAAAGAAAGAAATCCCCTTTTCAGAGCAAATCTTAACCCCCCAGTTTTTCTGGTCAAGCAGAGCTGATACCTGTTTCTAAGGGCTCCTTGTCTTGGGACCCAGCTGTTTTCCAGTATTCTGAGTTCAACTGTCTCCAAAAGCATCTGTTTTTATTTATTTATTATTATTATTTTTCTTCAGTCAGTCCTACCTCTTCTCTGCTTGGAGGGACATCAGGGTTCCTTTCCTGCTTGCTCTGGGTTTATCTGTGCTCATAGCTTGTATTCAGTAGTCCAAATTTGTTATAATTAAAACCACAATTGTAGCTTAGTTATTTTTCCTTGCAGACTATTTTTCCCCCATAGGGAAGTGTTCCAATTCAGCCTGACACAACAATGGGAGGGGGAGTGCCAGTGCCACAGTTTGGGGCACTTTACTTACAATTCTATTCTGTGATCTCAGCCGTTCCACCCATTCCAGACTGTTGTATGATGTGTATCTGGTCACAGATGTCCCACATCAGTTGTTCCAGACTACTTACTAGTTGTTCCTGGCTATTTGCTAGCTGCTTTAGAGGACTAACTAAATTCCACACCTCCTTATGCTGCTGTTTTGCAAGGCATTATTCTGGCCTACTTCAATCGATTTGTATGTAAAGAGGCATGCATCCACAGAGATTAATGTATTTTTCCATGACCCCTGGTACCTCTATATAGGTATTTAATATATGTTCATTAATTTGAATGGCCTTCATAACAGTTATTAATATTTAATCTTTTTAAAAAAATAGAAGTGTTTTGATATTGGTTATGTTGTTTCTTTACAAAATTTTATTTATATTTTATTTACTTATATAAATTGTTAGATTGTAGTAATGGTTACAGAATGATAGCAATTATTTTCCTCAAATTCTAAGACATACTGGTTCACTTAAAAATAAGAAGCTCCCCATGCCATTTTAGAACAGCATGCAATATTATCTATATTTTTCATTTAGCTAATGAAAATGTAATAATGTTTAGTAAATTGTAATTAATTCTTATATTTATGAAAAATATTCTAAAAATTTTACTTTTTTACATGTGTGTTTCCTAATTTTATTCTACTATAGAAAATAAAGTTGCAAAAATAAAAATGTATTAAATTTTCTAGATGAATTATATATCTTTGAGATGTTTTCTGCTAAAAATATGATGCAACATGACTTTTGATTTTAGCATTGTATGAGAATAATGATAATATAAACTGTTACCACATAGCTTTAGAATAGCTTGAATGCAGCCACCTGAAAGGTGCTTTTAGTAAGAAGGCATTCAGAAAAATATATGCCATTAACATGGCTTCAAAGCTTCCTTTAGCCATGTAATTTTGTTTTGATGCACTTGTTAGGAACAGGATTTTGAAAATTAAAACATAGTGGCAGCAGAGATTTAAGTTCTGGAGCAGAAAATAACTTTTTCATCCCTTTTTTGTAATTCCTCAGTCCTATATGGCATTAAGAGAAGCTGGATTGCAATCAGATTACATTTAACTCATCAAGGATACAGCAAATATTCAAATATCAGTGGAAGAAACCATGCAATAAATAATTAACAAAATCAAAATGTTGTTTTTTCTTTGTGCTAATTTTGGCTTTAAAGTTGTTTGGTGTATGCTTTCCCACACAAATAGAGGAATGTCTGTCTTATACAGCATGCTATTTTCTTTTATTTTTTTTTCAGATTTATTTTCTCTCGATAAGTTCTCTGTTCTAGAATCACTTCTGGAAGTCAACTGAATTACGCATTGAAACAAAAGCAAGGAAAGGATTACTTAAGAAAAGCTGAACTGTTGTTTATATTCTTTTTAAAACTCATTTGTGTAATAACATTCCAGGGTTAAGGAAGCATTGTTTTAGGTTTAAAAGTCCTCCTCTAACACTTTCTATTTTGAAAGCATGAATGAAGTTGTTATTTCCATAAATAAATACCAAACAAGATAGAATAAGCAAGAATTTTAATAATTATATAAATAAACAAAGGATAAAATCTGGAATATTCATAAATTAGATTGCCAAAATTCAATTACATGAAAGAATGAATATTTATGATAATATATGCTAAAATATGAACTCCACTAACAAACCCACTATTAAAAAGTTGTTGTTTTCATATTCTCTTAAAGTACCTACATACATTCCTTGGCCAGTGATCTCATCCTCCCTCAGCAATCACATCATTTTTATCTATACTTCCATCATCTTTTCTCCTTCTCTGACTCTTCTGCCTCTCTTGCATCTTGTAAGGACCCTTGTGATTACATAGGGTTCTCTGGATACTCCAGGATAATCCTATTTTAAGGCCCTGAACCATATCTGCAAAGTCCCTTTTGCCATTTAAGGTAACTTATTCACAAGTTCCAGAAATTAGAATATGGACATTTTTGAGATTCCATTGTTTTGCCCTCCACAACATGTAATTCTTTTTTAAAAATCCTGTATTTCATTTATTTTTGATACCTGTTATTTTTCTCTCTTTTTTGAATCAACTTTTAATTTAAAATTTAAAATCTGCAAACAATATCCATTTTTTGCATGTGAATTTTTAATCTAAATACCTTCCTCTCTTCTTTCTCATTATTAAGTTAGCCAAACAAAAACTATGCATTATTTTTATTTTTCATAAAACTTTTAGTATGTTTTCTATATGTTAAATAATATATCACATATAAAATACTTTTATGATAGGGAAAGATGAAAAGGAGGGGTCAAATTCAGTTTGAGGTGCCATGAAAGACTTCTTTGAGAGCTGAATGATTTGAAGAAGCACCAAATTCCACAAAAAGACAAACCCCTTCTAGATGAGATCCTTTGTAGATTTTACACCTGAGAAGGAAAAGAATACAACTTGCCGTAGATTAGGAAAAGGAGAAACCAGCTGAATTTTTAACAAACTTTTAATAGTTGTATGTGAGGTGAAATGATAGATTCAAACCTCTGAAAGCCCTAGTCGTAGAGTGAGTCTGCACACACCTGCCATTTGTTTCTTTTGAACCCACTTTAGCCTAAAAGCCTAAACCAGATCAAATATCTAGAGTAGACTGATTCAGCATCCTTTACCCAAATGACATGAAATATATGAAGACATACACTTTTTGTGGTTAAATATTGTTCATTTCAATCTCTATAAAAATAGCTTAAAAATAAATTATGATACATGGGTTTTATGAACTGTGGAGAAACATCAGATAGTCAAACATACTTACTGGTATTCTAGAAGGATAAGGGAATAGGAAGAAGAAATATTTGAGGACATAATGATAGAGACTGCTCCAAAACTAATGAAGGATATCCACTCACAGATCCAAGGAGTTCAACACACTTAAATAAGAATATGCAAAGGAAAAAAAAGGGGGGGGGAATCAAGAATTCTAGAACTTAAAAAATATATATGCCGGCTTGAATCTACTATGTCCCCCACAAAATCCATGTTGTTTTAATCCACTCTTGCGAGTGCAGACTTATGGGTGATTAAGTTGTTTCCATGGAGATGCAACCCACCCAACTGCGGGTGAGACCTTTTGATTTGATTATTTCAATGGCGGTATGACACTGCCCATTTAAGATATGTCTTGATTAGTTTACTGGAGTCCTTAAGAGAACTCAGGAGCTGACACAGACTCAGATGCTTGGAGATGCAGACAAAAGAGGTTTGGAGATGCTAAGCTAAGAGATGAAGCCCAGAGTTTGCCGTGGAGGAGCTAACAGAGGACCCCCAAATGCTTAGAGAGAAATGCCCCAAGAGAACAAGCAAGGATACACAGGAGCTAAGAGAGAAATCTAAGAGAGACAGAAGCCCAGGACATTTTGGAGAAAACCAATTTGAAACCAGAACCCAGAAGCAAAGGACCAGCAGACACCAACCACATGCCTTCCCAACTGACACATGTTCTGGAGACCATCGGCTCTCCTTCAGTGAAGGTATCCTCTCATTGGTGCCTTACTTTTTATGACCTTAGAGATGTAATTCTGTACCCTAGTAAATCCCCTGTGCTAATTTGAAACTGTTATGGACCCCAGAAGAGCCATGATCTTTTAACCCAATCTTGTTGGGTGGAACCCTTTGATTGAGTGTTTCCATGGAGTTGTGACCCTGCTCTTTCTGGTGGGTTTTAATTAGATCAATGGAGTCCTTTAACAGAGCTCACAGAAGCATGTGGCTCAGAGAAGCTGAAAGAGACATTATGGAGAAACGCTAAGAGCCAATGCTTGGAGATGCTAGCAGTTGCAGACAGAAAGACATTTGGAGATGCTAAGCTAAGAGATGAGTCTGAGAGTTTGCTCCAGAGAAGCTAAAAGAGGACCCCCAGAAAATTAGAGAGAAATACCATGGGAGAACAATCAAAGGCGCACAGGAGCTGAGAGAGAGAAGCTAAGAGAGACAGAAACACAAAACTATTTTGGAGGAAGCCATTTTGAAACCAGAATCCAGGAGCAAAGGACAGCAGAAGCCAGCCACATGCTTATAAGAAATTTAATGCACAACTGCATTGATGCAAAATTCAAAAATTGGCAAAAAAACCTCCCAATTAGGGATTTATAAGGAAATGGTATAAGTATAAATATATGCAAGGAGTAATAATAATAAAAGTCAGAAAAAAAAATGAGAGAGGATCATGATTTGTAGAGGGAACATGCTGGCAATGTTTTATTTCTAGGCTTGAAGTGGTTATTTGTATGTATAATTTATAATAATTTAATTAACATGTTCATTAGTCTTAAGCATACTTCTCTGTATATGTTATGATCCATAAAAATGCTGTAATTTTCAAATGCCTCATGAGGTCTATTTATTAAAAGACTAAGTATAATTAAGGACAATTTAGCAGTTTATTTACCTAAGTTGTTGTGCACCCTATTTCAAAGGATTTGAAGTGGCATCATAAAAATTTTTGAAAATGGAAACATCTATGTGTTTGTGTTTTTTTTTTTTTTTTTCATTTTAGCTTCTTTTGGCGTGGTGTGTGAGATATAAAGGAAACTATCCCATTGACAAGGCAATGAAGATAGATGTCTTATTGTCCCCTCAAAAATTGGAAAAAAATAGCTAATGGAATATTTAAAGTGTAAAATTTGGATTCATATTGGTTATTTAAAATTTTCTCTCACATACTACAATTCTTCAGGAATTTCTGAAAAAAAATATACTGTAGTAGGGCTCAGACAAAATGTATGAGATAATCTGATGAGATCCACTCATATCTCCTAAGCCAAACATGAAATCTGGAAGCAAAAACATGAATCACAAAGCAGATGGATCACACTGTATTTAGACTCAATTTCACAGATGTCGAGCATCGGTATTTGGAAGCAGCATCAATGTAGAATTACAAATGTCATGTCCAATGCTAATGGCTATAGCAAGAAGAAACCTGACACAATGTTAGAGATACACCTCTCATGCAGCAGGAACATCAGCCAAAATAAAGTTGTACAATGATAGAAAGCTATTTTGGGTATTTTGAGGGTTTTCCCAGAAAAGACAGTTTTGCCATTGAGAAGAATTTCAAAGAAAAGTTTCATTATTTAGACTACTTACAGTCTTTTGACTAAGGATTGTGAATTGAAATTGTTATGAAATTAATTTTTCCTAATTTCTATACCAGTTCCAGAGTGCTTTAAGAAGAGAATTTTATAATACTTTGAAATCTGCTGGCATGAGAATTCCAATCTCTTTTTAGAATTTCTTATACATTTTTTTTTCTTTTTAGATTATCTGTTGAATGAACAATATTCCACTAAAGATACTCTGGTATTTTGATTAGGGCTGAATAATATTTATAGCTTGATTAGGAGTAGATGTATAATTTGTAAAATATTAATTCTTCTACTAGAGAAATGTAATGCATCTCAGCATTGATTCCGGAAAGTCAAATCAGGTAAGCTAAAAATTTAAAAAAAATATATGCTAACATATTCAACTCTTCACATGGCATTTACAACTCAATGTCAGAAAGACATCAAAAAGGTATAGTTTCAAATTGGAACTCCCTCGTAAAGTTTCTTCCCATACCAATATTTCTCATTAGCCTATGGAACTTCCATTTTCCCAACAGTTTGCACAAGCATCTGTAAAGTCGTCCTTGAATTTTGAATTTTCCTTTCCATATTACCCATAGCATCTAATGAAAAGGACCCTTTAAACAGTATTGGCATATGTTCTTGTTTGAATCTATTATGTACCCCAGAAAAGACTATGTTCTTCTAATCCAGTCTTGTGGGGGCAGCCTTACAGTGGTTGAGACCTTTTGATTAGGTTGTTTCCATGGAGATCATGGAGATGTGATCCCACCCATTCAAGGTGGGACTTAGTTCCTTTGCTGGAGTTGTTTATGAGAAGGTAAAAGGCAGAGAAATTTTGGACAGAGCTCAGAAAAGCTAAGAGATGAATTCCAGTTTGCCCCCCAGGATAAGCAAGGAGGACTCACAGGAGCAGAGAGAGACATTTTGAAAACAGAAGCTGGGAGATCAGCAGACATCACTATGTGTCTTTCTTTGTGACAGAGGGACCCTTGAATGCCAGCTGCCTTTCCTCAGAGAAGGTATCTACCTCTTGAGGTCTTAATTTGGACATTTTCACAGACTTAGAACTGTAAACTTGTGAACTAATAAGCCCCCATTGTAAAAGCCAATCCATTTCTGGTATATTGAATTCGGGCAGCTTTAGCAAGCTGAAACAGCACATATCAAACATTTGTTGTTGAAATAAATCAATAAAACCACCCAAAATTCTTATAGCTCTACCTCAAGGTTTATCAAGTGGATAATAAAGTTATTTCAACTCTATTTTCTCCATAAATTCCATTTATATTCAAAATACAGTTTATTTCTTTCCACTATTAAAAAAAAACCTCAGAATATCCCTTCTGTATTTTGTTAGATTTGTATACTTTTGGTTAGCTTCTCTTTAAATATATAAAGCCATTAAATGAGTCAAGAATTAAAAATGGTAAATAATTAACATTTTCTCTTTCATATTTCTACCCAGTTGACTGTGTCCATGACCCCATGTATTTATATGAATCTGTCCATAGTTCCCTTACATATGAACAAGTAAATAAGTATATGGATTCCAATTTTCTTTGTGTTTTCCAGAAAAAGTAACAATTACATATGATCCTCATCACCTTGCCTTATTTCACTTAAAAATATAGGTAAGGGATCTATTTCAGAGCATAGGAATATTCTTCAATCCTTCTTAGAGTTATAAAATTTTCCATTGTTTGCATGCATAATAATTTATTTAATCCATCTTTAATACATTTAATCAGTTGGATTTCACTATTTTTTTCATTATAAACTAGGTCCCAGTGAATAACACACATGCAAGTGTATCTGTATGTTAAATTCTCAGAAACAATATGTTTTTTCAAAGTGTATACACTTTGGCATTAAATGAGGCATTATATATCACAATGTTGTTGTGCATAGCTGTGGCAGCAATTTGGACTATTAACAACAAAATCTGGAATGTGTTTTCCCCCAAGCCTCTTCCAAAATGTATTATCAATTTCTTTTTATTTTTTGCCAAATCAATTTTGTCTGTTTTAGACAGTTTTCTCATTTCTATTTTCCAAGTCAGTTTTCAATTTCCTGTGATATTTGTCTTTGTATCCCAACCATTTTTTTCTTCATTTCTTTGATAGTTTCATTTTTTTCTATTTTTAGATATGTTCTATCAGTTCATTTCTCATCTCTTCACATATTTCATTAGTTCTTCCCTTACTTTTTATAGTGCTCCTTTATTTCTTCATAAAAGTGATTTCAATCTTAAGTGGGGTGTGTGTGTGTGTGTGCTAATTCATGACAGAATATTGGTTTCCCATTTGTTCTGCAAAGCCTTTTCTACTGAAAGAATTAATGGATAATATGATTTTTTCTTTTTCATATTATTCTAATATTAATATTGTAATAATATTCTAATATTTCTTATGTTAGTCATTAATGAACAGATTGGCTTTTATTAAACTAATTATTTTTAGGGGTTTCTTGTTTGGGATGGAGGAGCCAGGATGGACTTCTAGGCTTAGGAATCCAAAGGTTCTTCAATATTTTTCTATGCTAGAGACTGATAGCTTCCTACAAATACACCTTCCCTGTGTGATTCTCCAAAAACCTCTCCTTTGTTTCTTTGAACAAAGTTGAATCTAGAAGGATTTTGCTGCCATCCCTGGAGTTTTCAGTTTTATTTCCAAGTGCTTTAAAAAATGGGATACTTCATTTCATAGGCAGCACATTAAATTCAGTACAGGTACGTTTCTGACACTCAGAAATCCCTTTGTGCTGAGGTCCTTTGACCCACTTTACGCATGCTCTCTCCATCTTTCTGCAAACAGATTGTACCTGCTGCCAACCCATTGCTGTCATAGATCTGGTTATTAGAAATCAGGGATATAACGTTCAACCCCCAGGATGATTCCCTTACCTGCAGAAAGTATATTTTTGTAGTACATCCTGGGACCTGCTATTTCTGGGTCAATTAAATAGCTTCCAAACTTAAATGGCATATGCACAGATTCAATGGATTTCTGCAATTCATAATCTAGAATCTGGGAATCACATCTGACTCCAAGTTTCAGTGAACTCGGAAACAAGAATTCTTTATTTTTCTTGTTATTTTAAATGGTATCAAGAAGAGGAGGAGAAAGATATAATCTACACAATTGCCATCTCATTCCAAAATTCTCTAACTTACATTGTATCCCTTGAATGTAGGCATTTCCAGTCAATCACTTCTAAGATAACCACAGATATTAAAAGTCATAACAGGTATCCATGATAAGTTCATATTTTAATTGGACTGCTTTCAGTGATTTGCTCTTTAGGATAATATTTTACTGTTATCTTTAAGTAAATTTCTTGTATTATATTTTGCCACCTCTTTCTATTTAGTGTTTTTGTTAGAAATGGCAACTGCATTTTATCATATGCATTTTCAGCATCTATTGATATGAGTATATGGTAACTCTTTTACTTCATTGTTAAAATGGATTACATTAGTAGATTTCTTGCATTCCTGGAATAAACCCTAATTTGTCATAATGTATGATGATTTTGATACACTGTAACATTACGGCAATACTAAAGATTCTGGGAAAGTGGTGTTATGCATGAATCTTGCTTCCCAGTTGTGTCATTCTGGGCCCTCTGAGAAGCAGAAGTCAAGACAGGCTTAATACAGGCAAGAAATTTATTGAGCAAAATGGATTGATAAGCAGTAGGCAGGGAAACTTTGGGATGTCAGGGGAGGTCTAATACCTGTGAATGGAGAGGGCAAATAAAAGATCATTGGTAGGAAGAGTCTCAGACAGCAGTGCAGTTCTAGGAGGATTTTGGAGACAGGAGACTACCACAGCCCTCTATCCACCTTTCCCAAGGCACGTGGCTTTGTGGACAGCAGGCATTCAGCTAAAAGAAAGCTCTTGAAGAACTTTAGTGAGGAGAGCTAATAAAGTTTTCTTCCCTCTGGGATATGCAAGACATCAAAGACAAGGATCAGAGAGCACCAGGACCACACAAAAATACCTGTTCCCAGGAAGAGTCTGATATGCAGAAATCTGCACACTCACTTTAAAAAGTTGACGTGAGAACAACAGGAGAGTTTTTGGTTTACATTCCTTCCAAAGTCTGGATTAGTACAGTACATCTGTTTCAACTTCAATTAACTACACAAAACAATGCTTTAGAAATCATTACACCAAACATTTGTTATAACCTGTGAGGATACATCCTACTCTAAAACAACTCTTATGCCCATGTTTACCGAGCTTCATTCATCTTCATTCCTGATACATGAAAAGCCACATTTCCTTGTTTACATTACCATTGTAATTATTTAACTCATTTTAATTTTTTATTTCTTGTTCAATTCGTTGAAGTAATAATATAGAAGGCCTTTACCAACTTACCTGGCAGTTTTTTTTATTATACAGCTTCAGAATATTAATACAAATGAACAAACAGTGTGCCTTATAAGACACAAATATTTTCCAATATTATTATGGGCAAGTTAGGAATTTTCTTGAGTTTTACAAACTAAATACATATTGGAATGCTGTCTACAACAAAGATTTGTAATGCAGATAACTTATTAATGAGTTTAGGGCAGAAATTTATACTTTAACAATGAGTACAATCAACAATCAGGAGCCTTCATTATGTATTCATATGGATAGAAAATCTATATCCACAAAAACTATGCTTTGAGAAGAAAATCACACTGGGCAAAAGTGGAGATTTTGATATTGGTTTTGAGTAATGGATTCTTATTTAGGTAAAAAAGCCTTTTCTTGACTAATCAACCAATCCATTTCCTAGATCTGTTAATGTGTATACAGCAACTCAGTTGCAAACAAGGGCATAAATTAGATTGTTGCTGTCAGCTACTTCCATGGAATATGGAACAATTTTGATTAACACAACAGTAGCTGCCATTGCATCAGGCTTTGCCACATTGGCAGCAATTGTCAGTGGCCACTGTCCTTATCTCAGTGTCAGTCACCATCTTCACTGTCACTATTATGGCATTCAAACTTAGCAAGTGTAGAAGTACTAAGAATTCCTTTAACATGTCTAATTTAGGTGACAAACACATTAACCAAATTTGACCAATAATTTGGCCAATATGCAGGATGAAGAGAAAGGGAGACAGGTGATGCAGGGATAACTGGTAATGTTGAACGTATTTTGAAGCAAGGAAAGATAGCAAATGAATTAATAATCATGCTGAGGAGGCCGAAGGCATTAGCAATGATTCTTAGGGAGCAGAGTCAATTCATATTAAGAAGATAAATATAGTGATAAGGTGGCAGACAATTTGGCAGACAGACAGAATATGGAATGAAGACTGTCTTCACTGTTCATTCCCAATATTTTTTTTCTATTGTAATCATGTGGTTGAGGATATTTGGGCCTTTTGGCTTTAAAGATAATGATGAGGAATATAACCATGATACTGGAAATGAAAATGAGCCTTTAACCCAGGAGTCTGTGTAATATGCCAGTTACACAAATGGAAGATGCTGCAAAAAATGAGGAGCCTGACTCTGTTTTGGAGGAAGCTGAGAAATAGAGAAAGAAGCCAAATACTCTAAAAAGTTAATTATACTAAAAAGGAGACAATGGGCTTTATGAAAATCTAATTGAAAATAGACGTTAAATGACCTATGCAACTGATGGGTCTAGAGAAGATGACTGTAAATGGAAACAAACTGTTTAGAAGGCAATTTCTGAGAAACAGCAAGGTTCAGGAGAATGAAAAATGTTCAGGAAAAAGCTACCTTAACATACTCTTCATTGTTAATTGTCATTTTAAGAATTTTAAGATGTTTACATGTGTGATTCAGCAACATGGTCAGCCTATTCCAAAACTCTTGAGAAATGTCAAAATAAACTTCTCAAATGTTTCCCAATTTATGTGCTTCACAATAGAATTTCTCTTTGAACCCAATGAGTTATTTCCCAAATGAAGTGATGATTAAAACACAGAAAACCAGGTCCAAGCCAGATAATTCTGACTCCTAATTTTCTCATGGGCCAGAAATAACAGATAGCATAAGGTGGCAGAGAGATTGACAACAAAGAAAGATTGTCACTATGAAAATCATTAAGCAGCAAAAATAGCAAGAACATGCTCTAAATGTTCTTTCACTAACTGGTTTTGTGTTCCTGAAACTCCTGAGGATGGAATGTTACTATATGATTCTTCTAGTGTCAGCATTGTTGATAGACAATTGGAGTACATTTTCATTCAGAATCTAGTCCCACGATTAGTAATCTACTTCATAAAAGAAGGCATTTAGGAAGATGATAACTGCGATGAAGAGGTCCAATGGGCAAAGGATGAAGAAATAGAAGGAACAAGTGCAGAATAGGAGGAGGATGAAGCAGAAGAATATAATTGACAACATCAGTTACCTGGTGGGTGTGAGCTGCAGTGAATCTGGGAATCTATTCTGCAGACAATATCATTCAGTGCAATGGCCTAATCATATATATTAGCTACTCACAGCCTTATAATATTGAATTTGCTAGGTTTTGAAATAGGATAGTATATGAGTATTTTAGCAACCAATTCATTTTATTCTAATTTTGTGGTAAAATTTTGTATGACATATAGGATGCAGTAAATTATTTATTGTATGTTCATTTGCTCCTGCAGACTGTGGGTCTTTTGAATTCCTTTCTTCATTCAGCTGCTGTGAAATATAACAGAAATGTTAACTGAAGAAAATAGGTGTTTAGAAAATCTTCCTAAAAGAACAACTAAGGTAATTTTCAAGTCAGCTTGCATGAGGGATACTTGTCTCATGTTGTAGAAGAAAAATGCTTTTTAAACTTTAACCTCTGCATATTAGCAAAGAGTTAAAAATATCCACTAGATGTCTGATGCTAAAACATAATTTCTTTGATGATTTTTGTGCAAAAGAAATTTGTTAATATTGAGATGGCATATACCTGAACCATTAAGAAAATCTTAACTTCACCTGGAAAGGAAAATTCTGAATCCGAGGGTATAACTAAAGAACTTAACTTTCTCACGTAGGGCCTCTGCTCACATTCATATATTCATTTGGGTTTCTCCCCTTATTTAGAGCAATTATTATCAACACTCAATATATATTGAAATCTCCTGGGACATTCTTTTAAAGTGCTACTATCCAAGCACCATCTAAATAACCAAAATCAGAATATCTGGGAGTAGGTCAAAGAACTGATTTGATGGTTTCTACTGTCTCCCAGAGTGATTTTGATATATGGTGGATATTGAAAATTGCAGGCACCAGTTCTTAAAAGAGACAAAATTGCATTCTTTCAAATTCATGCCTGAAATGGTGCCCTCCATTTTGTTCTACTGTATTGTTTCCTTCATTTACAAAGACTTACTAAATAATTTTGAAAAATATGTATGGCCATATCATGCTGCCATTGCAAGATTATATAGTAAATATCCAATTTTCAGGGAGGAAGAAATTTTGAGACTTTGAGAATTAGACCCATAATACAGTATTGTCAGAAATAGTTTTTCAGAAGTGGTGCAGCATAACAAAAGAAGTAGCATTTTTAAAATTTCAATTGAAGAAAACAATCTTCCTAAAACTAGGTATGTGCAAATGCTACTGAATTTCAAATAAATAAATCCTATACAGTCTAAAAAACATATCTGTCTTATTTCTTTACTTGAAGTTTTAATTTTAATGAAATAATCTAAAAACACTTCAAAATATTTCACAGCAAATATTCCCTTCACAGAACTGTACTAATGGAAAAGCATTTGCCCCCCCCCAATTTATTGGCATATTTTATTACATTTAAATAAAGAGTTCATTACAAATGAGCTCTCCTGCTGGATAAAATCATATCTAAAAACCAGTAGAAACATGTCAATAATACCCATGAGTCCTATAAAATGTTTATGAAATCATTCATGGTATGTTATGCTTCATCAGATTCCTTAATCTGAGCTGCAGTTCACTTTGCCATTTGGAAACAGCTCACTGATCAGTAATTTCTCTTCTGGCTGTGGCAAAACAACAACAAGTGCAGGTTATTCTAGAAACTTGGATTACTTTGCATAAATCATATTTTCAGAATCATTTGCAGATAAGATTAATTTACAATAGGAAAATTATTCTTCATACAGATATATATGAAACTGGGCTTTGAGTGTTTTCCTGGGGTATGGGATAAAATTGTCATTTGGTGGTTAGGGATTTCTCAGAAAAAAAAAAAATGACACCACAAGAGAAATAAGATGCTTCATACCATTGTTTTAATATCTCTTTAAGGTAGCATTAGAAAAAAGAATGATAGATTGCATTTTCATTGAGTTATTCAGTTGTGCTTTAGTTGACTAGTATTTCTTTTCAATTAGGCTGCATGGTTTAGCACAGTGAGAGAGGACTGCTTCTTTAATAGGAAAAAGTACTAATGCTGAAGTGGAGAGCGGAGGGTGTCATACTGGAAGATTATGTTAATTCTCTTCCCTTGGAATGGGCTTGTCCTTGAACCTTGTTTTCATATGCTTTTCTTGTAGAAGTCTGTGTAGTGTTGAAATTATTTTGTTATTACTGGTATGAGCAAGAAGATTTCAATGTTCATACAAAGAGTAATTGTAGAGTCTTGAAAGTATTATTTGGTTTTAAAATGATATTCTTAAAAAAAGCTTTTCTATAGTCATTTTAAAAATGACATCTATTGATTGTATTGAGTATCACATATGTTCAAAAATACCAAAAGGACTGAAGAGATGAAAAACAGAGCAGTAAGAAATTTAGATTCTTGTTTTTCTTTCATGATTCACTATTTCTAAAATAAATCAACTAGATTCAGTCAATGCTTTTCTTAATAGATTTTATTTGATAATGTAAAATTTATAATTCAAGTTTCCAATGATCTTTCATGGACAAAAACAATAGCCATAGAAATATTATGATTTTTTAAAATTATAAACTCTACAAATACTGCTGCTAAGAGTTACAGAGCCATGGTGCAGCTAAGATTTGAGAACTTATTTTTAAGAAATTTTATCAGTCACCTTAAAGTTAAAAAGCTAAATAGCAAAGAATCATAGGTCAAATAATTGGACAGTTTTTATTCTGTGTCAAGATTCATGGTTGGATATGTGCTGGATATTGAGTAACATTTTCTTTTTCCTTTGGATGCTAGAATATTCTCCTCCTCCCTTTCCATTCTTCTCACTCCCTACAACTTCCAACCTAATCTTCCTTTTTGAGGAAGAGTTATTCTTAAAATTTGGGGGCTGTGAATCAAGAATCTGAAGCTTATTGTATGTACTTACATATACATAATTGCTCTTATTAATATATTTTAAAGTCGAAATCCCCTGGATATTACATTTGAAAGGGAGAATAGTAAAAAAAACAAATACATTCCTTGGTGTATGAATGCAAATAGCACTAGGACTGATTGATTTATTAAACAAAAGTGTGTTGTGTGTTTGTGTGTGTGTGTGTGAGAGAGACAGAGAGAGAGAGAGAGAGAGAGAGAGAGAGAGACACGGAGAGAAGGGGAGGGGGGAGGGAAGGTGGGAGAGGAAGAGAGAAAGTGAGAGAATTACTTCAAAAGTTTGCAAAAGTTTTTCAGGCTTTATAATTTTATCTCCCCTCATATTTTAAATATAAACTTAGTTTTCTTCATAAAGCAAGTCAGAAACATTTGACTGTGAAGCAACTAGTTAATGGTTTGAAAGATGTTATGAAAAGTCTTCATAAGGCATCACAAAGATATTCTAAAATTCTCCAGATGTAACCACAAATTATATGAGAATGCCATTGAGCCAAGCACTGTGGTCATGGATATTTTTTTATTTTAGAGCATTTATTTATTTACATTTACTGCTTTGACCAAAAAATATACTAGTTAATGGAAGATGAACTTTGATCTCTGCTAATTTTTATACTTTAAATGCTTTTATATTTCTTCCTATGCTACTCAAATAAAGGCCAATTGTACCATTTCATTTCTCTGCTTAACAGTTGTATTAAACTTAATTAATAATTATAAAGTAGGCCCAAAATATTTTAAATAGAAAAAAATATATTGTTGACAATCCTGTGACACTAATAGCCAGTTTTTTTTACATGCGACATCTGCTTTAACAAAGAAGAGTACTTTAGGTATTTTATCATGCATTTCTTATGATGACAAATACAGTCATATTTTTAGGACAAAAGTTTTTGTAATTCAGTTCATCCAGGTTTTCATCCACATATTAAAATAAAACCTTATTTTCTTGATTGCTAATGTACTCCCATCATTTTTTCAGGTTTAAAAATAAGTAATTTGTCTTCAATTTTGCTGATAGCCCTTTTGCCAGATTAGTCACATGAAAAGACTGAGGAAAACCACCTTCTTCAATGCCAAGGAGGAGGAAATGTGACAGCATATTGTACTGTATTGTCTCTGTCAACAAGAAATGCATGAAATTCACAATGATGATCCATGTCCTGGTATACTTTTACCTCAGATTGCTGATGATTTGTTACCAATCCTCTTAAAGCCATTTTTTATTAAACAGAATTTTGGTAATATAATGTAAATTAAACAGCTAACATCTAACTTTTATTTTAGTGATTTTTTTTTCCTTGATTAAAAATATTATAATTAATTTTTTCTATACAAGTAAGATACTGAAAATAATCAGGAATTCTCACTTTATCAGATTATCTCACTATTCTGAGTGCATTGTTATTATTTTAGTGTTTTTCTCAGTCATTTAAAAATGTTTAGCTAGATGGCAGCGTGAGAGAAAGAAATAGAGAAAGGGAGAACGTGAGAGACAGTGAGAGATAGAAAAAAAAAGAGAGCTTAAAAATTCTCTCTGGTGAATTCCTGTTGCCATTGAATACTAACCAGATAAATAATGTTGTTCATGTGAGAAGCAACTGGATTAATGATAAAGGGCTGCAATTAATAGCAATTTTCCATATAACTTTAATGAGGGGATCATATTATGAACTGCTATTTGATTATTCTTTTATGTTGTCTTAAAATATATAGCTTGTCTCATGAGATCAGCAGCCACAAAGGCATCTCATACTTCAGGTTAAGTTACTCTATTAAATGATTACGTGTGTCTTAGAATGTACCACCAAAGTTAATTTCAAATATACTGTGGGTTGCAGAAACAATAATATATCTTCACATTATTTTTCTCTTCCTGGACATAGAAGAAAGTGACATTTTATACCATGTGACTAACCTGACAAAAATGATGCAGTCAAATTGAACAACAGGTATGACACCTGCTGCTTACTCTTCTCTCCAACAGGGACGCAAGACCGTGGGTTGAGACGTCATAGAATTCATCCGACAGTCTGGATCTCTGAAGGACCATTGGACTAGAATACCCTCTCTCCCCATTCCACCTATCACTCAGCATGGAATATATGGGATGAGCAAAAAAATAACTATTTCTTGTGTGAAACACCTGAGATATAAGATTTAATTGGTTACCAGAGCACAAACTAGCTTATCTAAATAATATAACACGTAGCCCAAACTTAAATCCAACTACCAGTGTTTCCATTACATTGAAAAAGAAGAGCATTCAAACAGGAAGAAAATTAATATCATTTATTTACTTATTTATATTTCCTGTGTTTCTTGTTACATTTAATATGTTGGTATATATTTATTGAGGCTTATAAATTGGGAACTTAGCAAGTATATATAATCTTTTTCAATTGCTTTTTATACTTAGCCTATTAATAAAATATCCATGACATCAGATATTCTGATAAAATACAAATTTTATTGCTTCACAGTTTTTTATTGTATCGATATATTAAAACTTCCTGCTGATATTTAACTTGTTTCAAATTTCTCGTACTATAAACAATGCCAAGATTAGCTAGTGTATAGCTTCTGTGAATATACATGTCAGTATATTTATTGGAAGAGTGATTACCACACAATTTAAGAAGTGGTTTAAATAATTAGGCACATTGCCCTCTTAGGCAAATATGCTCATTATGTATATTGTTTTGTGATCAGTTATAATGTACTTATGCTTCAGGAATACACACCTAATTTGTCTTCTTGATAAATGTCAGATGACACATTTTATTTTGCTATTAACTAACATATTACAATAATAGCACATGGCTTACTTAGATGTGACTTCCAAATAATATCTTTGTCATTAACAGTACCATATAATACGTCAGTATGTACCCATTCTTACAAGGGCTGCATTTATCAAGAATAGTGTTGTTTGTTAATAACTTTTGTGTTGCAGATCCATTTCAGAAAAACAATTATTAATAAATCATATTATGAAGAACCTCTATATACTAACAGTCAAGTAAATATGAACATATTTAAGTACATCCCCCAGAAAAAGAAAAAAAAAAACAAAACTCCAAAATAAGGTTAAAAGAATCTCCATCTTCAGTGACATTATCCATCACCTCCTGTGGAGTGAGTTGCAATATGGGATGTCATTGGAACACAGGCTGTGCTCAGCAAAGACTTTCAGCAAATGACTATTTCACTACTTACACACCACAGACTCCAAAAGAATAGGAAAAGGGATCCCCTCTTTGCTGGTCTTCCCAGGAGGCCAACTGCTGCAGTTAGGTTGTTGGATGGCATCATCTAACACTCCACTACTAAGAGGAGGAAGGGCTGGACTGCCCAAGAGCAGGTACTTATACCCCAGGGGGAGGGCCCCTGCCACTGGGAAAAGCTCATGTAACAAGCAACTTTGTACAGAGCTCCCATCCTGTTGACACTGTGGATACCTGTTCCAGGTTTTGAGTTCACAGTAAGGTCAGGACATTCCATTAGACCTAATATCTCCCCAGCAGCAGAATGAAACATAATGAAATATCTGCACAAAATAGAAAAGGAAGCAGGGTAGGCAAGGGCAGGGAGATGGCCACCAGGTGTTTCCTGGACTTCCCCAGCATCCCCCCAAAATTTCAAAGCATGCTTGCCAAATATTGTAAAATTCTAGAATAAAATAAAAGTAGTTGAAGAAAATTGCATGTGATTCTTCAAAACCCAACAATATAGATATTTCTAAATACACATGTGAGAGTTTGGATATATTATGCCCCCCACAAAGCCATGATGTTTAATCCAATGTTGTGGGATATTTGGATTAGGTTGTTTCCATGGGGATATGACTCACCCAACTGTGGGTGATATTTTTGATTAGATTATTTACATGGAGGTGTGGCCCCACCCATTCAGTGCAGGTCTTGATTAGTTTACTAGAGAGTCCTTTAAAAAGAGCCACCACAGGCCCAGGCTGCTGTAGCTGAGTGAGACATTCTGGTGACAGCTGTTGAAAGCAGACTTTTGTAGCCCAGAGTTTGCCTGGGAGAAACTAAGAACACCCCCAGATGCTTAGAGAGAAATGCCCTGGGAGAAAGTCATTTTGAAACCAGAATTCTGGAGCAGATGCCAGCCACGTGCCTTTCCAGTGACAGAGGTTTCCTGGCTGCCATCGGCCATCCTTCAGTGAAGGTAGCCTATTGTTGATGCCTTTGTTTGGACACTTTTATGGCCTTAGTATTGTAACTTTGTAAACAAATAAACCCCTTTATAAAAGCCAATCCATTTCTGGTATTTTGCATAATGGCAGCTTTAGCAAAGTAGAAGCAGGATAGACAAGAGAAAGAGTAAAGCCATGGGTGAAACTAAGAATGAACTTATGGAAATAATGTTTAACATGTTGAAGTGGCAAGGGAATTAAGCTACTATTTTTATTATCTACAAAGTCACCTCCTCCCTAAGGGAAACTGTTAGATGAGAAATAGGGTGAAGCAGGAAGGAGCATCAACATAAAATGCTATCACACTGTAAATATGTTACCAATGAAATTAGCACTAACAGTAGCCAAGTTTAGCATTAATTATAATTCTCCATTTTCTTGAACAAATTGCATTTTAAAGTGCTCATAATTTTGTGAATTGAAAGGAGAAATGGGAAAGTAATAGAAATCAATGAAAATGTATATACTACATAGAGGAAAAAATTGCAAGAATAAAAAATTGCAACTATATAAGCTATATTAATCCAAGAAGAAGATGAGGAGCAGAAGGAAAAGGAAAAAGAAGGGGAAGACGAGGAGGAGAGATAGGATGAGAATGAGAAGGAGGAGGAGGAAAGGAGGAAGAGGAGGAGGAAGACCAAGAAGAGTTAAAGCTGGAGAGAAAAGGATATGTTGGGTGGATTTGAGGAAATCACATAAAATAAAACAGAAAAAGTAGTCATGTTAGAGAATTTAACAAATAGAAAAGATAAGGTAGATACAAAATGCAAATAATTAATGATATAATTTAAAATAATAGGACAGATAGAAGAAAAATATACACAATACAGCATAATCCTTTAATAAATTTTGAAAATAATTATTGTTACATAAAATTTGTTTATATTCCAAGAAAATTTGGCATAGAACAATTACCATCAATTGCACTTCCCAAATAAAGACACCTATGCCCATCCACATAGAAGTGTGCAATATGCAGTAAAGAAAATTCAGGTTGGCCTTAGAGTTTTGTGTAGTTGTAGTCAATGCCTAAAAACAGTAAAATGTTATCAGTAAAACTACGAAGAAAGCATGACCTCGAATTTTTTTTTTTTTCACCTATCTAATGTGTTTGATATTTTTGTGGCCAATAGGCAGACATTTATAACATTCAATAATCAAAGAATATATTACCTGTGATTCTTTGTGAAGGAGATCATCAATGAATTAATTTATCAAAATAGTAGTAGAACTCCAGAAATTGAAATATTGAGATAAAATTAATTGTGGTGATAACTGAATCCATTGATTTGCTTATTCTTACAGCAGATTATGCAGCTTTAACAAAAGGAATATATTAGGACAAAATATTCTTTTAGTTACTATACATTTTTTCTGAAATTCAGCTATTCCTTTAGCTTCATTTGGGTCTTATTCTTTCGTATTACAGTAAAACTTACTTTTATTAAAATAACATTCTGTCACAATTAATTTCATGTGTCAACTTGGCCATGTTATTGTGTCCAGTTATTTGTTCAAGTAAACACTGACCTGATTGTTACTGCAAGAGTATCTGATAGATTTAAGTCATTAGTCAGTTGACTGCATCTATGGCTGAGTATATCTATAATCAATAAGGAGATTGCCTTCAGCAGTGAAAGAAGCCTCTTCATCCAATCTGTTGAAGGCCTTAAAAGGGAGAGCTGATGATTTCAGCAGTCAGAAATAAGAAATTCTGTCTCTACTCCAGCCAGCCAGCCTCTCCTGTGGAATACATCTTCATCTTCATTGCAGTTCCCAACTTGTGGCCTAACTAATGTAATACAGATTTGGCAATCCCCATGGTCACGTGAGATAATTTCTATAAATCTCTTAACATTTATTTCTCTAATATTTACATACACCCACACACACACACACATATATTCACACACACACACATATATATATCCTGTTGGTTCAAATTCTCTAGAGAACCCTAATATACATGCATAGTGTTATTCAATTTTATTCAATGATTACTATATAATTTCTTTCTATTTACCTACTTGTCTGCCAACCTAGCACTGTAAAGATATATAAAGAAAATTATGATCTTCAGATGTTAA
Organism: Choloepus didactylus; assembly: GCF_015220235.1. Lineage (NCBI taxonomy): Eukaryota > Metazoa > Chordata > Mammalia > Pilosa > Megalonychidae > Choloepus > Choloepus didactylus. Next base: position 145,254,097 of record NC_051309.1, read on the forward strand.
TATGCATTATTTATGCTTGATATGATTTAATATGATTGTTTTAATTTTAATCTTTTTAAGTTCATGCATTATTTGGATTTTTTTATTAGAGAAGTTGTAGGTTTACATAAAAATCATGTATAAAATATAGAGTTCCCATATAACACCCTATTATTAACACTTTGCATTACTATGTTCAATTCTTGAAAAAACATTTTTATAATTGTATGATTAAATATAGCTCTTGGTTTTCTTTAAGTTTCACTGTGTTATATAGTCCTGTGGTAGAATTAAAAAAAAAAAAAATTCTAGTAACATGTATGCCCTAAAATTTCCCCCTTTTAACCACATTAAAATATATAATCAGCCTCACAAAATAGAGATCTTACTCAAGATAAAGCTTTAACAATTTCAAAGATATAGGGATCAAGAAGAATGTAAAAAGGTGGGAGAGTTTGGTTATATAGAAGTAGGCTCCAGAGTTTTTCCTTTCTGAGTCAGTCATGTTTTCTGGCCTGAAGAAGAAGAGGCTTTTAAGTAAGATATGGTGATCGATGCCTCACACCAACAGGGACAATTAAGTTTATTAAATGCCTTTATTTTATATACCAATTTACATGGTGTGGCATCAGAATGATGCCTTTGTGGAATGAGTTCTACAACACTGAGTTGTGGCAACAGATGTTCAGGACACAACAGAAACTTTCAGCAAATGATCCCTTATTGAACAGAATAAGGAGTCCAGAAAGGGCAAATCAAATAATCTCCTTGTCATTTACACAGCACATAGTCCAAAAGAGCAGGTTAAGAAGTCCTATCACCACCAGTCTCCCAGGTTGGGGTCTGTAGATGGCAGCTCCACATGCCCCATTTCTAGCTGGAGAAAAAAGACAAATCTATATTCTGTGATTGTGGTTTTTATCCTCCTCAGAGGAAGGGGGCTCCATCACTGAAATTCCTGTTCTGATAAGCATGTGGGATACTTGTTCCCAGTTTCTGAATTTAAGATTTGGCTAGGCCTTTCCATTAGACTTAACATCTCCCCCAGGGTGTGGAATGGCACACAATAGAAAAAGAGGTGGGGGTAGGGGAAGGTAGAGAGCATGCCCACTTAGCATGTGTTTTTTACTTTCCTCAAGAAGGTGGGGGTAGATGAGGTCTGGGTGATAGCTTAACATGTGTCTGATTTCTCTGACAGCCTCCACAGAGATTTCATGTCTTAATCTCGGGGCCTATTACCTGAGATATGTTACCTTACATGGCAAGAAGTTCTTTGCAGACATGATTAAATTAAAAGACCTTGAAACGGGGAGATTATCCTGGATTTTTAATGTGGACCAAATCTAATTACATGAGTTATTAAAACTAGAAGAGGAAGGCTGAAGCATATGAAAAATTAAGTGAACTCTTCTCATTTTCACTGGTTTTGATGATGACAGAAAGGAGCTCTAAGACAAGTAATGCAGCAACCTCAAGAATATAAAAAGAGCCCTTAGAGTATAGTGTCCCCCCCACACCCTTCTCCCCACCTCCCACCCACTTGTAAAGGTGGTGATTTGATCTGAGGACTATTTGATCTGGCTATCATATTGTTATATTTTCATTTACTTTCTGTTTGTTCATTCCAAGTATATAAAAGTACAATTTGATTTATATATTGACCTTGCATCCTGCAATTTTGGTAAATCCCATCATTTGTTGTGATAGTAATTTAAATAGATTTCTCTGGATATTTTATGAACAAAATTAGGTCATCTATGAATAGACTATTTTATTTCTTCCTTATCTATTTTTTATGCCTCTATTTGATTTTTTATTAATTTATTGCACTGGTTAAGATCTCCAGACAATGTTTCATAGAAGTGCAGAGTGGACACCCTTGCATTCTTCCTGCTTTTCATAAAAACAATAAATATTTAAATATGAAGTTTAATTTTAGCTGTAGATTTTTCATTAATGCATTTTATGATATGGAGAAATTCCTTTGTTCCCTAGTTAGTGCTTGAGAGATTTTCATTACGAATGGGAGATAATATTTTTCATTATTAGTGTTTGTTTGTTTTAATGAATTAGGATGGCCCTGTGTTTTCTTCCCCTTATTTAATTTATTTTATTATTATTGTTGTTGACAAAGTTAGATTTCTATGGTTTCTATAACCAATCACCACGAACTTGGTGGCTTAAAATAACAGAAATTTATTACTTCACTATTCTTGAAGGCACAAGTCCAAAATCAGTAACACTAGGCTGAAATCAGGTTGTTGGCAGGGACATGCTCCCTATAGAGCCCATAGGGGAAAATCCATTCTTTGCCTCTTCCAGGTTCTCATGGCTATAAGGTGTGAAAGACAAATCAGAGTCAAGTTGGCAGACTATGGCATTTTATTTGGGACACCAAACTTTCGCTGCAGCAAAAGAAGCCAGAACGAAAGTAGTCTTATAGTTCTAAGGCTGGCAGATAATTTTTATAGGCATAAAAAGTAACTTAGCTTGACTCCTATTAATTGGACAGGGTTTGTCCATCTTATAGGGGCAGGTTTAGGGCAGGTGGGCTTTATTTTGTATTGGGTTAAATGCCATGAACTAAGAGCTGACTGGCTACTTAGGTCAGCCACCTTGGTGGGGATTTCACATATCAAAAGATAAAAAGGCAACTTGAGAGGGAATTCAAAGAGGATATGGGTGTTTTTGGTTCTGAGGGGACCCCAGAACTATCTCTATATAATTTTATCAGAGGATTCCTTGTCTTGTGGCTACATCGTGCCAAACTCTGCCTCCATAATCACCTTGCCTTATCCTCTTCAGTCTGTATTCAAATCCCCCTCATCTTCCCCTTATAAGGATACACCTTATTACATTTAGGTTCCACCCTTATAATCCCAGATAATCTGCCCACCTCATAATCCTTAGCTAAATCACATCTGCAAAGACCCTGTTTCCATCTGCCTTAGTTTCTTAGGCCTGCCATAACAAAGTAACACAGACTGGGTGGCTTAAAGAAGCAGAAATGAATTCGAAGTTGTGAGAGAATTCAAATAGAGTCAAGAGGCTGGCCTGGAGGTCACTCCTATGCAAGCTTCACCTAGATGTTCCAAATGGTCACAGTATGATAAGCCCAAGTCAACAGCAGTCCCAAAAACTTTAAAGAATATGTGGATCCCTATCTGAGACTCTATAAAAGTTTCACTTACTAAGTTTATACTTCAGAAACATAAATCCCCAAGAGAGCTCCTATGCCAGCTAAATCCTCTTCAAGAATATCAACTAGATTTGTCCCCTTTTCCATTTTGTCAACACCCCTTCTCAACATGAACATCACTGAAGATCGAAAAAGTGATTCAACTAGAGAAAGGGGCAGCAATAGAAAACGTAGAATTTAACAAAGGATTATGAATACTAAATCTTTACATAATTTTCTTTTTCTTGGTTGCTGGGTGCTGGAATGGCTGGAGGGAAGGGATTGAGATGGTGGACCTGTGATACATGGTATTCTTTGGGATTTGTTCTATGGCTACTCATATTGTAATTTGAAGGCTATCACCTTTCTGTGTATATGTTATGTTTCACAGAAAGGAAATAGCTGAAACTGTGGTACTGTAACCCATGGAAACTGGAAATTTCCTGTGTAGCTATTTGTTAAATCATGCTTTGAAAGATATTACCTTTTTGTGTGTATGGTACATTTCACATTAAGGAAATGGCTGAAAATGTGGAGCTGTGGCCTATGATACTCTTTGTTGGATTGCACTTGGAAGGTTTCACTTTTATGTATGTGTGTTATCATCTACAATAAAAAAAAAAATTAAAAAAAAATAAAGCAACAGAAATGTGTTGCCTTACAGTCCTGGAAGCTCAAAGTATGAAATTGAGATGTCAACAAGATCATGCTTCCTCTGAAGTTTGTTGGGAATAATCTGTACCATGCCTTGCCCCTGGCTTCTGGCATTGGTTTGCCAGCAATCTATGACATTTCCTGCATTAGTTTTCACATGATATTCTTCCCTCTGTTTCCAAATTTCATCTTCCTATGAGGACACCAATCTTACATGCTAAGCTTCCACCCTTATCCAGTTTGGTCTCATCTTAACTAATCACATCGTCAAAGAACCTGTTTCCAAATAAATCTCATTCATAGGACTAGAAGTTAGGAATTTAGCATGTCTTTTTGGGGGACACAATTCAACACATGACACTATATAAGGTAACATGTTCCAGGATTTAGGACATGGATGCCCCTTGGGGGGGTGCATTTTTCAGCCTACTACAATGGCTAGGTTCTTACAGAAGCAGAAACCAAGATAGATTTGAAAGTGCAAGAAATTTATTAGGGGAAATGTCTTGTCTAACTCATTGTTCAGTGCCTCTAACATGGTGGATTTGTTCTGATGGATGTTGTCACATAATGCCACAATCTTCAAATCCACATACCCTTCCATATTTCCATTCACATGCCTCCACTCCTGAATTCTTTGTGTCTGATCTTCCAGTTATTTTCCTTTGGGGACCCTGAACAGACAGCCAGGCCTTGTCTAATGCTCAGGAACCTATGTATATTCTCACCTTGGGTCATTTCTTACTAACTGAGTGGATGGTCAGGACCACTGGTAATAACTCTGCTCTTTGGGAATACTTTTCTTCTCCATTGTCTTTCAGGGAAATGAAAGACAATGGTTTATATCCATGTACTGATCCAATCTATCCATAAACCAAGCTTTGTTTGTTTGTTTGTTTGCTTGTTTCCTTCCTTTTCATATAGGATCCTTTCCCACTCAACCCATTCAGATTTAAGTATAAACTTGGGAAGGGCACCTGTTCAACTATTATAACTGCTACAGAAATCTGAGCTACCTACTCATTCAGCTTACCCATGCCCTCTGGTTCTGATCCGGCTTGATCCAGTTGAACCATTTCTATGTTGCAGTGGATTCCTTCTGGTCCTGCTCAACCATACAACAAAACTTACAACTTAATGGACATCACGAAGTGTTCCATCTCTATCAAGGCCAGTGACATAACAATAGATGTTTTTCAGAGAGTATGTGTATACATAGTTGTTGTTGTAGATGACATGATCTTGCTTCAGAACCCCAGGGGCCCAAATTGTGATTTTTTTCAGTGATTTTTGTCATAAACTCCATAATTAATCTTTTCACACCACTGATACCTGTAACATCATAGATTGCTTTGGATTGTATGACACAAGAAGCAGACTGATTGCACTGTAACCTGGATCTTCTGTAGAGGTCTTCCCTGCCCTTGGTCTCATCCAAAAATGGCATTATATCCATGTCACTCGGTACATGGCTTGGAGCAGTATTCCTAGGTATTATATGTGCTACTTCCACAACCAAAAATGCCTTCCATGCATCATGCTTCTTTCTTTTTAGTAGAGTTGCAAAATGCTTCAATTTGACTATTGCTTTAGAGGGTATATTTCTGCAAGCCACTGACTAATAGACCCCTAAAAGCTTCAATGAGGGGTTTTGTTCTAAAATCCTAATAGGTTTTGTGTCCCACCATAAGGAATATATGTGTCTTACTGAGACCTCCAATATACTAACCAGCACCTGCTTATCCTTTCCAATCAGCATGGTGGTGATGATGTATCAGGGTGATATTCTGCAGGATATCCAGGCTGTCTGGATCTCTTTGGACTATGTTATGACAGAGGATGAAAACAACTTAGATCTGAGGCAAAGAAGTAAAGGTTGTAGTTTTCCCATGTTCATAGGAAATATTTTTGATCTTCTTTCTAATTGGATGGAGATTAATGCATTTGCCAAATCAATGGCCACATACTTTGTATCTAAGATTTTAAAAATGTTTTTGCAATAATGCCACATCCAGCCCAGTAGCTGCAATCAGAGCTACTACATGGTTTAGTTCATGCTAGTCTATGGTCATTTTCCAAGACATAGCTGTTGTGAAATAAAGGGAACTATGATAAGGGCCACCAATCCTAGGTCTTTAATGCTCTGCCATCACTCTGGGATACAAACTTGTTTTTTTTATTTTCTATCTTGGCTGGGATACCCCTATATCTATCAGGGGTATTTTTTCCAGGGCTTTCCACTTGGCTTTGTCCAATCTGATAGCCCTTATTCCACTGTCCCAGAGCCCAATATGTGAGTTTTTCAGCTGCTAAATATATAGATTCCAATTAATCACTTGAAGACAGGAGAAATGATCACTGGGTTGGTTTGTGGACATGATAGCCCACTGTGAGTTGGACTTTAGCCAGGACTCCACTTATTACCTGGCCCCTTTCAGTCCTTTTTCAAACATGAATTAACAGATGATGATAACCCTTTGGTTCCTCACATATAAATGCCAACTCAAATCCTTTGTCCAGTAGTTCTCAAAGTAGCTGGATATTTCCCTTTCTCCAATGTACAGTCATGCCAATAAATACTTTTAGGTATTTTTGAGAAAGACTAGGAGGATCATCACACTATATATTTTTCTTATGTTATAACATGGTCCTTCTTTCTACAGACGCAGCCAACTTTTCAGTCTGAAAATTGAGTCAACTCTGGGAATTAGGCAATGAATCTAAACATTTTATTGGAGTCACCACCATAGCCTCCTGCTGCTCTATTTTTGCATTTTTTGTTTGTCTTGTTTATACATATTAAGTAGCACTTTGTTGACTGCCCATCTAACTTGGCTCTAGTAACACCATGAACTTTTAAAATCTTGATATATCCCTTAGTTGTCCATCCAGTTTTGCTGACCATCACAGTAATTGTAGCCTCCTAGTTTCTAGAAATTAACATTCAGCTGCTGTGCCTCTATTACTTTAGGGCCTTATCATAATTCTGACATCTTTTCTTATCATCATCTCTGGCCAATAGAGAAGAGCCATGGCCAAAAGAATGTGGGTACCTTTCTCATGAGTGTTCTCTTGATGGTTTTGGCAAATTGTTTGTCCTCTGGGCATGTCTTCTGGCCTAAATAATATATTAATCATGCATGCCAATTCATTCAATCTTTTGTTTTTTCACTGATCTACCATCTGCCAAGGCAACTCAGACATTTTGTCTTCACTGATAGTTGGCTAATTATCAATGATTTTTTTTTTAAATTTACTTTCCAGTCTCCCTAATCAAAATCCTCAAAATACAATTCAGGGAATACCCCCTAGCTATTGCCATTACATGTCACCTAATTCTCACAACTCTTTAAGTGGATGGCTTCTCTCATTGCTTATCATGCTCAGTACATCTCCTCTAGGGTATTTAACCTTTAGTTATTGGACTGGCAACAAGGCAAAAGGGTGACCACAGAACCTGATGGATGCACCTTTGTCTAGCACAGTGGAATCCTCTGCAGCATCTTTTAATATATTGGAAGTGCTAGCTCATACTAGGGAAGGGCGGGCCTTCTCTGCAAGACCAGTGGGTACAGTAGAAGGTGTAGATTCAGCATCCTCAAGAACATGACAGAGGAACATCTATATATTTCAGGTTCTCAGGTTTTCCCTACTAAGGCCTGACTTTCACACAACAAACCTATCTAAACATTTGAACAATTCTAGAGTTCTGCAACACCAATAATTAGGTAGTAAACTCTATGACGTTCAGCTGTGCCTGCCACTTCAAGAAATGAGGCCTCTATTTAAACTACCAAGAGGCTTTATGAGTTTCAATTTGAAGCAGTCTGAGTTTCTCATAATCCTGCTGCATGGTATCAATACAATCTAGCAATAACCAACCAACTCTATGGTTTTTGCAACTGTTGCTCCCATGATATTTTTGAAATGCTGTATCATCACACCTGTTTCAACTTTCTCCTCCACAAGGACTTTTTCCAAGATTATGACTGGTAAAATCTTTATTAGATGATCTGCTGCCTTGTGTGAAGATGGTCACTACTTTGCACCCGTGTACCAACCAGGATGGTGTCCTTCTCACTTGATGTGTGGTGAATAAAGTCTATTCCAAATCTCTATTTTATCATTTGTTTTTTCAGACTGCATTTGATACCACTGGTTTCAGGCTGAATCCTTTGAGAAGTAAATGCCAAGTGGGGTTAAATGTACAAGAAATTAATTAAATGAAGCATCTATGAGAAAAATGGGGAGGGATCTAAGGAGGGGCTTCTAGGGAAGCCATTCAGACTGTGATACAGATTCAACACTGAGTGAAGGAAAGTGGATGAGAAAGAAGGAAGGGAAGTTGGGCAAGCACCTACTAGATTGCAACACAGTGTTGAGGACAGTTTGGCAATGTCACTGGGGAGTCCTCAACCCACAGACTGTGTCAACAGAATTTCCCATTCCCTAGGTATGGGTCTGCATTATTATCCATGCCACATGCAGTCATTGGCTTCGAGCAGCCCATGGGAAGTATGGTCCTGTGCAAATGAAGCAATGGATTTCACAGCACAGCAGTTGGTGCCACTGGTCAATTAACGTTTCCCGGAGTTGGAGATCTATGAGGGGCATTTTCCTGGGCATCACATTAAAAAAATATATGTTGTATTACATTGATTAACTTTCAAAATTTAAATCAACTTGCAATCCTGGGATAAATATGGTGTACTATTTTTTAATCTAATGGATTGATCTGCTAATGTTTTGCTTAAAATGTTTTGTTACTCATGAGGCATAATTATCTGCAATTGCCTTTTCCTGAAATTTCCTTATCATGTTTTGGCATGAACATTTTGCTCCCCTCATAAAATGTGTTGGGAAATGTTCCCTCCTTTTTTAGTATCTGAAAAAGTTTGTATAAATTTTGAATTATATTGTTCTCAAATATTTTCCTGTGAATTGAGTATTTTTTTAAAGAAAGGTTTTAGTTACACATTCAAAATTTTAACAGATATAAAAGCATTCTTATATTCTATTTCTTCTTGACCAATTTAGTAAGTTGTTTCTGTTAAATAATTTTCATATTTTTCTTAACTATTTTATCTATTGATATAAAATCTCTAATTTTGACTCTTCTTTCATCCCTGATACTTACAATTTTTGTTTGATTCCTTTTTTCTTGATCAATATTGCTAGTTGTATCAATTCTAGCAATCATTTTTTTATAAATCAAGTATTGGCTTGTTGGTTTTCTCTTATACATGTCCTCCAATTCATTTGTGTGTGTGGTCACCTTTTCTTTTCTTGATTTTTAATGTAGCTATTAGGATCACTGATTTTAGGTATCTTTTCTTTATTATTACTTGCAGGTAAAGTTACAAATTTCCCTCTAACCACTGCTTTAGGTGACACTTGCAAATTTTGATATGTTTTATTTTTATTATTCAGTTTGCAACATTTTCTATTTCTTCTTGACTCATAAATTGTTTAGCAGTGTGTTGACTCTTTTCTAAATATTTCAAAAATTTCTAAATATGTTTTTTTTTATTTCTGATTTATTTCCACAGCAATGAGAAAATACATAGCATGATTTTAATTTTCTGAAATTCTTTGAGACTTTTTTTCTATTCCAATGAATGCTAAAGTGCACTTGAAAAGAATGTGTACTTTGCTTTTCTTGAGCATGCATGGTATTCTATATATGCCAAATAAGTAAGATTGGTCAATAGTGTTTCATCTTCCATATTTTTGCTATTGTTTCTGGTTGAGAGAAGTATATTGAATCTCCACTTATAATTTTTGTTTAGCCTATTTATCCTTCTAAATATATCAAAGCTGTTTTAGGATTTTCATTTACCCAAAATAAATTTTAACATTATGAAATGTCCTTCCTTCTGACACTTTTATTTTGAAGTCTATTTTCAGTGATACTAGTATAGTCATACTGGTTTCCTTCTGATTGTTTTTTGTGTGGGAGATCAGTTTCCACCTTTTTAATTTCAACTTATTTGTATTATTAATATTTAAAGTGAGTTTTTTTTAACACCATATAGGTTGGTTTTTTATTTTCCCCCAGTCTCTTTTTTTATTGTAATGTGTACTCTTTTCACATTTGGTGTAATTATTGATATTGTTGGTTTAGTCAACCATATTGTGATTCTGCTTTCTGTTTTCTATTTGTACCTTTTTTTTTTTCTGTTTCTCCTTTTTTAATTGTTTTTTCATTAATGAAGTGTTGCTTTTTAAAGTACTTCATTTCATCCTTGTTGGTCAATTCAATAGGTTATGAAATAGGAAGTCGGAAGGATATTTCATCATGTTAAATTTATTTCAAGAAATGGAAGTCTTAAAAAAACTTCAATATAATGGTGACTCTTTCTCTGTTGACTTTTTAGCTATATTAGTTTTCTTTTTACAGTGATTTCCATAGGAATTAAAATATAATCCCTCAATTTATCAAAGTATATTGTGATTTGCTATTATACCACTTCCTAGCCATTAAATTATAAGGCACTAATTGTTATAATTGTTTCTAAGATCTTTTTCTCAATTTCTGTATTTATTCCAGTGTAAACCAATAACAGCTAGTGCTGTTTTGGAGAAATATGGGAGATAGTTTGGGGGGTAGGTAGAGAGAGGGAGAGAAATAGAAATACATTGGTCAGACTTTGCAAATTATTCTCCATTCATTACCCAATAATTGAGCGTTACATTTTCACACTTTTTCATTTGTGAGGATAAGGACAAAAATTCTGAGCATTTGATAGGCCATCACTCAACTTTTAAAGAAGATCATCCTGTTAGTACATATCTTAAAGCCAGCATTGCATACAAATATAAATAATTCATTAGAAAATAAATATAACTTCAAATCTAATATATAACATTGCTATTTGAAATTTGCAATGTTTATTTTAATGTGCATACTCTATGCTTTTTATTACCAATAGTTAACTGTGACATTGATAAACAGCTTCAAATTGTGTTATTTTTTGGAAAATTATATAACAGATTCCTTAAGTTCTACTTGTCAAAGGAGACTGAACCCTAATAGATCATTACAAACTGCTGGAATATTCAATGAATGCTTCCATGAATTATGAATCTGTGAATTCCCAGCACTAGCATGGATAAAATTAATTCTAACTGCTCGTAACTTCCATTTTTTCTAGTAATTGACTTAAGAAATATCATGCTATCTACTGATTTCATGGGGCCCATTTTTTTCAAATAAGTTGAATCATAATGTTTCAAAAATAATACTTTTTTTCAAAACATTACAAATATTTTAAAATTTTATCATAAATAATAATTATGTTTTATAAATATTTAACTACTTTCTTCTATTGCCTGTCCCTGGCCAGGTCCTCAGAGTACAATTATGAGTAAAATATACATGTGGCAAGTCTGCATGAAGTTTCACATATATGCATGAATAACATAAATAACTCTAAAATTAAAACTCTGGTACATACTATTCAGGAAAATTATATATTCAAAGAGGCCAAACCTTAGCAGTACTTATCATGGTCAAGCAGTCACAAAATTCTTCTCTGGAACATTGATGACTAAATTGAGGTCTTATGGATAGATAGGAGTACACTGTCTATTTTGGGGAATGCAGTGTCATAGAAAACAAGGAAAGAGATTCAAGAAAAAGATTGCCAGGAGTTTTGAATAATTTTGAGATGGTGATAATAGAAAAGCCCATGTGATATTTTATGGTCTTTTGTTTTACAGATAATTGCTAACTTAACAGAGCTATTTTGTGGGAACAATTGAGGTTACATCCAGGTTGCAATGGGCAGATTGAAAATAAGGGGTTAGATAGAAAGTGTAGATGATTCTAAAAATAGTTTGCTCTGAAGAAGAGGAGATTGAGCAGTGAATTGGAGGGGTGTGGAGAAATAGCATCATTGAAGAAATAACCATTTACCAGTGCAAAGCATTCTTTATTAAGATGATCATATAAAGTTCATTTCAAGCTTTATCCCATCAGGAAATATTGCAATATATTCAAGTCAGTGAAACTATTTTCCCTTGATAATTTCATGTCAAATTTCACACACTGCCAAATTTATATTAGAGAATGTACATAATTCTACAGTGTGTATGTAGTAATATATAGGTGATTGTTATATAAATATTTATGGATTTTACAACTGCATTTCCTATCTTATAATATATAATATGAAATTATTTTATTTTATTCATAATATATGTTATGTGAAATAATATGTGCATATAAAATATGAGATCAGATTATTGATTAAGTAAGTAGCTAAATTTTTTTTCAAAAAAGAGGAAGTGCTTATTAAAATCTAGGAAAACAATGTATGATTTATCTATTTTAAAAGTTTATATTAACTAGCTGTTAACTTCAATGCTAATGAGTTTATGATATACTTTAATCTGAAATGAAAACTGTATTTAAAATGAGTTGATAATGATTTGACTTCATTAAGATATTTGTAAATGCCCAGTGAATACATACTGTATCAAACCACTAATTAGTATAAGAATATGGCTTAAGCAATTAGTTGCTCTTGTTTCCCTTTTCTAAATGCATGATAAACTTCTATGATCAGAGATGGTCTCCAAAAATGGCACTTGTGGTATTTAGAAAACAAAAGGCCAACATCATAGAATGAAAATAAGAAAGAGAGGACACTTTGGTGCATGTATAAAACTAAAAATGCTAGGATGAAAATGGTTTTAGTTTAAGAATATTAAGAGGAATATTCTACTTCTTTACTTACCAAGAAACAAATTGTTTCTTAAGAAAACAATAACTTTTTCAATTGTCAGCTATACCTTTGAGTTAAGTGGCCATTTTGGAAAAGAGAATTGCCCAAAGGGATCAATTCAGTTTGTAAGCTCTTTTGGCATCCAACAAATGCCAGTGCCTCAGGCTTATGGCTCTTTGGATTCTGGCTGTACAAAAAATTGGGATTAAGACTATGGACAGATGCTTATACCTCCTGGCAATAGACTTGCTTCAATACCTCTGAGTTCCCTGTAACTTTATTTGAATCAAGAAAATCTGATTTTAAAAGACAAGGATATTTTATACATAAAGTGTGTTGTCATGCTAACCTAGCTATTAGATTATTGCATTCAGTGAGGTGCTACCTTCTTCTTTCTTGCCCTCATGTGCTTTCATTTTTTGTTACCTTTATAATACAGTCTACCCACTTTAATTTTTGGTCATGAGATACCATATGATTTGTTGAGTTAGTATCCCTGTATTCATGTTATGATGATGTCTAGACATGCCACTTCTGTTTTCATTGACAAAAGTACGAGTAGCAATGCCTTGTCCTGTTTCCAAAGTCACAACTGGTAAATTCTGAACCATAAAACCTCTCAAAGTAAAAAATACAAGCACAGAACAAAACAAAAACTGTCTTATTTTGTGTGTTTGTTCTTGCTAGAAAACCCATGCTGTGAATATATATACAATATCAACAAAAACTACTCTAAACCGTTTTAAAATATCTGCAAGTGGGTGGTTGTAAAACTCATTTTCTCATATGGCAATTATTTTATCACACTTTCTATATACATGGCACTCTGAAAAACAGAAAGGTAAATATGAAATTGTTCCCAAGGGAGTGAATGAGCTTCACCATGTACTCAGAAACCTATAATTGCAAACATGAAACTTTAAATGACTTCAAAATGCCAGTTAAGAGCCTTTTAGGTCCAAAGAAGCTGCAAATTACTTAGAACAAGAATAAATGGTAAATACTTTATAGCATATTGTAGTTGTAAAGTTTGCCCCAGGCTTGAGGTATTGTTAATATCCATTCTTGAAGGGTGGGGTATAAAGAATTCCTGAAAGCAGAAGCATGTGCATGGATGTTGCACTGCTTAAGAGTTAGACTATGGCAGAGACTACTATTTGCCTACAAAATATGCATCCTTTCTCCTTAAAAACTGAACTCTGATTTTATTCCAGGCAACAGTGTGGCAAAGTAAAGTCTATATTTTGCAGCCTCCATTTTAGCTAGGGATTGGTCTTACAGGAATGTTATTTTAACACACCCTGGCTCATATGGAAGGATACCACTTTTACCTTCACTTTACTTCTTTTCTGCCAAGTAGGTAGACACTCTTTATGAAGTAACCTTGAGTTTGAAGTCTCATACTCTTCAAGGTAGCAAACAATTAAAAGGAGACTGTCTCCAATGAGCATAGAGCTACCAAACTAACCATGGACTTCCTCTTGAATTTCTTTTTGTAAGAAAAAAGCAAACTTCTTCTTGGTTTAAACACACACGCGCGCGTGCATACACACACACACACACACACACACACACACACACACACCAGGCCCGATTCAATGTTTATTTGGACAAGTACAGTTGGATGTAAAGCCACTTCAATAGGAAAAAAAATGCAGCCTGACAACAGCACCCAGAGTATAAAGTATAGGAAAATGGATAGATGTGTTTCTCACTGGCAACTGTATTAAGTTGGGTCCTGTATTAAGTCCTGCATAACGAGTTTTTAAAGAAGACATTTTATGCATTCAGGTAGAGCATGCACTCCCTAGTCAGTCAGTTTTGCATATTTCACTCATTTATTTTACTTACCTGACCTCTGAAGGCATTTTTAGTGTGAAAACACATTTAAGAGTATAATAAGTATTGAATTAAATTTGAATAAAATCTGTATAATGGGGAAACATTCTGAAAGTGATTATGAGAGAATAACAGTGAAAAAGGAAAGCTGTAATGTAGATTTTACCCAGTTCCAACACACAAAGACACAGACACACCAAACTTGTATAGAGAGGCAAAGCTAACCAAGGCCAATTGTGAGTCTAGGAATAAGTCCTTAGGGTATTCAGTGTAAGGAAGAATGTTAGATTCAATAACAGTCAGGAAAGAATTGGAAGCTGTAGTCAAAGAACTAAAGCCCCCAAATTTAGTATTTTAGTAGTGTTAAGAATGAGTATAGGTGATAGGATGAAAAATAAAACAAAAAATTTTGAACCAAGTGTTTAATTTTGGAAAGATGTTAAAAGTGTCCCAATTATAGTTGGTAATAAGCAACCTAAATTGAGAAGTGCTGGCAAAACTGAATGGTGTAGATGTACAGAACAGTTAGGTTAAAACCTCACTACTCAAAGTATGGTCTGTAGACCAGCACAAGTAACACTACCTGTTAGAAATGGAGAATCTTGGGTCCCACCCCAGACCTACTGAATCAGAATCTACCTTATAATACATTCCTCACTTAATACATGAGACCAGAAATTTTGAGAAACACTGAGTTATAGGTTTGGCTTAGCTTGTTCAGTTATGTCCAATTCATAATACCGAATGACCACTCAGAGCAAGAGCCACCCTTTCCAGTGGAAAGAGTGGAATGAGTCTGTTTTTTTTTCTCTAAGATCTAAAAGGGCTTAGGTAAGTAGAGGCCAATGGAGAGGATGCTGTGAGGAACATAATGTTGTCAGCAGAAAGCCCGTTTTAGATTTAGGAAAAAATGAGAAAAAAATAATTTTCACTACCCATGGATAATTTTTTTATTTAATTCTAAATATCACGGTAGCTTCTGTCTGCTGATCATATTATTCACACTAGGTTAAGGTGGTAAAATGTAAGCTCCATTAGATACACTCACTAAAGACTTCTCTTTTTTTCAAACTGATAGCCCAAACTAGCTCAAATATATAAAATTAGTCAAGGATTCTGTTTCATTCTTAATATCAAAAACCCATATCTGACTTAAATATATTTTATGAAGCCCCTTTCCATGTATGCATTCATGCATTCTCTCATTAGGTCAAGCTCATTTTATTCGATAAATTTCAAATGAAAGCAATGTCACTCATTTGCTAAATATTTTGGAATTAAGATGTTCTTTTCTGGTTTCTAGGGATAGCTAGTGCATTTTATTTATGCAGATTTTAAGTAATTAGTTTGTTAATGGCAATATTACTTTCAGAAATATAGAATGTTGTTTTTCAGTTTTAATTGTATTATGTTGAAAAATAGACTAAACGCTTGCCTTCACTTTTTATCAATATTCATTCTGTGTGTTTTATGACCTATTCAGGATGTTACTTTCTAATACTATTTGTATCTGAGTTAACTAAATGGACTATGTATGGCACATTTTTAAAATGCTTTTTCTCAATTGAAAGCAATCTAGTTTGCAATGTTGTCACTGTTAGATCCCAGAAGAAGAAACTAACATGTAGAAGGAGTTTCGAACCCGGGGGCCCCACAGCTTATCTCACAGAAACAGGTGCCCCATAAACTAAAGAATGAAGCTCTTCAAAGCTAGTCAAGGCTGTCTCAGTCGCAGCAGTGTCTCCAAGGCAGGTAAGGCAAGGTCAGATATACCCGTAAAAACAAACAACGAAAAAGGCCTGCTCTCCCCAGTTAGATAATGCAGCTGCTTTCCTAAAAAGAATATTGTCTCAGAATTCTACCGACCAATCAGCCCAAAGCTAGATAGGCACTCACCCAATCGAGGCACAGAACATCACAGCAGACACCCTACCTAACGTGGGTTCCTTTTTTCATTAAAGAATGCTGCTCTCAGATAGAGAGCGGGAGCCATTATCTTTTTCTTCTTTTCTGCTGGCTCCCACCTGCTTTCTTCCTCTAATAAATCTTAAACTTTATCCTTAAACTTTGACTCGCTACATTGTATGAATTCTTGAACAGCTCCAAACCTAACAGTCATGCCAGCATCACATAACTCCATTTCCATAAAAAATACAACTTTAAAATATTGTGTTCAATTATGAAGTTACATTAAATATAATCTTTCTAATTTACTACTTTATGTTATAGAAAACTTAAACTTAGTTAAAATATGTGGAGATAATTAGTGTTGAAGGAAATTATAAATATGAATTAATATCAAGTAGTTTATAATATTAAAAAGTAAATGTGACATTTCCATAAACATGGTTCATAAAATTAATAAATATTTGCATATAAATTTTCCTCAAATAAATTAAGCCAACCCATTTCGTGGTATTTTCTTGAGCAGCCTAGGAAACTAAAACAGGAAGAATGGAAAAAAGTCAAGGCCCAAATATATACTGTTTACAAAATACTCACCTTAAATATGAAGCAGATTAATGGTGAATGGATTAAAAAAAAAAAATACACCATTTAAATAGCAGCCAAAAGTGATCTGGGGTAGCTATTCTGACACCAGATAAAATAGACTTTAACTCAAAAACAGTAAAAAGGGAGAAAGAAGATCACTGTATACTTTTAAAGGGGTCAATTCAGTAAAAAGACATAACAATTATAAATATATGATATAATATTATGAATTATAAATTATGAATTATAAATATATATATGAACCTAATGGCAGAGATCCAAAATGTATGAAGAAAATATTGACAGTTCTGAAGGCTAAAATAAGTGGTCCTACATTAATGGTAAGAAATTTCAGAGCAGCACTTTCAATAATGGATAGATATTTAGAAAGAAAATACATAAGGATATAGAAGACTTGAAAAAAAAAAAGAAAGCAGCTACACCTCACAGACATATGCAGAACACTTCACCCAACAGCAGCAGAATACATGTTCTTCTCTAGTGCACATGGGCTGTTCTCCAGGATAGACCATATCTTAGGTCCTAAAACAATGAATGAACTAAAACCAGAGAAAAAAAACAAAACAAAAAACAAAAAAAAAATCACAAATATGAGGAAATTAAAAAAAAAAAACACATTAAAATAACCAAAGGGTCAAAGAAGAATTAACAAGTAAAATTAGGAAATATTTTGAGGTGAATGGAAACAAAACACAACATACCAAAACTTATTATATTTATGCAGCAAAAGAAGTGGTGAGGGGGACATTTATAGATATAAATGCATATATTATGAAAGAAGAAAGATCTCAAATCAGAGACCTAACTTCACAGTTGGAGGATATAGAAAAGAAGAGCAAACTAAATGCAAAGTGAAGAGAAGTAAAGAAATAACAAAGATTAAAACAGAGATAAATGAAATAGAGAGAGAAAAAGAGAGTCACCCAAACCAAAAGGTGGTTCTTTGTAAAGGTAAAAAAATTGAGATTTCTTTAGCTAACCTCATAAAGAAAAAAAGAGGGAAGAGTCAAATATAATAATAAGAAGAAATGAAAGGGGGACATGAGTACTGACCACACAGAAATAAAAAGGATAAAAATACTATGAAAAACTGTAAATAAACATATTAGGTAACCTAGATGCAAAGGTCAAATTCCTAGAAATATACAAACTACTCACACTGATGCAAGAAGAATTAGATCTCAACAAACCAATGACTAGTGAAAAGATTGAATAAGTAATAAAAAACCTCCCAACAAAAAAAAGCCCAGGACCAGTTGGCTACACAGGAAAATTTAACCAAATATTCCCAAATAATTATAACATCTATTCTGCTCATATCTTCCAAGTATTTAAGAGGAGGGACCATTCCTTCTCATTCTATAATGGTAACATCACCCTAATAACAAAGCCAGAAAAAGATACCACAAGACAAGAAACAAAATACCAATATCCTTTAAGAATATATGGCAAAAATCCCAAACAACACATTAAAATAATTATACACTGTGCTGATTTGAATCTATTAAGTACCCCAGAAAAGCAATGTTATTTTAATCCAATCTTGGGGGTGCGGACTTATTCTGGGTGGGATCTTTTGATTAGGTTGGGTCCATGGAGATATGACCCACCCAGTTGTGAGTGGGACCTTTTGATTAGATTATTTCCATGGAGATGTGACCCTGCCCATTCACAGTGGGTCTTAATTAGTTTACTGTTGTCCTCTATGAGAGCATAAAAGGCAGAGACATTTTGAGGAGAGTGGACACAGATCCAGATGCTTGGAGATGCAGACAGAAAGATGTTTGTAGATGCTAAGCGATGTTTGTAGATGCTAAGCTAAGAGATGAAGCCCAGAGTTTGTCCCGGAGAAGCTAATTGAGAACCCACAGATACTTAAGGAGAAAGTCACTGGAATCAGAAGCTGAAAGCAATGCAGCCCAGAAGCAAAAGACCAGCAGACACCAGCCATGTGCCTTCCCAGCTGATAGAGTTGTTCTTGATGCCACCTGCCTTATCTTCAGAGAAGCATCTACCTCCTGATGCCTTAATTTGGACATTTTCATGAACTTAGAACTGTAAATTTGTGAACAAATAAACCCCCATCATAAAAGCCAATCCATTTCTGGTATTTTGCATTCTGGAAGCTTTAGCAAACTAGAATCTATACCATGATCAAGTGTCATGTAACACAGGTGTGCAAGGGTAGTTCAACTTAAAGAAAATCAATTCATGTAATATAACATGTTAAAATAACAAAGGACAAATAAGCATATGGTCATCTCAATTGATGCAGAAAAGGCATTCTATTCTTCATAGAAACACTTAAGACAACAAGGAATTGAGGAATTATCCTCAAGATGATAAAGGGCATATTTGGGGAAAAAAAAACACAGCTAACATTGTATCTGATGGTGAAATACTGAAAGCTTTCCTGCTAAGATGAGGAACAACAGAAGAATGCCCACTGTCACCACTATTACTCAAAATTTTACTGGAAGTTTTAGCCAGAGCAATTAGGTAAGAAAAAGAAATAAAATGCACCCAAAATGGAAAACAAATATGTTTTTCCTATTTTTTGATGACATGATTCTATAGAGAGAGAGTCCTGAAAATTCCAAAACAAAGCTTCTAGATATAATAAAGAAATTAAACAAAGTGTTTGGGAACAATATGACTGAGCAAGAAGTACTGTTTCTATACACTAGTAATGAACAGTCTGAAGAGGAAGTCAATAAAACATGCCATTTAAAACAGCAATTAAAAGAATCATATATCCAGGAAAAAATCTAACCAAGGATGTAAAGGACTTGCACATAGAAAACTACAAGACATTTTTAAAAGAAGTTAAAGAACATCTAAATAAATCAAAAGACATTCTACATGCATGTATTGGAAGACTAAATTTCATTAAGATGTCAAATCTACCCAAAGCAGTTTACAGATTCAATGTAATTCCAGTCAAAATTACAGTAAGCTTCTTTGCAAAAAACTGGAAAATTCAATCATCAATTTTAAATTAAAAATCATCTTGAAAAAGAAGAATGTAATTGGAGGACTCACACTGCCAGTTTGAAACTTATTACAAAACTATAATATTCAAAATGGAATGATACTGCCACAAGGTCCAATAAATATACCAATGGAGTTGAAATGAGAGTTCAGAAATAAATCCTCACATCTCTGACCAATTAATTTTTGATAAGGGTTTCAAGTCAACTCAATAGGGAAAGAATAGACTCTGCAACTAATGGTCCCGGGAAAACTGGATATACACAAGCAAAGGAATCAAGGTGGACTTCTACCTCATACCATATCCAAAAATTACTCAGAATGGATCAGAGGCCTAAATATAAGAATCAAAATTATAAAACTCCTAGGAGAAAACATATGGAAGCATATCCAGGACCTAATGTTAGGCAAAGTTTTCTTATACTTTAGACCAAAAATATGATACAGAAAAGAATTAACAGATAAATGGGATTTCATCAAAACTAAAGATTTGTGAATCAAGGGACTTCATCACGAAAGTAAAAAGACAAACTACACAATGGGTGTAAATATTTGGAAATCACATATGACAAAGATTAAATTTCCAGAATATATAAAGAAATCCTACAACTCAACCGAAAAAGACAAATAACCCAATTTAAAAATGAACAAAAGAGGTGAATCAACATTTCTCCAAAGAATGGCTTCATTGCTATTCTACAAATGTCTTCAAAGCACCTGAAAAGATGCTCAAGAACAAAAGCCATTAGAGAAATGCAAATCAAAACCATAATGAGATATCATGTCCCCATACTATAGTGGCTACTACTAAATAAACAGAAAATTGCATGTGTTGGAGATGATGTGGAAAATTAGGAACACTTGTTCATTGTTGGTAGGTATGTTAAATGTTGTAGCTGCTATGAGAAACAGCTTAGTGGTTATTCATATAGTTAAGTATAGAATTACCATATAACCCAGCAATCCATTGTCTAGGTTTATACCAAAAAGAACTGAAAGCAGGGACACAAACAGATACTTACACACCAATGTCCATAGTGACATTTTCATAAGTGCCAAAAGATGGAAGCAACCCAACTGTCCATCAACTGATGATGAATAAGCCAAATGTGGTAAACACATAAAATGGAATAATATTCAGCTGTAAAAATGAATGATGTTCTGATACATGTAACAAGATGGATGAACTTTTAAGACATCATGCTGAGTAAAATAAGCCAGATTCAAAAGGGCAAATATTATCTGAGCTCACTAATATGAAATAATTAGAGAAAGCAAATTCTTAGGTTCAGAAATCATAATACAAGTTACTAGGGAACAGGGTGGGGATAGGGAATGGGGAGTTAGACTTAGTTGAAACAAGGTTGTTTGAGGTGTTTGAAAAGTTTTTAATGGACAGTGGTGTTTAGCACAATATACTAAATGTACTTAACACCACTAAATTATATTCTTGAATGTGGTTAAAGGGAAAATTTTGGGTTGTATATATTTTACTAGAATGAAAAGAAATAAAACAAATAAGTGTACCATATAGTGGGCCCTAATGTAAACTATGTACTAATAGTATAATAATATTGTTTCATCAATTTTTACATTACAACACCAATGCAAAGTGTTAATAATAGGGAAATTTGTGAGTGTGTGAACAGGGGTATATGGAAACTCTATTTTCTGCATGATTTTCTGTAAACTTACAACTTCTCTAATTTAAAAAATGAGAAAAGTCTGATAACAAGTATTGGCAAAGATGGAAAACAAGCTATAATATATTGACAAGAGGGGCATAAATTTGTACAACTGTGTTGGGAAATAATTTGTCTTATTCTCATAAAATGAAGACACATATGCTAATACTCAGAAAATTTGTACATGTGCACTAAAAGACACATATGAAGATATTCATGTAAGCTTTATATTAGGGAAAAAACTAGAAACATTGCAAAAATGTCCACTGAATGGCTAAGTATTCAGACAGTTTTCGACATTAATGTAAGGAATGTACTGCAGTGGTATACACCAGTACAGAGGAAATTCAGGAACTTTATAGTGAGGAAAAAATAGTCCAAAAGAGTACAGAATGATAACTGGAAAAGATATAAAAATAAGTAACATGGTTTTGTTAGGATAGAAGGAAATTCATGGCAATAACATCTACAAAACAATGGACATGGTTATCTCCACAGTGTAGGAGGATAGGAGAGTATAATCAGGAAAGTCACACACAGGACCTCAATTTTTGAAGTAATTTCATCTATAATTTAGGAGAATACAACCAGTTGTTATGATGTTCATGAATAACAAACTATATTGATGTTTTCAGTAGAATTTGTTTTGTACAATACAATTTAGGGCAGACTTACATAAATATTTGTTCCAGCCTTATGGGTGTATATATATAAAGAATTACATTCTGTTATCAGGCTAAAATATTATATCACCTGTTTGAAATACTTTAAAAATGCAACAAACTCCAATAAGATAGTATTTGGAATTTTACAAAGTAGCTAGAGTTGACCAGGACACTGCCCATGAGTAAAATCAAAGAAACTTAACTTAGTAATTTTTCTATACTTTATAGGAATTATCAAATAAAATAAATTATTTTAAGCCTCCCATACAAACTACAATATTTTACTTCCTTTCTGCTTAAGTCATTTTAGATAGATTATAAAATTAAAATGTGCTGATCAGAAAATGCCATTGATTATCTGCCACCTGGTGGAAGTCAATAGAAACTACAAGAGCAAGTAATTTTTTTTTTTTCTTTTCCCTTCTGAATATTTCTATACTCCCTAAACAGAACACATAACTTAAAGCAAATGCAGGGAATAGTAGGAGAGGTTTTATTTAGCCTCAATTTTCTACAGACACATAAGAATTATTTTGGGCAAATTATGCAACCTTCTATTTGAATAAAGTTGATAACATTACAATCTCTTAAGCAAAAATTTATAACAAAGTGCTATGGAAATGTTATAATAATCTGCAATACTTTCATGAGAAAAAATACCTATACATTACTGTAACAGATCACAAAAATACATCACTGTGTTTTTATTTTCATAATTTTAGACTATAATAATCTTAACTGAAAAACAAACAAAACTACAAAACAATCACATTTTGAGCACTTCTTAGCTATTTCTTCAGCTCAAATACAGAAACATAAATAAACATTTTTCAATGGAGCATTTTATGTATAATAATATCTGACATCTTATGATATTTAAGTGTTAGCCTTTATCATTTGAGTCATCACTTTCAGTTGCACTAAAAAAAAGAATATCCAGCCTGCTGAGTTAGCTATATTTCTCAACTTTTCATAATACTGAATTTTATTTGCATAATTTTAGCCATTTTTATTCTGTTTATTTCATTTAGTTCAAAAAAAAGGAAAAAAAATCATATAGAGATTTATTAAACTAAAAATACTTTTAGTCATCCCCTAGGACTGTATAGATAGCAAAAAGTGCCAGCTATTGCTGTCAATATTATTCTTCACATGGAAGAATTGAGCTGAAATAACAAAGTTAAAGCCTATAACAATGATCCAAATCTTTTTGTAAGATTAACTATATGAATTCCTGTATAAAATAAAGGAAAATATTCTATAGATTTTTTAAGCCATTATAAGAACTTCCTACTTGTAAAATAGCTTGATTTTGGTGTCTAAAATGGATACCTTGGTTCTAGACAGAGACTCACTGATACAAAATAATGTTCTATTCACTTGATTCAAAATCTAAATTTAGAGAATTGACATGTTTAACCTAACATTTGAAAGCAACTGCTCATAGGAGTAGGAGATAAAGATTTACCTGCCAGAACATTTGACTAGTCTAATCTCTTCTCAACTAATTCCACTCTTGATTTGGATCACTGGGTAATTGGGTGATGATAATTCTTTGAAGTATTGGGATTAATCTATAAAGGAGAAAGTATTTAAAGACATAAGCAAGATAATAAAACATAATAATGGATAAGGACTAATGGCAGCTTAAGATGAAAATGGCAATAACTTTGTCTTAACTAACTTGGTTAGGGGAGATTGGGATTTACTTTAATGTAAGAGTCAATAAAAGAGGCCAGTGATCGATACTTCCAAGTCATCAATTGATGGAAAGACGTCTTTAACAGTAACGTTAAGACACCTGTAGAAGATTTATAAATAGATAAGAAATTGGAAATAAAACTGGATACATTCCTTTGGGAATGAGTAAAAGTCTCTATGGCCTGGTAAGTAACTGCAGAGGAAAAAAAGAAGCATAGTAGAAAGACAGCTAGGAAAGTTAAAGTACTGGCTATAAGAAGTAATATCTTCAAGCAAAGAACAAATCTTTGAACAAAAAGCTAAGTACAGAAGACTAGAAAACAACATTAGTTTTAGAGTTTCCCAACCAGTATTTATGCCACTATTATGCCATTAACCTATTCAAACATCTCCCGAGAAAAAGATGGAAATTATGGGCTATCTGAGTCTAGACAATCAAAATTGCATGCTGTTACAGCTGTATGCTATACTCCTGCTGATTGTCCACCAACACAAATCATGAGATCCATTCTTGCTGACATATTAATTTGTTTCTGCAGTTTTAGGAATTTCTCATTGATGCATGTTTGTTGAGCTCACTACCAACAGTGAACTGTTTATTTGGTTAAATTAATCACATAATATGGGTTTCTGATTTGTAAACCAGAAACAGTCTTTTCCACTATGTCATCCCCCCCATAGGTCTTAATACACTCCCATTTTATACTTTAGTAATTTAGCTAAATACAAACCTATTTTAACATTCAAATCTATCTTTCTCTACAAAATAGGCTGAACTGAATAAAATGTCTTATTAATTTTTTGTGTTGTAAATTTAATAAATTTAAGTTTTAGGGATTTATATGTATATTTGTATGTGCAAATGTGTGCATTTTTTTCAGAGTGCAGAGATAAGAAAGTACTTGTCCATGTATAACTAACACTATCATATCAAACATCTAAATTGATGCTCCTCCTCACAGATCTCAAAATTCTGCAATTACCTAAACTAAGTTGAACTTTATCTGAATCATATTATCTTTCTTGATATTTATATCACAGACATCATCATCCCCTAGAAAAGCCCCAAAAATGAAGATTTGCAGTTTAGAGAATATGATCTTTTCAACTCTCTCACACCTTTATACCTACTGATTTGACCCTTCCTCCTTATTGTCAAATTCAGGTCCTCAATGATGTACCATTTTCATAGACCATTAGGCTATGGCATAATTCATTGCCATAGAGTAAGTGCCAAGAGTACATTACTATTGGTCATTTTAGTAATGCCCATGAAAACAATCCAGGATTTTAATGCCCTTTATTTACTACTTCACCTACTGTGTCAATGGAGTGGAGCAGGGATAGCAGGTGTTTCAAGTGTCTGCTTTCATGCTTCAGACATGAGTAGTGGGGTTAAAGACCACCTAGAGAAGCATAGAAGTCACAATGTTCCTCTGCTAAAAATCTTCCGTAAGTGAAGTTATCAAGCACCGAAAGCTACCCCAATCAAGCCTGAATTTCTTCCTACATGAACGTACATAAAAGCTCTGTCCCCCTCCCTAGGCCTTATATATCCCTTTTTCCCCAGCCAACCATTCTTCCCAGATGTATTTCAATTCTTGTTATTTGGAAATCTTTTTATTACAACTCTCATTATTTGGGGGATTGCCTCACTATTAACTTATAATCAATGTTAATTATATCACCTGAGTAAAGCTTTAGTGTATGTGTGCAGTGTCCTTATGAACGGAACTCCATTTACTTTTATCTTTTTACTGATATTCTCTGTTTGATGAGGCATTGTCACCATATCTGCCTTTACTTCAAAATGGTTTTCTTTAGTTCTTTGAATATATTTATAAGTGCTATTGTAAATACTTTGTCTACTAATATCACACCAACTGTATAACTTCAAAAGAAGTTTCTATTGCCTGCTTTATTCTTGGGTATGGGCCATGTTTTCGTCTTGCTTTGCATGCATTACAAATTTTTTGTTGAAAACTGGAAATTTTAGAGAATATACTCTAGCAATTCTGGATACTGATTTCTTACAACACCTCCTACTCCCTGCATTTCCCAGGGTTTGATGTTGTTGTCCTTGGTGGTGGTGGTCTTTATTGGTCATTTGCTTATTTCTTAAGTGACTTGAATGAATTAATTTCTGAAAGTCTATCTCCCCTGAAGTTTGTATCTTCTCATGTCCCTGCTCAGATTTTCTTCCCTTGTCTTTTTTTTTTTTTTTGGTTTTTTGTTTTTTTGTTTTTCCTTTATCTTTAGTTTGGCTACTCTGAGTTTGCCTCTGGGCCAGCATAAATCATGAATTGGACAAACGTTATCTTTGATATTTTTACTGTGTGGCTTAGAGGCTGCTATCAGTGGAATTTGTCTATGCTCCATTTTCAGCCATGGACTAGTAGCTTGGATTTTCTCTCCATAATTGAACTAACAGGGCACAGCTTTATTCATTCTTAGAATCTTCCAGAATGCCAAGGATGAGTATAATTTTATTTCTAATACCCCTGGGTCAGAGTATCTTATTGTTCAGTGTTTGCTCAGAGGTTGTGTTTAAGCTCCTGTGCCAGTGAGGATTCTGCCTTATGTTGATAAATCTGTGTGTGGTTTGTTGAATGCTTACAAGCCTGCCCCACATCCTGCTCTGATTAGGCCTCCTCCACCCACTCATGAGTAACACAGAGCCCAGCACATGTACAAAGTCTTCTTGATCCTCAGAGTTGAATATGATTTCTGGAGTCCTCTTCTTGGCTGTGTCTTTTTCTGGTTGTCTCTGTTACTATGCTATTTTGCTTGACTCATGGAGCAACCGGCTTCCTTTTAGTGACTTTCCATCAAAATTGCCATTATTATTATTTAATGACCTCAGACATGAAGTTCTCCACACTGTGTTTCAAATAAAATTTAAACTCCTCAGGTAAAGAAGTGGAGCTCTTAGGGCTTGCCTTTCTTCCATAGACGGAATCCTCATGTCACTGCACCAGAGCTAAAGGGGAAATGGGGTTCCATCTTCTGGAAACCTATCTCATTCTACAAGTGGGCACTGGGAATCATGGTGGCCACTTGTCTTCTTGGCTAAGTTCTCATGGTTTAGAACCTCTACTCTACAAGCAGTCTGGCAAACAAACACCGAGGGACCAGTGTTCTTGGCTGCCATGCCTGGAGTAGAGCTTCTATGATTGGGGGCTGGATAGGAGAAAGGAGACCCAATCCTCTGAGAACCTCTTGCCTGGAATAGAGCTTCTACAAAACAGGGCTGGGAGGTTTAAGAAATGCCAGTGACCTTCCCCCTCCAGGGGAGATACCTTGGCCCCAGACTAAGAGTGGGGAGGGAGGGAGCTACTATCTTCTTGGCTAAACTAACCTGGACTTGAGGACTCATGGTATAGCTTCCATAACACAGAGCTAGGAATGGGCTGGAGTGGAAGGGCTAAGCATATGGGCCATGGTACAAATGCCTCAAGTAAAAATACATTGATTCCATTACCCCTATGGAGATAGATTGCCTTGAAAAAGAAATGTTCAGAACAATTTCCAGAGACTATAAATTATTGTTTCTTTAATCCTTTGCACCAGTTATATTGTTTTGCTGGTGAAATGATCTACTAAGTTCTTTACTTGGCTGTTCCAGAAGTCTGCTCTTAATAAACTTTATTAATATTCTTAAGGTATCTTCTGGCTTTCTTTGTTTCTAATAAGAAGTCACTAGATATGAAATCATTCCACTTGTTTATGCAATGTGTCATATTTATCTTGCTGATTTCAAGATAGTTTCTTTATCTTTGTTTTAAGCAATTTGACTGTGATGTGGTTATGCTTTCCTTTTTCTATTCTATTTTCCATTTTGCCTCAGATTGACAGCTTCTTGAATTTAATTTAATTACTTCTTTCATCAAATTTGGAAAACTTTATTTCATATTTCTTCAGATTCGATTTCTGCACCAATTTTTTTTTTCTCCTTTACAACTAAGCATTAATTACATGTAAATTCAGCTTTCCATAATGTTCCACAGGTCCCTGAGGTTCCATTCCCTTTTCTAAAATGGATATCTGTCCTCTTCAGAATTAGATAAATTCAAACATTCTATCTTTAAATATTCTCACTGATTTTTTGTAATTTACAATCTGTTGTAAAATTCATTTAATGTTCATTTTAATGCTAGATATTATATTTTTGCAAAAAAATCAATTTTAATACACTTTTTATTCATCTTTCTTAGATTTCCTATCTTTATATTCACTATTAGAATATTTTGCTTTCCATCTAAAGCATAGCAATAATAGTTGTTTAAAACCTTGTGTTAATGCCATCATTTGAGACACCTCAAGATTTTTCTCTATTGGCTTTCTTTGTTTTTATTACGGATCTCTTTATCCTATTTATTTATATATTAAGTAAATGTGGGTTTTATCTTGAAAACTGTGGAACACATACTACAGAGATTCTGAATTTTGCTTTGTTATTTTGAAGTTTTTTTAGCCAAATCTGGTCTGTTTGTAGTCTCCTTACCATATGCATGGTTCTTGGGTCAATTAGAAATCTGAGTAAAATTTACACAGAATCTGGGGTTCCATCCTTCAAGGGACCTTCTTTCTCGGATTGCCTCTTACTTTTTCATGGCTATCAGGGCTACAGACACTGTCTTTTGTTTCCTCCAGTCAACAAAACTACAAACTTTTTTGTTTTATCAATTTTAGTGTCATTGCATGAGAAAGACTAGAGCCTGGCCCATGTTCTCAATCTAAACACTGTAAAAGAGGAAGCTTAACCAGTGTTCTTCTCTCTTGTGAATGTCAATATCCATTCATTTTCTGCTTACTTTTGATATGTCTGCAGATACTTGGATCATTTTTTTTTCAAGATATCATAGTTATGTTGTGAGGGATTTAGTCTGGTAAAAGCTACATGACCATTAATGGAAATGGAACTCCCTAAGTCACAATTTAAACATGTTTATAAATGTTTAGTTGAGATTGTGCACATAATACTTTTTAGTGTTGTCTTCATTTGCAACCCAACTAGAAAAATCACATTAAATCTTTCCTCCTGCTTTAAACTTTTAAAAAACAAATTAAATTCAGGAAATTGTGTCAGAATACCTTCTATTTCAATTGGACAACACAGCCCAGATTGTGGAAAAAGTGTACCTTGAAGGCACGTGGGTACTTAAAATAAGCTGTTTTCTGTCTGCCTGGTTTTTTAAATCTCTAGTCAAAGTGTGCCCCATTAACTCATTTTCCTCAGTGTCTTTGCCTTTGCACAAATAAATTAATATTGCCTTTACCTTTGCAAAATTAAGTTATAAGTAGCACTTACAAGCCTTGGTTTTCTCTGTCTGTAACTTTCTCAAACCATTCACAATTGAACAGGTATAAGGGAAAGGGTCAAAATAACGTCTGCCCATACACCACAGACCTCATTTTGGAGTCTTCTACCAAATTGCCAGTTGAAGAATTTCCGATCTAGGCCAAATATTCTAAATAAGTATAAGGAAAATTATACAAACTGAGGCTCTGTGATTTATCCAGGGTCAGAGTAATTGTTAGCAGAGCTGGAATTATACCTTGGGAAGTTTGAATTTAGCAAAGTTTAAATCCCAGTCCAGAGTGAAGAGAAAAACTCAAAAGTCTTTGTTTGTGTTGATACTAAAGTCTCAGGAATATGTGATGCAATGACATGAATAATTGTGGTTGTGGCCCTCCATTAGAAACATCTCCTTTGAGTTGGGAAGGAGCCAGCAGCACAAATCTCACAGTTTTTCTAATTCAAGCATGACCCTAGCCATGTACTCAATGTATGTGCAGTAATGTAAAACTGTGTTCTGAAATTATATTATAGAAAAGGTCTGTACTCTGATGGCATGTGGATATTGCAACTAACATCTGGAATACTGAACAATGAATCTATATCAATAAAACTCCATGTGTGAGCTGGAATAAATATTCTATAAACTCAGTTTACTTATTCCCAGTTATCACCACACAGGGAAAAGACAGTGGCCCCATTTGCTCCTTATGGGCATAGCTAGAAGAGATAAGGACTCCTAGGTGAAATTGCCCATATTTTCAGATTTATTTTTTATCTAAAACTTCATCATTGGTTTTTGATTGCTTAACACTCACCGACTGCTCTCTTTATGTCCAATTTCTTGAATCTCTATTCAAGGGGTATTCCTTAACTCTTATTTTCCTCAGTGTTTAACAACTTCTTAAAATGAAATCACATACTCTATGTTAGACGATAACCACCAGGATATGCCATGGACCACTGTCACTTTAAGAGGCAGAGATCTTAATTCCAAGACCAGACCAAGAGGTTTTGAAAGACTCAAAAAGCAACGTAGGGACTGTCAGAAGAGATTTTCCAACTGACTACATTTCAGAAAAGTTGTTATTCCTTGTTTTGTAGCCTGATGTATGGTTGTCTCTCAGTGTTTCATATCTTGGCTTTATTCTTCCAGGTTTATATAGTGCCCTTTGCTCTTGACTAAGGGCTTGGTTTGGCTCTTGGGAGTAACTTCTCTCTTGACTCTTGCTTGGTCCTGTCACATAAACTGCTCTTCTAATTGACCACAACTTGCCACTGCAGTAACTGCCCTTTTTTGAAGGCTTGCTTAGGGGTATATTTTGATAGAGCAGCCAGCTGCTCTTTTACCTTTTGCTTCCCTCCTCTGGCGATATCTAGGCATTGCAGTCAACCTCTCAAGCTCTATGTATAGTCTTCTAACATATTACTCTTGGTTCCTGGCTCAGTTTATTGATTTACTCATTTAGCCACTCTTCAAAAATTTTATCTTAAGTACCATAATGCGCCAGACACAGACAATTGGCGAGAACAAAAAGGTGTACAAAATCATATTCCTTCTCAGTCCTTATTGGTGTTATGGAATGGTGGGGAAAATATATATTAATCAAATAATGACTGGTTATTGTTAATATTGCCTTCCTGGATCTCTGTTATCTGTGTATCTTTAATTGCCAGGCTACAATTACTCAGGGTCTTTCCTGGTTCTCTTGATATTAGAATGATTGCTTTCTTAAGAATTTGTCTTAACTTTTTCATTTTGTATTTTTCACTTGCTCACTTATTAAATTATTATACATTGGGTCCAAAACATGAGTGATATAGTGTGAACACAAGAGATATCTAACATGAAATCTAAAATGTTAGATTTTATAAAGTTTAACATTATGGCAGCTATTAAGAAAAGTAATTAACATAAATTTATCTGAAAAGAAATGCAGAGTGAATTAAGAGTACAGGAGAAGGAGCATTTGAAGGATGTAAGAAACATTTATTTTCAAATATATAATTTTCACATAATGAGAAAATTATGCCAATATCTCTACTAGTGTTTGCACATACTAAAATTATCATTGTTATCTTTGGTGTGTATGTTTGTATTTGTATGTGTATGCTTTTTTTTGGGGGGGGGTATACACTGCTTAATTTATACAATTATAGTATATAATTTTGAAAGTAAGACAACTATGTATAATTAATGTTTTATGTTAGACAAATTGCCCATTAAAATATTCTTTAGTATACTGTGGTGAAAATATTGGATACTTTCTTTCAAAAGTATCAAACAATTACTGTATTACAGTATTGTAGGTTCTATTTTAAATACTTTCAAAGGCATGCAGTATATTCACAAAAGTCATGTAGACATACTTGGAAATGATGCTCAGAAAAATTTAAGGGATATGCTTAAGACCAAACAACTAAAAATATGGCCAAGTTTAACTTCTGATTCAGATTTTCTGCTCCAATTACTCTCCTTTCCCACTCTCCCAGGAAACGGAGATGATAATGGTATTCTTTAATACGCCAGCCAGGTTGTGCCTATAAAGTATTATTTAAAAATTACTTTTTAAATCATGCAATATTTTAATGATGTTATACCTCTGTCCTTTCCCATTTCCACTCTAATTTCACAAAGGCTAAATATATAGCCTGCCTTTAAACTGAGGTGACTCTGTGATGTGCCACCAAGATTCAACTGCAATGAATAGTTGTTATACTATCTGCTAAGAGTAATGTGGGCAAACAGCCTCAGCATCTCTCCAGGGACTGCCTAAGCTGAAGAAAGCCACCTCATCCTTGGTCATATTCCTTCTTGGGGCAGCCTGCAACCAATGACTGATAATGCCTGAGCAGCTTAACTCAGATTGAAATTTTTTTTTCTGATGATTCTCTTTTTTTTTTTTTTTATTGAGATTTTTCAGATACCATACAACTATCCAAAGATCCAAACTGTACAATCAATTGCCCATGGAATCAACAAAATTTTTTTTTTCAATTTTTAGAACATTTTCACTACTCCAGAAAAGAAATAAAGACAAAAAAAAAAAAGGAAACTCAGGTCCTCCCATACCCCTAACCATGCCCCCTCCATTACTGATTCATAGTTTTGGTATAGTATATTTATTACTGTTGATGAAAGAATGTTAAAATACTACTGACTGTAGCATATAGTTTGCAATAGGTATATATATTTTTCCCTATATACCTCTCTATTGTTAACTTCTAGTTATAGTGACAAACATTTGTTCTAGTTTGTGAGAGAGATTTCTAGTATTTGTACAGTTAATCATGGACATTGTCCACCACAAGATTCACTGTTTTATACATTCCCAACTTTAACCTCCAATTTGCCTTCTGGTGACATGCGTGACTCTGAACTTACCCTTTCCACCACCTTCACACACCTTTCAGCACTGTTAGTTATTCTCATAACATTCTACCATCACCCCTGTCCATTTCCAAACATTTAAGTTCACCCTAGTTGAACATTCTGCTCATAATAAGCAACTGCTCCCCATTCTTTAGCCTCATTCTATATCCTGGTAACTTATATTTCATGTCTATGAGTTTACATATTATAATTAATTCATATCAGTGAGACCCTGCAATATTTGCCTTTATGTGTCTGTCTTATTTCACTCAATATAGTGCCCTCAAGTTTTCTGCGTCAACCCATTTCTGTTAAGGTAGTTTTCTTCACACACCATACATTCCATCCTAAGTAAACAATCGTTGGTTCCGTCCTAAGTAAACAATCGTTGGTACCAACAACGGTTGGTAGTACCATCGCCACTCACTATATAAGGACATGTCCATTTCTTCCACAAAGATGGAGGAAGAGTCAAAGAAGGCAGAGAGGCAAAAGAAAAAGAAAAAAAGAGAGAAAAACAAACAAATAAAAAAAAAGAACTTGATAGCTAGAAAGTGGCAAAAGGAAAGATAGCACTAACCTAAAGTAGAATAAAGAATCAGACAGTATCACCAATGCCAGGAGTCCCATAACCTTCCCCTATTCCCCACCCCTCATATGCATTTAGCTATGGTATATTGTCTTTGTTACATTAAAGGAAACATAATACAATGTTTCTGTTAATTCTAGCCTCCAGTTTGCATTGATTGTCTTTTCCCCCCAATCCCACCCTCTTTTTAACACCTTGCAATATTGACATTCACTTATTCTACCTCATGTAAAAACATGTTTGTACCTTTCATTACACTCCTTGAGCATCCTAGGTTTCCCTGAGTTACACTGTCCCAGTCTTTATCGTTTGTCTTCTGTTCTGGTGTCCCATATGGTCCCAGCCTTCCTCTTTCAACCATATTCACAGTCATCTTTATTCAGTGTACTTACATTGCTGTGCTACTATCTCCCAAAATTGTTTTCCAAACCTCTCACTTCTGTGTTTTCCCTTCTGTCTGAAGTGCCTCCTTTAGGGTTTCCTGTAGAACAGGTATCTTGTTCACAAACTCTGTCACTGTCTGTTTGTCAGAGAATATTTTAAGCTCTCCCTCATATCTGAAAGACAGTTTTGCTGGATATAGGATTCTTGGTTGGTGGTTTTTCTCTTTCAGTATCTTAAATATATCACCCCACTTCCTTCTTGCCTCCATGGTTTCTATTGAGAAATCTGCACATAGTCTTATCAAGCTTCCTTTGTATGTGATAGATGGCTTTTCTTTTGCTGCTTTCAGGATTCTCTCTTTGACGTTTGATAATGTATTGTTAAGTGTCTTGGCGTAGGCCTTTTCAGATCTATTCTGTTTGGGGTATGCTGCACTTCTTGGATTGGTAATTTTATGTCTTTCATAAGAGATGGGAAATTTTCATTGATTATTTCCTCTATTATTGCTTCTGCCCCTTTTCCCTTCTCTTCTCCTTCTGGGACACCAATGACATGTAAATTCTTGCTTTTCATTTTGTCTTTAAGTTCCCAGAGACGTTGCTTGTATTTTTCCATTCTTTTCCCTGTCTGTTCTTTTGTGTGTAGGATTTCAGGTGCCTTGTTCTCCAGTTCCTGAGTGTTTTCTTCTGTGTCTTGAGGTCTGCTGTTGTATGTTTCCATGTGTTTTTCATCTCTTGTGTTGTGCTTTTCCATAGTTTCTGCCAGTTGGTTTTTCGAACTTTCAATTTCTACCTTATGTACATCCTGTGTTTTCATTATACGGTTCAGCTCTTTTGCTATATCTTCCCTAAACTTTTTGAATTGACTTATTAGTTGTTTCAATTCCTGTATCAACAGTTGAAGTGTAAGTTTGTTCCTTTGACTGAGCCATAATTTCATTTTTCTTAGTGTAGGTTGTCATTTTCTGTTGTCTAGGCATGGTTTCCTTTGTTACCGCAATCAGGTTTTCCCAGACCAGAACGGGCTCAGGTCCCAGAGGGAAGAAATATTCAGTATCTGGTTTCCCTGATGGTATGTTTTAGAAAATTGGTAACTGTGATGCCTCAGGTCACTGTGCTTTTCTGCCCAGCAGGTGGCACCTGTTAACCCCAACTCTTGACTAGTGTGAGGAGGTATGGCCATGAATGGCTCTGAATGGAAAGGGCCCCACTCCTTTCCTCTTAGAGAAGATAGACCCCCTAGGGGGAGGTCATTAGCATTTCAATGGTCTCTTTCTGCTTGTGCTATCTCCACCCTCCTGAGTCTCAGCACTGGGAACTGAAAATGGCTGAGGCTTTCTCCACTGAGGTGAAAAAGAAACAGATAGTCCCCTTCAGACCTAGTCCAAGGTCACCCTCTGGCTGTCCGATGTCAGTCATCACCCAAAGCCTCTGTCTGCTTTTTGGGGATTCATACCTGTAGTGAGCAGTTCACACTCGCTACTTAAAACCCCAGTTGGAGCTCAGCTGAGCTATATTTGCTTGCTGGGAGAGAGCTTCTCTCTGGCACCCTGAGGCTTTGCAGCTCAGGCTATGGGAGAGGGGGTCTCATGACTTGGATCCGCAGGTTTTACTTACAGATTTTATGCTGTGTTGTCAGGCATTCCTCCCAATGCAGGTTGGTGTATGATGAGTGGATGGTCATGTTTGTCCCCCTGCAGTTATTACAGATTATTTACTAGTTGTTTCTGTTTTTTTTAGTTGTTCCCAGGGGACTACTTAGCTTTCACTCCTCTCTATGCCACCACCTTCCCCCAGAATCCATTGAAACAATTTTGAAGGGTATTCTATTCCATTACTCCCTATGTGTTTGGCAAAAGCTCTCATTGGATCTGCATTGCAGAGTGGCCTTTCTTTCTGTTCAGTGTCACTGCTTTTTCTCCCTTCTGTAGGTATTGATTCCAAGAACTTACCTTTGTATGAACCTAGTGTGCTAAGCTTCATCTCAATTGAGTCTGCTTTCTGGGAGAGCCAAACCTGTGACATGAGTGGTCCAAGAAAGCACTTATTGAGACTAGAAGTTGAAGCTGCAACATTCATCACCCTGCTGGACATCAGGACCTCAACCCTGCTGGAAGTCTTTTTGTTAAAAATTTTATCTGTGTTGACTTGCAATAAGTACATCTACTGAAGGGGATACATTGACTGATGTGATTTATCAAGACTTTAAGAACAAAATGGGGTGGCATAGTAACTATAAGAACAATGGAATTGAATTCCTATTATTAACTTGATGGATGTTCTAGAAAACTGCAATTAAAAGCTGAGAAGGAGTAAATACATATTGAGAGACACGTGTGTAAGACAGAGGATCTCTTCCGTAACATTCTGTGCAAAAATTATTATTTCCTGTAGGGGGTGTGTAGGAGTGAACAAATGAAGACCATCCGTAGAATTTAACAAGAGCACAAACATAGGAGATTAGCTAATGCCGGGACCCTGTCTAGGAAATGATTGAATCCTGACCCATGGAAGGGGGAACCTCTCAGTTGATATGCGAGACAACATTGAATCCTTAGATTCTCTGGAACTTCCTAAACTCACAAAAACAGCCAACTCTTGCTTCTTATAAGCTAGCATTCCCACTTATATGAAATAATTAGAACATACAAATTCATAGAGTCAGAAACTCAAATAGGTTTTCAGGGGCTGGGGTGGAAGTGGGAAATAGGGAATTAATGCTTAATTGTACAGAGTTCTTGTTTGGGATAATAGAAAAGTTTTAGTAATAGATGGTGATGGTAGCACAATATTGTGACCATAATTCACACTACTGAATTATATATTTGAAAGTGGTTAAAAAAGGAAATTTATGTTGTGTGTCACCAGCATAAAAATAACAACAAATGTAGAATTGCACAACACAAATCCTAATGTAAACTATGGAATACAGTTAATAGCTTAATTATAATAGTATTGTTTCATCAATTGTAAGTACCGCACTAATGCAAATGTTAATAATAGGGAAACTGCATGTTTGGGGGGCAATATATGGGAACTTCTTACTTTCTGCATGATTTTTATGTAAACCTACAATTGCTCCATTTAAATAAAAAAAAAAAGAAAAAAAAAACAACTAGCATTCTCTCATTTGCTTGATGTAGAGCCTTCTTTCGTCAAAGACTATATGTTTCATTCCTCAATATGTGATCTAGCTCCCTTCGTGGCTACTAAGTCTATAGCTAGGGTGAAATTACAACCTAATCAAACTGAGGATGGTCTGGACCTGATAAGGAAGAAAGTGACTATACCCAGACAAGCCATAGTTAGTATGTATAAGCAGAGGCTGGCAGAGCATACGTGGGGTTGAATTCTGAAGGCACTTGCTCAAAAAAGCTGGAACTTTAAGTTGGATAAGGGTGTTTATAGTAATTTTTGAGCACTCTCCTAGAATATTGAATTTAACATCCTGGCAATTATACCAGGAAATGATTTAGACTTTCTGCTAGAATGGCTTTTTTTAAATAACTAAAAATTTTTATTTGACATCCAGAATTCAATATCACATGTATTTGCATAAAATAATTATTTTTTTTTTTTCTGACAAGTAACTGTTCAGAAT
Source organism: Choloepus didactylus (assembly GCF_015220235.1). Lineage (NCBI taxonomy): Eukaryota > Metazoa > Chordata > Mammalia > Pilosa > Megalonychidae > Choloepus > Choloepus didactylus. Next base: position 145,291,277 of record NC_051309.1, read on the forward strand.
TGCATGCTAGTTCAAATGATCCCCTTTTCATTTTCTATTTACAGTTGAAGACTCACAGTGTCCTTTCATAATCAAATTTGTTAACACCAAGAAGAAAACAGCTGCTGGTCCCTTTCCTCACAGCAACATAGGGATTTTGTTTACATAAAACATGTTGGACAGGTTCATGTGTAAATCATTGTTTGTGTGGTAACATCTGGTTTAGTAAATATATAGTAAAGGGTCCAATGAAGAGGGTTCCATTATAAAAGAAACTTGTATGAATTCACTTGACTGTGTCAGTATCTATGAGCATTACCTGCCTTACAACTGCAAAGTGCCAGTATTTACAATTGCAGGGTGGAAAAGAACCTCAGATACATCAGTCCAACCCCTTCCTATTTACGGATGAGGAATGGGGTTCAGGGGACTTAGGTGAATGACAGGACTGGGACAAGAGCACAGGCTCTCAGCACTAGGCTCTTTATTACATACACTATGTTCATTTATCCCCATAGATGGTCAAACTATTTTCTGGCATTTGAATAAAACTGTGCCCTATGAACCAGAATATTTTTCAGTCTGAGGTATGCCAGAAAAAAAAAAAGTGAATTTTTATGCTTAACTGTCTTCTGCACAACTCTTTCAGTCTAGGTTCTAATTATGATGGGGATAGTTTGATCCATCATTCCACTAAAGTTTAGGGCATTTACTTCAGAAGTTGAGTTTGGGGGTTAATATGTTAGTACGATAGGCTTCAAGAATTATCATTTATCTTTCATGTCATTTTCTCTTCACCTATAACTTACATAATTACCTCTTCTCAAATGTGTAGGTTGACAAATATGTAGGTCAATGACTTGATTTATTTTTTAAAAGATAATACCAGATATAGTAATAAGCCAGAGTGAGATAGTGTAGTTTTAACACCCCAATCTGGAAGGATTTTTTTTTCAGTAAAAGGTGATGTAAATTATATGGAGAAATATAATATTAAAGCACATTTAGAAGTAGCCCTTGTTGTTAAAAGCATTTAAGGATAGGCAGCAAGAGCAAGTGATGTGCTAGACTCCAAGGAGTTTTATCAGCTTTGAAATTAAAAAGAATTTTCCAGGATAAAAGGAATAATTAATAATACAATAAAGAATAATCAGTACTGAATTTTATGATGGAATGACTCATATTAGTTTCCAACTGCAAACAATAGTGCTTATTTACTTTCCTAACAAATAATGGTTTTGCCTCTCAGTATAAAATTCATATCTGTCATTTATGTTACCAGGATTATCTAAACATTGACATCTTTAAACTAGCAGGCTTCCAGGGAAGGTACAGATTTCGGTAAACCCGAGTGAACAGTCTTATTGAGCAATAAATCACTGATGATGAGGTAAGGCAAGGCACACCTATGGAGGCTGTTCAACAGGTTAGTCATGAATGGCCATGGTCCAAAAGAGCATCTTATTAGATTCCACAGTCACTACCCCATTATCATAGGTAATACCCCATTATCATAGGTAATAGAAGTACTGGCCAGTATTCCAAACCCAAGCACATGATGTGGGGTTGGAGCAAGTAGGTAAGAGATTTCCCTAGAATTATTAAAATTATCAAAAGAGTGCTATCAGTCATTTGAAATAGGATGTCTACAGATGCCATAATCTGGTCAAAATGTCCACCAAGTCCTCCCAGTGTCACAGTCAAATCATCCTGTAGGTATTTTTCTTCTATCTTCTTTTGGGGCATTTGAAGGCACTTGGTAAAGTCAGTGTGGTCTTAATCAGGAGTTGAAATCAGCTCACAACCCTTATTACTGTAGTGCTTTCTGACTTCAGGCTTAATGGAATCAAAATCTTCATTGATGAATTTAGTGAAAAAGCTTTCCTGCTCTCCTTCAGTGATATCATATAAGCAGTTGGCACCTACATCAGCACAGGCTTTTAAAAGCTTTGCTCCAAAGGTGACAAAAACAGTCAACTGAAGGCTGGTTCAGAATCAAAAGACAGCGCTTCAAATTCCCATTGGGAAGGAGGGATTCCAACAGGGTAAAGACACACTCCACATTGGAATACTGGCCTACAATGGAGAGTGGAGCCACCAGTGAAAGGAACACACCCAGGAGAGCAAGGGCTATCCACAACTGGGTGCTCAGTTTAGGAGACTCTGGACTACAATGGTTCTTAAAGCAAGGAAAACACAATGGCTTACGCTAAGTGAGGTTTAAATGCTAGAATTGCCTATAACACTGTAGAAGCAAGAATTAAGTTTTTCAAAGAAGTGTGCATGATAATATTATAGTATGTTTGATTGGATGGCTCACCAGATGATTATGTTTCATGGAAACACTCAAAGAAAACACCATTTAACAAGGTCATAAGTAATGCACAAGTGAAAAGTCAACTGCATCAGTAAGAATGTCAGTGGTGACTCAACTATGCTACAATTGATGGTATGAGAGGCCATTAAAGAAATAGACTCACCGATAGCAAGAGGGAAGGGATGAGGTAGGTCCCTAAAACAAAAGAGTGCAACTGGCAGTGCCAAATGGATGCAATTAGCTTAATAAAGTGGGGCCTGACAAATAGAGAATTGTGGAAATGGTTTAAAGAATATGGCATCATGGGAGCAAAATAGATAGGCAGGCAAATAGGATAATAACCAGTTTGTGCTAGCAAAAGAAATCACAGATGGTTTATCATTAGGCTTATAGACCCTGCAACACCATAGTAGGTTTACATGATTTGCTCAGTCCTTCTCCAAAGTATTAAGTCATTTATTAAGTTGGGGAAATGGGAATGTGCAAACATTTCAGGGGCAGTTGGATACAGGGTCTGAATTGACACTGATACTCAAAGAACCAAAGCATCATTTTGCATCACTCGTTATTGTCAGAAAATTTGTTGCCAGATGATAAATAGAGTTTTATTCAAGATCCAGATTACAATGAACCAATAGGTCCATAGAACCACCAAATGGTTATTTCCCTGGTCTCAGAATGGATTACAAGTAAAGATATATTTGATAATTCGCAAAAACACCATGGTGGAGCTTTGTGTTATAGAGTAAGAGCTACTAAAATAGATAAGAACAAGTGAAACACCCTGGAATTTCCCAATCCAGGCCATGCAATTTTTTTTTTTTTTAATGTATCTTGTTGTGTGGATGGTGGAAATTACAGCCACTCATAAACAGCTAAATATCTAGGAGTTGGTGAACCTCATCATTATCTCTGTTTAATTCACAAATCTATATCCTTCAAAAGCTAGGTAATTTATGGAGAAGACAGTAGGCTATAGCAAACACAACCAAGTGGTAGCCCCTTCTGCAGTAGCATGCCAGATGTGCTATCAATTGCTAGAGAATATTGACACACGCTCAGGTACATGAGATATGGCCACCGATATGGCAAATGCTTTCTTTTCCATCATTATCAGAACAGAAATACAAAAACAATGAGTGTTCACATGGAGAGAATAACAGTGGACAAAAGTTTTGTCTCAGGGATATGTTAACTCTCCAGCTTTCTGTCAACCTTTTATTATGAAGAGATGTGGACCTTCTCAATATCTTATGGAACAATATATTAATCCACTATATCATTGATATGTTACTCAGACAAGATGAGCAAGAAATGAATAGCATGCTGTAGATCTTGGGATCTATAGGATGGGAGACACATTTTATGAAGTTTCAGAGGCCAGCCACATCACTAGAAATTGTATGAGTCCACTGATCAAGGCATTCCAGGTAATCCCATTAAATATAGGTCAGTCATTGCATATCACACCTCTCATGAGGAAGAAGAAAATGCAACAGCCGTTGCCCTCTTTGGGTTTAAGAGACAATACATTTCACACATGGAATTACTCACTGCTCTGAAAAACATACCAGGTGACATGAAATGCTGCTAGCTTTTAGTGCAGCCTGGAACAGAAAAATATTCTGAATCACATCAGGAATGTAGTTACAGAAATTCTATTCTTTTACCTTACCACCAGCAGGCCCTTTAGTATTAGCAGTGTCAACAGTTCTAAGAGATGCCTTGTAGAAATTACCACAAGGCCTAATGTGAGAATTACTATATAGATATCAACTTTCTGGAGTAAGGCCACACCACCTGCAGCACAAAATTATATGCCTTTATAAAACAATTCTTGGAGCGCTTTGAGCCATGGTAGAGACGGAGCACCTAATTATGGATGCCAACTGACCACGTGGGTAAATTTTCCCTTTGTGAATTGAGCTCTGACAGATGTGTTAAGTCATAAAAATAAGTGGTCTAAGCAACAACCAAGCATTAGAAGGATATAGTACATCTGAGATCAAGCACAAACAAGCAGCATAAGCAGACCCCCATGCTGTTTACTGCCATTGCACCAGTTTCCTTTCCCAAGCTCACACCTGTCTCAGTGTGGGGGGATTCTCATGACTAGCTAATAGAGGAGGAACAACTCAAGCTTGACTTACAGGTACGTACTTTCGTTATGCAGGCATAAACTAAAATTGAATGGAAAATGCCCTACGGACTCACTCAGTAGCGAATAAAGGACAGTGGCAAGAGAAAATCCCCTTAATTGACAGAGATTCAGTGAATCTTGTCCTCCACCTTGTGTAGAAAAAGTCATGGTCAAGGTTAGAATTTGTACTGATTCATGGACAATGGCACGTTGTTCAGCTGCTTGGTCAGAGCCCTGGAAGATAGAAAAAAAAAAAAAAAAAGAAAGGTCATGGATAGCAAAATCTGCTCTGGACTAGAAACAAGTATATTACATTTGAGAGTGGGCACAATGTATGAAGATTTTCTTATCACATGTTAATGCCTACTAGAAGACATGCCAAATGACCAAATATATAGTGGCACTAAACAACCAAGCAGAGCTGGAAGAAATGGAGGCTATATTTGGGCCCAGGAACATGAGCTCTCATCAGGAAGTAGCTCATCTAACTTCTGTTGCATATTCAACCAGACAACAAGAGAAACCAATGTTCAATCCCCATTATGGCATTATCCCTTGATCATACCAGTTGTCCATTTAGGGGCAAGTTTACCACATGGGCGTCTTCTACCATAGGTCCAGAAACCAAAAAGTGGAAGAAGTGTTCCTAGTTACCTTTACTCTCAATTACTCACTTAGGAATTTTGTGCATTCTGAATATTACTCTATGCTCTGTAGGTTTAGATGTCTTGTTTCCCAATGGGGCAACACTTCCACCAGGTCCCAGGGGCCCAGCAAGAATCCCTTTGAATTATAAAGACAGTCTGTCACTTCTCACCATTGGGATACTTGTGCCAAGAAGAGGTAAGAAAATTGACATCCTGATAGATATAATTGACCCTGATCATCAGTTGTTTCAGTATTGCTGTTACATATGAAAATATTTGCCACATAGGTGAGCCATTTAATTACATTCTGTTATTCCCTTGCAGAATCTTGATGGTAAATTTTTATTTCCATTGATCAAATGCAGCGATCCCGGCCTGAGGAAGGCATAGTAACCAAGGGTTTGGATTCTAGGGATTAGTATCTGGGCCAAACCCCAAAGTAAGTAATTGAGACTAACAGAGCTGACACCTGAGGAAGAAGGGAAATTTGAATAGATATTGGAGGAGAGAGACAAAGAAAGTCAGTCATGGCCTCAGGGCCAGCTGTAGAAGCAGTGGCTAATTTTTAATCCACTCATCTTCCTTTCGTAAGATTCTTCCAGTCTGAGTCCACTGGCATCTTGGAGAAGCTTCAGAGCACACATGAAGATGTGTGTTCGAAAGCTGAAAATGGTGTACATACACTGTTATGCACTTTCCTATAGCTTTTAGCTGTAAGCCCCTTCAGCATGGTCCTCAATTGTAGAGAGCTGCCTTTCCCAAAGTCATGCTCTTTCCCTGGGAGAGGTCACTACAAACAACTAATCTATGTAGGAGTCTAAAGATTTGCTCATCGCTAATCAACCTAAGACAGCTCTGAAGAGCCATTGTAGCTCCATGGGTCATCACGGCACTGAGTTTGTTGGCCCTGCATGACAACTCAATTTATCCTTTGCCCAAACCTTTTGCCTCCCCTTTTCTTCCTCCCCCTCTTCTATTTCAAGGGTTATCATGAATATGCATCTACACACTAAACTCCATCTCAGAATCTGCTTCCCAGAGAAGCCAACCTGCAACACAAGGCTTTCTTGACACAATTCCACAGTTTTACTTCTTTCCTTCTAATTTTGCTGGATGTTTTCATATTTGATTAAACTAAGGTGAGTGATCACAATTTTAGCTATTGATTCTCCTAGCATTTAATTGACTCCTACCTCAGCATTTGAGATAATTAGTTATATAAAATCATTTAATGACCTCTTCATATATAATTTTCATTATCTTTAGCAAGTATGCAAGTTCTATTGTTCTATTTTTTTAAAAGTTTGTTGCATGATTCTTTTTAATACAGATATTTGCATGTGCTGATGTGGATGTATAAATAAAATGAGAATGAATAGTAAATAGAAAAACATGTATTGAGGATAAGAATTTCAAAGACGTATCATCTAAGTAATTTTTACATTTTATATCTGATACCATGGCTTAAATAGTCATAATAAAACTCTAATTGACAGTGACACATTTTGATCTGACTCAGAGAGAGCATTTACATGAAAATGACTTCCAGAGCTAGTTTTTTCCTGACAATTGTGATTCATATTAATTCTAATTAATTCATGATTTATATTCATTAATGCACACTATTGTAATAACAATTTCATGAAGTTTTAGATATACTTCCTGTACATCTGTAATGATAATTACACTTTCTCTAATATCTACTGAATTATTTTTCCTCCCATTCAAGGGTGTATATATGTGCATGTGTGCATATGTGTGTACCACAAGGGATAATTCTTCAGATTTTATATGAATATAGATAAGGCAAAGAAATTAAATTTTTGAATTTAATTTGAAAATTTTTATAACTACAAAAATAATGAACAAATAATAAAATGCAAACCTGTTTACATATCACCAGATCAGTTATCATTATTATTTCATTAATATTTTACTGCTTTTGATATGTCAACAGCCCTCACTTTGGTCACATGTCATGTGGGATTTGATTTCAATTTCCAATGAAATTTGCAAAGCATGGGCTCCTTTCTGATAATGCATGGATTTCAATTAACATGGTACTGTGTAACAGGAAGAATGCCTCTGTGTATGTGTGTGTGTGTAACAATAGAAAGTAAGTTGCATATATCATGAATCTTCAAAAACTTCAGTTCATATCTAAGAAATATGATTCTTAGATCAGTACGATGCCATTATAATCCCTAAAATATAATTTTAACTAAATAATTTCATGTGATAATGAATCAGTATATTAATCCCCAGTAATTACCCTTCCTCTAGTTCAGGATCCAGAAAAAGTTCACATATTATATTTTGTTACAATTTTTCTTTAGCTTCTTTAAATATGTAGTTTATTTAAAATGCTTTTTATTGTTTTACGTGACTTTCCTTGAAGCATTCAGGCCAGTAGTCTTTGTAAATCTGAGTTTTCAGTTTTTTTCCCAAACGATTTTGTATTTTATTTTAAAATAGTTTTAGTGTTAGAAGCACACATCTGCACACAACTATTCCCAGTTCTATTATTAATAAAAGATGCATTGCATTCAAGTCAGTTTCTTCTTTGGAGCCATTCATAGTTCTCCCTCCCACTTGCTTTGTCACATATGGGACTTTTTCTAACAGCAACCTGCTATTTCTGTGCACTATAAAAAACAAAAGAAAACAAACAAACAAACAAAAAAAACTCTTATATTGAGAAGGAACTGAAATTATTTTTTTCTGATGCTCCACTAGCAAATGGGGACTCAAGTATTATTAACTTTTTTTTTTGTTTCAAAGGCTAGAGATCAGCATAGGTATTTTTCCTACCATAACAAACACTAGTCTCTTTCTCTTCATTATGTTATCTCAAAGAAGAAAGAAAAAATTAGGTCAGTATAGCAACTCAGTCAGGCACCAAAATACTGTTCTAGGGCCCAACATACAACATCTAAAGATTTTTTTCTTTTTAATATCTGTAATGTACTCTTGTATTTCTTGATATTTCTGATGCAATTCTCCAGGATTTAACACTTGGTCAACACTTAGCTATGCAGGACAAGTGGGGGAAAATTTGGACTTTTATAACCTCTCTCCTTTGACAGCACTGCAGAGCATGTTACTGGCTACCTGTGTGATGTTAGCGGTTTTCCTACTTTGTATTTGGAGACTGTATATGCCACATGAAAAATCCAGAGAATACAGGATATGGACAGGCTTATTTTTCCCCCTTATCAGTGAATGTCAGCTATCCAGAGTTGTGCAATTACTGTTTTCACAAGCATTTGTATATTTTATATGAAATTTTTGGCTTTTTTTAAACTTATACTAAATTACTGTTTGGTTAATTTCATAGATCTGAATTCAACATTTCCTGATATGTAACATCCACCTTGGAGTCTTTCTAGGACACAAAGCAAAGCATATGGAAACAACCTAGGTTTTAGAACACTCATTCATGGTGGTCTCTGTAGATTCATTAATATCAAATTATATTTTGAAATTTCTGTATTTTGTGATAATTGTATAAGCACATCTGTGTTTGGTTCTCTATATTTAAATCTTTTGCACATGAAGTTTTTTAAAACTTCAAATTTGTAGTAGTTATGCTTTCCATGGTAATATGGCAAATTTTCATTTTTCTGTAAGTCTTTCTAATAAATTCTCCTCTTATCCTTATAGAATCTGTTCTAGTAAAGAAGCAACATCACAAGATCAGTTAAGCATGTATATAAATGGACACAAATATGCCTAAACTTACATTTCATGCTTTTCAAGGAGTAAATATTTTTCATCATTTCACTGTATCAGCTAACTGAAGAGAAAATTTGTAATATACAAATCATATTTATATTCATTTTCTTGATACTATTGAATGTTTAGAGGAGATATTTAAAACAGTTAGAATGATATCCTTTCCCTGTTAGGTTAAGAAAGAAAAATTCCCATTTAATAGAACTGTTTTCTACCACATATGAACGTTAAGATTAAGCAGAACAAACATAAGAAACTTGCTATAATGTAATTTTCAAGGGGCTCAGGGCTCTGTACAGTATGAAAATCAGTGTTATTAAAATCTAGCTTGAATATGACTAATGAAAGTGGAAAATGTATATTTTTATAGTGACAATAAAGTGTTTGGAGTTAGTAATAATTAATTGTCTTTATAAAACAGCAGGGGTTCCTTAGACAAATAACCAGCATTTGCATGTACTTGTAAAAACACAAAAGTAAGATAAACTTCCCAGCAGCTACTAATCAGAGAATAAAGACTATAATAATAGCTGCAAACATTCTTTATTTTCAGACATGCTATCACTAAAATGTTTACTTCTCTAAAATAGAAATAAAGTAGCTTTTGATTAAATGTTAACTTCATGCAAAAGGATACAAAGAGCACTTTGTAATAGCAGTGTGCTTTACTATGCTCCCAAAATGAAAATCATTACTGAAAATTTGAAAATACTAGTTCTATAAATAATATATTGCCACAATATATTTAAAATATGTTATAAAATTTACATTTGAGTAAATCTTTTTGAAAACATAACTATTTAGGTGTTTTTGTATTAAATTGGCAAATACACTACTAATATAGTAGAATTTGATTTTACTACTACTCAAGCAAAACATTTCACTGTAATTTTTAAATTTTGAATAATATACGAGGACTTAGAGCATTCGTTGAGCATGAATTCCAGAAATTTATTCATATTCTGACTTGTTCCAATTTAGAAATGTGTATATACTTTCTGGAATGACTCAAATTAGCTCACATTTTATATTGACAGTACAATCAAAATAACATATTTGAGTTTAACTCGGTTTCAATTTTTCAAGTTAAAAAGGTTCATGTCCTACCATTTCACATTCCTGATAAAAACCCAAATATATGTCATTCACTAGTGATGTCTTAAGCAATCAAGGATGTACTTTAACTCTTTTGATTTACAAACATAATGTTATATTGCTCTTGTATTTCAACTCATAAAAGAATTTGTGTACCCGAATATGTATATTTAAAAGGATATTTGATTTTTTTTCTAATGCATAAACGGAATAAAGTGTCACTGATATGGCTAAGTAGCAGTGCCTGATAAACTTCTTCCAAAGTGGTATGTTGGTAGAACATATTCTAGAAGTCCCACCGAAGTTTAAATGATGAAAACAAATTATATCCAGGCAAATGGAATATAGCTTTCATATATTTTAGACAATATGATGAATGGAAATATATGATTAATCCTGGCTAGCTATGTTAACAAGGAAGCCTGGAGGAAGGAACCATGTCTCTAATCTTAGAAGTGGGGTTCAGTATCACCCACAGGCCTGGAAATTTGAAGGAACAAGGCTGACTCCCAGTGGTGAAAGAAACTAAAAAGGGCAGGAGTCTGTGGTGGAGTGGTTTACTACAGTATTTTCTATTTTGGAGCCTTAAAAAAAAAATAGGAATTTGAAGTTGGTACCCTTGCTGTTTGCTCCTTGGCTCTGAATGTTTAATGGGATTTTGAGGTACTGAACTCAGTGCTAGAACCTCAGAGGTGTTCTGCAGCACCTAAGACATGAGCTGCCTTACAGTTTAATAGCGGCAAATAATTGCTCTTACCCCCCAAAGCTAAGAGGTTCTATATATGGAAGGACTATGTACCCTATAGTCAAGATATTGCTCAGGTACAACTGCTAGGAAAAGACAAATATGTATTTGGAGGCCCCCACATACGTTCTGAAGCCCTCACTGTCAGAGTACATTTGTCAAATGTAGCAAGGTCTGATCTCTCCTGAGCCCCTAGATTTTTCTAAGGTCCAGCCATGTTTTCTGAGGCATCATTAACCCACCATAACCCAAGTGTCATTTGCCTGTTGCCTCTGTAGCCCTTCCTCTTTAGAAAGAGCCATTTGCACGACAGCAAAGCCACCAGGGATTGGAGTCACCCTCTCAACGTTGCTGAGCCCACAGCAATTAAAAGCTACTTCACAACTGTAAAAGTTCAGTTCTTCAAATATTAGCTTCTACCAACTGCCAGGGTAAAAACATCTGCCAATACATGGAATTCCAAACCCCCTAAACCACAAGGTCTAGCCTTACTCAAGGCTTCTCCGTGTGTCGAAACTTTCTCCCTTGCTCTTGTTGTAACTTAATGTGTCAAGACTATGCACCAAACTTTGGGGTCTCTGGAGGTCTTCAAAAATTAGCATACCTCTTCTTTGCCTAAATTCTGATAAAGAAAATAAGAAATAAACCTGACAGATGGAAGTCAAACTATCACATTTATTACTAAAAAGGTGAAACCAAAAGGAACAGCTGCTACTCAGAAAGGCAGACATATTTATCTACTTATGTATGGCATTTCTGGACCTGGGTGGAATTCCCCGTATAAAGACTTCGTCAGGATAAGTCTAATGACAAGGATTTGCAAAGAGTTCCTTCTTCGTGTGGACAGGCTGGATTCCAGGAGAGAAAGAGGAAAAGACTTTGGTTAAACACAACCAGTTTATTTGTCCCAAATTCATCAATTCAACTAGTAGTCTTTCTTCCCCGGTAGTTATTGTTTTTGCTTTTATTGTAATTGTTATCTTTCTAAAGACTACTATTGTCCACTAGTGTGAAGAGAAATAATTTGGAACAATGAGTTCTCATGTGTTTTCAAATATAGTAAAAACTTGAGAGTTTCTTATAAAAACTCCCCCACATTGGAGTAAAAAATTATAAATTCAGAACTTTGAGTCATAACTACTAACTTCAGAGGTTATGGAATTGATGCAAACACCAAGTGGTAGTGGCCCCTTACGTTCATTGGATAACAAAAAAGACACAGGGCTTATTTTTAACAAATAGTCATATGAAGGTATTGTTTGCAAGCTACATGAGACAAGCAACATCCTCATCTGAGCTGGCATTAATGAACACTTCTCAGATTTTATAGACCTCAAAAATATCTTAAAGTCTCCCTCCAATTCCACCTTTCTTCTAGAACTATGGCAAACTGCAGCTCTGGATGTTTTCAGTATTATATCCTGGTGCATTTTCTCTTTGATATCCTTTGATATATCATACATAAATAGGCAGAGTTTATATATTAAATAGAGGAAAAACCCAAACACTATTCCCATGTTTCTTGTTCTATATGCTTTGCTCCATTACAACTGCCTCCAAATATTCCTCCAGATCTCAGCTAAAGAATTCTAAAATGATTAGCTGTGAATAAAAGGACTAATGGTAGGGCCTTTATTCAAATACATGGTCATTCAAATATATTGTTTTGGCAAGTTAATACTAGAGATTTTTCAAAAATGTGAAATGAGTAAAACTAAACATTTTATGCTTAAGTATAGGTCACATTATGATAAAGGCTCTTGTTGTGTTAGGCACCTGCAGTCATAATGTGTGTTAATACTCAGCACACTATAGTGAATTTCATGTGATAGTTAATGAAAATTGTGATAACATGCATAACGTATTTCTACTAAAATCTAGCTGGCGTATTACTCCTACAAATTACTAATAAAAACATCAACTCAAGCTCATAATCCTGAGTAAATATATATGAGTTAAATTTGAGCTAAGATTGAATTAAAACCCCATTTTCCAAGATGTATTTTTGAATGATAAGTGAATAAATCTAGCTGTCTGCTTCCTGGCTGGAAGTTTTCAGGATTGTCTCAATTCACATTACCAGTTCTCTCTCTCATCAGTCCCCTTTGGGTAATTGTCTCCCTTCCTTCATTTGTACTAATTAGGTTATATTTTTTCTGGTGTATTAGTTTTAATTGTGTACCAAAGTAAAACAGCCTTAATAACAGCTAGCTATGAAATATTGCTACTTGTGGTAGTTAACATTGTGATTGTAATCAATTACAAACATACCCTCAAAATGTATTTACATAATTGTTTATTAAATTATGTAGAAAGTCATATATTTCAATTTTTTTAGAAATAGATTTCCATTCTTGTATCTTTTCTTTATCTCTTTTTTAAAACTTGTCTATGAATTTTGTGATAAAATAGGCAATCTTGGAAGTGTAAAAGTCTTTGTGTCTTTAAACAAACTTGATCAAATTTATTTTCTCACTGTATCATATAGTTCTTATGAGGTATGCTTGTTTCCCAGGATCACAAATTATAATAGATACATAAGATTTCTGCCATTTGGTGGCCAGATTGCTTCAAAAATGTATAGGAGACTCCCATCCAGTAAGTTGGTTTGTTCTATAATTTTGTGTGCTGATCATGCTGATGGATTTGTGAACATATGCAGAGGACCTACTGGATGAGCGAACAGGGACTTTTGCCTCTAGCAAAGACGTTGAAACTTACTAAGCGTGTCTCCTCTGACTGAAGTAGTTGTTTTAGAAATTCCAGAGGGTACGAGAAGATTCCAATTCCATTATCTGTTGCTATCAGGAGGTTATTTATGTCCTGAGAGACTGCTATCAAACTATTGTTGGGATGTGGCCATTCAGTAAGAACAGATGGTGACAGCAGGTACAGGAAAACATGGACAAGTTTCAGGACTCAGATAAACAGAATCGTGAGCCTAGCTTTGAAAAAAACTTAAAGAAACAATTACCAGACAAGAGAGGCAAAGCATATACACTGATCCTTTAACAATGAAAGGACAAGAGAATGTGACCCAATTATGGGTTTATTGTTGTCTTCTAATAGGAAAGCTTTCACAGAGTTAAGGAGTTACTACCAGAAAGTCCCAATGATAAATTTCAAATCCATAAACATGTAAAGTGACTCTGTAGATAGAAAAGCATGTTAGTAAATGAAGAAAATCATGGCACATTCACTACAGTTGAGGAATTATTTAAAAACATGCATAGCTTAGCAAGTTTGAATAGTGCATTATTAAATGAAAATATATTAATCCATAACTCATCTTCCTAAATGAATAACAATCTTCAAAGAAGTTACAAAAGGGAAGAAATCCAATAAAATATGCTGAAAAATAGCACTATATATAGAACTTAGCTAACTAAATATGAATACTATTTTTACTAGTCTATAAATCATTTCAGATGATATAATAGAAACTAAGGATTACAACTTAGATTCTATAAATGCTACCAATCAGAAGAGAAGCAGGTAGCTGCTTTTTGTTTGTTTTATTTCATGACCTCATATACAAAGTTAACATCTAGAGGTGAGTTGAAAAAACACAAATGCATCAATTTTACACAGGACTGAAGGAATATACTAGAAAGTGTCTTGCTTACCTCACCTTCAGTGTATAGGTCAGAAAACTCAAGAATCTTGAAAGGATACAGGAAAGCTATTCTCCATTATTGCCTTATGGATACCACATCTAATATCATGAATTTTACCATTTTTTTATTCCTTCTGATAGTATATATTCACTTCAAAAACACTGACCCAAATTATATTTGCTTTTCCTGTAACACCATTTATTCAGACTGCAATAAAGCCAATCATACAATCTCCTTACTCTTTTCAATCTCCCATTGCAATGTGGTGGTAGAAGAATCTTGTGGTTGTAGTCATTCTTCTTTAAAATTCTTAGTTATCTTTCATTTAGTTCTTCCCCTCAATATGAATATCCAGCTCTCAGCAAGCCTTATAATTTTTGTTTCCACAATATACGCCAGCTTCATTTATGTTTCTACATCTCCACTGCCCCTACCCTTGTCTAAACCACTTTCTTCTCCCAGCTATAGTTGTCTACTGATTTAAATATATATGTATTTAATACATATAATATACATATATATTCTTGGCTCCCTACAATCCATTCTTTACAAAGAAAAATGAGCTTTCTAAGTTATAAATATGCACCTGCTTAAGATTCTCTAATGACTTTCCAATTCACTTGAAAGGAAACCGAAATTCTAGTCAGTTTGCAAAGTGTTATGTGATCTGATTCCTTTGACCTTAGCTCTTACCAGACTCATATGCTAAATTCCATTCCCTATGTTTCTGTCTTTTCCTTAAATACACTAAACTAGAGCTTAAAATGCTATTTAAATTTTCTCCCCAATTCAATATACAGACTTAGAGTCAGTATCTTTTATTTTATATATACCTTTCCTTTATGGCTCTAATCACTATGTAACATTATCTGTTCACTTGTATCTTAGTCTGTGTTTCAGTTTGCTAAGAGGCTCAAAGCAGATACCATGAAATGCATTGGCTTTGACTACAGGAATTTGCTAGCTTATAGTTTTGAAACTGTGAAAATGTCCAAATCTAGGCATCATCAAGATGTTGCTTCCTTCCTGAAGACTGGCTGCCTGTGATCCTAGACCCCTCTGTCACAAGGCAAGGCACATGGTGGCAATTGCTGGTTTCTCTCTTCCCTTTACCTATGTGTTTTCAGCTTCTTGATTCCAAGCGTTTTTTGTCCTTTGTCTGAATTTAATTCTCTTATAAAGGATTCGAGTAAGAAGATTAAGAACCAACCTAAAGGATGTGGTTCACACCTTAACTGAAGTAGTCTCATCTAAAGATCTTACCTACATTAGGTCCATCCCCAAAGGAATGGATTAACTTTAATAACATACTTTTTTTCTGGAGTACATACTGCTTCAAACCACCAGTTTTCCAGAGCTATTAGTTCAAATACCACAAACTGGTTGGTTTAACAATAACGATTTATTGTCTCATTGTTTCACAAGGTAGAAGTTAAAGTCAAGGTTTTCACAGGGCCATGCTTTCTCTCTGAAATCTGTAGCATTTTGGTGCTGGTTGTTTGCTGCAATCCTTGGAGTTCATTGGCTTTCATCTGTAACCCATACATCATGATCTTTCTTTCCTTGTTTCTTGACTTCTGTGAGGTGTTGGTCCTGCTCAGTCTGTTAACTTGATTCATCCTATCACAACTCTCTTGCTTGCCTCAAAGAATCAAGTAAGAAGACTGATAGCTGATGGAAAAAGAGAATAGGAGAAGAGGATTCCTTATGAAATAGCAACTGTATGTGAGAGAAAAAGATACAAGCCGTTGGGAGCGAGGGAGACGCTAAAAGGATGCAGGATGTTAGAGTGAGAAGGTTAGTGAAGATATAGCCTACATTTTTTACAGGTTTAAATGCGGTCGGGGTTACTGCTTCTGGGGGGAGGGGCGGCCGGTAGCTGAGCCCTCAGCTCTCGGGGCTGCTTAAAGGGTACCGGCGGCGGGGGCTCTTTCCCGGAGGCGGGGGCTCTTTCCCGGAGGCGAGGGCGAGGCGGAGGACTTGGCCGGGTCCTCGGCGGGAGGCGTGCAAGGTGAGGAGGGCGGCGATAAGGACAAGACACTCTTCATCCAGTATGAGTATGCGCCAAAGAGGCTTTATTCAGGGGTGATCACAGGTTATATAGGCTGGTAAGAAGGGCAGGGCTGGAAAGGAGGTGAAGTAGCCTAAAATGGCAATACTGAAGGAAGAGGGGCTAGGATTGGTTCTGAGAGGACGCAGGAGCCGTTGCAGCGGGCGGGGGTTGTTCTGGCCACGGTGCATGCGCGCTGGCGGTGGCAGGAGTGGCCTTGGCACAAGGGAGTGAGTGGGTAAGATAAGGAAGTGGGGAAAGGGCAGTTGGGAGAAAGGCGGTTTCCTCCGGCAAGCCTCCCCTGCCCGTGACATTTTGGGTGAGGAAAAGGGAGCTACCTTGACCCCGCTCCCCAGGCTCGGGGGGGCTGCAGAGGGCACTCACGCCCGTACCTACTACCCTCCCCAGGGGGTGATCAGGTCCCCTGGCCCAGGCCTGGCAAGCTGAGGTACAAGCTCAGCTACCCGCATTTAAAGGTACTATAAACCTCATTTTTGTTATACATTTTCTCTTTTGTGGTGTCCTGATTTTTCTGATTTCACTAACAATTTGAAGACTGCAACATAATGGAGTTATTTGAAATCATCTTATAGTAGTTGATATTTAAATAAATACAGCACAAAAAAAGAATATATAATTAAATTATGTTATCTATAATCACATATAATATATAATTATATATAATTATATCTTATCTAATTGTATCACCATTTCTGAAGTAATATTGAATAGCTTAATCACTATCAGAATTTGGGAAAGGAATGAATAATATTTGTATTTTCATGGCCACTGTTAAAATTACAAGTTTTATTCAGACAGATTTTTGATGCTGTAAAAATTTATACTGTACTCAAATTTTGGATACTTCCAGTCATGTATTCATACTGGCCAGGAAAAATAGAGATTTAGCTACATTTTCTCATGAGGAAATGAAGGCAATTGAATCAAAGCTGAGAACCAGATCTTAATGTCTCTACCATTAACATCCTCTGTGGTCTCTGTGCATTTATATAACGATGAACAATTAAAAGATGAATATGTGGTCACAGGTCTCAAGAAGGTATTATTCTAATGGGCAATGAAGTTGCATGAATTGTTGATGGAAATACAGTCTACACTAACCATGGTATGTAGACGAGACTATAAGAGTACATTTAAGAGGTACTTAATGAAATCTGGAGGTGTGGAGAGGAAAAAGCATATCTTTTTGGAGAAGGCAGTATCTGGAATATAAACTGAAAGTTGATTAAGAATTAGTGAGAGGAAGTAAATGTAATTCATGTTCTTGTTTAATAACTACATTAAGTAGTTAAGCTGGCTTTTCTACAGCTATTTTCTATAAAACTGTTTTTGAAAAATTTTTTAAAATCTTTGAGAAATGTTTTTATGTTATACAAACAGTGTTTATTTTTAATGTTGGAAAGAAATTAGACAAATTAGGTTGAAATTCAGGAACGAGAATCCAAAAGGGAATGGTGAGTTTGCAGGAGTTCTTTTGACTTTATCCTCATTTCGTAAAACAGTATAGTGTGAAAACTCCCTCCTTCTACCTCTGCTCTCAGAAGAGTAGATCTTCACCTGATTTGGGAAGCAGAATTTTAATAATTTCCCATCAAATCCCTGTCCTTTGGCTATTGAATGAAACACTAATCTACGTACTACTGTGAAGGAACTGTGAAGGTGTAATTAAAGTTGCTAATCATCAGACTTTAAGACTGGGAGATTATCCTGGATTATTCTGCCCTTAAAAGCAGAAGAGGAAGGCTGGAGAGATGAGGGAGAAGTAAGCAAGTGTTGAAGTGTGAGGAGTCAAGCTGCTATAGAAATGCAGTCGGTATTGAGAGGTAGGAAATGACCACGGTTGATTACCAGCAAGGGAATGCGGACATCAGTCCTACAACCACACTGAACTAAATTCTACCATCAACTGAATGAACTTTAAGTGAATTTTTCATATCAAATTCCAGAAAGGAGTGCAACACTTTTGAAACCTTGATTTTGACGTTATGGGAATCTATCAGAGAGCCAGCTCATCCATGTCACATTCAAACTAACCCATGCAAACTCTGAGATAATAAATGGATGTTGTTTTAAGCCACTAAATTTGTGGTAATTTGTTATGGCAGCAAGAAAAAAAATGGTATACTAGACATAGAAAATTCTTCTCCAGCTGTGTATTCTCTCATATTGCTTTATTTTTTTCCCTGTTTATCTGGTAGAATAAGGGTCTGATGTGAGTAAAGTGCCATTATCCTAGCCATGTAAGAGTAGGAGAATGGTCAACGATGCAAAAAATATAGCTTGAAAAAATCTCAACAAAGAAACTGGAAATATGAATAAGAACCTAATGGAAAGTTTAGAACTGTAAATGACAATAGCCTAAATAAAAATAAAAGTGGGTAGGTCCAATAGCAGAATGGAGGTGACAGTGGAAAGAATGAGTTAAATGGAAGACAGAACAATATACGTTACAAAATAAGAACAACTGAGAGAAAGTAGACTGAAAAAAAAATTGAAAAAGGGTCTAGGATACATGGAACTATAATAAAAGATCTAATATTCATATTTTTGGGGTCTCTGTAGCAGAGGGAAAAATGGATAAAGATGAAAAAGTACTTGAAGAAATATTTACAGATGACATGATTGTATGTGTAGAAAACACAAAACAAAACAAATGAAACCTTCTAAAACTAACAAGAATTTATAGCAAAGTTGCTGGATACAAGACAAGCATACAAAAATCAACTGTATTTCTGTATGCCAGCAATGGAAACATCAATGAAAAACAAAACACTATCCACAAATTCTCAACAATAAAATGAAGTACTTCAGCATAAATCTAACAAAATTACAGGAGTTACAGGCTGTGAACTGTGCAACACCAATGATAGAAATCAATATCTAAATTAATAGGTAGACATACCATATGCATGGTGTGGAGATTCATCCAGCTTGTTGTACATATCAGTGAATCTATAAAAGAGTAAGATTAGGGATTCTTGCATTCATGGAAATATTCTGTATCTTAGTTGTAGCAATATTAATATCCTGGTTGTGATTTGTGCTACAGTTTTTTAAGATGCTACATGGGGGAATTGGGTAAACAGCACACAACTGTTTGTATTATTTCTTACTACTAGAAATAAATTTATTTTCTTAAAAAGTTTAATTTAAAAATCAGTGAAAGCACAAGCAAGAACAAAAAATAAAGAGATTTCATTTCAATTAAATACTTTTGCATATTTAAATACTTTATCAAGAAAGTGAAAAGGCAATCTACAGAATAGAAGAAAATATTTGGAAACCATGTATTTGATAAGGGTTTAATATCTAGAATATGTAAAGAACTCTTACAACTCAATGGTAAAAAGCCAAAAATAAAACAGTTTAAAATGGGCAAAAGACTTAAACAGACATTTTTCCAATGAAGATATACAAATGGCCAATAAGGCCATGAAAAAAGTGTTCAACATCATTTGCATTAGTGAAATGAAAATCAAAATCACAGTGAAATATTATTTCACATCCACTAAAATGGCTACTTTTTTTTTTTTTTTTAAAGAAAATGAAAATAGTAAGTGTTGGAGAGGATATGGATAAATAGGAACACATGTACATTTTTGGTGGGAATGTAAAATGGTGCAGCTGCTGTGGCAAAAGTTTGTCAGCTCCTCAGAAAGTTATGTACAGAATTACTTCATGACCTGGCAATTCTACATCTAAGTATATACCTAAAAAAACTGAAAACAGGGACTCAGATATTGTTCATTGTATAAACAAAATGTGGTATATAAATACAGTGGAATATTTGCTCATCCACAACATACATGAACCCTGAAGACCTCATGTTCAGTAATATAAGTCAGGCAAAAAAGAACAAATATTGTCTGATCTCACATCTGAAATAATTAGAATAAACAAATTCATAGTCAGGAACAAGAATATAGGTTACCAAGGGCTAGGATGGTGGTGGATGGGACATTGAATGCTAATAGTTAATTTGTACAGTTTTTGTTTGGGGTGATGGAAAAGTTTTGGTTATAGATGGTGATGAGGGTAGCAAAACATAGTTAATGTAATTAACAGCATTGAATTTTACATTTGAAAGTGGTTAAAATGGGAAACTTTAGATTATACGTATGTTATCAGAATAAAAATAACAAACAAACTGTGCAACATGGGATGGCACCTAATGTAAACTATGGACTTTTGACTACAGTCAATAGCATAATTATAATAATATTACTTCATTATTTCATCAATTGTAAAATTGAAATATCAATTCATCAATTGTTAAAAAAAAAAATCAGACAGCATGTACCAAATTTTAAAAACAGAAAAAGGAAACAAGAAAAAGTAAAAATGGAAATTACTTAAGGGAGATGCATATATTGAAGTTTTAGGCCCAAATATTCAAACGACAAGTATTAAAGCATTTAACAAGATGGCAAAAGGGAGATTCTCATCAGTATATCTATTAAAGTAATTTTGTGTCTATTTTTAACAGTGGACACAATAAAAGGATTCTCTACACAATTTAGGTGTTAGTCTACAGTCCTTTAAAAAAATTCTGTCTTTTTTCCCCCGGTTGCTTTTCAGAATTTCACACACACCCTACCTCTCTCTTTGTCTGTCTGTCTCCCTTTTAGCAATTCCACTGAAACCTAATAATTGGTTACTATTGTTTCTTTTATCCTGCTTTAGATTCACTGGCTTGATACTTTTAACTCTGAAAGATTATTCACCTTTAGAACTTAAAAAAAGGCTTCATATTTTCTCTTGGCTTCTTCTGGGACTCTGAACAAATTTATGTTAGACCTTCAAATAGTATTTTCAATGTTTTTTTTAAACTCCATTTGATATGCTCTATCATCTTCTCTTTCCATGTTAGATACAGGATAGTTTTTTCATATCTATCTACCAGTTCTCTAATTATCTATTCTTTTACATCCAGTCTATGGCAAATATTCTTTCAAACTTTTATTTTGTTAGTGCTATTTTCCATTTACAGATGTTGTTTTCTGATAATTGCATCATTTTGATTAGTTTGCAGTTTTCTGCTCCTTGCAGAGATTTTAAATTTTTTTCATTTATCTATTTTAATATGGTAAATGCACATGTTTTAATATCTGCATTTGATAAAAGTAATACTGAAGTATGAACAGCTCTGGTTTTATATGTATGGTTTTCTCTTGTTCTTCATATTTTGGGGGTTAAATATGGCTATTTAACCATTATTTTTTGAATGATTGTTGTTCTTTGCTATTGAAAAATTATACTTTCTGCTTCCCCAAGGCCTAGGATGAATATGTCCTCTTTCAGGGAAGTTTTATGTTTGTTTCTGGAAGGCATCTGTGACAATTGCCAGTAAGAAGCAATTTAGACAGGGATGAATTTCAGAGGTTTTGGTCTAACAAAATCATGCCTACCTGGGCTGCCACACCATTGTCTGTCTGGACACTGATTTTTTTTTTTTTCTTTCATGAAATATCCCCCTGATTTTTTTCCTCCTCTGTTCTGCTTAAAACTAAGGCAGCCCTTTTCAGTAATTCCTTGGGTCTGATGTGAGTATGTGTGTGTGTGCATGTGTGTGAAGATGGGTTTGACTTCTTTCGCCTTCACTCTGAATGTATTAGACATTCGGAGGTCCAGGATAATGTATGGAATGTCCCTTATAATTTTCTCCATTTCCTTAGTACAGGTGTTGATTTCTATTCCTTTTCGCCCACAAGGCCAGCATTCCAATTTAAAACAGAACTTAAAACCCTCCTATTTAGTATTAGCACATGCTCTCAAGGCACATCAAGTTCTTGCTCAACTTTGATTAAAAGTATTCATGAGGAATTATCTTTTTAGATCCTTGATGACTTTCAGTTTAAAAAAAAATATTTTATTGTTCACTTTTCTTTGTTTGCACAGGAAAAGTAAAACCTTCAACTGCTATTACAGGAAACTAGTATAAGTTGAAAGTTGACTATTTCATCTAAATTCCTAAAACTTACACTTGAAAGTTTGCAAAATTCTCTCCTTTATGCCATTGACCACAATGCTACATAGAATCTCATCATTTAGCCAGAGCAAACTCTCAACCACAGAATGACATCTCTTTCTTTACTATGATATTTTTCATACCTTACAAAGTCTATATACCTGGTCTGCTCAAATCTCTCTCTGGGAATTAGAAATTAAAGAATGACAGATGATTTTTTGCCTGATGTCTCCAATAGTTCCTCTTAACTTTTAGGGATTAAAGTGATATTTTGATTATGAAATAATGAATCTAACAATTATTTCTTTTTCTTTCTGCTAAGTGATATTTACAGAAAGGAAAATTAAGAACTTTGTTTAAAATGAAAATAAATACTAAAAGCCTATAAATACTCTCTTAGTATGATTTGCCTTTCCAGCTGAGTTACTTCAGGCTATGTGTTTGAGCTTTGGGAAGTCACCATCTTCGTTGTTTAGACCACTGTTGATCTTCATTGTGGCTTTGCAATTTGATTCTACTCTGTCTCCTGAATTTACTTGGTGTTCAGTATTCCTGCTGCAACTCTGATGTTAGCCCTCATGTTTCCCACTTTGTCTTGTTAACTTTACAAACATACTTACTTGCCCCATTTCTGGTGTGT
Source organism: Choloepus didactylus (assembly GCF_015220235.1). Lineage (NCBI taxonomy): Eukaryota > Metazoa > Chordata > Mammalia > Pilosa > Megalonychidae > Choloepus > Choloepus didactylus. The sequence continues at coordinate 145,314,231 of NC_051309.1, forward strand.
TTGTGCCAAGGATATACTTGACTGATAAAAGGTTAAAAAAGAAATAAATCCAATTCTGGATACTGAACCATCCAGATTGTTACTTTCAATTAAATAATTCAATTTTTCATTTATTTTTCAATAGGTCTATTTAATTTTTCAGTGTCATCCAGAATATTAATATTTGTCACCATCCACCTGCACATAGTTAAGAGTTTTTTTTCTAGAGCAAAATTTTCTCATTTCATCTCTTAGTTTCAGTATTTAATAGCCTTGACTTTAGGAGAGTTACTTGTTTTTTCTGTGCCCCAATTTCCTCATCTGTAACTGGATGACATTAATATATATCTCAGAACATTAGCTTGAGAATTAAATACTTAATCCTTACATATTGAAAAGAACAGCTGTACACAGTAAGCCCTGAAATCTTAGCTGTTATTGTCATTAGGATGTTACTGTAAATTTACTATAATTTCCTTATAAATTGAACAGTTACAAAAAAGATCATACTTCCATGAATTTTCACTCCTCACCCATTGTATTATTAATTACATTGACTTTCAAATTGAAAATGCATGTTCCACATTTTCTTCAAAACACCTTACTAAAAGTAGATAATAGTTATCTATTAAATGTGAATGAATAATTTCAGTCAGGGTCTGGTAAAGACTATGAAATGCTTGATTTCCCTTATTTTTATTTTAGAGCACTCATAAATTTATTGTATAGCATACTAGATAGTTATCTCTCTGAATATTGACCTTGATGAAAATCTAAAAATATATAATCTAGATTAATTTTACCTAAATGGCAATTTCTGGCCCATGAAAGTCAAATAAGATCCAATTCTAAAAGCCATTAACACAACCTTATTTAAGTGTCTTCTATATTTAGCCTGATATGTTGAAATAATGTAACCTGTAGGAAACAAACAATAGGGTCATAGTGGTAGTGCGGATGGAAATGAAATCATATACAATTTGGGTATGGACACAAGAGGAAGGAAAGGGAAGTGAACGTATTAGTGAATGTGGTTTCACTGAGTGGTTTGCATCTGTTTGTGCACAGAGTCCTCAGTAGTGTCAGCTGTGACTGACCATGTTGAAAAAGCTTGTGTCATATCAAACAAATAAGGGCATATGTATGCGGTAATTTTGCAAGCACTGACTCATTTCGAAAGTAGTATTTTTCTTCAAACCAAAGAATTCTTATTAAATGTCTTAAAACTGAAACATAGTCTGAATTTTTTACTTAAGCAATCATTGTTTGAAAAAAAAACTGCTTATTAAATTCATCTAAAATATTACAGGGTCTTCACTGTTCTGTTTTAAAGGAAGCTTTAGAAATTTAATAAATGGATTATGAAATGACAAAAGCAAATAACCATTTATCCAGAGTACTATACTTTTTAGAAGTACAACACTGCTGCTTTACAGATAATTTTGCAATTTAATAATGATAAAGAAGAATGTAAAAGAAACTCTTCATTCATCATCCTCCATCCTTAGAATTTATAAATACATAAAATCCTCTAGCAATTTTTCTTGTCTCTATATAAGAAATTTATTTATGGATAAATTTTGGTATGCTCAAGTTTCAAAAGCCAGAATATCCAATCATTTTGAATGACTAAATTCAAATTATAGTGTTTTTTTTTTAATCCATAGGCTTAAAATTTGTAGTGTACTACAAATAATACATATTATTCACTCAGATTACTCAAAAATAAATATGTTGAAATGTAAAATGTGGAGTGCTTTAATTAGAGGATCTGAAACATAGCCAGGGGTCCTGGAAAACTCTCCCTTAAGACAATGCAGCCACACAGTATTGGAACACATTTTGGAAATATCAATCACTTATGAGTGTTAAAAGCAATTTTAACTATTCCCAAGGTAATTAACAGTTACATTGAAAACAGTGAAGTCTTTGACTCAGTCTCAGGCAGAAAGGGTATCATTTTCTGATTAAAAGAAACTGAAACAATTTTACTACAGTGTGAAGAATTGGGATCTTTAAAAGAATTATTTTATAAAGAAAAGCAACTTGTTACAGAAAGTTACTTAACAACAGAAACATGATATTAAAAATAAATTAGTATGAATAATATCTCATTGTACCATTCTATCATTTACCTCATGGCAAAAAAAAAAAAAAAAAAAAAAAGGAAGAGCTCATAGCTTCTTAATGATGGCACTTAATTTTCACACTATGTTGTTGAAATAGAAAGTGAGTAATTCATTTCTACCTATAGGTATGTCATAAATAGGGAAAAATTAATCCAAAACAAATTAAACTGTCCATATTCTTTTGTATCATCACTTTTTTTGTAGCCTTGAGTCTAAACAAAAGGTGGTACAGTTATATAAATTACTATAGTAACAGCTTTCATTCAACATATATATATATATAAAATGAAAGTTTCTTATTAATTTATTTATAGTAATCCTGTTTAATTTATATATGGTCATGTGTTCTCTTCAAATCTTATACAAGCCCACCCATATTTAACTGTGTAAACTCTGTCAAAGCTTAATTTAAACAATTTGAAGTAAATTAGTTCATTATTAGGTCACTATATCACTCTGGATAATTTACAATAAATATTCTTCATACTAAAGATTATCATCTACATTTTCCAGTGAAAACTGTGCTTTCAGTTTTATTTGCATTGCATACATATAGTGCTATAATCTGCATCAGTTTTAGTTAAAATAGTTAATGCCGCATTAAAAGCTCCTGGAGTCCATTCCACATTCCACAACAGCAACTTTGTGTGTGTGTAGGCATAAATTGTAGCCTAGAAAGCATAACTCAAATGATAAGTGGGGTAAATAAAATGAAAAGTAATGCAAATAAAAATATACATATTCCACATGCCATATGAATATTTATCTTTTCTTTTGTTGTTGTCACAACTGAAAATACCAGGCTTCATATATTTTTACCTCATAAAATTTTCAATGCAATAAAAAATATTCTGATGAAATTATGTGATCTTTGTCTTTCATATTAAATAAATGAATGAATATCCATTGAGTTTAATTATTTTATCGCAAACCAGTATCCCAGTTTTCCCTGTTGCATGAACTACTGTTTGCGTACCATTTTATGATTTGCTTTCCTCTGATGAAGCAGTCTGTTGAGCATTGCTGTCAGCAGTGTTCAATAACATAAAAACTTTTTATTCCTAAGACAAAATAAAATGATGTAATTTTAAAAATTAAATAGAAAATAAAGAAGGAAAATATTGTTTATATACCCCAATTCATCCACCTGTTAACCTCTTTTATAAATCCTTTTTCTCCATCTTCTTCTCTTCATTACTACCTAAGTACCAGGGCCACAGATCATGTTTATTTCACTCAAAACACGTAATCTGTTGGTTAGAATGACAGCAGCCATGGAAAAATATTCATAGGAACAAAAGGTGATGGGGCTTTTTACTTGAGTCTGCCTTAAATGAAAAGAAAATAATTTATTTTTTAATTAATATCTAGTAAAAGTACAAATAATTATACCAAATCACACATGTACACAAAATATCAGCTTATATTAAACAACAAAAGCTATAAATTTATAAATAACAAAATGAAGCTAATGACCATGGTCAAAGTTATATCTTAAAATACTTCAGCTATACCAAAAATACTTAGATCATTTTGGTGACACTGCAGATAAGTAACTCTAACCATTATGGTACTGGATATGGAAAGGGGGATACAGAAGGAGTAGTAGAGGAAGGTATCTATAAATAATAAATTACAGTATTATGGGACAAATGCAAAAAGGAGAACTGTAAAAACTAACCGTATTTTCTTTCTTGTAGCAATTTATATAGAGTACATTGATGATGGCTAAATTTATGATGATGGCTAAATTTATGACTTAGTCTTTAAATTACAAAAAATCCAGAAAAAATTTGCAAAAAAAAAAAAGAGTAAAAACCACCCTAAGCCATTGAATTGAATGGTAGAAACCAAGATCTGCATAAATTCAGAAAGACAACTGTCCCAGCCCAAGAGGGCCATGCCAGCCCAGAAGCCAAAGACCACGAGCATTTTCTCATACATGAACTTGTATTCAGGGCTTACTTACAGGGTGAGAAGTCATGGAGAGATCATGACGGCTCTCTCAGGCCAGGCAGGTATCTCATTTGCAGGGAAGACAACCAAGCAATGCAAAAAGGGCAGAAAGCCTTTTATAAGGGTTTAAGACAAAGGCCCTCCTGGGTGGGGGGAGCATAGATGCAGGAATAGGTTACTTTGACCTGGGGGGTGGTGCAGGAAGGACTAGAATAGCACTTGAACAATTACATTTTGCTCTTTTTGTGAGGCTGAGAGCCTCTCACTTCCTGCCTGCTTGCATAAAGTTACATTTTAAGGTCAATTTACCCGTTTTCCCTTCACTGGCATAGAAAGACAATAGGTTAAACATTTAGCTGCCTAGGTCATGCAGACTGATGTGCACCAAAGATCTGCAGGCCTGTTTTGCTCAGGCCACAGGTTGCCACAACAACGTGTTCTTGAATCACAGGTTTTAGTATCATAAAACTGTCTAGGTTTCCTCAAATTAATATGCTATGTTTACAAAACTTTTCTAGAAAAGATGCTCAAATTTTGACCCAATAATTTTGTAGTTTATATGGTAAAAATATGGTAGTTTCTGAGAAAGCCATTTAAAAAAGAATGGAATAAATGAAAACATGCCTTAATTCATTCAAACATACAATGGAAGAATGCAAATAAACTTAAAAAGAATGTAGCATATGAAAAGAGTGGCATGCCAATTTAATATGAAAATAACAGGTTCCTAAAAATATTTTGGACTAATTGATAATAAATCTAGAATAAAACATAAAACAATTTCAAACTGATAAACAATCTATATTTAAAACAAATTGATCAAACTATTCAATTATCATAAGAACTGTGTGAAATCAAAAGAGTAAGTAGTATTTGTTGTAAGTGGTAGTAATTTTTCCGTAAAGGAAAGACTCCATAAGCTAAAACAAACAAAACTAACTATACACCAGGAGCAAATGTTTGCAACACACAATTCTGAAGTTGGATTGCTATATTACTGGAGTTATATATCAAAACACAGTATAGTAATGTATTTAAAAGGGTGAACTCCAGAATAGAGCTGCGTTAATTCATATTATGGCTCCATTTATTAGAATTTGATGATATAAAAGTTAACTAGTCTGTCAGGTTACTTGCTTGAGAATGGGGATAATAATGTATAGCTTATAGGTTTAAATATATATAAATACGTGTAATTCAGCATTATGCAGGGCATGATAAATGCTCAGTGAAGGTTAACCACATTATATATACTTATCATTGTTATATAGAGTCCTTACAAATCACTCAGAAAAGTGGACAGAGGACAAATAAATTTAAAAATATTAAGAGGGAAGGAAAATAGAAATTAAGCTAATTCTCTTTGATCAGACTGGCAACACTGGAGACTGAAATTGCTACAATCTTTTTGGAAACTGGAATTATCTATTAAAATATATGATTTCTGTATCCTTTGATGTAGTAATTATGTAAATCTATTCTTTGGAAAATTATGTCTACATAAGAGATATAGTCAAGGATTTTTTTGGAGTCTGTATTGGTAAAAGGAAAAAGAAGCCAAAATAAAACAAATGGGTTGATTGAAAGTGTGTGTGTGGGAGAGAGATAGAAATAATAAAACATGCAAAAACAAACAAAAAAAAATTGAATGCATAGTAAAGGAGAAATAGTTACAATAATTATGTTATATTCATATGGACCCCATTGTTGGGTTTCACCTTATGCCTTTGGTTAAAGGAATGTGAATGAGTGTTAGTTACATATGCTTTGTCTAAGCAGAAGCTTTAAATTCAGTTGCATGATTTAGCTCAGCATCTTTCTTGTGTGCCTTTTACTGTGGGGAAAACATGTCTCAAATAGGGATGCATCCTTCAACCTGGGTCACAGAATGAGAACAAATTAAAATCAATGAAGTTTCAGAGTACATCTGGTCTCCTACCCTAATCTGCACATTAATTACTCTGACATGCATTTATGTATTTAATTGATAAATGCTAATTAAAAAAACCAGTAAATTTACTGAATTTTGTTGTAAAGATTAGAAGAACAAATGGATATTTGCTTTAAACAGTTGGAAAAACATCCCACAGCAAGTTCAAAGTAGGAAAACTTGGAGCAAGTTCAACAAAATTTGAGGGAGGGCAAGTATAACACATGAACTTGGTGTCCAATTAAATCATCATTCAAATAAAAGATCAGAAAAATGACTACTAGATAATTTCAATCATACAATAATTTAGGAAACATATAAGCCTTGACCCTCTATTCATTAAAACATTAAACATAAGTTTATTGGTAACCAAATCCAGCAAACCTAAAGGGGAATCACAGCAAAGAAGAGGGAAATGGAGAAGCCTTTTTAAATTGACTAGAATAGGCATTTAAGATATTTAAATATAGAACTAAAGAAACAAATTATGGGACCTGAATTATATATTATAATTGTTTGACCACATAAATAATAAAATCTTTCACTGAATGATGTAGAATTTAAACGTGCTTTCTGTACATATTTAGGCAGCAAAATAATAATTTAAGCAATAATAATTACAATGGTAATAAAAATAACAAAATCATAACCCTAATTTTCTAAATGTTTCCATGATCTATTTTTATATTTGGGAAAAATGAAAGCTAAAAAAAAAATAGTTGTTGCTCATCTGAAATTCAAATGGAATTGGGCACCCCAATTTTATCTGTCAACCTTATAAGAGGAAGGCTCATTTGCTAGAGAATGAAAGAAACACGACAATGTAATATACAATCCTGAATTTATCCTGTTTGAGAAAAATAAGCTAAGAATGTTTATAGGACAATCAAGGAGAAGAAAATATAGAATGGGACTTGGAAAAACAAGAAAAAAATTATTGGCATGGAGAATGGGGATTGTTAACTAAAACAATAACAGTTTATAAATTATGTCGGGTAGGATCTCAATTTTGTAAAATAAATTTCATTGTTTATATAAACATAGACAAAGATCCTGAATTATAAATCTGGACACTAGTTATCTCTGAAAACATAAAAATAGATATTAATTTTATTTTTCTGAAATCATATTTCTATCATAATTCATTTTTAAATATATGAATACTTTTTTTCTTTAAGTTAGAAATTTTGGACTATCCCTTTTTCTCCTTGAATTCCTAATTACATTTCACTAGGCTACAGTTTTTTATCATAGCATTATATATATATTATCTGCTTGTTGATTTCTGATCATCCTATCATACTTTTCTACTAAAGTGTTTAAATTAAAATTTTAATTTATTTTTAACATCTCCTTGAACTAAAATTTCTAAGTATTAGAATTCAGAAATAAATTACATCATGGATATTATTAAAAATTAATGAAAATATAATATAAATTCATTACAGACATGAGAAAATAATAAATATATAAATACAACAGTATTATAAAGACATCGCCCATGGACAAATGCTACTTATTACTAGAATGGGACTATAATCTGCAAAAAGTCACAGAAAAAAAGAACAGAAAGTATGGGGTTTGTATAATTGTGGGGCTTATAGAAATTATTCTAATGATTCATGTTTGGTGGATTAGTTACCATGGACATGCAACATATTCTTCTGTGACTATACTACTAGGAACAAAAATGGAATAAATAAAGGAGGAAGGAAGTTGAAGAATGAAAGCCACTTTCAGTATTTCTTATTATTGTGTATTCCTTCAGGAATCCCTTCAGGAGATGAGCATTCTTTTATAATATTGAAGATGGGAAAAGGCTGTTATGCTGATAACAGAATGCACAGACTCTGAAAACCAAATCACAGAAGAAGTTTATTGAGCTTAAAGTAGCATGCTTGTGTAAAGGCACCAAGAGTTACTGCTCAAAAGGGCTGGGTTCCAGGAGACAGCTTATATGGCTGTTTAGGATAAAAGGAGGATTGGGGGGATGGAGAAGAACAAGAGAGATGTGAATTGTGAGGGTAGCATGAGCTACATGAGCTAAGCATGAGGGGGCATGAATCATCTGGAGCAGGGTGCCTTTTGGTCAAAGTCCGTGAATCAGCAACTCACAGAAGCAGGATTGTTTATGCAAGGCTGTGGCTATTTGGTGAAGATTAGCTGATTTGCTGGCATCAATTTGACATGTTTTATTACCACAAAGGGCAGCACTGCAAGGGTTCTTTGGCTTGTCAGCCTGCCACAGGTTGCCCTCTGTTTCTCCTTTGTAATTTCCTGGGTAAAATGGGAATTCAAGCAAACTAAGATGATTAGTAAAGCTATTTACCATTACAATTTCAAAAGGTAAAGTCATAATACGAAAATTGTCATAATTCTTGTTCTCTTACTCTTACCATATGTTCAAGTTAGAATATCTAGAATATCCAAACACAGGTCAAAATGCCCCATCTTTAATGCCATGCTTATTTTTTTCTAATTATGTGCATAACACAGGGAAAGACTCAAGCTGCACTGTCGTTTATGTTGGCTTTGGTGATGGGGCTTTTTCACCACCAACATTTACAACTGTCCCTTTATTTGGAGATTTTACCTTTTGAAAAATGTACCAAATTAAATCTCAGGATGGTGAGAAGTATGGCTTTATATAATAAGGTGGATATAAAATTACTCCTGAGGACCTTGTCAAGCAGAGAAATTTGGAAAGACGTAAGTAAAATAAAAGTTGAAGATTTGAAAGTAGATTTCCCTTGAATCTCTTCATACTGGGGAAAATGCCTTCAAAAATATTTTTGTATCCCAAGGATTCTCCTTAACTGAGTTTGAGGAACACCTTTAAAGAACAAAAACAATTTAATTGAAAATGTTGTAGCTGGAAGCAAAACCCAGTGCATGATATAGAACACTAGAGGGAAAAGAATATAAGAATATGGAAGTGTGGTATACTGGTTTGGAGCTATGCACCCCAGAAAAACATGTTCTTAAACTTAATCTATTCTTCTCGGTGTGAATCATAGTAAGTAGAAATTTTTGATGAGGCTACTTCAGTTAAGGTGTATCCCACTTTATAGGTCATAATCCTATTACTGGAGTCATCTATAAGCAGAATAAATTTCAGACAGACAAACAGAAAGCTGAAGGTCAACAGAACCTAGAACAGGCCAGGAGAGGCAGCTGTGTTCATTGCTACGTGACAGAGGAGCCAAGGACCAAGGATCACTGGTAGCCAGTCCAAGAATACCAGTCTTTGGGAAGAAAGCATCACCTTGATGATGCCTTTATTTAGAACTCTCCTAGGCTCAAAATCATGAGCCAATATATTACCACTGTTTAAGCCAAACTATTGCACAGTATTTGCTTTAGCAATGAGGAAACTAAAATTGCAGACACTTTTTTCAAGGATGGACTAGAGCATAGACAGGTATGTTAATAGTAAGAATAATAGATATCAAATGATGAAGAAACCACTATTCAGGATCTGAAATTAAAAAAAAGAAAAAAAAAATCACCACTCTGAATTTATTGCTTACCATAGTGACAGAGAGCAAATTGATAAAAGTACATTCTGTCTGAGCAGAGAATACTGGTGATTTTATGTAATTTTATTGGGGATCAGTATTTGGTGGATTTTCTGGAATGTAAGCAAGTTGGTGTCATCTGGAGAAACCTCATTCAGATAAGAATATTTGTCATTGGTTGGCCCTTAAATTCAGGCTTATTGGAGAGAGTTCATTTTTGATATAGAGAATATCCAGAAGCAAGGAGCTTTACTAATTGAATGGCTTGCAAAAGCATATTCATTAAGACAAGGTGTCCTTGGTCACTTAAATTGGTTTAAACCCATTTTCAATGGCTACTTGCTATCTTGGCCATGAAATAATCAGCCTTTATTCAAATAATTGGTGCCACCCTACTTCTTTCCTCCCTTACAGTAAAATTTCTCAAAAAGATTTGCCTGTATTTACTGCATCTGATTCCTTTCCTCTAAATCTCTCTCATAATTTACTCCTTTCAGGTCTGGCTCCCAACACTTCAACAAAACTGCTCCCATCTATATCCAGAGTCCTCCATATTATTAAATTTAATGGCCAATTATGAGTCCCAATCAAGCTAACCCATTAGTGGCATTTGCACAATTAGGAACTCCTTCTTCCTTAACTGTCTTCATTTTGCTTCCAGAGCAACACACTTAGTTTTCTTCCTAAATCAAGTTTCCTTCCTCTCATTCTCCTTTGATGCTCTCTCTTCCTTATCCTTGGAGTCAATTTGGGCTCATTTCTTGGAACTCTCCTCTGTCTTTTCTAAACTCATCCCCTTAGTGATCAAATTCAGTCTAATGATTTCTAAACACCCCCTTTAATCCTGGAAAGTTCCCAATTTGTACATGATACATGTATTTCAGGTGCTTACTCATTTTTTTTCCATTTGGAAATTAATTAATATCTCAACATATCCAAAGTGAACCCCTGATCTCATTCAGGAGATAAATTTCTGTAGCAATTTTCTACATTTAGGTTTACAACAACTCTGCTTTCAAATAGCTTAAGCATCAAATCTTATAGTTATCCTTAACTGAACTTTTCTTCATACTTTTCATATATAATCCATTAGCCAAATATTTTGACACACCTCACACACCTTGGGTAACCAGAATCAAGTTACTTGCCAGTACTTATACCTGGTCCTAGTGTGTTTCATTTTTTGCTGTATTATTGCTCTATATTTCTAATTGTTTTTTCTGCTTTCATTGTTGGAAATTTTCTTTCTATTCTGTGATTAACAGCCCAAATGATCTTTTAAAACAGATTTTGTCATTCCTCTGTTCAAAATCTCCACTGATCCACATTTCACCTAAAGAAAAGTCAACACTTTTACAATGGCCCACAAAATTCTGTGTCCTATTGCTTCTCTGAGTTCATTTCCTCTACGTCCTGCTTCCTCTTCTCTTAGTACACCTGCCTCTTTGCTGTTTCTCTAACTTAACATGTCTGCTCCTCAGGATATTTGTACTTGTTTTTCCTTCCACCTAGAATACTTATCTCCAAGATATCCTCTTGGTTTGTCCTAACTTTTTCTAGTACTTATTCAAGGTGGTTTGACAATGACATATCCTTGATGACCTTATTTAAAAATTGCAGGCTGTCTCCGCCTTTGTCAGATCAAATCCCTCTTTTCCAGCACAACTTTCCCAATAGAAATTCTCACTTTCTAAATTGCTACATAATGAATTATTATTATTTTTTTCTTCTTTTTTTCCCATGAAGGCAGGGATTTTCCTTGTTAATTATGTTGACTGCTGTATCCTCATGATGTAGATTATTCCTTGACAAATGATAAATATCAAATAATTATTTATTGAGTAAATAAACATGTGGTCAAGAAATTTTGTTCATTATTGATAATGATTTTTTGAGATATAAAAGAAAATGCATTTTTAAGTTATATATAAAAGAAAATAGTAAGATTTTGGAAAGGAAGGAGGAAAAGTTCTGTTAATACTAGATATCTGGGGGTGTGGACTATTATTACTTATAGAGAACAGCTAGTGGGATGTCATTAGAAAGGAGGACTGTACTTCCATTGTAACAAGAGTAAGGACAAGTGGGTTGTTTATGGATGCAAATAATTTTGCAGATTTATTGGCTAGATATTGAAACAAATTCCCTTTTGAAAGTTTCTATTGTTTACTGTTAATTAGGCAATGTGGTCATACTCTTAGAATTAGCTGGGAGTGGAAAAAAAAACTTTTAAGTAAAATGTACAAAGAATCAAAACAGTTATAGAGAGTTGAGAAGAGCTGAATGGACAAAGTAGACATATTAAGACATACAATTAGAAACATTATAGTGTAGATTGATATATATCATAATGAAACCAAGTCTACCAATTTCATTGATTCCCTGCAGAAGTTTAGGGCAGTCTGGAATCCCGGTTTATTTAAATCAGGTTAGTTTTGACAAGTACTAGAATAAAACATAGAGAATCCCAGTAAAATTATAGTTGTCTCAATGAAATTTCAGTAACTAGATTGACCAAGGACTTCAAACTGCATAGACAGTAACATCAAACGAAAAAGGAGGCTGATAGAAAAAAAAAATGTAGTAGCATCAAAAGACTGGTGCAGAAATGAATGAAGCTTTTGCAAGGTTAGCAGTTTGGGGTGATGATTGTGGGTATAAGTGTAGATGTAGAGTAGAAGACATGAGCAGATTCAAGAAATGTTAATTCCTATGATGAGCTGGTCATTAATACAGATTAGGTCTGTGTTTGGAGGTGGAAACACTGTGACCCAGCTTGCAAGATATTTAATTGATGATATCGGTAGATTCATTTAAAGATACTAGTAAATGATACAATATGAAAAATCTAGAAAGTAGCACAACTAAATGATATGAGGCCAACATGATAGTTTTGGGTTTTATATGTATTCGTCTAACTGCCTGGCTTCAGGTTTAGAATGGGGATAAGGACAACTGAAGGGCAAAGAATTCATCACCAAAACCTGAGGTATATTTGGTGTGGTCAATATGAGGTATTCTGAGTGTGTTCAAAGGGCAGCTCATCTTAGAGGAATTTCTGGGGAAACAAAGTCCTTTGAGAAAAGTCATTACAAGCCAGGAAGGGTAATAAAAGTAGGTGATCTTATGCTTCATTAAGAAGGAGCTTAAGAGGTCATAATGGGGAAAAAGGGAGACAAAAGATTTTGGTTGGAGTAAAAGACGCACAAAGTAATTGAAGATGAGAGGAGGGAGTATAAGATGACCGAAGTGGAGGCTTTAATTTTGTGCAGAGGCTAAGGCAATGACCATGAGTTTTGAAGTATGTAGCTGTTTGTCAGGCCAGCACAATTTAGTGTCCTCTGGAGGGTGGTAAACAGTCAGGCCACTCTTGAATTTAGGTGCAGCTGAAATCTCATTTCATCTTGATCCTCTGCATTGGTGAAAAGCAGGGTATGAATAGTGAGCTTGATGGCTGCCTAGCCAGTCAGGCCTGATGGAGGCTGATTTTGCTTCTTTGTATTTTGCCTTACTCTCCTGGTGGGGTTTTTTCATAAATATATCAAAAGCCTTAAGAGTTTTGGTAACCAAAAAAGTTAGATTGCTACCGAAGTGTTGATTGGTAGTGGTGGTGGTGGTGGGGTTTCTCAAGCCCTATTTACCTAGTCTCACTTTTGCATCTCTCTGATAAATTGGGGTTAGATGCACATAGATTAAAGGTTATGTGGATAAGAAGTACCAAATCAAAAGTCATGAACAATTTCTATCTAAATTTTTTATTTTAGCATAAAACTATCAAAGGAAAATATTGGGGGAAGAATTACATGAGTAGATATATTAGACCCTAGTTTCATTCCTCAATTGGGTCCTTGGATAATTATTTTGAAAAACAAATGCTGTTTATAATAACTATTTCAAAATTGTTTCAAAGTATACATTTTTGTTGTTTAAAATGTAATTATGACATATATAGCATGTATACAATATGTAATGCTTATAATAATGTATAACAAGGCCATTAAAACCCTCCAAATGCAATAAGTATTCAAGCCATATTCCATGTCAGCTTTTAAATTCATCTTTATTATCTCAAAGAAGAGAATTTTTCCTAGAACACTGAAATCCCTTTTTTAATATACTTCAAGCTTAAATATACATATCAAAGTAAAGTGATCTTACTTCCGATAAGTTTTTATTTTGGTTCATTTTTTTTAATAAATAAAATAATGATAACTATGTTTAGTAGGATTTTTAGTTTTTGCATTAAAATATAATTTTACTACACTTATAACAAAGTTGAATTAATCAATTTCCAAAAATTTCCTTTGTATTCATGCTTGTTGCTTGTATTAGTAACTTTAAAGCCAAATATACATAATATAAATACATTTTGTTCTGCATCATTTTGGAGGAAAATTATGAAACATTTTAGATTATGTTGCCAGTGTGTTTTACATGTTGAATGTGCTTTGAGTATTAGCATTGTGTGATTAGATTGGATTTACTAAGGACTAGGAGGAGTGGAAATATAAATCAGAAAACCTAGGCTTTTTTCATTTTATTGTGAAAGCAGTTGTTTGAGCTTGGGCCTCTGACCGGGAAATATCTATTCTACTTTCTTCAAAGATGCCTAATAGTTCTTTGTGCCATTACACAATGAAACAAAGACCCAAATAAAAATACATTTGGGAATGATAGTACCCAACAATCCTTGAGCCAGAAAGAGAGCGAGCAGCTATTTATTGACTAGAGTTCAATTTATCACCTAATACTTCCAGGAAAAAAAAATAACATCCGAATGGGAAGTCATAGAGTAGTGGCAGAGTTCAAAAACAGAATAATTTGGATTCTGTAGTCCATTATAATGTTTTCTGTTGCATGTTGCCAGTAGATCCCTACAGAAAGAAGGAGGAAAACATTGATCACACTTTTCTTGACTCGATATAAATCTTGTTGCTAGTGGTCAATATACATGTTTTTTTTTTTCTTTTAATATACATTTTGATCTCCCATCCAATGTTTAACATCCTTGCATATATTTGGATTGCATCCCTGTTGAGGACTTTTTTCTATTTCAGATATTTCTGAATATGTAATCACATTTCAAACTCATACATTCAGAGCATTTTTTAGTAGAGCTCTTTAGATAAGCTAATTAATTGATATGCTATTTAGATTAAGCTGAGTACAGCATATATGTCATTTCACAGTTATTTTTCTTTTCTGATATATATGTATGTATACACACATATCTACATGCATGTATATGCAAATATACATATATGCATACATAGACACACACAAATATTTTTGCTTCTCAAAATTCTGAAAAATAGAGCCCATAGGTTTCTAATCTTTTCATATGTAATAGCTTTTGTATGTTAAGAGAATTCTTCCATCTCATTCACATTTAACTTTTAAAAGCATCCTTGGTCTAAGAGCTATTTGATGTTCAGGAAGCCTATAGAGTCTTTTGTTATGAGGCTTTCTGGCTATGACTTTCCCAGAAAGGAAATCATATTTGCCAAGAAATAGAGAAGCTCAATCCTGAGATATATGACCTTAGTTTTAGATATGGAGTCCATGTCATTTTGATGAACTCAAATCCTAGCAACATATCTTCTTGGGGAGTATAACTATTTTAGTGCCCTTTTGCTGTTGTTAAATCACTATGTCAATAACTCTGCTCTTAAAAAATTGCATAATCTTTAAAGTAATTAAAGTTACTAGTACATCAGTGATGCAATAATTCTTTTAAATTTCTATTACTATAGAAGTATTCTCAAGGATAAATAAGAAGCCTGAAACTATAGAATTTTAAAATTTTATGAATGTATTATATTCAAATTCTTGATTTCTGCTGTTGTAAAATATAATAGTTTAAGCAATTGAATTCCAAAGTTACAAATTAATATTAAATTTTTATTATGTCTGTTTTTTCTCATCACACATAAGCAAGCATATGATTATTTTATCTATCTCTACCCTTAAATCAGTTGACATTGATTGTTTTCAGTGTCTCCTCTTTGGAATCATTCACTTCATAATTTTCAGCAGTTAAGTCAGAAGTACACAAACAATTATTACAGCAAAATCTATCTTAATTACAATATTAGTAATGATAATAATGTCTATATTTCCTGAGTGTACAGCATTTAGTAGATGTTGGGCTAAATTGTCTAAATGTGTTAACTTATTTAATATTACTATGATCCTATAGATGGAGTATATTTTAGTTTCCTTGACTGCTCAGGCAAATACCATGCAATGGGTCAGTTTAAACCATGGGAATGTAATGACTTATGGTTTTGAGTTTGGGGAAAAAAATCCAAATCAAGGCATTATTAATGTGGCATTCTGGGGCTGGCTGCCGGTGATCCTTGGTCCTTAGCTTTTCACATGGCAAGGCATACGGTGGCATCTCCTCATCAATTCCTTCTATTCTGGGTCCCATTTCAGCTTCTTTCTTCCTGTTGCTTTCTCTCCCTTTTTTCTCATTTCATTCTATTATAAAGGACTCCAATAACTGGATTAAGACCCATCCTGAGTGAAGGAGGCAACACTTTAACTGTAGTAACCTCATCAAGATGTCCTACTTACAGTGGGTCACTCCCACAGGAATGGATTCAGTTCAAAAACATGTGCTTCTGGGTACATACAGCTGCAAACCACCCCAGAGTAATATTAAGATTCTCCTTTTACAGATGAGGAAACCAAGTGTTAGAAAGCTTGAATAAATTGTCCTAAATAGTATAACAATGAGATATTAGATTTGGGATATTAATACAGATAGTTTTACTTCAGATCCCAAACTCTTCCATATTACTACTTCACCTTAAATAGGTAAGTAATATGAATTTATTGAGATAATCCCCTTCTTAAGAAATTTCCTTCATCAAATCATAGTGTATTTTTAAATTCTTTCTCTTGGTGAGCATTTTATTGGTTAATTTAAACAATCACATAGTACAACATGGTATAATAGAAAGTGCTCAGGTGAGACGTGATTTTTCCAGTCCTTCTAAACTGGAATTTCTCCATTTCTTTAAAATTGAGAAAACAATATATGCTTACAGCTGTGCTGAGGAGATACTATTAGGTCATGCTTAGGAAAAACATTTTAATCTCTAAATTTTATATGCATATTGATTATTATTAATTAGTCAATCTTAGAGCTCATGGCAGTCCTATTCACATGGAATAAAGAGATAGAAAAATGAGCAAATGTATGTAAATTTTAAAAATTCTTGAAATTTGTTTACTGACTCATCTTTAATTTGTGAATTTTCTTCCCTCTCATCTAATGGCCTACCTTCAAGGACCAAATGAAATCATTATTTTACCCTTTCTCTCTATTTTCTCTCCCTCTCTCAATTTATAAACATCTCAAACTGCTTTGATAGTAGGCTACCAAGTTGATGCCTCATCATCCATGAAGCTTGAGTGCTTATTTCTCACAAAGATAACTACAACAGAGCCACCAAACCCAGGAAATTAACATCAATACATTACTATCACTTAATCTTCAGATGCCATTCAAATGTTACCAAATACCCCAGTAATGCATTTATATAAAAATATCTAGTTCAGAAACAAATCATTCCTCTTGTTATCGTTTGTTTTTATTCTACTTCTATAAGTAATAGTTCCTCAATCTTTCCTTGACTTTGATGACTTTGATATTTTTAGTATTATAGGAGATATATCTTGTAGAATGTCACTCAATATGGGTTTGTCTGATGTTTCCTCATAATTAGATTCAGCTTATACATCTTTGGCAGGAATACAGGAAAAATGATGTGTGATTCTCACTGCATACTATCAGGTACTGCACAATTTGACTTTTTCCCATTAGTGATGATGACCATTATAATCACTTGATTTAGGAGATTCAGTCAGACTACTCTCCTGTAGAGTTATTCTTTCCTCCATTTTAATCAATAAACATTTTGTGAAGGCATGCTTTGTAAATATGAAAATTTGCTGTTTTCATCAATTTTTTTATTTATTTAATTTATATAAGAAAAGATTCATGACATCCTATTTTACTCAAAGGGATATAATTTATTAATACCATTATTTATTTTTATATTTAATTTTCTTTTATTTAACCAGGGAATGCTCTTTCAAACTTCTGTGACCTACTCACTTGGTCCCTTCCTTGTTGAGGAGCCCCACTGATTTCTGGCACTGCAAGATGTTCCAGGACACTATGTACTCTCCTGTTCCTTTCTTGGAATCAGCCACTTGTCCAAGGAGGCCTAGTTCCTTTAATTAAGAATGTTATTTAAAATCCAATCCCTAGGCATTATGTAGCATCATTACTATAAGAAGTTTCTGTCCTGACCCCTCAGTAAGTAGAACTAGGAATATACACATATACAATGCACATATTCACACACTAATTTGAATCTATGCTTTTATATCTCTATTTTCTTACTGAAAATAGTATATTCCAGTCCAACTCCACAGAAGTTATTGTTTTCTCCCTTTGTGTATTTGAAACTCCCTTCTCAAACAGATGAAAACCATGCTGCCACCATCTTTAATATAATTATCTATTTGATCAAATTTTCAGCATGTAACCAATATCCTTATCACTGCAAACTGCCATCCCTTCCAAGGATGCTCTCCTTACCACATTGAGCTTTGACAGCCTATGTCAATAATTCTCTCTATATGGATACCGTCCTTTGGCTCGATAAGCCTGCCTTTCCCACTCTGCTCTGGTTCTGACTCCCAACACTAGGCCAATCTTATGAGTTCATGCCTTCCACACCCTGCCCAAGCTCTGATATCCCAAGGGGGCCATCCTCCTATAAACATGAGCTTTTGCCCCACTTACTCTCTGATTTCCAGTGCTGGACAGCCCTCCCATGCAGATTCCTTCCTTTTCCTGTCAGGATTCTGATACTCTACTTTGGGCAAAAGCATTTCCCCTGTCTACTATCAGAAAGGGGCCTATCTTGAGGCTCCTGTATACATTTATTTGCATTAAAATATAATTTGCTGATAACACAATATATTAAGTTTTCCAGAGGTATTTGTATTTTATCAAAGATAAAAACTTTTTAAAAAAGAAATGGATGTCTACTACTGAATTTCAAGAATTGGAAAGTAGACCAAAGAGCTTTTCCTACTCCCATGTATTTCTTTTGTAGAAGTTGTTAGGGGTTGGATATTGGTGACCTACAGACTTCCTTGACATTAAATCTGGAAAGCAGCTCTCTGTTCCCACATAACATGTGGTTCTGAATAGAAGCCAAACTTCTAGACTGAGAGATTTGGTGAAATGAGAATTAAGTACACAGAACAAGTGAATATAATTTCAAGCTACCACAGATATATAGGATTTCAGGGAACTATCCTGAGCCAATACTTATTGACTACTTGATATCTTATGGGCCATCTACATGTACTAACTTATGTAATCTTTATAACAACATAGGTATAGGTTATTTTCTCATTATACCAATTAGGCCCAAATGTTTTTAAAATTGTTTTTTTTTTTTAAGTTACATAACTATTTTGTGGCCAGAGCAGGGATTCAAGCCCATGTATGCTGTGTTGGTAACAACTAGGCAAAACCACATTTTTATAATTCAGCAAACATATTTATTGTTTGTGCTGGATCAGAAACTTCTCTGATATCCAAGAAACTTTTTTATTGTAGCAGAGCAATTCTCAGAACTTACTGGAGTGGCTATATATGGTAGTGATTTTTTTTTTTTTTAATCAAACTTTAGAGTTTTCACCCTTGAATCATCAAAAGTGCACTTATCTGTGAACAGAGAAAATAGACCTTTATGCTTATCTGTCCTTTTAAGGCAATGAATGTGATAAGACTCCTTTTCACTGGAGAAGCTTGCTTATTTCTGACTTCCCTTATTTGTTGTATAAAATAAGTTAAAACTTGGCAGCTTTCTTTTACTAGTGACAGTATCACTAAGGCTACTAACTTTCTCTTCTGTAGTGCAGTGAATCCTAAACAAACTGTCAATAACAATGTCTTTCTAGATGAATCTCTTTGAGTTATATTTGTACATTTTTTCTTTGAACATTTTGGTTTTTGAGTTGACTGAATTGTCCGGACTTAATAAGGAAATAATTTGTTACCATAAAAATATAAAGGATACTGATAACTAGTCATTTAATTTTATCTAATTCTTTCTCTTTAAATATTCTCAATAATATCAAGTCTATATTGTTATATTCTAGTAGAAAATTTAGGTAAAAATAGTGCATTTTTATTTTAATGTGTTTTTCTTGTTGTAGTATTCTTAAGAGCTTTTTCAAAGTCTCTCACTATCTTCATTAAATATAATGCCTTTCATCATCACCAAAGTGCATTATGAAACTATACCTTGCACAGTAGTAAGCTGTGCAGTTCCAATATTTAAATGGGTGTGATAACATCTCCTGAAAAGATAATACTTTTCTTTCTGTAGTACACCTCAGAGTACCTCAAAGCAATTAAAAACAGATTGGTTAAAATACTGTTTTCAAGGAAAATTGATTCACAGATAGACATAGGCAAATCCATTTCACAGTTGGAAATAATGGCAACAGAGTGAGATTAGGGGAGATCATAAAAGAAAATATTATGTCAAGAATAGTACATGCATTCTACAAACATATTCACTTTCTAATCACTGAGAAATGCTTCCTCCATTTTTCATACAGTGCCTTCCTTAAACAGATTTTTTTCCATGATCTATTCTAAAACAGAGTACCATTAGGAATGCCAACGCTGAATAGCATAGTGAAACCTTGGGGTAAGATTTGGGAGATTAGTTTCTTCAACAAATGGTGCCAGGAAAACTGAATCTCCTTTTGAAAAAAAAAAGTGTAGGACCCTATTCCAGTTTGCTAATGCTGCCATTATGCAAAATAACAGTAATGGATTGGTTTTTGTGAAAGGACTTCATTTGATTACAAATTTGCAGCTCTATAGCCATAAAAGTGTCCAAACCAAGTCATAAACATGAATATACCTTCACTGGAGAAAGACCTTTGGTGTCAGGAAAACCTCTGTTAGCTCAGAAGGCACATGGCTGGTGTGCTAAAGTGGCATTCTTCAAAATGTCTCTAGGTTTAGCTTCTCAGCACAAACTCTGGGCTAGAATCTCCAAAGTGTCAACAAAAGTCTGCTTTCAATGGCCATCTCCAAAATGTATTTCTAAGCTGCAGCACTGAGCTCCTTCTGTCTGAGCTCTGCTAAACAGGTGAAGCCACACCTCCTGGAAATAATCTACTCAAAGTTATCACACACAATTGAGTGTGTCATATCTCCATGGAAACAACCTAATCCAAATATCCCACAAGACTGGATTAAAATATCATGCCTTTTTTCTTGGGAGACATAATGTATCCAAACTGGCACAGACCCTGACCTACTGGTATCTCATTGTGATTCTGTACTGCCTTTCCCTGATGGCTAATGATGTTGAACATCTTTTCATGTGCTTTCTGGCCATTTCTATATCTTCTTTGGAGAGATGTCTGTTTGCCCAAGTTTTAATTGGATTTTTGTCTTTTTGTTAAGCTGAAGGATTTCTTTATATATTCTGTATATTACACCTTTATCATGTGGTTTCCAAATATTTTCTTCCATTGTGTAGGTTGTCATTTTAATTTCATGATAAAGTCCTTTGAGGAGCAGAAGTTTTTAATTTTGATAAGGTTCGCATTTATATATCTTTTTCTTTTGTTGACTGTGCTTGGATATAAAGTCTAAAAAACCATTGCATAATGCAAGTCTCTGAAGATCTGAAGATGCTTCCCTACTGTTTCTTCTACCCTGTGCTGGTTTGGATGCATTATGTTCCCCAAAATGCCATTATCTTTGATGCAGTCTTGTGTGGGCAGGAAACGTATTGGTGTTGATTGGGTTGGAGACTTTTGATTGGAAGTTTCCATGGAGATGTGAACACTCAACTGTGGGTGAGCTCTTTCATTGGATAATTTCCATGGAGGTGTGGCCCTGCCCATTCAGCATGGGCCTTGATTAGTTTACTAGAGCACTATATAAGCTCAGACAGAAGGAGCAAGCTTGCTACACCCAAGAGGGACACTTCGGAGAATGTACAGGAGCTGCAGATGAGAGACAGTTTGAAGACAGCTGTTGAAAGCAGACTCTTGCTCCAGAGAAGCTAAGAGAGGACAAACACTCCAAAAGCAACTGAGAGAGACATTTTGCAGAAGAGCTGTGACCTAGAGAGGAACATCCTGGAAGAAAGCCATTTTGAAACCAGAACTCAGGAACAGTTGCCAGCCACTTGCCTTCCCAGCTAACAGAGGTTTTCTGGACACCATTGGCCATCCTCCAGTGAAGGTACCTGATTGTTGATGACTTACCTTGGACACTTTATGGCATTAAGACTGTAACTGTGTAACCAAATAAGCCCCCTTTTATAAAAGCCAATCCATTTCTAGTGTTTTGCATTCTAGCAGCATTAGCAAACTAGAACACACCTTGATAACTCTAGCTCTTATCTACCTACCTACCTATCTATCTATCTATCTATCTATCTATCTATCTATTATCTATCTATCTATCTATATAAATACATATTGAGTTTTTAAAATATGGTGTGAAGTAGGTGTCCTTTTTTTGGGGGAAATGGAGGTTCCATTTTCCCAACACCATTTGTTAAAAAGACTGTAATGTCCCAACTGAGTGGTCTTTGTCTTTTTATCAAATATCAATTGGCTATAAATAATGTGGGTTGATTTCTGCGATCTCAATTCAATTCCATTGTTCTATATGTCTGTCCTTGGGCCAGTCCTATGCTGTTTTGATTATTGTGACTGCAATAAGTTTTAAGATGGGGAGGTGTGAGTCCTTCAGCTTCTTTCTTCTTTTTCAAGATGGCTTTAACTATTCAGGACCCCTTACACTTCCATATAAATTTGATGAGTGGCTTTTCTATTTCTGCAAAGAAGGTTATTGGAATTTTTACTGGGATTTCATTGACTCTATAAATTGTTTTGGGTAGCAGTAACATCTGAACGATGTTTAGTTTTCTGATTCATGAACATGCACTATTCTTCCATTTATTTAGTTATTCTTTGATTTCATTTAGCAACATTTTATAGTTATGTGTGTGCAAATCATTTAATTCTTGGTTAGATTTATTCCTGGTTGTTTGATTCTTTTAGTTGTTAATGTGAATGGAATTCTTCTCTTGATTTCTATTTTTGATTGTTCATTGCTTGTGTATAGAAACACTACATTTTTGGGGTGTTGGTCTTTTACCCTTCCACTTTGCTGAATTCATTTATTAGCTCTAGAAGTTTTTTTGTTGATATTTTTAGGATTTTCTGTATATGGGATCATATCATATGCAAATAAGGAAAGTTTTACTTCTATCTTTCCAACTTGGACAGATTTTGTTTATTTTTCTTGCTTAATTTCTCTGTCAATGACTTCCAGTATAATGTTGAACAACAGTGATTACAGTGTGTATCCTTTTTCTAGTTCTTACAGTTTTGAGGTTAGATATCACTTCCTTCTTTTGTAATGTAAGAATTTAAGGCTATCAATTTCCCTTTCAGAACTGTCTTCATAGCATCCCATAAGTTTTGGAATGTTGTATTTTCATTTTCATTCACCTCAAGGTATTTCCAAATTTCTCTTCTCATTTCCTCTTTAACCCTTTGGTTGTTTACAAGTATGTTAATTTCCACGTATTTGTGAATTTTCCATTTATCCATTTGTTATTGATTCCTAGCTTCATTCCATTGTGGTCAGAGAATATGCATTGCATGATTTCAATATTTTTGAATTTATTCAGACTCAATTTGTGAACCAATATATCATCTATCCTGAAGAATTATCCATGTGTATTTGAGAAGAATGTGTATTATATTTTGTTGGGTTAAGTATTCTATGTATGTTAGGTTTGGTCGGTTTAAAGTGTCATTCAAGTCTTTCACTTCCTTATTTATCTCCTGACTAGATGATCCATCCATAATTGATAGTGGTGTATTAAAGTATCCTTCTATTAATGTAGAACCATTAATTTCTCCCTTTATATCTGTCAGTATTTGTTTAATATATTTTGAATCTCTGATGTTAGGTTTATACATATATGTTTAAAATTGCTACATCTTCTTGCTGTATTGTGCCATTTATCAGCACACAATGATCATCATTGACCCTCATAACTGTTTTTCACTAAAAGTATATTTTATCTAATATTAGCATAACTACTCAAGCTCTCTTTTGGTTACTATTTTTATGGTAAATATTTTTCCCATCATTTCATACTCAACCTACTTGCACCTTTGAATTTCAGGTGAGTCTCTTGAAGACAGCATATAGTTAGGTCATGCTTTTTACCCATTATATGAACTTTGCCTTTTGACAGGAGAGTTTAAACTATTTTCATTGAAAGTCACTGCTGATAACACAGGACTTCCATCTGCTATTTTACTATTTAGCCTGTGTAATTTTTATGCCTATTTTGTCCCTCTCTTCTGTTAATGCCTACTTTTATATTTATTTGATTGTTTATGTTCTACCATATTGAATGCCTTCTCGTTTCTATCTAGATATATTTTACCTATATTTTTTGTAGTTACTATGGAATTAAAATTTATCATCCTAAATATATATCAATAATATTTGTTTTGATACTAACTAGACTTCAATAGCATGTACAAATTTCCTATACTCTTCTGTCCCCCACTATCTTTTTTTGCACTTGCTACCACTTATATCTTTTTACATTGTAGGTTTAAAAACATAAATTTATCATTACTTTTTATGCATTTGAGTTTTAGAGCCTGGAGGAAGACAGAAGTGGAGTTACCTACCACACAATATACTGTGATAATACTGGCATTTATACTTACCCAAATAGTTACTATTCTAGTTTGCTAGTGCTGCCAGAATGCAAAACACCAGAAACGGATTGGCTTTTATAAAGGGGTTTTACTTGATTACAGAGTTACAGTCTCAAGGCCATAAAGTGTCCAAGGTAAGTCATCAACAATTGGGTACTTTCACTGGAGGATGGCCAATGGTGTCCGGAAAACCTCCGATAGCTGGGAAATCACATGGCTGACGTCTGCTCCTGAGTTATGGTTTCAAAACGGCTTTTCCCAGGACTTTCCTCTCTAGGCTACAGTTCCTCAAAAATGTCACTCTTAGTTGCACTCTGGTGTTCATCCTCTCTTAGCTTCTCCAGAGCAAAAGTCTGCTTTCAAAGGCCATCTCTAAAATATCCCTGTAAGCTTCAGCTCCTCTCTCAGCTCCTGTGCATTCTTCAAATTGTCCCTCTTGGCTGTAGCAAGCTCACTCCTTCTGTCTGAGCTTATATAGCGCTCTAGTAAACTAATCAAGGCCCATGTTGAATGGGTGCAGCCACACCTTCATGGAAATTATCCAATGAAAGATCTCACCCACAGTTGAGTGATCACATCTCCATGGAAACATCTAATCAAAAGACTCCAACCCAATCAGCACCAATACATTTCCTGCCCACACAAGACTGCATCAAAGATAAAGGTGTTTTTTTGGGGACATAATACATCCAAACCAGCATGTTACTTTTGTCATAGGTCTTTATTTCTTTATGCCACTTTGAACTACTGTCTAGTGTTTTTGCCTTTCAGTCTGAAGAACTCTCTTCAGCATTGCTTGTAGGGAAGGTCTATTGGAGATGAACTCCCTTAACTTTTATCTGAATTTCTTAACCTCACCATCATTTTTGAAAGAGGGTCTTGCCTAATATATAACTCTTAACAGGCAGTTGTTTTCTTTTAGCGCTTAAGTACTTCAACTGCCTTGTTTCCATGGTTTCTGATGAGAAATCAGCCCTCAATCCAACTGGGACCCCCTTATACATGACACATTGCTTTTCTCTTACAGCTTTCAGAACTCTCTCCTTGTCCTTTGCATTTGATAGTGTGATCAATATATTAGAGTATGTATTGTGTGTTTTTCTTCCTGTTTTTCCTGTTTTGTCTTCTCTTGGATTCTTGGATGTGCATACTCATGTCTTTTGCTAAGTTTGGGACATTCTGTCTCATTATTTCTTTGAGTATTCCTTCTGCACTTTTCCCTCTTTCTTCTCCTTTTGGGTCTCCCATAATGCATATGTTAATGTGCTTGATAATGTCCCAGAGGTGTGTTAGGCTATTTTCATTTTTAATATTTCTTTTTTCTTTCTGTACCTCAGTCTGAATCACTTCAAGTGTCTTGTCTTCAAGTTCACTGATTCTTTCTTCTATCAACTCTAATCTGCTCTTGAAACTCTCCTGGGCAATTTTTTTTTTTTTTTTCCATTTCAATGTTGTGGTATTCAACTTCAGTAGTTTTGTTTTGTTCTGTTTAAAAATTTCTCTTTCTTTGCTAAGGCTTTCACATTGCTCATTTGCTGTTTTCCTGATATCTTTTAGTTCTTTCTCTATATTTTCCTCCATCTCCTTGGGTATTTTTAAGATCATTTTTAAAAGGCTTTGTTTGGAATGTCCACATTCTTGACTTCTTCATTGGTGTTTTCTGTATTTTTATCTTTTTCCTTTGGATAGGCCATCATGTCACATTTCTTTGGCTTTTACTCTTTGTTTCTCTCTGTACATTTTAATATTTTAAAATGTTAACTCTGGGATTTTTTCCCAAGTTTTCTGTTTCCTGGTTTTGTAACCAGCTGGTGATAAGCCATAGATTTTCTTGAGCTTCAGCCCCCCATCAGGTAGATCTTCCAAAGGTGAATCCAGTGTGCAGGGTTTTCCCTGTATTTCTAGACCTGTGACTTCTAATGGGCTTTTGTTTGTTAGCTGCTTTGGAGTTCCCCTGTTTATAGGAGTTTGATCAACCCTTCTGTCTCCCAAGAGACAGACCTCTCTCTCCCTTGTGTTTGATACTGGCAGGCCATTGTCCCAGACTCTCTGCCTCTAAAGCTTTTTAAATTTCTTTTGTTGTCTCAAGCTGCTTTTGCTTGAATGATGAACTCTGGGAGGAGGCATAATGGAGAGGACTTTCCCAAGTCAGTGTTTTCCAGTCAAAACAGGACAAGGGACCAACAAAGTAGGCACTGACTGGCTTCAAATTGCCCTGGGGAGGGAATTAGAAAGGGTTCAATAGATTTATTTGAAAGAAAGCTTATAAATTTATTTTAATTAATGTTATTTACAACATGAAGTCTTACTAATAATGTCAAACAGTAAAGCTACTAAAACCATAAGTCAAAGCAATATGAAAAAATTTCAGTTCAAAACACAATTTTATATGAGATTTGAAAAATCATTTCATTACTTAGTATCATGATCAGTCTCAGAAAAAAAATAAGTGAACATTTACAAAATAATTATCACATTTTGGTTTCTTAATTTTTCTTATAAGACCATATATGAATACAACTACTAAATTTGAAACTAAAGGCAAAACAATGAAAATTAGTGTTTTTTTACTTTCATCGTGTTGATTTTTTTTTCTGTACTTAATTCTGGATCAAATTCAACAGAAAGATGCATGGATTTTGCTTGCAAAAAATCAACAAATACATACTAAATGATTATTCATTTTTTTATCAAAAATTCAAATCCAACTGTGTATCTATATTTAACTGACCCTTCTATGTCTTCTTTGAATTGTCAGTTTGAAGCCAAGACAGTTCATCCTCTTCTTCTCAAGTTGTGTTCTCAGGCTGAGCAGAAGTTTACTAGAAAGTGTCCAGTGCCAGCATACACTTTTATTGAAAGGGTGGGAAAATTGTGTGGTTTTCTCAAAAACTTTAGTCTTGCTTATATCACTCTTCACTTTTAAGCCAAAACAGCAGCAGAAATATTTTAAAATTTTCTTTTCCACATTATTTTTTAAAGAGTTATTTTCCTTTTAAATTCAAGGATTCAGTCACATGAATTAAAAACAAAATAAAACAACAACAAAAACATTCTCCAGGGTTTTGCAAAGTCAACAAGTTCACATGTTTATTAAAAAAAAAAAAAAAAGAAAAAGTCATTAAGCAGGTTAGTTTATGTGGCCATTTTTCATCTTCAGAAAACTTAGATGGATTTGACCTAAACATTACTTGGAAGTAATCTTTGCATTCACCTTCCAGCTTGAAAATTCTTGTTGAAAACTCTTCTGTGCTGTCAGATTTCTATATGTATCACATCTACGTGGTGATCTGGTTTTCATACCATTAAAAAAAACAAGAGAGAGATACACACATTCATGAGTGAATTTCTCTTTGTTTAATAAAGTTATCCATAGCATCATCCAGAATAAAAAAAAAAAATACGTCCAGGCATTTCGATACCAACTCTTCTCTGTGAAGAGAGCAGTGTGTTTTGATGTCAGAATTTTATTTTATTCACAAAAGAAGCAAAACCTTTTTTTGAGACAACCATTGATGAGGCAATGTCAGTACACAAGCTGACACCTTTCCTTCTTATCTTGAAAGATTATCTTTCCTTTTGTTTACAGATAAAAAAACTTTTTATATCTCAGCCTTTGTTCTTTTGGGGCAACTATTTGCTGTAGACAAAAGTTTTCTAAATTCACCAATATTTATAAATCATACAAAGATATGAAATAGTATTTGTTGGTGAAAGCTATTTATTTATTAACTTACAAAATGGATCTGTTGCGACCTAATTCCTTTTCAGCATAATGTGGCATGCTACTGACACAAAAATTTAGCATGCTGGTTGACAGTAAAAACTTTCATCTTGTCTTAGTCTTTTGAACATTTTAAATTTTTCACTATCATTTTTAGATTCTCATAAACTGCATATATATATATATATATATATATATATGTATATATATATATATTCTTTTCTTCTCTGGGCACTAGGTTCTGCCAATACCCTTGCTTCCTAGATTTTTTACACTGATTAAGACTTTATTGTTTGTAGCAAAGTCATTACTTTTTAATTTAATTATTCATATAAAAATAATTAGTACCAGTACCTGTCAGCTGACTATATGTAGTGCCTTTCAATTTTGCACAAAAGAATAAGATTACCTGAACCAGCACATGTAAATCTACTGATAATTAAGTTTGATTATAAAGAGAGACATGTGCAAGGTGTTCCCTATGCACTTGGGCAGCAAACAAACTCAGGACTTTATATCTTTTGTCACTAATCTCATCAGAAGAGTCTGTAGGTGTAAGTGTAGAATCTTCCTCTTCCAAAGCCTACCTCATCTTCAGAAATTGCCAGATGGTAATACTAGATGTCTTAGTAAAACAAAAACAATAAATATAAAACAGGTGGACATGAAGGAGACCAAATGAGACAATATCATAACATGAAAGCTTTACAATATATTTCACCAACCTATACATTTCATGATTTGCAACATTTATAACAATAAAACACCATGGGAGAGCTGAGTTGAGGAACATAAAATACCTTCTCTTATAAGAAAATATTGTCTGATTTTCTATTACAACATTTGAATTTGTTGGCTTTTGTGAATCAGTTGATGGAAAAAGAGGTTGGGGCAGGTCATTCAGGAAGAAGAGGATGACATCACCAGTTAGTTGATTGCTCTCCGCTCTGAGCAAGACAGATCTTAACAATTATCAGCTGCCATTCTTGTCTCAGGTCAAAAATTGAGAACTGTGTCAACCAAATGTATTTGACCCTATTTACTTTGACATTCCTCCGAAATCTGAAACAATTCTATCAAAATTGTTAACAATATGGCTCAGTTACGTTCCATCTGGACGGCCCTAACATTATGCAGCATTCAAAGCTCAAGAAAAAGATGTTTATTTTTTCAGTCTTGATCTCTCACAAAATCCCTAACTAAAAATCCTGAAAGTTGTGAAATACCCCTGCTGAGAAGCCTGTTGTAAGTCACAGAGTCAAAAACAAAATGAATGTATAAGGGCAAGGGAAAATCTTTTCATTATTTTGAACTGTCTTGACTCTTTACTGGCTTCTTTTATATCTGCATGTAGTGAACAAGAGGTCAGGCTTGCTGAATGCCAATGGTATAATAGATTTCTTTAGATCATACTATTCACATGCCAATTGCTCACTGGCTCCCAGATTATAACAGCCGTAGTTAAGCCCTTCAAATCTTGATTGCTCAAGGAATCCATTTATAAAATTCCTTTATCTTTGAAATCATTAGTTGTCTTTTTCTCAAAGAGATTATTCCTTATGACATACAAACATGTTTTAGTTTAATTATCTTTCATCCGAAAGAATAACTTCTCTTGATTCTGCATGCAGCTATAGCTTCTGTGCCAGTTTTCTCCAATGGAAAGAAAAATATCTTAATATTTTTATGGCTATACTTCCTTGCTTCTAATTGACTTTGAAATACCAGTGCTATCTAGCATATTTCCTTACCCAATCACTTAAATTTTCTTCTTATGTCATCAATTTTCTCCCTGTTGCTCAAAACAATCATCACTTTTCTTTTCCTGATAACTTCATACTAGTGTTAGACATGTCTATTCTTTCTTGAAATAAATATCTTCTCTTGCATTCTGTTGATCATATCCTTGCTTTCTTGCCAAGTCCTGGGTATTTGTTTTGAAGCTAATTTGCTGGCTGCTTCTATTCTACTTTATCACAGGACTCTCTTTTTTTCTTCTTCATTTAGCTCCTTCATTGTCTTACTCATCTCTTCCTGGGAATCTCCCATTCCCATAGCTTTAAATACCACCACAAGAAAGAGTCAGACTCCCAGGGGTATAAATCTCCCTGGCAATGTGGGACATTAATCCTCGGGATGAGTCTGGACCCAGCATGGACCCAGCATTATGGGATAGAGAAAGCCTTCAGACCAAAAGGGGAAAGAAAATGAAACAAAACAAAGTTTCAGTGGCTGAGAAATTTCAAATGGAGTCAGGAGGTCATTCTGGTGTAACTCATGCATTATATAGATATCCCTTTTTAGTTTTTAGTGTATTAGAATAGCTAGCAGGAAATACCTGAAACTGTTGAACTGCAACCCAATAGCCTTGATTCTCAAAGATGATTGTGTATCTATATAGCTTATATGGTGTGACCTTCTGACTGTGAAAACCTTGTGGTTCATGCTCCCTTTATCTAGTATATGGACAGATGAGTAGAAAAATGGGGACCAAAAAAATGAATAATAGGGGGTTTGGGGAGGATGGAATGTTTTGGGTGTTCTTTTTTTACCTTTATTTTTATTTTTATTTTTATTGTATTATTTTTGTTTGTTTGGAGTAATGAAAACATTCAAAAGTTGATTGTGCTGTTGAATAAACAACTATATGATGATACTGTGAACAACTGATTGGACACTTTGGATGACTGTATATCTCAAAAGTTTGCAGAAAAAAATAAAAATAATAAAAAAAGTCAGATGTTTAAATGATATGCTAGATTACCTATTGCTAACTCAACACTACCACCATCTCTCCTCTATGGCTGCAAGTGATATTTCCCAGAAACCTTTTCACTGTATGGTTTTGGATTAGAGTTAATCAGTGAAAGGAATTCTTGCAAGAATTAGAAGGTGGAAGTGGAAACAGAGGCTATGTGTTCCCCAGAGATGGCTGTAGCCACTAGTGGGCTGACAGAGACAGTGTGGGTTCATGTGAACAATGAGCTTTGCAAATAATGATTATGATAGCATTATTGACTTAAGAGTCTTGGTAACTGCAAGAGCCTCTAGCAAGCTCTTGAAAACTACTCTTGTCTGTGCTTCAAGCTGAGACTTTCAGAAGAAATTTTGAGATGCTGATGAGAATCATGGGCCTATTAGCATCAAAGCAGATTTCTTAAGCTAATGAAACAAACTTCTTCTTTGTATGTATCCACAAATACCTGAAGTTAGTAACTCTGGTTCATCTTGAATTCCTGCCTTTGCATTATCTCTCAAAATGTATATTTCTAGCAATGTTGTTATTTCTAATATATATTTATATATTTTATATATATAAATATTATATATATATATATGTGTGTGTATATATTGTATATACACATATATAAGTACCATGAGAGATGATATAATACTAAATAATGTTGACTTTCTGATGATCTCCTGGTTCTTGAGAGAGTAAAAGGATTACAAAACATTAAAAAATAAATCAAGAAAACAAAACAAACAACCAAGTTATATTTTAACATAAAAATTGGGAGATTAATTTTAAGATGACAATTTTCTGTGGCAAATTTCTGGGTCTCAGTATCATATATTCTACTTGAAGTGAGTATAAACATCTTTAGATAATGTTTTAAAAAATAACAGGTTGAAGGACAGAGAAAACATTTCTATAAATATAAATGGTTGTTTGGCTTTTCTTTGAGGGAAGTGTGACTTTCTAAAGGTGTAATTGTCCCAGTTCAAAATAAAACTAAAAAAAGAGAAAACTTTCTCTAATTTAGAAAGTGTTGCCTTATATTTAGAAGCCTTGCCACTTACTTTTGTACCTAATCATAAAAGTATTAGTGATACCTTTTTATCTGGTTGTATTTCCTGAGCCATGTTATATTTGTAACTGTTAATATCAAAGAGTATAAGAGTATTGTATAATTTCTAGTGAGCTGACAAACCATATTCATCATTTTTAAAAGAAAATTCTTTAAACCCTATGAATCATGTCTTTGTATAGTTTCAGTTTACACTTCCTTGTAGTTTTTAAAGGTAGTATCGTTAGTATCCCTGATCCAGAACAGTAATATAAGCCAACAAATATTACCTTAAAATGTTGTGGCTGTAAGATGTATTTTTGTAAGCATATCTTTGTGTTTTCCAAAATAATTTATATGCTAACACACTGATAAGAAATTTAAATTAATACCTTGCAGTTTCTAAGGCAATTTTCATGATTTTTAGTTAGCTGTTAAGGAGTAAATAAGGTATATGTTAAAAAGTTCTTAAATTCATATTACAATAATATGTATTTTGTTGCAAGCATATGGTATAGATGTTGCCTAGTCTCTATTAATGTCTTTGTTTTTTAAGAAAATGATTGACATTTCATTTTTCCAGTCAAAATCTTACCCCGTTTAGTAAAAATTTCCTTTCCTTCAATAATAATCTTTCAATAAGCATTCAAGGTCTACCTTTCATATTCAAAACAGTTTTTATTTGCAAGTAAGAAAAATAGTGAAGAAAATGTTTCATGCACTTGAGAAATCCACAGTCCAGTGTAAGAAACAAACCCATGAGCTCATATTTTCAGCAATGTGTAAGTGCTACAGAATGTTCAAAGTGGTAAGGGAACCTGAAGAGAGAAAGGTCCAACATTTTTAAAAACGGAAGGAATTGCAGTGATGAATGAATGGTTCCCAGAGTGCCTCTATCCCTCCTCTTTTCTCTCCCTAATACTTCCACATTTCTTTAGAACTATGCCTGAATCAGTACCTAGCAGTCATGAATTTTCTGTGGTATTGATCCCATACTCAAGTGCCCATGGAGCTGTGCCGCTTTCAATCTATTATATCCCTCACAGAAGCCATGTTCTTTAATGCAGTCTTGTGGGGGCAGACTTGTTAATCTTTTTGATTAGGATGGAAACTTTTGATTGAGTGTTTCCATGCAGATGTGACTCATCCAACTTTGGGTATTGACTCTATTTGAATTATTTCCATGAAGTGTGGACCCCACCCATTTAGGGTAGGTCTTGACTAGTTCACTGGATTATTTAAGAGAGAAGCTAAGAGCTGATACAGACCCAGATGCTTGGAGATGTGGAGATGTTTGGAGATGCTAAGCTAAGAGATGAAGCTCATAGTTTGCCCAGGAGAAGATAAGAGAGGACCCCAGATGATTAAAGAGAAACATCCTGGGAAAAAGAAGCAAGGACCTAGTGGGGCTGAGAGAGAAGAGCTAAGACAGATGCCCAGAAACATTTTGGAGAAAGCCATTTTGAAACCCAGGTGCAAAGGACCAGTAGAAGCCAGCCACATACCTTCCCAGCTGACAGAGGTGCTCTGGACACCATCAGCTATTCTTCAGTGAAGGTATCCTCTTGTTGATGTCTTAGGCTGGACTCGTCAATGTTTTTAACCTGTGATTTTGTAACCTAATAAATCCCCTTTATAAAAACCAATCCATTTCTGATATTTTGCATAATGGTAGCATTAGCAAACCAGAACAAGATCTGATTGGCAAGAGTTAGTGAGATCTTCTTTATTCAGCCAAAGTGTTTGGTCCAGATTTGTCCAATCACAACTTTTGTCCAATCCTTTTTTGAAATCTATCTTACCTCTAGACTACGGGGCATTCAGAGCAAATTATATATATTTTAATTATATAAAATTATCACTATATTACTATATAAATACACAACTATGCATACATATAACTACACATGCACATACATCTATATATATACAGTTGTGTTCCAACAACACTTACGTCTGGGAGGAATTCATCTCTTTTCTTTATCCAATTCTTTCTTTAACTCTTCATATCCAGCCTCATTTGTCACTCACTGGGGGATGCCCTTTTGCCCTGTGTAAGGATATTATCCTGCCACTGCCCTTCCCTGCAATGATGTCTCTTACAGTCCCAAAGACTTGTTATTTCTTTGCATTTGTTGCAGGTGTTATTTTACATAGAGTAGTTTGCTCATTTGATTACAGTAACTCACCCACATAAGGCTAACTTCTTTCAGGCCAAGAACTATCTGCTCTTTAGCTCTTTATTTTGTCCCTGTTATGTAACCCAACACTGAATAAAAGGTGATTTAAATTTATTAATATATAATATTATAATGAAAGTATAAGCAAATGAATGGACATTAAGTATATCTAATCTTCTTTAGGTCATAAATCTATAGGTTTTTGTTCCATTTGGATCATTTTCTTGAATAATAAATCTTTCAAATTTCCTTTATTTGTATTTTTTACTTCATATGGTTAATGATTACTTAGTATGATGACTACTACCTACTACAATGCATTGCTCATTGTGTATATTCAAACCAATAGTACATAGTATTTATTTGAATGTGACTGATATAAAACTTTAATAGTCTAGGATAGGCCTTTACTCCCATTAATTAGTACATGATATTATATGTAATTCACATGGTTATTTGTCTTACAGCACACAATTTATTTATCATAGTCATGAGATTCCAGGACTTTCCTTTTTACTAAAAAAAATTAAAGTACTAATTGCAAAGATTGAGTTAATTTTTTGCAATTCTAACAATAGAGAATGTGCAAGTGGGGAGAGGGAAATTGTTTCAGAATAGTGTGGTCAAACACATATTTACTTTCCCTCTCTCAAGTTCTCGCTGATGTGACAATAAAGATTTATTTTTGAAAAGAAGAAAATCATAAGATATGTGGAATATCAGAAGGTGGTGTATCAGTGAAATGATATTTGAAAAAAAATCTGAAAGAAAACAGACATGATCACATTTTTTTTCATAATATGATGAAACACTCAAGTTAAACTTCACTCTTTCTAAGGCAGTTGTGGAGAAGTTCTGAGTTCAGTGTTACAAATACTACAAGCCAAATATAACTGTGGGGAAATCATCACACTAATTGAAGAGCACACACAGAAGGGCTATTGCCCTGACCTACTGCCTACAGATTTCATCCTATGGGATAAATGGCTCTTGCTTCTGGTTAAAAACAAGAACAGTTTTGATGTGGATGTTACTGTGTTGGTTGAGGTCAGAGCAGAAACAGAACTAGATTTAATGAAACTCTGGACATTACACCAGACATAGAGGAAAAGAAAATGGGACAGTTCTCCACTTGAGTGAAATATATTAGCAATTTAGCAGCATATGAAATCTCCCCCTTCTTCGGCAATTGTGGGATTGCCCAGCCAGGCTATCTGCATCGCTTTTAAGCTTACTACCAGATGGCTCACCTAGAGAACCTTCATTTACAGAGTGACTAGAGTCACTTCTCATGGGAAAGCTGAATAAAGACCAACTTTCAAGGAAAACTACCAGCTGCCTCCTACTTCATTTGTAAATATAATCAATTTTCATAAATGGCAAGATGATTAAGGAAACCAAGGGTATGAAAAAGAAAAAGAAAACACCTATTTAGGATCTTAGGAAAATTTTAGGATACTCTATCTAGTAAACAAAACTAGGTTGCTTTGAAAAAATATCTCATAAAAGATAGAAGTCTTAGAAATGTGAACAGTTACATGATTGCTCAAATAAAAAAGGAACAAAGAACTCAAAAATGAGAGAAGAGACACTTAGGATAGAACCAGAAGGTCCAGCAGAATTTTCCTAAAGCAGAAACAGAGATGATGGAAGGATGAACAAACATGTATACTATGAAAAGTAGAACATTTCCATAAAGTGAAAAGACATATAATCTTTAGACCCAAAGATTCCACTGAGAATAGCAGATGAATAGGGGAAAGTTTCATTTCCTAAAATTTTCTTGGTGAAACGTCAACATTCTGGTAATAAGGAAGAATCCCTTCTTCAGAGAGGGAGAAAATAATTAAAATAAACCTTAAAAAATGCGAATCAAATACATACCAAACTCTTCTGGACACAAGAAGATAATGGACAGTCATTCAGTGATTTGAGGGAACATAACCTTAATGCTATGAATTTCTCCAAAAAGAAGGCAAAAATTGGTCAGGCAAAACAAAGTTTCTTTCTCATGGAATACAACCACTCTAAATGGTTCTGAAATAAAATATATTTATACATAATCTTAGTCTATAAATACAATTTTATGGGTCTATAAACATTAAGAACCACATTTTAGGAAATGCACAAAAGATTTTGTATACTTTAAAGTATCCAACTTTTTGAAAACTAAATATTCCCACACACACTAAGAGGTGTGGAGAAGTGATGATTTGGCAGTAGGTAGATGTGCGTAATGCTATATGTGCCTTCAATATATCAACCATCATCATGGGAATCCAAATATTGCCCAAAATAAAACAAAAACAAAAAACAAAAAACACAGGTTTAAAGGAAACCTAAAAAGTAAAATAATCCTCAAAATTATTTCATTTGGAATGTGAGTATGGAGAAGCAGCAGAATTTTATATCTTTAATGATGATGATGATGATGATGAAGTAAATGGTCATGAAGACCTAATATAGGTATGTAGACCATGGCTATAAGAAAAATGGATTTAGATGGTAAAGAAGCTAACTTAAACATTTATTTATTTTAATGAGTTTTGGGGGAAGAAAACATAGCTAACTTACAAACACGATTTCAGCTTTGGCTGACTTACATGCTTGGTGCTTAGCAGGCTGACAAATTTATCAAATTTACAACAATTTAAATATACCCCATAATTCACCAAAACATGGAGGGTACCAATGAAATGAATTGCTGTTATGAATTTTGTTTTTTAAAGTCATTTCCCTGTAATTTGTCGTGTTCTTTTCACTGTTAAATAAAAAAATCTACTCCCAGGATCTGACAATTATTTTAAAAATGTCAAGCTGTTGCACTGGAATCAAAATCAACTTACACAGAAAGCCATATATAAATGTATATTATATATAAAATGCATCACATTATTCTGAATTATATATAACATTATATATACTTAACAATATATTAAAATAAGCACAACAATGTTATTAAAACTGTCAATTAAATTGAGGACAGGTCACACTATTCTCAAATATTTTTTCAGATTGTAAATGTGAACCAGTAATGACAAATGGCTATTTTTCAAACTGAAGCTGCCAGCTGTAGTATTCCAAATTCTTCACTCATATTTTCTATATGAGCAAAGAACTTCCATTCTTCCCAGCAAAATTTTTTATCCAATATTTTATACATAAATAGAATTAACTTTTAAACTCTGTATATTTTGCAAATATGGGATTCATTTGAAAGACAAAATGTTATCATACAAATTAATCTATCATCAATAATGCTTCTCCAAAGGAGAATTATTACAATAGAAATTATTGGAGCCAGAGCTAACAAACCTTGATTGTGTTAAGCTAGTCTCCTTCATTATCTGAATCACATGTTATTTTCATCTGAAGAATCTCCGAATATTATAAGGAGATAGTTGAGAGACTTCCTAGAAGGTCTTCTTTAATGTTTCCCCAATCTGGTGGGAACACTGAGTTGGAAGAATGTCATTTCAACCATTTCAAAGGTATAACTAAATAACTGAACATAGTAAAACAATATAGATATTGGAGATTGAATTAAATAGATTCTTGAAAAAAGCATGGCAGAATGAAGATTCCTCATAATCATATAGTTAGAAAACAAGGTTTGATATCCAACATTTTTAGAGAAGTTACTTAAATATATATATTTTTTTCAATTTCTTGTGACATGTGCAAGTTTGGATGATTTCCTGGATAACAAAAAAATTAAAGAATTTAATTGTCATATTTAAACCTGTATCAGGACTGTTAGTGTATGTCAGTATTTGTCCTCCTTCTGAATTTTAGCTCGATAGATGGCCATTAAGCCATAATCAAACTTCCCAGGTTCCATTGTGCAACAGGTTCCATCCGCCTAACAGGATGTGAGATCCTGAAATGACGTGTGCCCCTTCCAGGACTATGCACTTTCTCTGCAGGTCTTTTTCCACGTCTCACTGCTTGGGAGACAACTGCAGCAGCCATCTCACACCAAAGATGGAAGCCACCTGAGGAGTTCCAAGCATGGAGTTCCAAACAACTTCCCTCATAGCTCTGTGTCTGCACTATATATATGCTTCTATAAAACAGGGAGATAAACATTTCTTTTTTTGAAGTCATTATACTCATGTCTTATTTACTAATAATACAACTTAGGCAGTTGTATTATCAAACAAAAAACAAAAAAAATCTTAAATTATTTTTAAATTAGAATAAAATTAATAATAAACAATCACAAATGCTTGCAGTTTTTACATGAGAAATATTGACAGGGATATATTTTAAAGATAAGTTACTCTTATTTTCATGTGTTATTTGTCATTTATAATTTTAAAACTTATAATTCAATATTAGTTTGCATAATGCTAAGGAGTCATAGTTTATCCTTACTTCATGTCAAGGGATATTGCTTTTTCCTTCATGATGGTGATGTAAAATACTCACATTTCAGTTTGCTTGGAGTAAAAAGTGAGTCAGTCTAAATAACAATGTTTAATAAAAAATTATATAGGTGTTGCAAGGATACAGCAAAACACATGAAGGTGACATACCATTGACACAGCAAAAAAAAACACTTTTAAATATGTTAATACTTCCTAACCAAAATCACTGTGAGAGAAGGAGTTCTATATGCTCTGACATGGCTGAATGATTCTAGAAAATTTGCTTAATTGTTCTATCCCTCAGTTTATTCTTCTGTGAATAAAGTTAACAATTATTCCAATCCAATTAGGTTGTAATGTAGGTAAAAAGTAGACATTGCCTTCAAATTGCAATAAAATAGTCTCTGGGACATAGTGAGCACTCATTGTCATGCTGTATGATAGTGTGTTATGATTACCAAAATTCCCTATAAATTGATAATTCTCTCATCTGTGTAATGAATCCCCCGTGGACAAGAACAGTTCCATCACATGTGGTCCTAAAACTGTAAAAAACATCTTTTATTTGTACATAAATTATCACTAATTCTTCTCATAAACACAGCCCTTTACAATTATGTTTAGCTAGGAAATCAAGCGCAACTTCTGCATACTAGGAAAAAAGTCTATAAAAATACAAAATCATGACTTTCTATTTACAACCCCTAGAGTAAAAATAAAATGTAAACTTATCCTAAGTTTTCATTAAGAAATGTAAGGGAAAAATAGGAAATTAAATAGAAATGGCAAAATTAGTTTTTATTAGATGATCAAGATCATACTGCAATTGAATACTGGTATTTAAACTATGTATTAAATCATCAAGAATAAAAAAATATGATTAACATAGTTTGCAAAATATACACAGATTAAGAGTTGATTATACTTCCCTCAGACTGAAATAACAGTCTCCTTAATTTGGGTGTGCCAGGATGAAAGACAAATTCCTTCACTAGTTCTTGGGAAAGGACAGAATGTAATTGTTAGTTTAGGTGATTTATACTGTTGAAAAAGATATCATAACTAACCATAGGTTCTTACCATTTGATCCTGCATGAATTTGAATGTGATTTTATAAACATAGATATTTTCCTTTACCATTTCAAAACAAGTGCATAAAACTTAGGAACCTGGAAACTTCTGGGCCATCTATAGCCTTCCTCCCTTCTACTTGGGATGTCCAGTTATACGGTAGATTCAGTTATTTGGTTGATACCTGATGGTTTGGTTAAGTCAGGCATCTTTGCACATCATAATGCAATTTCACCTTCAATAAAAAGTTAATATTTTTACATTACTAAATTTCTTTATTTCATTTACTGAGTTTTGCAATTCTACCTACTGTTTTATTTAACATCTTAATAAAACTTGAGAGGTTTTTCCTTTGGATAGGCTTTAGGTAATAATTTCTTTGTTCCATTTCCTAAGGAAGAGCTTTATGACCCAATAAGAATTATTGCTAACCTGCATTCATTCTCCAGGGAAAGAACATATGGCCTGGTTTAATATGAAATTTAATTATTGCTGGCATTAATATGTGATGACCACTAAGAGAATAAATCATAAAAACACACACACACAGAGGAATACTTTATTCACCTTAAAGTAAAGTAATACATATGCTGAAAGTAGCTGCACAGATCAACTCTCCTGGAAAGTTACTTTGCCCCTTATTCTCCTTTTTTATTTTATACTCTTTGGATGATGCTGAATTTTTTTTTAAACCTGTTTTCTTGCTCTAGCTTTATCTTATTATTTCCTAGACCACTTTCTATATTCCTTTTCTTACACTTTGAAAATATGCCTTTGAGAATCCAAACTCTAGTTTGATATAGCTTTTAGGTCACTGTTCCAAGTTATATTGAATTTAATCATGGGGTCACTTGAACCAAGTAGCTTTGCTGTTTCTAATCTACTAACTGCACATTTTCTCCGAGATTGGATAGGACTGGTCCTATTAGGATTTCTGACACTAAAGGTCAATAATTCTTTATTTCATCCATAATTTTATATTTTATTGTCCTACACCTCTCAAAAGTTTCACAGATTTTGTGGAGAAAATGAAATCTCCTCTCACTAAACTAGATTGCTATTTTCATGTCTTCTTTATGTTATCATGGGACTTATTATTCTTTCTCCTCAATTTCAAGTTTTCTACTTAGTGACTTGTATTTTATCTGCTTATCTCTAACACACTTATGTATAAAATTACACCTCTAATGCACATGCATTTCTCTGCAGGAATAGGTTTTTAACTTGAAATGATCCAATTTAATTACTTTGTATTGAGTTTTAATTAAACAAGTTAAGATTATAAACAATTTACATAATGTGCTTATATTGTCTTTTTGATATTTTAAAAGTTATATGCAATGCTATTAATGTATGATAATTTGAGTAATTCTATTAAATCTTTAAATAAGTTTAATTGAAGATAATATTTCAAGTTACATGCTTGGGTAATTGAAAGTACTTGGTTTCTAAAATGTGACTTGAAACAAATAAATAGGCTTTTCATTCATTTTAATTGGGAAAACAGATTTGACAGTTACATCTATGAGGGCAGGGCCCGTGTTTAAGGCCTGATTGAGCACATATTTTCTGTGACCTTGGGCAAATTGTTGGTTTCAATATCAACTGACAATATATGTAGGGAATTTCATAGTATACAAATTCTTTCAAACATTGTGTTAGATCTTCACAGCAAACTAGTTAGGAAAGAACAAATTGAGATTTAGACTGTTTAATAAGATGTATATATTTTTAAAATTTACTAGAAAAACCTTATATATTATTCTAATCTGAATCCACATTCTTCATATTTCTCATGATGCCCTGCTGCCTCATTCAAATCCAATCAGTGGCTCTGATTCCAAAAATATGAAAATGGTATGCTATTAAAAACAACTAACTACCTCATAGATCTTTGTGTGAAAAATATGAAAGAATAAATGTACAAATGATTTTAAAATTATAGAACCATACATACATGTTCACATTTTATTTTTTAATGTGGTTTTTTTCAGAGTTAATATAATATCTTCTTGTTTGGAAAGATGAAACAACGGAGTACAAAGATATATAAAGGTAAAACTAGCATGCATTAAATAAAAGCAAATTTAATAACCAGGAACATTTCGTTACCCAGTTATATGTCTACATACATTGGAATTGTGCTTGTATTTTTCTTTGATTATTTTTAGTTAATAAGTCACACAAAACACAGGGCAAGATATGTTAATTATTAAAATCTGAACATTGGAAGCAAACTGCCTTACTTCATTCCTAGGCTATATCACTAATTAGATTGTTAACCTTGAATATATCTTTTAAACTCTCCATACCTCAGCTCACTCATCTAAAATATGGGTATAGTAAAATTGTGTAATGAATATAAAATTAAGCAAGCAAGATTGTAAATAATTTACATAATATGTTTATATATGTTTGACATTTTAAGTTAAAACAGTAATTTTCTTACATGATAATATAAGTTAAACTATGAAAACTAAGTAACTTCTTGTAAAATTAACATTTTTAAAGTAATATATTTGAGCAATTAAGGGCACTCAATTCCAACAATGTACCTTGAAACAAAAGCATAAATGTTTCAATAATTTCACTTAGGAAAATAGCTTACAGTTGCTATAATATAGCACAATGTATACAATATGTACATATGGTTAGAATGGTGCCCAAAACAGAGAAGGTGCTCAATACATTTTAATTATCCATATTACTAAAATTGCTTCTTTCATTTAACAATGTATTGATGATAATTCTTCTAGTCAATAAAAATAGACATAAAACTGTCTTTTCAGAATTTATTTAATTACATATGTATATAAAATTTTAGATGAATGGAATCATAATAAACTTGTTTGGATACATTTCTCTTATGGGTGCATGATTATCTTATTTTTTTGGCCTCTCATTGTGTACTTGTAATCCCCATTCCAGAATACCTGTTTTCATAAACAAGTCTGTATTTTTCTGTACTTCCTTTCAAAAACATATTACTCTTTACTCACTCATCCAATAGGAATCCATCTAAGTTTATTAAAATAGATAGGTTTCATTCTTTAAAATGGCTTTCTTATACTCCATGCCATAATATAAAGCCATAATTTATTCAAGCATTCATTATAAAAAGACCTTCACTTTGTATCCAAGGTTTCATGATTATATACATGTCTTTTTTATAGAGGTATTTATTGGATAGGTATTTTGTATTGTATTCTTTGATGTGCTGATGATTTGGGGTTGAGGGTAATATTTCACCCACCATTAAAAGGCAATTTGAATATTTTATCCATCTGTAGTTCTACAATCCTTGATTTTTCAATATGTATCATGGCAGACTAACCTTAATATATTCTCTTAATTCTGTAGATTTTACCTACTCTTCTGGTTGTTTAGGTATACAATGAAAACATTCGCAAGGAACTGATTTTTCTCTTATAATATGTATACAGATTATTTTATTTTCTGTGATTGAATTTGCTAGAAAATCAAGTAATGACAAAAGAAATATTTTTGTCTATTTTTTTTTATTGTACTGAAGTTCCTACAGGTCCCAAAAGGTAAGGTACAAAATGGAACCAATAAGGAGGTATGTTACACTCCAAAAGAACTGCATGATTTTCCAAGTTATATAGAGAAACCAATCAGGGTAGTGTGTGTGAAGACAAATATTAAAGGTATGGGATAATGATGGAAGGGACATAAAGTTGAATTAGGCTGAATTTATTGAAATGGGTGGTGGCAGGTTGAATTATGAACCCTGGGGGTACGGGCATGTTCTTATTCTCAATCCATCCTGGTGGGTGTGAACCCACTGTAAATAGGGCCTTTTGAAATGTAATGTTTATTTCAGGCGTGGCTCAACTGAATGAGGAGTGAGGTCGGGACTTAATCCTATTACAGCTGGCTATATGAAGAAAAGGCCTCATGGAGGAGTAAAAGCTGGAAGTCAACAAAACCATGAAAAAAAAGAAGACATCACCATGTACATTGCCATGTTACAGAAAAGCCAGAGACCCAAGGATTACTGGCAACTAGTCCCACAATGCCACAGCTTTGGGGAGAAAGCATCACCTTGATGATGCTTTGACTTGGGAATTCTCCTAGCTTAAAAACTGTGAGCCAAAATTCCCAGTTTTAAGGCAACCCATTGCATGGTATTTGTTTTAGCAGCTGAGAAACTAAGACATGGGCCCACTAAGAGGATTCTGGATTCAATGTTGTAGCCCAAGGGGTTGGAAAGGACTCTAATTTGTTCTGCTGCTTGTCTAAAACATGGACCAAAAGGGGACCTACACTAAATGAAAGTGAAATGCCAAAACAGCCCTGATGTAATGTAGATGAAAGGATCCAAAGGCTTAGAGAAATTAGAATATTAGAGTGAACTTATCATGTAAGACCTGCTCACCAACCCTGGGAATATCCAGAGGACACATGTTTCACCCCAACTGTGAGGAATACACTTTTTAGAGCAGCTCCATGTACCCTGTAGATCTTTGTAGCTGATTTTCGATATATGTCAGATATTCCTGTGGGAACTGCTGCTGGTGAACTTGGATCTTTAAATACAATAGGGAAATTTGGATCTCAAATCCTGGGTTAACAGGAGCCAAGTGGTGGCACTTCATCAACAAAGACAAGGTAGGCATGGCTACCATAATGGACAGCACAGTCAAAGCAATAATCAGACAGCTGTGGCATTGGCTAGCTGATCATGGGGTTACTGGAAGTTAAATATATGGGCAGTCTACTAAATTTTTGCTTGATCTGTATAAGCAGAAGTGTTCTAGATCAAGTGAATAAAAGGCTGACATTAATTAAAAAACAAACAAACAAACAGAAAGTGATGGTCCTTTAATTCCCAGGCTTAAGAGAGATTACAGACCCAGAACACTTGATTGAAGAGAAGTCTGGGTCCCCTTGAGGATGGACCCTCCTCACTGCCAACAATTTCTACTGTTAATCTTCCTCCCAGCATTCTACAAAAGGACCTAGATTTTTTCATTAAGTGTGGCTCTGCATTGGGAAAAGGAAATGATCAGGTATTTTGAGGATAATTGGACACAGGCTCTGAAAGGACATTAATTCTAGGAGAACCAAAACATTTACTTTGGTACACAAGTCAGAGTGG
The DNA here is from genome assembly GCF_015220235.1 of Choloepus didactylus. NCBI lineage: Eukaryota > Metazoa > Chordata > Mammalia > Pilosa > Megalonychidae > Choloepus > Choloepus didactylus. Next base: position 145,358,830 of record NC_051309.1, read on the forward strand.
GAGCCTATGGAGGTCAGGTGGACGATGGGAGTTTTAACTCGGGTCGGTCTCACAGCAGGGCAAGTGGGTCCCTGAGCGAGGCCTTCTGTGGTTACTTCCCCAGTTCCAAAATGCATAATTCAAATATACATAGTCAGCAAGTAGCAAAATGTCCACTTTGGATCCCTGAATTGTGGAGTGAGAGTCATTATGGCAGGAAAGACCAAGTGGAAGCCACTAGAACTGCCTCTTCCTCACAAAATAGCAAAACAACAGCAATACTGCATTCCTAGAGGGATTACAGAGATTAGTATCACCATCAAGGACTTGAAGGATGAAGGAGTGGTGATTCCCACTATTTCCCCATTCAACTCTCCCATTTGGCCTGTGCAGAAAATTGATAGATCTTGGAGTATGACAAGGGATTATTATAAACTTAACCAGGTTGTGACTCAAGTTGCAACTGCTGTTTCAAATGTGTAATTTGATTGAGCAAATTAACACATTCCCTGGTACCTGGTATGCAGCTATTGAGCTGATAGATGCTTTTTTCCCACTCAATTTCTGTTAGTAAGAACCACCAGAATTAGTTTGCTTTCAGCTGGTAAGGACAGTAATACACCTTCCTTGTCCTACCACAGGGATAGGTAAACTCTCCAGCCCTGTGTCATAATCTAGTCTGTAGGGAATTTGATCATTTCTTCCTACAAGATATCACACTGGCCTGTTCCATTGATGACATTATTCTGATTGGATCTAGTGAGCAAGAAGTAGAAACTACTCTAAACTACTTGGTAAGGCTTCTGTGTGACAGATGGTAGGAGATAAATCCTATAAAAATCTGTCCTGGCCCGCGGGACGATCAACGGAGGCTCCAAATCCTGTGAGGGAGGAATGGTATGGGACAAGAGACGTGAAGAACGACAGCAAGACAGGTTTCTGATCAAGCTGCAAAACTTTATTGAAGAGGCAGGGTATATATGCCCTGGAGGGAGAGGGGGTGGCTAATAAGGACAGGTAGCGGTCTGGGATTGGTGATTGCTGTTGCTAGGGTGGATGGCAGATGTAGGGTTAGCATTTTTGGTGCGAACTAGCACTTTTGGCGCGAACTACTTCCGTAAAGAAGGCTGAGGGTAACTTAAGCTATTGTTGTATCAGCCCTGGCGGCCATGTTGCACGTCTCCGGCATAGCTGAAGGTGGGCTTCATGCATGCTACCTTAATCGCCCTCTACAAAAATCCTTGGGCCTTCCACCTCAGTGACATTTCTAGGCATCCAGGGATGTGTCTTGAAGTCCCTTCTATGTTGAGGAATAAGCTGTTGTATCTGACCCCTCGTATAAACAAAAAGGAGGATGGCCTCTAGATTTTAGAGGCAACATAGTCATCGTTTGGGTGTGCTATTCTCACCCAATTATTGAGCCACCTAAAAAGTTGCTAGTTTTGATTGGGGAGTAGAAAACAAGAGGATGCTCTGCAAAGTTCCGGTCTGCCATGCAAGCTGCTCTGCCACTTGGGCCACATGATCCAACAGATCCAGTAGTGATTGAAGTGTCAGTGACAAATAGTGAGTCAGTTTGGAACTTTTGGCATGCCGCTGTAAAAGAATCACAGTGCTGACTTTTAGCATTTTGTAACTAGTCTCTGACATCTTCTTTAGATAACTACTCTCCTTTTGCAAAGCAGCTTTTGGCCTGCTACTTGGCCCTAGTAGAGATTGAATGCTTAAATATGGGCCTCCACATTACCATGATACCTGAGCTTCCTGTCCCAAGGTTGTTGTCTGACCCAAGAGGCCATAAAGTTTGGAATGTAGAACAGAAACACTCCATCATCAAATGGAAGTGGTGCATATGAGACTGGGCTCAAATAGGCCCTGAATTATGTTAAACAGGGAAGTAGCCCATATATCGTAGCCCCCACTGCTGTCACATTACCTTCTCTCTCACACCCTGCAATGGATTCTTGGCAATTTCCTACGATCAATTTATTGAGGGAGTGAAAACTCACACCTGGTTTACAGTGAGTTCCACACAATAAGCAGAAACCACTCAAAAACTGTGGACAGCTTCAGCACTGTGGTTTGAAAGAGCAATGGATAGAGACGAATTTGTATACTGATTCATGGGCTGTGGCTAATGGTTTGGCTAGTGGTGTGGGACTTGTAAAGAACATGATTAGAAAATTGGTGACAGATTTTGGGGGAGTTATGTGGCTATACCCCTTTCTGAATGGGCAGAAAATATGAAGATATATGTGCCCCATGTGAATATTGACCACAGAGTGACTTCATCAAAGGAATATTTTAATAATCATGTGGATGGGATGACAAGTTCTATGAACACCAATCAGCCTCTTATCCCAGCCACTCTGGTCACTGCACAATGCAATTGTGAACTAAGTGGCCATGGGGTTAGGGATAGCAGTTTTTCATGGGCTCTGCAACATGGACTTCCACTCACCAAGGTCAACCTGAGCAGCCACTGCTGAGTGCCCAATGTACCACCAGCAGAGATCAAAACTATATACTCCATGTGGCACCATTCCCCAAGGTAGTCAGCCTACTACCTGGTGGCAGATTGATTACACTGGACCATTTCTGTCATGGAAGGGAAGCTTTTTGTTTTTACTAAATAGGCACTTACTCTTGATACAAATTTGCCTTCCCTGCACACTCTGCTTCTTCCAAAACTACCATCTTTGGACTTAGAGAATGCCTTATCCACTGTCATGGTATTCTACAAGGCATTACTTCTGGTCAAGGAGCCCACTCCACAAAAATCAAATACAGTAATGGGCCCATGCTCATAGAATTCATTGGTCTTACCATGTTCACCATCATCCACAACAGTGGAATGGTATTTAGAAGACTCAATTATGGCACTAACTGGATGGCAATACCTTACAGGGCTGGGGCAGTGTTTTCCAGGAGTCTAACTATATATGCTAAAAGACAGTGGCCTATTTATGGTGCTATTTCTCACATAGCCAGGATTACAGGTCTAGGAGTCAAAGGGTGGAAATAGGGTGGAACCACACTCTATTACCTTTAGGGATCCACTGCAAATGTTTTGGCTTTATGTCTCCAAAGCTGTATGTTCTGCTGGTCTACAGGTCTTGCTCCAAATGGAGAAGTGCTTCCACTAGGAGGTACAGCAATGATTCCACTGAACTGGAAGTTAAGACTGCAACCTATCCACTTTGGGCTTCTCATGCCTCTAAATCAACAGGCAAAAAGAGTTTACTTTTCTGGCTGTGTTGGTTGATTCTCATTACTAAGAGTAATAGGACTGTTACTGTGTGTGAAGGTAAACGAGAGTATGCCTGGAATACAGGAGATCCTTTAGGGTATCTCTTAGTATTACCATGCCCTGTGATTAAAACCAATAGAAAACTACAACACACCAATTCCAGTTAGACTGATAGTGGTCTAAACCCTTCAGGAGTGAAGGTTTGGGTCACCCCACCAGGCAAACAACCACAAGCAGCTGAGGTTCTTGGCTTGCTAGGGTAAAAGGAATAAGGAATAATTTGTGGAAGAAGATAGTTACAAATATCAACTACAACCATATGAGCAGTTGCAGAATTCAGGACTGTAATTGTTATGAGAATTTCTTCCTTATTTTGTTATGAATATGTTTGTATATATACAAAAAGCAAATATCTTTGTTTTCTTCTTTCTCTTATCCCCTTATCGTATAGCATAAGTTGTATGAACTTTACTAGAACACAGTATTTATGTTATAGGACATCAATGATCAGAGTGGATATCACCCAAGGACTTGTCTCCTCTTCAGGGAAAGGGTTAGTGCACTTTTGGTTGTACACAAGACTTCTAGAGAAATGGCTGCACAGATTGTATAAAACTAACCATTTGCCTGTAGTCAAAACCACCATAAATTATGTATGACTGTTTTCTAAATATGAAAACTGTTTTCTAAGTATGAAAACTTGGTGAATCTTGAGTTAAATCCAAAGTTTGTGATTATTTTACTAAGAAAAATTTGCTTTTGACAGTATCTTGAAGAGAGGCCTGTTGACTGGCAAAATTTTCCAAAAAGTGTGTTAATTTCACCTAAACTGTAGCTAGGAACCTGGAAAATTTAGTTCAATTAATGTATATATGAGGTATTTATGATAGGTCTCAAGGAGGGGCTCTTATTAGACAAGAAGATTCACTTTGTAATCAAGATCAAAGAAAATGAGTTATATAAACAACTGGTCAAAGTAATGATGTTCACCACATAACTGGGGGAAGAAAAATCAGGAGGAAAGTTTTATTAGTTTTATAGCTAAAAAACTATGGCACAACTGGAAAGTCAGCTTAACTGAACTGCACAAAAGATATTGATCCAAACTTCCGAGATCAAAGATATCCATGCCCACCTACTAAATTACAATACCCAGTGCCATATGTCCTGGCTCCACTGGAAGCTTCCTCTTATGTCAATTCTGTCTGAAAATTTTACTCCATATTGCTACTTATTTGGGCCCAAACTATAGTGCATAAAACTTCAGGGAAATTTAGGGACCTAACGAATAATTCCTCTGCAATTTGCCCAACATTTGATTTATGTGGAATTTAGAAAAATAAAAATATCATTGTTTGTAAAGTTTAGAATAGAAAATGGCACATATTTAATAGACAAACAGGAACTTCTTAATCTTCTCCTCCTCAAGCATAACTTGGAATAATCCACCTGAAGAAAAGGGTGAGTCTGTTAAACCTGAGACATTTATTTAGGCTTCTGCCTCTCTGAAGAACAGGAAAGGATAAAATACAAATACTCCCATGATCAGAATTACAGATAGACCCATCCAGTCAAGAAATACGGAAGGACTGTTTACCTGGGCCACTGCATCACAGTAAAATTCTGCATTTGTTCTAACAAGAGTAAAGAGTGGCTAACAAGGAGAAAGTATTTAGGGAATAATCACTCTTCATGAAAAAATAAGTAAGTACATGTACTTTCCCCATTAAATGAGTTATATCTCCCCTATTCATCTGCCCAAAATAAAATGAATGGATATTTAGAAATGCTATTGTGATTTTCAGCAACTGAAAATAATTTTCCCAGCATGAAAGACAAGAAAAAAGTTTTCTGATTGCCTCTTCTTACATAGATTAGTCAGGAAAATTCCTGGGTCAGAATCAGAGACTTGACAAATCTGATTTACACATACATCAAGAAATGCAAGATTCCCAAGAGAGAAATGAGTAAGCGGACAATCACCTACTGAATTGGATAATCATAATAAAAGAAAAAAAAAAACAATAAAAATTGTGTTTCACATTGACTTTTACTTCCAGACTTTGTTATATTTATTTTCTTATTCATCTTTCTGGTGGTTTTCATTTGTTCCCATGTTCTAGTTCATCTTTTGCCATTTCCTTACTCCATTATAACTCTGCTCCCACCCACTTCCTCTGTGATCTTCATTAAATTTCTATATGTTATAGTCCCAATCTTAAAATGACATACATTTTTTTTTTAAATAAAATTGCCTTTTAAATCAGTTTAAAAGGAAGAAAAATATACCTTTGTGCTTTATACTTTTACTGGTGATTTTGTGTGTGTTTGTATGTGTGGGATTTGAATTTCCACCTGTGTTTAATTGCTTTCATCCTGAAGAACTTTAGTATTTCTAGGAAGATGGATCTACAGTAATGATTTCTCTCAGTTTTTGTTTATCCAAGTATGTATTTTTCCCTCGTTTTTGAAAGAGAGCTTTACTGGATATAAGATTATTTATTGACTATTTTTGTTTTCTTCCAACACTTCCAATATGTCATCCTGTTGGCATCTGGCTTCCATTGTTTCTGACAAGAAGTACATTGATAACCTTATTGGAGTTTTATTTTATCTGAGTTATTTTTCTTCTACTGCTTTCAAAATATTTTCCTTGCCTTTTTCTTTCAACATTTTGCTATAATTTGACTGGGTGAAGATCTTTGCATTAATCTTTCTTAGAGTTCATTGAGCTTCCTGGATGTGTTGATTAATAGTTTTCAGCCAATTTTGGAAATTCTCACCCATTCCTTCTTCAAATATTGTTTTCTCTGACTTTTTCTTTTCCTCCTCTTCTTCTGATACTTCAACTACACATATGTTGGTGTAACTAAAGGTGTCCCACATTTCTCCTTATTATACTTTGTCTCTATTCTTCAGATTTCATAATCTCCATCAGTCTATTTTAAAGTTCACTAATTTTACTTTCAACTAAAATCTGTTGAGTCATTCTAGTGAATTTTTCATTTTGGTTATTATACTTCTCAATTACTTAATTTCTGTTTTATTTTTTAATAATTTCTATATCCATTAATGGTCCATTTGATGAAACATTGTCTTTCTACCTTGCTTTACTTTGTAACAAATGATTTTCTTTAACTTTTAGCATATTTATGAAGGCTACTTTGAAGTCTTTGTTCTGGTCCCTTCACATACACTTTTCTATTGCCTGGTTGTTTTTTTGTTTATGTGGGGTTGGGGCTCATGTTTCATTTTCTTTGCATCTTTAAGTTTTTATTGAAAATTGGGTATTTTACATATTACATTACAGCAACTCTGGATAAGGTTTTTCCTATTTCCATCCCCAGGGCTTGTTTTTGTTACAGTTTACATGTTTGCTTTGTGACTTGGCTAGGCTATCTTACCATTCTCTCCAGCTTTTTGTTTGACTTGTGAGTGATTCTAGAAAGCTCTTGATGATTCTGAGAATGGAACTCAATCTTAAACCCTTTTTCATTATGCAATAATGAAGAAAAACAAAACTCAAAACAATGTCTACTTTAATTGAAAAATAATTGAGTAGAGCACCATAAAGTTGCAGAGTTCATAAAATACTATTTGATTAGAGTATTATTGACATCATCATCCTTCCAAATTTGTTCCCCAAGGAGGTAGGATTGTTTCCTGATTGCACTCTACTTTACAATCATTAGACAATGTTTCTCTACTTTTCAATATACCTATAACACTCTTTCTTTGGTCCTTGTTTGTTGAAATTGTTTATATATTATTCACAATTAATTGAATCCTGCTCTAAGCACATTATGTAACATACTTAGCTTGATACTCTATATGGAAAACATTGCAGGTAGATGTGTCCTTAGTTTTAAGAAAATAGAATTTTACATGTCGATAAGCAATTTGATGGCACAGCTTTGAAGAATCCTCAAAAAATGTGTGTGAGGTAGTAATCAGTACAGAAGAACTTATGTGTTCCCATATTGCTAACAAATAAATCAATAATTACAATACAAAATTGAAAATATTAAGTTATTTTACAAATAAGTGCCATTTTATATAATGGAGTGAGGAAGGTCTGGCTAAACATGTTATATGGTCATATGATTAAAGAAAAGATTTATAATTTATTCAATGGTTTAATAACTCTAATATTCAAAGAAATTGTGAGGATTTGAGGGATTCTAATTGAGAAATTTTCAGGTGGAAATTAAAATATGCACTTTATAGGAATAAAGTTGAACTTGATGAAACTGAAGCCAATATGGGGTCTTCCTCTCAAATGTGGACATTGGGAGGTCTTGAGATCTCAGAGAAAATGCTTACCTAGTCAGCTACTTGTAGGATTGTAGCCTTCCTTACCCTCATTGACAGCTGATCTAGTACTCCTGTATCTTCACCATTCCAACAACGAATTTTCTGGTAAAGGCTGTTTATAGTGGTTAGAACTCTACATATATGTGGTATTTATGATAGGTCTCAAGGAGGGGCTGTTATTAGACAAGAAGATTCACTTTGTAAACAAGATCTGGAAAATGAGTTATATAAACAACTGGTCAAACTAATGATAGTCACCATATAACAGGGAAGAAAAATCAGGAGGAGTTTTATTAGGCAAAATATCATTTGTAACAGTTTTTAAACAATGGAAAAAATTTTAATTAGTATAAATGTTACATTACTCCTAGTCAAAAGATAATTATATAAAAATTGCAAACATGTTTTTAGTGCTTAGTGGGTGACAGGCCTTCTTCAAAGCATTTCATGTACCCCCAATAACCTTGTAAGGCACTGTTTTAGTCACTGAGGGTACAGTAGAAATGAAAAAGGCATGCATACATTTCCCCAACTTTGCTGGTTATGTGGAATACAATATTTAGATTAAAAGCAAGAATCAAAGTTGGAGACAATATTTTAAGTGCCTTGAAAGTATTTAATGAGTAATCAGGAGAGAGTAACAATTTTGAGCAGAGACATAAATTTTAGAATAAAAAAGGTCTGACATTAATATTTAAGAGATAACAAACTACCACAGAAGATTGCCGTTTTTTCTAACAATGCCCAAATGTTTCAATTTGAAATAATAGGGATTAGAAATAAGAGTTAATTGACAACTGCTAATACTGCCATTACTACTGCTTTAGAAGTACTATCACCACTACTACTAATAAGAATAACAGTATTTATAAATTTTCTGTATACTCCAGTCATTGTTCTAGGACCTTAGATATGCTAGCTTATGTTATCCATCAATGGCCCTTGGAATCATTACATACATATATGTATGAGGAATTTGCATGTAGAGGATATGTAACCTGTCCAAGATAACGAAGAATATAATTAATGGAGCTGAGATAAAGAGGGATTATCGCCTAATTTTTTTTAGGAAGCAAGTTTTCCTTCCTTGACTTAAATCTCAGTGAAGATAAGGAAAGGACTGTCTTGGTTAACCGCAATGTCCAATGAAGTGTCTGGTACTCATTGCACACTTATATAATGAGTTAATGAATGAATAAATGAACAAACTCTGTATCACACATGCTTGTATCTAAAGCTTGATGCCTGTTTTTAGTTATCTGATAAAAATAAATCCCTACAGAAGGAAAAAAAGGCATTTGATATGTGTTACTATCAGTATGTCTCTCAGAAGGTAGAAACAATTTACTGCCATAAGAAGTGTTTAAGAATATATTTTTCCCAACCTAATAGAGCACAGTCTTACATATTTATCAATTTTTGCATTTTGAAAGGTAGAGTATATATTTGTTTAATTTTATTATTAAATATTTTATTAATGTACATATTGTATTATTTTAAATGCCAATTGGCCATGTATATTCATTTTCTGTAAAATGCCTGCTTATGTTCTCCTTTTATAGGAAATTATTTATTTAATTAAAGAAGCAAGCCCCATATTTTTGCAATTGTAATTTTCCATTTTTTTAATTAGAGAAGTTCAGTTTACAGAAAAACCATGCATAAAACCACCTCTATTGTTAACATCTTGCATTAGTGTGGTGAATTTGTTACAAATGATGAAGGAATATTTTCATAATTGTACATTGAACTATAGTCCATGAGTTATATTAGGGCTCAGACTTTGCACTGTAAAATCCTTTTTTTAAAATTGTTATTCAAGTAATATATATGCAACCGAGAATTTCCCCATTTTAACCACTTCAATATGTAATTCAGTGTTGTTAGTTATGCTCACAACGTTGTGCTAACATCACCACAATACATTATCAAAACTTTTCCATCAAAACAAATAGAAATGCTTTATAATTTGTTTTTTGGTCATTTGTATATCTTCCTTAAGAAATGTCTATTCAAAATTTTTGCCATTCTTTAAATCATCAGTTTGCATCTCTACCAAACTATGGTGAAGGCATGGAACATAATATTAATATGTGTGATATTAGCCTTTATACTTTAGGTTCAGAGTTGAAAAAAATACAGATTGAAAAATAGAAATATTTCATTATTAAAATTTTCTCTCTCTTATTTCTTTGCTCCTTTGATTTGAGATTGGGGAAGCTGATGTCTTCCTGTCTACCCATTTATAAATTGGGTTGTTTGTCTTTTTGAATTATAAAATTTCTTTACATATTCTGAATATTAAACCTCATCAGACATATGGTTCCAAATATGTGGTTGTCTTTTACTTTCATGATAAATTCCTTTGAGTTGCATTTTTTTTTTTTTGACAAGGGCCCATTTATCTTTTTTTTTTTTTTTTTTTCTTTTGTTTGCTTGTACTTTGGGTGTAAAATCTAAAAAACCATTGCCTAACACAAGGTCCTGAAGATGATTCCCTATGTTTTCTTCTAGGAATTTTATAGTTCTCTTTCTTATTTCAGTTTTTGATCTATTTGGAGTTAGCTGATTTTTATATATGGTTTGTAGTAGGGGTCCACCTACATTCTTTTGCCTATGGACAACCAGTTTTCCAAGCACCAGTTATTGAAGAGACTGTTCCTATTTGAGTGGATTTGGCACCCTTGTCAAAAATCACTTGACCATAAATATGAGGATTGATTTCTGAGCTCTCAATTTGATTCTGTTTGTCTATATGTCTCTCATTGTGACAGTACCATGCTGTTTTGATTACTGTCACTTTGTAATAAGTCTTAGGATCAGGAAGTGTGAGTCCTCCAACTTTTTTCTTTACAAAATGGTTTTGGCTATTGAGGTCCCTTATTCTTCCATATATATGTGATGATTGACTTTTTCATTTCTGCCAAAAAGACTGTTGGGGTTTTGATTGACATTGCATTGAATCTGTAAATTCCTTTGGGTAGAATTAGTATCTCAGCAACATCTAGTCTCCCAATCTAAGAACATGGAATATCCTTCAATTTATTTAGATCTTTGATTTATTGTAGCAATGTTTTAGAGTTTTCTGCATGCAAATCCTTTACATTCTTGATTAGATTTATTCCTAAATATTTGATTCTTATAGTTGCTATTGTAAATAGAATTTTTTTTCTTCATTTCCTCTTCAGGTTGTTCATTAGAAGTGTATAGAAACACTACTTATTTTTGAGTGGTGATCATGTACCCCACCAATTTTCTGAATTCCTTTTTTTTTTTAGCTCTGGTAGCTTTGTTGTGCATTTTTCAGGATTTTTTGTGTATAGTATCATATCATCTGCAAATAGGGAACATTTTACTTCTTCCTTTCCAATTTAGATGAATTTTATTTCTTTTTCTTGCACAATTACCTGGCTAAAAGATCTAGTACAGTGTAGAATCACAGTGGGCATCCTTGTCTTTTTCCTGATCTGGACTTTATATATATATATATATTTTTTTTTCTTTGTATTTATAATGGGGATAAAATTTAATATCAAAAATTAATAATCATATTTGATTATCTGTCAGCTTTACTTCAATGGCATACAAATATACTGTTCCTATACTCCTTTCCCCCTTTATTATTTTTGTACTTGTTGCAAGTTATATTTTTGTACATTTCCTGTCCCAATCCATAGAATTACCATTACTTTTTTTATGCATTTGCATTTTAGCACCTGTAAAAACTAAGAATTGAAATTACATACCCAAACAAACAAACAAAAAATAATTCAATTTTAATTATCCAAATGGTTAACTTTGCCAGTGGTTTTTATATCTTTATGTCACTTTCATCCACTGTCTAGTATCCTTTCCTTTTAGCCTGAAGAAGTCCCTTTAGCATAGCTTGTAGGGCACATCTGGTAATAATGAACACCCCCAACTTTTATTTTTTGGGGAATGTCTTATTCTCCTCCTCATGTTTGAAAGAAAATCTAGTTGGATATAAAATTCTTGGTTAGCAATTGTTTTCTTTCAAACTTTAAGTATTACATCCCACCGCTCTCTTGACTTTGTGGTTTCTGCTGAGAAATTGGCACTTAATCTGATTGGGATTCCATTATACAAAAATGTTGGTTTTTGCATGCAGCTTTCAGAACACTCTTTTTCCTTCACATTCCACAGTTTGACCTCTATGTGTCTGGGAACATTCTCTTCCTTACTATCCTGTTTGATATATTTGGGCTTCTTGGATGTGCATATTCATTTTTTTTTATGTTTGGGAAATTTTATGTTATTATGTCTTGGAATACTCATTCTGCCCCTTTCTATCTTCTCCTTCTTAAACTTCCATAATGTGCATATTGGTATGCATAATGGTGTCCCACAGGTCTTAGGATATTTTCACTTTTTCTAATTCTTCTTCCTTTCTGCCCCTCAGTTGAACTCATTTCCATTGTCTTGTCCTTGAGTTCACTGATTGCCAGGTACAACATGTTATCAAATTACTTTAAGGATCTTTTCATTTCAGCTATTATTGTCTCTACCTCCAGATTCCTATTTGTTGGTTTTTTTTTTTTTTTTTTTTTTACATTTCCTTTCCCTTTATTAAGTTCTCATATTGTTCATTCATTGTTTTCCTGATATATTTCAGGTTTTTTCCTCCGCATATGTCTTCATCCCCTTGAGTATATTGAGGCTCACTTCTTTCAAGTCTTTATCCTGTATGTCCAGAGTCCAGTCTTCTTCATTAATGTTTTCTGGATTGTTATCCTTCTACTTTGGATGGGCCCCCAGTTCCTGTTTCCCTGTTTGTCTTGTAATCTTTTGTTGGACACCATATATTTTAATATTTTAAAGCATTAACTCTGGGATTTAGTCCTTGAGCTGTTTCTTGAGTGTTACAACAAAGATTTCCTTGACTGCCAACAAAATCAAAAAACCAATGCAAAAATCACCTTTCACATCATTGCAAATTTGCTTTGCATTGGTCAGTGTGCTCCTTCAGAGTTTAGCCCTTCTATAAACAAGGTAAGCCCCAAACAACTTCAAAGTGCCAGGTCATTCCTGTTTTATCTGAGCTTTTGTCTTGTTCTGGGCTTGTGCTTGCTAGTGGCATTAGGAGTCTTCTGTTTACAGGTATTTGAATGCTCCCTCTATTCCCTATGGTATATACTTTCTCACTCTACTGGATGCTTTACTGTAGAACTTAAAGCAGGCAATACTTTTCCCCTGAATATTTACTATAACTGTTGTTTATACTGTTTTAGCTGTCCCAAGCTGCTTTTGCCTTGAGGGAAAATTTTGAGTTGGATAGAGCCAGAGATCTACTTCTTAGGTCATTATTTCCTAGCTGGAGAAAGGTCAGGGATCCACAAAGACAGCACCAACCAATTCCTCACTGGCCCTCGGAGGGGATAAGGAGGGCCAGCAAGGGAGCCTGGAGCTTCTATGGCTTTTTGAAGTTGCAATTTATTGATTTGGTACCTGTCCAGAAAATACAATTCTTTAACTGTTTTCCATAGTTTTGAGGAAGGGTATACTCTATATGACTCTGCCTTCAGATCCAGCCCACAGTGATCTGAAGTAGCTGATCAAAAGATCAGCAATCAGGCCACCCACCCCAGATCTTGGTGTATTAAACTCTATATTCCATCCTGGCACCAGCAAGTTGTGTCAGGGACTGGTAGAGGAAGCCATTGCTGCCTGCCACAAAGCTGGAGGATAGGTGATGATAGCTACTGGACTAAGAGTGAAATTCACTTGTATTTACCACCGTTTACCAGCCTCTTTCTCCCACTTATCCCTGGATGTTGCACAAGATTTCACATGACTCTGGAGATTCAAACTAATTGTTTTAAATAGTTATTGCCAGTTCAAGAGTTGTTGTGATAGAAGGAAAAATTCCTGGAACTCCCTATTCTGCCATCTTCCCACAATCACCTATAATTTATTTCTTATATACCTTTTCAATCAGATGTAAGAATTCAAATCATTCTTGTTAATGTGCATTTTTTTCTCATTCTAATCATTTTGAAAAATGCTAAAATGCTTGTGTATATTTTATTAAAATCATCATTGGTTTTCCTCTGACATCAAAAAATTTTATTTCTAAAGATTTTTCATAAATAATCATAATGAACCCAGGATGATACAATAAGGTATTGTGATAATATAAAGAAACTATTACAAAATACAAAAAGAACCATGCAGAAAAAAATGGTAGCACTAAACAACAAAATAAAAATTCATAATACTATGAGAAAATACTTTGGAAAAAAACTGAAATCTACTAACAGTGTTTTAATATTCTTACCATTATTAGTCTTTTTCTCACAGTGAAATTTTGAATAAAATGTCTTAAAATGAACCAATGAAATGGACAAGATTGTTGCAGAGAAGCTTTCAAATCCGTTGCAAAAGCAATCTTTGTTTACATTCATGTAGAGTTAAAGAATAACATTGTGATTTAACCTCTTCTGAATAGTCTTAGAATAAATTCACCAACATTGATTTAGTTGGCACAGTAAAAGTATGCTCTTTATGATTTATTTTGTCTCTCAAGAAAAGTGCATGCTTATATTATGGCGGCAATGAAAAAAAATGCACCTCTTCTACAGAATTCCTTATTATTTAAATCTAAATTTGGTTAAAGAAAATAAGCCCCCAATCTAATGTTATACAATTAGCCCACTAATTTACTCTAATTAATGTAAACTATTAACATTTACAAAGCTCAAGATTTATGCTAGAAAAACAGGAATCCAGGATTTCCCATTACGATATAGAACACTTTGTTTTCCTTTTTTGTATATTGCTGTTTTCTTGGGAAAAGTTTAAAAAATTTCATCTAAGTTTGCAGCAACTTACATTCTAGAATTGTAGCAAATGACATCTCTTTGCAATTCCCCCCACCTTACATTGTGGATAATGAGGTCAAAACAGTACCTGACAGACAGTAAGTGCTTGTAAGACTTTACTTCTGCTAACAGGAAATAAATTAGCTACAAGAAGCTAATTAAGCTGATAGAAGATGGAGAAGGTGATAGACCACTAGAATATGGAGTATCTATTTTATAAAGAAATAAAACTATATCATATTTTATGCTGTTATATGTAGCAGTTTAAGATAAACTTGGATAAAAAGGACAATTGAAATACATATATTAAACTTTGTGTTTCAATATTCGATGTACGTAATTGCAACTTTAACATGTGATAACTCATCAGGATTTGCATAAAGTGGTAATAATTTATTGAATATCATAATTTATTAAACATCACATATTTTGGTTATTTTTGAGGGGTTTAAAGTATATAAGACAATAATTGGAAAACCATGAATTAAAAGGAGGTAAAACTTTAATGTATTAAATGCTGAGTATTTTAGTATTTAGCACAGTATTTAGTAAGAGTATATAGGATAATACTAGTATAGTATTTTAAAATGATGTTTTCTCAGGTTACAAAACTTTTTGTTGAGAAGCCACATAATTATTTGAAAATCAAGAAAGAGGAGCTAATAGAAACTTAATAGTGATAATAATTGATACAATTGAAAGGAACTAGTAAAGTTGAGGAATATTAGCCTTTTCTCATGGCCAATATGTTCAAATTCCAAATTAAAAAAACAAACAAACTAAATCTTTAAATGATTTTGTTTTGAAATTAAAATAAACTTTTATCCTCTAATTTGAGTAACATTACCTTTATTCTATAATATATAGCTTTTCATCACCCTAAACTATATTTCATGCTGAGCTCTCATGTGACCTGACTTCATTCAAAAAGTCATCAAACAATTCTGAACTCATAATGCTTCTTAGATGGAAATGATTAAGAGAATAAACACTTTAACATAATTCAGGGTTCATTTTGTACTTGCCACTATGAAAAATTCTTGGGGCTGGAATAATAGCAGTGATTCCAATAGAAATACAAATTGATTCAATTTACTAGAAAAACTTACAATACTGATTAGATTTGCTGTATCAAACATCTATGGCTATAAGATTGTTTAGAAGCATTTTTCCCATTGGGAAGGATCCCTCCCCCAATTTTCTTGTTGTATGTATGCGACCAGCATCACACCCTTTTGTTGCTTCTATTGTTGGTCAGGAACAGTTCAGACTGATACTGAGACTACTTAAGGGACAGAAAGGCATTTCAAGTGGCATTAAAACTTGATTATCTTTCAAAATAATTTAAAAGTATACTTTATGAATAATTTAAATGTAATTTTGGTTTTAAATTAGATATTGTGATTACTATAATATTTTCATGAGTGACCAGAAATATCATATGAAAATAAATTAAAAACAGATAAACATAAACTGCATTGTATTTAGAAACAAACAATTGGTGGTTTAGCTTTTGTTGTTGCTGTAGTTGATATTGGTTTTGAGCTTTGTACCAAGCTTCTGTTTAAAAAAAATTAAAACGAATGTACCCTTTACTTTTCTGCTTGCTGTCATGACCTCAAACATAGTATTTTTTCTTGATAATTCTAAATTTGTTCTTAAAGAATTGGGATTGATACATTAATGCATGTACTCCTAAATTCATTTTTATGTAACAAGATAAAACATCTACCAAAGAAAATGAGCAGTGATTATTTTATTCTTTCAAACTTCTTTTTTTAAAAGTTTTTCTCCTGGTTGATTTATTTAATAAGTACTGTATTGAATATTGTTCCAGTTCACTTTATTTTAATATAAGTTAGGAAATACGTCCCTCTTTGTAGCTCTAGAAAACTGATTGCCTGCATTTCTCTGATCTCAGCAATGAAGTGATAATACATGCACTGACTCAGGATATTTTTTTCCACAGAAATTTCTATTATTATTGACATGGCTTGAATTTACAAAAATAAATTTCAATGTAATTCAAGTTCAAACTGTGGCTTAAGTTTTTATTTTAGCTTACTTCATTTGAAATGAAATTATTCCCAGAAAGCAATAAAATAAACCTTAAAATGGTCTGTAAACATGATTATAAAAATTTATTGATATAACATTAATCCCAATCCATCTGTTAGTTACTGAAAATATTGCATCAATTTACATCAAATGAATTAAAAAAAACAAAACTTCTAATGTATCAAGTGAGTTTAGTTACATTATCATACTTTCATTATCTGGAATTATTCAGAGGTCTATATGGAATCATGCAAAAATCTTCAGATTATTATCCACATTCTTGGAGACTGAAAACTTCAAGGAAGTTACACAGACACAAAAAGTTTTAAGAGAATAACTTTCTAGATCCTTAACTTCCATTATAGACTCTTCCTAAAACTGAATTTTCTGAGACTTCACCCGTAGACCAAATTCACTGCTCATCTTCCCCTTTCCCTTGCCTACTTTCCTCGGAATCCTTTTCCAATTTTACAAAAGAAAGCCATACTGTTTACCTGGAATATTTTTATGGCATATATTCCCAGGGTGTAAAAATTTCTGGGGTGTTAAAGAACAAATAAAAATGTCGGTATCTATGACAATTCCTTTAATCTAATCACCAAAAATTTATATCTTTTTCTCTTTAACAGACATCTCTATTAAGGGTAAAGAAACACGCTTGTCCCATGCGGGGATATTATGTTAAAAAGTGTGGTTAAAGACCTCACCTCCTCTGTCCCCTGCAGATCACTCCTAAGGAGAGAACCCTGAAATCAAACCTAAGAGAACAGAAGTAAGAAATACTTATGGCAGTAGTTTCTTATTTCATTCACGTAATAACTCATGGCAAGGCCCATGCCTCATCTGTATACTTAGAGTTAGAAATCAGAATTGAAATGGTTGTCACAGAAACACGCATTAGCATGTTCATCTGAATTGAAAAATGAAGTCAGACATTTTGGATGGACATTCAGTCTAATTTGGTTGTTTTTTTGACATTGAATTCTGGCTTTGACTAATAGGTTACATGGCACACATTTTCTCATAAATTACATTAGCTAAATTTCACCTCTAAAGATTTGAGCAAAACATCTAAAAATACTGGCAAAGATATTTTGGAATTTAAAATGTTTAAATTTACCCAGCCTTGGAGCATCACAATGCTTCAGTGTTGTAATGAAACTGTCTGAAAGAAAAAAAAGTAAAAACGTGTCTTTAACAACTCAGGGAAACATAGCATTTATGAAAAAAAATCACACACCAATTCTGAGACATATTCACTCAGTGGTAAATGCTAAATCTACTCTAAAACTATTTCTATAATTTAATTTAAAAATGTTAGATTACAACATGTTAATAATATTTATTCATTGCATTAAATATATAATATTCATACTTAGGGTTTCTTCTTACTTTTATAAAACTGTTATAATTGACATAAATATTAAAAATTGTAAAGAAAGTCAGAATTTGATCTAGGATATGAAACCAAATTTATCTTAAATATGGATATAAGTATAGATTAAAGTTTGAAAAGATAATACACCAAAAAAAATCACCATAAGTAATTATTAAGCAATCAAAAAGAAAACAAAACACACACAAATAAATAAACCCTCCTAAACTCAGTTTCCCTCCTAAACTTTCCCTGATTTAGCAAGGAAATTTTCTGTGGGTATAGGCATGGATGAGAACACCAGATCTGAGTGACTTTGAATTATCAATCAACCCCAACAAATTTCATTTTTCTCAATGCTGTGAATTCTCCCAGAATCATAGTAGAAGCAAAGAGATGGAAAAAAATACAACATATACCCAGTTTCAGGAAATGTAGAAAGAGAAGACAGATATCTAATTCTTATAAGGCTATTTTTAATGACATAGGAAGCAAAGGCTAAACTGTCATAAATAAAACATTTTTTCAAATTACTAGAAAATGTAAACTTTCACTTTAAGCATAAACAGCAAACTCTAAGAGTGTTTACTATTCTTGTGTAAATAACCTTAGTACCACTTTGGTTTTATATAGGTAAAAGATATCAAGCTAGACTGATTTTTAATGTGCTTATTACACAGAATATACTAAATATTTGATAATATGTTTTGAGAAATGTTATTGTTTTTGAAAAGAAATGAAATTTTAAAAATAATCCCAAAGGCAATGGCATAAAATTATTGAGCTATATTTACTCTTCAGTTCAGAAATAATCATTTTGAGATATATTCACAAATATTTTAAAAAATAATAACATAAATGTTATTTCTGTTTTATGTGTTTAGTGTACATTTTGAACTGAAACCTAATAACAATTTGACCTTTTGGCCAATTTTTATGAGCACTTCTCTGCTTATAGCCCCAAGATTTGGGGAAAGACTCTAAGACCAATATTTTGTCATGGATATCTCAGTAATTTAAATTACAAAATAAAACAGGTCATGTTGAATTTATAGGAAATTGTTTACAAAATGATATCCACAGTTACATTAATCCTTACAATACTCAATAGACAAGTTTTTTATGAACGTCTATTATTTACAGATTTTCCTGGTGATAATAGTCTGCCTGAAATAAAATACATCCAAAAAGGCTCCATTTGGTCAGAGATTTAAAACAATATTCAATAGGAAGGGATAAAAATCTCATAATATTTTCATTTTCTTAACAGTAAAAAAAAAAAAAACTCCATCTATAAAATAATATTTACATATCATGTTGTTTTATATATTCTGGTTAATATGATTATAATCTTCATTTTACAAGGTGAAGCCTAATTTTAATAGCACAATGTATCTCCATACACACTCAACCCTATTGTTCAGTGCTGTTGATTACGCTCAAAATAATATGCTACCATCCACCACCATCCATTTCCAAACCTTTACCATCAAAAGGAAATATGTACAAGTGAAGCATCAACTTCCCATTCTCTAAACCATTCTATCCCCATGGTAACCTATATTCTAACTCTATGAATTTTCTTATTATAATTAATTCATTTGGGTGAGATCATGCAATATTTGTTCTTTTGTGTCTGGCTTATGTCACTCAACATAGTGCCCTCAAGGTTCATCCATGTTGTCTCATAAACAGGAATTCATTCCTCTTAATGGCTGAATAATATCCCACTCTATGTATATACCACATTTTGTTTATTCATTCATCAGTTGATGGACACTTCGGTTACTTCCATCAACCCAATTTTGAGTAATGGTGCTATGAACATTGCTGTACAAATCTGTTAGAGTCCCTGTTTTCAGTACTTCTGGTATATGTTAGTAGCAGGATTGCCAGATCATATGGTAATTCAATACTTAGCTTCCTGAGGAACTGCCAAACTGTCTTCCACAGGAGCTGCATTATTTAACATTCCCACAAGCAAAGAATGAATTTTCTCCACAACCTCTCCAATAGTTGTAATTTTCTATTTTTTATATAGTGGTAGTTCTAGTAGGTGTGAAATGATATCACACTGTGGTTTTGATTTGTATTTCCCTAGTAGCTAGTGATGCTGAGCATATTTTCATGTGCTTTTTAGCCACTTGCAGTTCCTCTTGGAGATATATCTACTCAAATATTTTGACCATTTTTAAATTGGGTTATCTTTTTATTGTCGAGTTGTAGGATTTCTTTAAATATTCTGGATATTAAATCCTTATCAGATATGTGGCTTCCAAACATTTTCTTCCATTGAATAGGCTATTAACATTCATGACAAAGTCTTTTGATGCACAAAAGTTTTTGTTTGTTTGTTTGTTTTTTAAATTTTGAGGTGACCCCGTTTATCTAGTTTTTTCTCTCATTGCTGTGCTTTGGGCATAAAGTCTAAGAAATCATTGCCTACCACAAGATTTGAAGTTGCTTGCCTACATTTTCTACTAGGAGTTTTATATTACTGGCTCTTATATTTAGGTCTTTGATACATTTTGAGTAGATTTTTGTATATGGTGTAAAATAGTGTTCCTCTTTCACTCTTTTGCATATGACTCTCTAGTTCTCCCAATGCCATTTGTTGATGAGTCTGTTGTTTCCCAGTTGAGATGACTTGGCAGCTTGCCAGAAATCAATTGGCCATAGAAGTGAGGTTTTATTTCTGAACTCTTGGTTTGATTCTATTGGTCATTATATCTATCCCAATGTCAACACCATGCTGTTTTGACCACTGTAGCTCTGTAATATGCCTTAAAGTCAGGAGTGTGAGTTCTACAATTTCATTCTTCTTTTTCAAGGTGTTTGTGACTATTTAGGGCTGCTTATGCTTCTCAATAAATTTGATAACTGGCTTCTCCACTTCTACAAAGTAGCCTGTTTGAATTTTAATTGGGATTTTGTTGAATCTGTAAATCAGTTTGTGTAGAATTGACATCTTAATGATATTTAGTCTTCCAATGCATGAACACGGAATATCCTTCCATTTGTTGAATTCTTCTTTGATTTCTTTTAGCAATATTTGTAGTTCTCTCAGTACAAGTTCGCATACTTGGTTAAATTTATTCCTAGATATTTGATTATTTTACTTGCTATTATAAATGGATTTTTTCCTGATTTTCTCCTCAGCTTGCTCATTAATATTGTGTAGAAACACTAGTGATTTTTGCCTGTTGATTTTGTATCTCACCATTTTGCTGAACTAGTTTATTAGACCTGATAGCTTTGTTGTAGATTGTTCAGGGCTTTCTAGATATAGGATTATGTCATCACCAAATAGTGAAAGTAAACTTCTTCCTTTCCAATTTGGATGCCCTTTATTTCTTTTACTTGCCTAACATCCCTGGCTAGAACTTTCAGCACAATGTTGAATAACCGTGGTGACAGTGAGCATCATTGTCTTTTTCCAGATCTTAGAGGGAAAGCTTTGTTTTTCACCATTGAGCATGATGCTAGCTGAGGGTTTTTATTATATTCCCTTTACCTTGTTAAGGCAGTTTCCATTTATTCCTATTTTTCAAAGTGTTTTTATCGAGAAAGTATGTTGGATGATGTCAAATGACTTTTCTGCATCATTTGAAATGAGTATTTTACCCCCTCATTTTCTTAATGTGTTGTATTACATTAATTGATTTTCTTATGTTGAACCACCCTGGAATACCTGGGATAAAACTCACTTGGTCATGGTGTATAATTCTTTTAATGTGCCATTGGTTTTGATTTGCAAGTATTTTATTGAGGATTTTGCATGTATATTCATAAGAAAAAATGGTCTGAAATATTATTTTCTTGTACTACCTGTTTCTGTCTTTGGTATAAGATAATGGCTTTATACAATGAGTTAAGTAACGTTACTTATTCTTCAATTTTTTTTGGAATAGTTTGAGCAACATTGGTATTAATTTTTGTTGGAATAATTGTTGAATTCACCTCTGAAGCCATATGGTCTTGGGCTTTTCTTTGTTGGCAGGTTTTTAATGATTGATTCAATCACTTCACTTGTAATTGGTCATTCTATTAATGACTTCTATTTCTTCTAGAATCAGTGTAGGTTCTTCAGGTGTTTCTACCAATTTGTTCATTTCATGTAGGTTGTCTATTTTCTTCATTGTATCCACTTATATTCCTTTTCATTTCTGTTGGGGCAGTAGTAATGTTGTACTCTCATTTCTGATGTTATTTATTTGCAATATCTCTATTTTTTTGGCCAGTCTAGCTAAGGGTGTGTCATTTTTTTTTTTTTTTATTTCAAAGAACTAACTTTTAGTTTTGTTGATTCTATTTTTTTATCCTCAATTTCTTTCTTTTTTTTCCCTCTCTGATCTCTGCCATTTCTTTTCTTCTGATTGTTTTGGGATTATTTTATTGTTCTTTATCCAATTCCGCCAATTATGCAGTTAGGTCTTTGATTTTAGCTCTTTCTTCTGTTTTTAATATTAATATTTAGGGCTATAAATTTCCCTCCCAGCACTACCTTAATGAATTCCTTATGTTTTGTTTTGATTTTTCCTTTTTAATTTTTATTGGGATTGTTTAGATACCATACAATTATCCAAAGATCCAAAGTGTACAATCACTTGCCCCTGGGTACACTCATACAGCTGTGCATCCATCACCACACTTAATTTTTGTTCAATTTTTAGAAACTTTTCATTACTCCAGACAAGAAATAAAGTGAAAGATGAAAAAAGAAAAAAGAAAAGGAAACTCGAATCCTCTCCTATCCCTAACCAACCCCCCTCAATTGTTGACTTGTAGTGTTGGTATAGTACATTTGTTACTGTTTATGAAAAAATGTTGAAATACTACTAACTGTAGTATATAGTTTGCAATAGGTATATATTTATACCCTATATGCCCCTCTATTATTAACTTCTAGTTGTATTGTCATACATTTGTTCTGGTTCATGGAAGCAATTTCTAGTATTTGTACAGTTGATCATGGACATTGCCCACCACAGGATTCAGTTTTATACATTCCCATCTTTTGACCTCCAACTTTCCTTCTGGTGACATATATGATTCTGAGCTTCCCCTTTCCACCTAATTCACACACCATTCAACACTGTTAGTTATTCTCACATCTTGCTACTGACATGTCTGTTCATTTCCAAACCTTTAAGTTCATCCTAGTTGAACATTCTGCTCATACTAAGCAACCACCCCCATTCTTAAGCCTTGTCCTATATCTTGGCACCTTATATTTCATGTCTATGAGTTTACATATTATAATTAGTTCCTATCTGTGAGACCCTGCAATAATTGTCCTTATGTGTCTGGCTTATTTCACTCAGTATATTGCCCTCGAGGTGTTGTCATCAACCCATTTTTTTTTGTATGGTTTTGTTCAGTCACCATACATTCCATCCTAAGTAAATAATCAGTGGTTCTCTGTATGGTCATATATTTATGTGTTCACCATCTTCACCACTATCTATATAAGGGCATCTACACTTCCTCCACAAGGCAGGAGGGAGAGTCAAAGAATGTAGAGAGGCAAAAGAAAGAGGAAAAAAAAATGACAGCTAGGAAGCAGCAAAAGAAAAAATAACCTTAAATCAAAGTAGAGTAAAGAATCAAGACAATACCACCAATGTCAAGTGTCTAACATGCCTCCCCTATTCCCCCCTCTTATCTGCATTTACCTTGGTATATCACCTTTGTTACATTAAAGGAAGCATAATACAATGATTCTGTTAGTTAAAGTCTCTAGCTTATGTTGATTTTATCCCTCCCCCAATGCCTCCCTATTTTTTACACCTTGCAAGGCTGACATTTGCTTGTTCTCCCTCATAAAAGAACATATTTGTACATTTTATCACAATTGTTGAACACTAGATTTCACCAGGTTACACAGTCCCAGCCTTTATCTTTCCTCCTTTCTTCTGGTGTCTCACTTGCTCCCAATCTTCCTCTCTCAACCATATTCATAGTTATGTTTGTTCAGTGTACTTACATTGCTGTGCTACCATCTCCCAAAATAGTGTTCCAAACCATGCACTCCTGCCTTCTATCACTCTGTAGTGTTCCCTTTAGTATTTCCTGTAGGGTGGGTGTCTTGTTCACAAAGTCTCTCATTGTCTGTTTGTCAGAAAATATTTTGAGTTCTCCCTCATATTTGAAGGACAACTTTGCTGGATATAGGAATGTTGGTTGGCGGTTTTTCTCTTTCAGTGTCTTAAATATATCACACCACTTCCTTCTTGCCTCCATGGTTTCTGCTGAGAGATCTGCACATAGTCTTATGAAGCTTCCTTTGTATGTATTGGATCGCTTTTCTCTTGCTGCTTTCAGGATTCTCTCTTTGTCTTTGACATTTGATAATCTGATTATTAAGTGTCTTGGTGTAGGCCTATTCAGATCTCTTCTGTTTGGAGTACGCTGCGCTTCTTGGATCTGTAATTTTATGTCTTTCATAAGAGATGGGAAATTTTCATTAATTATTTCCTCTATTATTGCTTCTGCCCCTTTTCCCTTCTCTTCTCCTTCTGGGACACCAATGATACGTACGTTATTGTACTTTGGTTCATCCTTAAGTTCCCGTAGACATTGCTCATATTTTTTCATTCTTTTCTCCATCTGCTCCTTTGCGTGTAGGCTTTCAGGTGTTTTGTTCTCCAGTTCCTGAGTGTTTTCTTCTGCCTCTTGAGATCTGCTATTGTATGTTTCTGTTGTGTCTTTCATCTCTTATGTTGTGCCTTTCATTTCCACAGATCCTACAAGTTGTTTTTTTGAACTTTCATTTTTTGCCTTATGTATGCCCAGTGTTTTCTTTACAGCCTCTATCTCTTTTGCAATATCTTCTCTAAACTTTTTGATTTGATTTAGCATTAGTTGTTTAAATTCCCATATCTCAGTTGAAGTGTACGTTTGTTCCTTTGACTGGGCCATAAGTTCGTTTTTCTTAGTGTAGGTTGTAATTTTCTGTTGTCTAGGCATGGTTTCCTTGGTTATCCAAATCAGGTTTTCCCAGACCAGAACAGGCTCAGGTCCCAGAGGGAAGAAATATTCAGTATCTTGTTTCCCTGAGGGTGTTTCTTAGAAAATTGCTCCACCCTGAGATGCCTCAGGTCACTGTACTTTTCTGCCCAGCAGGTGATGCCTGTTAGCCTATAATTCTTCACTGGTGTGAGAAGGTATGGCTGTGTTCCCTCAGGCTCTGGGGTCTGCTTCTGAATGGAAAGGGCCCCACCCCTTTCCTCTTAGAGAAGACAGACCCCTTAGGGGGAGGTCATTAGCATTTCAATGGTCTCTCTTTCTGCTTGTGCTGTCTCCACCCTTCTCTGAGTCACAGCCCTGGAAAATGAAAATGACTGGGGCTTTCTCCACTGAGATGAAAAAGATACAGATAGTCCCCTTCAGACCTAGTCCAAGGTGACCCTTCGGCTCTCCAAGGTCAGTCATCACCCAAAGCCTCTGTCTGTTTTTTGGGGATTCGTACCTATAGTGAGCAGTTCACATTCGCTGCTTAAAACCCCAGTTGGAGCTCAGCTGAGTTATATTCACTTGCTGGGAGAGAGCTTCTCTCTGCCACCACGAGGCTTTGCAGCTCGGGCTATGGGGGAGGGGGTCTCGCGACTTGGATCCGCAGGTTTTACTTACAGATTTTATGCTGTGATCTTGGGCATTCCTCCCAATTCAGGTTGGTATATGATGAATGGACGGTCTCATTTGTCCCTCCACAGTTATTCTGGATTATTTACTAGTTGTTTCTGGTTTTTTAAGTTGTTCCAGGGGGACTACTTAGCTTCTACTCCTCTCTATGCTGTCATCTTGCACAAGCTCTCTCCCCTTATGTTTTGATATGTTGTATTTTTGTTTTCATTCTTCTCAAGGTATTTACTGATTTTCCTTGAAATTTCTTCATTGAATCACTATTGTTTTTAAGAGTGTGTTAAGTTCCATGTATTTGTGAATTTTCCAGTCCTCCCCCTGTTTTGATTTCAAGCTTCATTCCGTTATGATAAGGGAAAATGCTTTGTATAATCTCAAAGCTTGAAAATTTATTGAGGCTTGTTTTGTGACCCAACATGTAGTCTATCCTGGAGAGTTGTCCATGCAGACTTGAGAAGAATGTATATCCTGCTGTTTTGGGGGTGCAGTGTTCTGAATATGTCTGTTAGTTCTAGTTCATATTATCAGGTTCTCTCTTTCCTTATTTATCCTCTGTATAGATGTTCACTCTATTGATGAGAACAGTGTATTGAATTCTCCCTCTATTATTGTGTACATGTCTATTTCTCCCTTCAGTTTTTCCAGAGCTTGCCAGTGTATTTTAGGGTTCCATGGTTAGGTGCATAAATATTAATGATTGTTCTTGGTATATTTCCACTTTTATTTTTATACAGTGTCCTTCTTTGTCTCTTATAACAGCTTTACATTTAAAGTCTATTTTGTCCCATTTTACTATAGATAGCGCAGCTCTTTTTTGGTTAATACTTGCAAAGAATATCTTTTTTTATCCTTTCACTTTCAACATATATGTGTCTTAGGATATAAAGTGAGTCTCTTATAAATAACATACAATTGGATCACGCTTTTTCAACCATTCTGCCAATCTGTGTGTTTTGATTTTGGAATTTAATCCAGTAACATTCGATTTTATTAGTGTAAAGTCAGTAGCAACTTCAGCCAATTTATCTTTGGGTTTTATATGTCATATCTTATTTGTGTTTTTTTTTTTAATTTTTATTTTGTTCTGTTTTTTTACTGTTCTAGTCATACATTCTGATACTCTTCATTTCTACAGTCTGCTCCATTCATATCTCTCCTGTGTTTTCCCACCTGCAGTATACCATTTAGCATTTCTTATAGGGCAGTTCTCAATGAACACTCTAAGTTTCTGCTTATCTGGGAATATCTTAATATCTCCTTCATTTTTTCCTCATTTTAAATGCAGTTTTATTGAAATATAGTCACATAACAATCATCAAAAGTGTACAACTGCTCACAATATCATCACATAGTTGTGCATTCATCACCACAATGTTTGAACAACTTCATTACTCCAAAGAATAAAAATAAGAATTAAAAAAAAATTAAACAAACGCCTAAAAACATTCCATCACCCCCTATTATTCATTAACTTTTTGTCTCCATTTTTCTACTCATTTGTCCATACACTGGGTAAAGGAAGTGTAAACCATAAAGTTTTCACAGACTATAATCTCCATATGATTACATGATATATAAGATTGTATAACATATATAAGGTATATAGTTATAATATCATCTTCAAGAATCAAGGATACTGGATTGCAGTTCAAGAGTTTGAGATATATCCTTCTAACTATACAAATTAAGTAAAAACTAAAAGGATATCTATATAATGAATTAGAGTTATCTCCAGAATGACCTCTTGACTCCATTTGAAATCTCTCAGCCACTGAAAATTTGTTTTGTTACATTTTTCCCCCTTTTGGTTCAGAAGGCTTTCTCATTCCTACAATTCTGGGTCCAGGCGCATCCCTGGGAGTCATGTCCCACATTGCCAGGGAGATTTCTGCCCCTAGCAGTCATGTCCCACATAGGGCAGAGGGCATAGAGTTTGCCTGATGAGTTGGCTTATAGAGAGAGGCCACATGTGAGTAAAAAAGAGGTTCTCTGGGAGTGACTTTCAGTCATAATTATATGTAGACTTACCTGCTCCTTTGCAGTAACAGGCTTCATAAGGCAAACCCCAAGATTGAGGGCTCAGACTTCTAAACTGGTAAACCCCAATGCTTGTGAGTATGTCAGGAATTCCCCAGGTGGGAAACTTTAATATTCTCATATTTTCCCCCAGTCCCTCATGGGGGCTTTGCAAATGCTTTTTATTCTCTGCCCAAATTACTCTGGGATATATCGGGGCTTCATGCTAACATGTACAAACCAACCATATCTCTTTCCCTATTCAAGGTTCCATGTAATTATGTTTGAGTAAACTGATCATATAAGTTAAATTTTATAGTGTGATGTAGAAAATATAGATTTGCATCAAATAAATGTCTCTTCCTTTGGTCCCACACAGAAGCTGAAGTAATAAAACACAGTTAATATCATCCTCTACCCTTGAGTCTGGTGTACCCCAGTCTCAACCAAGTCAATGTCATTCATATCTCCAATTGAAGTCTAATCTCTTTTTGGCCTCTTTAAGAGTTGCTGCATGGGGCAATGTCAACACTCACCCACCAACAAAGAATAGGCACAACCATCTCTCCACATTTTCTCCAGCACTTGTGTCCATCTGTTTATTTTTTAAGCAGATTTATTCACACATTATAAAATCTATCCTAAGGAAACAGTCAACGATTCCCAGTATAATCACACAGCTATGCATTTACCACCACAATCCATATGAGGACATTTACATTTCTTCCATAATCAAAGAGGAAGAGAAAAGAAAAAATGAAGACTAAAAAAAGGATAGAGGAAAAAATAAATTAAAGCAATACAATACAATGATAGGTCATTGAACACCACCACCAAGAATCCCATACCAGTCCCTTAAATCCCCCTCTTGTAGACACTTAGATTTAGTATATTGCCTTTGTTACCATTAATGGAAGCATATTACAATGTCAGTGTTAACTATTGACTCTAGTCTGCATTGATTTTATTTTCCCCTACACCATCCAGTTATTGACACCTTGAAATATTGACATTCATTTGTTCTCCCTCATGTAAAAACATTCTTTTATTAGTGCACTTTTTTTGTAATTCAAGGTAGACTTTTGTTCACTTGACCTAGAATACTTCTGCTTATACAGCACAAACAAACATTGAGTAGACTGCCCATCAATTTTATTGCTAGGTACTCCATGATCTACTAGTCAACAACATAAGTCTTTGAGTGTCAGATTATTTTTACTGCTGCCTTGAGCATGTTTTCCATTATAGTAGCCATGTCCACCTTGTCTTTGATGATTAACTGCAGCCACATGTCTTCTGTGGACTCGTGATCTGCTGTGGCTTCTATAGACTTCTGATCCAATTATCCCCATTGTGTTTAAGGGTTCCAGCTCAGTGACAGCATTTCCCACGGTAATATCTAACCTATAGAGAAGGACAACTACGGAGCTCTCCAGGGATGACAGATCTAGTCTCACAAATTTATTCCTTAAAGTCCTGGTAAAAGGTGTGTCCTCTGGACATTCCAGGGGTGTGTGAGCAGGTGTTCCATGATAAATATCCTCTAACATTCCAATCTCTCTAAGCCTTTAAATCCCCTCCTCTACATTATATCAGGGCAGTTCTGGCATTCCAACATCAGGTAATGCTGGCCATCTTTTGATCCATGTCTCAGCTAACCATCCAAACTATTAACACCCTTTCTAACACGTTGAGCTACAACATTGAATGCAGAATCTCTGCTTAGTGGGCCCATTTCATTAAATTCAGCCTGATACAACTTTATATTCCTTCCACCATTATCCCACACACTTAATAGCCATTCCCACACATATTCCCCTGATTTCTGTCTATATAAGTTGGAAAACTCATACAGTTCTATTGGAAAATAGCATACTTCCTCATGGGTCACACTTTGTACATCATGCTTGAGGGCCTGTTGGGACTTTAGTCTAATTATAGGTCTTAAAGCAAAGACTGGTTGTGGAGGTGGGTCATGAAAAGATTTAGAAGTATCCCTCAAGCCATTTACCTCAAGACATTCCACTAAAATTTCATCTGGTGAAACAGCATTAATCTCTCCAGAGGAGTGAGGGCTGCTTCCTCAGGGGAGGTGATTACAGGTTTAGCAGGTACTGAAGGGTTAATCTCTTTAGGTGGAGGTAGGATGGCAGACTCCTCAGGGCAGACTGGAGGTTGGGAAGCTATTTCCTCAAAGCAAGCTGGAGGTTGGGTATTTCTCTCCTCAGGTCAGACTAGGGGTGGGGGTGGGGGGTCTGTTTCCTCAGAACAGATTACTACAGGTATATCTAACAAAGACTCAGCAGAATCCAGGGTCCCAATGTCCTCACTGCCATTATTATCAATCCATATGCCCCAATCCCAAATTTCAGGATCCCATTCTTTTCCAGTCAATGTCTTTACTTTAACAGCTGACACCTTGCAAGGTTGAGATTTCAGTTTACATTGTAAATCTCCTAATCACACAATGAGACTCTGGGTCTGGTTTTCAGAAATATCAAGTCTGCAGCCACAGGAAATAAGATTTTCTTTCATGGCACAAATAGAAGCCATTATGTCTGTCACATGGCACTTAAGTTTTAAATTTGAAGCTTATCTCTTTCTCTTATAATTTTAGCCAGCATATCTAAGAGCAACCAGCCAACATTATTATACCACTTACCTCTGCAAACTCAATTAAGGTTTCAAAAACACTGTCACCCAGAGCTTTGCTTCATACAAGAATATGATTAGAAGAATCAAATGGTGATATTTTGTGGATCTCCCTTGCCAACTGATGCCATGGACTCTCAGTGCCATCTTGATTATTGGAAATGGAGTCATTAGTACCTTTTGAATCTAATCAGAGAAGAATACCAATAAAAGCCCATTTTAAGATTCTGTTTCTCAAGAACCACCCCACTTCTAGTACCAAGTTGTATTAGTTCGGGTTCTTTAGGGAAACAGAATCAACAAGAGATACCTATAAATATAAGATTTTATAAAAGTGTATCACACAACTGTGGGAATGCATGAATCCAAATTCCATAGAGCAGGCAGCAAAACTGGCAACTCAAATGAAGATGTTTGATAAACTCCTCAGGCAGTGAACTGGCAACTTCGATGAACATGTTCGATGAACTCCTCAGGAACAAACTGGCAACTTCAATGAACTCCTCAGGAAATGTGTCACTGGTTAGCCAAAGAAAAATGATGGTCCTCTATCTGTCCTCCTTAAAAGTCTTCAAATGACTGGATTAAGTCCAGCTGATTGCATTCTCTCATTGTGGAAGACATGCCCTTTGTTGTGTAATCAGTCACAGCTGCAGACAACTGACTGATGATTTAATAAACCAGCCTTCTTGTTCATTAACCAGCCACAAATGTCCTTGCAGTAATGGTTAGGCTAGTGCTTGCTTGCCCAGACACCTGAGTACCATCACCTGGCCAAGTTGATGCATGAACCTAACCATCACACATAGGTCACTTTTCTCTTGCTACTTTCAGAATTCTCTCTTTGTCTTTGACATTTGATAATCTGATTATTAAGCCTTGGAGTGGGTCTGTTCAGATTTATTCTGTTTGGGGTATGCCACACTTCTTACATGTGTAATTTTATGTCTTTCCTAAGAGATGGTAAATACTCAGTGATTACATCCTTTATTATTGTTTCTGCCACTTTTCCCTTCTCTTCTCCTTCTAGGACACCCATGAGACATATATTCATGTTCGTCCTGTTGTCATTCAGTCTCTTGAAATGCTGCTCATATTTTTTCCATTTTTTTTTTCTGTTCTTTTGTGTGTAGGATTTCAGATGTCCTTTTCTCCAGCTCATGAATTGTTTCTTCTGCCTCTTCAAATCTGCTGTATGAAGTGTTTTTCACCTCTTCTATTGTGACTTTCATTCCCATAAGTTCTGCCATTTGTTTTCTTAAGCTTACAAATTCTTCTTTCTGGTGACCCACTGTCTTCTTTATCTCCTTTATCTCTTTTGCCACATTTTCCTTCAGCTTGTTAATTTGATTTAGATTTGTTTGAACATCAGTTTGTTCCTGAGGAGTTCATCAAACATGTTCATTGAAGTTGCCAGTTCACTGCCTGAGGAGTTCATCAAACATCTTCATTTGAGTTGCCAGTTTTGCTGCCTGCCCTATGGAATTTGGATTCATGCATTCCCACAGTTGTGTGATATACTTTTATAACATCTTATATTTATAGATATCTCTTGTTGATTCTGTTTCCTTAATCTACTTGCTATATGACTTTTAATTAGCTCTTTCAACTTCATTATCTCATTTGAAGTGCAAGTTTTTCCTTTGAATGGGCCATATCTTCATTTTTCCTAGCATGACTCATAATTTTTTGCTGTCTAAGCATCTGGTTTCCTTGATTACCCCAATCAGATTTTCCCAGACATCATGGGCCCTGCTCTCAGCTGGAGGGTGTAATAAGTATCATACTTCCTTGAGGATGAGACCCAGAATGTTGTCAGATTTTCCTGTGAGGCCTCTAGATTCTGCTTTTTCTAACAGCCCAGCACATGGTGCTTATTATCCCACGGCTCCACACAGATGTAAAAAGGTGTGGCCATTTAATTCTCAATGGCTCTTGTCCTGGCCAGAGGCTGAGGTTTTCAGAAGCCAAGCTTAAGTTGTTTTTGTCCTCCACCTCCCCAGGCCCTAGGGTCTGAATTCTCTGAGGGAGGGCTACCACTTGAGCTAGGCCCCACCTCCCTGTTCTTAGGGAAGATATACCCTTTAGAGAGCTATCTGGTACACTTAAATTCACCCTTTGTCTCTCTAATTCTCTTAACTCCAACCTTGCCTGGGTCAATGCTGAAAGTTGAAAATGCCTGAGGCTTTCTCTAATGAACTACTTAGACTGAGAAAGGAAAAAAGAAAAAAAGGGAAAGAAAAGCCCTTTCCAGAACCGGTCCCCAGCCCCCTAGTTTCGCCAGCTGACCTGAGTTGGTGCCCAGTTCTATGTGACCCTTTTCTTGGGACACAGCTGTTTTCCAGTATTTTGAGCTAGTAATTATAGCATAACCGAGACTGAACTTTGTTTAGCCTCAACCAGAACCTCAGCATGGTCCCAGCCTAGAATTCTTATTAAACAAATTCATCATTCCATCCTCTGTGATTTATGTGTCTCTGATCCCCATCACCCTGAAAGAATGACAGGAGACATTAGAGAGCAGTGGTTAGGAGTCCAGAATTATGAAATCACAGTTCCTAGATTTTAATCCTGGCATTTTAACCTACTTGCTGTATGACTTTCAGCATATTATTAAGTATTCTAATCTTCAATCTTCCCACTGTGTATTGTAATTGTAATTACCTCATAGCATTGTTTTGAGAGTTAAATGAGGTAATCCATTCAAAGCACTTAGTTCAGTATTTAGAATATAATAAGCACACACAAAATGCCAAATATTTTCTGTTTATCAACAGACTTATTTTAGATTCTTTTTCATTATTGATCTCAATTTGGGTGACATTTATATTATAATAAGCATTACACCTCAAAAGTTAATTAAAAGATCATTCTATATAGATCTTACTCATTGTAAACAGAATAGCCCCTTTCAGGGGACATGGCTGAAACTTTTGTTTTGGTTTGGATATCCTTTACGACTTCATTTATTGCTGTAATATCTGTAGCCAATTTTCATGGCCATTCAAGAAATAGCTGAACAAAAAAATCATGACTATTTTTAAATTTATTTATAAGACTAAAAAATATATTATAACTGAAAATACTTTCCTTAATCTTCTAATCAGAAACATGCACACAGATCACAGCTGCTGTTTATCAAGTAAATTATCACACCTGTGTGTCACACATTTTAAATCCAACTTTTTTTTGTAGATTGCTGTTTGCTATAAATGCAACTATTTCTTATTTTAAAAGATTTTCAGTTAATGTTTTATGTTTTTCAATAACTATATTAAATGCCAAATGGCTCATTTGGCAAGAGTTACATTTTGAATTCTTAGGATGATGTACTATATTCTACAGGTAAATCTATTTTGGGAGAGAAGTATATATATACTTCATAATGCAATACTTTTTTTATTAAATATAACACTATTGTTTAGTAAGAAAGCAAGTACACATACACCTTCCCAATACTGGATCTGTAATATTTACTTTTTAAGGTTCCTTTTTGAGTTTTTCAATAAAATAATCCTATTTAAAAAGAATCATTTGAAACAGATTACAAATATAAAGTCTTTACTTATTGCTTTAGTATTTACTTAGCACAGAGTAACAACATAACACTCATTTATTTAACAATAAAATTTGAATTTAAAATGCATCTAAATGATTTCACAGTATATATTGACATGTAAGTTAGTTCCCTACGTTTTCTTTCAAACTTTTGAATTCAATAATTGTGTATATGATCTTCACCTGCTAAAATTATAAACCCCCTTACAGATTATCTGCTTGATCACAATATGACATTAAAAAAGATAGATTTCTGATAGAAAAAGTTAACTTTTGAAAGAAAACTCACACTAAAGAAAAACTCAATTTAATATTATGAAGTATTTCAATTTAGTATTTTGTAGTTTGTATTTCCCCAAAAGAAATACTTAGAATACAAATGGCATAATTTCTGGTCACATCATTTGGGTGATGATATTTTTAATTAAATTAATCCAGTTTACAAGTAAATAACAATTTCCATCGAAAATATTTATACTTACATTATTGAGGCCCTTCTATGAAATTAGTTCTCACTTTTGGCTTTGTTTTACTGATATAGGTCCCACCTGTCTTGTTTGCTTTTACACTTTTTTTCAGGGTCTAGGTCATTTCTATATAATTGTTCAGAATAGATTACTTCCTAATCTTCAAATTACCTGCATGCATATGATAAATGGATGAAATACCCTATGATGCAAATTATATAAATAACACTCTCCAAGAAAAATATGTCTTGAAACCCATGAGCGAAAAATACACTTTGAAGAGAGAGGTGATGTGAGCTGTTCTAGTCCTGAATTTTAATCTTTATTCTACACTCAACTAAGATTGGGCAAATCACTTGACAATTATGAGCCTGTATTTCCTTATCCATAGCCAGGTGTATTAGAGAAGATGCTTTTCTATAAACTGTTCAAGAAAATTAGGATTATACAGCTACTAATTGGGTGAATTTTGATTTAAACTCTATCTGATAGCTATAAATATTTTTTAAAACAATAAATATATGTGATAATTATATATAATAGGATATTATAAATTTGAGAAATCTAAATCATGACAGTGATAAACACAAAAGATATTAGCTCATGACCATTTCAGTCGTCCTTAATTCCCATTTCCTTTATCAAAAAAAAAATCTTCTGACCCACACAGTAGTCTCTATATTAATGACATCATCTGTGTTATTTTAGAGGTGCTGAAAATCTGGACAGACCTAAGGCTTTATTTATAGCAACCTGTTCTCATCCATGCAACTCACTTGTTTTCTAAAATTGTAACTTCTCAAAGATGATCCATGTGATGAACTCATGGTTCTGCCTCCCCCACCTAATACATATTTCACCAATGATTTCCTGTCTCTTTAGCAAAGAATCATGTCTTCACCTCCTCCTTCCAACCACACTTCCTGCTCTTCCTTTTGCATCTGTAGTTACTTCACACCTCATATCTCTCTTGATTATTTCTTCAAACACTATTTATAAAACAATACTATCAGTAGGATTGCCATAAAACTGATTGTTCAAATCCATATATATTGAAAGTGAAATGGGGAGCTAAAAAAAGTTAAATTATATAATTTTTGTAACTTTACTTACTGACCAAAATGATTTTATTATTTTGATGATCTTATGAAAATTTTCTGTTAAAAATCATTTTCAAAATTAAAATCCTTTCTAAAAATAAAAATGCTGAGTATCATGTTTATTTAAACAAAAAAGAGAGAGCTTCCCAATTTGATTATGTGAACACTTCTTCTGATAAAAAAGAATAATTATGCTTGGTATATAGTCATACATTATAATCAGATTTTTATCCAGCAATGTTTCTAACATTTTGCTGCATGTATGTATTTGAAAAATGTCTATTTATATGGCCTTATGTTTAATATTTTAATAGAATAGCCTAAAATCTTCAAGAGTATACTTTATGTTTAGTTCATTTCAAATTATTGATACCTCTATTGAATTTTTTCTACTGACTTCAATATTTTTTATTGAGAAAATATTCCATATACACAGGCTTAAGTACCGAGTGAATGCATACTAATTCTACTAAATGGAGAGTATTCGCATTTCTTTCATTTTCCATAATAAATTGTGGAAGTAACTCTGACCAGATATTGTATCAATTACTGCTCTCTCCTTAAAACATATTTTTAGGAAACAAAGCTTATCAAGTTATACATATGATTCCTTTGAATGTTTTACCAGAATGCTGCAAAATCATAGTCATTTTCAATGTGAGTCCATTCTGGAAGAAATAATAAATTAATCTAGTTAAAAATTGGAGTTCAGGGAAAACTTTCTTTCCACAAGTCTAGATACTTCAAATGCAGTTAGGGGATATTAAAATTAAACTTCTGACCTCTCATAGTTTAATGTAGTTAGCTGTTATCTTGCTTTTCTAGCAATGTACTTAAATGTATTTTTATTTTCAAACCTTTTTATCAATAATTGCAATTTGATTAAGCCTTCAAATGTTAAAGTTTAGTGCTCATCTCATTAAATAATTTGATTAAAGAGTTTTTATATATTTTGAAAAAAGTGGAAGACTCATTTAACTTAAAAAGTCAATACTATTTTGGGATACTTATGCTGATACATAAAATAGTTCTTCAGTAGCTCAGTCATCCATACTATCCATCTTATAATGGGCAGCAGAGAAAGCAAGCACATTGTGCAATGTTAAATTATGTTTTTGTATTTTGTGTTAAACATCAACTTCATCACAAAAATTCCACAGTAAAATTAATCTGTGTGACGTAAGTATATTTAAAAACATTTGGTAACTGAAAAATTCTATTTAATTTAGTAAAAATTGTATTTCTTTTGAATGTAATTTAAGTTTTGAGTGTACCACAGCCGATGAGTACTTCTATCCTCTATAAATTTATTATTTTATAAAAATTTTTTTCTATTCATGTGATGTGCTTCACCAAGAAATTGTTTGTTGTAATCAAAGAAACAAGTGCATTTATCTTTAATATTGAACCTTTAAACTGTATTTTCAAGAGTAGTCATATTATATGCTTCTCTTCAAACAAAATGAATTTCCAAAAGTTTCCTTTGATTCCATGAATTGGAAGTAAACTTTAAACCATTTTTGGAATTAATTGATTATCTTTTTTTTTTTTTTTTTAAATCAGTACCTCTTAAAGCATTATTCTTTCATAATACTTAAGCAACAAATATTTCAAAATCATCAATGCAGAATTAAAATCTGGTTATGGTAAAATGATTCATTTGGTAATTGTTGCCCAAAATGAACAGTGGAGTCACAACACAAACATATTTAACTTACAACATGCTCTGAAAAAGAAAAATAATGTAACATTTCAGGACATTATATCAGCTCTCACCATTCCACTCAATGAGTCTATATCTCTCATTTTCTTCCGTCTCAGGTTCATCTATTCCCTTAACCAAAGGCATCCCACAATGCAGTCTAATTTAATGATACATACTTTTTTTTTGCAACACAGGCTCTAAAAGCAAGCCAACTCTCTATATACTTAAAACAAGGTAAACTCTACTTCTGGATATCTTAGGGTAATTCTAACTATATACAATTCTCACCAAGCACCTTGACTTGAGTATCAGATTCAACTATGGCATGGCTTTAGAGATTTAATAAGTTCTGATTGTTGTGTATAGTGATCCACAGGTTTGTGTTCTCATTTGAAGAGTTGATGTTTGTTAAGTATAAAATCCAGTAATTGCTGAAATTTCTTCACCGCTGAAGTTGTGTTGTCTTGATGGGTGTAATACTATTAAAGTCAAGGAAAAAGTGTCCCTCTTGTTTAGGCAAATAGTACTGGGGATGATATTGTAGATCCCAGCAGGTATATTTTCTAATCCAGTAGCAAAATCCACACCTATAGTTACCACTAGATTTCCTCTGAAAGCTATGGCAACCAGGATCTCCTAACATAGAAACTGTTACAACCTCAAATCCAACACTATTTCCTTGGTCCTCTTAGCTCAACAAGTAATGGCCCAGTCCTTTCTGTATGGAATTGGTACATGGGGTTATTTTTGCATCCTCCTGGAAATTTCCACATCCTCCAGCACTCTGACCACTCCACTTTCCATCAATCCATTTTGATAA
The DNA here is from genome assembly GCF_015220235.1 of Choloepus didactylus. Taxonomy (NCBI): domain Eukaryota; kingdom Metazoa; phylum Chordata; class Mammalia; order Pilosa; family Megalonychidae; genus Choloepus; species Choloepus didactylus. Next base: position 145,396,607 of record NC_051309.1, read on the forward strand.
GGTGTATGGCAAAGGAATCTTCAAAAAAGTAAAACTGCATGCTGAATATACTCAGACTGTGTAATAGACCGTGTTCTGTTTTTCCTACTGAGAAACAAGTAATGTAAAGGTATGGGTCCCAGGTGTGGTCAGCTTTATCTTAGTCAAATAATGAGGGCTGCTAACTTGAATTACATCAATGTATGAAGGTGAATCTGCTGGGCAATAAATTTTTTCCCCATCAGTCTTGTACACAACCACTGTGATACATTCTTGATTGTTCACCAAATCATCCTTGTCTGTTGCATGTCTACTGAGCAAATCCATACTGCAGCACCCTCTTGTGGACACTGCACCTCCAGTTTGTTGGTCAGGCTATAGGCATATTTTACAGGTCCTTGCTTAGCATCCCAAGTACTGTCAATATATGTTGATTCTTTAAAAAAGACTTGCATTCCAACTCAAACAAATCACAACCTAATTCTGGGATAGATCATCCCATGAAATCCAAAATATTCCATGGTCTATTTTCTGAGCTGTTCAGGGATCAAGGTTTAAATATTTTTGCAACTGTGGGGTCCAGTTTTTTTACATCATTTTCATGGTAGCTTCCTTTCCAATGTAAATGACTCCAACGATTTTTCAATTAGATAAATCACAGCCCCTTGAACTTGCTAATATCCAAAACAGCATACACATATGTAGGAACCAGACCCCGCTTCTCTTCTATTTTCCAAGTTCTTCTGCTTAAAGAGCCCACAATTACACTTTGAAATTAAAAGCCAGAATGAGCATCACTCTCATTTAACAAAAAGAAAAAGCCAGCTGTGAAATATCGCAAATTTTATTGGCTACAACAGAGAACTGCATTTTCAGAGAGACTAACTCTTCTGGAATCTAAGAAAGGGGGTGTGGTAGTTTGAAGTTGTTATGTACCCCCAGAAAAGGCCATGTTCTTTTAATCCATTCCTTTAGGTGTAAACCTACTATAGGTGGGATCTTTTGATTAGGCTATTTCAATTGAGATGTTACCACCTTCTTCAAGATGTGTTTTAATCCTTTACTGGAGTCCTTTATACAGAAACTAAGAGATAAAATTAAGAGAAGCTTATAGAGAAAAGCACCAGAGAGGCTGAGAGAGGACACACAGAAGCTCAGAGAGGAAGCCACAGGAAGCAGAAGCTGAAAGCCATGAAACCCAGGAGTGAAGGACCAGAGACATTGGCCATGTGCCTTCCCATGTGACAGAGGTGCCCCACAAGCCAGCAGCCTGTCTTCAGGGTCCAGATACCATCCTGTTGATGCCTTGAGTTGGGAAATTTTCATAACCTGAGAACTGTAAGTTGCAAGTTAATTAATAAAGCCCCATTGTAAAAGCCAGCCCATACCTGGTATATTGCATCCTGGCAGCTTTACCAAACCAAAAGAGCTCCGTACTTCCAAGAACACCTGTAATGCAAACACTGAATCCCCTTTTATTAGAATAAAATATGACACTGGAACATCATATGTTCTAGTTTGCTAATGCTGCTAGAATGCAAAACACCAGAGATGGATTGGCTTTTATAAAAGGTGGCTTATTTGGTTACACAGTCACAGTCTTAAGGCCATAAAGTGTCCAAAATAACACATCAGCAATCGGGTACCTTCACTGGAGGATGGCCAACTGGTGTCAGGAAAACCTCTGTTAGCTGGAAAGGCACGTGGCTGGCGTCTGCTCCAAAGTTCTGATTTCAAATGGCTTTCTCCCAGGATTTTCCTCTCTAGCCTGCAGTTCCTCAAAAATGTCACTCTTAGTTGCACTTGGGGTATTTATCCTCTCTTAGCTTCCCCAGAGCAAGAGTCTGCTTTCAATGGCTGTTTTCAAACTGTCTCTCATCTGTAGCTCCTGTGCTTTCTTCAAAGTGTCCCTCTTGGCTGTGGCTCCTCTTCAAAATGTCACTCACAGCTGCACTGAGTTTGTTCTGTTTGTCAGCCCATTTATATGGCTCCACTGATCAAGGCCACCCTGAATGGGTGAGGCCACGCCTCCATGGAAATAATCTCATCAGAGTTATCACCTACAGTTGGGTGGGGCACATTTCCATGCAAATCTAATCAGCACCAAAACGTCTGCCCCACAAGACTGTATCAAAGAATACGGCTTTTTCTGGGGGGCACAATACATTCAAACCGGCACACCATACAAATGAATAAGAATCACTAAGCTAAATTTAATAAATTGCTAAAGGTTGAGTGTGGACTAGCTTGAAAGTAATGTAGCCCTGGGAGCCACAGGAATTCATGCACTCACAGTTCTTCAGAGATCTGCACTGGGTGCTCATAAGAATAATTGGGAGTAAGGCAAAAGTCTAGATTCAGTTTTCCTCCCAGGTACATGCCTAGAAAAGTGTCAGGACTGCCACTATGGGAAAGACAGTACTCTGGATACTGATTCTTCTTCCCTACCAAACTAATAGATTTAGCTGGGAGAAAGATAACAGATTCTGTTGCCCCTGGGACCCAGGTGAAGACTAAAGGAATTTGAAGGCTATGAAAATTGTAACCATAAGATAAAGAAAACTTGAACCTACCTCAGCTACTAAAGTAACTAATAGCAGGGAAGTGGCATGCCCATTTTCAGACATAGGTGTTATTTACGACAGACTCCACTGTCCTATTCAAGATGTTCAATTTTCAATCACAAATTATGAGAAAATGAATAAAACTAGAAAAAAATACCTTGTAAAGTAATAAATTAGATAATAGGATCAGAATCTGATATTATCTAGATTGGAAGAATGAGATGGAATTTATAATAAACATGATAAATATGTTAAAGACTCTAGGGAAAAGGAAAATAAGCTAGAACAGATGGAATAGAATAGCAGAGAGGTGGGAGAAAGAGTCAAATAGATAGCGCAAAATTTAAAAACAAACATGCTAAAAGAGAGTAAAATGCCTTCAATTGGTTCATCAATAGAATACTCAACTGAAGAAACAATAATTGAACTTTAAAATGGTTCAATGAGAATTACCCAAACTGAAACCCATAATGCAAAATAGTAAATGTAATATCATCAATAATCTGTGAAAAAATGTTTAATGGATGTCTAGAAGGATGAAAGAGTGAGAGAGACCTGGGCAGAAGAAATATTTGATGAGATAATGGTCAAATTTTTTCCAAAAATAATTAAAGACTTCAAACCACAGGCCCACAGTTTTTCAGAGAAATCAATTAGGATGAAAAACTATGGTGTTTGGCAGCTGGAATATTGGTTGGCCTCAAAGGAGAAATAAGCATATATATTTTATAATGATAGTAGATGACATAGACAAACCTTCAACAACAACAGAAATAAAAAGACGCTCTAGCTTATACTTAACAGTGAAAGGGTAAATATATTTTGCTCATTTATAAGGTCAGAAACAGGACCAAAATGCTCACTCCCATAACTCTAGTTCAATACCATTCTGTTTCCCAGTGCACTAAACAATTAAAAAAAGATAAATAAATAGATCAGAAAGGAGGGCATAAAACTGTGTCTTTCATAAACAAAGTGATTATTGTAGAAATTTCTATGTCACTGTTCCAAAGGGTCTCTAATAAGCTACTAGAACTAAAATGTGAACTTATGAAGAATGCAGGATAAATGATCACTATGTAATACTCTATTTCTCTTTGCTATCAAGGAGCAATTGGATCATGAACTAATAATTTAAAAAGCCAGTAATGTTTAAATAATCCCAAAATATGAAATAGAGTACATACATATATGAAATGATATAAACATATCAAATATGTTGATATTGAGTCCATATGCTGAAAAAATACAAACAATGATAAAGAGATGAAAGAAGATCTAAGGAATGGAGAGACTTTTGTGCTCATAGGTTTGAACACTCAACATTGATGAGCTGTCAATTTATACCCAAATCACCTTCTAGAATAAATAATAATTTATTTTACGTTTATGATCCTTGATTAGAAAACATTTTCTCAGATGTGAACCAAAGAAAAAATCTGTAAAAGAATCATTAACAAATAGTCTTCATCAAAATTTTGAAGATTTTTCTCATGAAAAGACACTACAAAGGGAATGAAAAGACAAGTCACGTGCAGGTGAACAATTTGCATAACATATCTGGCTAAAACAGCAAAACAAACTAACAAACAAAAAAAACAGTTTGTATTCAGAATACAAAAAGAACTCTAAAAGTTCAGTATAAAGAAAAAAAGGCAACATAAAATTAGCAAAATGAGCAAAATACATGAACAGAAAGTACACCAATATATGATAAATGCATGACAAATCAGCACATGAAAATATATGATATATGGGTTGCAAGTAAACAAATGAAAAGATGCTCAGCATCACTAGTTATTATAGAAATGCAGACTGAAACCACAATGACATATTACCATATACTTTCTAGAATAGCTAAATTAAAATAACTGACCCTGCTAAGTGTTGGTCAGGATGTGGAAGTACTGGAACTCTCATACATTGTTATTAGGAATATAAAATGGTCCAACCACTTTGACAGTTGCTTAAAATTTAAACATATATCTACTGAATTATGTATTATTTCTGTTCATAATATTTAATAAAGAGAAAAAAAAGCATATGTCTACACAAAGGAAAAAGACATTATTTTTGCAGTAAAAGCATTCAGATTACTCTCTGTGCTGTATGGCAAAATACTTAGGCTCTATTTCCCCTACACATTTCACATTTACATCTAACCCTATAATTTCTCATGTTTCCCACTGATGTTTTGTCTTGTAGCTTAATGTATCCCTCAAGTTATGGTACAGATAACATTACAGATGTCTGGTACACTAAATGACCAGCAGGGACAGCAGCGTACATTTCTTCCAACGTTCCCTGAGAGCAAATGAAGTTAGCTGTCGCTGGCCTTTCATGTTCAAGTGTGTCTTATTTCATCATCAATCATTGTGTAATTTGTCCTTGAAACAGTGACTATAGTCATATTGTGTCTGTAATGGATTAGGAAGGGATAAATGAATTACTAATGGTGTCTCTCTGATTTAACTATGTTTTAAAATAAGAACTCCATTGCACATATGTTTCATTCATACCTCCATTAGTGAAACATGGCAAAATTGAAAGTACACAACAGAGTTCTATAAAATCCACTCCCAGCTCATTTTAACTTCCTATTTGTGGTAATTTGCTGTATGTACCACAAAAAACATGCTCTTAAATCTACATCCAATGGTGTAAACCATTGTAAGTAGGATCCTTGATGAGGCTACTTCAGTTAAGGAGTGACCCATATCATTCAGGAGAGGTCTTAACCCTATTATTGGAGTCCTTTTTAAATAGAATGAAATTCAGAAAAAGAGAGAGAAAGCCAGGGAGGCAAGAAGTTGAAAGCAACAAAACCCAGAAGAGAAGGGAGAGACCAACAGATACCACTAAATGCCTTGCCATGTGGCAGAGAAGCCAAGGATCATTGGCAGCTGATCTTTGGGAAGATAGCACTGCCTTGATGATGCCTTGATTTGGACCTTCTCATGGCCTCAAGGTGTAAGCAAATAAATTCTCATTGTTTAAAAGCAACCCATGTCACAGTATCTTCTGAGTGGCTTAGCAAACTAAAACAGATTTTGGTACTGAGAGAGTGGAGAGCTCCTATTGCAAATATCAAAAATGTGGAAAAGACTTCAGAACTGGGTAACAGAGGCTATAAGAATTGAGAGGTGCTTGATAGAAAAGGCCTTGATTGCTTTGATGACACTGTCAGTAGGTATATGGATGCTAAAAGTACTTCCATTGAAGCCTTAGACAGTATGTGTCATTGGAAACTGAAGGAAAGGCAACCCTTGCTTTAAAGTGACAGAGAACTTGGCAAAAGTGAATTCTGTTGTCAGATGTAAGGCAGAATTTGAGAGCAATGACCTTGGATATTTGGTTAAGGAGATTTCCAAGCTAAATTTGGAAAGTGCAGCCTGGTTTCTCCTTGCAGTTTATAGTATAATGTGAGAAAAAAGGGATAAGCTGAGAAATGAATTCTTGGGCAAAAATAAATCAGAAACTGGTGGTTTGGAAAATTCTGGGTTTCCAGAAAGCAAGTCCCCAGAGAAGTTTCAACTGAACATGTAACCAGAAAGCCATTTCAGTGCAAGTCAGGATTGCAGATACAGTTATCCAGGAAGGACCTGTGAAAACTCCTACTGTCTGATAGTTTGGGCCCCTGTGTGCTAAAGTCGGATCTTTTGATGAGGCTGCTTCAAATAAGATGTGAACCATCCTATTACTGGAGTCCTTTATAAATAGAACGAAATTCAAACACAGAGAGAAAGCCAGGGAGGCAAGAAGCTGAAAGCAGCAAAACCCAGAAAAGGGAGAGGCCAGCAGACACTGCCGTGTGCCTGTCCATGTGGCAGAGGAGCCAAGGACCACTGCCAGCTGGACTTTAGGAAGAAAGCATTGCCATGAGGATGCCCCAGTTTGGACCTTCTCATGGTCTCAAAGTGTAAGCTAATAAATTCCCATTGTTTAAGCCAACCCGTTTCACAGTATCTGTTTTGAGTAGCTTAGGAAACTGAAACACTCTTAATAAAAATACTTTTTATAAGTGAAATTTCTAGGAGGAATATTAAACCTGACTGGATCCTGGAAAAACAATCAGAAACAGGAAAAACTTGAAACATGAAGGGGCCTTTCAAGTGGTTTCATATTGTAATCATATTTCCTTCCTCATAGCATTTTGCATCCACATATCAGATTTCATCCTTAAACTTAAAAATCGTGTCACATAATATATTTTATGCCCTCCTTGTTTATTCTAACCAATGCATCAATAAAGAAAAAATACATTGTCTGCTTTTTATTTAAACATTGCAATTACTAAGAAATGAAGGAAAATTATACTTCTATCATCTATACACCTTTATTTTTTACCCTTCTGCCTTTACTTGCTCAGAAGTGTCTGAATTTGCCTGAAAGAAACTAAAATATTAGCATTCACAAGTTTGTTTTTTTTCCTCCACCCTTAGAATAGTAATGGGGTTTTCAAATCATTTTAGATCACATAAGAAAAATAAACTTATGTTTTTAATATGAGCAGTTAGAACATCCAATAACCTGAAACCAGTTGCAACCCCTATTAACCTGAAAACACAGTTAGAAACAAAAGAACTTTTGAAAAGAAGCCACAAGGTTTAAATTGGAGCTGTAGTAAAATGGGAGGGGAACTGGGCTTTTTTAAAGTCAAATTTTGAAAACAAAATTCAAGCTTTAGTTGTATTATTAAAAATATCAGCTCTTAACAAATATCCTTGATATTAACTTTATTTTGGAACTAGTATAAAAAGACTTACATGAACATTGTGAGGATTAAATATGAAATTTTATGGGAAATTTTTTTTAAATAGGGTAGTGAAACTATTACAAAGTGTCATCATCATCATCATTTGGTTTGGGATTTCTGAGACAATTAACAATTAGATTCAAACACTGAAGACTGCCAATTAGTCACTAATATTTTTACTATACTAAGTTCATGCAAAGATATGTAAAATGCTGTTAACAATGATAAACTCCCACTTGAAAGCTCCCCTAGATACAGGTTGAATATGTATCCCATCCTCAAATGAAATAGCTCTTCTTTTCTAATACATCAATGCAGGTCTTGCTAACTACGAGGACAATATGTGGTAGAATACTCTGAACTTAGAAACTCTGACTCCTAAGAATGTGTCACACTAGTTCCCAATATTTCTACTATTGTATCAAAACAAAGAAAACTCCATTAAATTTCCTCCTGTAATGCATTTAACATATAAAGTGTTTAGTTCAAAATTAAAGTCAAGGCTTTACATTTATGCAATAGTGTTAGCAAAAGTCCAAATAGGAGAAAGTTTGGTTTCCCCAATGTTCCATTCCCTCACCCCCTTGGAATGTCACTGGGGGAGGGTTACATGAATCAGCACAGACATGAGTGGAGGTCATCTCACTCCAGAGGGAGTGCCAATAAAATCTGCCTGCTGTTTTCTGGACCCAAGTACCAGGCAGAGGAAGAGGGTTCAAAAGCTATAGGTGGAAAAGTACTGAGTATTGAGTAAAGGATGTTGACCAGTGTCTTCAACCCCATCCACCCCCAAAAAGGTGGTCTCGGCAGAGATGCATGGAGAAGGCTTTTGCTGAAGTTCCCCTGATAAGTAGCCCTCTGAATAGAGGCAATTAGTTTCAGAATGCTTATATGCCTAGGAGCTTGTCAGCCAGGGTCCTAAGTCCTTGGTTGCAACTCTGTTCAGCAATTGCAATGCACTGCCTGCACACCAAATCTGGATTGGGGAGAGCAGCTGTCAGGCAAAACCTTTATGATTGCATATGATCAGGCCTGAAAGATCACACAGTATTTTGGCCTGGAGCTGGACTCCTCAATTGTCTTTCCATATTATTTTTGTTATTACCTTTTCCTATTTCTCCTTTTCTTATCTTTTTTCCTGGTATTTCTGAAATTTAGTTCTGTGTTCTGTATTGGTCTTTCAATGAATTTCATATTTTTCTTCCATGACCCTTATTTACCCTTGAATATTTTTCTCTTCTAATAAACTGAAACAGAGGTTTTATAATATATGCCATTGGGAATATATTGTTAAAGTTTGTTGAATGTGATACTGTGGATGGCTAATTTTATTTTTCTAATTAATAAAATAGCTGAATAATTATTGATAATACAATAAAATATTTTAAATATAAAAATAATTATAAAATATGGTAATTTTGTATCCTGGACTTTAATTTCTATCAAATTATTTATAGATTATTTTAATGGAAATACATTATTTTTCTCCGATTTTTTAATTAAATAAGTAACAAAGCCTCATCAAAGAATATTTTGTATTAGTCCCTGTGGATTCAGAACAATGCATCTGGGAACACAGGTTAAGGTCACAACAGAAACTTTCAGCATATAATCACATTATTACTTTGCACAGTATAAAATGTACAGAAAGGGCAAATAATCTCCTTGTCACATTCACAACACAGAGAGTCTAAAAGAGCAAGGGAAGAAATTCCAACATAGCAGTTCTCCTGCTGTGGCTGGCAGGCCACACAACCCATTTTACACTAGAGAATAGAGACAAATATATACTGTTTGAGTGTGATTTTTATCCACCATAGGCATAGGGGACCCTTCACTAAGAATTCCTGTTCTGATAGGCTTCTGGGGCTGCTTGTGCCCAATTTATAGGTTTAATGTCTGGCAGAGCCTCTTCTTTAGACTTTACATCTTCCCAAGGATGTGGAATGGCCCACAATAACAAAGGAAGTGGGAGCAGAGGAAGGTGGGAGAATGGCCACTTAGTGGGAATTTGTGACTCCCTCAGAAAAGGAGGTAGAAGTAGGTGAGGTCTGGGCAATGACCACTTAACAAGTTCCTTAGCAGTCTCAATAAAAATAAATTTGTTCCATTTTCTATTCCTTTAATTCATAAACTACATATTATTCTACGTAAGAAATTACTTTAAAATTTGTGCAAATAAATTATGCTGATAAATATAAATGTTTTTCATAATCCATTTCATAGCTAAAAAGAACAAAATTTATTGATATACATGGATTTTAATGAAAAGACCTATATAGCACCAAGCTGCCCATTATATTTTAGTTTTCCACATGGAGGTTCTTTTTATTACTGTTTTATTGAGATGGAGATAAATGGGAGAATGAAAGTATAATCCAAGCATATATTACTTGAAACTGAAAATGGCAATTGATGATATAAAAAGAAATGAGATTCTTGAGGATTTTTAAAAAATGCATTCATGAATAAATTTAATTACAAATAAACAAATGAAAAAAAGTTAATATTTTAGCTTACTAGCTGCTAAAACAAATACCATGCAATGTCTTAACATGAACACTGGTAATTTATTGTCCTGCAGTTTTGAGACTAGAAGAAGTCCAAAATTGAGGTTTCAGAAAGGTGATGATTTCTCCCCCAAAGACTGGGATTCTGGTATTGGCTGCCAGAGATCTTTGGTCCTTGGCTTTTTGTCACACGACATGCACAGTGTGGAGTCTTCTATTTTTTTTCCCCCCAGGTTCCATTGACTTCTGGCTTCTCTCCATGGCTTCTCTCTCCCTACAACTTTCACTATCCTTAAAACGGACTCCAGTAATCTGGATCAAAGCTCAAACTAATTCAGTCGGACGACATCTCAAATGAAGCAGCTTCTTAAAGCTACCTTATTACAACGGGTCCCCACCCACAGGACCAGGGGTTGGGAACTGAACATGCATCTTGTGGGAGACATGATTCAATCCCAACAGTTAAATACAAAGAAAAATGATACAGGAAGAAACATGAATATAGTTAAAATTTTATTGAAGATTTTACTGAAATCATGATTCTTAGAATTTATACAGTCAATGAATACAGATATGACTGCAAGCATAGAAACTGATGCATGTGTTACTTTCAGGAATTGGTCACATTTCATTTTCTGAGTTATTGCAATCATGATTCATTTTGACAGTGGGAAAAGAACCTTTCACAAGTGGCTTCTTAGTTATAGATCCATCAGGTAGACTATAGCCTTGCATCAGTAACTTAAATGGAAATAATAAACAGTTGGTAACTTATAACAGTATATAACTTATAACAATAACAGTTGGTAAGTCAGGTACAGCTTAAATATATAAGAGCAGTTCTACTGCACTCCATTTTATTCTAAGATTATAAGAATTTTTATAAATTACAATTCATACTTTGTTTTAAATTTATCAACTTTACTCATATGTATTGTATGTGAATTGGTTTCTCTGACATCCTTTGTTTTAGTTTCTTAGGCTGCTTAAAGCAGATACCATGAAATGGTTTGGATTACACGATGGGAATTTATTAGTCATACATAAGTGTGAAAATGTCCAAATCAAGGCATCATCAGGGTGATGCTTTCTTCCTGAAAGCATGACAAGGTACATGGCAAGGCACATGGCAAGGCACATGGTGGCATCTGCTGGTCTCTCCCTTCTCTTCTGGGTTCTGTTTCAGCTTCCTGCTTCCTATGGCTCCTCTCTCTCTCTCTCTCTCTCTCTCTCTCTCTCTCTCTCTCTCTGTATTTATTCTTCTTATAGAGGACTCCAGTAATAGGATTAAGAACCATCCTGAATGAGGTGGGTCACACCTTAACTGAAGTAGCCTCACCAAAAATCCTACTTATAATGGTTTAAATCCACAGGAATGGATAAGATTTAAGAACACATTTTCTGGGATACAAACAGCTTCAAACCACCATATCCCTCATGACATAAACCTAGTGTTTATAAATATTTAATATTTTTGTTATAACTATAAATTAAATGTACTTTGAACATTGAAATGCAATATAAAAATAAAATATCAATTATGCCTGTGCACCATGGAAATATTTAATATCTGAATTAAAAATCTAAAATAGTATATTTTAATGAACTACAGACATAAAATGGTAGGTACAAAATGATATTAGAAAAGAGTTAGAAATGCTCTGTGCCCTAGACTTGGTGCTTTAATAAATTATCTCTTTGAAGTCTCCCACTGAACTCTTGAAGGATATATCAATACTCATTTTATGTATGAGTAAACTGATGCTCAAATGGGTTAGGCAACTTCACAAGATCACACTATTTTTTTCTAAAAGCAATTATCATATTTCAATTCCACTGTTTTATCATTAGTCAAAGACGAAGGAAAGTTCATGTATTCTCAGTCCCTCTGATATTTTTTCCTTATTAGCTTATTTTTTTATTACAGAACTTGTGGGTTTACAGAAAAACCCTGCATAAAATACATTTTTTCCATATACCACCCTATTTTTAACAACTTATATTGGTGTAATGTACTTGTTATAATTGATGAAAGCACATTTTTACAATTGTACTATTTACAGCAGTCCATAGTTTAACTTAGGGCTCACTTTGTTGTGGCTCTAAAACTTTTTATAGGCTTATTTAACAATGGATCTAGGTGTTCAGAGCAAGGCCAGTTTTGGTGTTGGGTATGATTTTAAAATTTGTGTTTAGTAGCAGACTGGAATATCTGTGATAGAGATTCCTCCAGTAGCCTGACCTTCCTGGGAAGTAGTGATAAAAGAATTGTATAATGTCCCTTCCTCTTTGATTCCAGAAGGAATAGTTCATACTCAATGATGGATGGATAGGTTTTGTATGGTTATATTGTATACATATTCACTTTGTTTTTATATCTGTTCACATCTTATAAGTTATCTTAATAGTTACAAGAAATAAGTACAAAAATTATGTCTCAATACATACAAATTTTCTGGAAATAAAATGTTTTTTGAAAATCAGTCTTTTCCTTACTCAAATTTTTCACATTGTTCTCTTTAATGATTTGCAGAATTTTGTACCAAAATAGGAGTCTTCAGTACCTGCCAGTGAAACCTTGGGAAATCTCCAGTACTTTTGGATTGTTGAGCTTTATCATCACATCTCAGTAATCTAGTGAGCATCAATTCTGTTGACAGGTATAGAATCTCTGCATTATAAATGGCTTCATACCCTCCTCTACTCTTTCTCTCTAAGAAACAGTCTAATGTCCTGCAATAAAACACATACTCAAATATATAAAGCAGGATTAATTTTTTGAAATAATGGCTTTGCAAAAACTGTACCTGGATTTCTAACAGGGTAAATACAGTGTGGGCTTTGATATCTGAAAGACCATAGTTTGAATCCTATCCATCTCATATAAAATGTCTAACCTCCAGCACATTTCTTTCTCTTGATCATGTTTCAACATCTATAAAAGGGAAAAAAAAAAAAAAACACATTTCACCTAATATATTGCTTGCTATGGAAATTAAATAACAAGATGTAAAATCTTGGCTCATAAAAAGTGCTCAGAAAATATAAATTTCTTTTCTTTCTTTCCTCACCAAGCTAAATTACCAGTTAATTATATTAGATTACTCTAAAGAAATACATGCTTCTTAAAGTCAGAAAACTTAAAAAAGAAAATAAAAACTTTAATTCCTTCTTTACCATTACCTAGAAAATACTAGATGAGTGGATATTTTAAAAATTGACAGCAGTATAGAGGATATAACTCTTTCCCATATATCAATTTCTGTTTTCAGGGTCTTATGTTATCTTTTGCTAAAAGATCTATCCAAAAATGGAAAACAATCTTCAAAGAAATGTATTGACCTCCCTAAGTAAACTGCATGATTGCTAGGTTACACATGGTTTTATGTATGTTACAAAATTCAATCATAGTTGGTTGAATCATTATCAAAATTTAAGAATATAAGAGGTTTCCAAATAGTAAGTTTTCTATTATACTTGTTTGTATTATCATTTAACTATACACATGTAATCTTAATTGCAAGGCATAGTTGACTTTATTTCCTGAAATATTACAATTATTCTGAGCAAGCTGATTTATTTATAGATATGGTACCCCAGACATGGACCATGTTCAGTGTGTGAATGGCATCACTTGAGCTATCAGCGCACAATCAATCGATGCCTTAAGGCAGAGGTCTTGGCCCCATGCAGCTAAGTTTTGGTGCTTAGTTCATCCCTGGTCAAAAACAACAACAACAACTAATAAATGCCCATCTTTGTTAAGTGATAGATATCAATTATTTTTATGAAATAACTCAAATTCATTAAGTAAACTGTGACAAATAATCACTAATTTTGTATAATTCCCAATGTTAAGTTCTTTTAAAAATACTATTTTTGGAGCCTGATACCATTATGTGAAGAAAACTGCCTCCTAAACTTTCTTTTAAAAAGGTAACCTAAGATTGAATTTTATAGCGTAGCAGTAAGGCATATTGACTATCTTCTTTTAATTCTACAAGTCCTATTCATCCAAATAATTGGTTCTACTGATGGAAATACATTCTCTTATTTCACACATGTGAAATGCAATAACACCTGAACCCAAATTCTGCTACAAATGTCTTCTTCCCATAGGCTTTGCTGCTTTTGATTTAAGAACCATTATGGTTCAAAGTACAGATTCATTGTTTAGAGTAGGAGTTTTTTTAACATCACCCAATATAAGTCATCAAATAATTTCCCTTATAGGTACTTGCATCTTAAATAGAGATATATGAAATACCATCATAAATGAGCATTTATTTACTATGGAAATTAATAACTAAGTCATTAAAGAGACTTAACAATTAATTTAATTTGAGACATCAAATGAGCAAAATCCTTCAAAAAGAACTAACATATATGTTAAGAACAGTTAATTTTGTATTTCCAAGCTATGAAGGATGATATATACTTTCTTGTGAGGCTTTTTAATGGTTTTGCCTTTCTATCTCTTTATGATAAGAATTTATACAAAATTACAGTAGCCATAACTTTAAAATTAGAGTAGAAAGTTATTTATCACATCATCCTAATAAGCAAATTGTCTGAGCCAAGTGGTTTCATTGAAATACTAAAAAATTTTTAATAGAACTTATGGTGACTCTTTTACTGTAAAGCAAGTTGGTGGATGCTCTAAAGATGAGTTACCTTATTTTAATGTCTCGAGCATCTAACCATATAGTTACTTCTCTATTGCCTGAGACTTGGCAGGTGTTTGTTCAAAGTCAGGAGCTTTGTCTTTAGGAAGAAACATGAGATTGAGCAGGAAAGCAGTGAACAACATTGCTATTATAACCTGCTCTCAGAGTAGTTCAATTTAATGTAACGAAATATCCTGATTTTTGCTGGCCTGAGGCGGCCTAGGACATGGGATTTTATGTGATAAAACTGGGAAGTCCTGGGACAACTGGGATGAGTTGGTTACTCATGTTATCAACTGAATCATGTCTCCAAAAAAGATATATTCAAGACCTAACTCCCAGTCCTGTGAATGTGAAACTATTTGCAAAAAGAATCTTTGAAGATGTTATTAGCCAAGGTGAGGGTGGGTCTTAATCCAATGTGCTTGGAGTCCTTATAAGCAGAGGAAAACTGGACACATTTGGAAAGAGATAGAGAGAGATGCCCATGGGACAGAGGCAGAAACTGAGTTACAGATTTCTGGCAAGCCCCACCAGAGCACTACAGATTTCAGAGAAAGCATGATCCTGTCAACACCTTGATTTTGAATTTTGTCTTCATAACTGTAAGACTATAAAGTCTTATTGTTTAAGCCAATCAGTCTGTGGTACTTTGCCACAGCAGCTCTGGAAAGCTAAGACACCCTGAAACCCTGAACTTGCTTGCTTGTATTCACTTGCACCAGATGGATAACTTCAGGGTCTGGGAGTCCACCTTCCTGTTTCTCCTATAGGTTCTGTCACTGTTGTTAATACTATAGGCCCACAAATAATAAATCTGATAATCATTGATGGCATTCTTTATTCCCTATGGAGCCCAGAGACATTAGCATCTGAACCATTGCTGTTTGCATACCAGGTTAGATCTAAATTGCTGCCTAGCTCCATTAGATGCATGCTTCCTAATTGGCTGGTAATGTTAACTCAATATACTTCTTAAATAAAATATCTGTGTTTGTAAGTGAGTTTCTGCTTGAATTAAAAGAGTAATTGGGGACAGTGTGCAGAGCCCTTTAAACTAAGTACTATCCACTCTAGCAATCGAGGGAGCATTATTTGGCTAAGAATCTGTTACCTTAGCCAATAAGTACATTCAAAAGTTAAAATAAAAATAAAACAAAATAACCCATAATCAATATTCTAATGATGACATAGTCCTGTTCCCCAATTTATTTGCAATTACTTAAAGTTAAATATAAAGATAATCCTCATAACACAGATACTAAAGTTAGATTAGGTAAATTTCAATCTTGACTCTGCCCCTTACCTGCTAGACAACTACATCAGTAAAATAGGGTTATTACAAGTACATACTTTAATAAAGTATGCATGTAAAATATGCATATTTCATGCTTTTTGATAATTATTTAAGTAAATTAATATTTTTAGAGTACTTAGAAAAGTGAGTGATATATAGTTAGTGGTAAGTATGGGCTATTCTTAGCAAGATTGCCTTTGTGCTATTGGGTGATTTATCTAGATCTACTAGAAAAGTACTGAAGGGAACAAGTAATCATGCAAGGACACCCATGTTTGGTTTCCCCACTTAATAACTTGAGAAAGTCTTCCATTCTCAGATTCCTTATTTATAAATTGGGAATAAAAATAATGCCTACCATAGAGGATTGGTAGAAAATAGGCACCTACCAGATGTTATTATAGTTATTATTCTGTCATCTAGAGGGGACTGAGGGGATATAGACTACCTAACTCCGAAATTTAAGTAGCCCATGAGGGATTGAATGAGATACTTCCTCTATGACACTGATTCTGCAAACCCACAAGTAATTATTTCCTTCCAGAAAAGGGGAAGGTTTGGGCAGGGAAACTGAGTGCAAATAAATTTAGTATCCAAGAAATAACTACCAATGAGTGAAGCTAGTTAAAAAGTAAGAAATAAGAAGTGACTCAAAGTAGAAAATTAGAGAATGTATGAATGATCTGAAATCATTAAAATTAAAAATGAGTTAAGGTCTTGATCTGTATGAACTAAATCTCTTATAGGAGCTGAATTTGACTTACATGCCACCAGTTTACAGCCTCTGCTTATGGTATCTACATATTATATGTTTCTTGTTTTTTAGATATTTTCAATTTACATTTCAGAATGTACTTTTTTGCCACTTCAAAATTTCTTTCCTATTCTTCAAATTTGGCAACCATATTAAAAATCATCAGAAGTAAATTATCCATTATGATACAGTTTGCAAAATATTTTATTTTTCTTATGTAAAAATGTATATGCAGAGACATCTAAGACGGTGGCATAGAGAGGAGTGGAAGCAAGTTAGTCTCCCTGGAACAACTAAAAAAAGCAGAAACAACTAGTAAATAATCCAGAATAACAGTGGGGAGACAAACATGACCGTCCACTCATCATACACCAACCTGAATTGGGAGGAATGCCTGAGATCACAGCATAAAGCTGTAAGTAAAAACTGTGGATTCAAGCCAGGAGTCCCCTCACCCCACAGCCCGAGATGCAAAGCCTCATGGTGCTAAGGTGAGGCTCTCTCCCAACAAGTGAATATAGCTCAGCTGAGCTCTAATTGGGGTTTTAATCAGTGAGTGTGAACTGCTCACTATGAGCTATGAATCCCCAACAAGCAGACAGAGGCTTTGGGTGATGACTGACCTTGGAGAGCCAGAGGGTTGCCACAGACTAGCTCTGAAGGGGTCTTTCTTTTCCTTTTTCAGCTCCATGGAGAAAATCATAGCCATTTTCAGTTCCCAATGCTCTGACCCAGACAAGGGTGGAGATAGCAAAGGCAGAGAGAGACCATTGAAATGTTAATGACCTCCCACTAGGGGTCTGTCTTCCCTATGAAGAAAGAGGTGGGGCCCAGTTCTATTACCCACCTTCCATTCAGAACCAGACCACAGAGCCTGGGGGAAAAAGGCCATGGGCCACACATCCTTACACCAGTCTGGAATTACAGGCTGACAGGTGCCGCCTGCTGGGCAGAAAAGCACAGAGACCTGAGGCATCACAGGTACCAATTTTCTAAGACACACCCTCAGGGAAACTGGATACTGAATATTTTTCCTTCTGGGACCTGAGCCCATTTTGGTCTTGGAAAACCTGACTGGAGTAACTAATGAAACCATGCCTAGACAACAGAGAACTATAACCTACATTAAGACAAATGAAGCTATAGCCGAGTCAAAGGAACAAACTTACACTTCAACTGAGATACAGGAATTGAAACAACTAATAATAAGTCAATTCAAAAAGTTTAGAGTAGATATGGCAAAAGAGCTGAACTGTATAATGAAAACACTGGATGTACATAAGGTAGAAATTGAAAGTTCGAAAAACCAACTGGCAGAGTCTATGGAAATGAAAGGCACAAAGCAAGAGATGAAAGACACAATGGAAACATACAATAGCAGATCTCAAGAGGCAGAAGAAAATGCTCAGGAACTGGAGAACAAGGCACCTGAAAGCCTACACACAAAAGAATAGATAGACAAAAGAATGGAAAAAGAGGAGCAATGTCTCTGGGAACTTAAAGACAAAATGAAAATGAAGAATGCATGTGTCATTGGTGTCCCAGAAGGAGAAGAGAAGGGAAAAGGGGCAGAAGCAATAATAGAGGAAATAATAAATGAAAATTTCCCATCTCTAATGAAAGATATAAAATTACAGATCCAAAACAGAATAGTTATGAATAGGCCTATGCCAAGACACTTAATAATCAGATTATCAAACATCAAAGATAAAGAAAGAATCCTGAAAGCAGCAAGAGAAAAGCGATCCATCACATACAAAGGAAGCTTGATAAGACTATGTGTGGATTTCTCAACAGAAACCATGGAGGCAAGAAGGAAGTGGTGTGATATATTTAAGATACTGAAAGAGAAAACCACCAAGAATCCTATATCTGGCAAAACTGTCCTTCAAATATGAGGGAGAGCTTTAAATACTCTCTGACAAACAGACATTGACAGAGTTTGTGAACAAGATACCTGCTCTACAGGAAACACTGAAGGAAGCACTGCAGACAGAAAGGAAAAGACAGGAGTGAGAAGTTTGGAAAACAATTTTGGGAAATAGCACAGCAATGTAAGTACACTGAACAAAGATGACTGTGAATATGGTTGAAAGAGGAAGGCTTGGACCATGTGGGATACCAGAACAACAGATGAGTGATAAAGATTGGGACTGTACAACTCAGGGAAACATAGGGTGCTCAACAATTGTAATAAAAGGTACAAATATGTTTTTATGTGAGGTAGAAAAATGAATGTCAACATTGCAAGGTGTTAAAAATACGGTGGGATTGGGGGTAAAATACAATTAATGCAAACTAGAGAATATAATTAACAGAAACATTGTATTATATTTCCTTTTATATAACAAAGGCCATATACCAAATCTAAATGCATATGGGGGGAATAGGGGGAGGGTATCAGATTCCTGGAATTGATGATGATATCTGACACTTTATTCTACTTCAGGTTAATGCTATCTTTCCTTTTGTCACTTTCCAGCTATCAAGTGTTGTTTTTTGTTTGTTTGTTTGTTTTTCTCTCTTTCTCTTTTCTTTTTCTTTTGCCTCTCTGCCTTCTTTGACTCTTCCTCCATTTTTGTGGAAGAAATGGAGAAGTCCTTATATAGAGAGTGGCAATGGTGCTCTATACATAAATACATCTATACAGGGAACCAATGATTGTTTACTTAGGATGGATTGTATGGTGTGTGAACAAAACCATCTTAAAAGTAATGGGTTGATGAAGAAATATTGAGGACACTATATTGAGTGAAATAAGACAGTCACATAAAGGCAATTGTTGCAGGATCTCACTGATATGAACTAATTAGAATATGTAAACTCATAGATATGAAATATAAGTTACTAGGATATAAAAATGAGGCTAAAGAATGGGGATCAGTTGCTTATTTTGAGCAGAATGTTAAACTATGGTGAACTTAATGTGTGGAAATGGACAGGGGTGATGGTAGCATGTTGTGAGAATAACTAATAGTGATGAAATGTGTGGGAAGGCCGTGGAAAGGGTAAGCTCAGAGTCATGCATGTCACCAGAAGGAAAGTTGGAGGTTAATAGATGGGAAAGTATAAAACAGTGAATCTTGTGATGGACAATGTTCATGATTAACTATAAAAATATTAGAAATCTCTCTCATGAACTAGAACTAATGTATGTCACTATAACTAGAAGTCAGTAATAGAGAGGCATATAGGGAAAACATATACCTATTGCAAACTATATATTGCAGGTAGTAGTATTTATTTTAACATTCTTTCATCAACAGTAACAAAAGTACTATACCAAAACTATGAATCAATAATGGAGAGAGGTGTGGTTAGGGGTATGGGAAGATCTGAGTTTCCTTTTTTTGTCTTTATTTGTTTTCTGGAGTAGTGAAAATGTTCTAAAAATTGAAAAAATATTAATTGTGTTGATGGATGCACAGCTGTACGGTTGTGCCGTGGGCAAATGATTGTACACTTTGGATCTTTGGATAGTTGTATAGTATGTGAACAGTCTCTCTCTCTCTCTCTCTCTCTCTCATTCTCTCTCTCTGAAAAAATGATTGAAGTAAACTTTTAAAACATCTATTATTAAAAAACATGCTGGAGCTATTGTAGTAAAGTAAAATTAAAATATGTATCTAGTTTAAAAAATGTATATGGATATATGCTATCTTTTAAATATAAAATATTTACTATAACTATTACATAATGCATTTCATCAGAAGCATGATCCACTAGGTTTCAAATAAATTGTTTTACACTTTGTATAAAAATATTGGGAAACAATTCCAAATATAAATTCTTATCTTATCTATGTTTTCAGTTTCTAAATCCTAGAGGAATGATTATTTTTTGTTTTGCAAATATTCTCAGGTCAATAGAAATAGTACCAGATATCCTAGAACTAATTTACAATCACTTAATCATTTTTTCCTATATACGTGTAGTAGCTCAGATGATTCACAACTTTTTTACATGACAACTTCCTCTAATATAATGTTTGCCTAGTTTCAGTCATCACAAGCCATCTTCATGATTTTTTGCCATGTCTAACTACCAGGTGTCCTATTATTCCAGTATTATTTTTATTTACATTAACTCTTCTTTTTCTACTTAAATTATTTATATAGAAGTTAAGATGTTAGCCAAGTGAGATCGCTTGTTCTTAAAGCCAAATCTATTCTTGTGAATGTGGACCTATTAAAAGTAGGAACTTTGGGTAGGTAGGATCAGGGTTGGTCTTAATCTTCTTACTGGAGTCCTTTATAAGACAAAGAGAGAAAGACATAAACTATGAGATAAAGCCACAGACACAGACAGGAAGACACTCAAAGCCAGAAGCTGGAAGACAAACAAACAAACAAACAAACAAAAAACAGAAAAAAGGGAGAGATCAACAGATGCCACTATGTGCCTTGCCATGTGGCAGAGGACTTTAGGACCACTGGCAGCCTGTATTCAGGAAGAAGGTGTCATCTTAATAATGCCTGATTTGGACATTTTCATGGCCTCAGAACTGTAAGCTTGTAAACAAATAAGCCCCCATTGTTAAAAGCCAGGCGATTTCGGGTATATTGCATTTTGGAGTTTAGCCTCACAGAATGAGACACCAAGCAAAATTGTATTTATTCCCCTATGCACCAAATTAAAGTCATTTGGTCTGGCTGTTTCCCCCTTGAGATATCAAGCTAAGGTTAGCAATGTTGCATTTCATATAGTAGAGACCTGCTAGAGAAGAGAGTGTTTGATTCTATAAGTTTCTTTGCTTTCTATAATGGTGGGTTCCCAGGGAAAATAGTATTTTGTATTCACACCAATATGAGCATTTGGAACAGCTATTTCTTCACTACTAATTGTATTATAATAAACATTTGCACACATATTTTGGAATATAATTTAAGACAGGTAAGTAGGGATAAAGTGAGGGCTAGTAGTCTTGATTATTTGCAAAGGAAATAGTTTAATTGGCAAGAAGCTAATTAAGTTTGCCAAGCTCCACTGCTTTTAGCATATTTCTTCCTTCACCTGGGAACCTTTCTTTGTATATATTTTGTTTTATTTTTGTGGTTGCATCTGTGTTACCCTAAGAAGGCATGAATTATTTCACTAAGGTTTCTGTTAAATTCTTTATTTCTTCTTATTCTGTTTTCTGGAAGAGAAGTTGGAGTGGCCTACAAGGATATTTTAATCATGAATGCCTTTGATGCTCTGTCCTTTCTTACATGTTTTTATGTCACAAAATGAGCCATAATTTGAATCAATTTTATTTATTAATCCAATCTGATTCCATCATTACACTTATAAAATATATTTCTTGAGTCACAGGGGAAAGATGGCAGCATAGGGAGGTATGAAATTTAGTTAGTCCACTAAATCAATTGGCAAATAGCCATGAATGACTAGAAAATAGTCTGGAACACTGATGGGGGGGCATCCATGACCAGACAACATTGTACAGCAGTCAGGAATGGGTGCAATGGCTGAGACTGCAGCATAGAATGGTAAGTAAAGCTCCTCAAACTGCAGAGCTGGTGCCCCTCCTCCACCAGCATGGAAGGTTGAGTTGCAAAACTTTGCTGTAGGAAAAAGAAGCAGTCCCTATTGGGAGCAAGGGAAGGTAGCTCAACCAAGCTCCAATTTTGGTTTTAATTAACAAATTTGAACTACTGAATAGATACTATGAGCACAGATAAACCCAGAGCAAGCAGGAAAGGAACCCAGATGTTTACCCTGGCAGAGATGAGGTGGTGCTGATGGAAAAAAAAAATGTATAAATAAATAAAACAGAGGCTTTTGGGGCTGATGGAAAAAATACATAAATAAATATAACAGAGGTTTTTGAAGTCCACTGAGCTTAGAATGCTGGAAAAGGGCTGTGTTCCAAGAAAAGGGGCATGTAGAACTGGGTATCAACTGCAGTTCTTGCCTAATGAACCAGAGAGCTGGGGACTGGCTCTGAAAAGAGGAATTCTAGCTTTTTTTCCTCTTTTTTCTCTCTCATTCCAAGTAGTTAATTGGAGAAAGCCTCGGGCATTTTCAGTTGTCAACACTGACCCATGCAAGGGTGGAGTTAAGATAGTCAAAGGAAAACCCCTAGTGTAGGAGATAATTGCCTAAAGGGCTTATTTTTCCTACGAAAAGGGGTGGTGGTGGTGGCTGGGGCCCAGCTCAAGTGGCAGCACTTCCTCAGAGAACACAGATCCCAGGGCCTGGGCAGAAGAAAAAAGAAGCAGAAAGAACTTAAGCTTGCCTTCTGACACCCTCTGCCACTGGCTTGGATGGATCCACTGATATTTAAATACACCACACCTCTTTATGCTGGTGGGGAGCTGTGGGCTGAGAAGCACCACCTCCTGGGCAGGATAGGAAAAGCACAGAGTTTAGAGGCCTCAGAGGAAAGTCTGACAATTGTTGGATCTCACCCTCAGGGAAAACCTGATACTGAATACAGCCTTCTCCAAAGACAATGGCTCATCTGGTCTGGAAAAATCTGATTGGGGTAATCAAGGAAAGCAGATGCCTAGACAAGAGAAAATTACAGATCGCACTAGGATAAGCAAAGATATGGCCCAAAGGAACAAATTTGCACTTCATCTGAGATACAGAAATTGACACAGTGATTATTAATAAAATGAATCTCCTTAATCAATTAAAAAAAAACAAATCAATGAGTTGTGGGAAGATATGGCAAAAGAAATGAAGGATATAAAGATGTCGTTGGGCAAACATAAGGAAGAACTTGAAAGCTTGAATAAACAGTTGGCAGAACTTATGGGAATGAAAGGCAAAATAGAAGACATAAAAACACAAGGAGATATACAACAGCATATTTGAAGAGGCAGAAGAAAGGATTCATAAACTAGAAAACAGAACATCTGAAATCCTACACAAAAAAGAACAGAAAGAGAAAAGAATGGAAAAATATAAGCAGGGTCTCAGGCAGCTGAATGACAGCATGAAGCACATGAATATACATGTTATGGGTGATCCAGATGGAGAAGAGAAGGGAAAAAGGGCAGAAAGAATAAAGGAGGAAGTAATCACTGAAAATTTCCCATCCCTTATGAAAGAGATAAAATTAAAAATCCAAGAAGAACAGTATATGTCAAACAGAATAGATCTGAATAGATTGACTTCAAGACACTTAATTATCAGATTATCAAAAATCAGACAAAGAGAGAATTCTGAAAGCAACAAGAGAAAAGCAATCCATCACGTACCAAGAATGCTTGATAAGACTATGTGTGGATTTCTCAGTAGAACCCATGGAGGCAAGAAGGAAGTAGTGTGATATATTTAATATACTAAAAGCGAAACACCACAAACCAAGAATCCTATACTGGTAAAATTGTCCTTCAAAAATGAGGGAGAGTTTAACCTATTTTCAGAAAAACAGACACTGAGAGAGTTTGTGAACAAGATACCTGCTCTGTAAGAAATACTAAAGGGGGCACTACAGGCAGATAGGAAAAAAATAGCAGAAAGAGATTTGGAGAAGAGTGTAGAAATGAAGACTATCAGTAAGGGTAAAAAGAGAGAGGAAAAATAAAAATAAAATAAGGCAAGACATATATAATCCAAAATTGAAAACTGAAGACAGTAGACATTATGTTTATTGCAATTAGACAGAAACAAAAGGACAGATACTATATGGTCTTACTAATATGGACTAATGTTGATGAGCAAAATTTGAGAGTTGAGAACACAGGTTATCAGGATTTAGAAAGAGGTTAGAGATTGGGCATTTGATCCTGAAAGAGGATAGAAGGTTCAACAGGATTGATTCTATAGATCTAGAAATGGAATAGATGGCATAATAGTGTATGATGGTAGCACAATATTTTAAGTACTCTGAACAAAGATGAGTGTGAGTATGGTTGAAAGAGGAAGGCTAAGGGCATGTATGACACCAGAAGGAAAGATAGAAGATAAAGAGTGGGATTGTACAACTTAGTGAAACCTAGTGTGGTCAGTGATGGTGATTAAATGTACAAATATTAGAATGTTTTTAAATGAGTGAGAACAAATGAATGTCAACATTACAAAGTGTTGAAAATTGGATGGTATAGATGAAAAATATAATCAATGCAAACTAGAGTCTATAGTTAATGGTAACATTGTAAATGCTTTCATTAGCTATAACAAAGGCAAAATAAAAAAACTAAATGTCTGTAAGAGGGAATATACAGGGAGGATATGGGATTCTTGGTGGTGGTGATGTTATCCAACCTTTTCATTGTATTTTATTTTATTTTTATTTTTCTTCTATCTTTTGTATTTTTATTCTTCATTTTTTTTCTCATTTTCCTCTGTCTTTGGAGAAGAGGTAAAAATGTCCTCATATAGATTGTGGTGGTGAATGCATAATTATTTTATTATATTGGGAATCATTGATTGTTTACTTAGTGTGTATACTATGGTGTGTGAATAAAACTGTTAAAAATAAACAAAGGGATACAAGTGCTGGAGAAAATGTGGAGAGAGGGATATACCTCGTCCCTGTAGGTAGGGAAGTAGAATGGCACAGCCCAACTGGAGGGCAGTGTGGTGTTTCCACAGGAAACTATCTGTGGGGTAACCATATTATTGGGTATAATACTTCGAAGAACTGAGAGTAGGGATATCAGTGGACATTGCACACTGGTGTTTATGGCAACCATATTAATGATTTGCAATGGTTGGAGGTGGCCTAAGGGTAGATCAACTGATAAACCAAGTGGTGAACTGTGATGAATAAACACAATGGACTACTGAGTGCTGGCAAGAAGAAATAAAGTTGTGAGTTATGCATGTATGCGAATGGACCTTGAGGACAGTATGTTGAGTGAAATAACTCAGAATTGAAAAGACAAACATTTTAAAGTCTTACTAATATGGACTAAATACAATGTGCAAACTCGGAGAACTGAATCTAAGAGCATAGGTTATCAGGGGAAGGTTCCTAGATTTTAAGTACTTACAGCAGCCAAATCTCTTCACGGGTTGTAGTGGTTATCTCTAAATTCTGAGATGCTGAGCTGTAATTTTGTAATTTTGGATATCTGTGACACCTGAGACTCAGAGCCAGAGTTCAGCAGCTATGAATGTCACATTACCCCAGACAGGAAATGTTTAAATAGGCAAAAAAAAGATCAGACTTCAGTTAGAGATATGAATGAAATGAACTTGATTATAACTAATTTAAACCAGACTAAAATGTAAAGGATGATATTGACTGTGTTTTAAAACCTCAACTTCTGTGTGAGATCAAAGGAAGAGATGTTTACTTGGTGCAAAATCTATACTTTCTGTAGCACACTATATAATTTAACTTATATGTTTAGTTTATTCAATCCCATAATTTAATGGAAACTTGAATAAGGGATAAGATCTGATTGGTTTGTACAGGTTAGTGCGAAATCCCAATACACCCCAGTGTAATTTGGGCAAAGAGTAAGGGGTATGTGCAGGGCCCCCTTTAGGCCTGGGGAAAAATTTGGAAACATTAAACCACCCTACCTGAGGAATTCCTGATATTCTCACATGCATTGGTGACTACCATTTTAGGAGGCCAAGTCTGCAATCTTGGGGCTTGCCTTCATTAAGCTTGTCACTGCAAAGGAGAGGCTCAGCCTATTTATAATGGTGCCTATGAGTCACCCATATAGAACCTCTTTTGTTGCTCAGATGTGGCCTGTCTCTCTCTAAGCCCACTCGGCAGGTAAACTCACTGCCCACCCCGCCTACATGGAACATGCCAGGTATAAATATACCTGGCAATGCAGGACATGAGACCCAGCAATGAGCTTGGACCTGGCATTATGGGATTCAGAAAGCCTTCCTGACCAAAAGGGGGAAGAGAAATTAATCAAAATAATTAATTGATAAAAAATCAGTGGCTGAGAGATCTCAAATGGAGTCAAGAGGTCACTCTGGAGGTTATTCTTATGCATTATATAAATTTCCCTTTTTAGATTTTAGTGTAGTAGAATAAGTAGAAGGAAATACCTGAAACTTTGAACTGCAATCCAGTACCTTTGATTCTTGAAGATGACTATACAGATTATACGGTGTGACTCTGTGATTGTTAAAATCTTGTGGCTCACAGCCCCTTTATCAAGTGTATAGATAAATGAGTAGAAAAAAATGGGCCAAAAACTAAATGAATAATATGCTAGAAAAAGGAGTATGAGATGTTTTGGGTATTCTTTTTACTTTTATTTTATTTTTACTCTTATTTTTGGGATTAATGAAAATGTTCAGAACATTGACTGTGGTGATGAATGCACAACTATGTGATGATACTGTGAACAATTGATTTTACACTTTGGATGATTGTATGTTATGTTAATATATCTCAACAAAATTGCATTTGAAAAAACTGTATCTGTCAAAAGCTCTCTATTGCTTACATTCCTTCATGGTCTGGACTTTGAGCAAATAAAACTTTAACCATCAGAATTTATGAACCCCTCACTTCCATCAATGTTTTAGCCATTTAGAGCTCTTGTTAGACCCTTTTAAAAACATGTGGAAGTGGGCAAAAGTTATGGCTTGGTCTCTTTTCATAATGCTGGACATTTTCTGACAGACTCTCCATGGATTAGATTACTTCTTAGGGTGTGCATCTTTGATGGTTTGGCTACTGACTATACTTTACAACTCCAGAAGGGTAAAGTTATAGAGATGAATTTTGTCCAGTAGAGAATATAAATTTCTGTCAGTCAATTCTCATGTAAATTGTTTTAACCATTTACTGGTTTCCACATTAATTAATGAGTTGAATTAAACCTTTGACCTATGTTTATAATATACTTTCATTGCTGTATAAGTGCACCTGGTAGCTGTTTCTGGTCAGCTATGCTTTTTTTGTGGCTCCTAAAATAAATTTCAAGTGACAATAGAATGGCAACATTGCTGGTCCTCTAGTTTTTTGTTTGTTTGAGTGTCCCGGCCCGCGGGACGATCAACGGAAGCTCCAAGTCCTGTGAAGAAAGAATGGTATGGGACAAGAGACACGAAGAATGACAGCAAGACAGGTTTCTGATCAAGCTGAAAAATTTTATTGAAGAGGCAGGGTATATATGCTCTAAGGTAGAGGGAGTGGCTAGTAAAAACGGGTGGCGGCCTAGGATTGGTGGCTGCAAAGGCGTGTGGTGGTCTAGGATTGGTGATTGCTGTTGCTAGGGCGGGTGGCAGAAGTACTGTTAGAGCTTTGGAGCGAACTACCGTTACTTCCTTGAAGAAGGCTAATTATAGCTCAGGCTGTTCTTGCATCAGCCCTGGTGGCCATGTTGCATGTTACCGGTATCGCTGAAGGTGAATATTATATATGCTACCTTAATTGTCCCCAACATTTGAGTTTTTCTTTATTACTTTGTTTTGTAATGTTTGTGTGTGTGTGTGTGTGTGTGTTTGTGTGTAAGGGAGTGTTTCTGGTTCAATTACAGCCAGTGCTAAGTGATTCTTTACTGGTGGCAACAATGTTTGCAATGTCTGTGAATTTGGTTTTATGATGTATTGTCTTTCATGGATGTGCAGATTAAGTCTTTCTTGGGTGAGAGGCAAGAGAATCCAACTTGTTAGATATTTTTGTTTATTTGTATGTCTATCTACCTGTGAGTTAAAATCAAGAGTTTCACATACACTGGGAAGGAGAACAGCAATTTGAGATCTGGTCTGGTCACCTTTTGTGTTTCCTTTTGACCTATGGCTGAAGTTTTAGAACTGAAGCTATTAGGTCTCTTTGTGTCTTTGTCTCTGGTATTAGAAAAGCTTTTACCTCTGTTTGTGGGAATGTGAAGAATTTTCTTATCTCTGGTGGATATTAATAAATTAGGTTTTATCTTCTATTGGTTTTAAAGACAAGCACATACAAATAAATTACTTAAATTAACAGAAGATATAGAAAGTGAACTTTGTATGCTTTTAATGTACTATATTCTAAGAAAAAATATCTGACAGAAAATGCTTTCTCAGATACAGTATTAGTATCCAAGTTCACATAGCTCTGGTAAATCTTTGGGCAAATAAGTATGTAATTTGATAAAAGAAAAAAATAAGAGTTAAATGACTTCTCTGATTTTTCTCCATTAAGTGTAATAATTAATAATATATTATATGTTAATAATGTATCTCATTATATACTGTATATAAAATAAATATATTATACATATGTGATATTAAAAATAAACATAATAGAGGTATGTGATTTAGTTATCTATTACTGGAATAACAAATTAATCAAAAACTTAGATGCCTAAAGCAATAAATATTTATTATATTTAGTATATTTATTACTTCACCATTTCTGTTGTTCAGAAATATAGACACAGTTTAGCTGGATTCTATGGCTCCAGTTCTCACCAAAGGTTCCCATGAAGAAGATGTCAGGGATGATACTCATCGCAAAGCAAAACTCTGCATGTTCTTTTTCCAAGCCTACTCACACGGTTGTTGGCAGTATTCTGTTCCTCTTGCACTGTTGGTCAAGGATTCCCTCAGTCCCTTGCCACCTGGGCCTCTCCATAGGATAACTCACTAGTTGGCGTCTGACTTCCTTAGTGCAAGCAAGTGAGAAGTCAAGAGAGCAAAAGAGTGTGAGAACACAGAAGTTACAAACTTTTGAAACCTAATCTTGGAAATGATATACTGTCCATTTTGCCATATTCTATTCAATAGAAGAAAGTCACTGTATCTCGCCCATTCTCAAAAGAGAACATTCTACACGGGTGTGAACACCAGCAAGTATAAGCAACTGGACACTATCTTAGAAGCCTACCTACCACAACATACATTTTATTTTTCATAGTATTTAGTTATGTCTTCTCATGAGAGACAAGTTAATCTAAAAATTCAAAATACCTTATATTGGTTTACTGATCAAATGAACTAATATTACTCTTTTGTAATATTTAACATTAATTTGTTCAAATAAAATGAATAATTTTTCTCACAAAATTTTTACATCAACAGGAATTACATTTTGTGGTGTATCACCATAAATATAAGTTCTGTCTTGAGGTAATTTGAACTTTGGATTCATTAAATTGAATTCATTAATGGATAATTATTAGATACCAATATAATTTTTAAGTGCTATTGAGAATGAAATCAGTGCTTGCTCAGCATAAATTTAATACATTCACTTTGTATTTTCATAGCTATCAAATGATTATATAATTGAGGCATATTAATACATTATGTTCGTTTTTGCAAATTTAAAAGTTTTAAACGTAGATTAACAAAGATATATGTATTCATTAGCTTGCTGGTAAGATAAAAAATGTTTTTATGGCAGAGATTTCTGAATTGCCTACCACCCAGTTTTCTCTTATGTAACACTCTCTTATTTAACCTCTTTTATGTAGCTTTTTTATATCATTTATGCCAAATAATATAGAATAAAACTTTCTGTTAATAAGGATGGTTGAGACTATACTAAGAGCTATAGTGACAAAGAAATGCAGAAATTTGCATGAAGATTGTGTTTTTTCAAGCAAATAGCAGAGTATTTAATCCCAAATAAAGTACCATTTTGTTCCAGAGTATAAAGGAACATAATGAAAAATAAAACTTGTGGTAGCATTAACAAACTGAAGAAAGTTTGAGAAAGTGCAAACTTGTCTGGGTTTTTAATGCCTATGTCTTGAAAGGATCTATTTAATGTGTTTAAATTTTGGCAATGTTTTCTCATTCACAAGGTAATTATTTTAAGAAATGAATTCATCAAAATTTTATTGTCAAATATTATATTAATGGAAAACTTGGCTTTGGCTTTTTGCGTGTTAAAATGATAAATTAGTCTTAGAACTATCTCTTTGTAAGGAATAGTAAAAAGTTATTCTTTCCTGTCCATGTAAACTCTATTATGAGTTGAGTTTCTGAATTTTACCTGAGTAATGGTATGCTCCTATACTGACTAGATTATGTGTTTAATTATTAAATACCATAAGAACAAAATAATGGTTCTTTTATGTGAACAACCTAAGGTTCCTTACAATAATATTAGCTTCTTGCACATGTATTTGTAAATATTTTATGCTTATTTTGATTAAATACCTAGGTGTTATTTCAGTCTACTCATGGTTCTATTTAAATCAAATGATCTAACCTCATTAACACTTTTGATATTCCCTTCTCAATATTGGCTCCTAAATTCAGAAAAAACAAAAACATCAAATTAGAAACAAATCAAATAGGAAACAATGCTTAGTCATCCTTAAGCTAACTTTGTGTAAGTAAAATGTTAATAATACAAATATTTCAGAAATTGAACACTGTGTGTGATGGAAGGGGAGGTTTGTTAATGACCTCACTATCCACAGAATATTTTTATCTTCAAGGGAAACACTGATCAAAACCATATGAAATGGTTTTGAACTATACTGCAACAGATAATTTTATTCTCTTTCATTCTGATATATTTGACTACTGTAATGAATTAACCCCTTTATTTTTAAAGAGTTATTTTCCTGCAAATAAAAATCCTCAGGACCTAAAATACTTTAAGATTATATAATTCAAAAAAATCATATTTTCTAATTCATATGGTGTCTGATTTTTTCTTATTCCTTCCATCTATCACCTAATATTTGCTTTATCCAAAAGTTATTTTATCTAATCATCTCTTTAGAGAATTTGTTTGCCTTAGAGCTTAAATTTAAACTGGACAAAACTTTTTTTAACACAATTTCATATTTTCAATTGTGTAACATTTTTAAAAGTATTTTATAGAGGATTAATTTTGCCTGCTGAATGTGACATGCATTTCAGACTTGTCATTTACTGGTTTAAGATGTCTTCATAAACACTTTTAGTCATAAATGTATATTAAAAGTAATGGTTAGCTAACATAGTGAACAATCTAAAGGGTTATTCCAAGATTTTTTTTATTTTGCAAGAATCTAAAAATTGAAAAATGACAATGCAATGTTATACCATATGAACAATTATGACTACTTGAACAAAAATGACTGTGGATGATTTAATACATGGAATGATAGGTTTGTATTCTTACCTCAAATCAAATATCCATAACCATTACATTGATATGTACTTAAAATTTTTATAATTTTAGCTGAATTTGATGAAGACATTCCCAATGAGCATTTATTTGAAGCATGATACATTAATTTCTGTAATTTATATCCTTTTCTATCACTGATTCATAACACTGAAGGATGAATATGTTTGCTGAGTAGGACTGACACAAGAAACACCATAGTTATAGTAAAGTTGACAAATTGGATGTGCCTCATGATATGTGCTCAGAGGATTACAGATTTCCTGTCTACCAAGTATTGGAGGAAATCACAAGCACAATATGAAAACATTGTCTATTGTCAATGCACTTTCTAGAAATATCCACATAACATTGATCAGTGATGAGAAAGAATATGAAAGTAGATAAAAGGAGAATTAAAC
Organism: Choloepus didactylus; assembly: GCF_015220235.1. Lineage (NCBI taxonomy): Eukaryota > Metazoa > Chordata > Mammalia > Pilosa > Megalonychidae > Choloepus > Choloepus didactylus. Next base: position 145,428,527 of record NC_051309.1, read on the forward strand.
AAAAATATGATTTCACAATACTTTGATGGGATGAAGAAAAGATATATTTTTGAATTTTTATAAATTTCTGTTTTTCCTTGTAAAAAGAGAAAGATTTTGGTCTTCAAAAGTATTACCCTGTATATTGCATTATTGTTTGACTTCCTTTCTGCCTAGAGATGTCAAATTGTAGATAATTTGCATGGGTCAATTCAATCAGTGAATTGAATACTGATTCAATTAGGGATAATACTAATAAGGCCACAATAATACAGGGAATACAAAACCTCAGGCAAAACCTTAATAGCTAAAGTTATCTGATTGGATTCTTCCCTGAGAGCTTTCAATGTATAATTGATGTATAGGCACCACAAACAAAATAGGTATGTATTGTGGAGCAAGTTGCTATACAAAGTGTTGTGGGAACAGAGGCTCAGGCACAATGGCAATTCACAGCTAGTGATTATTGCTTGCGCTGCACAGAGTCCAGAAAAGCAGGGAAAAAAAATCCCACCTTGGCAAGTTCCCCAAGAAGGTGAACTGCTCAGGTGAGGGTCAATGAATGGCAGCTTTGCATGTTTCTCTTCAAGTTGGAGATGAGGGACACCTGCACTGACTGAGTGCTGAGCTTTAACACACTCCAGGAGGAGGGGGCTCTGTCAGTGAGCAAGCTTTGGATCCTGGCAAGCAGCTGGGACTCTTTAAGATTTCATGTCTCCTCCAAACTGTATTCTCTTGTGAAATGGAATCATTCTGAACACCTGCATTTAAACAAGCTAAAACAGAAACACCTGCATGCAAGCAAACATGCGTGGAAACATAACAAACACTTCAACACAACACTAGCAAGGAGGAAAACATTGTGAACACTGACACCTAGACAAGCAAGAGGGGAAATGGAGGGACATAGGCAAGGGCTGAGGAGAGGGCCATTGAGTGTGTCCTTAACTACCCCAACGGGTATTACCATCAATATTTTGGAAAAGAAAAAATCTGATGCATGACAACTTTACATAAATTACCAGTAATAAAATTTGTGTCATTTGTGTTAATATCCTGTGCTTGTAATCTAATTCCTATATTCATGCTTAAATTATTTGAAGCATTGCTGCCATTAGAAAATGAAACCAGTGACACACATTTAAATGTTAAAAAAAAACTAAGCTGCTTTGAGATATATTTCCTTCCCACTTATGAGAAACATAAATATTTTAAAGTAAATAAAATAATTTAACCTTAACAAAAGTCACATTTAAATATATTTTCCAACTTTAATAAATGCATCCAAAATTTTATTCTTAGTTGAAAACAGTAATACTCATAACTGAAAGTACTTCATTAATATGCCTAAAATCCTCTCAACATCAATGTCATTTTTTGTCATGATATTAAACCTGATTCTGAAAATACATGAGAAGTTTAGTAGACAAAGATGTTAAATTCTTCTTTAAATCTTTGCTCTCTACATTTTCAGTTCTCTCACTCTCTCTCAGCTAAAGAGAGATTTCTGATAAGTATTTGAATGCTGCTGTGCATGCAGAGCAAATAGTGTAAAACGCATTTACTTCTTAAAATTACTCAAAAAAATGAAATTGTAAGGCACATATTTCATTTTTCCAAGTCCCTGGAGAAAAGCTTTGAAATATTTCTAATGCATTTTCATACACCCATAGAGGTGTTACAGGAATAGACGTTATTAGATTGTAGAACTTCTAATAGTGACACACATGTTTCAGGGACTCAGAAGAGTGAAATGTGTTTGACCAGTTGTATAACAGCAATAAGCAAATACACTTTTGCTATATAATGTTTCAGAGAATATTATCCAAGTGTCTACACCTAGATGCATTTGGAAATATAAGTGTTGAACTAACATAATTTAAATTCAAGTAGTGACTCATATGATAATAACAGGAAATGACCAAGAACTGTAGACTCTGAAGATTGGCTATACTTACAGGGCACTGTTCCAGTTTGCTAATGCTGCCTTGTTTGCAAAACACCAGAAATGGGTCAGATTTTTAAAGGAGGGTTATTTGGTTACAAAGTTACAGTCTTAAGGTCATAAAGTGTCCAAGGTAACACATCAACAATTGGTTACCTTCACTGGATGATGGCCAATGGTGTCTGGAAAACCTCTGTTAGCTGGGAAGACGTGTCTGGTGACTGCTTCAGAGTTCTTGTTTCAAAAGGGCTTTCTCCCAGGATGTTCCTCTCTAGGCTGCAGCTTCTCAAAAATTTCACTCTCAGTTGCTCTTGGGGTATTTGTCCTCTCTTAGCTTCTCTGGAGCAAAAGTCTGCTTTCAAAGGCTATCTCCAAAATGTGTCTGTAAGCTGCAGCTCCTCTCTCAGCTCCTGTGTCTTCTTCAAAGTGTCAGTCTTAGCTGTAGCAAGCTCACTCCTTCTGTCTGAGCTTATACTGTGCTCTAGTAAACTAATCAAGGCTGAAGCTGAATGGGCAGGGCCACACCTCCATGGAAATTATCTAATCAGAGCTATCACCTATAGTTGAGTGGGTTGTATCGCCATGGAAACACTGAAAGAATTACAATCTAATTAACACTGATGTATCTGCCCACACAAGATTGCATCAAAGATAATGGTGTTTTGGGGGGACATAATATATTCAAACTGGCACAGGCACTATAGGTTAATTATAGCCATTGTATAGCCACAGCTTTTACTGTTTTTTATCCAAATTCCATGGTATAACTACTCTTTTCTAGCATAAAGCCATGGAAAACATTTTGGCTTTTCATATAATATTTACATACAAACCTAGCTGGAAAAATTGTGGCTCAGGAATTTGTAAGTATTATGTGGAAAAATCTCTCTACAAAAAAAAAAAAAAATGAATAAGTATTATCTGTGTGGTTAGGGAATACTTCAAGCATCTTATTCTGATAAATTCCAAAGTGAGTTAGTGCATTGCTTCTAAAATGAGTGCTTTTATCTTTCAATCTCTTTTTTTCTTCATTCTACAGCTTGTTCATATTTGATATCTCTTATAAATCATCAAATAAAAGACCAACTCATATTAGTAGAATAAAGAGATTAACAAGACGTCAAATATGGAATCTTAAAAAGCTTACAAATGAACTTTTCAAAAAGGCTTGAAAGGTAGAGAACTATCCATCAATACCATCTTACCCAATATCCCTAAGGCAAAGTGGTAAGCATTAAAGGATGATCTAAATGAGTCTGACATCATTTCTTTCTTAAAAAGGTAGTAACAAATTTTCATTCCATGGCCATTATAGCTCAATTCAATGCTACAACTATAATCCGATAAGGCAAATAAAACAGAGAATTTAGAAATCTTCCAGTGTGGTTATCATGGATATCAACAGACAATAAAGTATCTGTGTAATCATCACAGATATGAGTATTGCTGACTGGAAGGAGTATAGTAGAGTAGCTGAGCCCAAGCAAATGGACTCTAGAACTTAAGTTCTGGCCTTGAATCCTGGCTGTCACCTAACAGCTGTGTGGCTCTGGGTAAAGTACCTTCCTGTAACAAAATAAAATACGGACCATATTACCATATTCTCACTCATCCCATATATTAGCTGTGAGGATTAATTAAGCACTTAGGACAATGTCTGGTGCATTAAAATTTTAAGCTATTATTATTTTTGATCATATGCACATGTATATTTTAGGAGAATTTTGATTCCATGGGAATAGAAAAGGCAACAGTATTTAAAAATCTATCATCAAAGAACAAAATTTTTCCAGATATATAAACATTTAATAGTTAAAAGGAAATCATCAGCCAAAAACAGAGTAAAATTCTGTAACTTGGTCAATGTAAGTATGTGAATATCTGTCATATATAGCATTGTAAGAAATTTCCTTAACTCAGTAGAAAAAAAGTAAGAATATGTCTTGGATGTACTCCATTAGAGGCACCAGTTCTTCACTCTACCAGATTCCTGAGTTGTTGAAACATATTACAATAAAAACATAAATTAAAATATGTTCCTTAATAAAGTCATGAAGTAGAGAAATTGCACAACCTAAACAATGGCAAAGTTAGAAGTATTAAGTGTATGCTCTTATCTCACTTCATTATTATCCTTGTCTTCAGAAAATTAATTTTATGCATTTCCCTTCTCATTCTAATGCTTGTCATAAGACAGCACAATCCAAATGATAAAAAGGCACAATGGAGATTGATCAATATAGTACTGTGCTCAAAAACTTTTATTTTTTTCAAGAATATGCTTGATTTTATAGCAATTTTATCCTGCTTATCATGTTAAAAAAAACTGTAAATATGAACTCAAACACAAGATACCATTACAGAGACATATCTTTTCTATTTTCTTGCTTTTTGACTCACATTAGAACTTAGAGTATCATAAATGAAAGTTTCTACAAGAATCACATAAATTTGTTAGTTATTTAGGATAAATACATTATGTAGGTGAAGTTATTATATTAATATGCAATATGGATGCCAAAATTAAACATATATAAGACTTGAAATAAATAGAAATATTATTATTATAAGGTAAATAGAATCTGACATCCCAGAGAGTCTAAAAAAAATCACTATTTTATAAATCCATGAGTCATGGTGAGAATATAAGCACATTTTTCATATGACATCTTTTTATAAGAGTTATGAATTGCAGAATAAAATCAAATTTAAATTTATTTAATATGTTTATGGAATTTTCAGTTTCCTTAATAGAGTTCAGTAGTTTTAGAAATACCAGAAGTATATTTGGTTCAACGTATTCACTCCAGTAGACCACTGTAAGAAAATATGTTTCTATGTACATTCACAATTAATATTTCAGATACTTTGCATTTACCCAATAACAAGAAAATGCCGGATAATATCTGTTTGATTTTCATTATTACTGAACATTCATATTGCTTAAATTAAAACATAATGAATTGAACAATCTTGTTAGTCTGTTCCAGAAACAAAGATGATTAAATCAAAGTAAAATAAGAAATAAATGGCACATATGCTTATATATTCCCATGTCCTTCAAAATTATATTTAGCAGGCAGATACATATGATGTACTGTCATGATTAGATTCAGTTTCAGTGATGTTTGAATATTGAGAAAATCTGTCCAATGATCAGGCTAATATCTAGTACTTAAAGTTGTACTCTAAGGTCAACAGTTTAACTCTAGTATAGATTATCTAATTATAGAACTTTTATTCCTTGAAAAATGCAAGGATCAAAATATTGTCACACAATAGATAAGACAACCAATAATAAATAAAATTATTTGATTTATGTTATTTACCACCTTTTATCTTACTCCCAGATCAAAGGGAAATTAATCAGTCTCCACAGAATTACAGAAGATTGAAATGTTATCTAAAATGTCTCTGATCATTGCCATTTATTTTAGGAAAAAAATGAGCATTTTAGAATCTCTAGGGGGTAATTAATGAGCATTATTGTATTCAAAAATTATTTTATCTTGAGCTGCTCATGTTGTTTCACTTTTGTCTCCAACACAATTTTTCCATTGACTTCTAAATACAAAAAGAATCTGCATATAATATTTTCAAGCTATATTTACTTGTTTGTTAATCTCTTAAGTAAATATATCTGTTTTCTTTTTTGATTTGTGATTTCCTTATTCCTTCTTTGAATTTCCTCATGGAATTTTTGTATCACTACTTACATACATATCATCTATATAGAGACTTATTGTTTGTTATCCACTCTTTCAACATTCAAAAATATTTACTGAGCATCCACTATATGCCAGTATACTCTGGGATTGATATTGAAACTAATTCACTTGTAAACTGGAATTCCCAAAATGCACTGATGATCTTTTCACCTGTAGTAATTAGAGACATACAGTATACTGTAAAGAAAGAGTAAGATAGATAGAGTTCTAAATATTGAAAGATAGTGATATAGAGAAATGTAAATATACATATGGATAGATAAATACATACAAAGATAGATACATAGATATAGAGATATATAAATTCACCTTTAATTCTAGTACTTACTAACTTAATCTAACTTAATTATTTATTTGCTTATATTTTGTGGGAGGGAAACAGCCAATTGTTTACAGACTACTGATTGATTTTTTTATGGTCAGAAGTTTACCAACCTGTTTTGGTTCAATGTTATGTCCTATGCACTTATGTTTTTATTCCTTAACACCAACAATATTATCAAAACATATGCTCTTTTAGGCCTGTACATGCAAGAAAACAAATATACAGCAAGGGAGAAAACAAAATAATAACTTGACTTCTATCAGAAATGTACACAAGAGCACAGCTTGATGAATTTGTACAAAGTGAATACATCCATGTAAACATAAAGTAGAACATTACAGGTATCCCAGAAACATTCTGCCTCCCACGTACCCACCCCATGTCATCTTGCCATCCTTAGCTTACCCACTCACTGGAAACACCGTATCCTGACTGCTAACACTATAGCCAAGTTTTGACTGTTTTATAATTTGTTTAAAGAAATCCATACAGCACAAACTTTGTGTTCAGTTCCTTTTCCTGAGCATTATATTTGACACTTTCATCCATGTTATTCCCTGTGGTTGAAGTTTTGTTCATTCTCAATGATGTGTAGTATTATATAGAATGCAGAAAATGAAAATTATTTATCCATTTACTGTCAATGAACAATTCATTTTTTTCTAATTTTTGTTATAAATAATTAGGCTATTGTTGTAGTACATGAGGACATATTCAGTTTGATATGTGCTTAGGAAAGGAATTGCTGGGCTACAGGGTATGTGTGAGTTCAGTTGTACATATTGCCAGATAGTTTTACAAAGTAATATCTTAACAGATCTCATCATAATCCCTCCAAAACTTGGTATATTCTTCATTGTAGCCCCTAGTGTCTAAATGTGAAGAAGATTGGAATTTCCCTGTTGGCTATTCATGTTGAGTCCTTTTTGAATGTGAATTGGCCATTTGCATATATATTCCTTTATGGAATGTCCTTTAAAGATTTTTCCCATATTTTCCTGCTTTGGTATCTTATTTCCCCTTCCATATGCATATGGATTTATAAATGTTCTTTACATATTCTCAAGTTTTTATTCATTGGATATACAAAGTGAAAATCCATTATTCAATCCTGTATCCAGGATTTCTACTCTCTTGTTGGTGTCATAGAAGTTCTGGATTTTTGTCTAGTCCAAATTTTTAATATTTTCTTTACATTTAGTACATTTTGTAAAATCTATGCCTACCAGAAATCATGATAAAAATCTCCTGTTTCTTCTAAAACAGGTATTGTTCCTTTTTATATTCTACAATCCATCAGAAATTCATTTGTCAGTAATGTGAGGAAAGAATGTAGATTCCTCTTATATTATTTCCATTTAACAGGTACTGTTTATTAAATAGACTCCCTTTCTCCACTCACATCATGGTCAAACTTGTCATCTATTAGGTGACTGTATTTGAGATGATCTCTTTCTGGATTCTCCATTTTGTTACTTTGATCTACCTGTTTGTCCTTAAGCTGATAATATATTATCTTAATTGCTGTAGCTTTATAAGAGATATTGATATATCTCATGGTTTAAGTGATCCACTTTTGCTCTTCTATTTCAAGACTGCCTTGCCTAGTCTTAACCCTTTGTATTTTCATTAAATTTTAGAATCAGCTTGTCAACTTTCACGTTGAAAAATCTTGCAGATATTTCAATTGGGTTTCAATGTATTTAGAGACAACTTCAGGATATTTTCACAAATATTTAGCATTCCAAAAAATGTGCATGCTATATCCCTCAATTTATTTTCATATTTTATGAATTATATCAAGAACAATTTTGTTGTTGCTGATTTTGTTCAGGTAGAAATCTGACACATCCTTATTAGATATATTCCCAGGTATTTTGTACATCTTTTAAAATGAAAATTGTGTTTTTACCTACATTTCAATTTGTTGCTAATGTATAGAAATGCAACTGATTTTTCTACATTAATTTTGCATTAGCAACTTTGCTGAATTAACTTATTTTGAACATTTTTCTTTAGATTTATTTGCATATTTTCCATACAAATTAATGGTTCCTGAAATTGACTACTTCATTTATATCTCTGCAACGTGTTTATGCCTTTTTACTTAACTTAGTTGCCTTAAGCACTTCCTAAGATCTGTGTACAATCTGTTTTATCGTAAAAAGGATATCAGTTCTTTAGCAGTTTTTAGGAGTTTGTGTCTCTTAAATGTTAACTGAGTTATGCAATGTTTCCTTCATCTATAATGATGATTATGAGTTTCCTCCTTATGTTCTGTTAATTCAGTGAATAATAGTTACTGGATTTTGAATGTTGAAGCAAGTGAATTATTGGAATATATCCATTTTGATCATTAGGTGTTAATGGCTAATTAATGGCTACAATCTGTTAGCTAATGCTAAAGATTTTTGCATCAATTATCATAGGAGTTACTGGCTTTTCATCTTCCTTATTTGTGCTATTTTTCATTTTTCAGTATCAAGTTTATCCTACTTTCATAGACTTGGTTGAGAGTGTTCCTTATTTTAGACTCTGGAAAAGTGAGTATAAATGTTTTTTTATTCCTTAAATATTTGGAAAATTTTGTCATTGGATCATTGAAGCAATTTGGGTCTGAAGCTTTCTTTCAGAAGGTATTAAATGACAAGTTCATTTTTTAGGAGACAGTTATTTAGATTTTTTATTTGCTCTTGAGAACATTTTCATAATTTGTGTTTTTAAGTGTAAATTCCATCTAAATTTTCAATTTCATTTCCACAAAGTTGTTTAAAATGTGCCTCAATTTATATTTTAATATCTATAAATATCTTTAACTTTTTCTATCTCTAATATTGTTAATCTATGAGTGCTCTCTTTTTTGGATAATTTTTCTAGATGTTAATATAATTGGCTTTTAAAGCAACAACTCTGGCATTGTGAATTTAATTGCAGGCCTCCGTTTTCCTATTTTTATGCTTTTATCTCTATTTTCTTTTCATTTTACTTTCTTTGGATTTAATTTTGCATTATTGTACTAAGTTATTGAGACAGGTAATTTGGTCACTGATTTTTAAATTTTATTCTCAGCATGTCTTTGTCATCACACATCATTTGATGTGTTGTATTTTCCTTGCCATTCAATTCAATATGTTCTTTAACTCCCATTATGATTCCTTTACTTTGACAAGGATTACTTATGAGGGTATTGCATAATTACAAATATTGGGGAATATTCTAATTATTTTAACTTATTTCTAGCATATTTCTGCTGCGGTCAAACTGAATATTTTGAATGGTTTCAAATGTTTCTTTAAAATTTGTGGAGACGTGTTTTTTATCTCAAGATTTAGTGTAATCCAGAATATGTTTCATGGGACATGAAAAGCTGTATTATTAGCCTTTGAATATAGGGTTCTATTTGTGTGAAGTAGGTCTAGTTTGCTAAACATATTACTCAAATTTCCTATAACCTTATTGTAATTAGATGCATACACATTTAGAATTGTATTACTTCCTGATGAATGTGAAATATTTCTCTATAAACCTAATAGTCCTTTTCAAAAATTAAATTTACTTTATGGGATATTACTGTGACTACACAAGGTTCCTTTTGTTAATTGTTTTCTCATCCTTTTGTTTTCAGACTTTCTGTGTTCTTTTATTTGTGCTGTGCTTTTGGAAGCTTCAAATAACAGGAGTTTCCTCCTTTGTCCAGTCTGATAACCTTAGCCATTTATATGAGTATACAATCCACTGACATTCAATGTAATTAAAATTTATTTGACTTTAAATCTATATTTTAACCCGATTTTAATATTCCTGTTTCTCTTCTCTATTTACTTTTTTAGATTAAACATATTTTATTCCATTTACCTGTTCATTAATTAAATGTACATTTATTTACTATTCTTTCAATAAATAGTCTAAAGATTAAAATATGGATCCTTGATAGCCTACTGAAATTATCATTTTTACTCTCTGCCTGTTAATGCTAAAAACTTAGAGTACGTTAAATCCATATTCTTTTCACTTTTTGCATTTTTGTTGTTATGCCCTTTAATTATACATATATATATATATATAAAATCTCCTTGACTTTATATTATTAATTTTATAATCAATAGCCACTTACATTTACCACATATTTATTATCATTTGTTCTGCTTCTTTTCTAATTGTTATGCCTCCATTTAAGTTTTTTTTCCACTACAGCTTGAAAATAATTGAATAAATAATTTCCATATATTCTTCATCCAGATTCTCTATGGGTTAACATATTTTATATACTTTATTTTTCTTTCTTTTTTCCCCTAAATTATTTGAAAGTAAGTTATAGATTTGAAAATCCTTTACTACTAAATATTTCAGTATGTATTTCTTTTTTGAAAATGGGCATTTTCTTGTGTAAAAATGATTGCACCAATTTTCCTAACAATATTCTTTGGAGTTAAAGAAAATCATGGTACATGCCTTTTTCATCTTCTATATGGAATGGTTCTTCAGACTTTGTTTTTTATGACGTTGTTTTTAGAGACTACAGGCTAGTTATGTTGTAGAATGTCTGATTATTTGGATCTTTCTGATATTTCCTCATGTTTAGTTAGAGTGAGGTCATGCATGTGTTGCAGGAATACAATAGAAGTTCTGTGTGTTCCTTTCAGCGGTTATGATTCTCTTCTCTCTTTCTCTCTCTATATATGTCATTATATGTATTTATATATGAATATTTGAGAAATATGCTCTTATGCACACAATGTACATTTAAAAGAATGTTCATAGTATCACTGTTAATACTCTCTGAGGACTGGAAAAAGTAGAATAAATAAAGATCTGCAACTTTATAGTCAAGCATTGAAATTCTACAACAGAATTAAAATAATTAGGCTACAGTTACATACAACAGCATGAATTTTTAAAGCATAATGTTGAACCAAAGAAACAAAAGACAAGAACATGAATACTCTTTCCTATGTGTGTATATTTTTAGTGGCAAAGTTAAACTTTGTCCATTATGGATTCATATATAGGTGTGAAAGCTAGGTGAAACAACATAATTACCATAAAAGTCAGGAAATGGCAACCACTATGAGGAGAGGAGGGAAGAAGATTGTGACTCACGAAGTGCCTGGGTGCTACCAAAAATGTTTTTATTTTTCCTTGGATACTGGTTAGTCAGATGCTCACTTTATAAATATTTGTTAATTTTTAAATATTTGATCTATGTACTTTTGTCATTGTGTATTATATTTCATAATAAAAATTGAATGCTATAAATGTCAAACTGAATAATGTTCAAACTTTCTGTGGACCATTAAAAGTCTAAATTAGTTTTATTTTAACAACTATAAAGGAAATTTGGCTTAAAAGATAACATAAGAGGAGAGTATTAATTTCCAAATTTGATACAGAATTAAAGTATATTTACCTTAATACTTCATTTTCTAAAGCAAAATATTAATAAATATTAATTTATCTTCCTTAATAATCAAGATAATAAATGATAATTTGAATTAGAACTGCCCAAATTGTAGCATATTAAATGTAAATAATCATTCCAATATTTAACTCATGTATTTCTCTTTGTATTTCTTAGTCATATACCCCTGTATTTATCTCAGGTAAAACTAGCAGCATGAAAAATTTGGAGAATGGAATAATCAAAGAATGGTATATGCCACAATTCCAATTAAAAAATTACTCTGTAGAGAAAAATGCCAATTGCATAAATGACAGATGCCAAATACAGCAGTAGCCTTCTGATTTTTTTATCCTTAGATACAATTTTCAAGTAAAATTTAGGTCAATCTCTAGTTATCATTAAGGTTGGTGAAGTGTGCTGGGGGTTAGAAGAAGTTAATTTAATTCCCATATATGACTAAATGCTTTATACTGAAAGGTGCTTGTCATATATGAATCAGATGCAATGTATGTGAAATTGCTTTCAGTGTATCACAAGAAAGAGTTAATAATCCATTGGCATCAGACAACAATATGTTGGGATAAAATATTGTTAGAAATTAATTACCAAAGTAATGAGTTAGAAATGACACATTTACTGAATTTTCCCAGATCTTTATTTTCTAGATCTTAATTCTACCCCAAGCTATTTATGTGGAAACTTTCATTGAAATTAGTGAGGTTATAGATGAGTGTCTAATGGGATAATATAGCCTCTGGTCTCCTCAAATAGTGTATTTACAAAGAAAGCATCTAACAATCCAAATGAAGCTCATTAACTAATTAGAGTACAGAAATTGAACTCTGTTGTTTGAACTTATAACTCATTTTCTCCCTAAGACTGCTTCAAAGTGAGTTGTTATATCAAACAGAACATGAATCAAATCCTCACTGTAGACAAAAATATAGGAGTAGAAAAAATACCATTAAAAGATGCAATAGAGACTGATTTTATTATGCCTTCTTTTTACAATCGTGGGAGCTTTTTGTTTGTTTGTTTGTTTAAAGGTATTTATTCCAGGCACCATTTTTACTTTAGCACATGTAAAAACCATAATGCATTTTCCAATTCAGAACACCTGTTGATGATTTTACACAGAATCATGAATCAACTGCATTGCCAGAGGGAACACAAGTTACATCATCAATTCTATGTCATTATCTTCATATTCATAACTTGACTGATTTGAGCAGAGTATTTCTGTTTTACTACACGGTCTAAAGAGTCAGATTATCAGAAACTGATAGTACGTTTCTCAGCCCTTAACTTTTCTCATCTTTTAGGTGGGGAAGAAGGGGCTTAACATTCCCATCTCTAAATAGAGTTTGTATTCTGAATTCTTTTTTGGATCAGTTAGGCTAGCTGTTAGTACATATCAAACACCAATATGTAAATGCTTGAAGACAATAAGTGGTACCCAAGAGGTTAAAGAATAGCACCCCCACACTCTGCAGTGATTAGGATCAATCCCTCTGGGCAAAACAACTTTCATAGTTGCGGTTTCAATGGTATGAGGAACCCAAGATGTCTGAGGGAACATCTCAGCTTCCAAGTCATTTGAAAAGCACTATATTTCATGCTACAATTATTGCTGCATTGGGCACTGTGATCTCTAAATCAACTAAGCCTAGGCTAGTGAGTACAGGGAATAAAATTATTCAAATGGGCCCCTTACTAGTGAGGGGTGCACCCACATTTCTATTTTTGGTTTCATATAAACCATATAAACACTGCTGATTTAACATATATATTGTATCTGGTAGGACAGCATTCTAAACACATGATGTTTAATTTCAGCTGGTACCACAACTGACCCTTTAGCAAACCATTTAATTATTTTATCAAGCAGTTTACTTCTAGGTGATGGGGAATGTGGCAAACACAGTGATTTTTATGGATATAACATTATTTGCTGTACAATGGTGATGGAAAGACATTCCAGAAGTTCACAAATATTAGGTGTGGGAGAAGTGGCGCAAGTGAAGAAGACAAATTCAGAATTGTATTAAATGTCTTATCTTGTAAGGACAAAGATTTATCCTCTCTATAAGGAGACCTAAAAAAATAAAAGCTCTGCTAGGTTCCCGGCTAAGACTTCCCGGCTAAGACTTCCAGAGAATGGGGTCCTTTGGGGGGTTCAACAGTGGCTTAGGGCAGATTAGTACTGAACAGCAACAATGAACAAATCAACTCTCCTTCTTGCCGTGGCCATTTATTCATGGACCTATTTATCAAACACTGGGGTGTCTGGGAAAAGAGATTGATTATCATGCATACAATAGTCATTTCATCCACTGAATATGGAGAACTTTCTCTGCCATGGTTGCCTTTCTTTGGGCTTTCATATGGGGCACACATATAATATTCTGTGCCAATTTAAAAAAATTCTTTCCATTTACCTCTTCCCCAGACCTCCTTGTCAAAAATTTGGCAACTGTATTCTTTACAACTCCATGATCATCAAGCCAACCTATTATCTCCTGTTCCAAAATCATTGTTGAAACTCAGGCCATTCCTCTCTCCACATGAAACTAAAAACCAGATGAGTGACCTGAATTTCTGCATACTAGAAGTACTTCCTTTCACCAGTGTCATTTAAGACCACACCAGTGTAGCATTATATGGAAGTGGGGATACATTTTTGCCTGGAAAAAGAATGTGGGGAGATCCACACATAACCAGGCTACTGCTTTGTCCTCCTCCTTTATTTGGCATTTGGAATACCCCATGAAATATGAGGATTGCAATGGCAGTGGCAAGTACAGAAGCATGTATCATGAGAATTTGAGCCATCTTTTTAAGAAGTTCACTTGTGTATACTGAATCCACTTGGGCTTGTTCTCATTTCTGTTTTAGAACAGAATGGTATTGTGTATGCTGAATTGCATGGTTTAGTGGATCAGATATCACTCAATTTGTGATAGAGAGTTTCAAACCCATGCTTTGTTAGAGCCTCATACTCAGGAAGTAATGTTCTTCTCAACAACTATAGTGAGCCAAAAGGAGGATGTGAAAGGAAATGAAATAAGTTTCAGTGGCTGAGAGATTCCAAAAGGAGCCGAGAGGTCACTCGGGTGGGCACTCTTATGCACAATATAGAAAAACCTTTTTAGGTTCTAATGAATTGGAATAGCTAGCAGTAAATACCTGAAACTATCAAACTACAACCCCAAACCCATGAATCTTGAAGACAACTGTATAAAAATATGGCTTATGAAGGGTGACAATGTGATTGGAAAAGCCATATGGACCACACTCCCCTGTGTCCGGTGTATGGATGAACGAGTAGAAAAATGGGGGCAAAAAAAAAAAAAAAAAAGGCACCCAATGTTCTTTTTTACTTTAATTTTTATTCTTATTATTTTTGTGTGTGTGGTAATGAAAATGTTCAAAAATTAATTTTGTGATGATCGCACAGCTATATAATGGTACTGTGAACAATTGAATGTACACTTTGTATGACTGCATGGTATATGAATATATCTCAATAAAAATGAATTAAAAATAAATATTGAACTATAGTGAGCAAAGTGGTACACTTCACATGGAAACTAGATATCTATAGTGCAGGGCATAGTCTTACTCAAAAATCCTAGACTTTATTACTAAGATAATAGAGGTTCCATAAAGCATCTCTGCCTATTGCAGATTCTTCTAGGTCATAGGCCCAAGTGACAAGATAGCTGATCCAGGTACAGAACTACTCCTTGCTCTTGTGAGTGATGTAGTAGAAGAGTCAGGGCAGCATGCCAAATGTGGTACGTGTATGTGTTACTTAAGACATCAAAAGAAGCCCACAGTTTGTTGCTCATTTTTCCTAGTGTTGGCTGCTCAAAGTGCATCCAGTTGTCTTTCAATTAAGAATTGGTATTCTTAGAAGCCTCACAGTCTATTTGACTACTACTTTACTGCATATCAGGCCTTTGATCTTTTCCTTTTCCTTTTACATGGTTTTTAGCATACACTCTGGTGGTGATAGATAGATATTAGATAGATAGATAGATAGATAGATAGATAGATAGATAGATGATAGGTAGATAGAAAAATAGATAGACAGAAAAATAATCTTACTAAGACCTTCAGTGTGATTACTTATCATTGCTCACTGGATCTAATTAGCTTACTGACAGTGTGTAAGGAAGGAGCATGTCGTTCCCTAGGGTAGCACAATTATCAAGTCTCTCCCTACTGTACTATGAAAGAGGGCAGAAGAGTTGTATGGCCTTGTTATCTCTGCCACGAAAACACAAACTGCTACTGATCTTTACTAATGATTGAATTGGAGGGGAAAAAAGGATTTGCCAGATCAATTGGTGCAAACTAGGTGTTTACTGGCTCTTGTAAAGATATTACATCTAGAAACTCAGATGTGATCAATAGCCTCATACAATTTTTGACAATCTTCCTTAACTATTCAGAAACCATCTGTGGTTTTTTGTGAACTGAAGAGAGCAAGTTACATTCTCTGCAAAAGGAATCACAAACTCTCATCTTTGCTCTAATCACAGAAATTCCCTGAGAAATATGGCATAGCTTTAAATTTCCTGTGAGAATGGGGAAACTGGGGAGAACCAAGGTTTCCATTTGGCCCTTAATAACAATACCATCATCAGTCTACAATGAATGTGAGCATTTGGCTTAGTATAACTATTCCTCCAAATATGTTATGGGATTGGGAAAATCAGCACAGGACTAGTCCCTCTACAAATAAACTCCACAAACCCTTACTCTGATCAGTAGATTTTTTTAATTCAAGAAACCCAAATGGCCTGCACCATTAATTCTAGCCTGAAAATTTACAAGCTTAAATCCTAAGTAACATTTCATAGAAAAATTTTAACTAGCATTCTAGTTTGTAAGTTACTACAGGTAAAAAATAATGACTTGATTTTCTATGTTTCTAGTGCAGGATGCATAAATTCTTTTAGACCAATGGTCTTTTAAAACAGTTTCTCTGGAAATCCCACAATAAACTACAGTATTTTGAAAATCTCTTGATAAAATCAACTTTTCTTTAAAGTAGACATTTTTTAAATCTTTTATCATTTATCTAAATAGCCAAAAAATGTGGAACACTTGTCTAGCCTATTGTAAAATTGATGTTTTAAAATACAGCATATAACTTTTTAAAAGAACTATCCAATGCATTCTAAATCGTTTAGTGATTAATTCCAAATATTGAGAAAATACACAAAACAATTTTTTTGGATACATTGGAAATTTTTCTCATTCCCTTATGTTTCTTATGTGAATTTTCATAACTTTAGAATTTTAATGTAATGAAATATGTTTTATGATTTGTAGTGTTTTATTAATCACCTTATACTTCTCTTCACAAACAACTGTAAGGATATTAGTATATTAATTGAAATGAAAACATTTCTTAGGCCCATACTCTCCTAGTTAAAAAAAAAAAACAAAAAGACTTCTGAATTCCACTATCTGTAATTAGTGTATAAAACATTTATCAGAAACATAGATTCAGTAACTTTATAAATGCTTATTAAATATAAAAATTAAATTGTTGGAAATGCTTTTCTTGGTAAGAAAAATAAGGCTTGTCTTTTCAATAATTATGCATATAATTATGGCATGGATGAATATTATTTCTTGATAGAATAAGACATGTTTGAGCATAAATTAATAAAAAAAAAAAGCCAAGATATTGGGCCACTAGGAAGAATAAAGCTTACTGCAACCATTTTAATGATCATTAAGTGCATTATTTACAGTAGAATCCACAACATATTCTTGAAAAATTAATCCAAATCTAGTAAATACACAGTAGGAATGAATAAATAATAAGAGAAGCAGTTAAGAAGTGAAAGCGTGTAGGAGACATGTCACAGTAAAAAATGAATACGTTTATATCTTATTTAATAATCCTTGGGCAAAATGTAATAAAATTTCTCCTATGCATTTGAGTGAATGCTCAGAAAATTGAGAATCCAATGTTACCTTTCTTTTTACTCATAATGTATCATTGGTTTGATATTAGTTAACAAATATTTTATCTGTATAACCTTGAAATCATGCAAAATATAGGAAAAGATATAGATGCACAGATGAGTGAGGGTGTGTTCAAAGCTGTTTCTCCTTACTTGAAAATGTGAGAATGGAAGGAAAGAAAATGTAGAAAAGATGGTTAGTTTTTGAATAATATAAATTATTCCCTTATATAATGATAAAACTGTAAAGTTTTAGTTGGCCATGTGACAAATCTGCCATACATTAAATTTCTGAGTCATCTTTAAAGTTACATAGGCCCAAGTGATTGACTTCTGTCCAAAGAGAAGTGAGGGAAAAATGATGTGTAATATTTGAGGGTCATGCCCCTAAACGTAATGCTCCAGCTGTGACTGGCCCACTTTCCACCGTTCCATGGGCAGAGAGATGACAAGAACAGAAGCAGCGTCCATTAATCTAAAGTAAGAAAGCCAATGACAGAGCCACATTAATAGCTTTTGGCCTACTTACTACCCAACTTTTATTTGAAAAAATAAGCTTCCATAAAAACAACTGTGTTTGGGGTGTCTTTGTGAAACAATTTGTCTTTTACCTTAAATAACGCAAAATGCTACCTGAGTTCACAACTTTGATTATCCTTATTCTTTCATATATTGATAGATGAAGCATGGAGTCTTTCTAGAATTTTGTCACCTAGATTCAGTAAGGTGACAGACACCCTCTTTAATGTTTCTTAAACACACTCTCTTTCATTGATCTCTTCACACTTGCCTTTAGGCATGTTAAAATTTTTCAATGGGAGTAGAAGAGCAAGTTTGGAAAACAGTAATTCTTTTCACTTCCCCTACCTTTCTACAATATATCTGAATAGAGAAGATCACACTACAGAGGTAAAATGCCTTCTCTTATGCTGGGAAAGAACATGAAACCTTACCAATTGTTAACTGTGATTTCATTAAAGGAGACCTTCATGGAATTACATCTCACATCAATTCATTGTTTGAACTTTTAACATGAGAGACAGTAATTTCCCCTAAGTGGAAAAAGGGTAATCATTAAAGCAGAGATGTTAAAAAAATTACTAGCATGAGGCCTCAGACAAATTAATTTTAGATCTCAAATGAATTACCTTAAAATTATTTTATCTGCATAACCCATGGGACAATTTTCCTTTAATTACATGAGTTAAATATACACCAGATTGAAGATTAGTCTTACAGTTACATAGTGCTGTTATTTATATCCTTTTAAATATATGTTCATACACACACACAAACATATATAATTTGGCATGCTAGGAGTAGTAGAAATATTTATTGTTATTAATATCTAATTTCTAATTAAACTGTTTACAAAATAGATAATACAAAAATAATATCATGTATATTTACATCATATTTGTAATTATGCAAAATATTTTGATATGTTGTTTCTACATCATTTACTTATTTTTTGTACATATATGTATTTTCCTAGTCACATTCTAGGCACATTTTTAAATAAAAGGTAGTCTTTTCTTTTTCTAAATATAATTTCTCTTTCTTTTTAAGTTAACATATTTACTCATTAACTTAACTTATTAACTTATTTACTATTGTAATAGCCACATAACATTTTATTCTATGTATCATTATTTATTAAACCATTTCCCTGGTGAAGTGATTTGATTGATTATACTTTTGGTATAACAAACATTGATTCAATGCAATGCATAAATAAGTACTGTGTATGCCTAAATATGATGAATCAATATACACATATTTTTCCATGGATTTTTAAAAAAATATTCTTTTACCATTTATGCAATCTAATATTTCACCTTTTAAACATAGTCACATATATGTTTCAATGCTGTTAATTGCACTCACAATCTTATGCTACCATCACCACCATCATTACCAAATTATGTCCATCATTCGAAATAGGAACGCTGTACATTTTAAGCCTTAACTTCCAATTCCCCATACCCACCCTATCTCCTGGTAACCTATATTCTAGATTCTGATTCTATGAATTTGCTTATTCTAACTGTTTCAAGTCAGTGAGATCATATAATATTTGTTCTTTCGTGTCTGGCTTATTTCATTCATCATGATGTCTTCAAGGTCCATTCATGTTGTCTCATGTATCAGTACTTCATTTCTTGATACAGCTAAATAATATTACATTGTATTTATATACCATATTTTGTTTATCCATTCATTGGTTGATGGACATTTGGGATGCATCCATCTTTTGGCAACTGGGTATAATACTGCTATGAATATTGGTGTGCAAATATCTGTTCAAACACCTGCCTTCAATTCTTTTAATTATATACCTAGTAGTAGGATTGCTGGGTCACATGGTTATTCTATACTTAGCTTTCTAAGGAATGGCCAAACTGTCTTTCACAGTGGCTGCAACATTGTACATTGCCACCAGCAATGAATGAGCTACTATTTCTCTGAATCCTCTCCAACACTGCTATTTTCCATTTTTTAATAGCAGCAATTCTAATGGGTATAAAATGGTATCTCATTGTGGTTTTGATTTGTCTTGAACTTCTAGCACAATGTTGAATAACAGTGGTATCTGTGGCCATCCTTGTCTTATTCCTGATCTTAGAGGGAAAATTTTCAGTCTTTCCCCACTGAATATGATGTTAGCTGTTGGAATTTTTTATACATTGCTTTTATCATATTGAGGAAGGCCCCTTCTATTCCTATCACTTATTTTATCAAGAAAGGATGTTGAATTTTGTGAAATGCCTTTTCTGCATCAATTGAGATGATTATGTGGTTTCTCTGTTTTGATTTATTGATGTGGTGTATTACATTAATTGACTTTCCTATGTTGAAACAGCCCCACAGAACTGGAATAAATCCCACTTGGTCATGGTGTATATTTCTTTTAACATGCTGCTGGATTCAGTTTGTGAGTATTTTGTTGCGGATTTTTGCATGTATTTTCATTAAAGTGATTGGTCTATAATTTTCTCTTCTTGTAGTATCTTTGACTTTGGTATTAGTGTGAGGTTGCTTCATAGAATGAGTTAGGTAGCTTTCCCTCCTCTTCAATTTTTTTGAAGAATTTGAGTGGGATTGGTACTAATTCTCTCTTGGATACTTGGTAGAATTCACATGTGAAGCCCTTTGGTCCTGAACTTTTCTTTTTTTGGAACTTTTGTGACTGATTCAATCTCTTTATTTGTGATTGGTTTGTTGAAGTCATCTGTTTCTTCTTGGGTCAATGTTGGTTGTTCATGCTTTTCTAGGAAGTTGTCCATTTTGTCTAAATTGTCTAGTTTATTAGCATATAGTTGCTTATAGTATCCTCTCATTTTCTCCTTTATTTCTGCAGGGTCAGTTGTTATGTGTCCTTTCCCATTTCTCATATTCTTCTTCTTATTTTTTTTTTTTCGGTTAGCCTAGCTAAGGGCGCATCAATTTTATTGATTTTCTCAAAGAACCAGCTTCTGGTTTTGTTGATTATCTCTATTGTTTTCATGTTCTCAATTTCATTTTTTTCTGCTCTAATCTTTGTTATTTCTTTCCTTCTTTTTGCTTTGGGGTTAGTTTGCTTTTCTTTCTCTAGTTCCTCCTAGTTAGCAGTTAATTCCTTGTGTTTTGCTCTTTCATCTTTATTAACATAGGCATTTAAAGCCATAAATTTAACTCTCAGCTCTGCCTTTGCGGCATCCCATAGGTTTTGATGCATTGTATTTTCATTGTCATTTGCCTCAAGATATATATTAATTTATATTGTCATTTCTTCCTTGAACCACTGGTTGTTTAAGAGTGTGTTGCTCAGCCTCCATGCATTTGTGAGTTTTTTGGCCTTCTGCTTTTTATTGATTTCCACCTTCCTTCTGTTATGATCTGAGAACGTGTTTTGTATAATATAAATATTTTTAAATTTACTGAAACTTACTTTGTGACCCAACATGTGGTTTGTCCTGGAGAATGTTCCATGTACACTTGAGAAAAATGTGTATCCTGATGTTGCAAGGTGTAGTGTTCTATAAATGTGTGTTAAGTCTAGTTCATTTATCATACTTTTCAACATCTCTGCTTCTTTACTGATCCTCTGTATAGATGTTCTATCCATTGATGAAAGTGGTGAAGTCTCCAACTATTATTGTAGAGGTGTCTACTTATCCCTTCAGAGTTGTCGGTGTGTGCCTCATGTACTTTGGGGTGCTCTGGCTGGGTGCATAAATATGTATAATTTATGTTTCCTGGTGAATTGTCCCTTTTATTAATATATAGTATCCTTTGTTGTCTCTTTTAATTGTTTTACACTTGAAGTCTAATTTGTCTGATATTAGTATAGATACCCCTGCTCTTTTACTGTTGTTGTTTGTATGAAATATTTTTTTCCAACCTTTCACTTCTGAACTATATTTGTTCTTGTGTCTAAAATGACTCTCTTTTAGGTAGCATGTAGATAGGTCCTGTTTTTTAACTTTTTAATCCATTCTGCCAGTCTATGTCTTTTTATTGGGGAGTTTAATCCATTAACAGTTAATGTCATTACTGTAGGGACAGTACTTTCTTCTGCCATTTTGTCTTTTGGATTTTATATGCCATATCTTATTTTTTTCTCTTTTCTTTTACCCTTCTTGATAGTCTTCATTTCTACACTCTTCTCCAAACTTCTCTCTTTTGTCTTTTCCTACCAGCCTGTAGCACTCCCTTTAGTATCTCTTGTAAAGCATGTCTCTTGTTCACAAACTCTCTGTGTCTGTTTTTCTGAAAATATTTTTAACTCCCCCTCATTTTTGAAGGACAGTTTTGCCAGATATAGAATTCTTGGTTGGCAGTTATTCTCTTTTAGTATCTTAAGTATAGCATACCATTTCCTTCCCACCTCCATGGCTTCTGCTGAGAAATCTGCACATAGTCTTTTTTTTTTTTTTTTTTTTTGGCAGTTTAAGCAAAAGGCCTCACATATTTATTACTGAACCAACTTATTTATGCAGAAGCATAAAAGCAAAGAAATGCCAGGTTTTTCCCCAATAAAATAAGTCCAGCTGTTCAGAAAGGGGAACTCTTTCCACTTGAAGGTGCTAGTGAACTTGGTACAGAATCAAAATGTGTGCCATCACGTGCCATTCCTAACAGACCCAGCTTGGTTCTTTTCCAGTGTCTCCTCTTGGAGTTGTACCTGATTTTATTGCCAGTTTTCATTCAAATCCATTGAGGAATGGGATGATTCTGTTTTTGTTTCTTGGCCAGGAATCACTTGATTCTAAAAGTCTTATGAGAAGACATGGTGAAGACGGCAGTCAAAAGAACCCCTGGACATAGTCTTATTAAGCTTGCCTTGTATGTGATTGATTTGCTTCAAAACTCTCTTTGTTTTTGACATTTGACAATCCGATTATGATGTGTTTCAGAATAGGTCTATTTGGGTCTGCTCTGTTTGGGATATACTGCACTTCTTGGATCTGCAATTTTGTCTTTCATAAGAGATAGGGAATTTTCAGTGATTATTTCCTCCATTATTTTTTCTGCCCCTTTTCCCTTCTTGTTACGTCTGGGATACCCATTATGCATATATATATATATATATGCATAATTTTCTTTTTCATCTCTTCTATTGTACCTCTCATTCCTATAAGCTATGTCATTTGTTTTTTCAAACTTTTGATTTCTTCCTTATGTTCACACAATGTCTTCCTTATATCCTTCATCTCTTTTGCCATATCTTCCCTCAACTCATTGATTTGATTTTTGCATTGTTTTAGCATGTCTGTTTGAACATCTTTATTTAATTGTTTCACCTCCTGTATCTTTATGAAGTGTTAGTTTATTTCTTTTACTGGGCATGTCTTAATTTTTCCTAGGGTGACATAATTTTATGTTTATGTCTAGGCATCTGATTTCCTTGATTAGTTTATTCTACATGTTGTTTTCACCCTTTTACATTTGGTTTTCTCATTGATTGGCTCATTCTCTATCTGTTCTTTGGCATTCAATTCAACTTATTCTAGGCCTTTTACATAGCTTCTGTTTAACTGATCAAAAATTTTTAGCTCTTGTTATTCTGGTTCTTGCCCTGCCTATATATCTCTATTACCAGCAAGTTGTGAGATTAGCTCTGCCACCCAGTCTCCCCATATAACCAGGCTCCTACAGCAGCCTGCCTCTGGGGAGTAGGCACTGGTCATGACAGCAAATTCTCTGTGTGTGGTTAAAATAAGTCTGCTGGCACCCAGTGGTGTTCCATTTTTCACCAGAAAGCAAGCCCTGGGTTTGTTTTAGAGCATTGCTTTAACTGTTGGGTCATCTGTATTTTTCAATTTAAACAAGGCCAGTTTCCTATGCACAAGTTGTAGCCCAGCTCCACTGGGCCTTGGATAATGTCTAGAGCTGTTCTGAGAAGTCCTAAGATTCTCTTGCACTTCCCAGTCTGCCCAGCTGATGGTACTGTTCAATGACTTAATTGTCTTCAGAAGGTGTTTAGATTACTTACTGGAGCTGGTCTGAATCAGCTGGGTGGGGCTGTATTACTTTTTTGACCTCAGCTGAGTCTAGCAGGGTTGGGCTCAATTATTTGTTAGAGTCTGGCTGAATCTGGCTGGGTAGCGCTGAACTGCCTCCTGGTGTCCCTGTCTTACTGTGCAAGGCTAAAGCTGTGGGTTTCCTGCACCCTCACTTTGCTGGATCAAGTCTGACTCAATGTGGGTCTGTGTCCTTCAGTGTCTCTGCAGCAGAGGACTCCCCCAGCTGCCATAGTTTTCAGCTACCCCCAGGAAAGTATTGGGCCACCAGCTACCATGTTCCTCAAGAATGGGAGAAGGGCTTTCAGACTCAGGGCTGGAAAAAGTCTCTGCCCATGTTTTCACACACTCTTTAACCCTCAGAGATCAAGGCCTTGAAATGTCCTTCCCTATCTGCCTGATCTCCAAACAATGGGGATCTGTCTCACTGTTGTGAGCAATCTTTTCAGTCTGTGTCCCCTATGGGAGGCGAATTCTATCTGTGTTTTTTTCTGTGTTGTACAAGACTGAGTGATGGGGAGGGGAGATGACCCACTGGCTCAGAATGGAATTTTCCTACTTTATATCTCTCTTCATCAATTTGGCATCTATAATGTTCTTTTCTCATTCATACCTTCCTCCAGAGTTCCAAACCAAGTCAGGTTTATCTCCCATTTTAGCTGAGTATCTAAGGAGAAATTTTCAGCAGCTGTTTACATTGCCATGTTGATGATATTATTCCTTAATAAGTTTTAAGATCAGGAAGTGTGAGTCATCCAACTTTGTCCTTCTTTTTCAAGAAGGCTTTAGCTATTTGGGGCCCCTTATACTTCCACATTAATTTAATGATTGGATTTCCATTTCTACAAAGAATATTGTTGGAATTCTGATTGGAATTCACTGAATATATGAATTGCTTTAGATAGTATTGATGCCTTAATGATGTTTAATCTTCCAATCCATGAAGATGGATTTTCTTTCATTTCTTTTAGTAATATTTTGTAGTTTTCTGTGTACAAGTTCTTTACATCATTGGTTAGATTTATTCCCAGATATTTGATTCATTTATAGCTTGTTATTTTGAAAGGAATTCTTTCCTTGATTTCTTGTTACTATTGTTCATTGCTTGTGTATAGAAACTTTACTGATTGTCATGCACCTCCACTTTGCTGAATTCTTTTATTAGCTCTGGGAGCTTTGTTTTGAATTTTTCAGGATTTTCTGTATAAAGTATCATATCTGCAAATAGGGAAAGTTTCCCAGGGTACAAACCTTCCTTTCCTGGGTACCTGAAGTCAGCATACTGTCTACCTCTATAGTTTTTTACACTCCTTCCATTGTGTCATGCAGCTTTTGCCTTGAGGGAAAATTCTGGGAGAAGCTCACTCCAGGAAGTCCTTTGGTCTTTCCTAGGCCAGGGTCCTACAAAGAGGCACAGATCAGCTCCAAAGTGCCCTGTAGGAGAAGGTCAGGAAGAGTGCTAAAAATTCTTTGATGGCTCCCCAAAGTTGAGTTTTTCTTGCCTTCCAAGGAAATGCAGCTGAAGCTAACATTCTCTCAGAGCCCTGAGGAATTATGTGTCTTTAAATCTCCACAACTTCTGCTCCTGTCCAGGGAGGCTTTCTACAATGGCTGCCTTCAGAGCCAGGACCCAGCAATCTAAAGCTTTTTGCTAACGTAATCTGTTAATCTATTTTCTAATCTAAAGCTGTGATTATTGTTTGGCCATGCACACCCCTTTTCTTGGGGAAGGGGATTTTTGTGACCCTTGCTGTCACCAGCAGCTAACCAAGGGCTGGACCCCTTGCATTCTGCCATGAGAGTGGGGTTATGGGTGCCAGTAGATTCCTTGCAAAGGGAGAAATATAAAGTTTTTTGCCATAATTTGTCATCCTCGTTCTCCTGCTATTCCTTGGATGTTGTACAATGTTCTGGTCTCTGGAATTTCAAATAGTTGTTTCAGAAATTTCCTGTATGTTTAAGAGTTATTTCCCTAGTTGCTCTCTACTCTCCCAACTTTCCTGGAAACCCCTAAGTGATTTTCAAATGTTGAACCAGACTTGAATATCTGTAGTAAATCCCACTTTATTGTGGTGTAAAATTCCTTTTATACATTGTTGGTTCAACTTTCTAATATTGTGTTAAAGATGTTTACATCTATGTTCATTAGAGATATTAGTCTCTGGTTTTCCTTTCCAGTAATGTCCTTACCTGATTTTTGTATTAGGGTGATGCTGACCTCATAGAATGAGCTGGGAAGTGTCTCTTTTAATGAGAGAATGTAGATAATTGGTGTAATTTATTCCTTAAATGTTTGGTATGATTCACTAGTGAAAACATTTGGGCCTGGTCTTATTATCCAGAAGGTTGTTTACTATATAGTCAAATTCTTTAATAGATATATACTTACTGTTATCTGTTTCTCCTTGTATGAGTTCTTTCAAATAATTGTTCTGTTTTATCTAAATTTTCAGATGTATGGACATAGAGTTCTTCATAATAGTCCCTTGTTATCCTTTCAATGTCCATAAGATCAGTACATACAGCAACTCTTTCATCTCTGATGTTAGTAATTTGTGTCTTTTCTAGCTTTGTTAGCCTTGGTAAAAGTTCATCAATTTAATTGATCTTTTCAAAGAATGAGCTTCTGTTTTTGTTTTCATTAATTTCATTCTTTGTTTTCATGAATTCCCTCTATTGATTTTATGTTTTCTATTTTGTCTCTTTATGCTCTAATTTTAATTATTTATGTTCTTCTGCTAGTTTTTTTTTTATTAAATTGCTATCATTTATCTAATTTCCTTTTCATTTTTCTTTGTTTCTTGGAGTTTCTGGGAATAAGATCCACAAAGCTGTGGGCCCTCTCTCAAGGCTCAATTCTCAGTTTTTCATTGAAGTTCGTCCACTTTCAGCCTCCAGCAATTCATCAAAAGTATCATTAAATATTCCTCCCAGTTTATGGCTCCTGTGGCTTCTTGTTCAGCTAATCTCAGCTATGTGTCTTTGTATCCACCTGTCTCTCCTAATTTTGAGGTTGTAGTTTGCCCTCTCATCTTGTGTATCTGGTGAGTCCAGGAAAAGTCATTATCAGATTATTCAAGTATTTTCCTGTTGTAAGAACAGGAATGACGTCACAGCTGTAACTTGAAATACTGCTTCTGTGTTTTAAATAAACACATACAGCATATTTATCTTTTTTATGATATGTCACATAGTATTTCTTATTCCTTCCATATTACTCTATATTTTAATACCTATTAATCTCTTTAATACCCCTTTATCTCTTTCCTCATTTTGCTGAATTAATAAGCTTCTTTTTATTATTTTTTTCCTTTGCAAAGTAGGATAATTAGCTATATAGCTTTAGTTTTCTTACTTGCACCCTTGATTCCTCATGCTTGAATATTGAGGGAAAAAAATGTAGTTCTCTAGGTTATTAGGTTTCTCAGATGCTCCTCTATTTCAAGATTCTATCCTTAACCTGTACATTGCTTTTCAACTGCAAAATAACCATAGGACTTTGGTATTTCCTTATGAAATTTTATTCAGTTTGATGCTCACACTGAGAATTGTTATTCAATTTAACTTTTTTTAAACCGACGTATTTCCTAGAATAAATTTCTCAGAGAAAAAAAATGTATCTGCATCAAACCAGAACATAGCAGGAAACAGAGTACTCCAAGATGGACTAAATGAGTAACATTTAATAAATTTATTAATTTGAAAATTGTGGCTAAAAGCACTCAGTGGATGAAGCACTCAGTGACTAGCAACACTATGATAGAAAAGCAAAAAGGTAAGCCCAGTGTGTGTAGGAAGTAGTTGCTGTGGAGAGAAACCAGCTATTTAAACTATGGCAGCAAAGAGGGAGGACAACAGGATATTTACAATGAGGTCACTCTCCTAATCTCTGATTTCCTCTACTACTTCCTATTGACCAAGTTCACAAGAAGTTAGCCAGTAAGGAATCTCACAAGTAGCCTCTAAGGGCACAAAACAAGGCAGCAAAGGACAGAAAATGGATTTCCATAGGTACTAAAGTTTGCAGATCCTTGAAATTCTTGGAAAATGTATTTTCTTTTAAAAACATGTTAATTATAGCTTTGTGGGGTTTATGGTATTTCTCCCAAATGTCAATACATGTTTTTCAACTGTCATCAGACTCCTAGTGAAGTTAAAGTTAATAAAGTGGATAGATTTTTTCTATTTAAATAACTTGTTTCTTCTGGAAACTTCTATGATTATTTTTATTTACTCTCAGAATTCAGGAATTTCATAACAGCATTTAAAAAAAAATAATAGTTCCAGGAATTTCATGACCCCATTTCCTCTAAAAATAAAAATATTTTCAACTCTGGCATATTTCCTTTTATTATGTCTTTGACTACTAACTTATAACATCATTTTTAAAATGCTTTATTCAAAATCAATAATACTTTGCATTTTAGGTCTCTTCATTCATAGTCATTCATCAAATATTTATTGAGTAATTTTTGATTCTATGTGCTGTGAAATACTCCATATTTCTTATATATTTAATAATGATAATGGTGTCGCATTTCAATTTTATTATCCAAAGAGCAGGAAATTTTCTGCATTTGAACTTTGAATCAACACAATTCTCAGTAATGTCTTTTCACATCCTTTTTACTTCCTAGACCATTATTTTTTTTTAAATCAGAAGTCATCTTTTTTATTTGTAAGATATTTACTCTTATCTATTCTACCATATCAGATCTATTTAAATGCAGGTTTGTTTATTGTTTTTCCTTTCACTGTCAGAGGTGCTGGTTCCATTCCCTCATCATTCTTGCATGCTATAGCACACAGTTATAGGAAACTCATGGTCAGTCCTCTCTCTTTCATAAAAAGGAAGCAGATATCAAAAGTTTGCTATACTGAACTGTAATTAGCTTTAGATACATGAGAAAACTTCTAAAGCTTTAAAAGAGACTGATGTGTTTTATCCATTAACTGAAGGAATTCAATTGGCTGCAATATTTGATCCCCCATACAGATTCTACCATATCTGCCACCTCTTCACCATTCCTCCAGTAACTGAAGCACAAGATGTTCAGGGGAATTCCCTTATGCTACATTGGATTTTCCCACTTCCTACAGATTGATTAAATCCAACAAGATATTAGAAGTGAAGAGAAAATCATGGATTTCAACACCAAATGATGTTTGTTTGTCTTTACATTATTTGTCATTTGAATTAATAGCCCAAAATTAAAACCTCCTTTATATGTTCCTCACTGTATGAGTTCTGAAGGAGAGGCAAACTCATATCTGTTTAAAAGTTCTGAAAATATAGTGCTTGATATTTCTAGCCTCCCTTTCTTCTGTGGCAAAAAATAAATAAATAAATAAATAATTACAAACTAATTTTTCTCCTACCAAAACTCCCTCTTGAACTTTGAACAAATGATAATGAAGCTAAATATTATAGAGGCCTCTCTTTGGTGACAGTGGGGCATCAACACCAAAGTTCTCACCAAAACAACAATTAGACATGATTTAGGACATTTTTTTTTCGTAGCTAAAGGGGTGAAAGAATGCACTTATTTTCTTTACTTTTTAATTTGAATACTATTAAACTTTGGGAAGAATTACAGAAATAGAAGGGCTCCTCATATTCTTTATCCAACTTCTCCTAATTTTTACATTTTATGTAATAATGATAAATTATTAATGTTAAATTAAGTTATAATAATATTAAATAAACTGCAGACTTCATTCAGATTACTCCAGTTTTTCCACTCATGTCTTTTTTTCTATTACAGAATGCTATCAATGGTCTCATATTGCATTTAGTTGTCGATTTCCATTAGTCTTCTTCAATCTGTGGCAGTTTTTCAGTCTTTCCTTGTTTTCATGACCTTGACAATTTTGAAGAGTACTGGTTTTGTAATTTCTAGAATGTCCCTCACTTTGAATTTCTCTAATATTTCTCATAATTAGAGTATCATAGAAATAAAGTGCCCTACTCATCCCTTATCAGAATATTCATGATATAAACATGACTTAGTATTGCTGTTGCTAACAATGACCACCAGGTTAGGGGGGTGTCTGCTAGGTTTTCTATGGTGAAGTTACAATTTTCCATTTCTAATTAAAAAGTATTTATGGGCATACACCTTAAGGCTATGCAAATATCCTGTTTCTTCTTAAACTTTTACCCACTAATGTTAAGCAATCATTCAAGGATCTTGCCTGTAGTCATTATTGTTGTAGTATACTAATGGTAATTTTTTTTTAAAAAATCCTCATTTCTTCTACATTTATTAGAATTCTGTAAGAAAGAACTATCTCCTACTCTCTGTGCCAGTTTGAATGTACTATGTTCCCCCAAATGCCATTATCTTTGATGTAATCTTGTGTGGGCAGACCTATCAGTGTTAATTAGATTGTAATTCTTTGAGTGTTTCCATGGAGATGTGCCCCACCCAACTGTGGGTGATGACTCTGATGGGACAATTTCCATGGAGGAGTTGGCCCTCCCATTCAGGGAGAGTCTTAATTAAATTACTGGAGCACTATATAAGCTCAGACAGAAGGAGCAAGCTTGGTATACCCAAGAGGGGCACTTTGAAGAAAGCACAGGAGCTGCAGATGAGAGACATTTTGAAGACAGCCATTGGAAGCAGATTCTTGCTCCAGAGAAGCTAAGAGAGGACAAATGCCCCAGGAACAACCAAGAGGGAGATTTTGAAGAAGAGCTGTGGCCTAGATAGGAACACCCTGGGAGAAAGCCATTTTGAAACCAGAACTTTGGAGCAGATGCCAGCCACGTGCCTTCCCAGCTAACAGAGGTTTTCCGGACACCATTGGCCATCCTCCAGTGAAGGTATCTGATTGCTGATGTGTTACCTTGGACACTTTATGGCTTTAAGACTGGAACTGGGTAACCAAATAAACCCCCTTTTATAAAAGCCAATCCATCTCTGGTGTTTTGCATTCTGGCAGCATTAGCAAATTAGAACACTCTCCATTCATTTGCCTCTTTTATAACTTACTTAAATCTATTTATTTATTTATTTATTTATTTATTTATTTATTTATCTATTTATTTCTGAGTTATTACCCAATATCATTTTTCTTTGTTTTGTTGTTCAAATTGTTATGGCATTGGCCATTGGGATATCTTTCAGGTTGGTGCCATGTCCTTTTGGCATGATGTTCCCCTTTCTTTTTTGTACTTACTAACTTTCTAACAATACAAGGTGCTTCAGGCTCACCAAGTATTTTTTCTTTCCTAAGCTTGATATCAGCCAATTCTACAGAGAGTCCCTGTTCCTTTTATTGGTGAATGGTATTTATATAACAAGACCTGATACTAAATGTGCTAATTTATTCTACAATGTCACTGATTCCAGGTCTTCTCAGTGGAAATAGCAAGAGTAGACAATAAACATGTGAGCATTCTGCTTACTGCATCAAACTGTTTTCCAGAACAGACACCAAAGAGATGTAATCCATTCCACACAGGCATCAGGACTGCCAGCTGAAGCATGACTCACACTGGCACAGAGGGGAACAATGTTTATTCACATAGGGAAGAGACAGAGCAAATCATCTCCAATAGTGGGCATCAGTGCTACATGGCCTGTGAGTTTCAAAACACTGGCTGACACAGGGAGATGTCTTGGATGCACACTGATTGTGCCTAAAATGAAGTACACATTTCCCTCCTAAACAGAAACAAATATAGCAGTGGGGGGGGTGGGGGTGGGCCAGGGGCTATAAAACTTACATACTTAGTCTGGGAATGTTTACATGTGCTCAGGGCAAAAGTGGGAGGAATGCACAGACAGATCACTATCTGCTATAGTATGTAAAGGTGACCCAAGAATAGAGTCAGCTCACATTCTCATGCAGTTGTGAAAGCCAAGGCAACACATCTGGTCCTGAGTACAGGGCTTATTTATGGGTCCCAGGAAAAGGCAGCAGGCCACACTTGGACTCCACAAATGTATTTATGTATTTATGTGTACTTATGTTTATGTGTAAATGTATATGAGTTCAAAGATTCAAAGATACATATAAGAAATAATATATAGCATATAACATAACACAATATTTAACATGAATTATATAATATGTAACATAACATATTGCATAACATATAACAGCACATGATATGTAACATAATATATAACATATATTGTTATATATTGTAAATCATATAATATATTGTATATCGTATAATATATTTTATAACAAATAACATTTAACATATAATATATATTGTATAGTATATAACGTATAATATATGGTATATATATGTATTAGTACATACTAATACCTCTGTCTCCATTCCAATAGCATTCCTCCTTTGCTTATTTGTAACTTATTTTTCTGAGAACGAGAAACCTGGGCATCACTAACTGTAATATAGTTTACTTACTTATTTATTATACATGTAAAGTACTTTTGAAATTACTAACCCATACCTATGTAAGGAACTAATTTACCAACTTGAGGAGAAGGTTTATTACCTGAGACATTTAGAATTCTATACATTTCCCTCTAACCAGTACTTTAGCTGCATCCTACAACAGTTATGTTGAATTTTATTTTTATTCTGAACAATTTTTTTTATTTCCCATGTGTTTTATTTTTTGACCCAGTTTTTATTCAAAGTGTGTTGTTAAATTTCCACATATTTGGAGTATTCACAGACACCTATTTGTTATTCATTTCTTGTTTAATTCCTTGATGGTTCAAGTGTAACTTTATTAGCCCCACCCACAGTGGTTGTTGTTTCCCTCCAACAGCTCTACACAATGAAGGACGTTTTCTGAGAACCTCCACAATTGTTTCTGTAAGCGCCAGTGAAGTTCACAGAGAGAAAGCCAGAAAAGGACCGTCAACTCTTCCTATATTTTTTGCCCCCAGAGGCTTTACTTTTTCAGCCATAGCACACTCAGTCAGTTTCACCCATTCACCATTCACCCCAGCTGAATCTTTCTGAATGAAACTTACTAATGGCTGGCAACATGTTCCCCATGTAAGACAGTGTTTTTTCTCCCTGTGGACGTCTATCTCCCCTTATGTTTTTTACCACTTAGCTAGTCTGTGATCTCAACACTCAGTAGAGTTCAAGAAAAGTGGTGCATGGTTTGTTCACCTGATTTTTATTTATTTTAGTTTATGATTGTAACCCATTCCAGCTCACTGCATCCTCTGCAGAAGACAGAAGTTTATGCGTATCGTTTTTTTGTTGTTGTTTTTTTTGTTTGTTTGTTTTGCCAAATTGATTCTTAAGAGTACATAGTTTATTCGAGGTATTTTTTCCATATACCACCATATTATTAACACTCTGTAGTGTCACACATTTATTATAATTCATGAAAGAACATTTTTGTATGTGTACTTTAACTCCAGTCCATCATCCACATCAGCTTTCACTCTGTTTATATATTCTCATGTTTTATTTTCTAACTTTCATTCTAGTAGCATACATAATGCAAAAATTCCCCTTTTAACCACATTCACATACATAATTCAGCACTGTTAATTACACCCACAGTAATGTGCTATAATCACCACCATTAATTTCCAAAAATTTACAATCAACCTAAATAGAAATTCTGTACAGATTAAGCATCAACTCCCCATTCTCTACTCTAATCTATCCCTGGTAAATTCTATTCTAGATTCTAATGCTGTGAGTTTGATTATTATTATTAGTTCATATCAGCGAGATGATATAATACTTATCCTTTTGTGCCTGGCTTATTTCTTTAATCATAATGTCTGAAGATGCATCCATGTTTGTCACATGAATGAGAACTTCATTCCTATTTACAGGTAAATAATATTCCATCATATGTATATACCACATTTTGGTTATTCATTCATTTGATGAACACATGGATTGCTTCCATTTTTTGGCATTTGTGAATAATGCTGCTATGAACATCGGTGTGCAAATATGTGTTCAAGTCCCTGCTTTCAATACTTCTGGCTATATATCTAACAGCAAGATTGTCAGGTCATATGATAATTCTATATTTAGCTTCCTTAGGAACCACCACACTGCCTTCCACATTGAACATACCGTTTTACATTCCCAACAGCAATGAATTAGTGTTGCTATTTCTCCACATATGATCCACCACTGGTAATTTTCTGTATTTTTAATAGTGGCCACTCTAGAGGGTATGAAATGATATTTCGTTGTGGCTTTTACTTGCATTTGCTTAATAGTGATGTTGAGCATTTTTTCATGTGAATTTTAGCCATTTGTATATCCTCTTTGGATAAATATTTATTCAAGTATTTTGACCATTTTTTTTTTATTAGGGTGTTTGTTTATTGTTGAGTTGTAGGATTTCTTGATATATTATGGATAGTAAACCCTTATTAGATATGTGGTTTCCAAATATTTTCTTCAATTAAGTAGGTTGTATTTTCACTTTTGAAACAATCCTTTGATGTAGAAAAGTTTATCATTTTGAGGAGGTCCCATTTATCTACCTTTCCTTCATTGTTTTTGCTTGGGGTATGAAGTCAAAGGCACAATTGCCTAACACAAGATCCTGAAGATGCTTCCCTACATTTTCTAAAAGTAATATAGTTCTGGCTCTTATATTTAGGTCTTTGATCCATTTTGAGTTAATTTTTTATAAGGCATGAGATAGGGGTCCTCTTTCATTCTTTTTGGATATGGATATCCAGTTCTCCCAGCACCATTTGTTGAAGAGACTATTCTTTCCAAATTGAGTGAACTTGGCATCCTTGTCAAAAATAAATTGGCCATAAGTGTAAGGATCTATTTCTGAACTTTCAGTTCAATTCCATTAGTTGATATATCTATCCTTGTTCCTGTGCTATGCTCTTTTGGCAAATGTAGCCTTGTAATATGCTTTAAAGTCAGGAAATGTGAGTTTTCCAAGTTTATTCATCTTCTCTTACCCTTCCAATAATATTTGATAATTGGCTTCTGCATTTCTACAACTTATACTGTTGAAATTTTGATTGGGATTGTGTTGAATCTGTAAATTATTTTAGGTAGAATTGATGCTTTAATGTTATTTAGTGTTACAATTCATGAACACTGAGGGTTCTTCTATTTATTTAGGTCTTCTCTGATTTCTTTTAACAATGTTTGTAGTCTTTTGTGTATAAGACATCCACATACTTGGTTAAATTTATTCCTAGAACTTTGATTCATTTAGTTGCTATTGTAAATGGAATTCTTTTCTTGATTTCCTCTTCAGCTTACTCAATAGTGCATAGAAACACTTCAGATTTTTGTGCATTGATCTTGTACCCCACTATGTTTCTGAATTCATTTATTAGGTTTAGAAGCTTTGTTGTAGATTTTTATGGACTTTCTCTATATAAGATCATGTCATCTCCAAATAGTGATAATTTTACTTCTTCCTTTCCAATTTGAATGTTTTTATTTATTTTTTCTTGCGTACTTGCTCTGGCGAGAACTTCCAGTATAATGTTGAATAACAGTGGTGATAATGGCCATCCTTGTCTCATTCCACATCTTAGAAGGAAAGCTTTCCATCTTTTACCATTGAATATGATGTTAGCTGTGGATTTTTATTGAGGAAGTTTTTCATGTTGAGGAAGTTTCCTTCTATTCCTATGTTTCTATGGGCTCTTATCAAGAAAGGATGTTGAATTTTGTCAACTGCCTTTTCTACACCAATTGAGATGATCACAGTGTTTTGTCACTTTGTTTTGTTCATGTGATGTATTACATTAATTGATTTTTCTACATCAAGCAACTCTTGCATAACTGGAATAAAACCCACTTGTTCATGGTATATAATTCTTTTGATATACTTTAGGATTCAATTTGCAAGTATTTTTTTGAGGATTTTACATTTAAATACAACAGAGAAATTGGTATGTAATTTTCTTTTCTTATAATAACCTTAACTGGCTTTGGTATTAGTGTGATACTTGCCTCATAGAATGAGTTACGTAATGATCCCTTCTCTTCAAATTTGATAGAATTTGAACATATTGGTATTAATTCATCTTGGAAATGATTGTTGGAATTCACCTATGAAGCCATCTTGTCCTGGGCTTTTTTTTTGTTGTTGGGAGGCTATTGATTACTGATTCAATTTATTTACTTAGAATTGGTCTTTTGTGGTTTTATATTTCTTGCAGAGTCAGTGTAGTTTGTATTTTCCTAGGAATTTGTTATTTTCATTAGGCTGTCTAATTTGGTGGCATAGAGCTGTTCATAGT
Source organism: Choloepus didactylus (assembly GCF_015220235.1). Taxonomy (NCBI): domain Eukaryota; kingdom Metazoa; phylum Chordata; class Mammalia; order Pilosa; family Megalonychidae; genus Choloepus; species Choloepus didactylus. The sequence continues at coordinate 145,464,602 of NC_051309.1, forward strand.
ATCTCCTTGTGATCCTTTTTATTTCTGTTTGGTCAGTAGTAATGTTCTCCCTCTCATTTCTGATTTTATTTATTTGTATCTTCTCTCTTTTTTCCTTGGTCCTTATAGCTACAGGTTTGTCAATTTTACTGATCCTCTCAAAGAACCATTTTTTTTTTTAAATTCTAGATTGTTTTTTAATTCTCAATTTCAGCTCTATTTCTGAGCTGCTCTATTTCTGCTCTATTCTTTCTTTCATTCTGCTTGTTTTTGGGTTGGTTTGCTGTTCTTTATCAAGTTCTTCTAGGTGTGCTATTAGATCTTTGATTTTAGCTCTTTTTTTTTTTTCTTTTTTAATGAAAGCTTTAGGGCTATGAATTTCCCTTTCAGCATTGCCTTCACTGCATCCCATAAGTTTTGATATGTTGTGTTCTTGTTTGTTGGTCTCAAGATATTTTCTGGTATCTCTTGAAATTTCTTCGTTAGCCCACTGATTAAGAAATGATTGTGAATTCTCCAATTCTCCACCTGTTAATCATTTCCAACTTCATTCCATTACTGTCAGAAAAGATACTTTGTTTAATTGCAATATTTCTAAATTTATTGAGACTTGTTTTGTGACCCAACATGTGGTCTATCCTGGAGAATGATCCATGTGCACTTGAGAAGAATACATATCCTGTTGTTTTGTGGTGAAATGTTCTCTTTATATTTCTTTTAGGTCTAGTCCATTTATCATATTGTTTCACATTTTTTGTTTCCTTATTGATCTTCTGCCTAGATGTTCTATATATTTATGAGTGTGGTATATTGAAATCTTCAACTATTGTAGAGGTGTTTATTTCTCCCTTCAGTTTTGCCATTATTTGTCCCATGTATTTTGGAGGTTTGTGTTTATGTGCATAAATATTTATGATTGTTATTTATTCTTGGTGTATTGCCCCTTTTATTAATATATCATGTCCTTTTTTGTTTAATAACAATTTTTTACTTAAAGTCTATTTTCATGGAATATCTTTTTCCATCTTTTCACTTTCAACTTATTTGTGTCTTTGGATCTAAGGTAAATCTCTTGTAAACAACATATTTTTGGATCATGTTTTTATTCATTATGCCAACTTCTGTCTTTGATTGGGGAGTTTAATCCATTAACATTCAGAGGCATTACAGTAAAGGCAATATTTACTTCAGCCATGGTGCCCTTTGGTTTTTATATATCATCTCTCTTTTTTTTTTATCTCTCTTTTCCTTTATTGACACCTCATTTCCAGCATAGTTGATCATTTGTGAAGTATCTGACTGATCCCTTTCTCATTTCTGGTTCTGTATACTCTTAAAATAATTTGTGATTCCCTGGGGGTTTATAATACACAACCTATGTCTATAACTTACCAATTTGAAAAGATACCAACTTAGCTTCAATAGCATACACATTCTCTGCTGCTGTATCACACCCCCCCAATGTTGTTTATGCCCTACTTTACCACTTTATATTTTGCACGTCCATTATCAGGAAATATGCCTTTCACTTGTTCAATTGTATTCTGATTCTTATATGAATTAAAGAGTAAAGTTGTATATTGAGGATACAGTACTATTGGGTTTTGCATTTACCATTTTTGTTACCTTTAATAATGATCTTTGTTTTTTCAACTACTTCAAGCCACTCTCTCCTGTCTTTTCCTTTCAACCTGCAGCACTCCCCTTAATAATTCTTGTAGGGTAAATCTTTTGTTGATGCACTATCTCAGTTTCTGTTTATCTGTGAATATTTTAAACTCCCTCATTTTTGAAAGACAGTTTTGCAGGATAAATAATTTTTGGCTGGCAGTTTTTCTCTTTTAGTGCCTTAAATATTTCATGCCATTGCCTTCTTACCTCTATTGTTTCTGATGGGAAATTGAAACTTACTTTTATTGAGGTTTCCTCATATGTGATGAATCACTTTACTCTTGCTGTTTTCAGAATTCTCTCTTTATATACAACATTTGATATTCTGATTAGCATGTGTCTCAGAGTAGGTATATTCAGATTTATTATGTTTGGAGTTTGTTGAACTTCTTGAATATGTATATATATGTCTCATACAAGTTGGGAAGTTTTGGCCATTATTTCCTCAAATATTCTTTGTTCCCCTTTTCCCTTCTCTTCTTCTGGCATACCTATGACACATATATTTGTGCTATTTGTGCTGTCACTCAAATCCACGAGACACTGCTCAAATTTTTCTGTTATTTTCTCTATCTGTTCTTCTGCCTGTACAATTTCCATTGTCCTGTCCTCTAGTTTGCTAATTCTCTCTTTTGCCTGTTCAAATATGCTATTGTATGCCTCTAGTTAATTTTAAATCTCTGCTGCTGTTCCTTTCCTGTCCTGGCTTGTAATTTTTTTTGCTGATGTCTAGGCATCTGATTATCTTGATATATCAACTTAGATGGTCTATTTCCCCCTCTTGTCTAGGGTGTATTATTGATTGCCTTTTTGTTAAGGCTCTTCTTTGATGTTTGGTCTAACTTATTCTAGACTTTTAGAACAGCCCCTATTAAACTGTTCAATTGCCTCAGCCTATTCTTGCCCTGGATATGTGGTATACTTTTTAAGTTTGCACTTTTTGTGCAACTGTTTCACCTCAAGGGGAGAACTTCCTTTTCTCTGTTCCTTCTCCAGGAGTCTTGACCTGTCCTGTTTGTTTCTGTGACAACATTTCTCCCTGCCTCCCATGATTTGTTTGAATTTTCTCTCTCACTCAGTGCCACATTTTCCTTACACTTTTCAGTCCTGGGACCTATCATATCTTACAGCAGTTAAGATTACATATCCACCCCTTTTTATCTTCTCTTCAGATTTTATGCCTCTGGTTTCTTCCTTGTTAGGATTTCCTACCCTGGGGAGCCATATGAAGTCAATCCAGAAAGTCGGGCCACTTCAGAAAAGGCTATTTTACATTTAGATGTGCAGCCAATTGAAACTGGATTGAGTCAGGGTACAACTACAACGGTTCTGACCAGCCTTTATTTTGTAGTCTCTCTTTCTATTTTGCCCCCAGGTGCCCTTTTGGATGCAACACTCCTCAGTGGCTTGTTTGCCTATCTGGGTCTCTCTGGCCTTAACTTAAGTCCTGTGCCTGGATAAGTGTGGATTCTAATTCACTGTTGTGAGTCACTCTACAGTCTCAGTCCTTGCTGGGATGGACTCAGGATATGCTGCCTGTGGATGATTCTCATGCTGCACAGGACAAAGTAAGGTGGGGGGAACAGGAACCATCCAGCATTTGGGATGGTATTAAGCATTTCTGGAGTCCTTCTCCAGTTTCCACCTTCTTCCAGAGTTCTAAGCAAGTGGTATATGTCCTTTTATTCTCTAAATCTCTGGGAAGGCTTTTTCAAGGCATGTCTTGTATCACTATGTTGGTGATGTCACTTATGCATTTCCTTTTAATTAATACTCATTCTTGTTAACGCAGAATTTCCTTCAGTACCTTTCAAATAAGAATCCTGACTGATACAGTCCCTGAAAAAAGATGCTTCTTAAATATAGAACATGGAATACTAGGTTTCAAATTTATAACAACCAGATAAAGTTATCTGTTGGTAGGCTGCAAAGAAAAAGTGGAAATCTTGAGAAATATAAGGAAAAGGGGAGCTAAGTGGCATTAGTTAGCCTTAACTGTGAATTAAAAATTATAGTGGCCAACCAAGTCTACAAGTAAACATTTATGATATAGGAAAAGTCAGGTTCACCTCATTGAAGCTAGTCACCTTGAGGGACTCACTAAATTTGATATACAATTTTCTAACTCACTTTCAATGGTTCTTTATTATTATGTGCAATCCATATAGCAAGTATGATCAGTATTATAATTTTACAAATGGGTAAATCACCATTATGTGACTGAACTAAAGTAATCTAGTTATAGCATTAGTTTGTGCCCTAAACTAGCTGACTCAGAAGTACTTGTTTGCCCTTTATTTAGGTTCATTAGACTAAATAGTATGATAAATCAGTATCAAGGATTTTACAAATAAGTGTTGCAGGTGGAAGTAGTGTCAAGATAAATGCTGACTCCAGTACTTATGTTAGACAGTACACTCAAGTCTTGTGCTACAAGGACTGATGAAAAGGTCTGCATTAAATGCATTTTTCTAAGAAAAATATTTTAACTGAAAAATGACTCCTAAGCATACCTATCTGTGACCATTTATAAAGATCAAATGTGTAGGACATGCTGCACTCTTGTGAATATTGCTATGTCTAAATTTTGTTAATTCTCATTGTATTTAAGAAAAAAAGAATGAAAAAGAAGAAATAAACTCTGTTACTGTGTGTATGATCTAATAGGGCCACATACCTACTTATATATCATGTCATTAAAGTATGAATATTGCAGATAAAAAGATATAAGTGTTATTGCATCCATTGGTTAATAATTTTGAAAACCAATTTTTGGCTGTATAATCAGATTTTTCTTAACTATTTCATTCTATGTCAACAAGTTCAATCTCAGAATTATTGCGCCACTGAAATCATGATACTGCCACAAGGTGGGAATCAATATTTACCACTATGAATTGTAGCTTATAATAGCAATTATTATTATGAGTTGCAATCTATAAATAATATAGGATCTTTTTGAATCCAGAATATTAACCACATAATGTGTTAAAATTCAAAACATACTTCATAGCAGAGAAATTAAAGCTTAAGGATAATTGGGGTCTAGGAACAAGTCAGTTTTCTGGAACATATTAGCCTTTTATTAAATTCAAGCAGAGAAACTTCAGATAGATGAGCAATACACAGTAAAACAAACAAACAAGCAAACACAAAGTCACTGGTAAACTTTATGTTATGGACAACATCAGTGGAATGAAGAATAATATTAGGAGCAGGAGAGAATGATACAGATATGTTGACTGAAATTTGAAAGGCAGCACACCAGAAGGAACCAAGACACAGATCTTATAATAAATATTGCATAAATGGAGGCTTGAACCCAAGGAAGTTCTTAATGGATGTAGGGTGTAGTTTTTGAACAGAAATATTACCACGGCTGGGCTACAGCACAAGAGATTCAAGCAAATCATAACAGTAGTAATGACTCCATTTATATCACTTAGATGAGTTGGGGTCTACAGTTAGTAGACAAGGGGTTTTGAATATAGTTTAGGAATTCTTTTAACCTGGCTCTGACAATTAAATTTGAGTGTATCCACAGTAACCACAGTCTACCACTGAGGAAATATACATGTCTCTAACTGGACCTAAACAAGACTATGATGGAGAAGTTATTCTCTCCCATCTTTCACTTTAAATAAAAGGAAAAAGATCTTAACTACCCTTCCAATCTGTAGGCAGTTATCTGCCTATTTTTCACTTTTCCAGTATTTTTTCATTCCTTGTATTTTCTTATTGCTGAAAGTTGATTATTTCAAAGGGTTGAGATTGAAATTCAAGTTCCTGAGTCATTTTTTCACCCCTCTGCCATTCACTGTGCAAGCTGATGAAAATCCATTTATTGCTTTTTTTAAAATAATGTTGAAAATGTATGTCACGAGTCAAAGGTCTATAGCTTATTATCAGTTATCACTAAATCATACTTTATTTGCTAACATTTACTGAGCATACTATGACACAGTATCCTGTATTCAGGTTGTATATGATGGGATGGAACCCAAAATAAAGAAATTATTCCTGCTGTCTTCATTCTTTCATTCTCTTGCACCAACCTTTTTGTTAAGGTACATATTATTTTAATAGTGATGACTGAACTTAAAATTATAAGTAAGATATGGTCTTATTTTTATTACTGTTTTCTCAGATATGTTGGTACATGTTTAAGACACAAGCATTGTGCTTGTGTAATTTTATCTGAGATTAGAATATTTATTTTTATCACTTTGCTTAATATTACAAAGAAATAGACAGTGAAAATAGTGTTTTTTTAAGCATTGAAAAAATGACAGATGAGCTTTCAATTTTCTAACATTATGATAGAAATAAATTATCTAAATAAATTGAAAAATCAAAATTATAAGAATCTTACATTGTCTGGGATATAGTCCTTTTTTGTTTTTAATTTTTCATTAATAGAATCTGGACATACCAACTAAAGAGAGCTATCAGTAATTGTCCCCCTGTGAAAGAGCTTCTACTTCAAAGAAATTTCATATTATATTAATGTCTTTGAATTTCTTGAAAAAAATGTATAATAAGGAAGCATTTTTATCATACCTGTAAAAATATCCTAACACTTTCCTTACACTATAGTTCGTTTTTGATTTTTTTTCTGAAAGAATTCCTATCTCTGGTTACAGTAAAACTAAAACAGATTTTAAGTGGCATAAAATTTATTTTATCACAAAACATTATTTTTCTTGGTTTTCCCTTATTCCTTTGCCTCATGGATGACAAAATGCACATGGTCAAGGGCAGAGCCATCTAAGAATCTTTGTATTCCCTGTGATTCTCAATAATTATTATTTTGTTCACTGTGCATTTGCCTATGTTCTTATAACATGTTAACAGCACTAGACTTTCACTAGTCCCTCACCAGATTGACATAGTATTTTGTTATTAAGAAGGAACTGCTATGACCAGATGAATGGATAGCACTTTCCTAATGTCCTATTTTTCCATTAGATAGCAACATTTATGTATGGATGATTCCATGGAAACTATTTTAGCAACTTAAAGCGATATATTACAAGAATAACTTGTGTGACAGTAAACTAGAACAGCCCTAGCTTGAACAGAGTGATATTTTATTGATGCTGCATTCTTCATTTCTCTAAAGAGAGGCAGTCTTTCTCAGTTCAGTTTCCCAATTCTTTCACTGATTTTGGCACAACCAAGTTACTCAGCCTAAAAAATAGATCATGTGTATGACTTAATATTTAAAAGAATTGCTCTAATCAAGAGGTGAGAACTCTTGTTTACTGGGCATAAAATTAGCTAATACTGCTGATGCATGCTATAGCACAGCATTTCTTAAACTTTCTGTATATAGGGTCAACAGTGGGGATTATTAAAACATACCTGCCTCAGAGATTGTGATTCAGATGGTTGCAAGATTAAGGAATCTGCATTTTAACATGAATTCCTAGGAAGTTCTGATATAGGTTTCTGGAACAGTACTTTACAGAAAACTTGCACAATGGAATACAAATAGTCTGAGAGGTTAGTCAGACCCAGATTTAATTTTAGCTTGATAGAGTTCTAATATTGTAGTATTGCTATGAGGATTAAAAGTCTGGAACAACTGTTCAATAAATGTTATTTTCCTTCCATTAACTATTATTTTGCTAAATCAAAGAAAAAGACTTTAAATAAATGAGATTACTTAACATGAAACTGCTTCCACTTAAATAAAGTCATGGCCTCTATTAGCTGAAAGGATCCACTAATACCCTTGAAATAACAAAGACTGAAGAAAAGACATTTTACTTAAAATTGTGTGTTCCTTCAACATGGCACATGCTATATATTTTTTGTAATTCCAGTTTCTTAATCTGTGCCAATTCATTGAATTTTTATTTTTAAATATCTCATCCTACAGATTTTGTTTACACAAGATTTAAGCATTTTAATTTTCTAGTCATCTTTGAAGCAATATATCAAATGACTCTCATAATGTAGACCAAACAAAGTGCAGGTGCAACTTTATATTTTCATTGCAACACATTTGACTTGCAAAACCACCTTTTTAACAACTCAATTTATAAGAATAAAATGATAGCATGATAGGTCTTTCCTGTAGACCTAACAGATATGGTTAAGATAATAGAGAAATATAAGGGTAAGACGAAAGAAGATGGTAATAATACATAATTGAATTATGTACTCAATTTACATATGTTCTTAATCTTAATCTGCATTCCTGTGGTGTGCACACATTGTAAATAGGATATCTTGAAGAAGTTATTTTAGTTAACATATAGCCCAGCTGAATGAAGATGGGCCTTAACCTGCATTACTGGTACCCTTTATAAACCAAAGAAATTCAGACAGAGTCAGAGAAAGTCACAGGAAGGAGCCAGAAGCCCAAAGTTAACCAAACCTGGAAGAGAAAGGAAAGGACATCCCTGGGTGATGTGAGGCAAAAAGCTGAGGGACCCTAAGGATCATTTGTAGCCAACACCGAAATGTTAGACTTTGGCTTGATGATGCCTCAATTTTGGACTTCTCCTAGCCTCAAAACTGTGAGCCAATAAATTACCATTGTTTAAGCCAACCCATTGGGAGATATTTACCACAGAAGTCCAGCAAATGAAGACAATGCCTTTACTTAAAGTCTTCTAAAAAACCTCAGAGTTTTAGGCTTTATAACTTTCTAGTTATATTGTACCTGGTGGTGTTTGTCTGATGTGAAGAATTATCAACCTAAGTACATGGCCAGCAGGCAAAGTTTGAAATGCCTAGGAGAGGGACACTGTAAAATTTCATTCTTAAAAAAGTATTTAATCCCCTTGCCCAGAAACAATAACCTTGAAGATTAAAATAGCAAAAGTTTCAGAACACAATTGCACATTTCCTAATTAAATGACAAAGTTGTTTCCAGTCTAGAAAGCATTTTTGACGAAGTTCCATATCTAAGGTTAATGACAATGCCTTAAGGGCAGGAGTCTTGGAATGAGAATAGAATTGGCTCAAAAAATGAGGAAAAAAATGAGAAGGAAAAAAATAATATATCCATATGAACACACAGTTCAGGGCAGTATGAAAGAATAAAAGTGAACGCAAGTAATTATGAATATAAGCCATTCTAAAACTCAAATAAGAGATACACCAACAGCACAATGTATTGTAAAAAAAAATGTGTAATTGCATGCCATTAATTTTTTCAGGTTAATCCCAAATAAAAATTAAAATAGTAATAATAAGAAGAAATATCAAAACTTTATGCTGAACAATAGTAATTCAGTTTGGTCTTCCATGAAAACATTATTTGCTGGTTCTCTAAATAGTTGCTATTGGAATTTAGCATAAACATGGAAGATGAAAAGTATTTGTCAACTCCTAAGAAACAAATAAATAACAATAGTGGGAAGAAGCACTTCTCAATTCTCGTTCCTTTTATTAGTGAATAATTATCCACAAGCCAAGTGTTTAAATACTTAAAATTTTAAATATTTAAAACACCAGGAAATTTTTCACACCCATCAGAATGGCAAAAACTAAATATCTGAGAATATATTTTGGTTAGAATTAATGCAACAAAATTATTTATACTCTGTGCTGGTAGAAGTGCAAATCAGTAGAAACATTTTGAAAATAACTTGAAAATATTTAGTAAAATTGAGCATATTCTTCTATTGCTAAATCTATACATACACATAAAATTTCCTACACTCAAGCATTATGAGACATGTAAATGCATGCTTATGGTAACTGGGAAAAAATTAAAACCACTTGATGTACTTAAAGAGAAGAATGTATAAATAAATGATGGTACATTAATAAATTATTATACCAGACTTCAATAAAAATGAATGAAATAATACAACATGTGTAAAGATAGAAGTAGCTGATATATATAGTTTTGAATGAAATAAGCAAGTTCAGGAAAAAAGCTCATATTACCATAAAGACTGTGAAAACATGCAAAGCTACATGTATGCTATGTACAATAAACAGCAAATTCAGGTTTATGAACACCTGATTGGAGAATAGAGGGAGTTATATCTGGAGACAACAGAGACTTCCACTTGTTGGCAGTATTTCATTATTATGCAAATGTTATATACCTTTGTATATCTTGTATTATATTGAAATAAAGGTTAGTCTGTACAACACTGAGAAAAATATGAGATCCACTATGGAGCAGGATATTTAATTAGAAGTGAATTTTAATTTCTCTTCTGTGGTTTTCTTCTTGTGCTCCAACCTAGTTCAGTTGTGTTCCCTTGCCTCAAAGATGTTAACCTTTTCTTTGGCAATAAAATAATCAAAACTTTACCTTATCATATGTGATTGCCTGAGGACACTGAAAAGTTGGATAGTCATCAAAAGGTAAAGTGGATAGAGTTATCTGCCAAGCCTCGGTTGGGGACAGACATCCATTGTTTCCATGGAAGTCCATTGCTGTTGTCTTATAGTGTGGAAAGTCTTGATATGCAGAATTAAAAGGGAGTGAATGACTCCACATTGGGCTAAGTAAGTTTTACCTTGAGCAACAGCTCTCTAAGTCAAAGCAAAGGTTTTCTTTGGTATCATAGAAATGGTCAGTCAAAACTCAAGGATTTCTATCAGGTTGGAAAACAGCCATTTTTCAGTTATCTATGGGTAGGAGACACAGCCCTCAATAATTATGAAAACTGCATTTTCTTTTGGCTTATTTGATCACAAAATTAATACAATGTGATTTGTTTGGCATATCCAAGTTTATGGACTAAAATTCATACCTGCTACATTTTCCCCAAATTAGCAAACACATAACATGTGATCTGTGAGATCTACCTCACTTCCCCCTTCCCTCTCTCATTTGTATTTCAAGGATATCATCATGTCTTACAAAATTCTAAATTAACCGTTAAGTTATTGGTCTAAATAATCTGTTCTCTTTACAGTAATTTTTTCAGATACCAAAATGAAACTACGTTGTTTTAAATTTTTTATGATTTTACAAAAAAAAAAGGACAAAATTAATTCTTCATCTTTTGGACTGTAAAATTATGGCTAAAGCATTAAAAATCTTTTTATTAACCTCCATTAATTATTTTTTTAGTTAATGAATACAAATACAATTCTATGGAACTTTGCATTAAAAGAGGCATGTGTAATATGTGTGTGTATATATATATACACACACACATATGTGTATACATAGGCATTTTTAATTACACATACAAATTAGAGTTCTGAATAATAGCATCATTACTTTGAGAGACTACTGAGAAAATAAATAAGTTCTTATCAAGTGCTTAGTGAACTAGGCATTTACCAAGCCAAGCTCACTAATTTTAGAATTAAATTGGAAACAATTTTTTCAAATTATCATGAAATTTGAAAATCCATAGAAGCTAATTCTTCTCTGTTTCCTCAATCTAAAAGAGCCCAAGACCTTTGGGAAATAGCATGAGAAACCATGATTCAATTAATAACTCTGGAAAACACTGTGGCATCTTAACAGAAGGATTTGGTTAAAATCCTTATGAAGGATCATCACATGCACACATACACAAGCACACAAATATCCAAACTATTAGTTTTTTTTTTTTTCCAGGGACTTCTTTCATTAGTGATAAAGTTAGGTGCCTTTATACCAGTCAGATATAAAATTTCTTTAAAACTGAAATTTTGCCACTCTCAATATTTAATCCATTAAGATTTGTAAAGTTCATAAGAATACATGATAGGATTTTAAAGGCTTTATATGTGTATTAAAATATAATTATGATTTTATGTAGTCCTTAATGTCTTAGAATAATATTCTTCCTAAAATTGCTGCAGAAAGCAAGAACATTTGGTTTACACATTTTTTTTTCCCTAATCATTGAGTACCTAAATAATAGTGGTTGGTTTGCCTATTTTATTTTCCCTGCTTCAATCATGAATAGACTATTTTCCTTGAACATTAATCAGGTAAAAACCAGGGCCATATAATTTATTGTCAAAAACTCTACCAATTTTGAGATAGAAAGGGGTTGCAAAATTTCTAAATGTCAAATTTATACTTTCTTAAAAATAAAAATAGCAATAGCCATGTATTATAAAGCAAAATTAAAAAGTGATTATTCATATGAATGATTAAAAAAAAGATCAGAAGAATATTGTGTCATGAAATATATTACATACTTTATGGTAAATACGTATTTTCTTGTCCTATTTTAGGGATGATACTGAAAGTGCAACAAGATATTAATAATTATACTAAGACCACCATTGTTACCCAGCACTGTTATAGACAATCCAGGGTGGATTGTCTACTTATCCATTTAAGCTGTTAATATTGTTTCACTGGTATCTTTTGGAAAAAAAGGTATTTTTTTCTCAAAATTGAAGTATTTGTACTTTTCTTATAAAATTGACTGAAATTATCCTCATGTTGAATTTTATAGTTAATATGTATGAAATAGTACATCTGTTTATTTGATTATTCTCTGTACACATAACATCACATGAGAAATAATGTATCTACAGGTGTCAAAGTAACTGATGAACTCAGAGAAAATTCTGTTTAATAAATGGCATTCACAGTTCCACTTTTCCCTATTAAAATATGAAAATATTTAAACTTCAATATTTGCATAGGTATAATCTTTTGGTTTCCATTCAGATTACCTTTCTTCTATGACTATTATAACAAGACAAAACTCATCAAATGTTTGTGTGTGTTTGTGTTTGTGTGATTCTTTTGAGTGCTCCCTTAAATTTAGATGTTACAAAATTTTAGGATTTCCCATTTCCTTTCTGTTTGAAAATCAACTAAACTATTTCCTTGCTTTTGTTGGTATAAACATGGGTATACTTTAGTTTACAAACTTTATTTTAAAAAACTTTGATTCAGTAAAAATAAATAAACTGAGCTTTTGGTGTTTTAGTCATAAAATAATTTGATTAAATATCTCTGCCTGGTTTTATCAATAAGTAAGAAAATTTAGAACACTCATTACCAAAATAAATGTGTAATAACCTTGTAGAAAACTTAGGTTTATTTTCCAATAAGTCTTCAAATGCTCAAATATTTCTAAAACCAAATTGATGAATCAAGGAGAGAGAAATTGCATAGTGTGTTTTTCACAAATAGATAGAATTTTTTAAAATGCTAGTTGTGTTCAAATATAGAGACAAAAATATTTGTGAATCTGGTAAGTACAACATCTATTTTCATTAGAGTTATTTGACAGTTTTTAAACTGTAATAATACATTTATGTAGACAACACAAACAATCCCAAGTACATTTATTTGTTATAAGTTTCTTAATGTGGAAGTAACATTGCTTTGACTACAATAGTGCGCCTCCACCAAAATTTGCTTTAGTATTGTCAACATAAAATCAAATAAGTTTATATTCAGTGCTGTAATTGGTCCTTAGCTTGTCACATGGCAAGGCACATGGGGGCCTCTCCTGGTCTTTCCCTTCTCTTCTGCGCTCCATTAATGTTTAACTCCTTGCTTCCAGTGGTTTTCACGCCTGCTCATAAAGGACTCCAGAAATAGGATTAAGACCCATGCTGACTGAAATGGGCCACACCTTAACTGAAGTAACTTCATCAAACAATCCTACTTACAATGAATTAACACCTGCAGAATGGATTAAGTTTAAGAACATGTTTTCCTAGGGTACATATAGTTTCAAACCAACACAATGGTTGATGTTAAATAAATAATTATAATTACTATAGTAAATTAAGAAAAATTAGTTTCATAATATAGGCTTTGACTTCAAAATTTGTGTGAGCAGAATATTGGCCCACAAAGAGGTCCACGTCCTAATCTCCAGATTGTGAATGTGTCAGGTTGCATGGCAAAGAGAATTAATGCTGTAGTGGAATTACGGTTGTTAACCAGTGACCTTAAAATAGCAAAATTACTCTGGATTGCCTGAGTGAACTCAGTGTAATCACAAGGGTCCTTTACATGTGGAAGAGGAAAGCAGAAGAGAAGGTAAACAGGATGATGCAATGTAGAAGGACTCAATTTGCCATTACTGTCTTTGAACATGGAAGGATCCAAAGACAAGGAATGTGAACAGACTCTGAAAACTGGAAAAGGCACAGAAAGAGATTCTTCTCTGGTACCTCCACAAAGGAACAAAGTGCTGCCGGCATCTTGATTTCATTGCGTTGCCACTTATGTTGGACTTCTGGTGAAACTGTAAGATAATATATTTGCATTGTTTTAAGTCACTAACTCTGTGGTTGTCTGTTATAGCATCAATGGAAAACTAATAAAGAAGTATATATATATATGGTGGGGGTTCATTTTTAATAAGAAGAGAATCTTCAGACTTTATAATATCTAACTTGTGAGGTTTACACAATTCTACCCAAAATGTGAGGTCATAAATGTGAGGTATGCCAAACCTTGAAAATTAAGGAAGCTGGACAAATTGTATGTTCCTTTTGGTAGGGCAAAGTAAGAAAGGAAATGATGTCCAGAAATGAACAAACTAGAAGCACAATGGTTGAAATATCAGAAGCACCTAATCTTGGAATGAAGTCAGTCTGAGAATTATGAGGCAGGATTATGTAGTGGTTTGTAAGTGGGCCTTCTAATAAGTTAACTGGATTTATTATATCTCTGCTCTGACTTTTTTGAGTATGTGATCCTGAGAAATTTCTTTAACTTCTATGAACCAGTTTCATCATTTGTAAAAATGAAATGGTACTTATTTCAGAAAGTTTTTGTGGGCATTAGATGAGATAATATGGAAAGCATTTAGAAGAGTATCTGGCATTTAGTAAATATGTGGGTCAGGTTGTTATTAGAAGAACTAATTTACTCTGATCACTGCAAAAATGAGAAGCATTAAAGTTCCTCTAATGAGAAAATTTTTTAAAATAGATTTACTCTATCTGCTGCAATGTACAACTTCCTTTGAAAAGAAAATCAAATAATTAATATATTTGATACCTTACTTTATATATACATGCATATATATAAATAAAAATATCAACTTTTGCTGTATTAATTGTACAAACGTGCAAGTCACAGTTCTAATTACTCTGCCGGGATTAACTCATTTAATCATCAAAACTACACAGGTACTATTTTCTCTTTTTAATAAAAAGAAATTGAACCCCAAAAGTTAACTAACTTAATCAAAATTGTACAGGTAAAAAGATGGAGTTCAAACTCAAGAAAATCTGATTTCATATCCTTCACTGTTAAGCAAAACAGAATATTGATGGATATCAGAAGATGATGGCTAAAGTATAGCTTCATTTCTTTTTATGACTTTTCATCTTGTTACCTTCTTTTTCCTCAGAGAATAGACAGGATTTCAAGGGGAAAAAAAAGTAGTTCATGATAATTACATATAATTTGAAATCCATTCACATTTTTGTATTTGTATTATATAATGAAGATCTAGTACCTGGAATACTGAAATATAGGAAATGCAAAAGCCCATCTAAGAAACACCAACATTAAAAATGATGAAAATTTGGGATTGTGAGCTTTCTGTAGTGACTCTTGGAGCTAGACTGTGTTCAGATGGGGGACGTGTCAAAATATTTTTTCCTAGCTTTTTAGAAGTTATGGTTTTTAAACCTGGATCAGTAATGCTCTAGGTCACATTCAGTTAAATCAAACTCCTCTTGTTTCTGATTTGAGATGAATTTTGCAAGCCTCAATATTATAAAGAAAAAGATAATACCAAAAAATCCACAGTTTTATTATTACAAAATTGCCTTTGGATGTGGTATCACTACAACAATCCAGAAAATAGTTCTTTAAAATTCAATTTGGCCTTGTAAGTTTACATTGGCGTCACTAATGAAATTCTTCCTCTCTCAAGTGAAATGAAAACTCTTACAATGCTCCCCATTACATTGAGGTGAAAAACACAAGGCTGCACACACCTTGCATGAATGAATTATCCACCCCCTACACTAATGCTCAAGAAGACTAAATGCATGTGAATGATAAAGAACAAATAGAGCATATTAATTTTATGTTGATTCAGCTGACAGATTTCAGCTATTAGCTATAAGATTTGAGCATTAGTGAAAGTACTTACCCTCACGATTGACTAGGCAGATAGATATTATTTTGCAATTGTTTAAGCAATAAACAATTTACTTTTTATGATCTCTTTAATACAATATTTTACTAAGTTCTATTATTTTGCCTAAGGAGAAGAAAGCTTTGGTAGTGTTACATATCTCAAAATAATTTTTTTTTATTTTACAACCCTTTGTTCAAATTTTTATAAATGTATATTCTTTGAAATGTAATTAAAGCAAGTAAAGTTTTTCTTTGTTGAGATTAAGTAAAATTTTTCATCATAACATCACTCTTTGGGATAATCAAGATATTTCATAATGGTTTTCACTTGACAACTATTCCAAATATTCCAAATATCCAAATAAACTTATCACTTATACTTCCTGGTGACCTGATTTTTCCTCATAAAGTGTTTAGTTTATCCTCCTCAGCTATAGCTACTCTACTTAATTGATTTTTATAAATAAAATTTAAAATAAAGTATGAATACATACAGACCATGCACAAGTGTACAGATTGATAAATTTCACAAAATGACCACATCCATGTAATGAATGCACCAGTTGCAAAGAAAAAATATAGTAACACCCTAGAAGTCCTTCTTTCTTCTCCCTGACACCATTACCCTAAATGTTATCACTTTTCTGAATTCTAACATTAAAATATTTGTTGCCTGATTATGAACATTAAATGGACTCATAAAGTATTATAGTTTCCTAGGCTGCTTAATGCAAATAACATGAAATGGTTCAGTTTAAGCAATGGGAATTTATTAGCTTACAGTTTTGAGGCTGAGAAAATATCCATAGCAAAGCATCATCAAGACAATGCTTTCTTCCTGAAGACTGGCTGCCAGCAATCTTTGGCTCTTCTGCTACATGGCAAGGCACATGGCAAGTCTCCTGGTCTCTCTCTTCTCTTCTGGGATTCATTGCTTTCAGCTTCTAGCTTCCATGGCATTTTCTTTTTGTGTTGCTTCCATTTATAAAGGACTGTAGTAATAGGATTAAGAGCCAGCCTGAATAATGTGGTCACACCTTAATTGAAGTATCCTCATTAAAGTCCTGCTTATAGTCCTATTTAAAATATGTTCCCACCCACAGGAATTGATTAACTTGAAGAATCATGTTTTTCTGGGGTATATACAGCTCCAAATCACTATACATAGTATATATTCTTTCATGTTCATGAAGATCATTGAAGTGGCTTCTACCAAATTCATTGTATTTAGAAAAGGAGTTATGTGTAAATATGAAGTAACTCTTCATAAGAGATTGATGGATTGACCTAACTAAATGTGATAGGTTTGCCTATAAATGAGAGGATATTTGATACATCAGTATCTCATTATGCAAAAAGGTAAGAGGAGATGGAGATCAATGAGTTGATTCATTTGGGAGGTTTTATAGAAGAGGCTTATCAACATTTACTTTTCTTCATTTTCTTCCTTTTATACAAACCATTTGTATTCAGGTTAGTAACATTTACCAACATCTTCTAAATGTGTTGCAGAAGTGATAAAGAAGCTATGCAGGTTATATACTACATATAGTTTTTCAAAATACCTTTATAAGTCCTCCAGGTATTAAAAGATGATTCCAGAATGTTTTATTTTTATTTTGGAAACTCTAAGGCAAAAATACAGAACTGACATTGCAGATAACTTTTAAAGGGCAAAAACTTAATAACCCTCTTAAATAGAGTCTATAGTTCACATTGCAAAACATTTTCAAAGAAATGACCAAGTTAACCTTGGCTCTTAAGGTCTCTCATGGTTTGTTTGTTTTTATTTTCTCTTCTACTTTCATGTTATACTTGTAGTCCAAACAATGAGTTTTAGAGCAATGATAGTGTACATATCCTCAATTTAATGCATTTAGAAGTCATTACTAATAGTTTTTATTTCCTTATTCTGGAAATGTTGAAATAACCCCAAAAGCTATTGGGTTGTAAAGATCACTTACTTTTCTATGTCTCAATTTCTCTGATTATAAGGTGAGAACAATGTGCCCCATAAACTTTGGTCTTAGGGATTTTAAAACTTAATGAAAGAAGAAAAGTTTCTAAGGACTTTACAAGAAAGTAAGCATATAAATAGTACTAATTACATGTCTGCTAGATAGAAATAGGACATGTGTGAATCAGTATTTCCAAATACCGAAAATGTCAAAAAGCACACTTTTATCAGCTCTTAGCAATAACCTTTAAGAAGATCAAAGACCCTCCTCTTTTATGTAATAATGTCTGAATGCTATTTAACTCATTTTTATTTAAAAGAATATGCTAAAATGATAGAAGGTTCACAACATTAAGAAAAAATTTAAAACTTTAATATGGACCCATAGAAATAATGTCAGATAACATGGCAAATAATGCTTAAAAACAAAAAGACAACAAAATCCTCTTTTGAAACAAGATGAAGATGGAATAGATATAGCTGTCATCTATAAAATGTATTGCCATTTTACAAGTAAGGAAAGTGGCTTAAGAAGTACCAAATGGTAGAAAGAGGTTGGAACTTTAAAATAGAAAGAATAAGACCAACATTTATAGTATATCAGAGATGAAGAAATCATGCTTCCCTGAATGAATTCAAATATATAGGCCTAGGAAAGTAAGAGGAGCTATTGGAAGTTGACCCCTACATCAGTTTTGATAGACTTTAAGCAGTAACAAGAAAAGGAAGACTTTTCAAAAAAACTGGAAAAGGGCAAAAGCTCCAAATTGAGAATATTGTGACCATTTTCTAGCAAGCATATCAGGAGGATGATTTTTAATTTCTTCAAAGAGAATTAAACTCTGAAGAAATTATAGCCACTTTTTCTGGAATTGGAACATATACCTGAGTTCACCTGTTCATCATTTTACAAATTATGAAGTCAAGGTGCAAATACTTCAGTAATTTTTCCTAAAGCATCTGCCAAATAGCCCTGCATTATTGTATGTGAATACTGAGGAAATCATGCATTGGAGAGTAAATAACTTCCCCCACATATTCATGTTCAACTCCTAATCTCAGGTCCTGGGGATGTGAACATACTTTAAATAGGATCTTTGAAGATGTTACTAGTTAAGGTGAGACCAGTTTCTATCTTGGTGGGCCTTAATCCAGTATGACTGGAGTCCTTATGAGCAGAAGACATTTCAGCACAGTCAGGAGTAGGAGATAGAAGGAGATAGATAGCCATGTGACAGAGGTGGAGATAGAGTTATGGATTGCTGGCAAGCTGCCACCAGACGTTTCAAACTGCAGAGAAAGCATGATCCTGCTGACACCTTCACTTTGGAATTCTAGCCTCCATAACTCTAAGACAATAAATTTCTGCTGTTTAAGCCAACCAGATTGTGATATTTTATAGTAGTCCCCGAGAACTGAAACAGGTTTTGCTACTGGAAATTTGGTTGCTACTATAAAAAAAATCAAAAACAGAAATGTGGAAATGGTGCTCAAATTGTGTAAAGGGTAGAGCTGGAAGAATTTTGAGGCACTTGATAGAAAAAGTCAATGCTGATTTGAAGAGACTGTTGGTTGAAATATGGATATGAAAGAACCTCCCAGTGAGGCCTTAGAAGGAAATGATGAATGTTTTGTTGGAAACCAAGAGGAAAGGTGATTCCTGTTATAAAATGGCAGAGAACTTAGCCGGCTTGTATTCTGATGTCAGATGAAGGCAGAATTGTAAGCAATGAACTTGGATATTCAGTTTTTTGTTTTTTTTTCCTTGCTGCCTATAGTAAAATGTGAGAGAAAAGAGATAAATTGAGGACTGAATAGTTAAGCAAAATGGGTCAGTACTTGATGATTTAGAAAGTTCTTAGCTTACCTAGGTAGCATTCTCTGTCTAGAGCATAAAAGTGCCCTTGCAGAGCCCTCTCTGAACTCCTGGGAGACAAGTTCCCAGAGATATTTGCTCCATGTGAGGGTATGACTGAAAAATTGTTTGCTAAAGAGATTATACATTTGACTCATGGAGCAAATCAAACTTCTCAGAGTAAGTCAGGAATGGAAACACAAATTAACCAGGAAAAATGTGTGGAAGATTCCTTTGTGTGATGACTTGGTACACCCTGTGGTGGCCCAGGGTCCGGGCCTCCTCCTAAATGGTCCATAACAAACCTGCTTTATCCAAGGACAAATGTCAAGAGAGTAAAAGATCTCTCTGCAGGGGGAAGAATGTGACCACAGACAAAAAGATGGCATTGATTGTGTCTTAGTATTGAAAACTGATCTTAGTAAAACATCAGTTTTTAGGCTCCTTTAATGATTATACTAGAGATCTGATGTCCTCATACCATGTTGAATGTCTTTGTTCTAAAATCATATATTACTCCATGTACTCTCCCATTCCTTGCAGAATGATAAATGTCTAGAATGCCCACCACCAACAGGAGAATTTCTTCTGTTCATAAGTCACAATAAATCTATGTCTATTTCTGTGCCTGGCATACTTTTTGGTCTCACAGCTGCACCAGCCCATGTTTTGTATGAACTCAGTCTGGGCCTGAATATCCTCTGCATTGCTCAGAACACTGACAAGGCTTTTGAGAATTTTGTAAAAGCAGAAACACTGACAGCTTGAATTTAAAGGTACAGATGGGCAAAATGAAATATGATCCATCCCAAAGGCAAAACCATGGATGCAAATGTCTGGGCTGAAGAGACCTCCTCAGGCCATGAGTGAGAGAGAGAGAGAGAGAGAGAGAGAGAGAGAGAGAGAGAGAGAGAGAGAGGGAGAGGTCAGGGCCCAGATGTTTGGATGCGGCAGGCCCAACCCAGTTTTTGGGAACAGCAGGCCCACCCAAGAATTTAAAGAGGGTGGGGCCTGTCTGGTACTGAAGAAGAGCTCATCAACCAGTGCTCAGTGTGGATGGGACTTCTCCAGTGTTCAGGAAAAACATATCTGCCACTGTGGTGCCCAAAGAGGGTAGGGCTCTCAGCCCAGCAGTTCTGAAGGAAAAAGCCTCAAGCCACACATTACTCTCAGATCTTGAACTCTAATGTCATTTGCCCTACTGGGCTTTGGACTTCCTTGAAATTTGTGACCCCTTTTATCCTTTCAACTTGTTCCTTCTGGAATGGGAATATCTACCGCATATATGTTCCAACATTGTATTTTGGAAACAGATAACATGTTTTCTAGGTCTCACAGGTCCACAGATGGAAAAGACTTTTGCCCCAGGATGGACCATACCCATGGCTAATTTATATGAGATTTTGTACTTCGAGTTGTTCCTGAAGTAGCTTAAGGCTTCTGGGATGTTGGGATAAAGTGATTGTATTTTGAAGGTGGAAGAATATTTCTCTTTGGAGTTCAGAGGATGCTCTAGTATAGATTGAATCATATCCCCAACAAAGGAATGTTAAGTCTTAACCCAAGGTCTTGAGGATGTGAACCCATTCATAAAGATGATCCTTGATCATATTATTTATTAAGGTGAGGCCAAAGAGAATCAGGGTGGGCCTTAATCCAATATGACTGGAGTTCTTATTAGCAGAGGAAATTTGGATATAGTCGTGAATAAGAGAAAGAAGTAGGCAGGTGGCTATGTGATGGAGATAAAGATTGAGTAATGGATTGTTAGTAAGCTACCAACAGAATGCTCCAGACTTCAGAGAAACCATGATCCTGCTAATACCTCGATTTTTGAATCCTACCCTCCAAAACTGTGAGAGAATAAATTCCTGCTGTTTAAGCCAACCAGTCTGTGATATTTATTATAACAGCCCTGGAAAATTAATATATCATGTAAGTGACCTGTGCCTTAGTTTCTCTTTATTTAAAATGGAATTAAACTAAGATGACACTTAAAATGCCCAGGCCCAACTCCAAAACTTATGTATTCTAGTACAAAATGCTACTTTCTCTTTAGACCTGGAAAATCTAAGACTATGTCTTATGAGGCAAGTGTCATCATAAATCTGCTAATTACGTGAATTTTCTCTAGTTTATATGCACATTAGAAAATCATAATTGTTGAATATGTAACCCATTTACTTTTTTTTGCCTTTTAACACAGACACATTGATCTTTACATGCTTGTTTTTCCTAGGGTAATGATCACTTCATGTCCTTCCATCCAGGGCTTATTTGGTCCATGTCCTTCCATTCACTACTTGCTTGGCTTAAATTTCCTCTTCCTCTAAATTGTACCAACTTCCCTATCTCCACACCCCTTTCCAATTCTCTTTACTTGTGTTTTGATCCTTTCTTTTAATCCTCTGGTGCTCCTGACAATGTTCTCTAAAACTATCTGCTAAAGAATCTGCAAGTAGTTGGCATTAATATTAACTTAAAAATGAAATCTGGCAGCAATGCTCATTTTCTCACAGGGTTTCTGATATAATATCAAACAAACTTGCTGCTCATACAGAGTGGTAGGATTGAGAGTAATGGATAGGGGCAAAACACCAGAGCAGTGTTTTTTTAAACATTAGCATCACCCAGTGATTTTTTATAAAATACCTATGACTAGGCTACTTACCTACCAATTAAATCTGAATCTGTGGATTTGGGGCCCCAGCAGACATATTTTTTTAAGAGCTCCCAGGAGATTCCAATATGCAGGCATGTTTGAGAACCACTGCTCCTAGAGTAAACACCTGTTCGGAGTTTCACATCATTTCAGGGTTAAAAGTAGAGCCTCTCCAGTGCTTTGGAGAAGTGAGAGCCACATAAAAGGAGAAACAAAGCCACATGAGAGGAGAAATAAATCCACCCCATTACAGTCCACCAAAACTCAAGTCATATACAAAAAACATTTACAGCAGATTTATAAGACATTGAACTGAAAGACTATTTATTTCTAGGGAGCAGAACAACAGAAATGATCCCTTACATCTAACATCTAACTTACTTATAAATTGGGCAAGAAATCTCAAAAGTAAATCATAATTGAAAATAAAAAACAACCTGATGAGATATGGCACACTTAGTTCACAGTATTGCTAGTGTTTCAGAATTATGACAAGGCAATGCATTTTTTGTGATTTAAATATTAAATTTTAAAATGAAAACAATTATGACTTTTTATTTGGTTTTCAGTTTATAAATAAATACCTCTCTGTGCTGGTTTGGATGTATTATATCCCCCACAATGCCATGTTCTTTCATGCAGTCTTGTGGGGGCAGACATATTAGTGTTGATTAGGTTGGAATCTTTGGATTAGATTGTTTTCATGGAGATGTGACCCACCCAACTGTGGGTAATACCTCGATTAAATTATTTCCATGGAGGTGTGACCCTGCCCGTTCAGTGTGAGTCTTGATTAGTTTACCTGAGCCCTATAAAAGCTCAGACAGAAGGAGCAGCTGAGAGTGACATTTTGGAGAACAGCTAAGAGAGACATTTTGAAGATGACCTTTGAAAGCAGACTTTGGCTGACACTTTGGAGATGCTAGCCAAGTGTTTGCTCCAGAGAAGCTAAAAGAGGACAAAACACCCCAACAGCAACATTTTGAAGAATGCACAGGAGGTGAGAGAGGAGCTGGAACACAACCCGGGATCAACAGATGTCAGGTACATGACTTTCTAGCTAACAGAGGGTTTCTGGACACTTTTGGCCTTCCTTTGGTGAAGGTAGACTTGTGTTGGTGCCTTAATTAGGACATTTTCATGGCCTTCAGACTGTAAATTTGTAACCTAATAAACCCCCCTTACAAATCCAATCTATCTCTGGTATTTTGCATAATGACAGCCTTAGCGAAATGGAACAATCTCCTATATTGCTATTTGACACCAGAGCCAAAAATGATGTTAGCTTGGATCTTGTATATCTATCTGCCACTCTACTCTTTCATTCAATGACAACTTAAACTGACCTGTTACGAGACATAAAACCTAAATAGGTATATTGGGATTATATATTGCATCCACACATGCAAAAATGTTAAATATATATAATTTATTTTGGTTTCCCATCCTCCCACATAATTCAATATTTTATATTAGAAATATGTATGTGTGAGTGTTTGCACGTGCATGTGTTAGAGGTAGTGAAATAGCTTGTCAATCTATAAAATACCATAAACATTAAGATACCCAGTTTTTAACCTAAAAAAGAAATTATATTTTTAAAGATTTGTTTAGAAGTGTGTAGATGCTTACATATTACATTGTGTTTTATCTTTCTTAATATTTAGATACTTTTATAAGTACAATTAACCACAAAATAGGAAAAACTTTTCTTTCTTTGAGGACCATACCCCATGTGTATGAGTAAGCACAGAATAGTCCATGAAATGGAATTCAAAGGAAACTTATGCTATAATTATGGATATTTAAATCATATTTAAAATTTTTCAGACATGTTTGTTCTAAACCTATATATAATTGTGGGAAAATAATATAAAGAATGAAGCTCTGAAATAAATAACCTGGTATATAAACATGTTTTCTTTTCTACCATATAATCCCAGGTTTTCATATTAAATATCCATGGAAAATAACATAGAAAAATAATGTCACCCAACTACATACAACTAAATCATGCATACTAACTTCAAGGGATTATGTACCACTCACCTTCAATCCTAAAAAATAAAGGACCTATTATATAGGTAATTGTATAGGTAATGATATATAATAGGTATATATACCTATCATATTAGGTAATTGTTGTAATAACTGAATGAATGCATTTGGAAAGATATAATGTGTGTATTGTGAAAGGAGAGCATATCTTCTTTTTTGTCCTCTCTACCTTTAAATCTTGTTAAATGTTAAACATTCTAAGTGCAAGAGGCAGAGAGACACGCATAGACAACCATCTCTCGATGTTGGTAGGATTAATTCAATTATACTGAAGCTAGGCATTCCCTTTTTTACTGTAAGCTTGCAAAACATTTTAACTGGAAAGGGATTAATGAGGTAAAATAATTTACATCCTACTATTAAATAATGTTTGTAGAATTTATTATGCTGTTTTATTTTCTACCATTGAAGTGTCAAAGCTTTTAGCAGTTTTAAGATTAATTCCAAAGATGATACTTCTTAAGGAAATGAGTCCATGATACATGACTCTTACACAAAAATTCATAATTCCAATAAATATCATTTTTAACCTATTTGTTAGATTGTAAAGACTGATCTGGGTCTTCCTGAAATAGAAGTCACTCTGATTTTCTTTAGAATTATTGGAAGTGTTATTAGAAATTACATAGCTGACAACTTTCTTAGCCATACTTAATGTTTTGTAATGACAAATTTCTCCATAACAATTTTTAATGCTTTTCTTGACTCATGATGAATGGCAAGAAATATCAAATTTCCAAATGATTGGTGAGATCATCTTTCCCATTATTTAATTATAACTAAGGTTCATCTGTACTTTAACATTTTATAATTATCCAGTAACTGAGGGAATTAGTTTGCTTAATTTTGGCTGCTGTAACAAATAGATGCCAAAAGGTATGAAGGGTCAAGAACAAAAAAAGTTATTTCTCAGTCATCTGACAGTAAAATATAAGTGACTCTGACCTGTGGGTGTCAGTCCCCCTTCAGGGACACTTCTGTTCATAACTTCCACTTCTTATTCTCTTGTACATGGATATAATTAAAAAACATTCCCATATCTATTTACTATTTATAGCCAGAAATTAAATCTTTAATTTATTATTATAGCAATATTCATACGTCATAAAGAAAAGGAATATGCCTGTCATGTCCCCCAACATATTCCATCCTCTGGCTCAGTGCTAGGATCATAACTGGAGATCAAAATATTGATTGTAAAATTTCTTAAATGCATAATTATCACAATCACAGTCATTACAATTATAACCGTATTGACAATAATCCAATGGTATTTAATGCATTACTAATCTCCATATCACTAAAAGTTCTTTTAATTTTTAAATAATTTACTATCATAAGCTATATTTTTATAAACAAAAATCCTTCACAGATGGCAGAAATCTGTCCTCTGTTTCAAATACTCCAGGCCTGCACTTCCTAAAATGGTAACAACTAGGAATGTGTACCTATTTAAATATAAATTAGTAAAAATTCAATAAAATTAAATTTTCACTTCTCTAGTCATACAATGCAAGCCACAATTCAAGAACTCAATACCTACATGTGGAAAGTGGCTACCATAGTTGGCAGAGCATTTATAGAAAATTCCCATCATTCCAGAGAATTTTATTGCACAGATCTGCTCTAGATTACTTTTATGTGTCCCCACAGCTTTCCAGAGAGAGTTTTTATTACATTACACAAACCATATTTTTAGCTCAACTTGTTGAAACATAATAGGCAAATATTTATTTAGGGATTTTTTGTGATGAGTTAACATACTAATGGACACATTTAATTTTGCTTAAATACAAGCAAAATTTTTTTGGAGATCATGGTGCTGAACTCTCTAATTGTTCAAAATTCTTGACTGGACCTTTTAGAAAGCCTTCAATAAATACCGTTTATTTGTTCAAATACCATAATAGAAACTAAGTATCTTTCCCAAGAAAATTGTCTACCAAATGGAAATGGATGTGTACATGAATTGCTTATGGAGGATTTTTCATTTAACAAAATTCATAACATCACACATACAAAACACTTATAGTATGGGTTATTGACATGGGTATGGAAACACATTAACAGAACCATATATTGTGTGGTATTTATTAAAATAAGTTTCTCTGTGAATAAAAGCATCTTAGGAAAAACTTGTCTATGATGAGCTGTGTACTCTTGCCACTCCCTTAAAGATGTCCTCTTATTTTATTATGATTTTGTCAAAGCTTAAAGGAACATCATAAGAAATTATAAATCACACACATCTCAAAACAGATACTTTGTTGTTATTCAGTGATCTTATATTTATTGCCCTAAATTGTCACCTATTGTAACTCTCACCAATCTTAAAAAGCTGGCAATAATTAAGTGATCATTTTACTATATATTTTTGAAATATATAAAGCATTAGATTGAGCTCAGTATAAAATATTGCTGTCTAGAAACAAGAGGGCAAGATTTGTGAGAAAAGAAGCTATTAAAACCACTTCATTTTTAGTTATACAAAGTGGGACTCTGGAGCAAATGAGTAATAAAAGGCAAAACAATTCAGTCTCCTAGGGTGCTAAATTAAGAATTTATAGTCTGAATGTTGTCTCAGTAATCTCATTCAATTTTCTATTACTGCAGATCTTAAACAATTATGGACACAGATGACATAGCAATTTTTGCTTATAAATCTGCAAGGGTGATAAATATAACATGCAGAATTCATTTTAATAGTAAACTTAATTGGTCTAATGTTCTCAAAAAATGTAATGGATATTCAGAAAAAGCAATATTTTGAGCAAAAGAAACAAACCAGAAGCACTAATATGAACTATTTTTCTTATTTTAAAACAGATGGGGCATTTAGTACTTTAAAATGGTTAGTAATTGCAAGCAATATTCATATAAATAAATATTACAAATGCTCTGAGAACTAGAAGATATTTCTAGAGTTAAAAAGTAAACAACTAAGAAAACAAAAGTGATTAGAATTTTTCTTTTTGGAAAAATGATATATAACCAAAATCATTTCATTAAAAAATTACTGACCATTGAAATATGGATGAGTCAATGTTTCCTCTATCAAAGAATTTTAGTTTTGCTGTCTTTTTCCAGGAAACTGCCCTGAATTATATTAAAAAATGATCTCAGAATAATGGGTTCAAGTAAAGTATCCAAATCATCTAAAATAGTAATGATAACAGAGGAAGTTTTTCTTTGCTATTCTGGGTGTACCTAGTTATCATACCAGTAAATCCAATCAGCTTTGACAATGGCTTATTGGCTTAAAGAGTCAGATAAATTTTGGAGAAGTAATTAGTTCTCTGAGATAGATTCATTTACTAGTCTTTAGTTGCTTTAATCAATTTTGATTATATCCAGAAGTAAGTGCCTTTGGGTTTTAAAGTAACTCGATTTCACAAAAGCCGAGTAATGTCTATGTTAAAACATATTCATTTTCTAATATGCTCTTCATAAAAGGAAATCACATTAAAAAATTATCATTTTGTTAGAATATAATGAATATGGGTTAAAAAGGTAATAAAGCCATGGATATTAGTGCATTCTAAGATATTTTGTTGATGAAAGATTATGATTTAATGTAACTTAAACAGCTTTTTTTTAGTTTTTAATGTTCAATATGTTTGGCCTGCATTTATTTCTAAAGATATCAATGGAGTATAAAGCAAAATTTTGGATATATAAAGTGGAAATACTTAAATAAAAATGAAGGCATACTTTAGTAGTTAAATTGGAATTGAGTTGTAATAATTCAAATACATGTGTTTGTATAAATTTGCATTATCATAAATCTAATATTCACTTCATTTTTTTTTTTTTAATTCATGTGGAAACTGGAAAGAAATTCAGGCAGGTTGGCTCCAGAATGTGTACTGTTAAAAACCTACTCTACTTATATTAGATGCATCATAATGTATAAAATGAAAAAAGTAATTTAGAGACTCCAAATATCTGAGTGGTAAATATGTATTAGAAACAGAAATTTCAATTTTTTATCTAGCATATAATTTAGTATTATAAACAAACAGGTAACCAATAATGGTAACTGAATTAATGAATTTAATTTTCTTTTAAATCACATTATTTGGTAAATCAATTGATATTTTCATTGTCTTTATAAAACTGCAGAATAACAGATTATATAAAAGAGCTATATTCAATATATTCTTTTTCTCAGAAAAAGAATATATTATTTACTGAAGAACTTAAAATTCAGGCAACATATTGGTAAATTGAATAGCAGATCTATATACAAAATTCTGTATTTTTAGTATCTAATTCAATTCACACATAAGACATTAGTCTACTTAAATAAGCAAAAGATCAAAAGTCTTTAAAAATTAGCCTGGAAGTTAAAATTAGGAAATATGGCTTCAACTTTCTCAAGGAGAAATGTTCTTAACTTGGGACCTTCACCTTCTAAAATCATGTTATTAAAGTTTAGTTCACAGAACAGAAATCCCCAAACTGATTTTAAAAGCCTGAAAAGAAAGATAAGGGAAGATCAGCTCTACAACTCTTTAGTCATATATTAATAGCATTTTCTATAGTATTTTAAAACTAATATATATTTAATATTTTCCTGTCTCAAAGACAAAATAATTGTCTTTGGAATAATACATTAGAATGTACTCTTCTTACTACATATTACTTAATTTCTATGTACATCCTCATAACCTCCTCATAACCTATATTTTATATATCCAAACCTGTATTTTAGATCAACTTCAAATGCAACATTTAAGGAAAACAAGTCTTTAAATTTTTCAATTGAGGGATATAATTGTGAATCTAGCATATTAAATGACAAGGCTTACATGATATTTTTGAAAGATTTTTCTAGGTTTTCATTTTCCACATCAATAAGACATAACTTTCTTCTTTATTAAGCTTTACTTTTTTTGAGCATATTATCCATGAAGGCTTTGCTTTTGGATTTTTTCTATAATATAGAATGGTTCTCTGCATGCATTAGAGACATAAGTTTTTGTTGCAGACTGGTTAAGTGAATTTTTCTGAGCCTACTTCAAAAGATATCTGATCTTACATATCTATCTGTATACACCCATGCATGTAAAAACATAGGTAAATGCCATATTTATACACATATATGTATATGTAGGCACACAGTCATACATGTCACCCATGTAGCATTTAGAAAACATTGTGAAATCTATTTTTAAAATATTTGTTATATTATACATATTCTTTAGAGATGTTCAAATTGGCTGTGGTAAGCTTTCATTTCACTGTTGTGTTTTTACAACCTAGGAACAAGCCAATAAGACACTCCAAGTTTGATATCAGAAGTAGATAGCCAGTTTAGTGGATTAAATGTGATCCCTTGACATTCTGTTTTCCAGCTACCTCCTATATTTACTGTTTGAATGTTTCAAAAGCTCTTGCTGCACTGCTGAGCCTCTGTACCTGACTGGGAATCATTCAAATCCATTCAGAGAGAATGGAAGATTATAATGCTGAATTTATCATTCAAGACTTTGGTGTTGATATAAAAATAAAAAATGATGCAAGCCTATCTCAACTAGAATACTGACTATCAGAGTTTTTCTGTAAATTGTATTGCCTACTGGTAATCTTCACTTCATGCATTCTGCTTACTTTCATTCTACAAAAATCTACATCTATTTGGAGGAAAAATAATATATATTTTACTTGATTCTTATGAAAAATTCCAAAGAGGATCTTTTTTTTCTTTTAAATATTTAAAATTAGGATGTTCATGCTCCTACTTTAATATATGGTTCTTGTGGGCTGTTATGATTATCCTCTTGGTGTCCTTAAATACAAATTCAATATGTTTCTTCATGCCTTCTAGATCAGCATCCAAAAATATTTTTTAATTATTTAGAATTTTCAAAACTTAAAAGCTATTTTTTCACAGTTGTCTTTTTAAGAATTTTATCAAACACTATTTTGTTGAAAATAAATTGCATTCTTTCATATTTTTTATGTTTTTTGGGTAATTATTAGTAAAATAGAATATGTACAAAAGTAGAACCATAATATTTTTTAAAATGCTATCAAATCAAATATTACTATTGGAATTGAGTAGAATAATATTGTTTGATAAAGATAATATATAGAAACTTGAAGGAAATAAAATCCTTTTAATGTATCTTTGGTTTTTCCAATTTCTTTTAAACATATTTAAATATTTTCCTTTACTCTTAAGGATACTATAGTACAATAACCATTGACACTTGCCTTTAAGATCTGGTAGTCATCAGGAAGTAGCAGGGGCTTTGATGACTGCAAGCCTCATGACTAGAACCATCATATGTCTTCATTTTCTTGAGACAGTTCTAACTTCTGCCAATTTTTAAGGCATACTATTTAATTGGACTTCCTTTCACTCTTAAAATTGTCCTACTTTGGTTAATTTGGTGATTCAATTCTGACACACCTAAAACATGCAGTTCATCACACAGGAGAACTTGATATTGTCACATACTCTAATATTTTTAAAAATGTAAATTTGAATTTTATGTATTTATTGATTTTTAAATTATTGAAAATTTATTCAAGTTCCCTAAAACCCTAAGTAGATCGACGCTATGCAGATCAGTATAACAAAACCAAGTTTTGCCTATGGTCAATAATGACAGCTACTCACATCCTCTGAACAAGAATACAAGGAAGATTTCTCACTGACAAACAAGAAGAAAATCCTGATATGTATGTGCTTCTCTTTCTTCTTACTTATCAATGACCTTAAAGTCATAGAGTAGATTGTAAAAATATTTGCAAAATAGCATGTGACTCCTGATCATCTATTAACCAGAAATAGAACTTTAAATTGTTTACTTAAGATGATTTTGCTAGGATGCAAATTTATCAGTAGTGGTCTAAGCTATCGATCTCTTCTACCACACTTAAACCAATATGCACAAACATTCTACTCCATTATTTTTAAATTTTTCTCAAGGCAGGTATTCAGTACATAATGATAATTTATAAATAAGCTTCTCTTAAGATGTTATTAAAAGATAGGTTTTAAGTGAAAATGAGAAAAGCAGAAAGGGACAACTGAAGCCCATGAGAATGGAATTAGAGAAAATTGGGTTTCATGAGTTATATTTACCTCCTTATTACTTGAGTAAGTTATTTAAACCTAACTTGCAGAATTTGGGGGTGATGAAATTAAAGAGTTAAAATATGTAAAATATTCTAACACAGTGATATAAAATACTTCTACAGGCTTTGAAATCAAACAATACGGGCTTCAAATTCTTGACCCACCATATACTAACTATATGAGTCTGCACAAGTTGGTTAAATGTTCTAATTCTCAGTTTATTACAGATATATAATGGAGGTAATAAACCCAAATTTTCAAGGTTATGAGGTTTTAAAGAGATTATATATCTTAAAGATTATATACCTTCTTTCCCAGTGGAAAGCCTTAATATGATATGACAAAGGAGGTTTTTCAAAATACATAAATAATGAAAGTATACTTAAGTTACCAGGAGACTCATCTATGCCATTTATTTATTCTGTTGCTTTGGTTGCTGTTATTTTCAATTCTCTTCTGATATTCAGTAGTGCATATTTTGTGTTTAATACACAGTTCAGAATCAGGTGTATTTTCTTTGTGCTTCACAAATGATGGTAAAATGCCTTTTTAAAAATGACATGGGAAAATATCTACTTACCAACTTAGAGAAAGATCAGAGTCCATCTAGAATTGTCGAATCCAAGAGGATAAAAAAAGGTAACATCAATCTATGAATAAAGTAATTTTATCGTTCCAACAAGCTCCAAAATTTAGCTTCATGAAAATTAAAAGCTACTCTTTTCCATGTAGTGGTTTAAAAATTATTTAACTGAAGAAAACATGTTCTCTCCCACTCTGAATGTATATTCTTCTGCTCCCTCCCTAGTATGCTGCTCATTGTATCTCCTTTAAGATTTGCATAGTTCACTCAGAAAACTTCAAGGGTTAAGGGTACACTGACATTTCACATTGAGCAAAAGAAATCTAATTTGGAGAATTTTGTCCTATGTGGTCCCATAGATATCTAACAGCAGGGTATTTTGTATAACATGGATATAGTAAATAGGGATCACTGACTTTCAGGCTACAATTGTTGTCTACAGTGCAAGCTGATTGATTTAGAATTATGGGAACACATGAGGAAGAAATACAGACAGAAATTGCTACCATCCTTAGTGGGTTTGTAGGTACTTTTCATGAGAGGTTTGTAGAGAATGGAAGGGTGGCAGATATGTGAACTCTAAAACAAGGAAGACAATGGTAGGAACCTTGAGAAAACACTCTTGTGAAAAGCATACATATTAATTTGTGATTTTTGGTTAAATCCAATTAAACAATTTTTTTAAACACCTCCTGTCCCTAATATGTGTGCACATGCATGCACACACACACACACACTTGTATTGACTTGTTTTATGGGAAAAGGAAAAGTTGTATATTTGCTTAGCCTCAGCAATAACCCTTCCCTAAATGCCCCTTGACACCAGAGGAGATGGTAAGTAGCACAAGAACAAATAGCAGCTCATGACATAACTACACACCGAGGAGAGAGTATCCTACACCCTGCTGAGTAGAATATTTTTCAGAAACAGTAAGATTTCACCATACGATTTAAAGTAAGTGACTCCTGAAAGCATATGGGGTTGAGATCTTGCTACTATACACAGTAGGTAAAAAGACACACTGTCAAATTTGGTTCAATTCAATGCACATATAACATAAATTAAATAAAATCTAAGAAAGACTTGTGTTAGTTGTTGGTCATAAAATATTTTCATTTATTATCTAGTAAATCTTCGGTAATTCTTTCCAAATGTGATTCATTCAGTCAATAAATATATTAGAAAGAGTAATAACTATTTTAGAAAAAAAAAACTCCCTTTTGAAAAATTATTTAAACAATCATAAGATAAGCAATAAACAATATTTAACCTATGTAGGCATTGTGCTAAGCTCTTTCTGTACATTCGTACACATAAGCTCCCTGCAACATTAATAGAAAGTCATAGCACACTGGAATTTAAAGAATATGAATAACTTCTCTTGAGGAAGTCATAAAAGTGCGAAATAGATTGGGTATTTTTATAACATTCTCAAGCAACAAAGCTAGTAAATTGAATGGACATAGGAATTGAATGAGGTCAATGACTTCTTTAACTCTCTGCTTCTGTTTCCTCTTTTGCTTTTATGATAGCCAAACCAGACATTAATTTTTAAGAATCAAATCTTATAATATTAACTTTATATGTCAGTTTGGCTAGGAAATAGGATCCAGTTATTTAATCAAAAACTAATCTACATGTTGCTGTGAAGATATTTTGTAGATGTGATTAATAGCTACCATCAGTTGATTAGAAGAAAATATTACCCTCGACATTGTGGGTAGGTCTCATGCAATCAGTTGCAGGTTTTATGAGCAAAAATTGAGGTTGCTGAGAGAAGAAAAAATCTGATCTGTTGATCTATCTACTGGTAGATATATGTAGAGAGAGTCACTAAATATAGATAGATAGATAATAGTTCTGTTTCTCTGATAAGATCTGAAGTCTAAATTTCATTCTTATGTTTCATTTGAAATTGCAGCTATTAGAATCATTTGAAAAATTAATATAAACATATGGGAAACTTTTTCATAACTAAAGGATCAATTTATTTAAAATATAGCAAAAGCAGAGGAGGAAATGCTATAGTAAGTTTCTTAAATAAATTATTTGAAATATAGCATCCTTTTATAGTTAGCAAAGGCTATTTTATGCAAACTGTAATCAAACCCAAAAAGGCACATTAGAGGCAATTACATTTATTTCATCTGAAATAATACTTGATTTTGCTGAAGCATTCTTCAGATTTCTAAAGGGATGTATAGAATTAACAGGAGAATTCTCCTAATTTTGAACTCCTGATAGTCAAATGCATAAATCTCAAGATAGGCCTTCAATGGGCTTAACCAAAACAATTAAGTATCCAGAGAAATATAACTCAAGAATTGTCATTGTACTGTCAGTTGTAGTATTTATTACAAGAGAAATTACACCCTTTTGGGTGAAACTGGTTTCCAGGTTTCTGCCAGGATCCTTTAAGAAACTTTGGGTTGCCACCATTTGGTTGGAGAACATGCTAAATTCAAGTGGAATTTTAGATTAAAAGTTACTTTCTAGTGTGAAAATTGTCACTTTCTTTAAAAAAACATGCTAACAGCTCACTTCTGAACATATATAATATTTGAGAATTAATGATATAATTTTTTGAGAGTGTCAGATTTTGAGATTGAAACCCTAAACTAATCAAGCAGTTTACAAAATCAGCAGTGACTGGTCTACTGAATTCAACTTTCCTTTATCCTGTGAAAACTAACAACCAAAATAATCAAATAGTGTGGTTTAGTGTTATTGAAATTCCTGATGTTATCTCTGCAGAATTAAGGTAATTTCAGAATCACCCTCAAACAACATTTAATATAATTCATATGCTAAGCATATGTTACTTCATTCTATTATTCAAAACAGGGCTTCACAAACTGTAATTGCCTTTTCAAAATTTGGTTATTTTCAAAATTCAAATCATTCAATTATTTAGAACACTGTATTCCACAATAATCACAGTTGAATTAACATGCAATGCTTACATATTTGAAATGGTGACTATGCATAATATATTTTAATTGGCTTTCCCATATCACTTTATTTTCAGCAATGTTTTAGAGTACAGTGTTCCCCATCATTGAATTTCTTCATTCATTGGCTGAAAATCCCCTTGTTAAGTACATTTTGACTTTCAAACATATGATACTATATGATTCTGAATTTGATCCCCAGGCTAGACCACAAGGGTGAGAGAGTCTTAGTAGAGTTTGTAATGATAGATATTCATCCTGTTTGTGAGTATGCCATAGGATGTTGAAGGATTTTTCCTATGGATCCAAAATGTCAACTAAATCCCAATACTGAGAACAATAGTTGGTAGAATGCAAATTAGCTGCCAGAAACTCCCTCCAGGGCTTTATAAAAGGTAATCAAAGCTTTTCTTTAACTCTCTTCCACCACAAGCATTATTTTAAGTAGAAGAATACATCCAACTTGAGAGTCATCACCCTTGGGAAAGACAATCTTGACCTAGTGAGGTGCTTTGAGAAAAAACTCAGAAAGAAATTGCAGGCAACCTGCAAGATGAGAAGACATGCATCCTATCTTTTGTAGGTGGTTGGCCAAATGCAGAAAATCATAGGCCTCACACCATGCTATTTGTTGAGCAAAGGGTCATGAGAGAGTTCTTTGGAATGTTTAGCAAATGTGCTTTTGAGTTTGTGACATATATGAACATACAGATTGATGACTGCACCATGCCTGGGTAACTCTGAATGTGGAAAGCTGGGTAAGGACGAGTGTCCAGGAGACGATTCAAGGAAAGGATTGCCTAGATGCTCATCTGTTGCCACATCAAGAATGCATATTCTCTTGCACAAAAGCAACCTAGCAATAAGAGGTCATGTGATATACATTGGAGATAGGATCTGAAAATGGTGGGGCAATAAAAGGAAAAAAGTTGGTTAGGCACACATTGCCTAATAGGTAACTTTTCAATGGACAGATGCTCAGTGGCTTTTCAAGAACATTGACCTACAGTTCACAGACAGACACCTGCTCTAAAGATGAATTTATACCAGGTAACTTATAGAACAGAGGTGTTCTAGTTTGCTAATGCTACCAGGATGCAAAATACCAGAAATGGATCAGCTTTTATAAAAGGGGGTTTCTCCCAGGATGTTCCTCTCTAGATTGCAGTTCCTCAAAAATGTCACTCTCAGTTGCTCTTGGGGCATTTTTCCTTTCTCAGCTTCTCTGGAGCAAAAGTCTGCTTTCAGTGGCCATCTTCAAACTTTCTCTCATCTGCAGCTCCTCTCTCAGTTCCTGTGTGTTCTTCAAAGTGTCTCTCTTGGCTGTAGCAAGTTTGCTCCTTCTGTCTGAGCTTATGTAGTGCTCCAGTAAACTCATCAAAGCTCATGCTGAATGGGCGGGGCCAAACCACCATAGAAATTATACAATCAGAGTCATCACCCACAGTTGGGTGGGGCACATCTCCATGGAAACACTCAAAGAATTACAGTCTAAGCAACAC
Source organism: Choloepus didactylus (assembly GCF_015220235.1). Classification (NCBI taxonomy): domain Eukaryota; kingdom Metazoa; phylum Chordata; class Mammalia; order Pilosa; family Megalonychidae; genus Choloepus; species Choloepus didactylus. The sequence continues at coordinate 145,500,910 of NC_051309.1, forward strand.
TGATATGTCTGCCCACACAAGATTACATGAAAGATAATGGTGTTTTGGCTTCTACTTACAGCATTTATTCAAATCAGCACAAGAGAAAGCATGTTGGAAAGGTTTTTTAAATGGATAAGGGGAAGATTCTGGAGGAACTGTGAGGAGCTTGATAGAAAAGGCCTAAACTGCTTTGAAGAGACTGTGGAAATGTGGACTCTAAAGATACTTCTGATGAGGGCTTGAGCAGAAATGATGAATGTGTTGTTGCAAACTGGAAGGAAGGCAGTTGTTGTTTTAAAGTGGCAGAGAATTTGGCAAAATTGAGTCCTGATGTTGGATAGAAGGCAGAATTTGAAAGTGACAACCTGGAATATTTAGCTGATGAGATCTCCAAGCAAAATATAGAAGGAACAGCCTGGCTTCTACTTGCAGCTTATACTCAAACTGGCACAAGAGGAAACTAGAATAGCAGGAATAATTACATTAAAATAACAAACAATTCTTCACCTTCCTTCACCTAGTACTAATCCCTACTCCTTTCACCCCCACTCTGGAGCATCAAGAAGAGATTGAAGCAAGATTAGCTGCGAAGCAATAACCATGAATGAACAAATTATCTCTCTAAAATGTATGCCAGATCATGAATTAAAGGTCAGGCTGAGGAAAAAATGATTAAGAATAAGCGATACTTCCAACATCTGTATCATATCTGAGTATCATTCTGATGTTTGCTTTGTATCTTTAGACTGCATTTTTTTCTTCATTGTAGCATACTTTTAAGTTTCTGTTAAAAGCCAGACATTATGTGTGATTAATAGGAATGGGGGTAAATACAATTTTAGTGTGAGGTTTGTGTTGATTTGCCTAAGAGTTGGATAGTGTTTAATATTTGTTGTAATTGTAGATGCCAAATGCTTCAAATTCAATGTTTCTCTGTTATTATCTCTCTTGTCTTTTGGGATAAACTAAGAACTCTTTTTAAAATATAGTGTGCACATTGCAACTCTTCCAGCTGCAATCGATTGTTATAGTGGGGCCCTGTCGATATGGTGGTAAGATGTAGGGGGGGAGAAATTTTCTCTACTCTTGTGATTCAATCTCAGTCTTTTTGTGGCCTGTTTACCTGGCCTGTGACTTTCATGAGTGCTCTTAGCTTGGCTTTGTTTTTCTTCTACCTAGATGAGACAGGAAGACTATTTATTCCAGGATTGAGTAAAAGCCTTTTCCCAGAAGGGATAAGCTCTGATAAAGTCTTTTCACGTAGAAAGTATGCCTTTGCTTTGGAGAATGCTCTGAAAACATTTCAAATAGCAACATTTCCCCTCCCATTCCAGAGCCACATGGACACATGGAGATGATTTTGGCTCTTCAGTGTGAGAACCTGGTTGGGATCCTGGAAGTAAAACCCACAGAAGTGTCAGGGTCCCCCTAAGAATGCTGTCTGCAGGAGTTTCTTTTTTATGCTAGTCCACACTGAGTTTCCAGAAACTTTTCAAAGTTACCATTTAAGTTTGCCTACCAGTTTGTGTCTCTAGCTGAGTTCTTGATAATTAGTTCTTGGCTGTGACTCTCTGTATTTGCCTCTCTCCAGATCTCCAGGTGCTGGTTTGCCCTGGTTTGCCCTGGAAATTCAAGTCTCTGATGGATCCAAAACCTCATTGATTTTTCAGTTTTTTCATCTTTACTCATGGTGTAAGGATGAGTGATAGCTAACAAACTCTCTTCCTATGAGAGCAGAAAATGGAAGAGAAACCACAGATCAAGCAGAACAAAACATCAATGGCCAAAAAAAAAAAAAAAAAAAAAAAAAAAAGCTGCTATAGAGATCATTCATAATGCAAAAAATGTCAAATAAATAATAAGAATTATTTTATAGTTGTGAATGATGGAATAACTTTTGAGCACAAAAGGAATTCAATTAAAATCATAAATATTAGGAGGTTCTTTTGAACTCCTTAGATAAACAATAGTTTTCATTACCTTGTGCGTCCCATTGAAGCTACCACCACAATTGTAGCTTCCCAAATCCTGCAATTACACATGAACTACCCATATTCAGAGAAAGAAAACAAACTAGAGCATTTTTGTTTATATTAGATTAGCAATATCATTTTGTAGTACATACTATGATTAAATATTTTTTTAATTATTGGAATGTTATTAAGCCACAAGATTTTTAATTGTAACTTTTTTCAATAAAAGATCAAATGTTTAAAATATTAGTCCCCTAAATAATCTTCTCATCAGGAAACAAACTCAGTTTCAAGTGAAGTATTAAACAATGGAAATTTTGCACTCCTTACAATCTTTTATTAAGTAACAAATTATTGGCAATAAATTAATCATTAACCTAATTAAATTAGCAAAGTTAGAACTGGATATAATTGGAAAGCAAAGAGAACAGTTATATACCCTGTAAAATGATATTTTAAAAATCTGAATGACTTAGAAGAGGTGTTTATATTGTAGCTATTATTAATGATTAATCATTTCTGTGTGCAGAAGGGCATTCCTTGATGGCCTGTCTCTCTCTCTCTCTCTCTCTGTTTTTTTGTTTTTGTTTTTGTGTGTGTGTGTGTGTGTGTGTGTTTGTTTTTTGTTTTTTTGTTTTTGTCTGATTTGATACAGGGTTCTGAGAAAGTGTGAAAAATTGAGAATTTTTCTCCATTTGCTTTTAATAGAAGAAGTAATGTTTTCAGGTGGTCATAGAGTAATGGCCATTAAGTTTTATTGTGCTAGAGGATTTCTTTTAAGACATTAATGGGAAAGGATGCAAGAAAAGTGATAGTAAGACCTTACAATACCAAAATTTGAGACTGGCTAATCTGTAACAGACCCAATAAAACAGTGGCTATCATTTTGTACAACACTCATGCTTGCTTTTTAGTTTTTTTAATTGCATGCTGAGCCATCACACAAAAGAAAGAAGTTACAGTTCCTTTGAACCTAATGAAGGCAACAAGAATTTTTATTGCAATAATCTATATGACATATTTCTTCTATCTTCAGATTAGGATTTTATTAAAAAGAAATATTTCAAGAAAAGAATTGTACTGAAAATGATGAAATAAAATATTTTCAAAGAAAATGTTCAGATGTTATTTACTCAATCTGTGTTTGAGTAACACTTAAGGAAACATGAATACAAATCTTGTTGCCATATACACATATACATATATATATTATATTCTTCAATATGCTGGCTTTATGAAAAAATTCCATTTAAAGCCTATTGGTTTTTATGTGGTAAAAACACATTCCAAAGATAATTTCAAAAATTTAGTGATTTCTGTTGCACATTTTTATATCCTTCTCTTTATAAACAATTCTGCATACCCATATTTTATTATATATATTATGTATGTATTTTGTAAAATTAATATTTTATGACTCCTAAAATTTTTAAATGATTAAGACATGAAACTGGTTGCATTCAATATGATTGGTCAATTTAATGTGAATTAAAACAGGATAAAATATGTTCAAATATATTTAATGATTTCTAAAAGAACATCTCTTTAGGAGTCCCTGGTGCACGTTCTCCCCAAACCTGCAAAATATCCAATAAAAACACATTATGTGAAGGAAAATTCACACTATTCAGTGAATATTCTAGAAAATCTGCCTAGAAGTGGCATACCACTGAAGTAATGTAAGAAGATGGCATGACGGTATTTATCCTGAAACTGCATTTTTATGGGTAGTTAACAGTGTGGGAGATTTTAAGAGGACCAAAAAATTCTCTCAAGCCTCCCCTGGCAATATCTTGAGCACGTCATTCAAAAAATAATAAAATAAAATAAAATAAAATGTCAGACACCTAGGGGAAAGTTTGCTTAAAATGAAGCTAATGGAGATGCCGCAAGCAAAACAGTTGACAGCCCACTAGGCATTCTATAACAAAATAGTGTATTTGAAGTAAATCAGGGAGATAAGCCTGTTTCTAATTAAACTCCCGGTGTCTGAACTACCAATAGAACATGGAAGTTATCATTTAACTGCATGGATTGTATTTTCTTGTCGGATCAGATAGTCCGAGTTATGGTAAAGTTGAGATGGGGCTTGGAGGCAGATATCCAATCTCAGCTCTCAGCCTCAGCTTGGACCCAAAGTTCAAGTTCATAGTGTAATAGGATTTGATCAGCCCTCTCTCTAGTGGATAGTTTGTTATCCCGGTTCACTCTGCTCTCTTCTCTAACCCTCCAATCTGGTCTAAGAAATAACAGTCTCATATCTGGGTTATTAAAATAGTATAGTAACTCTCTTCCATACTTGCAGGCGTATCCTATGATCTTTTTTCCATACCGTAGTCAGATCTTTATAACAACAAGGCTGTTTACATCATTTCTTACTTGAATTCCTAAAGGCTTTCCTTTGGTCTACTGATAAAATCTAAACCTTAAATGGCTTATAAGGATTTTCATATTTTCAAACCTCTACAGTCTTATCTCTCATCATGCCCAATTTTGTACTGTAAGATCTAGGCTTATTAAGCATCTGTTAATTCACATCACCTCCTTGCAATATGACCTCATATGCACAGAATTAAGGTGACAATATATTCTATTATGGCACACTACTCTTCTGTATCAGTTACCATTAAACTAACCTCTATAACAAACAAATCCAAGACTCATCTGTGAAGCAGAAATAAAGTCCAATGCAAGTATTCTTGATCAGAAGGCCATATCTTCTAAGAGATGACTCAGAGCCTGAGGCTGATTCCGTTTTTTTTAAATTCATTTTTATTGATATATATTCATATACCATACAGTCTTCCACAGTGTACAATCAGTTATTCACAGCACCATTATATAATTGTGCATTCATCACCACAATCAATTTTCAAATATTTTCATTGCGCCAAAAGATAATCATAAAAAATAAAAATAGAAAAGAACACCTAAAACATCACATCCCACCCTACTTTTCCTTTAATTTTTTTCCCCATTTTTATACTCTATCCATACACTGGTAAAGGGAGTATGAACCACAAGGTTTTCACAATCACACAGTCACACCATATAAGATGCATAGTTATACAATCATCTAAAAGACTCAAGGCTACTGGGTTGCAGTTCAACAGCTTCAGGTATTTCCTTCAAGCTATTCCAAAATACTAAAAACTACAAATGATATCTATATAGCACATAAGAATACCCTCCAGAATGACCTCTCAACTCCATTTGAAATCTCTCAGCCACAGAAACTTTATTTTGCTTCAGTTTGCTTCCCCTCATTGGTCAAAAAGACTTTCTCAATCCCACAATGCCAGGTCCAGGCTCATCCCCAGGAGTCATTTCCTGCAGTGCCAGGGAGATTTAAACTCCTGGGCATCATGAACCACATACAAGGGAGGACAATGACTTTACCTGATAGTGGGCATGTCTGAACAACAGAAGAGGTTCTCTGGGGGAGGCTCTTAGGCACAATTATAAGTAGGCTTACCCTCTCCTTTGCAGTAACAAACTTCCTAAGGGCAAGCCCCAAGACTGAGGGCACAGCCTATTAAATTGGTAGTCCTCAATGCATGTGAGAATATTAGTAATTCCCCAGGTGGGGAAGTTAAACTGAATTTTCCTCCAGTTCCTCACGGGGGGCCTGCAAATATATTTTTATTCCCTGTCTAAATTACTTTGGGATGTATCAGGGTTTCACACTAAGCTGTACAAACCTACCAGATCTCACTTCCTATTCTAAGTTCCATGTAATTATGGTGTTTGAATAAACTGACCAAATAAGTTAAATCATTTAGTGTGCTACAGAAAATATAGATCCTGCACCAAATAAACACCTCTTCCCTTGTTCTCACACGGAAGTTGAAGTTTTAAAACACAGTCATTATTGTCCTTTACCATTTAATTTAATTTTCCTTAGTCCTAACCATATCTGCTTCATTCATATCTCTAATTGAAGTCTGAACTATTTCAGCATTTATAACAGTTGCTTTATGAGTTAATACCAACATCCACAGCTGCCAAACTCTAGCTCTGAATCTCAGGTGTCACACAGATTCTGAAAGTTCCAGAGACTGTACAGGTTATACACAAAGGTCTCAACATCACAGAATTTGGAGATATCCATTACAACTCAGGAACAGAGGCGACTACTGTAAGATCTTACAATCTAGGGACATTTCAAATAAGGATTCCCCTGGTAAGATGTGTTCTAAGATTCAATTCTCAGAGTTTACACTTAATAGTCCATATTATTCAGGCATTACAATGTTTATGTTTTCATTTCTGGTGCATGTCACTCAAAATGCTGTCCTCACAATCCATTAACCTAATTGTATGTCTCGCAAATTCATTCCTTCTTGCAGCTGCTAAATATTCTATTATATGCATACACCACACTTCACCACTCTGTTCGTCAGTTGATGTACCCTTAAGCCACCTCCATCCATTGCAAGTCATGAATATTGCCTCCACAAACATGACTGAGCAAATGTCCATTCGTGTCCCTGCTCTCAGGTCTTCCATATATACCCCATAATGAGGTTGCAGGACCTTATGGCACCCATATACTTAGTTTCTTGTGGAAACACCATAGTGTCCTCCAAATAGGCTGCACCATTCTACTTCCCCGCCAACAGTGAATAGTACATCCTCACTCCACACTTTTTCCAGCACTCATAACACTCTGTTTATTATTATTTTTTGGTTCTTTAATCTTATACAGATATATTCACATACCATACAATTATCCATACTGTATAATCAATTGTTCACAGTATCATCATATAGTTGTGCATTCATCACCACAATCAGCACTTCAACATATTCATTACTCCAAAAAAAAATTAAAAGGAATAATAAAAAGATAAAGTAAAAATAAAATATGATAATAAGGTCAGGTGACAGCACCACCACCAAGAATCCCAAACCCTTCCCATACATCCCCCTCTTATAAATATTTAGCTTTGGTATATTACCTTTGTTACATTTAATGAAAGCATATTACAATGTTACCATTACTATAGACTCTAGTTTGCAATGATTATATTTTTTCCCAATACTATCCTTTTTTTAACACCTTGCAAGGTTGACGTTCATTTGTTCTCCCACATGTAAAAACATTTTTGTATTTGTACATTTAGTCACCATGTGGACAACTCTAGGTTTTGCTAAGTTATACAGTTTCAGTATTCATTGCCTATTTTTCCTTCTGGTGTTATACATTCTCCTATCCCACCTCTTTCAGCTTTACTCACAGACATCTTTGTTCAGTGTACTTACAATATTGTGCTACCATCACACAATATTGTGCTATCCATTTCTGGATCTATACACTGAAATCTGTTGAATTTTCTATTCTTCTTCGGCATCAAATGCCTGATCTCTACCCTCTACCTCCTGATAACCTGTGTTCTCTTTCTATCTCCTAATAATCTGTGTTCTCAGCTTTACCTCTCAAAGTTTGCTCATTAATGTCAGTTCATTAGTGAGACCATACAGTATTTGTCCTTTTGTTTTTGGCTAACTTTGCTCAACATAACATCCTCAAGTTTCATCCGCATTTTTATATTTTCTGTGACTTTGTTCTGTCTTACAGCTGTTTAATATTCCATCATGTGTATACACCAGTTTGTTTATCCACTCTTCTATTGATGGACATTTGGGCTGTTTCCATCTCTTGACAATCATTAATAATGTCACTATAAACATCAGTTTGCAAATGTCTTTTCATATCTTAGCTTTCAGTTCCTCTGAGATAAACCTGGTAATGGAATTCCTGGATCATATGGCAATTCTATACTTAACTTCCTGAGGAACCACCACACTGCCTTCCAGAGTGGCTGCACCATTCTTCATTCCTACCAAGAATAAATAAGTGTGCCTCTTTCTCCACAACCTCTCAAGAACTTATAATTTTCTTTCTTTCTTTTTTTTTTTTTTAATAATGGCCATTCTAGTAGGTATGAGATATCGTATTGTGGTTTTGATTTGCATTTCCCTAACAGCCAGTAAAGTTGAGCATCCTTTCATATGTTTTTAAGCCATTTGTATTTCCTCTACAGAAAAGTGTATGCCTATGTCTATTGCCTATTTTTTAATTGGGTTGTTTATCTTGTTGTTGAGTTGTAGAATCTCTTTACATAGTCTGTTATTAAAACCTTAGCTGAAATGTGGTTTACAAATATGTCTCCCATTGTGTAGGCTGCCTTTTTACTTTTCTGACAAAGTCTTTGATGTACAGATTCTTTAATTTTGAGGAGATTCCACTTAACTATTTCTTCTTTCTTTGTTTGTGCTTTGTGTATAAGGTTTAGGAAACCACCTCCTATCACAATATCTTTACGATATTTCCTGACATTTTCTTTAAAAGCCTCATGGTCTTAGCACTAATGTATAAGGCTGTGATCCATTTTGAGTTAATTGTGATATAAGGTATGAGCTAGGAGTCCTGTTTCACTCTTTTGGATATGGATATCCAATTCTCCCAACCATTACTGGAGAGAATGCTCTGTCCCTGTTGCATTGGCTTGACTGCCTTATCAAGGATCAATTGTCCATAAATGAGAGGGTCTATTTTTGAGCTATCAATTTGATCTCATTTTTTGGTATATCTATCTTTATGCCAGTAATATGGTGTTTTGACAGCTGTAGCTTTGCAGTATGCTTTAAAGTTGGGTAGTGGGATACCTCCCAGTTCATTCCTATTTCTCAAGATATTTTTGGCTATTCAGGGCACCCTGCCCTTGCAAATAAATTTGGCTGTTGGTTTTTCTATTTCTGCATTGTAAATTGCTGAGATTTTATTTGGTGTTGTATTGAATCTATAAATAAGTTTAGGTAGAATTGACATCTTAATTATATTTAGTCTTCCAATTCATGAACATGGTACATTCTTCCATTTCTTTTAGGTCCTGTTTGATTTCTTTTAGTTATTTCTTATCGTTTTCTGTGTATTGTTTTGTGTGACCTTGGTTAAGTTATTCTTAAATAGTTGATTGTACTTCTTGATTTCTTCCTCCTGTTGCTCATTACTTGTGCATAGGAACACAACTGATTTTTGCATTTTGATGTTGTACCCCACCACTTTGCTGCATTCATTGATTAACTTTAGTAACTTTGTTGTAGATTTTACTGGATTTTCTACATACAGGATCATGTCATCTGCAAAGAGTGAAAGTTTTACTTTTTCCCCTCCAATCTAGATGCATTTTATTTTTATTTTTCATTTTTTATTTTTTGCCTACTTGCTCGAGCTAGAACTTCCAGCACAATGTTGAATAACAAAGGTGACAGTGGGCACCCCTGTCTTGTTCCAGATCTTAGATGGAAAGCTTCCAGTCTTTCCCCATTGAGCATGAGGCTAGCTGTGTGTTTTCTTATATCTCCTTTGTCATATTGAGGAAGGCCCCTTCTATTCCCATCCTTTTGAATGTTTTCACCAGGAAAGGATGCTGAATTTTGTCAAATGCCTTTTCTGCATTGATTGAGATGATAATATAGTTCTTCCACTTTGATTTATTGACATAGTGTATTACATTAATTGATTTTCTTGGTTGAGCCAGGCTTGCATACCTGGAATAAATTCCACTTGGTCATGGTGTATAATTCTTTTAATGTGTTGCTGGATTCCATTTGTGAGTATTTTGTTGAGGATCTTTGCATCTATATTCATTAGATTGTTCTGTAGTTTTCCTTTTTGACTTTGGGATTAGGGTGATGTTGGATTCATAGAATGAGTTAGGTAGCTTTCCCTCCTCTTCAAGGGCTTCACATGTAAAGCCATCTTATCCTGAGGTTTTTATTTTTGGGGAAATTTTTGATGACTGATTCCATCTCTTTACTTGTGATTGGTTTGTTGAGGTTGTCTGTTTCTTCTTGATTAAATGTTGGTTGTTCATGCTTTTCTAGGAAGTTGTCCACTCTAAGTTGCCTAGTTTATTAGCATAAAGATGCTCATAATATCCTTTCATTATCTCCTTTATTTCTGCCAGGTGAGTAGTTCTGTCCCCTTTCTCATTTGTGATTGTATTTATTTGCATCCTCTCTCTCTCTCTCTCTCTCTCTCTCTCTCTCTCTCTCTCTCTCTCTCTTTTGTTACCCTAGCTAAGGGTCCATTGGTTTTACTGTTTTTCTTAAACAAACTTCTAGTTTTGTTGATTCTCCCTATTGTTTTACTGTTCTCACTTTCATTTATTTCTGCTCTAATCTTTGTTATTTCTTTCCTTCTGTTTGTTTTGGGGTTAATTTTCTATTGTATATGAGTTCCTCCAGGTGCAGAGCTATTTTCTCTATTTGTGCTTTTCCTTCTCTATTCATATATCATTTAGGGCAAGAAATTTCCTTCTCATCATTGCCTTTGCTGCATCCCTTAAGTTTATATGTTATGTTTCCGTTTTCATTTGTCTTGAGATATTTACTAATTTCTCTTGTAATTTCTTCCTTTACCCACTGGTTGTTTAAGAGTGTTTTGCTTAGTATCCATATATTTGTGAATTTTGTGACCTTCTGCTTGCCATTGATTTCCAACTTCATTCCATTATGATCCAAGAAAATGTTTTGCATAATATCAATATTTTTAAATTGTTGATACTTGCTTTGTTACCTAACATTTGGTCTATCCTAGAGAATGGTCCATGAGCATTGAGAAAAATATGTATTCCTCTCTTGGGGATGTAATGCTCTATAAATGACTATCAAGTCTAGTTCTTTTATCATAAAATTAAACATCTCTGTTTCCTTATTGATCATCTATCTAGATGTTCTATCCATTGATGAAAGAGGTATATTAAAATCTTCATCTATTTTTGTAGCGGTGTCTACTTTTCCCTTCAGTGTTGTCAGTGTTTGCCTTATGTATTTTGGGGCACTCTGGCTCAGTGCATAAATATTTAAGATTATTTTTTCTTCCTGAGTAATTGTCCCTTTTATTAATATGTAGCATCCTTCTTTGTCTCTATTAATTATTTACATTTGAAATCTAAGTTCTCTGATATTAATACAGCTAACCCCATTCTTCTCTGGTTGCTATTTGTGTGAAATATATTTTTCAAACCGTTCACTTTCAAACTATTTTGTCCTTTGGGTCTAAAGTGAGTTTTGTTAAGACAGCATATAGCTAGGTCCTGTTTTTTAATCCATTCTGCCAGTCTTTGTTTTTTTACTGGGGCATTTAATCCATTTACATTTTGTATTATTACTGTAAGGGCAGTACTTTTTTCTACCACTTTGTCTTTTGGATTTTATATGTCATATCTTATTTTTTCTCTCTCTCCTTTTACCCTTCCTTATAGTTTTCATTTCCATACTCTTCTCCAAATCTCTCTTTCCTGTCTTTTTCTAACAACCTGTAGCATTCACTTAGTATTTCTTGTAACACAGGTCCCTTATTCTCAAACTCTCTCAGTGTCTGTTTGTCAGAAAAATATTTTAATCTCTCCCTCATATTTGGAGGACAGTTTTGCCAGATATAGAATTCTTGGTTAGCAGTTTTTCCCTTCAGTATCTTAAATATATCAGACCACTGCCTTCTCACATCCATGGTTTATGTGGAAAAATCCATACATAGTCTTATCAAGTTTCCCTTGTATATGATGGATTATTTTTCTCTTGCTGCTTTCAGAATTCTCTTCGTATTTGATTTGGACAATCTGATCAGTAAATCTCTTAGAGTAGGTCTATTGGAGTCTGTTCTGTTTAGGGTATGCAGCACTTCTTGAATCTGTAATTTTATGTCTTTTATAAGGGTTGGGAAATTTTCAGTGATTATTTCTTCCATTATTCTTTCTGCCCCTTTTCCCCTGTCTTCTCCTTCTGGGACACCCATAACATGTATATTCATTTGCTTCATGTAGTCATTCATTTCCTTAGGACCTGTTCATATTTTTCCATTATTTTCCCTATCTGTTCTTTTGTGTGTTGGATTTCGGAAGTCTTGTCTTCTTGTTCACTCATCATTTCTTCTGCTTCTTCAAATCTATTATACTGTTGTATGTCTCCATTGTGCTTCTCAACTATTCTATTGTGCCTTTCATCCCCATAAGTTCTGCCATTTTTTTCTCCAAACTTACAAATTCTTCTTTATGGTCACCTTGGGTCTTCTTTATAACCTTCATCTCTTTTGCCACATTTTCCTTCAGCTCATTGATTTGATTCAGCAGATTTGCTTAAATATCTTTAATTAGCTGTTTCAATTCATGCATCTCAGTCAAAGTGTTAGTTTGTTCTTTTGGCTGGTCCATGTTTTCATGTTTCCTAGCATGGCTTGTTATTTTTGTCTGTCTAGGCATCTGATTTTTTGGTTAGTTTAGTCATTGTCACTCTTTTGTCTAGGGTTTTCTTGTTGGTTGGCTTTGTTCTCTATCTTTTATTTGGCTTTAATTTCAACTTATTCTAGACCTCTATCATAGCTTCTGTTTGTTGATCATAATTTTTCAGATCTTGTTTTTCTGATTCTTGCCCTGCCTCTATGTAACCTTTTTTGTGAGAGGGTCTCCCCAGATATGATTGATTTTCACAGTCCAGAGTGGCCCAGGAATCAGGGGGAGAGTGCAATCCATATGAAGCTACCCTGAGTATGAGATCCCATAGGTTGTCAGACTCTTCCTTGAAGCCTCTAGACTCTTTTGTTTTCCTATCCTGTCCAGCAGGTGGTGCTTTTCTGCCCACAGCTCCCCACCTGTGTAAAGAGGTGCAGTGCCTTTGGTTTTCAGCAACCCCTATCTCTCCCAGGTGCATGGATGACTCCAACTACTTCTGTTATCCATCCTCAAGGATCTTAGTTTCTCAATAAGGTCCACCACTTGAGTTTATCCCTGACCTCCTCATTTTGGGGAAGTTCTGTCCATAGGGAATTATCTCCCCCACTAGACTTATTGCTTTGTGTCTCATACCTAACTTAGCTTTGCTCTTCCCTGGGTCCAACTGCCAATTGCAAATAACTGAGGCTTTCTGTGATGAGCTACTTAGAATAGTTTTTAAAAAAATCTCTTTCAAGGACTTTCCCTAGCCCCCAAGTTTTGTCAGTTCCAGTATAGTCTATTTAAAAATTTGCCCTTTAGGAAAATATCTCATTCACCTGACTACTTACTCTCAGACGACTTTAATTCTGCCCTTGACTAAGGCTGTGATGAAGCCTCAGAGTTCTGGGAGCTCCAATGGGCTATTGAAATGTGAAAACATAAAGAGTCAGAGAGAAAGAAATGTACAAAAAACAAAACAAACAAACAAAAAAACTTTTCAGAGCTGGATCCCAGCTCCCTGGGTTTGCAAATGAGTGCTGGAGCTGGAATCCATTCTGATGTGCCATTTTTTTTCCCTGGAGTCCAGCCCTTTCCTATATTCTGAACACCTCCAATTCCAAAAGTCTCTGTTTTGTTGTTGTTGTTTTTGTTGTTGTTGCTTAGCCCCACCTTCTCTCTACTGGGCCAAATCCTCCTGCTTCCTTTCATGCCTTCTCTTGGTTTATCTGTGCTTGGAGCTTTTATTCAGCAGTTTGAATTTGTTAATTCTGCAATTGGGGCCTTGTTGAGCCCCCTCCTCACTCCTAAAACAAATTTTTTCTTTTTCCTTTGGGGAACCAGCTCCACAATAGTCTGCCATGCCTGTAAGGGAGGAGCACCAGTCCTCTGGTTAGAGAAACTTACAGTTATTTGCTGTGATTTCAGCCATTTCACCCATTCCAGACTGGTATATGATACCTGCCTGGTCACAGAAGTACCTGAAATATCTCTTCCATACAGTTCCTGGCTATTTACCAGCTGTCCTAGAGGAGTAACTAAATTCCACACCTCACCACTCTGCCACCTTGCCCCACCCATTCGCCACCTTGTGTCACCCCTCCTGATTTCATTCTAAAGCGCTATCTTTTTCAATGCCTTGGCTACTTACTGCACCATAATTTATCAAGCTAATAAAAGAGAAGAGCGGGAGGATCATGTAGCAGAACACTTTGTTATAGGCCTGGTAGGGTACACCTGATCTAGTTATGTTTAACTGACTAGAGATCATTCTCAAGTTCATGGTTAATATTAAGGGACCTTGGAAATTATAGTCCAGATGAGATATCAGGAAAAAAAAAAGAGAGAGAGAGAGAGAAAATGGTTTTTGTTAAGAGCTATCCAGTACCTGCCAATTCCTCTTTTGGTTTTATGATAGTTAATCATGTTTCTCTTGTATGGGGTGTTCAGGGTTGCTAATGCTGCCATTATGCAAACTACCAGAAATTGATTGGCTTTCGTAAAGGGGATCTGGTAGATTACAAATTTTCAGGTCTGAGGCCATAAAAGTATCCAAACTAAGGCATTAACAAGAGGATGCTTTCACTTAGGAAAGACTGATGGCATCCAGAACACCTTTGTCAGCTGGGAAGGTACATGGCTGCTGTCTGCTGGTCCTTTGCTCTTGGGTTCTGGTTTCAAAATGGCTTTCTCCAAAATGTCTCTGGGCTTCTGTGTCTCTTAGTTTCTCTCAGCTCTCTGATTGGTTCCCCTGGGGCATTTCTCTGTATGTGTCTGGGAATCCTCTCTTAGCTTCTCCAGGGCAAACTCTGGGCTTCATCTATTAATTTACTATCTCCAAATATCCTTCTTTCTGCATCTCCAGGTGTCTGGGTCTGTGTTGTCTCCTTCAGTTTCTGTGTGTACCAGCTTAGCATATCCTGGAGTGTTTTGTCTTCTCTGCTCTCTGTGTGAGCTGTCTTTAAAGGGATCCAGTGATCTAATTAAGACCTATCCAGAATGGGTGGGATCACAACTCCATGGAAATAATTTAATCAAAGATCTTACCTACAGTTGGATGAGTCACATCTCCATGGAAATACTCATTCAAAAGTTTCTACCCAACAGTATTGGATTAGAAGGACATGGCTCTTCTGTGGTCTATAACAGTTTCAAACTAGCACATGTGGCTAATTCCCATTACCCGTATTGTATTGGCTAGCATTTTATGGCAAATAATTTTCTTCCTTCTAATACAATTATGTAAACACATAACATCCTTAAAAATGTAATACATAGTTCTATGTGTGTTAGTGTTTTCTTTAAAATGTATTTTGGTTAATATCACTTTGTTAATATCACTACTAATTTTCCCTCAACTTCATTTTTTCACATTTTTCCAAGTTGTTATATGTCAACCAGTTTCTTTATTTCTGACTGCCTTATAAAAGTTTATTATATTTATGCCAATTTTCATATTTCTGTTCTCCTCATGATGAAAATCTACGTAAATATCAACTCCTTTTCACAGCAAGCAATGTTATAATAAACATCATTGTCTATACCTCCTTGGGCACATGTGTGGAATTTTATTTTAATAATATACACAAAAATGGGATGGCTGAGATGTGATGTTTTTGAAAATTTCATTTCTCTAAATATTTTCCAGAATGACTGCAACAGTGCATGCTCTCCCTGCAATACATGAGATGCACTTTTATTCACATATTCACCAGCACTAAATTTTATATGACTTTTTTTTTTTGCACTGGATAAGTATAAAGTTGTACCTCACTTTTGTTTTTTTGTTTTTTGTTTTCTTGTTTTTTTTTTTTTTTTTTTTGCATTTTAAACATTGTTAATATAATTAATTAACTTAAAAATCCACTTGTTTTCCTGGATATCCCTTTCTAAGAATTGTCTAATCTCTTAAATTTTCCATACTCTTCCTTATATTCCTCAATCTGATTTGTAGGAGTTGCTAGCCTAATCTACATATTAATCACTTGTGAATTTTAGATTTTGTATATAGGTACTCCCAGTTCATCACTCATTCACTCACAATGACATCTACTTTAGACAGAATGTGTTTTTACTAATGTGGTTAAACCCATGAAATCACGCATTTTGGATTTTTAAAAGAAATTCTTCCTCATCCAATGTCTCAAATATAGTTTTTACTTTTTCCCTCTACTTATAATTTAATTCTACCACTCATATTTAGGTCACTAATGCATTGAGACTATTTTTCTACATGGTGTAAAATGTGACACAGTTTTATTTCCTCTATACACCAAGCCACTTTTCCAACACCAATAACCAGCATATTTTTTCTTGTCCTTTGTCTATTCATTTTTATGCCAAATATATCATGTGATAAGTTTGCATATAAATGTGAATTGCTTACTGATTTCTCTATTCACTACCATTGATCTATTAGTTATTTCCTGGGCCGGTATGACACTATTTTTAAGACTATAGATTTGATTGCTATTGGCTAACGGTCCTAATATTTCATATTACTATGAACTGTGTAAATATAGAGTGGGCAAACCCTCTGATAGTACTTGTCTGTGACACAAACATTTGTCTTATCTCCTCTCAGATATTTATTTTATCATATATGCTTTAGAAACTTTTCAAATTTCACTAAGTTATTACTTACACATTGACTATATCAGACTTAAAGCTGAATATTAGAAAAATTGAAATTTAATTGTTTCCTTTCATGTCTGTAGTGAAGTTTCAAATGTTTCTTGTTTGCGATTGTAAGTATAATTTTTTTAAAATTAATAGCTAAGTGGTTAATAGATTTTGCTGCAAATGTCAAGTGCATCCTATATTATATTGCATTTTCTAATGATTATTTATGGTTCATAAAAATATCCCTAATTTGTGTATTTTTATCATGTACCTGACACACTTGCTAAATGCTTTATTTTTTATTTATTTTAGTAATCTAAATTTTGTAAATGATTATAACATCTCTAAAAATTACAATTTCATTTTTTACCTTTCAATTATACCATAGAAAATGGACTATGTCTTGCAAGATTTTTAATCTTTGACAAATATAAAGTCAAAAGGCATTTTAGGCAAGGAGTATGTTCCAGCTTGCTAATGTTGCCATTATGCAAAATATCAATAATGGATTGGCTTTTATAAAGAGAGTTTATTAAGTTACATATTTACAGTTCAAAGGCCATAGAAGTGTCCAAACTAAGACATCAACAAGAAGATTCCTTCACTGAGGAAAGGCTGATGGTATCCAGAACACCTCTGTTAGCTGGGAAGGCATGTGGCCAGCATCTTCTGGTCCTTTGCTCCCAGATTGTGTTTCAAAATGGCTTTCACCAAAATGTCTGTGGGCTTCTGTCTTCACTCTTCTCTCTCTCAGCTCCTGTGTATCCTTGCTTCTTTCTCCCAGGGTGTTCCTTTCCAAGCATTTGGGCATCCTCTCTTAGCTTCTCTGGGGCAAACTCTGGGCTTCATCTCCTAGACTAGCATCTCCAAACATCTTTCTGTCTGTATCTCCAAGCATCTCCAAGTGTCAGCCTTCAACAGCTGTCTTTTAAATGTCTCTCTCAGCATCGCTTGGGGCATTTTGTCCACACTTATCTCTGTGTGAGCTCTTTTTAAAGGACTCCAATGATCTAATTAAGCCCCACCCTGAATGGGCATGGCCACACCTCCATAGAAATAACATAATCTGAGTTCTCACCCACAGTTGAGTAGGTCACATCTCCATGGAAACATTCAATCAAATGTCACACCCTAATCAAAAAGATTAATGTCTGACCTCACAAGATGGCATTAAAGAACATGGCTTTTCTAGGGACAAAATACATATTATGCAATATATCCAAACTGGCTCAGGGTAGTATAAGTCAACATATGAATCATGGCAGAATGATTCTAAATTTGTCACTCATAATTGATGGAGAACATGTACAATTGTCACTAAGATCAAGAAAAAGAAAGAAAATGAGTGTACAAGTAAAATGGGAAAAGACTAGAGGATTTTTTTTTTTTACTTTATTTAATAGAGAATAAGTAGAAGTCCTTAACAGATGAATCAAGTTAAATAAGTAAATAAATAAATATAAAGTGCTTTAGCTTATAAGTTCATAAAAAGCAAACAATAATCAAATTTGTTAAGGATTTGAAAACTATATTCCCATTGTTAATATAATTAATTTCAATGTTTTAAGATTATGCAGGTAAGACTATCTCATAATTAATCTCATAAATTAAAATTTGTTTATTTTAAAATACAGTTGCTCTCACTCATTCTTTCTGTTTAGTATTATCTGTTTTTTAAAAAAATTAACACACAATCTGGCAGTAACTCGCAGGGCTGTACATTCAAAATTCAGGCTATCACTCACAATTTGTTTAAATATAAGATTTTGCTGAAATTGTAGGAAAAGGGATTGAATTATGAGGTTCTTTCTTCAAAAAAGTGGTACCTGAAATACATAATTTGAAGCACAGTTGCATTTTATATTAAGTAAGCAGTTTCAGTTAACATAAATACTCTGCTAAACTTATACTTCGGAGTCTGGTTAAGGTTAGGAAAGGTCTACATCTACTTAATGAACTCTACTTCTGCTGACATACTCAGAAGAGATAGTTTAAATTACAATATGTTACCCTTATATAGGAAATCTTTAACAGAAGTTGGAATTCAAAAGATATCATTTTAAATATATCTATATAATGTCCTCTTTTACTATACAAATTTTAAGGTTAAGTTTGAGTGGTGTTTGATGCTAATAAAAATATACTTACTGCAAAGGTTCAAGTTAAACTGTTTGCTAACTAATTTGTTTCAGAATGTTTTATTATTTCCCTCATTTATTAATAATTCCACCAAGATAATTTATTTAGCTTTGCCTAAACAATGTAAAAGTGTGTGTGTGTGTGTGTGTGTGTGTGTGTGTGTATGTAAGTATACTATACATTTACATCAAAATGTAACATTTGACTTAGATATCATGTAGCTATAGTTACAGTTTAATGTTCCTTGCATTGACTTTACAGCTAAACAATTTAGAGAAGAGATAAGAGAAAAAGGAGTTCTGATAAACAGAAATTTATTTAAAGTTGGATATTTGAATAATGAAGCATGCAGCTTCATTTGAACTCAAAAAAAAGAATTTGGTTGAATATATTATTCAATGAAAGACATAATATCTGAAGGAAAAAAGATAAGGTTTGATTATGATTATAGTGGATAATAGCACTAAATGTGAAGTTTGAACATATCAATTTCAATCTATTTGCTGCTGTTTAACTATTGGGTATAAATTTTCTCATTTATGTAGTAGGAGCAGATTTATTGCAAATGATATAGGGAGTATTTAATACCCAAAGGGAATTTAAAAAACAGCAATCAGGATACATACACACACACACACACACACACACACATATATATATATATATATATATATATATATATATATATATGTGTATATATATATATATATATATAATATGTATCTATATCTGTTTGCAAGCTTCTAAAACGTCTAATCCTCAAACACAGGATTTCAGAAAAATTAGCACAATCATCAAATACTTTTTGAATAACTCAAGATAATTTTTAAAGTATCAGTTTTACAAATAATATCTTCTAAAACAGCAAGAAGTCAAAATAAAGAAAACTTAACAAAATTTCAAAACCACTTTATTCTTATATTTCCATTAATGTTTCTTTTTTTAACCTATCATTCCATGTTAGGGGGAAACCATTGCAACTTTTTTATAAAACAAAAGCTTGATTATATATATATATATATATATATACACACACACACATATATACACACATATATATACACACACACATATGCATACATACATACACATACATATATACATATATATATATATATATATGTGTATATATATATATATATATACACACACATACCCAGGGTGGAGAGTAAAGATATAGACCAAGAACTAGTACAAATTCAGAAAATATTATTAGACTTAAGAATAAAGAAAAATTTTTAGCCATCTAGTAAAAATAAATACAAATCAATCACAGGATATAAGATTTAAATCAATTTTTCATTAGAGAAATTGTAGGTTTACAGAAAAATATCCATAAAATACAGCATTCCTATATATGACCCTATATTAATATCTTGACTTAGTGTGGTGTATTTGCTGCAACTGATGAAAGAATATTTCTGTAATTATACTCTTAACGATAGTCCATGATTCACCTTAAGGTTCATTGTTTGTGTTGTATAATCCTATGAACTTTTTATTTTAGTAACATTTAAACAACCCTAAATTTCCCACTTTTAATCAAATTATGTGTTTCAGTGATATTATGTTCAAAGTGTTACACAGACGTTACCACCATCCAATACCAAAACCTCTCCATTATCACAAACAGAAACTCTGTAAAATTTAAGCATTAACTTCCCATTCCCTAGACATTCCCCCTCCCTGGTCCCTGGTAAACTATATTCTTGTTTCTGACTCTATGAATTTGCTTGTCCTAATTATTTCATATCTGTGAGATCATACAGTATTTGTCTTTTCAGTACCAGATAATTTCTCTCAAAATGATGTCTTCAACATTGATCCACATGGTCAAATATATCAGAACTTCATTCCTCTTTATGGCTGAATAATATTCCATTGTGTGTATATATATATATATATATATATATATCACTTTTTTATGCATTCATTAGTTGATGGACACTTGGATTGCTTCCAACATTTGGCATTTGTGACTAATGCTAGTATGAACATTGGTGCATAAATGTCTGAGTCCCTGCTTTCAATTCTTTGGGGTATACACCTAAAAGTGGGACAGCTAGGCCATATGGTAATTCTGTTCTTAATATTCTGCGAAACCACCAATCTATATCCTGTAGTGGCTGCATCATTTTTTATTCCCACCAACAATGAACAAGTATTTCTATTTTTCCACATCCCCACAGACACTAGTAATTTCTATGTTTTTAATAGTAGCCACATACATAGTAGGTATGAAATGTTATCTCGCTTGGGTTTTGATTTGCATTTCCCTAATGGCTATTAATGTTGACCATCTTTTCATGTGCCTTTTGCCATTTGAATATTTCCTTTGGAGAAGTGTTTATACAAGTGTTTTGACCATTTTTTTTAATTTGGGTTTTTTGTCTTTCTGTTGTTGAGTTCTAGATGTATATTCTGTATATTATATCTTTATTAGATATGTGGTTTCCAGTTATTTTCTCCCATTGTGTAGAGTTGTTTCACTTTCATAATAAAGTTCTTTAATGAACAAGAATTTTTAATTTTGATAAGGTCCCAATTGAATATTTTTCTTTCGTTGCTTGTGCTTTGGGTGTAAATATATGAAATTGTTGCTTAACACAAGGTTTTAAAGATGCTTCCCTATGCTTTCTGCTAGTTTTATAGTTTTGGTTATTACATTTAGGTCTTTGATACATTTTGAATTGATTTTTTATATGGTATGAGATAGTGTTCTGTTTTCATTCTTTTGCATATGGAGTCCAGTTTTCCAAGAGCCATTTGTCAAGAGATTGTTCCCTCCTAACTGAGCAGAATTTACACACTTGTCAAAACTCAGTTGGTCATAAATGTAAGGGGTGGTTTTTGAAATCCTGATTTGATTCATGTGGGCTATATGTCTGTTCTTTTTAGTCCCATTCTGTTTTGATTACTGTGGCTTTGTAATAAGTTTTAAGATCAAGAAGCATGAGTTTTCCAACTTTGTTCTTTTTTGAGATGATTTTGTCTATTTGGGACCCTTACCCTTCTGAATATATATTTGATGATTAGGTTTGCTATTCTACAAAGAAGGCTTTTGGAAGTTTGATTGGGATTGCATTGAATCTGTAAATCACTTTGGGTAGAATTTACACCTTAACAATATGCAGTCTTCCAATCCATGAACACAAAATGCCTTTCCTTTTATTTAAGACTTCTTTGATTGTTTTGTAGTTTTCTGTGTATTATAAATTTACATACTTGTTTGCATTTATTCTTAGACATGTGATTTTCTTAGATGCTACTGTAAAGAAATTTTTTTAACTTCTTCACATTTTTCATTACTAGTGTAAAGAAACACTACAGATTTTTGCTCTAGTATCTTTTTTGTAGATTTTTCAGGATTTTCTGTATATAGGATCATGTTATCTGCAAATAATGAATTTTTTTTTTTGTTAACTAATGAATGTTTTACTTCTTTCTTTACAATTTGAATGCCTTCCATTTTTTCTTTTTCTTAGCTAATAGCTCTGGCTAGAACTTCCAGTGCATTGTTGAAAAACAGTTGTGTCAACAGGCATCTTTGTGTTCCTGAACTTTGAGGAAAAACTTTCAGTCTTCCATTCTTAAGTATTATGTTAGCTATTTGTGCCAGTTTGAATGTATTATGTCCCCCAAAGTCCATTATCCTTGATGCAATCTTGTGGGGCGGACATTTTAGTGCTGATTACATTGGAATTCTTTGAATGTTTCCATGGAATGTGCCCCACCCAACTGTAGGTGATAACTCTGATTAGATATTTCCATGGAGGCACAGCCCCACCCATTCAGGTTTGGCCTTGATCAGTGGAGCTATATAAATGAGCCGACAGGCAGAGGGAACTCAGTGCAGCTATGAGTGATGTTTTGAAGAGGAGCTACAGCCAAGAGGGACACTTTGAAGAAAGCACAGGAGCTGCAGGTGAGAGATATTTTGAAGACGGCCATTGAAAGCAGACTCTTGCTCCAGAGAAGCTAAGAGAGGACAAATACCCCAAGTGCAACTAAAAGTGACATTTTTGAGGAACTGCAGCCTGGAGAGGAATGTCCTGGGAGAAAGCCATTTTGAAACCAGAACTCTGGAGCAGACGCCAGCCACATGCCTTCCCAGCTAATAGAGGTTTTCCGGACACCATTGGCCATCCTCCAGTGAAGGTACCCAATTGCTGATGTGTTACCTTGGACACTTTATGGCCTTAAGACTGTAACTGTGTAGCAAAATAAATCCCTTTTATGAAAGCTGATGCATCTCTGGTATTTTGCATTCTGGCAGCATTTGCAAACTAGAACACTATTTGTTTTTCATATATCTTATATATATTCCTATTTTTCTACATGTTTTTAGCAAGAAAGTGTGCTGGATTTTGTCAAATGTTTGTTTGTTTGTTTGTTTCTGCTTCAATGGAAATGATCAAGGTTTTTTTTCCCCTTTCTCTTAATATTAGATTAATTGATTTTCTTATGTTGAATCATGCTCACATACCTGGACTATATCCCATTTGGTCATGGTGTATAATTCATTTAAGGTGCTATTGTATTTGGTTTGCTGATATTTTGTTAAGGATTTTTTTTTTTCTTTTTTTTTTTTTGCAACTATGTCCATCAGAGTTATTGGTTTGTGGTATCTGTATCTGACTTTGATATGAGATTGATGTTGGCCTCAAAGAATGAGTTAGGAGGTGCTCCCTTCTCATCAATTTTTTGGAAGATTCTGAGCAGGGTTTGTGTTATTTCTTGGAAGCGTTGGCAAAATTCCCCTATGAAGCCATCTGGTCCTGAACTTGCTTTTGTTTTATTACTGATTCAATCTCTTTAGTAGTGATTGGTTTATTGAGATCTTCTATTTCTCCTTGTGTCAGTGCAGGTACTTTGTATGTTTCTAGGAATTTGTGCATTTCATATACTGTATGCTAATTTATTGGCATACAGTTGCTCATAGTATCCTCTTATAGTCCTTATTTATTTCTGTGGGGCCAGTAGTACTATTCCATTTTTCATTTCTGATTTTAGGTATTTGTGTCCTCTCTCTTTTTTCTTCATCAGGGTAACTGAATTTTATTGATCTTTTCAAAGAACCAACTTTTGGTTTTGCTGATTCTCTTTTGCTTTTTTATTTTCTATTTCATTTATCTCTGCTTTCTTTTTGGTATTTCCTTCCTTCTCACCTTGGGTTGTCTGTTCTTTTTTCTAGATACTCCAGTTTTGAGGTAAAGTATATGATTTGACATTTTTCTTGTTTTTATTATACTATTAACTATAGTCCATAGTTTAACTTAGGGCTCACTGTTTGTATAGTGTAGTTCAAAGGATTAAAAAAAAAAAAACACAAACTTATCCTGTTACCATACATACATTCTAACATTTCTCCTTTCTTCATTTTTCTTAATGTAAGTGTATAGAGCTATAAATTTCTGCCAGCATTGCCTTTGTTGAGTCAGTTTTGTTATGCTGTGTTTTCATTTTTATTCACCTCAACATATTTCCTAATTTCCCTTATGATTTATTCATTGACCCATTTGTTTTTCAAAAGTATGTTGTTCCATTTCCAATTATTTGTCAATTTTCTATTTATTCCACTGTTATTTATTTCTAGTTTCATTCCATTGTGATCAAAGAAGATATATTGTATGCTATCAATTTTTTAGTTTATTGACATTTGTTTTGTGACCTAACATATGGTCTATCCTGGGGAATGATCCATGTGCATGAGGGAAGAATGTGTATACTGCTATTGTTGGGCAAAGTGTACTATGTATGTCTGTAATGTCTTGTTGTTTTAGAGTATCATTCATCTTTTATTTCCTTTTTGATCTTTGATCTGGATGCTCTATTTACTATTGAAAATGTTGTAATAAATGGTTATTATTATTGTAGAAACATCTATTTCTCATATATATTGAGGATCTGCTGTTTGATGCATATACATGTACAATTTTATGTCTTCTTTTCAAATTGACACTTTCATCAGTATATACTATTCTTTGTCCTTTTAACAATTTTTGATTTAAAGTCTATTTCACCTGATATTAGTACAGCTATCCCAGTTCTCTTTTGGTTACTATACGTATGGTATTTTTGGTCATCCTTTCACTTTCAACCTGCTTATGTTTTTGAATTTAATGTGATTCTCTTGTAAACAGTATGTAGTTGGTTTCTGCTTGTTTACCCATTCTGCCATATCTGTCTTTTGACTGGAGAGTTACATCCATATAAATTTAAAATAAGTACTGATAATGCAGGGCTTTCTTCTTCCATTTTCCTGTATAGTATTTACAAACTTAAACATTTTTGACCTTCAATTCTTCCTTTAATGTGTACTTCATATTTACTTGATTTTTTGTTTTGTACATATTGATTCCCTTCCCATTTCTTTCTGTATGTTTTTAAAATATATTTTTGTTTAACACAGAGTTAAAATTTAACTGTAAATATATAACAGTAATTTTTATTTGATACCAACTACTTTTTAATAGCATACACATACACTATTGCTATACTCCTCTGTCATCCCAACTTTTTTGTAATTATTACAAATTATTTCTTTATACATTCTCTATATGTTCTTTATATGTTGTTTGACAAAGGTTTATCTTTACTTTTATGCAATTAGCACCTGTAAGAAATAAAAGGTGGAGCTACATACCAAAAAAATACATTGCAATAGTAATTGCATAAATAATTACCCAATTGGTTACCTTGTCTGTAGATCCTTATATCTTTATTCCACTTTGATTTACTGTCTCGTGTTCTTTCCTTAGAGTTTGAAGAACTTGTAGGGTAGGTCTAGTGGTAATGAAATCCCACAGCTTTTTTCCCCCTCTGATCTCTTTATCTTGTCCTCAATTGTCAAAAAAAATCTTCCTTGGATATAAAATTCTTGGTTGGCAATAGTTTTCTCTCAGCACATTAATTATTTCAATCTACTGCCCCTTACCTTCCTGTTTTCTGATGGGAAATCAGCACTTATTTTAATTGGGACTCCCTTGTATATAACATGTTGCTTCTCTCTGTCAGCTTTTAAAACTGTCTCCTGATGCTTTGTATTTGACAGTTTGAAAATCATGTTGGTTCTCTTCAAGTTTATCCTGTTTGTTGTTTGACGGGCTTCTTGAATGTGCATATTCATGTCTTTTGCCTTGTTTGGAAAGTTTTCTGTGATTATTTACTTGAATATTCCCTCTACTTCTTTCTCTCCTTTTTCTACTTTTAAGACTTTCATAATGCGACATTGGTCTGCTTGATGATAGGCTATTTTCACTTTTTCCAATTCTTTTTTTCTTTCTGGCCATCAGCCTGACTCACTTCAGTTTTCTTACCTTTAAGTTCACTGATTCATCCTTCTGCCAGCTCCAATCTGTTGTTTAAACATTCCTGGAAATTTTTCATTTCAGCCATTGTACTCTTCAATTTCAGTTTGGTAGATTTTAATAATTTCTATCTTTATGTTCAGATTCTCCTATTATCCATTCATTGTTCTCCTGATAACCTTTAGTTCTTCCTCTTATTTTCCATCATCTCCTCAAGCATATTGATGATGATTTTCTTTGTTAATCTTTGTCCAGTATGTTCAGAGTCTGGTCTTCTTCACTGATGTCCTCTAGCATTTTATTCTTCCTCTGGATGCTTTCATTTCTTGCTTGTTTGCCTTGTAATCTTTTTTTTGCACACTGTACATTTTAATATTTTAAAATGTTTACTCTAGAATTTAGTCTCTGAGCAGTCTGTTTCTTGAGTTTGTCTTCAGCTAGAGATATGACAGAGATTTTTGTGAGATATAGGAGCTAACAAACCAAACAAACCAAAATAATAAACACTTTTCACAGACTTTTAAATTCACTTTGCATTGGATGGTGCTCTCCTTCAGAATTCAATCTTACCATGATGGTGCCTGGTTTTGTCCTGAGATTGTTCTTGCTAGTGGCCTCAGAGGTTACCTTTTTGGCAGGAATTTCATTACCCCTCTATTCTCCAGGAAACATACCTTCTCCTTCTTCCCGGTGTTCTACCTCAGGACTTAAAACAAGTAAGGTTTTCCCCAGGTCAACTGACTCAATTGTTTCTAACACTGATTTTGCAGTCTCAGGTTGCTTTTGCTTGGAGGGCAAATTCTGGGAAGGGGGCAAGCCAGAGAGGAATTTCCAAGGCTGATCTCTCCCAGCTTGATAAAGACCAGGGCACCACAAGGGGAGAACTGGCTGCTCCACACTGCACTGGGGCTGAGGGGAGAGAGGGTCCAGGAAGGGTGCCAGAAGCTTCTCCTATGGCTCTTTGAAACTGTTTTCTTAATTTAGTGCTTTCCCAGTAATTCAGCCTTTTAACTGTTTTCCATAGTTTTATGGAAGGGTACTTTGTTTAAGTCTCTTATGCTGCTTTTGTCCAGGGTGACTTGGAACAATGGCCACCCTCAGAGCTGGGGCCACAGTGATATGAAGTAGCTAATCAAAAGCAGTGATCAATGATCAGACTGCAGCCCCATGAATCTTGGCAAACTAGGTCTTTATATACTACCTTGGCAACAACAAGCTGCACCAGGGTCCAGGATTGAGGACCTCACTGCTGCCTCCTTTAAGTTGGGGGAAGGACAATGGTTGCTGCTACACAGAGAGTGCAATGTTTATGCCTTTACCACAATTTAACATCATTTTCCTCCTGCTCTTCCCTGGTTGCTGCACACTGTTACTACTCTATTGTTTCAAACTAGTTAACTCAGATGGTTGCTGCCTGTTTAATAGTTGTTTTGGTGGGAGAACTGATTCTTGGAGCTTTCTACTCCCATTTCTGTCCACAAACCCTAGTATCAATCTTGATTTTTGTTTTGACTTTGGTGTGTTTTTTTTGTTGTTGTTGTTTGTTTGTTTGTTTCAAAGGAACCATACTAGAATAAAATAGGAGATTATCCATAAATTTTCCATAAAAATATTTTTAACTCAACATATTCTCTTGCCATTCATATACAAAAGCAAATGGAAATTTAAGACTCAGGAGCCTTTTTGCACATGACTTGAAAACAATATCCCACTGTACAAAATGTAAAAGGATAGACAAGTAAAAAGATGAGTGCTTATATCTGCATTAATGTAAATATAGATCCAAGGCTAAATCTTTGATGAAAATATGTACCAGAATAAACTCATTGGAATTAAAAATATTAATAAAATGAGGGCAATTGGAAAACATATAATTGCAATTATTTTCTCTTACTTTGGATCAAATAGTAAATATTCTTTAACATTTTTAAAGCAAGTTATGAAGGCAGCTCAACTAATAGAATTTAAATATAGAATAAAGGCAATAATATTCATATAGCAATACAATTCACTTAAAGAATGAAAAAGATATAATAAAGATGAAAATAGAAAACCCCATCAATATTTAAATTTAAAAATAAAGTAGAAAAATCATCACAAGGAAAGGGAAAATAGGCAAATTGCTAGTGAGTGCTTTCTTAAAATCTATAAAATTAATTTTGAATACCTGGATAAAATTTGTAAAATTTTGGAACATTTTGACTCTTAAGAAAATACTTCAAAGAGATAAATACTCTAAAGGGAGACTAAATCAATTAAGATAATTTCTGTGGCATAATACCTCAAATAAAAGGTATATTTTGCAGACCTATCAAAGAGAACTTTTCAAAATTTAAAGGAATAGATTATTTCTGTACTATGAATATTTTTACAACAAAATAGGGATTGAGGGAAATACCCAAATGCTTTCCATGAATACATAAAGACACCAATGCTAAAACCTGGACAATTAGCACATAAAAATAAAACTATTTAAAACTCACCTATCAATTAAAAATAATATATTATCAAGTAGAATTCAGAATAACATTTGAAGAATCATCACAATTAAATGGCATCAGTAAGAGGAATTATCTACTTTTTAATACTAGGAAATCTATTGCATAATACATTTTGTTAAAAAATAAAATAAATTGTTGTAAAGCCTCAAAAATTCACATTTATTTTTGGAATGCAGAAAGTTGGCAATAGCAATTCTTACCCTTGCAACCATAACAAAAACAAAACAAAAAGAAACTGGATGACTTAAGAATTCACTACATTTCTTGAATACACCAGAAACCTGGCATTATGAGGCAATCAACTAATCCCAACTCTAAGGAAAGACTGACACCTAGAAAGAGATAGGAGTATTTGCATACAAAATAAAAATGCCACTGGGCACCAATAAAGACAGTTTAGCTAAATTTATTTAATAAATAGTAAAATGCCAGATGTGGCCTGGTATAATAATATTGAAGCACTGGCTGTGCACATATAATGGGAATTCACACCCACTTGCAGGTTGTTCTCCACAGAGTTTGACAGCCACTTATAAAAGTGATGGCAAAGAGACCTGATAAAGGTCTGGGTAGAAGTCCACAACATTCACTGCAACAAATGCATGAAAATGCTCCCAGATGTTTCTCCGCACCTTCCCTAGGTAAATGAAATTAAAAGCCTTAAATTATGTGGGGGCTAGGGGAAACAAAATGGCATTGTTTCCATAGGAAATTAGTGAAATTCCATTGAAGTTGTAGGAAAACAGAATACAACCTTCTTCACAGGGATAGTTGGGGACATGCTGGGTGCAGAATTAGAGCCATGATAACCAGGAACACTGAGAAGGATGTAATCCATGATTCAGGGACACAGTGACTGCCCAAGATGGAGGCTTAGAACAGTATGGAACACCCCTGACTCCATGAACTATTGTCTGGGTAACAAACATTGGAGAAAAAGTAACTATGGAATATATTAAAGTAACATATGGGATATGGAACAGTGGGATGGTGGACAGGCACTGCTCAATTCCCTGAGAATGTGCTCCACCCTCCCTGGGGCCTGGGGAGGCAACACTCTTCCTGAACATTGAGGCAGAAGGCCTGCCCTCTGCCTCCGGGGCAAACTCACCCTTTCCACATGCATGGGCCACTCCTCTCTCCCTGCCTGAGAACTCTTGACTCCAGACCTCAATCTCCATGGCTCTGTCTTTGAAGAAATTTTTTCTTCATTCTGTTCCTTCTCCATCTCCTCCAGTCCAGACCAGCAGTGTTTCCATTTACAAAGATTTCAGAAAAATTCTATAGGCTTGGCATGCAGTTTATAGGAGTAAAAACTATCAGACAATAGGACTTTCCACAAATCCTTTCTGGATAACTCCATCTCCAATCATGGCTTGTACTGAAATGGTGGTCAGATTCCATGTCCAGTTAAATCCTCACATGATGCTATAGCATCTGGGGTCTCACCTTCTGGAAGGCTGGAATTTTCCAAACTCAGTTTCTGGTTTCTTTGTACCCAAGAGTTCAGTTCTCAGCTTATCTCTGTCCTTCGCATTTTACTACAAGCTGAAAGGAAAAGCCAGGCTATATCCTCCACACATAGTCTGGAGATCTCAGCTAAGTATTCCAGCTCATTGCTTTCAAATTCTGACTTCCATCCAACACCAGGACACAACTTTGCCAAATTCTCTGCCACTTTAAAACAAGGATCAACTTTTTTCCAGTTGGCAATGACCCACTCATCATTTTTGCTCAAGGCCTCATCAAAAGAATCTTTAGAGTCCATATTTCCACAAACAGTATCTTCAAAGCAATTTAGGCCTTTTCTATTAAGTGCCTCACAATTCTTCCAGGTTCTTCCCATTATCCATTTAAAAAGCTGCTCCAACACATGTGGTATTTTCAAACTGAGCAGCACCTCACTTCTCTGTTACCAAAATTTGTTCTGGTTTGCTAATACTGCTGGAATGCAAAAAACCAGAAATGGATTGGCTTTTATAAAGGGGGTTGATTTGGTTACACAGTTAGAGTCTTAGATCATAAAGTATCCAAGGTAAGGCATTAATAATGGGGTACATTCATTGCAGGATGGTCAACGGTGTCTGGAAAACCTCTGTTAGCTGGGAAGGCATGTGGCTGGTGTCTGCTCCAGAGTTCTGGTTTCAAAATGGCTTTCTCCCAGGATGTTTCTCTCTAGGCTGCACCAAGCCCCTTCTGTCTGAGCTTTTATATAGGGCTCTAGTAAACTAATCAAGGCCCACATGAACGGGCAAGGCCACACCTCCATGGAAATTATCTAATGAGTGTTATCACCTACAGTTGGGTGGGTCACACCTCCATGGAAACAACTTAATCCAAAGGTTCCAACCTAACCAACACTAATACATCTGCCCACACAAGATTGCATATCAAGAACATGGCTTTTTCTGGGGGACATAATATAGCCAAACCAACACAAAGACATTCCATTCAACAACAGCAGAATATATGTTGTAAAGTACATTAGATATATTCACTAACATAGACCATATTCTTGCCCAGGAAACAAAGCCTTAAAAGTCTTAAAAGAATAAAAAGTCACAAAAAGTATGATCTTGGATTATAACAGGGTAGTGAATTAAAATAACATAGGGATACTACAGTATCACAATGCCTTAGCATCTCAGACTCTGTTGCTAGGTCTCAGTGACCACTTCTGACACCTGTGTATGCAAGAAAAACAGCTTTTTCCTCTCTTCCCTGTATCCTGCCCAGGTTTGCATCCCTTCAAAAGTCAAATACAAACTCAGAAACCATTGCAGCTCCACCCAGGTTACATTATCAAGACAGAGTGCCCAGGCCCACTGTAAGCTTTTACTCCCCATCTGCTTTATTGAGCCTATGCTCCTGACAAATTTTCCTGTGAATCATGCTACCGTTGTTAGTTCTACAGCCTATGAGAGTGAATAAACTTTTCTGTTCTACATTTCTGGTCTCACAAACCCTTGCTGCAGCTGTCTTTTCATATAAAGATCCTGACAAATCAAAAAGCATTAAACTAGAAACCAGTAACTGAAAGCTATTTGGAAAATGCCCAAATATTTGAAAATTAAACAGCACACTTCTAAATAACTGATAGCTCAAAGAAAACATTTCAAGAGAAATTTTTAAAAATTTTCCAACAGAATGAATATGTAAAACTACCTATTAAAATACTTGGACTCAGGTATATCAGTGCTGGGATAGATATTTATAGAATTAAATGCTTATACTAGATGATGAGGAACTCAAATCAATAATCTAATCTTCCAAGTTAAGAAATTAAAAACAGAACAATTTAAATCCAAAGCAGGCAGAGAGAAGGACATTATAAAGATAAAACGAGAAATTAATGAAATAGACAATAGAAAAACAATGAAACAAAAATATCATTTTTTTGAAAATGCTGACTGAGAAATAAAGAGAGCTGACACAAATTAACAATATACTGAATGGAAGAAATGTTAATAAAGACCACATGGGAATTCAAAGGATGATAAGGATAATAACATGTAAAATTCAAAATTATGAACAGAACACAATGATACTAGCACTTACAATAACACTAAAAGAAATAATAATCACTTATAAGCCCACAAATCTGAAAACATAGATTAAATGGACCAATTCTTTTATTAACACAAACAACCCAAACTCACCCCCAAATTAACAATCTATTAAATGAATTAAATTTGTAGTTAAATTCCTTCCAGAATAGAAAACTTCAAGCCAAAATTCTTTTATAGATGAACTGCACCAAATGTTTAAAGAAGAAATAATACAAATTCCCTATAATTTCTTCCAGAAAATGAAAAGGAAATAAAACAATGTCATGGCTAATGTTATGAAGACAGCTCAGTCATGATACTTAAAGAAGACAAATGCAAATCCACTATAAGAAAGGAAATTTACAAACTAGCATCTATCATGGACATTGTTCTAGTTTGCTAATGCTGCAGAATGCAAAACACCAGAGATGGATAGGCTTTTATAAAATGGGGGTTTATTTCACTACACAGTTACAGTCTTAAGGCCACAAAGCATCCAAGGTAACACCTCAGCAATTGGGTACCTTCACCGGAGGATGGCCAGTGGCGTCCGGAAAACCTCTGTTAGCTGGGAAGGCAGCTGGCGTCTGCTCCAAAGCTCCGGCCTCAAAACGGCTTTCTCCCAGGATGTTCCTCTCTAGCAAGTTTGCTCCTCTTCAAAACATCACTCCCAGCTGCACTGAGTTCCTTCTCTTTGAGTAGCTCATTTATATGGCTCCACTGATCAAGGCCCACCTTGAATGGGTGGGGCCACTCCTCCATGGGAGTATCCCACCAGAGTCACCACCCACAGCTGGGTGGGGCACATTCCAAGCAAATCTAATCAGCACCAAAAGTCTGTCCCATAAGACTATAAAGATAATGGCATTTGGGGGACATAATACTTTCAAACCGGCACAGACATTGACACAAAAAATCCCTCAACCAAAAATTTGCTTAATCAAATTAAGCAATACATAAATAAAAATGAAAATACATCCTGGCCAAGTGGAGTCAATCAGGGAATAAAGCAATGTATTCTACCATTGGAAGAACCTAAGGAGAAACACTATATGCTCATCTCATCACATGTGGTAAAAACATTTGACAATATTTTGCATCTATTGTTAATAGATACTCTGAACAACTTTAGCTGATAAAGGAAATTTGCAAAAAATCCTATAGTTAACATAACATAATCTTTATGAAAATTCTATAACTTAATCATGAACAAAGTAAATAATTTCCCCTAACATGAGTTACAAAGAAGAATATCATATCTCATTATGTCTATTCAACATTGTACATCAGATTCTTACCAGTGCAAGAAGACAAAACAAAGGATAATGTCATACAAATGGTAAAGGAAGAAATGAAACTGAATCTATTTGTGTAAGTTATAATTGTCTATATGGAAAATCTCAAATAATTTACAAAACAAACAAACAAACAAACAAAAAAAACTCCTAATACTAATAAGTGAATTTAACTAAATTGCAGGAAGGTCACCATACAAAAATCAATTGTATTTCTATATATTCCATTATGGACAGTTGGAATTTGAAATTAAAAACAAACCAAAAACAGTAGTATATAAAATATCAACAAAAGAAAAAAAAAGGAATAGTTATTCATCTAACTAAATATTTATTACTCTGTATGCTGAAAAGATCAAAATATAAATAAAAGAAATGATAAGAAATGAAGAGATATGCAGTTCATAGATTAGAAGACATGTATATTCTCTCCAAGTATTTCTGTGGATTCAAACTCTCAGTCAAAAATCTGTCAAAATCAGTGGTTAGGCCTTGTTCTGTTCAAGATGGTGGAGTGAGAAGTTTCAGGTTCTGTTTCCCCACAGCAGCTTTGAACAACCATCAAGAACTAGCAGAAACATCTTTCTCAAAGCTCCAGAAGACAGTTAAAAGATTTCAGTAAAAGGGTGAGTGTTGAAACAAGAGAAAGGCCTCTTAAACGTGTTAGGATTTTGTGGTGTCCTGGTTGGACCCTCCCCTATCTTTCACTAGTTCAACACAGTTTGGCCAGTGCTTCCAGGGCAGATTCCTTTTCTGGTACCAAACAAAGCAGAAGAAACCCCATGCACATACTGAGAGCTTAGATGTCTGGCCTAATCAGTTGGTGGTGGTCTGAGGGACTTGCAATCTCAGAACTTGCCCTGTGTGTAGAAAGAAACTCACAGAGCTCTCCTGCAGAACACTGTGGTAGAGCTGCTAAGTTGTGCTGTCTGGGGTGAGGGATTTCTAGCTGGAATTCCTAGAGCCACATGTGCATGCCCAAGACAAGACACATGTGCAGAAAGGATCAAGGAAGCCCTTATTCTTTTGCCTGGAGCTATTTCCTAAACTCACTGAATGGATAAACCCTGAAAAAGAGTCCTTGCATAGGTCAATGTGAAAAGACTGGGAAAGATGATTTCCTTTTTCCTTCTTTTTGGGGTTAGTTCATGGCTTTCAAGGAGAGTTCCATCATAACACTAGCTGGATACAAGCTTAAGGAACAGACTACCTCAGAGTCAAAATCCCAGAGATAGCACACTAAAATATCAAGGTGTCCAGGTTTCAAAAAAATCACAAAACATACACACCCACATACAAAAGGAAGAAAAGACTCAGGCATAGGAAAAGATTAAAGCATGAGAAACCATCAATGAGGAGGACGCAATCTGGGACATACCAGACAAAGACTTTTAAAAAACAGCCTTCAATAAGCTCAAAGAACTAAGGGAAAAACATGGGCAAAGAACTAAATGAAATCAGGAAAATAATAAATGAATGCACAGAAATTATCAATAAAGAGATCAAAATTATGAAAAGGAACCAAAAATAGGTGAAGACCACAGAAGCAGAATTTAAAAAATTCCCTGGAAGGGTCCTATAGTAGATTAAAGCTGACAGAAGAAAGAATCAGTGAACTTGAAGAAGAAACAGTTGGAATCATGGGTCAGAGGAGAATTCAGACACAATGAAGAAATAAGAAATAGCTTGAGGGGCATGTGAGACACCATAAAGCACACCAATATATACATTATGGGAGCCACAGATGTAGAAGAAAAAGAGAAAGGGATAGCGGGAATATTCAAAGGAATGATTGAAAACTTCCCAAATTTAGTGAAAAATATGAATATAAACATCTGAGACACCAAATAAATTCCAAACAAGATTAATCTAAACAAATCCACACCACAGGAAAGTGTAATTGAGCTTTCAAATGTCAAAGATGGGGAATTTTGAAAGTCACAAGGGAGAAACAATTTGTTATGGATGAGGGAACCCCAGGAAGTTTGACAGCCAATTTTTCACCAGAAACCATAGAGACAAGGCAGTGCCATGACATATTTAAAGTACTGAAAGCAAAAAATTTCCAAACATGAATTCTATATCTGGTAGAACTGTCTTTCAAAAATAGGGAAGAAATCAAGGCATTCCCAAATAACTGACACTAGAATGGTCAAACAGGAGATGCCAAGAAGAGTTCTACAAGTTGAAAGGAAAGGACAATACACAATAGATTGAAGCCAAATGGAGAAATAGAAAGCTCTGGTAAGGGAGATGACATGGGTAAACATAACACTAGTGCTTCTGGATTTTTGGATGGTAACTCCACTTTTCACTTCCTACAGTATCTAAAAGGCACTTGCACAAAAAGTAATGATAAGTTAGTGATTTGGGACTCCTAATGTAATTTGTGACAAGAACTACATAATGGTGGAGGGACAGAGGGATATAGGAACACAGTTTTAAAAGAGAAATAGAAACTTCATGATTGCAGATAAAGATGAATAATGCAGAGGTGGGGCAAGATGGTGGAATGGGGAGGTGTGTCTTTTAGTTACTTATCTGGGGCAGCTGCTAGACAGCCAGGAACTATGTGGAATGGATGTTGCAGAGGACTATGAGTTTGGACACAAGGCACACAACAGTCTTCAGTGCATGGACCAGATGAGATCAGTGAAATCCATAAGTTCTCACAGCCAAGAGGCCCACACCCCTCTCTGCCAAGCACAACAGACTGTTTTGCAGCTAGTCTCTCAAAGGAGGGAACCAAGAGGGAGAACTGCAGTTGCAGCACTGATTAACAGACTGAGGCTGCTGAACACAAACTCCAACCATAGATAATCTGAGAGCAGACACTGGAGAATCTGGGAGCAGTCAGCCTGGTGGAGAGGAGATAAGGCTAGCAAAAACAGCAGAGAAAAACAGAAGCAAAAACAGAGACTTTTGGAGTTGGGGGTGAACATAATAGAGAGAACGGTTGGGGTCAAACAGAACCTGGCATATTTGCAAACTGGGGAAACCTGTGTCCTTTTCTGAAAAGATTTTTTTTTTCCTGATTTCATGTTTGCTACTCAATTGCCTTGTCTTCAGTAGCCGATCAGAACTGCAAGGACTGAATTAAGGGCTTGTCTTTAGTCTATACTGGGCTTTTCTTTCTTTTTTTCAAAATAACTATTCTAAGTAGCCCATTATGGAAAGTATCAAAGATTTGCAATTTGGACCCAGGCAAGAGCAAAGCTAAGAAAGCTCTGAGAGACAAAGTAATAAGCCTAGTGGGGAAGAAAATTCGCTAAGGACCATAACTTTCCAAGGAAAGGGAGGCATGACCCAGCTACACTTGCAGCCCTCCTTTGGGGGACTCAGACCCCAGGGGCTGGGATTCAGAAACCAGTTTCAGTCTGCCATTCCCCCAACAGGATCAGGGTCACTGGGAGAACTAAATGCTCTGTACTTCCTCACACTGGTGGGGGAGCTGTGGGCTGGCAAGCACCACCTGCTGGACAGCATAGGAAAATCACAGATTCTAAAGGACTCACAGGAGGGTCTCATTCTCTAGGAAACTCCAAACCCTCCTCCTGAGACCTGGGCATCTCTGGACAGGGAAAACCTCACTGACGTTGACCGTATCTGAGGAGGCCATCAAACAAAAAGGCTGCATAGAGGCATGGCAAGAAACAGAAAAAACAAGAGGTGAAAAACTCTGATTAACTAAACAGAATCTAAGTTAGAGGTCTAGAGTAAGATGAACCGAACATGAAAGTTTAGAGAACAAAGCAAACCAACAAGAAAACCCTAGGTAAAACAGTGAAAACGGGCTCCAAATTAAATTGATCATGAAAGTCAGATGCCTAGACAGATTAAGGTAAGCCATACTAGAAAATGTGAAAATATGGAGCAGCCAAAGGAACAAACTAATATTTCAAATGAGATACAGGAGTTGAAGCAATTATTGCTAAATCAGTTCAATGTACTGAAGGAAGAACTAATTGGAGATTTTCAAACAAATAAAAATCAACTCAAAAATCAAGACAGTGAACTGAGGGAAGACATAGCAATATAGATGAATGATATAAGGAGGACACTGGATGACCACAAGGAAGAATTCATAAACTTGGAAAAACAAATGACAGAACTTATGGGAATAAAGGGCATAATGGAGGAAATGAAAAAGACAATGGAGGGATACAGCAATAGATTTGAACAGGCAGAAGAAAGGATCAGTGAATTGGAATACCACACATCTAAATTCATAACACAAAAGAACAGATGATGAAAAGAATGGAAAAATATGAGCAGTGTCTTAGGGAGCTGACTGACAACATGAAGCACACAAATATACATGTTATGGCTATCCCAGAGGGAGAAGAGAGGGGAAAAGGAGCAGAAAGTATAAAAGAAGAAATACTGAAAATTTCCCAATGTTATGAAAACAGAAGATTACAGATTCAAGAAGTACAGCATGCCCCAAACAGAATAGATCCCAATAGACCTACTCCAAGATACTTATCAGATTGGCCAATGTAAAAGGCAAAAAGAGAATGCTGAAAGCAGCAAGAGAAAAGCAATCCATCATATACTAGGGAAGCTTGATATGTACAGATTTCTCCACAGAAACCATGGAGGTGAGAAGACAGTTGTATGATGTATTTAAGATACTGAAAGAGAAGAACCGCCAACAAAGAATTCTGTATCTGACAAAACTGTCCTTCAAAAATAAGGGTGAGATTAAAATATTTTCAGACAAACAGGCATTGAAAGAGTTTGTGAATAAAAGACCAGCACTACAAGAAATCCTAAAGGGAGTGCTATAGGCTGACAGGAAAAGACAGGAGAGAGAGGTTTGGAGAAGAGTGTAGAAATGAAGATTATCAGGAAAGGTAAAAGGAGAGAGAGGAAAAAATATATGACATGACATATAAAATGCAAAGGACAAAATGGTAGAAGAAAGTACTGCTCTTACAGTAATTAATAACACAAAATATTAATGGATTAAACTCCCCAATAAAAAGACATAGACTGGCAGAGTGCATTAAAAAACAGGACCTATCTGTATGCTGTCTACAAGAAACTCACTTTAGGCACAAAGAAAAAAATAGGCTGAAAGTGAAAGGTTGGAAAAAGATGCAAATAGCAACAAAAAATTGGGAGTAGCTATATTAATATCAGACAAATTAGGCTTTAAAAGTAAAACCATTAAAAGAGACAAAGAAGGAAGCACTATATATTAATAAAAGGGTCAATTCATCAAGAAAACATAACAATCATAAATATTTATGCACCCAGCCAGAATTCCCCAATACTCATGACACAAACACCGAGAACACTTAAAGCAGAACTACATAACTCCACAATAATAGTTGGAGACTTCAATACACCACTCTCATCAATGGATAGAACATCTAGATATAGGATCAATAAGGAAAAGGAGATGTTAAATTGTATGATAAATGAACTAGACAGGACAGACATTTATAGAATGCTATGCCCCACCACAGCAGGATATGCTTTTTTCTCAAGTGCTCATGGAACATTCTCTAGGATAGATTATATGTTGGGGCACAAAGCACATCTCAACAAATTTAAAAATATTGATATTATAAAAAAACTCAGATCATAATGGAATGAAGTTGGAAATAAATAACAGGCAGAAGACTGTAAAATTCACAAATATATGGAGACTAAACAACACAATCTTAGAAAACCAGTGGGTAAAGGAAGAAATTACAAGAGAAATTAGTAAGTACCTTGAGGCAAATGGCAATGAAAACACAACATACCAAACTTATGGGATGCAGCAAAGGCAGTGCTGAAAGGGAAATTTATTGCCCTAAATGTCTATATTAAAAGAGAAGAGAGAGCGAAAATTGAGGAATTAACTGTTCAACTGGCAGAACTAGAGAAAGAACAGCAAACTAACTGCAAAGGAAACAGAAGGAAAGAAATAACAAAGATTAGAGCAGAAATAAATGAAACTGAGAACAGGAAAACAATAGAGAGAATCAACAAAACCAGAAGTTGGTCTTTGAGAAAATCAACAAAATCAGTGGACCCCTAGCTAGGCTAATGTGTGTGTGTGTGTGTGTGTGTGTGTGTGTGTGTGTGTGTGCGTGACAGAGAGAGAGAGAGAGAGAGAGAGAGAGAGAGAAAGACAGACAGACAGACAGACAGACAGACAGAGAGAGACAGACAGACAGAGAGAGAGAGAGAGAGAGAGAGAGAGAGAGAATGCAAATAAATGCAATCAGAAATGGGAAAAGAAACATAACTACCGACCCTGCAGAAATAAAGGAGATAATGAGACGATACTATGAGCAACTATATGCTAATAAACTAGACAACTTAGATGAAATGGAAAACTTCCTAGAGAAGCATAAACAACCAACATTGACTCAAGAAGAAATAGAAAATCTCAACAAACCAATCAGAAGTAAAGAAATTGAGTCAGTCATCAAAAAGCCCCCAAAAAAGAAAAGCCCAGGACCAGATGCCTTCACATATGAATTCTACCAAGCAATCAAGAAAAAATTAGTACCAATCATGCTCAAACTCTCCAAAAAATATTGACGAGGGAAAGCTATCCAACTCATTCTATGAAGCCAACATCACCCTAATACCAAAATCAGACAAAAACAATACAAAGGAAGAAAATTATACACAAATATCTTTAATGAATGTAGATGCAAAAATCTCCAACAAAATACTTGCAAATCAAATCCAGCAGTACATGAATACAATTATACACCATGGCCAGGTGGGGTTTATTCCAGGTATGCAAGGCTGGTTGAACCCAAGAAAATAAATTAATGTAACACACCATATCAATAAATCAAAGCAGAAGAACCACGTGATCATCTTGATCAATGTAGAAAAGTCATTTGACAAAATTCAGCATCCTTTCTTGATAAAAACACTTCAAAGGATAGGAATAGAAGGTAATTTTCTCAATATGATAAAGACAATATACAAAAAACCCACAGCTAACTCAGTGGGGAGAGACTAAAAGCTTTCCCTCTAAGATCAGGAACAAAACAGGGATACCCACTGTCACCATTGTTATTGAACATTGTGCTGAAAGTTCTGGCTAGAGCAATTAGGCAAGAAAAAGAAGTAAAAGACATCCAAACTGGAGAGGAAGAAGTAAAACTTTCACTCTTTGCAGATGACATGATTCTGTATGTAGAAAATCCAGAAAAATCTACAGCAAAGCTATTAGAAATAATGAATACAGCAAAGTAGCAGGCTACAACATCAACATTCAAAAATCTGTAGTGTTCTTACACACATGTAATGTGCCACAAGAGGAGGAAATCAAGAAAAAAATTCTATTTACAATAGCAACCAATAGGCCATAAAAGATCTATACAAAGAAAACTGCAAGAAACTGTTAAAAGAAATTGAACAGGAGCTAAAAAAATGGAAGAACATACCGTGTTCATGGTTTGGAAGACTAAATAAAATTCAGATGCCAATTCTACCTAAACTGATTTATAGATTCAGTGCAATACCAATTAAAATCCCAACAACTTACTTTGCAGAAATAGAAAGGCCAATACCAAATTCATTTGGAAAGGCAAGGTGCCCCGAATAGCCAAATATATCTTGAGAAAGAGGAATAAAGTGGGAAGTCTCACACTACCTGACTTTGAAACATATTATAAAGCTATAGTGCTCAAAACAGCATGGTACTGGCATAAGGATAGATACACCAACCCATGGAATCAAATTGAGTGTTCAGAAATATAGTCTTACATCTACAGGCAATTGTTCTTTGATAAGGCACTCACTCAAGCCAAAGCA
This sequence comes from Choloepus didactylus, assembly GCF_015220235.1. NCBI lineage: Eukaryota > Metazoa > Chordata > Mammalia > Pilosa > Megalonychidae > Choloepus > Choloepus didactylus. The sequence continues at coordinate 145,541,776 of NC_051309.1, forward strand.
ACTGGGACAGAGTAATCTCTTCAATAAATGGTGCTTGGAGAACTGGATATCTATTTCCAAAAGAATGAAAGAGGTCCCCTATCTCACACCTTATACAAAAATTAACTCAAAATGGATCAAAGACCTAAACATTAGTGCTAAGACATTAAGACTCTTAGAAGAAAACCTGTAGGGCAATTTATTAAAGATCTTGTGATAAGAGGTGGTGTCCTAGGCTTTACACCCAAAACATGAGCAGCCAAACAACAAATAGACAAATGAGATCTCCTCAAAATTAAACACCTTTGTACATCAAAGGACTTTGTCATAGAGGTAAAAAGGCAGACTACACAATGGGAGGCAATATTTGGAAACCACATGTCAGGTAAGGGTTTAATACCCCAAATATATAAAGCGATCCTACAACTCAACAACATAATGACAAACAACCCAATTAAAAAATGGGCAAAACATGAACAGACACTTTTCTGAACAGGAAATACAAATGGATCAAAAACATGAAAAAATGCTCAACTTCACTGGCCATTAGGGAAATACAAATCAAAACAACATTGAGATATCATCTCACACCTACCAGAATGGCCATTATCCAAAAAATGGAAAATTACAAGTGCCAGAGATGTGGAGAAAGAGGCACACTTATTCATTGTTGGTGGGAATGTAGAATGGTGCAACCACTCTGGAAGACAGTGTGGAGGTTCCTCAGGAAGTTAAATACAGATTTGCCATATGACCCAGCTATTCCATTGCTAGGTATATACTCAGAGGAACTGAAACTTAAGACACAAACAGACATTTGTAAACCAATGTTTATTGCAGCATTATTCACAATAGCCAAGAGATGGAAATAGCCCAAATGTCCATCAACAGAGGAGTGGATATACAAACTGTGGTACATACACATGATGGAATATTATGCAGCTGTAAGACAGAACAAAGACATGGAATGTATGATAATGTGGATGAACCTTGAGGGCATCACATTGAGCAAAGTTAGACAGAAACAAAAAGACAAATACTGTATGGTCTCACTAATATGAACTAACATTAAGGAGAAAACTTTGAGAATTAAAAGCTGAAAACACAATTTACCAGGAGATAGATAGAGGGTAGAGATCAGGCGTTTGATGCTGAAGGACTACAGAATGTTCAGCAGGATTGATTGCACAAATCCAGAAATAGATAGAATAATACTGCGTGATGGTAGCACAATATTGTAACTATACTGAACAAAGATGTCCATGAGTAAAGCTGAAATAGGTGGGCTAGGGGTATGAATGACACCTGAGGTAAAGATAGAAGATAAAGACTAGGACTGTTTAACTTAGCAAAAACTGGAGTGGTCAAGGATTGTGACTAAATGTACAAATATAAAACTGCTCTTGTATGTGGAAAACAAATGAATGTCAACCATGCAGATGGTTGGAAAGCGGATGGTATTGGGGAAAAATATAAACAAAGCAAACTGGAGTCTATGGTTAACAGTAACCCTGTAATATGCTTCCATTAAATGTAACAAATTCAATATACCAAAGCTAAATGTGTGTGTGAGGGGGATATAAGGGAGGGATGTGGGATTCTTGCTAGTGGTGTTGTCTGACCCTACTATTGTATTGTATCATATTATATTTTCTTTTTATCATCTTTATTATTCACTAAAAAAACAAACTTTTTTTCATAGTAATCAATATGTTCATGTGCTGACTGTGGTGATAAATGCACAACTGTATGATGATACCACGAACAACTGATGGTACATTGTGGGTAATTATATGGTTTGTGAATATAGCTCTATAAAATTGTATGGAATGTATAAACAGGAATTAAAGTGCTGGAGAAAACTTGGAGAGAATGAAGCATTTATTTACTGTCGGTTAGGAAGTATAATGGTATAGCCTTTCTGAAGGACAGTGAGGTGGTTCTACACAAAGCTAAGTATGTAAGTGCCATAAGGTCCTGCAAAGTCATTATGGGGCATTTACTTGGAACGTCTGAGAGCAGGGATGTGAATGGACATTTTTACACTGGTCATTACGGAGAGAGTATCCATGCTTTGCAACAGGTGGAGGTGGCCTAAGAGTACATCGACTGAGGAACAGAATTGTGAACTGTGGTATATGCATGCAATGGAATATTGAGCAACTGTGAGAAGGAGTGAAGCTATGAGACATATGAGGTGAATGGAACCTGTAGACAGCATTTTGAGCGAACTATGCCAGAAACAGAGGCAAACAATGCCTCACCAATATGGACTAATTATAATGTGTAAAGTCAGAATTGAATCTTAGAGCACAGCCTAACAGGGGAATGATTATTGTAATGGTCCCTAGATTGTAAGTTCTTATAGCAGTCAAATCTATTTCTGAATTGTAATGGCTATCTCCACACTCTGAGATGCTGATTGTGTATAACCTGATTGGTCTTTAGAACATTGGATATCTGTATGACACCTGAAACTCAGAGCTAGAACTCAGCAGATATGAATGTCAGTATTAGAACATATAGCAACTGTTAAAAAAAAGCTGAAAAAGAGTCCAGACTTCAACTCGAGATATGAATAAAGCAGATGTGGTTAGGACTAGGGCAAATCAGGCCAAAGGATGAAGGACAATACTGACTACATTTTGAAACCTCAAATTCCATATGAGATGAAGGGAAGAGATGGTTAGTTGGTGCAAGAGCTATATTTCCTAAACAATTTAACTCATACAGTTTGTTCAAATACCATAAATATGTGGAACTTCTAATTGGAAGTGAGACCTGATAGGTTTGCATAGGTTAGTGTGAAGAAGTGACACATCTCAAAGTAATTTGAGAAGAGAATAAAAATATATGTATGCAGCCCCCCACCCTACCCCAAGGACCCAGAGGAAAATGCAGAGGTGTTGGGCTTCCTCATCTGGATTGTTGAGGACTGTCAACATTGAGGACTGTCAGTTTGATGTGCCGAGCCCTCTATCATGGGACTTGCCCTCATGAGTCTCGTTACTACAAAAGAGAAGCTAAACCTGCTTATAATTGTGCCTAAGAGTCTCCCCCTGAGTACCTCTTTGTTGCTCAGATATGGGTCTCTCTTTCTCTAGCTAAGCCAGCTTGGCAGGTGAATCCTGCCCCCCGCCCCCCCCAACACACGTGGGTTCTGACTCCCAGGGGTTTAAATCTCCCGGGCAATGTGGGATATGACTCCCGGGGATAAAACTGGACTCAACATTGTGGGATTGAGAAGATCTTGACCAAAAGGAGGATGTGAAATGAAATGAAACACAGTTTCAGTGGCTGAGAGATTCCAAATGGAGTCAAGAGGTCACTCTGGTGGGCATTCTTATGCACTATGTAGATAATCCTTTTTAGGTTTTAGTGTAGTGAAATAGCTAGAAATAAATACCTGAAACTATCAAATTACAACACAGTAGCCTTGACTCTTGAAGACGATTGTATAGCAATGCAGCCTACAAGGGTTAACAGTGTGATTTCGAAAGTCTTGTGGATCGCAGTCCTTTTATCCAGTGTATGGATAGACGAGTAGAAAAATGGGGACAAAAAACTAAATGAAAAATAGGATGGGAGGGGGAATTATTTAAGTGTTATATTTTACTTTTATTTTTTTATTCTTTTTTTCACTTTTTCTGGTAAAAGGAAAATGTTCAAAAAATAGATTGGGGTGATGAATGCATGACTATATGATGGTACTCTGAACAATTGATTGTACACTTTGGATAACTGTATGGCATGTGAATATATCTCAATAAAAATGAATTTAAACAAAACAAAACAAAAAAGATGAATAATGCAAAGATGTTAATACTCATATTAATATATAAATTAAACGTGAACCTAATTAAAACAAAATTATTATTTGTATAATTGAAAAAATAGGATGATTAACCTTCCCAGATTTTGAAACTTATCATAAAGTTATGACTTTGAAAAGTAGAAAAAAAAGAAATTTATCAATTGAATTTTCCTCTTAAATGGACTAAAACTACATCACAATGCATGTGAATTTGAATGTGTGATAAAATTGTATTTCACATTAGTGGCAGAAAAACGTGTTAGCTGTTCTTAAGTTCTTGATTGTTTGCTTGTTTTCTTTTTGAGAGTTTGGATCCTTATAGAAAAAGAAATAAAAAACAGATGACTCAGTTTAGAATAAAAAATAATATTATGAAATTATTAGGAAAACATAAGTCTGGATTCATTCATTGTCTCAGTGATGGAAACTTATTCTCCAATTAGGGTATAAATAACAAAATCCACAAGGGAAAAGATTGAACAATTTCTTGCATAAAAATTTAAAATGTCTACTTGACCTAAAATATTACAAATGTAGGAAAATACATTAAAAGACTGTTAAAGTAGATGACAAAAAGCTAATTAATAAAAGCAGAAACATCTTACATATTAATAATAAAAATAGTGAATAACCAAACAGAAAAATTTTCAAAGTATATGGTCAATTAATCTCAAAAATAGAGTAAAATTTTTCATAAAATCCATGGCAGTATGTTCCTTCTCAAACAGAATTTAAGTAAAACTAATCAAATAAAAATGGGAAGATTTTACCTCATGAGGACAAAGCTTAAAAATGTTTGATGATCCTTAGTATTTGCAAGTGTGTAGAATATACTATTGTCCTTTTCATCTTTTTAAAGTTGCGCTTTCTAATATGGTAGACTACTATGAGACTACTTAATTTTAAATTAATTAAAATTACAAAATTAAAAATTCAGTTTTTCAGTAGTATTAGACAAATTTTGAGCCTAATTTGGCTGGAGTTTACTGCAAAAATCAGATTTATAAAACCTTTCCACAATCACAGAGAGTTATTTTGAACAGCACTGTTCTAGTGAATAATTTATTACTGCTAAAATTAAAAGCAAACATACATAAATGAAGATTTTATCCAAGTGAATTCACTACTGATTATTTCCTTTATTTATATAGTGACAAAATTACATTAAGCTCTATGAAAAGAATCTTTGATATAATATTATTTGTGATAGTAAGAAATGGAAAATAATTCCAAGCATGTCATTGAAGGAATAGTTAAATGAAGTATGGTATACCAAAATGACAGACTATTTTTCAAAAGTTAAAGACAATGTGTTTATGATGACTACAAAATAGTAGTAACTTTGGGAGAGAGCCTTGTGTTAATGAGGGAGGAAGAACTTTTATTTTTCATTTTTTATTTTCAAAATTTTGAAATTTTTATTTTGCATGTGAGTTACCTTTACATAAATAAATGGATGGAATAAACATAAACAAATCAATCTGTAAATTTATTGATAAATAAAACCATATTCAACCAAAGTGTTATTAAACTGAAATAGCAACCTTTACATTAAGCCAAAAATAATAAGGTGATTATAAGTTGTAAGTCTGATTTATTCAAATCATTGATAAAAATGCATACTTTTTTTTGTTAATAGAATTGGATATTGGATTTTAGGTCATACCAAACTTATTACATATAGATGTGAACTTAGATTTTATTCTTTATTGATAATTTAAACTAAATTTTCCATTTGATTCATTGACTATTTTAATCAGACATTTTTTAGAACTACAATGTGAACAGACCTACCGCAGCCAGTCTGTCACTGAGTTTGTGCTACTTAGAACTGATGCTAACACCAAGCTAGAAATGAAAAAGTAAGAAGGAAAAGAAAAAAGGAAACCTGCAGAAGCCTCATGCAATTCTCCTCAGTAATTTTAAATAATGTGATCTTCTTTCCTCAAGTTTTCTGGAAAAATACTTATTTGTAGATAGATAGTTTGGTTCATTACAAAGAATTTATTTGTTCTGTTTCAGCAACAGCTTTGTGCCTTTGAAGTTTAGGGCAAAGACTAAATTGTGACTCAATCAATATCCCAATTTCTTTTTTTTCTGAAAGAAAAAGAAAATTGACAGTTAGACTTGCAAAGCAACCTATTTCATCAATACAACTTTATACATTCCCAGATTCAACTAAATTTTTCATTGCTCTTCTGTCACCCCAAAACATTTTAAATCTGGAAATAATTGCATAGATATGTTTGAATCATAAAATATGGGATATAATATTGAAGTGAACATATTACTCTAGAGATCTGCATCCTCGCAAAGGCTATTTTCTTTCATTCCATTCTATCTGTCCCAGAGTATTTTGTTTAGTGAAAGTGACATTTAATTTTGTAATTTTATATCTGATCAATGAAGGTTTTATTTATATCAAGGGCCCTCATGATGAGAAAATAAAAGTTGCAATTTACAACTCCTTCTCTTTTATCAGGGCACATGCTATAGGAATATCATTCCATATCAATTCAATTTAAAAGTTTACTGGATCAAATGGACTTTGATAGATGACAGATAGATAGATAGATAGATAGATAGATAGATAGATAGATAGATAAATGCCTTCAAATTCAAACATTTTAGATTGGCTGCAAAGTATAAATGGTAGCATCAGCTCCTACCACTTCACCAACATTCTTCTTGCTGAGTTTTGTCCTCTGTTTGTTGCTAAATTCATTAAATAAATTTTACTCTACAACTTTCTTAATCAGTCTAAGAGCAGTACATACAACTGACCATTCCCTAATTCTTGAAATTTATTCTTCCTCAGTTTCTTGATACTACTCATTCACCTATTTGTCTATTTCTTCTCAGTCACCTTTTTTATATGCTCTTTGTGATACCGACATTTAAATATGGGAATTCCTCAGGAGTTAAGTCCAAGCTCTTGTTCTTATACTTTTACTCCCCATTCTCCTCCAAATTGATTTTATCTATTCTCTAAATTTAAATACCATCATTATGTCTACAGTTCACTTCAATAGATATCTGAAATCTTTCTGAATTCAAAATTCATATATTAAATGGCTTATTTTCATCTATTTTAAAGGTCTCACAATCATCTCTAAGTACACTTCAGAAGTAAAATCTTCCACTTCTCCTTCAATATTTTTCCTCCTCATTTATACTCATCTCTTTAAATTATATATCCCTATCCCATGTGCTCAAGATAGAAGATCTAGGAATCATCCTAGAAATCTACCCTTCATATTTACATAAAGTTTTATCCATTCACATACCTAACAGATGTAACTGTTCATGATTTATACCTTTATTACCTTCAATATCACAAACTGCATCATCTGTTAACTAAATATCAGAAACTGCTTATCATAACCTCTTTGTTGCTATTAACATTCTCTTTATAGTTCTCACCAAATCAAAGCTCAATTTCATTTCATTAAAGTTTACAACTAAGGACTTATTCTAAAACTTCATAAATAACAGGTGTTTTTAGATCAATGAAGGAACCCAAATAATTAAAACATTTCTTGCAGTTCCTTTTCTTGAAAACTTTTTAGTGGCTGATAAAATCAATTATATCAGTGTGCATAATTCAAATGATACATTTACTTTTTAAAAATTGCCTACCAATTTATGGCTCTCACTATTGTTAGAAATTTAACATTTTCTATCAGTTTGACAGGAGTACACCTGCACAGTTTTGGAAGAAGCACTGTTTCTAGGAGTTGGATGACTTGGATGCTAAAGTTCTTTTATGCCCTTGTGCGTGAACTAGGGGAAGCAGTTTTACTCCTGGGGCCTCATCAGCAAGAACTGGGTATAAAAGATTAAGAAGGAAAAGTGGTAGCATATAATTTTTGTGGTACATTGGATTCCTGGACCAAGTCCTGGCTTCTTCCATGTAATAGTGTTATACATGCATTCCCTTTATCATTTGACTTTTCAGTTTCCTTAATGGACCATAGTATACTTTCCCACCCATGGTACAAAGCTTGGCAAAATAAATTTCTTTGTCTGGTGGAACATATGTGCAAATAATTTCTAATCCAAAGATTTAGGAGTCTTTGCATGTTTCCATTCATGCTTTTTTTGCTTCTGCTATCTTCCACAAGAACAGCATGTCTATGGCAACCAAACTGAATGGAGCAAATTTCATCTTTAAAATGACCTCATCTGAAAAATGAAGAAAATGAAATTGCATGCAAACTTTTGTAAATCAGTGCATATAAATTTATTTCTCTTGGTACTGTGAGCATGCACTTGTATTTTATCAGACAGTCCTAAATATAGTGGCAACACATTTTAGTTCCTTAGTTAGTTTTTAATATATAATAGCTGTACTGATGTTAAAAAACTAATACCATGCATAACACATAGTAGTTCTATAAAAATTTCATAGTTATATAAATGGATCACTATCCTAATTTATATATTTTGGTCTCTTTATGATTTTTATTAGTGCAATTCATTACTATGATAATAACAGAATTGAAAGCAAGTATTGAATCGTGGTAAATGCAACAATGTTATGTCACTCTGTGCCCTTGTGGCTTCTGGTAAAAATTCTTTTTGATGCCATATCTGAACATGCTAAAACACCAATTAATGTGAAATCATTTTTATATACATATGAAAACACAAAATCCTGAGTCAATAAAAGTTTGTAAAACAATTCTACAAGAGATGGAAACTTATTTTCAATCTCCAGCACTGAAAGTCACAGCATCAAAACTGGTCATTTTGCTTTTTCCTGCTCTCTTACGTACCAGCCACTTTGCTTTTCACATCCCAAAGGATCCTTGAGCAAAATGCTTTATTTTAAAAATGGTTATTTTTAATAAACAATTCTTTCTACAGAGAAAGAATGGGTTTAGGCTCTAATGAGGAACTGAAGAACAGAAGACTATATAGAGGAATGACATGTCATTATGTGAAAGAAAGGATGAAGGAAAAGGAAATTTGCTCTGAAAGTGAGATATGTAAATTAAAAATCAGGAAAATTGATGAAAAATTATTGGGAGATTCAGAAACCTCAATGCAAAGTGGTGGGAGATGAATGCAAATAATATTAGACTGTAATAAAATAATAATTATGGCAATTCTATGCAAGTTAATTATTTTATTTCTTGGTTGGTAAGGAGTTCTTTTTTTGCATATCCCAACCAATTCAAGAAGATTTTGTTATCGCTATTTCTTGGACTGTGTATTACTTAGAATTCTATTATATTATTGAATATATTTTGACAACATATATTCCTTTCCCCCCGAGAGATTCTGATATTCCAACACACCCCACTCTCTAATCCCAAAGTAAGAATTGCTGATAACAAAAAAGCTAACAATGACCCGCACATAATGTAATGTAGTCAATTAGTAACACCAGCATCTAAGAGGAATGGGAACAAATTGAAGCATATCCTAAGAAAAGACATCATCATAATGGATAAATATAAACTATATTATATAAAGATTATTATATAGCTAAATTTTTTTAAACTTGAGAAAATACAATTGTAGGAAAAATGATCAATTTAAACTTAAAACATTTTAATTAATTTTAAATATACAAATAATACATGGGGACATTCTAATTTTTTTAATTACATTTAAGTAAAATCTAAAATCCCCACTGAGCAAATCCAATTCTTGTATTTGTTTCTCTTCAAGTAATGGCCAAATTTATAAATGTGGGTACTAGCATTTCAAATAGTTGTTACACTTTTTATACACATAAACAAATACAGTTTAACAAACATTCACTCACACACAATTTAGATGATAGAGAGAGAAATAGATTTTTTCAAAATACATTTTTTTGTTTTTTTGCTTTGGGTGGTGGGTCAAATGATTTTAAACAATACTGTGTTTTTTTGGAAAACTACTTCTTAAAAAAATCAATAATGTGTTTTTTTGATAGATCCGTGATCTAATGCATTCTTTTAACAGCTACATAGTATGTTATTATATGATTATACTATATTATATTTATTCAAAGTTGATGGATATTTATATTTATGTCCTCTGTTTTCTAATATTCTAAAAATTGCACAATTTACGTTAACTCCTTACTGATGAGTAAGATATTCTCTAAGTCAGAGCCAAGTAAAGATATTTTGAACACCATTAATTTATATGCATTTTCAGTGTAAACAGACACCACTAAATTGCCCTCCAAATTTGTGTCCTGATTTTTAATACCACTAGCACTGTATGAGTGAATAATACCAAAATCCACCACTAAAATTATGGCACAAGGCTTTATTATTGTGGATTATAAGAATAATTTATATAGAATACTTTATAGTAATAAAGTTTCAGTGGATGAGAGATTCCAGATGAAGTCAAGAGGTCACTCTGGTGGGCATTCTTATGTATTATATAGACAATACTTTTAGGTTTTAATGTATTGGAATAGCTAGAAGTAAATACCTGAAACTACCAAACTGCAACCCAGTAGCCTTGACTATTGAAGATGATTGTATAACAATGTAGCTTACAAAGGGTAACAGTGTGATTGTGAAAGCCTTGTGGATCACACACCCTTTATCCAGTGTATGGATGGATGAGTAGAAAAATGGGCACAAAAAACTAGGTGAAAAATACGGTGGGAGGGGAGATGATTTGGGTGTTCTTTTTTGCATTTGTTTTTTACTCTTATTTTCACTTTTTCTGATACAAAGAAAATGTTCAAGAGATGGATTGGGGTGATGAATGCACATCTATATGATGGCACTGTGAACAATTGATTGTACACTTTGATTGACTGTATGGTATGTGAATATATCTCAATAAAATTGAATTAAAAAAGGGTACTTTGGGTAGAAATATGTTAATTGTTTTAAAATACAAATGTTAAAAATCTGTGAGATATGATAATTCAAGCCAGAATATTAATTTAGATAATATTTACTTCATAAAACTAATATTTTTTAGTATGCCAGCATTTGTGAAATTGAATAAAATAAATTTAATAATTTTTATTTCATTTAGCAACTGAGTTTTTTGGAAAATATTTTATTTGGAGATTTTCCCTTTTTGGTAATGATGAATGAAAAGAACATTATCAACTAAATTATCTCAATTTTTATAAGAAAAAAACAATTTTAATTCATGTATTGCAACACCCTACAATAAATAATCATTAATACAGGCATAATAAAATGGAAAGAATATTTTTAATTGTTATAGAAAATAAAGTGTTAAATAATATTTATGACTGTCGACAGGAAAACAGCACTCTGGTTACTTTTAAATGCAGCTGTATGCATTCATTGATATGCCTGGATTTCTCATTGACGCAAATTACAACTTTCTGGAGCAGGAACAGTGGTGAAATATCTCTGTGTTTTCAAATTATATCTCCTTGTCATTTTGTGTAGGCCATAAAATTTTATTTTCAATTTAATTTGTGCAGATTAAAATTAGTCAAATGTCTCCTAAATTTTAGCAATGCTTTGTCAAATGTAGCTCTTATTGTTGAAAGAAGTTTTTAAAATAAAAACTATTTCAGCGACTATAGAAATACACTCTTTTACACTGAGCCACATTAGGCATAATATTTAAAAAAATATTTTAAATAGAATTTGACATGCTTAAAAAGCAGACATAAAACATGCAATCACAATACTTAATCTTGTATTGTTCTGCCTTGTTAATTACTGAAAACTGACAAAGAATTCATGAGAAATGTAAATATTTGATTTTGTATTTAAGGAAAATTTAAGAAATAATCATTTTTTATTTCATGCACATTTTATTGATAAATATAGGACTGTAATACTTTAGAATAATTTTCAAAATATTTATATCTATATTTAGAATTTTGATCCAAAATCAATTTAGAGAAAACAGTACCTGTTTTTCCCAAATTTTTATACTTAAATATTTAATTACTATTCAGCATACAAACCTTAAGAAATCTACACAAAAATTCATTTTGCATTTACTGCTGAAGTTGCTGACTTCAGAACACAGAATACGGGAGCTAATTGCAATATTGGTGTGAATTTATATCATTTGAAATAAAAATGAGACAACCAAAAATTTTATCCATAACTCACATGATACACAGCAGTTATACAAGCACTAAATTTATCATTTTAAAATGACAATTCATGAAAGATTATCTTAGATTTAATGAGCTATGTGGTTATTCAGATAACCTATTAGACAGTCCCTAAATGAAACTAACACATTTCCTTTTTTCAGTGTTATCTACCACCTGTCTACTATTACTGTGACCATTGTGCAAAACAATGAGATAAAACTGAGCATATTGCTGGTAAATTTAGCTGATATGGCACTGAAAAAATTGCTATAAAATGTCAGTCTTCAACTGTCACTGCTATTTCCTGTTACACATATCTTATTGTGCCATAATATTGATGAATATATTCATTTATTTTTGACTGGACACTGTTCATGGACATCAGGATTAACACTGAGGAAGTGACCAAGGGTAAGACACAGTCGATTACATCAAGGGAGCTCTAGGCCAGTTTGGGTATGAAGGACATATAAAGACACAACAGCAAACAAGTTTCATAGATCCTACAATAAGTTCAGAATATGAGTATTAAAGAGTGAGAGGTCAATTAAGAAGTGGACAGTAGGCTATGATAGATTGACTTGAACATTAGCTAGGGCATCTAAAAATTCACTTGTTCTGTATTTGGAACAAAACAATTTGAATCAAGAACAAATGCTTAAATATAGCCCCAGAAATGGAACTAGCTATTAGTAGAATACTAACAATGGTTTGAACAGTGCAATTCAGATCTGGAAATCCTTTCTACAGACAAATCTGTTTCAGCAGATGTTGCCTTGGGGAGGATGGTAGATGTTTTTTGATCAATGGTGAAAAACATGTACAGTTCCAATGGGAAGAATCCTTAGAAAATATAATATGAGGCAAAAAAATTATGCCTTGTATCCTGATGTAAATTTTGTTTAGCCTTCTAAAATCTTAAGATTTTACAAAACTCCTAAATAATGTCATTTTTTAAAATATGGTGATTGAAAATAAGGACTAGATTAATACCAATGTTATATGTTTTAGAACATGTACCTTACACACACACACACATAAATACACACACACACACACACAGGGATAAGTATAGTAGATTTCCACAAATCTTTCCTCAAACTTTCAGATTTAAAGTGTTTTAAACACAAATTTCAATGTTATGATAAAATAAAAGAATATGTTCAATTGATAGGAATTTAGTTATTAGATATTATTTGTTCTGGATTTGATAATTTCCTCCATCAGAAGAGATATACCAAATGGTACCAAATAGCACATATTTATTTCTTTTTTTTGTATTTTATTATTTTATTTTATTTCACACATAAAGGTAGTAAAACTCCTATACTGGTAAAAATTTTAAGAGGTGGCCATGAGTTTTAGGTCTACTAATTTAGTAAGGAGTAAAATGCTCTTACACTTCTCATGTTTCTTTTAATTCTCCTTCTCAGGAATTGAAAAATTAAAACATAATCCTCAGTTTGAACTCTGTGTAAAACTGGGAGTTTGCAATAACTACAATGAGACAATTGGTGCAAGACTGGCAATATTCCATTTCACAAGCTAGGCTTTTAAAGTTCTACCTTCAGGAAATGGAAATTTCATCTATACAATTTTCTTTCACACCCACACTCAAAAAAACACACATAGCAACATACCCCCACACACTTTTATTGCATTCAATCTTCAACCCTACACGTAAACTGACAGACCTATGCCAGAATCTAAAACTCAGTTTATAACAGCTATCAGAGAGGTTTAAATTCATACAAGGATGTACTAAAGCTTGCATTTAATCAGGAAGGTGACAATCCCAAGGCTGATTGATCTAAAAAGGAACATCAGATTTCAAAGTGCTTTAGGAAGACCATAGTGTGTCCTGAATACAAGTTAAATAATGTATGCTGACCTTGGATATAGACATATAAACAATTAATTAAAGACAACACAATAAATGCAATCACAGAAGAATTTACAAAAGATTGTACAAAACACCATGGAAACAGAGAGCAAAATCCTTCATTTTTACTTCAAGTTCTGGAGAAAACAAAAATATGATTATATATTTGACTTTTACCATGAAACTTGTGTAAATACATAAGGACAGGAGTTGTAGTCAGAGAAGTAGAAAAAACAAAGCTACAGATGTGGGAGAGCTATTATGTTATATACTAGAAATAATGAGTAGTTAAGTACAAGTAAAAATGTTAGCTTGGTATGAGTGTGGGATTAAAAGAGCCTAGAAATGAGATAAGAAAATTAGCCTAGGTCAGATTTTGAAGAAACTCATGAAAATCTCAGGTGTATACTTTATCTCATATAGTAGGAAATTCCCTGTGTTCCCCATCTAAATCATATCCTCTCTGTCCCTCATAAAAGATAATCTATCTTTTTGTTGGAATTGTTTTATCTTTATGGTTATACTATCCATTTATTGTCAGCTTACTGGTGTATATTAGTTTTGCCTGTTGTGCTGGTTTGGATACATTATATACCCCCATAAGCCATATTCTTTAATGAAATCTTGTTGGGACAGATGTATTAATGTTGATTAGGTTGGAAACTTTTGATTGAGTGTTTCCATGGAGATATGACTCAATAAACTGTGGGTGAAACATTTGATTAAATTATTTTCATGGAGATATGGGCCCTGCCCATTCATGGTGGGTCTTAATTAAATCAGTGGAGTCCTATAAAAGAGCTCACAAACTGAAGGAGCTCAGAGCAGCTGAGAGAGACTTTTGAAGAGACACTTGTTTATGCTAATGCTTGTATGTTTGAAGATGTAGACAGAAGGACATTTGGAGATGCTAAGCTAAGAGACGGAGTCCAGAGTTTGCCCTGGAGAATCTGAGAGGACCCCTAGGCACTTAGAGAGAAATGCCCTGGGAGAAAGAAGCAATGATGCATAGGAGTTGAGAGATAGGAGCTAATGCAAGAGCCAAGACACGTTTTGGAGAAAACCATTTTGAAACACAACCCAGGAGCAAAGGACCAGCAGACACCAGACACGTGACTTCCCAGATGACAGAGGTGTTCCAGATGCCATCAGCCATTCTTCAGTGAAGGCATCATCTTGTTGGTGCCTTAGTCTGAACTCTTCTATGGTCTTAGAACTGTGACTTTGTAATCTAATAAATTTCTGGTATTTTGCATAACACAGCATTAGCAAACCAGAATACCTGTGTGTATGACATTTTCTGACTTTTTCCTCAAAATTAAATGTTAAATTCATCATTCTTTTGTATAGCTGTGGTTCATTAATATGGAGTGTTGATTGATGGTCCATTATATTTTGTTAGGGTTATTATTGCACAAGTCTTCTTGGAGGGCACATAATCAAAATTTTCTCCAGGGTATGTACCTAAGAGTAGAATTGCCATTTAAAATACTTGTTCATTTTGAACTTAACTTGATGGATTAGTTTCCCAGGACTATCACTTCAAAGTGTCAAAAACTGGGTGATTTAAAACAACAGAAATGTATTGCCTCACAGTTTGGGAAGCTAGAAGAACAAAATCAAGGCGTGGGCAGGGTTATGTTCCCTCCAAAGGATCTGGGGAAGAATCCTCTGTTGCTTATTCCTAGCTTTTGGTGGTTTGCCAGCATTCTTAGCATTAGCTTACTTGCAGCTGAAACACTTCAGTCACTACCTCTTTAGTCAAATGGCCTTCTCCATATGTCTTTGCATCTGTCTTTTCTCTTATAATGACAACAAATTGTTTTTGTTTGCTGAAGTTGCCAAAATACAATGTACAAATAAATAGGCTGGCTTTTGACAATGGGAATTTATTAACTTACAAGCTTATGGTACTGAGGTCGTGAAAATGTCCAAATCAAGGCATCAACAGGAGGTGCTTTCTCCCAAAGACCAGCTACCAGTGATCCTTGGCCTTTCTGTCAGATGGGAAGACACATGGCAGGTCTGCTGGTCTCTCCCTCCTCTCCCTGGTTTCTTTGCTTTCAGGTTCTGGCCTCTCCTTCTGTGGACTTTTCTCTCAGCTTCTCTCTATTTCTCTGTCCATCAGCATCTGTGTATTTTTCTCTGTCTTTTGTGTGAATTTCATCTTCCTATGAAGTCTCCAGTAAGAGGATTAAGATCCGTCTGGGGAATGCCTCAACTGAAGTAACTTAATCAAAGGGCCCTCCCCACATTGTTTCTACAGCCACAGGAATAGGTTAGCTTTAAGAACATGATCTTTTCTGGGGTCCTTCTAACCTCAAAACCATCACACCAATCATATTGTTTTAGGACCCACTTTAATTCAGTATAGACTTACCTTGATTACATCTGCAAGGACCCTATTTCCAAATAAAGTCACTTTTACAGATAATGAGGGTTAGAACTGCATCATAGGTCTGGCTCCACAAGATTGCATTAAATAACATGGCTTTTTGGGGACCCATATCAGTTTCAAACTGGCACACTTCCCTACTCTGATTATGTAAATTTTTCTTGATGTGGTTCTGATCATTTTAGCCCCATAGTTTTTGATTCTAAGGTTTTGGATCAATTAGATTTGTGATGCTAAGATATACAACCTAAAATTCCTTCAATGTTCACATTTAATTGCCCATTTTTGAAATTAGGAAGTGACTTTTTGATCTATTTTTTCATTAAACATTAATTTATCTATTAATAACATAGTTAAACTACTCTTTTTTCTAATGCTTGTAAGGCATATCTTCTTCCATTCTTTTATTTCCAATCACTTGGTATATTTACTTTTGAAATGTACTTCTTTTAAACAACACAAAACTGGAGTTTTAAAATTGAGTTTGATAGTTTCTTAATTGTAAGTGTTTCACTATTCTATTAACATTTAATGCAATTGATTATATGTTTGTTTTTTAAACTTATTTTTGCTATTTGTCCTATTATATGTTTCTTTTTCTTATTTTCTTTTATTGTTTTTCAATTTATTAGTTTGGAAGTTGTATATATTATTTCTCTTCTTTAGTAAGTACTGTGAAAATTTCAACATATATACTTAACTATTCAAACTGTAAAATTAATTAATACCCTTACCGCTCTCCTAGACAATGTAAGAAATTAGAAAGTTTAAATTCTTTTTGCCCACATTCAAAAGTGTGTGTTATTAAAGTTGCATATTTTAATTATATATTATCTTTTTTAAACAGATATTTAGTTGCTTTTCCTTTTTATTCAAACTGACAAAGTAATTTATAAAATATATTCTTTCTCTGCCAATATTTCCTATGCAAATTCTTATTTTCAGAAATAGTAAGCATAGCTATTTTATAATCTGTCTGATAATTAAAATATTTGAAAAATTTGCTTATCTGTTTTTGCTTCCTGTTGATTCATATGTTCTTGATCTTTTGCTTTCTTTTCTTGAGAGTATTTTATTTAAATTCTGTCAGTTGCCTGGGAACACTACCCATTTAGTGTAACTTTAAATTGTTAGCTTGCTTTTTTATCACCCACAGAATGTGAATTTGAGCTGCAAATATGTACTTTTCCAGTTGTTGTTAGAAGTTCTAAAGGACTTTTCTCCTTGTTTTGCTTGGCCCCAAAGCAAATTTATATAAACTTTTCAAGATGTGGTGGTAACACTGGTTGGTTTATTTCTAATTCATACTTAGACTGAGGCTATAGACTTTAGAGTAGCAACTGTTTAGGGAAAGTTTATCATTTTATACTCTCTACCTGGGGTAGGTTCTGGTTTTTGTCTCTGTATTCATGTCCTGTGAGCCCATGGGAAAAAAAACCTTAAATTCTCCACATTCAGCAAATGTTCTCAAGGCAAAAGTGACTTCAGAATTACTTTTACATCTCCAGATCCAAGCCTTCTTTTAAGCTCTGACTTTGTAATTCTTTAAAGTATTGTCATATCAGTTAAACAATTTTGTTTAAAATATGCTAGCAAGATTTTGGGGGGAAGGAATTTTTTTTATTGGAGGGTATTGCCCAAAATATGTCTAGTCAGATTATCAAAATCTGTTGAAGAATTTCAAGTGGGACAATAGCATGATAAACAATGTATTTTAGAAATATTCTGCAAGAGGCAGGAAGGGTTGGTTAAATTTACCAAGATTAGTGACAGAAAAAATCTTTATAAAGTTCCCCCCCCACAGCTGTCATTTTTCTAAAATTCATTTTTATTGAGATATATTCACATACCATGCAGTCATACAAAACAAAGCGTACATTCAATTGTTTACAGTACCATTATATAGTTGTGCATTCATCACTGTGCCGGTTTGAATGTATTGTGTCCCCCAAATGCCATTATCTTTGTGGTCTTGTGGGACAGACATTTTGGTGCTGGTTAGATTTGCTTGGAATGTGCCCCACCCAGCTGTGGGTGGTGACTTTGGTGGGATACTCCCATGGAGGCGTGACCCCACCCATTCAGGGTGGGCCTGGATCAGTGGAGCCATATAAAACATGCTGACTCAAAGAGACTGAAGGAGTGCAGCTATGAGTGACGTTTTTAAGAGGAGCAAGCTTGCTAGAGAGGAACATCCCAGGAGAAAGCCATTTTGAAACCAGAACTTTGGAGCAGACGCCAGCCATGTGCCTTCCTAGCTAACAGAGGTTTTCCGGATGCCATTGGCCATCTCCAGTGAAGGTACCCAATTACTGATGTGTTACCTTGGACGTTTTGTGGCCTTAAGACTGTAACTGTGTAGTGAAATAAACCCCCATTTTATAAAAGCCTATCCATCTCTGGTGTTTTGCATTCTGCAGCATTAGCAAACTAGAACAATCACCAAAATTAATTTTTGACATTTTCATTACCACACAACAAAAATAATAAGAATAAAAATTAAAGTGAAAAAGAACAATTAAAGTAAAAAAGAACACTGGGTGCCTTTTTTTTTTCTTCCCCCATTTTTCTACTAATCCATCTCAAACTAGACAAAGGGGAGTATGGTACATATGGCTTTCCCAATCACATTGTCACCCCTCATAAGCTACATTTTTATACACTCCTCTTCAAGATTCATGGGTTCTGGGTTGTAGTTTGATAGTTTCAGGTATTTACTGCTAGCTATTCCAATTCATTAGAACCTAAAAAGGGTTGTCTATATTGTATGTAAGAGTGCCCACTAGAGTGACCTCTTGACTCCTTTTGGAATCTCTCTGCCACTGAAGCTTATTTCATTTCCTTTCACATCCCTCTTTTGTGATGTGTCAGATCCCCTGGGTGTCAGATCCCACATAGTAGGGAGGGCAATGATTTCACTTGCCAAGTTGGCTTAGCTAGAGAGGGCCACATCTGAGCAAAAAAGAGGCACAATTATAGGGAGGCCTAGCTTCTCCTTTGCAGCAACAGTCTTCCCAAGGGCAAGTCCTGTGGTAGAGGGCTCAGCCCATCAAACCACCAGTCCCCTATGTCTGTGAGCAACTCAGCAACCATTAAGGTTGGGAAGCCCAATACCCCTGCATTCTCCACCAGCTCCTCAAGGGGACTCTGCATATTTCCTTCATTGTTTCTTTTTTTTTAATTAACTTTTTTTAAATCAACTGTATCAAAAAAACTAAAAAAAAAACCATACAGTAAAAAAATTTCAAACAAATCATAACAAGGGAGTAAGAAAAAGACAACTAACCTAACTACTGTGCCAGTTTGAATATGTTGTGTCCCCCAAATGCCACTATCTTTGATATAATCTTGTGTAGGCAGATGTTATCAGTGTTGATTAGATTGTAATTCTTTGAGTGTTTCTTTGGAGTGCACCCCAACCAGCTGTGGGTGATGACTCTGATTGGATAATTTCCATGGAGGTGTTGCTCCGCCCATTCAGAGTGGGTTTACATTGAGTCTCTGGAGCCATATAAATGAGCTGATGGACAGAGGGAACTCAGTGCAGCTGTGAGTGACATTGTGAAGAGGAGCTACAGCCAAGAGGGACACTGTGAAGAAAACATAGGAGCTGCAGATGAGAGACAGTTGGAAGACGGCCATTGAAAGCATACTCTTGCTCTGGAGAAGCTCAGAGAGGATAAATACCCCAAGTGCAACTAAGAGTGACATTTTTGAGGAACTGCAGCCTAGAGAGGAACGTTCTGGGAGAAAGCCATTTTGAAACCAGGACTTTGGAGCAGACGCCAGCCATGTGCCTTCCCAGCTAACAGAGGTTTTCCGGACACCATTGGCCATCCTCCAGTGAAGGTACCCAATTGCTGATGTGTTACCTTGGACACTTTATGGCCTTAAGACTGTAACTGTGTAACCAAATAAACCCCCTTTTATAAAAGCCAATCTGTCTCTGGTGTTTTGCATTCTGGCAGCATTAGCAAACTAAAACAACTACTTTACTTCCAACATGTTCCTACTCTACCCCAAGAAAATAATCTAATATAGCAACGTTTCTGTGAACTTGTTCCTACCATACCCATCAGAAATTAGCAGACCATATTCATTCCTGGGCATTCCCAGAATGTTAAATTTACCCACAATAGCTTGTCTGTTCTTATTGGGTTGTCATTTCCCCTTCCTTAATTGCTCTCTATCATTAGTTCTCCTACATTCTACATATTGATGGTTCATATTTTTTGATCCATTCTGCCAATCTATATCTTTTAATTGGGGAGTTTACTCCATTTACATTCAATGTTATTACTGTGAAGGCATTTCTTGAATCAGCCATTCAATCCTTTGGTTTAAGTTTGTCAGATATATTTTTTTTCTTCTCTCTCTTACTGTCCTTTAATGAACCAGTATTGAATCTCTTTAGTACTGAACCTTTCTCTATATCTCTCTTTCCTTTCTTTGTTTCTCTGTCTGTAGGGCTCCCTTCAGTACCTGCAGTAGCTCAGGTCTTTTGTTACCAAAATCTCTCAGCATTTCTTTGTCTATGAAAAATTTAAGCTCTCCCTCAAATTTGAAGGAGAGTTTTGCTGGATAAAGTATTCTTGGTTGGAAATTTTCCTCTCTCAGAATTGTAAATATGTCATGCCACTGTCTTCTTATCTTCATGGTGGCTGCTGAGTAGTCACTACTTAGTCTTATGTTGTTTCCTTTGTATGTGGTGAATTGCTTTTCTCTTGCTGCTTTCAGAACTTGCTCCTTCTCTTCAGTATTTGACAGTCCGATCAGAATTTGTCTTGGAGTGGGTTTATTTGGATTTATTCTATTTGGAGTTCACTTGGCATTTATGCTTTGTGTATTTATATTGTGCAGAAGGTTTGGGAAGTTTTCCGCAACAATTTCTTTGAATACTCTTTCTAGACCTTTACCCTTAACTTCCCCTTCTGGGACACCAATGAGTCTTATATTTGGATGTTTTGTTTTATCTATCATATCCCTGCAGTCCACTTCAATTTTTTTTTTTATTTTTTTCCCATTCTTTCCTTTGTTCTTTCATTTTCTGTTCTGTGGTCATAGAGGTTGCTGATTCATTGTTCAGCTTCCTCTAGTCTTGTACTATGAGTATCCAGAATCTTTTTAATTTGGTCAGCAATTTCTTGTATTTCCAGAAGATTTTCTGTTTTTTTTATTTACTCTTGCAATTTCTTCTTTATGCTCTTCTAGGGTCTTCTTCATGTCCCTTATATCCTGTGCCATGTTCTTGTTGTTTGTCATTAGTTCTTTGATTACTTGCTCCAAGTACTATGTATCCTCCGATCTTTTGATTTGGGTATTTGGGTTTGGGTTATCCATAGTGTCTGTTTTTTTCACATGCTTTATAATTTTCTGTTGTTTTTGGCCTCTTAGCATTTGCTTTTCTTGATAGGGTTCTTTTAGGATATGTAGGATTATTCAAAGACTAATCTTTGTCATATGTCAGATCTACAGCTTGGTGGCATGCACTTTCTCTAACCAGCAGATAGTGTCCACAAGTCACCTACTCCCATCAAGTCAGTTCTCTCCAACTTTGTTTTTGTGGTGTGTGGGGATCTGAGTCTTGTGGGGTCCAATTGGTGAACCAAATTTGGGTGTGCTGTTGGTGCTGTCCAGCCTGAATGAGGGGCATGTGTCTGAGTAGTTAGGGAAGGAGGGCAGCTTTAATAATCAGACCTCCCAGGTGTTCCTGGAAATTTAAGGCTGTTGCAAGAATCTAAACCTTCATTTCAGTCTTGCACAGATTGTCTCTGCCACTCACCCACAAGTCCTTGGCATTGGCGTATGGTCCCTGGGATTTCTGAGTGGGTCCCTTCCAAGCCGTGCCCTTCTAGGGCCTCTACTTAGGGAAGGTTGTCCTATGTCACAAGTGCGCATCATACCTCAAGAGATTCATTCCCAGCATCCCAAGGGATTCATTCCCAGCATTCCCAGCCTGCTGTAAGGATGGCTGTATGGGACATGTTAATATCCCCCTTTTCACACTGTTCCACCTTCCCAGCTCTGGGACAATTAGCTGTGGGTGCATGAAAGGCTATTGTCCATGCCCAATATTGTGGCATGTGTGTGTGTTGCTGGAAACACTTCCTGTCACACTGGGATTTTTAGCACGGCTCTGGCTGTGGCACCAGTGCTGGGCAGGAGTGTTCCCAGCCCACCGGGAAGATGGCTACAGGGAGTGTGGTTATTTTTCCCTTTTGGCTCACCTCTGCCTGCCTGGCTTTGAGACAATTAGCAGCAGGTGTGTGAAAAGCTGTCTTCCACACCAGATATTGAGGCATTCACATAGCCTGTTCCTGCCATGCTTCACTGTGCGGTTCTCACTGCCATATCTGCAGCCGCTTTTGTTTTTTTTTAAAAAAGAACATATCTGCCTCCAAATACCAACCCACAGTTTCCCACACCGCAGTGTGGCTGCTGGATATTCAGCAGGCTTACTCACTCATTTCAGAATGCAGACTCCTGGTTTCGCCAAGTGCACAGTCCCTGTGGATTTGGCAGACCTTGTCCCGCTGGTGCATTGCTGGAACTGATGTTCTGGGTCACTTTATGGCTTTTATCTAGTATTTTTCACAGAGGTGTTTTTTTACCCTGTGTCTCCTAGCCACCATCTTAGGTTATTCCTAAAAGTTTTGAGATAGTTCAGAGAAAGAATCCTTGGACCAGGAATTGAGCACCATAAAGAAGTCCAAGTGATAATACCAAGCATATATATATATATATGTATACACACACACACACACACACACACACACACACACACACACACACACATGTTACCCATTAATACTCCCTAGGATGAAGATATTTTAAACAAAATGTAAATTAGCTTCAGAGGGAAAAGTTATCATTTAATAAAAAGGCAATAAAATGTCTTCCTAAAATTAGAGATGAGTTGTTTAATCAGGTTGTGCAGGGAAAAATAATCAAGAACAAGAAAACAGTTTGAAATTTGGGGCTAAGAAAACTAAAGTCCATAAAAATCAATTTTGAATTAGTTCTAATGAGAACATTTTTTATCCAAATTGAGTCATGTTTCTACTGTTAATTCTATTAGCTATAGTCAAAAGTATCAACTAAATGTATTTATTTATAAAAATTATTGAGCACCTACTAGATTCTCAATATAACTCTAACCTAAAATATCTCTAAAAATAGTCTATTAATTAGAAATTGAACACTAGGTTTACAAAAATACTTGACAATATAAGAGTGGGTCTTCCTTGCTTAAACACTAGATAATAATTCATAAAGTGGGATGCTTTACAGATTTGACAGATGCAGGTGTGTCCCTGAGGAAAGGGCTCTTTCCAAGTAGAGTCTTGGGGAAGAAGTATTAACAGAAGTATTGGGAAGAGTAGATATATTTGAAAAACAAATATATATATATATATATATATATATATATATATACATATATATATATATATATGTCTTTTTCTCAAACCATACATCAGAATATTGAAATATTTACCTAAGAAATAAACATTTATAGATGGGCATTTCTGAAGTCATCCCACATAGTCCTTCTTGAGCCCCTAATTGCTGCTGGAGTTGCAACAAAATCTCATATACCCAAAACATGTCATTAAAATAGCAAAGAAAGAAAATGTTTGCTGAAGGAAGTAAGTTGCTGTAAATATCATGTTGAAAATATAACTTAGTATGGTCTTGGGTTCTTACTAAAGTAAATAAAAACACATTTGAATGATCCCCAAGAATAACCCAGACTCCAAAAACTGTCAGAGAGACAGTCCCAAGATAAACGAGTAGTTCAAACACACACACACAATTGTGAAATACCCAAGGATACAAGAAACCATGAAATGAAACCTAAAGAAATAAAAGTCAGCAGAAATAAATTTACAGTGTCTTTAGACATTTCATCTAAAACAATTGTTGCAAATAATTTTAATGAAATAAAATGGAATTTTAAAAAATGTGCAAAGAGAAGCAGATTTGAAAATAATTAAAGAGAACTTCTTGAAAGTAAAGTTAGAAAAAGTAAAGTAAAAATCCGAATGAAAACTTTAACAAGCATAATAGATATAATGTAAGACAGGTTTAGGGAATTTACTATAGTTCTGAAAAATAAATTATCCAGAATGCTGCTCAAAGAGACATAAAGTTGAGGAGCACTAAAAGGAAATTTAGAGGTGTGGAAGATGGAGAAAGTATATCTAGGAAATATTTTTGGAGTGCAAGAATGTGAAAATGGAAATGATGAGGAAGAAAAAATACTAACAGTTGCTGTCTGAGATTGCTAAATAGCAATAGAGAAAGCACGCAAAGAATAAACATTCATTGCCCACAAAATAAAAGCAATTAGACTGACCACTGATCTCTCATAAGCAGCAGTTGGAAATAGAAAACAATGGACAATTTCCCCATTCTGTTAAAAAATTTATAATTCTATACTCAAACTTTCATGAAGAATGAAATTAAGCTATAGTCAGACAAAAAAAAATAGAGAGGGGTTCTGAAGCCATATACCCACTTTTATAGAAATTCTAAAGGATGTCTTTTACACAGAAAGAAAACATCACAAAATATAAGGTGAGTAAAATGAGGAAGCTAAAGATATGAATTCAAAATTGCTTAAGTATGAAAGCTAAGATACCTAGAAGAGCATTAAAGAATATAATTTGTGTGTATAAATATGAAAAAAGTGAATAAAAAATAAAATAAGAAAAAGAAAGGGAAAAAAAGCAAAAGCTCAATAAATTCAAAATGAAGAAAGAAAAAAAAAGGAGAAAAACAAATCAAAAAAAGTGCAACAAAATCCTCCTAATTTGATAATAAATATCCACATATACTAGTTTACTCTATAAATATGTATGGATTAAATAGCCAGTTTTAAAGTAAAAATAAAGTAGGTCAAACACTATTAAAGAAAATGAATATATATAAGCTGATATATATATATAACATATATATATACACATGTGTGTGTGTGTATATATATATAATTTAACTAAAAGTGTACGGACTCAGATCTAAAAGCCCAAAACAGAAAAAATATGTATAAGTATATATGAAAAATTAGCAAAAGTGAAAAACCAATTGTGTTGCTATCACAATGAAATACATTTTAAGGGAGAATTCTTTAATAGCAATAAAAGAATTAGTAAATAATGATTTAATTTTCAATTCACTAGTAAGATGTAACATTTTAAAACACGATGTACCTGACACCATATCTACAAATACCAAAAGCAGTAATTGGCATCAACAAGGAAAAACTGGCAAAGGCACCACTAGAAATATTGATATTTTCTTTTCAGTAACCTTATAATTCAAGCATGCAACAAACATAGAAAATTATATATTTGACTATTATTTCCACGATGGATCTAATACAGATATATGAAATGTTGAATCTAATAAATGGAGAATATATACTTGTGCAAACTGGCACCAAACAAACAATAATTGGAAATTTGCTGGTCCAAAATTTCAGATTCAACACTTTACTGTTTGGATTTATTCAGACCACAAATTCTGACTCCAATTCAACTAAGTTGTAAGTAGATATAACTAGATGTAAATATATGTAAATAGTAAGTAATTAGAAAATCCCTATATTAAGAATTTAAAAATGTACTTCTACAAACATATAAGCCAAAGGAGAATCCCAAAGGAAATTATACAATTCCAAGACGTGAATGACAGTGAAAATTACTTCATCAAAACTTATGGGATATAGGTAAAGTATTATATAAAGAGAAATACAGTTTTTTAACAACTATATATGAAAAGAAGGAAAGACAAGAAGTTATGAAAACACAAGCAGTAAGACAGAGTAATCAGGAAGGATGGAATTAAAGAAAATAAAAGGAGAAAATAAGCAAAATACACACATTCTATAAGGGAGTCTCAAATATTCCCCTTTCCTTTTTAAAAAGAAACAGTCAATTATATAAAAACTTGGCAGCATAAATTAAAAAGTTAAGATATAAAATAGCAAATTTCAGTAGGGATTAAAAAGGGGATATAAATAAATAAACTGAAGTTTTAAGCAAATAATGAAAATTATATAAATTATAAGCTAAACCATTGTGGTAGGCAGCTTTTAAGATGGCTTCTAATTATCTCCTTTTAATCCATGCCCTAGTGGAATCCCCTCCCCTTTTGTATGAGCTAGACATGGTGGCTTGCATATAACAAACAGAATAAAACAAAAGCAATATCTTTTTAAGATCGGGTTTACACAAAGTCTTCTATCTTGTTCACCCTGTCTTGTTCTATCACTTGCTGGCTCTGTTACAAGTCGGCTGCCATGTTGTGTGATCTTCATATTGGGAAGCCCATTTGACAAAGAGTTGAGGGAGTCAAAGTCACTGAGAAACAGAGGACTCAGTCCAATAGTCAGTGAGAAATTGAATCCTGCCAACAACCATGGGAGTGAACTTGTTAGCTGATTCTTCCTAATTAAGCCTTCCCAAGCCCAATTAAACTACCCCAGGATTCCTGACACACAGAAACCATAAGATAGTAAATATTTTTTGTCACTACAATTTGATGTAGTTTTTAATACAGTAACAGATAAATAATACAAACATGAAAGAAGAGTACAGGCAAGAAAATTTGCAGGCAATCTCACAAATGTACATAAATGCAATACTGCTCAATATAATAACGAATGGTAAGAGTAATTGAATAAATATATGTATCATAATCACAGCAATGTATGGTTCACAATTTATCAACATTCTTACAACCAATTTACAAAGAAAGTAATATAATCATTCTACAGAAGTGCCTTATAAAATTCAACATCTATTCTAATTAAAAACTGCAAACAGTAAAAATTAACAAAGGCATTCATAAAAATTTTACAGCAAGTGTTATAAAATAGGGCTCTGAAAATAGTACTCTGAAAAGCATTACTCTTAAGATCAGGAAAAAGACAAGTGTGTTCATTACCCCACTTCTAGTCAACAATTTGAGTTTTCAACCAGTGAAGTGAAAGAAAAAAAAATTAAAAAAATTAATATGGGAGTGAAAGGAAAAAAAATTAAAGGGTCTTTAATTTCTAATCACAAAATAAAAGATTTATTTATTCAACTATGCTGGCATTAAGAACATTCGCTTATTAAAAAAAATAATAAGGTGAGTGAAAATCCTTCAAGTCACAAGCAGGAGATATGTGCAACACTCAGTTTTCAAAAGAAGTTAGTATGGAAAATATATAAATAATACAGCACAATAGAAAAAATAAAAACTACAAGAAAAACTGGCAAAAATACACACATAGGCATTTAAAGGAAGACATACAAATGGCACATAAATATTTACATTATCACTTACTCACTGGCAATCAATGAAGTGTAAATTACCATTGTAGCATGTGGTTTCACATCCATGAAATTTGTGAAAATTAAAATACAGACAATATCTTTGGTTGGGTAAAGTATGTGGCAATGAGAACTCCAAACCAGTACTGCAAGAGTTTGAACTAATACAACAACTTTAGAAATTAAATTGGGATTTATACTAAAATTGATACAGTGCAATTTAGCAATTCTACTAGAATTCAAAAACAGGAAAACCTTAAGCCACGTATACTTATGAACACAGATAGGCAAAAACTACCAGTAATATCAAGGGAATAACAAATATCAGGAGGGTGTGGTTTTTCAAGGGTTAAGAAAAAACTTTTACAATTGTTGAGAGGCACACTTGGAGCCCCTACACCACTGGTAATATTTTATTTCTTATTCTGAATAATATATAAAGGAATTATTTATTTCATTATATTCTTTAAACTGTATGCATGTATTTATAGATTTTTATATGAACATTTCACAACAGAAACTTTTAAAAACATTGAAATGAGATTTTTAACTTATGCAGTCTTACCAATATTTACATTTTTACTCAAAAATTATTTATTGTTAGTTTCAAAGAAAAGTGCTTTCAAGCAAAAACACCTACCTCATAATCACTGCTTGAAAGGAGTGACATCTCTAACATCTCATTAAAGCAAAAATTCCCAACCTGAGATATTATTGAAGCCATGCTTCACCATGAGATACGTCACATATTATCTTTGAAAATATCTTTGAATGTATTTTTTTAATATTCTTTGCATGTGAACTCTTGCCCCTTCAAAAATGATGACTCACTATTTTCAGAGCCCAGAAGGAACTAGATTTATGCTTTGTAGAAAGGGCAGTTACTGGTGTTCATATCATGTTCATACCCAAAATGCAGGAAATACACAGAGAGTGAAGAATGATGTGATTTCTTTGGGTTTTCATCTTATTCCTCTGAATGACAGGCCAAAGTGTTCTGCTACAAATAAATAGTGTCTGTGTATGTGTGCATACAAGTGAGAAACTGCCTCATTTTTAAGCTGAGGTCTAGGAACCATTATAGTGCAATAAAAATGTTAACTCAAGAATTATAGAAAAAACATTAGTCATTTAGAAAACTTTTAAAGCCAATTTATTTGACTAAAACAATTTTTCACAAATAGTACAAGGGTCTATGTAAAAAGCAAACATACAAGGAATTTTAGATGTCAATTCAAATTATTCTATTACAAATTTCAATGTCATAAAAATGTCTAAAATTACCTTTCTCACATTTTCATATGGAAAACAATCTTTTGAGCTCAGTTTTAAACATTTAGATGGGTCTTGAAATACTGAGATCAACTAATTTCTTTAAAATTGCTCTTCATATTGATGACATCATTTATTCAAATTTCTGCTTAAGTTCAATGCTGTTCATAGATTAATCATCAAAAAAGTTGCTCTGACAGTGTTCTTTTGAGTGATGCATAATTGACTAATAGGCAATTGTTGGTGGCTTCAAATGTTTTTGAGGGGTGTTCAAATTCCTTCATAATATTTTCACAGTGTTAAAAGGGGACAACAATAAAAAAGGCACATGCAGGTTTACATGAGAATGCTTGCATCTCCTCTGAGAACTTTAAAAAAACGTATTATTCGTAACTCTCTTATCCAGCTCTTTAAAAACTGTGGCTAATTATAAAAGTCGTGGTCTTACCAGGTGTGCTCAATTCACTGAAGCAAGATATTAAAAGAGATTTTTCCCTTACCTCCATAAGCACATCATTTTGCTCTTCACTATTTTTCAATCATATGGCAAAAACAGAAAAACAGCCAAGTAGTATATATTTAGTCAATAGTACAAATAAATGAACACTAATGTTTCAATATTCATCCTAATAACAAAATTAGAATTATTAATAAGTCCTAATTAAAATGCTTGAGACAATCATGGGGATGGGGTTGGGAGGCATGTGATAAAATGTATAGTATGAAATAAATCTCAATCATAAATTTAGGTATATAAAATAAATGAATTATTTTATTGGAAAACTGTTAAAGAAGTTTTAGAATACTGTCCTTAAATATATTTAAAAGTTGTGAAGTTGATGTTTGTGACGTAATATTGAATGCATCCCAAATTCCCAGCAATTTATTTATATAAAAACATAGGGAAAATGGTGGATATATTTATAAACATAAAACCTAATATTAAAGGATAGTATAACATATTTCAGGAAGAAATGTCAAACAATAAGGCAAATGTATAAGAATCAAGAAAAATTGTGTGTGTTCTTAATCTTAATCCACACTCCTGTGATATGAGTCCATTGTAGATAGGATTTATTGAAAGTGTCATTCCAGCTAAAGAATGCCCTATACTGAACAAGGTGGGTGAGACTTAAGCCAGATTATTAGAGTCTTCAACAAGAAGAAATTCAGATACAGACAGAGAAAGCCACGGGGGAACAAGGAAGAGAAAGGAGACATCACTATGTGCTGGGAAAGCCAAGGACCCAAGGATTGTTGGCAGCCAGCACCAGAATACTACAGACATTGGAGAGAAGGCACCACTTTGTTGATGCCAGGAGTTTTTACTTCTCTTGCCTCAAAACTATGAGACAATAAATTTCCATCATTTAAGCCAATCCATTGTCTGGTAGTTGTCATAACATCCTGGAAAATGAAGAAACATGAAACAGGCAAGTCTCACATTATGAAACAAAAACAAATCACTTGGCTGAGCCTTTGTCTAAATAATCAATAGATCCTCTGGGATCGGTATCTTCTGGCTGGCTGGCAATCTTTGGGGTTCTTTGGCTTTTTTCATCACATGGCAATGAAAATGCTGCTTTCTCCTTTCTCTTCCATGTTCCATAGACTTCCAGCTTCTGCCTGCTCCCTGTGGCTTCACTTCTATGTTCAATTTCCTTTATTTGTAAGAACTTCAGCAATATTGGATTTAGGTCCTCCCACATTCAGTTTGGAAATACTTTTAATAACTTCTTCAAAGGTCCCATATACAACTGGGTTCACACTCATAGGACCAGAGGTTGGTACCTGACATGATTCAATCCCCAGCAGTCCACCCTCTGAATTACAAAAATACATGTTCTTCCCATATGCAAAATATATTCATTACATCATAACATCTGCAAAGCTGGAAGCCATTTTATTAGAATAATGGTAAATACAAAGTGTCAGCATGGTTAATCTTGGGGCAAAATCCCTCTGTCTGTGGATCTGTAAAACCTAGAAGTATGTAACCCAGTAGGGCAAACTCCATCAGATTTCAAGGACTGAGTGCTATCTGTGGCTTGTTTCTTTGTCCTCTGGGCCAGAAGGGTGACAGTTCCACCCTTTCCAAGTCTTGAGAAGCTGCCATGCTCTCCCTGAACACTTGGGCACAGCCCCCACCCTCTTTAAGCTTTGGATTGTGCCACTTTTCTTGAACAGACTGCAAGGCCCACTCCCTCCAAGTTCATGGGAAATGGACTTCCCTCTCTAGGCTCAGGGCTGGACCTGCCCTTTCCAGACAAGTGTGGGTCTGCTCTCTTGACCTGAGGAGATACTTTTAGTCCAGACCTCTTCTTCCATGGTTCTGCCCAGGAAGTCATTCTTCATTCAATCCTTCTTGTCTCTGTCCCTTTTTGACCAGGCTGGCAGTGTGTCTGCTTATTCAAAATCCTCAAAAACCCTGTCAGTTTTTGAAGCGGTCCAGGGGTTCCAAACCATTAGATGAAAGGATCTTCTACAGAGAGAAGGCCCACAATCTTTGAGCTTCCTTGGCTTTTCTGTCAAATGGCAATGCACATGGCAATGTCTTCTCCTTTCTGTTTTGAGTTCTGCTGTCTTCCACTTCTGGCTGCTCACTGTGTTTTCTCTTCTTTGTCCAATGTCTTAGCATAGAAGGACCACAAACATATTGGATTAAGGCCCATTCTCATTCAGTTTGGGCACAATTTAAGAAATAACATTTGTGAAGTTTTATTTTTAAAATAAGTTCACACCCACAAGACCAGGCGTTGGTACCTGAGCATGGTTTTGTGGGTGACATGATTCAATCCCAGCATTTTTTTTATTAGGTTAGATTATTTGTTATTTTGTTTTCTAATTGAAAACATCTTGACTGAAATATGCATTACAGTTCTGGGATGACCAAGATGGGGCTGTAAGATGCTCCAGGGTGCTATTCACCCAGAGAATATTTGAGCAACTATCAAAAACTGGCCTAGCCATCATCCTCATACTCCAGAAAACATTTAAAAATTAGTTACTGGAAGAATACTTAATTGAGAAGTCACAGTTTTAAAAATGGTAGAAGAACCTCATGCCTCCTCTCCCACCCCTCCCAGTACAGTGTAGAGCTGGCCATACTCCCATTGTGGGTCCCTGGCCCAGTGCTGGAGGGAGCAGAGTAACTTTTATGTGCCTGTATGTCACTGTCAATCTCTTTGCTGGAAGGCTGAAAGACTGATCCAGGAAACTTACTTCAGACTCAATTTCTCATAATTTCCCCTGCAGGAAGAAGGAGCTTGTGGACAATTAAAGCAATAATTGTCAATTTAGCCTGGGGCAAAGGATTATCAACTTTAAGGCATAAAATAGAGCACTCAGGAAAGGGGGGCAATCTATTTCATAGGGAGTAGGGGAATAATCATATATTTGTAAACAGGGGAATTCCTAAGGCCATGAGTGAACTCAAGCACAGGACAAGACATAGGCTCAGAAAAGACAGAAAATACCCTGAACTTCACTTTTGCCTTAACCCTGAAGGAGATCACCAGTCATTAAAGAGCCAGTTTGCAAAGACTGTGAAAGGTGATTTTGGTTTGGTTTGTTTGTTTTGTGTGCTTCTGGCACTCAAGGAAATATGTCATACCACCAGCTAGTTACAAAGTTAGGAAACAGATAGTTGGGGGACTAAATCCCAGGGTTAACACCTCAAAATATTAAAATGTACAAATTGCAACTAACAATTACCAAAGAAAGAAACAAGAAATAATGGCCAATTCAAAGGAATAAGATAAAAATTCAGAAATCTTCAAAGAATAATACCAGAATTTGGACATACTAGACAAAGACTTTTAAAAAGTGATCTTCAATAAGCTAAAAAAAAATGATCTTCAGTGTGCTATGGGAGATACAGGAAAAGATGGAGAGAGAACTAAGGTTACCAGGCAGGATAATGATGAATTAACAACATCAGGCAGAATAATGATGAATTAAAGTATGAAAATCTCAATAAAGGGATAGACATTTTAAAAAGTAATGAAACAGAAAAACAGCTGAAAACCACAATAAATGAATTGAAAAATTTCCTAGAGGTTTTCAACAGCAGTTTGGAGCTGGCAGAAGAATCAGTGAACTCAAAGACAAGACAACTGAAATGATTCATGATGAGGAGCAGAAAGGGAAAAGAATGGAAAAATGGACAGAACCTAAGAAACCTGTGGGACACCCATCAATCATACCACTATACAAATTATGGCATTCCAGAAGAAGAAAAAAAGGGAAAAACAAAGAAAATTCAAAGAAATAATGCTAAAAAAACTTCCCAAATTTAATGAAGAAATGAACATGTACACTCAGGAAGACCAATGAACCACAAGCAGGATGAACTCAAAGATAAACATGCCCCGAAATGTAATAGTCAAATGATCAAATGCCAAAGACAAGGAGAAAGTTCTGAAAGCTGCAAGAGAAAATCAACATGTTATATGCATGAAGTCCCAATAATATTAAGTGCTGATTCTTATCAGAAAACATGTAGGCAAAAAGACAGTGGGACAAAATATTGAAATTGCTGAAAGAAAATATTTGCCAACCAAGAATTTTTTATCCAGTGAGACTGTTGTGCAAAATGAGGGAGAGATTAAACATTCCCTGATGGACAAAAGCTGAGGAATTTCATTACCACTAGATCTTCCCTATAATCAATGCTAAATGGAAGTTTTCAAACTGAAAGGAGAGGACACTAGACAGTGGACTGAAGTGGCATAAAGAAAGAAGGACTTCCGGGAAAGGAAACCATATAGGTAATTATAAATACCAGTACTACTGTATTATATTTTTTGATTAGTAACCCCACCTTTTACTTCTTACAGGTTATAAAATGCAAATACACAAAAAGTAATAATAAATCTATGGGTCTGGACATACAATATGTAAAGATATAATTTTAAACATGTACAGAAAAGCTGGGAGTGGAGGATTATAGGAATAGTGCATGAGTATGTTGTTGAATTTTAGTTGGTATCAAATCAAATGTGATTATTATAGATTTAGTGTGGTAAATGTATGCACTATGGAAACCACAAGAAAATAAATGAAAAATATTTTACAGATGGAAATGAGAAGGGACTCAAAATGGTACACTACAAAACATCAAAAGTATAAAAATAAAGTAAGCATTAATGGAAGAACTGAGGATTAATGGAAGAATTTTATACAAAAATGTGTAAAACTTAGAAGAAAAGCAAAATAACAGAAGGAAATCCAGTATTTAAAGTAGTTACTTTAAATATAAATTGATTAAACTCTCCAGTTAAAAGGCAGAAGTTGTCAGAATGGATTAAAAAGCAACAAAACAAAACAAAACAAAACAAAAAGCATGACTCAATTCTATGTGATTTAGAACAGATTTATCTTAAATTAAAAGACTTGAGTAGATTGAAAGTGAAAGGATGGAAAAGATAGTCAAATAGGGACCAAAAGGGAGCTAGTGTACCTATACTAATATTAGATAAAATAGACTTTAACTGAAAAATTGTTAAGAGGAACAAAGAAGGTCACTATATACTGATAAACAGGTCAATTCAAAAGGAACACAAAACAATTATAAATGTATATGCATATAATAGCATATCTCAAAAATATATGAAGAAAAATCCATAGATTTGAATGGAGAATTAGACTACATTAAGTTTTCAAATAGACTTCAATGCACTACTTTCAATAACAGAACTTCTATAAGGATATAGAAGCTTTGCACCCAGTAACAGAGAATACACATTATTCTCTAGGGTAGACCGCATGCTATGTCACAAAACAATACACAGAATACACATTATTCTCTATAGTAGACCACATGCTAAGTCACAAAACAAATCTCAATAAATGTAAAAAGTATTGAGATCATTTAATATATCTTTTCCAACAAAAATGGAGTGAATTTAGATCAATAACAGCAGGAGAATCAGAAAGTTCACATTAAAAAACACACTCTTAAATAACCAATGCGTCAAAGAAGAAATCACAAGGAAAATTAGACAAAATCTTGAGGCAAATGAAAGCCCAAAACACTGCAAAGGCAGTGCTGAGGGGAAATTTATAACTCTAAATGTTTACATTAAAATATAAGAAAGAACTGAAAACAAAAATCTGACCACACAACTAGAGGATGTAAAAGAAAAGAAAATTAATCCAAAATCAAGCAGAAGAAAGGAAATAAAGGTTAGATTAAGGATAAATAAAACAGAGAATAAAAAATGGAATCAAAATTTGGTTATTTGAAAAGATCAATAATATTGATAAACTTTTGCTAGACAGATAAAGAAAAGAGAAACAGGATGAAAATACCTAAAACAGAAATGAAAGAGGAGGATATTACTACCAACAACACAGAAATATAAAAGGATTATTAGAGGATGCTATGAACAACTGGACATCACCAAATTAAATAATCTATATGAAATGGAAAGATTCCTAGAAACACACAGAAACTATGAACACACACTCAGAAAGAACTAGAAGATTTCATCAGACCATGAACAAGTTTAGAGAAGAAATCTCTAAAAAAAATTATAGACAAATATCTCTTATGGATATAGAAAGGATAATCCTTTAGAAAAACTATTTAGACTGAATTCAGAGCATATTAAAAGAATTACACACCAGGGTCAAGTGGATTATCCCTGTTATTCAAGGATGCTTAAACATAAGAAAATCAATTAATGTAATACAGCACATCAATAGAACAAAAGGAAAAAACATATGATCATTTCATTTGAAACAGAAGAGGAATTTGACAAAATTAAGCACCCCTTCCAGATACAAATACTTCAGACAATCTGAATAGGAGGAAACTTCTTCAACATGATAAAGGATATATATATATATATATATAGTGGTTAATTATGGCAGCCAATTAACATTATGATGTTAAGCCAACCAATTAGTGTTATTTGTGTCAGAAGCTGAGAAACAGCTTTGGTTTTATCAAAACCAAAAACTAATATACTCAATGATGAAAGCCTGCAAGCTTGCCCTCTAAGATCAGGAAAAGCACAAAGATGCCCACTGTCACCACTGCTATTCGACATTATATTGGAAGATCTAGCCAAAGCAATTAGACAAAAGAAAAAGTAAAATAAATAAGTAAATAAATAAATAAATAAATAAATAGCATCCAAATTGAAAAGGAAGAAGCAAACCTTTTCCAATTTGTAGGTAACATGATCTCATATATATATGTATATGTAATCCTGAGTATTCCACAACAGAGCTGCTAGATCCAATATATGTATTCATCAAGTTGGTGGGGTACAAGATCAACATAAAACTTAGTCATGTTTCAATACACTAGTAATGAACAATCTGAAAAGGAAATCAAGAACAAAAATCCATTTTCAATAGCAACTAAAAGAATCAAATATCTAGGAATAAATTTAACCATGGATATAAAGGACTTGTACACAGAAAACTACAAAACATTGCTGAAATAAATTGAAGAAGAACTAAATAAATGGAAGTAAAATTCATATTCCTGGATTAGAAGACCAAATATTGTTAAGACATCATTTCCACCCAACACAACTTACAAATTCAATGCAATCCCAATCAAAATTTCATTAGCCCCCTTTGTAGAAATAGAAAAGCCAGTCATCCAATTTATACACACAAGTAAAGGTCACTGAATAGCCAAAAACATCTTGAGAAAGAAGCATGAAATTGGAGAGCTTGCACTTCATGGTTTTAAAACATTATAAATCCCCAATAATCAAAACAACATGGTACTGACAGAAGGGCAGACATAAAGGCCCATGGACTTGTACTGAGCATTCAGAAAGAATCCCTCACATCTATGGTCAATTGATTTTTGACATGTGGTCCAATCTACTCACTAGGGAAAGAACAGTCAGTTCAACAAATGGTTCTAGGGAAACTAGGATGTCCAATGGGAAAGAAAGAAAGTGGGTCCCTACTTCTTTCCACATACAAAAATCAACTACAAATGGATCAAAGACTACATGTAAGAACCAGAACTATAAAACTCCTAGAATAAAAAATAGGGAAACATCTTCAGTACCTTTCATTAGGGAACGGTTTCTTAGACCTTATACCCAAAGAAAAAGCCACAAATGAAAAATAGATAAATGGGATCTCATCAAAATTAAAAATTTCGTGCATCAAAGGATTTCATCATGAAAATAAAAGGACTATGTGTAGAATGGGAGAAAATATTTGGAAACCACATATATACAAAAAGTTTAATATACAGAATATGTAAAGAATTCCTACAACTCAACAACAAAAAGACCAACAATCAAATTTAAAAATAGGCAAAAGACTGAATAGATATTTCTAAAAAAAATATGCATATGGCCAGTAAGCACATGAAAAGATGCTCAACATCATTAGACGTTGGGGAAATGAAAATGAAAACCGCAATGTGATACCATTTCATACCCACTGGAATAGCTACTATCAATTTAAAAAAGCACAAAATTATAAGTGTTAGAGAGGATATTGTAGGAGCACTTGTTCATCATTGGTGGGAATGTAAATTGGTACATTGTGGAAAACAGTTTGATACCTCCTCAGAAAATTAAGTATATAGTTACCATAACACTTGGCAATCACACTTCTAAGTATATACCCAAAAGAAATTAAAGCAGGGACTTGAACAAATACTTGCACACTGATGTTCATAGCCGCATTATTCATAATTGCTAAAAGATGGCAGCAACTCAAGTATCCATAGACAGACGCATGAATAAACAAAATGTATTATATACGTACAAATGAATATTTTTCAGCTTTAAAAAAGAATAGTGTCCTGATACAGTCAACAACAGGGATGAGTCTTGAAGTCATTACGTTGAGTGAAATAAGCTAGTACTAAAAGGAAAAATATTGTATAATATCACTGACATTAAATATTTAGAAAAAGCAAATTCTTAGATTCAGAAACCAGAAGACAGGTTACTTGGACCTGTGATGGGGGTAGGGAATGGGGAGTTAATGCTATATTGGCACAGATTTTATGGAAAACTTTTGGCAAAGGATAGTGATGATGATAGCACAACCCTGTGAATGTACTTACCACCACTGAATTATTTATTTGAATATGGTTAAAATGGGGAATTTCAGGTTGTATATATGTTGTTAGAATATTTTTTTAAATAGGACCATGCAACAGTCAATCCTAGTTTTAATTATTGTCTATAGTTAATAGCTTAATAATAATAATATTATTAACAATAACAATAATATTTTTTCATCAGCTGTAACAAAGATACCACAGTATAGAAAATGTTAATAATGGAAAACTTTGCATGTGAGGGGAGATACATAAGAACTCTATTTTCTGCGTGATATTTTTGTAAACCTACAATTTCTCTAATTAGAAAAAAAAGAACTGTTTTTCTGATCCACAGAATCTTGAAATACAATAAAGTAGTTTTGTTTTAAGTTAAAAAAAAAAAAAGAAAAGAATGAGGGAGAGAGAGAGGTACATTCCAAAACTGTCCTTCATTTTCTTTCTCCTTATTCCTGGTTCTTTATATTTTTTTAAGTGTCCCTCCTATTTGTTCATTCATTTGATACACACATATTGAGAACCTATTAAAGTTAAGGCAGGTTCTAGGTACTATGTTGTTTACTATATGTTAGGCAATGTGGCATTGGATGTGGTAGAAAATAATATGTCTGAATCAAAAAGGAGACTTCTGAATGCAAATGGAAAGGGTCACAATAATCTAAAGTAATAACAGAGATAATAAAACTCTGACACATCTTATTAAATAGTTTCAATTATAAGATATGAAAATTAGAGTATGTGGAGGAAACAAACAATCTTTAATAAGAACTGGATAAATATTATGTTCTCTCAATTCTCTCGACATATAAATGAGAAGTCTGTGAATCAATGTTTACAATGTATGTAAGGACAAATTTTGTAACCTAAGAATATTATGTCCTGACAAGTTATCATTCACAAATTAGAGCAGGGAAGCTTTGATAGATATTCAAAGTCTCAGATGAAGCATAATTAATGTGACCCTTAAAAATTCATAAGATGACATTTTTTTAAATCCACTGGAGAGAAAAATCAAAATTAGGAAATGAAAACTGAGGGGAAAAATTATCATATGAAACCATTAAAATTTTCAGAAAACTCTGAGAAAGACAAGAGGGAAGCATATACAATCCTCACAGCAAAAAGAAAAAATGAAGGAAATGTTTAAAAGGAAAAATTTTAAATATGTTTCAGTTATAGTAATAAATAGGAGTTGTGTCCATAAATGTAGATAAGTTAATATCTCCCATTTAGAATACAATCAGGATATTAAGAAAGCTAATAGAAAAATCAGCACAAGTAGAAAATGAAAAATAAAGAAATAGGAAAGTCAAGCAAATGTGTACAGAGAAGTTAAACTCACTACTAATTAAGGAAATACAAATTGGGATAGCAAGGAGACACTATTGTCACATATATTGGAACATTGTGCTTTTAAATAATAACTAATTACTTGATATATATTCAACATATATTACATTATTACCTATTACAGTAATATTCTACAAAGAATATAAGTGTAACATATAAAGAACAGAAATGTATTCATATGTTCAAGACTTCAGCCATTTAAAACTAGTAAACAGCTTTTAGTTGGTGGGATTTGTATGCTTCTCATTATTATTTTTGAGCTTTGTTGGTAATTTTCAGATTTTAAAACTAAACATGTGCTTCTTTGTTATTGAAGGAAGTTTTGTTAATTGCT
The DNA here is from genome assembly GCF_015220235.1 of Choloepus didactylus. NCBI lineage: Eukaryota > Metazoa > Chordata > Mammalia > Pilosa > Megalonychidae > Choloepus > Choloepus didactylus. Next base: position 145,581,234 of record NC_051309.1, read on the forward strand.
ATTAAGAATAAGAAGAAAATAACACATTCAATGATTAAAGTGCAGCTTTCTCAGGAGCGCTAAAGATAATTCAATTCTCTTTGGAACTTCATGACTAGAATCTTTCAGTCTGTGATACAGAGGTAACTTTATCTTTAGTCCTTGATTCTCTAGATACATTGAAGAAAACAAAGTGTCTTTTGTTATTAAAGGCGTCATTAAATAGGCATGTTAATCCAATTTTTCTGTGATTCTATTTCAAAGCTTCTACTTTAGATGTTTGTTATTTTTTCTTCTATTTGTCCCATAACGTTGAAACACAACCCACCATCTCCTTGCTTCTTTAGAATATTGTATCTTATTGAAAGTATTACCAAAAAAACAAAAACAAAAACAAAAACAAAACACAATATTGAAATGAGTTCAACAAAAATTCCAGCAATTTTAGTACTTGGTAAACAAAAGTTTGATTCACCTATGATTGAAATAGGTGAATCAAACTCAAATCAAATTATCTTAAGTCAAATGCATTACCAAATAGGTTTATGTAATTAAAATGTGCTGGTGTAGGCTTGTTTCAGAGACAGCTGGACCCAGCTCAGTTGATGTCACCCATTATCCATCTGTCTCTTTCACTCTCTGCCATCTTTTAGCTCTGTTTTCCATTAGGCAGGCTTAGTTCTCCAGCTCACTTTCTCTATACAGACCAGCAGCCTCTTCCCACCCCACCCCGTTCCCCCCAGAAAACCCTCCAGGTTGGCTTTTTATATCTTCTGATCAAAGGAAAGTAGGGGCCTGTTGTCATCCATTTTATTCCCCCAAATAGTACTTTGACCCTGCCTGGGATGTGCCGAACGAACTAGTCACTGCACCCAGAGGGCTGTCTTGGGTGGTTTGTCAGTGGTAACAACCTAACTATTAGTCCTAGCAGAGTCAAAAGAGGGAAGAAAGTGCCAAACAGAAATTGTGTAGGCAGAAAAATAATCTATCAGAAACTTTGCTTTATATTTACCTGTTGGTGGCCAAGACACTACAAGTCCAAAAGAACATGCAGTTTCATTTTTAGGGTTGCCTTTTTCAAGGAATTCAGACTATATGTTTCTGAGATAGAGGATATACTTAGACCCATTTTTCCTCATAGAGCTTCATCCTTTTATCATCAGATAAGTGTGGCAGCATGTCCTGCATAAACTTTGTGATCTTGTTTAATTTCACTACTTCTTGGTTATCCTGGATATTTCAGACTTTCTTATCCTCATTAACCAGTATTTTTTCCCCCTTCCTCTCCTCATCTAAGAACATAGGTTACTAAAGACAGGGACTAATCAGATTTTCTGTGATGCATGTTGGTTGTGGGGGAGACCATATTAGTGAATGTTATGAATGATTGTCACCAGGAGGCTTGTCTATTATGAAGTGTTGCCAGCAGGTTATTTATGAGGTTTCCAAGGATAAGGAACCATCTGGAGGTGCAGAATTACAACTAGGTCAATCTAGCCACTAAATGAATTATAACTTTATCACAGTTATTTTTATTTCTTGAATGAAGAACAGAAACACCTATGTTTCGACAGGTTTAGTGATTTCTCCTGTGCAGTATCAAAAAATCTCAAAAGATCAATAGTGATGAACACATGTTGATGTTTCTTGGTAACAGTTTACCTTCTAATCATTTTCTTTATTATATGCTTAGAGTATAACATAGTAAAAACTAACATAGTTGCTCATTCCCATCACTCATACAAAACATAACGGTATAAAGCTGTTCTATCAGTGGTAGTTTTCTACTGATGATACCTTTTTTCTCTCTTACTAGACAGCTTCAGAGTCCTATTATGGCACCTCCCAGAGGAACAGCTTTTACCATTTACTGTCCCTCCTGAAGCCCTACAGATCTATTTGTTGGAGCCAAAAGTCCCTTTCATAATTCCTTAGAGTTAGAGGATTTAAATTATGAGTTAGTATTTAGGAATTAAAGAACTAATGAAAATTAGAATCCCAGGTGTTCTTGAGTCCTAGAGCTCTTATTTTCGTTATGTTTTATGAGTCAGATAGATCATTGGTTGAATCTGATTTGTTACAGCTCATGAAATAGCTATGCAGGAAAATACATACATCAAGATTCCTAGGCTTGAAACAAATAAGTATAAGAAAGAAAATAAGAGCAAGCCAATCTTCTAATCATGCAATTTTATTCCATGTTTAGCTGGGCAATTAGTATATTTAAAACATTTGCAGACGTATTTCTGCCCACTAAGGCAAAAAGAATTTTCTGGAAAAGGTTATTAGATGGAGCTCTAAAATATTCTAATTCATATCAGTACAGTTTCTTTACACACCACTAATTGTTTCCATTAAGTTACTGGCATTTTAGAATCATTGATTAAACACCCATGGTGCATTAAACAATTATGAGATATACAACCCTGATATGGATACATTTAATTGCTTCTGGCAAGCCTTAGTTGGAAACAAATATACATTTTTAAATACAGCACCAATAAAATGAATGAATGTATTTTAAAACCAGAATTACATAGGAAATAATTGCTCCTAAAAATTCATTAAATACTGTTGGGGAAACAAGCCCCTCATCTTGCTGGAATCTTTGTCACTGCCTGTCAAAAACAAAAGTGGGAAAGCTTTGATGAGACTAGTTACTGCAATGCATGGATCAAAGTGTCAGAGTGATAGGATCAAAGGGAGCAAAATGAAGTGGTAATGTTGTGCACCAGATTTGAAACCGCGGCAATGATGAGAGGTTCTGGCAGGATAGAACAGGGAAGCTTTGATTAGTGCACCTTGTTTGTACTGTGAGGGCATCAAAGTGGCAAATGTGCCTGGATCAAATGGGGCAGAATGCAATGGGTAATGGAGCACTCAGCGCTCAGTAGAATTTAAACAGAGATGTTGATGTGGTGGAGACTGATGTACACATCCCCATCTGGCAGCTGGGAAAAGGGAAAGAAAAGAAATGAAAAAAAAAAAAAGGAATAGTTTTAATCACTTGAGAGCTAGCTGATTACAGCACTACCTAGGCTAAAATAGCAGCCCCATATATGCATGGCATGTGAAAACTAAATCATTTTTCAAACATGAGTAATGTTACCAATTTGTTGTTGTTTATTGTGTTTTATGTATTCCTTATTCCTTTTTTTCTTAAAAATGTTTATTGAGCAAATTAATGAATCATTTCATTTGAAGTTTTTCTCAATATTGATGACTTAATTATAATAATCATGCTGTTTTGACTGTTTTCCACTAATAAGGGGAAAATACATAAACTTAATCTCTCTTTTTTTCTATTAGGATTTTATTCCACACATTGTAAGTTTACAGAAAAATCATGCAAAAAATACAGTTTCCATTTACCCTCCCTTTTATTAACACATTTCATTGGTGTGGTACACTTAGTACAATCGATGAAAGAATATTATTATAACTGTACTGTTAACATTATTCATTTTTAATAGTTCTATAATATTTGTTACCTCACAAAGTAGATTACCATTGAACTTCAATACATGTAAAACTTCCGCATACCAGGACTATTTATTTTTTGTGTATGTATTATATCTTTGGAGTCCATTACATAAGCAGGATTCATTTTACAGTTCATTTTCAGTTACTGTGGTTCCAGGGATTCTGCATTCCCTGGGAATCAATTGTATTTGAAAGTTAGGCCTTAAAGCATCTGTCTAACTCATTTGATTCAATTTTCCTTTTACCCTCCATTCAGTTGTTACTGTGCTTGTAAATAGCAAATGAGTATATGAACTCGAATATTAAAAAAATCAAATGAGAAATATTCCTAAATATTGCATAGTGAAAATATAGAAAGCTGTTTAATGGTATTATTACAATAAAATTAAATATGACAATATTTATATTAATAGCTACAGAATGCAACTCCTACATCCCGGAGAGTGGGATAGCTGTTTAAATCTATTCTCTCTTATCCTTACAACAGCCTTATAAATGCATAGTGCCATGATAGGAGAAGGTATTCTGGTGCCTTGGGGAATAAGTGAAAGCATTTTGTAATGGAAGGGAAATTAATAACTGTGACGAAGAAGGCAGAGTTTTATAGGTTTGCTTGCAATTCTTACTTTTTTCCTCACCTTTGCCATGTCAGGTTCTCTATTAGAGGGACAAACTTCCCTGTTTCATTGAGCTTGGATTTGGCTCTGTGACTTGCTTTGACCAATGGAATATAAGCAGCCATGACCCAAGTAGAGATGCTAAATGTGCTCTCATTATTTGGCTTTTACTGTTGCTATTCTGTCATCCACTTTGAGAAGAATATCCTCTGGGTAGCTATGGCCCTAAAGAGAATGGACAGATAGATGGTACAGATGAGAATCTAATGTAGACCCTTCAGTTGATCCCGGCTTATGTTTACCTGAGCTGAGCAGAGCTATGGCTTATCCACCGAACAATGAGAAGTAGAAATTTGGTATCATTCTGCAACATTATTGTGGAAAAATCTCTCCAATACAGTATTATACCTAACTTCTATGTACACAGAGAGGTCATTGATAAAATAGACATAATTACTTAGTTGAATACACTTGTCCCTTTGAGAAGAGATTGTAGTTGTTGCTCTGGTGTAATTACTTCCTCCATTATTATTTTGCTCTCCTATTGTCCCCGAAGGCCTTGCATGGGTTATTAACTTGCCATATCTCTGTAGAACTTACTCAGTGATTTGTTCTCACAAGAGCAATAAGGGATGGAGAAACCTATTGCCTGAACCTCCTGAGCGTTGATTCTCACAGAGTGATGCTGATTGTACATCTGTTCTCTCGGGTCTTCGGGAAAGGTTGGTCTTTTCTTTCTATCTTATATTTGATTTTTCCACCATTTTTTTCACATCATTTCTTGAAGGCAGTTTTGTATTTTACAACAAACCCAAGTAATTCAGTCTCAAAATGTACTTTTTTCATTATATTTTTAATCATGGAATGTGTAGGGTCCAAATATTGGCAGATGGAAAGAGTGGCAGATGTATGTTCTAAATATGCTATTGATAACTTCTGGAAGTGAGAGAAAATCTCTACTTAGAATGAAATTATAGGGTTGCAAAAGCTAGCTCAACTAATGGTTCAATCCACAGCAAAAAATCTTTCATTCAGCAATTAAAATTGATAATTTGGGTATATAGAGTAACTTGGAAAGGGAAAAAAGTTTTCCCCAAAAATGAGCTGATTTGGAAATTTAATAAAAGTTAGAAATCATTAGTATGTGTACATTGTAGCAAAAATCCATATAGTGGTAAATATCTGGGTCAGTAAAGAACAAATTCTGTTCATTCTTTAGGATATTGTTTTAACCTTAGTAAAACCTTAAATTATGAGGGGAAAATTCATATTTTTTAAAATTATGAAATTTAAATAACTCAGCTAAAATTAGAACTGCATTATAATTTCCTCATGGGAACAAATAGTTTTCATGAAGGTAAGAGAATTGCCTTTAACAAAAACTGAAAATATAAACATAAATTTGCATTACTAATTGACAACTTAATAATACATTTTATTAACCTCTTCCACATATGTGGACTGATGCTCTGATTCAGGTATTTAACTATGTTAGGAAGTACTCATAAGACCCAACAACAAAATAAAAGTCATCAATATTAGTTGAGGCTCTTTCAAACAAAGAAACTTACAGTTCAGGATATTAGATAGCATTTATTCCTTTAGCCAAACAACATATATTTAATAATTTTTTGCTAATTGGCCTGAAAAGCACTAGGCACTGTGTTAATAAAAAGATAGCTCATTTATACAAGTTTGAACATATCATAAGTGAAATTAGATTCCCCAAACCCAAATGAATGAAATAACACTCAAGATGATATATTAATATTATATCAATTTATGATTCCCATTCCTCAAAATTACAGTTATGCTTAGTGTAAATACTTGAGTTTTCAAATGCTGTTTTTTTTCTTTCTAATTGAATTAAAAGAAAATAAATATGCACCTTAGCATCAAAATTAGAAGATTAGTTCAAAAATGAAATTGGTAAGGTTTGTCCAAAGGAGTTAAGAACAAGGGTGTTAATCCTATTCCAATACAGTAGATTTAACCTAAAATATGACAAAATTAAATTTTAAAAAGGGTATTTAAAAAGAGTGCTATTTCTTGCCCTATTTTTTTGACTAAGCCAGAATATTTAAACATGTGTCAGAGGGTTCTTGTTTTATGTACTTTAACTTTGAAATTAAAACAATGGCTTGTAATGATAATAGACTTTAAAACACATATAACAGATGATTAGTAAAATTTTAATGTAACCTAAAATTTTGGGGATCATGCTCATGATGGTTTTAGGTTTTTGTTTGTTTATTATGCCTCATAAGTTAAGGCATGATTCCAGAAAACATTATTTTCATATTTATATCCCTGTTACGCCTCTGCATAAATAATGAATGTTGAAACTGCTATGCTTAATTTATTTGAGAAGGCTAAAATTTTATTTTCTAAAATCAAGGGAATAAATATCTTCTAAAGAAAGCTATTATAATTGATTTAGTTAAAATTACTGAAATGATTGGCGTAAACTAACATAGAAAGGCCTACAAATTGTTTTAATAGTTGCATTAGATCTGAATCTTTTATACCATCAAAAGCATGTAAAACTTTAACAATATCTACCCTGGTAAATTTCTACACCCATTCCTATATTCATTTATTCATTTCCCTCTCATCAATGTCTTGAGTGCCTATAATGAGATGCACAGGTATGTAATGGAAAGAGCATATATATATTAAGTTAAACACATGCCTTCAATCTGCAACCCAGTTTGACCATCTGTAAAATATGGGAATTATGAGGGCTCTCCCTTTGCTTCAAAGACCAGGTGAGTTGTATCAAAGGATTTAGCAGAGTGCAAGGCATGTGGTAGGCATCTGTGGGAATGCAGTAACTATTAATCGCTATCATTTTCCCATGCAAAGCCCCATGATTTTTCCCTGGCCTACTGGGCTTGCTTTCACATATATGCTATTGTAGAAAATGGCTTAACGTTGGTTCCCTAGATTCCGATGGTGATACATTAAAGTCTTATGCTTCAGGATTGTTGGTTTAACTGGCCATTTGAAATCTAATGAAAGGAACTACTATGAAGTTCAGAAGAGCCAGAATTTATCGCTGAAGCCATTAACAACCTCGGATATTCTAGGACAATTTTTCTCAGACTATTCAGATAATTCCTGGCATTCTCTGAATTTTATACTTGAAGACTGTGTGCATTCACACCTATCATTCCACTGCCTCAGCTTAGGAGTCAGATACCTCCAGATGAGGTAGTGGACAATAAAGCTTGCACAGTATGTTCAGTTGGTTGTCTCTGATGTTACTTCATTTCAACAAATAGCTGTATCATTGGTAATTATACTTGGTATGTTATCTACAGCCTTGTAGTGCTTAGAGGCCTGGAATGAGCTTTTCCATCATTTATGTGTGATTACAAATAACAACTAGGCAAGCCATGACATTAAAAGCATGAAATAAAATCTAGTTTTAAACAGCTTTGAAATCTGCATTGAAAATATTTTAGTGAGCAGAGAGCCTCCTTTTATTATTAGTCTTTCAACATTTAGTGGTAGCTATACTTTTAAATTATTTTTGTTATATCTCTTTAAACTCTGATTCCAGCATTTTACACCTACACGGGTTCAATCACCTGGCCAAGGCAATCATTTTGCTTTATGTCTGCTGTGACTTTTAAGTGTTGGAAGGTTCTGATATTATTTGTAGAAGGGGTGGATTGTTGTAATAAATACCACACTGTTGCTTTTACAGGATCAATTTTCTTTATAATTGCTACTGGCATTAACAGTCATCTCTGAAACTGCTCCTAGAAAACTCGCTGATGGATTGGTATGCAGAATAATCAAAAGAGCTACTGGAGATAATGACATTTCTTTATAGGGAATTGCTTGAGGAAGATTTCCCTTTTAGCAAGATGACTACCACATACAGTTAGAAAGTTTAGAAAGGGTTTTCCTTCCCTCTTCTGCCTAAGGCAAAATTATAAGCTCAAATAGGCTTTGTCCCTTGTAAGATGTTTGCTTTCTTCAGCAATTCTTAGTTTAATGGGCATAACAGGAAGAACTGGATTTTATTGTATGAAACAGCAGGTCAGCATTTGCTCATGTTCTGATGCTGATTGCTCCTGAAAAAATTAGACTTTCTCTCACACAACGGTTAAAATATTTTCTATTCCCAAGTATGTTAGTTGGTGCTTTAAAAGGCTGAAGAGAAGCAGGGAGATTAGAATTGTCTCTTTTTTTCATGCACTGCCCTCAATTCTTTTTCACACATCCGTGTGAGTGCAATGTGATGGTAAAAATAAATCCATGCTTTGTACTATACTGTGTGAACTTAAATGCCTCCTGATTTTTTTCTTTATGTCACATTTATAGCATTGTTTTAGACCTGGATTTCAGGTCTAAATTGAATGAACAAATATGTCAGATAATATAAGAAATAAACAAATAGCAAGCTCCCAAAATTTCCCAAGCCACATAACATGCTGCTTAATTACCTTCTTGTCACTTCCAAATCAGTGTCCTTTCTCTTCCTCTCTCCCTTCTTATACTTTTGGAACTGATTACCAGGGACGTCTCTCATGCCAAAGCTATTTTATACATTTTCTCGTCTTCCCACAGATACATCAGGATTTATAATAGCATATTAATTTCCTATGGCTTCTATTACAAAATACTCCAAACTGAATGACTTAAAACAACAGAAATTTATTTTTTAACAATTCTGGAGGCTGGAAGCCCAAAATCAAAGTGTCAGCAGGGCCAGTGTTCCCTCTGAAGGTTTTAGGGAAAAGTCTTTCCTTGGCCCCTCCTAGATTTTGATGGCCTCGGGCATTCCTTGACATGTGGTAGCATAACTACAATTCTGCCTCCATCTTTACATGGCAATCTTTTCCTCAGTGTCTCCATCTTCACAGATGTTGTCAATCTGTGCTTGTGTGTTTTCTCCTCTTCTTATAGGACCCCGGTCATATTGGGTTAGGGCCAATCCTAATTCAGTGTTATCTCATCTTAACTTCACTGCATCTGCAAAGAACTTATTTCCAATTGAGGTCACATTCACAGGTACTGGGTGTTAGGATTTCAATACACCTTTTTGGTGGCCACAACTCAGTCCATAATAGACAGTAAAACTGATATCAGTTTGAGTGAAGACAATAATTCAATGCTAAAGCTCAATGCTACAGCTCAATGCTACTGTCAGTTTTGCTCGATTCCTTTCTTCCAACACACACACACCCCACACAGGAAGCCAGCGAGCCTTCTAGAGCAATGCTTTCTAATAAAAACATCATTCAATGCACAAATGTAAGCCATATATCTAATTTTAACACTTCTAGTACCCAAATATTTTTAAAAGAGTAAAAAGAATCATGTAAAATTAATTTTAAGAACATTTTATTTAAATCAATAGATTGAAATATTATCATTTTAACGTAATCAGCATACAAATACGAATGTGAAAATCTTTTCTTCATAGTGAATCTTCAAAGTCCAATGCATCTTTTACACTTGAATTATTGCAGGGTCATGTGAGCAAGAAGGATAGGGTTGGCTGTGCAGTCTTTGCCAGAGGATTTCTGGTGACCTGCCCTCCTTAGCCCTGCCCATTTTCTAAGTCCAGTTGTCCAGCACACTTATAAATTCTATGAACTATCTGCTATCTGTCCAATGAATTCTTTTCCTTCTTACATTTGTTAGAGTTATTTATAGGTGCTTTGCCCACCAAGAACCCTGACTGATGTAAACTTCTGCAATCTCTTTCATGAACTCCATTTTCTCTGCATACATTTAAACCATCCTTAATAAGCAGAACCATTATTAGTTTGTTCTAAATAAATTGCAGTCAGCCATGCTTATCAAATTAACGGCCTAATTAACTGGATATACTGCTGTATGTATAATATATGAATTGAACTGAAATGGAATGTTAAACCTTTATCCTTAACCTTAGTACTTCTTACTCTACATTTTCCTCCTAAGCAAATTTCTTTTTATACTACTACATAAATATTGCTGTTTTCCAGTCTCTTCCCTCTACTTATACTTACTTGGCTTAATTTTTCATGTGCATGATTGCAAAAAGCATAATTAATTTCCATTTTCCAAGACATTCTCTATACAGTGTCAAGGATGAACTTGCAAAGTAGAAAGCTATTTGTGCAAATATGCTGTTTAACATTCTTCCAAGCTAATCTCTCACTCCCCCTGCCACCATAAATTTTAGGATAATTTCCAAGCTCCTCACACTGAGTTGTAAGGCTGTTAAATATTTGATCTTTTGCCTTTATTTTCAGAGTCCTCTGTAGGTGCCCTGACTTCAGAAATAGCAGCTACAATGACCTTTTCTACATCACAGTACAAGACACAGGCCTCACACTGACTGCTGAGTTAAACACCCAACAGCTAAATCTCAGCCTTACAGTATTTATTATATTGTATTTCAATTTGTTATTCATTTTTATGTTTTTTCCTTGCATTTTACTCTTAAGTTTTCTAGAGAACAGTTTTGGTAAATATTTATTGGCTAAATTGAAAGGTAAATAAACAAATCAACACAAAAACAAGTTTTAAGTAAAATGGACAATTTGTTTTAAACTTAACATAAGAAAATTTTTCAATTCTGGGATGTTTTGCTGTAGAAACATTGCTTGCACTTTGAAATCGAACCTGATTCTGAGCACTTGTTGTGCCACTTAGGGCCATGTGACTTCAGTTTAAGGACATAACATACCTGAGGCTGAATTGCTTCATCTTAATAACAGAGATAATGCCTACTAAAGACATAATAAGGATAAAAGGATATAAGGAGATAAATGTATAAAGCACTTAATGTGACCTCCAACATTTAAGAAGCACTCATTAAATTTCAATTTATGTATTTATTGAAAATATTCAATATTTTGATTATTCAATAAATATTTTGTGCCAATTGTGCACAAAATAACATGGTTGGCATTAATTTACAAGTCCTACCTCTTCCTTGAAACGTTCAGAAAAACAAAATTTAAGTATCACAAGACATTAGATTTGTAAATGCAAAAGTTTCCTAAAAATTGTCTATTATTTTTTAAATTAGTTTGTTAAGAATTTTTAATTGAAGTCCCTTGATACTATTTTTCTCAATATGATTACACCGGAAAGTCATTAGTAACACCATGGGATCCAAAATTATGTTTTCACACAAAAACAGATGAATAAATTATTTGGGTTAATTAAACAACCCAACAAAACAGGGATCTATCGTCTTCCAGCACAAGGGACACATGCTGTAAATCAAGCCTTCCCTAGCCAATATTTCTTTCTCCTGTGTTTTCCAAATTAAACACTGTTATAGTGCTTTCACACCACAGAAAAAACATGCATTGACTGACTGCTCTGCATCAAAGAAAGTGTTTGGTGCTGATGATACAATAGTTTGTGAAACACACTTCTTTCTTTTTCAAATAGTTATTATTATATACAGTTCCAGAAACTCATTTTAAGTAAACAGTCATTATAATAATATTTACAAACACAATTAATACTAGGATTCTGGTTCTGAAAAGAATAAATTAGAGGAGCATGTCCTAGGCTTGCCTAGAGAAACAACTACTATTCTGAGATTTAAAAATTGTATAGGTATTACACTGGTGAAGGGGTGAAGAACATAACAAACAACAAAGACAACACATGTAAACAACCTGTGTTTGGAGAGGACCTTTGGGATGGACCAACCACACAGCTGAGACAACTGGGAGATATAGCCGGAGAGGAAGGCAGAGATTAGGCTATGCAGTAGTGCGTATTTTATCCAAACAACAATGGGAAGCCACTAAAAGTGTTTTTAAATCTGGGAGCTCAGTGTGGTAAATTTGAATTTTGAAAACATTATTTTGGCTGTAATATAGACACAACTATACACATATATTTATATGGGTATATGCACATGTTTTCTTTACTCTAACTATACTTATTTTGTTAGAAAACTCACATTAATGTAAATAGGAATAAATGTGATTATTAAAGGTAAATGAAACCATAGGGGACTAAGAAAAAATATCTGATTACATCGACATTTAAAGAACAATAAGAATAATTTTATTTAAAAGCCATTTTTAAAAAATGTTTGCTATGGAGAAATTAATGAGATGGGAAGTGAACTAGGAGTGAGTGTGAATGAACATAAGAAATAAATCTTCATGAAAAGTGATTATAGATTGTTTTATTTAGATGTATGTGTACCAAGTCATGGAAATGAGGGAGAGACAGAGAGAGCAAGGACATTCTATTTAACCTTTCTGTTTTTAAAAATAGATATTTGATCCACCTATGAAAGTAGATGACATCTGGCTGTCCCAGATAAGTTGGGGGTGAGGAGTGGATGAAATCATTTCAACTGCTCTCTAGCAGGGTAGACTATCTATTGTGTTTCAAAGACAAAAGCTCTTCTTTACAAGTAAGATAAAGTGTTGTGCTGTAAGGACTGGGGCACATTATTTCATTCAGAAACACTTTGTTTTGGAAAACCACATCATAGACTTTGGATATAAAAAGAGATAAAATTGATAAAGTTTCTGTTCTTGTGAAACTTAGAGACTACCAATCATAAAATAGGAATAGAATTGCAACCTCTGGTAATTTCCATGTAGAGAGGAATATAGAGAATAAAATGAGGAAATTTAATTTTATGGGGAAGTTAGAGAAAGTATGGGTAAGGAAGTAGAGATTGAGGTAAGAGATAAAGTATGATAGAAGGTCAGATCATGAAAATATAAATAACAGTATTTACAAATATCTTTGGGCAGGAAGAAGGTTAGTAAGCATATGAACCAAAAAAGGCCAGTGATCTTACAGCTGAAATAGTTAAGGTGGACTTTTGGATGTGATTAGGCTAAAACAAAGTTAGGAAGGAAAGAGAGTTCATCAAGAATTAATGGTAGTGAGCTCATCTAGGGAAGATGGCAGAGTAGAGAACTCCAGGACTCCACCAAAACAAGTGTTGAACAGGCAGGAGTTGTCTGAAACAACTATTTTGAAACTCTGGAGGCCAGGAGACACTGTACAGAATCCAGGGAAGAGTGAGTGGAAGAGGTTGATAAACTACTATACAGAACAATAAATTTCTCTTTCTGCACAGTGACTACTAGTGTCCACCCCCCACTCTCACAGCAGACCACCACCTTGGGGTACAGCTCCTGGTTTGATGGTGACAGAAAGGGATTTAAAAATTCTCTACCCCAAGAATGGGTGGGCAAGGCTGACCACTGATCACAGCTTTTGATAATGAATTCAGATCACTGGGGGCCTGGCTCTGAGGGCAGCCATTGTGTCAATTCTCCCCCGACAGTGGCAGAGATAGCAGGGATTTAAAGACGCAGGAAAAGTTAGCCAAAGGACTGCGTTTGCTGGGCAGGTGAGGAAAGCTCAGCTTTTGGGAGCCATCAGATAAGCTTTTGGTGACCTTCCTGATCCCTTCCCTATGGCACTTTGGAGCCAGTCTGGCTCCCTTTGTGGGACCTTGGCCCTGTTTTGACTAAGAAAGATTGACTTGGGAAAGTCTTCTTTGGGGTAAATCTACTCCCAGAATTTGCCCTTCAGGCATAAGCAGCTACAAATAATGAAGGAATTGTAAAAATCTATAAAGGAGGATAGTCTGGGGCAAAGGAATGCCAGATTCAGACACATGGGAGAGGGAGGTCGTCTCCTGGGAAACAAAGGGAAGTTCTACTGTAAACAGGAAAACTCAAAAAGAACTTACAAGTGAAAGCCCAGGACATGACAGAGGCCCAGAAAGACGGAAAAACCTGTATACTACATTTGCCTTAGGCAGACGTTCCTGGTAAGAGGTCTGAAGCTCAAGAAAATCTCTGTCTTATCAAAACCTGCTAACAAAACCAAGAAACAGACATCTTAGGGAATAAATCCCAGAGTTAACAATTTAAAATATTAAAATATACAGTGTGCAACAAAGGAGTGCAGGAGAAATAAAGAAACAGGAAATGATGGCTCCTCCAAGGGAAAATTACAAAAATATAGAAAACACCAATGAAGATGAGCTTGTGGACATACCAAACAAAGCATTTAAAATAATGATCTTTAAATGCTCAACGAGATGAAGGAAAGTACAGTGAAAGAACTAAAGGACAGCAGGAGAACAGTGAATGAGAAATATGAAAGTCTCCTAAAGAGATGAAGATTTTAAAAAGAAGCCAAAAGGAACTACTGGAGTTGAAGACCACATTAACAGGAATTTAAAAAACAAAAAAATGCCTAGGAGAGTTTCAAGAGCAGATTGGAGCTGGCAGAAGAATCAGTGAGCTTAAAAATAAGGCACTTGAAATGAGTCAGTCTGAGGAGCAAAAAGACAAAAGAAATATTAAAAATGAAAATAGCCTAAGACATCAATAAGACACTATGAAGTGCACCAATATATATTATGGGAGTCCCAGAAGGAGAAGAAAGGGAGAAAGGGTACAGTCAAAGAAATAATTACAGAGTATTTTCCAAACAGAACAAAAGATATGAATATGTACATCCAAGAAGCCCAGAGAATACCAAACTAGATAAACATGAAGAAAAATACACCCTACCATATACTGATTACATTATTGAATGCAAAGTGACAAGGAGATAGTTCTGAAAGCTGCAATAGAAAAGCAGCATGGTACATACAAGGGAGTACCAATTAGATTGAGTGCCGATTTCTCATCAGAAACCATGGAGGCAAGAAGGCAGTGGATTGAAATACTTAGAGTGCTGAAAGGAAACAACTGCCTGCTAAGAATTATATATCTGACAAGACTCTTTCAAAAACCAGGGTGAGATTGAAATATTCTCAGGTAAACAAAAGCTGAGGGAGTCCATTACCACTAGACCTGCCCTATATAGTATTCCAAAGAAATTTCTTCAGACTAAAGGAAAGGACATTAGATAGTGGTTCAAAGCAGCATAAAGAAATAAAGACTTCCAATAAAGCCATTTGAGTAATTATAAATGCCAGTATTATCGTATTGTTTTGTTTGGTGTGTAACTCTACTTCTTACTTCCTACAGGTGCCAAAATGCAAATGTATGGAAAGAAATGATAAATCTCTGTTTTGGGGCATACAATGTACAAAGATGTAAGTGGAAGCCAGAACAAAAAGTGTGTTGGAATGGGTAAAAGTGTGTAGGAAAATTGTAGGTGCATGCTATTGAAGTTAAGTTGATATCGAAACAAATATGACTGTGCTATATTTAGAATGTTAAATTTTAAACCAATGGTATCCAAAAGGAAAATAAATGAAAAATGCATCCAGATATAAATGAGAAGTCACTCGAGATGGTACAATAGACAAAAGTAAATAAATATAAAAGTGGGCATTAATAGGCACTAATATAAATGAAGGACAAAAAAGTTATAACATACAAAAGCTGCATAGAAAAATGGCAGAAGAAAGTCCTGTATTATTCAGAACTGTTCGTTGAAAAGGCTTTTCAGAACCTTGTGTTTTACAATGGTTTCTTAGACTTTATACCTGAAACACAAGAAAGAAAAGGAAAAAAAAAAACAAACAAAAAACAAACAAAACCTCATCAAAATTTTGTTCCTCAAAAGAATTCATCATGAAAATAAAGCAGGAACCCACACAATGATAGAAAATAATTGAAAACCTCATATCCAATGATGCTGTAATATCCAGAAAATATAAAGAAATCCTTCAACTTAACAACAAAAACACAAACAACCCAATTTAAAAATGGGCAAAAGACTTGAACAGACAGCTCTCTAAAGAAGCTATACAAATGGCCAGAAAACACATGAAAATATGCTCAACATCATTAACCATCAGGGAAATGCAAAGCAAAACCACAATGACATACCATTTCATACCCAGTTGATTGGCCACTATTTTTTTTTTAAAAAAGGAAAATAACAAGTGTTGGAAAGGATGTGTAGAAATAGGAACACTCATTCATTGCTGGTGGCAATGTAAAATGGTTCAACCACTGTTGAAGACAGTTTTGCAGTTCCTCAGAAAGCTAAGTATAGAGCTTTCATATGACCTGGCAATCCCACTACTAAGTATATACCTAAAAGAATTGAAAGCATGGACTCAAACAGATATTTTCATACTGATATTCATAGTGATGTTATTCACAATTGCTGAAAGATGGAAGCACCCGAAATACCCATCAACTGATGAATGGATAAATAAAATGTGGTATATACATACCATGGAATATTATTCAGCTATACAAAGGAATGAAATCCTGATACATGTGACAAAATGGATGAACAAGAAAGACATTATATTGAGTGAAATAAACCAGACACAAAAGGACAGATATTGGACTATCTCAGTGATTTGAAACAATTAGAATAAGCAAACTCATGGAATCAGAATCTAGAATTTAGATTACAGGGGACAGTGTGGGGATAGGAAATGGGAAGTTAAGGCTTAAAATATACATGATTCCTATTTGGAATGATGGGCATGTTTTGCTAATGGACGGTAATGATGGTAGTACAACATTGTGAGTGCAATTAACGGCACTGAAATATATATCTGAATATGATTAAAAAGGGAAATGTTAGATTGTATATATTGTAACATCATAAAAATTTTTTTGTAGATCTATAGAACTATGCTACAAAAACAGTTAAACCTAAGTTAAATCATGGACTTTAATTGATAGTACAATTATTAAAATGTGTCTTCATAATCGTAACAAGTTTTCCACATCAATGTAAGCTGTTGTTTCTGGGGTGGTGTATGGGAATCCTATATTTTATGCATGATAATTCTGTAAACCCACAACTTCTCTAATAAAGAAAGCAAACTTAATGGTAGCTTTGTCTTTCATACCATTTTTTTTAAATGGGTAATCAGTCTCTGACATATGAATGGAAAAAAAAGAAAGCTCTTGATTAGGACAAAAAGAATGAGGGAAGGAAGATGGAAGATGCTGGGAGAAGATGATGGGAGAAGGAACAAATGGAAAAGGTTCTATAACTGGGGATTATGCTGGGCCCCCTATTTATGAGTGATTATATTAGTGGTCTGGTCTGCATAGTGCCAGTCTACTGTCCTGGATGAATACCTCCTTTGTGGGACACCATTTCAGGTGCCCAACATGTAAAAAAGCCCCAACACAGTCAGCTTCACACAATTTTCAATGGAAGTATTTCCATGGGGAAAATAAATAAAATAAAATCAATAAAATAATATACACAACTGTGCTTCAATATTTTGTAACCAATTTTCCAACAATTTGTGGAGTGTGATTAATCTTCTGGGGGACTTCATGTCCTTACATTCCACATACTTTGATCACCTGAGGAAGAAGCCCTTGCCTCTATACCCCAAGTTACTCATACTCATTAATGTAGTGTGGGAGAAGCTCTTATACATAGCATTTGAGCTTCAGTTGAAACGTATTAAAAGACCCAAGCTAGAAGGAAGTGGGCAAATCTATTAAAATAATATTAGCCACTGCTTATTTATTGTATATTCAGAGCTACACACTGTGACAAATTCTTTACATATTTCTCTCACATAATTCTCACAACAGACCTCTTTGTATACTCCTCCTATATTCAGGCTCTTAGAGGTTATAGAAATTACTCAAGATCATTCAGCTAATATAAATTTCACACCTTTCCTTGTATCTGTCAACAGCATCAAGTCATGAAGGTAGATTGAGATCCATGAGGTCTGAAAATATGTCATTGAATTTGACAATTTGAGGCCTTAGTAAGGCCTACATTCATAGAGTGATAGGGAGAAAGTCAAGTGTAGTGGGAGAATGAGTGAAAAAAAGGAGAGAAAGTGGGAAATAAAAGCTTGGTTGATTTGTAAAAAAGTTCATTGCAAGGAAATTTATAGAAATTGAGGTCAAGGCAAAAGAGATTTTTTTTTGAAGAGATGGAGTACTGTATTTTAAGAAGAACACAAAAATAGTAATTGCAAGAGAAAAATTAACTATAAAAATATTCAGAAGTGGTTCACAGGGATGCTATGGACAATATACAGGTGGAGTGATTTACCTTAGGGAGGAGAATGGGTAGCTCTTCCTTTGATGCAGAAGTGAATGCAGAAAGACCAGCTGAAAACAAACAAACAAACAAAAAAAAACTACACAAGCTAATATTCTCCTTCCGAACAATGTAAACATTCCTTATTCTCAAATTCAAACTGTCCATTCATTTGTACCAAGTTGCCTTTCCCTCCCTCCACTACACAAACCAATCCTTCACCCATCCTGATTCACTATATTAATTGTTGTTGTCATCTGAATACAGTTCTTGTTTTCCCATTTCAATGTTTCATTTAAGTGATTGTCCCAGCACAGATGCCTCTCACTCCTCACCACACCCAATGTCCAATACAAAACTGTCTCATCTCTGTAGTCTTCCTTAAAATTATTTTTTTAGAATTAGTTTTTCCTTCATAAAATGTATTGCAAGTACAAGTTGTCAGTCACTTATCATTAATAGTTTCAAGGTTTTTTTGTTCATTTGTTTGTTTTTATATTTTATGTTGATATATGTCACCTTGATGAATAGATGATATGTTCCTTGATATTTTTATATACTACCAAAAAGAACATTTGGAAATGAAAATATAATGGTTCAAATTTTAAAAATCAGTGAATATGTTAATAGGTGATTATATTCAACTGAAGAAAAAAAATTGTCACCTGAAGTAGATACATAAGGAAATTTTCCAGAATAAAATACAAAAAGGCCTAGATGTAAGGAATGGAAAAAAAAAAATTAGGGATATGAGACTACAGTTAAAAATTTCTCCTCACAGTTTGATAACAAGAAAGAATATGAATGAAATTATGGTTAAGAATTTCAGAATTATTGAAAGACAGATATTCACAGATTCAAAAACTCTATTATACTGCACAGGGAAAATCAGAAAAAACCCCCAGCTTCAGACACAGCATAATGAAACTATAAAAGATGAAAAGATCTAGAAACTGGCAAAGCAATCACAATTAGACTTAAAACAATCTTCTAAAGCCTTAAAGAAAGTTAGAAGAAAGTTTATTAATATGTTTAAATTGCTGAGCTAAAACAACCATCAACCTAGAATTGTATCCCAACAAAATTATGTTTCAAAGGTAGAGTAAAATAAATTTGCAGGCAAAAAGCAATTGAGAGATTCTAAAAGCAAACAAACAAACAAAAAAAAAAAACAAAAAAACTAACAAAATAAAACTAAAAAATTCTCTCCAGTCAGAAGTGAAAGAGACTCTTGGTGGAAGGTCTGAGGAAAGATATTGTTAAATATTTAATAAAGATTAGGATTATTGACTGCATAAAATTATCCATATAGTTATATGTGTATGGAGAAAAAATGAACTTCAACCATTACCTCACACAATATGCAAAACTTAATCTGAAATGTATCATAGTCTTGAATGTGAAAACTATGGAAGCATGGCCTTGATTGCAAAACTTCAATAACCCAGAAGAAAGCAGAGAAAATAGTAGTTGATCCTCAGGTGAGGGAAAGACTTCTTAGGCCACAAAAATCACTAACATTAAAATAAAATAAAGCTGATATATTAGACTTAATTCAAATTAAATCTTTCTGTTCTTAAAAAGACACTATTAAGAAAATGGAAATGAAAAACAAAAATTGTAAGTGAATATCAAAAACATATATCTTAAAATGATGTGCAACCAGAATATATGAAGAATTCATACAATTTAATAATAATAAACAACTCAATAAAAACAGACAAAATCATAGTATGTAAACTTTCTCATACAGAATATTCCTGAAAAAGTGCTTAATACCTTTATTTATGAAGGAAATTCCAATTTAAATCACAAGACCTGACTTTGCTTCAGTGAAAATAGTTGATACTAAAATGACTGACCAAGTTGAGAGGTCATTCTGGAGGTTATGCATTATATAGATATCCCTTTTTAGTTTTTAGTGTATTGGAAAAGCAAGAACAAAATACCTGAAACAGTTGGACACTGCAATCCAGAAGCCTTTATTATTGAAGATGATGTATAACTATATAGCTTACACTGTATGCCTGCATGATTGTGAAAACCTGGTGGCTCCCACTTCCTTTATCCATAGTATGGACAATGAGTTGAAAAATGAGAACAAAAAGTAAATGAATAATAGGGAGGGATAGGGGGTATAGGATGTTTTGGCTGTTCTTTTATTCTTTAATTTTTATTCTTATCCTTTTTTGTGTGTGGTAATGAAAATGTTCAAAAACCGTGGTGATGAATGAACAACTATTTAATCATATTGTGAACCATTGACTGTACACTGTGGATGATTGCAGAGTTCGTGACTATATCTCAATAAAATTGAATAAAAGAAAAGACTGACCATGGCAATTACTGGTGAACATATGGAACAAAAGGTCATCAGATAACCTCAGGGATTTGTAAAGTCATACAAACACTTTGAAATGGTTTGACAGTTTATTATGAAGTGAAACATGCCCTTATATTAAATTCTACTCCTAAACATTTATCCAGGGAAAAATGAAAATACGCATCCAAAAAAGACACGTAAACAATGTTAATAGAAGATTATTCATAGTGACCAAAGATGAAAACAACTCAGTTTTTTAACTGGTGAATGGATAAAGAAAACATGAAATGTTACCGTAATGTAATACTGGCCACTAAATAAAAGAAGGATTCAGTGGCATGCAACATTCCCATGGATGAACTTGAAAAAACTTTATACTGAGTGAAAAAAATCTCTCCCCCAAAGAGCACAAACTTTATAAACTCATCTATATGAACTTTTAAAACAGGAAAAATAATTTATATTGATAGAAATCAATCAGTGACTGCTTGGGTGAGAGGGCTGGAATTGCCCAAACAAGAGCACAAGTGCTGAATTGTTGGAAATGTTCTATATCTTGATTGAGGTTGTATTTCACAGGTATTTACATTTGCCAAAATTATGCAAAAAGCATACTGAAATGTATGTACTTTCTATAGTTAAATTAATTATCAATAAATTTTATTAAATAATAGTATGACTTTACCAAGTTTTCATGAAAGAAAGAGAGATATGTCTAACACTACAAAATCTAGTGATATTATTGACCACAAGCAAAACTTTCAGTAATGTTGAACAATGAGGAAATTCAAAATCAATTCGAGGGTTTAATAGAAAAATAAACTCTTGGCAAATTAGTTAGTTTTATAATCCTGCTATCATACATCTACACAAACTTTACAACAAATATCATTCTTAATAATGAAATGAGATATCTTTATAGGAGGATCATTTTATTACCACTGCTAGTTCAATATTCACTGGACATTCTAAATGCTGAAGTGAGAGAAGGATAGGAGATAAAAAGAATAAAGATTGGAAGAGAAGATGAAAACCTCTCTATTTATACATATAATTTCTTTATTTAAAACTAAAAGTATGAAGATATGAACTATTAGAATTTTTAAAAGAAAGTTTTGCTGGATAGGAGGTGTGTGGTGGATTGAATTGTGTACCCCAGTTTGGACATGTTCTTGGTCTTGGGCCACATTCTGGTGGGTGTAGACCAATTCTAGATAAGATCTTTTCAGGATATTACTTCAGCTAAGGTGTGACCCAACTATATCAGGTTAGGTTTTAATCCAGATTACTGCATTCTTCAAAAGCAGAGTAAAAATCAGACAGAGAGAAACCATGAGGAGAAGCCAGAGTGTGGAAGACATTGGAACCTGGAAGAAAAAAGAGAAGACACTGCCATGCCATGTGCATTGCCATGTGACAGAAAAGCCAAGGACTGAGGATCACTGCACCCAGCCCCAGAATGCCAGTCTTCTGGGAGCGAGCACTACCTTGCTGACACCTCAATTTTGGACTTCTTCTAGGCTCAAAATGCTGAGTGAACAAATTCCTGCTGTTTAAGCTGACACATTGTACGGTATTTGTCTCAGCAGCTAGGAAACTATATCACAGTCTATATATAAAGGTAAAATAAATATCTATTTATCGGCAACACATTCTTAGAAAATCTTATATTTTAGGACATAACATTTGTAATCACAACAAAAATAAGTAAAACTCAGAAATAATATATGTGCAAGGTCTTTATAGAGAATGTTATCAAACTTTACTTAAAGATGATAAAAAAGACTTAAAAATGAAATTGTTGTTCTTGTACAGGAAATTTCAATATTTTAAAGAAATTAACTCTTCAAATTGATCTATGGATTCAATATAATTACAAGACTTTCATGATAAATGCAATTTCAAAAGCAATTTAAAATTACTAGAGATAATTGTGGGGCCAAGAGCAGTTAACACACTTGTATCAGTCAAGATGAAGTTGAGAGGATGTGCCCCATCATGGATAAGAACCTATTTATTGGAAACCTCTGGTAATTAAGACAATGTGGTCTATTGAAGCAATCAAGCCCATGAAACACAGTAAAGAACCCCAAATTCTACCAATTCATATGGCAAACAAGCAAATAATGGAGTATTCAGTAATTTTGCATAATAATTGATTATACATTTGAATACAAATATAATTTTCCCCTATATTTTATATATCTAAAAAGTATTTCAAAATGAATTGTAGATCTAAATGTTAAAGGAAAAACTATAGAAATTGCTGAAGGCAATACAGGAAAATAAATTTTTTTTGATATCAAAGTAAGGAATTATTTCTCAGGACAGAAAAATTGCAAACATAAAGAAAGATATTTATGAAAATTTCTGCATAGAACTAAGATTAACTTTTCATCAGAACATACTGTAAGATGTCTAAATATAAGCTATAAAATGAAGAAAAGTATTTGCATGTTATAAAAGAAGTAACTATGAATGGTCAATAAGTATTTTTAAGGTTTTTAAATTATTCAGTAAGAAGGAAATCATCTATCTTTACATTCATGCCATATATAATAAAGTGCCTTTCAGATACTCTATTTTCCAAATAGTTTTGCTCACAACCCTATTTTTAATTTCCTTAATTTGGTTGTGATTTTCTTCCAACTCTAATTCTCTTCTGCTCTAGTTCTCCAGTCCAATGTTGTCTCATGATCAAAGCCCAAATATAAATGTTACTTCCTCCAAATTTCCCATTAGGTCAAAACTGATCTTATTGGAAATGCAATAGATAGGGATACATTTAAAAAGTGAATCCATCCAAATTCAGGAAAAAAAATATGTAGCAAAGGGAACATTCATCCATTGAGGCTTGGATTGTAAATTGGTACCACCATTTTGGAAAACAGATTGGCATTACCTAGTAAAAGTAAACATTTGCACAAAAAATGACTCAGTGATTCAACTCCAAGGCACATACCTGACATTTTTGAACATGTATGCCAGAGTACATGTCCTAGAATGTTCCTCTCAGCATTATTCTTAGTATCAAAAAAATCACAAAAGCAACTAATTCAAATGTCTGTTGAAAGTAAATGGTCAGAAAATTAAAAAGTATTTGTAAAGTTGCCTTGAAGGACTGGGGAAAAAATGTGGAATTATTAAACTTCCCCACCTGGGGAAATCCTGATATTCTCTCAAGCATTTGGGACTTCCAATTTAATAAGCCAAGCCCTTGATCTTGAGGCCTGCCCTTATGAAACTTATCTCTGCAATGGCAAAGCTAAGCCTACTTATAATTATGCCTAAGAGACAACCCCAGAGAACCTCTTATGCTGCTCAGTTGTGGCCTCTCTCTCTAAGCCAACTCTGCAAAAAAACTCACTACCCTCCCCTCTACATGGGACATGAATCCCAAGGGTATAAATCTCCCTGGCAACTTGGGACATGACTCCCAGGGATGAGCCTGGCCCTGGCATCATGGGATTGAGAATGACTTCTTGACAAAAAGGAGGAAAAGAAATGAAACAAAATAAAGTTTTAGTGGCTGAGAGATTTCCAATAGAGTTGAGAGATTATTCTGGAGGTTATGCTTATACAAGCTTCAGCCAGATATTGCAAATTGCCACAGTATGCCAAGCCCCAACCAATAGTATTCCTGAAAATCCTAATGAATACCCTGGGTTCTATCTGCCTCTGAAAGTTTTACTTAATAAATTTATTTTTTCAGAAACGTCAAGGCTGCCAGGTAGATCCTATGCCAGATAAACCCTGAAACCCAGAGGTACCAGTCTTTCCAAGAACATCAACCAGCTCATTCCTCCACCCCATAAGGTTTACACCCCTTTCTAGCATGAATAAGTTAAAATGTTCATTGCCCAGATATCCCCGAAGATTGAGAAAATGATCAAATGCGAGGGAGGAGGTGAAACTGAGAAATTAGGATTTAACAAATGGTTATGACTACTGACTCATTGTACAGATATTTATTTTTATTTTCTAGGGTATTAGAATAGGCAAAAGGAAATACCTGAAATTGTTGAACTGTAATCCAGTAGCCTTGTTCTTTGATAATGATTATATAACTATATAGCTTTTATTGTGTGACCTTGTGATTGTAAAACTTTGTCTCTGACACTTCCTTTATCCAGTTTATAGATAGAAGAGTAATAAAATAAAGACATGACTGAATAAAAAATTGGTAATAGTAAGTCAGGAATATGGGGGAAAATACCCCAAAGTAAACTATGGACAATAGTTATAGTATTACTTTAGTAACATTTTAATTGTAACAAATGTAACCACTGTTAAAAAAATAATAGAATTACAAAAAAAGAATAATCATCAATTGTAACAAACTTTCCACACCAATGCAAATATTGGTGGTGGGGTGGTGGATGAGGAATCCTGTATTTTATGCATAATTGTTCTATAAATACATAACTTTTCTAATACAATTTTTAATTAAAAAAGTAAATGACATTGTATTTATGTATTAGTGTAGTAATACATAATTAGTAGGCAGCCATGAAAGTAACCATCGCATGTATTAAGATGGATGAATTTCCAAAAGATAACATTGAGTAAGCAAGTCAAAGAAGAATATGTTATTTTATAGAAAATTCAAAACCAGAATAAATAAACAATAGGTTTACATATTTAGGTGGTAAGATCATAACTGAAAATAATGGAATTATTAACATGAAATTCAGTGTAATAGTTGCCTCTGAGACTTTCTAGGGGACAATTAGGGAAAGCAATAATGGATTTAGGTATTAAATCAGAGGTAATATTTTATTTTGCCACATGAGTGATGATTATATAGGTATCATTTTCTGGTTTTTATTTTTAAGATGTAATAATCTCTTTAAAAATTCTTTTTTTATAGATCCTATGCTTGCCAAAGGATGCAGTTTGGGTATTTGGTTTCATCTGTAATATTTTAGTGGTAATTTTAAATGAATTTGAATGTTGTTAAATAAATTTTTACTTTAATTTCAAAATAATATCTATAAATGCATAATTTATATTTTAATATTGACATTATTAAAGAATAAAGCTGGAGTTATTCCAATGTGTTTAAAATCCTGAAAGTTTAATCTTAATCTTTCTTCCTCTGGTTTCTATCACCAGACACTAATAATATTGTTTGTTTTACTTTTTATTCTGGAGTAATTTCCTTTTTATTGCTTTGGCCAGCATCTTTATTTCATTTTTATGTCTATTAACCTCTGCCATGATCAACACTGTGTTTAATTACCTAATGTGTAGACTAAGTTCAGGATACCAATAGACGGAGAACATTTCTGCTTATACACACACACACACACACACAGTTTTTAAAGTATAAAAAAAGTTTGAAATTTATATAATATTTTATCTGTTACTGTTTAGAGGTAATCTATGATAATAGTTGTCTATATATTCACAATTGATGGAATTTCTCTGTATCCACACCCATACCCACATATATATGCACATATGCATGTATATCACTGTCTCAGGATATTTTTTAATTACATATGAAGAGGATGTTCCATGTTCCATAATATAAGGGCAAAAAAAAAAAAAAAGCATTCTGTTTCAAGTTAAACATAAAAATAAATCCATCTTTGATCAATACACATGAAGGCCATGCTACTTTCCACATAACTTCATTAAGTATATGCCCCACATAGCTGCACAATTTAAACCTCTTTTATACTCAATAAAATGCAGGGCACAGAAACACAGGGACAACAGGAAATCATAGCACTTTCAGAGAGAGGTCCATGGCAGGCTTCAGATAAGAGCCTATTCAAGCTGGATTCTGAAAGATGACTAGGACATGGGAAGGCTGTAAAAAGAACATTTTAGATCAAATTTATACAGTAAAAAACAAGATCAGTGATGTAAAAGCATATAGCAATAGCCTATTTTCCAGTTTATCCTTTCCTTGAATGGTATCTATAAACCATCTACACAAAACTGCCCGTTCCTTGTCATTCAATTCTCAACTTAAATATCACCTGACTTCCCAACCAAGAAGTACCCCTTCATACACCTCATAAATCTTCATCTCAGCACCAAGTTTTATCCATTTCCTCAACTCATTACTTGCTCTTTTAGATAGGGTGGTTGAGAAATCCCTCTAAGAGAAAGTGGTGTTTGAGCAGAGACCTAAATGAGGTGAAAGAGTAAACTACATAAAGTTCTTGGAGAGGACTGTTCCAGTCACAAGAAACAATGAAGGTAAAGGCACTAATTAGCTTGGTATTTTCAAGAACCACAAGAAACCCAATTGGGCTCATGTGGGTGGTGGAATAAGTGAGACAGAATGTGGTAAGACATGTGGTCAGAGAAATTGGCAGAGATGAGATAATTAAGCATTTTATAAGTCATGGAAAGTAATTAGGTTGCACTCTGAATATGATAAAAAGCCATTGAGGGAATTTTATGAAAAATAGTAACATATTTATATATTCTTGGTATGTGTTTTGTGTGAAAATGACTGTAAGGGAGGCAAAAGAGTTTCTGTTGATAATTCAAGGAAGGAACTATCTATTATGCAATTGCAGACTCAGAAAAAAAATTTTTTTTCAGATTTTTATCTAATTGCTTTTGAAGCAGAAGACCATTGGTAAACTCACTGCCAAAAATGTTTCCATCATTAATGTTTACTCATCTAATAATCCTAATGCCCTGGCTGCAGCCAGAAGCAGAAAGACCAATGATTAGGATATCACAGTAATCTAGGCAAGAGATGATGAGTCCTTGTATTGTCAGCTCAGGGTGAGTGAAGTAACACTAGGAACACGTGACTAGAAACTATTCGGGGGGGAATAGTTATATTGTACTACCCAAAGCATTGTTAGCCTAATACCTTATTTAAGGGTTGGGCCATGGATGAATCTTGAGACCAATTTCAACCAAGTGATACTCGTTTTCCCCTGGGCCTACATCTGGTTCCACTATGAAGTTCCCTCTTATTAGAACAATGGAAGACCCTCAGGAAATTCCCAGCAGGTGATCTCACACTCACATTTAGCGTCTATTGAAATGCTGCTTCCTTTTCATTAAAAACATTTGGAATTAGCAGATTGTGACTAATGAATTATTCCTAGCAAGTTGTCAAGTTGTTTTCAGTTCTTTGTAGCCTTTCCAAAAATAAATCTAGATGCAAGATCAAGAAATAAGATGTAGTTCTGCTATTTATATATTAACATATATATTTGTTTATGAATTTGTTTGGCTGATTTTCTATGTTAGCATGAAAGAATTCTGAGACAGTTGTCTTTGATGTCCCAAAAATGTGAAAGAGATGTGACTGTAGGTAATCAAAGCCCATGATCTC
This sequence comes from Choloepus didactylus, assembly GCF_015220235.1. Taxonomy (NCBI): domain Eukaryota; kingdom Metazoa; phylum Chordata; class Mammalia; order Pilosa; family Megalonychidae; genus Choloepus; species Choloepus didactylus. The sequence continues at coordinate 145,608,910 of NC_051309.1, forward strand.
TGCAACAGAGATACACAATGAAAGCCACTTTCTCTAGTGAAACAGGTCATCCCCATTCATCTTAGACACTATAGAAACTTACCAGAGCCCATCCCAAACATTAAGTGAGCCACATCAGCTTGGAGTCATTGAAAAGAACCACTATTATCGAAGAGCATGAAGCAATGTGGGTCACTTCTGTATTGAATAAAATAAGGAATGAATGAACATTATTACTCTTTGATGTCTGCCTCTTGGTTTCCTGATACCTCTACTGCATCATTATTTTAAGAAATCAAAATAGGATCTGGGATTTGAGACTTCTGGAAGGGGAGAGTAAGGGCATCCAAATTCCAGACCTTGATTAAAGCAATAAGAAATCTGAAAAAAGAAAAAGTCAAAATTAATGTTTTTCAGAACTCTGGAAATTAACCCAAATGAAGAGTATTTATTCAAGAAAAAATGCTGAATCTTGGTTAGAACAGTGAGATTTGTGGCATTTTAACTTGCTTTATTCCCATTCTCCTCTTCCTAACTCCATGATATCCTTGAAAAACAACTACCATGAAATCACAGTAGCTGAGAAAAGCAACAGGCAAGCAGTTACTGAAGTATGCAGAATATGTTTGAATCACCAAAAAGCCTCATACCCAATGAATTATCACTATTTGACCTGTCAGGAAGCTCCATGGAAATGCCTCATTTTTGGACCTTGTCATTGTTTGACCTGCCTCAGATCTCCCTCATTTGGAATAGCTTAGCATTTGTCAAAAACAGTGAGCAGGAATTGTGCAAATCATATCTGCCTGAGGTGATGATACCAGTTTTGGTGGGGATAAAATAAACATCTGACTGAAAACATAAAGGAAGATATGGGGAATCAAATATCCACATAAGACTATAGAATATTCTGACATATTCTTAGGGAGCTAGTGGACCATATACATATATATAAATATACAAGGCTATTTGCATGCCCAGGAAAGATATAAGAAGGACCTAATCTTTTTTTGTTTTGATTCTTTTTTTTTCATTTCTAGGTCTTTTTTATCCAAAAAAAGCAAAACATATTTGATAATAAAAAAGTTGAGTGGTTATTATCACTAGAAATTAGTTGCAGGGACATGTGGCTATAAGAGAGATTTTCTTCATAAATTCTCAACTTTAGCAGCTACTGTTCCTTTTGCACATGTATATACACTAATAACTATTCACTAGAAAAGTTGCATAGTTCACAATTTTTAATTATTATAAAGGTATACAATTATTTTTCTTTGACATGTTCTTATCATAATTATTATGAATATTTGTGAATTATTTCATGGCATGTCTATAGTCCAAAATGGTAATTTAAGTTATAATATTAGTTTTATGAAAAAACAAATTATATTAAAGAAACAATTCTGGAAAATGATCGCAGTAAACATTAGGAACTTCCTAAGAATATAATTAGACATTTCTTACTTTAAAAGGATGTCCATAAAGATTACTGAATTTCTAACATCAATTAACTACTTCTAATAATTTTCTTCACTAACAAAGTTATGAAATAAAATTCTGCAATATATATTTTATATTTTAGAATGTTTAATAATTATGATTAAACAATGATTTTTTTAAAAATTGTATTAAAACTGTCACTAACAAAGGGAATTCACATTAATGTATATAAAACCATTTTGATTTTTTCTAAAATACTTAAAGTTCAACCCTTCTGAAAAAACTCAAGATTAAAAATGTGAAATTGCACTTTCTATTTTAAAGAGTGCATTTGCATCAAGTCAAGTGTTAAATTCTATTTTTCTATTAAAATTACATATGTGAATATTTAAATCTAAAATTTCTTATGCATATTCAATTAAAATAGTGAGATTTTGCACTTTGAGAGTTGTTACTTAAATACATGTTTTAAAATGAATTTGTGAACTCCATAAAGACTATATAATCCTGAACTGAAATATTTTATTATTCATGTGGCCAAAATTACTACATTTGACATAAAATATATATTTCTTCCTAATTGTTTCACCACTCATTGAGAAAAAATAAACAAAAGAAAGTTAAAAATGGAATAAATAATGCTGAGAGTTTACAACCCCTCCTAAGTGAAGAGAGAGGACTTCAGTATCTGGATGTCAGATAAACATGTGGGTGGCCTCAGTTTGGGAGTGGTTTGGGTTAGCTTAAGATTTCAGTTGCACAGTCAGAACTGAATTCCAGTTCTCACATCCCCTTTTTCAACCATACCATTTATTGAATTCCTAATATGTCCCCAGAAATCCTCATGACAATTGACTCCAAGGATATTTCACTTAACCTTCAGAATCTATTCAGATAATAGGCACTAACATGAGTTTTATTTCTGCAGACCTGATATACCCATCTCCACGTAACTCTGTCCTCAATTTCCTGTCTCCCTTTTATTTTAATATTCATCAAAAGTCTGTGATCTATTCCTATTGCCTTCACAGTTTCTGTTATCTTCCCTGTCTTTTTTCTTTTTTTTTTTTTTTACCTCAGCCTCTGATCATGCCTTGCAAATTATATTATTAAATATTTTTGCAGCAACTTCCCTCAGGCCAAATACATTAGCATTTTCTCAATTCTCAATACTTCAGTGTCTTTTCAATAGTCCCTATATTTTGAAATTCAAAGTACTTTGCTGATTCTCCTTCCACTTGTTCAAACTAATTATTCATCTCCTTTGCTTGTTCCTTGCAGTAGACTGCTACTGGTTTACAAAGTATCCATTTTCCCCATTGTTTATAGAAACAGAACCCAGATATAGAGTGGTATCAAACCCAGTTAAAAGTATTCAACTTGCAGGATTCCCTTAGTAGTTAAAGTCTCCATGTAATCCTGTTCAAGTGAATGAAATATAAATGGATGTCTTATGGGTTGGGATTTCAGAAACAAAACAAAACAAAACAAAACAGAAACCAACAACGTTATTTTCCTAATAAAAGGGTACAGATGAATTTAGCAACATGTTTTGCATTTTTTACTTCCCCTTCCGCCTTCTGGGAAAGGAGACTTAATGCCTGGCAGTGCAGCAGCCATCATGAGAGCATGAAGATGATGATTCTATGGCAAGAATGACAGAACAAAAAGATGGAAGAGTGTAGGTCCCTGTTGTCATCATGCAGGGACCATTTCAGCCCTGGACTGCCCACCCGTGGACTTTATCTCATGACAAATACAAATGCCTTTAAAAAAAAAATAAGTTGTCTTGAGATATAGCTATATGCCATACAATCCATCCAAAGTGTACAATCAATAGATTTCAGTATATTATATTCACAGCTTTGTGCATTCATCTCCACAATCAATTTTAGAACATTTTCATTACTCCAAGAAGAGAGACCCCATAATCCTTAGCAGTCACTTCTCAATCCCTCTATCCTTCTCTAAACCTACATAACTACTAATTTATTTTTTGCAGAGCAAACAGTTTTTCCCCTGTCTCTATAAATTTATTTATATTTCCAATTTATATAAATGGAATTAAATCATGGGTAATACTTTCTGTCTTTTTTTTCAATTAGCATAATGCTTTTGTTTTTGCAACTGATGGAAGAATATTCATGTATCACTATTCCCTATAGTCATAGTTTGCTTTAGCTGTATTTTTGCCCATATATCACCCTGTTATTAATACCTTGCAGTACTGTCATATATTTGCTCTAATTCATGGAAGAACATTCTTATATTTGTACTATTGACCACTCATCATCCACAAGAGGTTTTACTATGTTGTCCAGCCCCAAGTTTCATCTTATAGCTTTCCTTCCAGTGACACACATAATCCTAAACTTTCCCTTTAAATGAAAATCACTTAAACATATCTTTGCTATTGATCACACTTACTACAATGTGCTATCATCAGCTCTATCAATTTACAAAAATTTAAAATCAGTTTATTATGATTTCTGCACAAATTAAGCATCAGTTCCCCATTCTCTGCCCTCATTAAATCTCCTGGTTACTATATTCTAGATATTAACTCGTTTAGTTTGTTCATTATGTTTAGTTGATATTAGAGAGGTCATACAATATTTGTCCTTTTGTGTCTGATGTATTTCACTCAACAGAATGTCCTAAAGGCTCATTCTTGTTGTCGCATGCATCAAGACTACATTTCTTCTTACAGCTGAATAATATTCCATTGTATGTACATACCACATTTTATTTACCCATTCCTCAGTTGATGGGCATTTGGGTTGTTTACATCTTTTGACAATTGTGAATAATGTCACTATGAACATCATTGTACAAGTGTCTGTGTCACTGCCTTCAGTTCTTCTGAGTATATACCTAATAGCAGGAATGATGGAACATAGGGCAGTTCTATATTTAGCTTCCCAAGGAACTGCTAAACTGTCTTCCATAGAGGCTGTCCTCTAAATTCCAACCAACAGTGAATAAGTGTTCCTGTTTCTCACCATCCTCACCAACACTTGGAGTTTTCTGTTTGTTCAATACTGGCTATTCCTAGTAGGCATGAAATGATAGCTCATTGAAGTTTTGATTTCCATTTCCCTAATATCTAGTGATGTCAAACATCTTTTCAATTTTTAGCCATTGGTATATACTCTTTGGAAAAATATCTATTGAAGTCTTTTGCCCAATTTTTAATTGAGTTGATTGTCTTTTTATCATTGAATTGTAGGATCTCCTGGATATTAAAGCCTTATGGATATGTGGTTTCCAAATATTTTCTCCCATTGGGTAGGCTGACTTTTCACACTCTTGACAAAGACATTTGAAGAAAAATTATTGAATTTTGATGAGGTCACTTTTGTCTATTTTTTCTTTTATTGCTCATGCTTTGGGTCTAAGAAACTACCTCTTGCCATGAGATCTTGAAGAGGTTTCCCTACATTTTATTCTAGGAGTTTTACAGCTCTGACTTTTATATTTAGGTCTTTGATCTATTTTGAGTTCATTGTTGCATTTGGTGAGTGTGCCAGTTTGGATATATTGTGTCCCCCCAGAAAAACCAAATTCTTTAATACAGTCTTGCAGGGCAGACTGATTTAGTCTGTTGATTAGGGTTAAACCTCTGATTGAATTATTTCTATGGATGTGTGTCCCTGCACATTCTGGGGGTGGGTCTTGGTTAGTTCACTGGGGTATTTAAGAGAGAAGCTGAGAGCTGACACAGACCCAGATGCTTGTTGATGCTTAGAGATGCTTGGAGATGCAGAAAGAAGAACATATGAAGATGCTAAACAAAGAGATGAAGCCCAGAGTTTGCCCTGGAGAGGCTAAGACAGGACCCCCAGAAACTTAGAAAGAAACATCCTATGAGATAGAAGCAAGGACCCAGAAGAGATGAGAGAGAAGAGTTAAGACAGATACCGAGAGACATTTTGGAGGAAGCCATTTTTAAACACAGCCTAGGAGCAAAGAACCAGAAGATGCCAGCCACATGCTTTCCCAGCTGACAGAGGTGTTCTGGATGCCATTGGCCATTCTTCAGTGAAGTTATCCTCTTGTTGATGCCTTAGTCTGGACACTTCTATGGCCTTAGAACTGCAACTTTAAAACCTAATAAATTCTCTTTCTAAAAGCCAATGCATTTATGGTATTTTGTATAATGGCAGCTTTAGCAAACTGGAACAGTAAGATAAAAAGCTCCTTTTTTATTCTTTTGTATATGGCTATCCAGTTCTCCCAGCACCATTTGTCAATGAGACTGTGCTATCCCACTTGGATGGAGTTAGCAGCTTTGTCAAAAATCAATTGAGAGTCGGGCAAGATGGCGACATAGAGAGGAGTGGAAGCTAAGTAGTCCCCCTGGAACAACTACAAAAAAACAGAAACAACTAGTAAATAATCCAGAATAACTGTAGGGGGACAAACGAGACCATCCACTTATCATACACCAACCTGAATTGGGAGGAATGCCCGAGAACACAGCATAAAATCTGTAAGTAAAACCTGCAGAACCAAGTCGTGAGACCCCCTCCCCCATAGCCCGGGCTGCAAAGCCTCGTGGTGCCAGAGAGAAGCTCTCTCCCAGCAAGCGGATATAGCTCAGCTGAGCTCCAACTGGGGTTTTAAGTAGCGAGTGTGAACTTCTCACTACAGGTACGCATCCCCAAAGAACAGACAGAGGCTTTGGGTGACGACTGACCTGGGAGAGCTGGAGGGTCGCCTTGGACTGGGTCTGAAGGGGACTATCTGTTTCTTTTTTGGCTCAGTGGAGAAAGCCCCAGTCATTTTCAGTTTCCAGGGCTGTGACTCCAGGAAGGGTAGAGACAGCACAAGCAGAGAGCAAGACCATTGAAATGCTAATGACCTCCACCTGGGGGGTCTGTCTTCTCTAGGAGGAAAGGGGTGGGGCCCTTTCCATTCAGAACCAGACCCCAGAGCCTGAGGGAACACAGCCCTACCTCCTCACACCAGTCAAGAATTATAGGCTAACAGGCATCACCTGCTGGGCAGAAAAGCACAGTGACCTGAGGCATCTCATGGTGGAGCAATTTTCTAAGACACACCCTCATGGAAACAAGATACTGAATATTTCTTCCGTCTGGGACCTGAGCCTGTTCTGGTCTGGGAAAACCTGATTTGGATAACCAAGGAAACCATGCCTAGACAACAGAAAATTACAACCTACACTAAGAAAAACAAAGTTATGGCCCAGTCAAAGGAACAAACGTACACTTCAACTGAGATACAGGAATTTAAACAACTAATGCTAAATCAATTCAAAAAGTTTAGAGAAGATATTGCAAAAGAGATAGAGGCTGTAAAGAAAACACTGGGCATACATAAGGCAAATAACGAAAGTTCAAAAAAACAACTTGCAGGATCTGTGGAAATGAAAGGCACAACACAAGAGATGAAAGACACAACAGAAACATACAATAGCAGATCTCAAGAGGCAGAAGAAAACACTCAGGAACTGGAGAACAAAACACCTGAAAGCCTACATGCAAAGGAGCAGATGGAGAAAAGAATGAAAAAACATGAGCAATGTCTACGGGAACTTAAGGATGAACCAAAGTACAATAACATACGTATCATTGGTGTCCCAGAAGGAGAAGAGAAGGGAAAAGGGGCAGAAGCAATAATAGAGGAAATAATTAATGAAAATTTCCCATCTCTTATGAAAGACATAAAATTACAGATCCAAGAAGCGCAGCATACTCCAAACAGAAGAGATCTGAATAGGCCTACACCAAGACACTTAATAATCAGATTATCAAATGTCAAAGACAAAGAGAGAATCCTGAAAGCAGCAAGAGAAAAGCGATCCAATACATACAAAGGAAGCTTCATAAGACTGTGTGTGGATCTCTCAGCAGAAACCATGGAGGCAAGAAGGAAGTGGTGTGATATATTTAAGATACTGAAAGAGAAAAACCACCAACCAACATTCCTATATCCAGCAAAGCTGTCCTTCAAATATGAGGGAGAGCTCAAAATATTTTCTGACAAACAGACAATGAGAGACTTTGTGAACAAGACACCCGCTCTACAGGAAATACTAAAGGGAGCACTACAGGGTGATAGAAGACAGGAGTGCGTGGTTTGGAACACAGTTTTGGGAGATAGTAGCACAACAATGTAAGTACACTGAACAAAGGTAACTATGAATACGGTTGAGAGAGGAAGGTGGGGAGCATGTGAGACACCACAAGAAAGGAGGAAAGATAACGACTAGGACTGTGTAATGGTGAAATCTAGAGTATTCAACAATTGTGATAAAATGTACAAATATGTTCTTTTACGAGGGAGAACAAGCAAATGTCTACCTTGCAAGGTGTTAAAAATGGGGAGGCATTGGGGGAGGGATGCAATCAGCATAAACTAGAGACTGTAACTAATAGAATCATTGTATTATGCTTCCTTTAATGTAACAAAGGTAATATATCAAGGTGAATGCAGATAAGAGGGGGTGATGGGGAGGCATGTTAGACACTTGACATTGGTGGTATTGTCTGATTCTTTATTCTACTTTGATTTAAGGTTATTTTTCCTTTTGCTGCTTCCTAGCTGTCATTTTTTTTTTCCTCTTTCTTTTGCCTCTCTACCTTCTTTGACTCTCCCTCCTGCCTTGTGGAAGAAATGTAGATGCTCTTATATAGATAGTGGTGAAGGTGGGGAACACATAAATATATGACCATGCAGAGAACCATCGATTATTTTCTTGGGATGGAATGTATGGTGAGTGAACAAAACCATATTAAAAAAAAAATGGACTGATGACAAAACCTCAAGGGCAATATACTGAGTGAAATAACCCAGACACATTAGGACAGTTATTGCAGGGTCTCACTGATAGGAACTAATTATAATATGTAAACTCATAAACATGAAATATAAGGCACCAAGATATAGGACGTGGCTTAAGAATGGGGAGTAGTTGCTTAGTATGAGCAGAATGTTCAACTAGGATGAACTTAAATGTTTGGAAATGAACAGGGGTGTTGGTAGCAAGATGTGAGAATAACTAACAGCACTTAATTGTGTGTGAATGAGGTGGAAACGGGAAGCTCAGAGTCATATATGTCACCAGAAGGAAAGTTGGAGGTCAAAAGATGGGAGTGTATAAAACTGAATCCTGTGGTGGGCAATGTCCATGATCAACTGTACAAATATTAGAAATCACTTCCATGAACCAGAACAAATATATGACAATACAATTAGAAGTTAATAATAGAGGGGCATATAGGGAAGAACTATATACCTATTACAAACTATATACTACAGTTAGTAGTATGTCAACATTTTTTCATAAACAGTAACAAATGTACTATATCAATACTATACGAGTCAACAATTGAGGGGGGTTGGTTAGGGATAGTGGAGGATTAGTTTCCTTTTCTTTTTTTCTTTTTTCATCTTTCACTTTATTTCTTGTCTGGAGTGATGAAAAGTTTCTAAAAATTGAACAAAAATTAAGTGTGATGGATGCACAGCTGTATGAGGGTACCCAGGGGAAAGTGATTGTACATTTTGGATCTTTGGATAATTGTATGGTATCTGAACAATCTCAATAAAAATGAAAAAAAAAATTAATTGAGAGTAGATGTGAGGGTCTATTTCTGAACTTTCAATTCAATTCCACTGGTCAATATTTCTATTTTTATGCCAGTACTATGCTATTTTTTACCACTGTAGCTTTGCCATATACTTTGAAGTCAGGAAGTGAGAGTGCGCCAACTTTGTTTTTCTTTTCTCAAAATGTTTTTGGCTATTTGGAGAACTTACCCTCCAAATAAATTTGATAATTTGCTTTTCCAATTATGCAAAGTGAATTGTTAGAGAATTGATTGAGATTGCATTGAATCTGTGAATCAGTTTGGGTACAATGGACATCTGAACAATATTTAGTCTTCCAATCCATGAACATGGAATATGCTTCCATTTACTTAGGTCTTTGATTTATTTTAGGAATGTTTTGTAGTTTTCTGAATACAGATCCTTTGCCTCCTTGGTTAAGTTTATTCCTAGTTTTTAATTCTTTTGTTCCTATTGTAAATGGAATTTCTATTGTGATTTCCTCCTCAGATTGCTCATTACTAGTATAAAGAAACACTGTTGGTTTCTGCATGTTAATCTTGTATCCCACCACTTTGCTGTACTTGTTTATTAGCTTTAGTAGCTTTGTTGTAGATTTTTCAGGACTTTCTATACATAGAACTATATCATCTGTATATACTGAAAGTTTTGCTTCTTTCTGATTTGGATACGTCTAGTTACTTTTTCTTTCCTAATTGCTCTAGATAGAAATTTTAGCACATTGTTGAAAAAAAAATTGTGACAGTGGGCATCCTTGCCTTATTCTTGGTCTTGAAAGGACAATTTTAATCTTTAACACTGAGTATGATGTTAGTGGATGGTTTTTTATATATGCCCTTCATCATAATGAGAAAGTATCCTTCTATTCCTATCTTCCAAAGTGCTTTTATCAAGAAAGGATGCTGGGTTTTGTCAAATGACTATCTGCATCAATCAAGATGATCATGTATTTCTTCTCTTCCAATTTGTTAATGTGGTATATTACACTAATTGATTTTCTTGTGGTGAACCACCATTTCATACCTGGAATACAATCCACTTGATCATGGTGTATAATACTTTTAATGTGCAGTTAGCTTCATTTTGCAAGTATTTTGTTGAGGAGTTTCACAATTATATTCCTTACAGAGATTGGTTTATAGTTTTCTTTTTTTATAGTATCTTTATCTGGGTTTGGTTTTAGGGTTATGTTGGTTTCATAGAATGAGTTAAGTAGCATTCCCTACTGTGCCAGCTTGGATGTATTATGGCCCCAAAACACCATTATTTTTGATGCAATCTTGTGGAGATTGTATTAGTGTTGATTAGGTTGGAACCTGTTGATTGTTTCCATGAAGACATGACACAATCAACTGTGGGCAAGATCTTTCATTGGATTATTTCTATGGAGGTGTTGCCCCACCCATTCAGGGTGGGTCTTTATTGGATCACTGGAGTACTTTAAAAAGAGCCACACAGGCCCAGAGCAGAACAATTGAAAGTGACATTTTGAAGAGCAGCTGCAGCTAAGAAAGGACAAAATATCCCAAGAGCAACATTTGGAGAATGCCATTTTGAAATGCTGCCTGGGAGCAAGCAGACACCAGCCACATAATTTCCCAGCTAGCAGAGGTTTCTGGATGCCAACGGCCATTCTTCACTGAAGGTATCCAATTGTTTATGCCTTACCTGGGACACTTTATGTACTTAAGACTGTAACTTTGTAACCAAATAAACTCTCTTTATAAAAGCCAATCTATTTCTGGTGCTTTGCAAAATGGCAGCATTAGCAAACTGGAACACCTCCCTTCAATTTTTTGGAAGAGTTTGAGCAGGATTGATATTAATTTGTCATGAAATGATTGGTAGAATTTCCCTTTGAAGCCATCTGTTCTTGGGCTTTTATTTGTTGGGAGATTTTTGATGACTGTTTCAATTTCTTTACTTGTGTTTGCTTTGTTGAGGTCTTCTATTTCTTCTGGATTCTGTGTAGATTGTTTGTGTATTTCTAGAAAATTGTCCATTTCATCTAAGTTGTCTTGTTTGTTGGCATACAGTTGTTTGTAATAACCTCTTATGATCTTTTTATTTCTGTGGGTTCAGTAATTTCTCTCCTCTCATTTCTGATTTAATTTGCAATCTCTTTTTTCTCTTTGTCAGTCCAGTTAAAGGCTTTTCAATTTTGTTGACCTTCTCAAAGAACCAACTTTTCATTTTATTCATTCTATTGTTTTCGTCTCAGTTTCATTTTTCTACTCAAATCTTTGTTATTTCTTTTCTTCTGCTGGCTTTGAGGTTAGTTTGCTGCTCTTTTTCTAGTTTGTCTAGGTGTGAAGTTGGGTCTTTGATTTTAGCTCTTTCTTTTTTAATGTAGGTGTTCAGGGCTATACATTTTCTTCTTAGCACTGCCTTCACTGCATCCCATAAATTTTAATAGGTTGTGTTCTTGTTTTCATTCATCTTGAGATATTTACTAATTTCTCTTGAAATTTCTTCTTTGACCCACTAATTATTTAAGAGTGTTCTGTTTAACCTCAATATATTTGTGAATTTTCTAGTCCTCCACCTGTTACTAATTTCCAGCTTCATTCCATTAGGGTGAGAGAAAGTGCTCTATATAATTTCAATAGTTGGTAAATTTATTGAGAATTGTTTTGCAAACCAATGTGGTCTATCCTGGAGAATGATCCCTGAACACTTAAGAAGCTATGTCCTGCTACTTAGGAGTGCATTGTTCTGTATATGTCTGCTAGGTCTTGTTCTCTTATCAAATTACTAAGGTTCTCTGTTTCCTTATTGATCTTCTGTTTAGATGCTCTATCTATTGATGTGAGTGGTGTATTGGAATTTCCAGCAATTATTATACAGACATCTATTTTTCTCTTCAGTTTTACCAGAGTTTGCCTCAGGTATTTTAGGGTGCTGTGGTTAGGTGCATAAATATGTATGAATGCTATTTTTTTTTCCTGGTGGAGTGTCCCTTTCATTAAAATATGATGTGTTTTTTTTTTCCTTATAACAGCTTTGCATATAAAGTCTATTTTATCCAATATTAGTATAGCTACCCCAGCTTATTTCGGATAATGTTTGCATGGAATATCTTTTTCCAGCCTTTCACTTTCAACCTGTTTGTGTTCTTTGGTCTAAGAAACAAATGTTCTGGGTTGCTAATACTTCTGTTATGCAAAATACCAGAAATGGATTGGCTTTTATAAAGGGAGCTTATTTGGCTACAAAGTTACAATCCTGAGACCATAAAAGTGTCCAAACCAAGGCATCAGCAATAGGATACCTTCACTGGAAAATGGCCAATGGTGTCTAAAAAACTTCTATTAACTGGGAAGGCATGTTTCTGGTGTCTTCTGACCCTATACCCTGAGGTTCTGGTTTCAAAATGGCTTTCTCCAAAATGTCTCTGGGCCAGCATCTCCAAACATCTCCAAGCATCTCTAAGTGTCAGCTCCCAAGCATCTCTCCAATGGTCACTCTCAGCTCTTGAGATATTGTGTCCTCTCTTAGCTTCTCCAGAGCAAACTCCAGACTAGCATCTCAAAGCATCATCCAGCATCTGCAAACATCTGGGTCTAGGTAGACTCTTTTAAAGGACTCTAGTAAACTAATTAAGATCTGTGATGAATGGGTGGGGCCACATCTCCATGGAGACATTCAATCAAGAGGTCACACCCTAAACAGAAAGATTAATAAATCTTTCCCCACAAGATTTCATTAAAGAATATTATTTTGGTGGGACATAATATATCCAAACCAGCACAACAAATCTACCTATTAGTAATTACATTAGACATAGATGATTACACACCTGATTCAAAGGGCAGAAAGTGGTAGAATGGATAGCCAACCATGATCCAGCTATATGTTGTCTACAAGAGACACATTTTAGATTCAGAAACACAAATAGGCAGAAAGTAAGATGATGGAAAAAGCTATACAAGGAAAAATGGTAACTAAAAAAGAGCTACATTGTTTATGCTAATAATAGAAAAAATATTTTTCTAAAATGCTCACTAGAGAAAATCAGAATATTTTATAATGATAAAATGGTCAATTCATTGGAAAGACATAATAATTATATTTTTTTCTAAAAAAAGAAATCAAAAATATATGAAGAAAAAACTTGCAAAATAATGAGAAATGGGCAATTAAATAATAATAGTTGGAGACTATAATAACCCACTTTCACTAATGGATGAAGCAACTAAACAGAAGGCTGACAAGGAAACAGAGGAATTAAATGGCATTATATAACAAACATACATCTATACTACATTTCATCCAATTAAACCAGAATACATACTTTTCTCAAGTGTACAGGAAACCTTTTCCGGAGACCAACTGTTAGGCCATAAACCAAGCTTTAACAAATTGAAAAGGAATGAAATTACATAAAGTGTGATCTGTGACCACAATGAAATAAATTAGACATCAATACCAGAAGAAAATTTAGGAAATTCACAAATATGTGGAAATTTAACAACATACCCCTAAATAATCAACAGGTAAAAGAGGAATGTGCCAGTTTGAATGTATTATGCCCCCAAATGCCATTATCTTTGATGTAATCTTGTGTGGACAAACCTGTCAGTGTTAATTAGATTGTAATTCTTTGAATGTTTCCATGGAGATGCACCCCACCCAACTATGAGTGATGACTCTGATTGGATAATTTTCATGGAGGTGTTGGCCCGCCCCTTCAGGGTGGGTCTGAATTAAATTACTGGAGCACTATATAAGATCAGGCAGAAGGAGCAAACTGCTATAGCCAAGAGGGACACTGAAGAAAGCACAGGAGTTCAGATGAGAGACAGTTTGAAGATGGCCATTGAAAGCAGACTCTTGCTCCAGAGAAGCTGAGAGAGGACAAACATCCCAAGTGCAACTAAGAGTGACATTTTTGAGGAACTGCAGCCTAGAGAGGAACGTCCTGGGAGAAAGCCATTTTGAAAACAGACACCAGCCATGTGCCTTCTAGCTAACAGAGGTTTTCCAGACACCACTGGCCATCCTCCAGTGAAGGTACCCTATTGCTAATGTGTTACCTTGGACACTTTATGGCCTTAAGACTGTAACTGTGTAACCAAATAAACCCCCTTTTATAAAAGCCAATCCATCTCTGCTGTTTTGCATTCCAGCAGCATTAGCAAACTGGAAGAAGGAAATCACAAAGAAAATTAGAAAACATTCTGTGATGAATGAAAGCAAAAACATCACATATCAAGTCTTATGGAATGTAGCTAAGCATTATTTAGAGTGAAATTTATAGCTCTAAATGCCTCTATTAAAAAAGAAAGTATCTCAGACAATAAACTAATCTTCCTCCTTAAGAAACTGCAAAAAGATAAGCAAACTAAACTCAAAGGAAGGAAGGGAATAACATCCAAGAAGAAATAAATGAAATAGAGAACAGAAAATCAATAGAGAAAATCCACAAAGCCAGAAGCTATTTCTTTGAAAAATTAACAAAATTGGTAAAACTTTAGCTAGACTACAAAGAAAGAAAAATGTATTGAGTGAAGGTTCAATTTCTCAAAATCATAGAGGAAAGAGGGAACATCATGTCCACCCTTAAGAAATTAAAAAGATTAGAAGAGAGTACTATGAACAATTGTAGGCCAACAAATTAGTAACCTAAATGAAAAGGAAAAAATCCTACAAAGATTAAAATTGTCAAAAATGTCTAAAGAAAAACAAAAACAAAAATGAATAGGTCTGTGAAAAATAAAGAGATTGTATTAGTAATTTAAAATCCTGCCAATAAGAAAAGACTAGTCACTGATGACTTCACAGCTGAATTCAATGAAATGTTCAAAGAATTAACACCAAGCCTTCACAATTTTTTCCAAAAATAAAGAAGATGAGGGAATACTTCTCAACATGCTCTATAGTACCGAAACCAGACAAAGGTATCATAAGAAAAGAAAACCACAGATCAATAACCTTTATTAATATAGGCACAAAAGGGCCTCAAAAAATAGCAACCACTTGAGCAACATATAAAAATTATTACTTCAACATGACTAATGGAATTTATCCTAAGTATGCAAGTATGATAATACAAAGATAAAAATCAATCAATGTAGTACACCATATTGACAGAATAAAAGGCAAAAACACATGACCATTTAAACAGTGCAGAGAAAACATTCGACAAACCTAACAAACTTTCACAATAAAAACAACCAACAAACTAGGTTTAGAAGGGGATTTCCTCAACATAACAGGTGTCTATGAGAATTTCACAGCTGACATCATGCATAATGAGGAAAAACTGAATTTGTTCTCTCCAGGATCCGGAACTAGACAAAAAAAGCCCATTCTTTCTGCTTCTATTAACATTTTACTGGAGGTTTTAGCCATGGCAATTACACAAGAAATACATACATTTCATCCAACTTGGAAAGAGAGAAGTAAAACTATCTACTTGCAAAGGGCATGAAATATTAGAACCAACAAACAAGTTCAGCAAGCTATCAGGATACAATATTAACATACAAAATCAACTGCATTTATATAAAATAGCAATGAACAATCCAAAAATAAAATTAAGAAAACATTGATGACTGTGGCATCAAAAAGAATAAAATACTTATGTTTAAATTTAATAAAAGAATTGCAGGACTGGTACACTGAAATCTACAAAACTTTGTTGAAAAAAAATAAAGAAGATTTAAAGAAATAAAAAGGCATCCATGTTCATGGATTGAAAGACCAAATATTTTTAAGATGTCAATAATCCCCAAACTGATCTACAGATTCCAAATAATCCTTATCAAAATCCCAGCTGTACTTTTTTTCAGAAATAAGCATGTTGACACAAGAATTCATATGGAGTTTCAAAGGAGTCAAATGCCAAACTAATTATGGAAAAAAAAGAAAATTTGAAAAACTCACATTTGATTTTCAAAACAATACAAAGCTATACTAATCAAGATAGTGTGATACTGACATAAATAGTGGATGATAAAGATTGAGATAGAATAGAAACAGAGGTAAAAATGAAGATAGAGATAGATCAATAAAATAGAAAAGAGAGCCCAGAAATAAACCCACACATTTACGGTCAATTGATTTTTGACAAGGATGCCAAGAAAATTCTATGTGGACAGACTAATTTTTTAAACAAATGGTTCTCAGACAACTGGATACCCATATTCAGAAGAGTGAAGTTAAAACTCCAGTTCACACTGTATACAAAAAAAAAAAAATTAAAATGTATTATAAAAATAAATGTAAGAGCTAAAATTATAAAATTCCTAAAAGTACACATAGAAGTAAATCTTCATGACTTTGGATGAAATAATAGTTTCTTAAATATGACACAAGCAACAAAAGAAAAAAGATAAATGGAATTCATCAAAATTAGAAAGTTTTGTGCTTCAAAGAACACCACTGAGAAAGTGAAAAGACAACCAAGAAAATGGCAGATAATATTTGTAAGTCTCGTATCTGTGAAGAGATATACCCAGAAAATATAATGAATTTTTACTACTCAACAATAAAAAGGCAAGTAACCCAATTAAAAATGGTTAAAGGATTTGAGTAGACATTTCTAAAAAATGATATCCAAATATAAAATATATCCAAATATCTGCCCATAAACACATGGAAGATAATATCATTAGTCACTAGTGAAATGCAAATCAAAACTGCATTGGGATATTTCATACCCTCTTACAAAGCTAAAATAAAAAAACAAAGTAACAAGAATTCCCCAAGATGTGGAGAAATTGGATCCTCATACATTGCTAGTGGGAATGTGAAATAGTGCATCTGCTGCAGAAAACAGTCTGTCATTTCCTCAAAAAAATTAAATATAGAGTTACCATATGACTCAGTAATCCACTCCTACATATATACTCAAGAGAAATGGAAGCATATGTTCACCCAAAACTTGTCCACAAATGTTCATAACAGCAGTATTTATAATAACCAAAAGTGGAAACAATTCAAATATTTATCAACTGATAAGTAGGTAAACAAAATTTCATATATGCATAAAATTAAATAGTATATGACAATTGAACTAATTAGCTACTATTACATGCTAGATTCCACATAGACGAACCTTGAAAATATCATGCTGAGGGAAAATTGAGTCCCAAAAGATTATGTATTTTATGATCCTATTTATATAAAATGTTCAGAACAGGGAAATCCATATGGACAGATAATCAGTTAGTGGTTGCCAGGGACTGGCAGGGGATGGGAATAGGGAATTACTTCTAATGGTTCCTCTGTAATATGATAAAATCGCTCTAAAATTAGATAGTGGTGATGGCTGTACTCTGTGAATAAACTAAAATCCACTGAATTTACACTTTTACAGAGTGAATTTTATGACATATGAATTATATTTCAATAAAGCTGTTATTAAAAAAATAATGTCTGGCCAGGAGTGAAGTATCTATCTTAGTTTTGTCACATCTTGAACAGAATCAGCTATATAGCATTCCAAGTAAATGAAGCAATACAAAATGATAGCAATATGAGGAACCAAGCCAATATTTCTCTCAGAACAATTATACTTAAAATAATTTACAATTCAGCATAAAAGCTTTCTTCCCTGGTAGAATGGTCAAATTATAGGTTGAAAGCCACCACTGTACTTGGCACAATTTGGAACATTTCCTTGAGGATGGAGTTAGGTGTGTGAGTGTTTGTGCATATGTGTGTGTGTGTGTGTGTGTGTGTGTGTGTTTGCCTGTGTGTGTATGAGTGCAGAAGGAATGATGAAAAGGGAAACACTGAGGTCTCTGTAGGGAGAAGTATATAGCCTGAAATGGCCTAACGATCAATGCTTTTAATATATTAATTATTCAATAGTTATTTATAAAGCACCACTATGTGCCAGTTGACTTTCAAGGAACTTAGGATGCATTAAACAAACTAGCTCTTACAGAGTTTAGATGCTAGTCAGAGAAATCCAATAATAAAATAGGTTAAAAAAAAATATATATATATATATAATGTTGAAATGTGATACATGCTATGGAGGAAAATAAACTAGGAAAGAAGATAAGAAAGGCCCAAGAGAAAGGGTTGCAATGTCAAAAAGGATTGTTATGAAAGTACATAGGGAGATGTTGAAATTAAGCTACTCCAAGAGAGATGGCATCTGTGGAAACACTTTCTAGTGAAGTAGAACAAAAGTTCAAAGGCTTTGAGGGA
This sequence comes from Choloepus didactylus, assembly GCF_015220235.1. NCBI lineage: Eukaryota > Metazoa > Chordata > Mammalia > Pilosa > Megalonychidae > Choloepus > Choloepus didactylus. The sequence continues at coordinate 145,627,090 of NC_051309.1, forward strand.
GAACCATGTTTGGTATATTTGCAGAACTATGAAGAGGATAGTACAGTTGAATTCAAATAAGAATATGGGGGTGTATAGGATATGAAGGTGGAGAGATAAATGGAAGGTGAAGAATATGGGTCAAGTCAGTGAAGACCAGGTGAAGAATGTCAGGGGAACCAGTGAAGACCAGGAGCTCAATTTTAGACACATTAGATTTGGCATGCCTATTAGATATCCAAAAGGAAATGTTGAACAGCAAGAAGATATGTGATTTTGTAGAATGGTCTAGGCTGAAGGTATAAATTTGGGAATGATCAGTGAATAATGGTATTTGAGAATTAATGAGTTTTCTAAAGAAGTGAGTGTGAATTAAAAAAAAAAAACAGAAATGTATATTTAAAAACTAGTTAGAAGACAGGAAGATGAGGATGAACCAGAAAAGAGGCAGCCAGGGAAGTAAGAGTGAAATTAAAATTGTGGACTCTTGGAAGACAAGTAAGAAAGGGTTACAAAGAGGATGGGGGAGATGAGATAAGAACTGGAGTATATATTAAATTGATAAGTGATAGCCTAGGAAATCTGAACTTCTTTAAATGAATAAGCATAAAACAGCATAATAAAAGTGATGGTCATGGTCCCTAAGCAAACATGACAGGCAAGGCAGCATGGGGGGGGGGGGGGCAATAATTACATTGATAATAAGATTTCTTCATCAATATCATAAACTCATTCTTGTCAGTGAGATTCAACTTTCTATAGTTTCATGCATCATACAATGATTCTTAAGCAGTTTTATTGAGATATAGCCACACTATGCAATCCATCCAAAGTGCAGAATCAATGGCTTTTAGTATAATCACAGAGTTGTGCCTTCATCACCATAATTAATAGAATAGTTTTATTAATCCAAAAAGGAAAACCCCATATCCCTTACCAGTCACTTCTCAATCCCTTCCTCCTTCCCCAGCCCTACGTGATGATACTCTAACACTGCTTCTGTAAATGTTTTTGTATTTATATTTAATATAAATGGAGTCATACAATATATAGTACTTTGTGTCTCATTTCTTCCACTTAGTATTTTTTTCTAAATTAGAGAGGTTGTAGGTTTACAGAAAAGTCATGTAAAAAGTACAACATTCCTATATACCCCTTTATTATTGACACTTGGCATTAGTGTGGTAACTTTATTACAATTGATGAAAGAATATTAAAGTATAACTGTTAACTATATTACATAGTTATAGTAGGTGTATTTTCCCATATACTACCCTATTATTAACACCTTGTAATGGTGTCATATATTTGTTATTATTTACGAAAGAACATTCTTGTATCTGTACTATTAACTACAGTCCATCATACACAACAGGATTCACTGTTATATAGTCCTATGTTTTATCTTGCAACTTTCCTTCTAGTAACATACACAACCTAGAACTTCCCCCTTTCAACCATTAATTACACTCACAAAATGTGCTACTATGACCACTATCCATTACCAGATAGTTATGATCAACCCAAATACAAATTCTGCACAAATTAGGGATCAGCTCCCCTTTCTCTACCCACAGTCTATCCACTGGTAACCTGTATTCTAGATTCTAACTCTATGAGTTTGCTTTTTATAATTAGTTCATGTTACTGTAATCATACAATATTTATGATGGAAAAATATTTCATCATATGTATAACCACAATTTATTTATCCATTCATCAGTTGATGGATACTAGGATTTCTTACATCTTTTGGCAATTGTGAATAATGCTGCTATTAACATCAGTGTGCAAACATCTGTTCCAGTCCCTGCTTTCAGTTACTCTGGGTATATACCTGACAATGAGATTGCCAGTTCATGTTGGCAATTCTACACTTAGCTTCCTGAGGAAACACCAAGCTGTCTTCCACAGCAGCTGCACCATTTTACATTCCCATCAGCTGTAAATAAGTGTTCGTATTTTTCCACATCCTCTCCATCACTTGTAGTTTTCTGTTTGTTCAATAATGCCCTAGAATTCTAGTAGGTGTAAAATGAGAGCTTATTGTGGTTTTGATTTACATTTCCCTAATAGCTAGAGATACTGAGCATCTTTTCATCTACTTTTTCAGCTTTTTGTATTTCCTCTTTGAAAAAAGAATGTCTATTCAAGTCTTTTGCCCAGTTTTTTTTTAATTAGGTTGCTTGTCTTTTAATTAGGTTGTTTTGTTAACTTTTAGGAGTTCTCTCTATATTCTGGATATTAAACTCTTATCAGATATGTGGTTTCCAAATATTTTCTTTCATTGAGTAGGTTGCTTTTTAACTTTCTTGACAAAGAACTTTGAAGCACAAAAGTATTTAATTTTGAGGAGGTCCCATTTACCTACTTTTCCTTTTGTTGCTTGTACTTTAGGTATAAAGTCTAAGAAACCACTGCCTTATGGTCCAGTTTCCTTTATATAAGTATTTGATCCATTTTGAATAAATTTTTGTATAAGGTCTGAGATAAAGGTCCTCTTTGATTCTTTTGCATATGGATATACTGCTATCCCAGCACCTTATATTGAAGAGCTTATTCTGTTCAAATGGACTTGTGTGGACTTTACAGCCTTGTCAAATATCAATTGTCCATAGAGGTAAAGGTCTATTTCTGAACTTTCAATTTGATTCCATTTGTCAATATATCTATATTTATGCCAGTCCCATGCAGTTTTGACCACTGTACCTTTGTAGTATGCTTTAAAGTCCACAAATGTAAAACCTCTTTTAAAAATGATTTTGGATATTCAGGTTTCCTTACCCTTCCAAATAAATTTGATAATTGGCTTTTCCAATTCTGAAAAATAATGTTTTAGTTTTCATAGATTTGATTAGGATTGCATTGAATCTGTAAATCAATTTGGGTACAATTGACATCTTAACAATAGTCTTCCTATCCAAGAACATGGAATATGCTTCCATTTCTTTAGGTCTTCTTTGATTTATTTTAGGAATATTTTGTAGTTTTCCTTTGCACCTTGGGTTAAATTTATTCCTAGTTTTTATTCTTTTGTTACTATTGTAAATGGAATTTTTATCCTGATTTTCTCCTCAGATTGCTCATCACTAGTGTAAAGAAACTGCTGATTTTTGCATATCAATCTTGTATCCCACCACTTTGCTATGTTTGTTTATTAACTCTAGTAACTTTGTTGTGGATTTTCCAGGACTTTCTATGTATAGGATTATACCATCTGCAAATAGTGAAGGTTTTCTTCTTCCTTTCCAATATGGATGCCTTTTCTTTCTTTTTCTTGCCTAACTGCTCTGGTTAAAACTTATAGCACGAGGTTGAGTAACATTGGTGATAGTGAGCATCCCTGCCTTGCTCGTGATCTTAGAGGGAACGCTTTCAGTTTTGCACCACTGAGTATGATGATAGCTAAGGGTTTCTCCTATATATCTTCATCATTTTGAGGAAGTTTCTTTTTTTCCTAACTTCAAAAGGTTTTTGTCAAGAAAGGATGCTGGATTTTGCCAAATGTCGTTTCTGTGTCAACCAATATTATGATGGAGTTTTCCCCCTGTGTTAATGTCGTATAGTATATTAACTGATTTTCTCATGTTGAAACCCCCTTGCATACCTGTGAATAAAACCAATTGATCATGGTGTATAATTCTTTTAATGTGTTGTTGGATTTGACTGGAAAGCATTTTGTTGAGAATTTTTGCATCTATATTAATTAGAGAAATTGATCTGTTTTTTTTTTTTCTTGTAGTATTTTATATTGCTTTGCTATTAGGGTGATGTTGGCTTCATAGAATGAGTGAAGTAGTGTTCTCTCCCCTCAATATTTTGGAAGAGTTTGAGAAGGATTGGTATTAATTGTTCTTGGAATGATTGGTAGAATTCACCTGTGAAACCATCTGGTCCTGGGCTTTCTTTCTTGGGAGATTTTTGCTGAATGATTCAATCTCTATTTGTAATTGGTCTGTTGAGGTCTTCTACTTCTCGAAGAGTCAGTGTAGGTTGCTTGAGTGTGTTCTGGTTTGCTAATGCTGCTGTTTTGCAAAACACCAGAAATGGATTGGCTTTTATAAAGGGGGATTATTTCATTACAAAGTTACAGTATTAAAGCATTAAAGTGTCCAAGGTAAGGCATCAACAATAGGGTTCCTTCACTGAATGATGGCCAATGGCATCTGGAAAACCTCTGTTAGCTGGGAGGGCACATGGCTGGCATCTGCTTGCTCCCAGGTTGCATTTCAAAATGGCATTCTCCAAAATGTCAGTTCCAATGACGGTCTTCAAAATGTGTCTCTCAGCTGAGCCAGCTCCTTCTGTCTGAGCTTATATAGTGCTCCAGTAAACTAATCAAGGCCCAAGCTGAATGGACAAGGCCACACCTCCATGGAAATTATCTAATCGGAGTTATCACCTACAGTTGGATGGATCAAATCTCCATGGAAAAAACCTAATCCAAAGGTTCCAACTTAATCAACACTAATATGTCTGCTTCCACAAGATTGCATCAAAGAACATGGCTTTTTCTGGGCATGTAATAAAGCCAAACTGACACAGAATGTTTCTAGGAATTCTTCCATTTCATCTAAGTTCTCTCATTTGTTGCATAGAATTGTTCATAGTATCCTCCTATGATCCTTTAGATTTCTGTGGGGTAATTAGTAATTTCCCCCTCTCATTTCTGATTTATTTATTTGCATCTTCTCTTTTTATTTTTTTGTCAGTCTAGCTAAGGGTTTTCAATTTTATTGATACTCTCAAGAACCAACTGTTGGTTTTGTTAATTCTCTTATTCCCTTTTTATTATCAATTTCATTTCTGCTCTAAGCCTTGTTATTTATTTTCTTCTGCTTAGTTTGCAATTAGTTTGCTCTTCTTTTCCTAGTTCCTCCATGTGTGCAGTTAGTTCTCTCATTTTAGCTTTCGTTTTTTTTTTTGTTTTTTTTTTTTTTTTTTTTTTTTAATGTAGGCATTTAGGGCTACAATATTCCCTCTCAGCACTGCTTTCACTACATTCTATAAATTTTGAAATGTTGACTTCTCATTTTCATTTGTCTCAAGATATTTACTGATTTCTCTTATGATTTCGTCTTTGATCCACTGATTGTTTAATCTCCATATATTTGTGAATTTTCCAGTTCTCTACCTGTTACTGATCTCCAGCTTCATTCCATTATGGTCAGAGTATTCTTTCCATAGTTTCAGTCTTTGTAAATTTATTGGGAATTGTTTTGTTACTCAGTGTGTGATCTATCCTAGAGAATGATATATATGTACACTTGAGAAGAATCTAAATTCTGCTGTTTGAGTTGCAATGTTCTGTATATGTCTGTTAGGTCTTGTTCATTTATCATAATATTCAAGTTTTTTGTTTCCTCTTGATCTTTTTGTATGTGTTGCATCTATTGATTTGAGTGGTGTATTGAAGTATCCAACTATTATTGTAGAGACATCTAATTTTCCCTTCAGTTTTGCCAGTGTTTACCTCATGTATTTGGGGGCATATTACTTAGGTGCATACTTATGATTGTTATTTGTTCTTGGTGGATTGACCTTTTTATTAATATAAAGTGATCTTCTTTGTCTCCTATAAACTGTTTTGCATTTAAAGTCTATTTTGTCCAATATTAGTACAGCTATCCCAGTTCTTTTTGGTTACTTCCACCTATTTGAGTCCTTGAGTCTAAGGTGAGTCTCTTGTAGGCAGCATGTACTTGGATCATAATATTTTATATATTCTGTTAATCTGTATCTTTTGCTTGGGGAGTTTACCCCATTAACATTCAATGTTATTGCTCTAAATGCAGTATTTACTTCAACCATTTTATCCTCTATTTTTTGTATGTCATATCTAATTTCTCTCTCTCTTTGTACCCTTTTTGCTACCCTTACTGATAATCATCATTTCTTTGTTTTACTCCAATTCTCTCTCTCTCTCCTGTCTTTTCCTTTCAGTCCATGTACTCCTTTGAGTATTTCTTATAGGTTTGGTGCCTTGTTGATAAACTTCTATGTTTCTGTTTATCTGTGAATATTTTAAACTCCCCCTTATTTTGAAGAACAGTTTTGACTAGTAGCATTTGTATCTCAGTACCTTAAATATATCATACCACTTCTTTCTCACATCCATGGTTTCTGATGAGAAATCGGCATTTAATCTTATTGCAGTTCCCTTGTCTGTTATGAATTGTTTTTTGCTTGCTGCTTTCACGATTCTCCATCTTTGGCATTTAACATTCTGTTTAGCATGTTTCTTGGAGAAGATCTATTAGAATTTATTCTGTTCATGCTTCATGGACATGTATATTTATGTCTATTATAGTTGGTTTTTATTCAGCCATTATTTTCTCAAATATTCTTTCTGCCCCTTGTCCCTTCTCATCACCTTCTGATACACTCATGATGTGTATGTTTATGTGCTTCATGATGTCATTTAATAACTTGTGACTCTGCTCAATTTTTTCCATTCTTTATCTGTTTTTCTATTTGGAATTTCACATGTCCTAATTCACTGATTCTTTCTTCTTCCTGTTGAAATGTTCTGTTGTATGCCTCTGGTGTCTTATTAATCTCTTCTATTGTACCTTTCATTCTCATAAGTTCTGTTATTTTTTTCATACTTTCAAATTACTCTTTATGCTCACCCAGTGTCTTCTTAATATCCTTTATTCCTATAGCCATATTTTCCTTTATCTCCTGGAATTGACTTAGGTGTTGTTTGAACATCTTTGATTAGTTGTTACAAATTCTGCATCGTCTCTGAAGTTTTTATTTGTTTCCTTGACTAGACCATATCTTCCTGTCTCAGTATGGCTTGCAGTTTTTTGCTGATGTCTAGGTATCTGATTATCTTGATGAGTTTACTCTGAAGGTCAGTTTCTCCCTTGTTCCTAGAGCTTTATTGTTGATTGGCATTGTGTTAAGCTTCTTTTTAGACATTTGTTTCAACTGATTCTACACATTTAGAATAACCTGTGTTTACTGATCCAATTTTCTTGGCACTTCTTCAGCTGATTCTTGCCCTGGGTATGAGAAATATTTTTTTTCCTTTAATTTTGTTGATGTATAGTTGCATACTATTCAATCATTCAAAGTGTGCAAAAAATTATTCACAGTGTCATCATTTAGTTGTGCATTCATCACCACCATTTTTGAACATTTTCATTACTTCAAAAAATTAATAAAAAAATAAAATAAAAGTAAAGAAGAACACCCAAAACATTCCATCTCCCCTTTCCCCCTATTATTCATTTACATTTTTGTCCCCATTTTTCTAATCATCAGACTATACACTGGAAACAGGAATGTGAGCCACAAGGTTTTCACAATCACATGGTCATATTATATCATCTATATATTTATACCCTCATCTTCAAGAACAAAGGCTACTGGAATGCAATTCAATAATTTCAGGTATTTCCTTCTAGCTATACTGATACACTAAAAACTAAAAAGGAATATCTCGGTAATGAATAAGAATAACTTCCAGAATTACCTTTTGAGTCCATTTGAAATCTCTCAGACACTGGAACTTTCCTTTGCTTCATTTCTCTTCCCACTTTTGGTCAAGAAGGGTTTCTCAAGCCCATGATGCCAGGTCCAGAGTATTCCCAGGAGTCATGTCCTACATTGCCAGGGAGATTTACACCCATAGGAGTCATGACCAACTTTTTCAGGGAGATTTACACTCCTGAGAGTCATATCCTGCATAGGGGGGATGACAATGTGTCCACCTGCCATGTTGCCTTAGCGAGAGAGGCCACATCTGAGCAACAAACAGGGTTCTCTGGGGGTGATATTAGGCACAATTATAAGTAGGCTTAGCCTCTTCTTTTCAGTAACAGACTTCATAAGGGCAAGCCCCCAAGATGGAGGGCTTGGCCTAATAAATTGATAGTCCCCAATGCTTGTGAGAACATAAGGAATTGTTCAGGTGGGTAAATTTAATATTTCCACATTTTTCCCCAGTCTCTCAAGGGGGCTTTTCAAACACTTTTTGTCCTCTGCCCAGATTACTCTGGGATGTATTGGGGTTTCATACTAACCTGTACAAACCAACCAGATCTCACTCCCTATTCAAGGCTTCATGTAATTATGTAATTATGGTGCTAATTTGATCATACAAGTTAAATTATATAGTGTACTCCAGAAAATATAGATTTTTCCACCAAATAACCATCTCTTCTTTTGGTCTCACACAGAAGTTGACATTTTAAAACACAGCCAATATAATCATTTACCCTTTAGTCTGATTTACCTTAGTCCTAACTAAGTCCATTTAGTTCTTCTCTTTAATTGAATTCCAATCTCCTCTTTAGCTTCTTTAACATTTGCTGTATGGGGTAATGTTGACAATTATAGCTGCTGAACTTGGGCTCTGAGTCTCAGGTGTCACACAGGTACCTGATATTCCCGGACTAACCAGGTTATACACAGAGAGCTCAGCAACTCAGAATCTAGAAATAACCATTAAAACTCAGGAATAGATGTAACTGCTATAAGAGTTTACCATCTAGGATCCACTACAATAGTTCTTCCCCTGATAACCTATGCTCTCAGATTCAATTCTCAGTGTTTGCGCATTACAGTTATTCTATATTAATGAGGTGTTATAATGTCTGTCTTTTAATTTCTGTCTTATTTCACTCAACATTCTGTCTTCAATGTCCATTTAACTAGTTGCACACCTCACAACTTCATTTCTTCTTGTAGCTGCTCAATATTCCACAGTACACCACTCCATTCAATTTATGTTCCTCAAGTATACAACCAATAACAGGGTTGCAGGACCATTTGGCAACCCCATATTTAGCTTCCTGTGGAACCACTACACTGTGCTCCAGATGGGCTGCACCATTCTACTTTCCCACCTGTGGTATAATTTTTAAGATCCTAGTATTTGTGCAGCTGTTTCATCCACAGGATAAAGCTTCTTCTCCTCTGTTCCTTCTCTGGGAATATTGACCTGTTTGTTTTTATTTTGCCTCTATAGTTTTTGTTTTTTTAAATACTCTCCTTTCACTGCTTCTAGCTGCTTGTGCCTAGAGGGCAAAATCTGGAAAAGGAACTGGGACTTTCCCATGTGAGTATTTCCCAGCCAATAGCTCCACAAAGCTGAGCTTTCCTGACCTGCCCAGAAAATGCAGATGTTCAGTTAACTTCCCCCCACAACCATGAGAAGTCCTGCATCTTTACATCTCCACTGCCTCTTCTTTTGTACAGGGAAGGTTAAAACAATGGCTGCTGCTGACTTTGTCCAGGGTGGGTAGAAACAGTAGCTACCCTCAGAGCCAGGAAATAATGATCTAAATTTGCTAATCTAAAGCTATGATCAGTGATTGGCTGTGCACACTCCTGTTCTTGGGGTAGAGGATTTTTGCATCCCTTACTGTCACTGGCAGCTAGCTGGAGACTGGTCCCTGTGGTGGTCTATTGCAAGAGTGGGGGATGGGTGCTGGTAGCTGCCACAGGAAGGCAGCAATTTAGAGTTTTTTGCCATAGTTTATCATCCTCTTTCCCATGCTATTCCTTGGATGCTATACAGTGTTCTTCTGGCCTCTGGAGTTTCACAATAGTTGTTTCAGACAGTTCCTGCCTATCCACTAGACATTTTTGGAGGAGGATTGAGTACTGCTGCTCTCCACTCTTCCATCATCCCAAGAAGTTGCATACAATTATTTTTAATGCTAATTACAATATACAGTATAAAAGAAAATGAATTTTGGATCAGATCTATTTTTTTTCTGCTTCTTTTTCTTTGTATGGAAGTGTATCTATCAATTGTATAGATAAAATCCAATCAGGACAACAAACATCATCTCTGTTCTTTCAATGAACCAAATTTAGCAGAGAAAATTAGTTACACAAGTGTTGGAGAGCTTAAAGCAAGAAAATAGAAACTGAGGCAGTGCAAAAAATAATAACTGGAGAAGACAACTCCAAATAAAGGAAATATGCTTTTATTTGGAATTATCATGTAATAGAAGAGGCCCTATGGATGGTCTTCAAAACTCTGAGGAAGGCAAGCTTGTGTTGTTACACTGCCATGATTAGGCTGGTTCTGGAAGTGCCAAAGAGGCTAGAACTAATGGTTGCTCTTCAAACGAAGGGCAGTGGCAGCCTTTTTATTTATGGACAAAAGCCATATATAAAATAGGATAAACGAAACCCTTTCACCCACACTCCTGAATGACAATAGCTTAATAATCTGCAAAATATGCAATATGAACCTTAATATAATATGTATTTTAAATAATTACAGCATTACTAATTAATACATAAAGTTTGATGCAAAAATCAATATTGATAATCCTAGGTTTACTGGAACTCTATATTTTGACTTTCAAGATAACATATATTAAGCACTAATTCCTTATTTACTAAAAGATACAGAGAATTCCAGGTCAGAGATCTTTAATTTTTATTAGATAGGGGTAGAAAAGTAAAAGTTACACTTATGGCAGTTAATTCTTAACAGAAATTTAGTAAGCACCCATTTATCCAAAAATAATCAGAAATTGTCTTTTGGTTACTTGAACACTCTTGTTAATTGACAATTGTCAAATATATCATACATGATTCACAGTGCTCAAAGAACTAGAATAAAAGAACATGGTCTTGACATCAAAATTATAACTCTAAAGTTTCTCTTAGCTGTATAATTCTGTGTCAGTTTTTGGAATATACCAGTGTTCAGACATCACTTAAAGTATTTGTTTCCATTTAATCAACAAATAATTATATTGTGTAATGTTCTATGAATAGAAGGTGAAGGTAATAAAACTGAAATATTATTGGCTCATCTATACGGCTTATAATATGATTATGAAAATTTCTGAAGTAAAACTAAACTATGCTATAAAAATATCATAAAAATTATTCAATATGGTTTTCTGGGTTAATGTGTTCATACTCTATCATGTTTTAAGGTAAGGATAGGGATCTGCCTCAGCAAGATACATTTTTCTAAAATAATTATTACTTTTCTCCACATACTATTAGCATCATATTTTTATTTCTCCTTTGAATTCATTTACATGCTAGCATTGTTTTGGAATGGAATGGAAGCAAACAAGCAAGAACTTCAGTTTTGTGCTATGTGAACTATTTTTGCAATAATCTGATTAAATAAAGAATGCATCACTTTTTTCTGTTTTCTTTTGATTAACTATAATTAGTACATTATAGCACTAATTCATTCCACGTGGGATAAAGAGTACCAAATGTGAGGTGCGTAATGATAAATAATATCTTTGACTACTTACCTTTTGTTAGGTACTGCTCTGTAAAAATAAATTTACATATGCTTTTTGTTAATTTTCATGCCAATGAGTTTTGTGTACTGGCATTATCCAAGTTGAAAAATGAGGAAACTGAGGCAAAAAGAAGCTAAACAATGCTCCTAAGATTACAAAGTAGTTTGGATGGGATCAGGCAAGTTGGCTACAAGAGCTGTCCTCTTCCCATACATCATATTATCTATTTTTTTATGAAATTAGGAAAAATATAATAAAATATAAGGAATCTCATTTACATCATAATTGTTTCTGACATAAATAAAAAAGGAAGCCAGAGGTTTTAATAATCCTCAAAATATGACAATGATAGAAAATGTATTATGAGTTTTCATGTTCACTGAAAAACATAAACATTTTCATAATCAAAGCTGTCAACTACTCTTAAACATAGGTTTAAGGGGCACATGTAGGAAGAAGATGACATGTTAATAATTAAAAAGATCATTGGCCATGTAATTGTACATCTTACTTTTACTTTTGAAAGTACTTTTACTTCTTACTTTTGTTTTTACTTCTTACTTTCCTTTTAGTTTACTAAAATTGTAAAGCTTTATTAACATTGAATAGGCTGCATATATTTAAATCTGCAATTTAAGATTTGACACACATCTTTATTTGTTAAACTACCAACAGAATCATGATAATAAACATATGCATCAAACCTAAATGTTTTCTTATCCTTTGTAACCCATCCCTTCCATAATTCCCTGCCCTCCCCTATCCCCTAATGACCCCTGAACTGCTTTCTTTCACTTCATATTAGTTTGCAATTTCTAAAATTTCATACAAATTTAATCATAGAGTAGGCACTTTTTCTGGCCTGGTTTATTTCACTCAGAATAGACTTTGAGATTCAGCCATGTTGTTTCATGTGCGGACAGTTCATTCATTTTTGTTGCTGAGTAGTATTTCATTGTATTATTATACCACAATTTGTTTATCTATTCACTTGTTGACGTACCTTTGGATTGCTTCCAGGTTTGGTTTACTAACAAATAAAACTGCTATTTACATTCACATGCAAGTACAGTACGAACATTTATTTTATAATTTGTTGGGAGAGGAGTAGAATAGCTGGGTCATATGTAGGTGCGTGTTGAACATTTTAAGAAATTGCCAAACTGCATTGCAAAATAATTGTCCCATTTTCAATTCCACTGGAAGTGTCTGAATGTTCCAGTTGCTCTAAATTCTCACCAGCACTTGGTATGATCACATGTCATAATTTTAAACAAATGGATTCATTTACGTATTCTTAAGGATGAATAACATTGAACATCTTTTTACGTTTATTTGCCTTCCATATTTCTTCAGTAAAATGCCTATTAAAAACGCTTGCCTGTTTTTTAAAATATATGTTTTTTGATTATTGAATGTTGAGAGTTCTTCAATGTGGTAGATTCAAGTTCTTTGTCACATATGTAATTTAGAAATATTTTCTCCCAGTTATGGCTTGCCTTTTCATTCTCCTATGAGTATATTTCAAAGAGAAGTTCTTCATTTTTATAGAGATTAATTTGTCTATTTTTTTCTTTTACATATCCTACTGTTTGTTTCCTATCTAAGAACTCTGCCTAATTCAAGGTCATAAAGATTTTCTTCTATGTTTTCTTCTAGAAGTTTTATAGTTTTAGATTAGAAATTATGGTGTATGATACGTTTCAATTTAACTTTTGTACATCATGTAAGATTTATGTCAAAATTCCTTTCTCTGGCATTGATTATGTGATTATTCTAGCACTGTTTAAAAGATTGCTACCTCTTCACTGAATTGTGTCTGTATCTTCACTTAAAAAAATGGTCTTATATGTTTGAGTCTAATTCTGAACTCTCATTTCTTTTTTTTTTTTTTTAAATTTTCTACCTTCTTTGGCAAATGCTATCTAGTTTCTGCTTGAACGCTTGTGCTTATGGAGGACTCACTACTCTGTAACAGCATCCTATTATATTCCTGGACATCTTTTTTTTTTTTTTTTTTTTTAAATCATCATTTTATTGAGATATATTCACATACCACGCAGTCATACAAAACAAATTGTACTTTCGATTGTTTACAGTACCATTATATAGTTGTACATTCATCACCTAAATCAATCCCTGACACCTTCATTAGCACACACACAAAAATAACAAGAATAATAATTAGAGTGAAAAAGAGCAATTGAAGTAAAAAAGAACACTGGGTACCTTTGTCTGTTTGTTTCCTTCCCCTACTTTTCTACACATCCATCCATAAACTAGACAAAGTGGAGTTTGGTCCTTATGGCATTCCCAATCCCACTGTCACCCCTCATAAGCTACATTTTTATACAACTGTCTTCGAGATTCATGGGTTCTGGGTTGTAGTTTAATAGTTTCAGGTATCCACCACCAGCTACCCCAATTCTTTAGAACCTAAAAAAGGTTGTCTAAAGTGTGCGTAAGAGTGCCCACCAGAGTGATCTCTCGGCTCGTTTTGGAATCTCTCTGCCACTGAAGCTTATTTCATTTCCTTTCACATCCCCCTTTTGGTCAAGAATATGTTCTCCATCCCACGATGCCGGGTCTACATTCCTCCCCGGGAGTCATATTCCACGTTGCCAGGGAGATTCACTTCCCTGGGTGTCTGATCCCTCGTAGGGGGGAGGGCAGTGATTTCACCTTTCAAGTTGGCTTAGCCAGAGAGAGAGGGCCACATCTGAGCAACAAAGAGGCATTCAGGAGGAGACTCTTAGGCACAAATACAGGGAGGCCTAGCCTCTCCTTTGCAGCAACCATCTTCCCAAGGGTAAAACTTATGGTAGAGGGCTCAACCCATCAAACCACCAGTCCCCTATGTCTGTGGTCATGTTAGCAACCATGGAGGTGGGGTAGGCGAATACCCCTGCATTCTCCACAGGCTCCTCAAGGGGGCACTACATCTTTTTTTTTTTTTTCCTTGTTTGTATTTTTTCTTTTTTTTTTTTTTAACTTTCCCTTCTTTTTTAAATCAACTGTATGAAAAAAAAAGTTAAAAAGAAAACAAACATACAATAAAAGAACATTTCAAAGAGACCATAACAAGGGAGTAAGAAAAAGACAACTAACCTAAGATAACTGCTTAACTTCCAACATGTTCCTACTTTACCCCAAGAAAGTTACATAATATAGCAACATTTCAGTGAACTTGTTCCTACTACATCCATCAGAAATTAACAGACCATAGTCATTTCTGGGCATCCCCAGAACGTTAAATAGCTTATCTGTTCTTCTTGGATTATTGTTTCCCCTTCCTTAATTGCTCTCTACTGCTAGTTCCCCTACATTCTACATTATAAACTATTTGTTTTACATTTTTCAAAGTTCACATTAGTGGTAGCATGTAATATTTCTCTTTTTGTGCCTGGCTTATTTCACTCAGCATTATGTCTTCAAGGTTCATCCATGTTGTCATATGTTTCACCAGATCGTTCCTTCTTACTGCCGCATAGTATTCCATCGTGTGTATATACCACATTTTATTTATCCACTCATCTGTTGAAGGACATTTGGGTTGTTTCCATCTCTTGGCAATTGTGAATAATGCTGCTATGAACATTGGCGTGCAGATATCTGTTCGTGTCACTGCTTTCCGATCTTCCGGGTATATACCGAGAAGTGCAATCGCTGGATCGAATGGTAGCTTTATTTCTAGTTTTCTAAGGAACTGCCAGACTGACTTCCAGAGTGGCTGAACCATTATACAGTCCCACCAACAATGAATAAGAGTTCCAATTTCTCCACATCCCCTCCAGCATTTGTAGTTTCCTGTTTGTTTAATGGCAGCCATTCTAACCGGTGTTAGATGGTATCTCATTGTGGTCTTAATTTGCATCTCTCTAATAGCTAGTGAAGCTGAACATTTTTTCATGTGTTTCTTGGCCATTTGTATTTCCTCTTCAGAGAACTGTCTTTTCATATCTTTTGCCCATTTTATAATTGGGCTGTCTGTACTATTGTCATTGAGTTGTAGGATTTCTTTGTATATGCAAGATATCAGTCTTTTGTCAGATACATGGTTTCCAAAAATTTTTTCCCATTGAGTTGGCTGCCTCTTTACCTTTTTGAGAAATTCCTTTGAGGTGCAGAAACTTCTAAGCTTGAGGAGTTCCCATTTATCTATTTTCTCTTTTGTTGCTTGTGCTTTGGGTGTAAAGTCTAGGAAGTGGCCTCCTAATACAAGGTCTTGAAGATGTTTTCCTACATTATCTTCTAGGAGTTTTATGGTACTTTCTTTTACATTGAGATCTTTGGTCCATTTTGAGTTAATTTTTGTGTAGGGGGTGAGGTAGGGGTCCTCTTTCATTCTTTTGGATATGGATATCCAACTCTCCCAGCCCCATTTGTTGAAAAGACCATTATGGCTCAGTTCGGTGACTTTGGGGGCCTTATCAAAGATCAGTCGGCCATAGATCTGAGGGTCTATCTCTGAATTCTCAATTCGATTCCATTGATCTATATGTCTATCTTTGTGCCAGTACCATGCTGTTTTGGCAACTGTGGCTTTATAATAAGCTTCAAAGTCAGGGAGTGTAAGTCCTCCCACTTCGTTTTTCTTTTTTAGGGTGTCTTTAGCAATTCGAGGCATGTTCCCTTTCCAAATAAATTTGATAACTAGCTTTTCCAAGTCTGCAAAGTAGGTTGTTGGAATTTTGATTGGGATTGCATTGAATCTGTAGATGAGTTTGGGTAGAATTGACATCTTAATGACATTTAGCCTTCCTATCCATGAACATGGAATATTTTTCCATCTTTTAAGGTCCCCTTCTATTTCTTTTAGTAGAGTTATGTAGTTTTCTTTGTATAGGTCTTTTATATCTTTGGTTAAGTTTATTCCTAGGTACTTGATTTTTTTAGTTGCTATTGAAAATGGTATCTTTTTCTTGAGTGTCTCTTCAGTTTGTTCATTTCTAGCATATAGAAACATTACTGACTTATGTGCATTAATCTTGTATCCCGCTACTTTGCTAAATTTGTTTATTAGCTCTAGTAGGTGTATCGTGGATTTCTCAGGGTTTTCTAGATATAAGATCATATCATCTGCAAACAATGACAGTTTTACTTCTTCTTTTCCAATTTGGATGCCTTTTATTTCTTTGTCTTGCCGGATTGCCCTGGCTAGCACTTCCAGCACAATGTTGAATAACAGTGGTGACAGCGGGCATCCTTGTCTTGTTCCTGATCTTAGAGGGAAGGCTTTCAGTCTCTCACCATTGAGTACTATGCTGGCTGTGGGTTTTTCATATATGCTCTTTATCATGTTGAGGAAGTTTCCTTCAATTCCTACCTTTTGAAGTGTTTTTATCAAAAAGGGATGTTGGATTTTGTCAAATGCTTTTTCAGCATCTATTGAGATGATCAATTGATTTTTCCCTTTCGAGTTTTTAATGTGTTGTAATACATTGATTGTTTTTCTTATGTTGAACCATCCTTGCATGCCTGGAATGAACCCCACTTGGTCATGGTGTATGATTTTTTTAATGTGTCTTTGGATTCGATTTGCAAGTATTTTGTTGAGGATTTTTGCATCTATATTCATTAGGGAGATTGGCCGGTAGTTTTCCTTTTTTGTAGCATCTTTGCCTGGTTTTGGTATTAGATTGATGTTAGCTTCATAAAATGAGTTAGGTAGTGTTCCATTTTCTTCAATGTTTTGAAAGAGTTTGAGTAAGATTGGTGTCAGTTCTTTCTGGAAAGTTTGGTAGAATTCCCCTGTGAAGCCATCTGGCCCTGGGCATTTATTTGTGGGAAGATTTTTGATGACTGATTGGATCTCTTTGCTTGTGATGGGTTGGTTGAGGTCTTCTATTTCTTCTCTGGTCAGTCTAGGTTGTTCATATGTTTCCAGGAAATTGTCCATTTCTTCTACATTATCTAGTTTGTTGCCATACAGTTGTTCATAATATCCTCTTATAATTTTTTTAATTTCTTCAGGATCTGCAGTTATGTCACCTTTTTCATTCATTATTTTGTTTATATGGGTCTTCTCTCTTTTTGATTTTGTCAGTCTAGCTAGGGGCTTGTCAATCTTGTTGATCTTCTCAAAGAACCAACTTTTGGTGATATTTATCCTCTCTATTTTTTGTTCTCTATGTCATTTATTTCTGCTTTAATCCTTGTTATTTCTTTTCTTGTACTTGGTTTAGGATTGGTTTGCTGTTCATTTTCTAGCTTCTTCAGTTGATCCATTAGTTCTTTGATTTTGGCTCTTTCTTCCTTTTTAATATATGTGTTTAGTGCTATAAATTTCCCCCTTAGCACTGCTTTTGCTGCATCCCATAGGTTTTGGTATGTTGTGTTCTCATTTTCATTCATCTCTATATATTTAGCAATTTCTCTTGCTATTTCTTCTTTAACCCACTGATTGTTTAGGAGTGTGTTGTTTAACCTCCAGGTATTTGTGAATTTTCTAAGTCTCTGATGGTTCTTGACTTCTAATTGTATTCCATTGTGGTCAGAGAATGTGCTTTGAATAATTTCAATCTTTTTAAATTTATTGAGGCTTGTTTTATGTCCCAGCATATGATCTATTCTGGAGAAAGTTCCGTGAGCACTAGAAAAGTATGTGTATCCTGGTGATTTGGGATGTAATGTCCTGTAGATGTCTGTTAAATCTAATTCATTTATCAGATTGTTTAGGTTTTCAATTTCCTTATTGGTCTTCTGTCTGGTTGATCTATCTATAGGAGAGAGTGATGTGTTGAAGTCTCCCACAATTATTGTGGAAACATCAATTGCTTCCTTTAGTTTTGCCAGTGTTTCTCTCATGTATTTTGTGGCACCTTGATTGGGTGCATAGACATTTACGATTGTTATTTCTTCTTGCTGAATTGCCCCTTTTAATGGTATGTAGTGGCCTTCTTTGTCTCTCAAAACATCCCTGCATTTGAAGTCTATTTTATCTGAGATTAATGTTGCTACACCTGCTTTCTTTTGGCTGTAGCTTGCATGAAATATTTTTTTCCATCCTTTCACTTTCAGTTTCTTTGTGTCCCTGTGTCTAAGATGAATCTCTTGTATGCAACATATTGATGGTTCATTTTTTTTGATCCATTCTGCGAATCTATATCTTTTAATTGGGGAGTTTAATCCATTTACATTCAACGTTAAAACCGTGAAGGCATTTCTTGAATCGGCCATCTTATCCTTTGGTTTATGTTTGCCATATTTTTCCCTCTCTCTATTAATATCCTTTATTGTACCCATACTGAATCTCTTTAGTACTGAACCTTTCTCCAAGTCTCTCTGTCCTGTCTTTGTTTCTCTGTCTGTAGGGCTCCCTTTAGTATCTCCAGTAGGGCAGGTCTCTTGTTAGCAAATTCTCTCAGCATTTCTTTGTCTGTGAAAAATTTAAGCTCTCCCTCAAATTTGAAGGAGAGCTTTGCTGGATAAAGTATTCTTGGCTGGAAATTCCTCTCACTCAGAATTTTAAATATATCATACCACTGCCTTCTTGCCTCCATGGTGGCTGCTGAGTAGTCACTACTTAGTCTTATGCTGTTTCCTTTGTATGTGGTGAATTGTTTTTCTCTTGCTGCTTTCAGAACTTGCTCCTTCTCTTCTATGTTTGACAGTGTGATCAGTATATGTCTCGGAGTGGGTTTTTTTGGATTTATTCTATTTGGAGTTCGCTGAGCATTTATGATTTGTGTATTTATGTTGTTTAGAAGATTTGGGAAGTTTTCCCCAACAATTTCTTTGAATACTCTTCCTAGACCTTTACCCTTTTCTTCCCCTTCTGGGACACCAATGAGTCTTATATTCGGACGTTTCATATTATCTATCATATCCCTGAGGTCCATTTCGAGTTTTTCAATTTCTTTTCCCCATTCTTTATTTTATGCTTTCATTTTCCATTCTGTCATCTTCCAGGTCACTGATTCGTTGTTCAACTTCCTCTAGTCTTGTACTATGAGTGTCCAGAATCTTTTTAATTTGGTCAACAGTTTCTTTAATTTCCATAAGATCATCCATTTTTTTATTTAGTCTTGCAATGTCTTCTTTATGCTCTTCTAGGGTCTTCTTGATTTCCTTTGTATCCCGTACTATGGTCTCATTGTTCATCTTTAGTTCTTTGAGTAGCTGCTCTAGGTGCTGTGTCTCTTCTGGTATTTTGATTTGGGTGCTTGGGCTTGGGTTATCCATATCGTCTGGTTTTTTCATATGCTTTATAATTTTCTGTTGTTTTTGGCATCGTGGCATTTGCTGAACTTGATAGGTTTCTTTTAGGGTTTGTAGACCTATTGAAGTCCTTATCTCTAATTTATCAGATCTACAGCTTCGTGGAGTACACTTTCTCTAACTAACCAGCAGGTGGCGTCCACGAGCCACCTGTTCTCCACAAGCCAGTTCTCCCCTGCTTAGCCTTTTTGGTGAGTGGGGGAGTGAGTCTTGTGGGGCCCAATTGGTGTACCAAGCTTGCGTGTGTAGTTGGTGTTGTCTGCCCTGTATGTGGGGCGTGTTTCTGGGCAGTCGGGGAGGGGGGTGGCCCTAACAATCAAATCTCCCTGATGATCCTAGAGTTTTAAAGCTGCTGCAATAGTCTAATCCTTCAGTTCAGTCCTGCCACAGTTTGTCTCTGCCACTGACCCACAAGTCTTTGGTATTGGAGTATGGCTCCTGAGACTTGCAAGTGGGCCCCTCTTCCAGGCTGTGCACCCCGGGTCCTCTGTTGAGGGATGACTGTGCTATGTCACAGGTGAGTGCCGTCCCCCCAGGGCAGTTCTGGGCTGCTGGGCTGTGTAGGGAGGCTCCCAGTCTGCTGAAATGATGGCTGAATGGGGCTTTGTTAATTCACACTGCTCCACCTTCCCAGCTCTGGGACATTCAGCTGAGGTTGCAGGGAAGGCTAATGTCCACGCCCAGTTTTGTGGTGTGTGCCTGTTATTTGAAGCACTTCCGTCACACTGGGTTGTCTGGGGCAGCTCTGGGCTATGGGGCTGGCGATGGGCAGGAGTGTTTCCTGTCCACCAGGATGGTGGCTGTGAGCGGACACCCCCCTTTTCTTGGGAATTTGTGTTGTTTAGTGAATTTTCTCAGCCACTGGATTATTGCCTTTTGTCTCAGAGCTCTCTTAGTTCTGCTCTTGACTTGACGTGCCCAAATTGCAATTCTTTGAAGCTTTCTGTATTGGGCTTCTTAGAGTAATTGTTTTAGAAAAAGAAAAAAGGATTTAAAAAATAAAAAAAAAAAAACCAAAAAAAAAAACGGCCCTCCTCAGAGATCTAATGGGTTATTGAAATGCTAATAGACAAAGCAACCAGGGCCATTAAGGAAAGGCCCACAGGGCAGAGAGATCAGCTTTGCTTCGGGATTTGCATATGCGCCTCAAGGCCTGAGCTCCGCCCTTCCCCTTTCTGTGTTCACCGGAACTCCAAAAATCCTCTGCTTTTATTTTGGAGTTTTTCGTGTTGTTTTTTTTCTATGCCTGTCTCCTCTCTGCTGGGCTGGCTGCTCTCAGAGTCTCTGGTGTCTGGTCTCAGTCTATCTATGGTTGGAGTTTGAATCAGTAGAATGAGTTTCCGATAAGAGCAGCCACTGCAGTTCTCCCTTCTCCTTCCCGGAGCTGACAGCCCCTCCTCCCCCCGGACTGAGCCTGGCAGGGAGGGGCGCGGGTCCCCTGGCCGCAAAAACTTACAGATTTCGCTGATCTCAGCAGTTCCACGTTTTCATGAGTGTTGTATGAAGTATGCCCAAAGACAGATTGCTCTGTGGTGTCCAGTCCACGCAGTTCCTGGCTTTTTACCTACTTTCCTGGAGGAGTAACTAAAACTTACACCTCACCAGTCTGCCATCTTGCCCCGCCTCTCCTCTCATTTCTTTTTGAGTATCTTGGTGTCAATACTCATTATTGGTTATCATAGATGTGCTATAATCACTATTGAATGGATGGTGGAATTATGAAGATTAGAAATGTCATCTATGTTGCCAATTGGTTTAATTTTTCTTTAACTTAGAAATATTCTTGTAATCAGTGACTATATTACAATAAGAAAATTTTTATATTATTTACCACATCCACATTTATGCCTTATGATTGTAAGCTATCAGGGTTTCCTATCTGTTATAGTTTTTCTTGCATTGTGTGGTTTATATCCAACATCAAACTATGAGGTCTTCAGGTCCTTTCTATCTAAAAGTTCTTAGCACCAAGTAAGGTAACTGGCACATTTGCCAGTACATTTTTTTAGGAGTAAGAGCAATATTTCTTAATTATCTAAAATGTTTAAACTGCTTGATTTTCTTAGATATTTTTCCAAAGAATAGTTTTACTGAAATATATCTGGAATAGATATATAGATAGGGATATATATATATATATATATATATATATATATATATATGCATGTGCTATTCATATATATTCAAATATTTTTTACATATAATCAATTTTTATATATGTACAGTACAGCCTTTAACAATTGAATAAAGTAATGCCAACATTATATCGCAAAGTGAGGAATGCTATGAGACAGTTAATTCTCTGAAACAATATTTTATATTAAATTTGTCCTTCAATGAAAATCTCAGTTATTAATTTTTTCTTTCCCCATATCACCATTTTCATACAGTGTTTAATTTATTTAATTAATTTATTCAACAGATATTAATTAAGCACCTGTTTTGAGCCAGCTATACTTCCAAATAATCTATGTCATTGAACAAAAAAAAAATAAAAATCTTTACCCTTATAGAGTGTCCATTCTAGTGTGAGAATACAGATAATAAAAAAATAAATAAGCAAATAATACTTAATAAATGTATATACTTATTAGAGGAAAGAAATGCCCCAGAAAAAAATAATGCATGCAAGAAAGACAGGGAATACTAGCAGAGAGGTGGTACTGTTATTTTAAATAATGTAGTATAAATAGGCATAACTCAGAAGCAGGTAATATTTGAGCAAGGATTATAGGATTTCAGGAAATAAGTCATGAGTATAAGATGTCCAGCAAACCCTAAGACCTGGGGAAGGAACATACCTAGCATAACAAGAAACCAGTACAGAAAACGTGAGGCTGCTGTAGAGTGAGAAAGGGGGTAAGTTGGGATGAGATGAGATCAGCAAGATAACAATGAGTTCATAAGGTGGGGTCTTGAAACCCATGGCATAAACCTTGACTTTTCTATTGAGTGAAATAGGGAGCCACTAAGGAGTTATGTGCTGGTTTAATGTATGCTATAACATTTCCTGTGCGTACTATGGTTGAGTGAGAACAGAGATTCCAAGTAGAAGGCTGTTTCAATCAGCTATGTGCGAGATAATAATGACTTGCACCAAGCTGCGGTGGTGAGGTGGCAACATATAGATTCTGAATATATTTTAAAGGTAGAGTCAAGATGCTATGCTGAAGGCTTAAATGTGAAGTATGTAACAAAGAAAGTATTTTCCAATTCTTCCCCAAATGTAACATTTGGCACAGAGTTTATGAACTTTTTAATATGCATTTCAACCATATATGAAATAATTAACATGCTTCCCCTAGCATTCTAATATATCTTATACAAAAGAAGCTTCCAAAAAAAATTCCAAGGATGTATTTAAAATATTTATAATACAATTTTGGTAGCACATCAAAATATGAGAAAATTTTCTTTTTATTTATATGCCTTCTTATGCTAGATAATAATGATAATAATATGAATTACTTAAAGTAGGCAATCTATCTTACAAGAATTATTATAAAAGTAAGTCTCTCTTTGGATTAAAAGTGTGTACTATAGTCTCCATACTTTCCTATAGTTATTACCCAGAAAAAATATGAACTTTGTATTTCTGAAGGGAAGTGATACCAATATGTGAAAGCATGCATCTCTTTAAAGTAGCCATGTGTGGAATATTCTACTATACATGCTTTTGTATTTGGGATCATTATTCTCAATTCCTCACTTTTTCTCTATATCCCAACCTTTGTATCATGTAACTTTGTTGTACCTTCTATTAGTGTGGATGGAGTACATTCCTGACACTGTTGTTGTGTATGGCTAATGATTTGCTTTGGACAATGGATTATTAGCAGGTGACTTCAATGTACTGGGTGGTTTAACTTGCCTCTCGTGCTTCTGTAATCATTATGAGAAGGGCATGCCCCTATAGCTGTTGCCTCTTCAGCCTCTCTCAGAATGGACCAGTGGAGTGCTCCTGACTCTGACTTGGAGCTTGAAGCCAATCCAGATGACCCATAGCCTAAGATAAAATTGAGAGCAAGAAAATATGTGCTGGTTGCTTTAACCACTGATCTATGCAACATTATTGTATCAAGAGGCAGCTAACAGCTATACTTCCATGCACACAGTTTTTGGATGTTGAAAGGGCCACAATACTCAAATTGCCCTTCCTTTATGAAAAAATAATGTGTCTCCTTTATGATGAAACATGAATGAAAATAGAACCATCCCCATTTCACAAAATAGTAAACTAAGATACCAAGAAGAAATTTATGCAGACGCCCTCAACTCTATTTTTGAAAGATGTTAAGGAAGCAAATATTTTAGAGTGCTAATAACAGCAGCATCAGCTAGTTAGTATTTCTTCAACTTTATATTCTTTGGCAGTGGGTAATAACTGTTTTACAAATAACAAATCTTTTAAGCCTAGGTAACAACTCTAAGACAAAAGTAAGATAATTAACTCCATTGCATAGAGTAATGTAAGTGTGATCCCCACACAAGTTGCATCAACATTACCTGGGAGCTTGTCAGAAACGGAAGATCTTGGCTCCCACCCAGACATACTGAATCACAAACTCTGAGAATGAGGCCTAGGAATCTGTGTTTTAATAAGCCCTCCAGTTTATTTGGATGTACACTCAAGTTTGACAAACACTGAGAGGAAAATGGATAAAATTAAGTAAATTGTATGAATAAAACAGCTAATAAATATTTGTTTTAGGATGTAACCAAGATATTCCTGCTCTAGAGCATTTGTTACATGACAGGTGCTGTGTCTACATAATCTCATATAATATTCAAAAACCTGCAAACTGGATATTATCATTCCAACTTCATGGGTGGAGAAACTGAGCTAGGGTTGATAGGCAACAAGGTATGAGCTGGTATCTATAACAAGATCTGTTCAGCTCCAAAGCCAATATTTTACTATTATACAAAAACTCATTCATTAGAAATTGAAAACAGGCAGGAAATCAAAGAAAGTTTTTCCATGGGTAGAGTATAATCCTCCGTGATTACTTCAAGATGACTGCATAGAAAATATGACTGGCTGTGATGTCACAGTGTCAATCAAAGGTGTCTTATCCAGAAAATTAAAAAATTGAAAAGCTTCAATTTATGAAACACTTCCATAGAAACTATTCTGTAGTTTCAGAATAAATCTTTCAATTAAAAAACACAAATATTACTCGTGTTAGTTGGATATTTTATGTAGTCTTGTTGAAAGTTTATTCCATTGGATCATTTTTGGCAAGCAGAAAGTTTTGTTTGACCCACAAAGTTCTTTTTTTCTTTTTTTGTAAGGACTTAAGTCTAGATTTAAAAATTAAGACATGGTTGCATACACCAAAAAACTTACTATGCAGCATTTATTGAAAAATCAATCCAGCAACACTGGACCAAAACATATAGATGGTATGACAGGTACAGCCACCAGGTAGAGTTGATGCACACACTCTACAGTTAGTCATTACCTATTTCTTTTAAAAATGGCATCAAGAGTACAGGCTGGAATCAATCTGCCAGGGTTCAATCCTGGTTTTACCAAGTACTAGCTGTGTGATCTTGGGCAAGTTACTCAGATTCCTCAAATATAAAATGGGGATAATAATAACAGTATCTCATGGGTTTCTTGTGTGAAATTAATGATGTAATGCATGAGAAGTGCTATGATTATTTCCTGGCATCAGTAAGTTCCCAATAAATGTTAGCTATCATATTCCTGTCACTATAACCCTGTCTTCTTCAGGGATAGGACTTTCAATCAGATTCCCAATAGAAAATCATGACATGCACAAGTTAGGGCAAATAAGGGGAAGATTTAATAAAAAAGGAGTATGTTTTCAAAAATGAGCAAGGTTTAGGGGATCTCCAAAGAACAGATGCAATTTTCACCAGCCCTAAGCCTGAAGGGCTAAGGGAGGAAACAGTTACCAAAATCCTGAAACAGGGAGGTTTGTGTGGAAAGGGATC
Organism: Choloepus didactylus; assembly: GCF_015220235.1. NCBI lineage: Eukaryota > Metazoa > Chordata > Mammalia > Pilosa > Megalonychidae > Choloepus > Choloepus didactylus. The sequence goes on from NC_051309.1 coordinate 145,652,496, forward strand.
ACTGAAAGTGGAAATTTTAGCCTGTATATATGTTACTAAAATAATTTTTTTATAAAGCGAAAACCATAGGACTGTACAACACAGTTGACCCTTTTGTAAACAATGGACTATGATTAATGGAACAATTATAAAAATGTTCTGTCATGAATTTTGACAAATGTACCACACTAATGCAAAGTGTTAATAATCGAGTGATACGTAGGAATTCTATTTTATACATGGTTTTTTAAACCTACAACTTCTCTAATTTATTTTTTGAAAAGCTGCAACATTTGGCTGATGGAAGTAGCCAGCTTAAGGAAATCTTGTAGGGATCAAGCAGGCAGAGTAAATCCCTAGATCTCTTCTTCTCCCTCTGCTCTCTTGACAGAACTCAACTGAAAGCCAGAGGGTAAGGGAGCTCTGTGATGTAGGCAGACTGACAGCTTTGGGGTGGAGGGAGAGCAAGGTGACCAAGGGTAGAGAGTGGATCTGAATGGGCAAATAGAACCAAGATGGCTTGCCCAATGCTTGTTTTTTTCATTGACGTTACTTATATGGTTCTTTGATCATATGAACTTGCAGTCTATCATCTATGAGATCAATCGTAATATGACATACTTAAACATTATATTTTGGGGCAAGAAAATACTAACAATTTTTAAAATGTACTAAGGAAAATTATCTTATTCACATCTACCTGATGGAACTTTAAAAGTTAGTGCTTTAAAATAACCATTACTTAATATATATTTCTTTATAAATAACTTAAAGGTCCATAAGAACACATGCAAAGTAAATAAAAAAAACTGTTTATACAGCTGACTTTCCTCATACTAAAGAAAATATAATACCAATTTAATGCTTTCTAGGATTTATTTTAATCATAGACAAAAGTTTTACCTTGTAAGTAAAAGCTCCAACGAAAGATTATGAAAATGTGTTAGGATCCAGAATTAAAAATCAGAAATACAGCATATCTATTAGTTATCAAAAAATGAGTATATGAGTGCTACATAATTTATTGAGTAAGTATTACCTAAAAAGTATAGAGAAAATTACACTTTTGATATATTTGGAAAACATTCCTCTACTTTCATAGTTCAAATAAATTAAGACAACATTTTCAAAGGTTTCCTTGCTATAAGAATGTCACTCTGGTAAAGTAAATTTACTCCAGGATATTTTTATTCAGTGAGGTATGGAGACAATTTCCTCAGCAGTGGAGAGGCTATTGCCTTAGATACCACAGTAGCTGGTCTGACATACAAGTGGTCAATACTTCATGATTGCTCTTTGCTTATTTTCTGCAGGTAGGGAAAGGCCATTATTTGTAACCTCTTCAGAAGCATGTTATGGACAAAGTTTCTACATACACTACCTTTACATGAGAAGATCCATGATTATGAAAAATTGCTGGTGTAATCTGACATTCTACACTTTCTTCCCTCACTTTAAGTATAGAAGCATAAAAGTCAGTTTAAAGTCTTCTATTTTTTAATAGTCAACTTTATCAGAACAGCTTTAGGTTTAAAGAAAAATTGCACATGGGGTAAAGAGGGTTCCAATGTACCCAGCACCACACACATAGTTCCCCCCATTATTATTAACATTTTGCATTAGTACAGTACACTTATTACAAATGATGAACCAATATTAATATATATTTATAACTAAGGTCTATAATTTCCATTAGGGTTCTCTCTTATATCATGTCTCTACCATTACACCATCAGATAGAACAATTTCACTGCCCTAAAAACACTCTGTGCTCCTCCTATTCATCTTTGCTCCTCTACTCTGAACCCCTAGCAACCACTGTCTTTTTACTCTATTTGCCTCTTACATAATATCATGTAATTGGAATCATACAATATGTAGCCTTTTTCTGGCTGGCTTCTATAACTTAGTGATAAGTAATCAAGTTTTCTCCATGTCTTTTCACGGCTTGATAGGCTCAGTTTTTATAACAGGATAGTGTTTCATTGTATATATGTGCCATACTTTGTTTCTCCATTCACCTATTTAAGAGCGTCTTGGTTGCTTTCAATTTTTGGTGAGTAAGAATAAAACTTCTATAAATGTTCCTTTGGAGGATTTTATGCTGACATGAGTTTTCAAATCCTTTGAGTAAATATCTAAGAGACCAACTGAGAGATCACACTGTAAATCTATGCTTACCTTTGTAAGAAACTGGCAAACTGTCTTACAAAGCAGTTGTAACTTTTGCATTTCCACAATCAAGAAGAGTTCCTGTTGTTCTGCATCCATGCCAGGATTTGGTGTTGTCAATGTTTAGGATTTTAGCCATTCTAAAGGTGTGTAGTGGTATCTTTTTATAATTAGCAATTCCCTAATGACATAAAATATTGAGTGTCTTTTATGCTTCTCATTTGTATATCTTCTTTGGTAGAGTGCCTGTTCAGCTTTTTGTCCATTTTGCAACTGGATTGTATGTTTTCTTTTTGTTGATTTATAAGAGTTCTTTGCATATTTTGGATACAAGACCTTTGTCAAGTATGGTTTTTGCGAATATTTTCTCCCAGTGTGGCCTGTTTTTTCATTCTCTTAACACTGCCCTTCAAGGAGCATAAGTTTTCTTTTATTTTAATGAGATCTAACACTGATTTGTTTTTCTTTCATGGATCATGCTTTTGGGGTTGTATCTAAGAATTCATTGCCAAAGCAGAGGCCACTTAGATTTTCTCTTTAAGTTATTTTTTAAAAAATTTAGAGTTTTGCATTTTACTTTTAGGTCTATGATCCATTTTTTAAATTCAGTTTTATTTTATTATATATTCACCTACTATACTATCATCAACAGTGTACAATCAGCTATTCACAGCACCATCATATAGTGGTGCATTCATCACCACAATCAATTTTTGAACATTTTCCCTCCTCCAAAGAAAATAAAAATAAGAATAAAAATAAAAGTAAAAAGAATACCCAAATCATTCCAGTGCCCCCATTCCACCCTATTTTTCATGTAGTTTTTGTCCCTATTTTTATATTCATCTGTCTGTACACTGGATAAAAGCAGTGTGAGCCACAAGGTTTTCACAATCACATAGAACTGGGTTGCAGTTCAACAGGTTCAGGTATTTCATTCTAGCTATTCCAATACACTAAAAACTAAAAAAGGGTGTCTATACAATGCATAAGAATGACCCCCAGAATAACCTCTCAACTCCATTTGAAATCTCTCAGCCACTGCAACTTTATTTTGTTTCATTTCTCTTCAAACTTTAGGACCAAGAAGGCTTTCTTAATCTCATGATGCCAGAGCCAAGCTCATCTCTGAAAGTCATGTCCCATGTTGCCAGGAAGATTTATGATCCTGAGAGTCATGTCCCACATAGTGGGGAGGACAGTGAGTTCACCTGGAGAGTTGCCTTAGAGAGGGAGGCCACATCTGATCAACAAAGAGTTTCTCTGGGGGACACACTTAGGCACAATTTTAAGTAGGCTTAGCCTCTCCTTTGCGGTAACAATCTTCTTAAAGGCAAGCCCCAAGATCTAGGGCTCATCCTACTAAATTGTAGTCCTCAATGCTTGTGAGAATATCAGTGAAATTCCAGGTGTGGAAGTCAAACATTTCCACATTTTTCTCCAGTTCCTCAGGGGGACCCTGCAAATATATTTTTATTCTCTGCCCAAAATACTTTGGAATATATCAGGATTTGACACAAACCTGTACAAATCTACCAGATCTCGCTTTCTATTCAAAGTTCCATGTAATTATGGTGTTTGAATAAACTGACTGTACAAATTAAGTTATTTAGTGTGCTACAGAAAATATAGATCCTGCACCAAATAAACATCTCTTCCCATAGTCTCACACAGAAATTGAAGATTTAAAACACAGTCAATATCATCCTTTACCCTTTGGCTTGATTTGCATTGCCTTAGTCCTAACCAGATCTGCTTCATTCATATCTCTAATTTAGGACTGAACTCTTTTTCAGCTTTTTTAACAGTTGCTGTATGAGGTAATACTGACATTCACAGCTGCTGAGCTTTAGCTCTGAATTTCAGGAGTCACACAGATACCCAAAGTTTCAGAGACTGACCAGGTTATAAACAAAGAGTTCAGCATCTCAGAATTTGGAGATAACCATTACAACTCAAGAAAAGATATGACTGCTATAAAAACTTACAGTCTAGGGACCATTACAATAAGCATTCCCATGATAACCTGTGCTCCAAGATTCAATTCTCAGAGTTTATGTATTATAGTTAGTCCATATTAGTGAGATGTTATAATGTTTGTCTTTTCATTTCTGGTGTACTTCACTCAAAATGCTGTCCTTAAGATCCATTCACCTAGTTGTGCGTCTCACAGCTTCATTCCTTCTTGCAGCTGCTCAATATTCTATTGTAAGCAAAAACAACAGTTCACCATTCTATTCATCAGTCGATATACCCTTAGGCCACCTCCATCGATTGCAAACGGAGAATACTGCTGCCATAAACACCACTGTGCAAATGTCCATTTATGTCCCTGCTCTCAGATCTTCAAAGTATATACCCCATAATGAGGTTGCAGGACCTTATGGCACCCACATACTTAGCTTCTTGTGGAACCACCACACTGTCCCCGGATAGGACAGTACTCATTCTACTGCCCCAGCAACAGTGAATAGGTAAATCCCTTTCTCCGTGTTTCCTCCAAGCACTTGTATTGCTCTATTTATAATTTCCGCTACAATTTTATAGAGATATATTCATGCACCATTCAATCATCCATAGTATACAATAAATTGTTCACATTTTCACCATAGAGTTGTGCATTCATCACCACAATCAGCACTTGAACATATTCACTACTTCAAAAAAAGTTTTAAAGAATAATAAAAAAGATTTAAAAAATACAATACAATATACAATACCATAATGAGGTCAGACAACAACACCACTACCAAGAATCCCATACTCCTCCCTTATATCCCCTTTTTGTTGACATTTTACTCTTGTATATTGCCTTTGTTACATTTAATGGAAGTATATTACAATGTTATTGTTAACCATAGACTCCAGTTTGCATAGATTATATTTTTCACCAATGCCTTGACTTTTTCAACACCATGCAAGGTTGACATTCATTTGTTCTCCCGCATGTAAAAACATTTTTTATTTGTACATTTAGTCACCATCATTGACAACTCTAGGTTTCTCTAAGTTATACAGTCCCAGTCTTTATTATCTATCTTTCCTTCTGGTGTCATACATGCCCTAGCCCTCCTCTTTCAGCTTTACGCACGGACATCTTTGTTCAGCGAAAAAACAATATGTGCTACCATCACACAGTATTGTGCTATCAATTTCTGGATCTATACAGTGAATTCTGTTGAACATTCTATACTCCTTCAGCATCAAATACCTTTTTACAATCTCCTGAAAACTCTCTCAAAGTTTGCTCATTAATGTTAGTTCATGTTAGTGAGACCATACAGTATTTGTCTTTTTGTTTCTGACTAACTTTATGCAACCTAACATCATCAATGTTCATCCATGTTGTTATAGGTTCTGTGACTTTGTTTGTCTTACAGCTGCAAAATATTCCCTCATATGTGTATAACAGATTTTATCCACTTGTCCATTGATGGACATTTGGGCTGTTTTCATCTCTTGGCAATTGTTAATAATGCCATTATAAACATTGGTTTACAAACGTCCATTCATGTCTTAGCTTTCAGTTTCTCTGTATATACACAGTAATGGAATTGCTGGATCATGTGATAATTCTACACTTAGCTTCCTGAGGAACCAACACACTGCTTTCCAGATTGGTGCACCAACCTACATTCCCACCAACAGTGAATAAGTTTGCCTCTCTCTCCGCATCTATTTCTCCTATTGTAAGTTTGGTAAATTATGTCTTTCAAGAAATTTGTTCATTTCCTCTAAGTTATCAAATTTATGATTATAGAGTCTGTTTTTGTTTCTTCACTGCTGAAATAAATACCATACAGTGAGTTTGCTTAAACAATGAGAATTTATTGGCTCATGGTTTTGAGGCTAGGAGAAGTCCAAAATCAAGGCATTATCAGGGCAGTGTTTTCTTCCTGAAGACTGTGGCATTCTGGGGCTGTCTGCTGGCAATCCTAGGTCCTTGGATTTTCTCTCATATGGCAATGCTCATGGTGGCCTCTCCTGGCTTCTCTCTTCATCTGGACTCCAGTAATCCAGATTAAAACCCAACCTGATTCAGTGGGGCCACACTTTAACTGAAGTAACCTCTTTAAAAGTTCTTATTTAAAATGGGTCCACACACATCAGAATGCAAACCAAGACCATGGACATGTCCAAACTGGTGTACACAATTCAATCCACCACAGAGTTGCTCACAATATTTATTGTCCTTTTAATAATAAAAGGGATCCATACTGATGCTCCCTCTTTCATCTCTAATAGTAATGATTTTTTTCATCTCCTTTTTTCCTGGTTATCATGATTAGAGGTTTATAAATTTTACTGACTTTTTTTCAAAGTGCTGCTTTTTGCTTTTATTGATTTCCTCTATTGTTTTCCTGTTTTCAATTTCATTGATTTTTGCTATAATTTTTATTATTTCTAGTTCTCTTAACTTGGATTTAATTTGCTTTTATTTTTTCTAGTTTCCTAAAGTTAAAGCTTAAATTATTGATTTTAGAGTTTTTTTCTTGTCTAATACATACCTTCAATGCTATAACTTTCCCTCTAAATACTGCTTTTGCTATCTCCCATAAATTTTATAAGGTGTGTTTTCATCTTCATTTAGTTCAAATCATTTTAAATATCCCTTGAGACTTCTTCTTTGACCCCTGTTTTATTTAGAAGTATACTGTTTAATCTTCACATATTTTGGGATTTTCCACCCATCTGTGTTTCTGTTATTGGTTTCTAGTTTGATTCCATTGTGATGTGAGAACACACTTGGAGTGATTTCTATTACTTTAAATTTACTAAGGTGTGTCTTATGACCAAGAATGTGGTCTATCTTGGTGAGTGCTCCAAGTGAGCTTGAAAAGAATGCATTTTCTGCTGTTTTGGATGAAATATTCTGTAAATGTCAATTAGATGGAGTTGAGTAATGGTGCCATTCAGTTCAATTATATTCTTATTGATTTTCTGCCTGCTGATTCTGTCAGTTACTGATAGAGGGGTGTTGAAGTCCCAACTATAGTGGTGGGTTTGTCTATTTCTCCTTGTATTTCTATCAGATTTTGCCTCACATAATTTTGACACTCTGTTGTTAGGAACATATGCATTCAGGATTGTGATGCCTTCTTGTAAACTCACCCCTGTATGTAATGTACTTATGTAATGTTCCTCTTTATCCCTGATAATTTTCTTGGCTCTGAAGTCTGCTTTGCATGAAATTAATAGAGCTACTCCAGGTTTCTTTTGATTAGTGTTGCCATGGTATATCTTTCACCATCCTGTATTAATCAGTGTTCTCCAGAGGAAGAGAACCAAAGGGAGATATCTGTAAATATTATTTGATTTTTATAAGAATTATCTCATGTGGCTGTGGGGATAGGCAAGTTCAAATTCTGTAGTGTAGGCTGCAAACTGGGAACTCTGATGAAGGATAAAGATTTTCAGTAAATTCCCCAGGAGAAGCTGGCTGACTGAAATAGAGATGGAAATTCTCCCTTCTCACTGCTGAAATCATCAGTCTCTTTTTAAAGGCTTCAGCTGATTGGATGAGACGTCTCTCATTGTTGAAGTCGATCTCCTCAGTTGATTGTAGATGCAGTCAGCCACAGATGCAATGAACTTACTGAAGATTTAACTCCATGAGATATCCTCACAGTGTTTGCTTGACCAAATGGTTGAACACCATCACCTAGCCAAGTTGACACATGAACTTAACCATCACATTTCCCTTTACTTTAAATCTATCTATGCCTTTGTGTTTAAAGAGAGTTTCTTGTAGACAACATATACTTGGGCCTTTTTCTTTTCTTTATCCACTCTGATAATTTCCGTATTATATTTGTCATGTTTAGATCTTTCAAATTTAAATGGTAATTGACATAGTTGGGATACTTCGGTTAGTGTCTCCCATATTTGTAACTGTTTTCTATTCTGTGCTATTTTATTTTATTTTATTTTATTTTACTTTATTTTATTTTACTTTATTTTTATTTATTATTCTTGGTCTTCTGCTCTTGTTCAGCTTCCCTGGTTTCAATGGAGCATTTAATGTGATTCATATACTTTTAGTGGTTGCCCTAGAGTTTGTAATAATCCCTTGCAGTTAATCTAAGTCCATTTCCAAGCACTATATTGCTTCATGGGTACTGCAAGTGCCTTATAATAGAATATTCCTAGTTCCTCCCTTCCAAATCTTGTAACACTCCAGTCATCCATTTCACTTATCAATAAGCTATAATGACCCAATATATTATTGCTATTATTATGTATTATTATTTTGAACAAGCTGTTATCTCTTTGATCAGTTAAGAATAAGAAAAATAAAAGGTTTTATTTTACCTTCATGTATTCCTTCTCAAATTCTCTTCTTTCCTTTAGGTATATCAGGGTTTCTGTCCTATATCATGTTTCTTCTCTCTGAAGAACTTCTTTTAGTATTTCTTGCAAGGCAAGTCTATGGGCAACTAAATCCCTCAATTATTGTTTTTCTGAGAAAGTCTTTTCCTCTTTCACTTTTGAAGCATAATTTCTCTGACTAGAGAAAACTTTATAGGTTTTTTTCCCCTTCTTCTGCTTTCAACACTTTAATTATTTTACTCCACTCCCTTCTTGTTTGAATGGTTTCTGAAGAGAAGTCCAATGTCATTCTCATCTTTGTTCCTCAGTAAGTATGGTGATTTTTAACTCTGGTATCTTTCAAGATTTTCTGTTTGTCTTTGATTTTCTGCAGTTTGAAAATTTATGTACCTGTGTATAGTATGTTTTTTTTTTTTTAATTTTTTTTTTATTTATTTATTTATTTTTTTTTTTGGTATTTTTCTTCCTTGCTGTTCTCTGAGCTTACTGAATTTGTGGAATGGTGTCTATCATTAATTTTGGAATATTTTCTGTTATATTTCTTCTGTCTCTTTCACACTTTAATCTCCTATTAGTATTCACATTATTCATGTTGCACCCCACAGTCCTTAAATATTCTCTCCTGTCTTTTTCATTCATTTATTTCTCTTTGCATTTCAGTTTAGAAGTTTCTATTAATGTATCTTCAAACTCACTGATTCTTTCCTTGGCTATTTCCCATCTACTGATGAGGTCATCGAGTCATTCTTCATATCCATTACAGTATTTTTTTATTTCCATTATTTCCATTTGTTTCTTTTGTAATGTTCCATCTCCCTGCTAACATTAACTGTCTGCTCTTACATGGAGTTCCTTTTGTCCATGGGAATTCTTTTTAATGTTAACCATAGCTATTTTAAATTCCTGATCTAGTAATTCCAACTTCTCTACCATATTTGAGTCTGGTTCTGATGCTTACCCTGTCTCTTAAACCTGTTTCATTTGCCTTTTAGTATGACTATGATGTAATTTTTTTAAGGCAAGCATGATGTACCTACAGGGTGAAGAGAACTGAGGTAAATAGGTCTTTAGTGTGATGTTTTATGATTATGAGGCCAGGAGTCAGGCTGCATTTACTTTTTGCTGTAGCTGTTGGGATAAGAAGCTGAAATTTCCTCCGATACCCTTGTTTTATTTCTCCCCTGTCTGGATTTTCCTAGAGACTTCTTAAGTAAGGCTGAGCCTTGATGCTCTTTCCATTGTAATCCTCTTTTATCATACAGAAGACCTATTGATGTCATCGTAAAAATGGGGGAGAAGAAATATTACATAATCCTATGATTTGGTCTCAGTCTTTTGGTGAGCATGTTTTCCTGGACTGTGACTATAATAAGTGCTTCTCAGCTACCCACCCCCACCCTTACCTAGCCCCTAGATAAGACAGGAAGGCTAGAGGGGGTTGGAATTAGATATTTACTTTTCCCCACTTGGGAAAATCACTTTGCATTTCATCAGCATTGTGCTATCTGTTCAGGGTCTTTGACTTTCCATATAAATTTTAGAATCAGTTTTTCAATGTTTGCAAAATAACTTTCTGGAGTTTTCATTGTGATTGCATTGAATCTGTGGCTCAAAATTGGAAGAATTGACACCTTAGCAACATTGGATCTTATCAATGAACATGGAATAACTCTCCACTAATTTAGATGATTTTTTTTCATCAGTTTTGTCATTTTCCTCATATAGATCCTTAGATATTTTGATAAATTTTATAAATATGCTAATGTAAATGGTATTGTGTTTTAATTTCAAATCCCACCTGTTCTTTGCTAATATATAGGAACACGATTGACTTTTGTATATTAACCTAGCATTCTGCAACTTTGGTATAGTGGCTTATTAGTTCCGGGTGTTTTTATTGTTTTTATTGATTCTTTGTTTCTAGAGATAGTCATGTCATCCATGAATAAAGACAGTTTTATTTCTTCCTTCCTAATCTTTCTAACTTTTATTTCTATTTTCATCTTATTGCATCAGCTAGGATTTCCAAGATGAGATTAAATAAGAGTGGTGAGAGGGAATATTTTTGCTTTGTTTCCATTAGTAGTGACAGAGCATTCAGCTTCTCACCATTAACTATAGTGTTGGCTGAAGTGTTTTCATAGACGTTCTTTATCAATTTGAGGAGACTCCCCTCTATTCCTAGTTTGCTGAAAGTTTTAAATCATGAATGGGTGTCAGATTTTGTGAAACGCTTTTTTTTTTGTATCTATTGATATAATCACAAAATTTCTCTTGTTTAATTTTTTGTTGTGATGGATTAAATTAGTTGCTTTTCAAATATTGAACCAGTCTCAGTTCCTGAAATAACCAGAATAAATACCTGGAATAAATATTGCTGCATGTGCTATGTAATTTATTTTATAAATTGTTGGATTTGATTTGTTAGTTTTTTCTTGAGGATTTTTACATCTATGTTCATGAGAGATATGTGTCCAAGCTCTTCCTTTCTTTTTAAGTCTTATTTGGTTTTGGCATCACAATACTGTGGCCTCAGAGAATCAGTTAGTACGTGTTACTCAGGCCTCTATTTTCCAGAAAAGGGTGTAGAGATGTGATATTGTTTCTTCATTAAATATTTGGTAAAATTCTCTAGTGAAGCTGTCCCTGATAACTTCATTTTTGAAAGATGATTAATTATTGGGTCAATTTCTCTAATAGATACAGGGCTGTTTTGGCTATTTTTCAATGTGTGAGTTTCTATAGTTTATGTCTTTAAAGAAATCGGTTCATTTAATCTAGGTAATCAAATTTTGAGGGCATAGAGTTATTCAAAATACCATTTTATTAATTTTATTACCATTTTAATGTCCATAGTATGGCCCTTATCTCATTTCTGATATAAGTAATATGGATATTTTCACTTTCTTTTCTTGGTTAGACTTGCTAGAGGTTTATCAATTTTATTGTTCTTTTCTAAGAATCAGCTTTATAAAAAAGAAAAAGCTATCATTTTCTGCTTTCAGTTTCATTCATTATGTTCTAGTTTTTATTATTTATCTTCTGCTTGGCTAAGGCCTACATTATTCTTTACTTTCTCTAAAATGGAAACATCTTATTGATTTTAGTTGTTTTTCTTTTCTAATATAAATGTTCACAGCTATAAGTTTCCCTTTAATTACTGCATTTGCTGCATCCCACAAATTTTGGTAACTTGTGTTTCTTTTGAAATAATAAGGTTTTGGGGAGCAGTTTTATGTTTAAAGAAAAATTGCACAGAAAGTACAGAGAATTCCCATATGCCTTTCCACAACACACACACACACACACACACACACACACACACACACACACACACACACATTTCCACAATTATTAACATCTTGCATTAGTTGGTACATTTTTACAATTGACAAACAAACATTGATACATTTATTAGTAGCTAAAGTCCATAGTTTACATTAGGGTTCACTCTTTGGGTTGTATAGTTGTGTTTGACAAATGCTAAATTATGATATTCATCATAACTATCTCATGGAGAAAAGCTTCATTGTCCTAAAATGCCCCATGCTATCCTTATTTATCCTATTTTCATTTAGCCTAGAAAGTTTTTAACTTCTCTTGACATTTCTTTGACTCATGTATTATTTAGAAGCATTTTGTCTAATATCCATTAACTGGGATCTGTCAACTATCTGTTTTTGATCTCTTACTTCATTTTGTTTGAGAACATACTTTATGATTTCTGTGGTGGCTTGAACCTGTATATATTCTAGAAAAACATGTCCTTAAATTTAATCCATTTCTGTGGGTATGAACCTTTTTAAGTAGTATGTTTTGATGAGGTTACTTCAGTTAAGGTGAGATCCAGCCCAATCAGGATGGGTCTTAATTTTATCACTGGAGTCCTCTATAAGAGGAATGAAATTCAGACATAGAAAGAAGGCCATAGAAAGCAAGAAGGAGCATCAAGGGAACCAAGAAAAGAAGGGAGAGAGCAGGAAACACCACCAGTGCCTTGCCATGTGACAGAGCAGCCAAGGATATCTGGCAGCCAGTCTCAGAATGCTGGTGCTTGGTATTGGGAGAAAGCACCATGTGATGATGCCTTGGTTTGGACTTTCTTTTAGCCTCAAAACCATAAGGTAATAAATTCCCATTGTTTAAGCCAACCCATTTCATGGTATTTGCTTGAGCATCCCAGGACATTAAAACAATTTCTATTCCTTTAAATTTGTTAAGGTGTGTTGTACGTTCCCAAAGGGAGTCTATCTCAGTGAATGTTCCATGTAAGCTTGAAAACAAAGTGTATTTTGTTGTTATTGGATGGAGTAGTCTATACATATCACTTAGATAAAGTCAATAGTGCTGTTCACATCAAGGATAGCCTCTCTGATTTTCTGCCTATTTGATTAAATAATTACTGATGGGCAGTGTTGAGGTCACCAGCTATAATAGTGGGTATACCTTTTCTCCTTCCAGTTCTAAAAGTTTTTGCCTCATATATTTTGATCTATTACATAAAATACATATAATGCCTCATATATTCTATTATTATGTGCATATGCATTTGGAAAGATTATGTCTTCTTGGAGAATTGACCTCTTTATCATTATGTAAGCTGTTCTTTATCTTGATTTTATCTTGTACATCTTTTTTCAACCCTTTACTTTTTAACAATCTGAATATTTTTTATCCACTCTGAATTTTTCAGTCTTTTAACTGGTGTGTTCACATTAATCACATTTAAAGTGATTATTGATATAAGTGATTCAGTAAGAACCAGGCTTATAACTGTTTTCTATTCATTATCAGAGGCTTCTGTTTATTCCTTCTCTGGTTTTAATTGTGCATTTTATATGATTCCATTTATCTTCTTTCTTAGAGAATCAATTAGACTTCTTTAAAAAATTGCACTTGCTCTGCAGTTTGCAATATACAGTTTTACCTAAATCATCTCTGTGTTAAAGTAACACTGATCTATTTCACATGTAGTGCAGTTACCTTATGACAGAGTATTCCCAATTGCCCGCTCCCGTCCACTATGTCATTGGTGGTGTTCAGCTTACTTAGCCATATGTTATAATCACTCAGTTTATTATTACTATTATTACTTTAAACAGTTAAATTTTAACACAATTAAAAATAAGAAAATGTAAGACTTCATTTATTACTTCTCTGTTTTCTTCTATTCACATAGATCTGAGTTGTTTTCATTTTTGTTTTTGTTTTTTTAGCCTATATCATATTCCTTCTGCCTGAAAAAAAAAATCTTTGAGCATCTGTTTCAGATCAGGTCTGCTGAAAGTGAATTCCCTTAGCTTTTTTAATGTTTGTTTGTTTGTTTGGTCTGACAAAACCTTTATTTCTCTTTCACTTTGAAGCATAATTTTGCTGGTGTAGAATTCCAGGTTGGCATTGCTTTTTCCTTTAATACTTAAGTATTTCACTCTTCATTTTTTCTTTGCTTGATTTCTTATGATAAATCCAATGTAATTCTTATCCAATGTAATTCTTCTAAAAATAATTCCTTTTTGTCTCTGATTACAAGATTTTTTTGTTTGTCTTTAGTTTTCTTCAGTTTGAATGCAATGTGTCTAAATGTGCTTTAAAAAAAATTAATCCTGCTTGGTGGTCTCTGAATTTCCTGGTCAGTGGCTTGGTATCTTTCATTAATTTGGAGGAAGTCCTCATTATTATTGTTTCAAATATTTCTTTCACTCCATTCTACACTTCTCATTTTATTCCAAGTATATGTACAGTACGGCTTCTTGGAAATTTCTAGTCACATATCTTAACACAGTGATTTATTTTTTCATGAGTTCTAATCTACTAATGAGCCTATCAAAGATAGTCTTCATTTCTGTTACATTTTTTACTTGTAAGAGTTCCTTTATTCTTTCTTAGAATTCCCATCTTTCTACTTACATTACCCATCTGTTCTTGCATGCTATCAACTTTTTCATTTAAAGTCCTTTTCATATTAATCAGAGTTTTTAAGAAATTCCCTGTTTGATAATTCCTATATTTGTGTCATATGAGAGTCTGGTTCATGCTTGCTTTGTCTCTACAGACTATTTTTTGTTGTTTTTTTCCTGGCCTTGGCACACCTGATAAATGTGTTGAAGACATTCACATTGTATTGGGTAATAGGATTCAATATAGTTCTCTAATGTGAGGATTTATATTAATCTGTTTAGAAATTGGGCTTTGTTAATTGATTCCTGTGGCTTTCAGTGCTAGTGGCTTTAAGTTTCTCTATGGTTCTTGTTTTGGTTGCCTCTCTTGACTCTGAGATTACCTAAGTGTTCTTCCTCAGTGTGCTGGTTTGAATGTATTATGTCCCCCAGAAAAAGCCATATTCTTTGATGCAAATTTATGGGGCAGACATATTAATGGGGATTAAGTTGGAACATTTGGATTAGGTTGTTTGCATGGAAATGTGCCCCATCCAACGGTAGGTGATAACTCTGATGAGATATTTCCATGGAGGCATGGCCCCACCCATTCAGGGTGGGCCTTGATCAGTGGAGCCATATAAATGAGCTGCCAGGCAGAGGGAACTCAGTGCAGCTGTGAGTGACATTTTGAAGAGGAGCTACAGCCAAGAGGGACACTTTGAAGAAAGCACAGGAGCTGCAGAGGAGAGACATTTTGAAGACGGTCATTGGAAGCAGACTCTTGCTCCTGAGAAGCTAAGAGAGGACAAATATACCCCAAGTGCAACTAAGAGTGACATTTTTGAGGAACTGCAGCCTAGAGAGGAATGTCCTGGGAGAAAGCCATTTTGAAACCAGAACTTTGGAGCAGACGCCAGCCATATGCCTTCCCAGCTAACAGAGATTTTCTGGACGCCATTGGCCGTCCTCCAGTGAAGGTACCCAATTGCTGATGTGTTACCCTGGACACTTTATGGCCTTTAGATTGTAACTGTGTAACCAAATAAATACCCTTTTATAAAAGCCAATCCATCTCTGGTGTTCTGCATTCCAGCAGCATTACCTAACTAGAACACTCAGAGACAGTCTGTATTTTGCAGCTTTTTCAGCTATATTCCACTATTATTTTACAGAGTCCCATTAAGGTTTGGAGAACAGGAGCTTTCTATAATTATAAGTATTTCTTCTTTCGTAGAATTTTTTTCTCCCCTTGTTTACACAAAAAGGCTAGAGAGGGATAGAGTGGCAGCAATGCCATTCTACCAAGGCTCTAGGGCAAGACTCTGGTAAAAATCTTTACATCTGGAGAGCAGGTTTTTTATGGCAAATGCTCCTGATGTAATTCACAAGGATGACTCTTCTCTCCCCCTCCTAGAGCCATTAGGGAATCTTTCTTACATCACCACTGTGAGAACCTGATGGATTATTAAAAGGTAAAGTCTATGAAAGTGTGAGGTCTCCTGTAAGACTACAACCCTCAGAATTTACTCATTCTCAAGGATTTCACCAAACATTCATCAAAATTATCATTTATGTGTTCTTAACAGTTCAGGCCTCCAGTGGCTTCTGCTCCAGGTAAGGAGATCTCAGCTGTGGCTACACATTCATCTGTTTCTCTAGTCTTGGGGTATTGGTGTATACCACAAAGAGCCCAAAAATAGTTATTGATTTTCTGTGTGTTCAGCTTTTGTTATTGTTGTTGTTGTTGTATGGACAGGAATGGTGAATGTTCGCTATTTACATATTGGAGCTGAAACTAAAAATCTTGCCATGGCTTTTTTGGGTAGCAATAGTATATTTCAAAAATAACTTAAGGAGAAATTTCTTTCCTATCTGGCTTTCTGTGAAGAAGTCTAGGGGAGCAAGTAAAGGATTATTTTTTTCTTTTCCCCTCAGACGGCTTAGAAAGTCTTAATCCTAGAAAGCAACTTTAAATCTCAAAATCCTATTTATTCAGTAGTTTAGAGGTCTACTTTTCCTCACCACGCTGAAGTAGCCTCATCTTCATGGGCTTGGCTTTCTTTGTGTGACTCTCCCTGTAGCATGTTGCTCACAAAGAGATGCTAGTTCTAAACAATAAGTTTGCTTATAGTTAAAACTTGAGATTACTTTGAAAATGAAAGTCAGTATTCAGCAAGATGATATTTGGAGATGTAGAAGCCATCCACTAACCACAACAGATATAGTTTCTATGGAGAATGCTTCCTTTTTGCATTGTAAATGGAGTAACTTAAGGACAACTTTGATTCAGCAGTTTAGGAAGAGACTTTCTGAAAAACAGCAAAATGATACGCTGAAACTCTGCATTTTTAAGATAATTAATACTGTATAGGCAATCTTGCATCAAATATTATTGTCGTCATTGCTTTCCATGTAGAAACAAATATATGTGTCATGTTTATTGTTTTAAATCAAAAGTATATTTAAACTATACTCATGTTCTTTTCCTTCCTTTATCCAATGTGCAAAGAAAACAAAATAACACATTTCATTTCCAGTTAACTTTAGGTCATTTTACTTTGCATCTTTCTGAGAATTACTTAAGGAATCGTGATATAATGTTCTATTTATTGATGCTACTTGAAGCTTTATACAAAGTCTCTGAAAGCTCTACCTGCTGGGTGTGGGAAGACTGGAGAGTGACATACGATCACCTACCACCTGCAAATCTTTTTTGTTCTCCACTGCATATATTTTAAGAGTAGAAGAATTTTTGCTCTGAAACAGGGAAAGAAAAACCTTCTTTCTCAAAAGTGTTCAGTTTTTACAAAATCACTAGGTTGTCCATGCTTACAGAATGATATTCTGGGAATCCTTATTTAAACACACACACACACACACACACACATACACACACACACACGTTCTATTACAAACTTGTCTACAATACACAGCTTAATTTCCACACCCACACACTCACTAGCGTTAGTTTTCTGAAGTGTGAAACAGGACTTCCTGATGGCATCTTCACATTTTACATAACTGTTGATGAAGCCACTGCTGACACTGGGAATGTCACTGTGAAATCCTGAGACTTTTTTGGAGGATAGAAAAGTGTTATCCAATTATTTGCTCAAAATATAGCACCAGCAAGTAACTGAAAAGGCAGGATCAACCTAACTGTCAGCTCCTCAAAATCGAAGGCCTACCAGTTTGAGGCAATTCCTTGTTAAAAACTTTTATTAAACAATTTAAAAACTATGAATTACAGGGTTATGCTCATTTAAAAGACAAGAAGGAAATATCTACTCAGCAAAAAATGAAGAGATGTGATTTAAATTGGTTAACTTCACAGTGTGAATTCAGGGGATGGTTGCAGAGCTCAGTTTTGTGCTGGGTACTTCTCAAATGATTGTGCCCTGAAAGAATTATTTTGCAAGCACATCTGTAACAGCTTTAGAGAGCTGCAGTTCTTTGAATAGTTCAGGACGAAAACTGCTTTGGGTTGAATTTCACTTATCACTGAGGGACGCTGATATTTTTTTGGCCTGATTTATTCTTCATATGCATCCATCCATACCATTAATTGCAAATCCTCTATTTCTATTTCTGTGTATGAGCTATATAGTTAATTTTAAATCTTCTGTGTCACCTTTTAAAATGGCTTGTCTCTGATCTTGACTGTGAAAGCATGATGTTTCTGTAACTCAGGAAATAGGAAGGGAAAGGACATCCTTAACATGACATTAAAATTTTGGAACAGAGACAAAATTGAGATCATTACTTCAATTTATAAAAAAAAATATTTTAATGAGTGTGGTGAATGCAGATGGCTCATGGGTTGCTGTTCTATTCTTTTCCTGTTAATGGGAGAAATATTAACTGTAAAATGGTATGGAATTATAGCAATGATTTTTAAATGTGTAGAGTCATATTTGTTCTGAAGTTCTTTAATCCTTTTACTTTACTGGATTTATGGCAGTGCTTTCTCTTAATCATATTTTCTCATAAATGCTTAGTCAAATGCTGAATGTGGTGGGTTTTTAAATAGGTATTTTTTTACCATGCAGCCATTGATGTGAATTCCTGCATGTGATTTTACCACAGCTACTTAACAGCATTTGCAATATCAGTTCATAAATCCTGGGTTTATGAGCTGATTTTACATGGCAAAGCATAAGTGAAAGAGATATCATTACTGATGTAGTTATATCCCAGCTTAAGCAAGCACACATATGCATGTCCTCTATTAACTAAGACATTTCTAGAAATGCCTGTAAACTTCCACCCTAATTATTAGCCATCAAACACTCTTAGTACCTTCCTTCTAGGAAATCTTGGATATTTTTCGTCCTCTGTACTTTAGAATATACTTAATATATGTATGTATGTATATGGACACATATAATTTGTGTTAAAAATAAAATATTAAGTACAATTTATTAAGAAAGCAGATAAGTAAAAGAAAAATAAATTATAACCCTTAGATTTAGATATAACTAGTAGTTGTTGAGTACTTACTACATGTCATGTACCTTTTTAAGAGTTTTACGTACATTAACTTAATAAATTCTCAAAACAGTCCTATGGAGGTAGCTAATAGCATCACCTCCTATCTCATAAGATTGCAGTGCAAAGAAATTAAGATTCCCAGAGATGTACAGCTACTGTGTGCTAGAGCCAGATTCCAAAATACAAAATCTGCCTTAGAAGCCAGGGCTCTTTACCACTACATTATAATGAAGTTTATGTCCAAATTAGTTTTAATAATATTGTGTGAATTATTGAATTATTCTAGTCTTTCTTCTTGGGGTAATATTGAAATAATTGTTTATGTATTATTTCAAAATTTGCTTTCCAAATTAATGACTGATCATCACAACACTTGCATTTTATTAAATACTCTTCCATAATGTAATTTTAGTTTGTATAATTTTGACTCTGTATCTGTTATTTTGAAACATTGTACACAGGCTACTGCTTTCTTCCCACTACTTCTCCTCCCATTCTTACCTGGTCATAAAATGAATGAGTGAACATGTGGTCAGCCTGAAAACAGTTTATACTTCTCATTCTCCCTCTTACCTAGGTGTAGTCAATGGAATGTAATCAGAAAATATTCTGTGATTGCTCCAATAAAATTTTAAAGATAAGTTTCCATCTATTCTTACTTGTCACTTCCCCTATCCCACTGACTAGAATACAGGGAAGACAGATGGAGCTGGAGCAACCATCTTGAACTGTGAAGTTACCCAAAATGGAATTAGCACAGGGTTAAGCAACACAACAGAAGTAGCCAGAGTACTTGAGGACTTCACAGAGCAAATTCTCCATTATAGACCTGGAATGCCTAACACACAACGTTCATGTGAGAAAGCAAGAGATGTCTATTATGGTTAAAGCATTGCTATTTGTTACCCACAGCCTAACTGGGCTGAAAAGTCATTGCATGTTTACTCCAACTTTCTATACTAATAGAGAATTTATGATTTAGCATACTATACTAAATCATGATTTAGTATACTATATGCTACTGTACTCAACCATGATTGAGAAGTGTTGATCACTTGTTTTTCAGCAGAAGAATTTATATTAAGTCTTTTTGAAAGATAATATCCTTCTACATGACATAAATATGCTCACTCTGGGCCAACATGCTTACACATTCAAGGATTTACGTGTGGACTGGAAAGTAAAATTTTTTATCTGAGTATCATTATTTATCAGGATAAAACTAGTATCACTTCCACTTTATCTTGGCTGTTGTCCATTTTAACTAGTCCTGGCTTTTACTATACCATTTTTTTCCAAAATGTCTGAATCATGAGTTATGCTTATCTATCATTACTATTGTATCAATTAATTTATCTTATTTAGATTGGAAGAATTTGCCATAAAACACTTCTCTCATCAGTTTGCGGCAATCAGTACTCTTATCTATTATAATATTTAAATTGAAAAATATACGCTGTCTATTCTTTTTTAATGCAAATATTCATCAGAGTATTTTACAGGGAAATACATAGGATTAGTGACATAGGATGGGTGCCTTTTCTCACCCTCAAATATAGATAATCAATGACAAAACTTAAAGAAATTACCTGTACAATATTTCTTGTCAATTTGTTTTTCTCTTGCTAAAAATTAATATTTAAATACAGTAAAAAGGATATGAAATGTATGTACACATATGCTACAAAATGACTAATAGATCATAGCATATAATTTATTGATTAGTATGTGGATTTTCATTACAACAGTTTGACAAGAGGCAGTTTTTTATTGTTTGATTATTAATTTTTTGATAAATAAAGTTAAAAAAACTAAAAAATAATTTTGGAAAGTTTTAATTGCTTTAAAAATAACAAGTGTGTAAAAAAAACATGGCATAATAAAACTGGGAAAAAAAAAACTTAAACCAGCCATATATATTCATCAAACTAATTAACTGTAACTCATGTATAATCTGGAATAATACTTGCTAGGTTACATACAAACATCAATTCCATGCTTTTACAGTTAAAATAATTGAAAATTATACTTTTCATATGCGAAACTGAAAAAAGATTGGTAGTATCAAGATCCATAAGAATAATTGCAATTGAGCTCTTAGATGACATTTTTTCTTCCCTTGTACCTAGGTGTAGTCAATTAAGTAATCAGAAAATTACAGTGCAGCAATTTTAAAACTATATTACAATGCAAAAATTGTTTAGATATCACAAAGTGATTTATTCTATTGTGACATTCAGGACTTGCAACATAAATATATCTTTGATTTTTATATTTAGTATTACTTTAAAATATTTTTACTATTCATAAGTATTGCTTAATTGAACACTGCTTTAGATATGCTACGTATTTCCCTTTAGTGTGAGATATATAAGTTCAAACAGAAAAGTGTGTATAAGAGACTTTTTAAGAACTTGTTCAAACATACTTTTTCTAGTGAATATTTATCACCTTAAATCCATCTTTCACACTGCTTATATATTTATAAAATATAAATGCTAAACTCCTTGCTTCATTTACTCATTTTTGCCTATAGGAAAAAATATTGTCACTTCAATATTTCTTAAAGAGGTATCAAGTTTTGCCTCAAATATCTTTCCAGCTTCATCTCTAACTGAAGCTCTCAGATCTCACCCTCCAACCATATTCAAATACTTGAATCCCTTAAAGTTGGTTTTTGCTAAGAATATCTCCCCTGTTTGAAATGCTCTCCGCAACTGATTCTCCCACCCCCAATGCCATCCTCACTGTCTCTACACTGTCTTTAAGAATAAAAACAACTCATCCTTCAGGAGTAAATTCATGTAACTTTTCTCTTTGAAAATTTTGGATCCAAGAAGTAGGATTTACCACTCCTTCCTTTGTATACTACTGTACCCTCTGTTTACTTCTATAATCACTTCCAGAATCTTAATATTTCATTGATAGTGTACATATTATTTTCTTTGTAGTAGACTGAAAGCTCACTGGGGATTGAATCATGCCTAATTTAGTTATGAGTTCATAATGCTGAATATAGGTTCTTAGAAGAGCATCATTGAATGATGAATGAGTTACAAGGCAACAAAATAAAATTAATGTGTACAGAGCTTGATTATAAGCACAGACCTTTCCTACTGGATTTGGAGAAATAAACCTGAGAAATACATAAAACTGTTAAATCAAGATTCTAATTTTACACACAAAAGATTCTAAAACAATTCCTAAATGTCGCATAATGAGTATGGGAGTAGAAATTTGAATTAGGTCTTCAAAGGAGAGATGTCAATTTAGATTTTTCAAACAGGTGTTACTTAATTATCCTGGTGGTTTGGAAAATCGATTTGATTAAGAATGGGTAAGAATATTAGTTGAGTTTGTCACAGAGAAGCTATGAATCCTAGGAAGTCATTTACCTTTTCTGTAATTCAGTTTTCTGAGACTAGGATCCAATGACTTCTAAGTTTACATTTTCTAATACCCTGTGATACTCTTGAAAACCATTTTATAATATCCTTTAGCAATGCAATTGACAACTAGGGCTTAAGTGAAATGCAAGTTTTGCTCAGGAATTTCCTGAGAATCTTCCTTCCTGCATGCTCAACATTATTTTTTTTTATTTTAAATGATTCTCAATGCAGGTACCTAGTGATTTTATTCAGTTTATTGGATAGGATACTGCAGACTACATTGTTCCATAGAAGTGAATATTTTTAATGCAAAAATTTTATTTTGATTTGGGAGAACATATTTGAAGCATTGAATGAAGCTTTTACTTTGCTTTGGCACCATTATGATTAGGTGTGGATTTCATCACACAGATGGAAGAAAATACAGAGACACAGACAAACACACATGCTTATAAAAATATGCATGCTTTGCACCCTGGGAGGGGGAAGCCTGAGTATCCTGTTGAGCTGTAATTTTCAAAATAAATGAAGCCTTGACCTTTCTCCTGAAAATTACTGACTCAATAATAACAAAAAAACACACATTATCCTCATTTCTTACTGTGCTACCTTGCAGGGATAAACCTACTAGCTAGAATTCAAGGACAGATTCATAGGGAGGGTACTCAGAGACTCACTCTATTAAATTTATAGATTTTCCTTTTTCTTTTTTATCTGTCAGTAAATTCTCTGCCCATGGTTGTGGGATATCCTTAAGTCCAAACTTCTCTATTTCAACCTGTCTGTAATATTTTCTTTCATAAATCAGTAGTCTCTTATATCTCTGAGGATATTAGTTACTTTTTAATTTGTTTATCTTTTCTTACACTCTCCATAGTGTTTCTTTTGTTTTATTCAAAATCTTTTCTTTTCCTTTTTTGCTTTTTGGCTGTGTATTTCATGTTAGACTTACTCTAGATATCTGATAATCTTTGATGCCTACCTATATTTAAATGGAAAAAAAAAATGAAGAAGGAATTATAAGCTGTGGTATATTGGCATGACTTGCTGACTATTCAACAAACAGGTATGTTGCTGATTGGTAGGGGGGCCACTATATTTTGCATATATATCTTTTCTCTTCCACCTGTGTCTTTTAATGATACATCTGTAAATATATTTACATATTGCTTTACACCATGATATATAGCTACATTCAAGAAAGGATAGTTACTTAACGTAAATTTCCGGGGAGATAAAAACACATGCCATACCCAAAGACCCACTCTGAGGGGTTTATTAGCATATCCAGTGATCTCAGGTAATATAAATTGAAACGTATGTTATCTGGAAGAAAATTAACCTTAACCACCCAGATCCACTTTCTTAAGGGATTTGAAGGTATGACAAATTTAGGGGAAGCAGAGATTAAAGAGACAAGAAGCAAAAAAATATACCATACAATGATTATGTAGAAGCCACAAGGCATGAGAAAACATGGACTTAATAATAGTCTACTATTACTGCATGGCTATTATATGCTAGCCAATCTTCTAAGTTATATACATGAATTAATCAATCCTCAACATAACCTATGTAGAAAATATAAGAACTATACAAAATTTTAAAAAAATAATAATAAAAAGAGCATTTGCTTAAATAGATTGGAGAAAAAGGAGGCAGTGAGGGATTAAGGGATCAGTATCTGAGAGATGATGGAAAAACAGAGTGGAGCTAAATATTAGGTTTAGGGAGCCAAAAATTGATGTATAGGGCCACTAAAAGGGAAGGAAGATGTGGAATGTGTTATACATGGTGTGATGTGCAATCAAAGGCTCAGGTACAGCAGAATATTTCAGCAAAGTCCACTTTCTTACTTCACAGCACAAAGGGTCCAAAAGAGCAGAGGAAGAGATCCTAGCACGGCCAGTCTGCCAGTGAAGCCAATTGCTCAGGTCAAGCACAATGGATGGGCAGCTCTGTACATCCCACTTTGGAGAGTAGAAACCCTGTTATGTTTGAGTATTGAGTATTTATACAACTCCAGAGGGGGCTCTATAAATCTACCACTGAGAATTCCTGCACCAATAAACAGCTGGAGCTGTTGGTTCCTAGCTTCTGGGTTTAACAATATGGTCAGGCCTTTCCATTAAAACTGTCATCTCCCACAGGCTGCAGAATGGAAACATAATGAAATACCTGCACACAACAGAAAAGGAGCCAGGGTAGGCAAGGGCTGGGAGATGGCTGCTAGGCCTGTTCCTGACTTCCCCAGCAGAGGAGGTTAGCCCTGGTAACCAGTTTATATTCTTTATCAAGAAAGCTACACCCAGGCATACAAGTAAGCATAAATAATCAAGCCTTTATAGGGTCAAAAATCCAGCTTCATATCATCTCAATCCAAGAAACTGGTTTAAGAAATTGCCAAAAGAAAATGTAAACCACCCAAGAAAAGATAGTAGCATACTAGGTTTTAGATTCCTGGCTGCCAAAACAAATAGTATGCAATGGATTGACTTAAAAATTGGAATTTATTGGCTTATGGTTTTGAGGATGCGATTCCAAAATCAAGGAATCATTAAGGAAATTCTTTCTCCCAGAAGACTGCAGCATTCTAGGGCTGGTTGTTAGTTATCCTTGGTCCACAGCAATGTGTTTGGCAGCCTTTCCTGGCTTCTCTGTGTTCTGATGACCTCTGGTGTCTTACAGTGTCTTTCTGTGTGTCTGAATTTCATTCTGCTTATAAGAGACTCCAGTAATGGTATTAAGACCCATCCTGATTCAGTTAGGCCAAATCTCAACTGAATTAACTGTGTCAAAAAGTCCTATTTACAGTGGGCTCCCATCCACAGAAATAGACGAAGATAAAAACAATTTTTTTTCAGGGGCATATAGTCCTAGACACCTCACTAGGTTTCAAATCAATCCCACCATTTTTCATATCTAATGCTCACAATGCAAGAAAAGACACCACATGAGGTGTTAAGATAATAAAATAGAAAATCAATGGAAAACAAATAATAAAAATTGACTTATAAGGTATCAAGGTTATTAGACACAGACTTTAAAGTATATGAAGAAATCAAATTGTAGATAATGCAATTTAATAAAAAATGCAAGTTAAAAGCACAAAGCTACCATTATTTGCAAATAATGAGTGTATAAGTAATCTAGTAATTCACTTGAAAATCTTTGCAAATAATGAGTGTATAAGTAATCTAGTAATTCACTTGAAAATCTACTAATAAAAAGAGAACATAGAAACTAAAACAAAATAAATATGTACTATATCCGCAATTTCTCCTATATGAGTTTAAAAACATTATTTTAAGATTTTATTATTCACAACAGCCACACAAAAACATGCAATAAATTAAAATGTATTACACTTAACAACAATGAAAACAGGAAACTCTGACTCAAACTAGAAAATTTTTATTTCACAAAGAAGATGTACATTTGTAGCAATCATATCGTCTTACTATTGTAAAATGGTGATTTTACCAGGATATTAATACCTAGTTCTAATAGTTAACATCTTTGTGGCACTAACAATTCTACTGATAAATAGATTCACATATCTAGTGGTCTAACTGACAACCTCATTTGGACATATAACAAAAATCCGAAACTTAAGATGATCAAATGAAAAAATATTGGAATCTTCCTAACACAAGATTGGGGTTTGGAAAAAAGTGTTTGTCCGTAGTCCAAAGAATTATGAAGAACAGTGATACTAAATATGTCATCAATTAACCACCATAGTAGGCCAAGAGAATCTTCTGGAATTTAGTGTGAAACAGGAGAAAAAGGGACTAAATCTCTTTCTATATGCCATAGGCTACTTGGAAGGCTACTCACTGTTCTTTAGAAAAAGTAAAGGAACTGAAATAAAACCTTTAAAGAGATAAAATAAATATTAAAAGTATGAGTCAAAAAACATTTTTATTTAGCGTATTTATGTTTATGAATACATAATTTCCATTTTATGTTACAGATTTATGAGGTACACCATAAAGTTAACTGTGGGTATGAAATTGACTTTACATTATTGAACATAATTGCTAACCTCCTTGTAATGCAGGTTATATTTTCATCAAAATAATTGAGAAACTATGTCATCAAATATTTATTAAATGTCTGCCATTTGCCAGGTAGTTTTCTAGGAACTGATATATGGTGGTTAAAATTAATTAATTAATTAATTCATTCATTCATTCATTTACCTGTGACTATGGTTTCATAGGATCATAGTCTAAAGGACAAGTCACATTATTTAAAAAATTAATCCACTTACTCTATTATAATGATAAATTAGGTTATTTCCTATGAAGGAAATGAATAGGGTCCCAGGATAGAAACTACATGTTGGGGAAAAGAACAATTTTAGCACTGTCAAAGACTATGGGGCATCACCAGAGAAAGAAGATGGTGGCATAGAGAGGAGTGGAAGTTAGTCCTCTTGGAACAATTAATAAACAGCCAGGAACAACTAGAAAATAATCTGGAATAACTGCAGTGGGACAAACATGACCATCCACTCATCATACACCAACCTGAATTGGGAAGAATGCCTGAGATCACAGCATAAAATCTGTAAGTAAAAACTGTGAACCCGAGCTGGGAGCCCGCTCCCCCCATGGCCTGAACTGCAAAGCCTCACAGCGCTAGAGAGCAGCACTCTCTCAAACTGAAAAGCCTCAGTGTGCTAGAGAGCAGCACCCTTCAAAGAAGTGAATATAGCTCAGCTGAGCTCCAGCTGGGGTTTTAATTAGCACATGCTCAATACAAGCTATGAATCCCCGATAAGCAGGAAGAGGCATTTGATGACTGACCTCATAGAGCTGGAGGACATTTCTGGGAGGGAGGGGGAGCCCAGAGGCCAGTGTGCTCTCTCTGGCTGATGGGTGAAACTGAGGGGGGCTGCAGACTGACCCTGAAGGGGGTCTTTCTGTTCCTTTTTTGGCTCAGTGGAGAAAGCCTCAGCCATTTTTTCAATTCCCAGTGCTCTGACTCAGTTAAGGGTGGAGATAGCTGAGTCAAAGTCTATTCAAATGCTAATGACCTCTATACAGGGTGTATATCTTCCTAAGAGGAAAGATGCAATGTGGAGCTCTACTGCTTGCCTTCCATTCAGAACCAGACCCCAGAGCCTGGGGGAGAACAGCCACAAGTCACACCTTACACCAGTCTGGAGCTACAGGCTGACAGATGCCACCTGCTGGACAGAAAAGCACAGTAGCTTGAGGCCTCACAGTGTTCATCAGTCTTCTAAGACACCCTCAGGGAGACCTGAAACTATTGTCTCCTTCCAAGACCTGAGCCTGTTCTGGTCTGCGAAAACCTGATTGGGGTAACCAAGGAGGCCAGATGCCTAGACAATAGAAAACTACAACCTACACTAGGAGGAGTGAAGTTATGACCCAGTCAAGGGAACAAACTTACACTTCAACAGAGATACAGGAATTTAAACAACTAGTGCAGGATTAATTCAGAAAGTGTAAGGAATATATGGCAAAAGAGATGAAGCATATAATGAAAACACTGGGCGTACATAATGTAGAAATTGAAAGTACAAAAAAACAACTGACAGAATCTATGGAAATGAAAGGCACAACATGTAAGATGAAGAACACAATGGAGACATAAAACAGCAGATCTCAAGAGGCAGACGAAAACACTCAGGAGCTGGAGAAAAAGGCACCTGAAAACCTACACACAAAAGAAGACATGGAGAAAAGAATGGAAAAATATGAGCAACATCTCCAGTAACTTAAGGACAAAATTAAGTGCAGGGATATACATGTCATTGGTGTCTCAGAAGGAGATGTGAAGGGAAAAGGGACAGAAGCAATAATAGAGGAAATAATCTATGAAAATTTCCCATCTCTTATGAAAGACTTAAATTATGGATCCAAGAAGCACAGCATACCACAAACAGAATAGATCTGAATAGATGCATGCCATGACATTTAATAATCAGATTATCAAGTGTAAAAGATAAAAAGAGAATCCTGAAAGCAGCAAGAGAAAAGCAATCCATCACATACAAAGAAACTTGATAAGATTATGTGTGGATTTCTCAATAGAAATCATGGAAGTAAGAAGTAAGTGGTGTGATATATTTAAGATACTTAAAGAGAAAAACCACAAACCAAGAATCCTATAACTGGCAAAACTGTCCTTCAGATATGAGGGAGAGTTTAAAATATTCTCTGACAAACAAACAATGACAGTTTGTGAACACGATGCCTGCTTTACAGGAAACACTAAAGGAAGCACTGCAGACAGAAAGGAAAAGAGGAGTGAGAGGTTTGGAAAACAATTTTGGGAGATAGTAGCACAGCAATGTGATTGCACTGAACAAAGATGATTGTGAGTATGGTTGAAAGGGAAGGTTAGGAGCATGTGGGATACCAGAAGGGAAGAGGAAAGATAAAGACTGGAATGCATAACTCCATGAAACCTAGGGTGCTCAATGATTGTGATATAAGGTGGAAATATGTTTTTACATGAGGTAGGACAAATGAATGTCAACATTGCAAGATATTAAAAATGGGGTGGGATTGGGGGCAAAATACAATCAATGCAAACTAGAGACTACAGTTAACAGAAACATTGTAGTATGCGTCCTTTAATACAGCATAGGCAAAACACCAAAGCTAAATGCATAATGGATTGGGGGGGGTACATAGGGGAAGGGCATGGGACTCTTGGCATTGGTGATGTTGTCTGACTCTTTATTCTACTTTAGGTTAATACTATCTTTCCTTTTGTTGCTTCCTAGCTGTAATGTTTTGTTTTTTTCTTTGTTTTTCTTTTTTCTCTCTCTCTTCTTTTCTTTTTATCCTCTCTCCCTACCTTCTTGACTCTTCCTCCTCCTTTGTGGAAGAAATGGAGATGTCCTTATACAGATAGTGGCAATGGTGGTGAATACATAAATATGTGACTATACAGGGAATCATCAATTGTTTCCTTAGGACAGAATGCATGGTATGTGAACAAAACTACCTTAAAAGAAATGGGTTGATGAAGAAACCTTAAGGGCACTATATTGAGTGAAATAAGACAGATACATAGAGGCAAATATTGTAGGTCTCACTTACCAGTTATAGATGTAAACTCATAGACATGAAATATAAGTTACCAGGATATAGAATGAGGCTAAAGAATGGGGAGCAGTTGCTTATTATGAGCAGAATGTTCAACTAGGGTGAACTTAAATGTTTAGAAATGGACAGGGGTGATGGTAGCATGTTGTGAGAATAACTAACAGTGCTGAAAGGTGTGTGAAGGTAGTGGAAAGGGTAAGCTCAGAGTCATGCATGTCACCAGAAGGAAAGCTGGAGGTCAAAAGATGGGAATGTATAAAACACTGAATCTTGTGGACAATGTCTGTGTTAACTGTATAAATATTAGAAATCTCTCTCATGAACTAGAACAAATGTATGACACTATAACTAGAAGCTAATAATAGAGGGGCATATAGGAATAAATATATACTTATTGCAAACTATATACTACAGTTAGTATTATTTTAACATTCTTTCATAAATAGTAACAAATGTACTATAACAATACTATGACTCAATAATGGAGGGGGGTGATTAGAGGTATGGGAGGATTTGAGTTTCCTTTTCTCATGTGTCTTTATTTCTTTTCTGGAGTAATAAAAATGTTCTAAAAATTGTTAAAGAAAAAACTAACTGTGGTGATGGATGCACAGCTGTATGTTGGTACCATGGGCAAGTGATTGTTCACTTTGGATCTTTGAATAGTTGTATGATATGTGAAGAATCTCAATTAAAAAAAATGGAAAAAATATTTAAATAAAAAAAATTATCACCAAAAAAAAAAAAAAAAAAGACTATGGGGCAGTGAAAAGCTAAAGTCTGAAGGATAGGGCTGTGAAAAGCAAGGAAATCATGTTTCAGTAACAGAGATGGTGTGAAAAGATGTTAAACTGAGGAAGTGTGTAGTGTATTTGAAGAAATTGCAGGCAGTATTTGTGAAACATGACAATCGGAAACACTGCTGAGGCCAAAGATTATTCCAAGCTTTTATAAGACATCATTAATAGTTTAAATTTTATTCTAAATTTATTTTGAGTTTTATTCCTATGGCATAAGATGCCACTGAGGAATTTTAAGCAGAAGAGATAAATGATCTGATTAGCATTTTAATAAGATTGCTTTCTATATGGTGGAGAGAATGGATTACAGTTGGGGAAGAGCAGAGTAGGGCCAGATAGAAAATATAATGGATAACTGAGAAGACTTGGGTTGGGGTAGTGTTCTGGAGATGAAGAGCTGCAGTTAGATGTCAATGCATTTTAGTCTGAAATTTAATGACATTTTAGATTTACAGTCCTGTATGTACTTGTTCCAATTTGCTAAAGCTGCTGTTATGCAAAATACCAGAAATGGATTGGCTTTTATAAAGGGGGATTTATTAGGTTACAATTTTACAGTTTTAAGGACATAAAAGAATCCAAACTAAGGCATCAACTAGAGGATACCTTCAGTGAAGAAAGGCTGAAGGCTGTCAGCTGGGAAGGCATGTGGCTGGTATCTGCTGCTCCTTTGCTCCCTGGTTCTGGTTTCAAATGGCTTTCTCTAAAATGTCTCTGGGTTTCCAGCTCTCTTAGTTTCTCTCTCTCAGCCTCTGTGCATCCTTGCTTGTTCTCCCAGGACATTTCTCTCTAAGCATCTGGGAGTCATCTCTTAGCTTCTCAGGGGCAAACTGTGGGCTTCAACTCCAAATGTCCTCCTGTCTGCATCTTCCAGTGTCTCCAAGAACCTGGGTCTTTGTGGGTTCTCAGCTCTCTTAAAGAGATCACTCCACTGATGTAATTAAACCCACCCAGAATGGGTGTGGTCACACCTCTATGGAAATAATTTAATCACAGTCTTACCCACAGTTGGGTGAGTCACATCTCCATGGAAACATTCAATCAAAAGTCTCCATCCAACAACATTGGATTAAACAATCATGGTTCTTCTGGGGTCCACAACAGTTTCAAACCAGCACAGTACTCTATCTTGAGAATAAATTATCTGCCTCTGAAAGTAGTGCATTTCCCTTTACTAAAAGCTAAATGATTGCATTTTATGGATGTTTTAGCCAAGATTTGAATATCAAATGTAGGCTTGTACTATATGTTTCCTAAATTTCAATCCAACTTTGAAATTGTAAATTTTGCTAAAGAAGAGCATTATTTTATGGAAGGAAAAAGTACTAAAATGAACTCTGCTTCTTAAATGACAAAGATAATTTTCTTCTCAGAATACTTTTTTAGGGACATAGATTAGTATACTTGTAAAGGGCTCTGGTTGGGGAATCTTAAGTCCATGGAGAATCTTAATTCCATCACAGTTGGATGTAAGGCAGTGGTGTCTCCTTGTGCTGCACAATTGAAGTCAGATAAAAAGCATGCTTAATCCAGCTAGTTAGATCCACATCCAATTTTAAAATGTGCAAAAGATTTAAACCGATACCTCACCAAAAAAAGATAAACAGAGAGCAAAAAATCGTATGAGAAAATGCTCAGCATCATACATCACTAGAGAAATGCTACTTAAAACCACAATAAGTTACTATTATACTAATCAGGACATCTACTTTTTTTTTAATTTGACAGTACCAAATTATAGAATACTAGTGAGTATCTGGAGTAATAGGAGTTGTCACTCATAGCTGGTGGGAATAAAAATGGTATAGCTATTTTGGAACTTCCTTACATAACTAAATGTGCTCTTACCATATAATACCCTTCTAGATATTTTGCAATTAATTTGATGTACAAAAGTGTTTAATTTTGAGGAGATCCCATTTGTCTATTTGTTCTTTGGTTGCTTGCGCCTTGGGTGTTAGGTCTAAGAAACCACCTCCTATCACAAGATCTTTAAGATATTGAATTTCTTCTAAGAGTTTTATGGTCTTGGTGCTAATGTTTAGGTCTTTGATCCACTTTGAGTTAATTTTGGTATAAGGTATGAGATGGACATCCTCTTTCATTCTTTTGGAAATAGATATCCAGTTCTCCAAACACCATTTATTGAACAGGCTGCTCTTTCCCAGTTGCTTTGGCTTCACTGCCTTATCAAAGATCAGTTGTCCGTAGATGCAAGGGTCTACTTCTGAGCACTCAATTCGATTCCATTGATCAGTATATCTGTCCTTATGCCAGTACCATGCTGTTTTGAGCACTGTAGCTTTGTAATATGCTTCAAAGTCAGGTAGTGTGAGACCTCCCACTTCATTCCTCTTTCTCAAGATATTTTTGGCTATTCGGGGCACCTTACCCTTCCAAATAAATTTAGTTACTCTTTTTTCTATTTCTGTAAAGTAAGTTGTTGGGATTTGAATTGGTATTGCATTGAATCTGTAAATCAGTTTAGGTGAAATTGCCATCTTAACTATATTTAGTCTTCCAATCCATGAACATGGTATGTTCTTCCATTTTTTTAGGTCTTGTTCAATTTCTTTTAGCTGTTTCTTATACTTTTCTATGTAAAGGTCTTTTGTGTCCTTGTTTAAGTTTATTCCTAAATACTTGATTCTTTTGGTTGCTATTGTAAATGGGATTTTTTTCTTGATTTCCTCCTCTTGTTGCACATT
This sequence comes from Choloepus didactylus, assembly GCF_015220235.1. Lineage (NCBI taxonomy): Eukaryota > Metazoa > Chordata > Mammalia > Pilosa > Megalonychidae > Choloepus > Choloepus didactylus. Next base: position 145,685,335 of record NC_051309.1, read on the forward strand.
ACTTGTGTATAGGAACACTACAGATTTTTGCACGTTGATCTTGTAGCCTGCTACTTTGCTGTGTTCATTGACTAGTTCTAGTTACTTTGCTGTAGATTTTTCTGGATTTCCTACATACAGAATCATGTCATCTGCAAATAGTGAAAGTTTTACTTCTTCCTCTCCAATTTGGACGCCTTTTATTTCTTTTTCTTGCCTAATTGCTCTAGCTAGAACTTCCAGCACAATGTTGAGTAACAATGCTGATAGTGAGCATCTCTGTCTTGTTCCTGATCTTAGAGGAAAAGCTTTCAGTCTCTCCCCATTGAGTGTGATGTTAGCTGTGGGTTTTTCATATATTGCCTTTATCATATTGAAAAAGTTCCCTTCTATTCCTATCCTTTGAAGTGTTTTCATCAGGAAAGGATGTTGAATTTTGTCAAATGCCTTTTCTGCATCAATCGAGATGATCATGTGGTTCTTCTGCTTTGATTTATTGATGTGGTGTATTACATTAATTGATTTTCTTGTACTGAACCAGCCTTGTATACCTGGAATAAATCCCACCTGGTTGTGGTGTATCATTCTTTTAATGTGCTGCTGGATTCAATTTGCGAGTATTTTGTTGATATATTCATTAAAGAAATTGATCTATAATTTTCTTTTTTTGTAGTATCTTTGTCTGGTTTTGGTATTAGGGTGATGTTGGCTTCATAGAAAGAGTTAGGTAGCTTTCCCTCTTCTTCAATTTTTTGAAGACTTTGAGCAGGATTGGTACTAATTCATTCTTGAATGCTTGGTAGAATTCACATGTGAAACCATCTGGTCCTGGGCTTTTCCTTTTTGGGAGCTTTTTGATGACTGACTCAATCTCTTTACTTGTGATTGGTTTGTTGAGGTCATCTATTTCTTCTTGAGTTAAAGTTGGTTGTTTATGCTTTTCTAGGAAGTTGTCCATTTCATCTAAGTTGTCTAGTTTATTAGCATATAGTTACTCATAGTATCTTCTCATTATCTCCTTAATTTCTGCAGGGTCGGTAGTTATATTTCCTTTCCCATTTCTGATTGCATTTATTTGCATCTGCTCTCTCTTTTTTTTTTTTGTTAGCCTAGCCAGTGGTCCATCAATTTTATTGATTTTCTCAAAGAACCAACTTCTGGTTTTGTTGATTCTCTCTATTGGTTTCCTGTTCTCAATTGCATTTATTTCTGCTCTAATCTTTGTTATTTCTTCCCTTCTGCTTGCTTTGGGGTTAGTTTGATGTTCTTTCTCTAATTCCTCCAGGTGAGCAGTTAACTCTTCAATTTTTGCTCTCTCTTCTCTTTTGATATAGGCATTTAGGGCAATAAATTTCCCTCTCAGCACCACCTTTGCTGCATCCCATAAGTTTTGATAAGTTGTGTTTTCATTGTCGTTTGCCTCAAGGTATTTACTAATTTCTCTTGTAATTTCTTCATTTACCCACTGGTTTTCTAAGAAGGTGTTGTTTAGCCTCCATATGTTTGTGAAATTTATGACCTTCTGCCTTTTATTTCCAACTTCATTCCATTGTGGTCTGAGAAAGTGTTTTGTATAATATCAATATTTTTAAATTTGTTGAGACTTGCTTTGTGACCCAACATGTGGTCTATCCTAGAGAATGTTCCATGAGCACCTGAGAAAAAAGTGTATCCTGCTGTTGTTGGATGTAGTGTTCTATAAATGTCTGTCAAGTCTAGTTCATTTATCATACGATTCAACATCTCTGTTTCTTTAGTGATCCTCTGTCTAGATGTTCTATCCATTGATGACAGTGGTGTATTGGAGTCTCCAACTATTACTGTAGAGGTATCTATTTCTCCTTTCAGTGATTGCAGTGTTTGCCTCATGAATTTTGGGGCATTCTGGCTTGGTGCATAAATATTTATGACTGTTGTGCTTTCTTGATGAATTGACTCTTTTATTAATATATAGTGTCCTTCTTTGTCTCTTTTAATTGTTTCACTTTTGAAGTCTAACTTGTCTGATATTAAAATAGCTACTCCCGCTTTTTTCTGGTTGTTGTTTGCATGAAATATCTTTTTCCAGCCTTTCACTTTCAGTCTATGTTTGTCCTTGTGTCTAAAGTGAGTTTCTTGTAGACAGCATATAGATGGGTCCTGTTTTTTAATCCATTCTGCCAGTCTGTGTCTTTTTATTGGGGAGTTTAATCCTTTTATGTTTAGTGTTATTACTATAAGGACAGTACTTTCAACTACCATTTTGTTTTTTGGGATTTATATGTCATATCTTATTTTTTCCTCTCCTTTTACCTTTCCTGATAATCTTCATTTCTGCACTCTTCTCCAACACTCTCTCTCCTGTCTTTTCCTATCAGCCTGTAGCACTCCCTTTAGTATTTCTTGTAGTGCTGGTCTCTTATTCACAAACTCTCTCAGTGTCTGTTTGTCTGAAAATGTTTTAATCTCTCCCTCCTTTTTGAAGGAAAGTTTTGCTGGATATAGAATTCTTGGTTGGCAGTTTTTCTCTTTCAGTATCTTAAATATATCATGCCACTGTCTTCTTGCCCCATGGTTTCTGCAGAGAAATCTGTACATAGTCTTATTGACCTTCCCTTGTATGTGATGGATCACTTTTCTCTTGCTGCTTTCAGAATCCTCTCTTTGTCTTTGACATTGGACAATCTGACCAGTAAGTGTCTTGGAGTAGGTCTATTGGCATCTATTCTATTTGGGGTACGTTGTACTTCTTGAATCCCTAATTTTCTTTTATAAGAGTTGGGAAATTTTCAGTGAATATGCCTTCTATTACTCTTTCTGCCCCTTTTCCCCTCTCTTCTTCTGGGATACCCATAACACGTATATTTGTGTGTTTCATGTTGCCACTCAGCTCCCTAAGACCCTGCTCATATTTTTCTATTTTTTTTACCATCTATTCTTTTGTGTGTATGAATTCTAATGACCTGTCTTCCAGTTCACTGATCCTTTCTTCTGCCTTTTCAAATCTACTGTTGTGTCCCTCCATTGTGTTTTTCATCTCCTCCATTGTGGCCTTCATTCCCATGAGTTCTGCCATTTGTTTTTTTAAGTTTATGAATTCTTCTTTATGGTCATCCAGTGTCTTCTTTATATCCTTCAGCTCTTTTGCTATATCTTCCTTCATTTCATCAAATTTATTTAGCATTAGTTGCCTCCACTCCTGTGTCTCAGCTGAGCTATTAGTTTGTTCCTTTGGCTGGTCCATGTTTTCGTGTTTCCTGGTGTGACTTGTTATCTTAAGTTGTTTAAGCATCTGATTTTCTTGATTAGTTTATTTTGGAGCTTGTTTTCTATCTTTTACTTGGTGGTTTTCTTGTTGGTTGGCTTTGTTCTCTGGCCTCTGTTATTCAGTTCAACTTATTCTAGACCTCTAACTTAGGTTCTAGTTAGTCGACCAGAATTTTTCCCCTCTTGCTTTTTCTGTTTCTTGCTCTGCCTCTGTAACCTTTTTGTGAGTGGTTCTCCTCAGATATGGTCGACCCTAGTCAGATTTTCCCAGTCTAGTGAGGCCCAGGTCTCTTTGGGAGGGTATGGAGTTTTCCTGATAATGAGACCCTCCTATGAGGCCTTTAGAATTGGTGCTTTTCCTCTCCTGTCCAGCAGGTGGTGCTTGCCAGCCCACAGCTCCCCCACCAGTGTAAGGAGGTATGGAGCCTTTAGTTCTCCAGGTGACTCTGATCCTGTCAGGGGTGTGGCTGACTGAAGCTGGAATCTGAATTCCAGCCCCTGGGGTCTGAGTTCCCAAAAAGAGGACTGCCAGTTGAGTTGGACCTCCCTCCACTCTCCCAATCCTCAGAATTCCAGTTATCTCTCAGGGGCACTATTCCCTTCTCCCCTCTCCTCTTTGGGGCCTCTCCAGGTAGATTCCTTGGTCAGCCAGAGTTGCCAATTAAAGATGGGGGTGGAGAACTTCAGTAGTGAATACGGAACTCAAAGATGCTGTGGGTACTCTTTCTCCCCCCAAGCCCAGCCTAGTCCCTCAACATGGGCTTTCGAATAGAAAATAACCACATATGTTGTTTTTAGATTAAAAAAAAAAATAGGAAAAAAAAAAAGAAAATGAAAAAAGAAAAAAAAAAGTCTCTTTTAAAAGTCTTTCCCCAGTCTGGAAGTTTTGTTTTGTCAGTGTCAGAATAGAGCATTTAAAGATAAAAAAAAGTCTCTTTTAAAAGTCTTTCCCCAGTCTGGAAGTTTTGTCAGTGTCAGAATAGAGCATTTAAAGATATACTTTGGGCTATTGTCTGATAATTACTCTCCAACAGCTTCAGTTCCACCTCTGCTGGGGGCTATTGAAATGCAAAAAGATAAGGGATCAGTGAGAAGCCAGAAGGGACAAAATGTAGGGGAAAAAAAATGGCTTTTTTGGAGTCTGGGGATGGGTGCCTACTTTTCCGTGCCCCCACTTCTCAGAGCCCATCCCTTCTTTAGCACCCCAGCTCCCAAAATTAGTTAATTAATTTGTTAATTAATTCTGCAGTTGAGGCTGGATTGAGCCTTCCTTCTTGACCTCAGCAGATTGCTGTTTTTTGTTTTTCTTTCTCCCCCCCTTCAGGGAGCCAGCAGCAAGACAGTCTGTGAGGTCTGGGTGGGGACGGGTGCCAGACCACTGGTCCGGGGAACTTACAATGTTCGCTGCAATCTCAGCTTTTCCTCCAATTCCAAACTTGCGTCCAATGTGTGACTGGTTACTGGAGACCCCGAAAACACTGTTTCATATAGTTCTTGGGTAATTGCCAGCTGCTCTAGGGAAGAGACAAAATTCTGCTCCTCACCACTCTGCCATCTTGCCCCACCCTCCATTTTCCAATTAATTTGAAAATTTATGTCCATGCAAAAACCTGCACACAAATGTTTACAGCAATTTTATTCGTAATGACCAAAAGCTAGAAGAACCAAAATGTCCTTCTACAGGGAGTGGTTAAAAAAAAAAAAAGTAGTACATCCATATAATAGAATATTATTCAGTAATAAAAAGAAATGAGCTCTTATTCTACAAAAAGACATGAAGAAACCATAAATGCATATTGCTAAGTGAAAGGAGTCAGTCCAAGAAAAACAAAGTTGCACAGTGTATGATTTGAATTATATGAAATTATCAAAAGGGCAAAACTATAAAAAAACAGATCAGTGGTTGCCATGGTTTTGGGAAGTGGGGGTTAAAAGGTGAAGCACAGGGAATTTTGTAAGGCATAAAGCTATTTTGTATGATACTGTAATGATGAATACAAAATATTAGGCATTTGCCCAAACTCATTGAGCTTTACAGAACAAAGTGCAAACCATAATTTATGAAAATTAATAAAAAGCATTTACAAAATCATTGAGGAGTTCCATAGTGGAATATAGAATGTGAAAAATAATCTAAATGTATTAAAAATGTGTGAAACAGCCTCATGAAGGAGGTAGGTAAATAAAATGCTGACCTAAGTAACTTTGAAAATGAGTAGAGTCTGTAAGACTGCAGGCAAAAATCACTGTATACTACCATTTATTAGTGGATAAAGTTATTTTCCATGGATACAATTTCTGCAACAATTTCTACTGTTATGTAATTAAACAATTAAATAAATTTATGGTGGAAGGTGGGATCCTTCTTTCCAACTTTTGGAGAGAGAGGCTAAAATGATCCATGTGGTAATGACTTAGAATAGAATACACTGTGTGAATTCAGGTTTAGTTTAATATAGGTACAATATTGGATTAAACAGTCAATATATTTATAGATATGTGCTTATACACACATATATCTCCTTGCTTTGAAAGCCGAGTGGGCCTAGAAGCAAAGATATCCTAGTAACAATGAACACAAAAAGCTCCCAGATCTTGGTTTCAGATACCAGTCTCCAATAAAAGGTCAGGGCTCCTTGGAGAAATGGCTGATTCTAGAACTGGGGCATGAAATATTCAAAATAAGTTTGGAGTATCCTGTAGTGAAAGAAAATAAGAAAGTGCTCAAAAGAGAGAAAAAAAAAAAAAGAAAAAGAAAACAAAACAAAAAGGAAAAACCAGTGAAAGAAGTATGTCCACAAAAGCTGGAACATTTTAAGAAACAAAATTAAATATTACTGGATTATAAGCCAAAGTATAAAATAAATATCCATGGGTTCATACTGATAAATATAATGATTTATTTAATAAATAAATGTGGAGAAGAGACAACTGTCTCATGCAAAATAAATTCAAAGATATATGTAAGTATTGTGTCCTCAAAGAAGAGGATTAGAAATCCCCACAATCCTTAAGTATGGCCTGTGCAAAGTGACTTTCTTCCACAAAGTACAGTATGGTAAGGGGGGGCAGGGCAAGAGGAACTTTTCAGTGCAGAAAGCTGATGAACACTACTATAGGTGGTCAAGATTAACATAAACAGTGATGCCATTTTGATAATAGGTACACTTCATAGGATGTGATGAGAATGGCACTTTACTTCTGTGGTTCTCAAAGCAATTTACCTTCCTCTAATCATGATGAAAACATGAGGCACATACCAATTGAGAGACATTCTACAAAATACCTAATGAGCAAAGCTTAAAGCTAGTAACATCATCCAAAACAAGGATAGTTTGGAAAGCTGTCACACTAATAGAAGTCTAAGGAGACATGTTGACTAAATGTAATGTCAGTATCCAGGTTGGGCTCCTGAAACAGTAAAAGGACATAGAGGAATACAGAGAAAATCTGAATAATGTGTGGACTCTGGTTAATAATAATATATCAACATTGGTTCATTCATTGTGACAAATGTACCATACTAATGTAAAATGCTAAAAATAGGGCAAACTGAGTGTGGCATAGACGGGAACTTTCTGTTCTGTTTTTGCAATAATTCTGTAAATGTAAAACTCTTCTAAATCTTAAAAAGATATATATTTTTTAAAAAAAGACAATGGCAGATGCTGAAAGGAAAGCATGATTGAGTCCAATGCAGTGTAGATTATTTTTTCATTCATTTCAGGGATTTTTTTCAGAATTCATTTTGGATAGGCATTTTGTGACAGATTAAATAGGTCTTTAACACCATGAGAGACTTGGGAAAAATAAAAAAGAGACTATACATTTCTTTTCTTCTGCTACCAGATTCAGTCTGATGACTGATGGTGCCTTTATAGAATATTTATAGAACATGTCATGGTACAATATAGAACATGTCACCACATGACCTCAAAGATGTCACCAGCAAAGAAAGATGAAATGATAGATTTTAAAAGATTGAGATATAGTGTGGTACCTGAAAGTCTGAAGCACAAATGAGAAATACCTAATGAATTATTGGGTGAGTCAACTTACATTTTCTCTATTGTTACCTTTATCATGGTCCCATTATACCCCAGGCTCATAGGACCTGAAGAAATTCAGATTGCAGACAAAAGATTAATGTAAGTAAAAACAGGACAACACATCAGTAGAGTTGAGATCCCTCAATGGTAAATCCCCTACTCTTTATTCAAAGGCTACATCAATCAACAAAAGTAAAATCTCATAACTCTTAAAGTATTCAAAGGAAAAAATGTCAGTGTTCAATTTAGAATCAGTGCTACACCCTTCTATAGTCTCTTATGAATTGCAGAGAAAAATCAGGAACTATGTTTCCCTAAACATGGTTCTGGAATTAGGCAAGCCAGTAGGAAGCACTAGTGCCAAATTTAGAAAGTGGAAGAGTGGAAGAAATCATTTCTGGGTCAGGATAGAAGTATACTTTGAACAAAAGAGACTCAGAGTGATGTCATCAACATAGTGATATAGACAGCTACTGAAAACTCCTCTCCAAGGATTCAACCAAAAAAAAAGGACAATTATGAATTGTTTGAAACTCTGGTGGAGGATATAGACTGGAGAAGAACCCTGCACATGCTGAATTGAAGAAAGAGAAGAAATATCAGGTAGGAATCTTCCATCCCAGACCAGGCAGTCCTCTCCCCTCCCCCTCACTCAGGCTTAGTGTTGGAAAGGCACAGAAACAGTAGAGAGTAGCCCTCCCACCAGGGACACAAATTTTAAAATCTCTCACAGCAGTGAGACATACCCCCACTGTTTGAAGACCCAGGGGACAGGAGAGGATATTTCAAGGCCTGGGTCAGTGAGGGACAAAGAGACTGAGAAAATATGGACAGAGACTGTGTTACCAGACTTGGGTCTGAAAACCCTTAAAGGAAGGAGCAGCTGGTGGCCATTTCCCTGCCTTGGGGATAGCTGGAGTACTGGTTCAGATGAGGGAGTATTCTGCCACAGGTGTAGCCCCACACAAAGTCACATTTTGGCTGGCAAAGTAAGGGCATAGGAATCCTGCAGTTTCAGCTCACCTGTGTAGATGCAGCCTGTGCTCAGAGACAAAGCAGACTCTGAGGACAATTAGGTTACTGAACAGCACCATCTGCTTGACAGTCTGGAAAGTGCAAGGGACCCAGACCCTTTATTAAGAACACAGGATCTAGTCTAGAGGTCCTGCACAAAAGCCCAGCCCAGTTTTGGCTGAGAATTATCATTGACCCAAGCATCAAAGAGGGGTATAAAACAAACCCAGGTCTTGCCAAACAGCAGAAAGCAACACCACTGGAAGCCAGCAAATATATATTACCACAAACAGTGAAATTTCTGGGGTGCCCAGTGCCTACTTTCCATCCCTGTGGCAGGCCATGCTGGGTTCCTGATTTGGAGGAAAGACTTGGGGGCAGAGCCAATCTGACAACTGGCCAGTGAGAGAAACAAAGAAATATGGAGACCAAAGAAATCAACAAGAAAACCCAAGAAAAAAGAGCAATAACAACCTCGAGAATAAACTAATGAAGAAAATCAGATGCCTAGACAGCAAAAAGTCATGAGCCACACCAGGAAACGTGAAGATATGGCCCAGACAAAGGAACAAACTAACACCTCAACTGAGATTCAACAGTTAAAACAATTAAAGATGTTCAAACAAATCTTCTAAATCAAATCAATGAGTTGAAAGAAAATGTGATAAAAGAGATATAGGATATAAAGAAGAGAGTGGGTGACCCTAAGAAAAAATTCATAAGCTTGAAAAAACAAATGGCAGACCTTATGGGAATGAAAGGCACAACAGAAGAGATAAAAAACACAATGGAGACATACAACAGCAGACTTGGAGAGGTAGAAGAAAGGATTACTGAACTAGAGGATGGACCATCTGAAATCCTACAGACAGACAGACAGACAGACACACACACACACGCACACACACACACACACAAACAGATAGGGAAAAGAACGGAAAAATATGAGCAGGGCCTCAGGAAACTGAATGACAGCATGAAGCACAAGAATAAACATGATACTGGTGTCCTAGAATGGGAAGAGAAGGAAAAAGGGCAGAAAGAATAATAGAGGATATAATCAATGAAAATTTCCTAACTCTTATGAAACACAAAATTACAGATCCAAATAGCACAGCATACTCCAAACAGAACTGATCCAAATAGACTTACTCCAAGACACTTAATAATCAGATGGTAAAATGTCAAAGACAAATAGAGAATTCTGAAAGCAGTGACAGAAAAGCAATACATCACATACAAAGGAAGCTCAATAATACTAAGTGCAGATTTCTGAATAGAAACCATGGAGGTGAGAAGGCAGTGTATGATTTATTCAAGATACTGAAAGAGAAAACCTGCCAATTAAGAATCCTACATCCAGCATACCTCTTCTTCAAAAATGAGGGAAAGTAAGAAATATTTACAGTGAACAGACACAGAGATTTCATGTACAGGAGACATCCTGTACAAGAAATACTAAGGGAGTGCTACAGACAGAGAGGAAAAAACAGGAGAGAGAGGTTTGGAGAAGAGTGTAAAAATGAAGATACCAGGAGACAGAAAGTGGTTAAAGTTTGGGCATTTGAAGCTGAAGGAGTAAATACAGAATGTTCAACAGGGTTGATTGTATAGATCCAGAAATGGGTCAGAATACTGGGTGATGGTAGCACAATAAGTACACTGAACAAACATGACTGTGAGTCTGGTTGAAAGAGGAAAGCTAGGGGGCATGTAGGGCACCAGAAGGCAAGATAGAAGACAAAGACTGGGACTGTATAACTTAGTGAAACCTAGAGTGTCCAATGATCATGATTAAATTGTACAAATATAAGAATGTTTCTAGATGAGGGAGAACAAATGAATATCAACTTTGCAAGGTGTTGAAAATGAGATGGTATTGGGGAAGAATATAATCAATGCAAAGTAGAGTCTATAGTTAACAGTAGCATTGTAATATGCTTCCATTAATTGTAACAAAAACAATATACCAAAGCTAAATGACTATAGGAAGGGGATATATGGAAGGAGTATGGGATTCTTGGCATTGGTGTTGTTGTCTGACTTTTTGTTTTTAATACAATTTTATTGAGATATATTTGCACACCATACAATCATCCAAAGTGTACACTCACACTATCATTATACAGTTGTGCATTTATCACCACAATCAATTATTTGAACATTTTCATTACTCCAAAAAATAAAACTAAAAATAAGTATAAAAATAAAAATAAAAGTTAAAAAGAACACCCAAAACATCTCATACCCCCCCATTGGCAAGAAGGCAGCATAGGCAGGTGTGAAACTTAGTTAGTCCCCTAGACCAACTAGTAAGTAGCCAGGAATAACTAGAAAATTCTCTGGAATAACTGATGGGGGAACATCTGTGGCCAAACACACATCATACACCAGTCAGGAATGGGTAGAATGGCAGGGATTCTAGCATAGAAATGAAAGTAAAGCTCTCCAAACTGCAGAGATGGTGGCCCTTCCCCACCAGCACAGCAGGCTGATTGGAAAACTTCACTGTGGGAAAAAGAAGCAGCCCCTGCTGGAAGCAAGGGAATGTAGCTCAACGAAGCTCAAATTGCAGTTTTAATTAACAAATTAGACTACTGAATACATGAAATGAGCATAGATAAACCTGGAGCAAGCAGGAAAGGAACCCAAAGGTTTCTCCTGGCAGAGAAGAGATGGGGCTGATGGGACAAAAAATACGTAAGTAAATTACAACAGAGACTTTTGGAGACTGCTAAGCTGTGTCCCAAGAAAAAGGGCACACAGATCTGGGTAACAACTCCAGTTCATTCCTGGTGATCTGGAGGGTGGAAAGTGGTCTGAAAAGGGGGCTTCTTTTTTCTTTTTTTTTTCCTCTCAATCTAAGTAGCTCATTAGAGAAGGCCTCAGTCATTTTCATTTGTCAGCACTGACCCAGGAAAGGGTGGAGTTAAGATAGTCAGAGAGTCAAAGGAAAAACTCAAGTGTAGATCATTCCCTAAAGGGTTTATCATCCCTAAGAAAAGGGGGATGGGGCCATCCCAAGAGGCAGCCTCCCTCAGAGAATTCAGACCCCTTAACATGGGGGGAAATAAAAGAGACACTTAAGCTTGGCTTCTGAACATTCTCAGTCCCTGGCTTGGACAGGGTCCACTGAGAATTAAATGCATTGCACCTCTTTATTCCAGTGGGGGACTGTGGACTGACAAGTGCCACCTGCTGGAGAAGATAGGAAAAGCACAGAGTCTAGAGGCCTCACAGGAAGTCTGAAAATTGCTGGGTTTTACCCTCAGGGAAAAACCTGATACTGAATACTGTCTCATCCTGAGATGTGGGCACATCTGGTCTATGAAAATCTGATTGGGGTAATCAAAGAAACCAGATGCCTAGACAACAAAAATTATGAATCACACTAGCAAAAACAAAGATATGGCCCAGTAAAAGGAACAAACTTACACTTCAAGTGAGATACAGGAGTTGAAACAATTAATTAAAGATCTTCAAACAAATGTGCTAAATCAATTCAAAATCAAATCAGTAAGTTGAGGGAAGTTATGGCAAAAGAGATGACAACTATAAAGAAGACACTGGGAAACCATAAGGAAGAACTTGACAGTTTGAAAAACCAGTTGGCAGAATTTATGGGAATGAAAGACACAATAGAAGAGATGAAAAACACAACAGAGACATACAACAGCAGATTGGAAGAGGCAGAAGAAAGGATTTGGGAACTAGAAGTCAGGCAATCTAGAATCCTACACACCAAAGAACAGATAGGAAATAGAATGGAAAAGTATGAGCAGGGTCTCAGGGAACTGAATGACAATATGAAGCACACAAATATACATGCCATGGGTGTCCCAGAAGAAGAGAAGGGAAAGGGGGTAGAAAGAAAAATGGAGGAAATGATCACTGAAAATTTCCCACCTCTTATGAAGAGATGGAAAGTGCAACATACTCCAGAGTAGATCCAAGTAGACTAACTCCGAGAAACTTACTAATCAGATTACCAATTGTGAAAATCAAGGAGACAATTCTGAAAACAGCAGCAGAAAAGTGATCCATCACATACAAAGGAAGTTTCATAAGACTATGTGCAAATTTTTCAATAGAAACCATGGAGGTGAGGAGGCAGTGGTATGATATAGTTAAGATACTGAAAGAGAAAAACTGCCAACCAAGAATTCTATATCTGGCAAAACTATCCTTCAAAAATGAGGAAAGTTTAAAATATTTTCAGACAAACAGACACTGAGGGAATTTGTGAACAAGATACCAGCTCTATAGAAATACTAAAGGGAGCACTATGGGCAGACAGAGAAAGACAGGGGAGAGAGGTTTGGAGAAGAGTGTAGAAATGAAGACTATCAGTAAGGGTACCATACAGTCTCAAAATATATGGACTGATGTTGATGAGTGAAATTTAAAGGTTGAGAACAATGGTTATTAGGTGATAGAAAGAAGTTAGAGATCGAGCACTTGATACTGAAGGAATGGAAGGCTCAACAGGATTGATTGTATAGATCCAGAAATGGAATGAATAGCATAATAGTGTGTGATGGTAGCACAATATTTTAATTACTCTGAACAAAGTTTAGTGTGAGTATGGTTGAAAGAGAAAGGTTAAGGGCACATATGACACCAGAAGGAAAGATAGAAGATAAAGACTAGGACTGTATAACTTAGCAGAACCTTGAGTGGTTAATGATGGTGATTAAATTATACAAAAAAAAAAAAATGTTTGTAAATGAGGGAGAACAAATAAATGTCAACATTGCAAGGTGTTGAAAATTTGATGGTATAGGGGAAAATACAATCAATGCAAGCTGGAGTCTGTAGTTAACAGTAACATTGCAAGATGCTTCCATTACTTGTAACAAAAACAATATACCAAAGCTAAATGTCCTCATATAGATAGTGGTGGTGAATGCATAACCATGTGATTATAAAGGGAACCATTGACTGCTTACTTAAGAGAAAATGTATTGTGTATGGAGAAAACCATCTAAAAATTAACAGAGGGATAAAAGTGCTAGAGAAAATGTGGAGAATGGGATGTACCTAATGACCATTGATGGAGAAGTAGAATGGTGCAGCCCATCTGGTGGGCAGTCTGGTGGCTTCACAGGAAGCCAGCATGGGGTTGCTGTATGGTCCTGCAACCCTCTTATTAGGTATATGTTTGAAAGAACTGAAAAGAGGTACACTAATGGACATTTGTACAAGGGTGTTTATGGTGGCAATATTCATGATTCACTGCGGATGGAGGTGGCCTAAGGGTGCATCAACTGATGAATGGAATGGTGAACTGTGCTATATACATACAATGGAATATTGAGCTGCTACAAGGAGTAATGAAGTTGTGAGTTATGCAAATAAGTGAATGGATATTGAAGACAGTTTGTTGAGTGAAATGGAAAGACAAACATAATGCCTCACTAATATGAACTAACTATAATGTGCAAACTTTGAGAATTGAATATGAGCACATAGGTTATCAGAGGAAGGCTTATTGTAAAGGTTCCTAGATTGTAAGCTCTTATAGCAGTTACATCTATTCCTGAGTGGTAAGAAGTATTTCTAAGTTCTGAGATTCTGAGCTCTTTGTGTAGAACCTGATCAGTCCCTGGAAATTTAGGTATCTCTGTAACATCTCAAACTCAGAGTCAGAGTCCAGCAGCTATAAATGTCAGCATTACCTCATACAGCAAATATTAAAGAGTGAAGAAGAGAGCAGACTTCAATAAGAGATATGAATGAAATGGACTTGGTTAGGACAAAAGTAAATCAGCCTAAAGGTTAAAGGATGATACTGATGGTGTTCTCCCGCTAAAGGTTCTAGGGGAGAAACTGTTTCCTTGCCTTTTCCTGCTTCTAGAGCTGCATTGATTGCACTCTTTGGCTCAGGGACTCTTCCTTTACCTTCAAAACCATCAAAGTAGCACCTTGCTTTAGTGGTTGTATTGCCTTCTTCTGTTCTGTCGCTGCCTTCAAATCTCTCTCTGCCTCCCTCTTATAAGAACATTTGTGAATACATAATCCAGTATAATCTCCCCACCAGAAAACCTTTAATATAATCACATCTGCAAAGTCACTTTTGCCATGTAATGGCAAAACCTGTAATGTAACATTCACAGGTTCCAGTGAATAGGATTTGGATACCTTTCATGGGAAAAAACAACATACTTCCAATAGATACATTTTAACTATAGAAAAATAAAGGTTAAAAGTAAAAGATGGAAATAGATAAAGTACACAAAATTAAACTCAAAAAGTTGATGTGGCTACAGTAGCATTGGACAAACTAGATTACCTGACTACAGTATCATCAGAGATAGAGAGGGTCATTTCATAAAGATAAAATTGTTAATTAGATATTAAAATAGAATACCCTAAAATATGTACTCAATATCAGAGCTTCAAAATGCATCAAAGCAAAATTGACAGCAACTAAATAAAGAAGAAGGTTAACCTACAATCATAGTGGAGAGTTTAACATCCATCTCTTAGTATTTTCTAAGGAAATTAGAAAAAACATAAGGATGTAGAATATTCCAACACAGTCAACTATAATGACCTAGTTAATATTTCTAGACCACTACACAGCCAAAATATATATGGAGTCATAAAGCAATTAATTTCAAAGATTAGACATCATTAACCCAAGAAAATTAAATTAGAAAGCAAAATGACACTTAGTAATTGCCCCAAATACTTGGAAATTAGGTAATATATTTTTAATTAGCTTATGGATTAAATAACAAATCATGAGGGAAAATAGTAAATATTTCCAAGTGAATGACAATTAAAGCATATAAAAACATTAGGAGATGGAACTAAGTCTATGCATAGATGGAAATGTATAGGTTTAAAATACATGAAAGAAGAGGATCTAAGATGGTGGCATAGAAAGGAGTGGAAGCTAGTTAGTCCCCCTGGAATAACTAATAAAAAACCAGGAACAACTAGTAAATAATCTAGAATAACTGCAGGGGAACAAACATGACCATCCACTCATCATACACCAACCTGAATTCGGAGGAATGCCCAAGATCACAGCATAAAATCTGTAAGTAAAAACTGTGGATCCAAGCCCAGAGACCCCTCCCCCCACAGCCCGAGCTGCAAAGCCTCATGGTGCCAGAGAGAAGCTCTCTCCCAGCAAGCAAATATTGCTCAGCTGAGCACCAACTGGAGTTTTAATTAGTGAGTGTGGACTGCTCACTAAGAGCTATGAATCCCCAACAAGCAGACAGAGGTTTGGGGTGATGACTGACCTTGGAGAGCTCGAAGGCCACCATGGACTAGCTGTGAAAGGCAATTTCTGTCCATGTTTCAGCTCATTGGAGAAGGCCTCAGCCATTTTCAGTTTCCAGTACTCTGACCCAGACAAGGGTGGAGATAGCACAGGCAGACAGACACCATTGAAATGCTAATGACCTCCCCCTAGGGTGTCTATCTTCTCTAAGAGGAAAGGGGTGGGGCCCAGCTCTATTACCTGCCTTCCATTCAGAACCAGACCCCAGAGCCTGGGGGAAAACAGCCATGGGCCACACCACCTTACACCAGTCTGAAGTTACAGGCTGACAGGCGCCACCTGCTGGGCAGAAAAGCACAGTGACCTGAGGCATCACGGGGTGTACCAATTTTCTAAGACACATGCTCAGGGAAACCAGATACTGAATAATTCTTCCGTCTGGGATCTGAGCCTGTTGTGCTCTAGGAAAACTTGTTTGGGGAAACCAATGAAACCATGCCTAGACAACAGAAAACTACAGCCCACACTAAGAAAAATCAAGTTATGGCCCAGTAAAAGGAACAAACTTACACTTCAACTGAGATACAGGAATTAAAACAAATAATAATAAGTCAATTCAAAAAGTTTAGGGAAGATATGGTAAAAGAGATGAACAGTATAATAAAAACACTGGGCATATATAAGGTAGAAACTGAAAGTTTGAAAAACCAACTGGCAGAATCTATGGAAATCAAAGTCACAACACAAGAGTTGAAAGACACAATGGAAACATACAACAGCAGATCACAAGAAGCAGAAGAAAACACTCAGGAACTGGAGAACAAGGCACCTGAAAGCCTACACAAAAAAGAACAGATAAAGAAAAGAATGGAAAAATATGAGCATCATCTCTGGGAACTTAAGGACAAAATGAAAAGCAAGAATTTACATTATTATTGGTGTCCCAGAAGGAGAAGAGGAGGGAAAAGAGACAGAAGCAATAATAGAGGAAATAATCAATGAAAATTTCCCATCTCTTATGCAAGACATAAAATTACAGATCCAAGAAGTGCAGTGTACCTCAAACAGAATAGATCTGAATAGGCCTATGCCAAGACATTTAATAACCAGATTATCGAAAGTCAGAGATAAAGAGAAAATCCTGACAGCAGCAAGAGAAAAGCTTGATAAGACTATGTGCGGATTTCTCAGTAGAAACCATGGAGGCAAGAAGGAACTGGGTTGATATATTTAAGATACTGAAAGAGAAAAACCACCAACCAAGAATCCTATATCTGGCAAAATTATCCTTCAAATATGTGAGAGAGTTTAAAATATTCTCTGACAAACAGACAATGACAGAGTTTGTGAACAAGATGCCTGCTCTACAGGAAACACTAAAGGAAGCGCTGCAGACAGAAAGGAAAAGACAGGAGTGAGAGGTTTGGAAAACAATTTTGGGAGATAGTAGCACAGCAATGTAAGTACACTGAACAAAGATGACTGTGAATATGGTTGAAAGAGGAAGGCTGGGACCATGTGGGACACCAGAACAAAAGATGAAGGATAAAGACTGGGACTGTGTAACTCAAGGAAACCTAGGGTGCTCAATGATTGTAATAAAGGTACAAATATGTTTTTATATGAGGTAGAACAAATGAATGTCAATATTGCAAGGTGTTAAAAATAGGGTGGGATTGGGGGGAAAATACAATCAATGCAAACTAGATACTATATTTCACAGAAACATTGTATTATGCTTCCTTTAATATAACAAAGGCAATATACCAAAGCTAAATGCATATGGGGGTGGGGGGATAGAAGAAGGTTGTGCCAGTTTGAATGTATTATGTCCCCCAGAACAAGCCATATTCTTTGATGCAGTCTTGTGGGGCAGAGGTTTTGGTGTTGATTAGATTTGCATGGAAATGCACCCCACTCAACTGTAGGTGGTAACTCTGATGAGATATTTCCATGGAGGCATGGCCCCACCCATTTAGGGTGGCCCTTGACCATTGGAGCCATATAAATAAGCTGACCGGCAGAGGGAACTCAGTGCAGCTGTGAGTGCTGTTTTGAAGAGGAGCTACAGCCAAGAGGGACACTTTGAAGAAAACACAGGAGCTGCAGAGGAGAGACAGCTTGAAGACGGCCGTTGAAGGCAAACACTTGCTCTGGAGAAGTTGAGTGAGGACAAATATCCCAAGTGCAACTAAGAGTGACATTTTTGAGGAACTGCAGCCTAGAGAGGAACGTCCTGGGAGGAAACCATTTTGAAACCAGAATTTTGGAGCAGATGCCAGCCACGTGCCTTCCAGGCTAACAGAGGTTTTCTGGACACCATTGGCCATCCTCCAGGGAAGGTACCCGATTGCTGATGTGTTACCTTGGACACTTTATGGCCTTAAGACTGTAACTGTGTAACCAAATAAACACCCTTTTATAAAAGCCAATCCATTTCTGGTGTTTCACATTCTGGCAGCATTAGCAAACTAGAGCAGATTGTAAAACATCGGAATGTATAAAACAGTGAATCTTGTGGTGGACAATGTCTGTGATTAACTACAAGTATTAGAAATCTCTCACAAACTAGACCAAATGTATGACACTATAACTAGAAGTTAATAATAAAGGGGCATATAGGAAAAAAATTATATACCTATTGCAAACTATATACTACAGTTAGTAGTATTTTAACATTCTTTCATCAACAGTAACAAATGTACTATACCAAAACTATGAATCAACAATGGAGGGGGCATGGTTTGGGATATGGGAGGATCTGAGTTTCCTTTTTTTGTCTTTATTTCTTTTCTGGAGTAATGAAAATCCTTTAAAAATTGAACAAAAATTAATTGTGGTGATGGATGCTCAGCTGTATGATGGTACCATGGGGAACAGATTGTACACTTTGGATCTCTGGATAGTTGTATGGTATGTGAACAATCTCAAGAAAAAAATATATATATATTAGAAAAATACATGAGATGCATTTTCAACTTCAGAAGCTAGAATAACAAATTAAAGAAGCTGAAGAGTATAGTAACCAAGGTATAAAAACAAATTAAGCATAAAGTAGTTAAAAGAAAATGAAATAAATCATAAACCAATGAAATAGAGAAAACAAAATTAATAGAATTGACAGGCAAGGAGCCAGACTGATCAAAAAAATAAAATAAAATAAAATAAAATAAAATAAAAGGAAGAAAAATAAGCACAATATTTCAACATCAAAGAATAAAAAGGTTTATCATTATAAATAATACAAATATTAAATTCATAAGAAAATATTATGAATAATGTATGCCAACATTTGAGAAAATTAGAAGAAATGCACAATTACTTGAAAAGCACAACTTAGCAAAACTATCAAAATTATATGTAGAAATTTTGAATATTTATATATTTTGGAATGAATTCGTATTTACAAACATTTTCACAAAGAAAACTCTAGGCCCAGATGAATTTACTTGTCAATTCTTTCAAATTTTTAAGACAAATTCATTGATTAACTAAAAGAGGAGGGAGCACTTCCTAACCATTTATTCCTGGTGTCGAAACCTGCCAACCACATTAATAAAAAAATTAAATTATGGCCCAATATCCTTCATGGATATAGATGCAAAAATTCTCAAAGTTCAGCAAATCGAATAAAATTCAATACAGCATTCATACCAGGAATGAAAGGTGGGTTTAACATTGGAAAATCAATTGGATGTAACTAACCACATTAAAATACTAAAGCAGAAAAATCATGTACCATCTATATAAAATGTAAAAAAAAAAAAAAACAAAAACAAACACTTGCCAAAATTCAATACGTACTTAGGCTAACAACTTTCACCAAATCAGTAGTAGGTGAAATATAGAATGTTTTTTCCCTTAACAATGGTGATATTGTCAATCACCACTTGTATTCAACACGCTATTTGAGTACATTATTTGTGCAACGATAATAAAAAGGAGAAAAAAGTCATAAAGGTTGAAAAAGAATGAATACAACCCTCATTATTTGCAAATGGCATGGTATTTTCATATAGAAAATCCTAAAAAATGAAAAAACAACAATGACAAAATATATAGTTGAATTATAAGTGAATTTAGTTAGTAGCAGGATGCAAAGTCAGTAAGATAGACCTCATATGTAAAAGCTAAAAGGAAAAATTTTCAAGGATAAAAGCTAAGAGAATATCTTCACGAACTTGGGTTAGGAAAAATTTATGTTGACACAAAGAGCACTTGTATAAAAAGAAAAAAAAAGACTTCAAAAACATTAAAAATCCATGCACATAAAGAGAATCCATTAAGAAAATAAAAGGGAAGCTAGTATTTGAGAAAAATATTCACAATATATATCTGTAATAAAAAACTTGCATGAAGAATATATAAATAACTCACTTATAAATATTAAAATTACAATTTAAACCTGGGCAAACACTTGAGTAGGCACTTCAAAAATGAGTGAATGTTTAATAAGAAATAAAAAGATTTTCAAAGTATTTACTCATCAGAGAAATGCAAACTAAATCCACCATGAAACCCCATGTTACTCACTAGAATAATTAAAATTAGAAGACAATACCACCAATGTTAGTTAGCATATGGAGCAATTGGATGTCTCATATACTACCAGTGGGAGTGAAAAATGATTCAAGCATTTTTAAATGCTATGTTTCAGTCACAAAGTAAAAATACACCTACCTGTGATCCAGCAATTCCACTTTTATGTATTTTTCCAACAGAAGTGAAAATATTTGTCTACAAAAATATCAATACAATTACTGTTTATTTTTCCTTTATTCATACCACCAAAAAACCTGAGAACAACCTAAATGTTCATAAACAATTGAATGGATAAAACAATTGTGATAAATTCATTCTACAGAAAAAAATCAACAACAAAAATAAGTTATTAATTCAAAAACAAATGGATGAACATCAAAAACATGATGTTGAGGAAAATAAGTCAAACACAAAACAGTATATATTGCAAATTTTTTTTGACTGAAATTGTAGAGCAAGTAAACCTAATCCATGGTGATAAATATCAGAACAAGTATATGTGTGGTGGAGGGAGTTTGATTGGAAAGTGATATGAAGGAACTTTCTGGGGTGACTAAAATTTTTTAAATCTTAATTTGGGTATGTGTTACATGAGGAAATGGATTTTTCAAAATGTATTGAACTCTAGGTGATATATATTATTCCATGTAAATTTTACTTAAATTAAAAAAAAAAAAAAAACTGGGGAAAAAAATGCCAAAAAATAATGAATTGAACACTTACCCTATGACTCAAAATCACATTCCCAGGAATTTTCCAAGTGAATTGTTAACTTAGGTTCACAGAAAACTCTGTACACAACAGTGTATAGCAGTTTTATTTATAATCACCCAAACCTTGAGACAACACAAATATCCTTCAACAGATGAATCAGCAAACAAGCTGCAAAACTTCTGTATAATTGAATGCTACTCAGCAATAAGAAGGAATAAACTATTGATGTATGCAACAATGTGGATAAATCTTCATACATTTTGCTAAATGAAATAAGCCAGCCTCCAAAGGTTACATATTGTATAATTTCATATATAAGGCATTCTGGAACAAGCAAATAATAAAAATAGAAAAATAGAACAATGGTTGTCAAGGGTTGGGAGTAGAAGTAGTAGTTAACTATAAAAGAGCAGCAGGTGTAGAAATTGGAGAGCAATGAATCTGTTCTGTACTCTGTAAAGGATACATACACCTGTGAATTTTACCATATTCACATTAAACAAACAGACAGACAAACAAAAAAACATTATGTTGGAGGATTCCAGGATGGAATGCAGGTTGTAAAAAAAAAAATGCATCTAAATTTTATTACAAATAAATTATTAAACCACACTGAAAGGGCTGGGTAAAGTAACTTTAGAAATGTTTTTTCTGGATATGGCAATGATCAAGACAAAGAGAACTGTACAAAAGCACTGTTCTGTAGTTAGTAAGTTTCTTCCACACAGGATATGGGTTAGCAGTTCTGAAACTACCTATATATTATGGTGGGACAAATAAGTAAACATACTGTAGATAATAAGAGCAAGTTTTCTTACAGTTGGGAAAAGCAGTTTCAAAAGTGAATGCTAGAATGAACTCTGTAGTGCTGAACTGGAGTCAGAGGTATCAGTAGGAACTCATGTTTTGTTTTGTTTTGTTTGGCTGTGTGTGGGTGTGTAAATTATATGTAAAAGTGTCAACTTCATGGGTGAAAGTTTCAGGCAAAATTGAATATTTGAATAATCTCCATAAAGTTTCCCATAATATTTATTAATTTCAAAGAGGGGGAATGTTACACTAGAGAAACCTTGCAGACATCACTTCAGGAAGTTATCACAGTTACCATCACCAATAGAAAGCCATGATGATATAAAATACCCTTGATATGGTTTGATGAGAAGCATATTTCACCTCTGTGGTACTTTTTCTTCCAAAAAAAGTCAATAACCCCAGTTGGTTAGTAAATATCAAAATAACTAAATTGTGGGGCACTCTACAGAATACCCAAACAGTACTCTTCAGTGTCAAAGTAAAGACAAAGACCAAGAAACTATCACAGATTGTAAACACCTAAAAAGTCATGAAAACTAAAACTAAATGTGCTGTGGGAGCCTGGGCTGGAACCTGGAACAGAAAAGAAGACATCAATGGAAAAACTGGTGAAATCTGAATAAAGTCTGCAATTTAGTTAATAATATTATAACAATGTTAATCTCTAAGTTTTGACAAATGTTCCAGTTATTTAAGATTTTAATATTAGAGAAGCTAAGTAAAGGGTGTACAGGAACTCCCTGTAATACTTTGCAACTCTTCTGTAAATCTAAATTGATTTCAAAATGAAAAGTTAAAAAAGATATGAAAATCTTTGCATCTTTGTCTATGTTTCAGAAATTTGAAAAGATGATGGAGACTGTTCTTCAAGTTTTAGCAAGTTATCTTGTAAAATGAGCAGAGCATTATACAGATTATAGAGGTGAAATTTTGATAAAATTTCAATTTTCTGTAGAATAAAATATAGATATTGTATATTGACTCCTACCTACCTCCCCTCCCACTTCCACCCACCAGTATAACATTTTTGCTGTTAAAGTATTAAATTTTAAAGCTTTATTAAGGTATAATTTAAAAATAATGAGTTGCATGTAATTAAAATGCAGAGCTTGGTAAATTTTGAGATATGCAAACACACGTGGAAGCATCACTACAATCGAGAAAGTGAAAACATCCATCATCCCCAAGTTTCCTCCCGTCTCTTGGTAATCCCACTTCCCATGCCTCCCCAGTCCTCCCAACACCCCAGGCAAATACTGATATGCTTTTGGTTATTATAGATTAGTTTGCATCATGTAAAGTTTTACACACATGGAATCAGACTTTATGACTCCTTTTCTTTAGCTTCTTTCATCAAGCACAATTATTTTGAGGTTCATCCATTTTGTTGTGCACATCAATAGTTAATTCCTTTCTATTGGTGAGCAGTGTTCCATTGTATGAATATAACACAGTTTATTTATCCTTTTATCCATTAATGGATATATGGGTCATTTCCATTTGGGGGTTATTACAAATAAAACGACTATGAGCACATCTGTGTAAATCTTTCTATGGCTATATGCTTTCATTTTCTTGGGTACAGACCTATTTTTTAAATAATTGGATTATATAATAGGTGTATGTTTAACTTTTTAAGAAACTGATGAGCTATTTTCCAAAGTTATTGTACCATTTAACATTCTCACTATCACTCAGTATGATTAGTCTTTAATTGGAGCTATTTAAAAGGTGTGTATTAATATGTTATGGTTGATTTCAGTATCTTTTCATGTCCTTGTCATCCATATTTCATTTAGTGAAGTGTCTTTTCAAATATTTTATCCATTTTAAACGTTTTTGTGTGTTTTATTATTGAGTTTTGAGAGTTTATAATATATTCCAGATACGAGTCCTTTGTCAGATGTTTCCATTACAAATATCTTCTCCCATTTTGTGGCTTTACTTTTTATTTTCCTAACCATCTTCTGACTAGAGTCAGCATTGTTTATTTTCTTTTCCATCCTTTTCTTTTTAATCTCATTCTACCTCTATATTTAAAGTTTGTTTCTTATAAGCATACTTGAGTCTTTCTTGCTTTCTATTTCTTTAATCATCGCCTTTTAATTGTACTGTTTAGACTACTTATATTTAAAGTATTTATTGATATAGCTATAAGTCCATAATCATACATCACACTATGCAATACAATTGTTTTTCTGCCTTTTGTAGAAGCATATATTATGCTTGTGTCTGTTAAAATAAATAATGTAGACAGCATTACTGGACAAAGAAAACTATCTTGCTTGTATCCAAGAGGTCTGTGAAGTAACAGGATTGCATTTTTTTTGTAAGTAAAAGTCAAGGATGTGTATATTTAATTATTTTGGTTAATACAAACATAAGATTCTCAAAATTGTGAATGTGTTTGTAAGTTTAGTTCCACTATTATTCCAAAACCTTCATTATTTAATGAAGTTACTGACTTCAAAACATAGTTGATGTTTAATCTATTTTACTTGCTATCTATAATTTATTTATACCATAATTATGTTCTCCATCAATGATGAAAATTTTACATATGAATTTATGAGATTATACATTATATTTCATTATATCTCATGATCATAACCATAAACGGACAATTATAGCTATTGAAGCCACTGATTATTTAGTGATTAGTCTATCCTGGGCACCCTGCTAAATACTTTCCATACAGTATCTCATCCAATTTTTACCACAAGCCTATGAATTGGCTTTATGACTTGCTTTTATTGATATATAAACAGAGGTTCAGAAAAGAAAGCTGAGAGGAGTAGAAATGGTTAAGTGGTTAAAAAAAATCTTTTAAGCCATAGAATAAATGTTATACTAACTCCAACCCACTTCACCAAGTAAACTTTTATGCATTGTGTGACATGTGCCAGGCACAGGGATTCAGACTCAAAGAGTTGTGTCATATAATAAAATAGTTCTAAAACAAAAACTTATATATTTATAGGCCTTTGTGACTTCAACATATTTTGACAAATGTTACCTCTCTACAACCCTGAGGTAGTTAAAGCCGATTTATGTCTCCACTGTGCAGTTAAATAAACAGAAGCTAGTGACAAAATAATTACTCAAGGCCAGGAGACAACCCGTTCCTCTAACAGGGGTTCTTCTCCCTCTGGTCTTCTTCTTTAGAAAACAATAAACTTGTTCTGGCCTCAGGGCATTTAAACTTACTGTTTCCTCTGCCAGAAATCCTTTTACTGTAGATATTTTCATGGCACACTTCTCTTCCTTATTGTAATCAGGTCTTTGCTCAAATAGTATCTTTTCATAAACTCCCTGCTTCTAATGTCTACTCCTCTTTTAGCACTCTCTAGAATCTTACCCTTCCAAGAAGTTTTCTTCATAGACGTTTTCACCTACCTTCTATTTTTTCATACATATCTATCATCTGTATAATACAATAGAATATCACTTACCCTGGGGTCTACTGTTGTACCAGGCACAACATATCTACTTAAGAAGGATTAGTAGTTACAGTAACTAAATGTTTTTTCTTTTAATTGATTGACAATTTTATATTGGTTTATTATTAATTTAAGGAATGATTTAAAGTATCTTGAATGTTTTCGGAATTTTACATTAGTATTGTATATTTTGATTCTCTATGCCAAGCCTTTGTGACTATATCATGAAACAATATCATAACTCAAACATTAATTTATCCATAATTTCACTGTGATGGTAAATTGTTGGCTGTTGTTGTCATTAAGAAATGTTGGCATTAATCTAATACTATTATTTGAACCTAAAAAATAACTTGTGCTTCCGGGATTTTTATCCACTACATTAATAACATATTAAATTCTGGGTTCCCTAAAATTCCCTAAGCATGTACTTTTAAAAGTGTGTTGGAATATCAACATCAATCTTGAAAAGTTAGAATTAAAAATACTAATATAAAGCATAATCTAATATTTTGTTAATTTTGCATGTATGTTATTTAGTTGATGGAGTATAGTTGACATATATATTATTTATAACAGTGAATATAGGTTAATAAAGTGTGCCTCAATATTTCTATACTACTTTGCTACAACATATCTTTACATATTTCTAAACAATATGATTTTTAGATTAAAGACTTCATTGGAATACCTTTTTGGATATTTTGATCTAGAAATAACTTTTTAAGGCACTCTTCTTCTATATCAATTCTGCTTAATTAATGCCACCTTTAAATTTTATAATGCAAAAGGAATGTAGGTTAGGCTGAAAAATATTTAAGAATTTTACTTGGTACATTTTTTAATAATTCTTAATTGTATATCTTTTATAGTTTAGAAAGGCAAACCCAATCTAGAAAAAGCGGTCTATGTTGTACTTTTTATAGTTAGAAGTGAAAGATTAATCATCATGTATTTAGTTCTTTTTTGGAACTAATAACATCATAGGTGTACAAAGTATTTTTTAAAATGTTCCATATTGGAACTATTTGTATCTTTTACTTCTTTACCTTGGATTGCTAAATGACAAAGTTTTAATACAAATCTAACTCATAATTTTCTAGTTCCATATGGAAAAATGATTGCTTTGGAAAAGAACAGAGGCAATAAAATTCAGTTGATTGGTAATTCGGAAAAAAATATATTCTAATTATATTATTGTTCAAAATTCCTTTGATCTAGCTCTTAAATAATTTTGGTTTCAGTTTGACCTTCTGTGGAGAGAGGGTGTCTAAAAGCTCAGTTTTGTCCAGGACAGGTCGAGTTAATGATTGCTTCCTTGTTCTAAATGTTGCAACAACCCTTTTCACTTTCAAAATGATCCCAGTAATGTCAACAAATTCTATGGCCATCCTATATGTAGAGAAAACTATCCTATTGTAGGAAAAGTTAAATAATATAAATGATATCAGTTTGCTTAGGACATGCAGTAATTAAATCATTCACTCACTTCTAAATGTGTGTTATCTGTTATTATTTACTATACAAAACATTGTGAAACAAATAAACAATCATAATCAATGTATCAAAAGATTTGCAAGGCCAGCTGAGTCAAGTTTACATCTATGTAGATTTAAGTTTTATGGATATTACAATTTACATAAATTATCATTTACATTTAAAGAATATATCAGTAGTCATAAATCATCAAAGCATCCTGGTAATTATTACTAAAGAGACACTAAGCAAAATTACAAAATAGGTAAAGGGTATTTTTATAGTCCCAAATTCCTCTTTAGGTCTTAATTCCAAATCTTGGAAATCCTGATTATTGTGGCAGACACAGAAAGATAATCCACAGCCTACCGAAGCCATAGAAATCCAACATGCCTGGCTCTATGTCTGGAAGCTGTTGGGGTAATAATAAACTTTAAGTCAATATTCAGCTCAAAATGGTTAAGTGATTTGATATAGTCACCAAGAAAATAAAAATAGAAACTTTACCTAGTTTGTTCTGACTCCTAATACCTGAGATACTTGAGACACACATGTATATCAAAAATTTCAGTTCAAGTTCTGGATTACAAATCTATTACACATATAAGTAAGTCTGTGTAAGAAAAAATGCTTTCAGAATTGATTTTTGAAAAATTCTATAAAATAACTAAAGTTGCTATTTTTAAAGCACCTAATGTAGGGTCTGACTCTGCTTGGATTTGAATGCTCTATTTCATACCTGCCAGCTCTGTGGACTCAGGAAATTCCCTCAAACCCTTGGAGCTGCAGTTCCCTCCTCTGAAAATGGATACAAATAGTCACTCTTCATCTGAAAATGGAGATAATAATAGTACTTAGCAAAAATGTTTACCTTGTTATGAGGTTCAAACCCACTTTTTACTATGTAGTTATTTGTAGTCAATAGCATTATTTCTGAAATCAGACTATCCAGGTTCAAAATTTGGTTCCAATATTTTTAACTGATCATTTTTTAACAATCTGCTAACTTAATGCTTTACGATCTTCATTGGTAATATGGAAATAACCAAAGTGCCTATGATGTAGAGTTATTGTGAAGGTCAAGTGAATTATGTATAATGCGTTTAGAGCAATGTCTGGCATATAATTGGTGCTCAAAAATTCATTTTTCTAGTTAGACCTCTTCCAGTTGTAAGATCATGAGCTGTAACAGCACAGACATTCTAGTGTAACAAAAATAGAGTCCATTAACTGCAAGGAAAAATAATGGAGTATAGCTTCATAGGAGCTAAAAATCTTTAGGAATTCTGGTTTAGGAGCTCAGCAGCCACTTGCACGTGGCAGTGATAAGAGGATCTGAGAAGTTTTCTTCCACCAATCAGGTGGCTGGAGTTTATTCAGGTGTCCATTCTGTCCAATCAGCCACTACCATCTTTGGAAGAACTAAATCATAGCCCCGTAGTAGATATTCTATAAGGCTCCCACTTTCATGCGCTCTTGACAGGGTTGGTTTTCCAGAAGAGATTCTATGCCTTGTAGCCAATGAAACCCGTAATGTATGCCCGTTACGAAAATGAAGAAACAGAAGCAGATAGATGAAATTATTGCCAAATCTTATACTGCTGAAGAGAGGAAGAGCAGTGATCTTTATCCATGTGTCCCAGGCTCCTGAGGGACCAATTTTGGAAAGATCTTTCATTTTTAAATCTTTTGGTTTTGAAATTTTGAATTGTCCACATTAAAAACTATATTAGACAGTCTTTAAGTAGCCAGCTACTCATGGCTTCCTTCCCAGGAGCTATCCTCACCCACAGGACAGGCTGAACGGGAGAGTCTAGACAGCCGTATATTTTGAATGTATTACTCTACAATTCCTCTCCCACTCCCTGAACCCTGCTCATCAAAATCCAGCCAAATGAATCACGTTTAGGGAGTGGATCCAGGCTACATCAATCACAGTCCTCTTGCAGGAGCCAAAAGTTTTTATCTGTTAGCTAATAGCACCAAAATTGAAAAATCGTGTAAAAAGCAACCTGGTTGCACTAAGAGAGAAGAAAGCCCTTTCCGCTCCTTACTCACCCAAGAGAACTATACAGGAAGAAGCAGGTAGAAGTGGGAGAGAAACAGACTGAAAAGCTATCTCCTTTGATCATATTTCCCAGATCTGACATCCAGACCAGCTAGTTCTTTTTTTACTGTCATTCCAATTCTAAGCAAACTCTGAAGACTGAAGTACTGACGATAGAATAACCTGCCCTGCTTACTTAAGTAGTCCAATGTCTCCGATTTTTTTTTTTTTAATCAGCTCTTGACTGGAACAAAGAATACTGAGCTCAAAGAATATAGACTGCTATGAAGTTTTAGCACTTCTCACACTCCTAATAAGAAATGCAGAAATAAAAAAAAACGAAAAAACTTTGAAAACAAACACAAATATTTAACATATATTTAATGCTACATGTAAAACTTTATCTTGCACCAAAATTATCAAAAATAATATAAAATCTGAAAGAACACATTTCTTAGAGAACTGTGAATTCATTCAACTCTACATGTGTTAAATACATACTTTTTAATAATTCATGATATTCAGACTCTTAAATTTATATTCTATTTTAATAAAATGCATCAGACATACGATGGCCCATATTTATAATTTTTTATTTTTGTCTTCCAAAGAAGAATATTGGATTCAAGGAAAGAAATTTGCTTTAGTCTTATTGATGGTCACAATGATTTTGATTTATGGATTGAATTATATTTCTTCTCATCAAACAATATTAAAATCAAGATTGAAATTGTCATTAGTAATACTTTATTATAAGGTTTTGAAAAAAAATAAGAGGAAAATCAAAAAGTACAATGGGGTTGAGAGTAAAAATAATATGCAATTGTCAACAGGTTAATCTTAGTGATTAAATAAAAAGTTTAAGGCACAAAACATTAAGTAAAAATTGGTTTGAAGTGGCTCCCCTCTATTTTATATCCTATGATATGACATTGTAATATTAATTTAAAATATTAGCTTCAATCAAATGTTCATGATATAGTAAATTAAATTTAGAGATCAACCTTAAAGTAATAAAAGCACATGCATTTTTAAACAATAAAAGATACCTAGCTGGATTTTGTACTTGTGATTATTGAAATTTAGAGTAACAAAAAGAACTTTTATTTATTTTAAGAGGGATTTTCACCTACGCATATATGTAATTTTTACTAAGTGAGCAGCGAGTTGAGGATGAAAAATCCCACAGGAAACCAAAGCATAGAAAATTTAAATGATGTTTCAAGATTAGAGTAAGCAGCAATGCCACACTAGGAACGATGGTCTTCCAACTTTCCATCCAGGGTGTCATCTTCTACGCCAAATTCCACAAACCCCAAAGACTTTGGTTTCTATTCTAACGATACAAGGGAATTTGAAAAGAGGGGTTACTTCCCTAAAAATCAAATTCTATTTATTTGTCTGTGTGTCTATGTTTCATGTTTTTTTTTCACATGTGAGAGTATGTGTTTCATGTGCAAATATAAATACTCTGTGTTTCCCAGATAGGTGGTGGAGGTTATCCAAAGTGATAAGATAATTTGCAAACCATTCTTGCTAATATATTTTTATTGAAATGTTGTTTGAAGTGTTTTGTTTGAAAAAAGGCCTTTTCTAGAAACTAAACTTGTTTTGGGGGTCCAGCCTAGTTTCTGAAAAATAGAATATTATACAAGGTATGAATAATAAGGCAGGATAAGGAATTAGGAATTATAGATGACTAGTCAATATACTAAAAAAGATACAATTCCTGTGTGAACTGGGTATCTCCAGTGCCTAAAAAAGTTTCTAGCATATTGTAAGTACCTGATAAATAGTTGTTAAGTGACAATAGGACAGTGCTTTTAAGGATAGTCATTTAGAGTTTGTTTGCATTGGAAAAAAGGTAAGAAAATTGAAATAGAAAAGAAAAGACAATAAAATTCATCTCAGTGGATTTCCAGTGCCCTTTTAAGGTTTACGGGAAACATTTCCCGGAACACTTGAATTATTTTTGTTTCTTTTCTGTTCACATAATTTCAGCAACATTTATCTGCATTGCATTGAGATAATCAAGTGCTGTTTAAATTCTTTATTAGTCAGTGAGAGTTATTACTCATCTTAATTTTATTTATAAACTTTAAATTCTATGCTATCTAAACAGACTGCTTTAAAATTTGTGAATTGTGTGATATCATCTCACTTGTAGAATGAATAAGACACTTAAAATGATTTAGCATAGATGGTATTTTCCAAAGAAAAAGCTAACAATAAAGCAGATTAGCTATAATCTGCCATCATTGTCCGCATCACCCACAAATGAATTTATTATGGGCCTATTTGTGCATAGTATTTTGCTGGGCACTTCTTCAAACGCCTTATTCAGTGGATAAATCAGCAGCCAGAAGACAACAGTGTTCCTGAAAAAAATCAAACTTCAGAAGAATATTGAAATATATGTTTAGGTAAGAAAAATAAATTCAGGATATGGGATGACAAAATTGATATTCAAGATTAAGTTCAATATAAAATTGTGCAATATATTTTGAGAATGATACTTATCAGAAACTCTTCCTCTTTTAAAATGCTTTTGCTTTTACTAGCAACAAATTAAAGCAGGGCTGTAACTTTCTTTTTCCTAAATATTCCATTCATAGAACTATTATTTTTAGAGACTTTTTAATTTGGCAAAATAGTTCAATGCAAATCTTTCCAGGATTTTTTTTTTTTTTTTGAAAGCTCTAGGATTTATTGCCAATTTTTCCACAGACAAGTCCCTTTTTTGCTATTTCAGTTTTCTAGCTCAGTGTGTCAAATAGCAAAACTCAAAATAGAAAGGAAATAGCATGGATTTGTCATGGTACTAAATACCAGCCCTGATGCTATTTTCCCTATTCCTAAGGGGAAAAAAGAGGCTTAGTGGTCAGTACTTTCTCCTTGTGTTAAATCCTAACATTTTTGTCTCTTTAGCCACAAATCAGTTACATTTCATCAGACTCTTTTAAAATGCATCTCCTTATTTTCTTACCTATGTTCCATCATTGCTCATATTTTAATAGTTCATTATTTTGGTTTTGAGAATAACTACAAACTAAAGAGTATATAATTGAAAAATAAGCAAAATCAATTATATCTACTACTGACAAAATTTTCACTTCAGAAATTTCAATTATTCTAAATTATAACATACACATTTTCTTAATAGGTGTCAAATTGGAGTAGTTTTGTCATTAAGGTGATCCAATTTAACAACCCTCTACATCAGCCAAACTTCTTTCTTTTCTGTGATGTTTCAATTGCCCGCAGACCACAAAGTTTGACAGCTGACATCTCTTCGTCTCTAGTTTCCAGGATCACCAGTGCATATAAAATGCAAATAGAATAGCTCTCAGTTAAAACTTACTTATACACAGATTCAAAAGAAGGTATGATGTCTCTCTTATCATACTTATGATGAGTGTGGCAGACACCATTTGTCACTACCAGAAAAAAATTCCCTTACAAGTACATATAATTTATTTATCATCTGCCACCACCACCTATTCTTTCTGAAGCTCAGTGTCTAAAACAAATATCAAAAAAATTGAAAGTGAAGTTATAATGTAAATGAATATATCATTAACTCAAGTTAATAGATTACATACCTGGCAAAATTTTTAATGAAATAGAATGAGCATATATAATTATTTTTATATTAAACAGTTATTTCCAAATGGTTTTCATTATTGAAGAAACTTATCATCGTTCTTCCTTGCTAGTGCCAAATAATCACTCCTCAGCATCCTCTGCAGCTGTAGTCCTGGCCAATGAGGCTGAATTTCTTTCTGATAAAGCCAGAGAGATAAGAGAAGAACAACCTTCCAGAACTCTGTAAGCTGTGAGTGTCTGTAAAGGGAAAAAAAGACATAATGGTTGAAGTTGCTATAACTTTTCATGACCATTTGGGATGCAAAGCCACAAAAAGACATAAACTGTACATATAATGTTTAGTATTTAACAAACAGCCTAATTAACCAAATCATATGATAATAATTGAATGAATTTTCAAATGAAACACCAAGATAATTATTAAAAATGCTAAATTTCATCTTTATTTCTCGTAATTATTTTATCTTAACTCTATGTAAATTTTTATTTCTACAAATCCAAGAGAGAATAATTGAACCAAATATAATATAAGGTGCTAAGAATCAATGTCACTTACTGCTGTATAAAATTTTGATAAACTTAAAATAATGCCCCCCACAAACTAAATAGTACTTTACTTACTTTATACATATTATGAGGGTGTTTTACTTTTTGTGTCCTGGTACAAGCATAGCTTATTTTACAGTATAACATTTTCTCCAAAGGACAGTGTTAGCATTAATTACTTTTGACAATTACAAGTACAAATACAGCATCTCATGATAAAAATGAACTAACAGCTGGCTCAAAGTGAACTGTAACATTAATTTTACATCATCTGAAATATTTCTTGCTTCCTATGTATTTCCAAATACATTCTAATAAATAGTTAACTTCAGAAATAGAGAATTTATTTATCATCTGCCACCACCACCTATTCTTTCTGAAGCTCACTGTGTAAAACATCAAAACATTTGAAAATGAAGTTATAATGTAAATGAATATATCATTAACTCAAGTTAATAGATTATGTACCTGGCAAAATTTTTAATGAAATAGAATGAGCATATATAATTATTTTTATATTAAACCATTATTTCAAAATGGTTTTCATTATTGAAGAAACTTATCATCAAGCTTATAGTATTATTTTAGAAAATAGTCGCAGTGTAAACACTTAACATGTTCCTTTCCTTTCCCCATTCTTCTTCTGCATATTTTGAAATTACCAGAAAATTGCCAGTCTGTCTAGGGTTAATCTGTGTCAATATACATATACGTACATATGTGTATGTGTATATATATGTATATATGTATAAACACACATATATATATCTCACGAGTTTTAAAAGGAAACTCATTTCACTGTGTTGAAGGATCAGTCTGACATTCCCCGCTTAGACATTTGAACAGATGATTATAGCTGTTCAGTCAATGCACGAGACACATCACTGCCAAGACTTCCTCCCTCCAGTCATGGATTAGTGACCTTTGGGCAGCTGCCTATGCGAGAACGAAAAGAAGCATGTGCCTCTGTCGGAAATGCTCTGTAGTAATACTAACTGACTGCAGTGATATCTAATGGTGACAGTGGAGAAAGCTGACAGCTGCAGGTCCTGTTGTAGCCAAAAAGCCACTCTTATGGAGATCTTAGATGAGTATATTAAGTGCTTTTCCTAGCTCAGCTGGTGAAGTTGCTTTAGCTCACTTGGCATGAACACTGGCCTGAGAATAGTAAATCAGCTCTTAAAAGTATCTTCTTGTCATCTGAATTGTAAATGTTCAGTGAGCTAATATTGAGCTTCTTTTATAAATAGATCTGACCCTTTAGTGCTGAAGTGTCATCAAAAAACTTTTCCCTCCCATTTTGCTAACTTTTCTTTCCCTTTGCTTAATCTCATTTACCCTTCTACACAGAGTAAGCAGAAATCTTAGAACAGCTCAAGATTAGATATCATAAAAGAGGATCACAGGTGAACAGTCCAATGCAATAGTATGCTGGGCTTACAGAAAAATGCTGTCAGGAGCAAAACTTTAAATTCTTTTTAGAAAACAATGGAGAAAGAAATATCCAGAGTCAGAAAATTTAGAGCAAAAGAAACATTCTGTAAGCCTACAAAGTCCTATCTTTAATTAACATATATTTTCAGAACTTTTCCCCAAATCATCTAAAGTTGCCCACGAGGCTGTCCCTTAAGTGGCTTAAGGAAACAATAGAGGTCCATCATTTTCAATAGACTCTAATACAACACTGGGTAAAAACTGTTCCACAAAGAATGCAGGGGTATTGGCCTGCCCCACCTTGATGGTTGCTAATGTGCTCACAGACATAGGGGACTGGTGGTTTGATGGGTTGAGCCCTCTATCACAGGGCTTGCCCTTTAGAAGACTGTTGCTGCAACGGAGATGCTAGGCCTCTCTATAACTGTGCCTAAAAGCCTCCTCCCGAATGCCTCTTTGTTGCTCAGATGTGGCCCTCTCTCTCTAGCTAAGCCAACTTGAAAGGTCAATCACTGCCCTCCCCCCTACATGGGATCTGACACCCAGGATAGTGAATCTCCCTTGCAACGTGGACTATGACTCCTAGGGAGGAATGTAGACCCAGCATCGTGGGATGGAGAACATCTTCTTGACCAAAAGGGGGATATGAAAGGAAATGAAATAAGCTTCAGTGGCAGAGAGATTCCAAAACGAGCAGAGAGGTTACTCGGGTGGACACTCTTACACACAATATAGGCAACCCTTTTTAGGTTCTAATGAATTGGGGTAGCTGGTGGTAGATACCTGAAACTATCAAACTACAACCCAGAACCCATGAATCTTGAAGACGATTGTATAAAAATGTAGCTTATATGGGGTGACAATGGGAATGGGAAAGCCATATGGCCCACACTCCCCTTTGTCTAGTTTATGGATGGATGAGTAGAAAAATGGGGGAAGGAAACAAACAAACACACACACAGACAAAGGCACCCAGTGTTCTTTTTTTTACTTTAATTGCTCTTTTTCACTTTAATTATTATTCTTGTTATTTTTGTTTGTGTGGTAATGAAGGTGTCAGGGATTGATTTAGGTGATGAATGTACAACTATGTAATGGTACTGTGAACAATCAAATGTATGATTTGTTTTGTATGACTGTGTGGTATGTGAATATATCTCAATAAAATGAATACATATAAAAAAAAAAAAAAACTGTTCCACAAGACCGTAATGATTTAGTCCTGCTTTAGGGTGGACTAAGTCTATGTTTCCATGTTTCCTTTATCTAACCACACATGAAATTATTTCTCCAAACACAATCACAAATATGGTCAAAGGAACCTGACCATTCTGAAGTCCTGCCTTTAACATAGACAATAATTGCCAGTAAATTTTCCCACAAAAAAAATATGTCATTAACAGAGGAGCTAACTGAATTTTTATTACTTGAAATACTTGATGAAATGGGCTGTGTTTTATTGGCTTTTATACATAAGCCCCTTGAACATAGGATAGCATAAATAGTAAATGCTTAGTAATTCATTTACTAAATAAAGACATGCAAAATAAATGGCACTTAATAGCAGTAACGCATTCTTGCCATTTCTGAACTTAATTGGAAAGTAGAATTGGCCAAATCAAATTTGGATGGCATCATGAGATCTACAAAATAAAATGTTTTATTTGGCCTTTCATGGATGTCCTTATAAGTGAATTTAATTGGTTTGTTTTATATAATTAGAAAACCTCTAAATATCCCAAAGATTAAGTTTCCCTCATTCATTACATTTTAATGTTCAAAGTGTTATAAATTACATGGTCTAATCATTTTACTAGCATAGTTCTGTTTAGATAAGAAATATATTTTCTCATTAAAACTTTCTTTGTAATTTTGCCCAAAAACTGTGAATCCAATTTTTCAGATATAGATTTTGTTATCTGGCTTAATTTTAAATTAATATGCTCATAATACTTCTCCCTATAGTAAAAGCAGAGCAAGTCACTTTCTACACTGATTCAAGTTTAAAACATGATAAATCAAATTTCTTAAAGCATAATAATTATATTCAGCAAAATGCTAAGGAAACAAGCTGGGCTTTACACTGAGTTTTACTTTTGTGTTTCCAAAACCAATGCCACAAAGGTTTTCAATTACTGTTCATTTCATATATCTTTTGCCAAGCTGTCTTCTGGAACTCCTTCCCCTGTTGACACTGATATCCTAAATGATATAACTAGAATAGAGATAGAGACTGTAGCTGGAAGGTGGAAAGTGCTGCTCAGCCATCTATGCGTTCCACAATTTCAGCAATGGCAAAGCAAATAAAAAAGGAAATGTCTCTGGATCATAACAAGACTTGTACAAACTATTTGGTTTGAGTTCCAGAATGGCTGAATTGCTTAATGACTCAAAAGTAACTCTCCAAAAATGTTTTCTTATTATATCAGCTTATAATGACTCTAAAATAGAAATTAAAATGCAGAAAAGTATCCTGGCAATAAGCTGAATAAAATTCAATGGAATGATATGTATCGACAACTCATGTGCTTATTAGAATCATGGCTACAACTTGCACCTCATCTATCCTGTTATTTGGTATTATAATTAGCAACAAAGGATCACCGTTATAAGGTCAAGTAAGAATATCGTTAACTCTACAATCTCTGCCAATTTATTTTTAATTTCCCAATATCATAAACATCTACAGTTCACCTGAACATGTGCATTATTTTCTTAAAGGCAGGCAGCATGTGGTGTGGTTGTTTATAGTTTGAACTTTTTCAACAACATTTTAACATAATTAACAAAACTGAAATATAAACTTGAATGTGTTTAAAAGGTGAAATGTTATGTTGTATATGATAACAGAATAAAAATTTTTAAAAATTCCTTGTAACTGCACTACACAGTGAACCCTAAGTTAAACCACGGACTATAGTTAATAATAAAAATGTGCTTTCATCAATTGTAACAAATGTACCAAACCAATCAAGGCATTAATAATAGAGTGGTATATGGGAATTCTGTATTTTAGGCATGATTGTTTTGTAAACCCACAAGTACTCTAATAAAAATAAAGACCTAGTTTTGTATCTAGGTTTCAATCATTTATTTTTTGCAAATGCTGAATTCTTCTTCTGAATCTGTTACCCACCTACAGATAGTGCTCAGTATTAATTGCTCAGTAAAATACTTTCTATTGAACAGATTTGTAATAGTCATAATAATAATGGCATGTATTTATAAAAAGAATAAATGTGATTACTTAATGTGAAGATGTGTAATTCGGATTTGAGAAAGAATATCAGTGCCAATATTGATTTCTCCAGAGTGTTTTATCAATGGCTCATTTGACCATTTAGGAAAATTATGTTTGATAATATTGTACTAAAATTTATTTCAAGGTGTGAGATTTGCAGAACCTAAGAAACTCATCCTTCTGTCAGTTCATACTAACATATAGAAGTCTAGAACATAAATCATTAGAAGTAACAAATCTTCTTAATGGACCACCGAGGTGAGTCACACCAACTTTTTGGAGCAATGTTTCATAACGTGTCACTATTTATCTTTTTTCCACTGGAGGTTGGAGAGAATGTGTTCCATGGTAAATTAATTTTGGGAAACCATAATGCCACTGTATTTCCCATTTAAAGAATCACAATGCATTTTTGCAATTGAAAGTCATGTGGAAGTCTTGCAGTATAATAAATTAATTAAGCATGAAACAACTTTTAGTGGTAAATCCTATGGAAAGCCTACCTTAAGATGTGGAGGAAGCAGAAGTGCAAGATTAAGAAGAACAATGGAAACAAAGTCTTATATATAATTAGATTATTTCTTTTAAAAACCTAAATTTATTTCAAGAAAAATATATAAGCTTATTTGGTCGCATTTCAACTTTCAAAGGTACATTACAATGATTATGTCTGCTCAAGGGAAAAAAAAATAAGAGTAATCATATCAATGAGTATATTGACTCATTATTTTAAGGACATAATGAAGCACAAATTCAAATTAGGAAGAACCAAAAATTGAAAAAAGAAACAGACACTTATGAATATATCTGCCCAATGGCCATAAATCCAGTTTTAAAAGGCTCTGCAAATTGGCAGCAGCAGCCAAAGAGTTGTGTAGTGCAGTCCTTATTTTACTTTGTATACAGCTTCCTCTGTTAAAATATAATAGAAATATCATACATTTACAGTATGATTATCTTTGAATATGAAAAACAGTAAGAGAGAAAATCTGTCAGAGAAGAACCCCAAACTGAGAGAGTAGCAAGGCATAATAAGATGATTAATGAAGCAAACAGGTAGACTTGCCACAACTGACAGGTGCTGAAAGCAGACAGAACTCAAGGGATCTGGCAAAATAGTTTACTACTCACAACACAGCACACAGCAGGAGCAGACCTTCCTGACTCACAGTCCCAAGGGCTGACACAATGGACCCAGATGAGGCTTTATACATGGTGGCTGCGTTACAGCAGAAGCAGCCTAGGTTAGAGGACTCAGCACTTTTTGAAGCAAGCAGCAAATAAGCCAGCCCCCTCCCCTAGGAGTTGCATGATAGTTAAGTATGGTTTCCTTGACCTACTTAAGTGCTTATGTGATTAGCTACTGTAACTGCTTATTATTGGGAGACGGTTATACCTTGTCATTTGATATATCCAGCAAGGATGTGATGGGACACTTACTGTTCTCCAAAAAAAGCAATGCCTGAATTAAATTAATAAAGAAATTAGAATCCAGATATATATGCAGCCATTAAAAAAATTGTTTATTATGATGGTTGGAAATCACATGAAAGTCATTGTTAACTAATAGTTTTAACTTAACTGTTTTTAGTCTGTCAAAGTAGCTTTCTTTTATAAAATTTTTTTTGGGGATCAGGGTGAGGTTTATGGGCTTGATCCACATATTTAGACATAACCTAATTTACAAATTAAATTATAAAATATAAATATTATTTAATTAAAATCCCTTATTTAAAATTTGCAAAACTTGATGCATCACTATAAAAATTATGCAAAGAAAGACTCTATCTGGGACTTATGTCAGGTAAATATAGATGAAAGTCTGATTATGGACTAATTATTTCCCAATTGGTATGGCACGTCAAGCCACTGTAAATTGTATCTTAATTCTTTTTTGTCAAAGTGTTATATGTTTTATGCTATGAAAAGTTTTATATTCTGCAAATGCAAACAGTGATATCAAAAATAAAAACAAATAAAACAGTCTTTGCAAATGTTTATGCACAGAAAAATGAACAAAATTTGAGTGCTAGATGATGAAATGCTTTTTAGGTTTCATAATCACATGAGTGATACATACTTCTGTATGTATGTGTAATAAAGTACAAATGCCAGAACCAGTATGTACAAAAAGCAAACGGGGCACAAGGAAGACCACTTAAAACAGAGTCTGTGGTTGAGGTGGGAGGTAGCATTAAAATCATCCCTAAGTATGGCATGATAACAGCTCCTAGGAAGAGGAAGCAGTAACCAAGTAGGAATGAAAGACACTTTTAAGGTAAAGGTACAATCTGAATAATGGCAATATTGAACTAGGCTGAAATGTAGCATGGAAGAGTGGTAAGTTGGAAATTGAGGCTGGAACACTAAGCAGGATCCAAGTAATGAAAAGTCAAGTATATCTTTGTGTTCTAGCTTAAGAATTTATTCAAAAAGTAATGGGGAAACACAAAAAATATTTTAATAAAGGACTAATATGCCATAATATATTAATTTGATATAACATATTTTATTCAGTGGGAAAAAAGGACATGAGGGAAAGCAGACTGAAAGTAGAAAGTGAATTTAGGATGGTGGCAACTACTCAAGTGATAAATGATGACTAGAAGTTAAGCAGTGGCAAAGCAGATGAAGAGAAAGTGGCGAACAATCGAGAGATATTGAAGAGAAGGTATCATGAAATGCTTGGTGATCAATTAATTGTGTCTGGTAAGGAATAAGCAGGAGTTCAAGTGTATTGCTGACTTTGAGTACAGGGCAATCAAAGATATGCGTTATTATTAACAACACAGATAATTTAGGAAAAGAATCAGATTGCAGACACTGTGGTAGATTGGATTAATCTTGCCAGTTGTTCACTCATTCTCTCTATAATAAGGTTGTGCATTCCTAATCGTCATTTCACTTGTCTTGTGGGAGGAATATAAGACCAAGCTCATTATCTTTAGGCCTGGCCAAATGACAAGTTTTGGCCAAGGACAGGTGAGTGGAAATTACATTTAGCAGACTTTGTCCATGCAAAATTTTAAATGTAACTATGCCTTTGCCTTGGAATTTTGCCTTTCTGCCCTCTGCTATGAGGACACCAATCCAAGATAGTGGTGCTCCTTTAGACTGGGTTCCAGAATCAGAAGGCATGTGGAG
The DNA here is from genome assembly GCF_015220235.1 of Choloepus didactylus. NCBI lineage: Eukaryota > Metazoa > Chordata > Mammalia > Pilosa > Megalonychidae > Choloepus > Choloepus didactylus. The sequence continues at coordinate 145,725,863 of NC_051309.1, forward strand.
CACAGTCAAGCTTAACAGAGACCGATGCCTGCGGCCCTCATGTAATGTCAGAAAGAAATGTTAGTTGTTAAAATCCAATGAGAAAATGGGCTTCTTGTTACCAAAACAAAACCTAACTAATATGCAGACACTAGTTGGTTCCATTTAACATGTCAGGAATGAGTTATTTAATGAAAAATCTAAAGAGAAATATTTAATAAGAAGCTGTTCGGGAACAAAAGTATAGAAACAATAAAACAAGAAGCAGAGGAAGAAGATAAAAAGGAGAAAAATTCACCTTCCAAACTGTGTTGGCAATAGCACAGAGTATTATTATTAGATGAGCTCCTGTTTCTTGGCGCAAGCTGAGAAGTATCTCCAGCACCTCTATCCACAGACAACCATAAATGTAGGTTCCCAAGTAAGAGAAATATTTGGCCGAAGAAAAGTTCTGTTCTATGACTATAGTCTTGCACAACAAAGGAAGAGTAATTCTCCTTGTGAACGAGATGACTTATTCAAGTTAGGACAGCATTCAGTGAATTAGCATTGGACAGTAATGACTTTTAGAAACTATTTTATATCATTATACACACAGTCTCTCTAGAAATATAGCACCTTGGGATTATTTTATTTAACTTTGAAGAATAATCTAATAGTGCCATCAGAAAAGTAAGTGAATCAGTTTTGTTAATAGCATAAAAGCATACTGACTTCCCTGTGATTTAAATCTACTGCAAGCTGAAACATTACGTGGAAGACAGTGGCCTTCTGATTTTTTCCTGTGTGAGTTCACAACCCCAAACTGTTCCAGTGTCTCATTGTTAAGGAAGTTAAGCTCTTATTTTATCAGTAATGAGGATTAATCTTATCTCTTTCCAACCTTCTGACCTTCTAGGATTAATGTAGCTGTAAGAGAATGAACCATTTATGGAACAACAACTTTGCCAAAAGCATAGTTCATCTGGGTTCCTGGGTTATTTATGCAAACCATTTCCGTCTATTATAACCCCAGTTAATAGGCAATTTCCAGATGGTACATGACCTGTCCTTGCTATAAAAGTCAAAAGTATGTCTGAACATGTGTTATTTATACCCAAACAGTTGAGATTAAAACACACACACACACACACACACACACACACACACACACACACACACCTTTCAGATCTTGTTATTGATTAGCAGTTTCAAAAAAGAGTATCTCCTTTATCTTTTGCCCAATTTCTGGCATATAAGCATTCAATAAAAGATTGAAGAACACCTTTTTTCAGTCAGAACATTTCAGTAATATGCCCAAGAATGAATATGCAGTATGAAAGTAGTGATTAAGGATGAAGAGCAAAGACTGGATTGTATTCTTAATGAGTTGATAGTCAAAAATAGGTTATTTCATGCACAGTTGTGAGACATATTTAACTTTTGTGTTTGGATCCAGATACCCAGCCAGGCTCATACACAAGTGTAAGATCAAGCTCTACAGGCTGAGCAATGGTGTATAGAAAATCAAGTTAACTTAGAGAGATGAAATGGGATACTTCTTGTACAACATGAACAGCATGTTGGGTTTCAAAAATCCATGCTAGAAATGAAGCTATCAAGAAGAGATTTCAACTCTTTGGGATGGCACTGAATTTGATATTCAAGCTGTACTTTTGTATAGAGGCAAAACTTATGTAGGAATATTTCAAAATTCAGAATTGTGGACATTATCAAACAAAAGAATATGATTATTGAACTGCAGAGATCTTAAAAATAACTGTCAAATATGTCTGCCTCCCATAACAAGGTATATTTCAGTAGAAGCTAGTGGTGATGGCAGAAGGGTAAATTCTCTAGATATATCTCAGTAGTCCGCCAGTTGGATTCTAGAGAGAAATCATGTCAATAAACTATTTTCTTTGGTGATCCTGTCTCTAAATTTGCTTAGGAATATTAATATAATATGCAATTATGTATATTGTTTAATGTCTTTGAACACCAACTATGGAATATGACTATGAGAAAAGAGAAAAGCAGCTAAATTAATGGAACAACTGCTGTTAGTTATATCATCTATGCTGTTTTATTTAATTTTCATAGAAATTATTTTTAAAAGATACCATTATTTTCAATTTTCAGATTATGAAACGAATACTCAGAATGCTCAGGGTAATTATACATCACATAGCTATTTAATGAAAGATCTTGTATATAAACTCTTCTATTTTTTATTCTTTTATTCATACAGCATGCTTATTAATCATCTAAACTAGGCTGGGAACTGTGCTAGGCAAATACACTCCTATAGACCATGGAATTTCATGCTCTTTTATGTTATATTTTCTTGGGAAAATCATTTAACCTTTTTCAGTGTTTGTTTCTCTATCCATAAAAAGCAGATAATTCTACCTTCTTCACTCAAGGCTGAAATAATATACATGAAATTGTTTCATAAATTAAAAGGTGCTATTCAAATATTAGTTTAAAATAAAAAAAATTGGTTTCATGTTTTTAGATTAGCATAAGAAAATATACTTGCAACGGGGAAGATAATGTGAAAAGCTTAGACAAAGGCTTCAACAAGTGCATTCAGCACTATTTTTAAAGCATCTTTATGGGTGTAGGGCTGGCATAGAGAAAACAAAGAATAAAATTGTTTGGAAGTTACTTTTGAATTCAAGACAGGAGTTTTCCAAGTTACAGTTAGAAGTATGTAATTTTTTTTGGAGATCTAGGTAGACTTACAAGAATGCATGATGAAAAATTTGATGTTACCTTGAAGGCAGAAAATGTTGCTGGCCTATTTTCTTAGTTTGCCAAGTTTGTTATGACAATTACCACACAATGGGCTGGCTTAAACAATATGACCTTATTATGTCATGGTTTGGGAAGCTAGAAGTCCATAATCAAGGTCTCAATGCCATGCTTTCTCTGAGTCTGTAGTGTTCTGGTGTTGATTTGCCACAATACTTGGGGTCTTTGGGCTTTCACCTCTACCTCCATCACTTGGCTTCTTGTAGCTTCTACTTCTCCTGCTCAATTACTTGGTTCTCTGACTTCCACTGACTTCTGGCTTCTACTGACTTCTCGCTTCTTCTGACTGACTGTGTCTAAATTTCATCTGTCTTATAAGTACACCAGTCATATAGATTAAAGCCCTCTCTGTTTCAATTTGGCCTCATCTATTCAGGACCTTTGAATATACTATTTCACAAATGAGTCCACACTCTAATGAATCATAACATTTTCAAAGGCCCTATTTATAAACATGTTCATATTAATACTTAAGGATATCTATATGGAAAGCATGATCCTAGTCCAAAAAGTCCACTCTCTGGCCTCCTAAAAGACATATTCTTCACATATGTAAAATGCATTTATTCCATTAAAATATCCCAAAGACATTATGTAATTCCAGTAACAACCCTAAGTCCAAAGTTTCATCAAATCCAAAGTTATGGGTGTGGTCCATCCTGGGGAAAAATTCCTCTCTGTGAAGCTGTGAAACCAAGAAAACAAATTATCTGTTTCCCAAATACAATAGTGGGACAAGCCTACAATAGACAACACCATTCCAGAAGGGACAAATTAGAAGGAACACAGGGATTATGGGTCCCAAACAAGTTTAAAGCACAGTGGGGCAAACTCCATTAGATTTCAATGTCTGAGAGTCATTTGTGGATTGCTGTTTTGTCCTCCAGTCCTGCTAGAGCAGCAGCCCCATGCTTTCCAAGCAGTAAGGCTGCAATCCTGGTGTCTCCAAATGTAGGAGCAGGAGGCCTACCCCCTCCAAATGTCCAGTGGGTCCACTCTTTCTAAACTTCAGTGTGGAAGACCAATCTTTACATTACTTTTTTTTTAAAGCTATAAAATCATTAAATTTATCAATCTTAGATTAAAATGGACTAACATAAGGCCCATGGTTGTTCAGGCTAATGTAAGGGAAAGTTTGTTTCTTTTCTTGACTAATCTTTGGCCTTCCTTCCCCTCTCTGTCCAGTCTCCATATATGTACCGATAAATGGCAAATGCTGTTCCTGGGCTCTGGGCCTTTCTGTGTCCTACTGCCAGGGTAGAAACCCAACCTTATGCAAAGGCTGGAGCACAGCCCCACTCTCTTGGTATAAGGAAACAATGCTCATGCAAAATCCTCAGAAACCCTGTCAATTTTTGTGGAGAGCCGTCTCCCGGGACGGGCATAGCGCATGCGCTGTAAACCTGCTCCAAAGTCCCCCCGCCCATCGAATGAGCCAAGATGGCGCCCATATCCTGCTTCCGCTTATGACGTGCACACTCACTATTCCTATCTGCCAATTGAGTGCATATGCGCGGCGCTAGATCATTGGTTATGAGTAGAGTACTTAAGAGTTTGCCCAAGCGAACCTCGGGGAGACAGCCCACTAGGAGCCGTACCTGACGGCCACATCGAGGCTGCTCTCCCGCGAGGCACTCTGCCCCGCGTGGAAACCTGTAACAGAGAATGCTTATCTAGCTTCAGTAAAAGACTTGCTCTCGCAACCGCCGTGTGGCTCGAGTCGTGACTTCCAGCCAGGTCAGTTTGCGTGGTCTGCATCTCTCTCTCTCTCATCCCTTGTTTCTCCCCTCGCCGGCCGGGGAACAGGGGTCGAGCGGGGCGGCGCCGGACAAGTGGTGGCCCGTACGGGGAACGCTCCTCCTCCTGCCTCGCTCTCGACGGTCCCTCTGTGAGGAGAGCAGCGCTGCGCATCGAGCTTACGGCGGACTTCCCGCGCCTGATCAACGCGAGAAGGTGAGTGCGTCTTATTACATGATAGTTAGGGCCCGTGGGTTTTCAGGTGACCCCGGGGGACTCGGAAGAGCTCTCCGAGTGACTGAAGTATAGTGCCGACTGCAATCATGGGGCAGTCCGGAAGTTCACCTCTCTTAGCTCCCTTAAAGAACCTTTTGAAACAATGGGGTATCTCGGTCAGGAAAAGCTCCCTTCAGCGTTTTCTTGATGATGTTGATACTTTTGCCCCTTGGTTTGCCTGCACCGGCAGCCTTAGCCTACCCTCTTGGATGAAGCTCGGTCGCGACATAGACCGAGCGCGCCAGACGGGCGTGTGTATGGACCCGATTCTAGTACCCATATGGGAGACCGTCCGTGCGGTCCTTGAACTAGAATCGGCTGCCGGCCTAAGCCCGTCCTCTGCCTTGCAAGAAGCACGGTGCGCGCTCCAAGAAACCCAGTCAGTTTCGTCAGCGGACGGCTCCTATAAGGGCAAACCGCCGGAGTCCAGTGACTCTGACTCAGAGTCAGATAGCGATACTGGCGAGGAGGCGGAAGCATCCCCGCTACTTGAGTGGGAGGAGCCTCCCGCCACACCCGTGCGGCCTTCCGCCCCGCCAATGTCTACCGCTGCACCCCCAGGGACACCCCAGCTCCCAACTGACGCCTTGGGCGGTCCCACCAAAGGACCTCGCCGAGAGCTCCCTCTAGTGGCCATGCCCAGTAAATGTAATTATCCTTTGCTGCCAGACCCGGAAACCCCGATGGGCCGGTCAGGGGAGGGGCAACCTTTGCCGTACCCCCCGCCCGAGTACACAGGCCCTCAGGACCCTTTGCCATTAGGTAGTGGTGGGAGACATTTCTGGAGATGGAACCCTTTCACAACATTTAGACCTTTTGGCATGCTGGGTGGCTACCAGCCACTTGAGCCGCAGCCAGTCTCAGAAATGTACCCGGTTATTATCAATCCCCAAGGTGGCAATCAGCACGAATCATATGATTACAAACTATTGAGGGAATTGAGGCAGGCCGTCCATCAGTATGGCCCCAATGCCCCTTATACCTTGAACATGATCGAGAACCTCTCTGCTCTAAATCATACACCCGCAGATATTTTTCAGCTAGCCCGTGCTTGCTTGCCGTCAGGCCGATTCATAGATTGGAAAGCATGGTTTGAGGAGTTAGCTGAAGAGCAGGCCGCAAGGAATGCGGCGGGGAGACGTGGCGGGTGGAATGCTGACATGCTGTTGGGGAGAGGCGCCCATGCCCAGAACCAAACGGGTTTCCCACAAGAGGTCTACGCCCAGATCTTCCGCTGTTTTGTGGGTGCCTGGAAAAAGCTAACAGGTAAGGGAGAGGCTCAGGCCTCACTCAGCAATATACACCAAGGCCCCACAGAACCATTTGCGGATTTTGTAGCCAGGATGCAAACCGCAGCTGAGAGAATCTTCTCAGATCCAGGAGTAGCAGAGACTGTGGTTAAGCAAATGATTTTTGAGCAGTGCAACAAGGAGTGCAAAGTTATCCTGGCACAAAACAGAGCAAAAAATTTGACAGAGTGGGTCAGGCTCTGTAGAGATACTGGCAGCCCTTTAACTAATGCAGGTCTAGCTGCCATGCTAGCTAGCTCCCTACAGGTGGCTACAAAAGGCCCGAGAACCTTAGGGGCAAAGTCTAACGGGTGCTATGGCTGTGGCCAATCAGGGCACTTTAAGAGAGATTGTCCCAATAGACGTCAGCCCCCTGCCACTCAACGGTTTGGCGAACCAGGTGCAGTAACCAGGCCGTGTGGCCGTTGCCACAAAGGCCCTGACCCGGTGCTCAGCTGGGCCAGAGGCTCTGTTTGTGTTTTTCCCCAGGAACCAGGACGTCAACCAGTGTGGGTTCCGGAAAGACTGGTGAGAACCGTGACATCACCTGAAGAAGCCAAGGAACAGCTGTCAGAAACGCCAACGAATATACAACCTGAACCATTAGACCAAGCCTCCGACCCTGCTGATGATGGCGACGACCGACAAGACGATAATAGTAGGACTGACCACCCCGCGGTTGCCCAAAAAGAGGATCGGTAACTCTGTTCTTTGCTCTCCTATAGCAATCCTTCTAATCTGCCTTTTTCTTTTTTTTAGTGGAACTGTGGTAGCGCAGGAGAGTGGTCTTTGGGGCCTGTGGCATCATCCCCCGACCCTGGCCCCATTCTCTGCTGGGTCTCCCGCCTCTCCTGTGTTTTTCACTCGTACCCTGTCTCTAGGTCTCCACCACCTGCCTTCTGACAGAAATATTTCCTCCACAAGCTTCAACGAGTCCTTCCCCCTCACCAATGACACACTGATCCTCTCTTTTGCTAACCTCTCTGTCAAGGTTGTCAACACCACAGTTGCGGCGAATGCTACTTGTGAAACTGGTAATGGCGAGTTAAGTAAGGGAGTCTTGCTTGAATTTCTTAACGTTACAGGGAAGAGCCGCCAGTCTTGTGAAGGGATCTTGAGTAAAAATGAGACTCAAAGGTGCCTTTTCCTTCCGGGGTTTGCTCCTACAGTCTGCAACCGTTCCAAAGACCCGGATGCCTCGCCGCCCCGCTATCCTAGTGTATCGCCCAAGTTATGTCTGGCTCCCCATCAAGGCAACCGACTGGGTTGGCCCTGTTTCTCAAGTTGTTTCACTTAACAATATCCCCTTCTCTAAGTCTAGGCGTCCAAGAGGCATACCTTACCCGAGACGTGCTATGCCGCCACAATCAGATGCTGAACTTAAATTTCCAGGCCATTCAGAAACTCCTAGCGGAGATAGATGAACTTGGACTAGAAATAGATGGACTCTGGAGAGTTCTCCAGCAGACGTGTGATACCCGATGGTTATTCGGGAGGCTTTGTGTCACCCCGGTTAGGGTGAACTTGACAGAGGAGCAGCAAGATGTCGCCGAGTGGCTCAAGGACACTTATCTCCCCAACTTCACCAATCTCTCCGACCAAGTGAAATCCGACCTTCAGGGACTTGAGAACATTAGGAAATTGAAGCCTGTTGGTTTTGACCTTTCCACACTGGGCGAGACTGTAAAAAATCTGTGGGACCAAGTCACCTCTTGGTTCTCTTGGCCCAATTTGACTAATTGGATTCTCTTGATGGTGGGACCATTGGTGGGATTAGTCATTGTTAAATCTTTGCTAGAACGCCTGTTTCAAGCGCGGCAGTACCGTGTTACCACTATGATGGCTATGTCCTCCACCTTTGATACCCCCAACAGCGACCATTCTGATGGCCATACCCCATCCTGGCCGCCTCGGGCGGGGCACTCGGGAGCGAGGTTTGTAGCTAAGCGCGCAGCTGTGTCCCGGGTATAACGGGCGATGCCAGCAGTCATAATTTTTGTCTCAGGTAGGTCCCTAAGGCAGAGTCATAGTTGTGGCCAGACTTGACTCTAGCCAATGCATAGGGACACCTAGTGACACCTCCGACTCTGGTTAATGCTATCCCTGCCCCCGCCTTTGTCCCCCAGTTGCAAGGCAAAGCACTGCAGGGAGAGTCATGTTGTTTCCAGCTCACGGACTCTCCTGTCTCCATATGAGGTGAGCATTCTGGTCGGTGCTAGAGGCTCCGCCGCTAAATGGCTGAGACCTAGTCCAGACTTCCCAAAGCACCGGAACAAATTGTGAGCCATCTGGGTTCACGGGAGCACACTTATCACTGGGGACACTGGGTCGATATAAATAATAAAGGGGGAGATGTGGAGAGCCGTCTCCCGGGACGGGCATAGCGCATGCGCTGTAAACCTGCTCCAAAGTCCCCCCGCCCATCGAATGAGCCAAGATGGCGCCCATATCCTGCTTCCGCTTATGACGTGCACACTCACTATTCCTATCTGCCAATTGAGTGCATATGCGCGGCGCTAGATCATTGGTTATGAGTAGAGTACTTAAGAGTTTGCCCAAGCGAACCTCGGGGAGACAGCCCACTAGGAGCCGTACCTGACGGCCACATCGAGGCTGCTCTCCCGCGAGGCACTCTGCCCCGCGTGGAAACCTGTAACAGAGAATGCTTATCTAGCTTCAGTAAAAGACTTGCTCTCGCAACCGCCGTGTGGCTCGAGTCGTGACTTCCAGCCAGGTCAGTTTGCGTGGTCTGCATCTCTCTCTCTCTCATCCCTTGTTTCTCCCCTCGCCGGCCGGGGAACAGGGGTCGAGCGGGGCGGCGCCGGACAAATTTTCAGTGCAACCCAAGGGGGTTCAATCTATCAGATAAAAAGTATTTTCCAAAGACCCTTCCTGGATAACTGCATTTCCAACCCTGACTAGATCCATGAGTCATCTACTTAATCTCCTTAGCAAACAGTTGTTAAATCTCACCCTTTTTAGCAAAGTGATGTTCAATTACACCATCTCATAATGCTCTGATCTCTGAGAATTCACTTCCTAGGATCTCAGAAAAGGCCATGATACAAGCAATTCTGGCCCTAATCTCAGAGTATACTATTTGGAGAGGCTTAGAATTTTCCAAGTTATCAATTGCTGGTTCCTTTGTGATTCACAGTTCAGCCCTCAGTTTATCCTTTGCTTCTCATATTTTACTATTAGTATCAGAGAGAAAACAGGCTGCACCTTCCAAACTTTACTTGGAAATCTTCCCAGCTAAATATCCAAGTTCATTACTTAAAAGGCCTGTCTTCCATCCAACAACAGCACACAATTTTGTCAAGTTCTCTGCTGCTTTATAACAAAGATCACTCTTTTTCCAGTTTAAATAACAATTTCATCAACAAATTCATCACTGGCTTCTAAAGCCTCACAAGAACTGCATTTAACATCCATATTTCTACAGACATTCTGTTCATTGTGATATGTGTATTTTCTAAGATGTTAGAAATTTTCCCTACATCTCTCTTCACTTTTTTTGGAGCCTTCACCAGACATGCCTTTAAAATTCATATCTCCACAAATAGTTCTTCAAAGCAATATAGGATTTTTCTATCAAGTACCTCACAATTCTTCCAGCTTCTACCATTACTCAATTATAAAGCCACTTCCACATTTTTAGGCATTTATAACAGTAGCATCCCAATCCCAGTACCAAAATCTGTGTTAGTCAGGGTTCTCCAGAATCAGTGGGATATATATAATGATAAATCAGCTCTCAAGGCCATAGGGGCTATAAGTCTGAATTCCATAGGGCAGTCCATAAGCTGGAAACTCTGATAAAGGTATTTCTGAATTCAGTGACAGCTGGGTGAAGGTGAAACAGAAATTCTTCTTTCTCATTCTGAAATCTTCAGCTGTAGTTTTAAGACCTCCAGCTGACTGGATGAGCACACTCCCACACTGCTGAGGGAAATCTCCTTTGTTGATTGGACATACAATCAGCTGTGGATATGATGAACTGATCATAGATGCAAATCCATATACAAAATACCTTCACAGTAACATTCAGGCCAGTGCTTGCTTGAACAAACACTGGACACTGTAATATTGGTAAATTGAAGATGGTTTAATTGAAGTAACCATCAGGTCTACATTTTGCAATTGTTTTGATGGGTAGAAATTGTTTTGATGGGTAGAAATTGAAGCTTGGCAGTCCAGAAAAAAGAGTTTGAAGTAGACAGTACATGAAATAACAAGTGTGGATATAACATTTATAGCAACAGAGATTTTACATATATATATATATAAAGAGAGAGAGAAAAAAGGAAATAGAAGAAAGGAAGGCATATAGTCAGGGAGAAAAATACAGAAAAAACCTAGTGGTGATGTTAGTACCATAGAACAGCATTCTAATTTATTGTATTTCTTCATATATGAATAGTGATATTATATTTATAAAACATAATATTGCAAAGAGATAATAAGATATAATCAATACTGTGCAAAATTTAGTTGGATTTAATGTAAGGATCAGTAATTAAGGATCAATAAAAATTAAGATCTCCTAAATTAATATAGTAGCTTTGTGGTGGTTATTGCATGTTACTCATGTCTCAATATTGTGTATGTCTCATTTCTTATTTCCCCCCAAAAATCAAAATGTGCACATTAACAAAGTTAGAAATGAATGTTATTGCAACCATTTTTATATTTATAATTAAGACATCCAGTTAAGGAGTTATTGGTCTATTTGATATTTATTTTGTATTATGAAGCCAAAACTATAAGGCATTCTTCCAGAGTAAGAAAACCCCATAACTGTTTTTATGGAATAGGTGGTTGGAGATGAGGGAAGCAAATGTTTATAGTGAATGAATCCACACATTAATAATTTAGGCTGACTGTAAGGAATTGGTCTTTTGTTTTGCTATTTATGTAGACTTGAATTCTTAAATATTTATTTTATACCATAAGCAATTAATTAAATATTAATGATATATTATTTATAAAATAATGAAAGTTCTATAATTTGCAAAGAATTAGAAGGGATATTAAAATTATATACTGCAATGGTATTAAAATTTCATAGCATCAAAAAATTTCTTCAGATGATTTCTGATGTGAAAAACGGATTATACAAAAGCTAAAAATACTGGGAAAAATAATTTAATGTGCTTTCAGGTAAATGGCTCTAACGAAAATCATCACAGGCCAGTGAAGATATTGAACTGTGGGTACAGAAATGTTATCAAGCAAGAAAATTGCCAGATACCACTTGGGAGTCTGCAGAACCCAAATAACTTGATCTCTTCCATATGAAGATCAGGGAATTGTGAAGGGGAGATGAATTAGAGAATTTCATACATAAAGCTAATCTAAGATGTGATACATACCTGTGAAAAGGTGAAACAGATGTAAACCTGTAACCAAAAGAGCAGACAGTAAAGAAACTTCTAAACCTTCCTTGGGGGGGGGGGGAAGGCTTCTGAGATATAACAGCCACTCTTAAAAAGGATTTAGGGCAAGATTGGAGTCCTGAGTTTACAGTGCTAAATCAAGACTTTTTAATTAAAGAGGACTTGGATTTTCAGTGCTCCCAAGATCCCTGAAAGATCAACAATAATTTCAACTGGGGGAAAAAAAAACACATAATGAATTTGATCTCAAGAATCATCACAGATAGAGTTAACAAGAGTAATGAGTCCAAAATCAGAAAATATAAACAAATACGGAAAAAATTTCCATGAGTTAGAATCAGCAGAAGCAACTAAAAAAAGAAACATGTTATCAATTGCTTAAAAATCTTATAAATATTACAATACAATGTAAAATAATCATCTTTCTTTGCTTAAATAAATAAGATTTTAAAATGAGAGGAACTATACACTATTGTAAATGGTTAGTCTTGACATTTTACCAAATGGAACTTTTAGTAGTAATACAAATAGTGCTTGTTTAATATCAAATCAAATGCACACATGCACAGTCACATACACATATTTAGAATGCCATGGTGGTGGTTAGCAACAGATTATGTGGAGCTAAAATGAGACTTAATAAAATTGAAAATGGAAACAAAGAAAAGACACTGAATGCTCCATAGAGAAACAAATATGTAATAGAGATAATAAGAAATGTTGGAAAAAAAAGTGAGAAGGTCCAATATTTATGTCAGGGTTTCCAGGAGGAGATTTTTAAAATACTGAGGAGGGACAATTGATGAAAGTCACCATTCTCCAGATTCAGAAAATCCAAAGAATATTAAATAGATTAAATAAAAAGAAATTCACAAATAAGAACATGGGAGATGAATCATAGTTAAGTGTTAAAGCCAGAGAGAAAGAAAAGATTTCTACAATGCAAAGACTATTAAATGTTTATCAATTTCCCAAGAGCTAAAATAGGAAGCAGAACAAAAGGGAAATAAAATGTGTTGAGATTAAACAATTTGGAAACATATCTGTGCTGGACTTATCTTTCAGCCTCAAGGGCAAATAAATATGGTTTTTAAGAATAAAAGCATGTCTTGCAAAAACCAAATTCTTAATTTCATGATTCAGGAAGAAGGAAAATGATGTCAGAAGAATGTCTGAGACACAGGAAGGAAGACTGAGTAATGAAATGATAAGCATGTAGGGAAATCTAAACAAACGTAATTGGGATAAGTATAATAATTATAAATTCCTGGAATTAAAGACAGTAGAGATAAATTACCAAACACAATAGAGTTTATGTTGGGAGGGTTGTAATTCCAAAGTTCTTGAATTATTTTTTGCATTGAGTGGAAAAATTTGTTAACTTCAGATTTTGTTAAGCTAACTATGCTTATCAAAAATTTTGCTGACTAACCTCACTTGAAAGAAAAGTAACAGTTTTATACATTTCAAACCAGTAAGAGGGTGAAAGCAGCTAGAGAAAACAGATATATTACCATGAGAATATACAGAAGTCAGAAGAAAGTGGGAAAATATCTTCAAAGTGCTAAAAGGGGAAAAATAAACTTGCTAACCTAGAATTCTATATAAGCAAAGAGAAAAAAAAAAAAAAACCTTCAAACTGTGGATGAAATAGAGACATGTTCAGACAAACAAAAGCTGAGAAAATGAGCTGACAGCAGACATGTATTTATAAGAAATACTAATACAGGAGTTCTTCAGGCTGAAGAGAAATCATCCCAGATGGAAGCAGAGAACAGGAAAAAAAAAAAAAAATTGAAACAAACCTCAAACAGAAAATACGTCGGTAAATATCAAAAAAAAAAACAAAAAACTACTCCTTTAAAAAATTTTAAAATTGACTTTTTGGAGAAATAATAAAAATATATTATGGAGTTTACAACATATGTGGATGCAAATATACAGCAACTGAAGGAAGTGTAAATAGCCTTACCTTATTTTAAGGTTTATATATTGTTCATGATATCATAAAATACTAATTCAAGCTTGATTGTAATAAACTAAAAATGTACATTGCAATCTCTTGTGTAATCACAAAGTAACACAAGTAGTTATGATTAATAAACTACTGGAGGGGATAAGGAAGGACAGAAATACTTGATTAATCCAAAATAAGCACGGAAGGAAGAATAAAGAAACAAAGAACCATTGGGCAAAGTAGAAAATAAGTAAACGATATGTTTAAGAACAACCATGTGAATAATTACTATAAGTATAAAACTACTTACAGTTTGAAGATAAAAAGATGGAAAAATAGTGCAGGCAAACACTAATAATAATAAGTCTGTGAAGGCTATACTAAAATCAGACAAAGTAAATAATACAATGGGCATTATTGGAGACCAATAAGATATTTTATAATAATAATGAGCCAATTCAACAGCAAGATCTAACAACCTTAAATGTATTTGCACCTAATAACATAGATTCAGTATATAAAAAAATAAACAAATTCAAATGCAGAAAGAGTCTAATTCAAAATTATATTCAGATATTTTAACAACCCTTATATAGTAATTAATAGAAACAAGTAGAGAAAAATATCATAAGACTATGAAAGATTTGCATAGTGTTATTAATCAAATTCAGCTATTTTGTATATATGGAACATTATTATCAAAAGTTTCAGAATGCATATTCTCTTCAAATGCTCATGAAATACCAAAATACTCATATACTGATTCATTCTGCAACTCTCAATAAAATCCAAAATCTTTTGGCCTAAATAAAAATAAATTACCATCAATTAAATTTGGAGTAAGCATCAAAAGCAGTGATCAGAGGGGAATTTGTCACTTTAAATGTTATGTTAAAAGAAGTAAGACTTAAAGTGAATTATATGTACTCTTATCTTAAGAAATCAAACCAAAAATAGCAAATTCATTCAGATATTAGAAGGGCAAAAACCAATAAAACAGAAAATAGTTGTAAAATAGATAAAATCAAAAGTTGGTTGTTCTGAAAGACTAATAAAAATGTAACTCCCTACTAAGACTGATCTATTACTTAAATAGCATAAAAACAATTTGCCAATGTTCGTAAGGGGATATCATCACAGATCCTAAAAACATTAAAGGACAGTATGATCATAACTATACAAACATATTTGATAAGAAAGAAAATGAACAAATTCCTTGGAAAAGGCAAATACTAACACTGACACAAAAAGAAAAAGATGATTTGAATAGCTCTATACCTGTTAATAGATTACAGATTTTTTCACATTTTTTATTGTAAAATATAACATATTTACAGAACAGTGATAATTTTCAAAGTACAATTTAACTAGTTAGCCAATTTCAAAAAATGTTATGGGTTACAGTTCCACAATTTATTTCCTTATTGTGAAATATAATATATAAACAAAAAGGTTATAACTTTCAAAGTATGATTTAACAAGTAGTTATATAGGTACTTTCACAGAATGTTATATAGGTACTTTCACAGAATGTTATGGGTTACAGTTCTACAGTTTCAGTTGTTTTCTTATAGTGAAATATAACATATATACAGAAAGGTGATAAATTTCAAAGTATGATTTATGTTAACAGATTTTTGAATGAGTAATTTGAATCTTTCACACAAAGAAAATGTATCACTCAAATAGATTCACTGATGAGTTATACTAAATACTTATGTGGGAAACAATAACAATATTATAGAAACTCTATGAGAAAATAGGAAAGTACAAAACAATTCCACTCTTCTTTTATGAGGTCAGCATAATGTGTATACAAAAATCTGACAAGAACATTAACATGGAAAGGCAATAACAGAAAATAATTCCTCATGAACAAAGACACTATGAGACTTTAATTCCTATAAAGCCACATTAGTTTAGACTGTGCGGTATTTATGTAAGGACAGACAATTAGGTCAACACAGCAGAATAGAGAGTGCAGAAAGAGACCTGCACTTACATGGCCACTCAATTTTCTTTAAAGGCATCAAGACAATAAGGAAAAAATATATATTTTCAATAAATGGAATTCATTCCAAATATATCATCAGTCTAAATATGGAAATAAACTATAAAGTTTCTAGAAGGAAACAAAGAATATATTCTTGACCCTATGTAAGGCAAAGTTTTCTTAAACAGGACAGAAAATTCTAACTATGAAAAAATAAATTTGACATTATGTAATTTTTTTAATCTGCTTATAAAAAGCTCCACTGAGAAAGTGAAAAGATAAGCCACAAGAGGGAAGAAAATGCCTGCAATTAAGATATCTGACAAATATTTCATATTAAGAATAAAGAGATTCTACAAATTGATTAGAAGAAAACAGTTAAAAATTTAGTGAAATATTTGAAAATCCTCCCCTTAAATAAAATATTCAAATAATCCACATCATATGAAAACATATTAAATGTCATTACTCCTCAGGGAAAAGCAAACTAAATCACATTTAAAAAAACTAGATCTCTACCCAAATGACAAAACCAAAATGACTTACAATCCCAAGTCTCTCATATGTTTCAGGTAGACATAAAAAACTAGACTGAAATGGAATCAGTCATTAGGGAAATGCAAATTTAAATCCAAATTACATACTGTCAAACATCTATTAGAATGACTAAAATATAAAATTTGACCAACCAAGCATTGTTGAGAATATGAAGGAAATGAAACTATCATGTAGTACTCTTGGGAATTTTAAAAGGTACAATAAATGGGGAAAACATTTTCTCAGCTTTTAAAAAGTTAAACATAAATTTACCTTATGACCCAGTCATTCTACTCCTATTTATTGAAGAGAAATTAAAGAATAAGTCCACAACAACTGCACATGATTATCCATAGCAGCTTTATTCTTATAGCTCCAAACTGGAAACAGCTCCAATGTCTATCAATAGTTAAAAGAATAAAACTATATGTATATCCAACAGAGTGTTGCTCTGCAATAAAATGAATGAATGATGAATACATGCAATGACATGGATGAATTGCAAAGTAATTACTCTGTGTGAAAGAAACATGATTTAAAAATACATACTGCATGAGTACATTTGTACAAAATTCTGAAAAATACCAACCTATTTTGTATATTGGGATTGGTAGGACAGGTGAGGCAAGATGGGGGCAAGGGAAGGTATTACAAAAGGGACAGGAGGTTAATAAGCCAGAACTCCCAGTAATAAATTGGCACAAAGGACCTTCGTCTTCCTTTTTCAGGAAATAAATTATAAAACTGGAAGCTGAGAAGTCACTTAAACTTCAAACACTAAGAAAAATGTTTTCTTGGGGGAAATCTACAAATGTCTACTACTAGAAGAATGACTTTTAAAGTAAGTAAATAAATATTTATGGGGTACCTTATTATTTCAAAGAATTTATAAGAATTATACAACAGAAACCAAGTACACTGCATGCTTATGTGACTGGAATGATCGAAAATAAAGTACATGTAATTATGCACATTCATATCTATAATGGGTATATAAATATAAAATAAAACTTAATGAAAAATTCCTTCACATTCTTTCAAGGTAACTTAATACAATTAATAATTAGAATGAATGATAGATTTCTAACTTACATTAAAACTTTTATTTAATTATGCTCTTTATACTATAAATAATTCAAAAAATGTAGATCACTTGCTTTTTAACAGCACAGCTTTAAGCTGTCAGAAGGATTTTCATTTATCAATACTTGAATATTCATTAATATGACCTGTAGAACAAGTAGGAAGGAAAACAAATTAAAATTATTAAAATTTTATTGTGTACTGTCATTGATGTCTAATATCATAGTAATTGCTTTTTAGTGGAAATAAAATACCAAAGCACTTAAGAAAATTCACCTTATTCAAACTATTTGGCATGTTAAAGATGATTAACAAATTTGCTTAGGAATTAAATGAATACATTTTCTCATTTCAGATCATTAAAAGGCATGCATGCTCATCTTCCTAGTACATTCTGATACCCATATTTCAATTTTAAGAATACTCTTTCTTAATAAATATGAAAGAAATGTTTTCAAGTGGTTAATGTAATGACTTAGAAAGCTGTAATTGCATAATATGTTTAAGTTATTATCTGCTATCTAAAGGACAACCAAAAATAAACATATAAAGTCAAACATTGCTATAAAAAAGTAGTCAAACTTTTAGCTTTCCTATCATTTCAAAGTTTGGTATCTTTTATTGTAACAATAATAACTACCATAACAAAAACAGCAGCATTTAATGGCACTGTTAACTCAAGAAGTTAAAACAGTGACTACATTAATTATATTCATTATACTTAATTGAACAGAATCATCTAACCTAAAAATTCTTTATACAGTAATTAATAAAACAGCATGTCTTCTGGTTCAGAAATTTATAAAATTACTCCTTTATTTAGTAAAATGTGTGAACCACAATTTAATGTATACAGAAAATATTGAATTACATTTAATTTCAGTATTATAATTTTAATGTGCCCTAATTTCATAAATATATTGATAATGACTCAAGAATACAGTGCTGGATGTATTAAAATTTTGTAAACAAATGTTTTCCAAAGGTCTTTCATGATTTTGACTGCTTTATTTAGCATGTGATTCTGGAGAGGTTGCTCCCTTCTGTAATTATTTCAAACTGTCATCTCTCCTGTAGAATATCCTATGCCAACCCATTCACCCTCACTCCAAGTACATGAATTTTGCCTCAGACTTAAGAAAATAATTATTTATTTCTATGTTGTCTCTGCAACTCACAATCTAAATTAAAGCTGCCTATATCAGTATATTCTTACACCGCCTAAAGTGGTAGAGATGTTCCTTTTTCTCCAAGGTTTGTCGTTTGTGAAACCACTCTTAACAAGGTCAATATGACTGCCAAGTTGCTATATCCCACTGACTCTGACACTTTTTTATTCCTTTTACATCTTCTTTGCAACAACTGACTACAGTTTCCTTTTTAAACTCCCTCTTCTCTTGTTTTCCAGAGTAGCCTTACTCCTAGTTTCCTTTTCAGCTTCTCCCTATTCACCTCCCACACCACCACCATCAGTCTGTCTTCCCTTCCATCATAATTTTTTTCTCTTAGCTTTTACATTATACTTCATTCAAATTCATATGTTAAAACAAAAATAATCTCTCTCCCACTCTACACACCTACATATAATAATGATCATAATAAAACAGCTTCCAAAAGACAAATGTGGGTAAAGCACTGTATTATCAATAATTCACAAGTCAACTCAATGCTTTAGTATTACTAATCCCTTTGAATGGAGAAGATGGTTTAGGTCAGAGGATATAAGTTGTCTAAGATTTCATAGCTGATAAGCTGAAATGCCATGATGCAAATGCTACTCTGATTACAAACACATGTTTTTCTACCATGTCTTATTCGGATAATATTCAAATGTCTTCCGTGGTTGTCTAACAGGTCACTCAAACCCAGTTCCCAAAATGATTATTCATTACCCTTCCTCCAAATCCTTAAATAAACAGACTTGTTCCTTCTCATAACTTCCCTATCACCATAAAATGTGCTTTCATCCATCATTTAAGCCAAAAATAGGTGAGTCATACAGACTCCTTCATACATAATCCAAAACCTAGTGTTATGGATACTATCTGCAAAATATTTTTCTAAAGCTAGTCTTTTTTCTATTAAAAACAGTGCCACTGCTTCATTTTAAGTCCTTAACATTTCTGACAATATATAGCTTAAACACTAGTCTTTCTGCTAACAAAATTTCTTCCTTATAGTACATTTTCTAGAAACAAGGGAGTGATTTTTTATGTTCTATTATAATTATCATTAGTGTTTAATTACAGAAGTTGAGGGTTAACAGAAAAATCATGTAAAAAAAGACAATGTTCCCACAAAGGCCCTGTATTAGTTAGGGTTCTTGATGGAAACAGAATCAACAAAAGATATCTATAAATATAAGATTTATAAAAGTGTACCACGCAAATGTGGGTATGGATGAGTCCAAATTCCATAGGGCAGGCAGCAGACTGCAACTCCAATGAAGATATTCGATGAACTCCTCAAGCAACACACTGGCAACTTCAATGAACTCCTCAGGAAATTCTTCCCTGGTCAGCTGAAGAAGCAAAGGTCCTCTATCTGTCTTGCTTAAAAGTCTTCAGCTGACTGGATTAAATCCAGCTGATTGCATTCTCTCATTGCGGAAGACATGCCTTTCATTGATGTAATCAGTTACAGCTGCAGCCAATTGACTGATGATTTAATAAACCAGCCTTCTGGTTTATTAACCAGACACAATTGTCCTTGCAGTAACCTTTAAGCCAGTGCTTGCTTGACCAGACACCTGGGACCCATCACATGTTATAGCTGAACACGAACCTAACCATCACATTGTCGACACTCTACATTAGTGTAGTACCTTTGTTGCAATTGATGAAAGAAGATTAAAATAGTACTGTTAAATATAGCTAACAGTTTACATTAGCTGTATGTTTCTACATACCACCCCATTATTAACACCTTGTATTAGTGTCATATATTTCTTATAATTCATGAAAGAACATCCCTATACTTGTATTATTAACCCCAGTCCAACATCCACAACAGGATTCACTGTGTTATATACAGCTTCATGTTTTATCTTCTAACTTTCACTATAATAACATACACAAACCAAAATTTCCCCTTTCAACCACATTTGCATACATAATTCAGTGCTGATAATTACACTCACAATGATGTGCTACCATCACCACCATCCATTTCCAAGCCTTTATAATCAACCTAAATAGAAATTCTGTATAAATTAAGCATCAGCTCCCCTTTCTCTATCTCAATCTATTCCCTAGTGACCCATATTGTACATTCTAACTCTATCAGTTAGCTTATTATAGTTAGTTCATATCAGCAAGATCAAACAAAATGTGTTGTTTTGTGTCTGGCTTTTTTCACTCAGCATGTTGTCCTCAAAGTTGCTCCATGTTGCTGCATGTATCAGGACTTCTTTCCTTTTAATAGCTGAATAATATTCCATTGTATGCAAATACCTCATTTTGTTTATCCATTCATTGGTTGATGGATGCTTGGCTTGCTTCCTTCTTTTGGCAATTGTGAATAATGCTGAAATGAATATGGGTGTGCAAATATCTGTCTAAGTTCCTGCTTTCAATTTTTCTGGGCATATACCTAGTAGCAGGATTGCCGGGTTATATGGTAACTCTATATTTGGCTTCCTGAGGAACTGCCAAACTGTCTTCCACAGCAGCTGCACCAGCAGCGAATGAGTGTTCCCATTTCTCCACATCCTCTCCAAAGTTGTAATTATCTTTTTTTTTTTAATATCAGCCATTCTATTGGGTATGAAATGATATTGCATTGTGGTTTTAATTTGCATTTCCCTAATAGCTAGTGATGTTCAGCATCTTTTCATGGGCATTTTAGAAATTTGTATATCCTCTTTGGAGAAATATCTATCCAAGTTCTTTGCCCATGTTTTAATTGGGTTGTTTGTCTTTTGATTGTTGAATTGTAGGATTTCTTTATATATTCTGGATATTAAACCCCTATTGTATATGTAAGTTCCAAATATTTTCTCCCTTTGACAAGGTTGTCTTTTCACTTTGAGACAAAGTCCTTGGAGATGAAAATTTTTAAATTTTTGATTAGGTCCCATTTATCTATTTTTCTTTCATTGCTTGTGCTTTGGGTGTAAAGTGTAATGTAAGAAACCATTGCCTCCCATAAAGTCCTAAAGATGCTTCCATACATTTTTTTCTATGAATTTTATAGTCTGGGTTCTTATATTTAAGACTTTGATCTATTTTGATTTAATTTTAGTATACAGTGTGAGATAGAGGCTTCTTTCATTCTTTTGTATATGGATTTCCAGTTCTTTAAGCACCATTTGATGTAGAGCCTTTTATTTCCTAAATGTGTGTATTTGGCAGCCTTGTCAAAAATTAATTGGCCATAGATGTGAGAATCTACTGATGAACTCTCAGTTCAATTCCATTGGTCCATATATTTATCCATATGCCAATACCATGTTGTTTTGACCACTGAAGCTTTGTAATATGCTTTAAATTCTAGAGGTGTAAGTCCTCTAACTTCACTATTCTTTTTCAAAATGTTTTTGGCTATTTGAGGCCCCTCACCCTTCTATATTAATTTGATAATTTGCTTTTCCATTTCTGCAGAGTAGGCTGTTGGAATTTCAATTGGGTTAGTGTTGAATCTGCAAATTGTTTTGCATAGAGTTGACATCTTAATGACATTTAGTCTTCCAATCCATGTACATGGAATGACTTCCATTTATTTAGATCTTCTATGATTTATTTTAGCAATGTTTTATAGTTTTCTGTATACAAGTCCTATACATACTTGGTTAAATTTGTTCTTAGATATCTGATTCCTTAAGTTACTATTGTAAATGGAATTTTTTTCTTGATTTCCTCCTCAGCTTGCTCATTACCAATGTACAGAAACACTACTTATTTTTCCATGTTGATCTTGTACCCCACCACATTGCTGAACTAATTTATTACCTCTAGTAGTTTTGTTATAGATTTTGGGGGGCTTTCTATAAATAGGGTCATGTGATCGGTGAATAGTGAAAGTTATATTTTTTTCTTTCAAATTTAGATTCCTTTATTTTTTTTTCTTGCCCATTTGCTTTGGTAGAACTTCCAGTACAGTGTTGAATAACAGTGGTGACAATGGGCATCCTCATCTTCTTCCAGGTCTTAGAGGGAAAGCTTTCAGCACTTCACCATTGAGTATGATGTTAGCTGTGGGATTTTCATATATGATCTTCATCATGTAGAGAAAGTTTCCTTCTATTCCTAGTTTTCTAGGTGTTTTTATCAAGGAAGGATGCTGAACTTTGTCAAACGCCTTTTCTGTGTCAAATCAAAATGCGCATGTGTTTTTTTTAACCTATTTTTTTTATTGTGGTGTATTACATTAATTATTTTTCTTATGTTGGACCACCCTTGTATACCTGGGATCAAACTCACTTGATCATGGTGCATTATTCTTCTAATGTTCTTTTGGATTCCATATGCAGGGGTTTTTGCATCTATATTCATAAGAGAAAGTGGTCTGTAATTTTCTTATAATATCTTTATCTGACTTTGGTAATAGAGTGATGTTGGCTTCACAGAATGAGTTAGATTGTGTTCCAAGCTCTTCAATTTTTCTGGAAGAGTTTGAGCAGGATTGGTTAATTCTTCTTGAAATGATTGATAGAATTTACCTGTGAAGCCATCTGGTCCTGGGCTTCTCTTTGTTGGGAGGTGTTCCGGTTTGCTAATGCTGCCCTTATGCAAAATACTGGAAATGGATTGGCTTATATAAAGGGGCTTTATCTGGCTACAAATTTACAGTCTGAAGTTCATGAAAATGCACAAATTAAGACATCAACACGAGTATACCAGACAGGCCAATGGCATCTGGAAAACTTCTGTTAGCTGAGAAGGCACATGGCTGGCATCTACTGATCCCAGGTTGTGTTTCACTCCTCTCTCAGCTCCTGTGCTTTCTTCAAAATGTTGCTCTTGGGGCATTTCATCCTCTCTTAGCTTCTCTGGAGCAAACACTGGGCTAGCATCACCAAAGTGTCAGCAAAAGTCTGCTTTCAGCAGCCGTCTCCAAAATGTTTCTCTCAGCTGCTCTCTAAAACATCACTCTCAGCTGCTCCAAGGTCCTTTTGTTTGTGAGCTTTTTTATAGGACTCCAGTGTTTAAATTAAGACCCACCCTGAATGGGTGGGGTCCATATCTCCATAGAAATAATCTAATCAAAGGTATTACCCACAGTTGGGTGGGTCATATCTCCATGGAAACATCCAGTAAAGAGGTCACACCCTAATCAAAAAGATTAATCAATGTGCCCCCACAAGATTTCATCAAATAATATGGCTTTTTCTGGGGGACACAATATATGTACAAACTGGCACATGAGGTTTTTGGTGACAGAAACAAACTCTTTACTTGTATTTGGTCTGTTGAAGTCTTCTATATCTTCAGTCAGTGTAGTTGCTCATGTATTTCTAGGAATTTGTCAATTTCATCTAGTTTGTCTAATTTTTTGGCCTATAGTTGTTCATAATAATATCCTCTTATGAACTTTTTTATTTCTGTAACATCAATGGTAATGCCCCCCTCACATTTATGATTTTATTTATTTGCATCTTCTTTCTTTTTCTCTGTCAGTCTAGCTAAAGGTTTCTCAATTTTATTGATCTCTTCAAATAACTTTTGATTTTGTTAATTCTCTCTATTCCATTTTTATTCTCAGTTTATTTCTGCTCTAATCTTTGTTATTTCTTTCCTTCTGCTTGCTTTGGCATTGGTTTCCTGTTCTTTTTTCAAGTTCCTCCAGTGTGTAGTTAGGTCTTTGACTTTAGCTCTTCCTTTTTATTATAAGAGTTAGGTCTATAAATTTCCTTCTCAGTATAGCCTTCTCTACATCACATTTGTTTTGATAGTTGTGTTCTCATTTTCATTAATCTCAAGATATTTACTGATTTCCCTTTCAATTTTTTCTTTGACTTGCTGATTGTTTAAGAGAGTGTTATTTGACTTCCATTTCATTGTGGGTTTTCTAGTTTTCCACCAGTTATTGATTTCCAGCTTCATTCAATTATAGTCAGAGAAGATGTTTTGTTTGATTTCAATCTTTCTAAACTTCTTGAGTCTTCTTTAGTGATCCAACATTTGGTCTGTACTGGATAAAGATCCAGGTTCACTTGAGAAGGATGCATGTCCTGCTGTTTTGGAGTGCAAGGTTCTGTATATGTCTGTTAGGTCTAGTTTTCTATTTCCATATTAATCATCTGTCTAGATGTTCTATTTATTGATGAGAGTGTTGTATTGAATTCTCTAACCATTGTGTTAGTGGTGTCTATTTCTCCCTTCAGTTTTGCCATTGTGTGTCCCATGCATTTTGGGACAATGGGATTAGGTGCATAAATTTTTATGATTGCTATTTCTTCTTGGTGAATTTTCCCTTTTATTAATATATAGTGCCCCTCTTTGTCTTTCATAACATCTTTTGACTTATAGTCTATTTTGTCCAATATTAGTATAGCCACCCCAGCTACTTTTGGGTTAGTATTTGCATGGAATATATTTTTCCATCCTTTTACTTTCAATTTACTTGTCTTTGTGTGTAAGGTGAGTCTCATGTAAACAACATAAAATGGGACCATGTTTTTTATCCATTTTGCCAAACTGTATCTTTTTATTGGACATTTTAAGCCATTAACATTTATCTCCTATTGGCACTGTCTCTCCAGCTTACTGCCCTCCAGATTTCTAGTTTTCTCTCTAATACTCTAGCACATGAAACAGTTTCAGGGCTTTCTACTTGCTGATCCTGATGCCTGGAAAAACCTTTCATCAGAGATTCACTTCATTCACTTCAATACTATTATATCCATCCAACCTAAACAACTCAGCCTCTAGTCACTTTCTAGTAAAATACCTTTCTTAATTTTCTTCATATCTTTTATTTCTATTTGATAATATAGTTACATATTTGTTTATATATTTATTGTCTCCTCCCAATAGATCATAAAGTTCACGGAAGCAGGAATCTTGTTAACCACTTATTTTGAATTCCTAAAAGAGTGTGTGGAATAATACAAATATTTATTGAACATATGAAAATACTTGAAGGCATTCTAATGCTTAGCTCATAAAAATAGATCCATTTATGATTCAATCATTTAAGGAATTATTTCTGATTTCTTGAAAGCAACTTGATGAAATATGCCTTTGATTTAAAAGCTACTTTTCTTTCTTCCATTCCTTATTTCTTCATCTACATAGTCAAATTCATCATTCTAAGCAGAGATGACACATTTCCTGATTCAGGAAGTCTTACCTGGCTTGTAACCTCATCTGATAATGATATATCAATAATATGAAAGAGGAAACCATGTTTAATCCTCAAAATATTTTTATTACTTTGGGAATGTAAAATAAAAAGTAGACTTACACGAAGAATTCCACTTCCAAGAATACGTGTGTATATGTTCAACAGAACATAGACAGCTAGGTATTAGCATCACCTCTTCCACTGAAAATTGTTACGGGTTGAACTGTGTTCCCGCAAAAGACATGCTCAAGTCCCAGTCTCAGATTCTGTGAAAGTGACCTTGGAAATCAGACCTTTGAAGATGTGGTTAGTTAATAAGAGATTGAATTGGATTAGGGTGGCCTCTAACACAATATGATCGGTGTCTTTATAAGAAGGGGAGAATTGGACTCAGACAGACAGACACAGAGGAGAAAGCCATGTGACACCTGAAGCAGAGACTGAATCACAAGGATTGCTGGCAGACCACCAAAGCTAGCAAGAGGCAAGGAAGGATTCTTTCCTATAGAGTTCATATGTCTAGCCTCCAGAAGAGTGAGACAATAAATGTCTGTTGTTTTAAGCCATATAGTTTGTGGTATTTTGCTTTGAGGGCCCTAGCAGACTAAAACAAAAAACACTAAAATGTGTAAAATATATTCAAATGCAGAGGTGCAAAAATAGAGTTTTTCAATCCAAAATCCAAGTGAAAGTAAAATCCAAAGAATTAAATTATTTCTGAAGTTATTTTTATCATGAGGGTGTTTTCCTAAACTGGAGAACTTGTATTCCAAGTTTCACTGCATTAAGACGCATAAGACCAGAAAACAAAATCCAGGATTTGAATTTGAATCCAGATATTCAGCTTAAATGTTGGATCCTGAAGTCTACCACTCAATGTAACAATAAATCAAAACCTCTCACCCCCAGGGAACTGCAAGAAAATTGCTTTACCTTCAATAGATCTATGGGTGGAAGGAGAGAGTGCCATTAAAGTTGTAATCAACAAACACAAGCAGCTTATATTTTGCTATTTTAGCATATACTACTTCATATTAATTTGATCTTTGTAAGAAACTAGCAACTAAGTTTCATAGAGCAGTCATGGTTATCCCTCATTTTATAGATGGGAAATGTAAAGCAAGACAGATAAATTGCTTTGCTCAAGGACACAAAGCTAACAAACGACAAAATTAAAACTACCCAAGACAGCAATCTTTCTAAGCTTTTAAACTGTCTTCCCATTTCATGTTGCTGCCCCAAATATCACTTGAAAATTTTGACTGCCAAAGTAATAACTCAAAAGGATATGTTCCTACACTCAATTGAAAGTTTTGATTGCCAAATTCATAACTCAAAAGGGTATGTTTCTACATTTAATTGAAATTTTTACTGCCAAATTCATAATTCAAAAGAATGTATCCTTATGCTCAATTCAGATTTTATAGAATTAAATATCAGACTCCTTTGTTGATTTTCTGCTGCTTAAGACTAATATGTATACATTTTTATAGTCCACAATCACAAAATAAAATATTTTTTAGTTAAAATAGTTAAATGGAAAAGTGAAAAGTAGCTAAAGAAAACATGTATACCTTATGTGCTTGACATTTTCTAGATAGATATTGGTAAAATATAACATATCTGATACATGTGTACATATATATGTGATCAACTTTGCTGAGTTTTTTTTTAATAGTACTTTCAAGTATTCCACTCCTCTTTTACTGAAGTTAATTTTTTTAAGGAAAATATCTAAATCTGTTTAAAAATCATCTAAAATAGCATGGGAAGATTCTGATATGGATATATTCATATAGAAGGGCAACAAAAAGATGTTCTCTTAGATGCAAAGACTAAACAATGATACCACTCTTACCAATTTAAAGATATGTCCAAATATGGAAACCAAATCAAAGGAGTATGGGATATAATGGAATTAAAAATACCGGTTAAAAGAGTTTAATTGAAATGCTTATTGTTGATAAATTTAAATATGAACAATCCTGGTCTAAAATTGTGGCTTATTTTAGATCAACTAGGAATTAAAACATAAGAGTAATGGAAAAGGGAGCATCCCTAACTCCTTTGAATTGACTCTCAACACTGCAATGTTAACCTTTTTCAAAACCCAAATTGACTCCTTCTTTTTTAACCACCTGTTCTATTTGACCTGTTATTAATCATTTAGCCATCTGAAAGTTAATCAAAAGTTATGTAATCATCTTGTATTTTGAAATGATCTTAATTTCTACAACAGAGATTTAAAGGCATTTGAGCCATGACAAGTGGATCGTTGAATCTCTCATAAATGATCCCGTCTACACTGGGGTCATGCTCCCTTTCCTTTAATGTCTATTCAAACAACCACGCAGTAGCAAGCCAATGATTCTAATATAACAGGACACTCTTTTTAACTTTGTATAAATAGAGATGTTTCCTTACATGACTGTGTGTTTGCCTTTGCCAATCGGTTTCCCAGTTTGGAAAAAAGCACATACTGACATTCTCCATAGCGGCAAGCCACTTGCAACATTCACAAACTATTTGAAAATAAATTTCTTGTAACAAATGCAAACATATACCACAAGAGAATTTTTAAAATTTAGTCAATTATTCATTTACTTCATTTGCAAATGTGCACGGCTCATCTTCCATGTCCCAACCACTGAGTTATTGCCTGGGATATGGCTGTGAAAAAGAAAGACAAGTTTCTTTTGAGAATTCGCAGTGAACTAAGGAAGAGAGATTAAACCTGTGACAGGTTCTTTGATAGGGAAATACATGGCGCTAGGAGAACAAATAACAGGAATTCCTAGGCAGCCTAAGACTCTATGAAAAAAATCTTAAAATACAATGTTTAAAGTAAAATACAAAGGATGAATAGGAGTTAGGTGATATTCATATTTATGTGAATATTAACCTCAGCACATTATTGGGCATTTAATATAAGGTTAAGTGCATCGAAGGTCAACTTTTTCACTCCTTGCAGCCCAGTGTTCAGATATGTCTGAGGTATATTGCTGAAATTAGAAGTATATTGTCTACTACTACTTTTATTGATTTCAATCTTATTCTTAGAAATGATATTTTATGAGTTCATTTTCCTCATTGCTTTCTGTTAGTTGCATTATTTCTAATGTTTCTATAAGCTTGGACATAGGCTAGGTCATAATGTAGATAGAGATTAGGCTCTGGCGTCTCAAAGGTCGGGAACTTTATCTGGACTCAGCCACTTACCAGTGGAATTACCAGTTGAATTATTTATATCTGTATTTATATTTGTATCTTTAGTATAGGATTATATTAAAAGTTAAATGAGGCAATACTTCTGAAGTGTCTGATGCTTAACAACTGAAATAGAATAGAATCCCAATAAATAGTACTACTCTCATTTTTTGTTGAATTAACAGAGAAAACCAATCAAAAAAACCTCAATCATAAGGACTACATACTAATAGAAGTAGCTTAAAAACATTGAAAATAGTGAAGTCCTAAATATTAATTCTACTTATAGACTATGTAATTGTTTAAAATAATTCTCTATTATTGTTGAATAGCATCTAGTCTCTTAACTGTTTCCAACCAGCAGAAAATGAGACAGTTGCTCTAATCAACTTTATGCACATACCAAGCTCAATAGGATCTACTGCTTATACTTAAAACCTAAAACCAGGAGGGTTGTGGAATTAATATGTTCATTATAAAACTGAAATATGGAGACAAATTTATAAAATTCCATAGAGATATCACACATTGATAAGATATTTATTAGTCATGTGTGTGTATCTTATACATTAATCATTACTGTAGATCAATGTTGTTCAATAGAATACAATGTGAACAACATACTAATTTCACTTTTTCTATCAGCCATATTAAAAAGTAAATTGAATCACTTGAAATTAATTGTAATAATATAATTTGTTTAACCAGGCACTTCCATATATTACAATTTCAACATGAACTCAAAATAAATATTATTAATGAGATATTTTACATTACTTTTAAACTAATTCTTCAAATTTTACTGTTTATTTTACACTTTAGCACATCTGAATTCAGGCTAATCACATTTCAAATGTGTCAAATGGCTACTGTATGGACAGCATCACTCTAGAAAATACTTTCACTCTTCATATAAAAAGTTCATACATAATTTCAAAAATAATAAAACCAGTACCCATATATTATCTAAAATTTAATCTCAGCTTTACCACACTATCTACAATAAGGAGAATTAATTCATTTACTGACTCGACTAAAGGGACAGTTTTACAATAATAATATGCCAAAGACTTAAGAAACTACTCAGAATGACATGCATCAGGAGAAACATGACTACTACACTATACATATAGTGTTCCTGATATGCCATTTCTAGGGGAAAGGCAAGCCCCATATGACGAGAGCAAAAGAATATATTTTTTTAAATATATTTTCCTTTAAAAAAAAAAGCCAAGTCCTGGTTATAGAGGAGAAAAACATGGGGGAGGAGGCTGACGTAAGAATTCAGACATCTCTGTATCTGTCATTTATTGGTATTGTGAACTTAGGCAAGATACTTATCTTATTGCTTTATAGTCACATCTTATTACTTTATAGAAGATTTTATATTTCTTAAAGCCTAACATAAGAATTAGATATACCAGAATTTTTCAAAAATATATATATTCAAATGATGTTTTGTATGTGAAGTACTGAAAAACAGTATTTCAGTTGATGGATTATCAGAGAGAGAATGACACTTAGTGGCCTTACAAAGTTCAATATAGAAATTCAGAGATAATACCACTTTCTTCACCTCCACCCAAAGCAAAAAGGGGAATACTGCATAAGATTTAATTCATTGTGGCAACATGAACTCAACTTTGGTTTCTTAATTTCCCATGGCTCCATCTCTTGTAAATTCTAAAGAAAGCAGGACTGTGCAGACCAATGCCATGGATTATAGCTAGAGTAGAAAATCATATGGCCTGTCCTCCTAATATATTCTTCCAGCCATTCAAAATACCAGAGCAATGGATGATACAATAAATTCTGTGTTGCCATGGAATAGGAAGAGACTTAACCATAGTAAGTACATGAATTCAGTGAAGGAGGAAGATGCTGAATCTAAGAATCCAAAAAAGTTACTGTTTGTTTTTATGTGATTGAACACTTAGAGAATAGAACAATTAGAAAACAAGGTAGTTGAGTAGCAGTAACTTAAAATCTAGAGAAGAAAAAAAGCACACATTAAAATACACTGAATAATTAATGGACCAGGCATTACATCATAGTGGGCTATATGTACAGCTCACATAACACTACATTTGAGAAAGAGTAGTTGGCAAGAAGAAAAAGCCTTGAACTTAGATCCAAAAATGTGGCTACTATTCCTACCCCTAAAATTAAGTATCTCTTGGCACTGAGCAAGTTGCATATCTCTAGTCTTTTTAGACTTTCTTTATCAAATTTATTTTCCAATTGCAAAGAACAGGAGACTAAATTATTCCATATGGTATTTAAAGACGGACTTAAAAATATTATCATTGGTAATGTACAGCTCAGACAAACACATGACACAACTACATTTACAGTAATGTAGATTGCTGTCTTAATCATAGCTGATCTACCTAAATTAAACATTTGCATGATGTTTATATTTGGAGCATATTCTGCATATGAGGTTGTACGGTAAAAAAGTTACATGTCCATTGTGTTATATTATGGGAGGGCTTCAAACTTAATTTTAATATAATCTCCAAATGAATTTATACAGTTGGATGATTGAAAAAAGATATTGATCATGCTAGCTAAAATTTGGATCATTAGCACATTATGAATTACTATTTCTTATAAATTTGATGCCTATACTATAGGCACAATTAAGTTGCATATTATTTTGATTTAAAAGTTTAAATTTGTAAATAAATATTTTTAAATGCCACCATTTTTGTAAAACTATCTGATACTCTGTTATTTTTACTTTTCTAAAATAAAATAATTGGGAATATCCTGTTATCTCTCTGTTTCTTAAACCATGGTATAAAATGACAATATAAAAGAATTTAATTCATAAGTATAGCTTGCATCAAATCAACTGAAAGAACAGTGGCAACCAATCAGATACCTCACAACTGGATTGCCTGACTATTCTTATCATAGAATTGAAGATAAACTTTGGTATAACACTTATACAACTCTGGGAATTAAAATTAAATTTGAAACTAATTGAAATAAACATGATATTTTTTAAAAACAAAACAAATATGATTTCAGTAAAATTAATGTTTATGTTAAGTGATTTTATAAATATTCAGAGAAAATCTTCTGAGCCTAATTTCTGAAAGCTCTAAGATTGAGGAAAATATTTTACAACTTTCTTAAAAAGATCAACGTCATGGAATGAATGATAAAATGATTCATCAGTCATGGCACATCGTATTTTAGTTCTCTTGAGTACATTTAATTCAACAAGAACATATCAAGCAGAAACCATAAGATGAAGACTTCTTCAGACACCATTTGACCCAGCAAGTGTTAGGCTGTGTTGGCAAATCACAGTGACTATAAATAGTAGGGTTAACTGCAAGATTTTCCACTTCAAAAATTCAGTTTTGCTTATTGAGAAAAAAACTGATTTCAGCCCTGATACAACATTAATAAGCAATTTCAGTATTATTCATTACTACTGTTGTTTGTAAAAATTAAAACATACTGCCAAGGAAGAGAAACTTTTAGTTTTGAACTCCTGGCTGTAGACATCAATTTACATGGAAATATTTAGCATATAGTGATTGGATTCTACAATCCACTGTTTTTCAGCACTGACTGTATGCAAGAGTTATTTTTTAAATGCCAGTTCCCAGGTCTAAACTAATCCCCAATGCATTTCAAGAATCCCTTCAGGTAAATATCAGACATCAGTATTTTCAAAAATATCCCAGATTATTCTTACATACATCTAAATTAACAACCAATGATCTAACATATCCTCTTCTTTCTTAAAACAACCTAATAGAGGTCCTTCAAGCTGCATGGAAAGAAAAAATATGGTCAATATTTTCATCATCATAAAACATTCAACTAAATCTATCTTTAATCAAAGTGTTTTATAGCCAGTTAGAGGTGCACACTAACTGCATGGTGACCAAGTGTTCCATGAAAAGTAAAAGCATCCAACATACATAAAGATTCATCCTTCATATTTTGTGATGAGAACAATGTGCTACCTTCCTATACAATTACAGAATTATGAAGGAGAAGTCGAAGTCTGTTATTATGTGAGTGATCACAGATGCTGTTCTTCTCATAGGAAAACCACTGAAATGGAATTTGTTATCAACCAGCAATGATAAAGAAAAGTACATTTCATCTCCTTACCAGTGTACTGTTGCCAGAAGACACAAGCCCATCTACAATAGTCTGAATTACTGGTCTGCACTTCTGCCGTGTCTCTCATTTTAGGAACTTGCTTGCTGAGAAGACTTTTGACCAAACAGTAAGAAATAAACTTGATATCTTTAAAGAAAACAGAAGAGAAAAGATAGGTATCTAATTGAGAGAAAAGATATGGAAGGTGTGAACTTATAAACCCTACATTCCCTGGCATATAAAAGTGTTAAAGATGAGAACTTTTGTAAAATGTGATAGAAATGAATCCAAAAGACATCTCTAATCTAAGCCCTCATGATACGCTAATATATCTAATATCTGCTATCTTCTGTTTTTCCTCTCATGTTTTGAATGGTATACTACAAAGAGTTAAAAAAATACCCATTTTGTATTTTGAGTTTCTCTGGTAAGCAAAAACACTTGAAAGAATATGGCTTAATATTTTACTTGCTGAATATTTGTTTCTACTTCAAAGTAGAAAATATCAAGATTTTGGCATAGTTCTAAAAATAAGGTGTGGATATAGAACAAGGTTACTTTGTGTAGAGAGAAGTATTGAATTTTGCTGTTCACACAGTAATTTCCAATACTGGTTTTGACACATCTTAAAATAAGATTGCTTATTTCAGCTTTATTTTATTTACAACCCAGGGCACTTTTAATAAACCCTTATATTATCAGCAGATATTTATATTTATGGACAGTGTTCACTCTGTGCAAGACACTGGTCAAATTACTTTACATAATAACTTAACTTTGACAGAAATCAAAACCTTATATATTTTCAATTTCAAAATGGCACAGATGGTTGAGTAACTTTCCCAAAGTTACCTAGTTAAGTGATAGAATAAGGTTTCAATCCTAAGCATGTCAAATCATTAACATGGAAGAGAAAATTTTCTAATAGCTTAGAGCTTAAAATATCTTTTTTTTTTGTTTTCTTGTTTTTCTGTGAAATTCAAATTCAGTATAGAAATGGAAGAGTCAAATTTCGTTTTCACATTGCTGAAGCATGTGGGGGATATATTGTGAAGATAAGGGAATAGAGAGGAATAAGTACGGTCACTTTGCTTATCTGCTTGCATCTTTTGGATTCCCAAACCTGATGGTTAAGTATGCAATCACTTTGCTCTAGACATATCTCTAATTATCACAAGGAATTTCATAGTATTCTAAAATAAAAGTGATTTGAATTTTAAACACTTAAAATAATTATGTGTCATATAGCTTCTGCAGACACAAAGAGGCTTCTGATCATCATCTACAAAGTTGGAGGTTTCAACCCATCCAAAATGCCAGAAATAATTACTACCGAATTTCAAGCTGAAATTAACCAAGACCAACAATTTTCCTTAGATTTGATAGAGTACTTTGAGATAATCTAATTCAAGTTTCCATTTAGTGCATGAATCTCTTACAAAAACTTGACAAGAAGTGTTTGTAACA
Source organism: Choloepus didactylus (assembly GCF_015220235.1). NCBI lineage: Eukaryota > Metazoa > Chordata > Mammalia > Pilosa > Megalonychidae > Choloepus > Choloepus didactylus. Next base: position 145,760,000 of record NC_051309.1, read on the forward strand.
AAATGTAAGTCCCTACGCAAGATGCTTCAATGGAATGCACCGAGTCAAGCGTTCATTCACTGTGATGGGAATCTTCATTTGATACGGTATTTTCCCAATCACTTTGAAACTGAAGACATCCAAACAGAGAATTTACTATGCATGAAAATATTCAACCAAAGATTGTTTATCACGTATTGCTAATAGTAACATATCTTGAAAGGATACAAACTTGGCTCATTTATCTTCATTATAAAGTGCAGTATGAATACAGGTACCTATCAACTCTCTTGTGGTTAAAATATATTGTGTAGCTTAAAATATTTTTAAATTTACAATTATCTTTTTAGCTTTATTTTTTCTTCAACTGTAAAGGCCTATAAAATATAGGGAAGAACATACTTTGAAATTGAATATATCAAAATAAGCTAAAATACTGAAAAAGTATACAGTGGTACTTCTGGTTTCAGCTCAAACATGTGAAGAGCTTGGAAGTTGTCACTCCTGTTCTTACAAGAGGGAAAAAACTGAACAAACTAAAAATCAGTGACAGAAGAGAAATGAGACCACAGAGCAGACTCCGACTGTGAAATCTGGAGAAAGAGGCAAATCCCAATAGGCACAGCTAAGGTCTCCTTACCTGGAGGAAAGCCATTGGAGCCATTAACTGGCAGGAACACTTAATTTTAATGAACTGTTGAAGGATGAGTGTGGACCTGAAGGAGAATGACAAGTTCCTGGGGGATGAAATATTGAGGAATGTAACAAATATTCCTTCAGGGTTTTACCATCAGGAACCACCCACTCCTCTCAGGTTCTCATAGTGAACAGCCAAGAAAGTTTTCCTTGTGGCTCTGACAAGAGGAGGGGAAAAATAACTATGTTGAAATTATCTCAGAGCATTCTCAGTAACAAAGGTCTATACTCCAGGGGAAAGACTTTACAGGACCTTATCCCTACTGGGGGAAAGGGATTTCCCTGACTCCAGCAGCTTGCAGGCTTCCTATCTCACCTAAGGGGGAAAAAACATCTACAGAATTGAGATTAATCACAAGATTGCACAGTTCTTACCCTCCTTCACAACTTTTTTTTAACGTGAAAATTAAATATTAAGTATTTATTTAAAATTAAGTAGATAAAAATATTTACAAGTTATGTGTACTGTAAAAGAACAATGCTATATGACCATTCATTGACTCACTGCCCTGTTTTTAAAAATGGAAAATACCTTGAAACATTGAAGATCTCACTGGGCCATTCTCTTTGGTCTTCTCTCAGATGTAACCACTATCCCAGGTTTTGCATTTGTAATTCTCTTGCTTTTATTCATATAGTTTACCTTACATCCTTGCCTATTCCTGACCTTTACATAAATTATATCATAATGTATGTATTCTACTTAAAAACCTTTTTCATTCAATAGTATGTTTCAAGCATTCATTCATGTTGTTGACTGTTACTTTAGTTAATTTATTTCCAGTGTTCTATAGCATTCTTTTATATGAATATACTATAATTTATTTCTGTCTTATACTGTTGATGTACATTTGGGCTGTTTTCCATTTTTTGCTATTACAATTTTGCTCTGAGAATTATTGTATCTGTCTCCTGAAGCACATGCTGAATATTTTTTTTATAATTCAGTTTTACTGAGATATATTCACATACCATACAATCATTCATGGTGTACAATCAACTATTCACAGTACCATCATATAGTTGTGCCTTCATCATCCCAATCCATTTTTGAACATTTTCTTTACACCAGAAAGAATAAAAATAAGAATTAAAAAAAAATTTCAAAAGAACACCCAAATTATCTCCCCATCCCACCCCAATCTTCGTTTAGTCCCTGTCCCCATTTTTCTACTCATCCATCCATACACTGGTTAAAGGGAGTTCCTTCACACCTTTTCACTGTACCAACAGGCTTTTAGTGTTGCAGTATTTTACAGATGAAAGAGCTGCAAGACACAAACTCAGAGTAAGGAGGAATTAGTGGGGAAACCAAAGACAACAGGGGAAACACAAACAAGGACACCAAAAGATGTGAAATCTCAGTAATCTATATAGCAAAAACTAAACACAACCCAAATAGCATACCTTTTAACACTAAAGACTTCTTTACTTCAGTTCCTATCACTTGGCATACCATGTCTAGCATTCAGACAAAATATAAGGCATGCTAAAAGGCAAGAAAAAACAGTATAAAGAGACAAAGAAAGCATCAGAATCATATTCAGATATGACACTGATTATGGAGTTCTCAAAGAGGGAATTTAAAGTGACTATGATTAATATGTTAAAGGCTGTTACAGAAAAAAGAGAGCAACATGCTGAAATAGATGGGTGATGTGAACAGAGAGATGCAGAATCTAGAAATATATAAAAATTATACTAGAAATTCAAAACAATGTCAGAAATGAGTGTGTTTGATGGGCTCATCAAAGACTGTACGTGGCCAAGGAATGGACATAGCTTGAAGTTGTATCAATAGAAACTTCCCAAAAGGAAATGCAAAGGGGGAAAAAATAACAGAATATCCAAAAGCTGTGTGATAATTTACAACTTTGTAACACACGTATATTTGGAATATTAGAAGGAGAAGACAGAATAGCACAGAAGGTATTTTTGATATAATAATGGTCAAAAGTTTCCAAAATTAATGATGGACAATATCGCACACACATAGGGAGCTCAGAGACACTAAGAAGGATAAATACAAAAACTCTATACCTAGGCTTTATCATATTAAAACCTTAGTAAACCAAAGAAAAATAGAAAATCTTGAAAGATTCCAGAGAAAAATAAAACACCTAGAGGAACAAGGATACTAATTACAGAGGACATCTCATCAAAATCCATGCACGCTGGAAGAGAGTAAAATGAAATATTTAAAGCGTTGACAAGAAAAGAAAAATCACCAACTTAGAATTCTATACACAGCAAAATTATCCTTAAAAAGTAAAAGATAAAACCTTTTTCAGATAATCAAAATCAAAGAAATTTATAACTAGAACAACTGTCTTCCAAAACAATTTTCTTCAGGGAAAAGGAAAATGATATATATCAGAAACACAGATCTATATAAAGGAAAAACAAGGAAAAATAATTTTTAAAATTTTCCTTATCATTAATTGATATACTATAAAACTATTTGTTCAAAGAAATAAAGGTAACAAAGTACTGGATGATTATAGCATATGCATAACTGAAATGCATGACAGCAATATCATAAGGGTTGGGAGAAATATTAACACTTTGTTATAAGGTGTCTACAACATACATGAAGCAAGACAGTGTTATTTGAGGGAGAAATTAACTTAGTTAAAAAAGTGTATTGCAAACTTGATAGCAATTTTTTTTTTTATTTTTTACAGTATAGTTGATATGCTAAGAGGGGAGAGAAAATAGTATCATATAAAAAGCACAATTAAAATCACAGAATAGATTAAAAGGAGGAAAGAATATGTGCACTAAAAAAAGTTATAAACATGTTAGATATCAATAGAACTATATCAACTATCATTTTAAATATAAATTGTCTAAATACATCAGTTAAAGTACAGATATTTTTACTTGTCTACAGAAAACCCACTTTAAAGATAAGATATAAAAGGATGGAGAAAGATATACCATGCTCACATTAATCAAAAGAAAGCTGGATTACAATTTAACAAGTAGGTATAGAATAAATTTCAAAGGATGCTATGGGTTACAGTTCCACCATTTCAAATCTTTCCTTCTAGCTGTTCCAATATCCTAGCAACTAAGAAAAAGAAAATTATATAAAGATTCAATATTCATCACCCTTTGCTAAATTCTATCTTGTCTGTTGCTACCCCTTCCTCTAGTTTAATCACTTTCCCAATCTTCAGGGATGTCTAGGCAGTGACCACCCTAACCTGTTCATGTTGAGTGTTCTAGTTTGCTAATGCTGGAGAATGCAAAACACCAGAGATGGATAGGCTTTTATAAAACGGGGGTTTATTTCACTACACAATTACAGTCTTAAGGCCACAAAGCATCCAAGGTAACACATCAGCAATCGGGTACCCTCACCGGAGGATGGCCAATGGCCTCCGGAAAACCTCTGTTAGCTAGGAAGGCAGCTGGCATCTGCTCCAAAGCTCCGGCCTCAAAACGGCTTTCTCCCAGGACGTTCCTCTCTAGCAAGCTTGCTCCTCTTCAAAACATCACTCCCAGCTGCACTCCGTTTTCTCCCCCCAAGTTAGCTCATTTATATAGCTCCACCGATCAAGGCCCACCCCAAATGGGCGGGGCCACGCCTCCATGGGAACATCTCATCAGAATCATCTCCCACAGCTGGGTGGGGCACATTCCAAGCAAATCCAACCAGCACCAAAACTTCTGCCCCACACAAGACCACAAAGATAATGGCATTTGGGGGACACAATACACTCAAACCGGCACATTGAGTAAGGGTGCCGACTTCACGAGAAAAGGGGGCATATCTGGTTGATGTTCTCGAAGACGCTATTGCCTCTGAGGCTATCACATTTTTGTATATATGTTGTATTTCACAAGAAGGAAATAACCAAAACTACGGTACTGTAACTCATAACAACTTTGGAAATTTTCTATATAACTACTTCTTAAATCATACTTTGAAAAATACTATTTTTTGCATATATATTATATTTTTCAGTAAGGAAATAACTGAAACTGTGGAACTGTAACCCATAATATTCTTTGAAATTTGCTTTCTAACTACTTGTTAAAGTGCACTTGGAAAGTTATCACTTCTATGTATATATATTATATGCTACAATAAAAGTATGATAAAAAAAAGAAAGTTGCATTAGCTATATTAATTTCAGACAACACAGCCATCAAAACAAGGAAAATTATGAGGGATAAAGGGAAGCAATATATAATGATAATAGGGTCAATTCACCAGAAAGACACAGCAATCCTTAATGGTTTTGCAACTAACAATAGAGCGTCAAAATTATGAGCCAAATCTGATAGATCTGGAAGGAGAAGGAGATAAATTTACCACTATATGGAGAGTCCAACACCAATCTTTCAGTAATTGATAGATTCATCAGGCAAAAAAAAAAAAAAAAAAAAAAAAAAAGAGTATAGTTGAACAGAATAGCACTATTAATCAACTTAATATGCATAATAAACATTTTAAAATCAATCCATTCAACAGCATCAGAATACACATTCTTTTCAAGTTCACTTGAATTATTCACCAAGATAAACCAAGTTCAGGGCTAAAACTCACTTTAACAAATCAAAAAAATAGAAACCATACAAAGTATGTTCTGAGACCACAATGAAACTGGACTAGAAATAAGAAACAGAAAAATAACTGGAAAATCTCAAAATAATTGGGTAAAGAACATTTCCAAACAAAGCAGAGGTCAAAAAGAAGTTTCAAGAGAAATTAAAAAACAGCATTTTTAACTAAAAGATAAAAATATAACATAAAATTGTGGGATGCAGCAGAAGAAGTGCTTAGAGAAAAATTAAATGCATATATTAGACAAGAAGAAAGATCTAAAATCAATAATCTAAATGTCCACCTTAGGGAATCAGAGAAAGAAGAGCTATTTAAGTCTAAAGCAAGGTAAAGAAAATAAACACAATTACAAAAGAAATCAATGAAATAAAAAACAGGAAATAGAGAATATTCTTGAGAGAAAATAGTAGATCTTAGAAAAGCCTCTACCAGGCCAACCAAGAGAAAAAAGGAGAAGATGAAATTTCCAATAGCAAAAACGAAAGAGCCCTGTGGTGCATGGGGTGCGTGAGTCTGGGCACTCGAAGCCTTTGCGGTGAGGACAAAGTTGCAGCCGAACATCCTGCTCAACAGTTCACCAGGGGTAGATAAACTACAGTATGTAAAGAACTTGCATCAAGATCAGGACTGAAATACATTAATATGGGGGATATAGCTAAAGAAGTCTGATCACCAGATTAACATGGAGTCTGGCAAGATGAGTTTTCCCAAGAGCAAGCTGAAAAATGCACAGATGATGCCACAAATCTTGAAGGATATGGAGATTACAGAATATAAACCAAGAGTTATAAATCAGGTGTAGGAGTTTGCCTTCTGATATGTGACCATAATTCTAGATGATGCAAGGATTTATTTGAGCCATGCTAAGAAAGCTACTGTTGTTGCAGATGATGTGTGATTGGCAACCCAGTGACCAATCTTTAACCTCTCCTCTCCTGAGAGATTTTTTATTAGATATTGCAAGGCAAAGAAATCAAACTCCTTTGCCATTGATCAAGCCATATTCAGGTACAAGATTGCCACCTGATAGATGCTGATAGGTAACACCTGATAGGTAACTGCTCCAAACTATAAATAAATAAATAAATAAATATTTAAATGCGTCTATTTCTGCAGAAAGAATAACAATTCCCAGTTTAAGTGTGGGTTCAGTTACTAGCAGACCTAGTACTCCCACACTAGGCACACCAACCCCACAAACTATGTCTGTTTCAACTAAAGTAGTGGCTCCAATGTCCCTCACAGGCTAAAGGTTTACAATCAATATATTTAACACAATCAATATAATTTACCACATTAGCAGGCTAACCAAGATGAACCATATGGCTCTGTCAATTGATTCAGAAAAAGCATTTGGAAAATACAACATTCAGTCATGCTAAAAACTCTCAGCAAATTAGTAACTTGTTCAACATGAAAAAGAACATCTATACAAAACCTACAGCTAACATACAGAAAGCTAAGAAACATATCCTCTCTCACCATTCAACATGGGACTGGAAGTCCTAACTACTGCAATAGGCAACAAAAGGATGTAAAAAGGGTGATGAATACAGATTGGAAAGGGAGAAATAAAATCTTGCTCACAGATGACATAAATGCCTATGTAGAAAATCCCAAAGAATCTATAACAAAAACAAAAAACTCCTGGAACTAATAAGCAAATACAACAAGGTCACCGAACAAAAGGTTAACATAGAAAAGTCAATTGCTTTTCCATATACCAGCAAAGAACAACTGGAACATGGAATTTCAAAAAATTGAACAACACCATTTACAATATCACCAAAAATATAGAATACTTAGGTATGAATCTAACAATATATCCAGGAACTGTATGTGGAAAACTACAAAATTCTGATAAAAAATTCAAATACTTAAATAAGTAGAGTAATTTGGGACTGGAACACTCAATAATGCTAATATGTCAATTCTTCCAAACTTAAGCTATAAATAAATGGAGAATAATAGACAAATGTCCTGTGCGAAAGAATTCCAAATAGTTTATGTAGACACTCCACCTTCGAGGTAGGTTGATGGGTTTCATATTCCATACTCCTCAAGAGTTAACTGCATATAGTGACTTACTTCCAAAGATTTAAGTACAGACAGGGTGAAAAAACAATAATAAATTTAAAGTGGAAAACCTGACAAACTCCACCTCAGTCAAATGATCAAGGTCAACAACAGACATAAGTCATGTTGATAGTATGTACATTTGATCTGATATGATGAAAATGGCGCTTTACCTCTGTGGTCTTCCTCACAAAGACCCATAAGCCTGTAAGTTAATAATGAGAAAAATATCAGACAAATCCCAATAGAGAGACATTCTACAAACTACCTGACCAATGCTCTCAAAACTGTCAAAGTTATAAAAAAAAGGGAAAGTCTGAGAAAATGTTGTAGTTAAAAGGAACCCAAGGTGACATAAGAACTAAATGCGATGTGGGATCCTGGATAGAATCCTACGGAAAAAAAATAATAATAATGACCTAGATTAAAACTAAGGAGATTTGAATAAAGTAAAGACTTTAGTTAGTAATAACTTGTCAATAATAGTTCATTACTCTTGATAAATGTGCAATACTAATTTAAATTGTTAACAGGAGAAACCGGATGTGGGATATATGGGAACTCTGTACTATATTCACAATTTTTCTGTAGATCTACAACTGTTCTACAAAATAAAGTTCATATTTAAAAATTATACAGTCCTTTGTGTGTGGAATGATTTTATTTTAAATTCAATTATAGCAGAGCATTCTCTGGAATAATTTAAAAATAAGTCCTATTAGGAACTCATGTAGTTTATTTCATTTCTCTACAGGTGCACTATATTTGCAATAAATTATCAAAACCTTCAAAATATTTTAAGGCTCATCTGGTAAGACAAGAAGAAGAATTAGTAATGGAAACAATTAGTAAGGATTAAATAATACTGAAATGCTGTAAAAAGACCAAAGAAAAGTGATTATCTTTTTTCCTACATATCCATAATAATTTTCAGTTTTACATATTCTTGCTTTGAAATAATACCTTAAAAATAATCTGAATGCCAATTCCCTAAGTAAGCCTAATAAACATACTATTTCTTCTTAATACTTTATTGTAATTGAGGGGTATTTTGAGCATATTTAGTCCTGAGAAAAAGTGAAAAGTGAATAAAAATTCATCAATCAGATTAAGAACAAATGCTTTTTTAGAGAAAAGACAGAACAGAAGAGAAAGAAAAAGAGATTTTTGCTTATAAAATAAAATTTTGTTTGCTTTACATATAGATAAAAACATCACAATCAATTAACAGTTTTAAAAATATTAATAAATAATAGCTTTCAAGATATTTAAGGGTTTTTGCCATTTTAACCAAACTATCTTAAATAAAAGAAAACTATATCATTATTATTGTTTGATTTATAAATTTTAAGTCTTAAAAATACAACTTTAAAAACCAAATAGGGATGAAAAATATGTTAATTTAGTAGTCTCATAATGCATGCTGCTAAGCACATAGCTTTAAAAATTCCAGAAGTTCCAGAAAGTTTATACAATATCCTAAAATTCTTGGGTCAGTGAGGAGACACTTTTGCATAGTAAAGTTAAACTTTTGAAATTAGGACAAATATTTTGAAAATAACACAAAACAGTTTTAAAAATTAATATGCTATCTTAGAAATGATAGCATTAGTTGAATAATTTAAGTATTTGCATACAATTAATAGCTTATATGGTCATTAAAAAGCAGTAGCAAAATTATTTTCTGCTGGCATATATGGAAAGGAAACAGCTATGGCAGAGGAATTGAAACAAGTATTTGACATCATAACATGGAGAGATAAACACATTTATTGAACAAAATTTCTTCATTTAACTATGCTAAATAGAGAAGTGAAAGGATGAATACTGTATCCAGTTATCTTGTCTTGTTTATACTACATGGATTTTGGATTTTTCACATTTTAACTTTTGTCCAAAATTAGAAAGAAAATATATGGATTATGATATGAAGCCCCTACATTTCATTGCCTAAATAAATGTGTTTAAACTACAAAATATCCTGATTTTTACTGAATTTCATTGTTTTATGTTTTATGCTTTATTCTGAAAATACCAGTATCATATGGTAGATGCTTGGGCTTTTCTTTATAAATTCCCAGAATTAATTTTTTGTTTTTAATTTATATTAATCAAAGCCGAGATTAGAAAAGTTTTGAAGTAAAAGACACTGAAAAGGTGGAGAGAAATGCTATTTTAGATTACAGAGAGTGAAGTGACAATTCTTGAATTAAAACCAGAGAATCTAATGAAATCAGCGAATTTTTTAAAGCTATAGATGAGTGATAAGTGATCAAATGGGAAAAAAGAAGGAATGAGAAATATAATTGAAGTTCTACCGTAAGTACTTCAATAATTATTTCAGAAGGTCACATTTATTTTTAGGTGACTGCAAATTAGCTGACTCCCAGATACAATCACTGGTACTTTAAGATAATCCCTAAACGTGTGGGTTTCTTTGAATACATTGCATTGGGAAATCAAGATGAACAAGAGTAATTTATTTACATGGTAATAGAACACTACAGTCTTCTGTGAAATGTGGAAAAGCGGATCCAGGTAACAAATATTATTTTGATAGTAATATTATAAGTATTATAAGCCGGGAAATGGCAGAGATTTAAAAGCTGAGTAAAATTAAAAACTGGAATATGTGGAAAATTGTCCATAATTCGATCTTCTCCAATGTGTATGAAACACAGATGTTTGGTGCAACATTTAATTTTCCAATTGATACACAAGCCAGAAAATGGATTTCTAATCACTGTATAATCAACAGACTTGGATTTCTTTCTTCATTAAATAAATTCTGCCATCATTAAATAAATTCTGCCATCATAATCTTTATCATCTGCACACTTAAAATATTTTACCACCCCCCCCCAAAAAAAACACATTAAAATAAAAAAAAAATATTGCACATAGTTTTCCTCCTGAATAGGCTCTTCCTCTCTTTAACTAACACTTTCAACATCTCTTTAACATTTATTGCTCCCTGATGCCTTTTTACCCACACTGCCTCCCCCTCTCGCTACCCCTGCAAACCCACTAAAGAATAATGTGCTTAATCATCCATCTTCATGGCTATCTTTTTATCTCTTTGTATATATTAGATTTTACTTTGTAGCATTTAGTTATATTTTGTTCTCCCCAGAAAAGACCAAGTTTCCCGGGGATAATGACTTTTTATTCAATTCATAAAGTAAATCAAGAAGGAGTCGCAAAAGGAATGAAACTCTGATACATGCAATAACAAGGCTGAACCTTGGAGATATCATGTTGAATGAAATAAGCCAGACACAACACAACTATTGTATAACCTCACAGATATGAAATAATTATAACAAGCAGATTCATAGAGTCAGAATCTGGAATATAGGTTACCAGGAGACAGGGCGAGGGTAGGAAATAGGGAGTTAAGGCTTAAAATGTACAGAGTTTCCATTTGGGCAGATGGAAAAATTTGGTAATGAATGGTGGGGACGGTAGCACAACATTGGGAATGTAATTAACAGCACTGAATTATATATTTGAATATGGTTAAAAGGGGAAATTTTAGGTTGCATATAGGTATAAAAATAAAATAAAAAAAAATCACAGAACTGCAAAACACAAACCATGAACCCTAAGTTAAACCATGGACAATAGTAAACAGTATAATTATTAAAATTAGCAATCACCAGAAAAAAAAGAATGAATCACAAATTATTGGTACTCAATACATCTTTTTAGAATCAGTTAAATTAATGATAAACACAAGTTCAGATATAGATTTACCTTACATATACAGACAGAAACAGACAGTATTGAGACTCTACAAGTAGCTATAGGCACAACGAAAAAAATTATTCCCTCACTTGTTTTGTCTAATTTCAATGAGTAATTTTCAAAAGATTTATTGTATAGATAGATAGATAGATAGATAGATAGATAGATAGATAGATAGATAGATAAGATAGATAGATAGATAGACAGACAGACAGACAGACAGATGTGTTTTATGGGGGAAGTTCCAAGGAGTAATATACAACTAATAAGAACAAAAATGGAATACTGTTCTACACCATAATCATTCATAATTAACTACCGTTTCCTCCATAACTTGATGTATATTTGTATAATTATACAACAATATCAATGTAGAATAAAAATATGTCAGATACTGTGGGTACTTGGTAACTATTTCAAGGTGATTCCATATTATATTGAATGAATTATATTAAAACAATTTAGTCATATTTTACTTTGAGCATAGATGGAGTAAAATGAAACTAATATTGGAAGAACAATTTCATAGAAGATACTCTGCTGGGTGTCTTACATATTTATTTCATTTAAACTCCAAAAGAAACCTAAAATGCCTAACTTATTACGTATTAAACAAAAGAAAAACTGAAGTTTAAGACAAGTTATTTGACTTGACCAAAATCATGCAGCTAAAAAGTTTTCAAGTGAAGTGTGAATGAACTGAAATCCTTGAGAAAGAGTGTGAAATCTGAAATGCATATACAATTGTTTCAGGAAGACTGAATTTTAAAAAATTGATTGCAGTGGAGAAAGACATTTTTTAAGTTTGGAAAACTAGTTTAGGGACAATGTGCAAATGGCCTTAAATACTAGACTAAAGAATTTGAATTTCACCCTGTTGACAGTAAAGAACCATTACCAGTTTTCAGGCTAGACAATGGCATAAAAAATGAAGAATGTTAGGAAGATTAATCTGACAGCAGTATACAGAACGGATTTTTGTCGGTGACCTCAATAATGGAAATAAGAGTGTATTCTCATTAAGGTAATACTCAAAGCTACTGGAGATAATGTGTTATGACATAACAATGAATAAATTGTCTTCAACCAACCTGGTCATATTTTCCAATGTCTTTAATGAAAGGATCAGAGGATATTTCTAGTTTTTGTTTGTTTGCCTGAATGCTTATTTGTTTGTTTATGCCATACTCCCTAAATACTTTTAATATGGTGCAATTGGCTACCTACTATCTGTTCTTCCACATGTTCTATATAGCCAAATGGGTTATACTTGCCTCAATACAAAGTTTACTCATTATGAAACACACATTTAAGTAAACATATTTCCTATCTAGTTAGTTGACTAATTTGGTCTATTATGCAAGCGATTGATTCTTACGTGACAATTCTATCCAAAAAGTCTATGTATTTTCCCATGATGTAAGAATGTTTATTAGTTTCTCTTTAGAGGAATGAAAATTAGAATTGGTGTTGCTGATTAATTCTGGGGTAACTATGAAATATGTTTATGATAAAGAAACATTAAGCATCCCAGAATGCCCTAGTTAAGAGACATGATTGTTACATCTTAGTATGGTGTGTCAGATATAATAAGTATGCAAATACTACCTTTTAAAGAATGAAAAAATGCATATGTTATAGGGTGATTACTTTGAGTAAGCAAGAAATTCATGGTAAAATATTTACAGAAATTTAAAAAGAATTCAATGAAAACTGTCAAAGTCCATTTAAAAATAGCAATAAATTGTATAGAAGATAATAAAAAGTTGGAGTTATGCCATTAAGTTTCAAGTAATTCCAAATAATTTTACATCACAGCTCTACTTTGGTGGTAGATGCTTGCAGTATGAAAATAAGAAGTCACATTAAATAAGCCAAAATACTAATGTGAAAAAGGTAAATACACTCTTAATTAACCAAAGTTACTGTTCCTCATCACACAGATGGATAAGGAAGAAAATTCCATTCTAATTTTTAATTTATATTTTACTGTACTTGGCTCTCCAGAGCCAGGAGTTAAATCATTTGCCTATACTGCTAATTGAGTGAAAAGGACTAATGTTTTATAGAATCGATTCCATTGTCTCTAATTTTGTCTTTAGGTGTATATGAAACTCTAAATTTAGTATTAAATTTTTAATCAAAATAAATTTAAACATCCAATTAGCAAAATTCCATGGTTTCTGCAATTCACAGGAAAAGAAGTAGAAAAAATCAATCAAATATGCCCTCTTTATTCTTTACAGCAATATAATACTTTCTATGAGATACTAAGCATCATATATTAAAAATTAAATCTCTTCTATATAAAAATCAAACAAAGATAGTCTTGTTCCAGCAGTATGGAGTAACAGCGAGGAGATAAACTATAAAGTAGCAGCAGCTATAAGATTCAGGACAGAGTATCAGAGAGAAGAGCAATGCATTAATAGAAGAGCTTGGGAGATATGTAGAGAATCCTTTTTGGACCCTTGGCTGTATATTGATCAGCAAATGCACATGAGGGAGCTACCTGAGGCTGGGGGAGAACCTCCCAAAAGGAGCACAGAGAACAATTCTGAGAGTTTACACAGGACCAAGAATATTCATGTTCTTACCAGCCAGAGTGAAAAATCTCATAATTCATGGAATTTCAGATAGAGAACGCAAAAGTTATTGCTTCAGTGGAGGTGGGGTGGGGTGATCAGCCCTAGACTAAAGGTCATTTTGTTTCCTCCTAACAGAGCTCAAAATACATACATACATACATATATATATATATATATGTGTATATATATATATGTATATATATACACACACACACACACACACACACACACACACACACACATACATATATATCAAAAAGGATTAAAATGTTGCCAAGTAATTTAACTGCATCAAAGAATAAAACAATAGAGTATTCAGAAGTATACAACACCCAACAAGGTAAAAGTCATAATATCCTGTTCCCAATCAAAACTTACCAGACATGAAATTTAACAGGTAAATAAGAAACATCAATCAATGAAAACAAAGGCAGGAATGACACAGATGATAGGATTAGTAGACAAGGACATTAAAACAGATAAAACTTTCATATGCTCAAAGAAGTAGATGAAAAAATAAGCTTTTTAAGTAGAGACATGAAGATATGCCCAATTTGAATATCTAGATATTAAAATATAATATCTGTGGTAAAAATGTACACTATCAAATTCACAACAGATTGACACACTATAGAAGGAAAAATTAATGGACTGGGACATAGATTCAAGATGTTTAATGAACTTCAAATACAATAAACTTGCAAAAACATATCAAAGCACATGAATATCAAATTGCTTATGGACAATGATAATTAGAATATCTTAAAAACAAGACATATTAGGTACAGAAACATAAAGATGAGAAAGAGAGCAAATATCTCCCTAGAAAAATAATGTAAGCCATGTGACTATGAAACTACATGTTTAAATTGCACTAATAAAAGGATAAAACTGTCATTTAGGAATTATATCCCTAGTAAAATATCCTTCAAAAACTATGGTGAAATAAATACCTTTCAGATATACAGAAGCTGAAAGAATTTATCACTAGGAGACTTGTTCAACAAGAGCTGTGGAAGGAAACATTTGACACATAAAAAATTAAAACAAAATAGAAATCTGGATCTTCACAAAGGATGTAAAAGCACCTGAAATGATAACTATTTGAATAAATACACAACAGTTTCTCCTAATTTTTCTTAAATATATAATTGACTTTAAAGTAAAAATAGTAATAATGTATTGTAGTGTTTAAAACATAGAAATAATCTGTATGATAACAACAGAACAAACATATGAAGAGAGGAATTCACTCAAAAATAACAGAATGAACAAGTTCATGCAGAACATTTAGCAAGACAGAAGATATTCTGGACCATAAATAAAGTTTCAATAAGTTTAAAAACATTTAAAACATACAATGTACGTCCCCTGTCAACAATGGAATTAAATTAGAAATTAATAACATAAAAATCTCTGCAAATCCTCCTAATATTTTGACACTAACTAATACACTCCTAAAGAAGAAACCAAACTGAAATTACAGCTGGTTTGAACTAAATGAAAATAAAGCACAATGTATCAAAATTTTTGGAATATCAATAAAGCAGTACTCAAAGCCAGATGGTTCTCCTAGTGAATTCTACCAGATATTTAAGGAAAAAATATCCATTCTACAAAAACTTTTCCAAAAAATAGAAGAGGAGAGAATGCTTCTCAGGTCATTCTATTGGTCAGTTTTATGCTGATTCAAAAATGAGATAAAGATATGAGAAAATAATATCTCTGCAGACCAATCTCCTTCATGAGCACAGATGCAGAAAAGTTTTAAATTTAGCTAATCCAGTACAACACAATATAAAATAAGAATACCTCAGGAACAAGTGTTTGTTTACCCAATGAATGCAATATTAATTTAAATCTGAATATTAATCAATGTAACTTACCATATTCATCTTAGAAATAGAAAACATGATCATTTCTATCAATAGAGAAAAGGCATTTGACATAACCTGGTATCTATTCTTCATAAAAACTCTCAGAAAACTAGGATTAAAAGGGAACTTTATCAATACAATTAAAGGCATCTACGAAAAGTCTATAGTTAATACTATATTTAATGGCGAAAGACTTAATATTGCCTCCCTAAGATGAAAAATAAAGCAAGAAAGTCCACTTCCACCACTTCTAATCAACATTTTATGGGAGATTCTAGCTAGTACAATAGGCAAAATAAAGAAATAAAAGGCATCCAGGTTGTAAAGAAACAAATAAAACATAGGAAATATGATTGTGTAAAAAATCCTATGGAAAATGCCAAAAAAAGATACTAGGATTAACAAGTGAATTTAGCAAGGTTATGGGACATAGTATCAGAATACCAAAAAGTAATCATATATCCATAGACTAGCAATGAACAATCAGAAATTGAAATTAAGGAAAACAATATTATACAAGATAGCATCAAATGCCATAAAATATTTAGTGAAGTATTTCACAAGCAATATGCTAAACATGTACACCAAAACCTAAAATATATTGTTGAGAAAACTGAGGACTGTAGTAGAGAGAATAATGTCCCCCTGAATATGTCCATGTCTACAATGGTCGAATAGTGTCTTTCCTAAATTCATGTCCACCTGGGCCTCAGAATGTGGACTTAAGTAGAATAAGGCTCTTTGCAGATATAATTAAAGAAAGGATCACAAATTGAAATTGCCCTGAATTAGTGTGGGCCCCATCTCCAATGACCATTGTCCTTATAAAAACAGAAGACAGAGCAACATAGAGAAGAAGGTCATGAGAAGCAGAGGCAGAGACTGCAGTTACTTTGCCACAAGCCAAGCCACAAGAAGGATTGCTGCAACCACTGGAAACTGGGAAAGAGGCCTGGAACAGGTTCTCCATCAGAGCCACCAGAGGGAGCCAATACTTTTGACACCTGGATTTCAGACTTCTGACCTCCAGAGCTATGAGAGAATAAATTTCTGTTACCGTACGACATCAAGTTTCTGGTAATTCTGTGTTGCAGCACATCTAGGAAATGAAGACAACACCCAAATCCCCAGAATCTCTAAATATATTACCTTAAATGGCAAAAGGGTCTTTGTTGATGTAGTTAAGTTAAGGATGTTAAAATGGGAAAAGTATACTGGATTATCCAGGAGAGCTAAGCATAACCACACAGGTCCTTATAGGGAAAAAAGGGGGCAAAAGAGTCAGAGACATAGATTATCTGATGACAGAAGCAGAGGTAAGAGTGATGCAATTGCTGGCTTTGAGGGTTGAGGAAGAGGCCACTAGCCAAGGAATGCAGGAAGCTGCTAGGAGCAGGAAAAGGCAAGGAAATGGATTCTTCACTAAAGCCTCCAGAAGGAACACAATCCTGCCAAAACCTCTTTTAGCCCAGATAAATCCATTTCAGGCTTCTGACCTCTGGAACTGTAAGATAATGAATTGGCATTGTTGTAATGCAGATGCTATGTTTCTGGTAATGTGTCAGAGTAGCAATAAGAAACTAATACAAGGGTCTCAATAAATTGGGAGATACATGTGTTTGTGGATCAGATGATTTGATAATGCAAAGATGTCAATTTTTACCAAACTGAACTATCAAATTAATGCAGTTCCAATCAACATTTGAGGATGACTCTTCTTTTGCAGGAAAAATTGACAAGGCATTTATAAAATGTATATGGAAAGGTAAAGACACAGAATGGTTAAAAAAGAACATGAACAAAGTTGGAGGAGTTACACTATCAGATTTCAAGACTTCATACAAAGGCACAGTAACCAGAACTGTATAGTACTCTCATGTGGTTAGAAAAAGAGATCAATCGAACAGAACACAGTCCATAAACAGACCTATGTGTATGATCAATTGATATTTGATAAAGGTACAAAGGCAATAGAAAGGGTAAAGGTTAATCTTTTCAATACATTTTCATTGAACTTTTGGGCACCCATATTTGATAATAAGGAAGAGAAGGAGGAGGAGGAAGAAGAAGAGGAGGAGGAGAAGAAGAAGAAGGTGGAGAAGAGGAAGGAGAAGAGGAAGGAGAAGAAGAAACAATTTATACCTGGCACCATAGGCAAACTTAAATTAAAATGGATCTGTCACTGAATATAAAATCTAAACTAAACCATTACAGAAAATATTTGTAAACCTGGGTTAAGTAAAGATTTCTTTGATCTGACATCAAGAGCATGATCAATGAAAGAAAAATGTTAATTTAGACTTCCTGAAAATAAAAACTTCTGCTTTTCAAAAAAACACTGTTAAGAGAATGAAAACACAAACCATGGTCTGGGAGAAAATATTTGTAAATTATGTACCTAATAAAGAACTTGTGTTCATAATATATAAAGAACTTGTACCACTCAATATTAAGAAATCAAACAATTCAATGAAACATTGGGAAAAATATTTGAATGGATATTTTGCCTAAAAGATATATGGACATAAAACAAGCATATGAAAAGATATTAATCATTATTAGGAAAATTTAGATAAAGCTACAATGAGATACTACTACATACCTATTAGAAAGATAAAAATAAAAAAATCTGACCATTCCAGGTGGTGGCAAGGATGTGGAGCAACTAGAACTCTTTTAAAATGGTGGTGGCTATGTAAAATGTACAACCACTTAGTTTGGTAGGTGTTCTGGTTTGCTAATGCTGCCAGTATGCAAAATGCCAGAAATAGCTTTTATAAAGGGGGTTTATTTAGTTATAAAGTTACAGTGTTAAGGCCATAAAAGTGTCCAAATAAAGGCATCAACTATAGGGTACCTTTAATGAAGGATGTCCGATGGTGTCCGGAAAACCTCTGTCAGCTGGTAAGGCATGTAGCTTGCGTCTGCTCCAGGGTTCTCGTTTAAAAATGGCTTTCTCCCAGGACATTTCTGTCTAATCATCTGGGGCTGTTCTCTTAGTTTCTCCCAGGCAAACTCTGGGGCCAGCAAAAGTCTGCTTTCAATGGCCATCTCCAAAATGTCTCTCTCAGCTGCAGCCCTGAGCGCCTTCTGTCTTGGCTCTTACAGAGCTCCAGTGATTTAATTAAGACCCACACTGAATGGGCTGGGTAACACCCCAATGGAAATAATCTAATCAGAGGTATTACTTTAAGTTGGGTGAGTCACATCTCCATGGAAATAATCAAGATGTCACATCCTAATCAGAAAAATTAATAAAATCTGTCCCCACAAAATGACATTAGAGAATATGGCTTTGAGGGAATATAATACATCCAAACCAGCACAGTAGGTTCTTAAAAAGGTGAACATACATCTACCATATGACCTAGCCTTACCACTCCCAAGTATGTCTCAAAGGACTGAAAGTATGTATCCATACAACATTGGTATTCATGTCATCCTTACATATGATATAAAAAACTGGAAAAGGTTCAAATGTATATCAACAGATGAATGGAAAAATACATTGTGTTATATCCATATAATGGAATATTACTCAGAAATAAATGAACTATTGATATATGCAAAATCATAACTCTCAAAATAACTATTCTAAATAAAAGAAGCTATTTTCAGACTGATGTCTATATTTATTATATTGATAATGTTGCTGATTTCACAAGTGTATACTTATGTCAAACCCTATCAAATAGCATATTTTAAATATATGCAGTTTTTTGTGTGCCAATTACATCTCAAGAGAACTTTGCAAAAATACTTTGGACATCTTCTTCTAGCTATAAAATTATTTTTTATCCTCTCTATAACATTTATACTCTTGAAGAGCTGTTCTTCTAGTTTTTATTTCCTCACCTTGGGTTCAACCTTTAATAAATGCCAATCTGGATTTGGCCCTAAATTTGTGTAAAAATTGTTTCCATTAAAGTAACCATTGGTCTCTGTATTATTCAATTCAAAGTACTTTGAATTGCATTAGTCATCACAGTGTTATTGCTAACCACTTCCTTTCTTCAGGAAGCATTCTCTTACATTTTGCTACTACAAAACCACATTCACCAGTTTTCATACCATATGTGGGCCACTTATTCTCCAATGTTGACTTAACAACTTAAGGCAACTCATTAAACATTGGTGTTACCATAAATTAGATGTAGTCTTCATTTTCTTTTTGTTTTATCATCTTCAACACCCATTATTTCAGTTAGCATCCCTATACTCCAAATTACTCCAAAGTACTTCTCCAGAGCCTAGAGCTCTCCTCTGAATTTTCATAAATTCATAGACTCATAAATTCAATATGCCACGTTATCTCCACTAGGACATATAAAACACTTCAAACTCTACTGCATTGACCATTTGCTTTTACCTCCCTCATTCTCCAAAATTTAGCTAATGTGGAGTTTTAAAATGCAAACCTTAGGTCACCCCCTCCTCAAAGCATTCATGGCTTCTCAATCTAATAATCTTGCCTTTGCCTACGTACTGATGTAATCTTACATATCCTGCTCCTAAATCTTTGAATTCCGGATATACTATCTCTCTCAGTTTGCTAAAGCTGCTGAAATGGAATATACCAGAAATGGACTAGTTTTTAACAATGGGGATTTATTAGATTACAAGATACAATTATAAGGCCATGAAAACGTCCAAATTAAGGCATCAAGAGAAGGACACCTTCTCTGAAGAAAGGCTGCTGGAATCTGGGACACCTCTGTCACAGGAGAATGCATGTGGTTGCTTTTGCTGGTCCTTCTCTCCAAAGTTTCATTGCTTTCAGTTTTTTGCTTCAGTGGCTCTCTTAGCTTCTCCAGTTATGTCCTAGCTTGCTTCTCTGGGGCTTTTCTCTAAAATCTCTTTGAGCTGTTTCTGTCCTTTATCCTTTCATAAAGGACTGGTAAAAGGATTACAGCCCAGCTTGAATGAAGTGGGTCACATCTCAATTGGAATGACCAAACCACAAGGTTCCACACACAACAGGTCTGCATCCACAGGAAGGGATTAAAAGAACAGAGCATTTTCTGAGGTACATAACAACTTCAAACCAGCACACTATTCTTATTTAAATTTCAGTCATTCATCATCTAATAATTTCTTTAGCTTCCACTTTTATTGGCATACTTCACTAATTTAAGAGCAATAGCATGAAACAATGAAATTAAAGTTAGAGTAAGGTGTTCATAAAGAAATATGTGGAATAAAGTCCTCTTGTCATTAATTTCACAATTATCAAATAAATTGTCACGTGTTTTTTGACATTATTCATGAAAGATTTTATGGTTTGTTTTCTTTATTAGAGAAGTTGTGGGTTTACAGAAAAATCATACATAAAATACAGGATTCCCATATACCACCCTATTATACATCTTGCATTGGTGTGGAGCATTTGTTACAATTGATGATAGCATATTATTATAATTGTACTATTATCTATAATCCTTTGCTTAATTTAGGGTTCACTGTTTATGTAGTGTAGTTCCATACATTTAAGAATTTTTTATTATGTTATCATATATACAATCTAATATTTCCCCTTTTAATCACATGCAAATATATATTTCAGTGCTGTTGAGTACATTTACAATGTTGTGCTACCATCATCGCCATCCATTACTAAAACATTTCCATCATTCCAGATAGGAAGTGTGTACATTTTAAGCCTTACCTTCCCATTCCCTATCCACATTCCATCCCCTGGAACCCTATATTCTAGATTCTGACTCTATGAGTTTGCTTATTCTAATTATTTCAAATCGGTGAGATCATACACTATTTGTTCTTTTGTGTCTGGGTAATTTCACTCAAGATGATGAAGTTCTGGTGGATAAAATCAGTCAAATGTGTGTGAAATAAAATTTGGTCATTCTTTTCTTTTTTACGAAAAATACCAGAACTCTCATTTGGAGTGAAAGCTGTGTCAATTTCTCAAAGAACTCTGAAAAGGTAACATAAAATTAATTAATATGCAAAAACTACTAAGAAATGGTTTCATATAAACAATATTAGAATAGAAAAATGATATTAGAAATTAAAAACATAATTATAAAAAATGTTCTTCAATATCTCTGATTTTTCTAACAAAACACAAGTTTCATTTCATAGACTAAAAAAATCCCTTTAAATATACAGTCATAAAAAAGATTAGTTAATGCAATGGTGTTATGTGCTTTTAGTGTTTGTGATTTAAATAATGTTTGAAAAACCAGAAGTTAGTTATTTTAAAATTTGGAGAATGTTGACTTCATTATATTAACACAAAATTGCTAAA
This sequence comes from Choloepus didactylus, assembly GCF_015220235.1. Taxonomy (NCBI): domain Eukaryota; kingdom Metazoa; phylum Chordata; class Mammalia; order Pilosa; family Megalonychidae; genus Choloepus; species Choloepus didactylus. The sequence goes on from NC_051309.1 coordinate 145,781,807, forward strand.
TTAAATGTTTCTTTGAATCGACATGACCTACAGTGAAATAAATTAGTGGTATGGTCGATTAAATTGGCCACATCTTCTTGTCCCCATCTCTCAGTAGCTGGAGTTTATTTCCTTTCTCTTTGCGTCTGCTTGGACACCCAACTTTCTTCAACCTCTAGAAATCAACAGAAGTGCCACTGTATTCAGTTATTTGTTAGTTATTACTAACAAAGCTGGGTCATAATATATTTGCAGTTTTTGCTTTCATATGTTTAGAAAGCACCCTCTTGGAACCCAGCCACCAAGAAGAGAACTATAATAAACGTGGGGAAGTGATATGGAAGACAGACAAGACTCCCACTGACAGCCCCATCTGACAGTCCAGCCAACAGCAAGCACCAACTACCAACCATGTAAATGAGCCATCCTAGATATTTCATTCCAGCTGAGCCTCCAGAAGACTATAGCCCCAACCTGTACCATGTGAAGCTGATGATCTATGCAACTGAGTACAGTCAACCCTGAAACTCATGGAAGATAATACAGGGTTATTGTTCCTTTAAACTACTACCTTTAGAGATGATTTGTTATGCAAAAGTAGAAACTGAAATACTGAAAAGCAACTTTAATTTTAAATGAAGAGTGAAATCAGAGTTAGACTGCTTGCTTTTAATGCTTGGACTGAGAGCAGGATGATCTTGAATGACCTTGTTCAATTCACAATTAACTGTACTTCTCTGAGTCTCAGTTTCAGTAGAACTCACTTCATGGGATTTTTGTGAAAACTGATGAGAAGTGTTCCTGTAAAGCACTTATATAATGACTGGAAGTTAGTAAAAAGTTCAATAAATATTGTCTGTTGCTACATTGATGCTATCGATGTAGATATTAACTTGGTCTATATGAAATAATATATGAGGTTTTATGCTGCTGAAGACTTTTGATGTTGAGGAGAGATTGGAGGAGATTAAAAAAGCATAAAATCAGAGAGGGCTTATACCCAATAAATATATTTCAAAGGCTATCTTTTAAATTATATCAGTATTGTTACACAGAAAAGTAATGTTGGCATTGAGTAAAAAAGCATATGACAATGTTTTCATAAACTATCAAAATCTAAAAATTTTGTTTCTAGACAACAATGTTGTAACCTTTACCTTTTTTCCTGAAATATTAAAATGGATGCATTTATTATGAAGTTATTATGAAACTTGAATAACTAAAGTTAGTTGACTATAGTTTGGAGTGATGACAGACATGATGCTATTGCTTATCTATTAAAAAGAACTGATTTGACTATTTAGGATAAAACAAGTTATCCCAGAAATATGCCATAAACCATAAATATCTCTTAATATATTTCATTACATGCCTGGCTTTGTTTTCCATTTCTCTGATCAAATTTTAGTTTCTGAAAAAAATTCTCATTTGTACTGGCTAGTCAGCAAATGCTTTTCCCTTTTTTTATATTTTATGAAGTCCCAATGGTATTCTCTAATTGGCTCTAAATTTTGACTTCACATTTAGAATGGCTGTTCTTTTTCCTTAAGAGAAAATTAACACTGAATTGATACTAATAGCTAGAATCTATTTGTGTTACCCAAATAACAAGTATTTTTATCTTTATGTTTGACCAACTGCACATTGAAAACCACTAATTTCACTCCTAAAGAGTCAAACTCTTAATTTCCTCCACATCTACCCTTTAAGGCTCAGCAGGACATGTCTATTCTCTTCTCTATTACAGACTTAATTTGCTATCCCAGAGAAGAGGGTAGTCATTCTGATATCAAAACTGTGAAAAACTTACCTATTGCTTCTTGCTGATCTGTCCAACAACTCCCATGAACTGACTGCTTCAACGTATCTTCCTTAGATTACAGCACTTATATTTGATGATATAAGTTATAGCAACTTATCCTCCTTATATTATAACACTCTTATATTTGATGATGTTATATCAATTTATCCTCCTTAGATTACAGCAGTCTTATATTTGATTATATATAGTTTTCAAGACATTAACATAAATCTAGAGTGGCTACAACATACTATAGGAAAAATGCAAAAAGGAAGTTAATTAAGGAAAGCGACATTTCTGAAGAGAATATAATTTTATTATTTGTAAAACTGACTAAAGTGGATAAACATATATTAAAATCATCTAGCAGTTCCTAAAGTCTCCTCTTATTTAGTATAGATTAACCATACCTATTCAAGCTAAATCTCCTAGTTTGCTCAGATTGTTCTCTTAGTGTTGATCTACTCAGAAATGTATTGATCAATATGAAAGCTGTCTTCAAATTCCTATTTTCTCTAATTATATAAATCAACTGAAAAAAAATGACAGTAAAAATCACAGAGATTGGCTAATATTTTTTCAATGAATAAACAAGAAATTCTGGCAGAACCAGAAGTTTGATTAAAAAAACCCACCATAGTGATAAGGATTTGAGGATATGCTAATTGGTCAATATCAGCTAGTAAATTAATGATTACTACTAAAACAAAAGTTTGCTTCTAGATTTTCAATCACTAGACTTGTGTCTAGAACTTTTTAACATTATCACTTTATTCTCATCTTAACTGGCAAAATATTGGCTATATATCCTGGAAAGTATTATGGGAGTACTAGAGTACAGGGAGTTTCCTCAGCTGGTCCCAGCTGTGGTGGGAGCAGCTATTGCACTCAATCTTTGTTAACTAGTGCATTACACAGTGAATATCTGCACCAGAATGCAGTGCTGTACATGCACAAAGAGAATGACAGCAAATATATCTTAGTTGTCAAAGCAAAGCCATATCTCTACGGCAAATAAATGTTGTCATTTAATTATCAGTTTTTGGCTTCCTTGTTTATTAGAGACTCAACAGATGACTATATTATGTGAGATATCAATTAGGTATCATCAGATTCATCAACCACAAAGACAAGCATGGCCAGCAATACTCCCACACAAAGAGAAAACAAGATAGAACTCAAGCAGGCTCTGCTGGCACAGGCGAGTAGCATGAGGGGTTCGCCCATATTCTCAATTCCACCTATTACTGCTGCACTGCCATTTTTCCCTCAACTCACAACTAAGCCCCATTGGGACTTTCCAATGATTGACTGACAGGGAAGAGAAAACTCCAGCCTGACTAGATGGAGCTGCATGTTGGTATTGACCAGATGTAGACTGCTGCAGTAGTACCACCACATTCAGTGGGCTCTAAGGTGAGTGGAAAAGAAAAATCCTTTCAGTCAGTAAAATTTCCAGCAATACCTTTGGTTTTCCATTTTGCCTGGAGGAGAGATTGCTATTGGTGTATAAATTTAAGGGTGGCAGGCAGATATTCGTTTTCATCTATCCTTGGCAGCTAGAGAATGAAGAATTGGCTCATGAATGACCACTCAGATTCTCCTGGTTAAGGCTTTGGAATTTGAAATTTAAGAAAATTATGTAAAGAAACAGAGTCAAGTTAGAGAATTTTTGTGTCAGCTATGGTGGAGTTGGCAACAATGAGTCACTTGAAGATGGACCAGTGGTGATGTCTTAAGCAGACAATTCCTCTGTATTGTTTTGTTGGCATTGATCCTTGTTCAAGCCCAGTTCTACAGCATTCCCTGAAATCCCATGATGTAGCAGATACCTTTCTAAAACTTATTGTTCTATTCAATGTAACCAGAGTTAATTTGTTTTTGAATTCTATAAAACTTACTAATACCTTGCCATCTGCCTCTGTGATGCAGAGATACTTTAGACTTTTTCATTCACCAAGAAACCTGTTTTATGACTTTAATATTGTGTCTATTTGAGAAAGAAAAAGAACTTCACTTCCAACATATCAACATTTATGCACAGGATTATGAGTTTCAGATTTAGATTAATATTCTGTGATTATGTTTTACAGATAACAAATGTTCATTACATTTCAATGTGCTAAAATATTATTCGCATGATTTTCCTAGTCATATAATATGAAAAAAATTGGCATGTGATTGGAAAATTTCTAAGTGCACAAAGTACTGTATACCAACTAGCATTTGGTAGCTGAGATTAATGTTTTATTTTAAGAGGACATATGAAGATTTTTTTAGATCATTTTTGATGTTGAAATAGAATGGAAATTAAAATTTAATTCATTCATTTTTATTGGTTTTAATACAAAAACTGGACTATGTATACTACTGTTCCAGTTTGCTAATGCTGCCCTTTTGCAAAACGCCAGGAATGGATTGGCTTTTATAAAGGGAGTTTATTGGGTTACAAAGTTACAGTTTTAAGGACATAAAGTGTCCAGGGTAAGGCATGAACAATCAGATACCTTCACTGAAGGATGGCTGATGGCATCCAGAAAACCTCTGCTAGCTGGGAAGGTATGTGGCTGGCATCTGCTTGCTTCTAGGTTGCGTTTAAGCTCCTCTCTCAGCTCTTGTGCTTTCTTCAAGTGTCCCTCATGGCTGCAGCAAGCTTGCTCCTTCTGTCTGAGCTTATATAGTGCTCTAGTAAACTAATCAAGGCCCACACTGAATGGGTGGGGCCACACCTCCATTGAAATTATCTAATCAGTGTTATCAACTACAGCTGGGTGGGGCACATCTCCATGGAAACAACCTAATACAAACCGTCCAACTTAATCAACACTGATACCTCTGCCCCAAGATTGCATCAAAGATAATGGCATTTGGAAGGACATAATGCATTAAAACTGGCACAATTACTATGGCAGGATTGTGAAATAATTATTAATCTGTAAAATAAATTTTAAAGATATTTAATTGGAAAGCAGTGATAAATGATGACTACTTTGTTTTGAATAATCTATGAACTGTAATTACTGTTGCTGTTTATTCATGTCTGGCTCCAAAATGTATATCAGTTAAGGCCAACTAAGCTACTTTTTAGTTTTTTGGTTAAAAAATAGTATCTGTAGGGGGTAGGAGCTCTACTTTACTTTTGTCACAGGAAGACCCTGCTGAACCCATGAATAGAAAATTTAATTTAAAATGCAAGGATACTACTTTCAATTTGAATTATTATAATGAAGCATGTTAAGTGGTCCATGTCTCCAACATCTGAGTTTCTCGAGTCTGAACACTGAAGATATTGTTCTTCATTAAGTCAATAAAGAAACCATTATCAATGGGAGCAAATGACTGAAAGGAACTGTGGCCACTACAAATGTCAATGAAGCCAGAAATAGCCCTTTAAAAATTAGATATGCTGCCAGGGAATGCAGAAAGGGCAAAACTTATGAATCATTGATATAATTAAATAGTTGAATGGGCTACCAATCAATTAATAACACAAACTAAAATATTCCAGCACTTGTATTCATTTTGACATACTCAATTTAAAAGATAACATTCCATGTATATAGAGATACAAAGTTTATATTCCCCAAATATGTTTTTTTCCTAACTTTTTGAAGAGGAAAAATAAAAGTGATCTAGAGCAATCATCCAAAACTCATTCTGTACTTAACACGGGGGGTTGGAGGGAGGTAATATTATATATAATACAGAACATTTTCTTTTTCCAGGCTCCAGGCAGATATTTAATCTGAATAATGTAACTGATGGATGCCCTCCACAAAAATATTTAGAGGTGATGGACCATGCCCAAGTTGCTCATCAGGCACTTAATAAAAAAGAGTGAGAGAACAGAAGAGACAGAGAAAGAGAAAGAGGCAGAAAGAGAATGTGTTTAAGAATGAGTAAACTGTAGTTTTTTTCTTCTTCTTGTTGTTTTTAAGGGAGACATAAGAAAGACAAAAATGTCAACTATTTTAACTGATACACAAATATATCTTGGTATCTCGAAAGAGATAATGCAACTCATAAACACTCTTAGGTCAGAATTTATACACTGATATTATTTAATACAGAATCTAAATTATAACAAGTTTTATCTCTAATTACATGCTGATGCAAATTAGTTGGCTGAAGTTATAATAAAATACATGCTTATACAGATCCATGGGTACATTTTGATACTACCTGACATGCCACTTCTATGGGCCCTGTGAGGAAAAATTTTGAAAATTATAATTCACAATTAAAATTACAATAAGAAAACAGTTTTTCACAAGTTTTACCAAATTCCCACTAAAATGCCTATAAAAAAAAGAAATAGAGACATGGAAATTTACTTATTTTATAAAATTAAGACTATTGCCACTATAGGAGTAGTTTATCTTATTTATAATGTCTAAGAAATTCATAAAGAAAAAAAAATCCAAACCCTTTTACATATCTGAAATGAATCTGCTTCACAAACATAAAAGAAGGTAAAAAGACGGTGTATCCATCCTCTGCAGTCTGCATTCAGACCAGAAACCTCTGAACTGTAGCAAGAATACTCTAAAAGTTGGCAGTGTTCCATTACATAAACATGTCATTTTTTTTGAGGTAGATACTGCCATTCCCCTTCCATGGACCCCAATTTTTTGTCATGAAGATATATATATTACACTTTTGAATTTTAAAATATGTCATATAAAACAGAATTCGGGGATTGACAGTTTATTCATATCCTATTGCTGCTGTAACAAATTACAACCTTAGTGGCTTAAATAACACAATTGATTATCCTAGAGTTCAGGTGAGAAGTCCACCAAGGGGCTCACTGGGCTAAAATCAACGTGCTGGCAGGGCTGTGCTCCTGATGGAGACTCTAGGCAGGGGATCCATTTCCCTGCCATTTCCATCTTCCGGAGGCATCCTACATTCCTTGTTCACACCCCCTTCCATTTTCAAAGCCAGCAATGGTGAGTTGAGTCCTGATATCACATCAGTCTAACCTTGCTTCCATCATCACATCTTCTCTGACTGACTCTGCCTCTTCTGCAGCCTCCACATTTAAAAGGTCTTTGATTTGGGACCATCAGGACAATCCAGGATAATCTCTTTATCCTTAATTTCATCTGCAACCCTAATTCTCCTGTACCATATAATTTAACATATTTACAGGTTCCTGGGATTAGGACATGGACATCTTGGGGTGGGGTATGGGGGGCATTATTCTGTTTAACAGGCTATATAATATTGCTTCCTAGAAACTAATCCAAAATTATGTTCTTGACAAACTGAAATGCTGGGGAGTAAATTCTGCAGTTCATATTTTTTACAACTCCAACAGATCAGTGTCTTGGAGAAGTGGTACAAATAGGGTACAAGTAACCGCCATAAGCCAGCAAAGCTGCATGAGATATATGGTAAATGAATACTGAAATGAAGCTGCAAATAAGACTTCCATAAACATGGTACAGTAAGCTAATTTAGGGATGCTAAATGCATTCCCGTAATTCAAAGGCACACATATAGAAATTCTAGATAAAATTTAATATAAAAGTTTAAAAATGCAAACTTGTGATAGCTAATTTCATGTGTCAGCTTAGCTGTGTTATGGACTGACAGGATTGTGGGAAGATGGCAGAGTAGGAAGCTCCAGGAATAAACCATTCCACCCAACACATGCTGAAATGGAAGGAGCTATTTGAATCAATTATTTTGAAATTCCAGTGTCTAGTGGATCACTGTATAGGGGAGTGGTCTTCCTGCTCAAGGAGGAACAGGAGGAAGAAGCAGATGAACTGTGAGAAACACAGTGAGTTTCAGCCTTCCTTCAATGGCTACCACACCCCTTCCCCTAGCATCAAGGCAGGCAGCAGTGGAGACTGAAGCTTGGTCTCCTGGCAGAGCTTGCTACCTCCAGAGTTGAACATGAAGACCTAGATCTCCAAACTCCAGAGGGCTGTGGTCTGATCACTGATCACTACTTTTGATCAGCTAATTCAGATCACTGAGGGCCTGCTCTGATAATGGCCCTTGTTCCAACCACCCTCTGACAACGGTGGCAGAGGATTCTTTTTTTATTTATTTAATTATATTAGATTCATTTATGTTTGCTTTTGTGTCACCTATTCACTTTTCTATTTTCATGTATGCTTATTATGTACATTATATATTAATAGAATAGCACAAGTACATAATTTATAAGTAGATATATCTTCATTGAACTTCAGTTTTTAAAAATTGACAAAGGTGTCCTGTCATAATAGTTTAAAAACCACTGCATGAGGGTTATAGGGGATTAACAACTCAGAGTAAACTCACTTATCACTGGGAGGAAGGGGAAGAGATCCTAAAATGAGCACGGAGGATCTGTGATGATGGGAACCTGCTCACCCCTACCCCACACACATACCACCAGGGGATGATGGTGCGTGTGAAAGGGAGAAGGTGGGGATGGAGGGCTGAGGGGTTTAAGCAAGTTACCCAACCTCTCTGTGCTTTGGTTTTCTCATCTGTAACTTGGGGGAAATATTGGCATTTAATATTAATTGATATTTAATAGTGTGAATTTTAAATTGGTTAATTCACATAAAGTACTGTGAACTGTGCCTGCCTTGTGGTAAGCACTGTGTAACTGCTTGCCAATAAAGCTCAATGTAATAGAAATGTTGCCTTCTGAACCTCCCTCACTCACTGCTGGGGGAGCATCAGGAAGGGAAGTGTCAGCAAAATTGTTAACATTTACTGGAAGCCAACTATGCACCAGATGTTCACTTAATTCTCACCACAACTGAGAGGTGGGTACTGTTAGCCCCAGGTTTACCCAGGGGAAACAGAGACCCAGGGAGTTCCAGTGATTTGCCCAAGATCACATAGTGAGGTAGAAGTGACCAAGCCATGGTACAAATTAGGTCTCTGTGACACCAAACTAAGGTCCACTCTTTCTACTCTACCCTGCCAATTTCCTGGTACCCCAAGCAGCAATGAGGCAGAGGAGGAACGCAGGGGACCATGTCCCCATCTTCCACAATCAGCTTTGGTGGGGGGGCATGCTAAGGAGGGCACTGCAGCTAAAGGCTGCGCCAGGGGTTGGAATGAGCACTGCACTTGGCTTCAGAACATGTGGTGCAAGTCCCTGCTCCAATCATAATTAGTTGTGTGGCCTTCGGCAAGTCATTTCATCTCTCTGTGCCTCAGTTTCCTCATCTGTAAAATGGAGATCATAATTATCTGGACTGTTGTGGGCACTGAAGAAAGCATCAAATTTAGAAGTATCTAGAGGCAGAGGATTCTTAAAGACAGTAACCTTCCTCAAAACTATGGAAAACAGCTAAGGGGCTACAGTAACTGGGCAAGGGCTGAGCCCAGAAAAATGTAACTTCAAAAGCCATAGAAGAAGGTCCTGGCACCTTACTGACCTTTGCCCCATCTCCTCCATGATGCAGGGTAGAGCCAGCTTGTGCTCCTATTGTGGGTCTCTAGCTCTGTTCCACAGGGAGCAAAAAGACCTCTGTGTGCCTACTGAGGAGGAGGGAGGCCAGTGCCAATCTAATGAGTGAAATCTGAGAGACTGAGCCAAGGAACTTGTCTAGGGATCCCTCTTCCAGAGTTTGTCCTGAGGGCAGGAAGCAGCTTGCAGACAGCTGATCTAGTATGAGAAACAATTAATTGCAGGGGCAAAGGAATTCCTGCATTGTCACTCAATAGAGAACCTAGAAGGGAGTGAAAGTCTATTTCAAAGGGAGTAGAAGGGGCATTCATTGAACTCCTGTAAACTGTGAACAGGGAATTCCTAAGGCTTCTAGGAAGCACTAGTCTAAGAAAAGAAGCAGACTCCTTGGCTCCACCCAGGCTTAGGTAGGACAGAGAGGACCCTGCACTTTGCACTTGCCTCAGGCTGATTTTCATGAAAGGAGGGCTAAGCTCTAAGGGAAACTACCATCCAAAGAAGAGCCAATTTACAAAGACAGTGAAAGAGGCCTGTAGCTTTGGTTTATTTGTTTTATTTTTGTTGTTGTTGTTTTGTTTTGCTTTGTTTTGTTTTATTAGTTCCTGGCATTCAAGAAAATCTGTCATATCACTAACTGGATACAAACTTAAGGAAAAGAGCTCAGGGACTAACTCTCAGAGTTAATGCTCTAAAATACTAAAATGTACAGTGTTCAACAAAATATTTCAAGACAAACTAAGAAACTGAAAAGTGATGGTCTATCTGAAGAAAAAGATAAAAATCCAGAAATTATCAATTAAGATGGCCAGACTTTGAACTTACTGAGCAGAGACTCAAAAAAAAGAAAAAAAAAAATCCTCAATATGCTTAAAGAGTGTTTTAGTTTGTTAATGCCGCCAGAATGCAAAACAACAGAAACGGATTGGCTTTTATAAAAGGGGGTTTATTTGGTTACTCAGTTACAGTCTTAAGGCCATAAAGTTTCCAAGGTAACACATCAACAATTGGGTACCTTCACTGGAGGATGGCCAATGGTGTCCGGATAACCTCTGTTAGCTGGGAAGACACGTGGTTGGCGTCTGCTCCAAGTTCTGGTTTCAAAATGGCTTTCTCCCAGGACATTCCTCTCTAAGCTGCAGTTCCTCAAAAATGTCACTCTTAGTTGCACTTGGGATATTTGTCTTCTCTCAGCTTCAACAGAGCAAGAGTCTGCTTTCAATGGCTGTCTTCAAAGTCTCTCATCTGCAGCTCCTGTGCTTTCTTCAAAGTGTCCCTCTTGGCTGTAGCTCCTCTTCAAACCATCCCTCACAACTGCACTGAGTTCCTTCTGTTTGTCAGCTCATTTATATGGCTCCACTGATCATGGCCCACCCTGAATGGGTGGGGCCATGCCTCCATGGAAATATCTCATCAGTTATCACCTACAGTTGGGTGGGTCACATCTCCATGGAAACATCCAATCAAAAGGTGACACCCTAATCAAAACGACCAATCAATCTGCCCCACAAGATGACATCAAAGATAATGGTGTTTTGGGGGACATAATACATTCAAACCAGCACAAAGAGGTAAAGGCAAACACAGACAAAGAACTAAAGGATGTGGGGACAACAATAAATGAACAATATGGGAATCTCTTTGAGATTTTCAGTAGGAACCAAACAGAAATACTGGTGTTGAAGAACACAATAATTAAAATGAAAACATCACTAGAAGGTTTCAACAGCAGATTAGAGGTGGTAGGATTAAGAATCAGTGATCTTGACAAAGACAAGACAATTGAAATTATTTGGGCTGAGGAGCAGAAATAAAAAAAGAAAAAAAAAGAATGAACAGAGTCTTAGACCTGTCAGACAACATCAAGTGTACCAATATACGCATTATGGCAGCCTCAGAAGGAGAAGACAGGCAGGGATGGAAGGAATTTTCAAAGAAATATGGCAGAGAACTTCCCAAATTTAGTGAAAGATATGAATATGCACACTCAGCAAGCCCAGTGAACCCAAACAGGATAAATTCAAAGAGAACCATGCCCAGACAAATAGTAATCAAATTGTCCAGTGCCAAGAACAAGAGACTTCTGAAAGCTGCAGAAAAAAGGCAATGAGGTAAGTACAAGGAATTCCAATAAGATTAAGTTCCAGTTTCTCAACAGAAACCATGGAGGCAAGGGGTCAGTGGTATGAAATATTTAAAATGCTGAAAGAAAACAATTGCCAACCATGAATTTAATATCTGCAAGACTTTCTTCAAAAACTGAAGGAGAGATTAAGACAGACTCAGATAAACAAAAGCTGAGGGAGTTCACTGCCAGTAGGCTATGCCCTAAAAGCAAGGCTAAAACGAGTTAGTTCTTCAGACTGAAAGGAAAGGTCACTAGACAGTGGATTAATGCAGCACAAAGAAATAAAAACCTCTGGTAATGGTACTGAAGTGCAAATTCATACAAAGCAAAGATAAATCTATGAATTTGGACATGCAATGTACAAAGATTATTCATAACAACTACAAAATAAAGCCAGGGGGATGCAGGGATAGAATAGTGTATGTATACACAATTGAAGAAAAGCTGATATCAAACAAAATATGCTCATTATAGGTTTAGAATGTTAAATTTTAGCTACATTGTTACCAAAATGAAAATACATGAAAACTATATTCAGAAAGAAATGAGAGGGGATTCAAAATCAGACAATACAAAGAATAAAAAAAAGAAACAAATAAATTAGAAGTAGGCAATAAAGGGAGATTATACAGAAGTAATCATTAACATAAGAATAGAGGGTCAAAAGATGCATAAGTCTTACAAGACAAGATAGCAAAATGGAATAGCATCCTCTATTATCAGTAGGTACTTTAAATGTCAAAGGATTAAGATCTCTGGTCAAAAAAGGGAGAGGTTAGCAGAATGGGTAAAAAATCATGACCCAACCATATGCCATGTACAAGAGACTCACCTTAAATTCAAAGTCATAAGTAGGATGAAAGTGAAAAGATAGAAAAAATTTATACCAGGCAAGCAATAACACACAAGAGCTGAGGTAGCTGCATTAATATCAGATATGGGACAAAGAAGGTCATATACTGATAAAGAGGTCAATTCAACAAGAAGAAATAATAATTATTTCTGTGTCCCAAAATATATGAAGCAAATATTGACAGATTTGAAGGCAGAAATAAACAGTTTTTACATTAATAGTAGGAGATGTCAATATGACACTTTGAATAATATGCCAATATGAACTTCTAGGCAGAAGATAAATAAGGAAATAGAAAACTTGAACAGAACTCTAAACCAGTATAAATTTGCCCTTATGAGCTGACAATTCCTCTACTCAGTATATACCCAGAAAATCAGAAGTCAGGGATGCAAACAGACATTTGTACACTAATGTTCATAGTGGCATTATTGCCAAAAGATGGAAGTAACACATGTCCATCAACAGACGAATGGATTAAAAAATGTGGTAGAAACATACAATGGACTATCATTCAGCAGTAAGAAAGAATGAATTCCTGAAACATGCAACAGCATGGATGAACCTTGAGGACATCATGTTAAGTGAAGTAAGTCAGACACAACAGGACAAATATTGTATGATCTCACTAATATGAACTAATTATAATATGTAAACTCATAGACATAAAATCTAGAATATAGGTTACCAGGATATAGAATGAGGCTTGAGAAAGGTGAATGGTTGCCTAATATGTGCAGAAGTTTTAAATAGGTTGAACTTAAATATTTGGAAATGGATAGAAGTGATGGTTGCACATTATTATGCATATAATCAACAGTGCTGAACGGTGTGTGAATGTGGTGTAAAGGGGAAGTTTAGAGTCATGTATGTCACCAGAAGGAAAGCTGGAGGTTAAAGCATGGGAATGTATAACACAGTGAATTTTATGGTGAACAATGACTGTGATTAAGTATAAAAAATTATTTCATGAATTAGAACAAATGTACAATACTATTCACAAGTAGTTAACATTAGAAGGGTATATGGGAAAAAATGTATCTATTTCAAACTACTCACTATGGTCAACAGTAATATCTTATTTCATCAACAGCAACAAATGTACCACACCAATACTAGGGATCAATACTGAGGGCAGGAGGGTGGGTGGATAAGGAGTATGGGATATTTGGGGTTTTCTTTTTTAATTTTATTTCTTTTTCTGGAATAATGAAAATGTTCTAAAATTGCTCACTGTGATGAATGCACAACTATGTGATGATACTGTGAGCCACTGATTGTAAACTTCAGATGGATTGCATGGTGTGTGAATATATCTCAATAAAATCACATTAAATAAAAACATGAGAGAGAATCAAGAAAACCAAAAGTTGGTTCCTTGAAAAGATCAATAAAATTGACAGACTCTTAGCTATACTGTTAAAGAAAAATGAGAGAAAAGAAATAATTAAAATCGGAAATGAAAAGGGGACATTACTAACAACCACACTTAAATAAAAAGGACTATAAGAGAATACTATAAACAATTGTGCATACAGAAATTAGATAACCCACATGAAATGAACACACTCCTAGAAACCCATGAAGTACATACACTGACTCAAGAAGAAATAAAAGATCTCAGCAAAACAACAACTAAAGAGACTGAAAGAGTTATCAAAAACCTCCCAACAAACAAAAGCCCATGACAAGATGGCTTCACAAGTAAATTTTACCAAAAATTTCAAGAAGAGTAAACACAAATCCTGCTCAACCTCTCCAAAAAATTGAAATGGAAGGAACACTTCCTAAATCATTCTATGTAGCCAACACCACCCTCATACCACAGCCAGATAAAAATACCATAAGAAAAGATAATCACTAACCAGTATCCTGTATGAATATAGATGTAAACATAGTCAACAAAATATTAGTAAACTAAATCCAACAGCACATTAAAAGAATTATACATCATGATCAAGTGAGATTTATCCCAGGTATGCAAAGGTGGTTCAACATAAGAAAATCAATTTATCTATTTGACATATCAACAGCATGAAGAATGAAAATGATATGATCATCTCAATTGATGCAGAAAAGGCATCTGGCAAAATCCAGTATGTCTTCTTAACAGAAACACTTAGAAAATGAAGAATAGAAGGAAACTTCCTCAATATATAAAAGGTATACATGAAAAAAAAGTCTTAGCTAACATCATAGTCAATGATGAAACATCCAAAGCTTTTCTTCTAAGATAAGGAAAAAAGGATGCCAGCTGTCACCACTGATATTCAACATTTTGCTGGAAGTTCTAGTTAGAGCAATTAGGCAAGACAAAGAAATGAAAGGCATCCAAACTGGATGTGAAACATTCTCTATTTGTAGATGAAATGATCCTATATACAGAAAATCCTGAAAAATTCACACAGCTCCTAGAACTAAGAAATGAATTCGGTGATGTGGCAGGGTACATGACCAACACAAAAATCAGTAGTGCTTATATACACAATCAATGAACAATCAGAAGAAGACATAAAGAAAAAAAATTCCATTTATAATAGCAACAAAAAGAGTCAAATATCTAGGAATAAATGTAACCAAGGATGTAAGGGCATTGTGCACAGAATACTACAAAACATTGTTAAAAGAAATCAAGAAGACCTAAATGTATGGAAGGACATTCCATGCTCATGGATGGGAAGACTAAATATTTTTAAGATGTCAAATGTACCCAAATCAATTTATACAGTCAATGCAATCATAATCAAAATTCAACAGCCTACTTCACAAAACTGACAAGCCAATCGTTAAATTTATATGGAAAGATAAATGGCCCCAAATAGCCAAAACTATCTTGAAAAAGAAGAATGATGCTCGAGGACTCATACTTGCCCTTTTAAAACTTAATACAAAGTAATCAAACAGTACTCTAATAATACTACAGCAATCAAAACAGCATGGTACTGGCAAAAGGATAGGCATATAGACCAATGGAATCAAACTGATAGTCCTGAAATCAACCTTCACATTCATAGCAAACTTATTTTTGACAAGGGTTCCAAGTTTTCTCAATTGGGAAAGAACAGTCTCTTCCACAGATGGTGCCAGGAAAACAGATGTCTATATGCAAAAAGAGGAAGGTGGATAGTTCCTTCATACCAAATGTAAAAACAAGCTCAAAATGAATCAAAGACATAAATATAAGAGCCAAAACTATAAAACTCCTAGAAGAAAACATAGAGAAATATTTTCAGGATCTTGTGTTAGGCAACGATTTCTTAGACATTGCACCCAAAGCACAAGCAAAAAGAAAAAGGAAGAAAAAAAATAGAGAAATGAGCCCTAATCAATATTAAAAACTTTTTTTGCCTCAAGATTTCATCATGAAAGTAAAAATACAACCTACATAATGGGAGAAAATATTTGGAAACCACAACTCCTATAATGGTTCAATATCCAGAATATATAAAGAAATCTTACAGCTCAACAACAAAAAGATTTAAAAATGCAATTAAAAATGGGCAAAACATTTGAATAGATATTTATTTAAATAAGATATACAAATGACCAAAAGCATATGAAAAGATGGTCAACATCTTTATCCCTTAGTGAAATGCAAATCGAAACCAAAATGAGATACCATTTCACATCCACTAGTGTAGCTACTATTTAAAAATAAACAGAAAATTACAAGAGTTGGAGATGATGTGGCGATAGAGGAACACCCATCCATTGTTGGTGGGAATGTAAATGGTGCAGCCATTTTCTCAGAAATTTAGGTATAGAATTACCATTTAACCTGGCAATCCCACTTCTAGGTATATACCCCAAAGTATTGAAAGCAGGGACTGGAACAGATATTTGCACACTGACATTCACAGCATCATTATTCACAGATGCCAAAAGGTGGAAGCAACTCTGTACCCATCAACCAATGAATGGATAAATAAAGTGTGCTATGTACATACAATGGAGTATTATTCAGTCATAAAAAGTAATGAAGTTCTTACACATGTGACAACATGAATGACTTTTGAAGATATCATGTTGAGTGAAACAAGCCAGACACAAAAGGACAAATATTGTATGATCTTACTGATTTGCAATAATTAGAATAATTAAATTCATAGAGCAATAAACTATAATACAGTTTACCAGGGGCCTGGTTGAGAGTAAGGAAGCAGAGATTAATGCTTAAATTGTAGAGTTTCTATTTGGGGTGACAGAAAGCTTTGGGAATGGGTGGTGGTTATGGTAGAACAATGTTATGAAAGTAACAATATTGAATTATATATTTGAGTGTAGTTAAAAGGGGATATTTTAGGTTGTATATATGTTACTAGAAAAAAATTATAAAAAATGTTTATTATTTTTTAATAATAATGAACCCTAATGTAAACTGTGGGAAACCGAGTCTTCCATGTGGCTTAAGCCATATCTGGGGTGGTGGCTTGGAACGCTAAGCCACATGCCTGCATAAAACGCTGTGCAGGCATACATCGTAAAGATATGTGTCTTGGAACATAACGACAATGTTTGCTACTGTCCTATACCTAGATTGCTCCTTCTGATAGGCGACAAGATGTAAACATTGGCAATGCAAAAAGCAACAACTCATTCAGTTTTCTTCTCTATACAAAAATAAAAAGGGGGATATGTGGGAAAATAGCCTGAGCTGGGAATGCATCCTTGACTTCCCTAGCACCCGCATTGTTGATACAAGAAGCATGCAAGTCTTGGATGGTCTGTCCTTGACTTCCCTGTTTTGCTAACTTCCCTATCTTGCTTTCTCTAGCCTGTTAGTAACTCCCCTATTTTCTGTGAGAAAGTGAAGCTAATAAATATGCTGTGGATCAAGCAGAGGTGCTTTTTGCTTTCAAGGCTCTGAGCCCCCTGCTCCCAGAACTTTATATTTTGTGTCCGTGTTTCATTCCTTCACCGCCCTGTCAGCAATAGTAAACCATGGACCATAGTTACTAGTACAATTATAAAAATGTTCTTTCATCAATTTTAACAAATATAACACACTAATACAAGGTGTTAATAAAAGTGCGGTATATGGGAACTCTGTATTTTAAGCATGATTTTTCTCTAAATCTATAGTTTCTCTAATTAAACATCAACAAAAAAAATACTGGCCTGTGTGTTACTGTTAGAGTATTTCATAGACAGATTAACATCTGAAGTCAATTGTTTGCATCTACAGCTGACTGCATCTACAATCAACAGAGATTGCTCTCAGCAAAGAAGGGATTCTCCTCAACCAATCTGCTAGAGGTTTTAAAGCATAGCTGAGGATTTCAGAAGGCAGAGATAAGAATTTCTGCTGCTCCTCAGCCAGCCAGCTTCTCCTGTGAAATACAACTTCATCCTTGTGGTTCACCCTACGAATTCAGACTTGCCAATATCCATGGTCATGTGAACTAATTCCTCTAATACACATATCCTGTTGGTTCTGTTTCTCTGAATAACCCTGAAGAATATAGTAGCTGAAATAAAAAAGAAAAGAAATAAAAGGAAAGAAACAAAATAAAATGAAAGGAAAAAAATAAGAAAAAGGTATTAGTGAGAGCCAGAAGCAAGAAATAGGAAATTCAAACCTCAGCAGTGAGAGGGAGCAAACACCATTGTGGTCCAATAATATTTGACCTCATATATAAGCCTAAAGAGACACAGAAATGAATTTTAATGTGCTCATGAAGACAGGAGGCATGACATCAAACAGGCACCAGGAAGGAAATAATGAGAGACTTATGCAAACTCTAGAATGCCAAAGTAATGTTTTCCTTATTTTTTAAAAAAATGGAAAAAAAAACTACTGAATGGCTTCTCTTGGCCCCCTTCAGGCAAATACATGTTAACAAAAGAAAATGAAAAAAAAAAAAAAAAAAAAAACATGAGAGAAAGTAACACATTTTGACCAAAGCACAGATATGAAATTTGAATTTTCAGCACATTTTTGATGCTAAGACATCAATCCATGAAAATAATACAAAATTGGTCCAGGAAAAGAGTGACCAAGGACTTGGACAAAAAGTTTTAAAAAATACTTTTTACTCCAGTTTTTAGCACCCAAGGAACAAAGGACTACCAGAAATTAAACATCCAAATGAAAAGCACACAGAGGAAATGTCAATATCTACTTAAGAAAATGAATTACTATGAGACAGTGACATTAGACATAGCCATCAGGATATTTCCACCAATCCCACAACTATAAACAATAAAAATATGAGACTATAAGGTAAATGTTTGAAGCTATTAGAAGGTAAGGGATAGATTCCTTATTTATAGAAAAAGAACACTATGAGAAATAGTGATATTTTAAAAAGAGTAAATATTACTTCTAAAATGAAAAAAAATGCAGTTTATATTGAAAATAAAATCTCAATAGATAAGTAAAATAATAGAGCTACATATCTGGAAGAAAAAATTGGTGAACTGGAATTTCCAAATGATATAAACACCCCAAATAAATTACAGAAGTTTATTAGAAACAGATACAGTGCCATAGATATTGAAGTAAAACATAAAGTTTATTGAAATAAAAATATATAAATCTATGACAGGTGTTCTCCTCTGCTGGGTAGTTTGGAACAGTCTGCAGTGGAACTGATCCAGAGCAACTAATAAAAGTCAGTTAAAGTAGAAAAAATATGTTAAGGATCTCAGAAAACTTCTGCAGCATAGGGGAGCCAAAATTCTGGAGAGAGAAATATCACAGAAAACTGAGCTAACATTCTACATCCACATTTTTCCAGGAAGCATTTAACAATAGTGAGCACAACACCAGAGGATGAATATTAAGGTTTACCCAGGCTCAAGACCACTACTGAAACACAGAAAGTCACCAGAAGAATTTTACTAGACAGGAAAAAATGCAGTCTTTTTTTTTTTTAATCAAACAAAGAAGTTTTACTGGCATCTATACACAAAATTCACCCAATATTGAAAGGTATTTTAATATTTACATTGTTTTCTTTTTTACTCGCTGCAGCATGAGGAACAAATCACAAGCATTTACTTTGGAGAAACAGAGACCATCATGTAGATTTTCCAAAATCGCTTTTTGAAAATCTCTGTATTGTGCTCCTCAAACGTCTAGAACCAATCTTTGCATAAAATATCACAGTTTTGTCCATTACCTTAAAATTCTGCAGCAGCAACCTAGAAATGCTACCACTAGCTGTTTTGAAATATATCTATTACCATATCTAATCTAATGGTATTATTTAAAAATTTCTTCCTTTTCAGCATAGGAAGTCCCTGACAAGCTGTTATTCATTCCCTTGAAGAAAAGAATCTGGGGACAACATT
Organism: Choloepus didactylus; assembly: GCF_015220235.1. Taxonomy (NCBI): domain Eukaryota; kingdom Metazoa; phylum Chordata; class Mammalia; order Pilosa; family Megalonychidae; genus Choloepus; species Choloepus didactylus. Next base: position 145,801,290 of record NC_051309.1, read on the forward strand.
TTAAGTTTGTCAGAAAAAATAAAAAAAGTTTACCTACCAGGCTCATATTTAGAACAATGTCTATACAAGTCAGTTGTAAAATTATTTGAAGAGAAAGGTGAACATGAATATCAGATTAAGTTAATTCTGGCAGAGAAAATTGAACAAGTATAGTTCAGTCAGCCATTAATCTATTACAGAGAGATGACAACTTTACAAAGTGTATCTTTCACCTACCAAGTGATGATTTTGTCCCCTTTCTACCACTGGTTCACTTTCTATATCAAGAACTGTGTCACTCTTGTTTATCTCACTTGAAGGTGTCAGTTTGTCATAAAGTTTGGAGTCATTTTGTACTTGTATAGGTGGTGGCTGACCATTAAGTTGAGGCACATTATCACCTTTTGGTTGAGAAGTGTCCTCTTCAAAATAATCAAAAAGCCGGGCATGAGGTGCCGGGTCCAGTTGTTCTGAATTCTATCACGTCCAAAATGATTTCCATTAACTTCTCTGCAGAAATCCAAATCTCTGTCATCCCTATCTCTTAGCCTCTCCCAGGGTCTTCTGTGGTCATCAAAATCTCTATGGACTTCTTGTCCAAAATCTCTGTTCCAAGAACCACTTCTGTGAAGAAATCTATAGTTTCCAGACTGAAATTGACCTCTTTCTTCATGTAAGCCTTTTGGACCAGCAAAGACAAGTAGAACTCAATGCTCTGCCTCATCAAAATCTCCTCTGTGCCCCTAGGGTTTCTCTGAATTAAAGTCAAAGTGGTCTTTTTGACTAAGATGATCTATATCTGGCCTCACAAGATTTTCTCTTTTTATCTACAGGAGGTTTTCCAAAGTGATCCCTACCATCTAATGGAGGCCTTCCAGGACCTTCTCTTGGATCAACAGGCCACCCAAACACATCCCTAACTCCAGAGGGGGAGGTCTACCAATGCTTTCTCTGGTTTCTGTGGAAGGAAACCCATAATCTCTATCTCCTTCCTGTGTAATGTTGTCATTCCCAAATAGTAGCCTTCTCTCTGGATTAGTAATATTGTCAACACTTTGTCTTCTAGGAGCTAAAAAAAGGTCTTTCTGGATGACTGAAAATATCTCTCAGTGGAAAAAGGCCACAGGGTGATGTATGAAGAGCTGAATCAAGTTCTGATGCAGGAGGGATTCCTCATTGGGGTGGAATTCCAGGCTGTATTAAAGGGAATCTTGGTCCAGATGTCTGTGGTACTAGTCCTGGACAAATGTCTAATATTGGCATGACAGGCATCTTTTGACTAAAGGGATTATGTTTTGAGACCTAGCTGGTGGCTGTGTTCCCAAAAGTCCAGAAGTATTTAGAACAATTGGTGGCTGTACTCCTATGAGCCTGGAATTGTTAGGCAGATTTGGGGGGTGTTTACTCCCCAAAGTCCAGGACTACTCGAATACTTGGTGGCTGTATTGCCAAAATTGCAGAGTTATAAGAAGATTTAGTGGCTGAACTCCAAGAATCTCAGAACTACTGGAAACATTAGCTGGCCAAATTTCAAGAATTTCAGAATTACTTGATCCATTTTGTCCTTGGACTCCCAGAATTCCAGAGTTCTTTGTCACATTTGGTGATGTCCTCTTAAAATCACAGAACTACTCGAAATATCATTTAGGATCACTGATCTGGTGTTTTCACCAGAGGAAATCTGGTGATCTGTCAGATGAGGTCCTTTTTCTTCAGGCTCTCCTTGTTTAGTTAGAGGATTAAAATTTTAAAACATTTCCAGCTGGAAGAGTGGAAGTAGCAACAGAACCACCTGATAAAACAAGGCTACCCAAACCAACATCTTTCAGTTTCCAGAGTCATGGATAATGGCAGCTGCACTGAAGATGTTGGTAGTACTGGGGCAATAGCAGGGGGTAGAATAACATGTGGTGGAACTGGAGGTGGCATGAAACCAGGAGATGGATGTGAAGGATTAAACTTGCTCAGAGAAAAGGAGGTGGAGGGAGTGGACTGAACCCTGGAGAAGGCACTGGCATTGATAAAGGAAATGCCAGTGGGACTAAGCTAACTGTACGCACAGCTGGTCCTACTGGAATCAGCAACTTAGCAAGAGGTAGACGGAAAACCTCTGCCTGGGTTGTGACCACAACTGGAGTTGGACTCTGAGTTGTCTGGTCTATCTCTTTAACAAGTTCTGAGCTTTTCACAGTTTCCCACTTGGTATTTACAGTTTCCTGATCCATCATGCCTCCTTCTGCAAAACCTTCCCAGTCATCCACTTTAACTTTTTTTTCCATGGTATATATGTAACTCCAAGATCCATATCCCAGAATTGTTTGTATTCTGTTTTTACACCTTTGTTTAAAGCCCAAGCTTTAACTTTGGACCCAATTTTATATGATCCAGAACTAAGTTTCTGAACAGCCAGAAATGCATCTTGTCAGAGAACCATACAGACATAAGCACAGCCTCTGGGAGGAATCATATTGACAGATTCAATTTGTCCAAACTCTTCAAACAGGTTGGTTAAATCTTGCTGTGTTGCCTTCTTCTTCACCTGACCAACCTAGAGAGTAGTAGTACATACATCTAATGTTTTAGATCTAATTGGAGGTAATCCCTCTTTCTGTCATTCTTTCTCCCTTTCTCAAGCTCCTCTTTTATTTGAGTATGAATGTGATGATTTCTTCTTCTTTCTTCTGAGTGGGATCAGGATTGCTTCCTGTGTTTATGCTTTTGAGAATCAGAACTGGACCTAGATCTTTGTTTTCTGGGTGATCTGAATGAGATTGCGAATGTGTTCTTGATCTGTAGCAAACTGCTACATTCCTTACTTCTTATTCAAAGATTTCCTCTTACACTCCATCTTGCACTTCATCATTATCCATATCCTATTGTTGAATATGTATAGAATCATCCAAATTTGCTTCAGCTTAAAGGAAATGTTGTTGACTGCTCCCTTGTGATGGTGGTGCTGAATGCTCTGACCCAAATTTTCTTTCTTGACTATCCTGTGTGGTTGCCTTTTGAGGTTGTTGATGTTCCAGAAGCTGCTAAGATGTTCAAGGTTTTACTGTAGTTGTTCTGCTATCTGATCAAAAATGGAATTGTTCAGAGATTCTGAAACATAAGGAAGTTGAGGAGTTAGAATTTTCTTTCACAGTTCTTCACTATGCTCAGAATCTTTTCCAAAAGCAAACTTATCCATTAACTTGTTAAAAGAAACTCACTGTTCTAGAGGAATAAAGGTGATAGCTGGCTGCAGCTGCAGTGGTAAGTTGAGCTGAAAGAGCCTGCAACTGAACAATAAGACCAGCATCCAGGGCCTGCAGAATGGAAGGCTGGGGCTTCTGCTGTTTTAACTGTAAAGCCTGTATTAACTGCTGAAGCTGTTGGCCTTGAGGACTCTGTAAGATCTGAACCATTGCTGCAAGTGTATCTGTGTTTGCTACCTGAGATGCCTACGGATCAATTAAACCTGGAACCACAGTGCCTGAAGTAACAGGTGTCCCAGAAGTTCCTGAAGTGTTGCTCATAGCAGCAGTAGTACTGGCCAAACCAGGTGTGACCACTGGAGGGGGAAGCCCTGCTGTCATTTCCAGAAGAGGTTGAATAATCTCACTCTTAAAGACTTTATTTTTCTGCCATAAGTTTAATACTCACTATTTTACTCATCAGGGCAGTGATATAAATTCTGGAAAGTGCTAATGATGTTATTACTAAATCTGGGTGCAAACACATCCTTGTCTTGACCAAACTGGTGCCAGGACTGTCATACAATGGACTCAATAACATAAAGTTCAGGTACCCTGTATTCTGGTTTACATTTCTGAATGAATTTCTCAATACTCTGTATCACATATTTATAGAACTTAAAGCTTTGATGGCTGCCTTAGTAATCTGGGTCATTTTCGCTTTAGAAATGGGTGGTTTGTTTGTAGTCATTCAAGGAATACAACAGATTCATTTTTCCTTCTGTTGCTTTATCCACCTCTCTGCTTGACATAGTGAAATAAGATGACTGCTTCTTGTCTTACAGTACTAGATACTCAGTGGACCTTACTAAAAATCTCTTCTTCCCAGTTCCAAATATAATTCCCAGTTGTATTTCTTCTGGCCACTGATGTTTACAGCTGGGCATTCACTCTAATTTGCAGAGAACATTTAAAATAATTTGAATGCTCAATAATTTAGGCGCTTTCAAAGTGAATGAATGAGTGAGTAGGCTTGGTCTCTTGGCTTTCTCCATGCATTTATCCTGAATGCCACTGCTTGATCCAGACTTTTAAAGAGCTGATTTCATATCATTCCACAGCTCAAATATCTGCATCTCATGGCTTCACATTGTCTCTTCCACAAAGTAAAAGTTTTCTTGGCCTTAATGTATCTTGGTAAAATCTTGTTTCACTTTTAACTCTTGCTACTCCTAAAATATCCTCCTGCTTCAGCCACACACATCTTATGGAACAGCCTGACCTTAGCTTGAACTCAAAACCAGAAACAAGCAGCCCCAGTGGATATCCCCACAGGAACTCAGCACAAAGTTTGCTTGATAAGGGCTTTTTATTTGCTCAGTGGCAGGGCCCCTTCCCCCCAGGGTAAGAATACCCACTTGTGGGCAGTGCAAGGCATTAGTCCTCTCCAACAGGAGCTGGGGCTGTGGAGCACCCATCCACCAACTCTGGGCTGAGCAGCTGGCATCCAGAGGAGACTGGCCACAATGAGGTTTCTTCCCTCTGCTCTTTTGTACATTTTGTGCTGTGTAAATAATAAAGTAGTCATTTGCTGACAGTATCTGTTGTGCCTGAGCCTGTGTTTCCATGACACACCATATAACAACTCAGTAAATACATAGGCAGAAAATATTTTCATAATAATGTTAACATACTATTTGCCTAGTTTCATTTTGTTGGCATCTGCAATGATGGTGCAAAAGCTTTAGTGGTAAAAACTGTTGATAGCTTAGCACAAATCACGGTGGTGGCACCAAGCTCTACTAGCACTCACTGTATGGTAGTCTTCACAATTTGAACTCACATTTTTTTTAAAAATAAAGTCACAATTTTAAAAATGTCATTTTCACTTAAGAAGCAATAAAAGTATTGATTTTATTAAGCCCTAATCCTTTAAAGTGCATATTTTTATGCTGATAATGTAGCTATAGATAAAGCAAAAACTGCTTTATTCTAAAATACATTATCAGGCAAAAAAAAAAATGCACATGATTTTTTTTTAAGTTGTGAGCTGAGCTAGCTTTTTTTTTTTAAATAGAACTTCATTTTTTAATGAACAGACTACTGAAAGATAAACTATGATTATTATGGGTGTTTGGAGACATTTTCTCAAACTGCCACTTCAAGAAAATTATTTTCTTAGTATCAATTGCATTTAACCAGAAAGTATGGGGGCAGGCCAATAGATCAAGATATATTTTTTAAAAATCTAGTAAAAGGCAGACAATCGAAGTAAACCCACAGATAATCAAGATACTGGAGATAAGCAGACAAGGTCTTTTAAAATAGCTTTAAAAACGAAATTCAAGAAAATACTTCAATGATGAATCAATAGGTTAAGCAAAGGAGAATTATATGGAACCCTTATCAGAGAATAATTTGAGAAAAAAATCTATTTGAACTTAAAAATACATAGGTATAATGGCAGATTGAGCCCAGCAAAAGACTGGATCTGAAACAATTCAGAAGAGAATGTAAAAGGCATGAGGCATGTGAAGAGAATCAACATAATACAGTTGGAATACAAAAAAAAAAGAAAGAAGAAAGAAAGAAAGAAAGGAAGGAAGGAAGGAAGGAAGGAAGGAAGAAAAAGAAAAAGAAAGGAGAGAATGGGGCAGACGAAAGATTTGAAGAAATAATGACCAAGAATTTTCCAAATATGATGTTATATACCAACCCACAGTTTCAAAGAATTCTGCAAATTTTATGCAAGATCAATAAAAGGAAAAAAAGAAGTCAAACTTTTCAAAAAATTAAACTGTTGAAAAAATTAACAAAGATAAAGGTAAATTAATGCAGTTCACAGGATGGTGATGTTTTTCTTCTAAAGAACAGTAATAAGAGAGCTAATGTTTCAATAAAAATTAAAGAAACCAAAAGAAAATGAAATACTATCTTTAAAGTACTGAGAGAAAATTATTGACTAGAATTGTAAACCCAGGGGGAAGATACCCTTAAAAAATAAAGGACATATAAAGATATTTTCAGATGAATGATATTTGAGAACATTTGTTACCAATACGCCTGCACAAAAGAAATGCTACAGGCAAAAGGCAAATAATTCCAGATGCAAATGAGGAAATTCAGAAGAAAGAAAAACACAGAAACGGTTAATTTGTGAGTAAATATAAAAGATTTGTTCTTTTAGCACAATAAAAATAACATCTTAGCATTTAAATTTACTTGTAAAATTAAAACATGACAACAAAAACACAAAAAAGTAGGAATGAAGTCAATGCAGATAAACTGATTTAAGGTTCTAGCATTTATTGATGATACAGTAAAATTAATAATTTTAACTGTAGTACTCTGTTAAGAACTAATGGAATAATAAAGAAGGCATCACTGGAAGATAATAGAGGGAAAATGAAATAAAAATTTTAATTAATCCAAAAGAAATTAAGAAAGAAATTGGAAAGAAAAAAAAAAAGAGGGGGATGTAAGCAGAACATATTTAGAAAAAAGGTAGAAATAAATCTACTTACATTTACTATAAAAGGAATAAATACTCCAATCAAATGCTATTTTCTCAAACTGGAATATTAAACATACTTCATTTATGTGCTGCTTATAAGAGACATAATTTAAAACTCAAGACATGGAAAGATTAAAGGTAAAATAATGTAAAAAGATAAAACATGTAAATACAAAAATCTATGGTAGGTACACTAGTATCAGAAAATTAATGACAAAGAGGTCATATCAAACTAATAATGTGGTCATATCAAAATGATAATTATAAAAATTTTAAATCTATAAGCACCCAACAACAAACCTTTAAAATGTTAATGCAGGAGATGGAAGAATATGGCAGCATAGAGATGAGTGGAAACTAGTGTGTCCCCCTGGAACAACTAATAAACAAACAGGAAGAGGTAGTAAATAATCTGGAAAAACTGTGGGGGAACAAACATAATTGTCCACTCATCATAAACCAACATGAATTGGCAGGAATGCCTGAGACAACAGCATAAAATCTGTAAGTAAAAACTGCAGATCCAAGCTGGGAGCCCCCTCCCACAATGGCCTGAACTGCAAAGCCTCATGGTGCTAGAGAGCAGCACTCTCCCAGTGTATTAGTTAGGGTTCTCTAGGGAAACAGAATCAATGAGAGGTGTCTATGACTATAAAATGTATAAAAGTGACTCACCCAACTGTGGGTATGCATGAGTCCAAATTCTGTAGAGCAGTCAGCAAACTGTCAACTCCAAGGAAGATGTCTGATGAACTCTTCAAGAAATGAATTGGCAACTTCGACAAACTCCTCAGGAAATGAACTAGGATCTTCAATGAATGTATTCAATGAACTCCTCAGGAAACGAACTGGCAACTTCAACAAATTCCTTAGTAAACAGCTTTGCTGGGCAGCCGAAGAAGTGAAGGTCCTCTACCTGTCTCACTTGTAAGTCTTCAACTGATTTATTGGATTAAAGCCAGCCAATTACATTCTCTCATTGTGGAAGACATGCCCTTTGGTGAGTCATCAGTCACAGCTGCAGTCAATTGACTAATGATTTAACAAACCAGCCTGTTGGTTTATTAACAGCCACAAACTTCCTTGCAGAAATTGTTAGGCCAGTGTTTGCTTGACCAGACAGACGGGTACTATCACCTGGCCACGTTAACACATGAACCTAACTATCACACCCAGCAAGCAAATGTAGCTCACCTGAGCTCCAACTAGGGTTTTAATTAACAAATGTGGTCTGCTTAATACAAGCTATTAATTCCCAAGCAGAGAGAGGCTTTTGGTGATAACTGATCTTGGAGAGCCAGATAGTGGCTGCAGACTGGCCCTGAAAGGGGCTTTCTGTCCCTTTTTCGGCTCAGTGGAGAAAGCCTCAGCCATTTTCAGTTCCCAGCACTCTGATCCAGACAAGGGTGGAGACAGCATAGGCAGAGACCATTCAAATGTAAATGATCTCTCCCTAGGAGGTGTATTTTCCATAAGAGGAAGAGGGTTGCCAAGCTCTATTACCTGCCTTCCATTCAGAACCAGACCCTGGAGCCTGGGGGAAAACAGCCATGGGCCACCCTTCCTTACACCAGTCTGGAGCTACAGGCTGACAGGTGCCACCTGCTGGGTGGAAAAGCACAGTGACTTCAGGCCTCATATGGTGTACCAATCTTCTAGGACACACCCTCAGGGAGACATGACACTATTGCCTCCTTCTGAGACCTGAGCCCATTTTGGTCTGGGAAAACCTGATTGGGGTAAACAAAGAAATCAGATGCCTAGACAACAAAAAACTACAACCTATACTAAGAAAAACAAAGTTATGGCCCAAAGGAACAAACTTATTCTTCAACTGAGATACAGGAATTTAAACAGCTAATACTAAATCAATTCAAAAAGTTTAGGGAAGATATGCAAAAGAGATGAAGCATATAATGAAAACACTGGGCATACATAAGGTAGAAATTGAAAGTTTGAAAAAACAAATGGCAGAATCTATGGATATGAAAGGCACAACACAAGAGATGAAAGACATAATGGAAACATACAACAGCAGATCTCATGAAGCAGAAAACACTCAGGAACTGGAGAACAAGACACCTGAAAGCCACACAAAAGAACAGATAGAAAAAAAGAATGGAAAAATATGAGAAATGTCTCCAGGAACTTAAGGACAAAACAAAATGCAGGAATGTGTGTGTCATTGGTGTCCCAGAAGAAGAGAAGGGAAAAGGGGCAGAAGCAATAATAGAGGAAATAATGAAAATTTCCCATCTCTTATGAAAGGCATAAAATTATGGATCCAAGAAGTGAAGCATACCACAAACAGAATAGATCTGAATAGGCCTACGCCAAGACACTTAATAATCAGATTATAAAACATCAAAGATAAAGAGAGAATCCTGAAAGCAGCAAGAGAAAACTGATTCATCACATACAAAGGAAGCTTAATAAGACTATGTGTGGATTTCTCAATAGAAACCATGGAGGCAAGAAGGAAGTGAGGTGATATGTTTAAGATACTGAAAGAAAAACCATCAACCAAGTATCCTATATCTCCTCCTATATGAGGGAGAGTTTAAAATATTCTCTGACAAACAATGACAGAGTTTGTGAACAAGATACCTGTTCTACAGGAAACATTAAAGGAAGCACCACAGACAGAAAGGAAAAGAAAGGAGTGAGAGGTTTGGAAAACAATTTGGGGAGCTAGTAGCACAGTAATGTAAGTACACTGAACAAAGATGACTGTGAGTATGGTTGAAAGAAGAAGGTTAGGAGCATGTGGAACACCAGAACAAAAGACAAAGATAAAGACTTTCTAGCTGTCATGTTATTTTTTTCTCTCTCCTTTTTTCTTTTTATTTTGTCTCTCTGCTTTCTTTGACTCTTCCTCCTTCTTTGTGGACTGTATAACTCAGTGAAACTTAGGGTACTAAATGATTGTAATAAAAGGTACAAATATGTTTTTACATGAGGTAGAACAAATGAATGTCAGCATTGCAAGGTGTTGAAATAGGGTGGGATTGGGGGGGAAATACAATCAATGCAAACTAGACTATAATTAACAAAAATATTGTATTATGCTTCCTTTAATACAGCCTAGGCAATATACCAAAGCTAAATGCATAGGGGTAAAGGGGGACATAGGGAAAGGATATGGGACTCCTGGCATTGGTGATGTTGTCTAACTCTTTATTCTACTTTAGTTTAATGTTATCTTTCCTTTTGTTGCCTTCTAGCTGTCATGCTATTTTTTTTCTTTCTCCTTTTTTCTTTTTATTTTGTCTCTCTACTTTTTTTGACTCTTCCTCCTTCTTTGTGGAAGAAGTAGAGATGTCCTTACATAGACAGTGGTGATGATGCTGAATACCTAAATACATGACTATACAGGGAACCAATGATTGTTTACTTAGGACAGAATGTGTGCTGTGTGAACAAAAACCATCTTAAAAGAAATGGGCTGATGAAGAAATATCGAGGGCACTATATTGACTGAAATAAGACAGACACATAAGGACAAATATTGCAGAGTGTCACTGATATGAACTAATTATAATATGTAAATTCATAAACATGAAATATAAGTTACCAGGATATAGAACAAGGCTAAAGAATGGGGAGCAGTTGCTTATTATGAGCAGAATGTTCAACTAGGGTGAACTTAAACATTTGGAAATGGACTGAGGTGATGGTAGCACATTGTGAGAATAACTAACAGTGCTGAATGGTGTGTGAACATGGTGGAAAGTGTAAGCTCAGAGTCATGTATGTCACTAGAAGGAAAGTTGGAGGTTAAAAGATGGGAATGTATAAAACAGTGAATCTTGTGGTGGATAATGTCTGTGATTAAATGTATAAATATAAATCTCTCTCATGAACTAGAACAAATGTATGACACTATAACTAGAAGTTAATTATACAAGGGCATATAGGAAAAAATATATACCTACTGCAGACTATATATTACAGTTAGTAGTATTTTAACATTCTTTCAACTGTAACAAATGTACTATACTGAAACTATGAATACATAATGGAGGAGGGGGTGGTTAGGGGTATGGGAGGATTGGAGTTTCCTATTTTTGTCTTTATTTCTTCTCTGGAGTAATGAAAATGTTCTAAAAACTGAACAAAAATTAATTTTGGTGATGGATGCACAGCTATATGATGGTACCATGGGCAAGTGATTGTACACTTTGGATCTTTGGATAGTTGTATGGTATGTGAACAATCTCAAGAAAAAATTTTAAAAAATATTAAAGCAATAATGACAGTAAAAAAAGTAGAAATAGGCAAATTCACATAATAATATTCTTTAACACCACTCAAAATTTCAAAGAAAAGGACAATATATAAGAAAGTACATAGATGATTTGAACAACAAATTTATTTGGCTTAATTGACATAAATAGAAAAACTGCACCCTACAAAGACAGAATATAATTATTTTCTAGTTCACACAGAACAATTACCAGAATTGATAATTTTCTTGGTTATATAATAACTTTCAACATGTTATAAAACTTTGAAATTATTTAGAGTATGTTATTTAATCACAGTGAAATTAAGCCAAAAATCAGTAACAAATACTAACTAGAAAATCTCTGTAATTGTTTGGAAATTAAGAAATGTACTTCTAAATAATGTATTACTCAAAGAAGAAATAACTATATAAATTACAATGTATATTTAATTGAGAGCCAATGAAGATGCTAAATCAGTACTTCACATAATACTTGGACCTTTAAAAATATATGTTAGAACAGAATGGAAGTTGAAAATAGAATAGAGAAAATAAAACAAGCTGAAATATTTTTATGTAAAAATGTTAATAATTTTTAAAATACCTTAGTAGAACCAATCAAGAAGATAGGAAAAAGTCACTAATATCAGGAATTAAAAAGAATTGAACATTAAACATTCTTCAAACATTGAAAGATAATAGAATATTATGATGAACAAATTTACATTAATCAATTTGTAAAAACAAAAGAAATGATCACATCCTTTGGTGAATGCAACTTAGAAAAAAATTAAATACACCTACACGATTAAAGAAATTGAATCTATTCCAAAACTTTCAATCAATAGAACTCCATGCCCGCAAAGTTCCAATGGTAAATTATTCACATATTTAAGAAAGAAATAGCATCAATCTTACCCAAATTGTTACAGAGAATGAGAAAAGAAGGTATCATTTCCAACAAGTTTAATATTTTGTTCCAACATCTGAAAAGGGCATTGCAAGAAAGTAAAATTACAGATCTCTCTTATTAACATAGATTAAAATACCCTAAACAAAATATTAGCAAATTGAATCCAGCAATATAATATAAGGATAGCATATTACAATCAAGTAGATCCTATTCCAGGCATGCTTGATTTGTTTAACATTTGAAAAATAATATAATTCATTGCATTAAAATAAAAATATTTCAATAAGTTTTTTAAAAGATTGTTAAAATTCAATGAACAAGTCAGGGTGCTCACTGCCTAAACACCCCTGAAGATGGAGAAAGAGATTAAGTGAGAGGAAGGGGTAGCAAAACAGGCAAGATAGGATTTGACTGATGTCTATGAATACTGAAACTTTATACAAATATATAAATACATATTTTTGGATGCTGGGGTTTAGAATAGCTGGAAGGTGGTGGGTGGCATGGTGGAGCTGTAACCTATTAGCATCCTTTGAAATTTGCTCTATAGCTACTCATTGAATTGTGCTTTGTGGGACTTCACCTTTCTGTGTATGCCCTATATTGCATCATAAGAACTGAAACTGTGGAACTGTAACCCATAACAATTTTTGAAATTACCTATGTAACTGCTTGTTGAATTATACATCGAAAATCGATCCCTTTCTGTATGTATATTTTACAATAATGGAAATAACTGAAGTTGTGGAACTGTGACCCAGGAAATTCTTTGAAGTTTTCTAATTACTTCTTGAATATTTTGAAAGTTATTATTTATGCACATGTTAAAGTTCACAATTAAAAAATGCATTAAAAAATTCAATAACCATTCATGACCAAAAAAATCTTATGGAATTAGAAAAAAAGAAACGTAGACTTCCTCAATCTGATAAATATGTTTACAAAGAAACAAAATTTTCTTCTCACATTTTTATTTATTAGAGAAGCTATGGGTTTATAGAACAATGATGCATAAAATACAGGAATCCCATATTACCCCCCATATTATTAACACCTTTCATTGTTGTGGAACACCTGTTAGAATTGGTGATAGCACATATTTTAGAATCGTACTATTAGTTAAAGTCCATGGTCCAATTTAGGGCTCACTGTGTAGTGTAGTTCCATGGATATTTTAAAAACTTTTATTGTTACGATATGTACACTCTAACATTTCCCCTTTTAATCACATTCAGATATATATTTCAGTGCTGTTAAATACATTCACAATCTTGTGCTCCCATCACCACCATCATTACCAAAACATTTCCTTCATTACAAGTCAGAACTGTGTATATTTTAAGCCTTAATTTCCCATTCTCTATCTCCACCCTTTACCCTGGTAAACTTTATTCTAGATTATGACTCTGAGTTTGCTGATTCCAATTATTAAAAATCAATGAGATCATACAATATTTGTCCTTTTGTGTCTGGCTAATTTCACTTAACATGATGTCTTTGAGGTTCATCCATGTTTCATGTATCAGTACTTCTCCCTGTTTATGGCTGAATAATATTCCATTGGAGGTATACAGCACATTTTATTTATCCATTCATTAGTTGACAGACACTTTGGTTGCTTCAATTTTTTTGGCCATTGTGAATAATGCTGCTATGGTGTGCAAATATCTGTTCAAGTCCCTGTTTTCATTTCATTTGGGTATACACCTGATAGTGTGATTAGTGGGTCTTATGATAATACTATACTTTGCTTCCTGAGGAACTGCCAAAATGTCTTCCACAGTGGCTGGACCATTTTACATTGACATCAGTAGTCAGTGAGTAATCTTAATTTCTCCACATCCTCTCCAACACTTAAGCTCTTTTTAAAAAGCAGTCATGTTGATGGGTATGAAATAGTATCTCATTGTGGTTTTGATTTGAAATTTATTGATAACTAATGATGTTGAACATCTTTTCATGTGCTTTCTGGCCATCTGTATATCTTCTTTGGAGAAATGTCTATTCAACTCTCTTGCACATTTGTTAACGGGGTTGTTTGTTCTTTTGTTGTTAAGTTGAGGGCTTTCTTTAAATACTCCGGATATTTAACCTTTTTCAGACATGCGGTTTCCAAATATTTTCTCCCATAATTTAGGTGGCCATTTAACTTTCATGACTAACTCTTTTGAGGCATGAAAATGTTTAATTTTGATGTGGTTCCATTTATTTATTTTTTCTTTATTTGCTAGTACTTAGGGTGTAAATTCTAAGAAACCATTTCATAACAGAAGGTATTAAAGATGCTTCCCTACGTTTTCTTCTAGGAGTTTGATAGTCTTACATTTAGGTGTTTGATCCATTTTGATTATTGTATAAGTTGTGAGGTAGGGGCCCTTATTTATTTATTTATTTATTTATTTATTTATTTATTTATTTATCTATTTGCTAATAGAGATCCAGTTCTACCACCCCCATTTGTTGAAAAGACTATTTTTCCCCCAATTGAGTGGTCTTTAACTGCTTGGCAAAAATCAGTTAACTGTAAATGTAAGGTTGATTTTTGAGCTCTCAATTAAATTCCACTGGTCTATATGTCTGCTATTTTGCCAGTACCATGTTGTTTTGATTACTGTGGCTTTGTAATAAGTTTTAAGATAGGGAAGTGTGAGTCCTCCAACTTCATTCTTCCATTTCAAAATAGCTATTGCTATTCAGGGCCCTTTATACTTTCATACAAATTTGATGATTCGCTTTTCCAATTCTTCAAAGAAGGTTGGACTTTTGATTTGGATAGTGTTGAACATATAAAGCGCTTTGGATAAAACTGATATCATAGTGATAGTTTTCCAATCCATGAACACAGAATGTCCTTTCAATTATTTAGGTCTTCTTTATTCTTTGGGCAATGTTTCATAGTTTTCTGTGTACAAGTCCTTTACATCTTTGGTTTGACTTATTCCTAGATATTTGATTCTTTTAATTGCTATTTTGAATGGATTTTTTTCTTAATGTCTTCTTTCAATTGTTCGTTGCTTGTGTATAGAAACATTACTGAACTGTGGGTGTTTCTCTTGTACCCACCACTTTGCTGAATCCATTTCTTAGTTTTAGGAGCTTTGTTGTGGATTTTTCAGGATTTTCTGTATTTAGGGCTATGCCATCTGCAATTAGGGAATGTTCACTTCTTCCTTTCCAATTTGGATGCCTCTATTTCATTTTCTTGCCAAATTGCTCTAATTAGAATTTTCAGTACAATATTGAACAACAGTTGTGACAGTGGGCAAACTTGTCGTGTTCCTTATATTACAAGGAAAGCTTTCAGGTTTTCACCATTAAGAAGGATGTTAGCTGTGAGCTTTTCATATATACACTTTATCATTTTGAGGAAGTTTCCTTTTATTCCCAATGTTCTAAGTGTTTTTATCAAGAAGGTGCTGGATTTTGTCAAATGCCTTTTCTACATCAATTGAGATGATCATGTGTGTGTTTTCCTTCATTCTGTTATTGTGTCATATTAGATTGACTTTCTCATGTTGAACCACCCTTGCATACCTGGGATAAATCCTACTTAATCATGGTGTATAATTCTTTTAAATATGCTGTTGGATTTAGTTTGCTAGTGTTTTGTGGAGGAATTGTGCATCCATCATCATTAAAGATATTGTACTATAGTTTTCTTTTCTTGTGGTATCTTTACCTGGGTTTGGTGTAAGGGTGATTTTGGCCTTGCAGAATGATTTAGGGGTTGTTCTGGTTTGCTAATCCTGCCAGAATGTAAAATACTAGATATGGATTGGCATTTATACAGGGGGTTTATTTCATTACAAAGTTACAGTTTTAAGGCCATAAAGTGTTCAAGGTAAGGCATAAACAAATGGTATCTTCACTGGAGAAAGGCCATTGGCATCAGAAACCTCTGTTAGCTGGGAAGGCACGTGGCTGGGGTCTGCTTGCTCCAAAGTTGCATTTCAAAATGGCATTCTCCAAAATGTTGTTCTTGGGATGTTTTGTCCTCTCTTAGCTGTAGCTCTTCTTAAAAATGTCACTCTCAGTTGCCCTGAGCTCCTTCTGTCTGTAAACTCTTTATATGGCTACAATGACTTATTTCAGACCCACCTTAGAATGGGTGGGGTAACACCTCTATGGAAATTATCCAAAGGTCTTACCCACAGTTGATTCAAATTTCCATGGAAACACTCAAAATAGGTTCCAACCTAATCAACACTAATATGTCTGCCCCCACAAGATTGCATTAAAGAATATGGCTTTTTCTGGGGAACATAATATGTACAAACCAGCACAGAGAGTGTTTCCTCCTCTTCAAATTTTGTGAAGAATTTGAGGAGAATTTTTAATTATACTTTGTTGGAATGTTTGGTAAAATTTCCCTGTGAAGCCAAATGGTCCTAGGTTTTTATTGTTAGGAGGTTTTTGATTACTGATTCAATCTCTTTACTGGTAATTTGTTTTTTGTGATCTTCCATTTCTTCTTGAATCAATGTAGGTAGTATGTTTCTTTCTAGGAATATGTCCATTTCATTTGGTTATCCAATTTACTGGCATACAGTTCACAGTATCCTCTTACAGTCATTTTTATTCAAACAGGGTTGGTAGTAATGTCCCTCTTTTCATTTCTGATTTTTGTTATTTGTATACTTTCACTTTTTAATTTGCAGTCTGGCTAAAGGTTTGCCAGTTTTATTGATTTTTTCAAAGAACCAAACTTTGGTTTTGTTGATTCTATCATTTTGTTATTTTTGTTTTCTATTACATTTATCTCCACTATTACCTTTATTCCTTTACTTCTGCTAGCTTTGAGTTTAGTTTGCTCTTTTTTCCCTAGTCCTTCCAGTTTTGAGGCTATGTCTCTGAGTTTAAGTCTATCTTTTTAATTTAATGTAAGCATTTAGAGCTATAATTTTCCCTCTGAGCACTGCCTTCACTGAATTCCATAAGTTTGGTATGTTGTATTTGCATTTTCATTTTCCTTCACTTCAAGATATTTCCTAATTTCACTTGTGATTGGCTTTTTAACCCTTTGATTTATTAAGAGTATGTTATTTAACTTCCACATATTTGTGTACTTTCCACTTCTCCCTGTTATTAATTTCCAGCTTCATTCCACTGTGGTCAGAGAACATACATTTTATGATTTCGGTATTTTTTAATTTGAGTCTTGTTTTGTGAGACAGCAAAAGATTCATCCTAGAGGATGATTCATGTGCACTCAAGAAGAATGTGTGTTCTGTTTTTGTTGGGTGAGGTGTTCTATACATATCTATAAGGTCTTGTTGGTTTACAGTATCATTCAAATCTTGTATTTCTTTATTGATCTCCGAATTAGATGTTCTATCCATTATTGAAAGTGGTGTACTAAAATGTCCTATGTTAATGTAGACCCATTATTTTCTCCCTTCAAATATGTTACTATTTGCTTCATATATTTTGGGGCCTTGCTGTTAGGTGCATATATGTTTATAATTGTTACATCTTCCTGTTGAATTGTTCCCTTTATCAATATAAAAGGAGTGCCTTTTTTCTTCATCAGCATTTTTGACTTAAAATCTATTTTATCTGATATTACTATAACTATCCCAGCTCTCTTTTGATTACTATTTGCATTCTTTTACTTGCCATCCTAGTTGTATATTTGAATTTAAGTTTAGTCTCTTGCAGATAGTATATAGTTGGGTCATGCCTTTTTTATCCATTCTGACAATCTCTGTCTTTTGACTCAAGAGTTTACTTAAAATCACTACTAACGCAGGACTTTCTTCTGCCATTCTGCTATTTAACCTTTGTAAGTCCTATAAATTTTTTTGTCCCTCACTTCTGCTAGTGCCTACTTTTATATTTATTTGATTTTTTTGTGTTGTACCATATTGAGTGCCTTCTCATTTCTATCTGGATATATATTCCATCTGTTTTCTTTGTGGTTACCGTTAGGTTAATATTTAATAAACTAAATATACAACAATCATATTTGGTTTGATAACAATTTAACTTCAATAGCAGGCACATACACTTTTCTTGTAACTCCCTTTATGCCCTTTTTTTTTGTTGTTTTTTGTACTTGTGACCACTGAAGTCTTTTCACATTTGCTTATAAGAACTAATAGTTAAATTTTCAGGAATATTGCAAAACAATTGTTAATACAACCATTATTAAGAATTAAATATTCTGAACTTATATTTAAATAAATTATGTAAAAGCAAATAAAATGAATATTTAAATATAATCAATTTCTAATTATTTTAGTACATTATTTATGTCTACTATTAGATGTATCATGGATTACTATATAATGGTGTGCTACTGAGCATCTCTTTCCAACTCTTCATCCAACAATGTCACATAGATATCTTCAAATCAGCCATGTTAAGAGTATTTATATCACAAAAAAATGGGCAAATACTATAAATTGAGGCATTTTTTGTTCATTCTCTATGCTTCAGGAAGTGACTGATAAAATGTTAATGCATGTTAACATGGATGTTAATGTCTTGTCTGCAGCCTTTGTGTTGTGAGAAGCACACAAAAACAATTGAGAATCTATAATTTTGTTATTTGAAATCTATTATTTGATTCACAAGTGAAGTTCTGACTTATGCAATCATTGTTTCCTTTCCATCTTACTTGTAAACACAATTGAAAATATCAATGAAAAATTCATGCCAGGACTACATCCATTATTCAGTACACTCACAGGCTGGCAACATGCAAATGGCATACATAGCCTTAAAACCAGAAACTCTTTCCAGAGACCATGATGCTGCAGTCTCTCAGGAGACCGTAAGATTCATCCCGAGAAAGCAATGTTTTACATTAGAGAATAGAAGCAGAAAATGCCTTACAAAATTAAGCATACATTTATATCAAAAACTTGGGAAATAACAAGGAATTAACCATTTAAAAGCATTCCTTTTTACATCAGATGCAAGATAAGGAGGACTACTATTATCCCTAGAATTCAGTTTTCTCCTGGAATTCTTAGCCAACATGGTATGAAAAAAACAAAACACAAGAAGTTTAAGGATTGGAATGTAATGAATAAGATTATTGTTATTGTATACATACAATATCATTGTCTAATTAGAAAATCAAAGATCGTAAACCAATTGCGGAATAATTAGGAGAGGACAGTACACATTTTAGGATGGCAATGTGACTTGCTGGTGAAGATTTCAAGCTCCAGAGACAAACTGGGTAACTTCAAATACCAGCTATACCTCTTATATGATTTAAGGCAGGTCACCTGCTTTCTACTTTAGTTTCCTTATTTATATAAGGGAAATAATAATAGTATCAACCCACTGGGTTATATCATGGGTTGTTATATGGAAGGAACAGTTAGAATACCATCTGTAGCATAGAAACCACCATATTACTGGCTATTGTCATTATAATTATCATAACTAAAACTGAATAATTAATTCTTCAAATGGAAATATATACCACATTCATAGTTAGGAGGCTAAATATCACAAGAATGTTAATTTTCTGCACATTAATCTATAAACTCACTTCAATTCAAATACAAATCATAAAAGATCTTTTCAAAGATGACAAGTAAACTACAAATCCTCATGGAAGAATGCAGGGCAATGCACACCCAAGGGAGGGAGGGAAGGAAGGAAGGAAGGAAGGAAGGTAGGGAGGGAAAGAAATAGAAAGACAGAAAGCCACAACTCATCCTGACACAAACATTCCTATGTCATTTTGAGGGGCTATGAGAAGAGAGCTGGGGTTAGGGAGGGAGTGATTAATTTATCACCTTATGATTCCATGTATATATTTTTGAATTCTTGACATCCTAGGAGAACTGTAAACTACTAGCTGCTTTCAAGCATTTGCAATTCCAGTTGAAATTTAAATGGGCACCCATTAGCGGAAACACATTGTCTTTGTTACCCCAGAAACTTTTTCCCCTATGGAACCTTTATGGTATAAATGGGACCCATTTTATGTGGTTCTTCTGTGTCTTCTGCCATAAGGTTAGACATATGACATAAAAATTCTCCTACCAGGTCAAACTATTTATTTTGGATGTGGGTATATGATCTAGGTTGGATCAATCATGGTCATCCAAAGACTTGTTTAAGAGAGACAACAGAGAAGCAGTACTCCAATCACCAAAATACCTAGATGTAAAGGCATTTTAAGACTGAATAAAACAGTTTCAATCTTTACCATATAGAGCATGGTGAAAAAATGAAGCAAACATAGAGGAAATCATAGCCAAGAGAAATGAAAGCAAGGCACTCCTGATGACATAACAAGACACTTAAAACAGTCATGACTGAAGCCATTAATACTCCTTGAATCTATCACTTTTTGCATAGAATTTGATATTTGTTTTAACTATTTTCATGTTGTCAACATAAAAATGATATTCTGAGTGAGATAAATGTTGAACTAAGGCTATAAAGTTACTAAAGTATTACTATAAAATTGATTTCAAATGACACTATAAGACTAGAAGTAAACAATGTTTCATTCAAGATAGATGAATTAACATATGTGTTTACTGCTCCTTCTTTCAATAATCTCATTTTAATTAGGACACATCAGATAAATGCTGCAACAAATGGACCCCAAAATATGTAATAGCCCAAACATATTAGAAGCTTAATTTTGTTCGTAAGAATAAACAGCAGAGCCAGATTCTTCCAAATGGTCATTCAAGATGCCATCTTCAACTCATGACATTCAAGGCCTCTGGTGCAGCCCCCTCCCCCTCTATTCTAACTAGACAGAAGGCAAATAGAGCTTAGAGGAATGTACATGAGAGTTTTTAATGGACTATGTCTGGAAGTGGTACACATCAACTCTGCTCACAAATTTCATTGACTAGAAGTCAAGAAATGTCCACACAAAAAAGTGAGAGGCTAGAAATGTTGTCCAGCTCTGTGATCAAGAAGAAAAGAAGTACTTTGGTGAGCAGCTAGCAATTTCTGCCATAAACCACCTTTCTGATGAAACATATCCGTATGAACCCTAATCTTCCAGATAGTACTTACTCACCCCTTCCTGAGGGAGACAACCAAAAGCCCCATCTATTAACTATATCCAGTTCAAAGTTCAAGATCTATGGATATTGAGAAGTCCTCTCAATCAGGTCTGGATGTGTTTTTTGTGGTTCTGCAAAGACAAAATATCAGTCTTATGTATGTTATCAGTGTTGCAGCAGGGACAAAATAACCACAACAGACTTCCATTTAGGAAAGGGAAGTGGGTACCAGAGTACTCATTTTCTTACAATAATATTATAATCCTGCTGGATATACCTTGGAAACTCACAAATGCTGATCTGCTATGGGAGAAATTTCCTTAATTAGACCCAGATTTCCAGCCAGAAGTAATTCCTTGTCAATTGCTCTTCATGACTTCTAATTCTGCTCTCTGGGGGATAGCTATTTGTTCATTACCCTTGGGAACTATGTATCTTAGTCAGTCTATTTCTTCTGGTGAAAAGTTTAAAGGTCTAAGGAGTATTTTGAGTCAATGGGTATTTTTAGTAATAGCTCAGAATTTGTTTTTTGAAAAAATAATTTTCTCAGAAACATAGGCTTTGATATATTTGCTTCCAGACAATTGCATGTGCTAATAACTACTCACAAAGTTCCTTCTTAGATATGTCTACAAAGACTGACTGATTTGGTTTTATCCCTCTTTGCCCCTTTGGATAATTATTTCAACTTAATAGTGGTTCCCACTAGGTCAACTCAGAAAACGAGTTTGAGTTGAAATTTCATACCCTAAATCCCATCTTATTTTATGGCTCAGTCACACTACTTAATTGAGAAATCTCAGGAGACTTTCACCTTTACTTAAATGTGTTTTCCATTTTATTTAATATCTTTTGAATACAAAAGTAGGCAGCTTTCCTGATCCTATGAAACTCTTGATTTTTCTCTTTTCACTATTACTTCATCTTGTAAACTGGTCAATGTTTTCCTGAGCTCATGTATTTTTTGTGTGTAGTTCCTTGCTAAACGCATGGGGAGTGGTGGTGAGGGGGAGGAGGTTCTTGAAACGATAAAGACAAAAGAAGACTAAAAGAGACAAATCTTTGCTGGAATTTTTAAGAAAAAAAAAGAAAGCATGGGTAAACTATATTAGTTGGTCAGGAGACATAAATAAGAAAAGATATAGTAGAGATTTAAAGATAGTCAAATAGTATACTGAACACATTTATGTCAATAAATTTGAAAAGTGAAATGAAATTAATTCCTAAAAAAAAAATGGCAAAACTGATTTAAGAATAAAGACAAAGCTTCATTTATACCACTAAGGAAGTAATGTAGCAGCCAAAAAACATTACCATAAAACACCAGGCCCAAATTTTGTAACAGGCTGGTTCAAAAAAGCTTTCAAGGATCAGATCATTTCAATATTATAAAACATTTTTCAGAGACTAGAAAAAGAGAGAATATTACCATACTTTGTCTAGAAAATCATTGATCCTCATATCAAAACCAGGCCTGCCCCACTCATGAACATTCTTACAATAACCTTATACAAAATATTAGCAAATCAAATCAAGCAGAGTATAAACAATTAAAATACGAATAAGTTGAGTTTATCTCAGAAATTATAAGAGCATATAATATCAGTTAATTTGTGAGTTATTCACAAATTATATATTAAAGAAATATTAAGGAAAAGATATAATCTCAATAAATATAGAAAAAATTTTTGCTGAAGTTTGTTACATATTCGTATTTTTAACAAACAAAAACTTAGCAAACTAGGACTAAAAACACACTTACTTAGTCTGACAAAAGTTATCTTCAAATCAACTAACGTAAATCTCATTTTTAATGAGGAAGAGTTACTACTATGAACTTTGAAGTAACATAAAGTACAAGATATCTTTATCATCATTTTTATTGAGTTGTACGAAAGCCTAAGTCAAAAAGAAAAAAATAAAAAATGACTAGAAACAAAAGCATTGAAAAGGAAGAAACAAAACTCAGAGTATTAAAAAATCATATAATTGCCTACACTGAAAATTAAATAATCTTCAGATAAGTTATGAGAAACAGTATTTAATAAGATGACTAAAAATATAAACAAACCTAATTGCATTTCAAGCAACAAGCTGCTAGATAATTTATTTTTAAATAGTATGACAAATAGTAACACATATTATAAGATATCTAGAAATAAAATTAATAAAACAAGACACAGCTAGCATGGATAAAATGTTAAGCAAACAATGAAAAACTTTCAAGAAGCTCTAAATAAAATCTTATTCCTGTTTATGGAAAAGAAGAAACACTATCAGGACAATGTCAGCTCTTCCTAAGAGATAAGTATAGATGAAACAAAATTCCAGTTCAAATCCCTGTGACTTTTTTCCTCTACATGTCTCCACTCCCCATTATGGAACTGGACAAGGTATTCTAAACTTTACGTGAAAAAAGGGTCAAAAAAATAACCAAGAAATTCTTGAAAAATCACAAGATGGTGGGAATCATAGCTTACTCTTCTAGGTGTTAAGGATTTTTATAAAGCTCTAATTATTGAGAGTGTATCATTGACGTTAGATGACCAATAAAACAATAGAATAGGGAAACATTTATCTTTGATACAAGACAAAAAATGGCATTGTACATCAGTAGGAAAACTTGGTTCTATTTTACAAATGGTACTGAAATAATTTGTTATCCATATCGTTTGGATGGTGGATTCACAATTGTCAAAGTCACCCATAAACACACACAGTCATACAAACATACATGCATACATATGTACATATATACATACTTGTGTATGCGTCAATGATCATGGTAATATATAAAATAAGAAATTAAAATAAATAGAAAAAGAAAAACAATTATCAATTATTTTATTAGCAAAAAATTGGCATGAAAAACTGACCAAATCATGCAAGAAAGGAAGATTAAATAGAAATGCATGGCTAAATTTAAATGCCAAAATTATAAACAAAGTGCAAGCAAACTGAATCAAGCAATGTTTAAAAAAAAAAAAGAGACAAAATAAGTCATACCAAAATTGGGTTCACTCAGGGCATGTGTCTGGTTTTATATTTTTATTAAAGTAGTTAGTATAATTCAGCACATAGCTTATTAAAGGAGAAAAAATCATGTTTCTCTTAATAGAAAGGGTGATAAAATTAAATATTAATCCATTGTTTTTTTTAAAAAAGAAAAAAACTTTGGGAAATTATAACAATAAGTTAACTTCCTAAACTTAATAAATGGCATGCAATAAAAACAAAAACGAACCTTAAAAACAAATACATAGTTAAAACATTCTCTTTAAGATCAAGAACAAGCTAAGCAGACCTTTATAGCTATTTCTATTCAGAAGTGTTTAGGAATTGAAGCTAGAGCAATAAGGCAAGAACAAGAACAATAAACCAAAAACTTAAAAATTGGGAAAGGAGAAAGAAGCTCATTATTCACAGATGAAAAGATAGCCTATGTCAAAAATCCAAATGAAACTATATATAAAATTCTACAATTAAAACAAGATTTTATTAAGCTTACGGTATATAAATCAATTTAAAATCAACAGTATTCCATGTTCAAGTAACAAATACAATAGAAACAATGACTTAAAAAACATAAAATGTTTACAAACTTAGGATTGTATCTAATAAAAGATATGCATAGCTTTTATAGTGAAAACTATTAAACTTTATTGAAATAACTTAAAGTTTAAATATATCATATTCATGAGTTTCAAGAATGCCAATTTTTCTAAATATCAATTAATAAGAACAGTATAATCTCAAATACAATTTCAACATGGCATTTCTTATATTTTAATTATGTGATTCTAAAAAGTGTATGGGAAATTATTAACTAATTAAATTTGTATGGAAAAACAAATGGCAAAAACCAAGGCATTTTAGGAGAAATGGAAATTTCCTTTCAAAAATCCAAAGTGGTTATAAAGCTATTATAATTAAGAAAGTGTAGTGTTACACCAGGGATAGATAAATTTACTAATGGAGCAGCATAAACAAGTCCAGAGAAGACCCACAATATGTATATTCATATATGACTGAGATGATATTCCAGTTGGGTGAAATAAGAGGGACTTTTTAATAAATAGTGCCAGGACAATAGATTATTCATATAAAATGGCAACAGATATCTATCTTACATTCTACACAAAAATAACTTCCCAGATAGTGAATAATTAAATGAGAAGTTTAAGAACAATAAGCTTTCAGAAGACAATATAAGAGAATATCTTTTGACCCTGTGGTCAGAAGTTCTAAAACAATATATAAAATGCAATATATACAAGAAAAAATAAAAAAAAGGCAATGATATTAAATTAAAGAACTTCTGTACCAGAAAGTTACCATAAAGAAAGTGAAAAGTCACAAAGCAGGAGAGAATATTTGCAAATGTATTTGGCAAATAATTAATCTATAAATCATACTAATCAATAAAACAAAATACATCTCAATAAAAAAATGAAAAATAAAAGAAAACCTTACACAAGGACCATCTCTAGAGGAAACAGCAGGATTCAGTACAGGAAGGTTCAGGACAGGACTGTAACAGTTGCTATCATCTAGAAGACCAAAAATGCACACACACAGTGTTATTTCCCATCAAAGTGATTTGGATGCTGTGGTAGATTGAATCATGTCCTCCCAGGTACATATGTTCAAGTCCTAACTACTGGTCCTGAGAGTGTGGACTCAGTTGTAAACAGGTTCTTAGAAGATCCTATTAAGATGAGGCCAAACCGAATCAGGGCTTCATAAACCCTGACTGGAGTCTTTATAAGCAAAGGAAATTTGGACACAGGAGGAGACAGAAAAATATAGATCACCACATGGCTGAGGCAGAGACTGATGGCCAGCAAGCCACCACCAGAACCCTACTGACTTAAGAGAAGGAAGAGAAGACAGGGCCAACCAATCACCTTGATTTTGGACTTCTAGCCTGCAAATTGTGAGCCTGTTATTTAAACCAGTCAGTGTGGTATTTATTTTTAGCAGCCCTGAAAAACTAAGACAATTTTATAGAATGCCATATGTGTCCCCATAATTTTATGAGATTAATACATAGAAATATTTAGTATCTTATTTAAAAAAAGCAGCATTTCAAATAATGAGAAACGTAATACAGTCAATAAACTTATTTTTAAAATTTTAACCTTCAAAGTAATTATGGAAAATAATTTAAAACCATGGCAAGAAAAATCAAACAGAATTTGTTCCTGAGAATGGAAAAAGATGTACACTTCCTAACTTGTTTTATGAGGCTAGCAAAAGCTTAATATTAAAACCTAAATTAAATTATTGGCCATACGAATATGTTGCCAAAATCCTAAACAAAATATACGCAAAGTAGATCCCAAAATTTATAAAAAGGAATACATCAGGAACAAGAAGATTCATACTAAAAATACAAAGGTTATTTAACATTAGAAAAATCAATTCATAAAATAAAGGCAAACAAAGGGAAAAACTGAAAAGACTGAGAAAAGAGAAACAAAAACTAACACAAAACAATGAAAGAATATTTTGAGGAAGGCCTTCCAAAGCAAGAAATTAAAAGCCTCAAAGCAAAAAAAAAAAAAAAAAGAGAGAGAGAGAGATTTACCCATATATATTATCAACTTCTATATCAAAAATATTTTATAAGAGAAGTAAAAGACAAAATGGGAGAAATGTTCTGTAATATTTATAAAATAGACCAATACGAAAATCCATAGAACAAAAAAAGACCTCATTCAAATCAATAGTAAAATGACAAATGGACAAATGAGCAAAATGTATAAAAGTCTCTTTATAGAAAAAAAGAATATAAGGGGTTAATAGGTAGAAAGAAATAGGCACAAATTTACCAACTATCAAGGAAATGCAAATTAAATCAATAGGGATATTTTTCATGTATTGACTAACAATACAACATAGGCCATGTATTGAGAAGAATTTGTAGAAATGGGCACTCATACATATTTGATGAGTACGTGCATTAGTAAAATCCATTTGAAAGATAGTTAGATAGTAGCTTTAAAATTAAAATGTCCATAACTTTAAATGAAGCAATTCATATTTCTAGAAATCGATCCCATACTTATATTCACAAATGAGCAAACAGGCGTATTCATTCATTTATTTATTCTACCTCTAGAGAAACTCTCAGCTGATTTAAAATAGAAATACACATAGACAGGTATTTTCTAGACTGAAGTTTTAAAACAATATTGTTGTCTTCTTTCAGCTTAAGAAAGAGCAACACAGTAGTTAAATTTTAAGTATAGCCAAAGGAAGCTCCAATTAAATTAAATTGATAGGATTTTAATGACTTCCTCTAAATTTTCTGAATTTAACATTTATGTCTTGAAAAAAATTCTCATTAGCCGGTGAAATGTTTTTCATTTGCAGGAGCTGAGTGATCTGTTTTTGAATAATAGTAAATACAGCTCCCATTTATTTTAGAATGTCAGAAAACAGTCCAGTTGACAATATTAATAGAGTGGAAAGTCCATGATAAAAGATGCTTTCATGTCAAATATGACAACCTTCTAAATTACTTGTCAAAGTCGACCTGCCAACAGTTTAGATGAACTAAGATAGGCAAGTTAACAGTAAGTGTAAGAGTGGGATAAATCGTGCCATATCAATGATGTTTATCACTGTATAAACATTGGAATTGAAAGAACTACCACTTAGTAGAGAAAATAGAGGAAAAACTCACCTACTTCCTGTAAAACTCTGGAATGAAAAGTATATTTATCCAGAGTACAGAGAAAAGCAGCTTGTACCAATATAGTTAATGAATCCACGCACAAAAATAACATGGAGATTTATTATGTTCTACCATCAAATGCAAGGCATTGCTGTTAATAAGGATGCATAACAAATAACATTCATGGTGAAATGAGCTATAAAGATGTTTTTTATGATTAGGAATATTAACTTACTTTCTGAATTCAAAGTTTAATTCCTGAAATCTAGGACTGGAAAACAAATAAGGAATAGTTCCTTGAAATAGTTCATCATTCAATATATTGTGATTCTTCAGCATATTTCTAGAAGCAAGATGAAGGTAATTCCTAAAATTTAAATAATATCTTGCTAATGGTCTAGGGATAAGTACTGAGTACTAATTAATTATGATTTATAGATAACATTTAATGAACATTTACTATATGCTAGGCATACTATTCTGTTTTCTTAAGTGAATTATTCACTTATTCCTCACAATCACCATATGATTAGGTCCTATTTCTAGTTCCATATTTTAAGATGAGAAAACTGAAGCTCAGAGAATGTAAGTAATTTGCTCCAGCTGTTAAGTGAAAAGCCAGGATTAAAACACAGACATTAGACTCCAAGTTCTAATACCTTGAGGTAGGTATAACATGAAAGCAACCTTTCATGTTAAAGATTTTGCATTTCAGATTTCTAATTGCTTTGACAAAATTATCTAAAACATATGTCCATTCCAAATATGCAAACCCCTAAAGTGTCTAGAGTAGTTACATAGTAAATTGTATGTTTGCCTTGAATCATTCTCTCTAAAATGTTTACTTTAAAATTAGTGTGATTTCCTTTCATTTAACAATGAGTATCAAATTTTATACTGGAAGACATTAATTTTGATGTGTTAATATATTTCAAGAAACTGAGTATCATAGGTCAGGAAAAAAAATTTCAAAGAACTGGTGGATCCAGTTTTCTTCCCATTGCCTCCTGTGAAGTGCATCACTAGGAATTTAGAGAATCGCTTTGACCTCCATTTTCTGCTACTCTAATAAAGAGTTATTTTGGTATGCACACTAATTAAGCAAGAGAATTCTGTAGTTCTTAGTGTAAGAAGTGACTGGCAGCAGCAGGAACTGATATTCCTCACAGCTGCACAGTAGC
Organism: Choloepus didactylus; assembly: GCF_015220235.1. Classification (NCBI taxonomy): domain Eukaryota; kingdom Metazoa; phylum Chordata; class Mammalia; order Pilosa; family Megalonychidae; genus Choloepus; species Choloepus didactylus. The sequence continues at coordinate 145,829,956 of NC_051309.1, forward strand.
TGCACTACAGGCCCACAAGGTCTATAGTCAGAAGGAAATAAAAAAGCAAAGTATTTAGCTGTAATTTATTGAGCTGCACCTAACACCCATGGCATACTGTATTAGATATTTTAAAATATCATTTCAGTTAGGACTTACAAGTAATTCCCAAGAGACAAATGGATTAGTGTGCGTACTTCTTTATACTAGAGGGCATGTATAGTGCCCTATAATTTGCCAGCACTGGAAAAGAAATTTTAATTTATAAGCAATTCTGTGTTAGAATACACATTGTCTACTTATTTTTTATTTCCTCTATGTATTTCAATACAGAGTTGTGCATGGCATCGATAGTCGGTAAATGTTCTTACTTGTTTTAGTTATTAAAATTCTTAGAAAAGTATATCAATATTTCATCTGTGGTCTTTTCGTCCTTCCACTACTCAATTTCAAATGCTAGAAAATAAGAAGGCATGAGCTCAGATTCTTTTTCATAGAATTAAGATACACTATTTTGGTAGTTAAAAGACAAACTACATTATTTTAGATTGCTTTAGCAAATATTTACAAAGCCCTACTATATGCCAGTCATTATGCCAGGTTCTAGAAGCTACCCACCTCAAGGTATTCATGTCTAGTGTAGGTTTTTTTGTTCGTTTGTTTTTGTTTTTTGTTTTTTCTTGTGTGCACACATGTGTATGCATGTGTGTTGGGAGTGGAGCACAAAGATAAAACTCAATCAAAAAAATAACCACATCTAAGACATATATGACTGGATACTACTTTGGTGGATTAATTATTGTTGTCTTCTCCCTCTCCTAGATTACCTCCATTTTTCTGCCACTTCTTCAAGAGAGTAGCAAGCTCCATGCTTCATGTACTCATGATAGGTATAGAACTTGGAGGGAAGCAAAACTAGGTTGCCAGAATAATGAACCTTTGCTTTGTAAAACCTAGACTCACTGAACATAGTGCTGTTGGTGTCAAGTTAATGATGGTCTCTGAAAAATAGGAAGCAGTTTTCCCCATGTTGGTGGCACCCAGGGCTATGGACTCAAAGAGTAACAGGACAGTGTCCCAAGACTTACCAGGGCAAATACACTACCAGGGAGTGAGTGGGATATCACAAAACCTGCCCACCAGAATCAGACTGTTTTTTTGTTTGTTTGTTTTGTTTTGTTTTGCTAACCAATATTCAAAAAATACATAAATAAACAACTACAACCTGAAGAAAGCTGTACTGACTCAACATTTGTGAATTATTGCTTACTTGACAAATAAAATTGTTTCCCCAGAATTTAGGAGCTATGCTACAGTCACTACAAGAATGGAGACCACTCAAGCAAGGGTGAAATGGCTATAACTGGCATAAAAGCTAAGAGTACATACTAGATTTGAAAGCAAATCAGAAATATAAAACATTTTATACAATGCAAAATGATATGATTTTTACGAACATACACAAACAGTGGGAGTTATTTTTTTCACTGTGAAGCATTGTCTTTCTTATAAATGACTTGAACGCTAAAGAAAATCTTCAGACATGTCATAAAATTTTGTTCTAGGATTCATCTTGTTTCTATATTTTCTGATATATTCACTAAAAGATGACTAGAATGTAGCAGAAGCTACACGTTGCCTATCAAAAATAAATTTTCTCCTTCTCTACTGTAGTTGAAACATTGTGCACATGGACGCCCAGCTACAAGGCATGACCCAGCCCACCTTGCCATTAGTCAGATGTGGCCATATTACTGAATTATTTCAATGGAATGCATAGAAAAACAATGTGTGTATTCTAGTTTGCTAATGCTGCCAGAGTGCAAAACACCAGAAATGGATCAGTTTTTATAAAGGGGGTTTATTTGGTTACAAATTTACAGTCTTAAGGCCATAAAGTGCCCAAGGTAAGTCATCAACAATCGGGTACCTTCATTGCAGGATGGCCAATGGTGTCCGGGAAACCCTTGTTAGCTGGGAAGGCACGTGGCTGATGTCTGCTCCAAAGTTCTGGTTTCAAAATGGCTTTCTCCCAGGACGTTCCTCTCTAGGCTGCAGTTCCTCAAAAATGTCACTCTTAGTTGCTCTTGGGTGTTTGTCCTCTCTTAGCTTCTCTGGAGCAAGAGTCTGCTTTCAATGGTCGTCTTCAAACTGTCTCATCTACAGCTCCTGTGCTTTCTTCAATGTCCCTCTTGGCTGTAGCAGCTTGCTCCTTCTGTCTGATCTTATATAGTGCTCCAGTAATTTAATTCAGACCCACCCTGAATGGGTGGGCCAACACCTCCATGGAAATTATCCAATCAGAGTCATCACCCACAGTTGAGTGGGTCAAATCTCCATGGAAACACTCAAAGAATTACAATCTAATCAACACTAATATGTCTGCCCACGCAAGACTGCATCAAAGATATTGGCATTTTGGGGGACATAATACATTCAAACTGGCACAGTGTGCAACTTCCGATCTGGATTCTCAAAGCCACACACTTTTTCACCTTTCTGTGACATTTCATAACAGTGTACCTACTCCAAACTTAGAGCAATAGATGACTACTTTGTGTAATCATTTCAGGTTTTGGCCTTTTCTTTTTCTTTTTTTTTCATCTGCTAGCATCCCCTTCTAGTACCTCTGCACTTTCAATCCACCTCAGATAAAGATAAAGCACCCTTCCTCAAAGTATCACAACTTTAGCCTCCAGTGATTTTTTAGATCATCCCATGGGACCTGAAAATTTAACTCATCTGTATGATCTCAAGTTATGTTATGGAAATTATAAGCAAAATAAGAAAATAACCATAATTTTTTATTATAGTAGTCAGGACTTTTCCAGTTGCAAAAGTCAGAAATCCAACTAAAATTAGCATAAGCAACAACAACCAAAACAAAAAACAAAAAACAAAAACTACTTGCTTTTATTAATAATATTAACTATGCATAAAATCTACTCAAAATACTGAAAATCCTAGACATGGTGGATCAACATGCTCTCTCTCTGTGCTCTCTCTCTCTCTCTCCACCCATCAATGTCATTTCTTTCTTTATTAGACATTGTGGTTTTTCTAGTTCAATCTAGTCTTAGTATACCTTCTTTATGACTGGCAGAGTTTTTCAGGTGTTTACACTTGCAAGGAAAAGTCATCAAGGAAAGACAGATGAACTGATTAGCTCAAACAACCATGGTAATTCCAGTCCCCTTAACAGTGAATGGTTTAGGAGGAGGTAGAAATAAAAGTCTAAAAAATGAGACACGGGATACAGGGAGCCTTTTGAGGTGGTGAAAGTGTTTGGGGATATGATTTTCTCTTAAAAAGAGATATGTGACCTATAGACATCACAAGATGATAGATTATTATCAACAACAACAACAAAAAAAGCTAAGATTTGAAATTTTAGAAGAAATGAACAGAACAAATTCCTGCATAGGTACAATAAAACAGAATTAACCCAAGAACACAATTGCAAAACCTTAATTTCCTATGGCTTTTAATTCAAATTAAGATTGAACAAATCATAACAATCAATTAATCAAATAATTGTGTCATAACAAAAAACTTCCCATAAAGAGAACTATAGGCTTGGATGTCTTCACATGAGATTTCTATGAAAATAGTCAAGTAAAAAAATAATTCCAATCTTTCATACATCATTCTGGAGAACTGAACAAAAAGAATATATAACCTTGGTGTCAAACCTCACAAAGACATATCAAAAAGAAAAATTATAGGTTCATCTCATGTATGAACAGAAATATTTCAAAAATATTAGGCAAAAATTGGCAAACTCATCAATACATGGACTATATGAAAAATCATAATATATTGTGACTAGTTTGTATTTCTACAAAGAAAGCAAAGTTGCTTTAACATTAGTAAATTTATCTATTATTTTGCCATCTTTATATATTAAAGGAGAAAATATAACACATAAGCCTATCAGTACAGACAGGAAAAGCACTTGCTGATATTCAACATCAATTAATTGTAAAATATGTCAGCAAACTATGAGAGAAATTTCTTAAACTTAAAAGAATATCTAAAGAGGTTTACCATATATATCACACTTTATTTTGAAAGCTTTTCCCATGATATTGGGAACAAGAAAAAATACCTAATATTGTAACTTCTATTCAGTTCCGGACTGGAATTCATGGCCAATTTAATAAGGAGAGAGGAAGAAATTAAATGTATATACATTGTATTCAAAGAAACTGAATAGTAATTTATAGTTACATTATTTGAATTAGCAAGAATTTAACAATGTTGTAGAATACAGAATTATACAGAATTATTGATTGTATTTCTATGTACTAGGAATAAAAAGATTAAATTAATTTTAATAACATTAAAAAACAAAATATTATCAGATTCCTAGTAATAAATCTAAAAATGAATGCATAAAATCCAGATACATAATATTTCTTAGAATGGAAAAAATCAATATTGCAATCCTCCCCAAATGTACAGAGGATTGAATGCAATCTTAAATTAAAAAGTCTGAAGTTTTTTGTTGTTGTTGTTGTTGGAGTTGATTTAAATATCTTTATTTACAGACATATAGTTAAGATATTTAAGAAGAATCACAAGATTAAGGCATTGTTCTACCAGATATTAAGGCTTATTGTAAAGCCACAGGAATTAAGACTGATACTGGCACAGAGATAGGCAGTGGAACAAGGGACCAGATGGAGAGCCCAGAAGCATATCTGTGCATAAATGGATATTTCACTTATGAAAACAGGCATTGCAGATTTGCAGAAAAAGAATTAAGGGAAAATATCAGACTTTTCAAGAAATAGGATAACTATCTATCTATATGGAAAATAAAATAAATTGGACCACACCACAATAGGTAAAAACTAACTCAAGGTGTATTATAGACTTCTATGTTTAAAACAAAAAACAAAACAGAACCATAAACCCTTAAGAGGGTAAATCAGGGAAATATCTTCATGATCTTGGTTTTAGAAAATATTTTTAAACAAAATGCCAAAAAGCATTTAACCATAAAGGGATAAAGATATATTCATGTGTTTTAAATGAAAAATAGACAACATGAAACAAAGACAACATGAGGAAAGTAACAGGACAATTCATACAATAGACAATATCTGCAATATATAAAACTGACAAAGGATTTATGCCCAGAATATAAAAAGAACTCCAAAATATCAATAAGGAAAAAAAAAAAAAAGTAAGAAAGAAAACAGGTAACACAATAAAGAAAAAAAAAAGCAATAAAACAAAAGACTTGAACAGGCACATCAAAAAAAAGAAAATCCAAATGACCTATCAAAATGTAAAACATTGTTTAACCACATTAGTAAGCAATGAATTACAAATCAATATGACAATGTGTCTAAGAGACATCAGTATTGTAATAATTGTAAGTCTGGAAATGTCAGCGGGTTCTAGGTGTCTGGAGCAACCAGAATTCTCACAACTCCTGAGATGGAAGTACATATTACTATAACAACTTTTGAAAAGAGTTATCTAATAAAGTATATGCATACATACCCAGAAATTCCACTTCTGAATATATACAGTAGAGAAATATTTGCAAAAGTTTGCAGAAGATGTGTAAGGATGCTCATAGCAGCATTGTTATAACTGCCATCAAACCACCCAAATGCCCAAAGTTAAATGGACTAATAAATTGTGATATATGCATATAATGGAAATATTATGCAGCAATAAAAGGGAAGTGCTAAAGTTTCATGCAACAGCATGGAGAGATTTTATGAACATAATTTTCAGTGAAAGTACAACAACACAAAATAATATATACTGTGTAATTTGTTATATAAAATTCAGAATCAGACAAAGTCAAACTGTATTGTTTAGGTTTGCATAAATAGGTTTCAAAATTCTAAAGAAAAGCAAGAAAATTCTTACCATTTATAGATCATTTTCAGAAACTTTGAACCAGGTAAAAGACAAACAACCCTCTATTATTCAAAAAAGAAAAGTAGCGGAATCACTGCCTTGATGATCATAAAATCTCTCCATGCTGTTGCTATTTAAAAATGTACTCAAGATCACCTATGGGGAAAACAAGTATAGTTAATTTGCTTACAGTTAGCATCATGTGTAGTGGTTTGGAGCTTTATGTACCCTAGAAAAACATGTTCTTAAATCTAATCCATTCCTGTGGCTGTGGACCCACTTTAAATAGGACCTTACAATGAGGCTACTTCAGTAAAGGTGTGACTCACCTCATTCAGGTTGGATCTTAATCTTACTGGAGTTCTTTATAAAAGGAATGAAATTCAGACACAGAGAGAAAGCCACAGAAGCAAGAAACTGAAAGCAACAAAACCTGAAGAGAAGGGAGAGACCAGCAGATGCCACCATGTGCCTTGCCATCTGGCAGAGAAGCTAAGGATTGCCAGCAGCTGGTCTTTGGGAAGAAAGCATCACCTTGATGATGCCTTGATTTTGATATTTTCTCACCCTCAAACTGTAAGTTAATAAATTCCCATTGTTTAAGCCAACCCATTTCATGGTTGCATACACAGTGCATTTGTTCTACACACACAGAAATTACACAAAGCTGAGGAGTTTCCAGGTAAGACGGCAGAGTAGGGAGCTTCAAGACTCAGTTTGTCCTCCAGGGCAGGTAATAAACTGCCAGATACCATCTGAAACAACTGTTTGGGGGCTCTGAGAACCAGTACACTGTCCACCACCCAGGGAAGAGCAGAAGGAAAAGACAGACTGCAGTAAAGAACTGTGAGTTAACTCTCCACACTAGAGATTGGTGCCCATCCCCCATTCTCATGGCAGGCCACACTGAGATCGAGACCCTGACTGGAAATGAGTCTTCTTCCTCAAGAAAAGGGGGGTGAATGGTTGAGCACTGATCCTAGCTTTAGATTAGCAAATTCAGAAAGCTGGGTTCCAGCTCTGAGAGCAGCTTTAGTTTCAACGCACCCAGGACAAAAAGCAGCCAACAGCCTCTGTTTCAATCCCGCCCCCAACAGGAGTGGAAGTGGCGGTGATTTAGAGACAGAGTGCTTTCTAGGGCTGTGGGAATAGTTTGCTGAGGAGCAGCTGTTCTTCCAGAAAAGTAGGGAGGGGGGGATATTCCAGTAGTGTTTGGGGCTTTTGATTAGTGAATCAGGATTGCTGGGTCCCAGCTCTGCGCTAGGGTTTCAACACACCCAGGAAAAAAGTGGCAGGCGGCCTCTGTTTCAACCATACCCACAAATATTGTATTATCTCATGAATATGACCTATGGGCAGAGTTGGTTGAGACTTAAAGGCACAGTAACACCCTATGATTGTAGGATAACAGTTGGCTAATGAGTGCCATCCGATGGCAGGGCAGTAAAGCACAGATTCCAGGAGCGAGCAAAAAGAATTTTGTCATCCTTTAGGTCTCCTCCTAAGAGCAGTTTGGAACTGATCTATGCCCCCTATATGGGTTTCTGGCCCTGTTTTGACTGGGAAATACTAACTTAGAAAGTCCTCTCTGGGGTGACCCTCCTCCCAGAATTTGCCCTTTAGAGGACATTGTCTAGAGACAGTGAAAGGAGTTTAAAAAATTATACAGGTGAAACAAAAACAAACTGAACAGATCAAGGATCCCAGAGAAGGAACAGAGGAAAGGAAGCTTTCTCCTGGTGGTGAAACAATTGCCCAAATAGTGCAATCTCAAAAATTGTACCATATATCCAGTGCAAGAATCAGATTAATAGGAGCTGAAAAAATCTGATCACTTAAAAACAAGCTATTCTAAAGATCTAAAAAAAGTTGAACCAAGTTGAACAAAAATTCCTTTAGCACAAAGTCAATCAACAAGAAAACCCTAGGCAAGAGAGAGAAAATGACCTCCAGAGTAAACTCACCAAAATGATCAGATGCCCAGACACCAGCAAAATAGTACAAGCCATACCAAGAAGATATAGCACAGTCAAAGGAAGAAATTAAAACTTCAGGGGAGACACAGAATTTGGAACAACTAATCAAAGATGTTCAAATAAATCTCCTAAATCAATTCAAGGAAATGAAGGAAAACATGGATAAAGAGATAAAGAATATTAAGAAGATACAGTATAAGCACAAAGAAAAATTTGAAAACATAAAAAGAAACATAACAGAAATGGTGGGCATGAAAGACACTATTAGAAGAGATTAAAAATACACAGGTGCCCACTGTCACCGCTGTTATTCAACATTGTATTAGAAGTTCTAGCTAGAGCTGTTAGGCAAGAAAAAGAAATCAAAGGCATCTAAATTGGAAAAGAAGAAGTAAACTGTCACTGTTTGCAGACAAATGATCCTATATAGCAAAAGTTTCAAAAATCTACAACAAAGCTACTAGAGCCAATAAATGAGTTCAGCAAAGTGGTGAGATACCAGATCAACACAAAAAAATCAGTAGTGTTTCTATGCACTCATAAAGAGCAACATGAGAAAGAAATCAAGAAAAAAATTCTATTTACAATAACACTAAAAGTGTTAAAATTCTAGGAATAAATTTAAGTAAGGATATAAAGGACCTGTAGACAGAAAACTATAAGACTTGCTAAAAGAAATAAAAGAAGACCTAAATAAATGGAAAGACATTTTGTATTCATAAGTTGGAAGACCAAATATCATTAAAATGTCAATGATACCCAAATCAATTTACGGATTCAATACAATCCCAATCAATTCCAATAGCCTAATCTGCAGAAATAGAAAAGCCAATTATTATGTTTATTTGGAAAGGCAAGAGGCCCCAAATAGCTAAAAACATCTTGAAAAAGAGGAATGAAGTTGGAGGACTCACACTTCCTGACTTTAAAACATAATACAAAGCTACAGTGCTCAAAACATCATAGTGCTGGCACTAGGATAGCTATATTGACCAATGGAATTGAATTGAGAGTTCAGAAAAAGACCCTCACATGTATGGTCAATTGATTTTTGTTAAGGCTGTCAAGTTCACTCAACTGGGACAGAACAGTCTCTTCAACAAATGGTGTTGGGAGAACCGGATATTCATATCTAAAAGAATGAAAGAAGAGCCCTACCTCACACTTTATATGAAAATGAACTCAACATGGATCAAAGACATAAATATAACAATCAGGACCATAAAACTCTTAGAAGAAAATGTAGGGAAGCATTTTCAAGATCTTGTGGTACGCAATAGTTTTCTAGACTTGACACCCAAAGCGCAAGTAATGAAAGAAGAAATAGATAAATGGGACCTCCTCAAAACTGAATACTTTGTGTTTCAAAGGACTTCATCAAGAAAGTGAAAAGGCAGCCTACTCAATGGGAGAAAATATTTGGAAACCACATATCCATAAGGTTTAATATTCAGAATATATAAAGAAATCTGACAACTCAACCATAAAAAGACAGACAACCCAATTTAAAAACGGCCAAAAGACTTGAATAGACATTTTTAAAGAGGAAATGCAAATGGCTAAAAAGCACATGACAAGATGCTCAACATCAATAGCTATTAGAGAAATGCAAACCAAAACTACAATGAGATATCATTTCACACCTACTAAAATGGCCACTATCAAAAAAGAACAGAAAATTGCAAGTGTTGGAGAGAATGTGGAGAAATAGGAACACTCAGTCACTGCTGATGTGTTTGTAAAATAGTGCCAATGCTGTGGAAGAGAGTGGGCAGTTCCTGAAGAAGCAAAGTATGGAACTGCCATATGATCCCAGAAAAGGTGAAAGCAGGGGTGTGAACAGATATTTTCACATTGTTTTCATAGCGGCATTATTCACAATTGCCAAAAGATGGAAGCAACCCAAATGTCCATCAACTGATGAGTGGATAAACAAAATGTAGTATATACATACAATGTAACATTATTCAGCTGTAAAAAGGAATGAAGTCTTGATGCATATGATAACATGGATGAACCTTGAGGACATTATGTTGAGTGAAATAAGCCAGATACAAAAGGAAAAATATTGTATGATCTCACCAATATGACCTAATTATAATAATCATGCTCATGGAGTTAAAATCTAAAATGTAGATTTCAAGGAGAAAGAATGAGGTTAGAGAATGAGGAGCTAAATTTTTTAATTAGATTGCTTGTACATGTTTGTAGATGGATAGAGTTGATGGTAGCACATTATTGTGAGTGTAATTAACAGTGCTGAATAATGTGTGTGAATGTGGTTGAAAGGGGACATTCTGAGTCATGTATATTACTACAAGGAATGCTAGAGGATAAAACATGGGACTGTATACCAGTGAACCTTGTTGTGGATGATGACTGTGGTCAATAGTACAGATATAAGAATGTCCTTTCATGAACTTTAACAAATGTAAGTCACTATTACAAGGTGTTAACAATAGGGTGATATATGGGAAAAAATAACATCTAATGCAAACTACAGACTACAGTTTACCAGTATTTTAATATTCTTTCATCAGCTGTAACAAATGTACCACCCCAATGCTGTGTCAACAAGGTAGTATAAGGGGTATGGGGTGTTTCTTTTTGGAGTAATGAAAGTGTTCTAAAATTGATTGTGGTGATGAATACACAAACCTGTGAATATACTCTGAGCCACTGATTGCACACTTTGGATGGATTGGATGGTGTGTGAATATATATTAATACAAAATTATATTCTAACTTTGGTAGTGGTTACATGGTTGTATATATTTGTCAAAACTCATTAAACCGTACACTTAAAAATAATTACCACAAAGCTTACCACATCCCTCTTTTTGAAGCAAATCAAAACAATAATTGGTCTTTGAAGTGAATTATCATGACTAAATAATTTAAAGATACAGTTTATTATCATCTCAAACCTTTTAAAGAGTGCTACAAATGATGCAAATTTGATGGCTTTTCTACTGTTGAAATGAAAAGATTCTTTATGACTCTTCCTGGAAATGTCATATAACATTGTACAGAAAAGGTAAACAACAAAAGTATCTGTCTGTTGGTAATGTCCACAAGACCTGAAATGCTGGACGACCTAACATTTAAAATTTAAAGTTCACCCATTTTTTATAATGTACATGACAATTTATGACTCCCTGGAACTTTTTCTTCTGTTTATCAAACATCCCAATTTAAATATTACTTAAGCACTGCATTGTGTATTCACTATAATAGTGGTAATGTTATTGTGATATTTTACCTCCATATTAATTGTCCAAGTTTTTCCTTGTTGTAATCAAATCTGTCACTTGCTAATCATAAGACAGCAATTAGGTTAATCCACTACAACTTCTAATGCATGTTCTTTTGTGACAGCAGGGGGATGGATTTTAGCAAGATGGTTGCTGCCTTCTCCTGCCTTTTCCAAAAATCTTCAAGGCTGCAAGTATATAGGTAGATACGAAAGCAGGGCTGGATTTTGGACCAAAAGAGGGAAAAGAAATTGAACAAAATAAAGTTTCAATGGCTAAGGGATTTCAAATAGAGTTGAGAGGTCATTCTGGAGGTTGCTCTTATGCAAGATTTAGCCAGATATTGCAAACTACCACAGTGTGCCAAGCCCTAACCAACAGTATTCCTGAAAACCCTAGAGAGTGCCCTGGACTTTAAGTCTCTATAAAAGTTTTCCTTAGTAAGATTATTTTTTCAGAAACTTAAGGTTTCCAGATTGATCCTATGCCAGATAAGCCCTGAAACCCAGAAGTAGCAGTCTCTCCAAGAAGAGTAATCAGTTTCATGTCTCTACCCCGTAAGGTCAATACCCCTTTCCAGCATGAAAAAGTTAAAATGGTCATTACCCAGATATCCCTGAAGTTTGAGAGAAAGATCAAATGAGAGGGAGGTGTAACTGAGAAATTTGGATTTAACAAATGACTGCCAATAATGTCTCATTATATAGATGCTTCTTTTTAGTGTCTAGTGTTTTAGAATAGCCTGACGGAAATACCTGAAGTTGTGAACTGTAATCCAGTAGCCTCGATCTTTGATAATGATTGCATAACTACATAGAAAAAAAAAAAAAAAAAGTGAGTTGCTCATATTTGTATGGATGTTTTCTGTTCCACTGATCTATCTTTCTATCTCTGACAATACCACACTGTCTTAGTTAACCTACCTCTATGTAAGTCTTAAAATTGGGTAGAGTGCAATACTAGTGATCAATAAGAGGGAGAAATAAAGGGTATGAGATGATTGGGGTCTTCTTTTTCCTTTTTATTTCTCTTCCTGGAAATGCAAATATTCTAAAAATGATCACAATGATGAATACACAAATATGTGATGGTACTATGAGCCACTGACTGTATGCTTTGGATGGATTGTATGGTGTGTGAATATAATCAATATAATTGTGTTTAAAAAAAAAAAAAAAAAAGCAGGGCTGGATGTGTGGTGCTCACAGAAGTAATTTGCCTTCACTTGTGCTACTAACTCCCATAGTGGAATTCACCCACTACCAAGGCCTACAAGGTTAGATTTTGAATCTTCATGTTAATCTTTCCTTTCCTCACCCCACAACTGCCAGTCACTATTTATAAGTAACAGTTTGCCTACTTCACCACTGGTAAGTTTACCTTTAATGACATAAGGACTGTATGCTGATTTTGAATCTCAGAAAATCTGTGTTTAAAATAAAAATTAAAATTGCCCTGGAAATAACCTTGGAAGGGCAGTTAAACCTTTCTTTTATTTGAATAAACTACAGTGTATTTTTCTGTCCTTCTCTGGTCTCAATAATACAATATACAAAATAGATACAGAAAGAAAAATTACTAAAAATGATGGTTTTTTGTCTAAGATAATCAAAAGTATTTAGAGATTTCTCTTTTCTCTTTCCTTCATTACCTCTGTCAAATGTTATGAAAAAATATATCACTGAAGTGGGGAAATAAAAGTTAAATTCTATTTCTTCTGATTGTTGAAAAAACACACCTAAACATTATGTGGTGTTTTGAGAATTATTTAGCACATACAATTTATTTGATATTTAAGGACAATAAATGTATTGAAATACTACTCTGAGATGAGAATTCATAATATCACAGAATTTGTCTTAATTTAATTTTAGATTTTTATTCAAGTGTGCTTAGTAACCAAAAATCTTCTACCGATCACCAGGAATCAGGTTTAGACCCAAGAAAAAACAGCTAGAGAGGCTGTTTTGTACCATTTTCTCTTCTGTTATCCAATACAATTAGATTTTTTCTACTTGGACCCTTTCATTTTACCAAATTTTCATATAGTTTCCCCATTTCCCTTTTCCATTAATTTCACATTTTCCCTTCATTTCCATTTTTCATTTCCTTTCCTCTTTAGTTCACACAGGGACCACTTGGGGAAAAAATCCTGTAAAACCATAATTTAGGTTTCAGAAAGGATCAAGCATTTTTTTCCTCTTTATTGTTTTCCATCATCCCCTTTTAATTTTTTTAAGGAAAGTACAGAACTACTTTAAAAGAACTGCCTTCATAAGCAATTGATTTTTCTCTCCTTATATTAAATATAGCTTGTACAAAAACTTCATGATATGTGAGCTCATTCCAAAACTGACCTTTAATTTCAGCATTCTGTTAGTTCTTATGCTTGCCAAAATGAACACTTTCCTGTCGGTTTAGTTGTATGTATTTTAATATACTCTTTAACTTAATTTTCCTTTTGAAACTTAATAGGGAACTCAGGCTTACTACTAAGAATAGTATTAGACTGTGAATGGCAGAAAGGATATATGGTAGAACTTACAACACTTCAAACACATTCACCTCTACGTGAAATTGTTGCTGAGTCTTTTCCTTTATAGGAATGTTATATATTCTCTTTAGTGAAAGACTATTTTATACTGACAGTGTGTTATCATTCAGTTATATATTTCCCTCCAAAATACTGAAAGTGTGATTTATCATGTTGTATCTTAAACTGTAATAAATAGACTTTTATATATTCACTTTGCCTAAGGATATACTAATACGTTACAATTAAAGACCAAACTAATCAAGCACAGTTCACATCAAAAGGGAACCCAAAAAGCAGGTTTTTGGAATCATAGAATGCCTTTTAAATGCTGTAGCAGATTGTTTTGTAGGTTTTCAAAAGAAATATTTCATTAAAAACTCTTAATCTGGGAAATATTAAAGAAGATTGGTTGTCTATTACATGAAAAGGATTCTTATAAATGCAAACTTTTTTGACATATCAAGAATATAATTTCTTTTCAAAAAATGGTAAAGAAAAACATATCATTTGGTATATATTATCAATAAGTAGAATTTAGGTGTTCAAATTTGCTGTTTCCAAAATTATTAAATAAAGATGCAACTTATGAGCTTACTGTACATTGACAAAAAGTACATGTAATAAAATTGTACTACTAAGTTATTATCCTCAATGAATGTGCTACAAACTTGACTCCAGAAAGGATAGATATCTTAACTCTCAACTACAATAGGTGAATTTAAACCTTCTGGTTCACTGAAGCTGCTCTAGAAAATGTATCATTAGGCCACCCCCTGTGTGATTTCTTTGATCAATTCTTCTGTATTTTGTTGGGGGAGCAAGCCATAATTCAATTAAAATCTATTTAGGAATAATTAAAGAGAGATTTTTGTTTTCTTGTTGAATACCCTGAGTGAATACAGAACCAGCACACAGAACTGAAGTTTAAGTTTTGACAAACAAATGATATGTCCAACAAGCACATGCACATATACCTGTGTATGTATCAAGTTTATAGACTTACACTGCCAAAAATGTTTTAATGTATTCGGAAACCAAAATTTTAAAAATATTCACACATGGAAATCATTGAAAATAGTTATGCCTCTGAATAACCAGATAGACTGCAATATAAACAGAAAAACAAGCAGTTCATTTAAAACATCAATATCAACAAACTTCTAAGGAAAGCCAAAACAGAGTAAACATTAGAAAACATCTTAAGAGGTTCAAGAGGTCTTCCTCATCTGGATCTGATTACTCAGAAAATTCAGTTTTAAACAGTACAGCAGTAGGAGCCAGGAGACCAGGTTTCTAATTGCCATTCTATCATTATTTCACTTTATCATTTAAAACAAATTGATGAATCTTTCTAAATCTTAGCTACCTCCTCTTGAAAATTAGGAAATGGTTGCTTCTACTTCAAACAGCCTGATTACAGTCTGGCTTGAGACCAAAAACCTTTACAGCAAGATGAGAGGTTACCACTTAATGATGCTGTGACCTTTATAAATGATATTCCCACAAACCTGAGAGGGGCAAAACTTGAAAGCAGTAGAATAAAATGCTTACTTTTCTCCAAAGGACAACTCTTTTGACTCCATTCAGGAGTCTGCATTCATTGCCACAATGTATATTGCATTTTTAATACTTTGAATGTTTATAAACCCCACTAATTTATAAACTCCAGGAGAGCAGTGCTTTTGTTGCTGTTGTTGATATTGTCTAATTCATGGCTCTGTTTCTAACAGAAAGGTATCTAGCATAAAGAAGGTGCTCAGTGAATGTTTGTTGATTGAATGATGAGTGTTTTCAATGGTATAGAAACCTATATGACTGGATCACAGAGGTATGTTGACACCGGGTGTGCAGGTTTGAATATTTATGTCCCCCAGAAAAAGCCATATTCTTTACTGCATTCTTGTGGGGGAGACGTATTAGTGTGGACTGGATTGGAACCTATTGGTTCAGTGTCCATGGAGATGTGACCCATCCAACTGTAGGTGATAACTCTGATTGGATAATTTCCATGGAGGTGTGGCCCCACCCATTCAGCATGAGCCTTGTTTAGTTTACTGGAGCACTATACAAGCTCAGAAGGAAGGAGCTCATAGTGAGCTGGAGCTGAGAGACATTTTGAAGACGGCTGTTGGAAGCTGATGCAGACATTTTGGAGAACGCCATTTTGAAACGCAACCTAGGAGCAAGCACACGCCAGCCACGTGCCTTCCCAGCTAACAGAGGTTTCCAGATGCCAATGGCCTTTCTCCAGTGAAGGTAGCCTTTGTTGATGGACACTTTATGGCCTTAAGACTGTATAACTGTGTAACCAAATAAACCCCCTTTTATAAAAGCCAATCCATTTCTGGTGTTTTGCATTCTGGCAGCATTAGCAAACTAGAACACCAGCAAAGGAAAATGAGGCTGGAAGAGTAAGCTTGACTTGATTATGGAAGGGTTTTATATAATATTCTGGGCAGGGCTGTCCAACAAAACTTTCTGCAATGGTGGAAATATACTAGATATGTGTTTTCCAATACAGAAGCTGTTAAACACGTGTGGTTATTAAGCACTTGAAATGAGGTTAGCACAACTGGAAAATTCAAATTTTAAATTTACTTTTAATTAATTTGATATTTAAATATTAATAGCCACACACAACTAGTGGCTATTCTATTGAGTTGTGTATCTTTTAAGGAATTTTAAACTTATTTCAAAGCAATGGGAATCCATGGTAGGAAAATAATATGCTTAGAACTATATTTTTGAAAAATGATACTGAGAGCAATGCTTAGCATGAATTGGAGTACAGTGAAATTGAAAGCAAGATAGCCAGATAGAAACTGGAAAAAAAAAATGGTATATAAAGAAATGAGGGCTTGAATTAGGGCAAGGAGAGTAGGTATGGAAGTAGAGAAAGTGATGAGGAAACATTGCAGAGATAGAAATCAATAGGATTCTGCTTGCTGCTATGGGTGATTAGAAGGATAAAGATTTCACTGAAAAGGAAACCAGGTAGTGGAACAAAACCATTTTGATATCGAGAGAAATTCACTGATAAAAATTCCAGCTTATTTGTAATACTTCTTTTGAATCCAGGAAAGTCTAAATCCTAATTACAATTCAAAAATACATAAGTATCTAAATATGTATGTACATACATGCATATATACACACATAAAAGCATTCCTTAGTTTCCAAGTTGAGCAAAACACTAGCCTAAAGAAAGCTTGTAATCAATCCAAGGTTGACATTGAACTGGGACTGAATCTAAAGCTTATAATTTGTGATAGATAGATAGATAGATTGATAGACTGATAGACAGATGATAGATAGACAGATGGATAGAAAGACAGATAGATAGATCGATCGATAGATAGATAGAACAATAAATTGAAGACATTCTCAAATAAGACTACTCTGTCCTCAGTTTGTAGAAAACCACCTGTGACAAGCAGGCACAGCCTTTTATTTTCTTCCTTCCTTCCTTTCTTTCTTTTCTTTTGGTGGGAGGGTTACATTTTTATTTCAAGTTCTCTTTTGAACAGTGAAACCTTTTTTATCACAACACAAGGAAGACTTCTCCCGTATTGGCAACTGTTTTTATATGGTTGGCAAGTTTCAATGGATCTGAACATGAATAAAATCCAACTATTACTCTGGATAAAAAGCTTACAAACTTTCCCTTTTACAGAAGAAGTAGAAAATAACTGTCACATGTAAGAAAGCCGGAGGGTGATTTAATATTTCACCAACAAAGAAGCCTTGACCCTTATTTGCACTATTAAAATCTTAATATAACAAAGTCATATAATGGGATAGTCAGAATTTAGAAGCAAATAAAATTCCCTGGCAGAATAAGGATTTGTGCCACCTGTATCTTAAAGGCAGAGGAAACATGTACTGAGGGTTCAGGAACGGTAATAAGCAAGTTAAACTCAAAAGTGCTACTATATATCCTAACATAAGTAAAAATGAAATGAAATGCCTGCAGGACTCATGTTCTGAGTAAAACTCACTATTTTGGAAATTTTACTCTCAACGGACTTCTACTAATGATTGCAATAGCAGAAGATGGAGTCAGAGACTTAAAGTAAATTGAAAAGCATGATTTTAAGGGAAATCCCAAACACCCACTAGAATGATGTTGTAGATTAACTAAAAAGTCTATCCATGTCAACCAGTAGGACAAATACTGAGACAACAGCTATAAACTGAAAGTATGACAGGGTATATAACTCATTGGGAGACCAATGAATAATAACCACACTGTCTAATTTTCTTCTCCTGAAAGAGATCTGATAGAATTCTAAAACAAAATAAATTATTTTAAAGAATTATATGTATACTAAGATTTCAAATATGGGAATTACTTAAAATTTTCATAGTAAATAATTCAAAAAAGAAGCCATATGTAGAAGCATGTGTAGGAGGAGGCATAATGCTTACTGGTTAATACTAGCCTTGACAGGTTCAGGCTTATTTTGAGTACCCAAATTTTCATTAAAATTCAGTATTATATGGATCTTATTGTGATTTCTAAGAGGTAATTAACAATTAATAATCCATAGCCCTGAACTAGAAAGCAGATGGGTATTAGAAAATCTCACAAGTGTGAGCATATTTATCCTTAGGTAACATATTAATACTAGACATTGCATTTTTAAATTTTCCTCAGAAATTTTATCTATTTATTACTATTTTTATCTCTATTTCTAAAGAAGGTTAAAAGATTGATATGCCCACTTCTTTTTTTCCACTTCCCTAGCCCATCTTATATCCACAGAGATAACTATATAACCTATTCATCATTGGTCTGGATCTACTAGAAGTGTTTGGAATCACCAAGTCAGTTTTTTAAAAAATAAATCCTGAGACATAAGGCTGGAACTTTCCTATTTCAAATACACAAATCTGATTTTCAAAGTTCTAAAGCAATTAAATATACATATATATATATATATTTAAAATCGCATTAGCTTAACTGGAAATAAAAATCTTCCTAGCACAGTATGTTGAAATAAGCCAGAAATGAAAAGACAAAGATTATAATGCTTCACTAATATGGACTAACTATAATGTGCAAACCCTGAGTAAGCACACAGCTTATCAGGGGAAGTCTTACTGTAAAGTTTCCTAGATTGTAAGTGCTTACAGCAGTCACATCCATTCCTGAGTTGTAATGGTTATTTCTAAATTCAAGATGCTGAGCTGTTTGTGTATAACCCGGTCGGTCCCTGGAACTTCAGGTATCTGTGTGACACCTGAGACTTAGAGCCAGAGTTCGGCAGCTATGAATGTCTGCATTGCCCCTTACAGCAATGGTTAAAAAAGCTGAAAAAGAGATCAGAATTCAATTAGAGATATAAACAAAATGGATTTGGTTGGGACCAAGGTAAATCAGACTAAAGGGTAAAGGATGATATTGACTGTGTTTTAATGCTTCAATTTCTAAGTGAGACCAAAGGAAGAGACATTTATTTGGTGCAAAATCTATATTTTTGTAGCACACTATGTAATTTAACTTATGTGGTTACTTTATTCAAACACCATAATTACACAGCACCTGGAAAAGGGGGTGAGATCTGGTTGATTTGTATAGGATAGCATGAAGCCCTGATACATTCTAGAGTTATCTAGGCAGAGAATAAAAAGTGTTTGTAAAGCCCCCTTGAGGGACTAGGGGAAATGGAAATTTTAAACTTCCCCACCTGGGGAATTACTGACATTCTTGCAAGTATTGGGGACTACGAGTTTAGTAGGATGAGCCCTTGATCTTAGGGCTTGCCCTTATGAAGCTTATTACTGCAAAGGAGAGGCTAAGTCTATTTATAATTGTGCCTAAGAGTCACCCTCAAACAACCTCTTTTGTTGCTCAGATGCGGCCTCTCTCTCTAAGCCAACACTGCAGGTAAACTCATTGCCCACCCCTCCACTACGTGGGACATGACTCCCAGGAGTGTAAAACTCCCTGGCCATGTGGGAAATGACTCCTGGGGATGAGCCTGGACTTGGCATCATAGAATTGAGAAAGCCTTCTGGACCACAAAGGGGAAGAGAAATGAAACAAAATAAAGTTTCAGTGGCTGAGAAATTTCAAATGGAATTGAGAGGTCATTCTAGAGGTCATTCTTATGTATTATATAGATATCCCTTTTTAGTTTTTAATGTATTAGAATAGCTAGGAAGAAATACCTGAAACTGTTAACCCAGTATCTTTGATTCTTGAAGAATCAATTACATAGCTTATGAGGTGTGACAGTGTGATTGTGAAAACGTTGCAGCTCACACTCTCTTTATCAGTGTATGGACAGATAAGTAGAAAAATGGGGACAAAAAGTAAATGAATGGGGAGGGTATGAGATATTTTGGGTTTTCCTTTTTCCTTTTATTTTTATTTTTATTCTTATTTTTACTTTTTGGAGTAATGAAAATATTCAAAAATTGATATGGTGATGAACACACAACTATATGAAGATTCTGTGAACAACTGATTGCTCACTGTGGATAATTGTATGATATGTGAATATATCTCAATAAAATTGCTCTTAAAAAAAAATCTTCCTATGGCTAAATTTTCAAAGGGCAACCATAGTTAAATCTACATCAGAGGAATGGTAAATGAATTTCCATAATTGGTCCTTGTTCTTGCCTGGCCATATTATCTTTAATCCATTCATTTAACATATATGTTAAAAGCAAACAGTGAAAAAATAGTCTACTTCTTTAAAAACTTTTTCTCCAAAGATTCCCTATTCTTCACCCCAAAATTCCAAAACAAGAGAAAGAAAATGCATTATGGTGAACTAACATGTAACACAACAGGACTAACTTTCAAAAAATTATAAATGTAAACAATTTTCCTTGAATCTTGATAAGGCAAGAATGCTCAGAAGGAGAAATCTGGAACTAGTTTAAGTTATAGCAAGGCTCCTTCACTTATTTTTAAATTGGTTAAATCAGTTAAAATAAGTTAATTTGTCACTGTAAAATTAGAAATTATATTTAAGGAGAGACATCAAAAGGATGTGAAAAGAATCAGAAACATAAGTTCATATTTCAGCTCTTCAAGTTCCTAGCTTGGGATCTGAGCTTGTGATTTAATGTCTCTGAATCTCAAGTCTTCATCAATAAAATGGCCTTCATTACAGGTGTGTTATGGATTGAACTGTGTCCATTAAAAGAAATGCTCAAGTCCTAACCCCTACCCCCATGAATGGGACCGCATTTGGAAATAGAATCTTTGAAGATGTTACTATGAAGCCAAACTGGAATAGGGTGGGTCCCTAATCCAATATGATTGGTGTCCTTACAAAAAGAGGAAAAAAGATATATTAAAGAATTTGGTGGCTTATAGCAGCATAGAAAAAGAATTACAGACAGAAGTATTATAGGACAGGGTAGGAAAGATTTTTAAAAAGCACTAAAAGCACTAATCATAAAAACAAAGACACAAAATTGAGTACAATAAAAAACCACTTCTGCTCATCAAAACACACAATAAAAAGAGAACAAAGACAACCACAAAAAGAGAGACAATATTTGCAATGCATTCAATGAAGAATAGACTTCCTATCCAGAATCATAGCATAAGAAAAAGAAAAATGAAAAGACAGTTAACTTGAAAACAGGTAAAAAAGTTAGACCAGCAGTTCACAACAGTATGAATTCAATAAACCTATGAAAATATAGTCAACTTCAATGGTAATTAGGGAGATTTAAGTTAAAATCATTATGGAATACAACTGTGCATCTATGAAATTGTCAGTTAACTAAATTGTCAGCCAATATCTAGTACTATCAAATCTGTAAGAGCAACGGGGACTTGCATGAATTGGTGATGGGAGGTATATTCCTACAATCACTTTGGAAAGCTGTTTGTCATCATCTAGTAAGCATTTACTTCAGATAAAACTGTGCATAGTTAATCCAGGATGAACAGACAAAAACATTTATAAAAACAATGTTTACAATAGCCACAGATAGAATATAACACAAATATGCAAGAAAAGAAAAATGAACAACTAAATTGTAAGAAAAATGAATTAACTGCAGCCCTCTGAATACATAAATGATTTTTAGAAATATAAAATTAATCAAAAGAAGCAAACACAAAATAAAGCATATAGTAAGGTTGCATTTATATACTGTTCAAAAATATGTAAAAGTGTTTTAGTTTACTCATGAATAGTAAAATATTAGAGAAAAGTAAGAAAGTGATTCCCATAAAGTCAGGAAATGCCTAGGGTAAAAGGATGGGGAGATAGTCAAGAAAGAACATACATGCATTTCCAGAGTACTAGAAGTGTTTTATGCCTTGATCTGATGGTGCAACACAGGTGATCACTTTGTAGTTATTAATTATATTTTATACTATGTAATATACAATTTTCCATATTTGTGTTATACTTTAAAATTAAAAAAACTAAAATAATTAGCCATACCCATTCAAACAGACAAAATACGACAGTAAGACCTTTAAATTTCAAGCCATGGAGTCAGCCTTAGCTAAAATTCTAATTCAACAATTTACAAGCCTTTGGACCAGTCTTAATACCTTTTAACCTCAGGTTTTTCAAGTATAAAACGAGATTATCATCCCTGAAGTGTCACAGTAAAGAGTAAATAAATGTATTAAAATATCTCAATACAATAGTAATATTAAGGGCCAAAGCAGTTAGATACATATTTACAACTTCTCTCTAAAATAAGCCACAATGGAATGTTATGCAGGTCAGAATACCATATTAGATGAATGTAGTAGATAGTTTTAGCTGATACTGTAAAATACGGAATTGGTTGAACTTTTCTTAGTCTAATTTCATGTGCACCAAGCCACTGGTTCCAGAAGGGACTTAACTACATGAAACAAATAGGCAGTCTGGTCACACAGATCTTTAATATTAGGATCTCTGTTAGTTATCTGTCACTGTATATAAACATATTCTGCTAATATACATCAGTCTTGCCTGGTTTGTCAATGAAAAATGATATCAAGAAGCAGAAATAATCTCAATATATTCACAAAGTCAGGTTCTTAAGCCAAACTCTGGACCATGAAAATTCAACTTTAGAAAACAAATTTTCGGTGCTTCCCCCCAAAGAAATGTTACCCTTTTTTCTACTTGTACAATTATTTGAGCCACTAGCATAACAGCATGGATATAAAGAATGAAATCACCCAAAAATTAACATGTAGTCACTAACTACACAGAAGTCCATGGTACAGTTTCAAATGAATTAATTAACTCCAATTAAAACATTAACATGGTTACTATAATTATACTTCATTCAAAGTTTTAAAGGATGAGAGACCAAGCTAAACAAAAAAGAATGAGATGAAAAAATACAAGCACTAATTGCCTTCCTTTTTTGGCAACTTTTATGGTTCAATGAATATTAGTAGCAATAATTTTTGTTAAAACTTGATTATCATCTTATGCTTTGGACACACAATTAGAATATATTACTTTGGAGTCTGATCCAGTAAAATTGTTTTAGAATTTTTCTTTATCAAAATTTTTTTCTCCATAGAAACCTTACA
Source organism: Choloepus didactylus (assembly GCF_015220235.1). Lineage (NCBI taxonomy): Eukaryota > Metazoa > Chordata > Mammalia > Pilosa > Megalonychidae > Choloepus > Choloepus didactylus. Next base: position 145,853,107 of record NC_051309.1, read on the forward strand.
CTTATTGTTCAGGATATTTTTCATTCTGATTAAAACCCTCTATTCACCTTCAGCACACTCCTTAACTTTCCAGCTAAGAAAAGGTAGTAAGGTAGACGGTGGTTGTGAGACATAGGTTAAATTCTCGGCTCTTGTACTTACCACCTTTGTGACTCAATTTATTTTACCTTTCAAGCCTATGCTTATTCACTCATAAAATGAACATGATAACACCTACAGGAAAGGAGAGGTGCATATATAAGCATTTAGCACAGCATCGACATACAATATCACTCAATAAATGTTAATTGCTCTTCTATTTCATGATGTCCTCCTTTTTTACTGTCTTCTCTCTTTTTTTCCACAATTATATAAGCTCTTCTCTAATTTCAGTTCACCCCCCCCAAACCCTAAACCTAGGGCTAATGTCCTTTCTTATTTTTCACCCAAGCTTCTTGAAGATTTGTCTCTTTATCTCTTTAGTTTCTTATCAGCTATTCATTCTGCAACCCACAACAATCTGCTTTGACAACAAGAATTTATATATACTTTTTTTGTGGTTTATACATACCCACATCTCAAAATATAATTTATGTGTCATTGTCTTCTTTGATAGATTGTAAGTTGTGTACTCTATATTCTGTTCGTTTTTTCTATTTAAATAGAGAAAGCTGGGTTTTAGCCTTCCTTGTTACTTCACAGACCAAAGGCTACATTCCCAGGTCTTCCTTGAAGCTTGGCAGGAAATGACTCAATTCAGGTCAAAGAGATGCAAACAGAATGTCGTGGGACGTTAGAGAGGTCTCTTTTAAAAGAAGGAGAGATGCCTTCCTCCTCTCTTTTCCTACATTTTGCTTCTGGGGACACCACTGTGATTGACCATTTACTCTAGAAATCTTGGACTTTGTAGCAGAGGGTCACACCTTGGGGAGGGCGGAATGGAAATCAGGAAGGAGTCAGGATGACTCTGTGGTGCTCACATAAGCCTAAACTGCCTTCTACCAGGCTTCCTCTACAAGACTGAAATAAAATTCTATCTCATTTAAGCACCTGTGACGTGGGAGAATTTCTGGTTTATGTAATTGATCCAATCCAATCAATTTAATATATTTAATGCAGGCCTCTCTGATGAGTTCTGTTACTGTATTTCAGGCTGTTATTCAGTATTTCAAAAGAACCTTCAACTTATGCTTGAAACCAAACTCAACATTTGTATCCCCCAAACTTCTCTCTTTTCTATGTTTCATATCTGAGTTAACAATGCAAGTATCTACCCACTTAATCAAAACCTAAATTATCCTAAATGTGTCCTGTCTCAATTGTAAAATAAAATAGCCAACAAGTACTACCACTAAATATTTCTTGAATTTAACTCCTCTTTGAGTTTACCCCTATTTCAATAGTATGTTCTAGTCATCTCTACCTCAATTACATCGATTAAATGTTACATAGTAATATTCTTATTGAATTTTGTACATTCAAGTAGGATCTTTTCTGACTTTTCTCTATGATATCAATATTTTTATAGTCATTTCTTGTGTATAAAACTCATGGACAATAACAATAATTATTCTAGCAATAGGCTAAACATAGATTGCTATGCTACTGACAGGCTAACTCACCCATTAAAATTGTTAGTATTTAGGAACTGAGCACTACAGAAAATCAATTAAGCACTATGATATGTTGGGTGATATTGCTTTGTTGACTAAGAGATTCAATCAGTATATGGTTACATGCATTTTTATAGCATCTTTATCTCATTGCAGGAAGATCAGATTTGAATTCCATAGATAACTAGCAAGTAAATATTTGTTTATAAGAACATTTTCCGTTATAGCTAATACAAGGAGTCATTAATGCAAATACACTAAAACAACATAATAAACACTTAACACAGAACAGTTTTACAAAATTGAAATAATATTAATTGAATTCTGGTTGAACATGGGTTTCCTCTGCTGCTTCCCAAAACAATTAAAATAACAAATGGACAAAGTAAAAGAAGTACATATACACAAAAAAAAGAAGGAAAGGACTCCACAGCACAGAAAGATATGAATTTTGGGAGAAGAAGTAAAGCAGATGGATATGTGATAACTGACATAGCATAGTGGAAAAAGCCAATACCAAAGTGCCTTCAGCGGGTAAAGCCAAAAGAGGAAGCAAGCAGGCCCCTCCTTACTGAACAGCGAATTACTCATGAATTTGAGGTATTCGTTACTTCTGAAGAACTAAAACATATGGGATATGACTGAAAATAGAGGGATCTGTTGAAAGAGGAGATAGATGAGTTCTCAGAACGTTTTCCACTTCCCACAGAGTCTTCAAAGTACCCTCTTCCCTCACTCATACTCCCCCTCCCTACATTTACTTTATGGGGATGGTAAGCAAAGTACGCTTTTATTTTTGGTCACCAGACACAGCTGATGAGGGAGAGGGAAGGGACCCAATTGAAAAATGAAGGTTTTAGAACAGTTTTCTCTATGAAAATGAGTCCAGGAGAAATTATTTATAGACATAAAGATATTTAAGAGTTTTCAGTTAAATGACACAGTCTCCTTCTAAAGAGCTCCATCGAATCACCGTGTTCAATATTTGGTGAGGTATACCAAACATCCCCAAGTTGACCCAAACACACTGAGCACTCAATCAATTTTTTTTATTCTGAGTATTCAATCAACTTTTTAGCACTGTGTTTAAAACAGAATGGATAATCAATGAGCACCACATACAAAAGAATCCCTCTAAATGAAAAATCATTAACAAAATAAATAAACAGAAAATAGGATATTGGAGGAAATAGAAGAAATATAGGAGAAGGATAATGATTCAGAAGAAAATATTTTTAAGTTTTCAGAGAGATAAAAGAAAATGCATCCGTGAAAACACAATGAAACTATTAAAAAGGTAAATCCAGATAAAGAGAAAGATCTCTCAGAAATTAAATATGTGATAACAGACATAAAACTATCCAATAGGAAGTTTAGAAAATTAACTTGAGAATATCTTTTAAAGTAGAAAGAAGATAAAGAGATAGAAAATAGACTGAAAAAGGTAATAAAAAATTAGAGCATCAATTGAATTAATAGAAGTTTCAGGGGTAAAAAAAAAAAAAACAGAACAAAGAAAACAAAAAGCAGGAACTTTTCAAAGAAATAATATCAAAACGTTCTGAGACTGAGAGGTAGTTTTCTTTAGGAGTGCAAAAACGCCCAATGAGTACCCACCACAGTGAATTCTGTTTTGTATCATTTTGTGTTGTTTTGATTTTCAGGGGAGAGGCTTCTGAGGTTGTATCATCTTGAAATTTCAGAATAACAGGGATAAAGAGAATGTCCTAAAACTTTCTGGCACACACAACAGATACATTACACAGATTTGGATTTGGAACCAGAGTGGCAGGCATGGGAGTTGAATCATGTACTCCATAAAAGACGTATTCAAGTCTTAATCCCCATTTCTCTGGGTGTGAACTCATTTGTAAACAGGACCTTTGAAGATGTTATTATTAATTAAGATGGGAATTCATTCATAATTAGGATCTTATAGAGCCTATTTAGATAAGACCAAATTGAATCAGGGTCAGCCTTAAACTGCATGACTGGAGTCTTTATAACTAAAGGAAATCTGGACACGGCAGAGTCAGAAGCCAGAGAAAGGCACAGAAAGGGACCAGGAGACAGAGCAACATGTGATGGGGTCAGAGAGGCCAGCTCAGGACCCTCCACCGCAAACCAGCAACAGAAAAACTTGCCAGGATGATGGAGAAAGAAGTACCAGGTTGAGAAGCAGCCCTGGAGACCAAATGTTACAGAGTGGAATAAGAAGCTGGGAGGCTCCTAGTGAAAATAATTCAAAACAAAATATGAATCTAGGAGATTAGCTGATATGTTTGGACTATACTGAGAGGAATTTTATAGTGTTTTTTAAGAGTTTGGAGTGATAGGTATATACCTATTAAGCTCATGATTAAAGTTATTAAACAAGGGTCGTACAAGAGAAAAATCATATTCATTGTATATGAGTTAGCTCAGAAATAAGCAATTTACATACTCATAATACTGTAAACACTGAATAATGTTAAGCCAAAAATGACAGTAAAACTCCAGTAGGATAAAGGAGATAGAGAAAGTGTGTTTCTCTATGTATGAGAAGAGAATTAAAAGAGACTACTAGAAACATACAGTCTAAAATTGAAAAATCAATAAATAGGAATATAAACATGCTTTTTAGATGTAGATTCAAATGCCAGTTTACAAAGCTAAAAATACTTGCCGGTGGGAATTGGGTATCTTGGATAAGAGGGTGGAAATAGATCTCTGTTTCTGCATATGTTGTACTATTTGATTAAAATGTATGTTACTTTATTACACAAAAAATGAATTTAAAATTATTATTTCAAGAAATTGTAATAGCCTGAAGTATGTTAACCTCTTAAACAACCAGGTGTTTTTAGGATAAATGCTATAATTCATAAATAAATTATAATTATCATATCAAATAAATTACAAGATAATGGTTTTGCATTATTTACAACTATTTCAAAAAATTTGAAAACCACCTGATCTCCAAGTGGGTATACTTTTCCTTTCTATTATTTTCAGCATTATTCATTTGTTTAGCATACCCTCTTCTCCACTGTGACAAAAAAATCAATACACACTCAAATTATCAGAAATTATAAATGAACAAAGTCTGAATTAATGGATAGTGGATACTGTACAGCAAAGTCCCAAACACTGGCATAAATTGTGGCTTTGAATCAACCTCAAATGAAAAGTACCAGAACTGAAAATAATTTCCACAAAATCAAATAATATTCTTACATTAAGAAAAAAATCAGTCTTAAGAAAAAAGGGAAAAGAAAAAAAAAATGTCTCCACTAGCCTCCCTGAGGTTGAGGTAAGAAACAAACAAAAATACTCCCCATTCTATTATCTATGCATTAATAAGTAATGCACAGACTTCAATTCTGCAATTTATAATCCCACTGCCATGTGTTAATTTTAAGAAAAGTTACTCTCTGCTTTTCAAATAAAGTGAGAGTGAAATGAAAACATTAATGAAACTGGCCTGTGTAATAACATTTATAAAGGTGAAACCATAAAGTAAAATAGAATAGGAAACAGGAAATGAAATGAGTTTAAGGATTTAACTATAACTATAGAATAAAAGGTTATTCATTTTTGCAAATTCAAAGCAGTCTTTAACGAATCTAATTAATGAATGAAATTCTGGTTTCTTTTACAATAGACCTTTAAACTATGTCTGCTCAGGAGTCTTAAAATGATTACATTAGGAAGTATTGGAGTTATTGAGCTGGAATGGCAGCTACTGTTTTTCTTAGTTTTCTTTATCCCACAAAAGGACTGGATAACTTACATTTGGCTTCATATGTCTTCACCACTGGCAACTCCCCTTCGCTTTATTTCTCCCAAAAAGTTTTAATCTAATTTAGAGTATTTAAAGGGGAAAGAATTAGGTCCCTTTTGAAAAGTCATTAAAGTATAATGCCTTTTATTCACTTGCTGCTAAATTAAGACTGCCCTTTCAAAGAAATACTAAGCTGAAATAAATAAAGATCATCTTAGTAAATACTACAATTTTCTGGGGAAACAAAGATCCATATGTAAACCAAGCACTTCCTTCCTGTGGTTGAACAATATCCATACGAAAGGAAAGGAAGATTTCACTAGCAGACTGCATTTTGAACTGTTAAATGAATGGTAACATATTAACGTCCTCACTATTACAGATCAGTGAGATATAATTTCATATATAAATATTTCCTTATCCTAAAATATATTTGGTGTCTTTCTGATAACAAAATAGAGTTGATACTGACATTAGATTTGACTGCAAATTTATAGGCTTCTAAAAAATATTACTTGGACAAAAACATACAATCTGGAATGTTTGGGAGGCTCATGTTAGAGTGAACAAAACTAACCAAGTGAATACAGGGAAATGTAAAAAAGGCTAAAAATCCTCTGATTCAATTAAATAAGGTCAAGCTCCCTCAGACATTTCACAACTAAGAATTCTCCTGAGGACACAGATACGCTAATTAGAAAGGTGACTTTGTATTCCTTAATCACTCTCCTCTCTCCCAGAAAGATATTTTATGAAAGTTATCAACTATCAATACACAGTTCTAACTTTACATGACAAAACGTAGTTAAAAGCAGAGGTAAGTATGCATAACATGATCCTATATGTGGTAAAAAAGTAAAGCCATTGTATATGGATGGAAGGTTTATTTAAATATGATTCTCCAAACATTTAGAAGTGGTGAAAATATATTTCCTAATTGCCTTGTAAATCTATAAAGAATAAGAAATTTCTTATAGAGAAAAAAGGAGGTTTGTAGCAAATCAAGCATGGAAAATCAGGAACAAAATACATATATAAAGATAAATTTTAAATAGTTTAAATACAATCTTTAATGGTGTAATTTTTCCATCAGTTAATGTATATGATAATCCATACTAAATTATGTTCTAGAAATGAGAACTTAAAAAAATATTATCAAGGACTTCACAAACCACTGAAGTATACAAATACCAAAAATCACTATCATTAATTAATGTTATTGACTTTATATAAATATAGATCACTCTATTGCTATCATTTTGAAATGTATCTAAAATGTCTCTACCTTATTAAAAGGAGTATGGGGAACAATATTAAACCTTTACTGTTTGACCATCTTCACTATGAACACTACATAGGTAATGCTTAACTGAATCCATTCAGATTCCTCTGTTTCTCTGCTACCAAACCTGGTGATACTACTGCCTACATCTTCACTGTCATTGATTATCTCTCCTTTTCTACTCTGTATTCAGCTGTACCACAAAAAGAACTAAAACAGTAGTTCTCAGAGTGAGTACTTGGACTATCGATATCAGCATCAACAAGGAAATTGCTAGAAAAGCACATTCTTGGGCCTCTCCACCTACCTGCTGTATCAGAAACTCTGAGGGTGGAATCAGATACATTCTGAGTTTTAGTAAGCCCTCCAGGTGATTTGGATGCACCCTCCAGTTTAAGAACCACTCATAGAAGATTATTAAAAGCAAATGGATCATCAAGTCTACAGGAAAATTAAAATGTTTCATAAGCCTGAAATATAATTGACTTTGGCGTAGCACTTTTGACTCTCTTAGAAGTGATATATATTTTACGTGTCAGGACTCACTTTCTGAACTTCTAGATTTCAACTTTGCTCTGAATGGTTAAAATTCTCAGAATCTAACTCCTAGATATTTTCATTGATTAATAAAAACATACAAGCTTTGAGCTTCTAGAACAATCAACTGGTTCATCACAATCTAACTTTGATCCTAAGTTTGCACATTCAAAACTTTCAAATTATAGGTTGACATGTGGAGATCAGATTGAGTATATCAATGTAACATGTAGTATTTCCATTCTTTCACATCTATACCCAAACCAGTCCATTCATCAGTATTTTCAGTTCAGTATTTCAATATTCAGTACAGTTTCAATATTTATCCATTAGATTCTTCTCCTGAGTACTAAATACAAACAGATAAATCACAAGCAGTCATACAGAGTCCATGAGAAATTTTTGTTAAAGTGTTACTTACTCTGGTTTACTGAAATCTTTGCCTTTTTTCACTTTCTTCAATCCATCAGTTCATAGTTTTTACACTTTCCAAATGACTTCATCCAACTTTATACCTATAACACAAATACCTGCGTGTTAATACCAAATAATATCAAAAATACTATACTGAGTTTGCTGTTACATTAGTATACTGCCCCTTGGGCACTTGCTCTAATTTTAGGTAATAACTTCAAGGACTATACAGTTGACATAGTAATACAGTGTAGAATATAGAGAGCTAATGAAGGCAAATACAAATATGAAGAATTAACTAGGCAATATAGTGGAGTGAAAAAATATAACAGAAATTCATAAAAGCTTACACACCATAGATACCAAAGCAATAGAGTACAAAAAAAACCTCTTAAGCAAAATTAGTCTTCATCTCTTCCATTAGATTTGGTGCTAATTTATACAAAAATACCAATTTAAAAGATTAGTCTCATATTACTAATTTTAAAATTAAGACATTTATGAATTATTTTTAAATCAAATTTTCAAAACATTGTCATTCCACCCATTTTTTTCAAATAAGCCCTTCAGAATGAATATTATAATCAAAGATAAATCAAAAAGTATCCTCTCGGAGGGCGGGGCAAGATGGCAGCATAGAGAGGAGTGGAAGCTAAGTAGTACCCCTGGAACAACTACAAAAAACCAGAAACAACTAGTAAATAATCCAGAATAACTGCAGGGGGACAAACGAGACCATCCACTCATCATACACCAACCTGAATTGGGAAGAATGCCTGAGAACACAGCATAAAATCTGTAAGTAAAACCTGCAGATCCAAGTCGTGAGACCCCCCTCCCCCATAGCCCGAGCTGCAAAGCCTCATGGTGCCAGAGAGAAGCTCTCTCCCAGCAAGCAAATATACCTCAGCTGAGCTCCAACTGGGGTTTTAAGTAGTGAGTGTGAACTGCTCACTACAGGTACGCATCCCCAAAAAACAGACAGAGGCTTTGGGTGACAACTGATCTTGGAGAGACAGAGGGTCACCTTGGACTAAGTCTGAAGGGGATTATCTGTTTCTTTTTCGTCTCAGTGGAGAAAGCCCCAGTCATTTTCAGTTTCCAGGACTGTGACTCAGAGAAGGGTGGAGACAGCACAAGCAGAGAGAGAGACCATTGAAATGCTAATGACCTCCAACTGGGGGTCCATCGTCTCTAGGAGGAAAGGGGTGGGGCCCTTTCCATTCAGAACCAGACCCCAGAGCCTGGGGGAACACGGCCATACCTCCTCACACCAGTCAAGAATTATAGGCTAACAGGCATCACCTGCTGGGCAGAAAAGCACAGTGACCTGAGGCATCAAAGGGTGGAGCAATTTTCTAAGACACACCCACAGGGAAACCAGATACTGAATATTTCTTCCCTCTGGGACCTGAGCCTGTTCTGTCTGGGAAAACCTGATTTGGATAACCAAGGAAACCATGCCTAGACAACAGAAAATTACAACCTACAACTAAGAAAAATGAAGTTATGGCCCAGTCAAAGGAACAAATGTACACTTCAACTGAGATATGGGAATTTAAACAACTAATGCTAAATCAAATCAAAAAGTTTAGAGAAGATATTGCAAAAGAGATAGAGGCTGTAAAGGAAACACTGGGCATATATATGGCAGAAATCAAAAGTTCAAAAAACCAACTGGTAGAATCTATGGAAATGAAAGGCACAACACAAGAGATGAAAGACACAATGGAAACATACAACAGCAGATCTCAAGAGGCAGAAGAGAACACTCAGGAACTGGAGAACAAAACACCTGAAAGCCTACATGCAATGTAGAAAAGATGGAGAAAAGAATGAAAAAATACGAGCAACGTCTCCGGGAACTCAAGGATGAAACAAAGTACAATAATGTATGTATCTTTGGTGTCCCAGAAGGAGAAGAGAAGGTAAAGGGGGCAGAAGCAATAATAGAGGAAATAATTAATGAAAATTTCCCATCTCTTATGAAAGACATAAAATTTCAGATCCAAGAAGCGCAGTGTACTCCAAACAGAAGAGATCTGAATAGGCCTACACCAAGACACTTAATAATCAGATTATCAAATGACAAAGATAAAGAGAGAATCCTGAAAGCAGCAAGAGAAAAGCGATCCATTACATACAAAGGAAGCTTAATAAGACTATGTGTGGATCTCTCAGCAGAAACCATGGAGGCAAGAAGGAAGTGGTGTGATATATTTAAGATACTGAAAGAGAAAAACCGCCAACCAAGAATCCTATATCCAGCAAAGCTGTCCTTCAAATATGAGGGAGAGCCCAAAATATTTTCTGACAAACAGACAATGAGAGACTTTGTGAACAAGACACCTGCCCTACAGGAAATACTAAAGGGAGCACTACAGGGTGATAGAAGACAGGAGTGCGTGGTTTGGAACACAATTTTGGGAAATGGTAGCACAAAAATGTAAGTACACTGAACAAAGGTAACTATGAATACGGTTGAGAGAGGAAGGTGGGGAGCATGTGAGACACCACAAGAAAGGAAGAAAGATAAAGACTGGGACTGTGTAACTTGGTGAAATCTAGAGTATTCAACAATTGTGATAAATGTACAAATATGTTCTTTTATGAGGGAGAACAAGCAAATGTCAACCTTGCAAGGTGTTAAAAATGGGGAGGCATTGGGGTAGGGATGCAATCAGCATAAACTAGAGACTGTAACTAATAGAATCATTGTATTATGCTTCCGATATACCAAGGTAAATGCAGATAAGAGGGGGGATAGGGGAGGCATGTTAGACACTTGACATTGGTAGTATTGTCTGATTCTTCATTCTACTTTGATTTAAGGTTATTTTTCCTTTTCCTGCTTCCTAGCTGTCATTTTTTTTCCCTCTTTCTTTTGCCTCTGTACCTTCTTTGACTCTCCCTCCTGCCTTGTGGAAGAAGTGTAGATGCCCTTATATAAATAGTGGTGAAGGTGGTGAACACATAAATGTATGACCATGCAGAGAACCATCGATTATTTACTTGGGATGGAATGTATGGTGAGTGAACAAAACCATATTAAAAAAAAAAAAAAATGGGTTGATGACAAAACCTTGAGGGCAATATACTGAGTGAAATAAGCCAGACACATAAGGACAATTATTGCAGGGTCTCACTGATAGGAATTAATTATAATATGTAAACTCATAGACATGAAATATAAGGTACCAAGATATAGGACGAGGCTTAAGAATGGGGAGTGGTTGCTTAGTATGAGCAGAATGTTCAATTAGGATGAACTTAAATGTTTGGAAATGAACAGGGGTATTGGTAGCAAGATGTGAGAATAACTAACAGCACTGAATGGTGTGTGAATGAGGTGGAAAGGGGAAGCTCAGAGTCATATATGTCACCAAAAGGAAAGTTGGAGGTCAAAAGATGGGAATGTATAAAACTGAATCCTATGGTGGGCAATGTCCATGATCAACTGTACAAATACTAGAAATCACTTCTATGAACCAGAACAAATGTATGACAATACAATTAGAAGTTAATAATAGAGGGGCATATAGGGAAGAACTATATACCTATTACAAACTATATACTACAGTTAGTAGTATTTCAACATTTTTTCATAAACAGTAACAAATGTACTATATCAATACTATGAGTCAACAATTGAGGGGGATTGGTTAGGGATAGGGGAGGATTAGAGTTTCCTTTTCTTTTTTTCTTTTTTCATCTTTAACTTTATTTCTTGTCTGGAGTAATGAAAAGTTTCTAAAAATTGAACAAAAATTAAGTGTGATGGATGCACAGCTGTATGAGGGTACCCAGGGGCAAGTGATTGTACACTTTGGATCTTTGGATAATTGTATGGGATCTGAACAATCTCAATAAAAACAGAAAAAAAAAAAAAGTATCCTCTTGTACATTATGCTATGAGACCGTTCGAATTCTCCAGTGGTAAAAAATGGCGAACCTTTGAATGACCAGATCTATAAACATGTGACAAACCAGATATTCAAACAGGATGACGGCTCATCTCCAACACAAATGAAAAACAATAAAGAGGCAGTTAATAATCAACTAAGCAGAATCCTTCTCCATCCCAGAAAAAAATAAACGCCACATTTCCAAAATAAGATAACCTTGATTAATCTTCACACTGTCCTCATAAATTAATTCTGTAATCTAATGCTGTTTTGCTTTATTTTCGCTTTTCCGTATATTCTCAGTTTTGCATTTTCTCTCCACTAATATAACCAAATACTGAATTCACATAAAAATATCTGCTGTAACACAGTTTTCCAATAACAAACTTATAGGTCCCATGTAGCTAGGAGAGAAGGAGAGTCTCAGGGAGGGTATTAGAACATGAGTCCAAGAAGAAAGCAGGAGCTAAAGCATGCCCTTTGGGGGTATGCTTAAGACTTTAGTGAAATGATGGTGGAGGTTTGAATGAGGCATAATGTGACCTGATTACAGGGATAACAGCTAAATTAGTACAGAAATCATGAGATGAGAGTGGACTCTGATGGTAGTGGTTGAATGAGTGACAATGGTGGGATCTGGGGAATATTTTAAGGGTCGAACAAGAGGTCTGGCTGATGGATAAAAGTTGTGATATTAGTTATAAAAGAAGTTGAGAATAGGTTACTTGTTTTTCTGGCTTGAAAAACTGGCGACTAGGAGTACCATTTATTGTGTTAGAGAAAGGCTTATTAGTAATGAATTCATTGATAGACTGTATGAGGTACTTATTATGTATTATGTATTTTGTGTCATATATTTAAATGGAGAATCAGAACAGTCAATTGGATAATATACCTCTGGATTACAGGAGAGAATCCAAAGCTAGCGTTACAAAGTTGAAAGTTATAAAGTTAAAAGTCTTCATCATAAAGATGATATATAAATTCTAGGATTAGATGGGATCACTAAGTGAAAACTGAATCAGAAGAGAAGGTATCTGTGCACTAAACTCTGACATACTCCAATAGTTAGAAACAAGGGAAAGAAAGGATGAGCAAAGGAGACTAAAATGGCAGCCAGTGAGGTGTCCTGAAGTCCAGAAGACAAGAAACTTCAAAAAAATAAGAAGGTAATCAAATATCAAATGCTGCTGAAAAGACCAGTAAGGTATACCTATGAATCTGCTGAGATACAAATGGATATATGGTTGACTTGGAAAATAGCAGTAGAATAGTGGGCATGAAAGCCTGAATGGAGGGCATCAAAGATAGGAAATAAAGACAGCTAGTGGAGCTTGGTGAGCTTCCCTTATTGTCTTCCCTATGAGAACTTTTTATTAGAATAAAGTATTTGCAACCAACAAGCACAATGCCCTTGTCATGGAGGGAGTCATGTCATATATTTTGACTAAGTTGAGTGAGTAAGTCAAGTTAGTGAACAAATAGTGAGCTTGGGTGATGGATCATACTGGTTGAATAAAGTATATTAGAAGAGCTATTTATTTCATAAACTTATTCTTTATTGTCTGCGTCCTCACTAAAATGAAGGCAAGAGCACTTTTCTATTTTGTTCACTAAGATATCCCAAGCATCTTAGTAGATTGTGGGTGTTCATTCTGTGTTTGTTGAATGAATAAATGAATTGATAATTAACCAAAATTTCTTACCCTTTTCCATTTCAAATGGAAGTTGCATGAACATTAAAAATTTCTAATTTCTGGAGGGCCCTGTATTATAGAAAATTGAGTTCACAAAAAGAGAAAGTCTAGCTTCTAGATTGTCTAATTTGGTCCAAGCAGACACAATCTAAATTAGTGATTTTCTTCCTAGCTGCTAGTTAAATATGCAAAATAAAAGGAGTCAGCTGTACTCACATGGTAATATCTGTATCACAAAGTTGCTTGTCTTCTTTAGTGAGACAGGCATCAGTATTCAGAAGAAGTGAAATCTCAACTAGTATATTTAACAGTACTTTTTAGAGAGACACATCCAATGGGGATGCAGTAGCTGTGAGCATAAAATTTGTTTCAGGTGGAAAAAAATGTTCATTCACAAAGCACTATTAAGACTTATAATTCATCCAGGAGAGTAAGTTATTTGAAAATAGGGAGGATGAAAACTGCAGCCATTTCATGTCACCAACCCAAATAGGGAATCTTGGGTTGGTCTCCAGTTTTAACAGATTTCATGGCTTTTACTTTATTTTTAAAATGAACTTTAGCTCAATTTATTTAGCTAGTGTCTCCTTGGGTTTCAACACATCCATGCCTATTTCACATTCTAAGTGCTGGAAAGTGTTCAGACTTCCAAATGCTGGGAAACTACATCTCATAAAAAAAAAAAAAAAAAAAAAAAAGTCTTTGAAAATACTTTAAAAAATTCAAGTTTTAAGAACTGATCTTTAATGACCTTGAAAAAGAGCAGGAAACAGTTAGAAGAAATAGTTCAGATCTGGAAATTTTCAAGTCTGCTTGTTTCTTCTTAGAATAATAATGCTTATATATCAGTGTGGAATAAGCAAATGGTCTTAAAATCAGTCAGTGTTAATGTATTTGCAAGTGAGCAATACCTATTTGAAAATTATAAGGTACATATGAGTCAAGAATTTCAAAATAATCAAATGCATTAAAATGAATAAGCAAATTATGATAAAGCAGTGGTCACACACACAAACAAAAAATTCCACACTCAATAAAACACAAAGTAACTAATGCTTACTCACCAGGGGAAGTATTTTGTAGTGCCAGTTCTACACTATTTACTTGATTTTGCACAAGTCTCTGAATCTACCCAGTTCTCAATTTCCTCCTCTGTACATGAGGAACTTGGGTTAGATAAAAGGATTTCAATTTAAAACGGGAGGGAGATGGACCTTTCACGAAGTTCAGTATGTAAAACAAAACAGCAGCAAACTATTTAGGGCAGCAAAATTTGTCTTGCTTGCTTCTTTGGCTCTCACTTCCAATCCCCTTGCCACACACCCTCATCCCAAATTTGTCTGAGTAAACTTTATGAAACTTAAATGCACTTTGTGAATGTCTCTGGAGAGATGGTGTCAAAGGATAATTCTAATGCCTAAAATTCTTATTCTCCATGAAATACCATCTTATAGTTATTGATCACCAATTTAAAATTTATTCTTTTTTTGTCATATGAAATATTTTTCTTATTCCCCTGAATATAATTTTTCCAGGGTTGATATATGACATAAAGAATAGGAATTTTGAATTTTGCACGTAACTTTTTCAGAGACAATGATGATACCTCAGGATAGTAAATCAGGAAAATATTCCATTTTCACAACTTAGCAATCATAGCATATCTGCCTGTGTTTTTTAAAATGGAAAATAAGAGACAGGATATAAAATTCTCTGTCACTGGTTTGACATGTAATTTTAAGAGGCCTGTTAGCTTTAAAATTCTGATTTTAATATTATATCAACTAGTCAGTGAATATTATACTAAATGTATCTTTAATTTTTATAATCTTCTTTAACTGCCTTTCAGAATCAACATGAGGTATGAAATATTTTTTCAAGAGTACTTTCTACCTGAAGAAATTAATTTTGTGATACATTAACAACAAAAACAGCCAGAAAAAAACAGTGGGAGGAGGTTTGAAAGGGGGCTAGAATGACAACAAGCTTAAATATGAAAATCTTAACCAATGGAAAAATCTTTGGTCTACCTGCAGTTACACATGAAATTTAGCTGTGTATGCTGCCACCTATAATTCACTGAAATATAACACGTTCTTTTCAGATAAAAATGGGATATTCACAAACGCTTCTGAGTAAAATAAAAATTCAGCAAGGACATTGTGAACATCAGCAACTGAACACAAAGTACCATATTAAGATATCCTTGAATGCCATGGCCTTTAGTTTTTCCCATTTCTAATTTATTCACAATTATTAGAATTCGAAATAAACTTTAAATTTAAAACATTTCTGCCTTTACATCTAAAGCTCTTTTTCATATATGTGGATCTGATTTAACAGCAAAATAATTGAAGAGTTCCTATGATAGTCTCCACTCTAAGTACCAGATTGCATGCCCCTTGAATGCCCTTATTTTAATTCTAAAATCACTACATAAATTATAAGAATGGTAGCTAAACCCAAAATACTAATTTTAAGGGGAAGAGAAAGGAATCATATTTTAAAAGAGGACATTCATCTTTAAATGGTAAATGCATTTTCCCATTTTAACATACCTTAATTCCAACATGTTATTAAAAATACTGATGACAGAGAACAATGGATCCTTAAGATAAATGAATCATGTGCTCTTAGTGGAATATCTACCCATTTTCTGAGATAGCCATAATCTTATATATTTTAAATCTGCAAAACATAGAGTCATAAGGACCAAAATAGTAAAACGTACACAAACAAGCAAAAAAAAAACTCTTAGAGAAAAGTCCAGTGTGAACTTCAGACAGAAATAGCCATAACACAATCAGCAACTAAGTCTTCCAATCAGAAGATAATTTGTTAAAGTCATATATGCGTATTAGAAATAAAAGATCCCTGGATTTCAAAGAACCACTGTTTACTTTGAATCT
This sequence comes from Choloepus didactylus, assembly GCF_015220235.1. Lineage (NCBI taxonomy): Eukaryota > Metazoa > Chordata > Mammalia > Pilosa > Megalonychidae > Choloepus > Choloepus didactylus. The sequence continues at coordinate 145,869,206 of NC_051309.1, forward strand.
GAAACCAGCTTACTATTCAATGTCTCTCCCACTGGAGAAAGCTTCTTCCTAGAGTTTCTGTGATTTCAATACCAACAATTGCAAAATGGGATGTTTTGCCACTAATAAGGAATGTGTTAAAAGAACGGCAATCTTAATTTCCCCTCTTCCCACACCATGTCCAAATGACTCACACTGCAATAACAGAAAGATCCATCCATAAATTTCAAAACTGATTTCCCCATCCAGAATTTCCATCTGTTGCCACCATCAGCATTCAACAGAGAAGGGGCTACCTATGAGTAACTCCCATCAGAGGGTGATTGCTCTCCATTTTAGTGTCTTACCTGATAGGTAAGACATTTCTGCCATCCTTCAGCTATTTCTGCATTGATTTTTCTTGCTTCTGGGAGTAGACCTGAACAGCACAATGTCAAGCCCTGTTTTAAGAAACACATCTGGAGTGAAATTAATATTCAACACCACTATAGATATAGTTCTATGATATTGTATTTATAATTAATGCGTGAATCCATCTGGAACTCATTTTTGCATACTGTGTGAGATGACAACCCTTCCCCTTTACAATAATTATACAACTTCTTCATTGTAAATCAAGCAAATTTTTATATACAGTGTGATTTGACTTCCGTTTCACAGATCTGTTTACATTTTCTTACACTAAGAACATAGTTTTAATTAACATGACTGTTTCTTTTCTTGTGTATGTGTGTGTGTGTGCTTCACATTTACAATTAAACCCATTTGATTTGGCTAACTAACCCAGACTTTGGTAGCCTTGATAAGCCTCATAAGGATTACTCTTAATCCTGAATCTTAAAATAATAATAGACTAATTTCAGAGTTATATATTTCCAAACTCCATAACATCTGAAGCAAAAACAATACAGTTAAGAAATAAGGCAGCTGAAGTTATCCACTAATGCAAGAGAAGAAAAAAGAAAATATATGATGGTGGCCGAGTAGTAAAGAATTTGGTCTTCCTCAAAGAGAGCTCTGGCCTTTTCCCTCAGCTTCTGGGAGGTAACATACGTCATACCTGATAGGAGTGTGTGTGTTTAGGGCTGGGGCTGGCTACACTGGATCCTAGGAAGGAATTGGCCATACTTGATGGACTTAGGGTAGAGTGCTGATGATGACAGAAAGACCAACCATGTGGCTTAGGATGGGGTCATTGGATCACACTGGACCTAAAGATTGAGTACAACCATGTGGGTAATCAATCAATCAAGCATGCTTATGTAATGAAGTCTCAATAAAAATTCTGCACAGGAAAGCTCAGATGCACTTCCTTAGTTGGCAATATTTGACTCATGCTGTGACAAATTGATGTTGGAAGGGTAATGTGTCCTGAGGACAATAGAAGCTTCACTTTTTGGAAACTTCCCAGACTCTGTCTTACGCATCTCTTACTTTGACTGATTTTAATTTCTATCCTTTCCCTCCAATAGACTGTAACCTAGAGTATAATAGCTTTCAGTAACTTCTGTGAGTCCTAGTGAATTACCTAATCTGAGGATGATTTGGGGAACCAATGAACTTGCTGTTTATGTCAGAAGTGAGGGCAGTCTTGTGAAGGGTTGTGTAACCTCTAAGCTTAATAGGTTCCTCTCTACTTTCCAGTTACGCTAACTCTGGGCAGTGGCCAAAGACCTCTTTTTAAACTGACATTTCTCCATTTCAGGTTGTTGAAACTCATAAAGGCCAGAGCAAGAGCTGGCATTCAGGACATTGCTTTGAATTTACTAAATCAACCAGTTTTTCTTCTTCCTTAACCCCTGCAACGTTTTCAAAATTATAATATCTCCTGATTCTATCTAAGGTAGCAAATGCCTTATCATCTTGGCATCTAATATTCTAATCACAGGGGAACTACTCACCTTAATATTTGGACCCTATAAATGGAATAAAACAATTAGGAATACTGGCCAATGTGCCCTATTCATATTTTTGCATTCAATATAGTATTTATGAAATAAGAAAATTGTAAAACAAAAGGGAATAAGAAGAAGCTGTATCACTTTTGAGGAATAGTAGTTTGGAAAGAAGAGGAAGGGATTTTATTACTTGTGAGTGATAAAGTATTTCATCACAGTAATAATAGTGCACAGTAAATTTTCCATTTTAGGTAAGGTTTCTTTGAAATAACCAACTCAAAGAGATCTTTCCCAAATATAGATTAGTAAAAACAGAGCTGGTGGAATTAAGTATATTAAAAGTATCTTTATAGATTAGAAATGGTAGAAAGTTAAAAAGTATTCTTTCATTCAGTCAGCATGCCTTTACTAAAACTAGTCACGTGGTCAGCAAACTTTAACAGAGCTGAATTATATATCTGAATGGGTTAAAAGGGAAATTTTAGGATGTATACATGTTACTAGAATAATTTAAAAAAACAAAAAACAAAACATAAGATCATACAACAAAAAGAGTGAACCTTAATGTAAACCATATTCTATATATAATAGTAAAATTATAATAATAATTTTCATCAATCACAAGAAATGTACCACACTAATGCAAGGTATAATACAGGGTGAGAGGATAATGTGGAAACTATTTTCTGCAAGATTTTTTCTGTAAACATACAACTTTTTTAATAAAAATAAAAATAATAATAATTACTCAATTAAATGCATGTTAGGTTCCTTAACAAGCTTAAGTTTTTCTAACCAACACTTGTATCCTTAGTCCTATTGTGCTGCTTTGGATAAATTATGTCTACCAAAAGCCAAATTATTTAATGTAATCTTGTGGGGACAGATTTACTAATCTTTCTGATTAGGGTGTGATGTCTTGATTGAATGTTTTCATGGAGATTTGACCCCACCCATTCAGGGTAGGTCTTGATTAGTTTACTGGAGTCCTTTAAAGGGATCTCACACAGAAACCAGAGAGATGAAAATGCCCTGGGATATGCTAAGCCAGAAGGCCCACATGCTTGCTGACACTTTGGAGATGCTAGCCCAGAGTTTGCTCTGGAGAAGCTAAGAGAGACAGGCCCAGAGACATTTTGGAGAAAGCCATTTGAAACTAGAATCCGGAGCAGATGCTAACCACATGCCTTCCCAGCTAACAGAAGTTTTCAAGATGCCATTGGCCATTCTTCAGTGAAGGTATTCTATTGTTGATGATGCCTTAGTCTGGACATTTTTATGGCCTTAGGACTGTAACTTTGTAACCAAATAAACCCCCTTTATAAAAGCCAATCCATTTCTGGTATTTTGCATAAGGGCAGCATTAGCAAACTGGAACACCTATCCAGCAAGAAAGTAAATATGTTCTTGTTAAATTAGGTACTTGTTCTGACATGTTAAGGTTAAGAAAAAAAAAAGCTTTGGGAAAATTAGCAGTCAATAAGTTTCTCAAATATATAAGCTAACGAACAAGCAATAATATTAGGTTTTATTATAATTTTAAGATTGAATATTGACTTTTAGCCCAAGCCATATAAAAAGCATAACTCAGTTTTGAATGTTGAATGAGAATCTTACACACATCTGCTGACCTGAAATTTGGACAAGTTCTTAGGGGTGGTGGGAGGGAGGAATAAATCAGATGAAACAAAATTGAGAGTGGCTGGCATAATGGATTTAAGGAACTGGTCCAAAGTTATGACATTGGCCCATAATTGAAAAGATTTGTTTTGCTGTTTCAGGATTCTATAGAAAAGTTCTTTGTTAATTGTTCCTTTACTTCTTTACTGTGCAAGTAGTTCTAATCTGATTTAGGTATTTCTTTTTATTAATCTACATCACTGTTTCCTTTAAAATCATGACAAAAACATTCCTTCCCTAGAAATCTTTGCCTAATTACTCTTCTCTAATCTTTTCTTTACTACCCATGCACTCAGCATTCATCATCATTATATGATTGTTAACATGCTTTTTATACTATTTAATGAAATTATATAAACTTTTGTATGTATATTCTTTATTTTATCAATTTGATTATGAGATATTTGAAAAATATACCCATGGTTTATATTTCTTTTCTATTCTTTCAGTATTCCTATAGCCAGATGCCTATCACACCAGCACCAACGCATGTTTTTGAACATTGCTGCATCTCAAGTTATAAGAAATTACTGAAGAGAATGTTATTAACAGCAGTACTAGGAGAAAAGAGCAGGGAACAAAATGCTAGAGACAGAAGTTAAATACAACTGAAGTTTGAGGCTCAGAATTGGATATTCTAATAGCTTTGCATTTTTAATTGACTATTTCTTTGCCAATTTGATTTTAGTTTTGAGAATTTAGTATATATCAGTATGAATAGAGTAGGAGATATTAAGATTTTATATCAAGGAACTGGAAGAGAAATGATCAACTATATCAAGTAAGAGTCCTTTAATCCAAAATGCCAAAAATTTTGGCAACTATAGAAACAAGAAAAATAGCACATTAAAGTGATTTTAAAAGCAATTTACATATCAGTTTTATCATATTTATCATACTAAAGAAGACCTATAGAAAATCTAAACTTATGTAGAAGAAAGCAAATGAAGGTGTTAAAATACCATGATTATGGAAAAAGTTCATAATGGATTTTTATGATTTTGGGGCAAAACAAAAATTCAGTTTAGTCTTCTTCATTTATTATTTTTGTCTTCAAAATTATAAGTTCCTGTAAAATAGAAAATTAATTTTTTACATTCACTTAGTAAATATTTTACTTCGCATCTGATAAAGAAATAAAACCCTGAGAAACAGCAATGCCAATTATGTTCAAGCAATATTTATTTAAAGACCATCACATTAAACATTCAACACATCTTGCTATAATAATAGTTAAAATTGACTGAGTCTGCTATGTGCCAAATTTTTTTAAGTACACCATTTCAGTTTAAGCCTCACATGACTCAAAAAGGTCAGTATTATCATTACATTTTAACAGATGCTTAAAATGTTGAAACACATTTTAACAGAGTTGCAAAAGAGTTAAGTATCTTGGCCAGGTAAAATACTGGAAAATTGAGCCCAATTTGATTCAAGCTTATGTTGTTCACAACGTACCGTACCATCTCCTGCCACAGTTAGGTGCCTGCAGAGATGAGGAAGACGTATCTATCTGTTCTGTAGGACTCATGTTGCAAATAATCTGAATTACTGCATACATTTCTAAAAAAAAATTTTTTTTTCCTCAGTACTACCAAATATTAAGAAAAAATTTACTCACAGTAAGTAAATATGATGAAACAGCCATCCTCTCTTGATTATTTCTTTCGAAAGTGAAATTAGTTTTAAGCTGATTCCTTCTCTATTTCTGCTAGTAAAAGACTGTCAAATATAATTGTTTAATTTTCAAAAAATTCAAATTAAAAACAATCTTTTCTGAACAGTACTGAAAAACATCATTATAAAGTGATAGGTGACATTTTGCTTAAAGAAACAACAATGCATTTTCCTTTTTAAATTAAAGATCAGTTCAGAATTAGATACAAAATATATAACAATATTTGTAATGTGTAAAATGGGTACAGTTTTTCTCTTTTCCTGGCTTTTAACCTCTGATGAATTAAGTGAAACAGCCACTACCTCTGGGCCCATGCATCAACATGATGTTTTTCAAGAATTGATGGAACAGAGGTGCCTTCCCTTTGGACATGTTCTTTTTATCAAATTACATTTTCAGTCATTAAAATCTATGATTCTCATGTCAGGCACTTCTGCACGGGAAAAAAATGGCTTCTTATAATTTCACTCCCTTGTAAAAGACATATTCAGGCTTTGGTTTTCTGATGAACCTCAAAGAAACCTCAAGCATATTTTTGAATTCCTCCAAGGCTCAACATAATGTTTTACTAGACAAATTTGACCAGGATAAAATCAGCACTCCTGTCAGTCCAAAACTGGTGAAGCCCATCTCTGAATTAATTATTATTATTTTCTGTTGTTGTTTAACCTCTTAAGTAAATCCAATTCAGCCGGATGAAAGGAACACCATTGTGTAGTAAAATGAGCATCAGAAGACTTAGATTTGGATTCTATTTCACTTTGGATGAGTTAACTTAAATTGTGAACAGTTTTAGTGTCTTCATCTATAATGTTGGGCTAATAATACCTACAGTAATAAGGAAGGATCAAATATTATAACTTACATAAAAATGCTTAGCTCACAATTAGCTATTTGAAAACCATTAGTTCCTTCCCCTTAAAAAAATGACATTGTGATAAAATAAAGCATTTTACAGTATAGTATTGCTGAGCTCAGTTAAATAAGACAATATGGAAATCAAGTTTCCTATACAAACAATTGTACTAACCAGGGAGTAAAATCAAGAGAGCTACTTTTGTTATTGAGCTATCTGCTTTACTCCTTGTTCAGATTTACTATTGTAATTCTAATTATTAATGTAATTCAATAGCTATGGCTGATATTCTTTCCATAGGGTCGATCTCCAACAATATTTTGCAGCTCTTCAGAGTATAAACCTATGACTTAAAACCTCAATCACAACTTGGGTCATCTCCTTGTATATTTATAAAATCAAAGGGCTTCCCCTTAAGAAAGCAATTTATACTTGCCAGACAAACACTAGCATTATGCTGACTTTGTACCACTGTCGAACAAGAAGTAATCCCGCTGGGGAAGAACAAAGAGACCTTTTTAGGCACCTTCTCTCTTACTCATATAAACTTAATCAGTACTTGCAATTAATTTTTGAGATTGTTCTATATCGACCTCAATGTCTGAAGCTTCATTTTCTGCCTCTGGGCCCCATCAGTAAAACCCACACAACTCCCTCTTAGGAAAGCAGCTGGCTTTTTAAATGTGATGTCTTGTAGTTCTTATTTACAATCCTAATCACATCATTGATTTCAGTAATCTTTCAGTAACAGTGGTTATTAATGCTGTCAAAAGCAGGAGCTGGAATCCAATGTGATTTTTTTTTTGTTTTTTTTGTTTGTTTGTTTAATAAACCTGGATAATTAAGATTAATCCTAATAATGTGACTCTAGAGGCCTCTGGGTGATCAGAAGTTTCCTGTGGCTGAGTACTGAACACAACAAGGATGCTATCTTCACTAAAAATTCTATACCCTTCTCCAAAATACTTACGTAGCCTCAAATGACTAAATAAAATAAAATTAACTTAAATAAGTAGTCACTCTTCTTAACACAGAGATAACTAGAATTTTGCATATTTCAGACTCAAAACACAAAGCACCACATGCGATTTTATCTTTTATCTTTTTCTATAATTTAGGAAAGCCCATAGGATCTATTTTGTCTAAGGCCGAAAAAAAACTAAGGTGTGTGAACTTTTACTATCAAGGCTGTATCTTTAACGTAATAAGGAATAAAAAACACTGGTCTGAAAAAGTAGGGTAAAATGATATAAGTGTTTAAGACACATTTTGGAAAGAGCAGACTTCTCCATATCCAAAGCCATGGAACAAGAGGGTAAGAAGAGGTCATACATTTTGATTGTAGGATAAAAAGAGGTCGTGATGTAACAAAGATTGTCACTTTAGATCAGATCTATTTACCTGCATTCTGAAAGGTGGCATGGAATAAAATAAGTTTCCAAAAGAACTATTTCTCTGCTAATAAAAGAGACAGCATGTGAAGGAACTTGCAAGTATGTTAGGATGATCAATGTTCCTCATCCACACACACTCACGGGGGGAAAAATATATATATACATATTTGGAACCAGCATCAAAATACATTGCCTAATGTTAAAATATTCCTGGACTCCTTGTTTGATATCTCTTATGGAAAGGACAGTACCTTAACATTATTATTAGGAAATGATATTGTTAGCATTAAGATATATAATTCATGTTGCTTTCATTTGCTCAGACCATTGTAAAAATCCATAAATCACTTTCTTGTTCATGTATTGCTTAAGTGCAATTTGTCATTTTGCATTAGAGGGCTGCTTCAGCTCATCAGTGCTTTTAATTCATTGTTTAGAGTTTAACAAAATGCTGGCCCTGTTTGATAACTGAAAAGAACTGAAATGCGAAGCTGCACCAATATTAGCAAGCATAAACGAAATGGAGAAGTATATTCTACTTTGAATATCAAGATAACGGTACCTAATTGAATGGCTAGTATTCTAAGTCGGAAGAACAAGGATGTGTTCTTTCACTGTCAGACTCAAAACACTGCAACATAGTACCTAAAATGTTACCTGAAGGCTTGTACCAGCACATGATGCAAATATTTTCCAAGAACTCTACTGAACATTCACCCTTTATTATAGATGAAGACAAATTAACACAGAGCCTGTGGCACTGACTCCAAAAATGTTGCATTCCCACCTCTCAATTAGGTTTACACCACTACAAAGAAACCTGTTTTATGGTTACCCATAAGAGAGGCAAGGCAGTCCAGGTCCCTTGTATTAGCAAGTACCAAGTACCAGGAACCTTCTAGCTCAAAGCCAGGTGAGCCTTGCATATGAAAAGCTCTTTACTGACAGTTTTTCTTTTCTATTTCCTAAACAACAAGAACATCAACAAAAACAGCTTTTTCAAAGCTCTGGGCACACTGCAGTAACAAGCAACTGGTTTTAAATCACTGCAAATACTCATTTATCCAAACGCTGGTTAACAAACTTTTACTCTTTATAGCAAAAGGTAGGGAAGAAAGCAACCCTACTACTTATTTTCAACGTTTATAACGACGTTTATAAAAAAGGCATTCGTGGGTTTCTTAGCGCCCCCACCCCCATTCCTGCCACACCTACAAAGTCCGATGAAAATAGACGAATGGAATGTGCATTATCACTGTCAGATATTTACTCTCGGATATCAACAAGGATTTTTACGAATATTGATTTTTATAACTCTTCCCAAATGACCAAAAAAAAAAAAAATGCTTAGAATATTGCTGTTTTAGGATGCGGTTTGTTTTGGTCTAGATGTTCCGTGCTCTTAGTTCAAGGGAGGGAGTGGTCCGGCGGAAAGGGGAGGTTCCTTATGGACGCTAGGAATTGCTTTTCCCTTCAGCCTCCAGTAATGGAAGGTGGACAGGCGCCAGTATTCTTTGGTCTTCCACACTTCAGAGGTCGTCAATCCCTCCATCAAGGCTGTCCTTTAAGTAATCAGGACCTCACTAAATTCTGGGAGCCAAGGGAAGGAGGGTGAAAAGATAAAAGAAAAAATCTGCTTGAATGCCACCAGAGGGAAGAAAATAAACTGGTTACTTTAAAGAAGCAAAAAAAAATTTAAGTGTTGTTTTGTAAGTGACCGAGTGGGGTTGTTTGAATGGCTCCAGGGTATAGAAACAGAGAAGGCTATTAATGCCAATATCTAAATGTTGACTCCAAACAAAATGCTCTTGCAATTGCCCTTGGCTAAACTGCCTAAGCAGGCGGGCGGAGTGTAGGGCTCCGGTCTATTCTTCCCCAAAGTCCAGTCCTCACCCCGCGGGTCCCCCGCCGGCGTCGCGGAGACTTGGAGTCATGGAGGCTAGACCTCTAGAGGACCGGGTCCTGGCTTCACTGGAGCGGACACAGGCCTCTGTGACCCACGAAATCCTGCAGAGCCCCCAACAGGCGAGACCGGCCGAGCAAAGACTCCAAAGCAAAACCCGCTAAGCTTGCCCTATGCTGCTTTAGCCGCTAGGAGACGCCTGTAACCCACGTTTGCAGAGAGAGTCCCCATTCAACCACATCGTCCAAAAAAAAAAAAAAAGCACAAGTGTTACAGTGGATGTAGTGATTGTTTACAGGCAAATCTGGCCATCTCTCCATGTTCTCATCTCCACCTCTGGAAGCTCTCTAGCTTTCAGAAAACGCCCCAAGTCTGCTCAAACTTCATCTACATTTTCGAAAACAGAAATCCTCTTACCCAAACAATTTCTGTATCTGCATTGTCATTTAGCCGCATGTCTCTTTCACACCCAAACAGGCGCGCACACGTGCGCACACACACGAGTGTTTCCATGCGTACACATGAACGTATTGGAAAATTACCGTCATTTTAAAAAATGCTCCAGGATTCTGATGAGTCAGCTTGAAGAGCTGAAAACATTTCATTTCAATCCTGTAGATCTAAGAAAAAGAAAGGGGGAGGGGCGGGAAGTACAGATGCAATGCCCTATTGATATTCAGATACACTATAATCTCCTTTTCATTGATCCACAGGTCCTTTATAAACTGCCGCTCCATTCTCAGTAGCAGACGTGAAGCTGAAATCATTTTAACTGCAGTGGTTTTCGCTTGGCTTTGGTGAGTCGTCAATTTACTGCAGCTGGAAAAGGATTAGCCATTTTTGCTGGCATCCTTTCCTAACCACTCAAAGGGAGGGCCAATCTCATGAAACAGTCAAAGGAGGTACCGGGGCAGAATGCACGCACTGGCGGGACTCACAGGGGCATGCCTCAGTCTACAAACACGCCCGTGGACACTCGACCTCCTTAATTCCCTGCTGGGTGGGAATGATACTGTACCTCTGGGTAGGGGAAAGGACTCTCTCCCTTTCTCGCATGTTGTGTCGTTGTTACTCTCGGGTCGTTCATTAACAGGAAGCCTCAAGGGACCTTCCCATCTTGTGGCATAACAAGGAAACTGAACAGGTGCTGCTTTAGTAAATAAACTGTTCCTTACGAACAGCTCATTAATAAATATAAAAATATAGTATCTTTTCGTGGAGAACTGAATTCATTCCACTCTGTAGCAATGAAGAGATGGGTGCTTTATCTTAACTTCATAAGAACTGGGTTCGTATATGCGCTGCGTTGCCCCCGCGCCTCAAGACTACGCACCTATGGCTCGCCAAATGCACCCTTAGGGACCCAGGGAAGCTCCGTTGGCACTTACACAGAACCGTACGCGGGGCCAAGAACGACGGATGTGAGCAACGTGAATGTGCCAGCGCCTTCACAGATACCGGCAGCCGAGCACATTCGGGCCCAGCGTTGTATACTGTCTCTGCCCACCACCCCGCCCGTGGCCGCTGCCATCCTTGTCCTGGCAGTCTGACCCCAGGCTGGCAGGAATTGGTGCCCCCGTTTAGGATGGGGGGAGTCTCCAATTTTCAGGAAAATCAATAAATAAACCGCGAAACACTTGGCCGGGCGAGGCTCAAGGATATCCGGAAATGAGAAGCGCTTTGCAGCGCCGGGCGCTGATCCGTGCCGGGTGCTCAAGATCCGAATGCTAGGTTGGAGGGTCCAGAAGCAGAAGCTGGAAGGAAACTCCTCAGTCATTTATCAAAGTGCTCACAGCTCGAAACCAGGTCCCCAAGAGAGTTATCATCTATTTGTTTAAAAAAAAAAAAAATGTGGATATACATTTAAAAAGGGAAGAGGCACGTCTAAAGCACTAAGTCCATAAGAGTTTCCACTACACAGCCCTTGATGTGAATCACTTGGCTTTTTAGCACCCACCGCCGCGCGCGCGCGCACACACACACACACACACACACACACACACACACGCTCCAACTGCTTCTTTCCTTTCCAACACAGCCCTTCCGATCCGCACACTGCTTGACACATTCCATATTATCCACCCCACCCCCTTTTTTTAATGTTCTGCAGTTTCAGCCAGAGTCCCTTAAATAGGTAAGCCTGGGCAATGAGTACCCCTCTGCAACTTTTTTCCCCCTCGCAGTTATTTATTTCCACTGTCCGGAGCAGGGAAAATACCTTAAAGGAAAAAGAATGTTAGCATCATTGGAAATCCCGCTCCGGAGAGAGGATACCGCTGCTGTTGCTATTATGTTTTCGCATTTGCTGATGCAAACGGGGGAACCTCTCTATTCCCTCCCCATTACCTGCGTCTGGGGACCGGGAACTTTCCGCAGCAGAGTCCCCAGCTAGCGCCTCGGGACCTGCGGGGATGTTCTCGCTCTCACACTCACACTCACCTCCGCGGCCGGCTCAGCCCCGCCCCTCCAGACTGCCTAGTGACTCACCTGTTTGACAGCCAGAGGGGCCAATCAGCGGCGGATCGGTAGGTGGTGCTTCTAGGCAACTGGTTGGCAGAATGAGGGCGCTGCGCAAAAACAGAGAAGCAGAGCGCTAGGAGCTCAGAACTGCCAGCCGCGATCCCTGGCTCTGAGGCTGAGGCAGCAGGAGGGAAGGACTGGAAGGGAGAGAGACAGGTTAGAGGGAAAGAGGCTTGGGAAGGAAACAACAGAAAAGAAACTGCTCATCATATTTAAAGGGAGGCAAATGACAGTGGAGATGAGGACGGAGGGAGAAAAGACCATGAAAGTCAAAAATTACAAATAGAGGAAAAAAAATTCCAAGAAGAACACCCATCCGGAGATATGAAGAGAATGAAAGTTTTATGCTGCAGAGCCGTTCTATGCTTTTCCGGCACAAAATTCTCTCGCTGTTTTTAAGCCTCTTTGCGTTTGCTTGGCGTTGGCACTAAGAGGCATGTTCAGCGGTGCCAGCAGCATCTCCTCTTCCTTCTCCTCTTCCTCTTCGTCTTCCTCCTCTTCCTTTTCTTCCTCCTCCTTCTCCTCCCATCAGCAAGAAGACAAACCGAGGACAGTCTTGAAATATCGAAATTTCCTCCTTGGGATTTGCCAGGGCCGCGTTGCGCCAAGATTGTCGGAATAAAGGACGCTGACTATTGTATTATCATTATTTTATTAATTGGTCAGTGGGAAGATTACAGATGAGGAAAAGGGACGCCTGTCACCCTTCCTGCACTAAGATTGAAAAATGAGGCTGGACTGGGGGAAACCCTAATATGAAGCAAAAGGAACAAGATTTTTAAAGACATAAAGCCACAAGAGCCCCCTCGTAGCGTACTTTTATTTGTATTTTTTTGAGATTTTTTTTTTTATTCTGTGGTGGGGGGGAGGTGATTGGGTGGCTGACTGGCTGCGGGAAGCTGCTTCCTTTCCCTTTGGAGATGATCGTGCTATTATTCTTTGCCTTGCTCTGGATGGTGGAGGGTGTCTTTTCCCAGCTTCACTACACGGTACAGGAGGAGCAGGAACATGGCACTTTCGTGGGGAATATTGCTGAAGATCTGGGCTTGGACATTACAAAACTTTCGGCTCGCAGGTTTCAGACGGTGCCTAACTCGCGGACCCCTTATTTGGACCTCAACCTGGAGACCGGGGTGCTGTATGTGAATGAGAAGATAGACCGCGAGCAAATCTGCAAGCAGAGCCCCTCCTGCGTCCTGCACCTGGAGGTCTTCCTGGAGAACCCCCTGGAGCTGTTCCGGGTGGAGATCGAGGTACTGGACATCAATGACAACCCTCCCTCCTTCCCGGAGCCGGACCTGACTGTGGAGATCTCCGAGAGCGCCACGCCGGGTACCCGCTTCCCTTTGGAAAGCGCATTCGACCCAGACGTGGGCACCAACTCCTTGCGCGACTACGAGATCACCCCTAACAGCTATTTCTCCCTGGACGTGCAGACCCAAGGGGATGGCAACCGATTCGCAGAGCTGGTGCTGGAGAAGCCGCTGGACCGAGAGCAGCAAGCGGTGCACCGCTACGTGCTGACCGCGGTGGACGGGGGAGGAGGCGGAGGAGGAGGAGGAGACGGAGTGGGAGGCGGCGGGGGAGGGGGCCTACCCCTCCAGCAGCAGCGTACCGGCACGGCTCTACTCACCATCCGAGTGCTGGACTCCAACGACAACGTGCCTGCCTTCGACCAACCAGTCTACACTGTGTCCCTACCAGAGAACTCGCCCCCAGGCACGCTCGTGATCCAACTCAACGCCACGGACCCGGACGAGGGCCAAAACGGCGAAGTCGTGTACTCCTTCAGCAGCCACATCTCGCCCCGAGCGCGAGAACTCTTCGGACTCTCTCCGCACACCGGCCGCCTGGAGGTGAGCGGCGAGCTGGACTATGAAGAGAGCCCAGTGTACCAGGTGTACGTGCAAGCCAAGGACCTGGGTCCCAACGCGGTGCCTGCGCACTGCAAGGTGGTAGTGCGAGTGCTGGATGCTAACGACAACGCACCGGAGATCAGCTTCAGTACCGTGAAGGAGGCGGTGAGCGAGGGCGCGGCGCCAGGCACAGTGGTAGCCCTATTCAGCGTCACAGACCGCGACTCAGAGGAGAATGGGCAGGTGCAATGCGAGCTGCTGGGGGACGTGCCGTTCCGCCTCAAATCTTCCTTCAAGAACTATTACACCATCGTGACCGAGGCCCCACTAGACCGAGAGGCAGGGGACTCCTACACTCTGACCGTGGTGGCCCGGGACAGAGGCGAGCCGGCACTTTCCACCAGTAAGTCGATCCACGTACAAGTGTCAGATGTGAACGACAATGCGCCGCGCTTCAGCCAGTCTGTCTACGACGTGTATGTGACCGAGAACAACGTGCCGGGAGCCTATATTTACGCGGTGAGCGCCACCGACCGCGATGAGGGCCCCAACGCCCAGTTAGCCTACTCCATCCTCGAGTGCCAGATCCAGGGCATGAGCGTCTTCACCTACGTGTCCATCAATTCTGAGAACGGCTACTTGTACGCTCTGCGCTCTTTTGACTACGAGCAGCTCAAGGACTTCAGCTTTCAGGTGGAAGCCCGGGACGCCGGCAGCCCACAGGCTCTGGCGGGCAACGCCACCGTTAACATCCTTATCGTGGATCAGAACGACAATGCCCCTGCCATCGTGGCGCCCCTTCCGGGGCGCAACGGGACTCCTGCGCGCGAGGTGCTGCCCCGCTCGGCGGAGCCGGGTTATTTGCTCACCCGCGTGGCTGCAGTGGACGCTGACGATGGTGAGAACGCCCGCCTCACCTACAGCATCGTGCGGGGCAATGAAATGAACCTCTTTCGCATGGACTGGCGCACCGGGGAGCTCCGCACAGCGCGCCGGGTGCCGGCCAAGCGCGACCCCCAGCGGCCTTACGAGCTGGTGATCGAGGTGCGCGACCACGGGCAGCCGCCCCTATCTTCCACCGCCACCCTGGTGGTGCAGCTGGTGGATGGTGCCGTGGAACCCCAGGGCGGGAGCGGGGGCGGAAGTGGGGGGTCAGGGGAACATCAGCGACCCGGCCGCTCCGGCGGCGGGGAGACTTCGCTGGACCTCACCCTCATCCTAATCATCGCGCTGGGCTCGGTGTCCTTCATCTTCCTGCTGGCCATGATTGTACTGGCTGTGCGCTGCCAAAAGGAGAAGCAGCTTAACATTTACACCTGCCTGGCCAGCGACTGCTGCCTCTG
Source organism: Choloepus didactylus (assembly GCF_015220235.1). Taxonomy (NCBI): domain Eukaryota; kingdom Metazoa; phylum Chordata; class Mammalia; order Pilosa; family Megalonychidae; genus Choloepus; species Choloepus didactylus. Next base: position 145,884,313 of record NC_051309.1, read on the forward strand.
CTGCTGCTGCTGCGGCAATGGGGGCGCGACCTGCTGCGGACGTCAAGCCCGGGCGCGCAAGAAGAAACTCAGCAAGTCAGACATTATGCTAGTGCAGAGCTCAAACGTCCCCAGTAACCCTGCCCAGGTGCCCGTGGAGGAGTCTGGGGGCTTTGGCTCCCACCACCACAACCAGAATTACTGCTACCAGGTCTGCCTGACCCCAGAGTCCGCCAAGACCGACCTGATGTTTCTTAAGCCCTGCAGCCCCTCGCGGAGTGCGGACACCGAGCACAACCCCTGCGGGGCCATAGTCACTGGCTACACCGATCAGCAACCCGACATCATCTCCAACGGAAGTATTTTGTCCAACGAGGTAAGGCTGAAGCGAAAGGACCACCATCTCTCATCTCCTCCATCCGAAAGCCTTCTCTAGCCTGGCCCTTGTATCTCTGGTGCATTGTGTATTTATTTTAGGAGACTAGCTTATTTGTATCGTTATGTGGGCGGGGATTGGGGGGGCCTCTTTCACTCCTTCGTGTATAACCTAACCTTGGTGGTGTTCCTAATCCTCTGCGTTCCACCCCTCCACTTTTATTTTCATTCCCTCCCTTTGGTGCTTTGCCACCTTGGAGCTCCTTCCTTCCCTCTCTCATCTTTCCTTTAAAATCCTAATCCCCACTCAGCCCCTTCCCTTCTCAGAAACCATTGGATAAAGTGGGGAGTGCGTGGAGGGAGGGAGAGTGCGGAGGAGGGACTTTCTAGCACTGGAAAAGGTCTTTTTCTCTGCGTCTGTCCCAGGACTTAATAAAGTTGATGCTATTTTTCTTTGTTTATCGATGCTTTCTGTCGCGTGTTAAAGTAAACTATAGATTATTTAACTTTGCACAGTTGTCTAAACTCGACTGAATGTTTTAGTGAAAGAGTTATCAGATTCTTGTCCTTTGAACTCGGGTTGCAGAAAAGCCTTCAATTCTTCTCTGGACAGCATTTGCAGAGGCTCTTGAAGCCCAACGCCCACACAGTGTGAATTTGAATGAAGTTGCTTTGGCACAAACCCATGTAAGAGTAAACTAACGAAAAGCTTAAACAACTGTTGTCTTAAATATATCTTATAGCTAATAATCACCTTCTTGCCACTGTTTTTTTGATTAATCACTGCTGTTGGTTTTCTTCATCAAAGAATTTGGCTTGTAAATTCCGATTTATTTTTAAAAGATGAAGAAGTGGCAACGTTGGAGGAGGGGTGGGAGAGAGAACAGAGTTGATTTATGTAAAAGAAAGTTTGGACCAGAAAAGGTGTGTGGGTGGTGGATGTGGGGAGGAGAATGCAGAAGGCTTTTGAAGGGGGAAAAGAATTGGGGGAGAGTTATGAACTCTTTTCTTGGCAGGTTATTTTATTATTTGAGTCTCAGACATTATTAATTGACTTTCATGAATATTTGTACAGCTCATTTGTATCTGAAGCACATTTTGAAAATAAACAACAAAATAATTCCATGAAATATTCAAACCTTTTGCTTATTGAGCGTGCTGTTTTTTCTTGTGTGTCCACCAGTATACACTTAACACTTTTTTAGGCCACTGAAAGAAAGACTGCAGAGTCTAACTAGATAGACTCTGTTAGAGACAATGGTCTGTGAGCACTAGCTATAAGGTCATTTGCATTCTCTCTTAAAAAACACACATTTAAGGTTTGACTTTTATTTCTGCAATATAAAAAGCATGGTTGTTGTGTTTCTTTACAGCTGACTGAAATATAGATTCTAGTTTCTTTGCTGATGTCTGCATATCTCACTGCCCTTAGCCAGGTATTATTAGGCTGAGGTCTTAGGAGAACTTGGAAATTCATAAAAATATACACAATTGCTTAAACTAGAAATAGTACCTATCCTCAAAGTAGACTATTAGTTAAACCCTTAGTATTCAAATACTCTTGATTTATTTATTTTTTTTCCTAGACCAAACACCAGCGAGCAGAGCTCAGCTATCTAGTTGACAGACCTCGTCGAGTTAACAGGTATGGACTCTTTTTTTTTTTTTTTTCCCTAGCTTGTTGTATGAACATTTTATTACCTAGTAAAAGTAAGAAGTAGGTATGTTATCATATATTAAAATACAAAATTTATAAAGTAGTTCTGATTACAGGACAAAAATACTGGTTATATTTCCTAGACAATCCATTAAATACATGAGTGTACTCCATATACAAAATTAGTAAATATATTTGGATATTTTGTCAGTTTACACTCTTCAGCAGCTTCTTATAGTCTAACTGTCCCAGATGTATATTTACATCTATGTTTAATGCAAATCATAAAACCCATACATACCTCCAATCACAGAATAACGCCTAAACTTTTACATACCTTAAATGCCCAACTGAACTGTCAGTGCTCCATTTTAAAGGGTAGATTTTGGTTATTAAAAGTAGCAGTATGCAGTAATAAATCTGAGGGGTTGATGAGACTGCAGAACCATCTGTGACCATGTGGTGGCAGAAGAATGTTTTCTGTGTTTCTTTTCACCCGTATTTTAATTCTAATATTCACATTTTTTGTACTTCTAGTTCTGCATTCCAGGAAGCTGACATAGTAAGCTCTAAGGACAGTGGTCACGGAGACAGTGAACAGGGAGATAGTGATCATGATGCCACCAATCGCGGCCAGTCAGCTGGTAAGTGTGATGAAAGGGTAATGAAATGCTGACTTTTGTAGTTAAAAAAAAAAAGTCTAGAAAGGATGATGTCCTAGGTAATTTTCTATAAAGTCAATGATGGTTGCTCTGTAGAAAGATGGCATTATCTTGTATTGATAATTGTATCCTCAAAGATTATTAAAATTTTAATTTTCCTGTTTTGGAATGTTAAGGTTAGACACATTATGGTAAGTGTTAGAACATGAAATATTTCTTCCTTATGTGATGTTCCTAATGGAATTTTACTGCATACAAAGAGCCATAGAACTTTCACCTGGTTCATTCCATAGTCTTTAGTCAATTAAGGTATTATTATCCTGGTTTGTGGATGAGGTAACTGAAGACTAATGGAATTGATTAACCTGCACAAGGTGACAAGAGAATAAATGGATGATTTGGAACTAGGGTCCAAAACTCTTGCTCTCCAGTACAATGCATTTTGTAGTCCAGCAAATATTAAACAGAATGAGAGAAGAAATGGTGATTAAAAGTTGTGAATAGGTTGAAAACAGTGATTTTGATGTTGGGTCCTTGGGCTTCAGTACAAAAGGCAATATGTGAAAATGTGTATTTTCTGAAGGGTCCTCAGTTTCCTCATATTTTCAACAGGGTCCATGACCTGCCAAAGGTTGAACTCTGTATATTTGTATGTGTGCTTAATGGTAGCCACAGATGGGGTATGCAATGTGGTATGTGATTTTTTTTGTTTTTTTTTTTTTAACTTTATTTTAATCTTCTTTTAAATTGATTTTATTTTACTTAACTTTGACAAGTTTTATAGGATAATTATAATTCTCAAGTACTAATACTCAAAAGAAACACGTAAAAGAAGTAAAATATGTTTCACTATTGGCTTTTTTTTTTACCTTTTCATTTTCTATTTTGTTTTATGTTTATGTGCCATATAAGGAAACGGAATGGCAAGTCAACTTCTGTAGCTTCTAAAAATATCCATCATTGGACTAGATCTGAGTTAATCTCGCTTGTTTGAAAGTCGACTTTTATTTTGGTTAATGACAAAACCTTGGAGTGACAGGGCCCTCACTTTCAAGATAACGTTGCTGCTTGAGAGTACCCATCCTTAACACACTTGGTGGACCTCTGAATGGTGCTGAGACAGTGTGTCAAAGGGCAGTGTACGCCCCATGGTCGCCTGGCAGCAGTAGTTGTTGCAACCTTCCCAGTTGGCTAATGTGTGCTGTGTCTGTGGCTGCCCTTAGCCTTGGGAAATCCAGGCAGGAGAAAGGGGGAAAAGGCTGCTCAAGGGTCTCTTTATATTGCTGCAAGCCATTAATATGCAGACCTAATGAGACTTGAGAACTGCCAAGAATCCCCGGAGGTCCCTGCCCCTTGCTGGCCTTCACGCTAAGTGAACAGAGCATCTATTTAGTGTCTGGGAACATGACAACAAACCAGATCTTGCCAGAAGTTTATATTTGAGTACAAAGTCTCTTTCATTTTTGGCCTATATATGGGCATATGATTTATTGTTATCTTTAAAAAGCTAAACATTAAGAATTGCTCATTCACACTTTTTTTTTTTTTCAGAGTTTTGAATTTAGCAGTCAGCCTTTGGACTTCTAAAACCAAATGTTTAATATAAAAACTACTGTATCTGCTGCATGTTTCCTTAGATGCATTTTATTCCTTGCCCACACCCTGTCCGTTTTTCTGTAGCACTCCAATCTCAATGAACATTTCAGTTAGTTTAGTCCTTCAGACATAATGAGCCATAATAACCTAACCAAAGAGAAGAAATGACTAAACATCTACAAAGAGGGCTAAATTTGGAAGATAGATGGGAATATATTCTTATCAATGCATGTCCCTAGTAGCTGTTTTCTTTACAGGCATGCAGTGTTGCCATTCTGGTAATGTTGCTTTCAATTTATTTGAGATGTCAAAGCATTTAGAAGAATATTAAAATGCATAAAAGGTGTTCTTCTAGAAAACATTCTTGTTAGAAAGCAAGGCACATTTTCTTTTCTTTATCAATATGACAAATCTTTCCTATCTTTAAATTCTTAAACGTATAAAAGTATTACAGAATTACCAATCTATTTGTGTATTTCATTAGCAGTTACGGGGCAGCCTCAACATACTGGGCACAATAACAGTTGTTTTAGGATTAAATAATGCACGTATTATTGAGTAATTGCACCTTTGTGTGCTGAATTGCAATCAGATTTAACATGTCTAATTTTATTGTAAGAACGATTTGAAATGTTTTCTTTTTAAGAACAAAACCCTAAATGCAGAGAACTAAAATGCCTTTACCTAAAGACTCCTTTTCAGCCCATACTGATGTTATGCATTGTAAACCTCACACTAAATGGTTAGAATATTTCCAAAAAGTGAAGCCTGTTTCACATAAATAGGTACAAATTCTGTTTTTTTGTTGTTTTTTTTTTTTCCTTTGGAAGGTTGGGTAGTAATGATCTTCCAAATATACAAAATTTAGGAAATACTGTTCATAGGACAGCTTATTCTCTGTTAGGATAGGAAAACAAATTTCATAATAATTAGGAGATTTCACTTAAATGGGTTGTAAGGGGAAAAAAAAGAGTTCTAAGGGAAAAAATCCTGGGAAGATGTAGATAAAGATTCTGAATACTCTGTTTTTACCTCCTTCCATGCTACAGTATATATACTATTTAGTTTAGTGCTTCAGTAATTTAAACTTCCTAATTTTTTCTTTATTCCCACTCGCTTTTTCTTTGTTAGCATTACTTTGTATTTATTTATTAGATATGCCATCCATTTATTCTATGAATAGTTTTCTCTTTTTTTTCTTTCCTTTTTTCCCCTTCTTGCTTTCTGTTCTCTAAGCCATTTGTGGTCACCAATCTTGTTCATAGAAGGGCTTTAAACACTGAGGCAGCTGCAGAGAGAGTCACATAAGCTTTTTTAGTTTTCCACTGCACCTGGCTCCATGTGTGAAATTCTTCGACTTAACCACAGCTCTGTGGCACTTTCTTTCTATAGCCTTGTCAAGGTGTTTCTGTTTTTTTCAGCACACTATTACTGATATAATGGTTAAATATGGCAGAAGTCCAAGGAGATGTGGTAAATGCATGCATAAACCGTCACAAGAGGAAAAACTGATTTATCACATCTTAAAATGACCAAGAAAATCAAAATAGACTTTAAAGAAAAATAGTTTCAATTTTGTTTATTCTGCTGTAACTCAGAATTTGAAAATTATACCATTAGATTAAAAGTTCATTTTTTCTTACTTAAAATACTGATAAGACATTGTTAGTTGTATATTCTTAAACATTTTTAGTATTATTGGAGGTAAAAGACATTGTTAGTTGTATATTCTTAAACACTTTTAGAATTATTGGAGGTATATATAAGGATATCTGTTTAGGAGAAAGTATTTTTATATTTATTAAATACCTACAATGTGCATAGTAATGGGGCTAATTATCAATTTATTCTAATACTTTGTACCTCCTTGGAAAAAAACATGTTGAAAAGGAGAACTCCAGGAAGTGATTCACTTCAGGTTGCTTGTTATTTAACATAGTTTATCTGAAAATTATCAACTTTCTCTTGTAAATTTTTCTTTCAGTTATAAGGGAATTTAGCTTCTAAATGTGTTTAGTTCTTCATTGTTATGTATTATGCATGGTCAAACTTTGGCTCTAAATTAAATAATAAACTGATATGAATTGCCAATATTATCGAACTAGTGGGTAAAATATATCATGGAATCTATTCAGGCATTGCACTATTACAATACTAATGACAGAATTCTTGGTTCCTCATAAAATATGTATTCCCTAACTTCCATAAGAATTTAGATATTCACAAATTAGCTTCTGGGTTTATAAATAAAATGAATACAAGTGTTTAAAAATACTTCTTCAGACTTCTGGTGAATTCTGAGCTACAACTTTACATAATGTGGAGAGATATATAATTGGAAAAATATATAAGACAAAATATTGAGAGAAAATGGATAAAAATATAAATATGTTGAAGGATGATAGTTAGGAAGAAAATTTTGTTGTGTATGTTTCAGTCTTTTTGGAGTGAGTGATGTTGATAGTTTTCTGTCCCCCAAATCTTATTTTCCTAAAAATTATAATTTTTTATGCCTACAATTAATATCTCAAAGTTGTCCAGTCATAGGTAGTTAAAAAAAACACTGGAAATTTCTTCAAAAAATGGAAGGTATTGGTTTGTTTTAAAGTTTATTTATTGTGTTTGGGAAAAAAAAGCATTTTTACAAAGGCTTGTTGCATGAGAAAAATGTACACAGTAATGTTATAATATTGCATTCTTCAGAAAATGGCACAAATCGAATAAAATTCTAATATTTTTGAAACAATTTGTTATCAGTGGTAATATCCATTGTCTCTGACTATAAAGGACAAGTTACTTGCCAGTTGAAAATATGTATTTTAAAATTTGTCTAAATATACCTTTACATAACAGGCAGTCTATCACGTCAGCTGTCATGCCTTGCAGAACAGATTATTTCTGAGAAGTGGAAAAATAAATAACTAGAAAAAGAGATTTCAAGTAAAATATGTATGTTGAAACATATCTTAGAAATTACCAAGATTTCAGAAATGAGGTTTGGCCTACATTTTTTTGCTATATAAATCCCATGGGTTCTATGGCAAGAGTATTTGAAAAAATCAAGTTAAACAGTTTCTCTTGGGCCTTCAATTTGAGCCATTAAAAATTCTGACAGCAACATCAAAATATGCATTTTAATGTCATATATACTGTAATATCTGGCATCCTTTGGCATCAGATAGTCATGTATCACAACAAAACTTAAATATATTTCTGCTTACTTGGTGATATTTAGTGGGATTAGTGATAAATTACAAAATATAAAACACTGTTCATCATATAATGGCTCCCTCAGGCAAGGACAGCTGATGGGATAAATTTATTTGATTCACATAATATGTATGTAAAAGGCAGATGAATGAAAAAAAATCCATTTTCAATATTTTTTCTGTTACTTATTAGAAGTTTATTGATTTCCTATTTATTCTATTTGTTTTTTATATCCTTTGATATATCTGATATTTTCCAAATGACAAATAGACATGTTCCTTTTATTGATAAAAACGGTGCAACATCTTCTTGCACAATTTGAGTCACCGTATTTTCCATTCTAGTTATGTAAATCTGTATATTATTACAATGGGAATTACAGTTTAAAAACATTAACTTTATTAAAATCATTTTTTACAAGGTTTCTTTTCTTTCCTTCAAGTGACACTATTCTCCCAACAAAGAAACTTTGTATTCCTCTCTTTTCTTGGTATACAAATGATGTCTTTTTTCCATACAAATTTTCAACTCACATGAACTTTATTGCATCAGATAAGGGAATTTTGTACTAGCTTCTAATAATTGAGTGGCAGGGCAATTCATGCACTTTCAAGAAAAGAAAATGGGCATAACTGAGAATAAATTACCTATGAAAATAATTCTATTAAAATTACCTTCTAACAAATCAGACATTATTTTACTATTAATGTTGAGACACTAGTTTATTAAACTTTTCCTATGTGAGATTAACATATTCAAAATTAAAAAGTTATTTGGGCATGGGTGCTGAAAAAGATGTGAAAGATTGTGGATGGTCTTAAATGATATATTTAAAACAATATCAATAATTCATGTAAGGATAAATTTTGTTTATTCCAAATTTTGCATCCATACTCATCTTTAGCAGGATCTAATAACAATTCTATCTTAACATGTGAATCTAATTCCATCAACTCTCCAAATTTAATGTAACTTAAATTTAGTTTTAAAATAAGTAGTTTTCCACAATAATTTTACTAGTAAAGGTATTTTCATCTATCAGAAAAGCCGTACTCATCATTCTTAGGGAGCATTTTTGGTACAGTGTGTCAAAATGTAAACCTCTATCTAGTAACATCTCCCTATCTTGTTTGTAAATATCTATCCAGGACATCCTCCATCTCTTTCTCTTTTTCTTTCCTACATATCTTCTTGCAGAAATCGGATAAAGAACTGACCTTCTCTGGAGTTCAGTGAAACAGTTACATGTTTTACATGCTGTTCTCAGTCTGGTTACTTAATCCAACTTCAGCTCACGTTTACTTTCCTCAACAGTTCACAGATCAGCAATTTATTTCCAGGCTTATGCATGACAATCATCAATGGAATGCTATACTTGAAGTCAGACCTGGCATTATACATAGTTTAATTTAAAATAAAAAGTCATTATAAAGGGAGATTAATATATGGTAAGAAACTTGTTATTATTTCTTTAAAAATAATTTACCTAATTAACTGTTAGCTCCAAAAATTATGGGTCATCTCAGGTGTTCATAATTTTGAAAATGTATTTTATTCATTTTGACATATGCAGATATTAATATATATAATGCACACACATACACACACATATAAATCCATGCACGACAGAATACTGTCAGGAAATTTAAAAAAGTAGTCAAGAGTTCAACTCATATTCATAGAAGAAAGAAATATGCTCATTAAATAACTCTTACCTTGTTAAAAAAAAAAAATCTAGTTTTACCAGATTAGTCACACATTTGAGAGTTTTTTCTGTATAGACAAATTATACTCTGATTATTTCAAATGGTTCTTGTTCTAAAACATATTCAATAAATTTGTTACAATGTTTTGAAAAATACCAAAATTCTATTTCTGCTTATGTACTTGCTGTTGTTTATAGTACTAAATATCAGAGGGAATATCAGTATTTTAGAGTTCTAAAAATTGTAAAGCTTTACTTAAGAAATTGAATGAGTTTGCTTGAGTCTTAATCAGATGATATTTAGAATTTGAGGTTGCCCTTTGAATTCTTGGTATCAGAGGATGTCTAAGTAAACAGTTCTGCATTGACTGGGACAAGTGTTTTCCAGTATAGAACAAGTAATAAGATATTTGTCAATAGTATCTGCAGCTGACTCATGCTGCCCTTGGTTACCTTGGTTTCACTAATTACAGTCATTTGTTCTGGGTTTGTCTAAGGTGGTAAATGATAAGTGGTTTGTAGGGTATCATTGAGAAATTCCTTTTAGGAAGTCATTTCCTAGGAACATAGGAAAGCTTGCTCTTCTCTGTGCCTGAAATCTTGTTTCATTCTTGCTTTTTACTAGTTTATCTCTGTGCCAGCCATATTTCTGTTGTCTTACTTTATGTTTCGTGCCCCGATTTCATAATCTAAATATCATTGCTAATACTTGACACATTTCTTCCATTTTGTTCCATGAAAAAAATGTCAGTTGGTTTATTGTTATGGATTACGAAGGTTTGACACTAGGTCTTTTCTTTGTTATGAACATCACAAGAGACTTTTAAAAACTTTCATTCTTTACTCACACCTTCCTAATTATTTGAATAGCTCACTTAGAACATTTCTTCTCAAAACCTTGAGTAGTTTAGAAATACCTGTTTCAGAGACCTCTTTGCCAGAAGAGTCTTACCCTTTATGTTTGCAGATCATTTTCTCTTTTTAAAGTGATGCATGAAATGATACAAAGAGATTTTTGCTTTCTGTCAGGTTAAGACAAGAAAGATTTGTTTAGACACCTTCAGCCATCACAGTTTAAGGTATCCATAGTCTTTCAGCAGTAAGTAGCTGGTCATGTCTCTGAAGCCTACATTTGTAGTTTATTTCTTTTTCTGCTTCTAGGTATGGATCTCTTCTCCAACTGTACCGAGGAATGTAAAGCCCTGGGCCACTCAGATCGGTGCTGGATGCCTTCTTTCGTCCCTTCTGATGGACGTCAGGCTGCCGATTACCGCAGTAATCTGCATGTTCCCGGCATGGACTCTGTTCCAGACACTGAGGTGTTTGAGACTCCCGAAGCCCAGCCTGGGGCTGAGCGGTCCTTCTCCACCTTTGGCAAAGAGAAGGCCCTTCATAGTACTCTGGAGAGGAAGGAGCTGGATGGACTGCTGTCTAATACACGAGCGCCTTACAAACCACCATATTTGAGTAAGTATTACACAAAAGGCTGTATCAAAGTATTCTCTTTGAGGAAATAAAGTTCAGTGCTCCATTCTTCTTAGGAAAAATAGAGCTTGGGCTGTTATCACAAAGAACAGATAAACTGTGACTCTTGGATTCAGACAACACTTTAAAATATACTTAACAGGAGGATAGATTCGTGGTGTTAGGACATCATTCTTAACAGCAATGAAAACATAACTTTTGCTTTATTGAGGAAAACATTTTCAAATGCTCTTAATATTTCTTTTGAATATTGCTTCCTTGCTTGATTGAATTTCGTGCATTTTGAAGGGCTAAATTAAGGCAGAAGAACTTCTCTCTTGACACTTGAATCTCAGGAGAGATCTCATTTTCTTGTGTATACAAATATTATCGCCTAATCATCCTTTCACCACAGTGACACTAAACATCTTAAGCAGAATCCAGAAAACAGTACAGGTGTCATTTTGATCATTTAACATAATTTAGTAATATGTTGATATCGATTCAGGTCTCTGATCAGAATCAGAGGAATTGCGTGATGTAAATACATCGATACAGGAATATTCTTCATTTATTTAAAATAGCAGGCTTTTTTAACATTAAGTCATTGATATTTATACTCAGCTCTTTCAATACTGGGACCATATTTTCCAGGTGATTCTTATATACAACCACTGTGAACAATAAAAGTTCTTTGAGATTCTATAGTATATTCATTTGAGGATCTTATCACTTGAACTATCTCATTTATTCTCTACTCCATAGGAATTCTTTCCTTTAAGTTAATAGATAAATATGACTGAAAATTCAATGTCTTGGTCATGCCACATAAAATAATATTTGATAAAGATGAAACTCATAACATCTCAAACAAAAATAACTACTATCTTGTATAGCAAATTCATTGTACGTGGTATTTTGTTCTTTTACTTTCATCTTCCAGTGCAAAAAAGTCATGGGACCATAAGCTAGAAACAAAAGATGAGTTAGATTATAGCTGTATCTTATTTTATATTTTTATGGTTGCTGACATGGGAGGAAAATATAAAAAATCAAACTTAAAGGAAATATAAAACTGAAATAATGTATATTTTATGTCCTATGAATGTATAAGGTGAAAGGCATGGATTGAGTGCATTTTGAGACCATGACAGTAGACAGTAAGAATAGACAAGTGTGTGTGTATGATTAAAGGAGTTGGTCTTTCATCAGAGATATACATTGTGATGTCAGTAATGAACAAATAGGTTGTGTTTTCATTTTTTATGAAGAATTATGTTCAGTTTTTCAAATTACTTAGAAATGCCATTACCACAGCATGATGTAGTACTTCAGCATTTCAAAACCAAATAATTGTGCCTTCCTATAAATCATTGATATTTGTTTTGCTTTATATTTTAGAGTCATAAAATATGACAGCATAAATGCTTAAGGAAAATAAAGTACAGAAATATTTACTATAATAACTAGGATATCATTTGGATGTTAAAGTCCCAAAGTTTAATATACACAGCCATATAACCAGTTATTTAAAGTAGCCCCACTCTAATTTCCTTAATAAATGAGGACTTTAATGTAGCCTTTGCCCTCAAATTGAATTCTGTATTTTGAATGTTATTCGTTATCAAAAAACACAAACTTTTCCAAAATTTTAATAGCATATGTTCACTATTGTTTCACATAAACTAAGAATATACATTATAGAGATACATTATCAATAATTTCGTGACATAAATCAAAGGGCATATGATTCAGAGTAATTAAAATTTGTACTTCTAAATAAATATAAGTATTTATTATTAATATGTATAAGCAGGGAAACCTAATATAGTGAAAAAAATCAATCCATCCTCTTTGGATGTTAGTATTACCCTTGGTGAAGTTACACTTACATAAAGAGCTGAAATTTAAATGGTTGCAAATATCTCCTCCCCAATGACGTTTTTCTTTTTGATTTTAAGAATAATTTTAACAATATTTTAAGATTAAAATGTTAGTGCTGCATATATTTTAATGCAAGGGACTCAAATCTTTAAAAATCTAGTGTTTTCATTTAGAAATCTGATTTCAAGGATTATGAAAGTTGTTACCAGTTACGTATGTTGCTAGAAATCAATAGATGCATCTATTATTTTATTAAGAACAATTAGACTTGTTTGCATAATATTTTCCAGGTATATGTGTTAGAATAAATTAGTTTTTAATAATAGTTTGTTTTTACCTTGTTTGCTTTAGCCAGCTCACAGCACTCAAAGTTTAGGGTTTGGGTTGAGGTGTGACCTGGAAAATCAGCAGAAAAATAGCTATGGTATTGTTTTTACGTTTATTGTCCTTAGTTCTTCATGTAACCCTAATCATATCTGAATTCATTTTTTTTTAACTTTTAGTATTTACTGCCATCTTAGACTCACATAATTATGTTTAAAATTCAGTCATGGCTCTTGTTTAATAGGCATTGTCAATGACAAACCCATTCCTGACCACCTTGTTACCCAAATTCATATACTTATACTTGTTAGTTCTAGTCATTTAATATCAGGAATGGAAATATTCTCATCTTCTAAATTGTAAAACATGTCTCTTATGTAATTCAAGAAGCTAAAAATTGACACTAATTACTTGCTTTTAATCAGAATGTTTAAATAAGTATTGAGGTACCAGTTTCTTGTTCTAAATGTGCATTTAGTTTCATAACGAACATAATGTCCATTTGATGTTGTGAAACGTAGCTGTATATTTAGTTACTTTCGTACAGCTCTAAAAAAGCCCAATCAGTCAGCCACTGTTATTTACAAAATAATGACAGGGAACTGGTGATATGCTTAATAATATGAATGAGATCATTGTCTATACCCAAGATCTTTAAATTTCTGTACCTCTGATTGCTAATGTTAAAATAAAAACTACAAAAAAACAATTTTTAAACATATTAGATGTATGCAAACATTATAAAACATGCATTAGATTTTTTTTAAATTGCCTGAGTATAATCACATTTCTTTTTTTTTTTAAGTATAAGAAAAGACCCATGAAAAATACATCTGATGTGTTCAATGAAATAAAACTTTTTTTTTTCATCAGGAGTAATTGTGAACACATCTATAAATACTTGCCTATTTAGTCATGAGCACTTAATAAACATCCTGTTTATCATTTTTGTTATAATGTTTGTTAATACTCTTAAAGGGAGCAAAGAGATACACTAAAAGACTGAGGAAAGAAATTTAAAAATGTAGAATATGTGTTTAGATTTAGATTTAGATTTAGTCTTTAAATTTACCTTATAATGTTAATGAATTTTAGCTTTGCTTTGGTTCTAATTTTTGAGTTATAAAGAAAATACTAAAATACTACTTTAACTTTTAATTAAAATTGACGAATTGTTTCCAACACTAAACAGTAATATTAAAATGAAACAAGAAAAACTTTTTTAGAGTTTTAAAATAACATTGTATTTTTATAAGGAAGAATTCAAGAATTTGTTTGGAATTATAAACATCTTATTTTAAATACTTTTTCTGAAAATTTACATATATAAAATATTTGGATACTCTCGGTAAATAAGGAACATTAAGTTTAAGGGTTTTATTGAGAAAAGCTATAATTTAGAAAAGCCCCAATGATTGAAACAGTACTCTTTAATATTATTTTTATAATCATTCTTGCTTGTGATTTTGACTTTGCATTTTTTTATGTCATCTTTAAAGCAGAGTTTCAATTTCAGTAAACTAGAGTGCTGTTCATTTCCAATATAGCATAAACAGTACAGCATAAAAATATAAGAATTATTATTTGGAAATTCATAGATTTCTTGTGAATTAAGATGCTCACTCCCTGAGAACTGAACACAATCATAAAATAAATAACCAATAAAATTTAATTTAAAACATAATTGTGAAAATCTTTTTTTAATGAATCATGCAATTAATAAATTATAGTGAATAAAGTGAAAAAAACTGCATTGTCATAATGATACTTCAATTCCTAAATCCATGGGATTTTTCTAGAATAATGGGATTAGAAGGGATTGTCTATTGAAAAATGTCAGGTTTCACAACTGCCTTTATATGTAACATTTAGACCAAATGTCAGTGTGGGCCAAAATTCACTCTATTTTCTGATCTCACTTTATTTTTCCCAACTGGTGAACTTTTTTGAAATTTCAATTCAACTCATCCATATCATAACAAAAAAATGATGTCAGAACTTTGAAACATTGTGTTTAAAATATTGGTGACACTTTACTAGCTCCATAAACCTCGTTTAGGGAAAATTCTTTTAAGCATCTATTATTTCTATGGAGCACTTTACATTTGTTTCTTCCAGTTTTGCATTTCTTCTAGGAATTGTAGAACATGTTTTGGTTCCTAACATCTCTTGCAATCCATTCATTATCTCATTCTCCTTTTTGAGAGTTTTCATAGGTTTTAGAACTCAATAGTGTGGAAAGAGCATATATGCAATTCAAAATTAAAGGACTTTACTTATTAGTAGTATACAGTACCCTTCTGTTGACATACTGCTGTGCAGTGTTTGCTTTGGGATTTGTATATTCTTATAATATCATAAATATGGTATCAACTTATCAAATGTTAAAGTCCACAAATAAGTATTTTAATATAAGGCCTGTTTACCATTTCTGTTTATAGGTTCATGCATCTCTAAGTGAATGAACATCTTTCTTAAGAATTTTTTTTTCTTTTCTAGCAAATATATTTATTTCTGTTCTCTTTTCCTCTGAGTTGTGCTATTTTTTATGTCACCTTTTTTCTGAATTGTTTGTACCCTCACTCTTTTTTATAAGTATACTTCTAGATTTGTGAACCTAATTTTGTCTTTTTTAGTTTATCAGTTTGTGACAAATCTGTGACCCTAGAATCATACAATAGCCATTCTGTTTTTCCATTAAATTTCTTCATTCAGAAACTGAGCATAAATCTCCCATTATCAAAATAGTTTTCTGACCTCAAATCTGCTGAGCAGAAAACAAATGGTAGCACAGAATCAGAAAAAAATCAACCTCAGTTCATATTCTCTTTATATCTTACAATTAGAGTTCAGTGTTCACTGAGTTTCATTACATTCTAATTCTTTGAAAAATGTTAATCTATCCACAAGTCATATTACTACCACAGTTAACTGATGTTACTGAACCTATTTACAACTCTAGATAAATGAGATATTATCTTGTTTCTTCTTCTTTAGTTATCAGATAATGATCTATCTTAACTAATATGATTTAAAGCTAAAGCTATAACAATCATTCTGAGTTGCAGATACAAAACAGAGCAGTTCATATTATAGCCACACATCTGGCAATTTCTCTACACAGAATTTATTTTTTACTTATTCAGACATGGTGCGTCTTTGTGACTTAGCTCATGTCATTTAAAATTTGTGCCTTTGGGCAAAGTTAATATTCAAGAAATTTTTATTCCTTTTCATGAAGAAAGGTTCCTAGTTTCTTTTATCAACATAGTTTTATCCTTATACCTTCTGCATATTTAAAGTGTCATTTTAATATGACATCAAATCTAATAGATATTATTTTGATTATTAAACCTGTGTTTTATGCAGCTTCCTATTCTAAAAACAAAATTTACGTGATCATATTAACTATTGTGTTTTGCAAGTACTTTTTCACCATTTATTAACTTGACTAAAATCTGCTTCACCTCTACTGTTTTATATTCCTGATACAATTACTGTTTTTGCATAGTTTCCCAACTATAGCATATTCTAAATGCTAAATAATTATGTGATGAAAATGAATGCTGTTATTACAGTACTGAAATTTTCTTCAATGTTACCATTACGTGTTCTTTATGCACACATCTGCACACAATAACTTTTTGATGATATCTCCAGGCAAAGTTTATCCTTTTCTTCCATTTGTTAAAATGTTTTATTTTAGCTTTATTTCCTGCTAGCTAGCATCTACAGTTTCTTTAAGAGGAGAAATTGAGTTTGAACTCTTTCAAAATATTTAAATACACCTAATAGGGTGTTTTGTAAAATATGACTGAGATGTCAATATTTTTGAATTTTAAACTTCTTTTGATTTGTTTTAAGAACTTATTTCCTATCTTAAGAAGGAGTTAAATTTACGACTTATTTCTCAACTCTCATAAAATTTTAATTACTCCTCTTTCTTACCTGGTCTCACATATTTCATATTTTAGCTCTCATCTTGTTTTGTTTTTGTTTTTGTTTTGTAATTCTAAAGTGTACATATTTCCCTCTGGTTTAGTGACTTTTTTTTTTTCTTGTTTAATTTCCATGTAGAAGTTCTTTATTGGCATGTCCATACATTTGTGAGTTCACAGATATATGGTTAAAGACAGGGTTGTACATTTAGGGGCTATAGAGAAGGCAATTGGTAAAAGTTATAGTTTTGTTTATTCAATATTTAACAGTCCTTTAGTATGTGATCATTTGTTATTTTAAGCAGTTTATTTCATACATTCTTTGCATTTATTGAGTTGCCATTTAGTATATCAATGTTATTTACATACCTCATTTTATATTACAGAGCATTTCCATCTTTTCTTATTTTGTACATTGGAAGTAACCCTTATAAGCATTCTGTTCATCATATGAGCCTAAGAAAAGAAGATTAGCAATTAAAATATAAACTAGAATTATTCAATGAAAAAGATTATCTGTTTGGTAATTTTTTCCTGCTTCATCATTCCGAAGATTTATGGGTCAAAATTTAAATGCATTAATTTATAAAGATATTGTATATATAAGTCTGGAATTTACTAATTCAATTGCCTATAAAAATCATTAAACATTATTCAATACTCTATGTGCCAGACTTTTTTTGGGTGAGTCTGCGTCTTCCGAAATCCTTTTTTTAAGAAATTAACCTCGTTTAGATAATACATCTTGGAAACCATTTCAGAGTGTGAAGTTCATTGTTCAAGATTAAATAATAGCACTGAATGAAGACTTAGCATAATGTGAGTCAATTTAATATTTACCAAAGTATAACAAAATCCTTGAAGTGTTATATCAAGGTCCAGTAAGACTTCCTAATCACTACAAAACTTGACTTAATTTGGAAAAAAAAATTGAACCCCAAAATATAATTACATATGAAAGGAACATGGGGGGAAACAAATTGGAAGTTATTAATTTTGCAGCTAATATGAGTTACAATTTATTAGTGTGGGTTTTATTTCTTATTCTATAATTATGCATGGTATGCAAACATAGCTATACATTATATATGTTAAATGGCAAGGCACTTACCTTCATTCTTTTCTCCAGAGATACATTTCTTTTAACTGTTAGGATTGTAGAGGGTGATATTTAAACCTCATTTTGAAAAATTTCTATTTACATACAATACAGTGTTCATATAAATTATGAATAATAGCTTTTAAGTCATTGAGTTCAACAAGTGATTATAAATATATTTTCTATGTTTCATGATTCAATTGTGTGGATACACTTGCACATATATACATCCCATATAGAGGCACTATGTTTTTAATTAACTTATGTCCATCAATTATCAGAGAAAGTACAGGCTGTGATTATGTTTAACACAAGAGTAAATTTATTTGACTAATGGTGACTTTTTAAATAAGAAGCTGGTAACATGACAATATGGTGTTTGTTGAAAACTAGATTAAGTGATAAAATACATCTTGGTCTATTCTTTTATTTTTTTTTGGATTGGATGAAAATTTTTTTTTTTTCTGAGCACCTGTTCATATTGCTTAAATGTGGCAAAATTAACCATGACACTGTGAAGGAAATAGGTGTTCTGGTTCCAGTGTTTACGTATGAGGAAGACATTATTTTTACTCCTTGCATAAATGTGTAGGGCTCCTTTCTTTCTTCATGTTGACATTAACCAGAATCCTACACTAAATTCCAACATTGTCTGTTCTAGATATTTAATTATCATATCTTTACACATACTAGAAAATTAGATTTAGTTTAACACCAAGTGTTTTGAAGCTTATATATGTGCCTATAGCTATTTGGGGCTTAAAATTAAATAATTACTACTTTATTCCATAAAAAGTATATTTTAAAACGTATTTGTTAAAATTTTCAAATAAGTGTCTTAAAAAAAGAGACATAAGTATAGAAGTAATTTGTAAGTAAAACCAGTATGAAATCTATATATTATTGATTAAGTTTTGAATCTCCCTGGAAAAGAAAATAGCCACAGGGAGGGGAGGCATTCTCTCATCACATATATAAGTAAACATGATATCGTGGGTTTTTGTCAATTATGGTACAATGAATAATAGAAGGTTCTGAGACAATGATGGAAACAGTAATCAGAGTAGATATAATAAAGTCGTCTTGATTAGAGAGAAGGAATATCCCATAATAGTATAATAGTCTATGTACAATAATATCCCATAATAGTATAATGGTCTATGTACAATAAAATGTTCTACACATAGGTTTAATTAAACTGGTAGGAATAGATTCAGAGAATTTGGTGTTAATGTGATAGTTTGACAATTGCCATATATTTTGTACTTAGAAAATGTATGGGGAACCTAGAGGCTAACTTGTAAAATTATATAAAGTCCATGTACATTTTTTCTCACTAATGTGCCTGATGCCGGAATTTGTTGTTCACTAAGAGTGCCATTTTGGGTTTAATTCCTATAGAATTAAACATCAGATGATTACATTGGAGGCCATACCAAAAATATCTACTTATGTATTGATAGATGTATCTTGATCATTGACTTACCTAAATCTTTTTGATAAGAACGGTCAATAGAAAACAGTATTAATACTGAATCAAGTTCTACTAAGTGATATTTTTAAACATTTTTTATGATGAAAAATTTCAAACATACACAAAAGGAGAGAAATAGTGTACTAAACTCCCCATATTTTCCATCACTTCACTTAAACAGTTATCAACTCTTGACAAAAATTGTTTCATCTACACCCTAACACGTCTGTCCCTTCACTCAGATTTTTAAAAGCAAATCCAGAGATCTTAATGTTTCACCCATTAACATTTCAACATGTGCTTATTAAAAATAAACTTCATTTTTAACGAAACCACAAGAATAATATTCCTCCTAACAAAATGGATTTCTTGCTATCATTGACTATCTAGTTATTGTTCAAATTTCCACAATTTTCTCCTAATTATTTGTGTATACAGTTATTTGGTATGGTTCATGAGTGACATAAGGCTAATAGATAGCAATAGGTTGCTGTTCCTTAAGTATTTTTATTTTTTAAAAGGTTTCAGTATAGTATGCTTATAGGAAACTAGAAAAATCCTAAATGCATAAAGCGATTTTCACAATGAGCATGTCTGTGTAATCAGTGGGTATAACATTACCAGGTACTGTGTGCAGTAACCAAAACATTACTACTTTACCAACACGTCCAGTATTTCCCCCTTCCAGTCACTAGCACACCAGTAATTACCACTGTCTTGACCTATAAACAAAGATGAGTTTTTCCCAGTTTAAAACTTTATATAATTGGAATAACTGAAATAAATGCAGTATGCTTGACATTGACTAAAATGTTATATAGCCAGTTATTCTCTGATCATATAAGATAAGCCATCAGCAAAGCCTATTATAGATCAGCGCCTAAGCGGAAAAGTTAATTTAGTTGTATGCGTTCTCCTTGGATATGATTCCCTTTGCTATCTTGGCATTCTCTTCAGAAATGTTTGATACTTGCCTTAATATCTCCTTATTAACTGAAACATAATCTTCTGTTAATGTAGAGGTGTTTTTTATAGAAACAAATATTTAAATATATTAATGTGAATACCAGATTATAACAAAAGAGTAAAAAAATCGAGATTTCTGCATTTCACACTTCTTTGAGCCCATATTAAGCAACTGTGGCAAATTATACACTTGGAAGCCTCAAGGAGACTCTGAATAAAGTAAAGAGATTAACATTTTGGTAAATAGGATATCTGAAGAGAGTTTAAAAGGATTGAGAGATGGTGACTTGAGAAGAAAAGGTGTGAGGTGACATAGTAAATGTTAAGTATTTAAACAAATGCTACACAGATAAGATAGTGATCAGTTAATCTGTCTCTGTTGAGAAGGGGAAAGAGGAAATGGATCTATGCTACATCCAGAGAGATTTAAATTACGCATTTTAGGAAATACTTGACCCTAGTACTTGCATTTGCTCTGGGGGATATGGAAACATTTTATCAAGAGAGCTTTATAAACTACAAATGAATGCATAAGCCATTTGTGATTTGGGGGAATAATAACTTTGTAGCCCTGTCATGTTTTATTTCCTGCAGAATGCTTTTCCAAGGCAGGGGCTAGCAAAGGACTGAAGGGGATGCAGCTCAATTTTACTCAAGTATGAAGGAGAGGCAATTGAGGCAAACCTTGGCTTTTGTGTTTCCCTCCATTCCTGTTTCTGTGTTGAGCTTTATCTTTTTAACTTTAGAGTTTTGAAGAGGGAATTATTTGGTTAATTAAAACCTTTTTTCTCCCAAACATACTGAATTGCAATGGAGGCAAAACGTCCAGGAACAAAACTTAAGGTATCATAATTTTAGAAGAAAATTTGGGGAGATGTGTAGCCTGCAAAAGCTGCATGTGAAAAATGTCTATGATATTTTGTATATACAATAAATAACATAGATTGCATATATTAATATACATATTAATGTTCATAATAATATGTTAATATGCATATTAAGCAATACAGCTTGAAGGTTTAAGACTTCAAATTTTTGTAATAATAATATACAAAAGGGAGACATGACTATAGATTTGAAATATTAGACTTTTTCATAAAACATCGAATCATTCTTTTACTTCACTGACTTATTTCCTATAGTGAGAGTTTCCCACTTTTGACATCATATTATTCTGTGCTGAATTTTATGGAAAATCCTTAGCACCAATTGCTGTGAAATGGCTTGCAATTAAATGCAAATGAAGCAGTCATTATTAATGATTCAAGGTCAAGTTGTCTGCCGTCCTTAATCCTAGTAGTAATACAGATTTTCATTAATTGTTTTAAAAGACAAAGCAGAGAGCCATGCACGACCATTGCATTTTACATTGATATTTTGAATAATAGAATATAATGCAACTTTTTTTTGTTGCTGTACACCTAAGAAAAATAAAATGAAAGGGGAATAGTCAAATGGGGAGTTATGTTAGCTAAACATTAATGCTACCTAAATTTAATAATAAGAGTGTTAGCTACTCACTGAGTGCCTATTTTATAGACAGGATATCTGAATAGGTGAAATAAGGCATGGTAAATATAACAATTTCATAAATATACAACAAAAGTTACAAGGTGACGGTTTTTCTCATTAGTCAAGGATCAGGGACTAAGCCTTCTGTATTTCAGACTATAGTAAAGAATTTTTCAATCAGATACATGAATAACTTATGATTATTATTTGGTAATTGACAATGTAGGAATGCCTTTGGTTCATAGGTGTGAGTGAATTCTAACCATTTGAACTTGAATTACCCTAGGGATTGAGAAAATCCATATTTTTAAATTATATTGTAAAATGGCATGAAGATAATGATTTCTCATTATAACAACAAAATATTGACTCATACTGAAATTATTGGGAAAGGTATTTTTTAAATTCAGGCTTATATTAGAATTATTTATAGAAAATACTTAACATTGAATAATTTTCATCTCTCCATTCAAAATTGAGCTTGAGATCTACGAATGTACTTCTTAATAATTTAAATTAATTACTTTGTAGGAATTCTTTGTAGAAATTGTGTTTTCATAATGCTTATATAAAGTGTGTTAATATATCTAATATGGGGAAGGTTACCTTCCCTTTAAATTAAGACATTTAAAACAGTTTACAAAGGACATATTATATTACTTCAAAGTTAATTTTAAATCTATGTTCTTTTTAAAATCTTTTAAATTCTTCACATTTAATTTACTTTCCTGATTTCAAAATGATGTCAATAGGTTCTATTATTTTTAGTGCTATTATTTATTATGAGGAAACAACATGAGAGCTTTAAACTGTAAAAAAAGTTTTTAACCAGCTGTTTAAGTCAGGTCCTCTCAAGCTGTTGACAATAGCAGTGTGACCCACATTCAAGAAAACTCACTGTTGAGCACCTCTTATATTCCAGGCAGTTTTGTTTGCCCAAGAACTAGATTATATACACTTCATCAAGGCCTGCTATACAGGAAAATGAGCAGGGCTCATGGAAATCATCACAAACTGATGTATAAATTAGAAATCAATATCTTAATTTAAATTTTTCCATAGGAAAAATTAAAATGCTATCAGAACTCTGGTTAGGATGGCAAATGGAATTAGATCAACTTAATTACTAGTGATCATACATAGCCTAATGCATCTTCATTTGATATATGGAAATATACCTTCTGCAGAGACCAAAATACTCAGATTATGGCATCTTAGCATCATTTATTCCATACCATCTTAGAAATATGCAAAAGCGTTTTTAATGAATGACACTATTTTTCTAAACCTCATTGTCTCTCCAGCCCTCCATTCATATATATATATATGAAATAAATCAACTTTGGGCATATTACATTTAGTATTAGTGAAAAGTTTTTAGTTTCTTTTACAGTGTACATGAGATATACCTGCTCACCTGGTTGGATTGTGGTCTTCTCAGTGAATACTTGAAAAATAATCTAGTCTTATTTTTAGGATAGGTTTTCCTAAGCATCACTAATTTTATCTATTTTGACTGTACTATAATTTGGAAATTTTAATTTCAGAAGTTAACATTTTCTGAATTTGTTCTCAAAGTATGAAATGACTTTCTTTGGATTCATAAACAACTATGGACTTAGAAGTGTGGTATTTCTCTACATTCTCATCTCAGAGAAGTGATGTGGTGCGGTTAAGAGCTCTAGTTATGGGGTGCGTTTGCCGTGGTTCAAATACTGATCCAACCAGTTACTAGTTGTTTGACCTCAGCAATTTCTTTAACCTTTCTGAATTCATTTTCCTCATCTGTGACACAGATCATCAAAAGCTCATTGCAGAGATTAAATGGATTAATATATTTAAAGCATTAAGTGCCTGGCCCAAAGGAAGCACTCGTTAAGTGTTCTAGGCAACCATATATTCAGTTAAAATTGGAGCAATGACATCAGCCTCAGTATGGACAAAATTAAAATTCTGGGTTTAAACAGAACTGGTTATGTTCTCTTCTACTCCCAAAGAAAAATCAGAGTCAAATGTTCTTTTCACGATATATCACTAGTTTGTATCTTCAATGTATATTTTCTCACATAAAACATATATTTTAAAATACAGTATCCCATTTTTTTTCCAATCAGTGAAACCAATGGGACATAGTATATTACCAAAAGTGTAATATCTAACAAGAATTGAGCTTTATTCATTTTATGATGATGTTAATCACAAAGGCCCGATTAAAACTTTTAAATTTTCACATCCTCATTATTTTACTTTATTTTGTGTATTTACTTTATTTGTATATTTACCAATGAGTGACTATACTTGATGATGTACAACAAACAGTAAAATTAAGCTGACAAAGAATACTCTTTTTTAAACAACAGATGTTCATATCTTATTATAGGAAGCAGTTTATTATCTTTTAAGATTGTAGGAAAAGAAAGAACTTTCTTTCCTCAGGTCAAAAAAAATGTTAAAGTGTTACAATTTTATGCAATATACAATTTATCTTACCTATATTTTGGCAATTCTACTAGCCCATTAGTGTAAATTCTGTGGTTTAGAGTAGGTATTGTAGCCTCCAAAGAGTTCTGATATACTTGTGTGGGCCATGGATGTCCTAAAATCTTTACACAAAGTAATTGAAAACAGTTCATGTGGAAAACTGAGTTTTCTGTAAAATATTCCGAAGATATCTATATGTGCTGAATATCAATATTTGAACACATAGAAACCTAAAGACTTTCTTGCCTCCTTTTTCCTTCACTAAAATCCAATATAGTGATAAACCGGATTTTCTCAATCAGATTGTTATTTATATGTTTTATCTCTGTCTTTCAAAGTCAGACAGCACTAGCCAATGATGTCACAATTCTGTTTGAGGAAAGCCTAAGAATTCACCCAAGCTTTACTTTCTTCTTATGGTTAATTCATTGGATTCTGTGCAATTCTTGTGTTTTTATGATTCTATGTCTTTCCATCTTCTTTCTTTTACATCAATTTTTCATATGTATTATTTTATCTGAATAATAAGAGACCTAACAACTAAAGACCAGTACACAATTGCATTTAGGAATCATATATTATTTCTGTTTACATTCATGACTCATAGAAAAACAAAATTTTTTTGTTTTTCATAAAATGTTGATTTTCCTGCATTAAATAATACTATTTCCCAACTGTGGCAGAAATAACAATTTTAAAATAGATTTACTTTTCATTGAATACTGTGTTTGTGAGTGAAGCTCTCATGGTCAACTGCAATTAAGCATTTTCCCTCTTCCTAAAATACATTGATATTCAATAATTCTTTGTCGCTTTAAATTTCTCATCATCACATTAACAGATAAGTAAGGTATTTGCTTTATTAGAACAAATATATTTTGGAAAGATCCCTTGTAGTATAATCAAGGAAGGTTTCACAGTGCTGTACTTGGAGGCCAATACTCAAGTATTCTTTGTATGATTTTAACTGATAGAGACAAAGGCCATGCTAGGAATAAGCAACAGCATGAACAAAGGTGCAGAATTAGAGAGCAAATAATTCCTAAGGAGAAGTGAATATCCCACACTGTCAAATCTGAAAGATAAATTTGGGGGGGGAAAGTGGAAGTTGAGGTTTAAAAGTTAAGTGTTGGATACATTAAGATATTTTCAATAATAATATCAATAGTATATAGTAGCTAACAATTATTGAGAACTTATTATTATGAGCCAGGCACTGTTCTCAGAATTTTTCAGAAATTATTGCATTTAATCTTCACAATAACCATATATAATGAGTATTCTTACTGTTGCCATTTTAAACTGAGGAATGGAGATGTCCAGTAAATTGTTCATGGCTGAATAGTAAGAGAGACATTTTTTTTTTTTTTTTATTTGGGACTAACTGATTATGGAGTGGGCCTTTGTAAGCAACACACTACTTATCCCCCAGGCTTAAGAAACTGGACATTATTCAGAAGGAAGTCAGTAAGGATATGTGGGGTGGGATTGTGTTGTCTATTTTTTACCAGTGCAGTATTAGAGCAGTTGACAAGACTTTTGGCAATAGAGCCTGAACAAGAATGTTCCTCATGGAGAATGAACATGAGCAGATTGCTTTGGAGAAAAGCAATTTCATATAAATATATATATATATTCATACATTATGTATTTATAAGATTAGAGGACTAGATACAACAATAAAAAAGCAGAGAAAATAGTTATCAGGGATGATTCTCAAGTCTTGAGACTGGATGATTGGCAGAAGATTGCATTCCTAATAATAATAAAAAAGTTCATGGTCATGAAAGGAGTCAAAATTGATTGGAGATTAATGACCAATTAGGAATACCCATGAAAGTGCATTTCAGTACAATGGAAAAGGTAAGATGCCAAACTGTAAATGATAAATTTTTTATAGTGTGGTGAGGCAGTGAAAAAAGCAAGTGTAGTTTCCATTTTTTATTTTTTTTTAAGATTTTTGGAAATGAAAAGTAGATACAATGAAAGATTATAACTATAATAACATGTATGAGATATGGCTGGTATTATATTTGGATAGGAGCAACTTGATCAATTAATTGTATGGGAAATTTAATCACTTAAATATATTATTTTAAATCCCATAATTAAAGATTTCCCTGTGTCTTCACTAATTCTGTGAACTGTAAAACCAGATCATCCTAGGGTGAGATTTACCTGTGAATGTCTCTCTATGAAAGAATAAATCCCAGCAGCAAACTTTTATTTAAAAAAAGAATACTCAGTCTCATAGCTATAAAGTGAATTTAATGTCAGACTATGATCATGTGCCTTATTTTTTCTTCATTAAAATTTGTAAGAAAAAAATGTTCAGTGTACTTCTATAGGCTCCTAGCTTTTATTGCTGCTGATACTACCCGAGGCTTGAGATAGTGGGAGAGAATCACTTCTTTGAGCAGCTCCTTTCAGCACTCTATTCCTTTCACATTTATCTTTAGAATTGAGTTATCGGACACAAACTACCCAGACAGTCTTTTCGGCTACAAAAATGGTTTGCTACATTTTGACAATTCAGAGTGACAGAATGCTAGCTATTTCCAGATATGTAAAGTATAAGCCCCAGGTATTCTATTGGCCTCTTTGAGAAGACACATGCACATTTTCTTCTAATGTTCCCTACACCCAGTCCTTTCTGATTAGCTCACCAAAATCAATGAGGTCTCTTCGACTTAACCACCTGTCTTTTACTGTGTACTAATTAGAGTGTCTCCAAGAAGTGCACAGAGGCTTTCTGTTGCCACTACAATAACATTCATATTTTTGCTAGTTTTAAAAGTTTTTTATAATTCTTGTTCATGTCATTCAAATATTTGTCAATTTCTTGATACACCATGCTTTTTCAGGCCTTCTTACCCAAACAGATACATGTACTTCTTTGGGTAATTTCTTATAAATTCTTATACATGATTGTTGCTTTAAAAATATTCTGTAAAACAATTTTTTTTCATGCCAGTTTGCCAATTGTACTGTGAGTTCTTTTAGAGCAAAATCCATACATATTTATTTACAGAGTCCAATGTCCCAGAACTGTGTCCAGAGCAAAGCAGACACCCAATAGATGCTTGTAGATTTCATCATGAGTCAATAAATAAAACATCCTAAAATCGATGAAGCAAGGAGCATATTTTTTCTCTTTAGCTGTCTAGTTTCTACCCCGGCTAAGATAAATTAATATACTGCAATTCATGTTCCCCCAGAATGCCAAAAACAACCTGTTTCCAGCCCTAAAATACTCTCCTCTAGATTTCATCTATTTTCAGTTTTCTGTGACTTTCATACTTTTTATTCTGGCCTTAATTTTATGAGTTCTTATATCCTATTTTTCTGATCCGTTACTTTCTCTTTCACAACCCTTTTAACTTCATGCTTCATCATCACCAACTACTAATTTCACTAATCTGTTTTCAATTTTCTGTCATATGTTATTTACAAACATATATGTAAATATTAATTAAATATTAGATGACCTTAAAAATGAACTTAAAAAGAGAATCGTAGTCGATATGTGATTATGGGCAGCTGGTTGTTGACCAAACTTTTGTATAATTATGGCTGGAGGCAATTTATCTGGTTTTCCTTTAGGTTTCTGGAGTTTTCATGTAACAAATCTTAAGTCTTTGGTATTCTGATAATAATTATCACATAAGCAATGTTCAAATATTTTTCTTAGTTATCTGTGTTTTTGTGTTTTATTGTAGCAACTAATGGGTATCTCAGATGCTGTTTTTATAATTTTAGTAATGTTACAAGATTCCGATTTTTTGGCAAGAACTTTATTATGATATATGTAGGTAGTCTTGTACATTTGTCATGTTTTAATAATGATACAGATATTATTTTTATAAATACTTCATCAATACTGTTTAATCTGAATTCATTGTTGGCCTCCAAAATGGTCTATAATTTAAAATTTGATCTTTTCCCGCTAATTATTGTGATACTACTCATAGATAGTAAAAGTATAAAATGACACTTTCACTTTATAAGGTGTTTAAATATTTGCAATAATTAAAATGGATTATGATTGAATGCAAAATTTAAAGTTGTGGAAGGTAATGTAACTATTTAAGGATTTAAATCTTGACATTTAATTAGAACATAATCTTAGAATTTTAAACTTTGACCAGAAAGATATAATTTTTTTGAACAATTTATCAATTTTGTGATTGTGTTTTAAGGCTGAGTTTGGTTACTATCCATCGTTCTTGCAATTTCTAATCAGCCATTGATAGATTAAAATCAAAAGTGGGGAGAAGGTGCTTTTAATGAGTTTCTGGGATATGTAAAACTTAAACGTATACCTCAGCTTAGATGTTAGAATAAATAATTGCAAATTATATTTGTTGTGCAAAGAAAGGCCATTTTATATCTATCCCACAAAAACAAGGATTTCACTCACAAACCAGTGTTAAAATTTCATAACAATGCAAACAAGTAATTTAAATGAGAATTAAGATTTTATCCATGCATGATAATCAGGCATTAATTATAAATTTATATTTGGGATAACTGAATATCATTTCGTTATCTCCTCATAGATTCTGCAAACTACAATCTTACAAAATAATTAGAAATCACAATGCAATACTTCTCTTGCCTCCACAATAACTAGCGTTATCTGTGAGATCATGAAGCAAATTCCTTGAGAATAGGATTGCCAGAGTTAGCAGATAAAAACTCAGAATACTCATTTATTGCATAGGATTTATTTTTACTAAAAAGTAAAATATGTTGTTTATCTGAATTTCAAATGTAACTGGGCATCCTGTATTTTATCTGGCAACCCTATTCAAGGAACTACTAAAGCCTGTAATCTTGGGATTCCTAAACTGAATTAAGGTGTCTGTATGACGGGGTTGTTTTCTGTGTCCATCCTCCACGGTCAATCCTCGTTTTTCCTTTGTCAGCTTTTCAACTCCCCTCTAAGCCTGCACTTCCTGCTTCTAATCTGCTACTTACTTTGATATCGAAATAAATGAATTATGTTAGGGGAAGTCATATTATCAAGTATATTAAATAATTTGCCATGCTTTTACACACAGTTTCTAAGTCTTTTCATTGTGGTTGTCTCTCTTGAAAATAAGCTTATGTAAATTTTTCAGCAAGTATTTTATTTATTAACCTAGAAGATTTTTCTCTTATTTCCATGGCTTAATTCTCTAACGCTATGTGAAATCTTACCCTTAGTTAAATAGGCTGTTAGATATATGGCTATATATTTTTTAAACAATGTTGTATATATTTATTCTTGCTTTTTTGCACCTTACATTGCTAGAATTTATGCTTTGTTTTCATATAAAAGATAAAGCTTTGCACATCAGGAGTAGTTGGGTAAATTTTGTGATACAGTATTGTTGTTTCCTATAAAAGGTCTTTACAGACCCAACATTCCTGTATTTAAGGAATGACCAATCCTATTCATGCATTTTGCACACCTTCTGCTTTGAAAATTAACGCTAATTTCAATCTTTCGGGGAAGTAACTAATTTGATCTCCTTATTATAATGATGTTTTGAAGGAAGCTACTTGAAATACAAGTGTCTAAATGTCAGTAAATATTATCAGCGCCATAATTCTCAAAGTATTTGAAACCATTTATTCTTTAAAGGAATATTTAGATACCATGTTAGAATTCCAGATAAACAAAATAATGGTATTTGTCTAAATTAAATGGAATATATTCTCTATTGTTATTAAAATAAGATATAATTAAGTGAATTGACTTCAAAAGAAATTTCAGGAGTACTTCTTTATTGCCAGTGCTAAGAATGTGTTGCTCAAATATTTCTGGAACAAATTCCAATTTCCATATTTTAGTGGATTATTACAAATGGTTCCAGAAAAATTTTCACTGATAATATAAACATCAGAGCAATATACGTTAGAGTTTCCTTTCCTAAATATATGCTAATGTAGGGCTGGAGCATTTAAATATATCTTGATTTTAAGATACCAACAAAGCAAGTTTTGTTTGTCAAAAAAGGTCCTGGTGTAGTGACCAAAGTGTCATGGGGGGAAGGGGGATGTCCTACTTTTTTCACTTCAAGGAAAATTTACTAACTTTCTAAGACTGCATTTTTGTCATTTTAGATAAGTTTGAACTCTTTCCTCCAATCTATAAAAAAGCATATTTTCTTAATATTTTACAAATATTTTAGTTTACAAGTTTAATGGTTTAGTGCTTTAAAAACAGATATTCTGAATATTGACAATTCGTGTGTCTAGATGAAAATGTTATAAATGGTAAATGAACCTTGCACAGTTCATAAACATTACTTGATCTTAAGGGTAGTTTAGTGTATAAAATAAATTCTTTCTTTGTACACCCCATTCTTAGTGAGAAAATTCATTTTAAATAAATAGGATCCAAATTGGTGTATAACCTCCATCACAAATACAATATAGCAATATTGAAAAAGGAATGCCCTTAGGAGGAATCATTGAATATTTAACGTTGCAAGTTTCTAGAAGTTAAACTACCTATAGAGAATAATATGGTCAATTTGCTTGTCCCCTGTCTTAGAAATGATCCATTTCAGTCATTCATTGATGTCCATTTCTATTCCACAGAACTGCACTTGCTAATTTTCTTATCTTTTAACATATGGATGAATTTATATTTTAATCTAATACTTATTGATTGTAAACAATGTCCTAAGTATCATATATGCATATGGACTAAAAATGGTAAACATTTGGTTTTACTGAATATTTCTTAAAATACCAGTCTGAAGGATTGTTTGAATCATTTATTTCACAAAGATTCCTTTCTAAAAGACTGATCAAGTGTACCTATGGGAACCCTTACACCCAAACAGTTTTTTGGTTCCCAAATATATTCTATAATCCTTTAGTTCTGTCAAACTAGAATAAAAATGAAGAAAGGAAAAATGGAAAGATCACAAGAAGATAACATGAACCTTATGAAGTAAATGTAAGAACTCAGAAACTTATGCTGCACTAAGACATTATTAAGACATCCTTATTGGACAGAAGGGCAATAATAGATATATTATACTAACAAATGGGTTTCAGCTTTTTAATACTCCATAATAAACTGCAACATATGATTAATTTTTATTTTTAATTTGTATATACATATATATTTAAATTTAAAATGAATTTGCAATTTTCTGTGAGGAGGAAACCATTTATTATCTGAACAATGTACAACTATATATTTTTTAAGAGTAAAGTTATTCAAATGAGAAGGTAAAAGACCAATCAAACAGTTATCCTCCTTTCATAGTTAATGTCACTACTCATTTCAGGACTCTAGAACAGGAAATAAAAATCTTTAGAGAGATTTTAAAGGCAATTCTCAAAAGTGGTTCAGGTTGACAGAGAAAAGTCAAAAGAACTGATTATTCAAAATGAACAGATCTCTTACTTTTAAACTGTCTTTTACTTTACAATATGCTTTTACACAGAGAACAGAGAGCAGGTGTTTCTGACCTCTACAGGGGGTAATGGGCTCAAACCCTTGTATCCTCGATTCACTTCATATACAGAAGTGTCCTGACCATGAGGAGTAGGTTATTGATCTCATCCCCTGAAAGTCTGTCACTGCAGTGGAGTTTTGAGATGTTTGAAGGCTGTTCTTTCTTTCAGCTGCAGAAATGGATTATATTACTTCACACATAATTTGTCACAGATTCTGTGCTGTATACTGTCATGAAGTATAAAGGGTATTTTACTCCCTAATATGTAAGTATAGGCATGCGACTATCCAACTAGTTAAATTGTCATTTTAATATATTATATAAAAATTTTCACCAAGTAATTCTGTGCTATAAATAGTACACCAGAACTCATTCTTTTACAGTTATTTTTGTCATATGCATATTTCAGTCATTCTTCTGAAACAATCAGAATATTTAAATATTCCACAGTTTAATATCATACTTTGTAAATTATCAAAGGCAACAACAATACAGAGAAAAATATACATCATGGAACCTTCATAAAAAATATACATAGGCTAAATTATAAGAAAGTTGATATATAACTATCTCTTTCTCTTTAACAGGAATTTTTTCATACTGTAGTTCAACCATTAAGGTAAATATCTTAAATTTAGCATTTCTCTGACTCACTAGTGAAGAATAAATCCTGTTAATGAATAAATAAAGTTTAAAAGGAATAGAGAAGCTCCCTTTCTTATTAAATATAGTTTTGACTCAAAATAAAACCTTTTATATGTATTAAGTGACCCAAGCTCTACATACACATAGCTAGAAATAAATGCATTTGTGAAATGAAAAATATTCCCCAAGGATGCTTTGCTAATTCCACCACATATATAGAATTGAGCAGAAAACAGAGAGATTCAATGTATTTTACCCATTCTCCCTCACATGAAATGAATCAGGTGATGTATATGTATATTCTCAAACACCGTGGAATACTTATCCACATTATCCATATTACCACATTACATTGTGGTGATGTCTCTAAAGAATAATCATGTTAATCCATTAATTTTTTGGATAATACCTGTTTGCGATTTATCCAACATTTGCCCATGCAACCCCAAAAGAATAATGATTATTCAGTATTCTAACTCAGTTCTTAAAAGTCTTGAAACAAAGTGGATGTAACTATAACTTTGGTAATAATATATTTCATTTTCTTGCAGCGCTTCAGATACATGGGATTAGCTTCTGAAATAGAGGAATACTACCCCCCCCCCGCTTCTAATTTGTTCACATCTTCAACCTCAGCTCTTATATTTGTCCAATTCAGATTTACGTGCCTTAATTAACAGATCAGTGGGAAGCGGTAAATTTAATAAAAGGTGATTGTGTTATTCAGAGAACTGCAAATAAGAGGACTTTAAACAAAGGCAGCACACGTAATTCTAAGCATTAATAAAAAATGCCTTTGAAGCTTAGTTTGTATATAAGATATCTGGTACAACCTGTGCTAAACTTCTGCGTTCTTATGATTATGAAACAATTACTTTTTGTATCTTTATCAAATCAAATGAACATAAAATATCTATGCTAACAGCTTTTCCCACAGGTAATCTTTTAACCTAATTAGAAGTGATATTTTACTAATTTAAAACTTTATTAGGTTGACTAATTTCTGCATTTATACTAAGATGTAGCTTTTCAGTACTTAGTTTTTCACATAATGAATTAGTTTTTAGGTTGAGTGGTTACTCGCGTTTCCTTTGTCCTTGAACTACTTGAATGATATTTTCTAAAAAAATTAGCTTTTTCTGATTTATACTATTAAAAGAAAAACTTTCAACCTGTAAATGCTACCTCCAATTTATTTTGAAATGAGTAATATTATTTGGGGGGTGAGCATATTTTCTGCATTGTCCAGTACAGCCCACATTGATGTCTGGTGTAATAAGTTCTCCTTTCATTCATAATATTTTCCAGTTTGGACAATGAGTTGTTAGGTCACCCTACTTACTGGCTCTAATTTATTTTATAAACTTGAATTTCTTTGCTGGCTAACAATTCTAATGTACAAAAGAATTTTAAGTTCTGATTAAGCATGAACAAAATAGATTTGGAATCATTTAAAGTCAAGCTTTTCATAAAACAGGTAATTTTATTTCAAGGGCATAGGAAAGTAGAATGTAATTCTATTAAGCTAAATAGGAAGCAAAGGGTTATTTATTTATCTATTCATTGCTTATTGGACATTCTCTAACATTATAAGCAGATAACTTATAGTAGCTATAATGTAATTCCTTGTCATAGCTGACCCATCATATAATTCATGAAAACTATATAATATTACAAAACAATGCATCTTGATTGTTTTTAATACTGATTAATACACAGTACATATCAATATTCATTATCACTTTGATTTCTATCAGTGATTATATCTGACTTATAATTTTAAGTGATGTGCCCCTGCTAAAAGATAAGCTAGTGAAGAAATGTTGGATTGTCTGGTCAGAAACTGCTTCTGTGACAAAAAATGATGAATGAGAGAATCAGTAGGAAAAACAAATAACTAAATAATCTACTTGAAATAAGAGGAAATACTGTAGAAAAAGGATTGAAATGCTATAATCTTACATTTGTTAAAAAAGCTATTATTGATTAAATTAAAATAATTCAGTTATGCAATTTACCAACATTTTAAATTTTTGATGAGATATGCATTTCTCTTTTGTGATATTTATCACCATTGAATTTTCTGGATCTTCAGCCCGTTTTTGCCATACAGCTATTACATGCCAGATACTGATCTAGGGGATAAGATTTCTGATCACATTGTGTTTACTGTCAAATATTACAAATATTATGGATATGTGGGAAGAAATATCCTTAATCATTATAAATATATCATACTTAAAAATCATAAAATTTGAAAAATTGAATCTGGGCATTCTGGTTTACAATCCAATATGATTTAGAAAACTGAAACAAAATTGGTAATATCTTTTCAGTCCCTTCAGCTTCACCCCCTTTGTGAGAAAACTGATTCCTTTTAGGGAATAAATGTGCATTTAAAAAATTCTGTAGGTGATAAAGGGACTTGTATAATTCAAAAAGTGAGAAAAAATAAACCTAGAACATTTGAACCATCTTCGAACATTTTTAACTCTCTAAACACATTCTGGTACAGACACCTCTATTTTATATTGATTTAACACATAAAGTATAGATAGATTTTATTAAATTAAATACATAACAAAGTATTCATAGCTTTTCCAAAGACTTGTTACAGAAATGGAAGGATCAAACTTTCTTTTTTTCCTACACTTGGTCATGAGTCTCTCACATGAAGACTTTTGAGAGAGTCCTAATAAGTATATTTTTAAAGACAGTGGGAGTTCTGTGGTGACTGTGCCCCTGACTGCGCCATGTCAGGGCTCTGAAAGAATGTCAGCGTTGCTGTCAACATTTGCAGAATAGCAACATTGGGCATTTTGCTCCTAATAAGTCAAAAAGTCACTAAAGGAAGATAATAGCTCTATTAAGTGAGTGCTGCACATGGACTTACAGTTTTGAAAGTTCTAATTATTTCCTTGGCATCAACTCTAAAACACTATTATATATCTTCTGTTATTAAATGTAAATTAAATGTGAGGTAGAGATTGTTTTGTAGATAAATTTAAGAAGTTAATCTCCACAAAATTGTTGGTCCAGATATAAAATATACATTTCCCACGTAAAACTGATTTAAAAAAATTTCAAAGTTGTCATTTTCAGAATATCAAACAGCTGAATGACTGTGTCTATTAGAATTCAGGTTAACAATGAAATATTTTGGCACTAGATGGATCTGGAATGGGGTTACAAATTGTTTCTATTCATATTTGTTTCCCTTACAATAATGTGCATTTTTCTTTCTGCTACCAAGTAGCCATGTGGCTGAAAGCAAATCCCTTCAGTTCTCTGTGGTTCAGTTTATTTTCTATAAAATAAAGGTTTGGGTTAGAATAGATAATCTCCAAGCTCACTTCCAATTCAGAACGTTCGATTATTATAATTATCTTTACTATGCAGCTGAATTCATCTGTCATTTTTGGAAGAGGATGAATATTTGGGAAAAGAATATTTGGGTTATTTGATACTTAATATATGATATTTGGTAAGAGAAATATACTTATTTCCAGTTTCTTGTGAATGCAGAGCTTCTGATTGTTTTGTGTGGTTGTTGGCAAGCACAATGTTTGTTATATAGTAGTTCCTAAATAAATATGTTTTTTAACAAATTAAATCCCTGTTAGTATTCCAGTATTGGGTTCCTTAATAGAATTTACTCCTTATAAAATTAGAACAGCTTTACATGTAAGACTCCTGCATAAGAACAGAAATTAGAATGAATAATCTAAAATTCCCAAAAGGAAGTTTTAATTTTCATGTTGTTGTTGTTGTTTTTTGCTTCACTATAAGAACTCACATCACGACATCATAACCTTGAAACACAATTAAGAGTTGCCACCTGAATTTAAATTATCAATGCAATGTGGATCCTATCAGACATAAAGGAGTAATGAAGCAGTGCCTTTGACAGTACTCTGAAGTTTCAGTGACGCTATTTTATTTTATGATTTACTGGAAGATTTCCTGTGAAGATGCAAACTTGGAATACATTGGATTCAGACAGAGGGTTGGGTTTCCATGTAATTTTTTTTGAAATTAGAGAAGTTGTGGGCTTACAAAACAATTATGCATAAAATACAGGATTCCCATATACCATCCTGTTATAAACACCTTGCTTTGGTGTAGTGCATTTGTTACAATTGGTGAACTGTACAATCTTAAATTCCAAAAGTCAGCCTCTTTTTCTTAGTGTTTTTCTTTCTTTTTCACAGCACGGAAAAGGATATGCTAGTCAATTCTACAGACTTACCTGAAGCAGCATGATTTGCACAAAAGTCGACCAACAAAAGCATCAACTTTTCAACTTCATTATCTTGGCCATCCAGTTAGTTTTGTGTAACTGAGTATTAGATTGCCGACGGAGTCATCGTGGCCAATTATAGGACCTAATTGCTCTCAGCAGGCCTGAGAAATGAGTTGAAATGTATGGAACTGTAGAACTTTAGAGGCAACGGATCTTGCCTCTCTGATCAGTGTGTGCCTGTTTACAGCACTATATATCTTTCTCTCTCCAAATGTCACTGAGCCCTTTAGATGTTTATATTCACCACGAGAAGCCAGTCATAAAGATAAAGGAAATTTGTGCATTATAAATGCAATATCACTGTTTTAAACTTGACTGTTTTATATTATTTTGTGTGATCAAGTGTCCCCCAAACTATTTCAACTTTACAAGAGAGATTGTGATTATGTTCTTTTCACCCGTGGGTTAAAAAATGTTGTATTCTGAAGACCCACAAAATATCAAAGACATTCTGTAGTTTATACACCGTGTTGCAAAGTGTTTACTGTACTATTTCAAAGCTTCTAAATAAATATAAAATATATATATATTATATTATATAATTTTCCTAAAATGTGGTACAACTTAGTTGGTTTTTAAATGGATTCATACAGTCCACACCATACAATAAAGTAAAAGGTAATTCAGGGTCCCAAAGATAAACTTTTTAAGAAAAAAGAAAAACACATCATTAATAGTTTTCCTCCCATTTCTCATCTTAGTCAACCCTGTTTTTCCTTGTTTAAAAGAAAACAAAGCTATAAGCTACAAAATTTTGTCAAGAATTCGTACTGAATTTTCAATGCCAAAGATGTAGCTGTCGATGTTATCAGTCTGAGCACTGAACACGTACTATCAAAATATCTAACAATCTACATTATTTCGATTCTATTTCTATGGCTTTGAATTTAGAATCACTTAAAACTTTTATAAAGAACCTATAACTTCACCTGTATATGTTGTTAGAAGGAAAAAAAAAACACTAGGTGTCTGTACATTTTGTGGTGTAAAATATGTAATTGAAGATGACTATTTTAAGAAGTCCTCAGTCATATAACTCAGAACTTTATTTTACATAGTTTTACATAGTTTTGTGACTCAATTACACAAGAATATACAATCTGTTTATAACACTCTATGAATATTTAGAGATATATAAATATCTGAACTGATAAAGAACAGCTATACGTTATAAAGGATTCCTAAATTTAAAACAAATTAAATAAATTTGGAGATAGAAACATGGTACATTATTTCAGTATTATCTTATATGCGAACATTTTAAAGTTTAAATGTGGCTAGTGTTTTATTAGTGAGGTAGTTTTTCATGAGCATCAGCCTTGAAAAGTAAAGTTTGTATTTTAATTTTATGTCAATAAGTTAATTATTAAAATCAGTGAGATGTATTTTCCTTTCTTTTACATACATTTTTTTTCTTGTTTTTAACTGTTGTTCATTGCTATTGAAATACAATTAAGAGAGGGAAAGATCAGAGAATGTGAGAGAATCTTTCAAGCAAAAAACCGAATTATCACAGCTCCCCTCTAAAAAACCTTCTACATCACACCTAAATGTTTGCCCAAGCTTATTTATAGAGCATTTTTTAAACATTTTCCTTAATTTTAACTAATCTTATGTTCAACGATATTTTGAGTTGACTTGTATTACTAAAGAATAGACTAAAACCTAACACTTAACAGATGTTTTCCATTTAATTTTATGTGTTTTAAATGAGAATTTTCTCCTTAGTTTTAATATTAAAATGAATAAAAATATTATTAGGTTCTTGATATGTATATTCCAGAGATATTTTTGAATCACTCATATAATTGTTTTCAAGGTAGATATTAACATGCAATCATTTCAATCAGCTTATAGTTTGAAATAACGTGTAATGTTCCAGTCTTTTTAGAACTCTGAAAATATATGAAATTCATTAACCATACATGATACAAAGAGCACATATGTTCGCTAAGTGTAGTAGTAGTATTTTCTCAAACGTTTGGCATTACTACATTAATATTTTGAATAGGAGACAATTTTATTAAGGAAATATTTCTATATAATTTAGTTGGGGAAAAATTTGTGTGTTATAATTCCTTTTTAAACAAGAAAGTGATTTTCTTGTTGATTCAGTCTGCTTTGATTAAAACCTTTCATGCATCATTTTACAGTCATGGGGAAAATAAAACATCCATCTTATTTATTACATGCCATTGAAAATAAGGTTGTACAAATTTTACATATGAAAACTATATTAATTCATTTGATTAAAATAAATTGTCTTTAATTATTTAACCCTTTATATTATTGTATATAATCTCACTTGAATCAATGTCTTATATATCTGTGTGCTAGTTATTTTTATTATATCATAGCAACTAATTGTGCTCATTTTCATTTTAGGATTTAAATTATATCATCAATCTGCAAAAAAAAAAAAAAAAAACCTTTTTCCAAAATTTGTGGGACAGATAGCATTATTTTAACGTAAAAAACTAAATGATTAGGATATTAACTGCCTATTGACACAAGAATAAATCAGAAGTTACAACAGAGTAAGGATATGATTTGAGTAAATTGGCTAAAACGTCATCTATCAATGAAGGGGACTATAAAATGGAAAATGTGACCAACAAATACTGAAAGTTTCCAAATAAGCGTTTACTGGATTAGTATTTCAAGGAATTTAAAAATAGGTTTTTTATTTTAATTTGTTCATCCTAATATCCACTCTTCTATAATTTCTGTACACATTAAAGGAAAGTAATATCCAGCTCCGACAGTATTCCATTGATAAATCATTTCAGAAAAGAATAGTCATGGCACCTACTCCTTATTAACATGGTCAGTTTTAGAGCAGTAAGAAGTCAACAAATTTTCCTGTGGAAACAATGTCTCAATGTTTCAAAAGTATGTCAAATGACAATTTTTAGAAATAATATCATCAACATATAAAATTCTAATTTTTAATGTGTAAACCTAATTTTGTGAAATCATTTTAAATCAAATATTTAAATATCACATCAGAATTACTTTAGCAATATAGTTATGTCAACAATATAAACGTATCATCTTTCCTGGGAAATATTAAGGGAATATGTAAGTTTATTTTATGAAAATATTAAATGCAATGCCTTTATAAAATATTGCAAAGTAAGTGCTATAGGGGAAGATTTAAACATTCTAATCACTCATTATCCTGTTTTATTTCTTAGTAATGTTATAATTTGTTGTCACATATTCTGTAATGTAGAATCCCTCCTGCTTCTCCAATATGGAGGAGGAAAAAGATCCTTACAATTCTCTTCATAAACTTTAATAAATGCACATTAGTCATACTGTTTTACCTTCCCAAAGTATTAACTGGAGTTAAATTAATCTTTAGTATAATTAGTCAATTAAAATGTGGCAAATGTTAAGTAGGATAAAACATTATGTTATTGACTGATAATCGCAGAGTTATTTGTGATTGCATGTTTTTTTTCTCTCTTACATTTCTATGTATGCTTTTAATACCCAAGGAACTCAAAAATACTGAAAATGTTGATGTACTTGATAATTTTTCTTAAAATCCTATATTTTTCATACTGTAACTTCTTGGGTTAAGTTTTTCAACTCTAATTTTGTAGTGGTAAAGGCTTTGCACTTAACATCCTTTTTATTTTCCTTTTTAACAAGGAAAAACAGAAAATGACAAAATTCCATATTTTTTACATTATGGAGTAGTAAAATTATTTTATATATTGTTAATACTTCAAAGAATAGCCCTCTGCTAAGTCAAACAAATTCCTTACACAGTAACTTGTGAAACTGTTCAGTAGAGTATTTTTTTCTTCTAAAACTTGGCATAGGTTTTAGATTATAGCATTCTGTAAGAATGCAAGTAGATGGGTGCCACCCGAGTATTGCAGGCAATAATATGACTAAAATTCTAATACTTTTAGTGTGCATGCATGTATTTCTAACCACTGTTATTTTTTAAGTATTTGTAAAATTAGAAAAATGACTTATTTCTTGAAAACTTGTCACATGCTTAGTTTGAAGTTTTACACTCCAGATGTTTTTGAATTATGTGAAAATATTGCATTAACGATGCAAAAGTATTAAATTTTCACGAGACTCAAAAATTTCTGAATGGTAGAACTCAGACTTCCAATACATCCACTTAAGCTTGAGCTGAAAGTAAGGAGGGAATTTCAGCTCTAAATACATTTTGAGACACTTATCTGTGAGTGAAAACAGGGTATTATAACAAAAGATGAGTTTCAATCTTAACTATAGTGTTTGTTACTGTGAATGCTATATAATACATAAGTAAAATGAGTGTAAATGTAATATATTATTTTATACTGCTGTATACATATGAAATAAA
Organism: Choloepus didactylus; assembly: GCF_015220235.1. Classification (NCBI taxonomy): domain Eukaryota; kingdom Metazoa; phylum Chordata; class Mammalia; order Pilosa; family Megalonychidae; genus Choloepus; species Choloepus didactylus. The sequence goes on from NC_051309.1 coordinate 145,925,404, forward strand.
TAAAACTAGGATACATATTATACCATTTTTCCACGCATGGATCTTCCACTGACGCCTGTGGGAGCTTTGAATAAAAATCACTGGCAAAATATGGCCTTAAGTTTAAAAACAAACTAATGCTGATTTAGTAATTTTAGTCTTAATGTAATGGATCTAAGAGGACATCTGTTCAAAACCGAGTCTCATTTGAAGCAACATATGCCTAGTTTTAAAGGATTTCACTATATTTATAGTTTTGAAAGAAGGCATCTAGTTCCATATAATTCTTGTGCTACCTAGAATGAATCTTTTAAATATGTTTGTGTGTGTGTGTGTGTGTGTGTGTGTGTGTGTGTGTGTATTTCCATCTGATGTTATATATTCTTTTTACTTGTCTAGTATGTAGTAAGAGCAAGGGTCCACAACGACTAATACAGTGGTTATATTCAAGATATGAATGCCTTCAAGGATAAAAGAAAACTATTTTACCTAAAATTTTAGAAACAAGTTATTTCATGTTTAAAGTTGATGGAAACATAGGATAAAATAAAATTTATATGGGTCTCACATTCCAGAAAGTAAATAATTCAATCAGAAGCATTCCTGTCAGAAATGTTAAAAAGCTGAATTCATTAATGATGGAAGATTAAAAAATAACAAACATGGAGTATACACAAAGAATATAGTAATTGTTCTTGACTGAAAAATCATGCTCTTGAAGGCAGCAAATCCTAATCAAGACATAGATATATTTTATAATGTAAAAATAACCTGAATAAATCAGATAAAAATTTAGATTCTGAAATAGTTAAAAGGTAATAGAAGAATTATTGTGCTTCTTAAACTCATGGGTGGTTTGGGTAACTGATTTTCTTACATTCAAACTAGACGTGTAAAGCCCCATTTTATGAGGCAAGGGGAAGACTGGGTATACCTCTAGCTATGAACATCTAACAAAGCCAACTCTATGGTGGAAAAGAACTAAATAAAACATGCAGGAACTATAGCTCTCAATGAAATATTATGAATTATAATTGCAAGTGGCCTTGGTTCCCCAGTAGAACTCTACCTCCTACCCATTACTTTCAGACTTTTCTGGGAATCATATCATTGACTCTACCATTTAGCCAATAGTATGCATTTTCAGGGGTAAAATTATATTTTGTTAGATTCAAATCCATATTTGAGTTTCTGAAAATGAGTGGTTGTAAGAATGCATGGAAACATCTGCTTTCAAGAAAATTCTAGCCTGCATTGGGAGCCAAAGAAACTGTAGGAAAATATTAAATAATTAAGTGATCAAATAAGTGATCAAATAAGTGATCAAACTCAGTGGTCAAAACCCATCAGTGGATCATCAGATCAATAAATGTTTTAGGACCATAATATAAAAACAAAAATAAGTGAATAGAATAGGCAAAAGTAGAATAGAAAGATAGCAAAACATATTCATAGCGAAGTAAATAATACTGTGAAACATTTTTCCAGGTACATGTGTGAAACTAATCACAAAGTGAAATATATTTTTTGCTGTGAGTCATGCTCCAAATATTTGAAAAACACTGCACCATTAGCTCTTTATTTAAAATTTAAGCTTATTTAATGATATGGGAAGTCAGGGAAGATATTTTCAAAAAGTTGTTCACATCTGAATATTAATCTTTACCTTTTGTTAAATATGATAAGTACACCTAATTGTAGAATTTTTTTGTGAAAATTAGGAAAATTGAATGTGGAATGCATAGCACAATACTAGTTCACAGAAGTAGTAGATTTTATTAATATTATTTTCTATTACCAATGTTCTTGGTTACCAAAAGCATAGAACACAGTCTACAAATTGAAATAATTCTTTTTCTCAAAATTCCAGACTGCTGTGGAGTTATATATCACAGGTGCCAATTTCAAAACCTAAAAATGAACCTAGTCTTGCTTTGATATCCACTCATCAGCCCTGCTCACCTATGCCTTTACACTTATCAGGAATCCAGGAAATAAAACTCACCACTGGCTGAATTCCAGTCATCTTTAACTCTTTCTTGCAACTCTCAAATTCTCCTCTGTCCCTGCTATTGAAAAAAAAGTATGTATGATTGCACCAGGAAATATTTACCTGATTCTTTCCCTTGACTGCTACATGAATTTTGAATATCCTTCTATTTCCATTCAAATAAATGTTAGCTGGATTTACCACATAATTGTCAGAATTATGTAATTTGTATATGTCTACCATATTATGGAAAAGAATTCGGGCAGTATACAGTTATCTGCTAGATTGAATTGGAATCTTTTAATTTACTTTCTGGTCTTCTTGAGGTTGTCATTCATTAGCTTGGCATATTCTGTTCCCCAGAGCTGTACTTTGGCTATTTGAAAATTTTCTGAATTTTTTTTCTTTTCTCTTTAATCAATCAATAGTTCTGTTCTCTTATCATGAAAACTAGGCTTTAAATTTACCAGTTGAAATAAAGTAGCTCATATTAATTTGTGACTGGATTATAATGTTTCTGAGGAAGCATTTATGTTTTAAAAGGAAATGTATTAATCTATTTTGAAAGTTCTAATGAGAATATTGTACAGATAAATTATTTTTTGTTTCATTTCATTTTGCTTATTTATTTATCTTTGAGAGCAGTCGATATTCATTGGGCACCTCCTCACTCAATCTACCTGAAAGGAAGGAAGATTTAATTACATTGCAATCACCTAATCTGGAACACAATCGTCATATCTTCCCCCATGGCCCCTCATTATTATGAGTGGTTCTTCTCCTGGCCATAAAAATGGAAGAAAATAAGTACTGGCATGGTGAATTGATTGTCCAAAACATTGAATTTTATTCCCAAAGTGTGAATGTTCCTTAATTTTTAATTGTGTTTCCTTCTTAATAATGGAGTGAATAACCAGTTTCAAAGTTTGCTGGCAAAGTATTTCTCGCCTGCGTGTGTTTGGTGGGGAGGGCCCTCAGCCAAGCACAAGAGAGACACAGGAATGCAAGAAGAGGAAGAATCTTAAACAGCCTCTGCTGACAGACTACATTCTGGGCAGCTCTATTATTTAGTCTTTAGAATAAATAAGGGTCGCCACACACATCATAGAGAAAACACAGTAGTTATAATAAAACCTATGAAGTAAAGTTGAATTCAAGAGAGGAGAGATAGTGAGAGATAACAAAAAGGAAAAGAGAGAAAAAGAATACCATCAGTTTCCTTCATTTTCCAATGTGTGTTAACAGATTGAAAAGTAGTTATTTTTCTTTTTAATTTCATGTGTTATTCATATACATACGTAACTTTTTAACAAGGAGAAAAATAAGAAGAAATGATATTAGGGAAATTTTAGTTAAAACCTGACAATGAAATAAAGTGATACAGTACACAACTATGAGTAAAACAAGAGGAGATAGATTATTTTCTTTAAAAACATAGTAAAAATAGAGTAAAATAAAATATTATATAATATCTATAATATTTACTATATAGTAAAATATAATAAAATATAGTAAAACATAGTAAAATATAGTAATACATCATTGGGATGCCTCCATAGATACTTATTTTGTGTCCACTGTTTCTCTGATATATGGACTCACATAAGTGTTCAAAAGTGTTTCAGTGATCTTAAAATAATGTACTTGCAATTATTCCGACTGGAACAGGGGAGAAAGTTGGCAATATTGTTAAATGATCAGGCAGGAAATATGTGACAGTGGCATACATTTTCATAAAGCTATATGAAAAATTCACATATACTGTGATTATTGATTAAGGCTGGCTATCACTGCTGAGGTGAAAAGCAAGTCTCAAACTGCATCATTATGTGGAATGGTAAGTTGTATGAGGTATTTTTAAAATTTAGCTATTAGCATAGAGTTTCAGTTTAAAGTGTAACATTTCCTATCAGAAATTTTAACACTTTATATAATAGTCTATCCCAGAATTCGATATAATAATGATAAAAGATAAAAATAAATCCTGCAAATAACTAAACATTACCTAATTTGGATTTTAGTAAGATGCATCATAAAATTGAAAAAACAAAGGAAGAAATTAAGTTAGGGAGAGATGAAACTTTATTGTAAATTTGTTGCTAAACAACAGATTAACTCAATTAACTTAAATAATGGATTAAGTCAAACTTGGGTGGGTGAGGATAGGCCTGAGGTATTTCAGAGGGCAAATAGAATGTACTTCCTCACTGACTCAGCTGATCAGCTAGCTGATGAGGGTAGGAGAAATTACAGATGACTGAAGTTATTTGTTTGGCTAAGTGGTTAGTGCTGTCTTTAAGCAAGACAAAATATAAACTAAAGGAAAAGATTTGTGCAGGAAGATAATCATATTTGTAGAAGGGTTTGCTAATTTTCTTTATCATTCCAGTCTCACCGTGCTTTTTATCCAAGTGAGACCTGAATCGCATTATATTTAAACATTTCCAGAGAATTTAAGATTTTTATCTTTATATCAAATAGTAGTTTCTGCTGCACTCTGCTTTAGTTTCCACTGTTTAGTGGAATAGTTGATAATTATTTTTACCATTTAAAGGATATCTCTTAACTAATTTTTCATTAATTATGTTTATTTGGAAAAATTCTATAAATATATAATATATAAATTATAAATATTTAACAAAGCTTCTGTGTAATTTTGGCTTTTGTATATGACAGAAAGGAGCTTGCCCAACTTAAAAAGGACACAGGTTAAGTCAAACCCTCTGCCCTTTCCTTTGATTCATACATGACAATAAATAATGAGGAGGAAGAAATGTTAATAAAAATCCGCAAAAAACACATCAATTGTAAAAAACATTTATTTTTTTTTTTCCATCTGCATTCAAATAAAGTTTTCAGCATATAGTTTTGGGAAAGTCATAAAAACACCCTCATGTTGTTGAACCTGTATTTGTCATTAGCAATTGATCTTATTTTCTATGTTGTTTTTTTTTTTCTTTTAAAGGGATCCCATAGATGAATAGAATTTTAGTACCAAACAGAAACTTTAATTTTTTTCTAACACTAATAGTGCCTGTAAGGAAGATAAGACACATGTAGGCTAACTCATACCAGAATCTAACCATAACCCTAACACTTACCCTAACTGTTTCCTTTAACTCTGAATTCTCAGTCTATACCAGGCTGCATTTCTAGTCTCTGTGTCTCATTTTTACTCAAAATCTGAGGAATAATTATATTTTAAAATATACCAATGAGTTCCCACATCTAGAACTTCATTTTTATAATTTTAAAAATTCAATTTTCCTCCTATGTCACAAGTTTACATGGAAGGATGATTCTCACTCATAAGAAATTTTGAAATTTGACCTCAGAAACTAAAAAGTGTTCTGAAGATCTTTGTTTCAATTTTGGAATGAAGTATATATTTAAAATATTTACTTATGATATATTTATATATATATTGTATATTTACTTTTGATCCACTTAACACACATCCCATGTCATGTTTCAGTTAAAAAGCAAAAATAGAGTCACACAAATGTGAATACATCACCAGTAGAAATCATATTTATCAAAACTGCGCTCCACCAAGAATAGGTCTGAGTAACCTGAGTTTACAAAAACATTATTGTTCTACCTAATTACTCATCCAATTTATCTCAACATACTTCAATTAATATTGTCGATTATTGAAAGAAAAATGGGAAGGTAGATAAAAGCTGAGGAATATGTAGGGTGAGAGGACCCAAATCTCTGAGAACCCTTGAAGGACACAGGCTTTTACCAGGCTTGATTCAATTCAAATTGGTTAGATACTAATTTAGATTCTCTTGCAAAGTTTCCATACTATCTACCAAATTAGAACATTTGGAAAAATAAATGTTACATGGCTCTTTGTTATTAATGTTCTAAAATTTCATAAAATCATGTGACTTGATATGGATCTCTTTTCATCCATATTGCAGGTACTTTGTAAGCTCTTTAGATCTTGAAACCCAAGTCTTTCAGTTGTTTTTGGAAATTTTCTTGAATAATTTGTCATGATTTCTTTTCTTAATTGTTCTTCATCTTTCTGGATCCCTTATTATAGAGATGTTGAACCTCCTCTATAGACTCTCCAATTTTCTTTGCTTTTTCTTCTCTATTTCCTAATTTTTTTAATACACTTTCTGGGAGATTTTCTCTTCTTTATCTTTCAACCTTCTATTGAGATTATTATTATTACTGCTATTATTCAAAGACTAAGAGATATTTTGTTTTCTGAATGTTCCTTTTAAAATATTTCTAACTTTTTTTTCATTTATGAAACACATTGTTATTCGTCTGGAGAGCATTAACTTACCTTATTTTACATTTTATTCAACCTGAATAGTCTCTCTTTTTTGGAATCATGGTAGAGATTTTCTGCAAATGTCTTATGACACTTGGCTGTCTGCTTATCTCATACTTAGGAACAGGTTTCTAGAATGTTGGAGCTGAACTCTGTGTTTATGTGGAGGGCTTTGTTGAATATGGCTGTCTGTAGGGTGATCTGGTTGAATCATTTAATTGAGGAACCCCTTGTGTCAATATCCTAAGGGATATTTTTTCTTCCTGAGTTAGTTAGATAGCTCAGAGAAATAATTTCAGATCTTCTTCCTGAAGGGTGTAAGCCTGGGTACTTGCATTCTGAAATCTATTTGGGGAAAGAAGGCTGGGGACTCATAATCCACACTCTCCTGGAAGGGATGATCCCCCCCACCACCACCAACTGCATCTGCTGTCCTCCAGTCTAGGCATTCTCTGTTTTAACTTCCTTAGAGAATAAATCCCCCATCTTCTAACCAGAAGGGGTTTACCTAGATGTGCACAATGGATAAGAGAATGTTAGAGATCTAATGATCAATGAAATTTTTGATTCTATTTTTTTCAGTTTAAATTCACTTTCACTTCCCAGGGTAATTTGTTATATCAGTTTCTAACCCATAGAATTTTGTGTGGGATGAATCAGGTTTCATCTTCATACTCTTAACTTCTAATTGAGGATTAAATATTTTCAAGATGAATAAGTCAATTACAATTTATCAATCTATTTCTAAGCTTTCCAAATATTGTCACAGTGTTTTTTCATTTGAATTTTTCCTGGTGTTTCCTTAAAAAAATAATTTCCTTTTATTTTAGAGTAGCTTTATAGGAAGTGGAGGCTAATTCATGAATTCAACTCCCATTTCTCTTCTTTAATTGAAAGCTTGAAAATGGACTTTGGACATAATTAGCAAAGGCTCATGAGTTTAAAAGAGAATGTAATGAGAGAATCTGCTCTTAGATTATTAAGAGTCTGAATGTGGGATTCTTGCTAGTATAATTTTATTGTTATTGTTAGGGCTATATAGAAAGCACCAATATGTTTGAAACTGGATCATATTTTGGAATTGATAATTAAAATGTAAATAATCCATTTCTCTCATTTCATATCAACAAATAAAATCACAGAACATGATTTTTAATTTAAGTTCCCCCCAAATGCCGCTATTAAAATTATTTATTTTTCAGTTTTGCTTTGTAACAACTTTATCCTTATCTTGCTATCCAAAGGAATTTAGATCAAGAATGCTAAGTCAAATATGTGATATTCATTTTACGTTTGATATAGATTAGACCAGTGATTATTTCTTCAATTGTCTTTAAGGTTATCATTACACATGAAAATACAATTTAAAACCCAATAGAGCTTTCTCCTCATTACATTGGTTTATTCATCATATTACCCTACTTTGTGAATAGGTCCTGAAATTAGTGTCCAAATAGTTTCAGAAAGGTAGGAGACTTCAGTAGTTGAGGTCAATTTAATTACACTGTGCATGACAGAAACTAGGCCATTTGGGTATTGCCTTTGCCACCAGCAATTGACACCTGAGTGTTAATGAGCTGGTAATTAAGAGCTGGCACAGACAGACACATTTTGCTGTTTGGGGCTAGGATAACCATATGCTACATAACTTCTGTGCTAAGTACTTTGTTAGCTTCAGAATTTACACAATTATATTTGTGAGTTTTTTTTTAATTTCAGTGTTCTTGTATTCAAAAAAAAAGCAACAGTTACATTGAAGATTTAAGTAACTGTACTCATCATTTTCTGAGTTATGAAACTTTCTAAAACTAGCAAGATTATATTTGGAGAGCAAAATATTTGGAAAAAATAAAACTGCAGAATATGTATAGTAGTGTTACTTTCAGTTTAAAACCACATTTGTAGAACTTACATTTGGAAAGGTCTTCTGTAATTAAAAAAAATTAGCTAAAGCAACTTAACAAGAATGTATATATGTATAGCAGGCAGCCGCTGGATGGCCTACAGTGATTTCTACCTCCTGGCTTTCATGCCTTTGAATAATCCCGTCCCTTGATTTTAGGCTGGATTTAGTAATCCACCTTTAAGGAACAGAAAGTGGTGGAAGTGAGGGGGATGTGACATCTGACATTAAGTTATGAAAAGCTTATGGTTTCTATCTTGGGGACTCTGTTGTGTTTTCTCTCATCCTCTCTTGGATTACTTGCCTAGAGTCAGGATTCTCTAGGAAAAGAGAACTGATAGGAGATATTTGCAAATATTATAAGATTTTTATGAGAATCGTCTCATGTGACTGTGGGGTTGGTAGAGTCCAAATTCTGTAGGGTAGGGTGCAAGCTTGGAACTCCAGTGAAGGTATCCAACGAATTCCCCAGGAGAAGCTGGCTGGCTGAAGCAGAGATGGAAATTTTCTCTTTTGACTGCTGAAATAATCAGTTCTCCTTTTAAAACTTTCAATTGATGGGATGAGACTTCTCTCACTGTCAAAGGCAATCCCCTCAGATGACTGTAGATGTCATCAGCCATGGATACAATCAACTTACTGATGATTTAAGTCCATGAAATATCCTCACAGTGACAATCAGACCAGTACTTGTTTGACTAAACAATTGGACACCATCACCTAGCCAAGTTGACACATGAAGTCAACCATCACAGGGGGAGCCAGCAGCCATGTTGTTGAGGCAGCTGTGTGGAGGAGCCCATGTGGTAAGGGATTGAGGCCTGCCCAAAACCACAAGTGAGCTTGAAAGCAGACTGCTTTCCCAAGCCCAGCCTTCAGATAAGACCACAGCCTTTGCTCTCAAGGCAAACAATTTTACTGGCAACCTCACAAGAGACCTTGGCCAAAGTTACCCAGCTAAGCTGCACCAAGATTCCTGACTGACACATGTGAAATAAAAAATGTATGCTATTTTAAGTTGCTATGTTTGGTATAAATTGTTATGTAGCAACAGATATCTAATTATAATATTTAAGTGGGAATTCTTACTGTCTTCTACCATAATATCAATTATTGGTTTTACTAGGATGATGTGGCCATTTTCACAATATGCTTAATGTCTGTGCATCATTTCTTTGCTTTCATCTCCCCCTTTACTCCTCCTCTACCTACCTCACTCAAAATTTCCCCACCAGTTTCTGGATTAATCTTCTGTTAGCTTTTGGATTTTAAAAAAATAAAACAAAACTGTTCTCATCGGTGGATGAGAACTTTACTGAATTTTAGTTGTGGGAATTACTTCCAATTTTCTACTTTGAAAGAGTTTGCTTTTTTCCATCCAACCCTCTGTAGGACATATAGCCTTTTATATGCAGATTGGTATAATTAAGCTTTGAAATAGCTTTGAATTCCTTGTAGCTTAAGCTGAGAACATGAAAGGGCAAGTGGTGTACTGAACTAAAGGATATGAAAGTGCACATACATCAATCCAAAATGAGATATAGAAATGAACAGCTCTTTACACAGTGATGTCAGTTTTTGACAGACTATTGAAGGATCCTTATAAGTGTGGAAACTGCCTTGGGTTGCGTGAACACTCTGCCTTAGGATAGCCTTATCAGTTTGTATTTTTTATTCTTTCAATACCAAAAGGTGAGTAGGTGTTAAGTGAAACAAGAAAAATGCTCTCTGACAAAAACTTTACTCTCTTCCCCAAAGATGACACCTGGCCCCAAGTGGTAAAACACGTGAGATCTGTTGACGGAATCATCTACTGAATCCGTCACGCAGGAGATGGCACCCTAGATGAGGAGGCTGAATCTTAGGAAGTAGATAGAAAACTTACATGGCAATCTTCACATCCATAGAGATCCCAACAAGAGACAGGGTCTCTTCTGCACAGAAGCAGAGTTTCACTGTGACACTGACAGACACGTGAAGAGTATTTAAAGCACCCATATTCTTTCTCATAAAGGGAACACAGTGGATTGTTGTATACCCAAAACTTTAAAATCAATATTCTGCTTATTTAAAAACAGATTCTAAAAAATATGACTTTACATTTAAAGAGTATATACTATTAACTTTTAATATCACACAATAACCTGATTGCTTTGAAGTTGGTAAGAGTATATCTTAGAATCATGGTTTTGTATCAACACACATAAAGAATATAGTTTATTTTTTTCTACTTAAAGAGCAGGTCTCCTGAATTATATAATCCAGAGAAAAGAGTGGAATGTCCACGTTGTCTGTTTTTATTAGTAAAGAGAAAGTTAAAATTTGAGACAAAAATCCCCTAATTCTCATGTTTTCTAGAATGTGTATATATTAAATAGATACAATTGAAGTCAGTACATAAAGGACATAAAATTTTCTCAACAAAATATACACTTTGAAATTAATGCTGATTCAAGCAGTATTGGGCAGGTCATGAATAAAATAATTATGTATGCAATCTTAGGTAGGAAATTCTACCGTGTTTAGCATTTTGCAAAGCTTACCAATTATTAATCTGCAAAGTATATATGGAAGGAAATGATGACACTCAAGTAGTAATTGAGAAAAGTATAATTGTTACTTAGCATTGAGACTACAATGAAAACAAATATACCAATTTACTGAAATGCCTCTTTTCTAAAATAATTTGCATGAGTTAAATCTACCATTAAAATTTAAAAGTTTTAAAGATATAAATTAATGTAAACATTATATTTGTACCATTAAATTTGATACCGTAGTAAATGTAGTATAGTAAATAAATAGTAAATAAATATAGTAAAGATGTAGACATTGTGTAATAGACAGCATGATGGCTCTGAAATCATTCCAAGCTCTACCACCTAGTCATTGACCTCAGTAGTGTTATATAGTTAAGTCAGAGAATCAAATCAGTTCTCATATTTATATCAATGTCACTGATTGAATTTTATTTGGGATGATGTTAGATAAACCAATCTTCATTTTATAGGGAGAATCTTTTATGATCTGGAGGGCATACTCATTCCATAAAATCCTGCAGAAGTTCCTGTTCAGTGGCAGTTCTGAGTAGCATAAATATAAATAAGTAAATATTTTTGTTTTTAAAAAAGCTTTTGATCTACTAGAATGGTTCCAGTTATTACTGGTAGGAAATAGTGGCTTCAAGGTTATACTGGCAGGTGTCCCAGGTAATTTTTTTCTTAATAAAGGAAATAAAATGACCTCTATGATGAGTTTTCATACAGCTCTAAGTGAGGCATGAACCAAGCTAAGAATATATATTCTTCTTAAAATCAAAACTGAGATACTCTGATGTGTAGTTGAAAGCTACTGTTTATTGAGTTGTCTGTCTATGACAAGTATTGTGGTGGTCATTACTATACTTATATAAAAAAGCAGAGACTTTTAGCCTATTTCCAGATGAATAAACTTCAAGAAATGTGTAAATTTTCTTATCTCATATTTCTAAAGCTATTGAGTGCTGGAGCTGGGAGGTGAATTCTGACTTCTGAGCACCAACCTTTAACTACCTTAATAGTATGTAGAAAAGATAAAATAAAAAGAAGTAAATAATCAAATAATGCTAAGTTAGAAAAATCCAAAATAGATATCTTGTATGTTGAATTTTAAAGAGAAACTATCCATATATATAAATATCACACACACACACATATACATATGTGAATAGTTGCCCATATAAAATTTATGTCATCGAACATGATGCATAAGTACAAGATATTACAGTATTATTTTCTATTGCATTATGCTATATAGTTGGATTGTAGATGGATTATATAGAGTTTGAAAGAAATTGGATTCCTTAATAAATTCCTCATAACAAACAAAAAATATATAAAGACTTTAGGCACATGACATTTAAAATCCCAAATGAGGAAATAGGAGAGAGGAGAAATACAGATATAAAACTTAACAGTTAGGTTATTGTAAATATCTCATGGTTTCTATAAGAAAATAAGTAAGTAAATAAATAAATAAATAATATATTGTACCCTTATGGAACAAAAATGTGAACGAGTCTGAACAGATTTTAATAGTTGTCAATCTCTTGCAAGTGGCATTCAAGAGAATATGGCAAAGAGATGTTAAAAGAGAGTTCTTAAGCTTGCAGCACAAGGCCCTTGCTGCTTTGCTTGACCCTTGAGATACACATGCTCCTTTATTATTCTCAGTGTATACAAACTAGCATTGTACTTCATAGAGCAAATAGAAGCCATCATAAGAGAACTTCCTTGATTTCTCATTTTGATTGGAAAAAGCAAGAGACAAATAATAATCTCACATCAGAAACCTTTTTGTGTAGGGCACTTTGTGGTCAGGACCATACACTACACATCTAAGGATACATTTTGATTTCTTCAGTTCAGGGATGTACTCTTGGTGATAAGAAATGAGAAGAATCATTCTAAGGCATTTTTTGTTACAAGTTCTATGAAATTCTTTTCCCCAAAGTTTGAAAACAGCTTTAAAGTCTCAGCTGTAAATCACAAAGTAGTAAGAGACAATCTTGTTGAGATTTCACCTTAAGAAAAATTAAACTTTGGGCAATATTGCAAAAAAAGAATTGTATGCCTGGCACTTGAGAAAAAACTACAATGGCAAGAATGTGTAGTAAACATGGTCTTTAGAAGCTGTGAATGTGAGTTCAAACCCTGGCTAAGTCACTTACTAGGTCCTTAATGGTGGGGGCAGGTACTGCACTCATAGGACTGCTGGAAGATTAAATAATTCACTCTGTAAATTGTAGCTTATGATAAGCTGCTAAATACCATCTTTCTTGGCCCTCACCACCTGTTCTAGTTTGCTAATGCTGCAGAATACAAAACACCAGAGATGGATAGGCTTTTATAAAATGGGGGTTTATTTCGCTACACAGTTACAGTCTTAAGGCCACAAAGCGTCCAAGGTAACACATCAGCAATTGGGTACCTTCACCGGAGGATGGCCGATGGCGTCCGGAAAACCTCTGCTAGCTAGGAAGGCAGCCGGCGTCCGCTCCAAAGCTCTGGCCTCAAAATGGCTTTCTCGCAGGACGTTCCTCTCTAGCAAGCTTGCTCCTCTTCAAAACATCACTCACAGCTGCACTCACTTTTTCCTCCCCCTGAGTCAGCTCATTTATATAGCTCCACTGATCAAGGCCCACCCTGAATGGGCGGGGCCACACCTCCATGGGAACATCTCATCAGAATCATTACCCACAGCTGGGTGGGGCACATTCCAAGCAAACCCAACCAGCACCCACAAGACTGCCCCACAAGACTACAAAGACAATGGCATTTGGGGGACACAATACATTCAAACCGGCACACCACCACACTCAGAGCAATGATTTATCTTCTAGAAGGGAAAATTAATCAGACCCATTTATCATGGACTTAATGATGTCAGTAATTTTTGTGTTATCCGTTTGAAGGTTTTCTTGGAGAAGAATATTGAGAAGGAGGTAGATTGTTGGGACGGCATAAGGATAACAATACAAACGGTTTGTTAGTTTAAGGATATTTTACAGTAGAAGTAAATCTCAATTGACCATCATTACGAGAATGCTAAAGCATCTTTAAAAAAGGTTTTTAACAAGCCCCCTCCCTTTTTTTTTTCTTTTCAGGAAAATAGTGCTCCATTTTCCTAACAATGTCAGATGAAAGGAAGGGCAGATTTTATATTAATTATGTATGCTTTACTATGAATACGTTCCATATCTGAAGTTTATCCAACTATGCCTTGAACATTCAAATCAGAGGAACTTTAGCTGAATTTTCCAACTGTTTGTACAATACTAATTCCTATAAAAATATTTTTTATTATAAACCTGTATAACCTCAACTACTTCTAGTGTAACTAGGCTCTATGTGGTAGCCTGGGAACCTGGGAACTCATTCATAACATTATGTATATAAAAAAATAATGTCCATGTTCTAAAAAATCATCCTATAAACTAACTTTAAGTAAAGGAATTATTTGTAAGTTTGGGACTGCCAAGCAATTATTTTCTTCAACCATATGTTTTAAATAGTGCAGATGAAAAAATAAAATTAGATGGCTTTTTTATTTCCCTGTATATGGATAAAACATTTTATTGATTTTAGTGTTTCTGAAAACTGTTTTCTGAATAATTTCTTTTACATAGAAGTACACTGAATACAAGGATAGGATTTATTTTTATTTTGCATTTCTAAATGTTTTAACTCTCCTGTTTTAAAGGATCAGAAATATATACGTTGTATGTGTAGAGATATAGATATATGTATGTGTATAGATATACATAATACATGTAAAATAAACACTTTAATTAATGGAAATTTTACTTAAAGATCTAAAAGCATGTCTTATACTTCAGAAATATATTTTAAAAATGCTCTTTTTAAAAAAATAGATTATTAGTAACTAATTTGAATGTAATCAAGGCCAATAAGGAACTCTTTAAGGCATTGATAAATTGATTTCATTACTTATTCTTAATTAAAAAGACTATTGAAAGCACACATTGATAGAGAGGGGAATTAATGTAAGCATTGTTGGATAATGATTTTTTTATTTTCTTGCAGGAAGCTTTTCTACCATATTTATTTGACTAATATTTTATGTAACCAATTATCACTATTAGTAGATCATGTAACTTTTTTCTCAAGTCTTTGAATAGTTCATATTAAAATTGAACTATTATGCATATTTCCGATTCAAGAGACAAGGGATACAATAACTAACAGGAAAATGGATTATTTATGCTGCTCTTTAAATAAAAGTTTGGGGAGAAATGGTTACCAGTAAATTTGGTAATCTGACTGATAATGCCTTTTATAGTTTGTTAACTTTTATAAAATTTGTTGCCATATAGACTAAACACTACTCTGCAATCTCATTTCACTCTGTTTTCCATTTCCTTCCTTTACAATGTTAAATCATTAGTACTTTCCTTAAGACTGAAATCCAGCCTGTCCCACCCATTCCTCTCAGTGGATGATCTTGTTCCTTAGTTCTGAGAGAAAATTGTAGGCATCGTAAAGGTTACTAAAACCTCCTCTAAGGGTCTCATGAACTCACCATAATTCTGCATCCCTCCTTACTTACTCTCCTATCTTAAAAGGAAAAGTTTCTGTCACTTTTTGTATTAGTCAGGACTTTATATCGCAAGCAACAGAACATCAACCCAAACTAGTTTAAAAGAAGAGTAATATACTTGCTCAGGGAAAGGAAAGTTCCAAAGGAGAAGACCAGTTCTTACCTATCCAAGGGTGATCTATTCACCAGTGCTTTAAATTCTGTTTCTTCCTTTCTGTCTCCTCAGACACCTTGCTCCATCAAGTATCTCCCCCTTTTCTTCATCCTTCTCATTGCTTTTTCTCTCAGATGTCAATATATTCAATCTGCCTGAACTTTAAAAATTCATTCTTCCATAACAATTAAATTATTTTGGGGGAGTAGCTGTCACTTTGTCTCAATACACCATAGTCCAAGCACTCAGGTTTTCCCTCAGCTCTGATCCTCAGGTTTATCATGTTCGGAACCCCTCAAACAATATTTCTGCAAATCAAAGCCTCATCCCTGGGCTCCTACAGAACTTGTGCTCACTGATACCAACTTACTTTTGCTGCAAAAGTTATCCTAGTACCCTGTGAAACTAGTACCTTTCATCATTCAATCCCAGAGCATCCTAGGCTTCTGGATCTTTTGCCTACTTTTTAAGAGTTCTTCAGGCTTCAATTCCCATTCAAATGATCCAAGGCCTCTTCTTACTGGAAGTCATTGTTTTAATGAACATGATGTCACTATCTGAACATAATACAATACCCTTAAACTTAGAAGGCAGAACTACCTGTGTTGGGGTGCAGGGAGTTGTGGTGGAAGTGAAAGGAACAAGATCTTTGCTTTTGTATCTTTCCAACCATTGACCCACTTTTATTTGTTTCATATTCTGGAATGCCAAATAACACCTTTAAAGATTTTTGCTGCTAAAAAATATTTATGGCTGAAAGAATTGCCCTACTGGATAAAATATAAATTACTTAAATGGTGCACAAAGCACTTCATATTCTACCAATGAATTCAAGCACCTTTTTGCTGTAAGTTTGCCCCACATTGTTCACGCTAGGAACTCTGAATTGTGTCATGCCCAATTGCGCTACTGTCTCTCAACTCCATTATCCTTTGCACCTGTTATTCACATTGAGTGGTTTGTTCTCCATCACTTTTTTTGCCTGGAAAACTCATTCATCCTTCACTTCTCCATGGCTCAACTGTTAATTTTTCTGTGATGTCTTTGACTTTTCCAGATATATGTCCAAACTTCTTTTACTGAACCTCCTCTACTTTTTATAGAACATTGTTATAACTTGAAAACAAATCAGAGAATGACTTTTTCCTCTAGGGTGCTTATAATAGGGAGCTGTCTGTTAACTATGTATGCTTAATAACAAGTAAGACAATATGAAACATTAGCTGACATGTTTCCATGAGGTAAGAGATTATGGAGTAAAGACTAGAAGGTTTATTAAGGAGACTTATTTATAGAGATTAGAGTTAAATAGAAATTACAAGAGAAGAAAAAAATGAAACTGAATTATGTGTGAGTAGATTATCTCTATTATGATTTATCAGTATTAGATTTGTAGGCTCTTAACCTGAATGTTATGGTGGAGGCCACTTCACTTTATCTGTTGATGTGATGATTCTTACACACAAAAAAAAGTATTGACAAAATTAACAATTTAGTATAACAAACAGACAAATTTAAAATTTCTCTAAGAGTAGGTATTTTAACTGAATAGATTAGTTATCATCTTATCTAAATATGTCATCAAAATGAGCTAGAATTTTTTAGAACATTGAAATAGAAGGCATTTTGAGGTTTCTTTCCAGTGTTCACCTCAATTACTAAGAACTGATTTTTCTTTTCCCAGGGTTTAAGTTGGCAGTATTGTTCTCAGTATCAGACTATAAAGAACTCAGTTTTTTTTTTTTTTTTTTTCGTTCCAGGAGCTTAGCAATATGCCCTCTGCTGAATATACTTTAAAAAATGTAAGTTGAAAGGATTTATGAATGAAGCTGTTCAATTTAAGCTGATGTTCTGCATTAATCTGAGAAATAATGTAATTTTTCTTGGCACACTATAAAAGCAGAAACAAATTGACTTGGGAGCAGAGGGGATATTTGGATAGCTTTCCAGCTCTTTGCAATCACGTCTTCATAGTGTGACTTAATTGTCTTTAATGAAATGATATGAGTTCTTTGAACATCAAGAAAATTGTATAGACATATAATAATGGAATAAAAGTTCACTTTTTTATTTCTATACTATATTTTTAGGTTTAAAAGAAACAAAGTATTAAATATGTCTTTTTTTCTTATGGAATCTACATTATCAATTTAGATGTATCTTATTTTCTTTGGCATTTCTCCCTTTTTTAACTCAATGGCATCTTTTCTAAATACAATTACTTAACTTAGTCACAGACAGGAAATTGGCTTCAAGTCCTTCAGGATTTTTATTTTGTTTTTAAAGAAGAGGAGAACTGTGAACATGCACAACAACTTGAGTAGTAGGAACAGAAGAATCGGTAAATTCTCATTGTGCTCAGTTATAAAGATAATGGTTGGGAAAAGAAATAGTGGCAGCAACTCTGCAATGCCATGGTCTGGAGCTGTATACAACCCAGAAAAATCATGTTCTTAAAGGTAATCCATTCCTGGGGGTTTGATCCCTTCATAAGTAAGGACTTTTGATGAGATTATTTCAGTTAGAGTGTGATCCACTTCATTCAGGATGGGTCTAAATCCTATTACTGGAGTCCTTTTTAAATAGACTGAATAGAGAGAGAGAGCGAAAACCAGGAAAGCAATAAGCTGAAAGCAGCAAAACCAGAAGAGAAGGGAGAAACCAGCAGATGCCACATGTGCCTTGCCATGTGGCAGAAGAAACCAAGGATCTGTGGTAGCCCAGTCCTCAGAAAGCATCTTCTTGACGACTCCTTAATTTGGAAATTTTCTGGGCCTCAAACTGGTAAGCTACTAAATTCTTGTGGTTTAAGTCAACCCATTTCATGGTATCTGCTTTCAGCAACCTTGGAAACTAAAACACTTGGGAAAGCAATATTTCACACTAAAGGTGCTTTCTATTATTCACTCATTAATATTAGTTTTAGACAAACTCAAGTTCAATGCTAGACTTTGCAGCTTTCTGTCTTTGTAACAGTGGATAATTTCTCTGAGCCTTAGAACCCCAATGGATAAATTTGAATTTATAATACCTTACCCAAAGCAATGTTATATGGGTGAGCAATAAAGTGACAAGAATTAGAATTGCTGTTGCTATGATCATGACTACAAAAAAGGGTGATTTTTAAGTAAACCATGACATCAGATTCTAAGCTAAGACTCTGAGATACAATGATGAGCAGAACAATTCTGGCTGTTCAGAATCTCAAATTCTAATGCTATTATGCAAAGTTTTCCATAATTGCAAAAAATACTGTACAGCGAATTGAGTAGGACTGGATTTTCTTCATTTGGCCTAAAAGTTTCACTTTCTCCTTATATCAAATGGAGCAGAATAACATCCATACTGCATTGAAGGGAAAACTTCAAGAATTATGCTTAGCATACATCACAAGTTTAGTTTTGATTCTTTCATTCCGTCATCAAGTGCATCCTAATTGTGCCAGGCTGGTTAAAAGTTTTACTGATCATAAATGAATTTTAAAATATTTTCTGAACTATTACTGAGGCAGACTATCATCACAGTCTCCAGATATGTAAGTAAGGATAGGGTCAACATGCCCAAACTAAAGTAAATTGCAATTGACAAAAAGGGGAAATTTTTAAAGATAGCAAGAAGTGTCTCAAAATTCCAAGGAAATTGCTTTTCTTTAAACCTTGCTCTAAAATTATATTTCATCCACAGTTGCTTAGCTGTAGCTCAGTGCCTCATACATAATTGGATACTCAATATTCACAATACACACTAACATTTGTTGAACACCGACCACATCCCAGTCACTGTTAAATACTTCACATTACATTTAATTCTTATAACAAAATTCTATTGGCCAAGGTTGAATTACAAAGAAAAAAAATCCCCTCTGGCTGTTTTAAGCAGTAATGAATTTATTACAGGTTATTAAATGGCTTGCTCACATAATCATGAGGAGGGTTAAGAAAGAGGGCTTAGATTGAGATTTCAGGGAATCTTTTCCACAGCTGTGCTGAAGGACCAAGTTTCTAGGAGAACTACTGTCTTATGTAGGATCGGAAGGCATATCATCACTTTGCCACTGCCACAGTCAATAAATAGTCATGATCAGGAAGCCACCAGTTTAGAGTAGACAAACATTTATTGAGCAAGAAACAAAAATTCCCTAAATTATTGACTTCTTTATGAAGAAACTAACATGTCCTTTGTTTTCATAGTATCCATGTAAACATATGGCAAATGAAAAGCATCTCTCCTCTTTATAGTGGAGGGCAGTGGGCTTATTACATATTATTTCATAAAAATTATGGAGTATTAGAAAATAATTAGAGAATACTCTCTGATTTGAGTTTTACTGTGAGCTAAAATGGGGCAAAATTTGAGTAGCTTAATGAAGTTCCTATTCAATTGTAGTCAACAAATCCTGGTTTTATTTTCCCATCCAAAAGTTAATCTTCATTGGAAATTGACGTACATACTTAAAATGTTAAAAGAAATCTCTACAAATGATAAACTTATTGATTCCTTTAATGGTTAACTGTGGTTGTTCTGAAGAAGAATTTTTTTGAGAATGTATTTCTTTTTTATGTGTTCATATATTACAGATAACTGAGATCTTCAATGTCGTTTGACTCACCCACTCTAAATAATACTAACTTTGATATCTTTCATAATGTGTTATAAAAATAACCTGGCCATCTAATGAATTGGAGACCAAATTATGTATCTGACAAGGAAGACTGCTGAAACCCCTTACGCAAATCCACTTCCAATATTATGTTTGTCATTTCAAATATCTTTAAGTTTTCTGGCATTGTGTATACTTGCCTTTGGCAAATAAATACGGAACATAAGAAATATATATATATATATTCATTCAAGGTCAACTTAAATGACATAATTTCTAATATGTGCAAGGAATTGAGGGAGAAATAGAGCTGTCACAATCAGATTAATAATTTGGTGCCCTTTCAACCTGATACTCTGTTTTGTGGGTCTTGTTAAAGACTTACTGAAGATTTTCATAGGGGAAACAAAGTAGAGGGTTTCTGCTATACAGCATGCCTCATTTCTCATGAAAACCCCATCAAACTTATCTCTTTTTCAAATCTCTCTATGCCTCACAGCTTATTTGTTTCTTTTTATTCTCCAGAGGTCAATGATTTTGACATGGACCTCTTTTTCCTTGCTCTTTATAGTGAGCATGCAGTTTGTGATCTTCTGGGTTCCCTTTTAATTAATTCTGTTTGGTAGGTTTCAAGATATCAAGGACTTGTCCTATTTTAAAACTATTTTGTTTCTTAAAATTGTAAGAAAAATTAAAATGTTTGAGGTTAACATTGCAAAATAATGTACTGTACAATATACAGCTTTTGAATTTCTTCCATTATATTTTACAAGTAAAGCTGAAATAAGTAAGGTCAACTGGATAGTAATATGAAAAAATATAACTTAATTCCTGTCATACCATACACAAAATTAATTAGAGATGGATTGCATAGTTTTAGAAGAAAATGTCTTAACAGAATCCTTATGTCTTTGAAATAGTTAAAAAATTTCTTTAACGGAACTAATAATAAATGAATAAAATTGGACTGAACTAAAAATAAGAACTTATTTTTAAAATACACCATAGAGAGAGCATAAACTCTTTTGTTGGACAATTTTACTGAAAAAAAAAAAAAGAAAACAGGCAGCATCTACCAAATTTAAAACATGCATATTTTATGAGTCAACCATTCCAACAATGTGTTTACATAAGTTCACCAAAACCCATGTTCTAGAATATTTCTGAAAACTCTATGCATAGTAAATACACATTCAGAAACCAAACAAAGCCTGGAAAAAAAAAAAAAAAAACAACCAGAAACATCCATAAAACAAACAAAATAAAATTATAAAAAAATAAAAATATTCTCTAATTCCTATCAAAAATAGAATGGATAAATACATTTTAATGATACAATGGAATATTGTACAGCAATGAGAATGGATCTTCTACAATTATACACAATAATATGAATGGAAATTGAAAACATAATATTAAGGAAACCTGAAACAAAAGAGTTCTCATTGTATAATTCTGATTACATAAGGTAGAAAAACAGGCAAAATAATATGAGATGATAGAATTCAAAGTAGTGACTACCACTGGTAATGACTGAAAGGGCCACAAGGAATGATCCCGTATTGCTGGTATAATTCCATTTCTTGATCTGGGTGCTGATTAATCAAGTGTGCTTAGTTTGTGAATATTCAGCAATCTATCCTTATGATATGCACAGTTTTCTGAGTGCATTTTAAAGTCAGTGAAAAATTAGGTAAATTGTAAAGAACATACTTCTTCAAAAAGCATACAAATGAAAAAGGCCCTTCACAGATAGGTTGGAGAATTTTGTTTTGGAAGTAAATTTCAACTGATGCATAACAGGTAGAAGCCAACAGAACACATAAAAAACAATGACAGAGCCAAACCATCATTTGTGCCCAAAATATCATATAAAAAGAAAGTATGAACTCAGTTGTTATAGAATAACTCTAAATAAGAGTTACCCCTCACCAAATAAAGGAATATTTTTTCTCATATTAAGAGAATGATGCATGCCACTGCTACCAACACAGTAAGGTCCATAACTGTTTGTTGGCCATTTTATATTTTTAAAATAACTGGAAATGGTAAGGGGAAAATGGGTGGGTTGTCCCCGATGGGGTTATGTGTATCAGAAAGTTGTATTTTATTCATTTTGCACTAGGCAGCCATATTCAGTTGTGCTGTCAACTTAAGGTGTGCATTGTAGGCATAATATGTTCCACAATATTTGTGTGCTGGAGAAGTACGTTTCCTATTTTTCTAAAGTAAATTGTATTTGGCTCTAATATCACAATTATCGGAACAAAGAGATGTCCAATTGCATTCATTGATGTGACCCTTTCCTCTTTTCCTCCTATTTATCCTAGACAAAGACAGAAAGTTTTGTACATGCATTCATATCAGGAGGAAAAAAAAAAACCTTATACGTAATCCACATTTTTCTGTTGCTCTAAGAGCACAGATGATCTTAATTACTAAATCCAGCATGCATTAAATTTGTCACTAATTTGATACGTTGGTGACTTAAAATATTTGGTTATATTTGACTTAATTGTCATTTAAATTATATTCTGAGGAATTATTTTTTCCTGATCTTGGTGCACTCGCTGTAACATTTCCATCTTTCTTCCTCTACCTGTAAGTACTGGATTTTCCCAAAATTTCCTCCAGTACCTTCTCTTTATCTCATTCTTCATGCTCTGAACTAAAGGACTCTATCCACTGCCATGTTTTCAACTAATAGCTTTATGTTTGTATCTTCAGAGCTGACCACTTATTTGAGTTCAAATCCAGGATTAACTATTCAATACATATGTCACCTTAATGTCTTCAAGGCACCTTATCGTTAATATGAATGAAATCAATTTCATTGTTTCCCCCAAAAGTGTTCCTCCTTCTGAACCCCTGTATAAAATTATCAACTATTTTCTTATAATTTATCACTAAAGCACAGATTCTACTTGTAAATTTCTTTAATATTTCTCTTCCCTTCCATCTTAATCCCTTTAACCTGACTGTAGATTCCTTCACTTTTTTATATAACTTACTGTAACCCATCTTTTTGCTGGTTACTAAACCTCATTTCTTTCCCTTCAAATATACAAGACAGCAAAGTTATCTTTCAAAATTGCGTAACTTATCACACATGATATACTAAATTCAATCAGAGATTTCCTATATTTCATCAAAGTACAAACTCCCTCCAATATGATCTCACCTTTTCAACCTAATCTTGTACTACTTACCACTAGACACAACATACATCACTCATCTCTTCATGTCTCCTTGACTTTTCCCATATTTAATTTTCTTCCCCTAACTGTTTTCTCTCTGCATGTATGTGGAAAATTCCTCTTCCATAGCTTAGCTTCTGACAGTATCACTTCCTCTGTGGTGTTTCTCTGATGTTTAAGTGCTGAGAATAAAGAGGAGTATAAAACATACAAGCTTCCTGCCCTCATGGAGATTGCATTCCAGCCAGAGTCAGAGACTGACAACAGACACAAGAACAAATAAGTAAATAAGAAAACTGAATTTTATTAAATATGCTTGAAAATAAATAAAACCTTTGAGGTGGATGAACATTAGTTGAGGAAGGTATTTTGGAGACCATTTCTCATGTTCAGATAAGAATTTGATTTTGGAGCATGTATCAGTTAGGAATGGCATTTAAAATAGGCAGTGGTCTGTTATATGAGATTACCAGAGGTGAGCTGTTGCTGACAGTGGTTTAGCTATTCTGTGATGAACCAGTGATTTCTTTACCCTTAGCTTGTTGGTTTTCCCCCTGATGCTTGTTGCCTCATGGTCACCAGATGGCTGCTGCATTTTCATTCATCCTACCCCTGTTCAAAGCAAAAAAAGGCACAGGACACATTTCTCATATTAGGGAAGCAACAGCTTTCCTAGAAAAGTACCTGGCAGATTTTTGCTTGTATCATATCACCACAACTGGAAATTATGTCTGCTCAAAATTAAAGGAAATTGAGAAGTTGTAGATTACTATTGCTGTAATTGGTTTGGAACAATCATGATTTCTTTCAAACAAAATTATGAGCAAAAAAAGACAAGAGATAAACAAATATCAGTGAATGCCAAAGGCCTGAAGGCAGAGAAGAGCCTGTCTTATCAAGCCTCCTAAGCAGTAGAAACATGTACCAACACCTTGAGGTTGGAAAGTCTGTTGCGTATTTGAGGAATAAAGGCAGACTATTGTGACTTGATAGGAATGGTAAAGATAGGGTATGCTAGAAGACGGATTCAGAGACAAAGGATAGTTTATAACATCCATCTGCTGCACATGATCCTCAAGTACTCGAGAACCACATTTTATTCATTTCTTTATTCTGAGCACTTTATACAATTCTGGGCTAGTAGAAACCTTCAATGTTTATTTTTTCTTTAATGACTGAACTAAGGGTAAGACTTTAAATATATCCAGGTGCTCCGTGATTTCCTTTTTTATTAATAGTTTACACTGTCTTCACAGGAACATATGTTAATAGGTCAAAATCACCTTATGACTGGTACTCTTCATTTTCAGCATTGGTGTCTGTAGGGTTAAGCATATTATTTAAAACAAAAAGCCCTGATTTTAATTGTCAATTGTCTCAATTCCATGATATCCCCTTTCATTTTTTTTTTTCCAAAAGAAATCATATGAAAAAATATATTGCTCTCAATCACTATTAATCAATTTTCTGTTTATTTTTAACTGCAGAGTTCTGATCGTATTTGATGTTTCACAGCTGTGAAAAATTCACAAATAACTTTGTTCAATAGGATTTGACTTAATAAATTATAGACTCTGATTTTTAAAATTGAGGACTGAAATTTGGATAAATGGTCTATTTAAACAAAATGTTACATTGAAAATATGGTCCATTAGACCTAATTTAGATGGTGTGCAATTTTTATAATATGCATTGGAAAGACATGATTGACCCTATTATTTTCAAAAGTAATACATTAAATTACAACTAGTGCTACAACTCACATTAGGTAGTATGTGTTTTTTCTTTGTAATTATCCATTTGAATTCTTTTTAAATATGAAGCACATGTCCCAATGTAGAAAATATTATTAAAATTTTTCTTTATATGTCATAATAGAAGCCTATTTGTGGAAAAGCTCATGATATGCTACAGTTGATTAAATTTACCATAGCATGTGTTATAATATTTAGAAAGGTTTTGTAACTTTTTTACAAGATCTACAGTGGTTTCAAACATTTTCTGTTTCACTGAACTGTTACCAAGATATGTGTGGTAGACTGAATCATGTTCCCCACAAAGACATGTCCTGTGAGTATGAACTCATTTGTAAATGGAATCTTCAGAGATCCTATTAAGTAGAAGTCTTACTGAAGCAGGTTGGGTCTTAATCCAATATTACTGGAGTCCTTATAAGCCAAGGAAATTTGGACAAGCAAGTAGAAGCCACAGGTGGAGACAAAGGGAGCAAGATCACCATATGACAGAGGCAGAGATTGACTGCCAACAAGCCATCACAAGAACACTATAGACCTCAGAGAAAGCACAGCCAGTACAAACCTTGATGTTCCACTTCTAACATCAAAACTATGATATGGCAAATTCCTGTTGTTTAAGCCAACCAGTCTGCTGTACTTGACATAGCAGCCCTGGCAAATTAAGGCAATATGTTCAAAGCATATGCATTATATTGCATTGCATTGCATTATGTTATGTTACATTATATTATACTATACTACTCTACTATATTACACTACACTACACTACACTACACTATATTATACTATATTATATTAATGTATATTTATAGAGAGATATATAGTTTGATGTTTTCCATGTAAGATCTAATGAAAGAAAGTTTCTTTGCTAAATGTTTGTGTAATTAACAATAAATGTTTGTAAAGCATGTGGTTAGTTTACAGGTTCCAATCTACCTAATACTGAAGTATTTTCAAAGTCTAATTTTTATTTCTTGTGCTTCCATCTGGCTTTCCTACATTATCATCCTATGATCTGTTTCCAAAATAATGCTGGAAAATGGAGTGTTGATTTCGTTTTTACTAAAATATATTTTCATTATTTTTGAAGTAATGAAAACATTTCTATTTTTGTTGAGTTAGCTGACAACACCTTTTTCCATTATTTTATTTTTAGCTGGCTAAGTTTAAACTTGACTGTGTGCCTTTTAAAATTCAAAGTGAAATAATCAGACCATTTTACTTCCATTTGCCATCAGCTGAAGGATTAGTTACTTCATTTAGAGTACGGTATAATCAATAATGACTAAATTTATGTCCCAGATGACCATCCTTGAAGATATTCTTTTCCTTCTTGGAAGCATAGCAAAGACTATCATAAATTTGGCCAGGAAGAAGACCCTCAATTCCTTTTAAGTATCTGTCACTCTCCTACAGTCCGTTTTTATGGAAGGGAGGTAAAATAATAAATCACAAACCGTTAGTCATGAAAGGTCGATCATATATTCCTAAAATACAATATTCCACTGCTCAAGGACTAGATAGTTTTACATATAGCTAAGCAGATGATGTTTTGCCATTCTCTTACTAATGGCGCCACTAAAAAATGCATTATGAAACTTGGAAATATCAAAATAATTTAGGTTTCCATTATTTTCTTGGATTACAAAAAAAAATTATCAGATTTGTAGTTACTTTTGTTACTGAATTATAGTTTCAACCTTCATATCCTCCCAGAGTATAGAAGTTACAATGTCTAATAAATATCAAATAATTATTCTGTTACAGTCCCGTTCAGGTTCAAAAGCTACTAATGATGAAAAGCAGATCTTTAAAGTGCTTACTGTACTCATTCTAGAAACATGAAACTGCATGAACAATTGAAATTCAAAGGAAATAAAAGTGACATAGCATCACTCACTTATTAACTGGAAACCTGTTTACTCTCCATAAAATTTGTTACATTCAAGTAGTTTGCAATCGAAATAATATATAATTATTTTTCCAAAAAGAAAACCTCCAAAAATATTTCAGTAAGGCATTATTTTCCTCAGGTAAACTTTTGCATTTCCTTAGGTACCACTATATGAGCCTATATGACATCACCTTTGTCTCTCCCCACTTCAAATAAGTTTAAACACATTTATGCTTACATGTGCATGTGCGCACACACACAAGCACACACACACACAAACCACGAAAGATAGATTACTTTTTTATCTTAGGATTTCACTGGTTATGTATTTCTCTTCATTTATCACAAACTTGTTCTATTCTTCCCAATTAGAATACAGTGTTTCCTAGAGAAATATTCTGGTATCAGCTTCTTACCTCCCAAGGGTGTGTTACAGAGCAGATTCTGTGTAAGAGCCCTTCATATAAGTAAGGACTACTTCAGGAACTACATTAAAACCTTCTTTCTATGGACAGAAATCTCTTTCTTCAATATTCTGTTGCTATGCCAAGTCATTAAGCATTTTAACTCTCTTTCGAAAATTTCCCAAAGAGCTTTCTCCTGAATTACGCAGTTCAAAAATCTACACATTATCCTAGCAAAATTTTGAATAATGTTCAGAATACTAGCTGAAGAATCACTGCATTCTTTTTCTTCATCTTGCATCACCATATCAAAATTTATTTAAAATGTTGCACTTTTAAAACTACATTTTATTATCTGGCTCTATCGATTCACCTCCCCTCTCTTGGTTTTCTCCAATGTTTATATTTCCGTCTATGTCTACTTATTTTCTTATTTATGTTCTTCTCCTGTCTAAGTTCAAACATTTTCTTTACTTAAGCTCTGCCTCTGGCCCTATTTGTTCTTCACTCTCACTGTATGATCATATTCATACTCATCTCTTAAACTGTCACTTATATAACAATGCTTTATAAGTCTGTAATTAATTTCCACCTTTCTCCAGATATGCCCATCCTTTGGTTCCCAATCTCCCTCCCCACCATCCCCTCAGCAGCACCAGGACAATGATATTATCTGTTCCAAGAATTCTATGCCTAAAACCTGGAAGCCATATTTGAGCCCAACTCTCTCTGTCTCAGTTCAGGCAGCTCATTTGGATTATTCAATAACTTCCTGATCCTTTTCTTAGTCTCTCTCCCCTTTTTATTTACTTCTGACCTGTTCAGTTTATCTTTAAAAGTATTGCCAATTTTTTTTTTTATAATATGCCAGTTAGGTCATATGCTGTTCCCCTTGCCTGGACTACTCTTTCTCACCCTCTGTTACTACTTTTACACGTATATTACAAAATATTTCCTAACTTTTCCAGGAAGTCTATAGAGCACCTCACATCATGTTCCTGTTAGACTTTGTATGATTGCTCTTATCTCACCACTAAAGTGCTGTTTGCCATCTCCAGAGTATGGCTAGACTCCAGGACTGTTCTATAAGGCAGAGACATTGCCCTTCCAAGTGAATATCTAAAATACCTAACTGAGTGCAAGGGACAGATTAAAGACTCAGTTGGTGTATGCCAAAATCAATGAAGTGATGCATGAGCACATAAATGAATACATATATTTTTCATAGGTAATGCCTATCATAGTGTTCTAGTTTGCTGATGCTGCTGGAATGCAAAATACCAGAGATGGACTGGCTTTTAGAAAATGGGGTTTATTTGGTTACACAGTTACAGTCTTAAGGCTGTATAGTGTCCAAGGTGATATATCAACAATCGGGTACCTTCACTGGACGATGGCCAATGGTGTCCGGAAAACCTCTCTTAGCTGGGAAGGCACGTGGTTGGCGTCTGCTTCAAAGTTCTGGTTTCAAAATTGCTTTCTCCCAGGACATTCATCTCTAGGCTGCAGTTCCTCAAAAATGTCACTCTTAGTTGCACTTGGGGTATTTTTCCTCTCTTAGCTTCTCCAGAGCAAGAGTCTGCTTTCAATGGCCATCTTCAAACTGTCTCTCATCTGCAGCTCCTGTGCTTTCTTCAAAGTGTCTCTCTTGGCTGTAGCTCCTCTTCAAAATGTCACTCACAGCTGCACTCAGTTCCCTCTGCCTGTCAGCTCATTTATATAGCTCCACTGATCATGGCCCACCCAGAATGGGTGGGGCCATGCCTCCATGGAAATATCTAATCAGAGTCATCACCCACAGCTGGGTGGGCCACATTTCCATGCAAACAACCTAACCCAACTTAATCTTCACTAATACGTCTGCCCCACAAGATTGCATCAAAGAATATGGCTTTTTCTGATTGACATAATACATTCAAACCAGCACACATGGTAAGTGGTTATGTTAGGCATTTATAGTTCCAAAAGCACATTTTCTTAGTAAATTCATAGACATATTCATATGGTAGGTAACTATTAATCCTGTCTCAATTTGTACAAAACATTTCCAGTTAAGAATCTATTTAATGAAATATCAGTAAGTGAAATGCTCATTTCCTGTTTATGTTATCATTCCACATAAAGAACAAATTTGGGAAACTAATTAATAATGAATGGATGAATTAAAGACTATATGAAGAGTAAAGATTAAAAGTGAGAGAAGTAGATGGTTCATTTATTTACTCAGCAAATGTTCATTGAGTGTATAAAATCAACTAGGCACTGTTAGGTTGGGGATGTACAGTAGGGGTAACACATCTCTTCTTATTTCCCTAGAACTACAGATTTGTCTATCAAACAGCCTCCTCAACACTTTCATTTGGAAGTTTAAAGTACAAACCAAGCTTAATATGGCCAAAACCAAGGTCTTGAAAAATTTTCCCAGCCCCTATTGCTAATTGAGTCATTATCATCTCAGGTGGTGAAACCATCATTCACACAGTGTCTGAATTAAAATACCTGGGAGCCATCTTTATTATTTTTCCTTCACACCCTACATTAAATACAACAGTCAATCCTATCATCTCTCCCTTCAAAATGTATCTTTTTGGATCACTTCTTTACCACTCAAATTCATTCATTAATTTGTGCAATACTCTTCTAATTCTTTCCCCCCTTCCATTTTTGTTCACTAATTTTCATTCTCCATGCAGAAACTTGAAGTGTCTTAGAAATTTAGTTTGGACCATATCATTACTTCCAAATCTCTCCTTTCCCAAGCCTATGTAAAGCTTCCATTGGTTTCTTATTTTACCCAGTTTCAAAACATTTTTTAAAATAGTATATTAGTCAGTGTTCTCCAGATAAACAGATCCAACAGTAGATAGATAGATAGATAGATAGAGAGAGAGAGAGAGAGAGAGAGAGAGAGAGAGAGAGAGAGAGATTTTTCAGAGTTTTTATTATAGGAATTGGATCATATTACTACAAGGATTGACAAGTACAAATTCTGTGGGTAGTCTGTGATTTGGAAACTCCGAAGAAGGTGAAGTTGAATTCCCTAGGAGAAGCTGGCTGGCTGAACTAGAGGAAAATATTCTTCTTTCTGACTTTTGAAATCCTCAGTTCTGGATTTTAAGACCTCCAACTGATTGGATGAAGAGACTCTCCTCATTGCTGAGGGAAGACACTGAAATCAACTGACTGAAGATGTAAACCCATCTATAAAATGCTTTCACAGCAACAGCGTGACCAAATAACTGGACACCATAACCTATCCAAGCTGACACATGAACTTAACCATCACAGTCCACCCCTTGTAACTTGTCACCCATATGTATCTCCTTAAACCATACTTAATTTCCAAATAAGGAAAATACTGTATGGTGGTAGGTTGAATTATGTAGCCCAGGAAAAAATATATTCATAATCTTAATCAATTCCTATGAATGTGAATCAATCACAATAAGGACCTTTTGAAGATGCTAATTTTTAGTTAATATGCATCCCAACCAATTGAGGGTTGGCCTTAATCCTTCTACTGACATCTATATGAAAAGAAAGCCATGTGGATGAGCAGAAGCTGGAAGTCAACAGAAACCAGGAGAGAAAGTAGAGTATATCACCATGTGCATTGCCAACTGATAGAAAAAAAAAGGATCCAAGGATCACCAGCACCCAGTCCCATAATGCAACAGTTTTCATAAGAAAGCAAAGCCTTGCTGATGCCTCAATTTTGGAATTTTCCAAGCCTCAAAACCATGAGTCAATAAATTCACATTGTTTGAGCCAACCATTGTATGGTATTTGTTTGGCAGCTGGGAAGATAAGACATAGTCATTCTTTGACTTGACATAGTGACTGCCCTGGGAACAACCAAAAACACATTAACCTTTTCCCCAAGACAGGAAATAAGTTGAAGGGTAATATTCACTTTAATACTTGAAATACAATAACTTAAATACTCTGATGTAAGTTAATACAACTTGTGATATATGATAAGTTCATAAAAGAAGAGAGAAAACTAAGACATCTACAGACTAAGAGAATGTGCTGGTTTGTAACTGTTATATGTTCCATGTTCTTTAACCCATTCTTATGGTGGCAGACCTATTGTGGGTGGGATATTTTGGTTAGCTTGTTTCAATTGGGATGTGACCCACCAAACTCATAGTGGGTCTTAATCCTTTACTGGAGCCTTTTATGAGAGGATAAAAAGCAGAAACACAGAGAGAGGGCAGAGAGATGAGAAAACATCCAGAGACATTTGGAGCCAGCCACTGAAAACAGAATCAGGAGAGAAGGACCAGCAGACATTGCCATGTGCCTTCCCATGGGTCAGAGGAATCCCGGATGCCAGCAGCCTTTCCTCAGAGAAGGTGTCTTCCTCTTGATGCCTTAATTTGGGCATTTTTATGACCTTAGAACTGTAAATTTGCAATCTAATAAAACCCCATTGAAAAAGCCAACCATTTCTAGTATATTGCATTCTGGCAGTATACATGAAAAGATACATACAAACATAGGACAAAATAAAGAAGAAATATTCATAAAAATTACAGCTCTTATTTCTTCAATTGGTCACATGGCCATATGTTTTAAACTACATTTCCCATTTATATATTCCATATTCCCTTTACTTTCAATAAGCACCTCATCTGTTTGAGGTTGTTTGCCTGGTAAGGTGACCCAAATCCTAATTCCTGAAGGGTCTGGGCCATTAGTAATATCTGGATTGGATTTTTTTATTTTTCTGTTGATTTTAATCACGGTATGGTATGACTAGGAAATGCCTTAAGAATCTCCAGTATTCCAGGCATAGTCTTCCTTACCCTTATTGCTTAGCAGCAGTCTAACTTCCCCTTCATAACCAAGATCAATTATACAAGCCATACCTGTTGATTCAGAGGCACGAGGATCCCAAAGTGGCTGGGTGGCACTCTTAACTTCCAGTTCAATGGAATCATTTCTGTGTCTCTTTGTGGAAGCACTCTTCTCTTTGGAAAAAGATCTCTAGGCCATCAGAGCATAACATCCTGGTGACAGGAAGCAAAAAATGCTTCTAAAGGATTACCAGGGAAAATAGTGAGTAAATATACTATAGTAAATAAATAGTAAATAAAATATAATAAAGATGTAGACATTGTGTAATAGACAGCATGAGGGCTCTGAAATTATTCCAAGCTCTACCACCTAGTCATTGACCTCAGTAGTGTTATATAATTAATTCAGAGATTCAAATCAGTTCTCATATCTATATCAATGTCACTGACTGAATTTTATTTGGGATGATGTTAGATAAACCAATCTTCATTTTATAGGGAGAATCTTTTATGACCTGGAGGGCATATTCATTCCATAAATTCCTACAAAATTCCCTGTTCAGTGGCAGTTCTGGGTAGGATAAATATAAATAAGTAAATATTTTTGTTTTTGAAAGAAGCTCTTATGATCTACTAGAATGGTTCCAGTTATTACTGGTAGGAAATAGTAGCTTCAAGGTTATATTGGCAGATGTCCCAGGTAATTTTTTCTTAATGAAGGAAATAAAATGCATCTTTGTGATGAGTTTTCATTTTATTCATACTTTTCTGTCCCTTAATTTCTGGACCCGTGAATCCTGGCTATGGAAGAAACAATACCATAGATTGGACACTACTTTTGAGCATATGTATCTTCCTGGAAAACATTGCTCCAACCCTGAAAAGTATTATCACACAGTTAGTACCGTAATTGCTTCTTCAACAGGCCATTCTGCCACTCTATCAATCCAGCTGCTTCAGAATGATGGGGAACATGGTAAGGTCAGTGAATTCTATGCATAATGGGTCCACTGCCACAGTTCATTTATTGTGAAGTGGTTACTTGATCAGAAGCAATGCTGTGTGGAATACCATGATGGTGAATAGGTATTTGATAAGGCCATGGATGATAGTTTTGGCAGAAGCATTGCATGAAGGGAAGGCAAATCTGTATCTAGAGTGTGTATTCCAGTGGGAACAAAATGTTGTTTTGTCCATGATGGAAACAGTCCAATGTGATCAAACTGTCACCAGTAACAGGCTGATCACCTTGGGAAATGGTGCCACATGGAGTATTAAGTGTTGGCCTCTCCAGCTGGCAGATTGGGCATTCAGCAGTGACTGAATTGGCCTTGGTGAATGGAAGCCCATATTGCTGAGCCCATCCATGACCTCCATCCCTACCACCATGGCCACTTTGTTCATGAGCCCATTGGGCAATGACAAGAAAATCTTGGGAAAGAGGATGACCGGTATCCACAGAACTGGTCATCTTATCCACTTGATTATTAAAATATTCCTCTGCTGATATCACCCTCTGGTAAGCATTTACATTGGCTACAATTTTTTTCAGGTTTTTTTTTTTCCCATTCAGAAGGGTCTATCCACAGACACCTTTGCCACCAATATTCCAATCATGTTATTTTCAAGTCCCTGACCACACAACCAAACCATTGGCCACAGCCCATGAATCTATATACAAACACATCTCTGGCCATATCTCCTTCCAGTCAAAATGAATAACCAGGTGCTGCTTTCATTTCTGCCCACTTGGAGGCGTTACCTTCACTATTGTCCTTTAGGGATGTCCCATAAAGGGGGTATATGCTACACCTGTCCACTTTCAGGTGGTTCCTGCAACAAGGCAGAACTGCCTATAAACCAAGCAAAGGTTTCTCTTCCTCAGTTGACTGATCTTGAGGAACTCCTCAAGAGAACATAGTTATGGGCTGGGAGAAAGGTAAGGGGGCAGAAGGGAGGGCCAAGGGTATTTGGGCCACTTCTTCATGTAACTTACTTGTGACTTCTGGGCCTGCTCAAGCCTCACATCGTATATATCATTTCCATTGGATGATGGAGTGTCACTGTGCATGCCCAATTTTATGGTTTGGTGGATCAGACAATACTCTGTTCATGATGGGCAGCTCAGGTTTCATGTTAACTTGATGACCCACAGTTAAGTGTTCAGTTTCTTCTAAGGCCCAGTAGTAGGCCAAATGCTGATTCTCAAAAGGAGTATGGTTATTTTCAGATGGCATGGCTTTGTTCCCAAATCCTAAAATTCTGTGCTGTGATTCTCCTATAGGTGTCTGCCAAAATCTCCAACTCTACTCCCCACTGCCACTTTAGGCACAATTGGATCCACTGGATCATATGACCTAAGTTGCAGAACACCTTGCATGGAAGACTGGCCCTGTTGCAGAGCCTCCTTTTTTCCCAATCATTACAGTAATTTAAAATCTTTTATGGTGACTTAGCAAATAGAATGGAATAGTACACCCAAATAATGAATATATTCCTTCAAAAATCCAAAGAAGCCAAGTAGGCATTATGCCTCTTTTTTTTTTATTTATTTTAGGAGGGAACAGATATAAAGTATGTCCTTTATTTTAGAAAGGATGTCTAAACTTACCTTACACCACTAGACACATAGAAATTTAACATAAGTGAAGGTCCCCAGAATTTTTGTAAATTTATTTCCCATCCTCTGACATGCAGAAGTCTTACCAGCAAGCATGGAATAAGGTGATCAAGGTCCCTGTGGGCAAGATTATGACACAGGCCTGGAGAGCTGATATCTCATAAGTTAGGAGAGTGAAGGAGTATTGGTGGCCTTGCCAGCTGAAAGCAAACTGTTTCTGGTGGTCTTTGTTAGTAGGAATCAAAAAAAAAGAAAAAAAAAAAAAGCATTTGCCGAATCAATGACTACATATCAGATATCAGAGTATCTATTAATTTGCTCAAGCCATGATACCAAATCTGGAGCAGTAATTGAAATCGGAGTAACCTTCTGGTTAAGTTTATAATAATCCACTGTCATCCTCCAAGATCTATCTCTTTTCTGCAAAGGCCAAATAGAAGACTTGAATGGGGATGTGGTGGGAATAATGATCCCTGCATCCTTCATGTACTGGAGGGTGGCACTAAACTCAACCATCCTTCCAAGAATGCAATAATGTTCTTGGTTTACTATTTTGCTAGGTAGAGGCAGTTCTAGTGGCTTCCTCTTGACTTTTATAACATAATAACCCCAACTTCCCAGGTCAGAGAACCAGTATGGGTATTTTACTATTGCTAGGTATGACCACTCCAATTATGCATTCCATACCTGGGAAAGAATCACAGAATGGGTTTAGAGGCTCACTAGACCAATTTTGAGATTGACCTGAACTGAAACCCCATTGATCACCTGACCTTCTTAAGCCTCTGCTCTGACTAGTAGACCACAGTGATGTTTTGGGTTTCTTGACATTAATGCCAGTTCAGAGCTAGAGTCCAGTAATCCCCAAATATCTGATCATTTCCATTACCCCAATGGATAGTCACCCTGGTAAAAAGCCACAAGACCCTCTGGGGAAGGCTAGAAGAAAGATAGGCAGTGTAAATTTTTGGCAGTATAGCAGTGTCCTTTCTCAAGGGGACCCAAACTTTCATTCAGTCAAGCGGTCTTCATACAATCAAGGGGCCAGGACTCTCTGTTTGTCATGATTCAAGTTAGAGTTTTGTTCACTTGACCTAGAACTCATCTGCTTATAGATATGAAGTCAGGGTTTAATAGACTGAGAACCTTTTTCATTTCTGGGTACCCCAAAGTCGAGTAGTCGACGCCATTTCTGAAATAGTCTGACTATTCTAATAACTATTTTGACTCTGCTGTCCATTACTGTAAAACACACACCTTGTTTTTTGGTGACTAAGTGCTACCACCTGGCTCCTGCCAACCCAGGATCCAATCATCCCCATCACATTTAAGGATCCCAGTTCAGTGGCAGGAGTTCCTGAGGCAGTATCTGACTATAGGGAAGAGCAAGCATAGATTGCTTCAGGGATGGTAGCACTCTTCTCACAAATTTATTCCTCACACTCATGGTGAAAGGTGTGTCTTCTGGACACTCCTAGGGTGGATTAGCTGGTCTTACATGATAAATCCACTATAACATTCTGATCTCCATAAGCATTTGAATGCCTTCATCTACATTATACCACAGCAGTTTGGTATTTCAACCTCATTTAGTGTAGACCACATTTTGGTCCATGTTTCAGCCTACCAAGCAAATGGCTAGAGCCTTTTGTAACTCCCCAAGCACAATACTGGATCCAGAATCTCTGCTTAGTGAGCACATATCAAGAAATTCAGCCTCATTCAACTTTATGTATCTTCCACCATTATTCAACACCCTTAATATACATTCCCACAAATATTCCCCTGATTTCTGTTCTATAAATTGGAAAAATCCATGCAGTTCTTCTGGAGTGTACCACAGCACCTCACAGGACGTACTTTGTGCCTCACCTAAAGAGGGCTGAGTCAAGAGAGAAATTAGCAGTGTCTTGCAAATCAACTACCACTGGATAGTCCATTACAATTTCATCTGGTGAAGTAGGGTTACTCTCCACAGTCAAGGAGGTGTGAGGGCTTTTTCCTCAGATGATGCAATTAAGGTTTATCAGACAAAGCAGAATTAATCTCCTCAGACAGATGTGTTCCTAAGGAGATGCCATTAGATATTTATCCAGTAAAGAATACTCAGAATTTAGGGGTTCTATGTCCCCACCATCTTCATGATCAGCACATATGTCCCCATTCCAATTTTGAAGATTTCATTCCCTCTCAATCAATGCCTTCACTTTAACAGCAGATGCCCTGCAAGGTTGATAATTCAATTTGTATTTTAATTAACATATTCACTTGAAATTCTGCATTTGGTTTTCAGAAATCTCAACTCTGTGGCTATAAGAAATAAAAGTTTCTTTTGGGTTACACATAGAAACTTTCATGTCATTCATGCAGCACTTGAGCTGGGAATTTAAAGCCCTGAACTCATGCTTTACTTTATCAATTTTCTAGTGTATTTAGGAACAGCCAGATAGCATCATTTTATTTTTTAACTTCACAAAACTCTGCTAAGGTATCAAATACACTATCAGCTAGAAACATGTCTCTTGTTTGCATGTGTTTAGGAGTATCCAATGGTCATACTTTGTATATCTCTATTGCCAATTCACTCCAAGAACTCTCAGTGCCATCTGGGTCATTGAAAGTAGAGTCACTAGGTTATTTAAATCCAATCAGATTAGAGAACCAATTCCAAAAACCCCAGAACCAATTCAGAAATCTCATTCTTAAGATTCTGTTTCTCAAGAACCACTCTCTGTACCAAAATCATCTATATTAGTCAGTGTTCTCCAGAGAAAGAGAACCAACAAAGTATACATATGTGTGTTTTCTTTTTCTTTCTTTCTTTCTTTCTTTCTTTCTTTCTTTCTTTCTTTCTTTCTTTCTTTCTTTCTTTCTTTCTCTATTTATTTATTTATTATAGACATTGACTCACATTGTTGTGGAGATTGGCAAGTCATAAATTTGTGGTGCACTCCATAAGTTTAAAACTCCTATGAAAGTGAAGTTGAATTGCACACGGCAAGCTAGCTGGTTTAAGTAGAGGAAGAAATTCTTCCTGACTTTTGAAATCCTCAGTTCTGTCTTTTAAGGCATCCAAATGATCGGATGAGGAGGCTCCCCTCATTGCTGAGGGCAATCTCCTTTGTTAACTATAGATGTGATCAGCCATAGTTGCAATAAACTGACAATAGATTTAAATCCATATATGAAATACCCTTATAGTAACAATCAGGCCTGATTTTGTATAAAAAATAAAACTGGATCCCATAACCTAGACATGTTGACATTAACCGTTGCCATAGTATAAAGACCCTACGTGATACAGCCTTTGATTACCTTTGCAACCTCATTTTCTAACACTACTGATTCACAGAGTGCCTGTTACAATGACTTTTAAAATCCTATCTGTTCTGGTTTGCTAATGCTGCCATTATGCAAATACAGAAATGGATTGGCTTTTATAAAGGGGGTTTATTTGGTTACAAAGTTACAGTCTGAAGGCCATGAAAATGTCCAAATGAAGGCATCAACACAAGTATACCTTCACTGAAAAGAAGGCCATGGCATTCAGAAAATCTCTGTTAGCTGGAAAGGCTGCTGGCTAGTGTCTGCTGATTCCAGGTTGTGTTCCAGCTCCACTCTCAGCTCCTGTGCATTCTTCAAAGTGTCTTTCTTGGCTGCAGCACCTCCCTCTCTCTGTGAACTCTTTTATAGGACTCCAGTGATTCAATTAAGGCCCAACCTGAGTGGGTGGGATAACATGTCCATGGAAATTGTCCAATCGAAGGTCTCAACGAGGGTTGATTGAGTCACATCTCCATGGAAACAATCAATGGATTCCAACCACATCAGCATTAATATGTCCACCCCCAGAAGATTCCATCAAAGATCATGGCATTTTGAGGGACATAATACTTCAGAACTGGCACACTAACTTTATTCAATTTCAAGGGTTTGCCCTTGTTCTTCCTTCTCTTTTCACAAATCTTTATATGGCTGGTATCTATTTGTCTTTTAATGTCAGTGAAAAGTTCATCTTGAGGAAGCCTCCATTGCCTTACTTAAATTCTAAAGCACTCCTCCTCACAAGTCCCATATATATATAAATTCTTTGAGAGTAGAAATTTTTAATTTCTCTTTCATACTCTGTCATTAGTGTGCAGAAGAACAGAGCTCTAATGAAGTTTACAATTTTGGAAAATATTTATCTTAAATACTGCATAAGGCACTTTGAAGTTTATACTCCAAAATATGTAATATCCTTTGGGTGTTCTTTATTTCCTGATCTGCAATTCTTCTCCCTTGGAGAGTGCTTAGCCCATGCTGAAAATAATCTTGCTTCTTATTAAAATTAGTCTCACAACTCATATAGATTTGCATTTGGTTAAATACTTCATAATGATTTGAGTGTTTATTTGCATATAGCAGTTGTTCTCAAATGTTTTAGTCAGGAAACCTTTAATACTTAAAAATGATTAAGAGCACCAATGAGCTTTTGTTTATGTAAATTTTATCTATTGACATTTTCTGTTTTGAAACTTAGAAAGTGTTCAAATATTCCTTCATTAATTTATTTCAAATAATGTAATTTAAAAACCAATACATGTTAACATAAGTAACAAGATTTTAAAACAAATAACTCCACTTTCAAAAAAAATTGTAAAGAGTGCCCTTGCTTTGTATTTTTGAAAATCTCTTTAATGTCTGACTAATAGAGGGCAGCTAGATTCTTATGTTTGCTTTCACATTCCACATGTTGCTATATCATTTTATGACTAAGTAAAGTACATATTTCTGTGACGCACATGGATATCTAGTTGAAAATGGAGGGCTATTTTGTCTTTTTTAGATAATTGTGGAAATTTTTCTTTTACACTACACAAAAATGTGTTTTTTTTTCTAAAAGTTAGTGGCAATGCAGAATCTGAAGACAAGTTAATAAATTTTTGAACTATGTATTATTATGAAAAGAATTTTGACTTTGTAGACCCTGGGGACTCCTGGACTACATTTTGAGAACCACTAGTATATAGAATCATGTGATTTTAGAGCACTTTTTACTATGTACAAAGCATGGTGTTAGGTGCTCTGAAGGATAGCATATAGGAAGGCTAACCAGTTGAGAGAAAACAGCACTAATCTAGGAAAATGTTGGCTAGATCTAAAGCCAAAGCATTGGAGGTTGTAGATAGCTGGTTTTCATAGGATTTAGATCATATTGAACTTAAGGATAAAAACAGTTCAGAATTTCTCTGAGCTCTCAAATTCTAACATATTGTTAATTGGTTCATTACCTGAGATTTCATAGGCAGCTTTTAGTAAAAGGATCTCTAGCTTCTTAAATTGTTTCTTCTATGCTATTTTACTAGATCTCTTACCATCTTAATCATCCATTTTGGGATGAACTCTAATTTGATAATATTTTTCTTAAAATGTGGAGTTTAAAAATCTCAAATAATATCCCAAAGCAGTTTGATTAATACAGAGTATCCATCTTGCAGTTACAATGTGATGAGATTTGAATTTTTATATTGATTTGGAATAAATTATTAATTACATCCTGGAAAAAAATACCTAACCTATTCCTGACTCAGTTTTCTCATCAGTAAGATGAGTTTATACCTGGAGATACCTTCCACACTCTTCATATTATTCTATGGATATTGTTACATTGATCACATTACATGTGATTTTTAAATTCAGTTTTATTGATATATAGTCACATATCATACAATCATCCATGATGTACAATCAGCTGTTCACAGTACCATCATATAGTTGTGCATTCATCACTCCAATCTATTTTTTGAACATTTTCCTTGTACCAGAAAAAGTAAAAATAAGAATAAAACATAAAAGTAAAAAAGAACACCCAAATCATCCCATCCAACCCTATTTCTCATTTACTTTTTGTCCCCATTTTTCTACTTATCCATCCATACACTGCATAAAAGGAATGTGATCCACAAGGCTTTCACAATCACACTGTCACTCCTTGTAAGCTACATTGTTATACAATCATCTTCAATAGTCAAGGCAACTGGGTTGCAGTTTAATAGTTTCAGGTATTTACGTCTAGCTATTCCAGTACATTAAAATCTAAAAAGCGTTATCTGTATAGTGCATGAGAGTGCCCACGTGAGTGACCTCTCGACTCCATTTGAAATCTCTCAGCCACTGAAACTTTATTTTGTTTCATTTTGCATCCCCCTTTTGGTCAAGAAGATGTTCTTAATCCCATGATGTTGGGTCCAGATTCAACCTTAGGAGTCATATTCTGTATTGCCACAGAGGTTTACACCCTGGGATTCATGTCCCATGTAGGGGGAAGAGCAGTGAGTTCACCTGCCAAGTTGGGTTAGCTAGAGAGAGAGGGCCACAACTGAGCAACAAAGAGGTACTCAGAGGGAGATCTTAGGCACAATTGTAAGAAGGTTTAGCCTCTCCTTTGCAATAAACTAGCTTCATAAGGGCAAGCCCCAAGATAGAGGGCACGGTATGTGTTGATCATATTACATGTGATTTTATCTTAATATTTTAATAACTTATATATTACTAGAAAAATCTTAATAATTAGTTTAACATTTTCTTAAAGTTATGATAAACATCAATTTCTATCAAAAGTAATATATTAAATAGGTTGATTATAGTTCAGGCATTATTCATTTAAACCAAAATTGACTATGAAAACTAATTATGAATCAAATCAAAAGGTTAATATATTCAATAATTAATTGACAGTCTTTTAAAAATAGTCAACATTTATTACATTACTGATCAAAATTATCATTTATTTTATTCAAGTTTCAATGACATAAATCAAAAATAGAAAGAATGAATCCATTTTAAAAATTATTAATCATAGAGTCTTTTATTTTCCTTTCTTTAATGTCCCAAATACCTCTCTATGGCTATTTGGACAGCTATTATCCTTGCTGTCCTTAAATATTTTGAGTGAGAAGAAGCTTACGAGACACCTTATTCAATTGGAGCCAATATTAGGCTTTAAAAATTCTGATTTTGAGTCAAATTCTGCCTGTTTGTAATTTCCATTCATTAGTCCTATTTGTGACCTCTGGAATATCTACAATCAATCTCCTTCATCTTACAAAATGGTCTTCAACTCTTTATAGATGCTCCATAGTTTTTTACTTAAAAAATCTAATATTCAGGCATTATTTTTACTGTTCTTCAAATTTCCCACATAATGTGGTTTCCAAACATTTCTCAATCATGCCAACATCCTCTGAATAAAATCAGATTGTCCACACATTTCTTATACCTTTCTTATGTCTGATATCTTATAAATTAATTTATTTGTTCCAAGAGAATGCGTATAATG
Source organism: Choloepus didactylus (assembly GCF_015220235.1). NCBI lineage: Eukaryota > Metazoa > Chordata > Mammalia > Pilosa > Megalonychidae > Choloepus > Choloepus didactylus. The sequence continues at coordinate 145,967,417 of NC_051309.1, forward strand.
CCCAAGACAGACATGGCCTGTTTGGTGCAAGATGTCATGGTCTTTACAATTATGATGTATTGAATTGTATTGTAAAAGAATTATTTTATTTCTGTATATATTTCTTGGAAATAATACTAAAACCAGGAATACAGTAATTTGAAAACCTTAAATGAAAATGATAATTTTGAAATGTTGTTATTTCCTGGATTTGGGTTTTGTTAGGTATTTCCTTGATGTTTATCATTTCATCTTATGCATTTTATATCAACAATCTAAAAATATTAACACTTATTGCATGATAACTGTGTTAATTTTATATAACTCATAAAAGGCTTTATGAATTATTTGTAGAGTAGTTGTAAATACCTTAGATATAAAATATGTAGTGGACTCCGTTAGGTTTTTGTTTGTTTTGTCTGCTTAGCCTCATTCCCCACACCCTTTCTTCTAAAAGATCCTTCCATTTACTTTAAAGAAGTTTCCCTCCCCATCATTTGGTATTAGAGGATGATTAGCCATTCAATGTAGATCTGGGTGTAGGCTTATGACCCAGGCTAGTCTTATCTTGGTGGCTGCCTTTATGGGTTGGTCCAATGGTTGGATAAGTGCCCCACTGGCCAGAATTTTCTGAACTGTTATGTATTTCTCTCTGGTTTATTTTATCTCATAACGATGTTAGTCTATGGCTAGTGGTTATGTCCACCTTTCCCAACAAGTATATATAGGCTATTCACAAAGATGAGAATAAGACCAAGAGACAAAGAAAACCAAAGCAAATAACACTATGAAAATGAGAGGGAAAGAAATTTGATGATACTATTTGAATTCCAGAATCCAGGTGAGATAAATTATCTTTTTATCATAAATTAATTTATGATGGTGTTTTATTCTTTGCAATCAAATATATCCTGATTAGCACAGAAGGCACTTAATAATTTTTTCTTCAAACAGATGTTGAATAAATCAAATAAATCCATTTTAAAAATTGCTTCTTTGGGAAATGCTCATTCTTGCTCTGTACAGAAGTTGGGTATCCTAGAAATGTTATATGGAGGAGATACTGTAAGATGATACCAAGTTCCAATTCAGTTTTTGAGATGCAATAGAAAATGCTGCCTAATAGCTTCCATAATAAGTCATTACCTGTCTTTTCTTTTGGAAAGAGAATGTAAACATTTACATTGTCATTTCACTCAATATTTGATTTAAAATTTCCCAAAGTATTTTTATGCATTTTTAGTTGTGAACTTTAACATACACACATAAAAGTGACAACTTTAAAAATATGACTTAACAAGTACTTATAGAGCAAATTTAAAAGAATGTTCTGGGTTATAGTTCCACAATTTCAGTTATTTCCATTATTTTAAGATATCATATATGTACAGAAAGGTGTTTACTTTCAAATTCAGCTCAACAAGCAGTTATGTAGGTAATTTAAAAAAACATTACAGGTTACAGTTCCACAGTTTCTGTTCTTTCCTTATTGTGAAATATAAGATATATACAGAAAGGTGAAGACTCAAGGCACAATTCAGTGACTGGCTATAGAGCAAATTTCAAAGAATGTTACAGGTTTCAGTTTCACAATTTCAGTTATTTCCTTCTAGATATTCTAATACCCTAGCACTATATGTGTGTGTGTATGTGTGTGTATACATATATATATTTACATATGTTTCAGTATTTGTAATCCTTTGTTAAATCCTATCTCATTTGTGGCTACCCCTTCCTCTCATTCTCTCATTTAATCACTTTCTTGATCTTCAGGGGTGTCTAGGCCATGAGCACCCTAGCTTGTTCATATAGAAAGGGGTTGTTGACATCATAGGGAAGGGAGCTGCACCCGATTATTGTTCCAAAAGAGGCTATTGCTTCTGGGTTTTAGGACTTGTCTGGCAAAGAAACACTCTGGTGGATTTAAGTTTCTGAGAGATAAAACTTACTGAGTGAATCTTTTATAGAATCTCAGAGATGGACCTAGGTATTTCAGGACTACTATTGGTATGGGCATGGCACATTGTGACCATTTGGGGTGTCTAGCTGGAGTTTGTATAAGAGAAACTTCCAGGACAGCCTCTCAACTCTATTTGAGCTCTCTTAGCCACTGTAACCTTATTTTGTCATCTTTCTTTTTCCCCCTTTTTGTCAGGTAGGCATTTTCAATCACTCACTGCCAAGGCCAGGCTCATTCCTGTGAGTCATGCCCCACATTACCAGGGAGATTCATTGCCTTGGGAGTCATGTTCCATGTGAGGAAGGGGAGGTTAAAGAATTTATTTGCTGAGTTGTGCTTAGAAAGGCCACATCTGAGCAACAAAAGAAGTTCTCTGGAGGTGCCTCTTAGGCATAATTGGAAGGTTTAGCCTCTCATTTACAGCCCTAAGTTTCACAAGAGCAAACCTCAAGACTGAGGGCCTGATTTATTAAGTACTCAGTTCCAAATACACATAACATATTCTGTCCCAAGGTAAACAGTCAGTTTCTCACATGATCTTCCCTTTGTTATACAATCCTCATCACTCTCAGTTTTAAGCAATTAACATAAAACATCCCAGAACTCTTATCAGCCACTAATTATTCATCCCTACTATTAATATAATACTGGTAAGATATTCCTATTAAATATACTATATAATTAGTATTGGTTAGTTTTTCCATATACCACTCTCTTGTTAACGCTATGTACCAGTGTCATACCCCATAAGTATATCATGTTGACACTTATTTATATTTGTAGTGCTACTCTGTGGGTTACATGTCTTTAAACAACCACTTTTAAACCTGTTTGCCTTCAATATGGCACTGATATTTATAATCCCATTAATGAACCAGAATTACACCTGTCCATTCCCATACCATTAAGATCTCCTTCCTTATAATATCTGTACCTATTAGATTATCATTCCACCTTCACTAGTTTCTATCTCTAGGTCACCTATATTATACATTATAAGACACTTATTTTACACTGTTCATGGAGCTCAGATTAGTGGTAGCATACAATATCTCTCCTTTTGAGTCTGGCTTTTTTCACTCAGCATTATGTCTTCAAGGATATCCATGTTGTCACATGTTTCAAGACCTTGTTCCTTTTTACCACTGTGTAATATTCTATCATATGTATATACCATATTTTGTTTAGCCGCTCATCTGTTGAAGGACATTTGGGTCATTTCCATCCCTTGGCAATTGTGAATAATGCCATAATGAATATTAATGTTCAAATGTCTGTGTCACTGCTTTCAGACGTTCTGGGTATATACCAAGAAATAAAATTACTGAATCATAGGGTAACTTGATATCTAGATTTCTGAGGAACCACCAAAACTGTCTTCCACAGTGGCTATACCATTATACAGTCCTACCAGCAGTGAATGAGAGTTCCAATTTCTCCACTGCTCTCCAGCATTTGCAGTTTCCTGTTTGTTTAATGACAGCCATTCTTATTGGTGTGAGATGTCTCATTGTGGTCTTGATTTGCATTTCCCTAACAACTAGTGAATATGAACTTTTTTTCCATGTGTTTTTCACCATTTGTATTTCCTCTTTGGAGAAAGGTCTTTTCATATTTTTTGCCTTTTTTATAATTGGGCTGTTTGTACTATTTTCATAGAGTTGTAAGATGTTTTTATATATATATGCAAGATATTAGTCTCTTATCAGGTACATGGTTTCCAAATATTTTCTCCCATTGCATTGGCTGCCTCTTCACCTTTTTTGACAAATTCCTTTGTGGTACAGAAGCTTTGGATTTTGAGGAGTTCCCAATTATCTATTTTTTCTTTCATTGTGCTTTGGGTGTAAGGTCTGAGAAGCTTCCTCCTAATATTAGATCTTGAAAATGTTTTCCTACACTACCTTCTAGGAGTTTTAGTACTGCCTCTTATATTGAGGTCTTTGATCCACTTAGAGTTCATTTTTGTATAGAGTGTGAGGTAGGGGTCCTCTTTCATTATGTGGCTTTATAGTAGCTTTAAAGTAAGGAACTGTAAGTCTTTCCACTTTGTTTTTCTTTTTAGAATGTTTTAGCATTTTGTGGACCCTTTCCCTTACAAATAAATTTGGTAACTAGCTTTTTCAATTCTGCAAATATGTTGTTGGAATTTTGATTGGAATTGCATTGAATTTGTAGATCAGTTTGACAGTGTAACAACATTTAATCTTCTTATCTGTGAACACAGAATGTCTCTGTATCTCTTTAGGTCCCTATTATTTCTTTTAGAAAAGTTACATAATTTTCTGTGTAGCGGTCTTTTACATCCCTAGTTAAATATATTTCTAGGTACTTGAATTTTGTAGTTGCTATTGTGAATGTAATATTTTTCTTGAGTGTCTCTTTAGTTAGGTCATTTCCAGTGTATAGGAACATGGCTGACATTCGCACATTAATCTTGTGTCTCACCACTTTACTGAATTTGTTTATTAGCTCAAGTAGTTGTGCCAACAATCTCTTAGGATTTTCCAAATATATGATCATATCATCTGTGAATAATGCCACTTTTATTTCTTCCTTTCCAATTTGGATGCCTTTTATTTCTTTGTCTTGCCAGATTTCTCTGGCTAGAACTTCTGGCACAATGTTGAATAACAGTGGTGATATTGGCATCCGTGTCTCATTCTCCTTCTTAGGGGAAGGGCTTTCCATCTCTCACTGTTGAGGACTATGCTGGCTGTGAGTTTTTCATATATGCCCTTTATCATATTGAGGAAGTTTCCTTCAATTCCTAACTTTTGAAGTGTTTTTATTAAAAAAAAAGGATGCTGAATTTTGTCAAATTTTTTGTTTTTTCAGAATCTTTTGAGATGATCATTTGATTTTTCCCTTTCAATTTGTTAATGTGTTTTATTACATTGATTGAGTTTCTTATGTTGCACCACTCTTGCATGCCTGGGATGAACCCCACTTTGTCATGGTGTATGGTTTTTAAAATGTGTCTTTGGATTTGATTTGCAAGTATTTTATTGAGTTTTTGCATCTCTATTCATTAGGGAGATTGGCCTGTAGTTTTTTCTTGTAGCATGTTTACCTGGTTTTGGTATTTGGGTGATGTTAGCTTTGTAAAATGACTTAGGTAGCATCCATTTTCTTCAATTTTTGAAAGAGTTTGAGCAAGAGTGGTGTCAGTTCTTCTTGGAAAATTTGTTACAATTCCCCTATGAAACAATCTGGCCCTGGGTTCTATTTGTAGGGAGCTTTTTGGTGACTGATTGGATCTCTTTACTTGTGATTGGTTTGTTGAGGTCTTCTACTTATTCTCTGGTCAGTCTAGATTGTTAATGTGTTTCCAAGAAATTATCCCTTTCCTCTAAATTGTCTAGTTTGTTGGTGTACAGTTGTTCATAGTATCCTCTTATGATTTTTAAAATTTCTTTGACATCCACAGTAATGTCCCCATTCTAATTTATGATTTTGTTTCTTTGGGTCTTCTTTCTTTTTTACTTTGTCAATCTACCTAAAGGTTTGTCAATCTTGTTGATTTTCCCCAAAGAACCAACTTTTGGTTTTATTTATTCTATTTTTTTTCTTGTTCTCCATATCATTTATTTCTGTTTGAATGCTTGTTACTTATCTTCTAACTGCATTAGGGTTAGTTTGCTGATCATTCTCTGGCTTCTTTAGTTGTTTTATTAATTCTTTCTTCCTTTTTAATGTATGAATTTAGAGCTATAAATTTCCCCTCATCACTGACTTTGCTGCATCCCATAGGTTTTTATATGTTGTGTTCTGATTTTTATTTATTTCTAGATACTTAGCAATTTCTCTTGCAATTTCTTCGTTGACTTACTGATTGTTTCAGAGTGTGTTGTTTAACCTCCACATATTTATGAATGTTCTGATTCTTTGATGGTTATTGTCTTCTAGTTGCATTCCATTGTGTTCAGAGAATGTACTTTGAATAATTTCAAACTTTTTAAATTTATTGAAGCTTGCTTTATGCCTGTACACATCATCTATCCTGGAGAACATTTCATGAACACTAGAGAAGAATGTATATCCTCATAATTTGGGATGTAGTGTTCTATATATGCTTAAGTCTAATTCATTTATCACATTGTTTAGGTTCTCCATTTCCTTATTGATTCCCTGGTTGTTCTATCTATAGTAGGAGAAAGTGGTATATTGACATCTCCCATAATTATTGTAGAAATGTCTATAGTTTGCTTCAATTTTGCTAATGTTTGTCTCATGTACTTTGGAGTACCTTGATTTGGTGCACTGACATTTATGATTGTTATTTCTTCTTGGTGAATTGTCCCTTTTGTTAGTATATAGTGTCTTTCTTTGTCTCTTATGACATATTTGAATTGAAAGTCTATTTATCTGAAATTAGCTTTGCTACTCCTGCTCTCCTTTGGCTGTAGTTTGCATGGAACATTTTTCCATCCTTTCACTTTCAATCTTTTTGTGTCACTGGGTCTAAGATGATTGTCTTGCAAATAGCATGTTGATGATCCATATTTTAATCCATTCTGTCAATCTATATCTTTTAATTGGGGAGTTTAATCCACTCACTTTCAATGTTATTACTATGAAGACAGTTCTTGAGTTAGCCATCTTATCCCTTAGTTCTTAGTTTTCAGATGTATTTTTTCCCTCTCTATTTGCTTTAAGTTACCCTTACTAATGCTCTTCAGTTCTGTGACATTCTCCAGGCCTCCCTCTCCTTTCTTTTATCCCAAGCTATTAGACCTCCTTTAGTATTTCTTGCAGGGCAGGTCTCTTGTTAACAAATTCTTTCAGCATTTGTTTGTCTGTGAAAATTTTAAGCTCTCCCTTAATTTTGAAGGAGAGCATTGCTAGGTAAAGAATTCTTGGCTGGAAATTTTTCTCTTTCAGAATTTTAAGTATGTCATACCATTGCATTCTCACCTCTGTGGTGCTCATTGCATAGTCAGTACTTAGTCTTACGTTGTTTCTCTTGTATGTGGTGAATCACTTGTCTCTTGCTGCTTACAGAACTTTCTCCTCTTCAGCATTTGACAATCTGATCAGAATGTGTTTCAAGGTCGGTTCATTTGGATTTATTCTATTTGGAGTTCATTGGGCAACTTTGACTTGCATATTCATATCATTTTGAAGGGTTGGGAAGCTTTCCCCAATAATGCCTTTGAATACTCCTCCTAGATCTTTACTCTTCTCTTCCCCTTCTGGAACACCAATGATTCTTATATTTGTGCACCTCATGTTATCCATCATTTCCCTGAGACACATTTCAAATTTTTTGATTTTTTTCCCACAATTTGTTCTTATGGGCTTTCTCATTCCATTGCCTGTCATCTAGTTCACTAATTCTTTCCTCTGCCTCTTCAAATCTTCTGTTGTATGTCCCAATTATAGCTTTAATTTGATAAACAGTAACTTTTATTTCCATAAGATTTGCTATTATGTACTCTTTCAAATTCTTCTTTATGCTCTCTAGGGTCTTCTTGATGTCCTTTATGTCCTTAGCCATCACACTGAAGTTGTTTTGCAGATTTTTGTATACTTCTTTGATTAATTGCTCCAAGTTCTATGTCTCCTCTGGCTTTTTAATTTGGTCCTTTGGGTTGTCCACGTTGTCTGGTTTCATCATATGCTTCAGAATTTTCTGTTGTTTTTGGCCTTGTGGGATTTGCTTATCTTGATAAAGTTACTTTAAGACATGCGGGATTATTTGAACATTTACCTCTAATTTGGCAGAGCTACAGTTTGGGAGAGTGCACTTTCCCTGTCCTGTAGGCAGATGGCACTCTTGAAGCACTTGTTACCCTCAAGCCAGTTCTCCAACTTTATCTATGCACTGAGACTGCTCCAAACCAGGTGGAAATCCAATCAGTGCACCAATTTTCCTTGTGCACTGGTGACTGTCTGCCCTGTGGGAAGGGAGTTGGTTCTGTGCAATTTAGCAGGGAGTCTGCTATGGACACAGTGGTCCTGGCAGTTCCTGGGGCTTTGGTTTTACTATTCTGGGTCCATAGTGCTGCATGTCTCACTTTCCAGCTCGAATGCTCCACAGTCTCTATCTTCCTTGTGCTCATGAGTTCCTGGTGTTGGTGAAGAGCTCCTGGCACTTCTGAACAGTGCACTTGCCTCTCAGCAGTGCACACCACAGCTTCCATGGAGAAAGAGTGGTTGCAGTCACAAGACCACTGAATCCTGAGTTCCCTCATGGGAGCTCTCAGTTGTGGGGCTGTGAAGGGTTATATCCCCAGCCAACTGCTGAGATGGGTGCATGAGATGTGGAAAACTGCCTTCCTTCTGAGTTTATCTGCTGTCTCCAACTGCCAGTCCCCACCACTGGGGCTCTTGGCCACAGAACTATGAAGTGTTATCACCCATACCAACTGTTTAGAAGAGCTCACATTGCATGAAAGGCTACTCCCTTCTGGATTTGTTAGCTGGCTCCAACTTCCAGTCCCAACCATCCAACTGCTGAACACTCACCCATCTGAAATGCAGTCTATCAAACTCTCCAGCTACATCCTCACTATGTGGTGCAGAAATCCCTGCCTGGCCAGTGGCATCCTGAAACTGCTCTTCTGGAATGCTTTCTGTCCTTTACCCACTTTTTTTTTTTACAGAGGACAGTTTTGTTCTGTCTCTCCTAATCTCCCTTCTTCCCAGAAGTCCCACAAAAGTATTTTGTATGATTTTTTTTTGCCAGAATAATGAATAGGAGTGAAGAACAAATTTCTCTTTGAGAGTTTATACATCACTTCTGAGTTTCTAAAATTATTCATTACTTTGTTTGTTTTTAAAGAGTTGATCACAAAGCTGACAAATACTACCTTTAATTTCAGACATTGATTAGACTGATAATGAGCACTTAATCTTAAGTTTGACACCCTTTCTTAGTGGTTAATGCTGAAAATGAAGCATTCTGCGTCCTATGAGTGGTTCTATAAGAGTTTAGAAGCTCTTTTAAAATGAGTTTCTACATAATCAGACATTCATGGGTGCGCCACTTAGCACATTACTGCTACAGTGTGCTAGATAACATGGGGAAGGAATTTTGAAGTGTAAATGCATCTTCTGAATTATCTATATCTTTCCTAGACAGCAATTTAAGTTCCAGAACAAACATAATGGTTTATGATGGTAAGTTACATGTGTGTTATACATTTCCTAAAGCAATATATATGGTGGTAAGATGACTTCATTTTGAAAAATAATCTTTTTTTTTTTTAATTTGAGAAATGTTTCATAGGAAAAATGGGTTTTCTGAGGCTGCTTCAAGAATACTGTAAGTGAAAATGCACTTTCTTTATTATATAACCTATTATGTAAAAACATTTTTACATATTTTACATATTAACCCTTATCTGTTAATACTTTAGGCATTACTACTCAATCCTGGATGCTCCTGATCTTATCTATATTCCTTTCCTTAGACTTCTTGCTTGGGAGAGATTTCTTGAGATTTGAATTAATGCCCAAGTATCACAGCTCAGATTCCTCCAAGTTTTGCAGGTTTTTGAGGTATATTTGACAGTGATTCCAGCAATGAAAATTGATCCATGTGGAGTTGTGGCCCTCAGGTCCTTTCTCTTCTTCTTCTGACAATACTATTTTATATGATGGAAACTGAGCTTAAGTAGATATTACAAAATTTTTCCAGTAGCATTTTATGAAAATTCCTATTCTACAACATTGTTGTTAATACGTGGTATGATCAGTTTTCCTGTAACCAATTTAGTTGTGTCATTGTATCTATAGTGGTTGTAACTTGCATTTTTCTGATGAAAAATGATGTTTTGCATGCTTTTATATGCATAGTGGTCATATCATTTGAGTATGGCCATTTCTGAAGTGCCTTTTCAAGACTTTACCCTATTTTCAAATGTGATTCACCAATATTTTTTATTGATTTGTAGGAATTTGTAAAGAATTCCTAGGGTATGTGTTTTTTGTCACATATACTTATTGCAAATATCCTTTCCCATTCAGTAGGTGTCTTTGCATTTCTTTAAGGTATTTACTAATCAACAAAAGTTGTTACTTTTCATGTAGTTTAGTTTATCAATATTGTCTTTTATAGGTATACTGTTTCCTTCCTGTGATGTAGTCTAGAAGCACTACTGCTTAGCTTTTTACCTATTTTAGGTCTGTAGACTACTTGGATTTTATTGTTAATTTTTATAGTATTATGTGTTAGATATTTTTTTTCTGTATAGATATCCTATTGACCTAAGTGCTATTTATTTAAAGGCCATATTTTCTCCAAGCACTGGAGTGGAATATAAGCCAAGCACACATACATGAGTGAATCTTTTCCTGAAATCTGTATTCTATTCTATTTATCTCTTTTTCTTTCATTGTGTCAATTCTGATCTGTCTTATTTACTATAGCTTCATAAAAAGTTGTGAAAACTGGTTTTTTTTCTTAAAAGATTATTTGCATTGTTCTTTGTTCTTTGTCTTTCCATATACATTTAAAATCAGATTTTCAATTTCCACAAAAATCAATGCTGAAGTTTTGATGAGGATTTCTTTGATTCTAGAAATCAACATGGGGAAAAGTAACATCTTTAAAGTATTGATTTCTTTTTCAACATATGAATATGGTAGTCTTCATTTATTTGGGTCTTCTTCAACAATTTTCTATTGTTATATTTGTAGATTTCTTGCACACTGTTTCTTATATTTCTAATACTTTTATGTGATGCTCTTCCATGCTCTTTTAGTTGGTTTTTAAAATACATTTTTAAAATCTGAGATAATTGTAGATTTACCTGTAGTTGTAAGAAATTATAGAGAGCCCATGTGCCCTTTATCCAGTTTCCCATAATGGAAACACCTCACAAAACTATATCATCTTACAAAACCAGTATATTGACTTCAATAATCCACAAGCATCCCTCATTTTGCTCTTTTCTAGCCAGATCTACATCTATTTGATCCTACATATTCCTTAACCTTTTGCAATCACTAATCTGTTCTCAACAATAATTTTGTAATTTCAAGAATTTATTTAAAAGGAATCATACCATATGAAATCTTTGGATTGTCTTTTCTACTCTGAATTAATCTCTGGAGGTTAATCTAGACTGTTGTGTATATCAACATTTCACTACTTTTTAGTGCATGCCATAGTTTGAATGTACCACAGTTTGTTTAACTATACATCCATTAAAAGCTCTGGATTATATCCAAATGTTTGGAAATTAGGAAAACAGTTGCTACACTTACATAGAGGTTTTTGTGTGGCCTTAAGTTTTCATTTCTCTGGCATAAATTCCCAGGAGTACAATTGCTGTGTTGTACGGCAGTTGCACTTTTAGCATTTTAAGAAAATGCCAAACTGCTTTCTAGAGTGGTTGTGCCATTTTATATTCAAAGGCTACAGGTGAGGCAGGATAGAGTAGGGCATCAGGGCTGTGGTCCCTGGTCTTCTTTTCAGCTTTCAAAGAGTTAAGGCACATCAGCAGACCTGAGCTGCAAACCTCATGGGACAAAAATTTCTCCTAAATCTCCAAAACCACCCCAAACCATAAAAGCTTATAAAATCATGGACCAAATGAATTTTTAGTTAATATCAGAAAGCATGGGTTATAAATGTTGTTAAACATCTGCTCAAAGACAAAGTTTAGATACTTGTTGGCAGGTTACAAGTTCTGACAACTATCTCCTCCTAGAACAAATAAAACTCTTGGTGTCCAAATGTCAAGATAAGAGAATCATTGTAATACTTCCCTATATAACAAACTAACCCACTGCCACTTGGTGAATGCTTCTCCCTTGAACACATCCACATTATCTCTTTAATGCATACTGTTTCTCTCTTTCTTTACTAAAATTTACTACTTATTCCTCCTGGTCCCTCTATTCTCTGAATTCTTTCCATGGTGGGAGTCCCAAACCTGGAACAGCTTTCTGCCTGGCACTGTTGCCAGTGGGTCACCAGTTAGAGAAGTATGACTGACAAGTTTCTTCTCAGTTTCACCAGCATTTGGTGTTGTCACTATTTTTTTAAATTTATTTTAGCCATTTGGGTAGATGTGTAGAAACATCCCATCATGGTTTTAATTTGCATTTCCTAAATTGGAAATGATTTTGAACATCTTTGCATATTCTTATTTGATATCTATATACCCTCTTCTGTGAAATGTCTCTTTATGTTTTCTGTCCAGTTTTAGTTAGAAAGTTTATTTTTTATTGTTAAGCTTTGGGGGTTGTGATGGTTTGAAGCTGTATGTACCCAAAAAGATCATGTCCTTCTAGTCCATTTCTGGGGGTGGAGACCTATTGTGGGTGAGAACTTTTGATTAGGTTGTTTCAGTTAAGGAGCACTTGAGGTGGGTCTTAATCCTCTTACTGGAATCCTTTATAAGAGGATAGAAGACAGAGAGAAGACACAGGAAAAAGCCCCCAAAAGCTAAGAGACACAGTAGCTATTTACGTATTTATGTGGTTCTGTTTATGAGTTCTCTATTCTATTCTGTTTCATTAATTTATCTATTGTCCCTCTGCTAATCCCACACAGTCTTGATTACTGTGCCTATAAAATAAGTTTTGAAATACAGTAGACCTTTCATCCCACTACAGTCTTTTTATTCAAAACTAGCTTAGTTATTATAAATCTTTTGCCTTTCCAGATTATATTTCAGCATTATCTTGTCTTTATCTACAGATTATCTTACTAGGATTTTATTAGGAATTGAGGTACACCTGTATATCAATTTGGGAAGAATTAACATCTTTATGGTGCTGAGTCTTCCAACCCATGAAACCTATATGTCTCTCTATTAATTAAGGTCATCTCACATTTGTTTCACTAGCATTTGTGGTTTTCATCATACAATTCTTGTGTATGTATGTTTTGTTAGATTTCCATCTAAGTGTTTCCTTTTTAAAAATGACTATGAATGGTATGGTGTTGAATTTTTAACTGCTATCCACATGTGTACTGCTATTATACAGAGATAAAATTTATTTTTACATGCTTATCTCATATTAAGTGACCTTGCTGACTTCAGTTTTTATTTCTAAGATGTATTTTCTGTAGATTTCTTGGGACTTTCTACATAAACCATCTTGACTTCTGCAAATATTTGTTTCTTTCTGATCTGTGTGCCTACTTTTCTTTGCTTGCCTGACTTATTGCACTGGCTAGAACTTCCATCACTACATTAAATAAGAAAGATGAGAGTGAAGAAAATTCTTTTTTACAAGACTTATGAGGAAAGCATTTAGTTTTTCACCATTAGTTTTAGTTTTCACTATAGGCTTTTTTTTTTTTTTTTTTTTTGTAGATGGTTTTTACCAAGTTGAGGAAATTCCCCTAATATTCCTATTTTTTAGGAGTTTTTTTTCAATGTGAATATGTATTGAATTTTGAGAAATGCTTTTACTGCACTGCTTGATATGACCAAGAATTTTTCTGCTTTAGTCAATCATGTTTTTCAAAACATTGATTGATTTTTTAATATCGTATCAGTCTTACATCCTTGGAATAGACATGTCTTGATCATAGTGTATAATAATTTTTAACAAAACTTTTTTGTTAACTGTAAGGCAGTTTTATATTTGCAGAATTATTGCAAATTTAGTACAAAGAGTTCCTATATAACCCACACCATTTCCCCTAGAATTAACATCTTATATTGTTATGGTGTATGTATCTGTCTATTTATTATATGTTACGTAAATATTATGAAATTTATTATAGGAATTTGCTCATATTACTGTGGGGGTGAACAAGTCCAAATTCTATAGGGCAGGGTGCAAGCTGGAAACTCTGAAGAAGGTTTTTGATGAATTTGATGAATTCCCTAAGAGAAGCTGGCTGGCTGAAGTAAAGGAAATCCTTCCTGCTGACTGCTGTAATCATTGATTCTCCTGTTAAGGCCTTCAACTACTTGGATAATACTTCTCTCATTGCTGAAAGCAATCTCCTTAACTGATTGTAGATGAAACCAATCATACATGCAGTCAACTTACTGATTATTTAAGTCCATGAATATCCTCACAGTAACAATGAGGGCAGTACTTGCTTGACCAAAAACTGCACTCCATAACCTAGCCATGTTGACATATGTCCTAACCATCCATTTGTCAAAATTAATGAACCAATATATTGTTACATTATTATTAGCTAGAATCCCTGCTTTATTTACATTTTCTCAGTTTTTCCAAATATCCTGTTAAAGGATTACATCCAGAATAACACTTTACATTTAGTTATTATGTCTTCTTAAGCTCTTTATTGGTTGTGATAGTTTTCAGATTTTCCTTGTTTGAATAACCTTGACAGCTCTGAACATTACTACTCAGACATTTTGTAGAATGGTCCCCAATTGGAACCTCTTTATTAGATTTAATTTGGTATTGGGAGGAAGAATACAGAGGTAAAGTGCCATTCTCATCTGATCATATTCAAAGTGAACATGATCAACATGACACATCATTGCTGCTGATGATTTTAGAAACCTGTCTGAGATAAAATTTGCCCCATTTCCCCAACGCAAGGTTGCCAGGTTACTCTTTTTTCCCCCTTTCAAATTGTACTATTTGAAAGAAGGCACTATTGCAGCTCACACATAAGGAGGGGGGCTCTACTCTACCTCCCTTAATACAGAGTTTCTACAAAAATAATTTGGAATTCTTCTGCACAGGAAATTTATCTCTTCTCCCCCATTTATTTAATTCAGTCATTATTTTGATCATTATGGACTCATGCATATTTACTTTTTGCTTTGGCTTATAATACCACTTTTGATTTTTTTTTTTTTTTTTTCCTCAAGTAGTTCCAGCTTTGGCTGCAGGGTGTTCTTTCAGTTGGCTCTTGTGTCTCTTTGCTATATTTCCATCAATATGGGATTTTTGTTTTGAGCATTCCTTACTTTTTGGAACTAAAAGATGCCCCTGGCTCATCTTGTGTATTTCCTGTTCTAGAATCTGCCATTTCTCCAAGTTGGCTAAGAGTCAGGGGAAAATGAGGGTCCAGAGACAGGTGCTGGCCAGGCCTACAGGGGCTCCATGGAAATGGGGAGAGGATCAAACCACAGAGAATTATTCTTAGGTTTTGAAACCTTATGGAATTTTCCTTTCTGGTTTGCAAAACTGCTTTAACTAGTGACCCCCTTAAACCTTCCGTGATCTTCCTTTTGGAATGGTAAAATCTACCTTATGCTTTCCCATCATTGTATGTTTTAAACAGATAATGAGTTTTACAGTTTCACAGGCCCACTGATGGAAAAGAATTTTGTCCCAAAATGGATCATACCTGAAGTCTGACCCATATTTGATATAAATGATTTAGAAGATGAAATTTGGGAATTTTTGAGTTAATAATTTTAGATGAGGTTTTTGATTTAGAGTTAATGCTAAAATGTGTTAAAACTTTTGGGAATGTTGGGATGGGGTGATGATTTTGCAAATAGGATGGGCATGAATTTTGGGGGGCCAGAGGTGGTACTCTGTTAAATTTACAAGGACACAGACACACAGGGAAGAAGACCTTGTGAAGATGGAGGCAAAGATTGGAGTGATGCAGCTACAAGCCGAGGAACACCAAGGATCTCTGGCAACAACCAGAAGCTAGGAATAGTCATGAAGTTATTCTTGCCTAGAGCCTTCAAGGGAATCATAGACCTACTGAAACCTTGATTTTGGACAGTCTATAGAATTGTGAGAGGATAAATTGTTGTTTTAAGCAAATCAATTTCTTGTAATTTATGGCAGTCCTAGGAAACT
This sequence comes from Choloepus didactylus, assembly GCF_015220235.1. Taxonomy (NCBI): domain Eukaryota; kingdom Metazoa; phylum Chordata; class Mammalia; order Pilosa; family Megalonychidae; genus Choloepus; species Choloepus didactylus. The sequence goes on from NC_051309.1 coordinate 145,983,078, forward strand.
AGTACAGACAATTTTCTAATTCTTACACCATTTTATTTCTTTTTCTTGCCTTTCTATACTGGCTAGAATTTTCAGTTCAATGTGTAATAAAAGTGGTGTCAGCAGACATCCTTTTTATCTGCTTTCATAGGAAAACCTTACAATGAATTACCATTAAGTCTTATGTTTGCTATGTATTTAAAAAATATTTTGGATATACTTTTTTTTTCATATTAGACAAGTCTTTTTTCCAGTTTGTTTAGACTATTGTTCATATACCATTTCTACATTTTTGAGGATTTCATATGATCTATCTTCTTGATTATATTAATATATGAATTACATTGATCAAATTTTGAATGATAATCCACCTCATATTTTTGGAATTAATTCAACTAGATCAACAGATATGTTTCAGAAATAACTGGCCTATTTTGTTAATATTTTGTTTATGATTTATGCTTCTTTGCAATCACTTTATTTTTAATTTCATAGTCAGCTTTTAGCATTCATGTTATATTGCCTTTCTGAAATGAGTTGTGAAGCATTATTTCTGTTTATTTTTCTGGAATGTTTTGTGAAATATTATAATTTTTCCTTTCTTAATTGTTTTAAAAACTCTCCAGTGAATCAATCTGAGAATCAGATATATGACATTTTATTCAACAACTTTTTATGTATAGAGGATAACAAGTATTACATTTCTCCTATTGTTAATTTTAGCAGTTTGGTTTGGGAATTTTTCATTTCCACCCGTCTACAATTTTGTTGGCATAAATTTTTCATGATAACCTGGTATGTCTTTATAATGTTTGAAGGATCTTTAGTGATGTCCTTTTAATTTCTAATATTAGCAATTTATGGCTGCACTTTTTTCCCATGATTACTGTTATTAATTGTTACTATTTTGGTTAGCAGTTTAAAAGCAATATTTGGCATTGTTTATTTTCTTTAATGTAAATGTCTTTTTTTATTTCATTAACTTGTGATTTTATCATTTGCAATTCTTTTTTTCTGGTTACTTTAATTTTAATTTTGACTTCTATCTTCTAAAGATTTGTAATTAGCTTAATTCCCAGCATTACCTCTTTTTTTAATGTATGTATTTAAGGATTTTTTTTTCTGTAATAATGTCTCTAGTGTGTCCACAAGTTTGATATGTAATCTTTTTAATCATTGAGTTAAATTTATGCATGTTTACAAATAAATGGAGTCAATGTATTTCTTTTGCTTTCATTTCTTTTTCATTGCTTTCCAAGTATTCTTTTCTGTTTTATTTTACCTGTTGTGAAGATCAATTCACAAAGCTGATTATGAAATATTCTCCTTTTCCTTAACTAATTCTTATCTTCAAAATGTGCTTTGTCAGTGATAAGGATGTCTTCAATAATCTTATGGTTAAATTTTACACAGTGTATCTTTACCTATTTTCTCACTTTTAAACTTTATAAGCTTATAGATGCTAAGGGTAGGTTTTGTAAACAGAATATACTTGTTTTTCATTTTGTCACTCTAATTTTCTATTTTAAGTGAAGTATTTAGCCCATTTTTGCCTTCTTTTAAAATAATCAAGATTTTTTTCTATCATTTCCCCCTTTTAATTTGCTATTTATACTTTCTTTTAGTAGTTCTTTGTTAGGGTTACATTAGAGTTTATACACTAGCTCTTCAACTTATTAAAGTCTTTATATAACTTATTACTTTTGTTTCTTCCCAGACAAAGCAATCAACTTAAAACACTTTGACTAAACATAATTATTTAATTACACCTCCTATCACTATTGTTTGAGAGCTCATTTGTGTGTGTTGTGTTAGCATGTGCAGTTATTTGTGGATTTCAGAGGAGAAAACTGATGTTACACCCATTAGCTTTGTTAATCATTCAGTCAAATGCTGTTCAACAATGTGATATTTTGAGTGTTAGCCAATTACATTTATTTCCACTGTAATTTCCATATATTTTTCATTTCATACTAATAGATAAAATTAATAAGAACCCTGAAGGTGAAATATAAGAAGCTATTAAGAAATCTGGAGATTTAAAGTTTGAAAATTAGCCTTAAGATAATCTTTAACAGGCCTTAATTTTTATTCATATGATCAAATGGTAATATATCTGTAATGCCAAAAGCTAGTATTATAAAGCAAATATACAATGATGATTCTTGATCAGTGGACTTTATTAATTGTGCATCAAATTTTTCAATACATACAAAATTTTTTGTAAGAAACAGAATGAGCAAATAGCACCATAAAGCCATTTCTATGCTATCTATATTATTATAAAAATAAGTTAGGCTATTTTCTAAGTAAAAATAATTAAAAAACTAGGGGTGGCTTTGCCTCTTTTGATATCATGATGTATAATTAAATTCAGTATGTTAACATGCATTTTCCACAAGAACAAAATGTATTATATTATTTAAAAATTTAACAACAAATCTATAAATTATTAATGTTGGCAGAGTATACTATAAATACTGGTAAATATTTTTCCAAAATGAACTTTATAGTATATCTTTTAATACAAATGTTCATATGAAATATATTTTATACTTGAGAGTCTTCTAAAAATTTCTTTAGACTTTCCATGAGATTATGCATTACTAAGGGAGGCTTCCAGGTCAAAAAGAGATTGAGAGGGTTCCTGTATAGAGCAGAGGAATAAGTGCTAGAAATCAGGTTTCAAGATTTATGTTATCTCTTTAACAATTAAATATATGAAAAAAATATTTGACAAGCACTTAAAATAGTGAAGAAAATAAATTCGTCTATCCCATCTGTTTGCAAACAGATGAGTAAGTTTATCTTTGGTAATGAGTAAAAGGAGAAAACAAATAATAACCCTAGACCTATTGAAAAGTAATCAGATGTAATGGAAAGAAAGACAACTCAGGAAAGTGATATGTTGCTGGTACTGAAAAGAATTAGAGAATGATTAGGAATCCTTGATAGATGCTCTATGAAACAGAAATAAAATAACTTCTGAAAACAAAGATCTGAAATTACAGGAAAATAAAAAAATATGTAAATACATTTAATTTAAATGACTATAAAAAGAGCTGAAAACTGACAAAAAAAAGGTTAAAGGGGAAAAGACAGGTATTAAAATAGGAAATACAGCCCTCCCATTCACACAGATAGTCTCATAAGAAACTCCAGAATACTGTCATCCCCACAGAATCTTTGAAAAACTAGCAGAAACTGGCAGAAACACCTTCCTCAGAACTCCAGAAAAGAATTAGATGGTTGCAGAAATTGGCTGAAGGCTGAGTGAGAAAAATGCAACTTTAAAAATTGGTAGGAGAAGCTAGAGTTGCCATTGACGACCACTCTCCCATGCAGTGTGGAGCAAGCCCATGCTCTCAATGTGGGGCCCTGGCCCTCTCTAAGAGGAAGCAGAGTAACCCTTATGCATATACTGGGGTGACTGAATGCCCATGCCAATCTATCTGTGGCAGCATGAAAGACTGAAACAAGAAACTGAACCCAGACCTACACTGCCCCGTAGCAGAGGCAGATTCCAGACAACTAAGGCATTGTAAGAAATGATTAAGTCAAAGTAGCTGAGGGCAAAGGATTACCAGCTTTAGGTTATATGTTAGAGCACACTGGAGAGGAAAAAGTCTATTTTATATGGAGTTGAGGGAGCACTTGAATTTCTTTGAACAGGGGAGTTCACAAGGCCATGAGCAAACACAAGTGCAGGACATGACAGAGGCTTAGAAAAGAGAAGATCCTACACTTCAGATTCACCTCAGACTGATCTTCCTGATTGGAAGAATAAATCCTGAAGGAGCGAGCGCTCCAGCCAATGCAGAGCTAATTTGCTAACACTGCGCGAGGTGATTTTTTTTTTCTTTTTTTCTTTTTTTTTCTCATTAGTTTGTTTTTGTTAGTTCCTGGCTTTCAAGGGAATCTCTGTCATATTACTAGCTAGATTCAAACTTAGGGAACAGAGAACTCAAAGACTAAATCTCAGAGTTAACACTTTAAATTATTAAAATATATAGTATGCTGCAGAAGATTACAAAACAAGTAGGTGTGGTTCATCCAAAGGAACAAGAAAGAAATTCAGAAACCATAAACAAAGGTCAGAATTTGAACACATCGGACAAAGACTCCACAAAATGATCCTCTATTTGTTTTAGGAAATAAAGGAAAATCTAGAGAAAGAACTAAAGGGTATCAGGAAACAAAACATGAAGAATAGGAGAATCTCAAAAGGGAGATAGAAATTTTAAAAAGGAAGCAAGCAGAAACACTGGAGTTGAAGACCAAAAAACTTAAATGAAAAATTCCCTAGAGAGTTTCAGCAGCTTTTTGGAACTGGCAGAAGAAAGAATTGGTGAACTCAAAGACAAGAAACTTGAATTGGTCCAAGCTGAAGAAGAATGAAAAAAAAGTGAACAAAGCTGAAGAGATCTGTGGGGCACCATCAAGCACACCAATATATTTATTATGGGGGTACCAGAAAAAGAAGACAGTAAGGGATAGAAGGAATATTCAAAGAAACAATGGTGGAAAACTTCCCAAATTAAATGAAAGATATGACATACACTTTTAAGAATCTCATTGAACACGAAGAGTATAAAATTGAAGAGAAAAATGCACACATACATAGTAGTCAAACTCTTGAGTGCCAGAGAATGAGATTTCTGAAAGTTGCAAGAATAAAGCAGTGTGTTATGTACAAGAGAACCCCAATAACATTAAATGCTAATTCCTCAGAAGAAACCATGAAGAAGGCTGTGGGCTGTAATATTTAATAAGTGCTGAAAGAAAAAATTGCTAACCAAGAGTTTTATACCTATTGAGACTCTCTTTTAAAATGAAGTAGCAAGTAAGATGTTCCCAGATAAATCAAAAGTTGAGGGAGATCATCATGATTTGACCTGTCCTACAAGCAAAGTGAAAGAGAAAGATTGTAAGAAAAGGACACTGGACACTGGATAGAAGTGGTATAAAGAAATAAAGACCTCCAGCACATGGATAATTAAAATACTAGCACTACTGTAGTGCATTTTTTTGTATATAATTACTTTTTACGTCTAAAAAGCAAATGCATAAAAAGTAATGATAAATCTATTGTTTTGGACATACAATGTACAAACATATAATTTGTAACAAGTAAAAAAAGTGGGGGACTGTGAAGCATAGGAGCAGTCTATGTGTATGCTATTAATTTTAGTTGGTATCAAATCAAACATTAGTATAGACTTAGGATGTTAATTTTAAACATGTTGGTAACCAAACAGAAAATATACAAACAATATATTCCCAGAGAAATGAGAATAGACTCAAAATGGTACACTACACAAACTCAAATAAATATAAAAAGAGGAATTAATAAAATTGAGGGACAAAAATGGCATGAGACTTACAAAGACCATATAAAAAGAGCAGAAGAAAGTCCTGCATTATCAGTAGTTACTTTAATTGTAAGCAGATTAAACTCTCCAGTCAAAAGACAGAGACTGGCAGAATGGATAAAAATGTATGACACAATTATATGCTGTTGACAAGAGACTCACTTTAAATTCAAAGTAGTTTGAAAGTGAAAGGTTACAAATAGTAACCAAAACAGAGCTGTGGTACTTATATGGATATCAGAGAAAATAGGCTAAGTAAAATACTGTTGAGGGATAAAGTAGGTTTGTATATACTGATAAAAATGTCAATTCAAAAGGAACAAATATTCAATACATGCACCCAATGGCAGAGCCTCAAGATACATGAAGCAAATATTGAAAGATTTGAAGGGAGAGATAGATGGTTATACATTAATTGTAGGAGATTTCAATACACTACATTCAATAATGGATAGAACACATAGACAGAAAAGCAATAGGGGAGTAGACATCTTAAATAATACTATAAACCAACTAGACCTAACAGATGTATATAGAAGACTTCACCTAACAGTTGCAGAATACATATTATTCTGTAGTGTGCATGGAGTATTCTCCAGGATAGAGCATATGTTAGGTCACAAAACAAGACTCAGTGTTGATGTTATATTATGTGTCTTCTCCAAACTCAACAACATAAAACTGGGACGTCAATAAAAGAAGAACTGGAAAATTCAAAAGCATGTGGAAGACAACAATGCAATATTAAACAACCAATGGGTCAAACTATCAATCACAAGGGAAATTAGGAAATAAATTTAAGGAAATTAAAATGAAAACAGAACATACCAAAATTTATGGGATTCAACAAAAGCAGGACTGAGAGGGAAATTCAGAGTGCTAATGTTTACACTAAAATAGAAGATATATCTCAAATCTGAGATGTGACCCCCACATGGATGATGTAGGAAATGAAAAGCAAACTAAACCCAAAGCCAGCAGAAGGAAGGGGATAAAGATTAAAGCAGAAATAAATGAAATAGTTAAAAACAATAACCGATGAAATCAAATGTTGGCTCTTTGAAAAGATGAAAAATGTTTCCCTAAACCGACAAAGAAAAAATGAGAGGACACAAATATTTCAAATGAAATGTCATTACCACTGACCCCACTGAAATAAAAAGTATTATTGGAGGATACTATGAACAATTGTACTCAAAGAAATGAGACAACCTAGGTTAAATGGACAAATTCCTAGAAACACATAAACTACCTACAGTGATTCAAGAAGAAACAGATTTCAGCAGACCAATAGCAAGTAAAGGCATCAAAAACTTCCGAACACAGGCCACTCTCGGCATGCCCCGCAGTTGCCACTGCCCTGCTGCCCCTCCTCCTTCTCCTCCCCAGTGCCACAGAGCGGAAGCCCGAGCCATCGTTTCACCCACAGCAGTGGGTACCATGGCTTCTGGAGTTACAGTGAATGATGACGTCATCAAAGTTTTTAATGATATGAAAGTAAGGAAATCTTCTACACAAGAGGGGATCAAAAAAAGAAAGAAAGCAGTTCTCTTTTGTTTAAGTGCTGACAAAAGACAAATAATTGTAGAGGAAGCAAAGCAGATCTTGGTGGGTGACATTGGTGATACTGTAGAGGACCCCTACACATCTTTTGTGAAGTTGCTACCTCTGAATGATTGCCGACATGCTTTGTACGATGCCACATATGAAACAAAAGAGTCTAAGAAAGAAGACCTAGTATTTATATTCTGGGCTCCTGAAAGTGCACCTTTAAAAACCAAGATGATTTATGCTAGCTCTAAAGATGCCATTAAAAAGAAATTTACAGGTATTAAACATGAGTGGCAAGTAAATGGCTTGGATGATATTGGGAGGCAATGTAGTAGTTTCACTGGAAGGAAAACCTTTGTAAAATGACAGGTGCCATCTGGATGTTAAAGAGCTTACATTTCTCCAGCTCAGTCGATTGGATTGGTATTAGTTTTGTTTATTTTTTTTATCTCCCTTCCAACACAATGAATGAAGGAGATACCATTTATTTAAGAAACCTATCAGTGATGGCCATTAGATTGTTTAATACTGTTATTTTTATGTAAAACCCAGGGAATGCTGTCCCATCATACTTTAGCCAAAACAATGGGTTATATGCCTCCCTCGCAGCAAGCATTATGAAGAATGTCAATGTGAATAGCTTATAATACTGCAAAGGGTAAGCTAATTGAATGCCTTGAAAGTATTATCCACTGGTCAGATGGTAAACTTTTTTCAGTATTATTTATAGTTGCACTTGATTGCGGTTCTGTGATGCTCTGAGTATTCATACACCTCACCTGCCTTGGCAAGCCTATTTTTGTGATATGGCAGCACGGATATAACACTATGCATTGAAAGCACTTTTTGTAATGAGTTTAAACCCCCACCCCAAATAGGAATGCCAATTAAGTTGCATTAACTGTGTCATCAACTTAATCCTAGTACCTCAGTGTTCATTCCTGTTACTTGCATAATTTCTTAAAAGAAATAGCTGCTGTTAATGCCTTTTTGTTTTCCATTGAGGGTACACTACTGAATAAATGTAGGAGTTTTGTTTACCATGTGAGTTTTGCAACACTAAAGATATTTTGAGTTGCAGTCATGATGGCAATTTCTCTATAAAACAGCCTTAAATGGAACATTGTTTTTGAGATCAAACTCTCCCCACCCTCACAAAAAATGGCCACGTTGCAATAAAAATTGTGGCACATTAAAAAAAAAAAAAAAAACTTCAGAACACAGAGAAGCTCAAGATCAGACACTACAAGAAAAAAAATTACAGACCATTATTCCTAATGAAAGCAAATGTAAAAATCCTCAACAAAATATTAGGAAACCAGATCCAACAGAATATTTAAATAATTATACACCATGATTAAATGGGATTTATCCCAGGTGTGCAAGGGTGGTTCAATATAAGAAAATCAGTTAATGTAATACACCACAAAAATAAAATAAAACATATAATCATCTGAATTGATACAGAAAAGGAATTTGACAAAATCAGCACCCATATTTGATAAAAACACTTAGAAAACTGGGAAAAGAAGGAAACTTCTTCAATATGGTGAGTGGCATAATTGAAAAACCCGCAGCTAACATCATAATCAACGATGAAAGACTGAAAGCTTTCCTTCTAAGATCAGAAACAAAATAAGTGTCCATTGTCAACACTAGTATTCAATATTGTACTGGAAGTTCTAACCTAAGAAATAAGACAAGAAAAAGAAAGAAAAGTCATCCAAATTGGAAAGGAAGGAGTAAACTTTTTTCTATTTGCAGATGACCTGATGTTATACATATAAAAATACTTAAAAATCCACAGTAAAGTTACTAAATCAAATAAACAAATTTAGCAATGTGGCAGAATGGAAGATCAACATGCAAATATAACTGCTGTTTGTATACAGTATTAATGAACAATCTGAAGAAGAAATCAAGAAAAAATGCATTGACAATACCAATGAAAAAAATTAAATACCTAGGAATAAATTTAAGCAAGATGTAAAGGACGTGTACATGGAAAACTACAAAACGTTGATAAAATGTATGAAAGAACTCTTAAATAAATAGAAGGACAGTTTGTGTTGGAAGACTATGTTAAGCTGTTAATTGTATCCAAAGCAATTTTCAGATTCAATGCAATACCAGTCAAGTTCCAACAACTTTCTTTGCAGAAATAGAAAAGCCAATCATGAAATTTATATGGAAAGTTATGGTGCCCTGAATAGACAAAACTATCATGAAAAGGGAGAATGTAGCTTAAGGACTCACACTTCCCAATTTAAAAACTTATTACAAAGTTTTATTAACCAAAACAGTGTGATGGTTGCACAAGGACAGACATATAAATAAATCAATGGAATTGAATTGAGTATTCAGAAATATACCCTGAAATCTATGGCCAATTGATTTTTTATAAGAGTGCCAAAAACATTCAATGAGGAAAGCATAGTCTTTTTAACAAATGGTTCTGAGAAAACTGTATATCCATATGCAAAAGAATGCATCACACCATATATAAAAATTAACTAAAAATCGATGAAAAATCTAAATATAAGAACCTAAAATGCAAATCTCCTAGAAGGAATTGTAGGGAAGCATCTTCCAGACCTTGTGTTGGCAAAGTTTCCTTAAACTTTACATCCAAAGCATGAGAAATAAGAGAAAAAAATAGATAGCTTGGATTTCATTAATTATAAACTTTTGTGCATCAAACAATTTTATCAAGAAGGTGAAAAGACAGCCTACAGAACAGGAATTAATATTTGGAAACCATATATCTGATAAGTGTTTAATATCCAAAATATATAAATAACTTCTCCAACTCAACAATTAAAAAAAATGGTTAAAAAGACTTGAACAGCTATTTCTCCAAAGACGATATACAAATAGCCAATAAGCACATGGAAAATGCTCAAAGTCATTAACCATCAGGGAAATGCAAATCACAAGTACAATAAGATATCTTCTCACACCCACTAGAAAAACTACTATTGGTAAAAACCACACACACACAGAAAATAACATGTATTGGAGAGGATGTGGAAAATTAGGAACACTCATACATTGTTGGTGTGAATGTAAAACACAGCCACTATGGAAAACGGTCTGATGGTTCCTTGGAATTTCCATATGTCCCAGCAATCCCACTCTAGATATATACCCAAAAGAATTGAAAGCAGGGACCCATAGAGATATTTGCACAGCAGTGTTCATAGTGGCATTATGGACAATTGCCAGAAGATGGAAGCATCCCAAGTGTCCATCTACAGATAAATGGATAAACAAATGTAGTATATACATATGATGAAATATTATTCAGCCAAAGAAAAGAATAAAATTTTGATACATGGATGAAACTTAAAGACATCATGTTGAGTGAAATAAGTCAGATACAAAAGAACAAATTTTGTATGACCTCACAAATAGGAAATAACTAGAACAATCAAATTTAGAGTCAGAAACTGGAATATAGGTTACTAGGGGCTGGTATTGGGTTAGGAAATGGTCAGTTATTGTTTCATTAATATAGCATTTCTGTTTAGGGTAATGGGAAAGTTTTGGTGATGAATGGTGGTAAAGGTTGCACAAAATTGTGAATGTAATTAACACCACTGATTTATATATTTGAATGTGGTTAAAAGGGGAAATTTTACTAGCAAAAATGTTTTATGAGACTATATAACACAAACAGTGAACCCTTATGTACACTATGGGCTATGGTTAATAGCATAAATATAATATTGTTATAGCAATTGTCACAAAGTCCCCACACTAATGCAAAGTATTAATAACAGGAAAAACTGAATGTGAGGGGCAGGGTATCTCGGAACTCTATGTTTTCTGCTTGATTTTTCTGTAAGCTTATAACTTCTCTATAAAAAATAAAATTCATATAGATGTCAAAATTGCAAAAAATTAAGTATAATGTATTTTGTGGCATAAATGAGATTTCACATGTAAGTTTTATGCATACTATTAATAAGAAATGAAAACTAATCCCACAATAAAATTTAATAGAAGAAAAAATGCTGTATCAGAAAAGTTATGCATGTTTATGCCAAAAATTTTTATGTGTTTTACTACAAAACAAGTTGAAATTCTGTTATGGGTGCTGTCAGAGCAACATCTGGAAAAAAATTCATTATCATAAAGTAAATTGTAAATAAGAATTAATTCATTTATGAGAAAATATTCTAAATTTAAATTATTTTATTCTGAAATGTGTATGAAAGGGCTCAACTATATGCCAGATAATATAAAATTTGGGGGGGTTCCTTGGCATGCATTGCTCCCAGTGAGCTATAATGTTATGTGGGAGACAGGAAAATAAATTAACAAGGGAGTTACAATTAAAGAGATGTCTTAACTCATTCAGAAGTGAATAACTTATCAGTGATACAACTTGACCGTACCCATGAAATCACCCAAAAGATAGCAACATTGTGTTTTTATGTGTGTCGTGAAATTATCATATAATGCAAATTTAGAGGAGCAGGTGCATCATATCTTAGTTCATAAAAAATTACACTTTTTCAGAAATATTGTTGATAGCTATAATATGCTATATTTTCTTTGTTTTCTTTATGGGAAAACAAAAAGTTCTCAGTTTGAGCCAAAAAAATATGGGCATTTGTGCAAATTGAAATGTATTTTACATGAAAAAGTACAAGTGAAGTATTATATTTCAAATGTGCTCACATCTTTTTTTTGAGTTGGTCCTTGTGGAACTCAATGTCAAAAGCAACAATAAATGCTCCACTTCAACTAGGAGGTTTATTTATAAAGGAAAATCTGATAATTTTTGGTATCAATTGAATTTATTTTCTGACATTTATACTTAGGTTTTGAAACATTAGCTTAACATAAACCAGATATTAAAAATCTGTATTTATCCATGACCTTTATTAAATATGAATTTGAGTTATACAATTGCTTAGAAATAAAGATAAATAAAATTTCTTATGTCCTAGGGAAATAAGGATTAAAGGGGAATTTTAGATAAATCCTCAAATATACATTTTTGTATACTTATACTATATATATACACACACACACACACACCCCTTCTTATTTATTTTTCTACCAGTGGACCAGTGTCATGAGATTCTGGTTGTTCTTCACGAGATGAGAAGATGTTTTATTTAGACATGTATCATGAGAACCAGTTCCAGCTTGCATCATTCAAGAATTAAAAAGTGGTGAGAGAAAATGAATATCTAAATTTAGGGAAAACACTAATACTATAATTTGAATATGGATTGTCATGACAATTATATTGCACAGCACATAAATGATCACAAACTACAACAGCAAAAAAGAAATAATTTGAAAACATCAGCATACTCTGGTTAAAAAAAAAGGAATTGTTTTGCAAGTCTTATGGAAGTGACACAAGTGCTTGTATGAAACAGTACAATTTGTATCACCAATATTCAGATATAAGTTATAATACAAAAATCACTAAACAGCAACAAGGCTTCTTTGTGAATAGCAAATTCTGTGCTTGATCAGGAGAACTTTAGACAGAGTTTATCTGTATTATTTTATTTTTTTAATAAGGAAATATAAATTTTGTCAACATCCACACATAACATACATGTTTATGTGTCTGTATTTGGTGAAAGAGTTGCTAACTTTAAAAGGTTACCGTTGGCATTGAAATTTTCAGCAGAAGTACAGCATCATAAATGGAGACCAGTTATAAGTATTCTTAGCAACATGCTTCAGGAAATACAGTAATATATGTGTGCCACATAAACACACACCTACACATGTCAGTAAATTGATGGTTGCTTACTTTTCCATAGGAAAGAGGAAGAATGTAGACCTTTCAATTCACAAAGAAATGTGGAATAGGTAGATTTGTTTAATTTCCCTTCTGGGTAGTTCATATAGCTTATTGTAGTAAAATAGACAGGTATGTAAAATGTAAGAAACACTTCATAAAGATAAAGTGGTGGTACTATGAGAATAATGAGTCATAGATAAGCAATGAATTGCAGGAAAGGACTTCAAGCAAGAATGCAGTCAATTTCTGCTCCTCCTGTAGAAATTGCCTTAATTTCTATCTGCATAAGAATAAACACTCACAGAATAAGCTGGAGTTTAAGGCTTTGGAAAGTTTTCCCCCTGAGTCCTCTGCTCTTTGCAAATAGATTTCTTTCTACATATTAATTTTTTTAAAGCTATTACATTAAGGGAACATTAGCTCCTTTACTTCATTTCCTATACTCAAGTGTTCTAATTCCTATGAGAAAATTACTATCAAGAAAATAATACAGAATGATATTCTAAATAGTGACTGGCATTGCAAAGGGGGGTAGTACTTTAGAGTGGAGTGTAAAATGAAAACCTCCTATAGGAGGTGCCACTAGCATTAAAATTTGGTATTATTCATTCACCATGCAAAGATCCAGATGGAAGATTCCAGTGCAATGAAATTATAGAAGAAGGAAACCAGAGTTGAGTAAACAGAAAGAAAAGAGGTGTGAGTGAAGTGTTAATGAAGAGAAGAGGAAAAAATAGGAGATAAGGAGAGATCAGATCATGGAGGAAACTTTAAGTTAGGATAAGAATTGTGGATTTTATTTTATATACAAAGCTTAGACTTGGGATTTTATGCAATTAGATGACATCACCCAGATTACTGTGTGGAAAAGCATTGCAGGGAAATTGCATAGAAATGTGACTTGGCTCTCTTAAAACTTTATTACATTTTTTTGTCTATTTGGCAGAGTAGAAAAACCAAGGGTATTTTCCCAGACTCTGTTTCAGGTAAGAGTCAGGGTACAAATAAGTTTCTGCCAATTCACCTCTTTACATGGAAGATGGATTCTATCTCCTGTGGCTCCTGTGTATCAAGAAATGCTGTCAGCAGAGATGACCTCTTGATCTGATACTTAGTCCCTGAGACTGGTTCAGTGACAACACCTTTCTGGCATCACAGGCTGCATGGGGACAGTGATACCTTCAGACCTTTAAAAGCAAAGCTAGATCCATGGCTTCAGTGGTAGTAGATCCACTCATGGGGAGGTTCTGTGTTAATTTTGGAGTGTTTCTGAGAGGCACAAGCTAAAACGTTCTCAGCCTTTCCAATAATATGCAAGCAAATAATTACTTGTATTACGTACTTTCATACTTAACACACCTACAGTGGTTATGTTGTTTTTGTTTTATTTTTAAATTTATTCTTGATAATGAGGACAAGAGTGGAATCAGGGTCACCCATTTTAGAAATTTATTACAGAAATGGAAGCTTGTGAGGATGGTTCAAAATTAAAGATACTATCAATAGAAATGTTGAGAAGTGATCACATATGGGATACATTTTGAAGACAAAGGTTTATCATCATCATAGCAGGAGTGGAAGATCCTCAGTTTAAGGACTTCAGTTTGGTCATTTTTACTTCAACCACTCTTACTGTCTTACCTTACAGATCAAGGAACTAATGTGAACATTTGGCCAACTGCTAAGTGTGTGCATTCTGATTGTATATTAGGGAACAAAGAAATGACTAATGCAAGAATCTAAGTGTCAAGAACAGTGAAGTGTCTAAGATTATGCCATATTTTTAAGCAAACAATTTAGCTTGTCACAGTTCCATGGTTGTTGGCAGAAGTTACAAGATTCTTGGATGAGAGAAAAAAGTTTATTACTCATTGCAATAGCAGTAGCTAGAGTATCATTAGTTTGCATCAGTTTCTCTAAGTCTCAATTCCCACAGGACAACATGAAGCAGGTCAGATAATACCTGTTCATCCTGTTGGTTGTGTTACAGGCGAAGAACTCTGAGCCCAGGGAACACGAACCTTTTATAAAAGGGTAATAAGCATGTCTTTTTGTTCTAGAGGGATATATAATCTTTATTATATTGGACAACAAGCATATATGCCATTTGCTCCAGATGGAGACATTATCCCTAACTTTCAAGGTTATAATAAAAAGCTTGCCTACTGCTCTGGGCAGAAATACCAACTCTGTCTTTTGAGGTCATTTTCTGTACATCATCCTTGAAAACGCAGTCAAGAACAAATGGAAAGACAATGCTTCACTCACAAGATGGTCAGAAATGTGAGACCCATTGTATCATTTTCCTTTGGCCCAAAGGACTTCATTTAACATTTCTTGAAATGCTGGTCTCCACTGATGCATTTTTTCAGCATTTGCATTTCTGAATTTTTTTCTTCCTTATTTTCTAGCATGACTTGTTTCTGAGAAAAAAAATCTTCTATTATTATTATATTTCCTGTGTTTATAAATTGGTTCTTTTTCCTGGCTGATTTTTTAAGATTTGCTCTTTACAACTGTTTTAAAGTAGTTAGATTTTAATGCCCCTTTGTGTAGGTTTCTTTGTGTTTCATACATATGGAGTTTGTTGAATTTCCTGTATTTGTGTCTTTATAATTTTAACCACATTTGGAAAATGTTTGGCATCTACATATTCAAATATTTTTCTCTCTTTTTACTCTCCACTAGGGAGTCTGATTATATGCATATTAGGTCACTTGAAGTTGTTCTACGACCCACTAATGCTCTGTTACTTTGTTTGTTTTTTTCCTGTGATTTTCCTTTTTCATAGCTCCTACTGCAATGTCTTCAGGTGACTGATGAGAACAGGATTTATCCCCAACATTGTATGATATACTGTTAATGATTCCATTAATACATCTGAGCTCTTCTTTATTATATCTTTGGTAGATTCCTTACAGACAAGTGCCAAGGAGTACTCAGCTGCAGACTCAAGACCTATCCTGTATAGATCTAAAGATTCCTCGTAGCTTTCTCTTCTCTGATATTTTTTCTTCCCTGTGGTTTCTCTGAATTCTCAGCTTTCTCTCTTCAATTCAGAGGTACCACTGGGCTTCACCTGGATTCTTCTGTCATGGCCATGAAATTATAACTGCTGGGGCAATTGTAGAACTCACCTCCTTTATTTCTTGTCTCTCAGTGATTACTGTCCTTCATTGCCTGATGTCCAATGTCTTGAACACTATTGTTTTGTATATTTTGTCAAATGCTTTTGTTAATTCAGGTGAGAGAATAAATGCTTCCTCTTTGCTTTAGTTTCCTGTTAGCTGAAACAAATACCCTGCAATGGGTTGGCTTATACAATAGGAATTTATTGGCTCATGGTTTTACAGCTAGGAGAAGTCTAAAATCAAGGCATCATCAAGGCAATGCTTTCTCCCAGATGATTGTGGTGTTCTGGGGCTGGGCGGCCAGTGATCTGTAGTCCTTCCCCTTTCCGCACACATGGGTGGGACCACTCACTTGGCCAATGGAGAGCTCTTTGGTCCAGACCTCAGTTTCTATGGTTCTGCCCTTGAAGTCATTCTTTAGTCTATTCATCCCTTCTCTGCCCCTTTCAGTTCAAGCTGGGAGTTCTGCTCATACAAATTTTGCAAAAACCTTGTTGGCTTTGTGTGCAGTTCACAGGGGTCTAAGCCATCAGACAGAAGGATCTTCCACAGATTCTTCCAGGATAACTGCACCTCCAGTCCTGACTTCCACTGAAATGGCTGACTGGATCCATGTTCAACCACACCCTCTTGAGAAAAGGTTTGTTCACTTTAACCACCACTCTCCTCTGGAACTTACTTCTCAAAATCTCAGGGAGGTCCCTGATAGAGCCACTTCTGGCCTCAGTCTAAGAGCACACTATTTGTAAAGGCTTAGAATTTCCCAAATCATCAGTTTCTAGTTTCTTTGTGCTTAGGAGTTCAGTTCTCAGCTGATCCATTTCCTCTTGAATTTTACTATAATCTATAAGGAGAAGCCAGACTGCACCTTGTATACTTATTTTTGAAATTTCCTCAGCTAAATATTGAAGTTCATTGCTTACAAGTTCCACTTCCAATCCAATGTTAGAATATAATTTTGCCAAGTTCTCTGCCACTTCATAAAAAAAATCAGCTTTCTTCCAATTTCCAGTAACACATTTGGCATTTCCTTCTAAGGCCTCCTTGGAAGTACCTTTAGTACATTTGTACTTAAATCTCTTCAAAGCAATTTAGGATTTTCCTGTCAAGCACCTCACAATTCTTTCAGCCTCTATCCATTACCCAATTCTAAAGTTGTCTCCACGTTTTAGGTATTTGTAATAGCAGCATCCCACTCTCCAGTACCAAAAACTGTTTTAGTTTCCTGGCTGAAAAAATAAACACCTGTAAAGGGTTGGTTTAAATAATGGGGTTTTATTGCCTCATGGTTTTGAGGCTAGGAGAATCCAAAATTAAGATGTCAAAAAGGCAATGCTCTCTCCCATTCTGTGGCTGTCTGCTGGCAGTTCTTGGTCCTAGACTTTTCTGTCATATGGCCATGCATGTGGTGGCCTCTTCTGGCTTCTCTGGACTCTATTAGAGTTCTGGTTTCTTCCAGTGGCTTTCTCTCTGTGTGTCTGAATTTCATTCTGCTTACAAAGCACTCCAGTAATAAGATTCAGACCCATCCTGATACAAGTGGGCCACACCTTACCTGAAGTATCCACATAAAAAGGTTCTTATTTATAAGAATGGATTAAGTTTAAGAACATGTTTTTCAGAGGTACATAGTTCCAAGCCACCACACCCTGTTAGTCCATCTTAGCTGCAAGTCAACACTACTATAATAATTTCTGATACCAATTATTCTTGGTTGGGTTTCCTTGAAGTAGAATATGAGACAGAGATCTGGATACAAATGATTTTTTGATGAAATGCATTGTTTTGGAGAAAAACAAATCAACTTTAAGGGAAGAAATTCACAGTAGAAAGATTAGGAAAGGCCAAACAAAGTTGTAGCCCCAAATAAAGTTTATCCTTGGCTTGATCCACAGGCATAGGGCTCTAGACTATAAATTGCTTCACAGTTTTTCCCTTTCTTGAGGAAAGTGGGCCAGATTTTTGTGCTTACTCCAAGTTATTCATTAGCTGTGGGTTGCCTCTAATAGAGAGGTGCACTATCTCCCAAGCACTGGTTTTCCTGTAAGCCAAGAACAGTTCTTCAGAGAAGCATTGAGCCTTGGTTAACCAAAACTCATAGCAGCTGAGGAAGTTGAAGAATATATGTTCAAGGAATCATATCATCTACTGTATACATCAGTGTGGAATGAAAGACACATGTCTAGAATTTACACTATATGTTTCCATTTATGTAGAGTTAAAATATTCATAATGGGAACAACATTTAATACAGGAATCATACCTGACTCATATAGCTTAGAAAGTAAGGGACTAAGTAACCCAACATATTAGTTACTACCTCTGGTTTGTCCATGGTGAAGGAAGGCAATTATGATAATACTTACCTTCTTAACCTCCATGGAGTATACAGGGAGAGAGATGTTTATTTTCTTATAATCCTTTGAAGTGTATGAGTATGTTTTATACAAGCTTTTTATACAAGTGACATATTTTATATACAAAAGTGCATCCTCACTTTCTTGGATGACATGTAGTGTATGGTTGGTGTCAGGAGAAATGAATAAACTTTGACTTCTTGTCAAATATGTATTAAGATATGAGGAGAGTAGAGTCCATTTAACTTTCAGTAGAGTCACAAGATTACACTGACTCACTCCTAAGCAAGAAGGGAAATTAAAAATTAAGGACTTGGGTAAACATTATGGGATTTTATTTACATAGCTAAGAGGCAATAATAACAACACTGGCATTCAGAACTATGGCCTCAATTTTACTCATTGAATTGGGAGCCTGAGTGTGTATATCTTTCAAAGCACAGATATGACATGTAATATTTTATTTAAAACAATTTTATTAGTTAGCTAACATACCTATAATTGTAAATGTCTTTCTGAATAAATTATATTGTTTAAATTTGCTTCATGTTCACATATCTAGGTTGTTTGCTGTAATGAATACATTTTTATATTTTAAATGGTTGTATAGGAAAGTAACTACAAATAATTTCCATTTATTTTTCTTTTTCCTATAGCTCCAATCACAACTCCTTATTAATCCTTTTAATAAATCAGTATGACGATACATACCTTCAATTCAATGAATGTTAAAGGTTTCAGTAGGAAAAATAAGAGATGTGTATTTATGGACTTTAGACATCACTTCTTACTGATGCTTTCAGACTGTTTCCCTTAGCGTTCTAATTTGGTGTCTTCTAAACCTTCTGAAAACACCCTCGGTAAGATATGCAATTTACATTGTTACACAGTACATATAAAAACATGTATGGAGACACAGAAATGCACGTAAACAAAACACAAGTTTCATAAAGCACTTATTGGCTCTGTAACAACTGATACACTCTGATATTTATTGATTCACTTTCTATTTTATGCTGGTCAAAATCTAGATAATATATTTCATATCCACAGTTTGAAAGATATCAATTTAATAGGTGCAAACAAATGAGAACACTTTTATTCTCTTTAATGTTTTAGAAGAAAGATGTCTTTCCTCTTAAAGTATATAACAGTCTTTCCGAGTAGAATGGCATCCTGGGCCTTAATTGAGAGTGTAATGGTTATTTCTAATATATATTAGTGAGCTTTGGTGAAATTTAAATAAATATAGAAAGGTTTCACAAAAATATTTCTTATTCCTTTCAAAGTATCAAAATAATGTTTTCTAGATCAACTTGCAGAAACAATTCTGTGTCATTACTTTAGAATCCTACCCTTGTCTTCAAATATGCACTCCTTTTTACCTACTACAGTCACTTTAGTCAATCCATTAAACTTTTAATGTGTTTTGATTATATACAAAATCTTTTGTACATCCAAGGACAGATTTTGCATTAATTTGTATTTACGATTAAGGATACTAAAAAAGAAGAGTGGTAGGCTCTCAATGGAATTACAAAAAATAGTTTCAAAATGTTCGAATCTATTTCAGCAATATTAAAATAAGCACATTACCTTTTGAAGTATTTATGATTCATGTTGGCTTAAAAATCACATGCTGACATACACCATGCTCACTATACATAAGCATACACTACAACAAATATTTATCTTCTAATCAGTGAGACTGTGTCTTGCTCAGCCTTCTTTGCCTAGCAACTAGAGCTGTACCTGGCATATACTACGAACTCATTAAATATTTTTAATTAACTGAAAAAAACTAGATGTTTTATATAATCATATTTTCATAATGTATGGCATTAGTTAAATGTTATATTGACCAAGAGGAAATATTCTTACAAGAAAGTAAAAACTTCAAGAAAGAAACAGTGGTATTTTAATGAGTTATTGATGAATTGCTCCAGGATAGCAGAAAAGCATTTATATACTGCAGCTAGTTTAAAGACAGATGACCTTTTAAAAGATTAGTTAACCTTTTAGCAATTTTGGAGAGTTACTGTTTTGAAAGATAAAGGTCAGAGCAAAACTCAGAATGCAGTTATTGTCTTCTTGTGTTTGTTGCCATACCTTTAATTTCCACTAAATTAATTCAAACTGTAGAGTCTGTACAGAAGTATAATCATTTTTAAAATAAAAGAACAATACTGCTTTACACATTTTTCAAGGCATTAGACATGAATAATCAGAACATGAACAGTTAAATCTTAACTCATTTGTACAGTTCACCTTTAATTTCATTTTGTGTTAAAAATTAAGACAAAAATAGGTATACTTAAGAAAATATGTAGTGCTTATGTTTTTTTCTTTCTTTAAGAAACGTGCATCTCATTTTTTATTTCACTAACAATTTTTTTTTCAGATTTAGTCATTCTAATTCTTTCCTCTAGCCCCTGCACATTAACCCAATGTTTATATATTTCTTTACGTGTGTTAACACCAAAGGGAAAATTGGATTGAGCACTTAGTAAACAGTAATATAAAGTAGTATTTCTGTGCCTAGCTTTCAAATCCCTGGTATTTGTTCAGACTAAAAACCTAAAAGTATTTTAACATTTATAGATTTTGGTCAGGCTGTGATAAGCAAAGGATCATTACCCTGCCCTACACTTGCTTTCTTCTCTGTACCTTCCTCTATCCATATTTTAAGTGCATACAATTTGCTTCCTGACCTATTCTTTTCTAAAGAAGCAACCCTGTAGTTTTGAAATAAAGAAAATATGTTTTTCTGCTAGATATGATGATATTTACAAAGAGGTCAGGACAGTTTTATATTACCTGAACATATAACTTACTTACTGATGTTTTATTCATATTCAACCCTGAAACAGATATAGATAATACCTTACCCAGAATGCATAAAAAATAACAAAATGTAAAAATCATATTGTAACAACTATAGTCCCATGTGAATGAACTAACACTATTTTGGAGATGGCAATACACATAGTGACAGAATTTTCACCTATTCCAAATCTGTCAGTACTTTTACAATAAATTTCACTTTACCTGATAATTATAATTCAGCAGTTCTCATCATTTCAACATCGGGGCTGATTTTACATATAAAAGACTCTTAAACATGAAAGGAAACTTGAGTGATGTTTAAATTATCAGGTCATTCATTTAACAATCCCAGAAAGGAAAATCAAAGTTAGATGAAGGATATTTTTCATGAATAAGATAAGTTTTTGCCTTTTCTTCTTCAGCGAAATTTAGTACTGATTGTATCATTCCCCTAGGCGGAAGTTGTTTCTAGTACAGGGGACTGTATTAAAAAAAAAAAGGCATGTTCATCATGGGTACAAAATTCTGTAAGAGGGACTATACTGAGGGCAATTCCCAGCCAATATCTCTCATGTTGAAAAGTCAGGAGGTAGCTTTCTGATATGGTAAAAGTTTCTTTCAGGTCACTATTCCAACTTCCCAGTGCATAGTCATTGTGCTTGTGGTCTGAGAGAACTGCTATAGATCCTGAATTTACATCCATAAGCTGAGTAGCCGAATAGACGAATGAACAAAGACAAAATGACAAGTGGCATGCACCATGTATCTTTAGTGTTTGGTAAACTATTAGCATGTATTGTACCCAATTTTAGTTTTGGGGTTTCTTTATTTGAACATTTGTGACTGTTTGTAGTAAGTAATATTTTATGACTTTGATTCTATCTTAGAGTTCTTCCAAAGAACAAAGAAAAAGATTACTTTTTGTTTTCTAGGTAAGAGAATAAAACTCACTGTATCATGCAATTACTGTACGGGTCCACAGCACCCAGGGATTATTTTATCACTCATCAATTGTTTAGTTATAAAAGACTGTGGTGATATGACCAGGCATTACACCAAAATCATCATCCTTCAATGTACTTAATGAAGTGCTCCAAGTATTGCATCATTATTCCAAGAAGCTACAAAAGAAATCTGAAGACACTATGTTTATGTCTGCTTTTAACTTGCATTTCACACATGAGCTTCACCATCCAATACAGTAACCACTAGCCACATGGCTACTGAATACTTGAAATGTAGCTGTCCAGATTAAGATGTTCTGCAAGGACAAACCACGCACCATATTTTGAAAAAGTATGAAAAAAGAATGTAAAACATCTCATTATAGTTTATATTGATTACATGTTGAAATGATAGTATTTTGGATTAAATATATTGGATTAAATAAAATATATTATTCAAAATAATTTCACCTATTTCTTTTCACATTTTCATTGTTGTCTACTAGATATTGTAAATTATCTATGTGGCTCACATTATAGTTCTATTGGACAGTGCTGCTATGGACTCTAACAAAGATGGTGAAATTCATGATATTAATAGAATCTCAGACTATGGGTTTTCAGAATATGATATTCTAGTTAAGTTTTCTTAAATTCAAGAATCAATTTGTGGAACATGTGTTTCCTAGCAAAGAAAGGGATCTATGTATTCTCTTCCAAATTTCTGCTCCAAATTTTTTCTCATAAAAAGAGGTTTGTTATGTTAAACTTTTTATGAAAATTTCTAATAATTTCTATTATCCTCTTAGGTACATTATTTATAGAATGACTTAAAAAAAATAAAGTCTTCTACTGAAACTAGATTCTTACTGGTGGCAATCATGTTTCCTAGTATACTGATGGTTAAGAATTCTTTTTCCAGAAGTTGTCACTCACACCTTCAGATTATATTTCACTGTCCAGAATATAATCACATTTCATGGCAAGGAGGATGCCAACAATTGCAGTTCATTTTGAATTTTGAATGGCTATGTGCTTAGCTAAAATAATTGGACATCCTATTTCTAAAGCAGTAGGGGAGAATAGATTTGGGGTAGATCTGTAGTAGTCTCTGCCAACGGGTCTGTTCACATTTTTTCCTTCAATTTGGGATTAGGCCTTTAACAAAAATTCTTCAATACTTATTTTTTATAGAATCAATTTGAACTGAATCAGGATCCAATAGTTAGTATTCTTTGCTTATATGGGCAGGAAAATATTACTTTGTACTTTTTATACATGCTCTAAATCTACTCTCAAGAATCCCTCTCCCTCCTGGTTATTGGAGGGAAAGGAAAGGAACTCTTGAACTTGCCAGTTAAGATACCTTTGTTAATGTTAGAGCAAGTTTTCTCCATTTTAACCAGCTTCTTTATATGGCCACCTCCTCTTCCTCTCCATGCCCCAGAAGATGAGTGTGAGAAAATGTTCTGTGACTCCCTGCTTATGGAGGAGCAGCCTCCATGGCATAACACAGAACTTTCACCTTGTCCTTGAGCTGCAGTCTTTTCTAAATCACTTGCATTTGTGTCTGTCAAGAGGGCCACTGAAAAATCTTCCATATTCCTGGGTGAGTGCCCATTGCTTTTCTTTCCCATTCCAATTTAAAGCACACTGACTGCAGACTCTTCTGGAGGTTCATCCGTGTCCTCCTTCTGGAGCTGGCTTAGGATGGCCATCCATCACCCTCTACAGGAAGGTCTTTTCCCTTGCTTGGGGTCTTATGGATCCCAATAAATCCTTGAGGCATGCTAAAAATATGAATGTTATTTCCCTAATAAGTATGATTTGTAGCAAACTTTGAAATACTATATAGGCTGTCTCTTAACTGGCATTGTTATGCTACCATATTTAATTTGTTTTGGTCCCTCTGAATGGATTTGGAAACTTCCTATTTAGTGGTCATATCCCAGAATTCCAAGAGTGGACCAGTTGCCTTTCAGCTAAATTATCTAGCATCTCACTTTCTAGGATTTTGCCATGGAAGGTAGGAGCCAGGATATACTTTATAGGATGTTGTCATGGAAGGTAGGAGCCAGGATATATTTGTCTGATTTTATAATTTTCTTACAATTCTTGCTTCCATTTCACAAGTTCTTCTTCCAGGAATGGACAACTGGTGCAGATATCCTCTCTGCCATCATAGCCTTTTCTTTCCCCTGAACGAATTCATATTTCCCATTCCTTACAATACAAAAAAAGACAGAAAAAAATCACTGGGAAGAGAAGGTATGTGGAAATGAGTATTCAAAATATGAAAATGATTACTTAAGAAAATCTGAATCTATGATATTACCTGCAATCAATTAAATAAGATCACAAACAACTAAGAGAAAGTCTCACTTGCTGCTGAAAGTCTCACTTCAGCTTCATGGCTCTAGGGAAAAGTGCCTGCATTCTTTGTGATGCTATTTTTCTTTGAACTATGACCCAAATTGACCCTTTACTATTGTATGAGGTTAAAAATTCTGAACAGAGACATATAATTCCACAAAGAAACAATCTGAAATCCCAACATAGAGAGTACAGATTAACAAAAGAAAAATAATCACATATATGAAAAAAACTACGGTTCAAAAGGAGAAAATTTTTATGAATGAGTATATATAGTCCCTTTAAAATACTTGTTCCAAAAGAGAAGAGAATCCTTCAGTAAACAAAAATAGACATTCATGAATTTATGTAAGAAGAGAAAACAGGAGAAATGATCTTAAAAATCTAAAAATATGATTTAATGAAGAGAAAAACAGGTATTCTGGCAATTTCATTTAAGAAAATAAGAAAAAAAATGCATATGATGAAGCATTTGAGAGTGGTTATAGTCACAGCATAATTGGAGTTCCAACCACAGAGTTATAGAATAATTAGTTACAATCACAGAGGCAATTGTGGGAACAAAGCATGCTTCTGGCCTCATCACTAAAATCATAGTAAAGTGTTTTGTTGTTGTTGTTGTTGTTTTTAATTTGTAAAACACAAGTAAAAAGAATGAGAAAGAGATGATGGAAACAATATTTTGGAATCTATAAAGTATAGGGACAAGTGATAATTTAATAAACTCTCTATAATAAAATAAAGACTTAGCAGACTTAAGAAAACTCTTCTCAAACCCATACCAGGGAACTCACAGAAATTGTGATCATGAGTTACTTTTGAAAGAGATGGTGTAGACAGTGTTGCATGAAGAAGAGATATTGAAAGTGTCTGTAGAAATAGTCAGACTTTCAGATCTCTTTTCCACTTCCCAGGGCTGGTGACTGCCCCTCTCCCTATTTGACAGAAGTCTACACATTTACTTTCTGAAATAGATGAGGATGTGGTTACCATATTTATAAGAGTGGAATTAAGTGAAATTTCTCTGCTAAATGTTAACACACACTTGCTAGTTTTGTTCAATTTAACTCTGAATTTTGGCATCTTCAGGTTCAGAGAAGAATTTGAAAACTCTATGGAATGTAATCAGCCCAAGAGATAAGAAGGACTTAAAGATAATGACTGGAGGATTCACCCAAAATAGCCTGCTAGATCATGCTACAGTGAAGATCACATTAGACATGCTCATCCTTGGACTCGAAGCTTACTAACAGCTTTAAGTATTCCATTACTTATTATGAGCAGAAAACCAAGGATCACCAGATATTTGAAGAAAGTCTCTCATATGAAAAAAGAGAGACCAAAACAATAAAACAAAAAGTGCAATTTGGAGAGAAAAGAGATTATGGGGAGATATTTAATAAAATAATATTACTAATATAATCAGAGATAAGAAAATATATTTCAATCATGAAATAAATGACCAAATGTTATCAAAAGGTATATTAAGAGAACAAAAAGAGATCCTGGAATTTTAAAATATGATAGAGGACTGAGAAACTCCGTAGGGGAGTAGGAAGAAAAACTTGAGAAGTCTCTTAGAAAGTCAAGGAAAAAGATAAAAAGATGGAGAAATGGAGAAAAAGGAAAAGAAAATTCGAGAACCAGTCTTAGAGAGTCCACAACCAAATAATGGGAATTACAGGAAAGAACAGTGAAAGAAGAGGTCAGAAAATCATCAAAGAAATCATTGAAAAATTTTCTCAGGACAGATGTATATAAATTTCTAGATTAAAAAAACAAAATCCCCACTAATTACCCTGCAAAATTCATTGGATTGACCTTATATTAATTTATAATTGTGGATTTCCAGGATTTCATTATTTATACAAAGGGTCAAGAATGAGAATGGAGCTATACCTCTCAAGATCTATGTTGAAATCTGGAAGGAAAAATGCCCTCACAATTCAGAGTGAAATAATGATTACCTTAGACCATCAAAATCATTAATTAAATTTGATGATGAAATACAGATCTCTCAAGACATGCAAATTCTTAAAAAAATTAGTTTTTAAGTATTCATTATTTGCCTTTAGCTAGATAATGTGCTCTGCCAAATTAATAGAATAAATTAGGCAAGAGTGTTCAAAAACAGGAAGATCTCAAGATGACAGCTGTACATCTGGCCTTGAATCCAACCAAAGCAGCTTGGAACAGATCAGAAGGCCATAAGACAGATTTCTTCAAAAATATTAAAATGATATGCTACTTAATATTTTTTATATATTGAGGGGATTTACATAAATCTGAGGGAAATTTTGGAATTTGAAAAGAGTTAGGTTCTGACTGCAAAATCAGAGAGAACAGTACTCACCTGCCTACCCAAATGTCAGACACCAGCCCCAGGTTTGGGGATCCCCAGGACCATTCTCAACTTCAGACTAGCTGGCCACATTCACTCTAACAACTCACAGAACTTAGACAGCACCATGTTTATGATTACAGTTTAATTATAGCACAAAGATAAAAATCAGAACCAGCCAAAGGAGAGAAGCACAGGGAAAAGTCAGGGGGTTTCCAAATATGAAGCTTCTGGAATTCATTATCCTTCTGGAACTTCAATATGTGACAATAAGCAGAGTTTATTCACAACCAAGGAAGCTCATCTGAGCTTTGGAGCTGGAGTTTTAATTGAAACTCAATCCATACTTACTGTGTAACTAATCTTTAGTCTCCTGTCCTTCCTGGAGGTTGGCCTAACACCATTAATCATTAGTTCCTACGAAGGTTAGAATTGATACAACATGGTCTGAAGTTCTTATCGTAAATCCCATTGTTAGACCAGGGGAACAAAGATATTGCTATCAGGCAAGACATTCCAGGGCCCTATAGGTCACCTCCTAGTAGCTGAGAGCAAAGAGCAGACTTCTCTTTAGGTAGTTAATTATTTACTATGCAGAATTATTGATAAGTTCTTAGTAAAGTAAGCAAATAATATCATGGCCATGATTCCTTGACTTGCCTAAATACAGTTGGCTGCTCTTATGCTTCCATGAATGAAGTTTTTATTATTATATTATTAATGCTATTAAAATTTTCTCTTCTAAAACATTCTCCCCCTTTTTATTTTTCCTCTAAGAGCATACTATAGTGCTATGAACATAGTGGGGACATAAAATATTTGTAAATTGTGATATTAATTGATGAGACAATAGATTTTGTTGGAGGACATAGCTAAAGCAATTACTGTGTACTTTTAGATATATAAAAATTTAGGACATAATCAGTCAAGTACTGAGGCCAAACATAGCCAAAGAAAGGATAAATATGAAAATCCTGAATAGCATATGGTATGTCAAAGGAGTTCCATATTTGCCAAGAAGAAGAGCTAATGACTACTGACTGACACAGGCAGAGCAGGCGTCACAAAGTTGGAACTCAAAGGAGGTCCTAAATTCATTTAGTTAGACATAGGGTAGAGTTGGATATTATGTGACTTTGATTGTGTTTGCAATTAATAATCAGGGTTCATTCCACCAAAAGTTACATTTGACACTTATCTGCCATCAGGAACATAGGCAATTTTATATAAATTATCTCATCTGGTTCTGAAGGTTTTTGAGAATGGGTGCCGTTTTACAGTGATGTGGAGAAGCTGATATGACAAGGATTGGCAGAATAGACTGAAATAATGGGAGTGCTGGATAAATAATGGACATGCCTAGCAGCCATCTCTCACCCTTGCTTACACACCTCCTTTTTCCCCTCTTGCTTGATTGTACACAGATGTTTCAGTGTTTCCATTCAGCAGCCAGAGGGAGAAAGTGGGTCCAATGGAACAGCCTGATCTTACCATAAAACCAAAAAACTGAAACTGGGAAGAAAGTGTTCTAGCAGTTTATTAGGGCAGGAATTCTCAGCGGCAGAGCCACCTCTCCTCTGGGGTTTATAAATACTCAGCCCTGGGGCAGTACAGGCATCTCTCACCTCCATGGAAAGCAGGGCTGGACCATAGCAGTTTGGCTTCCTTGGGACTGGCCTCGATGGGATCTCTTCCCCTGATCTTTTGGATACTTTGTGCTAAATAAGTAATAAAGCAGTCATTTGCTGAAAGTTTCTGTTGTGCCTGAGCCTGTGTTCCCATGGCACGTTCTCGCTCCATAGAGAGACCTGAGGAATATCTGAACATTCAGTATTAATGATTTGAATTAGAGCAGCATTAGAGGACAATGACAATGTATTTCAGAAGTATCTGAAAGCTGCAGTTGATGATGTAAAAAAATCAATGGCTATTATGTCAGTTGTTGCTGTGGTTGAAACCTGCACAGCATTTTATTTCTTTAACCTTTCTTTCTTGTTTTCTTACATTACAAATGGGAATAAAAGTAACTGACAGAACAGCTGCAATGATTAAGAAAAATTGAATTAGAAAATTTTAATAGAATGTCTGGAAAATTATAAACACTAAAATCTTTTTAAGCAGTGATAACACTATGTGCCTGAAAGGAAATGGAAAAGGAAATGAATCTGTGATTCTAAGATTTGGGCACTTTAAGAACATTGATATTATCATAAATCATGAGAGTAAACAAAGATTTGAGTTGGAAGTGGGCAAAGAGACAGCCCAAATATGTATTGTTTCACTCTGGGCTAAGTCCCAGATCAGAATTAAGACTTTTAGGAATTATGCCATAGGAAAGCCTTTTTATTTGCTTCCACTACCTCCTAGAATAGTGATAGAAATGGCCTTCTGCTATTTGATTATGTGCAGCTCCCCTATGAATGCCAGAAAATAAATTTGCCAACATGTAATAGTCTGCTGTCAGGCAAAGGGAGCTCAAAAAGTAGAAGAAGAACAAGAAGGATATTGCTTTTTTTAAATGCTTTAAATGGAATTATTGACTAATTCTAATTAATTTTAGATCACTTCACAGAGGAATAACCTTGATTCAGTCCTTGAAATATTGAGATTCTTACGTACTTCTCTAGAGAATATACCTCAGAAAGAGCAGCATGATTCCCTCACCCCTTCACCTATTTCTACCCTTCCTTTTCTATATAATCCAAAACTTCATGGAAGGCCAGCTATAGTTTTCCTGACAAAAGCAGCACCCATTTTATCTAGACTATTCTCCTAACCATGTGTTTCAAATGGGAGATTTTACCTCCTTCTTTCCTGGAAGTAATTGCTTCTTCTAAGCTAAGGCAGTCATAGTACCCTCTCCACCCATGGCTGCTTAGCTTGTGCTTCAGCATCTGACTAACTGGGCCGATAAGAGCCCTTTCCCAGGATGCTGACTTGTGCTTTCTTTGCAGTAGTATAGACATGAAGTGCAAGAGCTTTTTGTTGTCTTGGCCCCTATCATATTGAAGAAGCCAGTCAGCACTTTTACAAACAGGAACAACAGAAAGGACAAAGGGGAGCAGTGAGTTGGGGTAAGGAGGGAAGGATAAGGGAAAGAAGGAAAGATGGAGAGAGTGAGGCAGAGAGAGAAGGAGAGTTGGAGAGAGTGGAGAGAAAGGGGTGGGGGGAGCGTGCTCTGTGACATTCCCTTTAGTGCCTAAGAATAGTTCATTAGGTTTCTCTCACTTGTAATTGAATAAAAAAGTAATCACAATTACAAATAAGTGTCTGGAATTTATGTTCCTATTTCCTGTGCCCATGATGATTTTTAAATGACAGTTTTAGTTAGCATGTTATTTTATAAGAGATTTATATTCTATTTTTATTTTCCAGTTGAATTCACATTTTAGTCACAAAGAATTACTAAACACCCATCTCAAATAATTTTGCCTTCACACAGAATCAATACTTAGTATGTAAATAAAGAATTATTCACTCCAAGCCACTGACCGACTACCTACATTTGAAAACAGTTTAGAAAAAGGATCTTGCTGGAATTTTTCCCTCCTTCTTTTTATAAATCATAACCTACCTTAATATTTTGTAACTGTAGCTTCCCCATACTTTGAGTTTATATTCTGAGTCTGACTTCTAAATTTCATATTAGCAAAATAATTTAACTTATGTGTTTATACAGACTATTATCACTTTCTCTCTGAGATTTTTGAATTTAATAGTATTCTGTTATAATGAATCATGCAGTAGAGTAAATTACTAACATACATATGAATCCCATTGAGTTAGTAAAAGTGTTGAACAAATGAGCATGTATTTTACATGTTTTAATATTTTGTCAGTTCTGTTCAATTAAATATCTGATTACAGCACTTAAGGTGACAAAATTTTAAACAATGTTAAAAAGTTGTAATATTACCAAGGATAATATATTAAATAGACTGTTTTCCAGTTTTCGATTTTAATTGTAATTTCATCTCCTAGGATATCTTTTTTTTTTTCCTTCCAGTGAATCATGTCTAGTTTAACACATCACAATTTAAGATCTAACAAAAGAAAGAACGAAAAAATAAAAACCTACCTACAACTCTCATATACAGAAGCATGTCATTGGTGATCATTCCTAACATATCATATTGGGTTAGACAAAAGTATATTTGTTAAATTAAAAGTGATACTAATTTTATAAGTGATGGATTAATTCTTACAACTTTAAAGTTTAATAACTCTGTTAAATACTTCTTTGATCAAAACATGACTTTGTTACATTTTTTCTTGCTTTATCCACTCTCTCTTTTACTTCCTATATTTTCCTCCTTCTCACTCTCCCTCTTTATTCAACCTCCTTCCATCTCTCTCACTTTCCCTTCTTTCCTCCCTGAAGTTTACTTTAGGGAGGAAGACAACTCTGATTTAGGGAGGAAGAGTACATAGCAGAGTACTCTGAGTACTCTGCTGTGAGAACAACAAGTAAATAAGAAATTGCAGAGCAGGCCAAAATCTCTCATAAGGGTAATTCTCTTATGGGTAAGTCTTAAGGCTGTACAAATTTTCATATGAAAGGGGCCTAATTAAGTGTACTAGGGGGTCAGAAAAGGCTATCCCAAGGCGAGCAAACTTAAACTGAAGGATCATTAGTGGATATGGAGGAAAATGAGGTGAATGTGGTAGGAAAAGTTTCCAGGGAAGAAAATAGCTTTCTCAAAGGTAATGAGGTGAGCTAGAACGTCACGAACATGTCACATCATTAGTGCAGAAATGTCCTTAGAGGGGTAAACTGATTCTCTGTCATGAAAAACTTGTAAATCATGTTAACATTTTTTTGACTTAAATTAGAACAATTTAAGGCTTAAACTGGAACAATTTAAGGGCTTAAACAGGAATTGACATGGTCAGACTGCAGTTTATAATAAGCCAAGACTAGAAAGGAGAAATCAGCATGTCTTCACTGTAAAGATTTCAACACAGATTTCCTTTCTCTATACATGATAAGTATATTTAGGCTAATGTCTAGATTGAAGTAAAGTTCAGTATTTATTATTAATCTGTGGCAGGTAAAAAAAAAAAATGGTAATAAAACAACAGCAAAAAACCCCACTAGGGCATGTGTCTTAGTTTGCTAAGCTGACAAAGGTAGATACCATAAATGGGTTGGATTTTAACAGTGGGAATTTATTAGTTTACAAGCTTACAGTTTTGAGGCTGTGAAAATGTCCAAATCAAGGCATCATCAAGGCAATGCCTTCTTCATGAAACTGGCTGCTGGCAATCTGAGGGTCCTCTGGCACATGGCAAGGCACATTGTGGCATCTGCCGGTCTCTCCCTTCTCTGAGTTTTGTTGATTTCAGCTTCTTGCTTTGATGGCTTTCTTTCTCTTTCTCTGTATTCATCCCTTTTACAAAGGACTCTAGTAAGAGGATTAAGACCCACCTTAAAGGAAGTAACCTAATCAAAAGGTCCTACTTATAATAGGTTTACATCCACAGGAATGGATTAGCTCTAAGAACATGATTTTCTGGGGTACATACAGTTCCAAACCACCACTCCACTGAGCTAAGTAGGCAAATTAAAGTCACATCATTGAACAAGCAACACAAACACTGCAGGGTTTGTCCTCCCACCAAATGAAGTGAATGTATTGCATTGTAAAGGGATGTGGTCATAGATTATTTGAGGGGAATGAATCAAAGCTTTCATCCAGTACCAGAACCCTTAAAGAAAGAATCATGACAAATGGTTCACTAGCCTGTATTTTGTATCTAGAGAACAAGATCCACTACATTCAAAACTTCCTCCTGATCACAAACTAGAAACTTTATCCAAAAAGAAAGGAATTTAATTTGGTGAAACTTTTTTTTTTTTAATGAGCTCATGTTGACCAATGAATCAACTCTGGAAGAACTGAAATTACTTTAAACAGGAGAAAGAGAAAATAGACATAACCAACACTTAATGTGTATTTCTCTTGAGAATGCAAACATGGTTCCAGCAATATTTTCTAAAGATGGAAAATGCAATATTAGAATTAATATTCACTAATAACCTAGTCCATGTAGAATAGTGAATATTGTGTCATATATAGTCTAGAATATAGAATATTGAATACTAATATTCAAATTTAACCATTAAGTCCATATATACTTACATTAGTGTTTATAGATCTACATTTAAATATATTCACACATTAGAAATGTCTAATAAATAATTTAATATATAAAGTAATTAAATATAAAGTGATATTACTGAACCATGTTCAAGGGGATTTCTGTGAAGACAGTTTCCTTGACCTAGGCCCTGCAGATAGCATTATAAAAAGTCATTAAAAATATAATTTTTGTGTAAAATATTTTAAAAAGAGACCCCTTCAACCTGCTCCGCACTTCTATGTTTCATGTATTTCCGACTCTTGGGCTCGAGATACGTAACTGAAGTGTTGTAACTCATATTTGTAATATCTTGGACATAAACATGAATAAAGATTTGCAAGTATTGCACATTAACACTAATGTGGTAAACTTTGGAAACTCAAGGCTATTGTTTTCTGCACACAGTGATAGTTTAATTTGTTCATAGTTTACCATTTAATTGGATATTCGCTATAATTTATTGATCCCTGTTGACAATACTGTGAAGGGAAGGAAAAAGAAAGAGATACTTTTTTTTAAATAATATTACATTAGACATCTTAGCTAACTACCATCAATATTTCAGCTTCTCTTCACTTGCTGTATCTAGATTCTGTGGACAGTAAATATAATACTTTGGCTTGGGTGAAACAGAAATAGCTGGTTTCATTTAAGGATTCTAGTGTATCATTTAAATGATCATATTGAATAACTCAGGCTTTTGCTCAGTAAATCCTGGAAAAGGTTCAGGTATTTAAAATTTAAACCAAAATAACTTCTCATTTTGATAGCACTCCACACTGAATGCCCCTGTGACAACAAGTTCATCATGTCCTTAACTAACATTCAAAATTCTGGTCTGCTATAATAGTTTATGGCATATATCTGTGGTTTGGATAAATACATAGATTATATGCTATATAAATCCCATTTTATCTAATAGTAATTAGAGCAAAGGTGAAGCAGGCTGTTCTGGCTTTACTTTTGTATAACAGGTATATCATTCATCCAATTATTTTTTTTATTTTTCAGTTTTAATTTACTAAAAGGTTATGAGGTTCTTATTTAACAATATTTATTCCCTGCTTTAAATAATTCTTCCTAGTTTAACCTTATTAACTCTATGATGTTTCAGTAACCTTGTTTTACATGTTTAGAAACTAAAGCCCAGAATGCCTAAGTTATCTTGCCCAAAGCCACAGAACTATAAAATGGAGAAAAAAGACTCCCAGAACAGATCTTTTAAATTCATATCCAGTACTATTTACATAATATCTCTGTTGTCTTGGAAAAGAAATTCATATTTTGTGGAAGTTACATTAAAATTGGTATGCCCAATTATTAGTTGAAGTTTGTTATAAAGGATATTATTATCAAATGAAACAAAATACTGGTAGCTCATCAATGCTTTCTTTCCCTGGTAAAGACCCACTGATTTTTTTTTTTTTTCTTTTTTTCTTTTCTCTTAATGACTGTGGAGTACTAAGTTTCAAGAGAAGTTTTCATGGGACTGTAGTAAATTTTCATTTTTCCATTATAGGTATATAAGTGCCAAGTCAGACCTATATATTATATACTGGTATATAAATCAGTGTAATATTTAAGGGATCTTGAGTTTATCTTCGAATTCAATTATTTTGATTAATACTTGCTTATTGATTAGAATTCATTCTTTCAGCCTTTTAGAGCTGTCATACAGCTTTTATGACTTTCTGATTAAAGAGCTGCTATTAGATCTTTTATCCAATTAGAAGATTTTTAATTGTCTTTTAAAAATTCCAAATAAAGGAGAGTGAAAATACAAAAACTAATTTACAAGAGATTAACAATTCAATCAAGTATTGTTAAACCAAAATAAATAATTCTGGGAACAATGAAATAGTTTAAAATTGCAAAAGAACACAATTATAAGAGCTGAGGATTAATCTTAACACTAAAACTATGTTTTCTTAAAGAAAATGATAAATTGTATACAGTGACTAGAATATAATTCTGAAAAGAGGTGAACAGCCTTAGTTAAATATTTTGTGGTTCAATTTCCTCATCTATATAATAGTGGTAATAATGATATCTACCTCATTGTGAAGATTAAAAGAATGTACTTAGAAAACTGCCTGAAATAAAATAAACATGCAATTAGGGTTTGCTATATTATTATTATATTATTACTATTATTCACTAAGCCAGAAAAGTTATAGATAATGCATAAAAAGTAATATGTATCAGATTCTATATGCCTTTATGACAATACCAACAGGACATGAAGAAATCTTGTCCACCATCATCCTCTGTATTCTTCTTCATCATTTTGCTTTGCTTCCTATTCTGAGTTCTACACTGTTTCATGTGTTGGGTTCCTCTGCAGTGAAATGGGCTGATCAACAATTTTCAGAATTTCCAACTGCTGCATTTTCATTTGCCTACAGCTCCTTCTTTACAAAGAGATTCAATGTATTTCTCCTTATTTTCATGCTTGGCTTTTATGAATGTCTGCAATAATCCATGTTTTCTCATATTTTCATAAGAAAAGCCAGCTGTGGCTGTTTAATATTACTCAAGAATGGCTTTTCTCCTTTTGTTTTATGCAACTAAACAGTTTGTTTTCTCTCTCCATGTAATCAACACTTTTGGTAGTGTTGTGAGCTAAATAAATTGCTTTGATGTTTACAGTTTGAATACTGAATACATTCCTACTTTGTTGTACAATATCATAGCACTGTAGCTGTGGTCACCTGAGGTTTTAATATTTAAAAGATTTTGTATCTCATTTTAGGAATTACAATCAATTTCACCATAATGTATATTAAAATAGGGCACAAGAAAATTTAGGTTCGCTTCCTTTCTGAAATTGTGCAATGTTTGAAAATTTTAATAGTTTTCATTTAAATATTGCAGAACTGAAAATGCTCTGAAGAAAATGTTTATAAAGA
This sequence comes from Choloepus didactylus, assembly GCF_015220235.1. NCBI lineage: Eukaryota > Metazoa > Chordata > Mammalia > Pilosa > Megalonychidae > Choloepus > Choloepus didactylus. The sequence continues at coordinate 146,018,781 of NC_051309.1, forward strand.
ATATGTCATTTAAAATCCTTTAGATGTTTGTATAGTTTCTATTAGTGGAATCCATAGCTTTTCTGAATTAATGAAATGTATATAGAAATGAAATTAAGAAGCTACAATATTCAATAAATATACCTTACTTAGATATATTTCTTGGTTCAAATTTCCCAAAATGATATTATATAAAATTATATGAAATTTCTAATTCATTAGGGAAAATTAAATTCATTAACTTTTCAAAATTTCACCTTAAAACTCAGTGAAATTTACTCTAAATCACTTCTTGAGATCCAACACATTCCCTGAAATTGAGACAAGATAAAGATTAAGCAAGTCATAGTGAAAAGCATAATTAGTGTTTTCTACCTTTATCATCAAACATGAATAGAGAAGTGATCAAAACCTTTTAGTGCTCAGAAATACGCAAGTTTGTAGGCATTACTTTCATCTAAAATAACTCTTTTCTACATTATTTCTGAGGGTCAATTGTTGGCATTGTTTGGTAGAGGTTCCAAAAATTTAGATTGAAAAGGAAATTATGGAAGAGATCTAAGATGGCAGCATAGAGAGGAGTGGAAGCTAGTTAGTACCCCTGGAATAACTAACAAACAACAAGGAACAACTAGCAAATAATCTGGAATAACTGTGGGGGGACAAATGTGCCCATCCACTCATCATACACTGACCTGAATTGGGAGGAATGACCAAGATCACAGCATAAAATCTGTAACTAAAAACTGCAGATCCAAGCTGGGAGCCCCCTCTCCCCACAGCCTGAGCTGCAAAGCCTTATGGTGCCATAGAGAAGCTCTCAGCTGAGCTTCAGCTGGGGTTTTAATCAACAAGCATGGACTCCTTGGTATGAGCTACAAATCCCCAACAAGCAGAAAAAGGTGATGACTGACCTTGGAGAGCTGGAGGATGGCCTTGGACTGGCCCTGAAGGGGATTTCTGTCCTTGTTTTGGCTCAGTGGAGAAATCCTCAGCCATTTTCAGTTCCCAGCACTCCAACCCAGGCAAGGGTGGACATAGCACAGATAGAGTCTATTCAAATGCTAATGACCTCTGCTAGGGGAGTTATCTTCCCTAAGAGGAAAGTTGTGGGGCCCAGCTCTACTACCTGCTTTCCATTCAGAACCAGACCTCCGAACCTGGGAGAAAACAGCCACAGGCCACACTTCCTTACAACAGCCTGAAGTTACAGGCTGACAGGCACCACCTGCTGGGCAGAAAAGCACAGTGACCTGAGGCCTCACAGGGTGTACCAATTTTCTAAGACACACCCTCAGGGAAACCGGATACTGAATGTTTCTTCCTTCTGGGACCTGAGCCCATTCTGGTCTGGGAAAACCTGATTGGGTAACCAAGGAAACCATGCCTAGACAACAGAAAACTACAACCTACACTAAGAAAAATGAAGTTATGGCCCAGCCAAAAGAACAAACTTACACTTCAACTGAGATATAGGAATTGAAACAGCTAATAATAAGTCAATTCAAAAAGTTTAGGGAAGATATGGTGAAAGAGATGAACCATATAATGAAAACACTGGGCATACATAAGGTAGAAATTGAAAGTTTGAAAAACCAACTGGCAGAATCTATGGAGATGAAAGGCACAACACAAGAGATGAAAGACCCAATGGAAACATACAACAGCAGATCTCAAGAGGCAGAAGAAAACACTCAGGAACTGGAGAACAAGGCACATGAAAGTCTACACACAGAAGAACAGATAGAGAAAAGAATGAAAAAATATGAACAACATCTACAGGAACTTAAGGACAAAACAAAAAGCAAGCATGTATGTGTCATTGGTGTCCCAGAAGGAGAAGAGAAGGGAAAATGGGCAGAAGCAATAATGGAGGAAATAAACAATGAAAATTTCTCATCTCTTATGAAAGACATAAAATTACAGATCCAAGAAGTGCAGCATACCCCAAAAAAGAATAGATCTGAATAAACTGATGCCAAGACACTTAATAATCAGATTATCAAACATCAAAGATAAAGAGAGACTCTTGAAAGCAGCAACAGAAAAGTGATCCATCACATACGAAGGAAGCTTAATAAGACTATGTGCAGATTTCTCAGCAGAAACCATGGAGGCAAGAAGGAAATGGGGTGATATATTTAAGATACTGAAAGAGAAAAAACACCAGCCAAGAATCCTATATCCAGCAAAACTATCCTTCAAATATGAGAGAGAGCTTAAAATATTCTCTGACAAACAGACAATGACAGAGTTTTTGAACAAGATACCTGCTCCACAGGAAACACTAAAGGGAGAACTGCAGACAAGAAAAGACAGGAGAGATTTGGAAAACAATTTTGGGGGATAGTAGCACAGGAATTCAAGTACACTGAACAAAGATGACTGTTAGTATGGTTGAAAGAGGAAGTTTGAGATCATGTGGGACACCAGAACAAAAGATGAAGGATAAAGACTGGGACTATGTAACCCAGAGATACCTGCTGTGCTCAACAATTGTAATAAAAGGTACAAATGTATTTTTTACATGAGGTAGAACAAATGAATGTCAATATTGAAAGGTGTTAAAAATAGGGTAGGTTTGGGGGGAAGATATAGTCAATGCAAACTAGAGACTATAATTTTACAGAAACATTGTATTATGCTTCCTTTCGTATAACAAAGGCCATATACCAAAGCTAAATGCATATGGGGGAGTGGGGAATAGGGGAAGGGTATGGAACTCCTGGCATTGGTGATGTTGTCTGACTATTGTTCTTTAGGTTAATGCTATCTTTCCTTTTGTTGCTCTTTAGTTGTCAAGTTTATTTTTTTATTTTTTTCTCCCTTTCTCTTTTCTTTTTCTTTTGTCTCTGTGCCTTCTTTGACTCTTCCTCCTTCTTCCTTCTTTGTGGAAGAAATGGAGATGTCCTTATATAGATAGTGGCAATGGTGCTCAGTACATAAATGAGTGACTATACAGGGAACCAGTGATTGTTTACTTAGGATGTGTTACTTAAATGAAATGGGTTGATGAAGAAAGCTTGAGAGCACTATATTGAGTGAAATAAGACAGTCACATAAAGGCAAATATTGCAGGGTCTCACTGATATAAACTAATTATAATATGTAAACTCATAGACATGAAATATAAGTTACCAGGATATGGAATGAGGCTAAAGAATGGGGAGTGGTTGCTTATTATGAGCAGAATGTTCAACTAGGGTGAACTTAAACATTTGTAAATGGACAGGGGTGATGAGAATAACTAACAGTGCTGAAAGGTGTGTGAAGGTGGTGGAAACGGTAAGCTCAGAGTCACACATATCACCAGAAGGAAAGCTGGAGGTTAAAAGATGGGAATGTATAAAACAGTGAATCTTGTGGTGGACAATGTCCATGAATAACTATACAAATATTATAAATCTCTCTCATGAACTAGAACAAATGTATGACATTATAACTAGAAGTTAATAATAGAAAGGCATATAGGAAAAAATATATACCTATTGCAAACTATACACTACAGTTAGTAGTACTTTAATATTTTGTCATCAACAGTAACAAATGTACTATACAAAAACTATGAATCAATACTGGAGGGGAGCATGGTTAGGGGTATGGGAAGATTTGAGTTTCCTTTTTTTTTTCTTTCTTTTCTGAAGTCATGAAAATGTTCTAAAAATTGAAAAAAAAATAGTTGTGTGATGGATGCACAGCTATATGCTGGTACCATGGGCAATTGATTGTACACGTTGGATCTTTGTATACACACACACACACACACACACACACACACACACACACACACACACACACATATATATATATGAAATTATGGAGCATTCTTTTTAAAACCTTGTTTTGTGCATGCATTTTCCATGATTGAAGTTACATGAAAAGATTAAAATGTGGGATAAATCAATTCCACAAAATTATTAACAAGAAATACTATGAAATTAATTGCAAAATTATAAATTATAACTTCATCATATGGATTATTCTTTTCTTAGAGAAGTAGATTTCCAGAACAATGATGCACAAACAGAGAGTTCCCATATACCACCCAGTTATTAATAACATTCATTAGTATGGTACATTTGATGCAATTGATGAAAGAATATTTTTATACTTATACAATTAGTATAGTCCACAGAATACATTAGGGTTCACTGTGTTTTACAATCTATGTTTTTTTAAAAATTTTTATTCTACTAACATATGTTCAACCTAAAATTTTCTCTTTTAACCACATTCAAATATATAATTCATGATGTTAATTACATTTACAATGTTGTGCTAAAATCACTACTATCCATTACCAAAACTTTTCTAGCTCCCACAACAGAAAATCTATGCCCATTAAGCATCAACACCCCATTCCCTACCCCCATGTCATACCTTCATAACCTGTATTATTCTTTCTGTGTCTATGAATTTGTTCTACATGTATCATATCAGTGATATCATACAATATTTTTCCTTTAGTACTAGCTTATATCACAAAACATGACTTGAGGGTCAACCATGTTGTTACATGTATCAGAATTTCATTCCCTATTTATAGTCAAATAATATTCCATTGTGTGTGCATGTGTGTGCATGTGTGTACATATACATCATATTTTGATTCATCTCTTGATATACACTTGCGTTTCCATCTTTTGGCAATTATGAATAATGCCACTGTGAACATTACTGTGAAAATATCTGTTTGAGTCTCTGCTTTCAGTTACTTTGGATATATATCTAGAAGTAGGATGTCTGAGTCCTATGTTAATTCTATACACAACTTTCTGAGGGACCAACAAATTGTCTTTCACAGCAGTTGCACTATTTTACATTCCTACCAATAATGAATAAGTGTTCCTATTTCTCCACAGATTCTCCAACACTTGTAATTTTTCATTTTTAATAGTAGTCATTGTAGTGAGCATGAATTGGGATCCATGGTTTTCATATACATTTCCCTAATGGCTAATAATGTTGAGCAACTTTTAATTTGCTTTTGGCCATTTGTACAGCTTCTTTGAAACAATGTCTATTCAAGCCTTTTCCAATTTTTAAATGGATTGTTCGCCTTTTTGTTGTTAAATTGGAGGATTTCTTTATATATTCTGGATATTAAACCCTTATCAGATATGTGGTTTCCAAATATTTGCTCACATCATGTAGGTTGTCTTTTTACTTTCACAATAAAATCCTTTGATGAAAAAAACTTTAAATTTTTATGATGTCCCATTTATCTATTTTTCTTTTGCTTGTGTTTTGGGAGTAAAGCCTAATAAATCCTTGCTTAACACAAGGACATGAAGATGCTTCCCTATATGTTCTTCTAGGAGTTTTATAGTTCTGATTCAATTTGAGCTGATTTATGAAATTCTGGAAAGTAATGGTCCTCTTTCATTCTTTTACATATGGATTTCTGGTTTTCCCAACTTCATTTTGTTGAAGAGGCTATTCTTTCCCCATTGGGTGGACTTGGCACCCTTGTAGAAAATCATTTAGCCATATATTTCCTGATAATGGACATGCAAAATATAGAGAGGTAATGTGGGACAAAAACAATATAAAGAGCTGAAATAGAGGGATATGGGAGGAGAGAATTTGTATGCCACTGAAGCTAAGATGATACCTTTTCAAATTGGTAACTTATATATGTAGGTTTATTCTAAAAACCACAGGTAAACACAAAGAAAGTATTTTAAAATATACAGAAACAAAATGAGAAAGGAATAAATCAGATACATCACAAAAGATCAATTATGCAGAAAAAAGAAGTTGCAATACAGGAAAAGAGAAACAAAAAAGATATATAAAAACCAAAGAACAGAATGACTGGGGTAAGTATGGCTTTTAGAATCATAACACTGAATATTAATGGATTAAACTCCCCAATCAAGACACAGATTGCCAGAATGGATAGAAAAGCATGATCCAACTATATGTTGTTTACAAGGGACTCAGCTTAGACACAAAGATACAAATAGATTGAAAATGAAAGGATGGTGTGCCACTTTGGATGTAGTGTGTTCCCCAAAATGCCATGTTCTTTGGTACAATCTTGTGGGGACAGGCATATTAGTGTTGATTAGATTGGAATTCTTTGAGTGTTTCCACGGATATGACTCAATCAACTGTGGGTGAAATGTTTGATTAAATTATTTCCATGGGGATATGGACCCTGCACATTCAGGGTGGGTCTTGATTTAATTACTGGAGTCCTATAAAAGAGCTCACAAACAGAAATACCTAAGAGCAACTGAGAGGGACATTTTGGAGAGCAGCTAAGAGAGACATTTTGGAGGTGGCCATTGAAGGCAGAATTCTGCTGACACTTTGGAAATGCTAGCTCAGTGTTTGCTCTGGAGAAGTTAAGAGAGGGCAAAATGCCCCAAGAGCAACATTTTGAAGAATACACAGGAGCTGAGAGAGGAGCTGGAACAAAATCTGGTGATCAGCAGATGCCAGCCACATGCCTTTCCAATTAACAGAGATTTTTCAGTTGTTACTGGCCTTCCTTTGGTGAAGGTATACTCATGTTCATGCCTAAATAGGACATTTTCATGGCCTCCAAACTATAAATTTGTAACCAAATAAACCCCCTTTATAAAAGCCAATCTATTTCTGGTATTTTACATAATGGCAGAATTAGCAAACCAGAACAGATGGGAAAATAAATTCCATGCAAATAGTAATGAAAAAGAGCTGGGATAGATATACTAATATCACAAAATCAAGGTCAACCCACCAAAAAGAAACAACAACAATAAACATTGGTGCACCTAATCACAATGTCTCAAAATACATGAGGCAAACACTGGCAGAAGGGAGATATAGTACCCTCTACAATAATAATTGAAAACTGCAATATGCTATTCCCATCTATAGATAGACATCTGGACAGAAGATCAATAAGGAAACAGAGAACTATATATATCTAAAATGAACTATACCTAAGAGAAATATTCAGAACATCACATCCCAAAAAAAATTAAAAAGGTAATCTCAATAAATTAAAAAAGGTAGAAATTATACAAATCATCTTTTCTGACCATAAATGGAACGAAGCTGAAAATCAATAGCAGACAGAAATGGAAAATATACAAACATATGATAGTTAAATATCAGACTCTTAAATAATCAGTGGGTCCAAGAAGAAATTACAAAGGAAATGAGTAAATATTTTGAAATGAATGAAAATAAAAACACAATGTATTAAAACTTACGGGATGAATTGAAGGCATTGCTGCAAGGGAATTTAATAGCCCTAAGTGCATACATTAAAAATAAAGGAGAGCTAAAATCAAAGACTTGGAAGAAGAAGAAAAAGAAAAGCCACCTAATCCCAAACCATGAAGAAGAAAAGAAACAACAACAATTTGAGCAGAAATCAATGAAATTGAGAATAAAATATAGAGAGCATTAAAAAAAATGTTCCTTGAAAAGATCAATAAAATTGACAAGCCCTTAGCTACACTGATGAAGGGACAATATGCAAATAGATGAAATCAGAAATGATAGTGGGGGACATTACTTCTAACCCTCAGAAATAAAAAGGATCATTAGAGGATGCATGAACAACTGTATGCCAAAAAAATTAGGGAGCCTAAATGACATTTACAAATTCCTAGAAACACATGAACAACTTACACTGACTCTACAATAAATGGAAGATCCCCACAGACAAATTACAAACAATGAAATTACATCAGTCATCAAAAACCTCCCAACAAAGAAAGGCCAAGGACCAGATGCCTTCATAGGGGAATCATACCAAGCATTCCAAGAAGAATTAATACCAACCCTGCTCACACTCTTCCAAAATACTGAAGAAGTGGACACTACCTAACTCATTTTATGAGGCCAAGATCACCCTAATACCAAAGCCAAATAAAGATACTATGAGAAAAGAAATTTACAGACCAGTTACTCTTATGAGTGTAGACAAAAAATCCTCAAAAAAATACTTGCAAATTGACAACATATTAAAAGATTTATACAACATGATCAAATGGGTTGTATCCCAGGTATGCAAGCAAATCAATTATAAGAAAATCAATTAATATAATACATCACATTAACAAAGTGAAGGAGAAGAAAAACACATGATCATCTCAATTGATACAGAAAAGGCATTGATGAATCCCAATACCTTTTCTTCATAAAAAAAAAAAAATAGAAAAACATAAATAGAAGGAAACTTCCAAAAAAGAATAAAAGATGTAAATGAAACACCCACAGTTAACATCATGTTCAATAATGAAAGACTGAAAACTTTCCATTTAAGATCTGGGACAAGACAAAGATTCCCACTGTCACCACTGTTATTTGACATTGTATTGGAAGTTCTAGCCAGAGTAGCTAAGCAACAAAAAGAAATGAAATCCATCCAAATTGGAAAGGAAGAAGTAAAACTTTCACTATTTGCAGATGATATGATCCTATATTTAGAACTCCTGAAAAAATCTACCACATAGATACTAGAACTAATAAATGAATTCAGCAAAGTCATGGGGTACAAGAGCAACAAGGAAAAGTTAATAGTTTCTACACATTAGTAATGAAAAATCTGAGGAGGAAATCAAGAAAAAATTCCATTTGTAATAACAACTAAAAGAATCAAAGGATGTCAAGGACATGCACAGAAAAACTTACCAAATATCGCTAAAAGAAATTAAAGAAGACCTAAATAAATGAAAGGATGCTCTGGGTTCATGGTTTGGAAAACTAAATGTCATTAAAGACATCAGTTTTACCTAAAATGATTTACAGATTCAACTTATCACAATCAAAATACCAATAACCTACGCTGAAGAAAAGTCAATTATGAAATTTATTTGGAAGAGTAAGAGATCCCAAATAGAAAAAAAAAAAACATCTTGGAAAAGAAGAATGAAATTGGAGTTCTCACACTTCCTGACTTCAAACTTATTACAAAACTACAGTGGTCAAAAAAAGCATGATAGTGGCTCAAGGACAGACATATAGGCCAAAGGAATCAAACTGAGAATTCAAAAATTAACCCTCACATCTATGGCCAATTGATTTTTGACAAGGCTGCCAAGTCCACTCAATTGGGAAAGAATAGTCACTTCAACAAATAGTGCTGGGAGAAGTGAATATGCATATGCTAAACAATGAAGGAGGAAACTTTTCTCACACCATATACAAAAATTAGCTCAAAATGGATCAAAGAACTAAATATAAGAACAAGGACTATAAAACTCCTAGAATCAAATGTAGAGAAGAGTCTTCAGGATCTTGAGTTATGCAATGGTTTCTTAGACTTGAAACCCATAGTGCAAGCAACAAAAGAAAAAATATGTAAATTGGACCTCATCAAAATTAAAAACTTTTGTACATCAAAGGGCTTTATTATTAAAGTGAAAAAGGCAATCTACCAATGGGAGATAATATTGGGAAACCACCTACCAAATAAGGGTTTAATACACAGAATATATAAATAAACCCTACAATTTAACAACAAAAAGACAAACAACCTAATTAAAAATATGGATAAAAGACTTTAACAGACATTTTTTCAAAGAGGATTTACAAATGGATAAATCCACATGAAAAGATACTGAAAATCATTAGCTGTTAGGGGAGTGCAACTCAAAACCACAATGAGATAACATTTCAAACCCACTACAATGGCAATTATTAAAAAACAGAAAATTCCAAGTGTTGGAGAGAATGTGGAAAAATGGGAAAACTCATTCTTTGCTGCTGGGAATGTAAAATGGTACAGTTGCTGTGGAAGACATTTTGGCAGTTCTGCAGAAAGTTAAGTATGGAATTACCATGACCCAGGATTTCACTACTGGGTATAAACCCTAAACAGTTGAAAGCAGCAGGGACCCAAATTGTTATTTGCACATTGGTGTTCATAGTGGCATGATTCACAATTGCCCAAAAGTGAAAGAAACCCAAGTGTCCATCAATCAACAAATGGATAAACTAAATGTGGTATGTGCATAGAAGGGATTATTATTCAGAATTAAAAAGGAATGAAATTCTAGTTCATGAAATAACATGGATGAATCTTGTAGACACCATTTTGTGATATAAGCCAGAGAGAAAAGGACAAATATTTTGTGCTCATACTGATATAAAATAATTAGAAACTCATAGAGTTAGAATATAGAATATAGGTTCCAGGGTCAATCATCAGGGTAGGGAATGGAGAGTTAAAACTTAATTTGTACAGAATTTCTGTTTGGGTTGATTGTGATGTTTTGGAAATGGATAGTGGTAACGGGAGCACATAACTCTGTGTATCATTGACAGCACTGAATTATATAAGTAACTATGGTTAAAAGAGGAAATTTTAGGTTCTATTTATGTTACTGGAATAAAAATTAAAAGATAAAATATAGGACTTGTTCTGGTTTGCTAATGCTGCCAGAATGCAAAACACGAGAGATGGATAGGCTTTTATAAAAGGGGTTTATTTGGTTACACAGTTACAGTCTTAAGGCCATAAAGTATCCAAGGTAATGCATCAACAATCAGGTACCTTCACTGGATGATGGCCAATGGTGTCCAGAAAACCTCTGTTAGCTGGGAAGGCACATGGCTGGCATCTGCTCCAAAGTTCTGGTTTCAAAATGTTTTTCTCCCAGGATGTTCCTCTCTAGGCTGCAGTTCCTCAAAAATGTCACTCTCAGGATGTTTGCCCTCTCTTAGCTTCTCTGGAGCAAGAGTCTGCTTTCAATGGCCATCTTCAAACTGTCTCTCATCTGCAGCTCCTGTGCTTTCTTCAAAGTGTCCCTCTTGGCTATAATGGTTTGCTCTTTCTGTCTGATCTTATATAGTGCTCCAGTAATTCAATTCAGACCCACCATGAATGGGTGGGTCACACCTCCATGGAAATTATCCCACCAGAGTCATCACCCACAATTGGGTGGGGCACATCTCCATGGAAACACTCAAGGAATTACAATTTAATCAACACTGATAGGTCTGCCCACACAAGATTACATCAAAGATAATGGTGTTTGGGGGGACATAATACATTCAAACTGGCACAGGATTGTACAACACAGTGAACCATATTGTAAGCCCTGGACTATAGATAGTAGTACAATTATAAAAATATTCTTTCATCAATTTTAGCAAATATACCACATTAAAACAAGATGTTAATATTTGGGTGACATATTAGGAAACAACCTACACTAATATAAGCTGCAACTATATTTAATTATACAATTATAATATTATTTCATCAATTGTAACAAAGATATCACACTAGTGCCTAGTGTTAATAGTGTGTGTAGGGGGGCAATATGGGAGCGCTGTAGTTTTTACATGATTTTTCTGTAAACTTACAACTTCTCTGATTTTTTTTTTTAAAATAATTTTTGGCTAAAAAATAAAAATCAATTGGCCATATTTGTGAGGGTTGATTTCTGAACTCTCAATTTGATTCCATTTGTGTATGTCTGTCCTTTTGACAGAACCATGCTGTTTTGATTATCGTTAATTAAAATGATAATCTTTGGAAATGGTTTAAAAACTCCATATCTCCTGGCCCTGGTCAGATAAACTGATTCAGAATTTCTAGAATCTAGTTATTTACATGTTTCAAGGTTTGCACAGAGTGGAGAAACTTTATTTATAAATTCCAACTATGGATAAATGCTGTCTATTTAGGTTCTTCGTAAAGTATTTTATTTCACCTTATTCATTGATTAATTTAGTTGGGCATAAAATTCTTGATTGGTAGCTATTTTCTTTCAGTCCTTGGAAGATATTTTTTAAACATATTATGGCTTCCTTCTACTATTTTGATTAGTATAGAAAACCCACTTCTTCTCTCCAATTGCTTTCATTTAATAAAAAAATATTGAAATATATTACATATGCAGAAAAGTATACATACATAAGTTTGTAGCTTAATGAATTTCCACAAACTGAACCCATGTAAATAGCTTCCCCATGGAGAAACAGTGCATTACAAACTCTTCTTATGCTCTCTTAGATAACTAATATCCCTCCTCTCAAATAGTACAATATTCATTCTTCTAATAAATCTAGATTTGTTTTTTCCTGTTTAAATATTTATATACATGGAATTATACAGTATGCACTTGTAGTTTATTTAGTTAAGAATCTCAGGAAACAAAAATGTTCTTCCTATTCCTTTTCCTGTAGGTGGAACCCATTTTAAATAGGATCTTCTGAGGATTTTTTTTTTTAGTTAAGGTGTGATCATCTTTATCAGGATGGGTCAATCCTATTACTGAAGGCCTTATAAAGAGAAAGCCATGAGGAGCAACTGAAAGCTAGAAGTCAGTGGGAAACTGGCAGAGAGATGACATAGCCAGTTGATGGGAAAGCCAAGGAACCCAACGATCCCAGGAGGAAAAAAATAGGTTTCTAGACTCTCAAGCCATAAAGCAATAAATTCCTGTTGTTAATCCAACCCTCTGTGTAGTATTTGTCATAGTGGCCCAGAAAATAAGACACTTTTTGTTTCTGGTTTATTTTGCTCAACATTGTATTTGTGAGATTTATGATGTAGTTTGTTCATTCTCCATGCTGTATAGAACTACATTGTGTGACCATATTAAAGTATGTTTATCCCTTCTACTTTCAACTAAATTTGGGTTCACAATAGTGGTTATGAATACTCTACTGAGTATTTTTGTTACTTTGTTTCCTAAAAAGGTTGTATCAGTTTAATTCCCACCAACAGTTTTTAAGGGTTCCATTTGCTCTATGTTTCACCAACACTTGAAATTTTCCAACTTTTTTTATTTTGGCCATTGTGGTGTGGTAGTGAGTTTTATTAGATATGGCTTTCATTTGCATTCTCCCTGTGATTAATGTAATTGAGCATCTTATTTTATGCTTATTTGTCATAGGGATGTCCTCTTTATTCAGTGTCTTTTTGAGGCTTTACAAGGCTTTGAGCTTATTTTGTTCCTTGATTTCTGTAAGGGTTGTGCCTTTTTCTGGTGTGTTTTCTGAAAATTCTTTATGCAACTTCCTTAATGAATCTATGAATAGCAAAATATCAGGCTGATTTTTAAGATCTTCCAATTTTGCTTTGCTGTTCTTCAGTGAAACTGACATGTATGGTTCACTTGTTATCCCAAAAGTAGTGACATAAAAGAACTATCTTAGTATGCTTACAGGAATTATATGGGTTAAGAAGTTAGACAGGGCATAGCAGAGGTGGCTTGCCATTACTCTGAAATCTGCGCAATAGGAAAGACTTAAAGACCTGGGAGTTGGAATCATCAGAGACTTCTTCACTTATATATCTGGAACCTGGGCTGGATGGTTCTAAGGCTTGAACAGTAGAGCACCTTGAACAGTTGATACACCTACACGTGGCCTATCCATGAAGCTGGGGCTTCTCAAAGCATGGCAGCTGAGAGATGTCTGAGAGGGAAGAATAAGCGTTTGAAGAGAGGAGGAAGCTTCATGGTCTTTTCTGACCTAGCCACAAAAGTCAAGTAGCATCATCTCTTCCACATTCTTTTGGTTCCAAACAAGTTGAAAGCCATCGTACATTGAAGGGGAAGGGAATTACATTTTTCTTCTTGGTGGGAGAGTGGGATGGTCATGTTACAGAAAGGCATGTGGAATGTGAAATACTGTTGCAGCCATCTTTGTAAAAATACAATCTATCATAGTAAGAATTTTTTTGTAACGTATGCTGTCTGGAATATATTTGCTTTCTAAATGAAAGGGTTCATGATTTTTATCAATTCTGGGTAATTCTCAGTTATTATCCCTTTTAATATAGGCAGTCCCCCATTTCACTGGTTCTCTCTCTTTTTTTTTTTAATTTTTGATCTCCCAAGACAAATTTAGGACTGTCTCATTTTATTACCCGTTATTTTCATCATCTCTTATTTCTTCTTCCTGTAAAAATATGTTGCAAATCTGAATAATTTATTGAAATCTGCATCCAGTATCATTAATTCTCTCTTCACCTATATCTACTTAACTATCTAACTTAGCCCTGAATCTTACCATTAATGATTATATAATTCAAGTTTAGAATGTATATTTGGTTCTTTATCAAAGATACCTGGACTTGGATGATAGTATCTTGTTCCCAAATCATGGGTATTTGTGCTGTTTCTAATTCTCACTTATTGTTTCTTCCCTGTGTATTTGAAGATTTAGGATTATCAGCTTTGCCAGGATGTTATGTGTGGAAATCTTGGGAGGACTTTATTAATATTGTGCCCCTCCAGAGAAAAGTGACATTTGTAGGTGCATTGAGATGTTACCCTCCCAGGTTCCCTTTAGGTTAATTTCTTAGTTTGGGACTTTCTGTATCAACACACACATTAAATTCAAACTGCAAACCACATGACATCAGGGCAGCATTTATGAGTTTTCATGGATTATATTTTTCCCATCCAGAGCCCAGTACAGACAGCAGAATTCCTAGTAATATCCATTTGCATATTTTTCCAAGTGCTCTTGTGGCTAACACCTTTGTTTTGCATGGGGCTCAGTTTTAACTCCTAACTGCTGTAAACCAAAAGTATTGCCTCAAGTTCTTAGAAAAGTGGTTAAACTGTAAGCCTCTTGGTTCTTATGCTGGCAAATATTCTCAAGACAGGGGTAGTTTCAGCAACTGTTTACCACTCTGTTTTCCAGTACCCTCCCCACTTGGGGGCCCAAAGAATTTTCTTTACATCTTACGAGTCAGCTGTTTTAAAATGACATTCCTTTTCTTAATCTAGATTTTTTGGTATTTTTAATTAGGATAATTTTCAAGTGTCAAATCTGCTTTAATATCTAAAATATAAATCCTTCTGAAGTATGCTTTTCCAAACACTTTTCAAACATATTCTTAATCTGCATATTCTATATAAGATCAAGTCAGTACAACCTTAGACATGCTATTCAAGTCTCAGTATAACCAGGTGTTTTTTTTTTTGAAAATGAAAAGTTTAATTTTGTATATTTCCTTTAATCATTAATTTAAGCATTTTGAGGAAAAAAATCTCAAAATAAAAAGTGAGCATATTTTGAATTTCTCTGAAGACTATTTGAATATTATCCATTATCAGTGGTTATGTAGTTAATTATAGGCTTTTTATTAAGAAATATGGAGTTCAATTGTAATAATCCTGTGACTCCCATGTAACCATATGGAAATATTGGTATAGATGGTACAGCTTTTTACCACATGTGCTGAACCAAGCATAGTAGCCCTGAGGAAGACTGAGCTGTTATATCTAGTGATGATAGCTTGTGTTGCAATACCCTAGCCTTGACCCTTTCATGAAAGATTTATTAATATTACCTTGTGAGTAACCTGCAGATTGGGGATTCTGGGACACAAAGAGGGCATTTTTGATGGCGGAAACTCACTTCGGGAAATTTTTCATTCTCCCTCTTAAACAAAACTCATTGACCTTTATAACCTGGGGCAGTACTAATCCTTTTGTTCTGACATTTCTTAGCAGGAATTCACTAGAATCTCTTCATTCTGAAGAAATTTAGTTGATAAAATTAGTAGAAATGCTGAACTTGTATTCTGATTGTGTATGCAGAGGACATAAAGATATGAATACCTGAAATAAATCTGAAAGTTTCCTTCTCACATTCTCTCTTTTATTGAGAATTGCCTTTTTCCCTGTAGTACTAGAATGCAGAACTAGGAAAAATATGTGAAAATTATGGGAGTTTACTTTTTAACAGAAGGATAACAATTTTAATAACTAAGACTGTACAAGAATGAAGCAAAATGCATATGAGAGAATAAAATACCTTGCATTGAGTATAGTAAACAAATTTTAGAATAATGGTTGTTTTTTCAGACTTCAAAAGGGATCTTTCATTCAGCCAAGAATTGATCAAATGAAAGTTCCATCTACAGAGGCAGGGCCTAACATCATTCTACGTGGGTATCAATTATACTTATTATTGCATAACAAATACTTTAATACTTAGTAGTTTAAAACAATAAACATGCATAATTTCACACAGAGCTCCCAGTCTGGCCCCTCCAATAATGCATACTCTCCAAGGTAAACCCCATCCCAAAATTTAAGTTTTGCCTATTTTTAAACATAAATTAAATGGAATCATATAGTATATCCTTTTATGTACATGTTTCTAACCATCTAAATTATTTTTGCCCATTTTTTACCATATTTTATATGTAATGATAGTTCATACATTTCTAATTCATTATAGTATTTATTATAGGAACGTACTACAGTTTATTATCATTTCTTGTGATGATGGATATTTGGATTGTTTCTCATTTGGCACTATTAGAATTGTGTTCCTACAAAGATTTTTATTCATATATTTTCATTCTTATATACATCTTTGTATGTATAGGATTTGATTGTGCTCAGCTTTAAAAGGTACTACCAAATAGTTTTCTAAAGTTGTCATACCAAATTATACTCCACCTATAATGTATACAAATTCCCTTTGCTGTGTATCTTCAAAAAAACTTGCTGGTTTTTGTTTTGGTTTCTTATCATGTGGCTTTTATATTTTTTTCATTTTTGTTTATTCATGGCTGTGTGTATATATCTATGTGTGGTTATGTGTCTCATTATGTTTTTAATTTGTATTTTTCTGATGGAGGATGAGCATCTTTCAAATGTTTATTGGCCATTTTGATATGCTGCTTTGGTATATTGACTATAATTTCCTTACTGACTTATATGAGTTTCATAAGAATGTAGTAAATATAAGTCCTCTTTGATTTTATGTACTGCAAATACCTTCTCCCATTCTATAGCTTCCATATCTTATCTTTTTTTGCACAGAAATTCTTATTGTAGTCTAATTTTTAAATGTTTCTTTTATAAGTTAGTGCTTTTTGTATCACAGTTAATGAACATTTGAGAAACTCAGGTAGTAAATATATTTTCCGATATTTTCCTCTAACAGCTTTATTGTTTAGCTTTGAATTTTAGATCTATAACCTAACAGCATGTATTTTACTGTACACCTTTCTCTAGGGGTCAAAATAATTTTTTATGTGGAAATCAATTACAAAAAATACCTATTTCTCCACTCCTCCATAGTGCTACTTTTGTTATAAATCAAGTTTTCAAATTTGCATTTCTTTCAGTAGTATTTTGTCATTTTCTGTGTATAGGATGTGTTCTTCTTAGGTTACATTTATGACTAGGTACTTGTTTTTTGAGCTATCGTAAATGGCAGAATTTGTATGCTTAATTTTCAGTAGTTACATGAAATGTTAATTCAATTGAGTTTTACAATACTTCTCATATAACACGTAAATGTGGTATATTCAGCTATTTATATCAAGAATATAGTTTAGGATGCTTTGGAGTTTCTTTATATGTAGTGATGTCTAATGCAAATCATAGATATTTGATTTCATCTTTTTCAATTCTTGTGTATTTCTTTTTTTTCTTGCCTTATTGCACTAATTGGTATCTGCAGGAAAACATTGACTAGAACAAATGCTTGTCTCAGTCCCAAAGTTAGGGAAAAGTTTCCTATTTTTATCAATAATTCTAATGTGGTTCTGTGTTTGTCTCTCCTTATATTTTGATCAATTTTTATAAATACATTTTGAAGCTCCATTACTAAGCTCTGTGGAGGATAGTCTCTTAAGACACCACAATTATTCTTTTCCCACCCTGTATGCAACTCATTTTTCTCAATTCAAATGAAGTCTAATCCTCCTCCGTCAAACCTGATCTTGTTTTAGCAACTTGCTTGACAAATAAAATGTGGTAGAAGTGATATTCTGGAAATTCCAAGACCAATCAGAAGAAACTGGAGTTTCTGCCTCTTAATCTTGGAATACTCACCTTGAAACACAATCATCCTACTGTGAGAAGCCCAAGACTTGTGGCAAGGACGCATGCAGATCCTCCGGACAGCAACCTTATTTGCACTCTCAGAGAGCTGCTAGAATCAACTGCTGGTCTTCTGAGTGAGCTATTTGGATATCTGTCCCAAGTGTGCATTCAGATGTCCACAGCACCAGCTAGGACACCACGTGAGACATTGAGTGGAAACCAACTAGCTGAGCTCATTCAACCTTTAGAATCATGAGAGATAATAAATTGTTCTTTAAAGCCACTGCATTTTGGGGTGGTTTCCTTATAGAGGAAGGGATAATTGAATTTTTGTTTTCCTAATAGACACAATTTTATAATTAGTAAATGAAACTAATTATTACATTATTATTCTAAGCATAAACTACACTTTGTTTGATATTAGTATAGGTGTTTTTTTAAAAAATGTTATTGGTTTGTGTTGGCATGATATAAATTTTTCAGACTTTTACTTTTAAAGTTTCTGTATGCATATATTTAATATATGTCTCATATAAGTATATTGTTGTATTTTTTTTTTTATTTTACCCAGTCTGCCAAATTTTATCTTTTAGATGGTGTATCTAGACAGGGTCCATTAAATTTAATTATTGGTATATTTGTATTTAAATTAACTATTTTTGTATTTTAAACTTTTTTATTCCATACACTTTTTTCCTACTTCATTGCTTCCTTTTTGATTAATCCAATAGTTTAATTATTTCATTTCCCTCTTTGGAGCTCACTAGTATGCATTATTTTACTATTTTCTAGGGTTACCCTGGAGTTTACAAAATGCATCCTTAAATTATTAAAGTGCACTATATAAAGTGTACTTTTGAATCATCCCAGCCAATATATAATCGGGGGTATTTTAATTCTACATATATTTGTATACCTATAAAATAAAAAATATTATTTTATAGTCAGTTGTGATTTCCCTTGTTCTGTGTTGCTTCTTATAATTATATATTTTCATCTTGTATCATTTTTTCTTTTGTCTTTAGTTTGAATCAGTTTTTTTTTCTGAAAATGTGTTATTTTGCTTTCCTTTTGAAGCATATTTTGGATTTGTCTAGAATTCTAGATTGGCAGTTCTATCAAACCTTGAAGTTAGTATTTTACTGTCTTCTGACTGCAGTTTTTTTTTTTTTCTTTTTTTTTCTGTTGAGAAATTAGCTGTCAGTTTTACAATAGCTCCTTAGAAGTGTAAGTGGCTTTCTTTGAGTTCCTTAACATTTTTTTTTGTCTTTTATCTTTTGTTTCAGTATGATGTGTCTAGGTGTAGTTTTTTCTGATCTTTTTGTATTTTGCAAATTTCCTTGAATTTGTGGTTTCATGTCTGTCATCAAATTTGAACAATTTTTTTTTCTTACTATTATTATATCTGATATTTCTACCTTCCAATATTCTATCATTTATCCTTTTGGAATTCTGATTAAATGTATATTGGAATGCTTTGCCAAGTAGCCCAGTTTTCTTTATGCTCTTTTTGGTATGTTTTCCTTTTTAAAAAATATCTCTGTGCTTCATTTCTCCACATTTTCTAACCTATTTTGCAACACACTAATTCACCTGAGTCTAATTTAATGGTAATGACAGTCAATGAGTTCCTAATTTTACTTATTGGATTTTCTTGTTTAAATGTTTTCAATTGATTACTTTTTATAAATTCCAGGTTTTTGCCAAAGTTTTCCATATGGCCATACATATTCTTAAACATGTTAGTTATAGCCAATTTAAAATCCATTTGCTATTTGAATCTCCTCTGAGGCTGCTTATATATTTTTTTCTTTTTTTTCATTTTTTATTTGATAATTTTAATTGATTATAAAATGTCATACCTAACAAATTAAAGAAATGATTAGTTCTTTTGGTTTTTGTGACTTTCTTCTAGAGGAAAACTACTTTTCCCCTTGGCAGGCTAGGGATCTATCACCTCATTCCAATCTGAAAGTAAGCTGTTTAAAGCTTGGTTTCAGTCCTTATGAGAGCTGGTATATTTCTCATTTGTCTTTATTCCTGGGGTGCAACATCACAGAGTTCCTGCAATGGTTTGGAGCTGTATGTACCCCAGAAAAACATGGTCTTAAACTTAATCCATTTCTGTGGGTATGAACCCATTGTAAGTAAGAACTTTTTATGAGGTTACATCAGGTAAGGTGTGGCCCACCTCAGTCAGGTTGTGTCTTAATCCTATTACTGAAGTCCCTTGTAAGTGGAATGAAATTCAGGCAGATAGAGAGAGAGTCACACAAAGCAAGAAGGTGAAATTCACCAGAATCCAGAAGAGAACAGAGAGGCCAAGGAGAGGCCACCATGTGCATTGCATGTGACAGAAGAGCTAAGGACCAAGGATCACGGGCAGGTATCCCCAGAACACCAGTCTTTGGGAAGAAGGCATTACTTTGACAATGCTTTGATTTGGCCTTTCTTTTAGCCTCAAAACCGTGAGCTAATAAGTTTCCATTGTTTAACCTGAGCCATTTCATGGTATGTGTTTGGATAGTCAAAGAGATGAATACTTGACCCTAGTGAACATTGGAAATATTTGCCAGAGACCCTCTTTTGTAAGGGATGGGATGGCATAAGAGGGTATATTAATTTGGTCACATCCAAGAAGTATAAACAATGTCCTAAACTAATTATCTAACACCAGATCATGGACGCTTTATCAGTAATATTCCCTAGACCCAAATAATCAGAAATTATAAATAAGTATCATGTTTTTATGGATAGTAATTAATATACAGAACAGTATTAATCTCCATATTTTATGAATGTATACAATAAAATATACATTTTACTATTTAAGTTTAAACATTTTTAAACCCTAATTTTCTATTTCCTACAAAGTTTAACTCTGTTAAAACATTTAGAATATTACAGTGAGTAAACCCAATTAGAGAAAAATTTCAAAAATATAAAAAAAACATACAAACAATAGTTCATATTTCAGATAAAATAGTGTGATGATAGTTCTGTGATAAAAGTTTTAAATTATTTATTGCACTTATTAACAGAGATGAAAACTAAATTCTCAAAGAGATGAAATAATTGACTGAGGCCACATTTCTTGTTAAAGGTACGGTCAGCATCATTATACCTGACAAATACTTGATATGCATTCTACTTAAAGTAAAATGGTATTATGAGCATGATTCTGTAATATACCAATTCATGTTTACTTATGCTAGTAAATACTTTTGAGGGAGGTAGATAAGTATCATATCTCTTTTCTGTTTCAATATAATGTTCCACTATTCCTTTTTTCAATATAAAATTACACTTAAGAAAGCAGTAATGTAAGGTGATAAAAAGGTTTTAAACCAATTAAGTAAACATATGAAACTAGCTAATGTAGTTATATATGACTTTTTAATTCAGGATTTTAGAGCAGACATTTCCCTAAAAAGCTCTTCATTTTCCAGAGTAGGAAAATTTTTATTAAGAAATAATAATATCCTTTGGATATAGAATTTATCTCTGGTAGCTACAGTGCCAAATGCCAGCCCTTTTATATGGATACATAATTATCTGTAGTATATTAAATGTCAAAATTTACCTTAATTCATTTTCACACCTCAATTGAACTCCAGATTTCTCAATAATAAAATAGGGATAATATTATTACTTTTCCAATTGTTTTAAGTTAATATGTATAAAGGCACCTAGCAAGAACTAAAGAGTGTCTCATATTGGTATTATAAATATTATTGAAATGTATATAGAAATATTTATGGAAATAATTAGAATCATTCCTAGAACTTTATAGAAATATACCTATACAGAAATATAACATTATAGAATTTTCACAGAAACTTCAATAATTTATATATTATATAAATTCCTCAGAAATTCTATTGAAAATTCTGAAGAATCTTGTTTAAATTTTTTTTTGTGTGACCAAAGTAAAGCACCATAATACTGCTAATTGCCTGTACATATGTTTGTGTAATATTTGCCTTACAAGGCATGGCTATGAATCTCTTTTAGAAGTACAATAGAACACTCAAAGGAGAGAAAATCTAGTACAAACCCAAAATTATATTTGGCAGAAACTACCAAATCCACAAATATAAATTATATTTGGCAGAAACAAGCCAAATCCACAAATAGAGCTCTCTGGAAGATCAAAGGTAACAATTGGTGTGTATTTTATTGCCTGGGTCATATACAAAGATTTTGCAGTTAATTTGAGGTTGTGCATACAGATTTCAAAAGAAGAGAATCAGAGCTTAGTTATTTTCTTTTTGAGAGTTTGGCTTTCTTATGTATCCTATTGTATGGGAAGGGGGGAATCTCTCTTTTAAATGATGTTATAATTTATGCCCATTTCCATTGCATATTTAAAAGTAATATTTTTCATGACTAAGGTCAAGAAAAAAATTTGAGCTCTGTGATGTATTTAGTATAATAACTTATCTGGTGAATATTCTTAATGTTTTTAAAGGGTAATTTACCTGTCAATCCAGCACTACACTGGCATACAAATTAGTGCTTGTAAAGAAAATATTTAAGTGAAGAAACAGCAGGGGCATTGAAGAAAAGTATGCAGTCTCTAGAAATGGAGCCATTTTCTTTTATCATTAAATGGAAACATTTATTCAGAATCAAAAGATGTCATAATGCATAGATAATCCCTGTGCTCTTAAAATATTCATGAAAATATTTGTAGCCCATGGGCTTTTATTTTAACTATATGGACAGAATGATACCCAGATAATTAAATTTTAAAAAATAATCTTTTACTTCATGAATTTCAACTGACTTTTGTAGATGATAATGTTTTATTTTCCCCTTGGTTTGGCTAACTTACTAGCTCCAAAGTATAAATAATACAGTTATATCTATTCAGTATTTTATTTTCTTTATAGTTGTTTAATACGATACTACTCTTTTATATACTGATATTTTAAATCCATCCAAATTTTATTTTGACACCAACCTAAGCATGGTCTAGCTATCCCACAAGTAGAAAAGCAAGATAATTAGAAGATCATTGGTTTCAGTCCCCATACAGTAATCTGAAGTACTGTGTTTTCTCTCAGTGCCATAATTATGTATAACTCCAAACAGCTGTTAAAGTTTAGGACAGATTAGATTAAGGGGAAAATTCTAATTGCAATGTGTTTGCTTATTTCTCTTCCTGTTTTTGAGAATTCAAGTAAAATGTAACAATATTCCAAATTCAAACACACACACACACACATACTTTTGGAGGGAAATGTTCAGTCTTGATATTTTATACTGTTAACAACTGGTGATGGACTTAACCACACATATTATCTATAGGTAGTATGGAAGAAAAAAGACTAACATTCAATATCCAACAGCCAACATATCAAAGTAATGTCTATTTTTATTTATTCAGACCATATTGTCATTATGGTATATGAAATCACTTCTTTGTATTTTAA
This sequence comes from Choloepus didactylus, assembly GCF_015220235.1. NCBI lineage: Eukaryota > Metazoa > Chordata > Mammalia > Pilosa > Megalonychidae > Choloepus > Choloepus didactylus. The sequence goes on from NC_051309.1 coordinate 146,041,960, forward strand.
TATACAGTCCTAACCACTGTAAGAAAATTTTCTTCGATACATAGTTGGTATGAATACCTCAGTAACTATACTTTGACTCATTAGTTTGGTCAATAAGAACTCTGTTTTCACAGGTCAGCACATAAAAAATGCATTGCAGTGCTGATAGCTCTAAAGGGACCTCCTTTCCCCATTGTATAATCACTAGCATTTTGGAAGGTTGAACAGACAAATTCATCCAGTGTGCAGCACTAATCATTTCAGAAATTTAGTTGCAGCTGAAACAATTGATACAGTACCACAGAGAGATGTGACAATAGAGATAATCAGTCTCCCAAGGCTATATGCGTTCTTTGTATGCATGGTTAAAAGTCAGGGCGCCAGAGAAGAGTACCGGGACTGATACAAAGGGCACCTGCCATTACAAGCACATAAAAGGATGTGGAAATGTTTCTATGTGGTCTGGTAAATGGATGACACAGCTATTTCATCAAGTTTAAATCTAATTGCTTTAGCCCTTGTCACACTAATGGCAACACTGTTCCTGTTACTGCTAATTCAGGAAACAGTGCTGCTGTGTCCATTATGGCAGTCCTTCAATACAAAATGAAACACGATCTGCGTGCTATTATAAGATGGGTATGCAAGTGTAACCAGTTAGAAAACACATGGGCTCTTCCCCATCAATTGTAAAGCATATCTGAAACTTTAACAAGCCATGAAACTCAATGAAACACACGATATATACTGAATCAGGAAGGTAGCTAAAGTGTCAAAGGAAATGATGCTCAACATACAGTATTCTTTTGGGAAATTCTTTAAATTTTTGTTTGTTTGTTTGCTGATGGAAACATCTTTCTCTCAGTGATATGTTTTATTCACTCATAAAAGGCTCTTGGCAAATGTGTTGACCTAATGGAACTAGTAAATGACTTTCTGACTCTACAAAAGTCAACTTTCTCTCAAAATGAACACAAGATTGTATCTCTTCCCCTATTCTTTTCATTTATTTACTTATAATTGAATCAAGCATGTAAGCTTTCAACATATACTTATGGAGTACCTATTCTGAGCCAGGCAAAATTGAGGTGCCAGGTTTCTAGTAAGAGGTCATAGGGCCAACATTTTTCCACCCTTTTAGGGTTTGTAATTATTTGGAAATTATTGTCAACTATCTTATAAAACACAGGGCTGAGACTGACACAACAACATCCTTTTTTTTTTAAATGTATTTTTTTGCTGGTATACATAGACATACAGGGAACCATTTTTTTCTTGTGCAAATAAGGTAGTTAAGTAGCTACTAGTGACCAGAAGTATTTAACACAGATGATGAATCTCTGTCTACTGCTGCCAAAACAGCTGCCACCTGGGATTGGGTGATGGTTTGAAGCTGTACAGACCAGAGAAGTATGTTCTTAAAGCTCATCCATTCCTGTGGGTATAAACACATTGTAAGTAGGACATTTTTATTAGGATACTTCAATTAAGGTGTGGCCCACGGTGGGTCTTATACTGGAGTCCTTTATAAGAGGATGAAATTCAGATAAAGAGAGAAGTAAGAAGCTGAAAGCAAATAAACCTGAAACAGAAGGGAGAGACAATCAGACACCACCATGTGCCTTGCCATGTGATAGAGGAGTTCAGGATTGCTGGCAGCTGGTTTTCCAGAAGAAGGTATCGTCTTGATGATGCCTTGATTTGGACATTTTCAGGGCCTCAGAACTGTAAGCTTATAAACTAATAAATTTTCATTGTTAAAAGCCAACCTATTTCTTGTATATGCTTTCAGCACCCTAGCAAAGTAGAACGGATGGGAATGGGGTGGAGATATATATTCTCAACATCCAAAATTGTATTATAAATTAAAATGTGTCCCTTCCATGTAGATAGTTTTATAAATTTGTTCAGGTATAGTTGAGTTTATACTATTAGTATTTATTGTTCATTAATAAGATTTTTTAAGTTAGCACCAAAATGTAATCATCATTTATGTAGTTTTAAGTTTCCTGAGTTGGAAATCATTTTCTTACATATGAACTCTTGGACCACAACCTTATTTGAAGTGTACTATCTGTTTTTTCACTAAAGTTAAAGAACTTATAAAAATCATAAAGCTATATGGAAAGAGATCTAACTCTTCTACAGAAAGGAGAGACTATCACCACCCTATCCCATATCTTATAAGTGATATTTTTATCAATAATAAAAAGTACAACAAATTTTATAAAAAAGCTAATTAAAATGGTCAGAAAGAACCATATTGCAATATATTAAATTAAAACCCAAAGTGTTTATATATAAACCTATATACTTATAGATATTATACATAATTGTATATCCAGTACTCATAAAAGAATGTCTTCTATAATAAAACATGATTGGCTATGTTTGTACTCTGAGTAAGGCATTATTAGGAGTAGTAGTATAGATCTTCTTTTTGACTATTTCATTGCTATGACTTGGATTCAGTATAACTGGGAGAATTTTCAGAGAGTTTTGTATAATAACACATTGCTTTTCTTTTTTATTATAGAAGTTGTGTGTTTACAGCAAAATCATGCGTAAAGTGCAGGGTTCCCATAAACTACCATATTATTAACACCTTGCATTACATTTGTTACATTTGTTACAATTGATAAAAGCATATTTTTATTGTACTATTAACTCTATTCCTTGTTTTAACTTAGGGTTCACTGTGTTGTGTAGTTACATGGATTTTTTTTTAAATTATTTATCCTAGTAAAATATATGCAAACTGAAATTTCATATTTTAGCGTATTCAAACATAGCTCAGTGCTATTAATTATGCAGTGGAAGGTGGTGATGGTAAGACATTATTTTTCAATCATTAACCTAAAATACATTTTGAGTGTTTCCTTTGTGCAATGCATAGCACTAAGTACCTTCGGGATAGTACAGAGGGGGCTTAATCAAGAATAAATTATGACTTTTAAGTGATTTACAATGCAGTAAATAAGAAAACACAAAACATAAGTACCAGTAGTAAAAAAGTGGTAAGTGCTTACCCATCACCAAATTCTAGATATTAATAGAATTCTAGATGCTAAATGGATCTGTAACTGCATAGATCTACTCCAAACATTTGAGAATATAAATACATTTTATATTCAACTTTTACATTCTACTTCTATTCTGCAAGCAACAAATGGGTGTCTATTCTTCAATCTTATTTACAGGAAATACAGCTGCTCCCTCTGGAAGCTACTTTCCCCTTATTTGTCCAAACTCTTCTGCCAAACTCTTCTTATCAACTGCAGAAGGTACAGGGAAACCTACTTCAGTGGATGTCTAACTCAGTAGGCATACAAATTATTTGGGGGGGGGGTGTCTTATTAGAAATTCAGATTGCCAGGTCTAACCCCCAGAGTTATAAACTTATGATTATGACTCAGATGTTTTTCAGATCACATACTACTGGACATTCTGTCCTCTTTGTTCTCCCGTTGCTGTTGAAGCTCAGTCCTGCACAATCCCAGAGAGTTTTTCACCCTGCGCTGATGTCTCTGCTTTTCCAGTTTCAGGCAATGCCACTGGTGGGGGCAGGGGCTTTCTTTCTCTTGGAGTCTAAAGCATTCTCAGCTTACTTACATGCATACATATGTTCAATATGTTCACAATTTTTCCACAAAGCACCATGTTTCTGGGCCTTGAGAGTCATCCAAGCATGAATTTGTACTTTTACAGAATTTGATGCTTCTTGTACCCTGAACTATTTCTGCAAGCTGTCCCTGTCTCAAACCTAGAAATTCTTCTCCTCCTGGTGAATTCCTTTTTCTGGGACCTGAGTCACTCATGCAAATATTTCCTTCTTTTACATAGTGACCTTCTCTGTATCTGAAAGGAGTTAGGAGGAGTTGGGTAAATCTCTGAAAACAGCAATGAAATATTATATTATTAATAACAATAACACAACCTCAAAGTTTGTCTAACAATCTTGTCTCAGGACAATGAGGGCCTATTTTGCTACATTAATCTGACTTATAAGGCCATTCACATGATCACAGGACCAAAAGTATCAGCTCTTAATGATTTTTTTTATATTTGTACATTATTATTAAATGTGTGTGTGGTGTATGTGTGTGTGTATGCATGCATATGCATATACATACATCTCTATGTATAAATGCAAGTACTCAATCCTTTCCCATTAGAAACATTTTATTTAGTGAAGGAACTGATGATAATAGAGAAATCAATAATAAGAAAACCATCTTTCCTTCTTCTCATCTTAATATTTGTTTTTCATGGAAAGAATATTGTAATAGCTATTTTGGATGATTTGGGTAAATTATCAACATTGAAATATAATTCATGGATATAGGTTGTGGTTTGAGTCTATTAGCAGTCTTTTCATATGCCACAAAAGATTTCCCTAAAATTATCATCTTAAAACACTTGTAGAACTGTGCCACAGAAATAAAGTCTATAGTACATAAAATGTAATTTTACAACTGTAAAGCTTTTCTCATTCTGTGGGAAAAAACAAACAGCTTTATTCCTGACATACTGAGTCTATTTTGTAATTCAGCTTTGTAGTTTATAGCTAAACCAAAAATTTTTATCTGAAATTTCCAAAATATTTTGGGAATGCTGAAAATCTAGGAGATTATGGAAACTTGGGGGGATGTATTTGTGGTTCACTTTCTCAAATACAGTTTTCTATATTACCTGTTTTTTAGAAAGTAAATAAGGGAGCATGTTTCTGAAAAAGCTTTTAAGGCAATACCATGTCAGTTCATGATTTTCAATGAATAAAACAACAAGTTTGGCTTTTACATGCTATAAATGGTGTGTTCATTTATGAGTATACCCCATGGCTACCTTCTACTGAAAGGTAAGTTATTTAAAGATTTAGAGTTATCTTCACAGAGAAAGGCATTCTAAAGCCCTAGTGGATTTTTTTAATCCTTTTATTAGTGTCTAAAATAGCATCTTATGATTTATATAGAACTTATAAAAAATAAATGGCTTTTGAACATCAATTGAATCATACTCCTCTCCTTTGTCCTTGAGGAGCTTTTCTACCTAATTGTAGTGGCAGTGATCATAAAGAATGTGGTAAAAAATAAAGTCCTTTCCTTACTGCAAGTCATTGTTCCATTATTTCAACTTTTCATTCCTTTGTCACATTCTAGAATCGAAAGCTTTCTAGTCAATGAAATTTCTCATTTATTTTTCTGAAGAATTATTAGAACTCAAAAAGAAGCCATAGATCTCTATGTCTCAAAACTTATCTTGGAAGTTCACAAAGTGGAAAAGTGAAAAATGATAAACACACCCCTTTAAATTTTGTAGGAAATTGAAAATAAAACCAAATAAAGGATAATTTTCACAAACATCTTTTCCACTTTAATTTATGATTGGCATTTTTAAAGAATGCATTTCAAGCTGGGAAGAAAACACTTGTATTGCCAGAAATATTATGTATTCAAAATAAAGTGATTGGTAAGGAAAGACTGTTGCATGAATCCATCATCTAAGTCAAGTAGCTAGAGAACTCTGAAGGATTTCTAACAGATAAACCAGAAGGTTGATAGGATTGCTGATAGAGTCTATTTGGTTTCCCACTTAAATAACTATGAATAAAAACAAACAAAAAGTAAAACTCCAGAAGCTTTAACACTAAAACTGAGAATAAATTGGAAGGGAATATTCACTTACCACAAAGCCCATTTTGCTGAATGAAGAATATAACTTGCTGGTTTACACTTAGTATGCTATATGAAAGAGAGCAAAACCTACCAACCCGAGAAAAGTTCAAAAATTCTTATTATCTTCCTCACTGTCTCAGAGATCAGGATTTCTGCCAATCATAACTTCTAGCTATCATCCCTTTACAGCAAAGACATTGCCTTTTGAAGTAGACAAAATTCTTGGACTCTTTGAAGACACACTCACTAAAGTATGATAGAAGGACCAATCAATGAGGTCTTCACAAATAAAGCTTTAAAGGTCTAGAAATGAAAGTGTTCTAATAATTGACAATTTGATATTGTAAATTTTATTAATAAATAAATATAAATAAATAGTGGAGGTATGAGTAGATCTTAAACCATCCAAGACAGGTAAAATTAGTTTATGCCTTCACAGGAAATAGACTAGGATATGTGAATCAACTAGTCCTCCAGCTCTAAAAAGTTTGGCTTTTGTTTATTTTGTTTTGTTTCTTTGTTTTCTCAACTTCTGATTGGAAATGAGAGGACCCAAGAAAAAATCCATACCTGCTGTCTGTTAGCAAACATTAGGTCAGAAAATTTCTCTCCTAGTCAAAAGAAGACAACCACCGTGGAGATGATGAAACTTTTTTTCCCGCATTATAAGGGAAGTTAAAGCAATGTGAAATTCTTACAGAAAAGAAAGAGACAAAAGAAAAGAAGCTGAAAATAAAACCTAATAGGACAAATGAGAAATATGCTGAGATGAAAAGAGAACTGTGGGGAAAAGGAAAGATTTCAATGACACTTAACATTGTTATTCATGATAGAGTCCAAAGAGAGCAAAAATGATTCAGAGAAGTTAAATTAACCATGAGGACTTAAAAAAAAAACAAATTCTCCCAAAATATAAGTGAAAAAATAAAGATGTAGGAATGACTGAATGTAGAAATGAGGATTTCTACGCATATGTAAGTCAAATAACAGAGCTTTAACAAGTCAAATCAAAGAAAAGTTCAAAAAATAATGGGAAAAAAGCCAAACACCATATGCACGGTCATGTTCTAATAATTTTGCACACTAATTTAATTCTCACAAAAACTTGTAAGATATATTACAGATGTCAATAAATTTATTTTACAAATAACGGCACTAAAAAGATCCAGGGAGGATAATCAAATTACAGAAACATGCAAATTAATTGTATTAGAACCAGAATTTGAACAGTTTCAAGCTAGCCCTCCTTAAAGAAGAATTTCTGGAGGTGAAGATGTATTTTTCTATATGAAAATACTGTAGAAGAACAAAGGAAATGGGTATAGTAAAGATCTGCAAAGTGTACTAAAAAATCAGTGCATTGCAAAAGACATGAAAATTCTAGCCTTTAAATTTTCTGAGGTTTTCAAATTTTCATGTGTAATTTCTACACGTGTGTTTGCATATGAATGTGTATATGTATATGAATTTGAGTATATATACAGAGAGAGTATATGTAGAGAGAATGTGTATATGTATATGTATCAATGTCTATTTATATGTGTGTAGATTAATGTTTTTCATCAAATTAGGGAAATTTTCCACCATTATTTCTTCAATTTTCTTTTCTGCTCTCACTCTAGTTCTAGCTCTAGTTCTGGTACTCCCATTATGCCTATGTTGTTGCACTTAAAAGTATCCCACACTTCTCTGAAAAAAGCCAAACACCATGTGCACAGTCATGTTCTAATAATTTTACACACTAATTTAATTTTCACAAAAACTTGTTTACTTTTCTTCATTTGTTTTCTCTCAGATTGCAAGTATTCTTAGATTGCATAATCTCTTTTGATATATCCTCAAGTTCATTGATTCTTTCTTCTCCCAGATCAAATTTATTGTTGAACCCACTTAGGGAGTAATTCTTTTCACTATTATGCTTTTCAATCCCAGAATTTCCATTTGGTTTCTTTTTAGCATTTCTATATTTCTATAGATATTCTTCATTTGATGAGATATAGTCGTCATGTACTCTTTTACTTCTTTAAGCATAGTTTCCTTTAGTTCTTTGAACATATTTATGATGTCTACTTTGAAGTCTTTATCTATTAAGTTCAAAATTCAGGCCCTTTCACAGGCAATTTCTGTTGATTTTTTTTGTTCCTTTTTATGAGCCAAACTTTCATGTTTTTATGTAGATATCTTAATATTTTTGTTGAAAACAGGAACATTTTAGATAATACATTAAAGTATCTATACTGGCTGACCCTGACCACCAACCCGGGCTTAATTTTTTTTCTTCATTTACAATCTGTGGGCTTTTATAATGAAATTTTATTCAAATATATTCACATACCATGTAATTACCCAAAGTGTGCAACAGTTGTTCACAGTATCATCATATAGTTGTGCATTTATCATCACAATCAAGTTTTGAACATTTTCATTACTCTAAAAAAATAATAAAAATAAAAATAAGAATAAAAATAAAAGTAAAAAAGAACACCCAAAATATCCTCACCCCCTATGTGCCAGTTTGAAGGTATTATGTTCCCCAGAAAAAGCCAGGTACTTTGATGCAATCTTGTAGGGCAGACATTTTAGTGCTGATTAGATTGGAATCCTTTGAGTATTTCCATGGAGATGTGACCCACCCGACTGTAAGTGATAACTCTGATGAGATAATTTCCATGGAGTTGTGGGCCCACCCATTTAGGGTGAGTCTTGATTACTGGAGCAGTATATAAGCTCAGACAGAAGGAGCAAGCTTGCCACAGCCAAGAGAGACTCTTTGAAGAATGCACAGGAGCTGCAGATGAGAGACAGTTTGAGGACGACTATTGAAAGCAGACTTTTGCTCCAGAGAAACTAAGAGAGGAAAAATGCTCCAAGAGCAACTAAGAGTAACATTTTTGAAGAAACTGCAGCCTAGAGAGGAATGTCCTGGGAGAAAGCCATTTTGAAACGAGAACTTTGGAGCAGACACCAGCCACGTGCCTTCCCAGCTAACAGAGGTTTTCCGGACACCATTGGCCATCCTCCTAGTGAAGGTACCCGATTGCTGATGTGTTACCTTGGACACTTTATGGCCTTAAGACTGTAACTTTGTAACCAAATAAACCCCCTTTCGTAAAAGCCAATCAATCTCTGGTGTTTTGCATTTCGGCAGCATTAGCAAACTAGAACACCCTATTATTCATTTACTTTTTGTCCCCGTTTTTCTGCTTATCCATCCATACACTGGATAAAAGGAGTGTGAGCCATAAGGTTTTCACAATCACATCGTCACACCATATAAGCTATATAGTTATACAATCATCTTCAAGAATCAAGGATATTGAATTGCAATTCAACAGTTTTAAATATTTCCTTCTAGCTACTATAATAAACTAAAAACTAAAAAGGGGTATCTATATAATACACAAGAGTTACCTCCAGAATGACCTCTCAACTTTATTTGAAATCTCCCAATCTTTATAAGGGCATTTCCACTTCTTCTGCAATGAAAGAGGAAGAGGAGAAAAAAATGAAGAATAAAAATAGAATAAAAAATACAATAAAGTAAAATACAATGAAAAGGTCATACAACAACAACACCACCACTAAGAATCCCCATACCACTCCTTTATATCACCCTCCTACAAACATTTAGCATTGGTATAATGCCTTTGTTACAATTAGTGAAAGCATATTACAAAGTTACTGTTAACTATAGAATCTAGTTAGCATTGATTGTATTTTTTCCTCTCTAGCATCCAGTTTTCAACACCTTGCAATGTTGACATTCACTTGTTCTCTCTCATGTAAAAGAATTATTATGTTAGTACACTTAATCACCATCACTGATCACTCTGGGCTTCACTAAGTTATACAGTCTTAGTCTTTATCCTCTGTCTTTCCTTCTGGTATCATACATGCCCCTAGTCTTCCTCTTTCATCTATACACACACTTATCTTTGTTCAGAGAACTTACAATATTGTGCCACCATATCACAGTATTGTGCTATCTCTTTCTGGATCTACACAATCAATCCTATTGAACATTCTGTAGTCCTTCAGCATCAAATGCCTACCTCTACCCTCGTTCAATCTCCTGATAACCTTTGTTCTCAATGTTAGCTTTCAAGGTTGGCTTATTAATGTTAGTTCATAAAAGTGAGACCATACTCTATTTGTCATTTTGTTTCTGGCTGATTTCATTCAATGTAATGTCTACTGTCTACCATTTTGTCTTTTGCATTTTATAAGTCATATTTTATTTTATTTTCTACCTCTCTCTTTTTATCCTTACTGATGGTCTTCATTTATACACTCTTCTCAAACCTCTCCTGTCTTTTCCTATCTACCTGTAGTGTTCCCTTAAGTATTTCTTGTAGAGCAGGTATCCTGTTCACAAATTCTCTCAGTGACAATCTGAAAATATTTTAAACTCTCCTGCATTTTTGAAGGACAATTTTGCCAGATATAGAATTCTTAGCAGTTTTTCTTTTTCAGGATCTTAAATATATCATGCCACTGCCTTCTTGTCTCCATGGTTTCTACTGAGAACTCCACACATAGACTTATCGAGCTTGCCTTGTACATGATGGATCATTTTTCTCTTGCTGCTTTCAGAATTCTCTTTGCCTTTGAAATTTGATAATCTGATTATTGAGTGTCTTGGAGTAAATCTATTCAGATCTATTCTGTTTGGGGTATGTGACACTTCTTGGATCTGAAATTTTATGTCTTTCATAAAAGATGGGAAATTTTCAGTGATTATTTCCTCCATTATTGTTTCTATCACTTTTGCCTTCTCTTCTAATTTCAGGACACCCATGACACATATATTCATGTGCTTCATGCTGTCATTCAGTTCCCTGAAATGCTGCTCTTACTTGTCCTTAATTTTCCCTATCTGTTCTTTTGTGTGTAGGATTTCTGTTGCTCTGTCCTCTAATCCATGAATTCTTTCCTTCTGCCTCTTCAAATCTGCTGTTGTGTGTCTCTATTGTGTTTTTCATCTCTTCTATTTTGCCTTTCATTCCCATAAGTTCTGCCATTTGTTTTTTCAAGCTATGAATTCTTCTTTATGTTCACCATGTCTTTTTTATATACTTCATCTCTTTTGCCAAATTTTTCTGCAGCTCATTGATTTGATTTAGAACATTTGTTTGAACATCTTTAATTAGTTGTTTCAACTCATGCATCTCATTTAAAGTGCACATTTTTTCCTTTGACTGGGCCGTATTTTCATTTTTCCTAGTATGGCACATACTGTTTTGTTGTCTGGGCATCTGGTTTCCTTGATTACTCCAATCAGATTTTCACAGACCAGTCAGTTCCATCTCAGGAGGAGGGTTTAATCAGTATCAAGGTTCCCTGAGGATGAGACCCAGATGGTTTTCAGACTTTCCTGTGAGTCCTCTAGGCTCTGTGCTTTCTCTATTCTGTCTAACAAGTGACAATCATCAGCTCACAGCTCCCTACTGGTATAAACAGGTGTGGTGCCTCTAATTCTCAGTGGACTACATCCTAGCCAGGGGCTGAAGGTGTCAGAAGCCAAGCTTAAATTGTTTCTGCTATTCCCCATCCCCACCATGCCCTGGTGGGGCATATATTCTCTGAGGGAGGGCAGCCACTTGAGCTTGGTCCCACCCTGCTTTTCTTAGGGAAAATATGCCCTTTAGGGAGTTGTTTCCTACACTTGACTTCTTCCTTTGTATATTTGACTCTCTTAACTCTACCCTTGCCTAGGTCAGTGCTGACAATTGAAAATGCCTGGGGTTTTCTCTAATGAGCTACTTGGAATGAGAGAATAAAAAAAAGAAATCTGCTTCTCAGAGCCAGCCCCCCCCCCCCCCCATTTTCACCAATCTACCAGAGTTTGTACTGGTTCTATGTGTCTCTTTTCTTGGGACATGGCCATTTTCCAGTATTCTGAGCTCAGTTGTCTCCAAAAGCCTCTGTGTTAATTAATTTATTATTATTATATTTTTCCATCAGTCCTGCCTCCTCTCTTCTGGGAGAGACCTCAGCATTCCTTTCCTGCTTGCTCTGGGTTATCTGTCCCCATAGTTTGTATTCAATTCTCCAAATTTTTAAATGAAAACTATAATTGGAGCTTGATTGAGTTACTTTCCCTTGCTCCTAGTAGACTGCTTCTTTTTTCCTCAGGGAAGTCTTCCAACTCAGCCTGCCATACCAGTTGTGGAGGGGTGCCAACTTTGCAGTTTGGGAAGCTTTACTTACTACTCTATGCAGTGATCTCAGTCATTCCACCAATTCTAGACTGGTATACAATGTGTGTCAGGTTATGGATGCCCCCCTGTCAGTTTTCCAGACTATTTACTAGTTGTTCCTGGCTATTTACTAGTTGCTCTAGAGGACTAAGTAAATTCTATTTCTTCCTCCCTATTCTGCCATATTCTGGCTTTATTTTTGATGTTATTTGCTTGTGTTGTGTCTTGGCTGACAATTTTAGTGAAGTCCGTTGCCCACACAGTGTGTGGCCTCTTATGAAGCTCCTTGTGGGGCTCAGCCTAGAGATGACAGTGGTTTTAGCAAGGCCACTTTAACTGTCTTTTTCCACTGACCTGTCTGTTAAGCTGTCTGCCTGTGTATCACATCCAGCTGTGAGACTCCACAATTTGCCACAGATTGCTTTATTGTTTTAGAAAATGCCCTGGGACATAAATAACCCCACAATCAGATCCAATTAAATTCAAGCCCCTTTGCAGAAATAGTTTTGAAGACCAGTCATTGGGGTTTGTTCTGACCCCCGAATGGCTCTTCATAGTGTTTCTTTCTCTAGCTCTCTCTTGTAAACTAGCTGGGTTGTGGTTTTACCTTCTCATTTTCATGGAAATGCCAGTCTTTTTTTAATTATTTACAAACAAAATTTCCATAGTTTTCAAGAGCAATTTGAGGGGAGAAATGCCTATACCTTGTTCTAAATAAAGTCAGTTCCTTCAGGGAGAACTGCAGGGTTCTCTGTTCTTAAGACCTTCATCTTACCATGTGCAAAATATCTGATCAAGTGCTCTGGAGATGGGGCAATGACAGTGGCCTGCTTCTCTTATAAGGACATGCTTCCTTTATGACGAGGGATCTAGAAAGGGTGGTAATTCTGGTCTTCTTATCTTGTCTTTCCTGATGTGAATCTCTGCACTATGAGTTAGCTACAGCAAGGGAAAATAGGGGTCCTAGTGTTCTTGGTTTCTTATTCCTAGGGTAGAGGCTATGTGTGGAAGAAGGAAGCCACCAAATTTTTGGCTACAATTACCTAAAATTTAGCTACTGAAGCATGGGAGGGATGAGAAATGCTAGTAGTCTGCCCTCTCCATGAAGTTACCTCTTTGCACTGATTGGGAGCTATGGAGGTAGACTTGTCCTCTTGGACACATCTACCCTGATCTGAGCGGTGGCTTGCATTGCACTTACTTAGATGGGGTGGGGGAAAGGAGTGATTCATGGCTTAATGATACAGATCTCATTTCTTACTGTGATTTAGTATGTTTTCTTGTATAAATGTTTCTACATTTGTTTTATGCCCTTAGAACAATGTTTAGAGACTAATTTTGTTTCTTAATTTTCACCATATATAGTCCCCCCCCCCCCCAGTGATCATGTCTGCCAAGCTCACTACCATTCTGAAGTGGATCTTTCTATGTGGAGCAAGTTGCTACATGGTATGTTGTGGGAACACAGACTCAGGCACAGCAGAAGCTTTCTGCACATGACTGCTTTATTGCTCATCCAGCGCAGAGGATCAAAAAGTGCAGGCGGAAAGATACCATTATGATCAGTCTCCTGGAGAAGCCAACTGCTTGGGTCAGAATATGTGGATGGCAGCTCTGCATGCTCCACTTAGTGTTGGAAAAGAGAGAAAATTCCATGCTGCTCAAAGGCAGAGTATTTATACATTCCAGGGGGAGGAGAGCTCAATAAGCATCTGGTGCTGCTTATTCCTGGTTTTGGGTTTAAGGTAGTATCAGGCCACTCTGATAGACCTAACATCTCCTCAGGGATGTAGAAGGAAACATATTGAAACATCTATGTATGATAGAAAAGATAGGTAGGGTAGGGAAAGGCTGGGGCACGATTGCTAGGTGTGTCCATGGCTTCCCCAGCAGTCTACCATGTCCGCATTCTAGTTTATGTGAAAGAAGAAAGGGCTCTCACAAACATTTTTTCCCCAAGTTAAAGTGTCATATTTATTTAGTACTGATATATTCCTTACACATCTAACATGTGTAAAATGTTGCTCCCATTTTCCTTATGGTTTTTTCTTTATATTTAAAGCAAAACTGATGACATAGTTTATGCAATTTTATTGAGCTATATTGAATACCAGATAATCATCCAAAGTGTACAATCAATGGTTAATGGTATCCTCATATAATTGTGCTTTCATCACCACAATCAATTTTTGAACATTTTCATTATTCCAAAAAAATAAAATAAGAATAAAAATAATAATAAAAAAACACCCAAAACACTCCATACCCCTTATTCCCCTATTATTTATTTATTTATTTGTTTGTTTGTTTGTTTATTGTCTTTATTTTCTTACTCATGTGTCCATACACTGGATAAAGGGAGTGCCAGTCACAAGGTTTTCACAATTACACATTCACACCATAAAAGCTATATAGTTATACAATCATCAAGAATCAAGGCTCCTGGATTACAGATCAATAGATTCTGGTATTGCCTTCTAGCTATTCTAATTGCCCTAGAAACTAAAAAGGGATATCTATATAATGTATAAGAATAACCTCCAGAATGATTTCTGGACTCGATTTGAAATCTCTCAGCCACTGAAACTTTATTTTGCTTCATTTATTTTCCATCTTTTGCTCAAGAAGTCTTTCTCAAACCCATGATGCCAGTGCCAGGCTCATTCCTGGGACTCATGTCCCATGTTGCCAATGAGATTTACACCCTTGGGAGTCATGTCCCACATAGCAGGGAGGGCAGTGAGTTTACTTGCACGTTGGCTTAGAGAGAGAGGCCACATCTGAGTAACATGGGAGGTTCTCTGGGGGTGATTCTTAGGCATAATTATAAGTAGGCTTAGCTTCTCCTTGGCAGGAATAAGGTTCACAAGGGCAAGCCCCAAGATTGAGGGCTTGGCCTATTAAATGGGTAGTCCCCAATGTTTGTGAGCAAATCAGGAATTCTCCAGGTTGGGAAATTAGGAATTCTCCAGGTTGGGAAATTAAGAAGCCCTAACATCTCCTCAGGGCTGTAGAAGGAAACATATTGAAACAACTACACATGATAGAAAAGGAGGGTAGGGAAGGTTAACTTTCCAATAAGGCATTTGTAGTACCCAATGCTTGTGAGAATATCAGGAATTCCCCAAGTGGGGATGTTAGGAAGACCTAACATCTCCTCAGGGCTGTAGACTGTGGAAGTTTAATATTTCCACATTTTCCCCTAGTCCTTCAAGGGGGCTTTGCAAATACTTTTTTATTGTCTGCCCAAATTACTCTGGAATGTATCAGGGCATCACACTAACCTGTACAAACCCACAAGATCTCACAATCTCTTTACTAAAATTTTAGTAACCCATTTGAGAATTTTTTTAAAGATTGATGTTTTTACTAGTCTGTAGTTCATGGGCCTCATGCTTTAGGAAAGCAGGAAGAATTTCGACTTTCTATTAATTGTCACATTCTATTTTCTATGTGTTTCAAAAATTGAGTGCTTCAAAAATGTGGGCTTTCCAGATGTCCTACTATAATATTTACAAGATGATCTATTCACGCTCTTTCATCTTTCAGCCTATTATTTTATTCTGGATAATAGGGAAACCTATGGCTCTAATCATGCTATAATAGAAAACAACTGGACTACAAGTGATTTTTATTGTATGGTAAGACATTGTGGGGCATTTAAGTGTTTAGGAAATAGCTGCCACTTGGACGTAAGCTTCATAATGCCCTTGGTATGAAAGTCTGTTCCAGGGTGGCTGATACTTTTGCCCAATTCCCTTATTACATGATCATGGATAACATAATTTTTCCAGTTCCATATTATGTAGATAATTGTGCTTAATGGATGCATCGTCCTTCCTGTTTCTTACTTGTTTTCTTTTATTCTTGGGTTTAGAATGCTGCATTTTTAATGGTATTTACATATTTCTTACTTCAAGTGATTGATCAACAGAGAATAAATTTGTTTTGATTTATATTTACTGTTGTTGGATTAAACTTTCAAGCAGTATCTTGAGTACCTATTTATTGAAATATGTTAATTTACATTGTAGAGGGAAATGAGTGTCCTAATTATTTCTCTTCTCTTTGGGAGAAAGTATCAACTTTCTGAAGCAGTTTAGTTTTTCTAATAATAAACATCTAGTATGTTGGCAATTTGATATTTTATTTTTATGCATTTTAAAGTGATAGTTCTGCTTTTGAAGAGGAAAAAAGAATTGATTTACTAGAATAGTACTAGTTATTTTTAAGATGAAAAATCAGCACATGAAATTCATTTGGATAGGCTGAGAATTTTACTCATGTTGTATGTTTATTTATTTAACAATAAATAACTGTATCCCCCTTTTAAAAAATTATTGCCATGTTTAGAGACAAATAGTAGATATTTGTATAGAAGCCAAGGTTTATTCACAATGCACATACTCTGGAGAAAGGAAGATAGTTCTAAAATTTGAAGATAAAACTGAAATGGTATAAAATTTTTATATGTATTTCAGCAGAAAATATGATATAAATCACCAACATCCTCATGGCATTTTTCTTTTTGCATCTTATAACCTAGTCGGATGTTCATTTGGATAAATTTAGAAAGCTGATGTCTCATTTTATGCAGGAGAAGTGTGAGATTAAGTAGAGTAGAAACCTTGCTAATTATCACTTTTCTGATCTACACACCTGATACTTCTTGCAAGAAGCTTTTAGCAAATATTAAAAAGAGGTCATATATCAAAGCATTCTTTTATATTGCCAAATTTAAGTAGAAATTTGAAAATGTGTATGTGCTTTTAGTATTCCAGCAAATACTTTTGCTATATAAATATATTTATATAGATTTTACAATGCTGCTAATTAAATGTAATGTTAAGAAATGAATCGATAGGAAACATTTTATGATCTCAGTCTATTCTTTCTACTTCTTTGTCCATCACAAACGCATTTCATTGTTTATTCTCAATACTTTCTGTAGGGCTGTCCATGTGGACTTTTCCTAGAAAGGTGGATCCAACCATAACCTGCAAGAACTTTAACACGATCAGTGCCTCAAGGCAGCTCTGCCTTTGGTTTTATCTTTGAAAACAGTGTTTAAGTAGAAAAAATAAAATGACTAAATAGTTATTCATCTGACATTAGAAAAAGTATATAAATCTCAAGAACATAAAGTTCTACTTTGCTTTGATTACAAGCAATTTCATTTAATTTGCATGGATAATTACCTCAGCATTTTAAAAATTTAACTTTTTATCATGAAGTATAGCAGACTTGCAGAAAAGTGATTATAACATAAATCACATCTCAGTGAATAATTAAAAAGTAAATATACATACAGGGCCAGTTCATGTGTGTTGCTCCACCCTTAGAAAGGTCCTGTGTTTATTTTAATGCTCTGCTGTCCATCTTGAAAATCGTAATAATTTTTGAACAAGGAGCCTCACATTTTCAATTTGTACAAGACCTCACAAATTCATAGCCCATCCTGGTTACAGATTATGAAATAAAACATTGCCAGAAACTCAGAAGTCACTTCCATTCACTTTTCTCCTTTCCAAATGTAGCCACTGACTATATTTAACTTTGAATGTGACATTGCCTAGTTTATGCCTGTTTTTGAAAATTACATGAATTAACAATATTTCATGTCTGCTTTTGCATCTGGCTTTTTTTCTCATTGGTTACTCTTACCTTTTGCATTTTCATGTCTTTTACAATCAATCACCTTGTCAGTCTCCACAGAGAATGTATTGATTTTCTTACTATGATTATGCTTGTAACTGAAGATTTTAAAAATTTTCATTAATGTACAGTATTTTACTTTATGAATATACTGTAATTTAAATTTCCTTTTTTCTTATGATAAATGTTTAGTTTATTATTTTTATAATTGCTATTGGTACAGTTAAAACTGCTATAAATATTTTTATATGGCTTTTGGTGTTCACATACATGCATGTTTCCTGGGTATGTGCATAGAAGTGCAATTGTGTGAACAAATATTTAAATATAAGATATACTGCCAAAGAGGTTTTCAAAGTACTTTAACCAATTTCTTCATCCACTAGCAGTATATGAGATTTTCACCAGCTCAAAATAATTGTTAACTCTAGGAATGGTCACATAATTTATATTTGAGGCATTATGGTAAGTGTGTTATCTCATTTTTGTCTGGTTCACATATTTCTGAGTTCTAAGGAGATTCCACATCTCTGTTTTGGATTCTAGTCATCTGGATAGCCTCTTTTGTGAAGTGCGTATATAATCAATTATTTTTGCCTATATTTCTATTACGTTGTGTCCATGTTTCCTACAGATTTTAAGAGTTTTGTATATGTTTTAGTCATTAGCCCCTTATTTTTTATGGCCACATGGTTTCCAAATGTCTTCTCTTACTCATGAGTTTTACTTTTCACTCAGTGGTGTCTTTGATTTAGAGAAGACTCAAAAATTGACATAGTTCAGTTTATCAACCCAAATTATGTAACTTACAGATTGTTATTTTTGATGATATCCTTAAGAAATCTTTGTCTTGGGCAAAGTCTGGAAATATTCCATTTTTTGAATCATAATATGCCAATCCATTAAATCTACTATCTTCTAGAAATGTTGCTGTTTTTACTTTCACAATAAGATCTCCAATGTACATTTTTTTAATGCTATGAGTAAGGAGTAAAGTTTCATTTTTTTTCCATATAAATATCTAATTAGTATTGTTCATTTACTGAAATAACCTTCTCCCCATCATCTCAGTGGTACATTTGTCACTCTAATGAGCATACGTGTATTGCTCTTTATTCTGTTTATTTGGCCCATTCATCTATCCTTATGCCAATGCCTTCCTTTCTTAACTATTATAGTTTTACAAAGCTTTGATGTACAGGAGAGAAAGTCCCCCCATGCAATTTTTCTAATTGGTTATTCTTGTCTCTTGAATTTTCATATCTTTTGCAATCACCTTGTCAGTCTCCCATAGAGACTTTAGTGGTGCATCAGTGGCATTTAATCCAAGGATTAGTGTGTGGTGAATTGACATTTTTATACTGAGTCCTTAATAAAAGAACATGGTTTTTAGTTGTCTCTATAAAGGAGGTCTTGCATATCTTTCATATTATTTTGTATAAATGATATGCTATATTTGGTATGTTATATCCTAAAAAAGTACCGTATTATTTTTTCTGTTAATTTGTAGGGATGCAATTGACTTTTCAAATTGACCTGGTATCCAACAATCTTGGCAATGTCAATTACTAGTTGAAAATATTTATTTATAGATTACAATGAATTTGCTAAATGCATGATTGTACCATGTAGGAATAATGAGATTTTTTTTTTTAATATTGCACTAAATAGGACCTCTAGTAAAAGTTAAATACACATGGTGATAGTAGGCATCCTTGTCTCATCCTAAAGCTCACAGAAAAATATTTAAACAGTTCACCATTAGCTATATTATTTGTTGCAAGGATTTTTTATAGAGACTCTATTTTAGTTTAGAATGCTTTTGATTTTTTATTCTTAGTTTTTTAGAACTTTTTTAAATTATCATTGGTAGATGTTGAAATTAATCAATTTAGCTGTCTTTATTGAGGTTAAATGATTTTTTAATTTATTCTTTTATTATGTTGAATTGTGTATATTAGTTTTAGACGTTTAGCACACCTTGTTTTTCTTACATAAACCAAACTTTGATGGGATGTTAGATATCAATCATTTCAATGCATTAATATTTATTTTAAGTTTTATGCAGTTTTTTAGTGATGTAGTCCTTCAGAGTCCCTTACTTGTAAAGTAGTATATTAGGGTACTGTGTAAAGATTATGCCGGTTACTTAAAATAAGTTAGGAAGTGGTTGCTATTTTTTGTTCCTTTCTTTTCTGTTTTTCCTTTTCTTTCTGTTTTCTGGAAGAGTTTTTATAAATCTGCATTATCACATTATTACTTAAATTCTGGGTGGAATTCTTCCATGGAGACATCTGTTTTTTTTGTGTGTAAATGCTATTAAGTTTTGGATTACATTTGGAAGGACTAATATCATACATCTGTTTTTAATTTAAATTATTTCAGCCCTTAGGAATATTATCTTCTTTTTATTTACTTTCAGAATTATTTGACCTTTTTTTTTAATATGTAATTTTTTCAGATGAATGCTTAGATCATTGATGGGGGGCATTTTTCTTTTCTGATACATTCATTTTAGACTCTAATTTTTCCTCTGAACATAAATTTAGCTACAATGCACAAAAACTGATATACTTTATATCCATCACTCTTCAGGTCATAATATTTTTCAAATTCCATTATGATTCCTTTTTGACCCTGGTGTTATTTAGAAATATGCTTACTTTTCAAATGCTTGAATATTCCTAGTTAAGGTTTATTGATTTCTAGTTAATTGCACTTTGGTCAGAGAATGTAATCTATGTATTTTCAATCTTCTAAAATTTGTTGAGACGTGATTTATATCTCTTATATTTACTTGGTCAACTTTAGTAAATTCTTAGTACATATATATATATATAAAGAATGGATGGACTACAATTATAAGATGGCATGGTCTGACTATGACAATGTAGTCAAATTTGTTAATCATGTTTTACAAATAAATGCAATCTGATTTTTAATCTGCTTCTTCTATCAGTTCCAGAGAGAGGCTTAAATCTACTATAACAATTTTTAATTTTTTTCCATTTTCTTTTTAGTTTTGGCAATATTTTTAAAAATATATTTTGAGAATACACTATTAAGTTACAGATGCACATTGTATCTTTCATGTTGATTGAAGAATTTTTTCAATATCTTATATAATTCTTTTGGAATACTTGTTTAAAAATCAATAGTATCTGATTAATAGAGTTACATGAGTTATCTTTTGGTTAGTGTTTGCAAGCTATAGTCATTTTTTTTTGTTTTTTTACTTTCTATGATCAGGCTAGGTGTATTCCTATATTTTTTATAAGAACCTTGAAAGCATCATATGCTTTCATTTTAGTTGCTTTTTTTAAAAAAACCTACTCTGACAATATTCATCTTATGATTGAGTGAATTTCAAAGTCTATTTATCTTTAATGTAGTCACAAAATTTGGTTATCTAAGTCTTCTATCTTACTATTTGCTTTTGTCTCCTTTTGCATATTCTGTTACTGTTGTTCTCTATTATTTACAGTATTTTGGATGATTAAGTTTTTTCACTATCTCTTAGCTTGGTAATTATACTATTTTATTCTTTAATAATTGTTCTAGTGAATTATCAACAATTAAGTTACCAGGTACTTAACCCTATTCTCATACAAAGCAAGGACTCATAAATGCATCCCTGATTTATAATCTACTGTTATGAAGATTTTTAGCTCACAATACATTATTATTAATGCTATCTAAACTCAAAGTTAATTATTCATTTACATATTTACAACTCTCTTTGATCTTTATTCTTTCCATCTTAAAACTTTCAGTTGGAAACATTTTTCTTTTGGATAAATTACATGGTGACACATTTCCTTGAATTTTGTTTGTTAGAAAATATGTTTATTCCATCATTAACTTTGTAGGATATTTTTAAGTAGGGATGGAATTCCACAATAGAGGGGATTTTCTTTTAGAACTTTGAAGATTTCCTGATATTGATTTCTGATGTCCACTGTTTAAATTGAGGTCTGCTGTAAGTCTAGTTGTTGTTCCTTTGAATGTAATCTGCCCATTTCCCTGGCTATTTTTCAGACATTTGCTTTATCTTTGGTTTTTCTCTATTTTACTTTGATATGCTATGGACTGGCTCTCTGTTTCATTTTCTTTTGAGGTTCAATAAACATATTGAATACTCATCAATTTATAATAGTTAATATAACTTTCTTCTGTTTTTTTCAAACTGAAAATGTATTCACAGTTATAATTCAAATAATAATAAAACAAAAAGAAAATATTTCTAAACCCCATATTTTATATTCTGTTTCAAATAAATTACCTTCACAGAAATAATCACAGTTTACTCTTTGATATTAGTACCCCCGGGACACTTTCTGTCAATGTGTGTGTGTGTGTGTGTATGTGTGTGTGTGTGTGGTCTATGTGCATGTGATTATTATTCAAATTGTGAATATTTATACCCATTCAGTCATTTTTCATTTAACTTTTTATGACTTTTGATAGGTAGGAGTTTTAAATTATTCATTAATTTAGATGCATTAAGTTATTTCTAATTATTCATCTTGATATGATGTTTTACTTAGAAAAGTTTCCAGAACCCAAGATTACAAACATATTCCTAATAATTCTTTAAAAATTTTAAGTAAATTAGTATTTTGTTTTATATTTGTGAAGTAAATATATTAGAATTTATTTTTGAGCAGTTTTTGAGTTCAAAGTTGTTTCCCCAAATTGAATGGAACATTAATTTATTGAATATTACAGACAATTTTCCACTGAATGTAAATATCCCCTTTACCATAATATATAGTGTATTGCTTTGATTTATATGAGTATTCCAGCACAGATATTTTTGTTTGAGTCTCTATTACTGAATGAAATAGTTTCCTATGTAATAGAGCAATTTTTCTCTCATAGTTTGTATTTAAATTTGGAGGGGAGTTATTGAATATTTTCCCTTCCTAAAAATATTCAGAATTATTCTAAATGCACATTAAAACAGACTGTTGGGTTTGCATTGAAATTAAAAGTACATTTGGTTTATGATTAAGATGTTTTAAATACTTTAAATTCACATTCTGAAATTTATTGTGCATCTCTCTGTAGTCAATTCTTGATATATAACTTTTATAAAGTTTGCCATCCTTATAAATGTTTTTGGAAGATTATTAATAGGATTAATCCTAGATATCTACTAATTATCATAGCTCTTGTCAATTGTTTTTTTTTTTTAAGAGATAAACAAAAGGTTTTATTTAAGTGACTCACACAACTGTAGGGATGCATGAGTCCAAATTCCATAAGGCAGGAGGCATGATTCTAAATTCTGTAGGTTAGGCAGTGAACTGACAACTCCAATGAAGGTGTTCAATAAACTCCCCAGGAGACACTGGCTAGCCAGAGAAGGTGAATGTTCTCTCCTCCCTTAAAAGTCTTTAGCTGATTTGATTAAATCCAGCTGATTGAATTCTCTCATCGTGGAAGACATACCCTTCATTGAAGTACTCAGTCACAGATGCAGTCAACAGACTGTTGATATAATAAATCAGCCTTCTGGTTTATTAACCAGCCACAAATGTTCTTGCAGTAACAGTTATCCAGTGCTTGCTTGACCATACACCTGGGCACCATCACCTGGCCAAGTTGACACATAAACCTAACTATCACAACCTCCATGTACATGTTTACTCCCTCATGGCGGAAGTGATCACCAATGGCTTAGCAGTCTGATGAGATTTGTAGATAGAATGTAATGGAGAATCAAATATTCCCTATTGTAGCAAAGGAAACTTTGTAAACAACTGGTGGCATGGAAAGACACCATATATGTGACCCATGTTTATGGATATGCCAAGGGTCTTATTATGATGGATATCTTTGGAATGACATAGGCAATGAGTGATACACTAAACTGCTTTTCACAATCTATGAGGCTGGAGATTCTGGTGGGAGAGGCTGAGAATGATCACTTCCTGGAACATGAGGATAATGGATTTAACCTGTGACAGCCATGAAAATGCTGAATTTTCCATGACAATGTCCACTGCAGGTGGAAACAGGAACAAATAGGACATGCAAATTCTGATGACATGAAATTTTGGGCCCAGGAACATAGATTAACTCTCCTAATAAATTTCTAAAATATAAAAATTGAGTTTTCTTTTTACTTCAGACCCTGTGGCATTCCTAAAATTAATAGTAGCCTCTAGTTTTCTTTTGCAAATTTAATAGTTTCTATATAACAAAACATGTCAACTGAAAACAAAAATTTCATTTTTCCCAAATTTTCTGCATTTTCTTTCTGCTCTTTGACTTACACTACAAAAGCCCAGCACAATGTCTATACATAATGGAAGTTATGAGAAAAGACAACCTTTTCTTAGTCTATATTTAGGGTAAAGTGGTCAGTTTTTCAATATTTCATAAAACATAAGGTATAGTGATGAAAATAGAAATATTTCTAGTGTCCCCAATTTTAGTAGGAAAGAATTCAGCAACCTTTTAAAATTATGAAATTAGCTGAAAAGTTTTCATATATGCATGCTCTGGATCATAATTTTTCAAAAATTAATGTCGAGGACTGGATTCCCACATTGGGATCATCATAATGGCATTGTTTATGGGCCCTGTACATTTCAAACCTACTACCTCTTTGATTATTAAGATCAACAATCTTAATATTAAGATTATTAATATTAATAAATGAATTAATTTATTAATAATTAACTATTAAATAATTAAAATAACTATTAATAAATAGCCATTTATGAAATGCATATTTCAGTGCATTCTGAGTGGTCTTCCCTAATGGGCCATTAGTGAGGGAAAATGGGAATTATCTCTACCACTTCTTGACTCAGTCAAGTACTGCGTGCAGGACCCTCTGATCCACAGATAAATAATATTATCAAGATGAAGTTCTGTTCCCTGTGAGATCAAAAACAAAGCAAACATATCTGTTCCTACCCTTCAGATATTTAATCACTGACCTAAAAAGCCTATTACTGATCCATTAGAAGCAACAACGGAAGTATGTTCATTTATCCTAGAAGATGCCAAGGCTTCACATTCTATCTTTACACCAATAGTATTTCCACATTGAACTACATAACTCAGCCACCAGATATTCAATAATTTGCCCAATCCTCTCAAGCAATATCCCTCACAAAGATATAATAAGTCATGACCACAACCTCCCAAATTTCTGAATAAATGATTTCCCCTGAGTTCACATTAATACATTCTATGTCATGACATTTCTGGATCTCTCTGAAGGGTACCATCCTAATAAATACTTTTCCCTCTTACTTCATGTTTTCATTTTTCCATCTAATTTCATGTTTTCATGGTATTCCTAAATTGAGTATTTTTAGCACATTAAGGCTTGTTTTTCACTGAATGATAGTGCACAGTAATCACAGACCTAGTGTTTCATTCTCATGGAGAACACTTATTTTACTTAAAGGATAAATTACATATTAAGGACTCCTACATTGAGTACATAGAATTCCTCACATGTAATTTCTCTGCCTTGCTTATCAGCATGGTAGGTGAGGACCCTTCACTTCTGTTAGATTTATATTATGAGATCTCTCATATAATATATCAGGCTATCCATTAAGGGTTTTCTACATAGATGACATTCATACAAATTCTCTCCAATATGAATTTCCTTACATTAACTGAAATACTATGGATTGCTAAAGCTACTAATGCATAGGTTACAAACAGTATTTCTTAAGTATGTGAGTACTCTGGTGTGTTTAAAGGTTAAAGCTATGTCAGAAATCTCTTCAAAGTATGTGTAGTGTGAGTCCCCTCATATCATCTAAGGTCAAAATATTGACTGAAAGCTTTCCCACATTGATGACACTCAGGTTTCTCTCAAGTTTGAATAATTTCATCTTGTCTAAATATATAAAAATAAAGGTATTCCTATATAGAATACATTCTCATGAGTTCTTTCCAATGTGTGTTCTCTAATGTTATGTAAGACATGAAGAATCATTGAAGGCTTTCTGACAGATACAGAATGCAAAGGGTTTCTCTGTAGTGTGTGTTCTCTCATGCTTTCTAAGATAAGAATATAGAGTGAAGGTTTTCCCACAGATTTTGGCATTCATTGGGTTTCTCTCAACTGTGAGTTCTCTCATGTTCTCTTTGGTCACAAGAATAAGTGAAGGCTTTCCCACAGGTATGGCATTTATAGGGTTTTTCTCCTGTGTGTGTTCTCTCATGTTTTCTAAGTGAAGAGTTTTAACTGAAGTTTTTTTCCCACACATTCGGTATTCATAGGGTTTTCCCCAAGTGAGTTCTCTCATGTTCTCTTAGGACAGAACAATAAGTAAAGGCTTTCCCATAGGTATGGCATTCACAGGGTTTCTCTCCAGTGTGAGCTCTCTCATGTCTTATAAGATTATAATGGTTACTGTAGGCTTTCTCACATAGATGGCATATATGGGGTTTCTCTCCAGTGTGAATTCTTTCATGTTGTGTGAGTTTAGAAAAATAAATAAAGACTTTTCCACATGTATGGCAGACATAGTTTCTCAGCAGTGTGTATTCTCTCATGTATACTGAGATGATATTGAGAATAGGTTTTACCACATAGATGGCATTCATAGAATTTCTCTCCAGTGTGAGTTCTCCCATGTTCTCTAAGACTAGAATAATGGCTGAAGGTTTTCCCACATATATGACATATATGAGGTCTCTCTCCAGTGCGAGTTGTCTCATGTCATCTAAGAACAAAATTTTGACTGAAGGCTTTTCCACAGAGATGGCATTCATGAGGTTTCTCTTCAGTGTGAGTTCTTTCATGTCATCTAAATTCAAAATTTTGACTAAAGGCTTTTCCATATAGTTGGCATTTATGAGTTTTCTCAATAGTGTGAGCTCTTTTATGTCACCTAAGACCAGATTATCAACTGAAGGCTTTCCCACATATTTGAGATCCATAGAGTTTCTATCTAGTGTGAGTTTCCTCATGTTGTCTCAGTTGAAAAAGTCTAATGAAAGGTTTCCCACATAGAAGGCATTCATACGGTTTATCCCTAGTTTGAGTTCCATTGTATTGAGAAGTTTGTAATGAAAGTCACTGAGGACTTTTCCAACTGGTGTGCTGAAATATGGTTTCTTTCTCATGGATATCAATGCATGTAGAGTCACTGTGGATCTGAGAGTGAAATCTTCTTATAAGTAATTACATTGAAGGGACTTGTTCTGAGTGTGGGATATTTGTTTTCCTGCAGGTAAGGTGCATGAATGTCATTTCTTTCTTCTTACAGTCAGTATTCCTGCCTGGGCTCTAGGTTTGAAGAAATCTCATTCCTTCTGTCCATGCTTTTTTCCTTGTGCTGACTTGGAAAGCACATCTGATGTAGAAAACTGACATCCAGTTTGTAGGAAGATACTGGGATGAAATGATTGATATTCTCCAGCATTACTTCTTTGACCAACTTTCTCTGGGATGTGTCTAGCAATGCCCACTCTTCCTGGGTGAAGTATGCAGCTACATCTTTGAAAGTCATTAACTCCTGTGGTTGTATTGTCAATAGCTCAGCTGACAAATGTCTTTCTCTGGATTTTCACTCAATATGAGACAAGCAGAAGGTCAGCAAAGTCACTGTTGTTGGGAATGCAGAATGGTGCAGCTTCTCTGGATGGCCCCATTCCCAGGGAACATCAGACCTGGTATCTGAGGCTGGGTACTGCTAGAGCACTCCCACCCTAACCCACAACCCTGTGACAAAGGACTGCGTGGGACCCTGTTGGTCCACGTAGCAGTTGCTGTGCCTTTGGGGGACCATCTGCATCACTGCTCGGGACAGCGACCCAGCAGACGGGAGGCGACAGGAAGGGCAGACTCACGTTGGGGAGCTATGGCCGCCATTGCCATCCTGGGTCCATCAGAGCCACCTTGCATGCCCCAGGCTGCTGCTCCCTCTGCTGTCAATTGTTTTTTTAATTTTCTATCATATTGTCTATTGTGTAACTATTAACATATAGGAAAGCTAAGGTTTTTTTGATTATTCACCTCCAATATATCCTTAGTGAATTCTGTACAAAGATTTAAGATTTCCCTAGTTGTCTAATTTATTGCTCTTTCCATAGAATGAGATTTTATTGTTACTGGTCAAATCTATGGGGGCTTTAGTTGTATTTCTTTATTAATACCTATTTTCATCTTAATTAATTATGTTTTTCTGTTCTTTGTTACTTTTTAATGTGTTTTTTCTTTATATCTGCTTGGCTTGAATGTTCATTTCATTTTCCCAGGCTTCTTTATTTTTTAATTGATATGCTTCTGGGGAAGTCATGGATAGACTGAGCATTCATCTCTCAGCCCTCACCTAAACCCCTCCTTTCCCCAGCTTGCTTGTTTGCATGTAGGTGTTTGATATGTTTCTATTTCACAAAAGACTGCAGGCAGCCACGGGAGATGTTGTATCTTAACCAGCCCTAGCTCCTTGCCAGGACACAAAGGTTGCTCATTGGCAGAGTACCCTCCTTTGGAGTGTATAAAAGCCCAGCACTCAGGCAGTCCAGGTGCCCCTCATCTTTGATGTGAACCAAGGTGTGAAGAGCTACTGAGCACTTGGCATCCAAGAGGAACAGCTATAATTTATCCCTCAATCTCCAATGCATAGCAAGTGTACAAACCTACCATCCACCAACCCTGGCTTCCCTAGGGAATTGGCCATGGTGGGATCTTTTACCTTGTTTTTTGTATCCATTGTACTATATGAGTAATAAGGCAGGTTTGCTGGGAATTTGTTATTCCTGAACCTGTGTTCCCATAATGCACCATGTAACAACTTGCTGTGCAAGTACTTAAGCCTATATATTTTCCTATAATAATTGTGTTAATAATTTTGTGTTTACCATTTTTTTTGTGTGTGTGTCTCAGTTATGTTAAGCACTTTCAATGGATTAGCTCATGCAAGGTTAAGTGACTAACCTAAGCTTACACATTTAGTATGGCCAGAGTTGGATTCAAATCCAGCTCTGGTCAAATATGGAGCTAGAGTATAACAAAACTCCCTGTTGCTTCTCACACTTGTATAAATGTTTAGCTGTGGCCAGCAGTTTTGATTTGCTTTTAACTAATATTCAAAGAGAAATTTAAAATTTTTCCTGGAAAATGGAGTCATTGTTGGTTCTTATTATATATCCAAAATAGTATTGCTTTGTAATAAGGGAATGTGGATGGAATGGTTTATGCCTTTTAGAATATACAGCCTAATTTTGCCTAATTTTGTGAATTTTCTGTGGGTGTTTACATAAAGTACACACATATAAACACAAATACACATACGTGCAAAATTGTTTTAATTATTATTTCAAACCCAGAAATAATCCTAATTATATAATCCAAATCTTCTCTATCCTTACATATTTTCTATTTGAAATTTCCATTCAAAAGACTACTAATTTCTTTCACTGTGATTGTACATTTTTAATATTTAACATATTTTAATTAAAATTCAGAAAATAACAATTTCTCCTTCTAATCCTGATAATTTTAACACATTACAAAGCTTTGTTGTAACACATGTAATGGACTATTTTACCTTCTTGGTTGATTGTAACTGCAATTAATATAAGAGTCTCCTTTTATTCTTGCAAAACACTTTTTCCTGATGGCTATTTTGCCTCCAAAATGATGAAATTTTATTTCTATTTGCAATCGCATTCCTTATATATATTTTCCCTATTACTATTTTTGATATTTATATTTTGTTTAGTTGTGTCTCTACTTAATAGCATGCAGTTGGAATTTTAATGTAACATGAAAATTGTTCATTTTTATGTGTCCTGTTTTTCTGTGGGATCCCAGCAAACTATGCTTTGAACAACTGCAGCTCTATTTTCTAACACTGACAGTAAAATGCCTCAAGATATGCATCTCAGGGTAAAGCTTCTTAAGCAATTATACCTATTTATGTTGATTAGTTACATGCTTCATGAACAAATAAATAACATAAAGAGTGCTTTAAATTCTTGTTTCTTTAGAGTAACATGTGCTATGTTCAGGGCAAAATGAAGACTTACACCAATATTTCCCTTCTGTAGACTTATTTTCAGTGTTTATTGTGTTAGCTGTCTCACTCATATCATCCATTCCTAATTGACTATTTTCTATAATGTGCAATTTAGTAACACCCCATAGCCAACTGGATAAATAATATTATAAAAGTGTAATATCAAGAGAGAAAACTTTTATAGCCTTAGAATATTTTCAAACTTTGGTAGTGTGTGTATTTGCTTATTGCTTAGAAGAATTCTTCTTAATGGTTGATAAGGTTTTGTAAGGGTTTTAAGTAGTGGTAGTGTCTGCTTGGTTTGTTACATCTTCTCTATAGCTGATACTGAAAAAATCCCATGTCCTGGTTATCAAACAGCAGTCTAAATTTATGCTGGGCTTCAAGAATATTGAAACTATTTGCACAAGGATCTTAGAACCAACAGAGGACAGAAATATAGCTTCTCTCATCTTTTGTCTTGACAATAATGATGATAGGAACAGTTTTAAGATATTGGGACAATTTATTCTGGCTTCAAATATTAAATACCCCAAAGATGCATAGGTTCTATGGAAAGTAGCTGTGGTGGCTTGAAGTTGTACGTACCCCAGAAAAGTATGTCCTTAAAGTTAATCCATTCCTGTGAGTGTGGACCCATTGTGAGTAGAATCTTTTGATGAGGATCTTCAGTTAAGGTGTGACTCATCTCTTTCAGGATCGGTCTTACTCCTCCTACTGTGGTTCTTTATAAGAGAATGCAATTCAGAAAAAAGAGAGAGAAAGCCATGGAAGCAGGAAGTCAAAATCAACAAAACCTGGAAGGAAAGGGAGAGACCAGCAGATGCCATATTGTGTCTTGCCACATGGCACAGATGCCGAGGATTGCCAGCAGCCAGTCTTCAAGAAGAAAGCATTGACTTGATGTCTTGATTTGGACAGTTTTCTCAGCATCAAAACTATAAGCTAATAAATTCCCATTGCTAAAACCCAACTCATTTCATAGTATCTGCTTTCATCAGCCTAGCAAACTATAACAGTAGCAAACAGGCTTGGTACCATGTTTCAAATACAATGAAGATATTTACAGTAGTAAGGCTTTAATATAAATGTCATATTTGCCATTGTTAAAATATATTCAATATAACCTATGGATTATATCAAACTTCTTTAAGTGGAAAGTCAAGATAAGTAATAAAGAATAATAGAACACTAACAATTAATTATGACCAAAGTTGTGTTCTTTGAAATAACAGGATGGTGGGTCATGATATAAAAGTTGGGTGATATTAAAAATAAAATCCTCTTGAGTTGTTACATTGTGACTGGAAAATAATCTAAAGCTGGGAGAAGAGAAGAAATGTTTTAAGGACTCAATGAATCAGGCTCCATAATGTGGTATATACTGCAGATGTCTGAGAATCTGATAAATAGCAGCAGCTGAATCTGTCATTCAGTTATAAGAAAGGAAGCCTTTTCTTTTTTTATGCCATTCTTAATAGAGAATGTGCCCAGCATGCAGTTTAACAAATACTCCCAGCACTTGATAAAGTAACAGTGGTTGAAAAATGAATGAAAGAAAGGGTATACACTGTACTCATTTTCACCATATAAAGATGACTATTAAAGTAGTAATACATTTGTTTTAAGAATATGTAGCCACGTGTATGTGTGTACACATGTCTATATTCCATCCATATTACCATGTAAAAGGTTAAAAGTATTGAAAAATTAAGTGTGTTAAGGCGTAGCCTATTTTTTTAAAAAGTGGAATGAAATCTGGTTGTATCATGATTTTGATGTCAAACTGCTTCTGCTTCCTGTTTACATTTTGCAAGAACAAGAAGTCTCAGCTGGAAAATTGGCCCATAATCACAACCCATTAAGCTTTTACTGATATTGCAATAGAAGTAATGGGTTTTTAATGAGCTTATGCATTTGAACATTTATATAATTTATTAACTTTTTCCCTTTCCCTATTTGTATAGTAACTAAAACTTGGGTTTAATAATTTTTTCTTCATTGAACTTTTAGATCCTCAGAATTCAGTAATATCATTATCTCAGGTTACTATTGATAATTTTATTCAATATAAGCAATAGCTTGGGTGTTATTGTAGGGCTAGGTATGCTATTAAGTTTGGCTTGTTGTGAAAATTGTCATCCCACCTGTGGTATGGAATAAGTTAGGATTACTGTCTTCAGAAAGTTGCACTTGAGATAGTACATGTGCTCTTGAACATGTTATTAGTGAATAAATTGGAAACTGAGATTCTCCACTGTGGGTTCAAAGCAGGGTAATGCAGACTGAATAGGTGCTTCAGTTACACTGGTGATAGTGAAAGTAGCATGAGAGTCACAGATTTGGGGCTCTGGACATCGGAAATACCTGATGTGGAGGTCTTGAGAAGAATGAGAAGGGGGTGGGCATGAGGGACCATGGCCAAGAGCAGGTTAGCCTAAACTTTTTCTACAGTGTACTTTTGCTCCAAGGGAGGCAAATTATCAAAATTAAAGGAAAAGTTTGTAAAACCCTACGTATTAGTTTCTCCATGTCATTTAGGGAACAAATTATTGGTTTTCCAGAAATTATTTCAGTGACTTTGTAACTAAATAATAATGAGTATGCTTGTAAATTATTCTTTTTAATTACTTTTACAAATTTCAGTTTTACTTAAAAGAAACCTGGCATGAGACTATTTTAAATACTTTTTAAAGTATTTAAATTTTTAAATACTTTTTAAAGTATTTAAATTTTTAAATACTTTTTAAAGTATTTAAATTTTTAAATACTTTTTAAAAAATTTCTACTGTGTTTTATGTACATGGCAACCACAGCTGAACAAAGGTGTCAGATGTTACAAACAGTGTCATGGGAAATATGGTGAATTACCTTTTTTTGTGAAACTAAAATACTAACAAATTCCAATACTAGTGCTGCTTTGAAAACAATACTTTGTTTAATTTGTCTTCCTCAACACTGAAAGAGCCCCTTAGCTTTTCTCAAAGACTTTGAAAAAAATTCAATAATGCTACATGTCTAAATGCAACAGGCTACATTTAATACCATTACATTATTTACATCTTAAACATTAAGATCTAGACATTCAAAGTTGGACCTAAGGTTGCACCCAGAATAAAAAGTAGGATAAAAATGAGAATTTAAGAAAGATGTCTATCTTCAATTTTAATGTATATGTTTATGTTATTTATCCTATGGGCACATGCATACACACATATAATTAATGAGTTTTCTTAAAATTAAAAATAATGGAAATCCTTATTTTATGCATGATTGTTCTATAAACCCACAACTTTTCTAATAAAGGAAAAAAAGAAAATAACATTATATATATATATATATATACACAAAATTATAGATAGATAGATAGACAGACAGACAGACAGATGTCTAGATGTCTGGGGGTAATTAAGAATTTCTGAAATAAAATCCAAGGAAATTTTCAGTTCTTTCCAAAACAGAAAATGTTATAAACACTAATTAACTGAATGATAATTTCTAGTAATGTATTCATCTTGTAAAATGTAGAATATGCGTTAGTCCCCAAAGTGAAAGAGGGAACCAGTTTAGTCAGACTTCTGATTTTGCATGCCACACTTTGATCCGGGTGCTAAAATCCTCTGGAGCAGAATTTAGTCAGGCAGTATAGCTCTTCTATTCATCAGGCCTCTTACACCATTTCTTGGCTGCTGCCTGCAACAGTGAGTCATTAGCACGAGTCCAAAATTGTGTGAAGAGAGATCTATGCTTTTGTCCTGTGGAAAGTCTTTCCTGTACAATCAAATTTGCTTCACGAGGTAATTTCACAGCTTGCACTGTAGTCACTGACAGCTCACAGCACTGTTGTTATTCAAGGCTAAGCAGATGAGAGAGACATAAAGGACAAATAACATGTAGTAAGCTATGTCTTCAAAGTAGCAGCCTAATTGTGCATCTTCATTTAGTGAGCAGTACAAAACAAATTAAAATTTCCTGACCACTGGAGGCAAAAGCAATGCTAAATGAATGGGTTATATCTAATTCTTGTAAAGTGGAAATGTTCTTAATAAAAATGTCACAGAAGGAGAGAAAATAATGAAAATAACACTAATGGGCTAGAATATGAAAGCAAAAATCAACCCCAGTAGTAAACAAATACATATAAATTTAAATGATATGAAAATATATTTTAAATTTGCCTAAAATTTGACGAAGATTGAAGACTTTAAGATTTAGTGTTGGTGAATGTATAGGACGTGGGAAATCACATACACTTCAGGTTAGGTGTAAATTTCCCAATAAATATTTTTTAAACTCTTTAAAAATTATAATATATTCTGGCTGACTACTCCATTTTGATTATTCAAAACAATAGGCAATAATAACAGGCATATGTATAATTTTTAACAGGATATGATGTAATTTCATTGAAATAGTGATTTTTATTGTGATTTTTAAAATTATTTTAAAATTGTAACAAAAAATGGATTTTTTTTTCTTTTTGGAATAAAGCTCTGT
This sequence comes from Choloepus didactylus, assembly GCF_015220235.1. Taxonomy (NCBI): domain Eukaryota; kingdom Metazoa; phylum Chordata; class Mammalia; order Pilosa; family Megalonychidae; genus Choloepus; species Choloepus didactylus. Next base: position 146,075,974 of record NC_051309.1, read on the forward strand.
AAATTTTGACACATGCATGGATTCCTGGAACCATAACCATAAATGGGATACAAGACAATTCTATCACCTCCCCAAACTTTCTTATATTATCCCTTTATATACTCATACTCTTTTCCCCCACCAATAATCACTGGCAACTATTGATGGTATGACTGTATGTTTTCTTCTTGAGAATATCTCATAAAAAGAAGCACAGTGTATGTAATCTTTTAAGAGTGGCTTCTTTCACTCAGCATAAAGTCTTTGTGGTTGATCCAACTTTTTTGTGAGTATCAAAAGTTTGTTATTTTTTATTGCTGAGTGATATTCAATTGTTTAGTTGTACCACAACTTGTTAATCTATTCATCCCTTGAAAGGTTATTGCCAGTTTTTGGCAATTATGAGTAAAGCTGCTATTAACATTTTTGTATAGGTTTTTGTGTGGACATAAGCTTTCACATCTGTAGGGTAGATACCCTGGAGTTCATAAGGTAATGGGTTTAATTTCTGAGAACTGACAAACTGTTTTTCAGAGTGTTTGTTTCATATTGTATTCCCACCAGCAATATATGAGAGATGCAGTGTCTCCACATCCTTGTCAACACTTGGTGTTGTAAGTATTGTTGTTTGTTTTCTTTTATAGCCATTTTAATAGGTATATAGTGGTATGTCATCATGGTTTTACTTTTCATTTCTCCATTGGTGAAATGTTGGTTCATGCCTTTGCTCACATTTTATTTTGGTTATTTTTTTCATATTGTTGATTTTCAAAAGAGCTTCATAGGTTCTAGATTCAAGTCCTTTTTTAGATATGTGATTTGCAAGTATTTTTTCCAAATTTATAGCTTATCATTTTCAGTCTATTAGCAGTATCTTCCACACAACAAACTATTTGATGAAGTTCAATTTATCTTTTTTTTTCCTTTTAGGTACTATTGTTTGGTGGCATGTATAGACTTTGGATGAGAAATTTACCATAGATTTTTTGTGAAGGGTTAAAGGAAATTCAAATGTCCAACAAAAAAGGATTGTTCAAAGTATATTACACACATGTGAAAAGATAATATACAGCCATTCTAAACCACAATTTAGAAGGATATTTAGGAATAGAAATGTTCATTATATATTAAGAGAGAAAAGTTGGGTTGCAAAAGTTCTGTAAAATGTGATGCCATCTTTTAGAATCACAGATAGCTGAATAAACATGTATGAATTTGTGTTTACATATAGATACATATATATGTAATAAATAAATATATGTAGTATATCTTTGTGGAGGAATATGCACCAAAGTCTTAATGATTCTTTAAGTGTTAGAGCATAATTACATTAATATTGTTCTGAATTTTCTGATTTTTTTCAAAGAAAATGTGTTTGTTTAAAATCAGCAAAATGAATTACTTTTACAGATGATGAAAATTTTATAAATTAATATTTTTACTTTGATAAATCAATACTTTAAAATGCATTTGAGTCCAGAGTCTATAATTATCTTAATGTCACCATTTGTTATTTTATAACTTTTAAATCTTCTGTATAGGTTAGAAGCATGGATGTAAATAATTGGCTAAATGTGGTACATACATGATTTACCTATTTTTGTATATGGTTAAGATTTTCTTAGTTTAGATTTCACATTTTTCTTAGTTTAGATTTCACATTTTTATTTAATTTAGATAAATAATTTATTTGATTTAGTTTAGATTTCACATTTTTATTTAATATGAATATTAGCCATACATTACTTTTTAACCAGTGTCACTTGGGGTTATATAGTTAAAATATATATATACACACACACACACATATATATATATATATTTAAATGCTGCAGGTAAAATGATAGAATCTGGAGAATGGAACTATAAGTTTAATTAACAAATAAATTCTGTTTAACCAGCCTTTTGTTTCTTTTGTGAAATGTATAATACAATTAATTTAAAAGACTTCTTCCCTTCTTCCCTAATGTTCCACATTGATTTTAGCAGTCATTTTAGTTTGGAGGCATTAATGCTCTGCTTCTACAATATAAGTGTAGATCACAGCCTCAACTCCCAAACAGCTAGAGTGTAACTACACTCCCTAATCTAAACTGTCGTGCTGGTCACACCAATCATGTAATTGTCATGGCAGCCACTAGAGGGAAGAACAGCCAAGTGCTGCAGCTGAGATATCCAGAGATGCCTTGTTCTAGATGAGGCCCTGGCATGCAAGGATTGCTATCTCAGTGCCCTGTTGCTTTCACACTATAAATCATCAACATCCTTATAGTGAACCTCTGACGCAGAATTTTCTTAAGCTCCCTAAGTGAATCTGAATCTATTCTATTCAATCTAAATAGCATATCAATGCATCTTTACTACTCTTCAGAAGCTTGAAGCATGAAAAAGTCCTTGGATATACTCCCAAAATTTAGTGGTCTGAAAATTATCATCTAACCCTAAGTTTTCAACTTCCTTCTCTATCTCTAAAACTAAAACATAGGTGCTGTTGTTTTTAATTTCTAAGTGTTTAAGCAAAGGAAAATACCATTTCCAGATACTCAAAGTATTGTACAGATATGAGCAATGTGTTAATAAATTTGTATTGAATATCAGTTCTGTGCATGATAATTTACATAATTAATTCCATTTTAAACCTTATAAATATTTGAGGTGATAACTGAAATATGAAACTTGCCTAAGTTTACACAGGTATTGTAAATGTGAAATGACAATGTCTTTTGTTAAAAAAAGAAACAGTAGAGTTGTATAGGTACATAATACATTCTCAGAAAAACTCTGCTAAATAGATATATTTGCTCAAATTGTTAAAGTACATAATTATCCCTCATGAGAATGTTTGCAATGCACACAACTTTCTAGGCTGGTAGAAGCCCTTTGTTAAACAACATTTAATGCTCATTATTGGATTAATAGTGTATGAAACATAAGCTCTGTTTGCAAGATATTTAGAGGCTCATTTTCAGATGCATTTTCTGTCAAGATATTTGACCAGAGTAGGGATGAAGCTGAAAAGATGGACAAAATCCAGAAATATTTTGTTTGTTTGTTTATTTCATACTTATAGGACATCATACATGTCCTTATGGATAGCTGGGAGGAAGTATGAAAAGGAGAAATCCTAAGATGATTTGGGAGAACAGATTACTGATGAAATGAAATTCTGGATGAAGAAAGAGGAAAGGAATCTGTATGAATTAATTAGAAGAGTAGGACATTTGAAGAAACAATTTTGTGATGGAGAATAGTTGAAGTTGTGTGATCTTATCATGATAACGAAGGACAAGTTCTCCTCTACCAGTGTGAGTGAGAATTTTGTTATCTCTTTTCCAATTTAGAAGGAATTGAAGAAAGTGGCTTATTTGATATAAATCTGGAATCAGTATTGTGCCTGTTTGCATATTCTGTTCCCCCCCAAAAGCCATGATCTTTAATCCAATCTTGTGGGATATTGGGATTAGGTTGTTTCCATGGAGATGTGACTCACCCAGCTATAGGTGATAAATTTGATTAGATTATTTTCATGGAGCTGTGGCTCCACCCATTCAGCATGGGTCTTGATTAGTTTACTTGAGTACTTTAAAAGAGCCACACAACCCAGATATTGGCTGGCACTTAGAGATGCTTGGAGAGAAGCTAAAAGCACACAGACAGAAGGAATTCAGTGCTACTGCAGCTGAGAGAGACATTTTGGAGACGGTCATTGAAAGTAGTCTTTTGCTAGTCTAGAGTTTGCCTGGGAGAAACTAAGAGAACACCCTGAGACTCCTAGAGAGAAACGTCCTGCGAGAAAGCCATTTTGAAACCAGAACCCTGGGGCAGATGCCAGCTACGTGCCTGTGTCTTCCCAGCTGACAGAAGTTTTCCAGATGCCATCAGTGTTCTTCAGTGAAGGTACCCTATTGTTGATGCCTTTGTTTGGACATTTTCATGGCTTACAGACTGTAAATTTGTAACCAAATAAACCCCCTTTATCAAAGCCAATCCATTTCTGGTGTTTTGCATAATGGCAGCATTAGCAAACCATAACAGGTATTCATTTATTTATTGAGCAAATATTTATTGAACAGATTTTATTAATATTCCTTGTTGAACTAAACACATGTGCTCTCACAGAATCCATAAGACAGTGAAAGAAATGGACTTTAGGAAGTGCTCAAAAATATAGAGGATCTAAGTTTTATCCATTTATTTTAAACTCAGAAGTTGGTGAAGGTCATCTATCTTTTAAGTTTCAGTTTCCTTAACCTAGGTGAAATAGGGAATCCAGTGCCTTTCCTAAAATTGATGCAACCACCTAAGGTTTCATATTCATTCCTGGGCTCAAAGTTTCAGCTTTTGATAAACTCTTTACCCCCATGCATATCTCACTCCTCTCCCTATTATATTTTCTAAGTACTGCATTGACCCAGGCAAGAAACTCAATCCTGATCCTTAATTTTTGTTCTCTGAAATACTTACAGAAGTATCTTGTACATGTGGTAGGTTAACTGAAGCTTTGAGAAGTTCGAGTGCATTCAAAAGTCTATTTATTCTTCTAACCCAAGTTCCCTGCAGAGTCAGCCGCCTGTCTTGTTGCCATGTAGCATCATTCTTTCTTCCACCTCTCCTCCATTTCATCCTATCCATTCCCTTTCCTTCCAAATTCTTATTCATCTTTATGAATATTATTGTTTGCAGGTCTTCTTACTGAGCCTGTGGAGTGAGTTGCTACATGGTCCATCATGGGAACACTAGTTCAGGCCCAGCAGAAACTTTCAGTGAATGACTACTTTAATACTTATGCAGCACAAAGGAGTCAAAAGAACAGGGAAGAGGTCCCATCATGGATAGTTTCCTGGAGAAACCAACTGCTGGGTCAGAGTTGGTGTATGGCAGCTCCACCTGCTCCACTTCACATCAGTGAGGAGCAATAAATCTGTGCTTCCAAGGGTGGAGTATTTATGTGACCCAGGAGGAGGGTGTCCTGCCACTGACAATTCCTGCCCTAATAACTAGGCAGCAGGGGATGCATGGTCCCTCTTTTTGGGTTCAAGGTACAGCCAGGTCTTTTCATTATACCTAAAGTCTCTCCTGGGCTGCAGAATGAAAACAGACTGAAACATGTACATGCAATAGAAAAGGAGGGGATTGTCAGCAAGGGCTGGGAGATGGCCGCTGCATGTGTCTGTGTCTTCCCCAATAGTTTACCCCTTGGCATCTCAACCAGGTCTAGTCTGCTCCTCTGCATTAACATCCACAGCATCAGCCCACCTCCCATCTGAGACATGAAGGTTGAGATGGGTTGGTTACTAGCCCATGGCTTGCCACAATGTTGACAGTAAAGGTTTGGGAGCATCAGCAGCTGCAAAGCATTTGAAGGGCTTCACCTATATGTACTATTATTAAAAGCAGGTTGATCAAACTTGTCTGGAGTAATGGTTGCACCCATGATCTCCTAATCCCCAGGAGGCAGCTGAAGAAGTCCCATGTAGATTCTGCTTGTACAGTTTGTAAGCAGTGGGCTTACTATTGGATTTTGGTCATCTCCTCTTCCACCTCCTATGGGGTATTAACCCACATATAGCAGGAGGTATTAGCAATACACATATGCCTCCTTATCAGACTAGGAGGATGTCTAAGGCAACGTGATATCAAACAATAGTTTGGCTAGAGAAGATAATGATCTTTGAGGGGCCTGAAGGGCTCATGGTGTGGACTCAGCATTGTCAGCCAAGGTGGCTGACAGACTGCATATCATGTGTTCATTGACTTACTCCCTACAAAGGCAGTATTGATCTGCTGAAAGAGGAGAATCTGGAACCAAAGACACCTCCCATCCCCAGGCTGATCATGCTTTGCTCAAGTTAATAAATTGGAAAGATGACTGAGCCATGTGCCAGATTCTTTACTGGGTATTGTTGCATCCTGACGGGTTGCCCAGGGGTGTGGAGAAGAGGGCACAGTCAAAAGCTGTGCCATTATTTATGTCACAGTGTGTAAATGAAGGACTTCCTGTTGTAAGTACAAACATGATGCAAGGAAGATCAGTTCCATGAATGTCAATCTGGACTCAGCAAAGATGGGAGAGTGAGCAAGGGATAAGATAGCAGATCTAGCAGGGGGTCAGGTTCCCTGCCATCAATATGGCCCAGTTTAGCTGGATGAAGGTGTTTTCCTTCTAGGTTGCCACTGAGTCAATTCTGTAGAAAAATGAATAGTGGAGCAGTAACCAGTGCTGATATGGTAGTCATGCAACAATGTCCCATGGGAGACTTTTTACAAACTATTTTCAGCAACTTATCTTTTCTCAGTATGATCATCCAGTGTGCCTGCCCTTTGCCCTGAGCTATAACTTCACTTTTTTCCATTGATGTGAGTGCCTTTCAGCTCACTTCCCATCCTTTCTGATAGATGACAGTTGTCAAAACTCCTCAAAAAATGGCCCATGAGGATTCCCAAGGAGACTGGTAGCCTAAGCAGGGGTAGGCAGTGCCCACTAAACCCAGTATGTGAGTCAGGCCCCTCAAGTCTAGTCCACTGGATTGTCACCCCGTGTGTGTTAAGTACTTCGAGGCCTACTTCCATCATATCACTCCTCTGCCTGTTGACCCTAACCACCCATCATTCTGGGAATTGGGTGGAGGGCATAATGGGGTTAAAAAGAGGATGATCCCCTGACAGTGGCTGAAAAGGAGTGTCTCAAGTGATATTTCCTTGGTCCCTCTTTTGGGGCCAATCAACATCTTGTTGGGTATAAGGGCATTTATACAGCAAAACCTGGGTTCCTCCCTCTGTATTAGGAAGCAAGAGACAGCCATGTTTCCCTTCCAAGAAACTGCTGAGTTCAGCTTCCAGAGGGCCTGAGTAAGGCAGGCAGTTCCTCCAATAAGAGAGTTGTCAGGTGTAGACCTCAAAGCTCCTTTTTCAGGAAGTCATTAAAGTCCTTCACAATGCCAGCTGCTTGCCAGGGATGAGTGACATGGAAGGTCCATCTAATTCTGAGTCTGGGGCCAACATTTAGTGGGATTGTGCAGTACAGTGGGATCTTCAGTCACTGGAGGTGGCATCTGGGTACCTGAAGTGGTAGCAGAGCTTCTTTTCCAAGACACCCCATGTATGTACCACATCCTTATGATGAACTGGAAAAGCAAGACTGTAGCCTGACTAGATATTTACTGCAACCAAGGCATATGACATAACTTGGGATGGTGGAAGAGGGATGATGTAGTTTATTTGCCAATAGCAGCCCACTGTGGCCCCTCTAGGAATAACCCCTAAATGCCCTTTTGGATCTCTGGCCTGTAGTTGATACGTCTCACATTGGTAAATGGCAGATTGGGCCTCTTTTAATGAGAGAGATAATCTGTGTTCCTGAGCCCATAATTTCATGGTGTCTGAATTTCCATGTCCAGTTCAGTGGTGAATCCACCTAGTCGTGGAAGCAGCTGTGGGAAATGCAATTCTTTTATGGATATCACCAAGGGTAAGTTCATTGTCTTCATCCCACAGGCAGGTCTCATCCTCTACCTCTCTCCTAGGAGGGTCTCTGACTTTGTCAGGTGTGAAAAGTAGCTTGGAGGATGTTTTATCAGCTAGGTCATTGCAATAATGTTGATCATGATATGGGCCCTTGCCATGTTAATCAACATGGGTAACAAAGATGGTGCTTTTTGACGCTGCCATTTGCTTCCAAAGTTCCCTTCCCCACACCAATAAGCCTTTGATCCTTCAATCATGTTCTCTCCTTGAACCTGACCAAACTACTAAGCCCTTGGCAATGGTCCATGTGTTAGTAAACAGGTATATGGGGGTGCTTGAGTCCAAGTGTTCTAGGGCTAAGAGAATTGCTCACAGTGAAGCCCACTGGACATTTTATCCAGTGCCAGAGGTGATATATAGTCTGACCAAGGCAAAGGAAACAGTGGCTGCTGCCCAATGGATGCCAGATGGCTTCAGCTTGGTCAATCAATCAGTGAACAAATGCTGACCATCTGGTGGGACATCTTTGAGTCAGAGTCACTAGGTTCCAATGCAGGGAGGGAAGGGCCCTCATTTGGTGTTGCAATTGGATCATTGTTAAGAAGAGACTCTGCCACCTGCTCATGCAAGCATATCACTTCCTGAAAGCCTGGGCAAGCACAATCCTAAATATCTGCTTTCACTTGATGATACTCTGTTGCTGAGCACTGTCTAGATGAGTGATCTGATTACACAGGACTCAGGGCATGAAGGGAATTTCTGGCCTCAAGCAGACCTGCAGCTCTCAGTGATTCTTTCCATTTCCACCAAGGACAATAGCAGAGCAGAAGTTGCCTCTTAAATGGGTAGTAGTGTTGGGGCTGCATCTGGGAATGCCTAGGTTGAAAAGCTCAAGGGTCTGAGAAGTCCTGTTGCTCCCTCCTTCTGCCAAAGGATGTTGTCCAGATAGCAGAATCTTGTAGCTCAAATTCTAGTTAGAGGCTCTAAAGTTTCTAAAGGTAAGGCAGCTGAAACAGCCATTTTTAACTCCTGCAGAATGTGTGCTCTTCCTCCATTCTTTCCTAGTCACCCAATATAGAGGTGCCAGAAGGATGTTAAGTTGAGGAATATGATGGCACCAACATGTAAGTAACACAGCATGTAGGACTGTGGGCACAAAAGGGTTAACTTTTGCATTTAGGCCCTGATAGTCTATAGTTAGCCTCCATGCTGCAATCACCTTTTCTCATTGGTCACACAAGGCTATTACAGGCAGAAATAGTGGAGCAGAAGACACCCTTAGTAGAAGGTCCTTTATCAGTTCAGTAATGTTCTTTGCCTCCCGGGGAGGTGTTATTGCCACTGTTGGACAATGCAGTGAGGAGACTGGAGCACTGGGGGGTCTGTTCTATCACTTGCCCAACCATGATGTCCAGAATTTGTTGGAGTTGGGGAGCATATCCTTGCTGTCACCCCTGGGATGTGCAGTAGTGAGGTAGTGTAATTCCTGTATTGCATTCCCCAGGAGGAAGCACAGCCACAGGGGCAAAGGACCAAAGGTACCAACCCATAAGGTAGTGGTAACCTCCCCTCCATATACGTGTATGAAATGTCCCAAACCTCCTACTACTATTTATTTCCCCCCTCTCCTAAATGATAGCAACCTGGGTGACTGTATCCAAAAGTTCCATAAAGGTTTGTTCACTGCCCCCCAAATTGTACATGCACTGGAGAATATGGCCTTTGGTCCCTGATAAGTGGTCAGGGCACTTGGTCTCACACTTAGGCCATTTTTAATTTAGTCAAATATGTGTAAAAGGACTCTCCTTGGGGACAGACTCCTCAGTCAGGGCTGAAGGGAAAATCAGCATCTACATGAAATCTGCAGTAGCATCTACCTTTTTTACCACCTGTAGCTGGGAATTGTGGGGAGAAGATTGGGCAGGGGCAGATTGTCCCTGTTTAGCCCATAGTCTTCCTTTTAGATAATATTCTTCCCAAAATTCTCCATTGGAAATTCCCATCTATGGTGTCCTTTGGTGTTTATTGCTCTAGTAGCTACAAGAACATAGCTTGGAGTGGGGGCCCAAGAGGAGGGGTAGCTGCCAACCCAGCCTGTGGGTCTCAGGACTCTGGATTAACAGATCTGTGCCTACTGTTCATGGGCTTATCTCTTTTGTCAGCTACCACGGTGGCCACCTCCTTGGTACAGGAGCCCTGGATCCAAGCAGGGAAGGTAAAATAAGTCTCTTCAATAGCATTTTCCAGGAAGCCATAGGGTGAAGAGCAAAACCAGCTTGTTGCCTCAGTCAGTATGGCCCTTCCTAACAAAATTATCAATGTCCTGCCACAAATATGGAATCTTGTGAGGGGCTAATTCCCTCTAGCAGGCATGGAATATGAATGTACCAATACTTACTTGTTACAGTAACCACAGTTCTGTTCTAGTTTGTCAGTGCTACCACCCTGCAAAACACCAGAAACAGACTGGCTTCTACAAAGGGGGTTTATTTGGTTACACAGTCACAGTCTTAAGGCCATAAGGTGTCCAAGGTAGGGCATCAACCATCGGGTACCTTCACTGGAGAAAGGCTATTGGCATCCGGAAAACCTCTGTTAGCTGGCAAGGCAAGTGGATGGCGTCTGCTTGCTCCTAGGTTGTATTTCAGCTTCTCTCTCAGCCCCTGTGCATTCTTCCAAGTGTTCCTCATGGCTGCAGCTGCTCTGAAGTCCTTCTGTTTGTGAACCCCTTTAAAAGACTCCGGTGAACTACTCAAGGCTCACGCTGAATGGGCGGGGCCACACCTCCATGCAAACATTGAATCAGAGTCACACCCTAACCAAAGGTATCACTCACAGTTGGGTGTGTCACATCTCCATGGAACAACCTAATCCAAAGGTCCCAATCTAATCAAGACTAAATACATCTGCCCCCACAAGATTCTATCCAAGAACATGGTGTTTTGGGGAGCATAATATATCCAAACCAGCACAGTGTCCTCATTACTCCAAAGCTTAGTTGGAATTGGGAGGAGGCTCACCCAGACTGAGTTATGCTTGTCTACCTCCCTGAAGGATCCAGTCAAACATGGCATGCCTGTGGCTGTAACTGACAGCTGCTTCCTCCCCACCCTACCTCCTTCTCCCTTAACTCTATGTGACTAAAGAGTTGGTTGTAGGATAGTGTTGGATGCCAAGCAGCCAAGACTCCTCTGTTCATTCTGGTTTCGGAATGAGAACAGATATAAGTATCCATGAGCCAGGGGAGAGTATGCCAGGTGGTGGAAGCCAACAAGCCAACTCCTTGGCATTCATGGGGGAATTCTCAAAATCTGATTTATTGCCACCCTTCTCCCAGAAGACGGAGGCAGCATGCTCTACTTCCCCCAGTCTTGGGTCAGTACCTCTACCCAGGATAGTAGGACAGGGATAACCCCCTAGTTCAGCTCTCAAAGCCATGGGTCCATGAGTTTTGTGTTGCCCAAAGTACTCCTGTACAAAAGCAATGCAAGAGTAGTGAAAAGAATGGCCAAAAAAGTCAACCCACCCCATACTTCTCGATGAACCTTGCTTGCTGTGCCAAAATCTGTGAAGCAAGTTGCTATACAGTGTTTCATGGGAACACAGGCTCAGACACAACAGAAACTTTCAGCAAATGATCACTTTATTGCTCACATAACAAGAAAGGTCCAAAAGAGCAGGGAAAGAGATCCCTTCATGGCCAATCTCTTGGGAAGATCCAACTGCCTGTGTGAGGGTCAGTGGAGGGTAGCTCCATATGCTCCTCTTCACATTGGAAAGGAGGGACCCTGTGCTGCTTGAGTGTGGAGTATTTATACAACCAAGGGTGAGGGGTCCCTACTATTGAGAGTTCCTGCTTTAAGAATCTGGGACTCATTCCCAGCTTCCAAGTTCAGGGTATTGTTGGTCTTTTCATTAGACCCAACATCTCCCCCAGGCTGTAGAACAGAAACAGGTTGAACCCTCTGCCCACAACAGAAAAAGAGGTGGGAGGTAGGTGAGGGATGGGAGTTGGTTGCTGAGTTTGTTTCTGTGACTTCCCTAGAGCTAAGCCTGCCCTGGGCATAGTGAGGCATGGTGGTGCAGAGCTGTATTTTTTTCCTCCTAAGGTCACTTTTAGCCCTATAACTGTAACCAAGGGAGATCTTTCTCTTCACTGAACTCATGAAGTACTTTCTGCCATACCACCCTTGACATTTCATATTCAGCTATTCAATAGAGAGACCACATTGCAATTCTATCACTTATTTGTTATTGGTCAGGGTCCCATCCAGAAACAAATAGCAATTTTTCAAGGGGTTGACTGAAGAAATGAATATTTTAAAATAATCTTGTTTGTTATGAGAAACCAAGGATAAATAAAGCACACAGAGATAATAAGTCAGTAGATGTTACTAATACATGATCTCAAGGGAAAAGGGAATGAAGAGAGAGCTGTTGTGTATAAGAGGGCTGCACAAGAGGAGCGGTGGCTTTAGTAGAGGAATGCTTTAATAGATGCGACTGTCAGCCTGTGCTATGGGAGAAAGAGAACTAAGGGAATAAATACCTGGATCTCTTTCATTATTCTCACATCCATTTCCTATGCAAATTCCATTATTTTTACGTCATTTATATCTCAAATTAATCGCTATCCCTGTCAACTTTCAGTTGCTGTCAGAGTAGTCCAAACCTTCATCTTGTCCCAACTGCACTACTGTAATAGCCTCCTTAACCTTCTCCTGCTACTCTAATGCATTCCTTCTAATCTACTCACTACCTAGAAGTCAACTAAATATGATTTTAAAAAATTATTTATACCCATTTTACATAAATCAGATCAACTTATTCCTCTGATCAGGGAATCGTCAGTGGTTTCTTATTTAAATTTGAGTGACATCAAATGTTATAATAATGACCCACAAGACCTGTTATGCTCTCTCAGGTCTTGTAAACTCTGGCATTTTAGTTTCCAGAAAATGTTGTGTTGTTTGTTTTGTTCCAAGCCTTCTGGATGTTCAAAAATGCTATTCCCTTTGCCTTAGACACTGTCCCCACACTTTTTGGTCTGGCTCCTTCTCTTTATGTCAGTTTAAATGTCAACATCTTAGAAAAGCTTTTCTTGATGACCTAATCTAAAAATGTTTCCCATGCTGCTCAATTTCTGTCTATTAGGGAATTTTTGCTTGTTACATCCATAACACTTACAACTTATGATAACTATACAATTATTGGTTTCTATACATTTTTACTGTCTGTTTTCTCCAAAGATTATTAGTTTCATATAGGCATGAAAGTGGGAACTGTATTTTTTTTCCTTTTACCATTGTCTAATACATGGTAGTTACTAAAAGGAGATTTGTAAGTGAATGCTATTCATATACTATTCATTGTGCACTCCCTTAGAGATCACCAACAGTAATAATAACAGTCTTCATTTTTGAGTAAAATAAATTGTAGTTAGCATTTTATGTATGATTTTCTAATCTTTACAACAATATCAAAAGCTTCAGATTTTGTGCCCAATTTAATTGTTGAAAAAACTAAGCTTTAAGCATCAAGACACACGGATAGTCAGTGGGAAACCTGAAATTCAGAACAATGTGTACTTGATCAGGGACAAATTGCTAGTACAGTCCTTGAAAGATAAAAAAATACCATTACCTGACTCTAATACCATAGAGTATTTCTTTCTTTGTACCATATTGTAAAAAGAATTGCCAAGAAATTTAAGTTTCTGTATACTCTGTAGTCATCCTTTCTAAAACAGCTTCATCACATACATTTTCTTTTTCACAACAGACATTTTTCACTGCAGCCTTGCTTTAAAAATGTCAAATGATCTCTGTGAATATACATAAATATCATACAAATGTAAAATTGTGTTTGGCCTCAACTGTAATGTTTGTTGAACAGTTTTTTTTTGTTTTGTTTTTTTTGTTAATCAATGTTAGGCAGATAAGTTACTTAGGGAAAAAAACAATAATCTGCTTTGGATTGATAAATATATCACAGCAAAACTAAAGGAGTTACAGTTAACAGAAGTATGTTACTATTATTTGTGTAACTTTACTTGAACTTATACCTTTATCAATAAGCACTTACAGTTGCCGTTTTATTAAAAAGAGATAACATGTAAAGTACTTATGGCATGGAACTACTGATCTGATAATACATATTTTATAAACAAGGACATTTTTATCTCTCTGATCATGCTAGTAAACTTACCTAATGACAATTATTTATTTAATGGCATGAGTTAGAAACACAATATTTTAAATATCTCATATCTTAACCAATTCTAAACAATAAATATTTAGAATTTCAAAACTTATACATGATTTATTTTTCTGGAACATAAAAATAACTATAGCAGTATATAACTTGTATATGTATATCACAATATTTCTGAATAATTGAATATAGCCAATGAATATATATATATATAAAACAAGATTATAACAAGACTATAGTGTGTGTTTATCTATCTATTTGTATATATATCAAGATATATTCTTTCTACTTTAACAAGATATTTTCTTTGGACTATAGTGGATAAATCTGTATTTTATAGTTTAAAATACATATATTTAAGCTTTTCATGAGGAAAGCATTATTTATTTAGAGCATGTACTTAAAATGACTCAGAGTCAAGACTAAATATATGCATACTATTACCAAATATAATACCTATATTCATTCTATTTTTTCACATAAGCATTATTTCAATGACTTATTACCAAGAAAATGAGAAGCATACACTGAAGAAAAGGGATAGTTCTCTGAAATTGCTAAATATTATGTAGAACTACAACGAAGTGCTTGAAATATATAACCCTCCAGAGACTTTATATTCAAAGGCTGAGGTAATGGCATACAAATTTTGCTGCCATTGACATTTTTCACTTAGAAGTTAACATGTATAAAATTCCACTTTTTTTGTTACATTTACAGAAATTATCTTCTCTACCTCCTATTACTATACCAGCTTTGTATCCTGACGTTACCAGTTTTATTAATGTTGAGTTTATTTTGCATTTTACTAAAAAAAGAAATGTTTGTGGACAAAATTTTATTAAAGTATACTAAGCATGCAGAAAATTACACAAATATCTAATATGTTGAATCATTTAGATTTTTGATATGTGAAACTCCATATATTGAAATGTTATCCAGTTTTTAAGTAATTAAATATTTTTAAAATATAAAAGGATAGGAACATTTTCTAAATTATATTAGTATAAAATTTGTTAATCATAAAGCCACTTTGCATATAATAACAATACCACATAGCCTTATTTCAGTTGCTATAAATAAGGAAAATAGTTTTTATTTTTATTGATGAAAAGGTAGTCTCTGTCATGTGGTTAATGAGTGGTGATTTTTGTTAGTTGTGAGAATATTAAAGCCCTTATAATTGTACAGTTTTGCAAGAACTTTCTAAAGCTTTTGTTTACCAATGATGTTCATGGAAATAATACCAGCTAGTATTTATTGATGCTTTTTGCATGCCCATACAATTCTATGTACTCTGCATATATTAACTTAATTAAGCAATTAAGCATAACAACCATATCATCAAGTTATTGATGTAATACTAATTGTACTAGCCAGTGCATGAAAAAATCTAACTTCAATCTAACTCCAGAGGTATATGCTCCATGGCACTGTACTGCCTTCCTATATATTGAGAAGTAATTTCTACTTGACAACTATAATTTTAGATATTTTAATTCAAATGTTGAAAAAAGGCACCAAAACTTAGACTATGTGTTCCAGTTTGCTAATGTTGCTGTTACGCAAAATACCAGAAATTGATTGGCTTTTATAAAGGAGGTTTATTTGGTTACAAACTTATGGTTCTACAGCCATAAAAGTGTCCAAACCAAGGCCTAAACAAGAGTGTACCTTCGCTGGAGAAAGGCCATTGGTGTCCGGAAAACCTCTGTTAGCTTGGAAGGCAGGTGTCTCCCAGGTTGTGTTTCAAAATGGCATCTGCCAAAATGTTTCTAGGCTTAGCTTCTTAGGGCAAACTCTGGGCTAGTATCACCAAAGTGTCAGCTTTCAATGGCCATCTCCAAAATGTCTATCTTGGCTGCAGTTGTCAACGTCAGGGGTCCACAACTCAGAGCATGTCTAAGCATCAGTGTCAGCAAAAAACTGGGCCTGTGTGACTCCTTTTAAACTACTCCAGTAACCAATTAAGACATATGCTGAATGGGCAGGGCTGCATTTCCATGGAGATAATCTAATCAAAGTTACTACTCACAATTGGGTGGGTCATATCTCCAATGAAACAACCTAATCCAAAGATTCCAACCTAATCAACACTAATACGTCTGACCCCACAAGGTTGCATCAAGGAACATGGCATTTTGAGGGACATAATACATCCAAACAGGTACACTATGCTTCTACCTGTTGGACATTTCCTTTAATTCTTCCTGTGTACTTGTAGAGGTAACATGCACAATCGTAGGCTTTTAGAATTGTGATTTTCTTTAATTACTTTCTAACTGGAAATATCATTCTATAAATGGTATGCTGAGACTTAATGTGGTGAATATCTCAAGTGGATTCAGTAACAGCTTCAGGAATAGAGCTGTGTTCCTGATAACAGGTCCAGTACCTTTTTGTATTATGGTGATCACTAAGTCATTGTAATTCCTATTACATTTATTTATGTATGATATGTAATCAAGCAACATTTTGGATCCACAAAGAAAAGTTCCCCAAAGAACATGGAGAGATGCTTAGATATAATTTGGTTACTTTGGTCAAATGTGGATTTCTAGATAAATTAAGCAAGAATTTCTGTGTCAGACAGTAAACCATTTTGCTGATATAAGCATAATGAATTTAGAAATTCCTGACAATCTTCAGGTTATTTGTTTTAAAGACTTGCAGTGAATGATATCTATGGCAAATGCAATTCTTGACCCAGTTATAACCGATTACATGCTCTATTTTCATTCTCAGAAAATTGGAAGTGCATTCCAGCTGAAATGGTATCTATGATTTTCAACACTTCCTCCACAAGAGTTAAAAAATGAATCACGGATGAGCTAAGATGGCGGCATAGAGAGGAGTGGAAGACTGTTAGTCCTCCCTGGGAACAATTCATAAATGACCAAAAAACTAGTAAATAACCTGGAATAACAATGGGGAGACAAACGTGACTGTCCACTCATCATCCACCAATCTGAATTGGGAGGAATGCCTGAGATCACAGCATAAAATCTGTAAGTAAAACTGCAGACCTGCGCTGAGAGCCAAGAGCCGAGAACAGAGACCCCCTTCCTCATGGAAGCCGCGCGGTGTACTCTGTCAGCCCAGCTCCAAGTGGGGTTTTAATGTTAACTGCCCAATACAGACAGTGAGTCCTCAACAAGCAGACAGATGCTTTTGGTGACAACTGACTTTGGGAGAGTCAGAAAACATATCTGTCTCAGGACAAGAAGCCCAGAGGATTGGGTGCTATCTCTGGTTGATGGGTGAACCTGGGAGTTTTTCTGTCCCTTTCTCTCTGTGGAGAAAACCTCAGCCATTCTCAGCCCACAGCACTTTGCAGTAAAGACAGCCTCAGCCATTTTAAAATCAAAATACGTTGATCAGCAGAGTCACAGAAACAAAGAACTTATTGATACGCAGATGACATCTCTGGAGGGGGCATAGCTTCCGAAGAGGAAAGGGAGGGGCCCAGTTCTACTGC